>NC_085046.1:66040891-70840891 GCF_963662255.1 Cinclus cinclus
AAAGTGTATTGTGTTTGGCTGACATGGAGTCAGTTTTTCCATGGCAGTGCTCACGGTGCTGTTCTTTGTACTGGCAGCTGGAAAGGTGTTTGCTGCCATGCTGGTGTTACAGCCATTGCTGGGGCACTCTCACATTTTCTCCAAAATTCTCCTCCTTACCACTAGGCTGGGGACAAGTTGGGTGGGGACACAGCCAAGACAATTCATTCAAAGAGACCAAAAGGATATTCCACACCATATGGCACCTGCTCAGCAATAACAGCTAAGAGAAAGGAGAACAAAAGGGCAGCATTTGCTATTTATGACATTTGTGTTCTGGAGTGACCACTGCAAATACTGAAGCTCTGCTCCCTGAGAAGTGCCTGTTTCCTAGATGTTGCCTGATGATGGGAATTAGGGAATAAAATCTCTTATTTTACTTTGCATCCAATTTATCAAGCTGCCTTTATCTTGACCCATGAGGGTTTTTTTTTCTGTCTTATCCTCTCCCCCCCATCCTGCTATGAAGAAGAGTGATAGAGCAGTTTGGTGGGCAACTGATGTCTTATCAAGGTCAACTCATCAATAAAGAGAAACATGTAGGAAGTAATGCAGTTAATCTATTTTTAGTACAAATGCTGACTGGAGGTGTTTTGAGTTTTCTTGTGGCCCTAAATTTCTCAAGTTCTGTGGAAACTATGTGATCTTCCCAAAACAGGTACTCTTTCCACTTTTGCTTAACATCTGCTTAACACTTCAATGAAATCAGTGTAATCTTATACAGCAAAAGTTTTTCCATTAATAGTGAAGGATAATGATATTAGAGCAGAAAGAAATATTTTGCAAAATGGAAACATATTTCATAAAGTTTCCTTGTGTAAAAGAAAATGTGTCTTTTTAAAAAATGTTTAAAAACCAGGTATTTAAGCAATATTTTCTTCTCTTCCTGCAGTAGACATTTCACTACCATTTCCCTATCTTTTTCTACTTAAATATGCACTCCAAAATTAGCCACCCCCCTCCCCCCATTTTGCTAGAACTTTATTCAATGTACTTCCTTAAACCTTAACAGATTTATTTTATATATTTTTTTACCAATAGAACCTTTCCTTCTCAGCATATTTGAGGACATGATATTTAACATAGATTTCAAACCACAGAATTCCTTTTTTCCATTTTCCTGGCTGGCATGTAATGGTTTTGATGCATCTTTCCTGGGTATGCCAATCCTGTCATATACACTAATATGAAATAATGACACGAGGTTGACTTAACTAGACATAATAGGGAATATTTCTAAAACATTCTGTATGGGAGGTATATGCACAGATCTTGCTACTTGTTAATGAAATTGGAAAACTTCTTCATCTGCACTACAACATATATTTATAATAACGTCCTACTCCAAAGGCATGGAGTCCTTACAGAA
The DNA here is from genome assembly GCF_963662255.1 of Cinclus cinclus. Taxonomy (NCBI): domain Eukaryota; kingdom Metazoa; phylum Chordata; class Aves; order Passeriformes; family Cinclidae; genus Cinclus; species Cinclus cinclus. Next base: position 66,042,300 of record NC_085046.1, read on the forward strand.
TACAATAATAAAAATGAAAAAAATAAAGGATTTTTTTTCTTTTCACGTTTCAGATGACTTTTAGAACTTCACTATTCACAGCAAATTTGGAGCAGCAACGGCTATGACTGTTTCTAAAATCAGTGCAAAAATATGCTTGTATATGTACACTCAAGTGTACAGAATGAGAGCAGGACAAATTTCAGCAGCAAGGCTCTGTATTTTAAACCTTTTCAAAATTGTTTTTCTGTTGTTGATGCTCTTTAAGTATTTATTTTCTGTCTTGGAATAAAAAAATCACTGTTTGAAGGCATTTGTGTTTTTTCCAAAGATATTGTCTGTGAATATCTTAGAGAGGCTCTGAATATAAGAGAACACGCTTCATTTTTTCTTGTAGTATCTTTCAAATTAGAGATGAAAAAGCCTAAATTTTTAATGGTCTCATCACATGAGTTTTTTTCATTAAAAAGTGGTGGACAGGAATAGGTTGCAGACCCCGATTCCCCTCTGCTCCCCCTCCTCCCTCCCCCTTTTTAAGTACTGAAAAACTTATCATGTTACATTGACCTACCAACAACTCTTAAATGTTGATTTTCCTTATGAACCAATGGCTTCATGCACGTGTGTCTATCTTATCAGGGACACACCATTTTATCTGAATCTGGGGCTGAGTGTATAAGCTAAGGGCTTGTCTCTGCCCCTCTGACAGCCTGAGAGATTATAGAAGGGATGTCAAAAGAGCTGATACATGGCATGACTTGATCCAAAAAGAAAATAGTGAGCACAGACTAAGAGATATTGCATTCAGGTTGCTGATTTCTAGCTTTCCTCTTCTACCCTTGCTGTTGTTGTGGACACGGCGCTCTCCTCTGAGCGCAGCTGTGCCACCTGAAGAGATCATCCACAGCTGCTTTTTCAGGCAGGAGAATCTCCCATGAGAGCTTTCCCTCACCCACTTCAGACTGAGCAGCAAATACCTTCTGCTCCAGCTGCTCAAGCCTCACAGGGCCATGTTTAGCCAAAACAGGTGAGAAATCATTCCCATGAGCAACTCTGCCAGCTATTCTAAGTGCAGTCATCTCTGGGAGAAAGGTGGTGAGGACAGGTGGGAGGGATGCTGTCATTCCCTCATCCAACACAACTGCGACTGAAGTGCATTTCTCCCTCTGTGTGTGTGTGCATGCGTGCGTGTCAGGTTTAAAGGTTTATTTGGAAGTCCTGTGTTTCTAATTTGATTATGAATGTTGTGAGTGATAAGACAGACCTTGAGGTAGGAGTCCTTACAGACAGCCCACAGGCCAGGGATGAAACATGGACTTTAACACTCATTTCAGACAGAGGTGAAAAAGAAAGCAGGGAGTGTGTGCATATTACATTACATAAAATGTATTTTATGAGGTTTTTTATTATTATTATCATTATCCTTTCAATTTTATACTCTGCTGCTGAGAAATTCAACCTGTGCCTAATTTACCACTCACGTACCTTGGGGTAAAAATAACACTAAAATGGGAGTTGCCAACCAGCTTCAGACTTAACAGCACCGGAGAAGGAATGGAAGCCTCTGTATATTCCCTGATCACAGTGGACATCAGCCTGAAGAAGCAAATAGGATAATAACTGGTTTCCTCCAGTACATGTGCCAGCAGCTCTGTGAAGCTGTGCAATATTCCTTGGGCTGGATAAGGAGTCACATTCACTCTGAAAGCCCACTCGACCAGGCCATAAACAGTCCCAGATTTTATACTCCTGGGTAGGATGAAATGCAAAGATGCTGAGACAGAGATACTGCTTTGAGTGAGAGACCCAGTCAGAGGACTTCTCAAGGCTTCTGATCAGATGTAGGACAGGAAGAGGAGAGAAAAGGGGCTTCCTACAAGGTCAGAGCTTTGTCAGTGAATGCTAAAGGGTTCCTACTGGCTCTATAAGGTTCCAGAAAGGGGAGTGATTTGCCTGGGTAATTAGGTCAGGACTGTAGTAGTTTGGCTTCCTTTTATCCTTGTTATGTGGATAACTCGTATTTATTTTTTCTTCTCCATGGGCTCAGCAGTACAATTTCAAAATTGACATGGTGCTTATCAGAAGTTAGTAATTGGATAGTGCAACCCATTTGTTTGATAAAGCTGAACTGTTCATTTTTGGCTTCTAAAAGCTAATAGGCATTGTTCCTTCTTTGACATTTGATTTTAATGGCTGTAATGTTGCTCCTGTCTCAACAGCTATATGTCTGGGTGTTTTCCCTGACTCCACGCTTCCTCTGCAGGCTTCAGAAGTCTGTTTTTAACACTTTAGCTTCTGGAGTAGTTTCCTCACTCCTCCATATGCTGCTGTATCCTGTAGAGCTGGCAAAGGCAAAGTACTAGGATTCAGAGGTGGACTAAAGCTGAAGGCAGAGGTACAGGTTTTCCCAGGTCTGCATTGCTCTAGTTCATTTAGTAATAATGCAATCATAAAAAACCCCAAACCCCAAATCCTCTTAATTATAGTTTTGCACCAGAAGGAACACAGGGAAGATGGTAAGGTGAGGCAAAAGTATGGTATAAAAGGGATGTTGAAACTCCTCTGACTCATTTGGCACTGAATGGACTTTACTGGGGTACAACTTTTGATACTATAGGACTCGGATATTGCAGCTCCTTTTTCTTTGGCCTTCAAGCAAAATCAATTCATGAACTATGCAACACTGCTTCAAGGCTCTTTTTATGAGACTAGCCTAATCTACATATGGCATTGTCCCTACTTTATAGTCTTTTAATTGGCTACAAGCAGCTTACCATATTGATTGAAAAATTCTTGTTACATTTAGGGCTATGGCTAATTATGATCTTTCTCCTCTCCTGTCTTCATGATTTGTAGTTCACATCTTCTCAGGAGCTCACTCCTTTCCCTTTAGTCTAGAGTCTCCTCTACTGTGGCTCTTTCCCTCCCTGGTTTCAAAATACCTCATGGATAAGCTTCTGGTATTAGAAAGATACTGTATAAGATGAGCCTGGGTCTCAATGGCAAATTCTGCCTTTCAGGTAAATACTGGAAAGCTCTTGGTAGTATCATTATGTTATCTAAGATTGGTTGTTCAGAGAATATTTCAGTAGCAAACCAGAGAATATACTTTTTTTTTTAAATCAACCTTAAATATTTTGTTTATGTTTTATGGGGGCTAAAGAGAGGTTACAGAGAAAAAGTTGGTAAATAAAATGCATATTTCCTTACAGTGAAATACAGTAGAATCCTTACTCAAATGGCTGTCAAAAACAATTGTCACTCTTGATAGCTGTAAATGTGTAGCAAAATTAATTCATTCACTTACTGTTATGGAAGGAATAACAAAATAAAATGCTATGATGAAATATTATTTTCCATAAATATGACTGTAGTAACTTCTCCTGGATGATGATCCAATGATCCATGAACTTACAACTCCTGCAAAAAATAAAAAAGTGTTAAATATTGCGGAATATCTGTCTTATTTTTAAGGCTTTTGCATCAAATTGCTGTACAATGCTCACTGCTGATGTAATCAATGGGAAATCTGTCTAAGCAAGAAGAATGTGAAATGGTATGGCACAATCTCATGAGTAAAGCTGATTGGAAAATTCCACTTGACACCCTGTGTCACAAACTGTGTGCAGAAATTTTAGCATCATTCAGGAACTCAAAAGGGAGTTATTAAATGTCATCACTCTCTTTGGAGTAAAATGTGTGAATTATTTTTATTGTTTCATTCCTTAGTATCCATATTTTCTTCTTTTGCACCTTATTTTAAACATTTAATTTAAATGAGAGCAAATGTATTCTGGCTGAATGTCATATACGTGTTGCATATAACAGAACTATGATTAACTGTATGAATAATTACCAGTTGCAACTAAACATTTTCAGATGGATAGTTTAATTAAGAAAACAACATGGGGTCATTATAAGGTTCTGGTCACTGCTCCCAGTCTCAGAAAAAAATATAATTCTCTGAACCACCAATCTGAACTGGGGATAAAATATCCCAAGTAGGCTCACATTAAGGTGTATAATTTGCAGGCTGCTTGATTTGTATTGAGTATGTGTCTGGTGGCTGGAACCCACTGTAATGAACTAGCCCACAAATCACAGCTTAATGGGAATCTACTTATACATATTGCTTAATTAAAAGTTGTGAGCTTATTAACATGTGTCTTTGGCACTGAGCTTTGGGGATATAATCTCTGTGCAAATAAGACTAGGTTGTAAAAGTTTTATAGATTGACAATGATATTAAATTCCATACCTTAATAACCCATCATTTTCTCAAAGCATGGTTCCTATTCTGTATTTATTCAAACCTGTGACAAATTGTTTGTTTGTAATCCTTTACTGTGTAGGACTTCATGTGCTTGCTTTGTCTCAGAAATGGTACTGCTGATGTCTCATCTACTGTCAATTTTTTTGGGGTGTTGCTAGCTCTTTTGGCTGCCATACAAGCTCAAAGACTCTTTTTTCATTATAGAGGCACCCCATGGCACAGCACTTTAGCTAGAATTGTGCCAGTGTTTCCATTATAAACTTCTGTTTTCATGGGTTTATAACTTTAGTGTAAAAACTTGCTCCAGGCTCAAACTTGGACTAGAAGTTCCAAGAGTGGGAGGGAACATTTTTTAACAATTAGAACAAAAATCTGCAGTATGTTGCTCTTGGTTACATGACTTTCTTCATTTCTGTATGGCTAGTTTCAGAAAAACCTTCTATCCAATTTTTTGTTCAAATTTTTCCTTTGGTTGTATCACATTTATCTCAGCTAATTCCACTTCATGTTCATTACTGAATTACTTAAGGGGGGAAAAATATAAAGCAATCTCTTGTAATTCTTTAAAAACACGACTTCTTTCTCTATGGAAATAATTATTTCAACCTACTTGGCACCTTCTCTTATATACTTGGAAATCTGATGATGCTATATGGGGGAGAAAAAGGGAGAAAAGTGGTAAATGGAGACAGATGAGCTTTCTGTTGCAAGATTCTAGTGGTTTTCATGAATATCGCATATGCCATAGCTGTCCTTTCAGAAGAGAATCATACATTTTCACATTACACCCTCTGAATCAAAGCTCTGTTAAGAAACAAAGGAAATAAAGCTCTATTCTCTTTAATTTTGGTGTCTTTCTCTTCAGGAACTCAGCTTGAGAAAAATTAACTGTGGATAAACCTCTTACCCCTAATACCTTATTCCCCATCCCCTCACCTCAATGTCCCACCAGAGAGCAGACAAGGTTTTCCCAAGCTGACCTCTTTGCCAAAAACAGGTTAGGAACCATTTCAAACAGATGTGCTTCTTCATGCAAAGAAGTTGTCCTTCTTGCCAGAATCAAATCACTCTAAGTACAAATGGAACCTTGTCTCCTTAAAGGACTTGAAAGGGGGAGGTGAGACCTTGAGTCTCCATGGAGGACTTGAACATGGGAGGTGAGATCAGTTTGAGGGGAGCTGCTCTAAGCCTCATGATATTCACCAGAGGTCTACACAGCTGTTCTGCTCTTGAGGAGACAGGAGGATGTGTGGTATACCTTTGTGTCTGTACTTTACCAACATGCTGTCCCTAAAAATATCTGGGGGACAAAGATGGATGGTTGTTCAAACAAGCAAGTGGATGGGCAGGATTCTGGTATGGCAGACCTGTCATATGTGACAGAGACAGTCTGAGATGTGTGCATCTGTGCCTAGCCTGAGGTTTTGCTGCAGCAGAGTTAAAACTGAGCAGTGCTGCCGTATCTCCCACAGTGTGGTGTCACCAACCTGGGATGGTTACCAGCCCTTGGATATTGACACTGAGAAGCTCACATTTGAGATGCCCTACAAGAAGGCATCTCCTTCACCATTGAAACTCAGCTTGTGTTCAGTTCCTGTCTGTCCTGAGGTGCAAATGATGTTGTGCCTCCTAAAGCTTTGGGCTGACAGCTTTGGGGTAGAACATTACCAGGAACCTACCACTAAGAGAGGTTTTTACTGAGGAAAAGGAGGGAAAGAAGGGTCTGTCTCTGGAGAGGGTTTCTGAATGGCCTGGATCTAGTTTTTACTGCAGTCTTTTGTAACATGCTGAAAAATGCAGTGGGGTCCCATCGCAACAAACTGAGACCCAGCAGCCAGCAGACCTGGACCAGATAGTGATATCTCAAAATCCTGATTCGTACAGAGCCTGGGCAACAGGCGGTCCCTGTGGGAGATTGTACAGCGGTCATTCAAGAATAATGAGGGATTCATCACAAGAGACTAACAACTAGATAATTCTTTCTAAAACATGATGCAGATGAATATACCGTAGTTGAAGTAATAAGTATAGTTTTCAATATACATGCTGAAATAGACTGTATAATTACTCTGCATTCACAGTAGTTACCACAACTGCATATGACAACTGAATAAGCAAAATTATAATAGATAATCCATGAACAATTTTCTATTTGTAGCGCACAGATTTTGAGTTCTGAACACAAACTGCTTTTATTCCAGTTCCCTCCTTATTTTTGCATTCATCAGCAGTTCTGACAGCTCAAAAAATAATTATTTCAGTTTGGCACAAAACTCAGTTATTTTGAACAATTGATTAGAAAAGAATCAAGTCAGATGTGGTTTTGATTTCACACTTCACAACTGTATAGCAAAAAGGTATTCTCAAACAAGTGATTGTTTCAGCCTGAATTGTCAAAACATTTAATTACAAAATGGATGCACTGACAGCTTTTTACAAGTTCAGCAACATGTCCATATTTTCATAAATCCATTCGATGGCATCTTTTTGTCTAATAAAATTTTTCCCTGCTTTAATCTAAAAGCCGAACTATTAGGACCTGACCCAAGAAAACAATTAAATACCACTGAAGCCTGGAACTTGAGAAAGCATTTAAAGTGTTGAACATGCTAAGTTCCTGGCCTGATTCCTTCTGAAACTCATTCTTTAGAAATCTACTCCCTCTTAATTAATTTGATTAAGTAGTGTTTTATCTGAGACACCCTCCATTGTGAAGAAAAGGAAAGTAAGACAAGCTGGCTGGCAGTTAGACTAACGAGAAAATGATAATTTCTCTAATACCCTGCCAGGGTCCAGTAAAATAGTACTCGCATTAAAATAAAAGTTATATTTCCCTAATCTTTTAGAGATGTGTGATTCTTTCAAAATTATATTAAAATCAAAGATTTATTACTGTCCCAAGCCTCAGCCCATTTGTTCTAAGAGGTATGTTTGAATTCCAGGGAAGAAAAAGGAGAATTAATTGCAAATCTGTCTCACACAGTTTTGCATCTCATAAGTGGTATGTCTCCTTTTCACAATTTTATATTATTTTATTTTTATAATAAAACTGAACCTATGTATGTCTTTTGAATATCCCGATTCATCAGGCAGCCAAGGCTTGCTTTGGAAGAAATATCTCTGTGTTATTTTACCTGGGTAAGACACTCGGAGGCAATAACCCCAGCCTTTGCTGTGAAATACACACAGCTGAGAAATTAACCCATCCTCACTTAGCTTCACTTCTCAGGGACATGTTGGTTGTGAGAAAGCCTTGCAAAGAGCACCCACCTCGATGCCAGGATTCAAGGAGAGTAAAGGACAACCAGCAACAGTGGTGCCATATGGGACATATTCAGGGATTCTGGTGGTGCACCACAGATTGCCTGGCTGCTCTCGGGGGGCGATGGCAGTGGTTGGGTGTCAATGGCAATGCTGGAGGCTCCAGCAGCGACAACGCTGCATGGAGCCACAGAATCTCGCATGCAGCTGGCCACGTGCCTTCCTGCTTTTGGAGCCAGCCCATCCTCATCCTCCCATGCCGCTCTTCTCACTGACTCCCTGAGGCTTTGGAGGAGCATGTGCTGGCCACACAGAGGGAGCGTACTAATTCTGGAACATCTGGGCTACAAGTGATCAGAAAATGGGCAAGACCTGAGAAAAACCCAGCTATTGGTGTGGCTGTCTTCGACAGGAGATTTTCAGCCACTGCTCCTTCTGTGCTCCAGCAGTCAAGCACAAGGTGACCTGCCAAAACCAATGGAAAATCCAGAGCTTAGTGTGGATCACAGACACTCCTGAGCCTTCACATAGGTCCCGCCTAAACAAAGACCAGCTGAAGCCTTTCTCTCCACTCCTTTTAGATCCTCTGCATATATGACTCAGACTGTCTCTAATACAACACTACTTTCTCAAAGCTCTAATTCATATTCAGATATAACTTTCTTCATATTAATGGAATTCACAGTTAATCTTTGGGGGAAAAAAATCAGCATTTTCATGTGAAATTAGGTGTATATTGCTTAATCAAGGCTTTTCTGAATTAATTCACTAACAAAAAGTATTCATGCTGGTTTTCTTTCAAAAGTTTTTGTTTCAATGCAGCTAATAATTTTTAACAGTTACAGCTAATTATCAAAGAATAACTAATGAGGCTATTCATGACATAGTACAAGAAAAATTTCTGTTAAAAAAAATATTTTTTTTATCATTGAAATGCTTGCATTTGTTTAGATTATTCTATGCTATAGATATCCCAGGAAAAATTATGTTTTATCTGCTACCCCAGAATACCATTGAGCAGAATTTCATTTTCCACAAAAAAGCCTCAGAATAGCTCAGTGTTTTACAGAAAGAGGAGTCAAATTTTTCCTTCATCAGTACCAAATCAGCTTTTTGCTCAGACACTGGACCTGATAGAAAAGATGCAATCCAATCCAGAGTACAAAACCAAGAATATGAATACAAGAGGAGCAAGGTCAAAAGAAGTGAGATCTAGAGAGGCTTGAGTATGTGGGTACACAGCCTTGGGGCCTCTGTCCATGCTGAAATTTACGGAGTGCAAAGCACAGAAAGAGTTATTTCAAACTGCAGAGTAATGAATGCCCACAGTTCCTGACATCTGGATGTGCATTTCACTGCACGCCCTTGGATGAAACCCTGCTCCCTCCAAAACCAGCTGGAACTTTGCCCATCTACACCAGGGAGCTGGCACAAATGCTACACAACAACCAAAGGAAAGAGGTAGGACAATATTGTAGGATGTAATTCCCTTCACCTTCACCTCGGGAAAATAATCAGTGATTACTCAAGCAACTTAGGCAGAGACAAAGTTCTTAGGTGATTAAGACAAACAAGATAGGGCTGCTGGTGTAATATTCTGAGAAAAGCCATTTGTTCTCCAGATCCCATGAGAATGAAAAAAACCAGAGAGACACAGAGGCTAACAATTCTCTGCATGTGTGAGTTCCTAGATGAAAAATGGGATTCTGCTTGTGTTGTCTAAACTTCTTGAGCTTACTGAGCAGGAACTAAAGGAATAAGAGGTAATTCTTTTAATTTATTCAGTCATGGTCTGAGAGGAAGTCAGTGCAGTGAAGAGATAAATGAAAATGTTTTTCAGTTGTTTAAAAACAACAAAAAAAGAAATTTATTCTGACTTTAAACAGAATCATTAAAAGATCACTGTATCTAGTTTTAAAATAATTCCACAGACATATCTGGTCATATATAGAACACTTGCTGAAGGTATTACAGTATAATGCAAAAGATTTAATTGTTTTTTTTTGCCCTCTCATGAACATACTCAGAAATGGAAGGACTTTCTTCATCCACCATGCAAGTACAGCTGAAATATTGCAAATGCAGGCTTTTATATCTTGTCCTACTAATCTATGCATCCCTAAAGGTAGGATGATAATTCATTTCTTTTTCTAGAGCACTCTGGACCATAACAGTAAATGGGAGAAGGACTGTGTGTCCTAATTCTGAGTAATGAGGCTAAAATACCAGTATATTTGACTAGTATCATTGACCACTAAGTAGTCATCAAAGAGTAAAAGCACCCAGAGCTAACACGGCAACCACAGAAGACAGAAGGAATATTTCCATTAACTTCAGATGGATCCTTTTTTTGCTCTTGGGCTATATTTTAACAACAAAACCAACCAAAGATATATCTGTGCTGCAGTAGGTGTATCCCTTCTGAAGCATCTACCTGAAATTGTTCCGCAGACATTTGAATGGCAAAACTGTAACTTAAGCCCTGTGCTACAGGGACTTGGTGTACTCAAAACCTATCTAAAATATACAGTATGCAAAGTGTTAGTCCATTTTTGTAAACATGGCAAGTTCTTTCTAAAGCTTAAAGTCTACTTAAAATGGTGAAAACTTCTTGCCAACTTATTGGGTAGGGATTGTAAACAAAACATAAACCCCTACAATTAAATCCACAAAATTAGCCTTTCTAAAAACAAATGCTTGGGTAGCTACTTTGTTCTTTCCTAACATGGATGTGCCAAGCGATGGGGGAAGAGTTGCTTATTTTTGGTGTAGGTTGTTTTGTTGTAGTTGTTGCCTTTTTAAAATTTGTTTGTGGTTTTGTTTGTTTGTTTCAAGTTTTTTTGTTTGTTTTTTAATTTGAGCTCAGTTCAGAAACACAAATCTTGGCATTGTCACACCTGATATTTGCTGTATTTCCTATGCAACAATGTAGCATCACAAGGCTTGAATAAGCATGGCAACACTTGAGATTTTCTAATTGCTGGCTATAATGAGCACCCGATATCCTAATATAATATGATTTCTTTTCACCTTTCCCTTGAGAGGACATACTCTGCTGTGTTTCTCCACTCTGAACAGAAAAGTGACTACTGGTGCCAGATGAAATAAAATCAAGATATCTCCCAATAATTTGAGAGTCAATATATGTCGCTGCTCTAGCTCCCTCTGCTCTTGATGTCATTTAAGGATTTCTGTGTGAACCCACCTGGGAATGACAGAGACAGACAGTAATCAAGGCAGTCATTCTTGAAGAAACAACTGCATATCTGACAGAAAATGAGTTTATTTACTCCTTTGCTTCTTCAGATCTTCACAAATCCATTTGCAAATTACACTGGGATGGATATGTGAATATGGCCACTGTGAACTCTGCTTACTGGGAGAAATCTCTTGCATTTCTTATTGCAGACAATCAATACATGAAAGCTCCTTGGCAATATACAATATATCAGGATTTTTTACCTCTACACTTCTCAAAACATAATAAAACCAATGCTTTCTGATAAAGAGGAACTTACAATTAGGCAATGTGTTAACTTGTTGCTGACTCTGCATTTCTAATCTGTGAGATCTGAAAGCAGCTACTTTATAAGGAAGCAAAGTCTGGACTGGATAAAAATGGCATGGTCTTCCCCACACTGCTCTCTACTCCTCCTTAACTTGTGATATCAGCTGTGATTTAGAGAGAGAATCCCTTCTGCTTTCCCTTAGTCTGGATTCATATCTGCTATCACAGTTCTTAATTTAAAAATTGACAGTACTGGAATGAATCTTATTGCTGTTCATGAGTTCTGGTGAGATTAAGTATATGTCTTTCACTTGTTAACCTTTTCATATGTTGTTGCATTCAGCAGTGCTGAACATCCCTGGATGTAACCCATAGAGAAAGCCACTTGTTATGTTGGGCAGTGACTAGCTGCAGGTTCTGAGGCTTCAACCAACAGATTTAGATTTATACAAGAGATTGAAGGCAGGGCAATAGCTCTGCCTCCATGCTGACCTGCAGGAGCAATCCAGCTCCAGTCTGAGAGCACATATATAAACGGCATATATAAATATATTGTGGCATTGTCTCTGCCATCCTTTACTTGTTAAGTGCTACATTCGCATGAAGACTGAGTAAGCCACTGCTCAGTCTAAGAAAGGGTGGGCTCATATACTTGCACGTGTTTAACTCCTGGGGCATGGCTTATTTATGCCTTTCCCTGCAGATATTTTGTTAACTTTTTTTTGGTGTGTATGTGTGTGAATTTATTTTAGCATTTAGGCTTCGTGTGGTTTAGCGCGCTGCTAATTTACTACCTCTTATTGAATGATGGTAGCAATACACTTTTTCTGGTTTTAACCATTTTTGAACTGTATTTCCACTAACATTTTAGTTTACAACATTGGGATCAAAAGCTGCTACAACTGTGGTACGAATAACACTGTGGGGCTTTGGTTTCTACATAGTTAAGCCTTAGTTAAGACTGTACATATAAACTGCAGTAACAGTTTCCAATTACTCCTTGGGGTTCAGCTGTTTAGGTCTGTATCTCAAGTTTTCAACTCATGTGAAAAGTAAAATTCGTTATAAATTTATCCACATTGTCGCAATTTTAAAATTTAATTGGAATTGCTTTTAGCAAAGGCAGTGTGTTCAAGCGGCAGCAATGTGATTTCTGGGATAGAAGAAAGGGTAAGATCATACTTTCAGTTCAATAACTGCTACATATCTTAAAAACTTGGTATCAGTAAGAATCAAAATGCTTCCTACAAAATAAAAAAGTCTGATTTCTTCTACTCTTAAAAAAGCACACAAATCCCATGTTAAATATTTTTTCTCTCGGGTCAGTGTTGCTTTCTTTCTCTGGCTCTTCTCTTGCCTTTCTATTTACTCAATAAGGGGTCTGGTTCTTGATTCTCTCTCTGTTTCTGAGTGCTGTCAGAACAAACACAGTCTCAACTCCTTTTGTTCTGCTACTGAGTTCAATTGCTACCTCACTTCTTTAGACCTGTTTCCTTCTACCCAAAAATCCCAATTCCTCTCCCTCTCTACTGTCTCTGAAGTGTCTCAGATCTGCTCTGAAGTCCACAAGGCTCTCTCATTCTCTTCATTTTCCACGTGCAGCATATCCTTGTGCTTCTCAACACTGCTGCCCACCCTCCAGGGCATTGTGCTGCTCCCTCCTGAGCCTTGCAGAAACACAACTCTGCATCTTGGAGAAGGTGCTGCTTTCTCAGAACCTGTCCAGAGCAATCCGACCACCTTGGTAAACAGCTGGAAGGCCACCCCAAGGAGAAGTCTGTTTGTCAGTTACTTTGGCTGTGTTACTGCTCTCCAGTTATCTCTTCCACACTCACCTCAAACTTCGGCACCAAGTGGTTATGTTGGCTTCTACACAACCCCCTGCTTTTTTTTTTTCTGTGCTCAAAAACATTATTGTTTTTTTTCATAACCCTGCCTCATGACTCTTCTTTAAATTCCTCCTTCACACTCCTATTTTACTGTGCTGCAAAAAAATTATTGGGCTCTGCCAAGTGCTCAGGACCAGTCTGATAGTAATTTACCATTATACTGCAAAAAATATATATTTTTCATTTTCCCTCTGTGGTCCCCTGTCTGTCTGACTGTCTGACTTTATCTCTAGTGTCTATCAGTTGCATTCAGAGCACACATGCAAGTTTTCTCTGTCAGAGTCTGTACCATTTTTCTATGGATATATATCCTCCAGCAGAAAAACCTGATCCTAGGAAATGCTGAGCCAGCAGCAGAACAAGATGTTCGGCTAAAGATTTTTGCAGTTATTTTTCCCCCCCTTTTTTTTTTCTTTTTTCTTCTGGAGAGTCTTAGGATTTTGTCTTTCTTTTGCATTGTTTCCTTTTAAATTTGATTTTTAAAATGCATCTGACTAAAAATGGCTTTGAACAACAGTGATGGATACCAGGCTAGCTCTTGATAAGCAGATGTCTGTAGATAAGATTATTGAAATGGAGGGAAGTAAGAGTGCTACACAGCAGAGGTAATCCTAACATTGACATCACTGAGTGCTTCTTAGTTGGCAGAATAAACCCTAATAAAGTAACCAATCCTGTCATGCAATATTTATATTTAAACTTAAATTAGGACATGCATATGGAAAAACTATCTATGATGACATTGCAGATTGCGTTTTTTCAAATAGGTCCTTCAGGGTAGCAGCTGGATTGTTTTTCAGATAGGAACTTCTTAATCCAGGCAGATGTAGCTCTCATCAGAAGTTAATTTGCAGAGATATTCACATATGCAAATCATGTCACAATGGTGAAATGCAACCACGTAATGACTGGAAAATGTTATACCCATAAATCATACTACCACGATCATCAAAATTTCCACTCAGCCAGGACAAATTCAACAGCATTTATGTCTTTCCAGCTTTTAGCTCATAAAAAATCTGTGTTTTTGGAGACTGTGTTACACTGGTGATCTTAAAACTCCCAAGTCTGGTATAATGAGTCCTCAAGTGCGTTATAACTTACCAGTAATTACATTTCAACATTTCTGCTTTCAGCAGTTAGTGTTTTATTCATAAACATTTAAACACTGAATTAGGCATAAAATAAGAATGTTGGCAACAACCCGGTTTAATTTCATTAACTATTAGGTAAACGTAGTATTGCTTCTTCAAATAATCCTTGGTTTGAATGCTAAAGATGTAATGAACTTCATGGTTCATAGCATCTGACATTGCTTAATTAATGGGTGCATTTATAGTACATAGGCCTCGGTAATTGATTTATATGCATGATTTGCGCATACAGCTGTTAGTTCCTGTAGGAAAGTCATAATTCAAATGTGTGCATATATTCAAGATATGGGGAAAGGGGAGAAAAACCCACCTCACACACTTGTCGAGTTCCCAATAACAAACAAATAGCACAAGAAAAATAAATAGCATCAGAAAAAAACTGCCAGAAGAAACATTAATGTGATCGCTTTGAGTTTCCACAGCTCACACATTTTAAGTGGAAAACATGACAAAATGCTTCTCAGCATTTTTTTTTCTCTTTACAGTAGATGTGGTTAAGTCTATATATGCCCACACACCTCTGTGAGTCTGTTCATATTACAGCGCATGTAGGGTGAATGCAGTCCACATTTTCCATGCCCATTTGAGTTTCTCTTCCTCACTCAAATACACATAAACTCACCCAAGGTATGCATAATTGAGATTTAGGAGAAAGAACAATAAAGCTAAGAAAAGGTTACACTTAATATTACACATGTTTAGTCTTGGGGCAAATCTTCTCCTAACTGAAGCCAAACATTGGAGGCGAGGGAATTCAGCATAGGTTTTCCAGCCTGTCCAACAGATTACTTTTGAAAGCCAAAGTGGTGTGTTGAGAAGTCGATGCTGAAGAATAACTGAGCTATGAGTGGAAAGAGGTCTCCTGTGGCAGTTTAAAAAGGTTGAGGAAGAGAAACAGCTATTTCTGGATTATCCATTACCTTGGAGCTAAGACTGCATCCTTCCTAGTACTTTCCTTGCTGTTCGGTGTATCCCAAGCAGCAGTCTCACGTACTGAAGCAAATGTCCCCCCATTCCAGCATGCAAAGTTCCAATTCCCCCATTTTTCTCCCTTACACTGACAACTACGTCATATTAGCAGCAACCTTATTTCAAGGGTTCTTTCAGGAAGTGCTTGCCATTTTAGGGGTTTTGGTTATCAAAGCATTTCATTGTACATTAAGGAATGCAGAGCTCAGGCAAGTTGATGGCTTTCACAACCCTGGCTCCATTTCCTGGTGCTCTGAGGCAACACTTAGCTTTTCACTCTCCAGACCCTTATACACCCTACATCTGCTATTCTAATGCTTGCATTCATCAGTAGACTGGCAATAATAAATTTTCTTCTTTCCTTTCTCTTTTCTTTCCAAAGGCTTTCCCTTGTACACACGTTTGTCATTTCTTCACTATTGGCTGCTGACTGGCCAAACCTCCATGAACAATAATTCTATTATAATGTAAGCCAGAGGCATGGCTGGCTTTATGGTTTGACTGGAGGCAGGTGAAAGGGTGGAAAGGAGATTATGTTAAACTCTTAATCATCACTCATCTTTTTTCAATATTCATTGACAAGCTGTAGTGGAAACTATATTTTTCATGTGAACCCAGGCACTCTTCCAGACTCTTATTCCTCAGTATAAGACCAATGCCTTCCTTCTGAGTGTTTTACTGCAGCCTTCTGAAACCAAATCTTTCCCACAGTGTTAGTGACTATGCCCTTACAGTCTGAAAAGGCCTAGCACCCAGACTGGTGGGCTAAAATAATTTATATCACCAGGACCTAAGAGGCATGAAGAACAAGAGTTAAGGGTCTGAACACAAGCCTAGCCCCCACACAGTGCAGATGAGTTTGTGCTGTCTGGACTGAAAGCCTTGTACACCAGCTATCACTTGAGAAATGCTGAGTTATTCCACTTGTTTCAGAAGGCAGATAGTTAACAATAGAGATGGTGGTGTAAGGCTGTATCTCCTTTTCTCCTTTGTTGTAGCAGTAGAGTCAGTTCAGGAAGCTGTGGAGTGGTAAGGACCAGTTCAGCTCTTAACATCTCCAATGCAGCATTGATGGGCACAGCGGAGCATCGATGCACAATGGAGCTGTCACAGAACTGAATCACAGGAAAATTTGGCTGCAGGGATAATGTGCACGTCATGAGAAAGCCCAGAGCCAAACTGTAGGACTATATAAATATCCCAGTGTTCACTTCAATGGTATGTCTGTTTTTACTGTCTCTACATGTAACACACATAGTGTTCCAGTTTTCTTGGAAATAGGCAGTAGCCAGGACTTGGTCCATGGAGTGAATTGCTATAGTCACTGCTAACTTTTATAGTGGAGGAAACTGAAAGGCAGACAATTAAGCCATGTTTAGAAGACATTTATTAATATTTGCTGATTTATATAATACACATTAAAAAAAAAAGAAGTAATTTGAAATCCTAAATAGAAAGAAGACTAAAAATGGGGAGAAAACTAGAAAAAGTGTATTGCAGTCTTTGAGTCAGATGATTAAATGACTTCTCCCCTTTGCCTCCTCATCCTGATTTTACTGATCTGAGACATTGTTTGGAAATACTTCAGTAATGGGTTTAAATTTTCAGAGGGGTTGGCCTCCTGAAATCCTTATATATTTTTCAGAGCAGCAGAATGAGTTTCTTGGAAGATGTAGGCAGAAATGGTGATGATCTAAGATAAAAAATACCATGAAATATAAACATTTTCTGCTAATGCTTCCTCCTCTTCAATGTATAATCCAGTTCTCATTGATTTCAAAAACAGTTGGGTTTCATCTGATCACTAGTTATTAAACAGCATCTAAAGCTATAAAAAAACCCCAAAGCTTTGCTAGAAATAATCTGTGTTTTCTTGCCAGACTGTAACAATAATAACAATTATATATAAACATGCATATACACATATTTCCTTTCCATTTTTATATCTTCAATCATCTGGAGTTCTTCAAGCATTTTATGCAGGTGAGTAAAAAATAATTATCTTTGTTTTACAGGCACAGAGGGAAGGTATGGTTGAAGTTGGCAGAAAAAGGAATAATACTGTGAATTTTCTACAAGATTAAAAAAGATCACATTTATATGAAAACTGTACTGGGTTTTTTTGACCAAATGGGCTGTGTTCAGCATTTTTTTACCCACTCCTTTAGTTCTCCCAGCCCCCCAAGTATCCTTGAGACAAGGTTTGAACTCTCCCAGCAGTTTTGGCAACATTCTTGATGTCAAATCAGGCAATTGTTAGAGCATGTGTTCCTTCTGCTTGGATAGGACCACTGTTAGGTCTGCCATTTCTAAGGGTCTGATTCTGGTCCCCATGCTTTCACATGGTGTGCTTTTTCACACCACATCAGGTACCAGCTGGCACTGCCAGCAGCAGCCAGTCCCTGGCTGCCCATGCCTGTCCCTGTGCCCAGATTGTGCCAACAGGCAGCATTCCTATGCTATGCAAGGGCAGGCAGAAGTGGAACATGGGCATGCCATGCCCAGGAGTTTTTTGTTAGGATTTTTTTTTCTGTTTGTTTGTTTGTGGGGGTTTTTTGGGTTTTGTTTTGTTTTCTCTAAGCAGTTCCCTCTCATTTGACCACAGGTCACATGTCCTTCTCATCATGTTGCTGAGCAGAGACTGCTCATCTGCAGTAAGGTGACCACAGTCCTTCCCCCACGCAAATCTGTCCTTACCCATGCAGAATCAGTGGTATCTGCAGGGATAATGGTAGATGAAGAACCAGGCAAGAGTAAAGGTGTTAGCTGATTTATTAATGTGGCAGGATGCTGTTTACTATACATTAGGTAACACTGAAACAACCGATTTTTCAATCAGTATTAATGTTTCTTGCTGGAGGGGTGAATCTTGCTGTGTGCCATGTCCTCCTGACTAGTTTTAGAACATGTTCTTTCTCATGCAGTGGTTCCAATGTTTGTGGGTGTTTGCACAGCAGGGAAACATGCTCAAAGCTTCTGTAGTCTCATTTGAACTATGTAAAAGCATATGGATGTGATCTTGTGATTAAAAATAAAGTTTTCTCTAAACAGGTTCCTGGGGAAATATTCATCTGTTCTGCAAAGGGATTGCAGTTAATTCTAACTAAGGAACACTTTAAAACTATTAGGAGAGGGTAATTTTAGCAGTTCTACAGATGATTAAAAAGTCATTTTCTAAAATATTCTCACTGGAAATTTTTTTCTTTTCTTAAAGAAAACATTTAATTGCTCCGATCAACCATAGCTACTTTCTGCTCATGATGTTATTTGTATACAAGGTATATGGTAATTTTTCATATTTGAACAGGAGTGTATTCCCTATAGTTCCTATCATTCACCTTTAATTGACTCTAACTCACTCCTCATTAAAGAAAGAAGGACTACAGTAGGATGGAGGAAGGGAGTACTCTGGTTTTGCAGTAATATGACCTGGTACATTTGGTGATATCCCTCTGATAGAAACTGCTTCTATTATATTTCCACTCCTGTGACAGCAGCAGTGGAAGTCCCACCTCACAGACAGGTGAGGCCAGCTTTGATTTTAGTTCCAGAATTTGCATTGGTATCACCCACTGGTGTACTACAAAACCAGTCTCTCTGATAAACAGAAGAAATTCTGAACAGCAAATGCCAACAATAGTTGACAACACGTGAAATGTTAAATAGTTTAAGTGGTCCAAGAATGTGACTCCTCTTTCCATCCTTGGTGCTGAAGTTAGGCATCTCTACCACGTAGCAAAGAAGGCTGTTTCCAACACTCCACTCCTTGAAGACGTGACGTGATAAGTAACAGTAGAGTCCATGTATTTTAATGTGCTTCTAACGTGCTGTTTAAGCCCTCTGTTCTTCCTCATAACATATCTTCAGGTCTTGGATGAGTAGTGACATAGGCAAATCAGGTATCCAGCCAATGTGCAGCATGCTGGCAGTCTTGCTTTTCTTTCAATTCTGCTTGTGCAATAAATCCAGCAAGCAACATGACAGTAGTTATTGGTCAGTGGTGTATATGAAAGGGCAACTAGTCTCCTACCTCTCTGTAGCTTCCTCTTGGGATAAATAGCTTCTTTCCATTACTGAAAGCAATCCCAGCAGGCAAGTGCCACTACAGAGTTTTGAGGTTCTTCCAGTATCAAGTCTGTACTACTTTGTGTCTCAACCATGGGAGACAACATTCAGTGGTGTCTTACCATCCATCTCTTTATGCTTATATTTGTAAATTTGTTTCCTCAGTAGAACAGACCCAGACACATTTTCTTTGGTATAACCCTGAATTCCCTTTTTTCTGTTTTCACTTGAGGGAATTGTTTAATCCTAAGGATCATGGTAGCAACACTGAGCTGCCCATAGCGAAGCAGTTCCATAAATGTCATGGTACTTGGTACCTCTGTTGCTGTGAATAAATAGCCATCACTGACTTAATCACTAGAACCACTCTAAAATTATTTGTTTTCAAGGACTTAAATCCCAGCATTCTCTTTACAGCATTTTGAATTTTCAGACCTTGTATGATAGCCCATTGAAACCCAAAACTTCAGGATGATTTCCCAGAGTTTTCTTGGAAGTTTTGAAAGCTGAAGCATTTTTATTTTCTTTATAATAGTTCCCAGGAGCACCTGTCAAGGACTGGGTGCTCTGGTGTCATAAGAACATGAAACAACAGAGTGCCTGTAAGCAAAAAGCAGACATGGTTCAGAGCAGCAGAGCACTGGCAGTGGCTTGTTGGGCTCTCCCTGTTCACATTGGTGGTGCCCAGAATGCTTTAGTTAGGCCTTTGAACTAGGGAAAAAAGAGACCTGATGCTGCCCAGATTATTCCACAGCATGCCTGGCCTTGCCAAGCACAGAGTGCAGCTTCCCCTTCACTTGTAACCTTGGGCTGGAAGCAGTCACGGTGTTCCTGCTGATGCCCTAGACTCCATCCACCTTCCCAGATTTCTTGAACTCTTTCCCTACATGCAGCAACTTGTCTGTTTTCCAGGTGGTTCCCTAAGAGAAGCAGTGTCCACACCTGAGTGGCTGTGACCATAGCTGAGCTTCTGCTGACACAAGCAACATCATTGAGTCACCACACAAAACTGACCTCACCCAGGATGACTTGCAGCTTTAGCAGCCAGAGGACTCATTGCTAATAAGAAGCTTGGCCTTTTCTTTCACCTTCTGGCTTAGCAAACCACAGTCTGGTGGTCTACAGGAAAGGATGAGGGGCCTTATCAGGACACCTCATTATTAGTCCTTTGCCCACTCTTCATATTCCTGTGTCCCTGACCCACCCTTTTCCCAAAAGACTGTGGCTTTCAGCATGTCATAATAGAGAATACTCCATCCAAAAGAGAGATCAACACTAAGGAAACCATTACACTGTTGTGCAGTCCTCTTTGTTCTGTAATATTAAAACTTGGTCATTTGCTGTGACAAATAAATAATTCATTTGTATAACAATTTAGTAGCTTCAGTTTTCTCCCTGAAAACCAAATACTTAATTTCATGACCCTCTAATTCCTTTGTTTGGCTTGAACTGCTGAATCTACACAATTCCCCAAACTTTCATCAAATCATGGTGCCTTGCCATCCCTTCCATGTGACCTTACCAAACAGTCATGCCTTCCCTTTGCCTCTAGACATCTACTGTTCTTCACATCAGTTAATTTTGCCCTCACAAGAGCTGTAGACACATACCTGACTACATACACTCCTATGGAAAACAAAGAGCAGAATTTAATAGGGTATTAGTTGTCTCTAACATGGGTTGTACTGGCTGTGACCAAGGTTCTGTGCAGCTATCCTGAGATGGTAACTTTTCTGTCTGTTTTCTCATCTCTGAAAACTCCTTTGCAGAGGTTCCTTGAGCCCTTTACCTGCATAACCTTTCCTGAAAGCCCAGTATTACAGTAACTAAAAATAAAAATCTTCTTTTAAGGAATGGAGGGCTGCCTGGCCAGTGTGAGGTAAGTCCTGAGAAAGCATTGCAGAGGGGTGAGAAGAAAGGAAGGATGGCCCAGACACTTGTATTGTGTTAAGACACACTTGAGAGATGGCCTTGGGTAGATATAACATAGAACCTCTGCTGACAAGTGTCACCTGCCTTCTAGATGGCCCTGTAAGGACATAAGGACATACAAATTGATATTGGTAATTACTGTGTCCCTTTTTTGTTTTTTCAGATTTTTGTTTTATCAGGAACATAAATAAGTGCTTCCAGTACATTTACAGCTACAGTTTTCTACACTCATAAATCAAAACAACTATTAAAATAATCTGTTAAAATCCATCCTGGGGAAATGTGCTAAACCAATCTTGCAATTAAAAAAATATTTTTAAAAAGCATTTGATCTCAAAATGTTACATGTTGTTCATGTATATTAACGCATTCCTGTCCCAGGGTTGGGGATGGGGGTTAGTTTGTTTAGTTATCTGAAAACCCCAAATTTGCAGATTTGTGCCAAGCTATGCACTTTTCATTTCTCTAGTCCTAGCACTCAACATCACGCCCAACAAAATGCTGAGTGTAGCCAGAGACTGCCCTGACTTTTCAGGAGGTGTTTCTGGTTGTGGCTTTCCAGTTGTTTATGTGAATGCAGGCCTGGGAGATAAGGCAGTATGCCAGCTGGACCCTCTGCCTTTTCCAGAAAGGCTGAGGATTGATACAGGGTTCTGATATCAATCTGTCTCAAATTATGCCATCACTAAGAAATCCCAGAAGGCAGCTGTGTGCTGACAGTGGCCCCCTTGCCATGCTCTAAACCACTGCTGGGGTTCTATCTCAATTGAGGAGGTGAATTGGAGCAGGAAGGTTTTGGCTATCTGGGGATGCATTTTCACATGGAGTCTCCCTGGGTGTACAGCTCTCTGAATGTTTGTTGTAATTCACAGAAAACATCAGGCTCAACCAAAAAGAAAGCTGCGTTATAGCAAGGGGGATAAGAGACAGATCAGGTAATGCAACAGAAATAAAATTCAAAACAATTTCAGTTAAAAAAGTTTAAATGTTTCCACACGTCTCAGGCTCACTGTGGAAACTTGATAGTCAAATATTAAACCATCTCACTGAATTTTATGTCATTATAGTAACAATGTTATTAAACTTGATATAGTTTTCTTTTAAATTTCAATAAAACATATTTCCTGATCTTTTCATAAAGATGACCTTTGGGAACCATAGAAATCTAAACATTTCTTTATTTATGCTGCTGTATCAAGTAATACTTCCAGTCAGAAGCTACATTGGAAAGCATATGAAAGACCTTATATGATACAGTAATATTGTGAGCTAAATGTTGCATTAGTACATTATAAACTAAGAAGCAGAAAGCTTTCCTCTATGAAATTACTTGATGTGTTTCTGTGAAGAAGGTATCACAGAATCACGAGGTTGGAAAAGATTATCCAGTCCAACGCATGCCATAACATCTCAACTAGACCATGGCACCAAGTGCTATATCCAGTCTTGTTTTTTAAACACATCCAGGGATGGTGACTCCACCGCCTCCCCAGGCAGACCATTCCAGTACTTTATTTTCCTTTCCATGAAAAACTTTCTCCTAATATCCAACCTATATTTCCCCTGGCATAGCTTGAGACTGTGTCCTCTGGTTCTGTCAGTTGCTGCCTGGTGGAAGAGACCAACCCCACCTGATTACAACCACCTTTTGGGGAGTTGTAGAGGGATAAGGTCACCCCTGAATCTCCTTTTCTCCAGGCTAAACAGCCCCAGCTCCCTCAGCTGCTCCCCACAGGGCTTGTGTTCCAAACCCCTCACCAGGTAGTGGCAATGGATCTGTAATCTTTTGCAAATATTTGTCTATACTCTTCATTCTATTCTGGAATTTTATACCTGCCTTTTTCTCTCTTACAAACTTTATTTTTTATAATGCATCTTTTTCACAAAGTAACAGAAAGGCATATATATGCATATAGTCTAAATAAGACCTTATTCATCTTAAAAGATGAATATTACTATAATATATATAATAATATTATATTATTATAATATTATAAATAGTGCTATAATATATAATGTTACTATATTGATTTTCAGTGTTGATCAAATTTTATAGATTGCTGCATTTTCTGAGAGCTGTCTGATAGACAGGAAACTCTGAATTAATCAGGAAATCTTGAAGTCTAGGCTTAATCCAGCCTTCCCACTGACTTTCTTCAAAGGACATACCTTTAAAAATAAACAAAAAATATATACATACATCACATACATAATTTTGGAGATAATGAGGAGTGTAAGCTTAAAGGACACCCAAAGCCTTGTTTGTGCTTCAAATGTATTCTTTGTGAATGGTCTGACTATTTCAAAATCAGGTATTATTTGAAAATCTAAGCTGGATTCACAAGTGGCCAAGTCTCCAAAATTCACAGGCAACTGCTGAGAAAATAGACTTTAAAATGCTGGTCTGTAAATCCTTTTCACATCACAACTTAAAAGAAACCAAGCCCAGTATTCAGAAAGTTGGGAAAATGGAAAATGATGAGAAAAAAATTGTGTCTTACTGTCAAACATTCATCAAGTGAGGAGAAGAAAACATTAGAAAAGAAGAAAAATTATCACAACTATACAGCTTTTAACACAGGTCAGGAGTAACTATGGGATTGCATTCTGTATGAAGCATTGCAGTGTGGATTGGAATAGGAATAAATAAACAACACCATAGATACATAAAAATTAAACTTAATTTTTTTTCAGACTTGATCTACTAATTTAGAATAAATATGTCCTGTAGAAGTTGCTTTCTAATTTTCCAAGTGGCAGAACAACTTGGAACAGTTCTGATGAAAATTAATGTATGACTCCTCTAAGGACTTCTCTATTTCTTAACAGCATTTTAAAATTTAATGGAACTTAGTATCAAGATAAATCTAACATACATTGCTGACAGGATCAAGCAAATAATTGACTTGTTGCTAGAATTTTCCTTCATGATTATCTTGAATTGTATCAGTGACCAGAAATAGAATGTACTCTGTTGGGCTTCTGACTAGAAAACTGAATTTCTTAGAAGAAGATAGAAAAGGACAATTTCTTCCTTCAATTAAATTCCAGGATTTCCTAGAAACCTGGTTCTTTGTTTACAATCTCAGTTACATCAGTGTAATAAAAGGAAGAGTTAGATGTATAGTATTTTCCACAATGATTCTTGACATCATTATGCACTTTTTGGCCTGGGTCTTTGTTAGCACAAAAAGCTAATTCATTTCACTGACAATAGCATAGTTCTTTGATCAAATCTTATTTAACAGCAAGTCATTATCTTATTGCTAACCTAAGCTCACTGTGAAAGTCAAGTCAAGCAAGGAATTTGGAGATCTGAGGTATATAAACAGTTGTAAATATCATTCTGCAGAAATAAGCATGAATATGTAAACCAAATTACAATTTTCAGATAACACTAGACACATATCACTGTATGTCAGATCCACCCAAAATAAAGGCCTTGGATCAAACAGATTCACACTGCTTACCTTAGAATTAACCTTAGGGCAGGGCATCAATGAGAGTAGGCAGAGGTGATGTTCAGCTCTACTAATGATGAAATGGAATGCTGAGTATCTCTCAATTTTTTAACAGAATGGGCCAAATGCTGCCCTTGGTTACATTCCCAGGCCTCAGATAACATGAGTATAATTGAAAGCAGTTTTGGTTCAATATTTCTTGTATTTTAGAAGCTATGGAACAATCAAGCAATATGACCTTTTAGTGGTCCACCAAAGAATCAAGTTCTGTTCTATATGGGATCCAGACTAATCAATATCCTATTATGATCACAGCCTGGGTTTTTTTGTGGGTTGTTTTTTTTTTTGTGTGTGTGTGGGGTTAGGTGTTTGTTTGTTTGTTTGTTTGTTTTTTACAGCTGAGACACATTGGGAATAGCTTGGACAAAGCATTTCTCCCTGCAACAGCTGAGACTTGGCAGATTCAAAAACTGTTAGCATGTAAAATCTTTGCTTTTCAATAAAATGACATGAGTGTTTAAGCTGTATTGTACAATGTAGTGCAAGCATACCCAGGCTAAACTCATTCAAGCACTCCTCATTAAGCCAAATCTCCAAACAACATCCACAATGAGAGAGAGTTTAGAATGATACACCAGTCCTTATGCACTAATAAATACACAAAAAAAAACAAGCTCATACAAACTTGTCAGGTATATTAGAGGTTTAACTATCAGAATTATAGGATAAAGTCCTTACTGGCACAAGGTCTAATTTTTCTCTTGGATGACAGAAGACAGAATTGGCTGAAGGAAGTCTGAACCACGCAAGGAACCAATAATATTCCAGTGAGTCAGGGTATCATCCATCATTTTCACGCACAGGGATGACTGATAGCTTCTTCAACTTGCAGAAGGATGGGGTGAGACCCTGGGGTGAGATCCTGCCATGGAAGTCCACGGCATCTCTCCAACTCCTCAGCATGTTCAGACTTCCACTGGTGAGATCAGTGCAAAATAAGGATGGCACTACAGGTGTGCCTGAACACACATGCTGCATGACACGTTGATGACTAGAAGGAGAAAAGCACTGTGCCTGTTCTTATTTCACAAGACTGTCTAGAAGGAAGTGAAGCCAGACTGTCTCCATATGCACTCTGTATTTCAGACCAGAAATAAGGAGGAAAAAGCACAAACCCTATCCAAGGTATATTTTTCCTTCAGAATGGGTTCATTTTCTTAAAACAAAATAGCCACAGCCCTGTTCTTAAAATCAGTATTGAACTCAATTCAGGTCATAGTTGTTCTTTGGTTTTAGGATGAACATTTCTGAGGAATAAATCTACTGGACTTGTAGGTCAGAATAACACAACAGTTTCACTTGTGTACACCTCCCAGTAAGGCTTGCATGTGTGCATTTTACTGATTAAAATATTACACTGATCATCAAAGAAACAGTGGGGTGAAGGATGAGAACATTGTAACCTCCAAGTTGCTCTGCAGTGAAGGGGATGTGGGCAGGGGTCTTGCATTGCCACATTCCTGCAGCAATGTGATGCTGCATGGGGGACACACACCAGTGAAGACTGGAACCTGTTGTCACCCAGTGAGTCCTCTTGGATTTGAGTTTCTCTGCAGTGGCTACAGCAGGCCATAAAGAAAAAAAAACAGTATGTGTAATGCACTTTTATTGAAACTTCATACTGCACAGTATTTAATATGCCTTTCCCTGGATACTGTTTGGAAGAAAGAAAGAACCTCTAGAGTGCCTCAAACTCCTGTTTGAACTTGGTAATGTGCTACAGTAAATGTATGAAACAGTATACTTCTTATTTATTTATTTTTACACACACATAGAGCTGGACAGGAAATCTGTAGTGTATCATTCTGTCTACTGCATCTGCTTGATTACTCCTTGCTATGCTAATGAAAAACTAATGGTATTTAACTTTCCTGTTTGCAGAAGGCAAGAGTACTTTTTATAAGAGTGAGCAGAATTAAATCCTATTGGAGTCAAAACCATGCATCCCTTATGCCATGGCTTGAGACCTAGTAAGGCATGAGCTATGTATACATCCTTGAAACTGAAAAAATGGGAGATCTGTAACTGTTGTGGAATGAACACATTGGCTCTAAGTATCTAAATGAAGCTGACCTTTTACATACTAATGTTTCATTGCTTCTAGTAAAAATAACCCTACTTTTTCAGAGGCAGCAGTAGAAAGAAATATTACTAATGCTTTAGTAAGATCTATGTATTCTCACTGCAATGAAATGAGAAAGGTCAAATTTTCTCTCCCATCCCCTTTTTTTTTGTGTGTTCTTTAACTTCTCACCCATCTTTGTTGTACTAATGAAATTAAGATATCCTTCATGATATAACTATGAGCTAGGGGGATCTAAATTACCTTAATCTGGCATCATTCCAGTATACTATAAATGAAGTAATTGTCCTTGACTATAAAATTTGCATTTTCAAGACTTAATTGCTATCATTACATCTTTTTGTAATTCTATTAATTTAACTGAATGGAGCATTTGGTTTTATGGTAAAAAATTTGCATTAAAACATTGTACATCTAAATAGAATTTTAATATTTGTGTCAAAAGCTCAGTACAGTTGTCCCACAGGACCTAAACAATTTCACAAGAGGAGAATAGGAAGCAATCGCACTTTAGGCCAACAAACAGGTTTCCCTTTGGTGAATATTAATAGAACTTGCTGTAACAGGCTTCATGTGCTGAAAATCACTCCTGCCTGATCTCTGAAAGTGGAAGTTTTGTTAATTTACGAATTCCATTCCATAATTCTTAACAGGAAATATATTTGCCCAGATACAGGATAGGTAGGATGTATGTTTGTTCTGTCAGGAAACAAACTTTTTTATTTTTCTTTCTTTCTTCATTCTTTTCTGACAGAACAAGGTACTTTGGTCAAAGACCATGGACAAATAGCTAAAGCAGTGTGAAGGCTCTGAATTGGCTGAATACACTGCAGTTGCAATGATGCCCTGTGCACTTTTTTATGCATGGGCCCCCAGTGGTAAGCCAAGACTGTGTTACCAAGTACATACAATTTGAAAATGGGTCCATCTTCTTGCAGTGAATTTATGTGGTACTTGGGAACTATGACGTCTCATTTGGTCTTTGGAGGCATTTGAGCCACTGGAGCCCTTGGGAAGTAAGTGCCCTGTGGGTTTGGGGTCCCATGCAAGCAGCACTATGGGCAGTCACTCCAGGCCCTACAAGAAACAAGTAATATGTGGATGAGTAAACTGTGTTTCACGTTGATCAGAAAAGTCTATGCTATTTTCTATTTTGTGTTAACAAACACCATCTAGTTGTATAACACATTATTTATGCAAGTAATCAAGATGGATTGGTTTTACACTGAATATGTGTGGGGAGGGGTTGGGGTGTTTTTTTGTTTGTTTGGTTTTGGTTTTGTTTTGTTTGTTTTTGGGTTTTTACTTTTTTTTTAACATATGAGTAATATTTCACCAGAGGTAGAGTATGTTAGTGACAGAAATCTCATTAACTGCTCTTAATAGATGTTGTTTTTACTGGACTTCATAGTCATTGTGTAATTAAGCTTCACAACTTGCTTGTGAAGCAGAAAAGATGAAAGATGTCTCCATGAAAGAAATTTATGGGATGGTGAAATTAAAGGCAGATGTCTGAAAGTGTATAGGTACCACTTTTTGTTGGTTTTGGTGTCCAAATACTTCTGAGGGCCCAAACCTCTTGCAAAGCTCTTGCAGTGAGATGCAGGTACCAGGCTAGACCCAAATCTGGGAGCACAGGATGAAGTCTATTTGAGATCATGGCTTTTGGGCAAGTGTCACAGTGGGTTTGTGTAACTTTTTGTTGTGTCCCCTGCCCAGTTGTTGTTGGGCAGGGGAAAGTTACAAGGTTTGTGAGTGCTGGCCTTTCAGGCACTCAGCTTCATGATTTCTCACAGAAACCTGTAGTTTCCAGCCGACATAAAAAGACTGGGAGAGCAGCTCAGACTTTTTCCACAGGTTTCATTATCATCCGTGAAGGGGTCAGGCCACAAATCCAAAGATGAGGGATCACACATGTACTTTTATAGGGATTGGGGGGATCACAAGTAAACCAATGGAAAACAGGGTTAACACAATTTGGCCAACTACATTATCTTTCTTTGTTTGGGACAACCAATTATAAAGAACCAAACCTAACCAATAATATTCTAAAAACATAAGAAGAAGAGCTTACATTTTTTCTAACATGAGTAATTCTAAGCAAGTAGTTTTTATTATCTCAAAGGAGGTTCCAGGGGGATGTCGCAGGGCTGTTTGCAGAAGGATTCATCTCCTCTACAATTCCTCTCTCTGTAGTTACTAAAAAGGCATTTTCAGTAACTTTCTTAAAACAATGAACAAAGCATGAAAACATAACTAATACAATGACAATTACAATCAAAATCCACAAAATTCCCTTGACTAAAGACAAAAACCCATCCCGTCAGTCCCCACTGACCGAAAAGCTTGTTGACCCAGTCAGAGGTGGTTTCCACTTTTAAATCCTTCACAAGTGCCTTCAGTTTTTGGATGTTGGCGTGGATGGATGTGGAACTAGATGAGAGGTTGAAACAGCACATTCCTTCAAAGTCTTCACAGCCATGCCCATGGGCAAGCAGTAGGAAGTCAATTGCAGCACGGTTTTGCATAGAAGCTTGCCTTGTGGTTTCTTCGTCCTTCAAGAGATCACTCAAGGCAGCAGATGTAGTGTTGGCCTGATTACTAAGCCAGCACCCCAAATGATTGATTTCGCCAAGGGCTTTAGCTGCTGCTACCCATGGTAGAAACAGGGAGACAGCAACTCTTTTGGGTTTGTTCCAATTTTACATTTCAGGGTCACAATTTTCATCAAATGCAGTGTAGGATCTTTTTTCGCGTTTTGATTCACTTTCTTTTTTCAGTTATGCAGGTTTGCCTTCTGCCCTTGTCTCTTGAATGGGAATCACATTTGCTCACTTTGTAGACTGCGTGATGGCCCAGGGTCAGCTGGAAATGCAATATAAAAGTCATAAGAGCAGGTAACTTGCTTCTTCTAAAGCCATCTATATATGCATAATTTCTGTGGGGGTGTTGGTCTTTATTACAAGAACTTCAGCATCACAGATGGGAGATGAAGGACTTGCAAGAGTTTTAGTTCAGTGCTGAATCTCCCAGACTTACAAATATCAGCTCTACTGTGCCATTGGAGTCTGCTCTGTTGTTCCAGGCCTATGCACCGGGTAGGAAGGCTCACAGGGGCTCTGCTGTATGCAAAGACTGCATTTTTTCCACTTCAGGGAGGACCCTGTGTATCTTCTTTCTTAACGGGTGAATTTCATTTGATGTGAACATTATGTTAAGGCTGAATTTCTAGGCAGATTATATGATAGTGCATTAGAAGAAAAAAAAAACAACCCACCCCACCACCAACAAAAAACCCCAAATCCAAAACAAAACACATATTCTTTTGAAAAATCCAGGTCTAGCTCTTAGCATCAATTACTTCAAATACCTACTGACTTTTCTGGCACATCTATCTCATTGAATCTTGGAAGTGATTTTATGTGCTTTAAGCATTTGATCACATAATCAGCTTCTGCATAGCAATGCAAAGGATCCTGAGCATTGTCCTGGCAGATAGTCAAGTCAAACCTGACACAGAAACAAACATAAGGGAACAATTGTTGTCAAAACACATTGCATCACTTTGCATGCTAAAGCATTTGCTCTGGTAATCCACCATGCTGACGTGTCCCTCTGCTGATGCCATCTGAGCAGGGACTGTATCCTTAAAGTTGACATGTGCATCACATTACAGCAGTGATTTTGTTATATATCATCAGTATAATGGATATTCAGAAGAGATTCATAATCTTGAAAGGTGGCTTGAATCCACAGATCTCATCCATGTTCTGGTGACTCAGAGCATTTTGGGAACTCATTTTATAACATCTTACGCTGGCTTGGGCAAAGGCAAAGTAAACAGTTGCCTAGGGCAGCAGACTTGGGAAAGAGACAGTCCAGGTCTCCTTTCCTACTTGCTCTCTGCTGACAACAACAGGAATACAATCCTTTAACCTGCCTCTCTACTATCTTTCCCACTCCCCTTTCCAATTTCATTCTTTTGGAAATCTAAAGACATCTTTTTACCTTCTCCATGTCTCTTTATCTTATTCACTCTCTCTCTAAACTCCTAGTGGTTTCTCCTAGATTTTCTCCCCCAGGGAAATTCCACTGCTTCCTATTTGGGCTATTCCAGAACTGTGAGAGGGTTCCTTGTCCCTTCAAAGTCTCACATTTCTTTCTGCAGACATCTATTTGTTACTTATTATTTGCCACCTTTGCTAAACAGCCTCTGCCATCCTCAGGTTTATGGTAGAATGAGCTATGTGAGTAATACAGTCCTGTGGAAAAGTATACCAGATCATTTGCCTGCTGGCAGCCATTGCTTTAAAAGAGCTTTTTGATACTGGGGGAAAATCCAGATAGCTGTAGAAAATTTTGCTGTATTTCTTATGACTCATGAAATTAAATGAGACAAAAGTAAGATGGTGTCAGCATGTTACTGAATCCCTGGAAAGGTGTGGCTTGCTCTGTCGGTTATGCTAGTCATGCAACATAAAATTAGATTGCAGAATTCATTGCCATGGGATGTTATAGAAGCCAAAAGGTATAATCGTCTTCAAAAGGGAATTAGGAAAATTGTATCATCAATGACTGTCAAATGCAGTTATCTAGATGCAGCATCAAGCACAGGAAACCCCTAAAACACAGGTTGCTGGAAGATATTTGGCCATAGTCAAATAGGATCACCCTCTGCATGGGTGAGAACAGTTCCTGTTAGAAACTGTGTTAAAACTGATCTTTCAGTCTCTCTCATGCTTCATGGTTAAGGTGAACTGCTCTGGATTTAGTCATCTGAAAGTTAATGTCATTTGAAAGTGCAGTTAGAGGAAACCTGTTCCAAGTGGCAGTTACTCCTGTTTGTGTTGCAAACACTTAAGGATGAGATAAATTACCTAGATTAAGTGTCCTGTACTTATGACTTGTACTTTTGTCCATTAAGCTTGATGGCTTTATCTGTAAAAATGAACAGGGTTCAAAAAGGAGTTTGTTTTTCCAGGCAAGAAAGCAAGACCTCAGATAGTCTGTGTGGGTGTTGTTTATGCCTGTACTGTGTTCTTCCGCATGGATTTATTTTTCCCTTGTCTTAAAGCTTTGGGTTGCCTTAACTTGCTCGACTTGGCCAATTCCACCTCCTTCTGGCATATGTAACATGCACTAATTCCCTCAACCTACACTGTAAGAAGCTCAAAGGTGTGCCACCTTTCTAAAATGACAAAGCAAGAACCTCCCTTTAGGAGTAGTGCAAGTCTCTGAAATCAATAATTTGACAAACTATGGCAATTTGACAAGCTATGACAGAAGTCTCTTGCACAGCAGTGTATAAGAGACAACTATAAGAGAGCAGCAGATCCTTCACTCACTTTAGTCGTTATTTTTGCCTAAGGAAGGGGAGCTCACATATGTAGGCATGTACTTGTTAGGGGTTTTTACTGCACTCATTGCCTCAGTTCCCTACTGTTGATGGTTGTTATTGAGACAATCTTGTGAAAGGAAGCAAGGAACTGTGAGTAATTTGCTAGGTGTGAGGCCAGACACGATGGTTTTTGCTTACTGCTCTTAAAGTCTTAATTAGCACAATACTTACACTAAGTGTTGGGATGTCTTCAGGAGTCAAAAAGGTGGTGCTGGTGGTGCCTTGGCAGAGGGATTAGAAAAGATGGGGGAAAGCTTGTAAGGTGACAAATAATACACTGACAGATGGCAATGACTATGTTCTGTGTTCTTTTAATGCTCTTCAGGTAATCTCAAGGAGGCTCAGTAAAAGTATGACTGAGGATAAAACTGTGCCCTGGTGTCACTAGAGCTAATAACAGCTTGATAGTGTCTTCTAGGCACAAGGAGGATTTTGAACCACACATGGCAGTGAGGGTCTTGTAGGACCTTTACTTGGGGCTCAGGGAGGTTCAATCAGGGTTCAAGGTTCAAGCAGAAAAGGCTGCAGGCAACGTAAGTGGTACAAGGAAGCGTTACCTCTTTATGACATCCAGAACCTAACTGTGCTCAATGTTTCTGGGAAAGATGCATTTTTTTCTGTTCAGTCTTCAGACTTCAGAGGGATTGGTGTCTCCCATTTTTCTTTCTTAGCCTGTTCTCTATTCAGTTAAGTAGAAATTGGACTCCATATTTAATCTTTCTTAAGAATAAATATCTGTGGATACACATCTTTAAAATAAACCTCCAAACACTTGAAAACTTATCTTTCATTAATTGTATGTATATGTATATATGTCTATCTTTTTTCTGTTTTTTTCTGATCTCTTAAAAAATTTCTTATAGAAAAGTGATCGGGTTTTAGCTGATAATTCACCAGGTAATGAATTGGACTTTGACAAAGACTCAGAAAAGAGCCTCTGGATGTAAAAAGGAAACTGCTGGTGTGAAAATACTATCTGTACTAACAACTGGACACAAACTGCAAAAATCCAGGTGGCTGAGCAATGTCTATTTTGAAAAGTGAGAACATAGTCAAGTACAACAAGCCCTGTGGTCCAAGTGTCTTGTCTCCTTCTTGGAGTCTGTTAATTACTGTAGCTGAGATTTAGATTGATTACATTGCATATTGCTGAGATCATGTGTTTTGCTAACAGACAGACTTGTATCCTACTCACTCTCATCCATCCATCCATCCATCCATCCATCCATCCATCCATCCATCCATCCATCCATCCATTTCAGTCACATTAGCAGCTTCAAAGTTGTTAAGAGTGAACAAGCCTGACCTTCTTCTCAGCCCCAAATTACTTTGGGGAATTTAAAATTTTTTTCTTTTTCTTTTTTCTTTTTCTTTTTTGGTGTTTGTGTGTGGACAAGAGACAGCAGGTGAGTCTACGTAGACACTATTAATAAAGATGCATGGCTCTGCAACAGTTTTACATTTTGAATGCAAAAGTAGGATTTCTGAGAAAGTGTTTGTAGGTGTACATTTTTCAGACCTTGATACTGACCTGCAGAGTTAAGCTTCTCATGAGAATTTAGTAGCTGTGGAAATGGTTAGGTTCAAACAGAATGAATGCATCAATTTTTTAGTTCCTCTTTAGGTGGTCAATCTGAAACTGTTTTTCAACAAAACTTTTTCTGTATTAAATGTAATTCTCTTAACAGTCTTTTCCCATACCCTTTTGGTTTAACAGCTGAGGCAAAAAACTGACACACATTTAATGTTGTTACTTTAGAAAAAGAAATGTACTTAGTTTCTGGAAATGTCTGTACATTCATTTTAAGATTTAGAAACAGCAAACAATTTTTTTTTATCCATTAATGGCTTAACACCATTTCCTGAAGTTTTCCTCCGATGTATGCTGGAGGTTTTTCCCATCTCTCACTGTGCTCTGTTTATTATTCTTACAGCTTAGAGTTTTCTTCCTCAGCTGCCAGTTTGTCAGTTATGATCAAGTGTTTAAATGAAAGCAAGCATAAGCATCAATTACCAAAAATTACATAGTCAGTTTACATATTCATTTGAAGAAAGGATTTTTCCATCAATGCGTACTGGATGCAAACTGTAACTAGGCACGTGAGTTGTCTACATACTCATTTTCACATTAGAAATCTAACAGCTAGGTTGGGTAATCCAGTATTCACCTTCCAGGCATGGAGTTCTTGCAGTATATGAGCAATACCTTTAAATCTTTTAATACTGGAGGCTACTCAAACTCTTTCAAGTACCATCTCTTCCACAGGAACAATTTTTTAGTATCATCTCTGTAGGAAGACTGTAATCTTGGGTTACATGATCTTCTACTTTAAATTCTTTTTGCATTTTCTTCTCTCCCTCACTTTATTTTTTCCTGAAAAAAATGATGGGTATTCTGGAAAACTGAAGTTAAAAGAACCAGGACCATCACACCGTAATTACTTTTAATTTTACTACCATGAAACAAAATATTCTCTTTGTTATGGAAAAAAAAAGACACCTTTGACACTTTAGAATTTCCTTTTCACTTAACAGTTAGGGAAAATACTTTTTCACAACTCATAAATTTTTAAAGTGTATAATCTAATTTCATTTTTGGTATGAAAATGAATTGTAGACAAACATATACTCTCCATTAGAAACATAAAATGTAAGTGGGGTAAACTGACAGTTCTTAGGGTTTTTTAAGTCACTATAAAGATTTCTATTTGTCCCTCTATTAATTTGTAGGGTATGCACTGCAGATGTCCTTGCTGCAAAGCATTCCTAACTCACGAGAAACATGAGGTTTCCTTCACGTTGAAATGTGCTGGAATTTTTAAGAACTATATTTAAAATGTTTCTTCTGCAGTCTGTTTGGCCCATTTAATGCCAGTTGGATTTGCCTAGTACAGATTGGTCTGTCGAGAGAGAACAAAAACCAAACTAAAACCCAGATTTGTGTACCCATGGATAGCCATTACCATCTTGGCCTCTGTGACAACCTAAAGCTGCTCATTGTGCAGGCTGATGTAGATCCCTGTGTTCATAGCAAGACTTTGGAATGTCCTTTGTGGCTACTTCAGCATAAAAACACAATTCTGGATCTGATGGCAGGAATGTGGGCTTGGACTTGTTTGGGCAATAGTGCTGTTATTCTTTCACTTGGTAAGCGGTGATTGAAATCATAAACTAATGCTTTCCACATAGATGATAGGGAGAACAGCTGCTGCCTTAAGGAAAAATCAAAACATTTCACTTCTAAAGTATCTTTATAAAGCCATATAAATGTATTTTTCATTTTGTGTACCTGGGAATAACTAAGCCCCAGTATAGTTAGGGGTAGACTTGCTGAAATATTTCAGTGAGAGTTGTCATCAAGCCTTTCCTAGTGTTTGGGTCACTTTGGCACCTGCAGTCTTAAGACTTTGAAGCTTGCAAACGCAACTCAAATTCAGACTGAGAGCAGTGTGAGCACTGTCTTTTAGAAATTTGTATCTCTGACATGCAGCTCTGTTGAGACTGGCAGCAAGCCTGCTAATTTTTACCAGTTGTGGCAGATTGTTTCAATGTCTTTTACCCTTCATATAAAGATGGTCCTCTCAAATGCCTGTATTTTCATGTTTAAAGCCATTGAACCTTTCCTAACTGGTACAATCATATATCCACTCTACTTTTCTTAAATGTTTCCAGAACACACATTTGGGCTGCAGATCTGTACATGTTCCTAATTTCCTTCTGTATGAAAGCCATGGAGATGTCCTGCGATGCTTTTCCCTGCACCTGAAATATCTAGAGCACTTCTTGATGTCATCAGTGGGTTCCATTTCTTATTCATCTGCTTGGAGAAGGCGTGGAGAAACTCCTGGGTGTGAACAAGAACGAGAGCAGAATGATGGAAATCCCTGGCTGGCCACTGGCCCATTGGGATACTGTTACCATCCGATGCAGTACAGAGCAGCCTGTAATAACTCCTGCCTGCTTTGCATATGAAGGCAGAAGAAAGGGAACATATGACTTTCTTCCGTGACTTACTGCCCTGTAAAAAGATTTTAAAGAATCTTTGGGGGAAAATTTAAGCCTCAGATGCACATATGTGGATCTCACTGAGTTCACAGAAGGCCGTGGGAGTGTGTACATTAACAGACAAAATATGGCTTATGATCTATAAGAGCAATTAATATAAAATATGTAATTACACTACTGTGTAATAGGATATTTTTAAACATTTTGTTAAAAATACATCCCAAACTGAAATACAAAACTATAACATTCCAGGCCTTGGTCTTTTAATGGCGTATATTCACCAATGCTTATCTGACCTTTGATGCTGTTTGTAAATGTGTTTGGCTCTTATGATTTGAAATTCAGTAAAATATTTAATTAACTTTAATTTAATTTAATTAATTTAATTAATAACAACGAGAAAACAAACCCCAGCATCTTCCTGTCCTCATATCTGTCCATGCTTGAGAATGGCATCCTGTTTGGAAGAGAAAGGAGAAATAGCTGGCTACCTGCAGGGACTACCCTGTGACCAGGCCTTTTCTGCTACCACACAAACAACAACTGTGATGGCTCAGCACTCATTCCATAAGCCTGCAAGCACAGAGACTTTCAGCATGTGCTTACATTTATGAGCCTGCAGGTTGCCCAGCACCTCTTGTAGCTATTACCTGAAAGAGTGTAATGTATTAGAAACCTCTGCTGACATAGAGCTCTCAGGGGCATGCAAGACTGACACCTTGAAGGTGGCTGCCAGGGTCTATTGACACCTTGAAAATGCTGCAGTTTCATCAGCCTGTGAGTGGGTGTTAATGAAAGGCAATGAACCTCAACCAGAGGCATCTTGGCTTTTTTTGGTCTGACCTAAATGTTCTCTGTGAAATCTGAAGCAGCTTCTGCTTGGAAATGTTCCCACAAACAGAAAAACAAGTCCAGGGCTGAGCAAGTGGTGTTGAGTGGAGTCTGCCTGAGGTTCTTAGGAGGAACAGCAAACTGTCCTATTTCTTCATCAGGGAAATAGCACAATGTGATTTTCGAAGAAGAAACTAACATAAGGCCTTTTCAGGTCTATATTGGTCTGTCAAATTGCAAATAAAAGGGAGATAAACTGTAGGAGCCACTTCATCAAGGCAGCAGTCTTAGGTGAATAGGATTGCTGTGCATTCTCAGAACAAGCATTTCCATGTTTCCATTGAAAGGAGGTGCGGTCTCATTCTCTGTTCACCAGTCTGTTGGTAACACAAGAGACCTTTCTCCTGAAAGGTTTCCTTAAGTCTTCTGGATTTGTTCCCTTTTTTGTACTGGAGCATCTCTATTTTTTGGCTGAAGTGTTTAACATGTATTCACCTCCAGGCAGAAACTGAGACTAAACCTTTCCATCTGGTCCTTTAGTTGAGATTTTTTTTTTCTTGCTATTAAGCATCACAGATTAGAGCTGAAGTAATAATATTCTATGAAAAGCCATCTAAATGAGTTTCAATTGGACTTTTATTGTTGAGTTGATTGTATCAGATGCTGTTTATTCCATTCAGATCCACACATCAAAAAAACCCAACATTTATTACTACTTTTGGTGATACTAATTTGGTGTGCAAAATGACTTTCTTGTCCCCCTGCTTATCTCTTCAAAGAGTACTGACTGCAAAATTTTGATGAAAAAATTAAAGCATCAGAGAAATAACAAGAAAAACCAAAAAAAACAAAAAACAGGACCCACTAACAAACAAAACTACAAAAAACACCCTGGAAACCAGAACTCTGTTTTCTAATGCCTTATTAATCTATTAGAAAATACTTATTTGCAGCAAACTGCTACAAAGGTAGAAGTGAGGAACAGAATGCTATGGCTTACAGAAAAGTATTGGCATAGCTGGTGATCAGGTCCATTACCTGGCACGTATCCCCTGTTCTCTTGGTAGTGGGACATATGCCTGCAGTGCATTGGAGATGAGAGAAGATGAAACCAGAAGAGTCTCTAGATAATGGTGTATTAAAATGAACCTTTTCAATGTGTTAATACAGTGAAATCCCTGTTATCTGAATTCCATATTTTTCAATTACCGTAGCTTGTGATTCAAGTAAATGGGAATCACCAAGATATAAACTTGCACTGTATATTAACTCACTGGATATTTATCTCTTTCTTATATTATTTATATAATCTGCACCATGATTTGGCACATAAACACAGTGGGTTAAGTTTATTTTACAAATTCACTGCAAATTATCTCTTGCACCAAAAACTGCATTCAGGTTATACCTCAAGGTACAAATCTGAATTAATGTAAACCAACCTTTGTGTGTTCAAGTTTGTAAGCATATCCTAGCAGATTCATCAGAAAGGCTAGTCAGTGCAGATCAAAAATAAGAAATTATTATCTGTGTTGCAGCACACATAGAAGTGAAGATAGGATCTACTTTCATTCTTTTCCAGCTGCTGGAAGATTTTAGATAGTATTTTGGATTGCTTCTTCTATTTATATTAGAGAATGGAGTAGAAAAAGTCTTGGGGCAACTGAAGCCCTATAGTAAATTGATTGAAGTAGATGCAGGTAGATAATTTGTGAATTTTGTTCCTGGCACTACAAGTAGAAATGATGCTGAAGGTAGCTGTTCTGAACATCAGAAGTGCAGATAAAGTTTATTGTTTTGTGGAATGGTTTAGTTGGATGTAGTGCTGCTCTTTAAAGATTAGGCCAGCCTCATTAAACATGGGTATACATTAACCACTTAGATCTACAGCTTCTGCCTGACTTCATGTTTAGCATTTGGTTGGTGCTGAATGCTTACTTCATTTTTAGGTTTAGCTTGTTCATGCAGCTGAAGTTTTTCTAAGTTTGTTTTGTTCTGAAGGGAAACAAGCACATTCGGAGTCCAGAATAGCCAATCCTCTTTTGGTGCTGTGCTACCTCCTTGCTGACTGTCAGGGATAGGAAGGGCCATAGGTATTGTCCCTCATAGAATGGGTGAATCACGTATGTTTGGTATGGAGGTGGGAGAAAAGTGCTGTCCAATCCTGGTATTCATTTTGATGCTCAAAGATGGCATAAAGGCTGCACGGCGGGGAGGAATGCCCACTGAGGAGGAAGGAAGCAGCCCTGCACTCCTCTGTGATTGGGACTGACTGTGTTGTTGCTGGGTGGAACAGCGTAATGCTGTTGCTGCTCCTGCTCCAGTGCTGTGATGTTTCTGTTCCAGATTGTGCTGACTCACATTCAAGAAAATATGATACACAGATACAATGCACTGTAACTCTTTTCCTTCCCCCCACTAACCTCGGTAAGTGTTTGGTTTCTTTTTCCTCTCTTTGGTTAGCATGGTGCAAATATAGTTTTATTGTTAGAATTAATAGGAGGGGGGAAAGGCAACCTTGTAAACAAACTGGTAGCAGACAGATTAATCTTGGAGAGGGCATTTAAATGCAACCTGCTGCTTGTGGTACCTCCACCTCTCTTTAAAGCTGATCAGTCCCAATAACTCACCCATCTCTACAAACTACACTTGTTAGATCTGTGTTCTTAAATGGGAGAAGTGCTTACAATGCCCATTTACAACTGTATTCTGTTTAATTAGTCAGCACAGCCAGTGCTTCAGGGATAGATCACTTGCCTTTAAAGATTTGAGAATGTTAATAGTACAGTATATCATTTTAATTATTATTGGATTAATGTTGTGTCTCGAAGAACATCTAATGCAAATCACAAGAAATGGCCTGAAGTGACCCAAGGGTTGTGCTTTATTAGAAAAGTAATAGGTCCATTGCTTAAATATAAAAAGAGGTTCTTTCTTCAAATGTCACTCTGCACTGTGCTTCTCTGTGTGTGCATGTGGAAATGAAATCCTTTTACTTCCACTTTGTCCACAGAAAGTTTCTGTAGCTCAGGCATTAAATGGCCGAGACAGCAGCTGTAATACCAAGAGATGAAGAGGAGATCCTAAACAGCAGTGATGATGAAGACCGATTTCTGACTCATGATGTTGTGTCAGCATCCCCTGGTTGCTCTGCCAGCCCTTCACCAGACAGCCTTAACAAGGACAAGGGCAGCCCAGCCGTGCCAGAAAGACTGTCTGTCCTCTCCAGCAGGGCAGTGGCCCAGCTGAAAGCCCTGACTAGCCCAGACATGGCCAGGGGTGGCCAGGCACAGAGGACGGCCCCTGGGCTGGCTGAGCATCCTCTGGCAGCTGTAGATGCCTTGTTAGGTTCCTCCTCATGCCCTGCAGCAGCTGACAACATGCTCAGCTCCCT
Source organism: Cinclus cinclus (assembly GCF_963662255.1). Classification (NCBI taxonomy): domain Eukaryota; kingdom Metazoa; phylum Chordata; class Aves; order Passeriformes; family Cinclidae; genus Cinclus; species Cinclus cinclus. Next base: position 66,082,562 of record NC_085046.1, read on the forward strand.
GCCTGCCAAAAGCCCCTGCTGCCATGGCAGATTGCCTTCGGAGACGCTGCAGGCCCCAGCGGTGCCCGGTGAGGCCAGCGAGGCCCGGCAGGCTGGGAATGACACGCAGCAGGCTGGGAATGACACGCAGCAGGCTGGGAATGACACGCAGCAGGCTGGGAGAGGCACCGAGCGCGACCAGGCCTCTTGCAGCTTGGGCCGTGTGATTGGGATGAAGAGCGCAACAGTAATGGAGACCTTAGAAAACAAGAAAAAGGAGGAAAAGGAGAAGTACCGGCTCCAGCTAGCTATGTACCGACGGCTCCTGCTGTTGCGCTCCATCAGGAGTTTGCACAGGCAGCTGGAGCAGCAGCAGGCCAGGCTGCAGGAATGCTATGGCACGGTGATAAATACGAAAAAAGAAGTGTTGAAACACATTTGCTCAACCTCGCCCTCACCTTTGCCGTAATCATGTTGCTGCCTGCAGAAATGAGCTTTGCAATGCCACCAGAGCCGTCAGTAAACTTGCATGCCACAGGGGTTGTGTCCTCGTGTGCGCCGAGAGGAAACAGCAGCACAGCAGATCAAGAAGAGAGGAGAGAAGGTACAGAGCTGGCCCCTGAATTTATCTGGTGGAAAAAAGAGCAAGGGTGAACCTGTGCAGGAAGTTGATTCCTGATGCCCGCTCAAAGCCTCAAGGTGAAAAAGCATTTCTTTTTGGCAGATAGATTTGTAGAAGAAAAATATCACCACAAGCTGGGAACCTAGCCTGTCACCTGATCCATAAAGGTGGCTGGATGCAAGGTTGCTGCATGTTGAATATGATATGGCACACCTCTGTTCTACTTTCAGAGCCAACAAAATTTGAACAGAATTAGGGTTTATTTGTCTGCAAGAGTACCTGAATGTAAAAAGCCAGGATACTTGAAACACTTAGGCTCAGGCTTGATTATATCTACCTAGATGCCTATTTTTGCATATGTTTGCAACCTCAACTTTCCTTTAAAATTTATTCAGTTTAGTCAGAAATTATTGTGAGAAGGTATTACAGCCAAACATACATACAGAAAGAGTGCAAATGTTTCAGCTTGATTTCCTCAGGAAAGTAATGTAAAAACAAAGGCCTTGTAGTCTGACATTGCACTGAAAACCCAGGCTGGCAATGCCAGGGGAATGTTCAAGGTCTGCACAATTATTAATCTGCTGCTAATTCCCAGTGGCACTAGCATCTGCAAATCAAGCATATTTTGTGCCTTACTACTGTCATTTAATGGAAGTTGGTGACAATTAGCACTTTTTATCCAGGTGTATTAGACATGTGGAAAACCCTGGAGCACTGTTTCTCCAATTGCAAGGTTAGGATGCCTGGAGGGAATTTGATGTCAGTATGCAACAAACACACAGGGAAAATGAAAACAAAGACATGCAACTTTTTTGTATGCATTTAAAAGACAATGTAAGTCACTATTATTGAACAGCAGATTGAATTGTTGAATGTGCTCATTTAGGATTGGAAGCAAAATATGATTCAAGAAGAAAAGGTACAGAAAAGTTTCCTATTCTAGGACTTCAAGGGACATGGAAAAATCACATTTTTTCAGATAATTATTTCTGATTATGACAGTTTTCCTTTCCCCCTGTTGTTTTTAATTTGTGTTTTTGTTTGTTTTTTTTTAATATAATTGATTATCTAGATGAACAATCAAGCAGGTTTTGATGTGGGTTTTTTCTGCATAAAAAGGTCTGCTTTTAATCATCCTATCTTTATGAGAATAATGTTCTATATAGAGGAAAAATTTTATTCTCACTTTTTATTTTTGGGGCATATACAGGGAGGGGTATGCATGTGTTAGTGTATGCATACACACACCTCTCCCTGTATTCAAGAGGTTATGAAAGGCTGGTGTTTATTTTTCTGTAGCAGACGCAGGAATAATCTCTCAAAATAATCTGTGCTGTCTATGAGGAGTTTGGTTGATTAGATTCACATGCACACATCTGTGAGCAAGGTATTGAAGTAATTCAACAAATGAAGTGCAGCACAACATTGTCATTATTCCATCTTTGTATTTCTGCGCACCCAAAAATTATGGAAGCCCCCTGGGTATGCACAACCTTAGATAGGTTCATACATTTCCTTGGGCCCTTGTGTAGCCTCTCGTGCAGCACGAACCAGTAACTTTGAATGCAGAATTACCATAGAAACATCCTTGCCATCAAGGAGATATTTGAAAGAGCATCCTCTACTGCCTCATTTGGGGAATTCAGGTTGCCAGAGGCCTTTAGTGGGCTACAGAAGAGACCTGGTGGTTGCATTTGACTGGGAAACATTACTCCTGAGCTCTGATCCCATCTTGCTCTCTGCACAGCCTAGGGAAAGCTGTTGTCCTTCAGTAACGCAGGCTTCCTAAAGAATGCTTAAATACTAAACTTGCCTCAAAGGTAAACTGTTCTTCCTTCACATGTCTCTCAAGAAGGATTCAAGGAGTTGATCATGGCCAATACGGCTACATAAAAATTTTTAAATTTCTTTCCCCCTGTACTTCTGGAACTCAAAAAGCCTTTTTGTCATTGTTAAGAGTAAGTGTTATGTGAACCAAGGACAGGCAAACCACCTCCTTTGGGGAAAGATGTATTGGAGAAGTATCACATCTCAAAAATATTGCTGCATTTTGAAAAAAAAAAAAAGTCAAATCATTTTCATTAGGAAGACAGTCAAAATGAATATTGTTGTTAAAGTTAGCCAACTTTTCTTTTGAACTGAATTATTTTTTAAAGTGTATTCAGGTTGATTAATACTATAATGTAACTTTACACTGAAATAAAATAGATCAATGAAAATATCACCCAACCCCACCAACCTACAAAAAAACCCAAAAAAACCCCACCCTGTTAAAGCAAAGTAACTGTTTTGCCTCTGTAGCTCCTGAAGTAGAGCACTGTTCTGCATTTGCTGCAAGAGTGCCCTACGTTACAGCATAGAGCTCCCTACAGTTTCATATTTGCATTAAGGAGTGACTAGAGTAAGATTAAGAAATACTTTTCACATAACAACTAGTGCAGAAATAGTTAGTCTGTCAATCTGTCCAACTGTAAATTATTTGTGGCAGAACAGTGATAATCTTTGTTTTGTACAACATCTCATAAAACTTCTTGATCCTAACTGGGATCAGTAGACACTTCTGCATTATGAATATTAAATACCAAAGATCTGTGCATGAGCAATGCTGTCTGATAGCTGGCAGGAAAATGAAGTCACGAGTTATTTTACTTTCCATGTAGTACTTCTATGGATACATGCAAAAATAAATATTAACTGAGGAAATAACATCAGTCTTTGCAAGAATTTGATTTTCAGCTGGTGCTTCTAGTGTGGTTACTAATAAGTGGAGTCGGACAAATCAGTTAAAAGCAATATGATTTTTAAACAAGTTTATTTTAGAAGCTTGAAAAATGTGTCTCAACATCTATGGGGTTTTTCCTTGTACGTTTTTGTGTATTTTGGGAGTTGAAGGCCAGTGAGAAAATTCCAGAATGCCATGGGTAACTCTCGGAGGAGTTTTCAGGCAGATCAGACTGAGCAGCAGTCTCAGGTTGAATAAAAGTGTTTCCTCTCATATAGTTTGACCTCTTCATGCTCTTAAGAGCTTTGGTAATTTGGGTGAGGTCCAGTGAGCCTTCTTAAAATTTGTCTTTTTATCTGAACTCAATTTATGACCCTCACAGGAACTGGGGTAATGATGACAAAATGAGCAGTTCCAGTAGGGCCTTTCTCCTCTTTATCTTTACCAACTTCCAGAGCCTGCCAAATTAATGGTCTGTGGGAGAATTCTTCCCTGCAACCCAACAACTTGTGCACTTTTATGGTAAAGGCTGAAGGTAAAATTATGCTGTCTGAGCCATAAGGTCCTGCTGCTCGCTTGTTTCTGAAACAGCATAAACATGCATTTACTGTGAAAGAATGGAATATTTAAAAGGTATCGGCCCTCTTGGAATAGTTGCTAACACTAAAAAGTTGTAGCTTGCGCCAAGCTCAATCCAGAAACATTCAAGAATGGAATGGAGATATAAGACACTTGAGTGATGAAATGCATTACTCGGATTTTCTTTAGCACAAGTGCTTTGCTTCTGCATGTTCAGCATTTCAGTCAGCTAAACTGTGCCCTGGAAACTGGCCAGAACTATGGTTTTGCTGTTTCTGTTGTTGATGGCCACGAGTCATCCAAGATAAACAGCCCACCTTAATATGTTCACTTATTACCTTCTGTGAGGTAGCTATGCAAGGGATTTGTTCAGTTCCTCTTTCCTGAGATTTTCCTATGTGTCTATCACATTTTTTTTAATTAGGACAAGGAGACAATTTTACCAATTTATAGTAAATAAATGATGTGGTAAACTTACAAGCCACGTAATACTAAATGCGGATCACCCTGCATTGTTCTTGGAACTGTGAAAATTGTGGGCTCTGGTCTTGACATAAGCATACAAAACATAGATTTAAAGATGGGGTTGTTTAAACCCTTCCTGGATTATGAGTAGTCTAGGAGAAACCCTTTAGAATCCTTGTTACAGTTTATTTCTATAAATGTTATGAATCTAGAATATAAATGCATTGGAGAGGCCCTTTTCCTTACAACTGTTGAAAGTAGTGCCGTAATGCAAAGATGGTTTTGGGATATGCTTGAGTGAGACTATACTCAAATGCACTCGGCAAGGAGTAAGTGTTCAATTTTAAAACTCAGAGATTCAGAGTGTGATAGCCAAAACTCTGGATGGAGGATGAAGGAGTGAAAATACAAGGATGAGAGGTTTCAGCGTTTGATTTTTAATGCAGCATGCACAATGTCACACTGGACAGTTTCTTTCCTCAGGTAAAGATAACCTTTTACTTCTTGTCACTCCTAAAATACTCTTTTGGATCATTGGGCTAGATGCATGCTAACAGTTTTTAGTGCAATGTGTGACTTGATACCCTTCTCTGAATTTGAGTGACAATACACCTTATTGCCAAAATTTATACCCACAATTTACTCCCCTAAACCTGGCTGCTACTTAAATTGTAATATATTGAAGTTGAGTGTCCTGCTAATTTTCAGTGTCATTTGAATCCATGCCAGGACTTTTTGGTATGCCTTGTTCATGTTCTTTCTTAATTCTGATGCATTTCTATTTCACGGTGTCTTCAAACAACTACAAATGTCTTATATGGCACTAGTCTTTGTCTTTCTGGCTGTTCTACATTCGTTGAAGGCCTTCTTATGAGTCCCTTTTGCTATTAAAGAAAGGGGAGTTAGTTGTTTTGATTTATTTTTTTTTTTTAATTTAGTGAAAACTTGAAGCAGGGGAGAGAAATGTGAAAACATTTTTAGAGATTTTACTTAAGTGTCTTGAAAATAACAGAGGGTCTTACAGCTGCAAATAAGTTTCCCTAATTGTATTGATCATCTCATACAATTTTAGCCAAGTCTACAAAACAAGTGAAAAAGTTCCTCCATTGCTGACAAATGAAGTTGCTAAGTCCACAGCTCAAAGTGACTTCTGTGTGCATGAAAAGCATGAAATTCTTGAGAATCTCAATAAAAGTTACATTTTCCCTTTGATGAGTGGGGGTTAGAAAGGAACGGGAACGTGTGACCATTCATCACAGCACCAGGCTCGTTAGTACCCAGGAACTTTCTACTCCAAATGACAAAGAGTTTCACTGTCACCAAAGAGAAATTGCTGCTGACCTTAGACCTCTTTTTGGAAACTAAAATAATGGAGCACAGGAGCAGAGTTTGATATTTGACCAAATTCTACACAATTATCATGCATATGTATATAATAAAATTAATTCTGTGTCTCTGCATTGTAGCCTCAGGCAAGCAGCGTACAATCAGTTTTGTATGTATAATAGATCACAGAGTTGTTCATGAATAATACAAATGTATTGAGCAGATACTAGTGAGTGAGGATGTTTGTCTTTGCATGGAATCGAAGTGAACATGTAATATTGTGATAATATATATTTGATGAATTCAGGTCTGACTTGCCTTTGCCATAGCCTGCTAATTCCCCGACAAGGGTTGCCACAATAATTGAGTTTCCAATAACATTATGATTATTTCCACATGATAATTTAATTGTAGGTATTTTTTAATATTGTAATAATGTAGATTTGTGATTATTATGCATTTGCATGCAGATTTTCATGGTGTCTTGGAGCACATCCCTACATTTATAACTTAATTTCCTCTATTATTGCATATATATTTTGGGATGAACTCATTAATGCAAACTAAAAAAAAATAGGTATTTTTGGTCATTTTTCTTTTATTATAAATGGTTGAAAGCTTTGCTCATTTTTTTAGACCAGCCTAAATAAGTGAATAAACAAAAGACAACCGTAATTCATGGATGGATTAATTTAAAAGAATAATGTAATTACAAATCATGGCAGATTTGTCTGGGGTAATTGGGATGCAGACTGGTACAAATTTTGCTTTATTGAAACAAAGCTTGTTTAAATGGATCACCAAGTTTAGTAGAGGCTGTTTTCCATTCTTCCAATTCCCCAATATAACATGATGGCAAAGTAACTCTGGCTCAAAATTCATGGGTGCCTGTGCAAATGGTTATAACAACATAGAACCTGGAACTTCTGTACCTACCTAGATGTTAATTTGGCAAACAAAACATCGAGTAAGAATAGAATTGTATATACAGAGTCATGACACCAACAGAGGTTTCAATCAATTAGTTTGTCCACTCTGGAAAGAGGCTGATTTCTTGCCTTATAACAACCTTCAAACTGAGTTAGAAAGCCTGGCCTGAAACTTAGTGGGACAAAGGGAGGTAGAAATAAACTCTATTCCCATTTTTGGAGCAGACATTTGTGTGATCCTATGAGCATTCTGCTTCAAATAGGAGAGCTCTCTTCCAGGCCTAGCAGAAATTCAAAGAAGAGGAAATGTCTTTAGCTAAATACATCTGTTTTGAAAAGAAGCTTCCCAGAGAAAATGTCACGGGCTTTGGGTATTGCTTGTTTCTCTTGTACATGTAGTTGGAGGACTGTCCTCTTTGTATCCATAAAATCTCAGCTCTGGAAATTGAACTGGGTTCACAACAGGGTTCTTGGTCTCTTTCAGGTTATGCGTAGCTGACATGCTTATTTTCCATTGCTTGCATGGCAGGAGCATGTAACAGGAACTAGGAGAACAGGCCTGGTCCAAATCTTCAGAAATTAAAGTTTAAAGCTAGGTGCTGGAATATCTAACTTACTGCTCTCCCTTCACATTGTTCTTTAGTGCACATCTACACTACTGTTTCCAGTGGGGTTTGGTGCCTGCTTTATATTTCCAAATGTATTCCTCTAAATTAACTGCAGACAAGACACAGGGAGATTAAGGCCCTCTCTTTCATCTTTCCTTGCTCTGTGGACCTAAGAGTTGAACAGAAAAGCTAAAGCCTGATTTAGGCAATGAAGAGAACAGTCATGATTCTGCAGTACAAGATGGTTTCTCTAGGTTTTGCAGCCGAACAACAACTGGTAAATTAGATCCTGTCCTGAAACCCATGAAGCCTTTTGGAAAGTCCGTATCTCACCAAGTACCTTGGTAACTGGCTTCTCTTGGAGCTGAAAAAGTATCAAACCATAAATGTAGTCCCATTGACAGAAGTTTATAAATCTGTATCCATGCTTTGGCAAGATCAAGAGACAGTTCAAAACAGGATCTACCAGGTCAGTGTAAATGTTGTTTTGTTTTATAGTGGCCCACCAGAATAAAATTAAGGATGTCTTTTACCCTCTGGGATTAGATCGAAAATGATCTCAGGTGTTATTTGTCATACATGAAGTACCATGGAATATGAATGTTATTGTTCTCACCATAAGTCTTGGATGCATTTTATAATTCTTGGTTTTTGTGAAAAAACTCAACATTGTGTCAGATAACAAATGATTCGCAATGGGATTATTGTCTTCATTACTATATGTTTCTGATGTTACTTATAGAGATATGATAGGTGGGTGTACATAAAACTAGAAGTCTGTTTTGTGCTATATTCATGAGTAATTTTCTCTGATGAAAGAAATTGAGACTAAAAATTTATAATGCAGAGTATGTAGCTGCCCTGGCCTCGCAACCCTTTCAGCAACATAGATGTTAGGACTTGAAAGAGCTTAGTTCCTTTTCTACCTTAACCTGATGAGTTTTGAGCTTAAGTCACCCATTTGCTTAGAGATGTCATAATTGCTCTAATATTTTAAACTGGGTAAGTGGAATTGAGCCCCTCAGTCTTTCCTATTTGTGCTACTTCTCACTATGTAAAAAAGTTGAATGACCTTTAAAGTCCCTTCCAATTGAAACCATTCTATGATTCTGTGTCCCTTACTTTGCTCACAGTGTATGACAAGGAAATATTTAATTTCAGGTCCCTTGGAAGAAAGGCTTCTTTTGTCACAAAATCATTTGTTGGTGCTGCTTTGTTCCTTCAGTTGAATGGGGAAAAAAAAAAAACAAAAAAACACTTTCAATTTTCTTGCAGGCTTTTTTTTTTTTCCATTTGTAGCTGTCTCTGAAGCAGTGGGACCATGCCATTTCTGCGAGAGGCAGGGATATTTTTTCCTTGTGCACAGACCAACACTTTCCAGCTCATTCTTCAGGAAAGCATTCCTCAAAAATAAGGAGGTATTTATGTATTGCCCATCTTCTTTATTGCTTGAAAAATGCATGATTCATGGCCACTGGTTGTTCTCATAGTGGGGAAGGTTTATTTGCCATAATCCTGAAAGTCTGGAAGTCCCTTGTGTGTCAAATGATCACTGATTGTATTCGAAAAGGATGCTTCAGTGACAGCAGGTAGCCCCTGGGCAGAAAGAGGTGTCCCTTGTCCCTAAGCAATAACCTGCATGGATGATTGAGACTTGTTGATAGACCTCCATGGAAGTCTTACCTAGTAGTCAGGGCTTAGCAGTGTCTGGCTAGTGAAGAATCCCTCAGTATAGGATGCTTGAACTTGATTTGTTGCTCTCATCAAGGAGGGCATAAAGGTAGGCAAGAACTGAACATGCCTTGAGGCCCAGGCAGATGCAGTTTTGCCACAGCCTCTGTCTTACAGGAGAGAGAGAAAGAAAGAAAAGGCTGCTAGAATTTACAAAATATAGGTATTGACTAATTTCTTCATCAGCAAGAGCAGTAAGAAATCAGTGAGGTCTCTCCTGAGAGATCAGTGGTGTCACCTCACATATCCTCAGGGTGCCAAATGGTATAAAACACTCACTTTGAAAGTACTGCACCGTGATAAGCTTCAACTCCCAAGGGATGCATTGTGTGTACATTTTGTTATATGTAATGACACACTGAAAGGGCAGTGAAGCTGTTAAAGGAACGCTGCATGTCTAAAAAGAACTTATTTTTCTTTCAACCAATAAAAGAAAGAAAGAATCTTTCAAAAAGCAGTTCAAATAATATCATTTAAATGCAAGAAGTGATAAAATACTAGGGAGAATTCACCTGTCAGATGAAGAAATTTAAAATATGAGGTCTTCTGTGTAGTATGAATGTTTCAAATTGGACCATTTTCCTGGTAAAGCAAGAGACCTCTGCACAAACCTTTTAAAATAGTCAATATATATACAAAATTTTAAGGCTGACACCACCATCATAATGGTAACAATTATTTAAAACAGTAGATTTGAAGAATAAAGAACAAATTGAAGTAATTTCATGTAGTTATTCTAGACAATGTATGAGAGGTTGTGAGTTTCAATAAGACCAAAGTTGGATGTGAGACTCTGGGAATTTCTCAGCAAAGGTGATTTTATAGAAAAACTGTTCAGTGCATATAAAAAATACCCCTAGAGGTGACTACAATGCTAACAACAATATTTTGAAATGAAGCTAAAAAAGACTCATGTTGCCTTCAACATTCAAAAATTCTGTACAGCATCAGTGTGCCAGAGCCCATTTTCCAGCAGCAATACTTTTGCCTACAAAATATATGGAAATGTATGTGAATTTTTTCATGTATTTCGAAGGCAAAAGCAGTTGCCCTGCTTAAACCTGACACAGAATGAAATCTGACTATATGAAATCTCAGTCAGCAAAGTGACAGAACAATTGGGCAAATGCATTTCTGATGAACTTTAAATGTGAAATTATAATTGGACAAATAATTCATTTGATATTATTCAGAAATAAACAAGGACTCGTAAAAAATAGAAAAGGAAATTGGATGGAATTGGGCAGTTGTATCTACTATTACTTCAGTAGTAGCCATCAATCACTGTCAGTTAATTATCATTAAGATTGTATAAAAAAAGGCCCCTGTGGGAGTTAGATAGGCTGTGAGTTCCGTTCTTCCATTAAAAACAAAATAAGGAATATAAGCCTTGTTTTAATTTTTTATGGTATCTGTTGTATTTTATTTTGGTTAGGTTTGTTTTTATTCATCTGGATCTTTTTGCATTCAAAGAAATTATGTGAAAAGGTGTATATTGAATAATTGTTCTGAGAGTTACCATATGAATTGCATAGGCAAGGAAATAGAACAAGGGATTTGAAATTAAAGATGTTATTCATGAGTAAAAATTTTAAAATTTTTAATGTCTTTCTTTTTTCTTTCCTTCCAAAATCCAATTAAATTGCCTTTTTTAGTAGGAAAACATGCTGGATTTTTTTATTATTTTTTTTTTTTAATGCTTGCTTTTTAATGAACTGTATAGTTTTTAAGTCCCCAGGGTTTATACAACCAGTATGTAAACATTTTTGAAAAAAAGTCTAAAAACCCAAGTTATGTGACTCCAAAAATTGATTCTTTAGCAGAACACAAACCAGTGTGGAAACCCCATAAACCTATAACCCCCAGAAGTTTTTGGAGCTTATGAGTTGATCTGTGGGGCTCATGAGCACTTAGCTAAGGACAGAAACAGGAATGCAGTTGTGGGCAGGAGCAATTACTGTTATTTCCAGGGTGCATCCCTGCATTGATGAGTAGCTGCTCACACTCCTTAAAGTGCCAGGGTTTATTGACAGTGCTCACCAGCATCACAAACAGCAGCTGCTACCTGAGGTCTGTGCAATTCCTGCCTGGGGTATAAATTTGGTTCTGTCAGCTGGTGCTTGCTCATCCTGAGGATCACAAAGCTCTCCTAGCCAGGCAGAAGGAGGTTATAGAGATTAAACTAAGATAAACTATAATTATATGTACTTATATAAACTTATATAACTGAAATCTTTAGATAATGTATTATAATAATATCTTACTATGTAACTTATTGAAATTAAAAAATATGTATTTGTTTATAAAGATTTCATAAATTTCTATAGCTATATAAATCTATACAAATTTATGTGAGTTTATATAATTAAACTAACATGCACTTTGAGTAATTGCTCATCACAGTAAAATATTTGTGTTATAGGAAGAATCTTTTGTTTGTTTGTTGGGATTTCAGTTTGTTTTTTTGTGAGGCTTCCTTGTTAACATTTTCCTCTCTAGTGACAGAAGAGGCTTATGAACAAGAAGAATTTAAATCTGAAGTTTTCAGGGTTAAAGGCCTCTCTGCTCAGCAAAAGAATAATTAAAAAACCCAAACCCTTGCACTCAGAATTGACTTGGAATTAATTTTGGTCAATTACTCAAATAAACCTCAGAGCTGGAGATGTAAATGCTAATGTTCCCACATAGATGTAAAAGAGGAAAAAGGCCTGTAAGTGACACAACTTGAAACCAAAATGAAATCATTAACACTGCTGACCAGTGTTTTCTAATGGGGACAAATGACTGACTTAAACTAGAGCAGAGCTGTCCCATTTAGGGCTCTTCAGGCTTAATGCAGCCCATCAGAACAATTCATCTGCTCCTTGTCGACCTCCTCCTCCTGGGAAAGCCTATTTTCCCATACCCCAACCACAGGCAGCACTTAGGAAGTGATGGTTAGCCATATGGACAGAAGATAGAGACTCGTGTTTTGATCAGGTCAGGAAACTCACATTGTCCATGCATGCCATTTTATTTTATTTGGTATATTCTGCTGTGCAAGGAAAGGTTATACTTTGGATAAAGCTCATCAAGTAAGTTTGTTTCTATTCTATCTTTACTCCATCATGTGTTACATTCTTCTTATTTAGCTATTGGAAAAGGAAGATGCTCCAGAGCCAATTTTATTTTGCAAGGCTGGGTAGATGTTAGCATGTCTGTAAACTAGTAGAAAGAGGAATTAGGCCATAGCAGAAAGGGACAGTGCATCTTGAAAGAAAACTAAGATGGAAACCCTTACCTCTTCTAATTTACATATGGTGACATTTTGCAGAAATATTGTAACATTAGCAGTGGCATAATGAAATTCTGCCTATCAGCCGTGGAAGGAATAATGTTACTGTAAAGGTAACCTGTCCACAGTTTGTTATCAAGAAAATATTCATGGCAAGAAACATACATTTACCAATGAGTGTTAAGAATAGTAGTTTTCCCTTATAGTTTTTCCTCATGGGCTATCCATCTTCCCCTCCAGATTTACTGCATGATCACTCCCTTTACATGCTAATTATGTGCTGCTCCAGTGAATTTGTTAGTAGTGACACTTTGGGGACCCAGTGGGACTGCAACTCATTATGTGGCAATGTCCAGATATATCAGATATTATTAGCTGTCATTAATCTGCTGTGGAAGCATTGAGTGCACAGCCAGGAGAGAGACCAGGAAATAGAGTAAAAATGAAGTCTGCAGCCACCCTGGCCCCCAGAAGGTCAGAGGGCAAATCAGCAGGAGAGAAGAATACACCTTAAAATGGCCAGTGCTTAGCAGCAGATTTTTAACCCATTATAAACCAGCATTCCTTAGAAAAGGAAAGGCAAAAAGAAGCAATACTCTTTATATTGTCTGTTTGACTATGCCTTACTGAGAGGAACAGGAACACATTATCTCAAACTATCTTTTTTATAAACTGTTTTGTAAACTGAATCCAAGCAATAAAAGTGTGCGAATATGAAGAGTGAGCAACACACAGTGTCCATGTGAATGTGGATAGCACTGAGATAAAGCTTTGAAATTAGGCACATGTAACATGGAATAGGATTAATCCTGCCCCTCCATTTCAGGGCTGTATTTTGTAGAACTGGACCAGGCAGTAGAGAAGATCACATAGAAATGAAGAGGGTGCTCTTGCTGTCCATCCAGTCCTGTAATTTGCCTGTGTGAGGGGTTTGCCTCTAATGCTGATCGGCCTCTGCTACACAGCTTAAAAATGCAAATCACAATAGGTTTCATTTTTTCTATTCTTTATGAAAATTAGTCACTTGTAGGAGTTACATTTGAGCAGAATTTATTACATCTGTTTGGAGTACGGAAACAAAAGCTGAAGAAACATCCTTCCCAGAAAAATCCACAGTTTTTCCAATCTCCAAGATGATTTGCAGAGTACCTTTCAAGATTGTAAGCATTTTCTTTCTTTACATCAGCTAAGGCTGAAGAAGGAAGGAAGAAACCAGTCAGGCTTTAAGGCAAGCTGAGTCTTCTCTTGCCTGAAATTATATAAAAATCAACAAAGTGGAGGTTAGAAATCTTTGAGTTTAGTGGTGGTGTATTATCTAGACAATTTTCAGAGCGAGGGAAAGGTAATAGGTTGGTTAGTCTGTGTGCTTTGGTAATTTACAGGTACCTTTTGCTACTGTCAAAAGACAACCTGAAAACTCAGGGACCTTAAAATAGAAGGATGAGATAGGGATATTTAAGATAGGAAAAACTCCATTGTATGAAGGAAAATAAAAATAAGCTTTTGTTTCCAAGGTTGCAGGGACCTATGCTCCCTTATTTAGGTATTGCAGTGCATTAGTTAGAAGGTTTATACAAAGACTAGAGGAAAGAAATCACCCTAAAATTCTTCAATAAATGACAAATACTTGTTTGCAAAGCTTGAGTGAAGTTCTTCATCCAGTTGCTTGGATATTTCCCAGTGAGCCACCTATCTGAGTTTCCTGAATTTGGGAAGTACTGGTTTTATTCCCATGTAAAGGGTCTAATCTAATGCTTCACAATTTTTCACATACGGTGACCTTTCTGTGCTCTTATCCTATCTTAATGAGGGTAATAACAGGAAGAATAAAAAAGGCCTGATGTTTTATTTATAGAACTGTCTTCAATTAGACAGACTCTGATAAACCCATTCAAAAACAACCACCATGGGCTAAGTTTAAGGCTGTCTTGAATTCTGCACAATCCCATGAAATAGAAAGCAATGTTATTATTTGGTGAAATTACTCCCATTAAGACTTCCTAAACAGTCATTCATGAACTCAGGTTCTAGGAAAAGATTTAAAATGTATTTTGGTGTAACTGTGGTATTTGCAGAAATACCCTGAAATGTTAGTATTAGCAATGGGGCAGATGACAAGTACCTAGGGAAATAATAAAGAAGTTTTATCATTGGTTTTGAAACTTTGCAGTCTTGGTTTGCAGGAGGATTGGTTTACATTTATGTGAGAACAATGAAACATGAAAGTAGAGTAGCAGTCCAATGGTGCTAATGTGGACAAAAAAAAAATTACAAAAAACTGAGTGCTGTATGAATACATTGAAAGTTTCTTTTTTAGTCTTTTCCTAATGTTTGTGAAATTTTGCACATGTGGCATGGCTTGCCCTTTTTCCAGGGAAGTAGAAAAAAAATTCATTGCAGTTTTCTTTCCTTTGAGTTCTTCAAATAACTGAATATGAGGTGAATACTATTTTAGTGGTAGGTTAATGAGTTACAGGTCAGGCTTACAGTGGAAAAACTACACTCAGCCTCCATGGTTCTGTTTGCCAAATTTGCACTAATGAAGCCATTATGGTAAGCTTTTATTTATTTTTTTTTTTCATAGAGGAACATTTCTGTGATTTGCCCATCAAGATTATGCTGTCTTTTCAGTGTCTGTGCTGCTCTTTAAGATCCTGCAGGCACTTATTTTCACATTTAGCATGATACGTATGAGTAACCCTCCCTCAACTGGTGAAGCTAGTCAGGTGTAAAACTGATGAATGTACTGTAGGACTGGGACCTGAGCAAATTCCACAGAACATAAAAGTGTGCTACATTTTACACTCTCTGCATCATTTTATATTCCATTGTTTGTAATAAAATGAATAGTTAGCTCGTATCTAGAGAAATTTTTATCAGCAACGATAACGGATATGTGCACAGCTGTCTTTGATATTTATTGTACTGAAAATGGTGTGATAGGTATTAAGCTTAGTCTTTTTAAAGGTGATCAATATTTGCAATATTTCATATACATACACAGAATTGTTTACAAAGTAAATCCTAGGGTAGGTTTAAAATTACTGTAAATTGTAATATAATGGCAGGAGAAGGCCATCATCTTGAATTTGAATTGTGGAGAGCACTGGAATACTCTTTTCCTTATGGCTCAGACCCCTAGCAGCAGTTTTGCCTTCCTGGACTAGCATGAACACTTTTAGGAACATCCCACTGCACTTGCTTTTTTTCATTATCTGCTTTGTAAAAGCTAATAACAGTTAGAGATTTATAGTGCTTAAAGTGTGCACAGTTAGTTGAAATTAAGACTATATTCATCTTCCTGAAACTTAAAATCAGTATAATCTCTGAACTAATATATTTTATTTGCCCAGGAATTACTTCGGCCTGTGAGCCATTAGATCAGTGGCAAATACTCTCAGAGGCTGTGGGAGGGCTTTTCCTCCTGAATTTTAGGGTCATGACATGATCATCTGATTCTGCAACCCCTTTGCAAATGTCTGCAAGTGGCAGGACTCTGTCACATTCTTCTCTTCTTACCTAATGCAGCATTTTACAGCATGCAACAGTGCCTGCACAGTAAGTGATTAAGTGTCCTAAATTACCCCACCTCAGGTAAAGGGCAATCCATACTTGGGGTGATTCCCTGCTTTTGTGAGGTTTGCTAAGAAAAAAAATATAAGGAAAAATGAGTTAAAGTTTAGAGTAACTGCAGTTTTCTGATATCCCTAGTCATTTACACATTATTATGAAAATCACTAATTTAGGTGACTTAGGTTTTTGCAGAATGAGGTACTGGTTAGCCTGAGTGAAAAAGGGTGGATCTGACTTGAAATTTGGGCTGTGAATTGTCATTAGCATTTTATTTTAAAGGATTCTGGTGCAACTGAGACATTAACAAGAAAATGCAACCAGAAGAGTAATGCAACTACCAAAGCTCAGGACAATGTTTCAAGACTGTTTCTGGAAAAAATCTAAAGATTTTCACTGTATTTTCCAAAGTTGCAGATGTTTTTTTATAATTGCCAGTACTTTCATTTTGTTAGCACTAAAAGAATGGAAATCAAAGCCCTCTTGCTGTTCTTCTATCTAGAAAAGAGGTAGAAGTATTTTGAACCACAGAAAAATAAAATTTAAATGGATAAAACAGATTAAAGAGAGACTGTTTAAAATGTGTGGAGCTATGAACATTTGAGAATTCATGTTTTGCTGCCACAAATCATTGCAGAAATTTTGTCGCACATGTCTGTGCACGTGTCTGTGTGTTTATATGTGCTGAAAATACGTATCGCTGGATCAAGAGTGAATAAAAATTTCATAAGCCTCCACCAGACAGTTGTAACTGTTCTTTTCAGATAAAAACAAATTAATTCACAAAAAAATACAGAGAAAAATACCTTAAATTTACTTGAATTTCTTTTAGTGGGGAGTTACATTATGCAGTACCAAAACATAATGATTTCCGAGATTTATTGTAATATGTTTTTAAACACATCAGGTGTTTACTGAGGTTTTATTTCCTTAGAAGCATTGTGGCTATGCATTCAACTTTCGAACCTTGTACTGCAATGTTGTAGAATCAACTGCCTCTGGAAAATAAAGAAAGAAACAAACAAAATCCCCCAAAGCAACAACAGACAAACAGACACAAACCATAAACTCCAAAACAAACAAACAAACAAAAAACTCTGCTGAAATTTTGTCAGGAGGAAAAGATTTAGAGGCTTGCAGGAATTTTTCTATCCCCTTTAACAAAGCCAAGGTTTTTGCCCTGGTGGTCTGGACCTGGATCTCGCATAGTGCTGTGTTAGGTGGGTGCCTCTTCTGGATGTGCTAAAGATCCTAGTGATCTCTCTCACTTTCTTCCTCCCCTGTGCACCCAAACCTACCCTGGTTTTGACGGCATCCCCTTTTGAACAGCTTTATACGATTGCTTCCATGCATAGGTTACTTTATTCAAGTCGATTTGTCACAGAACACTTGCCCATTAGCAAACTCGTATGCAGCCTGCTTTAAAATCTGCTTATGGTTATGTCCAGATAAAAGCATGTGAGGTCGGTTTGGTAGAGCAGAGACAAAATGCTTTAACATAAGGTTTTCTATTCTGTGCAGGCAGCTAATAAAAGTGCCCGCAGGTGTTGAGAATTATCCTTCTCTAGGAGATTTCTTTACAATCTGAACCTAATCTTGGCAAAAGCTTTGGCAAGGATATCTGGCACATTAATTAAATGACTTTCCCACCCCCACAGGTTCTTATGCTCTAACTTTGATTAACCACCCCTGTGCCCAGGAAAAAAACTGCTGGATAGGCTCTATCAGTTTTGCAGGTGTATGGATGTTAGAGATAACTTGGGATTCCTCCTTTATCTGGATAGATGCTTCTTACTCTTTCAGCACTGCACAGCTTTTCCCTTAGCTACTGCTACAGGGTTCCTGCAGGCACATTATGAGATTTTAGTATGAAGACCTTTTTATTCAGTGTGTATCTCTGGATGGCCTCTGCTGAGAAGTTTCAGGTCCTTGAGGGAAAATGCCTAACTCCTCCAAAGCTCCCCCTCGATTTAAATGGCTTTTCCTTGCTGCAGTATCACAGCTGTGACACATCAAAGCTAGTAGCTGGTGTGGCAGGACACGCATTCCCAAATCAGCCTCATTGAGGAAAGGTGATTTGCAGTGACGGGTTTCATATCTTACGGTGTCATTTTCATGAATGGCTTGGTTAATTAAATTTAATGTGGAACAAGAGCTTGCTTACATTCTGCCAGGCTTAAGATGTTCTTACTCACACCTTACTTAAAGAACAATTCCTACTGTTGAATAAGGGCTCCAGGATTTAGCCCTCTGTTAGCAGTCGTCCATAAACCCTTTGTTTTCCTAACATGTTAAAAACCAAGGCTTAATGGGTTCATGATGACATCAGTTATCAAGATTTGTGTGGTGTTGGCAGATGTTGAATTTTCAGTGGAAAACCATTAAACAGATTTGAGTCAGGGCAAGTTTCACAACATGCAGGTATTATACCAGTGGTTACACGTGTTGACTTCAGCTTTATTTATTACAAAGGAAAACAGGCCTGTACTTATACAACAACAGCAATGAGAAATTAATCTTCCCAATAGGAAAATCAGTCTTGTCTTGTTAAAGGTACTCAAAGTTACTTGTTGAGCATGCTGAGCTTGCAAAAACTATGTCTGCAACTTTCAGATTTAATAAATCTAAAATTAAATATTGAAAATTAATATAAGAAAAAAGAGTTTTGGTTACCTGGGCCTTTTTTAAATTTTCTTTTTATCAATTGTAAAGAATGCAGTATTTCAGAAAGTGTTGCATGTCCATTTATTTGGCAAATATTTTTTCTTTCTTTCCAAAATTTCTCCATTTTATTTTCCTCTCAGATTAGATTTGTTACTTTTGAATACTCATTGCCTGTCAGCTCAGAACACACCAATTCTGTACTAGCTGTAATATTCTTCAACATTAAAACATTGCTTTTTGTCATATGAGTACAAAGTTTGCCCAGTGTTGTTGTCTGGACCAAGGATGGTGTCCAGACCTACGTGTGGTGTGCTATATGCATAAGAAACATATGCCAAACACTGAAACCAAATACATGGGGAGAAATTATTTTTCAAATAAAAGCAAGATCCAATGTATGAAAAAAATAAAAGTAAAATCCCACCATAAACCAAGGTGATATCAGCAACAAAAATCAAAGGAGAGCACTTTCAATTTTGTGCATGTAGTAATTAGAAAGGAGATGGATTTAGTTGCTGCTATGTTTGGTTCATACATTAATTAGGACTTCAGTTTGCAGATTTACTGGTGCAGTGTACTGAAACAAAAAAATATTATGTCTCCTTTTCTAGTCAACTGTAAATGTGTTGGAGACTGTATTTTCTTGGAAACTAAATTTCACACAGTTGTTATGAATTACTTCAAATTCTGCTTATGCATCAGGAGGCATCTAATCTTAGTCCTTTTGTTTTACCAGTAAAGTTGCTCTTACAATGCACCTTTGTCACACCTGAAGTTTTTCTTGAGTCTCTGACTGTTACTGCTAAGGCGTGAAGTTTTCTGAATGCCAGAATTTGTACTGATGCTAACTAAGTTTCAAGGGGTTCATCAGGTTTTATTTCAGTCTTATGGTGTACTGCAAAGAGAATCATTAGTACATCAAGGGGATGTATATCACTTCTGCATGCTTAAAAGTAAGTAATTAAAACAAAAAAGGAGAACCTAGCACTCTGTCTTATGAAAAAAGACTTAATTTTCTATTTTTAGATACTTTGAGGAAACTTAGCTTTTCAATATGCTGATTTATAAAAATTACAACTCTTTCCAATAGGACTTTTATTCAGAAAATCTTAAAAATAATTTCATATTGAAATATTGCTTTGATAATGTGGCATGCAAAAAGATTTTTAATTTTTGTCAGCTTTTCAGTTTATTTTATTCCCATTTGTCTTATTTAACATTATAGCTGCTCAAAATAAGATCAATGTGTTTTGAACAAGTAATGGAATTTTCCTTCACTATTCTTTCCACTATTTAAGTTTACTCCAGGTTGGAATCAAGTCAATTTTTTCTATCTTGCAGTCTTGTATAAAATGAAATTTTAACTTCAATGGAGGGCTATTTTTCATCAGCCAAACAGACAAAAAAGTCCTTTATAGGGTAAAACCATGTAAAAGCATAGTTTCTTCATCAGCACAACTTTTCCAGTGCGTGAAACCAGTCACCCGATAAAAAGGTTATGCCAGATGATAAGCTTTGAACTAGGACCTCAGTTTTCACTAGGTAAAGAACAAATGATCATCCACAGTTGTGAATGTGCAAAAGAAAAACATTCTTTCCCAAACTTTTCAAGTAAAAAACAAATGATGAAATGTTGGGTAATTATAATTTCATGAGTTACGTGATCTCCTATTTATTACAAATGGGTAAATAGAAAGACTGATTATTTACACTGCTGACCTGCCCCAGGTTTATGGCATTTATTATAGTCAGTAATGTTTATAGCAAATTTTTTCTTAACAATAACATTTATAATATTTTAATGTGTGTGTATGGAGGGAAATAGAACATGAAAGAATTTCAGTGCAAATAAACGTAGACCATTTTGCATTTGGAACTCCTCTGTATTATTTTAGGACCCTAGTTCTCAAAACAGTTATGGTTAACTTTATTCACACAATTCCAATGGGATAACTCATATGCAGAAAACTAAATCTTCTCTTAAGTGTTTTCATGCATCCGTTCCCATCCCACCCATCACTTCCTGATGTGCATGGGTTGGGGTAGGTATATCTAAACATATTCCAAAGCACACTGAACTGCCTCTCCCTTCTCTGGAACACATAGTTTTAATTAAATAAATATACAGTGGTTTGTGTGTGGCTGAATGTACAGATATTTGCACAAATATTAATTAATTTATTCTGTGGGTATCAAGTAATTATCTCTTTTGCTGCAAGGGCAATTTGCTGCCATACTAAGCAGAAGGCATTCTTTCCCCAAACAAAACAAGCATAGCACTACTTTCAGCTTTGAGCTGAAATGTGTGATCAGTATTATAATGTGTTAAGCATGGCATCATTATTCTAAAGCCAGCCACAGAGATATAAAATGCACTCTGAGACTGCAAACTGAGCACAGTTTGATTGTAGGACACCCGGGTAGAGGGGTTTTGTATTAGAATATACATTGTGTTTATAATGCCTTCTTCTCCAAAATGTAATTAGTTTTTTTTTTTTTTTATGAACTGGTAAAATATAGTAAATAAAGGACTCAGGGGATTTCCATATAGCCACATTTATTCCCACGTGTCTTTCCAAATCATAAATGGTTGTCTTCCTTAGAAATGGATTAGGACAAATTGCATTAGGACACGATCATGAATCTGATTAAGGTGGAACCATGATCAGGTTTTTTCTTTTGGGCAACCATGTTTTCTTATAACAACCAGAAGACAAAAAAGCCTTTGGCAAGATGTTTCAAAAGGCCTTTCTCATATGCACATAAAAGCAGTTTTCATGCTAATTCAAAAATTGGTCCACACCTATAATTTCTTTATATAGCCAAGACAAAGCTTTGGGCAAAATTTTTCAGTAGTATATATTTCAGATACAGACTTGTGGTTTCTGTGAAAGCTCCTAAAAAGGAATTTCCATGCATAATTTCCTTAAAGAGAACACACTGAAAGCAAGCTGCAAGAGAGGCAGAAGATCAAGCATTGATTCCAAATTGGTTCAGGGAGAGGAATGCTGAGAACAAAAACATCCCCAGTGGAAAACTGATGTAATATACAGAATAAACACCTTTTATGAACACACTCTCAGAAAGGCCCCAGCTCCTTCTCTTTCTGTGTTAGCAAGCGACCCAAATTGAGCACATTTTGTGACACTATTTGACAAAGAAGGAAACTAGCAAGGATGTAGCTGTTGATGCATAGAAATGCAAATGTGTTGAAAATTCCCATCTCAGGGGAAAAAAAAAGAAAAGAAAAAAAAAGGCTGTTACGTTCTTCTTCATTCCCCCCTGTTTATCTTTTTTTAAACAGCAGTTTCAACTCCATATAGCTAAAGGGAACTTAATTGCAGTGTTGTTATCTCTGTGTCATAGTCAAATCTGTGGTGACTTGAAGGGTCTGGAAAGGACATCTTTGTTCACCCCCTTGGGGGCTCCATGGCATCTGAGTGTTTTGGTCACTCACACTAACAGCTGAGAAGAAGACCATTTTAAGTCTATAGAAGTCTATACAAAAAAGAAGTCTATACAAAAAAAAAAAGAAGTTCCCTGTCTCCAAGGACTAGTGTTTGGCATATGAAAATAAAGAGAATAGATAGGTCTAATTAGTAAGTTCTGGAAGCTAAAGGAGCTCCATAATCCTCATGCTTAGTATTGTATTGTTACACTGCTCAATTAACTCTATCCTTCTGCCTTATGGTTAGCCTTACTGTTTTTTACTTGTTTGGGTTTTTTTCCCAGTTTAGACCAAGATTCAGTGGTGTTTATTTTAAATTTTTCATCTTTGATTCATTATTAGCATTTTTTTGGCAAATTTAAGTAAGAATCTGAAATCTTCATGTGTTTCCTGCAGGCGGAGACCAGACAACAAAAACTCAGATTTTCACTCTGGTCCAAATTTCAGTGTACCCATCTGAACCAGATTTTTCCTCAGGCTGGAAAACATCTAGCTATCTTTTGTATGTTGTTCTTGGGAGCTTGCTCTGCTTTCATCCAGAAGCTGAGGGCCTGATGTGAATGTGGGTAGAAGCTGGAGTTAGTAACCCAGAATGTGAATCCTCATTATTTTTCCAGGCTGACAATCCTTAGATACTCCACCAAACTTCACATGTTTGTAGAGATTAGGTGTCTGAAAGCATTTTGAATCAGTAACATTAGCTCATAGTCTAGTGTAATAATGACCGGGCAAATGCAAAAACCCTTTTTTGTCTCTTACTTCCCCTAGCATTTCCAAGTGTATTTGCTCACAGCTGGGACTTTCAATACAGCTAGGGGAAGGTCCTGCTCAGAGGGACTGAAATCAGATGGGGCACGCTTCTGGATTTCTTGGCCAAGCTGGGACTGAGTTCTGAAACCAAAATACTCATGTTCTCCCTTGGGCTCTTCAAAGCAGAGGTTCAGCTACATTTCACAACAGTAATTTTCAGCTGAAACAGGAAAGGTACAAAAGCCCTGCCCTGATGTTTCCCAAACCTTCTGTTTGACAACACCCTGTACTAGAGAACATGCTGGCTCATGTTCACAGAGTCATGACTTGTAAAATTCAAGCCTTACCAAAACTGTCAGAAAAATCAAGGTCAAAAATAATTGTGGTGAATTGGGAAATAATTCTGTTAATCGGAAATAAAACAAGATAAAATGGAAGAAAGAAAAGGTCAGTCAAAACAGTCATACCAAGTTTTCCTACCTATAGGAGTTTTTTCCTCTAGTTTATATGAATGTATGAAAATAGGGTGAACAAGACACACACTTATGTGTATAGAAAGAAGAAAATCTTGAGGTCAAAAAACAAAGATCAAATTATTACAGGATGTAAGAGACAGAACCCCTTTGGCAAATTATTTAGATGGATAATCTGCCTATAATAGCAGGTTATTATTTTCAGAAAATGTAGTTCTTTTTTCCTCAGTAATAATTAGCTTTCTCTACACAGATTTTACTTTGAAGAATTTCAATTTTGCAGAAACTTAAACATTTCTGTGAAATGTAGAGCTGGTTGAGAAGTCAGATAAATATCCATAAAAACAATTTCTTTACATGTATTTAAAAGTATATCCAGACATTTCCAGCATCTTTCCAGCTCTAAAGCTCTCTGAGTTATGTATTAAAAATGTTAAAATTTCACACTGTCTTTGTTCAATTTATTTTTCTTGACCATTTTAGCTCTTGTTCTAAATTGACAATTGACCATTCCAATAGAACTGAGCTTTGTTTTTTTTTTCCTAAAATGGAATTTTATGTCTAAAATGTTAAATTAAAATATTTCAATTACGTGTCATATAAGCAGTGTTCATATTTGATTTTCCCACAGATTCTCTGCTTGGAAAGTTCCTTTGAAAATTAACTAGTTCATACAATCTATCAGAACAGTCATCTCAATCATGCAGTTTTCTTATTTTCTCTGATTGGGTAAGGTTTTATAAACTACTTTTACTTCTGCCTGAAGAAAGGTTTATTTGTTTCACAAAAGTATTTTCATTTCATGAATTAATTAATTTCAGCTGCAGACATAAAAATTCATTCTCTTGACCCTGTGTTCACATTAATACTTCTGAGACGTAACAAAGATGAAGTAAAATTCAATGTTTCTTAAAAGTGTCATGTTTATTATTGCTGTTAATTTGCTGGTACCTTGCAGCTTGGCCATCACTGCAAATCTGTTCTTCAATTTCTCTACAAAAAGAGGTAAATTAGTCACCAGAAGGCCCTGCAACTCAAAGCATGCATGGAAAGTGATTGGGAAACCTGGGCTTCTGGTTATAATTATTCATATGATTTACCTGCAGTCATGTCACTTTTATGGCACTAAAAGATATGTTATATCTATTTATTCAGCTAATTGTTCCAATCAATTTCTCTGACAAATGTACTTAAATCCAATAGGGTTGGGTGTAACATTCTTAGCTAGCTTAAAGCTTTATGGAGTTATGTCAAATGGAAAACCTGGCCAAGAAAAAGGTGGAAATGGAACAGACCAGAATAATCCCTGAGAACTTTTTTTCTCTTTATAATATTCCCATTATATATCAAATAATTTCTAATGAAGATATGTACTGGGAAGACTAACAAAGCAATAGAGTAAAGGTGTCTGGAAGGAATTTAGGAGGTCATCCATTCCAAGTTTTCTGTAGAGCTCAAATCTTTGACCCATCTAAATGGGAGTATCTCTTCAGCAAGACCCTCCCCAATTTGTCCCTGTCTTTCTTGTACTGAAGGGCCAAAAAGTACAGAGAGTAAGACACGTCCTTTTTGAAGTTATTATTTGCCATCTCTGATGGTTACTGTAAAATGAATTTATTTTAATTAGGTTTGTTCCATACTATTGAATTTAAATCATCTGAACATTTTGTGACTGGAAACATTTCCTTGGCTTTCTCCGATTTCCAGCTAAACATCAATTATCTGTAATATTGGAAAGCTCTATCTCTGTAGATAAGTATTTATATAAACAAATATAGTTGCCATATGCCCTCTAGATATGTCATACATGCACAATCCTGTCTCTTTGACTCGAAGAGATCACAGGTGTCGTGGAGGAAAACAAAACTCTGTTAAAGAAGTCTGTGAAAAAAAATCTTGCAGCAAGGCAATTAGGGTAGCAGTATCTCTTCTGCTCAGAATGAGTGATGGGTATGTCCTGTCTGACCTGATCCACAAGCCAAGCCAATACATAAGTTCATGAATGCATCACCCACCATTCCCTCCTGCTACCACATCGGCCTCACTGCTAAGGAATTCTTACACTCTCAGCGTCTAAAACTCTCAATGAGTTCTGTGGCAACATTTAGTACCTGTGTCTGTACAAAAGCAGAACTGGCATGTTCACTGAAATTAGGAACAGACCAAGAGAAAATGTCTTCGAAGGAAAATCAAGGTCATGACAGGAGAGTCTCAGACAGTTGATCTACAGACTTTGAAAGTGACTGGGAAAAATTATTCTGCTAAATGACTGAGTGAAGGTGCACACAAGTACATACGAATGTGTGTGTATACATGTGAATGCATATATGTGCACGCAAAAATAAAAGTTGATTTTTTTCTTCCCTATTTCAGCAGTTTGTTCAAAACCCACAGAAATTTAGATTATCAAGTGCATTTTATTTAATCATCTTGCAATTACAATGTTATATATATATTAAAATCTAAAAGTCATTTACGTGGATCAGACTGATAATAAGAATAAGAATTTAGCTGAAGAAGTTCACATGATGTCTTACAGCTACATATGGTTAGAAACTGGAGTTTTCTGACAAAACCATTACGGAATAATTATGGGATTAAAAATCTGGAATAAGGTTATTTAAAAAAATGGTGTAAGGTAATGTGAGGCAGAACTCTCAAAGTCCCTTAATAGGTGTTCTTAACTCAGTGTTAATACTTTATTTAACATAATGTGCTCTGCACTCTTTAAATTGTTAGCCTGAAACAGATGATTTATGTTGCTCTTGCATCCAAACAAGAATTAATGCCCTGATCCTATTTGGCAGGAATTGTTAAGCATTTTTGTTCTCAGACTTGTATCAGAATGATAACAAAAACATAAAATCAGCAAGCTTTTTAATGAATGTGGGGTTAATTTGAAATGCACTGATTTACAGATATTAGAGTAATGCTCTCTTTCAAATATTTACTGAGGTGTTAGAAAGTTTGTGTTCACATTCATATAAAACATTTAGTGTGCTGCAGTTTTGGTTTTTTTTTGTTTCCAAAATATTAGAAGATTGCAGTTAAGAAAGCTATTGGAATGAAGTATCTTTCTTTTTATCATTTTTTACAAACAGTGGTATCTTTCATCATATTTTGAGGGAATCTCAAGTGAACGCCACAGGTAGTTCTTTTGATCCTATTCAGATTTGTTTTTTTAGGTTTCTGTTGCTTTCCACGTGTTGTTTTTTTCCCTCCCTCCCATATCTTAATTTTTATGTATTTTATACCTGCATAATGGTTTATTCATTTGCTTTGATTACTTTTCTTGTGTAAAAGTCAATCAGTGCAAGCACAGTAACTGATGTAGTTACTTGTTACTATTTCATTGCAGGTGTGCAACAATTTAGTCAGATAACTTTCAGCCCAGTTCTTTTTGGTTTAACTACTGAAAGATGTGTGAGCACTGTCTTTTCTTTACTGATTATTGTCCCTTTGGAGTTTTGCAGGTAAGAGTTGAGGACAGTCCCCTGATGGTGGTGGTTAGAGCTGTTCGAAGGAATTAACAAATAAGTTAATCACAAGTTTGGTAGCGCCTTCAACTTTTATGAGAAAACCTTATGACCAGAATGTTCAGAAAAGCTAAGTTGTTTTTATGATCTAGCTTGTAAAGCAAGGGTTATTTCCACCTTGGCATAATTTTGACTTAATAGAACATCTTACAAGGAACTACGTAGCACATTTAAGTGATGGCATGCCTACATATATTCTTTCTAAAAGGAAAATAAAGAAGGGAAGAAATGTTTGCTAATGAATACTTGATGTGCACACAACTGAAACAAAGAAGGTGGAAATAAAAGTTCAGGCCATGGCAATGAGAAATGACATTTCCTGTGAGCACAGTAAAATGTAGAGTTCATCCATGTGAGAACCCTAAGTGGCATTACTGAAATTTTCCTGAGAAAAGAATAAGAGAATTTCTAAAGTGGGTGGGATGAACATCAACAGAGAGTCTGATGTTTTTCCAAATTCTATTAGAGCACTTCAACTTCCCATGCTCCACCAAACTTGTCTGAAAATTCACCAAAATGTGTTTTTTTATCATTATGAATGTTGATATCCTACCTCAGCTCGACTATGAGCAAGAGAGAGACTGGTGACAATAAAGAGGATGCACGCACTGTAGTTGAATATCCTACAATAGCAAATTTAGCAGATTAGCAGAACTCTGGTCTGTTTGTATTTATAGTCTGATATAGTCCTTCCCATCTGGATTGATTCTTTCAGTCCTAAAATATGTACTATTTATTTAACACTACAGGACAGTGAGATTGCAGTAGCCAATTTAACCTTAATATCTGGGTTGGAGAAGATGTTTCTTATAAATCAATGGAAATTGCTAGCAGATCTACAAAGCCCTTCATATATAAAATATATGCATAAAGCATATGCATTCACTTCCTCCAAGTATGAAGTTCTTCAGTTTGTTCAGTGCTTACCTCCTTACTTCTGCCTCAACCATTCAAAAATAGCTAGAGGCCTGATTTGAAAGCTGAGAAATAAGGGAGAGATAAAATGCCCACTTTTCAGTTTTGTGTCCTTCAGTCATTAAATGTTTCATGCCATGTGATGGGAAGAAATTATTTGGGAAAAGAGCTGATATTTTAGAAATACTATGTCTCTTACTGACTTAATCTGGATGATTTATCTGTCTCAAACTGGGCTTCAAAAAACTCTGGCAGTCCATGAACCCAAAGTTTTGTTGGAGAAGTCCTGGAACAGCCAACGAATCATGCTAAATATATGTTACATCAAATAACTCTGAAGCCCTGAAAGTATCAGGATCCACAGACTCTATGGAGTCCCTTGAGACTTTTACTTTTGCTATTGGTTGTACATGCAAAACAGTAATATACTCTGGAGATGAGAGGTAGAATGAAAGCCTGAGGAAATAGCATCCATTTCTGAAAATGTTACAATTAGTGACTTTGCCAAGGTCGTGCAGGAAATGGGAGTCAGACTATATAAATCTAAAGTTTTTATACATGGCCCTCGAAAGCAGCCTTTCTTTTTTTCTTTTTTCTCTTTCAGCTGGAGTTGCCACAACCCACATTTGTATTCTAGATGTTGTCTAAAAGAAAGAAGAAATGAATTTTCAAATTTACTTTCTGTTGCAGTGTCTGTTTATTACGCAGAGTATTGTTGCACATAATGCCTGGATGTAAAATGATTCAGGGACTAATGTCTTCAGTCATAACATGGGAAAACATAGGAGCAGTTGGATAGTAATTTCTCACACTGTTCTGCCATGGCAGTTCTTTCTGCTGTGATTTAAGAAAGTGCAGGCGGTGGAAAAGGTTCCCTTTGAAAGTGTTTTAAATGTCAAATATAAGATTCATTTCTATACTGCTTTAATCCAAATGCCAGAGCTCTGAGCTAATCTATCAATCTGACCAGGACTTCATGTGTTTTACCTAGCCAAACAGCTATCTCTTGAACTGCAAGTCTTGCTAACACCAATGCATAATACCAGCATATATTTTAAGAAAAGCCTACTTTAATTTCTTTGTGAATGTGTGCTGTAGCATCTTTGAGCTCATTTAGTAGGACTGTATGTGACACGCCTTGGACATGTAGTAGCTGTGTTATGCCTGGTTCTTATACAGTGGAGCAATAGGCTGGGGAGCCAAGAATATGGAAAGGAAGAAGCCCCAGAACTATTCCAGCAGTGGAAGCAAATGAGTAGTGTTAAGGACATTCCATATAGAGATGCTAAGTCTAGATCTGATCACTGCTGTCATCAGATAGGGCCTCTGCCACAGGCACCCTGGAGCTGGCTCTGGTGCATAATCATCTGCTGATGCTCTGCTTGAAGGAGCAAGTCCCTCAGAAAATCAGTCAACTCTGCCTGTGAGAGTGGATCAGCTGTTATTGAACAATATCTGTTCAGTTGTTGCAAAGGAATATATACACTCCTGAAAAATATATGCTCTCCTTCAACTCAAAGTACAGCTATTCCCAGCATTTAGCCAGGAGATCCTAATTTCCCTTTTGATACTAGATCTTTTCCTCCAGGAGAAATTTTGAGTCTTATCCCATTTTTTTGGTCTTATTTTTCAGTCCTTTATTTGTGCAATTCTTCTAAATTTTTCCAATTATTTGACTCATTTTTTACATATGCACATGATAGTATATTCCAGTAGCACTTTTCTCAGTACCAGATGCAGAGTTAATACTTGCAGAGTCACTTACTTGCTTCTCCACAATGCCATCGTGTCTGGGCCACCAAGTTAGCACACTTAGCCACTGCATACACTTAGTTTCCCCTCTCCAGGGTGTTCATCATCTTTTTTTTTTCTAGGCTGCTCTTTTCCCATATCATGTAGGGTATAAGGTCTACCTTCTTTGATGGAAACTTCCTTAAAGATATTTCTGTGAAATATTTTGTCGATTCAGAATATATATACATATTTAAGACATATAATTGTGTACTTTTAGATTTCAACAGAGTGGAAATTTTCGCAAGATGACAATACCTTTCTGATCTGTGAGGAGTTCTGGGGCAAAGAACTCAACAGCATGGAGTGGCTCAACCACAGAAATTTCTGTCTGGCACTTAATTCAACTAAGATTAAAGGCTGTGCTACAGAGTGTCCTTGTTTTCTAATGCAAAACAGAAAAATCTCAAATCCCTGAAAATGCCGTTCAGAAACACAGGGATCACTTATCTTACTTTTTTTTTTTAACCCAAAAACTACATGATTTTGTGATTTACTTAAATCATCATGAGTAGATTTGGTTATTCAGCCACTCTCCTTCCAGGAAGGGCTGCTCACTGGTTTTCTATTGCAGGAAGGTAATTCTCTTCCACGGGAATAAATTTTTTGAGCCATCAGCATGGTGATGGCAAGGAAAGATCTCAGCTGCATCTCACTGTACCAGTCTGTCTCAGTGCCTTTACTGAGTCAACCATTTCTTAGTTCCCATCTTCAGGCATGGATATCCAGGTTTCCAGAAATGCTGCCAGATAACAGGTATTCCCTAAGGCTACATTAGATAGAGCAGGCAGTGTACAGCAAGCATTAACATTGGTTTCAGGAGTGACCTCAACAATGCTCACTTTCTCCCATTTACTTCACAGACATGTTCTGTCTCCCAAACACCTTGCTCATCCCCCCCAAAGCTCTTGCAATTGGCGTGGGAATTATTTCCACACAGACCAATTTGTTTCAGGTAAGCCAAGCTGTTAAGGTACTGGTTAATGAAAAGTGGGGTGAGTCCCTCAGACTGAAATTCATTGACCACTTATGGGCTGGGCGTTAGTTAAATTAAAAGAGTTTAAATCCCAAACTAGTGAAGTTAAAGTAGCTGCAGTTAAAAATGGCGTCTATCGGGACTTCAATCCAAATATCAAGATCAGGTTCTCTTTTTGAAGAAGACAGCGGGACCAGAAAACCAAGAACACTCTAGTCAGGGGCAGATGTGCTTTGTATGAACCTGTGGAGGTAAAATGAGGGAATTTTTCTTCAACAGGACTGTACATGTAAAACCACTTTTGGACAACTAATACCTTTGATTTCTCTAGTGAAATAAAATAAAAAATTAATTAAAGGTTCCTATCATCTTCAAGCTTTTTCTAATAAGCAAACCAAGAGTTTCTGCAAAAGTTCCATGTAGACATGGTTAGTAGAGGAAAGGAGGGATCAGACTATTGCACAAGCTGATTGAAGTTTTCTTTTGACCACAGTTCAACTCAAAGGGCCAATCTGAGTTTTATGTAGCAATTTTTCTTCATGGGAGATGTGTCATCCTTAAAAATTAAGATGTGAAATACTGATCCTTTTAAATAACCTGGAACACTTCAGATGACTCATGAAGGTCAAATATTCATCCTGAACACCTAGAGTCATATTATAATGTCTTTAGTACAAAATCCAAGATTAGACATTTGTTAAAGTTCTTATTTTTTGCCAATCAGGTTAAGCACTTGGGTTTGGAAGGGAGTGTAATACAGAGACTGATATTTATAGGAGATCTGGGAGTAGTTTTCTTTTGTTGTCCTTGTTAGTTTTTAATCAATGTCAAAAAAAGGAAAACAGAGTTTTTAGAATTCTGCATTCATTTCCCCTGCTGCTGAGAATGCTCTCTTCTTGAAATATTTAACCAGGTTTGAAACAAAATCACCAGTAATCCAAAGTCTTATCAAGCAAGTATAATAGTATATTTATATTGCATTAAGTTTTGTCTACTATCCTACCTATCTAGTTTGAAAAGGTTTTTTTCTTTCCTTTCCTTTCCTTTTTTTTTCCCTTTTTAAAACAGGGACTTCCATAAAACTAAATAACAAGTAGAATTCTTGTGGCCAACAAAAATTAAGACTTGAAGCATGTGAAATCTGGCAACATGCAGCATTTTTGATGAGTTTTTGTATTTGATTGGTTGGTTTGGGTTCTTTTGTTGTTGCTATTTTCTCTTAATGTGTAGTTTAAATGCAATATAATGTTTGGAGAGCCAGCTCTTCCTCTGGGAAATCTATCAAAATAGTAAGCACAGCTACGTTTAAAATAAGACTTTTTTGGGGAAAAAATGATCTTATTCATGACTTTGGAAAGGTAAATAAACAATCAGAAATACTTGATTTTATTTTGTGGAAAGAGAAAATTCTGTCAATCAAAAGCTAAACAAAATATCATGGGTGAGTTTAAGGACCCAGGCCCTACCTTCTTGTATTAACTCACATAAATGGGTCCATTGAGCAGGGCAAATATATGACGTTTAAATTGACTCCTTTAGAGGGAGTGGTCCTGTTGGAAAGCAGTGTAATCTTTGGCGACGGCAGAAGGAGCCCAAATTTCCTTTTTAACAGACAGGCTAATCAGTAGCAATTAAGAGGCAAAGTAGCAGACTAATAATGTATACTTGTCACCAGTTGTCATCTTAGTGATCAATTCACACCTCCACAACAATAACATCGACCCTTCAATGCTCTAATGACCCTGAATCCCCAAAGTGACAGAAGGATTAGGGCAAAGATAATGTGCTGGAAAGGTGCTAATGAAGTGGTGGGATTACAAAATGAGTTTCACCCTTGACAGACAGCAAAAGGAAGTGTTCAGTCCCACTCCAGGTATGAGATGCACATGGATAAATTCTCATTGACTTACACTCCAGTCAGGATCGAGACCTTAATTTAATTAATTTGGGTTTTTAATTTCTTAGTTAAATTTGTAACATGCATCTTTGTGTTTTCTGAAAGCAGCAGATATTTTTTAGGTAATTAAGCTTACTCTCATGCTGCTTATTTAACTTATCTCTGCAAGTTGTATGTTGCAGAGATTTGTGTTTGTATAATTTTCATTTTGTGCAATTAGTTTTACAGAGATTTATTTGTGTGTGTGTGTGTATAGAATGTATACATCTGCTTTTCCATGCACTGATTGTTTAAAAAAATTAGAAATAGAGTATGTAATTAGGGTGTATAAAAATAGTGTCACCTTCTTGCTCAGCATTACAAGTGGATAGATAGATAGATAGATAGATAGATAGATAGATAGATAGATAGTAATAGCATTTTGAGGTGATAATACAGAATGGTGTTCTAGTAGATGCTGTTGAAAATACATATTTTAAAATGACCACAATGTTTAACATATAATCAAAATAATCCTGTTCATTAAATGTCACCTGCCTCTTGTTAAATTATACTTGAACTATATCAGTAACCCATTTCAAAAGAATATGTTGATATTAAAGATGGGGAAAAGGGTACAACAGGCCATTTATGGTATTTTAAGCCTCTGTCTTCATTAGATGTTACTCTGCTGCTTCGTTGCAGCTAATTAACTTGTATATTGAAAACCCTTTAGAATGATTTGATATAGGGAGATGTGGGAATACATCGTGCTGGGATTAACACATTTATATTGCTGTAGCTGTGTGCCTGCTGTTTGGGTGCAGGGGGAGGTAACCATTTGCAAATTTAGCTGTATTAAGATCATTTTCAAGTGGCATAAATTCTGTTGCTGGAATTTCAACAAAATCTGCTTGATTTCAATGGGAAATATAC
Source organism: Cinclus cinclus (assembly GCF_963662255.1). NCBI lineage: Eukaryota > Metazoa > Chordata > Aves > Passeriformes > Cinclidae > Cinclus > Cinclus cinclus. The sequence continues at coordinate 66,115,732 of NC_085046.1, forward strand.
TGAGAGTTTGCAGCTGCACATTCTAGTCCCAGATTCTGCTTTGAAAGTCTTGAGAAGCTTTATTTGTTTTAGTCATTTTGTGATTTTTTGTATATGTGGGGAGAAATAAAGAGGTTTCAAAATTCTGACATTAGGAAGTTGTATTTTGAAACAAGATCCTGTAACTTCTTTGATAATCAAAATGAAATTTTAAATATGTCTCTGTCATGCCCTCTGTTTCCCTCAAGATTTTGAATTTCTGCTTTCAAACTTTACAGTTAAGCACTCAAAAACTAGCTGACCATGCCATACAATTTTTTCCCATTATGTACTTTGCACCACATAGTATACTATTCATAAGTCTGTAAAATATTGCATGTATGTTAATGAATTAACTCTTCATAGAAATCTTAGTTTTGAGTGGAAAATTGTCTCAAAACTGGTTTTTTTCCCTGAATTTTAGGAGTAAAAAATGAGAACTGATTGTAATGCAGAGCACAGATGTGAACTTCCCCATGCTGAACACAAGCCAAGGAACATGAGTCAGGCATTTACAAGAAAAGTCATGACTGACATGTTTCAGCACCAGTAGTACATCCATGAAGTAACATGAACTTGAACCAGGAATCTATGACATCTTCTAGTGTGTCATATGACATTTTTAATCACCTAAATGACTTTATAATGCATTTAGGATTATTAATAAATTTTTGTTCCAGAACTTAGCCTAAGTCTGTAGTATAAATTTTAAGGCAGTTGCTGTGATGTGTCATTTCCTTACACCTTGGGAGAGAAATGGAATCACAAGACCTGTTTTTGTACAAGCTGCAAAAGAGTTTCTAGACAGAACTGAGTTTTTGCCATTGCAAGCCAGAGATGGAAGAGAGCTGATGGTCCAGCCTAGGAGAGAAAGGCAGTATCTCCTTCCCAATTCCTAGCCACATGTCAACACATGAGAGGTAAATCCTGAACTGCAGGAGTTCAGTGTGGGCTTTTTTGTTCAAAGGTGAGATCAGATCCTATAATTTGTAAGGCTGTTGAGTTCACTACATGCCAAATGCGAGATAGGCAGCATATGAAGGCGAATATCTTTATTGCAGAAATATGGTCTGAATTTAATATTCTATCTCCATACATGTGGACCCTGTAATTTTCTGTTACAAGGCAGATTTTATCTTTCTTTACAGTTGCAATACATTGGGGTAGAGGTACTTTTAATTTCACTTTGATATAGCATGGTGAGCCATCTTTTAAACAATATGTTCAGCCAGTCTTTTATTTATTATTTCCTTTTATGCTTAACAGATTGCCCATTCAAAAGGGAAGAGCATGAGCACTGCTGCCTCCTCAGTCACCTTGCTGTGCAGTTGTAATGTAGCAAATGGCTAATGTATGCATACATGTGGGCACTGTTTTAACCCACATTTCACACCACCACAATGGGTTCGTTAGTTTTGAAAAACAAAACAAAAACAACCGCCCTTGCCCAGCTGCAGCAAGCAAGAGTTAGGACATATGCTGGTGTGAAAGGGGGAGTAGGGCTGGAGACCCCTGCCGAAAACATCAGAACAAAGAGAGTGCAATCGCCTTGGCAAGGCATGGGATGACTTAAATACCCTATTGTATGAAATATGAATAGGTTGGCATTGTGAATTGCAGCGTGGGAGACTCTTCCGTGCTGCCGATTAGCCACACGATTACTCAGATTACACGGGGAAATGGCTAAGGTAAATAAGGCCAGCCTTCTGCCACCTCCTCTGTGGGGCCAGAAGCAGGCTGGCCTAACCCTTTCCAGCTAATGGGATCTGCAAGGGGTGGGGTTGGAGGAGAAGGAGAATGAAGACTCAGATAAGTCCTGTGGATAACAAAAATAAGGATTTCAAAGGCAACAGTGTTAAAATGTCTTTCTGGTCAAGTCATGTATGGGCATTATTCCTGCTACCACACAACGTACGAGTAAACTGCTTAGTCAAAAATAGACCTTATATCCTCTCTGTTGACTCTCTCTCCTCCCAGGTTAAGGGACTGCCACTGGGTGATGATCACAAAGAGTGTGGCAGGAGCAATCACTGTCCTGTGATCTTCTCTCCCCTCCATAATCTTTTGAACAAATTTGTTCTCCCCTCCCTCCTCACCATGCAGCTCTTACAGCCATGGGGTAACACTGTGAAAATCGTGTTTGTTCAACCCAGGATAGTTCAAGGATAGATTACTTCCCCATGCTGGAGTTTTAAGATACATATAATCAGCTGCGATCCAAAATAAATTAATGTCTATATTACCTTAGACTCAAATGAGACACAGTGTTTACATGTTCACAATATGAACTGTGTAATATGAATTATGTGTGTATATGTTATGGATTTCAGGGTGCTCAGCAGTCCTACTTGTTATTGAATCACTCAATCAGAGAATCATTAAATTATAGAATATGCTAAACTGGAAGGGATCCACAAGGATCATCTAATCCAGTTCCTGGCCCTGCAAAGCACCATCCCCAAGAGTCACACCATGTGCCCGAGAAAATTGTCCAAAATCTTCCTGAACTCTTTCAGGCTTGGGGCTATTACCACCTCCCTGGGGAGCCTGTTCCAGTGCCCAAACACCCTCTAGGGAGAGAACTTTTTCTAATATCCAGCCTAAAACTCCCCTGACACAACTTCAGGCCATTTCCTTGGGTCCTGTCACTGGTCATCACAGAGAAGAAATCAATGTCTGCCCCTCCTGTTCCCTTCACAAGGAGGTTGTAATTGCAGTGAGGTCTCCCCTCAGTCTCCTCCAGGCTGAACTGACCAAGGGAGCTCAGCTGCTCCTCATAGGGTTTTGCCTCAAGGCCCTTCATCATTTGTGTGGCCCTCCTTTGGAAGCCCTTTAGTAGCGTAATGTCTGTTTTGTACTGTGGCACCCAGAGCTGCATCCAGCACTGGAGGTGAGGCTGCCCCAGCTCAGAGCAGAGCAGGACAATCCCCTCCCTTGCCTGCCTGGCCATGCTGTGCCTGATGTCCCCAGGACAGGGTTGGCCCTCCTGGCTGCCAGGGCACTGCTGACTCAGGTTCAACTTGCCATCGACCAGGACCCCCAGTTCCCTTTCCATGGGGCTTCTTTCCAACCTCTCATCCCCCACTCTGTACATCCAGGGTTGCCCCATCCCAGGTGCAGAATCTGTCACCTTCCCTTGTTGAATTTCATACAGATGGGGGTTGCCCATCTCTATTTTGTCACAGTCTCTGCAAGACCTCTCTGCCTTCGAGGGAGTCAACAGCTTCTGTCAGTTTTGTATCATCTGTGAACTTGCTCAGTGTCCCTTCCAGTCCTGCATCCAAGAAGTTTATGAAGATACTGAAGAGCACAAGATTGAGGATGGGTCCTTGTGGAACCCCACTAGTGACAGATCCCCAGTCTGATGTCACCCCATTCACCATAAATCATTGTGCCTGACCCGTGAGCCACTTGCTAGACATGTAGACTTAAGTGGTCTCAAAAGTGAAGATATTTTTGTCTCAAAGAATCTGTATCTTATTTTAGCTTCTCAGTTGAAGAAGCTTCTAATGTTTGTGTGTTTTGTGGCATCTTTTACATATTTTACAATTTTTTTCTATGATTCCCTTTTCCAGAATCATAGAATTGCTATGTTGGAAAAGATTATCAAGTCTCATGTTAACCTAGCACCACTGTGTTCACTACTAAATCATATGTCTGAGTACCACATCCACACATCTTTCCAACACTTCTAAGGATGGTGATACTACTTCCCTGGGCAGCCTGTTTCAGTGCCTGACCACCCCTTCACTGAAAAAATATGTCCATAATATCCAATCTAAGCCTCCCTTGGTGAAGCTTGAGGCCATTTCCCCTCATCCTGCCACTTGTTACCTGAGAAAAGAGACCAGCCCTCACCTTACTACAACATCGTTTTGGGTAGTTGCATAGAGCAATGATGTTCCCCCCGTCCTCCAGAGAATTCAACTGGAGATGCTGTGGGATCTCCCACCTCATTGCAAAGGTACTGTCGGTGAGTAAATGAAGACACAACATCCTTGCAGAGAAGAGCCTTTGCACTGGGAGCTCTTTGACGCAAATGATGTTCCCAGCTGCAAGGCAATCAAAAAAACATCAGGGCTCCCAGAGGAGACCACAGCTCCCTGGGTGTTTTTAGGGAAATTTTGGTGTCTATAAGTCACAGTTGCTCAGAAAGTATTTAAGTGGGTTAAATTGAGACCTGGTTTTCCCTAGAATTGAAAAGAATCAGTTTGAGGCAATAACTGGAAACATTGTTTAAAATGAGGGGAAAGGGGCGGTTTGACTTTTGTGATTTTCTTTCTTTTTAGTTTTAGGTGACCTACTAACAAAATTCATCGTGAGTTTATGAATAGTTTGTCTTGTCCCAAATTTGCATTCTTCCTTAAATAAAACCTTCAGATGGAATTTTTTTTGCCCAAGACTGACTTTTACTACTACACTGAGATTATCGGTTAATGGCAAAACAGATTAAGAAAGCTATTGAATGAGAATGGTAACTCTTTGGTTTTTAATTAATTTTTATTCATAAATATGCAAATAGTGCTCTAGCTATGAAAATATTCACAAATCTTAATAGATGACAGAGAAAAAGGTGCAACTTTCCCTTTTGCTTTGATACACAGTTGGAAGTATAAAACAAATTTCATATCCTGCCTCACTGCTACAGAGATCAAACAATTGAAGTAGGAAGAAAAACCTCAAACCCAAAGTAAAAAAAAAAAAAACAAACCAAAAAACGCTCAGCAGAATTTAAAAACAAAATTACATGAAGACCCATTTCTTTTAGTAGTGCATATTTTAAATATTTTTATTTTTACACACCCCCCCAAATAGAATACCATAAAATTTATTCCCTGACCATCAAATAAAGTGCTTGCTGTACTTTGCCAAAAGTTCTGGGGATTGTGAGTTCCTTTCTGTGCTGCAAGCCAATTTGGCTAATTGCATCATTTTATATAATCTAAACGTCTCATATTTTTTGCTTCATGCCTTAATTGCTGAGCACTCTGACTTTATCTAGTTATATGGTATTTGTGTTTCACTCAGGGTTGGGTTTGTACTTGTGTATATGCTTTGTACTGGAGGCGCAATCTCTCAGAGAGCTTGTGTTTTTCTAATGGCGTATATCCTTATATTTTGGATTTGAAAATACATCTTGAATGCACTGAACTTTATTGATGGCTTCTGATGAAGTTCAATGAAAAGTGTCTGATTTACAGCCATTCTTTATTTGATGACAGTTTTTTTTTTTCTGTCTGCATAGCTGTCTCTATTTGCAATCTATGGATGTCTAGAGCTTTGGGAATGGGCCCTTCTTGTTACTTTTATCAAATTCAATCAGAACACTTCAGTGGGATAGAATGGTTTGCAAAAGCTTTATGTTGCCTAAAAATAGTGCAGTTTTTAGTCTCATCCTTAATTTTAAAATTTTTTTCATATTGTGAAATTTTGCATGCACTTCTGGTTTAACCTATAATTCCACTGGTTATCCAAAGAGCTGCACTGTTACTGGACATATAAACTCAGTTCAGATCTTTCTGTTGCTTTAAAATCCAACCCTCTACAGTGTTCTTTTGATTGTTTGTTTTGTTTGTGCGCTCAGGAAGGGCTTGGCAAGCCACACATATGTAGGTATAATGCCAAATAATAGGAGAGAAACTTCCTAGGCAGGTTTCTTTCCAGTGACCTGTTTGCTGTTTAGGACATGCAGAGATTATTGATTGAGCAGTGAGAAGGAAGGATTAATTGATCTGATAGTGAAATTATACATTTTTCGCTGAGCAGGGGATTTTTCTGATGGAGAAGGGACAAATTGACTTATTGGTTAATTGAAGGAGAGAATTGACTGGGAGAGGCAGTGAGAATTTGATGAACATCAGCTTCAAGAAAGAAGGAATCTTCAAATAGGTCTGTGCATAAACATTTATTTATTTCCTCATTTGTCTGCCTCTTACTTAATATGTAATAGAGATGGGTGGCTTTGCTTTGATTCTTTTTGTCAAGATGGGTAGGCTGACTTTGTGAGAAACTTTTTCTCTTTTTAAAGATGACTGGAAATGTTCCTTCATTGAAGTCTGCAAAAGTTTGTTGCTGCTGTTTTTTTTCCTTAAGCTGTGCCTTCTGTTTCAGTTTATTAAGTCTGCCAGTGTATGTGTACATTCTTTTTCACCAGCTGCAGTTGCCTAACACTGGCCTGAGTTTTAATGCATGTTAGGCACCTGACTTCTACAGGAAGCAATAAGAATTATTTTTTTTTCCTTTAAATAATCTTCCAGATTTCACTAGGCAACTCTCTGTATTGGCAGGACCAGAACAGCTTCCATAAGTACAGCCATTGGTCTTTCACCCTTTGCAGAGGGGACCATGTTTTGTTCTGTTTTGCTGGTATAACAGTGGTCTTATCTTTAGTGAGGGCTTCTAAGTGCTACAGTAATTAAAAAAAAAAAAGTAAAAGCGATACCAACAACACTCATACTAGTAGTAATAAATAACTACGTATTGGTGCCACATACATATTAATTAATCCAATGCTTAATTTAACTTCTAATTAATTTAGAATTAATTTCCTAATTTCTCTCTGGATGAAGTTGCCATAATCTTCATAAGGTGCCTTTAAAGAGACCAGAAGTGCTTTCATTCCCATTTTACAGGAATGGCATTGAAGGCATCCAAAACTGTCTTTTGATGACTTGTAACTCTTAGATCGTCCTCTAAAAAGTTTCTGTCCTCTGCTTGGGAAGACTCTGCTTGTAATGGGGTTAGGGAAGGAGCCTGTTCAGGAAATTTTCCATGTTGTGGGGCAGAAAACGGCAGAGTCCCCAGAGATCAGTGTAGTTATTGGAGTTCAGTGTTGCAATGCTACAATAATTTCCCTCTTGCATGACATCACCATGGGGATTGTGGGGAAACTGAAGGTTAGGGACTGATCTGACTTGTGAAGAAGCTGTGTCTGACCTCCTTCTCCCTCTACCCTTCCTGACAGCTTGGATGTGCCATGGCCTTATTTTTATCATCGTTAGGAAAGATTCAGCTGTATTTACAGCAGGGATATTGCACAAATGAACTCTGTGAAGAAATAATAGTAGAGATTTTAAACTCCCAAGAGAAGAAGGAAGGACATTTAATTAGCAAACAATAGGTTTAGTCCACAAACTACTCACAAAAAACAAAAAGTCACCAGGCATCAGAAAAGAAAGGGGTAAGGGAAAAGTCTTCAAATAATTTGCACATAAAAAGAATTGTTGTTTGCGTCTGGGACATTGCTTTATTTTGAAATATATTTGGTACTTTAAATGATATAGGAATAGCTTTGCTTGAAGTCACTCATTCCAGGGAGTGACACTTAGCATTTGTATGTTGTTGAAGCATCACCAGAGGTAGGTAACTTGGGGAAGGATGTTTGGGGAAGTTTTGCAGCTGGAAAATATCTTCAAATTGGAATTCCTAATGGGAAACTTATAAACACACCAGAGCTGAACAAATATTTCAGTGTGAATAATTTATATGACAATACCCCTCATAACAGCAGGCTGCTGCAATTCTGTGGGATGGCTAGCACCGTTTGACTGATAGAGGAGGAGAGGTGTCACCATCACATGATAACCCTTGCTCTGCCTTGCACCAACTGGGATATCACCTTGAACTGAGCCAATCCATCATCCTGCTAAAGAAAAGATAACAGCTGCCTTTTTCCATAAAACAAACGTGTTTGATTGAAGGATGCTCTTCTCCATTTTCCTCCCTTATAGCGTAGCAAGTTTTCCCTCACAGAAAGTGGAACACAACAGAACATTAGAAGGTTTCCCACAAAATCAAAAGCTGGCTCACAGATTGACTATTAAATGTGCGCTGTGCATTTGTCAGGGATGCTCTAAGTGGTACAGAAGCTGACAGAATACAAGCAGGAGCTGACAGCTTCACTCCAGTTTCAGCTGATTAAAGGCTGCAGGGGCCTGGGGGCCCCATCTCAGAAAGAGGACCTCTGCAAATTCACCAGAGCACTTCCAGTCTGCATGTTTTGCATCAGCTGTCTCAGAGGACACCAGGTATTGCACTCAGTAATCAACTTCTGCCTCCAGTTTTGGAGTGTTTGAGAACAGATAAAGAAAATAAGTTAAAAATGCTAATGAGGATAACCTTATATTATATATGTTCATTGCATTATATGTGACAAATGACAGTAAAATGTATAAATTGCATATGTGTGTATACATTTAGAGCCATTGTGGCTCTAAAGTATGACTTAAATCTCACAAACTTCTCCCTATTCCCATACCTATCATGCGTATTGAGCTCTTGCAGACTGAGCATGCTGGCTGCTCATTTTGGGAGCTATTCCCAAGGCCCTTTAGCCAAGATGTTCAAGCATTACCTGGGATCCAGCATGATCTACCCAGAATGATTTAAAAATAAAAAATTATCAGGATCAAAGAGTCCTTGGCACTCTCTGGAAACAAGAGGGAGATCACAGCTCCTGCTTTTCTGAATGTCCTCCTATATAATTTCCAGCTCCTAGCAAGTGTGCAGTGTCTGTGTGTGCTGTATACACCTTGTACTTTAGCCTATGATGAATGAACATCTAATTGGGGAAATCTTTTCCTCTCTGTTTATTCACAGGTCAGTTTTTTCATGGTGGTGTTTTTCTTATTCCTTTCCTAATGCAATGTCCCAAACAAATATCTGCTCCCAAACTTGGAAAATAAAATATCACTTTTTAAAAACATTATTTTATTTTACCAAAATAAATAGAGAATTTTCCATGCATTATTTCTTCCAGGACCTTTCTGTTAAGCAAGGCAAGCACATTTTCCCCTTCTTCACTTAATTTAAATTTCAGTCTTGCTTTATTAGCACGAGAAGTCAAATTCTTAAAACTGCTGATTAAAAAAACCATTCAATCTTTGGAACACTTTGGCAAGATACTTTTTAAAACACTTTAAAGTAAATCAGAATTTATGGCCTAATATTCAGAACTGCAGGTACAATATATAGCAAGTCAAGTAACAGACATTTGTTAGCTTTTTTTACATTAATCCATTAATATATTTTTAGAAATGCTAAATATTTAAAGCTCCAGACCGAGAGCTATTCTTAGGGTGATTTCTTCCCTTAAGTTGAGTTCAGGTAATGCTTTTGATCTCCATTTCCATTCACCTAACTGGAAATTAATTTTTCACAAGTGGATATTTGCTGAGATGAAGACACAGAGGATATACCTCCAAAAAAAAAAAAAAGGAATTAAGGAAATATATTCATCTTGATCCCCTAGTTGTTTATAATAATTAAGACAAACTGTTGAACAGTGTACCAGTATATCAGCAGAACATTTCCATAGTCTGAATCCTCTTGTACTGATTTTTAAAAAGCAGCCAGAAAGCTGGGAAGAAAGGGAGCTGGGGGCTTTCAAACTTCAGAACTCTAGAAATCTGTTAATTTTCCCACACTGAACAAAAAGAACCCTATATAGGCATATTTCAGTGTATGTGTATTTGGCTGTATGTGTGTGTCTGCATTTTTAAGAGATATATATACACTTATTATTTATGCATAATGCATATATATATATTTATATATATGTTCATACATGTATAAATTATATGCCATGCATGCAAACATGCATACACATGCATGCATTCTCTTAGTCTAGTTTCCTTCCAGTCTTCTTTGAGCCTTTCTTTTTTCAAAAATCACTTTTTGGCTCATTTAAGGCTCTTTTGGACCCATCAAATTCTGTCTCAGATGATATATCAGACTTGCTTTAAATTAAAAAGAATGAAAAAAAATTCAAATAAAACAAAAAACAGATATAACAAAATATATATAGATATAACATATAACAGATATAATGGATATAACAAAAAACAAAGAAATAACAAGAGAATATAATTTCTATTACTGGAATAGTTTATTTTAAAAAGAAAACAAAACAAACACAAATAAGAGATATAAATTAGAATCCTCACATTAAAAATGTGTCCATTTCTGAAAGGATATTATGATGTTTTGAGTAGGATTTCGACTGCCAAATAAAGAGGACAAGTGTATGCTTGTAAAGAGACCAGGAAAGAGATCTTAGGAAAGCAAATGTGCTCTGCAGAAGTAGTTCAGTTTGCATAATTTATTTTAAATATGGATCCTCTCTGGTGTGTGAGCACTCCCTCCCTCACCACCCCCACCCCCTCTTCTCTTTTAAAAATAGGAATTTCTCTGCTGCTTGAGTTCCAATATTCCAGTTCAAATAGGGTGCCTGGTGGCAGCTCCGCACTTGTGTACTTGACTACTTACTGCTGAGGAGCCTTGTTTGCCAGTAATCCAGATTTATGGTAAGTCTACCCTTTCCCTTCATCTACAAGGTCCTGGGACATTCGGGTAGCCAATCTGCCCTTAAATATGTCTCTGAGGAAATGGTGCTAATTAGTATTGGAATTTACAGCCTTTCATTTTATTGACTTGTCCTACTTTCTTCGATAATTAACTAATGAGTAAAGTAATGAGCTATGTTAGTCAGTCATGATGTTCAATTAAACAGCAAATCAATTATTGAAAATAGTTTCGGACAGCTCTGGTGTCGTCACGGGGAGTGTGTGTGTGTGTGCACATGTTCTTTAAATGTGTGCCCTAAATGTGGCAGTGTCCCTCCCTGGGGCACCTGGCTCCTGGAGGGCTCTGTAGTCACAGCCAAACTAAAACAGTGGTCTCTCTTGCTTGCCTTGCCCACAGTCTGCTCAGCTGTGCTACACAGCACCCTGATGTTGCACCTTGACAGGCTGAGCTTATCTGTAAGGGGTTCCCAAAGCTTGAGAAAGATGATTACTGTAAATTAGGGAGTGCTTTTCCTGATGGGGAGATTGGACGTTAGAAACAGGAGTGCCTGTTCACAGGTGCAACCCCTCTGCCTCTTTCGTGGCACATTCAGTGTTTGCCACCAGTGAGCAGGGTCACCTGTCCCAGAGCTCGGCATTACAGCAGCAGGGACCAGCACACAAATACGTGTCCTCAAAGCCTTACCTCTCTTCTGGCCACAGCAATACCCATGAACAACAGAGAGGTTGGCAGAGTTCAGGATTTTCCCCTTTGAAGGCCTGAGCAGCAGTTGTTCATGGGAAGATACTTCTGGCGCCATCATGCCATAAGTAACCTGCACCAAACCTGGGGAAGCACTGCAAATGTACACTTCTGTGGCCTGTGGCAGGTCAGATCACTGTTTGCTGGGGCAAAGCTTTGATACTGGGCCTGGTACATCTGTCTGCCTATACAGCTCAGACAACTTCATTTGGCGTGGGCTGGGCAAAGATCTGTGTTGGCAGGATGAAAAACAGGTATTCATCATCTCCTTAATGTGGTGAGTTCAGTTTTGTCTAGGAAATATAAAGGGCAGTTCTGGCAAAGAAGGGTGTAGCTGATACCATCATTCGCTAACTTGCTAGCTCTTAAGGTCTAATGATTCTTCCAGTGGAGCTTTTACCCTTCCTGTTTCCTTCAGGTCTTTTGCTTCTTCCACTAAAGCTGGTAGCACAGTTGAACCTGCTATCCACGGCTCTTTGGGCTTTTGCACTCACCTTCTGGGCACCCACCTAGTTCTGTGTTTGGTGTCAGAGTGTACCACGGCTTCCAGCAAGCAAACCTGTCCTGAAACTTCAAAAGTTTGGGAACAACTTTAACATTCCTATGCCCTAATCACACGAATAAATTTTGACTTGCCCTGTCAAAATACCACTGCATTTTAGACAGCAGTGGTTTTCAAAGAGGACAGTAATATTGAATATATTGCATTAAGAAAAAAAAAGTTATGGTTATTAGATGGAAAGTTTGGGTTGGGATTAAAATTTTAACCTAATATTATTCATATATGCTATCAAGAAAGAACATTCTGGCACAGCTCTGTTTGAGTATGAAAGCGGCACAAATTGTGCCAATCCATGCTTGTAGTCTCTCTAGTTCATAAAAAAGTATTATTTATTAATAATAATAGCCATCTTATGATGCTTTTTTCTCAAAGATAGTGAGCAGGCAGAAAGCTCCCCCCTGCCTTCCAAATCCAGAAGGAAAAGCAAGCCAGTGAGCAAGCTGTGTAAATACAGAGAGAGGAGACTAAACGCATTGGCCTTAGCCATCCAATTGAATCATGATTCATTAGAGAAACAGCAAGCCAAAAGAAATCAAAGACAGTTCAAAAAAGGCAACATAAAGTTTTCATTTCCAAACAGTTTTAATTCTCTGTTTGTGCTCTTTACTGACAATATGCAAGGAACACAAACATTCCCATACGATTTAAATTACAATTTACATATGAATTACATTAGAAATATGAGCTACACTAAAGAGATAATTAGTGCTGTCCTGGGTTATGTGAGCACAAACAAAATTAAATAAGAACAATTTCAAAGCCAAGTTTTGCTTTGCCTTTTCAACTAAGCTGGTTTAATCAGTGATAATGACTGAAATAAATCCACTACATATAAAACAATGCACAACATATCATACTGTGTGAAATGTCATTACTACATCCTGTGCCTTGGTAAATCTCACAGTCAAAAAGGAATGCAAAGTCCCTGGCAGGATGCTTCACCAAATTTGGTGCTGCTGGGTGCCCAGCATTGGAGGTGATGGTCCCTAGGGCTTGAAAGGAATCAGGACCCATAGCAGGCCAGCATCGCTGCACAGCATCACAGAGAAAGTAACAGGGAGGGGAGGGGAGGGGAGGGGAGGGGAGGGCTGTGAGGGTGTGTGACAGGGATTTCTTTAACATGACATATGAATGAGAAAGAGCTGCCACAGGAAAAAAAGCCACCAATGTTAGTAGAGAGCAATGAGATGGAGGGGAGCAGGAGAATCAGGGGGAAGAGGGGGGATACAAGGGGAGAAGATGAGAAAGTGAGAAGGGTAAAAAATACCACACAGAAGCAAACTACCTGAGCATCAGTGCCTCAGCCCCTAAATAGAGCTATGGTTTATGACTACCTTGCCTAATGAGCTAAACTCTGGTGACCATAAAACTGAAATATAATTATGACATTAAAGATGCCTATATTTGAACTTAATTATTAATTAATTTAATGAGAGAATAGGAGGTTGTAAAATTGCTAATTAAACAGCTCTGTAAAACTGCAGACGGCAGAGGATTTACCAAATGATGAATCCCACAACAGTATTTGGGCTATATCAATATTCTATTAATATACAGTATGCCAGAGGTACTGGCTAGTACGCTACTCACAGTTGAGCCGATGTGACAGGCATACAGAGTGAAAGAAAATGAAGGACATAAAATTCCAGATGACAACAACCTTGAAGACGATCTCTGCCCCCACCTCTGTGGCAATTTCTGAAATCAGTTAAATAAACTCAGAAATGCAGGATAAAAATCAATCTTACCATCGCAAATGTGAATAAATTGGCTCGAAGCAAAGGACCCACCTATGGTCCTTAGGCACAGTGGTGCTGTGTCGCTCTCCGCTTGTGAGCGGGAATGGTCAGAGCGAATCTGGACTTAAGTGCAACAGAAAGGGAGGGATGCAGCGTGTGTGTGTGTGTGTGTGTGTGTGTGTGTGCGCGCTTGCAAGTGAAAGAGAAGCTGAGCAAGAGCAAAAAATAACTGTCCCCATGTGATTAGTGAAATTAAACTCAAGTGAACCTTCAGGGGCTGAATTCGAACCTACGGGGGACAATTTTAGAGATTCCCACATTGCACTATCAGCATGTGAGGAATTTTGCTGTAAGATTTGAGTGGCAATGCCATTTGGATGACATTCATTTAAAAATACAGGGGAGGGGATCAGGGAAATGTTTTCTTTTAGTGCTGAGCCTAATTCAAGGATCGTCAAAAGAAAATGCATAGGGGTATCTTGCCCTGCATATCTCTAAATGTCAGTCATGACTAATTACTGGGATAAAAGTAAAAGAAAAAAATTCAAATATCCTTTTTGTAGGAAACAAACCTCTGGGCAGTGTAAGGAAACCATGAATAACACTAGGTTAACTGTAGGAGGTACTTTTAATACTTGCATGGGTCCTTAGAACTGTTGATTTGATATCTGCCATGTTGCATATCTTTTCCTTTATGTATGTTGGTTTTTAAATGACCTGTTGACAGCCATAAGAAGGAATTTAGCAAATGATATCAAGAAAATTGTGTGGGAGGAGACTTGCCTTTCACTCTAAGAGAAACAATATAGTCATCACAGTAATATCTTCCACTTCTGGAAAATGCATGGATGCTCTTGAGAGCAAGGATAAGAGTTGCATTTCCAAGTCCTTTGACAGCTCCAAAGAAGCTACCTAAACTTTCAGTGCCTCAGTTTCTACTTGCTAAGTTAGGGCAGTTTTGTGCCATTTATCATTCACGTTTTAGAACAGTAAATGGACACTTGCAATTTCCAAGGAAGTGATCTCTAGAAGATGTTGTTTATTGACTGGTTTGGGAAAAGACTTCAAGAGTGTCACTTCTTCCCTTTTTATTTATTTATTTATTTATTTATGTTTATGCCCATCTTTGTCTATATGAACATGGTAATCTAAAGCAGGTATGCACTTCACATTATAGTCTTATTACCTTGTCTCAAATACTTACTGTTTTCAGTCTCTTGATGCTCAGAAACTTCACAGGTGGGTTTTGTATGAGGATCTGCAGCTGAAAGAGCTGCTGCTTTAAAAAATCTTAGATCCCAATTTAGAAAACTACTCTGGCTGGTTTCTATCTTATAATATGTGCAATTAATAAATATGAAAGCTTCTATGCATTTATTATCGTTGTATCATGCCCTGCAGTTTTATAGATCCAATTTTTCAAAAAGTGACTTCATCTACCAGAAATAAAACCAGACAGACTTCTATTGTATAGTCAGCAATCAAACTTGCCCCTTGACTGGAAGCTTTTGTGAGATCTGGACTGTGTTCTTACTCAGTTTTCAAGCCCAAGAAAGCAGGCAATGAATTAAAAGGAGTGGGTTCACAGTAAAAAGGAAATTCCAGATGTGTCATCATCACCGCATTGCTGGTTACACATCTAGAGCATCAAAGAAATTACCTCTGTATTTCCACTAGAACTTAACCCCAGTTAACTTTATTACAGGTAGGTCTCACCTTTGCTAGAGAAATTCATCCTGCAGCAGAGTGGCTGGCTTGAAACAGAAGAGAAAGAAAGGCACAAAATCTGGGGATGCCATTACCTCCAAGTTTCCTTCATGCAGCCATTGTAGCAGCTCCCTTTGAGACAAAAAATATTTGAGAAAGGGCAAATACTGGTTAGTTGTTGTCCAGCCAAAAGCTGGTTGATGTTTTGTGTGATACTTGCTCCCTTCCACTTATAAGGAAATCCTGGGCACGAATGGAAAGGGACCTCCTCATTGCAAGGGGCATGAAAGGCCCAGCCAATAGCTCTGGACCTGAAGATTATGGTCATCTTTTTAAGACTCCTCACTACAGATCCTGGGAGAAAATTATTTTGTCTCATTTCTCTGCTCTGGGTTCTGAGGGCTGGTCACTGTTGCCTGGCAGTGATTTTTAGGGCTCAGCAGGGGCAGGGGTCTCTCTGGGTACCAGCAGCCATAGTAGCAATGCTGTTCTCAGCCTTGTGTCACCCACCACCCTGAAGTGGGTCACAGCTTGAAAACCTCTGGGACTGCACATTCCTTAAGCGCTATGGGTGAAATCCAGCTGTGGCCCAGAGCTAAACAATGTGGCTGACAAGGGTGCCTGTCAAGCTTGATCACCAGGAGAGATCTCCAAAGTGAGAGCAGTTGTGATTAACCATCACTGATACTGCAGGCACGTGTCAGGGTCTGACTGTGATATGTGTGAAAAGTTTACAAACCCAAAGCTTTCATTGATCAGATTTAATTCCTGAGGATTTAAATTGTTTGTTTTAATCATGATTTAATCTTCAAGGAGGTTAACTTGGTTTAAGTTATCTTCTGCTCTTGTTTGCACTTGTCAGTTTTGTGCCCTTTAGAAAGCTTTCCATTTTTCAATTGGTTGGTAAACTGTGAAATGTGTGACTAAATACATCCTACTAACCAAGCTGTTCATTTTGTGTATTTGTTGCTGATCAGAAAGGTATTTTATATCTTTGCACATTCAATTAGCCAGGTTTTTTTTAGTTTAATATAATTTAACTCCATCCTTTTTTACATTTCAGAGTATCAGAATATGGTATGTGGTATAAGTCCTTTTCATTAGGTGAATACTATTTTAGTTTTGGTAATTGTGTTAGAAAATATTTATAAACACCTTACAACCTCTTTACAATTGAAGGAGAAAACACTTTAAAATAGCTCCAAGTAAATAAATCTGTTTTTATCTCAGTAGATATGTAGAAGGGAAAAATATATTTACTTAAACAGATACCCTTTTCACTTAATTTCATATCTCCTGTATGCATTATAACTTAAAGATAAAACCAACATTTTTTTAAGCTTCCAATTGGTTTCTAATGCTGTTTGAATTATTCATTCAGAAGAACTAATTGAATACATTGGAATCAAGATGAAAATTTTTATAATTTCTGAAAAGAAAATTTCTGTAGTCAAAAATTCTAAACTGAAGTAAAAAATGCTGACTTTATTTTTTACTTCTTTACTAGTGATTTCAAATGATCAATGATTTTAATTCTTTTTAAATGTCAGTGTGAGACTAGTACTGCTTGCAATCACCATGGCATTGCAGAGACAAAAACATGGGGAAAACACATAAACAAAAGTAATAAAAAAATAAGTTTCTTACTCAAGCATGAAGTCTGCAGATCTGAAAGTTGCAGTCTGAAAATAGAGGATTACTGTATTTATCAAAAGGCAAAAGAATTTGCATTAGTTCCTGTTACTGCAAACCTTCTTTAAATCAAAAGAAACGACACAGAATGAATCAGATAGGAAATACATGGATTCAGCTTTTCCATGTCAGGAAAACAGGTCAGTTATTACATTTGGCATGAGATCTGAAAGGTAAAAAGGTGTCCTCCCATGTATGCATATTGGCATAATTATATATGACAAAAGTTTGGAGTGGAATTAAATTAGCAACTCAGTTGTTCCACAAGGCAAATAATCCAGCTGGCCCTGCAAACTAACTGAGAGAGGTGAGCAGCAGTAAAATGCATAAGCATTTTAAAAACACAGGGATCAAGTAGATTTGTGGACCACTGAGGTGACAGGTACCTTAGGATTATAGGATGTTGAGAGAAATAACTGCTAATTTTTTATTACTTTTCCACAAGATCACAAGTTCTTCTGGAAGAAATGTAAAGGACAACTTTGGGGTCTGCAATCTATAGAAAATTCTTGCCTTTCACTTTGCCATCAGATCACATCTTTGGATTAATCTCTGTACCCAGCTGTCCTTACTGTTTATCTATGAGCAGCCTGTGAACTTTCCATACCTTATTTAGATAATTATCAAAAAACCTCCTCCAAATGCAAGTGTTTAGAGGACAGCAAGCAGGTTTCAGCTGCTGAAGCAAACTGCTGTGACCTCTGTGAATATTTTTCTTGAAGGAATTACACAGACTTTGCAACGCCATGAGGAAAATTGAAGCATGGCAACCCTTCATGCCTGGCATGTCCTTGAAAAATCTAGCTGGGCACATCTTTTGTGTTCTAAATCACAAACCAGGCAAGCATCATAAACAAGAATGAATCTGCCTTCCTGCTCCCAAGCTGTAAATGTGTTAATATTTTCCTGTCTCTGTGAGTTTTGATTTAACTCTGGAGGAAAAGGAAGGTAAGAAAGCAATCTGACTGAGGTTAGCTGCATCCAGGTCTCAAGCTGGGTGTGCAGCAAGTCGTCTCCCAGCATCCTTCTCCTGCAATATTGTGCCTTGACTACAGTTTGTCCAACGGAGAGAAGGCATGAGGAATAAAATCACTCTACACTTGTGTTGTGCTTGAATGCCAAACTTGTTACAACCCCAGCTGGTCACAGCTATGCTTAAAAACTGTTATAAATACAGTTCCACTGTCCTAGATTTCAGTGTGACTATTCTACAGTTCAAATTGTGTGTCTGTGTAAGGGCTAGAATGCATTTATAGGCAAATTTTAGACCTTGGGCCCACCTTAATATTTCGGGGTTTTTCCCCTTTTGTTTTGTGAAATTAGCTAATTCTTATCTGTTGTAAAATAAACTTCCTTTGTATATTCAAAACTTACAAAGAAAGCCACAGTCATGCATGAAAAATATGTTTAAAAACCTAATAAAAGGAAAATTAAGTATAAAAACCAATGTGGAAAGATATAAGTCTTAGCTATAGAAAAAATAAATAATCTAAATACAAAGACACCTTATCTATATGTAGATACAGACTGAGACAATATTTCCTTCTAAAAGAAAAATCTAAGTATTGATTATATTACATAATTTAAGCAAATATTCCCTGAAAAAACAACAGTTGTCTGTTTTCATCAGAACCAATTGAGAAATTAAGGATAAAAATGTAAAAGGTCAACAAAGCATCTCAGAAGTACAGGCGTTGCAGCATTTAAAAAAAGTAATTCTGAGGAACTAGAGGAAAAGATCATAATGCCACCATTTTTTTTCCTAAAATGTAGAGATGCCTTGAGGGAGGATAGGAAGGTAAAGGCATGCATGTCTTCTGTGAAAGACTTCTAATACCCAAATTACGATTGATCTCTGGTTTCATCTTTGTGCTTGTGAAAGAAGTTGCAAGAAGTGGGAGATGAGCCAGTCTGTGTTCTGGGATGGGGTAGTAAGCCATCAAATTCTTCAATTCCTACCATATAGCAACAGAAGAGATGCCTGACACAGTAAATCGATTTGGAGGCATTAAATAACAGTTTGGTCTTTGCATAATGAAAAGGAAGATCTCATCTGATCTTAGTTTGCTTCTTGTTCATAAATGCCTAACTTTGAATGAAGAATAGGAAAAAAAAAGAAAAGGATATTGCTTATTCTCCCAAGCAACTAGAAAATCAATCTGATGATGGTCCTCCACCACAGGCAGGTCAGCAGGATGTCATTTATAGACTGCCATGGACATTTCTTCAGGAAGCTCCATTTATATACATGCATTTGGCCATGCGTAAGCTTTTCTGGAGACACCATCTCCCTGAAAACATATTTCTCTTCCTTTTGATGTATCCTGTCACAGTAACATGTTCTTTCACTGCATCATCAAATTATATTAGGACACGTAAGAGCAGCCACCCTAGCGCCCACCTCATGACCTCACTCTCGCCCTACTTTGATCTAGCTCAGTCATTTCTGGTGACTCAGGTGTATAAAACAACTCCCAGGAAATGACAGGAAAAAAATGCTGTTCTTGTGGGCTGCATGTGCATTTGGGAAAACCAGCTGCAGTGAACAATTTGACAGCACAAGTTCAAGTTACACAAAGGATTTAAATAATATGCTGGAAAATACCCCAACAGCAAGTTGAAAGACCTCCTTTTTTTCCCATGCCTTCTTCTTAATTTGTAAATGCAACATGCAGTCAAAATGTTACAGACAATAATGGGTGAATCTAACACCCTTCTTGCTGTAATCAAGGAGGAGGAAAGCTTATGTGTACACGTGACGAACAAACACACAAACCTTATAGCAATACCAAAACAAATTCTCCTGGTCCACCTATGCACCTGTTTATACACACATTTGTACTCATAAATGAGAGGAAAATTTATTAAAGGAGGCAGTAAATGAGTAGTATCAGTTTCACATTTTATTCTCTAAACCACCTTCAGGAGTAGTTTAAGAGCAAAGGTTCTGATACTTGCTTACACTAATAACATCACAATGCAAAATAAACTTGAACAATGGTGCAAATTGCATTTAATCTGTCCAGCCTGATGCAAGATGGAGAGTAGTATTAATGAACAAGTGTCATAGATACTCTTCCTCTGAAAATGGTTTAATATATCAGTATTAGGTGCAGTTCAGTTATCATCTAAACAGAAATTACCTGGTGCTGTTCCGGAATGAAAGTTTTCCTTAAATGGATTGACTTGAACAGAAGGAAAACAGGAACATTTTGCTTCCTCTTTTTTTCCCACTTAGATCAGTTGTTCTAATGAGAGACATTGCCTTTCTCAACATGCCTTCTCTTCTGTCTCTTTACACCAGCATGGTAACAAGAGCATTACTACAATAAAATTATGTGCTAAGTTTCAAAAATGCAGCAGGAGAGAAAAGTTTAAAAATCATTTTCCCTCCTCCTCTCTCCCCATGCTCCTCAAGCTCTTTTGTATTGACACCTTTTCCTGCCCTGCTTATAGTGAGGTTTATTTCTTCTCCAGCAATGCATTTAAGAGGCGAGTGGATCACAGTTGTGTGTTAAATCATGAACAAAACCAGTCTCTCTCCCTCTCTCCCCCTCTCTTGTTGTCTGTCCTTTTTACTTAAACATAGCTTCTAGGTTAATGATTCATTCTTCTAAAAGGCTGCTGCGCCTAGCAGATTATACTGTAAAATCTGCCATTCTGTTTATGTTTAAAATACAAGATTAAAGCAGTGGTCATGCTGAGGGAAATGGTTCTCACACAGAACAAGAAAGGATCAATCCACGTCTGCCGAATCCAGGCTGTTTTAGTGGAGTCTGCCGTTTTGGTGTGCTGCCAGACCCCAGAGAAACGCTGGTGAGCTTTGAAACTTCATAGCCTTTCTTAGACTGAGCACAGCAAGTACCTCAAATAAGGCTTATCACATGCTAATGTACCTCTGAAAGTTACAGCAACCTAGCTGTCTCTAAATTGCAGGGAAAGCAATTGAGAAATAAATTATTGAATCCTAACCAGAAACAAAAAGGTGAAGGATTTTAATACAAAGTAGCCTGTATGGTACCTTTAAAAGTATATATAGGGCTAGAATTTGCCCATAATACTGTAGAATCAATATCCAGGTCATATATAGATAAATTATCACTGGCAGTAATGGTCCTGTTTAATTGTGTCATGCATTAGCATAAAGGAAATTAAGGCCCAAAGTTACTTTTTTTTTTTTTTCTTTTTTGTTCCTGCAGTGTGACTTAACTCACCAGATCAAATAGGTTGATCCATAAAAACTAGTTGGGCATGTAATGCCAGTCAGATATTAGATTGGAGACTTGTATACACTTGAAATTTACAAAAATAGCTCATTTGAAATAATTGCTCTGAAACAGCTATTTGGGTAGAAAAGCTGTAGGGATATTTCTCAACCATTTCAGATTAGTTATCACAGTAAATTTCTAAGTATAGAGAAGTCATCGTGATGTGTCCTGCCAAATGAAAATTATTCTATTCAATTAGCTCTCATTAAGGAAGGCAGAGAGGGGTAAAAGCAGATTCTCATTAAATATAAATTTTTATATTTATTAAGCAGAAGTGAGAATACACAAATTCAAATTCACGTAGATTTTCTACTCATTACATGAAGTAGACCTTCTAAAGAAGCCATGAGCCTACTCACTGGAGATTTAAATCATGTCTGAAAAAAGTTGTTTGGTGTTTGAGGGACCTGGGCTGATGGGGACAATGCCTTTTGGGTGAGGATCTGAATCATGGTTATGAATCATGATTACAAATTACAGTTATTTCAAGGAAAGGCCATTCTGGAAACGTCTTATTGTTTGTTGGAGTTAATTTTTTTCCCCACAAAATTTTGGCTTATTTTTAAGCAGGACAGGGAGTAGTTTTAAATAAAAAGCAGTACTTTGAGGGACAGGGAGTGAAAACATTGTATGTCAGGTGTCAGCTTCTCTATAAAAGTCAGTCATCCATAAAAAGATGACATCTTTCCTAACTGTGGTGTTTAAAGCAGAAATGAGTTTAAGTACTGTGGAAGCATGGTTTGAATAGGAAATCTAGACTTTCAGCCATCATGTCTGTGAGCAGAAAATGCTGCTGCTGTTTGGTACTCACAGTGGTCCTTGGCTCTGCTGTGTTGAAGCTGCATTCCATCCTTGCAGTGCTGGCCATGGACCTTCCCCTGTTCCAGAAAACACATCTTAAGGAAAAAAACCCACCTGGATTCTTTCTAAAACCTCATGACTGAAAAGACTGCTACATGCATATGGATTAAAAGCTAGACTGTTTATTATACATATTTAGATCTGAATTGGACATAGATTACTATCCAGGCCAGCCTAAACACTTTTAATTTAACAAACCAGTGCTGGCCATAAAGAGGGGGTGAAATGAATGTTTAGTATATCCTATATCATCTTTCCCCAAATGGTTTCCATTTATCATCCAAGTACCTAATCAATGTAACTACATATAAAATCCACAGATTTTATAGTCCAGTAATAAGTACATGCAAATTATGTTGTCATATAAACATACTGGCACAAAAAGATGTATAATACCTATCAGACTAGTTAGCCATTATCTTAATTATGAAAGGATTATCCCTGTAAAGGCAAGGCCATAATATAATAGGAGTTCAGAAATATGAACAATATCTAGCTATGTTTACCATTAATTCAGACTGCACTTATATTTCCATTTCCCTTTTTCTACTGTTTATTTTTGTTAATGTTTATGTGTCCCTTTGTAAGCAGCAGTATGGTACAGCATCCCATTAAATTCACCGTGAAAGCTCCAAAGAGCCATCCTAAGTGTATTAATCCTCCATAAAAATAAATAAGCTATATGAGAGAGAACATTTCTATAAGGCTCGAGTGTTAGTACTGGCAGCTGGACCATGAGGTGGTGAGAATGTGTGTGCCAACTTTGAGATTCATGCATGAAAAAGCTTTTAGCATCTTTTTTTCTTCTCTTTGTAAAAATTTTTCTGTAATAATGACACTGTCTTTATCCCTCTTGCTCTGGAAGTAAAAAATGCTTTCTGAAGGGCGGGTAAAAGATGGGGGTGTCTGAAAGAGATCAGGTCACACAAGGGAGATGCTTCACAGTTGGGACTTTGCAAATACAACATAGGAAAAACACCAAATATAAGTAAAACTTCATATTTTCCTAACATTACATTTGCTCTGATGTGTTTTCTGAAAGCCGCCCAAGTATAACTATTTATTTTAACTAAAGTAATCAAGATTAATGTCAGCAGTTATGACACACGCTGTTTGCTAAAGAACACATAGAACAATTGCTCAAGGCAAGCTTCATTAAGAAATCAGATAAAATTAGTAAAACTGATTATATTTCAAAACTCAGCAGCGGCAGCAGCTCAAATTGCCATTCAGGAGCCTCCAATTAACACAATTGGTCTTGTTCACAATCAGCTTTGTAATCTCATTAGCTTATTATATTTTAATCATTGGGATAACTGCACAACAAAACTTATTTTATTTTCGCACTGACTCTGATGGCATAAGTGAACGTGCAACACACTTTCTCTTTCTCTTTTGCTTTCCTTTCTTTTTTTCCCCCATCCAGAGAACAATGCAGACTCCTTAGAGCATTATCCTGGTTACAGATTATTACCATACACTCTGTCAGAGCTAGGGAACGCTGACAGCAGGCATCTAATTTGGCATTAATTGGCAGGGGACTAATTGCATAACTGACATTGCTAGTGAAACTTAGAGAATGTGAGGTAGGGATGGTGCAAAGTACCAGAAGAGAGAGAGAAATAAAGAAGGGGAAAAGAGCAAACAAATGCCTGCAGACAGCTCTGTGGACACACGTATAACTCATTTGCCTCCTTGGTGTGCTGCCTTGTTCCGTAAATGTGTTCCAGAGATATTGGCCCTTGTAAAAACACAGAGTCTTTCTGTCCTTTAGGTACTGGCAGTCTGCAAATGCCTACAATACCAGTGTTTCATTGATATTGAGTATTGCCTGCTGCAATGAGATTATGTTCTATTGATGGGAACTGGGGTGTAACATAGCCATCTACAGAAAGCAATAGGTTGCCCTATTTTCAAGCTGAAAATGCTATGTATTTTATGAACTGCCTCTATCTTGCACACCAGGGATGTCTCTGTGGCTAAAGCCATAATAGGATTTTCCTAAATGATACAGAAATACAAATATTCTGACTGAGCACTTTTCTGGGCTCGTCTTATTTACCAGCAAGCTTTGATACAGTATTTTGCTTCCATCTTTTAAAGGACATTTTCAATTTCCCATTTCCCTTATGAGTGCTTCCTGTAAAGGTGTCAATAACCACTAATTGTGTTCTGCTTGGCCAGTCTGCAAATCAAAACAGCAGAGGCAGCAAGCCAATATGCATTCAAATCCCGTTACTTGGCAGCCTCATTCTCAATTGGAAAGATATGGGAAGGCAAACATTCACACAATTGTATGCCGGGAAATTTGGAGTTGCTCCTGTGACCTCCAAAGATACCTGTGTGGTTGCTGTTAATTCTCAAACTTTTATTTTAAGAGGGTTCCTGATGGGGATATTTCAATGTTGTTTCTTCTATCTTCAGTCCAGAAGGTCAGAGAAAATGCAAAAGGAAATAACTCTGCAGTAAGAGCACAATGTATGCAATACCTAAATTAGGAGGTTGCTGCAACAGGCAGGCAGGCCAGTGACACAACAGGGAGATTTCGCTGTTTTGGTGGCCTAAGCAAGGGATAGGTCGGATTTAGCTGTGCTGAATATCATACAGTGAAACAAGCCATTGATTTGATTACTTTTGCTCTTCTTTCATGACTTATATGTCAGCAGAGTGTTGATTTTCTTAAATCAATTTGCCAAAATGTTAGCTGCCTAATTTCTGCTTGTAATATTCAGCCCAGAGTTTGGTTGAGAGCAGTCTGCTGTCAGCATTTGCTTCTGGAGTTCAAGCTGCTTTGATTTCAGTGTTATAAAAGTCAATTTCCTTTCCTAGTTTGAGGAATGAACTGACCACCAAAAGAAGTTCCAGAAACACTTTGTACAGATATTTTCATTGAATTTCACTTAAAATCTTCATCTTAGGCAAATATTTCCACCAGAGAAATCCATACACTGTGAAAACCCTTACAGGAAGGCTGTCCAGAGATGCCAAGAGAGTCAGCTCAAGTTGATTGAAAACATCAAGTGCATGCATGGGGTACAATCCATTCCCAAGCCTGCTTTGTTCTGCTGTGACACAGAGGGGAAGGAGGGGTGGCACCTCTTGTGTGTGTCCCCACCACAGCCCATTCTGAACCACACTTAACTAGGCTACCAGGGGGCCACAGGTTTTATATTTCTAGTAACTGTAGGGATGACCCTTTCTGATGATGCTGGAGGATTGCTGAGTCACAGGCTTTTGGTCTTGTAACCATGGATCCAAAAGCAGCAATTTGTCCCTCTTCCACAAAGCACATGAGCAGATGCTTGGAAGGATGATAAATTAGCATTGGGAGCATGGGAGGATGGGAGCTCTTTCCTTTCATCTGCTACCTAGTATATCTGACTGTGTTTATAACAATCAGAAGAAATCTTAAGAAAACATTAAAAAGTTATTCCACCATCTTTTTTAGGGGGACAATACTTTGAAGAGATTATGGATTTTGTCATCGTTTTGCCTAAATAAGTTCCACTGTTAATTGTTCTTTTGTTTAACAATCAGCTTGGCACCTTCTACTCTGTTCTGCTAGTTTTCTATGAAAGACATGCAATACACTCAAGACAAATACTGATATGAAGCTCATGTTCAAACTGAAAAATTCTAGGAGGGGAGCATAAAGATACCAGCTCAAGCTGCAGCTTACCACTAGATGTCCCACTGTGGCACAAATGGCTAAGGTAAGTCAAGTCTGGCGCAACATTGTCACTGTGAGTTGTTCAGTGATGTTTCTTTTGTTGTCACAACAGACTCAGGAGTTGCTGTTGTCTCCTTTCTTCACACTGTGCTTCACCTAGGTATTTGAATGAAAGCAGGCTCCAAAGGGCACTGATCTCTAGACTGATGTACCTAAACATATTGATGGATCTGCTGCCAGGCCTGCTCCCCATTCCCTAAGTGTTCTGCATTATCACTTCTTTGCACAAGTCAGTTGGTGAGGAATTCCACTTAGCTGTAAAGGTTTCTGAGGTGGGAGCTAAGGCCAGCTCATTCTTAGTATCAAGTGATACTGTGGTACGTAGATATTGCAGAGTGTGTGCCAAACCAAACTGATGCTTTTTAATGCTATAAGTCATGGTTTCTGACAGCTGCTGGCTTACTGGTGTATTTTGCTCACCGAGCATATTTTGCATGAGTTGCAAAGGTGATGTTATCAGTGGTAGTAAGTTGGCTCCTCATGGCAGAAATGTACAGGCAGTAGCAGAGTACCAGTGCAGCAGAAAGAGGTGAGGGGTGAAAGTTATTCTGATCTGATGTTTAAATGGAGTTGAATTCGGCTTCAGAATCTGTGACTGAGCATTTCTGACCTGTAAAGGAGAGCTTCTGCTGCTGTCATCCATGCTGACTGTACCCTTATCTCTTCCTCTGCTCTCAAGGCTTAACCCTTTTGACTTCAGCACACCGTGGAGCAAGCTGCTTGTCACCAGCTGCAGTCAGAGCACACATGAGTATTGTCCCTCACTGCACCTGCAAGGTGTACTGGAATGAGGTTAAGCTGCCACCTCTCACACCCACGAGACGAGCAAGCTACTCCCAGGCGATAGACTGAAGTTTTTGAAGCTGTGGTAGTGCCTCCATACGAACATACACACCTGGCCAGCAGGAAGAGATCGGCGTCATTTTCATGGAAAGCACCACCATCATGTGATGTCACTTGTGAGTGTTTGAGAGCTACAATTCATTTAGTGTTTATGGATTTTCTTAAAAAATATTCGTGGTAATTGTGAAAGTCTGGTGTAGCTTTATAAAAGTACCTAAAGACAATCATTTATTACTCTACTGAAAGAGATGTCTTTCCCCTCTACCATTGAGATGGACATATATTAATTTATTTCTTTGCCCTTTACCAAGGTCATTTACATTCTCTTTATATCAGGTTCTTTGCAGTGCTAGCCAGCCATTTTAAGCCTGGGAACACAGAACATCTCATGGCCAAGCTGGATTTTAAAATGCCTACACTTTGGTAGAATCATCAGCTTTCTCCCTCACAGAGAAGCTTCTTTGCTCAGACCTAGGCTGGTTGGGTACCATGTGCACAGCAGCCATGTGTGTCATCTCCTCTGCATGCCTCCTTCTCCCCTTGCTATTCTTTGTTTTTTGCCATTTCCCAGTGTTTTTCACTACTGGTTTGGGCACATAATGACTCTGGAAGACCATAAGCAAAGCAAATTAAAATGATGTGCCTTGGATTTTGCACCAGCGGGCCTCAGTTCAGTTTTAGAAGTTCATTGTTAGTCTTTTGGTGTGATAGTGACTCCCTCAGCAGCTCAGACAGCAGCAGCAGATGGGCCTAAGAGTTATGTTTCTGAGCCTGCCTGCCCCTCCTTGCTCTTCCTGTCTGTCTGAGTGCTCACATTTTGTGTTGTAAAATCACACAGCGTGTATCCCGACACCACCCCCAGCAGCAACAACAGAAAAACCCTGAGACTCACAGAAAATGTATCTGTGGGACCAAAAGATATCTCAGGATCCCAGGATCATGCTTTCTGTGGTCCCAGGTTGCATTCCCTAGTTAAGCACCATCAATATCAATACTTAATGGTATTCTCTAAGCTCAGGCAGTGAAGAAAATAGGGTTGTTATCTATCAAAGCACATTTTAGTTTTTGACAAGTAAAAAGCAGCATGGGGAATGCAGTAAGTCTGAAATGAAAGCCTAAAAGAAAACTCATATAACATCTGGTGTCATTTATCCCCTGTTGGCCTTCCATAGTGTGATATGATGAGCTTGTTCTGATTTAAGATCAGATGATTTGGTTTGAAAGAGGGGAGTGGGGGATGCAGGCAGTCTGGCAGCAAATTGGGATACA
This sequence comes from Cinclus cinclus, assembly GCF_963662255.1. Lineage (NCBI taxonomy): Eukaryota > Metazoa > Chordata > Aves > Passeriformes > Cinclidae > Cinclus > Cinclus cinclus. The sequence continues at coordinate 66,143,467 of NC_085046.1, forward strand.
AAATCTGCTCAAATAATTGGAAACACGACAGATTTTCCTTAACTGATGCCAGTGGCATCTTAGTTTATCCATCTCTCTCAGCTGAATTTGTTAAGTGCATTATCTTATTGGTTTTAAAGTTTTCATCGCACTTATTTGCAGGGGAAAATGTGAGCAAATCAGTCATGATGGATTGCCTAATTTTCTGGGCTGAATAAACCAGTTTTATAAGACTGTTGATTCCTGGGTTATTAGTTAATAGAAACATTTATCAATTTCTTTATAGAGAAGGGGGAAAAAACTTTAACCAATGATTGCATTTTAAAACTTTCATTAATGTTTCCACATAATGCTTAGTGTTGGACATGAATATGGTAATCACAGATTTAAGGTTGGCTCGAAGCAAATTTTTTCTGTCCTTCCTCTCTTCTCTTTTTTCCATAGAAATTAGGGAAAAAAAAGTTAAGCAAAAGGATGTCATTAGATTGGTAATTATGTTGAGTGTTCTTTGATCAAGAAAAGGGGCAGAGGAAGAGAAAGATAATTTCCTAGCTAGCAAATGCAATGCCTGTATCTATTACCATTTTTCTCTACGCAAACAGGGCCTGATTATGTGAACTTGAACCCTTATAACTTATCAATCTCTATCTTCTTCTTCTTGGCTTAAGTGTCAGCTGGATGTTAACCCTCACTTCTGTGTGTCTTCAGCACAACGTTCAAGTTGTGCCTAAAGGTATTCCATTAATCCTTTGAGGTACTTGGAGGTACCTAAATTAATACGCCAGTTTTTGTGTGGTTCACAATGGAAACTCTAAAAGTGTTGGTTTGCTGATAGAGATCCAAGAGATATAATCTGTGTAGTGACCCTATTAAAAACAAAACAAAACAAAAAAAAAACCAACCAAACAGAAAAATAAATAAAAAAACAACCAAAAACACTTCAAAATGAGAAAAAACGCTCCCTTCAGTCTTACTGAAGTGTCATCAATATTTGTTTTTCAATGCAATGTCTGCAAGCAGATGAAGACCCCGTGGGTGATACAGCCAGTGTACTGCATTAGATGTAGCACTATACACTGCCCCAGCTGATGCTCACAGGGATAAAAAAATGTCCTCTTGCTTTCATTGAGGTATAGCTTGCCCTCACCCAGGGTGTAGCTGCTCCTGTTACCTGCACATTATAAAACCCTTTGTATAAAGGGCCTTAATATAACTAAGAATCTTTGCACATTGATCAAACCAAAGTATCATTTAAAAAGACATCAAGTTCAGAGCAAGAATACATCACGTGTGGACTGGTGAATAATGAACTCATGTTCTAAATGAGATGCAGGATGTCCATTAAAATTTTTTAACACCTCTATTTCCATTTCCATCTCCTTTTTAACATCTCAGATACCTGTGTTGAGCAGTGCTTCCAGAAGTGCAAAAGACACTTCCTTCAGAATAAGAATGAAGGGAGGTAAAAAAACTTTTATGCAAGTAGACTTTGCTGTGAAATGTTATCTTTTGTTAGTTCAAAGTTTTCTGAAGATATAAATTCTTCACAACTGCCCTGAGGTACTGAGAATGTAAATTGAATACTTTACAATTTGTAGACTGTTCCTGCAGTAATGTGTATCTCCTCTGTGAGTGAGTGTTTAGGGATTTTTCAATTACTGTAGTCTGAAAACTCTCTGAGATTCTTTAGGGCAGAAAAAGGCTTCCTTCTCAAAGTTGAGTCACTGATGTTCAAATTAGCTGCCAAAAGCATTCTAATGATCTGTGTTCCAGATTTTGCTAAACAGGAAAAAAAATGGCCCATTTCACCAGGGGAAAGGAAAAAACACCCCAAGCCTTTCCTCCCCCACCAGAAGTATTCAAAGGTTAGGCATTTTGCCAGGGTCAAGAGTGAGAGGAATTGTTGACAATAGGTACACCTTGTTTGATAGGTCAAGGTCATTATTAAGGGATTCAAATGAACGTCTTTACATTTCCAGCACTGTAGCATATGTGTGGCCTCCAGGCTCACCATGTTGTTTAATAGCTTTTGTGAAGCTGTAAGTTAAACGATAAATTGGTTGAATATGTCTTTAAATCCAGTGCATTCCAAAACTGTATACAGTACTCTTACATTTTATATACTGTGATCAAATGTACTTTAGAGAGCATAGTAGAAATAGTCAGAAAGACCAGTGTTATGCCATCTGACTATGATTTAGCAGTGTTTACCACAGACTGCTCTTGCTACAGTTTATTGCTGCTAAGGTCAATAACTAATACAATTTAACAGCTACTGCATTCTAACAAATAAAAAATCCCGACGTATTTCTAAACGCAACGTGCATCAAAAATGACACAGTTAAAAACACTGGGGGTGATAGAAGTCTATAACATTAAGTAACTGATTAACACATCATGAGGATCTTCTGTGGCAGCCAGCAGGTGTGACCATCCTTATCCTCCTGACTGTCCAGTGTTGAGCTGCTTGCTAGCTTGAGAAAAGGTGAGTAGGTGAACTACCACACCAGGCTGCAGCATCTGTGGGACCTTTCCTAAACCCATGCATTGGTCATTTATCTCCAGATGCAGCAACTGTGTAATTAGTCCCCAAATGCACTTCATTTGCCAAGATTTGTATTGCTCATGTGGTTTCTGCACAGCGATTGGTCATTTGGAACCACTTCTGACACAGAAAGTGGGGAATGTTCTCTGAAATTAGAAAGCAGCAGATTAAACTGCGATGAGAGGGAGTATTTATTAGAATCATAGAATCCTTCAGGTTGCAAAAGATCTCTAAGTTCATGGAATCCAACCATTTACCCAGCACTGCCAAGTCCCTGAGCCATGTCCCTCAGTGCCACATCCACACACCTTTTAAATACCACTGGGGCAGGTGACTCAAACACTTCCCTGGGAAGGCCTTTTCTAAAGCTTGACAACCCTTTCCTTGAAGAAATTTTTGAAATTTTTCCTAATATCCAATCTAAATGTCCCCTGGCTCAATTTGAGGCCATCTTGTATGGCACAAAGTGGTAACTGATAGAATTAATTGCCACCAAGTTACATTTGTGAGAGCAAAGGGAGAATTGAGAAAAAAACTCAGTTGTATTTGAAAACGGTTTCATTTTTGTAGGCTTCAGAATGTTCAGCCTTAATCGGACTTTGTTTGAAAACATTTAGTGAATATTGCCAGTCTCCACTCAAGATTATTTCCTGCCCCCGAGCCTGTCGGTCTCTGGCTTGTATTCTCTGCTCACAAACCTTATTTTCATTCAGATCCTACCTATTACAATCCAAAGATTCACCCTTCCTTATTTCATGACTCCCTATCCACCAGTATTAATTTGTTCCACTGCATGCTTTACTATTTAGCTTTGTGAGACTTTCTAGTCAACCTAGAGACTTTGCAGCCATTGAAATTATGCAAAATGTGTATGCTTTTAAAACAAATAGTATACAGCCTACCCTTTGCAGTCAGTTAATGAAATGCTGTTATTGTAAATGCGACCCACATTCTTGCAGTGTATAAATTCAGTTTGCAGTCACTGGTGAACTTCTCTTCCCTGCCCCCAGCTCTGCCAGCAGCCCCTTTCTGTACCCCCAGTGGGCTGGAGTGGTTCTGGCCATGCTGAATGTGACACCTACTCTTCTCTGCAGATCTGCCAAGGGTCACAAGTCCCGCAGCGTGCTCTTCATAGACCATCTGCACTACGCCTGGCTTTCAAGAGTGTGATCCACAGGGAGGAGATTTCTCTGCACAGGAATTCTTCATAGGATACAATGAATGCATAATTAAATAGGATTTTAATGCAAGGAAGTAACAGAAACATAACTTTGGCCATCCTGTCAGAGCTTAGGCACACCAGGAGCTTTACTGTGACTTTGAAGAAAAAGAAGTCACAGCTGATAAGCTTTCCTTAGCTGATCACTTCTTAAACAAACTCCTGTGGTAATTCCCCATTGATAATGTGGGAAACAGGGAAATAAGGACACCGACAATTAGGTTATATGCCACAGTTAAAACCCCATGAGACACAGGAAATAAAGAGTCAAGAGTGGTTTGGAGAGCACAAAGCAGCCACAAGAGCGTTTCCCACATGGATTTCTTTGCAACCCAACTTTTTAATCCTGGGTCTTTGCCTTTTCTCCAGCACTATTTAGTTGCACAGATTATCCAGGATAAACTGAGTAACTGGGCCAGATTACGCAGTTTGATGTGTTTATTTCTGGGTGAGCAGTTTCTGGGATCTGTTAATGTTTCCCGGCTGGATTACGGAAATGCCGAGTTTCCCCCTTTCCTGAACCGTTCGGAGTTCTTCCCCTATGGTCCCTTGCCGGCGAGGATGACATAATCTGCCGTCGGGCCTGTTCCCTGGCAACCATCCCATTTCGTGGCTCTTTCCAGCTGAAAGCCAGTCTGAGTCACCCTGCACATTTCCAGTGTATCAAACAGACATAGGCTCGAGTTAATCTTGTTAGCACAATGAGGCAGTTTTCAAACATTGCAGCAAATCAAATCATCCCTAAGGACCGGGATGGAGAGGAGGGAGGAGGGAGGACGGGGGAGAAAGAGGCTAGGGCTAACTAAGCATCGAAGATGGAATGAGCACAGAGGGAGCCTGGCTTCCACCTGGACAGCGGGCTCCTCCATCGAGGCACCGCCACATCCTGCTCTTCCCAGTGCCTCCTCCCACCCAACCGGGGTCCGCATCCATGCCGTGCTCAGAGAGGAGGCAGCGGTGGACAGCGACAGCGAGAGAGCTCATCTATCTGCGAGGAAAGAAGCGGCTTTGATGGTTCCCCAGTGGATGTAATTGTGCTCATTACTGCCCATTTACATTTCATCACTCGATTATCGCAAATGCCTCATTACTGTTGATAAGGGTTTGCTGTTGAACCACTTGCTAACTATTCATTCCTGAGCTTTGCTGTCATCAGGCAGACCCATGTGAGACAGGAGAAGACTGGGGAGAGGGGGGGAGCATTGGGAAGACATGAGGAGGGGGAGGAGAGACAGGAGGTGAGAAAGGTCTTCTATCAGATTTGATTAAAGGCTGTGATTTAAATCGATATTTAATAAAGTGGCTGCTGCCACATAACACGTGCAATTCCCCATGCAGGCAGAATCATGAATCCGAGGGCCTTGCTGCCTGCTACATAACTCAATTGGGTTTTGTGCACTGGTCTGGCACCTGTGTCCCTGAGCACAGCGCCTCCGAGGTAATGGGTTTATGAGCCGATGAACAGAGCTGATAGGTTCTAAATGGATTAACTAGGTGTCTGCAGCCTAGTGATGAATACATCAGGAAAAGAAGAAAAAAAAAAAAAAGATAGAGAGAGAAAGGAAAAAGGGAAAAAAATTGTCTGCATAAGCAGAGAGTGATAGAATGTGTTGACAGATGCTGTGGCTGTCACGAACCCCACAGGGTGAAACACTGCTCAGCTCCTGTCAGTCAAGTGCTCTCTGAACAGCGGGTGAAGACAGTAGGCAGCAAGGCTTCACAGGCCTGCAGGTGACAGGTAGCATCACCCTGCTGCTGCTCCAACAACTGCTGCAAAAGGCTAAAATGGAGCATGACTCATCTCACAGCTATGGCCAGTCTGGGATTTCCTCAAAGCCACTGCATATGCCGTTTTTGGCTGGTGGGCTTGCCTTCCACTATGGCTCGAGCACATGCTCCAGCCAACCTGGGTGTGTATTTATATCCCTGAGAGTGAGTTATTGTTGCTATTGTCGGGAGCCTCAGTGGCTCCTCAAACAAGGTTGGATTTCTGCAGTGATGAGCCTTGCACACAGACACCCACTGTAGGGCACTTCCTACCCCCAAGTGTTTTTTAAGTGAATAAACCACAAGAGCCATGAAAAAAAGTATTATTGTATTCCCAGATGGGAGATACGAACCAATAGATTAAATAATTTGCCCAGGATTCCACAGGAGAACTGGAAATTGAAGCCAAATCTCTTAAACTCAGGTCTAATGCCCTAACTGTGAAGTTATCCTTCCTCATGTGGACAGGGCCATGGAGTCTCACAGTCCATGACTGATCTACAGAATGTGCTGTAAGTGGAAAATAAAATCAGATAGACCTTAATGATGACCTCTGTTTATTACCATTAAGATACCAACAGTACAGTGTTACAGGTTGGAGGATTTTGTGGATTTATGGCTTTTCTACCACCCATTGTATTGGCTAAGAAGATATATGTTCTGTAAGTGCCATAATATGGCACAGCACTGAAAAAAAAAAGGAAAAAAACCCCACATTATTATATGCAGACATTACACAGATAAATGGACCAGCGTCTGTATCTGTTGTCACAGTTACACAGGAGTTAACCAGACTGGTTTGAAGTAGGCAGATGTTTTTAGAATATGTTGCCTGCCTTTTTGGTAAAAATTGAAAGCTGAATACTTTTATTTAAAAAATAGTTCCACAGTGCTCATGAGAGTAATATTTTGGATTTTTATCCCACCATTGTTCTTGCTGTGTGATTCTCCCCAAACAGATTACATTGCATATAATTTTCACCTCTTGCTGAGCTGCTGTGATGAATTATGGAATCCATCCCATGGTTTCCCATGGGAAATGAAGTCAGAAATATCAGTACCCCACATATTTCAAAATTGAAATCTTTAGTTAAAAGAAAAAAAAAAAAAGAAAAGAAAAAAGGTAAGAAAGCCTTTTGCAAAAAATAGCTGATTTCTCCCCTCCCTTTTTTTTTTCTGTTTGTGTGAAAAATTGAGTAATTTTTAGCCTTAAATATATTTAATATAGAACAGGGTAGACATAGCAGATAGATAGATGCTTACTATGTTGTAGCACATAAACCACAATTTAAAACCAATGTCTGATCATTTAAGCCATTATTTCAAAAGTCTGGTCAACCAGGGTGCATCCAGGAGAGTGAATTCTCTGAGGTATTGTTCTGCACCGACATTTACTGGTCGATTTTTAAATTCCTGTCCCAGTTTTTAGTAAGTTTATTTCTGAAGGAAAAAAAAAATTGTAATGGAATTAGTTATTTTTTTCGTACAAAACAACTTGTACAACAAAATTGTATGCAATTAGAGTGTCTTGAATCATTCAGTATTATTCAGACCATCTGGGTTAACTATACAATGCCATCCTGGCTATAGCAGACTCCATTCAAAAGTATTATGAGAAGAAACAGGTTTTTCTGCAAGGATGCATTTTGATAAAGGAAAAAAGAGGTTATGGTCAGGGAGACAAATCAGCAAATGATCAGGTAACAGTTGGTTCTGTGTAAGATAATGCAAATAGGGCCCAGTCATAATGATTCTCTGACTCACTGAATTTTTAATGTTTACCTTCAAAACTATTGGATTTGAAGGTAAAACTTACCTTCAGATTTTAAGGGAATACCTTCTCATTTTAAGTTTACAGTGTATAATCCAGCCAGATCTCAGCCCCACAGATATCTGAAGACTGTGGACACAAAAATTCCTTCTGGGTTCTGAAGTCTCTGATGTCTGTGGCAATTAAAGATACAGTAAATGCCATGATTATACATAAGTCTACATTAAATGAACAGCCATTGGTAACAACAAAAGTGCATCTTATTATGCCTATATGTCTTAAGAGTTTCTTCCTTTTGGTTAGTTCAAGCTTACAAAAACAGATTAGATTGGAGAATTTCCCCCTTGAAATTTAAGAGAAAATAAAAGTGTACCAACAACTGCAAAAAAGAGTATGACCCACTAAAAGGAAAAAAAAAAACAACTCTAATCTGAAAATACCAGTGTGACTGACTTCAAATGCACCATTGATTGACTCACCATGGAGGAATGTGTTGTGGTATAACATGACTATTGAAATTTTTTTAATGAAATTTTCAATTCTGGTCAAATTCTGTTTCTTTTGCTCAAAATTTTACTGTCCAGTTGCTAATGTACTGCCTCTTACCAATCTTACTCTTCCTGCTTAGTACTTGTTCAGTTGAGTTGTGACTTAGTTTCACAGAGAGAGCATTTATTTCAGCCTTAAAAATATGAATGTTGCCAACATAAGCCATCAGTTCCTCCATTATATATAGAGTTAGAAAAATGTTCACACTCAGGTCAGTGAACTCAGCAGAGGGTAAGAAAGAAAATGTAGCTACTTCTATTTGGCTGATCAGGAAATACCAAAATAAAATTATATAGGGAAATAAATAATGTACCATTCTAATTCCCTATGCAATTCGGAAAATATACAAACCTTTTTTAATATATATTTTTATGTCAGAGTAATTCCTTTTATTAAAAATATCAATTAAATATTCCTGCCATGTCCCCTGACCTCTCCCTCCTGCCTTCCCTTTAGAATAAAAAAAACTGTTATGGAGGAAGAGTAGTTGTCTCCGGGCATTAAAACTTGGACTGTGTGCATCCAGCTGTTCAATGGAAATCATAGACCCTTAAGTCACATGAAATGGTGACTCAGAATCAGAGGACCTTCCAAGGCTCTCTGTCCAGACAGTTCTGATGCTTTTGTTGTCATTTGTGATCCTTGATGATTCTTTGTCTTGCCTTCTGAAAGACCTTAATTTTTGTCCTCTGGAAAATTGAGATCAGTCAAAATATTTCCTTCCAGGAGGCAACACGCTGCAGGGAGTCCTTTGATCGTGTTTAGGAAAGGCTCTCCTCCTTCTGGTTTCTGCTGTCTGTGGTTGTCCATCCGTGGAGAAAGTTTTTGGCCACCCTACAACAACGATCCCTCCAGCTCGGCCCTACAAAGTCCTCTCAGATGCTTTAGCCAGCATTCGCATCCTCTTGCTCATCCATTCCTTCAAGAAACGTTAATGTCCCGTCCTTTCTTGTCGAACCCCATGAAATATTACAGATTCATGTATATATTTGTTCTGAGGAGTGGTCCACGAGGAGTTTCTTCTGTTGGGAAATTTTGCACCACTGAGATATGCAAAACTGCCTATAAAACAGTTTAGAGTGCTGAACACTCACAACTTGTACCTCTGGAAGAGCCGTGAGGGTGTTCAGCTTGCCTGGGTCTTGGCCATGGGGGCATAACACAGGAAGGATTTAGTCATACCTCATCCAAGAAATATTTTGCAGATGCAGCTCAATGAAGGCATCTGGACCAAGAAAGATAATTAAACCATGACAGAAACAAAGACAAACTCCTTTCATAACCTAGAGAGAATTTGACCAATTGAGTCCCTTTGTTTGTATCAACTAAACATTAGTGCGTGGAAATCTGGTGGTTAGAATAAATATTTGGTGCCTACTTGGTAATATTCATGAAATGTATTTACATGTTTAGATTTTTCCAAATCTGCATACCTAAACTTCAAGCATATGTGCAATCAGCTTCAAGTTTTCCAAACAAAAAAAGACCAAGAAAGGGGGGAAAAATAGCATCTGCTCCTCAGCAAATCAAACCACCCAGGGAGATTGTCAATAAACAGTGCAAGGACCGGGTCCTCCTGCCGCTCCTTATTTCCTACGTGTCATATTCCATAATGGCAGTTAACTGAAAGCAGATCATTGAAGATTGCTGACAAGGGCTTGTTGCTCTTTGGTTTTTTTATTTAAGAAAGGACAAAACGTGGCTGTGTGCAAAGCACTGGCAAAACACTGGGGTGAGGAGAAGAAAGTGTAAGAAGCAGCTTCCTGATCATCAAAGTGATAGGAGGATTCAAAGCTGCTCCAGGTGTGAGAGTGTCCCCTGTCACCACGGGAGAGACCCTGGTGGGGATAGGGGAGCTGGAAATGAAGGAATGAGTTTAAGAATGAGAATCAGAGGGTGAGATTATTTTACTTTTTTGCCTTTGTTCCTCACTTTTCAATTATTTTTTAGCTGAAAATAAATAATTTATAAAATAACTTATAAATTTATTTTTAATGAAAAAATAATTTTCACCAAATCAAGTCTGTTTAACCCATGAACATTGATAACTTTATCTAGAATTTTTGGCAAGCTTTTCCATCTTGTTTCCCCCCCCCCCCCCCCTATTTGCCTGAGGAGAAGTGGGAGAAGAGTGTGTGGCCAAGGCAGGCCACAGAAGGAAGGTCATGATAGGAACATATAGAGGATTTCCTTGACAAAAACAATTATAACATTTGTGGATATCAGGAGGCAGTCTACGACTATATGATATAGTTTCCAGTAAACAGCCAGAACAAACCATCCAGTGTGTTTTCTGAAGAAAATGCCAGCTCTTCCTGGCATTCTTAAGTATCCCTTAAGAAGAGTTACTGGCCATCTTATTTAATAGGTGCTTGTGCATGTTGAAGAAGAAAAGGTGATTTCTATCTGTGCTGTTAGAGCAACATTTTTAGTGGATGGAGAGCTGATACCTTGAGTTGAAAATATTATAGTATACAGTTTGCTTAATGCTACATGCTGCTTAGAACTGTATCCTATATGGGATAAGATACAATAAGAAACATGTTGATATAGGAGATGGTGAGGAAAAAGGGTGACAGTTGCTTTATCCATTATCATTTCATACTCACAACAGACACTTTTGTGTCTTTTTTTTGTTGTTGTTGTTGGCTTGGTTTTTTTGTTTGTTTGTTTGCTTTGTTTTTTTCATTTTAATTGGGTTTTTTTTGGTCCTTTTTCCACCCTGCCTTTATTTTTATTGAATATAAGGCTCTCATGGTTTTATACAATGCATAACATACAAACCTGTCAGCTTGTATGTTATGTTATGTAATGTATTCCCCTTGACTGCTCAAATTGTGGTAGAGATGCCGTTACATTAAAACTGGTAATGCTGGGAAGACTCAGCATTAGCAGGATGGAAAGTTGTTGGGGTAGGAGTAATGGATATTTTCCCAGTATAATTGTTGCAGGATCTCCCAGTCAGAAGAAAGCTTGTGCCAGAAAGGAAATGGTGGCAGAAAGAGCCAAAACCTGCTGACTATGGAGGTGAGCTGTTACTTTCATTTCTTGTACCCAGGTTATGTGCTGCCAAATCTGTGGCAACAGCTCTATGTGACCACGGTCCAGCGCATGGCAGTACCACTGTGCCTTTGTAATCCCTTTTCCATCAGATCAGGATGTGCCTTTCCGTGCTTTCTGACATGTGGGCTGAATGGGAGTTTGTGCTTAAACAAGGTATTTTGGTGTAAAACCACCAGGTTGCTCTTTCCTTGAGTTTCAATATGCTGTAACACACTGAAGAGGTTGCTGTAAGGTTACACACACCCTCACCCTGGTTATAAGCTGAGCTTGAAGCAGTAGCCAAGATGTATAGAGAAATTTCTTCAGATTTATTTACAGAGACTCATTTGTGTTGAACTAGCAGTTTTCTATTGTGTCAGCAACTCTCTACTGCATTTATTTGTTACTGTGACATTAGGCAAGAGTACAATCCTATTAAACCTGTACATTACATTTCATAGAATTGTAAGCCTTTTTTATTTCACAGAATGAGAAGAAATATGAATTCTTGCTACTGAAAATTCCTGATACAGCAGTGAAGACTAAAAATGCTGTCAATCTCAAAGTAGGATTTTGGTGGTTTTTTTTTAAATCTGTGTATTTTTTAATAGCTTCATACCTAAAATAAAATTTACTGGGTTTTGCCATTCATCAGGAAGATAAGGAAGATATTTCGACTTCTATCAGTGAAGAACAGAGAGGAAAATTATTACTCTGTTCTTTTCAGCTGCATCTTGTCTAGCAAGGAATTTCTTTGTTTTGAGTTTAGCCTCTGTTTTGCAGGTAGACAATTGATGCAAGGTTTTAAAACTGATCTATTAAAAACCCAAGTTAAAAATGTCAGTTCTTCCTAAGGCCATGCTATGTAAGACCCTCTGAGCATTTAGATGGTTACAGAAAGATGATGGCCCTGGGATTTCCCCACACTTTCTCAGGGCCACCTGGGGGGCTCATTCTCACTGATCCTGCAAAAACCATCAGAAGGGACATTCTGCAGAATGTCTCAGGTAGCAAAAGGCACTCTATTGAATAATTTTTCAGGAATGCTTTGGTTTTCTTCAGGTAGCATTTTGAACCAGCAGTGCATACTCCGAAAATTCCACGCAAGTGAATGACCACAGAACACAAACTTGCTTCCTTTATTTTTTTTGTGAATGCCTTGGGCATAGGAAACAGCTCATGATTGGAAAAAGAGTGTTTGGTGAGACAAGCATTTAGTCTAGTCCTCATTTGGCGTATAAGTGGAGGAAAAATAATATTTCTGCAAATCCCTTCCAAAAAGGGAGAGAATGGGAAACCAGCTTTGAAAGTTTCTGACCACTGTGGTAAGCATGCATGACATCAGAGCCTAAAAATGTAGCTTTTTTTTCTGCCAACACTATTAACTATTTTAATTAATATGATGGATTCACTGGAAATTATAAAGAAAGAATAAATTGACTTTCTCTGAAGACAAAAGTCTGTAGCACTGTTTCAGAGTTTGGATGGGAACCCAACAAATTCTAGTTCATTTCTTGTTTATGTCATGCCTTTGGTGTCACCTTGTGCAAATCATTGTCTCTATGCCTGTTCTATCTCCCATAAAAAGGATGTAATACCTCCTCCCCTTGGAGAAGTTTTTTAAGGATGTGTTTGTAAGGCACTTCAATATTTTTGTGATCAGAATTTCTGGGGATGAAAAGTCTATTTGCAAACGATTATAAGGTCTATTCAAATATTTGTTTACTGGATGTTTTACTTGCTGTGATACAAAATTTGTTGAAATTTTCACTCTGCCAGCAGTTTCTGTACTGTTCGTAATACATAGCAGTGCAAAGTCAAGTTACGACAAATTTTGGGCTTTAAAAAAGTGACAGTTCCAAAGTTCTGCTTGTATTTCTCAGTGTGAAATTGTTTACAGCAATATATATAAATAATTTTCTGAGGCAAGTTTTCCATGAGACTGCACTGATTTACACCAGTTAGAGATCTGTTCTGTTGTGTCTATATTAATAATAATTTTACCTGAAATTACAGTAATTTTGACACCAAGATTATTTGCTTTCTGCCATGCACTTATGTCTAGTAATGTCTGAATATTTACATCTTTGTCTCAATTTTGTAGCAAAATAATGTGACAAAATAGTGTTTAGTACAATACTGTTGACTCAGTTTAGTTATAATTTTCTTTTTTATGGGTAAATCATTATGCAAAGAAATGCCTGTACGCGTGCCTTATTATTAATTTTTACCCTTTTCAAAAGTGTAGATAGTCTTGAATCTTAAATCCCATATGGAATAAATAGTTACATTGACATACATGTTAGTTGCAAACTTGCATGCTGTGAATCATATATGCTAACGTGGTAATTATTTGAATGGTTGAGATATTGGATGACCTTCAAGATCTTAGCTGGTGAAAACTTGGGGGTATGAAGAGTTCTGTGAGAGTTAAGCAATGTTTATCAAAATTCAATGCTGAAAAATAAGATGACACATATTTACCTTTTGGTACTTCTTGAGGTAATTTGCATTTTTTTATTTGGCCAAACATTTGCATTAAATGGTACCTGTTTTTCTGCTTCTAAGGGAAGATTTTTATCTGTCCTGACTCCCTAACACAATGTAAGAAGATCTGTCATAACATCAAATTCTAGCTCTGCTGAGTTTCCTAGGATAAAAGTTCCCCGTGGAAGCATGAGTACAGAGGACACCAGGAAGCAGGGCTGGGGAGAGACATGGGGTCCTCAAGACTAGGACACTGGCAGCAGGGATGCCAACAACACAGGGAATTCTGTGGCAGCCCAGTGAGGCTGAGCTGAGGCATGGCTGAGATAGGATAAAAAGATTTCTCTAAGGCAAAGACAGGATTGTGAAGCTCTTAAGCAATCCAGTATCAGCAAGGTCAAAAGGCAAATTTTTACTAGTTTTGTTCAGGGTGAGTAAAGAAAGAGAAGGCAGGGTTCCCTGCTAGTATTCCAGAGTTCAAGCTGAGGTTTGAAAGTGCTTCCCATCCCAGTGTAATTTCAAAAAGCCAGTCATGGTTGCATGTGTACAGCATGAGGCACCTGAAAAATGCCAGCTCAACCAAGACCCCAAGTATTTGATCTCTTCAGTTTCAGTCACGTCAAGATGGAGAAGAAACTTGGAGCTGGGAAAGTACTCAGACCTTCTACTCAGGTTTGAAAGGGTAAAATTAATAGTTTGTACAGGCTGTTTTTCTGATCCGTTACATAAATATCAGGGGATCCCCAATTCCTTGTGCAGTAACCCTGTTCTCATGCACAGGAGTATCATATCTTGAAGGAGAACCTATTTAACAACAGACACCACTGTAGGTTTCTATTATAAAGAAATATTTTTAAAACTTCTTTCTGTCACTAGCTTTTTTTTTTTTTTTTTTGTGAGCAAAAGCTCTTTTTACATTACAGTATTGTACCACAGGTGTCCTGGGTATTAATGCAAGTTATTTTAAATACATGTGTGTTTGTGTATAAATACACACTATTCTACAATTGAACTCTGTTGAAAAGTGTGAGGCTATATCACAGCAGTGTATTTCCCCTTCAGAGCAGAACCTTCTTCATTAACATTGGACATCATCTGTAGATAGCAGCTCACAAGAATGAGATACCCTAACATGGCCCTTAGTGAAATGATCTTTAATTATTATTTATTTTTTTTCCCCATGCATTATCATCATTAAGCATTTTCATTAGGACATGCAGAGGTCAAGTTCCTTGAATTGTGCTGATGGCAAACCAGGAAGATCTGGTGAAAGTTATATCTAACACAAATGTATTCATAATTACAACATAGCAAAAGAAAATCTCAAGTTTATAACCAAGGTTAGAGACCAGATTCAAAGTCATGTTTGGCTAATCTGTCATCTATCTATCTCTGCCTACCAAAAGTGGTGATTTTTGTTTTTAATATTTTTGACTCTGAGGTCTTTTAAAGGGGTGTGTGGGAGTTTCTGTAAATATTATAAATTAAATGCTAAACATGATGGATTTTAACAGCAAAAAGTACTTGAAAATCTGTGCATTACTTTTCAAGAAAAATCTTGTGTTTCCTAAAATGTTAAATGCATTAGTAAATGCTGAAGAATAGAGAAATATAATGCAATATGTAGGGGGCCTTTCGTAGATTGAGATGGCTGTACTTTAAGTCTTTTAACATGGCAACTATTGTAACATTGTTTTGAAATGTTTTGCAGAATTTTGTAGCTGAGAGAGAAATAATCCAGAGCTCAGGGAAGACAGAAAACATCTTGTGGTACAGCATTGTGGGAAGTCAAATTAATATATGTGAATGTTATGAAGTTTGCATAACAACTATTTTGTTTCCATCGATTAAAAATGGAATAGAAGACTTTGCTGAGATTTATAAAACAAAAAGTGGCCTCTTAATTTTAAATATAAAAACATCTGTATAGAAGAAAGACTAGCATTTAAAAAGTCTCAGAAACTTCTATCTGATCACTAGTAAGCATTGGTCACCAGTAAGACATCAGATATTGCTAGTATTCTTTTTGTGAACAGCACTCAGGATCCAGCAACCATCCAGATCAGAAAGCACTTTGTGGTGACAGCTGGCAAACACCTTCTTCCTTAGTGTCAGTCCCAGTGGTACGCTTGGAACATATGCGGGAAGAAGAAACAAACACTGCGTGGACAGCTCAGAAATCTTCCAGTTTGTAATTTATTTTTCAAGATGAATTCAATTTGTTTGCTACATCAAAAAATCACCAGAAAAGAATAGCATGAAAGACAAAAGAACTGGCCAACAATTGCAATTTGGAAACAGTGTAATTCCCCTGTGTGTTTTTCTGAAAATTGTTCCTTTAAGAATAACAGTGTTGTGTCAGCAGTCTCTAAGAAATCACTGCTGAGTTTCTGAGACCAATGATTCTAACTGACATAGTTCAAAAGAGAATGAACTATGTTAATAAACAGTAAGGTGTCATCAAAGAGGCCACGAAGACTATAAAGTCATAAATTATTGCCCCAAAGTAACTTTCATGATGTAAAAAGCACTTTGTTTTTCTTTGCCTTATTAGCATTCTCATTCTTCTAAAAAATCCAGGAGGAAATTTTGTAAATGTTGACATATATTAGAGTTTCCCAGAATTATTCCTGTTCCATAACTATCATGTTGCAGGGAAAGTGTATAGTTGGTAAGTGGAATAATTTCTGTGCCACAGACAGCACTTCTGCCACTCACATGTCACTCACTTGGGCCTGCACAAAAGTGATCAGAGAATTTCCCACACTTGCCACCTTTATCCAAAGATATTTCTTTTTATAGCACTTTTTCATGTCTTGCAAGATCTGTTGTTAGTGGTTCATCTAAATGAAGTCTCCTTCCTCTATTTATTTTAATCCAAAATCGAGGCATATATGTGTATATATAAAAATAAATATTATTAATTATAAAATAGTCTTTGTAGATGTGTTTCAAAGTTTAGAATTCCTAAATAAAACAATATTCCCAACAGCATTTTCCTCATTTAAAATTATTCATATGCATTCCCCAGAGTACTGGGAAAGCAGATAGCAGAGGCTTTTTATATACAGCGTATAATTGACAAAATCGGGTTCCCAGCAAACAGATAAAAAGGTGTCCCATTTCTGCTGGATCCACTTTTTGAAAATCTGTGATGTGTTTTTTGATTCACCCACTGAGAGCAGTGCTCAGAGAAGGGATGGGATAATTTTGGGGAGAGAAGAGACTCGTGTTTCAGGAAAAGTGTTTACTCGGTATCCAGAGATCATCTGGGAACCAAGTGAAGACAGTATGTGTGTGGTCTGAGGTCAACTGTCCCCATTGTTCAGTCTAGGCTGTCTCTCAATAATGACAGTCTTTCTGCAAGCTCTGCCTTTATAATAGAGCCAAGAATAGAGGGTGCTCATTTTAAACAAGCATCTCATTGATGCTCACTTTTGCCCCCGCTGAATTTCGTAGATGCTAAACTATTGCTTCTGAAAATGCTGCCTTGTTTTTCTTACCTGTTCTTCCCCCTGAGAAGAGGCAGGGAAGCAAATATCTTCTCCTGACATGGTGAGGGAGAAGTCCTTTGCTGTGGAACTGTTGGCAGGTCCAGCTCTTAAAGCTGGAGGAAGGTTTGGGCTGAGGAATTTGGCATTTACGGTGCTGCAGACATCAGCAGCTGGTTCTGCCTCTGAAACAACACCCACTGTACCTGGGGCTGAATTGGGGTGTGCTGCATTTCAACAGGGATAGTCCTAAACTTCTAATCTTCTCACACTGTGTCTGTTGCTTTGGAGAAACAGTGAGCAGTGAGTAAAGTTATTTAACAGTTTCTGTCAAAAAATTTGGAACCTCAATGGTTATTTGACTTAAGTAGTTGGGAGATATTTTTCTGGAAAATGTTTCAAGGCCAGAAGTTAATGTTATTTTATAAATGTTTTTCTTCCTTAAGCAGCACTCTGAAGGGGTTAGTTTCACTTTTGAGCATTACCTCAGATAGTTTTCATAAACACATTTTGTAAGATGGTGGCTGGGCTGGTTTTCTTGGAAAATATTGTTTCCCTTTTGTGAAATTTTATTCTAAATTATTATTTGAATATCTGTGTTGGAGCTTTTCATCCTAAAATCCTTGAACACACAGAAATCTTCCAGAATTAGAGAAGATAGCACATCTCTGTGTTTAATAGTCCTGACAGACTTTTCTTCCAGATTCACTTCTAATTGTTCTTTTATTCCTTTTATTATTTCTGGCTCCAAAATATCCTGTAGCAATAAGCTCCATATTTTAATTATATGCCAAATGAGAAAGTATTTACTTCTGTTAACTTTAAACAGGCTGTAATAATTTCATGTTCTTCAGAATGAGAAACAATTATAATTATTACCTATTTATTCCCTCCATGCCATTTGTGGTATGCTTTATTTTTCTAATATCATAATTTATTTCTTTCTGAATCGGTAGAGTCATTATATGTAGTAGGTCTCCTACACTGCTCATCAGTGGCATCATCTCTCTTTTTCTAGGAGACTGAATGCCACAGGGAGGTATTTTAACAAGATGCTTGTGTTGTCCTGCTCTGTGCTAAAGTTGGAGATGGGAGTGGAAACAACTCATCTGATTTCAAGGGCTTTGATGTAACTAACCTAAGAGTAAGGATAGTTCTGTGTGTACTTTCCTCTTTCAAGTTTTAATGCATTTGTGGAGCAGAATATTTGTGGTGTTCCAAGAAGAGTACAGGCCTGATTCATACACACCTCTCTGAACAGTGTGGGGGCAGTCACCTTCTGCAGCCTCAGCAGTTTTCCATCCAGCTTCAAGGGAACCCTGATGATGACCAGTCTGCAAAAATCTAGTGGTGAGTGCACATAGGGAAGTGTGAGTTTATATCAGATATTTTATGCCAGATTCTGCTTAGTTTTAAAGCGACATCTGAGTAAAGGTGTGTGAAAGGAGGTGGAGATCAGTATGACAGGACAGTGAGAACCTTGAAAAGCACTCCCAGTCCCATATTTCACTATCCAAGAGCTTGGCTAGAGGTCTGTTTGGGTCAAGCTCCTTGCTGGAGTACCCAGGCTACAGACACAATCCCGGGGTGAGTGAGCTGTAGCCTGGGACAACCAGACTGAAAGAGCCAGTGAGAGCTGGCTGGTGGGCAGGAGGCTTCTATAGCAAGAACCACCACGAAAAAGGGAAGACCTGGCAAATAGAGATTTCACTACCATCACAGCCTACTTCAGAGCAGAATTCCTGCTTATTTTAAAGAAAAAGTGATGTCTTTTTATCACAGTGTAACTCTGAGACAGTAGGTGAAAGTGCTTGGAAGCTAAGAAAGTTGGCTAAGTGCTTGTTCTTAATGGGTGTTTTTAAGAACTGTGTTCATAGAGATGTTACTCTCTAGGTGTATGCCATTCAGTATCATCATACTAATATTGATATTATGATTCCTAGGTTCAACTGAGAAAGAATTCACTGTATTTTCTGCTATGCACTTTCAGTGAAATAGACATTCTAGTTCAAATATTTTGGACAGTTAGATATTCTTTAATAAACAGAACATGAATAATCATATATTCAGGTCTTTTTCCGTCATGTGGGGGGAGCAGAAGGAAAGAAGAAAGAAAAGTAGGGAGAAAACTAATTAGGTGAAAGTTGGACGATAGTTTTAATTTTACTTGACTTGGGGAAATGGAGAACTTTATTAACATCAGCATTTTCCATCCTAAGGCTTAGGTTTTACTCGTGGCAGGCCTTTTGTCTAGGTCTACAACAGTGAAATGGATCTAGTTCACTTGACCATAATAATTTTTTAGGCAGACAGGAAAACGTACTTACCTAAGAACTCCAGCTGTCTAAAGTGGTAAAGGATTATGCCCATGGTTTGAGACCAATAACTGTTTTGGTTTTTTTTTTTCCCTATAGTTGTGGTTTTCTGTATGTTTACATTGTATTTAATTTCTTCAGCCCACACAGAAGACTAGACAGACAAAAGAGAAGTAGATCTACAAGAATGCCACTGTCTACTGAAAAATACTGTAGGTCTGCCCTCTTCTGGGCAATAGGGTTCCAGAGCCTGCTGTGACAGGTTTTTGGTTTCCCTCATACTATTTTCCAGCCAACTGTGTAAGTTTTGTAGGCCTGTGAGCTGAGAATGCTCCTCTTGTCTTCTCCTCCCTGTTATCTCAAACTGTGAGACAGTCCTTCTTGCACCTATTAGAAATTAACAGAAGTCAGGAATTAGGGATATGAGGTCATCAGCTTGCTGGGGGAAAGATAAGCTCTGGCCTCCGTTCTGAGCTCCTGTGGAACTTGGAGTGGTCCTGAGGAAATGCTTTAGGATATGCTTAACACAAATCCCAGTCTCTCCATGCGTTGGATGTATCCTGCCTAGTCTTGAATGTCATAATACAATGTCTTCTCACAGGTAACATAAATGTCTGTGTTAAGCCTGGATCAGAATAAAAGAGTCATAAGGAAAAAGAAAATTCAAAGAAGGAAATTCCAATTTTAAGACTTAGCGTAAGGAAATGATCTCTCTAATTATGATATGCAGTTTCACCAGGCTCATTCTGCATCCAGGAACCCAAAATGAGCATTTTCTCAGAGCCAGGAAAAGTTAACTCTTTCTGTTTCTTCCATGGGTAAGTGAATATGAATGCATTTCACTGTTTAGTTATTTTGAGATCTTCTATTCAGTCACTTAACACATTCTGATTCTCAGTTGTTACGATTTTAAATCCTCAGTGGTTTTGAAAACTTCAAAGTGTGGGGGGGTGTTGTGAACATTTCCTGCTCTAGACCACCAGACTCTGGATCCACCTGGACCCAGCCACATTTGCAGGGCTTTGCAGCAGATTTAGGGTGCAGCCTGTACTGTGAGATGGCAGGGCTGGCCTGCCTGGGTTTGCTCCGAGGGACATTGTTCAGGGCCTGATTGCTGGATTATCCCAGTGTCTGTGAGGGATGTTTGCCATTCCACATCATGGTCTGACATCTTGTTATAATCTACCTTACTTCTGCATGCTTTGTGAAGACTTGGCAGTTTTCTTCTCGCTTAGACAGTGTGTGTGTATCAAACCTCTGGCTGTGGATGAGAGTGCCTGGGATTAAGAACATTCGCACCCCTCATTTTCCTTTTGTGAAGCTCAGTTTTCACGGTTGCTTTCCAAAATAGACAATTTGCATATTTCACCCATTGTTAGTAAACAGATTATAAGGCACTCGTTTGTGTGCTAAATCACAGCAAACTGTGCTTTGTGAATCTGATTCTCATCTCCTCTTCATTCTAACCTGGCTTAACTCCATTGATTTCAGTGGAATTACTGCTGATTTATGTTGTGAAAGTCAGGGGAGAATCCAACAAGTAAATTTCCCTTTTGCACAAGAGCGTGCCAAAAGAAGTCCTAATTTACCACTGTGAATCTCTTCCAATATAGTGCTGGCTTGATTTCCTTTGAATTACTTGGCTGGAATGTTACTGCAGTGAATCAGGCCCAGGATTCATATAATTATCTTTGTGTGCTTCTTTCTCTTTTCTTTTCCTTTATGTATGTTACCTCACACGAAGACTGAATTTACCGTCTGCTTTGCTGGTGACTTGGGTATTACTCTATAAGGAAATGCATTTTTTGAAATCACAAGATCAGTTCAACAGATAATGGGCTACCAAAAATGGTAATTCCAACACAACAAATATTTGTTTCTGGTTATGTCATACTATCTAAATAACCTGTAATTTCTCCCCAGCTTTTTACAGTAGTATCTCAATGTGTACTATAATTACTGAATATTTTTTCTGTAACATGGCTTTGGTAATGATATGAAAATGCCGCTCTGCCTGTCCTTTTATCTTGAGAAGGATATACATAACACAGTACAGCTAAATGAGTGATAACTGCTTACTCGAACATAGCTGTATCTGCAATAACTGCACAAAACTTAGTTTTCAGCAGTCTTTTCTGTTTTTTGTACATTTACATACTTGTAAATACAATCTGGAAATTAATATACCTGTGCAATTAAGAATAAACTACAATAGAGATGAGCCCATCTTTAAAAAATCCAAGTGAAATATACCTACAAACTGATAAATATCAGACTAAAATCAATATAAAAAACTGGCAAGAGTAAGTGAAAGATTCATATGCCATGAATCTTTGGCAGAAAGGAGAATTTGCTGCTTGTATGAACAAATTCTATAATTATGCATTATGCTGTTTGCACTTACTCTAGGCAACTTACAAACATAATATTGATGAATAAAATCTTCCCTGACCTAGGTGTCTTTAGTAGTGGGTTTTGTACACTTGACAAATCAACAGGGCTTACACTCCTAAATTACTGAAGTACTTTGAAACATTTATTCTCCAGCTCTGTTTGCTGTATACTTTACATACAAAGTATAAGATTAAAGTCACCTTGATGGCTGTGTTTCTGCAGCTGACTTAGGTGGAAAGCAGACAATCTTGTGCAAAATATTCCCTCAAATTCTTCTCTTCCAGGAGAATCCATGCGAAGAGGAGAGGAAAACACTGGCTGAGAAGCAGTAATGATGGGTGTTTTCATTACCTTGCAGTTGTAATCACCTGCATGTGAGGTAAAATTGTGCTGCGCAATGCTCTACTGCTGCCCTGGAGTGGCTCTTGAAGCAGTTACCTGGATCCATGATTTCATCTTTCACAAGCAGTAGCTCCTTAGGTCCCTCCTTCCTGTGACAAAGGACTAGCTGAAGAATAAGTTAAAATGAGACCTCATTAACTGCATGTACAGTAATGATTAGAAGAAAATCTGGAAGCAGGGAAAAACTAAGATCACATTCACACACACACAAGAAAAAGAAGAGATGACCTGAATCTTTCACAAATAAACCAACAAAGTATCAGCTCCATAGAATGCCAACATTAACATTATTACAATGAAAAATAATTATAGTGATTTGAATATAGCACTGTAAATTCTGCCACACACTGCCTGGTGAGCAACTAATGACAATTACTGCCATTTCTTAGTCAATCTCCACACAACAGAGCTATTGAAAAATAATTTTCCTGCAGCCTACTGTAAGAACAGTGGGAACACTGTAAGAACAGTAAAAACAACTATTCTAAATCCCCCAAATACAGGAGATGGCAATGTGAACATCTTTAATTTAAGTTTTGAATCTATAATTTCATATGCTAAGTAGGGAAAATAAAGATACATTTGAAATGTTAAATGCTTTTAAGCATTTCTTAATTTAGCATGTCAGCATGTCAACAGTATTTTAAATACTGCATTACATTTTCAAAGAAGTAGTAATGTGGTTTGTTGAGTTACACCCAACTTTGTACATTAATATTTTCTCTCATGCACTCATAAGCACATCTGAATTTAAACATGCAAACCATTTTTGTGAAGAAATGTGAATGGATGGACAGATGGATGGATATCTGCCTCCCTTAGTGGTTTGTATAAATAGCATGTTTGTAAAAGGAATGGAGGAACACAATTAAACAGTCA
This sequence comes from Cinclus cinclus, assembly GCF_963662255.1. Classification (NCBI taxonomy): domain Eukaryota; kingdom Metazoa; phylum Chordata; class Aves; order Passeriformes; family Cinclidae; genus Cinclus; species Cinclus cinclus. The sequence continues at coordinate 66,166,307 of NC_085046.1, forward strand.
ATTGTTCCTAAAGAAAATAAACACTTTCTGGTGGACTTACAGTATCAGTTGCTGCATACTGTTAACTGTATGTGTCCAATATCTGAAAAACATTAACAATAATTAACAAAAAAAAAAAATAATATCTTAGTAACAATTGGAAAAGTCCGGGTGTCTTTTGCCTTATACCTGGAAGGTGCAGGACAATAGTGATCAATTTCTCTCTGTTTCAGGACAGCATCTGCCACATTATAGCACTGGACCATCAGTGCATACAGAGGATAAGCAAGAGGCAGACCAAGAGAAATGAAATTGGTCTAATGCCAGTGTTGCAATGATTGAAAGGAATGAGCTACAGTGCAAATGAAAAAACAAATTCTGGGAGCTGCCATGGGACAACATGGAAAGTTGGAGGGTCAACTTTTTATTCCCTCTTTACTATCAGAACTAATGGGATAGATACAGTGCAGGCTGTCTGTTTAACATGGTCAGCTTCTGCTTGATGTATTTACTAGCAGGAATATCAAATAACCTAAAGTATTCAATGTACCCCTTGTGCTCCCCCTGTTCCAAGACCAGTCATAATCAATCAGGCCATTAAGTGCAAGAATCTTTTCTCACAGCATCTAAGGCTGCACAGAGTATTTCACAAAGGAGAATAAAACGTGTAACAGTGACTGTGAAACAAATGACACATGGAGCAGTGTCAAATAAGCAGTGGCAGAGCAGGTTATTCATACCACCAACCTCAGTCACCTGCTAAGTTAGCTTGTGTGGAGTCCTAGGCTCTTTGTGTAGTCAGTGAGCAGGGAGAACTCTTCCATGAGGAAATTCAAAGAAGCAAAGAAAGTAATTTCATCTGCTCCATTGCTTGTGCTAGATAATTTGTTGTGGGCATTATGAATACTTACTATAATGTAGTAATTTGAAAACAACTGCTGAAATGACTGGAAGAGGCATCACAACTCCACACCCAATTGCTTCCTTACTAAAATACAGGAAAAATACATTCAAACTCAGAGTTGTCCTAGCTAGAGGAAAAGCCTCTGGGAAGAGCCTCCTTGTCAATGCTGTGGTGGACACAAAAATCCTGGGTAAGCACAAGGAACCCTCAAAATGTTTGTGACCAGTATTTCTATGTTGAGGAGATGTCCAAAGGAAATAATGGTGTTATAGCCAGAGCTTTGTGATAGCTCAAAGAGCCCAGATTCTGTACTACAAAGCTAAAATATCTTTGCAGTTGGGTCATTAATTTACGTTAAATTGTAACAGAAGGAGCCAATCTGTGTTGGACCAGAAGGAGATGTTTTGTTGTGCCTGTTAGTCCTGTCTGGCAGTAACATTCCAATATGATGCAAGGGAAAGGAAAGAATAAGGTCCCTGGATTTGAGAAGTAAGAAAGGCAAGACTGTAGGAGTACAGGTGTTGCTCATAAAATGTGACTGAGGGAATTTTCTCCAGCACTCATGCTTGGAATGTCAGCTAGGAGAGGATATCTAAAATGAGTGGATAAACTGCAGATGGTGTTTTAAGAGAGAAAAGTCTAGTTTGAGAATACAGTAGAACTTATGTAAAGAACAGATTCAGTTCTCATTGTTGATAACTAATACTGGTAATAATCTAGTGTGATCTATGTGAGTACCTATTTCTGCCAACCCAGCTTCCCATCCAGGCTATAATACTGGCCTGTGCTTTAACAGCACAATCTGGCCCAAGACGGGCATTGATTCAAAACAGCCAACACAGAAATGAAATACATGGAAAGGGAAAAAGCAAAACAAAACTCCATATGAAAGGAAAAAGATCCAAACAACTGATGGTCTTTCTGATCTCTGAATGGATGCCAGTTGTCCTGAGGCGGTGAAATGGCCAACAGATAATTCCAAACTTTGAAAGGCATCCATATCACCACTCAGTCAGGCAAGGAAAAAAAGAAATATATTAAAAAAAAAAAGTGGAGTGTTAAAAAAAATGCCCCAGTTCTTTGTCAATAGCCTTTATAAAAATGTCTCTTAAAAAACATGGATCTCAGGATGGATTTCCATTCAGTCTGCCAAAGCCACGTTTACCCACCAGGTCTGTTCCCTGCTCAAGCCAAGTTTACCATCTCACGGCAATCCTCATGACTCAGGAAGCCAACAGGGATGACTAATGAAATTGCACTTCTGTGAACTATGGCAACAAGCATGTGGGGCACAGTGCACAGAGGAATAAGCAGGAAATTCATACATGGCCACCTTGTGTTTGCTTGCTTGTGGGGGAAAGAGGCCCAGTCATCCACATGCACAGAGGGACCAAGCAAGCTTTCCAGATCAACTGGCTCCTTCATGACAAGAGCAGGACACGAGCCAGACATGTCACTCTCACTTTCTGCCTCTTTTATCTCTTGCCACAACTAGGGACTGCAGAGAGGAGATTGTTCTGGCTGGAAGCGAAGGGACACAGGTGGTACCAGCAGCTGCAAGCTCTTTAGCTCTCGTTGGCTCCACTTATTAGAACATGCATTGTATGTTTAATACATCGCCTCCCGTGGTGTGGGAGCAAGAGTTGAAGGCTGGGGGTGCTGCACCGCAGTCTCTTGCATTGCTGGGGAGGGAAGGCAAGGTGGAGGCTGCTCCTACTTAGAGATAATTAGAAGCTAGGGCTCCTGAAGAGAATTTGGTAACTCCACAAGAAAACCAGCTGTCCTTGATTACGGTGATATATTAGTCACTCCACGGTTGCTGTGCCAGTCAGCGTTTTGCATACAGCAAATAAATGCAGACATATTTTCTAGGCAGAAATATGTAGGGACAAAGTCCTATGCATGGCTTACCTCTGAGATAGGCTGATTTGTTTGTTTATTTGTTTTTATATTGCCAGCTATAAAGAACAAAGGATTTGGGGAGGTCTGAGCCAGGTATCTTCCTTTTATTTACTTTTTAAATCTAAGGATCACCATATTTTTAGTCTTGCCAAACTCCCTCTGTATGTGATAATGCTGTTCACCTATAACACACGTGGGGGAGGTTCTAACATGAACAGCATGATTTGAATCAGTTTAAATTATCACATGCTCTGATGACTGAGTAAAATTTTATGAGCCACTACTGACACCCATGAGAAACTATTTTTCATGCTGCTTATTTCCAGAAATATTACCTGGAAAATATTGTTTACTTCTTATAATCTTAATTTCAAAAACTAGTTGGTCATGATGTATTAATTTTATTCAAGGTTTTAAAATAAAAATCTGGGTAACTATAGGTCTAGTGCTTTTGAGTATTAAAGTTACTGGGATGTGTTTTCAGAAAAAAATAAAAAGCATGGAAACAAATGGGTGAAAGGGGAGAAAAATGCAGCACAGTGTCATCAATGTAGATTGTTACCACACTCCACGGATACTACTTCTTGGTAAGATTTTCTTAGACAAATGAAGTGCCGAAGATATGTTGACTTATGTTTCAAAAGGCAGGAAAATTACCAAGGCATAAAGGGAGGATTTAGTCAAGAGCTTTGAGGTGGGGCAGAGCAGGTGTAAGGGCATATGGCAGTATTTTGTGCTGAAAGAATAGGTATTGCAATTACAGGTTCCTGCAGGCTCAGTCTTATGACAGGTTTTACTTAATACTTGCATGATTGACCATGTCATATAAAGCAAGAGAGTGCTAATTAAATTTGTTGAGGTTTTCCCTTGGCTGCAGAGATATATAGCATACATACCAGAAAGGCAGTGTGGATAGGAGTCTTAATCAATGGAGGGAGAACACTACACAAGATGTGAGCAGTACCATGAAGTGCTTGGTCATTTATCCATGAAGCAACAACAGTTTTGGGTGCTTTTTGTTAGAGATTCTCACCTGGAAATAACAGAAGGGAAAGAACTGGCTGTCCAATCAGTCAAGCAAATCCATGGCTGAGACCCATCAGGCTGATCCTGTGGAAGAAGCAAATGCAAGCCTAGGATGTATTGACAATGAAGAAAATCTGGAGCTCTCAGTAAAAAAATCATACCTATGTCAAATAGTTGAAAGTAATTCTGATCTATGGAAACACATTAGGTTTTGCTGACAAGATGAAATAGCACCCAAGTTTCTGAAATGCTTGAAAACTGGTATTCAAGTACATGTCAAAATAATCACAAACAATTTGGCTCTTTCTCCAGTTTGCCAGATTTTGCTCATGCTTTTGCTGTTCTGTTACGCCTAAATATAATTTTAAGCACTTCTTCACCGATGTTGCAGAACAACTATGATTTTTTTTTCTTAAACTTCTGTCCCACTCCTTCCCCAAGCTCTTGGTGTGTGCAATGGGAAACAGAAGAGTGGTAAGGAGGAAAGACACAGATGACAAAAAGAAGCTGGTATTTGCCGTCAAATGAAAATAATTTAGCCAAATGCAATCAAACTCTTGATGGGGACTGGGAGAGTTTCTGCAGTGCCACAATACTTACCTGCCACATAAACAAGACAACACACATCCCCTGAGCTCCTTTAGTCTCCCCACACGTTCCATTCCCAATAATCTGTATAGTCCTGAAGCAGTTTCATTTTATTTTTGTATGCAATGTGCAACTTTGTAATTCACTTTGGCCTAGTTAACAGTCCTGACATTTAATGTGCGTCTTTCTTTAGGAGATGTTGAGGAAACAGCATTTGAAAACCTACACCATTGGGATCCACCCTGATATCAGAGCACTTTTGCTACATTGTGATATTCTCAACAAAGTATCTTTCTAGTTCACTAAATTTTGAAGTATCTCTGATTATCTCTGTTAGCCCTCCCCCAGCATAAAACTACAATGGAAAAAAAGGGAAGTATGAAGTACTTTAACTTCTTACCTGATGTCAGTGGATCATACAGTCTCTAGAACCAAGATTTCCATGTGCAGATTAACATTTCCTGAGACCTTAAGTCAAGTAATTATGAACACAGCTTGATTACTACATGTAATCAAAGCCAGGCTTGCTGTTTTGAACCAGTTTTTTCCAGTCTGAGTAAGCAGTGTTATTACCAACTCTTGCTTTTCCTGGTTTTCATCTTGTTTACAGGCTGGAAAAACAGAAATGTCATAAGTAACTGAGGGAAAACTAGGCTAAGTAGAAACTTGTCGTGGATTTGGCCTCATTTCACTCACACCCTTTCCCAATACTGCAAATAGACTCCTGAGAGCAACCATCAATGCCATGCAAATCTAATTGGAAAAGTAACAAACAGAAACCTACTTGGATGCTTTTCTTGCCGCTTGTAACCCAGGCAGCCACCTAGAAATTTAATCCATTTCACTGAGTCTGTTGACATGTTGACAAATATAAAATTAGGAAAAAATATAAGTAAAATAATGTACTTTCTGATGCCACTGACATTTGTATTTCCTGTCATATACTGTAGTCAGTAGAGAACATTAACTTGTGCCTGCAACTTCTCTGCATTTCCTTGTGTCCTATTCCTGTGCTATTTTATTCCTATGAAAGATAAAAAATTAACAGTCTGTAGATCAAGTAATTATAATCATGAGGCCACAGGTTGATAAGGCCTATGGAGAAATATCTACCTTTAAAAATGTAAGTATAATTACTACATTATATCTTGGAATAAATGGGAGAGAGGGGAGCTGCGGACTTCTGTCATGGCTATAGAATCAAAACGAGGAGGGAAGGAAACATCACTGGCTAGGGCAAAGATTAGGGAAAAATGAATGTTTAAAATAACCGTGGGGCAGATCCTTTACAGTTTTCACTCATTACCTACCTCTTTTAATACCCCTGCTAGCATTTCTGTTTGGTACAGTTCTGTAAGGTGTGCTGGGCTAACTGATTTTCCATCTCCAAGACACATTATCTGCGTTGCTCATGCAATAGTGCAGCATTTTGCTCACAAATACAAATAGGTCCTGGGATGAAAGCTTGTCTCTCCCACCCCCCTTACTCCACAGCTGTCTGCAACCATTCCAGGCCTCGGAAAGAGGCTTACATTTGATCCTGAAAAGTCCAGTCTGTAAAGATAATATGGTTGATTTTCTTTCCCCTGTGGACATAGTTGTCCGTCCTAACTTTCCTATTCTTCTATTTTCTCCAGGAAGGCATTGAGGAAATTTTACATGAAGGTGGTCTTTTGGGGAATCAACACTTGCTTTGTTCTCCTCTTGGGGAGTGACTTCCCTGAATGTGACTAGATCCCAAGAGGTGACTGCAAACTGAGCAAGCAGAATGCATACAAAGGTTTCCTCTCCATAGATGAAGCTGCAGTTAGGAACTTGCTAAAAGGAAGCTGTCTGATCTGTTGCCATATTTTCAGGCTTTAAACGAACCCTTTGGAAACCTGAACCTTAGCAAAGGTATCCTTACTTGAAAATGACTCCTCTGACTTCTGCTGCCTTGGATGCTAGCTTGGAAGCAAGGAAGCGAGGAAGACCAAACAGGGTGGGAAGGAGGGAGTCAGTGAGCAAATGAAGAAAAGGCAGACCTGGAGTAATATCCACAGAAAAGAGTGCAACTCCTACATCATGGCAGGAAGATGGTTAACCCATTTATATTTATAAAACCACCATAATCTGGGAAATACAGTGGTGCTAGCTGCTGGAAATAGGGAAGAGAATTTGCATTATGTCATGCTAGAAATACTTTCTGGTGCTCTTAATTTCATTACTTCTCTTCCCTGTCTTCTAACTTGCTGGGCGACTTTAGACAAGGCTTGTAGCATGCCAAGGCATCTATTTACTCATTAGTGAACTGTGTACAGTAATATTACCTACCTCAAAGGTTAAATGATTGAAGCTTAATTAATGCTTTCTTCTACAATGTCTTTTTAAAGATAATACACTACTGCAATACTCCTACTGTATTATTACAGTTTTTGAATTTTATTATGCCTTCCCAACCTTTGTTGTCATCATGCTGTCTTAATATTTATTTCACAAAAGTAATTGAGAGCTCTTTCAAAATGGGGGGAAGGAAAGGGAAAGTAATGTAATAATAGGGAGTCAATAGCACTATATTAGAAACATTTACCTGTCGTGAATTCTAGCCATATATGGAGCCTTTCAATGTGGGGCCTCTGTGGGGTGTGAGCAATACATAGTTCCTAGAGATAAGGGAGGATTTGTCTCACTGTGCTGCTGGTTTGTGCAAACACAAGGACATGGAGTGGGCCATAAACTAAAATCTCAGCTTTGTCTTGGATGTAGATGCTCAAAATAAAGTCTGCCTTTTGATATTCCCAAAAAAATCCCAGTCAGTATTTTGAGACATGCATTCATTTATTTTACTACATTACATGGAATAGAGAGCAGACCAATACATACATCTATGAAATACGTGAAGGAGAAAACAAAGGATGCAGTAAGTGGCTGGACTTACTTTATAGCTGGATGAAATTTTGGGCCAGTATGAGTCTCAGGAACAAATCCTGGGCATTTATTTTAAAATCTGGAAAATGGAAAGGGTTTTTGGCCACACGATCATTTCCTTTCCTGATGGGACTGGAGACGTGCCAGTGCTGGATCAGCTAAATCTGGGCTTGACCAAGCATTTCATTGCCAGAAGCCCTGTACCAGGCAGCACTGCACCCCTTTGCTTCTACCCCTTTGCTCCAGCAGGAATGGAACCATGGCCTGAGTGTGGTGAGAGCTGGTGGACACCAGAGAGTTGCCTCCTGCAACAGTGTATGTGGAGAAAAGTGTCCAAAAATCTCACTCTTTGCTTCACACCTGTGTCTGTGTTCTGTGTTCTGTGTTCTGTGTTCTGTCTGGCACCTGCAGAACAGCAGACTGTAAGTCAGTGAAAGTTTGCCATCAGAAGGATGCATCACAAAAAGAGAAAGTGAAATGGGCAAGTGAAATCCTTCTTGCTCTGTTTGTATTAATAAAATTAAATAATTGCTTGAAATCAAGTGTGAAGGAATACTGTTATTCTATTATCAGTAATAATATTTATGTATTCTAGAAGGTAACTGCATCTTAGAAATTAGATATCTTGAACTGGACTGGAAGATTTTTCTCTTTAATTTCAGGGTAAGTTTGAAAGAAATTAGGCCTCCAAATTTTGGACAGCATTCTGCCACCAGCAGGAGTAAGGGAAATTAAACAGGAATCTCTTTTTCTGGACATTCGACTTCTGGAATATTTTTGAAAACTCTTCCTGGTTACTGATGATATAAGAGTGAAAATTAGAATATGATTTTTCAATCCTCAATTGAGTTTGCATTGCACCTTCCTTCAGACTGCAAAACCTGCAAACTGCATATGAAAGTAACTGAGAGGGAATAAACAGGAAACCCCACAGTGCCATTTTTCCCATGATCAGACTGTAAATTAACTTCAAGATTTCCAGGAACTAGAAATACATTGCTGCGATTTCCCTCTTTATAGTTATAGCAATACCCCCCCCTTCCATTTCCACAGATTACCTAACTATTCAACTTTCTGGTGGTTATTTCATGATTAAGACACTGATCTGTGATATGTGAGATCTACGTCAAATTTCTGGCCCTGCAATAGATTCCTCTGTGACCTGGGGCAAAGCAATTAGTACTTTTGTGATTTCACTCCCTGACTGTAAAACAAAGATGGTATTGAGTATTGGCTTTGCCTGTCTGTAGGAGTACATTGCGAAGCACCAGCAATGTAAAATTTTGGAAAGAAAATAATTCCCTTTTGCCTGCTCTTTTTCTTCTAACCCTTTAGTGTTAGTACAAGTGTTGGTAGCATGCAGCAGGTGGGGAAAGAAAAGAAGTCATGGGCATTTAACTTGTATCAGATCACTAAATTGGTGGAGTCTGAACTGAGGAGATAGAGCTGGGGACCCGGGGTGAAGCAAGAAAGCTTCAGCTGAGCATCTTTACTGTGAAAAAGTGAAATGGTATTGTACCCCATCTTCTAGTTGCACATGAGCCCCACCAGCACAGTTGATGTTTACAGCACCGTAGCTAGACAGCCAAATTGCTATTGGACTCAAATTGTGATAGACTCTGAAAATGAAAGCATTTGTTAAATGACTATTGTCCTGAACAGCTACTTTAGAATTGGATATGTTGATCAAAGAAAATATCTCTGTTTTCCACTTGGGACAGTGATTACTGGCAAATGAAGTAATTTGTTGACAGCTGAAACTGCATCAACACTAAGAACTGAATTCAGTTCCCTGCAATCCCTGCTTAGTTTTTCTCGGGGGGCCCTCTTTGCTCCCCACCAGCTTGAACATTTTACACATAAATTAAATGGATTCAAACTGTACCTTTAGTGAAATTAATGTTTCCACCAGGAAAATATTAATCTCCAGGGAATAAGTTTTGGACAGGGCCTCATAGTATAGCACAAATGCAAACTACTCCAAGTATATGAGGTTATAAGTCAGAGGGAATAAATATTTCCTGCCCCAGCAAATAGAGGCATTGCCATTCTTCAGGCAAAACACTTCAGCTTACAAAAAGGGGGTAATAGCCAGAAGTGGAAGTTTATGGGTTAAGGAGTCAACAGCATCCCCCACTCAAGGGCTGTGCACTCCAAACTGGGTGCCTCTGCCACCATCCCTTCATCTACCAGTCCCTCTTGTTGCCCTGCTTGAGGGAGCCCCAGCATTTTAACAGCAAGAAAGATGTCACAACTTCTCATGAGCATCCCTTGGTGCCTGCAGCTCCATGTTGGTCCAGGCAGTAATTGCATGATCTTGCAGGGATGGCAAGTCCTGCCCTTCTCCCACCTGATTGTGGCAGGCTGCAGAGCCCTGCTGGGCCAAGCAGCTGGAAATCTGAGGAGCTGAAACAGGTACCCCATCTCAGACAGGCACACAAAGTGTGTGGCTCTGACCTTCACCCTTTGCAACTGAAAAAATGGCTTTGTCAGTCGATTCCTGGTATAAATATAGAGCAAGGGCACAGCACCCTCTCCTCCAGTGGAACTCTACAACCTACCTGCAGAATTAGGATCTGTGTATGGTTGATTGCTCTCTGCTGGGGCAATCATGCTTTAATTTAAGATACGAATAAGATAGTTTGATGACAGTGTAATTCTTTCAATGTTTGTTGTTACTGGATATAACAGCTGGCTTTGATACTATAAAACACAATAATTCATGTCCTCCCAGGGAGTGGTAAGGGGAAGAAAGAGGGTGGTAGCAGGGACACAGGCAGAGGCAGAGGGAGAAAAGGAAAGGGAAGTCATTCAGTGCTTGCCTGCTCTGCTATTTGGAGTGAATGATAATTTTTTAGTACAGCAAAGCTGGCAGCAGTGCTTTTGCTATCATGGTTTTTACCGTGCTTCTCTGCTTATCTCTCAGCATGACCACTGAAATCTGTGAGATCACACTACAAGCCATGGTATCCTGTCAGGTTTGAAATTATTTCCGACAGGCTACAAAAACAATTGGGCCCTCACTTTGGCTGCTTTTACACTAGTTGAAGCCTAATTTATAAGATAGATCATTCGCTCCACTGGTTCTGTCCTTGATACTTTTCAAGCTATGGCTGGTGTTGGTGACTTTTGTGATTCATGCATCTTCTGTGTTTTTTTTATTTGCTTTGGTTTTTGGGTGGTTTCTTTTTATTTTTCCAGCTCATATCCCTATTTGATATACACAACTCCTTTATCCAAATGCATTATTTCCCTGCAAGTAGCTACTTCACTGTTCATATCAGCTGTGACCTTCACAATACATCATGGCCTGCCTGAGTTGAGATTTATTTAATACTCTCTAGAAAGCTCCCCAGTTAGATTTTAAGAGTATTTGTTCTACCTTTGTCTATGAAAAAGGAGAAAGCTTATTTTCCCTTTAGACCACAGGGCAATGCGCAATTGCTGCTAGGGATTGCTGAAGGATTAAATAATAATCATTTAAAGTTACAGTTTTGCTGAGCTCCATTGGACCTGTCTGGTTATAAGGCCACTCTTTGTTATGTAAAATTAGGCATCAAATTGAAATTATACTTTATTTATAGAGAAATAAATAGTGAGAATGACATTAAATAAACTAACTGGCCTAGTCTGTTCCCACCAAAATGCCTTTGAAAATATCACCTCTGTGGGATTGACTGTAAGAATTTAGATATTCCTTTTGATCCTTTTGTCTCTAACACAGAATTCAGTGAAATAAAATCCCAGTAAAATATAAAAATTTAAAACTTGCACCTCATCTATGCTCCATTGTGAATTGAAACCAGGTTATATTTTTATGGCTATGGAAATATACCTATATTTTAAAAATATTGTGTGCAATATTGTTTTCCTGGTGACATTATGAATATTTAGCATGTGAGATAGTTGGGGAATGACATCTATATAAGTAAAAACAAGTTTGTTCACACCTCTACTCTTCTACTTTCTAAAAATCCAAAGGTCCATTGAAAACCCATGAATTTTTTGTATTTTACATTTTTTAAATATTGTGTATTAATTGCATCACAAGGGCATCTGATTCTGCAGCACTGAACCCCATATTTAAATGAAAGATCCCAGCAGACTTCATGCAACTCTTGGCATGTAAAAAGCTCAGTAAAAAGAGCACTGTGGTCAAACTCAGGAGGTGGAGGTTTCATCCTTCTTCTTATATTTGCCTTGTGGTTTTCTGGGACAAAGGACTGCTCCACAAAATGCCTTGTTATGTTTGATGGATTACTGCTGTAGCCTGATGCTGTTCTAGAGTTTCTGTTTCACCATCCATTAGACAAGGTCTGTGTTACCTAGCATTTTAGTGAAGTGCATGGACAAGTTTTTGATGAAAACCATCCCATAGCATGTAGCTGTTATTAAATGCTGGCCACATCACTGCACACAGTATAAAGCATTTTTAGCCAGGCTCTAAAATCAATGCGAAGACACAGGAACTTCAATTTCTTCTGTGCTAAAGAACTTCCCCATAACATGGTGATAGTTTTTAGGGCTTCATGGGAGAAAACCCAAAGTGCAGAAGACGCCATGAAGATGCCATTTGTTATTTTTGCAAACATAACACAGATATGCTAAGACCATTCCTCTCAACAGCAAAACTGTTCCACTCAAGAAATGTGAAATTTCTGTTTCTACACTTCTCTTTCTATAATCTTTTTGACTGATTCCAAGGTGACAGATGACTGGGTGGCAGAGTGTGTGATGGATAGCTTGATTATTTTAACAATTAAATATGTAATGAAGAGCTGGAAAGATTCCATGTAAGTCTCATTTTCACCCTGGTTAAATATGTTGTGCATAATTAATTTTCAAATATGAAAGGGCTCGAGCAAGAAAAGAAATGAAAGAAAGTTGAGGAGATGGTGAATATTTTATCAAATGTCACTCATTCAAAACTCATTAATATACAGAGTCCAGGAGTAACTATCTTTTATGAAGTTAAATGCAGCAGAGCTTATTTTCGTGGCAGATTATCCAGTTTATTCTGAACATAATGGTTTAATATCATCTGTGGACCAAACCCAAGTTTGTGTGCCTCTCAGAGAGGCCATCAGGAGGTGAAAAGTCACAGCTTTCTGTGGGGAGGTAGCTCAAATTTAACTCTTGGTCAATACACAAGCTCCTTTAACAGTAAAGCAAAATGAGCTGCTTTTCCTCACCCACAAGGGATTAATCTTGTCCACCTAGAGCCACCTCAGAGCTCTGACCTAAGAAAATGAACTTCTTCAGTGCTCAGTGAAGTGAAACAGACATGCTTGGGAAGATTTCTACCTGCTTGTGTCAGTCATGTGTCTTGTGCAGAGACCACAGGTAAACCTCCTTTTCCCTCTGTGACTTCTGCTAGCCAAGGATGAGGAAATAGTCCAGTGTTCCTGTGCTGGCAAGGTACTTACGTGCATCTGAAGTTTGGACACCTGAACCTCAGCATTGGCCTTTCCCTATTTAAGGTACAATTTCCTCTTTCTGTGTGTTCTTTCTTAAGCTGGAGACAGTGATTTCCCCATTTGCTTTCTGAGAGCCTGGTTCATACAGCAACTGGTTAGAGGTGAGGGAAATGACACAATGCTCTGTTACTGTTTTGGACTTAATGGAGATGAAAACTTGGACATTCATCTGGAAGGAGAATCCATTACTTCTAAATTTATGTGTTCTAAATCACAGTATTGAAAACGCCTCTCTGTGCCATTCTTTTTTTCCCCCTGGCTTTTTATTTTTTCATAATTGTGAAAATGTTTTTTAAAATAAGCAATTAAATGTTCTATTTCAATTTGTTGGACCAAATCTACCTATCCCTTTTGGGCCCTGCTCAGTATTCCTGTGAGATGTTTCAATGCCACAGATGGACAGGCTGTGGTCCTTATCTTTTCCCAAAGGAACAAGGCTGCTTCGTCAGACTGAAAGCTCCAGATATTCAGGTTCAAATATGAGCTAATTATTCCACTCCACATCATAAAATCAGGACTTTAAAAAACTGTTTTCCTTTAAAAAAATTAGTAGGGAAATCTTAGCTAGTTCTATATCTTAAGCTGTGGGCAGGATGATTCATAGGTAGAGAATGCTTTGAAGATATATTGTGTTATGTAAATGCCAAAAAATAATAATTATAATAATTAGAATATTATTAAATATGGGAGGAGAGAAGATTAAACAATGGGCTTCATTATTAAATGATTTTGAATGAACTAAGGACGAGGACATTTATTAAATGCAGTGCCATTCCTCTGCAAAAGCAACATCCTTGCTCCTGCATGCTGCTTTCTGATGTTAGTGCACATCCTTAATCTTTCAGCATGAATCAGATATGAGCAAGAAGCCCAACATAAGGAGGAGAAATGAGTGTAGTAACAGAGACATTATTTTATTCTTGCTGCCAAGAAGAGATTGTTTTCATTCTCAATTACCAAATGGCCAGCAAATTCCTGGGTATGAAATCCAAGAGACTTTGAGGTTGTCAGTGAAGTTGGAGGCAACATCCTGGTCCATCTGAAAACTAAAAATTTTGTTATGTTGAATTTTCCATGCAGTACTTCTCACCTGACACTGTGGATATAAACTTCAAAATACCTTTCTTCTTTACTTTTCTGAACATTCAATTTTTTAAGAGGAACCACCAATCACTGTGATTATTATTTACATAATTTTGTTTGCTGTAGTCCCTAAAAGGGACTAATCAAGCTCAGAACACCTCTGTGCTATGAGCTTTTATTTAGCATTTTACCAAAGCCCAGAGTAACTGAAAATTATCTTTCAAACTGCAACAAAACTGGTCTTCATCACCTTGCTAAAATAAGGATTCAGTCTCAAATAAGGAGAAGCAGTACTATCTCATCCCTTTGCAATCACTGTCAGCCTACCAATTATGGACTCCTTTATTTTTGCCTGTTAACAGTGGTACAAAGTTCCTGGTTGAAATAAGGTTTTTCTCTGCATCTCTGGACACAGATGCCAGAAGGCGGCAACTCCACCAAAAAGGGTATACTGAAAAATATTCCACTGGCTCCCCTCAGTCCCAGTTTACCTCAAAATGCACAGCCATACAAGCCAGGAAGTGGAAGAGTAAAGGTGGAAGCTTCAAATTTTGTGTAGATAACTGTGACTGCATGAAATATGGCCCCTGTGGTAGTCAGGGGCATCCCTGGTGTTGACTTCAATGGGCTCAGACACTCATTGTCAGTGGCTGATGGACAGAGCTCCAGGCTGAGTGTGGTGGGCCCAAAAACTGGGACATGGTGTGCCCATGGCTGGCTGGCCTTCACAGAATCCTCTTTATGTGTGCTTTTAGTTTAGGACAATCTGTGGCTCCATACATCATGAAAGTAACTGCATCCAGAAAAGCAAACTGAGGTTTGGGGCTCCTTTGGAGCTCTTTGTCTGATAATTTAGGTGGGTTTCTCCACCATTATTTCGCCAGCATTTGTGTGACTGGTCAAGCCCACATATTGTTTCTTCTCTGTCCTCACTGGCTTTATTCTGCTCCTACCAAGTCAGTGTTGAAGCTTGCGTTGACTTCACAGATGGCACAGGCAAACTCTGTTCTTCTAGAGCAGCATCATATGCTAAAATTTTCGGTTCATTTCCAAAAAGTTGTGTTATATAACAAATAGTAGTGGCAGTAATTCTTGTTAAGAATCTGTGTTATCACCTTGTATCTCTGCAAATTACTGAGTCGGATCTGAGGATCAAAGAACTTGTTGATCCTCCACATAGTTTTGTAGCATTTCTTATGGGCTTCTCTGTAAAAGATATTATTTTTGATATACAGTAAATTTAATCTAAAATTGTGGATTTAATTTTTGGTTATGTTGGTGTTCTATAAAGAAAACAAATCTTCTAAATGTGTTCTCTGTTGTTATTTGCCTTTGATTGTCATTTACCATTTCTTCAGTTCAGGAAAGTCTTCTGTTCTTTAGAAAATCTTAACAAATGCTGATCTCCCAGAGACAGTTGTCCAAACCCACTTATTTATCTACTTTCCCATGATTCTGTCACTGAATCCAGCTTGCTGTCCTAGACCTATGTGGAATTTATTGTAAAGAAAATCATAATGTTGCCAGTAGATAAAACAATCTTTAAAAATAAGTAACTTCTTGGAAGTGAGACAGTGCAATTTTTAAAGCAGCACCACGTGCTGCCAATATCAGCAAGAGACTGTGCAGCCACTGGCTGTGGATAAAATGGAGATCAGTGATTCCCTGAGTCAAGGTCGCAGATGATAAAGTGACAAAGGCCCAGAAGCAGGGACAGAAGGCCTAAATTTCAGATAAGCTTTTGTGTCTTTTAATAGCAAAATAATTTCAATATTTAACTTTTCTCCCTAAGCCTTCGAGGTCCACAGTGAGTAAGAAGTCATTCAAGTTGTCTTCTTTGTCAGCTTTAAATCATTCCAAGATATGCAAATGACTTCCTAACAGAGACCCCTCCTGAGCTGTGTTTGCATTTTGCAGAATAATAATAAGAGCTTTTTGAAGCTTTCCACTTCATAAAGGGGGTAATATTTTCTATTCTCTTTGTCAAGTGACTTTTGAAAAAATATGTGGTACTGTACCTCTGAAACATTAAAATGAGAGATAATCCCTTATTCTGCAGGGAGTTTGAAAGCAAGATATGGCAGATTGAAAAGAGCATCTTGAAGAGATTTGTTGATGTAAGGCTATTAAGAAACATAATTTTTATGGATTTTAGCTCATGTCAGGAGCAGTTTATTTACAATAACTGATCTATTCCAAAAATGTTTCTGGTTAGTTTGGTGGTTTACTGTAATTATTTTTAAAATGTTCATACTGTGCCTAGTCCTGACTGGATGCTCTGTTAGAATTCAGTTAGCATTTTTGACTAAATACTCATTTTGGGTTTGTGCCAAGACAAGAGGCAAACACTTGAGCCAAGGAAAGAGCTATACCTAGAGGTATACTGAATGATCTATCTCCTCTAGATTTAAATAACTATGTGTTTAATCACAATGGCAAAATCCCAACTGTGTACTGCTTACATTTCTTCTTAACTGAAACTGGCAGTGCAGAGATAGGGTCTAATTAGTAAGAGTGTCCTTGTCCGATGGAATAACATAAAAATTCCAATAAAGTGCTTATTTTCCAGCAACATTTATACTAATCTTAATAGATCTCTTCCACCTGCATCCCAAAGAAAAAATGGTTTGCCAAGCAGATGGTGGAGAAAAGTCAAGGTGGCCAAATCCCCCAAAAAATTTTAGTTAATAACAAATTTTGAGATTTCAAGACCTGTTTTCACAACAATGCAGAATGAAACCAAAACACAGGGTAATTATTTACACACACAAGTAGTGACTCCACAGTAGTCTGTATCTTACCTATTATGACTCTCATCTGAGATGTGAGAAATAGAAGCATGAAATGTTGGAGGAAAAAAAAAAAAGAGAGACAAAATAGTTCAAAAGTACCACAAAGAAGAAGCCAGTAGTGTCTCTCAATCTATCACTCTGAGATTTCTACCATCTGATGGCTTCTGAATGCATTCCAGTCCAGAGCTGTCACAAGCCTGAAAGGCAGTTTTCAATAACTTTGTTTAAAATTCAATCTGTATAGATTCTAAGAGCAAACCAAGCATGTCCAGCTTCAGGATCTGGGTCTGTGATAGTATTTTGCCACTGCTTCATTTCAGTTAGTATGTTCTGATTAAAAATTAAATCTGCAGGACTTGTGGATGTATCTTGATGGCACCTTAAAGCACATTTTGTGATCTGCGGTCTGCAGTCTTATTGCAATCAGTGAGTCATGTTTTTAAACAATCCTGATGATGTGCACCCTTGGAGATTCAAACTCTGAGAGTTTCTGGTGAATGTATGAATTACTGATTTCAAGTGCTACTAAATATTTGTATTTGTTTTTATCAGGTAAGAAAAGAAATGCAAACATAGTCTTAGAAAAATGCATCTTCCAACAAGGCAAAAAAGGTTTATTTAATCACCTTATCCAGCTGTTTTGCACTGTGTAGGTTGGAACTACTTTCCATAGAGACTGTTTTTTCCTCTGATCTCTATAAAATGCTCACCACAATATAAACCTCATTTGAGCCTAATCACATAGTGACATCAAATGTGCATATACAGATTTCTAGCATGAAAGAAAATTGCCAGGTGAATGTCCTGCTCCTCCAGGTAGTTGTGCATATATGTATAGGAATGCACAGATATATAACTAAATATGTACTTCTTTGCATCTGCATGCACATTGGAGATTTTCTGTATACACTCTGAGAAAAAATTAGGCAAAAAGAAATGTTACAGGCATTTGTCTCTGGTGGAGAAGCACTCTGAGAATTTATAGAGGGAAAGGCAAGCCCTTGAGTATCTTGCCCAGTTTAGAAGAAGAGAGAAAAGTTTCAGATTAAACCATTGGCTCTAGGAGTCTCAAACACCTGCTACAAGTCAGAGGAAGAAAGAAGACTGTAGAACATGCCTATTTTCATCCAGTCAAAAGGCTCCTTCTGGCTACATGTAATGCAGACAGAATTGATTCTGGAGGGGCATGTCTTTCCTTCTCTTTGGGGATACCAAATGAGAAATACAGTTTGCTTGTTCACTGTCATTGCCCCATAAACAGGGAGAGCAGAGATGGGGAAGGTGAAGGAGAGAGCTTTGGCTGAGCAAAATCAAGGGGTGAAAAATAATTGAATTAAGAAGTTGACCAGCTGTCTTCACAGCATCTTGGTCTCTGAAGGCCCTAGTAGAGTTAGGATGCTGCAATACTCTACAAAACACTCCCTCACCTCAGTTTTAAAAGGCTTCATTGCACCTTATCACATCAAAGCAAAGCATCTTCATGTTTAAGTTGTGGGGCATCATGTGTCTGGCTCCCCTCTGGTTCTCACTAATCTCCTGGATTATCACGTCTCTCTAAAGCGGCTCTTAAAAACCTTGTGAGAATAGAACTTCAAGTGGGTGTGTGAGAAGTGGGGACTGAAGCTATAAGGCTACCTGTGCCTATGGAATTCATATGATCACTGCCTACACTACCCAAAAAAGGTGTTCAAAAGTCTGCTGTTGCCCCATCTGATCCCAGACAGTACTGGCTCTCAGTGAGACAAAACAAGATAGAGTCTGGTTCATTCGTTTGCTGGAGCACATCTGAACTGCTGCTACAAGTTATAGCTCATGATGAGCACATGAGGCAGAGCTCCTCAATGATCTTCCATCATTCAGGTTTCTTTGCTCTCTTTTTCAAAGTCACCATCTGCAAATCAGAGAGTTCTGCAAGGTGATGATGTCTTCCCAGAGGGGCTGTGGTTCATGCAGGGTGGTTTTTGGCATGGGCTGCAAAGAGAGGAGATGATGTGGGAAGCCTTTGCTGTGGAGGTGGCATCTGACTCTTCCATTGTTGGTGTCTGTCCCTTCAGATCTCTGGGGAGGAGATGGTCTCATAGGGCTGCTATCCGAGAAGTTCAGGTGTGAAAAAAAGAGGACTCCAGCCTGTAATGTCAGTCCAGTGCCTTTCATAATCATCAAATCCCCTTCAGAGAAAAGAATACATAAAATGAACACAAAAAAACAAAGGTTTCACTGTGTAAAGGGGCAAGAAGTTTATGCAGACAGTATGGCTCTTCCCCTGTCTTAGATCTGTTGTCTGCTCATTCCCAAAGGAAAATATTATAATCCCCATGAAAGTCATGGTATTGAAAACTAAATGATAGTAAACCCTAAAATCTTCAGTAGTTCATGAGACTTTTTTTTTCATTTTCTCTCATTTAAAAATAAAAAAAAGGTTATGCATGTCTGACATTGACACAAGTCTGGAGAACTGACCCATAAAGTAATTAGAAGAGGAATTCACCCTCTGCTCTGCCCCCCTCCCCAACCTTTCCCATCTCAAAGCCAGATCAGATGAAAGGCAAGCTCTGTTTACTTCCTGATCTGTCTAATTTCAGTAACGAGGACCATCCTGACTTCATCTTCCTGCAGCTGCTAGCAGTGAAACTCAAGAGGCTGCCCCAGGCACTGCAGCACCTTCTCAGAACTGCTTGACCTTAATGGATTAGCGTTTCCCTGAGCAGGTGGCAATATAACAAGAGGAGACAAACTTTTACACTTAGGAGACCTTTGGTGAGTGGCATCAAATTTCAGAAGGTTGAAACAGAGCAAAGAGACTTCTGATGCCTTCCCACCTTAACCCTGTGCCACCTTAACCCCCTTGCTATGCATATAAGTTACAGCTTTCCAGTTAGGAACCTAAGTCCATTTATTAAAGAATCAAAGTAAAAACAGCCTTATATTCTTAACATGTCCTACCCTCACAAATCCTGTTGAATTAAAGGAGAGCAATGGGTGCTTTGATTTCAGTCTGCTTATGTCTCAGTGTCTGAATAGGGTGTTAGGAGTATTACTTTAGGCTCTTCATTTTGCAAGTATGTACCACAGTAAATGCATCATAGTCAAAGCAATAATAACACCTTTTGCTTTGAGGCTGCAATTCTACCAAATAATTCAGGGTTTAAACTGGCAGTGCCAAATGCATTGTACTGTACGCTTTCAGTAGGTAGAAGAACAGAAAAACTGCTGGTTTATTTTAAAAAAAAAGAAAAAAGCATTTGCTGATTCCTCCTACACACATCAGCACTAGTAACAGACCAGATTCTACTTTATCCTAGTGTACTTTCTGCTGTCTACTATGATCTATTTGTTTAAGGATTCATCTTAATAATTACAAGTCAAAACTGTTAAACAGATGTCCAGGATCTGATAGCCAGGTGTCAGTCGCCGTATCAAAACCAGAGACACCTCTACTTAGGCTTCATTACATTAGCTCTTCATTTGCTCAGCACCTGCAGCTCCCACTATGATGACTTAGAAGATCAGATTGTGCATGTTTTCAAACATGTTAGTCACTAGATTTTCCAATCAGCAGCCAAGAAATGTGAGATTTGTCTATTACCAGAATACAAAGGAACATCTCAAGGAGACAGACAGGGCAGTAAAACAAGTGCAAGAAAAATGTAGTGATAAAAGGTGAAAATGTATTTTTTGCTATAAGTAAACCTGCTACCTTCTGAATAGCTTGTTCTTGTCAATAATATGTAGGAATCTTACTTAAACATGCATATGTTTATATATTAAATTTTCTATATGCCTTTGTGTCTACTATTACATATGCATGTGCATATATGTGTTTGTGCATTTTTAATTCACCTGAGATGCTACCAGATATTTGTTTCTGACATATTTATTTTTGGGCTCCAGTAGTTAATGCATTTCTTCATCAGCAGAATATGTTTTGTGTATTTTAAAGTTGTCATGTCAAATTATTTCAGTGGAAAGTACTGACATACTATTCACTTAAAACCTGCAGTCATTCAAGATCAAGGACATTGCCCCTATATGAAAATAATGTCCTGAGAAGCATTGCTTCTGGGATCACATCATGTGTTTGTTCAGTGACATCCAACTGTTCTGAACATATCTGGCTCAGTATTGTTCTGTCCCTAAAGACCTATATCACCATATACCATTCATGAATATTAAAAGCACGATTATAGTTTTCAGCCCAGCATAGTTCATCTGTCTATCCAGATATGTATGTCAGCTATTTTAACTGAAACTGTCTCTCTGACTAGTACCTCATATACTCATATAGTATTTGCACGACTTTATGAATACATCAAAATTGTAAAGCTGCATGTCCAACTTGCACATTTTTGAATTTTTGTAGTAAGGGTGAATTCTCCAGGGCCTGCACAAAGCAGGAGGAGAAGTAACTGTCAGACAGAAAGATCAGCAAAGATGAGATCAGTGGATCTCTCCCTTAGTCTGGTGGGGGCTCCTCAGACATCACTTGCTGATGCTGTGTCTGTGCCAGTTTTGTGGGCAGTGATACACAGCTCTGCAGGTATGTCCAACCAAAAAAACCCCTTCTGTCCTCTACAAGAAAAAAAAATGTAGAACTGTAGAATTCAGGAGTAGGAGGCCAGCAGGTTTCAGCATGTGGCTTGATTTCACTGTCTGCACAGTGGACCTCTGTGCCCTCTGACCTCCTCTGAGGACAGCCCAATGGCTGTGTCTCTTGCCCAACATACTCAGATGCTTTTTCTGCAATAGATTGGAAAGAGGAAGATGTTATATGAGTGAAATAAAGGCAGAAGCATCCAAATTAATACACAACACATATCTTTCAACTTCATCAAAATTCTCACATATATGTGAGAGTCAGGGAAATCCTGGAAATTTCTGTCGCTCCCTTAGATTTGGGGGTCTATAAACTAATTAATGTATGGCATCATCTCTACAATGCAATAGGTAGATTTTTTATTTGTGGCAGATATAATAATGATAGTGTCTTTCATTAAGTTTTAGTAATAATCTTTATTTAATAATTAATACAAGTATAATTTAATACAGTACAAATTAAAAGTATTCTTCATTTCTCTGTAATGTTTCAGAAAGCCCTGTCAAAGGACAAACGATAGCAATTGCTTACAAAATACATGCATTAGTCAGATCATATGTAGACATTTATTTTGCAATACCTAAGGGCCTTATCCTGACAACAGTTTGCAGCACTGTTACTATTCTGAATAATAAACTTCTGATTTGCCAAAAGAAACCAGTAATATATAACCCATATCCTTGCATGGTATAGCTATAAAATATGGGCAATCATCTTTGCTTGAACACTGAACTTCATGGTAACAGTCAGTCAGATTTCACCCAGAAATACTTCAGCAGTCACCATTTAAATTATGGTATCTATCTTACAGAATAAAACAATATCTCTCTTTTCCATAGTTAGATAAGAAGTAAGGCTTTTTCCATGAAGGTCTACGCAGACAATTCCCACCAGCAAAGACTCTGTTGACTAACGAGTCATGTTATTAAGTGGGGCACGTGCAATTCCCCAAGTATCTCCACCACAGTATTACACTGATGTGTCACTGTCCTGTGGTATTTAAATTAGCAGTGCAGATAAGCTGTTATTCTGCTGTGAGGTTCCTGCATCTTTCAGAGGTTATCCCCAGGCCAAAATGAAACTTCCACCTTCAACCAAAGCCTTCAGTTATGCCAAAAGCCTGCAACAAGAAGCAGTGAAGTTGTTCTGACATGATCAGTTAATGAGGCCTAGGTATCTTTCCTTAAATCATGGTTTGGTACTTAACTCTTCTTCCAAAATCATAATACAACAGCAGTTTTGTTTTCCCAGCACTTTATGATTTTGATAGAGGAAGAATAAAATCATTTCATATGGCTAAAACTTAGCATAAAGAGACTTAAACATTGTTTTACATTCATCCCAGAAGTTGAAAGGAAAAGTATGCGTATTTTTCAGCCTTTATTTGAATTTCTCGTCATTCTGCCGCATAAAGGAATGTCAAGAATTGGTGTATGACTACATATATAATATTAGGATGTGTCTTCCACTGCAAGTGAGTACTTGCTGTCCTTAAAAGAGCTAATAATTAGGCTGCGTGTATACCAAAATATTTGGTTTTCCTTGTAACCACTAGAGACCATGGCATTTTTGGTTCAGATGCTTCCTACCCACAGATAGCATCTTAGTTTTGGCTGGCTTTTCAGTCAAAAAACAGGAAAGGAGTGGCAAAGAGCACTGAATTTTTAATAAAGCAATAATGGCTTCAATTTTCCTTGCTCAACAGTTGCAAAAGACTGAAACATCAAAGAAATATAAGTAAAAGATGAAGAATACATAGCAGAAAAAAAACAAAAAAACATAACCAAAAAAAACCAGACCGAAGTTTTCTCTTAGCTGTTCCCTTAGAGGTGTTCTCTTTTCCAGCTTCAGACCCAAATCCTCAAGTGGTCGCAGATAAAGAAAAGACTGGGAGCCTTTTACAAAGAAGAATCAATTCTGAAATGTAAAAGAGATTGGTTATTGGTGGAGATCTTTTTCAGGACAAAATTGTGAAAATTCTGCTTTATGCAGACTTCAAATGTAAAACCAGGTGCTAAAAAAAGTGTCTGTGGGGAAAAGGCCTGACTTGGGGAAAAAAAACCAAAGTGGATTAAAGTTTTGTAAAAGAAACCTCTTTCCTCACCTTAGGAAAGATGTTTATTGTGACATGAGCTGGAATTTGGAGCTCCTGTGTGTTGCACCATATTTGTGCACCTTTCCTGATGGCAAAAATAAAAGAAAGATATTTGCATGGAGTTGCTAAGAAACTTGGTCCTGGGCCTAATGAAGACAGGAAAATACTTGCTTTGATTACTGTGCATGCAGATGCAGGGTCTTTATACCCTGTGGAGCAAGATGATCAAACTCATGGATGAAATGAGCTTAAAAAGGAAACACCACTCCTGATACCTTTAACCCAAGAGACCTTTATTTATGTTGTCAAGAAGCTGCATATTTTTATAATGGTCAAGGTCTTCAGATGCTTCAAAAATCATCTTTTTTGGTGGATTTTCAGAACTAGAGATTTTAGAAAACTTGATTGTTTTATATTTCTCCAAAGTAAACATAAAAGGATTTGAAATAGGCATGTATATGCGACCTTAAACTACTACATGTAAAAATCCCATCTTCTACAAATCTAAGGAGATTTTTGTTGCTTGGCATGTTTAGAGAGATATAGTACTTACTTTGGGGCTTTTAAATTTTACTTTTATCCTTTTAAAAAAAATTACTTTTCATTGTTTTGGGAAAACATGCAAATAACTTTATGACCATCTACCTCCCAAAATTCTCTCATAATTTCCAATATGCAATATGCTTTTTTACTTCCTGGCCTAAACTGCCATATAATGTCACATCATGGTCTGTCCATGAGCTGCCAAACTTGTCCTTGTCCCTGTCTACTGATCTAGGAGATATCAGTACTCTGTAACAGATCCTGCAGCGTGCCCATCCCATACTCACATGAAGGCATAGGGATCAGGTTTCTTGCTGCCAAATGTCAGCTGACAAATTTATTTATCACATCTAGCATTTTATTTGGAGACCTTTCAGGGAAAAAAATTCTAAAAGAACCTCTCACCATGCCAGTGGACTGAAACACCTTCAGGACTCTTTGCCCCCCACTCTTTTCAGCAATTCTCTGTTGCTTTAAATTTAAATTGTAGAAGGCTTCTGAGCACACAGTGAAACTTCTTTTAAAGAGATTTTGCTTGCCTTGTGTTTCTCAAACTCTCTACTCCATCTCTGACTCATTTCACGTGGGAGTATTTGCAAAACTCTTTGGCTCACCCAGTCTTTGATTGACGTCACCATTGTCTCCTTGCTATTTTTATCCACCTTGTCGGGGCTAGTAAGCACAGTGCAGCATGTTGATTCCAAGTCAATTTTTCATCAATGTTATGCAGCTTGAAGGTTTTAGTGATGTCTTTAAAGCTGCTTAGTTGATCTTTATGTGGAAGCTTAAATAAATGCTGTTTGCATTTAGGACTAGTAAATCTGGAGGATTTTTGTTCCTCATTCTTTGCCACCTCAGCAGCAGTAAGGTGCTTTGCAGAATTTCAGCCAGTGCCTACATGTCATTTATACTTAGTTATGTATTGGTATTCTCATGATTCATCACAGATGAGGGAGGGTGGCAGGGAATTTGTCAGAAAAAAAGAGGATGAAATAATTCAAATGCACCTTGCCACAGTTTTCATATATAACCTCTGGCAAATCACTCAGCCTTTCCACCCTGGCGGTCCATGTCTGCAGCTGGAGATGCAGCACTCATTTTTCTCTGACTTGCAGAACTCAGTTCATGCCTGATGGAGAGGTGGAAGAAGAGCAAAGTTCAAACAAATCCTGAGGGAGAACCTGAAAAGTGGGGTTAACCTCTATTCTGTTGCTGTCATCAAAAAGGGACCTGTAAATATATAGGTTACTATTATGTTTAATTAACTCTTGAAGGCTACAGGCACAATGGCCCAAATCCAGCTTCCACCTCTGCAGTCTTTGAAGTGCTGGAGGAAGCATGTCTATGGTAGCGTAATCAATTTCTTCTCACAAGGTGAGAGGACTTTAATGAAGGAAAGAATGATCAATGGATGTTTGCCAGCATGCTTGGCTTTGCTTCACAAATGTTCTCATTGCTGGCATTAAACCAAGCCAGAGGATCCACTTATCCACCCACATATTACTTACTCGTGGTGGGAGGTAGAAGAACACGGAAGAACGAGAAAGAGAAATCACATTTCCTTAGCTTTCTATCCCACCAAGAAACCCATTCTGTTTCCTAGCTTACAGGTCTTACCAAAATGTCACCTTTTTTCTCGTGACAGTTTATTCTACCTCCCAACCTACTTGCATTGTACAGCCTACTTACATTGTACTTGCTCCATGTACAGCCTTTCAAGTAGCTGCAGGATTTTGCCCAAAGAGTGGAGCTATTATCAGGGCCGGTGGGATCAGATGCACGGTTAGTCTAAAACAGCTCAGCAACCACTCACTGAAATTCCTGCTTGTTCAGCTGGTCTGTGTGCTCAGATAGCCTCGATCAGCTGCTGATTGCTACTTCAGCTCTACTCCCTGTTCTTGTGTGGAGGACTTCCTATTAGACAGTTTTATATTCTTGGCACAAGAGACAAATGCTGGAGCAAATCTCTTCCAACCGATCATACTACACTTAACAACTTCCGCTCCTTGATTACTGAGGAAATTATTAGAAGAAGAAAGTGTGTAGATCTTTCATCATGCCTGCCTTAACTTAAGGGAGGTCAGGAATGGCAAAGGGAGGAGAGATTTGGGCAATCATTTAACTTTCCTAAAAGCTCTTATTCCTCTATTTTCTCTGTTTTGCATCTTGTCTGCTATCTAATTATTTCCATATCAAGTTCTTTAACTCAGCATGCCACCTCCTCTGCAGGCTTTTAAAATTTCATACAGGCCTGTGTCAGAAAGTGCAGTTGTGAGACCCTGTTTTCTCTTCTCACAAGCACGGAGTCTGTAACTTTCAAAAACAGGTGCGTTACAGCTGAAACTTTCATCCACACTTGATGTATTCCTCTCTTGTCCCCGTGATGTCAATGAAACTGCACAGCACACTCAGGTTCACTGCAAACACAAGTATTATCTGAAGCTGGTCCCTAATGTTCTTGTTTGTGATCCTCACTAAAATATTTGAAACTAGAATAAATAGAAAGGGTTTAGGTAATTTCAGGTGCTTATTATTGTGACTTGGGCATTTGTGTGGTAGGAGGCAAGAGTCAGGTTAAAAAATATTATTTGATGCAGAATGAGGGAAGCCCTCAAGAAAAGTAACAAAAGTGTCTTACTCACACCTGCAAAGCAGCATGGTGCTTCTGCTCTTCAGAGCAGATTTCTGAAGCAGAGAAATACAAGTTCCTATTGCTATATTTTAATTTATATAGAAGAATGATTTAGCTGGGAAGGTGTATAGATAGTAGGATTTTAGTTACCACGGAAATTACAACAGTTTTTAAACTGCTTGTAATGTGAAGAAAATCTCTTTGATAAGGATTCGGTCTCTTATGTGATGTTGAATTTAGACATCTTAATGGTGAAAGAAGCAGTTAAAATCAGTGCTGTCAGATAACAATATTTATTGGGCCAAATAAATAGGACTAAGACCCACATTTTGAAATACATTTCTCTTCAATTTCCAGTGTCTTTGACTTCAACTTTAAGTAGGCAAATGCTCAGTTTCCTGAAGACTGTCTGAGGTATCAGAGCCAGATCTTGTATGAGAGGTTTTGTCCTCAGTATTCAATTTGGGCAACACCAGGAGATCAGATATTTATAGGTTGAAATAATCTTTATACATGCAAATCAAGTAGTTTGATAGCTAAATGCCAACAACTGTATTTGTAACTGATGACACCTACATTCCTTTAGGCTAAGACTGACAAGCCAAACCTTTGGGCTACATTTTTCAAAAGCTCAGGGATTTGTATGTATACTTCCCAGTAAGAGAAAAATAAACCGGGCACTCATGTCCTATAGTCAGTATCAAAAACTACTTCCCAAAATCACTCAGCCTCTTTCTTTCTCTTCCAACACAGAGAATGCTTGCATGCCTTTTGGAAACAATTCCTCTGAGAAAATGGCTGCTTAAACTAAACTGTTCTTAGGTGAATGAACCAGGCTGGGCACCAAAAGAGGCAAAAGTTACTCTCTGATCCTAAAGTGAGGAAAAAGACTCATCCCGAGGAAGAAGCAATGACAGGATAAACTGATGGAGTTCTTTCCAACTCCCACATACAAGCTAAGTATGATGATCTGCCTCACGGCCCTAGAGGACTTCCAGTAGTTTCAGGGAGAATGGATCTTCTGTTTCTTTTCTCCAAAGCAAAGTTTTCCAACAGCATAGATAATGCTCAATAAATGAGGGGGTTTTTTTCCTGACTACTGGCTATTGCAATATTCTATTTTATTTCGTATTTTCTGTACCATGTAATTTGGGCCTTGTACACAGTGTTAATACATGCAATAATTATAATTCTCCTTGACTGCATCATATTTAAAGGTGTAAGCTTCTCAATTCATCTCCTTGAGGCAGATTACCCAGGAGACAACCCGCACATTACAGATGGAGCTACTCTGATCCCATTAACTGAACAGTGAGGAGAGCATTCGAATCACAGACTCCAGAGCCTAGTGAAACCCTGATCTCATTAAAAGCAAAGCCAGCAAGACTGTACCATTGGGGTGCCACTTTGGGTGTGCCTTTGAACTTAAGACTGAATCCAAGGGGCAAGCGTTGAGTGGAAATGGGACTGAGACATTAGGATGAGGTCCCTTAAACCACATCCACCTGTGCCTGTGAACTTCTGATCCTTTCTACCAGACACCTCTCAGCAATTTCTGAAGGTGCCAGGGGGCTCAAACCACCAAAGTGAGGCACAGAAGGAAAATCAAAGAGCAGACAACTTAAAACCAAGTGGATTAATTAAATAATCTATATATTTACCAGTGATAATTGTACAGTAAAAAGCCTCCAGGGTTAGACATTTTATAGGGATTTCAATTCCTTAATTTGGAAGGTTTGAAGCCCGGAGGATTGTTACTCTTTGGTCTTTTAAGTGATTTTGTGGAATTGTCATGGTGCAGGCTTTGTCTTTTGGGCTGTTTGCTGTCAATACAAACATCTTTCAAGGACAAGCTGTAAGACACTGTCATATTACAACATGTAGTTCATTGATTTTTTTAGTGCTTAATGGTCTATAGGTGCACATACTGATCTGAAAAATTAGGAAATCTGGACTATGTTTGCTGCCTCACCTTAAAAAAAAAAAATCTCTTTTCTATAACTAGGATAAAATACTTGTTTACCAACTTTTGTATTTTGTTGTCTGATCTACTGCTATGGTGAAAAATATTCTGTGTAAGAATTAAGTACTGATTATTACTATGGTCATGCGTTAATTCTGGATGTAGGTAAATACATTGCATCTATACACTGAGTAACACTGATGAAGATGAAAAAAATTAAAAACCATATAGATCTCACTTACCCTAACTCTCCTTCCTTCTTTGTTCCAAATGTTCTCCTTAAAATCTAACCATTTTACACCTTTATCATTGGGCAACACAAGCTCAAATATATTTCTCTTTCCCTCCTCGCTTTCTTTTCCCATTCACATCTCTCCTCCCACCTTTTTCAACTGTCCTTGTCAGAAATGAGAATTTAATATCCTGTTTGACTGGTAGGTTTTTCCAAAGCATGGCTCTGGAATTGTTACACAATGACAGTGGATACAGAGGCATAAAACTCTTCTTTCTCCTGCCAGAAACCTGAAAAGGTTTAAGATGTAAAGGTCAATGAATCAGCTGTTTAAGTAGAGGAGTAAGCTGTTTTCAAACTCCAGTTGGTCATTTCTGTATGGAAAAAAAATGGCAGCAAATTTAAAAACAGTGGCATTGCAAATGTACCTTGAGCTTCAGGAAGTTCTTTTTCCCTTTTTACGATACCCCTCTTAATGTCCCCATTAGTTTGAGTCTTCCAGCACAATGGAAAGAAATTGCAAATCCTATTAAAAACCAAAACCAGAACAAAAAACACCCAGTTTTTAATTTCTATTTTTCTCTTTTGGATAAAAATGCAGAAATCTTTCCACACCAAGAGGGAACAGGGACAGAGCATTATGTTTTGCTTTTAGGCACTTCAGGGATGGAACAAAGCAAAGGCAAACTAAATGCCTAAACTAAATGAGAGTTAAACTTACCTTAGGGAAAAAGGGAATCAGAAGCTAGAAACAATATTTGCTTTTAAGCAGTGATGTGCTATAGATAAGACTGTTTTGTCCCAGTCTCCAATAAGTACTCTGTCCTTGAATGCTCCCACAGGAGGAGAGGAAGAGAAATCAGTCAAATAAGTAATATCTCCTGCCATTTAAGTCATAAAAATTTTGCATAGCCAAGGTGAGGTGAAAGCACTGCTTAGAAAGCTGGCAATATTGCATTGTTGTGAAGGGGATTTATCTGGACTAAGTTATATATGCTTGTAAGAATAGGTCAGACAAGCTCTGGGTGGGTGGGGGAAATGGCTCCTTTGTGGAGTGAGGTGCTGATGTTGCTCAGAGGAGCAGGAGACTCGTGTGACAGATGGGAGCAGCTGCCTCAGAGGTAATGGGAAGGCTTTCCCAAAACATCAGGCAGGTTTAGCTGCTGGACAGCGAGTCATAGCAACCCAGACATAGAAACTGCAAAGACATAGTGGGCAAGACTGGAGTTGGATTTAAGCTTTTTCCTTTCTTTTTCACAGGGGAGTTTAGTGGTTTTTTTTTTGTTTAGTTGCTTTGGCGTTTGTGTGTTATTATTTATTTATTTAATCTGTTACCTATTTAGCACATGTGTTTTCAACATGTTCTAGTTTTTGCTCAAGTGAAGTTATGACTTTTTTTCCTATCTTCTCCATTTATCTCCTTTAAAAAAATGGGCAGAGCAACCTCAGCTTCAGCTGCAGTTGTGATTCAGTTACACTTTTCTGGAAATAGGTAGGTATAAAAATGTACTCTCCTTTGGCAGGTATTGCTGTATTATTTTGACATTGTTATTGTACAATCAGTGTTAGAGCTAGCAGACCCTGTGGAACATGTCAGTATACTTTAAAAATACCTGCTATCTTAATAATTCCAATTAATTGCAGGGGTAAAAATTATTCTTATGGGGAAGTATTGTAGAAAAGGAAGGATAAATCATTGCTCACAGCAATGCTTTAGCCTCTATCCAGAGAGTCAATGTGTGTGGGAGAGATCTGAGGCAAGGAAAGCGGCTCAAATTTCCCTCTACTCTGGTTGCAAAATTTTAGAGATGCTTCCCAGATCCACTCTTAACATGTCAGGAGTCCTGGGGTGGCCATACCTGCACAATAGTAATTTTATTCCTTTTTCTAAGAGAATTACTACAGAGCTGGAAGAGAACAGCTTATCACATTGCTCCTCCCCATATCCCAGGCAGCATACCAATTTAGAGACTGCCCTAGTGTCTTTCCTGAGGTCTTCAGAGCTTCTGTGGAACTGACACCTTCTGTGCATGGTAGGGTTGAGTTCTGTGGCAAGGGACTACTTCCCTTTATGCAGCAGAATGGACAATGCAGGCCAATAAAAGCATGCATCCATTGTACAGCATGAAAGAGGCTTCTCTGCAAAGACTGTTGTTTGTTTTCTTTTATATCTTCTCTGCTGCCAAGCACAGACTTCTTTAGCTCCTTCTCTCTCATCACCAGCTCCCACTCAGGGTGCCTCCTTAGCACGCTCTGTGATGGTGGCATACACCCCATTGAACCCTGCTGGCGTCTGAAATTCCCAGCATGAGACAAATAAACAGCCTTTTTTTCCTTTCTTTTCTTTTTTAAATTTCTTTTCTTTTTTTTTTTCTTTTTTTTGGTCTAACTTCCCAGACTAACATGCAGTAAAATAAAATAAACAAGGATTTTGAAACCTACGTTGATCAACACTGGTGTGGTATGCAGAAAATATGTTGTGAAACAAATGCTTTGAATTAGGACAAATGCAAAGGCTTAGGGCTGATTAATAGCTACTACAGTCAAAGACTTCTGAGTTGTTTTGTTTTTTTTTTTTTCAGTGCTGTGGGCCAGGATAGAATTTCAAACATATTAATTAGCAATAGTGTGCATGTTTGCTGGTAAACCACTAAGTAGAGCGAAGTAAGTGCTAGAACAAGCCAAGAAATACTTTTGGATACTCTGTCACAAAGAAATCAAAGCAAGAGTACCACTGTCAGCCTCTGCGTTAATTGGTCTGTAGGAGTGGGTGACTTTGAAGATAGGGAGGAATGAAAGACTGATAGACTAAGGATAGATTTCACTTGCTAGTCATGCACCAATATTTGATTGATGGATTGATTCAGTCTGACTGATGAAAAGCTCTATCAGCCTTCTGTTGCATCAAGACACAAACATGTCCAAACAGGTAAAAATGTTCATCTGAATAAACTAGTTGTCCTAGTGATGCATGAATAGGATCTCTACAACACCTGGAAGAATCCCTAACTGCAAAAATAAAATTTTCCTCTTCTTTTTGTGGTGAAGTTTTGCATGTAGATTGAAGAAATGTGGATTTTTATTTTTTTTAATCAAACTATCCACTAGGAATGGGTTGATTAGACACCCTCTTTGCCACCTCCTTGGACTAGGATTTCACATGATGAAGACAGAGGTAACAACAGAAAGTTGTTGAGCCTCTAGTAGCTCTTCACCCAAAGCTAGTCAGAGGTGAGGAGCTGGCTGCCAACCAGAAAAATCACCTGCTCCCATGAGCTGGTAACTGAGTAACTGATTATCTGACATAGAAATCTGGTGATTAAAAAGGGAAAGGTCTCAAGGTCATTGGTCATCTCATTTATTGGGAAGCAGAAGTGCTCTGCTACCTCAGTGGCTGCAGGAATAAGACAGGATGCCAGGTGCTCAAGGGAAATCAATGCAAGGGGAAAGGCAAGATCCTGAATACCTAAAAGGACTCAGATGAATGCTCAAGAATGGGAGGAAAAGCTTGGGTAAGTGAAGGCATATACTTATATCACTATTTCCTTTAGCTCCATTTAGCTTTTCTCCTAAAGCATGGGCTAAGGCATAAAAGCCTTTGGAGAAGTTGTTATGTTACATGTTTCACAACATCTGTGAAAAGGTGAACTGTGATCCAGAGCCTTTACAAAGCTGGTGAAAAATTACAAGCTCAAGCAACTGTGCTACAGTGAGGGAGCAGCACAGTTCCTGATTCCTTGCTTTAGCAGATAAAGCCAAAGTGCCCAAGTTGAAAGAGTACTGACACATGTTCTGGTTAAGAGAAGCAGGAAATCTTTGTCTACTATGGTGGGACCCACCACTGCAGACTTGAAAGCCCCTGGTCTCCATGATATTGACACCACTGAGAAGTTTCTCCATTTGATTTTTCCAGTCTGGAGCAGAAGCAGATATTTAGATGTCCTCTGAAATTTGCTGAGCACCCATTCAGGGCAGGAGATCCATACTGGGGAAAGAAAAATGTGCCTGTGAAACTACTCTGCAAGGCACTCAGGCTGGGAAATACTTTCAGTTCTCACCACATCGTGATGCTTGATCTGGGAAGATGTCTAACTCTTCAGAACTGTAAAAAATATATATATGTTTGGCCTCCCCTGGTAGAAGACAGTCCAGCAACAAAGAGACTGCCAGTTTCAAACCAAGCACAGTGAGAGAGGCAGAAGTTAGTACAGATACATCCAGAAATGGTATTGTTAAGTCTCCATCTCCTGGAATCATGCAATTATGCAAAACACTCATGGTTTCATGGTTTGTTCTTTTAACAACTTGTGTTATCATGGTTGAAAAGTCAAGTTGGAAATGGCCGTAGAGCACAAGGCAAGCAAAGTCAACCATAGAGTTCATTGGCTGGTTGGTTTCCAATTGCGTGATTCGGGTAAGGAGCTGGGGGTTCAGGAAAGCCTCTCTTCAGCAGCAGTGAGAGCTTCCTCTAGGCGATTCCCTTGTCAGCAGCAAGTGCTAACAGCAACTCTCACAAGGTCTATATCTGACCCCTTGCTGCTGTGACGTTGTTTACTTCATACCACCACTGTGTGAAGGATAGAACTATTTGGAGGTGTTCCAAGGCCAGCAGAGCCCTGTGGTACAGGACTGTATTATCCCATATGAAACATTAAAGTGCTGAGTAACCACTGCCTGAGAGTCCCCCTCTTCCCTTCTGGTCATTTTTGGAAACCAAAAGTCAAAATTTGTTTTAAACCACAACTTGCTCCTTCAAAACCCCAGCCATGCAGCACACAAGTTCCTCCTCATCAGGACAACCCATCTCCCCACACAGGTCAGACCTGGCTCTAAGCCCCAAGTGCCACAGATGCTTTTAGTATCTGTTAAAACCACACCTGATAGGAAAGTGGGCAATTGCCTGCGATTACTCCAGTTCAAAACATTATGTTGGTGCTCCATAAGTAAGGGCATCAAACTGGTAATGAAACATATTGTACTGAAGGACGTATCAACTTTATCATAATAGCACTAAAGGTTTCTCATATTCCCTGTTTTAACTGGTGGCTGATGGCTGCTGTTTTCCTAAAGCTTTTCTTTATAAACAAATAACATGCTGAATTTTCTGTTGCAAAAACTGATTTTACTAATTGCAATATGTTCTTCCATGAACATTTGGGCTGTTGCTGCAGTTATTAACCAGGCTGATTTTTCCAGTAACAATTTGTATCAAGGTATTAGAGTCCTCATCAGTTCCCAGACACACATACACCTATCTTCCACTGCTTTTGAAGTGTGATGGCAAATACAGTATTTTGCTTTCTAAGCTATAAAAGCATTTTTAAAAGTTCAAATTTACTTAATCCATAAAACTAATTTATGCCTGTACAAGTAGGAGAAACAAAGGTTACCAATTAATGGCCTGAGTTCTTTAAAAATTACTGAGGTAGGCACTTTTCCTCCAGATTTTTTATGACTTTTCACATGCAAATGTTGGCCTACATTGTACTTGCACTTACTAAAGGTAGACTCATGCAGATATGGAAATCCTTGCACAGTATTGAAAAGATAGTTTTAATGTGCACTTTGACTAAACCATAATGTTGTGGTGGCATAAAGTACATCTGTTATGCTTGTGCATTACTCTAATCACATGAACGGCTGAGAAAACGTCTGGGGAAAAACATTCTGAGCCAAATAAAGTAAATGCCAAAAGTTCTCATTGATTTGGGATGAGAAACAGGTTTTCACTCTCTTGCAATGTTTCATGGCTGGCACCATAAGCTAAGATACAGTAAGAACTGTTCTATTTAATTAATAATGTTACTTCAGTCTCTTGAAGTTTCCTACATATTTCTCTTTACTTCTTTAAACAGTCACTTTCCCCCTATGATACCCATTAAGTATGTTGCTCTTTATGGGACCAAATTTAGTAAAACCCCTACTTGCATGTCTAATATCAAAGACCTCTGAAACCTATTTACCAAGTAGCAGTATGCTGAATATTCAGCAGTTTTTAATTAGACACATATCTAAAATTTGGTTGGATCATGTCCTTACCTATCATAACAATGATAAGACACAGCAGTGTGTTTGATTATGTTTTCTTGGTGGTTACTGAAACTAGTTTAAATAGTGTGATTCTACTGAGATGTTACAAAAGTATCATCTCAGGGAGCACATTGAGCCAAAAAAATCTGCAAGGAAGCCAGTGGTGGGAAATCTGGGTCACCCATGTCCTTCCACAGGATGTTTTATTTGTAGAAGCAGGACAGCTAGAGTGAAGACTTGTTGACAACAGGGCAAATTATGCAAAGGTATAATAAATGCCTTCTTAGAGTTTTTCATAGGCACATTCAAGAATAACATCTGTGGATCCAGAGAGTGGATTAAGCCCTCCATGATCATAGCATTTTATGAGAATAATACTGAAGACTTCAGCCTTGATCTGGTAGCACAAGCTTGGTTTTATTTATGCAAATACTACTGATTTATTAGGCACCCTTAACTCTACATCACAGACCCAGAAAGGGGAGGGGAGGAATGAAAAGCTACTGCTTCTTCACAGCTTTAAAGGAAGTCTTTATGGCATTTTGTTCTGGGAGATGAAATTATCTATTCCCGCAGTAGGTTCAATAAAGCATAGCTAAGTTTTCTTAACTGGTTGAAATTACACTTAAGCTCTGAGGTTCTCCTCTCCTCTCCTCTCCTCTCCTCTCCTCTCCTCTCCTCTCCTCTCCTCTCCTCTCCTCTCCTCTCCTCTCCTCTCCTCTCCTCTCCTCTCCTCTCCTCTCCTCTCCTCTCCTCTCCTCTCCTCTCCTCTCCTCTCCTCTCCTCTCCTCTCCTCTCCTCTCCTCTCCTCTCCTCTCCTCTCCTCTCCTCTCCTCTCCTCTCCTCTCCTCTCCTCTCCTCTCCTCTCCTCTCCTCTCCTCTCCTCTCCTCTCCTCTCCTCTCCTCTCCTCTCCTCTCCTCTCCTCTCCTCTCCTCTCCTCTCCTCTCCTCTCCTCTCCTCATTTCCTCATAGGTTTGTATTTCTTTTTCCTTCTACATCCTACTAAAAAGAATCTCAAAATATTCCTGATGGACTGAGGCTTCACAAGGAGAATAATAGGCATAATAACTATCATACAGCTAGAGTTGAAAAGAGGCATGCTGGGTATATCTGTCTCCCTATAGATGCTGTTCCATTTTTATTCAAGTGGAAATTGCAAGAGTTGTGTAGATGGGTCCTCTGAAGATCTCTGAATCAAACCAGTTTTAATTAATCTTATCAATCATTTCAGAATAATCAAATTAATGAAAAAAATGTGGTTGACTCTTTGATTCCAGCAGCAGCTACATTATATCATATGAAAAAATGGCTTTTCCCTTTGTATTCTAAATGACTGAAATTTGAAAAATAGATTTGTTAACTTCATAAAGGGCAGTAAATGTTATTACAAAAGTGGTTGGTTAACTTGTCACTGTTCTGTTCTGAGGTTTGGAGTAACACTCACAATGGGATTATTGATATAAATAGCATCTTTTTAGAAGGAGGAAAGCAACATGTTCCTTTGCAGCAGTTCATTTATTAAAACCTCAAGTAATCTTCACCTTTTCAAAAGATGGGAGCTCCCTGAAAATAAAGGGTATATTAATGAGCGGCACATAAATCTCCAAGCTTAGAGATATTCTATCACTCTTTAGGACCATAATATGGATTTTCATAGAGCCAGGTGTATGATGAAGAGCCATGGTTGCCACGTGGCACTCTACAAAAGCAACGGGAGTACCAAGGCCATCTGCTAACTGCAGTTTAATAGCTTGACTTCTGGCACATTGCTGGCAGAAAAAGCAACAAGCACTGCTTTATACACTGAGCAATGTGCAGTCTACACTAGTTCCATTTTATTTAGACAGTAATCTCCTTGGGGCAAGGTATCTTTCTGTGCTGTATTTGACAAACACTTTGCACAGTGAGGCTCTAGGTTTGGGACTAGGTGTTTTTACCACAGTACGGAGATGCTCGGGCCAGCAGCACGTGAGCTCCTACTGGGAGCAGAGGCAGCCCAGCTACAGAACCAGCTGTAGTAGTGCTGTGCTGGCATGGTTGAGAAAGTGCCGGGCTCTCTCGTGTCTCTGACTAGGATAGTGCCACGT
The DNA here is from genome assembly GCF_963662255.1 of Cinclus cinclus. Classification (NCBI taxonomy): domain Eukaryota; kingdom Metazoa; phylum Chordata; class Aves; order Passeriformes; family Cinclidae; genus Cinclus; species Cinclus cinclus. The sequence continues at coordinate 66,203,142 of NC_085046.1, forward strand.
CACACCACGAGGGATCCGTGACAGTGGAGCTCTGCCCCCCACAGTGTGCTTGGATCTCCCCTAGCTCAAGCACCTTTGTGCCATGACTTGTATCCCAGGACTGAATGGCACTTAGTCTCCAAGATGAAGTGACACTGCAAAAAACCACAGCCCTGCAGACACTGCTCTGTGACCTGCACCCCAAGCAAATCCACACAAAGTAACTTCGTTTGCCAAATACATCCAAACCATTCCAGGTGTCCTGCTGGTTTGGGGATTCTTGGTTCCACCATGTGCCTGGTCCTGTGAAACTTTTATGCATGGAAGTAGCACCAGGGATTTCACCAGATCATATTGCCTACATAATCTATTTAAACTCGATTATGGTGCTTTCTTGATTGTATGTCTGAGCATTCTGTGCTTTATAGGGTGTTGTTCAGACTGGTTTTAATGGAATTAAAGAGCTTTCAGAAGTTGTTTCTATAGGAATTTGACCCAATTTTTTTGATGTTACAAGATCCACTCTGGCCATACGAATTGATTGATGTCCTGCAGAACCATGGTGTATTGGCTCCCCTCTCTAACCCTGTTTAAGTGTTGACCTGCATGTTTTCAGTGGCATGTCCTGAATTTCATTTCTCTGCTCACGTTTTGTTGTTTGTTTTTGTTGTTTTTTTTTTTTTTTTCTGTACATTGCAACTCATCCATGCTTTGGGAACATCAGTGCAGTTTGGGAAATGCAGTAGTGACAGGTGACAATGAAGTGTCTTTTTTTGATTCTAAGTGCTGATGCTAATAAAATGACGTGATAATACTACAGCAACATTCATAGCATTAGCCTTGAGTCTCCCTCTTTCTACGGATATGATGTTTTCCCATCTCTGGTTCTCACCATTCACACCTTTCTGTGTGTTCCCTCAGAGCTAGGAGGCTGCTACCTGCACTTCTCCCAGACAAGAGAAGGGAGAGGCAGGAGACCAGCACATACTCCTCTCTGCACAGCTCTGCAGCTGTGCCAGTTATTGAGCTGCAAACAGGTTGTAGCAAAAGATCAGGAGAGGGAAGGAGGCCATGCTAGGGAGGGAAATCTTGTATCACAAGAGATTTGGGTTACAGAAGGGTACAGGAACCTCTGGGAACACCTTGTTAATATCCCTTTGAATGTTGGATGCAAGAACTCAATACCTAAGCTGAACTATTTTTTCTTTCTAAAGAATTTTTCTTTCTAAAGAACTTTTTAAATATAGCTTAGAAATGGAGTGTCCCACAAATATCAAGCAAAAGTAAACGAAATATTTTTTACCATTTCAAATCATCCTAATTGAATGAGAAGGCTGTGTATAGAACTGTAATTCTGTCCAGAGGCTGCTTGTCAAGTCATGTTTTTATTGTAATTACCTGATTTGTTCAGCTTTAATCGTATTTACTTTCGAAGGTCAGCTGTCCTGCTCTGAAATGGTTAGTGAAGGCTATGAGAATACATAATACCCATGGGGAGAAAAGCAAAGACCACATATTCTCTTTTAATTTTTACTTCACAGCAGAAGAGGTAGTGTTTTCCTTCACTTCTTAGTGATCCATATTTCTTCATCAGTACTATTTATTATTTGGTACATAGTAACTCCTAGACATGCAGCTTGTGTCTGGTCTCCAGTGAATGCTTTGATATATAAGTCCATAATCAGCATTAACCAATACCTCAGAGACCTTATAATTCAAAGACACAAAACAAAGCAAAAGAAAAACAGTATCATTCTCTTCACAGAGAATGGAAAGGTGCAAAATGTTGTGCTACACCCTTCCATCTTTGTTTAACAACATAATCACAGAGTTGTCAGCTCTCTCTATGTCACATGAGTGTGTAGGTGAACAAATCATCCTCTGTCTTCCTGTCTATGTGAGACATGTACAGAAAAATACTTAGTCTCCCTACCCCAAAATCACTTCTACAAACTGGAAGAAGACTAAGTAAGTATTAACAGTGAAGTTACAAGCAATCAAGTATATATTACAAGTTTTCAAAGTTTCTCCAAGATTTTGTTGTTGTTGTTGCTGTTTACCATTTCATAATGTTACAAACTTAACTGTCTAAAAAAGATTTGAAGAAGAAAATTAACACTTTCCCTTAGGAAGATGCAAGGTATTTGTATCATTCTTCTACCTCAAAAACAGTTTGACGTTGAAAGCTAAACTTTGAGCCTCTAATCATTGGTCTGCAAGGCAGACCTTTATGATTCAACTACCACATATAACAAGGGAAAAAAGAGCAGATTCATTCTTTTTTAAAGAAACCTCTTTTTTAAAAATAAAGCTAACTCATAATTTTTTTTGTTCAACAGTCCTTGTTTCAGTTCATCAGTTTATTCTTCAATTAAGTTTCCAAACTCTGTCCCTGCAATGGAAGACCACAGCTGCAAGGAGGATTCAGTAGCACCTGACTTGTGGGTTTTTCCATGGAACAGCCATTTGTGTGCAGCCTGTTGATTAACTGTGCTACAGCATGAATCCAGCAGAGGAAAATCCCCAAATAAAATATAACCTAACATGTAAAACCAACAGTAGAGTTTTAATTACACTTCCTTATTTTTAAAGTCTGTGTTCTTTACAGTTTGAAAGGAGTGTTAATATATTCATAAGCACTAACCTTAAGTCAGTGCTGCGTGCTCAAGCATAAATTCTATTATCAGTGGATCTACTGCAATTCTTGGAAGAGGGAAAATTGCTGAGTACTAGCGTTGTTGGCAGCTTCTTGTTGAATATAAGAATTTTCCTAGAGCTTACCTAAAGAGAAAGACTTTTGTAACTCCTTTCTCACCTTCATCTTCTCAATTACCCTCTCCCCTATTCCTAACCTAATTTTGAATCACTACTTTAAAGTAAAATCTTCTTTGCTTTTAAACAAAATCTTCTAACAAATTCTAAAAATCTGTATTAAATTTGTCTTTAAGTATAAGCACAATAATTTTCCCAAGTAAATAATCTATACTATTTCCATTTTTGTTGTGGACTGTTTTTTTTCTACAAAATATGTTTGATTAGAAAAAAAATTCTAGCTGGTTATTCAGCTCAAGTAGTTCGACACTGTGTTACTCAGTGTGCTAGTGAAAAAATGGAATGGAAAAACTCACCCATTTGTTCTCCCAAAGTGGGCAACATGGAAGTAATCACTCTTCTACCTATCCTAGAAACACCTGTATTAAATTTTCCTGTGTTTACCTGGAACTGCACTCTTCAGGTGAGTGGTCCATTCCGGAAACTTAAAAAAATCCCACTGTAGTATCTCCATTTCTGGGCTCTTTGACCAGTATCTCTCTTCCAGGCTCATTTCATGAGCCTCTTTGTCCCTCTGTTCAAGGAGATATATTTCCAGTTTCTTTTCCAGTGAGATCCTTAGAGGGCTGGAATAAGGATTTTGTCAGTTCACATTAGCAAAGCTGGGCAGAGGAAATGACACCACACCTGCTTATGCAAAGCATATTATATATCCATAGGCACACCTCAACAGCATTAAACCATAATCTAAAGAAACCAGAGGAAGTGAGCGACAGGGAGAATTAGGTCCATCACAGGCTTTATCCTGGTTCCCCCCAGGTCCTCACAGTAACTCCCTGTGGCAGTTTGAGGTCTAGCAGCACAGTATTTCCAGCAGCACACGCCTCCTCACCTGCTGCTGGCTCAAAGCATGACTAGAAGAGCCCTAAAGGAAGCAGAAAGAAGGTAAACCATGTAAATAAGGATAGTGTGGTTCATCTCAGCTGTGGTCTCCTCCTGACATGAAAAATGCACCCTGTAGAAACACTGAACTCATTCTGTTAAAGAGTTGTACACATCAAAGGACTACTTACACAAAAAGGAGACCAAGTCTGGGCTATTCTACTTACCAGAATATCAAGGGATTGCATATAGAACTCCTTTGCTTAGTGACATTTTAACATCAGCTCAAGATACACAGGAAGATGCTGATTCCATAATAAAGAGAGCTAAAATCTAGGAATAAAATCTAATCTAATAATAAAGAGAGCTAAAATCACTATAAGATAGGAATTCTGGAGCTACATTTTTAAAAAACCAACCAACCAAAAAAGGTCTTCTAATTAGAACTGAGATAAATTATTTCTTTCAGTAAAATCCCTTCCCTAAAATTGACATGTATCTAGTAATAGTACAAATAGTGGCAGCATTGCCAACACTCCACTTTCTGACAGACGTAATTTCATACCAAAATCAGACCCAATTCTTTACTTCTATATATGAAGGGAAAGCAGCTTTCTTCATGTAAGCTGCTCCAAAGTTTACCCACCTTCACCTTTGACTGCTTTTTTATAAAGGATAGGCTGTAACGATATGCTCACATATGGGATTATGGACTTAAACTAGGCAAGCTCTTAAAAAATAATAAAAATTCTCTTCTACAAAATTCCATACTTTGTTACCTCCCTTTCAAACTGTAACCTTATATTTCGTTTTCAAACTCGGAACACTTACTTTTTGTTATATTGTATGGTTAACAATTTCAAATTGTACCATGTCTCCTCCCTCACTTAGAAAGCTTTTGTTCATTGCTTCCTCACTACCTGCATGCAGAGACAGGCAACCATAGTCTGTAGGCTACAATAATAATGGCACACCAGATAACATCACCGGATCAGCTTCATGCTACAAACATATCTGAAATTTTCCATGCTTCAAAACTACTAGGAGGCTCAGTAATCTTATGAGTATTAGAAAACTTCTATTTATTACAATGGGATCTTGTTATTCCAAGGAAAAAAACATCTTGCGTGGAGAAATTAACTCCTGAAATAGATATATAAAAAAGGGGACTAGAAGTGATAAAAAAGGAAGATCAGAGATTAAAATGGCAACATGAAATTAGGCCCAAAAAAAAAAAAAAAAGGAAGAGAGAGGGAGAATTAAGTACATATTCATATTATTAATCCCTTCAGAAGGCAGAATTTCACCAAACCCTGACTTTTCTAGGTTCAGCATTTCTGCCAGAAGCTTCCCTGACTTGAAGACAGTACTTACCATTTGTGTGGCCATTTGTGGGGATGGAGAAGAGGTACTACATCTTTTAAAACCAAGGGATGACCAGTGGGTAATGTTACAGTTATTTACCTTTTCAGCTTATGTTTTTAAGAAGTCCCTACTAATCATGACTGGGATTTTTTTAAGTCACGAGCTAACTCGTTTGCGAAAAATAAGAGTAGAACCAAAATAAAATACAAATTCATAGAATATCAAGAGATAAAATTCTGGGAATGTTAAGTTACAAATTTATTGAGGACCAAGTCAGACAGACCACTAGAAATCTGAGTCTCATTTCTCAGTCATGTAAGGCCTTACAATCCATATGCATTACTCTATATGATGAGCAATTATTTGTGTTTTATAAAAAGACCTCTTCAAAGAAGGCATAAGATCTTGATTTGGTGTTTTGTTGTGTCAATTTATCCCTCCCAACCAGTACTGTTAAAGATGTGCCCCCTAACTTCCATCTGAATGGGGCTCTTTCCTTGTCATGAACTCTATTTTTCTAGATAGGATTAATTAACTATTCAAAATAGTTCATATGAACAAGCTTAGCTACAACTGATCCAGATCAGTTTGTGTGACTGTCTCCACAATGTTTTGGTCACCTAGAATCCTCCACAGCTGCAGTTCATTATTTCCCAGTTACTGATTCCCAGCACCAAAAATGCTGAACAGTACTGGGACAGTACTGATCCTTGTGGTAAATTCCCAACATCAGGACACAACTGTTTAACAGCGAGTCAGGATTACCCATTGACCACTGATGAATGTGATTTTGAAAGCTGTCAGGTGGCCAACTTTTAATCCATTTAACATGTTCTTTATCGGTGTTGCGTACCATTGATTCCACAATCATAATATTATGCACCACTGATTCAAAGGTCTTTGAAAAGTCCATTACATTTACAGAATATGTCATCACTCAATCCTCAGAATGGATCAGTGAAATTATGCTTTCTTCCTCAAGTGTAAAAGATGCTTATTTTCTAAGAGCTGTTTCTGTTATTCCATTAGAAATGAAGAAGGCTGGTAATATACCTCAGCATCAGATAGAAGGATACCATTCCCTCATTTCCAAATGCAGGGAACAGAAATATTTACTGAAGTTTTCTGTCCTTTTTGTATTCTGAATAATACTGCCATTTCCCCTCTGCTGTGTTTTGTTGCCATCTTGATGAGAGAAACCTTCCAAACATTTTAGATTATCCAACATCTATTTGTCCTTTATCTTATCCTGTGCTTGTCTACTATAACAAATGTAGATTAGTACACTTTATTCTCCTTCTCTTGCATCAAAATATAATTTATGGCCATGAGGGTTTTTTTCAGAGAATTCCAAATTTTTATTAATATTTTTCTTTCTGGATTTTTTTCTAAGATTTTACCAAATTTTTCTCCTTTAAATCACCATGTTGTGTGCATATATACATCATTATTATCAATCAATGTCAATGTGAGAGTTAGTGGCTTGATAAACCAAATCACTTCATGTTGCCTCTTACTAAACTTGTTGCCTGATTGACTGAATATTGGAAAAATTGGTATGACAAGAGACCTAAAAATATGGAGCATGTAGTTAAAATGACAGTGCCACAGAAGACAGTCACTGAGGATACAGGAAAGGAAAAAGAGTTTATGTGGTTTTTGCACATGAACTGGGCAAGGAACACAGAAGAATCAGCAGAACTGAGAGCCATTGTGGTTCTTGCTTGCTGCTGTGAAGAGGGAACTTTGACAGTCTATAAGTTCTTTCCCAGATCCTGCTCTTACCTTTTTAAATGGCTATTCTGTACACAATTTCTTCCAGCAAAGTGAATTGCTTTAGTTATTTGCTTTCAAGCTGAGCCTTCAGTTTGTAATGAGTCTTGATTCATAATGAATTTTTCTAGGTCTTACTTTGTCAGGTCTTTTTCTGAAAATCTCTTTCATGGAAATTATTTTGAATAAGACTATAAACATAAATGATCCCTTCCACTTATTGAAGCTTTAATACCTGCTAGAACCTTTTGTGTAGTATATTCCCTGCCAGAGATGCAATTGCCTGCCCCAAGCTTGGAATTCCCTGTGAATGGGGCAATCAGTACTTTTCCTTAAATTATTAATAAACCTAACGTCTCATTTGATTTCACTTTCTAGGATTTATTTGCGGTCATCTACATTGGTATACAAAAGAGATAAAGCAACAGCAAACCTGCTACTTTTTCCTTTTCTGGAGTATAAACCACTTTCATAATATTTTTTTTCACAGTAACATGTCAGTTAAGCATGTAACGTGTCAAGTAAACATGGTGGACATGCCATCTTCAAGTCAACGCTTTTTTCTCCTAATCAAATCCTTTAAAATCAGCTAAGTAGACATACAGATGGCACTAGTATCCCATCTCGTGATCTCTTGTGCCCCCTTCTAGATGTGACCAGCACATGTTTGACAGTTGTTTGTAATTCCTACTTCTCTTTGGCCTTTGCCAGCCTTTCTTGTGTAACAACTGAGGGAGCTCTCATGCACTCCTCCTAGTCAACTTCCTGAGGCACCAGCATGTGGAATGATCCTACCTAATAATCTCATTTCATCATATATAACACAACTGTGCTACCCTATATTCAATGTAACCAAATCAGGCTCACTGATCCTTAGACAACCACTGGTAGTTCCAGCAAGAAAGAAATTCATTTTTATGCTATAAAGTCTAGTAAGTCTATATATCTGAATTATAGTTCAAAAGAAAAGCATTTGGAAATATTTGTAGTGAGCATCCTTTGATTACAATGGGACCAAGATTTTTTCTTTGAAAAACTTTTTTGTTTCCATTTTGAAATGCTGAAGAATGGATAATCCATCAGTACTGTCTACACAGTTCAAGAACTATTGTCAGGACATATGAAAAATGCCTGAAATGTGAAGGCCTGACACAATGCACATTTATGTCAATAACAGTGCATTTTTCTACAGAAGTCATGGACTTTGTATCAGATTTCATCAAAAAGGAAATGATAAAATGCTTGAGAACTCCAATCCTGTTCTGTTAAATTAAATGAAATTGCTATAGATCAAAGAAAAGCCCAAATAGTTAGTATGGAGAAACAATAGGATTGTGCATTCTTAAAGAAAATGGAAAATAGTAATCATATTCAGAAGAAAAATGTAATAAAGAAAACAATTTGACGTAATATTCTGTTGGAAAAAAAGATATCTCATTTTCAATTTAATATTAAAAAATTGCTCACATTAATTCTCTTCAGTTTTCCAATATACATGTATGAGCTGCAGATTGAGCTGTGCAATTCATCATAAGTGTTATTTGCCAATATAATGTCCAGACTACTGACTCTGACAAGAAGGAACAACTTACTTGATACTTTACATCCTTCATATTCCTAGTTCAGAGACTGAAATAGTTCATACCTCAAACATTGATATAAAGTTTTGTTCATTTTAACAAAAACTGTATAAAGAAGCTACAACCAAAGAGGCCTCCCTGAAGATACCTGACTGGGACTTTGGACTGAAAGTCAAACTGGTAAGATTAGATAAACAGAAAACACATTTTTCAATCACCTGAAACAAACAAGTAAACAAGGAAAAGAATGTGAGACAAACCCAGCAGTCATGCTAAGCATCATCTCTGGCTTGCTTTGAGGTGGGGGAGGCCCTAGCCCACAGACCCATTTGCCTGGGAGAAGGTTTGCACAGATTTCCCCCCAGCCAAAGTGGGGGAAGGAAGTTTCAGTGTGTCGTACCCTCTGCTCAGGGGCAGTGAACCCATCCTCCCTTAGACAACTGGTTATGGAACCCCCAACCCTGGGAAAGCCACATCCACAGGGCATTCATGTCAGATGCAGCTGAGGGGGTGCCTTAATCCATCAAAGTCCTCCCTGAAGTGTCCCCAGAATCATTCCTGAAGCTTTGCACCACAGGACTGCAGGTGATGCAACAAACCCAGGGTCTGCTGTAAGAGACAATGGCAAACCTCCCCCCACAGGGAGGTGCCGGGATTTTCCTACCTGGCCTGAGCATATATTAACCCATTCTAGGATTTTCGGGGTGACCTTCACCACCAAGAAGACCAGCTGGAGAGGATCAGTGGAGCATCACTGCGTTTCACAGAGTGGTATTTTCCTTACTCTTTCTGTCCCACTACCTTTTTCCTGTTTCTTTCTCTCTCTGCATCTCTACCCCCCCTCCCCCCCCCCCCCCAATTTACTATGAAATAAAACCCATAGTATTGTCACTGGCATATGGTCTCATTTTCACCTTAATTCGAGCAGAGGCATTTCTAAGAACCTTAGTAATCGGATCTTGATGACTCCCTATGTATGTTACAGTGCAGTAGTGTTATTTAGTTCATTAAGAAAAACGTATGTAAAATGGTTGATATTCCCTGCCAGTGTCTTTTATAAGCACTAGAGCAAAGAGTATGTGAAGTCCCAAGTGAGGAAATAGCAAAGGCTAGGAGTACTGCAAATATGTTTTACACTGCCTGAACATCAGTCCATGAAACGTGTACACTATTTGGTTTACATCAGGTAATTTCACTTCTTTACTGAAATAGATCAGTTCTTAGTATCATGCAGATAGGTGAGAAAAATGGAAGTAGTACTTAAAAATTTACACAAACATGCCTACAGTGGTTCAGGTAGACCTCTGCCCAAATTGAAGAACATGGACAAAATGATCTCTTCATCAAACTACAGATGTCCAGGATGTCTTTTATCTCCAGTTTTTCAGGCAGTGTTGAGATTTCATAGCCTATCTTAAGTCCTAACTCTGTTGTCTGTGTACTTTTGGGGAAAACCTGATTAGAATATATTTATTAAAAACCCAATCTGCAGAGTGCCAAAATGCAGTTTCACTGAGACTCCTGATCGTTTCCATAATGCAAACTTATATTATCTTTCAAAAGAGTAATGGGAGAGTCATTATTGAAAGAAAGAATTGTTTTCTTCCTGACTTTCCCTGTGTATTTGCTCTTCCATTGCCTGGCTGCATCTTAGGTGCCTTCCCCGCGTGTCCTTTAGGTTAGTGTGATCCCACACATTGATGGAAATTTGGCCGCGATACTGCAGATGAACAAAACCAACTTTTTTTAGTCTCTAAAGTAGGAAAGATATTCACGGTTAAATTTTGGTGTGGAATAACATACCTTGAGATTTCAGGTTTCACAGAATGTCAAGTAAGTGTAGGATTGGTTTTTGGGTCTGTTTTGCTACTCTAGTGCAATCTTTGTTTTGCAGAACCATTGTCGGAACTTAGTCCCCCAATACTTGGCAGTATTGTACCAACACAAATATCAGCCTGTTGCAGATAATACCACAAATACAGCTCTTAACTGGTCTACAAAAATCTGTTCAGTGAGGAAGGAAGACATGCTCTAGACAGAGGTTAAGAAAGCAGTTTCTCAGGTTAGCAGGCTGCCATGGATACAGAAAAATGACACTGGCCCATTTCCACCAGTACCTCTGTGGATGGCAGGAGGGCTGCAGCTGCCACCTGAGAAGCAGCAACCAAATTTATGATCCAGCCATGCTTCTCTCAATCAGGTCCAGGTTTTCCCATCTTACAGATACAGTGACAGTTCTTACCCCTCACTTCTGGATCAATAAAACTAATTTTCTCCCTACTCTACTGAAGAGCCCTGAGTTGGGCCTGCCACCAGCTTAGTTCTTACCACTTCAAAACTATTATGAATAAATAGATGGGCATACAACCCAGTCGACAGCCTGAATAGCAATTTGCCTTTCTTTTTTTAGAACTAAATACCAAAGAGATTTTTTTTCTCTCCCTGTTTGTACCATAACCTGGCTTCTGATACACAAAGCAATTCACTGTAAATAGAACTCATCTCTTTTTTAAAGTACTTTCATTCTTTATACTAATCAGAAGTTAATCAGAGTATGTGGGAGTCCCATGTTCCCAGAATAGCCCCAGAAAGCATTCAGGAAGCAGGAGTTATGCTGGCACACTTCTGCAAAAGGTTGCCATGACAAGAGAACAGTTCCTTCTTCTAAATCTCCTTTGATTGTTTCTGAGGTCATCTTGGGCAGCCAGCACTATGTGAGAGAAGAATGAGAAGCTCAAAATCATCATAATAATACCGAAATAGGCTAATTTTCACATTATGTAACTAAATGGGAAAGGAAGGAAATGAAGATGGCATTGGATTAAATTAATGTAGTTGCAGATCACTGTAGTCAGAATAATCATCTCGCGTATGATTTAAAAAGGAGGGTGTTATGTTTTTTAATGGATCCAGCTGCAAGCAATTGTGAAGGAACTAAATAGAATTAGTAATGATGGTCTAAGAAAGAAGCAAATGTTGTTTGTTTGTTTCTTTCTTGAGGGGAAATCAAATAAATAAATGACTCAGAATTTAAGACAGACTCCACAAACAGAGCATTTGACAGGTTGTCACAAACCAAAAGACCAGTTTTCCATGAGCTGTCTGCAAGGTGGTGTACAGAAAGATCAGCTTCAGCATCCCCCAAGTCAGTGGGAAAAGAAATCTTCTTTCAGAATATAGGTTTTATCTGCCTGCTGGGATTTACCTCCCTGGGAAACCTGTGTCTCTCTCCACTTTCGGCATTTCCCTACTAGGTTATCCCTGGTATCACTCCTTCTTTACCTTCAACTGCTGTAGGAGTTGATCCTGGTGATTCTCCAATAAACCTTCTAGTTCATTAATAAAACCACTCCTAACTTTTAAAAAAGATCAAACAATATAATCAGCTAGAGACTAAAAACAGCAGCCACCAAGACCTGAAATTCAGAAACAAAAGCAGGTCCTGGTGAAACTTGCAAGTCAGCAAAGGGCTGAAATATACCATTTGTCTAACAAGGATCCCTGGCTGTTCAGGCAACTCGTCTCTGGTATCTCATTTTCTCACACTGAAGTCTCCTTCTGATCCACACACCAAAGAATTACCTCCCATTTTGCCTGTAGTGTACCCAGCCCTTCACAGCCTATTGGCATAGAAGGAGGGGGGAGGGGTGAGAGAGGAAAGGGGAAGAGTTGATTAATTTTTCCCAAAAGCTATAGAAATGTACTCCTTTCCCCTCTCCAACTGAAATAATTTCAACCTGCCTGGTGTGATTTACTACACCAACCCATCCTTAAGGACTACAGTAATCAAGCTGTCCTTTAGTAACCTGCAGTTGTCACCTTTCCTCCATTGTCTTGCAATACAGGAAAGACTACCTAAAGCCATAAATGCTGGAGAGGGTTTAAGGCTATTAAACAAATCCTGGGGCAGCACCAGGTGTCCAACTCTCAGCTGAATAATTAAATGTCTCTTTTCTTCCCTCAGCAAACTGGCCACCTCTGAATATTTCTTGATTGCCCCTTGCTGTCCTCGTTGCAAGGCAATGATGTGACTTTCATAATGAGCAATCCCACTGATGGCAACAGGACCCAGGACCGCTCAACTGCTCGTACAGCCTTTGTAGGCACGGGCTTCTTGATTTGGCCAAATTCCCACATGACACAGCTGTCACACACCGGAGAAGCACGATTTACTTTCTAATGTGCAAAATAAGAGAGAGAATGGGAGAGAAAGTAATTATAATGGTAGATTAATTTCCTAACAGAGAAGACAGATTATAAAGGGTAATGTTTCTTGGACCCTTTCGAATGCACCACTTTGTAGCAGTCTGAATGCAAAATTATATGAGGAAATGCAAACTATTACAGATAGTGGCACTGTTTGGTCTGCCTGTTCAACGGGCTCACTTTTTTGTTTTGTTTTTAGTTTAAGGGGAGAAATGTAATTGTTTGTCCCAGAGATAATTATTTTTTTTTCTGAAATTGAAAATCATGTATGTCAAAAAATACATGTCTAGGATTTGTAAATGTTAGACTGCTTGTATTCAGAGTACTTGCGACTTCTTTAAACTATTCTGCACATATGAGCACTTCTTAGAAGGCAGAATAGAAATGTTTTGTTGATGCTTAGCACAGCTAACAGTTTAAATGTCACCCTGCTCTCATCAGTATCATTTATCTTTCCCATTTGAATAATAATTCATCTAAAAAATAAGCCATGTATCTGTTGGGTATGATCATATTGAAACAAAATGTGGAGAAAACCAAAAGTTGTTCAACTGGACTATGTTATGGGTAACACTAGTTTTCACAAACATTTTCTTTCCTGTGACTAAAGCAATTTTTCTCTAAAGGATACTTGATGGATAACTATGCATTATCAATAGATTGTTCTGCTGTGTTTCTGAGATAAAGAGCATGGATCGTATTGTACCAAATTCAGAATCCAAATAAGACAAGTAGAATAAAAGACCAGAGAATTTGCAGGTGATTTATTCCATAAATTGAAGCTGTGAATTGTCAACTACTGGAATGTTGTTTTCCTTTCATTGACTACCTGTTGGAAATGTTCTGATGTTTTAAAAATCATTTTTAATCACTCTTAGTTTGCCATTTACTCAGGATTAGTTGACTTCAAATGAGCTAGCATAGAATTAATTTTATTGGATTATGGCTAATTTTTCATGTTTATGTAACACATTGACCTTGAGTTTTCTTATGTTTTATAGTTTTGATTAGGAGAAATGTAGATTAAACTTTTTTTTTCCCTTCTATTTTTTTGTTGTTGTTTTTTTTTTTTTGTAAGTTACCTGGACCTTAAAATCTTTCATTTGGTAAAACATTCCTACCAATAAATCATTCACTAGAATGATCAGATAAAGTGTGCATGAAATATACATGAACATAATTGAAATGAGTTTATTTAAGAGCTCAAATGAGTGTTTGTAGACAGCTTTCTGAAGCATTTATCCAGCACCATTGAAAATAGTATAATTTTTTAATAAAAAAGAAATGACACCAGATAAATTTAGGGCTGACAGCACACTGGAGGAAAACTATACAAGATATTATTAGGATGGTAAAACTTTTCACAGAAAAAAACAAACCCACCAAACAATTAATTCATTGCATATCCCACACTGAAGATGTTCTTACTTGTCTGGGCAAACACAAACTTGCGTTGTTGAAAGGGGAGTTAAAATCGGAAGGAAAAACACATCATAAATGCATTGGTAGAGTCATCATAAATGTCAGTAATGCAAATGGGGAGATTGAAGATTGCTTGATAGAATTGTGAATTACCAGGGTGTGTTCCAAATCAGATTTATTCAGTCCTTGGTTCTTTATACTCTACAGCAACACTGATTGCACGTTCAACTTGTTCACTCTTGTTTCTAAAGGGTGAAAAAAAAAAAAGAATGTTTCATATATTTATATTATTTATACATTTTCACCCTGGATATTCCTCACTTATAAAAATATCCCGACTAGTTATTTGGTGAGGCTTCAGAGCCTTTTGTAGACATTAACTAGTTACATTTCACAACATTTCTCTGAGGCAGAAAATTAAGTTTTAAAATTCCTAATTGTTGGATAAGGAAACTTAGGGACAAAGGTTTAGTGATTTACTGAAGCCACAGGAAACAGCATAAAAAGTGGAATAAGAACTTGTTCCAGCCCATTCCTGTGGCTTGTAACATACCAGCACAGGACAATTATAAAATGTTGCACACTTTATCCATAGTCCACATTTTTACTCCTTCCCTTTTCTACCCAGATATAATACATTTTAAGCCAAGCATTATTCCATATAAAGTACTAGTATTTCTAGTTCTGTCATCTTGTTTCTTCAAACAAACTGATTTTTTAATATTTTGTTTAAAAGGTTACATAATTTCATAGACAAATTAGTCTTCCTCTCAGGAATAGAAAATGCCTGTGGACACTGAAAATATGGCCATCACCAGAGTGTCTAAGGCTCGCACTAACAGAGACCACAAATGATGGCTCCACACCTTTAATGGAGCCTTTGGAATAAAGCAAATCATGTTGTTAGTCAAACCAATTGTTTTTTTCCAAAGCTAAAATTATTAAAGTTATTTCATTGAAAACAGAATTAATTTAAGAATATATTCCCAAATATTTTAGACTGGGAATTTTGAAATCTGATTAAATTTCTGTTTTCTGATTTAAATGTTTGCTGACTGACTTAAAAGAACAATACTAATACATTAAATCAAAATTTCCCCCACTCTTTATATTTGTTATGATTCCAGTGAATAGGATAAATTCTTTATTTATTTCTGCTACTCTTATCTTCATCTGTGCCCCCCCCCTTCCTTTTATGTGTCACTCCATTCAATTTTCAAACTTTTCTTGACTTTGGAAGGCAGAAGGGAAAAGTGAAATTGTGTGCGTAAGCTACCACACATCCTGAAGTATTGAGAAAGTGCTAAAAAATTACAAAAGTGGAGAGAACACAAAAAGCTGATGCTTCATAAATTAAAGGTTTTGAGGTAAAGTGATTTAGTACAAATTTCTTCCCTGCAAGCACATTTGAAATTAGTATTTTTAAATTGTATGGGGGAGGGTTGGGCAGGGTCTGCATTTAAAATACCCCGTGAAACTTTCTTGAATGGAAAAGGTGAAGAGTATTTTGGGAAGCCTTTTCCATAAAGAAACCTGAGATTTTAGGTGACTGGGGCAAACTACACAACACCTTTTAGGGCATTTTTTTATATTCACTAACAATCGCTCTCATTTTTCTGCATTCAGGTAGCTTTGTTTATGTAGGGCACATCAAGAAAAAGCAGTTGTCAAGAAGTTAATTGTCCTACAGTCTTTATATAAACTTGCTCTAACAGGCCAATCTTCCTTGAAAAGTTTCCCTCCCCTTTCTGCAAGCATCTTTCAAATACACATACAGTTTGTGTAAGCAGTGTGTTTTGTCTGACGGTTCAGCTGCCTGGGAACAGCCCTTCCTAAGCAAGAGCTGGAGACAGATCCTAACTCCTCACCTGGATGCACCCTGCACCAGGACACCTGAAGACTTCAGTGAGGAAGCACAGTGTGATAAGCACAGCAAACACAGGACTGGAGCAAGAGGAGCTTGTAGCAGACATCCTGGGAACCCCCAGAACATCAGCTGGGCTTGCACTCATTTCAGTAGTGGTCAGGGCTGCTCTCATGCAGGCAGAGACTTGTTGGGGGCCTGCCTGCTCTGAGAATCTCTTATAGGGTGCGTAACCCCTCAGTTGTTTGTTCCATAGCTTCCAAGAGATAGTAAAAGCCACCTCCAGCATATCTTAAGTTTGCATTGGATAATGTGGATCTATGAACAGCAAAACTGGAAAAAAATTCTTTCACATAAAATTCCTTTTTATTTCAGTTGAATTGCAAAGTTAATTTCTTGAATACCTTATCACAGAAATATGACAAGTGGGACATGCTCTCAGTACTCGATGGAGCTTCCCATATGATTCACAACCACATATTTTAAATAACAGCTAATTACTTTTAAAAACTGTTTCATTTTGATAACACCACCAACAGAAGAATCACCTGAAACACACATGAAGAACTTGCTACTGAATGTGTTGGTTAAGTCCAGAGACTTAGTTTTAAAAAGCATGTGAATTGTGTGCCAGAAAAAAATGCAGCAGGCTTCCATCTGTACATTGCTTCGATCTGATACAATTAAATGGACCTTTGTGTGACCTCCCTGACCTATCCAGAACTCCCACTGGCTTTCAAGATTGACAGTAATGCCAGCAAGAAGCTTATGAAACGGGGCAAATCTGCTAAGGCACATAAACCCCTCTTTCAATAGTGCCTCAAGCCTTTAGGCACAGATCTTGGAAGGGTTCTTAGCAGTAATAAACTTCCTAAAGACCAAAGTCTCAATGCCGAAGTTTTCCAATCTTTGACATAACCTACCCAGCCAGGGGTCTTAAGAGTCTAAATGATAAACAGGCCTAAGGTGCTTTGAGATCCCCAGACAGAGTGTGCCATACACATTTAAACAAGTACATCCTTGACAAATCTCAAAAGCATGCCAAAATCCCGACTCAGGACTCTACTGAGTAGAGTTTCTAACTCATAAAATAGACAGTTATTTCAGTAGTAAGGCTGTGTTTTGTTTTGTTGGACTGTGGATTTTGTTTTGTTTTGTTTCTCATAATGCTTCAGATTATGGCCTTCCATTGAGCTGCTTTGTGCCCTTAGAGGCAAAAAGCCAGTCTAACTCTGTATTGGGGAATTATTAATCCTGGGACACCATGGAGTTAGTGTGGTCAGTCAGGAGCAGTGACTGTCCTGTAATTGAAGGTCTCTAAGAAAAGCCTTACATGGTTTTTACCTGCCATGAATGCATCTCAAGGGCAGGGTTATTATGCTTTAACTAAATGTTTCACTTATGAATACCTTTGCTGTTATCTAAGTTGTTGGCATCTTGTTGAGGAGTGAACCCAGGGGAGTGTAGTGCAAAGAGAACAACACAAGAATGTGGAAATAATGGTGAAAGATAGAAAGAATATTAGAACTGAGAAATCAAATGGCAAGAGATGAAGAGGAATAAAATATGCCTTACAATGGGCAAGTAACACAAGGCATGAAGAGGGAGGTTATTTTGGAAAATGCATCAAACCCACCTCCATTTCTATTTACAAGCTGATTCAGCAGTGCCTGTCATTCAAATCATGTCTCAACAGCAAAGGAATTGTTGTGAGAAGCAAATCATAAAACCAACAGGTGCTGAGAACATGCTGCTGCTGCTGTGTTTGAAAAAAAAAATAAATTACAGGTCTCACATTTAACACCAACTACAAAAACTTGAGGTGGAAGAAACTGCTATAAGAATGTGAGCCAGCAAGCTCCTATCCCTGCAGTGGTTTGGTGGTGGCTTTTTTCACTCATCACACTTTCCATGCAGGAACTCTGAGTGTGATTGCATGTATGTGTACATTTGTATTTTGGGTTTTTTAAATCTACTTTGCCAAATTTCTCTAATGGTTTCTCTAATGAAAGGTCTACTGCTAAAAGATAGACTCTACTTTCTTCCCCTT
This sequence comes from Cinclus cinclus, assembly GCF_963662255.1. Lineage (NCBI taxonomy): Eukaryota > Metazoa > Chordata > Aves > Passeriformes > Cinclidae > Cinclus > Cinclus cinclus. Next base: position 66,221,035 of record NC_085046.1, read on the forward strand.
ATTATTTTAAATTACATTTCGTGAACTGGGACTTTGTGGCCACAACTGTCCTACTGTCCTATTTACTTGACTGCCTTCTCCTTGCAATATTATTATTATTATTATTATTATTATTATTATTACTATTATTCCTACAACCCTGTGAATACTGTGACTGGAAATACAGAATGCCAGCAGAGGTGTCTGCGTGTGAGGGAGCACAGCTAACGGCACTAACCAGCAAATTTTAGCCTTTTCTACAGCAAACCGGTACAGATTTCATGTCAGCTGAGCTTCTCCAGCAGCAGTGGCAACAGCCACCGGGTGCCAAACTGCTATCTCCCCACAAATCCCCGCCCTTCAGCCGCGGCAAGCACCCACGCACCCGCACACCACCCCGGCAGCAGGCGGAGGAGTCTCAGCCGAGCCCGCCAGCCAAATCCAGAGGTAACACGGTGAGAGGAAACCTCACACAAGCTGCAGTTAGCGAACTGCCATATGCCCTGACAAAGCTACTGACAGCAGTGGCGAGCCCAGGGAGGGCTTTTATCATTAGCCCCTCACCCAGCAGTGGAGGAAACTCATTTAGCCCCATGCTGGACTTTCATTAGGAGCGACTTGCATCAGATGGTCGCAGCGTTCTGGCACTGGTGTCGCCCGGTCCGTTGCTGGAGACGTGGCCATATCTCACCCCAGCAGGGATCCCCAGATTGGAGCGGCTCGCTGTCGACAGATGCCAAGACAGCAGCGGTAGTAGTGACAAAAGCAGCTTGGTTTGGTGTTATCTTTTATGCCGGCATGTCACAGCCCTGAACTTTTCAAGAGGTGGCATTTCACAAACTACTTATTCCTGTTGCAGACAAAAAGGCAGGGAGTTTATATAAATGGGGAGAAATAATCTCAAATAAAATATGCTTGAAATTACCACTTGAAGCTGAAGCAAGAAGCAAAGAAGCTGTCACTGGCAATCATTATTTCTAACCTTGGGACTGTAATAAAAAATCAATGAAGCAAGAGATGTCAATATTCTAGTAACAAAGATGTGATACCAGCACCCTCTCCTCCCAAAATCCTAGCTGCTTATGGTAAAAACATACAAAAAATGGAAGAACAGACGTAGCAACAGAAACACTTTTTTCAGAAATATTCTATCATTTTGGAGCAAGTGCTTGCATGGCCTGCAGGAGGGGATTTTCATGGAGAAGTGAACCAAAACAGTACTTTTTTACACTGAGCTGTGAATTCTCTGAAGAGCACAGTGACTCTTGTCAAATGCAATTTCAAAAACACCAAAACACCTTGACTGTTTCACTTCCTTCCTGCCTGTTTCCCAAGCATGGATATTCAGTATTTACATCCCTCACATATCTTGCAATCAACTGCCTCACTGTGCAGAGACAGTATAAATTGATACGGCCTAACAAAGAAACCCCTAAATAAATCTCTTTATTTTTATCAGTGCTTTTTAATGAACTTCTGTGTTTAATTAAAAACAAACACACCCAAAGAAGAAAAGGAGCTTTTTAAAAATCTATAGCTTCCTTCCCTTGCTTTTCTCATCAGCATGATAGAAAGCTGTCCTATGCTATTTAATGGATTTGACTTCGGGGAAGACAAAACATCAGTAGCTCCATTTTATAGTCAGGGAGCAAAAAACAGTAGGGGAGACGAGGTCCTGGCTTCCTGGGTGGAGGCGGCAACCCTGACTGGCACTCCGAGGGGCTGATCCGCCTGTGTGAAAGGCAGGCACCGCGGGAATGGGACGGGACAGTCGGGAAGCTGAGCTGAGAGCTCTGGGAAAGGGTGCAAGGGGCTCACATTAACCTGACCTGCCGCCTAACTCTTCCCTGCTTCAGGAGGCGACCCACAGCCCAGCACCCTCTCCTGACACAGCAGCCTCTCATCCCCAAAAGGGAGTTCTTCACCTTTCCACTGAACCACTTTTGTGCCAGTATAGCCCCGCTGCACCCAGCGTGGGATCCCAGGGGATGTGAAAGCCTCTAATGCCCGGGCACCGACTGCAGCAGTGACCGGTGCTGCAGCCGGGCAAGCTCAGCCAGGCCTCGCTGACCCGGCACTAACTAGAGTGGTTTTCATTCGCGTTTTTATAATAGCTCTTCCGAACCCATCGGGGCGGACAGCCGGGCAAGCCGCGCCGTGGCGCTGGTGTGTCCTCACGTCAACAGCGGGCTGCAGGCCTGTCCTTGCCGCTCCGCTTTTCAGAAGAGGTCGCGCAGGCGGAGCGGTCGGCAGCTTTGCTCTTCCACTCTATTATTTTAATATTTTATTTTATTGTATTGTATTCCGTCCTCCCGAGCAGGCCGGGCCCGGGCCGGGCAGGGCGCGCGCAGGTGGGCGGTATTGAGGCGCCACCTACCGGGCGGCGGCGGGAGCGGCCCCTCAGCGGGGCGGAGGTGGGGCCGTGGGCGCTCGGCCCTGCCCGCACACACGGACATTGCCCGAAATAAATAAACACATCGCCCCTTTATTTCAGCAGAAAGACCCCCCGAGCCCTTCTGCCTGGCCGCGGGGCCCGGCAGAGGTCGGAGGCGACGCCGCGGCGAGGGGGGCGGCACACGGACAACGTGATTCCTGGCTTTAATTGCTTCCATTTGGCCTCAGCCCGGGGTGGGCGCGACAAGGACGTAAGCGAATGTGTCCTGACCGCAGGAAGGAGCAGTGTTAAACATTTTAATTACACGGGGAGCGAAACAAAGTAAAAGCAGAACAATGAAGAGCAAATATAAAGAAAGGGAAGCTAATTAATGGAACATTAACGTAAGAATGTAATGCGAGCGGGCTGAATCTGTTTTTCAGCGTGGAAGGAGGGAAAACAGTGCTATTGTCCTGGGAAGAAGTGAGCGCAGCCCGGCTCCCAGCCTGTCGGACCTGGCAGGGCCGCCGTGACCCTGAGCGGGTTGTTTCCACTGCAGAGATGCTTTTAACACCCAGAGTCTTTAGGGATCTGGGAACCAACTATCTAGCCTTGAAATCCATAGAAATGCCAGGTCCACAGCCATTCATTCTGATCGTTTAATCTCTGCTGGCAAAGTGTTGCTCAGGATATACTCTAAACTACCCTTGCCACTCGCCACAGACCTACCTGTACAATAAGACATGTTGAAAAGGGCCATCCAGTTGCCAGGTCACCATTTTGAGCACATACTACATTTGGTTATTCTTATACCCCAAATGTGGGCATTTCATGAGGGTCAAGTCACCCCTGGTACCCCCTGGGGTCAGGGTGAAAAAGAGGCTGCGCTGATGATATAATTCTAATGTACTGGCAATGCCAATGTGCTAGTATTGTGAAATGTGCTAATAAGTAGATGATAATGTGATGATAATGTCAACATTTGCCTTCCGCTCTTCCATGGGGAACAGCCACTCTCTTTCACTGGCCTGCTGACTACAGAGGGAGCTCAGGGTGACCACTTGGCTGGTTTAACTGCTCGGCATTGGATCACAATGCTGCTTGTAACAAGTAACTTTCCTTAAAGGACCCCCTCTAACTTTCCTTAAAGGACCCCCTCTAAAGTCTGATCAGGTTTCAGGTAAACTCTTTCTTATTCCAGGCCTCTTTGGTTTTCCCACAATTAGTGTGAGGCATTGCAACATATGTGCATGAGCAGAAGAGATGGAGGTCAGGTTAAGGATCCTTTGTTTATTTGTCCCAAGTGCTGTCTCAGCTTGTGTGACAGCTGGTGTTGTGATGAAGTTTTCATTACAGTGCCTGAACTTTAGCCAAGTTTTCAGACCTGTTGATGACACTTCAGAAAACACAAAAGAATCAAAGCATTTTCAGCAGAAAGCATTTATGTGTCATGAGATACATATTTTAACCAGAAACTTGCAGTTCCTGGCAGACTGTGACTGGTTTAGTTAAGCTTCCATAAATCAAAGCACAATGCACAGACTATGAACATCAAAAACATCAGAATCCCACAGACAGGTATGTCAGTGCCTGGCAGCTTTGGACAAAATTTGCAAGAAAGGATCAAAGAGCTTCTACTCAACATTTAGGATTTAATGTAAATCATAGTCATCCTAGTGGGGGTTTCGCAATTGCCTTTACTAGGAGGCAAAGTCATCCTTCTGTGGGGAGGCAGGAAGCAAGAAGAGTCATCCTTAATATGAAAGGGTGTCCTAATGTATTCTGCAGTCACTTGTTTTGTGTGTTGTTTCTTAAAGCAGCTAACTAGCTAGTATCACTAAGTAGGTATACAAGCAAGTCAATAAAGCAAGCAATATATTATTTCATATTCGTAAAGCAAGCAATATGTTTTTTAATCATCTTAATATGCCTTTATGTAATGCATGTTCATAGCAAATGTGCTACAGATTTGAGAAGGTGCTGCTAGTGAAGAGTGAGATGGTAAAGAACAGGAAGATTTAAAGTTTTTATACTTATTTAAAGTTATATCATACTTACATTCATACGAATGAATGTTTTCTGCTGAATAGCTGGACCTTTCCAAATGCCACTTCAGGGTCGAGTGTTAGGCTGTTTATACAATAGATAGATCAAAGCTTAAAGTCTCAAGTCTTCAAGTTCTGAATTTTGTCTGATTCTAAGACCTAAGCAAGGATCAAAATAACTTTCCCCCAAATCTAAAAACTTGAAATTTTAAAAGCTGACTATTGTCAAACGTCATAAAATTTTAAATTCAGAAAACATATGTAGTTCTGATTCTTTTAACATTATCACCCTAATGCAATATGTCTGGATACAGGAGGAATATTTAAGCATTGGAGATAAAATTCATTACCTTTTTTGTGTCTCCTATCTTGTAGTTTATTGCATTATAAATACCTGCATTTTGTAACACTCTATCTGAAACTTCATTAAAATAAGCCATTGATCATGGAAACGAGAGTGAATGTGGATAACCAGGTTTTTTTCTGTTTCTACTGGAAATCTTAACCCAGCAAAATTAATGTACCACCAGAGAAGGCCTATGTTTTCTCTTCTTCTCTACATCTTCTAAACCATATTTATAGTCCGTCTGAGAAATGAAACTAATTAACACAGTCCTTGACTTTTCAATTCCACCATCAGAATGAATGAAGGACGGTGCTTAAACTATTTGGAATGATGGCCTTTTCAGGAACATTTTTTTTGATTCAATGTTGGAGTATATACTGGTGAAAACATCTGTCAGATGAGCAGAGCTTGGAATCCATTCCTCAGAGATTTTACCTGCTTTACCTACTATCCTAATATCTACAAATTTTCCCCTCAAGCCACGCAGTGGAAGATTGTTTTTGCTATTCCTCTCTTCCAGGAGTACTTGAGAAGGTTGCAGAGGCCAGACCAGTTATCCTGATGGAAAATGGAGAAAAATCCTTGTGCATTTCAGAGGAATCTAAATGGGAGCATATCTGAAATCTGCAGTGCATTGCATCAGTGGTGCTGGGTCAAAGCTTTTGTGCCCAGATGTTCTCTTGCATGTAAATACAGAAGTGCTTGCAAAAAAGGGAACAAACTTTCTTCCTGGTGCTGGTCATGTACATAAGCAGTAATTCCAATCACACTGGAAGACTGTGGTATCAAAGCCTTCCTTCTGGAGTGGGTCAGGCTCACTTTATTCTTCACTGAGGATAATTTTTTGCAGTATTCAGTTACACATGCATCTGGTGGGGCAGAGGGCTTGGCATCACTTCACTGCAGGCAGCCCAGCTCTAACAAGAGGCTCTTCTAGACCCCTCTAGAAGCAAATTGGTTTGCATTTTCTTTGGTGCATGTTCTGTACCATAACGTTGTCACAGCCTCAAGCAATGAGAGTGCAGCATTGATGGAAGCTCTGCAATGGCTGCGTGGAGGGCAATGAAGTGTCAGCAGTAGGAAACAGGAGACATGGATGAAAATATTCATCTCTGGCCTCATCTGTTGGCACCCGGTAGGATTGATGGATGAACATAGTAGGTGAAGGACATAAGCAGCCAATAGATGAGCAAATACCTCATTAATAGCTGATATATGTGGCATCTTCTTTTGGAAGGCAGATGAGCAGAAGTTACTTAGAAATAGTTCCCAGCATTAGGGATACAAGTAACAGCAGGTGAACTATAGCAAACTGTACAAACGTTGGTGGTTAAGTTTGCTTCAAGTCCAGAAAAGGTAGAAAGACTAGAGAGTGTTACGTGCTGCAAAGTATGTTTGTGGTCTTCATGGTTTTCTCTCAAACTGACTCTTGATCATTAGAAAATATCTGCTTTCAGCCTAGCTCATCTTCTGAAACTGATAATGGGCTCTGAGGCTGCAATATTGAGGAGAAATAACAGATTTGCAAATCCATGTTGCAAATCCATCTCACACCTTTTAGTGATGGGGAATAACTATAAGGGATGCAGTGAAGGTGAACATATTTTAATGCTTTTCATTAAAGTGCCACCTCCATTCATATGAATGAAATTTAGCTACAAGATGTGTGTGTATGTGCCTCTGTGTCCATTAAATAAAGTATCCTTCAAGAAGGATACACTGAATGGGTTTTCCAAGTTGATGAAATAATTCAGTATGGTATAAAGACCAAAAATCTCAAGTGTTTATCACAAATTCACAAATAGAGATTCCAACCTTTCTTTTTAGTTTTTTTTTTTGAATGCACTAGAAGCAATTTTGTCTGTAGATATGATTTCTTTGCAATTTCTTAATGCAATGATGGAATCTGCATATTTTACAGAAAAATCAGGATATAGCAACTACCTGCTTTGAATGTTATTAATTTAAAAGTTTCTGGAGTTTATTTATAGGGGTCTGTAGGGATTTTGAATGCAATGCAGTTTTTCAGAGTAAATAAAAGGTACCTCCTAAATGATACTGGCAACTAGCACAACCAATATATAAGGGGGACTCCATGTGACATCTCCATGAGAATGACCAATAATTTTCATAATGAAAAGAAGTCTTATCTGCCAGATACTCAGTATCTTGGCAAGTTTTAATACAAAAGTGAAAGCCTTTTTATAGAAAAAAAAATAGAGTCCACAAAATTTGGGGCAACTTTGGAGTTTCTCGTTTAGTGTAGAAATAGTAGGAATGGGAAAAATAATCTGGGGGGAAAAATAGATGTATAGATAGAATGTGAATTCAGGACATAGTGATGAAAGCATGTCTTCATGTTTTGTATGGTTCTAGTGAAAGACAATTGCTAATAAGAAGTGACTGGTTAAATTGTGTCAATGACCAATCCTATTCTGCTTGTTCTGCTGAAGCCAGGCACCCTCTGAGGACAGCTGGAGCTCAGCCAGAATGTCGTGACCATGGTCAAGGTCATAGGTCCTCATATGCCAAGCAATATACAGTCTTTTTCTTAATCTTTACAAACTCCTTTTCTTTTCTTTTCTTTTCTTTTCTTTTCTTTTCTTTTCTTTTCTTTTCTTTTCTTTTCTTTTCTTTTCTTTTCTTTTCTTTTCTTTTCTTTTCTTTTCTTTTCTTTTCTTTTCTTTTCTTTTCTTTTCTTTTCTTTTCTTTTCTTTTTTCTTTTCTTCTTTTCTTTTTTTTTCCCATGGGGAAACAGACTGGAATATACTCAGTTAGACACCGTTAGTATTTTTAATCCTTATCTCCTTTTGATATAAAAATAAAGCTACCAGTTATTTTTTGTTTCATTATTAAGCCCTTGGTTTTTACAAGGATTTCAGAACTTGGCCTAGATTAGAAACAAAAATAGTAAGAGCTCCTTTTCACAAGAAATAAGATTTAAAGGTATTAGGGGGCATATGCCCTCCTTTTTAGCAATCAGCATGGGGAGTTATTTTTTTCTGGCCCTGAAAAAATCAACTACAGTAACTCAAAAAATGTTTTAATGGTTTATTTTTGTAAATGCTGTTTGTAGTAATATTCCACTAACACATAATACACATGAGTCCTTTCCCAGCCTTTTTCTGGTTAAAATTTGACTTGCTATGAATAGTTGGTAGGCAGCCCAGTGCAGGGAGGTTGGACTGAATGTTGAGACAGGTGTATTTTTGGCTCAGCCAGCGCCCCAGTATGTAACTGTGGTCTCTGCATCAGTTTTTCCTTCTACCCTAGTTTTTCTGTTCTACTTAAACAAAAGCTTTGAGTTTTAAGGCATGACATCTCACTATGTATTTGTAAGTAACCATACCCAAAACAATGGTTTTCACTTGAATTCTTATGCTCCATTAACATTGAAATAACAGCAGCCTTTCAATGGTTGCCTCTTCAGAGGAGTTGGGCAGTTTTGACATCATGCTTTAATATTAAATTGGGCTTTGTTCGGAGCTGTAGCAGTCAGGAACAACTATTATGTGTGGGCATGTGAATGCAGGAACAAATGGAAATGGCTGCATCCAGGATTCTGGAAATCATTACGTTCGTGCCATCACAGGCTACCACATTGCACTGTTCTTTCCAGAGTCAGAGCCTCAGCTTGAAGGGCCATTAGACTCTCCAGATTTTGCAAAAAACTAAAACCTGGCTATTTTTTTGGAGGTTCCTGATGGTTGTAATTCTACATCCTGAACCAGTGCCACCGATGAAGGTTCAGTGACCTCGTCTCTCTCCAACAGTGATGCTGGCCAGTTCACTTTCATTCCTTGGTGCTGGCAATAATGTTCTGATGCAAGACTAAATCTCTGTCCCCAGTCAGAGTGTTTTTTGGAAAAGGACAAATGTCAGACAATATCAGACTAGGCCCATGGGTCAACTATTGTAGCACCTGCTCCCTGGCTCTCTGGCATGGAAATAGTGCTCATTTTGATATCTAAGTTAGAAGAATTAAATGTTCACACCCAGCTTTGTGTGGTTTTAATCTGCCTTTCAGAAGAAAAGCGAAATAGTTTTGCATATCTTTATTACTGTTCAGAGAAATTTCCTCTTCACATTCCATGTCTTCTGGGCCTCATTGCCTAGGCACATTTCAATCTGAGATGCATTTTTTATCTTGCAGTTCAACAATGGCCGTCCTCCTCCTTGCAATGTGAGACACATTAGCTCCTCCCAGCCTTTCTTATGAATACACACTACATTCCCTAGTCTAATTTTAAAGGGGTAAATTTATTTCCTCATTAGATGTTTGAATTACCTGAGGCCCATTTATCATGATCCTCTTTCTTAAATATTCTTTAATGCTGCAATATCCTTTTGAAATGTATAATCATATACCACAGCTGAGATCAGGCATTGCTAGTGATTTATGTAATGACATTCCATTATTTCCCGTATTGCTGTCCAGTCCATCTCTAATTCACCATGCTTGGGTTTGCAAAATGGTAATATTGATCATTGCTTTTCTAGAAATTGTCTGTGCCTGTTTTGTGTCTCATATAACCATTATTGAAGGCAGGAAATGAAGCCTAATGAGTTTCAGAAAGCCCAGTTTAGAACTTGCAGTACTTTTTTTGTGCAGACATGAAGAGCTAGCTTGTCCACAGACTCAGTTTAGATGCACAAGACTAGATCATTTGAAAAAAATATTCCATTTAGACAAGCTGGACAAGTGACCTATGAAAACACTTTTCATGACCAAATTCCCTGAATCTAAATCATATAATACTTCTGCTATGCCTTCCCCATTGGTATCCCTTCGAAAATATATGTATTTTTTTAATTGACCAATCTTAGCAAGTAAATTCTCTTTGCTTCTCTTCCTGCATTCCCATCTTACAATGTAGCTGATTCACAAGTAAATAAAGTAATCCCAGCTAGAATTGCTACTGGTGTCTGGTCATTCGTTCCTAGATTTTTATGACTTTTATGGCCATTTTCTTACCTTACCTGGACATGTGGAAAGCTGTGCAAAGTGCCTTCAGTTGATAAAATGCAGCAAAAACATGAAAGACCAACAGAAAGACAAGTTTACCACTAGGCTGGAAAAGACAGCTACCTTACTTTTGTATTGAAAAAATGTATATGCCTGCAGTCCATAAAAATGGACTATTTAACCTGCTCTTGAACTCCCAAAAATGTTTCCACTCCTTCCATATTTGAAGGATTCTGGTTGCTTCATGTTTGAATTCCTGAGCTTAAGCTTTTGTCTTCTGGGACAATTGGGCACAGTCCCAAGAGCCTGGCATTTTCTCCCTCTTTCCACATCCAGATTAAAAGCAACGGGGTGTCCAGTCTTGCCCTGGAGACTCTTAACTGTTCTGCATGTATGAAAAAGTGAATTTCAAAAAACAAACTGATAGAAATAACCTATTTTGCCAACTGTGCACAAGAGTTTTGTGCACAGTCATCTGTGTGTTGTGGATGCATGCCTGCCTACAGAAACATGAGCTTGAGAGTTTTATACCTAGCTGGTATAAAAGGAAGAGTTAAACAAGAAAAGCTTTTCGGACCTCACAGTTTTTTTCATAATCATAATGTGGTTGGCTTCTCTGGAGAAACAGAACTATTTGCCTCTTTCTCCTTAATGGTTAAAACTACATTTCTTGGGGAAGACTAATAAAATGAACAATAGAACCCTGGAGCCTGCAGAGCTTGGGTCCAGTTCGTACAAAGAGAAAAAAAACCAAAAAAGAAATAAAAGAAAAAAGGCTGACTTCTTAAATTTTGCCACAAGGACCTCATGCCTAGAGCCGCAGGAAGAGGTCCACACATAGCCTGGCCATTAATTACAATTTTTGCATCCTTTTGGTTGTATTTTTTGATGACAACAGCAACTAGAGAAAATCAGAACAGAGAGTTGGGGATCATTCTGAGTAACTTCTTGCTTTCCCTGTCTCGTCTCAAGGGGTGGCAGGCCCTAGACTTATTTCTGCAATTTCTGGAACATTTTCCATGAAGTGCTGACTTGCAGTCTGCAGTTTGTATCACTTAGAGCAATATTCAGCATCACAAAGGATCAGATCCCATAGCAGAACCCAGCCAATCTGGACTTACAACTTGTCAGCAGTAATCCACTGTGAGCAAGGTGACAGAGTACCAAAGATCAGCATGGCTGGATGGTTGGCACATGTGTCCCACATTTTTGGGGGCACATGTATGACTGTGTGTTATATTAATGTGCTCTGACTTAGTCTTACGGTAAAGAACTATCAGCCTCCTTCAATAAATTAATTGTGGTTGAGTGCTCACAGATTATCTGTAGGAGTGCAAATACAGCTGTTTGTTAGACATGAGACTCTCTGTCTTGTCAAATACATTATAAGCTAATTTATAGCAGGAGAATCTGTACCTCCAGTATGTGTGATAAACCTCATTTGAACCTATTTTGCACCTATTCTTGCTTGCTCTGGGTCATGGGTAGTGGTGTGTGTGAGCCAGAAAGAACTGCTCGACTTCCATAAACATAATGAGCTTCCAAGAGTGGAAATTAAAAAAAGAAATATGCATAAATTAATTTCTAATTTCTTACTGGTAAATGCAATGTATATCATGTTGATTAACAAAGACACAATGCCCATGAAATCCTACAAAATAATTTTTTTCCCCTATCATGTTTCAGAAGATAAATTTGCTTTAATACTTAGTGTTAGAAACAGCTCAAAAATGAGACATGACAGTCCTAGAAATCCTAAAGAACCAAATATGAATTTCTCCAAAGGGATTTGATCTCAGTTTCATATTCAGCATTTTTTCTTACTGGTTTATTTGGAGCATATAAAATTATTAATTTATTGCTGCATTTAATATGGAGAGTGGTAAGTAGCTGGATTTTGAACCAACTTGTCATTGCTGAAAATGTCAGGGCCACTTCTTCAATGCTCGTTGAAATTTTTAGTTAAGCAATGATATATATATATATATATATATATATAGCAGACGAACAAAGAAAAGCACACCTTATGCCAATGAAATAGTGCATAACATCACCTTCCTGTAAGGACAGAAATTACCACTTTTAAAGAAATCACTCTGATTTTTCAGGTTTAAATCAAAGATGCATGAGAAGCCATATCTTTCCTTTTCCACCTAGAGGCCACAGGATATAGGAACATGCTCCAGCCTCACAGAGGGGGAAAGATTGAGATCAGATGGAGGGAGGCCAGGAAGAAGCAATGAGAATTGCAAGGAACTCGGAGCACATGGGATGTAAGGAAACACTGGTAGTCTCCCCGTGGTGGTCAAAAGCAACTGCTAAAGAAAACTAAGCAGGGGAAAAATGGTAAGAGTCTGGCTACTTATAAAGGAATGAAAAACATCTTCTCATGTCCACTAAAGATAAAGGAAAAAATTATTTCAAGTAAGAGTGACTTAGGTTTAGATTTCAGGTAAAAAAATTCTAGTGGTATAAGTAGTGAAACACCAGAATACATTGCCAAGAGAAGCTGTTCAATCTCATGTGTCAATCAAGATTTTAAAAAATGCATTGAAAAGATGCTTTTACATATGGATAGTTATTCCCATCAGAAAGGTGGAAGGACAGACCAGATGTTCTGAAGCACATGATCCTACAATGAAGTCTATTTTCTATGGTTCTGTTATAACTATTTTTTTCTGTGGTCTGGGAGTAAATTAACCAGCTTTAGACCTGAAGTCTTACCTTTTCAGAATTTCCCACTTAACTTTTAATTTTTTCTTTTCTGTTTTTTTTCTGGATCCATTGAAAAGGGAATGTTTTTTGTCTCACTGCTTGACTAAGCCTCTATAATCTTTCTTCTACATCTGTGCAAAGCTACTCTCTTTTTCTTGTGTGTTTCCAGTGTATATCCCTGCAAAATTATACTAAACTCTTGCTTGATTGTATGTTGGAATCACCCAGTTTTCAATGACAGAAACAATCCTGTTCCTGCAGAAAATATCAAGATTTGTTCCCAGCTTCTGATCCTCAAGTTAACAGAAGCAAAGTTTTTGTTATATGCAGCTTTGGTCACCATGAATTCAGCAGTTAAAGAGGATTTTCAGTCACTGAACTGCTGTGAGTTTTTTTTAAGAACCAGGCCTATACGAAAATTTGAAGTTACTTGCTGTTCTTCCAAAAGACCCCAGAAGTTTTGTTACACATTTCAGCAGCAGTAGGTCTACTTCATTGTACTGGGAGAAGATTATTTACCCTCTTTTTAAATTTTTTTTTTCAATTTGCATGACCATTCTCATAGAATACTAAATAATGTCAGCAGGATTTGAAATTTAATTCAGAATTATTTTAATTACCTTAAATGTTTCACTTTTTTTTCAAACTAAATGCATAAATGGGATCTGCTCAAACATGCCTAGCAGGAGGCATTTAGGCATTTAAATGCCTCATGCAGATAGGCTGTTCCCTGCTTCCTTGTTTGGTTTGGTTTTCTCTTTCTTGTTTTAAAAAAACCCAGTAGTGAATGAATGAAACATAATTATGCAAATATGCTAAATCCAGTTGACAGGCAGGATGCAGGCAATGCTAAAGCAAAACTGGTAAGCTGAGGGCAACGTCTACATTTCATTATTTATTGGGGGCCAGATATGAAAAGGCATTTGAGCACCCAGAGAGACAGCCAGTCAGTAATATTTACAAAAGACCCCAGCAAATGAGGTGCATTATTCCTGTACAGTTTTACAGTGGCAATGTGGGGAAATTAGTGAGGGATATTAGTAAGCAGTGGCCCTCCAAATTAATCTACTTTATGAGTCAGCAATCTTGTGTGTTTCTCTGAATGCAAATCCCAAGTGCAAAACAAGTGTCATGCATACATCTACAATCTCATTTTTTTAAATTACTGTATGCTATATGTAAGAAAAAAACATTTTGTGCATTATATAAAAACTCTGCTAGTGACAGTTTTACCAGTTCACATTGAAATGCTGTAGGAAATTATAGATTGTGAGCTATAATTTCAGTGGTGAACCCAAAAGTTATTTCCAAGTCTCCGCAAAGGTGTGTCATAAATCTGGTCAAAGAGAACATGACAAAGAACTTACATAGTTAGCATTTTTCTACTGTAAGGAAATGAAGAAAAACTGTAAAGAAAAAAAAATTGTGCTATTGTTTCTATGTGCTATTTATGAAAGACATTGCTTCTGACACAAGCTACTTATGGATGCTGACCTTTGTAAAGGAATAAGGATGCAAACCTTCATATGTTGAGGTAGATTGGCCATTATGAACAAATGGAGGATTCAAAACAAAATAAACTCTAAAATTTGTCAGTTTTAGCAGTTTGCTATAAAACTCACACAACAAATTTGTGTTGGGTCCAATCTATTGAACAGTCACAGTACTGACTTGGACAATGAATTATGGAGTACACATAAAACTGGCAGATGGCATCATTCTAGGAGGGATTCCAAGAACTTGGGAGGACAAGGTTAGTACTCACAGTGATCCTAAAAATGTTACTGAAGTACTCCAAAACCAACAATATGAAATTCTAAGGTATGCTTATTGGGAAGGGGAAAAAAGAATAACAGAAAATGTGAAATGACTGAACAGAAAAATATCTGGCAGAAATTATGAATTAAAACATCTTAAAATGTTTGAACATTATATCGAGTAAAAAGACCAGTGTCATTCTGCAGTGTGCTAGGTGGCATGCCGTAAGTTAGAGATGGATGTCTTTATTTTGTCCTGTGCAGCATAACAGGACTTCAGCTAAAATACGTGGTCAGGTTTTGAGCATGGCATTTTAAGAAAATATGTAGACTAACTAGAATGCAGGCCAAGAGCATTAACACTGCTAAGGCATTCAAAAATATGACAGAAGGTTGAAAGAAATGGGTTTGTTTAGTTTTGAAAATAGTGAGGAGCAATTCAGTAATCAAGTAGTATGTAAAAAATTCTATAATGAGCACAGTCATCAGTTACTCTCCATGTTCACCCAATGTAAAAAAGGAATCACAGCCTTAATTTTTCAAAAGGGAGAAAGAGGTTAGATTAGATTGAATTAGACATTTAAAAAAAACAACTTTCCACCTGCAAAGGGTTTTAAGGACTGAAAGAGGCTGCCTAGGGAGCTTTTTTACTTCATAATTGAAGACCTCTGTGAACAGATTAGATAAAAATCAGATAGTCTGAGAATATTTGACAACCTCTCAAAGCAGGGAGAGCTGAGTTATGAAGATGATTTTCATTCCCGCATTTCTATGATGCTACTGCTAAATCCCTTAGAAAATAATATTCTTAAATTACCTGAAATCCATATTTACTTTTTTAAAATAACTCACATGTATAGAAAAGAGTCATTGCATTCAGAAATTCATATTAATCATGTCAATTGCAGATAGTCCCTTTGGGTTTTATGTTTCAGTGTGGAAAGCTTCATTAAAACAAACAAACAAACAAACAAACAAACAAAATCTGGATAAACTCTTTTTACTTGTCTCAGAAAATGCATGGAGAGTTAATATCCCTTTAAAAAAAAAGGCATGATTTGTATTGATTACAAGAGGGAATACTTTGTTCAGGATTGAGATTTGTTACGTTTCTTCCTGGAGAAGTGCACTTGGATTATTAGCAGATTTGTAAAATTTGCAAGTCAAATTTAGTAGGACTGGGTACCTATTAAGTTTATGAAGCATCAATTGTATGTTTATTTTAGATATTATGGTACACAGGTGTAATGCTATAATTTTTTGGTTTGTACTTTTTGGAATGTAGAATTTTCAGAGGTATATCTAAAGGTACTGTGTATAATCTTGTTACTGAAGTGTTATATCCTCTTAAACTCATGCAGGGGAATAGCATTTTTAGCTAATAAAATTCTTAAACTTTTGCTCCTTGTGATTGCCAGTGCCAAAAATGTGGACCATAAGTCATGACAGACAGATTGCAAACATTAACATGTTTGTAATCTACATGCAAGTCATTTGATTTTAAAACAGTAGGACTTGCAGAAGGAAACTTTTCCCAGGTGCCAATGTGCTTGAACTACACCTTAGTTATATAATTGTAAATATTACAATTATACACATTTCAAAGAGAGTCAAATAGCCTTTTCCTTTAACCCTCTGCCAAGTTTAATTCTTCCTGAAATTACAGAGTGGCTGTTCTTCAGACATTGAAGCGATCTGCCACATAGATACCAATATACAGTTAGTACCATGCAGATCCATGGCAAAAAATACAGCAGCCTGCTCAAAATTAGATTTTATGTTTATTACTTTCTAAGATCAAGAGCTGCCTCTTCCTCCTGTCTCACTGTCTTGCCCTTCTCATACCTGCTGCATTCAGATCACTTTTACAATAATGATGTTCTCATTGTGATCATGTGCTTGAGACCTTACTTATACCTTATAGGCTAATGATTGGCTTTACCTCGCCGAACAAGAAGGTGTCAGTAGGTATTAATAATACTGTGAAAGAGATAACAGTATTTCCATAAATTGACCTTCTTGATGATGACTTCACCCCATTTTCTTCAGTTCAGTTTAATGACTTGAAGAGTGTTCGGTGATGAAACCATTCCCAAGCATAAATTATTCACTACAGGAAAAAAGTAGTAGTTCCATTTTGCAATTTTCCATCAGTGGCTGAACCTCTCTAGGTGAATTGTCTGCAGAGGCAGAACAATTCTCCTGAACCTCATAAACTTATTCACAGCCTTTTTTAAGACAAGATAGCAATTAAAAAAAATTGAATAAGGAGAAAAAAAAGTTTTCTTCAAAATAAATGCTGACCCATCCATTTGTGCTCTTAAAAATGTGTGTGTATATATACATATAGAATGTAGAAGAAAAAAACCACATTTTAAAATACGTTTACTCTAGATCCTTAATGAGGAGCTTCATATGAAAGATACATATAGGAAAGATCAAAGAGCTGGTCTAAAACCAGTATAACCATAGATATTTTAAATGCTTGACATTACATACCAGACACAAATAAACAGAGAAGAAAATTATAGTTAGTATTTCTAAAGATAAAATTATTTACCATCTTCATGTTAATATCTGCATATTCAGTACAAGCTTTTTAGTTACATTTCAAATTATCAAATTATCATCAAATTATGATTTTCTTATTATCTCTCTATTGCTTATTATATCACACTGCCACATTCACCTAGAATTTGATGCAGAGAAAAAAAAACTTCTGCCTTTTTGCAGTGAGAGTTTTTCCAGGTGGGTTGTACAGTATCTGCTGTCCTTCCCTGGTGTTTTTCCTATCTGTTTCCTTGACATCTTGCATCTGCTGGAGGTGGTGGGGTGGAGGCAGCCCGCTGCTGGACTGAAGTGTATGCTACTGTCCGAGAGAAATGTGCTCAGAGATGAGTCGTAAATTCTCAGCTAGATCATAAGAATGGGCACCATACAGAGAAGCCTGTTTGTAGTTCCAGAATGCCTGCTTTCTGATTTATATATTTTTTTAATGCAGATCGCAGCCCTAATGGACTGAAAGTGTGACTTTTGGGGTACAAGGTCTGTTAAAGCTTATACACTGTCATGAATGGAAACTACTCTTGAATTTATGCTGTGCATGAAATCAGAGAGCAGAAATCTTGTTCCATCAGCACAATTTGGAGATGTGATAATAGGCCTGTAGAGGATGGAAATTCTGCAGAGATTTTTGTAAATTACTTTCCCACTTAGGCACCTTAAAACACCAAAACATTTCCTTTCCTTTTACAATATATCCTGTCAAAGATATCCCTTTCCTTGATGCTATTGGGACAATAATTTTTAAGCCACAAATCAGAAGGTAGGATATGAGGAAATAAAAGGAAAGCCGTTGTATACATGCATCATAATCTTCCGATATTCAAGGGAATATAATCTTATATTAGGAACTACCTGGCTGTTCCAAGTGGTGCCAAATTATGAAGATCTAAATCAAACCTGGTAGACAATCATATTTTAGCAATTTGATGGATTTTCTCTCACCTTTTACCCTTATTACTGTGTAACTGCACAGAAGTTGTAATTCCTGAAAAGTCCCAGAATGGTAAATGCAGTTCAGATCTGGGCACTTGCTGGTTTCTCCACTTTGAAAGGTAATTGAATGGGAACAAGTACAAGTGCAATTGAATATGTAGGCTAGAGGCACTAAGTTGCAGCCTCAAAGAGGTCATGCAGAAATGAATTTTTAAAAAGGACTATAAAATTGCATCTAAGATAGATGGGGTGCAAAAGCAATATTTAAATGAAATTGTTATGGATATAAGTCACTTGCCAGGCATTCTAACTATTTCCAACATAAAATATGTTTTCACTTCATATATAAAACATTGTTATTATTCACATCCTGTGTCATGTTAACATATTAAAACTTAAATGTTTAATGCATATATTAAAATTTTGTGTCATCATTAACACCGCTGATGAATACCCTTTAACGAAAATAATGGAAAAGATATGTCAAGGCAGATAATTTTTACAATTAGAATAAAAATATGTAACCTAAAGTGTGATAAGATAGAACCGTTTAATTCAAAGTTTCACAATCCCCTCTCCTTGCTCATGGGAATCCAACTGCCATTTGTTTTCCTATTAAATGACATTTCAAATACTTTATTATAAACATAAATCACATCTCCTTTTGAGAAGGGAAATGACAAACTAAATTTGAGGTCTGACTTGCATTTCTATGCTCTACCCAGGACTAAATAGATGAGCAGTTGCTATATAGATTGTATTTGATGGATAAACAAAGAGAGGCAGTAGGTTATGGAAAACATGTCACTTGGAACTGACATCTGCCCTCATAATTTGTGAGTGTCTTACCCTGCTGTGTCACCTCTGCAGACATCAGTTCTCCATCCTGGTTCATAACATCCAGGGGAAGAGATTTTCTCTTTTTTAAAATCAAGCTGCCTCCTGTAAAATGCATACCTTTCCCTAATGGGGATGTTCTTTTCTGTGTGGCCAGCTAGCCAGGGAGAAATGCCCTCAGTACTGGGCATGAGGTGTGCAGAGCAGCACGCAGTTGCAGGGAAGCAAGAGCGTGTTGGCAGGGAGATGGGATCAGAGGAAGAGTGCCCAGGCTGCCCTTTGTGGGGGTGCCATCATATGGGTGACAGTATGGGTACACTCCAGCCAGAAAGGTGCCACCAGCACCATCCCAGACTCACAGTCACTGGATGTGTTTAAATGGAATTTTCCAGAGATTTTTTTTTTTTTTTCCCATCAGCAATGATTTCCTTCCCTGACATGCAGGAGGTGTTGATGCTGGCAATCCATCAACACTTCTCCCATAGACCCACACAGATCGAGTGCATGCACAGGTGCCACTGAGGCAAAACCTCTGTTTGACCAGCAGGGTGATGCATCTGGGATGGATATTTTAATACAGAGAATGGTTAGGTTTGTCTGTACCAAATCTAGAGACACCCTTGGACCCCACTGAATTTAACTGAATTAATGAAACAAGGGTTCACTAATTAAGGCTTTACAAGTGGAGAAAGGAAATAAATCATCTTAATAAAATTGCTGAAAACTACAAGGTGCAACATACTAGAGTGGAAATGCCTAACATTTACATCACATCATTGCTAACTCTTACAGCTTTATTACCATTTTTATAATTATCAGGTGTTTGGATATTTTTTTCCAAAAATCACATTCTTACAATCAAGAGGTTAAAACATTATCTCAACTTTCATTTAAATATGGTGCATTTATTGATCATACAGCTGTAGAGAAAAAATTAAGGATTTGACTCTCCAGGGTCCACAGTCAAAAAGACAAGCAAATAAGACCTGAAGCATTTTTTCCCCCTTTGGTAAGCTTCTGGGATTGTAATTGACTTCATTATTCAGTGATCCAACTCAAGATTTCTGAAAGCTGGACGTTAGGCAGTATCAGTGCTCTTATTCTGCAAGACATATAGTCAGCATATATTTGAAATTACCTCCATATTCATTAATGAGTTACACATTCAAATCAAATATATGCTGAAAAATTCCTTTACCATGCCATTGATTTTTATTTGGGTGATGTGTATTTATAATGTGTAATGAAGAAACACAAGCTGCTCTCATACTGTAGTATGCTTTTTATTTTCTCCTCTTATTGTGGGTGAGAAAATTAGTTTAGCCTGATTATTAGCCAAATTAATTGTAATGGGGAAGAGAGTGTCCCACTAGAACACCAAGAATAAACTTAATTTCACTCTTTTCTTTTTTTGTGATGCAAATCAGTAAATGAGTTTAGATATTTGCTTTCTTCCTAGTATTTTTCTGCCCTCCACTAGCACAAAATTATTTAGAATAGTTGTTTAATTATATTTTTTTCAGATAAGTTTACCACATTTATTTTCAGAGAGAAAGAGCAAGAAAGCTTTGTAGAGCTTTAAAAAAATTAAAAATTGTAGAGTTTTTAAGAACTTATTTCTTAATGTTTTAATCTTTCCTCTGTCACTTAAGGACCTTTTTCAGTTGGATCTTTTTTTTGTTTGTTTTTTAGGTTTTAAGAGAATCAGAAATATAAAATTTGTCCTTTTTTAGTTTGGTTTAGAAATAGGGTTTTTAAGTTATCTAATGTGATGCTGATATTCACGATACCTTGAAAAAATCTACAGGAACAACTAATCATGAAATATGTAGGATTTTTCTCATCTTTTCTAGGTTCAGTTAATTTATGTTAGTCAATCTGAATTAAAAAACAAACAAACAGAAAACCCAGCATTTTTTCTAATGATCAGAGGCTAAAAGTTTTGATGGAAGGTTGTTTCTGAAAGAATTCCATGACATAGAAGATGATCCAACAATAGGTAAGAAAATAGGAATATTAACTTCTAATAACTAATGATAAAAATGCCAGTAAATTTTTTAAATACCCTGACATGTAGCAGAACACATCAGATTCAGGTGAATCTAATAAATACAAGCAATAAGAATTATAAGAATTGTAACTTTTTAAACTGTTTAACATGTCATTTTCTGACATTGAAATCATTCAAGGAAAGTAAAAAAGGACTATTTTCTATAAAAAACCTTTCTACATCTTTAATTATCCATTTTTTAATCAGTTAGGCATAAATCAGTAGTCTTAAAAAAGAAAATTTTCAGAAAATATATCCTGAGCCTTTTAAATACAAGGATTATGACTATAACAAATTCCCTGAAATTAAGTTAAATTGAAATTGTCTTTAACCATGTAATATGTCTAAAAAGGCTCATCCAAAATATAATGTAAGTTGCAAAAACAAGGGAAAAATAACACCTGAGAAGTTATGGCAGACCTAATAGGGTTCCTATAAAAATAAATGCAGAAATTTTGACTATAATTTCCATCTAAGTAATGTATATATTGGAAATAAGAAAAAAATTATTAAAATGCTGAATTAAAAAAAAAAAAAACCTAACCCAAAACTATGACAGTGTTTATAATCATGATATCATCATCATGAAATTGGGAGGAACATACCGGAAAAAAGTTAACTGTTACACTATTTCCCATACTCATGCCTATTTATTACAAACAATTTAAACTTCATAATATTTTGTCCTGAGAGGTTAATAGGGTAGCTTTAAAAAGAAATCGGGCAACATTAAGCTATAAATATTTTCTGGTGCATTTATATACTGCAGCAAATAATATTCTAAAGGGCTTTTCAAGGGATCATGAGGGAGATCACCATATTTTTATTGAATTCAGTTTTGCACTCCCTTATAGAGTATATTGGAAAATCCCAGTGTACATGATCATACAAATCAAAACAGCTGCTGTTTTATCCATTGCACTACAAACAGAGACCTACTGCAGTCAGTGCTGACTACCAGAGTTGTCAGATTAACACACCAGGGCAACTGAGCGAGGGAGGTGATTCCCTCTTCTCAGTGTGCAACTTGATAGTGTTTCACAAATCACTGCTCCCTATCTGTTTTCTGCTGTTGAATCTAAAACCTGCCTTCTGTATTCCTCTGTATAATCTTCATGGAACCAGACACACATAAATCATCACTTTACAAATCTCAGCTTCTTAAATACAGCCGTGCATACCTGGCCTGATGACAGCTGCCCTGAGCACCTGGCAGCTCACACTGCTGCCAGCAGCAGCAGCAGCTGAATTATTGACACATCCTTGCAGTCAGCTCGGGTACCAACATGGGCACAACACAGGCAATTTGGGCAGTCAGGTGCTCTGGTGATTCACTAGCACAAAATGTCCTGGATTACCTGAAATAAGTGCTCTTACTTTCTAAAATAGGAGAGCTGCACACAGACAGGGCACTGGAAATTATTTGTGCCCCTTCAAATCTCCTGAAACATGCCTAGGAATTGCTCAGGGTGATTATTGGCTGGTGGTGCTAGCAAGTCCAAAGCAATGGAAGAACCCAAAGTAACAATTCAATAGCACAAAGGGTCAGTGTCCGGTCCTAAGGGATATTATTATCTGGCAGGTTTCAGTACAGCAGCATGAGTCTGGCTGCAGAAACCACGTTTGCTTTCCTATCAATAAAGTAGTAGAGACAAATGTTTTCTTCAGCAGCCACAGGAAAGTGAAAACAGAGAAAAGCATTAAAATAAGATGAAGAAGTGTGTTTCAGTGTTTAACTGTAATAAACACTCAGAGTACCATGACTATTTTTTCCAGGCACAGCATATTTCACTCACACTTTAGATATCCCAGTATTTCTGTGGCAAATCTCAAATCAAACCTCAAGTTTAGTCTCAGAATAAATGAGTGTTTGATTAAAAGCTACCACTTATAGACAAGTTTGGGTTTATTTCTATATTAATATTTAGTCAGTTAATGCAATGAAAATCAGCATTTACTGATGGAAGGGTAACACATAGTTCCAAGCGCCATCTAAATAGAAAGTAAAGGAGGGAAACTCACAGAGCAGTGTTTCTGATGAAATGAAAAATGTGATGTGTAGTGGTTTCAACTAGCCACCAGGTATCAAGGCCAACAGGCTGAGTTGCTCTAAATACTGATAAGCAGGGATGGGGAAAGAGCCTTTTCACACTCCTGAAGCTTTCTTTGCCAGTCTTCTCACATAGGCTTGGTGTGACTGTTGTTTTGAAAGGCTGAGGTCAAATATTCTGTTTCAGAGTTCAGGTTGTTTTTCCCCTTTCCTGAAGAGCAGCCACTGTCTGTTATTTCCTGCAGGGCACGTGTCAAGCCCATCTCAGTGGGGCTGGCTCCCCTCTCCAGAAGGCTTCCCAGGGAAAGGTAGGCTGACCACCCTTGTGATGATAGCTGCCACTTCCACTGCTTGCAGTGAGGAAATTCAGCTTGACTTAGAGAAGGAGGCCCCCTCCTTATTTCCACAGACAGGGATTGCAGTAGTAAGCAATAAATGAATGGGGGAAGAAAAAGACATTCTGGAGTGCCAAGGGGAAAGTACTTTGAGAGTGGTTGAAGAGGGTTGAAGGGATGGGTCTGAAGGGATTGTGAGAAAAAGATGCACGAACATGAAATGTGGGGGAAGGGTGTCAGAAAACAGCACCATGTAAGTGTAGACTAAAAGAGAGTGTGGGGTCTCTAGGCAGAATACATGATTCAATCTGTACATAGAAAATTATTGCAGTGGTGTCTAAAAACAAATGCACTGCAAAACCTCTCATGAACATGAGATGCTAATGTAAATGAAATGCTAATATGTACATATATATGTATGCATTCTTGTAAAATGTACTTATCATTGCAATATCAGAAGGCAATACATATATACTATATAATACATATATATGTAATGATTTTCAGGGTTTCAGCAGTTTCAGCAGGGTGTTTCAGCATAGTAGAGCTGATACATGCTTCCTCCATTGCACACTGAACAAGCAGAAGAAAAACTTCTTAAAAAGTCAGAACAAAAAAAAAAAAAGAAAAAAGCAACTGTGAGATTAAGAAAGTACGTCTGTCGCTGAAACAAATGGAAATTGAAAGCAGTTCTGAGGACCTTGCAGAATAACAAGAAAATAAGATACCACTAGCTTTAAAAAGTTACCCAGTTTGGGGACTAGATGTGGTATTAGAAGCTTTTTCACATGCAGGAATGTGAGTTGTCCAGACATCTCAAAATGTAAAATGCAATGTAGTGCTGTAGCCATTTTCCTTGTGTCCATAAGCATTTTATCCAGGTGTCTACCTGCATACAGAGATATAACCACATACAACATACAAATACATATACTAGCTAGCTTAATGCCTGATGAGCTTAAATACACACACATTTATAAGGTCTTTATTGAGGGAGCTACTGCCTCTTAACCTCCTTTTGCATTTTAATAAAATCAGCCTTTCTGAAGAAGCTAATTATATAGACCCTCTCTGTATCTCATAAATCTCACCCATCTTA
Organism: Cinclus cinclus; assembly: GCF_963662255.1. Classification (NCBI taxonomy): domain Eukaryota; kingdom Metazoa; phylum Chordata; class Aves; order Passeriformes; family Cinclidae; genus Cinclus; species Cinclus cinclus. The sequence goes on from NC_085046.1 coordinate 66,245,086, forward strand.
CTCCGATAAAAAAACTAGAATACAATTTGCTTTTAGATTGCTCTGACCAGGAAAACCTGGAGAAAGTTCCCCCACCCAACATCATTTCAATTCATCTTTATTTTACTTTGCTAGAAAGTGCATCTTTGTAACTCGCGGTGCTGGGTGAAGTGCCCTGCTGTGACATGAGACGTCAGGTTCTGTCAGTCACATCAGCTGATGTGATGTGACTGAGCCTAATGTGATGGGACCAATGCCCTGCTGAATGTCTACTGTGTCACTGTGGTGTTCAGGGGCTGGTTTCTCTGAGAAGAAATGCAGTGTAGGAAGCCGGGCTTCCCACACCTGATGAAGCTAAATGATTTTGTAAATGAAAATGCAATAAGGTGTTTGCTGCATATGCAGGCACAAGTAGGATATTTGGTGTGTTTTTGTTTTTCTATTTGTTTGCAATGGCAAATAAATAATATCCAATTGTGAATTTTGCATAAGTTTTCTGTTTATCCTGTAAAACTCTGACTAGAGTCTGAGGTCATTCCACCTTTTGGAGTGCTGCTCTGCTTGGGACAAATGCTGTTTCTTGAAGACCCATCCACTACTCCCTGATGGGTGCAACAGTGCAAATTTGAAGGTTCCCTCCTGCAGCCCCTCCATGTTCAGAGCCAACAGCCACTGCTTTTGCTAGCAGCTTTTTCACACCAATCCTACCCTATGTCCCTGATCCTCAGCAACAAAACATCTCGAGGCAGCTTGTCCTAGTGGCAGCTCCTCTCAGAATGCAAACTAGTCTCTGAAAAAGCACCATAAAGTTTACTCAGATCTTAAAAATGCTTTCAGAATACTTCCAAGGAAATAAACCCAGTAATCACCCATTAAGACACCACACTTAGCAGAAATGGTGACTTTTAAGGATATGGCTTTCTCTACACTTTTGGCAGTGACAACCCTCAGATCTCTGTACCTTGTTCCTATTAGCAGTCCTTCCACATGAGACAGCCACAGGAGCTGGTGAAGCCCATAAAAGAAAGTAAGTCAGTCCTGTCCTCATCATCTGCCAGCAATATAGCTCCCTGTGAAACTGGATGGGTAATAAGAGTAAATTACCTCTTTCTCAAGTCAGCTCCAGGTGAGAGTTCTAGCAAGAATTTTTTATATCTTTTGGCTAAGTGCTCCACTCTGAAATTTTGACCATCCCAACATTGCATTATCACTAGTTTCACCATAGTGATCTTAAACAATTGCTCTAGCACTAAGCAGGTATTTAATTTTAAGATAAAGCAAATTTTACAACAATTTTTCAAAGTGGCTTTAATGGTCACCTCAATCACAGAGAAATTGGTGATTAGCTTTTTACACCAAATCCTCTCAGTTTCCATACATATTGGTTGTGGTAGAAATGCACTCCTGTTTACTATTCTCATTGCAGAGTAGTCCAACAAATAGCAGTGTTGCTGAAACAGGGAAAGCCCTTTGGGTTACATACAGATAACAGATGAAATATCTTGTGTCAGAATCCACAGAAATGTGCAAGAAAGATGGTGAAAGATGGCACAGTTTCTTGAATATGTCAGCCACGTTACTACTATACAAAAGCTTATTTAAAAAAAAAATAATCCTAATAAATAAACCCCAACTCAATCAAACGTATGTTATACATTTTATGTAGCTAAACAGTCAATTTATGCTCTCACTCCATTTAAGAATCACTCCAGTATTGTATGTTCCATCAGTGGAACTTCTTTGTTTTTATTTTACATTGGAAATTACTGGCTTTGAGAAAGGTGGACCGAGCACATAAAAAGGGAAAAATAAGCCAAAAAGCATGATTTTAAGGAAAGCATCATTGGGACTGTTACTAATACAAAATGTGTTATCTTGGTAGAAAATAGAAAAAGAGCTGGGTGGAGGAAGACAGAATGAGAGAGAGACAGAGAGAAAACCTAAGAACTGGAGCTCAAAAGGGACTTGGAAAGTACTCATTTAAATGAGCAGAATTCACAAAGCCAAAGTCCACATACAAAAAACAGAGGAATCTTTGTGTCTCAGCAGTCCCAACATTGACCAGTGGCAGAGGGGTTGTCAAAATGAGCTCATACCAAATGCTGCTGCATGGAGCACATGAACAACACTTTCCTCCACTGCCATACAAAGCTGACAACCCACAACATTGAGTCAAGCAGGTTTTTAAAACTCTTACTTTAAGCCAAGATACAGTTTCTTGTACTTAGAACTATAAATCAGTCTCTCAAATGTAAATGACTGTCTCATTCCTCATGATGGGAAGATGAGCTGGCAGAAGTATAATTCCTCCTGGGAAGTAAGTTCAAACACTTTCATACTGGGTGCATGGCTCAGGTTTCCCAGTCATGTGCAAGAACTCCAGCCTACTAATCAACTCCCATTTTCCAAAGGGCAGACTTTCCTTTTAGACTGCGCCACACCCCTTCTCCCCCAGGCCTTCACACCATGACTCTGACTGACAGTGGCTGTGCACTGGGGTAATGACTGAGTGCTGCTGGGTGCACTCCTACCTCCCCAGGCCCATCACATCTGAGGTTCAGCTGTAGGAATGGTAAGGCTGCAAAGCCCTACAGGGCTTTGGCTTCGCAGTGCTCTGTCCAACTAAGATAAGGGCAACCCTGCATGCATGTGGTAACATCAAGGTTATAAATAATCTTTGTGGTGTAAACAGAGGTTCCTGGATAGACTCTCCTACCCTTAATAGTTAAGCAGTGTAATTGTTATTTATTTTTTAATAGTTCCCTTTGATTTAATTGCCTATATGCTCCCTAGGGTGCATTTTAATTACCAAACTACTACTTTGGGTCCTGGCTAAGTACTTCCACTTAAAAGTGAGTCTTGAAATTCAGGAAAAGGTGAGTTCCTCATTGCTGGACAATGGCCCACAGTTTAAAATCCAGGATTTACAAGGTACAGGTGAAATCCTCTCATGCATGGCATAAGTAGAAACAGTCAGTGGAAAGGAGGTTAAGAGGGTAACATCTACCTATTTTCTCGTTAATGTTAATGTTAATGTGTACAGATGAGTGTGGTGGCCATGTTCTAGCACATGGGGCAGTCACAGTGCACTGTGTCCCACCTGTGTTTCTCCAACAGCTGCTGGAGAGATCAAAGCTTGTAGGCCAGAATTTCCAGGAACCAGCTGTTGGCTGCCAACGCTGCTCCTCTGGGGTTTAGGACTGGTAGATACTGACATCACAGCTGCATGCTCTAATGCTCCAGCACTGGATGGGGAGATAGCAATCCTGTATGAAGAATGTCATCAGAGCATCATCAGTCTGACTCCAGAGGAGAAGGAAATATTTCTGTTGTGAACATGGTTCCTAACAGGGTGGAATGAAATCACAGCCATCTGCAATGGCTGAAAAAGCTTTTGGGAGTTTTCCAGGAGGAGGGTCACTGGAGGGAATGGCTGTACCTTGGCAAGGAGATGACTTCCATGATCTAATAGGCATTCTCCACCTCCACTATTTATATCTCCATGATGATTGGTAAGGAATGAGGTAGAGGAAGACACAGCAGTTGATGGATTAGGATGCTACTTAATTTTCATTATGCGTCAGATGGAAAATGAGACCTTTTAACTTTCTAGCAAGCTCCTTGCTAGAATCTCTTTGTGGATTCTGGAAAAATGAGGCTGTTTAGACACTTAAGGGTGCTTATTCACCCTTTGTGCGAGTGGCTGTTAAATGGTGCTGTCATATCTAATATTTAGGTGCTTGGATTCTGCTTGTGGAGAGACATCAGCAGCCCCCATGTGATAGGCAGTACTGCAGAAAGCAGTCAAGATGCTTCTGTCAGGGTATCTTGGCTAGTCTTTGTTCAAAGCAGGAGAGCAATTATAAACATAGACTTAGGGGTAAGTATAAAAATAGAAGGGCCAGTTATATTTTCAAGGGGAAAGAAGAATCTGTAGCTTGATTAGTCTTAAGGCCATCTCAGATAAAGTTATTTTTTTCCTTTCTATGAATTTTTCAAAGACATTTGACTCTCATTACACACAGCATAACAAACTCAGGTCTTGCTGTGATATCCATTCATTTTGTGCAGCTTTTCCCTGCCTCTTTCTGTTTGCAACTCCTCCTTTAATTTCAATCTTGAAGAAATAAAATGTAATGGTAGAATAAAACTTTATTTAATCTTTCTGTGTGCATATAGTCCCCAAAAGCTTGGAGGAACAGCAGAAAATATTTTGTCTGGAATTTTTAACAGGCACAAGAAAAAGTGGTGGCAATTGTATTTGAAGTGTGGACATTGTACATAAAATAATGACATCTCATGGCTTTTCCTTTTGGGGAAAAGAAATATCATTATAAAAGTAGTTTCCATGGGGTGAGATTTTCAAAAGTGCCAAGCGTACACAATTGGGACCAGATTTCTAGAAGGCTTTAGCTCTGGCATAGAAATAAGTGGCCAGATGTCCAAACACTAGATTGTGAGCATTTATAAAAATCTGGCCTGTATTTAAGAGCATAAATGGGAGCTGGGCTATTTGGAAAAATCTCACCTCCATGCTGTGTGTTTAGCTGGCTTGAACAAAAAAAAAAAAAAAAAAAAAAAAAAAGAAATTTTGGTCTGAGGCTGTTTTGGTGGGGGAATTGTTTTTTGTTTTGGGTTTTTTGGTGTTGTTTGTTTAGAGATTTTTTTCTGTTGTTTTTAAAAGAGAACTGGTCTTGCATGTCATTAAGTTGTTTACTGGTTTTGTGGAGCTTTTCACTTCTAAGTACATATTTCAGTTCATCCATCCAAACAGTCCAGTTGCCTTTAAGCACTATTGATGTACTTAAAACTAAGTATGTCCTTTGCTGGGCTGGAGGTTGGATTTATTTTTTCAAATACTTTCCAGTTTAGCTGTGAAATCTACACTGCCTTTACCAACAGGCCACATGTGTGGAAATGTGACTGAATGGGGGCCAGTCACAGTAAAGCAAAGCTTATCTCAGTGTCTGTGGTTGTGTAACTCTGCAAGTGTCTTGGCAATAAGCTCTAAATATTGCAGTTGAACCATAAATAAACATGAGAAATGTTGTTTTGGTTTTCTTTTAGGTAAAGTATTGACAACATTTCCTCTGGAGTTGTGCAGCAAGAGTTGAGTAGGCAAGAAATGTGCTGCAGCAAGTCCAGAGAAAAGCAATGGAGCTGATGAAGGGTCTAGGGAGTAAGTCCTATGACTAGCAGCTGAGGGAGATGTGGGTATTTAGTCTGGAGGAAATGAGACTCAGTTATGTCCTTATCACTCTCTACAACTCCGTGAAAAGAGATTGTAGCCAGGTGGGGGTCAGTCTCTTCTCCCATATAAGAAGTGACAGGATAAGAGGAAATGGCTTCAAGTTGTACATGGAGAAGTCCAAACTGAACATCAGGAAGAATTTTTTCACTGAAAGGGTTGTTAAGCATTGGCACAGACTGCCCAGGGAGTTGGTGGAGTCACCAGTCCTTTGAGGGTTCAAGAAGCAGCTGAACATGGCACTCGGTGATGTGGTATAGTTTACAAGGTGCTGATCAGTGAAAAGTTGGACTCAATGATCTTGGAGGCCTTTTCCAACCTAGATGATATTGTGATTCTGTGAAAATTGACCTATACCAAAAGAAAAAGGGTACTTGTATCGCCCCCCACCCCAGAAAAAAAAAAGAATGAAAGAAAAAAAAAGTACTCGGGCTGCAAAGTCTTTTGCAGAGAGTTGTTCTAAAGAACAGTCAAAATGGGCACCCTCCATTTCCATGAAACCTGACTGTTGGTTAGAGCATTGAAGGGTAAGGTAATATATCTTCTATTTCTTTTAGAGGAATATATATCTACTTTAGGTATCAATTCAGCTTTGGAGAATAATTTAGTCATACTTGTAAATGGCATTCCAACAAAAAAGGTCATCAGATTTGACAGCATTGGATTGACTTATGGAAAACTAAGGCTGGCTTTCTGGTGTTAAAAATGTTAACCCTTGTCAAGCAGCTACTAATGCCAGGAATCTGCTACAAATTTCCATGAAGGTAGGAGGAGATAGGAACATAGAACTGCCTACACAATAAGCAGTTCTTTCAGAATATCCCAGCAAAGCTTGCTTACTTTGAATATTGCATCCTATATATAAGCCTAAAACTCTTATCAGATATTGAAAAAGCATGGACAACAGCTCTTGTACAGGGTTGAATGGATTGCAGGTCAGGTGATCTCAGGGTTGGCTGATGGATGAGATAAACACCTCTCATCACTATGCTGGATCAATCCTTACTTAAGTGCTAGATTTATGACCGCTTCTCCCATCCATTTTCAGATTCTGACATTGTTTCTGCTTTGGCTCAGAGCCAAATTATGTTGTTCTGCTATAAGTCAATGTTTAGAGCCCCAGGTCTTGGAGTAGAAAGTGATTTCACAACCTCTGCTCTCAATTAAAAGAAAATACAATTTTTGTGAATCAGTGTTTGTCAGTGTATAGCATGTACTGCCTTCTCATGTCCACTCCTTGTTCTCAGGGCTTTCAAAAAATGTGTCACTGCAACATATAACCCTGACTGGAATATTTTCTGGAGGTGACATGACCTGATTCTTAATTTCTAATTCTTCTTATCCCAACTTTTGGGAGCAGAAAGAATAAAGGGACAGGATGAGCAGTTCTGTCACAGGCATCCAATATTGCTTCACAGATGAAGCCACCACATCTCACAGGCCCCATGTGTTTTTGGAAGCATTGCAGTGTTTTCCTTCCACTGAAAACCTGAAATATCATGACCTGATGAGATTCCAATCCAGCACGCAGCTACTGTGTTGAAATGCCACCCAGGCATGGGTGTGGCCATGTTGTGACCTCTCTGTCAGCACTTTCCAACATCTCCAGGTCTGCCAATCTCAGAGCTAGAGAAACCCACGGGGAGCAATTTTTCATCTTCTACATAAACTTCTTTTGGGAGCAGTTTTTTTTTCCAGAAGAAAGTTGCTAAGCATTTCCATACGACAGCTTCATTTTCTGTCCATCAGCAGCACTGTGCAGGCAGAGTGCTGTGTCAGGCAGCTACCATGAACACGTGTCTTGGAGCTCCACCAAGTCTTTTTCCCAATTTTTCCCAGTTTTTCTTTTTCCCAGATTTTGTTCAGTTCTGCTGGAGGTACTGAACAGCACAGTAGCTCTTGCCAAAGCACTTCCTTGTACATTTATTTAGCATGTATGAAATAGATATTCCTTTAGCATGTATCCACTCCTATTCACTGGCCTTATATTTTTTTCTTTTTTTCTTTTAGAAATATAATGTCAGTAGGGAATTAAAAAAGGAAAAAGTGTTTTTTAGCCTGTCTGTAGAGTGAACACCATGAAATAGAAGGCGTTTGCAAAATTAACCCAGCCCAGCACTGACAGCTGAACTAAGCATCATGAAGGTATTCAGCATGAACATCTTTCTGTAAATGGGTCTACGAAACAGCTATGCACACGTTTTAAACCTTGTGTGCCACAGAAGTTGCATCCCTGCAGACCTTCTGTGGCCTGGTAAGAGAAAACTTGGGTGCAGCGGCACGACTCCTTAGTTGTGTATCCACGTCCACTCATCTTCCTCTGGTTAGACAAGCAACCGTGACGGCGAACTCTCAGACAGGAGCAGAACCTTGTAACTCCAAAGCAGGTATTTAAGTGGGAGGTGAAGCCTTCTCTGCCTGTCTTACTCAAATTCTTTGACAAAACCTTTCCTGAGGAAAAACGTGGGGCACAATCATAAGTTCTGAATTCAACAGAACTTCTAAATCCAGAGCAAAGGAATTCTGCTCTCATGCTAAGAGCCTGGTAATCTTCCCTGAGCAAAAATCTTGATCCTTGAAAGGGTTGTGAATAGTATCACAGCTGAAAAAATTCCACTGATATTAATTTTCCGTCTGAGAACAGTTTCACTGATGTAGAAATATATTGAAAGACAATGATGCAATATATCAAGGCAATAATGCAAAAAAGTATGCTTAACTCTCATCAACAAGAAGTAATTTGATAAAGCCAAATAATTATCTGAAATTACATTTACTGGAAATTTTAAACAGATATTTTAATTTATTTAAGATTTATCTGGGATTTCAATCAGTGTCCCAATCTAAGATGAAATGAAAATTTGCCTCTTGCGTGGAATTAGAAGACTAAATTCTCAATACTAAGAATTACTAATGGAAATAAAGATTTTTATTCTGATGTGTAACTGTGCAGCAATGGGGCCTCCTAGAAACTAACAGAAATTTAACACTTAAATACTGCCACAGAGGAGGGGACTCTCTTCTTCTGTGACTTAATCTGCCATTGACTTGAAGAGTATCTTTAAAGGATTGAATATATAAATAATGATCATGTAATACACTTAATAAGCAGACACTTGCTGAGTGCTGTCTATACAGTTACTTCTAGCTGGAATGCGGGTCCTGAATATTTGCATTCCCTCTTTTGCCTTTCACCTCCTTCTTCTCTGCCAAGTTGCAATTTCCATACTGGGTTATATCAACAGTGGTGGGAATAATGTTTCTAACTGCATCTCCACTTCTATTAAAAACAAACGTTTCCACATAAACCTGCTAATGTAACGCATGGTATTACTTACATTTTTTTCCCTGTTAATGATGAAAACAAATGAGTAAGATTTATCTCTTTGACAAGTCATGTGGGTGTGAATCTTTAATTAGCATATAACAGGTTTAGACTTCAAGTCCCTATAGGCGTGGGAATCACTTAAAGAAGAAAATCCCACTTGGTAAATCTTTGGTTTAGGAAGCCAAGAATGTTATTTTAAGAGATACCTGTAAAGATGAAGATTGCAATCTTCGTGCATGTCAAGGTAAAAAAGCAAGCTATTTCATCTCCCAGAAACTCGGTGACCATACTTTGATGACAAGCCAGATGGCAGCTGTTCCCCAAGCCCGGTGCCAAGAAAGATGATTGGAGCTGCAATTTACCTTCCGTGGTGAAGCTCAGTGCTGGAGCATACCACAGCTGTGGATTTGGCTGCTGCCAGTAGGTGTGTGCACAGTTGGTTTCCTCCCAATTTGGATTCATCAGGTAAGAGGCTGTATCAGTACCCAGCAATTATGAAATTGGCATGCGTTGGATTGTTTACTCACAGTAATATTCCTACTGGACTTTATTAAAACACCATCTGTTGTCAGTACAGACAAAGAATCAAACCAGAAATATCCATGGAGAGAGTGTATGTGCACGTGTGTGAGTGTATGTTTAGCAGTGTTGCAGGATCAGGCCATATTTCACATTCTCTTTTCTTCTTTCCTCTTCCTTTACAGGTAGCTTTTCATAAAATGCCTACATTCCTAATGACTTTCCCCCCTCTTCTAATTCCACCTAGAAAAAGAAAATTAGAGTGGAAAAAAAAAACTGGTCAAAGGGAAGTTATACCTCTGTGAGTAATGCTGGAATGGAAATAAACGAGTCTTCACATATGGGTGGAACAACATCAGCTTTACTACAAATTAAGGCTGAAATGGTTGAAGAAAAAGTCATCTGACTGAATGATGTTCAGTTAGAACAAATTTCTGAGTTAATGTGTAGTATATAGGGTGAGTAATAAAGGGTATCTGCCAATAATAATATCTTTAGGGCTCGAGAAAAAGAAGGGACTAGCTTTTACAATCAGCTGTTTGCTCTTGATTACTTTTTTTCTTTAATCTTTCAGATGGGGATTAGATATTCTTAATACACAGCTGGTCTCCACAAATGGCCAAGAATAATTTTTCATATACCTACATATAATTCCAGGTGAAATTAATTAGTTGAAATTCTTCATCAGGTAACACACTAATAAAATATGATGCAAGTAATTAAAGATGCAAATACAGGGAAGAGAGCAGTAAAACTTAGATATGTCATTTCAGTCCTACAAAAAGGCATCTGTCATTTTAGATCTTTAGTGCATGCATTCACACATATACGTACACAAAAACACCCTTTAAAAATAAAAATGTAAACAAGTCCCTGTTCACATCATAAGATTAAAGCTGTAATAAAGGGAGAGAACACAAGCCAAGAACATCCCCTGGGAGAAGGAGGAAAGTGCGTTAAAATGCTTGGGTTGTTTATGAACTAAGTGTTTGGAGATCTCTCAGTGCTGAATGAAGGAGTTGGGGTATTTTAGAGGACCCACAGGAGGTTATTTACTACTATGGGGAGTCACTAAAGCCTCTTTTGCTCACTATACCCAGCCATCAGAAAGAAAATATTAGTCCTAATATAAGTGTGTGCAATCTACCACCTGTGGTGGGATTGTGCATCGTCGAGAGGGAGGGGATTTGACCCAGATATGAGCCCATCCTTGTTGCATTATTTAATTTCATCCTCATGTGGGCCAAAGTTCTTCCCTAAGTTATAGCCACAAAGCCATTGCAGAAGTTTGACTCTGGGCAGGGTAGAGCATAATTTCCATGACCAAGGTATAATTCTCTCCCTTTGTTTTCTTCATCATCATCATCATCATCACTGCTCCTCTACCAAATTACTTAAACCCTGAGTGTTTAAGTCTTGTAGCCTACTCTGCTGAGCCAAAAATGGATGCACTGCATTATAGCAGCAACATCTCCAGCAATAATGCCCCCAAAATCTTGGTCCTTGTTTTTTGAAACTCACAGAGGACTAATCTCCCCAAGTTAATACCAGTGTTCCTCAAAAAGTACTTTGCTTTTGTGCTTCAGTTTTATGTATTTATTTATTCTCCTGATGAGACAAGATGTTTTGCCTTGGCTTATATCCTACTTAGAAACTTTATTTTTTCTTAAGCAATATAATAGTAATAATCTCAGTAGTTAGACACTGGAAGAGGTTGCCCAGAGTAGTTGTTCCATTCTTGGAAGTGTTGAAGGTCATGTTGGATGAGTCTTCATGCAACCTGGTTTGGTGGAAGGTGTCCCTGCCCCTGGCAGGGGGGATGGATCTAGATGTTCATAGAATCAGAGATGAGAATCACAGGCTGAGTTGGAAGGGACCCAGAAGGATCACTGAAGTCCAGACCCTGACCCTGCACAAAACCCCCCCAAGAATCACATAATATGCCTGAGAATGTTACCCAAATATGTTGGACACCAACAGATGATGCACTGGTGGAGATTGCACTCCTGAGAAATATGTGTCAGGTAAAAGAGTAAAGTTAGGCCCCTGAATTTTAGCAAAGAAGACTTCCAGCTTTTCTGGAAGATAGTCAGCAGAATCCCCTGCAAGTCTACCCTTAGACACAAGGAAGAGAACAGAGCTGGCAGATCTTTAAGGAAGTCTTTCATAGATTGCAAAAACTGGTAATCCCCAGGGGCAAGAAATCAGAGAAAGAAGGCAGGAGACCACCAGCATGGCTGAGTAGGGACCTGCTGATCAAAGTACAGCAAAAGAAGTAAATGCATAGACAGTTTAAGCTAGGACAAGTGACCTGGGAAGAGTATGGAGATGAAATACAGATGTGCAGTGATGGGGTGCGGAAGGCCAAGGCAAAGCTGGAAATGAGCCTCGCAAGGGGTGCAAAGAATAATAGGAAGGGATTTTACACATATGTTGACCAAAAAACGGAAGGTCAAAGAATGTGTACCCCACCTGATAAACAGTGCTGAAAATCTGATAGTAATGGATGAGGAGAAAGCCGAGGTACTCAGCAACTTTCTTCCTCAGTCTTCACTGACATTCTCTCTTCCCACACCTCTCAAGTGGATGGACAGGAGGTTGGGGACTGAAGGAGCAAAGTCCCTCCCACTGCAAATGAAGATCAAGTTCACAACCACCTGACATCCTAATGTACATAAGTCTATGGGACCTGATGAGATCCATCCCAGAGGATGACATCCTTCCCAAGCCACTTTCCATGGTGTTTGAAAAGTCATGGCAATCACAGACTCACAGAATCACAGAACCACAGAATCACTGTGGTTGAATCAGGGTGGAAGAGGCCTTCAAGACCATCATGTCCAACCCATGCCAACTAGACCATGGCACTGAGTGCCTCATCCAGTCTTTTTTTAAACACATCTGGGGATAGGGACTCCACCACCTCACAGGGCAGACAATTCCATTACTTTAAGGTGAAGTCCCAGGTGACTGGAAAAGAGAAAACATTGTACCCATTTTTAAAAAGGGTAGATAGGAAGACACTGGGAACTACTGACCTGTCAGCCTCACCTCTGTGCCTGGGAAGATCGTGGAACAAATCCTCCTAAGAAGCTATGTTAAGGCACATGAAGGACAGGGAGGTGATTCAGGACAGCCAGCATGGCTTCACAAAGGCTAAGTCTGGTCTGACCAACCTTGTGGCTTTCTGTCATTGGGTGACTACATCAGAGGACAAGGGAATGGCTACACATATCATTTATGTGGACTTCTTTAAAGCCTGTGACATGGCTCCCCATGGCATCCTTCCCTCTAAACTGGAGAGAGATGGATTTGATGAGTGGACTGTTAGAAGGTAAAGAAAGTGGTCGGATGGTCACGTCCAGAGGGTAGAGCTCAATGGCTTAGAATCCCAAAGGACTTCAGTGACAAGTGGTGTTCCCCAGGAGTCCATACTGGGACCAGTGTTATTTCATATCTTCATTAATGATGTAGATGAATGGATCAAGTGCCCCCTCAGCAGATTTTCAGGTGGCACCAAGCTGAAAAGTGTGGAAAAGTAGCAGGATTCATATTTGTCTCCAAATCCTAGCCCTTCTCAGCCTCAGACCTTCAAGGTTTATGAATGGCAGTGCTTAGATAAGGAAGGTATTTGGGTCAGTACTGCAGCAGGTAGGTAGACTCCCACATTTCACTACATCATGAAATATGAAATGTCTTTAAGCTAGTTAAGTTGAATTTTTTAGAGGAAATACAGTACTCGCAATCTGGCTTTCCAATGGCTTATTTTTCCTGAATGATAATATTTGAAATCTGGATTTTAATGATTTGATAATATTCATTTGCTCTGATAATGCTTACAAGCAAAAACAAAACTTCCCAACCATGCCAAGCTTTCTGAAGAAGGAGAAAGCAAAAGTACATTTTTATTCTGTGTATAGACTCAGCCTCCAAGCCTCCTCCATGGGGGTGGTGGGCTGGGAAGAGAGGGAAAAAAAAATAAACACATGAAATGGAGCTGCCAACTGTTTAAAAACAGAAAGGTTTTTATGGCCCACAGGTCCATTAGAAATTCAACGGAAGCAACTAATTACAAGAACCAAACAATTCTCCTCCCCATAGTGCAGCATGCAGAAATGACCTGTTAGGAAGATGGATGCCAAATATATTTGCCAGCAGCAGGGCCAGGGTTTGACCCGCACTGGAGCTGGGAGGGCACTGCTGGCACACAGGCTGCCTCCTGCCTGACCAGTGCATCAACACTTGCAGAATAGTCTGCCATGCTGTGCACTGCAAACATGCTGAGGCTGTATAACATCTGTGCCAGCACTTCTGCATCCTTATAAATCATTTCTCAGCTCTTGCTGGGGCAACAAGGAAGAAAATGTTGGCATATAAATGTAAATCACTGTATGTCCTATGGAATAGAATAATAATTGTGTTGATTTACCAGCCACGCACTGTTCCCAGGGACGGATGGGAAATATTGGCAAAGAAAGGACTGCACTTCCAGCAAAAGAACAGATTTGCTGAACTATATAAAAAATGGTTGGAATAATCAGATGCTTCTGTCTAGGAAACTTGTTTCCTGTTAGACTGAGCATGAGGGCTTTACCCCGTGGTTGGTTGAAATGTAATTACTTCACCTCTAGACATGTTAAAAATAAAAGTGTCCAGAGATGTTATCAGTTACATGGTGAGCATATATGGGCAATTTTTCCCCCCTCCTGTGTGGGGTTGTGGATACCTCTGAAGTCACTGGCTGAATGCATTCCCTGTGCATTTAATCTCAGTTAAGGTCAATGTTAAAACTTTCACTGGGAACAAGGTTTTATCCACCAAATCTAAAGTAATTTTTTGACCATAACTCTGAAGCCTCTGACCAACTTTGCAGGGTTTTGTATGGTTTTTTTCTCCCAAATTTTTATTTGCGACAAGCACACTATTATGTTCAGTATCTCACCACCTACAAATGTGTTATGAAAAGAGCAGGGTAATTCTAGCACACAGTAAGAGCATCAACTTAGAGCTACACCAATGGGATGAAATGCCCACTAGTCAATTCATACTTTCTCATTAGCTTCCAGCAAGAACACTTTGTTTAATTTTCCATACCACACTGGCCACATTAAACTATTTAAAGCAATTTTACAAGTGTCTCAGGATTTTTTGGGAGACTGACAGACTGCTTTTCTTGCATGACTGTTGCATGATGCTAACAATTCCTATAAAGATATACAATGACATTTCATAATACTATTTTTCTATCAAAATTCCCTGTGCTCTGCACCTGTACTTTTTGAACAAACAACCACCCAAACACACATAGTCTAGTACCTTTCACCACATTATCTGTTTCAGTTGTACTGCTGAAACTGAAAAACTTTTTTTGTCACACTGTGCACCAGGGGCTGAATTCACACCTCAAAGCAGAAATGTATGAAAAATCATGTGGTGCAAAATTTTGTTCTAAGGCATTTAGACCTAAGTTTGAAAAATATACCTATATGTACCACCTGTGAAATAGCACATTGTATTCCAAATCAGTACCATAGTGTTAGTTTGAATATCTTAAAAGTATTTCTTTCTGGTGTAGCCTACATGTATATGACAGATATTTTTGCAGATTTTCTTAGGTTCCAGGTTTTTTTCCATATAGCTCTGTTATTGTGAAAGATCCAGACACTTCCTAATTTCTGGGTGTGTGCTTGGCTGAAGGTAGTAATGTTCTAGATCAAAATTTTAAATTATACCAAAATCATAAGATTTTTATTAAAACCATGTCAAACAAAAGCTGTGATAGCAGGTATTATGCTTGGTAACAAATTTGCCATAATTATATGCACAGAACATAATGTATATAAGTGTATATTATGTACCGCTTTATACTTCATTCTTCTACATTATACAGTATTATTATATACAATTATTATATAGTATTTCATGATCAATCAGTATTTTAGTGTAAAGAAAATCACTAAAGGCCAAACAAAGCAAGGCAAAAAGGAAGCAAAGCCTATTTCATATGACAGTCTAGGTTTACAATGAAAATAGTGCTAGAGTAGCTCTGATGTGTAGCTCCCTTTATTCTAATACCTTAAGTGAACAATACCACACAGTAAATTGCACAGCAATCCGGGTATCCAGAATGATAAAAAGATCATGTAATATTTTAAGAAGTTAAACCTTAGACTTTCCAATACATCTCATTACAACCTAAAAATATTCTTCTTACTTGATATAAATTACTTGAATTCCCATCAAATAATCTAAGTAAATTATATAAAATACATTTCAGGATGGGACAAGTCATCATCTGGCAGTGTTGGCTTTTTCTTCAAGGAAACCAAAAAGCCTGTTTAAGCTAGAAATTAAGTTCAACCAACTTAACTTCAGACAAGCAGCTAGGATGCAGGAAGAATGCATTTGGGGGCAAAAAATGAAGAGTCCTACAGAAGTTACCTTGCTGCTAACCAGAGATGCAGCCAAGCACAAAATGAAGTGCTGGGTTTTGGGGTATTTTTGAGAGCTTGCTAAAGGCAGAGAAACTCTATACAGCTTGGGGTTTGCAGGTACTTATGCCCAAACTGAACATAACTGATAAAAAAGGTATGCAAGTTACACGTGTTCATGACCTCAGACTCTATGCCCAAGAATTAATTAAGCACAGATGAAGAAATGGAAGCTAGTTGTATGGGTCTTCACTCTTACCACGTCATAGAAACCTGGCTGACTAGCACCAAGCTCAACACACCTTTTTTCAAAGGAAAATGCATTTCCTACTTTTCCTGCAGTTCTCCTGCTGTTGATGATGAGCATATCCCCATATCCACCTCTGGATAAAGAGGTATTCCATACTTACAGCACCTCAGCTTTAATCCAAACTTCGCATTCTATTTTCCTAATAGTAAATAAAACCAAGAAAACAAAACCATCAGTGTCATTTGGCAGATGTTTGAAAGCTCTGGCAAGCAGATTTAGAGCCAATGGTCAGACATTTTTTGTTCTTGTGTGGTCATACAACTCCTTAATAAGAAATACACAACTGCACATATTCTGTGCAACAGGTGTAATGCTGCTTATCATCTTGTGTTCTACTTCTACCTCCAAAGGACAACAGAAAAATGGAAATGAAATTAAGAACCTCAGGTTTTCCTACCTAAACCAAACTCACCACCATATCAAAGATAGGTTTCCATTGACAATGGAAACATCAATGAATTTCCAGCTCTTTTCTCCATGCCTTATGCCTCGACACTTAATGTCTGACTTGAAATCAAGCTGGTGAGGTAACATATGCAGAAGTTAAAGCAAAGCAATGTCTAGATAAGGCAGTCTGGTTAAAGTAATTCTCATATCCACACAAATAGACCAAACCTTATAAATACTCAATAAGATCATTCTCATAAATGCCATTTAAAAAAAAAAAAAGAGACATTGCTATTTGTTATTGTTATTCTATCTATTTAAAGAAATTGTGAGATACGTTCAGACAAAAAGGTGCTAAGAGACACATAAAAACAGAGAAGGAGAGAGGAAGAGAGAGAAAAATACTGTGTTTTTGGAAATGAGAGTTGCTTTATTGAAGAAATAAACATTTCCTACATAAATGAAAATACTAATCACTGCAGTTTGCTTGAAAGCTCTGCCTATGGAATCTGAATAAGAGATATTTCTCTAACTTCCGTGTTTTCCCTGTTTTTTTTTTTTTTTTTTTTTAATCTATCATTTATTTGTTCTTCTGTTCTGATAGAAACAGAGAAAAGAAAATAAAACCCAAAAGTCTGGGAGTCAGGCAGCTAGGAACTGTAAGCTAAGAAATAAAGCTTTTTCTGTTTAAAAAAACCAAAACCAAAACCAAAACAAAACAAGTAATTCATAATACCAGAATGATCCCACCCATTACCACATTCTCAGCCATTATAAATGGATTTGCTTCTGTTGGTGAAGCTGTGCTTTTTTCTGGAATCTTTTCGAAGACCAGACTCTGAACTCTGGTATTCAGACTTGCTACAAGTCTCTCCATGGCATTCTGGTGCCTGGTTGTCATCCCACCTCTATAGGAATAATTCCAGTAGATACTACTAATAATATACCAAAACCAGAATGCATTAGGACTCATAATTATTTTGGTGTTCAGAGTTCTGCTTTTATTTAAATACAGATAAATGACATTAGATTGAGATGGCTTTAGGCTTTAAAAAAATATTTATCACACCATTTTTACTTATCTTGATCCCCCCTTCTTGATCCCCTGTTTTGCTAATTTACATTTTGCCTGATGCACTAAGCTCAGCAGTGAAGATGTTTCCAGTTTTTCCAGAAAGATGGGACCCCAGGTCCTGTTCTGCTTTTCTATCTTGTAAATATTGAGACAATTATTGCACAAAATGTGTATACATGTAGATACTGCACGTTCATTCATTCATTACCTGCAAAAGCCTAGAAACTCATGAAGATACAATAGAGAAGGGACATTTTCTCTTCAGCATCTTCAATTTTAATGAAATGTCTTTTAATGCAGAATAAATCCTGATCAGCAATGGAAAAATTCTTCTTCAGAGATTATTTATTCTGGTTCTGCTACCCCAACCATCAGTTTTCCTTCTGAAGTACAGCTGAGTTTAGCAGTGCTACAGACATTTTGTCTGAGGAAGAGAAGCAAATAGCTGTGCTATATTGCTGCTTTGCACCAAACAGGCACCTAAGTTCACCACTTCTGGTGTATAAGTATCATTTATCTGTGCTGTGTGGATGTAGCCTAACCACCAGGAAGCAGATTTTCACCAGCAATTTTACTGAGATGAGTCAATGGTCATTGGTCAGAGAAATCGCAAGGCTCCTCAGATCCTGGTGTCTAACAATAGGCCCTTTGCCTTGAATAATTACAAATCTTATATGGCTGACACATCTTAATTCATTAGATCCTGGTGTGTATAATTGAATAGAAGTATGAACTTGATTATACTAGTGAACTTGCTTTCCAGAGGGGGAAAAAAAGTGATAACAGGCTTCATTGTCATCAAAGGGTAAAGAAATGTGACAATCTGGGAACCAGTTTTAGGACCCCATCTGCTAAACCAGAGAGAAATCAAGATTTTACAGTTCTATAAATATTTTAGTGTATGCCATCATTTATGAACTCTGGCAGCTATCATAAAATCTCTCTGACTTTTGTTACAACTGCATATAAGGCCAGAAAATTGCATCTCATGGTAAACCATAAAAACCTAAGTAAAAGCACCATTCCTTTCAGTATATTCTAAAAATATACAACCTCCCTGTCAGTACATGGCAGGGTTGTTACCATCCCAAGATGCCTGTTTCTTTCTCATTTTTTTTTTTATCTGATCTTACCCTGGTCTTTTCAAACCCTTTTGTATTTCAGTATCCTTTTATGTCCCATAAATAACAGCCATCACAGTACAACAGCTGAAATAGCTTTTACTTTGTCACAACGTACTGTAAGCAGGAGACACTAGGGTGATGCTAATGCCCTGGATACAGGAAGAATTTATGCGGACTTTCTCTCTAATTGTTCCTGAAATGATTTTCATTCAGTGGTGAGTTCCTTTAGAGCCCTGAAATAGAGCTAGCCTCAGAGCAGGTTTTGATGCTTTAATCACCCAAGTAGAAAACCTCCGTAAAAGAAAGGATATAAATAAAGAATTATCCTGAGATTAACAATGCTCCTTCTAAACTTAAACTCCCAGTCTGGCCCTGTGTTACAAAGTGTCTCTAAAAGACGAAGAGATCATGAATCACCAAGTTTTTGATTGCAGAGGCTATTCTGACATTCTAGGTAGCATCTGCACAGTTTGAATTATAGTACAGTATAGTCTAAAATAACCTGTCAGTCTGAATAATACTAATTTATATTTTACCGCTACAAAATCTCTAGAATACATTTAGTTGAATAGATTGGGTGGGGGGAGGGAAGGAGGGGGAGACTAGGTGTGTGGAGGGCTCTGTGTGTGTGTGTGTGTGTGTGTGTGTGTTTGTAGCCAAACAAGGAAAGAAACAATCACTTATTTATTAAAAATAAATACAGAATTCGATGGGTTGTCAAAGACCCTTAATTCAGGAAAGATATTTACCAATTTTAAGACTTAATTTCAGAAGATGTCTAGCACAAAACATGAAATCTCTGTCGTCTCATTTATAGAGGCAAAGCAGAAAGCTGAACGTTGAAGTGACTGCACATGCAACTATTTCCAAAATAAATGTACAAATCAGTTTTTTAACATATTCATTTCACACCTGAGCTGGGCATATGCCTTTGCAAAGGCAACTGGTTAAAACACTGCACGGGTTGCTTCTGCTTTCTCATTCAACAAGACTTCCTGTAGCTCCTAGTATTACTGTGTCATCTTAGGATGTGCATTTCTTTTAACCAAAAATATGCTTTAACTTTCACAAAAATTACAGTGTTGTCTCATGTATGTATAGATGTATATGTGTGTTCACATATGCACATTATGGGCTGTATAAATCAATATATATATAAGGTATTTTTGGACAGTATGATAACAATCAGGCTGAATACTTCTTGCATCAGAACTCTCACAACAGCCCAAAACTCTCATCTACTGAAAGAGAAAGAGGTAAATTTAAATGAAGGGCTAAGGGGAACAACCAAAGTGTAAATAGGCAAATACAATACACTTTATCTGTAAACCAGGAAGCTCTAATATATTCCATCCTGTGGGATCAGTGTCCACTCTTCCTTTAGCAAATTACCCTAGGCTGCATACCAATTTCAGGGCAAATTGATACAGAGTTGTGCTGATGTTGGCTGCAGTAGAGTTAATTCTCTTCACACTGGCCAACATGGGAGTATGTTCTGGATTTGTAATGAGCACAGGGTTGGTAATTTAAAGATATTTTTGTTATTTCTGAGCATGGCTTGCACAGACACGAGGCCTTTTCTGTACTGCCATACTGGCAAGGGATTTGGGGGTGGATGGGAGGGTGGGAGGAGAGAGAGCCAGGGCAGGTGACCCCAGCTGACCAAAGGGATATTCCAGACCATATGGCATCATGTTCAGTATGTAAAACTGAGGGGATGAAGGAAGAAGAAGTAATGTTTGGAGTGATGGCATTTGTTTTCCCAAGAGCATGTTACTTGTGAAGGGGTCCTACTCTCCTGGAGCTGGCAGAACACCTGCCTGCCCATGGGAAGCAGTGAATCCTTGCTTTGCTTCGTCTATGGCTATGGCTTCTGGTTTTCCTATTAAACTGTCTTTATGTCAACCCCCAAGTTTTCCTGCTTTTATTCTTCCAATTCTCTCTCTGATCCCACTGATGCAGGAGTAAATGTGTGACTGAGTAGGACTTGGTTGTTGGCTGGGATTAAACCTTGACAAGAGTGAAGTAGCAACATTGGTAATAAATCCCAATGATGATCAAAAAATATACGTATGAAAATATACATATGAAAATTATAAACAGCTTCACTTAATATTTTCAAGTTTATGTATATGCTGTTTAAGATATAACACTCACTTCTCTAAATGAAAAAAAATTCTTACAAAAATTAAAATTAAAAAATCAATCAAATAATCTTTCTGTTGTGGGCAACTTCAAACTTTAAAATTAATATCCCTTTTCATACAGGTTCTAACTCAAATGAAGATGCATTCTTCATGTCCCATGGCTGGATGGTGTTAGATCACAAGTCTCTCATCATTATGCTCTATGCAGAAAGCCTACACAGTCTGCTCTGACTGCTCTTGACTTGTGGTTAATTTGGGAAGGTCTCCCTGCTCATCTGCTAATATAAATGGGATTTCTGAGGAGGCAGCAGGACAATTATTCAAGCTTGACCTCACAACATCTTTTATTGTCCTTTCTAGCTTCCACTTCAACTTCTTTCATCACCATCATCTCCTGCACTACTTTATATGCAGCGGCATCATCATTTGCCTGCAAAGTCAACACTGTAGTCAACTGTCAAGAAATGAACAGCACAAACAAGCTTTCAAATGTACTTCATTTCAGAAAAAACAGTAAAAAAGAAAAGAAAAAAACCTACAAAAATCAATAAGCAAGTACCAAGCTTTCAGGTGAAAAAGGTGTATTTCTACACTTCATCTGAAAAGCAACCAACAGCACGTTTAGTTGTGGAATTCTACTTTAACAAGATTCCAGACCATTTTCCCTGCTGCAATGTCACACCTCTGTGGAAGCTTCATGGAAACTCCTTTAAAGAACATCAAGAAACAAGAGCCCACATACCAGCTCACATCACCAGCAATCACTTTGAACTGATGCACAGTAGTGGATTGGTATGAAAATATTAGACTGGGAAATGGTGCTGGGGCCTGTATTTCCCTCCATCAGGAGGACATCAGCCTCAGGCTGGAGAGCAAGCAGTCACCTCATCATCATGGAACCCATCTGGAGTCCTGAGTCCATGGACCTGTTGGAGTGAGGCCAGAGGAGGCCACAAAGATAATCAGAGGGCTGTAAGTGCCTCTCCTATGAAGACAGGCAGAGAGAGCTGGGACGGTTCAGCCTGGAGAAGAGAAGGCTCCAGGGAGACCTCAGTGCAACTTTGCAGTGCCTAAAGGGGACCTATAAGAAAGATTACAACTAACCTTTTAGTAGGATATATTGTGATATAACAATGGCAATGGTTTAAAACTAAAGGAGGGTTGGTTTAGGTTAGACATAAAGAAAATTTCTTTTACAGTGGGAGTGGTAAAACACTGGAACATGTTGCCCTGAGAAGTCATGGATGCCCCATCCCTGGAAATATTCAAGGGCTCTGAGCAACTTAGTCTAGTTGAACATGTCCCTGCTTATTGCAGGGAGATTGGACTGAAGGACCTTTAAAGGTGCCTTATAGCCCAAACTAATCCATGATTCTGTAATTCTATTTTATTATCCTGCTGGTAGTACACAGCAATGGGAGTGGTCAAGTTTATGTCGTGTGTCATTTCTAAATGTGATTAAAATTAACTCAGAAATAAGTCAAAAGATGGAAGTTTCAGTGGCTGAGGAGAGATGACATCAAAGAAAACTGCACATGTGAAAAAAGTATATGCTACACCAAAGCCTATCTAAAAATGGGGAACATAATTTTAAAAGATGGAGACCGAAATCAGAGGTCATCCCATATTTGCATATTTGCACTCTGGGTGCTGTGCTGAGGCACCTGATTCATGAACTTTGATCAGAGAACGACATGTGACTTCACTATGTTCCACTATTTCCCTTGAGTGACAACCACTTGGAATAACTGTGCTTGAGGATCTTTTTGCTGGAAGGGATGTTTGCATTGAAATCTCAAATAGCTGTAAACCACATTTTGAACTCACAGGCTTTCAAGAGGTTTGCTATTCAGACCTGTTTAATTAAAATGACCCTTTTCAGTCATCATCTCCAAGGCTGTTGACACAAATACAATTTTTTTTAAAACTTGATAAAATTTTCCAGTTTTGCTTTGCACAGCTTTTGATTTATTGTTAGTTTATTTCAACACTTTCAGGGACAGATCCCCACTGGCTTTAACTTGGTATTCAGAGAAGTGTCTTATCATAGAAATTCATTCAGTTTTATGTTCTCCAGAATCCAGTTGTTTGTTGGCAGAATTCAGCATAAAAACACAGATGTTTTGATTTCTCCATAGAGAATTAAGTTTATGGTCATGAAGAGCAATCAGCTGATTGCTGTAAAAAGTCCTGTCATGTGAAAATACTGAGATTACAAAACTCAAGCCAGAAGAATTTGACACTTATTGCTAAACCAGTAACAGAACTTTTTTCACAGATTCAGTTTAGCCATTAATGTTACATATACTTTTAGAAAGTTTTCATGCTACCAGGCTTTTTTTTTAGTAGAAATTGCTCCAGGAAATAATCTTTTAAACTAAATATTTAACAAAAGACTTCAGTAAGAACATAAACATTTCAACCAATGTAAGTAAACCATTCAACCAGGAAAAAGAAAATATTCTTCTAATATTTAGGTAGAGAAAATTAATATAGCATGTCATTCCATTAATTACATCTCTTCATATTTCCTTATAAACCCATTAAGAATGTCAGCAATCCAAATTTCCTAATTTCAAAGATCTAAAAGGAAAAATCTTACCCTAAAGTTCAGTATGACCTTATAAAGAGCAACAAGAAGCGAGGAAAATTAAAGAGTTAAAGACACGTTACTTTTTAAAGATTTATTGAAAATTATTTTCCTGAAATCAACAAAAAATTCCCCTACATGACTATCCTTCA
Organism: Cinclus cinclus; assembly: GCF_963662255.1. Classification (NCBI taxonomy): domain Eukaryota; kingdom Metazoa; phylum Chordata; class Aves; order Passeriformes; family Cinclidae; genus Cinclus; species Cinclus cinclus. Next base: position 66,268,376 of record NC_085046.1, read on the forward strand.
AGACTTGCAAAATTTTCCAAGACTGACCCCTACTGAGTGAATATAATTGGAGCCTTCTCCTCGGTATCTGGTATCAAGCCCAGGAATCCAACCACAGCACAGATAGAACAAATTTAATTGTAGTTATCTGCTTGGTACTGGTAATATGTGTGCTTCAAGTATCATTTATTCAATCTTCCAGGCTGTTAAAAAAGATGCTCTGGAAAAGTAGGCCATGTGACATTTCCTGCAAAAACTCAAACTCCTCATGTGAAAAACCTTTTGCCATTTATTCCTACTTTCACTTTAGAAACTTTTAAACACTTTCAGCCCATATAACAGTGTTCCCATCATTACTACTTGGCATTGTTTTCCAAAGGCAATTTTGTGAAGCACATATCCTAATGTTTTCTTAACATTCAGAAATATGACCTCTGTCGTCTTCCTTTCATCTGCTCTTTCTGCCATACAGCTGAGAACAGCCACACTACACAAGTTGCTGTGACACAGTTTGAAATAGGTACTTCCTACTTATGTAGTATTCTTTGCTGCCAGTTTTCAGATTTTCTATTCTTATAGTTCCATCATTTTACTGGACAGGCAAATTACATTTGCTAGATGCTAAATGACCATATTTCTCTTTCCCCATGCTCACTCCCTCTGCACTCTGCAATGCAAACATACTCTATTTTACTGCAGGGACCAGTGGTCTGGCTTTGAAAACTACCTCTTAGTGGTTCAGTACATTCACAAATTTCCTCAAGGTGAAATACTGTGCATTTAATTTTCCCAGGTATTTACTTACCTGCATTTATCAATAGCCACACCAGATATGATCTTCATTGCTTCTTAATTGCCCATACTCTTTTATTTCCCTTTAAATGATAAATTCAAAAAAAACAGCTTAGTGGCTCAGTCATATTAAAATCATAATTGATTTTGCCTCACTTCTCATTTATTAATGGACTTAGTCTACCTTCTTGCTAATAAACCTCCCAGTAATGAGTTTAGTCCACAGAGGATACATTTCCACCTCAACAAACCACCAAGCAATTTAGGACAGTTGGTAGTCTCTGCTTAAGGGAGTCCGAAAACTGGAATAGAAATTTATGCAGGCCATAATTAAAGTATTTTCTGGGAGCTGTGTGGGGAGTTTACCAACATTCTTTCCACCCATCTGTGGTCAGTGTAATTAATCCTCCACTCTCAATCCGATGAGAACTAATCCTCACTGACAATTTTTTTATAGAGATAAGGCCTCAAACACTTAAGCAGTGATCAGACTCTGGTTATTTTCTTTCTTTAAGCAGAAAAGGCTTGTGAAGGTGATGAGGACAGGTCTTTTAGGAGCTGCTCAGCACTGGGGAAGGCATGCAGTCAGCAGAAAAGCCTTTTTCTGGGATAACAGCTGCTCCAGATGTGTGAAAAGCCCAATATACATAGAAAAATAAGAAGCAGAACCTTGTCAGTGCACAGTTACAAGAGAAGATTACCTCATGGAAGTGAAATATAACTTGTTTCTACTGGAATTATTTAATTGAAAGCACAGTTGTACATTTGAGGGAGGGGAGGTGATTGGGCTGAGGGGTGAGACAAGCCAAAACTCTGAGATTTAGAAGGTTTAATTATGTCCCTGTCTGTGTTTAATGACAAATCCCTGTGACCTCCTTCTGTTCTGGGACTGTAAGGTTTTAGGAGCAAGAAACTTAATTGTCCAGCACCTAAAAAGCTGGGGTTATGGTACAGGATAGGGACTCTCATAAATCTAAGCTTGTCGTGCTACCTAGCAAAACACTCCTGTAAAAATACATTTTTCTCCTTTCTTCACACAGGATTACTTAGAGACAAGAGAAAGAGGATATTGAGGTAAGTCGTCCTCTCTGCTGCTCTGTGGGAGCAGCACAGCAGATCTTTTCCAGATTGATAGGATGCTGAGGGGAAGAAAATGGGCTAAACTGGGGGAGAGGGGAGTCCTGCTGGGAGAGATCTCATCAGAGACTGTTGACTGGGAGTGAGACACGCCCTGTTTTCCACCTCACGGGGGAGTGAGGCTGAGGTCTTGCCTTTTCAATTTTATGATACTTAACTTTGCAAAAAAAAAAAACACAAACAAAAAAGAAAACCAAAAAAACAAACAACAAAAAACCCCCACCTAATACATAGAGGAGAATCAGGTCTAGAAAGAGCAACACTTTCATGGAAATGACGTACTTTCTTCTGGACCTCTTCTTTTGGGATCTTTGGATTTTGAAGGTATAATTGGTGTTTTTGTGCACTCTGGGAAGGGAATATTTCTCTGCCTGTCATTTTCTTACAGTCTCCCCCATTTTCACACACATATATACAAATGCTGAAGGGACATCAGTTCAAGACTTTACATTCTTCTATATGCAAGTAACCCACATATATGGGGTTATTTTATCCATGGTATTTTATCACCAATAATTAACATGGACACACACACACGAAAATGCAGGTACTGATCAATCAGAATAACAGCAAACTGGACTCCCTTTGCAAGATAAAGAATTCTACTCAGAATTTGGGAAAGGTTTCAGGGAGACAACACAAGAGAGTGTAGCTTTTCTAAAGGCATTTTTAGTTGTCATTAAACACAGTCAGGGTTTCCAAAGCTAAACTACATGTTAACACATTCCAAAACACTTCTAAATAGAATATTTTTTCAGTACTTCAGTACAGCAAATGATGCAAAGCCAAAATTCCCCAGACAATGCACAGAACATTAGAGAATTAGTTTAACATTCTTACAACCCTGCAATTTTATTTAAACAAATTCTTCCCTACCCAATTCCCTGCAGAGAAGTATTGTACCCTTTTGTTGATTGTAGTGGACATATTGCAGATCTCAGATTACCTTCCCAAAGGACCACCCACAACAAGAAGTTTTTTGTGTTGCAAGCACAGCTTAGTTCATTCCTTTTTTCTTTCTTCTTTCTTGTTTTTTTCCCCCCTCAATTTTAATTTTCTTAGCATTCTTATAGGCTATGGATGAACTGACAGACTAGCCTGCCATCTGTTCTTTCATGACATGGTGCAACCTAATCAATTATCCCCAAACCACTTTGGAGTAAATAACATGTCTACAATAATAATAATTAGTCAGTTAAAAAGAAAACAGCATCATGCAACTCCTGGTGGGAATTAGGTAGATTTCACAACACAGCATTTTATTAACTGAGATTTTCAGATCGGGAGAAGACAACTTCGGAAGAAAAAAAATCGCCTTCCATAATTTATTCTGAGACATGGGTACAAGACAGCATGCCTAGACTATGGACATCTTTGATCCTTTGTAACCAATGATGCCAGATTGTAGTAAATGTGCCACTCATGAGTTTCTAAGATTTTGGTATTAATGTATGTGTTGGAATAAGCTTAACACTTGTATTAGTATAAGAACCATATTAAAATTAAAGGAAGTATTTTAAAAATCACCCAATGACAAGCAGATGACATTATTATAGTGTTATATTCCTCAAACACAAGGAGAAAATTGGATTATTCCAGGAGTTTCTTGCTAGGCAGCACTACAAGCTTAGATTTATGAGGTCCCACGTCCTGTACCATGAGGCCTGATGTCTTCAGAGAGACATTTGTCTTCAACAACCATCACAAGTAAAAATCCTGAGCGAAAGGAGTACCCACTTGAAGAACATGCAAAACGTAGAAACACAAGCTGCTACAGTCAGAAAACAGGTTTGTAATAAATAAAAGGACTTCAGAATTTCAGGAAGATTGCTATTAACATCAGTGGATACCAAGACCGCACAAAGCCATTCCACATGAAGTTACTCTGAACATCTTTTTTTCACAATTCAACTCTTTGCTATTTTAACTCTGTGGCATTGATGTAGATGGAATACACTAGAAACTATTCCACTTAATCAATTGATGGCCATTTAAAACATATCTTAGCACTCTTATGCTTAGCACATTATCAGTATTTTCACTTTTGCAACATGATGGAAGCAATAGACAAATCAGAAAGGTTCAATGTTCCAGTGAGCTAATCAGCAAATTGCCTTCTAAAATTTCAGTCAAGGAATCAGTGCAATCTCAGTGAACAGAACACACTGATGGATCAGAAGGAATAATTTCCTCATTACTGTCTTTACTTTGAATATGAAAGTATTGATATTGTGTACATTCTATGGGTTGTGTCCTGAAAGAAGGCAACATGTGTAGCTGTGCTACCAAATGACATTTCTGCCATATTTTTAAGTATTAAGGACATGGCAATACATAAAATAACTCCAAGCTGACAAGTGCTGTCCCAGATCTTTTCTAAATGGTCAAAACTTCTCATCCTCAAGTCAGGTTCCTTTAACCTTCCCCCTGGAAAACCAATCCAATTTTACCAGCAAGTTAGAAAACAACATAGCAATGTAAATCAGGACATTTTACCCAAAGCTGCCCACTCAGCCTGAGACAATGTAGACTATCTCCTGTGAAGCAAGAAACAAGAAGAATTGTAGAAAACATCTTAGAGCCTTTGACATATATAAATATCAGACCACCTACCATGGCTTATCATAATCTCAGTAACACTAAATGAGAATACTGAACGCATTGTATATGTGTGTTTGCTCTCATGCTGCCTCGTCTACCAAGGAAATTATCCATAAAATATAATCCACGGCAGCAAAGAATCACATACTTAATGATGCAGTCCTTCACAGGCTAGATTTTGTGTGTTCTTACACGTAGATGGTGAGGCATGAGGCAGACTCAAGATCACACAGCTGTGGCCTTGTTGCAGCTTCTCAGAAGATAAACAATTAGGTGGGATCATGGAGAGAGAGAGTGAAGTCTCTGCTATGATGCAGGCCCGTGGAGGTAAAGCAGTAAACCACAGATGATCTTCATTGGTCCCTCCATGACTGCTCTGCTGTGATTTCTGTGACATGTATGTACCAACATATTTGCCTGTTTAGGTTCTCGTACCACTCCTCCTCCTGCAAAAGCCAAATGCTTCTGGCATCCTGACAATTATGTTTCACTTCCAATTTTCTAGGTCCTTCAAAAGAGCATTCACCTTTCTGTTGCAGCTGCTGACCTCTTGCTTCTGCCTGTTTCTCCATGTTTTACCATCCACTTCAGAAAGGGGCTAGCAATTATGTGCCTGATGTTTCCCTAACCTTGACCACCTTGAAATGTGATTTTGTGATTTTTGTTGAAATGTAGGACATGGATCCCTTGCAGGCTTATACAAACATGAGAGTTCCCATGTGTCGTTGACACTGATGAATTGCTAGATCACTACAGAACAACTTGGAAATGGCAACAGAGCTGGCTCCACTGCAGCTAACTTGAGCTCCTGAGAGGGACCAGAGGGGTTTTTTGATTCTTTTTATTACGTGATATCAATTAAGCATTTAACAAGTTACAATAAAAAGCAACTTTCCAATGGAATTTTTAATGCAATGAAAACAAATTACCTTCAAGATGGTTATCATTTGGAATCTTGAAGAGAAAGAAAATAAGGGAAATGCCAACACATATTCATCCAGATTGCCCATAACAACTTGCCAGGCATCCCTGTTTCAAATCAAGTAAATCTGTGCAGCTTCTCTTTGACAGCAACACAAAATCCCTTGTGAAATGCATTGAATGGCACAGCTGAGGCAGAATGTTAGCAGAAGATACTGCGCCAAGCAGCTTTTGTTTTGAAGTGGGTACTTCTGTTATGCAACCCTCTTAGAATTTGCTTCTTTCAAAGAATGAAAGAAAAAAAAAAGCCTCAGCAAACAAAAACCACAAATCCCATACATTTCTCAATTCAGTTGATATTTCTCCATTTGGACACAATCTATTCTCAGGAGTGCCAAAATTCTGGCGCTGGCACAGACTATATTTGTAGCACTCTGCTAGAGTAAAGCACAAGACAGTGCATGATGGCTGGGATGAACGTGTTTAGTGGAAGAGAGAGGCTTCAACTCTGTGAACAAGTATGATGCCCATAAACAGAAATGGAATTCACTAATATCAACAATGTGCTAATTAGGCACGTAAGCAACTTTAAAAACTCACTTTAATTCTGAGCCTTTCAGAGACTTTCTCTAGTCACAAGGAAGATGAGACTATGGACAGAACTTTCTTAATATGAAAACATTAATTTACAAGCTTAAGATCTTGTCCATGTGATTTTGCACGTATCCAAGAAAAGAAAAAAATCTAGATTTAATATTGAAAACTTCTGAGCCCTTCATCAAAGGCTCGCTTGAGCAACAGGTATGAGGGAGAGTACAGGTGGTCAACTCCACATACCATTTCTCACACAAAGGCCAGCCACAAATGCACTCTCAGGCTCTGGGGATGAGTAACATACTTTGCCTTTCCTCTGCTTCCTTGTCCTTGGGAGAAGTGGGGAAGGAGGCACACAGTGTAGAGAAGACAAGGTGTGGACTGTGTCTCCTGTCCAAGAGGCACACCAAGTGAAACAGAGCATGTGTGAAGGCAAAGCATTGCTCTGAAGAGTGGTCTGGGCTCTGCAGGCCACCTGTTCTGAAGGGAGAAACTGCCCCTCACTGAGCTCTCCCACATTTGTACAACATCTGACACTACACTTTTGCAACCTCACTCTACATGTTTTCTCACCAGAGTACACGGTGTTACAGACACCATTCCTCCTCCCCCTAATGGAGGATCCCTTCATTTCACTAAGGCACACTGCCACGGCTGCAGATTCCTGCTGCTTATTTCTGGTTTGATGTCCATATGCACAGGACTTCTAGAGATGTGTTGCTGTCTTTGCAGCACAGGCAGAGAATTATCATCTTTGCCCTCTCCTGTGACCAATGCTGCCTCACAGTGCACATTTTTTTGAGATTACTTATTTTCTTGCTCCCTCTGTTCTCTGCAGAGTGTATCAACATGTCACAGAACAAGAATATGCTTGGTGCTTCCCCAAGACATGTTAGCAACTTTAGTAGCTTTCATCTTCTCTGAACTTTTCCATTATGTTCTCAGAACCTCAGAAAGTCTCATGAAAATATGGGAAAAAACCTCCAGTGCTCCATACACATATATGGGCTTTCTCTTGTGTTGCACTCAAGTTCACTTAGATGTTCTTCAGCCTTTGATCTTCTTTAATCAGAAGAAGGAAGGAGGCTGAGGGAGGAGAATATGAGCTTGCTTTCATGCTTGCTCTAATTCTTAGGTCCAATAAAGAGGACAGAACAAGGATGCTCAGGGAATTAAGTGCACGACAATCAAAGAAATGACTGAGAGGATTCTGCACCCTGCCAGCTATCCTGAGCTTTGCCCCTCACTCATTTGGCTAAGCCTTGGCAAAGGAGGGCTTCTCTGTTAACGGGGGTTAGTGTCTTTACTCCCCCACCCCCTTCTCTACCACCTCATGCTCATCTTTATTAGCTTTTTCACACTACACAGTCCACTCATCGATTACAAGGGCCAGCACAAAGCAGCCTAATGATGGGTCAGTCTTAATGAGAAAAGCGGCTGCTCTTGAAGTGGTGTGGCTTGGTCCTGCACCCCGCTGAGTCCTGGCATGCAGAGCTTTGGCTCCTTTTAGAGAGCAGAGCCATGGAAAATCAACAGCGAGCAGCCTGGTGCCTCTGAACAGAAAGGGCCATGTGCATGGCTATTTAGTGCTGTAAAAGAGAGAGCATTTGCACAAACGGGAGTGAACATAAGGAGGCCTTCAGAGAAGAATGGGGCCTTGGCAAATTTATAGACTCCCCTGAAAGAAAGTGATTACAGATCATTATCCAATTGAGGCAGATTGATGGGTTAGGGTCAAAGTAATACTGCAGAGCTCACTGGAGGGACAATGCCTGCTTGTCAATTCTGTCCGGGAAAAGAAAGAGAAGGGAAACTACCACACAGAGAGGAAAGGCTTAAGCTTTTCCAGCCCCTATCTGAAAAATCGTTTCTTATCTTGAACATGTGTTCTTTAAAAAAAGAAAAAATAAATAAAACAAGGGAAAAACAAACCCCAAAACTGCAGGACTGGTATCACTGAGTTAAAGCTGTGCATTCAGAATTGTGAAATAATTGTGCAAATAGTGTGCAAACACACATCCAGAGCCTTGGGATCAGTACTCCCAGAAACCACGAGTAGTAGTACTAGTAAGGGACAAATTGCATCTTTGTTTCATTTATATTTAAAAACCCAAAGATATCTTCTAAAATAAATGTCTTTTTTTTTTCTTTTTTTTTCTTTTGGTGAAAGAAGGACATTTTGTTAACAGCTATGGTTGAACAGATTTGAAACTCTGTAACATCTGGTCAGGCAAAACTCAGCAATACTGACATTGAATAAAACAAGAATAAATGTGTTTCTATTGTTTCTTCTGTATTAATTTTTAGAATGTCTAAAAGTGCTTTGCATTCATGCACTTTTCAAATAGCCATAGAAATGGAAACAGCATGGCCCAAAAAGCAGCTCAGAGCATTTATTGTGTATTTGCCTAACATTTTCCAATATGATTTTGGAATGTAAAGAATTTGAGAAAAGAGGGAACACAATGCATTCATGAGAGACCTGATTTGTTTAATTGTGTTTATTTATTGACATCTCTGTTGTTCCCCATGTCTCAGAAGCAGAGCACCACACACACTTTTATAGATATGTCCCCATGTCCTAGTGGATAGAAAGCAACATTGGCCTTGTTTCAAGTAAAGGCTTAGTAGGGCAGCTTGGCCTTGGGGCCACTGTCTTGAGGGTTTAGCAAGGGTTCCCTCAGGTTTTGTTACCAAACCTCCGCAGACATGAAAGTTACAGCTCCAGCACGCTGGGGCTCTGGTGTCTTTCCTCGAAACTCATGTCCTCTTGCAGAGGGTGTTCAGATGCAAAAGGACCTATCCTGACTCAGAGCCCATTGGAGAGAACACGCCAATGGCTTCATGTTAGAGTCACCTGAAAAATCTGTAGGAATACCAGGTACAGGAACTGGTACCCTAGCTCCCATTTGTGGCAGTGACAGAATTTAGCTGTCCTGGAGGCATTAGATAAATTCTTGCTCAGCTTTGCAAATAGCTCTGAGTTCACTCCATCTTGCCAGTTCTCACTTAAAGCAGTAGGGATAGCAAAGAAAATAAAAACATTGCTGGTGTCATACTCATCTGCAAGTTGTAACATTGTTAAAAGCATCAGGAGAGACTCAAAGACTCACTTCAAGCAGTACCTCTTGCATTCAGGGTTTTTTTTATATTCATTTGGTAGCAACCCAGCTGCAGCATGATCATGTGCCTTCTACAGAATATTCCTAAAGAGAGTTCTCTGATATTTTTGCTGAAAGGAAAGAAAGAGATGATTCACCAAATTACTCCTTTTTTTTGCGGGGGCTCCCCCAGACTCTTAGCATAATTTTTTTTGTCTTTCTTCTGATTCTCAAAACCACTGACTTTTCAGTGTAACTGGCAGCTCTTCTCCACTGCTCTGAGATGGTTTCATCATCTCATATTCTATTTGTAAATCAAAAAGGGCCCAAATGACATTCATCCCATAAAAATTCTAGAAAGAGCCATGGAGTGTTTGTGGAATACCATTTCACATAAGGCATCTTCCCCCACCTTGGCATGAGTGAAAACAGAGTTACGTTACATGGTAAAAAAAATAAAAAATTATAATAAAAAAAAGAGATAGAGAAAAATCTGTGGTTGGTTTCCTACATGACTCTGTTGGCTAGGCTGGAGATTTAAGTTCTGCGTGTGTTCCCTGAGCTAAGTTTATCTCTTTGACTCTTTCCCCATTTTCCTCACTCATAATTTTGTTACTGGGTGTGACATGGGCTCCTCCATGCCATACATTCTGGAATCTCTCAGCATCTGATGGAGTTGTAATTGAGACAAGATACCGCTGATGTCTTTTCCTTATCTTAGAAAATTGAGAGCCACACATAATTAAAGGATCAGATGTTTTACTTCAGTATCCTTATTGATGCGCCACTTCACCAAGGCGGAATGTACCGCAATGCGCTTTGGCAAACTGGTGCACCAAAAAGGATCCTTATTAAAATACCAAGGTAAAACCCCTTATCCCTTAACCATGTCTGGCTCTCAATTTTTTAAGACAAGGAAAAGGCATCACCGCCTATAAGATGACACACATTGTGCTAAGAAATCTTTTGTCTTGTCTTTCCTTCCAACTTTTTTCTGTTTCAGACTAACAGTATTCTCTTTTGCTGTCCATGGCTTAGAAACAACTTGTATCTACTCTCCCTGAAGTTAGCTTGCATTTGTTTCCACTTGCTTCCTCTAGTTTGGCAGGAGATGTGCATATATGCAGGACTCCATATGTTTTCAGAGATAATCTGCTTTTTACTACCAGTAAGAATAACTTTGAGTACATACTGCACTGTCACAGCACTTTTTCTATATGAATCAGAAAGCAGAACTGGTGCATTGGAAAAGCAGACCACATTTTTAGAGGCAAATTCATAAACCCTGCTTTTATGAACAGAGAAATCTGAGGGATGAGGGTGGGGGATATCACAGGAAAACAGATGTGTGCTTATGATCTGAACTCTCTGTCCTACCAACCTCATGTTAGTTGGAGCTGATCCATGGAGAAGTCTCCCTGTAAATAGAGGCTGGGTGCTGAAATGTTCGTACCATTTCAGTGAACTCAGCGTAAGAACATCGAGTGGAGCACAGCACAGAACAAGGTCGAAGGAGTGAAATGGCTGTTCCCTTCCACTCCAATCAAGAAAGTCATCAGCTATGCAGGGATGGGGGGGGAAACAACAACAACAACAACAAAAATAAAACAAACCACAAATCCTAGAATCACTCAGCTGGGAATAAGGGAGGGGAAAAAAGAGCATTTCTCTTAAGGACACTTTCCATTCTATTTATAGCTATAGTTTGTATGGCACTTAACGCTTGACCCACAGGGTTCATAGATAAATAAGAAATGCACAGATGTGTGTATTCTAAGCTATATTTCATCCATATGTGCAAAATAATCACAGGAGAACTACAGAAAACTACACACTTGGGGTAGCAACCTTCTCAGTCCAGGAATAACGTGTGATTCATGATAAATGTATCCTATGGCAAATCTTGAGTTTCAGTGATGGTTCTGTTTGAGTAAAAACCCAGAGTTTTTATCATGACACATTCAGCATTGGTGGAATCTTTGTCACAAACTTCACAGGATCCAGGAGTTTAGCCATGAGTGAGCCTTGCTCTTTAATTGTTTTCATTGTACAATGTTTACAATATTGTAGTGGCAAAGAAGATGCAATCTTCCCTTAAAAAGGATGCACATACATCCTCCCAGCATGAAAAGGGTGAGAGGAGAATCAGGTCTGTTGTTCTGGATAAGTTTTCTTATATTTATATTCTTGAGTCAAAGAGAAATAAAAAAGAGCCGAACTTTCTGCCTAATATAGCTTCCTCTGTTTTCCCTTAATTTTTTAAGTAGTTTTTTATTGTTGTTGTCTGAGGTATTGGCTAGGTATTTTTTTTAGAGAAGGGAGGCACCTTGTCTGTGTGGGTGAATTGGACTCGCTAAAACATGTTTCTGCCTGCTGAGTCCTATTGCAATGGTTTACTGTGCTCTGCCTGTTGGTGCAGCATCCCCTGTACACAGAGCTGACAGAGTACTGACAAGGATTTCAGATACATAATTTATTTTACAAAAGTGACAAAATTGGGCTGTATTATCTATTATGGGTTTCTCAATTCTGCCTACAAACAACTTGAACTACAAAATAATTTTGGGTTTAGTGCCTTTCTTCCCAGGGAAGCTCATCTCCCTTGTGCTCTCAGGTGGAAAGATCCTTGGGGATGTTGGTGTAGCAGGTGCCTATACTTGTGTAAATGGAGATTCCTACATAAAGCAAATCTCCCTGAACACCTGCTGAAGTCTCCTCTTCACCAGCAGAGCAGTGCAGTGCTACTACTTCAGTTGTATGGGGCTACTGCCTTTGATTTATCAGAAGATGAATCCTGGTGTTCCACTACATATGGGTAGCAACATATTTGTAGCCATAAAGCCTAAGGACGTGAGTAACATATATACATACATATATATGTGTATATATATATATATATATATAATAGTTTCTATTTAGAATGGCATAAACAAGTGCAATATTTTAGGAAATACTGACCAAATTCCATGCATAACCCTTACATAAAACTTTCCTTTATGCATAAAGCCATGAATAAAAAGGCATTTAATTTTACCAGTTAAGTAAAAAGGTCTAAAAAATGCTGTCACATTCTTTATTATTTTTCCATCCCTAAAGATATGTTTCATATTGGCCACTGAAATCATGACTTTATGCCCAACAAAAGTTGAAGAACGTCTCTGCCCCAGGTCATTCCCTCCAATCAAACCCAGATCTACAATGGGGTTGAAATTTGTTACCACATGCCTGCTCTTTACAGGCCTGTGTAAAGGACAAGGTGGACAAACTGTAGCAACCAGACAGGCTGTAACAACTTAAGAAAAACACCGAAGAAGCAGATTCAGCAAAAGAGGTCTGAACACAAAGGATTAATTATATCCTGTACCCTTCCAAGTGGTCCTGCCCTTTTGAGACTTAGAAAAATGAGTGATGAAGATGCTGAAGCCTGTACTTTTGAGCATGTGAAAATATTCTGTGACTAGAACAAGGGTCATGCATTTTCAAAGTCAGTTCAATTAAGCAAAACGCCAGTCCCAGTTCCTTGGACCCACCAATTAAACTGCAGCCAAAAATGTTGCCCATTTGCCCCACAGAGGACTGGGTGTATTTATAGTCCTCAAATGCCTATGGTCTAATCAAAACTGTCACATAACAAGAAGCCAGCCAAGAAACTCAGACAGTTTGGTTAATGAGACAAAGAGCAGCTTCGTATTCATTCCCTCCTAAACAAAGATCTGAGGAAAGGGTATGGACTGGTGGGGGAGAGAGACTACATGTACAGCAGGCCCAAAGAGAAGGGCACAAGCAGACAATTAGGCAATGCATGCAAGCCTGATCTGAAGACTCGTGGCAAACAGAGCAGCCATTCATGCACTGTGACATGCAGGTCAATAGAAGTAATCACATGATCACCTGGAACTTATGGATGTGGCCATGAAACAGCACGTGGAAGCATATGATGAAACTCAACTCCTGATCACAACCTACAGTTGAAAAATATGAAAAAATCTCTGATTTTTTTCCCATCAATAAAAAACAACTGCATTTTTTAAATTCAAAATACGTATTTTTTTTCCCCACTGAATAATTATCAGTAATTTCAAAGAACTCACTATGTATTGTGCTCTGTATCTGAATTGTTTTTCTTTTGATTATCTGAAGAAAACATTTCAAGCTCCTCCATGAAAACCATAGATGTTAACTATTCTTAAGCACAAGAAAAATGCATTGTTTCAAGGCGCATATAGATCAAAAGAAAAGCTGGGAAATATTTTTTTCTTCCTATTGGGTGCTACTTCCTGTTTAGCCAGATGCATTATCTTGTTTGCATTCTCTGTTTCTGAACCATCTGCTAGCAGTTACTGTCAGAAATGTGATAATGACCATGGTCAAACAGTAGTTTTAGCTGGTGGATCCTGTGTTTCTGAGCAAATTGCAGATATTGCTTTCACTAACTCAAGCAACACATGCCAGCAAGCACAGCAGAAGAGTTTGACCTCTGTTTTCTACAAGGACAAGATCAAGCCTATCTACAACACATCAGAAAGTCATGAAAATGGAAGGAACTCAGGCTAAAGGTTTTCCAACAAATAATCACACTATGGGCTCCAACAAGGGCTTGTATCTTTTTCTTTGAGAGCTGAGTTAAGCCATTCAGCTCACTAGCAAGTTTGGGCAAAGAGGTTGCTCACAGGCCAAGACCTAAGAGCTTACAAACAGTTCTGCAACCCCAAACTTGTCTAGAAGTTACATTAAAATTCAAAAGAAAAAAAAACAAGAAGAAGAAGAAAAAGAAAAGAAACAAATTGGCACACTCCTGGCAGGGTTTTGGAAGCATTCGTAATGTTGGCAGGGCAAGGAGCTGTTGAGTTGTACTATTGTCTTTAGGAGGTGAGGTAGAAAGGGATTTCTTCACCTCTCCTTCCTTTCAGGTGTCTAGTGAGTGTTTGATGCCAAAAGACAAAGCAAAGAAAATTAGAAGAAACACCAGCATGAGGCATCAATTTTAAGCAGGGATTTTTCTTATATATTTGTTTTTCCTAGCAATATCTTGGAGGGAAGGCAATCAAAACTCCAGCGTACTCCAAGAATCATATTTTCTGCCAAAATTATATAAAAGCAAGAATAATAAACAAGAGGAGCACAAATCAGCTGGTTGGTTAAATCTGGTAACAAAACAGTGTGTTAACAGGAAAAGGGGCAGGGGTTGGGGGTGAAGAAGAGCAAAGACACAGTGTCACCTAATTTGTTAAATCTGTGAAAACCTTGGATTGGAAACAGTTCTGTTACATCTGCCTTGGAATCTCCAAAAATTAAAAAGGCAACACAGCCAATTTTAGGGTTGCTGGTATGAAAACTTCCTCAAATATGGAATACAAGTAACTGTGCCTTTCATTCAAGTCTAGAGGAGCCCTCAAAAGCTATAAATAATTTGTGCAAGCCTCTTATCATCCTGAAATACATGTGATTAGAAATCTGCTAGAACTAAGATGCCAGAGGCAGCAGTCCGGTTACATACTGTTGGCCTCTATGTCTGATACGTGACATTTTCCTAAATCCTGTCAGGGATAATCTGTCACATAGCCATCTTCTAGATTATGCTTTGAGACTGTGGACTTTTAGTACAAATATAAATATGCTTAAATTATTATGCTGTCCATTAGGAAGATGAACACTGTTCTTGTACAGAGGAAAATATTACCAGATAACCAAATACATTCTAACCACCAGAGCAATGTATCAGAGGTGAACAGAAGCACAAACCAGCCCAAAAGCTTAGACACAGTAGTGGCTGTGACTTAAAGAGATTTTGTCTCCTCTGCTTGTACTCAGGAAATCCAGGTTTGCTTTTCCACCTATTCAAGATGTATAGATCCAATGGAAGGGCAATATCTGTGAGTATCTGTGAGTATCTGTGCCACAAACTGACCTCCAGGAAATATCCAGATAACATAGTATTTTTCTACTGAAATCATAGGATACTCCCAAATGCTGTTATTTCCTTTAATGTAAAATGGGAAGGTCTTTTAATTAGTTTAATTTTTCAATACTTTCATCACCTCTTGCTCCAAAGCAACTAATTTTCATTCCGTTTTGCATGTTATGACATGTAGGTGGAATTTGTCATGAATTAATCTGAAACCTAAAGTCTTCTGATTCTGATTTTTTTTCTGTGAGAATAAAACAGCACACTGGCTTTTGGCATGGAAGAAGCTGGCCACCAGAAGTATTGTTCAATAACTCAACAGCAGAAGAGTTCAAAGGCTAGCAACTTGAAAATTAGACCATTATAACAATGATGAGATATTCACATATTCTACAGTGAATTTTTAAATTTTGCTTTATTGATAGACAAAATGTATTGGATTTCAATAATATGAACATATTATGTGGAGCAAGCAGGAGTGGGACATGCTGAGATTCCACTGAACCTATTCTGCAACATCTGTTGTTCAACTGACTCATGGATGATTTGGAAGACAGGGTCGACAACGCGCTGACTAAAATTGGGGTTGATACAAAGTGATCTGTGGTCATCAAACTGACTGTGAACAGCTGCAGAAGGATATCATGGCATTGGGTGCCTGGGTAAAAAAAGGCAGAGGGAACGCTTTGGTGATAAGTCCAGAACAACGCATATGGAAAAACATATGGCACTGTATGTAACTGTGCTGTGTCTGATACTGCATCTGCTTCTGGATAACTAACATCTCAGGAAGTATGCAGAGAGCTGGAACAGTAGGAGCAAAGCAATACAGATGATCAGAAGTATGAGATTGCTTCCTTATGAGTAAAGAGTGAATAATCTGGGACAGACACACCTACAATGTTAAAGGTCATCAAATCACAAATGTCACAAAGAAGATCATTATAGCTTATTTTCCTTTTAAGTTATGTATATATATGTGTGTATATTATTTTCCATAATCTGGGGATGACAACCGGCAGCAACAGGAATAAGGTTTAGAACAATTGAGAGTGCTTGTTCTCAAGAGATGAACTTTTATCAATGGGCTGCTTAGGATGTCAAACATATAAATGAGTTCAAAACATCCTTAGACACACTCATGAAGGTCCATTGGGACGTCTCAAACACAAAGACAGAAGTGCAACACCCTGCTCAGGAAGGTCAGGTTTTCAGGCATGGAAGGCCTTGCTAGAAGCAGCATCACTCTGTGCTTGCCCTGCTGACACCTCCACTCCCCAGGCTCCTCTTACCGACGACAGTCAGAGACCTCTGGGCTTATATTGCACCGGAGGGGAAAGTCTGCATTAACACGCCCCTGAGAAACTTAGAATCATTCTAAAGCAAAACTAAAATGCTGGATTTTTTATTTTTTCAGGAGATCAACTCAGAATTTCTCATTGTATTGACAGATATTTATTGAATTCAACACTTTTAATAATTGTATTTGTAGTTTAATCCTCTGCTTTAGTAAATACCCTCCCAAGTACTCCATGTCTTTGCATGCAAAACAAACTGTACACAAGTAAGCCAGGAGTGGACACGCTTGGTTGCCTGGTTGTTTAATTAGAAACTGAAGCAAAAGGCATCCTGCCTCAGGGAGACAACCGGGCTGCAGATTGTGACACTGCCATAGCCTTGCTCTGTCTCTCTTTAGCCTTAAGCAAATCTGATCATGGGCATCCTGACCCTGACTAATTGCTTACTGTTTCCTGTAATGCTGTGAAGCTCCTTCCACCCAATGCTGGACTATTAAGCTTTTCTGCTCTGTCTGGTAGTTAAGCAGCAGAATGCCAAACTCTTTTTTATTGCTGTTGTTTTGGGGTGGTTATTTTTGCATCTGTCTTCCCTCCTCCTCCTCACCACCCCCCCCCCCCCCCCCCCTTTGTATACAAAGGGCAGTTGAATGCTTTATTTGTCGTTTTGTTACTCTGTTGAGGGGCAAAGATGTCATATCACCTTTAAAAAGACAAGGAGGGTGATAAAATGCACTAACTTGAGAGACAAAGTGTCAGGACACTAATGAAAATTTCTAGTGACTAGAGAGCAAGGAAGACCTTATTTTAAGAGACTCTGTAAAAGAAGAAAACTTTTTCAGCCTATGCAAATGTCAAGTCTAAAGTACACTGGTTTAATGCAGCAGCATATTTTTCTGTCAGAGACAAAAGTATAGGCGTTATAGGGAATCATTTGCAGTAACTATGTAAGCAAGTTTAAATGTCACCCATAAAATATGTGAGTTACAAGTCTCTTCTAGCTCATATTTCAGCATGTAGATTTACAAAAAAAATAACATGGCCTCAGTTAGAAAACTTGTTTTGCTTTTTTTTTTTAATAGGAACTGTATTTAAGAATGACATAAATTTTTGATTTTTTTTTTTTTAGTGCAAATGGAGACTAATATAATTAATCAAAATTTTAGCATCCATAAAGATTTAACTGGGACATTATATTAGTTTATTAGATAAGATTAAACAAAAAGACACTTTAAACGAATTATAACCAGCTTGCAAAATAGCAAGTATATTGTATATGGGAAAAGTAGCTCCATCTGATTTGCAACAGCCAGCATGTGTAACATGGTCATTATTTGTCCTGTCCCTTTGAAAATCATTTTATTGGAATGTATCAGTTAAACTAAAACACATGACCCTCCTTCTTGTGACATGAAAGAAACCACTGAAGAGAAGTCTCTTTTTTTTCCTCCCTTCTACTTATGTGAAATTTCTGGGAAAAAAAATAGCTTCAAGGATTTTTATCAGTGTCTGTGTAATGAGAAGTGCATCACATGCATCCTGAACCATTAGCTGCCTACGTCTGAAAGAATTTGCTCAACATTTAGGAATTCACTTAATGAAAGGCTGGCCTATTAATCTCTACTAGCTTTGGAAGTTGATTGAGCCTTTCTTTTCAACTTCCTGCATGGCTGTAAATGATGCTATGCAGTGCCCTCATGTGATCTATTCTAGACAACAAGTTTGCTTTGTAACACCACAATAATCCAAGTATCAGGTGATACATTTCTGATTGGAGATGCAACTATATGATACAAGATTCTTCACAAATCTCTGTGTGAAATCACAAGTTTAAAAAGCAGCAGCTCCAAAAAACATCCATTTATATTCTGGGGAGATAAAGAAGCAACACTTCCCATATATATCCACATGACTTCTGAATCAGTAATTAGAAAAAAAAATAGAGAATTGGTAAAAGGCCAAGAGTCAGTGGATGATATTTCTTCTCTCACCCTACTGAAACCAACAAAGACCAGAATTAGGTCCCCCTGGTGTGTAATTTTTGGCTGAAAGATGGGTTTGCCTTTTTAATGGCTCAACACTTTTGACATTTCAAGACCATTGTGAAGGGTTGTGAAGCCCCCTTCTGTGAGAGCAGTGTGCTCTGCACTGGGCAGACATTGCTGCCTCCTGACCCCTGTTGATTTATGTAAATGCGTGATGTGGGGGAACACATAGCAGGATGTCATTAAAGGAAGACACTACCATGGGAGGAAATACCAGAAGGTGAGCCTACTGGCTCATGGAGCACTCACCTGCATCTCAAACACAACTGTATTGTTGAATATATGGGATGAGCAAGACATGTTTTCTCAACATTGCAGAGAAACAGGTTTCCTTTCAATGACCTCATTTTCTCTTCATGGTGAGTATAAGCACTACTAAACAGTGTCAGATAGGCAGCACTGGAGACTGGAATTGCTAGCAAAAGAAGTTCAATCTTGTTTTGGGATTTACAGGCAGAGTGCCCATGAATGAGGTTGGGACTGGGCTCTATTTCCATGGGATAGGTAAAGCACAGCAAAAAACAAGAAATAGCTATTCTCATTTTGAGGCTTGGGAAGAGAGTTGTGTCACATGAGTTTGGCACAGGGTCCCTCAACAAGACATCTGATGAATAGCTTATGAAATTACATTTATGAAATTAAATTTAATTTTAGAACAAAACTACAGACAGCATGCATTCCAGTTAATTTTTCTTCAGGCTCCAAGGACTGAGGGGTTGGGTTTTTTGGTTTTCTTTTTTGTTTCCCAAACTGATTACCTACTTAACTCCTCAAATAATTATCCTTGATGACTTTGATCAACAGTTACTGATGAAATAACACCTTCTTCTAGGGGGGTTGGTTGCCACCTTCATCCAAATGAAAGGCCTGGATTTATGAAGTCATTTCTTGATGATCTCACTAATTATCTTCTTGTCTCTGATCTTCTCTTTTGGGTAAGGTTATTGCAAAAGCTGAGCAAAGACAAATTTAGTCTCAGGACAAATTTATCCTCATCTATTGTGTATCTTGCCTTTAAGAGTTGATGCGGCAAAGACTTTATTACACCCTCAATAAAGAAGGAAAGAGCTCAACATAATGGCAGACAGGAGATGGGGCAAACATAAATATTTAGGTACAGGCAAATCATAGCTCTTATACCGACAACCAGATGTTCTTTCAAATTACGTGTGAGTTTGGTGTGGAGTACACTCATACTGATCCTGAATTGTTCTGCACCTCTAATTCAAAATAAGTCCATGAAGTACCCATTGGTGCTTGTTCCAACATCCCTAGGAGGGCTTATCCAAGAGAAATTCCTTTAAGCATGTATAAGACGGATGGTAACGGATATAATTATAGGAAGTTCATAGCACTATGCTTGTATTACCAGAGTCTAGCTAACAGCAGAATACAGAAGTTGCTTCACGACTCCCACTCTGGCTAGATGTAAACAAACACCCAGCCAAGAGGAAAATAAATGGCTAAAAATAGTCCCAGCAGCCATAATGGCTGGAATTGGACACTGGAGGGAGACACAGTTGCACAGACTAACCCAAAGACACTCTTGTCCTTTCTTGCATGAGTATTGAGTGCATACCCTAAGAATGATGCATTGCAATCCCAGATGATCCTCATTCTCCACATCAGTAAGGAAGGAAAGAGAAAAAGAAAGCCTGGGCCAGTTAATGAATCATAAAGCCCTACTCTTTGTTGTTATTGGAGGAGGAGTGTGAAGTTCCTGTAAAAAGCCTGCAGGAATTCATCACCAATGGAGTGGAACTGTTTTTCAAATCAAGCCCTGAGAACCCATCATGATTTGCATTCATGTAAACACCTACATTTTTTCGTTAACTGAACTGATTTAACTGCTAATTAAAACTAGTCAGTAAGCACAATGCAAAATTAATTAAACCATTTAGTCAGTAGATGCAAATGAGGCAAAGTTATGGCTTGGACACAATGAAGAGAGGTACAAGTACTACTCATCATCTGGCAAAATAGTTCTTGAAGTAAATACTTTCCCCAGAGATGATGTAAAGCAATAATAAAAAAAAAATCACACTGCTGACTACATGTGATCCTTTATTGATAAAATGTGCCTGAATCCAGCTTCCTCTCTTTGAAACAGTGATGAAATGGACTCAGTGGGTTTTAAAAATGTTCTCCCATACAAGAAATATTTCATAGTAAGGTCTGGATCCTAGATCAATATACACAGGCATGCAAAGTTGCTCGTATCTGACACTGGCAAGTGTTTTGCCTCAACCTGGACCTTATCTTTTTGACAGCTATTTTTATAGCTTTACATTTTCTCAAGGGGAAAGTATCTGCTTGGTGAACTCTATTGTCTGATGATAAGTGGAAGTAGTATTTTCTCAGAGAAGAGGACAGAAATATGTGGCTCTGTCTGCAGTATCTCTGCATTCTGCCTCCTCTTTGTACAGGATTCATGTGCCTCACAACCCTAATCATATTTATTCTGCTAAGATCTGCCCTGGGACAGGGACACACACACAATTACCCATGTATAAACTGTGAACTGAAATAGCTTTAAAAAATAGACAAAAAAAAAAAAAAAAAAAAAAAAGAACCAAGATGCACAAAGCTATGGTCTATCAGTTTTTCATGTGTGCAAGCCTGAACCCAGGATCAAGTCCAGTCCTCATGAGTCATTGGGTTGACTATGAGGTGCTTGGCAGTGCTCAAGAGAGTTTCCTTAGGCAGGTTCAGCTATCTAGCAGGTGTCTACCCATGTGCCATTCAGACCTAACTGCAACGCCTGCAATTAGAGTGCAAAACATCCTTCCACCTTTTCCCTTATTCCAGGTGCCCCAGAATGGCACTGAAAACAAGAGCCCATGGAAGGGGAGATGTCTGCACTCAAGAGACTGTCCAGGAAATGGTGCTGGGAACAGAGGTGGGATTTAAATACTTCCTCTTTCTCTGGCTTTCCCCAGCAGTGTCCCCTCTCCTTTGGCTTCCATCTCCCAGCACATGGCTCTTCCTGCTGTGCACACACAGCTCACACTTCACTCTTTTTGAGTGCAGGATTCAAGTTTTCCTTTTTGTGGCATGCAGTTGCAGTCATAAAAGATTTTGGAATTACCCAGTCCTTAAAACACTCATCCAGCATGCAGGAGAGCTCACTCTGATTCCTCTCACTGCCTGAGAGAGCTCAAGCTCTCACACCTTGATCCTGGAAGTCCAAACCAGCAGCCCAGTGGCAATGCTGGTCAGCACAGGAGAGCAAGGGGACTTGCCTCCCTCCTTCTGAGCACATGTTGCTCCACAGGAATATTCCTGGGGACCCTTGGGACAAAGCAACTTCCCAGGGCACTGGCTGGGGAGAAGAACTGCTCTTAGCTGCTGACCCTGCTCACAGGACCACATCCTGTACCTGTCTGGCCCCTGAGGGGTTTTCACTAGCAAAATGTGTAATTTCTGACTTCCCAGTGGGGTTTGGTGGGAAGGTTTGGCCAGGAGGGCTGAGGCATTTCTATCAATGAATGAAGCATGATCTGTCAGTAACTGGACACAGGACAATGTAAATAAAGTTCCTTTGGAGGCTGGAGGCTGTATGAGCAGAGAGCTCAGACAATGTGCTTGAGGCCTCCAGAGAAGAAGACAACGATCCCCAACTTCACCCATAACCCCCAAACCTTCTGCTGTCATTCCAGCCTTTCCCAGTCTCTCCTGACCAGCAAAAGCAGCTGAGCACTGGAAGGGCTGCACGTGCTGGTGAGACACAAGGATACAGCAGCTGGAAAGGTCCCTGCTTGGCTGGATCCTTCCCGGGCTGATAACCAGCCTGGCAGCCAGGCATCCTGAACATCAGCAGTCAAGTGCCGTGCAAAGCATCATCCTTTTACAGAACAATGCTTCATTTTTCTATCTGTGCTACCAAACTCTTTGAAGGCAGTTGGAAAAACTAAAAACAACAGCCTGCTTATTTTTAGCTAAGTTAAGAAGTTTGTCAGCCCCACATCTGATTTTTGGTTGGTTTTCACTTAATAATAGTCTTCTGTTTGAGATGTTAGCACATCCTTTCTAGTTACTCTTGCAGTTATGACAGTGTAAGAAGTCTTTTTTTTCCTTAACTTTTTTTTCAGACACCTTTAGATGTGTTTCTGCCTTTAGCTACTTCCATTCTAACACCAAAAACACAGGTTAAGGTGGGGGGGGGGGGGGGGGGGAAGGAACTCAACAAAACAAAAAAACCCAAAACAACAACAACAGCAAAAAAAACCCCACAAACACACACAAAAAAAATTAAAAAATAAAAAAAAAAGAGGACATTTCTTGAATGATTTTTGGTGGAAGAGGAGAACAAGGAGAGCAAGGTCAAGTCTGTACTTTAGTATTCCCCTCATCCCTTGTGATTTCTGCTAACTGTAAGAATACCCCGTTCCTCAAGTGTTCAGTCATGGTGATGCTTACTGTGCTCTGACTCTCCTACTTTTATGTTGGCCATTACGAGCTGTGGGAGACAGCACACCACGGAGGTGGTGTGCTACCACAGCACCCCTTCGCAGGACACCTGCTAGGGCTGTTGTGCACAAGGTTTGCTGACTGCTAGCTTTGAGGCAAACCTAATGTAGTTACACTGTCAAAGGTATGGTACTTATCTGCATACTGCAAAGATGGAACTAATGCAAGCAAAAATAATTTTTCTTTTCCTTCTGTAAGTACCATTACTAATATATTTCACATGGTTAAAAATGCATTATATCTAGGCTCCTTCTTTAAATGCGCGTGCATAAATTTAGCTTGGATACTGTTAAATATAATTTCAAGCAGCAGAAACAAAATAGCATTTTGTAAAAAAGCATTTAAGCAGAAACAAATGCATTACAGTTAAAGTTTCATGAACACTGATAAGATTGCTGAGTAAAGCAACTTAGTAAAAACAAAACAGAAACAAAGGACCGTATACCTCAGTTAGGGCCATGGGAGGCCACTTCAGTTTACAAAATCCACACTGTAGGGAAAACTCAAGCAAGAACTGTCCCTTTTGATTGAAGAGGGCCACAAGGCATGTTTTCATGGGCAGATCTTTGAGCTATGCAGGTGAAAGGAGTTGGACTAGAGGTGCTGCTGCCTCAGCTGTGGCACAAGGCACAGCTCTGCAGGGCCACTTAGGGAGTGAGTGCTGAGGAACTCAGTGCAAGTGTGAGCAACCAGCTCGCTGCTTGGGCTGCTTCCTCCTGGCCCTGACTGCCTAAGGCACCAGGCTGCTGTAGCCTGCACAGTAGCTGCCTATTTATTCTGCCTGTTTTCCCAGTCCCCGGAAACTCAAACTGCTGCAGCTGCCACCACCAGTGAGGACACACTCAGGACGCATGGGATGTCCAGGACACCAAGACCAACATCTCATTAGTAACTGTATTTTCTTCACTCTTTCCAACCTATCCGACCTCCCATAGACTGATTCAGAAGCAGCAAGCCTGGTTCACTAGGCTCACTGGGCTTCTCCATCCCGGCTCTGCTACTTTCCCACCTCTTTTGCCTCCTGCTTAGTTTTGCCAACACAGCTGAGCTGGATACAAGAAGCTAAAGACATTGGCTGAATGTGATTGTTCTAGAGTTCAAGATAGCCCAAAAGGGCTGCATGTCACTATATGCCCTGAGTTAAGAATCTCATTGGCCGCACAGCACAGGCCTGTGTCTGCCATTTGAGCCTTTTACTAACTCAGAATAAGTACAATTATTTTGAAGGTCCTTTCTTCCTCTGCTAAATATGTGCAAGGTAGCCTATTGAATAGAGACAGGCTTCTGATCAATGCATCATGGTGATAATCCTGTAATCCAAATAATTTTCATATGAAAATAAATATATCTCACATCAAATATTATATCCAATATCCAAAATTTTAAATCATATTAAAAATATAGGGACTTAGTATAATTTCATTGCCTTCTGTAGTATTTTATATTACTTTTTTCCTCCCTTTTTCATCCACTCATAATCTTATGGCTATTGCAGGGTGAGCAGAACAAGTAGAAATCATACATGTGATTGTAAGAATCTACATTTTGTCACAAACAACCCTATCTTTCTCCATCTTCCTGTGCCAGAATAGTATTACTTGGGTTGCAAAATCAGGCATCCGAAGTTTGGAAGTTCAGATTTTATCTACATATCTAATTCAGCCACACTGTGTGCGTTACAACAGCATGTGAGTAATTAAATTCTATTATTATCCAGTGAATTTCATGTTATCCAGAGCAGACTGGATGGTGCACATATAATGAGTGACTTTGCAATAACACTTTTTCCTTATTAATCAGTGCCAGGTCCCCAGCTCTGCAGCTGGAACTCTATTTAGATCTTAATTTTTTTTTTTTTTTACAATCTTTTCTGTGCCTCCAAAATTATGGTGCTCTATGGGTATCAGTGCTTGGTTTGGTTTAGCTTTTTTTTTTATTTGTTTATTTTTTTTGTAATGTTCTCCTGACATAACAATTGATTATCTGTATTTCAAAAATAAGGAAGTGGGACACAGAAAGGTTGAGATCGTACATGAAACCACATTCTGGGTACATGATCTGAGATGTCACTGGTTTTCATAGATCTTTTCAAGTGCAGAGTGCTACCATTTACATCTCTAAGCATGATGTATTTCTCTTCATTTTGTTCTAACCTCTCATACTGGGTAAACAAAAGAAGTAAGATACCCCAATCAGAAATTTTCCCCAAACACAACTGTGAGAACCTAAAGGTAAGGGCAGAAAATGAGTCCTGCTCATGTGGTCAGTGCTTAAGTGACTTTACTTTACTAATCTCACATGCAACCCCTGCCCTGTGCAAGATGTACAAGACCTACATCTTCTAAGTCAATCAGACAAACAATCAATCAATCAAGAGTCCCTCCATTACAAAAGCTTGGTTCAGATCCAGAATAGCCTGAATAGCAAGGAGCTCCACAGCCCCACCTACAATTATGAAGCGAGTTTCCAAATACAATATCAGACGCAAAGGCTTGAGGAATGTTAACTGCTGCATGTAGAACAAGCTCGAGTTAAAATACTGACAGATTTATTTGTTCCAGTTGAAAAACCAAACAACATTTAATAAATTTAGTGCATGATAGTAGCAAACAGTAGGACTGCTGCAGAGCACACGTCAAGCCTGTGTGAGGTTTCCTTGTTGTCCATCTTCTGTGGAGAACAGAAGATCTGCATCAGTGAGAGCAGACACAGAATGTCACCAGACTTCTTATCGTATATACCAGTAAAACATTCATGTCAAAATCGTTCAGTGTGTAGTTTACAGCAAAACTACAATGTGTGTGTTTGCTATAGCTTGTCCTTACATTTGCCATTTCTTAGACAGCAGAGCATCTCATCTGATAGCTGGTGCAGAGTCCCCATGCTGTCAGAGGTGCCTGGAGCCACAGCAAGGCAGGGGCAAGAAGGATCCCCAGGAGGGTGCTAAATACACCTGGGCTGTGCCATCGACACTGCCAGCAGCACCACCCAGGTCTGTGGTTGAAGTCTGTCTACACTATCAGCGTGATTAACCACACCAGCAACTTTTAATTACCTGCAGATGGGGTGGGAGCATGTGGGGAAATTGCTATCTTGTAGAATAAATCATCGCCTCACTTCCTTTTGTCCCTTATGCAATAGAGAGCACTGAGTCTGCCTGCTGACAGCAATAGGACCAGGATTTCCTAAGCCTACTATTGGGATCTAGTTCTGAAAATGATGGAAAATTTTGGCAGTATTTTGAATAGAGTTCTTCCAGATGGAAGCCTTCAATTTTGATAAATGGTCTGTATGGGTTGGCTCGATGGAAAGCATTAAACTGGTGTAGGATCAGACCCATCACTGAGAACAACAAAGGTTTTCTTCTGCCTGCTCAATAACATATTTTTGTCTGATGCCATCAGGCTTTTTGAGAAGAAGCTAACCTCCTACTGGAGCCAATGAAAGGGAAGAAATGCAAAATGCACTAGAATGACTAGGTAAGTTTTTTGGGAAAAAATTAGGCCTGCACAACATTATCATTTTTAAATACATGGATCAGTTGTAGCAGTTGATGCTGAAGGACTGCCTCAGATGGAACTGAGGTCAATGCCTCAGCTTTCTCATGTGGAGGCTCAGTATTTTGTAAAAATCAAAATCCTTCCAAAATTCATATGCATTCATATGTGTCTCTCATTTCTGGAAGTTTGATCCAGTAAACATTATAAACATGTTGCTAGCTTGCAAAACATCAAGGAACCTTGAGTTCAGTCTTTTTAGTATTATTCTAGCACAATTAAATTCTGTTCTGTACACTAAGTTTCTCTTTGTCAAGAAGGATTTTATTTTACAAGCATTGACATTAATTAAACACTATTTATCAAGGTTATTTCAACTAAAAGCCCAGGTCTACCTCAAAAACTTTTATGACCCCTACCATCAACATGTGTGCCCATCTCTAGTAAGGAATGGTTTTGTGCTTATCACAGCTTATTTTTCTTTCTTTCCTTCCATATTTTCACTCAATTTTGTCAGCTAAGCAGAAGATGCATGTGGACTGCCCTCTGTGTATACTGCCCAGCTACATACTCACCTCCTGAATGGCCAGCCAGTTCCTCAGCTGCTGGGTCAGCCAAATGCTTTGGGACAGGGCTAAACTTTATGCCATGGCTCTTTCTGGCTCTGAAATTTGGGAGACATCCTGAGTCTCAGGTTCGAAAGTTTCTAGCAGCAGAGCGACTAATTGACATGGAAGTCTTGCAACTCCACCAGCAACCAAGCCACAACCATACTCTGCCAGGAATACTATGTGTTGATGAAAAGTTTTAAGAAGAAGAACCCACATGTATCTGCAAGAGACAGAAATACGTTTCAAAAAGCACAGTGCACACAGTATACAGAAACAACATATGCCATTACTTGAGTATATACCAAGAGATTTTTTTATACCACTTAGGGCACGCCATACTGGTGTTTAAAAAGAAAATCCTTTTAGTTTTCATCACGCTAAAAATTTACCATCTGTTATATGGAAGTTTGTTTTTCCCTTTCGTTGTAATTAACTTTTTATTGAATTAATTACTCCAGGTGAGCTGGAAGCTGCTGTTCTACCTCACCTGGTGTGGCTGAATGTACCCACGCCCAGCCTTGCCATTTACCATTCAGATGCAAATCGTCCTGCTCCCCACACGAAATCTTTGGCACATACCCAAAAAGCCTGCTAGCAACAAAAAACAATAACATGGCAGGCAGCTGCTGCTGCACAGAAGGGAAAAAAGTTTCAGTAAAAAGGACATACATTTCCTGCTTGGCCATTTAATAGCGTGTACTCTACTGAACAAAGCAGGTGATTAAATATTGGATATAGAGAGTGAATTTTAAATAACTTGCATATGGCACCTACAGGACACTGACCCCTTTTGTGCGTGGCAATGAATAATTTTGCTATCTTGATATATTATGCATTTGTGTGTGTCTGTATACATGTATACACACACGCACATGCAGTAAAAACAAAAACCTGTCAAGAAATTAGAATAAAGCAGTGAGCTGAACAAGATTATGAAAGAGTTCTGTTAACTGCAGTAACATCTTAGTAAAACATAAAAAAGGTAGAAGTCCTCATCTGAGGAACCTGTCTGAAGATGATGAATTAATTCCATGCACATTTATAAATTGAGGTCACAGAAGAAATAGATGAAAGCTACTTAAAATAAAATTACATATTGCATGCACAATTATCTCTTTATGAGACAGCAAGAAAGAATAATCTGTTGCTAAGTTTTATTTATTTTAGTTATTTACTAAACATTCCTTTGGTGAAGAGTAGAAGAGAAGATAATAGAATAGAATAGAGCACTGTGTCAGAAGCCAGACCCTTGTGGACTGATGAGTACTATGACACATGGCACAATCCATATATTTTGAGAATGTCCTGAGACACTGTGGCAGTTTTTTTGCAGTAGAGGTGGCCTCCACATTGCAATGGTTCTCCTGTATGTACAAAGCCCATCACAGCAACATGGCCTTTATTGCTCTTGAAACAGCAAATGCTGTTCTTTTTTCACCAAGTCAGTACATGTTCATGTATTTTTGATTCTTGTTATTTTGATGGCTTTTTTCTCTTCCTCTTTAAAACCTGCTCAAAGCTTAGGTTAAAGCTCCCCTTGCTGAGAGACAGATGTAGGGATGAGGTTCCTATTTTCTAAGTTGTTCATAGCCAACAGAAGAAGCAACAAAATAGGATCATGCAGAACAGGCATACATGTCATCACTGTTAGTGAAGTACTTAAACATTTGGCACGGGTACACGCTTTCTGCTTGCCAAAGCACAGGGTGGAAATTTGAGGAGAAAATGGTTATCCCTATTCAGGGCAAAGCTGGTCAATCAATTCTTTATCAATTCCCCTGACACAGCAGCACAAGATTGTGGTGAACTTCCCAGAGAGCACATGGGATGTCTCCAGTTAGCTGAAACCCACTTCAGAGAGTATCTATCCTGAAATCACATGATCCTTGGAGGCAATGAGCTCCAGTGACTTGGTAGAAAGGTCAATTCCATAATAAGATGCTTTTATGGTCTGGATGCAACATTACAAAATGAGAAAAGATGCAGTCAGGAGAAACCCTAATCCACACAACAAACTTAATAGTATTAGGTTTGCCAACCACACTAACTTTTTTCTGAGTACTGGTGTGGAGCTCAGGTTTTTACAGCCATTGTCTCAGTAACTATTTGCTGGTGTGAGTTTGTCTTTTTCTGATTGCATCACAACTAAAATGGAATAATGTGCAGAAATGATAAAAAATGAGGAATGTATGAGTAACAATGGACAAACCTGCCACAGAAAATGTAGGGAAGAGTTCTCAGAGCTGGTGGAACAATACTATTGCAATACACCATTGATGGGACTCAAGCCAAGATCTCTGCATGATGCCACAACACACAGTGTGGACGTAACAGCTCAGGGCAAGTTTAATCCCAACGCCTCTGCACCACATCATTGCACAGCCCAGATGTGCCAAAACAGTCAACGTGGGGCCAGCTGGCACAGCACAGACACTTTTACCTGGCTGACAAGCCCTCAGTGGCAGTGTAAGGGAAAATGATGACACAAGGGACACTGGCTCCCATACTGAGCACAGTCAAGCTCAGTATCAGATCACATGAAAACTCTTACATGCCTCCTGTTGATCCTGTTCTTCCCAAGCTGTCTATAGCAGTTATTTGTGACTTCACTTACTTAAAGAAGACTCATAAACCAGCTGCTAAATGAAGGTGACCAAGCAACCACTCAGGTGGGGAAGAGGATCAACCAGATTACAGATCTGGTTAAAGTGAGCTATCAGAATCTGCAATAATTATGTTGCCTGGGGACTCAGCTTCATGCCCAGACCAGCATCATCATTGGTGAAAATGATAACTCTGCTGAAAATGTGTCATCTCTTCCTTATAAACCACATCAGGAGATTTCTCTCAAGCACAAGTCTTGTGATCATAGCCACAGAAATACCATCTAATGGGTGGAGAAAGCAGGCAACCCTTCTTTGCTTTGTATAGAAACTGACATATGAACAGTAAACTGTAATTTTTATTATATTTAAAAGCTCCTTAAAGATCATATTCACATGCTGTCAAACATATTATTAATTTTGACAAAGCAAGCATGAATACAATTTCACTCTTATTACATTAATGTGTGAAAGGACAGCTAGAGCATTCATCACACCAAAAATTAGTCACATGTATTTCCATGTAAAAGTTACTTAAATTGATGTGCAAAACTATGTGACTATATATGCATTCTACATATTTAGCAGGTATTTTCATAGATACATTGTATCCATCTCTACAGATATTTATTTGTTTGTTTGTTTGTTTAAAAAGTTATTTATATATCTGACCTATGTGATTTTTGTTCACTTTTTCTAGGCCTTAACATACACAAATGTGACTTAAATTACTATGACTTGCCATTTGCTTGTAAGGTAAAGTTGTACAGAAATATAAGCCTCTCATGCTAAATAAAAAAAAAAAATATTTAGTGAGAATTTGACTCTGTGAAGGAAACAACAAAACCCTGAGTGACTTTAAAACACAGGATTTCCCCCGCTGTTTATTAACACTAATAGATTGCATTTTTGCATGCTGCAAATAGAATAGAATCATAGAATGATTTGGGTTGGCAGGGACTTTGGTCAAGAATATGCTGAATGAGATCAGGTTGCCCAGGGCCTCAACCAGTGTGACCTTGAACACTTCCAGGGATTTGACATCCACCACTCCTGTGGGCAAACTGTCCAAGTACCTCATCACTCTTGTAGTAAAAAATTTCTTCCTAGTCTAAACACACCCTCTGTCAGTTTAAAGCCATAAACCCTTGTCCTGCCACTACTATCCTTGCAAAAACTCCTCCAATGACTTTTCACCATAAGTAAGGAGGTGTAGTCTTGAAGCTCCTCTTTTTGTAAGGGTGTTGGATACAGTAAGTAACAACACCTGCATACATTCACGTCAAAGCACCACCGACAAAAGGCAGATGAACAAGCTGCTAAACAGAAGCACTTCAGCTGCACTAGGTGAAGGCTTTGACATGCACTGAAAAAGCTGCTGGGTGGGACCCACACACTTGCAGTGAACGTTTTGAGCTCAATTTGAACCCGGAGAACACTGCCTCAAGCAAAGGACCCTTACTCCATGCTCCAGCTAGTTTCCACTACTCACACGACTAAAAATTGCTCAGCTGAAACGTCCCTCGGTCTGTTACCATATGCAAGTTACCAAAGTATGAGGTTGCTTGATAAGGTTCAGATCACTCATAAATTATACCAGAATGATAAATCTAAGGGACATATGCTGTGCAGATAACTTTTGGAAGAGGAAATTGCAGAAACTATAAAGATGTATTATTCTTTTAAAATCTTCCTTTCCAGAAGTTGATACTGATTTTGGCTACTAGCTAAAATACAGAGAGAAAAGATGGCCAGGGCTATGACAGGAACGACTTGGTTTCTGAAGGAGCAATAGTTGTTTTCAGTTATTACAAAATTTTATACAGCTAGTACAGCTTACAGCCTTCTACATTCATACAGAGGGCTTTCACTGAAGTGTGTTTACATTTTATTTTCCTAGAGAAACATTTCAATAAAACCCAAAACACATCAATGATCCTGTAAGCAAATAAAATTATTTACTCTAACTGCACATGAATTGTGTTATTATTGTGGCAAAATCCACTGATCCCTGGAAACCCACTGGAGACGATTTCCGATATGCAGGGTTTATGGTAGTAGATGCAGGCATATCCCAGAAGGTTGCTAAGGAACTAGCAGATATACACATTTTTTACAGAACTGACATGTAAAATATATCCCTGTTGCTTGGATTAGGTGAACTGAGAAAGCTATGTGGAGCAAGATACACATAACAAATTCTCCTTATTTTCCTTAATTAAGGAACCCCTGAGAAATATAACTATGAATAATTCAACCTTTCACTAACATTTGGTGCAATTAATAACAGTACTTTAAAGCTGCTAACTTTGTTTATCTTTTTATGCATAATTAAAGGGTGTTTATATTTAAGTTTTAAGCCAAGGAGCAAACTAGGTTTGGTTTTGCTGGCAGCATCTGCTCCTGGCTTAACTGCAATGTGATAACCTGATACTGCCCCACCTCAACGCATGCGGTGCCATCGGCTTTCTTCTCTGCCACCACTGCTGCTCATGCTTCATTGTGCTGGAATTCTGTGCTCTGTCTGAATCAGTAGCTGACTGTCTTCTTCCTCCTCCCCTCTCCTTTGCCACACATGCATTAGCAGCTTGGAACTGTGGTCCGAACTTGCCTATTTTTCTCAGTGGTATCAGTCACTGAAGGCACGGTTTTTGAAAAGCGATTTTTTGTTTCACGCTTTCCAACAGTTTCAGATGCATACGCAAAATAAAGAAATCTGAAAAACAGACAGCTACCAGTGCATAAGATTTTCTGCTCCTGTGATTAAATGGATCCCTGGCTTCCAAAACATAAATGAAGTCCAGAAAAATTCTCTTTTTAAAATATTTGCTCTAAATTTCTTTGGTGCTACTGTACGCTTTGTCATTTCAGTTTCTTTTTGTCTCATCTGAGAATTTCTCTAGCAGATTACTTTATTACTTTTGCTGAAAGGAAACTTTCCAACAAGGTCTCTAGGAAGAGATTTCACATAATTTTCCACTTTTCCCAGTGTTTTTATTAATTAGAAAAAAATTTAATTTTGATTTAATTGATTTTTAATTTCCAGCACTTTCTGGTAATTGAGAAAGTTTCAAAAATTAGGAACCAAAAGCAATGAATGAGTGATTGTATTCCTCCTTTAGGTCAGAACTTAAAATGCTGAACTCCAGATTTAATAAACTACAAAGGTTTTCCTTTTACATTTTCTATAACTTAGTTGGTTTCTGACCACAGGGCCCTTTACATATTTTGAAGTGGCGCACTCATGGTTACATTAGCATCACGATTTTAAGTCCCATCATAATATATGAAAGCTATTACCTTTTTCATTTTTTAAAACTTTTAAATCCATGTGAACAAAGAGAAAAGTCAAAATATGGCCGTGTTTCCATCAAATTAAGCAGTCAACTGCAGCCACCGCCCTGCAACCTCAAAACAGCCCCTGCTTCCAGAGCTAGAGTGAGAATAGACTTCCAAGGTGTGGTCACAGCCAACTTTCTCTTGTGGGATTCAAACATCCTTCTGGGGTTAACTGGCTGACTGTATTCAGTAATTTCTCAATTTCTTGTGAGAGAACTCTTTGTAAAAGCAAAGTGATTACAGGTAGTAGGTGCACCCAGTTAGGAACTACAACACTTGGTTACATGTATTCACATTCACAATTTGGTTCCCAACTTTTTTTTTTGTTTTTCTGGTGATCACACAGCCCATGTTCCTGAAGCCCTTTGAAGTGTTTTCAGAGATGTATGGATGAGTGAGTGATCCCTGTCAATCTGAGAAAGACTTTCTCAGCAATGATGGAATAAGGGAAAGGGAACATGGTGTTTTCTGTGGACCCAGTCTGGTTTTGTGCTTCAAGACAGTTCACTGGATAGAGAAATAACACATTTTATTTTCATTCATTATGTTTATACTTTGACCTATACTTGGAGAGAAGTCCATTTTCAACTACTTATATCCATGGTTCCATGCTTTGAAAGGTTGTTAAAGGGTCTGAATATCCATGAAACCAACTGAGCCCAGATGGAACTTTGGGAACAGAAAATCAAAGTTAATATTAAGTTAATATTCTCAAACATGACAATACCATACAGAATACAAAGTCTCATTTACAAATTGTCACAGGATCATAAATTTAAAAAAATAATTAAAACAAAACAAATAACCAAAAAAGAAAGGAAAAAAAACCCAGAACAACAAAAAATCAAACTTTAGGGAATGATAAAATTCTGAGCCCTTAGAAGGGCTAAGATGATAGATGGGCTTCATATGGTGCCCTGGCTCCTAAATCTCTGAGTAACATTTGAGATAGGTTTTGGTTCTCGAGGTCACTTAGCTACCTGAGAATATTTTTCTTGCAGATACTAAATATGTGATTAAGGAGTCAGCTGCCTGTAAGGGTATTGGCTTGTTTCCCTAACCCAGGAAGGACTAACATCCTGCCAAAATCTTTTTCAGGCTTTTCCCTCAGGCTGACTTTATTAATTCAGAGGGGGGAAAAAAAGAACAAGAAAAGAAAAAGAAACCATCTCTCACAAAACATGAGCTGCAGGGGCCATTTCCCTATGCTGCAGCTCTCCTTGCTCTAAAGCCAACATCGCTCCTTTTATTCCTCATCTTAATGAGCTTTCTCAACTCTTGGTAAGCATTGTCTGACCTAAATGAGTCAGGGAATGGGCAGAAGTTTCCACCTCCTGGGGCCCTTGACCCTTAACGTGGCTGCCTCTCCTTCTGTCATGCCTGACCTCAAACTCCAGGACTGGCATTAAGCTCTTCAGGAAATTAGCACAGTAGACATATAGTTAAGTACCTACTTGGATATCCAATTTCTAGCTTCTGTTTTTGAGAACTTGCCTGCTGTTCACTCTGCTGTAAGGCAGGATGTGGTTATTGCTGGCATTAAAAGTTGTTCTGCATCCTTAACTACTCATGGAAGGGAAAAAGTGAGCAACGTGCTCCACAGAGTGGAAGAAAGGTGCTCTTATGAAGCTGTCTGCTGGCTTAGCATTAGGTACCTAGAGCTGTATTGGTACCAACACATGTTTTATAAAGTTGTGGCTGCTTCTGTTGTAGCATTTCTGCTACAGGTCCCTAAATAGAATAATTGGCCAGCTTGCTCAAAACATGGCCTCAGTCTCTAGAGGGCAGGTAGAACACAGACCACGTTATTACAGTGAGCCACAGCCCAGCACTCTGTCATTTAAATGTCACAAAGAACAAAGATGGATGTTCATAAATATCAGTGTGGGCAGAACAAAGGTCCCATTCTATAGATGGCCAGCAGTGCACGCAGTTTTGGGGAAGTGCTCTAAGTCACTATGATGTATAGAGGTGAAAAACATAAAGATGGCCAACTTTGCCCTCCCAAATGCTGCTAGTGTTACCCAGGCTCATACATGCAGGTACCAAGAAGAGCAGTAGCAGCCTTCAAAGAGCTACCCTTCCCCCATTCAGATTCACTGTTACCTCCTGCTTTGCCTTTTGTAGGTCTGTTCACCACAGCCAATATATTCACACATTTCTATACCAAATATTTCCCTCTCAGTACCTGTCATGCCTATGTCACATCTTAATAGCATGACCAGCCACTTGCGTTTTCTTTTTGTAGTGCAAGGATGTCACCATTTACATTCCCAGGATCTGACAATGTCTCTAGCTTGTTATAATTTATATTAAAAGTGCAGTTAGGCAGTACTAATGCTCTCTGTAATGGCAGAAGCATGGTGCAATACAGTATTTTCTGTTAAATAAACCTCTATATCTTTTAATGCTGGAAAAAGGAATCCTTTTATTTTTAAATTTGTTTTTGCTGACATAGAATTTAATGGGAGGGAAAATTTTATTGCAATTCAAAGCAGATCTTTTTGAAGCAGGCATAGGAGATCAAAAAAACATACCCTATGCAAGCAATAACTTTTAGCTAGAACAGCTGGGAAGGCTTGATCAGATTCTAGTTCTCCCAATGGGGTCAATATAGAAGGAAGCCAAAAAGACTAACTAAAGGGGAAAAAAAAAATATTTATTTTTGAAGGTACTATTCTAATTCTTTCCCACATGCATCTCCACAAGGGCAATAAAATCAAATGGCTTCCTGCTCCTTGTTCCTGCCACGAGTTTGAGATTTTGTGTCATTTGACAAGGGTTACTGTCACTTAATCTTTTCTAGAGTGCATTAGGTGAAAATTGCACTTTGCAAACAGTTTGAAAAGATGGACTCCACCTGTCCCAAATGTTCTATAATCTAGGGACAAATCTTTGCAAATCCTCTGGCTCTGCAGTTCACATTTATGTCACAAGGGCTCAGGACTTCTCAGAAGCAGCGCCACTTCAGCTGGATCATTCTCTGAATGGAATCTGTGGGAATTTTGCCAACGAGTTCATTAGTTGAAGGCACAAGCTATCATTCAGTGGACCAGGATGTCAGAGCCAGCAGAAGGGAAACAGCAATTCTTGAAAAGGAAAAGCTGGCAGAATGCATAACCCCTCTGTTTGAGGTGGGACTTCAGCAGCTTGGGAGATAATAACCGGGATAAAGAGTGGAGAGGGAAGACTGCAGGAATAAATCCATCTTGTGCTACATCCTTGACTAATTCCTTTGGCTTCAGCAAGAGTTACTCGCCTGAGTAAGGTGAGGATTTAGAGGTGCATGTTCCTACACAGCGCAATGCATGAACTGTAGACATTTATAAGCATTTCAGACTAACACCCAGCCTGTTAAAACCAGGAAACTGGCCACTTGGGATTAACCTTGCAGTGCGATATTCATTATTCACCAGCATGGCAATCCAACAGAGACTGACTATGAAGTCTGATATTCATTAAATTGCAGTACAGCATCTCTGAGGTGGCCCATGGTGCAGCCCTGTGTGTGTGCATTTCTATGTGTGCACTTATGTACGTGTACTACAAAATATGATGGCAAGAGGGAGGGACTTATATTTTAGAAAGGACACAAATTTAGCAGAAACAGTGGCTGGCCTTGCAGGGATCTCTGGTAAAGGTGCCAAGTAACGTTTGGCTTCCAGGTCAGACAATTTTTTTTTTTATCCTAAATCTACTCATGCAAAGACACAGCTTATAGCTTGCAGATGGCTCATTCTGCTGATCTGCCAGTATTCACACTCAGAGTGTGGAATTATATCACATGAGCAAGGGGATTGCTGTCTTTTCTCATGGCTTTGTTATTGCAGGCAAAAAACATACAACTAACCAGAAAATAAGAAAAAGGGGGATACTGAATCATTATTTTTGGAGAGATTTTAAAATTTAATTTAAAAAGACAAGGCAAGCATGAGCTCCTAGTCAAACACTATCTCTTACTCATATGTTAATCAAAATGGCCAGAAAATGAGGATGGATTATATATTTTAAATAAAGGATCCACTAACACTACTAGGCAAAATATTTTTTTCTCTCACTTGGGTGCTTACTTGCATTTTTCATACTTTGAAAAATTCCCTGAACAATGATAATCATTAAGAATAATTGCTAATATTATAAATACTGAGAGTCTCAAATTTATTAACAACACCAAGGAAAACAAATTAGTATGAATGCTTAAATTCAGTTCCTGAAAAGGAGAGACACAGTCTCTTTACATAATATTATAATCAATTTCAAAATCTCAGTAGAGTTGCACTTTTGCAAACCAGAAGTGATTGTATTAATTTATTGAAGTTATCTAGGGATTGTACCAATATAGCACAGAAACGCTGACCTGTGAAATATGTAGTCTGTAAAAAAACACATAAGAAATCCATTGATGCAATTTGATCTAAAGAAAAAGGTTAATATTTTGTTCTTTGGATTTGTGTTGATAAAAGCTATTCACACATTTGTGATGAAGTAGTTGAATGTTTTCATCTGAAAATGCGTTTTTTAAATGGGAAGGGCTGTGTTTCACAACAGCTGCAAGGCAACAGAAATATGGAGCAACAAGAGATAGTTCAGCAAAGGGCCACTAAGATGATGAAGAAACCAGAGCATCTCTCCCATGAGGAAAGGCTGAGACAGACAAGACTGTTCTCTTAGAGGACAGATGACTCAGGGGGGTCTTAGTAATGTATATAAATACCTGAAGGGGGCTTTTGTAGAGAAGAAGACCCAGGTTCTTCCCAGTACCCAGAGACAGGACAAAAGGCAAAGGTATAAACTAAAACACAGGAAATTCTCTCTGAACATCAGGAAACACTTTTTCACTGAGGAAAAAGTGAGGATGACTGAGCACTGGCTCAGGTTGCCCAGAGAGGTGGAGGATTCTCCTCCCTTGGAAACATTCAAAAGCTGTCTAGAAATGATCCTGGGCAGCTTGTTCTAAAGGACCCTGTTTAAGCAGAGGGGCTGGACTAGATGACCTTCAGGGGACCCTTCCAACCCCAACCAACCTGTGATTAAATGATTCATCATTTCACAGCATCACAGAATATTCGGAGTTGGAAGGGATTCACAAGCATCATCAAGTCCAGCTCTTAAGAGAATGGTCCATATGGGGACTCAACCCACAACCTTGGGTTGCTCTAACCAAGATGATCTCAGGTTTTTCTGGTTTTTGTTGCTGTTGTTTTATTTCTGAAAGGTGCCATTTTTTTGTTTGGGTGAGGAATGAAACATAAGGAAGAGCAAAGAGATCCTTTTAGCCCCAGTCTTAGCATACCTGAGTGCCTGATGCCTCTTAGCAAAGCTGGGTCAACAAACAGTTCTTTAGCAGAAATTGTGCTGTGGTTGAGAAGCTGCATCGTCAGGTGAAGGAGCTACAGTTAGAAGTGTGCAGGCTACATAATACTCATACAAATGAGCAAGACACTGACCAGTTACTTTCAGAGATGACACAGTCTCAAGACTCTTGTGAGTCTGGAACCTTAATTGTTGCAGAGAAGCAGGTGGACTCAGAACCCTGAAAGGGAATTAGTCAAAGGACTCACTGTTAGTCAAGTCTCACTGTTAGTTAGGTGAAGATGAAGGCTGGAAGCAGGTCACAGCATGTACCAGAAGGAAGGTTCCTTCATCTCAGAATTTGCATAGTAGGAATGGTACTTTCTGTAACAGGTATGAGGCTCTGGAATCATAAGGCCAGACGACTGGTGAGGTGGGCAAAGGTCCTACAGTGATAGTAGGGTGTCCTAAAACAACACTACCTGTACCCCTCATCACAACCTCCTCTGTTAAGAGGAAAAGGGGGAGAATTCCAATAGGACACTCCTTTCCAATGGGAGCTGAGGGCCCAATGGGCAGACCAGACCGAACTCACAGGGAAGTCTGCTGTCTCCCGGGGAGAAAAGGAACATTACTGGAAAATTTTCCAGCCTAGTAAGTTCCTCTGATTACTATCCAGTACAGGTTTTTCAAACTGGCAGTGACAAACTGAAAAAGAGAAGTCTGATGGCAAGCAAAAGAGACTTCATGGCCCCGGGATAATTGGCAGAAGGGATCAAGAGCACAGGTAGTCATTTCCTCAATTCTTCTGGTAACAAGAAATAATATTGATAGGAATAGGCAAATCCAGCAGGTCAATGCATGGCTCCAAGGTGGGTGTCAGTAAAAATTTCCAACTCAGTGTATTTTGCGATACTGTGAAATTATTTTACCTTCTCTCCTCCATTTATCAAACAAACTGAAAGATTAAACTGCCCCTTCTCTCATCATCATTGTAATCTGATGTGATTTCTCATTCAGTTTTCATCTCAAAATAATTCCCTAAAATAATTGGCACTAGCAACGCCCCCATTAGACCCATTCTCCTCCTTCTGTGTCTTTGGCCTTGAGTATATACCAAAGGGAATTAATTTAACTGAGCTTGTAGGTTCAGCTTAAATATACATGAACATGGCAGTACAGAGGCCAAAAAGGAATGAGAGGAACCAGGGATCCCTGTGGTGCTCCTCTGCTCCATGCACCATACAGTCCCCAGGCCCATTGGGAATCATTAGCCAGGGAAAAATAAAATTTGAAGATTAAATTTGGGAAAAAAAAGGGGAAAAATAGTGTTTTCTTCGCTAGTTAAGACTGAAGTTTATTTGGACAACTTTGCAGGATTTTGTCACGCTATATGTGAGAAGAAAAGAGTTGTTGAGCAAACTCTATAATGAGGTTGCAGGATGTTTTTGCAGGTGTTTGATTCCAGATGGTGATAAGTGTAACACAGGACAACAGACTGAAGTGGCAATAACTTTTTACATGTGTTTCCACAGTTCTTAAGAGAGTCAGTCCTAGATTGACATCTCCATGGCAGTCAGCATCCTACGAAGATTAATATGATGATTAGAGCTGCAACAGATTACAACTGCAATATAACGAAAGTTATTAATGCTTAACAAATGGATATCCAGGAAGTAAAAAGAGACACGGAGAAAATATTGATAGGAAGGATAAGCATTGAACAACAGACTCAAATTTATGACATTTGGAGAAATGTAGGAAGGCAAAGATAATTTTAGAGGAGGCTTTGAAATGTAGGCAATGGAGTGGCCCTGAAAGTTTCTGTTCAATTTTTCCTACAGATGAAGGGCAGAATAAAAGACATCATAGGAATAGTTTGAAAATTAAATTAAAAGCAGTGGAACATAAACTAAAAAACCTTAAAAGCCAGCATACCTGTCCAAGCAATGTAAATAAAAGGGTGTCATGGTTTAATTAAAAGGATAGAAAATTCATATTTGCAGCATTACCTGTAACAGCACATAACTGTATTTGTCTAGAGAAACAAAAAAAAGAGAGATGAAAATACTGAACCGCCACATGATAAAAGCCCAGACAACAGTAAACAGCTTTTCAAATAAAGAATAAGCACACGATTTTGAGTTGTTACTTTGAGAAAATCAGCAAACTTACAACCTTGAGAAGGTCACTGTAGAGAAAAGATCAAGTGAAAGAAGGTGACCTGTTGTGAATCTGCTTACAAAGGACTAAGCAAAAGAAGAGACTGATACAGAATATTATCCTAAGAGAAAAATAAGGGAACAAAGTTTCAGGAAGTGTGTACCCAGGGAAGAAGAGGATAAGGAAGTAGAGAATAGCAACAGCAGATACGAGGAAAATAAAAAGAGCAACTAGAAATTAATGTATGAAGTAAATGCACTCTATTAAAGCAAGTTAAATACAAAAAATATTTTTCCAGTGCTATTCTTTTCAAGAAGTGTATCTTTTATTACAACAAACTTGCTGAGAGATTTTGAATGGTGAAAAGGTAAGCCTGTAAAACTCTGTTAAAATGCTGTAAAACGCTGTTAAAATTCTGTCTAAGTTATAAATATATCATATAAGTTCTGCTCTGAGAGAAGAAAATTACCCTATTTGATAAGCACAACCTACTTGGAGAGCATTTGGATACATTCCTTGTCCAAGAAAGAAAGAAAGCAGCAATAGTCAAATAATTTTCAAATTCCATTAAAAATTATTTTAAGAGAGTATTGTGTCTCCTTTTCCCCTTATTTTTATCTATGCCAGGTTACCAATCCCTAAAGAGGATAATAGTTTCTAGAGCACTCTTTTGGGAGATTTCAGCTAGGTGTGGCCTAATTGTGAGATGTGCCGCCACATGAAAGCTTCTGCAGGGCAAGGAATAGAGATTATGTTCGCATTTAAATCGTTCTGTGGTAGGCATAACAGTAGGATTTGTAACCTGAAATGGCTACAGAAACCTTCCAAATAGGGTTTAAGGGACAAAGTCAAGTCGGGA
The DNA here is from genome assembly GCF_963662255.1 of Cinclus cinclus. NCBI lineage: Eukaryota > Metazoa > Chordata > Aves > Passeriformes > Cinclidae > Cinclus > Cinclus cinclus. The sequence continues at coordinate 66,309,580 of NC_085046.1, forward strand.
TATGCAGAATGAGGAAAATGCATCAAATAATCCGTGTGGAAAATCACATCAAAACGCCCTAAACTCCAGTTGTGAAAACTCTTGAGAAGCGTAATGAGAGACTGGGGATCAACAGGGCTATGGAAAATAATGAACAATGACAATGAAGCAGCCTAATCTAGAGTCAGATTTCTGATCTGCAGCTCTTGTTATTTTCCCTGATTCATGATCCTCCTTACCCATCTGTGAAAGAGGAACAGAGTTATTTTACAGGGTGGGGGATGTGAATCTTAATTTGCTAACATTTACAAAAGAATTGTGAGATCCTGAGATGAAGGGGCCAAATTTAATGCTCATTGTTTAGGCTCTAGTCTGTCTGTGCTCAGACAGAACTCCCACTGAGACTGGGAGCTGAACAACAATTCCCAAAGTTGGTCCATTTTTCCTAGGAAAATGAGACAGATGCAAAGTACAGTTCGCTTGCCGCATTCATTCAGTACCCTGGAGATAAAGCATTATGGTTAGTTACACATCTCAGAAAGCTTCTTCAGCAATATTGCAATGGCTTTGAATTCTTTCAAGGCTATGCAGTCCAAGTAAAACAAAGCTGCTGGCAAAAGTAATAAGCCAGCACTCCACACCTGATTAAGCAGCATTGTTTTTAGTCTAGCACCATGCCAAGTTCTCATGTCAACGTGGATGCACGGTATCCGAGAACTGCTTAAAGTGAAGCTTTCACCACAGCTGCAGTGGGCAACTTGCTTTGTGAGCAGGTATGCCTAACACTGTTTCTAAACTCAGCAGTTTTCAGGAATCAAGCCCCCCTCCACACACACACACAAACAAAATAAAAAACCCCAACAAAAACAGACCTAACAACCCTTTCTCAAATCCCAGAGGTGATGGAATATAAATAAGGGAAACTGAGCCCTTAAATGATCTGCACATGCACACACTACCTACAGCATTTTTGGTTGCTAACTGTAAGCAGCTGCCAATTTGCCTCTGATACTCAGACTACTTGCTAACTGATCTGCAAGTCCCAAAAGTGTGTTATCTTTAATGTGCCTCTAATTTTGCTAAGAGCCTACTATTTATAGTGTGTCATTTATTTACTTATTTGCTTCAACTAATTAAAGCTATCGTTTTAAAAAAAATGCAGTGGAAAAGGAAAGCACTTTTTGGTGTGTGTGTATGTGTGTGCGTGTGTGTGTGTGTGTGTGTGTGTGTGTGGTGTGTGTATGTAGAAAACCCAATCTGTTCACTTAACTGGATGAATGTTACAAAAGTTCTGTTTTGCTTGGAAAAGCAATGCATGAGTAAAAGCTCCAAACCCTAGCATTATTATCTCTAATTACAATTGGCAATATGTGGCAATCATAATTATTCATTTATGCAAAATAGCTTACAGTGTGTCTCATTTTTTATTCCCTGTTAAAGGATGGCTAGACAAAAGAAGAAAAAAAAAAAAGATTATAGTGCTGAACATAATTGTGCTAAATACTCAGTCATTTTGTTTAAAAAAATATTACAAAACTGAACTGCTATTTCTGCAGAGACGGAAAATGATTTAACAAGGATATATAATATACTCTTCAGGTTGAAATCCATCTAGAAAACATATTTCCCTGAAAAGGAGCAGTATTTCACAAAAAAATTAGAAGCATAATTTTTGCCATTTCTGAGAGAGAAAGAAGGAAGGAAGGAAGGAAGGAAGGAAGGAAGGAAGGAAGGAAGAAGAAAGAAAGAAAGAAAGAAAGAAAGAAAGAAAGAAAGAAAGAAAGAAAGAAAGAAAGAAAGAAAGAAAGAGAAAGAAAAAGAAAGAAAGAAAAAGAAAGAAAGAAAGAAAGAAAGAAAGAAGAAAGAAAGAAAGAAAGAAAGAAAGAAAGAAAGAAAGAAAGAAAGAAAGAAAGAAAGAAAGAAAGAAACCCTCCTTGTTTTGATCTAGCACATGCTTCTCCTGTTAGTAAAATGCAAATTTGAAAACAGTCAGAGGAGAGACCGTGACCATAATAACTCGCTATGGTTCTGCAATATGAGACTCTATTCTATTTCAGTTCTAGCACAGTACACTAAACAATTGAATAAGATCAAGTGCACTTCTTGGCAGAAAAATAAGGAAGGATGAGTTCACGCTACTCACATAAGTAATCCCTATTTATGTGTGTATTTCTAGTGGAGTTTCACCCTAATTTATGGTACTCAGAAAAGCCAGAGTTCATGAGAGATGCCAGTCACGCTTTAATCAGGCACTTGGGGTCAGGGACTTTAGAGGACGTCCTCCCCAAATAGAAAGGACTCAGATTCAGGATACCAGGTCCAGAGATTCAGCCTCAAGAAAATAAATGCTGAGAAGGCTGCTTGCTGTGTATTAGGAAAAACTGGAAAGATACTCTAAAACCTGGCTGAAACAGACATGGCTGTTTAAATCCTGACACATTGTACCAGATGAGCAGCCTTTTCTCTTGGATCCAATCCCACACTTTCTTGTGGAACAACCTTCCCCATATCACACCTATTCTTATCTCAGAGCAAAACTGAAGGTAATGGAATTATTTCTGGGAAAAGGATCATCCACTGGACCAATGGGGTTTTTTGATGGCTAGGCATTTAAAAACATTTTCAAAGTAGGAGACTTTAAAATCAAATAGGAAGCAGATTATATTTTCTTGTGCTGATGGTGTTGATTAGAGCAGAGGAAATGGAGATCACCATTGGAATGCATGGGAAAAAACAGGCTTCCAGAATAATATGATAAGTTGCACTATGTATTTTTACCAAACAAAAATTGGTCAGCTTCACAGAGTTGTTAAAAGAGTAGATTTTTTCTACTGACTTAGTAAATGATGACAGAAAATAAGGGAAACATGGCAAAACATCATACATTAAAAATGTAAAGTAAAATAAATAAAATACAAATCTGAAAGAAACCAAGAACAGTATTGCCATTACTATCCACTTGGTTTTACCGTCAGACACAATAAATGATTAGCATATGAGCTTTTCTCTTTTTTCTCTCTTGAGCACATGATTAGGATGAGATCAGGAGATACCAACTAGGCCCAGCAATGATTTCTTACTATAGATAATTAATTGTATCTTGGTCTATTACCACTAGAAGACATTTTCCACCCTTCACACAGAACCAGGAAGAAACACTTCTGTTTGCATTAAAGCAAATGTCAAAATTCATTTTTTAAATCAGAATATAGAGTTCTGTGGGTCCTGTGTCTGCTGTGCATATTATAGCTTGTGCCTGTTTAGAGGACTGGGTTTACCAACACAGTCATAATTTGCTTAACGCAGGACAACACCTGCATGAGATGCCCTGATTACAAAAACCAGATTGTTACGTTGTTCTGCACTGTGATCCACAAAGAAATTATATCAAACACTAGGACTTCAGATGTACCTTTGGAGCAATGGGAAAGAAAGCTTTACTATCCCCTGTAGCAGATGAAGGAAAAAATGAAGGTCATCTACAAAAGGTAAAATTCAGTGAGGAAAGTGTCCAGCTGGGATAGCTGAGAGTGCAGCCTGGCCCCTTCTCTAGTGACAGCATAATACACAACAACAAAGTGTGATGTCAACCAGAAAATACCAGAAAAGACCACCCTCCCCAGCTGTATGCAGCTTCCAGTCCACTCTAGCAATTCACATAGGTGAATGTCAAAGTTGAACACTACCACTCAGTGACCTGGAGACCTGGCTGGATTGTGGACAGAGTATTTGTCACCCAGTCAATTGTCACAGGGATCACTGAGGACTGTTAGCAAAGCACTATGCAGAGGACTACATATGTAACCTTAGGAAAAAACTGCCATTTCTCTATCATTCTTCTAAGTTTAAGAGGGAGTGCCAACCCATCCAAATTTAAGAAATACAAACCAAAGACTATAAATCAAGACAGCTATTTGGGAAGAATAGTATAATTTCTTTTAACATTTCTCTTTAACTTAAAGCAATAATTTGGGCTTTCTTTTACCCAAATGTTTTATGTACTTCAATAAATTGGTCAGAATTGCTTCATTGGTGATCAGTTCTGTCACTAAAACTATCTCATGACAGTCATTAAAAAAAAAAGGTACAACATAATTATTTTCTCCTATAGACCTGGCTTGCTGGCCAGGCTATATATTCCTTATGGCATTCAGAGAGTTGTGACAGTCATAACATAATGACTGGATTGGACAAAGAGTATGGAAATACCCAAGGCAGTATAAACTGCAGACCTAAGCTGTAATTTCTTACAAGACTGTGGCTTAATACTTAAATTAATTCATGTAAAATGTTGTGATTAAAAATATTCTATCACGAGGAAAAGTTTTTTCAAAATATCCTAAATGAAACTTGAAGTGTGCAAGACAGTAGACTGTCCATCAAAAAAGCATACTCTTTGGCATTTCTAGGCAGGTTTTTAATACAAGGAATGTTCTTTCCTCTTCCCTTTATAAAATAATGACTGGCTGGAATAGAAGGTTAATAATATGGTTAATAATGTTATAATATGGATAATAATGATTGTAAAAATAATAAATATATTTTAAAATTACAATAGCCAAAATAATTTCATCTTCATATGTCCCAAAGTGACCCTACAGTTTACCTGAAAGCTTTTTCCCATAGATGTCTCTGTGATTTCACAAGCCACATTCTCTCTACCAATGCTATGGCTGGCAACAGCTTCTACAAACACTAATCTTTCCCTCTTCATCCAAGACACTAATTTTTATAGCCTTAGAATTATTGTCTTAAGTTATTCATAAAGTTAAATTCTACCTTACACAAAATCCAGTGGGTTTAGGTGAGTTTGTTTCCTATATGTCTTGTTAGTACAGTGTGTCTCCCCAGAGTATCAACAGGCCTGTTTTTAAAGAGGACAGGTAAAGCAGTTCTCCATATCTTGGAGATGGTTTTAAGAATCTTAAACTATATTTAACCATAGTTTTCTATGGTATTATGTATAATATTTGGAATTGCAATCTGAGTATTAATTAATTTATCCTCTGGCTGGGAATTAATTTGACTTATCTGAGTTTTTCATATGTGGAAAAAATACAAAAGGACTAATATCAGAAATGGGGAATGTTAAACAGAATTCACAGGGGATTGGTGTAACGAATGAGGCAAAGCACATGGGTTATGTCAACTTAAAAATTATTCTAAAGCTCAAGCTTTGGAACCTTTTAGTACAAGTCCCTGATTTTTACCCACAGTGGCAGTACAACCCAAGTCTGATCTATCTACTGCATTTTCAGGTCTTCAGTCCAGCTCATTCAAACTCTGTCCTAGTTCTTCAGAGACTTTTTGGCTCCTCTTGGAAATAAGCTGAGTACTTGGTAACAGAAGCATACAAAATCTTTCATAACTTCTTACAATGACTGAGCACCACATCAAGCAATTACAAATTTAAAAAAGGCTAGGAACTTTCCTGAAATAAAATTTACACCAAACATCACATAACCAATTAGGATCTTGTTTACTGATTAGTTTCCAAAAATGTTTTTCCCTGGTAGGAAATTATGCCGAAGGAATAGCTTGGTTTATCTTGGCAAAACTCATCCAATGGGAAAGGTGCACAATTAATAAATGATAAAAAAACCCCGTTAACTTCAAGAGTAAGTTTTTTTTAATCTTTCCGTCATAATTTTCTTCTTCTCATCCTTCACATTCTAACTCCAAAAGGGAGCACTAGGCACACTTCAGGACTGGGACAAGGAGTGTATGCAACTCTGATGTTCTGCTTCCAAAAAGCACCACAGTGCACTGGCACTACACGAAAAGGGATGGAACACCAAGTGGATGTAACTGTGTCCCACAAACTTAAGGACAAGCCTTCCACTGACTGCAGTGAGGCCACAATTTATATGACTCACTGCCCCATTTATTAAGAAAATATGCCTTTTTCTCTAAGAGGAAACAGCTTCCCTTCAGTATCAGTAGTTTTAAGATTATATAAGAATGGGTATGTTTGCAATTATTTGGCTTTAACTGTACACTGAGGACTAATAAACAATTACTAGCTTGGCTTAACAGTTTCCAAACACACAAAAAGAAGGTTCTGAAGAATCATAGGTTACCCAGGGAAACCTTAATGTAATTCACAGGGAAGCTTGCAATTTCTTCAGCATAGAGTTTGAAAACAAACCAAAGCAAAGATTTGTCATGTTTCATATTTCCAAGCCAGTATGCCTACACTCATGTGGTTTCCATCTCTGGCAGAGTGTAAAGAGGAAGTAAAATGTCAAGTTGTTTATTTCTGTGCAATTTTCTTATCTCAAAATAACACCGAGTTAGCTAAATCCAATCTGTCTTTAATAATAGTCAGAGGAATTCCTTTGCTCAGCAGTCTTGCTTTTAGAGAAATCTCATGATCTGGAAAGAGAGGAGTTAAATTCCTTTTGACAATTTTGTCAAAGCCAAAAATGTCATCTGAAACAGCAGCCTTGTTTTCTAGGGAAATAAAGAAATTGTTTTCCTTTAGTTCAGTCCATATACCACCTTTTCTTATTATCTTTTTTTTCTTAATTTTTTTTTTTACTGCAGATGAAAAAAAAAAAAAAAGCAGAGACATACAAAAGGACACCTAGAAATTCACTCTTTCATTTAATGGTATGAGAAAAATGAATATGCTTAAATCAGCAAGTTGTTCTTTACCTCCACAGAACAATCTTCGTTGTCAAGTATGTGATCAAAGTTCCCTGCCTAAAAGTCGAGAAGCCACAAGTTTTTATTAGACACCCTAGGCCTGATTTCAAAGTATAAGAGATCCAGCTACATGTTACTTTTTGAAAATAAATGTATATTTCAGCATGCAAGCTTGTGCTTCTTCCCTTTTTGACTGTCCATTTCTGAGAAAAATGAAATGTAGGAATATATAAAAGTTCTCCATGCTTCCATATACTTTGTTCTTAAATCACATTGCAGATTAAAGCGATATTACATATATTTTTTAAAAGACATTTTCAAAAACATCTAATCCAAATTTGATCTATTAATATGTTTTTCTATGTCAACACTGCATGCATTTTCAAATGCATATGTAAGTACACACTTCCCCAACCCTCTCTAGTTCATAAGAGAGATTTAGCTGCAGCAGCATAGAAGCACAGCAGCCCCAAGGAAAAATGAAAAGAGAAAAACATTCCTTCCATTGTTCCATTTTGATTCCAGTTCCCCTATCTGAAATACTTTATCTATCTCATATATTTGGACAAAGAGAAGATTTGTGCCTCTTCCTGCAGTCATCTTTGGCCTTGTGGTTAACATTGTCTTTCTGACCTTTGTATAGGATAGCCTCAGATGATGGTAGCAGACTGTAGCACAAGGCTGTATAGCTCATGGCCTCTCTTTTACAAACGTGCCCCTTCTCACTGAGAACAACTCCCTTTTAAATGACAATATAAGACTCTAAAAGGGCTGACTAATAGAGAGAAGAGGAACAAAGCCTCCTGAGATAGCTAACAATAAATACAAAAGTGGAGGATGAAGTAAAATTTCACAGACCAAAACAGACCTTCCTTTTTGTTTGAATTCCTATCATTCTTGCAGAAGGATGATTAAATTATTCAGGATTGGTCCATTAGCAGAAAGGACTAGAACACAAATGGCTGTGTTCATATTTAGTGTCATTGACATCTAGGTACAAAAATTTGTGTAAATTACAGATTACTTTAAAAGAATTCAGAGCGAAAAAGAACATTTTTTAGATTAATGTCTGTTTCCTTCTGCTCTATCCATAGGGCTAACAGAAAGTGAGAGTGACTCCCCTTGCAAACATGGAATATACTTTGATATCTGAAGACAAAACCATCCTCTTGGTTCCTACATGTTGAGACTGTAAAGCTTGTGATGTCGACAAACCAAGTTTTGCAAACCACCCACAACCATCGTTCCCATATGTGTCTGGTTTATCATCCCTCACAAGCAGGCTGAATTCCTCTCAGTGCACACAGGCAAATGAGGCACAGGAGTACCCACAGTGAAATGCTTTTTACCTTTATTTAGCTACTTAATACTTAAGCAACGTGTTTAGGCCAGACACCCAGGCTCCCTCAGTATCAATGGATGCAGATACAGGCACCTGCAGGGAGTGATTCATCTTCTTCAAAGATAGGGGTCTAAACTAGGGCTTACAGCTGCCTTCTGGAGGTGCCTATCTCTCACGTTGACTATAGTGGGAGCCTAGATGACTAGCTGAGATTAGATGCCTAATTTTTGGGCAGATAAATTTTCTTGCCTGAGGTTACATGAGAAATCTGTGGCAGAACCAGGGTTTGAACCCACATGTTGTACATGAAGCTGGTAACGAATCACTCAGTCAAATCCTGTGTTTGTGTTACAAAGGTTTTGTGTGTTCACAATAGGTTATTAGATAACACACATACACACACACACACACACACACACACACATCAAAAAGTCTTATGAATTGGTGATTAGTCACCAATCTCTCACACACCTTAACATATGAAACATCTATTTTAAATGTCTAAAAGAGCCATTAAGAAATTTTACTTGTGGTCTGCCACCTTCCCACTAAGTGTCCCAAACACAAATATTCTCAGGGATCTTCTGAGAAATCTGCAATATAGCTACAATAATTTCCTACCTATGAAGATGGAAGGAGGCAGTAACATCAACACTCCTAAAAACAGTGATAACAAATTGTTAACATGGAATGTGGAACCTGGAACATGCCTGAATTATTGTAATCAAAAAAAGTCTCCCCACCTAAATGCTGCCTTGTCAGATTAAACAAGCTCAGCAGTATCTGGGTACTTCACCTATATTTAATATTCCACCCAGATTTCTCACATTTCTGGCCAATGGAGAATGCAAAATATTACCCTGAGAAACCCAGACCAAATGAAATTATGGCCACATTTGTCTGACATGCTTAGACCTAATTCCTACAGTTTGAAGAATTCAATAGAATCTGCAGGGATTAGTATAAATACAATCATCCAGACTCTAAACCCAACTGGACTGTGGGAAAATGGCCAGATTTGTTCACATGGGACTGAGTCCTCTGTAAAAACAACTGAATACTTATATTTGTCAAATGCTTGCATCGCTGAGGAATTACACCAGCTGCATTTATTGTATTTTCTACATTTCTACATTGTACTTCTCAGCCTATTTTTACTATTTGATTGAAATATATTTTCCTCCCGGAGAACTAATTATGTGACAAAATGGTTCAAACAGTAATTCCAGTATTCATTTATGACTCAACAACATTATTGCTTCTTATATATCATCTTCCTTGTGCATGCATGACTCAAAATTAGGTTCATTGCTCTCTTCTCTCACAGAAATGCAAAAAACACTGAGGATAAGATTTACATCAATCTAAAAGCTAATTTGGGAGAAAGCTTAGAACTCCCTCAAAACAAACCTTTGGAGAAAGAAAGTTCTTTCTGATATGCAAGACAAGTTTCAATACTTTTGTCACAAAGCAGTGCAGGTCTTATATGATATATTAATACAGCAGGAATATTACAGAACTTGGAATCATTCACTCTGATATGTTTATTGGAGACTTTGCGCTTTTGATATTTTTCTAATTTATTTTGAGATACTTTCTACCCAGGCACTTGCTCAGTCCTCAAAAAAAACCTCAAAACCGAAACCCCAAAACACAAACATACAGAATTGTTCTCTTGAAGTCTTAGTCGCATCACACTAGGATCTGACAAAATAATTCGAAAATTGGGTAATGCTAACAATCTGTTCTCGGAATCCCATTCACACCAATCTGAGGCAATAATTTAAATGTTATAAATATCTATTTGATATCTTTTTCCATACTGAAACATTCTCTAACTATTCTGATACAGTTTAGAGGTTTTCAAAATACTAAAAGTATTCATTTAGTTCCTGTAAAACAACAGGAATTCTTAATCATGTCAGGGAATTGGGGAGAGGAGAGGAGAGGAGAGGAGAGGAGAGGAGAGGAGAGGAGAGGAGAGGAGAGGAGAGGAGAGGAGAGGAGAGGAGAGGAGAGGAGAGGAGAGGAGAGGAGAGGAGAGGAGAGGAGAGGAGAGGAGAGGAGAGGAGAGGAGAGGAGAGGAGAGGAGAGGAGAGGAGAGGAGAGGAGAGGAGAGGAGAGGAGAGGAGAGGAGAGGAGAGGAGATGGAAACATATGAAATAAAAAACAGAAGAACGAGTTCGAGTTCTTTGTGAAATGCTGCCATCTATGGAGTTCCCGTCGACAATGCTTTCTGTGGAGATGTCAAGGAAAACCCCAGGCAGCTTACTTCACAACGTGGTTAGTCCAGTAAAGGACACAGTGTTTTAATCAACAAACAATAATATAAATTATAGCTTTGGCTATAACGTTAAATTGGCAATAGCTTCTACCACAACTGTTTCTTGAATGTATAAGCAGCATTTTTAGCTATCTACTGCAAGGTTTTCCTGTGATTTGTTGGGGCCATGTATTAATATCAACACATTCTGTTGCCCTGTTTTTATTTACACTGGTTTCCCAAATTTCAAGGCATTCAAGCAGAAATCCTTCCTATATATCCCCAAGCATACCATTGTCTGCATTCTCAAAATGGCCAATTAAATAAGCAACTGATTATAATTTACTCACATTACCTCTACTATACCTTCAAATTAAGTTGTTTGACACTTTAAAATCATTATAGACACACACATCACTCCTTCTTCCTTATCATTTCTGCTAATGACAAGGCAGCAGCTGCACCTGTGGGTAAGACAAGCAGACTGAAAGATGATAACTTTGAAGAGATAGAAGTATTAGGACTATTTGTCAGATGTAACAAATAATAACCATATAAAAAAGCCCAGTTTGGAAGCTACTCAGATCTTCAGGGGAAAATAGCCCTCATTCAGTACTGCAAAGATTTGAATCCTCTTTATCATACTCACTAGAGTACTAGATACGGATGAAAAGCAGGGGTCATGTTCCTTGCTTAAATTGTGATTAAGTGACATATTTAATTATTAAGATAGGCATAAGCCTTAACAGCAGTAATTCTAGGGATGATAAAGATCTGGAACCTCGAAGCTCCGTTGCGTTAAGAAGCTGTGATGAAAAGATGGAAGAAAAATAGTACACAGGAATTCTGAAATATGCCTCTTTGAGAGAGTGCTGCTCAGGCCTGCTTTGCAAAATCACAGAATAATAAAATCAATTAGGTTGGAAAGGACCTCTGAAATCATTGAGTCCAACCTATGACCAAACACCACCATGCTAAGTAGATCATGGCACAGAGTGCCACCTTTAGTCTTTCCTTAAACATCTCCAGGGAAGGTGACTCCACCACCTCCCTGGGCAGCCCATTCCAATGTTTAACCACACCTTCTGTGGAGAAATTCCTCCTGAAGTCCCTGAATTTTCTCTTGCTGTTTACCCTCCTCCCAGGTGCCTTCAATGAATAACCAGCACATTTGCCTACCACAGTCTTCCCTTGCCCCCTTCCCACTCCCACTTGTGAAACATCACCAGCAGAGGTACTTCCCATGGCTGGAAAGGTGTGGAAGGAATAATCCTCATTCATGCCTACTCTGAAAGACAGAGCCCATTCAGCCCTCATCCGTGGGATTCAGCCATATCAAAGAGAAGGACATTAGTGGGATGAAAAGTAATATCAGCCCTACATTCCCCAGTAAAATACCTAGCAAAACACTTACTTTCAAATTTTCTTACTCTATCCAAATTGCTCAGTGCCAGCAAATCTTTATTATCTTAACCATGAGTTAAGCTATCTGCAGGCAAAATGTGCCTATTCCACTTTGACTCCCCACAGCTCCTTTTTCAAGTGTTTACCATCTTTACACACTGTATTGACTTCAGAGGGTGGCACTTGTCTAGCAAACTGTGATGGATTAATCACCCCTTGAGCATAAGTACCAGCAGACCAAGTTACTAAACCTCTCTCTCTCTGCAGGTCATTCAACAGGAAAATGTTGGAACCAGTGGAGCTGCATTAACAATTAATTGCATTATAAGCAAAATAAGACTCTAAATGAAGTTAAAATTTACCTCCCAGAGAAAACCCTGCAGAGATCAAAGATGAGACACTTCTAGATAATTCCCAGAGGCAGAGATTGTTTTAACAAATTCATCCTCCTCTGTTTGACTTCCAGCTCCCAGACACATGCCCTATCCCTGTGCTTTAGAGAGGAGACAGTGGCCAAATGTCCATTAGCAGCAGCCACAGCCACACTAGCTTCTAAATCATTACTTCATTGCACAGCTGGTGAGGCAGCCAGATCTACCTAAGGTGCTTAAAAAGTGTGGCAGCCCTACTTGTCTGGCTCTTGGTGACAGAAATTCTAAGGTGGTCCTTCTGGGTTTTGCGATTGGCAAAAGGTGTGAAAATATTTGCCAGCCCACAACAAATAAAAGGTGTGATGATAACCACTTACTGCTTTTGGCATTATCTTGTTTGCATTTAATTCAAACTCGTCTGAACCATGCTGGCTCAGACACTGCTGCCCACATTGCAGTTGTTTTATCAGGAGCCTTGGAAGGGGCCCAGTTTTTTGCACGTCATTGAAGGAACTTCTTTCTCACTGCACCCCAGTGCAGAGGCAACGCTGGCATGCCAGGCTGTGGCCGTGGCACGCGGACAGAAGGTAGAGTTGCTAGGCTCTGCACGTGCTTTGAGGAAGGAGCAGAAGCCCTGGGGCTTAGTGGCCATTGGACTGAGTGCCACCACAAATGAGACAGTCTCCAATTGCTCTCCCATCTGCCTCATGCAGAAATAGCAGCAAACAGGTAGACAGGACAGGCTGCAAGCACTAGGAGGAGATGGGGAATGAGGCAGTGGTCTCCTCTGCTGAGGTATAGCAGCAGTTCAGGTTTAGGGCTAGGTTCATAAGCACAGCTGATCAAATGCAGCCAAGACTCTGATTGTGAGTACTCAGGTGTGGACACCTGGTCCATTATTCTCCACTTATAAAAATCAATCCTCTGTGCTGAGGGGTGTGGACTATTTTCCCACCATATATTGCAATGTAGGTGCAGAATCACCCACCGCCCTGAAATGGAGCATCACCACTGATAATTTGTTTAAATAATATTGGGAGTGGGGGCTGGGAAAGGGGAAACAACTCTCATTGCACTCACCAGCAAAGAGGGATTTCCATTCATGAACAAGAACATGCACAATGTCTATTTGCCAATTGCTGCATTAATTATTTGACTTTCTCAATATCTCTGTCACCAGAGGAGTCAGGACAAACCATTAATGAGGAAACTAATCACCACAAATGAGGCAAAGTGAACAGATCACCAAGACCTTGCACACTGGGAGAGAACATACAAATATCTACTGAATCCCTGTATATAATGAATCATGGATTACTATTATCTCACCAAGTATAAAAATGCCATATATATCATTTAATGCAGATGAAAGATAATTTGGCCATTCTGAAGAATCTGAGATGCATGTTTTTAACAAAATACATCCTTCCCAAAACCTATTTCCCCTGTACTGCAGAAAGACTCCAATTTCCCTGCTTTGCTGCACAGATTCAGGTTTGCATTTGCATGTAAGCAAAGTTTCTTAGCTGACAAATGTCACTCAGTCACTGAGGGTAACTCTACATTGTCAGAATGAACCAGGAAAGTTCTAGCAGCTGAAGGTACTGTGTATGACAGTATATGTCCTGCTCAAGAATTCGGATGTCACCCACCTGCCATTAGGTACAATGCACACTTTACAGCCAGCACAGCTGCCTGGAAGGCAGAACAAGATATGAATAACCATTTCCTGGCCCATTTTGTTCAGCTGTGAGTCTTATACATTGCTGAACTGCTTCAGCTACTAAGACAGAATAACTAAGACTGGATCACATATATGAAGTGGCATCAAGCAGGAATACTGAGTAGTAACATACGTGAATAAAAAAAGTGATTGCAATAACTATGAGCCAAATAAATTAATATTTTGCCTTGGATAAGATTCTTTATGTTTGGTAACTATTGCTTGTGCTGATGATATAACACATGCTGACACCAAATATCAATTCTAGGTAAATCCAATTAAGCCCAGAAGCAAAACAGCTGGATTAGCAGTTCACTGCATAAATTATTTTTCTTCCATTTACTTTTTCTTTTTGCAAATGAGGCTTTTAACATAAAAAAATTTAGCACTCAAGTTCCCCTTTGCTTATTAATCCCAGAAGCCTAAAAGGAAGAAGAAGAAAAAAGTATTCTTCCTTTGTTGTTTGTTGGCATATGCTGTTCAGCTCCCTTGTGTAGTCTCCCCAGATTGCAGGTAGTTTTCATTCATTTTTGAATAAGTCACTTACATTGCACTTACAATGGTGTCAGATCAAGAAACTGTTTTTTGTTTTTAATTTCTGGGTGATGCATTAATGCATGATTATTGTATATTTTACATTTTATATTGTATATTGTATATATAGTATATATATATACATATATATAACTATAAATATTATATATTTGAATAAATAAAAATATTTTTATATTGTATATTTTATATTTTCTAAATTTTCCTTATTCTGTATAAAATGAATATAAAACTGGTAAAACTGGAGTTGAACATGCTTTATTCCAGTGGCAACAACATAGACTATACAGGAGTTGTTTTATTTGATCTCTTTTTGGTTTGTTTTTTTTTTTCCCCTATTGTTTTTCTTCATTATATGGCTGTCAGCATAAAGGGCAATGTAGAGATTGGGAATCAATACATGCTACTCCTGTAGATACACAAATAATCACAAATTGTAATCATTGATTGATTTTCAGCATTCTGATAGTGACACATTGAGTGGAAGGGACTCTGATCTCAGTTGTGCTAGGGGAAATCTGGAGCAGTGATTCACAGCTGGAATTGTAATAAAGACCTTCCTGAGAAATGCATCATTTCAGTCAATGAAACATGTAACGTATTATTGGGGAAAATTACTTTTCCTTTCTGCTCATGATCAGGGCAGAGAGCAGCAAATGTTCCAGCAGCAGAGCCATGCTTCAGCCTCCAAGGTTGAGTGCCACCAGTCCAGTTCATGGCTTACTCCAGAGCCCATACCAAACACGCCGGTCTTGGCATTACCCCGCACACGCATTCCTCTTCCAACCCCCTCAGAGAATATCAGTTTGAGATGCCTGTCTCCCTCAGCCTTTATTTTTCCAGAGAGCTTTCACGACGTGCATACACAGGCGCCTAATGTCCAGCTTCCCCATTCAACAGGTCACCCAAGGGTGTCTACAAGCAGCAGCCAGGACAGAGGGTCCCCGTCCAGGGAAAAGATTCCCACACACCAGATGTCAGACCAGCTGATGGTACATTGTCCAGGCAAATATATCTTTGTAGACACCTGCATGTCTATAAATATAAAATGATGAATAGAAGACTACTAAATTGTGCCTACTGCTGTGAAGTGATTTTTAAAATACTGTTTCTATCATTTGTCTTTATATCTGTTAAGTATATTTAAAGAAAAAAAAATATCAGTCTTTTTTCCTTAACTGGAGTGGGAGACGATGAATTGTTTTGGCTTTGTTACAAACGCAGAAGAACTGAAGGTTAAAAAATGAGGGCCATTTTTGTACAAGCTAAAAGAAGGAGATAGACTACTGTTAACAGTATGTTCCTCTTATTTTCCAGTAATAGGAAAACATTTCTGTTTCCTACTTTTCTTATGTAAAATACCTTCCATATAAAGACTGATACTGCTTCCACTGGCATAAGCAGTAGCTTTGTTGTGGACTTTCCTGGGGGCAGACATAAGGGCAGAGATCAATTTTTAGCCATAGATCAATTTTGAAAACAGGTATTTTCTTAAGCAGATAAAATTTTGGAGATACAGCTCTAACCTGCATCAGCAGATTTTCAGGGGAAAAAAAAATCCTTTTTTCTTAAAAACAGAGTGAAAAAGGAAACACAGAAAGTATCTATGGTGATAAAAAGAAATCATTTTGCAAGAATGATGAGTCTAAACTTCCGGAAATCAAAGACAAATGAAGAGTTATTAATTCTGACAGGAAAATTTCTGTGCCTGATGTGCTTCTCCATCGTTCTTGAATTTGCCTATTTGCAAGTGACTAATACAAATCCTTTTCTTTAAAATAAATATTTGGAAAAAAATGTTTACAGGTCATCAAACTGATGATTCTTGCAGATTTCTTCCAACTGAGGATATTCTGTGATTCTACGTTGTAATAGCTTGAAAAGATGCCATTATTTGAAAAACTGGAGAAAGGGAAGAGGAGAAGGAAATAAGATTATTAACTGAAGTAGTAATTTTTTTTCCAACCTAGGTAAGAAGCATTGGCATTTGTATTAAAAAAAGTGATTTTTACTTTGTTGCACATTCGTATCTGATCCATTAATTTAAAGACAAGAATAAATTTAACTTTTCCTCACTGCCTTTGTTTGTAGAAAATTAGGAAATTTCACACTATCAATTAGTAAATACAAAAATATCAGCTGACAATCTCAATAAAATTAAACTTGCTGTGCAGAAATAAAATGTCTTCTGCTTTGTTCATAAGCACTAAAACATTCTTGAGGAGACAGGGTCCTAGTGCCACTGCCTTGTGACAGCCAAGGGCCTTGGCTATGGCAGGGAAGGTGGCAGCTCTGTGAAAGACCCAGTGTGATGCCCTCAGTGGCCATTGGTTCTACCATGGGTAGTAAACATGGACAGATTCATCTTCTAACACTGGATTAAATGAGAAAAATTACAGCCGGTGACACACAAGATTATAATAAAATAAAAACCTCAAAATTTTAATTTGTGTATGAAGAGCATCTTGCTGTTCATTGAAGAAAGTGAACTGGAAAGTTGGGCAAATGGCCAGGTACCGAGAAGTATCTGGAAGCAGTATAGCACACTAAGGAAATATGTTCAAATTTTTCATCTTGAGCCCTGAAAAAAAAAAGAATTAATTTTATGCTATCCATATGAACTTGTGTATCTTCATGATACTCTTTAAATAAATTTCTTAGTCTGGCTAATACACCTTCAGTAATAATTTAAAGTTTTACCTTTAGAAGAATGTTTCTACAGAGTTTTTAATTATTTTATATTTTATATAGTTATTTATATTTTACATTTTTGCATTTGAATATTGAAAGCCTTCAGATTTACCTTTGAAGATTCTGATTCATAGATGAGAAATAAATGCAGCACTGATGGAGAAGTTCTGGTGACTCTGCACAATTAATTACCTGCTGGGCTTCCATCCTGAAATGGACATCGATACAGTGACAACATCTGATTGTGTGTATTCAAACTGTCAAATTCAATATTATAGTGACCTCAAACAGCCTCTCATCCCATTATATCCCTAACTATGTTACCACCTATTCAGTCTTGCTGTCTGTCCTCAAAGGAAATGAAATGGTTTGTCAGTTAATATCCTGCAGTTTTGATTTAATAACACTACTTTACTTCTATAAAGCTGTAATCAACAAAAAGGAGCTGAAATTGTTTAATTTTCAATTAAAAAGTGTCCATTTATCAATGATCCTGAAAGCATAACTAAAAGCAATGGGTTAGGGACTTCTCTAGTATCTGTGTTCTCATGATACAAGTATTGGAAGGAAATTGTTAAGTTTTAAATTGTTCCCCAAAATATTTCACAAATTATTGGAATAATTTTTACAGTCTCTTTGCTTAAGAGAAAAATATGAAATAAGCTATTTGGGTAAATGTGAAATGCTATGTGACACTACCAAAAAAAAGTAATAATAATAATAATAATAATAATAATAATAATAATAATAATAATAATAATAATAATAAACTGTCAAACTGTGCATTTTCTAACTGTGATCTGGCAACTTAAAGCCAGATATAGAAAGACAATGCCATTTCTCCTTGCAGTGGTTGCAAAGAACTGCAATTTGAGAGGTGATCTTCCGTGTTGAATGTCCTCCTGTTCTTCCATACTCAGTTCAAATACAGCCATTCTGCATACAACTGCAATGGACCAAATGGTTGTTCCAATGTGTGAAGTCCACATAGGCTGTCCTTTGAACTCAGAAGCAGTGTACTGAACAAGGATGTCAGATGTAGATATAGAAATACTCTTTCTCCCCACCAAACCTTCCAAACATTCAAAAGAATTGACATGGCAAATTAGCTAATGCAGTACAAGAACTATCAATTTTCTTCAATGCAGGATCCAGCATAACAATCCTTACAGTCTTCAAAAGAGAGATTCTCCTTGAAGAATAAGGAATTTCTTTCATAGCTGTGATTTAGCCCATCATGAAATATGTATCCCTAAGGTTTCCAGTCTCAATTTTTTAAAGAAAGCTCCTACTTTAGGCAGCATTAACCACTCATTTTTATATTCTAATAAACCCTGAACGGATAACAGCTGGTGATCTTTGATTTATTTCAAAATATCTTCTTGACTGCTTTCTGAAAGTGAGAGTACTTGCTGCTTTTACAAGTCGGTTTGGCAACTATTTCTTCACTCAGAAGTTATTAAGGGATGGATGTTTTTGTGTCTGGGTTCACCTGAGCGAGTGGAATGGAGCTTAGATGGGGCTGTTTGCCAGCCATGCTAAACAGTCTGGGTAACAGCCAGGAGGTGATTGGTAATAATTGATGCTACCAATGCTCAATCCCTTTTTCTCCTTCATGGCCGTATATGAAACAAGGCTAATAATGCCAAAGGTGTGGGTTTGGACTCCATATGGGCCATTCACTTAAGTGTTGGACTTGATGATCCTTATGGGTCCCTTCCAGCCCAGAATATTCTGTGATTCTTCTGAGAATAGCTACTTTGCAGCTGCTGCCACCATGATATTTACTGCTGGCTCCTGTCTATAGCACAGCTCATCATTCAGTATGCAAAGGTGTTATTCAAACCCCCTGCCCCTCTGCCATGTATATACAAATGTATATATTAATGCTTTTTCATTTCGCAGTTTTTTCATAAGTCCATCGTATTACACATAATACTTCAGAATGGAGCAATACTCTGTCCTAACTGTGAAGTTGGAATCTAAATCACACTGCAAGTTTCATTCTTTGTTAATTATTTGTGAAAATATATTTTCTCTGGCAGCAATAAGTAATTGCACTGCTACCTGTTGTTAATAAGAAGGTTGAATGTGCATTTATCACACACATCAAGAAACACCCAGCAGATATTCTAACTCATGATTCTGAAAATACATTGCAACAGACTTTTTATTTATAATATGTAAAAACTATATGTATTTGAATACTAGACACATTGATAAGTAGCACTTCTTCTCCATTTAAATAAATCTGGTAGTATATGCTTAAATTGAATTTTGTCCAGCTCTTACTTGGATAAATTGTAATACTTGCAAAATAACATATAACCTCAGCAAGTTTCAGCAAAGATTTAAAAAGTATGAGATACAAAAGAAAATGCAGTTCACCAGGTTTTCATGTCATCAATGCTACAATAGTGGAATGTCATGAAGCATTTTTAATTGTATTTAAAAAAACCCAAACACACAAAACCTTTTTTTGCATGTTGCTAACCAATGTAACCCACACTCTCAATGATTTACAAGGTCCCATCATTTTTCAACTCAGGTTAAAATATACAACTGCTGCTACTACTAATAATAATAACAAAAATAATAATACGCAGAGTTATGTGGTGGTGCCACAGCTGGGATTCTTTAAGCTTGCTTTGTGCATTAATACAATCTTGAGGTCCTATGTCATGTGGAGCACTAAGATTCTTACATATTGTGTTAAAGAGATGTTTGGAGGCAAAGCACAGCTCACATTACTGAGGTCATCAGAATTTGTCTCCTTGTAAAGGTTTGGAAAAATGAAATAGATATTATCAACTGCCAGCATCATGCAGTTCCACAGCTAGCCTCTGCAAAATACAGTCACAGAATGTGATTGACAGGAAACACAAAAATTTTAGTGTTTTTACAAAAAGAGAAAAATACATAAAAGCTCTTTAGAAAGCTTAGAGGCATTAAATAGAGTTTTCCATGGTGAGTTTTTTCACTTGAGAAACAAAGAAAATCCAAGCAAGACTAGCTAAGTTTTCATTGCTTTATGAATAACTTTTCTTTATGTTTTATTTGCCCAGAATTATATTATTTTTATGTCCTGATGCCAAGAAATCTGGTTAGTAAAGTACCAGATTCTTTTATTTGATTTTATTTGATTTCATTTGATTTCATTAGGGACCATCAGCCTTGCTGCTTAAGTGCCCTACTACTGTTTGCAGTTAAACATTCATTAGGGAATCCCCAGTGGGTTCATTCATTTCACCGAGGTCCAATTACAGCGCCACAAAAGCAGTTTTTGCAGCAATTAGCTGATTTTTCCTGTTTATGTTCTGTGTCTTTAGGAAGACGACTATTTTGTGGAGGTCAGATTTTTAATTAGGCGCAATTTAGGGCCAATAAGAAAACTGATAATTTACTAAATAGCTGTGGTGGACTTAACTGCTCAGAGCTGAGGTAAATAACACAACAGGGACACCAGGAATAAGCTCCCCCGGTGTGCAGAGCTCAGAGCCTCATGGTGTAAGGAATAGATTATACGTTAAATGGCTGTCAGGTCCCCCCCTCTGCTGCCAGCCGCCCTCACCTCAAGAGTCACCACTTTATCAGACCTGGGTACAGGGAAGCCAGTCTGGAAAAATACCTGCAGAGAGCTGCTGGCTTCAGGTAGCTGCGAAGAGAGCTCAGGGTGAAAGAAAACAACAAAAAATAATCAGGTTCTGCTCCCTGAATACTTGGCAGCGCCTGCATCAACCGCTGCATCCCATGAAACAAATGATATCCAGGGGTGGGTGAGGCATGCTCACAGTCACTAAGAGTATGTTCTTACCAAAGTGGATTACTGCATGATAGCTTGGATTGCTGCAAAGGTCTGTGCTTTCTGCCCTTTAACGAGGCACTTTATTTTTTCAGCAATGTGCTCAAGTTGCCTTACAGTTTGGGAAAATAAGAACTGTGAGAGTTGATGAAGAACACCCATTTAAAGTGATATCTTCATAGGATCATAAATGTCTTTTGAAAAATTCTAAGCAGGCTTGCCACCTCAAAATTTGCTCATCTAAAGACCATGATAGTTGAGTAGCAGCCATCATATCGCAATGAAATTTCCGAAGAGACTCATGGCTGGTTAAAATGTCTCTCTTACAGGAAATAGGTAAGGAAGGACCAGAAGGTCACTGCATTTTTTCTTCAACCTTTGACCCAGCACTCAACTGCAAAGTTGCAGCCAGGCATGAAAAAAAATCAATACCCTCAAGAAGTGTATATTACAAGCATTGAAATTTTCTTTTCCAGTCACCATTCCTGGCAGGATTTATACAAATATAAAAAAGAGTAGGTCAGAAACTTGTGTGTTTTCTAGTTAGAAGGAAAATCTACAATTAAGCTGCAAATGTGCAAAGAAAATATATGATGGCTTTGCATCTGAGTGCATGCAAAACTATACCAACAGAATAATTTTGGAAAACCTGGTGTTTTGATAAAAGCACACCCTACATCATGACTCTTGTTCTGCACATGAAAACTCCCCACGTTGGCATGCAGTCCATAACCATGGATACAATTCTTAGGCTTATTTAATTGAAACAAAAAACTCTGGAGATATCATAAGTTTTCAGAAAACTTTAGATTGTTAAAATCTATTATTAGGCAGTTATTCCCATTTTTATTATTTAGCCAAAAAAACACTTTTTTTTTTTAACGCGTCAGTTTTCCTTGTACATAGAAGTAAGATTGAAAAATGTGGGCTAAAAAAACCCCAAGAAATTAAGCAGTTATGTTTCAAGAAGGTGAAACCAAACTCTCAGATCAGCAGTAAACAATGAACATCTCTAGAAAGTGGTCTGAAAGGAATCTATGCTGTGGGTGTATAGACAGTGACTTTATGGTCTAAGCTTCCTAATACAGTACTAATTCTGTTCAAACTCGCATCCTACTTTCCATGAGGGGTCTTAAACCCATAAAGTAACAGAATAACAGGAATGAGGGAATTCTTTTCACTCAGTCAAACATGCATAGAGTTGAGGAAGGCCTGTCTTTTCTAATGTTCTTTAAAATATTTTCTACATTTCAGAGAAAGATTTGAGGGTTCTGAAGTAAATGAACAATTTTAAAAATATGTATTACAAGAATGCAATAAGCAAAACACTTTGCAACATTAACTCCTAATTACTTTGGAAAGCAAATTTCACTTGTAGTCCAGCTTGAATTGCAAAGAACTCAGGGTGGTAATTAATAACAATCAGCCACTGAAGTAACTTTGTATAAATAATGTGCTGAACTATGTCCCAAAAGAGCTAAAACAAACACATGGACTTCAGCATGAACTCAGCCAAATGAAAAAAAGGAAAAAAAAAATATTGCAAGTGACTTAATTTTGTACTTTTTATGCTTAGCTGTTCCCTCTGTGTATTACACATCATATCTCAAAGGCCATTTTTTTGGTCATTAACATATTCAGAAATGCAATTTTCATAATTCAAGTCATATAAACAATGAGCTGAGGGCAGCTAGGGGACAGGTGTCATCCACAGCATGGAGTTCTAGTGGAAGACAGGTACAATTAAGTGACAAAGAAGCATTACTATTACAGTGAGAATAACTTCCAAATGCATGAGATAGAGAGACATTTTCACAGCTCAGAGACGAAGCCCAGTCAAATATCCTGTTATTTGCCAGTTCATATCCCTCTGCATAGGGAAAACTGTAGGGCAGCAGGATATAGGGACACAAATAAGCTGAGACCAAATTCAAACTCCTGCTCAAAACTGGGGCAACTTCATCCATTCTTTTGTGACAGCATATACATAAATTAGTTCAGCTAAAACTACAAATATATATAAAATAACATATATATATGTACACTAATTATAGGTATTTCAAAGTTTTACAAGTTAATCCTGGTTTCTTAAGAAAATTAATGATATCACAGTCTGTAGTTACTGTCAGGTGTTGGAATTTCATCCCTGTTAGCAGAAGGTTTAGAAGTGTGAAGGCTTAAGGAGACAGAAAGGAACAGTGGTGTTGTGAAAAGTCCAGCTGTAGAAAAAAGCCTCAAACAGAAATTTCACCTCAGTAGAGGCAGCATTAACCAAATATCAAACTTGGAAACACTGAAAAGCAGGCCTTACATCACTTCCTTAAACACCCCATCTCTTCCTTAGATGCTGATGGAAAAGAGAATGGCAGGCTCAGAAGGGGCAAGTTCTCAACACTTCCAATATAACTAGAAGCCCAAAGTAATGGAATGCCCATAAGAAAGGGAATTTTCTGACATCTGTAAGATAGTAGAAAATTTGAGATGGTCTCAATGAGGCCATCTACTTGAGGACCATCTCAGGACTTCAGATTTTCTTTCTTTCTGCATAACAATTTTGGACCTACTTAGAGGTTTAAGAAGGCTTCTTATCCTAAAGATTTATTTCATTATCCTGATATTCTCCCTTTGAAGACTAAAAAACATTCCCAAAGACTTCAGCTGTAGAGGGACCGAGTCCTGGAAAGCAGCATTGAAATAATTCCATGGACAAGTGATTAACCATTTTTTGCAGGTATTTCTTCCATGTGTATGTACTGGTTTGAAGAGTCCAACACAACAGTCAGATCACAATCTGCACTGCTGTGTTCACCTGTTCAGCCTTTCTCCTCAGACAGAATTTTGAAATCCAATAGGTACCAATTCTGCATACAGCCCTATAAAAATTCTTAATTGTTCAGTTAAACTTAAAATTATATTTGGCAAATTATTAGGCCAGACAGCTGGTTGAGGTCACCTGATATTTAAAAACTAACTGAAAACAGGCAACTGCTTTATTACTTTAATTGTACATCTCAAAACTGACTGCTAAACATTCAGGTACCCCGAGAGATGGACAAAGTACACCTTTTTTAGTAATGTGTCATCAACCTTTTAGAGAAATACAAGAGGAGAACAAATAGAGAATCATTCTTAGCACAGTAAGAGCCTTTGAAGGTTCTCCTGACTTCAAACATCAGAGGCAAGAACAATCTTAATAATGAATACTGTAATACCACAAAATAATCCGTTACACTGAGATACATTCAGGTCCAGCATTACTTGATTCAATGTGTGTATGAAGTGCAGTGATAATGTTTTAGAACCAAACATTCTCATGTGTAAGAATTCATTGCTAGGTGTGTTTTGTTAGGCACCAAGAAATTCACTAAGAAATTACATTTCCTAATTATAGGATACCTGCAGAGTCAGAAAATGTATCAGTTTTACTTAGAGTATTTTGTCATTGTGTTTTGCACAGAGAAGGAAAAACAAAACAAAAAAAATTAATTTCCTTTCTCTCACCCTCCAACTGTCATTGCACAAATGGCAGCTACTACATTCCAATTACTGATCTGAGCATCAGAAAAAGAAGGCTGGTCAAATATGGTCAAAGACCCAATTCCCAAATATGATTCATTTGTCTGATTTAATATTCTACAATTTTTAACTGACCTTAGCCCTCATTCAGAGTGAACAATCAGTACTTTTATATTAAGCCTGTTTTCAATAAAGGAAGAATTAAGGGGAGGAGGGAGCAGAGGGGAATTAAGAAAATTAGCAGTTCAGCTGATCTGCTAAATTTTGAAACAAATAAAAGAAGTACAGTCCAAGGTGTAATAACCTTTAGATACAAGCAAGCCAGAGCAGCATTTTGCACCTGAACTATAAAACCATGTACTGAAAACTAATTCAGTGCCAAGCTACATGCCATGGAGTCATTCCACATTTAATGAAATCACATGGAGTGTAAGTCAGGCCAGAAATCTGACCTTGGTTTTAATTTGAAACGGACAAAAATTTAGCTGTAGAAAAAGCACATTTGCTTTTTAATAGTGTGATGTACTGTGCATTTATTAATATACTGTAATTATTATAGTCATCACCTGGGCTCTGTTTCATCTGTCTTTTTTTTTTTCTGAAATTATTTCATCTTTTGCTTCCAAGCCTAAATGTGACAATGATTTTATTTTCAACAACATGAAGTGATTCACGATTCATTCATTGTCTAGAGAGCATTCTTAGAAAAGACAAGTTTCAAAATTCACAACATTTAGATACCAGCAAGTCTTAAGAGCCTACACTTTGCTCCCAAGAGCAACAGAGTTTACAGAGGGATTCATATATTCAGGTGACTTCAGAATAAAACCTTTATCTAAATATTGCCCTTAGCATTCATCTTTTTCTTAAATGGGAAAAGGAATCCCGTTACCCAACAGTCTGAAGTCACACAGACTGGAGGTGTGAAAGAGTAAATGCTGTGACACATGAAAGCAATCCACCACATCTTTCCTGTACAACTTTTCCCGAGTAATTCCATCACCAGAAGTCAAGAGGACAATCATATGTGTGATTTATCATATGGTCTAGGAATTGGTTGTTCACCCCTAGTCTAGCTAGACACGCTCCCAAAGTTCTCCATGTTTTCCCATTGTTTGCCATGATAATATGTAGTGTGCTGATTTGCTGGCATGGTGGTGAGGCACCACTTTATTTGGCAGATTCCATGAGGATAGCTAGCTGTACCAATATGGGCAAAGTCTTCCTCTAAACAGCATGACTGGTAACATTAATGCCCCTGTCAGACCCTTGTCTCTTTTGATCATCTCCTTTTCCTCTTTAAACAACTCTCCCTGTTCATTGCCAGTCCAGAACCTCTCCCCACTGACAAAACTGAAGGCAATAGTGGAGTTGCCAGCTGGGAAGTCAGGTGGGAGCCCTACCTGCCAGCTCCTAACTTCCGTCCAAAAGACCAGGATATTGCAGACAGCAATGCAATATTGCTAGCTAGAAAATGGATCACTCAGGAGCACATTCCCAGAGCCTGTAACAAAATAGAATAGACCCAGCCAGTGAGAACCATGGCACTTGACATCGGCTCTGTCACTGAACATGACAGGAGGAACTCTGCTTCCTTGCCTTTTAAGAAGAGAAGTGTTTCTCCCACTCTAGACAGACAGGATAGGAACAGCCATACAAACACACTGTGTTTGTAACTAGATCATATCTTTGTTTCCTGTAGTGAAAATAATGTCCCCACTACCGAACCAACTTTCGTCTCCCACCTCTCTTCTCCATCTGGTGGTCCAGCCTGAATCCTTACGTTGTTTCTGGGAAATTGGCCAATCTTAAAGCATCAACTCTGAAAAAGTTCCTAAGAAGCAGCTTGACTCACATTATCCCTTTTTTCACCCAGTTGCAGCTTTTATAGCTGTAAAAAACTGGCAAGAAAAGGAGGGCGCTTGCCACTGGGAAATAATACAGGTGTATCCAGCTCCTTAGTGGCAGAGATTTTGTCACAAGACAGCCACTTCAGCATCCAGTAGAGCACAATTCCTATAGCAAATCCAGATCCTACTTGCAGGCAATGCTAGTTTAAAAGCTCAGATCTGTGACCTGCTCTCTGCCTGAATGCAATGCACACTCAATTTATTGCAGAGCAGCCTCAAAATCTGCCAACTACTGTGACAGTGACATGGTGTTTATTCAGTAAAAGCTTCTGTTTGCTCAGGAAAGCCCTCAGCTATCTTCTGCCCAGCTGGGGATGTCTGCTTCTGGGGACAAACTGAAAACACATACAGAGTGCCACAGGGGGATCAGTGACAGGCTGATCTTTCACAGAGTTTTCTTTACCTGACTGTAATTGTCTGTAATTGAGGATGATTCAGTCTGTCTTTAGACAGGGCCTTTCTCCTTTCCCCCCACTCCACCTTGCAGAAGTAGAAACTGGTAACTACTAGGAAGAGTTTACCTCCTGGAAAATGTGGCTTGTTACCCATTACTTGAAAGCACATTGAGAGTTTCATTTCACAAGCCATTGCACAAACCAACTCTGTAGACTTTCAACAACCCTAGTGATAAGCCACTCCTTCCCAGTCCACCCATGATATATTAAATAAGACCAGTGCCTGCTAGAACCACATCAAAGAAACCCACTGGCCACTGAGTATTCATTGGGAGCCACAGAGTAACCCACAGAAGTAGGTAATGCCTCCCAGAGTTCACATCCATAGCAATTTCTGACAAGTAAGACTGAAATGGAGTACACATGTTGGCAACTGTGTAAACCTTGGATAAATGTTTTATTCTGCTGCCGTGGGAAGAGTTCTTGGCAAAAGAAGCAATTAAAGGGTAATGAGATAGCTTTGGGAAATGGGCAAACATATGAAATGTTGTTTGTTCCACTTCCTCATTTACCTTATTGCATACATGCAAATTACAATATGAAATTAAGTCATTTTGACAGGGAAAATAATGCTGAAAACACCATGAGGAGACAAGAATCATTATTTAATATTGTGTGTAGTACTTGAATACTTCTGTTTATGTTCCTCAGATTGGTTTCTGAGCTACTTATGTAACTACTCCTTGAAATGGCCTTGTTTACCTATAATATCCATGTAGAAAGTGGAAAATGCTGGAAAGACAATAAACGTGGTACTGACAGGGGCAAAAAGAAATAAAATTAAACCCATTGCATGAAACTTTGTAAACCAAGAAAATTTTCTGATGAGCAGAAGGACACTGATAAGTTGCTTTGGTGCTGACTCGCATCAGTTGACAAACAGCTCATCAAATGGCTCAGATACACATGAAATCACAGAATCACAGTCTGGGTGAGGTTGGAAGGGACCTCTGGAGGTCACACAGTCCAAGTCACCTGCTCAAGCATGGCCATCTGCTGCTGGTTCCCCAGGACCACGTCCAAATTGCTTTTGAGAACCTCCAACATGGAGCCTCTCTGAGCAACCTGTGCCAGTGCTTGGTCACCCTCACAGCAAGAAAGTGACTGATGGGATCAGCTGGAGAGGCAGGCTCAGGGCACGACTGTACCATGAAATACATGTGTGCATGTGCATGTGCATGTGTGTGCTTGCATTGCATGTGCATGTGTGAAACTGCACTTCAGTTTTACTGCAGCTGCTGGCTGGAGCCCAGGGACACCGTCTGGGGAGGGGGTACAGTGAGTGCTTGCAGGTACTTTCTTCTGAAATGTTTGTTTTTCTTTCTCACTGGTTTCAAACATGCTGGGCATATCAGTGAAACGAGGTAAACATGGTGCTGTCTCAGATTACATCTGTTCCCCAGGCGATCTCCAAAGCAAACATTGGTCTCCCAATGAAAAATACAGCTATTACCCATTATTGGACATATCCAGTCACTGCCTGACCACCAAGTTGCACAGTTAATGAATCTGACCATTTCTAATAAAAATAAACCAGACAAAGGAAGTGGCCAGCTTAAGCTGAATTTGAGGAGAAGAAAAGAGATTTAATAAAAAAAGTACCCAAGGTTGACATTTCCTTTTTATTTGAAACATGGCTTTCTCAGGAATGACATGATCACATAGATACTATTAGCAAAGCCACACATTGGCGCCAGATTTTAAGATCTTTACCCATATGACTTAATTTTGGAAGCAGTAAAAACCAAAAAGGAAATTCCTCTGGCCCTGTTATTTCGCAGTTCAAGCTTCAAATCAAAGTATTTCTAAACAGAGCATAAAAGTATATCAGTTAAAATTAACCAAGCCACTTCTTATAACACTAGCAGAAACAGTATTTAAAGATTGTATCTGTATTCCCTGGTCCCCTTCCTGTATATTCAAGTTATTTAGGAATCAAGTCAGTTTGTATAAAGCAGTGATCAAGAAAAGCTCCAGCAGAAACAGTCTACAAACCACAGTTTTTTAAAGAGAAATTTCATAGGATACATCTGAGATTTTTCTTTCCAGAGTGTCAATCTGCTCATGAGCAGATTCCTTCCAAGTTGTAATATTTTTTATTAATCCAGAATCAACATTTCATTTTTTATTAATCCAGAATCAACATTTCTACTGAATATAAATTTATGTATTTTAAACTCAAAAACATTTAGTTAAGACACACTTCAAATCTGCACACATTATTTCCAAGTGAAAATTTGAATTTCTTGCTATAACTTTCTAAAACTGCCAGGGAGACTGACAGTTCTTTTCCTGTAAATGTTGGTTATGAACATTTTTTTTTTCCTGAAAGTGATGATTTCCCTGTCTTGCAATTGGCATTGAGAAACTACAGCTGCATTATGCTTTCATTGCTATTTTCTGTAAAGGAAAATCATGCATACTTTAAGTATGCATGATTGACTTAAGGAAAACAGGTTGGGACCAGGAGAAAAGAAAACCATAGGTGCAATTTCACTTTTCATTCCAAAGATTGTGATTTGTGTTTTTCAGCAACGACTTAATGTCCCACAAATAAATTTACGGAATTCAGACAAAACCATGAACTGATTTTTATGTTGCAGAAACTGGCATGTTCTGTGCAACCCGCAGACCCCAGGCTTCATATTGTGACAACCCACTGAGAATTTTATGAAAATAAACCAACAGAAGTTTTTTCTCTGGTTTCTGGAAGGGTTTCTGGAATGATTTCAGGATTATGAAACATCACACTTTAATTCTTTAAAGGAAATGAAGAATTTCAGCTGAAGCCAAATCTTGTAGACAGAAGGCAGTGGAAATTGGTTGTTATCAGCTATCAGTGTGACAATTCTTCCTTCCTCAGCTGACCTAACCGCTCTCTTGGAAAGAAGATAACCCCAAACCCACAACTGGAATGCTGGCAATCAAAAGTGGCTTTCATTGCTTAAAAAAGGCTGGTCTCACAGCTTCAAAAATGTTCCATGTCAGCTATTAACAATACTGGTAAAACAGAAAAGGGATGTGATTTGGAGGTGTCTGACCTTTACGAATGATTTTTCTTCCATCATTGATTAGTCTGATCAGCCTTTAGGAATTAAATCAAGCCAAAGTTATTAGTATGGCCTTGAGCCTTCATTAATTTCTGAATGTGTGAATGAACAAACACTCCCTTTACACAAGCACACTGCACACCCAACTGCTGGGTCATTTGATTCTCTGCCCTACAAAACGACCCAATTGTTGTACCCAAAGTTTCTCACAGACAGAGAGAACAGGGTCAGTGTATGGGAAATGCATTTATTTATCTAGCTTCAAAATATCATTTGTGTTTTCATATTTGTCTAAAGGTAATGTGTTCTTCCTCTTCTCCCTCTTTTTGTAGACCCTCTGTGAATTCCATTTCACATTTTCATAACCACTAACTTTAAAAATAGGAACCAGACATAAACTGTCATGGTTTCTTTGGTTTCAGTGGAATCTCCATGAGGAGGTTGAGCCTAAGACTGCATTTATAGAGTCAGCAGCAGCAAAGTATATTGTAGTTTCATATCATTCTAATCTAACTCCTCTACATCTTGTTATCTACTTCAGCAAATTAGCGTAAAAACCACATAAATGATTGGCAAAAATTGACTGCACATTTCTACTTGAACTGAACAATTTACATGGCATTATGGGGGCAGGGGGGTGGGAAAGATTAGTTTTCCAAGATATAAACAAGCATTATTTTGCAATCTTTGGCCTGTAACTGAAAGATAATAGTTTTAATTTGCATTCAAATAAAGTAAATCTCTCAGTGTAAAAGACTTTTTATAGTTCCCATAAACCAGAAATAGATTAAAGTGTAGACAGTGTAAGGAGGACAGGAGGATAAATCAACCAGATAAACAAGATGATCCAAAAAAAGGGAAAAATAAGCTTTTCTAAATGTTTGCTTAGTCATCTTCACAAATCCTGTGGGCTGGACAAAAGTGTGTGCGATTTCTCCAGATTACTGCCATTAAAGTTTTGGCTTTAGCTCAAAAGGCAAGAACCTTTACTTAGGGATACCAAGCCTGGAAATACTCTGACTTTCTCTTGTTGATTCCAAACCCTTTTATTTGAAGACCCTGTCATTGTACCAGGAAGGATACATCAGCTCCTTAGACCAAGTATTTTTGCAAATATGCCAGTATGGTACCTTTACCGTGGCAACATGAAACAAGGTTTTCTGGTTCTGAAAGTGTAATGTGCCCACAGTTTTCTCTGAAGTCAGCCATCGTCATCAGTGTCCTCAAACTGAAGAGACTATCAGATTTTCCCCTGGAAGAGTCACTGAAACAAGGTATGTGTTGTTCTCAAAAATATTTCTGCTATTTATTTGGTTATAGATGAATGTAATACATTTAAGCAGCTCTGAGAATAGATATCAAGAACAAGACACCCATCTATAGTCTGGCAAACAAAGCATGCAAGATAAATGAGTGTGTCTCATAACATATTATCTATGAGCCAGACCCCTGATTTGTGTCCAGTTGCGGTGTGACACTCCACCCAAATGGTCAAGCTCTTTCTCTCTCACAGCCTGGGAATTAAGGTATCCACATGGGAGATGTGCTTTCAGACCTCCTTTGGGAATAGTAGATTAAAGAGCCTGTGTACCTGGATAAGTACATTAATCACAAGGCTAATTTATAAAAGGTTCAGTTCACCTGCTGGCAGTGCTTTATATAAGTTAGCCCAGCTCAGCCCTTTAAAAGAAGCTCTTTTGGGCCCCTGCCCTCAGGAAAGAGTGCCAGTCCTGTGTAGACAATATCAACAGTTCAGCTCTGAGAAGTGATAGGCGCTAAAGCCACTTCTTCATTGAGAATTTTGCCCTGGTTAGCTGCAGCTCTCCCTGCTTTTGCAATTATTTTGCCCTTTGTATGAGCCCTTCTTTTACCAGGATCTGCACAGTGAAAACAGTTAAGCTGGGACTTCGGATTCCACTTGGAGCTGTTGCTGCCCAAAGCTTAACAGTGGGTCTAGAACTAAATGGGCTTAGCATTAGGTCCAGTGCAAATAATCCATGGCTTTCAGGTTGCAAAATAAGGGAAGTGAAAGTATAAAAGTGACAACTAATTTGAGAATTTTACTTAGCATTAAGTTATGTTATGGTGCCACAGGTCCTGAAACCAGGGACCAGTTCCATGAAGCTCCCATCTACTTGTGAGCATAAATGTATATATCTAATTAGGAAATTATTTACAATAATGCAGTTATTGATTAAGCTTCATGTCCATACATTCACAGGTATACATTTTGTTGTGAGGACTCTAATTTCACTACACTGAAGGAACTGATCTGCCCTGACAGATCCAGGAACGTGTCAGGAACAACACTTGTATGGCTGAGTCTTCCACCATCACAAATGTGCTTCACTACAATTGTTTTGAGTGAAATCGTGTAATGATTGTGTGTATTTCGTCTGGCTTCCTACCTTAGCTGAAAAGTCTTGGGTTTTAATACACCCAATGAAAGAGAAGCTTAATAAAAAACTTTTGAGAGATCCAAAACACTTTTCTCCCTAAAGGCACATTCTCCCATCTCTCCCATCAAAGACTGAATTTAGCCTCAAACAACAGCATCATCACCTGTGACAACAAAGACGGAGGAAAAGTTCTGCCTTCTGTACCACATATTTTTAACACAATGAACAAAAAAAGTAACAGTTGGGGTTTTTCTAACAGAAGATCAAGTTCTAGACTGTGTTAAAAAAACCTTCTGAATCAAACATTAGAAAGCATCATGCATAGTTCCTAAAAAACGATCTTGCAAGGACTGCATCTTTTGATTAAAAAGGAAAGGCGGGATGGTTTTGTGATATTTTGTTCAATTTTAAGCCAATAAGAGGCAGTAGCTTCATGAAGGCATAGAAGTTAAAGATAGCATTCTGTCCTCTCAGTACCTGACTCATCTTTGTTTTAGAAAAAGGTATTTAGGAACAGCTCTAACAATATGTCTTTTAAACATGAAAAGTTATGAAAATGTTGTACTTTTTTCTCTCTCTACCTATATGTGTATACATATATATATATTTTTATGTGTGCTTTGAGAAACCATTGCTTTAAAGGAATGAGAATAAAACTCAAATTCTTTCTATTTCTAGAAGTATTTGTATTTCAGGACTTTATATTCAACTAGCAGGACAAACTTTTTTTGTGTCATGGCTTTACAACTAACAGCTTCACTGACTTAAAACAGAAAATGGCAGTTTTGAAAATGGAAAGGAAATGATGACCAAAGTGATTGAACTTTCATAGCAGCTAATCCACTTTCATATGCTTGGTACTAAGGTTAATGTTATTATTTGTATCCTTAAAAAAAGGCCTTTTCTTTGTACAAATAAAATATAAGAAATTCTGCAAAAAATAAGGGCAAGGTTAGTACTTTAAAGCAAAGAATAGATGGTGGTGCAGGAGGAGAAAAATGCAACAGACTTGGAAAAAGGGAACAAGTAGGGGTCTTTGAAGGACCCAGAGGATCATTATTCTTTTTAAGGTGGCAAAAACATTGCAAACATCCCGCCCAGTCATGATGACATGCACACACAAGTAAAATAAAACAGAATGGGCCCGAAATAAATAAGTGCTCTTATTTACAATTCTTATTTATCTCTAAGCCTCTTTTTTAGCTATGTCAAAAGCTATTTTATAATTCAGGATAAGATCAACACTGGGTTTCCCTCTTAGTAGATAAGGCATTTCTCTGCAGCATAGGGCACAACAGTAGATGGTAGGATGCAGCTCACTGCAATAGCAGGTGTAAATGCATCTTGTTTGGCGGAAAAAAAAATACCTTTCTTTTTATAAGCTGAAAATGTAACTCTGTAAGCGTGCCTGCTACACTTTATTAAAAAAACTAAGAAAGAAATACAATCAAAAGATCCAATTTACTTTAAAACAATGTTAGAGCAATGCAAAACTGACTATTACTTATGCTTCGAGACACAGGGCAATAAAGTTTTAAGACCCATCTGTCATTGCACCTGAGTGCCCTTCGAGATACATGTGCACAAGTGCAGAGGGCTGAATTCAGCACTAACATAAGTGGGGGCACCTGCAATGGAACTGTTTATCCGATGCCAGTGGCGAACTAAGCCCACAGTGTTCAAAAGGAAAGGCTTTATAAAACGCGATAGAATCTGCCGATATGAGTCCCTTGAAAATTATTTAATGGCTCGAAATCTTTGCGGGAGCAGAACAGATGAAGTTCCTCTGTGACTTTTTACAATAGCCACTGCAGTAATGAACATCTGGAGTTCTTGCTGCTCTCAGTTTTATTCAGTCTAATCCATACTGCATTAGACCTTTATGTATTCATGATAAACTGGCAGCAAAGACTGCCTTAAATAGAATGAGAGAATGAAGACAATTTTTCCATTAACAATATATTTCCCTTTGGAGTCAGAGGTACATTACTGGTTTGCTCCAAAAGTAGAACATAAACTGCCTCCTATTTGTGAAACATTATTATTATAGCTTCTAGCTGGAGATGTTTCTTGAACAAAATCCTCAAGTCTATTCCTTCTCACAAATCAAACTAAGATACCACATACAAGCACAGGTCTATCATAAGCTACGCTGGAAAAATCAATTCACACAAATTACTTGTTTTGAAGTGTGTGGTTCTCACTGATCCTGTCAATCAGTTTCTCCAAAAAGCAGCACTGCTTCTCTTCAGCCCTTCTGCAAGGACTGAGGTGGAGCCAGCAGTCACTTGGCTCTGTACACTACTCTCTGCTGGGAGAAGGTGGTGCTCATAGTCCACACTCCAAACTGCTCACAGTGTCTGAAACATGTAGTTTTTGTTGTCTGAAACACATAGTTTTTTCACTGGTACAGTCTCATGGAAATCATATAGGAGATGGTTCCTTGTTCTGTCAGAGCTCTGACTTTGAATGTTCTCATTCCATTTATCTAATAATGCCATCTTGCAAACATGGCCTGATTCCCAGGCAATTCCTCCAAAATACCACAGGAACACATAGAAAAGAATTTCCAAAAATGTGCTCCACTTTTCTGGTGCCAGCCTCCAAAGTCCATCACAGAGAACAGAATCCTTCTCCTTTTCTTTATCAGCAACCCACCCACAGCAATCTGGTAACACTCACTCCTCTCTGAATCATTTTTTTAAGCTCTTCCCTTACAGCAACTATTCTATAAATAAAAATCCATTCCAATGCTCATTAATAAGGAAATGCAAAGCTTGTAAACCTAGTGATACTATGCTGAAGATTATATTTTCAAGAATGTTACTGAAAACTTCTATGTGCTACATTCAGCCAAGCCTGTTGGAGCTCGCTCCTCATTGTTTTCCTCTGCTTTTAGTGCATTGGTATTCCTTCCAAAACTGTACTCTTAAACGACTTTCCTCCTCATTCAATTGTTCAAGAATTTCCCTTTTCTTTTCAGCCTTCCCTGAGTTTCATCTTCCCCCTGAATTTCTCCACGGATTTTAGAATCCATCCTTTGAAGCTTATCCACCACCATGATACCTGTTTGTTGTGGTCTGACCCATCACATCTCTCTGACATTCTACGTGCAGCTCCCAGACTGGTGAAAGTGCCAGTGACTGTCACAGACCTGTGCTCCTTTCCCATTCCCAAGAGCCTCCAGGCTTTGATGTTTCATCATCGATTTCTCCCCAGTTTTCAGTAATCACCCTTTTTGTGAGTTTCAACAAGTGTCTAAGACAAGTCTCCTTACAAACTTTCCAAACTTACTTTTCCCCTATTTATTTTATTATTTGGCAGGCTAGAAATGTTATGGGTAACATAACTCATAACTCTACTCTGAAGCACAGAGGCAGAAAAACTTTCTCTGCATGGGGTAATGATGTGCTGGGCTCCAGCTTAGAGCCTTAGCTCTGACAGTAAGAAAGAGAGCACATTAGTAGTGTATCTCTCTGCTCCTGCTTTTCTTTTTGGCAAGAACTGCTTCTCCAAGCCAGCAGGTGTTTAATGCTATTAAATTTATGGGTAGTGAAAGCTGTTGAATTTTAAAACATCTGGGCAACATAAATTATCAGAACTTCTTTTTTTTTTCCCAGTATAAGGCTGAAAAATGGTTTTGAGATCTGCAGAAAAGCATTAGTAGCATTGACAAAATTGTTTATTTTTGAATATTTGACCATTTGACTCTGGCTTCCCACAAGGATCCTTATACTCATAGTTACAGTGCCCATAGATTGTGAACTTGGAAACAGCAGGTAAATCTCATCAACATTCAATTTTTGGTGTGTTCCACATGGAACACGTAATATGCCAGAAATTGTCAAAAAACATGGCTGTTTCTCACATGGTGTACAATCTCCTGGATCTCCTTCTTCAGGGTTTGATCCACATTTTTCTTCCTTACATAGGAGGAAGGTCTGGCTGCTCTTAGTCATAGCATACCATGAAAACCATAATGGGGGGATGGGGCAGAAAAGAGGAAGGAAGGTCTTAATTTGGAAAAGTTCACTGGATGCTGTGGTGTGAAAGAGCTAGTGAACAAAGCAAGCAAGTAATAAGAAGCATGCAAAATTATTTGAAGTGTTTAATTTGTTTAACAGCCAATCCTCTTAACTTGAGTGGAAGCAGTGTGAGTTTTTGAGGCACTGAGGATCTGTGGCCCAACAGGACTGAGGGTGAATAACAGCCATTGCATGATGACCTGCAGGATGGTTTCTATCTTGGAGAGTCCAACCCTAATTTAGATGGCTGAAGGTTTCTAAAGCCTCGCTGATTCATCACAGACTTGTAGGCTACCCGTAGACAAGACACTGTTTTCCCAGACTCTGGAGTCATTGGCCATGGGATGTACTCAGGCTATGAACAGAGAGGTGATTTGACCATTTCTGTTGGAGTAGACCCAAGTATTGCTGGCTGTGCTGCTCCCACAAGGCTAAGCACACGGTCCACACCATGTAGGAGACAATGAATTTGCATCTATGTGGGCAAGAACGACATGCTAAAAGAGCAGCACAAGACATGAAACATGAGGTCCAATGCCCATTAGAAACATAATTCTGATAGCATTTGTTTTCTTCTCTATGATAGTCTTTTGTCACCTATTTCCTCTGTCACCCATATTTTCACTACTATTTTTCTCCCCTCCATCAAGGTTTCCTAGAGCTCAGAACTGATCAGCTCTATGAGGAATTTCAAGCCCACAAATTTAATAAACAGAAGAAATACTGCAATGGATTTTTAAGTCATAATCATCAATGCATGAGAAATAGAAGCCAAGGAAATAAAATGTATATCTTTTTTTTTTCTTTAATAGCAGTTATTTTAAGCTTTGTTACACCAATGTTGTTTGTATAAACTAAGAAGATATGTTTCAAACATGGGTATTTGGTGTCTGGTCTACATTTGGAGTAACATAGAAGATAAGAGAAGAGGAAAGACGTAACTACCCTATAGCACTACATAATGTGTATTAGGTAAACATTTCCATTAAAAGTACATAGCACATGCACAACTAAATATTTTCTCTGATATGACTGTCTGATGGAACAGTGACCTATTTCCAAGCACTTCTGATTCAGGGGAAGGTCAGATACAAATAAAAGTGTGATGTCTGCCCTACAGCTTTATAGCAAGTGCGTCTGTTCAGGGAAAATAAATATATATATTTGGGAAAATATTACCAACTCTGAAAAATGAATGAGCTGAAATATTGATTAGGGACATCATCTCCTGACTAGCCTCTTACAGCTCAGATTTCTTTTCCCCACAAGAGAACAGAAAAAAAAAAATTACTATAGTGAAATAATAATAAAACCAACAAGCCTGGTAATTTCCAGGTCAGCTTGGTTTGAATGCTGGTTAACCAAACTGAGTGTTTCCCTTCCACAGTTTTGGAGATCTCAGCCAAACACTTTCCCCACACAACTGTGCTTTCCTCAGTGAAGCAGCCCATCCTGCCTGCCCTGCTGCAGCTGTGGAACATCTGGGTGGGAAGATCCTTTGCCCCCAGGACTCCCCACAGCACAGTGTGGTTATGGATTTGAATGGTGCACAGGGAGTATGATTTGGCTCTCTACATTTCCTGTTGTAAAATTTTGACCTGCTCTGATTAATGTTTGTTTTTATATGACTACCAGGTTATTGGAAGCTCTTTTCCTCCTACCCTCACCTTCGCTGGATACCATGTACACAGACACACACACACACACACACACACACATATATATATATATATATATGTATATATATACACATAGGCATTATTAGATATATTATTTCAAACCATTAAAACACATGCTTTGTAATTTTTTAAAATAAATCTTTTCTCAAAACCTGTGGGAATTCTGAAGGTTCAGTGTCATTCACCATCAAGATCCGCATTTACGAAAATTTTTACTTTTCCAATTTAAACTGACTTTTTAACCAAAAGCAAAACAAACACAGACAGTTACTGTTGGCACATGTTCTTAACTTTTTTCAGTATTTTTTTTACCAGCCATTCCCTTAAGCTACATTTCAAAACCACAGCTTATTTTTTCTCCTATACAAAGGAAAAGGTTCTTTATGTCATTTTCGTGACTGCACAAGGAAATCTATCATCATTTTTACTAACCACTTACTTCCCTTCATTCATCCCCAGATCTATGTCTATTGTTAAATATGGTGAATATAGAACAAAACCCTACAAAATAAAGTAGTAACCTCATCTAAAAATCAGGTTTCTTTGTTAACTAGTGATTCTCCATTACTCTAGGTGCCTGAATAATATCTTAAGAGCTTAAGGCAAAGAAAGTGCTTAAAGACAGCATTCCACTTATTAAATACCAAACACTCCCAAAATATTCAGAGGACAAACTAGAACAATATTAAGCTGCATGTTATAAACATACTCTATTTTAAAACTGTTTCCCCTCCACATTTCACAGATTATTCCCAATACTAAAATTTGGTGGATGTTCAACATATAAAATTGTGTTTGGTGAGGAATGAGGTACTAGCAACACATTATTTAAGATGTGGGACACTGTCAAAATGTCTTACTCTTCCAGTGCCCTGTTCAGGACGCTTCAAAAAGGTGAGAGAAATACACAATTCAGCCCTCCAAAGACACCAGCAGAATACAAGCGACCCAGAAGAGTGGCTGAAAACATCAATTTGTTCTCAAGGACTGTTTTGGTACAGCAAGATTTAGCAGTTAGGCTCAAGGGTTAATCCTAAAACTTCTCTTTAATCAGAGGACAGTACAGCTGGGAAACTGAGGCACAGATGCACAGGACACAAATAGAAACAATTCAACATCATCACGGAGACAATTAAAGAGTAGGGAATTTAGGAATCTAATAACCCATATTGGAATTTAGCCAAGATGCTGAAACAGATGCACAAAGCTGTTGCAAGGATGCTTTGTGTATTCTTTATCATTTTAATATCTTATGTTATACCATATGGTCCCACATTTCAATCATTGCAATATAAGCCACATAAGAGGTAAAAGAAACTGTTGACAAAACATTTATAGAGAGTAAATTCCCTAAGGATCTTTTGGGTCTGGGATTTTACAGGCATTCCATTTTCAGGCTTCTAGACTTAAATAATCCTGGGGAAATAGCCCTTTCTCCAGGGCACAGTTGGAAACACAAGACATCCCCTGTGCCCAGTGATAGAGCAAAGTCCACCGACCAAAGAAAAATAGGAAAGAAAGACATTCAAAATCATTTGAGATGGCCTGTGGCAAGGAAAATAACTATTCAGAGCAGGGGACATCAGGCCAGGAAAGAGCATGGCCAGGAGAAGCAGCCAGGAGAGCTACCACACAGCTGTTTCCTCCTCTTCCCCCTCTCCCAGTGCTTTGTCCTTTAGCTGACTCTGGCTCTGTCTGCTTTAGTAGGCTTCCTGCTCTTTGTAGATTTAAACAAATTCTTTGTTATTCACTTATATGCTTCTGGCTGTTTACTTTGCAAAATGCCTTTTAGTACCCCCATATTTCTGTCTCATATTTACCTGCCATTAGTTATAATCCTCTTCATAAGATGAGATCTTCCCTTCCTGAACAGAAGCATGTTCAGATTATCCAGAATTTTGCCTTTACCTATATGTATTAATTTGCAGTCCCACTCTTTGGGCTGCTCTTTTTTTTTTCTTTTTTTTTTCCCTTCCTAGGGGTAGTCATTTATTACTCATTTTATGGGATGTTTAAGTGGCCCCCATGCTGAGCTGCAACACTTTAATTTCCTCACTTTTCACCTTAACATCTTTTTTACTAGCTTCCTCATTTTTAAGCCTCCAATTTAGTGCACAATTTAGCATCAGTATACTGGTTCTCAGTACAATTCATCCTCTGAGGACACTTCTATTATATTATTACTTAAGCACATCTGCACTAATGTCAGCCACTTTAGTGTGGCTGCATTGCAAGGCAGAGATACAGAGCCCTGCTCTGCATCATCCAGCTTGTCTACTGCTCATGGGGCTACAGAAGCACACACTGAACACTAAATTTGCCCTGATTTTAAAGGGGTCAGTGGGAGCTCTGCCCCAAAACCAACGTGTCCAGATAAGCAGTTTTACACACTGTGGGTTGGGAGGCTCCTAGTAGAGAGGACTTGGTCACGAGCAGGTGCTGTAAAGGTGGTGGTAGTGCTGAAGTTTAGCTGTTTTTCTTGAGGGCCTTTTTCAGTTTCACATTACACACGTGTGTTCTGTTCAGTTCGCCTTTGCACAGGTATAAATATACAAGAACTCTTAAGAAAACAAAACACGATCTCATTTTTTAAACTCCAAGGTAAGATAAGAAGAAAGGGGAAGTTGGGAAAGACTTTGCAATCACTTCTCTTATGAAGAACACAGTCACTTCAAGAGACAGAGGGAAATTAAAAACATCACACAAAATTTCAGGGATTTTTCAGTAATAAAAGAGTGAACTTGAAACTTCAAAGGAAAAAATAAAAGAGTGAGAAAGCCAAAAAACAGTGATAGAATTGAGACTGATGGCCTTGTAATTGGAAATAATGCAGTAAGGAAATTAACAGACTTGGGAAATGTTTTAGACTCACGGAGAACGTTAAAAGTTGATCAAGTATGACAAGCTGTAAGGACTACAAATTCACATTTTCTCCAGTAAGAAAAAGGTTAAAACACAAGTGACAATTCAGGAGAAGGAAAACGGGGGAAATTGCAACTTTGATCTAGCCTTTTCTTAATTCCAGTACTGAGCAACTCTGAGACATCTTAAAAAACTTATTGTGTGGAGAAAGTATATTTTCATTCCTGTTGGCATCTGAGATGTCATTAGCTGTGGGTTGGCCACTGTAGCCAAAAGCTTTGGCGCAAGTCTTGGTGGCAGAGAAGGTGAGTGGGATGTGGCAATGCAGAGCAGTGGGAATGGCAGTCTCTCCACCCTCCTTACCACCTGCATCAGCTGCCACAGCTCCCTGCCAGCACAGAAGGGAGAGCCTTCAGCCTGCCTCTGCCAGCTGTCCCTGACTGCCCCTTGCTTCTTGGGCAGTTGTTCCTCTTCCAACTGCTTGTTGTGATAAGTGGTTTAGCTTCTGTAAGAGGGAAAAGGTAATATTCCAGAAGACTTGTGCTGCAATATCCTTCCCTCCTCAAAATATTCAACAGAAAGCTAGAAATGTTAAGCCATTCCCTATCCAATAATCTCCTTAAAAAGACATCCTGGATCCAGTTGCTTTATGATGCTTCTGGTAATGCACATCAATAGATAGCGATAGAGATGTGTTCCAAACCTTATCCAAAACGGTCCATAATAAATTTTTTTTACCTCATAGGAGATTCAAAATTCAATTGTCTAGAAGCCTAGGCAAGAGAAAGCTATGTTTAAACATTATCCCCTGCATGCCTGCAGAGTATAATACTTTTTAAAAGCTCATTTGACATATAGAAAACATTTCACTATCCATAAACACAGTAGCTCTGTGTATAAAAGAGTGGGTAAATTAAACTATCTGAATGAAAAAAGAGCTGAACTATGGGAGAAAAAAACAGTGGAGCTAAAATGAGCACAAGTTGAAGCTCTTTGTATCAAATATAAAGAGAGAGGTAGGAAAAATATTCTTCTGAAATATTCATGTTCTGAAAACATGCTTTAAGTATATATAAAAATCCCTGTTTTTTTACTTTTATCAGGTCATGCCTTAGTCCCCGGATAGGCACATTTTGACCCAATAGCTCTCATTCTGGGATCAGGGCTTAAATGACCTATTTGGATCTTAGATGGAGCAGCTGCTCTGGGGAGACACAGACTCTCTGCAGCATCTGTCTTCCTTGATGGAAAGCTATTTCCTATTTGTTTACCTGCAAAGGGCTGCAAGTGTCATTAAAAGAATGTTCAGGACAGTTTCAGTGCCATGTCCTGAGATTAAAATTTTTCTCTGATGCTTTACATTGGTTTCAATCAGGAATTTTCAACCTACTTCAATTTTCTTGTATTCTTTGCACCAAACAATAACAGTAGGAAACCTGAAACATCCCCAGTGTTACTAGAGTTGTGAAAAAAGGAGATACCCAGCTTACTGAATTATTTCCAAATACTACTGTGATTCTCTATGCATCCTTAGTAAAAAGGGGGAAAAAAGTGAAACCTAATCATTAAAAGAAAACCTGTTTGGATTGTTTGAAGTGTGAAGGTCCTGTGTTTTGTAGTTAGAAATTACACTTTACGTTTCTTAATCTGATGCAGGTTTTTCCTTTTCTTTCCCTCTTGCTTTTAATTTGACATGCCAGTCAAAGTTAACATTAGGATAAACAGCAAATATAAACCTTGTAATTTATATGCATTCATGCACACCATAATAGCTCTCATCTTGGCAAAAGTTAGCAGATTGTTCCCTGCTCTCAGGAGGAAATAGCATTCATTTTAGGTTTCAATGGAGCTTTAGGGTTATAGTAACTCAAACTAAATCATCATGAATTGTTTCTGAATCCCATGTTATGTGCTCTCTTTTCTTCCCTTTGTTGATTAGTGAACATGTGAGTTTCACACACTGGCAACTAAAACCTGTGCACTAAATAATATACAGACCCTACACAGTTTGAATTGGAGCAACAACACATCAGACCATTCCAGAAATGACAGGAACCCTGTCCCAGCAACAATGGCGCATGCAAACTAATGATGCTATGGGCAGATAGAACTATGTCACCACAGGAACAACAGCTACAAGTATAAATTCTTGTGCACAGGTACTTCCACCAGAACACTGCAACTGTACTGGCATAATGTCTCATAAACGGATGAGAAACAAGAAGCAAGTATTGGCAGAATCAAGTAATTACTGCTATTTGGCCAAATGTAATGTAAAATTCCAAAAGAATTTTAGAAAAGCTTTTCTGCAGTTGAAAGAGCAAGACATTCTGAGGTGTGAATAGAAAATTTCAGGTTATGTTTCTCCATTTATTTAAAATCTGTTTCAATCTGGAATGGGAATGCATAGATAGTCAAACCAACTGGTGAGATAGTGCAGAAGTGCACACACCAGTATGAGAAGTTAGTTTTAGCACAAATTTCTGTGACAGTAACCATAATCACCAAAACATAAACCTTATTTTAGTGTTTTTCTCAGGAGGTTGGCATCCTTTCTAAGGTATCTTCTTGAAAGATTTGTCTGTACTTGCCCTTGTGCTCCTACAGCTGAGAGATACACAGATTTGCAGTATTTTAATGAGATTTGTCAGCTACTCTAATGCGACAGTAGATTAACTCTACAGCATTATGAAGAACCACAGAGCCTGATGATATGCCAGATGGTTTTGGGAACAACTTTTGATCCAGACAATTCATAATTTCTGTATCTTTTTGATACATTTGGTCCAGAACAAATTAACCACTGAAATTTCCTTTTTCTTCTACAGCACAATCAGACAGAAAGATTAAACGTTTCTTTGGATGGCACTTGTTTAGAAATGATAAAACGTTCAAAAGTTCTTAAGATTTTGAAATTTTTATGTGTGCAGTGGTGTGAAGTCAGTGTCACTTCCATTTTAACTGCTAAACATCTATTCTAAAGTAGATCACATGTACTTACAGGTTCAGATTTTGCCAGTTTGCCAGTTGTGGTTTGCTGGCGTATTTTATTCCTGATTAGAAGCTGTCAGGATGAATAAGAAAAAGGATAAATAACTTCTAGGCTATCTGCACTTGACATGTTATTTTTGTTATACATAATTAGCTGTGGAAAAACAATCGAAGAACTAAATACATGTAACCAGCAAGTTATTTATAGCTGTGGTTTTTCAGCCACTTGGTATTAACTATGTGATGGACCATGCAGGGATAAGAAGAACTGTTGGCTTCCTACCAAAAATAAGATTTTCTGCACTCCACATATCTTCTCATACAGAACATACTCTCACCAAAAATACTCTCACCAGCATAGCTTCAGATAAGGAAAACCCAGGCACTTTGAGAAGCCACCAGGGAGGCAAATGGCCAGCACCAGTGGTTCACAGACTAAAAGAAATAATGTAGTTTTGACATCCTTTGGATAAATGTACTAATGTGACTTGACAAGAGGTGCTACTGCAGTGGCAGTGACATTCCTATGTCTCTATTTCCCTCCTCTTACCTCTTCTATATAGCTGTATCTTCTGCTGTCTAACAAAAGTAGGCTTTTACCTTGCAGGACATTGGACCAGAGGCCATTTAGCAGGAAAGAAAGAATGATACTATTCTTCAGGTGCAAGTGCACTGCATAAATTAACCACCACTTGCATCTAACAAAGAAAAGCATACTAAACAAGAAAAAGTCAAC
The DNA here is from genome assembly GCF_963662255.1 of Cinclus cinclus. NCBI lineage: Eukaryota > Metazoa > Chordata > Aves > Passeriformes > Cinclidae > Cinclus > Cinclus cinclus. The sequence goes on from NC_085046.1 coordinate 66,353,978, forward strand.
ATTTTGGCTTACCTTTATGATACTGAAAGAAACTAGACCAATGTGATCCTAGACCTAAGAAGGAAAATCAAAATTAGCTTTGGAAACAAAAAAGGCGTATTCTGCATTTCTTCAGTTTTACTGACGAATTCTGGAGGTTAATAGCTGTAGATGTAAGATGCTGGATGAAAGGAATATGCAAATCTGAGGAGCATCTTGAAATAAGGAGGCACATATAATGGAAATGGGTGTACCATACATTTTTGATATACCAGTACCCACTCATTGTAGCCATTCTCATTACAGCCCTTACATACACAGCCATTCTTCTGGCTTCCCTCCTTCACACTATTTAATTTCTCCTTTAAGTACCAAGTCTTAATTCTTCCTTGTGCTTTAGTGTCATAACAGTGGCTGTCTTTTTCTTTCTAGTTTTTCTCCTTTCTCCTTGCACACTGACAAAGGCTTCTTCTGCCCATGATTCCTACTGGGTCTCTTTCCCAATATAATATTTTCTAATTCAACCTATTTTCCTTTCTACAAAGTTTAATCCTTCCACAGAAGATTTAATTACCTAACCCAAGTATGTGAAAGGATGTTCCCACAAGTCAAGGTAGTAAAATGCAAGAGTTGGCCCCATTATGTTTATTTTACACACAGAGGGGAGAAAGGGAACCTGTATGATGAGAAAAGTACAAAAAGAAAAAAAATTAAAACTAACACTTGCCGTGATTTCAGCCCCAGTGGAAAACACACATTTATTGGGAGGAATTCTCAGCAGTAATGCTGGAAATCTAACATTTTCTAGTTCAATTACAGCATCGGATCCTATATATTGGTAAGAGGCTTGTTTCTCAGAACTTTGATACTGAATCAATACTGTGCTAACTTGTGATGCATTAAAACAGTGCAGGAGGTGTCCAAATGTTATTAATAGTTTCATAGCCTTCCCATCTATTCTGCCAGACATACTTAGTTATTGTCAAAATTACTGTTTTATTGAAATAAAAACAAGCATGTTATGGACTTACATGAAGTTGCACTTTGAAAGACAGCCTAACGAATTCCAGGGAGTCTGACTGCACACTCAATGTTTTTCCCTTCTGTCTCCAACATGATCACAGAAATTCAAATGCTTCACTTCACCTGAGGCCTGCTTCTGAACAACAGCAATGATGGTGATGCCAAAACCACCACCGTATTTTGGTGCAGGTTCACTGGCATTTAAGAACCAAGTACTTGGCCAAGTCCTCAGGTATGACAGGCAAGCACTTCCATATGGAATTAATCTTCTCCCACTTTACTGACCCAGAGTAGAATTCTCTACATCCCATCTGTTGGCACAGACTCCCTTTCTACTCAATGCAGAAAAATGAGCACTTGCAGCATGCTTACAATTCACCTGCTGTGCCTTAATAAAGGAAAAACAGTACTAAGAATCACCTGATTTTTATCACAGACCTGCAAAGTCACACAGATAGAGATATGGGCACTATTGATTCCTGCATTTGGACAAACTACTCCCAGCCATGGTGTATAAAATGAGTAATATGGATGGTCTCTTCAGCCTTGTGTCCTGGAGCTATCCCATTCTCCTTCAACTTCCGAGTGGCTCTATACGATAACTTTCATATTTTGGGGTTTTTTTTCATCAGTGTCTTAACCACTACTTCACTGGACTGAATTTCCATTCTGCTCTTACATTTAGGCAGCTCACATAACTAATTCGTTTCCCTCCCCACATCTTTTAATTGATGATTTCCAATTTCATGCAAGGACACTGCTGCTATAAGTCTCTTGATGGTTAGGTAATTCAGAAAATCCCATCTCACATTTCTCCCTTTAAAAATTTGACCTATGTTTCCCTGTCTATTCACACAGTCATAGACTCTGTTAGAAGCCTCCAACACTATAAATTAGAGTTTACTGGGATGACTGAGAACTTTCCAGTTTATTTTTATGAAATGGATTATTCTCAGCTGGGACCTAGATGTTGACCTCATTGATTTTTTTCCCCCACATAGGCCACTAATACAGCACTGGAATGTATCATATTTGACTGGACACAATCAAAGTTGCTGAACTTGCCTATAACCACTTTTGTGTGCAGTTCTATTAAGCTGAGACTCCCTGATGCATGAAACAAAATTTCTTTCCATGTTGGTGGAACAAAAGGAGCAAAATTTCAGAATATTTGGCTGATCGTAGGTTTAGAGGAAGGAATTTTATAATGTAAATACTGATCCAAGCAGAAACCATTGATTTTTAAGGAAGAAAGAGCTATACAGCCTTCATATGGTTAAAAGAAAGCTGAACCAATTTTTCATTTTTCTCCTCTCCAAAGAATTACTAGTTGACTACCATTTCCTTCTTTAGGACTAGTGCTGATGAAATTGCATCTTTAAAACCTAACCTATTAGTGTTTGCAAAAATGACACTCTCTTAAGAAATAAATTAATCATTCATCTATGGTGGTCACAAAAAGCAGTGAGGTTTTTCTCTTTCTTTCTTCCTTTCCTAATCCTTGGATTTTACCTATAGCCTGCCTGCAAGTAATGCACATTAGTCAATTAATAAGCTGTTAAATGACAACAGTTCCAGGCAATTTAATTACTGTTGGTAAAATAAGAAATGAGTTATTGCATGTCAGTAACTAATTTCAGCTCCTTTCCTTGGAACAAATCAACTTTGAATGTGATGGCTTATTTAGAGAAAAAAACCAATTTCTTCACAACAAATGCAAACTACTGAGACAGTTTTTGGAAAAAAATATAAATGCCTTGTCAAAATCTTCTGCCCTTTGCTCCTAGTGCCAGGCAAAGTTTATTTTAAAAACCAGGTTAGTTGTTTCTGTAACTAAATATACTAAAAAATATTGTGTAGCATAAATAAAGAAAAAAATGCCATGCAACCTAAAAAGCTGTTTCCACTATTTCAGCCATTCTGTATGTTTATATCATAAGTAATTAAGATGAATGAACTTTAACCATCCACTGAAATACATATTCTGTAGTAAAACACTCATTTGCTGTAGCTGAGGGTTTGCGTACAAGATAGCAGTGGCAATTGTGGATAAGTTTTCTTTTCTGAAGTTTAAAGAAATCATTTCATGTGGATAATAATGTCTAGCAGAACAATTAATAATTCTACATTTAATAGCTCCCTATAATAAAAGGACATATCCAAAACACGTTAGTAGGTGCTGGTCTACAGGAGACAACAGCATGGTTCAGAACCTCTCCTCAAGGAGGACAAGGAAGCCCCTATTTAGGAAAATCTCATATTAATGTTGATACTTCATACCAGAAGGAATTCAGCAGTACCCCAGTGACTCCACCTCCCTCGTGCAGGTTCTGTGACATTTCTGGAGTGAGTTGACTCCACTACAACTCTATGACTAGAGACAGCTTTCTCAGAGAGTTTATTTCACTATTCTGTGACATTTTTTAAAGGGAAGGAAGTAACTTTTAGTGCAGCGAGCTCTGATTCCAATCCTTGCATAGGTGTGGGCTGCTGAGCAAATTACTAACAGGCTCTTGAATGAGTGACTAGAAGGAAAGCATGGAAAATTACTGGAAACATTTTGGGCTTTTTTTTTTTTCATCCGCAGCCTATTTAACACCTTCTCACAGCTAGGAATTGAGGCTTGGCTGAGGGCTCCTCACCAAAATAAAAGATAGTACAGAGGGGTTTTATGCAAGCATAAGACTATGCAAGGATGGCCACAAATAAAACAAACAAATAAAAAAAAAAGTTCACCACCAGACACCTTTGCTTTTGCAAATTTTTCCAAAATATACACTTTGTTAAAAAGATACACCAGTTTCTCAAACACTTAATAAACATTACATGATAATCAAGCTGCAGCAGTTCTTATAGAATCGAGTCAAGTGAGTAAAAAGAAACCAGTTTTATATTAATAGTCAAGAATTGAGCTAGTCTAAGGCTCTCAAAACAAAACAGCTTTCAACTGAAAAGCACCTGTGCAAGAGAGGTGCTTAAACACAATTGTAAATTCAAAGCTCCAAAAATTAAAGCAAACAAAAATAGCTCTGACACCCCCCTATTCCTGGAAATTTTCATATTTACAATTTATTTTTAATTTTTTTTTTCAGATAGCGTAGACCTCAGTGTGTCCAGAATGCTTACTGCATTCACCTTTATAGGCTAAAATCCAATGTATATGAGGTCCTCTTTTGTCTGGCCTCAACAGCCATAAAACAGCCAGAAAAACAGTTAGCTAAGAATTCCCATTTTCATCCTCCATCAAGTATCAGTTCCTCACTGTACAATAATATGTATTAATCCTTTAATAATGAAAATGAATTTGACTCCCAAATGGAGGAGCACAGATCTGAGAACTAACACAAATCAAGATATCAATGACTGGCTGCATAAGAGCATCAGAGAGATTTCCCAAGTGGTCAACCATGAGATCCTCACCTCTTCTCTGTGTCCTCTACTGAAAAGTCACTTCTTACAACTGAAAGCTCTGCAAACATGCCCTCTTGTGCCTCTGGCCTCTGCACTGACAGAAAGGGGAGAAGCAGAGGGGCAGACATTGATCTCTTCTGTGTGGTACCCAGTGACAGGACCCGAGGGAACAGCCTAAGTTGTGTCCAGGGAGGTTTAGGTTGGATATCAGGAAAAGGTTTTTCACCCAGAGGGTGTTTGGGCACTGGAAGAGCTCCCCAGGGCAGGGGCAACAGCACCAGCCTGGCAGAGTTCGGGAAGTGCTTAAACAACTCTAAGGGACACGGTGTGAATCTTGGAGTGTCCTGTGCAGGGCTGGGAGTCAGGCTCAATGATCCTTGTGGGTCCCTTCCAACTCAGCATATTCTGTGATTCTGTGAAGCCCCAACATCTCTGGAGATTTCAGAGACACCAGCTACACCAGGATGGAAGAGAATCTCTACGCCTTACTCAGATGAAAACACTGGAAACTATTATAAGAAGGTCAGACCATTAATCCTCTGATTCACTGTCCATTTATCAGACTCTAGGCTTATCTTTTCTCTATTACACGCCTCTCTTCATATTTTATTGCTGTAGCAATCACCTATTGTAGACTACCAATGAAGAACTCCCTTGTCCTGCAACTCTGATGGAACTGCTCCATTGCATAGCAAATCACGTCTTACTCAAACTCAAGAAATTTTGTTTATTTATTTTGCTGTATTCTTTATTACTGTGCTATCCTGTACATTTTCACAGCTGTTCTTTTAAATTAAAATTAATACACAGAAAATTGTGCTACTCTAATAAATGAAAATTAAGTGCACAGAAGGAATTAAACACACGCTTACCAGTAATTACTGTTCATATATGACTATATCAATAGTAGTTTTGCTGCACAGGAAGTCCAACAACATCACTAAAAATAGATATTAAAATTGTGCTGATCTAAAGACTCACCAGAACAGAGATTTCCTAGAATAAATCTGACAGTCGTCTCCAGTATGAGAGTGCAAACCGCTTAATAATTAGGAATATTTTTGTGTACAGAATTGCTTCACTCTTAAAACAGTCCACACTTCCTCTCTGCAGTTCCTTGATAGTTCATTCCTTGATGCAACAATCTATTTGCTGCTCTCTAAATGCAGATACAGGACAGACTCCCCTGCACAAGAGTTACTGTATTCTGTTCATGACTCTATTGCCATGAATAGTCCTAGTTTAGATCCACAGTGAAGCAAATAAATTTGATATGTTAGGATTCACCAGTGATAACAAGAGATGCATAATAAACAAGTCAGCTCCAGAAATACCCACTTTGTTGTGCAAGTGCAGTGACTGTCTGATGCATGCAGTTCATCACTCTGTGCTTACTAAGACAGGGGGAAAGGCTGTTCTGCACGTTAGCTATAATCAGTTTTCTTCAGTTATGTCCAAAATACTCAGCAGTAGCACAGAGGGAATCATCCTGCCTGTCAGAGCATGGTACTTGAAAATACTCCAAACCTATGAAGTCCTGAGGCACAGATTAATCCCAGGGCCAGGCGACAGGAATTGGTGGTCTATTGCTTGGAGCCCATATAATTCATCAACTAGATAAATGCATTTGCAGGTAACAGGACCTTCCACCATCATAATACAGAGTGTCACCATGGTCATTGCCTAGGAAGAAGTACTGGGTTTGTTTTCTAGAGTCATGCAGATCACTGCTGGCTATCAATAGAAAAAGCAAAAAGAATATTTTGATGTTTGTGGAAAGGAATAATGGAATTTGCAAACTTTCTGCAGTACAGTAAGATCTTAAAAATTTACATATTCATTTGTAAGCAGAAGAAAAGAAGGCCATCACTCCTTCATCCTGTCTACATATAAGTCATGTCTAATGCAGTTAATTGGGATATAAACATTCTTCATTAATACCCAACAACTCCAAGCTTTGGAGCCCCATTTATGAGCATATGCTTTGCCAGAGATGACCTTACTGCATTTTTTAATTGTTACAGCTGCAGACAGACACCAAGAAGGAAATTATCTTCCTGATATGCTCTGAACAGTTTCCCCTTTTAATTCTTCTATAAAGAAGCAAGAGCTTCTTTAAAAATATGCTTTATTAATGAGCTTGATTATACCCTTCTAATCAGAAAGAAGAGTTCACACAACTTGTAGTATAGTTACATCTCTATTACTTAATACACTTCCAGTTGTATAACAGTTGTGTTGGCAAGTCTCCATGTATTTACAGGGCAAATGTAATTTATTGCAGAAACAATAATAAAGAAGCAGAGCAGAGATAATAACAGGAAAACTATAGTCAGACCTACAGTCTCTGCCACAATGCATTGTCTACTTATTAAAAACTACTTAGTAATAAATAAAAACATCCAAAGGGATCCATAAGGCTGAGTAGCATCTAGAGAACAGAAACAAGAAATGTGTGAACTACCACAGAAGAATATGTCAGAAAGTCTCTTGTCACAGGCACTGTCCACTACCTTTCCTCTCCTTTCCTCTCCTCTCACAAAGTGCTTCATAATAGAAAGGACAAGAACAAATACTGCCTCAGGACACAGATTACCCTCTATGTGCTATTTCAGGTAATAGGCCACAGGATTTCACAGGGACATTAGCAAGTGCAATTGCCATCCTAGAAGGGACTTTGCTTCCAAAAGGCAGGACGTGAAATTTTAGGAAGTATTTGATTATCACTGTTCTTTGAAAGTCTAGCTGAGCAACAGCTAAGCTTATTGAGAAGTCCCTCTTTAGATGTCTGTCCCTTCATCTTTTTTCTAGTTATCAACAGTCATAAAGAATTATTATATCAGAATTCTTTCAATACCAGACAATTAAAAAAAAGGCTATCAGGCAATTTATAATCCAAATATGTCTTTTTAGGTCTTGCAGAGAGAATGTATCCAGGAGTTATTGTCCACTCATCCTTTGACCTCTCATCTTCCAGAGCCTCTGACACATCTACCCTTTTCCTTATGCATTAGCTATTAAAGGAGCAGACTTCAGAACTGCTTTTCAAGGAAACTCACATTCAACCCCCTCCTTGAAATAGAGATTTACAATTTAGTTATCTATTGTGAATAATTAGTCTCCTAAAAATTGCTTTGGTAACATTTAACGTGCCACGGGTTCTCTGCTATGCTCTCCTTCCATATTTCAACATTTTATATTGTAGCTCCCTTTTGACAAACCCTATTAACCAAACCTTCCAGGCCTTACTGAAAATGTCAGGCTATAGGAAACAGATAAGAATTGTCATTCTGCAGTGCCAGCAGAGGCCTCCTGACTTGAATCTGGCAACCCTTTACTAAAGCTATAATTCACAAGGCAAGAGAAGAAACATCAATTACTAGGGCAATGTAAAAGTGAACACAGCAGGATGTTTTACAGTTTGCTGTGTTCTGTAGTTAGGAGCTGACTTCTTTTCCTCTGAAAACCTACTGAAATTACAATCTTCAAACAAGGAAATAATGGATAGAATATAATTAGGGAAGTGTCTGGGTTGCAATTCAGCGACCACTGCAGGACCCAGAATTTCAGAACACATTTGCTCACAGAACCAGTTGCTAAACCAACAATTTTAAGAAGCACATCCCAATTCCAGTGGCCTTATATACAGAAATGGTTTTCATTTTCTTGATAACCAAGAGGAAGTAGGGAATTGAATACATTTCACATATATAGTCTCATTTCAGTATTTTAAGAACTCAATATCTGAAGACTGGAAGATTTTTTCCTGTAATTTGAAAATTTTTGGTCCTTTGAGGAAAGAAAAACACATTTTCTTCTTGCAGATGAAGAATCAAAATTTATCATTTTTGTCATTTGCACTAGCTGCTTCACATCATTCTGCTTACAAGAACAGATTTTGGAAATAGAGCTCCTGGAGATGCTGCCTATAAAGATCCTGAGATCCTGAACAGCAATGGCCTCTTGCTTTGACTTTCAGAGTTAAGGTATTTTAAAAAAGCAGGCAGCTACTGCTTAACTAATCACAGCCATTCTCAAAACATCTCACAGGAAGAGCCTGTTGTGGCTAATCACACACCATGGCAGGTAGCCAGATAGATCCCTTACCTCATATTGAAAGCCACAGATATTGGTTTGAGTATCTCACTTTCAGTTCCTTTAATTTCACTACTTTAATATGCTTTGGTAAATCCTAGGTACCTAGCTGTATCCTCAGGCTCCCAAAAAAGTTTTAGGAACAAATTGAAAATTATGCAGGCAGCCACCATCACCCGCTTTAACCATGCTGGAAAGCCAAGGTGGAGCAATCAGAGTGTGTGTCTTGGGAAGGAGACCTACAAGAACTACCAAGGCTTCTTTTCCTACAAGTTGCTCCTTGCTCATAGCTGGGTACATTCAGTCCATCTAATAAAGTCAGGAGTACCACATATAAATGTGACTATGAATGAGACATTTCTTTTTAAAGGTCGTTCAAAAGAAAGCAACATAGTTGCCATGAAAGTTGTTGCTCACATCCCTACAGTCATATCACCTTGGGGCCTGCTGGTCTAGGACAGGTGATCAAAACCAAAATCCTTGTCTTACATGAAAGGCAATGTCAGCAGCTGCACTTACCAATAAGGGCTGCCACCTAATGATTGTGTCGTGGTAAATGATTATTGGCAGACAAATCTGATGTTTTGGTTTAATCAGTCACTTAATCAGCTTCCTTGGAATGAACTGGTTTGGCTCAACAGACTGAGTGACAAAACTTGTCAAAGCGGAGGGTGTAATAAAAATGTACTGATAAATCATGGAAAAGTGATAGCATTGTTCTCTTTATTTACCCTTTTGTTTCTATCAGAACAAGTTAACCTCAGCTCCTTCCATTCATCTTTTGTTGTTATTGCTGGGAAATTTAGTATTTAGCTCAAGATGTTTCGCATGATGAATTATTAAAAATCTTTAACTGTTGGACAACCTTCTAGAGATATAAGATTTTTTTAGGAAAAAAATTATCTCTTGTTTTGCTGTGAGGGGAGACAGCTAATGAAAAATGGCCCAGAATTATTGTGAAACAATTGTCTGTAGTGTAATCAAGACTGCTTCTGCCCTCCAACTACTCCAAGATATAATGATACATGTATCATTAAGCAGCTGCTATGGATGCCTGAGGAAAGTGGTAGAAAATTGTACCTTTTGCTTTTCTTTCTCTATTCAATCTGCTCCGTTACACTCCTTCCATCCACTTCCCACTGCACTTTTTAAATCTACAGGCTTGGGGAATAGCGGCTGGGAAATGCCCAGCAATAAAAGACCTGGGGGACCTGGTCAAACAGTGTCTGAGCATGAGCCAGTGTGTGCCCAGGTGGCCGAGAAGGTCAGTGGCATCCTGGCCTGGATCAGCAATAGCGTGGCCAGCAGGACCAAGGCTGTGATTATCCCCCTGTACTTGGCAGTGGTGAGCCCACACCTCCAATCCAGTGCTCAGTTCTGGGCCCCTCACTTCAGGAAGGACACTGAGGTGCTGGAACAGGTCCAGAGAAGGGAACAAAGCTGGTGAAGGGTCTGGAGCACAAGTCCAGAGGAGGAGCAGCTGAGGGAGATGGGGTTGTTTAGCCTGAAGGAAAGGTGACACATCAGGGACCTTATCACTCTCTAAAACTGCCTGAAAGGAGGGTCTTGCCAGGCTGGTCTCTTCTCCCAAGTTAGAAGTGATAGAACAAGAGGAAATGGCCTCAAGCTGAACTTGGGGAAGGAGGGGGAAGTGGGATTTAGATTGGATTTTAGGAAAAATTTCTTCACTGAAAGGGCTGTCAGGTATTGGAGCAAGCTGCTCAGGGAAGTAGTGTAATTATCGTTCCTGGAAGTGTTCAAACAATGAGTAGATGTGACACTCAGGTACACAGTCTAGTGGTGAGCTTGGCAGAACTGGGCTATTGGTTGGACTCAAATTTCTTTTCCAAACTGAAGGATTCTATGATGATACTCTTAGCTGGATTCTGCCACTGTCTACACTTCACCCAAAGGCATGTCTGCTGTTGCTGGGAAAGGACATTCCTGAAATAAGTGACTCCTTAATTATGGAATCTTTCAAATAAGCACTTTCAGGGTTGTGATTTTTAACATAGCAAGTAGAGGGTAAGGGAGAGTCTGTAGCTAAAGTTCAATTAGAAGAGCTTAGAAATGAAACAATTTTTTTTTAATGGTTGCTAAATACTGTGCAATATTAAAGACTATAATTAGGTGTGTGGGATTCTCCTACCCTATTCCCATTCCCCAGGCACATGGTCTCCTGCTGGCAAGTTTTCTTATGCAAAGGTACAAGGCATGCTTTTTGCAATAGGCTCTTAGGAGGAGCCAAAACCATTCCTGATGGTTGACATCCCACAGTGATCTATTCAGTACAGTATTTAAGGACTTTAAATAATAACATTTTATGTTCATTTTCATTCTCTTCAACCAAGAGGCCACAACACATGACATAGGGAGGAGTAAAATCCTGGGAGTACTTACTGCAAGAAGGAACATGGATATGAAGCATTTTCCTGAGCCCTTTAACAAAATAATTCAAATTTGGTGTCTATTATATTGCTTTAAATGGTTAAGCTATCACCAGGGTACCTGCCAAGAGAAATTAATTTCTGGCGTATGTTGCAAAACGCCAGCCTCCGTTTTAGTCATCAACAAAAACACTAATGTGATCATGCCAGCACATACATATTGAAGAAGGTGGACACTGATGAGTGGGTGTCATGGAAAATACTACAGAGGGATCTCTTTAATTGGTAGAGGCAATTTATTTGTACATGGCAAAAAGCCACAACAGCTTGGTTTTCCTAAGAGAGAAAGAGGAAAGCTAAGCAGCTCTCAGCTAAATTTCTCTGTGCAGGCAGAGAGTGAGTAAGAGGGTAAAGCTGCATAAAATTCTCCTGCTGAAACTTGAAATAATGCTAGATCAAATCCAAACCAGCCTCCAGGAGTCAGTGAAGCTCTGGAATACTTTCAACCAAGGAGATTTCTCCTAGATTTTGACTGTGTTTAAGGGCAGATAGGACAGCATGCCTCCTCTCCCATCCCCTGTGGACAGACACCTGATCAAGGGTCTCAGTGATTGCAAGGTTTCACAAGCAATCAGCTTTATTCTAAATCTGCTACCACTGATTCAGTGTCAGAAAGCTTTCAAAAAATCCCAGCCTAGAGGATCTGTTTTTATTTGCACAAAAAAATTTAGATCTTTCCACATCTAAAAAGACTAAGATTTGTTAAACACGAGTTAGCACAAGCAGTCAGAAAACACAGAGAGGTCTGTGGCACCAAAAATTGTTTTGCACAGACATAATTTCAGAGAAGCTCTGGAGGTTACTGCTTAAAGGGCTAGCATCTCCAACAGCCTACCTGGCCCACTAGTGCTTACAGTCACAGGAGCAGCAGCAGAAAAGAAAATACTTGTGCTGTTTGCTCAGCTAATTTGACTTACCATGGAAATGTAGATGGGACTGCATTATTACACCAGACTGAGAATTAGTGAGCTGGAGCACAGGTACTTGTTATCTCCTGGTTTTGCCTTCAAAGGACATGGGAAAAGGCCTGGGGAGACAGGAATAGCAGAGTCAGAAACCAGCCAGTGAGATTCATCACAGAATGTCAGAGGTCCTTCTATCCTGTCACAGGCAATTCTGACTGTTAGTGAAGAAAGAAGGAAAGCTGCAATTTTTTATGCATTCAAGGTACCAAAAACCCTTGTACTAGCCATGTCACAACAGAAGCCAGATCTTTTGGAATACTTGATTTCAGCTTTCAAAATACTTTTTTTGCCAACAGGATGCTGGCACAAAATATTTCCCAAAACATAATTAATTAAAAAACCAAACAGTAGTAATCTGCAAAACATCAATAATGTGCAAGTCTTATGGTGCTCTTTTATTTTCTTCATGAATCAGTAAAAGAAAAGGAAAAATGTCTATTTTTAAAATTATTATTGATTTTTCTTGTCCATATCACTTCAACTTTGACCCATGAGATTTGTCTCTTCTGTAAGATCAATACAAAGCATTGGACCTTATAGGATATAATTTTTCACATCCTCTAGGTGATGTGCTATAGATTCATATTTTGGTCAGAATTTCCCCTTTGCAGCCAGGCATTGATGATTTTGAAAGCACTCATATTAATTTAAAAAAACATAATTAAGACAGTAAATTAATAATAATTGCACTTCTTATTGACTGGGAAAGAAGATATGACATCGTGATTCTCTGTTCTGTGTAAATTTGACAATTTACACACTACTGTAAGACTTCTGACAGAAAGAAGCCCCCCCTAACCCAGAAAGTACATCTCTTCAACGAGGTCATCTACAAAGCAGCAGAGGAAACAACATAGGACATTATTCAAGCATGAAAGCTTCACACAATACACTGCATGTTTGCAGTCTATACCTCATCCAGGCCCTGAACTTCGAAACACTTCTTGATGCCAGTTCTCTGTCACATTCTTGGAATGGAGATGTTTACTGTCTCACAGTAAGTCACCAGTTCATAGTTACAAATTAAAGTTAGAAGTGGGAGAAACCAACAGATCACAGTTCCTTTCCTGTTTCCTAGGATAACTTTCCAGCATGGAGAATCCTCTAGGCAGCACAACTCTTCTATTTATGAATTCTGTGCTTATTTTGAGAATTTGTTGACAAACAACAGTAAAATGATGACAGGATGCTTTTAAACATCTTGCCCCTCAAAGAGTAACCAGTCAAAAAAGCTCTCCTCACAGACAAAATATTTTATTATAAGAATGATTGCACAAGAATTTCACTCTAAATTATATAAGGAATTGTGTGGTTTTTTACTTACCAAATAATCAATAAAAGTTGTGGGAAGCATAACTTGGGACGCATATTAATCTTGCATTCAGCCTTCCTTGCTGGTTTTCAACAGGACCTATTCATCTTGCTGAGTCTATAGGAGTGATTTGTTTCGTCTGTACACTCCATGCACTACTAAATATAAAATCAACTTCTTTTTAACAAAGTGGAAAGCAGCATGAGGCTCTTCCTGAAAGCTTGGGCCCTGGCAAGAGCATTGCAGATGATGAGAAGTTGTCAGCCTGAGAAAGCAGCTCCTTTATGGCACAAGCCACACTGTGAGCAGATCGGTTTTGAAAAGAAACACTGTTGGTTTCTGCTCTAAGAAACACCACAGATACCCTGGGGACCGTCTGTGATGTGACATATTTGTAGGAAAGCACAGTCACAAGGGGGATAAGAGCAGCCAGATTGGATCAGGCCACAGGTCTGTTTAGCCCAGTGTCCTGTGTCTGACAATGGCCAAAACTGGATGAAAGAACCAGGTAACAGGAAAAGCTGTATATAAAGGTACTTTCCCAAAATGCTCTCCCAGCTTTTAAATGAGATGTGTTTAATTCAACAGATGTGCCTGCCATAACCACCATGCTTTTTATCCATAAAGTTACCCAGTTATTGAACCTGTGCTAACATCTGATTCCAATCACCCTGTAGCAGGTAGTTTCAGTGCATTGCTGTGTCCTTTATGAGCACTGATATTGTTTGCTTGTTTGTTTGTTTGTTTGTTTGTTTGTTAATGGCTACTCTGGCTTCATCTGATACCTCCTAACTCTTCCACAAGTTAAACAGATCTGTATTCACCCACACGTCTCCCCTCTCTGTGCTGGGATGAAGCACCCCGGCTTACCTCAGGGATCTTTGGGCAGAAGTGGCTCCATTCCCTTGTCAGCATCCTCTTACTTTTGTTAAATATCAGGAGAGAAATAGTACATCATGCCAACACACCAGTTCTGTGGAACCCTAGGGAGATAAAGAGCCCATGCACCACCGAGCTGAAGGAGGAGAACAGTTTCTGTGTCTCAGTCAGGGTTTCTGAGGGGACAACCTGCCAGTGCAGTCCTGTGGTTTTCCTTCCGTTCTGTTTGGACATGACACGGCAAGGAGCAGAAAAGACAGGCCAGGAGTTACAGCCCCCAAACACTTCTCACCCCTCATTTGAAAGACTTAAGGGCATTGCAATACCTGCTTGTACTGTGACTCTTCGTGGTCAGCAGTGCTGTGAAAGATTTGGACATTACCCACCTGAGCCACTCTCCTTCTCACTGGGTATTTAAGCAGTGGCTATTACAGAGCAACTCTGAACTTCTTGGGGGTCTCAGTGCATTACTGTACCACAGTTATCACCAGGGCTTCCATCAGTAACAGCAGCCATGGGAGACATTTTGAAGGTCTCAGAGATTTCCACCTGGAAATTTCATTTCTGGGGACTCAGCAGTTTTGTTTCTTAGTCAGGCACACAGTTCAAACAGCACTGAGGAGAATATTGGTGGCAAAGGTGCTGCAGGTATCACTGGACTAGAGTGAAGTTCAAGAGAGGTAAGACTCAAGAGGTCCAGCTTGATTTATCCATTTGTGCCCAAAAACTGCTGCAAGGAGAAAAAAACATTGCATGGTACCAGCCCTCCACAGGTGAAAAAAAAGATGCAATATTTTTTTGAGAATACAGATTGCAAATCAAGCAGTTTTTGTTAATCTGTGGTCACTTCAAGAGAAGTAGGGAAGACATTTGATTTCTTTTTTTGATAGAAATTTGCCTATACAGTCTTGCTAAGATCTGATGTTTTGAAACAAAAATTAAATTAGCCTTAATACTGGGGGTAGAATTGCAGACTGGAAAAAAGAAACAGGAATATTTTAAATGCAAGAAGCCACAAAAAACATACACAGAGAAAAAGAAAACCTGAGAAAATAAAATCCTCTTTTTAATAAAGTTCTAAGATAAATTATCTAAATTTGGGGGGAATCACAGAACAGGAAATTTAATTCCTTTTTTTCCCCCCTCTTACTTCAAAGAAAAGACCTGATTTCTTATTCACAACATTAAAGGAGCATTTTATCAAAGAACAGTGTTATGTATCCCATGGAACAGAGAAATTTAAATGTTTTTTTTCCCCGTAAGTTTTAGTAATACAAAATATTCTCTACAAGTTCTTCCAAACACTAAACAAAGCTACTATTGACCATCCAAAATTTTCTGGTCTCTACTGTTTTCTAACGCAGCAAAGAGGAAAGAATTTGTCTCTGTGGTCTCTATAATTAGCACTCAGATTCTCAGGGTGCTTCCAGGCCTCTTTAGGAACTTGGAAAGCCTAGTAATAGTCACTTCATATATCATCAAGAATCACTGATGCATAATAATATGTAGCAATACAGAAATCTGAATACAGAAATGCAGACCACAGTAATATTGACTATCAGCACTATACTGGTATAACAATTACAAAAGTAATTAGCATGTCATCTTCTTTTCTGACAGTCAACTAATCAAATAACAGAAGCAGAATATAAGAAAAATATAAAGAAAGTAATGCAAAGAGTTGTAAATAGCTTTTTCTACCTACTGATGATACACGTACACTGATATTATTTTTTAGAATCACTGATGAAAAACAGTAGCATAAGAAAATTCAGGACCCTAAACAAGAGGCTTTATTTTCACATGTACTCTGAGTCAGTGACCAGTAGTGGGGTCTACTCCAGGTAGTACGTGTTTGCAACTTAAAATCATGACAGTAGCTGCAAGGTCTTCTCAGAAAGGTGCCACTCATATTAGGATAGGAGCCACACTTCCTGAGGTGAAAAAAAACCAAGCCATTCTCTACAGAAAAGATTGTGCAAGGTGCTGAGCTTTTTGAGCAAATTCTCCCAGTGCTTGCCGGTGCATGAGACAATGCAGTTGAAACACAGCCCCAGAGAAACCAGTGGCAAAGCTCTTGTTTGCACCAACAAAACACCACCCTCTTTATTTGCAGAAAAGAACCCAAGTTGCTTCTATTATTTCTATGTACTGAGTGCTTGGGAAAGGACTGGCTTTGTTTTGGGGAGCAAAGAGCTGAAGGCAGGTGAGCCTTTCCCACCCAATGCCACAGCTCTGCTTCTCACTCCAGCCCCAGTAAATGCCCCCTAGACTGAAGAAGAGGAGTTTCACAGATTAAGTAAGCAGTGATTTAATGTGGGCTACTCCTGCACTGTGAGGGGACTCTCACAGCTCCTTCCTGGAGATGGCTGCTGAGCTACCAGGGATGCTGGAGAAGCTGGCTGTGCTTCACTGTGCAGCCATCACAGGGCTTGGTGGGGGCACTTCCAGATGCGCAGTCCCCGTGCAGTCTCAGTAACATAATTAGACCTGGGATTTATTGAGCACTATTCAACATGTTTTCAGTAGGGCTGATTATGTGCCGTTCCCTTAGGAGCCCTGTTATAATTTGGAGCTTCCTCAGAGCTGCAGGGATTTGAAGCAGGGGGGGACTTAAATAGCATTACATTTGTACTGCTGAGGTATTCCCTTTTGGGCCAGAGGTAGCTTAGCCTCCTACCATGCCCACAAGATTTTCTTTCTGTCAGCACATCTACAGTTGATAATTTGAAGCATTTTTCCAGGGAGCTGGATGGAGTTATGTCTCCCAACAGTTGTTATTCAAACATGTTATGGATATTTGGGCATTTTGGCAGAGAGTGGTTTGATGTAATTAGGATCAGTTTCTGGTTATGGCCATGCCAGGCCAGAGGCAGAGGGCACTTCTCAGAGTGGGAAGAGGAAAAGCCAAAGGCAACGATTAAAACAGATTATTATACACTTTTGAGCTAACATGTGGAATCAATAGCAAAACATTAGCAGCTGTGCTCAGCTGTAGAAAAGCCTGCAGTCTTACTGTAACCAATAAAAATAAATTATGGACTGAAAGGAAGGAATGGAAAAAATGGCGGGGAAAGCAGAGCAACATTAAAAAAATATAATACAAACATTGAAAATACTTTCTAACCTGAAAGAGTGGGCTTGTTTGGTTTGTCTTCAGTTTGTTTGTTTTTAAATCATATTAACAATTTGAAAACATGTTTTAATTAGTGGGATCCATGATAACCAGGGCAATAACGGCAACATCCCACAAGCTCAGAAGGTAAAAAAAGAGAAAGTGATAATCAAATTGGCAAATGTTTGATTTTGCACTCTGTTTTCCTAATAAAGTGAAATGAAACCTTACCCTGACTTTTAGCTTGGCAGAAATATGAGGAAGGAAAACTGCAGACCTGAGAAGTTTGCTTGGCATGAAGACACTGCACAATAAGTGAGCAAATAAACGCAAGGCATCTGCTGAACACCCAGAAAGAAGGTAAGGATCTAACTTGTTGGTTACAAGCAAAAATCAAGGATAAAATCTTTCTTGTTGTTGTTACAATGCACCACAAGGTTAACTCAGGGCGAAGGACCAAGAGCAAGATTTAGTTCCAAAACTCAAAAATTGTTGGAGTACAATCTTTAGTGCTAATGTATGTGATTCATGTAAACAACCAAGTCTGGTCAGGGGAGTTTATTAACCATTAAAGTTAAGAAGTTCTTGGAAAACAAGCTATTCACACATATTATAAGATAAAAAGGATGCAAGTCTTCTCTGACACTAAATTTCTGCCTCATATTTAACCATGTCACTGGACCAAAATAAAAAAAAGTTTGACAGGTTTGAGCTCTGAAGAAAAAAAAACAAAACACCAAAACAACAAAACAGTAGTCATTTAAGTAAAAATGAGAAAGTTATTCCTGCATCTTAATTTCCACTTAAATAAACTTGTGGCTTTCAGTGATAATTTCAGCGTGACTGGTCAGAAATGAAGCTAACAAGAGCAACAAGTGTTAATTGACCCATATTTAATTTTAATCTAATCTGACCATCAAGAGTGACTAATTAACTTTACATAACAAATGAAGACTTTGTTAAATATCTAATTTCTTCATCCCTTCAGTTTTGATGTTAAAGCCCATGAGAAATCATCTCAGACATTGCCAAAGCCTCTCAAAACAAAACAGGGAAGACCTGAATGCATTTTCATAGACTTCATAAGAAGAAAGGAAAAGGAAGAAAAGCTAGAACAAAGAATTTAACCAAACAAGAAAAAAAGATTAAGTGATGATTTACTTTAACACTGCTCTGGATTCAAAACACAGTCAATTTTTATACAAATAGGGTCCATACAGTTAAGATAGGAAAAGAGTATAAGATCTTTCTTAGAAAACTATTTATATAGTCAAAGATGATATGCTGAACATTCCAAAAATCTGAGGCAAAACCAGAGAACACAACCTTAGCAAAGCCAGGTCTTACATGTTTTTTCCCATACCACAGAAATGTTTGAGTATTCAAAATTATTTCATCCTTTTTTTGAATTTAAAGATTTTCAAATCTACAACAAATTTTTGTAATGAGAAATTACCCTCACTGCCTCACCATAGCTATTAACCCCAAACACAGGAGTCACAGATTCCAGGACTTTTCTTGCTTGATTCAGTAAACAGATATAAACTTCATTGCCTTCTAGACTCCACTTTGTTAGTAGAATTTCTGCTCTAAACAAGACACCTTCAAATATAGCACCAAATTGAAGGGGGTTTAGAACCCACATTTTACTTTTGGAGGACATTCTTGTTAGAAAATTTCTTTTCTGCTGTAGTCACCACAGTCCAGCTCCAGGATCAAAACCACATTCTCATCCCTTTTTCTAGTTGCTATGATTTGTTCCTTTCTTGGTGTGTCATTAGAAACCTGTCAGGATAAGTCATGCCTTAGTGAATTAGGATATTCTGTAATACTCTAAAAATGTAAATATATCTCCTCTTATCCAGCAGGACATCAGCTAACAAATGCCCATCAGAGAATCATAGTTCATTGTATATCAGCAAAGTGATCTCCTGGGTAATTTGGTATCTGTGCAGGGAGGGAGAGTTGAAACTCTTTGTGCTCCAAAATGCAATAGAAGTCATTTTACAGCTGTAAATAGCCAAGAGAGTTTCTGTTGTATAGGCCTGGGCTGCACAGCCCCACTAAGCAATCTGGGAGAATCATCACAAGCCCAGATGGATAAGGTTATTTTGCGACCTTTGAAAATGTGGTTTCAAATACAGTAAATATTAAAAGTGGGAGAATGAGATGACTATGGAATCTCTCCCAACAGTAGCTTCATTAAAACAGTTTTCCCACTTTCTTTCAAAACCAGAATCAACAAAGATATAGAAAGCACTTGCGGTGTGGCTTTTGCATCCCAGATTCCTACCTTTCTCCCTTATTTGCATATAGCAAGAATTGCTCTCCTCAGCCTCCATGGAAGCAAGAAGCCTAGCATATGCAAAAAAGAAGTTCCTCTCCAGCTCCATTATCAGCTATGTAAATATGCATATTTTTTGCCTTCACATTGCAGAGGGTAACCGACTCTTTCAGGAAACGGCACAGAAAACCGTGTTTAATTCTCACAGGAAACATGCAACTAAATAAATACCAATATCTCCATCCTAGTATGACTTCTAAGTGTTTTGTTCAAGTCTTACAGTAAATGAATATCTAGCTCCAGGAACAAACTCATGGGTCCTTTATAACCTGCCTCAGAATATATGCCACTCCACTTCATTGTCTGTTTACTTCCCTGGAAAATGGGCTGGATAATATGCTGCATAATTTCAACTGTAGTTTTAAACTGCAGTTTACTGTGCCTGAATGCATGAATAGTCACTCTGAGTTTATTATAATTAACTCATCTATGATACCTGAAAATCTGTTCTCCACCTGTTCAATACAAAACTAGTTTTTCTGGTCTAACAGTTTTTAATTAATCATCCATGTTTGTACCCCTCCATCTTCACCCACTCCCATGCTGTTGAACTAAAAACCCAGCTTCTAAGTGCAGAAGTAGAGTGATGTCTTTCATGTCTTTAACTGCATCCAAAATATGACAATTTTGTGTTGCACTGTAATATATTTGTAACTTAGTAAGAGCAGACATGTTTTGTATGAACATGATTATCACCTCTATGTGTCCTCCCTTCTACTCCCTATTAATTCCTTTACTGCTACACTCTTTTGTCTTTCATTAATTAATACCAAATACCTCTTATTCAGTCTCACACATCACTAAATTCTTTTCTGTATTTTATCTGGAGCTTCTGATGAAAACTGCAACGTGATCAATGTAATTTTTGACCCAAAAACTACTGATATGTTCGGACACAGAAACTGGCAATGCAATGAAATACACTTCACTTATCATGCCTTCCTCAGAGGCAGTTTAGCCACTGCCAGGTGAGCAGTTGAATACTCCCTACAACTAGAATAAAAACTTCTGGAAAAGTAAAACCAACATCCAATCAGAAGTAACAGGAGTTGGCATCATGGGCACATGCACTGGAAAACAAGAGAGGAAAGTCCCTTCTGTTTGTTAAGCTATTACTTAACAGTTTCACAAAGCTCTCAGTTTCAGGTGGCAGTGGAAGAAAAGGTTTTATTTAACCACAGTCCTAAAATACATTAAAATCCACTGAAAAGTTAATTGCATACTAATGATTAAAAGCATGATTGTCTTGATAAGAATTACAACACATAAAAATGATAGGATTTTGATCTCCTCCCTTTTTCAGCTTATGAATTTCTCAGGTTTAGAAAGTGAAATGGCTTCAAATTACTTACAAGGAAAAAAATGAGAAATCCCGTGTATTTGTATATCCAAGCCCATTTACTTGAGACAATATATAACGTGAAAAGCATCAAAATCCATAATAGAGATGCTCTCAATGTCTTCGTAGTCTTGGTTGTTCTCAAAATAATGAGAGAAACTGCGTGTCGTTACCTTTGCCACATTATCTATGTGAGTAACTCCATTAAAGACCAGGCTAGCCTCTCAGAAACTTCTTTTACTCAATCAATGACCTTGTTTCCATGGCAGGCTAACACAAGGTGCCATTGATGATGACTTGATTTCCTTTCGCATCTGAAGTGGAAAAGGAGAAGACAGACTAAATGAAATCCCATCCATCTTAATGAAATACAATTATATTCTCCTTATTAATCATTTAAAAATCAATATGTCTCTTCTTGGCAAACCCCGCCAGAATTTGTCATTCTGTGCCAGGCCTCAATACATCTTGTCCTGTAGTGATTTTTATAAGTTCAGTCACCTGTTTCCCAGGGTAAATAACAGAGTCTCTTTGTGTTGTGAAGAGAGCGCAAGGAATGACACTAGCAGGGAGGCTAAAAAGACAGCCTGCACATTTTAATCAGTAAAAAACAAGCATTTCTTTCCTGTGGACATTTTTAAATGAGTAGTGACCACTAGGAAAAAAAAAAGGAGGGGCTAGATAAAAAACCTATGGGTCAACTGATATGTACAGTTTCATTTAGAGCATAATTTATCTCATCAGCAACAGTTTCTGCCTAAAATAATCTTACTTACTGCATGGTATGGTAATAATTATACAGACTTGCTTGTAAACCTCTAGGTCTGAAAGAACACTGTGAGCGGGAGTTCTTCCTATACTAATTTCTGCTGATTCACAGACTTGTAGAAAGAACACTACTCACTGTGTCCAAATATTTCTATTTTCTCTACTTTAGATGCAATGAAAACCTAAAATCTTCAGCAACTGCAGCATGCATTATATTGAAATAAAATTGAAGTATTAATTGAAAAATGTTTGCAGGAGGCTGCTCTAGTTCTTTAGTAATATTACCAACAATAATAGGCAACCTCAGAAAGATATTTATATCACATAGGACGCTAGGAAATTTATTAAAACTTGCACAAGAGAGAGTGAAATTTCAACCTTTTTTTCCCCTTTGGAAAGTGCCCAAAAGTCATGGATAAAGTTCTAAGAAAACCAATCATCAGGACATCATACCATTTTGAAAACAGCTATCTTATGGACACTGCTTCAGCCAGCCATTCCCACACAGAGTCATTGATATTCCCACAAGTGTGCCATTAATGTATCTCCAATGGGTGAAAAAGACAACTCACTGCAGCACCAGGACAAATCCTTGGGTCCCCTGCTTCCAGCCATGGTGTGGGGCAGCTGCAATCCTTGACACCCCTCAAATTCCCACTCCTCCCTGTTCTTTATATTGGAGTGGTTTGTGGGAAACCCTGCAGAGCACCTCTGCTTCTCAGTGACATTTGACATTGGCCATGAAAAAAACAGGCCATAATAGTTGACTTTTTCCAAAAAAGAAAAGAAACAGTCACAATAACTGGCAGAGGAAAGGCAAGATTACAAAAGCACCCTGCCAGCTCTGCTCACCTCTTTTAGGCTTGTGATACTTACAGGTTTGCTCTGTACAGCTATGCAAAACATGCACCACTTGCAAAGTCAGAAGGGGATATACAGTAATGTGTGTTACCATTTGCTTCTGGTGTTGATTTCTCCTCTTTGTTCTATTAACCTCCTCTGCTTTATGTTCGAAAATGGAGTCAAATACCTTTCACAACAATTCAATATTTACCTGCCCAAAGTAAATAAGAGATCCCTGAAGACCTACATTCGATATGTATTGAGTTTCTAATAAATCCTGTTTGCACATGGAAATACAAGACTTGCCAGGATGGATGATATTTCAAACCCACTTAGTCCAATATTCTGCTTTAGCAAACAGCACCAAGGTGCTTCAGAGGAATGTAAAATAAATCCAGCAATAATCAGTTATATAGATTTATATAATTCAGTCAATGAGGGACTTCTGGAGGGCATCTGACCCAAGCTCCACTCAAAGCAATGCCCTTTTTCAGGTCAGACTTGCTGTTTGTACAGAGGACATGCATGTAGGGCCTGAGATGTGACGCGGGGGACAAGTCCTCACATGCCACCAGGCGTATCAGAACAAGAGTTATGGGCAGGCCTGAGAGCATTCATACTCCTCACACACACAGGGATGTGTGAACTATGCAGGTGAGCATTCACACAGCATTCGCAACCACTTCTGAGACTGCTCTTAGGAACTCTCAAACACTTTTCTATGTTCCTTTTAGTAAATAAAATAAAATGTTCAGTCAAAGTAGCATTACTACCCAGACAGGAAATGTAGTGGGAACAGCAGGGTGCTAACACAGGCACAGTCCTCTGGCACACACTGCCATAAGTGGTCATGCAATATTAAGAAGCATCCTCTTATACCTGATTTTTATCCCGTGTAAATATGTACTAGCTAGCAATAATTAATTTTAACAGTTTGTAATAAATACAATAGAATAAAATAATGGGAAATTAAAGGATTTCTTTTCTCCTACAGCCTGCTTAAAATGCTTTTTTCTTGTCTCTTACTTCACATTCTACATTGAATACCATCGTTTTAATAGACAACATTTACTTTACAGAAAACCAGCATAAACATTTGAAACAAATGTACTGAGAATAGTAGATTATTTTTCCAAGTCCCGTGGCTTCTGCTGTTCCCATAGGCATAGTCTGAAAAGTCTGATACAGTCAATTTAGGTTTGAAATAGGAATAAAGAAGATAGATGCCATAGTTCTTAACTTTTATTCTCAAAAAGGATTTTTACCTGTGGCACATGTGAGATTTTTGTGGGAATTTCTTGTTAAAAGCTTAACAGGGGTATCATCAAAATATAAACCTACCATTAGAAAGCTCTTTTTTGTTTAAGTCTATTATTTTGCAGTGCTTCTTTTGTCAGTGGGAACTTTTTACAACTTCATAGGCTTTAGGGTTGAAATTGTACATCTGTATTTCATGTAGAACCTTCAGCTGCTGGAATAACTCTAGTGTTCAGCAATCAGGAAAATGTTAATGTATCTGCTGATAACACAGTCCAGAGTCAGGGGTTGTCACAGAAGAGGTGATCACACAAAAGAAGCCTGTCTGGTACTGATGACCAGTATAAATGTGACACTTTCTCAAATGTCAGCAGTGTGCACCTTCACGGCATTCACCTCACCTTACTGACAGACATCTCAAAGTTTGGTTCCTCAGCCAACACAGAGGGAAATTCAATGGTCATCTTCAAGGTCATCCCATCCTAAGACAGGAACCTGGGCACCAGGCTGAGCCTGTTACTTCAGTGCTGAACTTACAGCAGGAAATACGAGCTTGCTCTTCTTCAGGAAATACTGATGATGGTTCTTCCCATGAACTACAGGATCACCAGGTAGAGGAGATGAATGAGTAGAAAGAAACAGTTGCAGTAACCAGGATGACTGCTGGTCAGCACTGAGTCCATGAAAACTGTGGGTATTATCCCAGGCTGCATCAGGTTCAGTATTTCCAGAAGCAGAAAAATAAATCCACAGCCCCCATTTAAGGATTTGTGCAGGAGGACTCATACAGACCACGAAGCCCCAGTATGGTCAAACACGTTTAAGATCGATTAGTTTAAAGAGCAGGTACTGAACTGAAACAATTGAAGGAAGGGAACACCTATTTTATTAGAGGGGCCCAGCAGCGCACTGCATGTTTAACAGAGCAGAACAAAGGCTAAGAGGTGCTGTGATTGCTGTCTATAAATGTATCAGGGGGTAAGCAGCAGGGAGGAAGAAAGCGATTCGCATTGAAGGACGGCGCTGACACAAAACAAATAGGTATAAACCTGCCACAATTATGTTGGAAATTACAAGAGGATTCCTAACCATAAGAGCAGTGAAATATTTCCTAATAGGAGCAGAGGGGAACAAAATCACAATGATTTTAACTTTGGACCGTGATGTGTTTATGAATAGGATTAGAGATGATGTAACTATCTTCCATATTCAAGGACTAGTTTAATGATTAAGGAAGTGGCCTCCCTTCATTCACCCCAGGTATTTAGCAGCTTACTGCCTAAATACAATAGACTCATGGTAATTTGCATTTAGCCCATTGTTGAAATCAGTCATCTACACAAGTTTCATCTCTACATTTAACATTTACTGAATAATAAACAATAGCTACCTATTTAGCTAAGAAAAAATAACCACACAGGACCTATTATTTCCTCTTTTTCACATTGTACTTTCACAATTTTCTCATAAATTTCTCCATATTAATTCCTTATTTTTAAGTTCCTACAGAAGCACTAATATTTGTACATGTAGAAACTACATGGAAATGTCAGTACTTCTGTCCATGTAAACTTATCTGTATAATAAGTTCCAAAATTATGGAGCTGATTTCATTAAAAAAAAAAAACTTTGATTGATTCAGACCAGTATATTAACCTCGGCTCTTTTTTGTCTCATTACATTTTCAATTTACATGAAATCCCCTACTTTGCTTTCATTACTCATTCACCCTTGTTGTCCAAAATCAAAATTGTTGGAAAGAAAGTTAAATTGTTTAGGATCAAGAATAAAATCATTTTTCAAATGCCTAGGAAGGGGAGGAATTAGTGCAATTTGATGTCTTTTGTAGTTTTCCTGTTTGTTTGTTTTCATCTTTCCCTATTGTCAGCATTGTACCACGTTTTATAGGCAGCCTAACACAGAGCAGATGCTGATTAAAGGAAATGTGGCTTTCACTGTGACATTTAAAAAAATATCACTTGCTCTAGTCTAAACACTATATTCCTAACGAGTTTTATTTTATTAACTGTTGTGTGAAAATCCAATGAGCTTATATTTAATTGAAACAGAAGTTTTTACAGCTAACTTGATGGACTGTGACTAGGCAGTTAAGATTGACCAGAATCCTCCTGCTGTCTACCCTGAGGGCTGAAAAATGAGGTGCAGGCACACATGGCTCTTCAGTCCCATGCATCCACGTGGCTGGACTAGAGAGACTGCTTTGCTCCATGGCACGAGCTGACACTCTCCTGCTACTGCTTCCTTCTTCTCCATCTCTTATCACCTTCCTTCCCTTCTGGATTCATCAATTCCAGCTCCATAGGGCAGAGGGTGGCTAACTTAAATGAACCCTAATTCTCACCAGTCATCACCTCAACAGGCATTTGTAGATGCAGTTGTACCTATGGTGTGCCTGTAGATAACAGTATGCCTTTTATATCTACAGAACACATAAATTGTCCTAAATGCTGGTAGCGTAAAGAAACATTGAAAATGGAAGTCAAAGAGGAGGGGGAAAACCTTGCACATGATATAAAACTTAATAGCATTTAAAAAAAGATTGCAAAATGATTTTCACGACATTCTGAAACACATCTGTTCACTTTGGCTTAAAATAAAGATAAATTTTACCTGAGGTGCAGGTGGGAAATGTGAGGGTATGTTTCATGATGCTTTAATTTTTGATATAAGTTCCCATAATACAACAGTGTTGTGCAAACTGTTCATTGTCACAGGCTTCACAGGAACTAGAGGAACACATCACTTCAGGCCCAATCCTGGAACACTATAACTTAGTAAAATTGCTACTGGATTTAAGATGTCCATGATCTGGTTCTCCCACCTGAAAAGGAGTGGCTCTCCTCCCAACCTTTCCATAGTGAAACCTGATATGATTTTCCCTCTACATCATATTTACATGGTGAACAGCATGTAGTGACAAAGGATTCTTTTCTTAGCACCATATCTTTAACAACATCAGCACTTATAAAGCAATGAGCAAACACAGATGAAGTAATCCAGAGGTTAAATTACCGAATTTGTAAGTGTACCTATTGCTTTTATAGGTAAACCAGGGAGCACACCCCCAACTTTCCATATTTTTTGCATCTCTATTCAAGAATATTTGCAATACTGTACACAAAATGAAAAGACATCAGAATCCTTTGATCTTTAAAATTCAAATCTTGGTTCACCTGACTTTCAAGTTATCTCCATCTTTTCATTGCACAGTGATAGCAGCTCATACCTGACTTTCATCATTACCCACCAGTCAAGATGTAGCAGATTAATCAGTGGGGAAGAGGTATAGGGCATGGCACAGAGGCCCAGAGTATGAAATTTCCAGACACATTTTCCTGTCATTGAAATGAAGGATGTACCTCACTCTTGACACACTGCTCATTTTGAAGCTAGGCCAGCTTGAGGTTCACTGCTCTGTTGTCATGTCTAGAGCATGGTTGGATATTATTAGCATGTCCTATGCAGTCAAGCCTGCCCTAGACTTGCAGCTGTATGTCAAAAAGAAAACAAATTAAGACTTGTTCTCTTTTAATTATTATCCAAGCATCACCATGCAACGATCCATGGCAAGTTGTAATTCATAGGGTTTTGGCCACAGCTGGCAGTTTATGGTTATCACAGGGCTTGGTCTCAATGTGTTCCATCTCTCTTGAGAAAGCAATATGGCTTATATGAAATACATTCCTTTACCTGATGCCTTCTCCTTCTCTAGGTTGAAAATATAATTACTACTAGCTTCTTCACTGTCCTTTTGGGGTCCCTGGGCTCTCGCCTTCTCAACACTATTGTCAGAATTCTTCTAATTGAAACCCTCAACAGGCATTTTAGCAGCTAATGTGTGTGATTACAGCCACTCCAACTGTCAACTCTACAGTTAAAGGAAAATTAATTTGTCTTAGATTTCCATTACTGAAATTCTCTTTCAGAAAAGGATGAACACTACCAAACAAACAAACAAACAAAAAAAACAAAACCAAAACAAAAACAAAAAATAAAACCAAAACCCAACAAAAAAACATACAGCACATTAACAAGAGAAAAGAGAAAATAGCAGTTTGGGCAACAAATCAACAAATTCTGCAGCCCAGTTCATGAAAAGACTGATCCCATTTAATTTAGATGCTCACATAAGGAGGTCAAAAGGCACTACTCACTGGAAGTTAGCAGAAGACAGAAGAATAATTAGCCCAGAAGTCTCTCTAGATTTTCAGGTTGTCTTTTCATAGGTTCTGCCTACAACAGCAGAGAGATAAATTAATCTGACTGTGATTTCTTTCTGTCAGACAGGTTCCATCTTGCCAAGGAAGAAGGTGCTATGGATACACACATATGATATCAAGAAGCTGCTTTTGACAAAGAAAATATTAAGCACTGTTCAGCTAGCCAAATGCTGAAAAATCATGTTTCCTAGTGTACATCCCAGATAAGGCTTATTAAAATATCAGATCCAGCTGTGACTAGGATTGTGAATATGGTCTGCCCAAACTATGGCTAAATTCCAGGTGTGTGATGACTGCTGTGTTCCTCTTTCATATATCCCACCTCCCTCTAGGCTTTGAGGTTCCAAACACAGTACAAGGTCAGGCTGCAGGGGTGACACATACCTTGCTACTCTGGGAGAACCTGCAGACCACATGCTGGCAAAATACATAAATAAACCTTGGTAAAAATAAATCCAGCAACTTTATTTAACATAATGTCAAAGAGACCATTTGGAGAAAAACAATTCTATTATCAGGGCCAATTATTTACTTCAAGACAAGTCCTCTGTCCTGGATACTTCCTTACAAGTTGGCTGTCATTTCCTAGACTCATGCTGATCCCATATACATGGTCATATCCTTAGTTTATGTAAATAACTGCAGCACTGTTAATGTAGGCAAAGCTGTGTCAACTTAGACCAGCTGAGGATAAGACTGAAGCTCTTATGACATAAGTACAGACAGACAGGAGGGGATAAAAGAAGGAAACACCCTTGACCACAAAACAATAAAAATAGTGCAAATCATTATAGTTCATACCTAATATTGTAGACAAAATAAATGGCATCACACTGGATTTGTGATGGGAATTTGCAGGGAAAGGAGACAGGAACCATGATTTTTTTTCAGCTTTGTGCCCATAGTTCCTAACACAGTAACATCAGGGAAAAGATAAAGCAAGTCTGCAGTCTCTGGTTCTAGTTGTACAAACAAAATACATTCTTATAGAGTGGGGAAATCATACATATGCAATTCTTCCTTTGTGTGTGAATTTGCATGAATCTCTAAGACTTTGAATACTGCAAGTTAATTCCAAAACAAATTTGTCAGGAAAAGACCAAATAATTGCCTTGACAAAAACAAAGATGGCATCATTAGCAACCTCACTGCTAGCTACAAGAGAGTCCACACCGGATCTAACCACAGGTTTCACAAGCTCATTGCTTGTAAAAAAATTTCCTAGTATTTTTTTTCTTTCTTTTTTTCCACTTTTCTACCATGGATATCTTTTCCTTACCTGCTTCAAAGAAATTAGTAATATCTCAAAATTTTTGTAAGAGAGAGGAAAGAGGACCTTAAAGGACAGCTCATGTTCAGACCCATACTTTGCAGACATTATTTTTCTAAGACTATCCCTAGACTGGTAGGTGTGAAAAACCTCACACTTTTAATTGTTTACAATCTAGATACTAGATACAGACTGAGGATTTTGGCGGTTACAAAGCCAAATAGCTAAAAAATTCCTTAGCTTTGGCTATTGTGAAAATGGCAAAACTCAGCACCTGCTGAAACAAAGAGAAAAATAAATGTGTTGTATTTTAGGACCATGGGACTGGTTTTCAGCTGCACCTGAAACAGGACTGAGATAAAACATTTTCACACAAAGTTTTGGGAAAGGAGTGGAAATTTTCGCATTCATTTGTGTTCCATTTCATGTGTACACAATATTTCACAATATGGGATCCTGGTGCTTGTGCATGGGTTGGGACATTCTCATGTTACAGTCATTCAATTCTTGTTTTCTTATTGAAGATTAGTAACAAGGAAATGTTAAGTAAAATTTGCTGGTTGGAAACATAGTACAGACTTCGGTCATGTTTCCCTGAAATCCACCATAAAGGGAAA
The DNA here is from genome assembly GCF_963662255.1 of Cinclus cinclus. NCBI lineage: Eukaryota > Metazoa > Chordata > Aves > Passeriformes > Cinclidae > Cinclus > Cinclus cinclus. Next base: position 66,383,883 of record NC_085046.1, read on the forward strand.
AGACAAAGCTATGCCACATGAACAAAACCAAATTCAAAACTCTTCCCCAGAACCAGACACCAGACACAGTGTGACGTATTTCACAGTAATACACCCTGGTGATGCAGACTTAAGTTGAAGCAAGACTGAGAAGCAGAATTTGCATTTCTTTAACATGGTTGAAGCACCAAAGAGTCCATGATTGAAAGCAGTGCTGAGAATATGGTTTACTTTCCTCAGAATTGATCTATTATTTGCTTAGTCCAGCTGTGGTGTAACATGCAACACCTTGTATGAATTTCTTCCTTGGTCATGGATTATCACTATCACAGTGATTCAAAAGCTCTAACACAAGTGAGTTTATTGTTTTCAATATTTTCATTTAAACACTTTAATCAATATCTGCCAAGACAATTAAAGGGCTCAAATAGTTTCCAAGAGGAATGTTCCCTTGGAATCGATCTCTCTTTTATTTTTTTTAATTTTTTTTTATTTAGTCCCCTATTTAATTTATTTTAAACACTAACAAAAAAAAAAAAGTTAACACCATTTTCCCAAATTCATCCACTATTCTTATTCTTGTTTTATAAAGGAAATGAAATTTGTCATGCTGCTATACATCATTTACACTGCAGTACAATGTCCCATCTGTGTGTCAAGTACAAAACAAAAGCATTTTGTGAAAAATTGCTAAAGTAGTAATGATTTTTGTCCTCAACTCTTTGTTTTGCCTTTCAATAAAGAAGGCGACATGTGCCACAAATGATATATTATTGTTTAAGTACAACCCTAGTAACACAGTGCATAACCAAAACCATGTTTCACAGCAGAGAAACTATAGTTTACTGCCCCTATGGCTCTGATGAGAATATAATGTTCTACAGTTTATAAATGCTTCGAGGTCAACACATGATTTACTTCAGCTTGTTCATCCAATGAACAGGAGGTCCAAAAATATATCAAGCTATTAGACAGCCCACTGGAAGCTTGGCAGAGGCTCCCAGTGATGGAAAGCATGCCATGGAAGCCTCTCTGTCAACTGGAGATGAGATAATTAGATCCAGGTAATACATTGGAGCCCCATCAGGGAACAGGACAGCAAACATGTCATCTTTACGATTTTTTCTCATCCTCCCCAGCACTATTGGCCTGAGATAGTAAAAAGTGGAAAGGATTCATCAGTTCCCAGCAAAAGCACAGCAGCGGGATAATCAAGCTATCATCTTTCCATCATCCTCATTATCCAGAGACCTGGTGTTCTGTATAAACAGCAAAACAACATCAACTATAGATTGAGGAGCCGTGGTAGCTAGCTCCAGCTTTTGTTTTATGTTCCAGAGTAACGCCCCACAACACTGTTGGGCTGGAATCTTGTAATACCAAAAAGAGATTGACACCCTATATTTAATTTACAAAAAATATTTTGTGCAGAAAATCTCTTTCTACTAATTAGAGACTCCAGCTTCAACTCTATGACTAAATATTCCTAAATGGAATATGTGACTGCTGAGGTAAAGTGGTTTTATATAGCAGATTCATATAAAACCATAACATCCTGGCCATTTTTCTCAGGCACATCACTATGTACACATTTTTTTGGAGGACTCGCTAGCTAAAATCTGAAAGTGGAGAGTTGCCACAAGGAGAATCCCAGTGCTTAAGAGTAGCAACTCCTTTGCATAAGAAAAGCAATTGAAAAACATCCATCCACGTGTTAGCACACAAAAAAATGTGTTTCATACTCAAATCAAAAACTTAGAAGATGTTTATGCTTTCCTTAGACACTCACACCCCCTTGAACACTAGGCAAAAAAAGAATTTAGAAAAATTGTGGTCAGAAATCAAAATAACTTTGAATACACTATATTCTAAATACATAATCTGTTCAATTTTCCAGGCTTTCTATATTCACAGAAAAAGCAAAAGGATAGATTTGCTCATGACTGATTAGATGTTGAAAAATCAGTCTTATTTCTGCTCATCAATTATTGCTAACATCTAACTTTTTAATATAATATATAAATACATGCACACATTATATACAGTAAAATTCCTTTTCCCAAGAACACATAGATGACTCATGTTTCATTTCCTTTCCTGGTACCTGACATTTAGAAAAATCTTTCTTCTTGTTTCTCTCACTCACACATTGCACATAGGTAAAAGCAGTAGCTTATAGGAGGGGTATAGGAAGTTTCTTATCTCAGCTGCAGATGCCCTCTTGAAGCCTCACTTCTGTCAGTGACACAGCCCCTCACTGGAGAAACTGATGGACTAACTTCGTGTGCGTTACCCACCTTTGCACTACTTTACTTTTCCTGATTGTATTTGTTCTGTGAACACACCAGGAGAGGAAAGCAAGATGTGGCTCTTGCATATTGGGAATGGATTTACTCCATTTCACACTTCAGTCTTAAACAATCTTAAAAACTGATGCCATGAAAATCCAGAATATTCATGATCAAGTATACAGCATAGTCATGTAGAAGTTTAAATGAAATTTCTACGTTACCTTTTAAATAAATACATACGCACCTCAGAAAACGCTTACTGCCATGGCACATACCCAACATGGCTTTTAGTCTTTTTTTCAGAAAATATTAAACAAAAAAACCAAAAAAAAAAAAACTTAATGGAAAGAAATTACTAATATTGCAAGCATGAAGTGAATTCTAAAGAGAATCAAAAAACTGTGAACTCAAACAATATTACCTCTAGAAAAGCAGGTTGAATAAAACATCCTGGAAGTAGAATGCAGGACAAAAATCTATTTTTTTCCAATTTCCGTCTAAGTAAAATTGATTTTTCTATTCTTCCCCTTCATAAGTATGACGGGGAGTATCTTCATGGAGGTCCAGGAACCTAAGAGAGCAGTTGTGGCAACCATCATTGATGTGACCAAAGGTGAGTAAATTTAAGCTACTGAAAACACTAAAAGAGGAAAAATTCATGTCTAGCAGAGAAAGTACTAAGATTAAAAATGAAAAAGCATGGGTAGGCTAGATAAAATCAATATAACTTTTCCCAGGGTGTTCTTTTATAAACATTACTTTGGCTCTTCCTTGGCCACAATATATATACAGAAAATAAAATGGCATTTTTATGACTCATAATCCCAATCTTTACCTCCATGAAGCTGTTCACAAAGACTCAGAAGCTGAATGGATTTAAGACTGGAACTATAATGGCAAATCATACCCTTTTGCATCACATAGTTAGGGAGACACATAGCATTTAGGATTCACATCTATAAAAGGAGAAGCTAATGGCAAAGCCACAAAGTACTGCCACACTTACAGTATCCAAATTTAAATTCTGCATTAGTAGTCATGAAGAAAGCATAGCAATATAGCTCTCAGCAACATGGGACAGTGGGAAAATTACAGAAACTGCATATTTAAGACCTTCCTAGGCATAAAGAAAATGTAGAAATGTATACATTTCTATCCAAGTATGCAAGACACTGTAGGATGGACAGCAAAAGCTTTAAGATTCAGTTCCATTTACCTCTGATAACAGGAAAAGAATATTTATTTTCCCTTTTCTTTCTCCCCCATTTATTTCCTATTTGCTCCTATAAAGTACACTGTATCTAAAGCAGAGCAGAACCAGGAAAAGGAAATAATCTTTGTAGATTTGCAGACAAGACATAAGAAAAAACTCAGTTAGAACCACTTATAAGCAACAGCTACTCAGGAAAACAAGATGTAAGCAGCAAAAGCTGACTGATCTTATGACTTAAATTAGAGAAAGCTATCTAAGAATTTATTAGCAACTCTGGAACACCAGAGTTCTGGTATTCTGGTATATACTGTTCTGCAACTTTTACAGATGCAGAACAATGACAGAGGGAAAAAAAGAAAAAGAAAGAAAGAAAGAAAGAAAGAAAGAAAGAAAGAAAGAAAGAAAGAAAGAAAGAAAGAAGGAAAGAAGGAAAGAAGGAAAGAAATAAGGAAAGAAAGAAAGAAAGAAAGAAAGAAAGAAAGAAAGAAAGAAAGAAAGAAAGAAAGAAAGAAAGAAAGAAAGAAAGGAAGAAAGAAAGGAAGAAAGAAAGAAAGAGAGAAAGAGAAAGAAAGAAAGAAAGAGAGAAAGAGAAAGAAAGAAAGAAAGAAAGAAAGAAAGAAAGAAAGAAAGAAAGAAAGAAAGAAAGAGAAAGAAAGAAAGAAAAAGAAAGAAAGAAAGAAAAAGAAAGAAAGAAAGAAAGAAAGAAAGAAAGAAAGAAAGAAAGAAAGAAAGAAAGAAAGAAAGAAAGAAAGAAGGAAAGAAGGAAAGAAATAAGGAAAGAAAGAAAGAAAGAAAGAAAGAAAGAAAGAAAGAAAGAAAGAAAGGAAGAAAGAAAGAAAGAAAGAGAGAAAGAGAAAGAAAGAAAGAAAGAGAGAAAGAGAAAGAAAGAAAGAAAGAAAGAAAGAAAGAAAGAAAGAAAGAAAGAAAGAAAGAGAAAGAAAGAAAGAAAAAGAAAGAAAGAAAGAAAAAGAAAGAAAGAAAGAAGAAAGAAAGAAAGAAAGAAAGAAAGAAAGAAAGAAAGAAAGAAAGAAAGAAAGAAAGAAAGAAAGGGAAAGGAAAGGGAAAGGAAAGGGAAAGGAAAGGGAAAGGAAAGGGAAAGGAAAGGAAAGAAAGCTGAATACTGAAGCTGGAATACTGTAACAAAGCAGAATTATGACTTAAGGGAACTGTACAGCAAAAACCTGACTTGTTTAGGACAAGGGAAGGAAAATAAATCCAGAAAGCATATGAAAAAATACACAAATTAACACACGAAATAAAGGGATCTTAAAAACAGGAAGAGATTCAATGTGTTAATGAAATATGTGATGAATGGATGTTAGAAGCAAAAAAAGATACAGCTGGAGGAAATCTGGATATCCAGGGATAAAACTAAAGAGAAGAGAAACATACTCATAATAATCATTACTCTCTGCAAAAATCCAATACTTAAAATGTATTTTATGATTCCAATTAAAAAAAAATTCAAAAACCAATTTGATTTAGCCTCCCGATTTTAAAAAAATATTTCTAATAATTAATTACGTGGAATTTCCATATCAGCATTTCAAATTAGTGTTATTTGCCAGTATGACTGAGAAGACAGGCATGGCCCACCCTGTTGGACCATGGCCCTACATGGAATTCACTGTCTTCAATCTCAGCAAAAAATGAGAAAGACTGAAAATTGTCCAGGGAGGCATTGAACTAAACTTTCCACTTGCTTCAGTGAGCATGGCCACTACAGATCTAGAATTTTATGCATTGGAAGTAACTTCTACAGATAGTGGAAGCAAACTATGTGAGATTTGTTTACATTCTGGAGGTCTCTCATAAAAGTTCAACAAGATTTAATTTCCTCACAACAGCATGTTGCCTACCAGGGCACTATGTGGTTTTTGTAGTACTAAACACAATTGATTTTTAAAAAAGTCTAAAGGAAACTCACCTAAAAAACTTTTATTATAACTTTATTTTGAATTTTTTCCTGAAACTTATGGTCCAGTTTTACCACCCCCACCCCTCCCCCCCAAAAAAACCAACCCAGAAATCCCCATCCTAACTCACCCAAAAGAACATCCAAATAAAAAAGTTTTTTTGATATGGTGCATACCATCCTCTTTGAAAGTATACCATCTAAATGTGAAAAACCACCTATGTTACAAATAGTCCAAGGAAAAAAAAAGGTTAAAATATGAGGAGATGTTATTCCGTAAGTGGCAGGGATTGTGTTGTTGGTTGTCTTTTGCAAAGATCCGTATGGGAGAAAAGTAATTTAGAGGAAAAATGAGCACTTAGAAATTAGAATGCTGTCAGGTGAGGTATCTGGAATCAGGCTGCAAAAAGTTAAGTGGACAAGTTGTTACTGTCAGTCACAAGTGATGTACAATATTAGTACAGGAATCCATACAAAAGTTAAATACTGCATGCAGAACTGATAATGTCATGAATGATCATTAATCTGCTAAACAGTAGGAAAGATTCCCTCAAAATAACAGATTTCATTTTTGAAAGAAAAACGATACTAGAAGAAATCAAAGAAATAGGTGGATCACATTTATCTTATGCAATAATATTCTTTTAATGATAACAACTGAATCTTACAGTGTACTCTATATATAAATTTCATACAAGCTACCTTCAAGCACTCAGTAGATCAATTTAATTAAACCATAGTTTCTCAAAATTGTAGAATAAATTTTATTCTGTGCCATTACCACAGATTAATACAGATGCATTTTTGAAGTGAAGTATACAGACTATAGAGTAGATCTTCCAATAAATGTAGAGACAACTCAGTCAAAAACATTGATTTATTACCTTTGTCTTTGTTGGTGCAATAAAGTGTAACAGTAAGTATACATCTAGCAATGAGAGGGTCAAGTCAACGAAATAAAGCTGGTAGACTAGCACAAGTGTCTCTGCTTGTTTTATAAATATTACATAGCAGACATTTTCTGAATGAGAATGTGAAAGAGTATTCCAGAAAAGGAATGCAAATTTGCCATGAACATCAGAAAATTGAAACAGCTATGAGTTCAAATACCCATGAGTATAAAAAGTAGAACCTAAATCAGGGAGATGTCAACACTTTGACGTTGCTACCTCAGTGTGGTTCAGAATACAGCCAGGAAACAAGTAATATAAAAAGTGCCTTCAAACATATATTTTTATCCAAACCTATGAAGATTGTTACAAGACAGTCATTGTATTTGTGAACTTAATAATAATTATGTTAATAATATAAAAATTCTATAATATTTATTATAGATTATATAATAGTTAAATTTTCACATAAAATGCAGATTAGACACTTGATTAGTTTGACACAATTCCTTGAACTATCTCCAACCCCATAAGAACATTTTGTACACTGCAATCACCTTGCAACACTTCTGAAAGGAGATTATAAATAATATGCCAAGATGGAAAGCATTACAGAGTAAAACTAAGCCTTTGGATTGTGTCTTTTTCCTTGTTTGCTAAACAACATGCCATTGGATCTTATGGCTCTGAATCATCCGGTACTATCCATTTAGTGGATAAGTTACTGAGTCAATGGTCTTAGAATACACAAACAAGAAAATCTCCAAAACCGGATCTCATCTTCTAATCTCCAACATAAAGAGATACTGCCACTTCTTTTCCCTAGCAGAAACTGGTTTTTTTTGCTTGGACTAGCACAGATTCATGTGACTATAGTCTTTGTCATGGAACTCCATTGAACATAAATATTGTTCACACACAGTATTTGTCAATACTCTATAATGACTGCAACTATTTAAGCTCCACATTCCAAGTCCTTTACACCGCTATATAGCCCGGCTAACATTTCACAACACAACTGTAACTTGGCATGTGGCAAAAGAGAACATCCTGCATTTGCTTATGGTCCGACAGATGAAGTTTAGACCAAGGACAATGCATACATTTCCTCTTTTGAGTGATGTAGGGCTTTTGCTCATGTGTAATACTTTGATAGACCAAGTGTTACAGTGCATTCCAGATGCAGTGTGCTGCTGAATGCAAATCTCTGGCAGCAGCTCACAGAAAACTTTGCAGGCATCTACAGCAAAAGGGAGCAGATGTATGGGTGGTTTCTGGCTGTCGAGATCAGGCACCCAAGCAATGTTCAGCACCCAGAGCTGGTCCAAACACCCTCCACACTGATGTGGCAGTGGCAAATTCCCTTTACAAACACAGGATGACACCAGCATGCAAAGGAAGGGAGCCAGTGCCTCTCCATCAGTTCTCACACCGCAGTCACCTCTCAATCCACCAAACAGCTGTGAACAGAACTGTGCCAGAAACAGCACCATGGTGTTTCTCTAACTCTGCAAATTCCCTATGCTCAGTTTAATTATGTGAACTGCTCCGGATACTAATCAACACATCCCATTATGATGATGCAGTTTTAAATGTAATTATGAAAGCAACATGAATAATTTCATTAACTACATTTCAAACTATCTCATTCTCTCCATTCCCTTTGTTGGCAACATAGAGTGGGTCTGCTCAGAATTTCTGGGAATTAGGCCATGTATGTATGACACGTTTGTACTGAAAAGCACAGTCTTGCAGACCTGAATCAAGGAAAAAGTAACTTAGATGTCTGTTGGGAGTTTTGCCAGAATTATGACTGCAGTATTCAGGCCATTGTGTGCCAAGGACTCTGAAAATAAATGCTTCCTTACAGAAAATAATGTTTGATTTTAAAATCCAATTCCAGTACCCGAGTGGCAGGAAGCAAGTCTGCCAGTGGCCCTAAAAGCACAGTGTCAATAACTGTCCATTCTTCTTTCTGCTGCTCGCTCTTTGTAACCCAGCAGTACTTGGCAGGCTACAACAGGGGGAATGGCCACATGGCTTGCTGTGTGCTTTAGGAATAAAGGAAAGCACCAGTCTCAGACAACATATAATTTAGGATTATGAAAATAAAAAACAGAACAAGAAGAGTGGAAAAGAGAAACTGCTCCCCACCAACACACAGAAAAAAAAAAAAAGGAAAAAAAAGTGCCACAGATTATTTCAACAGTGCTGGTGGATCAGCTTTTAAAAAATGCCTCCCTGCTGCCTCCTGTCCTGGTACCAAACCCACCCATCAGCCCTCTCCTCTTCTCAGGCTGAAACAAAGAGGTTTCCATAGCTCTTTGCAAGAAAAGCCAAGCCAGATTCCCAACCTCTAAGCCTTCTGCTGTCCTTACAACAAGCTTAGGCTTTGTCATCTTGATTCCTGTTTTACAGTAGATGGCACAAGTGGAGGCAAGCAGAACTTCACCAGAAAAATTTGCCTTAAATTACAGTTATAGCACAGTAAGTGACCCCAGACTGATCACTGACGTTTTGCCCGGTGATGCACGCAGTCCTCAGGCTGTCATCTGTGCAATGTGATACAACCTGCTGAACTCCCAGGTCTGTCCCATTTCACAAGCTTAGACTGCTCTAAAGCTCAGCTTACATCTAGATCCCAGCATGCTCCCACATACCAAGAATGCAGAGGGTCTGGAGTGTGATCAGACATGTGAACACAGCCATGTCTGATAGGACAGATATTTAGCACCTGACTGATTCAAGTCCTGAGTAGCTCAATCATGGAACTGATGGGATGATATCAAATGCTGCAGAGACTATAGTTAAAAAATAAAATCACAAAATTTTCCCACAGAAATGCTGCTTCTATTTGCAACTGATGGAGTTTTGCTGAGCTGAAAGGGTGGAATTTCTTTATTCATTTCATATATGGGACTTTAACATACACATGCTATAGGAAGTATAAATTAGGAAGCTGAAATAAATCTACTTTTCAGATGAACAAAGAAAATCCATGAGAAAAGTGAAGGAAGGGTTGACATATTGTGTTTGACTCAGGCTATTTCTCTGAGTTGTATAAGGATAATAACAAAAATTTTATCCAGAGGTTACACATGGGAAGTATACAGAAACTGACTTCTGAAATAAGAAAACCTGTACTAAGCTCAGGAGCATTTTAAAATTCCTTCTTGCATTTATATCCAATATAATGACAATTTTCTGTATTAGGAATGACCTTAAAACAGGAAGCCTGAATTACACATATAGCTGGGGGATAAGATTCAGATGGATCCTACAGTAGCATGAACTTACAACTAAATTAAAACAAACACATCATTAAAAAGTATGTAAACAATCTCATTCATTGAAGTACTCCTTTTCTTGAAGGCAGCTTCAGTTTGGAGGACACAGTGAAATTATCTTCCTGCACATTGCCAAGCTTAAGGAAAGAAAAAAGGATAAAACAGTTATAATTGTATTTCCTAATGAAATGTATGACTTCAGAATCATGTATGGAGTTCAGACTATATAATTGCGATTCTCACTTCTTACAGATACACATCTGTTTTGTTTAGCTTTTACATAACAAACCTTATTTTTATGATTTCTAACTAGGCATAAAATCTCACAGTACAACAAAGAGTGTCAGTATAAGGTTTCATCTTGGAAATGCACTACTATTTTTTTCCCTCTGTTTTTAAATTTTAAAATGCTTTTAAAGAAAGTTAGGCACAATGATTAAGTGGAAAGAAGGCAACAATTAAAAGCCTGTCAGTCCCAAGCATTTTCTGCTCTTGTGTAAGGAATAAAGAACTTATGGGTCTAATTCACCACTTTATTTTAGGACACTGTTATGCTTTCAGTGGAGTTATTCTGAGTGCCAACCACAATGCAAAAATAATTAGGACATATTGCACTAATATATAGTCCCACTGGATTCAATTTAAAAGAAAAATAAAATAAAAAATAGATAAAAACAGAAGCAAAAAAATGTAGCAAAGTGAACAGCCAGGAGAATTCTGCAACAAAATTTAGGTGAAAAATATCATTCTTAAATTCTGTATTTCCCTGATGTTCCAGAAGCCTATTGCAGAACTTGGAATGTATGTAGAAAAAGAGCATGTAGTGTCTTGGAAAAAAAAAGGCAGCAAAGAAAACAAACTTTGTAAAATTGGGAAGATTGTATGCAGAAGGAACAGTAGATGTAAGCAGAATCTGTTAAAACCTGTATGAGTCCCCTTAATGTTTCTGAAATGTTGCACTTAATAAGGACTTTCTTTTTCTAGTAAGCTCTACCGTAACCTGAAGAAAAAAGTGGAATTGCTGAAAAGTTCATGTGTGGAATGTCTGTTTTATATTGGTCTGTTTGATTTTCTTTTTTTTTAATCTGACAAACATGAAAACATTAACTTATTTCACTTGCTTATGTTCTGATCAATGTCGGGCATGATTTCTGCATGTTGAATTCTTAAAGACGGTTTTAATTGATCTTCACAAACTAGCAGGGATCATATTAGGTTTTTAAAACCATAGTCCACTTCTTAATTTCACTCTTATATATGTGACAGCTGGGGAAGAGCTCAAGTAATTTCAAGAGGACATCATTTTCTCTGGAAGAAATACAGAAGCAGTGATGTGTACAGAGTAGCCTCATTTTTTATCTGACTACAAAGACCAGGATATAAGGGCTCTCAAAATGCATTACTTTAAATTGGGAAAAATCACACTGACAATGCAGACCATTTCAGTCATAACTAAAAAAATTGCATATTAGAACAGTTCTAATAAATCAGTGACATTTTAAACCAAACCAATTTGTATTTAAGATATATCTAAAACTGAAGCCCTCCACTGAGAACTGGAAATTGAAAGGCTCAGAAGATGTTGAGCTCACAGAGTCTGCTTTTTTGGTGGAAATGTCAGCAAGTGACATGTCATCCCATTGAGGAGTCTTCCCTGAAAACTTTGATCCAATCATATAATTCCCCCAAACCTTACAGAAATAGAATATCTGAATTCAATCAGCCTCAGCTCATTCCCAGCACTTGTAACTAGCAATGAAGCACTTGAATAAATCGTTTTTTGGAAGATAAGTCATAATTACAATGTCAAAAATTTTGCTGGCTGAGCATAATGTCCCTGTTACACATGAGCCTTTTTTCTTCTCCAAGTTGTGGCTCCTTTCATGCTCACACTGAGAGCAGGTGGTCAGCATAAATATGTAGAATATTTTGCTGTTGAACACAGAAAATATTGAGCACTAAAAATAATACATACATTGTTTAGATTCTCCAGAGGAGGTCCCTGGGTTTCATTGCAGCTTTTGAAACTCCAGTCCACAGTGTGGAAATAATGAAGTTTAACATGCTTTTATAGAAGCTCCTTGTCCCCTTCTGCTGAACAAATACTGGAAACAACAATCTTGAACATTTCCCTAGTGTCAAAATAAATAAATAAATAAATAATTTAAATTTGCTTCAGAGGCAAGCATGACCCTTTAAACAAGTTTTCTACCTATATTTTCTTATGCATGACACATCCCTCAGAGACTACTTGCAGAATTTAAGGACTTTGGCAAATATATGCAAATATGTTCACACAAAAATTTGCCCAAGGGATGACTGTCCTAAAGCCTCTTCACAAAAGTCTCATTGTCAACCTGGGGTAGTAAAAATGTCCTGTAAGGAAGGTGATCTATCACAAACTGCAAACAAATAAGTTGATGAAAAAACACACAAAACAGTTTACAAAACAATCACAGGCTTTAAAATATGTTTCCATAAGTGTTTCCTGACCAATATCAAGCTAAGATTAATTTCAAACTTATCCTCCCCCCTCCAAAAAAAAGAAAGGTAAATTCACCAGATGCATTATTTACCACATCTGTCACCTTGCTGTCAACTCAAACACTTTTTTTCCCCACTGCTAACAAAAAGTTCAAAAGGGGAAGATCATCTGATTTTTCCTGACAATTCCTTTACTATTTCCAATCTGCAAACATATATATTTGAGATATTTAGCTCTGGCTGGTTTGTTTCAGATTTGATACTTTTCAGAAACCTACTGTATGTGTGTTACCATATATGTCTCAATATGTTTTTTATTTTTTTTAAAGAAAAGGGAAAAAAATCATTCTGTTTCAAATAATGAGCATGTGCACCTTTTTGCCTCAGGCCTTCATACACAATTTAGCCAGAAAGCCAGGGCAGATCATGATTTAGCATTTGACATCTCTTGCCTTCAGGCCAGGGGAGACTAATACAGATTTCTGACTCTGAGCACACCATGGAAAAAAAAAAGTGAGAGAGAGAGGCCTTTTATTGACTAAATGATAAAGAGGTTTGTAATGATAAATAACAGTCATTTTATTGTGGAATTCCCCAGAAAAGATGCATTCTGCAGTGTCTGAAGAAGCCTAAAAGCCGAAGCTGGTTCCCTGTGGATCCGAACCTGTTAAGCTCCAATCTTTCCAGGCAGAAATAGAGGTCGCAAATTGCATAGGACCTGCGCTATTAAAACTGTATAAGCACGATACATAATCACTGCTGCATCCAGGACAGTTAGCACTAAGAGGATTAGCTGAAGGCTGCTTCTGGCTTTCTCTCCCTCAGCCTGCATTTAAAACAAGCCTGGTACACACCCAGACTGCTTGAGAATTTTCTGCCAGCTTTGATCGATAGTTTAATTGTAAACTTTGGGAGCAATAATGGATAATTCAGCTTGAACCGTCCATTATAAGCGCTGTTGCAGAGGATGGAGCTTTCAAAATTAAACAAGAGTTGTGTAATATTATTACATTTGTACTGCTCACCTACAGTTAAATTCCATTTACAAATACTGTCTTGACAATGTATGGAGTTCAATAAACATAGGCCCAGGTGGGTTGAGTGGGGAAAGAGGAGAGAAACTGAAGCCAATTATTTGCCATCTATTCCAGAAATATTTTTATTTTAACCTCACATATGAAAACACATCAAAATGGAAACAGGAAGACAGGAGATAGAGACAGATTCAAGCACCGAACTAAACTGTGGTTACTGTTTTAACTGCAGCACCATGATGGAAACGTACCTAAATGTTTGTAGAGGGTACAGCAACACCAGCAGAAAAGCATCCCAGGAAAGTTGTAAACGTGCATTGCTCACCAGGTAGTCTATGTTGGAGCAATCAAAATTTTAATAGGACTTGCACCAGTCAGTTGAGCTAGACTGGAGATATTCATGCTATCATATGGGTCATTTTCTAAAACACAAGAAGACACAGCAGCATTCTGTGGTGAGAAATCATCCCGTCTTGGAAGATGAATAGACAGAATGAGCAGGAATTTAGCTATTAAGCTTTCTGGCAAGCACACTCTACAATACCACACATGCAAACACTTTTACACAATTCTCAAATGAGGAGTGAGGAAGAGGAGCTTGTAAGAACATGGATTTTGAAATAAAAGCACCAGTTCTGCAGGCAAAAAACTCAATTCTTGAATTCTGTTTACAGAATCAAGCATTTTTCTAGTTTTATTAGTAAATTGGTTGCTTGAACAAAATTGCTGAAAATTACAACAAGAGGTTAGAAAAATAGCTCATGCTGCCAGCCTTCCCATGAATTTAGGAACACAAGTCAAATTTACTCCATAAACCATCCAATAGCTAATTTAAATTAAATTAATTCCCTAATCATAACAAGACCTGTGAGTTAGGAATGAGTGTCAAGGTCACAGAGTTTTTCCTTCTCCTCATAAAGGCCATTGGCATCCATCTAAAATTTCCATGAGTCCATCTTAGTTTTCATAGCCAAACTCTCATGTTTTGTGGTAATGACTTGGACTCATGGCCAGAAGTATTGTGCCTTGACTTTCTTTGTTTTTGAGAAGGTGACATCTATATTTAACCATGTACTACTCACAGAAGTGAGCTAAAGCTCCTCCTGCATGCTTTCTCACGCCTGAGTAGCATGCAATTAAATGCATAGTATTCCTACATCCTTTCTTATCACCCAGCTAGGACATCTTGACCGAAAAATTCCCAGCATGAAAAAAAGGAGCAAAAAAGAAGAGAGGGTTTTTTTTTTTCTGTCTGCTTGCAAACCCAAAGCTTCACTTGAAAAACTAGGCAAGCAGAAAACAAACTGGATACTTCAGCCAGTGCAACTTGCAAACCAGGAGCTGCTGGACTTGGCAAACAAATCCAGGTAGAGCCAATTTTTGCAGCACAACAGTACCTGCACTGTGTGTAAGCCATTGCCATGGAAATACTCTAACTTTCATGGCTCATTTATCTCCAAAGAAAACTTCATCTCATTCCACCCCTTTTCTTTTTCAGCAAAGAAACATTTTTCCATTTTCATTAAGTTCTTTGCAAAATGATGCAGATTTTGGCGTCATAAAGTATCAATGTTGTTTTAGCCTTTAACTGTGGTTTTTCCTCTTGGGAAATGAGGCAAATAAAAATTTTATTTCTTGATCATTGGTTTATAATGCCATGATATTGTTGCCAGCTTCAGCAAAGAACTCCGTGCACCAACAAAGACTCCCTCAGGCTGTGGGAAGAGACTAGAGTTTGCAAATGCAATCTGCATTCCAGGGAATCAGGGAACTACCTATGGCTCTAATCGTGCTTGGAGACAGTCAAACTGCCATCCAGCAGAAGCAGTCTGGCCATCAGAAACAATGTGGCCAGCAGGACCAGGGCAGTGGTTTTTTCCCTCTGGTCTTGGCACTGGTGAGGCTGCATTTCAAAACCTATGTTCAGTTTTGGGCCCCTCTCTACAAGAAAGACATTGAAGTGCTGGAGTACATCCAGAGAAGGGTAACAGAGCTGGTAAATGGTCTGGAGAGCAAGTCCAATGAGGAAGAACTGAAGGAGCTGAGGATGTTTAGCCTGGAGAAAAGGAGGCTTGGAGGGAACTTATTGGTCTCTACAACTACCTGAAAGGAGGCTGTAGCCAGGTGGAGGCCAGTGTCATCTCCCAGGTTGCAAGTGATATGACAAGAGGAAATGGTCTAAAAATCAGCAGGGGTTTAGATTGAATATTAAGAAAAATTTCTTCACTGAAAGAGTTGTCTGGCACTGGGACAGACTGCAAGGAAAGTGCTGGAATCACCATCCCTGGAAGCATTCAAAAAAACATTCTGATGCAGCACTAATTTTTTGCCAAATCTCTAATCTGACCAGGCACATATTAGGAGAATGTTACAGGAACAGTTATCAACTACAAGCACAAGGCAGGTTACAATTAATTCTGCTTGCTAAAGGAGATTTCCATTTGGAAAATGTCAATGGACTGAAGCTATTGATTTGGAGTTGTGTTGTTTTGTTTGGTTTTTTTTTTCAGGACATTGAGGTTAAAACTGAAATACTAGGAAAATCAAGAGTCCATCTAACATGTCTTCCAGCTTCACATAAACAGAAATTAGACAAAGATCTGTATGTGAAAATAAGGTGGAATTCTTTTGCCTAGTTACTGGAGTGATTGTCAGAGTTTAATCTATCAAATTGTGTGCTGTGGTCACAAGCCATCAACCTGTGCTCAGCAATCACAGGTTCTAGGATAAGTAGTTAGAATCCCTCAGAATTGAGATAAAATTATCCCAAGTAGAGGTTTAATAAAAGTTGCCTATTTCCTCCTCCTTTCCTGAAAAAAAAATAAAAAATAAAAAAAAAATTAAGAGCAATGTATTTGTTTGAAGGGGGAAAATAAGTTAAAAAGGAAGGTACGCATGCAAAGCTAAGACTTTTTAGTTGTGCAATTTACAGTACAGTTTGGACTTTAGTAATCATTTGCTTTGCTTAAAATAGATAAACCGAAAATCACATAACCCAACTGAAACATCAAAATTCACTTTAATGTCTCTTCTTCCCTTTTCCATTTCCCAGGGTCTCCCACCAGTCTCAAGACTATCTGTCCCATTCCTCCCATACTTGAACTCTCGAGAACGAAATTCCTGAAATTTATTTCTATCAGAAAGCTCAACAGAAGTGTAACAAAAAGACCTGCAAAACCAAACCACTGCAGATAAGTACACCTAATTATTCAGTACGTATAAGCTCATTCTGTCAAGGGGCAGCACTGTGGTTTCTTAAGCTCTGGGTTAGTTTATCCAGAATGATCTCTGTTCCTTCAGACCCCTTTGTCTCTCTCTTGCACTTGACATGCAATGAATGCCAATAGCCCTCTTCCTCTCAGAGCTGGATATTGGAGGAGTTATAAAAACATTTAAGAGGCACAAGAGTTCTGTTTTTCTCAGCAGGCTCAGGTGAAAAGAACTAAACTAGCATTTGCAACTGTTGAGTTCCTTATTTTCTATTTCCTTTGGCTCTCAATGGCATTTTTTCTCAAGACTAATTTCATCCCAGTATATCTGATAAGATACTTCTAAAAATACACATTTTTGGTGAAGATACAGTATTCATGTGGGCATTCAGCCATTTCTTTCAGAAAGACAAAAGTACTTTTATGCAAGCTTTTTAGTTTTCTATTTGTAGAAAAACTTGGCAGATGCTGCTTAATTGATATGCACATTTCCAAGGCCAATTTTTACAGCAAAATAAATATTTCTCTCTGTTCCCTTTCTAAATCCCTGTATTTTCCTCATGATGATATCTATGACAACAGGACTGTGTGTTGGAAGCACAGGGTTGCACTCAATTTTTCACAAGCATACACTTTTCCTTGAAGGAGGTTTTTGCTGTCTTCCCAGCAGTGCACTGCGATGGCACACATGGCAGCCTGAAAAGCTTGGGAAGAAAGAGCTGCAGAAATGTCCTGCAAAGAACTCCAGTTTGGGAAGAGCTTCACTTGCTGGCAACAAGGTATATAACCACAAGTAAGCCATCATTAAGAAATTCTGGTCTTCTGATACACTGCTTAGTAGGATCTTGTTCTGTTGCCCCCAGCTCTGGCTAAGTGCCACTGCCATTATAAACTCAGACAAAATGCTTCTTCGTTTTAACAGGATGAGTTATGCCACTTATATTGCTTGCTTTTAAGCCCCCTAACACACTCTCCTTACACCCAGATCAGATATACACAATCAGCTGGGTTTATTTAGTTACTTACTGTCCTTGAAGGCTTTGCTGCTCACTGTGGCCTCTGATTTTCTAGGAGAGGTCCAGCTCTGCTGTCTCCATCTTGTCTGAGCAGCTCCTGCTTCCAATCACTGGGTGGTGCTGCAGGAGAACCAGAAGGGGCATCTCCAAACCTGCCCATAGGGATCATAATTTTCCCTCTTCTCTGGAAATGATTCATTAAAATAGTAATCTGGAAACATGTTTTAGCCAGTCAGGGAGACAACAGACCAAACATTTCACCTATATCCCAGTGTTCCATACCAGCTCTATGGTTTTTAGCACCTGCTGGAAAACAAAAGAATAACTACTTCAAGGCCACAAAACGAAGGTATATATGCTCAGCACAAGCAAAAAAACCCAGATGCCTTTCAAAGTTAAATGGGCACTTTCTTTGGAATTAAAACATGTCATTTACTGCTGCCTGTGCTTTAGTATAGAGAAGGGAATCAACCTGTTGATTGTGTGATGACACACATTAAACAAGAGGTAATCCATGCTGAAACAATCTTACTGATTCAAAACAAAAGAAGGTGGGAAGTAGAAGAAAAAATATCAGCATACAAAAGATTTATATTCATCATGAACTGCAAGAAGGGAGATCATTACCACAGTTCAGATGGACCTTTGTCAGGAATTCAGAAAAAGTTCTTTATCAGAGACAGCAATGACTTTGTGCTTTGGATTTTTGGGGCCAGGTTTTGGTAGCACGGAGCTTCAGGGTTGGCTTCTGAGAGAAGCTGCCAGGAGCTTCCCTCAGGTCCAGCAGAGCCATTGCCAGCCAGATTCAAGACCCATCACTGACCAAGGCTCAGCAACAGTGGTTGCAATTCTGGAATAATACATTTAAGAAGGAGAAAAGCTTGCCACACAAGAGCAATTGCAGTTGGAGAAAGGAGTGAGAACACATAAGAGAAACAGCCCTGCAGACACCAAGGTCAGTGAAGGAGGAGGGAGAGGAGGTGCTCCAGGTGCCAGAACAGAGATTCCCCTGTTGCTGCCCAGGAGGTTCACAGAGGAGCAGAGATCCACCTGCAGCCCACAGAGGATCAGATGGACGTGCACAAAGGAAGCTGTGATCCTGTGGGAAGCATGAGCTGGAGCAGGCTCCTGGCAGGAGCTACAGCCCTATAGAGAGGGGAACTGGTTTGCTGCTCCATCCTGGAGCTGGTTTGCTGGCAGGACTTGTGACCCTGTGAGAGACCCACACTGAAGCAGGGTACTCCTGAAGGACTGCACCCCGTGGTGAGGAAGTTCATAAAGAACTACAGCCCGTGGGAAGGACGCACCTTGCAGAAATTCATGGAGAGCTGTGACCAATGGGAAGGACCCCACACCCGAGCTGGGGAGGAATATGAGGAGCCCTCTCTCTGTGGAGGAAGGAGTGGCAGGGAGGTGTGATGAACTGATCACAGCCCTGGTTCCACATCCCCCTATGCCACTGTGGGGATGATGGAGAGAATTTTGGAGGGAAGCTGAACCTGGAAAGCAAGGAAGGGTAGGGCAAGGTGTTTTTAAGATTTAGTGTTTAAGTCTCATTATCCTACTCTGAATTGTTTGGCAATAAATTAAACTAATTCTCCCCTTGATTGGCAATAAATAAAACTAATTTCCCCTAGATCAAGTTTGCTTTGCCTGTGATGGTAATTGGTGAGTGCTCCCTCCCTGCACTCATCTCAACCCAGGACTCTTTTGCTATATTTCTCTCCCTGTCCAGTTGAGGAGGGGAGTGAAAGAGCAGCTCTGGTGGGCACATGGGTTAGCCCACCACATATAAGCTAACATAAGTTACAAGTAAGCATAATTATGACTCAGGGTACACCAAATTTTCCACCAGCTCCTGCCAATCTCTTAAAGAAAAGTCCTAGGGAATTTCTGATAAACATTCATAAATGTTTTGTAAACTTTTGTGGAGGTGAAAATCCAGTTGCATACCCTGCAGTATAAGGAGTATGGGACTGTAGGAGGACAGAAAATCATATATATAGGCTATCCTCTATTACTTTGTGTGAGTGTCAGTAGACAGATTTATATTAAAACATAGGTGCTTAATTTCTAAGACACTAGTTTTGGTACAGGTGATCTTCAAGTCCTGACTAATCACAGTGGGATAAAAATCCTCACAGCAGATTCATGACATGTACCTCAAAACAGTCAGGTCACTATTCTCAGAAAAGCTGACCAGACAGCTCTGCTAGCAGCCCCTGTGCATGTGGGTGTCAGGATTCCAGTTCTGATGCTGAAACCTACAATGTGTTCTCATCCCCACTAAGGCAAATTTTCCTTGAATTATGTTTTTATGAAGATCAGCAACTGAGGAAACAAACATTGCTCTAAGCTTGGCAATGGCTAGTCCAAAACCCTTCAGCAAAGAACCAGTCACAAAAAAAACCAGACAATAATTCCCTTGTGCTGACATCCACTTCCAGTCCTTGGTGTAGCAGCAATTCACCTTCGCAGTGTTAAACACATTTCCATCTGCAGGCTGCCAAAAACCAGCATTTACTTTGAGCAGAAATGAACAGACTTTCAAGCACAACAGAGCTTTTTTTTCCCCCCTTTCTGTGTGGGTGTTTCTTTACTTGAAAGAGAGCTGTATGAAAGACAAGGAAAGTGTCTTTGATGTGTTATGTGCCATTTTAAAATAAAGGCTCCCTCTCACATACTCAGAATTTTACCAAGAAGTAGCAATTACAGGATTATCTGTGACTTCAAACATGAATTCTTTGGATGCTGTTCTTGCCTTGCTTTGTTACATTAATAATTATGTTTTAAGCAGTTTGGGATTTCTGTTCATATTTACAAACTATAGTTTGGTAATAAATGTGCAATCACAAGACTACTCACCAAAAGGGAAGTTTGCTTTCTGTCTTGTTATAACAAGTTTCAGCAGATAAGCAATTAACACAAAAGAAATATTTCTTCAGTCCCTTTACAGGAAGAAAGAGGGTAGACAAGCTATGGATTTCTGAATGAGGTTTTGGGACTCAGCCTTTGTAAGACCTGATGAAGTAAGTGTGCTTATTCCTACCTAAAAATTTGCACTTGAAATTTGGAAAAGCTATCCTCAAGACATCCAGAAAATCATGCAAGCATTAAGAAATTCTTCTCAGGCAAACTACCAACTCTTATTAGCATTTGTATTTTGATCAAAACAATGGGAATTTTTGTTCAAATAGCTGTCTACAGTCTAACCATAACTCCAAAATGAAGCATTTAGAAGAGCTGGTGGCACAGACATTACTGGGGAATGGGGCTGCGCCCAGGTGGTGACCTGCATGAAGGGACAGAACAGGCAGTCTCTGCAAAGCCACAGTCAAACATTACAGAAAAGGGCCCAACAGTTGCCTTCTGAGGTCCCTAAATACACATCGGGATAATAACATTCGCCAATGCCAGAACTCTAGAAAAATGTTTCAGTACTGGAATTTAACATTGAAGAAATTTTGTCACTGTTTTGATTCCTTTGGAAGCCCCAGAGGAAAAGACAAACAAATACAAATATCTATAAATCAGACTGGAGTCCAAAGGCTAAAAAGGTTCTTTAAAGTCACCTCAGCTTTCTTTTATGCACCTTGGTCTGTAAGTTCATCTTCCAAAGAATTTTACTGTTACAATAAGTTCACACACAGTTTGGCTGAAAAAAAATGTAGGGGGTGGAACCGGAAGTAATTGAACACGTCAAAGAGTAGCTGAATTTGTTTTTCTGACAGAGCTGTTTCAGAAATGCTAAGGACTTCACTGTCTGAAATGCAAAAACCCTTCTGCTTCAGTATTTTCTAAAAAGAATTTGTTTTCCCAGAAGGACAGTTTTCTTATAAAAATTCACCTATGATTTAAAAAAAAAAATTAAAAACAAACAAAGAAAAAATCTAAAACCTCACTTTTATGCAGCATGATGAAACAATTCAATATATGCTGGCCAAAGCAGTATGACTGATTGGAAACATTCTTCCTTTTCTTTTTATTTTTTTTAAGAGAGAACTGAAAACATTCTGTGCTGGTTCAATCCATGTAAAACAAAATATTCTTTATTCACAGGAACAGTCATAACACCTGTGCAAGCTACAGAAATAGTATTGTTCTCTTTTTGAGGAAGCTGAGCACACAATAGACCAGTGATTTACCCAAGATCATATAAGAAGTCAATATTATTGCAAAGAATTATTCCCTTCCCCTTTCCTTGTTAGTGAAAAGTATTAACAGGGCCATCAGAAAAAAACTGTCATCTCATCCTGCCAGTCTCTGCAAACAAAAAGAAAAAGCCCAAGTGAAATAGGAATTGGAGGTAGATCCTATCAGAGCCATCTTGCATCTACCATACTTAGAATTTTCATTCTGAGAGTGGAGTTTTTGTGTGGCTGTTGATTTCTTAAATCTATGAGAGCATTTAGCATTATAGAACATTCAGCAACACTTCACATCAGACAGAAGCGTCCCATGGTTTGATTTTTCCTTTAGAGATTTCCAAAGCCTTACTCTGTCTAAAGTACTACCACCAATCATACATTTGGTTACTTGGCATGCAAACCACCAATATCAGAGAGAATCGTTCTACTCTTCAATGGCAGCTTCCAGGTGATCCTGTAAAAACAGCTCTCAGCAGAACAGGAAGACCATGGTACTGAGGACTCCTTGGGATGACTGCATATGTGCACAGAGAGGAGTTTCAGTGCACTGGTGACACACAGCTCTGTCTCTCTGCTCTGGTTCACCCTACATGTTAAATGTCTGCCCTGCAGGAATACCAGAAAGGTATTTACAGAAGGATGTCTCTGAACTATTTCATCCTATATTTAGGGAAAAATGTTTCACCCTGCTGCTGGGTGAAACTGTGATTTGCCATGATTGCTGCTTGTGCTGCCAAACAGCACAGCTTTGTTGCTACCCCGTGAGCACCAGGTTCATAGGCACCTGACATGCACAAACCCCAACATAATTCCAGATTGTGAACCTTCTACCACCTTGACATTTTAGTCCCTTCCTGGACTCCTGAAGTCCACTACTGTTTCATCAAGAAGGAATAACAAAGACTACCTTATCTAATCCAATTGAAGGACGTCTTTTATTCTCCATGGAAAAGCATGACCACGATGCCTCACATGTAGTTTGAGTGTTTTATGTTTATGTTCTCAGTTTGAGCAAGTGAAAATAATAGGTTTAGCTTTTGCAATTCTCTACATACCTCCCAAAAACAATCCAGTTCTTTTCTGACCACAGAAGTCCTTGCTTTCCAAAACAGGCATGTGTTAAATAAGCCTGGATAGAAACAGACTAAAATGAGACCACAGCACTCATTTTTATCTTCGACTCTTGGCACTGAAATGTGGGTCTAGAGAGATGCCATAAAACCATTTTGAAAATAGTTTTCAGAGGACAAAGCTAAAATCTGGCAAATCATTGCACTCTGTCCTGCAGATAAAGATATGACCTAAAGTGTTTACAGATTGTAGAGGAAGCACACATGCATTTTGCCTAAATATGCATGAAAAGATGATGGCAGACTGAGAAGCTAATCCTGTTCTTCCAGTGTGCCATACAGATTAGCACAGAACACTTTGTGCATTTTTACTTGCATAAATATTTTGTCTGCCCTATTGAGGTGACCCAAAGTAACAAAGGCCACAAAATGTGCTTTTTTTAGTGGAAGAGCATCTTTTGAGAAAATAACCACATTTGCACTGCCAAAAATTATGATAAAAAAGAACTCAAAAAGACTCCCACACAGCTCTAGTACTGTAGGTACTCCTCTATAGCAAGAGTTCACTTGTGCAGAAATAAGAGACTGGGCTTTCAGATGTCCCAGGAAGTGTGCATGATGCCTGCCAGCTCAACTTCCCAAAGACAAACACGTGTAAGGAAGATGATATTGCACATCCCTGAATACTGTGAAGGACCGCAGTGATGACCAAGACTCAAATTACTGCTAACAAATGAACAGTGATATCAAGGACAGAATTTCCTGCAAAGCCACGTTTCCGTTTTCTATTTTGCCTGATCTGGGCTGAGCTACTCTACTCTAAACCAGACATGTGCGCACAACAAGGCTTTAAACAATTTACTTTTTGCCACCAGTAGTGGAAAAAAAAAGGTATAAGCCTAAGAATAACCATTAAATGAAGTTTTCTTGCAGCTCCATCCTTATTACTGCCTGCCTGCTTGTTGTCTGACTCCATGCAGCAAATATGTAATTCAAGATATATTTGATGTATGCTTTTAGAATGTTGAAAAATTATGTTCATGTGTAGAGAAGTCAGTTTTTAAAGGCATCATTCTGCACTCTTTCCCAAGAACTGCTATGGCTCATCAGTTGTCTGTCAGTCCTCCTGTCACACTCAAATGAATTAACAAAAAATCCCATTACACAATGCAGAAAAGAAGCACATTTTCTTCCTGCCATCATATTTTGTAAGTATTAAATCCAGACTACACAAAGCAAATTGTCAGCAATAAATTCAATAGAGAAACATTATGGTTGTAACAGATGATAGTTGTGTTACAACAGAATAATAATTTCCTGCTTAATTCATAATTGTACACCACAACTTCCCTTTTTCAGTTTTCAGTGTTAAGCAATAACCCTATTTATCCTCACTCATGGCATATCAGTGAAAGAAACGTAAGAACTGCATACCAAATCACTTTTAGACTTCGAAAAGATATGGAGCATTGTCTGAAACACACATCTTGTCTCAGGACCCAGAAACACCACTGGGTCTACTGGCTGAGATTTAGCCATAAATACTAAGCATAAGATAACACAAGAAAGCAAGAGGATGAATTGCTAAAACAGTCTATCCTGTTCCAATATTTAATAGTAGCATTTCTTTGTTTTGAGACTGCAAGAGTCTTCTATTACTACAAAAAAAAAAAAAAAGCCTTTTCCAGAAAACATCTTAATGGAAAGAAAAAACACCTATAATTTCTTGGGGGAGCTGAAGAACTCTGCAAACCTTACAGACACAGTCTTGGTAGAATTCCCATCAGAGGCCACCAGACTCAGGCAAAAACATTTAATGTTGGAGACCACAGGAATCAGGGATTAAAAAGATGTACCAGACTACAAGAGCCAGGTCCCTTGCAGACATGTCACAAGAGTGGGTGATCCATAGTATATCAATATGGAAAAGTTGTCAAAGATTATGCCACGACAGGTAATAATGGGGGAGGAAAAGATAATTTAAATCATAAGTCAGAAACAGCCAACATTTAAACAAAAGTTGAGGAAGAGATTCCAGCTTCAGGACTGGTCTCAAGATGTCCACACATCCAGCTCTAAATCAAAGCAAAGGCTCTTAAGTGACTTAGAATTGTCCAAGTTACTAGCAGAAATACTAATACCTTGGAAAAATTTAAAAATACTCAGCAGATAGCATGGTAAAAATTAGCAAAAATAATAGATAATAAGTAGGAATTCATGTACATGTACTCACAAGGTAACAAGCTATGATTATACACTGTATATAGAACAGCATCGACCTGTTCAATAATTTATTAGTCCTTATCGGGCAATGGTTAACTTATACTAATAATTTTATCAATATTTTTTTATATGAAGTATGAATGAAAAAGTGCTAGTGGCAAACCTGGATACGAGAATAACTCAGTTAACAGGCTGACACAAAAATCTAAGGGAGATCTATAAAATAGGCAGTTGAACATAAATTCCATGATGTACGCCTATGAGTTTTCAATGTATTAGGATTGGTCAGCAGGGTCAAAAATGAATTTTTTTTTTATTAACAAGAAAAATGTTTGGAGAAGCATCACACTTAAATAAAAAGTTCAGTGAAATGATATAAACAAAATAATAGATTAGAAAAACATCTTCCTGTGATTTAGAAACTAGTTATCAGTTTACAGTTTAGGAATAAGTAGAGCATGGGTCCAACAAACTAAACAAAGAAAATACATGACAGGAGAAAGTAAGGTAATAGAGAGGTGGGAAAATGTTCTAAATTATGTGAGCTAGCCAAAAGTAAAGAAGATTAATAGGATATTTAAAAAGACCCAAAAAACCTAGGGACCCATGTATTTGAAATTCAACACAGAAAAGGAATATTAATTGTCTCTGAAAGGAAAAATATCTTGTATAAGTAGCTACACCAGTGAAAATTTAAAGAAAACCTAGAACAGTGTGACAATAAAAGGAAAGCAATTTGCACAGCTGTATGAAAGTATCTTACTCTTGACCACCCGCCTACATGAAAACTTACTGCAGGTTCCATTTATGGAATATCAACAATGAAATAGTAACTTTTGAAATGTATTACATTTCTTTACTTCTAACACTAGCTTCATTATTATAAACTCCATCTTAAATAAAACATAGACAGTAAAGAAAGAGCATGGAACTTAGCAATGTTACTGAAAAACTTCCCCCGAAGTAAAAATAAGAAGGTTTAACACTATTGCACTGAAAGAAACACTGACAAGAGTTAAAGTAATGGGGAAAAGGATGGGCACAAACAGGCAGCTGACAGGTTTTTTTATTCACTTAGAGTAACTATGGCTCCCTTTCCACTGGAGTCAGGGAAATGCAATCTTCACTCCCAGTTTGTTCTCATACAGGTGCTGGGGTCTGTCCTGCAGATCCCACAAGCATGTGCTGCTGCAGCATGTGAAGCTTTCTTCTTCCCTCTCAACCACCAACACTTCCCAACACTTGTGGCTCACTGATGTGATAGATGACTGCTGACAATCTCAAATGCATAGTTTTTATCAATCTTTATCATTGCATTTTCAGGTCAATGTTTTATCAACAAGCAGGCTTCTTTCATGCGTACCACCTTCTGAAATACTTAAGCACACAAGGATTGACAGAAAGGATATGGATATCTGCTAATGTAATTTTGAATGAAATCTATTACATAAACAGCATAACTGTTATTAATAAAATATTTATTGGCTATTCTGAAAATTTTATCTTTTAGTCTTCTACTATTATTTGAAACAATTCCCAAACTCGTTAAGGTATCCTTATCCACAAAAACATTGAGGAATTTCTGAATTAACATGATGCAAGGACCACAAGACCTGGGTCACAACCAATGTCTTTTACTCCCAAAGCAAGCTTCTGTTACTGTGGGCACCGATTCAAGCCCTGCCTTAACAGGCAAGAAATGATGAGTGAGTTAACAGCACAGAATTGCCATGCTGAAAGACAAGGGGAACTGTTCAGTGCAGGTGCAAAATTCCGGGGGCTCGAGGCGCATAATGTCAGTTCTCATAAGTAATCATCTCCCAAGACTGCTATTATTTCAGGTGCTCCTCACTATTTACATGGAAAACAGTTGCCATTATTTCGTCATCTGGCCACTTCGGAGGACTCTGTAGGATTTAGATAATGCTTTTTAAAAATTACATGGATTATTGAATTAAAACAAACTGATTTGTTGGCTTGAGGAAGGGGTGAGAAAATGAGCCTTATTGCCATTACTCAGGAAGCTTATTACAGACTGTTCACTAAACAAAAATTACAGGCTTTGTTTGCATGTTGTGTGACAAACTTGAAACTACAAGTGTTTACATGTGCTGCACGCATACACTTTGGGGTTTTAATAGCTGGTTGACAAGAGATTAAAGGCAGAAATATGGCATTTTATTAAAGCAAACATATCAGTATGCCTACCATGATAAAATGATCTAGTTTTCTTCAGACACAAAAGTTTCTGTTGAGTGATACCTTTGAAATTCCTTGAGGGCACCCTATTATTCACTTTCCTCAGCAGAGAGCAGCTGCAAATGGTCTCCAATTTTCAAAGAGTATTGCCTGGTCATTCTTTACTGTCAAAATGAAGAAGAGCATAAAAGTTAAGTCAATAAAGTAATATGAAATGCTTAATATAAAAATTCAAGAATGAATGATTAACCATTAAAAACTTACAGTAGCTATTTCAGCCAGGAAAAAAAATTAACATTTCCCTTGAAACCTATTAACACTCCTTGTAAACAATATTCTTTCTTGAAATATATGACCTTTCTTAATGCTCTCCATACACACGGCATTTTTCTTATATCCACTTTACCTTCACTGATATGCAGCTGAATTCCTCAGGAGAGGGTGTTTAGAGCCCCTTCCACTGATGCACTGAAAAAAAAATGTACCCTTTGATTGCATTCCCCTTCACAAATACACCTAACTTTCAGCTTTAGATCTTAAAATCCTTTCCTCATCTGAGAGTCCTATGGCCTGTTGTGGTTGTTGACATGCCTGCCACCATTGTTCCAGCCACAGTCAAGTGCTGAGCATAAAATTGATCTCTCTCATTTGAGCCACTGGCTGCTACATGTATGTGCAGCCAGTGAAATGGTGCTTCCCTGCTGCGTGTAGCTGAACATCACATTTAAAAATCACAAAATTATCTCAGTTTCTGAGCCTTGGGTGACTGCTTACACTAAGCACCACTTGTGCAACCTTCTGCACAAGAAATATGACCCAATTTTTAGGAAAACAGAAATTCTCCTGTTTCTGAGCTTTCTTAACACCAACATTTCCCTAAAAGTGCTCAATATGGGAACTGTGGACTGTGCAGGTGACCATGAGGAAAAACAACATGGAAAATGCCTGTATTTTGCATCTGAGACTGACAGATGTATTAGTCTAAAACTACCAAAAGACAGCTTTAGGATTATACACAGGGTTAGAACCTGAGATTCCACTGGCTCCACAATGAAAGTGCAAGCCAAAACCATGGAAATTTATAGCTAGCTGGAAGCAATTACATCATTAGAAAGTGTTAGTGACAAAAATTATTCAAATAGTGATGGAACTGGAAAGTGCACAGCAAAGGTGGACATCAATGCTGTATGGAGTCACAGTATCAAATATCCAGTTGAAAAAGATGTCAAAGGAAGGGGAGGGTAACACCCAGGGCTGGCTTCCTATGGCTCGCTCATAGTACATAGGGAACTGCCACTGAGGCTAGGACTTCTTCAATTTCTCCTTCTTACTGGGATTTATGGGAACAGACCAACGGGCCAACATTCTGTGCAAGACAGACTATCACAGTGATAGTGACTACAGCAGATTTCTGAATTTTACGTCTGCTGGACTTTGCATGTAGTGTCTGACATAAGAGAACATGCTTGCACATCACTTCAGTAAGGTCATAACCAGATTTTTGAGGGAAGCAATGTTAGAGAAACTCTGATTAAGAAGGTAAGGCAACCATAGCTTGGAAAATGACATGAAAAATAATAGGTAATACTAGCAGTAAATTAAAATCCTTCCATTAGGAAAATACTCTCTAAGAAGGAGAGTAGAGCAGAGCTAAACTCAGATAATGCAAATGACACGGATATCCACTTGTAGTTGCAGCAATTCTAGAAGGACAAGGAACACAGATTATAGGGAGTTGATTATCTGCATCATTCAAGAGGATAACTTCATTCTGACTTTAGAGACAGGTGTCTAAGCACAGATATAATGACAAATACAGCCATATTCTAATAATATATCAGGGCCTTTGAAGGAAGGGAGAAGTAGAAGTCTAGTAGAAGGTCATGGCATGGGGGTTGTAGCTTGATGATCTTTAAGGTCCCTTCCAATCAAAAACATTCAGTAATTCTATGATTCTAAGATTTCTGGTTATCTGGGAAACTGGAATTCCCACTTTGCTTCACTTGCCTGTGAAATAGACACATAATCTGGGAAAAAAATACATAAACTAAGGATCATAAGTCACACCTCAAAATGCAGTATTTAGAAAATTGCACTGAAACATCAGGCTACCTTTACTGCATAGACTGAACCCACACACAGAAAAATCACAATTTACATATATCCATAAGGAAATTGAACAACTTCCCTGAAGTGCTGCTCAAATGTATGTCTGAATAAAGGAAAGATGCATCTGCATTCTTCTCTGTACAACTAAAGGTGGTTAAAGGAATAGCATCTTACATCAGGTCTACAGACGACAGTGAACTGAAGTGAACCCCACATAACAGGCCTTGTTTCCATGTTCCAAAACTTAATGCAAACTGTTAGTAATTAGATGTTAAGTAGCTCTTTCAAGATAGCAATTTAGAAAACAGAAAGCCACAAGCATTAGTGATGGATACTGCATTTGAAGTTACATTTAAAGCAATGATAGCAAAATCTACATTGTAACTGGTGAATACTTTGATGTAGTGCTTCAGTGTTACAGCATTTACTCTAATAATCTTGGAAATACACACTTCACATGTACTCTGATTTCAAACAGAAATAGTAGAAACATATATTAAAAGCCTCAAAAGACTTTCCACAAAGCTAGGAAAAAATTCAGTGAGGTGCTGAATTTAATATGAACATTTTAATCAAAGTAGTCTTAATTCAAAAAAATTAAAGTGGGGATTGCTCAGACAGGCTTACACAGGCCTATTGAAAATCTTGTATCTCTGCTTAAGTTAACATACTTTGTTAAGTCCCACTGAAAATTGTAGCTCTTAGATTGAAAAAGTAATTTTTAGTTTCTTCATTTTCCTGACAGGAATCTCAGTTTTCATGGTCTGACATCATTAAAGATTATCACTCCCTCCAAAGAATGATTAAAACCACAGAGTTCAGACCCTTATTGCTGGTTGCCCTGATAAAGATCTTTATCAGCTGGCCTCAGTGAAAACCACCATGACTGGTCACAGGCTACCCAATCATTCCAGATTTCTTGTTGCAGTAAGAAATTAAACTCACTTGTGAAGCAGGCATCCAAATAGAGTGAGAATGGATCATATATATAGTAAAAGAATAAGCAGCTCAGACATATTTATTGCTTAAACTTCACAACATTTAGCAAAGTTTTAAAGTGGGAGTTCATTGAAACCACTGCATGCAGGTGGGCACTTGTAAGGGAAGGAGACCCAAAAGTAAGATACAGGATGTGGTAGGCAGTTAATAGACAAAAAACTAATAAAAAGCGAGACAGAATTAGAAGTGATGTGTGGTAATAATAAATTACGAATAGTCTCAAAATGAAATAGAATATGTAGTAGAAACTTGCTAATGAAGTCATATGAAAGCTTAAAGACAAACCAGAGACTGATGATCAGACACATCTGAATAAAAACAGATGTGGATGATGTAGACCTGTATGTTTGAGCTCTCTTTATATGGACTGTGGTCATCTAGCCATGAAATAGCAGCACAACTTCAGAAGAACACATCTTGTCATGGTTCTTAATATAATTTCTTTTCCTTTTACTGTATAGAAGAAAAGAAGTGTCAGTATACTGTGTGTGCTCAAAAGTTGCTTTCATACCTTTACTTATCTTCTTGAAGACATGCTAAACACTACCCACAGTGAACAAAATGTAAGACCACAAGTTTATGCTAATCAACCTTTTCTGGAAACTTCTAACTCAGACTACTTTCTCCCAAAAGAAATGAATAGGAGAAATGCCACCTTTAGTCAGGCATGAATACTCAGCATCATTATAGTTTTTCATTTGTTTGTTTTAAATTCATGGTACTTTTCTAGATGATGCTTCTGTGAGTTCTAGCTAAAAACTAAATTACATCCCTTAAAACGTATTATTGGTATCTAATTTGCACTCATGAATTTCATTCTTACAGACAATTTTCCTTATAAAGGGACATTATAGAAATAGAAATAAAATGTTAAAGGTCTGCATATTGGTGTATTTTATATGGCATATTTTATGTGGAATATTTTATATGATTTCCTGTGATAAGCAGCAGAAATCTTCTATACTTCAATTATGATCCTCTGACAAGCAGGCCAAATCCATCAATGAAAACAGCAACACTAATTTGACTATTGTCTAAACCAAAATGGAATTCTCACAGAACACTTCAGAGCATTTATTTTATTATTATTATTATTACTATTATTATTAGGCATTTACACCAGCAAAAAAGACTCCTCAGTTCACTCTCTGTATAGTCATTGTTGTTAGGTTGGTGACCAACACGAAGGGTGGTAAGGGTACAAACAGCTCCAGCACTTTTGGGCATTCTACTTTTCTCTTTTGGATGACAAACTTGGATATTGCTTTTCCTCATAGACATGTATTATTGGGTGTAATTCTAAAAAGCCCCAAGTCTCAGAACACTGATGAACTTTTCTCAACTTTAAACCAGCCTCATGAGTTTGGAAGATATGGTCTGACACATGAATTCAGCTGGGCACCAGCAGGGACATTGCACTGCAATAGATGCTACAGATGTCAAGGCAGCCCTGTATAACTCACAGCAGATGTCCCCAGAAGAATTTTTTAGGATACTAGTAAAATTTTCCTAAAATCTTTTTGCAGTTGAGACAGTACACCTCAATCTTGGTGATCGCCATTTTAGCTTGTCTTCCTCTATGCATTCATTCATGATTTATATTCTTTGCCTCTGCAATGAATTATGGGGCCCAATTCAGGAGGAACCCTGACACTCAGTGGAATATCAGGGTCCTAACATACACTTGAGATGAGAAGCAAGTCTCTAAGACACAGGACATGCCAGATCCTGAATCACACTAACCTTAAGCACAGCCTATTGCGCTCCATTTTTATTGTACCTCCCTACCACAGCAAAAGCACTCATAGTGTGAGTGGACTTCTACAAAATAATATCAGGAGGAAGTACAATTCTACACAGTGACATTTTTATTCTAAGCTTTCTTCAGTTGGCTTCATAAACCATAGGATAAACTCCTTTTTCATGAATATTCAGTTCACAGCCTTTTACAGGAAATCATTGAGAACCACCCTGATAGAGGGTGACATCTTGATCTCACATTGACACATTACATTGCATTCCATCTTCTCAAATCATAAATGAAAAGAGTGGCTGCATTCCACAGTCTCTGAATTCTTTCAAGACAGCTCAGCAATCTACAACTGAAAGGTAGGATAAATTATTACAGGAGACTTCTCAGCATGGCTGTTCTAAATCAAATGCTGTCAAATAATTTTTAACTTTCTTTGATCTGCACTCAATCTCTCTGTTCTTTGCTGACCTATAACACAGCCTCTCCTTGACTTCCATTCCTTTCTTTTTCAGTCTCTCTGCTCATAAACTTTTATTTTCCCTTTTTTATCATGTACGTGTAGAAATATATATATAAAAAAGACCCTAGATCTAATGGCTTGGTGACTTTTATTTTATCGCTGCTTGGAAAAAACTCACCAACCTAGTAAGTGTGGTAGGAATCTAAAAAGAAATGAGAAAAAGACAGGAAGTTAAATAATCTTGTGAGAAGGAAAAATATGATATTTTGGGCTGAGAAAGTATTCTCCCTAAGGTGTTTTATGGTTATAAGAGGCCCATCACACAAACTCTGTATCTGCTGGCTCCTACAGTATATTTTATAGGAGTAATGACTATAACTTAAAAATGTGGACAGAGAAGAGACTTGGACAGGCAGGATAATAAAAAAATAATAATAAAAAATGAAATAGGAATATTAATGAAGAGAAATAAATGAGAGCAAAAGGGGAAACCACAGACAGAGTAGGACAAAATGAAAAGGAAACAATGTAGCTTAAGAAATAGCAAAGTAACACTAAACAAATGAATCCACAGTAAATGCTGACATAATTGAGTGTGATTGCTACTGAAATGGTGCCTGGGGACTGCAGTGCAGGGTCCTGTTGCATTGCATGCTGCATTTCATTGTATGAACAAACTCCAGACACTAAAGACACTCAACTGCCTTGCCAGGGTGTAATAGATGAATATGTGGACAAGCAGAGATAAAGACAGAGGACACAAGGTAACAGCAGGCCAAGGCACCATCATTCTGAAATGTCAAATCCTTCTGTTTACTTTGAGGAGAAATATGGAGCCTAGTCCATATGCTCTGAACAGAACTACTGTTTTCAAGTGCCTCTCTCCTCTGTGGTAGCAGAGCACAGTCACTGCTAAACAGTGATTTTTGATTAACTGAAGCTGTGACAATTTATTGGTTTGGGACATTGCCCATGCTTCAACTCTCAAAAAGTGCAATGCAAAACACCGAAACTAGAACAGTTCTCTATTTGCACTACAGCAGGGAGAACATACAAGCAAGAATTGGTCCAACCTCCTTAAAAGACTCCACTGCCAAAGACTGCATAACCTGTCATTCCAGGGATTAACTTAGTTACAGCTAGAAAGTCTCTCCTAATGTCAGTCATTTTTTGTTGATAAATGAACAAACTGTTTCCTGTCGTGACTTTGCTGGTCCCGGAGAGGTGCCCTTGATATATCAGAAAACTGTTTTGTGTCTCTGCAAATTTCTTTTTTTATGGAAAGTAAGAGAAACACCATTTTAAAAAAGGTTTTACTTGATGAGTTCTACATCATGATCCTTTTCTTCTGTGCACTGTTAGCCTTCTCTTGAACACTCCACAGCCTGTCCATATTTACTTCTAAAATTTAATTCCCAGAGTTTAGGCAAAACTATTCCAACTGAATGGCAAAATAAAACAGGTATCTGACCTTATATTCAGTCATATTAAAGCATTTATAGAAGTTCATTCTTGATACTAATCACAGGCATGAACTATCCTAATTAAATTCTGTTTAAATGCCAACCCAACTACATAGCTCCCTCAAAAACACTTCACCCTGCTATTGAAACCATGTTCGAAACTCTCATTGCTCACTGCTCTTAATACCAATTTAACTCTATCCTGAAGTCACTGGGAATTTGCAAGACAGGCAGAGATGGCAACTCTAATTCCTTTTAGACAAACAGTCACATATAAGAGACATGAAGAAGAGGCAATAGTTGCTATTTTATATTAAAGAGGGTGGATGGATGCAGATAGACCCTAATAGCTTGACTGAAAAGTTAGTAAAAAGGAAAAGGACAGAATATGGAAGTTGGATTTTCAATGGCCAGTGCATAACAGACTCTCAAAAAGACCTGGACTACATCAGCTATGAGACGAGAACATCCTGTGAACTGTACCTCTAAGAATTGCTCATACCCTTTTGTAATATAAACAAGCATCCTGAGAGCCCAGTCAGCAAAAAGAACATGGAAATCTCTAGGACAAGTTTTCATAGTCCAGACTTACTTCCTTTCACAGCTTTCATCCCTTCCCACTTGCCCCAGGAAAGTTACAGCTACTGTTAAAGCAATGAAGATACCATTGTTCAGCTCAGTGCTGTTTAAACATGAGCAGCTACTGGAGTTCATATTTTGTTTTCCATATTTTTCCTCTTATGCATTCAAATTCAAATTGACAAATTCCTTTGTATATAATTTTAAACCCTCCCCATTTCTAATGCATCAGTATCTTGTTACATTGCCTTTGATTTCATTGTTTGCAATGCTAGTATCAGCAGCATGGAATTGCCAAGGCACTAAGCAGCCCAATTTTTCTTTAATTTCTCAGAGAATTGACAGCTTTATGAACTGTCTCTTTACCTATGCCCCATAAACATGTCAGGCTGTGGAAAACCATTCTAATTAAATCCCGAGGGATTGCAATGGAAGATTATAGCTTCTTGGCAGGTTATTAAAAAACAGTTGTTCATATATACGCAAATATCTGTACTAGAAGCTAGCATTTGACAGAACAGCCAAGGAACTAACCCCACTGGCAACTCCAAATAACACTCACCAAAAAAAGCCAAAAACAACAACAAATAAAAACCAAACCAAGAACAACCACCACCACCAAAAAAAAAAAAAAAAAAAAAAAAAAAAAAAAAAAAAGGAACAAAGCAGGAAAACCTAAAACCAACAATAACCCATAAAACGCCAAAAAAGGCCAGGGAAAAACAACTAAGTTAATCAAAATGGGGATGGGGAGGGACAAATGGGGGAGGTGTCCCTGTGTCTGATTCCTTTCCAAAAGCTGCAAATTCCAGCTATCATCTGGAAACATCACCTTTTATTCTTGATTACGAGCACCTGAAAAAAAATGAAAGCAGAAAAATTTTTGCAAGGTCCACAGAAATGTCCTTGCTAACTTCATAGTTTTAGAGTAAGTATATTAGAGTGGATGGATAATGCAAATCATTCAATTCAGCGTAATATTCCTTCTGTCTGCTCTGATCATCTAAGGGAACACAGATGAATTTCTGATGACAAAGTGTTTCATTCCCAACAACCTCCTCAGATAACCATGCCTTTGAGAGTAGCGCTTGCTGCCCCTGCTCTTGCACCTGAAAGAAGTTGTCCAACCTGTCGTCTCAGCAACAGATATTCAGGATTTAGATACTGAGGAATTTCTGGGCGACTATATTGTGATTTGATTTTGTAACCTGTGTCTGACTTTTCACAAGTCAACAGTTTGCACTGTAAAAGCCACTTCCAAAATGCTACTTTGTTGAGAGAGCCTCTTGAGCCACAGTTACAACAGGCAACTTTCCTCTCTCCCCTAGGGCCTGACATCTTCAAGGAGAGCAGCCTTGCGACCTGAGAGGAGGGGGGGAAAGGGAACAAATTAAATGTTATTGCACCAAAGATAGCTATGAAGAAACAAGTACAGCATCACTGAGCCAGCTGTGTAATGGGTTTTGCAACTAACTGGACTTCTGAGGAGCTACAGGTGATTCAATATTTATTTTTTTGGAAACATGTTCTGGTGCCACCAAATATAAACTGTCATGCAAACGTTTAGTACATCACCACTTACATTTGCTGGTGTTCCACATTTATGTGAATAGAGTTTCAATCAACATCTAGAAATGAGAAATATCCAAGACTTAAGATCTTAAAAGACTGACACACAAAGATGCATTGATTCCATGGCCTCTGAGATGACAGAGAATCAGACTTAGCTGACTCCCAGTTTTTATCTGACGTAAACTAAAAACATAAAAGGAACTTTAAAAGAAATACCTGCTACTCTGACAACACGTGTGAAACAACAAAAAAGCTGTGTATCAAACTGAAAGCAAGATGAATAAAGAATGAATGCAGAGGTAGCTGAGTATAGCACCAGATTTACTCAAGTCAACAAATTCAGAATTAAATATATCTGGTATCATCTCTGTGTGTGCACTGATAAACTGAAAAATTATGCTCCAGCATTGGTTACCCCAAAATCATATTGCAACCAATGAGAGTGAAGAATCAAGTAAGGATAAGAAATAAAAAGTGTATTTTAGAAGTACGTTGAACCTGACAGATTATTTCCCCCCTGCCAATTACTTGATTTATTGGCTCATATGAAATATATAAGACACACCACACCTTGTCTATTACTTGACTAGGAAATGACTAGGTGATTTTTAAAAAATGCACAAAACCTTCTCCAACGTTCACACAGTACATTAAAGCTCTGAGATGACTCCTGGCTACATTCCTGCCTTACGTGATATCAGGGGTTTATTGTTCTGCCTCTAGAAAGGAATACATTAACAGATAATGATAATTAGAATAAACATTGGAATTCTAGCCCTGATAAGTATTTTTTTTGATAGGTGAATTTATATTCTAAATCACTTAACAGCTTTCAACAATGTGCCAGTCTTCCTGCTGTTGGAGTAATTTAAAGAGGGAATTACTTACTTATTCTTATTGGAAAAAAAACAACTGAGTATCTGTTTGGCAGTGAGCAAGGACACTTCCAATGTGATAGGGACATTTTCCTCCACAAAGTGATACATTTAATTCTGAAAGTTATTCTGTCAGCCTACAGTTTTTAGTCATGGTTTGTGTCATGCTCAGAAATATCCATGTTAAAAATTTACTAATCAAACTATTTGAAGAGAGAACAGCCAAGACAGAAATCATGCTTGTTCTTCATTAAGGAGAAAAAACAAAACAAAACAAAACAAAAGAAAAAACAAAACAAAAAAAACAAAACAAAACAAAACAACTAATTAATCTGGCTTTCCATTAACACAGGTCCATTTTATTCAAAATCAAATGGGGTTTGTGCACGTTCATATAGATAATTTAATTTTTGGGCTGCTCACAGTTACGTGATAAAAGTCTATAGCTACAGTAAAATTATGGAAGTTTGTAGCTGAAGAAGAAAACTGGGAGGTGGGCAGGTGCTAGAAAAGGACCACAGTTACATTAAGTTGCACAGTGAGGAAGTCACAAGATGAAAACCCAAAGGAGGAAGTACCACTTACACAAGTATGTCCTCACCCCTCCCTACCTGAAATAATGCCAGGATCAGACACCTGAACCTCCTTTATCCTCCTGTAGCATCTCAGGTCTTCCTCTGAACAGATCAGCTACTGATTCGAATACGATTTCTCTTGGAAGGAAATCACCTACTTTATACCTTCACATATTATCACAAAAGAAGACTGCAGTCTTCTGAGAGAAAAAGTGGGAAACAGTAAAACAAAAATATCCAGTATTACCTACTTTCTTATTTTATATTTGCAAATTGGAAAGGGGTGGAATATTTGACTTTGGAGTCACTGCACCTAAGTAACAAATAAGGCACTGACTGTGTCTACTGCAGGACCTCTTCTTTGTCAGGGGAGAAAAAAAAATTCTTCAAAAATAATGAAGCCACTTATATTTGAGTTCTATAAAAACACCCATCTTTCTCAAAAACTTAGCACTAACTGAGATGAATCTGGCTTCCCTGCTTTCTAATAGCTAGGTTTTGTTTACTGGAAGGGGACGTGGGGAGGAAGATAGTGATTTTGATTTATGTACCTGAAATCATAGGATGGAGAAAAAGAAGTCTTCAACCACAATCCCCAGTTCTCAAAATGAATAATTTACTAGTTATAGTTGAATGGAGACTGATTTACCACAGTATAAAAATAAAAAAGAAAATTACTTTTCAGAAAAATGTTTACCAAAAATGCATGTTAAACTAATTTTCTTGCTCTCCACTACAGTAAAGAAAACAAAAATGGGGAAGACATAGCATTAAGTATTAAATAATTCAGCATTCTGCCATGTTGTACATCTAAACATTGCCCAATCCCAGTGAAAGCTTAATGTTTAAGAGTTAAGGCAGGACTTTTATGGAGACACCAAGGCAAGAGAGTGGCATGAAACCTTCAGCAGCATATTGGGCTAATTTGTAAAAACAATACACAGACTTCTTGCATAATAAGGTGTACCTCCAGCACCTGGTTGTCAGTGTGCCTCTCACAACAATATTAACAGGAGAGGAAAGTATAATTTAAGAAGGAGAAAGGGTGTTTGAAGCATAGAAGTGATCCTTAGTTTTACCAAAGATGAATGCAGAACCAGAGAAAAAGTCAGAATTACTTTAGACTTTTTTTGGAAGTAACACATTTATAATTAATACTAATACTAATTAATAATTATTATTGGTTCTCCGAAAGCTCTAAAATCAGGTTCAATCCTTCCTAAAGAGCAGTGATGACTGAACCTCTTCATGTTCAATGAAGAAGGCTAAGGAAGTTAAGTTAGCCTTTGCCAGAGGCTAGGAGTGTGAGCATGAACAGTTCTTTTCCCTCTTTAATATTCATTTATACAAGTCAAATTCTGATCCCATTTATAATAACATAAATCTAGAAAGACTCTCTTGTAGTCACTGGAGTGAGTTCAGATTTACTGCAGACTCTGTAAATAAGAACAGAATTTAGCCCATACACATTTAATTATCTTGTCTAATAGATTATATCTCTTGATGAAAGAAAAAAAAAAACTGCCTCAGACTTGGGAATGAGCAATAAAAAAGGTAGCAGTGAGCAGCTCCTGCACCAGCAGGAAAGTCCCCAGGAAAGGTAGGAAAGTACAACCTAAGGGACAAACCTATTTCTTTATGTTTTTCTGGAGATCTTAAATTCTGTCAAAAGTATATTCAGCTCTGATAAATTGTAAATATACTGTAGACTTGCTCCATTTCCTAGGTGTGTTGCTGATTGTTAGTAATTTACACTCAAGATATAGCAACGATTTGCCATTGGCTTGGGGGAAATTGTTTTGCTGCCTATGATTTATAGCTATGATTTGCCTAAGAGTTTTATGAGGCAGTTTTTCCTGAATATGCCCTCAGTGAAAGGCCCCCAAACAGAGGCAGCTTACAGAGACCCTCAGACATCTTATTTCTCCTTCACCCAAATAACAGGAGACTGTTCAAATTTTGTATTACTTTCACCCTTCTTCCTCTTGCTCAAGAAAAAAAAAAAGCACACTATGCACCATGAGGCAAGGCAATATTGACATTATATTGACTGAAAGCCAGGTTTTCATGGATTTCATGATATGCAGCACATGTAGCACACGCCTGTCTCAGCATGATATATCACAGCATTCTCAGTGACAATGACATACCACTTAATCTGGGCAAGGTGTAATACTTGATATCACTATGATACAAGTGATACCTGGTTACATCTGCATCTCATGGGAAGGCACATAGACCTTACAAAGCAGGAAGGTCTGATGATGGGGGGAAAGAGCCAAAATCTCATTTCTGAATACTCAAAGCAACTGTTAAGAAGGGCCCATTACTTTATCAAAAATATGCCCAAGAGGATGTTCTCTGGTCTGTTACTGCTGAGTTACCTGACTAGGGAATAACATATCTCATCAGACATGTTTTGAGCCTAACTCACAAGAGAGCTCCAAACAGCTCTCAGTATTGTGCTCATTTTCTGTAAACTACTTCCTTTTTTTCTTTGTCATGTATTTTTCCCAACAGTTAAAATCATTTTTTGAAAATACACACGGACAAAATGCTATCTGGATATTCACAGATGTTCTATCTTTTATTTAATTAGCAGAGTCCCTTATGGTATTGATTATTTTTTATTGCTGTTGCATTAGAACTTCTAAAATAATACGATCCCAGTATTGTGCTGGAACTTGGAAAACACAGAAGAGATTAATTTATTATAGTTTAACTGTAGTTGCATGTTTAACTTCCCAAGGTCAGCACCAGAAATGCAGCAACCAACCTAGCAGTTGCTTATTCCATTTCAACACTTAAGTGGATTTAGAGGCTACAGGCAATTTGTTCCAAAATTATTTGTCCAGATCCCTGACTTGCATATGTTCTAAAAACATTCCATAGTGACTAGTGACACTCAGTGGCTCATTGAAATCACTTCCAGTGACCCCAATAATCATCTTATAAAGGCCAGATGATGTCTAAGTGTGTCACAGTGGAGTGCTAACACCTAAAGCATTTAAAATCAGCGCTATAAGCAAAAGGATCGCTACACACTGAATGTTTCTCTTGCTTTGTGAGGACATTAGCTAGACACATAAACCAACCAGGCTGCAGATAAAATATCACACGTTTTCACGATAAAAGGAATCATAAGGATGTTATTTTTTAGCAGCATCTCAAGTATGTGTTTGGCATCCTACTTTTCTCAACACTGCCATTCTGCTTTGTAGCCTGAGGTGTGTCACTCATCCTCCAGATCCACTTAGTCTTGTCTTGCCAGCATACAGGCAGCACACCATAGGCCTGAAACACCCAGCAGAGAAGGGGGCATTTGCCTAACTCAGATAGCCTCAGGAGAGAAGTTCACAAGCTGGACCATGCACCACTCTACGTGAACCATTCAGCACCTTCTCAGAGTTTTGCTTTAGTTTCTGCTTGAAGTTCAGACTTCATGCTTAAACAGAAGGAATGTTGATTTATATATTAAACACAAATTTCTTTAACTTGAACACTAAGCAGTCTTTGATCACATATCATTCCCTTAAACTTCTAAATCTAAAACCTTTGCAAGCTGAAAATATCAGCTCCTCTCTTATTTCTGAGATAACAGAGACATTGTAAACAGTGACTAAAGCTCATCTTCCCGCTTCAGTCTCAGTAGCTGAACACCTTAGCTCCAATGGCTGGCAGAGCTGCATGGGAATACGGTGTTCAAAAGACCACTGGACACTCATTTTGTTGCCATGCAGTAAAATTACTTGCTTTTATTCACTTATTGCCATGAAGTCTACGGGAAAGTACACATCTAACTTTACGCAGCAAAGTAATTTGTACTCTGCAAAACCAAAACAAACACACACAAAAAATCCCTTCCAATGATCACAGAGAAAAAGGACAAGGGAAAAACAGGAAGATGGAACATTCTGCAGTGGTCCCCTAGAGCAGGAACAAGGGCCATAGCTCAAGCCCACGTTGTAAATACTGACATTTCACAGTTTGGAAAGGTACACCACAGCAAGTTGCTGCACTTGCTCAGCTGAGGATGAGCAGACAGCAAAAAAGGTAATTGTGATATCTTAGAAGAATCTTAGGATGTAGATTCAAAAGGATCAAAGCAGGTTAGGTTTAGGAATACAATGTTGTCTGTTACTGTACATGAATGCAAGAGAGGGACAAATTTATGGTGAGATTACATATAGATTCAGAAATCTGGCTTCTTATATATATGTGCGTCATTCACTTGAGTAAATTCTATTTAGATTACCTGCTTAAGGAACTACCATTTACCTTAGAGGAAATGTCATTATGTTATTAGAGACTAAGAATTTATTTTTCACCATGCCACTTCAATAGTATAAAATGTATACTCCCAATTATAACATAATACTCTTACTAAAAATATTTGCATAAATAGAAGTTTGACAGATCAAGTGCAAATGAAGAGCATCGAGGTACAAAGTGCCACATGTCTGGGTTAATCCACATGCTTATAGCCACAAAAAAAACCCAACAAACAAACAAAAAAAAAACCAAACAGATGAGCATATGCTCCAATAAATATTGATGCTATCAGCTCTGAATATCAATTATATATATTTCCCTTTAAATAATTTTTAATCAGTGGTAAACCACAAGTCACCTCCAGCTACCATCCATAAAGCATAGTTTTCTACACTCGGTATGTAATGAATTCATTTTGAAGCATGTCTGAACTTTTTTGTCATGAGCATCAGACTGAATGCCTGTAATAAAAATGACAGGTAAATAAGAATAAATGGTTTAACGTTAGCAAGAAATAGGGCTCTGCTGTTTCACCTCTGATGACAGAATCACAAGTTTAGCTCTCCCCTGAAGTTAAATGCAATGTTCTCTCACATCAAACCTTTAACGCCTCTTTTCTTTCCCCAAGATTGCAGCAGCCCAAATGTAATTTGAGGGAATTCACGAAACGCACTTTGTAAACAGATATTTATTGCCTGCAAGATAAATAGTCAAAATACATCAGATTTATTGATGCCTTGGGAATACAGTATTATGGCAGTTTAGAAAAGATATGAGAGCAAAATCACTGCAGGAACTGAATGTGGATCGGTCTGCACGGAGAGTGGGAAAAGCACTACCACAGGAAATATACAGGAGACAAAATGTTTAGGACAACATGACTAAACCAAATGCACTGCAGCTTTTGTAGCAAACACTTTCAACAGGAACAGGCATATCAAATGCCTAGAATTTATTTTTAAAAAAATATATAATTATTTCATACATAATGGGAGAAAGAAAGACTTGCAAAAAGGAGGGGAATAATTCATTCTACCTGTGCAATTTGGCAGGGTAAGTAGTAAGATACTTTTATTTCAGCAGGTAAGATTTAGAAAACAGTGAAAAAATTTTAATAGTAGAAACAGTTAAGCCTTAAAATAGACTGCCTAGAGTGATCATGGAATCTCCAGCTGGAGGTTTTCATTGGGATGTTAGACAAAGATCTGCCAAAAACAATACAGATAATTCTAATAATTGATTCTACCTCTTGATTCTTCCCAGATTTGTTTCCCATTATTTTACAAAACATTTGCAAATACCTTTTTAAAATTCACTTTAGAATTGCATTTACATTTGAAATAGCATATGAAACTCCAATTCTGCAGAATGAAAACAACCTGGATTTCACTAATTTTATTTTATATATTTTTAACCACCTCTAAGACCACACAAGAGGTAATGCCCTTATTGATTACACTGTGATTGTAACACTGAAATGCAGAAAGCTCTAACCTTTCAGCTGTGAAGCAGGCTACTTATGGTGCCCTAATACCACAGGGTTGATACAATGACCAAGAATTTTTGATATTAAGGGGACTGCAACACTCCTCACAGTGAAGGAGTGAGATGCTGCTGTGTGAGTTTGATCTTGTGATCTTTCCACTGACACAATATTTTAGAAGAGTGTGTGAACTATATTTTGCCTATCTATACACACACACACACACACATTATACACATGTGCAGAAAGCACACTGTAACAACACTTTAGAAATTCCTATCTACTCACCTCACTTATAACATACCTAACATCAGGAACTGTCCTCTCCATGACCTGTCCAGCCCATATAAAATCTTTCCTCAGATTTCCTTGATTCTTTCAATCCACCATACTGCATTCATCATGTAAGCATACACTTATCTGTGGTTCGTCTACTATTTCACTTTTAAAATATGCTTTAAAAATTGGTCCATGTAAGGGAATGGCTTTAAGAATATTATGTACAAATGTTCATTTCAAACTAGATGTGTCCTCTTTATTCCCAGGTTACAAAGACCTCTTATTTTAACAAGCATCCCAATAAACATTTATCTAGGTTCCATCGGCATTTATTACACCAGTTGCCAGTGCTTCTGAAAATGGCTTTGGTTTTTCAATAACTATGTACAATATTCCATAACACCTTTTAATTCTTTTCATGAGCTTCCAAGAGCATGGTGTCTTCTTTCGTAAATTTTAGAGGGATTAGGTACATTATGTATCATATGGAACATCGACTAAACCTAAGTGCCTAACCAACAATCCTTACCAGTTATATTCAAATCCCCCTCATGTGGGCCAACAAATACAATGTGGAAGAAGCATCTCAACAGCATAATTGAGCCAGTGTGAGCTCAAGCTGGTTGGGATCATTATTGTAAAACCTGTTCCTACCCTGCTCACCAATAAGCTATGTGTCTTCTTACCAACTATTCCTTTATTTGAGATTTTTACACAACAGTAAGAGCCAAAAAAACTCTCAAGTTGCATTCTGGAAGTACACTCTACGCACAAAAGAAATTTGTGATGAAGAGTCAATTCAGTGCAAACCATATTGAACTGTTGTTTACTGCACAAAACAGACAGACATGAAGGGAACATGCACAGCCTGACTTTGAGCAGCACAGTCAGGCCAGCTGTCAGCAGAGCAAAATCATTCACTTCACAAGACCACAAAGCAGGCTCCTGTCCGAGGTGCTTTGAACTGTCCTCTAGGGTAACACATCTTTTTCTACCAATTACAGAAGAACTCAGGGCTAACTAACTAATAGTTTACTACCTCAGTACACCATATAATGGGTCTAATATTCATTCAGATCTTTACAACAGGCTAGACATGAAAAGTTATCAATAGCCACAGCTTCCTAGAAGACATTTGTTTCTCTCTCTTCCACTTGACCCTGAAAATCATTTCCATTCTTGCAACACCTGATGTGTGCAGGCTCCCTAGGACAGACAAATCCATGTGTAAACAGACTGTTTTGAATTAGGAAGAAAACTTCCTTGAGTCATTCTTCATAAACCAAACAGATGACATTAAAGGAAACAGTGGATAATCTCCTTTGGCTTAAAAAGGGTAATGAACAAGTGCCAAAAAGATTTTCACTGATAATACAAACCAATTTGAAACAGGCTGGCTGCACTCTGGCCTGCAGTGGTAGACTGGTTGGTGTTCATTGCTGTATGCCTAATTTATGGACCATT
The DNA here is from genome assembly GCF_963662255.1 of Cinclus cinclus. Taxonomy (NCBI): domain Eukaryota; kingdom Metazoa; phylum Chordata; class Aves; order Passeriformes; family Cinclidae; genus Cinclus; species Cinclus cinclus. The sequence continues at coordinate 66,428,724 of NC_085046.1, forward strand.
TCCAAATGCATGGAAGCTGCTCTTCATGGGAAATATACCTAGCCTACTTTATCTCTATATATGCCTAAGAATCCTTTACTGAGATGCAATTCAGGGAGGCACATACCCACAGGGGTTGTTTAGAGAACTCCTCCAAAGTCTTCTGCAGCTCAGAACTTCTGACCCCCCCGTCAGATGCTCACCCTGCTGAGGTAATCTCTGCAGCCCTTCAGTATTGTCTCACCAGCAGTCCTTCCTGTGCACCTGGAAGGTGCTTTCCACCTGTGAGCAAAAGCTGACTTAACATCATCCAGCTTTACACAGCCAGCCTGACAAGCTACCCAAACTGGCTCAGGGCTGGAGCTTGGAGAGTCAGAGCAGCCGAGTAAACAAACCAAAAACCAGGCAGTGTAAAGATACCCCTACAATGTCCTCCAGTTTAGGTGATCCAACCCATTAGGAAATGGGGATATGTAAGCCATTTTTTTAAAATGGAGTTTTTATTTTAGTTTAAAATGAGCAAATAAAACTGAGAGTCTGCAAATCCACTGGGGTAAAATAATCTTACCACAAAGCCAGTCCAGCCTGCAAATGACCTCCCACTGTTGTTTGGGTTTGAGATTTTTGGATTTTTTTAAAGACTCACTACTCAACCCTTGACCACCTTCCCCTTTCCCCCACCAAAAAAAAAATCTTTAAAGATAGAGATAACAATAAAGATAGAACAGAGTAAAATTTGAAATGTAGGCTGAAAAATAAATTAATAAATAAAGAGAGTAACATCATGTCCTATCTACCACCCAAGTCCTGACCTGGCTAGACAGAGCAAGTGCCCAGGTATGCCAGTATAGGGAAAAACTCCCCTTGTGCATAAGGAATCCCTTTACAGACAAAATGTTGAAGATGGACTTTGTCATTTAAGGGAAGTTAAGATAAAAATTTAATTTTTTAATTATTTCTAGTTTATCTCTTCACAATGTCGCTTTAAGACCCTTTCATTTGCTTCAGTATCAGTCACCTTGAGGTGGAACCAGAACAGGAATCTGAAATGCCAGATGACCAGAAAAAAACCTGTTCTTGTGGTACTCCTGACCACACCAAATGTAGAGAGCACAAAGAGCTCTTTTTCTTAAGTCTCCTAAACCCATTTCCACCCCAAAGAGCCACAGAAAAGCCTCAGATAAACATCCAGATCTTTGATTGTTTATTCAAACTGAACACTCCACAGGTTTTTGGAGACTAGCCCATCACTAAAAGGAATAAGAAAAGCTTTCCATATCCAGAATCTAAGAGCTTTTGTCTCCTTCATGGCCATGATCATATACTGGTGGCTTTTTCATCTTACTTTCAGATTTCATCCAGCAGACAGAAAAGCAGACAAGCGCACAGTATCATTCAGGTAAATTTTCTTTTTGGAATTTACAAATTAACATAAACCAAACCAAATCGTAAGTGCACCCCAAACAAGTCACAAAAAGAGCCCAATGCTATAGGTCAAATTCCATTCCTGCAATAATTTTACCCAAAACAGATGTATAACTAACCTTACAAAAACATGTGAGTCCCTATTTGGCTGCTGGTTAAGAACCTCCTCCTGTGTAGTCTATTCCTGTCAAAGGCAGAAGTAAGATACTCCAGACAAAAAAAAAAACCAAACAAAAAAAAAAGTGACCCTCAGAAGCATACATGCAAAATTTATTAACTGACTAATCCTCTAAGTACACATGGACAGTGAACAATATTCATTTTAGGGATATTCAGTATTTTAAAGTAATTTGTTTTCCTCTAGCATAACTCCCATCCCCACAAGCCTTAAAGAGAGAATGATGCAAAGATTCAAGCCCAGGATTATTTTTCCACAGTGTACTAGACTTTCTAGATGACTCTCAAATACTCCCAGATCATGCATGTGACTCAGAATACAGTAAAACACATTTTAAAAATCGGATTTCTGCAAAAGCTCCTCAGTGAAAACCTGACATTTCAAAAACTATAAACTGGGAAAACCTATAATAGATAAAACTAAAAAAAAACCCAAACAAAAAAAACCCCAAAAACCAACAAACAACAAGGAGTTTATTATGGGCTTGTCTGCAAAGCATAATAGGATATCTTCAATCCCACCCTGCCCTCACACCACAAGCTCACTAAGAGGTGAGTTTCACTGACAGGCTTCACCAAAAAAAAAAAATCCTCAAATCCACAACACAGGCGTGGCAGAGAGAATCCTCCCCCAAAGGGCAAATTCCTTCCTCTGGGCAGGGGCTGATAAAAGCATTAAGAGGCCCAAAAAACAGTTCTGTGCTGTGAGTGCTTTTGGTATATGATCCCAGGCTGGTCCAGAGGAAAGATGTAGAGTATCTCTGAAAGTCTGTTAATGTTTTTGTACCTCCACAAACATTTTCCCCATGGAAAGTGAAGACAGCACTTAACAGGAAACAGAGGCCATGCAATGTACTGCATGGATGCCTGTTAGGAAAGGTGCCAGATTGTGTCTCTTTCAGAAATTTATCAGGAGAAAATCCTGCATCACAACATCACTCTCTTCTGTCTCAATATCAGATAACCTGGAGTTAAGGGCTAATGTGGCTTTTAGGCAAACCAAGTTGAAAGGCAGTTGTCCCAGCTCAATATGTATTGAATTGGAGAATAAAGATCACTGAAGCATGAAGGGAATAGCATAAGACTAGCTATGAACCTAATTATTTGAGTAATTGAATGAGAATATACCCCACCCTAATTATAAGCAATAACATTTTTAAAGTAAACTAACCAGATGTCAATAGATGATAATCAAAAATCTGCAGCATAGCTGCTGGATTTTGTGGGATCAATACATCTCCTCTTAGTGGCATTCTAAATTGCTTCCTTTGTATGGGTAGCTATATCATCCTTCAACAACCTCCACCTAGCCCCACTAAAGAAAAAAGAAATCTAAATTGACTGGTGCTCATGATTCACTCTGCCAGAGTGGCACTTGGAACCCTCCTGTCCTCCCAAGGCGTGGCTCTTGCTGCAAATCCAAGCGCACTCAGGCGTCCCATGGAGAGGGTTCTTAGCCTCTCCCATGGGGTTCTGTGGTCTCCCTCCAGGAAAGATCTTGCATCCCTTTTGTTAGTGCTGACAGTGTAATTTCTGTAAAACACGAGCTTTCGTTAGCTACAAATTAAAAAAAAAAAAAAAAAACAAACCAAAAAAACCCCAACAACACCTGCTTCTCCCGTAGTGACTTTATTCAAGGTCTCTTACACACACACACAGCATCTTCGCGGCCGTACAGCAGAACCGCACAGCTGAGACAAACCCTTCTCCAGAGCCTGCGCCGCCAGTCCGGATTTCTTTCCTTCTTCTTTCCCTCCTCGCGTTTTTGTTTTATGTTTACTTTATTCGTGAGTGCGAGAAAGAATAAGTAAGGGGAGGGTTTAGCCTTGATTGAATCTGCCAGAGTCAGAGGTTTCAGATCTTCTCCCGATCGATTTGTGCGTGCCGAGTTTCGTAAGGGACAAAACGCTTTATGCTTTCTCCGAGTGGTGCAAAAGCACAAGCCTGGTTCTCTCGAGTAGCAAAGATTGCTTCTGAGCAGCTTTTCCCGAGGCACCGAGTGATGTAAAGGATGATTGGCAGAGTGCGTGGCTCTGAATAAATGAATAGAACACATATGTTATTTTTTTTCTTTTCTCTTCCCCCCCCCACCCCCCGAGAGGCTTTTCAGCCCCGTTTCGGAACGTGCACTTTGCAGAGCAGCACCTGCGTTTTGCTGGCTTCTTCCAGGAGACCTGGCGGGCTGACACTCCCTCGGCGAAGGGCTCGTTTAATAAATGTTTCTGAGGCAAAAAGCCATTTTTTTGGGGCTCGTTTCCGGCGCGGGGGGCCCGGCGGGCGCCATCCGCACGGCCACACTGCCACCTGCCGGCAGCGGCCCAGCGCGGCCTGCTCCTCCCGGCACACGGGGCAGGGGGAAAAAAAAAAATAAAAAAAAAAAGGAAAATGAAGTTGTTTTGTTGCTGTGAAAGGTGGAAAGGTTCGGTGTAGTATCTACTGCCACACTGCCCTTCCCATGCCATGACTGCTAGTCCTGCAAAACCTGCTGGATCCTAGGATTCTGAAGTGGTGGTGCCTTCTCAGACACCCGAAGTCCACAAGTAATTGTACCTTAGCTCCTGATCTTGGAACAATGATGCATTCATCAATCCATGAACCAAAAACAAGCAAACATTTAATAATCCAAACAAAACCAAAAATCGGGTCTCTCAGCCTCTCGTTGCCACAATCACATTCGACACTTGTACAGAGAACTGAAGAACCATAATTTAACCAGAGCACTTGAATTATCCCTGGAAAACAAAATGGCCACGGTTTAGAAATAGAATTTCATCATAAACTTGTTAACTGATCTTGCTTTTTGAGAGGATTTGTGCGAGGAAAGTTTCCTCCACACAAGTGTTTGAACTAAACAAATTTGAGGCCCACTACTTCAGCTGGCAGATGAAAAATCAGAATGGTATCCCACAGTGAGCTAAATTCTTTTTGTAAGGAAAATTCTACCTTCTTTTTGGGACAAATACTATGGAATAATAGTATGTTTCTGGCCAAAAAAATCTTAACAAAGAAGCCAGTGAAAAAACATACATCAAAATATTCTGACAGATCCAGTAGACCTTCAAGGCTTACAGAATATGCAACTCATTATATTGAAGCTGTCAGATACAAAAATAACATCAATACCATGTAATTCAGGTGACCAATCATGCAGCCAAAGTATCTTACCATTTCACAGGATGACAACAGGGACAAATTAGATAATGATTCACAGGCTAAAATGTGCTTTATGTTTACGGGGGGGGGGGGGGGGGGGGGGGGAGAAAAAAAAAGAAGGCAGCAAGCTAAAAGCACAACTCAAAATTATCCACCACCACCATAACTGTTCAAAAAATCAACTCTCTCTCCAAAAATTCTCACCATAACTTCTTCTGGTTAAATCCCATGGGGGTAAATCAATATTTCCTATAAGCTTTTAACATGCTACTCTTCAATTTCATTAGCTAATATCTGTGATTCTGAACTACTGATAGAAATAACTAGGATACAGGTACATAATTCCATGTATTTACAACAACAGTGTTCTGGGAATTTCACCATCTGAAAACAAGTTGGTGTACAAGCAGAATGTAATAAATACTGAGATCTCTTGAAGATAATTGTATAAGAAAGTCCCTAATAAATGGTAGACAAACCCTTGATTCTCAGTCATGTGCCTGCTCTGAATCTCAAATTATTTTGGTAATGCGATATCAAAAATTATCCTTTTCTTGAGCTGACTTAAAAATGCTAAAACTACATGGATTTTTTTTTCCATGTGAGATTTTCACAAACTGTTCAAAGCATCTCTTTCTCTATAATACTGTCTCAAGTATTTGAAAGCAAAAATTTCATTTCCATTCTATATGTTTTGAATGAAGAAAAGGTTAGCAGTATTTTAAATTTAAACAGGAGCTATCCTGTCCCTTCCATGACCATAACATTTTGGGAAATTGACTATTTAGCAAGTGATCTACATTCATTCTTAATTGAAATTTCAGTGAAAATAATCAGTGAACATTTTAATAAGAGAAGAATATGGGTCATTTTTGAAACATAGATAGCAAAAATAAATTTATCCCAAAAAAGCAAAGGGGAACAATGAGTTTATCAATTAAGTTTACCAATTAGTTGGGCTTTTTTCCCAAACAGCTTCAGTAGATGAAAAATTATATATCATAAAATCTGAGTACTATATTGCCAACATTTAACTGAACACCCCTATATCCTGTTAATTTCCCCAGTCATCTGAAACAACCTCATATTTCAGTTGACTGCACAAAATGTTTGCACTTAAGCTTTCATAATATTTGGCCAATTTGAGTTTGTACACTGCCCCCTAAAATTTCACCAAATTCTTTGTGCAGAAGAAATCAGCAAACAAACATTTTCAAGTCGCAGAATACAAAAGCATCACAGGGGCAGTGCTCACTCCTATATGAGAAATGGGGTTCTCGGAAGTAACCATTAATAATTGTAGGCATCAGGTTCAAAATTATTAGTATAAAGGGAATATTCCATGTCAGTTACTTTTTAAGGCCAAGACCTGCCGTAATTTACCTAGGCATCATCCCTACAGTACACACCTAATCAGTGGATGACACAGCCTGTTTGGGGCAGAGCCTCTGCTCTGGCTGCTCAAGACTATTACAGGGAAAGGGAGGTCATCTGGAGATTCCTCTGTTCTTCACTTTAGATCCCCTGACTGCCAGAACTGCAGAGATGAAGGAAAAAAAGAACACTAGGTTCTCCAGTGTTATAGCTCAGAATTTGGAGAAAAGGTGCCTTACTACTAAACACAAGGTGTTCACATCATTTGCACCATTATTTGTGTCAGGACTTAATTTGGCCCAGGTACTTGTTTTGGTCACTATTAGGTCAAACTGGACTCCACATTGGAAATACTTGACTGCTTTTTGTTGATCTTCCTGTTAAAAGGGCATTGTGAAAATTAGCATCAATTATTTTAATCTTATAGCTATGAATGATTCTTTAAGAGATTCATAACAAAATTTGACACAAAAATATTCCAAAGCACAGCTCATATCAAAAGTGATCATTAGGAAACAAGTATCACTAAACCTCACTAAATCTGACTTGACTTTACTAAGAGACACAGCACTGTAAATTTCCCTACAATGTAGTCTTTCTGGAAGCCTTCTAACACAAAGGTATGCATAAAAATATTCCCCAGAAATAAAATTTAACAGGGTATGATGTTATCCACACTTATTTTTAGTAGCATCAAAACAAAAAAAAATCAACCCCAGAGCTTGAAGAAACACAGTGAATAGGAAAAAATATGTTTCTTAATCTTGGAAGAACAGTATTTCTGCAGACATAATTAGACACCAAATTCACAGTACACAGGTATTAATAGCATTCACATCTAGATAAAAGCATGGCACCCCTTGGAAATCAACAATATTTTGGCTTACTCACAAAGTCAGACCTCTAAATGCTTGTAACCAGTCCAATTTACTTATTTACACCAGTCTGATTTATTCATTTAAACCAGTGAAAAATCTGAAGTCAATAATGTTATAAAATTTGGAAGCACAGATAATGTCATCTGGAACATCATGAGTCCAGATACTTGTTTTAAGATTTCTTAGAGGTTCAACCCTGAAGTCATGAATGCTTCAGACTTAATTATTTTAAGAGACAGTTAAAATATGGATAACCCCTTGGTTACAGAAGATAGACCAAAACCATGAAGTCTGAAGACTGTCCCAAAAGCTAGAGGGAAGTGAAAATAATTGGTTTCATCACAAATTTATAATGGGTACTGTTACTTGTATACTGTGGCTGCTGATACAATTGGGCTACTACACATCTAAACATGACAGCATCCTCTCCTTTTCCTCATAATGAACTATGTAGCCCTGCATCTGTGACTAAACTGCAGGTCCTCTCCCTTTTTTCAACATAGTCTGGGTCAAAAGTATGCATCCATGCATACTTTAACTCCAGTGTGAGACATCTTGCTTGGATTTCCTTTAGAAAACAGCCCATGTGGTAGCTGAAGATAAATCATTACAAGCTGTGGTAAATATGCTGCCCTGCATAATCATTACTTCTATGAAGATTAAAGCCCCACCAATAACTGTCCCTGCTGTAAAGTTTAGACAACTTTCTCTGTAAGTAACTCAATGAAACTAACAGCATCCAGATTCCTATGAACTTGTAGTTGTTGGATCATCTAATGAGGCCCAAAAGAGCCCCTGTAATGCATTTGTGATGCCTTTCTCTTGTGCATATTCCCATGAGTCCAATGTGTGAGCTCAGCTGACAGTCTCTTTGTCAGTATAGCTGCTATTTTAACTCCCTCTTCTTCCAGATGTTTCTGAAGATCATAGACACTTCATTCCTTCAGAGCTGCTCCTCTTCTGGCAAATCTGGTTGAAGATTTCCAAGAGTTTGGACATAATGAGAATGGGCAGAAAGAAGAATAAACAAAGGCAGAGACAGACACAATGACCATCACAGCCTCCTCCCTAGGAAACCAAGCTAATAGAGAAAACGTGTTTGCAGAATTATGTGCTTAGCTCATTTCTGTCAAGTGAGTGCCTCTTAGTTTTAATGTTTTAAACCTACTTTGATTAAATACAACCAATTTTGAAATGTGTGTCAGAGAACTATAGTGCTTCTGAGCTTGGAGTCCTTAAGTGACTGACAAGAATGTACCGTATTTTTTTTTCCCCCATCTATTTCAATTACACTTTTATAATGGCAGAATAATGGCAAGATTAGTCTATTTTATCATGATTAAATCTTGATTAACATATTAAATAACCGTTGTACACTAATTAACTCTATTAAATGCAATGTCCAATACATTGTTCTACTTCTGTAGACTTCCAATGAAAAAGTAACTATCATTAGTATGCCTATTTCTTATACTGTGTTTTTAAGCTCTAACACAGGGTATCACTATGGACTAAATACCTTAAAGGATAATTTTGATAAGATATTTGGGGAGACTTTATTTTGAAAGAAGTTTGCAGATAAGTTACAATATGAACAGAAAATAATACATTCTTTTAGAGAGCATTTCCAAACATGCCCTATGCAATCTGAATACTGAGGATAAATTTACTCATGTAAGAACAGCATGAAGTTGAATTTTAGATAACCTTCCAGTTCAATTATGTGAGGTGGCATTACAGTATTTTACAGGATGTACAGTTGAAAAGCCATTACCAGGGATTTGTCACTATTTTATAACTGTGAACAACTCTAGGCAAGGCTTTTAACCAGTGGTTAAAAACTCCCTTGTGTCTACATCTTGCAGTAACTTTTTATTCCACTGGAAACACTTTAAACATCTAGTTTCCTCTGTCATGAGCACTCACAGGAACTCAGACATCTGCAGCCTGATTTCTTTGTGTTGCAAACATCTTCTCAAAATACAAAATGAGACCAGCCGTCACCACAAGTCAACATATTTATGCCAGGTTTTCAGCCAACTCTTACAGTTGGGGGGTTTTGTGCACAAAAACATATGGACTGAACTGAATAAAAATTTATTTTTGAAGCCTGCCTATCTGCTTTATGAGATGTTTCAAATGTACAATGTGTGATGACATAACATGCTCAAACTCAGGCTTTTCTAATTCAGGGCACTGAGCTGAGGCACCTCCACTTTCCTAAAGGTCACTGCAAGGACTCTTACACCTCCACATGCCAATTTAGAGACAAGGTGTAAAAACAAAACAGCAGAAGTCCTTGCTGTGATAGAAATGAGCAATAGTTGCATATGTTTCTTCCAATAAAAGGCACAATTGTACTTCAAGAGGCACAAATGAACAGCTGGGATTTGTTCACCCCAGCACCGTGTCTTTTCCCACTTCTCTTGGTTCAAATCCTACAACATAAAAAAGTACATGGTAAGACATTTATACCACCATTCCAGATAATTGTTTCCACACAGGGAAACTTGATGAGCAGAAGCCATCATTGTGTCAGGAAGATGCAAGATTCTGGCTTTTAGGCACAACGGGCCAGCAGAAGAGATTGATAACACAGTTGGCAAGGTAGGGTTTTACCAGGCAAGTGGCATGTGCCATAGTCCTCAAGTAAAGCAAGGGACAGAGATGGTGGCCAAAGTCAAAAAGGAGATCATGAGGCAATTTTGAGGTTATGAGGAAGGTCTGAGTTCAAGCTGCAAAGTCAGATAAAGTTCTGTGGAGTAGCCAGGGCTAGGCAAAGCCCTGTGGTCTCTGGGAAAGGTCCGTGATGACAAGTCATGTCCAAAGTCAAGCCAGTCAAATCAGTCAATGGGACTCGGATCAGATGAACAGGGCCCCTGGGCCAGGCACAGACACAGCTGTGGCTGAGCTAGGAAAAGACACAGCTCAGGCAAACACTGAAGATCCAGGGCTGCAGAGCCAACAGCTAATGGATTGCTGGGGGTTGGTTCTCTCCCTTTTTCCTCTGTGGAATTTTCCCCATTGTCATGCTAAGATACCTGTTGACTGGGCCCTGGGGACAAGGGGGAGGGGAAGGAAGAGAGAGGAGGGAAACCCCTCGATACGCCAACAGCCAGAAGAGGAAGGGGAAGGCTCTGGCTTGGTCCATTTCCCCCGCAGAGTTTGGACGAGAAGGACGATCGCTGCCTCTGCCCCATCCCTGCCATCCCAGCATCGGGAGCCATCCTCACTGCTGTCAGACCCTGCCCTGCTGCCTTCTCGCTGTAACCTGCCACCATCCAGCACTCTGCTGAGCATCGGAACCCACACCGTGAGCGGAGAGCTCTCTCTCCATCTCTCTCTCTCTCCCCCTGGGACAGCGCTGCCATCACCCCCAGCCCTCCTGCAGCTCCGCGGGACCTGCCCGCCCCCAGCACCGGGAACTGCAGCTCAGGGAAAAGGTGCCTGCAGCCAAAAAACACTGGGACTGAGTTACTGTTCTGTTTGTGGGTAATTTCATAGCTGTTGTTGTTCTTGTTTGTCTTGTTAGATATACTAGTAAAGAACTGTTATTCCTACCCCCATATCTTTGCCTGAGAGCTCCCTTAATTTCAAAATCATAATCTGTAGGAAGGAAGGAAGGATCACATTTTTCAGTCCAAAGGCAGGCTTCTGCTTTCCTTAGCAAACACCTGTCTTTCAAACTAGGACAAGGATATAGTATGAAAACCAAAATGACAGCATTTCACACTGTTGGTAGGACTGCGCTGCATCTCTCTCCAGATATTATGCACCAGACATCTTCCAGCCACCTTCTCAATCTACCCAAATTGCAAGAGAGAGGTGCCAAGAGCACACAGGTCACCCATGCCTTCTAGCAGAGGCTTGCTCTCAGGGACAGTCCTGAACCCCCAAAATTCCCAACCAGCACAGCTCTGTCCTATCACCTGGGTGCATCCAAGAGCAAGGTCTCTCCCTTGTCATACCATCACACAGACCTGTGCCCACCCTGGGACCAGATGCCTGCACTCCTTTCCTCCCTTCACGTGATGCAGGAAAAGCTGTTGCACACATTGGGACTCCAGGACACAGAGGTCTGCCCATGTAGGATGCAATTATGTTGGATATTTTCATTCAGCTCAGCAAATGTAAACGTCAGCAACAAATATCTTCATCAGATTCCCAAGGAATGAACAATGTACTCACTCATAGACAAAAGGGATTGTTTCTGAACATGATCTCTGCCTTCAGGCTGTATGACAATGCCTTTTTAGTGGTCTCCACCAAACTTTGTTTGAGATTATATTAGTAACTGGCAGAATTTTTTAATTAGACCACCAAATGGCAACTTTAATGCACAGGATATACAGTCACTGGCTTTTACTTTGAATTTCTTTTATTGTCTAAGCAAAAGAATCAGCAAGAAGAGGAACTGGTTACTACAAAAGCATGATAACTACTTCAATCCCTAGCTGTAAACATACAGTAATTAATCAATTAATGCAGATCACATACATCAAGGAAAAAATATATAGGATGAAGTCAGCATAAATCTTTTGTATAGTTTTATGAATGATCTAATGTTGTAACTCACTCAAGATACTTCAGATTTACAGCAATACATAAGCAGACTGTAGAATCAGAATAAAATTAAAGACCTGATCCACATTAATAATATTTTTTTTAAAAGAAGCAATTGTTTCTGGTGAGCTTAAGAGATTTTGATATTCATTGTGGAATAAAAATGCATTATGGCTCTCCACAGTCAGAACTGAATCAGAAAAACCTATTCAGCAAGAGCCCTTAAAAATTAATTATGTATTCATGCCCATGTAACTTCAGCATATCCTTGCAATTAACCATTACCTTGAATGCATCTGAGAATAAGAAAAATTCTTCTGAATTTAGGAAGAAGTTAAAATGGTCACAAACACTTGATCTCTTAATACCCTTTTTTATAAAGGGCATTTTCAGGACTAATTAACTATATTTCTGAAAGGGAGGTACTTTCAAACCCTCTGATGAACCATTTTGTGTATTACTATTCCTTGCAATCCTTTGAATTTCCAATACACAAGTCCATTATTTCATCAGAATGTTTGTGCATATATGTGCATATATGTACAAATTTATTTATACAAATAAATTTATCTGCAGCTATGTAAAGTTTAAGAAAATTTAGCTCATCTTGGAGCTTTTTAATTCTCTATTTCTTTACACATATTTATTAATGTTTCAACTCATAATATGGAAGAAAAAATTGAAATTAATTTTAAAAGGAAGTTATTAATGGGAATTCTGAGGGCATTAACTCCCTTTTGATAACACCTTATATTTTATATTAAAGTGTGTGTTCACCAGTTAAGCTCCCCTATCAACAGGTTTAAACTGCAAGTCCATGGAAATAAGTTATTTGATTCCTTGAAAGCAATTCAACTGAATCAATTTCTAGTTATCTTTGGGCATGTTCTTTAAATTAAAAGAAACAAAAAATTTTATTATTTTATAACTTGTTTTTCATCTGAAGAAAATACCATGCATTTATAATTTTGAGCACTGCTTAACTTCATATTTTCATCTGAAGGCTTCCCTGGATGTTGTGTGGCATTGATTTCAGAATAAGCTTCTATGTTAAGGTGTGATCAGTTATATAGACAGGCTCACAGCACTCTTATATCTGAAATACCCCTGGAGGCTTTTATCATTTCTCTATGGCATAGATTTTAATCTTTATGGAGTGAAATCCAAAATTACTGAACACAAAGTATCTCTCACTTCAACTACAGTACATGGTGATCACAAGAACCCCATAACCCAAAATACAAGATGCTTTTAGAGACTGGTCCACAGTCTGTTGAGGTCAAAGTCCATCCTAAGTTAGAGTGTTCCAATATAATGAGTTCTTTCATTTGCTATGAATCTCTTCTCAAAATTCCTTCTTAGAGGGAAAAGAAGAAATATTCCATAACAATACGATAATTAGATCTCAAACATAGCTCATTTGCACGTGCAATATTTCTTTAGAAGTCATAATAACACAAAATAAATTAAATCCCCCACATATAATGAAGCCTAATCAATGTTTTAATGTCTCTGAATGCAATCATAAGTGAAATCTGTATGCTTTTAATACCAAAAGAGGAATTAAGACCTGCTTAGGCTAGAAGAGCAAATGTTGACTAAAATGTAGTTAAGCATTTTAGTACAAAACTTGTAAACTTATGCCTCCTGGACACCATTAAAACATCCCTGTAGCTCAAACTGACTCAAAGTTCTGTAACTTAGAGCATTTCTGCAGCAATGAGGTTAAATTATCAATCTGAACTGAGTTGCAAAACACATGCACCTGTGCAGTTTTACCCTAATCACACTGCTTTTGGACTGCAACTATATCATACCTTGCTCGTACAATCACAGAAAATAACCGAAAATAAACGAAAGAATCCATACGCATTAACAGTAAAAAAGTTTAAACTTGTTGAACTCTCCAGAATTTGTGAAGTAGGGTGAGACAAGGATATACAGGAGCTTCAATAAATGGCAATGAATTCATATTTAAAGTTAGGATGACACTGCTGCTAAACCACAGAATTGGAATTCAGGTCTGGGTTTCATTTCTGCATGTGTTATAGGCACATAACATGATCTTAGATGACCCACCATAATCCTAGTTCATTTAGATACCAGCAGACATATTTACAAGAGAAATTAGATGCTTATGGGAGGCAGGTTCTTAAAGTACTTTCTTCAGACAGTGCAAACCTTCCTCCATCTCCAGTACTACAGCATAAAATGGGAATCAAGGCATCCTGCCGACCCGTTTTCCTCTTCAAATTTTCCACATTTCAAGGGCCCTTAGTGATTGCCTTGTCCCTGATTTCTTTGCACATCACCTAGCACAAAACCTCAGGATTATTATAAAGCCTGAGGACCTTTAAATAAAGTGATATACCAATAAATACTTAACACACTCTCAATACACTCTCTACCAGAACAATTTCTCACTGTTAGTAACAACCTTTGGTGAAAGACAACATGTCAGTGTACTCTCAGGGAATTTGGACAATTTTCTAATTAATTTCTGAACATTTGTAGCACAAACCAAGCATCAGTAAATTATGCTTAGAGTATTTGGAGCACTTCCAACCTCATTTTCTTTTCTTCTCCCTCTTCTTTCACTAGAAGAGGCAGATATGGTTAAAATTACACAACAAAAATATTTCTTTACGGAACACTTGCAGCAATTATCATTTTTATAAACCTTATTCTTTTATGCTTGGGGTTTGTCCTCAGCTGATCTTGTTTCAGGTCAAGAAGTGACCCAATAAATGCAAGAAGCAGATACTCCATACTTCCTGCCTGAATATAGCTCAAAATAAAGCATATTATCAGTAAAGTCTCTCAAGAGCACTTATGAGACAGAGAAACACTTGAAGGAATTATTCATACACTTGTTTACATTAGTGTTCATAGTGTTAAAATGATCAGTTCACCACATAGAATCCACTGTACCTATAAAATGTTACAACGCAAGCAAACCAACCAAATAAATAATGCAGGACTATTTCAGACACTACTTGCACTAAGTCACAACCCTACTTAGGTCTGTCAAGTTTAATTCAGGACTGAGGTAGAAGGTCTTGTTAAGAGTCTTATTCAAAGTCCTCATTGCATAGCTCACCACATGTTGGCAAGAAATCTCCTTTCACAGTGCTGTAGGGAGTAAGGCCAGGATCATCCTGCTGTGGGTCCCACACAAGTTTTCCCAAATGATCCATTTTATTTCCTGATTTGAGAGTTAAGGGACAGCACCAGGTCCTTTCTGAGACATTTCTTCATCTAATTGTCAGGTACTTCATTAAGAAAAAAGCCACCAAGACAAACTTCTCCCACAGCTGATTGTGGTATCTTCCTTTCTATAACTCAGAGGTCTTCTGCTCTGGCAGCCACAATTATATAAAGTGCTGCAGTCCAAGGAAAGACTGAGGCAGTCAAATCAAACAACCAGATCCATCTACCACAACAACATTAGTTTCTATTCCACTTCTATATTAAACATTCTCTTGACTGTGGTCTAACACTGCCTTCATAGTACACCTCCCACACAGCAAGCAGCCCCTTTCACTGGGCTCAGTGTATAGACCCTGTAAAAGTCATTACGGCAATGTAATTTCTAGTACTTGCTTTTTCACTATAGCAAAATCTCACAGGAATCAGACCCACTTATGGTCTTAACTAAAACTAGCCATCTGACTTAATTAACATTTAGAATTCATCAAACCTTGCAGGGCTCATACTGGGCTCTGGGGCAGCTTGGCAGTGCTCACACTGGGCTCCTGCTGGGTCTAGTCTCTGGTAGCAGTGTTTTTCCACCAGATGACACTCTTGGTGTTAAAACATAGTAAGAATGAAACAAACAAACAAACAAAAAAAAAACCTATTTCACTCAATCTCCACATCACACAATGCACCACACAGCACAGGGAGAACAGGAAGCAGAAATAGTAAGAGCAGCAGGAACTAAGAGAAACTCACATTGCCCTTGTATATTTGCTCCATAAGCTGTAACCTAACAATAGTTACATCTGTAAATACCTTTCTGTGCAATACAAATCCTGAATGTATTTTCTTTTTTCTCCATATGTGCACATTGATATTAAAAGCAGCACAAAGATTTGTTCCTCTGAAGGAACCACAGATGTTGGAAAAGTTTCCCAAAATCAGGATTGATGTCAATTGGGAAAGAGACTTCCATTTGGGCCATCCAAAACACCCGAATTTCTCAAGACCAAAGTTACATGCTCAGAGCATTGAACACTGATGGACAGACAGCAGCTGCTCATGGTCTTGGCTGCTTCAGGTGGGTCTGGAGCAGGCCCACAGAACCAGATCTTTTTATGACCTCTTTCTGTAACCTCACAGTACATAGCCTTCACGCAAGCCTGCTTTGCACTTCTTCCTTTGTACCCAAGTGGCAAGTTACCAAGTAATACTGAAGTAACCACCAGAGACACAGCATTATTTTGATGACCACAATGCCTGATGGTTTGATTAGACTTTATGAAGTGTTTTATTTTTCTGTTCTATGTGAAAATGCAGGCAAATGTAAAAAGCCCATTTGCTAAGAACTAGCATGAGATTAAGTAGAAACACGATATTGAGAAAAGAAAATGTCAGCTGTATAAATATACTTTCTCAAAGTGCAATGTAAAAGCAAACTTCAAACATTTAGCATGAATCGCCACTACAACTTGAGTTTTTACCTTCTTAAAGCTTCAAAAATTTTGTACATTGATGGTCTCTGTTCCTCAGGGAATTATTATTGTTAATAATTATTGAGAAAAGCACCACAAGTCCTACATTTTGTCATGTTTGAAGACTAGTATTAAGACACAAAGCCTGTTCACTCTTTTCACTGCATACTAGAGGCTGCAGGCACTGAGAAGGAGCAATGCAAATGCACGAGAAAGGCAAAAATTACCAAATTCCAACACAGATCTTTCCTGAGAAACTATTAATTTCTTACATGACAAACAAGATATTTGGTGGCAGTGAAAATATGACAACTCTATCTATCAATCCAACCAAGTTTATCATGAGGCTTAAACATTTCTTAACTGTCAAACTACAACATATCCCTAGAAATAATAAACTACATTCTGAACTATCTGCCAAAAGCACACAGGGAAAAAAATACCAAAGATAACTTCCAAACCATAAATAATGTTTTTGCAGTCATACTTGCATCCTTATTCCTGAAACCAATTTAAAAAAAAATTGGACAAGGCAGCCTGGGAATAAAGAATCATTTGCCATTAGACTTTAATGTGTGATTACTTAGTAATGTAATTGAAAGCATGACTGTAGCACACTGCCAGCTTTCTATTGCCAGGAGATTACATCGTAAATGATACAGAGCATTTCATGTCTTTTTTTTCCATATATTTTGTGACAAGAAGTTTTGCTTAATATTTGAATTTGCTTTTCTTTCTCAAATACTGCAGAATCAAAGGGAAGGAGATGTGAAGGGGAGGTAATAGGTCTCAATTCATCATTAGCAGGAGAAAACATAAGATACTAATTGCCATGATTGTAATAGCAGATTTGTGATGAAGGCCAATGATATCTAAGCATATATAACTGACAACAACGCACCTTTAGGACTATATTTTTTGCTCTGATTCTGTGAATTAGAGTAAAATCCAAGAATTAACTGCGCAGCCTATGTCTGTTGGAGCAACTTCCTAGAAATGTGTTCAGTTATACCATCTGTACCTCCCAGAGACCTGACCCAAATCACAGTACTCCACAAAGCCTCATGGTGCTTAAAAGCTTGATCTTCAGCCAAGGCAGCCAGGAAAAGCTGTGTGGGCTTTCAGAAGAGTTGTCCTTTCACACCTGCAGAGACCCTAGACCTTCATTAAGAAGCTGCACTGACAGCTACAGAAGAGATACAGAAATTCAGGGCTCCTTCCCTTGCAAAGAAAGCATTGACTCACCAGTGTTTTCCCTCATTTGTCTTGATAGCTTTTCCCTCCAAGCATCCTGTGGTTTCAACCACTTCCACAACAAAATTTCCAAAGGCTTTACTGCTAAGAGGAGCTTGTTATCCCAGATCACCTAACATGGCTAAGGCATCCTGGCCACAACTTCTTCCTTCTCAAAGTCCATATAGTTTGCAAAAATTATTCTCAACAGAAAATAATCAAAAATTCAAGGGTTTTTGGACACTGGGATTTTTGTCCACATAGACTGGGGTAACAAATCACACTTTGCTGATCCTTGTACAAAGAACCTGTGCCACCCCACACCCAAGGAACTTACCTGGCCCAGCAGTCACCATAAACCTTATCAGACAAATTCAGTAGAACCATGTTGCCACAGAGCTATCATTAATATATATGTTGCTATAGCATTCATATTTGATTGCTTGATACCTTCAGATCACCTAAGAGATACATTTCACATTTTAAGGGCAGAGGTTTCTGGGATGCAAAACCCACTCTGACAAGGGAATTCAAGAAGAAACTGAGAGGAGATGAAGTTTACAGCAATTTCCTTGTCCTTGCAGCCCACTCTCACACATTTCTCGTCAAAAAAAGCACTGAATGGAGCTTGAGTAAGGATTCCTTGGCTCACAGGCTTTGTTTTGTCTTTATCTTATTTTGCTGAATGTCAGGTGACAACACAGACAATACAGAACTCCAAGAAGTGGATGTTTCAGAATAGGAGTTATCATTCACAGGCAACAGTCTGTCTCTTCTGTCACACCACTAGTATTGAAACCAAGAATGAAAGAATAAGACAATAACTGCAAGGTGGCAAGGTGCAGAGGTTTCCTTCCAGAGACTGATTCTAGGCTAGCTTTCCCTCCAGTAAGAAAAATGACTGCATCTTGACAGGGGCCCTTCAACTACAACATACAATTCATTTTTCAAGAAAAAATTTTAGTTACAAGACTTCTTATAAAAATAATTTGCTCCACAGCTGCTTTTACATAATTTCTTAAACTATTTTCAGAGTACTGAGTGATTGGAACAAACCAGATTACTTCCCTCAAATTTGTCCTAGTGACCTACCATATACATTAATAAAGGGGTATTTTTTTTCTGTCTATAACTCCGTTTTTACTGAAGAAAGCTATGCCAGTTGCATGAAAATGCTTTTAACCTATTCAGTTCATGACAGTGGAAGTACCAGAGCCTTCTGGGCTTTGTAATATAATAGCACCCCTTTATCATATTGAACAGTTTATTGGAACCAGCTTGTACAGATGATTTAGTTCACCATAGTGAGACCACAACTGCAGGGCTCCAATCTCTGTTTGGGGACTCTTCTGTAATTTCCAGTGTTTTCAGTTTGGCCTTCAAATGGGTTCCCTTTTTTGGGTGTTTTCTGTTTGTGCTTTTAGCAGCAGTATGGGGGTTTGTGTGGTTTCTGTCGGGTTTTTTTTTTGTTTTGTTTTTTTTCTGTTTGCTTCCTTTTCACTAATCTTTGCATAAAACTCCAGTTAGGATTTTCATTCTTGGTATATATATATTCTAAAGATAAGACCTGGTCCAGATAATGTGCATTTTGTGAACACATAATGGCCACTCATTTTCATCAAAACAGGAATAGGCTTTATCCAACACAAGGCAGAAACCTTTCCCAACTCTATTTTATATAGAGATTCTAATACGAGAAATATTTCTAGGACAAGTATCCTTATGCTATAGAAAAGGACAACCACATCAGAGATCTGAGTCTGCACATGGACTGGGTCAGCTAAAGTAACTGGTAGCTTCATGTAGCAGCTGGTACAAGTCATGTGCAGCTAGCGTGGCTCCTAGTACAAGTCTGAATTTTAACCTACGTTTTGCTATGACAAACGAATTAAATACTACCAATACTATAATACTACTTGTTCCAAACAATCAGTTCTGCTGTGCTCAGGGAGCATATGGCTGAACCATGCAAACAACCTGTTGGTCATTGAGAAGTACAAAAGTGTCCGGAGCTGTCTTTAGCAAGCTGACTGAGCACCACCAATAAAATGTGCATCTGTGAACAAAATCCACTTAGCCTTTACACAGTCATTTGGACTTAAACCATGACACTTTGGCAGATTAAAACATTCCTTCCAGGGCATTTAATGGAATCGCTTCACATGATAATCTGCTGTTGATCTCATAATATGATTCTGTGTCTGGGTATATTAACATTCACATAGATAAAAGATTCTCTTTCAGCATACAGACGAGTATGTAAAAACATAACTTTCTACATTTTTGTATGATTACACCTACATGCAAAAGCATTTTAATTGCATTACAAATCAAGATTTACCATGAATATATAGAAAGACATCCAAGCAGACTGTTACTTCAAAAAAATCTTTCTTAAATGGTCAACTTCCACAGACTTTAGTGTGAGGTTTGCACTGGTACCAAAGCGAGATTCTTACCTCAAAAATATGCAGCTGTCTCTTCTTCCTTAAGCTGTTGAGTAGCATGGATTTGACTCAGGTTCATTTGCCCTGGAAGATTACCTAAAAAACACTAGTCTAGTGCACTTCATCTCTTGATTAATTTTGATAAGGGGCAGCCAAAATATAAGGAATTTTGCATCCTTTATGTAAAGGCATTCCAAGGTAGGGGGGAGGGGGTGTAGAGAGAAGATAATTTGGAGTTTGCTATTTTTTCCCCTCCAGAAGAAAATTAGACAGTAGAAAAGCCTGAGGCCAAACCAATAAAATTTGCTAAGCACTCCAGATGAAGGAAGTCATGAGATGAGACTAATGATGACTTTCCAGAAGTATGCTGGTGGACAGAAGCAAAGTCCTTCAACAAAAAGAAAAAAGCAAGTTACAAATAGCAACAAGGGAAATTCCAATTGTGTATATATATATATATATATATATAAATTCCTTACAATAAATGTCTAAGCACTGAAACAGTTGCCTAGAGTGGCAGAGAACTTTACATCTTGAGGATTTCCAGATCCTTGTTTAAGTGTCTGAACATGCTTATCAAAATTTAGCAGGGCAAGCTGAGCAACCTTGAGCAGGAAAGACTAAATCACCTCCCAAAACTCCATCCAATTTAAATTTTTCCATGATTCTCCTGTTCCATGTTTACACACTCTCAGAGGATGGGTGACAGTAGGAGTATTCAGTAACAGGCTCTACAGTCACCAATACAAGTTAGTGGGTACTGTCACTTGTACACAATATCTACTGTCATTGTGAAAATTGAAGAAAAACAGCCAAAGAGACCAAATGACAGACCTCCACAGAACAAATGATTTCTACTGTCAGGTGTACAGTAATTATGTCCTGATGAGAACCAGAAGAAATCCACATTGGCCTTGGAGAGGATATTGCTTTGTATCTTAGAAAATGCAATCACAGCAGGTACAGAGATGGATAATTCACTAAGTCTAGAAGATGAATAAAGAATCCATCATGTGCACATTAAAGAATTTCAACAACTGTCCTTTCTTATGAAAATATTCGCCTCACAGTACTATCACATCAAAAAAGCTTACAGTTTATACTGTACAAGTATGAGCTGTGACCACTGGATACCCAGATCAGAGCTATTGAGAATCCTTTCTGAATTCCTGCCATTTTTTTCCACCACATAACTTCTCTGGATCAGAGGATGCAAATTGCCCTGGTCTCCATCAAATCTGAATAGTTTGTCTAATATGGACAAATTTCTTCTGGCAACATGCTAGTAAATGAGACCACAAAATACATTATTCTATTGAACTCCCATCACATGTGAATCCAGGTTCACAGAACTAAAAGGCAAAGACGTAATTCCAGTTGACCACAGAGCCTCCAGTATGTAAATTAGATTTGGCTAGTTCTATGCAACAGAGCTATCAAGTAAACCGGTGAAACATACCATAAGAAACCAGATACAACAGCCTGAAGTAAACTACAATTGGTTTGTCAAACTTTGTAAATACAGTTATATTGACTGGAAAAAATTACCCCGCCAGTTAGTCCAATTTGGGGAATTAATTGGGAATGTTACCTCATGACTCAAAGAGTTCTGCCATAGTTACAACACATGGAATGTATTAAATGAACACTCCAAAACTCTTGTGGGATTCATTTTTTATTGCCAGTCCTGACAGGATTTTTTTATTTTCTTTCTTACAGCTTTTAGTCTTTTACTACCCATATCACCATACACCACGTGTAGACTGGTCCTGGAGAATTCTTACCAGTCTCTCTAAGCTACTAAACACCATGACTTTCCCAAGTTCAACACCTATAAACCCACCAAAACCTCAACTGTATTACTTTGTGCTGAGTTATTTCTCTCACATCTGAAGCGAATCAGTACTTGGCCATCTCCGGAACATGGTCTTACTGTCAAGAGCACACCATTGATTAAGCGATGGCTGATTTAAATTATCTGGCCAGCTACAAGAAAGGCAAAGCAATCTCTTACAGTACTGGCACATATGTCATAGGCCAATATGGTTTATCTATAACTACCCAGCATTATTGAGCTCTACAGAAATTACTCTTGCTGAAGAGAGATTCTTTCAATTTTAAGATACAGTCAAGATGCCTAGAATATTTTGGATTATCAAACAGCCTTCTGGCACACTTAAAATAAGAACAGCAATATTAGCTTCATCGCCATCACTGAACTTGATAGGGGAAAACTACATATAGGAGCTGGAACTGTATCAAAAAGAAATTCCTGTACAGCATCACTGTACGCTCTTAAACCACTTCTAGCTTTTGCCCCAGAGACAGGATATACTTCAGTGATGTAAGAAGCAATCTCTGTATACGTTGTAGTTAGGTTTACAATTCTTCCTGTCATTCCTCAAGATAAAATGGCACTAGCCAGAGGAAAGATTTTATTTCAAGGCTAGGGTGGTTTGTGTTAGTTTTTTCATTTTGTTGGGGTTTTTTCCTCCATTTTTGTGTCCATCAGTCCACTTGGTGGAGACTAGTATCTAGTCTTTCTTCTCTAAAAAGCACTCCATGAAATTGACTGCTATGGACAGATGCTCCTCATCCTGGTATCTGCCAGCAGCATACAGATAAAGGTTTTCCCCCATACCGTAATAGAGTCTCTGAGTAAGGTTAGACTAGATAACACTAGCTTCCTCTCTACAGTTCTACTCCCAAAAAGTTAGAGACATCCCTATAACTGTTAGGCAATGGAATAATTTCCTAAAACCGCAGCAACACTTTGATAGACACTGTGGAAATAAACTCACATAATGGTATTTATTTTCTAAAGTTTGTTACATGTACGGCAATAAAATATTCTAATGAGATCTCTGGAGAAATATCCTATTAAGGAACATATGCTGAACAAACATCACCAAATAGTATTCCATCAGTACGCTAGAAGAAAGGCAAAACACATTCCCTTCATTCGCCACTCCGATTCAGTGTTCTATCAACTGGCTGCCATTGGCAGGCCAACTCTAGTAAATTTTGCCACTACTTGCTCCTGATACCTCTTCTAAAGAGAGATAAAAAAAGCCAGAACACTATTTTAAAACAAAGTAAATATCTAAGTCTCACACCAGATTGGTCTAACACACTTAGATCGAGCACAAGTATGGTTTAGTTTAACCTGCTCAGGAGGAGGTCTAAGGCTGGCAAAAATCCCATAAGCTACATACAAGGCACTGGGTACATTCAGACACCAGCATTTCTATAGCTAGTGAAACATTTCTAAACAGCCAACAACACCACACATTGCTGAACTCAAGCTTAATATCAATTCCTTTTACAGTAAACTACCAAATAATACTGATGTCTTTGTCCACCACATTCATGTTAAGCATTTGATCAATCCACATGAATGCTAAAAGTAACTTCTAAAATACCTTAGTTATCTCAACCTTTTAGCCAGTAAGTGTCCTCACAATATAGTTATCTATGGAGCTACATAGATCCACACTGTAGGGAGGCAAGCTCTCAGGAAACTTGGTAGCCCTCAAAATTTAGGATGAAGACTGTATATTTGATCTGGAGTGTCCACAAAGCCAGTATTAAGAATAACTAATTCTTGAGGACTCTCTCTCTTTGAGGAAGATAAATATCATTTTTTGGTCAGAGTACCTCTTCAGAGCCCTACTGATAGCCTCAAACTATGACTAAAGTCACCAAACTGCAAATCATCCCTAGTGCTGCACTGCATAAGGTGATGAACAGCTGTGATGCAGCAGAGGTGTGCCACAATTATGCCAAGACAGACAGGGCTGGTATCACCACCAGCCCTTTATTCACAAACTCTACATGGCCTTCTTTACAGACCTTTCTGTCACACAACTCTGACTCCTTCCTTCATAGACCTCTCTCAGATAACTCTGACTCCTTCTCTTTCTGGCAGCTTCACACAGCACTGATTCCTTGTCCTACAGGCAGCTCCACACAGCTCTGACTCTTTCTCTCATTCTCCATGACTGGCTGACCCCAAGCTGCCCCTTTCCCAGCCACCTAACCCTGACTGTCCCTCACACAACATCTTACTTTATCCATCCTTTACCTCCTCACAGCACAGCCAACAGCCTCCTTCTCTTACTCCAGCATCCTCCTAACCCCACCTGCAAGTGCTACCCCACTCCTTTATATCCCCCAGACTGATTGGCCAGACATAGGTGTTTCCACTCCTTGGTAACCAGTACAGCTGAGGTCATTGGGGAAGATTCCCTCCTGTACTAATCCTTTCAGCCTAGCTCTCCACAGAGGTGATGTATCTGTCATGCATTATCAATGCATTTGCTGGCAAAGCAGTACTTTTCCCAGCTCCTATTGACACTGGCTTTGTTAAAGTAATTCCTGTTGACATTACTGCAACAGTGGCAACCATAAGAGAGGTAACATTTGCATAAATAAACCAAACAACCACAAAGTCACCAGAAGACACAAAAAAGTAATTCACAAAAGATTAAATACTTTTGCTCATCAACAGCCTTCACCTTCTTGACAAGGGCCTTATATGAAAAGTACTTGCTCGTCGTCATTGTTCTTTTCTTTGCCCTTTTTATCCTGGCTAATCTGTAAATAACATTTTCTGGGAAGTATCAGAAAATAAGAACTAGAGTTTAAGAAATGGCATCCCTTTCTTTTTTTCTTCTGGTTGTGTATATACATGTATCAACACTGATGCATCTGTTTCAGAAGTAGGGATCCCAGTGGAAAGCTGCCCTCAGTTTTATCTTCACAATTTATATCTTTGATATAGATTTTAGTGACAAAAAGAGTAGTATTGATGCTACATCTACAACAGATACCTAATAAAACATTATATTTTGAATTATGAAAAACTGTTGAAGGTTCTTTCTTGTACACCATAACCAGAAAACCAGCATTAAATTGAGCAACACTTCTCATTCAGATACACCTGTGCAATTAAAGGGTCCTGTGTCTAAATGGAAAAATAGAATCAGTCAAGAATAGTCAAGTCTCTGACAGGTCTTGGAAAGGTACAGAGCTGCTGGTAGGACAGGTTCAAATGTAAATGTGTTTTAATAAAACGAAATCACATAAACATGATAGCACTTGCTGACAAGCTACAGCAGATTGAGAGAGTAGTTTGGACAGATTATCAACCCAAAACTGTTAAGGTGAATGTTGTCATTAGTAGAGCAGATAACACTTAAGAAGGCACTAGGATTTCATCTAGATTCCCAGAATCAGCTAGAAGTTTCCCGGTACAATTTTGTTAAAATAAAACTTCTCTGCAAAAAGGTAAACTGTCAAAACACAAGATTATTTTAAGGGGAAGAAAGGTTAAAATGATAGTTTCTTTATAGACTTTTTAAAAAATAGTATCCTTTGACTTTTCAGAGGGAGGAACTAAAAGAGGTGAAACATTGGAGAGATTTGGGAAGTTGATAAAAGTGCACTACTTCAGAAGTGGAAATAAAAGATTGCAGTTCCTATCCATCCTGGCCCAGGACACTTGAACATCCTCTTCTTACCTTCCCTGCTGTCAAAAGAGCAGTGAGGGCTACAATACACTTAGCACCAGCTTCAGTGTGCCAAGTGACAGGTAAAAGAGAAAAGTAGGTAAGCAAGAAAACGAACAATGAAACCAAGAGCACCAACTCCCTCAGGGAGGAAAGGAAAATTAGGCTATTGTTGCTATGAATCGTTCTGAAGATACTTCAGAAACGTGCTTAAGGGTGTGGCATAAAACCTTATTAGGCAAGAAAATGAATGCCATAATCCTCTGAACACTGCTTCTTGGGGACAAACATTTAAAACCAAAACACCTTTTTTTTCCCCATATTTGCTTCTTACCTGGCCTAATATACTAATAGTTAATGAGAAATTAAAGATATGTGCCTTTGGTTATTGTTGCTAATTAAAGAACAAAGTAGAATATTTTCATCTGTATCCATGATTTAAGCAGTAGCTGAGTTTAAATAGGAATTATCTAAGGATTTCAAGGTTTGTCCCACTATGTTACTATAATTACTCTTAACCTACATAAATAAGATAACAGTATCCCCAAAGTAAATGAGATGTCAGCCTTCACATTGTTTCAACAGCCTGTTCAACCCATTGAAGGCACTGAAAATCTCCACTGACTTCAATGGACTTTGGATCAAACCCATAAGTCTTTAAAGTATTTTGGATTAAAGTGGATTTTGGCAGTCGTCCAAAAGAGAAAAATACTTTAGAGCAGCAGAGGGGTTCCTGGGAATTGTCAGATGACAGGTTTTCCTATAGCAACACTCTCTTTACAATATAATTGTATCAAGCTTGGAATTCATTAAAAAAAAAAAAGGTAGTCTATTATAAGAATCTATTTATTTTAGCATAAGTATTGTGCCTATTTAAGTGTCTGGGTATTTATCTTTAGGGAAGAGAAAAGCTTTACGGATAGCTAAATACACTCTGAATGCAGGTTAAAGTATCTTCTCGTTAATGTTTTTAAGGTTTAACTTTAATATATGGCATTATTACTTTGTGGAAGAGAAATTAAATGTAATGTAGAGGAATCTAATGGCACATGATGCATCTAATCAAATCTTAAGAGAGAGAATTATGCTTCATGGATAAGAGCTGCCACTCAAATTGCAGCATTTTGTATTCCTTTAAATGAATTAATGTTAAGAGGATAATCACCATTCATGACTGATACCTGAGTATTGTATTAACAGTCACACATATATGCTGGTCACAGCTTCAGGGCTTGTGTTCCCCATCCCTGCTCACCCTGGAACGTTCCAAGTTCTAGAGAGAAAAGTGAAAAAACCACCATGTGATTTGTAAGCCTTGAAATATGAAAATTTATTTCATTTGTTTTTATCATTCAATCTACACAATGATTTTCAACAAGCCATCTTCTAGGTGCTATACAGTGCTCACTGACAGCAGGTTGTGGAAAGCCAGTGAATATCAGCATGGTCAGTGATTTCACTGGAATGAGCTGTAGGAGCACTGGAATGGGTGACATTTTCCAGGCCACCAAGGCTATCCCAACTGCTAAATCAGACAACTGAAGCCCAAGCATGGGCATTATATTATTGCTATAATTTTTTTTCATTCTAACTCCCAAAGTAATTAGAAGGTTTGGGGTTTGGTATTGGTGTGGTATTTGTGTTGGTTTTGTTGTATTTTATTCCACTCCTGCTCTTCCTATCAGAGAGATGTTCCAGAACCTAAATTCTCAAATAGAACAGAAACATCTTTCTAATTTTCGTTCTAATGAATTTATGGCTGTTTTATAACCATTTACTCTTGTGCCAGTGTTGCTCATTCTTCCTTTCTGCCTTTTATTTCCTGACATATAAAGGCAGCAATAATATCTCCCCTTAGAGCTTTAGGCATAAAAGGGCAATTGTGCAGTAAAGTCTAGAGCTGAGCAGCAGAAGA
This sequence comes from Cinclus cinclus, assembly GCF_963662255.1. Classification (NCBI taxonomy): domain Eukaryota; kingdom Metazoa; phylum Chordata; class Aves; order Passeriformes; family Cinclidae; genus Cinclus; species Cinclus cinclus. Next base: position 66,456,051 of record NC_085046.1, read on the forward strand.
CACATCCACAACTGAGCTGCTCATCCTTCCTTAGGGTGGTGGTGTGCCAGCTCCAATAAGACAACTTAGTTGTATACAATATATAAATCAATCCTTCTCTGAAGATGTTACATTTTATATTTGCTATATTCCTTTAAAACTTACTAGCTTCATATTCTTCTTATTCTGCCACTTTCGACATTTTTAGGGGCAAAACCAGACAAAATTCTACCAGAAAATACTAATGTCCATATGATCACAGAACACTTAAAGATGAAACTAGTAGATAGAAATGTCTCTGAGAGAAGAAAGCAAAGGAGAAAATTTTCATAAGGCAACTTGTTTGTTTTGTTTCTTACTAGAGATGAACAATTTTCTATTGCTCAGTTCAGCTGTGACTGAGAAGTTCCTGCTTCATCAGCTACCCAGCCTGGCTAATCAAGTGAACAAGGACCATTTCCATGTTTCTGGCTTTCAGAAACTATGTCATGCTTTCTGATAGGTACAAATTAATATTAATAACTAGAAATTAAGATGAACAAAGGAGGAAATGACACAGTTACAGCAAACACACCAAAAAACCAACAGAAGAAAAATCCCCAGCTGCACCCCTCTTCAGGTGAGGTTAAATGCAAAAGAAACTGTAATCAAATTCAGAGGAATTCTCATCTACTAAAAATAGTTTGATCATCCAGAGATCTAAGGCCTGCATGTTCTGAAAAGCAGGACATAAAATATGCTAAATCAAAGACTGTTTCCTTGGAGCACATATTTTGAAGTATTACCTTTCAGCAGACTAAAAAGTAAGTTTTTTATTCCACCCCATTAAGAGATCCTCCTACTGGTCTGCCTTCCAATTGCAATTGATACCCCTTAATGTTCAACACTGTGACCTTCCTGACACAAAACTCTTCCTAGTAATTCTGTGTTAAGAGACCCACAGGTGAATAAGACCAGGCAAAAAAGAAGCAGAAGGGAATTGTACGCTAAGCATCAAATGTCACTTTATTGAATCTGGGAAAAGAGTGTAAAGTTTCCACTTTCCTCAAGACTGCACTGCAGCTGGAATGAACAAAAAAATTAGGATGTGCCACTCTTCTAAGTATTTGGTACCTGTGTGCTGCCTTCCAACACTCTGGAAAGGCAGTACTCAATCTATTCAGGCATGCTTCCCTAAACAAACAAACAAGAACCAGAATCATGCCCAGAGACAAACAAATCTTCTCCTGCTTTCCTCCCTCCCCCCGATAAAAAATAAAAAACAGCCACCAAAAAAACCACCACCTGTTACGAGTTCTACAATCCAGAGTTGTGCATGTGTCTTCAGCTTTTAAAAAACTATATAAAATCTCTCTGAACAATTCTGCAGATCAGTCAACCCATTGAGGTATTTTCAATAATGTTTAAAAGAGTTATGGAAAGACATATTTACAGAAAACCAAGTAACAAACAAAACCACAACAAAATTAGTGGACTGACATACTGGCAATGCCCCATGAACTCAGACATCAGAAAATTTTCCTCCCCACTCTTTCAGATATTTATAAAAATATGCAAGTCAAGGATTCCTATGCTCATCTGAGGGGCACCCTTCTCAATGCTCCACTCCCAGGTTGATGAATACATGCACAATAGGACACAGCCTCTTAATGATTTTATCCCTTTTATAAATGTAATGCCAATAATTACCTACTATCAGACTATTAGTAATTATTATACCATCTAAACATAAAGAAATTTCAATAAAGAAATATAATTCAATAAGTAGAATTAAGCTTTTCACCATTATATATATATATATATATATATATATATATATATATATATATATATATATATGACTATAAACTTCTCTTTTTTTCTTATTCTAGTCCCTCATCTCTATTTCTTATAGAGCTGGATGAGTCACCTAAGAGAATAACAATTACATTTATGATATTACTATTTCCCACGTGTGTATTTCAAACTGCTCAAATGTTTAACTTACAAATTCATGGATATACATACCCGTGAACAACGCTAATACTCTACCAGCTTCAGTAACAGGCAAAGAGACATAGGACATAAATTTATTTAATCCTTGATCAAGCCATACTCTTGGAGAGGCCAATGATATTTTGATTCAATAATGAAGAGCATTATATATAAGGTGTATATAATATATATATATATATATATATATATATATATATATATATATATATATAAAATAAAGGTGTATAGAGAACTTATCATATTAAACATATTTAATTGCCCTTATAAACTCAGCAGCTGCAAATGCCAGCAAATGTGCAGAAGTCTGGGTTCCACCTTAGTACCCTGACCAAGTTAAACTAGAGAGCTCTAAGTTCTTAAATCACCTGGCAGGCCATTTGTACTGCACAAGGTGTGAATCATGATTCTTTGACTCCTTATGTTTTCTTCCTTACTGCAGAGCTGCTCCAATGACTTACATCTTGGGCACTAGCACAAGATGGATGTTTTAGAGCATTTGCAGTGCAGGGTGAATGTAATAATGATTCCGAAATGACTGCAAGAAATACTTTCAGTGTTTCAAAACATGAGGAAGAAAATATCTGACATGATTCTTTAATTTTTTTTCAACTTTCCTATTATAAGACACAATTAATTTAACAAAAGGACCTAAATTTGAAATATTGAAAGTGAAAGCTGCAAAGCATGTTAGTACTAAGATGTTTCTGTAGTTTTCACTTTCAATAATAAATGAAGCCCTTACTAATATTAAAAATATGCTTATGAAATAGCAATTATTTCTTTACATATAGTTTTTACCGTTGTAAATTTTCAAATAATTGCAGAAACAATTTTCAAATAACATATTTCCTGAAATATGCACAGAATTCTAATATTTGCTACTTGTATTGTGTTGATTCACATGTCCTTTACTCTCTACCACAGATTTAACATTATCCATATATGGATTCATCTATTTTACAGATGCAACTTGTTCTGGAGTTAGGGTAGAATCAGTTTTCATTATATAAATAGCAAGAGGAAGAAATGAAGAACGACTAGGAAAAAACCCTCATAGCTAAGAAATTGCTTTTGGAGAGATTTGCAGCTTCCAGGAACTAAAATGCACTATGAGTTTCTTTCCAAAATAACTCTTTTCAAACATCATAAATTCAATGCAAGACAGCCTTTCAGAAACCCAGGTAAAGAGAGATTTGGGCTGTGAACTAAATAAGAGCCAGACAAGGACCATCAGTAAGGGTTGGTATTTGCACTATATGCCTAAGTTGCTCTGCACTGACAGCCCTACAAGAAAAACTAACAGTTTACAAGTGAAACTGAGATATTTTGTCTCCTAGAAACATCCAGTCTCTGCCAGCTCCAGACAGAAGCAAGGAGCATGAAATGCGAATGTGATTTCCTTTGGGACTACATATTATTACAAAAGACAGAGGCTAGATTCTTGACAGCTTTCTAGGATCTCATAACTTCAGATCTGCTTAGATGATTTTAGATCTCCTTATACAATGAATTATAGGTTAAGAGCAGTATCACCCATTTATTTGGTCTCCTAATTCTGATCAGAACATTACCCCATATCTACAAAATAATCATAGGAAATCCTAGGGGGGAAAAGCAACAAAAATATATTTAAAAAATAAAGCAAAACATGAGAAGACCAACTAAGCCATGAACCTATTCACCATAAAACAAAACCAGTTTCCTTCTTAGGATCTCAAGTCACATGCAGCCAACTAGAAGAGTTGTAAATCGCTTGTAAGTGCTAGAGGCAATGGCTTGTCTGCACTGAGGTCAACAAGGTTTCTGCTATTGGTCTTCAGCTACTGAGGTTTCACCTCATCTTTTGCAATCACCTGGAATCAGCTCCTCATGTCACCACACTACTCTGTCTAAAACATGATTTCTGCATGCAGAAGAAACCCATAACTCCTGCTCATTCATAGCAACCACAATTCAGTTAGTGTAATGGATGCTAGGGTTTAGCTAGGTTATCATCAGAAACAGGTTTAACATAGAGCCTATAATCAGCAGGATTCTTGGAAAAACAAATAGCCTTGAAGGGATAATCGCTATTTGGAAGTCAAGTTATGTAAAACATATTTCCTCCTGTGTTATTGCTTCAAGTTGTTTGATTGCACCTAGCATGTGTAAAGAGAGGAAATTATAGAATCTTCACCCTGAGTGGTTTAGGCTCTGTTGTTGTATTAGCTACTTAAGTTTAAAAGGGTTTTCTTGCCTTTTTCTTTTTGGTCTTTCTTCATGCAGGTAAAAGCTGATAGGAGAAGAGTAATGAAGCGGGATAAAGAAATTTGCAACCAAGGAAAGTCTGCCAATTTTCTAAAACAGATGCCAATGCTGTTGGCAGCTTCTTGCAGTAGACTAAAAAGTGAGTCCAAATTTATCATCAAAGAGCTAGCCAGGCATGCAGATTGCACACATATCTCCCTCAAAGGGAAAGCTTACAAAGTTAAAAAAACTTCACAGTATCACTCTCTCTTAAAACACAGATCAAATAACCCTCCTTCCTTCCTTCCTCCCAGCACAGACAGCACTATCTACTCCAGTAGACACACAATTGAATTTCTTTCTACTCTATTATCTACGTATATTGTACACATAACAGACAATATGCTACGCTAGGAGTAAATATAATAAATATAACAAATATAATAAATTCATACATACCAGTGTGTAGCTGCTATTTACCCTCAAATATTCCCAGTACAGAAGCTGAAGTGGAGCAAGGTAGCATCAATAGACCAAATATCCCTGCTCTACTACAGACAAACTACTTCTTTCACAGTTTCATCTTGTCAGGAAGAATGCCAAAGCCTGGGTCTGTGACTTTCTTCAAGCAAAACATTTTCTTACATGTATTATTCAAGCAACTATTAGAATTGCACAATATCACTACAATACCACTACCCCTGGCTAGCCACAGTCTTCAAGGTACATGTGCTTTGTTGGATCAAACCCAATTTTCCACATGCCTAAGTTTTGTTTATAAAAAACATATTTCTGCCTGTGCTTGAAGAGACATTAGGGAATGGAAAGCATGGGGGAAAGGGCAACCTGTTAAAGTAGCCACTGTACTTTACAATTCGATTTGTTTTGCCCTTCTGTTTTCCTTCATTCTCAGCCAACAGAAGGGCAAGCAGAAAAACTTTCACCTTCCAATCTGTACATGATAGTCCTGCTGCATCCCTAAACTAGGTTGACAAGGTTTTTTTATGGAAAGAGTTGAAAAATGGAAGATACTTCTTAGAAAGAGCATTTTCTTGTAAGTACAGTAAATTAATAATTTTTTTTAGAGATTAAATATTTTAGTTTCCTGACCTGAGAGTGTGAATTGGCCTCAGTCATGCTAGGATTACATTCCTGAAAATGTGTATTGCATAATCATAATAAGTACCATAGTCATAATACAATATGCATAATCATATTGGTATGAAATACATTAAAGATACAATAGAATGTGGAATAACACTGCATTGACATGCTCTTTTAACAGGCCACACCATACTTAGCATGAGGCAGATCCTCAGGTGGGGCAAACTCTTGTAGCTCAACCCAAAGCTGAAAAGCCAGATATACTTAGCTTTGTTGTAAGACAGAGGGGAAAAGAAAAGAAAGAAAAGGGGAAAAAATGAGGAAAATAAAAAGGAGGAAAAAAAGAGTTTGGGCATTTTGTTTTAGTTTTCTTTTCTGTAACCATATTTATTTGACAATAAGAGGACAAACATTTTGACAGTCTGATGTGTGTGCACATTGCACATACATACATAAAGAACTGAGTCCATACGTGTTTCTGTACAGATCATACACAAAGCAACTTTCTGAGGTTCTGCTTGTTCTCTTACACAGGAATATATTTTATAGACAAATATAATATTATTCATTTTTCATTATAGTTATCATTTGAGGAAAGCAGAGTGTTGCCAAAGTCACTTAATTTTCACATTCATTTTACAAGATGGAGATTACACTTTAAACAGATAAAAGAATCTAAATGAACTAGAACAGGCAAATATATTTTGTCAGTTTTGCTCGAATGTTATTAACTCAGGAGGTGAAGGTCATGCTTCATGTCTTTTAAAAAAAATAACTTTCCTTTAAAATTGTATTTCTACAATCTCATTCTGTGGAATGTTTTCTGAGATGGTTTTTTAATTTTCTCTAATTTTCAGATAAATAGACATACATACACCCCAAAAGTGACTTAACCCAAGACAACTACTTTAATAATCTACACATTCTCAATATAATTCTTAATGCATCACACATGCAAGAGTCTCCTAGGACTACATTCTGCCCTCTGCTATGCAGACAGCTTATTATTCAAAATATGCAATGAATCATTAATGATACACACCCGCAGAGGGGAGATCAGAATTAAGCCCTTAGTCAGTGTGTAATATTTGCTCTCAAACTTCATCTATCAGGAGCAATGGCACTTCACTCACCATTGCCAAAAAAAAGCAAATTGGAAATAAAAAAATTAAAATTTAGAAAGTCTATATGATTTCTCTTCTCTCTGTGACCTTTACACCGTGTATTAGGGACAGGTATTTTACTAAGTACTCTCCTAGATATAGATACTAAGCTTCTCCATAGATATAATGATCCATTTAGCTTCTTCTGCTGTCTTGTCATCCCTATGGCTAAGGTAGCATAATTTTTGGTTTTCTTTACATGTATGATAAAGAAGCTTAGCTCCTTTGTCTACTTATATTTCATTACCAAGCCTGAAAAGACTGGAAGGGGTGCCCTGGAAAAGACAACCTCAAAACATCCCCAGTTCCAAGATACCATGACTAGCAACAAGCCACGATTTCCATTTTACAGTTCCTGGAATTATTTGTCAGTCACATATGTGTGTATTTATTTTTCTGGAAAATAGGAAAAAATGCTTTTAGTTATTTTTAATAAAACCTGCTTCTAGAACTATAATATCTTCTTAGACAGCTGCTGCTACTATATTTTGCCATAGGTATCCAACTGGAATGGAAAAATTTGTGCAAATTTAACACAAAGAAATTAAAAACTGTTTCAAAGTTCCTTAATGTTTTTCTGTACACAGATTATTTTTATCTTGCTACGTATTATGGAAACCAAAATCCTTTCTCAATGTGCCCATAGTCTCTTTAAGCCAGACTTCAAATTCCTAACAGGAGAGCACAGTAGAGTTAGACCTATCCATCTCTTTTCAGGCTCTATTTGTATTCTCTGCATTAAAACCTGGAAGTCTGGAGATAGTGCACTCTTGTAATTCCTCCAAAAACTTTTGAGGAAAGGAAGCAAAACTAATGGGAGTGTTCTTCCACCATACCATACACCCACAAGCCAAGCCAAGCCAAGCCCAAAAGCCCAAGATTTAAAAGGTCTTTCATCACCTGTGCCTATAATATCAGATGTATCAGATTTACCACATGAATGATCAGCATCGGATCTGCACATTTGCATTCTCTGCATATCACTCTGCAGTACTGTGCCCATGCTCTTTCAATGGCTTAAGACAGTTTTGAGAGAAAGCATACACATTAGGCCCACACACCCTGTACATGAAGCTCACCCTAAATTTTGATAACCTTCAACTCTGGATCCCGGGTATGAAATGTATTTGTGTATGTAATTATATATATGTACACTTGAGACAGAAAGTATGATATTGACATTTACATCCCTCCTTGAAGGTGAAGGAAAGTAGTTTCCAACTAGCCACAACTTTCCTAATGTACACCTTCATCTTAAAAGCTAAAGGAATGTGAGCATCAAGGACTTTTCTGCAATCCACGAAGCAGCATTCAGATATGAAAAGGATGAAGAACACATATTGTGATTAAAACACCCCTATGCCTTCTGTGGCTCTATAGTGGGGTACAGGAGAAGGAAGGAGGAAGTTTTTAGATGGGTATGCATTGTTGTCATAGCCTGAAGAATTCCTGAGGAGTACAGTACATATTTTTATCAGATCTACAATCAAAAGTAAGTTCTTACTAGCAGAGATAAAGTAGCTAGAGAATAAAATGAACTGCATCAGTGCTGGGTAAAATTCGCCTCTCAGCCCAGGCCCAGGACCTTGAAGAAGCACCTAACTTGTTCAGTTCCTATAGATGATGAAATTAAGCTGAGAGGGAAAAGCCTCGCTGGTAGGACCCACCACCTTACAGAAACAACTTTTCTATTAAGAAAATTCAATAGACTGATGGACAAATCCTAATCTGTGTTGTCTTTATTCACAGGTACCACGCCGCTGACAGATTAACAGATTGTTTTACAGCGAGATATTGTGGACACCTAACTGAGTCCCCCTGGTGAGCCCCTCCTGAGCTTACTCATCTGCTACCAAACATGAGACAGCTGACAGGTTTTTAAATGATGAACTCCTATGGGTCACATTACTTAATTATACAGTACATCCAGGGATACGCACATGGGTCTTTTATGGTAAATGATATGACTGTCTTAAAAACTCATTAATATGTCATTAACCAAGCAGACATTTACTAATTAAACAATTAGCCCCTCTCTTCAATTCCTTTGTTCCACTCAGAGATGCTCATTTAATCTGATCCCCACTCATATTTTTTTCCTTTTAATTTCTTTTTCAGGAAAACTAAGAATCTATAAAACATTTTCTTTGCTTTTGTCTCAGTTTAGTCAAACAGGAAACCAAAACAAAGTCTGGATTCCCAGCTGGTGAAAAATCAGCTTTTTCTCATGGAAGTCAAAGTAGTTGTGTGATTTACTCCACCTGAGGATTTTGCTTCAGGATTCCCAAATCCAAGTCATGTATTGATTTCAAATGCATGTCTACTGTCCAAATATGCAGGGCTTTGCCTGTCCAAACTGATACTGATTTTTACAAAACTTCCAGAAATGCATTCAACAGCCACTCTGAGCTGCGTTATTATTAAATAAAAACAAAACCCCCATCACCAATAAAGCAAGCATAAATGCGCAAAGATCAAGGCCTGGAAGCAGATTATTCTGCATCACCATATGAAGTTAAACACCAAAGGAGCACGCTGTATTCTTACCTTTGAAATTCAAAGGATTTTTAATAATTTTACTTGAGCTGTTTTCTGCTGATAAATGTAGCTTGATTATGTTTGATGTGTTTTAACTGTGTAGTAAATGCTGATACAAAGAAGGATTATCAAGTATCTCAAACTGCAATATAGTGAGTTTCTTTTTGGAGAGAAATCCCCCAATTTCTCCTTTATGATCAAAAGGTAAACATGATTTTATTTCTACTGAAATGGTCATTTTTTTACTGTATATACAGTAGTTTTACTAACATATAAATATCTGATCTATAGAGGCTGAAAGAAAAGAAGCAAAAAGAATGTTTCTTTTACTTCTAACATTTCAAGTGTTTTAACTCCTATAGTTTTACTTTCTCTTACTTGCCACCAAAAAAAAAAAAAAAAAAAAAAATTTCAGGAGCATGAGATCATTTGCAGAGGATTATAGTAAGGGTTCAACCAGGCACCAGCAAAAGAAGGAAGACTAAACTTGTAAAAGACCTATCCTTATACTGATAACACAGTGAAGAATTCTGCCTTGTCCCTATTTCTTCCTGCACTGTATCTTCACTCAGAATCACACTGAACTGAAAGTCAGGTCCTAGAGGTCTGGGGGATCACTAGCCTGAATAAAATACAATGTTAGCTACAAGGAGGGATGAAAACCTTCCCTTGGATTTTCACCTGCCTTCACAGGTGAGCAATCTTTGGCAGCTGGAGGCTCCAGTAGCATAAGTCACCAGAGATGACAAAGTAGCTTCAGAGTAGTTAAGAGCATGTAACTCCTCAGAATTCACCAGAACCCAGCAAGCCACCAGAAAAACACCAACAGCTTTATTGCAGTGGAAGACCTGGCCCCAAAAGTGTGAGATATAGTATGTGAAAAGGCCAAGTGAATACAGTATTTAAGACCAAACAAAATTTGAGAAAATTCTTAAACAAGAACTTAGGAGGAGGGTTCTGTGCACAGTCATGAGACAGAAGTCTTCCATATTCACAAGCAGAGTGTCAGTAATGATAACAAAAGGGTCTCCCACACTGCATCGTTGAAATGCCTCTTCCTGAACTGGAAGGACAACACTGCGGGCTCTGGAAAAGTCAGATCCTGTCCTCCCTGGCTATAAGTCCTGACTCCTGCCCAGTCACATATTCAGAACCAGCAGACCTTTGGAAAGTAAGTGTGACTCCAGTCTTGCTGATTTATTTCTATGGTCTGGAAGGGATCAAGTCAATTACAACCAGCAGGAAACCACCATCAGATAATTCACTGTCACTAACTGGAGGTGCTTTCAGGCCATCAGGAATACTGACCATCCTGCAGAGGCACACCATGTTGCCACTCACAACTACATGCAGCCTCTGTGCTTAACTCCACATTGGTTAGGACAGTAATACAACACAAAACCTATCACAGTGTAGACTTCTCTCCCACACAGTATCTATTAGGCATTAATTTTGTGGCAACAGTTCTTTTGCCGCACCCAAAAATTATAAAGAAGCTAAAGCCCAGATGAAAATCGATTTCTAAGGATAAATCCCTGAATTTCAGATTGTGGCTTTTTTTATGCAAGATTTCTTCTTGAATTGACATTTATTTAGATAACAAGGGCAGACTGAGAATGGAGACACACATTATGAATGCGACCTAAATCATGCATAATTTTAGTAGATTTTTCAAGAGGCCTTTAGACAGAAGAAATATCTGTCTTCTAGCGATTATTAGAATCAGCTGAAGGTTTGCACATTTGCTACTAGCCAAGCCACCCTAATTCCACAATCAGGTAGTGATTAGGTATTATGATGAAACCCTGTGCTTGGGATTTTCATTTTCATCATTGCTACACAGACAAGAACACACAGGCAAGGAAGCTGCAGCCCCACTCTTTAATAGCTGTTGCATAGAAGGACAAATTTCCAGAACTGGAAACATAGAAGAGAAAAGTGGTATTTGCGTGAGAAAGACTTTCACAAAGAAAGATCAATCCCCCCTCCACTGACTGAAGAGAAAATTAATTACTGCAGTTGGCAGAGGATAAATGATTCCAATTTACAGAGTTGTGTAATTATAGCAGCTGCAGAGTCGAAGACTGGATGCTGACTTTGAACCTCCACCCCAACATGACATTTCTACTTGCATTTAGTTCTGCCACTTGTGAGCATGTTGAAAGTTCTCTCACTGTGTCTTCATAATTATATGTTGGTTCAAAAATAGTCATTGGCTCCATTGCATAGATGAAACCTTATCATCTGGTTAGCAAAAGGTATGTTGTATTGTCTTTGAAGTGCTGAAATCCCCACAGTGGAAAATTTATTAGGGGAAAGTGATGTTATGGCAACACAATTAATTCTGCCACAACATGCAGAATTAACTACACTGTTAAGAATTAAGGATTCAAAGAAGAGTTCAAAGGAAGAAAAATACTGTATGTCAAATCATAAAGTATAACCTTTGCATAAGGTCTAACAACACTAAATTGTAAAGAGGCATCTCAGTGAGACACTTAGTTAAAAAAAGGGAAATAAATGGTTAAGGAGATGGAGAAACATCTTTAGTGTTTTACTTGTTTTTCTCATGGGAGGTTGTCAGTTATGCTTGTACAGAGAATTCTGTTCTCTTTTTGAAGCCAAGAGGAAAGTTTTTAATCTCATCTTTAACTTTAATCCTTTAAAATATGTAAGAGATTTAGACGTGAACAGGGTAAATTTGGCAGAAGATCCTAGCTATGGAAGTAAGGTAATTTCTTTCAACTACTGATTGCCAAGGGAGTTCAAAGCCTGCCACCTAAACTATCTATCAATTCCAGCTACAAGCTGCAATCTACTGATTTTTTACATTTCTTTTTATTGATCAAAAATATTTAGGAAAGTCACCAGCTATGAGTGAGTGAAACGATGTGATTATTACAGACAGGGATGAGGGCTCTCTAGTGCTGTTGCTTTTTTCAGAACAAATGAAGAATGAAAGACATTTTCTCAAGCAATATGCACAATAGCATCTGTTGTGACTGTAGTTATTTTATGCACCAACAAGAAAGGAGCTAGTCCACAGGAACAATTTCAGAAAGTATTAGAAAACTGGCAACTGAGTCAAACATTTCGCTTTTAAAACAAGGAGACTTTGTACTTTAACAGATAGTTTTGTACCATCTAAAGGTCACATAAGCCTCATATACAAGGCAACCTGATTACATCCCATTACTGGAATGAAGGTGTAGAAGCCACAGTATGACCTTTTTCCCCTGAAGTATCTGTACAGCCATACATAAACTGAAAACCCCTGCCATACACAACTATTAGGCTATTGCAGTTGAACTGAGGTCAAATTCCATATTATCCTGAAAGACTGTATTCCTCTTCTACTGTGCACTTCCTAATGGCAGTAAAAAACATCAGATTTTTTGAGTTTTGATTTTTGAAAGACTAGGGCAAAGCTGGAAACTAAAGAAGACATTTATGTGGAAAATTGGCACAAAGTAACAACATACCTTGACTAAGGTTACACAGAAGGTCTTGGAAAAGCTGAACATAGAGACAAACAGCTGAAACCTCCCTCTCCTGGCCATGGTCAATCTCTGGTTTTAATCACTTGGGTACAAATCTGCCAGCTATAAGGAACTAACAGATTTACACCTCTCTATTTAAACCACTCATTTATTAGGCAAATTTGCAGTTTTCAGTGCCATTGCATTAACAAACCTAGAAGACAGCTGAGGCCTGTTTTAAAAAGGACTGATCCAAAATGACTAGAGATCTCAGGTTTTGGCCCCGTGCAACTTCAGTACAACAGATGAAGCAATTATATAATCAGATAGGCTTGGCCTCGTCTACTCTTTGATCAATTCAACATGTGCCAAATCCATGTCATATGGACAATCTGTATGGAAAATCTAATCCAGAACAAAATTACTATGTCATAGGAACAAAAAACTAATCCAAGAGGGCTCACATCTGTTCTCAGTCACATCAGACCCAGAACCAGCTTAAATGCCATTGAACTTGATGCATTTTATACCAGTACTAATAAGATTAGGATTTAACTTCCTCTTCCCTCTCTGAAATAATATACAGTCAGCATAATTAAAAATCAATATGGAAGAAAATAAACTGCCTCAGTACTCAGTGCAGATCTCATAATCTTTAAAATACCATTAAAAAATTGTTTCTTTTGAATCTAACTTGTATAAGGTCTCATTGTACACATGAAACACTTCATTAATATACCTCACTTACTGCAAAACTTTTTTAAAACATGATCATCAAGATCATAAACACCAGGCATGAGCATAAGATATGCTTGATGAAACATTCTGGAAATCTTGAGCGAGCATTTGGTATATTTGTACAAGTTATACACTTATAGTTTAAAATTTTGTAACTGTACTGCCTATGATATGGGAATCCATATAATTGGAAAACTCCCAGAGAATTCAGTACAGATGTTGCCTGAATAAGGTATTCAGAATCTGCCAGAAATATGGGGGAGATAGTGCTACCAGAGTTCTGCCAGGAGCCAGTCCAAATCTGTGAAAAGTCAATTCAGACAACTCTGGAACACCCCTCTTAAAAGCATTTTTATCCTTGAGCAAACATAAAGATAGAGAGAATTTAAAAAAAAAAAAAAAACTTTTTACTTAGCCTATTATTTTTCCTCAAGCTTTCATCCATACCACTGGCAGCCTTCTGTAGCTGGATTTTGCTTACCTTCTTATTACTGTGATTGTTGCCATGGAAATTACAGCCATTTCACAAATAGAAATTAATGCCTTTGTGGAAAAAACAATATTATAATCTAGGAAAACACAAATAACCCAAATTGAAAATTGACAAAAAATAAAGAAATTTGTTTTAAAACTTCGCTAATGTTGAATTTGGAATCAAAAAGAAGCTTGAGTATATTTGCAGTTTCAAGCTGTTGAAATGTCCTTGTGTACATGGAGGTTTCTGATTATAAGCTTACTACTACTTACTGTATTTAGTCAGAAAATACAAATAGATCTATACTAACTGGGCAGATTTAAGTATTCAAATGTGAATAGAAACCAGTATCCCAGAAATGTGTTTCCTTTGAAATATATATTAGGCATAAGAATGAGAGTAAAGAGACAGTCATAGCACCCTTGTTAGAAGTTTATCTTCTCATGTTTCCTGTATACCTGAAAGACAGGAGATTCCTTCAGATGGCACTATCTAGGGACTTGAGAGAATTCTCACAGCACTTGAACTAGAGTCCTGTTCTGACCTGGAAGAGAACTGGGCTTTTTAATTATTTTCTTTTTCTGTTTGTTCTTTTTGCATGTGCTTTCTACAAATGCTGCTAGAATCTGTTGTGGCCATATCTGCAATGACAATAAGAGTAATTTTGAATGCTTATTGATCTACTCATTTTTCTTTTTAGTAATCTATAATAATGTGAAGGTCATTTGTGTGAGCTCTTAAACACCACTTGATGTGATTATTTAATTTATGTTATTCTTCATACATTTATTCTCTGATTTTCCATTTCTATGACAATTCCTTGTAAAATCAATTATTTATTAATTTTCTGTACATAGCTTTCTGGATCTTTACACTACAGTGCTAATGAAATCTAGACAGAAAATCAGAATCACATGACTTCAGATAGACAAAAGATTCTAATTTTTCTTTTCAAAAACATGCCACTCATGTTGCTTTCCTACAGGAATGCTTTTCAGGTGAAACAAAGTTCATTAAAAAAGAACATGTACCAGAGAATTAAGACTACTGAGAGGATCTCTAGCTGCCAAGTTCAAGAACTTCTAGAATTCACAACTTCCAGACAAGGACTACTGTCCAATTTACTCTCTGAAACCATTGCTCTGCAGAAAGAACACAGATGTGTGAATTTCCCTGGTTTTCCTGCAGATCCTTATAATTCGAAAGATTAGGCTCCTAAATTCCTTTGCCCTTCATCAGAAATGAGAACTGGATGTGGTTAACATATAATAAGGATGCTTCATCTTTGTGAAACTGGAAAACATCATTCCTCATGTCCCTCCACATTATCCTGAAATATGACCTCAATGTAATAGATTTCATTGAGGGAAATTTATTCCTCCTCCTTTGTTTACTCTGCCTTCCTTTTTTTTCATTCCCAGACCAGGAACGGGGGAGTGGGGAAAGTCAGGGGAAAAACCAGAAAAAATAGCAAGTTGAAAATCAGAAAGGTGCATATTATGAGCACAAAAATTATCCTATTACAAACCTCAAAATAGCAAACAACCCCATAAATAAAGCTTTCTGGCCCATTCAATTGCTTTTGCTGTTGTCATTTTCTCAGTTACACTAATTCAGCAGACCAACATTTCATTCACACAAATGTTTAGAGAGCTTAAAAATAACAAAGGCTTGCCCAAATTATTATTATTATTATTATTATTATTGTTATTGTTATTGTTGTTGTTGTTGTTGTTGCTGTTGCTGTTGCTGTTGCTGTTGTTACTGCTACTTTGTTGTTGTTGATTAATTATATAAGTTTATTGTTTAATAATAATGATATAATACACTGGAGAAGAACTAGATATTTCTAAAAGCTTGCAAAGATTAAAAAGAGGTCTTCTTTTCTATAACTCTGTGTCATCTACCCAAAAAAACCAAACCAGACTGTAACTGATATCACAAAAACCAAATGACAAATTCCATTTGTCAAGTAATCAATATGGTTAAGGTTTGATGACACAAATAATTACCAAAATAAATTAAAGACTTCACATAAATATCAATCTTAGAATAATCTAACATTGACTTTCAGTATGACCTAACCTCTTTGCTACGGAGTTAAAGGATAAGATGCTGAAAAACAGACAGAAAAACAAAGATGCCAGCTGAGGAGGGGCAAGAAGCCTTTTTGATTTAACTAGAAAAGGTGTTTCAAATATTTTTTGGAAAGAGCTTTGGTAGAGTGGAAAAGGGTGAAATACTGTAAAAACAATGGAAATCACTGCAAAACTTGTAGAGTAGAAACAGCACTCATGTACCACTGAGTGAAAGAATAAGAAAATAAGGCAGCAATCTGAGACATTATCAGGTACTGGACATATAAACAAATTTATGATATATAATGTAAAATTATTATTATAATATAAAGATATTTATTTTTCTTGCAATGAATAAAAGTTAAGGTGCTTAGAGCATGAGGACTTTGCTCTACTACCATAAGAAAATGTCCTCTACATACAGACAAACAAAAGATTTATCTGTCCTTGAAATCTGTAATGTAACAGTTATAATGGGTACCACTCTTTCACTCTTCTTTCACTTACTGCAGCAGACTAAAACTTAATATCTGGAAGTAAATATGAAACCCCAAAAATTTCAGAATTATGAACATTTAATACAGCTGATGTGCATCTTTTTGGCAGCAGTGGGTATTTTTAATGATCTGTTTAGCTTAATTCATAACACTCTTACATGTTTCTTTGCTAAGCTTCTATAGTTACCTGAATTTTTTTATTACATGTTTGCTTTCTTTGGCCAAATAATCTAAGTTTCAATTCTATAAAAGGGAACACATATGAAGGCACAAAACAGGTAATGAGTTTCTTATATTTCCCTACAGTTTCTCCTAAAATGTCCGCCATTTTTTTCTTTTCCATTAATGGAAGTGAACAGCTCAATTCAAAATTTTTTACACATGATCCATAGGCAAGTTCTAAGGTGACCATGACAAGACTTTAGCATCCATAATAAATTAATTACAAAAGGGTTTGGACATTTGCTTAGAAATGTTTAGAGATCTGAAAATCAAGGAACTTCAAAAGCAACTCTGCAGCAATAGCAATATTACTTAAAGCAGATGAAAGTCTCCTCTTTGAGGGCTATATAATGTTACACAGATGACAATGACATCAGAGTCTGATGCAAATTTCACTTCATTATTGACCTGACTTCTGTGTTAAATCATATAAGAACCATGCCAGTATTCACTTCAGTAGTCCCTAAATATCACAGGATTTCAGTAAGCAAGACACGCAGTTATACAAAGGGAAGTTCCTCACTTGTATCAGACATTTGTTCGCAAGAAGGGTTTTCTCAAAAGTTCGCACCAGAAGCATCTTAATTTTATCACAGATATTTTCAATCCCAAAAGCAAAACAAAACACTGTGTTTCAAGTTAGTTTTATTGCAAACCAAAACATTTTGGTTTAGTTAGTTACCATTCTGCACCTGCAGTAGCCCACAGTTTGAGGCACAGCTTACTGCTTCAGCAGGGACTGTATTTCCCATCAGAGAGTGGCCTATGCTTTGATTCACTCAACATGAGCCATTATGGGAAACCCAACACCGCTGATGGGAAAAAGCAAATACAAAACACAGCAGCCACATGACAGGTCTCATGCAGCAGTAGAGAATTTTGGGCAAGTGCTGTGTACCACTGAAGCAAAACCTTCCACTTCGAAGTATTCTGCTAATTTTGTACCAATTCTAAACAAAATGTAATGTCCCACAAGACTGGTGTTCCACTTTTTAACTCCACATGGGGCTAAAAAGAGTGTTTTGATATATTTCAGCCCAAAAGAGTGCTTTGTATAGATTTGTGCAAGTGAAGAAAAAATCAGCTCCAAATTAATTTGTGATTTGTGTTTGAGCTTTCTTCATGATTCTGCTGAGACAAAGCTTCAATGACCTGCCATCATTCAATTTCCTGATTTCCTGAAGCTTGAGTAAAGTCAGATACAGGTTGTGTTAACTTACTTTTTTAAAATTCATTGCTTTCTATTTATGTTTAGAACTCTATTTTACTATTTTTATTATTATTATTATTATTATTATTATTTTTATTATTATTATTATTATTATTATATGTGTTTTAATGACTTGGAATTTTTTTTCACTACCAAAAAAAAAGATTAAACTGATAAACTGATATTCAATTTTCTTTGCAATTTTTTAGTCTTCAGAAGTGCACTAGGCTATGAAGGGCATCGGTGAGCTTGTGAAGGTGAACTGCAGTTTGTAGGCCATTATACATTTTATGATACTAATTAAAGAGAGATACAAATTTCAGATTAGATATAACTTTATATCTTAATATGATTATAAATAAAATTGTCTCTCCTCCTCAAGATATCTAATATCAACATCATACAGCACATTTCTTCATTCACTTTGATTTTTCCGATCACAGAAAACTAAATGAAGTCAGCTTTACACCTCAGAAGGTTTCAAGGACCAGAACAACAATAATAAATTCATGTTAAGGTAATTAAGTATTAAACTGAAGGGAACTTTCACACTCAGTAAGGAACTGGATAGTACTTAAGATATACTGATAACGAGGTTGTATCTGAATTCTTCTTCCACAAATTTTTAAAGCATGGGTACCTCTTTCCATCTGGCTCTCCCAGCGTGGGTACCCTGAAGTGAAGTGCAATGTGGTAGGGCTGT
Organism: Cinclus cinclus; assembly: GCF_963662255.1. Lineage (NCBI taxonomy): Eukaryota > Metazoa > Chordata > Aves > Passeriformes > Cinclidae > Cinclus > Cinclus cinclus. The sequence goes on from NC_085046.1 coordinate 66,474,458, forward strand.
CATCCAGCTTCTGATTAACAGCCTTGTGATTAATGGAGTCCTTTGGGAAATGGAAATGTCTTTTCCAAAAGGACCTTCGTCAACTTTATGGAGCTCAAAACCTCATCTTCAGAGAGCACTGTCCACACCTAAATATATCCTGCTCTGGAATAAGTAATTTTCTCACTCTTCCCCTTTGGAGCTATGAAACTTGAGTGGTAGAAACCCAGATTCATTGGATCAGAGAGAGCAACTGGCAAGGGAACCCAAGAGAGTGAGAGTGAGAGTTGGAGTGAGATAGTGAGAGGACCTGAATTCTAGGAATTCTCTCAAGCAGAGCTCAATACAAAGTTCCAGTGCATCCAGCCAGCTTGTAATATGTCTACTGGAATTTTTCTTCCAGAGACTTACGTGAAGGAAGAACCAGTTTCTGCATCCCAAATGAATTTTTAAGGAACATACACTGACAACAACAAAATGTCCTTAGTTCTCCAGTGTGGAAGGTATCTATTGGGGCACTTGGGACTCCAGAACAGTTGTGGGGAAGTACTTCATGAAGCTGACATCTGCAACCCTAACCATCAGCTGAACAGGGACTTTCTGGGACACAGTTCCTGGCCTCAGGTGTCTGTCTTATGCATGTTCCTAAGCTCAGTTACTGATTCTAGCTTGAAGTGTGCTTGGGGAATATTCAGGTGGGCAATAGCATAGCCCAGAGCTTAGTCATTCACAATGAAGTGGTGAATGTTATGTGCTGAAGTGATTTTGGATAACACTGCTCCCACCGAGTTCCATAGCAAAATGCTCCATTGCAGTGTGAGCAGAAGCAGGTACGTATCGTCTGTTATTGTCTCTAAGTGCACCCATTGAGATGCAATTTGTGTGAAGAAGACATTGCTCCAGAAATATAAACATATGAGAAATCCATCCAAACATTTCTAACCTTGACATTATTACTTTGTATCACCAAACCCATCCTTGAAATAATCTATTTCCATGCCCTCCTACATCTTTTCACCAATCCTTTATCCATTGCTGCACAACGAACAGCCTTAAACTTTAATGGGCAGCATGACTTTTATTTCCTCCCTGTTCATTGCATTTTGTCTCCAAAGTTGCCACATATTTTATTTTTTTAACACAAAGACACTTGGAGTTGTGTTTGTGCCTGGAAGATTGGAAAATATCTAGCTTTAGGCTATATTATATGCATATGAGGACCTAATACTATTTAAATAACAGTTAAAACCACAACCTTCAAATACAAAGCCAGCTATTAAAATATTGCTGGAGGCAATGTGGCAAGGTTTTATACTAGTTTTATGCAAGATACACGAACAGGAGAGAAGGTTGTGTCATTTGAATGACTATACTGTATTCCTCTCTATTTTCTAATTATCACAGATTTAATCAACTTGTTCTGTTTGTATATTTTGTAATAACCTTTCCTCTTCCCCTTTTATTCAGGGGAGGAGAAAGAAAGGAATTTATATAACATAGTAAGTTTAAAAAATATGAGCTACATGGAAGACAGAACAGCAACTAAGATACTGTGATTAATTTCATAGACTTCCAGTAGGAAGTATTTAGTTTATCGGCACATAGTAAATGAATATTAAAATATGCATACCCCAAGGCTACAAGTGAAAGTAGATAACAGCTGTTGGTCTAAAATGTGGTTCCATAATGCAGAGATTGGAATAAGCTTGTAATTATGAATTAAAGCTAGAACAGTTAAAAAAAAAAATACAAACACATTATGAAGATATTCTTTAGCTCATACCATTTAAAACTAACTCTCTTCATTTACAAAATGGAGCGGGAGGGAATGGATTGCTCTTATCAGATAGAGAAAAAAATATTTGAGAAAAAACAGTAACAACCACCTGCTTTTTTTAAGATCGTGTTTTTAAAAATAAAAGTAACTCAGTTTTAGATCAGAATTTCATATCAGACAGTTAAAAAAAATACCACTATTTACTACTATTAATGAAAAATCTAGCTTTGTATAGCAAGTATGTTAATACCCCTAAACAAGACATCGCAGACCTGGAAAAGATGGGGAAAAAAAACAAAGCCAAATAATCTGCTTCCCTGTGTTAAGTATACTCTTGGCCAGTCTGTTATTCCTTTTACTCAGTGCACTGTCATTGTGCAAGAATGACGCAAGCCAATCTGAAAGACAAAATTGTGGCTGGCATTAAAAAAAAACCTTATAAACTCCATTTTTACCTCATGTACATATTACAGATACTTCTTTTAGCTTATGCCTCAAAATTTTCAAATCTCTGATCCTGCAAGAAGTCATCAAGAGTGCAATTAAAGTGGTGTTTCATGGAAGAATATAAAGAGGACAGCATCTTATAAACGAAGCCTAAGTGAAACCTATCTAAAAATATCCTTTTTAAATCCCACCAGACAGTAGTTCTATACAAACTTACTCTTTTGTTCTACAAAATCACTCTACGAAATCAATCTACAAAATCTACAAAATCACTCCTTTGATAGATTTGCTAGCTGGATTTCACTAACAGAAATAATGCCTTGACTGTTTCAGACAAAAGAAGCAAAGCAGAATTTGAAGGTTTATCGAAACATGGAGGTGAAAGAGGGGAAGATTGCTAAAATCTAGTTCCAGTGCACAAATTATAAGGCAAATCTCCTCACACACATGATGGAAAATGCTTAACTTCCCCAGGATATAATTCCAATCAGCCTCATTGTTCTGAACCACCTGAGGGCTTTTTTTCTCTGTGTTGCCTAAACCTGACTCAGGCATATGTTTAACTTGCTCATCAGTGACTTGTTTGAGGGGGCAGATGCCTCCTCAGAAACTTCCCCGATGATACAAAGCACAGAGGAATGTCTGATATCTCAGAGAGTTGTGCTGCCCTTCAGAGGGACCTCAGCAGGTTGGACAGATGGGCAGAGAAGAACCTTCTGAAATCCAACAAAGGCAAATTAAGGGCCCTATACCTGGGGAGGAATATCTCCATGCACCAGTCTGAAAGTTGACCTGCTGGAAAGGAGCTCTGCAGAGAAGGACTTTGGGATTCTGACGGACAGCAAGATGTCCATGTGCCAGCACTGTGTCCTTGTAGCCAAGAGGGCCAATGGAATCTTGGGGTATATTTGGAAAATCATTTCCAGCACGTCAAGGGAGGTGATCTGCCCCTCTATTCAGCCCTGGTGATGCTGTACCTGGACTGCTGTGCCCAGCTCTGGTCTATATGGTGCAAGAGAGACATGGAGCTCTTGGAGTGGGTCCAGCAGAGAGCTACTAAGTTGTTCAACTCCTCTGGGGAACCTCTCTTATGATGAAAGGTTGAGGGAGCTCGTTCTGTTCAGTCTCAAGAAGAGACAACTGAGAATGCACCTCATCAATGTCTATCAGCATCTTAAGAGAGGGTGCTAAGAGGATGGAGTCAGGCTCTTCTCAGTTATGCCAAGCAATAGGACAAGAGGAAATGGGCAGAAACTGATGCACATGATTCCACCTGAACAGGAGGAAGGAGTTCTTTACAGAGTGGCTAACTCAAAATGGAGCAGATTGCCCAGAAAGATTGCAGGGTCTCCCTCACTGAAGATATTCCAGAATGATCTGGATGCAATCCTGTGCAATGTGCTCTGGGACAGCACTGCTCGGGCAGAAAAGTTGGACCAGATGGCCCATTGTGGTCCCTTTCAACCTGACCCATACTGTGATTCTATGATATCTTGAGTATAAAATGGGTACAATCTAGAGTTTATACCAAATCTACATGATCCTAGGAATGCCTGTTAAAAAAATTAAAAAGCACTTCGTCCTACTACATCCAAACTACTTTCTGCAAGCTAAGAGAATTGTGAGTGTGACTTCTGACACACTATACATTTTAATTTTAAAATTTCAAGTAATTAGAAACACTCCAGGTCAAGGGTAACACAATATTTATTCTTACTTTAAAAGCAATTTTGAGTTGACCTAACAGGTATCCCCTTGTACTGAGAAATAGTTCTGGCTTTACCACGTCTATGCACGTGGGATATGCTCTTCTTTTTTAAAGTTTACATAGATAACTTTTAATAACTTCTTCCTATTCTCTTTTCTTTTTCTCTCTGCCCCCGATTCCCTCCATCCTGCCATATATATTTCTATACATGTGGTACTTCCCTAAATGACAGAGACTGTCAAGAGATTCAAATATCTATGGACTAGTAAAATGCAAGAAAATGTTACATTCCTTAGGAAATCAATGAGATTTAAAAGACTATTGTTAACTATTGTTAAAATGTTAGTTATGCTGTCTTATATGATTTTATTTCAAAAGTCACTATGAATCCTCTATGAATAACTGCAACATAGTTGTGTTTTTTATGTCATCATAAAGGCAAAGCTTTTTTATGGTAACAGGAAATATCACTTAGAAGAGCCACAGAAGTTTTTTATCTCTGTCCTGTTGCATTTGGCTTATTATGATTTCAAAAAAATACCAAATTTTTAGAGAACTCTTGCATTCTATGTCTCCTTTAGAGAAGAATTTTGTGAGAATGAATGAAATCTTAAACCATTTCTGATTATGACACAGCTAATAAAAATGAATGAGTTTTATATGAGGCAGAGAGTGTGTACCACTTGCTATGTATTGGTAAGCAAGATCAATTAGCCCCTTGCTCTTCAGGACTAGGAGGTCTAGTTTGTCAGATTGTCCTTTCCAAACAAATGCTTAAGTTTTCCACAAAGAAAAAAAAATACAGCAGCAGAAATTAAATTACAGAAATTTAGTAAATCTTTGCAAGTATTTTACAAAATACCATTCTTTACTTAATAACAGGCAAGCAACATATTTTATGATTTCCCATTCGTTCGACAAAGCTATGGTGTTGGTAATTGTGTATATAAAGCCATCAGTCTTGCAGAGCCGTCTTTAGCTGAGCAAGCCCCAAAGCATCCCGTCCATTCTGCTCAGATCTGATCAGCATCTTTATAGTTTATCAGCCTTGGGGTTCAATTTTGTTTTGGATGCTTTTATAAATGAGCACAATCACTGGTGAATCTGTTCTTCCAGATTGCAAAGAGAAAAATCGAGAGAAGAACTTTAGTAGATTACTGTGTCACTGAGGATAAAGTACAAGCACAAATGCACCTAAAGTAGTCTCAGAGATTATTTCATTGGGTGTACATTTTCAGTTTTATTTCAGTAAAATTAGATGATTGTCTTAGTTATTATTGTTTTTGAAGCTATATTCTGTCCCCAGGCAAGGTGCATGATCAATGCACTATCTAGCAAAATCAATTTGCTGCAAAGTACTATTTATTTAAGAAAAGGAAAGAGGGGGAGAAAAGAAGAGAGTAATGCATAGCAAATGTGAAGATGATTATAAGACTTTTTTCTAGTAAAGCTGAATTTTATCACTGAAGCATGGAAGTTAGAAAATAATATAGCTGATTTCACAAACCCTGTACAAAACTACTTCTATATACATATTTAAATTCTAAGGTAACCAGTGTAAAGCTATCCGCAAGTTTTGTGGCTCCTTCTATTTTTCCTATAAGAAATGAGCTTCCAGCAATAAATTAATGTGACCAATGATAATTTTCTGACATATAGATCAATTGCAAAAGTGTTTCCACTTCTACATAAACAGGACACGGGAAATAATACATACATTATAATATAAAAGAGGGTTTGGTTTCTTTTCTACAGCAAAAGTCTGCACTTGCTATGCCTTCTTATTCAAGAGATCATCAATATCACTGAATATCTTATGGGTTAGGGGAATGTGATTTTCTCAAATAGCAGGAAGGCTGCACTCTCATGACAGATAGGGTCAATTTTGTTTTCAGAAGCTGTTGATGCTCTTGCATTATCTCTGTCACGGCCACCATATTAGAAGTGTAGCAAAAATCCATTATCTGCAATCTCAGTCGAAAAGTTGGCCACTCTGAATAGTTACAGGAAACACAAACTTCCCATCAGTTGGAAACTGAATATTCGTAGGTTCAATGGGAAAATTTCACCAGAAATGGTTAACTGCAATTGGTCAGAGTAGCTGACCCTCATTCAGGATCATCATCAGGATATTAAAAAAGGTTCCAGAAATTGTGATGCTGTAAAGAAATCTGCTTCCTAAATTGTATTAGGAATCCAAACTCTGACACCAGTTTCTATCCCTGTCTATTGGTAACTACAGCATGTGTTGTACAGAAACCACGGGTACACACAGGTGTGGATATAACCATTTCATTTCAGGACTCCACCAAGAGAGCTGAAATCAGGAGAAGGAAAACAGCTACCCAAAAATGATGGTGAATCTGGGTTGGTTTTCCATCTCATAAAAAACAATGCTCTCAGTACTGAATTTTGAGGTGGGTAGTTTATTTTCTAGCAGTTAGTAGAAAAGGGGTTGCTTGGAATGCAGCTACAAATCTCTAATGGCACCACTTAAGTTATCCTTGCTCTCTACTTAATTACCCCACCCTTTAACTGAAAAAAAAGAGAAGGAGGACCCATATTGTTGTACAACAGGATGACCACTTAATCTATCTGGCATTTGCTATTAATAATGCATGTTTTCAAGCAGCAGTGCTACACAATAATTCTTTCTTGGTTTATATTATCAAATGATAGGTAGCACTGCTGAAGTACATCCTCTTGAGGCCACAGTGGTGAGAGATTTGAATAAGCTATTTTCAAAAGGTGAGACGGTACATATTACCCAGAGCTACTTAATGAAGCAACTGTGTGTTTGGTACTGATGCAGGAGAAAGACACTTGGCAAGTGAGTTAAAGCAGCCTCGTAGGAATTAGGACAATACTGAGAACCCCATGGATGGCGCTAGTCAAAGCAGTGAATGGGACAGACAGCAAGCCTGTCCATCTAGACAGCTACCAATGTCTATGCCATACCTATGTGCTTGCTTTAATTCTCCCTTTAGAAGTCACCAACACTGCAGAAACAGATGCAGCTTTGGCTGAGTGAGTGGGTAGATATCACAATAAAGGCAACTCAAGGAGCATTTACAGACCCCATGTAAAAGTATTTCTATGACCTGTCTGCTCTTTTACACCATCTTGTATTCCTGATGAATGTTATCATTTTTTAATGTTCTTTTGAAATGTTATTAATCAATTAATCAAAATAATGTTCTTATTTTAATTGTTAAGGGAGAAGGAAAAATCACCGGAGATAAAAATCAGAACTAGGTTTCCACTGAAATCACAAATACAACACCTTCCTCTCCCCCACCTACATATTTGAGTTTCTGTCATTCAGACTGTAAATTACTTTGTGCATATATGTAATCATGGGCACAAAATATACACATAAACATTTATATACAAATCCAGTCATGAATACACACCTAGAAAAGATGTGTTGTTCTGCAAATAAATAGCCTGGAAAATTGTGGCAACTAAAAAGAAAATTCCTCCATGGATACATCATTTCGAGGAAGCCACTTGAAGCTGTTGGCATTTTCCTCTGGAATGTGTGGGAATGGTCACTGTTGAAAGGGAGATACGAGGCCAGACATTTCATGGGTGAGACACAGCATGGAGACACCTTATGTTCCTGAGAATGAGGCTGAGGCTGCAGACAAACCCACCCCATTCTGAGGTGCTGTTTCAGGTCAGAACATCTATGGGAGACTTGAGGACCCCCAAAGACCAGAAAGTGCAAGTTCTGGAGAGGAGCCCCATCTGCATATGGCAGACTACTGCACATAGGGGAAGAGAGAATTAATAGTTCACAATCTGTTGTATATGATGGTATCATCCTGGCCTGACAGTTTTGGGTCAAGGACACAGAAATCAAAATGTAAATTAACACACAGTGAATGATAAGGGGGAAAAAAATGCTACACAGGAATTATTAGATGAAGAGATTATGACAAAGGAGTCAGATTCCATTAGGATACTCACAATAATGTTTTCAAAAGATGCAATACACTTTTTTTTTTTTTTAAGGAATACACAGTGGTGAAGCTCAGATTTCAGTATAAATATTTTCTCTCATTTCAATCCACACATCACCTTTTCAGTTATGTTCCATTGTGAGTTTTATGTTTAAGTAGAATTCAAATATTGAAGCTGAAGACACAATCAAAACAGACAGCATTTTTATGAGTTTTATGCGCATTCAATGACAAGCTGTAATATTCATGTATTTCTTATGCCTACTATCAAAGTGGACTCAAACTTCAGCATATTTCCAGATAAAAAATTGAAGGTTCAGTTTTGCTAAGTCTCATATTTAGCTCATGTATTAAAATATACTCTTTTTTTAAGGGCTTCAGCAGCTGTAACGTATAGATTGCATTAGAAATAGATTCCAATTAGAGAAAAAAAACACCACCACAGATATTCATTCAAACTCTGTTGATGAAATTGTGGAAAATTTGCTTAGGTGGTTACGTTCTCAGGTCAAACACAAAAAAAAAAAAATCAAGGTGCAACTATTTTCAGGGTCCTACGGGTAACTTGTTAATAGTTTCATCAATATTAAAGGTAATTTTGGGAAAAAATATAAGTAGCAGATACAGAAGTCAAGTAGCCATAATGAGATAGTTTGACTATATTTAAACACATTTAGGATCAAAAGAGACAGTTAACAGTCAAACAGGAAAGAAAAAAATATGATATCAGGAGAAGAACTCATGCATAGTCATGAGTAGTTAAAAAAATATATTGTTCTAAGTCATTAATTAAAATACTGAAAGATTTAACTATGGTAGAAATTAAAACTCCTCTTCGTATGTTTTGAAATTAACATAGTAGACTGCAGCATTGTCTCCTCAGGAAATGAAGAAAGTTCATTAGTTTTTCCCTAGTTCAGATTTTCATGGTTGTTTATTCAAACAATAACTGGAACACACCTAGTTATACAACAATAGCAGCTTTTTAACAGCTTGTACAGCTTTTGGTCATGACTGACACAGGATGAAAAGCTTAAGAAGCCTAAATTTTTCCAGGAGTTCTTGTAGAAGGACATGTGTTCTGTTACCTTCTAAGAGCAAAAGATGAAAAAACTGAGCCAACACTGGAGAATGAATTAAGGCTCAATGTGTATTTGGAAAGGCACCTAAAAGGTGACATCCATTTCCAAAGCTTAATAGTTGATAATGCCTATCTCTTGCCGGAATCTTGAATCCTGAAATGCCCTTCTTAATTTTTTTTACTTCATTTGGCCACAGTAACTTCCTGCTTCTCAAAGTATAAATTTTCACACCTTTTTTTTTTTCAGTACTTTGTTTGTAATTGTTTTCTATTCCAAATCTAAATCCAGACACTGTATTTAGGAAAGCTCTCTGCACCCTGGTAGAGACATTTACTTGTTGCTGTTGCAACACACTAAGATTAGAATTTGTCCAATATCTCAGGCCTGTATGTTAAAAATTTTGTTAGTACCACAGGTTCATCTGTAGATGCAGCACCCCAATTTTGAAATGGTCACACTTATAGTAGAGAGGGTTGCTCACTGTTTTAATTATATAATTAGCTATAATTTATGTCAATGTGTAATTTATATAGGTAGGAAAATCTTTATTATACCATTTTGAAGCTGTGACAAGAATGGAGAGGTAAATCAAACAAGGGGAAACACAAGATTTGCATTAACAAGGATATATCGGGACAAAAAGTAGGTACAGATGAAATTCTACACTTTAATTGCCACAGATTAAACTAAAGAAAAGTTTCAAAGAAATGCAAAAACATTTTTGCAGTTTTTCAAAAACATCTAACATTTACAAGAGCCAGCTGTATCTTGCCAGGATGTTTTTCTCCCCTTCCAAGACATTTTAGCCCTCAATGTTGACAGATTTACCCCCAAAATCATGGGTATGCTTCCTCTTTTACATGCAGAAAGGAAACAAGCTGATGTACTAACTTAGACTAAGCTAGAAATCAGGAAATAAAACTTCTGTTAAGGTATTCCATTTTAATCAGATACAGTCATGCTATCCAAATAGGAAGAAATTTGCTATAAATTAGTCATTTTCCTCCTGCATTAACAGTCAGAGAAGAATAATTGCATTTTGCAACCATTCACACTCTTGGTTTTGTGTTTTTGCCAGGATGGAGACCCATCTCAAAGAATTGCACTCCAGCACACCAGTTCAATCTTAGCAAGCAGTGAGGACTAGACAGGAGCAGCCAGCTTCTCATTCCTCTATCAGTGTTTTTTGCTTAGGCTATTACAAAACCCCATGAGGAGTTCAGAGAAAAAGTCCAACACGGCTGTTAGAGAAAGGCTGTTCCAAACTCACACAGAGCTGTGACTACAGAAGACAGGTTGTGGGAATTCACTGGTTGTAGACAAAGGCTGAATGACTGCGACCAGAAGTATCTTTGATACTCAGAAACCTATTTCTAAAACACATTGTTTTCAAAACCCTGTAAGTTGGCAGGAATTCTCTAAGAGTATGGTCTAAGTTTGACTAAATACATACTGAGGCATGTCCTGATTAGTTTCCATTTGTGATCTGCCCCCACCACTGTTATTAAAAAAGCACCACAAAAGTTCCGATGAAATAATTTTAGTTACTTGATAAGCAATATTTTCTAGAAGTTAATGATGTATCACAAGAAATGGGTCACATCTACAGCTCCTCTGAGCCTGTATTTGGTCAAACACAAATCACTACTGGCTGTCCTGTGAAAGAAATAGCAAACCTAGACTAACATTCTTTCTAGTATACTTTACGTATCATAGCTATCTGTGATTTTACAAGCTTCCCTGAGACAAATGCTAAATTGCCTTCATGTTATAAAAGAGGTCCTATCTAAGTCACAAATGTTCCAGGAACAGAAATATTCTTAGACCCTTTTGGCCTTGTGGCAAATTATCTGTCTTAATTGGGTTGGAATCTCCTCCTCCTTCAGATTCATCACTGAATTCAAAACAAGCATCTCAACAGAGCATCATGCAGTCACAGTAGTCTACTAATATGATGCCAATCATAAAATTAAGACAGACTTCCTTCCCTTGTTTAACCTAAGATTTCTATTCTCATTATTACCAGAAGATATTCTGGTTGAGGCCTTTACCTGTGTCAGTCAGGGTGAGATTTAATTTAGTTCATTACCTATATCCTATACACTGTATCTGACAGTGCAGGGGCTGAGGATTCCCTCCATTGCCCACCCCGTACACCCTCCAATCTGCTCTCACAACTTGGTTGTCTCTGTACACACGTACAAAATCAGCAATTTAGCTGTTCACTCTCAGTGAAGGGACAGCACAGCCTGTAGCCATGTAGGTGGTCATTAAGGGAGTAAAAAAAACCCCTCAAACTCCAGAGAAGAAAATGCATTTTCTCCAGACACTATTTTCCAACTTAGCAGGTAATTTTAGAAATACAAAAGAACATTCACAGCATAGATATTTTCTTTAACATTGCTCCTGTATAACTAAGGAACAATTTTGGTTCATAACGAATGATTAAAGCACCAATTATTTTGACTAAACATGTATTTGAAGCCCTCAGGCTGCCATGGACTTTAAAGCCATTAATTCATTATTTAGCTGTCAGTGTGGAAAAATGTCACAAGCTTAAAGGTTTAACAAACACTTTGCAATATTAAAGCAAATTATCACATTTGAAATTTCAACCTGTTACATGATTTTATTTATTAGATAATGTAGATTACCTTTTGTACACACATTTCTTGCAATGTATTCTGGAACAATTTTGTGTTGAACAGAATCTAATCATATTTTAAGCATAAATTTAAATGAAGAAAGAGAGAAAAGACCCCCTCAAGAGCTTCTGGGAAATCATTTACAAAAATCTTTGAGGCTCAGGTAAAACAAGTTGTGCTGTGGGATTTGAAAGATCTGTGGAAGTGTAAGCTATAAAATCACTTCATCTTGGATGCTTAGAAAGGTGGTTTAGGAAAGAAACTCCACTTTTTCAATGCCTCAGTGATATATGGCACTGACACTAATGGCTATAAAACCTTATTAGGGAGTGCTGTGAAACTCATATATTTGAGTTTCTTATGTGGAAAGATTTGAGTATTCACATTACTGTGGAAAAGAGGACATGTCCACGTTCATCTCTGGAAAGTGGATTGATTCTGGCAATCTATTCAGGTATATACAAATATCTTAGCTCTCCAGGACTATGACAGAGGCAAGCAAATGGCACAGCTCTCACTCCTAAAGCTCTGGCAAGACCTTCTGATGATTTGATATAAAACCTTTCACTGAATTTCAGCTGTGTGGCCATATAAAATAAAATTATGGTACAAACCATGGTTTGGATACTGCAAACTCCAGAAATGAAGCAAGAGCAGTGAATCATTTACATCTCAGCTAATCTTAGGATTAAACTTAGCATTATATAAAGCAAAGTCCTGGCTGTAAATTAGCAGACCCAACACTTAACAGCTGGGGCTGAAGCTGAGCTGGGAAATTAAGCCATCAGGTTGGGACATCAAGGCACAAGGATCTCAAGCCTTAGGGCAGGGGATTCCAAGGAGACTCCTCACAGGTCTGACACAAGGTTGTAGGGCTATATCACATTGAGGCAGACCTTAACCACAGGCAACTAAAGCCCTTGAGGGTGAGTTGTGATGATGGTCTAGATGGTGGCAGGCAAAGGTCCAAATCAGATTTGTTTTTTAGTGCACTGCTTTGATTCAAGGGAAGATTATTCAGCTTCAGTTCTGCTTAAGTGGACATCAGTAGGATCTGTCTGACAATCAGTGCACTGTTAGATGATCCCACTTGCCATCATCTGCCTCCTCTGCACTCTGCACTATGTGCTGTGGAACTGCACCACCAGGTAGTGAGGAAACTGCTGTGCTTGCCCTGTCATCAATCACAGCTCCTGGCTCAGGCTTGTCCTGGATCTACTAAGCACCTGCCCATGAGAAGTGGACAACCAGAACTACAGCAAGAATCAGGTAACTCTGTCTTGGGAAAAGGAGTACACCTTGCACTGAATTAATATGTTCATCTCTGTCTGCAGAAAAGACTACCCAGAAAGACCAGAGAGAAGAAAAATAGATAAGATTTTTTCCTTGGATCAGAGGAAAGAGAGGGCCATAGCCTCAATGCCAGAAGAGGAAGCCTTTAAAGGAAAAAGAGATAGTTAAACCCTGAAGGGTTTACGGGAGCTCTGTGTTTAAAAGGATGTCAAAGTAGATTCCAGAAAAAATAATGCAAGTTCATAAATTCCTGATTGTAAGTCACTCCTGGAGAGAATCAACAACAAGAAATGAAATCACAGCATGGCCCACATTTAGAGATGGTGCTGTGCAAGACACTAACTCGAAAAAGAGAGAAGAATTATTAAACTGATAAATCCTAGGTGGCTTTAGCTATGAGATTTTCCAGGTGAAACTCCTTGTAATTTAGTTACCATATCCCATAGGAGAGACAGGAATCTGAATTACAGATATATTTAATAGACCCAAATTTAACAAATATAAACAAATCTCCCATATTAATTTTCCAATTCAAACAATATCTTTTTAAGGGGCCCTTTTGCTCTCATTTTCCTTTCACCTTCTAAACAATGGGAGATCCAATTCAGTTTGCCACTGCTGGCATTTCCAGTAGCTCAAATGCAGATCTGTCATTCTAGAGTAACCCACTGTTAATGTCAGTTCAGATACCTCTGAGTGTCAGGGACCATTCTCTGTCAGTAAACCTGCACATGAACATCACATGCACTAGGAATATCAACACTGAAAATTGCCCTCACCAAAGGAGAAAGAAGAGAACACTTCCTCTCCATGTGAAAGCCAAGAGGCTCTAGAGGGCTTGGAAGGAATTCTGAAACTGTTTTTACTGTTCTTCCAGAAGACACATATATCCCCTCCAAATGCCCACCACCGGTGAGAATGTACTTTGAAAATCACAGAGGGCAAATACTCCTTCACCAATAGATGGACAGTGCAGAAATGTATGGTTAGATCTCATTTAAAGTATTAAAAAAGGACCTGTCTCAGCAGTCTACAAAATGTAGACAATGGATGTTCCTTCCCATTATTGTCAACCATGGAGAATTCTGCCTCTAGCTGGGCTGCACATAACATGGTCATTTTAAGGTGTGTCAGTATCTTCCACATGACAGTTACCTAAGCCTGCCTTGTCCATCTAATCGCATCACAATTCCTGCTACAAATAAATGCTACATTCCTCAGCCTGGAATCCTCTTACTGGCAAAAGGAACTGTGTGTTATTGCTGAAGCCCCCCAGCCATTGTCCAATCACTTTTTAACTTACGGTTAAAAAATTAGTTTTCAGTGAAATTAGATACTGTGTGCATCTTAGCAAAGCAGAGACAAGGGAAAACCATTTTTAATGTCATCTCCAAAGCAAAGAAAATGCTGTGAGCATTATTGTGTTAAAAATTTAAGTCCTGGAAAAACAAAAGCCTTAAAAATGCAAGATGTTACTAATATCAATTGGAGAAACAATTTTAAAATATTTAACAGGTTCCTGCTTTTCCATTTAGACAAAGAAAGGAAGATGGCAAAGACTTAGTAATTATACTATATGCCACAGACTCACAGTTACAGAAAATATACGGTCATGGGCATATGAATTTGCAATTGCTGTTTAATATGGTGAATGTAATGAATAACTGAAAGACATTATCTATTTATATGTTTAGGGACATTTATCTGAGTGTATTTTTGGTGTCACACAGTATTAGCATATGAACAGAAGCTTGGTCCCACTGCAGTCAGTGATAAAATACCATTGCCTCCAATGGAGCCAGGCTTAAGTATTTACATATGTACACCCATACAGTAAATATCTTTTATTTTTATGTGTTGAAGCTTCACCCAATGAGTTGAAGTCTGAGAGAATATTAGGTTTCTGGGCCTCTGAAAATGTATATCAAGTAATTTGGTGCAAAGATGCTTCCAAAGTCATATCACTATGATAGGTCTTCTGGATCCATAGCTCTGCATCAATTCTGGTGTACACACTAGTTATAGCCTGAAGGTACAATAAACAATGCAAGTTAGTAAGAGGGGCCTTGAATTTTTGTTTCAAACAAGCATTTAGTTTCTAATAGCAGCTATATATGTGAACAAAGAGAAGAACAGGACAGTACAAGTTTAGACAAGAGAGATGGCTCTTTTACCTGAATTTCATCCTTCCCCTGCAAAGACAGCCAAAAAAAAAAAAAACAAAAAAACAAAAAAAAACAAACAAACAAACAAAAAAAACCCAACCAAACAAAAAAAACCCATCAAAAACTAATTTCTTTTGTTTGATCCTGTCCAAAAATTCAATAGAAGTCCTTGCTTCAGTGGACTTTGGATTGGGATGTCTAGGAATGTGTTCATGCTCATGTGAACAAATCAAAATAATTTTAATTTTAATAGGTTCAGAGAATAGTAGAAGGCAGAAAAAAATCTATCATATTGAAAAACCTGGCCCCATCAAAATAACTAGGGCATTTGGAGCATATTCCACCCTAAACTCTTAAGATGCTAAACAGCTTCACAGGAATCAAAGTATTTGAAAATTTTTATAATAAGAGTTAACCCAGTACAAAGCATTGGACAAATATCTATAATCACTTATTTGACCAAAACACTGTTCAAAATATCGTGTGTTTTACAGAATTTATTAGGAATAAATGAATGACAGAGACATTTTTGTCACCAAAACCAAGCCCTCTTAGGCTAAGTAACTCATTCCCATACTTACGTTCATGTATTTTACAATGAAATAAGTAAGGTTCTTATCCTTACCACTCAAAACCTAAATTGCCCTAATGGCTAAAAAGTCTTTAAAAATCCATCACAATTCATTTACACATACATCTTCTGCTAATATGCCTACTGAACTTTTTAGTCTCTTCTCCATTCTTAATATCTTTACATTTTCCTATATTCATGCAGGAATAGCTTATTTTTTCCATTTTTTCAAAATTCTGAAATAGTCATATTGTTTCTCCACAAAAAGAAGGCAATTTATCCTCAAACTATTATTTCCCTTTTGTGTTGATGTTTTCTCAAATAAAACGTAATCTTGAATCTTGACTCGATATAGACATCAGATACTCAAATTTCTACATACATAAAATTTAAATTAACATTGGAGAAAATTACTAATTAACAAAGTCAGTAATCCATTCATTTTGCAAAGTATTTTTAAGTATATTTAGTAGCAGGAATACCAAATGGATCTTCTTGTTCTAGTAGTAAAAATTCTCAAGAAATACACATTATAGAGACTCAGTATTGATATGGAGTAAAATATCAGTTGATCAATATCTTAGCACTAATATTTCATTAATATTTAATTAATATTTCATACTAAGTCTTTTCAAGAATTCCAGATGTTAATCTCCTTTGAACTGGCACTGAAAACTATTTCCTCTTTGCTGTTACACATGCAGGATGCTTCTCTTGCATTAAAAAAATACAAAGTGAGCTCAATTTACACAAATTAGACAACTTAGAAAGCAGCACAAAGCTACATAAAAGTTTCCAAAAATGCAATCACGACTGAAGAGAAAAGCAAATAATCAAAAACAGTTTTGTAAATTGGTTCTTTCTTTTAAACTAATAGTCTTTGACACTTCTCTCTTACAAATCCAAAATCTTGTCAACAGCTTTCTCTTCTTGTTTCTGTAGAACTAAGAATTGTTCAGATTCTTAACTTGATAGCTAAAGAGCTACAACAAGTACAAGGCTTTGCCCAAATGCCCACCTTAGTAATCCTAATGCTAAAAAAGACTGTTGGATATTTGCTAGTAAATTACAACACAGAAGTAAGTTAACAAAAAATAAGCCTGTGAGATCAGTTGCAGGCCTAAAGACAGAACATCTGACACTCATGTGTTGTGTTTTCACAGGATCTAGCCTAGTGGGATTTAAATTATCTCTATTAGCAGCTATTACAGTATCAGAATTGAATAACAGTCAATGATACCCAATGGAAAACGCTGTAAATTTTAGAGGGACACTATCACTGCTTACGTATGAAATTTTATCAGTGGCCTTATACCCTGAGAACTCTAACACCAGATAAAGCAACTTGCTAGAAAAAATCATCAGGAGATACTGATGAATATCCTTTACTTTTACAGAGGCAAGTAGGCCTAAAGGTAAGGCTCCAATATATTTATATATATATATATAAAAGATTTAACTTCTGTGAGCCCCAGAATCAAGAATGCCTGGTCTCACAGGAGTCTGTGTTTTATGGCTGGGATTTTCTAGCACCTAAGATGTGACTTCCAACTACAGTTCTTCTAACAGTTAGGGAATTTATAATTTCTCCCTCCTGCACAGATTCACTTTTGGTAATAAACGTGCTTCCAACATCAATTCTTTCCTGCAGAGGCATTAATAAATGCTTTTTTCTCTACCCAGATGCTTTGCAAGAAATGTCCACAAAATTATCATCTTTGATGCCTCTAGGTTCTTGTCAAATCACATGGTTGATATCAGGCAAATCGTTAAAAATTTAACCCTGTAGAACAAATGTTTGCAGGGATAACTCTTATTTCCTTCTGAAGCCATGCTAAGATATAGTAGGCAAAGTTTTTTTCAGTTTTCTTTCATTAATAAATATCAGATCATTTACAAAGACTTACTTATACTGGTATTTAGGGATAGGTCTATGATCCTAGGATCTAGACCTCTGAGGTCAGCTGAAAACACTGGAACACAATCAAACTGCAGATTGAATAATGTGGCTGAGGATTGTCTCCTTCAGTGCAGATGTCTCACGAACTTATTTTTAAAGCTGTCTTCTGCATACCTCAGTGCAAGCCCAAACTGACAGAACACAGATTAAAAAAGAAGAGCAGGTCAGCTGGCAGGTCAGCCAAAGGGATGGAGTTACTTAGACAGGCCTTCAGGCTGCCTCTACTTAGTAGTGTCTCAATGACCTCTGGAATAAGCCATGCGGGAAAGGTGCAAAGGTGCTTTAAAATTCCTTCAGCCATTCCCCTCATGGGCCAGATTTGCTGTTCACCCCTACAAAGGTGCTCTCCCAGTGTAACATTTGCTTGTGTTGAGTAGTCTGAAATAACGCTTGGTTTATTTATCTACTTTGGATGAGAACCAATCCCAAGGCCCTCAGCACATTGCTAATTAATTCCTTTCCCATGAGAAGAAAATTATTTCTTTCCTTATTTTTAACAGCCTTCGAACAACGTGAGGGTCTTTCTGGCTGCAAGGTAATTACAGAGCTGCTGCTTCTCTCCTAAATCCTCTCACTATTTGCACAGAACATTTTTAGTATGCACTACATCCTTGTCATCCTTTAAATGTTTCTGTAATTAAAGGCAATGCTGCCAAAAAGATGTTCCAAGTTGAATAAAAAAATATTTATTTGCATGAGTAAACTGGCTAATTACTCGGGCGATCTCACACAAATATTTTTCCCGTAAACTGTGTTTAGGAACAGAAAAAGTAACCATCAACTCAAGCATGCAGTGAGGAAAAAAAAAGCCAATGTTAAACCAGAGCCATTAATTTAAAATTGGTATATACCTCTTTACTTGATTTTACAGGAATATATATACATATATATATATATATATATATGTATATATTTGTTGCGAACACACAGTCCTGCACATGCATTGACTGTTATTGTGAGATTACTACTCTGCTGCTCAGTAGAATTGAAAACACACTCACGTGCAGATGCCCTCCTTGAAACAAAAGAAAAATGAAATAAACAGATTCAGACTGTGCCATTAAGCCACTCACCATCCCCAGCAAGAACTCCTGGTGCTATTGTGCTCTGTAGCTTCCACTGCATCACTTCATCAGAGATTTGTGAAACTCGCACTTCTACGAGCAAACAACTCTGAAGACTGGCATTATCAGGACAGTTACACAGCTTCTTCTCCCTTTATCACATTTACTTGTCATAAATTATTTGGCTAGATTTTGATTTAGAGTAATTCAAACCAGGATGGTGAGCAAAGAGAGAAGGCAGGGACTTCCATTAAAGAAGGCTGTTAAGATATTATTTGTAACAGTAATAGTGCCCTTCCCTTCCATGGAAAAATACCTGCTTCTTTTACATGCCCTAGGTCAAGTCAGAAACATGAAAGATATGTGAAAACATTAGCCCTGCTTATGCAAGCCAGAAGTTTTACTGACTCCTTTACATTTGATTATGTTTTCATGCATAACTTCAAATGAGTCATTTCATCCTACCACCTGGTTTCCAGACACTTCATCCCCCAACTTGGTTTGCTTAAGGAGCTCTTCTTGTTCATCTGAATGTTTCGGATACTAATTGGCAGAGGATTTCCCTTCCACTGTTTTTCATTCTGTGTTTTCGTGGTGGTCCTTTATCTAAGCCCATTCAAAGACAGTTCTGCTTGCCACATACTGAATGCCCTTGAGCTGTGTTACATCACTCACAACTGCAAATAGTTTGCAGTGATCTCTCTTGGCCCAACTTTAATAAGAATGTTGTAGAAAGGGCTGGGGATTCTGTTTTCGATTTTAGTGTTTGGGTTACTCATGTTTCCATAAAACTGCATGCAGGTCACAAAGCACCCACTGAACTATATTTATAACCTTTATATGGGAAGTTCACCTTCCCTGAGATAGGATTCCTGCTATCCCTGAACTCAGCTGCAAAGCACTGTGTCGAGGCCTCAAGACCTTCAATGGTAAATATTTATTTCGAAAATTATTTTCTTCCTTCATAAATACCAATTATGGATTAGGGTGGGCAGTAAAGTTCACCTTTACAAAATTTTCCTCCAAAAATACAACAAAGAGCTTTTTTTTCCCCAAAGGTCTAGACCTAACTGCTACTGAGATTAGTACGTAACATCTCAGAGCAACTCATTAAAAGAGATGTCACAATGGTAAAGAAGGCAAAAAGAGTTATGGTTCATTTGAGGTAACAGAAAAAAAGGGGGGAAAAAACCAAAACAAACTAGGTTTGAATGTTTATGACTGATTTTCAGACACATTTTATGTCCAGCATTAACAAGCTCAGGTGATCCACACACTGACCCAAAAAAAAATAAGGCTTAACCATAACTAGGCTGCAGAAAAGACATGAAAGTAAAACTTACAAAAATACCCCAATCTTTAAAAAAATTAAATTGTCTCTAGGAAACAATTTCTGGTAACAGTAACTTTGAGCCTTTTAGCTGCTAGATGATGCAGCAAAAAGTCTTAAACAGAATGTGCCACTGTGCTTTTGAAAGGAAGAAAACTATGCTAAGTAATTACTCTGGAAAATGTACATCAGTTATTTGATCCTAGAATTAAAACAGCACAATTTTTCACATAGTCTGAACATCCACAATAAACTTAAGCCTGCTTAAATTTCTGACATGACTGTACAGTGAAATGATGAGAAAAGAAGAAATAGGGACAAGAGATTACAGTCTGGAAAGTACCTTTCCAGAAGAGAGTAAAAGGTGATCAAGTCAATATTATTTGTTCCAAAAAAGGTAGCTGTGTGATCTCTGTACAGACTCTTTCAGGCAGTGTTTCATATATTATGTCTTATAAAAATCACATACAGTTTGCTAATGCTACATATCAAAAGAAAAACAAAGACAGAAACCTGGTTACCCTTAGATTATTATCTGTATTAAATAATGGCCAAATGCTTTCTTGGCTTAATTCCATTAAATGCAACGGAGTCATGCCAAGAAAGTATTTGGCCCTAAGCATTTAATGAGCATGTTACTTGAAAGATTAGGGGCCAGTTCATCCTCTGGTATAAGCTGGTATAATTTCATTGCCTTACATGGAACTATGCCAGCTCACAATAGCTGAGAATCTAGACTCTCAAGTAAGTGAAGTTACTTTTGCTCTAACAAGTATGTGTGGTTCATATCTTCATGTATGCTCAATTTGTCAAGTACTCTTGCAAAGATCAAGCCTGGCCTGCAAAACTTACCCACCCCCAAATATGCCTAAGTGGCAATTTCTTCCATTTTTATATATCAGTTTAACAACATGGGATTCTCTTTCTCCCCCCCTAAGCCTTCAAGTAAGGATTCTGCTAAATCCATACCTCTTCAGTCATATCTAATTTGGCTCTGACTACTATGAAGTTACATTAAGGCAAAAAATTATTTCATGTTCGATTGTCAATTATGTAAAAGTCATAAGCCATTTTTACAAACTACATCTATAAATCTCAGTCTTCTTTCTTTAAGATAATATCATCCTGCCTCAAAACAATGTTCAAAAGCAAAACTAATAATGCACAAAACTCCCATTCTCTGATGAAGGGTTATTATTCCTCATGCAATGACATTCAAAACCAATCTTCTCCTCCTGTTTCCTATTACTAAGTAGAGATACACTTAGGTATGTTTATCAATTTTTGCTCATGGTTATGAATTCTAAATCATTAGGGCAAAAGCTAACTTCAGCCAAAGAAATTACATTAACAATTGCAAAATACAATAAGCATCCGTTGTACTTTCTTCCATCTCAGCTGCCAGACTTAAATGAGTACAACATTTCTAATCCTACTGAATGTGCTGGAAAGCAAAGACCTGGACTATCAGCTGATGTAGATCAGCTTAATTCCATTAAAGTTGATTTACAACACTAAAAATCTCCCTCCTTAAGAAGGACTAAAATGACCAAACAGTGTCAGAGATTTTGGGCAACATCATTTTAGTAAAATCCTTGAGGATTTTAATGGGACTGGATATATGACCAGTTCCTCTGCCCTATTTCTGCTTTGGGGTGGGTTCTAGACAAACAAGTGGGATAGTTTCAAGATAAAAACAGAAATAGAACAGCATTCCTTTCAAATTCTTTAGGAAGACTTTAGAAAATTCTCAGTAACTGAAAGGAAACACACTGACTTAACACATAACCACACTTAAAGGATTTGGCATCTGGATGGTCTGTAAAGTTCTAGGCACAATATATTGCATTGATTGATTGAGAATATCTCTCTCTATATATATATATATATCTCAAATAATCATTTTAATCACTTCAAAATATTCTGAAGAAAACTCTGGATAAGAATTGTCATGTGGTCTTCACTTAATTGAAGATTTTTCTGAAATATATGAAGGAAGTATGCAAACAGTGCATTTATGTAACAGGAATGGTTAGCAATATAGCATTAGGGCACTCTAGGGCATGTTTTATTGGTTCATTAAATCTTGCCTCAGGTGTGTTCTACCACTCGAGGCAAGTATTAATGGACCAATAAAAAAGACCCTGGGGTCTTTTAATGCCAGAATACTATGCCTGTCTACATTTAAATTAATTTTTTAAATAGCTTTTAAAAATAATTTTCCTTGGTATTTAATATATCCTTTTACTATTTAAAATTTTGCAGTAGAAATATGAAATGGCTAGAAAACAAAGACAGAAAAGTCTACTGTCTAATAAAAATGTAAGTACTTTCTTAACAGTAAAAATTATAGCCTCTTGTACTTCAAATGCCTCCCCCATTTTATACACTCGCTTTTTCTTGTTTTCTGATTCATTTTCATATCATAAAACCAGTATGAAAGACAGCTATGTCGACCCGTTTTTTTATTTTATTAGAATCCATCACAATCAAGCTATTCTTCAAAGCATCTTGATTTCAACAGCCTTAAAGCTTAGGCTGAGCTCCCTAGACAGGTGCTAAGTGATGTAAACAAGAATCCTGTTTTTTCTAAAGATGGACAAGCTGACAGTCCGCAATAAAAACTGCAAGACCATTTTCTGCCAGTAGCAGACACAGAACAGGAAATCACACAGCTTGGAGATAGATTGTTTTGGGGACGAGAAAAAGAGGATTAATAGCCAGCTCAATTTATGAAATATCCTGTTTCACAACTTCTGCAACAAAGAGCATTTCCTCTCACTTTTCAGAACAGCAAAACAACTGATATCTCTATAAACTACCTTCAGGTGAACTGGGGCTTTTGTCAACACCCTGGAATCAGTCAATAAACACAGCAGTGTTGCAGAAAACTACCTGAGTGAGAATGGCTAACCTAAGGATAATAAACTATAAATATAAGGCATGAAGATACGCAGCATTTTGAAATGTACATGCCTGTTTGATTGGAGCAAAATGACATGATATACAAGAGTCTCATAACACTTTCCAGGCCTTCCCCTGGAAAGTGTTTTCTATAAAGCAGTGATACTCCAACCTCTTTTTGTTTGGTTGGTTGTTTTTTTTCCAAAGTAATCATTATAATTTTCAGTACTGCAAGTGAGGTAGCAGAGTTGACAGTATAGACTGGTTACACAAGACTAACTATGGAGACCCTGTTGAGAATAAGAAATATCTGAATGGATTCAGCTGCTGGTAGTGTAAAATTTCCTGGAAAGTTAGTCACCTACTGTCTGACATATTCTGCTCACACGGCAAGCTTGTATTTCTTTCATTAGACAGACTGTCAAGGACTGGAAGCTGTTGAAGGGATGTGTATATGCCCCACAGGAGCATTGCCTTGTCTCCTGAGACACCCTTAGATCCAAGATGATTGCCAATAGGGCAAACTGTGCCCCAAATCAGCTTGATAGCATTTAAGGAATACTTAATGTGGGTAAGCCCAACTATAAAAACCGCTACTAACTAGTTCAGTGATCTCCTTCAAGTTATGCAACACCAACTGCGTATTCCTTGTCCTACTAGACAAGAATTTAACCATTTTGGGACCAGAACGTGACATTGCCTCACACATTGTATGCTACCTTCCTAGAACATCCATGGAAACTCATGGCACCATGCATGCTAGTCCAGTATGGGAAGGCATACAAGGACTTCCCTTTAAGTGCAAAGTGACTGTCTTACAGGACGCCCTTATTTATTCCCCCTGAAATTAGGTACCAATCCTGCCATGTAGGTTATTTAAATAGCAGAATAGCAGAGAGAAGAGCTGATGATGTACTAAAGGACTTACTACATATTTTTAACGATTATTTCTCTTCTTGTGAGCAAGATGTGTTCTCACAATCTACAGAAGCATAAACAATAGAATCCAAAATATACCAGGATTTTCCTGTGTCAACTAGTGAGAGTTGTCTTCGGCCTGCTTCCAAAGCAGATATCATGGTTTTCGTGCAAGAAACATCCTTCTAAACAATCAGTAAGTAGCAAGATCTACCTTCTAAGTCCCCTCAGTTTACAAAAAAATTGATTGTGTCACTCTTCCATTGTGTGACAATTGATTCTAGGACTGGATGAAACTCTAAGTTTATTTCTACATTAAGAGGTATAAATATTTTCCAAGTAATGCCAAGACATTGTCACCAATACACAGTCCATATGCAAATACCCAGACATTACAGGTAAGTAGATATTAGAAAGCTCTGTAAGATATCAGCATTGCTTACTGTACATGAAGTGGTTTTGAAAGGAAATTCAGGAGTAGAGCTGCCATTTTTTTTCCTCTAATTCTGTTAGCTAAACCTACTAGAGATCACACCTAGAGCTGTATTTCTAGTACAACCACTTGAATTCACATTAGATTTATCTCACCCTATAAAAGCACAATTCATTAAACAGACTGATAAAACTGGTCTGTTTAAACTAAGGCAATTTTATCACAGTCATTTCAATTATTTAACACTGCTTTCTTAAATCAGTACTTAAAGCTTTCCTTTGACAAGTCTTCTTTAAATAAATGAGCTGCAATTTAAACAATGAGAAAATAATGACCCAGAACAATATATACAAGCAGGGAGATATTTTCCAAATATAAATGCTCAGTATATTTTAAAAGTGATGCACAATGTCTCAGGCAATACACACTTCACACACTGAAGTGACTTTTACAGTTGATGGTGGGATCCTCCAAAGAACTTCTAACCCAAAGACTCACTCCTAATCCTAAATGTTGAAAAAGTTTTACCAAAACATTTTTGACAATTTAAGATTGTTCCACTCAATCTGTCCAGTTCTCATCACAGGACAGAAACTACAGAAATGCTACAGTGTTGCCAGGGAGCCAACAGTATATTTAACGGAGCTCTTCATCAAGCTACAGTGGCATACAGGAATCTGAACCAGGGTGACCAAGTCACAGGTTATAAATCAAGTGTGACAGACAGCAAGCAAAACCAGTATGAGTTCTACAAGCACTTTTGTATGCTTCTGATATTTTTTTTTCTTTTTCTTCTACATAGAAAACATTTTGTAAACAAAAGACCAGCGCAAGCACTGCATCATTCCATTTTTTGTATCATGCAACTACTGAAATTACTGAAAGAGTATAAGTTTGAATTTTTAAAGACGCACTAATCAAGGGAACCACTACAGTACCTTTGGAACAATCTGGATATACCTTCCCAATATCACTTTTATTCCAGCTGCTTTATTCCAGCATACCATGATGACTTTTAAAACAAATCTAGATCTCAGGACATAAGATGCATAACTAATTTGCCTAACTCTGCATCAATGACAACAAAATGCATCATGGATTTTGGTTTTAAGACTATCTGCAA
The DNA here is from genome assembly GCF_963662255.1 of Cinclus cinclus. Lineage (NCBI taxonomy): Eukaryota > Metazoa > Chordata > Aves > Passeriformes > Cinclidae > Cinclus > Cinclus cinclus. The sequence continues at coordinate 66,499,822 of NC_085046.1, forward strand.
TAAAGATAGATAAGACCCCGAAGTAAAATTCATTCATTCCTTACTGAAGCAATTTCCTATATGAATTCACAGTCACACATACCAACAACAAAATGCTGAATCAAATCTTAGCCACAAGAGGAATGCATTGCATGAAGTCCATCAAAAATAAGTTTACAGATTTTAAAATGAAATAGACTTTCATATAGGTACTCCTTTGACTTAGTCATGGATTGCTAAGCATTCACCATGCTGTAACAATTCAAATTTAAGCTTTCCTTGTTCAAAGATAGAGCAATTAGCCTTCAGGTTATTTCAAGTGGAGCACCATCAGCCCTCATCCAGCCCTGAAGAAAGGAAATGGTTCAGAGGGAAAGAGTTTTAAAACCAAATATTTAAATTTCCCAACTTTGTCATGCTTATCAGCAGTACTCCCATGTGTGAGAAATACTGCAAGCTCTGACAAATGATAGTGATACAGGGGCCCCTCACTACAAGGAAGATATTGAGGGGCCACAGTGTGTCTAAAAAAAGGCAGTGGAGCTGGTGAAAGATGAGAACAGAAGCTGAGGGAGCTGGGGTTTATTAGCCTGGAAAAAGGATCTTCAGGAGACCCTACAATTACCTGAAAGGAGGTTGTAATGAGATGGAGGTCAGTCCCCCAAGTGGCAGTATTAGAGGAAATAGCCTCAAGTTGTGCCAGGAGAGGTTTGGATTGAATATTAAGAATTGTTTTCACTGGAAGGGTTGCCAGGTATTGCAACAACTGCCAAATGAAGTGGTGGGTTTACCATCCCTAGAAGCATTCAAAACATGTTTGAATGTAGCCCTGGAGAACATGGTTTAGCAGTGCACATGGGGTAATGGGTGGACTCCATGATCTTAGAGGTCTTTCCAAAGATGATTCTATGATTATACACTCACAGGTACCGCACTAATTACTTCCCCCTGACTGTACACATTCACTTATACCATACTTGGTTTGAAGTTGATCATCATGATAAAACTTTATGTAGTCTTACATTATACCTAAATCTGGAGGATAGTCAGAACTACTCAGGCCTCAGGACATAATGTAGGTAAAATTCAAACTTCATAATAAACAAACACCTCATTTTAAACTTGAATCAATATTGTGTCTCTAAGCAAGAACAGAAGCCTTCTTTCATGGAAGCCAATTATCAAAACAACCTCTATGGTCATGTCACAGCATTATTAAGATTCCAAGTGCAACCATCACCAAGTCATCCTAACATTTTACTCCCCCAAGAGCTTGGTCTCATGGATGTTTAGATCACCACTGCTGTTGCCATTGTCAGATATGAAAATGGGCTGCTTCAATCACTGTTTTTAAGCTTCTGAGAAAAAAAAGAACTGCTTAGTATAAATGAATTTCATAATTTGTAGACTTCTCAGCTCAGAACATTCTGAGCACAAGTCTGCAACTCCTTTTCAAACTAAAAAATCTGTAATATTGGTAAGAGATGAATAAACAGTGATGAGATTAAAAAGAAAGATTATTAGTATATTTTAGCTTACACAGACCATTCCTATACCATCAGTTACTGACATGTAGCCTTTGAAAAATAAACATATTTATGCAATTGCTGCATAGACCTCCTGTGTGGTATAAATAGATACTCTGTTAAATATAAAAACAGCAGGCATGCACAAAAGTATACATGCACTAAGGATTAGTTACAAGGGAGCTAACAGAAAGACAATGCCTCCTGGGTTTACAGGGCAAATGTAATTTCTATAATGAACCTTTTTTTAAAATTTCTGATAGCTTTAGACCCAGGCAATAAGGTATAAGTTTTTGTAAGAGAAAGTAGAACACTGACATTATCATAAAAGAGAGAATTGATTCCAAACAAATGATTATTAAATAGCTAGATATCAAGGAAAGTACACAATTGTTGCTTTAGGAAGGAGAGGGGAAAAGCCACACCATTTTCAACAGTCATCAGTAGCCAAAAAACAACACGAACTTACCATTAGTGTTTACTGATGATAACTAGATATGCTTCTGTTAGTATTCCAGAGCCAGCCCTGCCATAGTAATGTTTATTATTACTCTTTGTTGCTGTAGGCAGCCAGAGGCTCACTGTGTCTATCCCTTTCTCATCATTTTAAAAAGATTAATCTTTAGACAATGATCTGCTGATATCATTAATCTTAGTCTTGAACCTCTTTGTTGTTCTTGCCCAGTAATGAACAGTAACACAAAAAATGCATTTTCTTCAGAAACAACAGGGACCTGATTTGTTGGGACTTTGCCCTTGGAGTAATTTTTCACTGCAGCACAGTATCAATGTAAGATGGCAACCTAGGTGAGACATCCTTATTCTCTGCATCACTACCCCATTTTTGTACCCAGCCAAATTTATTTATGTTAATATAATTATAGCTGCTGCCAGAGTAGAAAACAGTGCCAAGGTTTCATGACACAGATGGCTCTGCAGAAGAACTGTGCCACAAATGTATTCCTCTTCTTGCTATTACAGAAAGACAGAGTCTTTCTGTGGGAAGGGGTAATAAGTTTTTCCATAATCACTACTCAAATGTTTAGCTGCTCACATATTTCCCCCTCAATAAAATTCCAGAACTCACCTCTCCATTGAACTTGTCACTTATACACTTTCATTTCCCCAGCTTTAAAATAGTGCTTGTTAGAAATAAGAAAAAATACTCCTTGCTCCAGAAACATGGACAAGTAATTTTCATCTGCACCTTCCAGGAAAAAAAAAATCTTATTCTTATCAGAAATTTAAGCACACTAAAAATTTAAAAGTTTAATTTTCAATTTTTTTCCCTTTTCTTTCATATAGAATATTTTCTATTAACACCGAATTCACTGAAAAATCCAGTCCTCCAGACAGCAACACTGTTTCACAGAAAGGGACTATTCACTCAGATAAAAGCCAGGTATATGGCTTCCAAATCCAAGCTTTTACTGTGAGCTAGTGTAGTGTTCTCTTCCTCAAAACTGCTGGAAAAACAGTGTTAATATATTTAAGCTTGTGCACAAGAAAGCTATTAACTGTGTTCTTCTATTCAGTATATCTTGGTTCCTTAGTGTTCCAAGCACTGGAGAAATGAATTTTGTAATATGTATGTCAGATAGGCATGGATACTCTTCAGTACTTTCAATAAAACACAAAATTTAAAAAATAAAAAGGTTATAAAAAATGAAACTTTGATGCAGCAAAAAAAAGTTTCAAAACCTGTGTTTGTGGGAAGTGTTATAATTTTCACTCATCAATTTCAGCATACCTTTCACAGTCCCTCTTCCCAATCAATGTAACTTTCCCTACATAACTTCCTGGTTAGATCCACTCTTTCACATTCAGGTAAGTTGCCATAGTGTGCCACCCACAAACGTATTACATTCTTTTTCTTATGAATAAAGTCAATGCTATTCAAATACATGTATGCAGATTATTTTTTTCCTTCTCTCCTCACCAGCAACTCCACACGTCCATGGAAAAAGTGAAAAGAGCAATGTGCTCAAGAGAAAGTATTTATAGGAGTCACACCCGACATCTTTTGTCAGTATCACAAATGAAAACTACTGTTTCCCAGATTATGCAGATCAGATAAAATCTTGGAGCAAGGTCTTCTCTTTGTCACTCTTATTGCCCATTTAATCAGCAAAACACAGAAGAATTGCCCAGAGTTATTCAAGAGTACAATCTGTACCAAATTTGCTCCATGATCTCCATCCTGTAAAAAGCTTATTCTGTACCAAGACAATTCAATATTCTACCAGTTATTCAGTTATGGCTGCCCTAATGAAAACCAAAAACCATGCCCTCTAATCATTTATTTTTGTGGTTAAAATCTTCCATCCTAAGTCTTGACTCAATGTTGAAATATTTTAACATTTGATTAAATTCCCCTCAGACACTTATTTGTGGGAAGGTAAAATAAAAAACATTCCAAATTGGTAAGAGAAAATCTACCTAGACCTTTCACCACTGCTAAAATGATTGAAGCTGAGAATTTTTAAACTAAGTGCCTGAGAGTATGATTTAAATATGCATTGGCATTTCTACCTCAATTACAATTTGCAAAGAACACGAACGATTCTAAGCTGTAAGGAAGAATAAAGTGCAAAATAAAAGCAAGCAAATCAAACCTACAAAAAGTCAAAACTGATCTAGGTTTTCAGTTAAATAATTAAAGATAATTTCTGCATAGGCACAAAAGATAATAAGGATCTTATTCTATCACCATTACACTTTATGGCAAAATTCCTATTCACTTGATATAGGATAACGCTAAGGAAGGAAAAGGAAGAGACAACAGAATTCAGTCCTTCTAAATGCAGATTGCACTGCTATCCCTGCAACAAATTACCTGTGCAACCTGCAAGTAAAATACTCAGAGCCTGATTCAGCTCACTGGTGTGCTGTCTGGAATTGAGGTCTCCTCAAGCACATACAAGGTTGAGGAGAAAGAGGGTGAATGGCAGAAGAAACAGAGATCCATACTTCTCCACAAAGTGCAAAAGAACTGTGTGTAATTTCCCTCCCAAGCTCCTCTCACCTACATTCATTTGGAGATCCAACACAGATGGGCTTCATTCCCTACAAATTTGTTCCTGGTGCTTTGGGATGTCCAAAAGAAGTAAAGGTAATTCATGTGGCAGAATTTACATGGGAACACACAGTTTCTAACTCCCCTCTCCTGACTCTCCCCTCCCCTAACTCTCCGATTCCCAGCTCTAAAGGAAAGGGGTACTGAATTACCTTGCAGTTGTAGAGCAGTACAGAATTCACAAAGCTTAACTATGGGTAAATAAAGCAATTGTCAAATTTTGAAAACTTGACATGGAAAACATAGCAGACTCTAGAAGCAACAATTCAGCTTTTTTGTGGACATCTTGACCCAATGTCTTTGTTTATTCTCTGTAAAACATAAAGCTACCTTATCACGTGATACAATGGTCAAATACCTGATATGCAGTTTTTCCTGTTTTTTCCTTTCTTGACATTATTCTTTTTAGCAGCAAAATATTTACATATTCTCTGAAACGAAAATCTCTTGAGAAGGTATTTTCAAGGTTTTATTCAAAATTACCTGAACCTGAAAATCCTCACACATATATTTAGTTTCCATCAGTGAAGTTTCTTGAAAACATCAGGCTTGTGCATGATTTTTTACAGTTTAGGGGTCTAGAAGAATTGAGATGAAAGACCAGAACAGCAAAAAGCTAGAGCATTAAACAAAGTACAAATAAAGCATAAAAAACAATGTAAATGATACCAGACCAAACATCAGAAAAAACAATCATCCACTCCACTGCAGCAAAGGAGCTATCCAGCAAAATCTGAATAAACACCTTGTTTCCAGGGTTTGTTGGGGTTTTTTTGTTTTATTTTTAGACCCTCTTAAAACATTTCTAAAATATGCAAAAAATTTCTTTGAAAAGCAGTAAGTGCAATATTAAATTTTGCTTAAATTTCTTGGGCACTGATTTGTGTACAGGCTTTCATACCAAGTTCCCACGAAGCCATAAAACGTTTAAAATACTGTCTGTGCAAATGCAAAATTTATGAATTCACACATCTCTGGTTGATTTATGTGAAATAATAATGCACTATTTAATGCTTAAACATGGCTAGAAGCAATGCTAGGCTATCAAGATGTACAATGAAATAATAGATTTATAAGACGGATAACCTTCCTGCCTAGAGAAGCTTGTTTAAAGGTGTTGTACAGATATATTAAACTATATGTAATTTTATACTAACTTAATGCTGTAGGCCTATACTGTGAGCAATAAAAGATTACTGCCACAGTATTTTCAATAATAAAATGATCTGGCTATACAACATAAGGTATCAGAGGAGTGAAAAAAAAAATTCTTTATGATTTCAAACTTTTTACTCCTCTCTTTTGATGTAATTTAAATATTTAACTGTTATCTTCACCTTTCACAGCTCACTGTCACCAACTCTCATCTGTTTTATTATCAAGGCTTTTAAATAAAAGGCAACTTCCCACTATAAGGATATTTCACAGAAATTCTGATTAGGAGCCTACCCTTGGAAAAAAAACTCACAGTGAACAATTCTTCCCACTGTTTTCTCTTTTTTGTTTTTACTTTCCTCTGCTGATTTTTTAGTTGTTTAAGTGAGTTGGTTTTCTTAAGTCAACAAATGAAAAAGAAAGATTAAATGGAGTTCAAATACACTTAGTAGGCAATTTTATTTAGTAGACAAAAAAAGCATTTTTCTTAGTCTATGTCCTACCAAGATTGCCATAGATTGAATCCTGTTCTTCTTTGATAGTCTCAAGCCATGAGAGAGATCAGAGCCCACACTGAAACTAGCTGAAGGTTTTCAAGTGACTCTAGATTTTGATATGCAGCCACTGGCTCATAAATATGGAGAAATAGCAAAGTGTTCTAAAGCCAGTGCAAGTTGTAAGCAGCTAGCACAAAAACCAGACAGAACAACGGCGCTCTGGTATAAAAACTTAAGTTGAAGTAACTTCCCAGTCAACCAGTTAACTAGCCAAACCTAGTAAACCATCCTGGGTTTGGCTTTGAAGCTCCCTGGACAAGTGTAGTCCTCTTGCAGATGGATGGGTCAGTCAGAACGAGGCAACATTCCTGTTGTACCTGAGCCCAGCTGAGATGTGTGAATCTGGCAGCTGTCCAGTGGTCAGCCTCAGGGGGTTCCCAGAAAGCAATGACAGGATGCATCTTTTCAGGCATTCAGAAGGTAGATGCCTGCTCGTGACCCCAGCAGTGGTAGTTCTACTTTTAATCTATCACTTATCTAAGATGGTCAAAATTAATCATATCCCAGATGCCAATTTCTTTACACTGACTAAGAGCCAACACTACAGGGTCTGGTTCAGCACTCTACTCTGTATCCTAAAGACAAGATGAATTCTCTGCAAAGTTCATAAGGAAGTTTGGACTGTGGTCAGTACTTTCTTTCACTCAATCTTAATGTAAATTAATAATGAATTTTATAATCAAGAAGCTTAATAAAGAAGCTATATGATGAGTTTGTTATACAGAATAATTGGAGGCAAAGGTGTCTCCAAGGAAGAGGGGAAGCAATCCAGAACTCACTGCAGAGATTTCCCCTCATTCAGTGGCTATACTGGGCATCTGGATTGAGGCACATTATTACACATTCCCATTCTCCTCAGAGCTTGCAAAACTGAACACAGAAGAGGAAGAAGACCCTCATTTCTCTGTCTCCAGAAAGCAGCTTACAATTGATTCTGGTTTATATTAAATTGGTCTTTGATGATGTTCTACATTTTCAAAGTATCCTAGAGACTTTCAACTAAACCTTTTAACACCCTAATGAGACAGGGGAATTGCTGTTCTGCCTCCTTGTAAATGAAGGAACTGAAAGACAGATATCACAGGCTATGCATTTAAAACCATTTGCTAAATTTGAGTAATTCAGTATCTGGATTCTCATTTTGGGACTCCCAAAGCATAACTTTTAAAGGCAATCAGTACCCACTGCTCTGAGCTCAACAGCAGCTGACATCATTCACCTCCTGCAAAATCACACTGAAGACCTTTCAAAGCAGGCATACAAGCACCAAGAAGCAGAGCACACAAAATAGTGGGCCTTTCTCAACAGGTTTTCTGAATTACTGGCTTGAAATAATAATAAAAAAAATAAATTAGCCACTCTAACATTAATTAACAGCACAGAAAAGGAGGCAAATACTATGCTTGGGCATGTAAATCATACATCTGCATATTGCACAACTGCTTATGCATGTTGATTTCCAATTCCATTATTAGTCACTGTTTCTTGTTTTAAACAGAAAAGCAAAATTCACACAAGCCACTCTGCTTTACTAACTTTTTCTTCTTCTCTATTTATTCCATTCTCAGCAGTGGTTAGCATATAACAAGCACTCTATGAGGGAAGAAGTTTGTTTTGTGCTAATGACACTTTCAATAGCCATTTAAAACCAGATGAAGTAGAGTGTAGACAGCTTTATTTACATCTAGGTGTTGAGTCTTCTTTTGAATCAGCAAAACATCTTCCGCAAAGTATAGGAAAAAATTAATCCAAACTATATAATAATTTACTTCCACAAATGCTAGCCATGGGTGAAGAATATTTCCTGCATTTTCAGGACCTAAGCAAATATTATTTCAAGCCAGTGTGGTACTGAGTATTTATGGCTAAATATGCTGCAGAGGCACAAACAAGATGGAGAAAGGAGGTGATGGTTACAGAGGCTTCATGAATCATGACATCTCATCGGCTCAAAATTTATTCTACAGCTCCCCACTTGGGAAAAAAACGACTTGAAAAGAGAGGTAAAATAACCCCCACCAGGAACACAGTTACTCTCTCCACCCCTAAACTCTGTGCAAATCCAGCCACTTTTAACTCCGCCAGTAAATACTGACAACTCTGACTCTAAATCCTCCATTATCTAAACTTGCAAAAATGCCCTATAAAAGTATTGAAACTAGAGTTCTACGACCATGAAAGGGAAACACAAAACTAACTATATATTATCGTATGTGTATTTAACAACTACAATTACAGGCATTTAGAGCAAAATTCTCTCTTCCATTAACTAGAGATTTGACACCAAGATTTGATGCAGGATACATGACAAAACTTGCCTTAGGTAACCACAGGAGGACCAAGAAAAAAAAAAAAAGCTTCATCCAAGGTCATTTTTAACTAAGTTGTAGCAAAATTACTGTGAAAACCTCCAAAGTAGATAATAAAAATTATTCCATATGGGCATACTCTCTGAGGAAGAAATATATAATACCAAAAAATAAACTCTGATATAACACACCACAAATAGTGAATCTTTTGCATACTATCATACTTTTTAGTTTCATACTATCCTGCTTAGAAAAGATTAGTTCACCATTAAAAGTACTCAACTTATTTAAAACTCCAATTCACAACACAAAACATTGCAAAGTGTTATAAAAGTAATAGAAGAGCAAAAATATTGATTAAACAAAGCATTAAAAGATGAGAAACATTTCCATTTAGATGCTGAAAATGTCCTACAAAATCCAAATCTAACATGCTAACATACATCTCAGCTTGATCAGTTTGCTCAAAATCACTCACATAATCTTAATACTTTTTAGAAGATTGAGTAGTTCTGTGACAAAGAAATTCTAGAAAGGCACGTTTGTTAAATATGTAGATTTCTAGCTAAAGAAAACAATGACAAAATAAGATTGATCATGAAATAACCACAACTTTAATTCCAGTGTGATATAAGCTGAAAATGGAGCATAGGTCAGTGAAGGGACAGACAGAGACCATACTTCAGTGCAAGGTTACTAACAGGGTATTCTCATGATCAAATACCATCATTTGAACATTCCAACAATCTATATCTCGCACACAAGGTGTGCTTGTCCACCCAGTAACTTTTTTCAATAAAAACTTCCCAAGATTTTCTTTAAGTAAGGAGCATCTTATGAATGCTATATGCTTATACTGCTTAGATAAGAATATTCTAAATATTTTTAATTGTTCTATGAGACAGGGAGTGCAAATTCCAGTGCACAGTTGAATATATGCCATATTAATGCTGTGAAAAGTCACTGGAGCTATGAACTGCTACAGCACAGATTGTGTTTATACAAATCTATTTATTATGTTTCTTTCTCCCCAAAATTATACCAAAATACGTCAATTTATTTCAACCAAAATCAATAAAAAACAAACAAAAAAAAATCACCCAAACAAAATAAACTTAATTTTGATCTCTACTTGTCTCATGTAAACCTAAAGTTTTATTGTCAGCTTGAACCATCTTTAGCTAAGTCCCCCAAAATTGTTTTTATTCCCACATGTATAACTAAAAACAATTAGCTGAACTTTCTAAGAAAATGCTCTGTTAGGCTATGACTAAGCATGTAAAGTTTCAGAGCCCAGGAGGGAATTTTCTGCAAAATTACAAGCAATTGAACATTTCCACTACAATTAATCGTGTGCCCTAGGAAATGTTCATCTTGGACAATTAAATTTTCTCCTACTTATAGTCAGTACTGCATTTTCAATTGGTCATAACCTTTTCTTGACTCAATTTTCTTAAAGTGGAGGGGTCCTAAGAGTGTTACTATGTCACATTTTAATGTTATGTCCATCAGTATGTTTTACAGTTTTACAACTACATTCTTAAAGCAATACTTCTACAGTCCTGTTTAAGATCCCCAGAGTCATTTTGTTCCCCTGAATGCGAGGTATTACAGCTCCAGCTGACTTCATTAAACATATACGGGAGATCTAGTCACTACAAACAGAAAATTAAATTTCTCTAAAAATAAGTTTGATAACTTTGGCATACTATGAACAATATCTGAAGTTGAATGGCAAAACCTCAGTCCAAAGACTAATTATTCAGAGAATTTGATATCTCTTCGTGTGATGAATACAATGGTAAAATTTCATCAGCCAACAATCCACTCTATTTACTTTCAGTTCAGAACCATTGACCCTAAGAAACAGATCAGTCAAATTATGTATTTGAGTGCTGGTCACCTCTTATCATTACCAGCAATTTTAAATTAGTTGAGCCAAACTAGTAAACAGAAGCCCAAAACAAAAATTAAAAGCAAAAGGTACCCTGACAAAACACACTAATGCATTCCAATGTCATCCAATACGCAAAGCCTTGCTGTCCTGAGGGCACAATGCACAAGGGCTTCTGCAACTCATCTCAGACCAAAGTGGCATCCTGACAAGTGGATAATCTCAGCAACACAATGAGACTCAACAAGTAAAGACCAGTTCAAAGCTGACTGGTAATTTTTTAAACAGAATTACCTTGTTATTTAGGCACTAGCATTACTTATGTTGTGGATTAAGGCTAGAAAGATTGCAAAACGCTCTACTGTGGCAAAGTTTCACTTCCCAGGTGCCAAAACCACGTTTCAGTCTTGGGCTATTGGGAAAAAGAGTAAGGAAACAATATTTTATCCCTCTTCCTACCTGCAAGTTACATCCTTCCCCAACTGAGGAAAAACTGACCTGTGAATTCATTTTCCCTTCACTCATCTACTTGCAGAAAAGGAGCTGTAACAGTGTCAGGCAGCTGAAGGATGCCTGAGAATTATAAGCAGTGTTGTTCTGCCTGCCAATCTTGTTACAACTGCAGGAACTGGACAGAAGTCCCCAATGCCAAAACCTAAGCATAGTAAATGAGATTCCAATACATATTTTTTAAAATAATGTCTGTGTGCTGAGGGAAAACACAATTCTTGTCCCTTTCCAATCAATGATACCCGGTGTCTGCAACTATTTAAAGGGAGGTTTCTCTGCAGTAAGGAGGTATTATTTGTTTCTGGCAGCAACATTCCCAGGCTTAAAGCCCCTAACTCTATCATTCCTGAGTATTTTATATTCTCTGCAATCTAGAAATCCTCTGGATGTGTGGACTAGCTGTGTAACAAAAACTGCACTAATACACACCCCAGATTACTCAAATTCTCATATGCACCTTTTTTTTCTTTTAATTTCGCTGTATTTTTCTAAGACACTACCATTGAAAACTATATTATTTCAATGGTGCATAACCAATGTAGATGTAAGCTCTTCACATGCAAAGCAATCAAGCTAAGTCTGCATTGAGCAACTTTTTTTCTCTTTTTTTCCCCACGGTTGTAAATGCAGAACACAATATGCTCACTGTTATTCTAAACTGTTAATAAATCCTAAGGTAAAGAAATATCTTTATGATTCTGAAGGAGTCCTGAGATGGTTCAGCAGTCTTAGATTTGCATTTAGTTGCAATGCAGGAATAAAAATAAAATCAAAAAAGTTTTTTAGTGCTGTCACAGAAGTGGCTGATACAGTGAGATGGTTCCCTCTTCTGGCCAAAGCTGGAGGAAAATAAACTCAGATTTTAGTTTTTTAATTGAAATCACATAATTTGTAGAATTTAAAATTTAAATATCAGGCAAATTTTACTTTATATCAAATTCATCTAAATATTATTATGACATATTTTCAGAAATTAGTCCTGAGATAAGATAAATTTTCAAAAAATGCTTTAGGAAAGGTTATATCTGCTGTCTGGAACTTCATGTAGAGATTACCTTACTGATAACCCAATATTAGCACAGATCTCAGAATTATGCATCCAACTCATTAATCATATAACAAATATGCATTCTTGAAAAGAAAGAAACTATAAAAAAAAATCCAAAACAGTTAAAGCTAAACTGAAAGCTAATTTAATAGTATATTATAAATAAATAAATAAATAATCATTCCTCATTTGGCCCTGGCTAATTTAATTTCCAACAATGCTGCAATCCAAATACCTGTTGGTATTTATGGCAATGAAAGCTTAAAACGGTTTATGTTTTCTTTTTTTTAAAAAAAAATGAAAGGCCCTAAACCAGAATATCTCCTTTCTATACATCACACCCAAAAACCAGTACAACCCTAACAGTGCTAGTGTTAATTCAAGAGCATATATTAAGGTGTCTTTCACAAGGTAAATTAATAAAAAAAAAAAAAAACGGCACCAAGAAGTCTGGCAATACAAAAAATAGCAACTCCTTGGGCAATCATTAAAAATTATTTTCATTGATAACATAATTTCAGAGTTGAATGCATAATTCTCCAGTCCTATATGCTCAGAATCTCTTTTTTAGCTCATCCATGAGGAAAAAATACATTTACTAAAGTCCAGCTAAAGAGTAGACAAAGAAACAAGAAAAAAAATGCCTGAAAAGCAGCAACAAAAACTTTCTAGTTAGGTCCTGAGAAAAGAAGTGAAAATGGAAAGGACGGAACTTCCATAGGGCCCAAAGTTTTATTCTGATTCCAAAGCTCTAACAAATAATGCAGAACGTGGGGTTGATGCAGACAGATTCTTCTACTGAAATGCACAGAGAGGTAAGGATTGGCATAGAACAGTATATTGGCTGCTCCATGTTTGTCAAAAACAAGACAAAGTTCAGCCCTTTGCCTGCTCTAATCACCATCCATTTTCTGGGTTCTGGGCACCATTTCTCCCATGTTCATCCCTCTTTTTGAATTGCACCCTAGAGAAATTCCATGAAATCCAATATTTTTTTCCGCAGTCCCAATTACTGTAATACATTCCTGACAAAAGCCAACACGAAGTTTTGGAGCTGAAACAATGTGCTTTCCAAACTGACGTTTTTCTGGGACATTATATTGTCTCTCCTTGGAGATTTTCAGCTTCTCATTGACTGTAAATCCTATCAGCCCTCTCTGCTAAAAAAATAAACAACAGAGAAATTTCACTGTACAGCATATGTCACTCAAGCCAAAGGAGTTACCTGGTTAATGATGACAAACAGCAGAGGACATGAAAAAATATTTATTCTCTTCTCCTGTACTTTAAGACTTGTACTCTGTTACATTTTGGTAGGAACTCACAGCACTAAATTTCTTCATAAAAAGATCTTTTCTTCCTCCACCAAGTTGATGTGGCCACATAACTCGAATCCTTTTAATGACTGTCATTTTTTCCTTAACTTGCTTGCTTCTTTTATTATGCAGACACTATTACATCTGCTTTGTACCCTACCTTTCTTTGTTAGGGGAAAATCACAGCAAGTTAATCAAAGTTTAGTGTTAAAATAGCAACAAAACCAACACAGGTAAAAGCAAACAAAACACACAATTTTGTCTCTGCAGCATTGCACAGAGACCTAGGAAAAAAGGACATGGACAGAAAAAAGTAAGATTTTGAACAAGGTGCAATCCTGTGTGCACATAACATGAAAAATTAAGTTGCCACTAAAAGAGTTCCAAAAAGACCAGTGATTAAAAAACCCAACCCGAGCCTCATTTAGAATGAAGAGCTGCATCTACAGCAGCACAGAGCACAGACAAGGCATAGGGTTGAATACTAACCTATAAACATCTATTAATACGTAGCTGCCGTGTGCTGTCCATTATGGCTTCATGCCATGCCAAGAAGCAATGTCCAAGACCATTCCAAGACTTCATCTGTGGTGCAACACAAAACAGGGCTTGTTCTCAATGCCCAACATGGGTAAGGGCAGCCTATTCTGGGAGAAGGCAGGCAAAGATGGGGTAAGAATGAATTTAGCTTTAAGGACAAAAACTATGAATTTGCCTTTGTATTTCTCCCTTCTCTGCGTCACTTTACTAAGGCATGTTTTACATGCAACTCAGGAGTGCAAAAATACATTTATTAGCTAACATGCAAAAAAAAAGACAGCAAGGATAAACAAGTTTCTACACTAAGCATTAATATTGTCACCATTCTTAATAATACACCTCAGTAATAATGAGCATTTTCCACCTAGGCAGGCATCAGCCTAGTGGGGAATGGTTGGTCTCTGTTACTCTTTGATGCTGTTGATCTCCCATCTGACAAGTATATTTTTTTTGTTTTTTCCATGTTAACAGCTTTCCTGTTTAATCCCTGATAACTTTTATCTAAACCCCGTCCATCTATCTTGCCTCCATCTGCCATTTTACCTTCCTTCCCCATCTGTGCAGTTCTAGTTCAGGTACTTTCTTACAACTCAGATTTTGTCTGGAGTCTAAGTTGTTACACTGCCTTATCAACACTGAACCTTGGAGGAAGTTGGTGCCTAAAAGGATGGTCACACATTCAAGGTCAAGAGAAAGGGATTTCTTCCAATTTATTGGCAAATAAAAACAGTTTTATATCATCAAATTATATAAAAGTTAGTTTAGTTAGAACTGGTTCTGGAATATTAAAGTACTCCATATGTGTCCCTCCATATGAACAATAACTTATACATCACTATATGTTTTTTCTTGGAGGAAAATAAAACCAGGAGGGAAAAAAAAAAACTATTAGCTTCCTCTAAAAATATTATCCTGGAAGTTCAATTCAATCACAAATTTTATAAAAACAAAATTAATTTTCATTGGAAAAGTTGTGAAACATTCAGAAACACTAGAAAGAAAAAATATTTTGCTGGTGAAATTAATGTTATGGGCCAAAATGGGACTTAAATGATCTTTACTTTTATGTTTATTTTGCATCTAATTACAATAAATTTTACTGGTAGAATGACCTGATATTAAAAGGTTTTCCTTCAACATTGCTTTGATACAGAACCAAAATTTTCTTATAATGGCAAGCTCTTCAAAATACAACTTTTTAGAAGAGCTCCATAAATAAAATGCTAGTTTACTTTTTCTGCAAGCTTGACTTCCTCACTTGCTATTGTTGTGTAAGAGAACGGCAGGAGAAGTTTTTACAGGGCACAGAGAAACAATATTTTGAATATTAAAACAAGCTTTTATAAATTTCTTTTTTCTCAGATGATTTGCTTACTGAATCTTAAATCCCCCAACAACATTCACATTAGGAATGCTAACATTGGCAGATGACATAGTCTTTCCCCCACATGAAGCCCAGCTGAACAAAGAGGAGTTAAAGAAAATTTTACCAGCTTCAGTGATGACAAGCATTAAATAAAGCATTTATTTGACAAAAAAATTAAGTCAAGAAAGTGACAAATAGCAAGACTAAGTACGGGCAAACTAAACCCCAAATTTCTAAATCTCTAAATCTGTAAGGAACATAATATAAAGTATCAGGTGTTTTATACCCTTCTGTACCTTGTTTCTGGTATTTTTTCCATGGAGGAAAAACAGTCAACAAGAATGCATTAAATCTGATACTGTTGTTTGCCCAAATAAACATGGAATTTTATGAATATAACTGAGATAAGAACAACAAATTCAAAAGATAAAGGTTCATACGTGTGCAATCTGAAATTTCTACATGACACCCTCAAGCAATATTTCTATTTTTATTTGTTTTTTCAGCAAAGAAACTGCCAGTTTTCAGTATGTGACAATTTTTGCATTGTTTGAAACAGATCTCAACAATAGAAGACTCAAAATGCATGATACATATGTCAGTTTCTCATAATTTTCTAGAAAAATAATATTTAAAAAACAAAAACAAGGAAACAAAAAACCCAAAAACCTGAACTCCTAGAAATCAGACCTGCAGATAAAACTATTAGTTTTTGCTCTGGCTTTTAGATGACAGTTCTTCTTTCTGTCATGTTCATGGAAGTTGGATTTTGATATAATTTAATTTTTAATTCTTGATGCTATGAACATTGATTGTACCTTGATTCCATTATTTTAATTCTTTCAGATCAGATTTAAATTAAATATCACACATATTATTGTATCATTTTGATAAGAAAGGCCTATCAAGCCTTTCAGTTTGGCTTTATAAACTTAATGCTATATAAAGTATTCTTAATTAGTAGCAACAATGGAGAAACCTAACAAAAACAAGACAAACAGAGTTGGGTAAGATAAAGAGATCAACTACCACACAGCTTAGAGTTTTCTTAAAAAAAGATCTAATATAACTCAACACAAACTTACAAGGTTTTTGTCTCAAATAAAACCCATAAAAAAACAGCTTAGAGGCATACATCAAAGCTTTAATTTTTTTTTTAAAGAGGTAAACCTAAGGAAGGTGAAGATCTTGGAGAAATTTAAGAGTTGGACTCAACGATCCTTTTGTGTCCCTTCCAGATCAGAATTTTCAGTAGTTCTGGGATTCATTGCAACTTGCCCAGCTTTAATTTTACTCCTTTAGAAAGTGGCTTAATAAAAGCCAGCAGCCAGTGACAGAGTCACCTTGAGTGTCATTCAGTTTTGTGGTCAGCTGGCCCTGATGCATCACTGCATGGGAGGAAAGTGCAGCGCTCGAGCTGCGACAGCGTTATGTCGTGTTCCCTCACACACAAGACTCCACAGTGAGTGACAGATCTGTCTCTACAGGCAGCTTCTCAGACAGGCCTGCATTTACAAGGGATGATGCCAAGCAATTTTATTTTGCATTTCTGAGGGTCTTTATGCTGAGAGGTGACTGTTGACATTTTGGCAGTTTGATGTGAAGAACATGGATATATTTTCCTGAAGTCTTGAACACGACATATGGGAGCCAGAACTCACCTGTCACAAGTTGCCAACCATAATACGTAGTTTGTAAGAAAAAATAACCTCTGGGAACATCCAAATGATATTAATACAGTATGGCTAAAGAGACAGAGGCCATAGGCAGGCCTGGCATGTAAGGGCACTACTGCCATTGACTTTGGATGGTGTAACATTTCCTTACACCACAGCTGTACATGGTTCCAAGTGACTTTCAATTTAAAGAAATTGCATTCTCAATTAAAGAAATACCACAATCTGTGTTAATCACAGGCTTAACAGTAAAGATAGACATACATATAAACTTCATTTCTTTCAGGTTTACTATGAAATCATTAGAAGCAGAGTGAAGCAGAAATCACCTTTAAGCCATTGAATGGCTTTTTCCTGAGTATTCTCAGTTTAAAACCCATATGCTGTTTCAGTGCCTAAATGATTTGTTCACTCACCCACTACAATTCTTACTACACTGTAATTTCCATAAAAGTAAATAAAAATAAAAATGTCCCATACAGAGGCACACCTGGAAATAGAAAAAATAAATTTTCTGCAAAAATAGTTGGTTAGAAAAGGGTTCTTCATACCCAAGTTGAATAATACATAGCAACAGTTGAAAATAATAGAAGACGTATAAACTTCTGTACTTATAAAGGGTAATATTTTTGATCTGAGTGCAAACAATGAAAAAGCTCTGCATAAAACTAGGGAAGTATTTCCAGAAATACAAGCACCCATGAAATTGAAATAATTGGTCTCCTCCTACAAACCATCATGAAACAGTAGTGCATCAATCAATACCTCCAGTGGAAGACAATAAATTGCCACATGATTTTCACATCAACCCCTACAGCAGTTCTCTTTCCAACACCTCTCTTCCAGTCAAATCCTAGCTCATTCCTAAGAGTCAGCTCACATAACTTCTCCCACAAGCAATGCTTTGCTATAATTTCTTTTCATTTGTTTTTATTTGTTTGCTCTGAAACAGCAGTCATTGTGCTAATTCACACATGAACTCGCCACAAAACGCAAATTTGTACACCCCTGAAAACTTGCAAAGAGCAGTCCCACAATATTTAACATAATTACATATATGTGATACCAGGCCTGACCTTGCATTCTAAAAAGGGTTTCAATGAACCAAAATTCCCACTACGCTGAGCAGAAGCAGCAACATATCTCATGACACCCAAAGTCTTTCATATCCAATCAGTACAGTCAATCTCACTACAACTTAATTTGTGGCTGAAGAAGCACAGTTACTGACTGATGCTCATCTTGCAATGCTGTGTGCTGCAATCATTTTCATACCAAGCCTGTGTAATCACCAGACCATCCTGGGGATTGTTGTTGACTAAAGAAACAACTGATAACTTAATATTCAAAATGCACAATCCCACCAGATAACCCAAGACCATTGCTGGTATTTTTGCTATCACTAGAAGTTGCTGCTCCTGACAACAGGGATCAAATCAGGAAAAAAACCCTCAAGAACAAAACCAAATTTTTATATTTATAACATTATTATTATTGTTAATCCAATTTTGAGTTAACAGCCAAATCATGGTGCAAAGCAGCTTAATCCTGTGACCTTCCTACATAGCTGACTTCAGATCATTTAAACCAACATGGCATAAAAAAATCCCATACTAAGTAGCTTATTTTTAACCCCTTGTTTTTGCTATTAAGATACTTAATGTAATGAATTATGAAGGAGAGTACACATTCCTTAAAATTGACCTGAAATTCACAAGTGCAATTTCATTAAAGAAAAAGAGGGCAACCTACAAGTTTAGACTTCCTTAGAATGTTTTACTATAGACAGAAATATAGAAACTAATTGGTTTTCTTTAATTTCAAAAGGTTGGCTTTCTGTAGGTTTTGAGTCTTCTTTGATTCATGTACAAATAAAACTAACAGGAAATTTGTCATCCTCTGTTTTTATCTATTTGTGTGTGTGTGTGTGTGATGATCTATGGTACTGCCTAGATGATTATACTTCACCATCTGGTTAACCTTATCAGCAAGACACTAGAAAACAAATCCTGTGCAGTACAATTTTTTCTATACTTCAGTTATTCTGATCAGAAGCAGTTATCCAAAACTATGAAAAATTGTTATGGAGACTTGAAATGTGCTGCATAAACCACTTGTGATTGGATTGAACAAAGGGCTCCTGAACTATTCAAGGAAAAATATTATCCCTCAAAACTCCACTCATGGTCATGGTTTTCATGAGTGACTACATGCTATGTTCAGTACTAGAAAAATAGATAATACTGGCTGGTACCAAAGTACTGAGAAAGCAGAGCACCCAGAGGCAGGTTAAAGTTCTTCATATGCAAAAAAACCTACAAACATTCTTGTCTCAGTAACTTATTTGGAATTTAGAAAAGATAAGCAGCAAATAAATGTTGCATTTGATTCTTCAGGGTAAAAACATATTTATCCTACAGATCAACAGCTACATTGAAAGTCTCACACAGTGCTTATCCATATGGACACAAGAGAGAAAACTCTTGAATTTATAGAATAAGAGCTAAGTAGAACTAAACATCTCATATACCACACAACAGTCATGCTGATGATCATAACTAATCTCTCAATAAGAAATCTACTTTCTAGAGGGATGTATTTCTGTGTTAATTCTTTTAAAAATTATCTTTCTCAGTGTTTGAGACAGTAGAGTCTCCTAAACAGGCCACTGAAACTTTAGAACAGATTAAGTCCATGCTAGAAAGTGAAGTGGAAGTCATCAGGCATATTGACTGTTTCTCCTAATTCCTTAGGGAAAAATATTTTTCCAGACCAGACATTTTTATTTGTAGGCATTCTCAAAGAAAGCACAATGATTTGTTTTTTTCTAAATGGCAGTGAGGAAAATGTTATCTAATCATGTCTCCATTGTTGGCAAAGGGAGAAGCCTTTATGAACTAAAGGCAAGCGTTCTAATTGAAGTTGGTAAAAGAATACATCTCCAAGAGATCCAAAAACTTTGCTCAGCTTTTCTCTTGCAGTTTTCTCTGGCAAAAATACCAGAGTCTCGCTGTCTACTGTAAGGTGGCTTCCAGCTGTCATAGTCATAAAGAAATGAGGAAGAGAAGACAAAGCACAAAGAGGTACATTGCTACTAACTCAAAAGAGTCATTCAGTATTCCTCAGGTGATATTCCAAGTAGATTGTCCAGCCTTAACTTTTTGATGCAGTGGGGTATTTTTGAAAACAGAATTAAAATTTATCATAGTTTGCATCCAATTTAGTGCTATGTACCATACAAGGTCATAAACAAAGAGATTTGCTCTGCAAATTAATGCAAACTTCTACTGACTGAATGTTCTACTGTTCTACTGACATAACATTTCAGTAGTTAAGATGAGCTGCTTGGATTAGCCACTACTAATGTGACAAACAAGAAAAATTAGTAGATCAGCAGAAGGCAAGGAGAAATTACCACAGGAAGGCAGCACAGAGTAAACAAAACTGCCTTATAGTCCATGCCAGGCCCTAGTACAGAGCAGGATCAGGTGTGTGAAAGGTGATCTCAGTGCCATGGCAGATACATAGTATTTTGCATCCCACTGCTAAAGAAAGGCTGCAATGAATTACAGCACTCCACATAAATTCTCTAATTTATGCCAGAAGCTGTCATAATCCCTCCCTTGACAGAACCTTCTTTATTTCAGCTCTCAGTAGAGTTGCATCAAATAATCTGCTGCACTGAGTCATGCATATTACAGGCACACACATCCTTTACAACAGGACTTCAATATAGTGGGAAGCCCAGACTGTAATTTTTAGTAAGAACAAAGCCCGAATCTTCTGATAATCACCTCACTTGAAAGGAATTGAAAAATTTTTGTTTGCAAAACAGAACAAACACTCTTGTGTTTATTGTCGCCCAAATGAAATGCTAGTAATACAAGTTAGGTTTTTCCCTCAACATAAAATCTCAAAAATTACCTCAGAGGACCACCACATCCTGCTAACACAGAATTTAGTGTTTTACATTCCAGAGGAATTCCATCCTAACCCCTGTTACAATCTCTTTCTTCCTCATATCTACAGAATGCCGAGAGCTTTGAAATGCATTAGTATGCAAATATCTTGGGTGGCTTTACTACACATTTATATTGCAGTGTAATCAATAAATTATTATTTCAATATTTATTGGATTCTCAGAATAAGAAAGAAGACAGATTACACAAATCCATCTTAGTTGATTAATGGCTACTCCAGCAAAAGGCATACACTGATGGAGTGGGTCAGTATGCAGACTATATTACTGAATATTTCAGCTTGGTTGTAAATATAGTATCTGTTTCTCTTAGGGACTGTCACACTGAGTGCAGTATAAAAGGCAATAAATTTCAACAGATTAATTAACTCTTTGGTTACTGGGGCTGTGTGTCACCTATCCTGGCACCTAATAAAAAATCCTTTAATGCCAAGACATAAAGGAGGGCCTCTTTGAAAATGAGTTATTAACAGCATTTTGTGAATAGATGGAGAAATTGTAGCCCAGCCATTTAAGTGTCATAAAGTGCAGCAAAGGCTGCTGGAGGCCTCTGAGGGACGCCAGGCAATACCATAACAATCAAATCTGAGATGGAAGAGGGATTGAGCTGTCCACTCAGAATTTTTATATTGTCAAAGAGCAGCGAGGAAATAATGTGATCAAGAAGTGAATTAACCTTGTGTGTGAAAGAAAGAGGATGATCTGATGGAAAAGGCAGTAAAGTAAAAATCACTCCATAATGCCTACATTGCAGGCTGGTCATGAGGGGCCCTTAATGTCTGCAGGCTGTCAGGGAACAGATCCAGCCCTCTAAGTACCATAAACCCATTACCTGCATTAGTCAGTAATTGGAATACATTTATTCATACTTTCAAAGTTCTTAGGATCCTGGTGCTGGCTAACCACACAGCATTAATTTCTGAAATGTTTTCTGTTTCTGCCCTTGTGATAGAACCGGGACAGTCTTCTGGGGCAATTAATACTCAAAAAGGCATAAAAGACATATATACCACTATACATGTATACATATGTCTATATCACACCATACAGTTTAATCTGGTTTCCTTGGTGTCAATTCCCTATGAAGCTATGCTGGCATTTCCAGTAAGTAAGAAGCGATAGAAATGTGCACTGTTGGAATTGAGGCAACCATATGAGAGGACTCCACCAAGAAGGAAATGATCCATACCAAGTTTAACAAGGTTGCTTTGACCTAAATGTCTTTAGTAACATCCTAGTCAAGCAAGAGGCTGTGAAAGTCACACAGTACACTTCTGCTCTGTAGGAGCATGGAAAGTTTTTTCTTCTTCTTCTTACACAAGTCAAAAATTGTCCTTGAACCACTCATTATGGAAATTATGAACAGAGTTTGGAAGTAAATTATGTCTGCTCAGCCCAACCTCTTGCATATACAAAACTCACAATGAGATGAGACACCAATGTAGTCTAGTATAAGAAAAATCTTGGATGGATACACATATCTATAGTGACCCACAACTCTAGATAAAGGACGTGAAGACTGGGCTCACACCCGATGTTTTGCATGTTTAAAAATATCCTGCTATTTTTAAGGCTGCCTTCCTCATAAAATAATTGTTCACCATTACCTCAAAGCAGAACATATAACTGTGCAATGAGACTTAAGACCATCTAGTTGCAGCATCACTATATAAAGTGAGCAGTAAAGAAGCATCCTCTGGGGAAGGTCTCCCAAATTTTCATTCTGACTATTAGAAGTAGGCAGAATTACAAAACTGATAAGAAAGTTTAACAAATATTTTTAAATGTACTATGATTTTCCGACAATTCTTACTTTGTGAGGAAATTTTAGTTATCATCCACTCTGCATCTATCTATTCATGCATCCATCCTTCATACTGTAGTTCATCTAGCAAACAAAATCAAGTTGAGAAAGGCAAGAATGCAAAGATTCTTTTTTGCTACCAATAGAATTTGCCAAAAAGAGTATGTTTCCTAGTCAGTCATTGCCATGAGAGGAAAGGCGCAGGACTTGTGGTGTAAGCCATCTCCCTTAACAGCTCATGCTCAGTCACCATCCCAAGATGGTACTGCTGGTGGTTGTTCTCCACTGGCAAGTCTCCCCAGTCTAGCCCCAAGCACTTCTGACTCTCAGCATCTGAACAGAGTTTTAGTTTAACCAAGGTTAATTTATTAAGAACCACTGTTGTACTTCAATTTCAGAGGGCCTAGAGTAAATACTAGCACAGGCTGTCCTTTCCTTTATCAAACTGACATGAAGAAAACAAAGATGGCAACAGACATTTCTGCAAATATCACTTCTTAGACAAGCTTTTGTGGAACAGTGTGTTTGTATTTATGCAGAGAATTTATAAACATTAGGAAGGGATATAAAATAATAATAATAGTAATAAACAATGTCTTTTCCGCTCACTGTGAATGCATTCTCTTCCTCAAATTCTATTCAGCAGGTCAGCAATAACAGGACTTGAATGAGTCTGGAAAGCTTTGGACATGCTTATATAACAGATTATTTGTGAATATAACAATTGAGTTATTCTTCTTTGCTCCATCAAGATTGTCCACACTCGTATATGTTCATGACAAACATACAGCAAAATACCTTGTTGTCTGTCAGTATTATATCCACTTATCACCAGAAACTATACAAAAGCTGCCTCTAGGCACATCTCTCCAGGGCATGGAAAAGTACATCCCTAATCTCCATTTCCCTTCTGTTCAAGCAGCCAAATATCCAAAGCAACTAAATGAGCAAAAAATGCTGCAGAATACATTCAGAGCTGAAATTAGGTTAGTCACTTCCAACTCTGAAGAACAACAAAAAATGCACCCAAATCCATTACCCAAGAAAATATGGAATCAAGCTGTGCCTCGCTGAGCAGATTAAAAAGCACTCTCATTTTTAAAAAAAACAAAACCAAACAATGGTTTTCGCAACAAAACAGATTAATGAAAAAGCCTTTCTCCATGTCTGCGGAGCAGCAGGAAGCACCAAGCAAGGCTCAAGCGCAGCAAAATTAAATCTAGCAGAAGTCCAGGCACAGAGGGACTTCTGTGTCTCCCTGCCAATACTTGCCAAGTATTGTGTGCGGCAGGGAAAACCATGCGTCTTTCCAGCAGACTTTCAGTTCAGTAGTAGGTGAAAACACCTCATCATTTTTAGTAACCTCACACTGATAATACAATTGCTTGAAATGAAAAATAGTTTTGCCAGAGAATATTAAATTCAGGCAACGTTTGCTGAGCTTAATACGGTTGGAGCGCATGGCCACAAATGTAGCAAGACCTAAGATCAATGCTTCGGACTCTTCCAGATTGGTGGGAAACAGACACTTAACTCCTCCACAGACATTACAGAAAATGAAATCTCCATGAAAAGCTTGTTTAGTAGTTCAGTTGCATTTTTAATCCTTAAAATTCATTACTTAACCCACAGGCTTCATTTTCCAGTAATGAAATGGGCACAAACTATTAGGAGGAAAATTTACTTATACAATAGTATACTATTTACATTCATGATCAGAGAAGCTTTACTGATTCTGACTAATTCTTGAATGCCATCCAGCTAAAGTCAGGTTGAATTAAACTTTTTCTATGACCATGCCACATGCACAAATATTTCTTTAAAAAAAATTTTTAAAAATTACAAAATAGAAACCTACGTATATGAGTAAATTAAAAGAATAAGTGACAAATACACTGAGCCAGCAAAATTTTGAGAACTAAGACAAAAAAGACAAATATGCTTATCTTCAACTACAAATTAAAAAATAATATTATAAGAATCAGCCTACATTTAAATGGCAAAGTAAAGTCAAACTGTCCTTAAGGCTGAAGCATTCTGGGACAATGATCACTGGGCTGTGAAAGGAATTAATGAGCTCTAACAGTACAAGTACTACTGCCCACTGTGTTATAAATGCTTCACTCACTTCTTCAGCTTTCTCACCTATAAACGGGAGATGGAAGAAAAACAGCATGGTGTTGAAAGACTAATTGTGAGACTTCAGCTTCAGAAATTATCGGACACTGTGCTAGATTAAAGTATTACAGATAAATGGTTAGACTAAAAGGCCACGTTTCTATGCAGATAACTTTTCACTTTAGGAAATGAGCAAACAAAATGTTTTTTCATTCTTTCATAATAGAAAATATTAAAAATGTGAGTGTGCGAATCATGAAATATCAGTGTTCACCACTTAAGACCCTCCAGCATGTAAAACACTGAACATAAAGAGACTAAAGAATCCCATGGAAAATTACACAAAGAACTTCGGTTCAATCGAAAAAAATATAAATATTTTTGTTTTGGAAGAGCCACTGAAAGATTCCAGACACCTCAGACAAAAACAATGATCCTGGTTAGGGTGTCCGGGAAAATTGTTCTGGTGAGTGAACTGTCAAAAAGTTCCTAATGGGGAGGTTCTACACTATCAGGATGCAAACTAGCACAGTTCTAGATACTTCTCCACAAGAAATGGCCTTTAAGATAGCTGAAGTGTAATATCTTATGAGCAAAGGACCATGAAATGGATTTTTCTATACAACCAGATGCTCTTCTAATACAACCATAGAATTAACACGTCTTCAGAATGGCTGACTGAGATTACTGCTCACACAAATAGAATAACACTGCTTTATGTTAATGAACCTACAAAATTTATTTTTCTCTTTCTTTAAAAGGCTTGATTAATCTTCAAACTTACATGTAGTGGGTACACAGGAGCTAAAGGCCACAAGTTTCACCTAAAGAAAAATAATTTAACACTACCTTTACACCTTTCCAGTGAACCCTGCTGATTCTTGCTTGTGGAAGGATTTTCTGCCACCAGCTTTTGTGCCCCAAGTAATTTTCATCTTTCTCACACACCATTAATAATGCTACTGCTTCAGGTATCACTAAACAATATAATTAATGGAGTCCAAGAACACTGCAACCTAGCCATGTTGCAATGTGATTTGGGTCTATAAAGAACATGCTGAAGGCTTTGGCTGAATTGGCCAGATAATCCCAAATAATAATGTTATGTAGGTTCAAAAAAAAAAAAAAAGCAGAAATACACTGCCTTCAACATATTCAAGCAATCAGAATATAATTGTATTAAACTGAGAATAATATGCATGTTATAATGTTGCTTCACTTATTTGTAAATATCCGTTTAAACTGCTTAGCAAAGGAAAAAAGCTTGCAAGATGGACCATAGGGAAAAAAGACTTTAGATTATTGGCCTAAGTTCAGCCACAGAGTTAGCAATTTATGGACTTGATTATACCTTCAAAATGAACAATAACCCAGTAACTACTGCAGTAGAAAGGTACTAAATTTTTATGATATGGGGTAATCAGGTTGGCTACCAAAGACATAGTAGACATGCTGCAAAGAAGAAACAATTCACATTAAAATAGTCAAGCAACAAATTCCCTTCTAGAAAAGAGTATTTTTCTTTATATGATGTCTTTAGCAGACTGTAGGCTGTTTCTTTAAATGAATGCTTATGACACACTTAATTTTCAGGCACACTTGGTTACAGAAACGGGCACCACAGTGCACATCATGTTTAGAAATAAATAGAGCTGTCATACTTGGATTCATATTGACATTTACATCAGACTCCTAATCTGTGTAGATTTGACAGATGGGAAAAAGTCAGCCACCCCACATATGAATGACACTTACATATTCATAATCAACATATTTTTGGTTGTTTACTCAGTAAAGCAAAACTAGTTTATTTCTACATCTCCACTATGGCAGTAAATAGTCTGACATTTCAGCATATTAAGAGATGGTATGCCATTTCATTGCAATTACTATTACCAGAAAAAGAGAGGCACATAAAAAAAAAAGCATTCTTTTTTGTAGAAGATTAAAAACAAAATCATATTCTTTGCTTCATGGTGTAATGGGTACCCACAGACTGTGGAATTAGCAATTTCATGCAAAATCAGTAAACTTTTCCATTCTATTTAGTGCATGAATTGTTAATAAAAATGAAATAAAATTAAGTACCTATGATAACTCAATAAATATTCAAAGAAATGTAGTGCTTTATAATTATGTAATGCCTACAGGAATAACTCAGTTGGTATTAAAATTATGCAAATAAAATTATGAAATAGAATTCAAAATTCAGTAAAATTCAAAATTTAATAAAAAAATTATATCCAAAATATTTTGGACTCTACTATGTTTTTCTCATGTTTCCTGCTATTATCTAGAACTTAAAACACTTTTTACACTGTCCTCTCCTGAATGTTTGTGTAATGAGTTGAGCACAGATTTGGGCGCAATCCCTGTGTAGTTAGATGCTGGATACATCCACGAGGATTTTTTATGGAGGACATGAAGTCACGTAAGACACACAGGATAAATCTTAGGCCATTGCTTAGGACATTACTAACTAGTAACTTTCTAGATGCCGATTTATCTTTTTCAGCTGCATTTATTATGCCACCAAATATTATTCTGTTCAAACATTTCTAGTTAGAGAGACTTATTTGCTGTAAGTTTATGCAAATTTGACCACAACTCAAGCTCTGTCTTGCTGAAAGAATCTAGATGTTATCAGGGTAATAAAATAAATTCAAGCATAATTAGGAAACATTACTACTAATGGGCAAACAACATACTTATTATGCAACACCTCTTTTAAAAATTGCTCTAAAAGTAAAATATGATGTAAATAAAATTTTTAGAGGTCTTCTAGGACATGTGTAACAGAAAACATTCCCTATGACACTAAATTATACAAAACAACCCAAAACTGAACATTTTAGCAGAGAATATGCCAAAGGCTGAAGCCGGCACTTAAATAAGTGTCTGGTTTGACAACTTTGATCACTTGAATTTTGAAGAAATTGGATGACATTTATTACCAAAAGGACCAGAGGAAGCTGTACCTGGGACATATCAGTTCAAAAGAGAATACATCCAATGGCAAGAAGACAACACCTTTGTCATCAGCTCTGTGATTCCTCTGGTAATTTCTCTATAGTTTTTTCACACATGGAAGATATAATTTTATGTTGATTTGGAGAAGGAAGAAATAGGCTCAATTGCAAACTGTTTCACTGGTCATTCTTTGCTGTAGTGTGCCATATGGGTCCTTCCTCAGATAATGGCAGGGGACAGATTAGGATACCTTAACAGAATTTACCATTAAAATGATTCAGCACACAGAGGACAAGTTCCCAACACTTGCAAAACACAAGGAATAATTAACACAAGAGGAAGATCTCCATTTCCTTCTTACCTTAAACACTGGAGTCCATTGAAATGTGAGCATATCATATCTTGTACATACCAGTTCTGATGCCAATAAAGCAGTGACAAAACTAGTTCAGAGCAATGCTGCTTTAGTTTTCAAAGATACTACTAAGGCACTATAAATATCATTAAAACACCCATGAGTACAAAACAAGTGATGTGAAAATTCATTTCAATATTTTTCCATGCATAACATGTTAGTTACTTCAGATTACATTATGCTACAGAGGTTTTTCACAATCTTGCTTTCTTCAGAAAATTTGAGAATACGCATAAAATCCATTATTTATTACACCACATCTTTAGTGATAAATACAGTATATTGCTTTTAATTTCAATTGTGACTGATTCCCAGCTGATTTTAGTTTCTAGCACATCAGCAAAATACACAGACTTCTTTGACACCAATTATTAACTAATAGACTAATTCAGAAGAAGAAACCAATCTAGTATAAAAATTACTTCAATCCTCTTTTAAGAGGAATTAAGATATAATGAAGAATGAACTTCAGAAATTGGAAGTTTTGTTTCAAATTAATTTCAATTCAATATTATTTTTTTTTGCTAATCTAAAAGTGTCATTCTCTAGCCAAGCCTGTCCAATCTTACTCTCTCCTTAAAGTTACCAATCAAAACTATAAAATAGACCCCCCCATATTCTTATTTTCTTCTTCTGAGAAATATCGATCTTTCCGTCAAAGTATTCACTTGAAACAAAAAAAATCTTTGTTTGCTTTGTTTTTCAGGAACATAACCTGCTTGCCAAACACCAACTTCCAAGTTTATGTACCTGGAAATACTGTATAATGCATATGTATAATGATAGAAGTGGCTAAGCCCCTGTGCCTCATATTTAATGAGTTATAGCAGTGTGATGATGCTCTCACATACTGGAAAAGGAGGAATATAACCCCCTTTTTAAAAAAAGAGGGGAAAAGGGGAAGAGCTGGCGCTGTGCAGGCCAGTCAGTTTCACTTCTGTGCCTAAGATCATGGAGTAAATAGTCTTGGAAACCATGCTAAGCCACGTGGAAAATAAGGAGGGGATTTGTGACAGCCCACATGGCTTCAATACAGGCAAATCATGCCTGACAATTCTGGTGGCCTTCTGTAATGGGGTTACAGTGGTGGTGAATGAGGGAAAAGTGATTGAAGCCAGCTGCCTGGGTTTGTGCAAATCATTTGATGTTGTCCCACACTATGTGATTGTCTCTAAAATGGAGAGGTATCTATTTGGTGGGTGGACTGCTTAACAGATAAGGAACTTTAGGGATGGTTGCACTCAAAGAGTTGCAATCAATGGCTCAACATCCAAGTGGAGACCAGTGACAAGGGCCATTCCTTATGGGTCGGTGTTGAGACTGTCACTGTGTAATGTTTTCATCCGTGACGTGGACAGTGGGATTGAGCACACCCTCATCAAGCTGGCCAGAAAGCCAGTCATAACCTGGGCTACATCAAAAGAAGTGTGACCAGCAAGCCAAGGGAGGTGATTCTGAATCTCTACACCACCCAGAGTGCTGTGTACAGGCTCTGGGGTCCACAACATAAGCAGAACATGGATCTGTTGGAGCAAGTCCAGAGGAGGGTCATGAAGACTATCAGAGGGCTGGAGCTCCTCTCCTATGAAGACAGGCTGAGAGACTTGGGGTTGCTCAGCCTGAAGAAGAGAAGGCTCCGGAGAGGCCTTAGGGCAGCCTTCCAGGACCTAAAGGGGGCCTGCAGGAGAACTGGAAAGAGACTTTTTTACAAGGGCATGTAGTGACAGGACAAGGGGGCATGGATTTAAACTGAAGGAGGGTAGGTTTACATGAGATATTAGGAAAAAAATCTATAGTATGATTATGATGAGGCACTGGAATGCATTGCCCAGAGAAGTTGTGGATGCCCCATCCCTGGGAGCACTCAAGGCCAAACTGGAGGGGCTTTCAGCAACCTGGTCAAATGGAAGAGCGTCCCTGATATGGCAGGGTGATTGGAACTAGAGGATCTTTAAGGTGTCTTCCAACCCAAGCCATTCTGTGGTAACTTCACTTACAAGTTCCATGACCTTCACAGTACTGCACAGTCCTAGATTCACCCAGCTTGATAACCCATTAAAGTCCCCTAACTGAACATTACAGAGGCCAAAAGCTTAAATGAATTCAAAGCAACAGACAAAGCATAGGAGGAAATGTCTACTAGAGGCCATTAAACAATCTACACGCAACCTCCACAAAAGTTACTAGCACAAGCCAGGGACCTGTGCTAAGAGAGGGACTATCCTCAGCTCCCTAGACTCCATCACAGAGAATCCATCACTAAACAGACCTTTGATCTGACCTAATATTTGTTCTTAGGTTACTCCTCATGCCCAGATATCCCTCAAGACTTGTCAAAACACACATCGCATATCTCCAGGACATATAAACAGCTTCATCCTTACTCAGCAAACCTTCCAAATCTGACACTTCAAGAAAAAACATCCATCACACTTTCACTTCTCAGAAGCAGGTCCTGAACTCAAGATTTGCAGAGCCACAATATACTCTATTATTCACAGTCTAGAAGGCACTAAATTATTTTAAAAATAATGCAATAAGACGGTGAGAATTTTCTTTATTGAAAACATTCTATCAATCAACCTGCCTCACTAGTACTTATTCTGCCATTGTCCCCAGCATAACACAAGACCTGCAGGCGCAAGTGAGACCACTTTTACTCCCATGCTCTGGAGTGTCATCAGTGTAATGCCGTCAAGACCCAGTCATAAGCCCATTCACAACTGCGTACAAGTACAAAGAAATTATTCCAAAGAAGGTTGCTTGTGACTAAATTGACCAGTTAAAGTCACTTAGCCACCTCCAATCACAAAGTACAAAACTATTTGAATGCCTTCTAGCTTAAGCACAATTTTCCTGATATCAACCAGTTATGACTACAAAATTCCCTACATTGTTATTCCAAATAAGTGGTAGAATATACATGTGGACATCCACTCTCTCCGAGCAAATTACTTACAGTTTGCATTTCTAAGTACTAGCATTTATATGCACCAGTGATGAGACAGAAATAATGAAGTTATATCTAGACTGTTATCAACACTTGATAGATTATCTGTCTGGCCCTACATTCCATGTTTTAAGTGCAATTTAAAAATTTAAAAAACAGTATTACAGTACTTTGTAATGTCAGAAGGCAGAACCTTAATTTAACTTTATAATTCTAGACAGAATAGCTTTCCCTTGAATATGAAGTGATGTATCACACATTTCAAACTCCGCATTCTGTAATCATAGAGCTTTTTGTTAATGTTAAAGCCACAATTTAGTTTTTGAGGCAGAAAAATGCAGTAATACATGGAATACATTAGAAACGGTTTTTAAAATTAGGCTAAGAAAAATCATTACAGCTGGAATTTAAGTATAGAAATTATAGGAAAGTATTCAGAAAACATTTATTACAGAAGCCTAAATAACATGCATATTTTAATAACATATATATTAATACATATGGATCTTAATTGATATCGTGATACTTAACTAGCGATCCTCAGTTTTGATTTATTTCTAGTTTTAAAAATATTCATAGCAAAAAGCCCATAGAGTCTTCCTTCTGTATGTGTCTTATTTATTTTGTTCACGTTCTACTGCATTTTGGAATAACAGCAATCAAAACCTGTACAAAGTTGGCAGAAAAATTTTACTGTATTAAACAATCAGAAAGATCATTATATCTGTCTACAGGAAAAGAGAACTATTGTTTTCCCTCTCTTCCCCATGCTACAGAGCTCTTTTTTCTGTCAGTCAAGCTTCTAGGTTTACCTAACTCTCACTATCTCAGCAGATGACCAGTTACAACAATCAAAACCCATTTTCATCTAACCAAAATACTTACTTTTGAGTGATACTTAACTGTCTCAAATGTAAACCCTAAAACAAAATTTACAGAAAAACTTATCACTTTGCATGTAATTCCCCACCACTTTTGACAAAGATGACAAACCAACAAATTACATCAGCTTTAGCTGTATCAAGACTCACAAACTGCATCCACATTGGCCCAGATTTAGCCAACATAGAAGATTTAAAAAAAAATTATCCAAATAACACATATTTCTGAGAGGTGGGTTCAAACATTTGAAAGTGGTATTAATTTGCATTTCACACTGAAATATAGCAAACCCCCCCCCCCTCATTTTTCTGTTTCATTAGCTTCATTTTATTTATAACCCTGGTGAAAATGTGCATGGATACTTGTGTCATTCATGGTATCCCTATGCATGTTTCATGGGGAAACCTACCCATATCGGGTAATTTTTCCTACACACAGGAAATATTTTTTACTCCTTTAAATTCTTAATAGCCACACACATTATGCCACAAAGATATTGACAAAATGCAAGGTGTGCTCCTACTATAAGCATCCCATATTTGTGTTCCCTTCACAAATAAGAAGTGCCCAACACCTTTGTTCTGATTAATTCCCAACCTGCTGTATGAGGAGTGGATACAGGGATACAATTTCACTGCAGAAAAATTAGAACTGCTCATTTTGAACGGGTGTGAAAACAATCTAGGCTAGACAACAAAGGCAACAAAACCTATTATGGAGCTGGCATTTCTAAATTAGACTGTAGTGAACAAAAGCTCTTGTTAATAAAACTACAGCCAACAGCATTATTGTGTACCTTCCAGAAGAAAAAAAACCTAGGATTAAGTTTGTGCACAGACTATGCTTTCCTATTGGTACCTTGAGTAGGTCAAGAAGGAGAAGTACAGACAGGGAGTGTGAGAACTTTGAGATCTTTAATACTTCCACTGCCTCTGCTTGTGATGTACAACATCTATTTCCTGGATAAACAGAGAAGTTAGATCCCCAGAGCCTGAATCCAGTACCTTTCATAAGCCCTAACTTCATTTTTACAAACGATAAAAGAAAATGTAATTTGCTTTCCAGCTTTACCAGTAATCCATACGTGTTCATATTGCAGACTGCAAAAGCATCTGTGAGATCAATAATAAACATTCTACTTGTCATTTACTCTTCTGCTTTATTTAAAGAGAACATTCTCCAGCACACATGCCACTCGCCAGTTGGAAAGATGGAATATGGATAATAGAAATAGAAAAACACATTGCAAACATCAAAATATATGCTCTTTAACAACAGGCAGGAGACGTCCCAAAATCAAGCAGCCTAATTTCTGCATTTCTGAATTAAAAAAACAAAAATAATACAATAGGCTATCAACAAGTCTCAGATATGAGGGAATATCAGATTACATCTGTCAGTGTGCTTCTCCTCAATACTCTTCCTAATCAACAGCCTCGCATACCCAGGTTCCTTCCACCCAGTTCCAGATTATTTAGACAAGAAAATTTAGTGGTGCAGTTGGATTTTTCCTGCTATCTGCCTGCTTTCATTGAGTCAGTAAAGCACACTTAAAGAACAGAACAGGCAAGGTTAGAAGGGACCACTGGAGGTCATCTAGTCCAACCACTCTATTCAACCAGAGTCCCCTCGAGCACATTACTTCTGATTGTGTCCAGATGACATTTGAATATCTCCAGTGAAGGAGAATCCCGAATATCTCCAGTGAGAAAGAATCCACAGCCTCTTTGAGCAATCTCTTCCTGTGCTCAGCCACACACACAGAAAAGAACTTCTTCCTCATGTTCAGATGGAACTTCCTGTGTGCTCCACTTACATCTGCAACAGTAAAGTTTATTACAGATGACTGATCTAAAGAATTTATTTGCAGGAAACAAGAAAATCCCAGCTGATCACATGCAAGCTTGAATATATTTACTTGAGTTACTGGGGTACTTACTTCTGTCATTGAGATGGTGAAAAGCACCATCCATACTGCTGCAAAAAACCACAATTGTTTGCTAAATGTGATATCCCTCAATCAGGTAAAGGGAACTCGAACCAAGAAGCATTGGAACTTCCCAGTGGTGGCTGCAAGTAACTTTCTCAATAATCATTAATCCTGTATTTCAGAAATAGCTAGTACCTAAAAGATTTTAGGGGGTTCAAATTTTTTTAAATTTTATTTTAAGTAACCATGTAGTGTACATTTTCCTTTTGGTGTTTTTCACTTAATAAATACCCTTTAAAATGTGATGTTAAATGTTGGAGCACTTGTTGCTACTATCTATAACACACACTGATTTACTACACTAACATTGGATAATGTAAAAAAAAAAAACTTTTAAAACACTGTAAATATAAAAGCTTGTATTTCCTAAATATATATCTATTGTCTTGTAGTGATTATGTATAATGTTAAATACCTCTGCACATAATTACAGAAAACATAGCACTGCCATTTTATAGACTGATATGAATAATAACTGGATTTTATGTATTTTCAAGCCACATCTAATTTGCACATTTTGCCCAGAATGCCTTTAGCTACCTTTCTTCTAAATTCTTTACCTGATTCCTTTGGCCATTATGCTCTATGCATTTTGCTGTTATTGCTCTCATTTACCTTTTCGCTTGCCATTATTAAATACTTTTATTATCTCCTTCCTGCAGCCTCACGTGGAATGATCCACGTGGAATACCTCTCTCCAAACACATTTTTGTCTCTTTTTTTTCTTTTTTTTTTTCTTTTTTTTTTTTTTTGTTATGAAAGCAGCAGCTTTGGGTGGGTGATTCATTGCTCACATCAGAACAGCAGTGCATCAACCAAACCTCGGAAAAAAAAACTTCTTCAGGGCTGCAATGAGTTTTGATGTCACTGTGGTGTGAAATACGACCGCCTGCTCCGGGAGGCTTTTCCCGAGTATTAAGGCAGTCCCAGTGGCTGCGGACCTGCAGCAGCGCCTACCGAAGCGCACCTGGGAGGTGAGGTGACACCCCCACATGTGTCCCTGTCACTCCTCCTGGCAGCTGCAGGGAGCCCAGGGAGCTCCTCTGCCCCTCCCGGCGCTCCTGCCACGCTGGGCTCCTTCCCCACGTCCCGGCTGCTCTCTGGCGGGGCAGGGAGGGCACAGAGGACTCATTGTCCTGTGCCAGCAGGAGCGATGGTACCGTGGGATGCCCCGGGAAGAGCGTGTGCAGCAGGTGGAAGGAGGCGATTGATCCTCCCGCTCTCCACATCTGGAGTGCTGTGTCCAGTTCTGGGCTCCTGAATACAAGAGAGACACGGAGCTCCTGGAGAGGAATCAGTGGGCGCAGAGAGGATTTGGGGTCTCTTACGAGGAGAGATTGAGGGAGCTGAGGATGTTTAGTCTGGAGAAGACTGAGGGGCGACCTCATCAACACATGTAAGTATCTCCAAGGCAGGTGCCAAGAGGATGGTGCCACACTTTTCTCAGTGGAGCCCGGAGAGAGGACGAGGAGCAACAGCCGTAAACTGAAACACAAGAAGTTCCAGCTCAACACGAGGAAGGAATTCTTTACTCTGAGGGTGGCAGAGCACTGGAACAGGCTGCCCAGGGAGATCGCGGAGTCTCTCTCTCTGGAGACATTCCAAACCCTCCTGGACGTGTTCCTGTGTCACCCGTTCTAGGTCACCCTGCTTGTCAAGGCGGTTGGACTGCATCTCTAGAGGTCCCTCCCAACCCTAACGATTCTGTGATTCTGTGATCTACCCGGTCTCTCCCAGAGACACGTGGGGAAGCTCTCCGGCTACCGGGATGCAGGATCCGGGATGCGGGATCCGGGATGCGGGATCGATGAGCGAGCCCGCGCCCCCACCCCACCCCCCCCTCAGGCCCGGCGGGCGCTCCCGGGTACCGAGGCCCCGCCCACAAGGCGCGTGAGCGGGAGGGCGCCGGCCCCGCCCGGCTCAGGCCGGGTAGCGGAACGCCGAGCGAGCGGCGCTGTGTCGGTGTCGGTGTCGATGCGCTCGCTTCTCGCCCCAGCCCCTGGCGCCTCCCGGCCGCCACTTCCGCCGGCGCGGGCCCGCAGCAGGCGGCGATCCCGGCGGGCGGGCGGGAAGCGCTGGCGGGGGGCGGCCGGCCGGAGCCGCCGTGCCTCTCGCCCGCCGGACAGGTACGGGGGCGGGGCCGCTCCCCACTTCTTTCGTCCTTCCCTCCGGGACGGGGTGCGAGCGGGAGGAGGTGGGGTCGCTTCCTGCGAAGCGTCGCTCGGCATCGGGGGGCCATGGGCACGATGGTGAGGGGCGGCGGGGGCGGGATGTGGAGCGGGAGGAGGCTGACACTGAGTGCCGGGAGGGTTTCGGCCGGCCCGAGGAGGCGGTGTCCCGCGGGGCCCGTGGGCAGCGAGGCGTTCCCTTTCGCCAGGGAAGTACGGGGAATGGCGGCCTGTGGCGGCTGGAGAGCCTGTGCCAGCCCTGCCCAGGACAGCTGCCGGGCGTTCGGGAAGGGACACACCTGGCGCAGGCGAGCGGGCTGGAAGGAAGCCGCAGGGATCTTGCTGGACCTTATCCCCTTCCCTCCTGTGCCTACGGAGCAGGGCGCAGGTAGCGCCAAGCAGAATATCCGCTCGGGTTTCCCGCAGATGGACTTTGGCGTCCCAGTCACCCGGCGCATCCCAGCTGCTGTCCTGCCACCAAGCGTTTCTGGCATAATCCCCGGGGGATCGTGGCCAAGGCTAATGTGGAGCTTGCCTTGTGTGTCTCAGGCGAGCAGTTTTTCTGAGCGTACTAAGATGCTGGTTTCTGCCAAACAGGAAATTTAACAGGTGTTCTTCAGTGTTAAAAAGCCGTGGCCAGCCAAGGCTCGAGCTTCTGCATAATGCTTTTTCCATGCTTAGTACAAGTCGTTAGCTTTTTGGAGGCCAAAGAAATTTTGCTTTTCTACTCACTTGTTAATTTGTTTTTCCTTCATGTAATAATCACTCTTTTGTGTGCTAGGTTAAAGTTCTGATCTGCAAGGGACTTTTTTTCCAAGGGGAAGAAACAGGAAATCTTTGATCTAAAGAATCTGTTGTTTAGACTTTCACACACAGGAGTTGAAAGAAAAGAGGGAAAATGGTATTTTACACAAATCAGGACAGCTCTTAACTCTTAATAGAACTGTTTGTTCAAGAAGTGAATTAGTTGCTTGGGGGATTTTGATGGGACGAGTAGGAATAAGATTTTATACTTAGAAAAATAGCAGTTTCAGAAGTCACAGTGGATTTCAGAAGAGTTCTGTCACTGTTGTTAACGAAATTAGTTGTGGAGACTGTTTCAAATGCATGCATACATTTACAGTTCCTTCAGGATGTAGAGAAAAGCAATTACCATGTATTGTAGCTTTATGGATGGTCGAGGTTGTGTCTGGAGCAATCAGTGTTTCTTACCACTTTCCTGACTGACTTGGTGATCTGCAAAAAATTAAGTGGAGAGACTGTAAAATCTGATCATGTTCCTGAAGAAATATTTTTAATAAGAATAGATGAAAATCAAAGATTTTGTTAACTGTGTGGTTTAATGCCAGTAGGCAGCTCAGCATTACACAGCCACTTGCTCACTTTCCTCTCTACCTCCAGAGTAGATGGGGTGGGAGGAAAGGAAGAGTAAAAAAAGAAATATGGATTGAGATAAATACTTTTTTAAGAAATTGAGGAAAAAATGGAAAAAGATAAGTAAACCAAAACAGGTGATGTATAGATGACCACTCCTCCCACAGGTAGAGCGGTGTCCAGCCAGTTCCTGAGCAAAAGCTGGCTGACCTCACTGAACCCCCTCCTCTCACTTTTTTGTTGCTGTCTGTGAAACTTCAGGGAATATCTCTGGTAAGTTCAGGTCATCTGCAGGTTGTGTCCCCTCCCAGCCTGCTGCCCACACCCCAGGCTGTTCACTGCAGGGGTGGGCAGAGAGAGAAAAAGAAAAAGCCTTGATGCTATGCAAGCTCCCTCAACAATCACTAAAATACCCAATTTTTGGACTCCTGAGGCACCAATGTCCATGTCTTCTTCTGAG
Source organism: Cinclus cinclus (assembly GCF_963662255.1). Lineage (NCBI taxonomy): Eukaryota > Metazoa > Chordata > Aves > Passeriformes > Cinclidae > Cinclus > Cinclus cinclus. The sequence goes on from NC_085046.1 coordinate 66,537,884, forward strand.
CATATATCATACTCTGTTTCCACTTAGCTGAAAAATGAGTCTCAGGTTGCTCTTGCAGCATTTGTTCCACTGAGAAACTGTGGCACTAACAAATGCTGGGTGCCTATCAAGGGGAAGCATTCACTGGACAGGGAAGATCTGAGCAGGCATCAACAAAAATCCAAGTTCAGCTGAGATGCCAGCAAGGGATACATTCCGAACTACAGTGATTTTCCTTCGTGGGGATTTGATCTTTGGGCTTGAACTTCAAAGTCCTGACTTTGCATGCAGTTCTTTTGGGAAGAATAATAATTCGTATCCTGGATCAGGTAGAATCACCAAGCATCTTTTGTAGGCAGCTCAGACATGGGATGCTATAAACATGGGATTAAAAAGGACTGCTCTTTGTCATTCCCAATCTCAACAATATACTATAGGATATACACAATAGCTTTTATAAGCTTCATAAAAAATCAGTCACGTTGTTCCTTCTTTCATTTTTGGGCTGTTCTGGAATACAGATAGTCTAGGGATGGAAAGGGTAAATTTGTTCCTGATCTCTTTATACCCACTTGCTTTCATTCGTCTGTCCTTAAAATTAAAACTGTTTTTTCTCCATACTTATATTGAACGCAGGTCTATTTTCTTTTCACTGGGGTCTTGTTAGGCTAGACAAGTTATGCTTTCATTTTATTTCAGTTCCTAAGATGGGCAGCCTTTTCCTCCACCCCGATAATCCTTGTTTGCCATTTCAGTCTTTCTCTAAGGGTGATCTGAACTCTATTATATTGTATGGGAAGGCTCACTCTTGCCTCACTGTCTGACATTAGTGCTCTTCTGGTTTTACTACAAATAGTATAAAACTTTTTTTCTTTTTTTTTTGGTCACTTTATGTTGGGATTAGCTAAAAAATCCACAGGGGTAGACTTTCTACCTCTCACTTTTGATCTTCAGCTGAAGAGCGATGAATTTAAGCACTAGCAATTATTACAGCCCCTAAATTTCTGTTATACTCCCCAAGATGTTCTTTTAGAATTTTAGTAGGAATCTTGTTTCAACCTGAAAGTAGATCATATGAAAAAATGAAACATAAGCACATTGCAAGCTTTGTACTAATACTTCATTTTTCAGCTAACCTTAAAAGTTCTAGTATTTTATAATATATTGTATTTACCAGTGTTCTTGCAGTCTACATTTATTGCATGATCTAGTGTTCATATACTAGGACATTTTCAATTTTAAAACAATGGGGAAAGCATTTTTATATAAAGGAGTGATGAGGAGAATTATTCTTCAGCTGAGAAAAATCACTAAACCTTTGGGACAAACACAGTTTAATTACTGACTGCTCACTAAAATTGATGCTGACCTGCACTTAAAAATCTTTGGACAATTGGCTGACCAGTTTGTTTTATCTTTACAAAACAAACGTCAAATATCATATTTACTGTCTGCTGAGCTGGAGAACAGTCTGCTAATCTGCTACATTCCTTCTCTAGGCTTCAGTCATCCGGTTTTGCTTTGTTACATGTGGAAATAACTGTGATATGTGATAAAGGGATTGCCATATCAAAGACCTCATCAGATAAATAGTCTGACTGGCATTGCAATTTGCTTGTTTCAATCTCCATGTTCTTTTCTGAAAAACTGTGCAAGAAATAGTAAATAAACATGAGGATGAGGGGATAACTTCTACCACTTCCATGCTTGTAATTTGCCGTAGGCTCAATCCTGTAGTTTTTAGCAAGGCTTCCCATGTTATGGACTGGTGTGTTTTGCTCAGAAGATGAAGGAAAGTAGGCAGAACCACAGTGCTTCAATACCAGTTCTTTCACTGTGAGTTGGCCATGGAGATCACTTCTCTCCCAAGCAGTCTCTCCTGTGAGCGCATGATAGGACCAGTTAGAGGTGTTGAGAAAGTCAAGCTGGTGTTCTGTTGTGGATGTTTTGGGGTTGATTGGTTGGTTTGTTTGCTATGTTGAGTGTAGGAATGAAGCAAAACTGCTTTCATAAAGTGTTGATGGCCTCTGGTGTTAACTTTGGTGTTAACAAAGTTAGCTGATGTTAGCTTTGGACATCAGAAAAGATAAGTAAAATTTGTGAATAGAAACAATTCAACGAAACTCCAAAACCTTTATATTTTCCCTACAAATGTCACGTTCATTTACTGTTGTTGTTGGAAGGCTGTATGTTATGTCCAATCTGATTTTAGCATTTCTTTCAGCCCTCAGACGGAAAGCACACAGGAGAAAAGCAAGGGGAAGACAACAATAGCCCCGAATGCAGCGAACCAGGAACCATGGATCTGAAATTCACTTCATCGAGAAAATACATTTCTATCAGTGTACCTTCCAAATCACAAGCTATGTCTCCCCATATCAAATCAGTAGATGATGTTGTAGTTCTTGGCATGAATCTCAGCAAATTTAGCAAACCTACTCAATTTTTCATCTGTGTTTCTGGAGTTTTTATGTTTTATCTAATCTATGGATATTTACAGGTAAATATTATGAACTTGTGTCTTAGGCCAGTTCCTCCTACCCCTTCTCTTTTTCAATAGCATAATAATAGAGTGTGTATTTTAGTATGTAAAGGTGTTTAAACTATATATTTGTTACAAAGTCAGCCTTTCAGTATTCAAGAACTGCAAGTAATATATAATCTAAGTTCCCATTATAGTTCATGCACCTGTAAAATTTCCATCACTTGGCCTTTCATAACTTGATCTTTTACTTCTGTGTGCAAGATACACTGAAGTCTTTATTGATGCTGAAACCTTTAGATCTCCGAAAGTTCTATGAGTATTGTACAGTTACTGTTGTCTTATTTTTCTCTCTGCTTTCAGGACAGAGCTGAAACTTGTACTGTGGTAGTTTGTTAAACAGAAGCATAACATTTATGCCATTTTAGTTAAACATTTACCATTCTGCTAATCTTTTATCTTGGGCAGCTACATTTCTGTTCCCTTTTTAAAATTATTTTTAAATTTATTGTGTATTCTCAATAAAGCAGTGATTAAAAAACTTGATAATTAAAAATCTTGTTTCTAATGCAGTTTTCAAAAGTAGCTGAGAGGTCTGTTAACATAAAGTTACTTCAAAAGAGTTAAGAGACCATGATCAGTAATTAAAAGCAGAATCTCAAAAAGGCAAATATTAGGTAGCCTTTCATTTGTATAACTGATACACCTACATAAGTCTTTATGCAATGTATGTATTTTTCCATTAAAAATTGCCCTGGTTTAAAATATTCCTACAGAACGCAAATTTATGAACTCATGAGTGCTACTTATTGTAGGCACCCAAAATATTAGGTGTGCATTCCTAAAAGCTGAAAATTATCAGTAAGGATGTTTGTTAGAGAAAGTTTGTATTAAATTTATCCTGAGATATTTATAAAATCTGAATAAAAATTATCTACTGAAGTAAATTAACTGAAAAGCAGCAAAAGAGCAGGCAGGAAGCCATTTGTAATATGAGATAATTACTAATGGATCAAATGTATTCCCCTAATGAATTGATCCATTAATTTTAGTGTATTTGCAACAACAGAAAATTTCTTCTTTCATTTTGGAGAACCTAAATTGTCTTTTCTTTTTCAATACTTTGCAAGTTACATGTGGCAGATAAATCTAGTCAATAACCAGCATCTGCAAAGCCTAGATTTGCATGTACATGAAGGAAAAAGGTCTGTTGAATTTTTTGTCCATTTAATATTTTGGTGTATGTACATGACTTTGGTGGGTTTTTGTTTTTATAGGAATTGATATTTTCAGTGGAAGGTTTTAAACCTTTTGGTTGGTACCTCACTTTAGTGCAATTTGGATTTTATTCCATTTTTGGACTAATAGAATTGCAGTTGATTCAGGACAAAAGAAGAAGGTATGTGTTTTTCCAAGCATTTTACCCACTGTCCATGAAATTAGAAGCATTTGATACTTATGGTAAATTTAACTTCTGTTTTTTGAATGTGAGTACTTTGAGGCATTGCTAGCAGTTCTGTAGATAAAAGAAAGTGAATTTGCTGAATGATATTAGAGAATATTTTAGAAGCACCCACTTGGATTTCAAACCTGTAAGTAGTTTTGTTGACTCTGCTGTCACTGTCCCACTTACAGAACATACTGTATCCTTAAGGTGGCTGATAGAGACCGACTCATGTATGTGTTGCTTGGGATTATCACATCTAGAATAGAGCCAATGCACTTCCCAGCACTTGAAGCCATCTGTCAGTGAATATGTTTTCCTCAAATATTGGCACCTCCTCACCAAGAGGTTCCTCTAACATGCTGTGCATCTTGGAGAGTGTCAGAGGTCTGCTCTCTTCTTGCCCTGTGGCTGAGTGGGTTTGCATCAGAGGATATGCTGAAGTGTTGTAGTTTCCATTTAAGACAGCACTCATAACACTGCCGCAGAACTGTTCTGTGTCTTCACTGCAGTTGACCAAGGAGATTATTGATGTCTTGAATCCCATGGAAATGGGATATTTTCTGACTCTGTGTAGCTGTTCTGCAGCCTCGTACACATCTATAGCCTCTGCAGAGTGTTTACTGAGGCACTCTGGAAACTTCAATATAGGCTGTCACTGTGTACATGCATTTTAAAGCTGCCTTATATTCTAGTTGAACATAGCTAGTATTCTTTACCTGCAGTCAGCCTCGGATGATTTTGCATGTACTGGACTTAGATTTTAAAATTCCTTTTTAGCCAAACAACATAACTTTGTTGTTGATAAATTATTCCTTTTATTTTAAACACTGGCAGCTTATATGTCAAGTTATCTGATTTTTTTGAGATGCATCAGATAATATTGCACCTTTTGAGTTACTGGTATTTATGGGGTATTGTTACCAGTTGGTAATGCTTACAGAGCATTGTGTTGGAAATGTAGATCTGAAATACATTTTACATTTTATTTTCTATAACCTAGGCATCTTGTAGACAAGCAGAAATCTGGATTTCTTAAATTTTGAATTTTTCGTGCATGCCCCACAGTATGTGTGCATCACATAATAAGTTACAGATAAGACAGGATTGCAGCATGACAGCTCCTTATGTTCTTAGCGTGGTTCTGAGTATGAATGAAAAATAGCTGAACACATGTACAGCAATAACTGTAAAAAATATCACAAAGCGAGCACAAAAGTAGCTGTTGGATCATCTGTTGTCAGGTGATAAGTTCACCAAATTGTGAAAAACATTTGAAAACGTTAAACGAGCCCTGTTGTTCATGGTATCTGAATCACTGCTCTCTTAGTTTCATTGAGTTTAATAAAACAATGGTACTTTTTTCAACTTCATTTTAAAAATGTCAAGGTTCACGTGAAAACTTCACCAAAGAACTTGTCACAGTGACCTGTGACAGAACTAAGATCCAGGTTAGCTCAGTATACCAGTCTTCTGCGTTTCTTTTGCTAAATAACCTGAAACCTTTGTCTTGATTCTTGTGTAAATAACATGCCTTTTCAGAAGGAGGTTAAAGAACTACTGCTTGAATACTTAATGAGCCACAAAGTGTTTATTGTCTTGTATTTGTGTTTTTTATTCATAGTAATTGAAAGAAATTAAATATGAAATCAGACATTTATGTGCATTTTAAATTTATATGAAGTGAAATTCAGTGAGAAAGATGTTAAGGTTGTATTATGAAAGTATTTCTTTACCTGGATTTTCCAAGCTAAATCTCTAGATGAATCTGTAATGCCAAGATTTGTATGTTTATGTTTTGTAGAATTCCTGGCAAAACCTACATGATAATAGCATTTTTGACAGTGGGAACTATGGGCTTGTCAAATACCTCTTTAGGATATCTGAATTATCCTACTCAAGTCATCTTCAAGTGCTGTAAGCTGATTCCAGTTATGATAGGTGGGGTTTTTATACAAGGTAAGTGTTAGTCTTGCTATGTTTTTTTTTTTAATTGCTTCTTTGGGAGGCAGTCATAGATGGAATCCTGTACATTTTTTAATTCCGCTGGTCGAATTTTTCCTATAGGAGGAAAAATGAGTATTTCTGGAGCATCTTACAAGAAAATGTACGAATATAATTAGATCAACAGAAAATATAAGGAAAAACATTCTACAGGTCGCTTGCAAAACTTCCATTTTTACACAAGCTTTCTTAATTTTTATGAAGAGTTAATTTGCTTTCTAAACTAAATCACTTCATAAATGAAACAATTTCATTATTGAAATGGAAAAAAAAAAATCCAACCATGAGTTGTGAAGAAAATCCCTACTCTTGTTTGAAAAGATTAATTCCTAAATTCTGATTGAATGTTTAATCAGAAATACACCTTCTTTTTACATGTCTTTTGCTAGTCCTAAAATGCAATATGGAGAAGACCAGACAAAGGTTATATTTATGTGAATAAATATACTTGAGTGTTTCTGGATTTAGAAGATTTAAGTATATTATAAAAATTTGTGTTCAATACACAAAAATTTACTCAATAAAGCACCACATGGGCAAGTACTATGGAACAAAATCTAGAATGCAGTATTTCTGTTACTGTAGGTAATTCTGGCCTTCTGAAACCAGCTGAATTTTCAGAGGAGATTTCAATTTTACATATGTACATGCCTACACAGTATTAACCTCTTATTAGGAGTAAATTTTTATGATTTTGGTGCAAAGTGATTGGTATTTCCCTAAAGCTTTGAGAAACTTTTGTGCTGTAGTAGTGTAGTCTCAGAAGCTATTTATTTTATTATTGTTTCAAAAATTCAGTTCAACAAAGTTCCCTTGGAAGCTTATGTTCAAAGTTCAGCTTCTGAGCAAACAATGTGTTATTTCAAACAAGATACACTAACTCCAGCTTTTTCATGTCCTTACTTTCCTTTTCCACTCCCCTCCACAGCCTCTCTCTCTCAAACTGTAAGACACTGTCAGGTTCCCAGAGCACCAAAGCTGTCTGTTAGTGTTTGGAGTTGACTTCTTTCAGATCAGTAAAAGCAGCTGAAATGTCTTGTATGAGGGAAAAGTATTAAGAAACATCTAAGCTGTCCTGAAGTTGCTAAGAGAATGCTTTTTCAGGGAGGATGTGCTTTGTGTCAGTGCTGTAACTGGACTCAAAACAAAGCTGATCACAAGAATCAGGTATTTCCAATTAGGGTCCTTCCCTGTGGTAGGAATTTCTGTTGTAGAAGAAACTTAAGTCCAGTTGTGAAAGACCAGAGTATTGAGTCATAGAATAGTGACTTAATTTTTCCTTTGTCTTCTAGTCTGTTAAACAGGATAAATATGAAATTCTGAGAATACTAACAGTCCATTCTTGCTGTTTTCATTTTGTAGGAAAGCGTTACAATATTGTAGATGTGTCTGCTGCCCTATGTATGAGCCTTGGATTAATATGGTTTACTTTAGCTGACAGCACAGTTGCACCAAACTTCAACTTGACAGGTAAAGACATATTATACTTTAGAATTTTAAAAAATGCTTGGTTTTTCTTGCAATAAGCATCCCATAGAAGTTCTGAGCTCTTGTTGGAGTGGCTTTGGGTATCCAACTAAAAATGCAAGTTTCATTGTAGCTTTGCACTAGCAGAATTCTCTCTGTGGCGGAAGAGTTTGTTCAAAGTGTATGTTTTTAGGTTTCTAAAATTTCCAGAAACTGCACCCCTTTGGTTGAAATGTCTCATGTATTCTCAAGAAAGACATATCCCAGTCTATATATATTAAAATAAATATAATGAAATTCAGTTGGGACATTTTAAAACTTAAAAATATGTATTTTCTAGTTAAATTCTTAAGTATCTTTCCATTTCAGAACTATATACTTGCTGATCTCAGGCAGATTTGCTGTAGTTTTTAGGTGGAGTTGTCACATTTTAAGCTATCTAAAATCAGAAGCAAAACAAGGATTTTAACCAGCTTGGATTTAAAATCTTGGTTGAATTTCTTTCTCAAATGACAAAGGATAATTGGATTCCTGAGTTTGTTCCAATTATTTTTGTAGAACTGTTTCCATGTAGATTTCTTTCAGAACTAATTTGGGACCAGTTTTTCCAATTGTTCTTACTCATGCTTTACATACAATGCAACATTGCTGGTCTCATCCGTGGCTTTGCTGCTTCTGCTTAGCACGGTCACAGTGAGTGGAACAATTCTCCTCACACTCCAAACTGTGTAATGGCTGTAAGTTTTTCTTGTCTCCACATTTCTCCTCTCCAGATGCACTGATGCTTCAGTTGCAGGTAGCCTTTTTGTTTCAGTCCAGTGCTGAACCATGCATTTGTCCAATGCTGTGCCTGGGCCATTAAGCACAGCTGGAATGTGAATTATGATGGAGAATGCCCATAGAGATGTTCATCCATCATTTTACACAGTGAAGTTGCTGAGCTGGAGCTGTTATTACATCTTTGGACCAGGGCTGAATCCACGCAGATGAGATATCTGTATTTTTGCATTATCAGTATTTTTCATGTTATCACATCTTTTCTTTTCAGTTGAGTTATACCTTTTCCAGTGCCTGATAATTTTGAATTATGAAGACACCTCGAAGTTCTAGCCATGGAAAGGAAATGGTTCCCAAACTAAAAACACTGGTTTAGAAGTTTTTGCCTAGAAAATACCACCTTAAACTTCATGGGCCTTAAAAATGTTAAATCTTCCACCTCCAACTGCAAGAACATAGGCTTAAGAAAATAAAACACTGCTTGTTTCTAGTCTTCTTGTTTCTTCCATGACACAATCTTTTAAGGAACCAAGACTAGAGAAGGTTTTGATTTGTATTTTGATGATCAGTATCTTCTGTAATGTTGTATACTTAGGAAAAGTATTTCAACATGTGATCATTAAATACAACAGTCATGAAAGTTCATAGGTTTGGAAATGAGCTGTGACTGACATGACTAGAGTCATCAGCGTTTTGTTATTGGAAAGGTGATTACAGGAGTGACTGTATAGTGAGCTTGCTTCATTGTGAGCATAAACGGCAACCTAAAACCATGGAGTTTGTACCTGAACAGTAGTTTTTTTTTAAATTAATGTTTCAGTCATCAGAGATTTCTACTGTCAGTCCTCTTGCATTTGTTTTACCATTGCAGCTAACATTTCTATTTGCCTTTGTCAGGAAAAAAAATAATGAAGGATTAACTACTCAAAAAGAGTATTTTCTCTGATTATTTAACTTCATTAACTAACCACAGCTGATACTCTGGTGCTCTTGCTACTACAAAAACTACAGCTGGCTCCTTCATTGCAATGTCCAAGTGTTCCCAACAAGCTTAGAGACACACAGTGCTCAGGGGTTAATTGGTGGAGGGAGAGTGGAAATAGGCACTGCTTTGTACTGGTGTCATGAAATATTTTTTCTGACTTTTAGAATATGTTATAGGGGAGGGGTGGTTATTATTTTTATATTCCTTGGACATTTTGCCACTGTTTTGCTGGTGAATATTCTGAAGAGGTTTTTGTTTGTTTTAATAGGTGTGATCCTAATATCCCTTGCCCTCTGCGCTGATGCCGTTATAGGAAATGTACAGGAAAAAGCTATGAAGTTGCACAATGGTTCTAATTCAGAAATGGTAAATACCACATTTGCAATTCTAAAAGCACATGTTTTATCATAGGCAAGGCATTGACAAAGCATGGGACTTAATGTACTTTTCTCTTGCTTATGGAAGGAAAAGCTCTTGGTGTACTGTTCTTAGAGTTTTCTGTTTGTCTGAGAACTGCTGATTTTTATGTTGCATTTTTTAACCTTTCCAGGGTGCTGCTTTCTGTGTGCAACTTCAGATGTATATTGCAGTTACAGAAACACTAATTTATATCAACAGTTACTTTGCCTACCCTGCAGGCCTGAGATCAGTGTAGTGTTTTTTGTATGATCATGAGCTTAATCTCTGAAAAATACACACTGTTCTTCTGGTGTAGTTGAACATGTGTTACATGGAACATGTTGCTTTTCTTACTCGCTATGCTTCATAGTCTAGAGTGTGCTAGCACTTGGGAGGCAGGTTTCTTGAAGTCTTTTGAAATTTTTTAAAACTCTGGGTAAATGTTTGTATTCCTGATTGAGTGAAATAGATTATGAAAGTGTCTTACTCAGTGTTTGTTATATACTTACTTGGAATGCATATTATCTGTTCATATGGTCTGAGGTTATTTTTCTTTTTAGACAAAACTTCTTTGAATTTAACATATTTTTCTCTGAAGTTGGGTACATATAAGTAAATATTTTACTGTAAAGGGCATGATATGAATATGCCACAGGTAAAAAGGTACTGAAATTTATTTTTCTGTATTTGGCATGTATTTGATATTTAACTAGAAAAATCTAATTTCTCATGAGAATAGTGTCATAAATGGAGAAAAAGTTTGAAGGAATCTTCATTTAAGGCTGGAAGTGATTTAAGATGGTTTGAGAAGTATGAGCTGGAAGTTTCTGGAAGGTAGAAGAATATATACCAAACAGTGTCACTGTATTGTTTTTATTCTTGTACTTTTTCTTAATATTCACTGTTGACTTCTGCTGGGGGCAGAGATTTAGCCACGTGACCTGGTGCAGCCTTCTTTAGCTATCATTTCCAAAATCTGAAACCAAAGTGCTGAAACCAAATCTGTCGCTGTTTTCTTGTCCACTTTGCATTTTGACTGTCATTGCTGCCTTACCTATGAAATTCCTGCTGTCTCCAGGATTTTGCTTTTTATTCTATATCAGTCTGACAAATGTTGGTCCTCATACTGTATATTCATACTACTTGTAGAGGATGAGTGTAATGGTTTGGGATATAAAGGTTTTGTTTGCAGTTTAGACATTCCACTTCAAGATTTTGTTCAGAGAATTCAGTGCAGAAGTACAAGCAGAATTTTGGAAATAATTTTCTATACTGTGGGTAAAAATTTAATTTGAATTGGAGATCATGTGTAATGGACAGTCATCTGGAAATAAAATTGGACAATAAAGGAACTTGTCATCCACAGGGTCTCTTTTGCTCTGTCAAATTTGGGAAGTACCCAGGATTTAAACAAGTGTGAAAAGAGAAAATGAAATAGTTACTGCAGTTCTGGAAGGTTATACCTGATTTTTGCCTTGTGTGTCATTCTATGGAAGTGATATATTTTACACTGCCTAACAAGGAAATAGGAATGTGGTACTTATTCCTGGCTGTGAAAACTGAAGCCTTTGGGTACTTAGGGAGACAAGCTGGATGCAGAGGCAAGTGAAGAACTAGGGACTGACTTCAATGTGCATAAACAATCAAGTGAAAGCTCTGAGGGTCTGTTCACTGGTTTTTAAGTGTTTGAAAGCAGGTCCACTCTTTAAACATATATGCATCTTCCTTTATTATGGAGCAGTGATAAATGGTCTATTGTGTCATGGAATTGCTAATAATTTTTAATAGATTTTTCTCAATAACTGAGATACAGCAAGACACTTGAGTTTTGAAATCATAGTAGATCAGCATGTGCTAGCCAGTATTGTGTAGGGTAGTTCTGTTGACAAGAAAAGGCTGCTAAATGTTGCCCAAACAGCTGAATGCCTCCTGCTGCATGGGAGGATGGATGGATGGATGGATGGATGGATGGATGGATGGATGGATGGATGGATGGACAGCTCCAGCTTCTAATTCTGTTGGCTCAGTGTGGGAAAGGATGGATGAAGATTGTTTCGTTGCTCAGTGCAGCTATTAATTGAGTAAGGGTGCAGACAAAATAAAGAGCTTACCTGCTTCCTGAGTGTTCTGAGCTCTGAGCTGGTCATGTTTGAAAATTCTGTATGCCATAACCATCGTGCATATGTGCCATGCATGTAAACTGATGAAACTTACGCTGGTGATTCTGTGCTACCCTTTGCATATTTAATGTAAAGCAGATCTTTACTGTGCTGGATAAGTAGCAGAAAATGAAATAAGTATAACATGTTCTTCTGACTATTAAATTGCATGGTTGTGGGAAGTTTTATTTAGGCTGCGAAATCTTGAACTTGAAGGAATTGCCACAGTTGGCACTGACCTCAGGATATTATTAACTGACTAGCCTTCCAAACTTCTTCTGTGTTGTTGTGGGTAGGAAAAATGTGTCTAACACTTAATGTTGGCTTTTCACTGTACATCAACTATTATGTAAATCCTAGTAAAATTACCATCAAGCCCTGCAAATTCAGCTCTCAAAAGCTGAGCGTATTAATAGGGCCAAGCATCTGAAAGCATTTAATTTTGTCTTTTTGTATAGTATCACCTAGTAATTATTTTCTCTTATACTATTCTAGGTTTTGTATTCCTATTCAATAGGTTTTGTGTATATTTTATTTGGATTAACATGCACTAGTGGATTAAGCCCTGCAGTAACATTTTGCTCAAAGGTAGGTGTAAAGATTTCCCTTTTTCTGTGAAGAACATCATTGGAAAACCTTGCTCTGTATGATTTAGAAAATCTCATCAATTCTCTCTCTAAAGTTCTATTTTCATTGTGTAAACAGGTTAACTTGTAAGCAAGTTTTTCCAGTCTTTGATGTATAAGACAGGGTAATGTTTTAAAAAGCAACAAAATCACAGGACCAGACTTATGAGCTTATAATTTCATTATTATTTTTTCCATTATTTAACTAAAATTAAATAAGGATTTTTGCATGAATGCATTGTTGAACAGCTTATTATTGCTCAAGCAGTTGATTAAAGTCTGTAGTTTTATGTCATTTTGCAATACCTCAGGGTTTGTTTTAAATTTTCCTAACCGGCTTTTTTTATTGTTGCAGCATCCAGTTCAGACTTATGGTTATGCATTCCTTTTCTCCCTGACTGGGTATTTTGGAATATCCTTTGTTCTAGCTTTGATTAAAATCTTTGGTGCCCTTCTCGCTGTAACAGGTATGAACAAATGGTATTTTTACTGCCTTTGTATAAAAACAAAGTAATCCTATTCTATTGTTTAGGACAGAGCTTTTGAGAATTGTTTATTCTAGCTTTTTTTCTGTTCTTTGTGCTGACTGATTTGCGTAGCATGGATCTTCACGTGGTAGAATGTGTTTGAGAGCTTCCTGATTCTTTTTGTGCCACAGTTTCAACCGTGAAGAGCCTGTTAAGGAAACTTGTGCATGTAGTCTGTGCTGTGTGTTAGTGCAGAAAAAAACACTGTTCTAAATGGAGGAGAGAAATTGAATCACAGAATCCTTTGGGTTGGAAGTAACCTCAAAGACCATCTAGTTCCAACTCCCCTGCTATGGACAGGGACACTTTCCATTAGACTAGTTTGCTCAAAAGCCCCATCCAAACTGGCCTTGAACACTTCCAGGGATAAGGCAGACACAGCTTCTCGGGGTAATCTGTGTCTCACCACTCTGACAGCAAAGAGTTTCTTCCTAATACCTAATGTAAAGCAACCCTCTTTCAGTTTAAAGCCATTCCTCCTTGTCCTGTCACTGCATGCCTTTGTAAAGAGTCTCTCTCCAGGTCTCATGCAGGCCCACTTTAGGTACTGTGACGTGCTATAGGGTCTCCCCAGAGCCTTCTCTTCTCCAGGCTGAATAATTTCAAGTCTCTCATCCTGTATTCATAGGAAAATACAGAAAGGAAAGGATGTTGTATCATTTAAAACGTTGAAGGAAAAGGAAAGATGTTCTTTCTAGGCATGTTAGGTAGTGACATTGTTTCTAAGCACATGAAACTACAAACATTAATCACAAGTAGGGGGGAAGGTGTAGCAAGATGTCATGTAGCTACTTTCTTCTTGCCCTAAAAGACACCCTGGTTTCTGTCTGGTAATGCTCCACTCACAGTAGTGGAGGGGAAAATGCGTAATTGTTCTCTGACCTGAGGGGTGCATGCTCTAATTTCCTATCAGTTATTTCCTCTGCAGCATATCTGTTTTGTATTTGCTTTTAACTATGTCCAGTAGCTCTTCTGACTGGAAATTGACCCAGAGGAGAGGGTTATTTCATGTATTAAAATACCTCTTAAAAAAAAAAAGAAAGTCTCTGTACTAAAAAAAAAAAAAGTTTAAAAATGCTGTAGAATGGTAAACCTTTCCCAGGTTTTCTTATGGCTGACCTTGACAATTCTAATTCTTGAGCCCTTTCTGTCTTGCCTGTAGCAATATGAAAATGTTTATTGTGCCTTAGAAGAACACCACATTCATTACTGTCCCTCCCAGCTCCCCCATCCACCCTCCCCCTTCTTGAGGGGAGTGGGGTGAAAGAGTTTAATGAAAATTGTATTTCTATTAGCAGAATGAGAAATTATCAGACTTAATTGGGAAAAAGAAGAAAAGACACTTAATTTAGAAGGAAATGGTTACATAAATATTTTAATTAATAACTGATTTGAAAGAACAGAAATAATTGTAATTAGAAAAACTGAAGTAATTTAACCATTTTTTTAAATTATTCATTTGTAAACTGCTTTCTAATTAAAACTCGATTTTCTTTTTCACTCTCCTTTAATTTTTCATGTAATAGAAAATCATTTTATTTGATGTGCATAAATTTCTTAAAATGTAAAAAGAAAATTATTACTAAAAAGTTGAAGTTGGGGCAGATGAAGCAGTACTGAAGGCTGTTTCTTGTACTGTTAAAACACTCTTAAGTGAATATTTATTTGTGGAGTAGAGTTCTGAAGAATGAAACTTGCTTTTCTAGCCGAAGCACTGTGAAAGTGCATCAGTAGTAATTGGTTCCTTTTGCCAGTGTGTTGCAATAAGACTAATTTGGTTGTTGTTACACAAATATGACTTACCAGTATGGTATAGTAAAAGGAACTTCAGGGTAAGAAATATTTTCTGATAATAAAAAAAATATATTCTTGAGGTGCAGACCTCCTGCACCCTGTACTGGGTCTTTCTCAAGTGAGAACCTTGTTGCATCATATAGAATAACCCTTCTCAGGCCCCTAGCCTCCATAGCTCAACTTATGTGCCTGGCTGCATTCTTACTTTGTTTTTAAACATTTTCTAAAAATTTTGCTCATTTACTGATTTTGTTTCAGTGATTAGCTACATCGCTTTCCTGGTACACAATTTGCTAGTAATGCTTTATGCTTGTTCATTGCAGATAGCATTGAAATAGTTCAAATATTTGTTGGAGCTATAGTTAATTTCAGAACAACCAAAGAGTTTTTATCTGTGTTTTGGAAACAGGATTGTGTTCTCCACTCTTCTTACTGCCTTGATTCTTTTTAATGAACAGATCACATGCAGAAGAATGTCTCTTAGTGGTTTTGAGGCAAACCTCCTAACACAGTCATTGAAATCTGACATCCTTGGTCTCTTAGGCTTCTAAGCAAATTTTTAATTCTCTGCACTGTTTGGGAAATTTTTAGTAACTTCAAAAGAATGATGAGAGGATAATCCCATTCCACTCAAAAATAGAGCCCAAAACACCATGGAGTTGTAATAACATGAGGTGGAAATGGCAAGATATTTGATCTTTGGTCTTTGGTTTATCCAAGCTTTAACAGATGAGTTTATATCATCAGTTACTTGCATGTTGCTCTCAGAGACTGTGGATTGATTAGCACGAAGTTAGTAAATAGCAAGTCTTGTTCTGGAAATTTCCTTGCTGCACGTAGTGTGACTGCAGACGGTACTACTGGCAGAGTACCGATTTTGTTTTCAAAAATCACACTGTTCCTATGCTGCTCTGGTGCATCTGCAGTCTGTGTTTGCACCAAGGGTGTGATCATCATTTTCGTGAGACAGTTGTTTTTTGAGGTTACCTGCTAAGCCCTTGTTATGTTGTTTTTTCTGTAACTGAATTCTTAAAGAGGTTAATATTTACTTTCCTCTGCAGTAACAACAGGAAGAAAAGCAATGACCATTGTGCTTTCTTTTTTGTTCTTTGCAAAGCCATTCACGTTACAGTAAGTATTTATAGTTTTTTAGTGGTTTACAAAGTATTTTATAAAAAAATATGTGCTTCATTATGGAAATATAACAACACTAATTAATCATATTCAGAGTTTAATGCTTGTCTTTTCATATCTTCTACAAATGTTGGTAATCTACTGTAAATATTGACTGGTTTGTTGATGCTAATTGTACAGTAGAAAAGAATTTACATTTTTCTAAAGAAGACAACAAAGAAAATTTAAGGAAACCCTTACATAATATCTAGGGCTTATGATACATAAATTGTTTGGCTACTTTCTTTGTGGTGGAAAATTTGGCTAAAGGAAGGTATTTTCTCGATTATGGTATTGTTCCTGCTTTTATAAACTCAAATTTGAATTCTTAGCTAGCCCTTTTAAATAATTGTATTTAAATTTCCAAAAGTTCGAGCTTGAGTTTATTCCATTTTAAAATTTTAAGAGCTTACATTGAAAAAATACAGCTGAGTTGCTACTTTGATTTTAATTGCTTCAGGTTTGAAATAACATAAAATTCTATTTTATTTCTATACACAAATTCATTTAAGAAAAAAGCTTGCATGCAAATCCTAAATAGAATTTACCCCAGCTAAAAATATTGATGCCTAAAAGAATGGAGAGCTGAAACAAAAATGGGCCTACATTGGGAAGTATGGATATAAGGCATTGAGTGAAAAAAACATTTTGGACCAGTAACAGACAGTATTGCACTCATAGCCATAGGAAGGAAAAACATACTAAAATCTCTGAGGATTATTTTATTCATGTGAGAAAGAACACCTAGTGATTAGTTGTTATTTAATTTAAAAATGCACTTTAATAAGCTCTCCAGTCAGGACAGGAAAAAAGAAGCGTGGAAGGATAGTAATAATAAAGATTCAGGGAAATTCTATCTCAGGGCCCACTGATTTTTGGGGGATTTTACTTCAACTCTTCTCTTCTTAATGTGAGGCTTGTTTAATCCACAAATATTGGTATGTAATTGCTACAGATAAAGTGCTAATGGTAACTTTTTTCCCCTCCTCTGCCTCCTCTCTAGGTACGTGTGGTCAGGCTTACTGGTTGTCCTTGGTATATTTCTTAATGTTTACAGTAAGAATATGGACAAAATCAAACTGCCTTCACTGCTTGGTCTTTGGAAAAAAAGTGTGGAAGAAAGAAAATCAAGGACGTTGTCACAAACTGTATAGGCAACGGCTCATGCCTTGTCTAGACTTTGACTTACTATTTTATTGGAACAGTCTTCAACTGATTCACTTTCCAAAGGGAATGTTATTAAAACCAAAGGAGCTGAAGGCATCTTGTCTGCTTGCAGATTGCTATAAATGCACACTTTTGTGAGCCCTTTCTTCAGAGCACTTGAATTATCACAAACAGTTGTTGTAGGCCATTGTCAGATGTTTTTATCAGCAATGAAGGACAGCAGCTCCTGGCAAACTGCTGAGAAGCTGCACTCAAGTGGGACAATAGAAGACTAGTCTGGGCATTTTAATAATATTGGTCATGTGGCTGATTTGAGATTAGTAGTTCTTTGTTAATTGTCTAGGTGGGGTAGCTTAAATGTAATACTGTATTAATCACCAACTGGTTGACCAAATTGTGAATTTAAAGGTGAAAGGTTTAGAATACAGTATGTTGTCACTCTTTTACATTTTAAATAAAAATGTTGGGGTTTTTTTTAATTATTGTTTAGATCATCACAGAACTTGATATTTATTGTAATAATTGAAGTTTTTATGGAAATTCTAGTGTTACTCTTTTTGAGTATTGCTTGCAAGTAACAAAATGGAGATTGAGTTTGTGCAGTCAACACTCCTGCTTTTGCTAGGGGGAAATGGGCTTTTAGGCCTGAATGGGGTGAGACTGAAACAGTGGTATAAGAAACTGTTATTTGCTTAATCTGTGATGAAATACAGAATTTTTAGTGGCCTATGGCCCTCTCTATCATAGTTTTATAAAGAGACATGGAAGTTCTTCGTAAATTCATATCATCAAATCAAAATTCTTCCATTTCAATATTAGAGTAAATAATAACAGCATCAGCTAATGTGATTGAAATATGTACTGTGTCAGTCTGTATGGTCTTCTGATGAAGTTAAGAGGATTGGGGTACAGATTACAATTTTCTTTCTTCAGTGGCAGGAGGAGAAAATGTGCTACCAATCTGTCCTATTCATCATGAATTTAGGAAGACTAAATGCATTTATCTCTCTTTCATAGTCAACTTGCTTTTGAATCGCTTTTCATCTCTTTCATTTTATATATTTAACAACAGCACTTTAAAAATACTAATCACCTTACAAATCATTGTTCTCATATGGTCATGGTTTTTTTGTTGTTGTGTCCCTTAGATATATCTTGCTGCATGTTCTTTCAACTTAGACAAAAATTAATTGGATAATAGAAATACATTGTCAGAAAGAACATAGAAAGAATTTAAATATCTCACAGGATGGCCTTCTGTCAAAAATACTAGTTAATGAAAGTATTCAAGATGTACAAAATGTTTTTCAGACACTTAGGGAGAATTGCTGTTTAAAGGAGCTTGTAGTCAAAGCACAGACACAAAATGTGCCTTAAATTTTTCTTACTAATTTGGTAGCTCGCGTCTGTCATATTAGGTACATTATGGAATAGAGCACAGGATACCAGCCATCTGAGCACGATGGGATGAACAAGAGAGGAGCTGTGCTGAGATAACTGCACTATGCCCAGCGCTGACACTTCTCTGGGGTATCAGCAAAGCCTCTCAACATGTACAAACCCACTGTTGCCAAGTCGGGAGAATTTATTGCATGGGACAGTTTTGTTTTTTAAATTCCCTGCTGCTGCATGATCCGTTGTGTCCTGGATGAGGTAGAGAGGTGAGAATTTGATGTACAGATCCACCTTGAAAGAAACAGATGGCCTGCCATGCCTGTACGTTTTCATGTTGCAGCCAGTTTTATGGTAAAGTATGATAAAGCATTCCAAAATCAAATTTGGTGTAAGAGTGCATTTGACCAAGTCAAGGGGATTGATACACTTCTTTCCCTGTCATATTTATCAACTCTTACATTCCCTTGCACTCTTTGCACTAAATGAAGTTGGTCTTTCCAGCAAGGTTAAGATAATTTTACAGTCCTAGTTCTGCCATCTGTAAACTCTGCCTGTTGCTAAACTTTATTAAACTTCAGGAAAACAAATGATGTGAAAGCTATAATATATGCGGAAAGTCATAGTAAATATAATTCATTTGGCATCTATTTTATTTAAATAGATGAGAAGTCATTCACCAAGTTTCTGACTAGAATTCAAATGTAGTATGTATATTTCTGAACTTTTTATATATAACAGTTATAATATATTACAGTTTTGTCTCTATTATCTGTCTTTGGAGAGAATAGTAATCACAATAATTCACCTTTTAATTTATTGTCTATTTTATACAGGACTGAGTTAATGAGCTATTGTTGGGGAAAGTTTTGATTTATTTTTTTAATAATTTTCTTAACTGTAGAAGTGTAGGTTTTGTTTTATTGGTGTACTTTAAAATTATTTTTATACACAAATGGATATTGTAGGTTTACTGTTAATAGCATAGATTTAAGAGTCAGCTCTTTATTTTCATAGGTGTGAGTCTAGTACTTGCCAGTCAATAACATGTAAGTGTGTTAAAGAAAATGCACACATAAGTGAGAGTCGTTCATAATTTGCCACACATCATGGTCTGTGCAGTTTCATGCCTTCATTAGGAAAACCTTCATTTCAGTGAATTGCTGTTCATGGGGTTGTGGGGTTTTCTTGATAAGCTTCATAGTGCATGCAAGTTAGAAAACCTTACAAACCTGCAAGTGTTCTTACTTTCAAAATTTTGGTTTTGAGTCTTCTGTACTGTATATGTATGTTGGTTTTGTGTTGTCTATGAAATATGAATAAGGGCTTGTCCACAAAGTAACTGTAAATTATTTATTTATTGTGTAAGAGCACTTGTATTGGTATGTTGGTTAACCCTTCCCAGTGTTGAATGCTGGTATTAGCAGCTATTGCATCTTATACTTATTGTCTCCTGAGTGCTACAGTAGGCATGATGAAACTACAGGAGCAAATACATCCAGTTCTCTCAGCAGAAAATTTGTTGTCTAAACATAATGTGAATTAGTTGCTTCTTATTCTTGTGCTACACAACTTTTTCTTCTCTATAAAAAAAAAAAAACCTGTGATGTAGAAATTAGTTATAACAGCATTGAAATTCTCAGTAAAATTCTCAGTAAAAGTCTGAATGAGATCTCCATTGATGTCAGCAATCTACCTCTGTGACACCTGCTTTTGCCTCCTTTGGAACGTGGAGGGAGCTCTCTTTTGCTAAATGGGCATGCATTTGCAGTTGCTTTCATATTACATTTTTGCATTTGTCTGGCACACTTCAGTAATGAAGTAATTGGCTGTGCAGTGGATTTCTTCAGTAGTTCTGTACATCAGTATCATCAGAATTGCTGATTACACAGGTACCTGTATGTGCATACAAGTGTGGAGGAACTAATGCCCTGCCCTCCAAACCTACATGTTTCCTGATCCTGCATTAAACTGTTTTTCATCTTGTTTTACTACTCCTGTGCTTTAAACTTAACAAACATTTTAAGCTAAAGCTTGGGCTTTTTGTCATTCTACTTGCCTTCCTTACCTCCTTACTTGTGTTTCTTGCTTTTAGATGTGAAATCCTTTTTCAGCATGCTCTGTTTCTGCACTGTGGTTTATTTCAGGTTTGTCTTCCTGCATTTAAGGGTTTACATTACACTGTTGCAGGTTGGTCACATTCCAGATTTTCTGTTTCATATAATTTATAATCATCTAGATGATTATTTTAAATTCTTTTTTCTCCATGAAAAAATATTTCCTACTTCTCATTATTTTTGGAAAGGTCTTGCTGAGTGTACATATGAGTTAACTCTTTGACCTCATTCCATCTTCCAAGAAAATCTCTCTTCTCCCTTGCCTGCCTGTGAGAACTAGAAGAAGAGGAAATAAATTATTTCAAGTGCTCCTTTTTTCCTTTAATAAGTGCCTTCCTCACCAACCTGGTGTGTCTTAATTGTTTCTTTTCTTTCTGCCTCCCATGCTCCCAGGCACAAACAAGCCCCTCTCTCATGTTTGACTGCTGCTTGTTCAGTCATGGAAACTTTTTGAGTTGTTTACTGTTCTGAAAAGAGGTATAAAATTGCATGTATACTCTGGAGGGCAGGAAATAATAAGTAAACTTCACAAGTTAAGGAAGTAATTAAATGGATTCATACTTCTTTTCTGGAGGGATTTTATATATGGTTTAGTTAATAGCTCAGAATTTGTTAGTGGAAGGGGTTTTCTTTTACATTTTACCTGTTTAAAAGTCTTTATATTAATTTTAATATTTAATATGAAACTTCTGACTGTTCAGATAGTTTATAGAGATAAATTTCAGTCTTGCCTATGAGGCAGAAAAGCCCTATCTCCATTTCAGAGATGTAGCATAAATGGTATCTTGCCTAAAGTTACCTTGGTAAGTCTGTGATGAGGAAGGAATAGATGTTCAAACCCTCAGTTATTCTGTGCCCCAAGTCCAGCAGAGCCCATCTGTACTTTAAATGAAATGGTACCAATGTAAGCCCAGTTTTCTTTTACCCCCAGCATAAGAGATGTTGGTTTCTTTTCCTTGTTCTGTACAAGTATAATTTAAAGGGAAAATAAGACAGCCATAAAATAGATTTTCTGTATTTTTATTTGAAGCTTTTTTGCATTGTTATTTGCTTGTTGATTTGTTCTGTTTTTTGTGAGCACTGCTGTGGGAGCAAGCCAGACAGTAGCAGTTTTAGTGGAAGCATAATATCCTTCACTTAAAGGTGACTGGTTCACCTTGCTACTAGTCAAAAGCTGCTGCCATGGGAAAACTCT
The DNA here is from genome assembly GCF_963662255.1 of Cinclus cinclus. Classification (NCBI taxonomy): domain Eukaryota; kingdom Metazoa; phylum Chordata; class Aves; order Passeriformes; family Cinclidae; genus Cinclus; species Cinclus cinclus. The sequence continues at coordinate 66,559,571 of NC_085046.1, forward strand.
GAGGAATTGTCATCACATGAGGAATTAAGCATAATGATGCCTGGTCAGGTCTGTATCACTTTCCCATTTGCTTGTAGAGAAGCAAAGATTATTGCAATAAAGAACACCCATGCACAAACATTAATCTTAGAATACAATGCTGACTTAACACTTCTGTACACCTGGATTGTGCTGTATTGCTGTTTTTTCGAGGTGTATTAGTAATGTATTGCTTGTCTCTACTTTTTGTTATTTCAGTGTTTTCTTTGTTAGATTTCTCAGTTTTATGCTTCCTCTTCCCTTCTTTTTTTTTTTTCCTTTTTATTTTCCTTTTTTTTTGTTACTTATGTTTTAAGTGTAAGTTTTACTTTGCAATTTTCATTGCACCTGTAGTGCTGTGTCCAGTTCTGGGCTCTCCAGCACAAGAGGGAAATGGAACTAGAGGATAGAGTCCAGCAAAGTGACATGAAGATGATGGACTTGACCAACTTGCCTGTGAGGAATGGCTGAGAGAGCTGACATTTTTCATCCTGGAGAAGAGAAGGCTGGGGGGAATTCCATCATTGTGTACTAACACTGAAGGGAGGGCACAAAGATGGGGGAGCCAGGCTTTTTTTCAGCAAAGCCCAGTGACAGCACACCCTGAAACACGGGGGAGGTTCCCTCTGAAGAGAAAATACTTTCTTACTGTGAAGGTGATGGAGCACCGGCATGGATTGCCCAGAGAGGTTGATAAGTCTTCATCACTGGATATATTCAAAAACTGGATATAGTTGTTTGCAGCTGCCTGTGGGTGGCTTTGCTTTGAGCAAGGGAGGTTAGACCCTATGACCTCCAAAGGCACCTTTCCAACCTCAGTCACTCTGTGATCTTTAAAATTGCTGTCTTTGTCTGTCTTCCACTTTTTCTCCTGTTTATAAATTATTAATAAATATGCTTGAAACTAGTATCTCTGAGTTGGCTACAGTAACTGCTGGAGCTGGCAAGGCCATGCTGGAAACACCTGATAGTGTGATTCTGGCTGACCAGGGACTACCTTCAGAGCGCAATCCCCTGGGGAGAGATTCGGTAACTGCTTCTCAGTGCAAAACAGGAGACCAAATGCAAGATGCTTGTAGATGAAATGGACACTGTCAATACAGAATGAGTTCAAAGGTGTTGTTTATTTTCTACATTTAGATCTTGCAAAGCTGTTTGCTGCTCTAGTGCAGCACCTGAACCACAGATACGCTGGAGGTGTTGCTACAGCCCTTGCTGCCTTATCAGCATTTGGCATGAACATGGACAGCTGTGGTAGATGCCCTGTCACTCTCTCAGAACCTGAGTATAAACTCAAATACAGTTCTGTAGTAACAGGCATGATTGCAAGCCGATCCATGCAAAAATCCAGTACATAACAGGGTCTGCAAGAAACATGGACAAACTCTTTATCAAGGGCTGTTGTGATGGGGTAATGGTTTCAAAGTAAAAGAAGGTGATTTAGATAGGATATAAGGAAGAAACTGTTTACAATGAGAGCAGCAAACCAGTAGAACAGTTGCCCAGAGAGGTGGTAGATTCCCCCTCTCTGGAAACATTCAGGGTTGGACAGGACTCTGAGCCACCTGATCTAATTGAAGGTGTTCCTGCTCATTGCAGACGGTTAGACCAAGTGACCTTTAAAGGTCTCTTCTAAACCAAACTATTCTGTGTTCTTAAAGAGGATTTGAGGTCCCTGGAGGGCTTTAATGCAATAAAGAAGAGTTCATATAGGCTTCAGGCAGCAACAAGCAGAATTTAAGCTCTTTAGGCTTTAACATGCCTTTAATCTTATGTTGATGTAGCCTAAAGTTAGGATTATTTATTTTATGTACTATCCAAATTTTGGTACTGGAAAATCATTTTAGTGAGAAATACACTAAAAATTATCCTTAATAAGCAGTTCAAGCTAACAGCAGGTAGTGCTGTATACCTAGTTTACACTATCCTGTGCAGTGCAACTAATAGACAAAACCTAAGTGGGTGCTTACCCTCTTCAAGTGAAGACTGTATTCTTGCTGTTAGGAAATATATATAAAAGAAAACAAATCCTGTGTTACTTTGTAGATACAAACTGGTTTAAAGGTAGCTAATCCGTACTGTAAGTCACACCTGATTTCCCTGGACTCCTTATTCTTAATAAATGACTCATGCCTGGCTGTACAAGCTTGGCTTGCAGACTTCATCTTCCTGGGATTAAAGCAGCCTGAGATGAAGCTTGCATGCTTGCATGCTTGCCAGGTATGAGACCACTTATTGCCTGAAACTTTTGGATCCCCAGGCACATAGGTAAAGGCTGCTTGAATCAACGATTTTAGACTTGGTAAATTTTGCATTGAAACACAGCTTCAATAGAATCTATTCTTTGATAGATAAGAGCTTGGGGTTTTTCAAAGAAGTTGAAGCATAGGCTGTGTACAAATGATATATATAGCTTGGCTTCCTAGTAAAAATGTCACTAGTGAAGAGAGCCAGCTTTCTTCCTACTGAGAGCTAAACTTGTGTGGAGAACAGGTGTAGCTGTGCATCAGAAAGGTACAGTGTGATATCTTTTACCAGATTATATGTCTGCACTCTGAACTGTGATAGGATAAGGAAAGAAGTGAAAATCAAGATGTATTGGAGAACAATAGCATTAATTAATCTTGGCTGTCCTACTTTTTCATTGCATAATACTGGATGCAACAAATACAAAGCAGGTCTCAGTAATCAAGCTAAGGCTCAGGACAGGGATTTTTTAAAGGAATTGAAGACAACTTAAATACTGTTGAGCCTTTACTACTTTGCTGTTCTGAAAATACCAAATTCAACCACCACAGAAGAGCATCAGACTGCTCCTCTATGCAAAGCTTCTCTTCCTGTCTGTGGAGATCCACTGTGAAGACAGATTAATCTTAAATATGTATCTTGCTTGATGTAGGTATGCTGAGACTGTGGCTGAAGAAAAGGTTGCTTCTGTCAGTCATCTTCACTGCAGGTCCTTCAAATCTGAGAATATCTGTGCAAAACTGAAAATGACTGAACCATGTTTGGTAGGTACACAGGTGGCTGAAGCTGTATATGGTTAATGTGCAATTTCTTCAATATGCTAGATTTCTTCTCCTGAAGCTGTGGTTTGATCAGAATAACTGTTCTCTTTCTGCTAATGACTTAGAGTGTTAAAATGTGGGTCTTTTTGAAAATGCAGATACTTGTGTTTTGCACAGTTTAAGGAGCTCACATTGATTCTTTTTAATTCATTTTTCCTAATTAGAATTTTATGGTGCAGGGGATTATTTATAAGTAGTTTTCAATATTAGGCTTTTATTCTCTGTTTAGTTTGTTTATTTATTGAGACTTACAGCAAAAACTGTCTGCATCTCTTCTTGTCCATGTTCATTTCTATTATTGCAATCTCTCTTCAAGAAAATTGGTAACCTGCAGTATTTTCTCAGCATCATGTAGTAAATAATGGTACACGTCTGAAACTCATCACAACGGCAAATAAGATGGTGCATAGTGCATCATCCTTTCCAAACTGCCACAGCAGGGAGGCCTGGCAGTACATCCATTACCTCTGTTATTTTTCACGAAAAGCTTAATTTTTCTGGCCTTTGATGTTTTAAGTCAGCAACATGAAAAGAGCTGAGGTAGCTCTACATGGGGACGTGAGCCTTGGGGAGAATGTTTTATTTTAGCCAGAGGTACAACCCACACTGGATTGCTTGTGGCTTTATCTCCATATGTGCTACTCTGCCCTTACCCTTTTCATTTTCTCGTAACTGGAGAATACATTTTAAAACCTGGCATCCTAGTTGCTAATTTTGTACTGTGCAACATTTTTTTATCATTTTGTATTCCTTTCACCATGGCAACTATGACCTTATTGAATGTTCATTTTGTTATCTTTTTGAGCAAAGATACATGACTATTTCTTTATGCAAATAATTCTTGAATTATTAAAAATAAGGACCAGATCCCAAAAAATACGTAAATGTTTTGCTCCTTTAAATGGATGATAGACAGCAAAGCGTTTTTGTCCACCAAGTTCTGTGATTTGAAACCAAAAAGATTCCACACAGTTGGAAGCTGCCCATGTGTGCACACTTCTCACTGGAAAAACCCATAAATTATCTCATATGTATTGAGCACATAGGATGTTACTGTGGAGCAGCTGACAGTATCTAAGATCACATTCTTCCATACCTTGCAGCAGCTTTCATGTGTCTGCAACCTGTACTGAGTTACATTTTGCAAAAAGCTGGAGAAAATCTGTGAGTGAGCAGAGGGATGCAGCCAGTACTTCCTTGAATACTGTGTAGCCTCATAACCTCAGCAGTCTTTTTAGCAGAAAAAAAATGGTGAAAAATCACAGGAAAGCCCCACTGGTTGCAGTCTATGAATGTCCAACTATCAAAACAGCAGTACCAGTAGCCTGTGAGTTGTCCACTGCTAAAGGGGTGAACAATTCTCCTCTCTTCTAAGCCAGTTAATGTTTTCTGAGTTTATACCTGTTATATTATCCTACTGATAAATAAAACCAACACATTTTTCTATCAGATGTAATTTCATTTCTGTTAAATTGTGAGCTATAACCTGACTCTCTTAACTTCTATAAAGTCAATTGCAGATTTGTTTTGACATTAAAATAACTGGCACTTATGAGTCTAATTTAATTTCACCTCTTTGCCTCTGGAATTCTGTTTTCCAAAAGCAAACCAAGTGATTTACTTGTATTTTCTGCTCAGAAGTCTGTCAGGCAGCACTGCATATTATTTTTAGACAATGTATTAGTAAAGCTCTGTTCAGACACAACTCCCTGTTTCTCCACAGCTATCTGTGAAGATCTGTATTGTTAGTTTGCAGGTAGTACATTAACTATAAATTTGTCCAAATTCTATTGTATGTAGTGCATTGCACAGAGTGCCATAAAGCCTGTTGATATGTATGAGCTGCATGAACTGCAGATCCATTGTTATTTCCCTGCAAGACTGTAACTGCTACTTACATTTCAGAAGAGACCAGAATCTCGTATCTTTGGGATCTCCTGTTGAAACAGAGGAGTTAGTTCTTCTGTTCTGCCAAAAAAAAACCATCTTTCCTGAAGAAAAATTAAGTATTTGAGACCTTGCCTTGTAAATGGAGAACAGCACACTTGTATGAGCTCATATGTTTAATATGCATGAAATTAGTGAGTTTTTACAGAATAATGAACAACAATTAATGATTTTTAAAGCAACCCTGAATACAAATTGAGACTTGAAGAAATTATTGAAGAAAAACAAAAATATACAGATTACCACAAAATGAGATCAAACAGCTCCTCCCTGGGGCTGAGTTTCAGCAATTTAAACTCCTTCAAACTCAGCAGCCAAACTGGAGTAATTGTGTGTATGATTTGGCTTGGGCTGAGAAAAAATTTCTTCCTTAGGGAACGTGTAGGGAATATTTTGGTGGTAGAAAAGGTTGGAATAACAAAAGCCAAGAAAGAACAGTTCAGACTTACTGGAAATAATGTTTGATCTAAGATAAGGTGTTACTTTTTTTAGTTATGTGCTGGAATAGACATTTATCCAGTGATTGAGTTACCAAACCAGTCATCTTGGCTCCTGGAGTGTTTTGCAGTCCTTTTTTTTTTTTTTTTTTTTTTTTTTTTTTTTTTTTTCAGAAGGCTGAAATGATACAAGTTCATAGAAGAGGTTTAAATGAGAGCATGAGACAATGGGCACTTTTCCACCACATTGTGGCATATAATTTACTTGGGCAGTTTTGTAGCTAGGAGAGAACTGAAATAAAATAATTAGGTCTTCTCTGTAGGTTTTATATTAAAGGTGCATTGTATCTTACCAGTTTTATAGGACAAAATAGAATCAGCACAAATTATTTTTTCCAATTTTATTCTTTATATTTCACTAGCATTTTAGTTGAAGCATCAGCACCTGGTAATCTGATCTTCACATTTCTGTTAACTCCTCCAAAATAAGGTTGGGATGGCTGTTTAACAGGGGGTCCAGAGCGCTTTCTCAATGTGGAGAAATACTGGGGTTTTGTTTTACCTGTCCTTTCAAGATCTTGCCACTCCAAAAGTCCTCTAAAACAGCAAATAAATGGGAGAAAACTTGTCAAAATGAGTACTTGTTTTTCTTTGATTTTGCCCTAGCCTTTGCATTTTATGGGTTTTGGTGGGTTTTTGGTTTGTTTTTTGGGGGGTTTGTTTGTTTGTTTGTTGTTTGGTTATTTTTTGTTTGTTTGTTTTTTGGTTTGTTTGGTTTGGTATGGTTTGGTTTTGGGTTTCTTTTTTTGGAGTTGAGGTTTGCATGAGTGTACAGGATTTTTTATTTTTTAATGGTGCCTTCCTTCATTAGCAATGTTGAGTGCTAGTACTTAGTAGAATTTCTTAATCATCATTAATGTAACAGGTTTTTAATAGTTTATCCCAAGGAGTCTTGAGCTAAGTTAAATTTTAGTTCACATTTTGATAATGTAAATGCACAGAATATAAATTTGTGGGGAGGTTATAACTATCCCCAACCAGAACAGCCCAGTTTGTCACTTTACCCACCCACCCATCTATCCCAAACACCCCACACCTTTTCCCTGCTTTGAATCTAAGGATAAAACACTGAAGGGAAGATGTACAGTGTTGTTTTAAAAGTCCTTAATTTGAAGATCTAAAATGCTTGTCTGTCACTGAATAGTTACAGCTCTGCATCTCTGCAGGCTGAGGTGAGACTGAGGGCTTTAGTTATGTTCTCTGCTTTGTTCTCTGTAGTTTCATAAGTGTAACTTTAATTGAATATTCTGGATTTACAGTACTTGTCTCAGGGAGATTATTTGAAGCACATAGCTTTGGCTGTTTGTGCTGGGGTAACACGTACCCAGCTCTGCCTTGCAAACAGCCCTGTGGTGCAAAGCCACCTTGGTCATGGGGAGGAAACCAACAGGCAGTCAGTCACACGTGAAAAATGACAAGATATTTGTACCCATTTCAGAGGAAAAGGACAGAAAGTGACTCTAATGTGGACCTGCTGGATCCCAGCCCAGTGCCTTTGTACCGTAACTCTGTATTGCTCTTCCTTTGTTTTATAGGTTGCACTTACAGTCAGTGGCCTTACGCTGCTGTTTTAGGAAACTGCACAGCCTGGCTTTATTCCCATCAGCTGACAGAGATGTGAGAATTTCATTAGCTTGATAACTGCTCTCATTCTGACTGATATAACACGAAAAAATGTAGTTTGAAAATACCTTCCAGGGCTGTTGTGGTGGCCCAGATAGGGCTGTGTCAGAGACCCCAATTCATTTTGCAGCCTTTCAGTCCTCTGGATGCCACGTTCAATAGCTAGACTCCCACAGGTTTCTCCACAGCAGGCAGAAGGGCAGATGAGCAAGCAGCGAAGTCAGTACTTCAGCAAGTGTTTGGATACTTGATGGAGTTTCATCAGGAAATGCTTCTGATGCAGTAACTTCCTAAGGCTCCCTTAATTAGCTCATAGGCTTGCAACCTTCACTATGCCAGGATGCTCTCTCAGCATCAGGATAGAAATAGGTCTTCCTCTCACCTTACTACAAAGGGAGCTATGAGTCTCTTGGGTAATGTGACCTCAGAGCAAAGAACTCCCATTGTCATCTGTGAGTTTTGGATTAAAAGGTTAATGTATTTATTTAGGGGAAATAATATTTGAATCGTGAAAGCATGAGTGTTCAGCAAGTAAAATTCAAAATGCCTTGACTCGCTACCATCAAGCAACCAACTCTTCCTGGATAAACACCAGGCTACAAATACATCACCAAAAAATGGAAACTAATGTTGAATTATAAATATATTTGAGAAAATTGTACCACACTGGCTGACAATTCATTTTAAAAGAGGAGTTGAAATTGATCAAATGAATTGTTTGTTACTAATTATTTGCCTAGTGCTAGCTGTGATGTGAGACCTTGAGGGTGGGAATAAATTATCTTAATGAGGGATTAGGTTAAGGCATGTTATAAATTCTCATTTCAAGAGCTAACCCCGCTATTAATATATTTGCCTATAACTGTGAATCTTCTTTAATAGCTGCCTGTCTTTTTTTGTATAAAATGTTCCTCTGTTTTCAAATGCATGTTCTGTAGAGGAAGTGTTAGTCTCTCTGATTTTATCTTCATTATAAACACCTCTGAAATATCAATAAGGAAAGAACAGTGATGAAGACTGTAAGTTATATTTCATTATGGAGGAAGAAAAGCTTACATTCCAAGGATGAAGTACCAGATACCTTTCACCATGAGCTGAATACATCCCTGCTTTGGCAAGTCCTATTGTGTACAGCATGAAAACTTAGAGTTTTCCAAGTGAAATGAGGATGGAAAAATGGGGATAAACTGTTTATACAACCTTGAAGGGAAAAGAGGAACAGGGAGGCATGTATTGCTTCCTGGTGACAGAGTCAACGGTTGCCTCTTATGATCCAAACACTGTACAGGCTCATCATGGTTTGCCTCAGACAATCTAAGTAGCAAGGAATTTAAATCCTGTCTCCCTCCATTAAGCCTCTGCAGTCACATTATTATCATACTTAATTATTATAACTGCTATTAATAATTCATAGCAAATTCTGAGGTAAATCATAGGCAGATTGAAATGGGGACCATTTCTCTTTATGTATTTATGTATATTTTTATGTTTTGTGGGTCTAGATGGTAACACAATCTAACAACCACATAATAATAAAACATTATGTTTTTCTCTCCCTGTGCCTTTCCCATTTTCCTTAGTTGTCCTCAAAATGCTTTTAAAAGAAAGGGCATGTTAATATCTGTATTCCTACAGGCAGGTCAGTACCCACAGTCACTCATTGTGGCAATCAATACTCACAGGCCTCCCTGTGCCTTGTGGGCAGCAGTCCTGTGCATGCACCTTTCCTTAGATACTGCTTTGACATGAGGCCATCAGTGCTGGCTGTTTTCTAAGGTGGGAGTGGAGAAGCAGGAGCATGCGTTAGAAAGGATGTCTGCCTTTCCTCGAATTTGGTTTGTTTCAGAATTAATTTCATTTTATTTCCTCTGTATTTTTAAGGTGTGATAAAATGCCTCCATTTGCCAAGAGCTTTAGAGGACTTTTTAAAGAGATACTCTGCTTCCCTTCTTTTTCACTTTTTAAATATATACTACTGGTTTTGACTCGTTACCTGTCTCCCCCTTTCTGCAGCACTTGGAGTATAATTACTTCAGCTCTGGGACCACACAGGAGATGATACACTCTCCACACTTATTGTCAGAGCTTTTGGTGGATGCTGTTCATCTCACTGGAAACAGAGTTGTGCCCTCTCTACTTTCAGAGAGACTTTTTTCCAAGCACTGCCAAGCCCCTTGCTGTTGAAATTCAGAACAGTAGAAAACTTCCCAGTATTCATTATTCTCTTCAGTCTCAATTCAGAAGCACCGCTTGTGTTTTTGGTTTGTGCAGGAAAAATTCATCACGTTCTTGGGTCAGCTACCTTGTCAGCTCCACAAACACACACACACGGACACACAGAGAGGGAAGAAAAAATGAGCTTCATATGCTTCTTTCATGTCAGAACTCAACAACTTTAAGAGTGAAAATATTCTGCAGTCACTCATGAAAAGAAATTTTTAATAATAAATATCTAACAATTAATGGGCTGGTAGCTGCAGTTGTCTTCAGGGCATAATATCTAATTTCCTTGCAATGTTTCATATCCTTACTTTTCATGCTGCAACAGTCTATCATTAAAACCAAACGCAGGTTTCTATCACTTTTATTTATTTTTCAAATCAACTTATAAATCAGTGCCAGACCTTGTTACAGATGAGTTCCAATAAATTATCAGCTGTGGACAAATTCTGAATGTTAAACATTCTCTGTTTTTTCCTTTTTTTCCCCACCCCCACATGCTGTGCTACTATGTCACCCTTTGAGACTGGAGCTCATGCAGGAGCTTTTGGAGGGGTTTTACCCTCCTAAACAAGATGGGAACCTGACTACATAACTATATGCTTTTTAAATAATATAAAAATGTAAAAATGTTTGTTTCTCAATTTAAAAAATACCTAGGGAAACAGTTCCACACACCTGCAACAAAATTTACATATCTGGACTTTAGTAAAATAGACATCATTTCTTCTACTTCTAGCTGACAGGTAATTCCCAGAACAACTTGTAACCCTAATCTAACTCACATTAATTCTTTTGCCAAAATACTCTGTTGCTGCCCTTCAGAAGAAGGTCAGAAATGCTATCATGTGCTGATGCTAACTTTTCCTTAGCTGATTTGTCACTTCTAAATTGGATTGTTGCAATTAGCAGTATATTGCTGGTTTTGATATGACTCTATCAGTTAAGTAAATTTTATTGCTAGTTTTACCACTAGGCTATGATACATCAAATGGCCTAAAGTAGCATAGCCTTGCATGGCTGATGGGAAGCTCTTAATATAGTAATTAGCAAAATAACCTTTAAAATGTTCTAGGTTCAATTAGCCTGAATGAACTCTGTAAGACATGAATATATATGGAAGTAAAGATGCACCCAAAAAAATTCATTTACAGAAAACCTTCTCCAAAATGTTGTGTTCTCTCACAGTTTTCCTATTTTGGGTCTCCTCTATTCTGCTTGTTTTTAAGTTTTCCTTCTTTTAATCATTATGCTCCTTTTTTCTTTCACATCTCTTGGGTTCTCAAAACTTTCCCTTTATTGTTAGACATTATGGATTTCAATTCCCACAGACAAAGTATGATTTAGTTGATTTTTCCTCCTTGAATTCAAGTAAACTTCAACCTATTCCAACCTTAAAGGGAATCAAGTAGAAATTACCCAGTGTTCCATTTCTTCTTTTTTAATTTTTGGTTTTTTTGGTGTTTTTTTTGTTTGTTTGTTTTTTTCTTTTGATAAAAACTCTTATTATTAGACTCTAATGTTACTTTATCAAGTGGTATTTCTGGTCATTGTCTAACACTTACCTTGCTGGGTAAAGTAAGTCATTTGGTATATTGTTGAGTGACAGACAACACTAATCCTTAGCATTAAATAGGAAATCCTTGAAAAAAAACAGGAAGAATTTCTATACAATGTGGCTGGACCATGGCATGGATGAGAGCCAGAAGTGCAGATTATGTGGCAGTTTCAGACACTTTCCACCTGAATTAAAAAAAAAAAAAATCTTGTAATTATACAGTGCCAACTTTTGGCTTCATCTGAATGCAGCAAGAAAATCCTTGGTGTGTGTTTGAGGTCTCTTCTGATTCCTGCTTAATGAATCATTTTTAGTCTTTTTTATGCATCTCTTCCCAGGTACCTGTCATTATTTCAGTAAAGCAATTACTTTTTTCCCCTTAGTTCTTCATTTAAATACATGTCCTTGTAATCAGCCAGATTAAAAAAAACCCCAAAACTATGAGTCATTGTTTCTCCTAGTGCCTCACATTAAATGCTCTTCAGGGCCAAGATGCTGTTGGTTTCTTGTGCATCCACTGCCAGCACAAGAGCAAGTGCACAAATGGGCACAGGTACAGAGCTGAGCCACATAATCTTCCTCTGATTGAAGATATAACTTCTGCTGCTACACAAAAGCACCTAGTTTGTTCTGTTTATCAGTCCCCATGAATGACCAACAGGGAAAATCAAGGATATCTTGAGCTGCAAAACATGCAAGTCTGGGACAGAGCAAAATTTGAGCTTTACTGCCCTGCCCTACTAAATTTCAGTCAGCCCATTTACACTGTTTGTGTGATACAAAAAACTGCCTAGAGCAAGTACTGAGCTGGGAATGTAGAATTCATAGCTTTCTTGCAGAGGTGTATTTTTAAATCTGGACCCAGTGAGGAAGAGCAATTTATTTGATCCTTCCCCTTGATTCTATCTATGAGACAAAAAATTGGGCTAAGAAGCAGAGACAACCTTGTCCATTCTCTGCAGTGAGTTTTTGATTTTATTTCAAAAGTATTTAATATTGCCGATAGCAGTGCACTTATATATCCATTTAAATCCTATAAGGGATAAGCTACAGGAGACATGTAACCACACAAAATGGGGATGAATTTGTGCTTATAGAAGTATTCGGGTTTCTGGGTCGGTATGAGGAAAAGTTCCCAGTGCTTCCACAGACTTTTGTCACTCCTGCACTCTGGTGATGCCACTGAAGCTGCACAGGACTTGAAGCTCTCATCAGTGGTTCTTCCTGTCAGCCAAATGCCTTTGCAGCATAACCTGGTCCTATGACATGGTTCTATATTCTAACACGGACAAGTTGCACCTTAACCACAGCACAAACAGATGGATCAGTTGTACATCAAGAAAACAACCAGTTTACATTAGCTGTGATGATGAATTGCCCCCAGTTAGAATCCCAAATGCTTTCAACAAGTTTAAATTCGTACCGAGGTGCTTAGATTTAAACTGAGATCTAGCTGTCTGGCTTAATGTCACTGAAAAGCAGGGCACTTTTATTTATGTGTTATTCAGAAGCTGATTTCAGGAACCCAGACTGAAAACTAATAACTGATATTTTATTTCTGAGAAATTTCTTCCTCCATCTTCTAAATTCCCTGTGACCTTTGCACTGTATAGAAAAAGTTACCTTACAGTCTTATTTCAGGGAAGTATGAATTGAGACTACAGCTTCTATCCACAGCTCTCCCATTCACTTCCCTTGGAGTTTAGGGCAAATCTCACTCTTTTCCCACACTCACTCAGATCCCACAACAGATTGTTGGGAATGCAGTGTACCAGAATTGCTGACAGGCCTAATTAATTTTCAGGGTGCTTGGAGTTGTTTGAATGAAAGGTGCTAGAGGAGGGGAAAGATACCTACTATATTATTATTGTTGTTGTTATTTCACAGGATCCCTGTCCATTGTTCTCAGGGGCAGCCTATGCCTGGTGGAAGACTGCCTTCCCATCTTTCTAGACACGAGCTCTATTAACATACAAACGAACAGGTCACACTATTCTTGGAGCAGAACTCTTTAGCATGTTAATGACAGATTCACACTGGTGGCCCCTTAGTGCTCTGGAGAAATACAGGTTTTGCTTAGTGCTTAATAAAAAAGGCCGTCATAAAATATGTCACTTGAGGCCAATTAATATTGTTGCATGAGATAAAAAGGAAGAGGAAAATGACATAGATTTATCTTTTCCTGTGTGCCAAGTATGGCTTCCACTTGTACTGGAACCTCCCTGTTACTGCTGCATTTATTCACTGCTACTTAGCAGAGGCATATATGAGGATAAATATTGAAGTGAAGGCTCAAAGAAAAGAGCCTGACTTCTGTTTATGGGCACCTGAAATGACAACCTTTATCTGTGACTTAGAAAAGAGACCATAGTCAATATGGATTAATGTGGTGAAGGCCACTAGAAGCCATGGGATGGATCCATAGTCATCATATCCTGCCCAAAGGCCACTGGAGGACTCCTACAACTGATGTCATCCAAGGAGTGGTCTCACAGCTCTGGCTACGTAATTTTGTCCTCCCATGCGAGATGAGCATTTCTGGACATCTGGTCCTGCATATAAACAGATGAGATCTTTTTACATTTATGGCCACAGTAATATGCAGTACTTCACACCTTCAGGTATATTTTAGATATGACTAGGCATAGGAAAAATACCTGCTCCTTATTTCTTACAAAGCACAATTTAAACAATACTTTTTTGGATCAGGGATTCTACACGTCACATATATGACTTGTGGATGAGAGAAAAAAAGATTTGCTTGAAGGGCTTTATCCATAGCCTAAAGAAGTAAGCAGAAACCACTCCCCTTGATTTTCTTGGGCTTTTTACCAAGCCCTCAGTTAGGAATGACATTTTATTGTTTAAAAAAAATTGTTTGGTGGCAAGATACATATTTCTGTTAAAACATACTAGATTAATTTTCCTCTGTCATTTCAATTCAGGAGCAAACAGCTCCAAAGGGGTGCAGGAGTGCACAGCAGCATTACCCATATCAGGTGCTTGTTGCTTGGTACATTGTCCATTATAGCAAAAGTGAGTTGTTCCATAAGGGGAAGAAAACACTTTAGGGCTTCCAGCAGCCAAGCAGAGAGATCAAGCAGAGCTCTGCACCAGCCAGAGGCTGTCCACATGCTGCTCCAGCCAGAAATGCTCTGTACACACTCTGAAAATCGTGGCATGGATTTCAAGATGTCATGCTGACACTGATGTTTCCATTTTAAATTCAATCAATTAATATTCTAAAGAGGCAAAAACATCGTGGTAGTAGGTATACCGCTGCTGCCCTCATGGAGCTAAACATTATAGCAAGTGCTGGTACTAAGTGGTTTTCTGAGTCCCATAAAGGTTAGATCATATCTTTGAGGATTTCATGCATTTCTTCTTCTTTTTTTTCTGATTAGTTCATTTTTATTAATATTAGCTATAGTAAGGGAGTTTACCCAGAAGTGAATGAGAAAATGAAACTGAAAAGCAGTTAATTGGTACTTTAATTGCACAGATACAGGCTTTGAAATTCCTGCAGCAAACCAAAGTTACAATATTTACAGGGAAAAGAGCAACAGAGATATTTCTTCACAGGCTTTTAATTGGAATCCTAATGAAATCACCTTGTGAAGGTGTGGGATGCCTGAAGCATGTACGTGATGGTGAAGGAGGTGACTCTGTGCATTAGCATTCACAAAGAGAACAGCTTGTGACATGGTTTAGGCATGGTCTCTCAAAGCTTCCCAGCTGTGGGGAAAGCAAACTTTGCTACTCCAAAAGCAGGAAGCCGAGATTTCCAGTGTATCTTTCTAGGCTTTCTCAGCAGTAGATGGGAAAAGACAGATTCCTCCAAGAGGAATACCTGTGGCAATGGCTACAGGTAAGGACTCCTGTGAGATGGGATGGGATGTTTTGTCTTCCATTCATGCGTTTACCCTTCAGAAAACTGAAGCACCAAGTAGATGTGCATGGCTGATTTTCACATGGAATGAAAAGCTGACACAGAACATGGCCTGCACCCAGCTCAGTACCCAGGAGTGTTTTCCTGAGCTCTGCAGCAATTACCTAGACCCGGATCAGGCTTCTCCTCCAAATCACCTTCCTCTTTCAGTCACTCTCCATTAATTAAAGAGGAATAAGGTCCTGAACAGATAACACTGAATCAGTGTGGCTTGGGTATTCCTGCAAGTGTACATTTCCTAAGGATAGATATGTCTAGGTTATGTCCATATTCTTAGTCCACTGCAACTTTGGAAATGGCAGAAAGAGATTAGACTGAGTCGTTTGGCATCAGCAATGGTTGTAAAGGCTTTTAAAATTTATGGGAGTGTAACAGGTGGTGCCTATATATATAAAATCTTATTTTAGTGTGGAGTAGGAGGATGGGAAGAGTCAGAATGTTTTTATAAGTTAGCAAGTGACATTTTATAAGTTAGCAAGTGGCAAATTTTACTCAAGAGATCATTATCTCCCATTCTGGTCTTAACACATAGACTAGACTAGACTAGAATTAGACTACGAATAGAATAGAATAGAATAGAATAGAATAGAATAGAATAGAATAGAATAGAATAGAATAGAATAGAATAGAAATTTCATTTGTAAGGGACTCAGAACAATCATCAGGTCCAACTGCCTGATATACTTACACTCCATTCTTCTCTCTCTTCCTCCATATATAAATATGGGTCATTTTTATGTGTCCGCATTCTCCAAATAAAGAAAAAGATGCAAAATTTGACATTATAGAATTTAATTATAAATTTAATGATACTGGCTTCCAGACAGAGATGGATTATCCATTTCATCACCTTTTGATGAACCTTTGATCTACTTATTTGCAAACATTCTTCCGCATTAGACTTGCAGCCTCTCCTTCATTTGGATAAATTGTGCAACTTCAGGGCATTTATTCATGAGTGTTTTAGAAAATCTTTCTGAGAATCAGTAAAGAAAACACAAAACCTTGTCTCTGAGAGTAAAGTAGTATGTGTCTGGTTAGAGTATCCTGGATGTTCCACAATGAACATGATACTGTATTTAAGGGAGAGAAAAGCCTAATTTTGCTTGTTGGGACAGATCCAAAACACACCAGTGTAAGAGGTTCTGTTAAGTTCACTGAGCTCTGGATGAAGTTTCCAGTCTAGGAAGAAGGATGCTGCTGTGCACTCCAACAGCAGCAGTAGCCCTGGCAGTTATCTTCGCCCCTAAACATATCCAAAAAGCAATTTAATGCACCAGCAGCAGTTGCCTATTAACCGAGCTAGAAAAAAAGGTAGCCTGGGAGGGTGGGTTTAAAAAGAGGAATGTGGAACTATTATGTATTACTTGCAAAGTAAACAAGCAACATAAGTATAGTCATTTCCTAATTACGAGCTGTTTCATAAACTGTAAATGCTAACATGGGAGAGGTAAATCATAGCAATTTAATTAATAAAACACTTTAGACAATTAAATCCATATGTGCATGTCCTGGGGCACAACATCAATAATAGAAGCTTGCAGGCATATTTTGGAAATTTTATGCAATCATTTGCAGATCTTGTAGTCAATAATTGGTACAAACTGTTTTAACTCCTCCTTGCCTGGTCTGGAAAATGGAAAGGAATTGCTAATTATTATTGTTGTTATTATTATTATTATTATTATTATTATTATTATTATTATTATTAATTACATTATTGTTATTTCATTGCCCGTTTTTCCCTTCCATGTGTACATATTTTAATTATTTCTGTGCAGGTTACAAAATGAATCCGATTTCTTTCTTACATGTGTGTTAGCTTTCTACACAGTGTAATGAATTAACGTCATCCTGGGAAAGTAATAGACTTGTTTTTCTGGTCCAAACAGCTGGAGTAAAATTTGCACGTACACTACAACTTTGGGCTCTGAAGTCTGAGTACAATTTCTGAACAATGGGACTTGAGCTCTGGAGTTCAAGGATCAATCTGTGAGCAAAGATATCTTTACAGCTTTTGGAGACTGTAAGCACAGAGCTGCAAGGTGACTTTTACATCTAAAAGTGCAATAAGGCAGACTAATGCACAGGCTGTTATCCTGATACTTCACAAACCAGGCTGACAACAATCCAGAAAAGAAACTAAACTCCTGTGTAAGAAAGTGCTGGGGTCTTCCAAGGTTCATTAAGCCTGGAGAAGGAAATAGCACGGATCCCATCCTTGTACTGGCTCCCAGCTAATTTCCAGTGTCCATGTAAATCTTTGTTCTTACAATCTCAGGCAATAATGAATCCAGCCCTGGCAACATCAAAGCATGGCATGATCTTTGAATCACTATAACTGCATGTCCTCTGGGACAATGCAAATCACAAAGACTTTTAAAGCAATTAATGGATTCAGCCCAATTTACATCAAAGTTCCAGTTCTGTTTTATGCACTGCCATGATAGCAGTGCTTCCTGGGGACAAGGCAGTTCACAAAGTCCTGGAAGCAGCATATAAATGCTGTGGACATCTTCAGTTAAGGGCATCTCACAGTGTATAGTCTTCCAGTAGAGATCAAACAGATGTTAAATGTCCAGGGAAAACAGCCAAGCCTTGTGAGAAACTCAATTTTAAGCCATGCACATAGTTTAAGCCCCTGAAACTTAACTGTCTACTCACTGCAAGCTTTAAATGTCCACCCACTTCCCAAAAGGAGACAAAGAAGAGATTTAATCCCAAAAAGGAAGATTTGCCAAAGACCTAATGAAATCCACCAGGGGTTTCACCATGCCTATTGCTGTCATATAAAAAACAATGAATGATGATTCTAAATTGTTGAATAGATATCTAGAGAGATTAATTAGCTGGTAAAGTGTCTTTACTCTTTACTTATGAAGATAGTATGGGGGGAAAATCCATTCTCTGAGAGCACACTATCAATTACCATGAATTCCATCTTCCCTTGAGTTTTTGTTCTCTAAAGTTGTGTTAAATATTGCTAGAACCTTTCTCTCAGCAGAAAATCAAGAGGTTAAACATATGTCCCTCTTTCTGATCTTTGCAGATGATGTTTCCACTGACTGTTGTTATATGCAGGATCAGAATTTCATACACTTCAATCTGCAGAGCATTTGAGGCTTTCTGGGAGAGTAAAGTAAGTATGAATCACTGGTGCTGTTACTGTTAATGATGCAAAAATGTTTGTCTGTTTGAAGGGAGAGGAAAAAAATCAGAAACCTTCTGGAAATGTGGATTAAAGAGCCTGAGAGGTTTAAAAATTTCAGAGTTCAATTACAAATCATTGTAAATTGAAGCTTAGTTTTTTCAAATTCCCTTTTAATTATTATTATTCAGTTATTTGGTAATTCAACAGAGCATACCACAGCAGTTCTATTTTAAACTGTGAGGGCACTTGTGGCATGAAGTTCTGACATAAGGGATGTTGGTTGTAACTGTGAGCCATTATCAAGAAAATTGCCAATATATAATAATGACTATTTGCTTTTTGATTTTATTTATAATTGTTTTTTCTACCCTGTAGAACACAGTAAAACTCTTCTGGTTCATGCATGTTTTCACAGCGTGGAACAATATCAAAGTGAATAATGTTGAGGTGGTTACTGGCAAGGCATTACAGAGAGTATGTTTGTTTGACATCATTTATATGTAAATCCAGTTCACTGAGATGTTAGGCAGTTTCAGAGCCATGCTGCACTGCCTTACAACTCTGTTGCAGGGATTTCTTTTGTTACACTGCTTTGATTCCTGGTGCTGGGTGGTCTCCTTCCTCAGATGAGAAATGAGCAAATTGCCCCACCACACTTCAGTTCCCATCACTCAGCTAGGCTGGTATATGTTGCCTCTGATAACACTGCTGCTGACTCTTGCTGCCCCATCTCTGAGACTGTCTTGGCATCTAAGAATAATTTTCCCATCCTGTTTTTGGTGACTCAGTACTCCTTTACTACAGAAAATCTTGACTGAAAGCAGAGAACAGGCATGCAGTGCTCTGAACTGGCACACCTGTTGGCTGTCTCCTTTCTCCAGTTTGGAGCAGTGAGAGAGCTGAGACATCACCTTGTGTAGCAAGTCCCTAGGGGGTTCTGCAGGGCTCCATCCTCGGCCCTGTGCTCTTCAATATCTTCGTAAACAGCTTGGATGTGGGAATGTAGGAAATACTAAGTTTGTAGGTAACATTAAATTGGAGGGGCTGTCAACTTCCCCAAGGGCAGAGAGGCCCTGCAAAGACACCTTGACAAATTAGAGGAATGTGCAATCACCAGCTGTGTGAAATTCAACCAGGGAAGGTGCCAGATTCTGCACCTGGGATGGGGCAACCCTGGATGTACAGAGTGGGGGATGAGAGGTTGGAAAGGAGCCCCATGGAAAGGGACCTGGGGGTCCTGGTCGATGGCAAGTTGAACCTGAGTCAGCAGTGCCCTGGCAGCCAGGAGGGCCAACCCTGTCCTGGGGACATCAGGCACAGCATGGCCAGGCAGGCAAGGGAGGGGATTGTCCTGCTCTGCTCTGAGCTGGGGCAGCCTCACCTCCAGAGCTGGGGGCAGCTCTGGGTGCTCCAATGTAAGAAAGACATGGAGCTATTAGAGAGCATCCAAAGGAGGGCCACAAGGATGGTGAAGAGCCTTGAGGAAAAGCCATGTGAGGAGTGCCTGAGGTCATTCCAATTGGCTTCAATTTTTATTGAGTCTAAGGTGCAGCAGCAAACCACCCCAGGTGATTTAAATTCACGGCAGGCAGAGCATGCGAAACACAGCCCTTACTGTGAGATGTGGCCTACAGAATGCTGCTGCCATCAAGGTGGCACCTTTTGACATGCACCTAAAAGCAACTGTGAAATTCCCAAACAGGGATGAGGTTGGTCTTTTTACACTGCATGAGCCTGCATTCCTGTTTTCTAGAAAATATAATCATAAAGCAGTATTTGCTACCGGCAGCCTGATATGCTCACCTGTAATGAGTAAAAGCATCATGACCTAAGGTGAAACTGGGAGGAAGCACTGTGAGTGTTGGAGCTTTCCCTCAGGCCCTGGGCAGCTGAAGGGAGGACATTGCAAGGAAGGTGGTCAGAGGTTACCTCAGGGATGGAATATTGTCCTTCTAGACTGGATTCCCTCCTGTCGTCAGCAGATTGAGGTAGGATCTTACAGATCTTCCAGATACAGAGTATTTCTGTGGGCTCCGCCAGGGAATGTAGACACCTGTTGGAAGATAAAAAAGGACAAAAAGTCCTCACTGATGCTTTAAAACAAAGTTTTCTGGCCAGATCATTGAGGTTTGGAGAACACTGGAAGTGTTTAGCATGTATGCTAAATTTTGAGGGACACATTTGTGCATTAAAAGGAAGGAATCATACTATAACTACTAAATCAGGAAAGTGGTGTGAATCCCAACAGCTCCCTGATATATCCAAAACTGATTGCAATCAAAAACTAAACATGGTCTAGTTCTCACTGTCATAACAGGGGGGGGTATTAAAAGGTACTATTTTAACCCATGACAGCCTTCTTACTGCCAAAATTTAATGCTTTTTCTCTCTTCACTTCATTTGATAATAATAAAAATATGCTTTAAGGAATTGTATGACATCATGGGGTTTTGGATTCTTTTTGTAATAATAGCTACACGGGTTTAGATATCTCCCCAGTAAATTATAATTTAATTTTCAGCTATTTAAAGGCCCCTTTGAATAATATATATGCTGCTTAATAATCAGTAAAAATAAAGCCACCTTTCAGGAGCGTAGGCTAATAGCAGCATTGCCTTTGCACAGGCCTTTGCTGTTTTCATTTGTTGTATGACCAGTGAAGCAAGAGAGAAGTTCCCCTCATATGCCCAAGCCAGATCTTCAGTCTCTCTTTCTTTCTCTTTTTAATGGGAGGAACAAAAACCTTTTCGCAATCAGCAGTAATCTCTCCAAAGGTCTTTTAATTTAAAAAGTCATAAGTGTTAATTAGCTATTATTAAGTGCCCCCTGTATAAATTAACGTGATTGATGAAAAAATTAAGGGTAATGAAAAATGTAGCAATGCATGTATTTTTAAGAGACTATATTAAAGATGAAAGTCCCCAAAGACAGAAACTAAGGCCTGCTGCACCCGTGCCCTGCCTTTATTAGTATTAGTAATAAAAAATATATAGATATGTATCTCAGGAATGCATGTGGATATGTTTGCTATACCAGTTTTAATATATTTCTCACTTCACTGAACTTTGAGTATCTCTTTGTCACAAAGGCTTTTCCCAGTGTGATATAATGTCCAAATTCTATTTCGTTTGTGGACCAAAATGAGCTCCTTTGAAATTGGAAACTGAGATCCAAAGTTAGAGGGAAAAGAGAACTGAACTAACTGACTGACTGGTTTTCCCTTAATCTTGTATATACCTCAGAAGGGCACTACCATATTTTACAAAACAAGCTCTTGTTTTATCTGTTACCAGAATAGAAAATACAAAATTTTGAAAGACAAACAAAAAATTAAAATAATTTTTTTTCTTCTCCACACAGTTGATTTTATTTTCTGTTATAAAAGGCTTGTAACTGCACTGGGTTCTGCCACCTGTTTGCCAACATGAGCCTGATTGAGCCATCATTTGTTTTAATAGCATTTCACAAGAAGCAGGCTAGATTAGGCCATAGTGACTGCACATCAAGAGATATTTTCCAGTGAAAAACATTCTAATAAATTATATCAGATCTGGATGTTTTATTTGCCTTCTTCTCAACTACCCAGAAAATATTACTTGCATCATGTAGTCACTAGTTTACTTGCATTTCCAGCCTCAAATGAAATCATAACTGTCATGGGACCTACATTATATTAATACCCATTAAGAAAAAGCTCCCACCAAAAAACTAGGTTGGCATTACAAAGACAGGAACTAAGAGAAATTTATTACTAGTCTTCTTAGATGCTTTAAACTCAGAATCCCTGTCAAACAGATGGGGACTTAATCCTAGACCACAGGGCTCCGCTGAGGTGTGTGAGCAGTCAGAAGTTTCTCAATCTGCAGCTGTGACAAGTCCTAGTTTCCTGTGACCCTGTGCCATGTAGTGTGGCTGTCCTACCTACCTGTGGCTGTCCTCTGGTGCTCGACCTCCTGTTGCCTGGTCTGCAGGCTGGCAGGCTGTGAACCTGTGAGTTGTGGGCTGGCTGGCCAGACCAGGAATTCTGCATGGAAAAATTGGTTTGATTTTGCTGGCTCTGGGTAGCCTGAAAGTGTCCAATCCTTCACGAGCATATAGTCCCCAAAACTGGCTTCAAAGAGTTCATGAAGTCTCCTCTTCTTGCCTCAACCCAGCCCCAGGAAATTATGTGGAACTAACATGGGAGTATCTCTTTCTAATCCTACCTGATGAATCTGAAGCTGAGCATGATTCAAGGTATTGGATGGTCATGTACAGCACAAGCTTTTATGCCTGTTCTCCTTATTTCATTTTGCTTTCAGTCTGTAGCTTCTTCACCCCAGTTCTGCATCTTGTTAACTAAACTAAAAGGGATTTAAACTGTATTCTTCTACAGATTGCAGAGCCCTGGAAGTTCAGACTAATTGGTATGGTTTAGAAGCCAGCATAACTCAAAGTATTGGTATATGTGACATATGCTATTAAACTTGTCCAACACCTTCCAGTATGAGACCATATTTTTCATTCGCTTATCACCTTTTTCATTTAATTAATTAAGTAACTGTAGTGAAATGATTTTTCAGGGCAAGAACCTGTGTCTCGCTAATAGTTTTAAAGCAAGAAGAGCTAAATATTTTTGAAAGAAAATGTGGTTTTCTGGTTCTAGTAAAAGAATCTTGCCGTTATTCATTGATTATATGCCCCACATTTTATGCTCTAGTGCAAAAGTTGGTAAATGGGAAGAACATACTAGATATATGCCTTTAGCACAAATTTGATCAAATCTCAAATCTCTATAAATCCTCTGTGAAGTCTGCTGTCAGGAATTGGAAAGATTTTGACAGCTGAAATCTCTGAAGAGCCTGACTGCATTAAGCAGCCCCATGCAATGGGCAAGGTGCACGTGCACTGCTCCCAGAGGACTGGGCATTCTTTAGCCAAGAGCTCCAGGGGAGAAGAAAAAAATTATCTCAACATACCAGAAAAGGAGAAAAGACCAAAAGAACAGCTATATTAAGTCAGATCAAAAGATCATCTAATCCAATACCTTTTGTCTGATGGAAATAAATAGATGCATAAGGAAAAGTATAAGAATAAAGTATGGAATAATAGTAGCCTTGAATATACTTCAGTTTTCTGAAAATTTGCAACTCTGAGACTTCTGGAGTCAGAGGTAGTTTCTGTTTATAAAATCATCAACAGATTTCTTCTTGATGAGCTTGTCCAGTCCTGGACTCTGTGTGAACCTCAAACTTTCATAGTAGAGAAATAATTGCTATGAAAAACCCCCTTTCCTTTGTTTTGAATTTGTTCCTATCCCTTTAATATCCCAATAGCAGTTGTATTGGAAGATGAACAAACCTGTCTATGGCTTCAACTTTCATTCTGCACAAACAGAACTTGAGACTAGTGAAAACCCAGAGATTAACATATGATATTCTTCTAATGCATGATGATAATACATGAAAGTGGTATTTCAGTTGTAACAAATCTCATCTTGTGAGATTTAAAAGACTTACACAGAACCATAGAATAATTAAGAGCTAGAAAGGACCTATGTGGTAGAATGGTTTAATCCCAACACAAAGTAGGTCCAACTTAGTGCTCAGAGACTTGGCCTGGCATCTGGCAACATGTTCCAATACTTGACTATTCTCATTGTGAAAATTTGTTTCTTAATATCTAAACAGAATTTTTCTTATTGTAGCTTGGTCCCACTGCCCAACATCCTTAAGTATGAACCATCCTTATATTTTCTTGAATGGTAGAAGACAGAAATAAAGTCTCACCTAAAACTACCTCTTTCCAAGTGAAATCACCCAGTGAACTCCTCAGCCACCCCTCTTATATCCTGTGCTTCCACCTCCAACTATCTCACTGGCGCTGCACTGAACTCATGTCAATACGACAATGTCCTTTTTATAGTGGAAGACCAAAACTGAACACAGTGCTCAAGATGCAATCTCATGGGTGATTATAGGGACATGTTCTTTATTTTTCCTTCCAAGTAGTGTCCCAGGGCCCCCAGGCCCCTAGACAAGGGTTTTATATTTGTTGTTAGTGAACAGGCATGGAACGAGAGCACTGGGAAAAAGTTTTTGACTCAGTAGAAGAAGTAACTGGAGGCTAGTTTCCAAGAACACAGCAGCCCCTGAGCCTTATCTGGTATTAACCATCACAGCTGCATTCAAGGTTATGGAAACATGCAAATTTATATAAGGTAGAAGGTGATGTGCTGCCCAAGCCATGGCAGCATCCTAAAGCCAGTCACAGAAACTCTATTTCTTTTTCTCAGTGACCTCATAACAGACTGAATCCTTACTAATTTCCATTTAAATGTAGAAGAAAATAGATTTCTGAAGATCTAGTAGGTCTGCTGACTTAGAGAACTAAGTCCACTGCACCAGCAGAAAGATTCCCAGTGATTTAAGTGGACTATATTTGACTTTTTCATTAAATGTACACTCAATTATCAGGTAGCATTATTCCTCATAATCTACAGCACAAGAAGTAACTCTGACACAGATCTTATGCCACCTATCTGCACAGAGTCTCAACTGTTCAAGAGCAACGTCCTTTTGAACTCTGTTTAGTATGGAAAATAAATCAACCAAACTATCAACCCAACATTTACAAACTAGAAAGGTTTTTTTTACTAGAAACCAGTAGAAATATCTATCCACTTCAATAAAATCAAAGAATGCTTTTAATTACACAAGGCCTTACTTTGTGGAAAAGAATACCTTTGGATTGTGTTTGAACATGTACAAAAAATCTGCAAATTTTGTGCCTCTCTATACTATAAATCACTCCTCCATAATAATGCCTTCCTGTCCAAGCACACTAATCAAATCTCATGTCTGTCACTGGAATTATTACATTTTAACAAGCACAGGATTTAATCATCAGTGCAGGCTTTTCACGCATTTACTTCATTCAGGTCTTGACAGCAAACCTTTACTTGTGAGTTGTCCTTACAGAGGTGGTTTGATTACCATTTTGACTGCTCATGTGAGTAATACTTTCCTGTGCCAGGCCTTTAATTAGCTGAATGCTTTCAGAGATATTTCTATAAACTGCATTTTCTCTGTGAACCATGGTATCCTTTCTCCCTCCCTCATGTTAATGACTTGGGCAGGTATGTATTTGCCAGATGTATCAATCACTTTCTCCTCACTTTCTACACATATCAAGTCTTTCTCATTGTTTCTCATGAATTTTAAGAAGCTCCTTTGATAGAAAAAGACCCTGGCATCTGTATTGCATGTCATGTAGGATTTAATCTTTTGTGACTGAAATGCAGGGCACTGCCCAACTAAAACATTAGCCTACATAGTTTTCAAACTTGCCAACTGCTTTGCTTCTTTGTCTTTCTGACGCCCTCTCATGACTTCTGCAGCTTGAAGGTCATCAGTGTATGTTCACAGGTCTCCATCAGCATCCAGGAGTGACTACAGATGTTGCTAAGGTGATTTCTTTAATCAGATAAGTAGCTGTTCATTGGCAGAACATGCTGCACCTGGGACTAACAATGACTTTTTGTAATATATTAATCTATTCCTTTTAGCGACTTGAGGTGAGAAAGAAGGAACTTAAAAAACTTGATGAACTGTCTAAATTGACTTATTCAAAAAGTTCCATTTTCTATCCAAATTGATGGATAATTGAAAATTAAAACTCATCTGCAATACCAGGGATGTCCTGCAGCCAAATGTTTATTTACAGCCGTTTTGTTCTGAGTCATATATTCAAGGAATACAAATCTTACAAAATGTTACAAGTTGTGTAAGGATTAAAAATCCCACATCAGAGCCTGAAGAATGCTCACCCTATAGCTGCTTTTCCAGTAACTTAGACAACTCAGTTCAGTGGACTTTGCAGGAAAGCAGCTGAGTGAGACACGTGCAAATTAAATCCTGCTAACTCATTGTATTAACAGTGATATCTACAGAAGGCTGAAATGGAACCTGGGGAGGTAACTTGTAAGGCTCTGCTAGATTAGTCAGGGCTTACCTGTCCACGTGGTTGAGTTAGAGGCTGGAATGCCAACTAAAAGAAAGAAAGTTTGACAAGGAAATTCCCATTGTGCTTTGCTCCATTTCTCATTGACACCCTGTAATACGTCATGTTCCAACAAATTCTGACAAGCGATGAAGAATCTGAGTTCTCAAGCTCATCCAGGGATTATTCTCCCTTCTCCACCTTCAGGGAAAATTGATTTGTTTGCTTATAAAATATTTATTTTTTATTCAAGTGTTATTTTCAAATCCAAAACATTGAAACCCTATTTGGTTTGGAGGAAGGCAAAAGTGGATCCGGTTTTCACATCCAGACAATGACGTTTTTTCCCAACTGGCAATAGGGATTTTCCCTATTGGATCAAGTTTCTAAAAGCATTGGTTTTCAACATACCTGGAATTTTTTTCAATGAGATTATGAACAAAAAGGCAGAAATTTAAAAACAAACAAACAAAACACTTTGGGTCACATAATTCAGATCTGCTCATTTCGATAATGCCTGCCAAAATTAATCTACTTGATTGAGAAAAGGCTACAGAATTTCTGTAAGATCCCACAAACAGCAAGGGGAATCCAGGTTTCTTTTCCTTGCATGAGAAGGGCCTAAGCAAACAAGGGAAAAGGGGTTTCCAAATGAGGATTTTCAGAATTGTACCCAAACTCTAGACAATGCAAAGTATCTAGGTAATGAAATTAATTTTCCAATGCAACTATTTCTATTTTACTACAACGGATGTTCCTAGTGAGGATTTGAGGTCATTTCAAGCAGACTGGTCAGTCCATTCCCTCAGATCAGAAACAACTTCATCAGATTCCAAATCCACCCTTGGGTATTGCAGATCATACAGGAAACAAGATAATTGAATGTTCTGAGAACCTTAGAAGCTGATTCAAGCAACTGCCCTAGATAAGCCTGGTAGGTGAAACAAGGAGAGGATTTTAGCCTTAACTCTGAATATCCCTGCTTTCACCATTCATACAGGCAATACTTCACTAGGCAACTGCAGCCTTGGGAATGCAGGGGGCAGTCTCCACAAATGTTATGAGTCCTGTGATACTAAGAAATCTCCACTGGCTCAATGAATCAAGTTCTGTCGTTTCATGAGCTGCCTCAGTAGCACTGGGGGGTTGCTCTAACTCAGTAATACCAGCAGCTACAAGACAGCAAAAAATTCAGTACTGTTCTGTTGTTGTTACTCCTGTTTCACATTTGCATATCCTTCTACTACTAACAGCAATTGTACCACCTTATGGCACAGATTTACACACCTACACCACAAAAAATACTAGTGCACCCAACGATGAAGGGGCCTTAGATCTGTGCCTTCCACTCTTGTGAAGTTCAATTTCAAACAGCTTCCAGAAGTCTTTGAGACACAGATATGTTTTCCCTCTCTGGGGCTTCTTAAAAGGCATCAGGAAGCTCAGCTGTATGAGGAAAAAATATCGCAACTGCCTTGCTAAAGGATAAAGACAGAGTAAACCACACTGCCACTGAAAGCCCCTCCCTGTCAATAATGCAGTTTTACAGCAAAAACATTTAATTTTATTTTGTTTTTCATTCATTGCCATCAAGTCCTAGCTGTCTTCAGGAAAAGAATGAATTTGACAGTTTCATGTTGACTCTTATTTTTCCCATTACTGACTCTTTTCATCTCTGTCCTAGAGCAAAAATACATTTCCCTTTTTAAGCTTTTGATGATAAAAATCTCATCTGTAACCTCATAAATGATCCTTTATTATCTATATTAATAATGAATAAATGTCTGTGGAATACCCCTGATCCTTTGCATTAATAGTGCCAGATGTATTATAGATAACCTTTTGATTTAACAGCACAAACTGTGAAACAATATTAAACTACCAAAGGACTGATCTTACTGGAGTCACTAAGGTCAAAATTATAAACATTTCTTTCATTTCTATTTGTAAATTGTCCCATTAGGCAGCATCAGTCTCTGTCATTTATTTTTGAGAGAAGTACCACACTAGCTGCAGTCCTAGAAATAGAGCTCATAAATAATACCTTGAATCATTTTTTTAAACATTTCCGTCTCTTCTACTTCTCTTTCCTCATGCCTCCTGATGATCTTAATTAATAGAGCATTACTACACGAGCAGATCCACTTCCGTTTACTGTACTATCATTTAAAAATATGTTGCTCGCCTCTTTTCCCATTAGCCCTGTCAGAATCAGGCACAAACTTCACTCAATCATTTTTTAAGATGACACTGAGAGAACTGTAGTTATTCCGGAACAAAGGGATGAAGCTCCCATTAGTTTAGCACAGCTGAATCCTGTAAGTTTGCCTGCTTTCCTCTTACCTACCTGTTGTGATCGTTCCTTTATGATCATTTTCAAGTGGGTTGCTGCTATACACTGATGGCCATAACAGCTGAAAAGCCATTTGCCTTTAACTCTGGATAACACCCTTCCTAAATATTCCCTTCCACCAGCAGTCCTGTGACTCCTGTCGCAACTTTCAGTGCCTCTAACAAAAGTGAAGCGTCTTTTTCAATATTAAGTAATAAAATACAGTGTGGGTTTTTTTCCCAGGGGAAGAAAAAAAAATATTCCTGCTGAAGTCAAGTGGAAAATATCCTAGTTTTGTGCTTATTCTTAAGAATAGCTTCCGAAATAGATTATTTTATGCTGCTGAGGCTAAAGCACAGCAATTCTGCACACCCACTTACTTGTAGCAATAAGTGTAGCTACACTGATACCAGGCCAATTCAAAAAAAGCCTGAAAAGTTCCTATTGCCTATGTAGCACTTTACTTCTAGGATGGTGCCCTAAAAGCATCAGCTGAAAAATGCTAGTTGCATGGTGGTGCATCTGCATGGTGGCAGATGGAGCTATTTATCCTTAGTGCTGCTCAGCTTTTATTCCCAGCACTGTGCTACCAAGTTTGCCTAAGAACCGTCTTTAGGAGTACTCTTGTACCTCAATTGCTGGGACACAGTTTATCCCCAAACACTTGTGACTTTTTTAGAAGCATTAGAATAACATTCTGCAGTTATAAAATTGCTACCGGTACAATTCAATAACTACTAGTTTAATGTCTAAGCCTAATTAGTAGTATAGTAACCCCTTAGGTTCTGCCCAGGACCCTGCAGTGGCTGCAGTTACTGACAATTTAATTCCCAAGAAAGTATTTCAAGACTTGGACATGCAAAATGTAAAATTACGCTTTGAAGTCAATACTGAGTTGCAACAGTTCTTTTGGAATTTAAGAAAGAAAACTCAATAGGTTTTGATACAGCAAAAGTGTACTAGGTATTAATTATAAAGCATGATGATAAACATCAGAGGAAAAAGTAAATGTCACAATTATTGAATTGTACCATTGGTCAAGTTTTGATGACCCACCGCGAAAACAGCTTTTAAGGCTTTGATTTTCAATTACATATGCTGTAATAAACACTTTCTGCAAGGACTATTCTCCTATTCTACCACTGATGGAATTACCCAGGCACAATAAAGGTTCTCAAAATGTTTTTATAGACATGTATGTAAGAAAGTAGCATGCTTCAGGCAGTTTAGCAATCTGTAGGCTGAAAAAAAATCCTATTTCTGTCATCTTATAGCTGAATTTGGATTTGCATGTCAGTTCAAACCATGCTGGAAGCTGTGAGTGAAAACCTGATACCATTGAAGACAACAGTAGTTTTGCTGTGGCCCCACACAAGCCAGCTGACAGCTTACCATATTCTGCTATTCCAAAGAATGTCAAAGGTAGCTTTTGACAAATAACCAAAAAAGAAAGAAAAAAAAATAAAATATGAAACCATTTAAATAAAATTAAATTGCTGAGATAATAATAGCTAAAGTTGACATTAAAATTTATGGTGTTTGTTATCGCTTCAAAGGCAAAATAAGTACCTCTCTTCTGCCAGTGCTGTAACATTATCATACATCAGCTAATTCCATTTGATTCATGAGTTACATCCATAACAGTTACGGCCGTTAGGCAAGATCCGCTTTAGAGGCCTAATCCAACAAACACCTGCATACTTAATCACTCCAGTCACAAGCACAAGTGTTCCCTGTCTTGCAGACTCCTTTTCAATAGTACATGCATGCATCTCTCAGGAAAGGCATGTAAGACACATTTGGCCAAGTTCCTGGCTAATCTGTTCTGGAGAGTGGCATGGCAATATCCTGATCCTGCATATCATCCCCTGGCATCACCGGGTGTTGGTTGTTTTGGGCAACATCCAAGAGCAACAGAATTAGATGGACACGTTGACAAATGCCAAAATGAATCTGCCTGTGACATCTTGGCTCAGTGGGTCCAAGAGCAGTTTTGTTGCTGGCTTGGAGTGGATTTGGAGGGCTTCACTCTCTAACTTCAGCTATTGGTATAGGTTACACATGATGTGTGCATCTCCTTAGTACCTACCTTCAATCTCCCAGAGAAACAGATTTTCCAGACTACACAGGTAATTAAAGAAGAGTTCAGAATATATGTAATTTACTCAGGCTAAGCCCTGACAGGGGGATTTGTAACAAAATGAATATTTTGGCTACATTCTTTCTTAACTGCATAACAAAACACTGCAGACTTCATGGTTTGCTTTCTTGCTGAATGATAAATAGTGCCTCAAATTAAACATGATTGTTCTCTGTGAAACTAAACTACAACTTCCTAAAAGCAGTAATGGCATTTCCTTTTTGTGTTGCTTTTCTCTCCATTTCCCCTTGATGAAAGCCACTGTCTACATTGCCAGGCTTTAGTATTTCAGCTGGACTGATAGCATCAAAGACATTTCATGCCTTGAACCTTCCCTTTGTCTCAGCTGTTCTACATAAGAAATACACCCCCATCTAATTCTTTGACTTTGTGATTCTTTGTATCTCTACCTTTATTCTATTTCTCTCAATTAGCATGTATTTCTATTTAATGGCCCAGGCATCTAGGTGGTTAGCATACCTTCAAATCTTCTACCCCTTTCTTTTCTATTTGCTACATTTACACTGCTACAAATATTAGGAAATGGTCTTAGCCTCTCACTTCCTTTATGGCTCTTCTCATGTTCAATAGCACCAGCTCTTCAAGGACCCTTGCTCAAATAATGTGGTGATATTCTGCAGATATTTAATGGTGTGAGCCACAGCAGAATTGTCACTGACAGTCAACACACACCCTCATCACACTCAGTGACTCTGGAAAACAGAAGAAAAGGCATAATCTGAAACCTTGTAACTCTCTTGTTCGTGTACAACTCTGGGTTCTGTTAGAAGAAGAAATATGTTGTAAAAAATGTGTTTCTGCTTCCAGAATCTGGATTACCTGTGATATGTTGAAGAGACAATATTTCCTGCAGAAATACAGCCATAGTGTGAGATACTGTAATAAAATAATAAAAGTTGAATAGCGGCTGTTGAGAGAGGTAGAGTTCTAGCTCAGCTGCACCAAATGTTGGATAAACTTTAATTCTTGGTGTGGAACCCAATGAAATAGTTTTGCAGGGGAGATACACAGGAGATATTCAGTATGAAACACTGAATATAACCACTACTAAAATTCACAAGCTTGCAGCTGATGTTTGAGAACAATAACTTTCTTCAATCAAAGATCTAAGCAGTTAGGAGGAGAATTCCCTGATGTATTTTCTATCCCTGAACTTCTTCCCCATGTTACAACTGGCCTTAATCCATCCCACCCATAAGGACAGGACTCTTTTGATATTTAGCATCTTTTGCATCTTTGAACAGGTGAAGATTTTTGAACACAGAAAAATCAAATAGTAAAATCTATACATGTTAGCCATCAGTATTTGATAGTTTTTTTATTATTGGAAAACTTTTTTGAGGTTATATCTAAATGAAATTGCCCCAGCCTGTCATCAGTTGCACTGTATATTAGAATAGAATTCCATAATTGGCAATAAATAAATCAGAAAAGCAGGATTTTATTGTTCCTGATGATGTCGCACAAAGAGTAATAGCCAATGCTTTTACCAGAGTAAGTAGAAGCAATATGACATTCTTTTTCAGTTCTGGGACAATTTAAGACAGCATGCCATTAGTGGTGACTGATAACAAAGTATTCTAAGTCTTTTTTCTTCTTGTTTTAAGGAAATCTAATTCTTTTTCTTTTCTTCATTGAACAAGCGCATCTTTTGTCCACTCTCCAATAAACACAAGGGATATCTTTTTTTAGCCTCATTCAAAGTCACCCTTTCTGGTTCTTCTGTCAGCCTGGAATATTATTTTAACCATCTTCAAAGAGGTCATCAGGGGAGAAGTAGTCATGGGGGAAAATGTGGGGAAGGGGGGAGAAGCAGTGAAATAAGTAAGTGCAATAATTGCTCTTGGATGAAGAA
This sequence comes from Cinclus cinclus, assembly GCF_963662255.1. Taxonomy (NCBI): domain Eukaryota; kingdom Metazoa; phylum Chordata; class Aves; order Passeriformes; family Cinclidae; genus Cinclus; species Cinclus cinclus. The sequence goes on from NC_085046.1 coordinate 66,591,930, forward strand.
AATGGTAGAAAAAAAATATCCAGCTTCATCAGTAATGCATGCCCTACCATCCCCAGATGTTACAGAAGCATTAGAATTGCTCCCTGCAAGAAAAATTGGATTAGTCACAATCTTGTCGACTAATGGGCACACTCTGTGATCTTTAGAGCTTCATTTACTGGGTTAATAGTGCTTTGCCTGAGTTCCTTTGCAATAGGGAAAAAAAAAACCTGTAAGAAGAAATATTCTGGGTGCAGTCCACAGCCACTGACACGAGTAATATCATATTCATCACAGACAGACCTCGTATCTCATTACTACTGAAGAGTTTGCCCCCAAGGCATTTGAGCTCAGTCAGGCCAGGCCCCTCATGTGGAACCGTTCAGGTATATTGTGAAATGATTTAATGCGATAATAATGTCCACTTTGTGAGATAGATTATGTTTTTTATAGTGGCTGATGGTTAATGAATGATACATTAGCAAACATCACTAAAACATTATTGAGAAAATGCAGATATGAGATAGTAACTCCCTGATTCTCTACCCCCACTCTCTCCCAGATGAATAAAAATGGAAAGCAGAACTTACAGAAAACAGAAAACTTGGCGTTATTGTGATGCTACCAGCTTGCATAGTCTCTTTTTTGTTTGCTTGTTCTCTAGAGAAGGGGCAAAAGAGATATTTTAAAATGTTGTAAACACAAACTGAAATATCTCTTCTTAAATCAAATGAGAATCAATGAAAGTGCAAACCTGAAAAATACATTCTATGTTGACCCAGTTTATTAGATGAGACCGTTTACCCTGATTTGATTTATCTGGCAATACACTGCTCAGCTGTGAAATGAGATAAGAAGAGCCTATTCACCTTATTTACAATATTATAGTGACTCCCTAGCACCACTACGGTTAAGGATCTGTCAGCAATTCCATTCCAAACACTGTTTTTTTAGGGTTTGTAACATGGCTGTAGACTCATGCTTAGTTAGAACACGGCAATCCAAAACCGATAGCTCAAATTAAAATCTCCTATTGAGTTCCATTGATTTTGGATTTATGAAGCACTATATTAAAAATATTAATAACTCTAGGTAATTTTCCACAATTTTAGTTATTATTGTTGTGCCTTGAGAACTACCAAGCAGGTCATACCCCCAAGAGAGCAACTTTACTGAGTTCAACAGAGTGACAGTGATTTACACCACTTGAAAAGTTGTCCCTTCTGTCAGGGTTATACTTGGCAAAGGTGAATTACATAAAGCAGTCCTCTTCCTCTTTTTGTATTCCTTTGATTTTCTGTGTTCTTTGACTTTCATGCATTTCTTAATCCTCTTTGTCTCCTCAACAAGGGAGGAGTTTGTCCCACACCCTTTCAATGAGAGTTAAACTACTTTTGAACTCACAATTTAGAATTCCTGTATTTTTCCATAAACCTTCTGGAATGGCTGTTGACCTGGAATTTTCTCATCAAAAATAAAAATCTTTTCTGATCCAGGCCTTTTTTCTCTTTTGTTCTGCTTTAAAACTGAAGCCCCTAAAGAAGAGCTGTTCTGGTTTTCTTCATTTTAATTTGTGAATGTCTTAAAAGAATTGAGAAGAAAAAGAATTAAGGAAGGCTACAGAAGGACTGTCTCCTGAGGTCAAAGAGTACCTGATGAATGCAATTACACAGACACAAAATGGATTTTATCTGTTTCACAGACAGTGTAGATGAACACTTACCAGCAGCATCTCCCAGCAATAACCAATTAGACAAAGCAAAGGCCTTTGCTGCTCTGGATTTCATCTTCACCTGTGTGACTGAAGAGGCTGGGTCACACCAGTTAGGACACTGCCTCCTTATTTTGTAAAACAAAGCAAAGCACATTTAAAAGACCAGTATAGTTCTTTAACAATGATCCTTCTAACTCATGGGCTTTGGAGAGAAATTAGAGACAGAAAAAAAAACAAAAACCAGATATTCAAATAAACTAAGACTGTAAAGGGACAGTTAGTCCATTCCTCACAACCACACTTACAGTGGCTGTGAGGAAGAGCCCTGTCCCACCACCTAAGCCAGCCCAAATCCTGGCTGCTGCCATGAATCTTGCCAGTACCAGCAATACTGGGAAAGCCAACAGCAGAGAGGCAGCTCCCTGGGGATACAGACAGGGCGAGAGGTGAAAGGATCTGGGGGCTCGTGGCTTAAACCCGCCTTGATAAACTGTTTCTCAACCAAAAAAATGGGGGGAAAATTATGGCAGGAGGGTTGTGCAGTCCTGTGGTTCTCTGCTTTTGACAGCAGTGCAGGCAAGGCTCGACCTCCATCACAGCCCCCTTAGAGCTGTGGTGGCACCGCCCGGTTGGCCCAGGCACGCTGTTGTTAGAAGTGAAAATTTGTACTCTAGTCTTTAATCAAAATTTTAGTTATTTATTAAAATATGTTTGGCAAAAAGTGAGCAAGGCAGCTAGCTGGGTGCGGGGGAGTCTTTTTGTTCTATCAGCCAGCAACCCGATTTGTTAGTTCTGCAAATATTTATACATGTGCATAAGCATTTCTCAGCCCCCCTCCACTCTCAATTTCTCATTGTGGTGCCTATTGTTTTTGGTCTGCACAAGCTGCGCATGCATGGGCACTTTTTTTGGTGGTCTTTTAACTTTTTCTCTTTGGGAGAAAGGTGAAATCTTCAGAAATTTTCTTTATTTTTTTTATTGATCTTTTGGTTTTCATGTAATTTGCTTACATAAGCAGTTTCATATAGTTACTGGTTTTTCTCAGTTTTCTAATTGTTGTTCACCATATTCTATCTAGTTGTTTCCCCTCTGGCAGTTTTTTAGAGTTTATTTTTGTATTAGCTTTCATTCTTATGGTACAATCTCATCCTTATATATATATATCTATCTATATATATCTATATAGATATATATAGATATATACACACGAATCATAATTATATTTCTCACACTGTGGAGGGTAACGCCACGGGTGCTGTGGTTGCCCTGGGGAAATAAACCTGCAAGAGGGAACATCCCAGGGGCAGTCACATCTCCCTGGGCCACACTCCTGCTCCCACAGGTGCTAGAGGGAGAGGTGTCTCCAGGGGGCTGTGAGGAATGGACAGCAGCCCCCACAGATGAGTGTCCATCATGGGAGTGTCCCTCGCAGCCACAGTGGGGGCCTGGGGACGCACAAGTGCTGAGCCTTTTCTCCCCTCCAAGGGGTAGCTGGATTTAGACACCCAGGGTGAGATAGTTTACAGGCATAGGGCGGAGTTTCTTTTCTAAAGTAGGTTCTGGCAGGCGAAAGCTCAGGATCTGCCAGGGCATGGCCTGTGCTGAGATACACCTTGATGTTCTCAGTGGGACCTGCCTTGGTGGGAACTGTGGCAGGAATCAGCCCCAGCTCTGCTCACGGTCTGAAATCAGCCATCAAGCTCCGGTTTTCTCGTGTAGGTAAGGGTTTTACTTTGCTTGTTTGCCTAATTGACAGTTCCACAGGATTTCTTTTTAGGTTGTCTACATTTATAATGAAATTCTGAAAGTTCTGAAATTCAGTACATGGATTATCAATGCTACTTAAACGTGTCTCTTCTGCTATGTAGACTCCAGCACATGTGCACTACTGAAAAAATTTGCTGAATGTTCTCATTCTATGCTTGGGCAGCAAACGCTATTTTCTACTTGCACTTAGCATCTCATTAATCATTGCTGCAGTCATGATTTCTTCTTTGTGATGGGTTGGTTGCCTCAGTCTTTTATAAAATAACATGTACAGTGCTTTTATATGTTCTGTTCTCTTTTCACACTGCCTGCTATGGCCAGAATCAAAGGAAAACACAATGCTTGTACTGAAAACCCTCCTTCGGTTGTATCAGTGGAACCAAAGTCACACTCGGTTTTTGTGAATTGCAAGTTAAACCTCCACAGCATACAGAAACTTGAGGCGAATGTAACCCTTCTATGTTACCTCATTTTGATGGATATAGACTGATTAACAAGTTATGAAAAACAAAATTACTTGCTCTTCTTGCATTTTATCAGAGGGATGGAATTCACGTAAGACAGGGATTTTAGGATTGTGTGTTTGTACATTTAGAAAAGATGCCCTATTAAAACTCATAAATGTGTGGGCCTCTCCACCATGGCAGGCAGTTCAAACTCTTCAAAGGAAGGCAATGAGGACTTGAAAAATTATCAGAATACCTGGAAATTAGACAAAATACATCTGAAATTAATATTTTGAAATTATAGATAGCCAGAAAATATGGGAAATTCATTATTTATTCTCTCACTGTACGGCATTACTAGAAGTAAGAATTAATTTTTTTTTTTTTCATTCCTAGAAACATCACAGGGTGAGCTTTGAAATGAGACAAATGGATCTTTGTTAGTGACAGGACAGAGCAGGCAGATAGTAGAGGCTAGAAACTCATGAATAGAAACCATCTTTAACTGTCAATTTTATAAAGATGGCATTGTTCCTTGTCAAATACTGGCACTAATTTTTGTCTGCCTACTCACTGACACTGCATAACACTAAACATTTGAATTGAGCATTTCCTTATTTTAAGGTAAAGTTGTAGATTTTTTTTAGTCAAATATGTAGGAAACTATATTTTTAAGTCTTATAATAATATTTTCCTTATTCTTCAAATGAAGCTATATGATAAATGAATTGTATACCTACATGTTGAATAAAAATGCTTTCATAAACATCCCAGAGTATTTCTGATATTTGCTTTTCTGTGACTGTCATTTTGGCAAATACTTTTTGTAAACCACGACTATTCTTTTCATTTATTTCCTCCAAGATATTGATATGTGTGTGCAGAGATGTGGGGACCAACTTGGGCCACCAATAGATACCACATGTTTAAAACCAGCCTGAGCACTTAAAGAGCTTCTGTCAGCTCAGGAAGTTGGAGTTACTGTGGAAATCTCAGTGCTATGCCTGCTTGCTGTGACACCTAGAAGTCCTACTTCAGGTTAATACCACACTGTATTAGAGACTAAACACACATGGAACAGAAAAACCTCTGTGTAAAAAAAATCAATTTAAAGCAAGACATAAAACTGGACAACAGGCAGGTTAGGGGACACAAGAAAATTCTGGATAGCATAATTAGTTTACTCTGAGGAATATTTCTTTTTATTAATAGTATGGTCATGAGAATGGCATTCTGACATCTAGAAATTCAGGATCAGCCAGCAGGAATCAGCAAAATAAGTCTGCATATTTCACAACCAGGAGAAAGCTTCAGGATAAATTTGCAGCTAGACATACATGATGTTTGCACTGTACAGAGGATGTGTGAAAAGTGTTTGCCCAGTTTTCAAATTCTGTTATTACATAATTAATCCTCAGAAATTCTCTGCTTATTTAGAATAAACAAGGAGAAATGGGAGAATGTTTTATTCCCCGGTTTCTAAGAAACAACCAGAGCAAGCCAGTGAAACATTATCCCTTTGATAAATTTATAAAAGTTCAGGTTCTTTTCCTGTCTTTTGCTTGTCTTGCCCATTTTAGTTGTCTCCAGGTATTTGGTGTTATCCTGTGCTTTTCAAGATGACAGGAAGGGGAGGATGCTTCTAAATAATATGTTGCCCTGACTTCATAAGGCTTGTTTTGTCTGGCAAATGAATTATGTAAACCTTCTCCACCCGAAACTGTTTCAAGTCAATTAATTGTTGTAATTACTTAAGATTTCTTTTTAATGAATATGACTCTCAGGGGATTTGATGATATCCTGTCATCTGTAGGCCTGATAAATGAAATGTGATTTGTGGCTTGCTGCAAACTGAACCCTCGTACTTGAACAATGCCTCTCTTTCCTATGTGCTCATTAAACGGAAGAAATGCCCTTGATGGAATTAGGAATGTTTGCTCTAGTTGGTCCCTTATAAGAATGGATAGTATAGGCAGATAAATTTTGGCAATTTACCCCTTTTGTTCTCTCTTCCTTTAAATGCAGGTCTTGTTAACTAGTAGACAATTACTCAGACCAAACACATGACCCCAGTGAGGTCTCCCATTGTAACTGATAGTGGTTTAGCTGTTCCATCTCTCATCTCCATCAGGTGCACTGAAATGGGAAAGATTGGCAGTCAGCCAGTGCTGAAGAAGGCCAGTGCAGTATGATGGTTTTTATCCCATCTTATGTACAGCCTTCTTCACACCCACTAACACTTTGCAATCAGAACAGTCAAATCTGACTAGCAAAGCAGCTTTACTTTGTTTCTGTGTAGAAGTAGCTTCCAATGTGCACTGCCTATTTTCCAGTGCCTCTCGAGAAAATCAGACCTGCCCAGTGCTGCAGATAAATACAAGCAATTCAAAGCAGCAGGACAAGGAACCATGAAGTCTGCACTGGGTTCCTACAAACAGTGAGACTGCTTATATATCAGTTTCAGCTAACCTATTCTCCCCTACACTGCCATTAACACAATCTAATCACCAATGCTAGGGAAGTACAGAGCAGGTGGGTTTTCCTGATTGAATTTCCATTGGTGAAATGGGGATTACTGCTTTTATTACAAGACCTTTCCTGAATTACATATCATAAAAGTCAAACCAAAACGTAGTGTCTTGGTCATAGTTTGGAATGTAAGGGCAATGAATTATCGTGTATTAGAAGCAAAGATCACTTTGACATTTTTGCAGTCGGGAGACGGTGCCTCAGATATGTGTAGCTGTCTAAATGTGGCAGTCATGGATAGTGTAAGTGCACAAAGGAGACAGCACCCTTGATAATAGAAGAAAATTAAAAAGGAGAAGAAGCTGTTTGGAATAAATTCCATATATTAGTTATTTAGGAGAAACAAGTGGGTATGAAGGACTGGAAGGTAAAAACTGTGAGGAAAGAGTGGCAAGGAAGCATCAGACCAGTGATTGGGACAAAGATGCTATGGAAGAGAAGATATGGAATTTTCACAGAAAGGGATTACCTCCTTTGTGGTTCAAAATCCAGGAATGTTTGTAGTGATTTAAACGAAATGACATCAGATTCTGAATCTTTTATAAATTCTTGTAACAGAGACAGTTCCACTCTTCCCCTCCCCCCCCATCCAGCCCTTTTTTTCTCTGGGTTGCCAGGAGCTATCGGCAAGGATACAGGTCTACAGTAAAGTGCAAGGAACTGTTTTTCCTGGCTTGATGGGCCCAGCTGAAAGAGCAGTATCTAGAAGTATTATGAAACTGATTGTCTTTGGTGCAGTAATTGGATGGAAGACATTCAGATCACCTTTGATTAGATGAACTTTTGAAACTACTGAGATTTATCAGTGCACAGATCTTACTCTCAGAGGACTCAAGAGAAAGTGTCCCATTAACTTAATGAATCAGGCCGCCAGAGAACAACTGCTCTTGAAGTCAGAATGAAAGATTTCCCATCAGTGGCACAAATTCTGCCAATAAAGGTAACAGGATTTCTCAAGTGAAATGAGATTAGAATATGTCTCCCCTGATTTTCAGTAGTTAAATGACTGACTATCCTGTAATAGGCTAATTATTAGATTTCCCTTCAATTTTTGTATTGCAGGAAGAAATGAAAGCTTTCTTTCCCTACCTAGATTGTGTGGCAGCTGTGGCAGTGTTTCATCAATGCCATTGCAAAGTCTTGACCTTTGAAAGGTGGCATGGTGTGTTCATCTTTCCTAACCTCATCTGCCTTCAGCAAGGTGTCACCAGCTCTGGAACTTCTGGCAATTTGACAAAGGCATCTTCCCACATGTCAGCTCTTGTTATCCACTCTGTCTTCTTCACATATGACACACATGTCAGCTCTCATTTTTCCACTGCTTGCTTTGTTTGTCTCTTCACAGGTGGGAGATTCCACTTTTTTTTTTTTTTTGAACCATTTCCAGGATAGTTCTTATTTCCTTGCAAAACCTTTGTGGCTTTACTTGATGACTTAAAATATCCTTTTTGTCACTGATGGTTTGTGGTTCTTCACAAAGTAAAACAGCTTTTTAGAGTCTCTCTTAGTTAGCTGCAGTATTTCCATGCCTTTTTAACAAATTCTATTCTTCCATATTCTTCTATTCTATAAGTTATTCTTAAATGTTGTCTACATAATGCATATGGAAGTTGCTCAACTCAGAGAGCTTGTTTAGTAACAGCAATGAATACTTTTTGATCCTCTTTATTCCCTTTAAAAACAATTCAAGAACTGCTTGTTTCATCATTGTAAAAAGGGGTTGTTGTGAAATATTAACATCCTAATTTTACAGATGGCAAAACTAATACTGACCTCCCACACACTCCTGCTTAGACTGCAGGACTCCAAGTAATGTTATTTGTGATGGGACATGGACAACAAGGCTATTCACTAATCACTGATCACCACCTCTCCTCCCATTTGGAAGTGAAACAGCAGGAAACAGAGACTATGGAAACATATTCTTGCTGGTCTGTCATTCATAAGTGCAGGGAGCATCTGGCTGTGCCCCTCGTAACTGCTCAGTGGTCTTTGAAGTTGGTGGTTCTAGGGAAGACAACCAAAACTTACAAGGAATACCTGTTGCCTTCCAAGTGGTCATGAAGGTTGAAATAACCCATATTCCTGGCCCTGTTACTCCATATGTGACATGCTTGGACACCTGCAATAAATAATTCAATAAGTACTGAGCCAATGTGCAGGTACTGTTTAAATTGCATATGATAGCTGCACATGATTTAAATAACTCCTAAGCCTGTTTCTCCTTCCTTATGTTACTTTTTGCAGTTCTTAACTTTTCAAAATACATCTTATATTAATTTTATATCAAAATGACATCACAAATTAGAAGCAGATAATAAAGGCATCCCATTGCTGAGGTATCCTCCTGTATAAGACTAGACTACCTTGCACCACATACTAATAAAATTGTCTTTTCTAGACAGTTTGGGATTTTTATTACACTGTTTTATGTTTTAGTCATTTTTTGTTTGTTTGTTCATTCCTGACCCACTTGAGAAGCTGCTAGCACAAAATAGTCTGAGTAGTCATGCTTGTCTTATCTTTCAGAGTTCTTCTTCTAATGCATTGCACTGAGATTTCTCAGTCAATGACCTCTGTCAAATCAAATACCTTACCTTGTTTTTACACAAATTTTATAGGGACAGTATGTCTTCTTAAAGTTAGAAATGTTTTTCCAGGAACTGGCTAAATGTCAAACAAGTGATAGATGAAATTGTAGTGTTAATTTATATTACAACATTCTTGAATTTTTTACACAAAATGGAGCTGCCAAACAGATGAATCTGGCTTGCCCAATTCAAGCATGATTCAAATGAAAGATTCGAAAGAATGCACAATCTAAACTTAGAAGAAAGTTAACTGACAATATCAAATGAGAGGTATTAGAAGTCTTTAAAATGCTCTTCTTCATATCAGGCAGTTTTCAGTAACAAAATAAAAGATGTACTATTTTATTAGTGTAGATAGAACGCATGCTTTCAGAGATTGCCTATAGGCACACGCTTTCATGCTACATAGTAAACACTTTAAACTGCGTGTCTCAATAATAAAAGCATTAAGAACCACCCATTTACATTTGATAAACTCTTCGCTGTTATTTATGTGAGTGAAATAACAATGTCTACTTCAGATATATGATGTGGACATTTATTAATTGATGTTTTCTCAACATGTTTTAAATGCAAAGCTTTTATGTTGTGTGTGTCTGTATGTATATATTACATATATATGCAAATCATTCTGTGAATGTATTATTCTTGCTGTTAAAATTTTTTTTCAGTTTTTGCTCCCTGCATCAAAATCTTATTTTAAAAATCATTGGTACTGTAAGTATGAAATACAGTCAGCTATTTGAACATCTATAAATCAGCTATCTGTGATACAGACTGTAACAACAAGAAAGGAATCAAGTCTGCTAGTAAATGCTATTTTGATAAATCTAATTTTAAGCTTAAGGTATCGCTAAGGATATATTATAGCACATTTTGTGACCCTAAACTGGCAAATAAGTTATTTCTCTCTTTACTAATTGCACTGTAGGTGGTGATTTAGAGTAGTTTGAATGTAGATTTTTACTTCAATGGTAATTTCATTTATCTCGCGGAAGTCAGTGGCAATGGAGAAATAAGGCATGGCCATAAAAGTACATGCAAAGCAAGTGTAGAGCCAGGATGGGCTCTAATACACCCATAATCCCCTCATGCACACACACAGCCCATCCCCCAGTTTAAACACTATGAAGGAGGAGGGAAGTAGGACAGAGCCATGCAGCATTCTACGCACCTTCATGTCCAAAAGTTCTCCCAAAACATAAGAATGGCATTGCCATGCCTGTCCTAGTACAGTGGATGTGTGCAGGAGATGTGAAACAGAGCACCTGTGTGAGCTTTATTTAGTGAAATACAGTCCCCAAGTGATCAGAAAGTGATCCCCCCCACAAACCATAAGGTAAAAGGATGTTAAATGCTATAATAATACATATATGTGTATATATATATATATATATGCACACATATATATATATACTATATATGTAGTATATATAGTGTGTATATATATATTATAATACTAAATATACTATGGCTTTCTATGAATAAATCTCTGCATATCTACATAGAGCAGTTAACAATTAATCTCTGGATGTTCCCAGACTCCAAGTAATGAATTTATTTTGAGTACGGGCACAGCTACTGCACAACATCAGACGGTTGAGCATGTAGATACACCTTGAGCTAGCTCAAATTAGAGCACACATTCCTGTTAGGTTTTGGGGTTTGTATGGGGTTTTTTCACTAATTGATATTTCTTCAGGAATTTCTTTCTATTGATTTAATTTCGTAATGAAGCTTACTTTTATATGCACATTTTAGATGAAAAGTAAGAGGCACAAAGCAAATTAGAGGAAAAGTAAATAAAATTATGTCACATAGTTTCAAATATAATGGAGAAAAAAAAGTATTTACCTTGGTTTTGTTTTCACTCAATCTGAATATATTGTCTCTATACAGTACTTTCTTACCTACACTTCAGCCATTTCCAAAGGTAGAAGGAAGAAGGATACATAAAAGAAAAGTGTTTTATGCCACTGGACTTTTTCTTAAACTTGATAAAGGTTTTAAAGTGCAATGTCACTAAAGTACTGTGGAATCTTCATTGGCATAGTTAGGTGGGCTAAAGAACTGATTTCTTATTTATTTAAAATGTCCTGAATTGTTTTATGATCTGCTACAATACATCATAGATCATAATCAGATGTACAATAAATAAAAATGACCAGTTGGGTCACATAAAGAGATGTGCTTACCTTGATTTAAAGCCCATGTAGTGTTTCCCCAGGGAAACCTAGCAAAGGTGAATGTTTGGGAAGGGAAGTTAGAATGTATTTGTGCCTGGCAAAATAACTCTTCCAGAAGAATGACAGTATTGGTGAAATATTTGTGTGGGGAAATCATGATTGAAACAGCACAGACAAGGAAAATTAATTTTAATCAGTCTCATTTTGTAAAGGGCTGATTCCAGAAGGCTGGCAAGGAAAAAGGGTATATGATAATAACACTGCCAACAGTGTTGGAAGAGGGCTCCAAAATAATTAAAATGTCCTAAAAATAACACAGCTTAAAATAATAATAATTAATTTTTAGGTACTTTTTATTAACTTTAGGTTACAAGCCTGTAGGAATTTAATTCATGTTTTCATGCTGTTCTCTGCATCTGCAAACTAACTTCTAAGAAAAATTAGTGAATGGAAGCTCAGATTTTTATTATGTCTATGTGACTGCATGAGTTTGCTCAAGAAGGCTACTAAATACCATGAAAATAAGAATTTTTCAAGACTGTGTATACATATACATTTATAAAACACGTGATATGCTAACCTCTATCTTCATATGGAAAAAAAAGAAAAACAAGGGGATTTTCAGAAATCTACAGTTTTTCTTCATGTAGTAAATTTTCTACCAGGCTTTGGCAGCTAGTAAATCTCTAAAAGAGAAATAAATATTTCCTGTGCTATGGTCATTGTATGGAATACATATATAAGAAGGAAAAAGGCAACCTTTTAAGTCAACAGTATTAAACCCCTTAATAAAAAAACTAGGAAATATTTTTTTAGAAAAGAGAAAGCTGGACAGATGCAATACTTAAACACACTCCTTTAAGAATTCATGTGTGTTTCTGAGTTCTTTTTCATCACCATAAGCTCTCTGCTAGTTGTGGAACCATAAGCATATGAGAGCCTGTCATGCAGGTGTATTTTGTATACCTGCCACACTGTGAACTCACCACGTCTCTGGCCCTGAGGAGAAGTTCTCTTTCCTTGCAGCAAGATTATGTTTTTAAAATCTGACTTTTAAACCTCTTACTGAATTTTTTAATGGATTAAATTCATCATGTCACCAGCTGCTGTGCAGCTAATAGAGCCATAAAACACTGTATTAAAGGATTACCCATGCAAAATTTCCTTTTGCGCTAATGTGAATTTTAATACTTTTAACATTTAGTTGAGATGGGAATGTCCAAGAACAGCTTGTTCAATAGGTTGTTCTATAAAATTAAGTTCCTCAGCTCATCACAAATGCCAGGACTCCATTAAGTTCAAATTTTACAGAGAAGCTGATTCACTGTATATAGCATTCACAGAGAAAAAGGCAACATCTGCTTCTTCATTAATGCTGTAAAACAAGGAAGTAAAACATACATGAGCACCATAACTGCAGGGAAACTGGGCTGAGCATCTGAGAATCCTAGCTCCAAATTAAATAGAGGTCAGTTTATGCCATATTTTACATGGGGTATAAGAACTGAAGGAATATGAAATCTCACTCTCTGAAGGAATGATAGCTGTAAGCCTTGTCTCACATTAATGTAAATTCACGAGGAATTTCATGAAAGAAAGTTATTTCACTTAGATAGGAGATGTGAGGAAAAGAAGGGATAGTCATGGTTTCAGAACAGGGAGTGAGACCTTTTATTTTATTCTTATCTATGAACAGTAATTAAACAGGTAACATTTATGTACCTGAAATCATGAAGTGATTGCAAATAAGATGTAAAAGGTTGCAGTTTAAATTTCTTTCATCTGACAGCAACAAAATGGTCTCCAGGATTCCTCTCTGCAGTAGCTATAGGATTAAGAACAGGATGCCTTATGGCTTTTAATTGCTACTCTGATCAGAATAGGATAGGTTAATGGGATGCTAGTAGGCATTAGAAAGATCCTCACCAACTTTCTTCCACACTATCTTACCCAAAAAAGGATCACTCATGAAAACCAGCATCACTAACTAGATGCAATCCTTGATTACTGCTGGAATGAACACATAATTAAGTACTCAGACCTTGCTCAGACTGGCTTTTTCCTGCCCTACACAGCAGGATAAGCTTGAAGGAAGGGCAAAAAACAGGCAACAATGGCACTCCCAATCCATCAACAGCTGCACTGAGCATCACTCTTGATAGTGCAGCATTTGAGCAGAGAAGACTGTCAAAAATATGGAAAACTAAGTTTTCTTGTGACCCAAATAGCATTAGGACAAAAATGATATTCAGTAATGCAACAAATAACTTTTTGTGTTTTCAAATCCTCGTGTGAAAATCGTTTTCTCCTTATGGTAGCTTGTCTGGGTACTGCTCATCCCAGCACCAGCTAACGCATGATGCCACACACTTTACCCTACTGGCTGTGCCTGAGCGTGCAGAGGGTGCTTCCAAATTCCTGGGGCTTCCAGCGTGCTTCTTCCATCCCACCCCGTGCATGTGGGAAAGGAGGAGAAACTGCTCACACTAACCCAGACACCAGGCACCCTGGAAGAGAGGAAGGCGGTCACTGATCCCAAAGTGACCACAACAACTGCCAGCAACCTCCTCCATAGAATCCTGTCTAGGTGTTTAGCTTTGAAAGTTTCCTGAAGGGCAGGGATTCTCTCAGCCAGAACACTGATCAATGGGCAGAGAAGGACAACAGGAACAGCCAGCGGATTTCAGGTTCTCAGAATGCTTTAAAAATCCAGTAATGAGCAGTGGACTGCCTTCTAAATGTTTCCCGATGAGGGAGACTTTCCATATAGCAAGTATTTCATACTGCTAAATTATTTGATACAATTTTGAGGTAATGATAGTATTAGTAGTAGTAGTAGCAGCAGTAGTAGTTATAGTACTAGTACTAGGAGTAAAGGTTCCTGATGCTCACTTTGGAATAAAAATACAGACAGTTTTTTAAAGTCCAACACAAGATTGGTGAGAAAGTTTTAACAGGAATATACTTGAGGTGCTGCTCCTTGCCCCAACTGAATTTTCTCCACAGCTCCGTATTTTGTTCTCCATGTGTATTAGTGTTCTGAGAGCCTGTCATTTCTTATCAGAATGAGAAAGGCTAAAGAGATAATATTTCAATAACATACTGGCCTGATCATAAAATAACTCAATGGAAATGTGTAACTGCCTCAGGCAGCACAGCAGGATAGTCAGCAGTCAGATGATTTCTATTCTGGGTTTCTTTTTTTATGGTTACATTTTCTGTTATATCAGACATACCCTCAAGTCTTAGTTATGCTTTTATTCAAAAGGAGATCTGCAGTATAAAGACCTACAAAACTTATTATGATATATTACTGTAAAAAAAAAAAAAGTTGGTGCCACAGTAGCATATTGATAAGGACAGGCCTGCCACATTAATTGACCTTTTTCATCTCAACCACCAGGGCTGAGGCCTAAGCATCTCAGTTGCTTAGCAACAAGGTCACTGCTTTCAGGCCTTAAATGCACCAAAAAAAATATAGTTAAGAAAAAATCAGAAGATGTGATCTTATGAAGGCAGAAGATATTTGGCAGAAGAAATTTATTTTTTTTTCAATTGCTATTTTACCCTGTTCTGTTGATCGTAATGCTTAGAGGGCAAAAGGGAAACAAGGGTCTGAATTTTTTCTGATATAAATAAACAAAAAGATAACACTGAAACCACAGGTACATGTTCCTGCTCAGTACCGGTCCTGAAAAAATGCTTTTGATTTTTCAGAACATCCATAGATGTTTACAGATAGCTCATATTATTCTTTTATGTGCATAAAATATATCCATACACACAAATTACTAAGTGACCCTGGACAATATACATATATTTTTTGGACAGCAGGATGCAGCAGAAAAGTAAAGAGGGGCTCCTATTGTCTAGATTCTGTTTCAGCATTCTATCATAAACATTAGTGCTCACTACTATGTTTAATGACAGGGCTTTAGGCAACACAACATCTCCTAAAGGTCAGCTCGGAGAGCAGTTTGTTTCTTCTCTTCACTGCATGAAATACAGGGAAAAGTCAACACTTCTTTTAAACTTTAATAAAGGCCATAGAACAAGAGAGCTTCTCTGCTAGAAAGCAAAATCTTTGTACACAAGTGTAGCCAAATGTTCTTTGCAGGTTTCTCCTGAAGAGGATTCTTCTTGCCAGAGTTATAAAATCTATATTTTATTCCCAAATAGTCATCACCAAAAAATGATAAATGGCACCATGAATCTCACTGTCTTCACACTAATGCTTTCCAAGTCTAAATCTGAGTTGGAAGACCTACTGTAAATACATGGTTTTCAGTGAACCATGTGTTTAATGTAAAATAAAAACCATCACTTTCTTCTTACAAAAATCAGTTATGGTTAAATCTAATGTTAAATATAGGCCATGAAAAGGAGTCTTTTTGAATTTTTTTCATTTACCATTTTGCTTTAATAGTCTAGACCTTCCCTAGGGTGTTTTTATTTTTTCAAACTGTTGCTACATGGCAACAGAAGTATTTGTATGGGAGCTTTTCAGAGAATCATAGAAGCATTGAGGATGGAAGTGGCCTCTGGAGATAGGCTAGTTCAATCTCCCTGGATAAGGATCCCTTGCATCTTCTGTTCTTGAGGTGAAACAGTCCCAACTTTCCTGGCCTCCTCTCATACAATGCTCTACACCCTTATTCATTCTCATGGTCCTATGCTGGCCTTGCTCCAAAGTTTCTTGTACTTAGGAGCCCTAAACTGCATCCAACACTCCAAATTGATGCAATTAGGGCTGTCACATCCCACCCACTGTTCATTCATCTAATTTATACTTCTGCAATTTGTCTACCAAGATGTTAGTGTCAAAAGTGTCAAAAGCCTCATTATAGCCAATATAAACAACAACCAGTGGTCTCCTCTCAAACACCAAGCTGGTTCTCTTATCACAGAAACAATCAGGTTGGTGAAGTGTGGTTTCCTGTTTGTAAATGTATTCTCCTCTTCCTCCATGTTTTCAGAAATGGTTTGGAGGAGGATTCACTACTTGACCTTCCCCAGGATTGAGATGAAACTGACCTCAGTTTACCATATGAGAGTATCCCATCAGTCCCAGGCATTCATGCATAACCCCATTCATTTATATAACCCCTTACCCAGCCCTCTTCTACTGAGGGTAGGTCTTTCTTGCTCTGGAATTTCACACTGGACTGAGGCAGCTGGGATTCCTTAAGCTCAGTCCAAGACCAAGGTGAAGAAGGCATTGAGTACCTTGACCTATTTGCTGTTCTCTGACATCAGATCAACTGTTCCATTGATCAGAATGTTTGCATATTCTCTGTAGTCTTCCTTTTGCTGGTAGTGTCCTAGAAGATCTTATTGCCCCTCACATCCCTCATCAGATTCAAACAAATAGGCCTTGTTTTTTCTTACCTGATCATTGCGTAACCAGTGTCCATATATTCCTCCTAGGTCACCTGCCCCTGCTTCCACCTCCTATACACTTGCTTTTTGCATGTGAATTTTGACAGGAGCTCCTTTGGTCATCTGTTCAGGCCTCCTGACACCTTTGCTTCATTTCCTGTGCATAGAGATAAATCATTCTTGAGTTTGGAGAATGTGATCCCTCAAACTCAATCAGCTTTCTTAGACTTATCTTCTCTCCAGAGTCATTTCATATGGGATACTTTTCAAGCAGATCCATGAAGAGCCCAAAGTCTGCTCTCTTGAAACCCAGGGTTGTAATCCTCCTTTTAACCTTTTGTGATGCCTACCTTTTTGTCTTAGTATTTGAATTTTCCCAATTAATGGTGTTCAAATATGAGGGGAAAGGGGCAATGGTGCACAGCTATAAAATGACAGAAAAACTTCTGTGGTTGCAAATTGTTGAGAATAGACCAGGATATTAAGAACACATTCTAGGCAGGGATGCCTCAGCAAGATCTCTCTGTATTAATACAATGCCCTCTGTTTCACTTCAGTTAAGTTTCTAGAAAAATGACCAAAATACCTACACTCAGTTGTTGTCTGGAGCAGCAGATAAAATGGGCACCTCAGTACTGCTTCCTTGGTATCCAAAAGGGAAATTTGAATGCCTTAGTTCAATCCTCACTTGCATACTGACTTCCAAAATAGAGTTATCACTAAGATTACAGACACTGGAGAAGGCTGTGTATCACAGGAGGACTGTACAGGACATAGTGATCAAACATTAGTCTTTGTGTATCTCACGAGGCTGGTGCATTTTGTTTACACAGTACATTTAAAGTAAATGCATTTAACCAGGAAAATCCATTTAGAAACTGCAATAATGGATGTCATAGTCATTACCAGTAGTGTCCTGAAACAAGCCCCACTTGCATAAAAATTTAAATGTTTGCACACACGGTGTCTAGCGAAGCCTTTAGTTTGACAATATTTACTAGTTGTGTGCAGGGTACCCAGCGATTTACACAGTTGTTGTTTCATCTTACTTGTTGATTTTAAATAACATCGGCAGGATGTTTGCCATGAACGAATCAGCTTTAGTACAATATATTTTGGATAATTGAGTTTAGCTTTCTGCTATGTTCCAGAACATCAAAATGTTAATCAGTTTTAACAGCTAAATCAGCATGGCAGGCTCTGTCTCTACACCCAGACAGGGTATTAAATATCTATTAATCTTCAAAGTTACCTGCTTTTGGTATTCATTAGCACTGAAGATCACCAAAGACTTCTAATGAATTCAAACTTGGCCTACATGTAAAAGTTCTGTGATAGCCTGAGTTTCAGTGGTAACACTATGGGAGTGACAGAGTAGTGAGGGTAGGAGTATCAGTGTAAATTCAGTCACCTAGCAAGCACAGCCTTCCTGCTGCTTCTTTCCTCTAGCTGTTCTGTGTAAAGATTCTCAGCAAAACCACACCTTTACTAGAGTAGGTACATCCCTTGTGACTTCTAATATAAAGCCTAAGCACATTTCTGGCTTGGAGAGAGAAAGACCAGTGTAAACCTGTGGGAAGAATATGTCAAAACATAGGTGATTATGCCTTTAAATGGTGATAAATGAGACCATGGGCTGTAGCTATGCTAAGCCCAGATTTCAGCTCCAGCAGCTTCCAGAGTGGTATGCTCCCTTTTTTGTCTCAGTGGCAAACTCCTAAAAGGTTCTGTAGGTTATTTGGCTCTGCAGGTATTAGTTTACCATTATGGTGAAAGTCTGAAAGCCAGGGGGTATCACAAGCTAGTGCCCTTCAATTTTCCTACCAAATCAAATCAAATCAATCTTGGACTGGAAAATAAATTCTTGAAAAGATAATCAATGTGAGCCAGTGATCATTAGGACTCTTTACTAGAGGACCAGTTGAACTGAGTTATGCTGTTTTTTAAACAAGCCAGTAAAAAGTATTTTTAACACACCGAGGACTTAGTTTCATTGGAAACAGTGGCTTGGAAAAATCAACCAGTGCCCAAAATTTCCAAAAAGAGATCTGAAACATAAGTAAATTTCCTGATGTAAATTACAGTGAGTCCATATTGGACTTCAAGTCTAGACAAAAGGATAGTCAGTACCTGCAGAGGTATGTCAGGTTCATTTTTGTATAGCAGTGGGTGACAGTTTCTCTGCATTAATTTGAGGTCAAAACTGCTCAAGATAAATATTTCCTTCTACCCATTCCCTGTGAGATACTTTTTCTCTAGTAATCTTGCAAAAAGACTCAGTGCAAAGTTACTATGGTCATTCATATTGCAAACAGAAAAAAAGCTGATTGAACTTTTTACCTTTTGGTTATGCTTTTGATCTGTAGCCCACATGAGCTCATTAAGATCATATTATTTAGCTTAAACTTCAGATACTTGACCATTTCTCACAGTAGCCCCAGGCTGGGTGCAGAGTAATATTGTTCATGCCGGCTTCCTGGCATGGCAACATGTCATAAAGTATCTGCTTGGATATGACAGAAGAGGTGGGCTGGGGTTGGAAGATGGAATAAAGAGACTCAGACACTTAAGAGAGATTGCAAGGAGAGGTCAGTGCCCATCAGATGGTAGGATACAGAATCCCAATTACTCAGGAATGCTCAGTGTGGGCTGCCTGATGCAGACTGCAATAAATCTTATGGCAGGCATTAGGAACACCTGGTTTCAGATGAGAAGGTTTTTCTTAGGTCCATCTAAATCAATCCTCTTTCTTCCCCTTGCCTGCACTGATCTCTATCTGGTGGGGAAAGGAGGGGCAAAAGCAACAGGCAGGTGATCTTATTATGGGTCTTGTCAACCTCACTAATGCAAAACTGGTAACAGGCAGAAGAGACAAAAAGAAGGTTTAAACTTTGCAATAGCTCCTGTCATCTGCCTTTAGATTTGAGAGGATCTTGGCATATGTCATAACACTGGATTCTTTCCAGCCCACACTCAGATGTCAGATGGGCTTGATGGTCATGAGTCCATCCATTAAAAGCTTTTAACATTGCTGACCTCTTGCATAGCTTGGGTCCATTGTTCTACTGGGAGAAGAAGCAGCAAGGTAAACAGAGCTCATACATTGTCAGCTTTACTAATCTAAATCAAAATAGCAAACAGGGAACTTAGTCTGGTCACATTCACTATAGTCCTATCCTGCTTTTAAAAGACAAAAGGATAGCCTTTAATTTTATTTTTTTTTAATAAGGCCATGAGCATTACAATTGACTGTTTACAGATTTGTATATTTTAGCTTTGCTGTCTGAGAAGGTGTAAGCTCTGATTTAAGCATTTTGCCTGGGCTGAAACATCAGTAGGACATTCTCCTCCAACCTGTTCTCATAAAAGTTGTTTGATCTCTCAGAGGTCTCTACTGTTCCATTAAATTCTGCTGATATAGGTAAAAGATTCAAAATTTACCAAGGAACAGGAGATATACACACTTGAACAAGAAGAAGGAAACTAATTATTCCATGAGCTTGTTCCTTGTCAACTAGCCTGAAAATCAGCCATTGGCAAACTGAGGTTGTGGTTCAGTGTGTTGCCCATTTTTTCTTTCCAAGTTTTCTTTTATCCCTCTACCTTTTTTGTTTTTGTTTTTATTTTAAACTTCCCAAATTATTTTTTTCCTCTCCCTCAAGATGGGGTTTTCCCTTTTGAACAACTCCCTTGAGGTACCCTGAGACCTAACATGACCCAGCTACAAATGGAGAATGTGTGCACAGCCACACGATGGTCTGTAGGTATGTGACTGTCCCAGCATTGCTGTCTATCAGCACCCACTGCAAGCAGACATCTAGTTCTGATACTGGCTAACACATCTGTAATTTTCCATGATGAGAAAGGCCAGTTCAAGTCCTTAAACAAGGAAGGAAATAGAATAAACTCTTCACACGTGCACTCAGTGGCAGATTGGAGTTTGCTGGCTTCCCCATTGCACCTTGTGAGAAGCCGCTGTATTCCCAAGAGCTCCAGGGAGGGTGTCACCCATGGCATTGGCTGTGTGTTATGAAAGCACTGGAGAATCTGCCACCTGGGATCATTTCAGAAATGGTTCTCACTGGGCTACCTCACTGATAATCTTCTCACCCTGGCATTTACAGCAGCACCAGAACTCAGTGCACTCAAAGCTACAGGAGCCACTGAAAAACTTCACAGTAAATTAAGTACAATTAGCAGAGCAAACATCACTACTGCTACCCTCATAGTCTTGTAATTACTCTGACAGCACTTATTACTTGGGCCATTTCTCAAATCAGTGGTCTTTGCAAATGAATATCATCATAATTAAGACGTTTTTCAAATACAGTATCCCTGGGTACAATGAAGACTTGGGGAAGAAGGGGTTAGATCTTCTAATTGAAATAAACATTGCAGTGCCACTTGTCAGACTCTGTTCTTCTGAATACCAGAAGGACAGCAGCAAAATGAACCCATTACCTGGTTATTCCTGACTATGTCAGTATTTTGATGCTGAATTTTTGAGCTGTCACACAGACTGCAGGAGAAAATCTGGCTAGTAGTATAAAAAGCCATGTGTCAGACTGCCTGTGTCCAGAAGTAGACCACTCATGTATGGTGGTCTTCCTGGAGTCTGTGAAACTCTGTATCATTATGGGATGATGTAAATGAAGAGCACAACCTTTCAAACACAGCTCAAGACAGATCTCATTGCTGCCTGTGAAAGCACTCTGCACTTAGCCTTAGGCTTACATTTAACATCCCTCACCTAAAGAGTTTGTGGACCAGGAGCCAGCCTGGCTAGGCTGAGCACTGGGGTTTAGTGTCTGAAGTGCACCACTGGAACCACAGAAACAAGATTGCATCCTTAGGACCCTCACAACAGTTATCTTGAGATCAGATATGGGATGGGCTGGCACTGTCAGCATCTCAAATTCTATGTGAAGCCAATGGGATCTATCCACCTTTGCAGCCTCTGGGAACCTGTTAGCTCTACTGCTGTTTTACTGCCAAATGTAGATGGAGGTGACTGACTTCAAGCAGCAAGGCTCAAAAAGCTGTGGCTAGTACAGCTAACAGCATAATTATTTGAAAATGTTCAACACCTTTCCTGCTGTCCTGCTGACTTAGCTCCACTGAGTGACAAAGTGGTGGCAATTTGTTCCATTTTCAATGGCCCTAAGAGTAAGGGTGAATTGCAAACTCATCTGTTGAGACTGTCAAAATAGGGAAGTGTGAAATGACAAGATCTCATCTCAGAAATAAACTCCAGCAATAGAGATTCACATTTGTAATAATTCTCTCTGCATAGCAGTGGCCAGGCATGGATAAGTGCCTGCAGAGATAAGAAGCGAAAAAAAAAACTGCAAGAAAAGAATCAAAGGATAATCTTCATAGTTAAAGTACATGACTTTGACTCTTTAGTTCACAATTTATTACTACTGAAGGTTTTCTACATACTTTAAGACCAGAGGCATGCAGAATTTTCGGCAGGGGAATACCAGATGCATTTTTCAGAGAGGAGGGGCCACTAGGTGGCACAAAAGTTGCCTAATTTAAGCAAATCCTCTACTTTGAGACTGGAAAATGTCACTTCAAGGGATGAACTGCAGCTTTATAAACACAACCTTGTAATGCAATCAGCAAGGGAAATACACTGATGTTCAGAATCTCAGTGTTCTTTAGGTCCTTCCTGTACGTTGTAGGACTAGTGTAGTTCTACTATTATTGTCTCCTTCCTCCAAAAAATCCAAAACAAAGCTGCTTTGTTTTTCAAAATAATAAATGAGTCAATCTTAGGAAAAGCAATTCTTCAAAATAAGAAGAGAAGAAAAGAAACATACCAATGCATTGCTCCTTGTATTATAAACCAAAAATGCATAACCAGAAAGTTGACAGATTAATGGTACTAAAATATGGAAGTAAATATGATGTATTTAAAAATATATATTTTGTATTGCTCTGTAGTACAGCCCAGAGAAAGCCTCAGTGGCAAGACACCCTGATATTAAGGATGTAGGATTACTTTTGAAAGAGGTGAGAATGACATCAGGAAAAAAAGATAGGAAGAAGAAAAATATGTGTAGTGGGAGAGGTTATAGCAGTGAAAATTTGTAACCTGAGAAGCAGTCAGATGTTGTAAAAGTCATCGTTACCCATGAAATCTACGAGGCACTTAAATATCACAGTCATTAATAAAACAGAAACAACTGAGGACCAAACACTTTGGCCTCAGTGGACGTGCAAGGAGGATCCCAGAATTCATCTGACCCCCTGTCCATACAGAATATTGCACAATTTGCTGCTGGTGCTACCAACTGTCTGAGCAATGCCTTACACACTACATGAATATCCACAGAGTCATTCTGGTCAAGGAGAGTCAACCTACAATCTGAAATCAGTTTTAATGAGAATACTTTGATGGGCATTATGTCAGCTTCTTTCAACCTTGGGCTTTTGATTGACTGCTGAGGACTGTCCTTTAGATGATAACAAGGATGCTGTCAGTCCTGCACAGATCACCTGCACCAGGCTTGAATGCAAAAGCAAGTATTGAGTATATCATACATGCTCCTTCTGCTTCAGAATGAATTTCTGCTCAAATTAATTTCTCTGCAGGTAGTATTTAAAAACCAGTTATGGATGACACCGTTAGAATCAGTTGCTCCTTTCAAGGTAAATTATGGGCCTGATCACAAAAGTGTAGGTCTTGAGAGCAGTAGGGAGAGGAGAGGAGAGGAGAGGAGAGGAGAGGAGAGGAGAGGAGAGGAGAGGAGAGGAGAGGAGAGGAGAGGAGAGGAGAGGAGAGGAGAGGAGAGGAGAGGAGAGGAGAGGAGAGGAGAGGAGAGGAGAGGAGAGGAGAGGAGAGGAGAGGAGAGGAGAGGAGAGGAGAGGAGAGGAGAGGAGAGGAGAGGAGAGGAGAGGAGAGGAGAGGAGAGGAGAGGAGAGGAGAGGAGAGGAGAGGAGAGATAGAAGCTGTTAGAAAAACTCTTTGACTTTCAGCTCTTCTACTGCAAATACATAAAAGCAAGATATATCTTTAAGAAGAAATTAATGAAATTCAGTTTTCTACTGCACTTCCTACTTTCTCACAAATAGTGATATCTGCTAACACCTCTGTACTTCAGACGTGAAAACAAAGAAGTTCAAAAATCCCCAGAAAGGGAAATAAAAAAAGAGGGACAGCCTTGTCAATAAAATAATTCTTAGAGAAAATGGAGCTTTGTATTGAATATACAGAGTCTTAGAAACAAGATAACATGTTGGAAAAGAAGTATTGTTTTTATAAAAGGACTCATATGAATAAGATTTTGAATTCTACTGCAGCTCATCTAAGTACTAAATGGCCACTCTCCCCAAGCTATATCCTTAAATGAAGCTTTGACTAAGGCATGCAATAAGCAGGGAATTTTTACCCTGGAATATTCAAAACTACATGGATTCTGTCTATGCTTTTGTTCTTAACACACAATATTATCACATGATCAGGCTGAAAAATACTATTTATCTGCTGGGAAAAATTATCCCTGGTTCCCACAAGATTGCACTCGATATTAGCATTCCACTGTTAAGCGGTTTATAAAGGTTAATAAATAATTAATGGATGTTATAAGCACTTTTCAGATACGATCAGTATATGCAATAGATGCATATCAGTATGTGCAATTGTAGTTGGTTATGTGGTATTGGGCTGCTGTAGTCCACTTATTAAAACAGCTGCAAAAAATTTAGTAACTCTTTCTACTCTTCTTATATCTGGAAGAATAACATGAAGTGTGACCAAAACTGGAAGAAAATTCTTCCACTCTCTTAGCAGTACAAGTCAGTTTAATTTGACTTTGAGTTGGTCCTAACGAATTATTAAGTTTTATCATTGTTATTTTAACTCTAAAATCTATTAAATGAGATACAAATCCCAGAGACTTAAAATCTTTATTGTGGGAGAGCAACAAGCCCTTGAAACAACAGGAGAGATTAGCATTTGATAAAAATTCTTAAGGAATTAAACTTGGATATTGTAAATGCAGATGTATGTAAGAAAGATTTGTGGTATAATACATCTTTATTTTCCCACTGTATCACTAACTGGGAAACCAGATCATAAAAAAAATTTTGATAAAGGTGCATATTTTCTGCCCGTTTTTAATAGGACCAAACCTGAGGTGGTTTATTCATTTTTTTGGTTTGGTTTTTTTTGTTGTTTTTTTGTTTTGTTTTGTTTTGGGGTTTTTTTTTTTTGGGGGGGGGCGTTGTTTGGTTTTTTGGTGTTTTTTAAGGAATTATATTCTGAGCAAAGACTCTAAGAAGGTAGTAGCAAATACAAGTGGATACACCTCTCTGTACCTCTCAGCTGAAATGACCCATTGTCTTATCCACGCTAAGAGTGGACAAAATCTTTCTACTCGAGCTGGCTGTTGGATTCACTGTGCTCTACCTAGGGAATCTGACAGACCAGCTGACAAATGCAGTGACTGGAGTGTACAACATCGCTGCCTTTTGCCACATGTGCCATCCTTCCTTCCTCCAGAAGTTGCTGCCCCATGTCTGTGGCCACAGAACAGAATGTGTAAGGCTCTGAGTTGTCACTACCCTTCAGCGGTCCGTGGCTAACCCTGAGGTGCAGGGTCACATCATACCCTTGGCTGTGCAACAGGGTGCCTATCCAGGGCATTACATGGAATGAGGAAGCATTAACATTTTTGGACAGCAAGATTTGCAAACTCTTTTTGTTCATCTTCCTCAGGACAACAGAAAGTTTCTAATATCATATCCCTCACATTTTATCTTTTACCTGATACTTAACTTTGTCTTATCCTTTAGGCTGTCATGGTATTTTAGATCTTAGACTCATGAAGAGCTGTAAACTCTAGAAGTATCTAATTCCTCCTCAGTTAAATCCTTCCTGGAAAATCAGGAACCCTGTCCAGTTAGGAACCCTGATCAGGAACCTGTCAGAACCCTCGTCACCTGTGAAACAGGGGCCAAGAAATTCCAAACACTTTTGCCAAGACTTTAGTCAAAGTGGATTTATTGCTTTTAGAAATACATACTCATTTAATGATTGACAGCAACAGCAAGAGTAGTGTCAATAGCAGCAGCAGCAGCAACAACAGCAACATAGTAAAATAAATACACTTTGTCTATGCCCCAGGGTTAAAATTTCTGGGTTTTGAGAAACTGTTAAAAATTAGTCCAACAGTAGCCAGGAAGATGGCAACAATGAAGGGGGCAAGTTAATAAGAGCCACTTAAGACACATGACTTATTTTTGCTTAGAGAAGGATCCAAATTCAAGTCTGAACTGACTGAGTTGCCTGCTTACTTCATTTTGCCTAATTATTACCCACCATTACCTGGACATTTCTCCCACTGCACATCAGGGGCTCATTAAGATTTTATTTTGATCAACATAGCCCGTTTTGCTTGCATTTGCAAATTCACCCGTCTGTGTTTTTGGAAATCTCAAGTTCCAGCACTTCCCCAGGGGTTTCTCTGTTCCCATAACATTCCCTAACTGTGGAGTGAAGACTATGGGGAAACCTCTGGCCCCTGAAGCCAACGACAAAACTGATATTAGCACAGTGAATCCAGAATTTGAGTAGCACACTATATCTGACAGATCCTTATCTCTATTTCTTTCTTATTCCCCAGATTTATTGCATTTCTAAAAGATGCTGTGCTAATTAACTAATCAGTGCACAGCATTTTCTTTTTAACATAAAAAGCTATTTTTTTCTACTTAATCATTCACCATGTCAAGGAATTAAAGAAGAATATGTTGAGGGGTTTGCCCTTGATTAAAACATAAAATGTGGCAATAAATATTCTTTATTGGTTATAATACCTTTACTTTATTAGGAAGATAACAGACTGCTGGTTAACCAATCATGAAATATTAATTTAAAAGAAAAATATATGATAGGGAGTTATTTCCATTGTGTCTGCCGGGTTTTTATGTCTTCTTGTCTTCCTTTAAAAATTGGAGCTTTTCCAGTTTTTTTCTTACTAACTACTTGATATGATATTACCCAAGTCAGTGCAGTGAAGCAGCAGATTTTGAACTGATGTTAGCACTTGCTTTACTTGTTTGCCAATGCTATTCCCGTATAGAGATTTTTTTAAGCAGAATGAAAAGAAAATTATTTTCAGCACTGATTTCGGAAAAATCTTTGCAGAACCTTATAAATATATATACATATATATTATATATATACACACTATATCTACATTATATCTTATATAAAGTATCTGAAACATGCCCATGTACTTGAGCTTAGTGCTTATAAGGATCAATTGAAACCTTTGCCAAAATACTTTACTGAGCTGAGAGGATGACACACAGTTCATTTCAAAAATCACTTACCAATATATTGTAATTATCATAATGAAAATCCACCCTAAACTGCATAGCAAGTTTGACATTTTGAGAAAGCCTTAGCATTGTAAGGTGTTTATTGTATATTAACAGCACATTATAATATTTATAAAACTTTTTAAAAGCTCATTTTTCAGGTATGTTTTACAGGGTCTTTATTTCTAACTCCACTAATGCTACATAGTTGGGGATCTTATATGCCTACTTCTCATTTAATAAAAAAAAATCTTATTACTGTAAAATTCCATTACTCTCATGCCTCCCTATGTAGTACAGTGTTAAGTACACTACAATACTGAGTCCCAGATGGAATACAATGCTGTAATTCAATTGAGGGATCCTGCTAATGTCCCACACTGAAGAATATTGCTTAAGGGTTTGGGTATGGTAGCAAACCTCTCAGCCTGAAGACTGAATTACAACCTGACTATTCAATCTGTGCCTTTGTGCCATCGTTTGTAGTGTACAAATGGATTATTTGTAATACATCTGTAAAACAATTATTACAATAAAAAGGAGAAAGAAAAAGCACTGTAAATTAGAGTTTGTCCATAAGAATTATGCTACTATAGGACAGCTATTGCAACCAGCACAGAAGAGAAAGAGGAGGTTTTCCAAACATGCTAAAGATTACATGGAAGGTTTTCTGAAGGAGGGTTCAATCCAGCCATCCCCAGTTCTATTAGAAAGGACCACTGGTAGACTTCTCAAAGAAAAATTAAATCCTGTGGATAGGTTTGAGCCTTGATTTAGTTGAAGAGATAGTAATGAAGATTAAAATCTCCTCCCTTTCGATGTCTAATATCATATTTGACCCTGAAGCCACCTGCCAATTTTCCAGCTGACTCTTGTGGCACCCAAAATCTCCAGTCCTGTAGTTTTCAGCAGTAAAGCTTACTAACTACCAACAGGTGCCCAGAAGTGCTTCTGTCATGGCAGAGATGCACAGCTCATATTAAAGCCTTTTCTGCAGCTCCATTTGCTTTTGTTGCTGCTGCTCTGTTTTTAGTGGAATATTGAAACAATAGTGGATCCAGGCACAGGAAGAGTGATCATGGCTCCCTTGCCCAGCAATCACATCACTCTGGCCAAGGTTTACTTTAAGCTGGAGAAATTTAAATGGAAAAACAAAAAAGTGAGTGGTACTCGCAGCATTTTAACAGCTCTGAGGCAGAGTAAATCAAAGCCTTCTCCATCTCTCAAATGGTGTTTGGCTGAATACAGGAGCTTGTTTTAAAACTATGCCAATCTGTAAAGCTTTCAGTGCAGAATACACCCTTACTAGATCAATACATTGGAGTTATGCAGACACAAAGGAAAAAAAAATTGTAATTGGTTAAATGAATACACTTCACTGTCATAACAGAGGGAAATGAGAGCTGGAAGGAGGCGTGTTATGGGGCACCCCCTTGAGCCAAGGTGTGCTGAGTGTGCTGGACTGCTGGGTCACTGGGGTGTCACAAAGTTGTGGATTACCAAGTACCTCTCTTATGTCTCCCTTGTTGTCAAGAAATCTGTACCTTCATAGAATTACCAATAAAACAGTCGTAGCAGCAGATTAGGTTTAAAAATCTACCTAATGTAGCGTGAAATTTAGAGTGTATGCTCCAGCGATCAGAGCTGCAGTGTTGACCCATTATGCTCTGCAGTCACATTCTTCCATTTTCACCCTTTGAAGCCACAAAGGGAGGGGGAACAAATAACACACATGCTTGCAACCATTTTCTCTTCTGTTTTTTGGGGGTTTTTTTCTGAAGTAGGGTTGTAGTTCATGGTGTCTGTGAGGGTTTGCTTAGAGCTTTGCTTAACTTTGCTTAATAGAATACATCATGGCTGTTTGCTGTGTTTGTGGAAAAGCAGCCTTGGGTTTTCAGATGCATGGAAAGGAGGCATCTTGTTAATATTTTGGGCTCTGGATTTAACAAAATTAAGCTGTCATTCTATGTAAGTTAAGAACAATCAAAGCTTTATCCTTTAACATGCAGTGAAATATACTTCAATGAGTATCAGAGAGGCGGAAGACAGCATGGTAGCTATAGCTTGTGTTACAAGTCGGAAAGCTGCAGTCATGACTGAAAAGGTATATATGAGATATTCTGCCCTGATTTAGCAATTACGCTGTAGCATTAAATGTTATTTTAATGCTTTTTTCACACTTTCTTCACCTTCTCTGCATTGATAAGAAATAAATTACACATTTTGACTCAGCAGTCAAAAAAATTGAAGAGAGAATGTTTACATATGTGAACTTCATTTTTAATCTCAGATCAGATATACCTAGTGGTTTTAGCAGCTACTTTAACTTTGCATTTCTGGGCCTAGACTGAGTTGTCATTCCAAGGATACCTGCAGCAGACCTTAGCTGCATTAACATTAGGTGAACAGAGGAGGAGAGCAATTTATGTCCATATTACAAAATTATAAGATACACCATCCCATTTGCAAAATCTGAAGTTGCACCCTATTCTAACTCACTGAGACTTGGCTGCTGTAATACAACACAGCCTAAATTGTGGCAAAATAAGATTCCTGACTTCCATTCTGATAGGTCTGGTCAAAAAGTTTGGTAAGAGCTCTGTCCTGTGTCAAGTTGTGCTGGAATGCCCTGGAAGTATCCCTGGTGTGCAAACTGAGCACTGGTTTCCCCATAGCACTTGAAGGAATTGAATTTCCATCACAATTTTGATAAGAAAAGACCTGCTAGTGTGTATGCTAGTGTGACTAAGGAAATTTCACTTTTGGAGTGAAATAAAGAATTCTGAAGTAGGAAGTTGTCTTCAGTTTTTGTCTGACAGTGACAGAGTAGTATTTCCCTTTTCTTTGGTTATATATTCTAAAGAAAATAGATACCTTCTGTTCTGTACTTTTTTACAAAAATGCAGACTGCAAGCCTGCATCTCACAAAACTGTTACTCCTACACAGAGGTAGTTTGAAAAATCAAGTGTATTCCTTTCATGTTACTGTTGAGCACAGCAACTCGTGCTATTTGAGACATGTCATGTATTGAAGCCTTCACAAGAGACCAAATGGTTCTAGTTATTTAGTGGTTTTATTCCCTATCACAGAAGTTCTAGAGAATGCTGCAAAACAAGAGGGTTACTAGTACTTGACTGTTTATATCACATAGTCTGACAAAAAGAAGAAATTCTCCTGTTGAACTTTCCAGGGGCTTTTAAGAAATCCAGAACTATTTTTATACACATTTCAGCTGCTGCTATTACATTTCTTATATTTGGTAGCACTCTCTCAGCATGACACTATTTTCCAGCATATCTTCAGCTGTGAGAATACCATCAGAAGACAGGGATCTTATTCACAGATTCCACTACCATTTGTGAAACAGCTCCAGGGCCACAGAGCTGTAACCACAACCAGAATCTGGCCTTGTGTCCTGAAGTGAGGACAATATACCTGCATGACAGTACCTGGACACAGACTTTGTGAGTATGGGATGGGGAAGACTTAGACGAACCATAATGCTTCCCATTGAACCCCCTGCTATGACACATACACAAAATGACCACACATCTTGGGCAGCCCTTCTTTTCACACCATAGTTGTTGTGAGCCCCTAATGTATCTGACAGCATTTGCAGTGTCTAAGGCTTTTCTTTATTACCCCTTCAAGTTACTAGAAGGGCAATCTTGGCTGTCAGTGCAAAGAGATTTCCAGCCCTTCTTATCCAGTAAGAGAGGATAAAAAACAAAAACAAATAAACAACCCCCCCCCCCCCAACATATGGGGTTTTGAATCTCATTATTTTTAAGACAACTGGTTGGTTCTGTGGAACTTGGTTCATGATTCTTCAGTGCTTGGGTATGTGTTTTCTTATTAAACACTGTCAGTAAAATCACACAATAGCTGTTTGCGACCCTGTTGGGAAATGGCATTTCCCCTGTGCAACAAGCTCAGGGCACTGTGGGGCCTGGTATATAAACCAGAAGATTTCTGCATTACAGCATCAGGTTATCATAACCTATCTCCCCCTCCTTCCTACCCCCAGAACTCATCTATATGCTAATTTAACATGACTAATGCCGCCCCACAGTATAATGGCTCTAATGTTTTCAGGGGAGGAAAGAGAGTGGAAAGGAGCTGACTGTCCTGTTTGATTAGTAAAGTGTCTTCTGTCAAGAATCCCAGATTTTCTGATGATGAAATCTGATTGCATTAACACCCTGGATACATCTGGTTCAGCACTTAACCAAGCTTGCAGATAGGTTTGAGTTTACATTCCTGTGAGTCAAATGTAAGCAAATGTAAAACACAATTTTCTCACCTGTTTTTGTGGACATGACTAATCAAGCCCAGCTGTTTGTTTAAAGGTAAAGACACTGTCTTTATATGGGCTAGAAACCACCCTAGCTGCATCTGACAGAGCTCCCTGCTGAGTTACAAGATACCTGATCTAGCTGGGATTTGGCTCCTGGGCCTTTCTGGCTCAGTCATACAGCCTGGGGAGCTTGGGGTTTCTCCACAAACACATGCATTGATAGTCCCTCTGCCCCTTTCCCCCTTCCTCCCTCACAATCACTGTAACACTATTAAGATATCAAATGCAGCAATTACAACAAGAAAACCCTAATTAGGCAGCAGCAGCTTCTGTAATAAAGGAATCAAGGAAATCTGAAGAAAGAGCTAAGAGGAAACACAACAGAGGCTTTCAAATCACAGGTTTCTTGTTCTTAAAGGACTACTCAATGCAGATAGTCCTCCACGAGCTTCACTTCACCAGTTTTCTCTGTACTTTTCTAGGACAAAAGGAGTAATACCAACATAGAGTCCTGTGGCCATAATCAAATAATAATTGGCCTCGGAGATCACTTATGACTATCAGGGAAGTAATAAGGTTTCTGAATAATTATGAATAATTAGGCACATTTATGAATAATTACACTGTTAATAACTATCTAACACATCCAGTTTTTAAACTGTAATTCAGTCATTATTGATTGGTTAGCCATCATCTTCACTGCTGTTTCCCTACTCATTAACATCCTGATTCAGCCAGGAGCCCTGCAAGGCTGCATTTATATTTTTGGTGTGTCAGAAAAGAGAAGTTTTATTGCTCTGGCTTCTGAATACCACGGAGCCCGATTTTCCCAACTATAGAGGAAGAACCTTTTTGGAAGGAAAATATCCTGTCACTTTCTAAATGTGATGTTAAGACAGTGAAAAGAAATGACAATGTGGAGTGGGGGAAACTGCATGGCATTTCTGGAATTTCTGACTATTTAACTTCTTGTGTTGGGGCTGCAAAATTTTTGAGGTGTGGAGCGAGCATCTTGTATGAAATTGAGCTAGCAAAGCTAGTTCAAGATGCCCCCAGCAGCACTAGTGGAAATAAATGATGTTTCTTCAAGAGAGAAGGGGCTGGGGCATACAATTTCTGCCCTGGTTAGGAAAGGTCCAGGGAGCAAGGTCCCAGCCAGGACCTCAGGCACAAAGGAAGCCCTGCCTGCTACTCTGTGGAGAGACACAGTAATGGCACCAGCAATGCCACCACCTCCACCAATACTTCTCTGTACTCTGCTAGCTCTCCCATGACTCATCTGAATCCCAAGAC
Source organism: Cinclus cinclus (assembly GCF_963662255.1). Classification (NCBI taxonomy): domain Eukaryota; kingdom Metazoa; phylum Chordata; class Aves; order Passeriformes; family Cinclidae; genus Cinclus; species Cinclus cinclus. The sequence goes on from NC_085046.1 coordinate 66,624,444, forward strand.
ACCAGGATTGCCCAGACTCTGGCTATGGCTCGACCCAGTAATTACCATTGCAAGGAGGAACCTGCTCCTAATGTTTTAGCAGCTTCCTCAAACATTTGTTGTGCTTGGCTCTAAACCTGGCCCTAGTTAAATAAATTAGGTTGATAAATGAGTGCCACAGTTGCTGGCAAAGCCAATAATTAAAGGTAATGCTATGTATATTGTCCAGAACACCTCTGATTTCAAGGACATTGAATCAGCTTTACACCAATAGGATAGAACAAAGCCACTCAGGAAAAGTAAATGGAGTATCCTAGCCTTTAAATATGAGGCTGTTTAAACAACTTTTCCTCTACTACTTGAAACAACTGCTCCTCTACATCTTGTTTACTCAGCATATTTTACCCTGAAGAGCTGGGTCTGGCATGGAGGAAGTGTGAGTCATGGTCTTGTATGATTTCAATACATTTTACATATGTTCCCTGGTTTTGAAAAAGCATTCAGGAGAGTAAAAGATACAGATCGGGTGCCATGAAGTGTAAGTCCCAGTTTGAAAATACAGAAATGCTGCAGGATGGGATTTTGTATTGGGTAAAAACCAAAACAGACTAACATTTGTAAATTCCTTTTATTTCCAGGACATGAGTAGCATTACCAATGGTTTTTGGAAGACGCATCTTTATTCATTTGGTGCTTACCAGTCCTGACAGGTAGTACAGGATATAAAATTCTATGGTGAACATAAAGTGATTAAATCACTCCAAGTATTCCTTTAAAAAGTATTAACAAAAAATAAATGCCACAGATAAGTACTCTGTCTGTATGATTTTACATTTCTCTCCATTCCTGTGGAAAGAATGCTTATTAATTTTCCCTTTGGAGGAATTTACTTTCTGCTTTTTCTCCATAGCTTTATAATACACTTCTGTGCCACAGTGCACTGTTTTTATACTTCAGATCAGAAAAAAATATTTAGAAACCATCACTTGCTAAGGTTTTGGCTCAAACTGTTTCAGACTCTGCACGGGTCAAAGCAGCTGTGATAAACTCTGTTATCTCTTTCATAATCTTCAAGCACAGTCTTTCTAATCTCCTCCTGAAGGCCCTGAAAGGAGAAGAAAATAGACCAAACCACTTAGCAGGAAAAATGAGGGAGTGAATGTTGAACGTTTCTTAACCTGGAAGTGACCATTTCTGAAAAGCAGAAAAAGGTCCCAACATATAATTCTGAGAAGGAGGTGTGAAAAACTGGCTCTTCTACTCTGGTTCTGACGTGCTAAGATATGGCATGAAAAACGGCTAAGAAAAACTGCCCTCCTTTCACTTTCAGGTAGCAAAAATGACAAATCTCTATCAAAGATCCAGAAAAGTTCTTTATTTGCTTTTCATATACTGCCCCTTTAAACAGTAGAATTTATTGCCATTGAATGTTGTGGAGACAAAATATTGGAGAAGCCCATGGGGACTCTGGTGACCAGATATGACCTCTAGCTCACATACCTTAAACTGGAGTAGATGATAAGTATTCCAGGTTATATACAGGCCGTTTTAAAAAGGGCAAGTCAAGAACATTTCGTTTTCTGTAAAGGTATAGATTTTAGCCTTTATTTCAGTACCAGTAGTTCTGCCACTTCTTTCCTTATGGCTGTGAAAAAAGGGATTGGGAATTCCCTGGAAGAACATTTGTCTCTACCAGCTGATGCAGTAGATATGTTCAAGGGCAGAATTTCCTTTTGTAATCAGAGACAAACACTGCTGCTGTGTTTCCCATGAAGACCACATGCAATCTCTCTGTGAAGTATTGATTATGATTATTGATTATATCAGATCCACCACCTAAGTGCATGGCAAAGCTCTTCATATTTAGGGGAAGGAAGAAGGGTGAACTGAAATTAAAATAAAGCTTTTGTTATGACTAGCTATTTGTTTATTGGTGTGTTTTAAAGTGTCAGGCAACATTCAGAAACCCTGACTTTTCTTTCTGGTAATTGTCACTGATTGAATTTTGAGTGGGGAAAATATTCATGCTTGATTATATGATCAAAGCCTAGCATGGACTTACTGGGAAAAATAAGTAGATACATAGTTGTTAATTTCCATCTTGAATTGCTTGATTCTGTTTCAAAGGGATTGCTTTTTACCCTGTGTTGGTTTTTTGGTCTACATGAGAAGTTTCTGTTTTAATCTGTCCCAACCCTAGCACACACTGGCAACCACGATTTAACTGAGCTCTGAAGCACTGCTAGAAACATTTTTTTTCCTGAGCATGAACATCTCTAGGATCTGTCTCCCCAGCACTAGACTCTACAAGGCTTTGTGTACATTCCTGCCTTCGAATCATGGAGAAATTGCACCTCATTGCAGCTGGTGCCTGTACCAGGAAGGCAGAGAAATGTGAGACCAATCTTCTTTCAAAGTGAAGAAGTCACCTTGCATGCAGGCACCTGGGGACCCCACACTCTCTCGCCTCTCCCCGATTGTGCACGACACTGTGCCCCAGGCCATGCTAACTTCCCCCTGCCCCCACCCCTTTCATCTTCAATTTGTTCATCCCCACACCACGGATGTCATCGAAAGCAAGGGCCAATTAGCTGAATGTAGTCAGGGCACAGTGATTTGGATCCTGTTCTTTTTCGAAAAATAGATCCAAAAGGGTACATTCAAAGTGGTTCCTGACTGGAACCATCAGAGGTGGTGAAATGCTGGCAACGTGGGGCAATGAGAGGCAGAGCAGGAAGAAGGCATTCCAGTAGGACTTAGCCCTCAGGTTAGCTAGGTGGGACACAGATCTGAGACCATGATAACTTCCAGTGGGTTCTTTGGTTTCCATTAAACATCATTAATGCTTTCAAAGAAGCATGAAATCCACACTCCTGATTCCTCTGCTCCCCCTCCCCCATCCATGTCCCTCCTGAATCACAAAGGGGACCTTCTTTTGTTGTATTTGGATAATTATTCTGCTGTCTTCCCTCCTGCTACCAGCTAAACATCTGTAATTGATGAAGGGAACACATTGAGAATTTGAGATGAAAAAGTGAAGAGAGAGCAAAGCTGGGCAAATGAGCCAGTGGATTGAAGCACTTGGGACATTAGAGGGTGTCAAGGATGGCAAATGACTTCATTGAAGTAATGATGATAAACATTTTATCCCTGTGCATATATGTGCATTATACCTAACGATCTCAAGCGTAAGTAAGTGAAGAAAGGCACTAAATAAATCATATGAACAGGCCCTAAATGGGAATCCCTAAGGAATAGGATCTGAATTGTAAATGCGTGCCTGACTTTCACACATCAAATTACAATAAGGAGATTGATATTTTAAACAGCTCTGTACTTAAAGAGTACTGTATCTAGTCCTGAGGATTTTTCTTTTGCTTAGGGTTTGGCTTTTTTTCCTTCAGTTAAACTGTGTGTTTGTGTGTATACATACACAAATACACATACACATGTGTGTGTAAATTCATTAAATTAGGTACTTTGCATAGCAGTGGGTTGCTCTGGGTTTCATCAGCATCTCAGAGACTGGCTAAAAAGTGTTTTTTTTCTGCCTCACTAAGATTTTTGAAGACATAAATTCTCAAGGACAAACTCTCTTCTGTTACACCAAAGAGAATAGTAAAAAAAAAATCCCTTGCTTTAAATGAACTTACTCTAGACTTGGTCTGATGGAAGTGGAAATACAATCTGACACTTACGCTAACACTTATTTAAACTTTGTCCCTTCCTCCCTCCCTCAAACTATGGAGTCGAATTGTTAGCTGGTGTCAACTGGCAAAGCTTCTTGACCTGTCAGCAGAGCGTGCCTGTTGGCATGAGCTGATTTGGTCCAGTAGCTTCACAAATAGAGAATGAACTTAAGTATTAAGGGGAACAAGTTTTATGCAGAACAAACGATACAAGAAATTTCATCCCATTCCCTGCCAGTCTCAGACATCCTAAAGTCATCAAAGTACAACTGCAGTATTATAAACGCACATTTATGAATCTAATAAAGTATGGGAAAGCTTCCAGGCTGGAAGAATGGAAATGTCTAATAAGAGGTAGCAACACAATGTCCTCACAGATAGCTCCAGCCCCCACTGCATTCTTCAGTGGAAATACATGAGAAGATAACTATGAAGACTAAAAGCCTGTGGGATTTCAGCTGTTCTACAGGTTCTCTCATTAGAAGAAAAGTATTTTCACCTGCCTAGTGAAAGGATTCTGCCCCCAGATATCACAGTCACAGAATCCCCACATCCTTCTTCCCAGCAGTTGCAGAAAGGCTGTTTGATGATCTGCATGAAAGCTGAAGGTCTCTTCCCATCACATTCCTCCTTGGCCGGCAGGAGCGCTGTCTGTGCAGGCTTTTGGAGATGCTGCACCTGAGTTTCCCATTCAGCATTTTCAGAGCAGAAAGAAGCAGTGAATGAACCCTTTAAGTATCAACTCTTTTGGCTTTTTACCCAGAGGATTGCCAGCCCTGCACACAGAGTTTCTTTCCCAGGTCTTGATCTTAACTGGGAATTTAATTTCATGCATATTGCATTTAATTGCAATATGCAGTGGTTCTTTGTGTTGCTGTTTAGGATGTGCACTCTCACATGGACATATATTATACCTTCATTCCTATTTTTGTATCTGTGTGTTTGTGTACACAGACAAATACACACTGTTATTTTGCACTGGGGAAATGTTTGTACCACATACCATGCCATAAGTAAGAAATTTAACCCATCCCTTGATTAACTTTTGTCCATTATGAGGACTCTGGAAAGCGAATGCATGAAGTATACATTTTTTAATTTAAACAAGTCTTTTCTGCTACAGACACCTATAAAAACAAAAATCTTTGTATTAATTTTTAAACAATTTCTATATGCTTGGCAGTGTATAAAGTACAGCAAAAGGTCATGCAGTAGCTTTAAGTGTAAGGACTAAATCTAGAACCCACTGATGTCATTCTCTGAAGCCAATTCCAGTCTTTATCCAGAATAGAAAAAGCTTTGAATACTGGGGAAAAACTACTTTAATTATCTTTGTTTTTCAAACTGAATATATTTCAAAATGTTGCTAAATTATAAGTAAATTTTACTGTCAGCACTACAACCACTTCTTTTTTTTACTGGAAAAACCAAATTCCTTTTTGAAATAAGAAAAGGCATAGCCACTTATTCTTTATATTAGCAAACTATATTTTCTATAAAATTCTTTTTAAAAAGAAGTATATTTTGTCCTGTAGTCCCTGAAGGAATGTTCAATTCTTCACTAGACTTATTTGACTATTGATTGCTTTTCAAAAATATGCTGACACAGCCCTTTCTATGAAAAAGTCACTTCCGTTTTCTTTCATTCCTAAACTGGTATGTCATATTTTTGCCTTTTTGCCACATGATTAATGTGGCTGTGAAAGATTCAAGAATCAATAAACATATGCTCAGATGGAAACATCTGTATTTTAAATCTGTCCTATTACCTTAGTTTTCCAGCTGATCTGCAAAATATGTTTCCTGTTGGACTTAACTGGTGTTAGTAGTGCAGGTAATGATAACATTGAAAGTTTCCTGATCTGACCTTGTCCTTGCCATGAAACCAGACCCTCCTTACAGATTCAGGAATGTGGTGTATCTGGTACAATTTCTTTCTCCCTCCAGGTCTCCAGGAAATATATATCTTATTAGATATTTTTGTTTGTTTATTTTTTTTTAAGTACTGGTATTTGTTCTTGCTTTGAAATACTTTGCATGACACTGAGCACAACATAACCAGGGCAACACATCTTTTCATGTCTTCAGCCAGCAGATAGCTTTACATTCTCAAATTCCTCTGGCTTCCTTAAATGCTCAGCGTATTCAATGTGTTGCAGGATCAAACCTTCAGTGGATGTCCCCTGGGAAATCAAAAGAAAGATTCCTTCAAGCCAGCTAGCATCATATATATTCAGTGAACACAAAGGGGATGAGACAGAGCACAATCCAGTATTTGAGGGATTTTACTGGCATGATATTGCAAAGATCGTGTTAGTCCATGCTGAGAAACACTGCAGGTTTTGTGAGGGCTAAATGTGTGTTCTGTCAATGCAGGAATCTGCCCTTCAAATGGTCACAATATTTCTGTTTCCTAACTCAGAATCAGAAACTGACTGCCCAGCTGCATGAGTCTGGCCTGTACTGATCCTTCAAAGTGCTGGAGTGTAGAGAAGGGGAAAGAAATATTTTACTGCCAGGACTCGTTTATTCAACAGATTTATTACCATGTGCTTGGAACTTTGCAGAAGCATGGAATACTAGTCCCAGTCACAGAGAAACGGATCAGTGGGTGGGACTATGTAACAACCCATAAAACCAATTTATAAATGTTGCCAGCAACTTCTATTACACCTGCGGAGTCTCTGCAACCTTTCATGCCATTGTGAAAGTTCCTGCATTTCTGTATGGAACTTCATGTGCTCCACGGCCTAAGCCTTAGCTGGGAAATAGTTACAGCTCCATAAATGCAGAATTTGAATGTAGGAACAGCAATCTATTCCAGGAGAAAGATGGGCAGAGGGGTAGGAAGAGGAAAACCTTCTGAAAAACACAGTTAAGCCCTTTGTACTGTGGAAATGAATCTGGTTTTGGTGCTGGGGGCTGAGTTTGTGTTGATGCACAGAAGTTAAACAAGAGTATTCAGACAAGTGGAACATGATCTGATAAGCCTGGAAATAACTCTGTCAGGCTATCCAGCCCAAATGACATCCCTGTCTATGTCCTTTCAACACATTTGATTTGAGTACAAACTTCCCAGAGGAAGGCTTTTCCTGTGCTTTCTGTGCTGCTCCTCTACTTCACAAACTCCCTGATGGCAGGAGCAGTGCAGGCTAATGTGAGAGGAGAGCTATACACCTTTCTAGAAGGGACAATATTTCTTCTGTGGTTTTTTTTCTTTTTCAGAATGCAACCTGACTGTCCTTTCAATATATCCTAACCAATCCTTTTACTTACTCTGCCAGTTTTACACAGAAATGAAGTTGTACCTTTCATTTATAAGATGCTCAAACTCAGTGTGTGTGCAAGAATAGATAAAACTAGAAATAGGTCTGCTCAGGTTTTTCCAGTGTGAGGGAGATTTTTATAGACTTCCCAGAGCACAATTTCATTAAGGTTGATATTCACTGAATGAAACTTTTGCAGAATGTATATCCTTATAACACAAATAAAATGCAACAAGATTTGTGCCTGCAGATTCATAGACATGAATAATGTTCACGCAATACCAAATTTAACTAAATTTAATATAAAGATTTATTTTTGAACTATAGTCTTCAATTTGCACAATTTATGCCCTAGTGGTTACACGGCTGCATTTATCAGAAAGGGGCTGTTCTTCTGGGAGGTAATTCTACTAAAGCTTGTGATCATTTGGCTCTTGATCAGTGAAATGAACTGAATCTCATTTTCTGTGTCTGTCTCTTCGTATGTTTTCCACCCTCATATGCTTTAGCTCTGGCAAGAAGAATACATATTTCAAATCAGAATATGAATCACCTGCCCATGAATCAGCCAAATGCAGGCTCTGCACCTAGCACCATCTTTAATATTTCTCGTCAGCATGATAGTTGTCCTATCCACAACATGCACAGATTTTACAAATAAGAAGTATTTTATATGTGGAGAAGTAAATACATGCCACTGCTGTTCACAGTACATCCTATTGTCTAAGTGTTTACCTGTGAGCAATTCAGGCACATCATAGGTGGGTGGGAGGTCAGCAATCCTTGGGCAGCCTTCAGAGTCACACTGATACCTCCAAAGCTCCCATTGTGCCCCTTACCACTGACTGAATGGTGCTGCCTTTGGGAGAGGAATATTCACTCATGTCAGAAAATTGGGTAAGCTCAGGAAAACCTGGATGAGGATATAAAGGTGAACAAGTAGACTTTCTTGGGCTATGGCAAGCAATGAAGATCATCATATATTCTCATTAATATGGTCACTTATCCCTGAAAGAAACCTTATTGACTGCTGTGATATAATTTGCATTAATCAATTAATAAGTACTGCTTTCATCTTAAAAAGAAATAACAGAATAATTTTGACTAGATTGGGAATGTTAGAATAAAAATAGCCAGATAACCATCTCTTAAAATAAAACAGGGTAAAAACTCTTCATACTTTTTTCAAAATCATTATTATTTTGGTTAAAAAAAGAAAAGAAATAAGATTAAAGGAAAATTATCACTAAAACCACCTTTTTTTCCCATGACTTATGCCTCTTCTGCAGCTGTGAGCACACATAATCCCTAGCACTGCAGAAGAAAGAGGGCATTCAGGTGAAAGGTTACCTACATTTATAATGTCAGGCACTGAGGCTGGTGAGGTAAAAGGTAAATGGTAATTTTATCATTAGCGTGCCTGACCCCTTGCCCCGGCCATATCTCATAGGGGACGTTAGGAACAGCTCAGCTGTCAAGATGCAAACACTTAAAGGTCAATGCGCACAGAAATCTTCAAGAGCTTACAACTGAATTGCTGACACCTTTTATTATCACCGCTTAAATAAATGATTCAAGTGGCGAGACAATGCTAAGACTGGTTTAATGTCAAGATTTACAGGAGGAGCTCTTGGAGCATTATTTTCTAAAGCCTGACTACATGGATATGATTCTTTAATTCTAGAACTTCATGAACAATGAGGTGGATTTCACACCACTTAAAGGTGTTTAAACACGTTAAACTCTTTTACAAGACTTTCCAGCACCACACAAGGACAAAGTTTCATTTCCATTGGAGCAGTGAATGGAGATTCCTGGATCCACTATCATCCTAGTATACAATGTTAGTAAACTCATTTGTCCTCTGTGCATGAGAAGTTATGACTTATGGGAGGATATCTTGCAACCGAATGACAAATTTTTGAGACACCAGCTACACTCCAGCATTATGTAATGAAGTAACTATGTAAAGATCCTTTCCTGTTTTTCCAAGTTGTTTCCACATTAAAAAGCTCTGAAATAGGGGCACATCAGCATAAAGGATTTGAAAGAGCACCAAGGTTTACCCATGCGTGCAATATTTGCAGGATCAACAACTGAGATTCAAAGGGGTGAGTGCAATTTACTCCTGACCCTGTATCCCACACCTCCCATTGTTAGTGAAGGGTCAGTCAGGTATAACAGACCCTGAGTGGTTTGAGATTTGTTATCATGTTAAAGCTGCCTTACATAAAGTCTCAGCAGCAGAGGATAACCTGAGCATCCGCTCCTATAAAGTAGCAATATTTTCTGTTTGACACTACAAACACAGCAGCTGATTATTAGTGGGGATGCAAGCCTTCTGCATCTGTACCTCTTATGTCCTTCTGGCACAATGGTCACTGTTCTCATTAATCTCCTGTCCTCTGCTTGTTTCCACCTACTCCATCTCTCCTCAGAAATAATATGGTCACTTCCTTTGAATTAGTGACATTCAAATCTTCTTCTCCAGGTAATGCTCCACTTACTTTTCCCATGTATTTCATGAACCTTCTTACTAAAGCAGTTGCATACTCCCGAAACTGTCAGACTAAAAGCTTCATTTCTCCTTCCCACCTGTCACCTATATCACTAAAACACTGTGGTGCTTGCACATTTTTCCTATATTATTTCATTCCTGCCATCTTCTTCCTGTGATGCATAAAGAAAGAGGTAATGCAGTAACAAAAACAGTTTATTAAATGAGAAGAAAAACAAAAATAAAAAGTGTGTACCCTAAAATGCATATTTAAAGAAACTGATCAAAACTAAGTGCAGCATGGAAAGTACAGACAGTGTTTATAAAAAAAAATATGTCATAAAAGCTTCAGTTATGCCAGTGCTGGGCTAGGAACAATAGCAGGTTAGCCACACATCTCTGGCTGTTTGCACCACAGCAATATTTACAGAGAAATAAGGCATTGCTACAAGAGGATGCACATACTGGGTGTAAAACTCAGGACAGGCTTCTGTTTTCACAAATCTCTTACTTTTTTTTTCCTATGTTATCCTACATAAGTGATCCAGTCATAAGTGACTTTTCTTGATTTCATCGTGTAATGTCTTTCTATCTAGAAACATATCAGTAAACGTTACTGCAAAGCTGTAATCTCACTTTGGCTTTCACATTTATAAAACGAGAAAGAATGTTGCGCCTCCAGAGGGCTGCTAGGTATAAAGCTGAAATGCAGTTTAAAAAAGTGTTTTTATATTATTTATTGATAATCCATATTTATTAATAATTATCATTTATTGGTATCATTCTTAGTAATTGTGAAGGTCAAGGACACCAGAGATTACTACTTATTTAACTTCTAATTAAATGCAATATTTCATTTTTCTGTGCCATCCACTGCTGAAATGGCTTATTGTCTGAAGGCAGTTATTTTCAGAAAGAAGGAAAATAACCATCTATCAAAGTTTTCAAATTTAGAAAGTCCTCAAAGAAATGGGAGCAGACTCCAAATCACTTGGCATGTTAGGAAGGTTCACCTAAGGCTCAAATGATTTTGAAACTTGACTGGCAACACTGGACACCAGGTGCTTGCGATAATTGAAATGCTTCTGCTTTCCCAATAATTCATCATGCTTAGTTAGCACCTCATCTAAGATATTTTCCCTAACTGCTACCTTCACAGCAGATCTGTCAGTGAAAGATAAAAAAGAATGAGAGCCTTTGTATATTTAGCACCATTACAGGTAGTATTATTAGAGCTCTGCCTGGCCAACTCTGTAAAAGCTCACTGACTTGTGGCACCCTCTCCACAGGAGCTTCTGGCTGCATAGGCAGAGCTTCAGCAGACACTCACATGCCAGGAGTATTAGGACATTCACTGGAGCCACAGATTTAACTATGACTATAGTCATAGCAAGTTATTTCAGTGAGACTTAAACTTAGCCTGACGCTTAAGGACTTAAATGAGTCAAGGATGTAATAATGAAGTGCTGGAATTACAGTTGCCATTTCATAAAATGAATCATATAAAATATATACTCTTGGATTCAGCTACAGCTTTCTACCTGCAGAGCTGCTTTCATGGAATTTAATAACAGAACAAAACTGCATAAACTGCAATCTTTCTTGCTTTGCACTGATCAAAACCTTCTGTACAATCTCAATTCTGATAATACATGATTAAGATATTGTAAAAGAGTTTATAACCATTATAAAATATATATTTACTTTTTTACCTGATCACCTGAGGAACACACCAGGTAGTAATAAAATTAATTTTATTACATGCCTTTGAGGGCACAAAATAAATAAAACACTTTCTTTTTTATGCCAGTATTATACAACAATGCTTAAACAAAACATCTGTTCTGCCTCACCTTTTTATGTTTCTTGGTTGTTTTTCTAGTTTGCTTTGAAATATTTATTTTCCACACCATCATAAGCGCTAAAAGAGTAGTTGATTATCAATTAAGAGTAATTATCCTAGTTAACACTCAGAAAAACTCAAAGCAGCACAGGCTTCCTCCTTTGCTTGCCATACAAAGTTATTTCTTTTTGGATCACAGTGGTCCTTATCTGAATTTTGACTGTGAACGGGTGTAGAACATGCCACTGCCTCTGACACCAGCTGGTTATTTGCACATGTGGAAATAGACCCCCCCTCAACATAGAAAGTAAGCATTGCATTGCAAGCTCCTGTCTAGATGTTGACAATCTAAATAATAAAGAGAGAGGTTCCTGAATTTTAATGTAGTACTGCTGATGGAAACCAGCTACTAACAGGTAGAATGTGACAAAACATATCCAACTCAGCACCTCTTCCCTGCAGAGAATGATAACATATGCACTTGCAACTTTCTGCAAAGATGGAAGATGCTGCTCTGACCATTTCCAAGACATGGAAGATAGCAGAGATGCCTAGAGGCATGCTTACTTTCGTATCTGTTGAGATATGTAGCCATAAACTTCAACATGGTGTAAAACACCTCATTCTGTATCCAGAAGAAAGTGAAATTGAGAGAATAACTAGGCTGGATATCCTTGGCTTGAGAAGTTGCTGTCCTATTACAGGATCAGACCCTCCTTCCTTTCTGTGTATCCACACAGACTAATACAAAGTGTTTACGGGTCACAGGTAGTTCGATGTGGAAGTATGTGATGTTTACTTTTCCTTAATGGAAGTGCCAAAATCATAAAGCATGAGAATATATCATTTGGTCATAGCACTTCAGGATAATGGTTGCTATTAAATATGGTTACAAGGCTTTCAGGTAGCTCTGTCCTCCATGCTACTGCCTCCCTAGAACATGCATTGTTGTGCACATTTCTGGAATCAGACCTCACCACAGCAGAGGAACAGACAGTCAGACCAATGTATTCTAATACCTCCTAATGCACACCAATTTTTCTTTGTTGTTTTGTTTCTTAATAACCTCCAATTTCAAAATATGTAGGAAGCCACGCATAAATTCTGGTTATAGTGTCATCCCCTAAGAGACAAACACAGGCAGCAGCATTTTTATGTGAGGGGAGAAAAAAGGAATATCCAATTTTCCACTACAAAACAGGTGCACTCAGATTTTCAAAGTACATCACATTTGTCTCTCTTGTTTATTTAATCCTAATTTATCGGATCAAGACAAAGAATAGTACAGTTTGGTTTTCTGGCATGTTCATGTCCACAGCAAAAAGAAGGTCATTGCATTTGGGTACTAATCTACCAGTGCAGTAAGCCGTGATTAAAATGTCTTGGTAATGTTCTCAGAAAAGCATTACAACTGCTTGAATCCATATCCATCCATGGCCAGAGAAGAGGGGATGCTAGTCTGGTTTGGTTAAATACATATAAACTTATTCCCCAGTCAGTCAGCTAGAGCAGCAGCCCTGCATTTCAGCAAGCGAAATAAAAAGATTGCCTGGGGTCAGGATAAAAGCAAAGGTACGCAAAGCCATGAAGCAGTTTTCACTGTTATCATTGCACTTCAGAGGACCCAATAGAGCTCTCACTGGGGGTCACAAGTGACCTCAGCTCTCCTAATAAGTTTCTCATGCCTCTAAATTTATTTTAATGTCCACTGAGAAGGTGAAGGGTTAAAGAAGAAGGACAACTGAGGGAGTGGGGGGATGTGTGTTTTGGCTTTGTGCTATGTTCCAATTCTGTCGAGGGGTCTGAGCTTTGGACAGATAAGCCGGGAGAGATGCAGTCCTTAGACTAAAGTGAAATGTAGGTGCAGTGCAAAAAAAAAAAAAAATATATATCTCTGTTGAACTTCTGAGTGAAGTTCTGTGTGCCTGAGCCATGCTTCCCCTGCTGCCACGGCTGCGGCTTCTCCTCTTCTTTTTTCATAATTGTCCCCGTTATGAGTCTTTGTTCACAAAGGTGGAAAACACGGAGGGCTCTAATGATGCATTATCACAGGTCAGGGAATGAAGCACATAAATCTCCCTGGCATTTGCCTCCACACAATACCTCTAAAAGGACAGCAGCCTTCCTTAAAGATGTAGCTTTTCCCCAATCAGATGACTCAACAAGGCAGTGTACCTGTGGGCTTTTGCCAGGATAATCACCTTTTCCTCCCACTGCTCCTTGGACAGCTTCGACCTTGTCTGCTTTTCTTTAGTCTGCCATGTTTCCTGTAATGAAGACTACAATTCAATTGTACATCTGGGACTAACAGCTCTTAAACCTAAATTATTTCTCTCACAGTTACAGTCAGATTGTAATAAACATACAAGCAGTGAAGTATGGAGAGACATTTTCATTGTAAAAGCCATTTTGAAAGCAAAACTTCAGTCTAATTTAAAGCTGTTATTGTTGCTATAGTTGGAGACTGATGGAGCTGTCTTTGAAGACCATGTCAGTACAGCAATTGGCTTAGTTTAAATCAACAAAAACCTGGATTGTACAGAGGAGTGAGGGTAAGACTATGTACAAAATGTCAGTAATCAATGGCAGTTGTGTTATTGTCATGACAGTATGATGGCAGTTCAGTGAAGCAATTATTAATTTTTCATAATACCACTGAAAGCAGAGACTTCCAAAGAAATAACAAGGTTTACTGTATATTACATAAACAATTACCAAGGATGAAGTAAAATAGAATAGAGAATTTTGTCATATACTCTGAGAAGAATCTACCTTTTAAACCAAAGATCATTGTACAGGTTCTGTGCTACTGTAAATGGAATAACATCACCACTGTAGTTAACGCACTATTTTAGACCAGCTGGGTATTAGAAATTTCCAGCTAACTTCTTGGTGATTTCCTTCACACGTAGACAGTATACTAGTGTTGACTCTGAAAATAGCAACATTGTCATTTTGTAGGAATCTAAATCTCAGCTCCTTGCACTCTGCCCTAGAATGAGTTGTATGTGGAAAGACAGCCATGAGTTGAGCACTTGATTAGTACTTGTGATGTTGCCAAAATAATGGCAGTTGTTCTCAGGGCACCACTGGCCATATGGAATCAAGGGCAATACTGACAGTTCCTACTCACTCTGAGTCATCCATTGATAAACACTTATATTTTAATACACAACCAAATGTTAATTTTACTGGAAGTCCACCCTCTTGCAAAGAAAATATTCAATGCAAGCAGTGATGGCCTGCAATATGCTACAATCCTGCTATTATAGCTGGACTCACAATAGACTCAGGTTGTATGTTTAGGGAATTTGGTTTGTACAAGGTCTTCATCCTGACAAAGATTCTGCAGTCCTTGTGGGAATTCTAGCAGACCTTAACAAAATCCCATTCTCCACTTCTTTGTTATGGCTTAACCACCAATGGACATGGGTATCATTATTTCAACTGTTTTCAGAACTATCTTCTTCAGAATGAAATCCCATTTATTCTGCACAGTGCTCATCTATTTCTTTCACTCTTTCTTAATTTGTGCTTCATCCTGCTTCCTACAGAACAGTTTTGCAGATGTTAACATAAGCAGAATCTTTCCTTCTGTTTCCAGAATATTTCTTTCCTTGGTGTTCTCAGAACAGCATGTTTTCTTATCATAATGCCTCTAAACAAACTGGTAATCATTTTCTATCCGTTTCAGCTTTGACTTATGATTTTAAAACAAATTTATCTCAATCACAAAAGCACTTATGACTGTGTTCTTCAATCAACTTATTTTACATTCTCTTTCACAAACATTCAAAATGATCAAAGGTGCTTAATTAGCCCCTTGTTAAAACTCTGATTGCTGGGCTTTGACTTCCTTTGCATTCCTCTTACAGGATTGTTTTCCTTTTATTCATGAATATTATAAAGCTATAGCATTTAGTTACTTCCAAAGCAGAATAGAAAGCTCTTTTTCAGTGTGTTGTTCCTTCTACCACTGACAATGGGAATGAAGTTGCCCTGTAGACTCAGCGTGCTGATTGTACTGGCATTTTCATAAGCAGCCATGAGACACTTGGTGTGAAAAATAATAATGCTTATACTGAATTTGCATTGCACAGTGCACGTCTCTCCCTGCAGAGCGGCAGGTTTTGCTAACCAGTGTTTTATGACAGCTGTATCTTACTTCTTATGAACACAGCAAGGAGTCAGCTGAGAGGAGGAGCCTTAGCACAATGAATTTAAAGTATATTAAAAATGTACTTAAGCAGATGCAAACATCAGCAAGCTTTGGTGAATCTGAAAACAGATGCAAATTAGACACAGGGAATTTTGTATTCATCAGTAAAGGCAGTCGCACAACTGACTTCACAGAGAAGAGCAACAGATGTGAAGGAAACCCCAGTGATGGACACCAAATTGATATATATCTGCTGAGAACTTGGAATGAGAAAAAGATTAGAGAAGAGGGTTATAGAAAGCACAAAAAAAGAAAGTTGGTTTGTGCACAAAATTAGATTACCAGCTGCTTCTGAAGCATTTAGGTTAATATTTGTCTTAATTAAGACCTGGAAGTGCTTCAGAATCAAACAAACTCCAGGATTTGATCAATTAATTAAAACAAAAAATATTTACCCAATAATAAACAAGTTGCCAGATAAGAAATAAGAAAGGAAAATTTCCTTCATCTTTGGTAACACTTTAAAGCTGTAATTACTGAATCTAAATTATCATACTCAGCTGTACCAACTCCTGAAGAATATTTCATTGCCTGGATTCCTTTTATCTTTGTCATAATGTTTTCATATTTATAAAAAATATGGCACAACCAACCTTCCACCCAGAAATACAGAAGTGTACAAAACATGCAAGTTTTTTTCTATGATTCTAGCTACAGCCCCTTTGTTTCAAGGGAATCTAAACAAGTGACCCAGCAATGGTTCCTCCCACTTTCTTTTATGTAACTTCTCACTGGCACAGCATGAGACACTAAAAAAAGCAACCAAAAAAAAACCACTCTTTGACTTAGGATAAACACATCTTAGCAAAACCCATCAGAATATTCTCATTCTGCATCCAAAACACAGCAGTGAATCAGCCATTGAGAAGAACTTAACTTTATCCCAGCTGAAAACAGGACATAACCTTCAGCCCCCTCACCGGAGTGGCAGTACAAGAACCTGAAAAGGCCTTGATTCTGTGTGAACACTGCTGAGCAGTAAGAAAAACACCCCTGTATTATCAACATCATTTTCAACATAAATAAAAAACACTGTCCCATGCTAGTCACTAAAGAAAATTAACCCCACCCCAGCCAAAATTATCACACTGAACAACAAGTTTTTAATTGTTTTCTAAGTTATGGAAGGAGGAAAATTCAGGCACCAAAGCCTTCTAGTTCTCATAATAGTACGGAGGGTCATTTTTTCAAATGGTTAGACTTTACCCCCCAGGCTTTCAGGATTATGTGCTGTGTCATTATCAAGAAAAATATCTCACTGCATTAAGAAGCAGCCATTACTTTTAAAAAGACAGAGACAATGTTTTTTTGTTGTTGTTGTTGTTAAAAACAAAACATAACCAAGAAAGTTTTAGCACATAAGCAGCATGAACTCATATGTGAAAATAAAGTATGTAATGACAATTGACACTTCCTTAGCTCTTGTAATAATAAAGTATATACTCAAGTCAATCTTGTTGACATAACAGGAGTGGTGTTTAATTCATCTGTGTCTTAAGCATGTGCCTAACACCAAGTGTGAATTTTATAGAGCCCCTCAACTCCTCAAGTACCTTTGTAAAGTCAGGACCTGCTTAAAAAAGCCTATCTGTTTAAGCAAAATGAACTTTTGACAACAGTTTACAAAGTTATCCTGCCATACATTCATTTCCAAATATTTCACCCATTTATCATCCTTTCTTTTCAATTAATTTGCTTACTGACCTGGTTTTTATTATTATATTACCTCAGAATTACCAAGTCATAGGTAAGAGTAGATAGAATGCAAATATGCTGTACTTATATGGCAAGGGAACAAGATCTTTCCCTTCTTGTTTGCTAACATTTGTTGTCATTGTTTCATAAACCAAAATTAAACTCATAAACACCAACACCCTCTTCAAACCGTGAAGAGTCATCCCTGGTACCCAACACAAAACTTTGAGTACAGTTCAACACACAACAGTGCCTCTCTGACTCACAATACTTATCCCACTAAATATATCTGTGTGTCCATCGTGTTTGTGCCATGTAGATGGAGCCACTTCAGGGCGCAGCTTTCAAAGGTAGTTTCTTTTAACTGGAACCATACAGCTTCACAAATAATTGTGCTTTATATTAGATGAAGTCCTGCAAGAGAAGAGCTCAGCTTTTATATAAGCACGTGTGATGAATGACCAGCAGAATCAGCTGAGTCAGTAATCAATGGTTGACTACAAAATACATACATCTAGGAATCTAATAAATTGGTTTGTTTTCAGAAATCATGTGTTATGTTGAATGTGGTGTTTATCAGCATTAATCTTCAATATTAGCTGCCAGTGGGCTGTAACTTATTCAAGTGAGATCCCTGATGGATGTTGTTCATACAAACTTCTGTTCTCAAAGCTATATCTACATGGAAAAAACACTTTGCCGTGATTAAGGGAATTATTGATGTCTTCATTTTTAGACAGTAACATGTCATCTAGGATTCACCAACTGGAGCAGATTCAGCAGCTTCAAGTTTTAGGTATTTGTGGCAGCATAATGGATTCAAAGCATGAGGTGAGACTCCAGGCAAAACTTGCAGAACAGAGAAGGAGATTTGGATAATATCAATACAACTTCATGCCTTCAAAGTTCTGTTTAAGGTCGATCCCTTGACACTACTGGTATGATATCCAGTTTATAATCTGAGGCACAGAGGAACACTGTTGACACCCAGGGAAACATCCATGTACAGGAGGAGTAACCTCTGATCTGCTCACTCTACCCTTCTCCACTGCCCCCATCCATGATCTCACCTCAAAACTAAAAAGTGTGGAGGGAACCTCCTTGGAGCATTTTGCTTCTTACATCAGGGACATTCTCCATAGGAAAGAAGTTTTAATGTCTCGCTCATCTGAGGAAAATGAAGCAAAAGAGGTCATTCTTATTTATTTCTCTATCTTTATATCTATTGTAATATCCTAAGCACCCACACTACTTACATGTCTAGGCAGCATTTGAATTTCCTTTACAATATTTTTGCTTTTTTTCTTACAAATCAGCTTTAGTCCCATGTATTTTTAAATCTGTATTTTCATCATCCACCTTGCAAAAGACATACATTACTGAAGGAAGTTTGTTGTTGGTTTTAAGGGATATTTGTTTGAGTGATTGTTGCTTTTTTATTGGATGTTAAAAGGAGGGAGATTTGAAAGATATTTTCATTTAAATATACTCAAAGCTTGGACTGAAGTCTGCAATCTGACTGGCCTGGTCAAATATTAAGATCCATAAGAAATTTAAAATAACATCAATTGCATATTCCTCCCTTTCTGTTAGATAGTACAACTCTGAGTTACATATTTTAGCTTCCCAAGGGTTAATTATTTCAGCTTGGTAGTCTAATTCTAAATATCAGCCGTAGGTTTAAACCCTGGAGTGTGAATCTGAGAAATTGTCTTCTGCTAATCCAACTCCCCAGAGGCATTTTAGGTGATTACAGTCATTCTAGCTGTAATTTATATAATTATAGAAAATCTGATTTTTCTTGGTTGTCTTTTTTTCCCATTTGTCTCCTGTTGCCTGGCCTGAAATGGAAGGTAGAGATTTCATTTGTGCTGCTAGATATGTAAGTGTATGTATTTTCCCCAAGCTGCTGTATTGATCATGGGATGTTGTGGTGATGTTTTATCAAGTGACAGCTTTAGAAAAATATATCTGTGCAGGTGTAAATGAAGTCAAGATAGGGAAATGAAACAGCAAGATATGCATGATCACCCCAGTAAAACTGTGGCAAATTGCAGAATAACACCATGTGGAGTCTACAGCCAGTGGTACACTCTGCAATTAACCAGTCCAGTGAATAGGACTGGAACCTGAGGATGGTTTAACAGAGGACTACCAGTGCAGCATGCAATGTCTTTCCTCTCCAGGGGAAGCAAGCAATGATGGGAGAGGCTGGATAGCACAGGGAGGCAGAAGGAAGAAAAGGAAGAAAAGAGTTCATGAAGGAAGAAAACTTGGGCCTTGCAGGTATGCACAAGAACCATTCTTGCTCTCATGAGTTGTCTTCATCACAGCTCATTTTAGACCATCTTTCTCTCATATTCTGCTGGGATTTCTAGGAGATGTCTAATTCCATACCAAGTTATACCAAGCCTTAAAGAGGTTGTATTCAAAACAAAACAAACAAACAAACAAAAACCCACCCAAAACCAAAAACCCACCCAAAAACAAACAAAAACCAAAAATAATCCCTAGCAAAGCATAGAGACAATCACTATGCACAGCACAGAAGATATCTGATTAAGGACAGATATTTGACATTCATTATTAGCAACTTTGTCAAAGAGATATTACATCACAGCCATGAACTCAGTTTTATTCTCCTTTGTTTTGGTCCATGTAGTAGAGGGAAGGAGCATTATGGCGACAAGGGGACCTGGAGAAGTAAGTCTATATACAGTAGCATATAGATAGACAGTGATTTAATCAATGCTAAAAAGTTGGAGAATATATGTATTTTTAATATGTTTTAAAATGTTGGGAGAGGATGGGGAAACATCTTATTTCCATTTGAAGATTTTATTCTAATGACATGTACCATTTTTCCTTGAGAAAGATGTAGATTCTCACAACTAAGATTCCTTCAATTTTATTCTGGTTCTCCTGAGCACCATAGAGTGACTAGACTAGAAAAGATATCTCAGTTCAAATCTTGGCTCTCCTGGGAAGGGCTCAGAATATTCCTCTGAGTATCCAGAGGATGCTTGTCCTGATGAAATGCTTCCACTACTTCGGAAACTTTTAAATGCTCATTAGAGCACCTTAAGGAGAGTGTGAGAGCAACCTGATAGCTGGTCTCCAGGAAACCTTTGCAAGAAACTGAAGTAATTGTGATAGATAGATAGATAGATAGATAGATAGATAGATAGATAGATAGATAGATGATAGATAGATAGATGGATGGATGGATGGATGGATGGATAGATAGATAGATAGATAGATAGATAGATAGATAGATAGATAGATAGATAGATGCAATACATTTCTGAGGATGCAGGTGGGGTTGATGCAGGCAGAAGTTGTCTCCACCTCTGAAAACACAGGATCTGAGAGAAGAAGGGAAGTGGAAGATAGCAACTACTTCCTGGATTTATTTTTTTTCCCTATCAAAGTATGTATCTGTACAAAAGCCTTCTGAAAAAAAAGAGATAATATTTTTGTTGGGAGCTAGAGCATATACTCAGAAGTGAATACATGACAGAACTGGGATTTTTGCCCTGGGAGGGATTTTACAGCTGCAGTTCCCCTTTGTACTCAGTTTCACAGCAGTGTGACACCAACCACAATGGCCCTTTGATAGCATAACAGATAAATGATTCCTGTAGTGACTTAGTTGCTTAAAAGAGTCAGAAATAAAAAAAATAATAGTATGCTTTCTTTTGATTCATTATACTTTTTGTATTTATTAGAAATTGGTTGATATCATGGTGCACAAAGCTTAAGCTAGTAAACTCGCTTGGATTTCCTCCTATTCTTCCATTCTAGAAAATAACAGGTGAATGACTTATGATGTGTTTTTTAAATTGGGAAATATTATTCCTTATCAATTTGCTTGCATTAAGTAACAGGTAATATGATATGGTCAGAGCAATATTTATTTGTAGCAGTTCATGACCTCTTCATTTATATAAATAATTATGACACGTATTTCTTGCCTTCTCCATCTCTCACTCCCCAATAGTTTTACTTTTAATACAAGCTTTTATATTTGCTATTAGTCATAAAACACATTCAAGTAGATATTTAGGTGCTGTCACCTGGATCTGACCCTCTAAGTTCTATCTGTCCTGTTCAAAAATAGGCAGTGAGTGACTGAAAAGCAGATGAAAAGTAATAACTGCTAAATCATCAAGTAGGTTATTGCTTTTCTTACTCATCCCTCCCCACCTCACCCCCACACACTAAAGAAAAAAAATTCAAGACAGGCAAGGTTTTCAAATCACATATTCCTTCAGCAATAATAAGGTGGTTGATGCTTAAAGCCTCTCGCCAACCTTAATCCCTAAATCCCTTGCATGCCATAGCAAATTGAAATTCAGTTTGGGCTGTCCAGCCTTGTAAAGACAAACCATCCTTCATCAAAGAGGTGTCTGTGCTGATAAATTGCTCTCTTCATACACATGACACTATCTCTAAAAGTGATTTGTGTACATTAGGACAGCAGAAAAAGATGAAACGAAAAACCCTTAAGAGTAAACTAAGATGTAGAAGAAAAAAGATTACTTGAAGCATTCAAGTAGCTTTTTACAGAATCAAATTTTGGGAAGAATCATTCATTGTAGTCTCTGTAAAACACAAATCCTGCATATAGGCACAGCAGACATGACTTACCATGGATGTAAAACCCACAGTGGAATTTCTCAGATGTGTTTGCAAACCTGTTGTGGGGATGGAGTTCAGGAGGGCAAAATACTGAGCAAATGGAATGAATTCTTCTGTTGCCTGATTGAAAGCAAACATATTACATCATTAACAAGTACTTTGGTTCCTGCTGTTCTAGTGCAGCTAGGATGAAATCTTAAGATGTTGTGTTTTATCCAATGCACAAGATCATTTTTCTTCTAGGGACGCACAACTCTGGCTGCTGCTGTTACTGCTGTCTTCCAGTAGGAATCTGAGTAGCTATTCTTCATTGATTTTTGCAGGGCTCCTAATAAAACATACTTTGAGAAAGGTTTGTTGCTGCCCTAGACTTTCACAGCAGCTACTGCTTAGGATGTAAAATGCTGCTCCTGGCACTTCAAGGATATCTATGTCTTCCTGGTTAAGAAATCTAAACAAACAAAAGCTGAGAGAAATTGAATATGCAAAAGGTAGAGGGCTAAGTAAGGATTTCACCCAAACAAAACTCAATGGAATTGAAAGGTGACAATTTGAGAGTATCTGTTTTAGTAGTAACATTCTGTGTTGCAGTAATTAGAAGATAAAAAGGTTTGTTTAAGAATTTCCTCTGCAGGTTCTCAGCCCTGTATCATAAGGAGCAGAAGAATATTTTTAGCATTCCTGTGTAGAAAACCCTCTCTTGTCTCCTGCCACAAAAATCCCTTAGACATCAGGCTCTATAATGAAGAATGGAGACAGGTTATGGTGGAACAAATTCTGCAGCTGTGTTTTGAACTTTTATCAAGTCCTTTTCTCCCACTTCCCACAGCCTTCCCAGTGGTATTGCGGGCACTTCACAAGACTGGCTGTTAGACAGAATTTGCCTGCCTAAAATATTTCCCTGAAGACCAGCAATGGTGAAAACACCACAGAGAAATCCAAAGGAGAAAAGAGATGACTCCACAAGTAAGCAAAGGTAGAAATATGTGCCAAGTCTATATGTATGTCTCTGAAGGTAATCAGATCAGACATAGAATTATGCTGATCCCTACACAGATCCTTTGTCTCTCCTTAAGGCTGATAACTCACATCTCAAAGAACCTTGACAAATAGAAGTGATTGACACTCTCCTCATTCAGACCTGATGTGCCTCAACCATTTTTCCATAATTCAATTTTGTATGCATGATCTGAATTCTTCTACAATGTGTTGTTCAGAGAATTCATATGGCTTTGCACACCTGATTAATTACTTAACTAATCCTGGTTTTTTCCACTTTGCAAATCAGAACCTCAAGTAAATTCCTCTATGCAGGCTGCTGCATTCAGTTGCTTATTTTAAATATAATATGACTATTTAAATATAATATGACTATAGTCATACGACTTATTTAAATATAATATGACTATAGTGACTAAACTATAACTTACATTGTCTCTGCTTTCTTTATTTGCCATTAATATAAAAGGAAAACAAAACAAAGGCAGATTGAGGGGTTCAAACCAGAGTGGAAATCAGAAAGGAAGAAGGGCCAGCCTAAATGTAGGGATGCTTGGATGGGTGAGACTCAAAATTCCCATTTCTTCGCAGCCTTATCACCTTTCTACAGACTTCTGTATGTACATATATGTGTATGTGCATATATTAATATCTGCAAATAATTAAATTATGCAATTCAGATATTTAATTTGTATCATGCCCCTGAAAATGTTTCTTCTAGTATTAGAATTTTTGCAATGAAGACTTTTCATACCTACATCTTCTTTCACCTCTGTTGTCAGTGAAATCCAGAAAATCAGTATATTTCCTGTCATTTCTATAATCTCTTTAAATTTGTATATTTGGTTTATAATTTAATTTTAATATTCAGATTAATTCAGTCCTCCCAAGGGGTTTCTAGTGGAATTTCAGAAAATCAGTTAATTAAAATGTTGTTCCTATTGATAGATGTTGATTTTTTTTTGTGTTATGAATTAGCATCAGTCAATTTACAGTACCATAGAGAGGTTTGTTAGACCAGACCTTCCATGAAGACTTGATTTAACCTGTGATGGCCTGTAGCCTGAAGATCTTGTCATTTGAATAATCAGGAGAAATGGAAGGTGGGAGCACAGCATGGGAAGTGTCCCAGCTTACAAAGACGGGTAGAGGGTCAGAGTGCTGGATTCACAACCAGACTAAGCACAGCTAAGCCAGGTGCCTCACTGCAGACTGCTCCTTACAGGCAGCATACAGAAAGGAAGCCCACAGAAGCCAGGTCAGCCTGTCTGAGATCTGAGTCTGCTACAGGTGTCCTCCCATGGACTAACACGGAGCCAAGGGCAACTGTGCTCCCAGCCACAGAAGTTGCCTTGACAGGCAGGAATCCTTTGAAGCTACATGACTGGTGAAAGATGCTGATGGCTCCAAGGACTGAGCACAGTCTTAAGTCTCATGGGAATAAAGTTGCTAGATGGTTTACAAATCACGTCCCACGCTCCACCTTCCAACTATTTCTGATTGCGATAATGTTTACAGCAAAAACAATTTCCTGGTCTTCTTTTGCCCCTGAGCAGTCCCTCTCCCACTCGCCATTCCTCTTGACCTTGTCAGACCTGCTTTAACTCCACTGGTCTCATAGTTCCCTAGCCCTGCTCTCCCAGCCCAGGGGGTCACCTCCAGAATTGCTCAGGGGCTGGGCAGAGAGTCCCCCGGGCTCCCTTGGAGTGGCACCCATGGCAGCAGCTGTCAGGAATGCTGAATGCTGAGCTGACTCCGTGCTCCCCAGAAGCCAAACACAGCACCCGTGCAACACCCACAGCCTTTTCAAGCCCAGGTACCAGCAGCTCTTTCTTACCCCCAGCATTAGCCCCGCCAGTCCCAAGCTGTGCAAATGCTTCTACGCTCACAGGTAAAAATCCTTGCTGAGGTTTCATATTCACAGACATCCCCCTGCACAAAACTGCCCCCACCTCCTCCGATATCTTGACTAGTAAACCATTTGTTTAATCTCTTTGCTTTTCCCTGACTGCCAGTAATGAAATGCTGCTCTTTCTGAAATAATTTCCTGACTATTTGCTGAGATTCATCTCCGACATTTCATTAAATATGATCATTTAACTGTACAAGTACAAATGTATTTTTAATTTAGCTTACTGCAGATATTATAGATGTGGGGAAATGAATTTGCATTGCTCTAGGACAAATATATCATTCACATATGAATGCCACAAAAGAACAAATTATTAAAAATTACTGAAACTTCCACAAAGATTTATACTTAACATTTCCATTTTCAATCTCAGCGCCAGGGAAATGTATAGCTTGTCACTATATCACACATGATGTTATGAAGAATGTTTGGAAGATATCCCTGGGAATCTTTATCAACATTTCCATCTTGGATTTCATGTCAAGGAGCAAAATCTGCTTTCAGGGAGAATGGTGAATTCAGCTGGGGTTTGTTTGGGAAAACTTGGCTTATCAAATAGGCTTTCATTAAAGAATTCCATGACCACACATAAAAAGAGATATTACTTTAATGAAGATGAACCCAAAAGAATAGAAATAGATTAAATATTGTTTAATTTAACCAATGCATCTTCCATCCATAATATTATCTCAACTGTATGTTTGTAAAACAGCAAAGTCAGAAAAGAGAAAAATGATAAAAAATGAACCCCAAGTTGGTTACAAAGAGAGATTACTTGGACCCCAATATGTATGTTTCAGATATTTCTGAATTTCAAGAGAATCTGGAAGTTAAATGTTTCAGGTTAGACTGCTTCGATTTTTTTTTTCACATTTCAGGACTAAACACTGTTGTTTAGGAAGAAGACAAAAAGAGTTACCATCAATATACTGTGTGTTTTAGTACTAAAAGTTATATATATATTAGAGCTTTATATTAGCAAAGCTTCCAAACATCCAGTTTTGAAGAATGAGTATATTATGCTAATCTTTACATAAAGAGGAGAAAAAGAAGGCATGATCTTCTCTTATATGTAAAAATTTGCCTTTTAGATGATATATTACTTAGAAATAGGTTGATAAATAACAGCAGTTTATTCAACACCTCAAAGTGGTGCAGTGAAATTTCAACAATGTATTTCAATCTGTCCTGGCCTTGACGACAGAAGTTCAAACATATTTGAATCTTGGGCCATAATTTCTGTACAGTATGGGAAGCTCTGGATTATGACACTTTTGTTTATATATGAGAGGAATAGTACCAGTAACACAATAGCGCAATCATATGCTGGAATTTATATTTTAACATGTTGTGTTTCCATGAAATGTAATGTTTTCTTAAGTGTATTCCATTAATTTCTCCCTCTTTTTTTCTGTGCCTATTTTAGAAATTTATTAGCATTTCGAACATAATTTCTCTATTTTCACAAAACACCAACATTAAAACACAAACTCTTATGATGTCTTTTCAAAGTTTGAAACACTGACTTGCAGGGTGGTGGCCCCTCTGTGACTCAGAACTTCCAGATCACCTCTTCACAAACTGAAGGCCATCATTTCATTGAAAAGCTACTCTCGTTGGCTTACAACTTTGTGACAGGTGTCTCTGAAATTAATTTTGAAAAATTAGTTCAAGATGAGCCTCTCAAATTGTTATTGTAAGTAGAACAGAGCCATATGCCTTTTTTCCAGTTAATTGTATAGTCAGGTCACAGTGAAGTGAGTTTAGGATGCTATGCATAATTTTGGTGTATGTCTGTAAGGAGACTGGAGGTGAAAATTTGTCTGAATTCATGTCAGTCTGCTTCAGCACATTTGAAATTAGTTTACTCAGTTCTTCATAGTTCCTCAGTGGACATTTAGGCACGTCCTACAGAAAGGGCACTTTGCTGATTTCTGTGTGGGAGACAACAAAACTTTTATTTGCTGAGAGATGACATTGTCTCAGTACTAAGGAAAAGTGGCAGATCTTGGGAAACAAGCCTTCCCTCAGAATGGTCAGAAGCCACATGAGAATACACAGGGGCCTTGGATTTTGAGGGCTAACAAACTGCAAACAGTTCCCACTGGCTGTTTTTATCAAGCTGCTCGTGAAACCTTCATCTCCTTCTTTCTAGTCATGTGTGCTGGTGGATGGGATGGGATGGGATGGGATGGGATGGGATGGGATGGGATGGGATGGGATGGGATGGGATGGGATGGGATGGGATGGGATGGGATGGGATGGGATGGGATGGGATGACAAGCTTGCTTGTGGATGGGGCCAGAGACCAGTAGTGTAATTCCTACCTCCGCTTCTTACCTGATGGATGAGCTAAGAAAATCCCTTCACCGAGTTTCAGCCATTGTCACATCACCTAAATTCTCTAGACTATAATTTATGGTTTCAAATGCGGCAAAACAGCCTCTTGAAGCAGTCTCCCGATCTTCTAATGAAGAACGCATTGCAATAAAAGCACAAGAAAACTTTGCCAAGTGTCTCAGTTGCTCAGCTGTGGTCACATTGGAAAAAAAATATGCCTGAGAACAAAACTATCAGTATGCACAAAGCAACAAAAAAAAGGCATTGCCCATAACAGCACATTTGCTGAGTAATTTCAGCAGCTTTCCTCTCACTTTTTCTAGATTATTTCTATTTTGCATCTGTAGTCTGATTTCTGCTTTGGTTGCTCAAATACATTTAAAAGTCCAGCCTTGGGTGTTTACAAAGAAAACTCCTATGGAATTCAGTCACAACTGAACTGGAAAAACACAGAGGAGAAACTTGGTAAACAACTTAGGATTTAGCTCAACTTCATTTTAATACATTTCTTCCCTGAGACAATCAGTCATAAAACTGGTGTCTTACTGAAGTGTCCTCCCAAACTTTACCTGATAGGGAAAATAGATGTCTTGCCCAACAATTCAAAGAGATGCTTGAAGGGTCATACCATAGGTTTCATTGGCTGTACATGAAGGCCCACATCAGCTAGGACAAGGAGCACAGCTGCACAAATAATCACACTCCTTTTGTCTGAGAGGTCAAATACCAATAATATTGACATGATAGGTATTAGAGGTAACAGTTAATGAAGACAGGATCCTTACTCTTCTAGAACATATTTGCCACGATCACTAGGCCTATGTGTAGCTGAAAGAATAAGCAATGTAGCCAAATAGCAAATATGTAAGGCAGCATGAGTAAATATTTGTATCATAGCAGTGGATGGTTCTGGCCAGCAATAGGACCATGTTTTGCAGATCGAAAAAGTAACTGAATAAGGGGAAACCAGAATAATCATGCTGTGATAAATTAGGTTTGTGATTAGAAAGACTGTAATTCCTGGGTGGTGGAAATAGAAGATGCTTGAGGAAATGCCAAGTTAAGGGAGTTAAGTACCAAATCTCATTGAATTTCAGCTGCCATGTTAGTTATCTAATTGTACTGCAATAAGAAAGCTGCTTCAAAGTCCCTACAGCATTTTTTACACCAGTAACTTTTGACAAAGTTTACTTGTGATTTTTTCCCCCTTTTTATTCCCAAGGGCCTTCTTTTCTGAGAAGTGAAGGAGAAGCCCTCTGCCCCAGTTTTTCCCATGGTCTCCATGAACTCTTAGTGTTAGTCTTTGTTTATTTTCCAGTGCCAGCTTATTTCCAACAACATGTATTCCTCAGTACTCGAATCTGTTCCAGGATACATGGAATAGAAGAAAGCAGAGGCAGATTTTAAAGTTTGGATTTTTTTTTTCCTTAGGATGGAGCTAGTGGAAGAATTGTCTTGATATTTGACCAAGCAAATTATGCCAGCTAGTAGGTGCTTTAATTTGTATGCCTGAGGCTTAAACAATGCCACATCCACTTAGGGACCTGAGCGTTACTGCTCTGCTCCTGTTACAGTTTGTGATATCAGATCACGTTACTGTGGATATGTGTCTGTAAGTCCTACTGGCTATGTGTGTGTTTAGGGGTGCATTTCTGGCATGGAGATGGGAGATGAAAAATAAATCTAAAGATTATGGAGAAGCAACGATTCTTGAAATCTAAATAAAATGATCCATTGGTACATGCTTTTGGACCAAATGAACAAAGATGTCACAAGTAATCTAAAGTTTAGGGTCTAGAATTCCTACTAATCCAAAGTGATCTTGAATGCAGGATGTCAAAAGCTTTAAAATTTATAAGAGAACAGTCCTAGATCAGCATGACATAGCAAACAACCAGTTGAAGTGCTGAGCTAAATAAGCCACACTAACATGTCGGAGACATTATTTATTTATTTTTAAATGAATTAATATCTGTAGCTTTTCCCATCAGGATATGCCCCTTAAAATGTCCCTTGTGATTTGTTCCATGGATTTGCAGCATTTGAGCATATTTTAATGAGATAAAGGCAATCTAATTACATGTTTGTTTCAAGTACATCATGAATGATCCGAATGTTCCAATTATCAACTGCAGCATTACAGGAGCATAGAAGTTACTCCCAGTGCTCAGTCATCTTCAACCAAAAGTTATCACCACAAACTCTCTTAGCTACTGAGGGTAGCACTAACTGTATTTTCTCGTCTGGAATTAATGTCCTGCCCTAGTGCTCTCACTGTTATTACTGTGTGACTATAGATAGAACTGGGAAGAACTGGGAAGTAGAACTGGGAAAAGAACACCAAATTTATCAAGGCCAAATATTTTCATTCTCCTTTCCTTATGTAAACATGTTTGTTATTTACTTGATAGCAAGTACTGAATGAAACCTATTACGGAGCTATTGCCAACAAGTGTCATTTTATGTCATCAATCAGGACAATAAAAATCATAAGTATTTCCATAATACTGCCTCTACAGAAATGAGGAAATCTTTAGATTGATAAAACACAGAACTGAATGCAAGAGATCTGAATTCTGTTATTACCTCTGCTATGGATATCTTCTGTCTCCATATTTGTCTGAGTCACTGTTTGAATGCATATTTGTCCTTCTGTAAAACAGTAATATTGGCGTTTGCAGATGCAGGTATTTTCAGTCACCCATTTTGGAGGAGCTCTCTGACTGGGATGCTGTGAAACTTCATGCACTGAGATATTTTAAGCGTCTTGGCGTTTAAAAATGTGCAGGTGAAACTCCTGTGGAAATTTGATTTAAATTAATGTAAATCAAAGGGTTTTTTAGATGCAGCGCTGATTTTCTACTCAGAGGCCATGGGTTTGTCTATGCTTCACACTGCCCCTTAATAATGGTTGCAGTTAAAACAGCGACAGCAGCGTAATAACAATCTTGGTAATAGTGAAGCTTACCCTGTTCTGACAGGTAAAATACTGTCAAGTTCAGATAATTAGACTCCATTGCCTTTTTCAGTCACTGAATGAACCATCACACAGAGAAGGCTTCTGTAATTTAGTTATAAATGATCCATTAATCCATATAAGCATCATTTCAAAAGCAGAAGCCTAATTATGATGGCAAGAATGGTAACAGCAACAAGACAGTTAAAAGAAGGACTTGCTTGCCAGGAAGAAATATGAGTGCATTGCTCATAATCAACAGTACATGCCAAAAAAATACCGGTATTTTAATTAGCTATGCCTTAAGTGGAAATGGGGAATTCTCTTATCCCAACCACCCAAACTGCCATGGAGTTAAAGCCAAAAATCTCTATAAAGACAGTGTACACTCAAGTGGTTGGCACTGTTTTTGTCACCAAGGTCTTCATCTCCTGACTGTAAGAGCTGCACACACATTAGACCACACCTAAACTTCAGGAAACCCAGGCAAGGAGGAGACGGCAGACTCTACTCTACTGCCTTGCTACAAGCCTTTGTCCTACATGGATGGTAAATAGTCTGTAGATCTGACCTATAAGATCATGAAGTAAGGGAGTTCAAATTCTGGTAAAATTATATCAATAATTTCGTTAAGAAATTGGTAAGAAGAAATACCAAATATTAAGCACAAGTCTAGGTTAAACATCAGCAAGGAATTTTCTGTCTGTCACCTCAGGTTCAAAAAATAAATATATTAGAGAGAACTCCATCTTGTCTGGAAAATGGCTCTTTCACTTTGCCACAGAACCAACTGAGCTGAAAAGCAAGTAAATCACCAGCTAAAGTGAAAGTTTTAAACCATCATCAAAGATCTGAATCTTCAGTGGTTTTGCATGCCCTTCATTGTTTTAGAAGGCTCTGAAATAAAATTCTGAGTAAAATCACTTTATTTTTGTGAACAGCCACTGGTAGAACAACAAAGAAGATACTCAGAAACCTATTTAACATTGTATAGCAAGTGCCCTTCAGATCCTGCGTAACAAGTCAACAGGTAAATTGTAATGACAGAGTCATTTTTAAGGGGCAGGTTTTCGGTGTGTTCACTTTGGTACAATTTTCTTCTTGTCATCTTTTGGAAAAGCCTATTATCCACTATTTTCAGTCTTTTATTTATTTTTAGCTCTTCAGTCTTTCATTTATATAGTGGTAGCATCAAATACTTTCTGCATATATACTGCTCTTGCATAAGACATGAGCGGTTCTTTTTGTCATGCCTTTCTTGAAATAAAAAAGCAAATTGTAAAGCATTATTTTAAAATCACCCAATGTCATCCACTGCTGCAGTAATTTTATTGTATTCACCCAGCTTCATGCTTCCAACAGAAATCTTGTTTAAAATGAAAGCTGGAATGATATATTAATTCCACTAACGGGTAGCTGTGTTTAACTGAAAAAACAGCCTGACCTAAATTTGCTAAACTGCTCCTGGAATAGCACAAAAGTGAGCCACAGTAGCAGAAACAGAAGAAGGGGGCTCAGAAGACAAATCTATCCCAGTGTTTTTGCACTCTATCTAGGTGAGTTCAGGCAAGCCACATAGATCCTTTTCCCTCTTTCTTACCATCTTCACACTGTTAATTCAAATTGATGTTTAGCTTCATCACCAAAATGATGTTAAATGTATTAGAACCCATGAGCATTGCCTCTCGAGTGAGTCTTCCCGTTGTAAAATAAAACTGTGACACGATGGGAAATCTATCTGCATCTTATGAATTCTAATTTTACTGTGAAATTACTCTGTCATCAAACATATCAGTGTACGTGGGATCTACCATAGGCTATCTGTGCTGTATCATACATCAATCTGCCTTCGAAAATGTAGCATTTTGAGTATCAGCCATCTCCTATTGAAATGCACACTCCCTGTAACAACAACTGGTTGAAGTGAGGAGCATAATCCATCCAATTTTTCTGTGAGGAAGAATTATAGACAACAAAACTTTGTGGAGGAAACACGAGTATTAGGTGTGAAACTCATGTAGCAAGACTGGAAGCCCATGCCAAGTGAGAGGATGAGAGGAATATAGCCAAGTTATAGGGAAAGACTTCTAAAATCAGGTAGAAGCTAGTGCAGAACAAGTTTACTTAAAACAGAGAGATTAAGACAGAGACTTAATGGTCCCAAAAACACTGGGTTGGAAAAGGGATTCAGGACTGGCCTGATTCAAAAAACCTTTAGGAATTAATGAAAAAATTAAGGCATGAAATCTGTATAGAGTTTATTGCTGTGGCCAGATTTGAATCTTTCATTTATATAAGGACATAACAACTGCATTTAAGATTTTGTTCAAACTGTGTGTGTCATGTCATTTCCTATTTCTTTTCTTTGAAGGGTTAAATTATAAATGAAGAGTGCCTGCTGTGTACTCACTCATGGAAGAGTGTAATCAAGCTATTGGGCAAATAACAGCTGTCTGAAAGACCTGAAGTGGTCAGAGCCAAAGTCTCAATTTTTGTGGTAAGGAATAGCAGAACTACGTGACAGAAATATTATGTGAATGCAGAAGGAAATATTTAAAACATAATAGTCCAGCCTAAAACACCAAGCCAAAATTAATAATATTCACTTATCTCACTACAACTTAGACAGGTTTTGCACGTATAAGTACAAATTGTCAACTGAGAAAATTTAAAGAGAAAAATTACAAAGGAAGTAAATGTGTGCTGTAAAAACCTTGAGTTGCATATTGTAATCTACCTTGATCTAGTTTCTTACTGCACTTGGTTATATTGTTCTTTTTTTTCCTATGTCTTATTCTATCCAAAGCACCTTAAGTAAAGCAAAGAGGGAAAATCTATTCTGTCCAACATAAAGAAAAAAATATTTTAAAAGAAACCAAAATTATTTTCTTGGTATAAATACCAGACCAAAACTTTACCATTCTCCTAGTTTTATTTTGGGCTTCCTACACAGATATTGTGCACTTGATACACATATGAGTTTAAAAGTTTAATTTAACAGCAAGGACAACAACAGGAGCAGACTTCATAGACCTGGATTGGCTACAGCTGCACTACCACAGGTGAACTGGGGAATAAGAACCCAACAGAGGCAAAGGAACTCTCTCCCTATAACCATGGGAACAGACTATTCCTGTGCAATTGATGTTATATGTAACTTAGATCAAGGTGAGAATTCATGAGCCTGGTTTCTGGCCAAGGGGAAAAATTTCCTTGCATTTACTTCTCACACTAAATATAAGGTTCTGCACTCATCACATCAGACATTCTGCCCTCTGGAGCACAGAGTGCTGCAGATCCTATCTAGATATGCACACATATATGACTGCTTTTCTGTTGAATTAGACTGGCTACATTATACAGAGTTTATGCAAGCTTTATTTCTTGTGAATTTTGTATTAGGCTGAGGGAGATCAGCTACTGGTTTAGAGCAGAAGTTTGAAAGGAGCAGGCAGAGTATGTAATTTGGCAGAAACCCCAGTAGAATGAAATTAATACATTAATAAATACTTTTGCCTCATTTAAATTGCTGGAATGAGACTATCCCAGCTCAGTGCTTTAAATCCTATAGCCAAAAAGTTTTTGATGTGGAATTAGTGCACTATTTTTTGATTTACTGTAGCCACAAATTTATTCAGCTAATATATTTTCTTCCCTGGGCTCAATGTAGAGCTGGAGGGCAACCACCACCTCACCACATCTACATACATTGAAGTGTCTACTCTAAGGCAACCAGTGATTCTCATGAGGTTTTTTGGTTGTTTTCTTGTTTTGTTTTCTTTTTTGTTTGTTTGTTTGTTTGATTTTGAAAGAAGCCTTTCATTTGTCTCAGTTTATCATGGAGTTTTGCTGAATCTCAGGTGTTGCCAGAATTCCTGCCTATGTCTAAAAAAGGGGAGTAGTTTCGTGTATAATAATAAAACAATGATTTTGTGCTGTTAGTTGACTTGAGCACTGCAGTGGCTAATTCAGCTGGGGCACCTGATTAGGTGAACAGCTAATCACTTAGAACATTTGAAACTAACCTCAGTAAGTCCTTGCAGTTGTCTCTAGCCCTGAAGTTCTCCAAGGTGTTCCAAAAGCACAGTTAGAAAATCAAACTTTCCCTAAGGCTTGGTAAAAGTTCATCAGGCAGTTGCTAGTGATCTGTTTTTGAAAATCTTTTTTCCAGATGGCTAAAGTATAGCCACTCTCACAAGAGTGATTATGCTGTAGATAAAACCTCTCTATTTTTGATCATAAATTCATTGTAAAGGAGATTATTTTAGTCTTGTACAACACCAGGTGTATTGTCTGTGATTAAAATAGCAGGTGATAACAATAATAATGATTCAGCGGCATGAAGAGAGGTCTGTTCTTACTAGAGAAAAACCAGGAAAGAAGGGAAAAGAAAACTGATAATATTTGGATTTGTTAAATCCACTCAGATTTACTGGATGCAAAAATTTGCAGCCCTGTACTGTACTCAGAGCCCTGTACTTGTATTAGCAAGTCAGAGGGAGACAGACTGCCAGATGCAATCAGCTGCAGGGGAATCAGCCCAAACAACCTGACTTTTCTTTTGCTTTTCCTTCTCCGCAACATTAGCCTAAATTTTCAGTTGCTAATATCTGCCATCTTCCCCGGCCCAATGTGGGCAAAGTTTAAATTAGTCATAGCTTTAATAGCAATTAATTTAAGAGCAGAACTATAACATTAGTTCAGTCAAGTAATAAGCATACAGCACTAGGAAAAATGTTTTATTTAAGAGGTATTAACCTTAATTCCTTAATGAATTTTATTTGTAAAAGTCATCTTCTATTGAACTTGATAGCCATCTCACAGCAGGAGAACTGCCAGCGTGAGATGCAAATCACATAGGAGTACAGAACATTTAAAGAAAATATTTGAGCACATAAGGCATTACTATTTAGTTGCTAGTTTATATGGATAAGTGAATATTGTAGAGTTCATGATTTTGTAAAATCTACCAAGCCAAAGGCATGGCTGTGCCATTCCATGTACACTTAAACCTTTCAGAGACTTCGCCAGTCTCTACTGTTCCCCTGAGTTTCACAAGCAGTCTCGATACCATGAAGTTTCCACCAACAAGAGAAGCATGTCCACCTCCACAGTTTACAGCTTGAGGGTAGTCAAACAGTGAGAAACAGAATTTTCCTGTTCTTAAGGCCCATTAAGGCTCTGGTTCTGCAGTGCATTCACCACATGGAGAATCACTGAATCCAGTGTGTTCTCTGTGGATATCACCACATGCTCTGAAACCATTTTTAACAAGAGGAAAAGTTGCAGTAGAATTGGCAATGCTCCTATCACAACCTGTAAGCTACACAGCAGAGAAAAAAAATCTGTTTATTAAAATCCATTTTGCAACAATGTAATTAAACTCATTTCTTAGATGGAAGAAAACATATCTTCAAGCTTTTGAAGTTTTGAATTACTTGTCTTGCATGCCACATTGAGTTCATGACCATGCATTTCCTAGTAATAAATTATAAGAATATTTAAGTAAAAATGTACCAACATTCTCTTTTTCCCTGACTCAGAGTAAAGAAATGTCAAAGGATCTGGTGCAAATGATCAACATGAGACTGAACCAATGACAGAGTTTTGGAGTGGTTCTGGTTTCACCCAAATTGTTCAGCTTTGCCTTCTAAGATAAGGATGAAAAACCCTACCTTATTTAACAGTAAATATGTGGATGTTGCCAAACCAAACCAATCCAAAATAGGGTTCCATCCCTCTTTGTAACTAGAACACATTGGTTAGTGTTAAAAGTCTGATTTAATAAAAAATTAATTATTTGCATCTACTGAATAGTTGTAAGTTTTATAGAGCTTTGTTATTTTGTCCTACATTGCAATAGTACACAGATTAGAGCTGAAGACAGGAATTTTCCAATTTAGATAAGCAATTGGTAACCTTAAAGGATAGATAAAATGATTGATCCCCTGCATCACCTCCTTACTGGCAATAAAGAAGAGTGAACAAGGAGAGAAAATTACTCTTTTCTGAACTACCAAAGAAACAGATTGTGTGCAGCAGTTGCACTGGATGGCTCTGGAAGCCACCTTCACTAGTGAGAAAAAACATATACCTTTCAGATTTTGGCAGGGTATACCAGCCTTAGGGTGCATTGCAAAGGCTAATCAGACAGTCTGACAGGGAGCTGAGATGTTAAATCAGCTAAGAAGGATACTTACTAAGTATAATCTTAGTAATACATTTTCTTACTTCATCTATTTGTAATTTTATTCTATTATTTCTAATGTGCATTATTTCCTAGCTAACTGTAGGTTTTTATCCTTAAACCTTTTCAAAGGATTTAAGGATCTGACAAACTACAAAGCATGCCAGTTCTTTATCTCTGAAGTCAGACAGCTGAAATACTCTTTGTTGTGCCCCATATCTCAATACCTTTATCCATGTTTTCCAAAGAATATCAGTGTTGAACTTCTAATTTTTCCTGGCTGAGAAAAGAGTTTTAAGAGCAAGTAAAATAAACCTCACCAGTGGCCTGTGTATGGTAAATATTTTCTCATTCTCACAAAGAATTTTGGAAACTGTCTAAACCTCAGGGTCTTTATACCACCACAGAACACAGTAGATGTTATAATTTTGGTAGTATGTAGGTACTTCCTGGAAAAACAAAACAATTTGTGTTTAATAATCTATCGTTTAATGATTGCTTTGAACAACAGTTTTAAAAGCAATACTGAAATTACTGTACTAATGTGACAAAGTTGCTGCTGAGATTTTTTGTGATCAGGAGGCCCTAATTATTCCTCCATTATCAGCAACAGCTGCAAGTACCAACACAAGCATTTTGCTTAGTAACAATAATCACTATTATGTATGTTTAACATCTTCCCCTTATTGAAATTTGAAGTCTTGTTCGCACACACGTTCTTGTCATGAGTTCTTCCTTTCCTCACTAACTACAGTTAGGATCAGTGTAAGAACCTCTGCTGACATGGCCTGCATGAATTACGTCCTTTATTCTCCCTCACACACCTGCATGCAGAACATTTGTATCAGTGTGCTGCAGAAAGGCACTAGGCACCTCTTCATCCATTCAACTGTCTGAAGCTGCGTCAGTGTGACATCTCAGCCTCCTGCCACGTATGTCTCTATGCCTTTTGCTTCTTTCTTTGACAATGCTGACAAAGTATCTTTCTTGTACGTGCATTGGAATAAAAGATTAAAAAGAGGAGAGAATGCGGCAGTTTGAAGGTGCAGCACAGTCAAATACTTTTGTCCTTGTAGGGAAGGCAGAGAGCAGAGATGCTCTTCTCTGTGTTTTCCTGCAGATCTCAAGCAAAGCTTAAGACGAAAAGCAAGAGTGAAAATGAGTAGCAGTATACAGGGGCCAGGACACTTCAGTCACCAGGTTCAAGTGTTATTCTTCTTCAATATCCTAATTCCAGCCATACAAAAATAAATCGCAGAACTTGTTTACATTAACTTGAGCAACACATTTTTAATCTGTGTTTTTTAATCTTGATAAGCACTTTACTACAAAATACTCATACTAAGTTTTATTTGCCATAGAAAATGTTGTAAAGAAGATGCACAGAGAACAAGTCTTGCTAAGACTGAGTCCTCTCTCTTCCATTAGCTCCCAACTAGAAGCTCTCTCTGGTTAGTGCTAAACAAAAACCAGAGAAGGGGTGACTTTAGAGGCTCTCAAGTAGATTTTGCTACTTAACTCATCGGCAGAAAGTCACAGTACATATCAGCAGGAACACAGGCAGTAAGATAAAAGGGGAGAAAGCATGCATCAGACGATTGGAGAAGCCCATCAAGGAGAGAAACAAAAGAGAAATAATTGCTAGGAAGTTTTCTTAATGCATTTCCAACTTAGATACATGCATGGAGCTACCAAAGACTGAGATGACAACCAATAATAATGCTTTGCTAGAGAGGCAGGTCTAGGTCACGGCTTCGTTCATGCTGGTCAGATCTGATTGACTGTGACAAACAGTGCTGAGTAATTGCTCTAATCACTCCAGTAAGGCATTGTACCTTGGCCCAACAAAAGGATGATGCAACAGCAGCTTCATAAGCCTGCTGGCCCTTCAACCTGACATCTCTGACAGCAGCGCATTTGTTTTAATGGGAGGGTTATTTAGAGTTGCTGCTGTTCAACAGGGGAAAGCCCAATGAGTATTCCTAAGTTGGCCAGAGATAAGGGCCTCATTAAAGTGCTCAGGAGTACTTATTTGCAGGTTGATTTGCTGTGATGATCAGTTGGTGGAAAACTGTAACAATGAGAAGCACAAAAACATGTCATAGAGCATTGGCTGCAGGTTTGTGTTTCTCAAGAGCAGCAAACAATTAGGGTGGTGTGTCATCAAAACTTTCACATCAACAAAGCAACACATTTGCTTTAAATGAGACAAAGTCAAATCTACTTAAAGGAAACCACAACTAGAACATTCTTCTGTAGTGCAAGCCACTTCAGGACGCAAGACTGTTTGAGAAGACTATAGGATGAAAGACCACACGAGGAATCTCTAGTTTCTTTCTGCAATTCCTGCTTTTTACCTTCTTCATGTCAAATAAGTCTCTGCTTATAGTAACAAAGTTTTGTGAAATCTGGTCTCCCTTCTAAAGCAGATGAAGCAGCCTGAGATATCTTCATCTTCCTTGTTACAGGATGTCTTAAGAATGACTGCTGTATGAAAAGAAGCAGTCTCTGTTTGCTTGATTATAAAGGAATGCTACACTTTCTAAGCTCTTCAGCCACTCCACTCTCCTAACTATTTGCTGCCTCTGGAAGCTGAGTGTGTTCAGGGCTCTCCTTGTTCAGAGCAAGTCTGATGCACTCATTAAGCATCCGAGATGAACTTGAGTATTTGGTTTGCTGGCTGCCACAAGAGCATCTGCCTCACAAACAGTATGCACTATGTGATTTTATTGCTCACTCTCTCAGTATCAAAAGCAAACACTGCTTGCTAGGATGCACTCCCAAGTATCTCATCTGTAAATATTAAGTGAATTGCCATTGAAATATACAGCATAGCCTTCTATTACGAGAACTAAAATGTTTAACACATGGGTGAGTCCCCTCTGGGGGACTAACACTTGGCAGAGCTGGCCTCCCTTAATAACATGTTGTTCTCCAATGGAGTGATTACAATAGATAATACTAAGTGGATGTAAGTGAAAGGCATGCTGGTAAATACTTTGTTTATTTTTACTTACTTCTGTGTGTGTTTGTACACATGCAGCAGTGTGTGTCTGTAGGGAGTTTAGGCTTCTTGACCTTCAGAAAATAGGTGGAGTTGCAAATTCAGCAGCACAGATGTTTGCACTGCCTTAAGCATTAATTCCCCTGTAAGAGAGGAATTCCAGAACCGATCCTTAGGGCAAGTTTATAGTTTATATCACCTAGCTGCAGCCAGGCAGTGGGAGCTATGATTCAGCTTTATACTTAAAATGCATTTTTGTCTTAATTGTTTGTTGTTAACTTAAGTTGTCAGTATTTTGCAGGAGTGTGCTGCATGTGGATGTGTATGTGATGGTGTGTGTGTGTGTGACAGGAAAGAGGCAGACTTGAAGTGTGATTGAGCACTGGCCCATTTAACGGGGGTTGTGGTTTCCTCCTTGGTGATCAATGCACAGGAAAGGCATGATGTGCTTGGGAAGGTAGCCACATTTGCCTTCTCTTAAAGTTTTATCCAGGAAAAGTAGATTTGAACAGATTGGCCACCCTGACTAGAGTTACAAATGATGGCTGTAAGTCTGGAGAATGACCTGCAGGATCAGTAATATCACAGCAAACACAGCACTTGAGTGTCACACATATAAAGGGATAAAGCTTTAGCTCATGCTTTCTTCAAGGCTGACATAAATATCTTCATTAAATTAATCTTAAATTAAATTAAAGTTTGATCAACCAAAATATAGCCTATTGAGGTAGTGAACTCTCAACATGGCTTGTCATTGGACTTCTCAGGCCACTGAAGCCTCTCCTGAGCCAACTTTTGAAACATTGCTATCCTTGTATCCAGCTCCACTTAATTTTATTCAAGGGTTACATGAGGGAAGTTTTGGAATATTGAAAATTACAAAAGCTACGTGGCTTCTGTCATTCATGATATAAAAGGTAATTTATTTTGACTTTTTGGTCCTATTTTTTTTCCTCTTGTCACACCAGTATTAATAAGTGATTCTGTTTACTTCATTGAAGGTAGTCAGTTGTATCCACAATTGGTGGCCACAGATGCAGCTCCAGTGACTTTGATTTGCAAAGCTGTGTATTTGGCCCATGTTCTCAGTGGACCAATTCCTGATACACATGAAGGTTAGAATCTAACCCACTAGGTATCCAGAACGGTTACGGTTTTAATTGTGGGAAATACTTGCGTAGGGACATTACACTGAAATTTGATTATAGCTGCTTCGACAAGTGTAACACTCTATAGGAAAATCAATCCTGTTTCTGTAATGAAGAAAAACAAGTCATTTTCAAAAGGAAATATGATTATACATTCACAGCTTAGTTTGAAGAAACAGAAGGCAGCTTAATACAGTGCAGGCTTGCTCAGAGGGAATATCCACTCGCTGAGGCCAGCATAACAAGATTGGATTCCAGTTTAATGTGGTTGTGACTCAAATCCCTTTGGAGAGTTTGTTTGACAATCTGACAAAGTTATCTCAAGAAAAATAGGTTAAAAAACATAAACTTGACTTCAGTAACTGCATTTCCTCTTCAGCATGTAGAGTATTTTGCCTGGAGGCCCCTGCAGCCTGAAGCCCCATAGGTAATACCACTTTGTGCCTTTACATAAACCAAAATGTTTTAGCAGGCATTTTGCTCCCAGAAAACGTCTGCCATGTGATCTTAATATGGGGAAATAAGGTCTTTCTGATCTCTCTATATTAAAAAGAGAATATGAAGGAGATGAAGTGCAACTGTTGTCACTGCAAGGACATGGACTCATTGCCAGTAATTTCTAACTACTGTTTTAGTTATATTTGAGTAAATGCCTAGTTCCCTCATGATGCATTTCACAAACCCCAGTTTAAAGTTGAATTCTCACACTTAGTGTCAAAGCAGAATGTGCCAAGTGAAAGTGAATCACAGCACTGCTCTGCTTCTGCAGATGGGAATTGGAGGCCCAGAGAAATGTGCCATGTTGCCTTTGGGGCTAATTGCTTAGTCACTGGCAGAGTCAAGTCTCTCCCACACTCTGTCTTCAGGCACAGTCACAGAGTAGCAATGGCAGTAATTGGAGCCTTCAAGATATTACAATCTCTAACTATTCATTACTGTCCTCAGTTGTCATTTACCATCTTTCAGCAGGTGGTTACCAGCTCGCAGTTGAGCCACCAGAACAGATTATGTAAATCCCAAAGATTCAAAGCCTGATCAGACAGGTCTTCTCAAGTTACCTTACTCTCCTATGAGGAAAAGCTGAGGGACTTGAGTTTGTTCAGCCTTGAGGAAAAAAGGTTCCAGTTCCAGGGAGACTTTATTTTTATTTCAGTATTTCAGTATATATGTATTTCAGTAGATAAAGGGGGTCTATAAGAAACGTGGAGACAGACTTTTCAGTCAGGCCTGTTCCAATAGGACAAGGACTGATGGTTTTAAATTAAAAGAGGATCAATTTAGATTAGATATAAGGAAGAACTATTTTATGATGTGGTCGGTGAGGCCCTGGAACCATTTGCCCAGAGAGGTGGACATATTGCCATCTCTGGAAATACTGAAGGCCAAGCTGGACAGGACTCTGAGCAACCTGATCTAGTTGAAGATGCTGCTGGTTATTGGAGAGGGGTTGGGCTATACCACTTTTAATGGACCCTTCTAACCCAAACTAGTCTATAATTCTACTGTCTTATCTCTGGTTCAGGTTGAGCTGGATGAACTGAAGTAAATCCGGCATGGGATATTTTTGGAAACATAAAATAACATGACAATGACAGCAGACTGTCCTGTCTCTAGGGCATCAGCTGAAGAGAACACAAGCTTCATGAGGTCTCTGAAACAATCAGGACAGGTCACAGGACAGAGAGAGAGTATACATACTCAGTTGAACAATTTTCACTCTGAATTCCTGCCTGGCTCACTCAGATCATGAGTTGGAACCGTTCCAAAGAGCATTCTGAACCTCAGCATTGTCTTGCTGAAGTTGCAATCAATCTTGCCCAAATTGATTCAGATCCAAATGCTAAGAGTCAAGAGGTGACACCTCTCAGACAGTTTAAGTCCCTTTCTCCTCAGTGTTCAGTAAATATCACTGGTTGGGTGGTCACCTTCCTGAGAAACATCTACAAGGTGATGTTTGGGAACACTTCCTTTCAGAAGCTCTTGTCATACTCAGGATCTCCCCATATGTTAAGTGCAACCTTCTGTTGTGGTTATAGCTCTTCTCACAGACACAGATGCCTCAGGAAACAGGAACCTGCCATTTCTTGGCCTTACTGTGCTCCATTTAATCAGCAATGAGAAAAGGTTTGGCAAAACAATTAGTTCTGTCCTCTGTTCTCTGCTCAGGCAACCCAGCATGAAACACCATGCTCCAGGCATCACATCTGCACTTCTCCATCACCAGCTTGTAGCAGGAAATGGGCACTTCCAGGGGCAGAGCCAACAATAGATCCATGTTGTTGCCACCTACCGCATCCTGGAACTGTAATGCCCTGACATGTTGTGACATTAAAACTGTGCCTTGCCTGTGACATGGCTACTTTCATGGTTTTTCCTATGGTAATAACAGCCTCATAAGCAGAAGCTAACTTTCCTACCACAGTGCAACAGGCCATCATCCCAAACTACACCTGAGAGATGAGAACAGATGGCATAGGGGATACGCTGCACTCTGGGCTATCATAAGCACTATCTGATGTGCTGTGAATAATTCAGCAGGAGTGCATGCCTGTCTGCACCAAATTTGTATGGCCAGGTGATCCAGTAATGCATAAATCCAGTCTTAACGATCATCTGACCACAGTCTAAATGTTCTATGTTTGGTTGTATCATTAATCTCACTGTGTGATTTTAGACAAGCCATTTTCCCTTCCCTGGAAATCACTTTCCCACAGCTGGAAAATGGGACGTAAGAGGTTCCTGTAAATCCATATCTCCTGGGGACTTACTGTCCTACTGCAGGATGTAAGTAAATTCTTCTTGGTTAGAATGAGTGTTTGCAAAGAAATAGTAATAATAAAATAATAAAAAAAATTGTGAGAGAAGTCAGAATGGAGAACAGTTGTGTTTTAAATGTTGGTTGAAGGCTGTCTCCAAAAATAATGGGCTTTATTTTTATCCAGAAAACAACTCTTAGAGAAACAAATTGTTTATCTGTCCATCCAGTAGATGCAATTAGTCCAAAGGAGCCCTTTCTGAGGGCTGTACTCTGCAGCACAGAAATCAACCTCATCACTGGCAAATTCTAATACGTAAAGAATCGTTCTGCTTCTGTAATTAATTCAATTAAACTGAAATAATATTTGAATTTTTGTCCATCTGTTCCTTTTTCTGTTTTCAAATGGGTTCTTCTCTTTATTGCTGGTCCAAAATATTTCTGTGAAGAGTATTAGGTGATTTTGCATAATGTTAACCCGTGAACCATTATAAAGTTAAAAAATAGATGTGTGAGAATAGTATGATGAAATTCACTTTTGTTCAGTCAAATTATTTCTT
Organism: Cinclus cinclus; assembly: GCF_963662255.1. Classification (NCBI taxonomy): domain Eukaryota; kingdom Metazoa; phylum Chordata; class Aves; order Passeriformes; family Cinclidae; genus Cinclus; species Cinclus cinclus. The sequence continues at coordinate 66,668,134 of NC_085046.1, forward strand.
TTAAAAATTTTTAAAAACTGAGGGAAAATGGAATAATATGTATCAGAAGTCATTCTAGACCATACTTACTAGCTGTTTCAAAATTGCATCTTTTAACCTTTCAAAATAAGGTGTGCTAAAGTAGTATGCAGTGTTGAAGAAAGTATTGCATTTACTCAGACTATTTTTCTCTCACTACCAATGTCTGCCACATGCTGCCATTGTTACTGTTACCCTTAGTGATTAATGGCTTTGCCCATGTTTTGGAATAAAAGCAGTTTTGACTTTATGAACTAGATTGAGCCGTGTACTGGAACACCTCAAATCTGCCTAAAGCCTGTGTTAAGCTCATATATCCTTTTCCTTTGTTCCCTTTTTAAATAAATGTACATCCCTGTTGCACAAAATGAGAACTGACTGTAACAGAATTAGTCCCCATTTTAACAAAGGTGTTAAAGTCAATGTTTAAGTGTGTGAGTAATCAATAAACTCAGCTCCAGGGACATAAAATAAGTGTGTGAATACAAAGCTCCCTGAATACATGCCTTAGCATGGCTGAGGAACAGAAAGCCTTCCTCATGAAGCTGATCGCAGAGCTGCTGAACAGTGGGGAACTCCAAATTTAAGCAGCCACCCATGTACTGAACTATCTTCTCTCTAGCACAACCTCCTGAGTATAGTTGTCATGCTTTGCCCATCACCATAGTACCTGAACACATTTGGAAAGTTAAGGAAACCATTTAACACTAGATTTTAAGATCAAAAATGCTTATGCTTAGTTTTTAACTGTGGAAATTTACTTGCATTCCTTTTTGGGCACAGAGGGAGAACATATTGCCTTACACACCCACCCAAAAGTTGATGATTTCAAAAAACCCCAGGCCTAGAGAATATGAAGGAAATGTATTGTTCTAATCAAGGTTAAATTTATAATGCGCTTTGATCTTCTACTAAAAAGTAACAAATTAAGAACATTATCTTATGCCTACCACAGATTTAAAAATATTAAAAGTGGAGAAACTCCTTTTACTCATAGAGATCTAACGTCTTTTACTATTGTGCAGGATTATTTCTTAATTAATATCACATTTACTAGCATTTTATCCAGCAAAGGTTTAAATGTCTCAAAGAAGATATTTTACAGTTTATATCATTCTGTCAGTGCTGAGATAATGGGGTTACTGGTGCTGCATAAAAAATCACTAAAAAACTATTAAAAGAAAGTGGAAAGGTTCTTGCCAATTCCAGTGAGAAGCAGTCTGCCATGTGCTCATCCATGTGTCTGAATTTGAGCTGGTATTTCAGATTGTGAATTTTAGTAAGTCATTCAGGTAAAATGGAGGGTAAGTCTCTGTCAAAGTACTAAATAAATTTAAAAAAACCACCACCACAAAAATAAATAAATAAATAAACTTTTATTTCTGAATTAGACTTAGGGCAGATATTTTTAGATAACAAACATGACCCAATGGTTAGTCAAAATCCCCCTCTATGAAAGCTGTATGTGCCAAAGTTTGGGGTTTTTTTATTTACAATGAAATTTTGAATCTTTTTTCTTGTGTTTGTTTTTCCCCCTATACTTGTTTGCTTTAAAAATAATGGATGAAATCTGGCACAGCTTAAGCCCCTGGGAGATCTGCCAAGATATCAGTCATCTAGTGCAGCTTTCACACCATAATGTAAGCATTGTGGATGTTGAATTTTAAATAAAAACATCCTCTTTCCAAACACTTTTTAGGCACTAAAATTAAACAAAAATGAAAAAATCAAAACAGTCAAAGCTAAAAACCCTTTCTCCCTTAAATACTCATCTGCTCCCAACTCCTCTGATTATAATTTAAACAGTTGTTTGGTTTTTTACAGGCAGACAGGCAAGACAAGACCTGAATAGTGAACATAAAAACCCTGCTTTCTTCCTGCCTCCTTTTGAAAAATGCCTATCAGACAGTCTTTATATGCAAAAAAAAAAATTTAAAAGTAAACAAATCTATTATTTTTACGGGTCATGATTAAGACTTCAATTAGTTGGCTTACTCAGTTAATTCAACTTTTAGCCAGCGTTTCATTTTTGAGCAAGACATATTGACTCATTCACTGAAGTTCCTAACAAGCAGTTCCACTTTATTCTTTGAAATAGAGTGGTCTTTCACTGTTCCTAAATCCTATTTCTTTGTATTTTCAGGGGATTTTGGTGTTTGCCTATGCAAATAGATTATAGACACTGTTGGTTTAGATGACACCTGCATGCAAGCACCAAATGATACTTCCCTTTCAATCAGCTGGCAAGGCATTTCAAGAGCATTGAGGCAAGGCAAATTTAAGTTGTGACATTGCAATAGAAATCCTTGTGAAGCACAAAATGCTCAATAAATGACAAAGATATCTCTTGAGGAATAGCTGAAAGCCATCTATACTAAGAATTTGTACAGCATAAGAAAAGCAGAATGAGACAAATTTATTGTTGTTGTTATTATTGATTAAACTTCATGTTAAATTTGAAATCAGTGTATTCAATGGCAGTGTAGTCTCTGGAACCTACTGTCTAATCCAACTAACTTGAGGATAAACTCACAGTTATACAGATAATGCGTATTCAGCAGCTGTTAACTGTGACACACACAGTGATACAGCATAAGAAAATTTGGGAGGGGTAGGATTCTTTATGTTGAAAGAGGCTTGCAATATTGCATGACAGGACATGCAAAATACTCTTCCATTAACTAAAATTAGTAATATGTGAGAGCTAGTGAAGGAATAGCTGGCAAATGGGCAAATGGGTTATAAATCTTTCTCCATCTGCAACATGCAAGTCTTTAAGAACACAGATTCATGTCAGAACACAGATAGGTATTGTATTATGTTTGTACAGAAAACGTATTGCGATGAAAGGAAGACTGCAAAACACAGCATTACCTACAAACAGGTATATGAGATGGATTTCAGAGAAATTGATCACCTCTTTATCAGAAGACTTACCTAAGTCTGACAACTTCTTTTTTGAAATTATATAAATATGTGGCCCTTTACCCCTCAGTTAGACAATTTGGGTTTCCTTCCATGAGCTAAGCTAGATCAGGCCCATGCCAAGCCTTGTGTCCTGTATTAAAACACAGCTATGGCTTACATGGGCCTGACTGTGTCCCTGCCATTAGAGGCACAAAAGCCTCACTGACAGAAGACAGGTAAAGTGGGGGCAATCTGATTCCCCCTGACCTTTCCCTTGGAGCACATGAAGGACATCTCTTATTTTGCTCCAAAGAGAGAGGCTCCAGCCTTTGGGAGCAATTCTGATCCCTCCTTACTTGCTCCTTACTTTCAGTAGTAGAGTTCAAAAGTGGCTTCTTTGCAAATACAGGGTTCTTTTCCACTGTAAAAGGTACATATTTTTATCAAATGTCACGCTGCTTTGCAATGTTCATCACAGACATGTAATATAGTCTCATTTTTGTTGTCCTCTTGTGAGTGACTTGAGGGGAAAAGCAGGCAACTCTCTTGTTGTAGTTTGGCCCTCACCTCTTCAGTGATGGCAGCTCTGAGGACTGGTTCAAGCTCTGAGGGAGCAGAATATGCTTCCTCCATGAGAAGTTGATTGTCCACTTCTTCCGATACATCTGAAAAAGGTAATTTATTGTAACTGCTTCTCGAAAGGCTGCATGAACTGTACAGGGCTCTTCTGAATTGGATTTGTCCCTGGCTTGAGCTGTGAATAATGTTTTTCAGTAGTTTAGTCTTCAGCTTCCAATATATCACTCTTTTCTCTCTGAACTGATGGAGAGCATGGAAAGCATTTCTTTACAAGCCCATGGGGTGCCCTGTATGGAAGGAAATCTACAGTTCCAGTGGTGGGCTTTGTGGTTCAGTATACACTGGTGGGCTGCATGTTTGCCAAGCCTAAAATTCAGACTCAGGGAAGGCATTTTTATGTTTTCTCACATCTCCTTATCTCTTCCCTGCTCCACAGAACATTTTGTTGTTACTTTAGAGCATCAGCCTCTAATGTCTAAATGCAATGCTTCCTGTACACTGTTTCATTTGTCAGACTGTAAGTCATTTAAGTTAAGGATGAGTCCTTTGCAGACTTAATCCAATGAGTAAAGGATCTGAATTTCATGCAGGCCAGCTTTATGACAGAATCAAAAGTTAATATTACCTACTATTTCAGGTGCCTAATCCAAATTTATTGTGTTTAATTGAACAGTGATAAATTCAGCTACCCAGTATAGCAGATCTCCTTTTCTTTCCCAAGCATACATCAGTCGTCCCTCAAACAATATTATACTTATGGCAATTTTTGGTATTCACCTACAGCCACCACAGAGCAAGATATAAATGGGGACAGCTCCAAGAGGAAAGACAAACTGATAGATTCTTAGACAGACTGAATCAGTTTGCAGAGTTGACAATTATATTCATTAACTCAATCAGCCTTCCGTTAATAGCGTGGGTTTGATTGCTGTCTTGCCTACAGGTAAATCTCCATCAAAATTACAACCATCAGTTAGTCCCCATTTTTAGAAACTATATGCGCTGGGAGAAAAAAAAAAATAGAAAAAGCTGTTGCCGTATCCTTTCTTCCAGCAGCAAAAATCTGCTCCAAAAGCAACGGGAGGTGCGGAGCCACAGTGACCTCAGCCGGCGCTGCAGGGACCGTGCGGCACCCGGCAGGGACCACATCCACAGCTCTGCCGCGCCGTGCTTCCAGCGAGAGGATGCCCAGCACTTTCCCGCCCTCTGCTACTGCTCTTGCTCCCTGATAAAGATCCAGGTGCTGGATCTGAGATCTCAGACTGGGCTGAAATCTTCTCCAACTCACCATCCTCAGACCCTCTGAGAAACAGGGCTCAGCACAGGCACACCTCCAATGTCCCTGGGTGAGAATCTAGTAGCTAGGCAGTTGTTGGCTGGTACTGGTGAGAACAGTTTATTATGGGTTAAAATTAATATTACTATTTTTTGCAGGCACTTGTAGCAGACTTTTTGAAACTGTCCCCCAATATATAGTAATAAACATCATATATCTTATGCTGATGTCAGCCTCAAACTTAAGGGCTGTGGCAACATGAAATAAATAGATCTCAGTAAAATTCTCTATGAAGTAAATTTAAAAAAAAAAATCTATGCTTTACAAAATTATATATCTCATATTCTTATATTGTGACTTCTCAAGTCACAGTCCATAATCTTTCAGTACATCTTCATGAAAAAAAATGCTGTTAAAAACACTAACATACACATCCAAGGTGAAAGGTGATAATTTCTGTCCAAGGGCTCATTTCCATATTTCTGCATGCACTTTGTGCTAATTTTTGAACAGAAATCATAATGTCTGCTAATAACAGAATCATTGTTTACACCTAAAAGCATCTTTTAGTTTCCCTCATGAAGTCTCCATAATTTAAAAACACATCATGTGTTGCTGAAGCCATGTAAATATGAGTCTTAGTTTTGTGTATAATAGACACCTACTTTTTCTACTGATAAGGAACAAAACCAAGATATTTTATTTCTCAGCACAGCAAATAAATTGTGTGAAGACCCAGAATCTACAGATTGTCCACTCAGCTAAGACAAATGTGTCTTGTTCTATTTACATTCATGAGATAATGTAGATTTCCAGCAACCCAAGAATCAAGCTTCCTGTGTGTTCAGGGGGCAATGTCTCTGCAGTACACAACCCTCATAAAATCTAAGCCATCTTTTCCTGGCCCAGGTTCACATGCTCTGCAACAGAAAACCTGTTGTTAGGAGCTGAAGTAGGTCAGAGCACCATGCTGTGCTGTAAGAAAAGGTCACTCAGAGGGCTGAACACTGAGGGCAGTTGAGGTTAAAAAGTGGGAAGAGCAATCTGGGAATGGGGCACAGCCAGTGTTCGCAGTGAACTAGTTCACATCAACTCTGTGACAAAGTTTCCAGGGAGCCAGTTTCACCCTGAAGCTGCTTCTCACTAGAGAAAATTTTAAGAAGTGATGCTGTATCCCTTATTCAGAAGAAATTTTCCTAGAACTTACACTGCTCTAGAGAGATATGACTTTTTTTTTTTTGTCTGATATGGTATATCTGGACCCTTTAGATCTGACCACTTGTGTCCAGAAGTCTTAAACCTCAACTGCATTTATTTTACACACCCTCAAGCAAATAGCACATGTTCCCCTTCCCCCTTCTGAAATTAGGAATCTATATATGCCCTTGGCTTGTTGCAAGTAGAAAAAACTTGCATCATCTGGAGAAATGGAAATGATCCAGAGGTTGTAAATCTGTCAGAAAAACGTAATTTTTTAGTCAAGTTCTGCACTACTATTGGGAGAATAGACATTTCCTTTCGAGCTGAAGCCTGAGTCAGTTTTCTTTTGTGTGCTCTACTGTGCTTCTGACCAGTCAAGGGGGTTTTTTGTTGTTGTTTTTTGGCAGGGTGGATGTTGGCTTATTGGTTATGAGAGCCTGTACAATCACTGCAGTGGAAATAAAAAGCCCTGACACTAGAGCAGTAGAAATAACAATGTTGGTTTCTCCTCACTAAGTGGAAATAACATGCTTTGTTCCACCAATTTGAGGTGCAGAATACCTGACGTGAGATGGTGTATAACATTTTGCATTTTTTCTGGGAAAATGTCTCAGCCACACTGCATTGTGCCAGAGCAAAACTGCACCAAAAATGGCCAGGTACAAGGTCAGTGATAACAGGACAGATTCTCAGGGTTGAGGTAAATTGGAAGCATGAGGCTTACAAGGATTTGTATCGACTGATAATGTGTCCCAAAACATTTATTTCACTAGCTGAAAGTCAGTTCTTGAGTATTGGGCCCTAATACCCCTGTGCGAAAGTCTTTTAAAAGATTGTCTCTAAACTCGAAAAAATAAATATATAATGAGTGATAGACACTTTCAATAACTGATCAGATATAACTGACAGGAAGAAATGGTGAGCCCGGTTGAATAAATCATGCAGCTTGCTGAACTTGATAGCATCATATATTTTAAAGGTAAGCCCTCATGGATTTTGAATAAAATGGGAATCACTCAGAAAAAGGCATGCTTTTCCTGTTCCTTATCTAACCATATTAAGGCAATAAAAAGCCAGTAAGTTGCCAGATTCACCTATTCCTTTCACTCTCTCCTTTGCAATTCTGCATGGTAACAGATTAATAAGGAACAAAATCTTTCTACTACCCACTGGTAACATCATTTTTAGTACACACACTATCTTAAAGGACTTAGAAGTTTAAAAGTATTCTAAAGTTTTAGGGGGACCCTAGATGTGTTAAGATTAATGCAAACATGAGGAAATACAAATATCTACTTCAGTGAACAGTGAATAAGGACTGACCTACTGTAGGAGAGGCTGAATAGGAGGAGAGTATTTTTAAAATACATGAATCAGCAGTATTTCCATGAGGAATTTTAAAACATAATTCCTAAAAAGGAAAAGGAAATATAAACGCTTCTTTTTAAGATTTTTCCCATTCCCTTTTCTCCAGAAATTTTTCTATATTTCTATAGTATTATTTAGAGTAATTCCTACAAAGCTGTTGTCCAAGACTTCTTGAACTTTGCTTCACATCTGTTGGCAATTTAAAATGAAAGCGAGTGTCACTTGGCAAAACTGAGTATCCACTGGGGTCAGCAGAACCTTCGTTCAGACCTTGAGACTTTGTCCCACCTTTGTGAGTACAGATGGGACTGTACAATGGGGGGGCACCAGCATGGTCACCTGTCTTCCTCTCTCACGCACAACACTGAGTACGAGCAGGACACTGGGCAGTGCTGGTGGAGCCAAGGGGAGCACTTTTGAATCATCACCTTTGAATCATCACAGTCATTGGGCTGCTCTCCTGTTAATGGTGTGGAAACAGCAAATTTAAAATCAATTGCCTTTATATAACGCTCTCCATTTGTCAGCTCACAAGACAGACATTTCTACTTTTCTGTATTGGTTAAGCTGGAGCATAAATAACTGACTTTCCAAAGATTATCGACAGCTTCTGTATTAATTAAATAACAGAAGGAGACCTAGGCAGGCTGAAGTGATCTGGGGACCATGGCATTGACCCAGCATGAGAGAGACTCACGTTCTTCTGATATGTGTTCCTGGTAGCCTAGAGCAAACCACTTACTTACCCTGTTGTGTCCTGTTTGGCCAAACTGGACAGCTAACCCTTCCTTGTTCCATGAGAGGATTTGATGTGAGAATAAATATATCAAAGGTAAGAACACACAGTCTGTGTAATGGGGTGATGTACATGTCTTATAGTACAATTACAGTTACGAGATTTTTTTTTGAACTTTGGCCTGGTCACCTTACATCTTCCCTTGAAATAAACTGGGTTTTTTGCCCTGGTGTATTTCTATGCAGTCTTCATAAAAATCTGATCAGAGAATTTGTTTGAAATTTTTCCCAGACTGGCCTGAAGTGAAAGAGAGATGTATGAGGGGAAGATGGACCTATACATGGATGCTTTTCTGTTATAGCTCCTGGATCAGATTTTCAGCTGATAGAGCTACAGGGTAACTGAATTGCAATTAATGTAAATCTCCTGATTGATACCACCTAAGAATCTAGTCCCGTCTTCTAAAATCAGACCTTTTTTTCAGAGGACTGTGATACCTATAATGGTTTTTTCTGTCTGTTTGTTAAAAGATGTAATGAGAAAATAGAATGAGCTTTAACAGTGAACTTCTGGGCTTTTCTGAATTTCAGTTTACTCTTAACTGTAATATCTTTTTTAATGTCACAACTAGACTGCAGATAGAAAGGCTGACTGTATCAAGGGAATTTGGTGTTTTACATTTAGAAGGAACATTTAATGAATTATGCTGCCCCCAGATAACCCCTATTTCATTTGTATATAATGCTCAGGGCTAAGGATTGTCTTCCTGATCCTTCTCAGATGTTAGGCAATACAATTCAAGACTGGTCAAATTACTGCTCACATCCTTACTTCAATTCTGCAAGTGTTGAGTGCCTTAACTCCCACTGAGGACATAAAATTGCTTAAATACAATAATAATCTTAAATTTATCAAAGTCATAAAGTTCAGAGTGAAATCAAATACTTAACTCTTTTTCTTTGTGTGATTAGAGTGCAAAACATATTACGTAAACCTGACCTTTAGTAGTATACTATTTTGTTCTTTTTATATTAGTACCTAATTGTTAATTTGTTGTTTCTTTTTTATGAAAAGTACTCTAAAACATTAAATTACTTATAAATATTCTACCCCCTTAATCTCTGGAGGTATTATTGACTCAGCTCCCCCTAACTGGACTTGTCAGTTTGCGGTTCCACATCTTCAGAGGGGAAAGTACAGGTATTTAAGTAGATGTCAGAAAAAACTAAGAGGAATATATCAGATAGTATATTGATAAATGAAATAGTATTGGTCTTAGGAAGAAACTATTTTATTACTAACAGCCTTTCAGTAAAAAATCTGAAAAGCTAATCAGATATCAAGCTTCAGGGTAGAAGTTTGTTGTCTGTCAGGGTCAGCTAAAAGATTTCTCCCCCTTCCCCTCTGTCAAGACACTGGAATAATTGGCTCCATGCATTATGGAAAGCAGCACCTCTCCCTATGGCACAAGGCAATTGTCAGCAGCCTCTGGAAACTGCACCTTACCCCCACTGTACCAATATGCTTCACATCCTATGCCTCCATTTTATGTTTGCCTTCATTGTGTTTGTTTTTAAAATATGCTAATTATTTGCAGCTATAAATACATAAGCATATTTTTACCTATATGAGAGATCAGGCCAGGTGAAAAGTTCCAGACTCTCATCTGTGAGGTTGAGCAGGTGTGTGAAAGCCAGCATGACTTAGGTGTGCCTGCAGAGACCAAGCAACTGCACTTGCAAGCCCTCCAAGTGACTGGGTGAAGGTCAGTGCTGTCACCCTCACAGCAACCATAAAGTTTAACTACCACTAGCAGTGTCCAGCTGCAGTAACACATCTCTGTAAAACTAAGCTGTGAAAAATGAAGTCACTCTGAAAATAATTTCTGTTTTTAAATACAAAATAACTGTCTCCTGTAACACTTCTGAAGTGTTGCCCAAGGACTGCATTTGGTCTCAGATATCTACCACACCCAGATGTACAGAGAGAGCAGCAGCCTATGGAACAATGGTATGTTTTTCAAATACTGTCAGCCTGAGCTTTGGACAGGAAAAACTGGTGTAACTTCAGTGGATACAGTATATATCACTGAGTACAGAGGAACTGAGCAAATTTAATTACCTGAGAACGTGGCCTGTGTTTCCTCAAAGAGTTCTAAGTATTTCTTCCCTTCTGTTTTAGCATGGTTTTGTTACCAGATGAATGAAAAAAAAGGAAGGATCAGTGGCTGCAGAAGGCTTACTCCAAGCTCTCTCATTTGAACCGGGGGCAAAACTCCCCTTGTAAAGAGTGGAAGTCAATTTGAGCCAGAATGGTGTGTTTTCGTAGGATTTTGTATGAAACACTAAGCATTTTCAGTTGATATTGTAGTTTCAAGAAGGAAACTCAAGTCCAAGTATTGGAATAGGAAAATAATGGTTTTGAGTGGCACTGATGATTTTCTTCCACCTATTTTCCACTTGCATTCCCGCTTTGGTAGACCCACAAAATAAAAGCCATTTGACCAGCAGCACTTGTTGTTTCAGGGCAAAGAGCACAGGACAAAATCAACATGTGCTCCATTGCCCATACAGAATTCAGATGTTATAAAGTGCAGCAGAAGCAAGACAAGCTGTGAAATAGAAATAGACAAAACATTCTGCAAATCCAAGGACTTCTTCATGTACTTGCTTCTCAAAGAAGTATTGTAAAGAAGTAGTGATCTGATATGTTGGAACTGAGTTTTTGGCATCATTATAACAGGAGGATGAGAAATAACTCTGCTGAGCAGGGCTGGGTGCCTCCATTATAGCAAAGTAACTTTACATGGAAAATAGTAAACCTCTGCTCTTCTGTGTGAGTAATGCTGCATGGAAGAGCTGCAGGTCTCCAAATTTCTCCTCTTTATTAACAATATTGGCTGCCTTTCATGGTGTCCATAAAACCATTTGTATGAGGACATGGTATATTTTTGTCATAAAGAAACCTGTCACAAAAGATCGGACTGAAGTTCCTAAACTCTTCTCCTTTGACTAGAACCTGCCAAATGCAGATGAAACTTTGTTGGGAAAGTTTCAGTGCTGGTGGGGCTGCTATAGCAGACCACCTTAGTATTTGTTGCATGGTATATTGCCAGGTTCAACTTTGTGAATTGTTCCCACTACTATGTTCATTTACACATAGACAAAGATTGGATACAGAAGAGAAAGATGTGTTACAACCAGAAAAACACAGAATATTCTGAGCTGGAAAAAACACAGAAGAATCATCAAGTCCAGCTCTTAACTGATTAGGCTATACAGAGATAGAACCCACAACCTTGGCATTATCAGCACCATGTTCCAACCAACTGAGCTAAATCATGTGGCATATATACCTTTTTTTTTCTGTGTATAGTCCATTTATCCTAAAATTGGTCATTTTGACAATGACCAGAAGATAAGCTTATTTTGCAAGCATGAAGTGGTATTCACAATATTTTTAATAATCATTCATCTGTAGATATTTCTGATGGGTAGTAAATATGGGTCATTTCTGGCCCATAGGCTAAGATGCTAAGGCTGTGAGCCCAAACTGCAGTAGCTTGACACTTAACTGTGTTTTCTGCATACCTTTAAGATACCTGAATTCCTTCAAAAATGCAAAGCAATTAAAGATATTCTGTTAGCTCTCTGCTGAGTGTTGAAGGAACTGTTACACACTGAAAACTGATCTCCAAGTTGCATAGGCTGTCTCTGAGGTTTCATCTCAGCCTCTTTGCTCTCTTTATTTAAATGCTGTATCTCTGTAGAAAGGTGATATAGCCCCAGTGCCAAGGCCTAGGATATGTATTGAGTCAAAAACACACCAAAATCTCAAGAAAAATTGATTTGCATTGCATGCAGTAGTCATGTAAGGAAATGCTCAGCAGGATCTGAACAGGTTTTGTCATCCCAATTAGGAATAATGAGAGCTGCTGCATTTTAGCTGCATTGTAGCTGCACTTCCTTACTCAGGCAAAGTTCTCCTCTGTTTAATGCCATCCAGTATATGAGGACTGTCAAATTCTAGTGAAATAACTAAATAACATGGTGCAACTTTGCCCCAAAAGAAACATGTTTACTGTGTCTTTGACTAGCTGAAATTTGAAGAGCTACATTTTGATGTGCCCAAGTTAGTGCAAGATCATAATCTGAAAACATACAAGCCACCAGCTATTTTGCCCTAATCTACCATGTAGAACCTTTTAATCATTAAATACATGATATTTTATTCACAAAGGATTGCTCTTAAAACTTTTATGTCATTATGGCACCTGCACCATGCTTCTGACAGCAGTTCTCTTCCCTTAGCTGGGGCAGCAAACCCAAGTGTGGTTCAGTTCTTCAGTCTCCAACAGCAGCTCAGCTCATAAACACAAATCAGTCTTCATGGCTAATTCAATGAACACAGCAGGCTTTGGAAGAGGACAGTGGAAGGATGGCCATGAGCTCCTTTCCATCTCTGCTGGAATAAGGGCAGTAATCTCCAGCAAAAGGACAAAGCAGACACCCAGGGACAGTGACCCCTTAAACTACCTCAGCAAGCTCTGGCTGGGGCCATCTGAGCACACCCTGAGGGCTCACCACTCTCCCTGTGAAGAATGAGTGCAGACAGCTTCTGTACCCTCAGTTTTCATCTTACCTTACCCCATGCTGATTTCTCCACACAAACAGGCCTTTGGCTGCCCTTTAGAGTCTGCTTGCTCCACAGATATTTGTTAGTCAACTTTAAAATGATGAGGAGTAAGAATTTGCATCGAAGGTGCCTCTGTTATTTAGACTGCTTCTGGACCCTGACCATATTACAAAGCTAAACAGAAAATCTTGCTGACATCTGGGAACTAAAATTTTTTGGGTCAAGCTGATTTGTGTTCACTGCAACCTACTTATGATGTATTTAATTAGTCCATACTTCAGGGCTGCTGTCAATCAATTTCCTTTGTCAATTAGCCACAGATGGAGTTGTGTTGCTGGGGGAAGTAGTAGATATTCCTGACACTACTGGGGAAGATCAGCATGTCTTTTTCACACTCCCACAGTTAAACCTGTCACCAAATTCAATAGTAACAAACTAATGGTTTGGTAACAACACATTTCAGGACAGAATTTTACTTCAGGAAATTACCTGGGAATATCCTTCCTCCTCTGGAGATTGGGGCATGGCCCACAGTCCCATATCTTCCTGGGAAGATCTGGGAACAGCACGTAAGAAATTGCTACTTCACACAAAATATTGGCAATGCCTATTATTTTATCTCTTCCTTACCTGTAGCAATGTTTTTGAGGTTTAGAATCATTATAACAGTTGTAAGGTCTCTCACTCAGAGTTCTTAAAGAGTGTTCCATAAATTTGGGTTAGTCTGTTTTAAAGGACTGGCTACAGATGTAAGACACTGATTTCATGATGCAGTTGGTCGCTTTACTTTCCTCCTTTCCTAAATGAAGAAGAGCTCAAAGATAAACCTGGGAGGCACTTCCTCTTTCCCAAAATAAAAGGAGCTTAATTTCTAGGTTTAGAGTGAGTCAGGAAAACAATGCATGTAATTTTATTTCCCATGGCAAATGGACAGTTGATGCTTTTATTCACCTGGTCTTTTCCACTAAAAGATCTCAAAGAAGCAGACCACATTATAAATGGTAGAGAAAAATGATAACCCCAATGCTGTCTCCTGCTTCCAAATGATGATGTGCAAGGCACATACATAACTTTTTTGGCAAGGATCCATTTGTCAAAATAAAAGCAGCCAACTGCATAAAGGAAAGAGACTATAGATCTTGACAAACTTGTAGATGCTAGCAAAAATGTAAACAAGAAGTTGCTGTGACTGATGTATTAATGTAACACTGCCAGGGTACTTGCTTCAAAAATTAACAACTGTTGATGCTTTTGTGCCTAGTCAAAAGAGCAAGTGTCATGATTTCTGCTATGTTTGACATTTTCTATAGCTTCTACTCAATTTTAATCTCTGTGTAATACTCAATGTTCAGCTTTCTACAAGAAAGACAGAATAAGAAAGATTCCCACAAATGGGATAATACGTTTGAAGACAGCTGACCTTAGAAAAGAGATAGCAGAGATGAAAATTTCTTGACATTTTTATGAACTCATCATTTTTGCCATTTAATATATAAAAAGAAAAACCTATTTCCACTGATTGATTACTTTAATGAATAAATGTACTCAGTGATTTGGTGGCTTGAGTGGATTAAATTTCCCTTGCTGACAGGAACTGGCCTTAAATGAAAGTGTTTTTTTCCCACACACACACAAAAAAAAAAAAAAATCAGTCTGAATTTCAAACCACTTGATCTCTGTGTATATTTTATAAACCACCATCTGAACCTCTGTGAGCTCCCAAGAAGTAAAACTCAATTACAGTCCCCTAGATTATAGGCTGAAATAATTCTAAACCAGATATTTCAAAATGTCACTGATGTGTTAAACAACACCCAGCAGCTCATAACCATAACCTTCTTCATTTCATTATACTTCCTTACTGTAATCGATTCAAATACTCATCATCACATAATCCTCACTCCTCACATCCACAAAATGCTTTCCAAAACAGCAGTAAATAAACACTCAATTTTAAAAAAATGTCTGTCTCATCATATATGGTTTCGACAAGTTTTAGATGGAGAGTAGAAGCAAGACTGAAGATCACTGCAGGGAACAATAGGGAAAAGGAGCAGATATCAGTACAAAAATCAAAATTTGAATCAACCAAACAAACCAAAAACCACCCTAACACCTAGGAAAAGGAGGAATTGTGCAATTTTGCAGAGGTGCTGGACAAGAAGATAATCTTCTATTTGTGATCCTGTTTTCTTCTGGTAGATCCATTATCAAACTCATAGGTTATGGTCAACATAACCTGAAATTCTTTAACTCATAAGGCTTCTGTGTAAGTCCTTCCTGTAATCCTGGATAAAGTGCCATGGATCTCAGTAGCAGAGTTTCATCCGACATCTCCATACTAATATAGATTTCCCTTCAGGTGATGTATGTGCAAATGTCAAGCTAACACATTTGCCAAAAGCTAAATGTAAATTTCCTCTCACAAAGGCAGCCTCCCACAGACAGAGTTGGTGTTGGCCTGGGTCTATAACTTATATTCTAAACACATTTTACCTTTCAGAAAGTTACTTTACTGGTAAAATATGCATTTAAAAGTTATAAAATGTACTGCTGAATACCATTTTTATATTTTTGATATGTTTGTTTACTTTATAGATTTATTTCTCCAGCAATTAAAAGTTGAAAAAGACTGAGTAAAGAGAAGCAAAGAATAAATGAAGGAGCCTTCATTTTTTACTTCACGTCTACTTTCACCAGCAATACCAGCTTCAGGGGGTTTTGCTGCAAATAAACCTTGTGGTTGCATGTATATAAAAGAGAACTCAGACATTGGTCAGTCATTAGATCCATATTTCCTTTTTTCTGGTTGTGGCCTGATGTTTTGTCCTGTTGACTTCATGCAACTTGTCTCAAACCACGTCTGCAGGAGGAAGAGTTTCTTACCTTTCTTTTGGGGCTGGCTGCTGCTCAAGGAAGGAGCCTCTCAGTGTTCATGTCTGTATAAATACACCTACCTATTCACTCTGTCAAGTCCCTATTGCTCTTTTCTCATTTTCCTGTTCTGAAATGTTTTCTAGTTTTAGTGAGTGGTTTCTCAAAAAATGACTCAAGAAGAAGAAAAGAGGAATTTGCTTGTGTGTAGTATTTGCTCATTCCCGTCCTATAAGAGAAAACGTGCAGGTAGTTTACTCTAAGAAGTGTCAGATGATTGGATTAGGAATTATCTATGCCTGATTCTTTTTTTTTGTCTTTTGTTTTTTAATTACTGTTTTAACTACTGCATTGTCTCTATACAGATTTATTCAAAGTGAGATTTTCCCATTGCTGCTCTCAAGAGTCCCAACTATTTCACTACTTGGTAAGGCAATTGAAACTACAGGAGCATTTGTTTGTCCATAATTCTCAACTGACACAGAGCCACAAGTGGCAGTAGTTTAAAGAAAAGTGTGGGGGAAAAAATGTGTTTTCCACCATTTATTATACAGAGATGTGCTGATTAGGTTTAGATGAGCTGGCAATAAAAAACCTACTTGCTTCTATGGAAGTACTTAAGCCCTTCTCTTATAACAACAGATATAGAAAAATACCCAAGATCCTCAGCAGAGACTTGTTTTATCTGTAACAGTAACTACATTTCCATGAATATGTGTGTAGAGTAGCTGTGTCCTTTAAATCTGAATAATACTTGATTTTTAAAATCAGAAGACGTGCACCAGTTCTTCTACCAGAGAAGGAATCCTAAATGCATCTAACTGCAACTCAGCAATGAGGAAACTTTTTGTCTGATACAGGAAAAGCAATTGATGGCCAATTATGGATTTCCTACAACTACCACTAATGGAAAAACAGAGAACTATAGGAAAGACTATTTTAAAATGTGCTTCATTCTTAGGGCCCTGTGAGACTCACCTATGACATTAGCATAATCTGATAGTAATGTGATTTCCCCTTTCAAATCCACCCTTTCCTCAAGGACATCAGGAGAGGTGAAAGCTGACAGCATTTCTGTTACAGTGACAGAGCTGTGGGTCAAGCAAGCACCACAAGTTTACATGAGGGCTGAATTTGACCTTGTGTCACAACAGCTCCCAAAGGATCCTGCGGTAAGTACTAATGTATTCAAGGCTGTTCATACTGGCATTGCAATGAGATCACCACTTTAAGGGCAACGTTGAGGGCATCTTTCATCCTGGGGCATCACAGAGCATTGGAAAGATGTTCTACTACAAAAAATTTGCGACAAGATGCCATCGTCTCCTGCAGGGCAAATACAGGAGTCTACTGTTGAAGACAAGCCATCAGAGCCTGCCTCAGGTGCTGACAGCACTTCTTTAACACAACCACTTCTCTAACACAAGCCTTATTCTCAACAACAGCTGCTACTGGATCCAGCTGTTACTGATCGGGCATCTTCTCCTTGTCGGCTAAAAGGCAAAAGCAAATCTGTCAGAAACAACATGGGCTAGCATCCTGTGGGCAGAGGGCTAGATCAGCTTCTAGTCTGCTGACTGCATACTCACATGCAGTGCAGCGAGCCAAACGTGCTTTGTAGAGGCCTGGGGAAGACCAACTGATCTTTTGGAGGCAGGAGAGAGAACTGTGTGATGAATGGGCAAGGCTTGCTTCCAGCCCCCTGACCCGCCTGCCATCTAGTGTATATTCGGGACATATTTCCAGCTCAGCACAGGCATAGCTGGAGAACAAAGAACAGAGTTCGTCTGGACAAACGTGGCACGTTACTGATAGGGCACACTGAAATGGCTTAACCTTTTCATCCCAGGACTCTGCATTGTGTAAGAAGGGCAAACCTCCTAAAACCAGCTTATTGACAGCAGCAATTCACTTACAATGATCATGTTCTCAAAAACACAACAGACTAAACCCACCGCCTACTTATCTGCAAAAGAAGCAGCAGATTGTATTTCAACAATTGAACGTACCACATTTACACATGATAAACTTGATGTAGTTTTCTAGGTAAAACACTTTTAAAATCTGTCATCTGCTTCATCTATTTAGCTGTCAGGGACAGAACTGCTTCTGCCAGATACACACGACTGCTGAAAAGAGCAGTGGTCCCCTGCTGAACCAAACCTTAGCATTCAGGTTGGTATGTCAGACACCAGTTCGCTCTCTTCTCTGCCATTTTTTTTTTGTTGTTGTTGTTTTGCAAGTCTGAATTTCCATATACCCAGCAATACTGGTTGCTTTTCTTTAATGATATCTTAAAATTTGGAAGGTAAGTGAGAAACAAAAGATAGTAAATTTGACTTAAGAGAATGAAGCTGAGAGCAGAATATGTCTGCAGAACGCTCAGTAAATTTTCTGTGTAGGTCCATATTTGTTTGTCTCAGGGAAATAAACCTCAACACTCAGTGGTTAAGACTTTTTCCTTATTGAAGAATAAAGTTACCTGGGCTTTCTGTGAAAATAAAATGCTCCAAAGGAACATCAATGTGACAGTTTTTATAGATGAATTTATCTGTTTGTGAATACATACACACTATGTTGATTGGTCTCCAAATCCAATGGAAATGGAATTGGATGGAAAACAGACAAAGTTATTTTGGAATTATCAAACCCAAACTGTTGAATTATCAAACCTATGTTCAACAGTTGTTTAATTTTCCAGATTTTGAGATCCAAATGCAGGTATGCCTATAAGAGACAAAGTTCAGGGTACTCTGTGCTCTGCACAAGTGAGTCAGGTCTGGGAACACTTTAGGCATGGTGGTGTGGAGCTGATTTCCTCTTACCTGGGCTAATTAGCTTTTATGAAGCAGTGCAGTAATGCAGCTATCCTGCCTGTGGATCTGGCCCTGTCTTGCATCTAAGATGATGACCTTAACTCACTGCAGTGCCTGGGCAGCACTGTAGCACTGTGACTTGCAATTGTCTTCCGTGGAACAGAAGTGAAAAAAAATCAGACAATTTTATAATGGTCAGTGACAAATCCTGTTGCAGTTCTGACCAAAATGAATATAAACATATGCATCTCTTGCTAAATTAAGGCATACATCTGCATGAGGTCAGTATTCTCAGAAGTATGACAAGTCTCCCTTTCCCTGCTTTTGGTGGTTCACTATCACAGCAATAATCACACAGCAATGTTACTTTCCCTGTTTCCTTCAATATACACTTAGGCTAAAATAAGCTGCTGAGACAGTAACCTCTCTGAGTCCCTGCCTGCAGAAAGGCTTCTAACCAGCAGTCCTTTTGTCAGTGTAACCTAGTAGAAATGAGACAAAAAGAAAAAAAAGGTTGTGCCTCTTAGGTTTAAAATATTGCTTTGAAGTTATTTTCTGCCTGACACATACAAGAATGGCTAAATTTTAACACAGACCTAGGACTCATGTTTGTCTTATAGAGCATGGGGTCAAGCAGAAAAAAAGGAGAAGCTGAAGCAGAGGAGAGTTGGCTGTTACAAGAAACATTATTTTCGTGCATTTGATTTTCCAAGAGCATTTGGGAAAAAAAAAAGTCAATTTAATCTTTGCTTCATTCAACCACTGCAGGAACAAGGAACAATTCTGGATCTTTCAGTTTGTCTGCACAAGTTCTCCTCATCTTAATGAGCAGCATGGTCTCAGTCTATTTTTTTTTATCTTGAGCTAAATTAATATCTTGATTACACAGGTAGTATAAAGGGTATCACCCACAAACAATTAGTTTATTGCCCACATTTTGAAATTAATGCTGAAACCTTGCTGCAGCACCCTGCTCAGGAAATTTTTATGAGTTTTGGATTAGGAAGGTCCTACTGGTCCTGTTAGTGCAAAATAACATGGTATACTGACATTTTTATTACAGCAGCTGTGTAAAGCTGTCCATTGGGCAAACCTGCCTCCTCCACCTCCCTGGGAGTACCTGTGAATAAATAAGCCTAAAGGTGTAAAGCAAGGACCAAAACACAAAAGGTGAAAAAGATCTCTTTTCTTCTGGTCTGAGCAAGGGAAGGAGGCCGTGCAAAGGGGATCTCCATGCCCCAGGAAAGTGGGCTGAGGAAGGAGTGGTACTCAATTATAATCTTGGCCTCCCTATTGAAGAGGATGGCAGGGCTACAGCCGCTGTTGCTGAAGATAAGAAGATGGAAGGAAAACTGGATTCAATTTGTAACTGCAGTGGGTTCAAGGCACAGGGCAGAAAACATTCTCCATTTGTATAAAATACAGATTTGTATGTAAATATTCAACAATAGCTTCTGTAGTAATGAATAAGACATAAATTGCTTATTTGATGTATGATAAAACCACTATTCTGCACAGATGATGCAGATGACACTTGATTTATATCATCTTGCAAAAGCTTAAGACAATTAAAGAGAAAACTGTTCTGAGACTTATTCCATCGACAAAATTCTGGTACAGCTAACAGCAATATGATTCACACAAGGATATTCTGGCATGTGAAGCTTGTTTTAGCAGATACCAATGTGACATACATAAAGCTGTCAGGCTTTCTCCAAAGGACAGTCATCCACTTCATGTTTCAAGTGCCAAATTAATTATATTTGACATTTAATTTATAACCTAAGGTATTTTAGATTCGGAACTTGACTATGACAACAGCAGATTAGAGCAGGGCCCTGTTTGACAGAATCGATTTTTCAATTTATTTTCCTTGTATGTGAGGGTCTTGATTCAGATTTTTTGTCTCGAGCTTGTGTACAGGACAGCGATACCTCTAAGCAAAGAAGGCTTCGTTCACCTCCTCCCCCAGCCATTTCGTGATGACTTATTTTGCACTCGGAATCGAGTTTCTTCTGCAGCCTTAATCACAAAGCTCCACCTAATGGAATGAAGGGAGAACTGTGCCGAGGAAAAGAAAGGGAGAGAGACTTTGCTAAACGCTGCTATCAAGGGGAAACTACTACACAACTGTAAGCAGTTAATCTCCTCCATCTAATTTATAAAGTCTCCTTTTCCAAGGTCTTTAAAACTTTGAAGTTTGAGGGAGGAAAGTCATAAAAAAAACCCACCCACCCAACAACCCCCAGGATTCATCTGACCAAAATTGTGACCTTTTTATTTTAACTGGTGGATATTTCAGCACATCAATACTAATATTTTACACAGGTAGATTGCATATTCTAGGTTCCAAAGCATCTAAAAATTATAAATATATAAAATAACTTGTAAGTGCAAGCATCTATTTACTCATAGATGGTTCACTATTAAAAGTAAAATTGCTCAATAATTAAACTATCAACTAGCTTTCAAAAAGGGGGCAAAGCATTTATTGCAGTTTTCCCACTGAAAAGGAAGCCTTTCTGTACAATTTTCGATCATTCATTGATGTCACAGAGCTGGAACACTACTGGAACAATATGATTTCAAAATATTGTTTAAAGAAAGGAGCTGATTAATGTTAAAAAGCTCTGCAAAGAGTGAGGCCGTTTTCAAGGCAGGTTTTTGTTGTTTTTTTTTTTTTAAGTGCTTTGCAGATGTTAATATAAAAGGTCTTATAAAGCTTAAAAATCCACTCAAAATTTCAGATTTTCTCCCCAGCCAGAGGAAGACTGTGTCCACTTTCAGACTTCTTCTGTAACAGAAGGCACAAATCTAAATGTCACCTTGCATCAAGATAAAGGGTTTCACTGGAGAAACAGGACATTTGTCAGGATCATCTCATCTGAGATGACTAACGCAGTGATAGCCCTGAGTCTGTATTGTGAAAATGTCAGTAGTAGGACAAGAGTAGCTCATTCTTTTTAGTAAAAAATGTTAGGTTGGTGTTTAGTTTGGCGTCTTCTATCAAGAATTGAGTTTTGATACTCCTCACAAATAAACCTGAAAATCTAAAATTGTTTTAATTTCTAAGATTTATGATCAGACATAAAAGCATGACTGCAGAGTATCTTCCATTGGAAAGGTGATTAAATCACATCTTCATCAAATCTCAACTACACTAAAGTGAAGTCAAATCTGGCTATTTCATGGCCAGCTGAGATTTTGTGGGGTTTATCTTTTAACTCCACTACTGCTATTAACAGTGGTGATTAGGATGATTTTCTCTAACCCTACTTCTGTGCCTCCTCCTCCTTTGATGCCCCTGGATTGCAGCTTGGTTCTGGCTGATCTTTCATTTCACAAGATCCCTAGCAATGCAGCTCTCTGCAAAATTTCAGCTCCCCTACTAAATTTGGCTGCACCTGGACAACTAGTTCAAGATTTGCCAGGTGGAGGAAGGAAGGACAGGCAAATGGATGGATAGAAGTGGGGCAGTAGTTCCTGAGAAGCCCAGGAGAAGGGAGGGACAGACAGTGTGGACAACCTGAGGGCATCTCCCAGGGGACACATCAGGGCAGCTCCTTGCGTGGCACTGAGCCATCCATGGAACTGAACAGCGAGGGGCCGGCAGATCGGGACACCGGGAGTGTGGGGAGCCGGGGACAGAGATGGAGCTGTCCAGAGAAAGACAGCGAAGCTGGGGAAGGTCTGGAGCACAAGTCCTGTGAGAAGCGGCTGAGGGAGCTGGAGGTGTTGAGCCTGGGGAAGAGGAGGCTCAGGGGGACCTTCGCTCCTACAACTGCCTGAAAGGAGGCTGTAGCCAGGTGGAAGTCGGTCTTTTCTCCAGAAAACCAGCAATAGAGCAACAAGAAATGGCCTAAAGCAACACCAGGGGATGTTCAGGCTGGGCATCAGGAGGAATTTTTCCACAGGAAAGGAGATCAGGTATTAGAATGGGCTGCCCGGGGAGGTGGCGGAGTCACCATTTCTGGAGGTGTTTAAGGACAGACTGGATGTGGCAGTCAGTGCCATGGTCTAACTGACATGGTGGTGTTGGGTCATAGATCGGACTCCGTGGTCTCTTTTCCAACCAGACTGCGTGAAACCCCACGGCCGGGACACCTCCGGGCCGCGCCCGCCCCGCCGGGGGGGGGGGGGGGGGGGCAAAGGGGCGGCCCCAGTTTCCCCGGCCCTCACGGCTGCCCCGCCCCCTCCCTCAAGGCCACGCCCCGGAGGCCCGGCTTGGCGCACGCGTGCCGGGCCCACCTTGCGGCCGGGGACGTGCTGGGGAAACTGCGCGTGCGCTTCCCTTTGACCCCTCCCCCCCCACCCCCCCCGTCTTCCCTCCCCCCAGAATGGCTCAACGCGAAGCTTCTCTTGGCTTCTGATTGGCTGACCGGCTCTCTCGGGCCAATGGCAGTGGCGCTTGCTTCCGCCGAGACGTGGCGCTGTCCGCCAATGAGGTGAGCGGTTGCTGCTGCCCTCCTTCCCTGTCTCGCGTGTCCCGGCGCGCAAGATGGCGGCAGCTGTGCGGGGGGCGGAGGAGTTGGAGCTGCTGGAGCGGCTGCTGGGGCTGTCGGGCGGGAACAAGTACGGCGTCCAGGGGGAGCGGAAGGTGAAGGGAGCGAGGAGGGGCCTGGAGCGGGTGGCGGTGGCGACGTGCGTGGGAGGGCGGGCGAGCGAGCGTTCTCTGATCTCCTTTCACCAATGGCTGCTTCCCTCCGAGCTTCCCTTCCTGCCTTCCTGGCAGTTTCGCTCCGACACCGATGTGGCGGTGGCTGCGGCCCTTCAGATACTAGCCGATGTCTCTTTGGGCGGGCTCTCACCTGTGCTCTCTCTAGCCCTTCCCTCACCAACTCACATATGTTGTGGTTGTCGTAGGGCCTCTCTGCTGTGAGCCTGTAGGTTCTGGAAACTCCTTCTCTCTGCTTGTGGGAAGGGTCATAATGTGCCATGGAAGGGATTTCGGCCTGACTTTTACTTGTTCTTTCAGCGCTCTCCTTTCTCTATGCCTGTGTGAATTATGTCTGTGCTATCTTGATTAAATTACATCAAGAAAATAAGAAAAATATGTTGTTTTAATAATAGGAATATGTCTGTCTTGAGGACGTGTTGCTCTTAAATATTTTACTCTTTTGAAGTACTCCTATCTGACATGAGGTTATAGTGGGGTGGGAGTCTGTCTATCTACTGTGCTGCAGGGGAGGACCAGAGGAAATGGCCTAAACTGAAACAAAGGAGATTCAGATTAGATGTTAGAAAATGTTTTCACTCTTGTGGTGCTGAGGCATTGGAATAGGTTGCCCAGGGAGGTGGTGGAGTGTCCATTTCTGGAGATGCTTAAACGTCACAGGTGTCTGGATGTGGTGCTGGGTGATCGTTTAGTGGTTTAGGGTTGCATTAGCAGTGCTGGGTGGATGCTGGAATGGGTGATCTTAAAGGTCCTTTCCAAATTTGATGATTCTATGGTTCTAGATGGTTAATGTTTCAAAGTTTGTGTGGAAATATTAGGTTCCATGGTTTAAAAGGCACATGAGGCATGAAAAATGCAGTAGAGCTGCAGCAGAGCTGGGAGCATCACAAATTTGTGAGCTGTTTGTTTGATCTTCCCTCCTGGAGAAGGTAATTTGAGAAATGAAGCTCTGCAGTTGCCTTGTGTTTTGGGTTTTTTTTAATTGACTGTTTATGATTAAAGTTCTGAATATCTATATATGTTCTTCAGTTGCAAAAACTTCCTTAATTATTTTACAGCCCAGCAGGTATTTAATGCTATTACCGTAAAGCATAATGCTGAAAAATTCAAGTAACTAGGTCTGTGTGTAGTTGTTCTGGCTGGATGCTCATTGGAAAAAAAACTTAATAGTAGTGAAAGACTCTTGATACTATCAACTACAAAAATAATCTTGTGCTTTCAGCTTTAGATTAAATTAATCTGCACACAAACAGACTGCTCTGTGTGGTCAAATACTTTAAAAGAGAGAGTGTTGTATTTTAATCAGTTTCTTTCATTTTATGTCATAAGTGCCTGAATGGGCTTCAGCCTGTTGCAGTGAGTTTCAGTTCACTCACTTCATTTCTTGAGGTGTTGGTTCAGTTTCCTTTCCCTCAGCTGAACACATGCTGCTGTCACTCACAAAGACATGGTGGCTAAGTCTGGAGGTGTGTTGTGTTATTCTGCTGGTACCAGTGAGCTCCTGACTGCTGTTCAGGGTGTTTTAGAATGGTGGAGTACTTAGGAATAAGCTTTTAAGGGGCTGTGGTTACTGCAGCCTGCTTACTCAGAAGTTGGATACTACTGACTTCAGTCTTAAATCAGAGTCCTGAATTTGGAAATGAGTTAGAAGCCAGTTAGTAAGATTTCTGCTAGTGTTAGAACAGGCAATACTATTTCTGCCTAATATTGGCAGAATTTGCTTAACTGGAGCTAAAGGTGTCTTGATTTGTTCATGTTCTTCTGTAAGAATTGAAAATAAAATGCCCCAAAGAGCAGAAATTAATACAGACTTGGTTTTGATGGCACCACCTTTACCGTGAATGCTTCTAAGTTCAGATCTATTGCTTCAGAGGTGCTTTTGAGGGAACATTAAAAAAACCAATAACCATTCATACAGAGACTGCTTTCTTCAATTATTTGTTTAGTCTTACACTTGTGTTTCTACTTCCAGGTTCCTGTTCTCCAAACCAACAATGGCCCTGGGCTGACAGGGCTGATGACCATCGCTGCCCACCTGGTCAGGCAGGCTAGGAAAGACCAGCTGCTGGGAAACACTGCCGAGGAGAAGGCTGTGGTACAGCAGTGGCTGGAATACAGAGTGACCCGAGTAAATGGAGGCTCTAGTAAGGAAGATACTAGAACAATTCTGAAGGTAAGGAGCACTTAATTACCTTGCCACTGAATTTTGGAGTGATTAGACCTTGAAGAGGATTATAGTGCTCATGTGTGTATGAGCATACAGTTAATAAAATTTAACAAGTGCTATGAGCTTGACAGTATCACTAAACACTAGCTTTTCTTCCTCTTGCTGCTTTTCACTTTTATTGGTAAAAATACCCCAACATCCTGAAATGGGAAAACAGCTAAAACTGTAAAATATATAAAGCAGAGCTCTTGTAGTGCTCAATGGCTGTAAATTATGAAAGTTGTTCCACACCATTTGGAGACTGTTCAGCTGCCTGTGCGAGGTGCAAGTTTTTACTATCTTCAGAAACCCTTGGTTATAAGCAAGTTGGTGTTGTATTCCAAGATAACACTTCTCTGATTGTTTTAAGAGCTATTCTTAATGATGTGGCAATTATGGGATACAAACCATACTTGATGCTGTGGTATTTGGTATTGATGCTGAAAGGAGGTACTGGACAGAACTGTGTGTGGAAAGTGAAATCATAAAGGAACCTCTGCAAAACTGTCCTTCATATTGAGCTACTTTGTGTGCAGTCCTTGTTCTGCTGTTATTAAACTTTTCTTGTAGGTGGAAGCTTACATCCTCTTAAACATGTGGAAGCAGAAAAGAGAATCTCGATGGTCCCCCTTGTTGTTTGAGCAGATGACAAGGAGCAGATATCAAAACTTACTGTATTTTCTTTACTCCTTGCAACTAATAGTAATTAGTACTTTTGCAGTCTCGTGGGGACAACTTGAAGAGAAAATTTGCTTTACACTGTTAAGCACTGTTTACAAAGGGTGTATAAAACAGCAGTGAAATTCCATCTGTTTTTAAAGTGCTTATTTTATCTAGTTTTAAAAGTATGTTTGAGATGGAGAGTTACTTTGCTCAGTGCTGTCAATGAGTCTGAATTTAGAAATTAGTGAGCAGCAAGGTTGACTCTCCTTGAAGCTGGCAGAGTCCTAATACTTCTGGCTCTGGCAAGATGTGCAGAAACCAAAGATAAACTGAAGCAGTATTTACACTCTGTTACTTAAAATCAAGGAAAATGTATCTTACAATGATACAAAACAAAACTTTGTTGCTCTTCAAGGTAACACCTTGTTCTTGAGGCTTGTCATACCTGCGTTACCCACCAACTTAGTGAAAATCCTGACAAACCATTTCTCTTGCTTGAACCCCAAACAATCTGTGTTATCTTGGTTTCATTGTATCTGGGGAATATCTTCCATTGGTTAATCGTGATTTTGTTTACATTGCTTCTGATTTTCTCTTTTTGCAACATATCTGCTCTTACTTTCTATGTGCACATGCTATCAAAACCTTCACAGTCTTGGTTACTCTACAGATGTATGAAAAGCATGAAAACTTGTCTACTCTGTATGATTTTTAGAACTTGATGGAAGGAGGCACTGACTAACCGGGATTTAACTTCAGGTTTAGCTGTGGTATGATGAGGTGGCCCTTGGAAGTCCTTGTTGTCTAAACTTTTATGACAAGTGTCACACAGTTTCAGTCATTCTTTGAACAAACTTGAAACTTTTTGTTCTCCCAAACTGTGAGAAGACTATATGAGAACAAATAACTAATTTCCATTTACCTTTCTTGCCTTTCTATCATATAAAAACCAAAAGCAAGTTTTCTGTCTTTTTATAACAAAATTCACCTGCTCAGGATGGTTTTAATGACGATACCTGCAGTGTCAGCAGATATGTTTGTGTGTTTGCAGAACTGCATTGCAGCATTAAAACCAAATGCAGAGATATGGCAGTTTCCTGCTGAAGCTGGGATCTCTTTTTAGCTTTGGCCTTAGTAACACTGGTTGTGTAGAAAAGACAGTATGCTGTCTTTTTTTGTATTTGAAATACAAATATGTAGATACATCAAGTGTTTCCAAGCAAAGCAAAATTTCCTTACTGAGAAACAATCAGTGCTACTTGAGAGAGAATCTCTGCCTTTAAGTGCATTTAAAAGTTTTTCTGTGAATTTTTTTTAGAAAATGTTGATTAACCAGAATCTATTTTAACACAAGGCTGCTGTAGAATTGTTTCAGCACCAATAGTTTCATAGTATAGCGATTGAGCGCTTTTTTTGTAATTTTTTCTCTTGCCACCATGATTAATTAGAAAAGGGGCAGCCTGCCATTAAAGTGTAGTGTGCCAAAAGGGAGTTTTTTAGAAAAACTAAAATAGAAAGGGAAATCTGAGGCTGTAGTTTTACAATGTGTCTGGAATATACAATGGCAGTCTTGGGATGGTTGCAGCCTAGAGCCACAATTTACAATAAGTTGCATGAAAAACACTTCTGCTATAAACTTTAGGCTGCCTCTAGTTAACCCTTAACTGAAGTCGTTCTGCAAAATGTCAGTAAATAGGTGGTTTCCTGTTTGTTAATTTGAACGGAAAGGATTTTCTGTTTGCTTTATGAAAATAGGTTGATAAATTGTTTTTACTAACATGTTGCCTAAAGCTATTACTTGGCAGGAAAAAATGGTGAAATAGACCATCTCAACCAGGGTTTTTATATTCATCCAGAGCAAATGCCACATTGTTCAGAATGGACCAATAAAGGGCATGTTGAATTTTGTCTAATTTTCGTTTGTGCTTCTCTACTTGACAAAGTAAATGGGATCAGTACTTTTGCTCCAAATCTGTTACCCAGCAGATCCATAGAAATGATGAATGTCAATAGCTGTGAGAGCGTAATATCCAATGCATTATATTAACTTTCTTTTCCACAGGACAAAAGAGTATAGTCTGTTTCTTTGATGTTTTGTTAGTGGTAAATTAAAATGCATAGAAAAAAAACCTCTGAAAAGTTTTGAGTTGTCATGCAGGATAACTAGTGTTTTTTCTGCTCCTCAGGGAAGGAACTGAGAACCTCTGTGCTATCAAATCTCTGCTTAGGTGTTAGTGAATTCTGTTCAGGAGATTTTAATGTCTCTGCTTTATCAGTTTTATGTATTTTAAACCTGAGGATTCTTCCCCCCTCACACCCCATCTTAAACCTCTAACAAATAACTGGTAGCTTGTTAATTCAGCATCCACAGAAATGTAGAAACGTCTGGTCTCTGAAGGATAATGATAACTAAGAGTATCTTTGTACTGCTTTCAGTGTCTCATACAGAGCAACGTTCCATTATTCCAATTAGCTTTATCCCAGTCTCCTGTGCTGCCTGGCTGCAATAATGAAATCCAATTAGAAATCTGAATAAGAGAGCTGTAATTTCTATTTAATGTGCTTGCTTGAGAAATTACTGTTTCCAGCGGTCAAAAGGAGGTTAATCCATGCTCTGTTCATGCCATTAATCCACGGCTCTGTACACTGTTTTTTGAGACTGAATGGGGTGCTTTACTGTTCTGGCAGGCCTGTCCAGCAAATATTTTTCAAACTTTTTTTGTGTTCACTTCTTTACCTCTTCTGTTAACACCAGGATATTTTTGCACACTTACAGGTTTAAAGATTGAGTTTTTATTATTGAAACATTTGTTGATTATTTTTCTTCTGTCTTTTACAGGAAACTCAGTAATAAATTGTTCTTCCAGACCACATTTAGCTCATAGTTTGCCAGTTAGAGGGAAGAGTCTTGCATGAGAATCAAAACTATGTCTGTGTACCAAAAGTGTAGTTTTGCTTTTCTTGGATGTAGCTGCAGAAACCCTTGCTTGGGTTCTGCATTGTCAGGGGCTTTCCTGGAGCATTTGGGAGTGCTCAGCTTTTTGTCTTTGCGTTGGGATACAGAAGCACTTAGGGCATAAATGACCTCGAGAATCTTGCTGACTGAAAGGACAGGATGTGCTTCTGTGTGTAAGGGAAGCACATACGCCAGCAGGGTGTTGTGGGCAAAATATCCAGAACAAAATCAATGTGATTATGTCCATTGGAAGCTCCTGAGTTGTCATAAGAAGCAACTGTTCCTTATCCAAGCCACTGTCACTACTGGCAGTGACTGGCAGGGATTCAGTGGCCTGAGCAGATCAAATGGATTAGGGGCCATTGGATTGCATATTTAACAGACAGTAAGAAATGCTGGGGAGTGCTTAGAAGTGTGCTCTGAATGGAGTGTGTTGAGCTGTTGCTAGATAGAGGCTGTAAATTGGATTTTTTTTTCCCATAGAACAAGCAAATGGAAATCAATTAGTTAGTCTGCAAATAATACAGCAATTCTTTCTGTTGCTTTTCTCCCCCTCATACCCAAAAATGGTGTTTGAATTGCTGCAGTTGTTCAGCTTAAGTACCTGTCTGAAATTTGAGAAAGTTTCCCAAGGAAAGGCAACAGTAAGTTTATATAGTTACTAGCAACTTCCAGGAGGAGTATCTTAGTCTTTTAATCCTGGGTTTGTATATATGGAATTCATTTAAGTAGTGGTGTTCAGTACATGAAAGACAAATTATTCAGGTGACAGCCAGTAGACCTGAATTTCCTGCATGTGATAAAAATTCTATACAGTTTTGTGCTTATATTTTTATTAATCTCTCCAGGACAGGAAGAGTACTTCACTTTAATACTGTGGTCACTTAAGCAACCTTGACTTTCAGGAGTTTAAGCACTTTTGGTTATTAGCCAGTAATACAGTCATCCATGGGAAGCATAACCCATGAGGCAGGATTCAGTAAAAGGGACTAATGCACATGAAAAAAATCTGGTGTTTCTGAATTAGCATGACTTACAGAATGAAATTAGAATAGCTGTCTTTATCTTAGGGGAGGAAGGTACATGTTCAAAACCAGAAGTGTAAACTAATGATAATTTATACAAGACTAAACCATTTTTGTCAAATCTAATTTGCTCATTTAACTGACTTCATAAAATTTGATGAACCAGAATAAATAATTATTCACGCTCTAATGGCTTACCTTGCCTTTTAAAGTTTTTGGATTTTTTTTTATTGATGACTATTTTGAGTGTTCATATGCAATATAAAACTCAGAATTAGCATGTTGTAATTTCTTTGATGCAGAAATCCAAAATTTTCAGCAGGGAAATAATTCGTGATGGTACCTTCAGAGGTAATGAGCTTTTTACTTTACAAAATCCTGATTCCATAGCCTAAGCTAAGAAGAATAGGGGAGGAGGGGGAGATGTAATTTCAGTGGTGTTAGTTTTCATTATAATGCATGTGGAATTTCTGGTTAATTGAAATGAGAAATGCTGGTCAAAGAATTTGTTTCAAAATGGCAAGTTTGTGGGTTTTCTTTTTTTTTTTTTCCTAGTAAGCAGATCTTTAGGTTTGGGAGTTTTTTCTTCCTGCAGGTTTTTTCTTCTTAACATTGGATTTGCCTTTATGTTGCAAGTAGGAAATTCCACAAAACTGTAGTTACGTGTTTGAGGTAATTTGAGCACTAACTAACATGAGCAAAGCAGTAAACCATTCTAAAGCAAAGAGAAACTGCCAGGGGCAGTTGACCTTACAGAATTTTAACTATGCAGGGGTTAATATTTTTCCCTGATTTGCTCTAATAAAAGAAATCAAAGCAGACATGGGAATGTTCAAATATTACAGAAGTCCAGGAGTCCTGTCATGAAGAGGTTATCAAAGAATAGTGAGGTGTCTTAATGGAGTCGAACTTGTCAAAAGTGAATGCAAGGTTAGATATCTTGAAGTCTCAGCATTCTAGTTTTGTGTTTTGGTCTTGGTTTATTTTCAGTATATGCATTATAGGAAATCCCCGAATCGGTAAAATTATGTAACCACACAAAGTGCAACATGCTTACATCCAAATACTATTTTGTAAATGTTCTACAAGTATTAACCCCCTTCTCCTTGCCCAAGACTTGTTTTTTCAATAAAATGTTGTATGAAAATGGAATGTGCTGTAATTGAGACTGAAAAATTCAAATTTTTGAAAATGTAGTTACGCTTAAGCTGCTTACCTCTGTTTCTAGGGCAGGGGGAGGGAGTGGTTTAAGAAGATGAGATGCTCTTCTTTTTTTTTCTTCAGATAATGGGAGTTTCCATATCCAAGGAAAAGCTGGGAAACTTTCTGTAGATGTCTGAAAATAATATTGTAAAACTAAAGCTGGCTTATGCTAGGGTCCAGGTTAGAGTAAATAACTTTATTGTTACATTTCTTTAGAGGAGAGTTGGAGGGCAGAAAGGTGCATAAATTGGGTGACAAGTAGGTAAGATTTGGAGAAAAGGAAGGACAGGTGAAGAGAGCTGATGAGTGATGCCTGTGTCCTCAGAACTGATAAACTTGAGCAACACTGAGCCTGTCAGCCTCTTTTTTTCTGGCAGAGAATCGTTGCTTACAAAAAGCCATGAAAAGGAGTCTTCCTGTTAATACACGTTTGAAATAATTATTTACTGAATCTGAATGGAAGCCTTCTACTACCCACTCTCATAGCCTCTGATCTGGAAGAGCTGAGAGATGCTCTTAAAATCTTGAAAGTCTCTTTTCTTAGAGACTTGGACAGCAGCTGAATTGACAGTACCAGTCACAAAGAATCGCTAGCAGTAATTTCAACATTAATGAAACCAGGTATCAAGTTACCAGCATCAAGATTGAAAAACCTTGTCTCCCACCTCACTGTCTCTGTGTCCTTCCTTGGTTATAATACATTGTAGTTCCAGAACCTTCCTGACCAGCTGCAAAGAGTCCTGGAGGACAGGCATAGCTGATGCTGGAAGAACAGTATGCTGTCCTTTTATAATTGGACTGCATTTTCTATTAATCAAATGTTAAAGTTTGAATGTACACTCATAATAAGTACACAACTCTCTTAATTTTTTAATTTCATTAATTTGAAGCAAAGAAAAGACAGACTTGAAAGTATTTCTGTGGTGTCATCTTGAAATTGCATTTGCATCTGGAAAAATTTTGCTACATATAAAGCATTTTGTTTAGAGACCAGTATTTAAATTTTACCTAATTCTCACTGTCAAAGAATGATATTTTATTTTATTGTCTTGTCATTTCTAATATTGTTTGTTTTAACATTTTGCTGAGCTGGGATAATTTAAGTCTGGTGTTTATTTTATATGGATGGTTTCCAGAGGAAATTTCTATTATTTTTAACAACTGCCTTAATGTATTGTTTCACAGAGTGAATACTACAGCAGTATAATGACTTTTTCTTTTTTAGGATCTTAACATTCACCTTGAAGATAAAGTCTACCTTGCAGGAAACATTTTTACTTTAGCAGACATTTTGATGTACTATGGATTGCATCATATCGTGGTAAGCACTACTTGCATCACTTTTATATGTACAACTATTATAATTGTTATTTATCTAAAGGGCACTTTATTGTTGTAGAAGTTGGCCTTCTGAACAGAACAGAGAAAGATAAAACTTGTTTTTAATTTTTTTTCATTTTATTCTTTAATATTTAGCTATGGATCTCTCAAAAGACCTGTAGAGTCAGAATGCTTTAGTTTCCTCTGCAAAGCATAACAAGGATGATACTTATCCTTGTGTTTCTAGGACTGAGGACCCTCTTGCCTGTTTGAGTCTGAAACATTACTACAGTCACAGAAGTATGTGGGGAAACAGATAAATGAAGCTGAAAAGATGTGTCAGAACTGAAAGAACTACCTTCTTTAGTATTACAGAAATACAAATGCATGTAAATTAAAGCTCCTTAATGCATATAAAAAAGTTTAAGCCATAAGAAATAATCATTTGTGTTTCCAGACTTAAGTGATAAGACTTGATAAGGTACATAATATGAAAATAAAATGGGGATCTGGGGCTTAGGAGGAAAAGAAAAAAAAAAGCCCCAAAAATAAATTTGTTCTGAGTGGAAAGATTGTTGAGATTATTTGTAGTCTGCTCAGGCTACTATGAAGTGCTTAAGAATTGGTGTACCTTCAGTTCTGAACCCCAAGTTTTAATTTCAAGATAAAGCAGTAGAAGCTGTTTGCATTTTGGTGGCTGGAATGTGTTTGTAAATGAGGCATTGTCATCCTCTGGAGTGGAAAGAAACCAAGGACTCACATAAGGAGGTCTAAATTCTTGGGAGAAGATGAAATCAGTCAGTTTTGCATAAGAAAATTGAGGAGGGGAGTGAGAATAATTAGAAGAAGATGCTTCTGACAAATGCATGTGTGTCTGAGAATTGAATTCAATCAACTGGGTGAATGGTTACTTTTATACAATTAAAAGCAGAGCTCTGGGAGAAGTGTAGAAGAATACTACATTTCAAAATGGAAGCAGAGGGGAGGAGCAATCAAGTAGTGAAATTCTACCAGAAATTAAAGAGAACTTATGCATCTGTATCTTGCCTGTCCAGAAGTAAAAGTTCAAATGAGTGGCAAGCAGAGGGGAGGGAAGCTTCATTTCAGGTTTTTGAAAACATGCTGGAGTAAGTCACATAGAATTAATTCTGTTAAATCATATTTACCTTGTAAAATAGCTAAGCAGTAGGATAGATGTGTTGATTACAATGTCAGAATGGGTTAGCTTTCACATATGAAATGCAGACATAAAAAAAGACTATAAGTATTTTCTAAAAATATGATTGTATATTCTGTTAGAGAGTACAAGTTCAAATGAGACTTTCTTAAAAAAAAAAAAACTTGGCAGGGGAAAATCAAGCATATATTAAATTTAGAGTTTGCTCTAGAGTAGACCACCTAATCAAGATGAAAAGATACAAGTTATTGCTTTGGGAAATAGAACAGATGGTAAAAACAAATGACTTGGTGCTCCTGGGTGCCTGCAACCATCCAGACACTACTTGGGACAAGTTTATAGTACAGCATCTGTTTCTGAAATGTTTGATTTCATCGAAGGTAATTTTCTGAGTCAGAAGAGTGCAAAGGTCAAGCAACGGGGTGACTATTCTAAATAAATACAAAAATCTAGAAGCTACTAGCTAGGAATTACCTGTGTTTTGAAGGTTACAGACTTGATAAACATACAGAGGCAGGAATTTGAACTGAATCTTGTGATTTTATTTTTTTTTAAGGTCTGTTAATTATTTTTATTTTTCCTGTAATTGGAAGAGAGTATGTCCAGAGCTGCTGTTCTGCCCTAAGCTTTATGGGGGAGGCAGGGAAAGCTGCCATATCTCATGTGATGTGGTTCAGAGAAGCAGTTTGTCATATCCACCACTGCTTCAGCTAAGCCTTGTGCAAAATATCAATATGTGTTTTCTATGATGCTTTAAGAAAGGAGGAAGAAATGGGAGGCATAGGGAGAACCCACAGATCTTGCTGTCCATCAAGTTTTCTAGAGAATTGATCTGAAAACATTACTGGTAGTACCTTAAAGATTAATCTCTGCTTTTGACAGACTAAAAACTACATGCTAACACACATAAGTGATGAGATACTCTAAATATTACTGAATACCATGATCATCCTGAATAAGCCAAGCATTAAAACTTTAAAACCCTTCCTTCTGATATTTCATTGGAAAAGTTTTTAAGACAACCACTCCTATAGCTCAGTTTTTCACCTGTGGTATCTTGGTTTATCTCAGTATAGATCATGCATCTTTGTATTTATTCCCCCTTCCTATCTTCATTTTCCCCTTCCCATTGTCCAGGAGGGATTCTGGAGTCTGGTTCTTCACTGTCCTGGTTCTTCCATTTGAACTGACAGTCTGTTTACTGGACAGCAGCAACTCTTAGTTCTGCTGTTGTCTGCCTGCCTTTCATTCTCCCTGTCCCTTCTAGTTATCATAGTAAACACAATAGTGCAATGCGTTTAAAAATCCACATTTGTGATAAAATAATTATTATTTCAGTCAGTGAGAATCGGATTCACAGGTAATGTTTCAGGTTTCTTGCAGAATCTGTTTTGGATCTTTTAATTAGAAATGCTCATAGTAATAAGGCAGGAACTAAATAGTACATGCTGTTCTGCATCATAATACAGGTCACAAACACCCAAAAAGTGTCATGCTTGATACGGCCTTTTCAATCAATGTGATCTACGTTGTCATGTATAATTGATGTCTCCGTGTATGTAACATTAATATTATCTTAAAGACACATCAATTCCAGAAATACATATGTGGATAAATATGAACAATAAAGTTCTACTAGGTTAAAGTATACACTGCAGAGAAAACATAAATTTAGAAGCATTGCTTCAGGTTAGCTTAGGCAATCATTAAGCATTATATTCCCCCTGTGGTAATGAACTTGTTTTCTAATCTGTGGGGGTTTTTTTAAATATTTTTTTAAAAAGTTTCCAGATGTCTCCATTCTTAAATATTTTTGACCAGCACAAGTCCAGTTTTATTTCAAGAGAAATAATCAATATGATGATTGATCTTCTTTTATACTTCAAAAATGTTGTCAGAACCAAGGAGCGATCTCAAATCTATATGTCTGACTTGAAAATTTCTTTAATAAGGTCTGGAAAATTACTTATGGGTGAAGTTTATGTCTGCAAATGGAAGATGCCTCAGTCAAAATTTTGGTGTCAAACCAAATATGATCAAGTACAAAACAAACTAAGCAGTGGTCCTTGAGTCAGAACCATTAATATTGAACTGTAATGAGACTACAGTAGTAGTTTATTTTGGAGTTATTTTTTTCCATAAGGAACATTTCCTGTAACAAACAGACTGCCATGACTTTTTGTTAATATTCACTGATATATTGGTTATTTTAGTGTCGAGGTAACAGGCTTTTCTTCTAAGCAATGATGCTAAAATTGGTTCTTGAACAGAATTGCAAAAGAAGCAGTTTTAACGTGAAAAAAATGTCATTTTAAGCTTATTCCTTTAAGAGCAGAAAATTATACAAAACTATGTGAAAGTATATGTATGTCATGAAATACACCATCCAGCTGTTGGGGTTTTTTTCTTTCTCCCATATCTAAAGGCTAAGCTTAAGAAGTCAGATAGTATCTGTCCTTTTCTTGATGCTGAAAAGGTTCGTATGTAGGCAGGTATTTTTAGATTTTCCGTGACCTGCAGGTTGTGGGAATGGGGCTTTATGCCTGCATTCCCAATTCTACAGAAAGAGAATATAATTAAAGCTTGTGTATTTTTAGCCCTTTCAGAAACTCTTAGAGTTGCATTGTATGATAACCACCTTGGTTCCCCTCGGTGAGCTTTGCGGTAGAAGAAAAAGACTTTTTTTTTTTCATGACATGAAAAAAAAAGTCTGTCAAATTAAGTGTCTGCTTCTTTGCTATTAAAATAATTGCTTTAATAGCAAATAATTATTTTAACAGCAGAACAGCAGCCTTTCTTAACTTGGGGGAATTATCTAATTTAATGAGGAAGAACAGAAAATACCCATCTAACAAAATGTTGTAAAAAATGCCATGGAAGTGATCTCTAAACAATTAACCTAAGAGTTATGTTCTGAGTAAAAAGTAGAGCATGCCACAAAGTGCTTTTTAATATATTTCACTGATAGAGTACATTATGTAAATAAGTAAAAATATATTGCTTGTTGTGCCTAGAGTACAAAAAGGGATCTTACTATCAGCATAACAGTCTGGTTTGCCCTTCAGCTGTTTTTTCACAATGCTAACAGAATGAAAGAGGACTAGTTTTCCAGAATTTTATTTTTGATTTACATTGGAGAAACATGAAGATCAAGAATTATCAGTAAAAGATTATGGGAAGGAAATACTCTATCTGCTGCAAAATCTAAAATTTAGCTCAGCCTTTCCATAACCAGGTGCTTATCCATTAAAGACTTGGAAAAGGTTATTGTAAACTCAAGGCACGTAAAGTTTCAGTATTTTAGTATTTGCTTACACTTAAATACCTTTCTTTACTTCCAGTAGTTTTAGATTGCCTTAGAGTACACACATAGTTCTTTTCACACACAGTGTTAATTTGTAAATGGTCCCCCAGCTTCATATGAATCATCAGCATCTAGCTACCATTAATTATAACACACTGCAGGTGATCAGAAGCATCTTTCCCTAAATGGCACTGTTTTTGGTTTTTTTTCTGAATATACTGCACTTGAAGAAACTCAGGCAGTTTGTGAAACAGTATTATATTACCATAGCTTCCACTTTTCATTCATAATGCCTTTAAGAATACTAGATTCCCCCCCACCCCCCCCTTGTTAGTGCTGTTCTGGTTAGTGCTAATCACAGTTAATTGCCAATAACTCTTATATATTTCTAGATCAGCAAAAATATGTGGCTGGTTTTTGTGGTTTATCTGTGCATTTCTATCAGACT
Organism: Cinclus cinclus; assembly: GCF_963662255.1. Classification (NCBI taxonomy): domain Eukaryota; kingdom Metazoa; phylum Chordata; class Aves; order Passeriformes; family Cinclidae; genus Cinclus; species Cinclus cinclus. The sequence goes on from NC_085046.1 coordinate 66,705,520, forward strand.
ATACAACTGTAGGAACAGTGTTTACATTTCCATGCCAGCAGCAAGAAAAGCAGGTTTTCTCATGCTGCCTGAACTGGGGGTTCATAAGAGTGCAGAATTGCAGAAGTTGTTACAGAAATACATCTGTATTCTGTATTTCAAGTGCTGTGCTTGTGTTCTGGCAGGTACATTGCCTAGGAAGAGCAGCTACATGGGTTTAGGAGCAGCTGCAAGAACCCTGCTTTTTGGTTGCTGCCAGTTACTATGCTCTTAACTTCGTATTAATTGAGCTTTAATGCTATGTTCCATTGGGTTAGAATTCCCTTCTGCAACTCCTTGGAATTGCTCTTTCACAGTATTTTTCCATTTGTTCAGCTTCCAGTATATATCCTTACATTCTTCTTGCCACTACATTTTTAAAGCTTCCCAGTTCTAAGCCAAGTGCTGGGCTGTGTGAGAGAACAGCAAGGAGACGCAGCAAATCTGTTAGGAAACTTCCAAAATCAAAAGTGTGGCATGTCACAAGGTGAAATTCTATTTAACGTAAGACTTGAGTTTAAGAGCAGTTTTTTACTCATATACCTGAATATCTGTAAATGAGCATGTTTAGCTCTTTCTGTGCTCCAAAGTTTGTTGAAACAGATTTGTTTCCAGCTGTATTGTACCCAGGACCAAATTTTCAGTGAATCTGCAGCATCCATAAAATCTACTGTTTGTAGAACAAAGCATAAGGAATATGCCATCTGTTTAGCTTTTGAGGAGATGAACCTTGATTAGCTTTAGAAATCTAAACATGAAGAATATTAGGCATGTCTAGATCATTATTTATCTGTTAAAACTGTCCTCTACAGATGTGCCCTTTTTCATTTTTCATTGACTGCTGGCATTGTCGAGATTTAAGTTAAGCTTGATGGTTGATTGGTTAACTGAAAATGAAATTAGGTGAATCCTGCACTGATTGGTTTCAGTATTGGTGAGACAGGATTGGGTACTTGATGTGAGGATCACATTTTGTTCCTGGTGCAGATTTTATAGTCTGTTTTGAGGACTACCCCATTTGTAATTCAGTTGTAGTATGTTAATGAAAAGAGATTATGGTCTAAACCAATAAACCACTTGATTACAGAGAAATAAGAAGACATAAAATTGCTAATCAAGAAGAGTAATATAGGTGATACAAGATGGGAATAGTTCTACAGCTGGCTTGAAAGACTCCAAAGTAATAACAGACTTTGCTGTAAAGCTTTGAGGATGCTGATGATCTAAATTTGAAAGACTTTTAAAGGTAAAATTTGAATCTGTAACTGTAGATAACTTAACCCAAGCCAGTCTTCTGATTAAGGCTTGAAGCTCTGCATTAATCTTAGCCACATATCCTGTGACAAGGAGCTGTTGCAACAGTGTGATAGACTTGTTCCAGATTGATCTTGAAGCTGTTCTGTGTGTTAGTACTTTAAATATTTTTATGAAGTATGGGCAGGTTTCCAGTTAGTTTTGCTGGAATAATCATACTATTGCTGTCTTAATAATGTAAGCTAGCAGATCTGAACAGTTAAAATATGCTGATTCTTAGTAACTATTCCATTTTGAGCAATAGTCATACAAAACAACTTCCAATTATCCTATCCAGTCTGAGATTGCCAGGAAAAAGCTTACTCCTGTACTTAAAGTACACCTTGAAACATGAAGTAGTCACCTTGCCTGTGAGACAAGACTGTCTCACTAAACATGAAGGGGTTGTGCATGTTGTGGAACTCTTCCTTGCACTGCCCAGTAGTGTATGCTGACCCCATGAATAGAGAGATGAATTAAATTCATGTAAGCTTTTCCCCCCTCTCCCATCGTGCTCTCTATCAACTGTGTATTCCACCCCCAGGTCTGTTCCTTTGAGTATATTAAATTTCTGTACATATTACAGGTTTGAGTGTTACTATGTGAAATTAGGATAGACTACTGTTGGACTGTAAAATTATTTAAGTTTAAATAATTTGTAAAATGATCCACTTCTATTTTGCCTTACCACATGTTAATGACTCTAATGATGCAGTGCCTGATGTTACTGGTGCCTTGTATTTATTCCCCATGCAGGTGGACCTCACAGTGCAAGAAAAGGAGAAATACCTTAATGTGTCTCGTTGGTTCAACCACATTCAGCATTACCCAGGTGTCCGACAGCATCTGTCCAATGTCGTCTTTATCAAGAACAGATTATACACTAATGCTCATTAAGGCAAATCTTAGTGTCGTGTTGGCATGAGGTGTGGGAGTTTGGAAGTTGTACTGTCCAAAGCCACTAACCTGCAAATACTATTTTGTAACCTTCTGTATGTGAACCGAAACTGTCAATGCCTCAGATAATACAACTGCATTGAATTGCTGTTGTTCATTCAAGAATTAGAACTAAAGAATTGTTATTGTATATCTGATTAAATGGGAAAATGGTAGAAAGATGGAAATGAAGTTTTAATTCACTATTTTTAAAAAAATTTGAAGTTCTTTTAATTAAACATTCTAGTGAAATTACATTATCTTTACCATCAATTATTCACTCCTTTTACTATTTATTGAATTTTTATGTATATCAACCAGCTTTCCTTTTGTTTTCCATGGATGTTTACACTATTTTGTACAAGTTAAGAGCTATATTGTGTGCCAAGGATATGAAAAAGGGAACATGCAAATGTTACAAAGTATTTATGTGACCGAATAAATTATTTTAAAACTGTAGTCTTAATTTGGCTATGAAGCTTTCTAGTTGTTTTTTCAGTTAAGAAGATTTTTAAAGGTTAGTTCACTTTTCCTGCTTCATTTTGTGGTGTACTGTTTTGTATCTAGAAGCATTTCCTCTCAACCTGGGTAGCAAAGTTAGTGTTCTTAAAGATTTAGCTTGTGCCTTGCTTTATATTTTTTACATAACTGCAAATGCACTTTTCCACCCCCACAACAGAACCAACCAACACCCTCAACTTGAGATAATTTGCTGCTCTGTCAAGTTCATTAGCAGTGTTTAAAGTGGGCTTTAAAGCAAGCTACACTGCTGTTGTTGCAGATTTGGATGGGTCATTTTACTGTAGAATGTGGTCCTCTGATTTCTATTTGTACAAGTATAAAAGTACTAACTTGAATTGGTTAATTACCTTCTGCACAATTCAGATAACATTTCTTTTAAGACATGAAAGAAATACAAAAATACTTTGATATTTTAATTGATGAATCAACTATGTTGGTTTCTTCAGCAGTGCTTAGTGGACAACTTCACTTGTACATTCTTTTGTTTAATGTGCTGCTTATAAGCCTCTCACCCAGTAAATATAAAAAAGCTGTCTTGGATAGATGTTTGAGCATTTTGAATGTTAAAAGTCCTTTAAAAATAAATTAAAAATATAAAGAAGTAGATAAGGAGATGAGATAATTAAAATACATCCTGACACATAAATGGACAGAAGAAAATTGCAAGGACAAGCATAACCTGGATAATTCCACACTCCAATAGGTGTTTTCTGTAGATATACATAATTTTATTTTTAATTCTTTTACTGAAGGTTTACATGCACACCAAGTTACTTTTAGGGCAGAAATTTCTCACCATTTCCTGGAGGCTTAATTTTCCACTTCTAGCTACTCTTGTTCCTATCTGTTTAGAAGCTCACCTTATGTACTTACAAAGATCTCTCTGAAATCTTGCGGTCTGTTCAAGAGTTGTGGAGTGGGCATTTAGTACAAACATACATTAGAAAGTTCGTTCTCAAAGCTTTTGATGTACAACTGCCTGAGAGCTTCAGGTGTTTACTGTCAGTACTTTTAACATCCATTTTTTTCAAACATTTGTTACCTAACAGTATGTATTCCAGTGAGTGTTCTTTTTCCCCTTATGGGTGGGAGCAAGTGATGATAATACCTGCATTTGTACTACATTCTGTTATAATGAATCCTTTTCTGCTTCAGAAGGGGAGCATGGGTGTAAATCATCAGTACATTTGGTCAGGTTTAGGGAAGTTTCACATGCATCTTAGGGATTTATCATTTTTATCTATGCTTTTACAAGTGAGAATGATTTAAATTCTTTACAGTGAATGTGCAAGCCTTTATCCATGAAAATAGCTTACATTACAGCTGAGAACACTGAAATGGAGCCTGTGCTAAATGTTGCTGGGAACAATACTGTCATCTTTTCAGACAGGTTGTTGTAGAGATGGTGCTACAAAATGTCATGTTTCTTTTAATCCCAAATAGCTGCTGTTTGCAAGTATTGGGATTTCTCAGGTTGGCTACATGCTACTGCTTCAGTATCTCCTAGCTTCTTGTGCCAGTTTTATTTTCTCTGGTGTAGAACAAAAGTGTTTCTTGTGCTGAAATGTTAAAAAAAAATTCACCTAGTAGAAAGATTAAATGTTTAGAAATGGAATAGTAATATTTAACTCTCTACTATCTAAAAGGCATTTGTTCATTATCATATAGTAACTTGAGCATGTTTCAATTTTCTTTCCCCCGCTTAGGGAAACTTAGGGGGATAGAGGGTTAAAAGCAAAGAAGGATGAATTGAGATTTTGCCTTTAGAGAGATGACTGGGAAAACCAGATGGTATTGATTTTTCTTGCGTCTCCCCCTTTTTATCTAATGCCTTTTGATCAAGGACAAATAAATCTGTAAGAAAACTTCTGAAAAATCACACAGTTCTGAGTTTGTCTGAGACTACAAGGTACATTTTTTACAACTATGCTTCATAATTTTGAAAGATGAGGTGTGTAGTGGGAGCTCTCAAATTAACATTGATAATTTATGTAAAGGATTTGCATTGGGTAAATGTTAAGCTGCTTTTGAAGGCACTTCCTCTTTCTGTCATATTTTACTACGCTTGGACTGAACATTAGTAAAAGAGACTTTGCTCCCTTGCAACCCCTTTCACCGTTCTTAAAACTCCTGTTGCTGAAGGGCACTGTGATGTTTTACTTTCGTTGCTTTGCATTTTGATGATGATGATGACCACAGTGATGCGTGGAATTTATTTTCACAGCATTTCATGAACAGCAGCACTTTCATTTGTTAATGTATCTCATCATTGCAGTATTATTATTTTGCATAAGTGTTCTAATTTATTCAAGGGGCCTGACATGTTATGGTCTTATAAGTATGTGCCCCTGGGACTTGAGTGTGTTGCCATATGGTGAGATAGTGCTGCATGACAACCTTTCAGCAACAGAAGAATTCAACAGTGAAATAAATATGATAATTGTAAGTATTCAGTGAAATCCTACACTTAGCACTTTTGCTTTTTCCCCTTGATGTCAAGATGCTTGTAGACCAACCAGGTTGAAACAGGTGTTCAAGTATTGCATAAGATATGTTAAAAATGTGCTGATGATTTTTAGTTGTCTCTGTGTGTGTCTCTCACTTTTAAATGAGAGTTCAGTTTCTTGCTAAAACATGTACCTGGACAACAGTGATTTATAGAAAAATCTAAGTTTAATATGGGATTAGGAAAAAGAGTGAGCAGGAATTAGAAATTTGGAAAGATTACACTGAACAAAAGAAAAAGAGTTCTAGTTTAGACCTGGGCACTAAGAAAATCTGACCATTCAGATGGAACCAAAGTGAAGGCTTTCCAGTAGCAAAACTAAATAAATTATTTATGATGGCTTAAGTGTGTAACATGCTTTCTGTTGTGTTCCTGGTCATCAGTGATTTACCTTCCACGTTAGCATCCCAGTGTTTCAAACTGAAAATTAGTTAGAAGGTTCTGGTTCACACTTGAAACAGTCCAATACAGCAAGTTTTGTTACCCTTCTTCACCCCACCCACAGTAAGTACTTGATGTTGATAGGTTTGCACCTATTAAATTTCCCAAGATTCTTTGTGTCGAAAATGTACATTTTGCCAGTGAAGCCTCCTAGCAAACACCTTAGCTGTTTGCCTGTAAGAGGTGATATTTTCACATATTTTTAATCTTTTTCGTCTTGTATTCTTTCTGTATAGCCTACCCAGTCCTCTTGAAAATATTTGTAAATTGAAGTAGATGTTGTCTCAGGATTTTCATGATACTGGCCAAATCTTTGGAAGCACATAGGCCTAGAAATGGGGAGCTTATTTTTTGTGAGGTGCACCCTTGACTTTCCAATAGGTGTTACAGCTTTAGAATATCTTGACAAAAAAAAAATCAAAAATAAAAATAATCGTACAAGTTCACTTTGTTTCTCTCTCACACACATACACATATATTAATTTCAATCATAGCTGATGGAAGGTTATTCTGGACCTTTCAGTGTGGGTGTGGATCCTGGGTTACTTGCAGGGAGCTGAGACTCTTAAGTAAGGTTTAAAGTAGATGTACTTTGCAATTCAAATAAGACATTCATTTATATTAACTGTTTTATATGAAAATGTGACTTAGAAGTGGTTTTGTCTGTGAAATAGACCAAGTAGCATTGCAGATAGAAGAACAGTACAACTTGGGTATCTTTAGTTTTTGCTTGGTTACAAAAACAATAGGTGATCAAAAGTCAGCTGTTGATCTGTAGGAGGACAAAGTACTTAAAAAGCAACTGGCTGAGAGAGATGAAAATAAAGGAATAGATAGAACTATAAAATCATTATTGAGAAATCCCATGTAAGCTCTTCTATTTAGAAGGGTTCATATTCTTTCTGATCTGATAGCATCTTCTGTTTGCATCTCTGCAGGTTATTTATGGTTTGTCTGCTATGTTGAATGCAGAAACTGGGAATAGATTTTTCAAGCAGATTTGCTTGATATGGCCATAAATTGATTTTACAATTGTATTTATATACAGAACCTTGTATGAAATTTTTTCTACCTTTTTTTATTTTTTCGCTAGAAAGAGGGATCTGTAGGCCTATCTGATTTTTTCCCCCTTTTGGTTTTTAATCTTATCACCTCTTTTAATCTTTGGTGTGTTTCACAGTCTTTAACTTCAAAGTGTAATTGCAACGATGCAGCTGCTTAATAGATTGCTGCATTTAGTATTTTTCCCCTAAGAGCAGTATTTCTTTTTTGCATCTATAATTGGATCATGCTGCTGCTGATGGAAGTGCCAGGTTTCATATTTACCATACACCTGAGCACATGCTTACTCACTTGGTAATCCCAGTATTTTTTTTAATTTATTTATCAAAATTGACTTGGACTGCACACATTTGCTTTGTGATGGAATTTTATTGCAAAGGAAATTAAAGGGGAAATGTCATCATGCACCTCTTGCTTTGCCAAGTCTTCAGATTCAGACTGGGCCTTTGTATCCCACCGCTGCATGTCTTGAATGTGAGATGTATCTTACCTCAGAGTCCAGCTCCAGGGCGACACAAAGATATCACAGATTTGGAAAGGGGGCTCAATTTTGTAGCAAGCATTACTTGTTGCTGCTCTGTGCACGTTCCTGCAGGCGTGGCCTTTATTTTCCATGCTGGTAGTGACTACAGCCAGTGCGGCTGCCACAGAACACCGTGCGTCCCATCTCTCACTCTGCAGGTAGGCAGGAGGCGATTAATTTTTCATTGTTGCTGCATCTGAAGGATTCCCCTTTCCCCTCCCACGCTACCTTGGCCCCTTTAGGAAGATTTTCATCCATTAAACTTTCCCTTCTCTGTTGGAAGAACTAAATCTCTTTCAGCATTTTCATGCTGGTGATCTAATTTGACAGCTCGTAGGTGATGTCTGTTCCTCTTCAAAGAGGCAGGTAGCCCCGGGCTAGCCAGCTGCATTGTGGATTCTGCAGATTTGGCTTGCTGTTCCTGCTGGGTGTCATCTGTCTTCTCAGTCTTGCGGTGGATAATTTTTGTCCTCCCCAGAATCATCTGCCTGAGCAGTTTCTGCCTGGCAGGCCTGTCTGTCCAGGTTGAGCATCAAACACAGTGGCCGCCCGGCTAATGTGACAAGGCACCCCTCCAAAGAGCGCAGCCCCGGGCCTGCTCAGGCCAGCATCTGCATCGCAGCCCGCAAACTTCCAGCCATCACGACCATGGTCTTGCTCTCCCATCACGGGTGCAGCCCATGGACTTATTCTGCTGGCACAAAGTATGTCCCCCGCCTCGCCCTCTTAAGGGCCGTCGCTCCGATTCCTCCCATCTGGGCAGATGTCTGCCTCAACAGGTTTGGGTTTCCCTGCCTGTTGCCGGCATTTGACTCGGACATCGCCACTTGGATGAAATAATCCTTTAGTGGATTATCATCGCCACACAGCCTGTGGGGGAGATGACAGGACTCGGCACGTTCATCTGAAGATTTTGCAATTTCAGAGTGCTGCTAATGCTAATGGGAAGTGGCAGGGTGATCCCTAAAAGAGAAAGCGGGTTCCATTGCACGGCAAAAATGACAGAGGTTGTTTAGCCTATCTTCCAAAAAAATACATGATGACTACATATGGTGATTTTCATGCTCCAAGCCATAGCTATTTCCATATTTTTATGACTTGATGACTACTTTCTACAAACTGACAGGTTAGGGGCTCCACAAGTATTGTCTTTTTATAGCCATCACCTCTTTAAGTCCTCCTTAATTTCTTTAAAATACGTTTTGAAAATAAGCTTGACTGGGCAATGACAGTAAGCAGGGGAACAAAAAACAAAACCAGGCATAAATACAACAAATAGCATTTTCTTAAAAAAAAAAACAAGCAAAAACCAACATTATTCAAACAAAGAGGAATGGTTTTAAACAGTAGTCCTAGAAACCAATGCAATTATCTGTCACAGGATTTGCCCTTGTTGCAGTCCCATTATTCTAAACCTGACATTGGTCGTGATGTAAAAACCCTTTCCTAGAAATGCAGTAGTTATAAAACCCCTCAACTACAGGATTTCCTTCTTAACAAATAAAAAGAGCTGGAGCATAGGGTTTAGAGGGGCAACTATCTTGTCCAAGAAGCTATGAAAGGACGGCAGCTAAGCTGGAAAGGGTAAAATTAACATTTGAACAATTCTAGCCCAAATTAGTAGTGATGATTGAGCAGCTGGAATATCCTGCAGATATTATAAATATATATGCATGACTGTAATTTACTGGTGATTGTCAGATGCTTACATGTTTTGGATTCAAGTGGAAAAATATAAATACTAATTTACAGGTTGCAATAGGTGGTGACTTTCCGTAAAAAAGATAATGTAGAAGGAAACAATTTTTAAAATAATTCTTATATCTACTAATTGCCTAATTAATGTAATATTCACAGACTATGTAATAGTGAAGGAGCAAAAAACTACATTATATATTTAAGCTAAATTTAATATCAATGTTAGTTGAAGTATTGAACACTTCTATTTTAAGATGTAAGTTTTATTTTATTATTTAGACAGGTTCCAGCAATATTTTGCCTGATTTTGGGGGAGATTGTTTTAATAAAACCAATTAACTCATATTTAATTCTGAATTTAGAAGATTATAGATATTGTCCAAAAAAACCCAAAATACAGTAATTTCCATGAGCAGTTTTCAACCTTTTATGATGTGGCACAGGATTTAATAATAGAATCTTTTTTTGTGTCAGTTGTAATAGCTTTAAAAAAAATCCTTTTTTTTTCTTTTTTTTTTGTGTGCCACACAATTGCTCCTACTTACAAAAGCTATGCAGAGTAGAACATGGGCAGAACTAATTTTTAACACAGAATACATACTACTCCTGCTTTCTACTAATAAACTAGTAATTGTTCTAGCTAAACTGGCACCTTTCTGGTATTCCAGGTAGAAAGGAAGCCTTCAGGACACTGAAGGCTGCAGCAGCTATAGCAGAATTTGCGGTCCTGTTTACTCTTCATTGACCATATAATGACACTGAGAAGTGTGGTATGTATTGCAGATTTTAAAAAAATGTGGAAAAGAAGAAACAAATTTAGATGCAATGGCCTAAATAGAAACAACCTGTTCTAGAAATTATTGAGTAGCAGGAAGGAAAAAATAAGTTAATATACTGTAATTTATAAGTGGCTAGGAGGGAGGGGGAAGTATACTGAAAATATCCTAATGCTTTCACAGAATCACAGGTATGGGTCAGGTTGGAAGGGACCACATTGGTTCATCTGGTCCAACCTCCCTGCTCAAGCAGGGTCATCCCAGAGCACTTGGCAAAGGATTTCATCCAGAAGGTACTTAAGTACCTCCAGGGAGGGGAACTCCACAACCTCTCTGGGCAATCTGTTACAGTGCTCAGACACCTGCATAGTAAAGAACTTCTTCCTCGTATTCAGGTGGAATTTCCTGTGCATCAGTTTCTACCCATTGCCACTTGTCCTACTGCTTGACACCACCAAGAAAAGCTTGGGCCCATCCTCTTGTTAGCCTCCCTTCAGATACTGATAGACACTGATAAGTTTCCCTCTCAGTTGTTTCTTCTCAGGGCTGAACAAGCCCAGTTCCCTCAGCCTTTCATTGTAAGAAATGCTCCAGTCTCCTAATCAATTTTGTAGCTTTCTACTGGACCTCCTCCAGGAGCTCCATGTCTTTCTCATACTGAGAACCTCTCCTGTACTCTGAAGTGGTTTTGAAAGAAACGTACAGGGATTTTACATCACTTTTGCTTTTTTTAATAGTTGTAAAAAGAGACTGCTGTATGCTTTTTTGTTGGGTTTGTTTTTGTTGGGTTTTTTGTAGCCTGGTGTCCAGCAGGGGTTATCCATGTTTGCTGCACCTAGAAGCAAACTGGGTTGCTTACTGTATGTTCCTTACTATAACTTCTCAGTCAGAGAATCAATTAGATTGGAAAAAAACCTCTGAGATATCGAATCCTACCTATGACTAAACACTGCCATGTCAATTAGACCAAGCGCCACGTCCAGTCTTTCCTTAAACACCCCCAGGAACGGCGACTTCCCCACCTCAGCCATTGCAGCCCATGTCTAATCACCCTTTCCGTGGAGAAATTCCTCCCGATGTCCAACCCGAGCATACCCTGACAGACCTTGAGGCCATGACTTCCCGTCCCGTCGCTGGTTACCTGGGAGAAGAGGCCGCCCCCCACCTGGCTACACCCTCCTTCCAGGTGTTCCGGAGAGCAGCCAGGTCTCTCCTGAGCTTCCTTTGCCTCAGGCTGAACACCCGCAGCTCCCTCAAGCCTCTCCTCACAGGACGTGCCCTCCCGCCCCGCCGCCCTTCTCCCCCCGCACTAAGAGCAGCCCCACCTGGGCCCGCAGCTCAGGGGGCCCGGGGCTCCTCGGGGGCGGTTCCCGCAGCCGCGGCCGGCGCGCCCCGATGACCTCACGGCGCGGCACCGGGCCCGGCGGAAGCTCTGCGGTGTCGGGAGAGAGGGACGGAGGGAGGCCGGGGAAGGGCCGGGCGGCCCGGGCTGCGCTGCCCGGGGGCCGCCGAGCGCCATGAGCGGGGCCGGCCCCGCGTCCCCGCCGACAGGAGACAGGAGACGGGACTCTCCGGCCGCCGGGTCCCCGATCCAGCCCATCATAAAGGGTAAGGAGGGAGCGGTGCGAGTCCCCGGAGGTGCCGAGCCTGCCGTGTAGCACCGCGGCAGCGGCGGAGAGAAAGCCCAGGCGCCTCGGGAGCCGCCAGGACTCCCCCAGGAGCGGTCCGGCTCTCCGGGATTCCAGCGCCCTCCAGCCCTCCCAGGTTCGGCGGCCTGTGCTGAGGTTTAAAGCTGGACTTCTGGGAGGCTTAGCTGGCTTTCGCCTCTCGGAACTGGAAACCAGGGTGTGTGTCTCTGTTTTTTTTTCCGAGGAGCCGAGTCAGCCACCAAGGCCCTTGTCACGGGCATGGAGTTTCCTGGGGAGCTCGCTCTTTTGGTCTTGTTCGCCCAACTTTTGTCCCAGTTAATGCGTACACAAAAGCGTTTGGACTGGGAAGTGGTTTAGCCCATGCTTTATTTACTGCTATTATGACCTTCCCAGATTTCTAAATAATAGTTCTGCACCGTTTTGAACGTGGTGGGATTCCGGGTGTTGAATAAACACGGGTGGATACAGTAGAGCCACAGGGCAGGCCCGTCAGCTGGGGCAGGAGAACAGATTCTTTAGATGGCAGTGCTACCTTAAAGTCTTTTTTTTGGGGGGGGGACCTATGTTGTGTATTCCTTGAAACAGTATTTGCTATGCTCTCACAGTGCTTTTTAATTTAGCAGGCTTTTCTTTAGTGACAGGCGAGCCTGTTTCTTGCATCTACTTAAATTGTAAATACTCCTTTCCAAGACTAAATTTCGTTTGGGCCTAGAGTGCAAGAAAAAGCTGACAGTTTTCCTTTGTGGTGACGATTCCTCCTGTCTTCTGCTGCAGAAGGCTCCCACACTTACTCTGTGGATCTCTGTTAAGCTGCAGCATGTAGTTCTGGTCTTTTACTAGCACTGGCAATCAGATATGGAAGCTGTACTGAGGAGAAAGAGGACTGAGACAAAAGGCGCTGAGCCACAGAGGAGAGCATTCACCTTTACAGAAAAGTGTCTTTGGCATCTGGAGTACTGGTTCGTTGTGTTTTGTCTAAGCTGATGGTTTGGTGGATAGATAGGTTACCCTACAAATTCTGTTCTGGTGCTCTTTTGGTTTTGTATGTACTTGGTGAGCAATACTTCCTCACACGGAGGTATTGTGTGTTGCCTGTGTTGTGTAGCCTGGTGTGAGAGTGAGAGAAAACCTATAATTCTGGCTTTCATTAATCTTCCAGATGTTGGGGAAATCTATTCAAGACTGCTGGATCACCGACCAGTAATTCAGGGAGAAATACGTTACTTTGTTAAAGAATTTGAAGTGAGTATTTGTATCTTATTGGATGCTAGCAGGATCTGAAACTTTGAACAGCTGTAGCATCTTTTTAGATATCATAGTAGGTACATAACTTTCTTCAAAAGGGCTCAACATGGCTTTTTTTTATCCACAAAAATAACACTCCTGTAGTACACGTCTGTATCTTTAGTGAACAAGGCAGTAATTTTAGTAATTTTTCTTTTAAAACTTTTGAAAAGAGTATGTGTTTTTTAATTTTTTTCCTGCCGTAGACTGGCAAGAATATTGATGTAGGAGACTAATGTAGTCCTAACATCTCAGAGAAGTCCTGTTTGTTCAAGGAAAGTATTGTTGGCCAGTGTAGGTTTACATCTCCTTGAGAAACTACTTTATGCCTCAGCTAGATTCAACTAGCACAGTTAAATTTTGATTTTCTTTGATTTTCATTACACAAGAGAAAGTGACACTACTGGAAGAGAAGAGGAACACTTCATGAAAGTAATAAAATCATTAAAAATTGAATAAATGTTATATGACTGGCTGCAAATAAGGCTGAAGTACTGAATGTGTAAAAGTGTTTATATACAGCTTTGCCTGAAGAGTATAATTTGGTTTCCACAAGATGGCAGCAGAAGTTTAGAAAATTTGAATCCTATGCCAGCAAAAGGCTGTTTCTGTATAGGTTTTCTTTCTTACAGAATGTGGAATTTAAAAATGTAACTGAAAAGGCCATTACACCTCAAAATTCCTGTATGCACACCTGAATTGAATGACATTTAAATGTCTTTCCCCATCACCCCCCAGCCTAGATTGTAGCTTGTATTTCAAGCAGATCTATTTTGTCTCTGCTGGTTTAGCAAAATACAGATATGAAATAAACTCATCAGATCTGTATTGTTTGGGCTTTTAAGAGTCACAAGAAATCATTTCTTTTCTCTGCTTTCTGTAACTAAGCTGTAGGATACAGTAAGTAGTCTTAAATGTCATTCCACAGGAAGGAAAATATTAAACTCATGGACAAAATTAGAACATACATCTTTAGGCTGATAATTCATATATTTGTCTCATTTCACCTGAAGTCTTGTTCTGTTTCTTAGACAAATTTAATATATTCTTAGATCTTTTATTGAAATTTAGTTACTGGTTTATACTTTTATGGGGGAAAATAGTAAAGTAGAGGATTGTTTAAATTTTTGCAGATTAGAATTTCTTTTAAATGTGCTTAGGACCACCAGCACCCAAAAATTCCTCTTATTTCTGACTTTTGAGATAGGAGATACTTTTTGGTTGGAACTTGCACTTATTTTTCTAATGATTAGCACCTAGTGTGCCAGGAATGCAGATTTGCACTCAGGAAATCTGGAGCCTGTTTAATTAAGGAGTTTTACTTGTCTGTGTCTCTTTTTCTGAAGTTTTAAATTAGGTGTGGTGATCCCTTTCCCCTTTCACATGATAGAGTAGTTTTTGTTTATGTAAAGTTTTTATCCAAAGTAAAATGCTGGTGAAATTCGGAGTGTGAATAGTGCTGTGGCTTCAGAAAAATAGAATTATTTTCTTTTTAATTTAGACAATAAAACAAGATCTTCCTGTAGCTGTAATTAATCATGGTTGGTAGTGATCTAGAAGTGCTGCCTCTTTAGTCAGCTGTGTTATATTATTTTTAGTCAACTTCATTGCTTTACTTCAGTTAAAACAATTTTACTTGTTTTCACCTCCTGCCATACTAAATGTGGAGGGTCAGACATCAAGCAAGCTATGTTATTTCTGTAACCAAGTGAGTTTTAAAAATGAAATGCTTTCAAGCTCTGTTCTCTACTGTTTTAGAAGTGCTGTAAATTACCTATACAAGACATTTTTCTCCATGATGTGTAAATAGTTAATACTGTCTTTTCTAACAAGGGCCAGAGGAGTTATTCAAAGGATTTTTATATTTTAATGTAAAGAATGGAACATTGCTCTCTTTTTTTTGGCATTTTTTCTGTGTCATTAAATAAGTAGAGTAACACTTTAGCAGACAATGGTCTAGTCTTTGAGATGAAGCTATTGGTTTATCAACTGGGAAACTGTCTTTAATTTGTGAAGTGGAATTCCTTGCTCAGCACTCACTTTCTTTGATTTTTGTGGCAGGAAAAACGTGGCCTCCGAGAACTGCGAGTACTTGAAAATCTAAAAAATACTATCTTAGAAGCAAATGAACGTGTTCTTCCAAAGTGTGAGCAGGCAATGCAAGGCAATTTGAGTGAAACCTTCAAGAGATGTAAGCAGGTTGCTTCTTATTGCTCTTGATGCATCATTTTGAGTAATTGAAATAATTTGGATTCAAAATACTATTTGTTTCAAAATTACCACACTTGGGTGATTTTCTGTTCTTTACGTGCTTTGGTCTCTCTTCTGTGTAACTTTAAAAGGGAAACAACAGGACTTTTTTGATAGGTAATAGTCCAGCTTATCAGCTCTTGCTAAGGTTACATTAAAGTTTTTTGTTGATTTCAGTAGAAGCTGTTTCAGTTCATTCTTTTCCTATTCACTTGGAAATAGCGCTCCTTGTTGACTAAAGCCATGGACAAAATTTCAGTTTCCTGGTTTGTTGCAAGCATGCTGTGGAAACCTTCAAGTTTCTTAATTTTCCCACAGGAGCGCATAATGCTGTCTCACATCACTTAAAACAAAACTGCCTGCTGTATAGCTATGAAAGTTTATTATTATTATTATTATTATTATTATTATTATTATTATTATTATTATAAAATGCAAGGCAATTTGAGTGAAACCTTCAAGAGATGTAAGCAGGTTGCTTCTTATTGCTCTTGATGCATCATTTTGAGTAATTGAAATAATTTGGATTCAAAATACTATTTGTTTCAAAATTACCACACTTGGGTGATTTTCTGTTCTTTACGTGCTTTGGTCTCTCTTCTGTGTAACTTTAAAAGGGAAACAACAGGACTTTTTTGATAGGTAATAGTCCAGCTTATCAGCTCTTGCTAAGGTTACATTAAAGTTTTTTGTTGATTTCAGTAGAAGCTGTTTCAGTTCATTCTTTTCCTATTCACTTGGAAATAGCGCTCCTTGTTGACTAAAGCCATGGACAAAATTTCAGTTTCCTGGTTTGTTGCAAGCATGCTGTGGAAACCTTCAAGTTTCTTAATTTTCCCACAGGAGCGCATAATGCTGTCTCACATCACTTAAAACAAAACTGCCTGCTGTATAGCTATGAAAGTTTATTATTATTATTATTATTATTATTATTATTATTATTATTATTATTATTATTCAGTCACAAATTGGGAAGTAATAGTAATTGCATGCTGATCTTAGTTTCATCCTTAGTATATTAGTATTTCATCCATTAGTATTTTTTTTACTGCTCAGATTTTAAAAGAATATTTGTGCTAATTTTTAAACATTCTTTTTTTCTTACTTATTTAGCAGGATGGCTTCTTCAAAAGAGATTCTAAGGGAGTATGGGTACACAGCTGCCAAATTTATGCAGTTGAAACATGCCTCTGTGGGTTTTGTTTTTTATGTGTGGCATGTTGTATAAACATTTAATTTCCTATAACTTATTTATGTGGCATTTGCAGAATAGCAAATGGTAGATGGTGCTTTACACACCAAAAGGATTGCAGGAAAACATTGAAACTTAAAATTTAGTCGTGCCAATAAGATGTCCTAATACCATCTAACTTCTTTGATCCTGCTTCCTGACTTCCTAATAGCCTGATGTGCAGTAGATCTTCAGTAACAGAATCCCAGAATGGTTGGGGTGGGAAGGGACCTCTGGAGGTCGTGTCCAACCTCCCTGCTCAAGCAGCAGCAGCAGCTTGAGCCAGTTGTCCAGCACTGCATCCAGTTGCTGCTTGGGAAATTAGCATATTTAATTCTGTCTTAAAATTAGGTGTTAAGTAAATTAGGGGGTTTAAAAATGCATAGGAATGCAGTTCCTATTTCCATTGACAAGTTTTCCCAGGCTTAGTCCGGGTGAGAAGAGATGGACTTCAGCATAAAGATGTTGTACATGTGGAATCTATACACAGCTGATGGGGAAAAAATAAGGGAAAAAAACCCCAACTCACTAAAACATAGTGTTTGGTCACCTGTTTCTACTTACTGACTTGAGAGTGGTTTTTGATGTCTTCTGAGGTGCTGAGTAGTGCACTCCAGCTCATCAGCAACGCAAAGAGTGAGGGCACAAGAGGACCTCACTGCCTTTCTGCATTTGGCTTCTAGAACATACAAAGGTTGAACTCTGCAATAAGCTTACTTACTCTTCTAAGTGTAAAAGTTGTAAGTGTAAAGCATTTTCTGCAAGTACAGCTGATTCCTGGGCAGAGTTAAGTGACACAGTGGAATATTATCATCACCTTGCACCTTTGTTGTTCACAGCCTTGCATCTTCTAAATCCCTTTCAGGCAAGTTTCTTTTATTTACAGCAGCAGCCTGATCTACTGCAATTTGTTGTTTCAGTGCAAGCTGCCAACGTTATGATCCATAGACTCCAGGAGAGGGAGTATGAAGCAAGAAAGGTAAAGGATGGATGGATGGATGGATGGATGGATGGATGGATGGATGGATTGATTTTTATTTTGTGATCTAAGGGTCTTGTGCTTCACAGCAAGTTTGTCTGCCTTCAGTATAGCAAAACTTAGAAACATATTT
This sequence comes from Cinclus cinclus, assembly GCF_963662255.1. Lineage (NCBI taxonomy): Eukaryota > Metazoa > Chordata > Aves > Passeriformes > Cinclidae > Cinclus > Cinclus cinclus. The sequence goes on from NC_085046.1 coordinate 66,722,821, forward strand.
TTCTCTACCTTACGTACTTGCAGTAAAACTTCATTTGGGGTGATTTCTGCACTTACAAAATGCACACTGCAAAGTTAATTGATCTAGCTAACTCTTCCTACAATCTCCTGGTATATGGAAACTATTTTTTTATTTTCTTTGCTTTATTTTCCCTCTTAGCTCAGACTGTAGCATTTGTCGCATACAGGGAAAGCTTAAATATAAAAAAGCTTATTTTCTGTGGAACAAAAAACATCTACTAACCTACCAGAATGGAAATGTAAATCTTTCCTAGTTAGCTGGGAACATTGACCATATTATATATATATTGCTTGTTGAAAAGGAAGTGCTTTTTTTTCACTTGTGGATGGGTTATTTAATGAAGGGCTATATTATAGGAACATGCGAATCACTGGAACCTTTTCAGTTGGCTACACTTTGCTTATTTGAAATACATGTTCTCTGAATCTAAAACCTGGAAAATTATACAAGAAATTAGTTTCATGTATTCCCATTAGTACTTCTTTATTGTGTTCCTGTGTTATCTCTTTACTTGCAAAATGCTGTTGATAATAATTTAGTTCAGGAAAAACCAAAGATGTTTCCATGGCCATCAAGCAAAACAGGCTGTGCATTGATGGATGTAAGCTGATAGTCATGTTTTTCTTTCCTTTTTTGCAACTGATGAAGATGGGCAGTCCAATTGCAATTGAATACTGGTACTGGGCAAACAGCACACATCTGAGCACTGACAGAGTTTGCTTGTGTCTGACACTAGAGTAGATACTCAGAGAGAGGTAGGAAATTCTTACAGTTCTGCCACTGTTTGTTTGAAGTAAAAATTTAATAAGACTTAGAAAATGAACAGTCAGTAAGAATGGTGACTCTTGTTTTTTTAAATATTAGCTGTATGTTTCCACTTTTTTTTTTTAATATGTAGTGAAAGAGTAGTTGTAGGTATACAGGATTCACAGCATTTCTTAAAGTTTGTATAATAAGACTTTCTGGCTTGCAGCTTTCCAAAAGGAAGTAGTTACATGTAGGTAACTTTTTAAAAAATACAGATAAAATTTGTCATTGTAGTGCAGCCACTTGAGGAGAAATACATTTTCCTTACTTTTCTGAAATTATGTGTTTAAAAAAAAATAATGAGATTTTGGCAGAATGTAGTGTCAGGTTTGGGTATGTAATGTGTAATTGTGTGAAAAAGTGTTTGAAACACCGGAGTTTCAAAACGTGTTTCATACAAGGTAGTGTAGGGGTCAAACTGTTGGTGTGCACTGGTGTATTTTTGTCAGTAGATATTACTATATCTGTTGCAAACAATCTTGGCATAATGTTGTTAAAGTGTATCAAAGGCTGCACTGAAAAAAGTAGTGTATTTAGCCCTTGCTGTGTGATCTTGAAGAGCAGCAGAGAGAGTGTTTACATCAATGTATTCCCAGTGTCTTTAGTTGACAGAAATTCCACACATAAGAAACAGTCATTGCTGATACACTGAAAAGGAGAGAGGCTAAAAAAAGAAGGATTAATCCTCTCTTTTTCTGGGAGATGGAGCAAATGGAAGAACAACTGCCTAGATTTATTTTGGCTTCTGCGCCTGTAATATAAGGGGCCCAGACTGTCAATACAAGCTCACAAGCAATCCACAGAATTGCATTGTGTTTTGTCATATGCATTGGATGTGTGCATGATCTCTCTTTCTAGATATGTAGACCTTTTTAATTTTTCTTTTCAAGATAAGATAGTGAATGGAATTAGACTTAGCAGAAGCCAAGCAGTAGGAAGGTATGAGGAGAAAAATAACTTATTTATAAAGGAAGACATTAATCACAGTGAGAGGTAGCTGGCTAAAGCAGAAACACTAGCTGCCAGTTTCAAAACATTTAATATCTCTGTTGTTTAATTTTATAGCAATAGCATCATTGCTAATACAATCACATTAATAGTATTGCAGACATTTACCACTTGTTTTGGATTGGCTATACAAAAATAAGTGTTTTCTTTTTAGTTTCCTCTTTCCATATGTTTTCTTGCTAGTTTCCAGAAACTTTAACATTATGTAGCGCTCATTAACCTCCCTGTTTTAGTATGGAAATGATTATTTAAAACTTTGTATTTTCCTCCTGTCAGCTTCAGGCAGACAAGGTGATGGCTCGTGAGGAGAAGTGCATTGCTCACTGTGAGGAGTTCATGAAAGAACAACAGAACAAACGCGCGGAGATAGACGAAGAGCACAGAAAAGCTATGGAGCACCTCAAAGAGCAGTATTCTGAGATGGAGAAGGAACTGGCCAAATACGTTTCTTTTTAAGACCTTTATTAATAATGCTAGATTTGTGCCATGCTCAGTTGCTTCTGAGTTAAATTGAGGTTCTTTTGGAAAGCTGATAGAAAAAAGGAGAATTTCCTCTACTGGCTTTGTACGGGAAGAAAATGTTTGCATACTTTCAGCTTAAGTGCCTATCTATGCTTTTTGGGTTCAGGGCAGGTGGAATGCCAGTATTTCTTTGTTGGAAGGTGGAACTGAAAACCGTATGACTACATCAGCTCAGGGAGTTGCAAACTGGAGTTCTCTCCCATCGTCAGAGTATCATATCATTTGGGAAAACAGAGGCTAATGTAATCTCAGCTATCCTGGTGTGAAGCCACAGCCCTTTCCCAAAAAGTAGGAGATTAGTAGATTCCAGACATAGTTAGCTGAGAATTCACTGGGAAAACTCTGTATTCTGCTTGTAGATTTCAAGAAAATAAAGTTGTCTTATGGGATATTTTGCTTTGAAGATTAACCAGTGGAAGATCTCAACAGAATTTTAAATCCAATTGTAATTCAAACTTTTGGGTTTTATGTTCAGTATTATGATGTAGAGTTGCAATTTGAATGGGTTTTGTTGACTTAAAAATTGTAAGGTTAGCTCGGTCAATCAACTATTCCATTTTTTATTCCTCCCTGTAAGTGTCTCAGGCCTCTCTTTTTAAGCTTTACTTTTCTAAGCAAAGCCAAAAAAAGCTAAAAAAGTGATCTTGAGAAGCATATCAGTCTTTGTATTAGCTTTGTAGCTAGTACAGGTTTACCTTAAATATTTGGCATTCTGTTGGTTTACTTAGGATAAGCTCATCAGAAATTTATGAAGCCATTGAGGTAAGATTTTTGTTTCTTTATCAGAATAACAAATGAGCAGATTAGTGGTTAAATGCCTGTAGTACTGATCTGCTTTCTTACCAACTTTTACAGCATATATGAAATACACTCGTGCACTGCTTTCTTTTATCCCAAACTTGAAGTTACCAGCAGTGTAACTGAAGAAGTTAACTTAATCAGTTCATTAACCAAGGAAAATGAGACGTAGTACCTTAATGAAATTTGCTGCAAGCTAACCGTTAGCACAGGAAATATCTTTCCATAATTTAGTTGGTGTCCAATGTAGAATGGAAACAGGTAAAAATAAACAGAATTTATGCATTACCTGTGTTGCAGCAGTAATATACTAACAAGGGTTGCTTGTGTGGGTTTATGGCCTGGTTTCAAGGCTCCGTTCCTGGCAGCATGTTGATAGTGTGATTAAAGTTAGTAGAGGAGATGGAATAAGTATTTGAGATTTCTTTCAATAACACTGAATTCCTGCCAAGCTGCTCTGCCTGCTACCGTAGGTCCAACAGCTTCATCAATCATCATCGTGTATCTGGACTGAAAAGAGAATTTGCCAACACTGGGGCACGCTGGAATGTTGTTGATTCTCTGTTCTGAATGGAAAAAACATAGATGTCTCAAAAGGATCCCACACATGAAAAATACGAAAGCCTCTTTGTGAACAACTGCTGTCTGAATAGAGGGTGACTTCTGTAATATTCTTCAGTTTGTGTACCCGTGATGAATGTTGTAACTAAGCTCAGACTTTTAATTTTAAAAGAAAAAAATAGTTCTTGCCTGTCTTTAGAATTGGGTGTGGAATAGTTTTTGTTTGGAGCACAGACTTGAAATGGTTTCTCTTACCAGATTATTTGATGTATATGTGCTCAAAGCCCAAATATCTTTGTAACAAAATACATTTAACTGCATACTGAATTAATTTTTATTTTTGCACTGATTATTTTTATTAAGATTTAGATATCTAATTAACTGTGCACTGGACATGTAGGTTTTAGTATTTCATCAATTTGAAGGCTCATAAGCAACAATGCAAGTGTTATAAGTTGGATATTCACTGGAAAATAAAATGGTATTTCCAAAACCTGGGATGTATGCTCCTGATTTTTTTGAAAGCTTCTTAAGTACTAACACTGAAAATGTGTTCCTTTTTCTGAATGTTTTATGCTGAAGAATCTTTTATGCTGGAGATAATTTGAAAGCACACTTCAAAATCTGTCTATCTCTTGGTGTCAGTGTTATTCATTGTGGGGACTAAATGAAAAACATCTGTTCCTGAAATAATTTCATTTAGTAACTTTCACCCTTTTTTGCATGATATGCTGTAGGTAGGTAGAAGTGCTTAATCATCTTTGAAGCAATTTGCCAGCATTTGTAGGAAAACCTGTTTTTCTGTCTACATGCTTAAAAAAATCTCGACCAATACCTGATGTGTCCAATACTGTCTCATTATGTCTGATGAGAAAGATTCCTGTCTTCAGCATTTTTTTTTTATCAAAATGGGACTATGGTCTGTCTGGATACAACAGTTCTCCACAGTGCAACTTTCTTTGCAAGATTCACGTTTTTTGTTATTCAAAGTCTCTGCTGTTTTGGAAAAATAGAAAAATCAATAGTTTGGTAGTTGGTTTTATTCCATTGGTGCATGAAGGAAGTATTTTACCTTATACTTGCAATTTTACATGACTGAATTCCATAGCTTTAAAAATCTTGAGGATTTATTTAATCCCTGTTAAACCTGATAGAAGTTTGCAATGAATTCCAATAGGAGTTGAAAAAGGTCCTCGATATTAAGTTAACTTCTAGTATGAAAGGTGGGTTTTGCAATCCATCTTCATACCAGACTATGTGTATAACTTTTTGCTTAACTATTAGTGCTGTTTATTTTGCTGAACTGTTCTTTGGAAGTGAAAGTGGGATCAGGTATCCTGTAACCACTGGAGTATTTTCTTAGTCCTTCTGTTCTAACAAGCACATAACAAGAAGTTGGTGTCTTCCTTGGAACTGCTGTATGAAATCTACCCCTGCTGTGTTTAGGAGCAATAACAAATTGAGGAACTGAAGAGGTATTTAAGGGTTTGGGTTTTTTAAACTGCCTTATGTTAACAATGAACCTAAGTTCTTTGTGGAATGTTTTATATCTAAGGCCTACCACATTGTTTTATTCTTAGGAATGAGGGAGAATGCTGATTTGTATTTTCTTCCTCTGCTTCTTTCTATGGTGACACTAGGTAATCCATTTTAAAGAAAAGGTGGATCATTAAAATTGGAACATCATATCTTCTCTGCCAATTTATGGCTTGTTAGATCTTTCGTTAAAAATTATGGAGTTTTTTTCAGAAGTCAAACTATACAGCAAAGATGTGGCATAATCAGCCAGTGAATTGAATCAGTTTACTGCTGAGTTGAAAAATCCTTAATATGTCTCAAGGGTGTGGATTCTGACTTTGACACAAGATTCCCAGCAGGTGCCAGTATAGTCTGGAGAAGGAGCATGAGGAAGCCTGGTTTTACATGAGGTATGAAACTTAAATGCTGCTGTTCAGTTGTAACACAGTGTTTTGTGCAAGTAAAAGACATTTGGTGTATGAAGCCACATACTTTTAAATATAACACTATATGACACTACTTTCCAGTAGCATTTGCCCCATCAGAACAGGACACTCTTATTTATCTTACCTATGCTGATGTGAGCAACTGTTGTCTGCAGTTCTTTTGCATTCTAATTAAAATTTATTATAATCTGAGATTAGACTCAAATGTTGGATATTAAAACTTTCAAGAGCTGCATTTTTACACTACTGTTTGTTTTAGTGGATCAGGTTTTTTGAAGTTTTGATGCAAAAATTTAAGCTTATTGAAGGAGATTGTGACATTAAAAGGAAATGGGATCTTCTGCAAATAAGATTTGTGAACCAAATTATCGTACCACACATTTTTAAAACAGGCCAGTTATTTAACTGGTTATAATGAAGCAATTAATACTTCTCAAAGTATTAAAAATGCAGTATGCCCAGTGCTGTTAGTCAGTCTTCTGGTCTGTGTGTCAGGGTGCAGCAGAATTTGCAGGAAGATGCAATTGAAGCAGCTGTAGTAGGATGTTAATGACTAACACAACTTTCATAAGTTTAGTCAAAGATTGTTCCAAAAGTCCAAATAATGTAGATGCTTAAAAGAGAGAGCAAAAGTCTAAAGCATCAGAGTCTATCTTGGAGCAATTAACAAAGGGAGTTTTCTAAGGGTTGAAAGAAATCTTGTAGAAATACTCTACGTCCATGTACCTTCCAGTTCTGCAGAGTATACAGTTCTGTGTGCAGTGGTGGTTTCATATATAAGCAATGAGCAAAGTAGGAACAAATTTACTGAAGACAATGGTGAGCATTAGAAAGAAGAAAATCTTGCAAAAGTCCTGGTAGGGTGTAAAACTGTAGCTTTGAAAATCCAGGCTCAGACTTGTACTTACTAGAAATCATGTAGAACTATCCAGCTAAGTTTCAGTTTCCCACCTTATGTGCTTTCTCTGGGCCAAATCAGAACATAGATGGTTCAGAATTTCATTTAACATCATTTTGTAAATGGTAAAGAAAAAGACAACCCTTTCAAGATGAGCTTTCAAGAAAACTGTACTGAAGAGTGGACAATACTGTGTGGTAAAACTGTAATTTAAAATAAAATCTTGCATTTCATCAGTCTTCCCTACTAATGACTCACTGGGTGTGTACAAGGAGACCCGTGATTGAGTATATTTTTTTGTTCTTATTTTTCTTTTTTATCAGACGTATTTAATGGAATGGAATTTAGTGGGAACTGAAGCACTATTTTATGGTTTTTACTTGATACTCATTACTAATGTTTTGAGGTGGACATATTCTGGAAATCTATCCAGCATTTCATGACATATGGTCCCAATATTCTTTAATCTGGGGAAAAAACAAACAAACAAAAAAAAAAACCAAACTTTGTTCTTGCTATAGTGGATGTTGCAGGAACTGGATAAGCATTTTTACTTGTCCTTAAATTAATTGTAAAATAAATTTGCCATCTTGATTTGTAAGGCTCATGGGGTGGTCTCCAGTGAGTGCTTTCCCAAATTAGGATATGCAAAAATGCCTCTTGCTACAACATGTTCTAGAATATGCACGGCGCTTTGCAGTAGCTTTAGCCCTGGGAAATTTAATTCAGGATTGCTTGAGGTCATAGGAAGTCCTTTATGAGTGGACACAAGTTTGTCCTTTCCAGATGTTTTTAGCCCTCATTAAATAAATTCCGGTTCCTGAAAATCCCCTCTCCCGATGGCTCTAAATATGTTCCAATATTTACTATGTCAACTAGAAACCTTCTAAGCTGAATTGCACAGATAGAAAATACTGTGCCTCCTTCCAATGTACTGATTTATAAGGAAATTGAGCATCATTTATTTACTAAACAATGAATGTTCAAAATTGCAAAGTAGGATTACAGTAGTATGCCTAGGTAGCAGCTTGGTTCCGAACAACAAATTAGTTTTTAGAATCCTAAGGAGGAGTTATCTATCAAGCAAAACTTATTTTAGAGTCAGCAGCCTGCAATATGTCACCAGAGCAGAAAAAAATTCTGGAATCAAAAAGCCCTTGAAGCTAGCAGGACTGTGATATTTGTGTCTTGAGCAAGTTTATAGATGCTCATTTTATCAGCCAATGTGATGAATTTGTTGTCTGGGGCACCTTGTACATAATACAAGCACTTCACAGACACCTAGTGTAGGACAGCACCTTTCTCCTATTGTGTTTAATAATTGTGCAGCCTCATATGCAGGACAAGTGGGCCTAATCACTGGCTACCATCTCTGGTTATAAAAAGATTCAAAAGCCAAAACACCAAATCTCAAAATATATACACATCTACTAAAAAAAAAAAATAGATTTGGGGTGACCAGGATTCATTGTGTTTTGAAACTTTCTTGCAGCTGTTACTTGCAGATGGTACAGCAAATGCAATTTGCTTTAAAACATCCAAAACAGATAGAATATTGCGTAATAAAGCTGTCTAATTATTGACTTTTGTTTCTTAGCCAGATGTTGAAGTAGGGAGGAAATGGACAATGCAGCCCAGTATGTCAGGTTATTTTAGTTTGCCACTGAGGTGGTCACCATCAGCACATGGTCACTAAATGCAAAAATCTTCCTTGCATTTGTTTTTAGAGGACACAAGTCCTTGAGAAATGTGAGGTGGTCAATCTGGAGCATGGAAAGCCATAGCAGAGTTTTTGCATGGTGTCCCTTAGTCCTTAAACCCCTCTCCCTTAGAATAAATAGCATATCCTTTCCAGGCCCAGTTTTACTTTAATCAAAAAATTAAATTAAATTCAAAAACTGTGTTAAATTTTTGACATTATCTTTAGTCAAAATAAAGAATGAGGCTTGTTCTTACAAGTTTCAGTCCTTGTTATATTTTGGTTGTTGACACTTAGCTGGACTAAGACCACATACTTCTGTGAGGAGGTTATCCAGCAGCCATTGTATCAGTGCTACTGTAGGTCATTGCCTCAGTGTTCTCCCTTTGAAAAGGCTGCCATAAAGTGAAACTTTAGCTGAAAACTATTTCCAAATAATTTTCACACGGTAAGGAATTATTCTTCATATATGATGTGATTTCCACGTGCACCTTCCTTCTGCTTTCAAGTTCCCAGGCTGGTTTGTCCCACAGAATCCAATAAAAAAAAGTGTAATTTCTCCCCAGGGTCTTTTCTGGTCATGCTTGATATCACTTAACATAATGAGCTTTTTACTCTCACATCATAAAAAGTCTTGTTTGAAATTTCTCTTTTTTTGTACTTCAACAAAAAGTGTTGCTTACATCCCTTCTAAAGAATGCTCTGAGTTATGTGAAATGTGGACATGTTGTCTGGGCCAACCCCTTATCTCTGCCAGATTCAAAAAGTCTGGTTCAGTACAGTGGTTTAGACTTCATGTTTTTATTGTGTTTTGTTTCTTGTAAAAATATGTATGTGTGTGTCTTGCATAAAAACATTGCTGCCCCCATCTAGGAACAATGCAACACTCACATCATTTCCTGAAAGAATAGAGTTGGAAGGCAATTATCTACTCACCAAACAGGCTAAAACAACAGTTCCTGATATTCTTCTCAAATATTTCAACTTCCCAGGAATCCGGAAAAAATAATTCCATGAGACGGTGTTGTGAATGAAGGTATGACATTTCAGTTTCCTTCACTTGGAATCAGACATCCAGAGGTAATAAATTACCATGTGCTTGGCACTGCTGGGAGGGGGTTCTGGCTGTAGCAAATTGTTTTTCTTCAGAGCAGGAACAATGAAGTGCTTTTATATCCTCCTTTGTCCAGTGACAGGCAAAGCCTTCTTTCTTAATGAGCTTTCATTAGCAAGCACATGAATTACATATAGAAGCAACAGGAACATGATGGCAAAGCACCTTGAATCAAATTTATTTGGAGATAGGAAAGTACAATAAAGACTTTTTTTCCCGTTTTATCTCTGTGAAGTAAAGCCAGTGACATGGTCTCAGAAATGAGCTGTATCAGGAAAACATATGGAAAAAAAATAGTGGTAACAAAGCATTTTTACCTTTTTCTTATGCATCTCAATGAGTGTGACTTTTACCAGCATTATCTTGGTCCAGTTTCTACCACTCTGAAATGATTGTATCTGCTTCCTGTGTTCATTTTATGCCTCTTCTTTTTGTTTTATAAATGCTTTTAATAATAATAATTGCTTTTGCAGGTTAATTTTTGGCTTGCTTATTAATTTGTGTTAGAGTAGGTCTTAGAGGGCATTGCAATTTGGATTGTATGATAGATATTATATTGGCATATAAAAAAAGGAAATGCTGCTCCTGGGAAAAGCGTTGATGCTCTTGATCTTTAAAGAGCTCCCTTTACATATTTAAGAATCAAGCAAATGGAAAATACTTCTGAAAAGTGTGTGTTTGGATCCAAATTAAGAATCTTAACAAGGCAGCACAGGGAGCATTAAATTTGTGAAGTCATAACAAGGAAACTGCAAGTCAATGTACATCAAAAATCAAGTAGTATTAAACCAGAAGCCTTTAATTGAACTTACTCTCATTCTTGGATCTGGGTGGAGTATGAAAGAAATGCTCCTAAAAGAGAAAGGTATCGATTCCATTTGAGGAAGAAGGGAGGTATTTCTGATTTAATGAGAATATGTAGATATCATATAACTTTCCTTAGAGTGGTTTTTCTTTTCTTACTTCTTTGGGAGGGCATGACAGAACTCTACCAGCTCCAGGGCTGTGTGAATTCACTTGTAGCACAGCAGCAGAGGCTGCAGAGTCTGTCCAGACTCAGCATCTGGGAGCACATTCAGCATTTACAAGGGATCGCTTGGCCAGGAACACCTGGACTCAGCAGAGTGCTTTGCATGTCTCTACATTGTGTTGTTTTTGTGCCAGGGAAAACAGGAAAAAATCCTGCTCCTGCTGAAGCCTTCAGCAAAATTTGCATTAACTTCACTGCATCTAGAATTTAGCTGGGGTGTTTGTAATCAAGCATGACTTCTGGAGGACAGAAGCAAGTAGTCCCTTTTTTAAAGAGTGACCTTGAACTGTGGTGAGGAAATCTGATTAATGTAATCACTGTTCTCATGCCACTGAACTTCCCTGCCCATGCTATTTAGGTCTTTCTCAATTTTTTTCTATTGCTGTAGGTTTATCTGATTATTTCACTTCTGTGGAACAGTGAAGATGTTATCCTGTTTGCTGTATCAAGATTTAATTAGTTCATCACAACTCAAAACTAGCTTTTCCCAAGCATTTAAAATTTCAAGGCATTTCATGAGTAATGAGGTCAAGGAACTTTAGCATGTTTCATGGCACATGACATATTTTGTGAATAATAGGCTGGTTTTTAGTACCTATGAAGGGTAGGTAATGAAAGTACTTTTTCTTTTACCCAAAATGTCACCAGTGGCTTTTACATGAACCAAAAGATAATAGAGGTTAAATTTAGTTACTTGTTAAGTAGATCTTTCTTTTCCTGCCTGATAGCCCTGAATGCATAAATGGGCATGTTTGAAGGTGAACTTCTTATTTCCATTTTGCCTTCTCTACTCTTGCACATGGTAAGGAGGTGATAAGCTATTAGTCTCCACAACTGTTTTGGTAGAGCCCTACAGGCTTCACCTCTGTCCATTTTCGCATGGTCTCATGGTTATGACTGCTGTAGGACTTACTCTGCTTTCCACCAGGGCTGTCCCTTTGGCTTCACTTCAGCTTGCTGAGTTGGCAGTGTAACACAAAAGGAGAAAAAGGCAGTAAATTATTTTGGTGTTCCCGTTAGTGGCCATTAAGCCAGTAACAGATGTTAAATTGAAAGGTCAGATAATTTACAATGTGAAACGTTATTTTGGTTGCCACTATTCACAATTAGAAGTATGTAGTTTACCTACCTAATACTCAAAGTGTTTGTGGCCCAGTGCAATTAGCTAAAACCTGGGCTGAGAATCAGACCCTCACTCCATTATGGGATCATAAGGAAGAAAGAGGGGAGAAAGAACAGTCCAGAGAGCTGAGTAAAGGAAAGGAAGAGTCATTATGTCTTGGTATTCTGTAATATCTATACTGATATTTTGCTAAGCCCTCTGATCAGAAGAAATTGAGCAGGGCAATAAACAGCTAAAGATTACATAAGAAGACTCGAGTGTCAGCTTGCTTGGAAGCAAAGTATATTTTAGGATATGTGGTCTGGAAACCTTAGGCAATCTATTATATATTTCATTTCTTAAAAAAACATGGAATTTATTAGATAGGAGTGGAATTGATTATCATTATTTTAACGTCTGTAGAAAACAGGATTGACACCTTTTCTTACTGTGCAAGTAATTGTGTCATGAGGACTCCAAATTTATTTTCTATAAAATTGAAATGAAAGAAAAGGTCTCAAATTGTGATTCTTTCTAACAGGTAACTACTGAGCATCTAAGCATAGTAGCAGGGGGGTTGTAAGGCTATTTGGTATTTTTTTTGTGGGGGGCAGTTCCTGAATATGCTGATAGAATAGTTGTGTTTTGTGCTAAGCATATATCTTGCTCCTGAGGTCTGTGTAACTAAGGAAAAGGAGAAAACCCAAACTGTAGAGACAGGAATACTACATAGATAAGGCATTGGCAGTTACATTATTTTCGTGTATTTTTTACTATTAAATGCTACAAACAGAAGGGATGAAAGCTAATAATATTCAGAACAAAACCCATTAATTTTACATTTTATAAGAATATTCATTTAATTTTTAGATCGGTGGTTGAGCCAACATTTAAGATAATTATTAGAAAATAAAAATTAGCTTTCTGGGGGCTGTTGTGTTGCCAAGCTGTGGCCGGAGGCTGGGGCAGACTTTCCTCAATTAGCAGGTTGTGTGCCCGTTCTGGTTGGCCAACTCCACGGTTTATGCGTCCTACGCATTACCGCAGTCGAGACTCGAAACAGTAAACACCTCAGAACACCAAAAGTCCCAAAAGCCGCCTTATTTTTGTTGTTATTTTCTGTAATTATACCTGGGAGGACTGGTGAGTTTTAGCACATTTCTTGCCTCCTTTTTTTTTTTTTTTCCCTTCTTTTTTATGACTTGGCTTTTGCATCCCATAAACCCTTGGCAATGGGTACAACGGCTGCCTTTGGACATGCAGGGTATGAGGTCCTCGAGGACATGCATGTTTCAGCAATGACCAGTCCCTTCTTTGACCATGCCAGGTGTTGGTGGTCTGGCCAAGAGAGTGGCCATTTTTTGTATGGCCTCCTTGTGTTCTGTGGGACTCCCCCTCAAGGCTCGAGTTCACTTCTGTGATTTCCCTCCCCTCTTTTCTATTTTGTGCTTGGCTTCCTAGTGAACAACAATGTCCTCTGAGCTCTAACTTCCATCTTTTACTCACGTTTTTCCTCAATAAGCTTATTTCAGGTATTGCACAGTTCTGATTTTTTTCCTTGTTTTTTTCTTTCTTTAACATGAAAAGGTCAGTTTGGTTTACTTTATGGTAGAGAGTATGAGACTCTGCAGCAGATAAGGTGGATGCAAGTTGTTTTCATAGAGTTTAATTAAGGTTAAGTGGAGTTCCCCCAAAGTTTGTGCTGGTGCTCTCTAATGTTTGATTTGGAGGAAGGCGCAAGCAGTGGGATCGTAAAATCAACACATGCCCCAAAGAAATTACTCATTCACATTTAGAAAGCAGGAGAAGGAAATGTGGAAGGACCTAACAAAGGTCAGGCAATCTGACATGATGATGAAGCTGCTATTGCAGTGTAATGTGATTTAGAGAACGATGATGAATATTTGTATATTCTAGATTTTAATTCACTGAAACCAGCTGGGAAAAGGACACAGATGTGGCTGTGAAGAAGTGAGAGAAAGGATCTTTCCATCATGCCATGTTGGCTGAAAAGCAAAGAGATGTATGGGGCATTAGGAAGCAGTATTAGGGAAGAATAAAGAACAGTACTAAAAATAAAATAATGTAAAACCTTGTACATATATACCTGGATATATATACCTGGACTACTAAATGCAGTCTGCTCCACCTCAGAATGAATATGACTGAAGGGAAAAGGACAGCAAAAATCTTATAAAGTTTTAAGAGGTATGTATGTAGGGAGAAAGATTTAGAGGTGTGGTGTGGAGTCTGAAGTTTTTAATACAGTAAACAGCACAAACTAAATAATAGATCTATTAATATTCCTTTATTACATGTTAGTAGAGAGAAAATGGATTAAATCTATTTGACTATTACAACTGATTAGAGAAATTGAGTTTTTATATAACAGAAAATTGATTTGTTGTCCACACTATAGGTTGTCATTGACCAACTCCTTTGTTGTTGAATTTTCTGGGAAAATTGTCTATGCTTCATTGAAGGACTCTGCTTAGGAAACTTTCCATTGGCTTTATTGGCTTAATTTCATTGTGACCTTTCCTAACTCTTGAACACTGTCTTTTGGAAACATTTTATAACACAGATGAAGGCAACTCATCAGACACCTGTCTTAAGGTATGTGTTTTCCATGGATTTTAGTTCTTCAAACAATCTATTTCACACTGTATATTGTGTTCAGAGTTGCTATCTAACTCTTAGAGAACTCTAGGAAGGAATTAACAAAAATATCTCACATTTCATTGGAAGTATGATGCATCCTTTTTCCTTTAATATTCCTACATCCTGTTGCACCTTGTTGTTTTCGTGGGTAGATAAACATTCATGTGCATTTCACAGAATTCTTGAAGAGGAGAATGCACATGGCTGGTCATATCTGGTTTATTTCCAGTGCTAAAATTGTCAGTGAATTTTGTGCAGGAAGAACGAGCAGTGCAGTTTATTGGAAGTACCTTGTAGGAGCTGGGGTGACATTGGATCCTGCTTGGTTTTGAAAGGTGCCATGGGGGAAACTAAATGGCACATTGACTTTGGGGGAGGGGGGGGGAATAGAGGACCTGCTTCTACTAGGAAAATACAAAGAAACCAAATTTTTTTCCCTATAAGGCAAATACATCCATGCCATTAGAATGCCTTTCTGGGCTTTAAAATAAATTTATCATGCAAAAGTATTGAAAGGCAAGGTGGTTGCTGTCTGTGCCAAACTTGTAATAAAATTTGTCTACGTTCAACTTTGTTGCTCTTGCTTATTTAGAGTTTGCTGTAAATAAGCTTTCTATCTATGTGTCCATATTTGCTTTATGTGGAATGAATAGTCCAGCAACATGTTTGCTTACAGCTCCTTCTGCTTCCAGCTTTTCTGAGATGCAATGTACCCATCTTATTTTGATTTAATTCCATTGTAATAGTTGTGCACTTGAGTGGGGACTGACTGTTGAAGTGTCTGCTGGAGAGCAAGACTGGCTTCTGAAGGGCATCTGGCTGTGGACATCTTGCAGATGAGAAAATTCTGAGGTTTCCCCAGTGCTGGCACAAGGAAAGTGGGGTTGTTGTCCTTAGGGGTGGCAGAAGGAGCATCAAGAAAACTGAGCCAGGCTTTCCTTTTACCACTAAAATGGTGTTGCTGGACAAAAACTAAGGCCCCATCCAAATGAAATTTTTCCTGGTCAACGGTGGTCTATGGACAAGGAGAAAATCCAAATACCTTCTACCAACCAAACAAAAAAAACTAACAAAGCAGACCTCATTAACGCCATCCACCAGAAAGCTGCAATGCCCTGTCCTCCAAGTCCCATGTTCCTGAATCTGATCACACACTTCTGCTTCAGCAAAGAAGAGAATTCCATAAGAATTTAATACCTCAGTCCTGAGCTTCCCACAGAGCAGCTGGCTTGGGTTCCTTCACAGAGATAGGGTAAGCAGTAGGTGATGGAAGGTTTTCCAGTTAGCATAGCATACTCCACAAAGCAGGGAAGGTATAGAAACAGATATAAACTAATAATCAAAAATAACCCACTTTCACCAGTAACAACAGAGAAAATACTTTCCATGCTATGTAAGTAATACATCAACATTTAAGCTGATTAAAATTTGATAAACTACTAACTTCCCCATTTTCTGATAGGAAGGCTGGGGCCCAAGATAAAGAAGTGTCATGCTGGGTAGGACAAATACCCTAGCATCCAATAAACTTTCAAAGCATTTATTTTGTTAGGACTGATCCCTGCTTCCTTTGTAACTCTTTGTTTATTAATGAGTTGACTCATCCAAAGTCCAGCAGCTTGTTTCCACACCACAGAGATGGATTTGCACCTCTGCCAAGTGGAGTCAGAGGCAGAGATAACAGCCAGCAACAACAAAAGTCTTCCCTGGTCCCATTGCCAAGAACAATTGGCAGAAAGGACTCGAGGAGTAACTTATCACTAGCACGGGGAGAGGCTGAAGCTCTGGAAGCAGAGGAGCTGCTGCTTGCCTGCCACAGATAAACAGCAGGATGCAACCCAGAGCCAACATGCACTGCAGGCTTTACCTGGTGGAGGAGGAGGAGGAGGAGGCAGAGGCACCAAGCAGTTAATGGAACACTCTGGGAGAGCCAGGCAGTTATTTTAAATGGTCTACTAATAGTACCAGCCTAATGCAGCAGGCTTTTTACAGGTGCCAAAGCCACACTGACAAAACCCTGAAGATAATTAAGTCTTGAGGTAAGTATTGTCCACAAATGCACACATATCCTTGAGCTGGTTGAGGTCTTCTCAGTTGAAGTGCTGGGTTTTTTTGAATGTGAGCAGTAGTCAGGTCCTGTAGTAAGGGTGATGTGAAATGAGCTCACAGCAGTTCACATCTGACATTTTAACCTGTTTCTCTCCAGTGTTATTCTATAAAATAGGGTTCACCTGTTCATATCCGTGCCTCTGTGCTTGATCTGGATGACTCTTTTGCTCAAGGGTAAAAATATAGCAACACCTGAGGCAAATTCTCTTACAAAAACTTGTATCAAAATTTGACCTTGTGACTGCATTGCAGTTCTCTGTGAGAGGAGATCCCACTGCTACCTGGTCAGAGAAACTCATGCTTCACTAAAGTCATAACTCTAAGTTACACCTTTGCTGCTGATATTTGCACAGCTTTTTGGACAAAAGATAACGTCTTACCAACTAGCATGTTGAATGTAACTGGAAAACTGATGGAGATAAAAGTTCTGTTATACAAATCTCATCGTGATTAATGAAATATGACTCAATATGTTTAATTTAACAAAATAATATAGCAAATCTGAGGGTTTAGAGGGGCAGAAGTGGGATATGGTATATTGTGTATTGTCCACTATAACTAGCCCTTCATAATGCTAAACCCATTTCAGATTCAGGAGAAATTGGAGCATGTATTTTTTTCTGCATCTCTTATATGCCTTAAATCAAATTTACTTCTTGATATGATTCAATGTCAGAAACTGTCTTTCCAATCTGGCTTGATAGAGATTATTTTTTGTTATTTTTTCCTCTTTCCTTTCAATCCATCTAGATTGTATTGAGATCCTTCTACTTTTTTTTTTCTGCAGAGCTGTTTTTTCTACAACTTCATGCAGCTTTCTCATTTGAGCTTTTATTGTACCGTGTTACTCTTCATCTTGCAACATGCTCTTTGCAGGGGTCAGAGAGACACATGCTTCCCCCCTACAACAAGAGCTAAATTCCAGATCCACTTATATTTGTTTGATGATGCTATTTCTCACTTCGAATTTCAGATTTGGCTTCCATGAAGCATCGTATCTAGTTTAGGACTCTAGTTCCTTCAACACAGGACAGAAAAACTGCCATTGATTTTCAAACTTTAAATTTCCTGGTATTTTGATTTCTAAAGTTAGCCTTTACTGAGCTATTAACATTATTTTTGTTTCACAGCAGAAACAACAGAGGCAAAAAAACAGTGTGAAGATGGTTTGCAAAGAAATCTTTCATAACCACTAGAGCAAGAGATGAGAAAGTTACTGATTTCTGAGGTATGAGCTCAAGATGGCAAAATAATGATTTCCTGTGAATCAGCAATATTTTTATAAAAACTGAATATCCGAAATGTACTTATGCTGTAATCTTTGTCCAGGAGCCCATCTCATCCTTCAGACTTCTCACACCCACTTTACCCTATCACAGACTGCGCCTTTGCTTTTTTTTTTTTCCAAGAGCTTATCCATTTTTGCTTGCTCTGTGAATAACTATTAACTACTGTGGTGCCAAGGAAGGAAATAAGAAACAGATACATTAGATCACAAAGGCAAAATAAGAAATCTACAAACTTAAATATTTACTTTTCAAAATGCAACCACTCTTGAGAGAAATCAACAGAGACAGTGTTAATGAATAAAATCCACTTCTTCATTGTAGCACCCCTGTTCCTGATTGAAGACAGTGCTATGCCATGCAAGGATACTTGGGACACCTAAATGGCAAGTCAGACCAGCACTATGGGCTGGTTACTGAGAGCCACCTTGTAAGCCACAGTCAGGCAGTGGCCGCAGATCCAAGGCCAGAGATGCTCCACGAGGTGCCAGAACCCCTGATAGGGCTCAGCAGTGCTCCCCACCCAGTTGTTGTGGTGCCCTTCCCTTGTGCCAGGTGTTTGGAGCAGGATCGGTGCCCCGATGGGATCCATCAGGTGAATGTGTGCCCATCTGTGCCAGCACAAGAGGGAAGGGATAAGCAGGGACAACAAGTGGTGGGGCCAGGAGCTGCTTATGTCATCATGACTTTCTGCTTATGTCAGCCAGGTGAGTGGGGGCTGAGGGTCTCCCTTTCTCCAGCATTAGCCCAGAGTCAGCATGTCACAGCCATGGCTTTAAAACCCCATTGGTATTCATTCCTCTTAAGGTATTAGGGTGTTCACCCCGTTACCTTACCTCATGTGTTTCTAAGCAGTCAGCCATACAAGCATTAACAGTGCTGCAACCTGTTTGTAATTTGATGTACTTTTTTGGACCTATTTTTTTTTTAATTATGTGTTACTGATTCCATTTGCCTGCTGTGTTTTCACTGTTCCCCTTTTCTTCCCATCTAATATCTCCTTAAGTTTCCTTTTTATGGCACCACCTTGACTTTGCCAAAAATTCAGTTCTGCTTTCCATTTGGATTCTAATGGTTTTCACAAAGATTTGAGAAAGCTAGAACACAGTTCTCCATCTTGAATGGATGTTATGTAATCCTTTAAAGTGTTGTAGATTTCTTATCTTATCAGTAGCAAAATACACATGAGGAATATGAGCTACCTGGATTCCCAAGAGAAATGTAGGAGGATAGGAAGCTGAACACCTTCTGGTGAGATCAGAAGGGAACATTGTGTTAGGGCCCCCAGCTTTTTCTTTTAGAGTTTCTTATTCACACACAGCAGTAACATTGGCTCAGAGGACTCTATGCAGGCATCTCATCCTTCTTCATGCCCTTTCTTACCAGAAATGTTAACAAACTTAAAGAGAACACCCAAAATGTGTAGCTGGTAGCTGCACCAGGTAGTAGCCTTCTATTTGTTGACGGAGTAAACGACTTTAGAAGCTGGGTGACACATACAGCTGCCATCTCACACTCTGCATGGGCAGACACAGCTGTTTGTGGCTTTCCCCCCTCCCTGGAGCGTTATTTTGCTAGCACCTGGCAAATGCACCTGGTAGGGGTTTATGGCACTGAGGAACAAACAGCGCTGAACACGCTCACTGTGTTGGCTGAGAAAGAGTACATGTTTTTACTTCAAAATAGCACTTGAAAGTGGTGAAGGCAAATAACACTTCCTCCAGCTACAGGTCAAGGTGAAAACTATTCTAATTTAATCCAGATCTATAGGTTTTGCAGAATCTGGCCCTCAAAGGATCTAAACAGATCATAAACCTAGAGATATAAAAGACTGTTTAACTTTTCAACAGATAATTCTGTTCTGAGCTGCCTATGGACAAATCCTTCTTATTAATAATTACATACACTAATGGAAAATCCTTATTCTTTCATCATTAAGAGGATACCAAGGGCTTTCCCAGAGTTTGAGACATGGTGCATGCACAGCACCAGGACAGTCCCCACTAAAAGAAAGGTATGTGTGGGGTTGCAGCTTGGTTTGGAGGTTTCAGTTCAGAAGGTGGCATCTGGAACCTGCTGGACATTCTGTCGAAGCCTTTTTCAGAATTTTAGTATATATTTTGAACTGATTCCTTTCCCATTTCTCTCTCTATTTCTTTGACAAAGTCAGAAAATGCGATGTCTTGAGGTACCAGGCATCAGAGCGGCGCCTTGTAAGAATGGCTATAAACATGCAGTGTAGCACAATACTGCCATGTAAAATGAATAGTTTACGCACCAAAACCAGGTCTATTTGTTTCAGTGGGACTTCAGGCATGTCTGTGTGAGAAACGTAGCATTTAAACCTCCATGTTCTTCCCTGCAGTGTCTCAATTTCCAAAATTGCTGAAGATTTAAGCAGCTAGAAGCAGTGCAGTGCCTCCAAAGATGGGAGTGACACAAAGCCCTGGGTGTCAATGTGCCCTCCAACCATGTGAAAGCCTGGGTATGTATCTCAAATCTGTGACTCAGGTCTCAACGAGCAGTAATTGTTGCAACTGTAGTTGAAGAGCAGTAGTTGCTGTGCTAGAGGACCCAAAATGATGAAGTCTCCTTTCACTGTCAGGTGCTGAGCATGAAGAGGCTTGGAGGGGTGACTCACTAAAATAAAGCCAATGACATGTGTTGACTTACAGAGCTCTGTCAAGGAACTACGCTTCCTTCTTCTGCTGCCTGAACTTTACCTGCAAACAGAGGCCCCAAGCCAGGTGTCATTGCGGCAACAGGTATTAAGAGTAACAGCAGATACCACAAAGCTTATTTTTTAGCAGGATTTCACATAATTACTTTGTAAAATCCATGTTACCATATTTTGCTACACAGTAGGAATGTCCAAGTAGAGTTGTTTAAGAGCTGTAACCTCACCCTAATTTGAGTGACTATAAAGAACAGGAAACAACAAACTTAAAGGAAGAATGAAGCAAAAGTTGCCATACCATATGCTAAAGTTGTTCCTGCATTTGCTAGTTGGAGTGCTCAGTAAGACTTATTTATAGTTATTTATATTTTTTTTCCAAAGTAATTTGCAAGTATTCATAAATCAATCTTTATTTATTTTCAACTAAGCAAAAGTACAGACTTGTCATTGTGCAGTGGCTCAACAAGACATTGTTGAGCTTATTGTGTCTCTCCAGACCTGGTGCACTGAAATCTTTGGTTTGGATGTTTTGGCTGATGACCACCGAGGTGGGTTTGCACAGACAGTGCCTGTCTGCCAGGAGTGCCAGAGGCTCGAGCCAGCTGCCTGTCAGTCATACCCTGCCAATAAAAGATCAACTTTAAAAGCAGGATCTGCCATTAAAAAAGAATTTCCATGTCCAAACAAGCCTTATGTACACAGCCTTATCTAGAGAACCCTAGATTGCCTTCACTCTGAGATAACAGAGAAAGAAACCTTAGCCAGGACCACATCTCAGTGTATGAAACAAGTGCTTGTGTCATAGGTGCTGCCGACTCAAGGAGGATCTGCTCTGCATCAAACAGGATCCAGATCCTGTAAACACATGGGATGAATGGCTACTGCATGCCTTGAGGTACAGCCAAAACATCTTTCTCTTCTCTTACTATGGTCAAAATATTTTTTCTAGGCAGCGTTCATACAGATGCATCTCATTCACACATAGAGGAAAAGGTGTTTTCATGGATTTTTTATGCCCTGTCATTTTAAGGTGGTTAATTCGAAGTCTGAGATTCCTTTTTTGCTGAAAGCTTCTTCAGGTCCTAGAACCAGGTATATATTTACAACCAAAGGAAGTCCATTACATTAATCTTTAAGTAGAAGCACTCCTTGGCACATAAGCCTTAATAGTGAATGTTAAAATTTCATTCCAGTTATTTTCACTGCAATACCTTGAAGCGGGGGTACTCTGTAGGCAGGACACACAGCCCTGTTCTTTGCTTGAGTTATTTCAGATTTACATTAGAATTCATTTAAACTCATGTAGAATGGATTCATTACATCTGAATGAAGAGTCTAACTGTCAAGTGGACAAGTATTACATGTTAATCCTGGATTTCCTCTCTCTCCCAGCTCTATAATCTAAAACATGCTTAGCCCTTGCCTGGTATTGTCCTAATGTTTGTGGAGCACAGTGCAAAACTCTGAGATAGTGATTCAAAGTCGAGTCAATATTCCTAAATAATTTAATATTCATTGAAGTTAACTCTGTAATTTGAATAAAAAATAAATCCACTGTGTAGGGTGTCTTGCTGGTAGGAGAGCAAAGGTGCTTTCCTTTTTTCCAGTGTGAGAAGGGCACTTGGTTTGCTGTTGCCTCGCGTATCCTGTGCCAGCAGGAATGGCTGTTAAATGCCTACATTGTGCTGTTGACTTAGTGATGCGATCTGTTTGCCATCAGGCACTCCACGTAGTGCTTTGTACACACGAAGAACAAGTAGTTATGGCTCTGTTTCTGCTGTTTGCAGAGGTTGAGAGTCCTTCAGTGTGGCAGAAAATCAGACCCTGAGGCAATTGCTGGTTTTGAGTGCATGAATTCATCGACCAGCATATAGAATACAAGTTCAGTGATATGTGAGGACAAATTAATATTTTATGTTGTAAAAACAGAGTGATATTTTCCCCTCCCCCCTTTTCAAACAGAAAGTTGAGTATCAGAATAGGTGGGGGAAAAGGCACTTTATTTACTGGAAGGTATGTAGAGAATAAAACTTCAGAAAGGCTTTTGCTGGTGACTTGCTGTCAATATTGAGAGGAATATTATGACCGGCAACAGAGCATGAGGAACTGGCAGTACTACTCCCTGGTGAAGGGTTTTCAGTCACCATGGCTTCACAGAAACAGGAATTTTGGTGGGTTTATGCCACTTGTTGAATGTACCCAGGCTACACTTGGTAGCTCTTTGTTTTCTGATCAAATGCAATGTTGTTCTGTTTGAGATGGAGGAAAAATATAGATTAAATTGTTCAAAGGCTGGTGGTAAGATGTCCCAAGTCATCAGTAACCTCTGATGCTCCAGCCTCTTTACAAACTACTGCTGTTTTCCCGTAGGATACCACATTGGAGTCCATGTGCCTCAGTGACAACTTCAGCATTCTGTATGAATAACTGATTGTCTTTCCTTCATTTTCAGAATCTAAGTGGGAAGAGAAAGAATAGTTAACAACACAATTTCAGAGTAGCAGCCCTTGGTTGGTTGGTTGTATAAGAGTTTCTATAAAATCTAAGTTGCTCAAAATGTATAGAGCTGTAACTGTGTAATTATAAAACTGTGCAACTGAGTAATTATAATATTTTAATTTTTCTACATGCAGAGCTTTAACTGTGTTCAAGCTTGCACCAAGGGAAAATATTTATTTAATGTTCTCTAGCAGTAGGCACAAGTACAATCTATGTGTCTCTGCAAGATGGCCATCAAGGAAGGGTTTGCTTTATATAACATTGACTGAGCCTTCACAAATATGCAGCAGGTTTAGTTTTGTTAAACTGCTTGAGGTACCTCAGCTTTTCATTGAGAACATCAGCACAGAAAATTAATTTCTCCCTGGCTGAGTGCCTAAAGCTACAGTCACTGATTTAGTCGTATTTACCCAAGGATTAGGTCAGAAATATAGGGACCTAATATTTTCTAGCAAATCAAATGCACTAGAAACATGATCATGTTTCATGAAATCAGATAAGATTAAATTCTGTATACAAAAAGAGCAATTTTTCTCGTTAAGAATAATGATTCCAAATTCTCAAATAGCTAAAGCAGTTTAGAGCAAGCTGAAATGGCAGGGACACAGTCAACATGCCAAAAACAGAAGTCTCTGCTTAGAGACAACTTGGACACAAAGGAG
Source organism: Cinclus cinclus (assembly GCF_963662255.1). Lineage (NCBI taxonomy): Eukaryota > Metazoa > Chordata > Aves > Passeriformes > Cinclidae > Cinclus > Cinclus cinclus. The sequence goes on from NC_085046.1 coordinate 66,746,239, forward strand.
AATTACAGAAAAGTTTATGAAACTGCACAGGTCACAAGGCATCCAAAAAAAACTTCCAAAGATCCTACCACAGCCCCTTTTCCCATCCTGTGAAAGAGCAGTAGTAAGAAATCTGTCAAAGACAGTGCTTAACCTGCATCATGTTTTGAGGTCTTTCTCACCAAAGCAGGTGAGAAAGCAGGAATTGCAGAAACGGAACAGATCCCTCAGTGTCGGATCTTCCCCCTGGTCTCTCTGACCTGCCTTGGCTAGCTCGGGGTCAGAGAGATGGGGGACTTTTTATCCGACATGGACAAAGGCAAAAGATTAGAGGAGGCTCTCCTTCCCGGGATGATCCAAATTTATTTTCCTGAAGGGTTCCAGGGAGAAGAGACAGAGCATGGGAAATGTGGGGTATTTTCAATCCCAACTCAGAGGCAGAGGAACCCCGGGTCACAGCCACTCAGGGCTGGCCAGGGGAAAGGGAGGGGTTAAGGGAGGGGGAGAACCACGCTACAAACCGAGAGGGGAAACAGAACAAACCATCCTCAGTGCAACACAAAACCATAAATGTGCATTACAACACCTCAGGGTGAGCTAGATAGACCTAATTTGGCTAAATCATTGTCTAGCCAAATTATTTCTATCTAATCACTGTTTTCTACTATCCTCTCATGTTTTCTCCTTCTTCAGAAATACTGTTATATCCATTTCCCTATTTCCAAAGAGTTTGTGAATATCTCTCTGTGTTCAGGGCAATGTTTTTCTGCCATGTTTGAATATTTTTCTGCTATGCTTGATAACTTCATCTTCTTTGAAGATTTGTCTTTTCTTGAGTTTTGTGACATTATTATTATTTCCTATTTCCTCTCTGTTTTCCTGTTTTCTTTTCCCATTGAGTGCTCTCCCTTCTCTCCTTTGGCTTCTAGGGAAAAGTCCCACCATGTTCTGTCTTTGGCTGTCTCACTGTGCAGCCAAACACTTCCCAAGCATTCTGTGAAGCTCTTGCCTCCTGAACACCATCCTTTACTCTCTGGATTAGGGCATGATCCCTTGTTTTAAAGTGCAAGACATTTTACTTGGCTTTGCTAAACTGTCCAGCTTACCAAGAAATTAGCATCCTCTATAATATTTGCCCCTCTGATGACCTTTGCCTTACCTGCCATGAGTTAATCTATCACCAAAAGGGTGTAAGTATTGACAGCCCGGTCTGAGAGCTGCTCTCCCTGCAGTGGTAGGTAACATTTTGCAGTGGTGAGTGTGATGTGTGCTCTGTGGTCCCTGATTCACTCAGCAGGCTCAGGTAGGATCTGCCAGCCAGAGCAGTTTGCAGTTGCTCTCAAGCTCTTAAGAACAGCCAGCTCTGAAGGGAGTGAAGTGCACATAATAAAGGCAGTTGTGTCTACATCCAAATCAGCTAGCTCCCATTTAAAAGGTTGCGTGTTTGTTGGGGTTTTTTTGTTGTTTTTGTGGGTTTTTTAAGATCTCTGTACATCCTTCTTTGCTTCTCTGAAGCTGTGAAGACTGCATTTGACATTAGCTGTCACAGGGAGAAGTTCATTAGTGCTCCAAAACTTCCAAATTAAATTATGTGACATACAGCAAGTATAAAACAAACATTAAGTAATGGCAGCCCTGTCAGTTAGAATTACAGTCCTTCCCAGTTTTGGGTCTTCTTTACTAAAGAGAGGTGATGTCGCTGTTCAAATGAGAAAAACGAAGGGAAAAAAATTTCCCTTTTTGGTCCCTTTAACTGCAGCTGGCTTTCAAGGGGTAACATCAGAGTACAAATTTTCAATGGGTGGATATTGGAGTATGCTGGTTATGAGCCACCAGAAGAGTGCAGGGCAGATCAGGGAGAAACTGCTGATTAAAAAATAATTAAAACCAGTTTTCTTGCTTTACAGCATGTGGAGCTGGCCAAAAACTATGAGTGAGTAACTCTGTCTACAGATGTGCTTTTTGGTTTCTTTTTTCCTAATCTACACTCACCTTCTCAATATGTCAGGGCATTTTAAAACTCTTCTCATGCCCGCAGCCACCATTTCTTGAGCTTCAGGTTGGTTTTATTTAGGGTATGTGGAGAAGTCACAGGGGCTCTGTAATGTGTCAAATATCACAATGGATCAGCATTTGTACTGGCAGATAAAAGCAGCTGCAGGTTACTTAAGAGGGTGTGTGCAGTGTAATGGAAGAGAATTCAACCATGGAAAAAAAATAGCCTCCAGTATTCCATCATTAAGAGGAATACATTAAAGCAGCTGCAGAATTAGTAGCAGGAAATTCCTTCTTTATGATCCATGAAATTTTTAATCTATATTATCCTATTCTTCCTAACAACTTCTAATTGCAAAAGTGAATTTCTCTGTTTATTAATTTTGCCACATAGTGACTTACAATTGAGAGTAAATTGCCTGAAAACAAAATTCAGTTTCATTTGACTAAACCATAAAAACCAGAGGACCATGAAGTGAGTAGCATTCCCAGCAATTATATATTCTTCTCCTGCAGACAATGAAGAGAGCAACCATTGAAACTGGGGTTTGTGGCCACAGTGGTCAGAGTCCCACAGAGACAGTGGTTGGCCAGCACAATGAGAATACATTTCTTGCAGAAAGAAGAGCCCTCACTTGCCATGAGACTGCTCTTTCCTTACTGCTGTGCCATTTGCTAGGCTGACAAACTCGTAACATTTTGTGGGTGGCAAAGTGATGTCATTTTACTCAACAGCTTGTAGTAATTTCCACTTCTAACCCTTCATGAGAGGTACAAATCACCAAAGAAAAAGGTCCATAAGCTTACAGATGGCAGTATCACTTTTCTTTTCCATTGAGATCACAACATCCTTCTTTCTAGCTGAATGACAATTGGACTGTCACTAAAATTACATAATGCTGTGTCCCCTGAGGGGCTATAGTTTGGGATTCAAAGGACAGCTGTCAAAATACAAGTTACTCTATTTCGAGCTTTAAAAGTCTCTTAGCAGGCTGTACCTAAGAGTTTGTCTTTTCTATGGGTGTGTGTGAATTAGAGTTAACAATGGAATGTTAAAAAACTACACTTACACACACTTATTACACTTACACACAATGATACATGCAAGGTAAAAATGACACATTAAAATAACTAGTGTTTGCTGTAAATCATAGGCTTATGTAAATGGTGGCACTGTAACGACCCAGTGAATGTTGGTATCCTGTGGTAAATCTGGCTTTTCCCTTTGTTTTGTATACTATCACATCATACAATGTGTAGTAAAATCTGCTCTGATTTTCAAGGTTTTGTCCAGTGTCTTGAAGTCAGCTGTGCTCTAATAGCATTTACTCTTGTACACTGAGCATCTGCAAATTACTGTGAACAAGCATTAAATCAAAGAGTCTCATTAGAGCCCTTGACTGTGACTGGAAGGGACAACTTGTGTAGTTCTAGAAAACATCTCCAAAATTTCCTCAAACAAGAAGAGAAAAAAAAACCCCAAGGGGTGGGGTGGGGGGGGTGGAGGAGGAGGAGGAGGAGGAAAAAGATTGGAAAAATTATCTTGGTTTGGGTAAATGTTCTGGTTTACCTCCAGTGGGGGCCTGCCCCTAAATAGCTTTATGCTCACTCCCTCTGAGTGGGATGGGAGCGAAAATCAGAAGGCTCATGGATTGAGATAAAAGCAGCTTAATATGTGAAGCACAAGATGTGTTCACAAGCAATGCAAAATATGGGATTCGTTCACACTTTGCAATTGGCAGGAAGATATTCAGCCATCTCCTAAAGAACTGCGTTCTGTCCCCCATAACAGTGACTCAGGCAGACAAATTATATAACTCTGAACTTCCCTTTTTCTCCTTCTTTCTCCCAGCTTTTATTGATGAGCACAACATCCTGTGGTGTTTCATATCCCTCTGGTCAGTTGGGGTCAGCTGACTGCACCTGGTCTTCTACAGCGGGCAGTTCTACATTCCCCTGGTCCCCACCTTTGCCTTCTGTGACTCAGTTTGACTGGACCACTTGCAGGTGAGAACCAAGGCAAAAACATCATCTGCTTCCTCAGCCTTCTCCATCTTTCTGTTAACCAGGTCTCTTGTTTCCTTCTGAAGAAATCCCACATTTTCCCTAGTCTTCCTTTTATCACCAAAATACCTATAGAAGTTAGAAGTTTTTTTCTTTTTGTTGCCCTTGTTGCCTGTCCCTGGACTGATTTAATACTCTCAGGACTTTAGTTTTCCTAACCTGATCTCTGCTTGCTTAGAGAACTGCTCTTTCCTTCTCCCAGGCTGCCTGTTCCTGTTTCCACCCTCTGTAGGCTTTGTTTTTTTGTTTTAGTCTGTCCAGAAGCAACTTGTTCATCATGCAAACCTCCTGGAGATTTTGCCCAACTTCCTCTTTGTTTTGATGCATCACCCCTGAACTTGGAGGAGGGGATCCTTGAGTGTTAACCAGCTTTCTTGGGCCCCTTGCAGGGTTTTATCTCATGATATACTACCAAGCAGATCCCTGAAGAGCCCAAAGTCTGCTCTCCTGAAGTCCAGAGTTGTAAGGCTGCTGTGCAGCCTCCTTGGTGCTCTAAGGAACTCCTCTATTTCATGGTCATTGCAGCCCAGGCATAGGGGCGGTGTGTGTGTCAGAACGCCTGTTCCTGGGCTCTATCAAGCAGGGCAGTCTTTTGCTGTATATTACTTCAGTTGACAGCAAGAAAATTACATTTAAAAAATCCCGAAACAAACTGTATGCAAACATAATATCACCTTTTCAGGTCTGAGTCACTGAGAGGAAGTAGCTGTCTGTGACATGAATGGAAACGGAAACATCTGCAAAATAGTCAAAGTCTTAGATTAGATGTTAGTCCCACTTCTGAAATGCATTTAACACTGGGGGTAAGACGACTGAGATGTGCAAGCATTAGAATGAACATTTGCTGCTCAGCTGTGTGGGAATGAATGTGAGGATGAATGATTGTTTTTATTTGCCAGACTGATTTGTGCATGAGATTTGTGGGATGGTACTCAGGCATGAATGGGAGCTGTTGGCTTGTTTAGTCTAGTAGAACAAAAGAGAGAAAGGATGTCACGGCTACCTCTAAATACTGTCAGAGGGGAAAAGAGTATTTCATTGAAAAGACAATGCTGGCAGAGGAGCGCCCTGGTATGAATGAGCTATAAGTAAATACCAGCTGACTATGAAAAAAGTTCATACTCCTAGGCAAGGAAATAACTTTCAGAGAAGGGTAGGCAAAAAACCTCCAGCCTTTTGCTTGTTTTAAAGTAGAGCTGAGACAGTTTACAAATAGGATTGTATGATGATATTATCTGGCAGAGTTAGGAGTGAAATTTGTCCACTCTGAGGTCTTTTCCAGTCCTAGGTTCCTTGGTCCCACAAAGCATTTACATCAGACCTATACATTGCACAGCCTCCCTGAGCACATTACCCACAGAGGACTTTTTTGGCCAAGCACATATGGATAAATAATTTGTTTGTCCTGTTTTACCTCTGCAGGTCAAAGCTTCCACTAGGAATAAAGTGGTGCCCCTTAGCCAGAGGGAGCTGGCTGCATGGGGAGTTAAGAGGCAGTTGGCTAAGTTTGAGGTATCAGGAGCATTTCTCTGCAAAGGTTTTGAAATTATTTGTGCCTCCAGAAGTGAGACCCAGAGAATGGAGGACATTGGAAGGTTGCATATGTGCACAGGGGCTGTAGAATTCACTGGGAGTCATAATCAGCAGTGAACTGACAACATCGAAGGATAAGCACTCATGTTTATAAACACTGTCAGCTAATTGCTGTGTATTGGCAATTTCCTCTCCATTAAGAGGCAAGTTTAGATTAGTCTTCACAACCATTAGTAGCTTTGTTTTTCCTAATGTTTTTTTACCTCCAGATGCATGTTCTCACCCAGAATGAGGTTGCTGTGAGCTGTAAGTGGTTGATGTTGGTGACTCTTCATCCTTGGGACTATTTGCCCTAGGTCTTGCCTTCTCAGCTGTTCCATAGCATATACTCTGGGACAGGCAGAGGGAGCAGAGAGCTGGAGTGAGGTGGTGGACAGAGTAATTGGGTTTTAATCAAAACGCAAATCAGCAAGCAGGAAACACTAACTTATATAAGCAATATTAAACTTCCTAGCATTTTATGGAAAAAGGTATTCTCAGAGAAAGAACTATTCTTATTGGCAGTTCTGACCTAGTAGTAGTTCTGGCTAATTCACAAGACCTTAACTGTAATCTACACTTGTTCCTCTAGGGAATGTTATTATATATAATACTCACATTTCTACTGAAAGTGATGTTGTATTGCTGTCTCTTTCTCTGTGGTATGTACCTTAGATGGAAGACTTAATTCCACACTTCCATTGAAAAATATTTTAAAGTAGTTTTTAATTAGTCCATTTTTAATTAAGGTAAGAGGGTCTGTAATTTAAAAGTCTATTTTTAAGTATGGTAAATGTACAGAGAAAAGGCAGATCAAAAATACACTCATGGGGAAAAGAAACAGCTCCCTTAAAAAACAGCAGGTACTTTCTGTGGTTAGACAACTCACCTGGTTGTATCAACACTATTCTTCAAGGTCTGAAAATTGGTCATTCTCACACCTTCTGATACTGCCTTTTCGTTTAGGGTTTTTTTTTTGTTTTTTTCATGTGCTGAAGAGGGAAATAACCTGCACTTGACCATTTTTTTTTCTTAATTCATAATTAGTCAATCAATTAATTTGAACACCACAGAAAGAAACTTTATTTAAATAAAGAGCTACTATATTTTAAGCTGTATTTAAGCTTAGTGATTTGAAATTAAATTTTCATTCAGGTGATTAGTTACTTTTCTGGACACTCTAGATTTGCCCTTTCTTCTAGCTTGGCAATAAGTGTGGTTTGAGTCTTTTGTAGCTGTTTCACGTGTACATAATGAGGAATTTTGGAAGACTAATTTTGAGGCTAATAGCTTTAGAAAGCAATTAAATTTTTTCAAAGAAAAATATATATAATTTTATTTTCTATTTTTTTGGAGGGGAGAGGTTAAGAAGAGATTTTTGTTGGCTCTAAGGATAGCCTTTGTAGAGTACAAGTGAGCTAAGCAACCAACACAGGCTCTAAGCAAAAAACAGCCCAGGAAATGAGATGGATGCCACACAAGCACATGGGCAGCACAGCCAGGTCCTTTCTTGTGTTAGTCCTGTGGAAGAGGTGATGTTGGAGTGAATCATTCAGTGATGAGATGATGTGGGGAAGGAGCCTGGAGAACAAAATTTGAAGTGAACTCTACCTGTCTGGGCACTTGACTGCAAGCAGCAGCTTGTCAGCAAGCAGGGCAGTGCCAGGATGAGCCTGTCTTGCTGGTTTTGAGCCCTGATATTACACCAACACAGACCACTGCAGGTACAAACATCAGATATGGGTCTGCATGCACATGTACATGATGGATTATTTAGTTTCCTGACTTTTTCATAAAAATGTACTTTGCTGTTAAACAAGGTGAGTCCCTGATTATTATCCACTTTGTATTGCAAACACAAGGAATTGAAGTTCAAATCTAAATTAAAAATAATTAAAATTGAAGCAATTATAGAAATTCTGTGGAACCTCCAACACAAGAAAGTTATGGACCTGTTGAAATGAGCCCACAGCAGGGCCACAAAGATGCTGAGATGGCTGGAGCACCTCTCCTATGAAAGCAGGCTGAGAGAGTTGGGGTTGTTCAGCCTGGAGAAGAGAAGGCTCTGGAGACACCTTGGAACAGCATTCCAACATCTAAAGGGGGCCTGCAAGAGAACTGGAGAGGGACTTTTTACAGGGGCATGGAATGATAAGAGAAGGATAATGGCTTTAAGGTGAAGGAGGGTAGAATTAGATTAGATTAGATTAGATTAGATTAGATTAGATTAGATTAGATTAGATAAAATATTGGGAAGAAATTCTTTACTGTGGCAGTGGAGAAGCCCTGGAGCAGGTTGCCCAGAGAAACTGTGGATGCTCCATCCCTGAAAGTGCTCAAGACCAGGCTGGATGGGGCTTTTCTAGTGGGAGGTGTCCCTGCCTGTAGCAGGGGGGTTGGAACTAGATGTTCTTTAAGGTCCCTTTGACTCCAAACCATTCTGTGGTTCCATGAAATACAACCCCTTGCTGCCCTGCTACGTCAGCTTGCAGCTATCTGGTGCTGATCTCCCTGTCCTGTTATTTGCTACTACTGTTATTTCTATTTACTCACCATTGTTACCCTGTTGTAGCTCAAAAGCCCTCAAGCAGCGTGAGCACCTGTTTCTTCCCTTCCCTCCGAAGTAAGGGAACCAAGCCATAGGAGTGGAGACCTCTTTCCACTTGGACATGGGGCTGGGACTGAGGACCTCGGGGGCCAGGCTTTCTCCCAGAGGCACAGCACCATTACTGACCTGGCTGGTACCATCACACCTACCTTCCCATCTCTCATGTATTGTGCAAAAAGCTTCATTGCAGTATGTGTGCATGTGTAAATGTACACAAAAAAATTCTTTGAAAATTTAATAAAAATCCACAGATCAGTATAATTAATACATGGTATAAAACAGATATTATGTGTTACAGAAATAATATTTTAAGGCCTTTATAAAATTATTTCTTTCCAGAAACCAGTATGTGTATAAAAATAAAATTGCTATTGTTTTAAATTCTAATATAGATTTAGGGATTGATATAATCAAAATATAATATAAAAATCGATATTGTTTGGTATTTAAATAATATCTTAATGCTTTCATAAAATTAAGGATTTCCAGAAATGAGCATGTTTGTATATTTAAAACAAAAACCAGAATCTGCAGTTATTTTAAGCGATAACACGGATGTATAGAGCAATTTAATTAATAGGGAACATTAAAAAGCAGATGTCGCGTGCCATGCAAGCAAGGCTTTGACAGAGCGGTGCGTTTCCAGAGGCGGGGGGTGTCGGGCTGTGCGTGCGGGGGTGCCCGGGTAGGGAGGCGGGCGGGGGCGGGGGCCGCGGGCGGGGCGGGGCGGAGGCGGCAGCGGCCGCCCGGGGCTTTGCCCGCTCGCTCTCCGGCTCTGCCATGGCTCCGCTCCGCTCCGGCCCGGCGTGGTGGCGCGTCCTGTCCCTGGCCGTGCTCGGCCCCGTGTTCTGCGGCCGCTCGGCGCGGGCCGAGCCGGGGCCGGAGCCGGGGCCGGGGCCGGCGGCGGAGGACCCGCACGGGCGGCACCTCTACAGCGCGGAGATGCTGCGGCACGGCGCCGCCGCCGCCCCCCACTTCGTCATGTTCTTCGCCCCGTGGTGGGTACTGGCCGAGCGCGGCGCGGCCCGGCCCGGCCCGCGCCCTTCGCCCGCCTCCTCCCCGTTGACGTGGCGGCGGGGCCGGGTCGGGCCGGGCTGGGCCGGCGGGGAGGCCGCGGGGTCGCGCTGCTCCGGGCCCCGCGGCGGGGCCGGAGGGGGGACCGGCGGGGAAGGGCGGCCCCATGGGGCCGGGAAGGGCCGGGAAGGGGAGCGGGAGCCCCGCGTACGCCGGCCCGGGCCTCGGCGGCCGCCCCCGCCACAGAGGCACGGGCTCAGTTGGGTTGGAAGAGACCTCTGAGATCATCAGGTCCAACCTTACCGGCGCCCGAAGCCGCCCCCGGCTGGGGCTGCGTGGGGGAGTCGCTCCGGCGTGCTACAGAGAGACCCAGAACAGCTGCAGTTTGGCCACCTTCACTTAGCCTGGGCTCCCCAGCCCAAGCTCGCAGATGCTTTCATTGCAGAATCTATGTTCTCTTTGCAGTCACGAAATTTAAGGGTAAATTTGCGGCGTTAACCACCGTGCTGTTCTCTTGAGTTTGCAAGAGAACCACTGGGCTTTTGTCCTGCACTGGTACTTTTGGAACAAGAATGGTTGAGGCAAATGAGGGAACCGTGCTTTACTGGATATTCCTAGTCAAGAGGACAGTACTTTCTCATCTGTGTGTCTTTCTCATGGTTGTTCATATTCCTTTCTTTGCCTCTTCCCCTACCTTTTTTTTTATTTTTTTTTAATCTTACTGATAGCCAGTAGATTTTATTCAGAGTTCTACTGTTAGGGTTGTTAGGTTTCTTCTTTACTTTTTGTTTCCTCCCAAGTTTTCTTTAGTCTAGATAAAATAAAGTTGAGCGAACAATGTGCAAAAGTTATGTTTTGATCCAAAATTATCCATTGCTACATGGTGCCATTCAGGCATATGAGAGTCTTTGAAATCCATAGCAGGAAAGCATTTCCTTTGAAAACTTTTTTTGTTACTAGCACTGACTTATTTATGTCATGTGAAAATGTTAAGTAAAAGCTTGAAAGAGCAGATGCCTTTGTTCTCTGAAGATCACAAAAGTGAAGAATGCCTGACTTGCTGTTAAAGGACTTTGGCTGAGAGTGCAGTAAGGCCTAAGAAGTGCCTGTGCAGAGCAGGAGTGCTTCTGTTTTCTTCTGTACTCAGGTGATAATGTCTGTGTCTGTCCATACTTTGACTGACTGTTTCACAGGTATCCCTAAAACCAGATGAGCTTTCTCTTATCTCAAGACACTGTTTGTAGGAGACCCTCTGCCAAAAGGGCTTTTCCAGAATCTAGTATATGCTGCAGATCCTCAGTACAGATCAAAGGGAGCACTGGCCTTGAAGACTTGGATCATGTGGTGCCCTTGGGAGCACTGAGGATCCCTGTCCAACTTAAGTGTGAGGAAACTGTGTTGTTTACTGGATTTGTTGCAGCTTCTCTGGGTGTTCTCATCATCCCTAGCAAATCTGCTGCAGATCTCTGGGTCCTGGCTTCAGGGCCCTTGGTCTGGATATCTGGCTCCTGACAGGCAGCAACAGAGCCAGGTTTCAGGTCCAAGGGGAGAGCAGAATAAAGGGAACATCCAAGTGCCTGAGAGAGGTACTTATACACACCTGTAGTTTTTTTGTCAGTGGGATCAGGGGGGCAACCTCACACTCTTGGAGTCTGTTTTAGAGCCTCTTCCCTGTTCCTGTGTTGCTAGTCTAATGCTTCCCAAAGGCTGTTGTCTGTAGTTTCAAGGCAAACAGCAAACAGCCCAACCTTCAGCTGGGATTGTCTTTCAGATTTATATGGGTGCTGCTAATGTTGCATCATCAATGCTACCAGTAAGAGCTGGATTAAAGCCAACACCACCCTTCTCTTCCAGATTCTTGAAACAAAAGTTGCTGAGGGCCTCACTCAGAAACAGTGGTGGTACGCATGAGGTCCTACATTTGTTTCAAAGATGGCAGGATACTCCATGAAGAGAGCATTCTAAGTCATTTGCCATCAGATGTCATAAGGTTTTTATTCAGAAGGCTGTACCACTTGCTAGGTACAACTGGGGACAGAACAGGTTACTTTCTTGGTAGCACAAAGTATTCTTAAGTTGTTTGCCCTGCCAGTTGCATTTCTACAGAGGAGTGAGGTTCTCCTGGTTCTTCTGGTTCCTCAGCAGGAAGGAATCTCAAGTGAGTGGCTTCACTTCATTATTTTGACTCTTACAGATTTTTTCAACATATGTTCTTTCTTAGTAAACCTGGCAAGTCCACAGCTGCAGCAGAATTGATCACCAGAGTTAGTTGTTGAATCGAACTCTGTTGATTAGATTTTACTACAGTTGAATTCTTCTGTGCAGAGCAAGACTGGTGCTGGGACGCTTATACCATTGTCCATGTCTGTCTTTTTATTTGGATAAGGATTTGAGCTGTATCTTGCTGTGGAGCTGCCCTTGCTGGCTGCAGAGCTCAAGCTCTACTAGTGGCTCCCGGAAACATCTGTGTTAGTCTCTCTTGGATCTTAAATTGTGCTTGTCAATGGAGCTTGTGGATGCTTACAACTTTCTAGCCCATGCAGGGATAAAAGCGCAGAACTCATAATTGACGTCCAGGTCTCTACTGTCCCCAGCAGCTCTTCCTGCCCCACAATGTGTTGTAGAGTAGCAGCAGTGAAGGATTGTGTAGATCCATGGGTCTGAGGGAATCATGTTATTGTGGGGCCTTGCTCTTTGATTTTACCCTGCCTAGTTTTATATGTACATATATCCTTGGAAATTTCAGAAAAAGCATTTTCAGGACTGTCATGTATTTCCTTCTATATAATACTGTTTGTTTGTTTGTTTGTTTGTTTGTTTGTTTAGTCATTCCCAGTTTGAAACAAACAACTAGTCAATTACTGATTTCAGATGGGAACATTTTCCCTGCTTTATTCTCAGTTTTAGCTTCCATAAGAAGGAAGGGAAGGGGTGTGTGTAGCAGAGATTACAGTGTAAAGCCACAGGGACAAGGCACCTCTGTTGTGCTTAAAAACAGGAGGTGAATTAATTGGGATTCCCTTACCTAGTTTTCCCTGCTCTGTTCTTTAACACCAGCCAGTGTTCATTTGGTGTTTTGAATCACTGCATCTGCTAAGGGAAGGGATCAGGGTATCTAAAATCCTCCCCTTAATTCAAACTCTGTGAAGGAGTTGACTATGGAGGGACTTCAGTCATAAGTTAAATATTTAAAGAATATTTGATTTTAATAATAACACATTGTAGCTCTTCACCAGGACAATTCAGAATAAGCTCATGTGGGAGGTTGTATTCAGCCACATCGAGGGAGCCTGTCTGACCCACTGTGCCTGACTGTTACAGGACTTTATTAAGATCAGAAAAAATTCTTTATCTTAAAGTAACTCTTAAGCATCTTTATTTTGGTTTGGTTTGGTTTTTGTTTTCCTCTTAATGATCTCAGGATACCTGGAAAGGTGTGAATCCATGCAACTTTTCTGCAGGTGTACTCAAAATAATTCGTATGAGTGAAACTATTTTAAGTCAGAGCAAATTTCTCCAAAGTCTAATGGTGATTTAATTGTTACTTACAAAGTAGATGTTGTAGGTCATGCCAAGCAATAACTGCTTTCATACTGTCAGTCTGACAATGTTTTCTGTTACTCCAACTTTGTATTTTTTAGGTGTCTTGGAAGGTTGGCCAAAGCAGCCATTAAAGACAAATGAAAGTCCATTCCTTCAAACTTTCCATTGCACTTTGCGGAACAGAGTATTGCTATAATGACTTGTAAGACTAGGAAAACAGTGAGAAGAATAATAGCTATTTTTTGCTTCTGGGGAGGTGGTGTTGTGAGAACTGTATGAGGCCAGTTTTCTGTGTGTATGCAGATATAAAGAGTTGATGGTGTCTTCCTGGGGCAGAGCATAGGATGGGAGGATTTTCACAGAATATTCTGAGTTGGAAGAGACCCACAAGGGCCATCAAAATTTTGGGAACCCCTATTTCAAAATCAGTTGTGATATTTCTTGACTTGTGTGTTACAAATTCCTCTGAAGCATGGAAGTGCAAGTGGCATTACAAAGAGGCTAGAAACTATTATCTTCATGCCTACTGACAAAAAAAAAAGGAATTTATAAAGATTAGAATGTAAAGAAAGTTTGGCATCCTTTCAGGATTTTTCTAGAAAGTTGGAAGACTGACAGTGCTTTGATTAATAGCCTTACTAATTTCACAGGGTATTAATAGGATTTGTACTGTAAAAGGAGAGTAGCAAGGTTCTCAAATTTTGATGATTTTTACATGAGATGTGTTTGCAGCATGCTACTGTCCTTAATAGCATTTGCTGTTGCTTAGTGGAACAGTGCTTGAGTATGGAAGATTTCTGATGTAACTGATTCAACTTTTAGTTTAAAAAATTCTTTAAATTTATCAAAATCACCGTTCTACATATAACTTTCCCATGGGCTCATTCCCCTCTAAATGTGAGCAGCTATTCAACAGCATCTTGTTCCTTCTGTCACAGGTGTGGACATTGTCAGCGCCTCCAGCCAACTTGGAATGATTTGGGAGATAAATACAACAACATGGAAAACCCACAGGTCTATGTTGTTAAAGTGGATTGTACTGTAGATCTTCCACTGTGCTCTGAATTTGGCGTGCGAGGGTACCCTACGTAAGTATTGAAAGGAGTCTGCTCCTATTTTTCTTGTTCAGTTTTCCTTGATCCTCTGCCAATTTCTTGAAGCTCACTTCTAAACTATATTTTTGCTGGGTTTCTTCGTAGCCCTTTGGACCTGCTGTATTAATTTTAAGCCTTTTTACTATGTTGCCAAGTGTCATGTGATACATAGTACTCTTTTTTTCTGTCAAGAAGCTGTTTTACGTCTTGCAAGGCGGCTGTATTTAACAGAAGTCCAGAATTTTCCTGTTTTTGTCTGGGAGTATCTCTTTCTGAAGCAACAGTACATTGTGCAGCTGTGATATGCGTGACAGAGCTGGTTTCTACTAAGAGTGCTTTTAAAAGTAACTTGCTACAAGTTTGTCAGCACACTGCACCCTTCATAATTGCATTTTAAGTGGTCTCTTAGATTTCTAGTGAACTTAGTGCTCACAAAGCAGTAAATTAATGGTATCACGTGGTGTTACTGTGATACTGTGTGCCCTTTTTCCTAGCTAAATTTGCTTATTTTGATCTAGTATTTTAAGGTTGCCATGCTTATGCTGTTATCAATGGTGTATGTCTTACCTCAGCTTTGGTAGGCAGAACGTGGTCTAGAGTATCTCTGAGAGGTCAGTGCCTTTGGGTTAGATGTGTGTTCCCTTTTAAACTGCTAGAAAAGGTGCAAAAGGTTTTATTTTTTTACTCGTGACTTCTTTAAAGCTTCTTGCAAATATAGATGGGATCCTTTCAACTGCTTTATTAATTACTCATCTTAGTGGGTATAAGTGGAGATTGTAATCATCTGTAGCCCTTCCACAGACTGTATTTTTCAGTTTCCTTCCCTTTGCTCACTTTGTCTGGTGTTTTTGCCAACCCCAGCAGCAGCCTGAACTTGTCCTTCGCTCCTGGCTGCACCCACTTGGACTCAGACGAGTGTGACTGAGTAGAAGTTGAGAGTTATAAATAGCATAGTCCTTGTTGAGATAGGAATTGTCCTTAAGGGCAGTGTGTGTCTTGCTTCCACTACAAATACCAAGAAGAATGAGTATTACAGTTCTGCTTTCATATCTCCAGAAGTGAATATCAGTTATCATTGCATATTTGCATAGATTATATTGTGGTGCTGTTCCTCTTAAAATAGAATAACAGAGAATTTTGAATAGGAAAAAAAATCAATTGATGTGTAATTGCTGGAGGGTTTTTTCCCCTCCTTCCTTTTTAAGGCTGTTGAATATATAGGAATAGTTAGTGCTTGCTTGTATCTATTTGAAAAGTTAAAAATAATAAGGCAGTCATCTGCTAGGTATAGAAATATAGCAATGAAGGGGAATTCATGGTATCAGCTCTCTTCCTATCTGAGTCAATTTTGAATTAGCTAGTTACTAAAAACCTCCAGCAAGGGAGATTTCACAGCTTCCTCAGGCAACAACTTGTGTTGTCACAAGTCCAGGATGTGCTGATCCCTACACTGCTTTTCCAGACACCTGTCAAAGGAAGGGCTGCATCCCCTTTTCATACCCTCAGAGAAATAGTGGCCAAGAGGGTCCCTGCACTTCCTATCACAGTTGTCTCAGGATTATTTGGTACTGCAAAATAAATACTCTCTCAACTGAACAAGAAAAAACTTACCTTGTTTTCAGAAAATAAAGGTGCAGCTAGCTTTTTTTAAGATGTTACCTGAATGTCTTGTTACTTTTCAAAAGTATTGCCAGGAGGTCTGTTTTAGATGTTCTTCTTTTTCATTTTTGTTGCTTCCTTCTTATTCTGACTTTCGATCATTGCAAGGAACATTCAAGAATACCTTGAATAGAAATGACAGTGGGAGCTCCTATCTCTTTTGAATGTATTTGCATTATGTGGTTTTTCAACACTTTCATGTGTTCGTTTCTTCCAATTGTGGAACAAGAAGAGAGAGAAAAACATTTCAAGAAACTAAAGCAGTACAAAATGACAGCTTGGCAAGGAGAACTGAGGGCTAGGTGACAGTAGTAATTGAAAGTCTGATTTGCTTTAAAAAATGAGATTCTGTCAGAACCCAGTATCACACCTCTATTAAATATGCTTCAAATTTTAACTTAAAATTTAGTAATAGAAGCTTTACATAGTCTATGGAAAAGTTTTGATAGCGATTGTTGAACATTGCAGTCATGAAGTCTGGATGCCTATAAGCAGTCACTTATCTTCTTGTTCTATTGACTTATCTCAGTATGTTTTTAATCAGTTTAATACCACATGAGAAGCCCTACACTACAACACCAGTCAGGGAACAAAAGGTGAGAAAGAAATTCCTGGGAAAATAAGCACTAGGTATTTTTCTTTTGATGGAGAGCAGTGAAGGAAACAAAATTTATGCTCTTTGACAAACTGAAATAGGATTCATAGGCCTGAATGCTGCAATTTTTAAATTTTTATTTCTTATTATCACTATGCTGATTTTTAACTTGGATGTCTTATTTTCTCATTTTAAAATCTCCTTAAAGCTTACATGGGAATGAAAAAGGGTCCCAAGTTCTAGCCATGATACTTTAATCTGAGAGGGATGCCTGATGCTCATATCAGTAATCAAGAGATCTGCTACTGCAGCCTGAGCAGCATTGCAGCATTGCCATGGATTTGCAAAGCACATTATCTTTCTGAGAATGTTTCCTGTGTGAAAATTTTTGCCTCACTCTTCTTTACATTTTGACCCTTTAGGCTAAAGTTGCTTAAACCGGGACAAGAACCTCTGAAATACCAAGGCCCTAGGGACTTCCAGGCACTGGAAAACTGGATGTTGGAGAAACTGAATGAGGAACCATCTGTAAGTGAAAAGGAAATACTCCTTTCTGCAGGCTTACTTATCTACCATTTCTTCAAGTTAGGTTTCAATTTCCAGGAGGAATTCTGCTCCTGAGAATAAAAGTTAGGTTGCAGTATCAGTCTGAAACAGCTTACATGTAAATCAAAGTACTAATTAAAACTGTCATTCTGTGACCTGTTCTCTGTTTCCTGCTTTTCAAATTACAGTACATAATGCAGTTTTAATGCTTATACATTTGACATTTTAAGATACTCGCCTTCCTGTCAATTCATTTGACACCTGTAGGCCATAATGTTTCTGGAGTAAGAAAAGCAATTTAGCTCTAATAAATTATAAATTGTATTTGTGTTTGGCTTAATTACCTCTTTAAACATGGATGCCACCTTTAGCTGAGTTACTTTCTGATAATATTGTGACCAAAAGAAAAGGTTTAAAATGATCAGTTAAGTAAGACAAGCTAATACTATCTCTAGGAAAATCCTTAAGTTTAAGGGTATCCTCACATACAGGAGCCAAGCCTTGCCTAAAATTAAATTTGTGATTGCAGTTTCTAATCAAGAGAAAGTTTTAGTGATTGCTAAACCACAGTTAGAATGTGATTACATTTCAACAAATGTGGTATTTTTAATAATTGAACATGAAATGCTAAATTATTTTAAGAAACACACTTTGAGGTACTTAAAAAATTCTTTTCAGTGCTGGGGTTAGAGTCTAGAAAGTATTCGCCTGCTTTTGCTGAAACACTCATGAGTTTCTTGCAAGTTTTATCTATTAAGTGTTTGCTCTATTTCCACTGTTGCTGTCTTCATGGAGCCATTAAGTAGACAGCATTCCTTCTGGCACTAGGGGAGCAGAAAATAGCTTTTGCACTATTTTTAAATAGTCCAGAGACCACTGAAATGGGTGTAATGGCAGTTGTGGCTGATGTGTGATGCTCTGGAGGCACTGTTACATAATTAAAGTGTGTTAATATATGGCAATGCAATGAATGCTACAGCAATTACTCTGCCCTGTGACTGTACTACAGCACAGTGAAAGACTGGTATTCCACAGAGTCTGGTAACTCTTTTTTATATGGCAGTCCTTTTCAACTTTTTCTTTCAAGTAGTTGTTTTTTAGGAAACATAAGGTACCTAAATCAAGTTAAATATGGACGTTGCTTTAAGAAATTAAAATTTCAGAGTCCATGGCACTATCACAGAATGGTGTGATACAGGAAACAAGTGTTGTGTATTTGTTGTAGAAGAGAAATAAAAGTTAATTTTTCTCATGAATAGGACCCAGAATCTGATGTGGAACCACCAAAAGCCCCTGAACCTAAGCAAGGAATGTATGAACTCTCAGCAGACAATTTCAAGATGCACATAGCAGAAGGTAACTTGGTTACGGAGACATTAGTGTTGAGAAGTCTGCACCAGAAATGTTAGTTTTCAGGTTACCTCCTTCCCACTTTTATTTTCCAGTAATACCTAGTGAAAGAGGATGAAACTGCAAACTATGTAAAATGCACTGGTTAAATTACATATTGCAGACTATGAGAATGTTGAAGTACAGCACTCAGAAGGCAGTGTAATTATGGCTCCTAACCCCAGGGAAGAAGCTAGTGGGGCTTGCTCAAGAAAACTGTCTTCTTTCCTGAGTTCCTTGCTCAAGTCACAGCCTTGCCACTTTGTTTTTGCAAGTCCTGTTTCCTCCTTCCCTAGGTGCTGGCTTGCTCTTCCTCCCAGGCTGTTACTCTGGATGAGTATAATCCACCCGCTTCCTTCTTCCAGCTCCCATCCCACTCCAGTCTGGCCTTTTATTTGATATTGTTTAACTTCCTTCCTCCAGAATTTAATGTGGGCAAAACATTTTGTCTGTTTGGCTACTTCAAAAAATATTTTATCTGGAAGCTTTAAAATTAATGCCAGGAGGGATACCTAATATGGGAAATGTCACCCCTCACATGTTTTTTTAGACAATGAGCAAAGTCTTAGAATACAAGCTTGGGCTAGCATGACAACAGAGGATCCTGCTTACTCTGAAAAAGGCTGGATTAAATTAAATGTTTGCCCATTTTATATCACTAGGGTGGTCAAACTAGGACTTTGTAAAGTAACCTTTAGCTGATTAGAAATATTTTCATGTGTAAAACAGCATTTTTGTGCAGCTAACTTAAAATTTCCCAGCATGTCTAGCTTAACATGGAATTCAATCAGAATTCTCAATTAATTTTCCTCTAAGCCATCAGCGATATGATAAGTATTTGTCATATTTATCTACCTTCTCAGACTGTAAAGTTCAGTGCATTGTAAATGTTTTAGTGTTTTTATTATTTATCCACTGGTCTTCATAGAGGAAATGTTCTCATGGTCATATCTGATGGTTAAGCAGTTTTATGATCATCTGTAAATCTGTTTTCCTCTCTTGACTTCAGTTATGAGAAGTTCAGTGCTTAAATTTAACATGAGGCTTAGCAGTTACACCAGCAAGTTTGACTTCTGTTCTTAAATAGCCTCCCTTTGGCTTTTTACTTCTCTGGGACAAAAATTAATTATATTGTTTTCTATTGAGGAGAGTATGTCAGAGTACCTGGTAAAGAATAGCTGATTTTAACTAGTGTTCTTATTAATTCGTGGGAAATTTAATTTTGCAGTTTACTTGACCAACACAGATGCATGTCATTCTGTTTGAAAGTCTTACACATGCAGACCAGTCAAGTTAGGGTACACTACTACTGCAGTTTGTTTCCTGGTTATTTTGTACTGCCTTTCCTCTCACCTTCCTTTGTGGACAAGCCTTCAAAATATAAATTAATTCAAGTAATACCAGCCTCAAAGCAGTCTTCAAAGGACTATGAATGATTCTGCTAAAAAGAGCTTTTATCCAATTCCTGGTGTTTCCTGCAAATTATTTTTTCCCCCTTAATTAAAATAAGTTCTTTTTTTTGTTTTTCATTTAACAGAGCCTTGCCTTGATGTGTGCAAAAATGTGCAGCAATTTGAATTAATTAATCTTAATCGAAAGAAATTGCATATTCTGGTACTTTGCAATCAATAATACATACTTTAAAACTATACATAAGTAGAAGATAGCACAGAGACTCTCCTCTGCATAAAATGCCACGAACATCTACTAAAGGCAGAAATTTCTGAGTAGTTGACATGAAAATTCAAAGAGCAGGGCAGGAAAAGCAGAATGGAAAACTGAACAAAATTTTTCAGGTAATTCAGGGATTTAAGCATTTCTTAGGAAACACCAGTGCATGAAACAGTTTATGCTGTTATCAACATATATTCCTTGGTAGTTCTTTCTATTCTGTAACAGGGCAACTGATTAACACGGTAGAATTAAACACTAAGGTAAATGGTTAGGTTAAATGTGTCAGTTTTAATGTGTTGGCTTGAGATTGTGAAGCTGTTTGGATTTTCAGGAAATTTGGCAACGCAGTGGGACTGCATACAGTATTGAAAACCTAATTGCTGAAGTATTTTGTCCTGGCCTTTGATTCACAGTGTTTCCTATCTTTAACTCAGGAAATACCATGATAAATTTGCAGCCTGAGATTAGTACCTAGGCTTTAATTGCAGCCAAGTTCATTTCAAATGAGCTAAATTTTTTTTTTTTTTTTTTTTTTTTTACTTAAAAGGTAATCACTTTATCAAGTTCTTTGCCCCTTGGTGTGGTCACTGCAAGGCTTTGGCCCCAACCTGGGAACAGCTGGCTCAAGTCTTTGAGCATTCAGAAACTGTCAAGATTGGTAAGGTAGGTGAAGCACTCTTAGTCTGAAAGTATGGCTTGTGTCAATGTATGTTTCAGCCAAGAATCATGCCTTTTGTGCTATGATTTGCAAATAACAGTTGTTTTGTTTATCACCTCTTAAATTCATTTGTAGTCATAGTTTTTATTTTGAGTTTGAGATGGTATTTTTTTTTTTCCTTACACAATCCCCAATTAACAGGACCTTCCCCATTTTAAGCAAAGCCTTGTTGCAAACCAAACTGCCTCTCTGCATTTCAGAGAGCTGGAAATAAGTCTGATACTTCAGATGCAGGGAGTAATATTTTGAGACTTGTTTTCTATTTTTCATTTGCTTTGTTAGAACTTGATAGACTTCAGTATTTATTTTGAGTGGGAAAATGACTTCTAATTTGTTCTTTGCAGCACTGGATTCCTTAGCAAAGTCTAGCCCTACTGGGTATTTATGATGAGCTCTTTGTTGGTTTTGGTTTTTTTCCTCTTTTTCCCCATAAAACTTTTAAAAGGTTTCAGGGGGTGTTACACCTTAAAAATTGATATCTTGTCCTGCTTTACTATTTCCCTTAGGGTTGATAACCAGGTTCTGTGGTGTATTTACCATGGGAGCTTGTTACTTGTACGTGGAGTGACTTCTGTGCAGAGGTATGGAGGTGGTCTGGCAATTGCAGTTACTGGCTTTATTTGCTGACCCATACCTAAGTCCAGGTGGCTCATGATGGGAACCTCTCTATCTTCCAGCAGTGGAAATTGTACCAGGCTCAACTTCCACGTCCCTAAATTTTCAGAGATGTTCCACTAATCTCAAATACTGTATGGCAGCAGTCCTGCAGAGAGATTCTTCCTCTGCTGTCTCCCCTGCCTTTGCCCTCACAGTACTTTCAGCTATTGTAGTAGGAGGGATGAGCTTGACTTTTTTTTAAAATGCTTTAGAAAATCTGTTAATTCAGGTGTGCTGTACATGTACAGCACAAGACAGTAGAGTTGAACTTTAGAGGAGACATACGTACATATATATAAGCACAGTTGAACTTCAGAGAAGACACACAAATGTATATATATATTTTCAGGCCTGGTGGTTATAAAGTTTGATTCCTTCTGAGAATGAAATGTCAGGAGCTGTTTCTCCTTTGAATCTTTCTGTACTTTTTGATACCCTTGTTTGCTGTCTTCTGAAATCGTTGCTGAAGTATTTTTATGAAGTTACCATTCTCTAATACCCAGAAAGAAATAAACAATAAATTTCCAAAATTTCTGTTTTAATCAGTTGTCTTTGGTGTTTGCAGTTTGTATTACTGTGAGTTGCTATTTAATACCTCCATTAAGATTTGTCTTGATGCCTAGACAATTTTATCTAACTGTATAGTTCGTGAAATATCTCTTGAAGTATGTCTTGGATAAAATTTTAAGTCTGTAAGTAAACAGGAAACACAACTGTTTCTAAGAAGGTTGAACCATGACCTTCATCTGATCTGGGGGAATAGTCTTAACACTGTTTAATCTTTAAAATTGGTCTTCAGTGAAAAGCTTATAAACTAGTAACTTTACAGATTGGTTTGTGACATGTTGGAATTGAATGTTGCTGTGCACTTGGAGCTTCTCTTGGAGTATAGTTCACTTGCTAGCTGTTGACATGCCTTCTGAAGTCTTTAGAGTAGTCTTTTAAAAAATGGGTGAGCCAGTATGTCTTCACTTTAAAGCTCTTTCACATTAATGTTTTGTGTCTCATTGTCCATGCACTGATTTTATTAGCTGAGAATACCAAGTACTTTTTAATGGAACTATTTAATTATGCCTTCATTGTTCTTTGTAACTGCTACTACTTCCTTCTAGCCATACCTCCCTCCCCAGTCCCGCCGTTAAAAAAAATAAATAATTTAAATACACACAGAGCCTCCCAATTATACAACCAAACCACTGTTTGGAAAGCAGACATAATCATTCTCAAGACAGTACTTAGTACTGAGTTTTGCCAAGCCTTGTATTGCTTGTTCCTGTATTTTGCTGAGGTTTTAAACAAGGGAGGCTGTGATGCTTGTAAGTTTATTTTAGACATTGAATAGTTTTGGGTTTTGTTCCCAAAATGTAGGTCGACTGTACCCAGCATTATGAAGTCTGCTCTGAAACCCAAGTTCGTGGATATCCCACACTCCTCTGGTTTAGGAATGGTGAAAAGGTGAGTCTCCAACTTCAGCAAATTTTTCTCTGAGTTTCATTTTTCCCTGAACAATATTTGGACTATGCTTACATTCTGGGAAAAAAAAAAACCAAACAAACAAGTGGATATATACAAAAGTCTGCTTGTGAGAGAAAAGATGTTGAAGGTTCATTTGGGTGCTAGAAAAGGTAGACTTTGTCCACAGATCAAAGTTAAAAGTTTTTGTTCTCTGTGTTTTGCATACAACTCATATAATGCTCATAAATCTCTAAGCAGTGTCTCTAGTTATGCTGGTGTGTGAGAGAATTCTGGGTTTATTTTATCAAAGTATTTTACTTCATATAGAACACAAAAACATAACTGAAATAAAAATAATAAAATATGTAATTTTCACAATGTGTATTAGAAGGTTCTCATCTCGAAGTGGTGCCAATCTGCTGAGTGATGTCTAGAGGTGCAAATTCTCCTTATATAAACCTGAACATTTCACATGACACTGCAAGTGAGAATCTTGTGGGCCCAGCTGACATTTTTCCTTGCAGTAGTTCAGAGAACTAAAATATTCTGAAATTATGAGGCAATAAAGTATTTATAAATGCCACATACATGAACAACAGTAAATAAACACATTATAAATTGTAGTGCTATTTATACTATATTTCGCAATTTCAAGTTTAGTTAAATATATTCAATGGATATTAAAAGCAGGCCTGCAAGAGAACCCAGAACTACACTTCTAGCTCTTACCTGCTAAATTCTGGGCAGGGGCGAAGGAAGAGGGGGTTTCCTCCCATTCATCTTGCATTCCCTTCGGAACATTTGCAGTATCAGGAACGTTAAGTTTTGCTACTCAAAACAGTTTAGTGGCTGCTGCTTGTGGCAATTTTCTGGCACTCTAAAGAGAAACTGGCCATAAGTACATACCTGTGCATATGAGGTTTTGTATAAGCATCCCTATAAGATCAGACACTAGGGAATTTAAATGAAGCAGTTCCTGAGTTTTTGAATCTCAACCAGTTTCACATAAGTGTGCAGCCTTGTGACCTCTCAAGGCACACATCAGCAGCACAACTGACATGATGGCATGTCCAAGGCTAGAGGTTTTCAGTTAATTAAACTTTATTTTAAACATTGCAATAATTGGAGTTCTTGGAGTTATTTCAATCAAGAGTGCAGTGAAAGAAAAATAATCACTGCTGCTGTACTTGGTAAAGCTGAACCTCAGCCATTAATCTGAACACTGTATTTCAGTTGACTTCAAACTGCCTTTCCCCACTGGCAGTGTGGCATTCCTTGGTGGAATGCTGCCACCAAAATCACATGTTCCTCCATGGGCTGATACAACATATTTGAAAAAGCACAGGACAACCACAGCAATTTCCCACTAATCTGGCCCAGAAATTCCTGAAACTCTCTGGGGGCTATGATAGTGATCAGTAAGGGGAAGGAGGAGAACTGATTCACTCATCCAGCCTTGTTTGTAATACCTTCATCCCCTTTGCCATAACTGAAGTCTGACATAATCACACCACTGCTGTTGGTGAGATACAGCAGGTAGATACTCTGGGAGGAACTGTGACCCTGCCATGCTGACATGGGTACAAACAGGTACAGGCTTCTTGTCTCTTAGGGATTGACACCCAGTGCCAGGAAAGAGGCAGTAGTTACAGGAAATGTTATCAGTTACAAAAGAAGGAAAATGTGTTGAAAGAGTTCCAGCGATAAAGGAAAGTTGAAGAGACGTCTGTTCTTCCTTGTAACGTACGGAAGATTGTATGTTGTTTCTTAAAGAGTCTTCCTCGTCTGCAAGAGGAGATACATCTTGCAGTCCACACCACATGGGACCACATCTCAAGAATTCTATCCAAAATGGATATGTAATGCCTCAAAGATATGATCTGTCTTCTGAACAGGAAACCTAGTACTAATTCTCACAGACAGCCCTGAGGGCAATCATGCAAGAGCCAGATTGGAGAAGGCTGACAGTGGACTTGACACTAGGAGCTGCTCACAAGTGCTCTGTTACCTTGTTCTGACAATCTCTTGATTGTCTTGCTCTCTAGATTTGGAAAATACTTGAAATATGGGGAAGCATCCAACGTAAACTGTGGCCTCTCAAAGATCTGGTTGGTTGACTGCTTTATGTGCAGGTTAAAAATTAGGATTAGACTTTTGTTAAGAGTAGTGCCATTGGAAATGTCTGCCCTGCCACAGGCTGCAGCTATCTCTTGCTCCCAGGTGAACTTAGGTGGCCAGGGTGCATTGCCTTACTATTTGGGTTTTCCAAGGATTTGTGGCAAGTGTGTGAGACAGAGGAATGACCTTGTAGTCCAGAGAGATGCAAATTAAGGGTTTCAGCCCTGTCAAAGTGCTGTGTAGAGCTCACAGGGTAACAAGAGACCACACCCAAACCACAGTACGTAGTTTATTGTTCCTTGTAGTAGAGTTAGATTTAAAAAATTAAAACTTTGAAAAAGCTAACTAGGGTGAGACCAGAAGGTCAAAGTGGAAAAGTTTCAAAAATTTGCTTCTACGTTTCTAAAATACCTTTCATTTCAGGGAAATTTTAGATTGTTCCCTTTGGGTACTGAAGAAGCTATGGCAAAAGTGAAGACATGGAATGAATGGAATGTCATAGAGAAGTTTAAGAACTAGATAATAATATTTTTTATTTATATGCTTACACTTCGCAATCTTGTGTTTTGCTACTAATTATTTATTTGCTATATCAACTGCGTATAGAAGATTGCACAAACTATTTGCTAATTTGCTAATTGTAGGGTGACCAGTACAAAGGGAAGAGGGATTTTGATTCCTTAAAAGAATATGTGGATTCCCAACTACAGAGCTCTGGGAAAGAGCCACCAGCAGATAAACCTGTTGAAGTCCCACAGCCACCTGCAGAGCCCACCCATGTTGAGGTAAGTGCTCCTGCACTCTGCAGCAATGTAAGGTGTCCAGACTGTTTTAGGAGCCTGAGTCTTCCATGTGTTTCTCTAATAGCTTGACAATTTCTGGATGTAAACTGTAGCAAATACTTCCCTGGTTACTTTTTTGAGTAATTAATGAGTGGAATCAGATCATAAATCCTAAAGATACTTTTGCTAACCTGATGAATTGGAGAAGGAAAAAAAATCTGATTCATATTTTATGATTGCAATAAGTTATTTAGATACAGGTGTAAATGTGGTCTTTTTGGCCCAGGGAACTGGTAGCACTTGGGTCTGTGTGAGAGCATATTGCACCACTTTAGAGATGAACATTTAGTGCAAGATTATCACTTGAACCCAGGAGGATGGTGCATAATGATGGTGCATAAGCCCCTAAAAAAAAAAAAAAACAACAACAAAAAAAAGGGCTCTTTACTTAGAAATCTGCAGAAACAATGACCAAGGATTATGGAGACCAGCACCAATATGGTAAGATAACATGCCCTGTGACAAGAAAACTCCTAGGGGTTTGGAGACTTATTTTAATCTTGGTTGTAGGAGCTACAGGCTAATGTTGTGAAGAAATTGGCAGAAATAACCTTTGCAAAGTTGTAGCTCATGCCATATGGTTTTCTGTCTTTTCTAATCCCT
Organism: Cinclus cinclus; assembly: GCF_963662255.1. Lineage (NCBI taxonomy): Eukaryota > Metazoa > Chordata > Aves > Passeriformes > Cinclidae > Cinclus > Cinclus cinclus. The sequence continues at coordinate 66,772,364 of NC_085046.1, forward strand.
TTGGCACTTTATCTGCCATTCTTCTTGGAGATGAATGAAAAATTGGTGAGGCTGAGAAATCAGGCATGGATTTCAGACATAATCTTTCATGAAATGTGTGGAACGTGCTTTCTGCCTATAAAATAAGGGACAGGGATTAACACTCCCTTGTGATATAAAATGAATTTAAGTAATTAGGCAACATCATTATTAATATAAATACAGTTTGTATGCAGCTTCTTACAGGAGAATATTACCTTGCCCAGCTGACTTTTCTGGCAGCATTACCCATCTTGAATAAAATAAAGTGGCTTACCAAACATTATAGACCACATAGATTTGCAATTTTCATACTCTTGAATTTTTATTTTTTAATTGACCTCATATTTGGAAGATCCCAATGAGCTGGTACAATGGCGAAAGTAAATAGTTGTCTTTCTATTTTTATAGAAGAAACACAAACCATATTTGACAAAAATTCCCACTTCTGCCTTGCATTCACCAGCACACACACACACAAGGAGGAAAGGATTCTTGAGGGATTTTTTTGCCAAGTAATAGTAATAGTGTAGGATTCAACTTGTCCTTACAACTTTTGTCTTCAGACCCCTTGACTCTTTGTTGTAATGAATTTTGAAACAAGGGGCCAGCCCCTGTAGCCAGCAAACACTGACTGCATTTGCCATCAGTTGATCACAGCTGGTACCACAGGCAGCAAAAGCAGTAAATTCCCACTCCAATTTTGTGTCCCAGTGTTCAGCCCCTACTTGGATTTCCCCATGTCTTATATAGCCCAAGTACTTGCCAGCCCTTTTACAGAAGTTGTGCTTTCACATCCATGAGACTTCTGTCCTGCCAGGCATGGCTAAAATCATCCAAAACATGATCCAGGTGGATTAAGGCCGTGTGAGCAGCAGATGCTCAGATTATGTGATTGCATTAGATGTCATTTTTTGAGATACAAAGCTAAAATTGAGATATCTGATAGTAAATTTACTTTTGTGGTTATATAGTTCACATTGCTATTCTGATAGTAATCTACAGATCTAAAAGATTTGCTATACTGTGTGAATTGGGGATAATCAGATTTTCAAATTTTGTACCTTAGATTGTGTATTATGTTTGGAGCATCAATTTAAGTTAACCATTTAGGAAAATCAGAGTATAAGCATAGTGCTTACTTTTTGCTTCATTTAATTATTTCTGATTAATAATTAGAATAAAAATCTAATTTCTAAATAATTATTTAAAGGTAATAACACTTCAGTTTAGTGAAGTAATTCCATGAATTAACAGTTATTTACAGACATGTTTAAAGGTACTGGATAATTTTGATTTTCAAATTTATTTTTGGCTTCACAAAACTTACTGGAGTTAAAATATAATTGATAATACTGTCAGCTGTGATCTTGTTTTTCTTTTGCTTTCATTTGATTTTGAAGTTTTTATAGGCATGAGGTACATTTGGTTATAATGCCTCCCACCCTTAAAAGTCTCACACAAAAAATGAAGTTTCAGCTCTATGCTCTCATATGAGACTGTAAGCAATGCGTTTTCCTCCCATCATTCCCTTGCTCCTGATATTATCAGGAGTGGAACTGTTTCCTGGCACCCATGCAAGTGTGGTGTTGTGATGTCCTCTTGACAGGCAAATCTGTGTTTCTGGTAACTGTTTTTTCTGTGCATGCAATGGAGGGAAAGAAAGAACAGAGAGAACAGCTCTTGAGACATCACTTGAGTGCCTTGAATACCTCATTAAAATCCCAGATGGCCATTACCTGCTTGAAGCCAACTCCTCTAAGGGCTGTTCCTTGAAACATAGTGTATTAAAATCAAGGTGATTTTTCACAATTACTGAAAATTTGGATACAGGCAAATCCTTCCTGAAAATAGGAAAGCTTTGTTTCTCCAGTTATGGGTGAGATTCAGTGCAAAATGTTTTTCTCTGCATCTCTCTAGGGAAAGAAAGTAGCTGAGAAGTAAAAGGTAGGTCTGTTGCTGCTACTCTATACTACCAACAGTATTATTTTTTCCAATTTCAGTTTCTCTTTTAGGAAGGTAAAAGCTCAGTAGTTGATGTTGTATATACAAAAAGTTTTGACATTGTTTTTCTCTTGTTTCTTTTTTTTTTCCTTTCTTTCTGGGGGCAGGCTGCAGTGCTCTCTCTCTCTGAAAAAGACTTTGATGCAACCATTGCTAGGGGGATCACCTTTATTAAATTCTACGCTCCATGGTAAGAAGTTTGCAGCTGCTGCTGTTCAGGATTATTGCGGGTTGAAGCTGTGAGTGCATTAGTTGCTGTAGGTCTTTGAGGCGTAGTACTGTATTTGTTGTCTTGTTCCAAACTCTGAATTAGCTGAAGAATGTGTGTGTTGGTAAGAGTTGCAGCAAAAAAAAAAAAAAGCTCAGTCTTGTTTAGCTCTTTTGAGCTGCCTCTCTGTGGAAGTACCCCCAGGAACTGCAGAGGTAACAGGGAGAGTGAAGCTTTCTTTGCAAGTGCAGTGTGCTCCTATCCCTGCATTAGAGTAAGATGAGGGGAGCGTGTCTCCATATCTCAGTGCTGAGAAAGGAGAGGATGCTGGCCTTGAGGCACTCTCCAGGCTCACTTGGAAGCCTCATTCGAGCACCTGAGTTTTGATACAGACTGTTGAGCTATGCATAATTAATCTCCTGTTACTCTTCAAAGAACTGTCAAGAAACTAACTTGCACAAGTGACAATTTTAAGATGTTCTTAAGAGTGTATGTTCATGCAGTATGTTCTTAGAGGGGCCCAAGGTAGGAGTGGCCAATGCAGATGATGTCGGTGTAGATACCCAATGGAAGGCATTGGAGGAGGAAATGAAAATAATGTCTGGCAAATGCCATTCCTGCTATATCCAGCAGAGCCTGGGACCCCAGATGGGTTAAGACCTCAGTATTGCAAACGTGAAGAGCCCCCCTTTTCATACTATTCCCTTTTTGAGAGAAAAAGTAAGTTTTACGGTTCTCTCTCTGGCTTATAGAATTCAGCTTATTTGTGCCTTACTGAATTTAATGAAACTTGCATGCCATCTTGCTCATCCAGTGCTGGTCTTTTAGCCAACAGCAGGAAGCCTAGTGTAGGGGGAGAGATTAAAATTGAACTGTATTTCACTGTGTGAAAGATAGCACATCTCTTATTTAATCACTAGCATTCCATTAACACAGTGTGTAAAATATAAAAAGATGTTTTGTTTGGGTTACAAAAGACCCCATTACAAAGCAACGCAAGCCATATTCAGATGTGCTTAGGCATATCAAAATATTACAATTTAAATTTGATGGTAGGCATTTGTGTTTCTTAGTGTTGGCAAGAATTACCTGGGAACATTTAATTTCACTTAAGCTCAATGCTGCAGGCTTTTCCAGTGTTGTCACCTTTTACTGCTTGAGAGCCATTTCTATGCTCTTTTCCATCTGTAAGACCTGCTTTTGAGTGTGAGCAAGTATCTGCCACCACTGGGTTAAGAAATACCCTGCCCATAGCAAGCACACTCCTCATTGTTTACTGCTCTTTCCTCACTGCTTTTATCCCCTCTGTATTGTGGGAGTGACTTAGATTGAGTATGTGTCTCTGCTGCTTCTGCCCCACCTGCCGGCTGGGAAATTCAGTTCACACCTGTGCTCAAGAGCTGCTTCCAGTCTGATTTCTGAACCCAGGGCTTGTTGGCATTACCTGGAGCAACTTTTTCTGGGAGAGTTCAAGATCAAGACATGCTCCTTTTTTGATTACCTTTTATTAACAATACCATGTCCTCATCTCATGAGATTCTCATGGGATGCTGCTGGATCTCATAGATAGGATCAGTGTTGGATGGCAGGCTGAGAAACAGCAGTTCCAGGATGTAGAGTCACCAGTGTGTGCTGCCTGGCTGCAATGCTCAGAAAACTATCATTTAGGAAAATGCTTCCTATATTTATGTAGCTTGCATCCTAGTTTTGGCTCTGCAAGTCAGGCTTGTGACTGCCTGTAGTGCTCTGCATATAAATGATCATATTTTCTTCCAAGTGGATTAGCTTATGTAGGGCTCAGCAAACACTATTATGTTGCTTTCTAGTTCTGCCCTTCAGTTAGTTTTGGATAAATATTAATGTTAACTTTCATCATAAGCACAAAATCATCCTGTTCTAGTAGTTTTCGTGCGTGATCAGGAATGCTTTTATACTGTCCTGGTGTATTAACAAGGTTTAAATATACACTGGCTTGCATTAAGAAAACTGCTGAGACATCTTTCATTGTTTTTGTAAATGCCCTGATCCAGCCTTGAGGCAATTATGGGTCTGTTTTAATAACCCAATTAAGGTGCAGTTGGGTTAGAACAGAACGAGCAAAGCAGCTTTAAAGTCTAAAGTGCTTTGGGAGTTCTTCTTGAAGGCAGTAAGAAGTTCACATTAGGAACTTGGCTAAGCCAAGCTCAAAATATAAACAAAATGAATGCTTTACTGTGCATTGGTCAAGGAGGCTATTAGGAACTGGAAGAAATTTAATAAATAAATTAAAATCTCTTTTAACTAATTAAACTTGGGCTATGAGCTTTAGCATAACTGGCATATGCTACCTGAAAAATTAATTCATACTGCAGACATCCTGTGTCTTCCTAAAAGCATTTTTGTTTCCAAGAGATCTTTTATTCCAGTTAAATATTCTCTGTGCTTGTCTTTATTTGGCTTCATATTCCTCTGTGGGGTAAAATGTTAATGTATACCGACATCTAGGATACCATTCTAGACAAGACTAACAAAGCACAGAAAGTACTTCAGCGCTTAACTTAAATAAAATCACTTATTTTCTTAGCTCATTTACTGACATAATAGTGCAAGGGCGTTGGAGGGCCAAATCATTCGGGTATAGGAAAGGCTGCTAGTTAAACTTACAGCAATTGCAGCAAGACAGTAGAGATAAAGTGGAAAACGTGTCTGCTAAACAAATCTCCCTCCTTTGTTTCAAGGTGTGGTCACTGTAAGAACTTGGCTCCAACCTGGGAGAACCTTGCCAAAGAGCAATTTCCAGGTTTGACTGATGTCAAAATAGCAGAAGTGGACTGCACTGTGGAACGTAATGTCTGCAACAGATTTTCTGTAAGTGTGAAAGTTCTGAAATGAAGGGGACAGTATTATGTACCAGATGTTGGAGGCTCCAGTGTGCAGCCCAACTGGCTGCTACACTCCAGGTGCCTGGTGACAGTACAGTTGTGGTCTCTGTTAGCCAAAAGGAGGCACCTGGTGACACTGTTTCTTTCCTGAGCTGTTTGCTAGGGCTTGGTCATTTTCATTATTGGACAAAGCCGAAGAAGTCTCTACTTTAGGCAACCTCCCTCTCTGAAAGCATGAAGGCTGTCTTACAGTATCCAATGCTGAATTCTGTTCCTAGGGAAAAAAAAAATGTCTTTCAGAGCTGTAAGTCAGACAATTGAAGACAGAGCTGTAGCTGTCATTGCAAGAGCCTAGAGGAACGTGTATTACCCCATTCTCTTAAAAATGTTCAGAAATTGCAGGTTGGCATTGAAAGTTCTGCTGTGGGTTTGGTTTAATAAATTAAAATGGCTTACTGTTTTAGAGGGGTTAGATGGCTTTTCAGAATCAAGGTAAATATGAGTGATGGATACAAGTCTGAACATTAATAGCAAGTTTCCTTTTCTGTGTGTGTCTTTTGAAGGTACGTGGTTATCCTACACTGCTGCTTTTCCGAGGTGGAAAGAAAGTCAGTGAACACAACGGAACGAGAGACCTTGAATCACTGCATAGCTTTGTCTTGCGTCAGGCAAGGGATGAACTGTAATAAAAGTCTGGATGCTCTGTCCCTGGCTGTCTCTGTACAGTAGCTGAGGGATTTCTGTCCTTGCTCATTTTCAAATAGTGTGTTGGGGGGGGTGGGGCTTTTTTGTTTCTCTGTTTCTAGGAAATTGAATGTACTAAACTTTGGTATCTTCCCCTTGTGTGTGTGTTAGAGACATGCCTCTGTGAGTGTAAAGGAAAGCTAACAAGTAGTTACTGTGCAAATCAAGAGTATTTCCAGCATTGGTAGTTGCACTGCATTTCTGCATTCACGCAATGAAGTGTAAATGGTTTCCTTTGAGACCAGAATACATTAAGAAAACCAGCTAAAGGGCAGCAGGAGAATATTTTTGTCTTCAGGTTAGATCTGGTTAAAAAGTAATCTTTACAAGCTGCTTACCATTTCTCGAAAGGCAAAAGCTACAGCTGTGTTGAGTCACTTTTTCCTCTAGAATTGTACTTAATCCCTATTTGTCTTATTATAGCTGCTGAAAGGTTGAAAACACACACACCTTTGGAAGATACCAGGCCACCATGAGCTGGTTGTTTCCTGTTAATCCTCTCAGCATGGGAGGTCTAGCCATAATGAAAGTGATGGTACTGTAACATGTCCCTGAATGTTACTGATGCCATAGTGTGCATGTGTCAGGTGGATTTCCATAGGCTGCTGCCCTCCAGCTCCAGAGGCACAACTATGCTCTACTTCTCTAGAGCCAGAGTGAAAAAATAGGTGCTGTTATAACTACTGCATTAATGGTAAATGGTCGGTTAGACTCCAGAGCTGATGATGTGCTTCCTACCCCTGCCTGAATCCAGACATAGTGCTGACTTGCTCCTTAGTCAGAGTACCTAGAGGACAACAAGTAGTATAATGTTATTTTTTTTCCATTCAGCTCTTTTGCAGTAGTGTAAAATAGTTTCCCCCCCCAACTCTTCTTGAGCCTTAATATTTTTCCAAGCTGTAAGCATTGATAAGTTTGAATGCTAGGACCACACACTTTGTGGTGTCTTGGATTATAATATGACTCTGTTCTTTGGTGCATAAGATGTTCCATGTTAGACTTAACTGAAAGCCAAAGAATTTACATTGCAGAGACTGTCACGATACAAAGGCAACAGCAAACCTAGGACTGAATTCTGCTGTCTCATATGCACAGAAACTCATGGAATGAGGATTGCTACAGGCTAATTTGACTAATCTGTCAAGATGCTGGGTTTTGTCCATCATATGGAGTAAGTTGGTTTGCTTTTTTTTTAATTAAAAAAAAAAGGCAAAGCATCAATGAATTTTTAAATCAGTCAATTTCTCCTGGTTCTTCACTTCACTGTCTGTCCAGAACTTTTGATTCTGTTCAATCTAAAAATGTGTGAAGGTGAAAAAGCCACAGTGAAAGGTAAGTGTTGTACTGGCAGATGTATTGGATCAACATGTGTATTTCTGCCTTTCAGGAAGCCTTTATTATGTTTTTAACAACTTTCTAGTGAAGCACAATCTCATGAGTTTCTTGTATAAAATCAAAGTGGTACAGTTGTTTACACTGAGATTTTTTTCTAAATAAAAACTTTTTTAAAAAGCAGTCTTTCTATAAATGATACAGCACAATGAATATACAGTGACAAGTGCAATAAATTATAGCTTGTATTTACAAGAAGCCTTTTAAATGCAAATAGAGGTAAGTGCATTTAATACAAGTTTAATATTGATCAAAATTTGCTATTAGCTTCTGCTAGACAAACCATGGCTCTATGCTGCATATCCTTTATACCAGTTTGTTAGTTGCATGAGTTGAAAGGGAAAGATTGCAAATGTTGTTGACATTCTGTCTTCCTGTAAACAAACTGTCCAGCTAGAGAATGAATGGCCCCCAAGCTTTCACATCTGAATTACAGCTGAAGAAGTGTTCTGACTTCCTTCCTGGGCAAGTGGTAGTAGATGAGGCAGCTCCACGTGGGGAGTGGAAGGAAGTTGCCTAAGAACAAGTGCATAAATTTGTATTGCTCAGTCAGATAGTGAACTGGGAAGACGAGCCAGGGTCTGAGTTCATGGTAGTGTTTCTAACACAGGGTGCAGCCAAGCCATGTTACACTTGCAAGATCAGAGTTAAACAGTGCTGGGAACATAAGAGAACTGAAACATCTGCTTTGGCACAATTTTAGATGCTTACTGTCATGAGAGATGTCAGGAGAAGGCTAATAGTCTAGGTACAGTAACTGGTCCTTCTGGCCAAAATGATCTTGCACAAGATGTACACTCTAGGTCTGAAGTGCTAACACTGCTTTCTTTAGCTTCTCTTACCCTCCCCCTCATCTTCCCTCCCTGCCTCCAAAAAGAGACCTCACATGTTTTGGATGTTGAATGCTTCTCTGGTAAAACTGCAGCACATATCCAAGCACCTGCTACAGGCCAAGCTTCTCTGTAAGACTAAGATCATCCCAGCCAAACCAAGTGTGTGGGCATTTCGCTGCTGCTTATCTGAGCAGCCATTGTGGCATTGGGTCAGTCTGTAAGAAGTCCAGCAGTTTGCTCCCACCCTGGGGGATGGTCTCCACACCCCTTCCTCCCACAAGGCACATACATGGTGTTTTCTGAAGGGTGGTTCATCACGTTTTTTTTTTCCCCAAGGTGGTGAAAACGGGGAGTGTTTTATCCAAGTTCATGGCAGCATCACAGAGTCCGTGCGAAGACTGTTTGTCAGTGACATCCACAAGCTCTAACTACCATATTCCTGTATTTCTTCAAGATTACATTAGAATTATCATCGAAGTAAAGGACAGATATGGCATTTAGTTTGGTAGGTGCACAGCATGGTTTGGGAACGTAATCAGGATTCATAAGATGAACCTGTTGCCAAGAAAGAAAACACAACTGAGACACTGATATATTGTTTACAAATTCACCTGGTGCTTGGCACTGAGCTGCCTGGAGACTTACCAGAGTTTGTACAATGGCATGATTGGTTGCGTTCATATGGGCGTTGAGTGGGAACGAGCACTCCCCATCACAGTAGTTGGCTGCGTAGCCCTTTGGAGCGATTATCCAGTCCTTTTTAGGGAAACAAACAGAACGTGGTTCAACAGACAACTGCATACAATTAAGAGCAGCTGAAAATTTTCCACTAACTTCTTCCTTGAGGGTGAAAATGTGTTTTCACTGAAACTGCTCGGGTTTTAGTTGTCTTGTTTTTCTTTTTGTGGGCCATCACTTTTCCATGAACACACTGATTTTAATGTCCAAAGAATGGTGCACATCTTTGTACAGCTCAACTACACATAAGTAAGAGGGCTTTATCCCTAAAACCTCTCACTGGGTTGCTGTGTGGAGATTGTTTGGAGGCCTTTAGGTTCCAGCATTTCCTGCAGGCCCTCTGGCTGAAATACCTTTCCTAGGTTGAGTCACAGCCACAGCTGGTGTCCTCTCATGGAGAAAATCACATATAAGCAGGCACATGGGTACAATTCCATCAGGGATCTCCGCAACAGGAATTTTAAACGCTGGTGTGCTGCCTCAGAGACAGTCTAACTTATACACTCTTCTACAGGAAAACTACTGTGCTAAAGACACTGTGGGAAATCTTAGCTGTGTTAAGAGCTTCTCCACATCTGGCAGACTCCTAAAGGAGGGGCAGGACAGCCAGCCTGAGCTGCATGAGCACGCAGGTGGGCCAGGTGGTAATCTGAATGCCATGCTGGGCAAAGAGAGGACTTGTTACCAAAGGCTAATTTAAAAAATTACAGCTTGTCGGCTGCTGACACAAAAGAGCCGAAGGAAAATTAAAAGTAGTACCACTTAACAGGAGAGACTTGGCCTTCCTTGGTGTGGGGCTCTGCAGCTCCCCCTGCAGAAGGATGTACTAGTGTGTTCCCTGTAATTGTATCTCTTGGGCAATTTCCACTTTAGCTGACACTTGAGTCTGACTGAATTTTGCTCCAGCAGGCCTGAGAAGCCACACGCTGTTGCTGCAGTTTTGCTAACCACATTTGTTCTGAAGGAAATAGCAGTGCCCAACTGCAGGGGGTTCTACTTTGCCTTGATTATCTTCCTACAAAAAGTAGGACCTGGATTCCAACTCTTACAATGAGTCCTTCTGGTCTGTGGCCTTCCTTTGGCAGCCTCTTACCCTCCTGCAACTAGAAAGGTGAAGGTAGTGCCTTCAAGATCATGAACTTTCCAAGTGGGATCCAATTCCTGCCCAAAAGCAGGACAAGTTAGATGAGGAAGAGGTGGAAAGACTGCTCAAGTGAAAAGCCACATGTAAGTAATGGGGAATGGAGTCAGCACACAACCACAGTTGCAGCTAGTGGCTGAAGTTGACACATAAGCTACAAAAAATGCTGCTGTCCCATTAGCTGAGAGAGGACTTTCATGTCTTGGGTATTACAGAAGCAGCAGGGTCCCTGAATAAAAACATTAGCTGATAGAAATGGGACCTCCCTCACAAAGTGTCGAATGAAAGAATAAAAAAAAAAATAAAAAAGAGGAAGTGAAGGCATTCTTTGAAGTGTGGATTGTACTATAGCCTGGACCTAAATAACTTACTCTAAACAATTTTCTGGCCTCATGGTGCTGCAACTAAACTCAGTCTTCAGTCTACCTACCACAGGCAATGCTAATTGTGGGGCAGAGGTTGTGGAGGATTTCAAACAATGGCCAAGGTTAAAATCAGTATGATCACTAGAAAAAAAAAATTAAGTTAAAATCACTGCTTAACATCAGATTGTTTTCCTTATCATTAGAGGTACACAGATATAAGCCCTTGCCCGTACTGTGACTCCCATGAGTGACAGGGAATGACTGTATACTTGAATCCCATAAAGTATCAAGCTTTCTCTGGGTCTTATCAAATGTCACAACTATCAATATTTATTTGCCCTTCTCTGTGACTGGTTTTAGTGAGGAGGCACAAGGGACATTTTAAAGCATAATGGCAGAGTTGAGTGGAATTACCGTGACACTGTTTAGATAACATTTCATAACAAAATGTCTGGTTTACCCAGAGAGAAACATCACACACCTGCCATCCCAAGTCTTGGAAGCTAACGTAAAGCTCATGCTTTCTGCACGCTGTTTTTAAGTCACTGCTGTTGTAATCTGTTAAAAGAAAAAGAGCAAAACAAGAATTTAGAAAGTAAAACAGGCACAGAATTGCTGGAGGGCACATCTAGCCAGATGTGTGCATGCTGTGGGCTCAGCAGCGAGAAGTGACGAGCTCCCTCAGCAGCCAAAAGGATAAGGGTGTTGAGGGACATCCAAAGCAGGGCTGAAGCTTTTAAGATGCCTGTGGGAATGGAGGAACCCAAGTAACAGTGACTCAATTATAGTTACTTCAGTTGTCTTTAAAGTGCTTGGAAAACACCTCCAGCAAAACGACTTCTTAAAAATAAATCTACTCCTTCAGCCCAGCATAGGCTGCATCCCCCCTGGGTGCTCACACTCACCCCACTTCCTTGGCTCCCATTTCTGCATGTGCTGCCCCAGGTGGGAAGCTCAAGCTGCACACACACACTGAGAGAGAATTATAGCCCCAGGAAATTTAATCATCACCTTGTGCCCCTGCAGAAGTCCTCAAACAGCTAAGGTGTCCCATAGGCAGGGAAGCCCTGCCCTTGTTCCTCTCTGTGCTTTACCCCAGCTTGACCTACACATCTCATGCGGCCCATGGCACCACCTCTGCCCTTGGACCTTTTACAAACCATGCTCTGAAAAACATTTCTCCTTTTCATAAACTGCTTATCTGCATATGACACAGCACTTGACCTGCTCTTGCCATTCACTTGCTTCTTAATGTCAGTAAAAGTGGGGACACAGGATGCAAAGCCCTGACCAAGACCCCATGGCACAATGTATGGGGATGTTTCAACCATGCAGGAGCTGCTCCTGATGATCCCACAAAGTACAGCATTTGACAGCGAGTGGAATTTCCCATTTATATTTGGAAAGAGAGGCAGCTCAACATGTGAACACCTGAAACCACAGTGAGCAGAGGAGCTGAGCTGCGACAGAGGGGCCTTTCACCTCCAGGTGACTGCACAGATGCACACTGATGGGTGGTTACTGATTTTGCCACACCTCAGGTGGCTGCTGGGCCTCAGCAGAGCAGCCACAGAAACCGCCCTCACAGTGGGGTGATTTGGCCACCAGCTACAGCTGCTGTTCCTGTGCTTTGTACCTTATGGTAGGCATGAGAGAAAGACATGGCAACAAATTCACCCAAGCAGCTTAGAAGCCCAGGTCACCATCCATATTTTTCCTCCCATGCCTTTCCACAGGGTCCTTCTCTCTCACAGCCCTCATTTGCAAGTAAAGGCACTCCTGTCAGCAGGCAGATGCCACAGGCTGATGTCCCTGCCTCCTGCTGCCCTGGACCTTCCAGTTCACCAGCCCTCTGGTGCCCCTAACATGGCTTGAAAGGGCACCCTCCCAGTGCAGCTTTCCCCAGATGTGGCAGCTGGGATAGAAAAATATTTTTAGTGATTTTTTCCTTGGCTCTGAATAAGCCTTTCTTTTTCATCCCTCCAGCACAGTGTGCTTCCCCCCCCCCCCCCCCCCAAAGTTTGGGAACTACAAATGCAAATATTTATTCAAAAGAAAAGCTATAATACTAAAAGCACATCCAACTGACATTAAGGGCAGCACAGCAGTACAGCTGGGTACAGTTAACACTGAGGGCTGAAAAAAACCCTACACCTCAAACCCAGCTTCCCAACCACCAAAGATTAGAGAGTTGTTTTTAGAAGCAGTTGGGTTTTAAACTCTAAGGATTGCATTTCAGACTTTGAATAGCTTTGCTTCAATCACGGATTTAATCAGGTGAGCAGAGCTGGTTAACAGCCTGCTGCAGCATAAACATTCGCTCTTCCAGGAGCACGGGTTAGCAAGAACAGAGGCGAGTCTCTCTATTCAAGCTTTCCATTTTCAAACCAGACATACCCAGAAGAAACCAGGGTGTGGTGGTTTATTTCAGATGAAGCTTTCCAGTCCCTGGCTCACCCCAGAAGCAAATCTCTAGCATGAGATGTTTCAAAATTATTTGGTCATAACAAGGGAAAAAAACCTGAGAAGATACTTTTAGTGATCATTAAAGCACCTGGAACACAATTTCATTGTTCTTCAGTGGGAAATATATCATTTGCATACAGGAAAACCATCTGTATTTGACAGTGAAGTTGTTCTACTCACAACTGCGTGGGTAAAATGGTGCTATGTTCCAAATCCAGCTACAATTTACCCAAATCTGCTACAGGAAAGAGGAGAAGGCAAGGGAGGCAGAGAAAACAGGAGTGGGAAGGAAGGCTGCAAGCAATCACAAGTTTAAGAAAACACAGGGACGGAAAAAAAGAGCTGCTTAACAAGCTACACCAAGCAGAACATGTTATGAACGTGTCCTCTCTCACACTACCCCCAAAAACTCACCCCAGCTGACTGGTCAGGGTTACCTGATTCACTCTCTGCATGGAGCCCTGGCTGCTCTCCATCCAGGGCAGATGCAGACAGCTCTACCTCCTCACTTGCCCAGCCTCAGCCTTTGCTTTCCTAAATGTCAACACACTAAACATCGCCTCTCCCTGGCTTTACACTCCTCCCTGTTTAACCCTCACTCCAAGATCCCCTGCCCTCTTTTCTTGTTATGTGTTTGCCTACAATGTCTGCTTTATGGAAGTTATTTTAGCCCGACTTTAGTTAAGTCACAAACCTTTAAGCAATCCTTAGCTTTCTGAATTGGTGAAAAAGATGCAGCAATACAGATGCACATAATCAAGACCTGTTCCCTATAGTTAGAAGCTCAGCATATGCCCTACATTGGACATAAATCCAGTTATGGGCCTGAAAAGAGGAATACACAGTGTCACAGGGTTTTGGCAGGGAGCTAAAGCTCACTGAGCTACTGAACTTGGCTCCCACAACACATTTTCTGCAAAACCTGGAAAGCAGCATCAGCCACCCCAGGCCAGCATGCTCAGCTGTTTCAGCCCAAATTGCCACTCAAGGTGGTTTGTAGTGCAAGATCCAACTGCCAAGAGGCAACAGGGTTTGTGTCCCTTCCTGCCAGCCTTGCAGCAGGGAGCCAGGAGGGCCAAGAGAAGGCAGCCTGCAGAGGGGATGTGCTGCAAAAAATTGCCACAGGGTTGGCCCACACTGCCATGGCACAATTGGCAGGGACTGAAGAGGCTTTCAACATCTCTGAGAGTTTAGGGAGCTGCTTTGGGAGCTCCTGAAGGCTCAGTGTGGATTTAGCAAAATTGTCTCTATTTTTTTCCCCTGAACATAGCAATTCAGAAACACTAATTTGGCACTTAACAAGGCACTGCATTTAACCATACTGCAAACAATTTTGTCTAAAACAGAGATTCAAAAATAGCTCAAACCCCCAGTTCTGCACTTAAAAATAACTCCTAGAGCAGCACAGTTAAAACAGCAGAGCTAAGATGGCTTGTCTCTGTGGTGTGTTTGCACTGAATGTTGTTTGCCTTCACCAGGACTCAAGTCTGACTTTCTGCAAGCACAGATGTTTCTCTTAAGGCTGGACACTGGCATGTGTGTTGCTGAAAAGGATGAGAGAACAGCCTGACCCTAATAGTCTTCCTCCTACAGATACTTATGCACCCACCTTAGATTTCCTATAACCTCTCCCACATTAAGTGCTGGCAAAGAACATATAAATATTTACTGAGGCTGATCCATCTGAGAACACCCTTGCTGCTCCCAAGGTGCCAGTTTACCAAATTCCACACAGTAATTAATTGCTTCTGTGATTCAAAATAGCTTTGACAGAGGTCTCCAAGGCCAGCCCCTTCTTCTTGGTGTTTGACTTTGGTGATCTGTCTGGATAAAGCTGGTGTAAACTGATCACACAGTTTAGTAACAGTCCACTTCACATGAAAGTGATCTGCCTGGGTGGGAAGAAGGGGAGATGTCGGACTGACGTGAACCCACATGTGAAGGCACATACAGAAATGCTGGCCACGCTGCTCCGGTCTGCATCCAAACACTGCACTGAAGGGAAGATTGGCTGCCAGATAACGAAGTTTATTAGCAAGGCCCTTGCCATCACAAAAGCATTTGGACTTATTTGCCTTCAGTGTTTGTGCATGATGCCCTTTACAATATCTGGTTCCTGTACACACTGTCTGGTGCCATGCATGTCTGCTGGAAGGAAAGGCCACTTGAAGGGCCTCTCCATTTTTCATGGAGCAGCTCACATCAGTGCAGGATGCATTAAAGAGAAGGACCTGAGAAGGGACTTGGCTTGAGTTTCATTCAGAGCATCAAGTGCAGCCCAAAGTCAGACACTGACATTCTCTCCGTGAGGAAGGGCTGACAGAAAGGGATGTGCCTGGAGGCTGACTTGCAGAAGAGAAGGATTATCACCACTGGATAAGAAGACAGCCCTGTGCAAAACCTATAAATCATGGAGTTGGGCAGAGGTTCACCGCCTGTTATGCTGGACAGTCCCATCTCTTTGGTCAGCTGGAAGGTCATCACAAGTGTGAGAGCATGAGTGCAAGCCACTGCAAGATTCAGCTGAGCCAGGGCCTCCAGGCCCTGCAGACAACAGCAGAGAAACACCTGCACACTCCTCCCACCCACCGTGTTCCTCCATGTCCAGGGCCAGACCTGGCATATGACTTTCTGCCTCAGCAGATGAAAATACTCCCTTTTCTTCCTGCTCATCCTCCTTCTGCAGAAGAATTGAGGCTCCAGGAATGCATTGACGCAGGATTCTATGTCAAAGCAGTTTATAACCGTGGGGGTTGCTCAGTTCTGCTTTATATAAGCCAGTGATAATTACGTGTTTATAATGAAAGGAAATAATCATTCTTGGCAAAAAAAATACAGACTATTGAGAAGCTTGTGCCACAGCCTTAGCATCTGAGCTCTAGGTACTGACCGCAGGACAACAACTGCACATCAAAGGCAGCATGGCGGGGTCCCTTTGGGTCCCTTTCCCACACACAGGAGCATGCCCTCACCTAACTCCCCTGCCTCCCCAATAGCAGCCCAGCAGCACACTTCATGCACTCTAAACTGATTGAAATACTTGCCATATCTAGAAAGTAATCTGGGGTTTTTTAAAGCATACTGCCTCAAAACAACTCATAGCATCTTCTGGGGAAGGGGTTCCTTTTCGGATTAAAAAATGTGTATTGATTAACATAGAGGGAGGAAATTACAATCTACAAAAAACAGAAACAAAACAAAACAAAAACAAAACAAAACAAAACAAAACAAACAAACAAAAAAGCTGCCTTGCTTTACAGAAGAGAAACTGCTCTCAAGCCCTGGTGGGGAGCAACAATCCTAGCTTGGGGAAGAGCACAGACCAAAATTCTGACGAGACGTGAGATACAACAAGAAAAGAAAATGTGCAGGTGAGGAGAGAAGCAGAAGGGAACTGCAGCATCCCAGTTCTGCACCGACTTTGGGTCCAGATGCATCAAGGCACCCTCAGAAGAGCTAGGCAGCCTTCAGGACAATCCTTGGGCTTGCCTTCTGCTTCATCCTGGGGCAAATGCTTCCTCAGCCCCACCACGCGCCAGGATTTTTTTATCCTCCCAGGTTAAAAAAAAAGAAAAAAGCCCTGTGATCTGTAATGTTAAAAACACTTTTTGGTCATTGGTGCCTCTTGGGCTGTTAAATCAACCACTTCTTAAAGAGAACAGAGTCTGAGAGTGTCACACTTAGAAAGGAAAACAAGATGATGTAGTCTCTTTTCTAAACACGGAAACCAAGCAAACACACATCTTAACTTTAAATTCCCCTCCTTCCCCCTGCCTTAAATCCACAGTCTCAACTATACCTTGACTACTGCACTGCCAAATTCCAGGTTTTAAATTAAAGCTGGACCAAAAAAAGCCCTCGAGACCACAGAATGCCAGCTATATTCCCTTTTTGTCATTTTAGAATTTTATGACCTGATGTGTGGTGTAGTCAAGAAAGCAGCTAAGTACAAATGGGCCTTTTTGCCCAACAGATCTGCTCCCTCTGGGGCTTTGAGTCACATCACCTGATTTAATAGTGTGAAAATTTTGTTTTAGCACTGTGAAGTTTGCAGAGCCAGGCAGAGAAAGCTGCAGCTTATCCTGACTCCAAGTGCCACTAGCACAGCAGAACAGCAATGCAGCAAGGAACTTTCTCAAAGCACCATGAATGCATTAAAAATTGGCTCTTGTAAACGGAGCTGAGCCTACCTAAGTGGGAGAACTGCCTGCATAACAGCTGGGCTTACAACACCCAGCTGAATAAACTACCTGTGCCTTTGGCAAGCTCATCATGCAGGAAAGTAACTCAGCAAGAAGCTACGATGCCCGGCTTTAAAACTGCAGAGTGGAAATCTAAAGGAGGACCAAAGCAAGTCTCAGGAATTTAGATCCACAGAAGGTATTCCCATGGCAGATTAGATTATAACTCCCCCAGAAACGCCACACTGGCACTGGCCAAACTCCCCCAGGGAGGTCAGGCTGCAAAACTGAGTTGGTCCTCCTGCTCCTAAAATCCATCTCGCACCCAGCCGAGTCTGGCACTTGCATGGCATTGGAACCCACAACCATGCTGCAATGTGCACCACAAAGAGATGCAAAGGCCACTAGTGTCCAACTGCTGCTGGCACATACTAGCCCAGAGGGCAAGTCCATCACCACAGTGGGCTGCAGCAATTGAGCCGAGTCCACACACATGCACAAACCCTGCCTGCCAGCCCTGGAAGGGCTCCCAGCCTGGCTCTGCTCCCTGCAGCATGTAGCCACCTCGGGTGCAAGCATGGCTCACCCACAACCCAAGCATGCAAGAGCAGGGAACAGCCTACAGATTCCAACCAGCTAAGTGTCAGCAATGCTGGCTTATCTCCCTCTGCTGTGTTTGGACATAGACAAAAAAATACAGCTGCCTCTCTTCCTTGGGGCATAGTCATTTCTAGACATGGGAAAAGCAGGGATCCTACTGGGAGCAAAGGGGGCAGCATAAGCAAATTAATCAAGCAGCTTGGAATAGGCTGAAATGTTTGAGAGGAAAGAAGGAACTCGGTGAATGAAGGGCTTGTAGCACTGTGGTGATGGAAAGCAGACAAGACTTAGAAGACAGAAGACTTTCAGTTTTTGCCAAAATGTCATTGTTACTGTATTACCTCAACAGCCCACAACAGCACTCACAAGGCTGCTGTACACCTGCAATATGCAACCTCTCCTCAGCAAAAAGGCAAACTTCTTTGCCTGCCTAGAAAGATACTTTACCATGTGTGCACTGATGTCCACACAAGATTAAACAAAATTAAAGCACTTCATGCTGTTCTTCCATGTTTTTTCCAAAGAAAACTGAAAGAGGACTCTGCTGGGAATGTGTACATGCAACACCATAAATCTCAGTGTATATGGAGATAGAGTCTTTTAAATACTGCATTTCACAGGGCATAATTCTAGAAAAATACTGCATAGCAAGCAACCTACAAGCACAAAGTTGTGGTTAAAATACCTCACCACCTTGAATTCAATGGATGAAACCTCCCATGGGGGTCTGGACTCCATGCTGGCTTCAAGAGGACTCCTGTAAGTTTCATTACATGAGACCTCCTCTTCCACAACCTTGCAGATATAACCTATTCCCCCAAGGAAGAGCACTCCATCTCACAACCCCCTTCTTGCTTCTGCCCTCCAAAGCAACCAGAGCCATTACAAGAAGTCATCCCAGCTTGCCCTGCATGATTGATTACCCGTGTTCCATGATTACCTGTGACACTGGACACCCTGGAAACATCCTGGGTCTGGGTGGAGCGGTTTCGGCTCTGCTGCCGGCGCCTGCTGGTCGCTGACCTAGTGGTGCGTAGGTGAACCTCGCTCACTTTGAAGAAGGCCACCATGAAAGGCTGCTTGTCGTAAGGGCCATCTCGCCCTACCAGCCCTGCTTCTCTAGGGTTTACACTGAAACCTTCAAACAGAAAAGGGAGAAAAGTTAGAGAAACATTGCTCCCTTCAGCAACCTGGTATCCCCATAGGGAGTGTGTCCTCTCCTCTTGCTCATATTCTTTAAACCAGACATTCCTTTCCTGACACCATGACCTATGGACATTTTTATGACAGCACTCCACTCATGCTGGACAAGATTTCACTGCAGCATCTGGTTCCTTGGTTCCCCTTTGGCATGTCTAGTCTCGTTTTGGCAGTCAAGTTATATAGATATGTAAAAACTAAACTTAGATGTGTAATGAAATTAGTCCTGCTGCCTGTGAAACACAAATAGCAAACATGAGATCAGGAGACATTTAGGGACAACAGAGGGCAAAGAGACAGTGTGCTTTTGCCAGGGGCACAGTGGTGGGCTCTCAGCTCAGCTGGAGAGGTAGAGGTTGGCACTAACATTTCCTCAGGGAGAAGTGGACAGCCCCTCTAGTCTTACTTGACCTCACAGGTGTACTGAACTCCAACATGAAGCAACAGAAAGAAAACAATATTGGAGACTGGTTCCTATAGAGGACAGATGTCACTGTCACCTTCTGCTCATCTAAATCCTCTCCATTGCTTATCTTCCAACACTCAATCTCATGGTCTTTTGCAGTCTCTTCTTTTCCACCTTTCAAAGTTTCTGTAGACTGTGAAATGCTGCCATTACAGCTGCCACACACACTGACCACATAGTTTCTCCAGCAGTGCTCCCACATCAGCTTTGATGAGATCAACAGCAGATACAGCAGCCAGAAGGAAGGTACATACCACAGTATGTACAAACCTCTTTCTTTTCTCTTCCTCTCATCCCTAAATCTCACTGCACATGGCATTCCGGTTCCATGCCCCCTTCCACCTCCAACCAAGAAACTGGGGCCCTAACCAAACCCCACTCTACCAGCTGGTCCTGGTACTGTCGAGGGACACCTGACCTCACTTATGGGGAAAGACATGTCCATCACAGGAGCACAGCCAGGACAGTCCACCACCTGTGCCCTCAGACGTCTTGCTTGTAGTGTTGGATACAGCTGCCTCATGAAGGCGGAGTGCTCACCCTGCCCCATCCCAGCTGAGTTCTGTTAGCATCACTTGTAGACAGTATCCCAGAGACTGAGGGGTGAGTGGTGTTACCCGGCCCATAACCTACCGTCCCGGGTCACCACGCTCAGCTGCAGTCCCATGTTGTGCTGGGGGTTCATCACCCACATGTTACTGGTGGCAGTGACATCGAACTCCAGCCAGCCCTCCTCCGACGCCCACACTGCCCGCGTGTCCAGCAGGAACAGGTCAGAGGCCCTGCAGAGAAGGGTAATGACAAGATTGTGATATTGGGGATTCTCTCTCCTGGCTTTTGCTGTTGCAGAAACAAAATCTGAAATAGTTCTAAGTTATGTTAATGTCTAAAACAAAATGACGTCTCAAATCTGCCTGTATCCAGAGTTTTGCCATGAGGCACACATACTTCCACATGTGAAATTCAGGATTATAAAGGTCTTCACCATTTTCTAAGGCAGAGGAAAACAATCCTGCCCCTCAGGGCTGTATATCTCTCCACCAACAAAAGATTAGTAAGGCACTCTTCTTTCTGAAGAGTGTACTGCTAGCCCTGACATTACTTCATTCTTATATTTATTACATTCATACATTTATTACATTCATAGCCAGTGGAACCACCAGTCATTCAATGGTGTTTGCCACAGGGGTGTCATGGTTTAAGCTCACCAGAGACAAACACAGGCTTACTTCAATTGATCAGAATAAAGAACCAAATAAACAATTGGCAAAGCATCAAACGGTGAAGGAAAATGGACCTCTAAAGCCTATAAATATGTTTTTCTGAGGCTTATCAACAAGGATTGGATGCCTTGTTCCAAGGTTGCTGGTCTTGCACCATCCCCATGGGCTTCAGCTTCAAATGATTTTAAGTCAATAACTTTTTTGCAGCACCAAGTACCCACCCAAACACTATTCAATGAAACCAGCTGCAGAAGCACCCAAAAAAACCCCCAGGTACATTTTCTTACTGTATTAGAGATGTAACTTTCCTATGCAAGAAAGCTACAATTCGTACCCTTTACCTGTGGCCATCACCACAAAATGGATACCAGGTGTCAATCTCACCTTCATCTCTCTTCCCCCTGGATATTTTTTTCTAACGATGCAAATGAGGAAATAGGGTACCTGTCTCTCCTACCCACCAGAGGTTAAGTTCAGGAAAAAAAATTTTGATTAAGTTATGTTTTATTTTTGGCCAGCTGCGATGTCATAATGCCCAGCAGCTTGGTTTGCATGAGATCACACATGGAAAAATAAGCACTTAAGTGTACTAGAGCTCCTAGTGCAGCTATTTTTACAGCATGGAGGCTTTCCTCCACCTCACTGGTAGCTGCACACTGTGGTTGACTCAGCAGCCTTTCCCACAGGAGTCTGCCACTGTTCTTCCAGCGGGAAGAGGGCTCAGGATCAACTCTGACCTTCACCTCCAACAGCAGCAAGCAACTATGGCTGGTCAACTGCTACATGTTTTGGAAACCTTGAGAGATTTGGGCTTTCCCAGACAGGGCACATAAACTGAAATGTTGCTTAAAGGCAGCTGCAAACAGCAGCTGCAGCTGTGACCACTCTTTCCCTCTCCAGTTTTAAGAGAGGAATGAACTCCTAGATCATTCCCACCTCTCAATATGACTAAAACATTGGGCCTCTCCAATGCTTGAAGTCAATTATATCTGAAAAGGGGTTTTCCTAGCACCTGTTCCGACCTTCCCCTCACACCAGTTGCTTCCTGATCTCTGTTCTTTGTAAGTCCTCTACACAAGGAACTCTGTAAGAGCAAGCCCTCCTGAATATTGAAACACACACACAGCAGTCAGTTCTAAAAAAACATGAAGAGGAGGTTGAAAGTTTACATTCCCCACTGCATTGACCTTTGGGAAGGCACTTGAACATCAAAGAGCTGTAAAGCTAAAATAGTCCACATGGCTTCATGTAGCCCATTCGCTTGAACTCCAGGCAGGATCACCTATATCCACATTGCTCCTGAGAGAAGTTTGCCTCACTTGATCACATATACCTCCACCCTCAGGAACTCTCTCATCTTTCCAGGAAATTGAATGTGCTTCGTGTGACCTTTTTCTCCCCCTCTATTATCTAACTTAAATGTCTCAACAACATCCCCTTCTTATTACAAAAGTATCTTCAGTCTGTCATTAACAAGCCCTGTTTTATAGACTTTGCCTTCTCTCATGGCTTTTTATCAACCCAGTTCAGATCAAGACCTCACTGATGCTGAGCACAGTGGAAGGATAATCTTGATACATCTCACAGACTGTGCCTCAGCTCATACGCCTCAGAATATGATTTTGGCTTCTTCACAAAACTCACACTGTTAACTCATGTCCACCTTGTGATCTACTATAATCCTTAGATTCATGCTGCTGAACCACAAAGGACACAGACATTTCCTAGGGTCCATCTACATCAATGACTTTTCATGTCCAAATGCAACTGTTCTTTCCAGCAAATCAAATTTCCCCTCATCTCACCCCACCTCAGACTGAACCTCCAGAATTATAAGATTTCTTAAAATACAGACTTGCCTTCCAATGGGTATCCCTCATTTTAGTGTCCTCCACAAACATAATAAGAAAACTGCCTGACCAAAGAACAATTCTACCAAGCAAAAATGAGCCACTTTATCACAGTCTGTCCCTCTCCCTTTGGAAAGATTTTGATTCCTTTGTAAAATGAAGAAAATGGACCATCAGGCTTTCCAGTCCTGTTAAGTCTCTGCAAAAAGTCTCATACAGAACTGGTTTTTCAATCAGCTCTGCTTTTTTCAGTCAGATGACTTTTGCATTTTTTGACTGGATGAAGCCAATGCTGAAGGTTCACCCAAGTACTTTTGGGCACAGTGGGTGTGTAGGCAACACATCTGAATACCTTTTCTTTAAGCCTCTTTTCAATCAACATTTGTCACCCAAGCCTTAGCAGGCTATGCAGAACTGCATATCATTACTAGTTTCCATTTTGTCATGAAGGTTTTAAAAAATATTCAGTCACTTATATCCAAAGACAAAACTAGGGAGAAAAAGGGAGGAAAAAGGAAAAAAAAAAGAAATAATTTATTTACATTTAAAAACTTCCCAACTACTTAACTATGGGTCTTTAACCACCCCTTTATATTTTTCTAAATAGAAATCTTCTATGTCCCTCCTCCCTTAAGAAAATCACCTCAAATTTGGCCAAGCAGTAAATACTTGAAAATTGCTGCCCACAAAGACTCAACAGAGATTCAGCTCTTAGCAACAAAATTCTCTGGACTTTTTGCATGCAGGGAACATACTTTCCCCTCCTTTCCCCGTTGGTAAACCAAATACCATGAATCACCTGAGGGGAATCTGCTCTCTCCTACAGCCACATGGCTCAGAGATGCCCCCTACTACACCTGCAAAAAACAACAACAACAACAACAACAAAAAAACAAAACAAAACAAAACAAAACAAAACAAAAAAACCAGAAAAAAAACCCCCCACATATGATGTCTGATCTTGAACTGGAAAGTGGTAAATCTCCCAGACTAACCTCTGGTCAAAGGGAAATAGGAAAGAAGCTCAAAGGAAAAGAATATGTCATCTCAGTCCCTGGTCAAAGGGAAAGAATATCTCATTAGACAAGGAAAAGTGGAGTGTTTTTTGCAGTTGTGGGGGACACAGAGACATGCAAGGACTAGATGGAGTGACCTTGGATAAAAAGACTGCAGAGAAAAAGGGATTCCAAAGATTTTCATCTACAAAACAAGAATGAGGCCTTATAGCCATGTCCAAAAGAGAAATAGTTTAGGAAGCAGTTAAACACCATGCTGAAGACCACTACATATAAGTAGATGCAAGCACACAGTCGAAGCAAAATTTGAAAGTGGACAAGAAAGTGAGAAATGGATCACATACTGAGCAAGTCACACAAAACAAAGTATTAAACTTCTAGTCATTAAGTGATCTGCACTGATCCTGTGGAGTGAGGCAGGCAGTGGACTTCCAAGAGGAAGAAGCAACTGTGAATATGGTCACATTCATGGAAGGATGTCTGAAAGCTTCAGCTTTTGAGAACAACAGAGGCAAGGTGGAACCTGGAGAAAACAAGAAGGGAGTGTGAGGAACAAGAAAAACTAGAAAAATTAAAGCTGAAAGAAATTTTTGAGCCAGCATCACTGAAGAGAGAGGAAGAAGTATCTACTCTCAACATAGGCTGAAGAAAGCAGAGTCAGTCCAAAGGTTTCATGCCCAAACAATCCCAGATGTCAAGGACAACATAGGACCTCTGGCACCTCCATAGGACTTTAAAATTCAGTGTACAGAAGATAAATTTCACCACCAAAACAGGCAGCTTCTTACCATACTCTCTGTCTAAACCTGCCTCTGGATTTTTACACAGCTACTGACACCTCACTGTCACTAATGCACCCAAGAGTCTCATCTTTATTTTCAGTGTGCTTGACCATCTAGATGAGTCCAGTTACTGATTTCCATAGGAAGGGTGCTGCAGGCATAATATGTATTAACCTTTAATAATAAAAGGGAAGCAAGTGAATGGGAGAAACTGAGGTGATGAGCTGAAACAACTTTCCTGATACAAGAGAGGATACTGAATAGGAAGATGCAAATTAGAGACTCCCAACTCAAAACAGCAGGTCTTTGTTCTGCAACAAGGCCCTGAAGTAGGGCTCAAGTCTCAAGAAGTAAATGGGAGTGTTTCCATGGCCTTCAGAAGACGTTGGAGGACAGAGAAACAAAGGTCAACAGAGCAATCAGAAGTGGCTGCAGTAAACAGAATGGAGTACACAGTTTACTGGAAAATGGAAATATGGCCTGTGTAATTCAGAAGGCAGGATTTAGCTCCAGTGTCCTCAGAGAGCAGATTTGTCAGATATAAATATCAAATATAGCTACTATTCTTAATGCCGGCATCCCAACCATGTGCTCAGGGCATTTATAGGAGAAACGGTTTGCATTTAACTTCAGTGCTTTTCCCCCTCTTAGAGAAATATTTTTTTAACTGAAACCTCTGTGTAAACCTTTCAACAGAATATCTCTGGGTGTTAATTCTCTTTAATTGAACACTAATTAAATTAGAATTCAGTCAAATTAGTTACCAGGTCAAGTGGTTTCTCTTAGATACTATACTTAGTGAAATGTTCACATTAAAATAATTTCTCTGTTCTGGATACACATTACAACATGGAACTTTGCTACAGGAAAAACACCAAAGCTATAAAAAGCTAAATTTAAAGAAGCATCTGTTGAACTACTTTTTTTTTTTTAAACTTTCCCACCCTCCCTAGCCTTCTTTCCCTGAGCAGACAGAAGTTTTAGCAGGGAGACAGTGAGAACAAACAGAAATCTCACCTTCCAAATGACCAAGTTAAAGGTCTCGTATTTTAATTACATGTCTTGGAACAACATTTTTGGCCCAACTTCAAAGCTTGCAATTACCCAGGTGTTTAAAGGATTGTTACGCATCAACAGCCATTTACCAAAGCATTAATTACTATAAGTCTCTAAAACTTTCCTCAGCTCAACCTTTTTGTTTACTTTCCTTCAAAGACAAGTTGACATAATAGTCTAGACTGCCTAGCAGCAGTTTCTCAAAAGGGAATTTTGCACAGAAGTGTGTGCATTTTAATTAATACACTTTCTAAATACTCCTCCGCATATCTTAGGATCAGCATCTTTAGTTCGTGGTGACATCAACTTTCTGTAAAAATTATCCTGCGTATAGCAAACTAGCAAGATTATTTGCTCTTATCTACTTTCAATGCGCAAATAACTCTTAGCCACAACTGACTCAGTCTTACAGAGTTGGATGGAGCTCCACACAGACAAAACTTTGAAATTGCAGCCTTTTCAGACGTGTAGATCCCCCATCTTGCAGTGGATGTAAGCACTACTTCAAAGTTAAAAGTGTTTATTACTTATAGAATGGACCTCATGTGGAGCTCCCACAACACGAGGTACTGCCAAGAGATGCAGTACAAAACCTTAACAACTTAGTGTATCTAAATGACCAGCACTCGAAAGACATAACCACAGAAAAAAAGATTTAATAGCATAGAAAATTTAATCTATCAGTGCTCCCCTGCACAGAGAGCCTCAGGCAGGGGAATGCCAGCACCTGGAGTGAGCTGCCATGGAAAGCAAAGGCAGTCTCTATTGTTTCATGAGAAGTGAGGTTCAGTTTAACTGTCCTGAAGAAGCAATGCCACCTATGGGTCAGAAGGCCAGGAGAGGCGTACACAGCCTCTAAGAGTTTCTTAGAAACAAGGAAGGAAATATGAAGAAATGTCTACCCACAAATGAAGTTGCTTACAAGGTGGAAGAGAAAACCAGCAGCTGGGCACTGATTTGCAACGACTGAGAGCCAGCAGAGGAAAAAAAAAGCATGGAACGGAGACATTGGGACATTCTGGAGGAGGTCTGCAATTCAGCATAGGGAGGGGAAAGCCATCCTGGATGCATCCAGACATGGAAAAGCACAATGAATGGATAAGCTCAGCCTCACACCTCCACTTCTCCATGTAATGAATGAGTAACCCTGTGCTGAAAATCTGTTCTGTAACACTGTGTCCATTTCCCCTGGCAGCAAAGTTTCCAAGGGCAGAGGGTTCAGTCTTCCAGACTCAGCAGAGAACAGCGGGGTGAAACCCAACTTTCAGAGCTGCCTCTGGTGAAGAGTGGAAAATCAGACCCTAGAGCTATAAGACACCAAGACTATGGGAAGTTCAACCTACAGGTCCAGTAATAATCCCCGGTAAAGTCAACACAGATATCTGGGTGCAAAGGTATCCCAACCCATTCAGCTTAAGGTCTTGAGCTTTACAGATCTGAGGAACTAATATTTTACCAACTGGAACAGTTGAAGAAAAGAAAAAAAAATCATTCCAAGAAATAAGAAATGTATTCACCTTTTCTTTTTTCTTTTTACTGCAATTCTATAAGAAAAAGGGGTATTCCAGCTGTCATGACTGCTATAGTACTACACTTCAGAGTTTAAATGCATTTTAAGGCACGAAGATGGGGGAGAGGACAAAGGAGGAGTATTTATCTTTGTCCATTAAGAAATAAGGCACTGATATGGCATTCTTTCATTTAGATAGAAAGTGCCAGCTGGTTACAGAACCAGTGTGTTTCATCCAGAATAACTCTGACTTTCAAACTACTCTAAACCAACCAGCGTAAAACACAACAAATCACATACCCACAGTGGGAGCTGAACTGAGATGTGGACAGATGCCTCTCTATAGCATCATGGAAACAGCTCTATCACATACAAATATATGCACACTATATACAAATCTGACCCCAACTTGAAACAGATTGATGCTAGCTTTGTCATTTGCATTACACAACCCATTCCAAAACCCAGTTGAGGAGGGTTATTTATTTTCTAAGCTATAAACACTGCCGTTGAATCAATTTGCCCTTTAGATTAGAAGCTCGGATCGCATTTGTATAAATATCCTGTTGCAAAGAGGAAGACTTTATTACCACTATAACTGGCAGCTAAAACCAACAAACGCCTTAACCCTTAAGGAATTGTGTTCAGTAGAACAGGAACATGGTCCCCAGGCAGTTGCTCTGCTGGACACATTTATGTCCACGTGTGTCGTTTCATGTAGGAGGAATCTTCCTGACCATCATGTTCCCATATTTCATTCTGGGTGCAAACGAAACTGTTTAATAAACTGACCATTAACGTACCGTATCTTCCTTTGATCACTAACACAGGCCACTGTGGTTTTCATAGATCAGTTGTTTGGACAGTGTGGGAGTATTTTGAGGGATGCATTAGCCGGATATTTACACTTGAAAACATACTGATGATCCAAACCAAGGACTAACATCTTTGATCAACCATAAACTGCCTTCCCTAGTCCTGACCTGACACCTCTCTGGGTGAGGGCATGGAATTTTCGAGAAAGAAACTGTTTAAATAATGATCTGTTTTCAGGGACAAACTCATTTCTTCCCTTCCCTTGTAAAGGTCTTGTTTACATGGCATTCCACTCCCAAGAGGTACCAGAAATCACAGGGGGCTTTGCTGGTTCTTCCACAAAATCAGTCCTGCACTTTAGACTCAAGCCCAGGTGCTGGGTTTAGGTGTGCATCCTCCCCACAGAAGGGAGGAGAGTTGAGGCTGTGTAGCTCCTGCCTGCTGAAATGAAACAGTCTGTCAGATACAGCCAAGGTGGGACAAGTACCTGGAAACTGACATCACTCACCTTGCTAAACTGATGCTTTGGCAAAGGACCCTGTTTTCTGCATATTCCAAAACGGGGGGGGGGGGGGGGGGGGGGGGCAAATTAAAAAAAAAAAGGAAGAAAAAGATCCCACCCCAGTGTGTTCAAATAGCCCAGTCTCTTTAAACTCTTTAAAACTCTGGGTGGGTCCGAAGCTGAAGGGCAGCAACATCTGCCAGATGTATCACCCATTCCCTCTCCCACCATCAGCCCCTACAGCCCACAGCCTGTTTCAAAACCCAGCTGTCCCCCTCAAAGCAAACCAGATGTCACCTCAGCCCTGTCTGGTGAAGCCTCTTCTCCACACAATCCAAAATGCATACCACTGATGGCTGGCCACAAGCTTGACCCATCCATCCTGACGATTTCATTAATCTCCTCGCAGCATCCCACTGACAGCTCCAGCAGTTTGTGTTATGACAAAATGTGGCTGTTAACCACAGTTTGGTTAAAAAACAAAAGCTTAGTTTCTAGGCACTATTTTTCTTACCTTATGAAAGGGTGGAAGGAATGGGAAGATGAAAATATTACTGACACAAGTGAGTCAGTATTAAAAATATTTTCTTTTTTGAGAGAGAATGTACATAGACCACACTGTCTTCAATGTGAGTTTCACTCTCTGGAGCCCCCACAAGTATATTTTTCATATTTCTGATGGGACAAGGTAACATTTCTGCCCAGAGGGTTTTTGCTGTTTCAATCAGCATTGATCTCTCATCATTCATGCTTCCCTTTCCATACATGTCTGCCTAGGACACAGCCTCAAATGGGCCCATATAGTCCCTGATGTTAGCCTTGTCTACAGGGCAAGAATCAGTTTGATAATTCAGTAACTGGCACGAATTTTAACGTCAGGCTTAGTTCCATTTTTAGCCCTCAGGGAGCAGCCAGCAATGCCTCACAAATCCGTGCAGCAGTGCACATCTGGGCTGGAGTCACACGCTCCTGCTGTTACTGTCCAGATGAGCTTTTTTTCCCCCTTTGCTCAAGTAATACTGAATTAAGCCACTTCATTACACTTAATTGGAGCCAAGGGATACTTCCAGGCTCTGAGCTTTGGTGAAGACTTGTATTTACTCAAGATTTCTCTTATCTCCTGCCCTGCCAAACTTGTTTCTTTGACAGAAGCAGGCAGGATCCTTTTTCTTTATGTTTTTTCCCCAAAGGTGCATGCTGCCCTTCCCTTGTAGACTCCTGGTTTAAATATATACATGGCAGCTTCCCTCTTAAGAATCATTTGTGCCCAAAAGTATTTTAGGAGCTACCAGACATAATTGCCCAGACAACTGTTAATCTTATAAAGCCAAGATTAACATGGTGTTTTTGAACTTTCTCTGAAGACTGCAAATGTTAACCGAACAGGCACCTTCTGCAGCCCTTAGAGGTGAATTGTCCTGACCAGAAGGAATATTTGTCAGCACAAAAAGATGAGAAAAGGTGTGACATCAACTCCTCTCTCTCACCTGCTAGCTCACCAGCTAGATTTCAAGATCTGTACAGACTCCTCCTCATTCAATAAATATCAGGAAATATCAAGCTGTTAGTCAAAATTGTTAATCTAAAGGAAGTGTGACTGAACTTTTTTTAGTAGTTTTTGGTTTTTAAGTCAAAAGCAACTGTTATGTTCTGGGTCATAAGATGTTTTCTAAAATTCAATAGAAGCCTTACAAATATTTAGCAAGTTCCTTCAAAACCCAGTGCTTTCTTTTCCTTATAATTTAACCTTCCAGTGTTCTGAACTGGAAAAGAGGGCACTATTCCAAATTAATCCACTGAGACAAGACAGGGAAAAAAAAAAAACAAAAAAAAAACATTTTGGACTTTTTTCCCCCCTCTAAAAGCAAGTAAGTGAATGGATGATCAAAACACATAACCTCTCAAATAATATAGTTTCTTCAGGCATACTAGAATAATCTGAGGCCTTTTTTGCCATCCATGCAGAGATACTAGTGAACAGCTAAATGCAGCTTTTTAGTATTTGTTTTGAAGAATATTTACAGGCCAAAGTGCACCCAGATCACCAGTGAGGGTGAATGTTTGAACCTATGGCAGCTGTAGCCAATGGAGTCACACCTCAACTGAATATAACACTGAATATGCAATATGCAGCTTCTAACCTCTTAGCTCTTTCAACACCTGCATATTTTTAATATAAAGGGGACAATTAATAAATATATATGCACTTTTATATACAGATATGTACAGAAAATACAAGCTTATCTGTGTACTTGTAGAGAAGCACAAGTTTTCAAATACTATTTTGTATTTTACATGTATGTGAAACAGTCCTTTAAGCTGAAAGGAAAAAAGAATGGAAAAGGGCACGTTCTTCCTACAGCTGCAGGAATCTGCAAACCACATCTTGCCCACCTTTGCAAGGATGATGTGACAAGTCTGACAGACTCATCTGAAGCACAAAATACTTTAGCCAAACATCTCCCTCCTTCCCACCAGCAAAAGTAAATAAATAAAGCAGGAAAAGAAACAAAAAGGGAGCCTTGAGGGACTGGATGAGTCAGAGGTTAGTAATGAACTACAGACACTCATCCCTGGGTCAGAGGTTCACGCCTAGCCCCTGTCAGGAGGGCCAGGGAATTTCTGGCAGTCTGGTCTGGAGGAAGCAGCCTTAGGATTCCCAGTCCCAGCGGTGGGATCCCCTCAGCATGGCCGCCAGCAACAGCAGAAGGAACGTGGCAGAAGGGAATGGAAAGACCCAAAATACTCGCCAGCTCGGGGAGAAAGACCACCCTGGTGATCCCCACCCAGGTGCTGTTGTCTCTACTCTGTCCATAGGGAGGTCTCCAGCACCGAGGGATGCCCAGGACATGCAAGTGCCAAAGGACAGGTGTCACAGCTTCACAGTGCAATCCCATTTTGGCATGCTTCTGGTCTGGTGTGTGAAACAGGGATACAAGGTCCCAGCATCATTGTTGCACACAGCCACTTCCAGAACAGAGTTTGTGAATTTGTTAGGAACACATTATACTAGGGGCTATATCCTGTACTTTATCCAGTACTTTATTCTTTTTCCCACATTGCCTTGCTTGCTCAGTTTAGTCCAAAATAATATTATATCCACATAAAAGTAGACAGTTCTCCTACTCTGTGCCCTGCTTTGGTGACTATCACAGAGCAGCATATCAATTTCTTCCACAGACACTTGGCAGAGGTTTTCTTCCTGCTCCTTCTTTACTTGTGGAATCTGAAACAGACCAACATTCACCATTCCTCCTGCAATGTGGCTCTGAATGAACAATACAACTAACATCTACAAAACCTGCATGACTGTCTGGACTTTGATCAGTTCTGCAAGTGGGCATTGATGTAACATCCTAACCAGCATGCACATCACCCCAGGAGGCACTCCAGCAATCTGCAAGTTGAAGCACAAAGGGAACACTGATCTTCCAAAACCCACACATTCTTTCCCATCACCTGTTTACCCAGGTATTTCTCTCTTTTCCCCAGAGGCCACACTCCCCACAGAACGACCAGGAGCTGTTTGATGTTGCCCTAAGAACTGCCAATCATCAAGGGCCAATCCCTCAAAATGGTACCAGTGGAAAGGCTGGAGAAAAAAGGAGCAGAAAGGAAACACCCATGAAGCCTTCACAGAGAAAACAAATTGAGCTTTTTTTAGACACTGCTGGTTTTGATTTTTTAAAAAAAAATTTTAATGCCTGAAGCAGAGGAACAGTTACAGTCCTGACAAGTTTTGGTAGAAGTAATGAAACACTTTTGTACCACAGCATTACTCTGACATTTAATTGACCATGTATTTCCATCTTTTAGCCTTACATGATTCCTCCATCTGAAACATTACTCTTTTAAAATTAATCACTCCATTTACACTTGTTTGGATTTTTGTGTCACAGTTTCTACCCTGTCTCTCTCACTTTTCCTCTCTCAGTTGCCACTGAAAGACCAGAAATTATTTTGTGCCTGTGGTCAGCATGCTGAATTTTCTTCTGCTTTATTTACTTTAATATAAATCCAGCTGAGAGAGGATCAAGTCTGAACTAATTACAAGTATTTTTCAAACAGGCTGGTAATATTAAGCTTAAAGGGGATATGGGAACTTCAGTACACAACAGCAATGCCAGCAGTGCTTTAAAAATCTACTGCTTTTCAGCAGACTCTTTCTCTATTTAAAGGTAAAGCTTGCAGTTAAGTCACACCCTCATTCGCACTCTACTATGCCCATTTCCCATAAGGAAAGGACCATGAAATAACATAACCTTGTTAACAGGAAGGAACCTGATATTTATTTTCAGTCCTATCAATATTAATGCATAAGCTCAGCCTTCTCCAGGACAGCAGCTGGTGGCACAGAACAAGCCCCCTCTTGCATACCTGTTCTGATGCTCCTGCAGCACCTGGTAAATGCTGATAAGGAAGGTTTGGTTTTTAAAGCTTCCCACAACGCAGTCCTTGTAGATCCGAAACTCAGCGGCTGTGACGGCCTCGCCCTCAGGAATCTGAGACAAATTAAATTTGAATTCCTTGTGGTGCCGCTGGTGAGGCGTGAACTCCTTGTCATACTCAACTGCAGACAGGAAAAGGAAAGAAAAGGAAACAAAAGGAACCATGACTAAAATTTAACAACAAAAGGTTTCTACATGCTGCCACCTGTTCCTTCAAAAAAACCCAAGAATCTTGGGTTTTTTTTTTTCTAAGATAGCCCTGGCAAGTGCTAGGAAAACTTATGCAATTAAAGCTTTTCAAATATGGTACTAAGTAAAGATTAATGTTCCTCCTCTCTAGCCAATTCCTTTGGGATTTCCTATTTATTAAAGAAAAGCCAGCTCTGACAGGTGAAATATGACCATGCATTTTGCTCATGTGTGAAACCCTGAAGCTTGTGATCAATCCCAAGCATTTTCCACCTGGGGCTTTCCATGTTCTTTGCAGCATTTCCCTAAGTCTCATGGCCCTCTTCCAAGCAAGGAGACATACAGTTCCATTTTGCTTTAGCACACCACACAGGCACAGGCAGAACCAAGTGATAGCACCAGGTCAACCAGTTTCTTAAGTGCCCTAAAATGTCCTGTTTTCTGGCTCCCAGGTTTGTACATTAGCCATTGGACCACCTTGTGAGTTAATATGATCAACGTGACATTCATTTTGAGGGTTAAAGCCAACCAGAGCTCCTCTTCCTTTGCAGAAGCTTATTTTAAAATTAGAGAGCTGAGGACCACTGTTGGTTTCTGGTTTTAGACCTCCTTGGAAACACTCTCAGGCACAGGGTTTAGAATAGACACAAAACAGAATTCCTCCTTCTCTAGGTCTCAGGATTTGCATTTTCTCTGAGGCTCCCTTTGCAAACTCTTCTTCCAGTCCCACTCTTGTATTACTTGATTACATCTCAGTTTAGTCTGACTTTGATCAATTGTTTGTTATTTTTTTCTAATTTTCTACTAGAAATTGCTTAAAACATTAACATATTATATAAACATACGAAATTGCATCTTTACAAGCCTGAGGGGACAAAAAGTAAAAACAAAAGGCCGTTCCCACCAGTGGAACGGAAGGAGTATATGTCACTGATGAATAAGTCACCATTACATTATCATTAGGGACATGATTATGTGCAGAGGCAGGAAGGGAAGAATAGATCCCTTTTAATGTTTGTCTTTGTGGTCACTTTTTGTTGCTCCCCCCCCCCCCCATTTAATGCATCAGACTGCAAAGGAGTCCACGAGCCTACTCTCACAACATCCCCATGAGGTAAGCAGCAATGCCTGCTCTCCAGCTGGGATACTGAGTCACCAGGAGAGTGACTTGTCCAAGGACAGGCGGCAGAGCCAGGAATGACAGCCAGCGTGCTTGAGGTTCAGCACTTTAGCCACAGGTTACCTCCCTGAAGAGCAGACATCTCCCAGCTGCTGGAAACAGGCCATGGAGACTTTCCCCTCCACCTTGCCCAGCTGCCTGTTCCTCCTCATTCTCCAGTCAGTTTCATCCGCCCGCTCCCTTTCTTTTGGCAGCCCTTCCATGTGAGCTGCCTCATCTGGCTGGGTCCATGTCCTGGCTCCCTGCGAGACAGTTAGTCACATCCTTCTCTTTGAAGCTCACCTGGAAATCTTTTCACCTCTGCATGATCACTGCCGAGCATTCTGTGGGACACCACACTGGGGGATGCTGTGTTAAGGGCTGCCACAAGGCAAACAGGCAAATCCTCAAACTACTGTCAGAGTCAGACACCACTGCCAATTTTGTTAGTCTTGCACTGCATCTGTCTGAGCAGCTCAGATGTCAAACAACAGACAAATGAGGGTGACTGGGCTTTACAGCTTCCAGAAATGAGGTTGTGACACCCAGCAACTCTGTCAGAGATTCTACTGAGGCAAATGACAGTAACACACTCAATTCCAGTGCCACTGGGAATTGCCTCTCTGGCTACTGGCTAGGGGTGATCTGGGCTTTCCTTTGCCCCTGTGCTTAATGGGGATCGACTGTGGCAATACCAGGCTGGTTGGTGTCACTTTCATGTACTTCCTCTGAGCCAGGACCTGAGCTGCCCGATCACTCCCCATCCTGAGGAGAGTCCCACAGGATATACTTCCCAGAAGAGAGGAGCCATGTACTTTGAGAAACTTGTGAGCAGCCGGCCAGTGAGAAACTGCGTTGGCCTGCTTGCAGCAGGATGTGCCCAGCTTGGCCCCGTTTGCTCGCCGCTAAAAGACGAGAGGATGTAATTAATGGTGAGGGAATGTCTAAATCCACGGGTTTGGAGAGGCACGCATATGAAGCAACAATTCCCGATTTAGAACTTGCTACATCCTCGCTCATGGGTGCAGTGACCAGCTGAAACCCACACCACCTTCCGTGCTGTCACAGGGATGAGCTGACCTACAGGCGAGGTGCAGCGATGCAGCTTTTCCCCAGGCTCGTGGCTGAGGATGATAAAGAAGAAGCAGGAAGAGCAAGGGGAAGGACACAACCAGGATAAGCAACAGAACTCCATCAGGGTGCCAGAAAGCTAAAATTAGACTAGAGGCAGCAAAGAAGTCATTGATGCTTCCTGTCAACTCTTGCCCCATATCAACTTGTGATATGATCTCTCCAAGTGCACAAGAGAGAGCCCGAAGCTGTCCCACACAACACAGCTCAAAATGAGCCCAAACATCACTTTTTGTGGTTCCTTTCTGACCTCCACTCATCACAACAAAATGTGCAGTTTAAAAGTGATACAACCAAACTGTAGTCCTTTAAATCAGAATTTTCCTACGCTAATCTCCTAAAAAGTCAAACACAAGTCACAAGAGGAAGAAAAGCCCACCAAAACATCTACCACAGAGCATGAAAAGCAGCAGCAGGTATGATGCTTGACTCCAATTACCCTTTTCCAGTTTATAACTTGCCTGATATATTCACAATAGTATTTTCCTGTTTTCTTAAAACTTTCTTCCTTTATTCCTGTCCCTGCCCGAATACGCCACACAATCACAGAAGCTGACTAAACTGATTACAGGGGAAACATTCAGACTGATTTCATTATCAGGCTTGGCAGAATAAACAACCTGAAACACACAAACAAGGAAGTCTTTTTTTAATCTTTCAGATTAAGCAATTCATCTTATTCTGTTATAAAAAAGGCAGGTTTCTGTTAAAAGAAAGAAATACTGCTAAGCTGATAGTGTCCTCCTCCACTGGGATCAGTTCAGAAGCAGCCCAACAACATCATAGGATGGAAAAAAGCCTACATTAAGCTTGTATGAAGCAAGTATAAAAGTTTAATGAGTTGGAAAGTTTTTCTGGCTATGTATCTTCCCATGATACAATGGAGGGTGGATTTTTTTTTTCTTTGTGGGAGTGGTGAGATATTTAAGTTCTATATACTCATTGTCACCCCATCAAGCTAATAATCAACTGTTTTCATTCAGCAAGACAGCTTAAAAATATAAAATGCCAACAGTCCTTCTCTGGGGGCTTTTTGCCCCCTGGAAGCGCTTCATTTTTAACATTTAAGATGTCAAGTTTTAGAACAGTAAAATTTGGAAAGGCAAGACTCAAGCTGCTGGTTCCCAGGATTACCCACTCTGGATTGCTATCACATTACAATACATTGCATGAGCTTGTATTCAAAATACAGAGTGCAGTTGCACCAAAATGCAAGGCAACAGCAAAAAGCAGAAATCATTTCTCAAGTTGATTTCCCATTATTATTTTTTCCACATGAATACATTTGGGTCAGTCTGACCGGTGATGTGAAATCCAAAGCTAATTTCCATCTGACGATGGACATAAGAATGTCCCAACTGTGCACAGCTCTTGCAGGGGAAATCAGGCAGCTCACAGCTGGGGCAGGTTGCAAGGTAGAAGCCCTGAGTTGTACCGGAGCTCTCATAACCTTTTCCCAGAGTGCGGGCTGGAATGTTAGGACCAAGCCAGACAGAAGCACTGTTTGTAAGGCCAGAGCAAGAACTATAGCCTGTAAAATTCACCTTCACGGTCAGACTGTATTATCCCTAATATTACTATTCTTCTGCTGGAGTAAGTCCTTGGAGGTTACAAATCCAGGCCTGCACATATCAGGACGAATTGGGAAAGGAGATGTCAAACAGATTTTACCCCATCATGAGCCAGAGGCACTGCCCACTCCACCATGCAGGTCTGCCCCCATCCTGGTTGTTGGCTGCTCCTTTGCCTGCAATGCAAAGGAAGGTGAGAGCTCTGGACGTTGGACTCATCCCCGAGTTTTCACCAGAGTCCATTTCTGAGCAGACTGGCAGAGCATGCAGAGTTAACAGAGAAGCCTGCCAGTAGCTCTTTACATTCCCCTTAACAAATATTTTTAAATACTATACAAACACAGCACTATTGTTGAGCAGTTAAAAAGGCAAGAATGGCAAAATTAGGGTTACTGTGGTTTTGAATTTTGTGTATTCTAATTCTAACTCAGTGTTGCAATAGCCAATTTCAGCACAAAATGTCCCTGGTTTAAAAATAGCATGCTGCTTACAATACTTGTTACTTTAAAAACACTGCACATAAAAAAAAAATTAATTGAGACATTAACACATCTATTTTGGCAACAATACAAAACTACTTCCATTTGACTGTGTAGCATACACCTTGAACCAAGAGAAACATAAGCTGAATGACAGTCATGCAAATAAACTCTCCTTCTGCATTGGAATTTTAAGCATTTCTTTTTGGATTGAAATTAAACCAGTATGCAGAAATAACAGGTCAAGAACCTTTCCTGAAGAAACACAATTTTCACTTAGAACAGCAGCACCAAGTATCATGTCTTGGTGGTTTTCTCCAGTTCTCAGTTGCTGAGAAAATTGTTAGGTCTAGTGTTCATGTGAGAATTAAAATACTGGCTTAAGAAAGTCTCTAGTTCAAACTCGAGGTAAAAAAGCAAAAAATACTGACCTAGAGCTCCAGAAGTAATTTTTTAAAAATAAATATCTTATAGAAGTAATTATGATTTCCATGACAATGTGGTTCCTTGGAAGGAACCAAGAAGAGCAGAGGAGTGGGGGTGCAAATTAATAAGATAGAACTATTTAGGACAGGCCATTCTGCATCTGTCCTGACCCCAGCAAAGCTGAAACTATTGAAGAATCTTTTGCACATAAAGATCTTCAATGATGACTTGGTTTTGCAGGGCCACAGCTACCATGCTGCAGGAAAAGCAGCCAGGATTCATAGCCTGCTTATGCAAAGTGAGTTTTGCATGAGTGCTCCTGAATTCAATTTGAGAATAAATGTAAGCCATTCCTATCCATTTCTTCTCAGCCTTCACATGTCACCCACTCCCAAATAAAATGAGAAAACATGTGAAAACTGGAATTGCTAGCAGGAGATTCACCACCACATCTACATAATCAGCACAAAGGCAATTCCTCTGTATTACAACACCAATTTCTGCTCTAAGTCAACAGCATTTATCACATCTGGAGCAATGAAGCACTGTATTAGGTTCAAATGCTTTAAGCATTACTAAGCCTCCAACAGTCCCCTCTAATAAATGGACCATGTACACATGTGACTGATCTACTGCTGTGAACTTA
The DNA here is from genome assembly GCF_963662255.1 of Cinclus cinclus. Taxonomy (NCBI): domain Eukaryota; kingdom Metazoa; phylum Chordata; class Aves; order Passeriformes; family Cinclidae; genus Cinclus; species Cinclus cinclus. Next base: position 66,810,385 of record NC_085046.1, read on the forward strand.
CAGTGGCATCACCAAAATTTCTTCAATACTGGCTGACAATAGCTTGCACAGAACAAAATTTGTGTAAGCTTAAATCCCCCCTCCTTAATCTTGGTCCACAGTTGCTAGTTGCTTCTTTTGAAGCAAAAGGGAGCAAGAATGTGGGGGTTTGTATAGCCAATCCGATGGGTGTCCAGCTTCAGAGGAAGACTCAGTCTTCATTTGGGTCTTACAATTTGCCTTCTGTTTCACAGTGAATCTACATGGATGGGGTCTGCAGCGGTCTTTTTACCCTGAAGAGATGCCCACGATGTGCCTGAAGGCTTGTCTGCATTTTCCAAATCCACCAGGTCAATCTGAAAAAAGATACCCAGTCTCCCAAACAGTCCCACATCTCTGACAGATGATCACAACTGCAGAAGCACTGTTACTGCTAAAGATTAAAGCTGATATTTCTTCCTACAATAAGCAGCATTTCTTAAACATTGTTTTAAAAATTGCAGAGTACAACCCAAAGAGCACACAATGCACTAGTTTAATATCTTCAAATAGGAAGAAGACTTAAAAGGCCTTCAAGTACTTTCTGGTGTTTAACAAGGAGACAGAAGTTCCCTTACTCTAGGTGGACCTGCAGGCTCAAGAACAGACCAGCAGCAAAAACAGATGGCTCCTGGAAGTAGTGAGGATGCATCAGAAAAGGATCACTGCTGCCTGTTTTTCACACTTACATATCTCCAATGTGTGCCACTGTCACCTGGGCACCAAGATTAAGAGATAAGTGATCTACTCCACTGCAGCGACATCCTAAATCCACTGCTACTTACTGACAGGACTGACCACTTTCTCTTTACTGTAAAGACCCAAAAGAATGCAAAACCTTCCCCTTTTCAAAACTATGATTTATTAACAAGCCATTTCACAGGTTGTGAGTAGGACAATTCTTTAAAAGAGAAGAAACTCAGGCGAGATATTAAAATACAAAATCTGAAAACAAACCCTTCCCCGCCCACCATGCACAAGAGGTGGGAACATAATTTCTTCCCACCTTGGTCTCAGCCCAGCAACTTCAACTACCTTCTGTGATCACAGCAACTCTACGCAGCCTCCCAGAATCTCCCAAGAAAAGCCTGTTTCTTTTTATCACCCCAATCATGATGAGGGATTCATCAGCTACATCAAGTCCAGTGCCTACTGCTCCTGCTCTTCCACATGCCAGATCTTCCCAAATTCCACTCCCCACCACCCCTCCCCCCCCCCTTCACCCATTTCTGAAAAGCAGCATGAGCAAAAGTAACTAATTCCAAAAAGAAGTAGTCCCTCTGCTTCTCAGACATCTCCCCTGGATTTTCAATACAGTATCCCAAACTGATCAAAGTTGGCTCTCATGGATAAGAGCATGTAAAGTTTGCTGGACCTCCCTGATGAACTTGTACCACATCCACAGGAATAAAAGGCAGTTTCTAAACATTAAAAAAGGTTGATAATTATGGTTCAGTCTGGCATTGCATCATTTGCTGATCCCTCTGGGTCCAGCTGAGGTGGGTCAGCCACAACAACCATAAATCTAATGCAGTTTTAAGTTAATCCTAGACACCTTTACAATAATATGAAGATTCAAGGCCAAAAAACTCCAAAAGGATGTTTTCTTCAAAACAGCTCTAATATCACATCTGGACCAACACAATATAACGTGGAATTATTCCACTGACTTTGGTGGAGTGATGCCAGTTTACAGCCAACGAAGACCTGGCTTTATGCTCAATAGCTGTGTGTGCCAGAAAATAATGACTCAGAAAATAACCCATCATTAATCCAATTCCAGTGTAATTATGGAGATTAAATTTAAACAATAGCAAATTTCTCTCTAAACATAACACTCTACAGAAGAGCTTCAAAGGAGGAGGGGTTTTTACTTTTGGATGAAAAATGCAACTGAGCTCTTCTTTGTTTCTTTGTGCTGGGAATCAAGCTGGAATCAGCTTGTAAAATCAGATTAAAATAGTTGCACAACAGCTTCCTTTCAGGATTCTTGAACCAAAGGCAGTTTAAAAATCATAATAATGCCCTAATCAAATATATAATTCCCATGGGACACCAGAAAGTACTAAAAAGGCATTCTCACATTTTCACAAAGGTGCCTACTGTATGGCCAGTAAAGCTTTCCCATCTGCAATGGGAAGAGGCAGCAGTGGGGACCAGCCTTACCCTACCACACATGGGAAAAGTTAAAGCAAAACTGAGGAGAAGGAGAGACCTTGGCAAAGTGCTCCAGGGCAGCTAAGACAGAAGGCTGACTGCAGGCCACCAGCACCTCTGCCACCAACACTCACTTTTGGGTTTCCTGGGCTGTCCCCCTTGCAATAACAGAAATCACTTTGCAACTGCTTCCACAGCCGCCTCCTTCATTCCTTCCACACAAATTCCCATCACAAATGTTAACAAAACTGACATTTTCTTTCCATATGCTGGCACATACGGCAGGTCCCTGCACTGAAAACAGTGTTGTATCTTAGGAAAACAAAATATCTTTTTGCTTAAGAGATGCCAAATTGCTTTATCAAAGGCACTACTGTTTGCATTTTTGTGGCAATATTAATGCAGTTCCCACTGAGAAGCTGATAAAGACCCTGACTGCAAAAACACCCCTCTGGAAGAAGTGATCTGAAGCTATTTCTGTATTGTGTTTCCAAATAATTTATGATTAAAATAATATTATGCTTTCCAAAAAGCATTTCTATTTCACAGCCAGGCTTCATGTGTGCATAGCCAGCTTGTAGGAGGGGAGAAGGCAATGCTGTCAGCCCATCGGCACAGAGACACGATCGGAAATGCTTTGCAGCTATGCACGTAGCGGGAAGAGAATTCTCCTTACTGCTTCTACTTGCTTCCTTGGCTTAGCATCGGCTCCTGTGTCCATATCCACACAGTAAATGCCTGGGACACTTAGAGCAGCATTTCTCACCCTCCAGGTTCGCCACAGGTCACGCTGCATTTCCTGCTGGACAGCCACTGGCATGCAGCTCCCTGGAAGCACAGCTGCCCTGGGTGCACCAACTGGGCCTGGTAATATTTTCAGAATTTTTTAAATGGTATAGTCATCTCGCACCATGTCTCAAAATTATCTCTCCTACTGCAGGGAATTTAAGGGCAGGACAAACCAATTCACTCACAAGTTCAAGCTAAATTTCAAAACGCAGGTTGTGCAAAGTGGAGAAGATTTTCTTCTCTCTGCTTTTCTTGCAGGTGAGGTTTTATGTTTATTGGTATGACTGTGAATCAACAAGCAGCAAGTAGGAAAGCAGACAACAGACAAATATTTGCAATTGAAATTTCATACTTCCTTTTTGTTGAGCACTCATCTCTTGGCATCACAGGCAGGTTTCAGCTTTTCATTTAATAGCCCAGCTGAGAAAGTTGTCTCCTGAGCACAACGCAATCACTCCCCGTAAAAGTATTGTCCAGAGCGCTTAAGGTTTTACAAATTTTTGGAAAAGTTTAATCCAGTGCCCAAGACTCAGATACACAGAAGAATTCAGCCCTGCTCCAGAGGTTGTCAGGCTGTCCTGGAGACTACACCACCACTGTAAGGGCATTGCCATTGCTGACATGACTTATGACTCCAGCTGATAGCACAAAATGCTCACTTATTGTTCAGTATTTAGTATTTTGCACAGGACTCCAATCTCAAATGACTGAATTAAGCAGCATCCAGCCAAAAGATCACCAAAGAGCATCATGGGCTTTGGGGAACAGACAGGGCACTCTGTGGCAGAGCACAAAGGATGCCAGACTTGACATGAGCCAGAGAACAGAATATACAAGGAAGGAGGAAGCACTGCCCCTAAGAAAGGTAGAGTGGCCACAGGGATAAAAAGAGTAAAATCATGGTCTGGAGACCCTACAAGTTCCCAGCCTTTAACATGATGACAAAGGAAACCCTCTTTGTGACAGTCAAGGCAAGAAGATGCTACAGCTCTGAAGACTGAGGAGAGCAAATGCAAGAAGTGCCTGAAGAAACAATGAAGTGTTTTAAAGACTATTATTCCTGACTTTGTATATTTGTCCAAGGAACAGCACAGTTCATAAATGAACCTTCCCTCGGTGCATCCATTCACAGTGTGCTGGCTTGGCACACTGATCCAGAGGAAGGGGTTCCAATATGTCATTGGGATGGGAGATTCTCAACCACTGCCAGGGATGAACACCACCACGGCATTAGGACAACTCCCTGCACCAACTGGAAAAAAACAGTACCTTGGGAGACACTGATCCACACAGAAACACCAGAGCACCTTTGCTAAATCCACTATTTCTCTTGCCACCCTTCTTATTTAGCGCACCTTCCACGTCCTTCTGTCCTGTTCATCCCGACAGGTTCCCTGAAGGTTCAGGCAAGACTCTCTCAGGCCCAGGAAGCTGGCAAAGAGGGATGGGAGAAGGCAAAGGAAAGTCTCACCACTTCCACAGCCCTCTCCAGCAAAAGCAGAAGGGCCATGAAGCTGCTCACTTGTGCAACCCTAACACATCTGGGAAGTGCTCAGGAGTGGCAACCATGAAAACTGAAAAAAACCCAAAAAAAAAAAAAACAAAAAAACCCACAAACAACAAACCAGAAAATCCAGAATATTTTACAGCTCTTACACACCAATGTGAGGTAAGTATTCCTCTTTCTGAGGCAATAACATCTTGCAAAGTACTCTCCCCACACTAGCCCTGTGTCACGATTTGCCCAAACGATGCCCGCAGTCAGAGAGAACCAGAGGGAACTCTTGGCCATAAAAAGGGAGTTCTGCTGCCCTACCATGCCACTGAACTCCCATGTTTTAATCTGTCTACTGGTCATGCCAGCAGGGTGCAATTTGGGAAGTGACTTTTTTACCTCTGAAACCTCATCTGCTGTCAACCAACATAATGATGCTGCAGAGAGCCAAGCAGCAGTCAGATATTTAAAAATTTGCAGCCGCTGTGGGCGGTTGGAGCAGAGGTCAAAATATGGTCATTAATAGTTTTACCTAACCTGCAGCTTTCAGCTGCTCAAAACATAGCTTTAAAAAGAAAAGAAAATGACATCACACAGCTTTAACCATCTGCTTAGGAGTAAAGAATTTCATTCTTTAAGAAAAAAAATTAAAAAAAAAAAGCCTTGACAAAAACGCCTGGTTTGACTAACAGCTTTGGTCTAAGCCTTCCTTTTTCATCATTTTTTATATTCCTATATCCCACAGTGACCAGAAGCATACTTGGAATGTCTCTGTCCATCTGATAAAGCCATCAGTGGCGGCAGCCCCGTTCTGCGCCTGCGGGGGGACACAGCTCCTATTCCCAGCTGCAGAGCTCAGTACCCAGCCAGGGTGAAAGCCAGGGAGATGCAATGCTTTGGGAATGATGGGTGACTCCCAGTCAGGGTAGGAAATCCTAGGGAAAAAGTAAGACTTGAGGAAAAGCACCATTAAAGGAACTATTAAAAGAGGATTTATGGAATAATCCTTAGTTCCACATAGTTGGCCTGACTTACATACAGTAGCATAGCTGGGTAGTTCACCTGAAAAACATCCAGCAGGAAGAGGTACAGACTCTGCCAAGTACTACTTTTTTTTTCTCCCCTTTCTCCCTGCCCCCCTCACTTTCAGCAAATACCCAAAGCAATCCTTGGGCTCTAGGCATTTAAAAAATTCCAAAGTTATCTACAATTATTCTCAAAGTAATAGCATATAAGTTCACTCCAAAAGGTCTCAGGTTAACAAATAGGAAATAAATAAACTTCATTGGTTTAAAAACAACCTGGTAATGTTGGCATTTCTGGCTTTCAGTTTATCTTGCCCTTTTCTATAAATTATCAGATTCCTGGAGACAGAATTTAAAATAAAAATAAATAAATATTAAAAAAACAAAATAGAGAATGTGTTACAATTTTCAGCAAAGCCACTTGCCCACAAATTAAATTTTTGACATTTGGCTTCTATATCTCCGCTCTTTGCAATCATGTCCCGGCTGTTTGACTATTCCAGCATTTCTCTGCCCCACCCAATCCAGCGTTGTCATCACTGATTTTATTTTTCCACTCTTCTGTCTTAGTAATGCCCTCCTCTCTTGCCTTGACTGGTCGCATGCCATCCTTGGAGAAAAACATCAAAACTTTTTCAAATTTGAGTATACATCAATATATGGAGAGAAATCATTTAAAATAAGTACCTACAACAAATTTCTTCTTAAAATACCTCTTTTGTCTTCTGTTGTGCCTGAAGTGTTTTTTAATGTTGTCAACAACTAAATTACCCAGACACAGATTTTAGTTTGTGACTCAGTTTATGATTTAGTTTGTGACTATTTATTTTAGTTTATGATTTTAGGCACACTGGTTTAAAGAAATTGCTTTTTTTTTCTTAAGCCCTTTAAAATATTTTTATTTTAAGTTACAGCAGGAGGGTAATGCTATGTATCTGAGAGTATTAATGAGACTCCATGGAGACAGCTGCCATACTTACACAGTTTTTATTTGTGTTTTAATAAGAAAACCATCAACCAAAAGAAAGTTTGGATCAGGTTAGCACATCAAAGCACTCTTTTTACAAACATATAGACAGTGGGGAGAGTTGAAAAGCACCAGACCTTTTTAATGCAAATTTACTAAATCTTTTTCATCCCTGCACACTAAGCCACCCTAACAAGTGGGATTGTGGCTTCAGCAAGTGAATCTTTTTACAGCTGTTCTCTCATAGACACAGCAAGACTAAAGCTTTTATAATGTTTGCATGCAGAGAAAAAGGCAATTAGTTATATGGCATGTCCTAGTGAAGAACTTCCTCCAGTCAAAATAGGAGAACAGTGTTGTATAATTGATGTTATTAGCTGCAGCTGTTATCATACTTGGAGAAATCTCCAACTAAGAAACAGCAGTGATGAAGTGCTCGAAGATGAGTAATAATATGCTTGATGTTAAAGGATGGGGATAAAAAGAATTCTAAAAAATGTGCTTCCCAGTACAGTAACAGTCTCAGCTAATTGCCAGGCAGAAAACACCGGGGGACACCAAAAGAAAAACGCACCACATTTAAAGTGTTGTCTCCATGAAACTGAAAGTGAAGAGGGGAGAAGTGGGAGAGAGGAAACCCCTTATATTTACCTAACCCATATGAATGGTAATGCTCACATGTGTGTTGTAACAAGACTGGGGACTTTGAAAGCTCTAATCAGTAGGTGCACGAGCAAATATTTGTTCTGATCCATTCCAACTCTCTGTGATTTGTAAATCCCTAAGAAAAAAAAAAAAATTGCAGAACAAACCAGTCTAGACCACAGAATCTGGCTACTTTATGCTAGTTAGAAAATTACAGGAAATAGACCAACTCAAGAAGGTATTATTTGGTGGAATTTTTTGTTTGTTTTCTGGAGACCTGTGACTACCTGATATATGTGCACTTGTTTGGGTAGCTGAGGAGAATTCTTTCGAGCATTCTTTCAAGCCTAAACACTGCAATATTGAATTCCACATGCTTGATGTCTTGGTGAGGTGTTGATGTATATAACCTTCCAGATTCTTTCTGACCCACACTTTTCAGCTAAAGACATTATTAAAAAAAAAAAAAAAACCCAAAAAAAACCCCTGAGTAATATCATCTTTGTATTTCAAGATCCTGAAGAGCTTGTAGGTACATTATTTTTCACCCTGGTACTCAAATGCATGGAAAGAATCACTCAATATCTGAGATGGAAATTAGTTTAAATAGAAGGTTTGTCTCACTGGGGATAGCATCCATTCAGAGTGATAGAAGGTCTTTCTATCCAGTATTAGAAAACCTCTTCTATGGGATGAAGAGAAAAGTTTCTGCCTTTACCATGTGGAAAATATCAATAGCTTGAGCAACTTTGCTTCAGGCTGAGCTAGAAAGAAGCTGGGTGAAACAGAGCTCTCAGCTTCTGCTGTAGGCACTGAGATAAGGCTGGGGGCCTAAAAAAATCCTGGCAAAGACAAAATATTTTATAAGAAGTATTTCCATAAGAAATGCTTTTCTCATAATTATGCTCTTAATATTTTGGAATCTGAAATATTTTTCTACTAGAGAAATCAAAAAAGAAAAAGCACATTAAGTTTCTTTATTAGTGGGAAGAAATATTTTTCAAAGACAAGGTTTTATTCTATTCTACAAAAAAAAGCTGATAACAACAGCAAAAAATGATACAAACCTTTTTGAGTACCTATTTTAGCCTCATACATCTAGCTCAATTTTGTGAAAAGTTTCTTTCCTCTGCCACTGCCTTTCTGCTGTTTCTTCAGCAGAGCAGCAGCTGGGATGGCTGCCCTGCATCCAGTGCATTGTTTGCCATAGGACCTACCCAAGCTGCATCTCACCCAACAAGGCTCTGGGCAAGGGCTGATAATTGACAGCTTGGCTGACCAGAGGTTATGAGGTTATTAACCCCCACCATGTTTTGCTGCACTCAGATGTTTGCCTTGGCTCAGTGCATCACAGACCAGTCCTGTTTGGGTACCATGGGATTACAAAGCACAAACATCAAGGTCTTTAGTCAGGTATCCAAAGCAGTAGGACTATTTAATTTTTTAAAAGGAAGTCAACTGTACTCTGCACACCGAAGAGAATGTGATTGAAAGGCTTTGAAGAGACAGACAAATGTGAATTCTGCTTTCAGAATGGGTGGAAGGGAGAAATATGATCTACTCTCTCCATAAATAAATGCAGGTTTAGCTGGATTTGCTAAGGCTTTTAGTTTTGGTTACATAGCTAACAGCAAAATGTGCACTGATAAACCTCCTCAACTGCTACATATATGAGTGTGAAATCAAGTACATGCTGAGCGACTTTGAATAGAAAAAAAGCTGTGCTATTTTTAAATAAAGAGAAACATGACTGTAATAGTTCCATACCTTAACCCTTACAACCTGCTGTTAGTACAAATAGCCAATGCTCAAGTTAACATTTTGTGCACCATAGTCACGGTGTCCTGCAAATGTAGAACATGATGCGGAACAACAGTAGAGGCTAAAGCTGCATTTTTGTATGTCTCAGGTAAAACTGTGGGGTGTATTTTCACTATATTCTTCTTCAAATACTTGCATTTCTTCTATATGAAGCTTTAACGTTTTATTTTCTGACATGGAATAGTTTTCTTCTTTAAACTAAAAGTTGCTGAAAGGCTGCAAACTCTTAAATAACCATGATGGGCTGAATCAAAAGTCTTCTGGATTGATATGTCATATTCAGAATACAACAAACATTCCTTCTATCCCTACCTTTCATTCCTTGTCCAAGGAGATACAGCTTACAAATTCAAATATTACAAGTTCATGCATTAAGCAACAGCAAGAAGCCGCCCCTCAGAAACCCTTTCAAATGCAGCCACTTTTGACAGGAAAACCACAGTCTTGCCTGAATTCCACATAAGTGGAAAACAGAGTTTCAAGAGGAAATGTTAATGAGTGAGGAGCAAATATTTCTTATTTATATTCCAATTAAAAATACTATATGAACTTTATGGATACCATCACAGCTCAGATGCCTTACAGGGAAGCATTAAAACATGAATGTCACAGGAACACACCCAGTGGTCTTGGGATCCTGGAATTATGATAGGGCTAAAAATGGAGCTTCCATTTCCAAAAACTCAACACTTCCAAATGGATGCTCTTTAATGTCAGACTAGAACCAAAACATCCCAAAGTGAGTCAAAACCACTGAAATCATATTTTTTTGAAGCAAAAGGCTTCATGCTAACGGTATATAAAAGCTCCAGCTTGTAAGAAAACAAAAATCACTAGCTGAAAATATACAAATGGCCTAATTTCACCTCATTAGAGGGCAGAGCAAGCTAAGGGACGGAGGTTGGAAAACCCGACTGAGTTTCATCAAAAGTTGCTGCTTTATCAGGTAGAATCCAAAAGTACACTTAAGCCATTCCTGGTAATTCACGAAGAACTCAGCTGAGCTGAAACAATTATCAGAAACACAGAAGGTCTTGGCCTTTCTGGTTTCAACAAGAAGGCTCAACCAAAACCATGCCTGACACTCCGGAGTTATTTGAAGCACTGCAACCAAAACTGTGCCCCAGTTAAATGCTCTTTAGGACAAGTTATTTAAGTGATAGAATAGCCACACCTTTCACAAAACTGCAAGGGGTAGGTAAAGACTCTCATGAAAACCCCCTTCCATTCTTAAGCTGTTGTTAAGAGTCTTGTGAAAACCCCTTTCTACAAAAAACCTCTCTCCAAGTTATTTTACCAACTGCACTTTGCTTCTTTCCTTTTTTTTTCCCCAATAAAGACCTTGGAAAGACCTTGGAAAACCAGAATGTAAATTATTTTGCAGCTTCCCTCACAATGCTCTTCTTTCTACAAGATGAAATATTTTTCTGGCAGCCATAGCAAATCTATATTTTTAATACCAGTAGCATGATGGAGAAGCAAGGCAATTTAATGGTGGAAAATATTCTACTTGATTTTCCTCATTTCCCATTAAAATTGGCTGAACTTTATTTGGCTGTTCACCTCCACCAACTAACTCAAGATTAACATCTGCTTTTTGGTCTATGTAGGTAATAGAAAGTTTCCATATATTTAGAGTTCATTTTGCATTCCTATAGATAGCAGAAAACTGCAACAAAAGTTTGCATTTGCAGAAAATAGTATCCACATCACAAGGTACAGGAGAAGACATTCAGAACAAATACTGCATAATCTACTTTGCTCAATAGCTATTTTAACTCCTAAAATTCTACTCTCCACTGCTCATTTAGTGTACATGCAGGCACTTGTTAAACTTTTATTCAGGTTACAAACATTATAGCGCAAAAATTTCGTTTTCAGGCCATTTCCTAATTTTCCTTGTAGAAATAACTGTGTTTTATAGCTCAGATAGAGCTCTGAGGCAGGTGGTATTGCCAAGTACCAGTGTAGGTGCTTTAATAAAGGAATGGAACTCTCAGTCTTGTTTAATCAGCATATACTGCAATAGCATAAACACAGAAACACAGTGGGCATGTGGGTTGTCCATCCTCTAACCGAGCTGCTTCCTTCTAAGTGTGTGATCCCTTGCTCTGGCACACACTCACTAAACCAGTGGTAGTGGGACAGAGTATCAACGCTTGCCTGTATTTGGGTGATGAGAGACTGGCAGCAGATAGGTCTGCATAGATGTTCAAATTCACCATGTTCTTCCCTGTCGAGTTTGCACCCACACCATGAAAGCTTCAGGTCCTCCATACCACCAGTTATCACCTAGGGAGGGCCATGGCTTTGTTCCCAGCTGACACAAAGTGCTGCATTAGCTCCAGCAGCAGACACTCACCTCCATCAGGAGGTGAGAAGCACCGCTGTGACACACAGACCTCATCACTTCTCTTACTTCTCAAATAAGAGATTAAGACAATTGCTTGAAAACAAAATTTACATCAGGTGAAACCCTCCCTTCTTTCTGGCTCCATGGACCAGGATGTTTGCAAGCTGCATTGTCAGAGACCACTGGTGAGACACTGGGAGAAGAAGATGAGTGCCTGTCTCTCAAGCACCTATAAAGTCAGAGAGGGAAACAAGTTACTGCTTCCCTAGTCACTCCCAGCACATTCACCAGGAGACAAGTGGCAAGGACCTGGTTTTTTTTTACCAAGCACAGAGATTCATCAAGGGAATAGGAACTTTGGAAACATGAACTTCTGTATATTAGATTAAGCTTTCATTAATTGGAGGAGGGGAAAAAGGCTTTTATAATATATATAAACCCAGTTAGAAAGCACATGAAAAAGAATTGGTAAAGCTGACAGAAGCCTCTGAGTGTGAAAATGTGAATTTTAGCCTGTTTTACGTGTGGTCAAGGCTAATGAGAGGACAGATGTTAGAGTCTGTTTACAGAAGTTTTACTGGCCACACCAGTGCTCATGCAACCTCGGGGTGATTGGGAGGTGCCAGTGCTCTTCCAACCCAGCACAACCCCCTGGCATGCTGGAGTGCCAGGACATAGGCTGGAAGCACCAGCCGAGATCCCAGGAGAGTAGAGCTTAACTTCAAAATGCAAGTTTAGAAACATACGATGTGTTGGAGTCGAACAGGGTTAAGCCACTTGTCTAGACTTAGCCAACCACACATTGAAATAAAGCCTTTTAAGACTGAGACTATTCAGTGCAGTATTTTCAAAGCTTTATGCTACTGTACTCAAAATGCTGGGGATGGAATGAAAACAGAGAAGACAAATCCCCTTCCTAGGGCAGCTGAATCTGAGGTTTAGATCTACAAATAATTTAAATCCCCAGGAAGAACTTGCAAATGCCCAGAATAAACTCCCCATTCTTTGTCTATGGAACCTTTCCCACCCCCTCCCAGCCCAGATAAAGCCTCAAGTTCAGATATAAACTCAACTCACCAGCTGCAAAAGCTTCGAAGAGATACAACAAACTGCACCCCACCAAATAATAAAAAAAATATATATAAAAAATACAAGTCTCTTGCCACTGGCTTGCTTGTGGACTCTGAAAATCCCTAATGGGGGGTGAGTGGGATGTGGTCAGTGGTCAGCAATGTCTCCTGCACACATATACTTTCTGTGCAGTCCTCCAAGGAGAACAAAGGTTGTCTGTGTTTGCTTTCTGAACCACATTTTCATCCTTTTCTGCCTGCACCCAACCAAAAAGGAAGAACAACATCCACACTGTGTATTCTTTTCCCAGCTTGAGAGCTGCTCTTCCACTTTTCCTTGGGACAGGTCATTAGCTAAAAATGCTTCATCTTGCAGCAAGGTAAGCTGGGATGCAAACACCAGGACCATAAGCTTTGTTTTTTGGGGGACTGCCAGCAAAATTAGCTCTTGTAGGGATGTAGATCAATTTCTGTCTGCAAAGGATTATACACTGAAACCACTTCTGACAGTCCAAGTTAAACTGCAAAGAGGTGGAGGGTGGGTATGGGGTAGGGGCTGAGGCCCTTCCCAATGTATAGATCAAAGAAGACTGTATATCCTCGTCCTTTCATTGCTTGAAACCGCTGGAATTTTTGCCAGATTATACGGGGTTTTTAAATTAAAATTAAAAAAGAAAAGAAGCAGAAGACTCTATGCTTTCCTTATAGTCTCAAGATTTCAGAAGTTTAAGGAAGCATCAGAAATAATGAGAAGCGGGTGATGCTGGTTACTGTGGTTCAGCCAATTGTCCAATTTCCCCTGCCTCTCAAAGTAAATAAAAATAGACAACTCCAGTGTTGGCAGTGAGGGGAAAATATCAACATCTTTCTAAGCCTGTTTCCTAAGAACAAATGTTCAATTAAAAAAAGAACTAAAATTCAAAACCAGGATCTCAACAGAGCTATTTGTTCCACTGAGCCCAGAGTAGCAGATTGTGACAAACCAGCTTAATGTTCAAGACAGTGAAAAAGGCTCCTAAAGAAAGATTTACAAGGTTCACAATCCTGTTATAGAAACATCCCTTCATTAGACCTTGCTGATCAGAATATTTCTTTTGACATTCAACAACAAAAGCTGTGAGAGGACCTTAAGAGATGATACACCTAGAAGAACAACACTGATCTTAAATTTTGAAACATTTAATTAATTGTGCTTCCTTTTACTAAATCATATAAGAAGTAAGCCACAAAGCAATAATATGCAAATTTAACTCATCTTCCCACTGTTTTACACGGCCACAAACTCAACGTTGACATAATCTATGCCTTTTTGAAAGAAATGTGCCAGTAGTCTAGGTTAAAGTAAAGGTCTGAATGAAGAATGTTACCATCATAGAAATGTGTTCCTCTTAAGATTTTATACTGTAGAGACTATTGCATTCCTTCAAAATTATGACTAAGGCAAATTGTCCACATGCCACTCCAAAAAAGGAAGCATATTAAGCAGTTTCTTAGCCAGTGTTTCCTGGATTATTTAGACTTAATAAGGAATGATAAACCACCATAAAAGTGATATTCCTGACAAGATAGTAAAAGACACCAATTTCTTTTAGTTACTCCTTTTAGGCATCTACCACTACAGTTACAATGCCAAAAGTCACCAGAGATACTGTGTGGTATGCTGGAAAAGACCATAGAAGATTTTTACACTGTGGGCATTAGGAGAGCACTCTGTCTCCTATTTTTGCCACTAAAATGGCAATAGAAGCTGCAACCTTCACCCTTCTGGGTAAGGGCTTTTGGGGGCTTTGGTTTTGTTTGGTTAGGGTTTGTTTTCGGGTTTTTTTGTTTGTTTGTTTGGTTTGGGTTTTTTGGTTGGATATTTTCTGGTTTTTTGGTTGTGTCTGGTTTTTGTTTGGTTGGGTTGTTTTTGGTTTTTTTTTCAGTATATGACAGGAAGAGGTAAAGCCCAAAATGGGAAACTCCTAGTTGAAGAGTAGCAACACCTTCTTGCTCGACTTAGATTGGACACTTACTCTCCTCTCACAGCCCTAGACTGACATGTTTGTGTAATGTAGTTCATCCTGGCAATCTCTGAGGATGCAAGAGAACTGAGATTGCCAGGACCACTCTGTGAAGAACAATAGGGTTTGAGAAAAATATGTTTTTCTGGATTTGTTTCAGCCCTCCACTGCCAGCAGTAATAGCACACTATATTCCTTGAAACAGCTGAATATCAACAAGTCCCAATCACAGACGTCCACAGGGTTAATTTTGTATTCTCAAGGACTTCAGTTTAAAATGTATTAAACATTAATAGTTTGCAATGTTTTGAGCCATAGCGTTGACCTGACCCATTAAAATACAGCAATCCCTGGGGGTGAAAAGCGTGTAGTCTTTTTAACCTGACACTTCACACTTCAGCAGTAATGAGACTAAAACCCAAATGAAGTCATGTGTCGCTTTGACTGGAGATAAACAGAGCTAGCTCTGCTCTACTTGGTGACCTCCCATAGTGTGGGAAGGCTCAGCCTGAAATTTTTCACATACATATTTAAGGCATTGAAGCTCTTATGACATTTTTCATTGTACAGTATTTTATGCTCTCATTTGAACCCTTTGATGCTTCTCTCTGGGATTCTATTCTGCCTTAAATGGTTCTGCAAGTTTCTTTTTGAAAAAAAAGGCTGCTAAGCTCACTGTTGATGCCATGTTTGTTTTCTTTCGTCATAATGAAGTCCCAAGTAATTGATTCATAGTCATTCACATTACATGAAAACTTCAGCATGACCCTTACTGGGAAAGATCTGGTTTCATTCCAGAGTATCTGATCCAGCTGTACAGCTGTACAATTAAAATGCCATCTATTCTGAAATATTTAAAACAGAGATAAGCTGTGAGAAGAAAAGCAACCTGTGTAATGCAAAAAAACCCCAACATCAGCATCTCAATGTCTGAACTCTTGTAAAGTTATCATAGGGAAACAGTTAAGTTTAGTCTCCTATTCAAGCTAATTACTGTCTAGATAACAATCTCACCTGTGCTGAATGGATCCAGAGCCCTTCTCATACCTGTATATCAGTATATGATTTCATAACTCAAAAAACATGAGGCATGAACTACACATTGTCAGACATTTACAATGAGCCCATTTGTGGCAGCCCAGCTCACCAAAGCTAAGTGAGTCAACATCTGACAAAGGTCAGTTTGTTGTAAAGGAAAATATACATTTCTCCCTTCCTGCTTGAGAAGCAGGAAAATAGGGTACTAAATGACACAGATGGTTTAAGAGACATCAAGTTTTTATAATCATCACAGAAAGAAAAACATAAAGGCAAGCCCTCAGTGACAGCTTCCACTAAAACAACCACTAAAGCATCCATACTGGCCTTCACAGACATGATGGAGGAAGCAAAGCGCAGTTGAAATGATGCTGGTTACTGTAGGTCTGATCAGTTAATGGGAAACAACAAACATTTTTTAAAAAACAAAGCTTTTGAATGGTACTAATATGTGCATGCAGCATAGTACGGACTGTGTGCAAAAAGTATTTTTGTTTCTTTCAAATGGAGTGAGCTCTGCTCTTCTCCTGATAGAGAGAGGAGTTTCAGGATGCTCACTGAGTGATAAGAGGCTCCTGCCCAAAACATCACATGTCTCCAGGGTTCAGGAAAACAATATCAATCCTCCCTCCATTATTCCAAAATGTTCTGTTCCTCATGTGACATTAGCTAGGCAAGCTTTTAACTGTCATTCAGACTTTAGACCAGCAAGGCAGGCCAAAAAAATGAGGAAGGCAAAAACTTCATTGTGACAGAAACCAGCTTACAGATGAATGAATGACTCTTCTCCCACTGCTCTGCAAAGAGAAGACAAAGCAGTCAGTTCCCCAACCTGACAGCAAACAAGAATGGCTTCCAGGAGTTGAACAGGAAAGCCAGAAGAGGGATGAGCCAAGAATCACAGGTTCAAAGGGCAAGGTCCCTTATGTTTCTTAGGGGAAATTACATGATTTACACAAGGTCAGGAAGAAGCCAAGGTCTGAGCCATGATCCAAATTCAGATGTTTTTGGAAGCTTCATTTTTGACACAGTTTAGAGTGTTTCATCTTATCAGAAGAGAGCCTGGGAGTCTGCCTTGATATTCCCAAATTATTAAGTGCTCAACTAACCACACGTCCTGCAATTCCTCTTTTCTTGCTCCCTTCAGGGTTTTCAGGGACAAGTGTTTCCCAGGACCCTCAGTCCCAGCTAGCAAAAAAGAAAGCAGGACTGGTACCAATCCACTGCACCCTGGGAAAGCACAGAGTAACCAACTGGGGAGGGGGGAGTCTGTAGCCCACATCATCATCATCATCATCAGCCCCTCAGCTTCTCCTGGCACCAGCCAAGTATTAGCACACTCTGGCTCTGCCATAAACCTCCCAGCTCAGCTCTTCATGCCAAGAGGGGAAGGTTACAACAACAGACACCCACAGCTGCAGCAGGACAGGGGACACCTCAGCATCAGCGTCTGGCATCAGCGCTGAAAACAGTGTGGAGGAAGTTCTCCTGCCCTTCTGAAGTGCAATCTCAGCATGGCCAGGCAAATCCTATGTGCTGTAGCTCTACAGAGTAGAGGATATCCATAGAGAGGATCCAGTCCTGAGGAGCATAGAAGTCACCCATGCACTCAGGGCTTGTTGCCTTTTTACAACTCTAATGTATTGAACATTGGAAAGATTTCTTTTTTCCTTGGGACTTTTTTTGTGTGGGAGGAGGAAAGAGTGCTTGCTCTTAGGAAAAAATCTGTAACAGATTTTTGATGTAAAAGACTCTCAAGCATTTAATAAAGTGGAAAGTCTTTTTTTGGGAAAAAAATCCTCACAACATTTATAGCCTTCACACATCTCTGCCAAAGTTGGACCTCTTCAGAAGTGAACTTGGTGTCCATCAGGCAAGGATTAGGAGATCACAGAGAAGAGTGGGGCAAAGATTATTCATTACATCTCTTGATTACTATGCAGCTAGTGTAATTCAGTGTTTACTAACACTATTTTTACAGGTCATGCCTGAGAACAGCAGAAGACACAAGTGCAATTCCCAGTGTGGGGCCAGGACATGGAAGAGGAGGAGTGATCACAATTTCTTGTAACATTTTCTCCTTCTCAGCCTACAGAATATAATCTGCAAATGGAGATAACTTTAGCCCTGTTTAGTCTGCATTCTGCCACACCATATTAGTGGAAAAGCTCCCTGGGAGGTGCTCTTAACCATCACGAGGAAAGGGAAGGTACAGCTGATGCCTGAGGACAGCACCACATGGGGTTTGAGGACATACCATGCCAGAAACCCAGAGACAAGACCCAAAATTCTTGTCTCAAAATGCTCCACATGACACATAAACAGACTAAAAGCCACTTCAGCTCTCAGCTAGATCAAAAGCAAGAAAAACTTCTTGGCACAATAAAAGAGAAAGCAAGCAAGGCTTTATCATATGATTCCAATCACAGACAAGAGGCCTTTCAGCCCTCCAGAGATTAGCTTGAATGAGCAGCATAGGTTTGGGGCAGAATAACTCTCCATTTCTTAGGAAGTTAATCTGTCTAATTTTGGAGGGGGTTGGTGAGGGGGGTCTCCTCCTGAATAGATAAGCTGCTTTTAGACTTGGCAATTCTTATAGCTGCCAGGGGCTTTAACAAGGCTCATACACACAGCGTGATCCTCTCTGCTTTCAGTAAGAGCAAAGCTAGCTAGAGCTGCTGGCAGCCCACTTTACAGCCATCGGGTCACACCACTGACAAACAGGTTCCCAAGCACTACCAGATTGTTTGCATTAGTTTACAGGAGACTTCCATTTGTGGTTTTGTTGTTTAGTTGTTTTTTTTTTAAATAAGAGGTAAGGAAAGTATCAGCATTTCCCTCAAGCATAACTACATTTCTGACATGTTAATTGCTGCCCAGAAAGCCTGCAATTAGCCAAGCCTAACTTCATTGCTCTCCATGTCTATCATCGAAATCATAATTTCAGACCAATTAAAGGAGCCCCTCACCCACCTGATGAATCGGGTCAGGCTCTTTTGACACAAAATCCCTTTTGTGGTGGATACAATTACTTGAGGGATGATGCTGGCCCTGTCACCAGTTGGAACAAGGCTCTTTCTTCAATAAAATTTTACTGACAGAGAAGGTCCTGCTTCCTGCCCCTGACAGAATGAATACAAAACCACTTTGAGACCATCTCTGAATGCCATCCATCCCGTTTGCTGACTGGCTGTGCTTTATGAGCACCCCCCCCTGCCAGTTCCTACTAGCTAATGCGAAACACTACTGGTGTTCAAACCTCCCCATATCATTTGTGTCTTGCCATGCTCCTCATAATCATCTTTCATTTACTAGTGACCTAATATTTTGGCCACATCCTCCTCACAGGATCAATGAATCATGGAGGTTAGAGAAACCAGCAATGCTGGTTCAGAGACATGGAGGTCTCCAAACACATCCCATCACATTCCCATGCCTCCTCGGAACAAGAAAAACACCTCGTAACATATTTGCATCCCCAGGTGCTGCTTCCCTGTTGTTTCTATCACATTTTTCTTCCCCCACATGTGTGGCAGAGTGCTCCCAGGATGACCATCAGGCAGAAGAGAGACCCTGTTAGCGATATCCATTTGTATCAGAGGATTAAGCATGCAGTCCAATCTTGGCATCTACCCTTACTCATTTTGGATACTCACTGTAATTAGGAGATCAGAAAAATTTGTCCATGATCTCTCTTTAGCTGCCTGAAGTACATAAAACACCCCTAAACACTTCTGCCTCCTACAAACTCTCATCTGTATCTCTTGATGCAGATTAAGATAATCCTTGAGCTAGGTAGGGGTTTTCAGAAGCCACTGTCAAAATACAAGGGATTATTTTCATCAACACATTATTTCACAAACTGGGTTGGAGTATCTGCCACAGAGAAAATAAGTTTCCTGAGCAAGGCACCCCCATAAATTCTTCTTGCACTTCAGAAACCACTCCAGGAAGATGACTATCATTGTGTTATTACTTCATTACTGCAGCTGATATACGAGCAACTGTGGAAGGGTAGTGAGATACAAAGTTCTACTATTTATTTTGTCTTTTTAAAAATACATGTAGTATTTTACTCTGAATTGCCTGAACAACAGTAGCATAACAATAAACTTAGATTCTGGGCCTTTTCAGCCATTTCTTAAAACTATTGATGAGTATATTAGCAAAATATATTAGCAAGCAACAGGTGACTGGGGAAAATCCATTTGAACCTTGTCTCATAGTAGATCAGAGTATCAAAGCCTAAATTCTGTCCCCTTTTGTCATAGGAATAGTTGTAACACAGGTGCAGCTGAAGGTGAAATTTATTCCTAAAACATTGGTAAAGAGGAAATAATTTTCCCTTCATCTGGATTTACTTCTCTTTAAGAAGCACTCACACCCAACCAGGCAAAAACCAGTTTCACAGTGCAAATTCTCACAGGTTTCTCTCTAACATTTCAACATCTCAAAAACCAATGACAAAGAGCTCAACTTTGGTCTAGGAACATAACAATCAAAAATGAGGCTTTAAAATAAAACAAAACCAAAGCTTTGCACAGCAGCTGCAGCCTAGGCTTGAAAAGCAGAAATATGTGGCCATTTTGATATAGGGAAAAGTAAGAAGGATGCCAAGATGCAGCCTCAGTCAAGGTACATATCTTCCCTCTGCAAGCAGGGACAGTCTGACCTGTGAGGAAAACTGCTACTAAAACAAGGGCCTGCTATGATTAAGGCAAAGTAAGAATGACCCCAGCAACTACAGCATCTCTCTGGAAACCCATGTTTGGTTGCTGGTCCACCAGGACAGCAGGCACAGGTAAGCAGAGCAACAGGAGAAGACCTTCCCAGTTGCTCTGGGTGGTACCAACAGCAACAAGCCGAAACTTCTCTTCCCTTCACACCACCTTCCTCAGACAAGGGTGCTCAGATCCCCAGCCATCATGGGAGTGGCAAAACTCAGCAGAAAAAAAACAACAAATTCAAGAAGACATGGAAAGCTTTTAGCTAAAAAAGGACAAAAGAATTATAACATAACTATATTTACTGTGAACTCAAGAACTCTTTTTTTTTTTCCCCTTCTCCTCCAAAGGCTCACAAGAAGAAAGGAGAAAACTTCCCATGGATTACTTAAAGGCAGCATGCTTCTGTACAAAATACAGGTGTTAGCCTGGGGGTATTCCTGTGCCTCAGCCTCCCAGCTGAACCACAGGGGATGCTGTGCTGAGGATGACCCCTCCAGTTCACTGGAGAAAGCCTAAGCAGAAAATACCACAGATAATCATATTCTTTCCTACATATGACACACCTGCTTCCTCCTGTGACTAATCCCTTTTTCTCTTGTGGAAATATCTGGTTATGAAAACAGTGTGGACACGGAGAGGAGGCTAACAGCATACAGCACTTGCTGACAGTCCATAAACATGGGTAATGGGAAGACTGTGAAGAACAAATAGGCAGTCCTTCAGTGACAGCATGATTAAGCACAGCCTGCCAAACACAGGGTCTAACCCAAAGGCCAACATAATGAACAGGAGTTTTCTGGATAAATGTGCCCATGGCAATCTTAGCAAGAGCTCAGTTAGACATACCTGGGGCAGCAGTGCCACTTGCAAGCTCCACTGCCACCAAGGATGGTCACAGGGACCCAGTACCTCCTTAAGTCAAGCTATGTGGGCTCAGTTTCTGGTGTTCTTAAATCTCACTCTACACAGAGTCTCATTTGAAGTCTGGGCAAGTGAAGCAAATCAGAGGAGCACCCATCTGCCTGCAAGCTGCTGCTGTCACAGAGAGCCTGGGACTGAAGCAGCTTCATGACAAATCACACCACTTCATAGATTTCTGTGACAGACAGAGGGAAGAGGTATTTTGGAGGATATTTTATAGGTGGGGTTTTAAGAACACCTGAAGCCTTTTCAAGGAATTCTCTACAATCCTAGTCAACTGAGGCATTTATTAGTTCTCCATCTGTGCATGTTCCACATCAAAAATCTTAGTTCAAATCCTACCTTACTTGGGACCCAAGATACTGTCTTCATTGTTCATGAGAGCACATGTGAGCATTTAACACACAATAAAACACAGAGTAAAAAAAAAGTTATACTCCAATTTGCTCAGCCTAATGAATAAAATGTTCTCTGACCAGACAATCAGGATGATAACAAAAGCTCACTTAATATGCTAACAAAAAACACCATGAATCTTGCCTTTGGTTTCTCTTAGTATTGTTAAAACGTGCTTAGGCCAGTCTTTAAATACTTGTTCTGATCTCCATTTATTGCCCAAAGGCATCTATCCAAAGAGAGTTCTTCCCTCCCCTATTAGCTCCACTAATAGTCTATATTAAAAATAGTGGCGATTTAAATATAAAAACTGCATATAAGATTTAATTCATACATCTGGAGTCACAAGAAATGTCTTCCTTTTCTTAATGACAGTAGGATTGTAATGATGCAGGTGTTTCCACAAAGATTTCTCCTTACTGGCCCTGCTGTGCTAAAGCGTGCCCTGAACAAATAAACTCCGGATTAAATGTTTGTAACCCTTCTAGAGGGGGACAGTGATGGGAAGGTCAGTGTTTTTTCCCATTTCAGATACTAGAAGAAATGTCAGCTGGAAGCCATTTCAGGAGTCCTTCTCTCCAATCCCTGTGGAAAGGCTCCTAACAGACAAGAGGGATGCAGCCACCATGTCCCCAGGTGGAGGAGAGACACCAGTGGAACAGCATTGCAGAGTGTGTATTGCTGCTGCTCATTCCAAACCTGCCAACACAACTCCTAAGGAGGACCAGATAGTCATTTAACCTTCCTGTTTTAAAAGGCAACACCTCCACTTTTCCAGCAGGGCTCACTCCTACCAGCAACGTGGGTTGCAACTTGCTTGTAATCAAAAGCAGAGAGAGGACTAGGAGCAACCTGGAATCATGAACAGATCAAGGTATATATTAAATGTCTGGTCAAGGATGCCCAGTGGAAGTGCAATAGTGCAGAGACTTTTATTAGTTCTCTGCCTGTGTTTCTTTGCAGACTGTGCTGCTGACAGTTGAGGCTGCAGCACTTAGGTCCAAGACTCCAGCAGATGTGTCTCCATGAGCTTTGCACTTGTCCAGGCTCCCACCAGGAGATCTTTCTACCATTGCAACCTTCAAGGCTTCATCTGAACACAGCTGTAGAAATCCAACTGTGAAAAAATGTGAAGTGTACCAGCAAAACAATGAGTTTCATAACTTAAAATACTGTTTTCACAATTTCCTATGAATTTGGGGGCTTTTAAATGTGAATCCAGAGACAACAAAAAACCACCGTGCTTTACCATTTCCCTCTTCCAACTCCCTTTTGAATTTTTGGCAAAGCTAGTTATTGCATCTAGTTTTAATTAGACTGTGAACTCTGCTAGACCGGGATTGATCCTTATGTAGAGTGCCTTGCACAACAGGAGAGTGCCAGTTCAGATCAAGGCTTCCAGATGTCAGCATAAACCAAACAAAACAGTACGTTCATAAATGTCAATGTTTGGGGTAGCTCTTAAGGCACAAAAGGCCAGCTGTACATGTACTTCCTTCACTTATTTAGCATGGAAAACTGCCTTTCCATTTTTAAGCCCCACAAAAGCAAAGGTAGTCCCTGAGAATGGCTTGAAGACTCAGGAGTGGCAAGTACAGCCATCAATTGACATTTTCTTAGCTAATTAATATGCCTGCAACCAACATAAGTGCAGGATACTAGGAAAGATACATCAAACTGTAATATGCTTTTACAATCAAACTGTTTGGAAATGTAGCTCCCAAGTTCATATTTAATATGCTATGATGTTTCCAAGTGGGAACAATATTTTATACTCTAATTCTATTATGTAAAAATACATTTTCCCTGCCAGTAAAGCATATGGGACAGTTTTTCTGTTGTTAATAAATGAAGTCATGCAGTACAGATTTTCACATTTAGTATTCTGAAACTAAGCCCTTTTTGGTAAAAAAACTTGGCCAAAAATAATCCTAAACAGAAGTGAAATTAAGTGCTTTCCCGTAATCTTCTCTAAAGGATGAACTTCTACACAGTGTTTTTAAATAGTAATTTAAAGGCAACAATCATGGGTGACAAAGTTTCTCAGCGTGGATCTTTCACTGAAGTGAGTTGGTAATAGCTCTGTAAGAGGGGTTGCAGAAAGAGGCTCTCAGGAAGATGCATGGTTATGCTTTTTAAGCTACACAGAGCAAAGCAGTGCTCTCATGCAGTTGAACCCAAATGCTCCATCAGTCCTGCAAAATTGCATTCACCTGCACGCCTTTTCAAGTCTACATTCCACTCAAATTTTAATGAGTCTGTTCCAAGTACACATTTTTAAGTATCATCTTAAGTTTTTGTGGTGGTCAGACCCAAATCAGAATTAAGTAGGTTTCTAAGACAAAGGGAAGCTTCCTAGCTAAGTTATCATCTGAACAGGACTAGTAAACTGACACAAACTGAAAAAATAAATCAGACCTCTTATTTATTAGGAATAAAGGTGCCTCACTTCATGATATTAAAAAATTCCAACTCTTACTGTTCCATTAACACTACAAAGTGGTTTTGTCCTAAAGAACATCTTTAAAAGTGGAGAAGCCAAATACACCTTTCTAGCCTTATAACACTTTTCATAGCACATTTCCTAATACTGCAAATGGTATAAAAATGATTAAATCACAGTAAAAACTTGCTGCATAACTTTTTTGCTGATACCAAAATGCGTCTCACCATGCTAACTCCGAAGATTCACTTCAACAGGAGATAAGCTCTGAAACAAATCAATTGCTACAACAGAAAGAGAAAAGAGCTCAAAGCTACTGCCAAATACTCAAAGTATGGAAATGAGTTAACTAGCAAATGCCATCTCTGTTTTTGGCCCTCCTGACTCAGCAGACAAAGAAATGGCATTCATTTTTGCATGACAGCACATGAATCTTGCATCTTCAGCTTCAACCCACTTAATCTGGCAAGGGAGATGCAGATTAGTGACAGTGATGTAGAAAGGGCAGTATTGACAGGAGTGACGTAACTCAAATGCCAACAAAAAGCAACTCTCTCCTTCAAAAGCTAAGCTGGAAGGTGTTTCAAATGAGAAACCACCTCCAATCCCTTGCAGAACAGTAGTCTGCTCAAGTGAAAGAGAGGGAAGGGTCCATCTCTGATGCAGCTGAGTGAGGAAACAGGGAAATAGGCATGAAGGACAGACATGGAGATGATTCCACAATGATTACATACATATGATTCTCTTTCATGGGCACTCTGACGCCAATCCAGAGAATGAGTGCCACCACATTCCTGCATCAACCCCCTTCTCGGGTATCCTTGCTACCTTCTGGCTCCCTGCTGCACAAGCACACATTAGACAGGAGCCCAACTCAATTTTCCCAACTTCATGCATTTCCCCCCTGCTCCTGGACAGGCAGGACCCCTAGCAGTGGTGCTGTCTGCTGACCCTGCTTCTCCCCTACCGCAGGCAACCTCCACCTCGCCCTCTGTTGAGTATCCCCAGAAATCAGCTCAAGCAGAAGACTATCTTTCAGGCCTCCTGCCATTCCTCTCCAGGACACAAAGCTCCCTGCCAGCTTGCATAAAATCTACTCCATTCAAATTTGATTTCTCAGTGCTTCTTCCTTCCATGCCAGAGCTGTCCCCATTCCCCATGCTCTGCAAGAAACCAGAGCACGATGGCCATTTATTAAAAGAGAATGGCAGTGTCTTGCACTTCCTTTTGCAAGACCACACAGCTAATTTAACTCATTGTTAGGTGTGGTCAGCTGAGCTCTTTTACAAAAAAATCGCAAAATGCAAATTCATTTTACCACTTGTCTCTTTATTCAGCAAACCCTTTGGTTTGGCATCCAACCTTCCAGCTGCTGCTCTGAGAGTCTGAACTGAAAAAAACCCAACTTTACTTCTTAGAGTTGCGAAGTTGTCACAAGTAATTATCTGCCCAGCCCAGACTTGACAAAACAATGACCAAAGAGTTGACAGGCCTTCAAGTTAACAAAGCTGGACTGGACCCTTAACCAGCCAATTCCATCAGCATCCTCCAGTCCAGAAGACATCCGAAATCTGCTGTTATAAAATCTGAAACCTTGTTGGGAAAAAGCAGCCCTGGATTTATTGGCCCACACAACAGAAGTAAACATGGCTGTAACAACCCTGGAGCCCCCCAACAGCATTCACTTGTCCTACACTCCAACAAGAAAGAAGCTGCCATTAAAAAAAAAAAAAAAAAAAAAAAAAAAAAAAAAAAAAGCAGCAGATGAAATATATTCGTGATTTTGCAAACAAGTTAAGAAACAAACAACTTTGTTAGAGGGCAAGTGGAAAAAGGATTCATCTTTGCACTTTTTCCCCTGAAACCGTCCACAGAAATCTGCCTGCTGAAAGGGAATATGAATGGGAAAAATCCATCTCATGAGCCAAGGACTGGTTGCAAACGCCCGGGAATTTTTGTCAGCTGGCCAAATAGGCCCCTCTGGCTTGTTTTCATTCTTCCTTCTGCCCACTACCTGTAATCAAAACCCTTAACTTCGGCAGAGGCCCAATCTCTACTGAAGGCACATGAGGGAACACTGTGGGCGGACGGCAGCAGCAGGTGAGCAAGCATGCATTCCTCTCCGGGATGATAGACAGGGTACATGCCTTGATGTTTTAATCCAGGGAGCTCATTTGAGGACTTGTAGTTGGACAAAAGCTACTCAGATGGTACACCCTCAAGGCAGAGGACACCTCCAGCCACCACAGAGATGTCCTGGCACAACTTTGTATCAACTGCTCTCCCATTTTTTTTCCCTCATCATTTCAGAAGAGGCTGCAGGTGGCTTGGCTCATCTGCCCATGGCTGAGCCTGCAGAGCCCCATGTCTGAGCTCACTGCAACCTGCTGAAGTGACCCTCCAGCAGTAGCAGGTGCTGCCGGGGGTCTGCCCCTGGACTCCGTGCTACAGCTCTTACAGAGAGACCCCTGCCAGGGCTGCAAGCAGTCAGCCTTCCTCAGGGACTTGATAAATAAAGGAAAAACAGACGAAAGAAGGAAAAAGCAGCTGTTCAGAAACGAACTGTAAAAACATCTGTAGCACACCACCAACCGCTTCTGGCCGTGGCCACAGAGTGTTTTAAAGGGCCATGAAGTTCCAGCAGAGAACTGGGACCTAAGCAGCCTGACTAGAAGGACACCAGGACCAAACAGCATCCCCAAGCAAACAAAAACAGGGCAAAACTGAGTCACGCTGCCACAGTGACCCCTCTGCTTTTGGGGCCAGGCAAAAGAAGGACAGACAAGTTAAAACTATAAACAAGAAAAAGTCCTTAATTACATTGTACTGCACCTCCAACAGCCCCTCACAGGTGATGATCTTTTTAGCGAGTGGCAACAAGGGGAGGTTTAAAAAGGGTTTTGTGACGTTTTAGTTTATTGCTGGAAGGCTGGCGGCTGCACCACTGGAAGTGGTTAGTTCACACACAGATGAACTCCATCGCTGCCTGCACTTGACTAGCCGACAACATACCAGAGAAACATCAAAATCAATCTATTTGGCTTCAGTGCATATCATTCCAGCACAATTTCATGCATTAGCTTCAAGCCTATCAGGAGGGGGAGGAAAAAAAGTAAGACGGTTCAAGGGTCTAAGTAGCTCAATTTATTTTTCAGTAACTAAGTTACCAGAAACTTGTAGGGATATTGTATTTACTTTTTTTGAAGAAGGCTCCAAGTTGGCAAAGAGGTCTTTGGAAGTACATATTTCTTCACGTTCTCTTGATCTCAGTGTGTGGAGATTCACTTAACAGCTGTTTTATGTGCAAATATTTTTCCAGGCATGTCCTCCCCAACCATAAACAGATTTTTAAAGGAAACCTTCTTAAAAGAAGTTAAGAAACAACAAATCTCTGAGGCTGTTCTCACTCAGACCTGGAGAAGAGTTTTGAGCAAAGCCCAGAGGGTCTTCACACTACAGAATGTCAAGGAGATTTGGGAGGGGGGTTGAGATTTTCTTTGTTTCTTTTTTTCTTTCTTCCCCTTTGTTTTTAATGTATCAATACCGACAAAGAAAAAAACACTGTTCTGCCCTTTTCACTGCTGTACTTCATTCCCTTTTCTATATATACATGCATTTACACAGATTGATACGTGCAATATCTATATTAGGTCTACCTACACTTAACCTTAAAATAACAGAATCAACAAGGTTTTCTGGCAATACAGAAGCAAGAGAGACAGTGACCTTACAAGAGCTGCAGTGAAATCACGTAAACATTTAGCTGTCACACAAACCAGGCACATCAGTATATCTGTACACGTGTGTGCCAACAAGCAGCAATGAAGAATTCTGGAAAGAGCGAGGCCAACCCACCCTACCATTTTCTGGGGCACAGATTTAATACAGAACATTTGGGGTAACTGTTTATGAACACAACTAAGAGCGTACAAAAAACATTTTTAGGTTCTTACATCCTACTACAAAATTGCTTATGGTAATTTCTTTGGGTTCGTTAGAACAAAAAAGGATCTGTAGAAAGGACTTCTAAACAAATACATAATTTGTGATTCTAACTGTCAAGAATTCCATGAAGAAACAAAAATATGCAAAACTGGTTTTAAGCACCAGAAAAGTCAAAAACCCAAAATGAACTAACAACTCCAAAAAGAACAGATGAGGAAAGACAAACTGTATTTTGAAAGGAATAACATTCAGTACTAGAAAAAGCACACCTGAAGTCACCTGGAAAGCTAGGATGGCAGGTTCTAGCTCCGAGAGGGGAATCCCACAAGCTACATCCCTTGGTAGCTGAGACAGTTTAGAGGTTGCTGTCTCCCTTTCTACTTCCAGGATGCCATTCTAGACACGACATCCTCAATGGCTCTTGTTGGCCCCTTGTTGTGCTGAGTGAAGCGTGTGTGAAGCCAAGATCCAGGTCAGATCTGCAAAACAATCTAGCTTAAAAAAGCAGAAGGAAAGGGGATGAAAATCAGTATTAATGCTGATGCTGTGGTTTACTGGTGCAGTGAATCCAGCTTTAAAACTCCTACTACAAAATTTTAAAAAATGTGATAACGAACCAAGATACAAGAAAAATTTCCTCTGCTGGTTCAAGCCTGCTCCACTTCTTGCTACCTATTTGACTTTGTATCGGGAGGCTCCTGGCCAAGTCATCTGTCAGTCTGTGCCTCCCACAGGCAACATAAGGCCAACATAAAAGCACCGAGGTAGCATTATATCCCATGTCATCTGTTCACAGCTGATCCAGATCACATCCATACTGCAGAGTGATCCGGCCTGAGACAGGGACCTGGGGCCAGACCACAGATCCACAGTGGAGTCATTGCCTCACATCAATGAGTAGGCAGGGCAGTTAACAAAGCCCTGATGAAATCTCCTTCCTGCATTTAGCAGTGCCATTACCTCTTCTGTCCCAAGCTGTCAGCCAGTAATTAGGATCTTGCAGGTTGTTTCCATTAGGAGATGAAATTGGATACAGGTATAGAGCTGGCAAAAAAACGGCATTTCCAGTTGTCAGGAAATTTTTATTTCTTTTGAGTATGGTTTTGGTCTAAATTGCATGTACTTTTTCTGCTGCTGGGGATCATGGCTGAGATCCTCCTATAATACCTGTGCTGGAATTGGGGACCACAACATTCCCAGCACCTCCTGCCACAGGCTGCCAAATGCAACACATTTCTCCTGGACTCTAGATTCAGCAGCAGCTCAGCAGCCCAAGATATTTCAAGTGAAACAATGTAGGGTATGTCCTCCTTAATCCTTGCAAGTATTTCCTCGAAGTAATACACCTGATCCACAGACATATTATCCCTATGCAAAACTCTGCTGACCAGAGCAGATCAGAGGGCTGAGTTCTCCAAAGCGCCTTTCCCAACCCCCAAACTGCAACCCAAACTTGTGTCATCTATATTCTGAATCCACAGAAGTAATGGGCAGTCAAAACAAAACTCAGGGTCTGAGATAAAGTGTCAGAAACAGCTAAGAGAAGTGGGTATGGAAGAAGTAAATCCTCCATCTTGGAAATCCATCAGCCCTGTGAGTAAAGAGGAATGATACATTTCAGATGGCTCACAGGTGAGCTAGAGTACCACAGAATATCCTGAGTTGGATGGGACTCATCAGGATTACTGAGTCTAACACTTGGCCCTGCACAGCACCGTCCACAAGGATCACACCATGTGCCCAAAAGAGCTGTCCAAACACTTCTTGAACTCTGCCAGCCTTGTGACCACTGCCCTGGGGAGCTGTTTTGGTACTCAAACAGTCTCTGGGTGAAAACATCCAACTTAAACCTCCCCAACACAACTTCAGGCCATTCCCTTGGGTCCTGTCACAAGTCACCACAGGAAAAAATCAGTGCCTGCCCCTCCTCTTCCCCTCATAAGAAGTTGTAACTGCAATGAGGTCTCTCCTCAGTCTCCTCTTCTCCAGGCTGAACAGACCAAGTGACCTCAGGCACTCCTCACATGGCTTTTCCTCAAGGCTCTTCACCATCCTTGTGGCCCTCCTTTGGATGCTCTCTAATAGCTCCATGTCTTTCTTACATTGCAGCACCCAGAGCTGCCCCCAGCTCTGGAGGTGAGGCTGCCCCAGCTCAGAGCAGAGCAGGACAATCCCCTCCCTTGCCTGCCTGGCCATGCTGTGCCTGATGTCCCCAGGACAGGGTTGGCCCTCCTGGCTGCCAGGGCACTGCTGACTCAGGTTCAACTTGCCATCGACCAGGACCCCCAGGTCCCTTTCCATGGGGCTCCTTTCCAACCTCTCATCCCCCACTCTGTACATCCAGGGTTGCCCCATCCCAGGTGCAGAATCTGTCACCTTCCCTTGTTGAATTTCATACAGATGGGGGTTGCCCATCTCTATTTTGTCACAGTCTCTGCAAGACCTCTCTGCCTTCGAGGGAGTCAACAGCTTCTGTCAGTTTTGTTTCATCTGTGAACTTGCTCAGTGTCCCTTCCAGTCCTGCATCCAAGTCATGAATGAAGATTTTGTAGAGCACAAGGCTGAGGATGGGGCCCTGTGGAACCCACTAGTGACAGATCCCCAGTCTGATGTCACCCCATTCACTGCAGCCCATTCTGCCTGACCTGTGAGCCATTTGTTCACCCATCACACGATGTGTTGTTTGTCCAGAAGAATTCTGTGACA
This sequence comes from Cinclus cinclus, assembly GCF_963662255.1. Classification (NCBI taxonomy): domain Eukaryota; kingdom Metazoa; phylum Chordata; class Aves; order Passeriformes; family Cinclidae; genus Cinclus; species Cinclus cinclus. The sequence continues at coordinate 66,840,904 of NC_085046.1, forward strand.
GACAATATCAAAAGGTTTACTGAAATCCAGAGAGGTTACATCAGCTGGCTTCCCTTGGGTTACCTTGCCATACAAGGAAATCAGGTTTGCTAAGCAGGATTCTCCTCTCATGAAGCTGTGCTGATTGTGACTGATCACTCCATTGTCTTTCAGGTGTTTTTCCATACCTCCCAGAATAATCTTGGCCACAGCTGTACCAGGCACTGAAGTGAGACTGACAGGCCTGTAATTTCCAGCATCCTCTTTCTTGCCCTTTAAAACCAGGACATGATCTCTCAAAATCATCAAGAAAGGTTTTGAGATTGGCATCAGCCAGCTCCTTGAGGATTCTCAAGGGGTTGAGGGCAACTCATATCACACTCGCTTTCCTGACAGTTGCTGTGAAAGGTGTCTTTCCAAATTTCAACTTACGAAAGGAAAAAAAGCAACAAAAACTCTTGTACTCGTTTCTTTATTTATTTGAAGCAATCCTCCCACCCATCAAGTGCTACTGTTCTCAAGGTTACTAATGCTTCAAGGATTTAACCAGCCAAAAATCTTATTCCATTTTCCAGTTGTCAATGAGTAGCCTGTGAACACTCCAGATCTTTTAGTTTGAATAATTCATTCCAGTCTTTTTTTACAACTAATTTCCAGGGTCTGTCAGTTGCAAACAGGCTATTCACTGCCATCCCATTGACTTGTTCAATGACACTAAATCTGCAGCTCCTTTTCATTCACATATACAACCCTACTAAAATCTTATGCCAGCAACAAAGTTCTGATTTTTCCACTCACTTGACTGCAAAAAAAGCCCCAAACCGAAACAACAAAATTCTTGCAGGATCCAAAAAGCACACAGAAAGACAGCATTGCCTCCCAAAACATAAGGCACAGTGCATAGACCAGCATCAGTAAAAGCAGTCCCACTGCAGGACTACCACCTGGCAGAGGCTCAGCTCCCCTGTTCACTCTGAATCCATAGGTATCACTACAATTTATGCTGGCGATCACTTTTTTGAGTCATTTCAGGGCTAAGTCACTTGTAAGATCTTCCACCTGCTTTGAACCAGAACTTGCCCTAAAAAAAACCCTGAGCTAGGACTGGATACTTCCATTCAAAACAAAACCTTGAAACATCTGTTTGCACATTTTTGTTTTTCTAATTGTAGGTATGTCCAAACCAAACAATCTTGCCTCCAAAGGTTACCCCCTGTTAGTGCTCTCATAACTCAAAGTCCATACTAGTGACAAGTTTATTTTTTTCCTAGGTTTGTAGCTCACCACTTGGGTATTTGCTCAAGGACCTCTAATGAACAGGCCTAGAACTGAAACAGCTGTTAGTGGTACCCTCTTTTTCTCATCAGTGTAACACAGCTTGTCTGGTGCACAGTCTGTCCAGCAGACCAACAGGAAGGGCTTTCCTGCAGCCAAAGTACAGCTGATGGATGCCCCTGTGCCATCAATATTGTGCTTCATCCCATTCCCATATTGAGAAGTTTTATCATGAGTCTTGTATTATACACTTGTATTTGTTGTCACATATTCAAAATCCTTGAGTCAGCCACTAAACTATACACAACACCTTCTGGTATTAAATTACACATATAAAGGTACCTTTCTAGACTTCTACAGGAGAAGAAAGACTGAAAAGCAAAGAACAAATATATTAACCAGCTTGTTCTTTTCACTCAAGACAGCAACCTGAAGAGTTTGATCTTTGTTTCTCATTTCTGCTCTAGAAATACACATGAAAGAAAGGCAGCAATCCACTCCCTGCACGTTTCAGGTGGGAAAAGGCTGACGGAAGCAAAAATCACAGGAATGGTTGTGGGTCCCTGGTGGTCTGCTAGTGCCCTGAAGGCAGGTGCTGTAAGGCAATATGTGAGCAAAGCTTCTCAGAAAAAAAAAAACACCAAAAAAAAAACCAGCAATAAGTAAGCAAAAGGACAATTTCCAATAAAGCCTCTTGATACTGCTCCACGACAAGCTCAAAAACTGAAGAATCTGCCTCCTTTTAATTTGCTCAACCAAAATACCAGCCAACAAAGTCTGATGGGGGGCTGAGCCTGATCCTTCTGTCTGTGATGTGGCACTTTGCACGTCACACTTATTTACAGCCCTAACCAGACAGAGTCGGATTGATGAGATCACAGAAACAGCTTTAATAGACCAGACCAACAACTCAGGAAGCACAGAGCCTTGTTTCCAAAGGTGACCAGTAAGAAATGTTCAGGGACAAACGCAAGACAACACAGGAGGATCAGCACCCAATTACAGCCCTCCAGCCATCAGAAGCTTAGCTCTAAAAAGGGAGTCCTGGAGGAGAAAGAGGAGGGGAGGAAGAGAAGGAGAAGAAATCACCCTGGTAGGACAAACTGAACTGGAACTGATTGTAAGACACACACTGATAGACTATAAGCCAACAAAAAGTTGGTTAAACAATGAAGGTATAAGAATGAAATTAATGACAAAAACACATGTTCTGAGATAAAATCTGAGAAAAACAGTAAAGGAATTTTTGAAGAACTGTGCAATAAAAAGTTATGAAAAGGCAAGGTCAATACTAAAATACTTACACATGACTGTATGAAAATAACTGATTTGTCAATTCTTTTAAAAGGGAAGCAAAATAATTGCTCCAAAGTGCCGCAATCTTGTTGTTTTCTTTGCACTGTACAAGCCAACCTTCAAAAGATTATACTTTTTACCCCAGTATTTTCCACAATGCATGAGTTGCATGTTTTGTGCATAATTCATCTGGACTAACAGTTTAGTCTATGCACATTCTCTATCTTTTGGCTGATTCTTTCATTCTAATCCTACTCTGGAAAAAAAAAAAAAAAAAAAGAAAAAAAAGAGGGAAGCTGTTATGCAGAGAGCCACTGAAAAAAAAACAGATTCAAGATACCAACTAGGTAGCTCCAGCTGGTAATCTGAGCTCACAGCAAGAAAAACCCTCCAAAATTAAGTTAATGAAAGAAGAAGTTAATGAAAAATTATGTTTTCCATATTTAAAACTCTTCCTTCAAGAAAAAGAGGCTGGAGGCTCTTAAAAAAATGAAAGAAACTTCTGCAAATAACCATCTCCTATGCCAGTAAAAAGATGGAAAAAAGAATCTTTCTTAATGGGAAAGACACTGGGTTTTTTTATTTTCTTTTTCTTCCCTTTTTCATTTCTATTTCAATAGAAAGAAGAATAATGTCCTTTAGAAGTCCAAACCATAACAATTTAGCTCTTTTGTTAAAAAAAGCCAAAATGTTAATTTTAAAAAAAAAGACTGACCAACAATAATGCTGAAAGCTGGTGGCCCCCAGGACTTCCAGAAGTAAAGGCAAGCAAAGGTCATGCCCACTGCTCCCCCTCTATCAGGTATGCTGCAACAAGGTTTGGAATAATTTTATATCCATGGCAGGGATGCTCAGACTGGTCACAGGAGTTGGAGGGGATCACGCTGGCATGCAGTTCATCCCCAAGGAGGACTGGCCACAGACAGGACAAAAGACAACTTGGAGTAGGAGCTCTGGCACCCAGCGCCCAAGAGCCTTTTCCTCCTTCTTGCAGATGTGGTTGAGATCAGGTTAGAGCACCAGTGAAAGTCAACAGCAGCAAAATAACACCAGCTTTATTTGCAAACTTGTCCACTCCTTCAAAATCTCACTTGTAGCGTAATTCAGCATCTCAAACTCATAAGAACACCCTTTCAATTTATTTAATGCCACCATTTACCACTGCTTCCAGAAAAAAGCACTGCATTTCTGCAGTGCTGTGCCAGCTATGACCAGAAGCTCAGCAGCAGCCTTACACCCCAACTCGCTCACACAGTGCATCAGCAATCCACCTCACTCACTCCTCCACCCAGGAATCTGTGCAGAACCTTCCTGCCTGACTCATCTATTTCACCAGTCCCACATTCCTCTCCCCTCCATCACTGACCAATGCAGAGTCATGGCCCCAGCCTCTAGCCACTTTTTCCACTTCAGCCTGACTTACTACTCATCTGTGCTCACCACTACCAACCAGGAACATAATTTACCATCTGAATTCTTCACTGCCACGTATTTCAGAGGAGTCCGCAAGCATCCAAACTCACCCTGGCACCAGCCACCTCTCACCCAGGAGGGCTAGCAGTTCATCAGTGCAAACCACAGTGTGTACAAAGCCAACCCAGAAGTCACATTGTGAACACTAGCTGGACTGTGGTGGAGATTGCTGCTTTCTTCAAAGTTAAGAACAGGAAGACCCAGAAATGAAGTCCTAAGACTGAAACCTCAGCATTTGTGTAATCAGCAAACAGAAGGCTTAAATGGTAAAACCCAAGACAGCAAGGGTGCGACGTGGCACACAGCCTCCCACATTCATCCACAAAAATGCGACAACCTCAGAATTACTTGATCAAGTTACAAGCCCTTGCATAGCTGAACAGACAATGCTCCTCCACCGAGGCATGTGCTGTCTTCAATTGCTGCAGAAAGCCCACAGCAAACAAACTCAGAGCTGAGACCAAAATCCACATTGCTGTAAGAAATGGGAATGCATTTGCATTTCCAGCCTTCTCAGGCAACTTTTGTCCATTGTTCAATTCACTTGGTCTCTGTGGCTTCACAGTATGGACATCAAAAATGGCCAGAAAGCCCATTTAGCAGACACAGGAAGAATGTGCTCCTCTCAATTCCAGGGAGTCCATAAGCTCCTCTGTAGAATGTACCATGAAATGCAAAGCCATGCCTACAAGCCTCTGAAAATGACACAGCAAACAGTGTGGGCAGCAAATGATAGGTTACCTTTACCTCAGTGACTGCTTTGTGTCACAAACCCTATATGAACTCTTGCCATCCTCCCCAGAAAAATAACTTTTAGGGGAAAGGTTCCTTTCTGTCCATGTTTGGGCTTTGCACTGAAATAGAAATGTACTTGCTTTTCTCCTGTTCAGTTGACTGACTCAATCCCCTACATGCTGCTCCTCAAAATGCCAGGTGATTCTATATATTCTACGGAGACCAACCATCAAGACAGGTCCATCACCCAACATGAGAAATGATCCCTCTGTTGTTCACCAAGCAGAGTTTTCAAAACACCCACTTTTGAGCAGATACCCAAGTTCTAAACCCAGATATCACTGATGTCTCATTTTCTGTTTCAGCTGCACCAGCCTAAATATTATTTCCATGTACACATGCCTCCCAGGGACATGGAAGCAAGATTAGGTACAGAACACTGTTCTGCCTGTACAGAAATAAACTTTGTGCAATCTTAGTTTTCCTTAAAGATTAAAAAACCACGTAAATCTATAAATGTGATATGAAATACTACAAAATGCATATTCCTGCATATTGGTACGTAACACACTGTATTTCAAATAATTTATTTAATGTGGGTAGACAAATATTTTTCTGTTAATCTTTGAGCATTTTGCTATTCTGTCCTCCACCCCTTTTGTTATTCCTGTCATCCCATCATGTCCTCTTAGCAGTCAAGGGCAGAGCTGCCTTCTCTGTTATGTATTGGTACAACGCCCAGCACAGACTTCTCATTACGAAGTCCGAGCCCTGCTGTAAAAGAAATAGCAATTAAACCCATGAAAAAATAGATAAATTCCTGAAGAGAATGTACAACTTACATAATGACACAAATTCACAAAAATGCTGGTTTCGTGTCAGTCAGCACTGCAGATGCCAATTCCCTCAAGAACCTCCATATTTTATAGGGATTTTTATGGCACACTGGGACAGGAGTGAGAAGACAACAGCCTAAAGGCAGCCCTTAATCAAATGCAGATTTACCTATGGAGCACTGGCCAATAATTAGCAATTTGCATTAGGAGACAGCTGGGGAACCAAAATGACTCCTGATGGAAATGAAACCTCAGGTCACCTGATTTTAAAAAAAAACTGTTCAAGAAAAGACTCTTCAGTTAGCCATCATTTTTTATTACATGTGGGACACTCCCTGCTAAAAATTCCTGCTTCTCTGGGTGGAGGCTGATCACTTTTGAGCCATTTCTTCACTGAGTCTGAACCACCCACATCTACCAGGAACATTTATTGTGATGAATAGACCTATTAATACCAGCTTCACCCCACCCTATACTGCTTCAGAGTATGGAAACTCAATGGATGTATCTGGTTTTGGTTAATATGCCATGACTCTCAAGTTTTACAATGGGAAGGCAGAGGAAACACATTATGTATTTTACTGTAGTATTCTGGGACATTTTCCATAAAGTGGAAAATTCAACCTATCAGGGATGCAGTTTTCAGATTTGGTTTACCAAATCTTACATACTTCTTCACCTTTTTCAACAAAAAATACTTTCTCTTTGTTCTTTGCCTGTTTGCCAGGAAGAGCAAAGAGCAAGCTTTAGGTCCTCCCAAGCTCAAGTCCAAACCACATCCAAAAGGACAGGAAAGGGAGAACTGCATGTGAGACTTAGTGTGGGAAAATCTTTCAGGAGCAGTTTTGAATGTGGCATGGACTTGCTTCCACCTTACCTTTTAAATCCTTGCCACATCTAATATTCCTGGATGTCAGAAATTAAATGCTGATGTAAAAATCAAGGTTATTGCAACCTGATGAAAACCCTATGCAGGGGTCATTCAGAAGAACCACACAAAAAAGGCAACAGCTTGGATTGCTGTGAGCTATCCCACAATTACAGATCACAAATTTGGAGCAAAGAATATAAAAAATAAGTGAGACAGGACAACCACTGTAACAACGGAGTCAACTCAAAAGGACAAAAGAAGTGGGGAAGACACTGAACTGCTTTCATTATGAGGCAGAGGGCAGTCATACTAAGCTTAAGATGAGGGAAATAAAATGCAACAGGCTTTCAAACCATACACACTTTATATTTAAAGTTCAGCTCCTCAGGAAAATCAAAGAGTGAATTTCCTCCATCATAGGACAGCTGAGGATGCACAAGGCAGGAATCCACCAGCACTTCACCAAAATGGCTTCTGGACAGGGATGCCCCAAGAACAGGACCTAAGGTGAGCTCTGTATGGACATCCTCTCATCAAGGTCACTTGTCTGCCTCCAAGGTGCTAGAATAAAACCCTTACTTTCCTGTGTCTCCTGGCACCACAGGAGTCTGGCTGTGGTGGCCAGTCTCTGGCCAGTCTCCTGGCTTGTAGGCCAGCTCCCTAGGGAACAAAGGCTCCTGGACAACATGTTCCAGAACAACTTCATTTTCATGATTACTAGAGTGACTAGATCATGCCTGTCCCTCCCAGCAAGGCAACTTCCTAACTACTTCAGCAACTCTTTCTTCTCCAGGTGGGAAGCACCGAACACCGAATGCAGGGAAGGGCAGGAGGAGCCATCACAGCTTCATCTACATCTCAGAGCCAAGCAGGACCCTGCATCAGGGAGAATCAACATTGCAATGACTCCACTTTCCCCAGCACATCTGATAGAGCCATTAGCACAACTGGCTCCTAGCCACCTGAGGGAGAGAAAGAACAACTGAATGCTTGTGAGGAGTGATCAAATAAAAATTTAACATCTGAATAAATGAAACAGAACACCTGGCAGAACGACTGAGGTCCAACCACAGTACTGGCAGCACCAGCAAGAGCTCCAGTGCTGCTCAGCACTGCTGCAGTGGGGAGAAGCCTCGAGCTCAGGCTGGTTCCAATGCAGATCCTGTAAACTGTTTTGGGCCACTTCTTGGCAGAGCTCTTCAATTTATTTTAGATTGCTGACACTTGCCAGAGGGAACTATTGGGAGGCCCATAAAAATTGAGTTTCCTCTCACAGTGTCAACTGATGAAGTAGTCTTTGCTTCCCGACCTCACTCATTGTAGAGTGCTACCGCCTGCTGTTACAGAAAGCTGATGTGTGGCAGTAAGCAAGCTGACATCTAATTGTTACATTTGACCAAGTGTTTTAATTAAGGGCAGAGTGTCTTCAAAATAAACTCTTAGGAGGCTTTGGCCCACATTCAGGAAAGCACTTAAGTCTAAGCCTTAGACTGTCCTTATTCAGGAAAGCATGTGCTTAAGTGCTTTCCTGAATGCAGATATATTCCCGTCCTGGGGCTTTAAAAGTGCACTAAATAATAAAATTTATTGCAATTTGACTTCACTGTTTTCTTGAAATATTTATTTAGCTATTTCTTTATTAAGAGTAAAGCTACTTGAATTTCATATCTTTTTAACAACCCTCACTGTTTGCTGATTGCATTCCAAGAGACAATCTGTTAATGCTGTTCCAGTTAAACTCCAGGGCATCTTCCCCCACTACCATGAAGCTGTCTTATTTTCTTGACACACTCAAGGTGTGTGTACTCTCACATAGGGTACCTACTGGCCACATACCACTCAAAATAATTTTGCATGGAGTTGGAGATCTTTAAGTCTCTTCTCCACCATATAGGTGAGAAGGATATAAAGTCAAGCTAGATCTAAACCCGCACTCATGTCTGGAGCATGCACTGAACAGTGTTCAGTCACTGCTCCTACCAGTAGTAATGCCTGCATTCTTATACCAGTATAGATGTCCCAAGTCAGAACAAAAAAGCCAAATTTCAACAAGCAGATCCTTCCCCCCCACAGCCAAAATGCAGCACCTGCATTTTACATCTCTCACAAGCTACCTCCAACACCTTCACATTGCAAACTTTAGATTTTCCTGATAGAAAGCTGATGGTGTCCAGCAGAAGGGGAAGTGTACATGAGCACAGCATGCACACAACATTCACATGAAACATGTGGTGTGCTTTGTGCTGCTTAACCGCTGCTCCTGCAGCTTCTGAAATGGGAACTTGAAACTTGGGAAATGAGGACAAAGGTGTCAAATATGTCATTACCCCTACAGCACAGTGAAGGGGGAAGCGATCACTGTTTTTCTGGTGCTCATTTGGCCCATAGTTACACTGTATCTGTCCCGCATTTCAGGACTTACATCAACAATCTGAGCCTCTTCCTGTGGTCCTGTGAAGAAGCATCAGGTATTGATCCAAGCCAGAGAGCCTCAGTGTCTCTTGTGGGGCAAGAGCCTGCTCAGACCCCATTGCTGAATTACTGACAATCTCTCACATTCTAAGGCTAGGACCAGCGACAAAATTTTCCTCAAATCAAAGCAGCAGAAGGAGTTTGCATGTTAGGTATTTTCTCTTCCCTCTGTAGCACTGAGAACAGTTCACATCCACCTGGGAACACCACCTAACAGCTGCTGCACTACTGGGAGGACCCAGGACACCAGTGACACTGCTGATGTCTCCTGCTCCCAGCACATCTTCCACAGCAGCTTGCAGCTTCTGGTTTATACTTCTTCACTCCTACTGCTTTATTTGGGGATTTTTTTTGGGGGGCAGCTGGCTGGAGTCCTGTGACCTGCGAGACATGGAGGAAAACTGGAACAGATTTCTGTGGAGCTTGCTGGACAAAATGCCTACACCACCTTTGTATTCAATAGCTCTGAGGGTCCTTGCTAGTCCTAACATGAATTTACCTTTCTAGGTCAGACTTGGGTTTTTTTGTGTACACCACCACTGGTAATGAAAGTACCAACTGTTGTACTCTAGCTTACTATCTCTGCACTCCAAGTGCATTAAAAAATGCCAAAGTGATGGAAAACCAGGACATTTAAGTGATTTAACATACTCTGCACAATACACAAAAAACTTTTCAAAGGCTGGGGAAAAAACCTGGATCATTAATTGTCCTCTGGCTACACAAAGAAACAGATGCAAATATAGGTGTCCCAACTGCTGTGACCAGCAGGTACATAATTAAGGGAACACCACATGAAGACACATGCTTAATTTGTTCAGGTGACAAGGTTAACAAAATAAGCTCAGGGAATGAATGCAACACAAGCAGAATACTTAAAAATTAAGAAAAAGCCCATCAAGATGAATCACACATCTCAGTCAAAAAAGGAATAGCCTGTTTGCTTTAAACTCAGTGATAATTGGTTTCCCCTCACCTTCCAAAAATGCATTTTAAAAAAAATAGTATTTATGGCTCAAGTTAAATCATAGCTGCTTTATATATCTGTTGTTTCAATTTTTCCTTAAGTCTTGTGTTTAAAAACAACCCAAAGTACCCCACTCTCAGCAGCCATTTCACATACACTGCATTTAAGTAAAAAGAGCAAAAGTCATTATGGTGAAATTTTGCAGGAGAGGACATTGCATGAAAAGAAAGCAGCATCATTTTCCTCAGACTTTTCTTCTGGGCACCACCAAACAGGTATCTGATCCCTCACTCCAGCAGCTGCTTGAGGATGCACAGAGGATCTCATGGATTAAAAAGGTTTCAGGGCAAATCTCCTGCCCCCATGAGCCTTGCCTGTGTGCTGCTCTCGCCGCAGTGAGGCACCATTACTAGTGTTTACATAAGTCTGAATCACGCAAACTAGGAAAGATGGAATAAGAGGTAAAATAATCAAAAGCTGCATCAGCAAGAGCTGTGGTTTCAGTCAGTGGAAAGCATTATTTTTAGAAAACCAGAATCTCTTAGTCACCATCCTTCAAATTCACTTGCCTACACATGGAAGAGCCCTCTCCCTGGTCCAGTTCCTTCCTCCTTCTCCAGAGTTTCTCCTCTCCTTCGTGCCCATGAAATCAGGCATGCACAGGCAGCACAAGTGATTTGCTGGACATGACTCATCCATGACCAGCTGCTGCATTTACTACAACTCTGGTGGAGCCTTCATATTTTGCTTGTGATTGTATCCAACATTCCAAGGGCTGGCTTTTTTCAGGGGTCTTCCCCAGTTGTGATTCACATGTACTTCAGCCTCAGATAACCAAAGCAACTTTCGCAGTTCAGCTACCCCAGAAAGTACTCCAGCATTTTTTTTTTTCTCCTAGAGTTCATCTTGGGTTTATTCAACAAGAAAGGGAGGAAGTAGCAACGTGTGCCCTTCATGCTACACACAGCGGCAGGCAAATAGCCTGCAACCCAATCAGAGATTATCTGAATTGCTGGATAATTGACTTGAAAGCTTGAATTGAAATCTGGGATGGCAGATCACAGGCACTTCTGCTGAGCATTCCCCTCTTCCTCCTTTGCTTCCCGCTTAGCCTGAACACACCCGCATACTCGGGGAACTCGTGCTGCAGCAGAGGGCGAAGCAAAACCAGTGGAGACCTCTGCTACATCGGCCCTGACACTGAGCATGTGGCAGGGAGCAATAAGACATCAACAAGGTGGATCCCACCAGGACACTGTGGCAGAGCGCTGGCCAGGTGTTATTCAGCAACCAGCTCTTGTCTGCATGACTTCCTGATGTGACTTTTCCCACCTGATCCATGGGATCCAGAACAGACCTCGAGTAACTTCCCACAGGCAGGAAGGCAGTGGGGCAAGGAGACAAACCATGAAACCCACAAAGGGCAGCAAGCATCTCCTTCCAGGCCACTATGACCTGGGCTTAATACACAATCCCTAACCTCAACTGAGGTTTTGTCTGCACGTGCTGAGGGCAAGTTTTGCTGTCCTTTCTCCTCAAAGAGCAGCAGTGAAATCTTTTCTCTGGTAACTCCTGCCTCTGACTCTGGCACAAGGCTGCACTTCCAGCAGGAAAATTGCTGTTTGATATTAAAGCCTCCGCAGTCTCTTAATAGTCCTTCATATTTTTTGTAGCTTCATACAGTTTTAGAAAATTTTAGAAAATTTTACAATAATGAGTTTATTCAACTATGATATTTCTCTCTTCTCGATTGCTGAGAGGATCTGTAGTACAAATCCAGGTTTTCTTCCATCTCAAATTGGTACAGTGCAAAGCCAAGAATACATATATTGCTAGCTGGAAAATAAAGTGCCCTTGATTCCTAACTTTATTTTGGACAGTTCACTCCAAGTTATTAAAAGCCAAATTCAGTAGTGAGAAAATATATATAGCTTCAACTGTTTTGTGTGGGTTTAAAGTACTATTTGCTTTATGACTAAGAGATTCAATAATGCATATATTTACATAAAAATAGTTTTGACATTTAAGTTAACTTCTTGCCAAGCTTGCAAAAATGGAAATGTAAAAAGCATAAGCACAGAAATAAGCCCCTATACTGTAAGTCTGCTATTTACGGGTAATTTTTTTCCCTTGGCAATAATACCTGAACGGTATGTTTTATAGCACCAGACCTAGCCACTCTGAGTCAATTTGGTGTTTATGGAACGTGGCAGACTGACAGTTTGAGATTTAAATGCTCCATGCCAGCCTGTAGTTGAGCCGGGGTAGGGGCTAGGAGAGTTTCCAGTACCCAGGCCACTGATAGACCCCCAGTTGTGCTCTGCAGACATGACAAAAACCCATGATGGCATGAGTCCAGTACACAGCCACGTGAACACCCAATTATTCTTCAAGCCCCAGGAGGCTTCTGAAGAGGGTGGCACCAACCCATGCTGCACAAGAGCGCGGAATGAAGCACCTACCACAAATCAAAGCCCCGGAATGGCTATAAAATGCCCAAAACTTTAAAACTGATGCTGTTCAAAAGTGTCTTACTCTGCTAGCTCTGGGGATGACCATACAGCAGCCCTGAGATAATGGATTTGATGGACAGGAGAGGTTGGAAACGATCTTTTCTACTACAGTAACCAAAATTCTTTTTTTTTTTTTTTCCCAGAGCAATTAGTCAGCTCAAGGATGTCAAAATATATAACTGGGCCATGAGACAAATTACAGTCTAAGTGCTGCTACTTTGCCAATGACCTAGCAGGCTTGACCCTGAGATTTCTAATGTTTGAAGTCTCATGTTCCTTGTTCAGTATTGCAGTACTTCTAAAGACATTTTAATTAAGTGACAGGCTAACCTACCTGCATGGATTCTTCATATATATAAACAAATAACAACAAAGCCCAGACAACCAAATGGGTGATATATTGCTATAAAAGAGAGAAATATAAAATACATACCAATACATTCATCAGGCTTTTGGCTGCCAATTCACTCTTTTGCAAAAATTCATGACAACTGGCTCATCAATACTCTGACTGTCCCAGCTGAATGGTCTAACAATCAACAGTAATCTTTACATTCTAAGCATCATAAATAGATGAAAACATATAAACAGATACAATTATTCAGAGCTAAGGATAGTTTTGATCCTTACTGCAGCCTCATGTGTTACATATTTTCTTCTGCTGTGATCTCACTAGCAATGCATCACTGTTTTTAACCACTCTGAGCACTGATTCTGCACTCAGCAGCTGTGTTTGTTTACAGGGCTAGAAATTAGCACAGGACAAATGGACTTCATCCAACTGAAATTTTATTTTGCCATTTTCCACTACACTTCACAATATATTGGTCCTCATAGACCAATTATGTATTTGCCACTGACGCTGGCCAAGGAGAGTGCATAAGTAAAGATGGTATTCACTAATACTAGATAGGGACGCTTTTATTGCTCCAAATGTGGCCTACCTAATTACTAAGCACAGCCCAGTCACCTGTGGCCAGGAAAGTCCACTACTGTATTGTCCATACATTTTTTTCACTAGGAACATAAAGAACATCATCATAATCCATCCTGCACTTTGCAACCTGCCAGCTTAGTAAGAGCAATGAAATGCAGCGATATTTTATATTTAAAGGGACCTGCCTGTGCCCTTCACACTTATCCTGGAGCTCCCAAAGCCAATTCCAAAAGACTGTAAACCAAATTCAGACAAGCCAGCCCTAATATAATTTTCCATTTCAACATTCATGTGCTTTTTTCATTGACATATTTTTCAAAACAAACAAAAAAGCAGCCCTTTGCCCCTGTGCACTTTCCATTTCTTTGACCATTACCTTACCACAGACCTGAGGGGTGCTTCAGTTCCCCCCACCCCCGCTCTAGAATAAACTGTTAAAGAGGAATTACTGAATTCTCTGGAACATGGTGACAAACACACTTGCCAAGTTCTCACACACCTGAAGATAAGTGTAATTTTAAATGCTCGCCCTAGTTATTCAGAATACCTTTATAAGCATTTCCTATTTATGTTAGAATTCACACAAGAGACAATCATAAAGTGCATTAAGTTGTAGTTGTAGACTTTATGCTGCTAAAAATACTCTGGTTGTACCTTAAAAAGTGTATTTTAGAGAAACTACCAAATAGTCCCTCAGGCACCAAGCAAATATCCACAGCTAATCTGTCAATTAAACAAATAAGCCCTGATCAAGCAACTCTCTGGAAAGAATAAAGTTAAAAGTACTATGCAATCTCTTGAAATATGTTTTTTTGGGGACTGAAAAAGCCCAGGAACATTTGCAGAGCATTTTGTTTCTAAGGAACTGTCTCTCACTATTTTTAACTTTGTTTTATGCAACAAACTCTGATCATTTAAAATAATAGCAATGATGATGTTCTGACATCACAAGACGCATGAAGAACCCTGTCAAAGTAATATATTGCATTCTGCCGTGTAATTATGTTATGTTGGAGCAGAGTGTTGGAAAACTTAGTATAATCATTAGCCGTGCTGAATGTTTTGATTGTCAGACAGGTTGTATATGATGCAAATATATGACTCAGAAATGATTTCACATAAACATTTTGGTAACAGTAATCTGACTCATAACCTCCAACATAGAAAATAACAAGCTGCACAAAACATCTGTGCGCTCTGAGCAACCCCAGCTTGCAGCAACCTTCACAAGACTCCCAGCACAGAGAGACCAGAGGTCCTGTCCCTGAGGACCTGCAGCTGAGAGATGTTGACACCTACCTTTCCAAAAAGAGTCAGAGAATGAGCAAAAAGTGCTGTCATTCTCACCAGGGATCCCTGGCAAAGAGCTGTGATAGTTTATGCCATCTGATAGCCTGCCCAGTGGGCATCGCTTGATTTTGGTGCACAATTAACAGGGCTGAGATGGGAGGAAAGGTTTGTTGTTATTCCACCCCAAAGCTTCACCACGTCAAGTACAACACAATACACAATTATTCTTCTATTTATTTTTTCATTCATTAGGAGACGGACAGCTTCTTTCACAGCCCCCTTCTGAAGACAAATGTGCAGTCTTGAGTGACAGGGAGGATTTACCATGTGTTATTTCAGAGGAGGTTTGCCATGTTTATTCTGGAAAGTGCCATGAATTAATGAACTATCTCTTCAAGCTTCAGTGCATGGGAGCTGCCAGCTCTCTGGCTGCCAGAAGAAACAGACTGTTTTGGGACCCCATAAAACTGTTTTTACTGAGACTAGAGATAGCAAAAGTATCAGGCAGACCCAATCCCAATAGCTTCTGAAATATAAAGAAGTCATTATACCAACTTCAGCTGTTACACTGTATTTTTATGGAGGGTTTCTCAACAAAACTGTCAGTTAACTCGGAAGGACATCTACTATTAGCTTCCCTTCAGCACAGGCATTACCAAGTCAAACAAACCTTTATTAAGCTCTCCAACAGTTTCAAGTGAAACACGTGCTGCTAGCCTGTGCCTTCTTTCATCTTTCCTATCTTCAGCTGTTGGCAAGGATGTCTGAAGAGCCATGTCCCTAATGGAGCATGGCTGCAGAAGGCACAGATTATGCAACACTGATGAGCAAGGTTGACAAGCAAGAAGAACTAAAGCCTAAGCCAGGTGAGAACCTGTGGGCTCCAGCTAATTCATGCTGCCACCTGAAAAAAAGACAGGTTTCACCAAATAAGACCCTCTTGTTCCACTGGCTCCATGAGCCCTGGAGGACTGGCCAGGTCAGTAAAACAGCACGTAGGCTCATGGCGAGATTGCAGGATTGGAAGCAAGAATTTCAGGGACCTCATCACAGCCCTGGTCCCGTCATTACCTCTGAACCTCAGCTTAGTCATTTGGAAAATCAGTATAAGAGTGATTTACATTTGTTAGCGTGCACTGTGAGATTTCAATGCTTATGAAGTGTTTTGAAGTTCTCAATAAGACACAGAGCAGCACCTTGATGTTGTCTAGCAAGTAACGAGCATTACATATCTTGCAGAATGGAACATTTTTGGATAGCACAGCTGCTACAATCATTAAAGTGTAAAAACTATCACATGCAAGAGACAAGACACAGACATCTCAAAGAGAAAATCTATTGTAGTATATTAAACAAATGTATTTTCTCTCCAGCTATCTTCCACAGCATAATAAGTTGGAACTTCCTTAAATATGAGAATTCTCCTTTTTTTTTTAAGTCTCCCTTCATTTCTTTTCACTCCCTTCCCCTTCTGCCTTTTTTCTTTGTGGGTTTAATAAAAAAAAATATTAAAGAGCAAGCCAAGAGATTCACAATCACCAAAGCCTACAAAACATACAGTGAATTTTGGCAGGACATGTATGTTTATCCTTTTCATATGCTGTTTAAATTATTTTTATAAACAAGTCATTATCTTGCATAGCCACTGCTTGGTCCCTTTCATGTCAAAGATGTTTGATGTTACAATAATTAGGCAAAAAGGTCTGCATGCTTGAAATGCTGTCTCAGGATGACAGTTTGTGGGCAAGAGAGGCTGCTGCTTTTCTAAAATGAAGGATTTCTTTGCCAACCTTCATCATTTATGTTGAGCACCTGAATTCTGTACTTGTGGATCAAATATTTGTATAGATATTAAAACATTAATTTCAAGCCAGGCTTAAATTTTAGACCTATCCTCCTACTATTTTGCATCAAAATTCTGCATGCATGTCAAGCCTTGCACAGAAGCCTCTACCTGCTTGCACACAAATGTTTTGAAGAACCAGGCTTAGCATCATTATGAAGATTCAGGTACATAAAATGTGTGTAAGGCTTCTTCCTGCACCACACCACCAGTGTGGCCAAAAAAAGTGAAGAAATGTGAATGGGAAGCCCATGGTAAGTAACATAGGATATGCCTCCACCTTTTTTCCTGCAGAGCATCTGGAAATTAAAGACTGCTGCCTCGACCTCTGTTCATTCAAATTTGAACAGTGGGACCTTGCACCTTTGTGCCATGAGGAATTAAAGCTCTGACTACTTCTTTAATCCTTCATACAGAACCTTTAACCAGATATTTTAAAGCAGTTAAAAAAATAGGGAAGTTATGCTGCAGCAAGTGTTCATGTTCAAACAACTTTCTATTATTACAGAGTTTACAAAGGCAGAGGCAGACAAGTCTTTTGCATCTTGTACACATTAATTACAGTTAAACCGTATTTTCCAACTTATTGGATAATTTTATTCCCTGTAAAAAGACTGGAATTGACTGCTCAGAGTTTTACTCTTCCGGATTTCTCTCTCAAATGGTCTGGAAAGCCCAGGAGAGACAAGGATGCAAGAAGGCACATCTGTTTCACTCCACGTCTGCTGACCCTTTTCCCCTTCCAACACCTCTTGGCTTACGTGTGCAACTATCAGACCCTGCTCATAAGCTCTAATCTGTTCTCATTTTTTAAGTGCTCTTTGTTGCCTGGTGTGGAGCTTAACACTTGTGCTTCAATAGACATTATGTCACCCTTTAGCCCTTGTACAAACAGAGTGTCTAATACCTTGACCATACACACCCCGCAAACGTGATGCAGCGAGCGACAAGATAAGAAAGCTGCAGCAGTACACTTCAACATAAACATCTCTGTGCATGCTTTAAACACAGCACATTTTACAGCCTGCATTTGATAAAAGAAACTGCAGATATCTGTTTGACAAGATTTTTGGTTGAACAAGTATATATTTGCTAAAAGAGTGCTTCAAATAGCCAATTCATACATTTCTCCCACTGTAAACAACCATTAACAGACATGGAATAACACATCTTTGGAATACTGTTTGAAAACACTCATTTACTATCCGGAAATTTGACTCTTCAGAACAAGTGTTAACACTGTCTTGATTAATTTGTAAAGCTATTCAAGCCATGAGTACATCTGCACATACAGTATATTTCCAATACTGTGCTTCTGTTTTCATTTTCAAAATGTTTTTATTTACACACTAATATTTGACCTATGAATGTTCCAAGTTTGTATGGAGCCAGCTGTTCTAAATTCTGGCTATACTGAGCATTCGTGCAAAACATCAGGTGATATCACTGGATATTTTTAAGGGGAAAGTTCACAGGAAAGCAGTTATGTATTCTTGTGATTAACACCACATTGGATCAAAACAGTCATGTCTAGCTCTCTGAAAAATACAGCTACTGTTTTAGTTAGCAGAACACTTCGGCTCTGTCTACATTATCCTTTTTTGCCAAAAGTTCCCACTGTTGCTACCACTGATTCAATTCTGTCATTGTGCTACGATGAACACTGCTACGTAAAATAAAAAGAGCTGAAAGCAGCGCTGTCAAAACCTTTGTGCCCTTAAAAACAAAAAAAAACCAAAAAAAAAAATCATCTCATTATATCACAAAAAAAAACCCAAAAACCAACTAACCCAAAACCCAAACAAACAAAAAAATCTATTCCAAAACTCTGCCCAACACTACAAGACTGTTTCTTAAGTAACTGAAAGTTCAGGAAATGCCAGCCCCAATCCACTGCAGGTTTTTGGAATCAAAGTCTATTACAAGGTATTGAACACCCCTGCAATCCCACAGGGACTCAGCTTCTTTAATTAAGCTTTGTTCTCCTGTGACAGCCCCACAGCAGCTGCAGCCCCATACCCTTTCCAAAGCCCCTGTGTGGGAGCCTGTCCTGGGTGCAAAGCACCAGGTCACTTAGTGTGCTCCTGCAAGTGCTGCAGCTCTGCAGAAGGCACCACTCCTCATCCTCTGCCAGCCACAACTGAAAAAAAGATAGACAGAAACGACTCACTGAATGTTTTTCAGGCATGTCTCCTCACCTTCAGCATATCACAGCTACAGAATCCCAGTCCAGAGTGTCCTCTCAACTACCACTTAGAATTCCAGGCAGCTTGGGGTGGAAAGGATCTTCAAAAGTCATCCAGACAAACCCCTGCCATGGGCAGGAACATTGTGCAGTAAGACAAATTGCTCAAAGCCCCACCCAACCCGACTTTGAACAGCTCCAAGGAATGGGGCATCCACAGATCCTCTGGGGAACCTGTTCCAGTGTATCACTACTTGTGTTTGAAAAAAATTCTGCCTTATATCTAATCTCTTTGAGTTTAAAACTGTTTCCCCATTGAACAGAGAATCTACGTGTGACCCAACAGCAGGACCCAAGAATCAGGGGGGGCAGAAAGACAGCTTTCCAGCCTTTAACCTCCATCTCCCAGGCTCTGAGGTCTGATACCTGCTGTAACAAATGGGACTCTCATATGCCCATAAACCATAATTCCATTTGGGCAATAGTGCTTGCTCTTTTGCTTCACACTGCTATATAAATGGTCAAATGGAAATGTCAGATGATTAGTAGGTGGGCTGTACTTTACCACATAGCTGTGCATCTGTTGGGATACAGCAGAAACACACAATGGGACTGTTTACATCCCAAGTAAATCATACCTTCCTCTAACCCCCTACAAGTTAGCAATGAGGCAAGATGACCTAAAAGGAATCGTGACTCCATGGCATGGAAAGTCTAAACACCACCTTCCTTCCTCCTAAATCACAAACACCGCTTAGAAGTTTATATTTAAAACTACAAGAGAGAGTGTAACCACTGCAATGCACAGGGCTAGACCCAGCAAGGATCCACAGCTCCTTGGCAGAGGTACAAACCTGCAGCAAGCAGTCCCAGCAGGAGCTCAGCACAAGACATCCATGACAGCTGCCCAAGTGATTTTCTGCTAAAGCCATGTTGAGCAGGAAGAAAACTGCCTAAAGAAAACCTTTTTATAAGATGTGGTTTAGCTTCAGGTTTTTTTTTTTGTTTTTTTTCTGAGGGAAAGAACTAGGAAGTTCTGCTTTTATTTTTAGGAAAAAAAATTAAAACCAACCAAACAAAACACCAACCCAGCCCCACACCTGGGTTTCTAATTCAAAATGCAAATTTTCATTTATTTACAGATTAAAAATTTGGCTTGAAGTAGCAAAGACTGGTTTGGCAATACTAGCTTTTTACAATTACAATAAATTGCTGTTGTTATTGTTGTTGCTGGAAGGAAAATTTTGTGTGAAATGTTGAAGCCTAACACTGTAAATTTTCAAGCTCTGAAAAGCTTTCACAAGACAGAGAATAATCCTACTAATGTCACACTGTCTGGTTCCAGTAGCTTAGTCCAGATGACAGTGAGACTCAGATAAATTGCTTATATGAACATGACCCTCCACTAATTTCAACAGGACAGGTTTTGAAGAGCAGCATTTCTAGGAGCCACACATCTTCAAGTGCTCCTAGCCAAAGGCAGAAGGATGACTCCAGTCCCTCAAATTCCAGGTCCAGATGAGCCAAGGACTTCTAAAAGACCATTTGCCCTTTCTTTAATCATGTTTTCAGGTAACTTCACACTAGCAGGCAGCTCGCAAGCACCAGCTACTTCAAGGAGTTAACATAAATGAGGATCTCAAGCTGCATCAGTTGAACAGCAAATATAAGGCTGCTCTTTGGCACTTGGGAATCTGTCTTGGCATCAAAGCCCACTATACAAGGCTTGGCAGAAGTCAGTAAACTCATTCCAGTTTATCATCAGCTTCATGATTTCTAACATTGGCCTGCTCTGGACACACATGGAGGACACTGCTTACATGCCGAGCAAGTGAGGCTGTACACAGCCAGCTGGCAGCCCAGCCAGATCTGCAGCATCACACACTCCAGTTATTCCCTCTGAGGAGATGTCTTGACCTATACAACACGTGGCCAAGAGTATAAACAGATGGGATGACAGTATGAATGGTACGGTCCCATCAATACAATCACACAACATCCCTGATACATCTTGGTTGCCTAATTTCCTATCTCCCAACAGCAAGCATGTACTCGTAAAAGGCAGGTGGGCTGATCAAAATCCTTCAGATTAAAAAAAAAAAAAAAAAAATCACATGCTTTAGAAACACATGTAAGGATGTTGGAGCGCTGCTTCCCTCCTGTGAAAAGCTGTGCAGAACAAAGGCATATTGCTTGCACCTAAGATGCTATGGATTTGTGCAACATTATTCCTTGAAGGAAATCTGGTAGGTGACCACTGCCAAAAAAGATGAAAAGCCTGTTTGTAAGACATCACATCCATAAGGTGCTGCTTCACAGGCAAGGATACAGAGAGAGAGACAGAGTACTTGAGCAACAAATCTTCCATTTACCTCCAAGCAACTTCCTTGCACTGAAAGGGAGCACCCTTGCCCTAACAGACACCTGAAGTCTTGAAGGTAAGATGGGGATTGCCTGGAGTTTGGGGATTCAAAAATAGAAGAGGCTTTTCACCACAACTCCAATTCAGATAGTGCTGAAGTTTCAGTGCTGACTGCAGGAGTGCCTGGCAAAAGGTGAGCTTCCCCTCAACCTTTTGCATGAAGCCCTCCCAAGGGACCTGTGTGTCTTACCATAGAAGAGAAAACCTTCTCTCCAAAAGTAGAGATACTGTGTATCAGCTCTGTTAGTCTGCCACAAAAAGCCACAACGCTGAATAGCCGGGTGCCACACCCCAAAGCACACCTTTTATGATCCTTATCTCTGTCGGGTTTGATGGGTTCAGACTTTTCCTGCACAGCCATCAACGGCCTCAGATTTGGGTCACAGCAGAATAAACTCAGACTGCCACTAAATTCCTTGGGTTTGATTGTAGGAAGTGCATGGCGGTTTTTCCTCTCAGTGTGGATGCCAGGATAGAAAGACATGGGTGAAGACCATGTTCTGACACCGGATTGCTTCACAGCACCTTTCATGATATGAAAATAGTTCTGGATGCAAGTAAAGTAGCAAAGACTTTAAGAGTTTTGTTTTCTGCTGCTTCACACAGCATCCACTACTCTGAAGACACCAGCTGGTGAAACAGAGGACGCAGCGCAGATCCCCTTCATATCAGC
Organism: Cinclus cinclus; assembly: GCF_963662255.1. Taxonomy (NCBI): domain Eukaryota; kingdom Metazoa; phylum Chordata; class Aves; order Passeriformes; family Cinclidae; genus Cinclus; species Cinclus cinclus. The sequence continues at coordinate 66,862,671 of NC_085046.1, forward strand.
ACTGATGTGCCTGAGAACACTAGGGCCAAGCTGTCAATCCAGCATCCCTGCCTCAAGAGGGATCTCCATACCAACCCCTGGCTGCTCTGCCAAGAGGAGATAACCTTATCTCGTGCCATGAGGAAGGTACACTTTCCAGATAGGAAATACTGATAGATGTTATTCTCCCAACAGTACTGTGTCAAGACACACCACGCATTTATATCAAGGCTTCTCCTACAAGAACAGCTGAACAGTTTCACAAAAATGCCTGCTGGCCCACAGTGCACTCCCCCACCCCAGCCCCATAACCCTGCTGTACAGCCATTTCCACTGCACAGAAGTTTGGTACCCTGCTTCATCAGTAAATCCATGCAGATGTTTCCATCTGTGCTAGCTATCCAGACTTCCTATGTGGGAAATGAAAGGAAACAGGCACTTGTCAGATGCCTCATCCTAATGAAAACACCCAATATAGACACTTCTAGGATCATCTTTCCAAAGAGACCAGATTTACCAAGGACAGGTTATGTTTTCTGTCAAATTATTTTTTGGTATTTTAACTGGTAAATTAAATTTATTATCTAAGTTATCTGAACTGGTTTATATCTCGTGTGATTTTGCTTGTAATGGGAACAAAAAATTATTTCTCCTTCCTGATACTTCTCTCCAGGTGCTTTATAAAACTAAATGCTAAGCACCTCCTGGAAACACCAAGCTCCCCCTTAATCAGCCCCTCTGAGAATCATTGCCCACACCCTGCAAACCCATACTATGATACAGACATCACCAGATAAGCAAGATAAATCCCAGACTCCCCATTTCAAAGGCTGATATTTCTTCTTGTCCTTGTAAGACAACAACTCTCTGTGTCTGAAGAACCTCCACACCCCTGTGACCTTCCTTTTTCACTTTAAAATTAAAAAAAAAAATTAGAAACAACCTCCAAGAACACCATCACTTTTAAGACTGGTATAAGCCTGCACTGCCTGAATAATCTGAGACCTAACCAAAGCCCCTCATCTTTGCAAGACCTTTGCAAAAAGGACTCATACCCTGAGCACATATGGAAACAGACTTCCCCAAACAGAAAACACATCTGCTGTGTCCCCAGACTGAAGGATGTAGGTTGGTCAGGAAGGGCTGGAGTCCTGCATATTTAAAATCAGCAGTGACTACAAGCTAGTGACTCTTTTTGGGCTACAGGGCTGGAAAAATTAAATGTGCTTTTATAAGAACATCGACACCTGCACACTTTCATGACAAAGTAGGACTCCTCTGAGCAGCTGACCTAGATGATGAGTTTCCAGCACAACAAGATGCATCAAACTTCTGTCTGGCTCTGAGCTGCAGCACAAGCAGCATCAGCACCTAAAGGCAGGTCACCCACACTGATTTGACACCCACACAGTCGCATGCACCTGCATCCCCAGGTGATACCATACACTCCTCACCCTAAGAGCCCTCACCCAGCAAGGGCCCCTCACATCTCTTTGGTAGTAGTCCCTTCAATAATGGAAAGGGAAATCTTCAAGGTTGAACACAAAGTTCTTCAGAAGTCAATTTTAACTGAACAGAAGTAACTATGTATGGCCACATGCAGAAAGCCCCAACCAAAAAATTCTGGCAATGTCCACTCATAAGCAGACTCCAGCTGTGAGTTTTCAGGGTTGTTTGACACGTACCTTATTGGAATAGTCAGTGTGCTTGAAATCAAGAATTATTCCCTTTCTGCTGTGATCCCACCATGTTTTACTGCATTTCTGACTTCATTTAATAAGCTACTTTGACAGATCACAAGCTGGCTTTCTCCCATCGAGCCTTTGGTTTCTATACTGGAATATAACCTTAGGCTTCCTCTAGTTTTCTGACCTGAATTGCTGTTAAATGGAAAAGTGGATGTCAATAGATAGGTGAAAGACCATTAAAAAATCCCTGGTATGTCAGAGAAGCCACAGAAAACAGCCAAACAGCTGTTCAGTCCCAGCCCATCGATTTGTCAACACTCTGGTAACAAACAATCACATTAAATGACATTACGGTTTACGACTCGGGATTTGGAAGTTGATGAGAAATTTCTACAGTTGATTCATGCTTCCTGAGACGCATAACTAGCATTGCAATTGCACTATTTTGCTACATTACATGAATAATTTTCCTTGTTACATAAGTGTCTAGATCCAAATAATCAGAACTGATTTGAATCATACGAGTGGAAGGAGTTATTATACTTTCAGATTTACAATCTAATACTCTCCTGGTGCTTTATAAATAGCTAATTACCTTCTAAAACACCACATGCCCACACTTATCCCTGAAACCAGCTCTTTTGGGAGCTGCCTAGCCCCTTGCAGGCACCTTGTTTAACATCCCTCAAGTAAAATGTGCCATGGGGGTTGCTTACAGACAGCTACAGCCAGCACACTTCTTAAATTCACAGCTCCAGCTCCAGGTCCTGAAAGTCCCCAAGGCAAAGAACAGAGACAGCAGCAGCAGCTGCTGTAGTCAAAGGACAGAGAGGCTAGGGGAGGCTGGGAGGGACGAAAAACAGAGGCAGGTGCCCTTTGGACTTGAAACCTGTACAGTATTTCCCAGATGTCAGCTTCTGACCTGAGAACTGCTTTCATTGATGGACAGTTTCAGAATGTCTCAAGTGCATCCAAGCTCTCAGATGGCAGCACCACTGAAACATTCCCGAGCTGACTTTAAACAGGACATCTGAGACCCCGACACGTCCACACCTGCGGTACAAGGGGGCAACAGGGCTCCATGCGCCTGGAAGGTCTGAGCACCTAAGGCAGCTCAGCTGTACCCATACAGTTGTGGTCGCCTCGCCTCAGTTTCAATGTAGACAAATCCTTGAACAGCTGTTTGCAACTCTTGTGACCTACTACATGATTTCCATCAGGTACAAAAATTAATCAGCTCTTGTTCTAGGTGCACACAGCATGGTACAAAGCTAATGAACACCTGAACCAGCACTGGGAGCTCTGAGAAATTTCCTGCTGAAGTGACATATCTCTGCTCCAAACGAGTAAACATACAAGTAGGGTTTGGTTGTTTTGTTTTTTTAAAAAAAAAAAAAAAACAAGACAAGCTGTTGTCGTTCTGGCACACAGCTCTGGCAACACAAGTAAAAAGGCAAAGTTTTCAGCTGACGGGCTAAAACACTTGAGCTTCACAGGAATTCCCTAAAAAGGAACTGTAATTTGCCAACTGAAATATTTTCATTCGTCACATTAGGCTGAATCTAATTACACTCTTCCCTAACAATTGCATAGTACTAAGAGCTCCTTTAAGTAAAAAAGCTTAATGACTTTCCCACTGCAATGCCTGCCTCAGAGCCCTTGACGTCGCTGACAGGATGATTTGTTTGAAGAGCAGGTTGACGTCTAACAGAATTTAATTCAAGATTTCCAGGTGAAACAGATTTTATCGTGTTCCCATGCTCAATCACCAGAATAATGTACACAGAGTTGCATATTTACCACCACACTACCTCTGATCCTTAAAATTAAAACAACAAAAAATATATATATTTTTTTTTAAGGGAAAGACGAGGACACCGTGAAGCAGCGTGGCTATACCTTGTTCAAGCCCAAAAGGCATCTCTGCGCTGCTGGACATTGCACAGAGTGAGTGCAACCTGTACTCTAGCATAACCCCAGCTCTGCTGCCCAAGAAGACGAGCAGGGTGTGTTTAATTCTGAACTACAAGCTCTGACCACTACCATCAGAACACAATTCTTCTTTTTTATTTTCTTTCCTTCCTCTCACGTGCCCGCTCCCAAGGTTTTGCATGCTGGAGTATATCATTATTTTACTGTTTGCGAGAGGTTTTGCCCTTCCCCGAAGTGAGCTGCCCTCCTGGCCGAAACCCGCGCAGTCCAAGGTGGGTCCCAGCCGGCCAAGCCCCGACTCTGTCGGACCCCACCGGGGAGCGGCCGCCCGTCCCCACTGCCCGGGCCAGGGGCGTCCGTGGGACGAGCGAACGGCCGGGCGGGCTCCGCGCAGCCCAAGATTCTCTCCCTGCTTCCCTCACTCACCCAGGTTGACGAAGCTCATGACCATGTCTGCGTCGTTGAGGAAGGCGCTGTCCTGCGGACTGGGCAGCGGCGGGGCAGGGGTCGGCGGGCGGCCCCCGCCGCCCTCCGCGCCCTCGGCCAGGGAGTGGTAGAGGTCCAGCATGAAGCGCGGTGCCGCCGTCAGCCGTCCCAGCGGCGGGGCCAGCGGCTCCCGCGGCAGCGGCCGGGGGCGGTGGGGCAGCCCCAGCACCGAGAGAATCTCCCGCTGCATCTCCCGCTTCTCGTGCGACTTCAGCCGCCGGTAGAGGAAGCCCGAGGCGGCGGCGGGCGGCGGCTCCCCGCCCTCGGCGGGCAGCGCGGGCTCGGCGGGGCGGCAGGCGCCGCTCAGCAGCGCCCAGCAGCAGCACAGCCAGGCCAGCCGGCGCGGCATGGCGCTCGGCCGGGCGCGGGCGGGCGACGTCCCCGCTCCCCGCTGTCCCCGGGGGCTGCCCGCCGCCCTCCAGCCCTGCCCCCCCGCGGCGGGTTCGGCCCGGGCCGGCCGGGGGCGGCCAGGCCGGGGGGGCTCAGCGCTCGCCCCCGCCGCGCATGGCCGCCCGCGGGGCACCGCGCTGCGGAGCCCCCCGCGCCCGGCACCGCTCAGGTGCGGCGGGGCCGCCCCCGGCCCGCTCCGGCCGCTCAGTTCGCCATGCCCCTGCCCGGGGGATCCGCGCCGGGCCGCGGGGGCTGCGTACGGGGGGAGAAGGAGCAGGGTGAAGAGCGGCAAACTTTTCTCGCTGCCAGGGAGCGAGAGAGAGAGAGAGAGAGCGAGCGAGCGAGCGGCTCCTGCGGCTGCAGCCCCGGTCCCCGCGGGCTGGCCGGAGCGCGGCTGCTGGCAGCGAAGGCAAATCAGCAGCGCGCCCGCCTCTCGGCGGGGCGGGCGGCCGCTCCTCCGGGGCGGGGAGCGCCGCAGGTAGCGCGGCCCCGAGGGGGCAGCCGAGCAGGTTGAGAAGCGCCAGCCCCGTCAGATGTCACCGGCTCGCCGCGCTGGAGAGGCGCTCCGCCAAACTCTGCCGGCTAGTTTCTTGTTAAAGGAAGGGTTTCGGCCACCCCTCCTGCCCCCAGCGGGTGTTGGCTATTTGTCCTGAAAATAGGTGGAGGTTTCTAAATCTGAATAAGCGTTGCGGTTCATTTTAGCAGGTTACAGCATACTACACAGCTTTTTTTTTTTTTTTTGTATGTTTGTTTTTAGGAGTGTCTTACAGAGCTGAATAGGGAACTGTGGTACATGGCTGGGTGTACCCAGGTACCCCCCGCCAGCCCTGGTCGATGGAGTACCTGTTTGCATCCTGTGAAGAAGGCTATACTGCCAGAAAAGAGCATACCGCTTCCTACAGTAATGCTGCAGCTCTGATTTCATCGCTTTCATCAAAGAGTGAAAAGAAAAAAGAAAACCCTAACCCAGACACCATCTAACACGCCGATAATAGCAGTTTGGTTGAGCGAGAGGCAGCTCTCCCATACCCTGATCTCTGACTTCATGGATCTTCCTCGGATTGGATGAGTAAACCCAGTCTAGTCTCACTGAAATCAATGCAATTGCTCTAGGTTCGAACTGGGATAATTTCAGAGGAGTTGGCCTAAGAATAATATCTGGATCATTTGAAGTCACTGGCAAAATTTCCATTAACTTTATTAGAATCAGAATCTGGCAATAAGCTCATACTCAGCTTCCCAGAGACACAGCTGAGAATATTCAGGACGGAATAGAGTATTTTCAGAAGTGAAGGTTACACTGAGCCATCACATCTCTGAAAACAAGGTTACAGATGTGTGCTTTAACTGCACCATTCAAGGAGCACTGTAATGCTGGATATTTTAAAACTTGTTTTGATAGAAAAAAGGGCATCTGTAAGGAGATTTAAGCATAGCAGTCACAGGGGTGGGAGGAGAGAGCGAGCAAGTTGCTATTTGCAACTTTTTTTTTTTTCCCAGATTGTGAAGACACTCGAAATTTGAAAATGGGGGTGCATGTGACAGCACAGACCCAACATGCTCCTTTTGCTGTAGTGAATCCCACTACCTTCATGAAAGAGGTCTGTGTTTCCCAGGAAGGACTCAAGAAGGCAACATCCAGGGAAATTTTTGTACTGCTGGTTCATTTATTCGTTTTTCTCGAAATAGAGCAACTGGACTGCTTTTATTAGATGAGGAGACTAGGGCTCCCTCCCAGAGAGGAGGTGAGCAACACACCTTTCCTTCTGTAAGGCAGTGTGCGATCCTGCTGGGAAAACCCAGGTTCCCAGGAGAGGAGTCCGGTGCACAAGCTGTCCCCTTGGTGAGCTGAGAGGGATGCAGGACATTTTGTAGCACCTTAGGAAGGGCGTCTGGAGGTTGGGAGGAAGTGCAGGAGCCCTTAGGTGAGTGGGGGACGTTTCCTAGGTAAGTATTTATCCCGCAGGTGGTGGGGGAGGACAGTAGCCATTTCCCATAGACATTCACTTTCCGGTGTCTGAGCTTGTTTGGGTGTAGCTCCTGTCGCTGTATCCAGAAGAGCTTTGTAGCCTCGGCTTCCTGTTTTGACAATGAGAAAGGGAAGTGTCCCATTATATGGTTATTGCTGAAGAATGAACCCTTCCATCCGAAGTGTCCCCTGCTTCTTTCGGAGATAGGAAGAGATGGTGCACATTTAGCAACAGGCAGGGTGAAACTCTGGAACTACTCTTGCGTGTTTCTGCTCCTCTGATTCTCAAATATGTATCATTTTAATCTGAAATAGGGGTTACTGCAATAAAGAGCAGCTGTTACAACAGTTGGAAGCACTCAGGCGTCTGAGTTTAAAGAAGTCTAAGCACAGCAAACCTTCCTGTACTTCCATCTTAAGTTACCTTATTCTGCAGGTAAATTCCCTCGTGTAGCTGGGAAGCTAATGCCCTCCTTAAGAAGTCATTGCACCTTCTTAGGTTTACGTGTTCCAGTTTTTTTTCCAGAAGTGCTTTCCAGAGTTGTACACTACTTATGCCTGGAAATGCCTCTTGCTTGAGGATGTGAATGTTTTACTGTGGGATTCAACTATTGCCATCACACCTGTGAAAGTTAAAGCATCTCTCAGCAACTCGATAAGGCTGAGAAGGACTAGGTCTCCTTCCAAAGCTCACGAGCAGTGGCTGCTTTCAGATATTCCTGCCGTCTGAAAGGGCAAGTTTCCCAAAAGGATTTTAGGATTTTGGGTCAGAGCTGCGTGCCTAATTCTCCGAAGGAGTGCAAAGGCTCTGTATTCTACAACTGCTGCAGGCTGAGACACACACGTTTTAAGAGTTAAACATATATTTTAGAGTTACCGGCAGGATTTTTGATTTTTCGCTGCCCAGAAGCCTTCGCAGCATACCCGCGGTTCAAAACACTATAGTAACACGTTACTTCACCCGACTTTTCGCTGTCAGATCGTCAAAAATGCTGCGAATCTGGGTTTTCGGGTATCGCGCGAGCCACCAGTTTTCTCTGCTCATGACGGACATCTGGTGGTAAAGTGAAGAAACTCGGGTCTGTTCCTCGAAGTTTCCCTCGTTGTCAAGTTAGCAATAGAATATAGTTTTTTTCTTTGTCTCTCAAGCAAACAAACAACACAATCAAACCAAAATGAAAGAAACCAACAAAAGAAACCAACTACCCCAAATCAAATACAAGCAAACTCCCCTCTATATAATGCAGAGGTCTCCTCCCTCCCCCCGACCAATCTTTATGTAATTTTCTCTCCTTAAGCCAAACTGTAGTCTATATTCCAGCCCACACCTGCTCAGTCCTTCATGAAGAAAGTCTTTTATACATGACCATAAACAGAGCCTGCACCCCACAGAATACCCATTCCAAGGTGTGGCATGGTGCCATAAGGATTAACTACAGTAGTTAATTTCTTCTGGCAGTGATAGTGTTTAAGTTGTATGCAATTAAAAGCTGTGCTACCTGTTTCTAGTCAAAGAGAATTTAATGGATTTTCTGTTGTCTACTTTTATCAAATCATTCCTTGCTCTTATTTAAGCAAATTAAATACCCTTGTTGTTTTATGCAGAATTTGTGAGGAGCAGTTCAAGGTATGTGCAGCACTGGAAGGGTAAAGAGGTAGCTGACTTTAGTTGGAAGCCTTCAGAATGAAAATAACCAAATGACAAAGCAAACAAACAAAACCCCCAAACAAACAAAAGAATAGAGTTTTCATCACAATGTCTCAAAATGCACTATCTCATCTGTACTCATGAGGAGAACTGTGCAAAATCTTCATCAATCATCCCAGGTAGCGCGATTACACAACCCTAGCAGAATGATACACATTCAATTAAGTTTTTTTCAGGATTAATAACATACTGTTGAATAGAGCGGAGAGCTTACTGTTCTAGTGATCCCTTCTCCATCTCCTGAGCACAGAAAAGAAACAACTTTGCATCCACACCTTCCCCCAGATGAACCGCTGGCTGCCAAGGTACCTGTGACAAACCCAGGCTCCTATGCTTATGGGGTCAGCAAGGACACTGCAGTAAGGGCACCTCCAGTCTTCGCACTCATTTTGCCAAACAAGGTAGGTATTTTTTAAAGCCATGTGGAAGAGTTGTAAGTAATGACATTTGCTGTCTAAAAAAAAATACCCAAAACTTGTGTTATACAATAATGACATAGCTGGAATGAACTATTCACAGCGCTGCACTTGGAGAGGTTGAAAATGCAAACATGCCTCCTAATTTTAGTGTATCGGTTTCCAAAGTCTGCTTGTGCAATGAGAAAGAGTGGTTGAGTATATTCTTAGTTCAAAGATTGAAGCAGGATAAAGACAGCATTTGCTATGAAAGCTCAAATTTTTCTTTTTGCTTGCTGAACGAACTTTCTCCACTGCAAGTAGAGGCTGTTGAAAAATAGTAACATCATCTTATTTGCACATAGCAAACCACTACTGGCTTTACTCAGAAATCTGATCTAAAAATACGCAATGGTAATTTCCCAAATCAGAAGGCTTTAAAAAATGGCTATAAATATCAATTCAGTAACATGGCTGGACTGCTATCCCTGCAAAAGCAAACAGTTAGAAGTTAAATAAGTCACAGTATGAGGTTCACAAACAATTCCAACTCTGTTCCAATGGCCACCATCTTCACCCTATCAAGGATGTACTTATGCATGAACAATTATACCTTAAATTTTATTTGAAGTCAACAGTATCAAGGGAATCTGATCTGAAATTACAGCAGTTAAGTAAATATTAATGTATTGCATCATTGATATAATTTTGATTGATATTGACATTGATATAATTTTTCTGGGTATTTTCATGGTATTTGCTTTTAATTTCATTTTTCTTTAGCAGTATCTCAGAAAAATAACTGAATTTCTTCTGAACAATGAAAACTAGAGAGGTACCTGGCTGCAAGAAAGTGAATGATGCAAAAAGAAATGACAAGAGGAGGAGAGGCTGGTGTCAGCTGCTGAGCCATCAGCCAGGGTCCCTCCATGAGCTTTGTCTGGCATACTGACTACAAAAAATTAACACCAGCGGTAGTAGGTCATAACATGAGGATGAACTGTAAGACTCTGGTTTTAGCAAGTAGCACTTTGCAGCACTCTGCATTAGCCAGTTACTAGAATTAGTGCATGATTTCTACGTCAAGGTGGTAAGGAAAGGATCCAGCTGTATTTCCCATATCATGGTGCTTGGATACTCACTGCTCACCCCTCTGGCTATCCAGCTCCCTGTCAACAGAAGAGGAGGATTGGGCAGCACACTTCACTGGAACAATTCCCTTCCACTTTGCCTCATCCTGCTTCCAGCTGTGAGCACACACATCCCGCTGCGACTGGTGTGCTGAAGAGAGGCACCTACAACTGCTTCCCAGTGCTGAACACCTGAACTCACTGACCTACAGAGGTGCACATTTCTATACAGACAACAGAAAAAGTGTGCATTGGAGATGCAAGGACCTGGTCATCACCTTCTGCCTTGGGTCAAAAAAGAAAAAAAAACAAAAAACCAAGATCAGTGACAATGGTTAATGAAAGAACAGCTGTTTAAATTGCTCACAAACACTGCAGAATGGGGCTAGAAAATATCCTGGAGAAGAAAAAAAAGTTCAGAAATCTTATTTAAAGTAACTCTGATGAGGTCTGCTCTTACCAGTGTGCAAAATATGTCTTTTCAACAACACTTTTCAATAAAATTGGGATAGACCCAAATAGCATGGGGCCACAGTGGGGACTGCCAGATTATTAAAGTTTGAAAATATAAATGCCATTCCCAGCAGTATCCTATTGTAAAGTCCACAGTACTCAGACTGCCTTTCCCTTATCTATTTGCACACAGGGGCAAGATTTCAAAGACAGAGGGTCCTAAACACCCTCCACAAACAAATGTCAGAGACCATTCCCTGCTGTTTTATGCTCAGTTGTTGTTTTATGCTCAGTTGCTGTTTTATACCAGAAAGCCAAGTGGCCTCACACCCATCCCACCCTGAACTCGGTGGACATCTCCTTCCCGAGTGGGGCAGATGCAAGAAGCCCAACGGGCAACTTGGTGCTTTTTCCCATCCTCAGCCATCTCCAAGGTTTCCCCACTGCCATCATTACCCCTTCTTGCAGCAGAGCTGACACCAAGGGGTTTTCTGCCTTGTGGTCTCCTCAAACTCTGGGGAATAAAACACATTTCCTACAGTTCTTTGCCATTTACAAACATTCAGTACACACCACTAGCTTTCATTCACTTTTGCTTTAAAAGGCACCACATACAGTGCCAAATCAAACATGGTATTTTAGGAAAAAGCAGGGTCCCAGAAGACACTGCACAGGGTAGCAAGTCTACAAAGGCATTTTTAGACATCAAGAACTGTAACAGCTTAAAAAACTTTTAAACCCCTGTTGTCTTATAGCTGAGACTTTTCTTTCATACACTTTGCTTGCAAACATTCCCTCATGCCCCAAAGAGAATATTTTTCATTACCTGTACTTACTGTGACAGCTAATAGGCTTATGGATTAGTTCCTTAAGGGAACTGATTCAGCTAAGAAGAAAGAGGACATGAATTGCTCCCAAACACCATTTAGCATTTAGATTTAAGAGGTGCACATTGCAATAATCATTTTGTTAACAAGTCAGGAGAAGAGCTGAGGTAAGCGGCAGCTGTATATCAATTTCAGCTGAAAAGATGCAGCTGCCATTGTGCACTAAACAAGTTTCTATGCCAGCTCAAGATGAGGTAAGTCAGAAAAAAAGAGTCATCTTTTTTCTTTCTACAGGAAATGTTTAGAGGCTGAAAAAAAGAGATTTTATACATTTGCCTTCTGGAGGTAGGTAGAAACCACAGAGAAAGAAATGTGGTTTCTTTCGAGACTATTTGAAGGAAGCCTTGTAAAAGAAAAAAAGCAAATTTTCTGTGTCCTTAGTGTTCTCTAAATTAATAAATTTCCTCCTTGGTGAAGCAAAAGTGATAAGCAGCTAGTAATTGCATTGCTTATGAGAGGCTTCAAGTTTCCAGAGCAACAGCACGCCTGTAAAGCAGGGCTTGTCTTTGTTGCACTCTTGGCCCAAAGAAGAGCTCAACATTTCTGTCTCAGCCAGCTTGCACACAAGCTCTGAAGCCTCTATCCCTCCTGCAGAGTGCCAGCAGCCCAGATCTTGCTGGGTCCTCAGGGGACGCAGGCTGGTAAGCCATGGCTGCCACAACTCAGCGTGGGAAAACCATCTGGGACATGACCACAAGGTGTCATTGGGAAGCATGGATGGTCTCTGGAGCCAGTCTATCCACACAGATCAGCATGGCTGTGGGTGCAGGCTCACAGTCACAGCGCTGAAAAGCAGGTAAAACCTTCCCTTGCCAGACCCAGCCCCTGCAAGTCACTCAGAAAGGACTTGGGCAGCTGTTCTGCTCCAGGTCCATGTGGGTCTTTGCTCCTATGTAAAAGGATGACTCACACAACATGGAAAGAGTAGCTTCTAATGTATTGTTACTGTTTTCATATTTGACAAGTACAGTACTATAATAAAGAATGTAAAACAATTAATAAATAATGTCAACGAGAAGATAGGATTAGCTAAAAACTGAGTACTTCCAATGTGTAGGATGCCAGAGGTCAGACAGCAGAAGCTGCAGAGCTGTGTTGACATGATGCTCTGCTCAGACTTTCTAGATGGATGGAGCACTGTGACCACCCTCTATCTCACTGAGCAGGGGTGATGGGACAGCCTCTGAAGGTACACCAATGCCTGCAGAACTCTCACTCTCTCAATTTTGAAATTAAATGTTGTTAGGACTGCTCTCTGGGACTGACCTCCCAGCAGACAGGGGAGGCTTATGACCACAGCACTCCACCCTTACTCCCCAGAACTGCCTCTGGTCAGTACCAGCATCCACCCACCTCAGGGGCCACTTGAGATGGCACTGCCTGGCCCAGGATGAAGTAATGCCTGAGACCACCGTGTTCAACCACAAGGACAATCCTGTCCCAGGACCCAGCAACACAAGCGGTCACTGTTTAATGTACGGGACCAGATGTAGTGTGAGTTGCCTGTGATGCAGGCTGGATGCTTCCTGAGCATCCTTCATGGCAGCCTCAGGAAGGGCACTGCTCTTGGCCCTGGGGAAGCAGCTGTGTTTTGTGCTGATGTGAATTAAAAACACCATTCATTTCAAAATGCTACCTGAGGTTTGGGGCAGTTATTTGCAAACTGCTGAGCAGATCTCCCAGTAGAAATACAGCATTTGGCTTGGGAAGGAAACATTTCTAAGCTAACTTCTGGCTCAGGGTAATTCTATTCTCTCACAACGTCTTTATTTCACTCGGCTTTGAAGAGATAGAGGAGTCAGATAATTAATTATAAAAGACAGTTAAAAAAAAAATAACCAGTCATTCCAGAGCCTTGCGGCCCCAAGACAAAACTGATACACCAGTGACAGCATATGGGCCCTTGTTAGTGTGGAACCAAATGCCTGCATCTGATTTCCATTAGAAAAGCCTCTGTTCACTTCCCTCACCCAAAATGATAGGGAAATCCATTTAATCTTCTTCAAGCCATACAATAACACTTGGTGAGTTTTACTTCCTCCCACTTAAAATAAAATAAAACAGTAAAATATGATAACAGTCCATCAAGTGATGTTCCAGTTTCATTTGTATGATGTTCAGAACAGTTTGTGGCAATAAAAGGAATGGGTACTTGAATGAGGTATTATGGTCAGCAGCCTGTGGGAAAATATATTTAGTTTAAATACTAATAATAGCCTAATAGCATCAAAGCAAGATAATGGAATGTGACAGATGTTGGATGTTCTCTCTTTGCAGTGTGCCAGATGTACATTTTAAATTACTTTTTTCATGACAAAAGGGCCAAGAGGCCTTGCTTTTGCATTCAGGGCCCTCTGAGGCTGGGCTCTGCAGACAAGAATGCAATCCCTTCCTCGTGGTTTAACCCCAGCCAGCAACTCAGCCCCACACAGCCACTCATTCACTCTGCCCTGGTAGGATGGAGAAGAGAGTCAGAAGGGTAAAAGTGAAAAAAATTTGTGGGTTGAGATAAACACTATTTAACAAGCAAAGGAAAACAAGGAATTAATTAACTACTTCTTATTTTCAGGTGGGGGTTTGGTCATCTCCAGAAAAGCAGGGCTTCATCTTGGGTAACTGTTACTTGGGAAGACAAATTCCGTAACTCCAAATATTCCCCCTTCCTCCTCCTTCCCTGGGCTGAGCATAATGCTATATGATTCAGGACATCCCTTTGGTCAGTGGTCCCAGTTGTGTCCCTCCACAACCTCTTGTGCACCCCCAGCCTACTTCTTGACAGGATGGGGTTGAGAAGCAGAAAAAGTCTTGTCTCTGTACTAGCACAGCTCAGCAACAATGAAAATATCTCTATATTACTGACACTATTTCCCACACATACTCAGAACATAGCTCCATGCTAATTACTGTGACAAAAAAATTATCACACACAAAACCAGCACACTCTCCCTAAAAACAGAAATGATTACTTATTTTTATCATGTATATCAATGTTTTTGCATTGCCTAGAGCATCCTGAAAGGTGAAATGGTCAAAATATTCACATGAAACCCATTTATTTCCCTGTGCAGGTCATCCAACATTGAGCCTGGGTGTGTGGAGCAGTGCTTGGCAGGGTGCTGACTCCAGGCTGGCTGCCTGGACTGAGATCCAAAGCTCCTGGGGGATCACTTCATTTGGGCAGTCAGACGGTACCACCAGAAATTTGAGGAACATTTTCCAAGAACAAATGCATACATACACTACAGGCATTTTCTTGGAATTAAATTACTGTCAGGAATGCTCTGCACGATTGAGCACTATCATTAGGAAGCTTTTTTAGTATTAGCCCTTTAGTTTTACATTTGAAGAGGCAAAAAGTTATGTATAATGTCAATTGCAGGTTCATGTTATAGAAATAACTCTCAAAAGGAGTATTGACCTCTGTGTTTTCCTCCCACCAGTGATATCTGATACTCATTTCCATGTAATTTGTCTGTCTTATGAACCAAGACTGGATTTCTAGACTCAGACAAAGCCCTCCACAGACTTTCATAAATATTTATCATTGGTTCATATTATGTCCTGAAATATATTTTTGTAGACTTGATGCCATCAACAAAATTTTACAGAAGCTGTAAATTAGTAAAATATGGAATCAGTACTACAGACTAGGAGTTTCCAGCTTACATCCTGTCCAGCTTGTTGGCTCTGGGAAACTGTCAGAAACCAAAGAAAAAGACCTGCTGTAACTCTCTATAATCCATGAAGTAAGACTTGCCTTTCCATAAAAGCTCTCCCAATTGGAGCTGTATTAGAATTACATGCTGAGGTGAGATGATATTTTTGGGGATTACTCCAAAGGGTTAACACAGTCCTCCATTCAGCTACTCTGTGATTTGTTGAATGACTGTGCTTTTGCTTTGATGTCAAAATTCTCAGGAGCTGCAAACAGTGGGCACACAGCTACACCTCTGTCCAACATAGTATATCATTTGGGGCTGGATCACTCTCACACCAGAGGATAACCCTTTAGGGCCTTCAGCTGCACCCATCTGAGCTCCTACCATCGTCAGAGCGCTCAGACGTCCTAGTATTTAATGAATTTAATTCTTACAAGCCTCTGCAGGGAAAAAAAAAAAAACCAAAGAAAAACTATCTATTTTCACCCAGAGAACTAAGGAACAAGGAGAATGGAACATCTATTCCATGGTCAGATGGGAAATTGAGAGCTGAATCCTGTTTTTCTGGTTCCCAAACAGTTCCCTAATAATTTGCCTCTTTTTCCTCCTATAACTCATTCAAGATGTTACAGGATTCTGACATATGGGTTTCTTCCTGCAGCCTAAGGTTTTTGAGCATTTGGGGTTTGATCAGCCACTGTCATCAGCATGTTTCTTCAAAGAGATGTCCTGAAGTGTTCTAACGAGCAGCTGCAACACAAAATGCAGAAAGAGAGAAATGGTTCACAGATTCTCAGAGCTACTACGCGGGTATGTGGTTGGGATCAAAGGGGACTGCAGATGACAACAACAGTGCTTAAAAGTGATCTTGAGAGTTGTGTTTTCTTGCACAAAGTTTTATATAACCACACCACTTTGTTCTCAAATATTTGAGCAGGTTAGTGACAATGAATAAACTGTAATCATTATAACATGACAACACATTGAAGCCAGTGAAAGTGATGAAAGTGCTTTGTATTTCCAGGGACCCTACAGTCATCATAATTTCAATATCTGACCATAAATCAGATCCAAGAAAGTATCAGAACAAACTAGACTGCCAACAAATGAATAATTAAATACCTCCTTGATCAACTACTTCCTTTACACAGAGGCTGTT
Organism: Cinclus cinclus; assembly: GCF_963662255.1. Lineage (NCBI taxonomy): Eukaryota > Metazoa > Chordata > Aves > Passeriformes > Cinclidae > Cinclus > Cinclus cinclus. Next base: position 66,878,506 of record NC_085046.1, read on the forward strand.
ATGGTTATTGTACTACACTGTCATCATTTAAATCTTTGGCTGTTTAAGGTAGAGCGTGCAACCCTCTGTGCTATGAAGTACAGTTAGAGCAATCTACCTTCAGAAAATGTGGGCTTCTTTGTTCAAATCATATGTGAATTTAGGAAAATTCAGCTAAGATACACTAAGCAAACAATAGTAACAACTAATGAAAACTTCCCCACCCACCAAAGGACTTCCCAAATGTCAAAGGAACAATTTCCATAGGAGACAGACTACAGCTCTCCCCTTCTTGCTCTTAGCCAATTTTTTTTTTACTTTTCTTAAGCATCTCAGCATGGCGTAGACTGCAAGAAATTTCCTGGTAGATGATCAATGAGATACAAATAAATAAAGGTTTGGAAAGAAGCTCTGAAATCCTGACAGTTAGTAGGTAGTGCTGTCCATTTGGTGGTGAGTGTGGATCCATGGGAGACCATTTGAGCTCTGGATGTGTGACCCAGTGGGAAACTCAACAATATACAATGAGCCATGAAAATGCCACTCTCCAAAGAGAGACAGGAAATTAAGAGACAGAGATCCATCAATTCCCAGATCCCAAATAATTCCAGCAGTTTTGTACAGCTAATTATTTCACATCCCAGATTCCTTCCAAAAATTACATGGGCTTTACTGCTCTAAATAACAGAACTGAGTATCGCTGCACAAGTCTGAGAGACTGAGACTTTCTGCCTCCTCTCTGAGCCCTGCCTCTTCCCAGTACCCTGTTCCTTAGACTTCCTTTGCTTCTGTAATTCCTTCCTGAGACTCCACAGTCTTAAAACTCCAATCCCTCCATACCAAATTTCCCACAAATACAATGAAAGAAAATAAATCAATAATATGCTTTTCATGCACTCTGCTTCCACAGGATTTCCCACATATCTCTGTCCTTCAAGGATGTGGTAAGGAAAATACTGGCACTAGGGGTTTGCTTTGTTGGATTATTAAAATGGCAAATTACCTTTAGTTTCAGTTGTGAACAAGCTGTCATAATTCAGCCTCCTTGCACTTTTCACTGTACTAACAGAAGCCATTTGTCAGGTTTCTTAGTTTTCAAGCTTACCTTAAGAATGTGACAATTTAAAAAGCTGACCAAATAAAAACAAAAAAACCCCAAAACAACAGAACAACAACAACAACAACAAAAAAGTATGAGTGGCAAATCATGAGGGCTTAAGTCTTATTCTCAAATGGGTTTGCGACCTTAAGTTTTGATAAACCTAGATTACATGCAAACCAGAAACTGGTAAATTTAAGAATGGAATTTACAGCAAGATAGAGGTTTTGCTTGTGTAAGATCTGTGTATGTGCATGTGTACATTGAAGTGACTGTGAACCTATGAGCATTTTCAGGTACTTAACATGTACCTTTTCTATAGAAACTTTCTCAAAAGTGCACTGGGATAATGCAGAGGACCCCAAAGGGTTATTTTCTCCAAAATGTAACAGTCAGCAAGAAGAGATATTTCCAGTCCACCAGCACTGCACACTTTTCTCTTTCAACAGCCCCATGCTTAGGAAACTTTTCATGAGGAAGAATGCCAGTGAAATGTTCTAAACCCCCATATATATACACACCTATACATATATATACATTTAGATACTATTTTGGTATAGTACATAAGAAGAATTTAATTTTGCAGAAACACACTTCAGTGGATAAATAGAATGAAATGGAGGATGCGAAGATTTAATCTAAAACCTCAGACCTGTGCCTGACCTGGAGTATTTGCAAATTTGACCTTTGCAGTAATTCTGTTTGCAACAAACATGCATGCTGATCCTGGGTTTAATTTGACCAGTTTCTATATTTTTAGTACAGTTTGCTTAGCTTATTGGAGACTGCTTCACTGTGACACATCCCAAACACCAATCAGTGCAATAAAACTCAATAAGAGCAACTCCCATTTGATCAGACCTGTATGGGGGAAAAGGTAACTCAATGGGACAATAGGGACTGTAACTGGTTGTCATGTAGAGAGCAGAGAGAACCCTCTTTGACTGTTCCCAGCCCAGTTTAAGGTATAATGAACTAGCACTTGGAAAAATTGTTTTTTACTTGTAAACTGCGTGAGAAAGACCATGAAAATTAAGATTTTCTTTCTGTCTTTTGCATTGGTGCACTCTTCAGAACCAAACTGAGCTTTGAATTAATGCACCAATCTGACAAAGGACAAAACAACATTTAAATTACCATTGATAAATGCCCAGCCAAAAGTAATTACTTCTTCTACTGTGTCTCATTAAGAAACTGTTCCATTAAAGTAGATTTAAATAATGAAGGAGATGAGAGAGTTAAGGTTCAGGAAACTACTGAGTAAATGTGAAAATTCTTGTAAAATGCTCAGATTGTACTTTCAAAAGGCAGGATTTTTCTCTCTGTTTCCGGCCCACCTTAGTTCTCCCTAGTATCTCCTGATTGATGAAATGAATCTTGCATTTTTGCCTATCTGGAAGAAGTCAGGCAGGCTACAAGGGGTTGCAGGGAGATGGTAAAGCAAGAGGGAACAATGGATTTCAGGGGATTTGAGCTGAGCATGGCTAGCACCATGGCTAGTCTAGCTGAGCTCACAGTGCAACAATATGTGGAGACAATGGGCTTGAGCTGGGAGTGTTAGAGTGGGCTGAATACTGAGCTGCAGAAGGAGCTCAATACCATTATATAAAATAAGAAGGTTAGAATAGGGTGTCAATATAAAACTGCTAGGTGGCACAGACTGCATTCACATAATCAGTTATTCTGCATTATGGCATTATCCCAACCCTATAACCCTGTTGCTACCATAACGAAAGACAAAAATAACTGATAAAAGTAATATTGCTTAACAGCTTGGCTTGATTTCTCCTGTTGTGCTCCAATTTCTCATTGCAGTATCTCTGCAAGAATTAGACATAAATGGACAGCACCAAGCACCAAGAATCACTGATCACTTAATAGAGAAACAACCCATAAGATCATGTCCCATGGCCAGCCCGTCAAGTTTTACACTTCTGCCACCCACATTTAAAACAGTCTGTTCATTAATATAGCTAAATACTTGAGAAATTAATCATTATAATTTTTTAAGAGAGAAGAAATAGAAGTGTGACACCATTTGCAATGATCCATGCACACCTTTAAACATCCCAGGCATTTTGCTCAGTGGAAGTATGTTGAAGTTAGGACTCTTAGGATAACACGAATAAAGCATCTGGAAAACTAACTTTGAGTAAGCAAACCCTCTGTATTAGTTACACAGCTTTGTCTGTCAAAAAACCAAGAGTGATCTCCAAATGAGAGGAGCTGCTACAAATTTCAGATGATACAACTGCCCTGTTTCCATTTCAACTGGAAAAGCCTACTGACCTGGTCAGCTCTAACATTACCCGAGGTGAGACCAGAAGAGATACAGTGTTCGGTCCATAGATACTGATACCTGTGAATCCAATACTGATACCTGTGTATCTAATTAAAGAGTTTACTTTCTGAAACTGTATCCACCTGCATTGCTTTTTATTAACAGTCCATTATGAATGTGCCTCTGGCAAATTCACAGCTGATGGAAATGTAGGCATGTCCCTTGATACTGACTAAAATGATTTCTAAAGAACAGATAATGGGACATGGGCCAATGAAGAGGTCAGAAGCAGTGTAAAAAGTCACTTGCCCAACATTCCCTCTCAGTAACAGGCTGGTTTGTCCCAAACCACTTTGGTAAAACAGGAGTCTTTCCAACGCTCACTCTGAAAGCACAGGCCACTGCTTTTAGCATCATTTGGCTCTTCAATCAGCCTTTATTCCACTGTGAGGAGGTAAGGACAGCTCTCCTGACATCTTTGCAGGAGACACAGTGGAGGGCACTCCACCCATAACAGCAGAAGAGTGAATTATGTCTTTTCATACACTTGACAAACTCTGCACCCTTGCTTGCCACCAGCACTGCAAAAAAAACCCCAAAGATGCCATCTGAAGAACTGGCCCAGGACCTCTTGCTGCTTGCTTTTTCTTCCTTGCCCGTGCTAAGACCAATCTCCAACAGTTTTCTGGGCTTCAGTCTGACTCTCAGCCTCAGGAAAGCAGGATATATATACCCTTAAAATCTTTAGGTGACACCGCACATAGACAATGGTAATTACTTCACATTTGCAGTGGAAAAGTTCATCTAAGTGGGAAGCTTTGCGCAGAGGAAGCCTCTTAGAGCTGCAACAGGACACAGAACTAACCAAAGCTTGTAAAGCTTTTGGAGGGGAGGGCAGACAGAGACACGATGCAAGACATGATACAGATGGCATGACACAGATTGGGAACAAAACTACAGATTAAGAACAAAATTTTTTTCTACAAGGCAATAGTCATGACATTCCTACTTCATAAGCATCATATTTGGACTTCCCAGAGCTACTAAGTTAGGGAACTCTATCAATTTTGTCTAAGTTTCCTCAGAGAATTTGCAAGAAAACATAAGGCAGTAGAAAGTAAAGTCCAAGGATGTAAACAAATGGAGCAAAAATGTAACTGAATGCCCTATGGTAAAATTAAATTTGATAAACTCTCAGCTTAAAAGACAGAAGGACACCCAGTCAGAAGTATTCTTTCTGCTGACATACAGAAACACGATTTTATGACAGAAAAAAACCCCAAGGGTTTCAGAAGACAATTTATTTATGGCTTAATGACAATTAAACCAACTATTATTAAGTTAGCTGAAATGAAAAAGAAATCACTAGCAAATTGGAAAAGAACAACCCTTAGGTCAATATGACAAATTTGTTATCCTGCATGTGGGAAAACATCCCTTCCAAAATTTGAACTTCACAGCTGGATGAGAACACATAAGCAAATTTAATGCAGAGCATGAACTGTTGGTTGTCACCATCCACAACAATGTACAATCAGAGCACCCCACATAAATGAGAGACAATCAGCCTCTCTCCATTTAAAGCTGCATAGAAATCTGGATTTACCAGCTAAAGTAGGATGTCTTCTTGTAATGCCAGGCTAAAGCTTTCTTGCAGATCTACTCAAACCCACTGAATATTTGAAAAGGGTTAAATGGCAGATACAAGAATCCCCTCGATCTTTCCATAGCCTCTGCCTAGCAGCATTGCATTTCCATTTGAACTACAAATGACCCTGTACACACAATCATGTAATTCATATTTATATAAACAGAGGGTACAGTATGTATAATTTGAAAGATTTCTGGGAGGGGATGCATCATAACTAAACTCCTACTTTTCCCTTGAGGAAACAAACCCATTTGGTTTTAGTTAGCTTCAAAGGACAAAAGTATTTTTCCTTCTGTGTCAATAATTTAACAGAAATTTGTCATTTCTGTCCACAAATCCAGCTTTCAGATTTGCCCTATCTCAGTGACACACACACCCACAAGCAAGCCTGCAACCTCCCTCACACCCCCATGCAAACATACAGAGCACAGAAACTGCAGCACAATGAAATGCTCCTGCAGCAATTTCTAGCCATGGAAATTGAGTTTAGTTTCACTGACTTGCCAGAAACCTCTCCGCACTGGGGAGTTGTATTTCCAAGCACATACCATGGGACCAGGACCTTTGGTGACATGTTGTTCCAATTTGATTGAGGTTGGGTTGCAGGCCAGGCCTTTCAAATCATAACCAGCACAGAAATTATCTCCTACAAAACACTGCAGAAAAGTGACACTGCAGCAGAAAATCTGGGAAAACTTCTTTTTGGGGTCAATGCAGCTTTAAGCATTGATAACATTTTATCCCCTCAGAATTTGTCCATGAACTGTTTTGGAGGAGACTGAAAGGATGCTGTTCACTTTCATTTGGAAAATTATGTGCCCTGATTGCCTAATTCAGAATTTGGGGGAGGAAAAAAATAAAGTATGTGCATTTAAACAACAGATTTGGATTAGAAAACATTGCATATAAATCTTAGACAATCATCGCTTTTTTTTCCAACCCATTCACTGTCTTCAGCACAGAGCTAGGAAGGCATTCTTTTTAAAACAAATTAATAAAAATGTTCAGTGATGTCTATTGTCTATAATAAAGCCTACAGTTTAATTCATAGCAAGTCAAACTGTCCCTTAAACATCTTAAACATCTTAAATACATTAAAGTATTTATAGTCTTAAACATCTGCAAATACATTACCCAGAGATGTAGCTGTGCCTCAACAGGACCAGCCTTAACTCTGGGTGATGCCAGGTTGATACTCCCACGGCTTCAGATCCATGGCAGTCAAAGCCTCAGCATGAGGCTGTCCGTCACTGTCCATCTTCTCCAACTGAGCCCTGCTCAGGCTCCAGGGCTAATTCTCCAAGTGTTTGCTTCTCTGCAGAAGCAGCTTCCTCACTTGTGAAACTGATTTTATGTCAGACTACAGCATTTCATAATTAATTATAATGTTTGATAGAGCTGTTTAAAAAAGAGTAGGGAATGGTAACAGCTAGAAACATGTTCTTAAGTGTATCCTACTCATGTATCTTGCTCTTGTAGCCTACTCTTGTATCTTCAAGTGCTTTAGTTTCATGTGGAAATTGTTTTATTTATAAAATTCCATGGAGCTTTGGGCTGTATAAATAAGTCATATTTAGGGATATAGGGCCCGTAGATCGGAGTAGTTTCTTTGACATACCATTGAGATTACACTAATTCAAACTCTCTGGAAATCTGACTCATTAAGTAGAGATAATAAATGGGAAGTAACGCTTTTAATATGGCTCTCTCTGTCAGCTGTATAAAGTGTAAGCAGGAGAAGGAAAAGTACTCAATTCTTACTTATTCTATGGAGTATTTACACCAACATGGAAACACAAATGTCCTTAGAAAGGTGTGTTATATCTCAAGACTGCAGGGAAAATTCATAGAATATTTTGAGCATCTTGCTACATTACTCCATTTCTCACTAACAGCACAACATGTTCAGTAACATCTATTTCCTTAAGACTGTAATGCATTAAATATTTTTATTAGAGGTTTGTTTTGGGGTTTTTTTTTACATCTATTAAACAGCTAGTTGGAGAACTAGCTAGAGGTAATGAAGCAAGCTCTAAGCACTAATGGATATACAAGAGGACAGAGGAGAAAGCTGTTCAGGCAGCCTTAATTCCTCATTCTCACAGCCTAATTGTTCTTCTTTCCAGTCTTCATTTAAATGCTCTCTAACCCAAGGCAGCAATAAGGGGGACAAGCCTCTTCTCTAATGTGGGTTTGCCAGATGTTCTCCACCACCTGAGGGCCTTTTTGTCTGGACAAGTACATGCCTCAGCATTTGTTACAGAAGTCATGAATCACCACTCCTAAACTTTTAAATTAACAGCTCTGCCTTCACCCCAAGCAAACAGCTCTGTCCATGGAGCTAACACAAGTTTTGTATGAGGCTCTGCCCTGTCAGCAGCCAGAATATCCCCTCTACAGGGATGGGACAAGGCATACCAAGAAAAAATCTGACCCACTGCTTTGCAAGCAGACAAGTCAGAGTCCATGATCTCAGCAAGACAGGATGAATGATGGATGGAAGAAAACACATCTCTCCAGGGAATGGTGAACCCATCCAAACTTCATTCACAGATAAATGGTGTTCTCCTTCTTTGTTTGGATCCCTATTGCTTAGCTACTTCTCCTATGGGATAATAGTGAGATAAGAGAGTGAGTACTACATCTTCCCTCAGGGAAGAAAGAATCCTTCCCAGATATGGATGCATAAAGGAAAGATGAAATAAAGAGGGCCACATGGGCTACAATCTCACAGACCACCTAAAACGAAGTTACAAGCATCGATTAGAAACAATTGATTCAGTCTTTTAAAATAATTTTTTTCAAAGTGTATATTGAGCTGAAGCATTGTCATTCTAGGTATAACTTTCAAAAGATGAAAGAGATTTTTGCTTTCCTGTACCATGACAAATGCAAAGCCATGTTGCTCCTTAATGAACAGGGAGGGATGTTCTGCTACAGGACGGTAACTCTCCTGGAAACACAGTGTGTTTACTGCTAGTGAACTTATTTTCCTGCCAATAGGTTAAGAATAAATTCACACCTTTGGGCTCCCTTCTGAACTATTCTTGGGCATGTTGTGAAAGATGAGGATGCATTCCCCTGAGCATAGGAAAAGGCCCTTGTACTGGAAGTGGAAAACCACATATAAATGAGTTGTGTTGATTATTCATCCTTGAGATGATCAGAACAGAGTTCAAAAACATCCTCAAGAGAAGAGAATAATATGTCACCATACAAGCTCATTCCAGTGCTGTGTCAGAATAATAAATGCATATGCAAATCTCCCATGGAACTTTGGAAGACATTAAAAAGGAGCACTTAATTTACATGATTCTCAGAGTCAGCAACAGCTGTATAAACCTAAACATCTACTTGCATTCCAAATTGAGAACAGATTAAAAGATAACCAAGATTTTTTTCACCCCTGAATGTCAAAGAGATGCTGACATAAAATTAAGTTTTTATTCACATTTACAGAAGGAATGAGGTAAAGAACATAAGGGGTGTAGAAAACTGAAAAAATGAAGGAAATGAGGGGAAAAGAAGAAAATAGTGCATATTCTGACTGAGTCTCCAATAATTACTGTTCAAGAGTATCAAATCTGTTACTGTGGAAATGCCACAATAGTGTTTCAATAAAAATCTGGGTAAGCAGGTTTTTTAAATTTCTGTCTCTGAAGGAGGCTCTTGGGCTATAAAACCACTCACTGTGGACCAGATCTAGTAATGTTCAAATGTATGTCCTAGCCAGGGCCTTTAAACTTAGAAGATTCCTAACAGGATACACAGGATCAGGCAAAGCACGTGGTTTGAGATACACACACACACACACACACACATATATTCTATCCATGTAGCAAAATACAGTATATGGTAACATGCAGGAAGGGAATGATTCACTTTCCAGTGCTGCGTCCAATGAACCATGGAATATAGCATTTTTTATTTCTTGGTGGTAACTGTCAAAATGCATTTACTTTGGGGAGATGAAGAAGGAATGCACAAAGAAGTGTAGAATAATTATGTGTTGAAAATTAAACCCAGTTGTCTGAACTGGGAAGAACAATATAATGTACCAAAGGAGGTCTAAAGTGTTTTGGCCAACAGTCTTAGAGGTCATCCAAGACAACATATTTTGTAAATGAAAGGCAAAGGCAGTTTTCTGCAGTGTACTCCTTACCTCTGTTTTTGAGAGTTTAGATCTACATTTAACACCAAAGAATTCACAGTTAATTTATTCGTATTATAGGGCTGTTTCTCCTATGCCTCTCCAAAAAACTGCGGGTAGTGTCTAAGGATATGGAGTCTGTCTCATGGATTGTATGTGCAGGACACCAGAAAGAGATTTTAAAGAACAAATTCCCATTTAAGAGTGGCATGAAAAAAAGCCATTTTCTCTCTGCTTCTAAACAACAACAGTGACAGGGTTAGGTTAGAAGAATTACGAAACTCAAACTTTCCAGGATATCTGTGAAACCAAGTATGTACTGGCCAAACTTTCAACTCCCAGTTTGTGTCCTGAATAAACCCACAGGACAGGCTATCTAAGACTCAAGGGGTCTATGTCCATCATATGGAACACCTGAATTACAGTCTGCTCTGCCAGAAATTCCTGCTAAGGAAGCAGTGGGAAGGCATGATTGTCACTGTGGAGCATCCATAAAAAAACCACAGCTCCCTGAAAAGTCCAGAAGTTGCCAAAAGTCTCAGTGCTTCAATGACCAGAGCTGTGACATGAGTAGAGAGGTATAGCATGCACTCACTGTGATTAAGACATTGCTTCCCAAAAAGCAAATACAGCAATTAAATGAAATAAGTTGCTTGCTCTGCTGATGGTGGAGATTCTTGCCTATCAGCAAGTTATCAGCATTGCAGTGATTTTTCTGTTAATCTGTCCCTTTCCTTGTACCCTGACTGATTATGCCCTGAAGAGATACTACATTCCACAAAGATGTTGAAAAGAGAGCAAGCACAAGCACAGAGCCAAAGCAAGCCTTGCAATGACTCGTGCCAAGACGAAGGGGCACTCAAAGGGAGGTGAGGGAAATGGTGTAATCTGAGCATTCTGGACCACGAAGAAGGATGGTATGGACTTCTCAAGGCTGTCCATATACCACAAAATACAAAGGGAGACTGCAGGCAGGGAACAGCCATGTTCCCTGCATTTGAAGGATAGATACACAGAATGAAAACTGAATACACTTCCAGAGACTTTTGACAGGGTAAACCAGAATTATATCCCCTCCTAATCTGCAGCCATATTTCCTCATCACTGGGGATATCTATCCTCTGTCTATGCAACCGGGCCAGACAGAAGACTAAATTCAGTTTTGGGTGACTAAGGTATCATTACTTTTAGGTTCTGCAAGAATATTCAGATGCTGATTATACCACAGTGGTGGAAATCAGAACATGGAATAGACTTAATACCAGATGGTATGATAACACATACAAATTCTCCAAAGCATAAAAGGAAAGCAGGAATTTACTAGCATAGTTTAACAGATGGAATCACTGTAAATGGCTGCAAAGTTCAATGTTACAATTTTCTCATTTTATATCATTTCTATGCTATATGTAATTCATATATATGCCCCAAGAAAACAAAGCTGAAATCATACAGAGGTTCCTCATTTTTCCAATTTTTTTTACTGTGTTACACTAAATTACATTAATTCTTAATTAATTGCCACACCAGTGCTTTCCAATTCCTTTCTTTTATGTCTTTTCCTTCTGGATAGGAAGTAGTGTGGTTTTTGAATAGACACTAACACATTAGTATTATGATCGTGTCATAAGTATTATAAGATAGAATCAGCAATAGCCTGTGAACTGAGGAAAAAAGGGAATACTTACATTCAGGAAGAAGTTTTCAAAAACTCCTTGACATTCACAGTGTTTTTGTTTCAGAATGCTCAAGTTGAGGTGTGTTGGAAAGGCTTTTGTTTCTTTCTGGTTATGTGATCCATACTCCTTTGCATTATATGTGTATCTGCAAGGTATCTCAGGCCATGCTCAGCCAGACACTGCAAAGAGCTAAAGGCTTTCTCTATCTCACTCCAAGGATGACAGCCCCTGTCACAAAGGCACGCAGACAGAAGCTCTGCCTGAACCAAAAGGCCATGATGACAGACTGGTTCAAAGCAGAAGCAGAGCAATTTTGCATTTGTTGACATCAGACTGTTTTAAGGTGCCATCAGTATCCAAAACTTAAGAAAAAAATTCCCACAAAACAAAATGTAAACAAACAATCTTGTAACTTGTCTTTTTAAGGTGGCAACATCAGGAATACATGTATTTTTGCAATAAATATGATGTCATTCTGAATTACAGGAATATCTGTAGTTTTCAAGGTTTTGGAGTTAGCTAGCTTTTCAGGAAACAGCAAAAGATATTGTGAATGTCACTACAGGAACCATGAGACATGAGGGAAGAGGACAACAGCTAAATTCAGAGTCTATTAATCTAAGGAGGCAAATGAAGATACTGCCTACAGATATTTGGCCCATCATAATTTTCTTGGAGTAAAGGAACAAAACCATTCCAGGGCTGTGAGGGGAGCTGTTCGTCCTGAAGCTCCACACTGTTTCCTCTGATGTTCATGTGATGACAAACTCAAAGGCTGACACACTTAGATTTTTGTGTCTTTGAGAAGAATGATGACATGGTGAATGACCCACCTAGCCAATATGGGAAAGCCAGCTGATGTAATCCTTTTGGACTTCAGCAAAGCTTTTGATGCTGTCTCTCACAGGATCCTTCTGGACAAAATGTCCAGCACACAGCTGGATGAACAACACATGTGATGAGTGAAAAAATGGCTCATGGGTCAGGTACAAAGGGCTGGAGTGAATGGGGTGACATCAGACTGTCACTAGTGGGTTCCACAGGGCCCCATCCTCAGCCTTGTTCTCTTCAAAATCTTGATTCATGACTTGGATGCAGGACTGGAAGGGACACTGAGCAAGTTCACAGATGATACAAAACTGACAGAAGCTGTTGACTCCCTCGAAGGCAGAGAGGTCTTGCAGAGACTGTGACAAAATAGAGATGGGCAACCCCCATCTGTATGAAATTCAACAAGGGACCTTGTCCCTTGTCCCAACCCTTGCAGGGTTGATCTGCACCTGGGATGCGGCAACCCTGGATGTACAGACTGGGGGATGAGAGATTGGAAAGGAGCCCCATGGAAAGGGACTTGGGGGTCCTGGTCGATGGCAAGTTGAACCTGAGTCAGCAGTGCCCTGGCAGCCAGGAGGGCCAACCCTGTCCTGGGGACATCAGGCACAGCATGGCCAGGCAGGCAAGGGAGGGGATTGTCCTGCTCTGCTCTGAGCTGGGGCAGCCTCACCTCCAGTGCTGGGGGCAGCTCTGGGTGCCACAGTACAAAAAAGACATTACGCTACTAAAGGGCTTCCAAAGGAGGATAGGAAGGAACTTGAGAGGAAGCCATACGAGGTTTTTTCCACCCAGAGAAGAGGGGACTGAGGGGAGACCTTGTTGCAGCCTACAACTTGTTCCGAAGGGGAAGAGGAGGGCCAGGTACCAATCTCTTAATTCTTATGACCACTGACAGGATTCAAGGAAACAGCATGAAGCTGAGTTAGGCTGGTTATCAGGAAAAAGGTTCTTCACCCAGAGGGTGTTTGGGCACTGGAGCAGCTCCCCAGGGCAATGGTCACAGCATCAAACCTGACAGAGCTCAAGAAGCATTTGGACAATGCGCTCAGGCACCTGGTGTGACTCTTGGGGTATCCTGTGCAGGGCCAGGTGTTGGACTCAATGATCCTCATGGGTGTCTTTCCACTCAATGTACTCTATGATTCAATGATTCCATGACTTACATCACAAAAGTGTCCCTTGTTAGTTGCTATATTGCCACATACATGACTTTAATTCAAATAAAAATCCTAGAAAAACTAAGATCCCAGCAGGCTGCAGCCAGCAGAGTATTTCTGTCTGCAGTTACCAGGTAATGAGCTGTTATAAAGTTGACTACATTATTTTTCAGTATAAACCAAAGTGAAGACATTCAAGCTTTCATTTGCTTTTTCATTTGATTCACTAAATTTAGCAAAATGAACTTCATTGGAGAATACTGGTTTGCAAAAGCCTGGCCATCTCCAAACATAGAACTGTAATGCTAGGTTGGGTGTTTGATCTGCTGCTTTCCTGAAGCAGATCTGTTTTCTCTCAAAACTGACATGAAGATTGGATTTAGACTTTTACTGTTCAGAAACACTGAGTTCCAATCATTTAATTTGTATATTTAAAGTCTGTTGAAAGTTCACCATATAAAAATTAATTCTTCCATCTTTATTCATATTCATGTATTTATTTCAAAAGCTAATAATCACTGTTTGATACTATAAATTGCAGATCTTACAAATATATACTTATGCATTTCTTTCATAGTATTTTAAGTTACAAAAATTAAATTCAAATGCTAACTTACTCTGGGGCCACAGTATGCCTTCAATTTACTCTCTGTGCATTTACAGAAGTGATATAATCAGTTCTGGGGCTATTTTCTAAGGTAAACCAGAGGACAAGAGCATACAGGCAAAAAAAAGTTAATATAATAATTAGGGTAATTAGTTGTAAGTGCTGGTCCATGCAAGGTGTCATTACTAAGATTTTAACCTGCAAATGTAAATAACTACCTTTGAACTAACACTGCAGAGACTTTGGTGAGCATTCTTAATATCTTAGTGGCAAACAATAGGTACAAATGTCTCCTACCTAAATAATGTCAGGGAACTTAGTTCTGATTAGCAATTAATAATATCTCTCCTTGATTTGCTGTTTTTTCAAGAGAGACAGTACAAGTGTGCGAATACCCCTCTTTTGGGCACTTTTATTTCCTAGTGCACAACCATTTTAGCATCTTCAGTGATGGGGAGATCAGAAGGTTGTTTTGTTCTTTCTGTTTTTTATACTGTGAAATTCAAACTTCAATTGCCTTGGAAAAACAAACAAACAAACAAAAAAGGAGAAAAATAAGAATAAATTACACAGTGTTTCTTTTTTTTTTTTTTCTTTTTTTGTTCCTGGAGAAATACCATTCACTGTGTGTTAAGGCCTTTCCTTGGCAGCTAACACTGTTAAAGTAAAACCAAACCATCGTTAGCAATTTCAGGATGAATGGCCCTGCCATGATGGAAAGCAAGAATTCAGCACACTTAGAACCCAGCTCTCTGCCCAGCTATCCCTAAGGAAGAACTGGTTCAGTAAAAACTCCACAACAGAAAATAAGACAAGTAATGCATTCACAAATAAACACCTATAAATGCAGGTACAACCTAAGGATGAGAGCTGGACTGGGGCTGGACAGAAATCAACAATCTGGGGATGCAGGAACAAGAACAGCTTGGCATATTTTCATCAGGCATAGTGATGCAGAAGCTTTAGGAGTTGTTAGGTGAAGGCTGGAAGACTGTATTCTACTGCAACTCACTCTTTAACTCTTTTACATGGCTTATGAGAAAAGCCTGTGTTTTGAGCAAGCTCTTTTGCAAAGCATGCACTTTCTGCTTTAACTGTGATTTGTTCTTGACCAGCAGGATGATAAATTAGAGTGCTCAAGTAATTAGAATTTTGGAAAAAGGCAAGCACCAGCTGGGAATGAACTAGAAGAAAATTAGGGTGTGCTTCAAGGCCTCAGACACGCAAACTAAGAGGACCCCCATCATAACACTGACAGCCAGGCACAGTCCCTGCAGCTGGAAATTACACACTGAGGCAACAGAGAAGCTGGAACTGGTTTTTAGCCAGACCTACCAGGCCAGAAAGCACACAGGACCCTAATGAGCTCTCCATTGTAATTTTCTGCTGATCTTTCATCGTCAGAGATGACAGTCCTAAGAAACTGCACCTTTTCAGGAAACTAGAGCAATCCACTTCAGAATTTTGAACATGAGTAAAAATAAAGCATTAGTGAAAGGAATGTCGGATTTATCTTTACAAACAAGCTGTGGATCTGCTGGTAGGTAAGACTAGTACTGAGAGATAAAAGAAACAATGGGATGGATTCCCCTGATTGATGAATGGAAGATATTTGCCTATACAAGCTGTAGGGTTGCTGATAAATGAAATTGGATATTGAAAGATGAAAGAAACCATGGGGAAAAGCTATGAATTCTTTAAGAATTAAAAATTAAAAGAGAGGGTTATACATTAGAAGGAAATCTTAGGTATCAGGCATTCCGGGAAGTCGGTGTCTCTCAAGTACCTCAGTCAATGGGGAAAGAGAGAGGGAAATGCAGCCAAGAAAATAGGATAAAAGGGAGGCTGTGTCCTCCAAAAACTTGAGAGATCCCAGGGGAATGCCCCATGGCCTCTTCCTTTATTCGACAAAGCAAAAAGGACTCTTCTGTCTCTTTTTTGGACATAAACCTCTGTGTTTGTGGATTAATTTTCCTGACATTAATTTCCTGGGTTTTGGCATCATTAACATTAGCAGTCCTCTGGACTGTTAATTCAATTGTCATAATGCTCGGTGCTTTTCTGCGTTGACATCTCTCTTCCCACATAAAGTCAAAAAACAACAGAAGAATAAAAGTGCATTTTGGAGTCATGAAGGAGTGTGCCCGGGATGCTCATGTTCACTTATTAAATTTACCATGATACTTCAAAATAAACACCTAAGGTGAACCTGGGATATTACTTCATTACCCCCACAAAAGTCACTTCTTCACAAATGTGATCCAATACAAAGTATGATTTCAATTTTTCCACTATTGTGTTTAAATGAATTTTGCTCAGTTTGTATTTAAAAATCACCAAATTAGAACATAGGCTATTTCCTGGGGATTAATAAGAAGGGCCAGCTGTGAAGAATGGATGGTCTCAGGCACAGCTGGGGACCACTAATCTCCCTGCACAAAATGAAAAATACTGAACTTTTCCTTAATGCCTTAGAGAGATCTAGTGGGGTCTGTAGGCATGCACCATCTGTGGAGACTTAGTTCAAAATTTTGCATGCTTCACATTGCTTGAAAACTCTCTTGGTAGTCCCCCTTCAAAAAACATTAACTTCTAATGAGGCAATAACTGGAATTAAATGAGAACAGAGAAAAACTAAGTTTGCTTGAGATTCAAGAACTAAAATGTACCAAGAAATGAAATCCAGGAATTAAATTCTATTCTCAGTAAAGAGCTAGCCTGCAAACCTTCTGGGGAGGGATTGTCCCGTAGTACATATTTGAACAGTGTCTAGCAAACACAGTTCAGATTTCTAGGCACTATTGTAACATAAAACAATAAAAATAACTGCAGGAATTTACACAGAACTACTCCAAACAACTCAAGCATAATGGTGAGTACCAAAGACAAAGGTATGTTCCTTGTAAATGTTTTCACCACATATAATCAAAGATAAAATATTTTGCCTTTAAATAAAACTACAGAGGGAGATGATGGTTGAAATTCAAAAGAAACAGTATGGTTGATTTGCAGTCTGTTTTGTCCTACTTTCCTCAACACAGCCAGTTGCATTTACACAAATTAAGGTTCTGTCCTTATTGCTCATTTCTGAAGAACTCCTGGACATACCCACCTCCCTTTCTGCCTTGTACTCATAAGAAATATTAATGATGTTAATGCCAAAAACTCTTCCACTAGAGAAAGGGTAGGGAGTCCCAATGGCAGGACAGTGAAGAGGTCTGTCAATCCTGCCCAGCTATCTATTTGAGTACTTGGGCATAGAAAGGACAATCGTTATGGGAATAGGGTACTTTCTCATATATTATTATTCTGGATGGAGGGTGAGGAAAAACTGCTGGCTCCCCTTGTAAAGTTATTGTATTTTCAATTGCTCACAAGGTCTCCCAGAGCTCAGAGAGGTATTCTGTTAAACACTGAAATAAATAAAAACTGCTGTCTGATTGGCCAGAGATGAATAACTTCTACTATCCCCAGATGTATCCATCTAGGATGTGCTTATTTGCATGATATGTGAACTAATTGTTTAACACTACCCCAGAACATGGCATTGTTCACTAAGAGAAAGCTACACAATAGAAATTT
Organism: Cinclus cinclus; assembly: GCF_963662255.1. Classification (NCBI taxonomy): domain Eukaryota; kingdom Metazoa; phylum Chordata; class Aves; order Passeriformes; family Cinclidae; genus Cinclus; species Cinclus cinclus. The sequence goes on from NC_085046.1 coordinate 66,895,525, forward strand.
ATTGACTCATCACACTACTATTTTTTAGCCAATTATGTGCCAGGATTTTTCCTTCAGATATATAACAATAGCAGAAAGACGCTTCGTTTCCTTGGGACTATTACTCTCCTGGGTGGCAAAATTAAAATCAGCCTCTATAAAACACATTTGAGACAGCCTACAGCAACCCCAAACGGCACGAAGGGCATACTTTATGCTTACACATTATAGGCAGAGGTCTGGAAAACTTCAAGGAGAGTAGAGGGAGTGCCGTACGAAACCCAGTGAGGTGTGGACCAGAACAAAACCTTTTCTCCACTTCTACCCAGCCAAATGCTTCCACACGGGACATCAGCCATCCCAAAAAACCGGGGTCCAGTTTGGATGGGATAGCGGCAATTGCCGTAATTACTTACTAATCAGGTGCTTGGTAGAAAATTCCTTAAAAAAAAAAAAAAAAATCGAACGGACCTATTCGTTTCATTTCATTGGAGACAGCTGCCAGGTGGGAGGAATTGCAAAGCCTTTCCCTGCGGGAGGAAGGGGGCAGCCGAAAAGACCCCGCACCAGGTCCTAGTCTCTGCTCTTGCCCTCCCGCCCAGCCCTGGGCGAAGCGGGGAGAATTCTCGTCACCGCTGTTCCTCGTTAAATAGAACAAAACCCAGCACCTTAGCAGGAACAAGGTTAAGTAAAGCGTTTATGGAGCAGCTGCCGGCCGCCGCTGCATCAGCGCTCTCTGCCGGGCGCCCGGAGCCGCCGGCGACACCGACACCGGTACCGGGCTCCGCAACCACCGCGCACTGCCCACGGTGCCTCTGCCTGCCCCTGGCAGCTCTGCACCGGCGGCACTCCGGCAGTAGGGCTGGTGCTGGGGTCTTTGAATGACAGAAGGGCCCCAGTAAATAGCTGAGATTACCAAAACATACATATATTTACTTAGAGACATAGGCACACGCATCACTCCCGCCACACCGGGGCAAATCCCAGCCCTTAGGACATGCTTCAACTTGTGCAGGGGAGGAGCAGTAGATGTAATAGTCTATGTAATTGAGTAGATAATAAGATGCCACTGGGAAACGAAGCTGGTGAAAGGTCTGGAGCACAAGTCTTACGAGGAGTGGTGAGGGAGCTGGGGTTGATCAATTTGGAGAAAAGGAGGCTCACGGGTAACCTTATCCTCTCTATAGCTGTGTGAAAGGAGGATATAGTCAGGTGGGGGTCTGCCTCTTCTTCCAGGTAACCAGTGACAGGACAAGAGGACACAGTCTTAAGCTGCACTAGGGGAGATTTAGGCTGGGTATTAGGAAGAATTTCTTCACAGAAAGAGTGGTTAGATGTTGGAATGGGCTGCCTGGGGAGGTGGTGGAATCACCATCCCTGGAGATGTTTGAAGAAAGACTGGACTTCAGTGGAACTCAGTGCCATGATCTGGTTGACAATGTGGTGTTGATGCAGAGGTTGGACTTGATGACATGAGAAGTCTTTTTCAACCTACTTGATTCTGTGATTCTGTGTAATGCTGGTACCCTCTGGGCTAAAGCAACACAGTTGGTCATCCAACTGATCCACTTGCACAGCTTATGAAATAAAAAAAGTGAGGAGGGACAACTTTTCATCACAGCTGAACATTAGTGACTGAACAGAACAGCAGCCCAGTCTCATACACAGACAGTACTGGCAACAATCCCCAACTGCAGTCTAGACAGTTCTTTTGTATTTTCTAAAATTTCTATCAAATATTTACAGCGGGCAGCATGTGTAATTCCTCAGAGCAGCCGTAGCTGCTATACCCACTAACCCAGGGGCAATGGGTTCAGCAAAAAAAAAGGCACAGCCCCGTGGAAACATCTTGGGCTACCTCATGCTAAACTCATGCTGTAGCACAGAGGTTGTGCTGAATTATCCATTTGGATAACCTGGAGGCTGAGCTGTCTGCACAGGATCCTGCCGCTCGGGGTTTAGTGCTCTTATCGTCCTGCCTTAGAGCTTAGGCAGATAACCTACGACTCAGATAGCCCAGCAGGAGTGTATCCACAGCTGCAGACATCACATAATAGCATGCCTCTGTAACAGCAGCTTTTATGCCTTCTACAGATATTCCTAGCGTGATTTTTCCAAATTCCTCTCCTTCCTTAGAGAGACCCTGTTGAAGTCCATTTCACTCCAAAAACCTCCTCTTTACTTTTGGATGCTGCTAGACTCAGCTCATATGAGCAAAGCCAAGTTTGCTCTTAATTGGTGCAAAAGTTTTCAAAGCTAGTGCTTTGAGCATTTTCCTTTATGAAATCTCAAGCTTTTGCTGACTGATGATCTTCTTCTGGCCATTTGGGAGCATTCCCGTTTGCTTTTTCTCCATAGCCTCTCACCAGATAAAAGGAACACTTTCAAATAATAAACATTTTAGATCAAAACACACATACCTGAACACCATTATAAAGTGGCTCCCCAGGTCTTGTAACCCAGCTCTGGCTTGAGACATGAGCTCTTTACTCCAGTTTAGAATAATGCTTTGGTGTCTGACACAGGTCCATTGTGACTCAGAAACAGCTACAGCACTGCCTCTTAGTGACACACACTCCTCACTTCACATCATGCATGTGAAAATTTCCAGATGTCCAGTTATGTTTTTTAAAATGGGGTTTACTCTTTGCTTTTTCAGAGAATGTTCTTCCTTATAAAATCTGCAATCTACAAGCACTCTGCAGCTAGTCTAGACTTAATTAGAAACACCACTTCCAGGTACCATCTTTATATCTACTGTAAAACACGTGTTTTTCTTATTTTTAATCCAAGTACATTTTCAGTTCTTAATGCACCAAATACTTGTTGCAATCAGTCTGCGCCTTTTTACCCTGTCAACATAGGAGGAATATTTTAGAGAAATCCTCTAGAACTCATTATATCCGATTTGTTAGATTTACTTTCACCTCCTGAAGTTTTATTGAACTATTGTTGAACTTTTATTGATTCTACATTCTCATATAAACAAAACAAGAGGATGAAACAAGGAAAGACAGTCTTCATTTCACAAGCCAAAATTTCCAGAGTGCTAAGCTTCAGAATGGCTAAATAGTTGGTGTCATTTCCATATACTTCAACTTTTTGGCTGAATTTGTAGTTCTCTAGAAAGGCAGTCAACAAAAACACCGTTCTTCACAGCTATCAATCTGGATACATCATTTGGCAAACTGCAATGCCTTTTAAATTATTTTCTGTAAGGGAACGTTGTGCTCTCTCCAGAAAGAGTATTTGGCCAGTCACACAAGTCTCCAGGTTTCCAGTAAATTAGCTGATGAGTAACAGAGGTGGTTACAGTAGCCTCTCTTTACTGCTTGTAGAAAACCTCCAACAATTTATTTGCAAGGGGTTTGGCCATGACCCAGAGCAGAGCTCTGAAAGCAAGGAGGCAGCTGCATACCTAACTTGGAATAATACCTGGGCTTTGTGGAAGTGGTTTAAGAAAGATGTGTGCAGTCATGTGGTATTTTAAATAACTGTGAGCGATTTCTGAAATAGAAACCCTGAAAACAACTTCTTCTAAAAACATAAGGGAGATGGAAGCTCAGACTTTTGTTCAGGATTACTAATGCTGCTGTTTTTCAATGACAGTCCAATGTATGGTATACTGCAGAGTGTTGTGCGATTGCCCCTCATTCTGCTGCATCATGAAGGAAAAATCCATTAGTTAAGGCTCCCCATTGCAAGGCTGTGGCTGGCTAATGTGGCTACAGAGGGAACCTGAAGGGGGTATGTTTTCCTTGTTTCTCCTTGTTATGGCTAGAAGAAGTAAGAACCTCAGCATGGAGGAAATTTGAGTCTGCTCCTCAGGTACCTTCTCTTTGGGAATAGGTGAGTTGGGAAAGGGTGTGAATTTTCTGAGAGGTCCCTCTCCAACTCTGTGGATGCAGAGCAGGCAGGCAGTGCCTGGGGTACTTTACATCTCCTGGCAAGACATACGAGTCACTCCCTTATGACAGTCCACCGAGGGATTGTCTTCCTTCTGAAGCAACCTGTCCTCACACCACATCATGGCTGAGGAGAAGTCTTGCCAGCTCCAGTAGAGGCTGTGTACATCTATTACCAGAGAGAAGGCACAAACATACTACAGCTGTAGTAAAGGAAGGAGCAGTGCCTGGGCCTTATTTGAGTTTTTAATAACAGCTTGATCTAAGACTTCTCTTCCTCTATCAGTCTAAAACTGTGAATCATGCAGAAACTTAAAGATGAAATTATTTTACAACTTTAAAATTCACCAGTTTCCTTCTCTTATTTGTCAGTGAGTGTATGCTGGCAGTAAAGAGTAGGGTCCAGACTGCAGAGGCAGTGGCAGATGCCTGAACAGAAGTTCTTTGGCAACAACAGATAAAACTCTGAAATCCCCCCGTAATCGCCCCTCTAGTCCCACCTCTGCTGAGACTGACAATTAATGCAACAATTAACAGGGACTCAGACTGCAATAACTCAGTATAAGATTTTGTACTGATTACTGTTTTTCCTTTGTCAAATACTCTAATAAAACAAACTCCATCAGTTCACTAACAGATCACCTACGAGAGGAACAATCTCTACAGGCAAAGCACCATTTCCTTCATCATCTTGAAGATCAGAACACCAAAGAATTTGACAGTTGCTTGCTCGAGAGCTTTACCTCAGAAGGGCTTGTTTTACAAACTTAAAAGCTAAGTACGAACAATAAACAACAAACTTCAAGGCCGATCAGCCTGTTGGCCATGCACCTTGTTACCTTTGTCCCTTGTCTCTCCAGGATCCCATTAGAAGAGAAAATAATCAGAAAATAACATTTGAAATAACTCTCAATGTCCTTAATGTGATGCATTCTATTTTTCTCCTCACCATATTTCAACCACATGTCTCAAGTTTCTGTTTCCTAAACGACTCTGTTGAGCTACCCCCAAGCATGTTTATAGGCCACATTTTAAAAAGAAACACATTTTAAATTAAGGGTCGTATGACTAGAACTTGAGGAAGCATCTGCAGTTTGCTTTTGCAAATGTTCTGTGGTGAGGTAAAGAATTAATTTTTTCAAGCTTTACAGAAAAAAAAGCTTTTCTTTTTGAAAATGTTTTCTGGGAAGAGTTTCTTTCCTTTGATAATGCTTTTGACTAGAGAATGAATATCCAAAATATTTGTGTGGGAGAGGCAGGAAAACATCAATTTTTTAGCATAATTTTATGCATCAGTAGAATTAGGAAAAACACAGCCATTCTCCCTAGCCCTATGGCTCCTTATCACTCACATATTCTTCATTTCAGGGGTTTAATATCATGATAGCTATCAAAACAAAGAAATTGATGTTCCCTACTAATGTTCCAGATGTAACTAATTTCAACTCTAAAGATTGGGAAAGTGTAATCTTGAATTAAATTAACAGACTTATTTCCATGGGACTTTGAGATTCCTGTCTGGATGGTTCTTTGTGGGTTCTTTTCCTTTCTTTTTGGATTTTTATCATATGTTATATCATTTATTTGGGTCTAAGAAGATTAAAAAGTATGTCTAGGCCTCAACACCATGGTGCCTGAGTGTCTCCTAAATTATTAAAAACAGATATAGCAACAATATCAACATCTATTTTTATGTATAGTGCAATCATTAGTACTCTGACCCCAATTCAGAAAAGGATGTATAGTCAGAAAAAAACCCCAAACAACATATGTCTAACTAAATATTTTTATGAAGCACATGTATGCAAAGTGGCAAGTTTAAGAGCATAATTGGAGCTAAACAAGGTGCTTCTGTGAACCATATATTTCATCACATATTTAACTACCAGTGCCACATGAAAATAGAACTGCAGAACAATCCTATTGGTATTGAATGAACTGTAATTTGGGACCAGTTTCAAGACAGTTAACTTTGGCTTTAAATGCTACATGAACATACATTTTCTGTTTATCTAACTGCTTCTTGCAGAGGTTTTATCTTTCTTCAATGTCACTTATTCTGGTAGATGTGTGTAAATGGAACTAGGAATAAATAGTCTATTTATTCCAGCCACAGGAGCAAAACACAGAAGAAAATTTGAGATTTAAATTAGCTGTAAGTGAATTAAAATTATAATTTCCAAGAATGATTTCTGGTCTTCTGAAACTGTGAAAGATGAAATCATGCATTGATTTATATTGGCTTACAACGCCTTTGTCAGTTGCAGAAAAGGATCAGCAACCAAAGAGATGATTTCTACAAGGAGGTAATGCCAAACTAAGAACTCCAAACTATACAGTAATAAAGCTACCGAGAAGCCATATAGAATTCATTGGCTCTTAGGAACCAATTAATTCAGTTTGAAGTTGTTACACATAGCTACGAAGATTTTGGCTTTGCAGCAGCCAAATCTGGTTGAAAACAAAGATTGGTTTCCTTTCTGCAGTTTTCTAGTTACAAAACCATGCACTCCATCCAAACAAAACCGCCACTAGTTTGCTAAAAATCTGTTCCATCCAGTTTGACTCAGTTGTTTCCTCCCTATATTTCTAAGGAAATAATGTGCATCCGTGATTTTCACTCTGTCTCTGGAGACTCTTATATGTCTGCAGTCAAATATTAATGTATTTAAAAACAGCAATTCAGAAAAGCATTTCTATGACTAATCACCTTAATTTGGGGATTTTAGGGGCTGCTGTCTTCCTGGAAAAAAAAACCTGGTGGCCTGCCAACAATAAAATAAATCTCATTTTTTTTCTATGTGCCTTTTATTTGTATATCTCCACACACATTCATTTTCCCATCCAGGTGCAGCAGTGAGATTCACATCCCCATCCCTGGGACATTTGCAATTATTTCCCTGTCACATCCTCTAGCTTAGCCAGGTTGCAGAGTTTGCACTTCTCACTGAGGCTGCAAGCAGCTACCAAAGTCCCACCACTCACCATCCTGACTGTGAAGCCAGCATTGGTCTGATCCCGGATTTTGGGGAGATGAACTTCACTTTCTGACAAAAAAAAAAAAAAAAACAAAAAACAAAAAAAAAAAAAAAAAAACAAAAAACCAAAAAACCACCCCTCGTATGGAGCCACTAGATGGCACTTTCAAAACACGGTTATGCACTTTCTGTGCAGCTACTTACCCATCTGGGTCTGAATCCCAAGGTGCACTGGAAACCTTCCAATTTATTTAATCAATTTGCTAAATAATAAATGCTACTCTCTGAAACTTACAGTGATTGCCCTTAGCAACAGATATATTTTAAAAACAGAAAAAGCAAAACTACTTTTTCACAAAGGATGGAGTTTCTCCTCCTTTTCCCCATGCCATCATCCTCTCTGGAACACAAGGCCATCAATATATAACTGTGGGTATGCTTTTGATGACATCCAATAGCCCTTACAGCACATGTAGGGAGAGAAACAACACAACTTCACAAGAGATGAGATACATGGTATAGTGGAAGCAGCAGCCTCCTTCCTTGTTTAGAATACAATAGCCCAGGTTTTCCAGCTCTGAGACTAGAAAATCCATTGCACTTTGAGTATATTTTGTATGCCTCTTTTATCCCCTCTCAGGCATCCATTCCAGAGGAAATACTGATGAAGGAACTGGGTTTTAAAAAACAGAAAATGAAAAAAAAACTGTTATAAGCAATAAGCTCTTCAAGGCAGCACCATCTGCCTCTTTATGTTTCTCTTAACACTCAGCACCATGACAGTGAACATCCAGTGAGGTCTCAAAACTTTCCTGTGGATGATTATGTAAAAAAAAATTCCATCACAGAACATCACAAGATGTTGCTAATTGCTATTAGAAGTTTAATGACTAATTCTTTCACCCCAGGGTAGACAAGATGGAAACATGTTACCATTGCAAGGGAGGGCCACCACCTGTTTAGCCTCTTTATATGAAGGTTTCAAACCAAGATAACCTTGCAACACCTGAAAAAAGGAAACTCTTAGGTTGTGTGCTGCTATTCAGAATTCAGTTCCATGGACTGGAATCTTCTAGTGTTATTTTTACTTTCATCACTCATTGCCTACTCCTGTCTATCAACAATCTGTCAGCACACACCTTCAGTCCTTGAATCTTGTTAATTTTTAGAACTCTGGAAACATAATACATGGAATCAGCTGGGGCTTAATGGTTCTGGGTGGTTTTGTTTTCATGTCACTAGAAACACTGCTGTTATAAAAGCTGTGTGACCTCAATTCTTGCATCATTTTCTGCAGATGATGGAAAATGGATAGCCATGTACTACAGTATCTGTAGCACAGCATGCATTTGGCTGCTTGAGATACTGGAAACATAAAGCTCTAGGATAAAAGTCTCCATAGTTCAGACTTCATGGTCAGGAAAAGGGAAAGAGTACAGCTGTGTCTGTGAACCAGACAAAGCTTTGTTCCACTGAGCTAGCTTTTTGGATGGCATATAGAAATCCATGCCTGTCTGCTTAATCTGTAGTGGTTGGAAATTTTTGTTAGCAAGGAAGCATTTTATGCGTCTTCCAGAGTATTTGCATTGTGCAAGCATAAGGAAAGACAGGTTTTATGAAAATATATATGTCACACACAGAAACAAACACCAAAAAATACTAAAAGAATGGTGCAGGTGCATCAAGAAATACCAGAATTAAGGCTACTTATGGACCATTAATTTAGTTCCTTTGAGTCTGCAAGTTCTGGTAGTTTTTAATTTCATTATAATAGACTGGTGGTATTTCTTTCCATGTCAACACTGTTTTATTGAGAATTTATAACAGATTATCATGTTATTTTTGTTACCAATGTATATTTTGCTTGCTGTATGATTTGATGTATGATCCTTACTTGTTGCACATTATTTTAATCCTTCTAAGTATTGGCTCGCTAACCTTTCTGAAGTATTTTTGTTTTAAATAGCTAAGGGTTTCATAAATAATTTGTTTTCATAAAATCTGTGTAAATAGAGTGTTAATGAGACAAGAGATCTTGCAGACTGGTTATGAAACAGAGGTTAAAAACATTCCTTTGAGCTGCTTAGACAAAATTCCTACAACACAATTTTTGCATATTTACTATTATATGTCAGTTTACATGGTCAAGCAGAACTCCCCTGGTGTTCTAGTAGTAGATGAAATAGAAACCCTTAGTTTTTTATGAGTTCTGAGTCATTAATTAACATCAAGACTGGAAGAAGCAAACAATTTCAATGGTGAATAATATACATCATAATTAATATATTTTCTCCTTTTCCAACCTTTTACTTGCTTTCCTAATGTGCATCTGCATGACAAAGAGAGAAATGCAGACATAAAATCACATCTTTGTTACATGGCCTTAACAAAAAAAAATGGCACAGTAGGAAAGCTGGTATTTTCTTTGTGAATCAGCCCTAAAGGGAACAGCAACATTATACTTTGTCTGTAAAATAGCAATCCTCTGAAATAACCTTTAGGTGAAGATACAGATTCCTTTACCCATTCAAAATGAACCAGTTTCATTCACCAATCTGTATCATACCCTTGTCCTTATTTCCTGCTGCCATATTTTCTGTCGTTCTAGATTCCTCAGCTACTGAGGCTGCTTTTGAGTTTTCATATTGGTTCTTTGTTTCTTTCCCCAGACTTTGCCTGATTTTCCCGTTCCCGCTAACTTCTCCATTTCAGCTGCCTCCTACAATCCTACCAACGACTCCCAGCCTAATTCTCCAACACCAGGTTTGTTCAATCTCAGTGACTCTGCCTTTGTAATGCATTTATTTGTATCCTTCCTTGGATTTCTCAGGGAAAATATTTCTCTAATGTATGTATAAAAGAGAAATATTGTTTTAGGGTTTTCCAGGTATATCCTGCAACTTGGGACAGTTATTGTGGCTTCTAAAGCCTTATTTTTAGTTAAACTACATTCTGTATGCGTGGGTTATTTTCATCATAATAAGGATTCTTAAATTTAGTGTTCTGTACTTACTTCAAAATCACAGTTGTCAATAATTTTTATCAACTGTCATGACTGTCCCTATGTGTAAAGGAAATCTGAGGAGAAGAACTTTTGAACACAGAATAAGATGGTGCCCTTGAGTCATCTCATCACTTTGCTTTGATCACTAGCTTAACCCTTGACTTTTTTACACCTTGAATAGGATATGATACCAATCCAACCACAGTGCCCAACTGCAAAGAGAAAGTACCAAGGGTTTGACGTGTCATTATTATGGAGGGGAGAGGAATATCTGTCAATGCATATCTTACTTCTACAGCATTTTCATGCAAAGTAACTGATAATATTATATATCCTTTCTATTTTGGAATTTTCTCTGTGAAGTAATCAGACTCAGAGCAATAGCTTCAAATTACATCATCTGCTCATATTCTCCATTATTGCCTTCTCACCACTGTTTTTCCTGTCAAGACAGTTATTGTGCAATTTGATAATTGAATAAGGCCTATGATAATTAACAACAATAGGAGGTGACACAGTTTAATGCAGGAAAGACGAAAGTCTAAGGAGCAAGGAGCCATTCTCTACAAGACACAAATTACAATACTCAATATAATTTTTCTTTCTCCTGCATATGGTTCGTATAGGTAGAATTAAGAGATCAAATAAAATGACACAAAGAATCAAGATTTATGGGTCTTTTTCTCTGGAAGAGTGAAAATAGGTTTTTTTGCTTGTGGTTGTGTTGTTTGGGGATTTTTAAAAGAAATGTCATTTAGACTCACATGTCATTTAGACACTAGTATAAGGGGCCAAGTTAAAAAATTTTTTCCACACTCAATGGCTGGAAATGGCTGAATGGCTCTGGAATTCAGTTCTCTCCAAATCAGTTCCCTTGGTACTGAAACGTTCTGCCTATTGAAGCACAGAATTTGAACAAGCCGCTATTAAGAAATACTACTACATAAAGGGCACGACTAGCGCATCTCATAAAAAATGCTTTGGTGTGCGAAATTGCTCAATTGTAGATGAAAGATTATTATCTTAGCATGAATAGCTGTGACTCAGTCTGACTAAGAAGAGTCTGAGTGAGAAACAAAAAAGCAAATTGAGGGAAACTAGGTTTGGCTGCTAAGGAACAGGTTATTTTGGTTCAAGTTTCATTTATATCATCAGGTTATCGGAGGACACAAAGGTCTAAAGATGTGGCTTGAAAGTTACAGCATTATCTCCTGTTCCTTCTCTGGATACCCCTCTTTATTAATTTCACGAACTACAAAAAGAATTGCCACATCCATTCCAAGAGAGAGATTGCCCAGCGAACAACACAGAAGCAAGGGCGAGGACTTCTCACAGCGGCCCAGGCATGTGCAGTACGTCAGACTGCTATGAGCCATGAGGACGCCAGCGTCACATCCCATGAAGAAAGGGATGCAGGAGTCGCGGGGACGCTGGCGTGCCCCCTTTGGAGAGACCGCAGCTCCCCGGCCCGCTCCCGGGTTCAGCACCAGGGACAGCGGCAGCGCCCGCCCCGCCGCCCCCGCTCCCCTGGGAACGGAGAACTTCTTGTTTGTCTACGTATGTACGGGCCTATATACACATAGGTTGGCAAAGCGTGTCAGAAGAGTAAACGAAATATTTTATACTTGAAATAAGGCTGGATTAAAAGCACTCTGTGAGTCTTAAAAGTCCTCTGTCATTTCAGCTTTTCAGTGGTTTTATATTGCTATTCAGGCAATACTCTTCTGATAGGGGGTTTTATGCTTTCTTCTTACAAGAAACAGTAGCGGGAAAACACAGAAATCATATATACCAGTTAAATTCCCGGCCATGCTGAGGTGAAATATGGCTGAAGGGGCAAGGTCTGAGCAGAAGAGCTAATAGGGTCAGTTACATTTGCATTTTGGAAGCAGGTATTTCTCACCATTTTGAGACCATAGGAGAACAATGATCAACACACAACAGTTGTTAAAACTCCTGCGAAAAATCATTATATCAGAGAAAGGACAACCAAGGGAAACATAAAATATACACAGAAGTGCAGCTATGAATGGCAAGTATTAAAAAAGAATCGTTACCATGTGTGGAGCTACTGATACATATCTGACCAGTCCCTTTAGGGACCAGCAAGTGCAAAATTACCTCTGGCTTGAGTAAAAAGCAATAATATAACTTCTGTTTTCCTTTTTAGTATCATTTACTACTTAAAAGCTTGTTTATATCTCCATTCTGAATATTATCCCCAAAATTCCATATAGAAGACAGCATGGGTTTTACATAATTTTTCCTAGAGACAGAATCTTACAAAAAAGACTCCTGAAGTTTATTTAGGCTATATCATTTTCAACTGATCTTTCATTCTTATGGGCATCTATTTCCATGTCTTATAGCAAGCTGGTGATATTCATTTATTAAGCTAATGTTTATGGTGTGACAGTAAATTAGACACCTTATGTGAAAGAAAAGAAGAAAAGGGAAAAGAAAAGAAGAAAAGGGAAAAGAAAAGAAGAAAAGGGAAAAGAAAAGAAGAAAAGGGAAAAGAAAAGAAGAAAAGGGAAAAGAAAAGAAGAAAAGGGAAAAGAAAAGAGGAAAAGGGAAAAGAAAAGGGAAAAGACAAGGGAAAAGACAAGGGAAAAGACAAGGGAAAAGACAAGGGAAAAGACAAGGGAAAAGACAAGGGAAAAGACAAGGGAAAAGACAAGGGAAAAGAAAAGGGAAAAGAAAAGGGAAAAGAAAAGGGAAAAGAAAAGGGAAAAGAAAAGGGAAAAGAAAAGGGAAAAGAAAAGGGAAAAGAAAAGAAAAAGGAAAAGAAAGGTATCACATATTTTGCATGTGAAGAGATGGGCAAATGTGTTTATTCTTCTAACTTCCAGCTAGAAAAAGAAAACTAGAGGAGGAAAAAAAAGATGCAAATAGATCATCCTGTTGTTCTGTAATCACCCTAATTAAGGGTGGACCTGCCTGCACAGTCACCTGTGTGGGACAGACACTTGTCCTTCCCCTGCAGTGGAAGCTAGATATAGTGATAAGTCTTGGTTTTCTAGATACTGGCCCAGGTATGACAATATACACGATAGCTGATGAGCTAGCAGCATGTGAATAGACTTGCTGAGACTTGCACCTGGGAATATTTGGGTCAGGTTTGATCAATCCAGTAGAAATTGGTGGGACTATTCAAGAACTACTTTCACTTGGAACTGTGGTCAGAGACTGCAAATGATCTGTGAAACGAAACTGCTGCAACAAAGCCTTGTCCACTCTGTGAAGTGATTCCAGTACTGCTACCTCAGTATTGATTTTCTGTTTAATTCTCCACTCTCTAGGTCAGTAAGAAATAAATTTAATTCACACACTTTCCACCAGAGCCACTGCAGTGGACCCCCTTCTGCTCACCCAAGATTGGCTCTTTCAATATTCTTTTCAGCAGTTCCCACATCAATATAAAGTGCTGAGTTTAACAGCCTGATTTAAATAGCCTTCTACCAGACACCCCATTTAAAAAGAATGGAAATGAAATGGAAATATTTCATCTCCCAAGGGAGAGTACCCAGACAGATTGATAATCTGCAAGGCAAAACTGTACCTCAAAAGCTATTTCTGTGACACACACACCTGAGACATACCACAGATTACTATGCACTGCTCACTTCAGTGGCCTACTTTGGTAAGCATATGCTCCTCATGTATTACAAAAGCACATACACACACATATATACATACATATGTACATAGAGAAAATGTAGATAAACACATATGTATCTCTTGTTCAGACCTACATGGCAGAAGAAAAAAAAAATCTTAAGAATAGATTGTACAAATCAAGTAACTGCTACAGATAGCCATAAACTGTTGGCTTTTTGGACCTCTAGCCCAAAAGGGTAACCAGCTATCAAATAGTTACAGGGTCCAAAATATTACCAGCCTGGAACAAAAACTAGCAGTGACAGAAAGTCACTGCTTAAAGTTGTAACAAGCCCTGTGACTTTCCAACATATGAAGGTAACGGGGAAGTTGTTTAAGTTTCTGCCATTTCAGAATTTTAAGCAACTGTGCCTGAAATAATTGGTTACAGAAAGTTTTGCTCCACTTATGAAGAAAATTATTTCGGAGAGCCACTGTATCATTAAAGTTGCCTGTTTTCATCAGTGTTGATCTGTATGCATTCATGCTCAAAGGCAACAAAGCACTTAAACATGTACATAATTTAAAACATGTCTTCAAGATCCCTAGTATCTTAATTCAAAATTAAAACTGGAAGTGGTTCAATGAATCAGCATTTCCAACAAGAGACAACTCCTTTCTTCCTCCCAACCTTTTAAGAAGAAAACAAGGCCACCCTTCTTACACTTCAGAAGGACATTAAAGTAAGTGACAATCAAATCAGAGGCAAAACAGAGCTTCAGTTAAGAAACTTGCCAAGCAAAGAGAAAGTCACTTGCAACTTAATGAAACAGCAGAAAGGAATCCCTAAGTCTATAAAGGAAGACTGGTTTTGCAGAAGACAGGAATTATCAGTGGTCAGGCAAATTGTCCAAGACACAAGGTTATTTGGAGCAACAAGAATTGGAGATATTTTCTTGAAATTTCAGGGGTTATTTTAAGAGATCAAGAAACACCAGAGCTGTCATAAATCAGTGTTGCTAAAGTGTGAGATAGAGCATATCAGAAGAAATAACATGCTGGAATTGCTAGGTTCCTGTAGCCATCTAGAGGAAGAACTGGTCATTCATGTAAGTCTAGCTTCCACTGAAATTATATTAAAATTTCTTTCAAAAAATGTATTATCAAATATTTTCACATCTTATCTCATAAGTCATTGAAAGTTATCATGTCTAGTCCCTCCAGTGTCCAGTCCTGTGCTCCTCAATACAAGAGAGATGTGGAGATAGTACAGAGAGTTCCATAAAAAGCCAGGATGATGGAGGGTGTGGAGCATCTCACATATGAGGACACAATGGGAGAGTTGAGACCACTCAAACAGGAGAAGACAACACTCAAGATGGGATATTGCTGATGTATTTAAATATCTGAAGAGAGGGTGCAAAGAAGAGAGAACCAGGCCCTTTCTGTGGTACCCAATGACAGAAGCAGGACCAGTGGGCACAAAGTGAAACTTGGCAGGTTCCCTCTGAACAGGAGGAAACAGTTTTCACTGTGAGGGTGACCAAGCCCTGTCACAGGATGCCCAGAAAGGCTGTGGAGTCTCCACTCTCAGAGATACTCAAAAACCTCATCATGGTCCCAGGTAGCCTGCTGTAAACAAATCTGATTGATTCGGGGGGTTGGACCAGATGATATCTAGAGATCCCTTCCAACTTCAATTCATCTGTTATTTAGGTAATTAAATGAATGCTAGTGATTGAGTTTAACCTGAACTTGTTTGTATGTACTGTAACCAAAGAGATTTTCACTGAGGCTTCTGGATGCATTTGCCAAGTGACAAACCACTAGACAGAAAAATCAGGCATTGAAAATTACCAAGTCACAGATTAAGAAATCACATTTTACCTGAAACAATTTTCTATTATGTTTTGCATTTTCTAGATGTTGGAATTTTGTCAAATTCAATCTTCATCTGTATCTCTGTATAAAGATAAAAACACTGTTCAGTAAAGGTATTGGTTCAAAAGCAAAACTAAGATTTTGAGCTTGCCTGTTGTTTTTCACAAACTCAAACAAAGATATCATGTATCTCAGCAGCTTTCAAAATCAGACACTCTTCCTCTGTGTTCATAAAATTTTCTGTATAACTTTATCCTGTGGACAGGAATGTCTAGTCTTGCTGCCAGTTGAACTTGGTTACTCACATTCCTGACCAGATTTACAGTTCCTATGCAGTGGGGAAAATTGTAACTCAATTCCTTCTTTTAACTTACAACTTAAGGAGTGTCTTCAACAATGATATTTTTTAGTAAATGATCAAAACTGAGATAGGCAAGCAGAAAAATTATCCATGAAAAAAATGATATTAAGATGTTTTTACATAATATATTTTCAAGCTTATCTTATTAAATTATTTAAAAAACAACAAAATGAAACACCCCACCCCCCCCCAAAAAAACAAACCACATCTCATTTTTAGGCACATTGTTAAAACAACAAAGGAATGTATGAGGGGTAATATTTTTTCCTAAGCTTATTCAGTTACAGAAACCATTTGGTTTCTGGGAGTTCGTTTTATTATTTTTAATCTCACACTACTTTGCTGTACTATTACACTTTTTTAAGCAATCTTCAGCTCTCACCACTGATTCTAAAAGTAATTGCAATTCAGGTAAATGCCTAAGCCTAGTACTTCCCATTGGCATGCACCCAAGCCCTGCTTGTTCCAGATGTTAAAACTGAGATGGTAGAAAGGCCACCCCATGCCATCCCTGGTGGTTACAGCTTCCCAGTGGGAGCTGTTGCCTGCCTCTATAGGGAGCAGGTGTGGCAGAGGCCCAGACCTAAGCATGTTTTGCTACAAACATTCTGAGTATTGCTACAGGAAAGGTGTGATCAGAGGAGAGACGCCCCCAGGAAGTGGGGCAGCACTCCTCGGAGCCAAATTGTCACTCTGCCTTGAGGCTCATGCTCAATCCACCCTTCAACTCACCTCCTGAAGAAGGTTTCTGCAAAAAAAACCGCAAAAAATTCTTGTTTACATTAGAGCTGGGCACCAAGTTAAGTATAAAGGGCAGTGGATTGGGCCCCCTTTGTCTCCTCTCTTTCTTGTTGTCTCACAACCCCAGCTCCTGACCATCCATGTAACAAGACCAGCCACTGGGCTCTAAGGACTGGTGATACTCTTTGTTTTCTTCCCTTGCTTTGCCCAGGCAAAGCACAGCTTTCATATTCTGCTCTGTGACCAGCAAATACTGGTGTGTTGTGGTGGCAATCACAGACTCTCTGTTTGTCATCCAAAGGACCCTTGGTATTTCCCTCTGGTCCCCTTATCACAGTAGAACTCTGCTTGGAAACCCTTCCAAATTCATCATGGTTAAGGAAGGTGTCAATTCAGCAACAGTGCACACCTTGTTGAATGCCTGGAGACCCATGGGGATGCTGAAGGTGGGGCCATCCTTTCTGTGCCCTATCTTCATTGTGTGGTGAGGGGACATTTTTTATATGGGGACAAATGCAGCTTCTCCTGGGGAAGCCCCAGTGAGGGATCAGTTTCTCAAATAATATGGGGCCAGCTCATGCTGAAGGGAAAGTCATCTCACAGGCAGCAGGACAGGCCAAGGACAGTCTGCTCGGGATGCTGCACCTCTGAAGGACACCACTGGTTTGGGCCAATGTTCCAACTTTATGAAATCACACCTACCCTCTTTCTGGTTCTGGGCACCTGCAGCACAATGCTCGCAGGATGAATCCTTGTTTTCACTGAACCCTTGGACTCCTCAGGATGCAGGTCATCTGAACTGCCAGGCTAGAGACAGAGGGACTGCTGTCTGTCTGCAGGGACTGAAGGGCTGTGACCAAAAGAAACAGAACAAAGATGAACTCCTGGTCTTGCAGAGATCCCCATCTCTTCCCGTCCACACTCCCCACTCACCACTGCAGATCTCATCCATCTTCTCCATGCTTTGGAGGTGCTGTGCAGTCAGCCCTAGGCACAAAGCTCCATCAGCTCTTGCTCCCTAGCACGCTTCCAGCAGCCTGGCCCCTGACCCTGCCTTCTCTCTTTACAGGGGTGGCCCCAGGAATCACCAGCAGTCCAGGGGAGTGGAACTGAGCCAAGTGGCCACCAAGCCCACCTACATGGCCTTACAGTGGTGGCACAGAGAAGGCAGAGACCCTGCACACAGCAGAAATGGGGGTCAGGCTGCCCAGAGCAGGTCTCCAGGGCCTGGGGCTCACCAATGAACCTGACAGCCACCTCTCGCACAGTGGCCTGAGGGTCCCTGAGGTATGGAAGGCTCTGATGGAGGTACTTCTCAGCCCTGCTCTTGTCCTTCAGCAGCTGGAGAGAGGACAAGGGGATGGGCATCTCACGTAGCCCCCAGTTCACTGGCACAGTCCCTCCTGCCAGCACGCTCATCATTACTGAGAGTCCTCCCTTTCACTGTGTGCAGGGAAGGGACTATCCTCTGTTCTTGAGGATAGGAACAAGGGTGCAGCTCCAGGCTGTGGGCTCAGGGCTGCAGCAGGGCCAGTGGGGGCTTTGGGTGCAGGGCAGCTCTCACCTAGCCTGCACCTTGTCCTTGCCAAGCACATGCTGATCCTACATGCCTGCTGCATTTCCAGCAGGTGCTTGAGCTCCTTCTACTTTAGCAGCTTGGCAGTAGCAAGGAGGGCTTCCCCAGAGGCCTGCACAACAGCAGAAGCCGTGAGATAACACCATGGCCGGAAAAGGAGACCTCTTGGCTTTGTTTCTGGAGTGATCCTGCCTTTAGGAAGCTGCGATATGCCCTCACCAAAGCATCTAGGGTTCTCTTGAGGACAGCCATGGGGTACAGGGATTGAGGCTTAAAGCCCTAGCCTCCAACACATGCCAGGGGCAGCAAAGAAACATGTGGGGACACACCTACTCAGGCTTTGGTGGCCATGTGTTACTGCCAAGCCCTGCTGGAGCAGGTAGGGCAGGTGCTGGAAGTGGCCATGCCAACTTCACCTCTGCTCACACTGGTTCTGCAGGGACCCTTCCCACAGGCTGTGCTGGGGGAGCACTGCTCACAGCCAGCAGCCCACCCTTTCTGTGTCACTGCTCAGCCTTGAAACCTGTACCTTGGTCACACCGGGACTCTGGTCACTCATGCAGAAGAGGAGCGGGATCAGTACGCCCCTTATGTAGCTGTTCTTCTTCTTGTTGCTCCCCACCACTGGCTCCAGCTGGTCTCTGAAGAGGCAGATGGAGAGCTCTCGCAGCTGGCTGCACTCCTGGTAGGAAGGAAGAAAGATAAGCTTTGGAAACAGCAGCTCCCTGCCCACTGTGATAGGGGGTGATTGTGGCTGAGATGAGACGATATGCTCTAGGGTAAGACCCAGAGTGGGGAGAAGGAGTGCTGGGCTGCAAAGCCCAGAAGCCACAAGAACCCAGATGAGCAGAGCCTGCTCTGGGTATATTTCTGTGTATATTTTCTGTTTTTCTTGGTTGTTCTGTTCACACAGCTGGGTTGCAGGGCAGCTGCCACTGCCCAATGCCTGCATCAGGGCTCAGGGTCCCCCATCAGCCTTACCGAGTCAAAGAGGAGCAGGAGATTTTCCATCAACTGCCCAGTGATGGGGCTGCCCACAGCCTCATCCAGGTTTTGCAATGTGGTGGTTTTTCCCATCAAATTTTTAAGGAACATTAGGCCCTTTATCTTGAGGTCTGCACTGTCAGCCTACAGGACCCTTATCATATCTGGCAGGAGGACCTGCATTTTTCTTGCCTGTGTGAAAGACAGTTTCTTTTTTGAGAAGATTCACACCTGGAAAACTCCTCAGGCAGCCACCAAGCCCCACCATGGCAGGGAGGGTGTTTGGAGCAGTCACCTCCCTGCCTGACTCCCAGACCAAACCAAGCCAAGCTAAGCCAGGCCTTACTCACTGCCCCAGGCTCAGCTGCCAACATGGCTGTCCTCAACACCACCCTGCTCACCATGTCACATGTTTCTGACAGCATGTGGAGGCCTCCGATCAGCAGGGAGGCTGTCACCAGTCTTGGATGTTTCTGATTGCTCTCAGTGTCAGGTTTGTCATCCAAATCCTTGGATGGAAACAGTCTGGAGGACAGCTATAGGAGCAAGCACATCTGTGAGATAAACTGGCAGAGCCTGCAGGCTCATGGCAGGGTATCAAGGCCTTTTCTGGTAACTCACAGGGAAGTCATGGATGCAGGTACCTCCTGCAGTAGAGCTGGGAATATCGGTCATCTGGAGGAACCGAAGCAAGCTAATGAATACCATTAATATCTTCTCCTGAGTCTGGGGCTTGTAGAAGATCTGACCCCATAGTTGCAGGGCTGTGCTGCAAGGCAGAGCACTCCATCAGCAGGGCTGCCTTGGCCACAGCATGGCCTGGGTCAGCCCCATGGGGCTTGGTGTGCCCAGGGACCCTGCCCAGGAAGGCAGCAGGGGGTTGAGGTGGTGCTCCCCAGGAGCAGCATGGTGTCTATGGGCTGGCATAGCCAGCTTTGTCTCCTGCAAACCCAGACAATGTTATCAGGGCTAGAAATGTTGGTGGGATGGAGAACCCCACTCCTTGGAGGTGTCCTGCAGCATTCCTTAGGTCTGGAAGTCAGAGTGTCTCAAGGTCTCTCTCTCCCCACAGCAAACAAGACCCCGGGATTGTCAGGGCCAGTACCTGTCTCCTTGTGGAGCGATGTTCAACAGTGTTGTGACTACCTCCTCAGGGTACTCATCAGCCATCTTCGTAAGCAGGGAGTCAAAACAGTGCTGAATGGCTTGTTTCTGGATGTCTTGCAGGCTGTCATAGATGCAGCTCACAATCTTTTGCACCTGGAGGGGACACAGGTGAGGATGATGCTGCCACTGGAGTGCAGCTATGTCCTCAGCTGCCCTTTCCATCCCTTCCTGCTGCCTTAAGGGGGCCTCAGGTGCCAGAGACACCTGGGTTTGGGAGGGAGGGAGGGAGGGATGGAAAGAGGAACAAGGCCTGACAGGGCTGAAAGGCAAGGCAATCCAGCCACAGGTCACTCATATCCATCAGCCAGAAATCCGTTTCTCTCATGGCTACTTCCAGAATGTGTTGTGCCACCACCTTGTCAAAGGCAGTGGTTTCTGTCATTACCTCCATGGCCGCAAGGATGATGTGTGTCCTCTCAGAAGGCGTGAGGTACCTTTCAAAGGGCTATACCAGGAAGGAAGGGAGCAAAGACATGTCACACCAAGCACCCTGGTGGTGCTGCTTAGCTGGGTAGAGTGAGCTGCCACAGGGTGCAGGCCCTACAGAGAACCAGGGCTCACTGGTGAGCTGGAGGGCTGGAGCTGCTGCTGGGGCACCAGAGGGCCACCCTCAAATAGTCCCTGCTTGGAGGACAGCAGAAGCCCTCGAATGAGAGACAGTGAGGCCACATCAGCTGCTCTGATTCTGGGTCCCTTTGCCCTGCCCATGCCACAGACAAGAGTGCCAGCAAAGGAGGAGTTCATTACCTTGGTATTGCACAGGTTGACACAACGCAGCAAGGAGGTGGTGTCACCTTCTCCATGAAGTTGTGTGTTATCCTTTAGCCTTGACCTGCCTGAAGAGTGGGGCAGATGCAAAAGTCAGTAAGACAGAGCAGCTCTGCCAGCAAGCTTTCCAAACAACTCTGAGATCTGCTTGTGAGACTGCAGGATAGAGTAGCCAAGGAGATTGTGGAGGCTGTCATACCGGGGTTCACAGACCAGCAGGGTTGAAGACGGTGAAAGGAGGGAGGAAGGAGAGCAGCAGAGAAAATATCCTGGACGCAAAGAGAGCACTTGGCTTCAGCAACATATGAGAGCTGGATGATATGGGAAACATGCAGAGGGACAAAGATGGTCAAGCAGAGAGGCAGAGCTTTGAGGAGATGTCTGTGTGGAGGGGAATGAAGCCCACCAACAATGTCCCTTACTATTCTACTTACAGATGAATTCACTGAGGTGATGAAGAGTGCTCAAAGCTGTTTCCTTTTCTATGGAGGAAGTCTGTAAAAGAAGAAGACACCCCAACAGCTGTCCGGGGATTGAGATCTGGATTTCTTCATAGCAGACAGTGCAGTCCTTTTTTCTAAAGAGGTCCCAGTTCTGAGTGAGGGATGCAGAAGAGCAGCAGGGCTGACAGCAGGCAGCTAGTGTTGAAGCCCTGCACCCAAGTGTGTGTCCAGAGCTGGATCCCTGATGAGTCTAGGATTTACAGAGCCTGCATCCCAGAGCAGTCCACTGGGCAGCAGCCCCAAAAAGGGAGAGCATCACAGCCTGTCTTGAGGGTGCTGTGGCCTTACCTTCTGTGTGGAATAGCTGTACAAGAAACGGCTCAGCACTTCAATCCTCCCCAAGGCCCTTGACCACACTTCCTGTATCCTAGAGTTTGTGAAGTCCAGCAGCACCTGTGCAGAGAGAAGCTGCTGGTGAGCCCCGGAGCAAACACACGCTTCAGCAGCAGCAAGGCATCTCCAATCCTGCGTGGGACTTGCACTATCCCTCAAGGCTTCCTTTGGCCTCAAGCAAAGCCTACAGCAACGCTCCTGCCCCTGGGCTCCCTCCTGGGCCAACAATGTGGCCATGCAGAAGGGCAGGTGCCGCCCTCTCTGCTTCTGAAGGAGCCTGGTAAGAGCCTAGTGACAGCTCCTGCTGCCCCATGGGAGGTGGGCACTGTCCTGCAAGGCACTGGTCTGGAGGGATCACTCACCCATGAGTGGGTAGCACCTCCCCCTCAAGGTGAGGAGCAGCCCTGGGACCCCCACTCTTAGCACAGGCCATACCTGCAAGATGTTCTGCAGCTCCTCGCTGATTCTAGAGGGAGGAGCACTGAGCACTATTGCCCTCAGCATGGAGTCCATGCTTCTCAGGGTCTGCAGGGGGTTCAGAGAGTGGTGGCAGTGATTCTTCAGCCGATCTGAGATTGATCTTAGTGTCAGGGGAGGATGCCCATGACCTTAGTGTCAGGGAAGGATGCCCATGCTGCTCAGGAGAGACCTAGGACCTGGCAGTCTGCTGCGGAGAGAGCAGCCTGCAGCGTTGGACATGGCTGCGCCTGAGAAGGGGATGAAAGGACTAGGGCAGGAAAGCAAAGCTGAGACCCTACCCTGCCTTGGACTTCTGGTCATGGGGCAGCACAGAGTGGTCAGGAAGTAATCCAGAGGGACTGGGAGTTTCCATAGCTCACCCAGAACTTACACTCATTAAGAGGAGTTGTTGATCTCTGTTTAAATGAGAGCATGGAGGAAGCCAGAAGACAGTTCTGAAGCATGTCTCTAGGAGGCTTCTCTTTTTGTCTGCCAGCACCACTTCTGCTGTCTTGCTGAGAGAGAGAGCACTGTGACCAGTGCCTTGAAACCTTGTGCAGAGGGATTCTGTCATCTGGGGAAGGGTCCTTGGAGGGATAGGCAGGTACCTCAGTATTTCAATGGTGAGCATGGCGACCTGCCACAACTCTGTGGACAGCTGGTACCAGGGCTCATCTGCCAGCAGCATCTACAGAGCACAACGGAGCTGCCACTTGGCAGCTGCCAGCACCCAGTGCCACCAGACCCTAGCTCTGCCAAGGTGCTGCTCTAGCAGGGTTCCAGTGCCAGAGGGGTCTTGCCCCCTTCCCCCGAGCACTGGGTGTCCCCTCACCTGGATCCTCTCTACCAGGTCATATCTGTGGCAGAAGTCAATCAGATGCTGTGATGAGCCAAAGAACACCGTCTTTATGCACAGATCCATGATTTTGTAAAGAAGGGTGGTCTTGCATTTCACATTCTGGCAGCCAGGAGATAGATAGACAGAGAGCATGAGAAGTGGGGACAGATGGCCAGCAGGATTGGAGTTCTTGGGGGCAGCACCATGTGGAAGCAGAAGCTCTGCCCAGCCAGGACCCCTCCAGCCAACCAGCAGCCAAGCCCCTGCCAGCAGATGTTGGAAGTCACCATCCAGCTGGCCACACGTACCAGGCTGATGTTGCTGGCAAGGATCTGGATGGAGTCCACAACTTCCTCTTCCTCTCTGGACATTTGTATCCAGCTGGCATCTAACAGAGGGGTAGAGCAGGGAGGGCTATTAAAGGTCTGGCAACAGCAGAGAGCAGAGGAAGATCTGCTCTCTGCCCAGCCCCACACACACTGCCTTGGCAGGGCCTTCCCGTGTAGCCCCCAGATGAAGAGCCCAGCAGAGGAGATGTCATGCCGGAGCACGGCATGGTGGGGAAAGTGCCAGGGCCCCAGGCTGAGGAATGTGCTGGCAGACAGACAAGAAAAGCCCAGCGTTCCACAGCACTGCTGCCTCCTGCCAGCCAGCTGCCCTTTGCTGCCCACACCATGGAGCAGGAGCTGGGAGAGGCTGTGCTGGGACCACCCTGAGCATCCGCAGCGTTCAGGCATCACGCCCACCCTCCAGGACCCTTGCCACCAGCATGCCAGGGGAATGTGATCCTGGCATTGTGCAGGATGTGCTGGCAGCCCCAGCCCTGCCTAGTCCAACAGGGCCCCCTCCCTCACCCGTCTGCAGTGGATCCACCACAATCATCTGGCAGGGCTCTGCTGGAGAGCTGCTTTTCTGGGAAGCACCGTCCTCCACCCAGGCCATCCTGGGCTGGCTAGGGGGTGTCTCCTCCTTTCTGCAGGAGAAAAAATGAAAAGTGGCAAAGGGACAAGTAAGAAGCATTGTGGGGAGACCTCAGCATGATAAGGCTGCTGAGACAGCAGGGAAAGTTGGGTTATGCTTAGAAGCTCCTCACCAGCTCCATCATTTTATCCTATCCCATCATCCTGCTGGACACAGCCGCTGTACTGACCACATGTGCTATAGTGGGGTGTCAAAAAGGGTCCCCCTGTGACCCATCACCTGCACCTAGCACTGTTGCAGTGTTTGTAGACAGGGAACCAGCCCCGAGCTGTGGGTGCTGGCAATGAGAAAAACTCTGCTATGGGTTTTTACATAATGTATTTTCAAGATCATCTTGTTTTAAAAAACACAAAACAATAAAACAAACAAACAGCCACACCAAACAAAAACCCGCAAAACTTTAATACTATTTTGTTAAAACAAAAAAATATATAGGGGGTTTCTTCCCAAGCTTATTCAGTCACAAAAATCCTTGAATCTCTGAGATTTACTTCTTATAACTCACAGTAGTTTACTGAACTGTTATACTTTTTATAAACAATACTCAGGTCTTGCTACCAATTTAAAAAGTAATTGCATTTTAAGTAAATGCCTAAGCCTAGTACTTCCCATTGGCATGCCCTCAAGCCTTGCATATTCTGGATATTATAACTAAGATGGTAAAAGGATTTCCCCCTCTAAGATGAGCATATTCTTTTAATGTAGGTGATCATTTTAACCTCCTCCTGAGGGCTACAACTCCTGGTGCTAGAGGCATGTTTGTAAGACAGCAAAAGACTAATTCCTCCCTAGGAAAAAAAAAAAAAAAAGTTTCTGCAAAAGCTGTGCAATGCAGCATTTTATTGCATCTATATACCAAAAATATTGCAGTATTTTATCTACCAAAAAAATGACAAGCAATATCCAGTAATGAAGGTTTTAAGTCTCCCTGAAGGGTAACTTCTCTTCTCTGCAAATTATTATGCTTCCTTGTTGGATCATTCCAATGATCCAGTGCTGGGGAGGTCTTCTAGTCCAACTCACTCATCAAACACAAGGCAACAGTATGAACTCAGAATTTTCAAAATCCTGAGGACTCCATGAAGACACTGTAGATCTGCTATGAGCTGACAAAGTTTGTCTTTCTGTGATTATACAGGTCTTGATAGTCCTTGGCTGTACCAACAGGTTGTCCCTGTGACATGGATAACAGTGGGGGCCTGGACTCCAGACTGCCTTGTCATGTTAGTTTCTTGATATTTTCAGTATGTTTCCCAGATCTAAAATATTGTATGAGAATTACTTTATTTTACTCATTTACTGGATAGTTCTCTTCTTAAAAAGCATTACAATATATTTAAAGCCCTCTTTGGTACATTTATTGCCCTTCCACTGACAGCCATAATTCCCCGTGACAACTATCATTAACAGAGAAAAATTTTCAAGAGGATTTCCTAATGTTGCAATGACAACAAAGAAGAAATACTTTATAAATAGTCCCTTAGTTTGTTTCTAGATTTGTTTTTCCTCAGGAATACTCCATGGTCTTCACCTTTCAGAAGGAAAGGGAGCCCTTCTAAGATGACATGGGAGATAAACGACAAAGGTGGGACTGACTAGTTCAAGCTACTTCTTCATGGGGAGAGCAAGGCAATTAGTATCTGCAGTGCAGCTGAAGAAGGATCTGACAGTGAGAGACCCATCTTTGAGAACATGAGAAAGTTTTTGGATGGAGCCTGGCACAAACTTGCAAGGGGAAGACTGTTTACTGTGTGTGCGTAGCCCTGTCAGTCCCTACAGATCAAGGAAGGCAGATGGAGATGGTGGCCTGCCAAGGTAAGCCCAGGACAATGTTTCTCTCTGGGCGATCATCAGGACCTTATCATGTATGCAGATCTCCACTGGATCTCAGCTGCCAAGAGTTGGCCTATGCATGACTTTGGTTGTGTGCTGTAATAGCAGGAATTTATTACTTCATCACCCTTGGGATTACTGTGATAGAAACAGAGCTGTAGCTAGTGGTCTGAAAACAGCATTGGTTTTACTTCAGGTGCAAAACATGTGCTCACAGTAACTAGAAGTGACTGGCTCACAAGTCTTTAAACCATTTTTTTAACAAAAGAGACTGATGAGTGTATTCTGCCTTTTGCTTTGGTCCCTCCAAAATACAGAACAAGTCTCTGTTCCATAGTCAAAATAACTCTGGAGACTGAAACTGGCAGTCATAGCATTTGCGTTCCCTGTGTGGCCCTGACTTGCTACAAAATGCCACCACTGAAACAAAACAGGGCTATCCAACCTGGGAAAAGCAAGATAGGACTTCACACACAAAAAAATTCTAGAAACTCACTTCCAGCTGAGATTGCTTCATGCCATACCACACTCCAAACTAAATGCACAAGATACTTCCTCAATGTTTAATTTTTTTACAATTAGTTCTTACGATGGAAGTACCACCACACCAGAAATCCTCTCTATTTCATGCAGACAAATTCACAAATCTACTGATGTCCTTCTCCCACAGACTGGGAATTAGTTTAGTCCTATATTTGGGAAATGCTCACTATGCTAGTGAAGGTGCTATGTGGATAAGCAGTCAGACTGGACCTAGAGAAGCTGTCTGTATAGATAAGGAAACAGACTGGACTTAGATTGCAACTGTTCAGAAAGTTTAACACCTGTCTTCTTGTTCACTTATCCTATAGATTAATGTGCCACTGCTTGAATTTTTGCAGATCATAACATGGCAGCAGAGGAAACCTGCTGTGAAGTTCCTGGAGTGGTAAGATGACTGACAGTAAATAAGACATCTTTGTGGTTTCTTGTCTCTGAGGTTTTAAATAAATTAATTTGCCTAGTTTTCACTGTTGTTTTTTCCTTCACATCTTCTTTATAGGAAGATGAGCAGGCAACTTTCTTACTTTATCGATTTATAAATATGGAAATTAGACATATATATATATATATATATATTTCCACAGCTCGGTACACACAAGGGAAGTGTTTATCAAGTAATGCTTAAATGAACCAAGTTTAGCCCATCTATTCCTTAATTGTTTGCTTTCCTTGTTGCATGTTTCTTCCCTTTACCACTAGAAATTAATGGGAGAATTGGGACATATGGAAACTCCCCAAAGATTGGAGCAGTGCTTTTCAGAGAGCCAGGTCATGCCAGTTTGGTGTGCAAGAAGTGCAGATATTTACATTATAAAGCAGAGCAAGCATCTAACAATACATGAAACGTAAGGGGGTTGCAAGTCTGTATTGCTCATTTGCTTAAAAAATTGAATTTGTTTGAAAATATTAAAGGACTAAGGTGGAAAACTGGTCCCACTGGAATCAGTAGTCTGTTCCCTGTTCTTTCTGTAGAGCCAGAACTTAATCCTAGATCTCCAGGAGGCAAAGCCTCTCTCTTTATAGCTGCTAATCAAAGTACTTCTAATTCCTCTTAATTTACCTAAGATTACAAAGAGGTGTGGTTATCCTGACTGAGATCTGTATTTTAATCCAAGTGTAAATTTCAGCTTTAGAGCCATTGCAAATTTAAATTTTCATAAGACAGGCCTTTCCTAGTCTCTGAATATTTTTCTTCATTCTTCATAAGCACATTAGTTTTTACCAAGAGTGAGATACACTGGGTTGGGAGAAGTCACCAATATCAAAGACAGCAAAATGTTAGTATATTATATATTATTCTGTAATTCTACGATTGTAAGGAGGACAACTATATAGTCATACCTAGAAATAGCAAATAATACTTATCTGTCAGATGTTTGGAAATGAAATTTTTTTCATGCTTTAAATTTACTCCAGATATAAAAGACAGTATCTTGCATTTG
Organism: Cinclus cinclus; assembly: GCF_963662255.1. Lineage (NCBI taxonomy): Eukaryota > Metazoa > Chordata > Aves > Passeriformes > Cinclidae > Cinclus > Cinclus cinclus. Next base: position 66,923,401 of record NC_085046.1, read on the forward strand.
AACTGCATCTAACTGAGAGTGACAGGGCCTGTTATCATGGTGAAATGTATGAAAGGCTAAGATTGGCAATAAAAAACCAGATACTACAAGAAATCAGTGAGAATGACACTGCTGACACAACTGCCTGCTTTTCTACCCCATGACCCACAGATCCCTTCAACACATTCATTCACTTTTCCTGCTTTTGTTCCAAAATTCCTTCTGTGTTTAGGTAACAAGTGCTTTCTTAATCAGACCAATCCTTATCTTCCGACTGCTAGTACTAAAAAGAAAGAAAGTACTGAAATCAAAGTTATACTCTTGTTCCTGAAGATATCTAACTAAAAGCATGTGAGTGGAACACTATGGGCAAACCTCCAGCTTTGAAGCAGTTCATGATTTGCATTGGAAATAACTATCTAGGGGTATGAAACAAGATTATTGGAGAGAATTAAATTCACTTATATATACAAACAATAGCAAAAAGATCTTCTGAAGCACCAAGAAACATTGAGCAAGATGAGGAGCTTTATTTGGAGTGCTTTGTCATTTTCAGTGATGAAGGGTATGTGGGATCTCAGGAGAGGATGGCAGTTCAGGGAAGGGAGTTACAGTTTGTTTCAAGATGCTAAAGAAACCACTTTTCAGGCAAAAAGGCTTATCCTGGCAAAGATTTTTTGTTGTTTGCTCAGGGTCCACCAGGTATCACAGTGCCAGGAGGTAAGAAAGGATTTCTGGGTCCCAAAGACAATACAGTGTGGCTGGAGCATTAAATCAGTTTTAGTACTCAAAATAACTGGGATGAAGAACAAAAAGAAATAAAATGATAGCAGAAAGTAACATCTTCCAAAACTCTACCTTCCAACACTACACAACTGACTTTACTGCAAAAATCCTTGCCAAAAATCTGATAGTGGCTAAAGAACTCCCGATGATTTCACAGCCTTTTTTTTTTTTACTATGATTACACCAGGAGGCTTGCCACACAATCCAGTATTATCCTTGGCTACTGCCTTCTAAACTTCTTCCTTCCTGCTAGTCAGGGCTGCTGTAAAAATGAACTAGAAATAGATATTTTATTGTTCCTCCAGAACTAAAAAATAAGTAGAAGTTTCATAATTCATGACAATTCTGACTTTAAAACTCTCTTAAGATTCACCTTAACTGTATAGTGAGCTTGTATCAAAGTCTAATGCCATTAACTGCCCTTTTCTAGAAGTGAATGGTCCCAGATGTTTTCAACTGCCTTGGCAGGAGGTAAGGGTGAGCAGGGCCAAGGAGGATCCCCAAGAAGACAGGGCTTTATTGTATTACACAGCACACACAGCCTGCATCTTCAGTAGTGGAACTTGGGCAACAGTTTTAGGTCCCAGTGTGGTACCAACACACATGACAGTGCATCTGTCATATGTCAACATGGTAGGAAGCAGCATTTTATTTTTTTTTCTTTTTTTTTTACTTCTTCAAATACCATCTCCAGTTTGCTGCAAAGCCCAGCAGGAAATCCAGGTCTGGAGAAAGCTGGCAGATGGCAGGAAGATGCCCTGGTGCTAAGGCCTAACAGCACCTTCTCAGAGAAACACAGCTACAATCTTCCTGTGAATGATGTGGTTATCTGGGATGTGGCTGGGACAAAGGGAAAGCATCATGTCCCTGCTGCAAGCAGAGTCCTACTTACCAGATGCACATGATTTTGTGCAACACTCAGAGCTCAACAAGGTGTGATGAGAATTGCTAACAGAAGGTGTTTCCAGGGTTTCCAGCAGAGGGGGAAAACCTTGTTTTTAGGAGCTACTTTTGTTTCCAGAAATGGGGTGGAGGGAAGAAATATCTTCATAAATATTTCTGGAGACCTGTTCACCAAAACTTTGAGAGAGTTCAAGATCCAAGCCTGAATTTAAGATAAAGGTATTTCAAACACTAAAATTAAAGGACTGTAGAGCAGGCAAATCTCAGAAAATCTACTCAAAAAATGACCTTTAGAAGAATAAGCCAAAAGTGTCATATGGGGGGAATAGGAGGTAGCGGTGGAGGGCAAACTCACACTAGGTATATATAGAAATAACTAAAGAAAATTAATGCACTATTAATGTCAAGTAAAATCAAGCAAATGTATAACTGACCTTTTATGCAGCCTCCGTGCATATTAGTGGAGAAGTCGAGAAACTGCCTGCTATTTTATATCCTCTAGAACAGGTCTAATTTCTGGTTAAAAGAGAACTGAAAATAGTTCTTGCTGGACTTGTGAATATAAGTAAAATGTCCACAGATGTAAATAGAGCCTGATTCAAACAACAGTGGGAATTCTTTTCTTGCTGAGAACTTTAGAGTACTAATTCAGCTAGTAGCCTGTAATTGCCTTCATAGCATTTTCCACACGTACCTATAAGGAATCACATTAATTTTATATCAGCGGCATTTGCCATCTCCTGAACTTGCTCCTCCACATGTAGAATTCTCAGCCATTCATCACTGCATCAGCAAGTGGTGACAGTTTAATACCTAACAGTTATGTCCACCAGAAAACCTGATCTGCCTTGGCAGGCCATGTTTATATAATTAATTTTTGTGGTCTTTTAAAAGTGACTCCTGAAATATTAGCCATTCTTTAGCCTCCTCTGGCAATAGTTCACATACCTGGTTGTGCCTCTTCACCCTTCCATCTTGAACTGAAGGGCAGTACCCACTAATATGTGAGCAAGTCTCACCCTCTGCTTGAGAACACCAACAGTTCTTGAGTGTCCTCCCTACCCCTTGTCAGAAATGTGGCATAGCTTATCTGCAACACGGTGATGAGCTTTTGGAGAGAAATGTCCCAGTGATGCTTGATCCAGTTGTCATTAGTTTTCTCCTTTCTGAAGCTTGCAATCACACAGCCCCATATGTGGGCAACACAAGCAACTTGGTCACATTCAAAACCTCCTATATTTGCCAGTCTCAAGGCCTTGGAAAGATGAGATTTGGCAAATATATCTCCCATCTCCCAAGACAAGTTCCTCACCACCCACAAATTCCAAGATCACCATGATTGCTCTGGGGTCCCAAATAGAAGGAATTGTCTCTTAATCACCACCTGCCACAGGTCATAGCTGTTCGAACTCTTTACACCTACCAGATGACTAATCCTGTGATGTCATTTGCAAACTGAGCAATTTGGTGCAGACTCTGGACCTGAACACTAGGAACCACTCCAGAAGGTTTGGCAATACCTAGATGTCCATCCCAAGTGCTGGAATACAGGACGGCATCACAGGTAAGTAAGGATAACCAAGCCCTGATCCCTCAAATTGCCAAGTCAAGGGTTTGCAGGTACATGGTTTTCCCATTAACTTGGCCTGCTAAGTAGAGCAGTCATGGGATAGTACATCCCTTCAAGATGCCCACTTTGTCAAATGGCTTCAGTGGAGCTTGCTCACCCTGCTTTTACAGCCTGTTCAGTTTTTCTAGTAGAAGCAGCTCAAATATCCCAGCCCATGGGTTCATATATAGATATACTGAGGTATTTTTCTGAAACTGTCTGTATCAATAATATTGAGAGATGTGCCATTAATTGCCCACACCAGACAGCCACTGTTCACACAGGAGCCCTTTGCAGGCTGGATGTAAAACTGTGGCACTTCTCCCCCTGTGTTTTGAGGTCTGTCAGATCACAAGAGACCTATAAAATTTCAGAAAAAAATTTGTATTTCTCCCATGATTCACCTAAAAAATCAAGTCATCTGCAAAGGCCAATGTTGTCAAATGTGTCTAACAATGCTGGGAGTCATCCCCTTCCTCCTCCAACTTGCACAGCAGAGGGTCCACAGACAAGTACACTTTTGCCATCATTAGATTGTAATCTCTAATGGCAACCTGAAAGAAATGGAGGCTCTAAAGTTTCCAGGCTATAGATATATGTATTCCTCCTACTCTACTCCATACACACCCCTCAAACTATTTTCCAGAAAAACTGACAATGCTAGATCAATTACAACTATTTTGAAACATGTGCTGTGAACAGATTTACAGATGACAAAAAGTTAGAGAGGTTTAAAGATTTTCCTGCTATTTCCTAAATGTAAATATTTATAGCTACATTTTAAAATTGAACAGAATTTAGTAATACGGTTTTAAAAATAAAACCATATGAAAAGAAACTTTGGATTATGTTTTTAAACTCCTTAGCTCAGCCAAGAAATCAAGCACTATCCCAGTTCTACCCTTGGCTGCTTGTAAAAATTTTCCAGTAGTTTGATTTAATAGGAGAAAAAAAAAAAAAAAAAAAAAAAAAGAACAACCACATTACTCTTGGCCTAACTAAAAAAATACCAAAAATATAAATCTGCAATATTTTAAAAAAGAGAAACCTAATCTGCCTAGACTTAATGGTGAGCCTGACCCCAGAGGACCTAAGGGATTTTTTGGAGTGAAAGAAACAGCTGGGAAAGCAGGTAGGAATCCAAAAGCCCCTAGGGTCAGTTCACAAAGAAGAGTTGTGGCGAAACATGCTACTCTTATTTTATGCCCTGCAATAGACAAAGGCTTTAAGAGGTAAAAGGGCAATTTGGGTAGAGGTCTCTCTGGCTTAGATAGATGCCATGGTCTTGGAGGTAATGCTCACACTGAATGACAGCCAACTCTTATGGAATACTTTCATCCTCTGTTTACCATCAATTCAACCATTAAATGAAATGTTTTAGGAGTGGAAAGCTTTGCACACAGTATGGGGCTTATGTGTAATCAGATAACAATACTCAGCAGCAGCTTCCATGCATTTACTGTTGTAGCTGTACTGCAATATCAGTACTCATTCAACCTCCATAAGAAATTGAGTTTGTCCAACAGTTCCCACCATGCAGGCAGAAAATGGGATGTGTCCCCAGGCCTTGGTGAGAGAAATGGTACAAGTGTGCATGTTGAAGGAAAGGGAGAGAAAGATGCTTTGTCTCCCAGCAGCCTTTTCAGTGCCAGGGAACCCAGCCACCCTCCCTTATGCACATCTGGCCTGCGGTGATTAAGTGATAATGACCCCAAAGCCCTAAATGTGGCACTTAGGGACATGGTTTGGTGGTGGACTTGAAAGTGTTAGGTTAAGAGCTGGACTCAAAGATCTTAGAGGTCTTTACTGTGCCAGTGATTCTATGACTTGCATGAGGGGGGTGCTGCTCATACTGGAGAATCTGAGAGAAGGCATGCCCTTACCCAGTGCTTTGCTGCTCAGTTTCCATTGACCTCCTAATCCTCACTGGTATTTCTCATGTACACATGCTAGGCACATGAGAATTTTACCTCAAATTTTACACTAGTACATTTTCACCCTGTCTCACAGAGTCACTCCTGGTCAAAGCAGCAGGAATAAGACTTTTTTTTTTTTTGGCCACGTAAAAAAAGCATTTTTGAGCGTAGCATCATTCTGAGAGCATTACACAGCATGTAAATTCTGCTCATCTCAGAACAGCTGAGGACCACAGAAATACCAGCAAAGTAAACGACTCTTTCAGATTTATATTATAAAAATGTATAAAAATTGGAACAAACTCAACCCAAAAACCAACCAAAACCCACCTTCCGCCTAAATACTTACAGTTTGCTAGTAATTTAAGCATTGTTATACTAAGTCATATTGCTGCTATTCTGTATATCTCCCCACCCCTCTTCCATACTCATAAGGCTGGACTATTAATTAACCATGGTAATGCACATTTCCAAGTAGCCTAAATCAGACAAAACTAGGTCTTGAGCACTGCCGTGTTATGCAAACCCCAGGGTGCATTACACACTTTGGGCCCTAACCAGCAGTCATTTCCCAGCCTCAAAACAGCATATTCACAACATCAAGGCCATTAAATCAGTCAGTAAAACCCTCATGAATTGCTATCCTGCTCAGAGCAAAGACCAATTCTTTAAAGATTGAGCCTGCTCAGGAGAGCCCTCCCCAGCCACCATGTCAAGTCAGCACCTGGGCAAGTATTTGCCATTGAAGAGAGCGAGAATCACCTACCCCGAGGCACAAGGAAGAAGCAAGAGGCTGCAAATTCAAGAGGACTGGCTGGAAAGTATGAGGCTGCCAATGAGAACACCCAGCTCAGCACTTCTCCTGAACAGGGAACTGCTCACGGCTACAAGGCTGAACCAGCAGGTTCACTCAGGCTTTTCAATATCAGGGAGTTATTGTCTCAGCAGCAATCATTCAAAGTTGCCAGTCTTTCTTTTTTAAATGCATGAATAGATGTCATGAACAGGTGAAATTCATTCCATCTTAGGTGCAAAAGAGCTACAGATCATATGAACATTCTGCTCTAAATACACAGCAGAAGCCCCCAACTCACACCTGTGCTCCTGCTACACCCCACTACAACCAGAGTCTTCCTACTCTTCGATCCCCAGGCAAGGCTCTCCTAGCCCAGAAATGCTGAACACTGCTGCAAACACAGTCTCCACACTGCCCCACTGGGTGTGCTCACCTGTCACGTTCCTCTCTCTGCCAGCTGACTTCCCCACAGGGCTGTATATAGAAAAAAAAATAGATTCCTCCAAACTTCCTTCCTCAGCACCTTTTGATGGTAGAGGAAAACTCTCTATTTATCTCGCTAGCATCCCACATCAACAGTGTCCTGCCCCACCTGCTGCCTACTCTGGCTCAGCTGCTACTCAGACCCTGGGCACCTGAGTCTCACACCTCTGGCCACATAAAGCCACTACTAATACCCCACCAGCAGCTGCTGCTGGAATGTGTGCAAGGAGAAAGCCCTGTCACCATAATTTCTATGAGGTCATCTCATATTTTGGTCACTATGAGAGGATGATAGCATATCACTAAAGCAGTTGTATAAAACCATAGTAAATTCTTGTAACTGATCACTCTGCTGAGAACATTGTGCCTAGCCAGAGGTACCTGCACTGTGAGCGACAGGGGAGAGGACAGGACAGCCTCCATGTATACAAGTAATTTTGTGTGCTGGCTGAAGTAGTTTCAAATCACTCTTGTGCCCTCTAATACTGTGGTCATTTAGTCCTGCTCTGGTTTCTCAGCTCAGATAAAAGGAATCAGCAGGATGCCAGCAGCCTACATAAAGCTGACGACAGCACAAGCACTGATACAGTACCGCAGTTTTCTCAACCTAGGTTTTGGGAGCCAACAGAAGAGGCAGAAGGATGTTACAAGAGGCAATTGTTCAGGTTTTGAAAGATGTTCCTGTGCCACAGCTGGCCAGCAAGGCCAGCCTGTTTTTTGTTCTGCTCATTGTCCAAAGTTGCATGGATGTGTAAGGGAAAATCTGACTCAGTCCCTTGTAGCTGCAGAGACAATGAGCTGGATCACAAGCAGAAGAAATATGCTTCCCATTATCATCATCAACTCTATGAACAAGTGTGCAAACTGGCATTCTGCTTCTGGGGCATAGCTTCTATTATTAGTGTTATCTTCATTTTCCTACTGAAGAATCAGAATCAGAAGCCCTCATTCAGAAAAGTGATGGCTCAGCATCATGAAATGTAATGTGCCTACACACTTTTTACAACAAAGCTGCTTTGCAATGAATGTCTGCTTCTTTTAAAAATGGTTCTTTCTCTAACTTGGACTTCCAAGACAGTTCAGATAAAATTATTAAGTAGACACCAAATACTTTAAAACTTCAGAAGTTTATTGTCCAGAATAGCTCACATGTTACAGTTAGATTTTTTTTTATTTTCTTTGTTACAGGAAAATCAAGCAAAACAGTAGAAAATGTATATGGATTAAAAGAGAAACAAAAGCCCAGTCTAATAATAGCCCTTTATATCCACCAAGTTACACTTCAGAAAATGGCTAGCCAAACATAAAGAAATAGACCATCTGAAAGACAGTTTCATGTTTATGGTATAGATTCTAAGCCAGTATTAGGGGCATTTTCTCTCCATATTGTTAATATCGTTTTTTTTTTTCATAATAGCAAATTGAAAAAGGTTTATGTGAAGAAAAAGTTAACTACTGCAAGACTTTCAAACTTCAGTTATCACCTTATAGGTTGATAGTTACAGATAATAGCAGAAGGCACATGACACAGTACTTAAAATATACAGAGACCTATTAAAATCCAAAGTCAAAAAGAAAATGGGAACTGAAACTCAAAATTCACAAATATTACTTTTGCATTCCCTAATCTGTATTTTTATAAGTTTGCATTCAAGCATTTTACAGCTTTTTCAGAAGAAAAGTGTAACACACTCAGAAAAGACTTCAAGGCTTTGCTATGAGTTACTTTGTTGGTGGCTTTTTTTCTTTTAGTAAATGGAATATAGGATAATCTAAATAATAATGCAGACACTCGTCATTAGCGCCCAATAGACCCACTGCTGAAGGCTGAGTATGAGTAGGAATACGAAGAGCTTGCTGAGGCATCGAAGCTTCCTCTCCTAGACCCACTGCGTGAGCCTGAACGCGAGCCAGAGCGCGAGCCAGAGCGAGAGCCAGGTGCTGAGGAGACATTGTAGGGACTGGATATGCCTTTAGAGGAAACAGAGGCTGCTTCCAACAGTTTCAGACCAGTGATGTCTTCCACCATTGACCGGTTCATTGCATCTTTGTAAGATATTTTCAGCTTGGTCTTGGGGCAGGTCAGAATTTTGGGATAGCTGTTGGTGTCTTGTAATTTCTGGGCAGCACGACCATCAATCAATCCATTCCTAATGGCTTCTTCAGTAGTTATTCTTCCACGCACTTCTGGGTCCACAAGACCTCCAGTGAGGTACTGGAATTCAAGGAACCGCTGCCCAGCCTCATAAGGCAGCCATTTTTCCTTCACTGCTTCAGCTGCTGACATCCTCTTGCGTCCACCCTTTATGCCTTCGAACCCTATGAAGGCCTTCTGGGCTGGTTTGAGACGTGTGGCCATATCCTGATCGATGATGCCTTGGCCAGTGGCTTCCTGGAGGGAAAGCCTCTGGCCAGTGGTAGGGCATATTATGCCACCGGTGCAGGCCTGGGCTTCCAGTAATCTCTGCCCGGTGATGCTATCCACAATGCCCCGCTGTATAGCTTCTGAAATCGAGATTTTCTCCAAGTTTTCTGTGTCAAATATGGCTGCAATAGGACTGCATTCGTCTGGGGTCTCTGAGAAAGAACCACTCCTGATCACTGAAGAACTCCTGACACTCAACACAGTGGGAGACCGAGTCACGGACTCGTGCCGGAACACCTCGTCAGTGCCATTACGGCAGGAAATCATGTCTGCAAACTGGGTCAGGCTCAAGCTGCCAGAACGGTACTGGTCAAAAAACTTCCTCTCCACCAGGCCTTTATCAATGGCATCTTGGATGTCATACTGGCTACCTGTTTTTCTGTCGACAAGGACTACTCTGCTGCTGCCATCTGATCCCGTGATAGTTATTTCTTCCCACTCGCACTCCTGCTCAGCTAGTTCCGTGTAGGTGTCATAATCTATGAGGCCTTTGCTGTATGCCTCCTGAACGGACATCTCCCGGTTTGTTTCTGGATCTACAATGACCACCCTGCGCTTCCTAAGGGTATTCTTCTGTGAAGTGTGCACCACCTTCTTCTTCTCTCTCAGGGGCAGAAGGCAGAGCCCCGTTGCATCATCCTTTATGCATCTTTCTTTCAGCTGCAAGTAGGTCAAGTTTTCCTCTGTGTTGGGATCAAAGAACCCTTTGGTGTCATCACTTGGATCACTAAGGATCTGGTTGAGCTCCTCATTGAAGTAGCCACGCTTGTAGGCCGTCTCTACTGGCAAGCGGTAGCTCTCTTTGGGGTCGATGATCCCTCCAGTAGCGATCTGGGCCTCCAGCAGACGAATGCCATGGCCTCTCTCTATGAGCTCTTTGTTCATTGCTTGGAACAGAGAAATTATGTTTCCAGTTTCTGGGTCTTTGTACCCAGTGACAGCTCTTTCAGCAGAGAGAAGTTTCTCTTTAAATTCAATTCCAACGAGGCCTCTTTTGTAAGCTTCCTCAACAGGCAGCCTCACATTGCTGACAGGATCCACTATGAACCCTGTGGCTGCCTGGGCCTCTAGGAGTTCAAGGGCTGTCCCTGGCCTAACCAAACCTATTTTCATAGCCTGATAAATGCCAAGTTTCTCTTTAGTAGCCTCATTGTAGATACCAGCAATACAGCTAGAGCCTTGAAGGAAATCAATAATTCTCTCACTCACTTCTTCCACTGTAATTGCACCTCTTTCCAAGTCATTCCTTGTTGATTCCTTAATGATTCCAGCCTCAAGCAGTGCATCTGCTGAGACAGGCTGCCTGATCCCTTGGAACGACATACTCCTCTTCTGCACTGGAAGGAGGAGCAGACCAGTGTGTGGTTCAATCCTGCATTTTTCCTTCAGCTGCATGTAAGTGACTGCCTTTTTGGTGGTGGGATCAATGAAGTTCTTTGTATTGCCTTGGCAGTTGTTTAGCATCCTGTACAGGTCTTTGTCAATCAACCCACGAGATAAAGCTATCTCTTTGGGTAGGAAAACACTGTTGACAGGATCAACAATCCCTCCTACAGCCAGCTGGGCTTCAAGCAGACGAATTCCAGTTTCTCTGTCAACCAAGTTTTTCTTGATGGCTTCAGATACCGGCACAGTTTTACCCGAGAAAGGATCCTTAAATCCTGTAATAGCCTTTTCTGCTGTATAGATCTGTTCTCTGTCATCGAAGTCAATCAGATCTCTGGCAATAGCACTGTCCACTGTTAATATCTCATTTCGATGTGGGTCTATCACACCTCCTGTTGCTGCCTGGGCTTCTAGGAGCAGGACTGCATTTTCTGCTGTTAGCAGCTGATTCCGTTTGGCCTCAACAAAGGAGTACTTCTGTCTGGGTGAAAGGGACACCCCTGCAATAGCACCTGCCCCTTTGAGGTAGGGCTCAATATCAGCTGCAACCTCTTCCACTGACCTCTGCCCCTTCAGTAGTTTATCCAGTGTGAGTTTGTCTATCAGCTGACACTCGTACAGCTGCATGGCTGTGATCTTCTTCCTCAGCCCACTGAACACCAGCTTGGAGGCATCAATACAGAAGTCTTCCTCGGTCTGCGTAGATCTGTGAGCCCCATATGGGCGCTGCTTCAGTTTCTCAATCTCTCTTTGCAGCCTGAGACGTTCTGACTCCAACTCTGACTGGTTTTTGACAGCAGTCTCTTCCAGTCTGCACCGGTATCTCTCCTCAATCCGTTTGATTTCCATCTGCAGCCTTTCAATCTCACTCCTCAGGCTGTTCTTCTCCCTCTCACTCTTCTCCCTCTCACACTGGATCTTCCTTATGGATTCCTCTGTTCGGGAGTGCTGGCTCTTCCACTGATTGAGGTCATTCAGAATTTGCTGCTTCTCACTTTCCAGGCGTTGCTTTGAACGTGATTCTGACTCCAGGGTAACTTTCAAACGGTTCAGCTCCTCTTCTAATCTCTGCAGTCTGGCTTTGTCTTGCTCCAAAGCACTCATTTTTATCAGCAGGGTTTCTCTTTCTTGCATAATGTGACTATACTGATTTTTGGATTCTTGAATCCTACTGGATGCCTATGATTGGGGAGGAGAAATAAACCAAGAAAGGATGGTTAGAGTTCGTGCTGGTTAGAGTTAGGCCCTCTGCCTACAATACCCTCCAGCCTGTCATTTAACCTGCAGCAAGCTCCCACTGGAAAACATTCTAGTCACAGCAGTGCCTTACCCAAGATTATGGACACACATAAACCAGAGAAGGCTGGTTATCCCTTCACTTACAGTGTCTCCAGTACTGCCAGAGACCCAAGAGACTTCATTCTGTTACCCACAGCCTCGATCTTCAGCTGATTTAGCTCTCTTTAACATTTTGATACTTCTCACAGTACACTGATAGAGCATTTAAGACTCATAAATAGGATGCTCAGCAGATGTCCTGGCAGTCCTACTAATCCAGGGGAATTTGCATCAGCTAAGGATGGGTCATACATGGATAAAAAGGAAACATATGACTGAATTTTTGCTTTCCTTTTAGTTTCACATGTCACTCCAAACCTTTTGTCACTCCAAATTTTACCTGCGTTGCCTTCTGTTTTAATTCACGCAGTGTCTTCATATATGCATATGCACAAACACTCACAAGCATGCAGGTTGTATGCAGTCCATATTAAACTGGATACAAGTTTATCTACTTGTAACACATGCATATATTAGTGTATATATACATGCACAGGTGTTATATAATCCTAAATGTTAGTATTTTTTAATATCAGTATTAGGATTTTTAAAATAAAGGAAAGAAAAACTGAATAAAGGATACAAGAAAAGAAATATAAGGGACAAGTATAGGAAAAAAACATTTTCACACATGCTCACTTGTATACAATTAAAGAGTAGCTCTTTGTACAAGAAACCAGGCAGAAGAACAAAAAATTAAAAAATGTTTTCTTTAAGTTATGTTGTCACCAAAAATTTAAGAAATAAGGGCCAATAGTAAAATTTGCAAATGCCCCTAGTGACTTAGGAACATAAATCCCCCAAACAGTCCATGAAAGATCGGCTTTTAGTACCTTAGGTACAGCTGACAATGTGACTTTTAATCCTCACTTGCAGTTAACATCTTACTCAGCTAATCAGCACCTTGACAGCTTGCTGGTTCTGGGGTTTTTAGGCAGTTTAGTTTGTGACAGCATTCAGGTCAGCCTCAAAGGACAGCTTTAACCCATCCTGGCTGAAACAGCCTGGGAAGCTCACAGTCAGCAGGGAATTGTTGAAGCACAGTGGTACTCCACGTGTTCCCATCTTTCCCTAGAATGGTTTTCTGGACACTGGCACAGAACACAGATTTCTTCTGGGGCAAGACCTGAGAACAAGGCTCTCCTACATTATGAGAGCTTATGGCTCCCTAGAATAGTTCCCAGGGAGTAAAGAGGCTATGAAAGTGGACAGATCCTGACATTTTTATTTACAACTTAACCAAGGGGAAGGGTCAAAAAGGGGATGTTAGTCACAAATACAGTGACTTCAAACCGCAAAGGGTGAATTAATTTGTTCAAATCGACACTGCAATTAATTATATATTTGAGAAACAGTAAAGTTGGGATCAAAATATGTGTGAATACCTCTAGAGCTTGCTTTTGGAATTTTTCAATTTCCTGTCTCAATTTTTCCCTTTCTTTCTGTAAATCATTAAGCAACCCCTGAAGCTCCAGGGTTTGCTTGCTGCTCATCTGAAGCTGATTCTTTAGTTCAGCAATGGTGGTATTTTTCTCATCAACTTCATTTCTGACCATTCTGAGATCATCGTATTCCAATCTAACATTTCGCAGCTCCTCCTCCAGTAACAAATGTTCCTTGGTAAGGTTCTCGGTGAGAGACTGAAGCCTTTCAATCTCTATTTTGCACTCATTCAAGGCTTTGCTTTTTTCCTCAGAGCTTTTCTGTAAGTGCTCATATCGTAGGTGAGACTGTTTTAATTGCTCCTGTTCTTGGACCAACTGACGACGTAAAGTCTCAATATCAGATGTATATTTTCTTAACTCCTCCATGTATCTTTGCTTCTCTCTCACATGACCATCTAATACTTCTCTTTGGTGTCTAAGGTCATCTTCATTCCTCTTCTTTACAATAGATACTTCCTCTATCTGCTGTGTGAGGTTAGTTATTTTAACCGATTGGTCTCTCAGAGATCTCCTCATGCCTTCTATTTCCTCCTCCAGTTTTTTCCTCCTGGTTGTTTCCTCCATTAAATTTTTGTTCTGTCTGCAAAGCTCCTCCTCCAGCTTATGTTTCTGGATCTGCAAGTCTTTTACAGTGCTCTGGAACTTTGCACTTTCTTGATCCCTGCCTTTTTTCTCTTGTGAAACTCTTTCATAGTCAATTTTCAGTCTGGCCAGCTCCTGCTCTTGGATCCTCAGTTTGTTAATTGTCTCAGTCGCACTCGTGTTTGCTTTCTGCAGGTCAAACTGGACTCTTTTCAACTGACTGTTCTCATCCTCCACTTCCTTCCTCTGACTTGTTTCTACATCCAACAACTTTCTCAGCCTTTCAATCTCTTTGTTTCTTTCCTTAATGGTTTTAGAAGCATCATCAAGTGACTGTTTGTACCGCATGCTTTCATCGGAGTGTCTCTGAATAACTTGTTTTAGCTCAATCTCCAGCTGCTGTTTCTTCTGAGAAAGCTCTGAGCCAGCTGCCTTCTGCTGCTGAGCATTCTCTTCTATCTTCCGTAGATTATCAGTTGTCTGACTTATTGTATTCTTCAGTCTCCTAATCTCCTCACACAAATTCCTATTTTCTCTCATGGCATTATCAAGTTGTGTTCTATAATTATTTGTCTCCTCTTCCTTTTGCATGGTGACCTGGTGAATTGTGTTCTTTGTGATATTAATCTCAGTTTCATACTTGTTCTTTAAACTAATAATTTCCTCATCATAACTGTTTCTTACCTTAGCCAACTCATTTTCAAGTTCCCATCGGCTTTTAGCCTCTTCCTGAAGCTGAAGCTTTAGCCTTTCCAGCTCCTTAGTTTTATCCTGAATAGTTGAGGCAGCCTCCTCAAGAGCCTGCTTGTACCTTGAGTTGTCTTCCCCACGAAGCTGAATGATCTGTTTCAGTTCCAGCTCTAACTGATGCTTCTGCTGGGACACCTCAGAACTGCAAGCCTTCTGCTGGAGAGCATCTTCTTCTGCCCTCCGCCGTTGGTCTGTTGTTTGCAGAATGGCATCATTCAGCCTCACGATCTCATCCTTAAGGTCTCTGTTCTCTCTTGTCAGTCTGTCAACCTGGGCTCTGAGGCCTTTTGCATCATCATCTTTTTGTGCAGCTATCTGCTGGATTGTTGTCTTCTTAATATTAATTTCTGTTTCATACTTGTTCTTTAAATTACTCATCTCCTCGCTAAACTGGTTCCTTACCTTAGCCAGCTCATTTTCATACTCCCTCTTCCGTGTGCCTTCATCCTGAAGAAGAACCCTTAATCTTTCTATCTCGTACTCCTTCTCCTTGATGACCTTCTCAGACTCTAACTTCTGCCAACCAAGGCTGTCTTTCTCATTTTGCCTTGTTTTTTGCAGCTGGTCATAGTCATTCTTCTGCTGCTCATATCTATCCTCCAGCAACTTCCTTTTTCTTTTCTCATCTTCAGTCTCATAAGTCAACCTGGTTATTCTGTCATTTAGATCCTTTATTTGGGCATAGCATTTGTCTAGATTTTGCTTAGCAGAATTTCCATCCATTTCAGCTTGTCTTTTCATTTCTTCCAAACTCATCAGCTTTGCCTTGAGCTGAGAAATGTCCATCTGGTACTTCTGCAGATTTTGCTCCAGGAATTTATGTTTGTTGCTTGTCTCTGAATTTGAATCCCTAGCAAGCCTGAGTTCTTCTTCCAGGAGCTCAATTTTGGTGTTTTTCATCTGCAACATGATAACAGAAAAACAAACAAACAGAAAAACCCCCATAAATATTTGTGACAACTGCTTCAAAATCACCACATGCAATAAAATATAAATTTGTAACACTGACAAAAATATTTCTTTTCACTGCTTCAACGAGAGCTAAACCCCCTTTTTTAGTTAATGTCATCAAGACAAATTCTGGAGTCTTTATTCATTCAGAGTCAAACCTTATTTAGAAATCAGCACATAATGACTTTAAGAGTGGAAAAGATACTTGATAGGGGAAGGGAGGTGCATTACTGATAGTAAAATATGGTGTAGCAAAAGTTCACCAGCGAAGTATGAAATAGTCACCTTTAGAACCTCCCCAGTTTTCAAACAGGTGAAAATCACATTCCATATCTGCAACTTCTTTAATGAGTTTCTCTGTTTCACTGAGCTGTATCAAATAAGAAGTTGCCTCTTTCAAAATACCTTAGAATATGGTCTAAAATGAGGTGCCTCAACCATGAGAAAAAAGTTTTCAGCACTGAGGTAGCCATGCTGTCATTGAGGTCAAGGCTGGTATGGGCAGGGAAGGCTTGCTCATGTGCCTTGATGACCACCTCCTTATTTTCCAAGGAGACCAGTTCTCCACACAAGACCTTGGAGGTCACTTTGTTAAAACACTGTACTCTTCTACAAAAGATGCATGACACTGCTAATATGCCTCCTTTGTAGGACAACTCTGAGTTCTGGATATAGTTTTGTGAGCTATTTCACACTGTACTTTCTGCCTCTGACCAGTGATAGTTTCCTAATCTGCAATAAAAATGAAAGCTACAGAAAATAAAAGAGTTAGAATACCTTCAAATCCTCCATGCTCTTTAACATTTCACTCAAGAATCTGTAATAATCTCCTGATCTTGTAAGAAGCTCTATGTAGCGGGACTGAGCCTCATTAGCCTTAAAAAGAAACAGAATTGTTAGCAACTTGTCCTAGAGTTAGGCATGAACATACCTATGTTCAGACCATTTAAAGAATTCCAATCTACTTGAGCAAACACATCACTCAACAAAGTAAAAAGCAGATTCTCCTCCTCACAAATTCACACGACATTCTGAGAACCTCGAAGTGTAAATTCTTCCTTACAAAAAATCCACATCTTTTTTGAGTTTTCAGGATTGTTTGCCCTCCACTGCTGATACGATATTAAATTCAAGCCTTCATCTCCTGCTTCACCAAGCTCTTCCTGTCTGACAGTCACAAGTAACCCAAGTTTAATTTTTTAATAGCAGTTAATTCCCAGGCTGAAAGTGACTAAACCACTTGGAGCACAAATCTACCTTTCTTACAGTGTGTATGCAGTGGACACTGCATAGGAATGAGAAAAATTCCAGAGGGCTAATCTAATGTCTAAACAAGCCCAGGTCTGATTTTACAGTACAATGATTATTCTGCACTAATTCATTGTGCTTATGTGCTTAGCGAACATTACCAGTGATGGTGCTAAGTATTAGAATACAGCTGGGTATGACTCACAAGGGCTCACACAGACAAACAAATGTATTCAGAAAACTGAAGGGGAGGAGAAAAAGGTACCTCTTGTAGAATCAGCACTGCAGGAGACTGAACCACACTCTTCTTGATGGGTATGTTGAGCAATGTTTCTAAACCTGAACTGTAGGAAGCAACCTGTAGTTCATAATCCTGAAAAATAAGACAAAAGGCAAGACCCATTTAGAAACTGCCAAAGAATTCTCTGTGAATCTATTTCAGAAAATCCAATTTTTTGGGGATTTTTTGTTTTGTTTTCTTCATGAAAAGCTAAATTTTTCCCTTGTTATATTTCTGACCAGGTACAGATGATCCTCTGTCAAACAGAAGCTCATCAGTTCAAGTACCCCTGTGGAGATTCATGGAGGAGAATGACAAGGGAAAAAGAGGAAATATATTTTTCAGAAAAAAAGAAGACAACTGTTTCTGGAAGTTGAGGGCTACACAAAGATGAAAAAGATTAATGGGAGTAGCCGGTCTAAGTAGTGCTATCCACCAAAACTTCATCAGAAATAACAGTCTCTGTATCACTTTTGTATCACATATACCATATCACATATATAGCAACATCTTTGTCACAGAGAGTAAGATTGAGCTGGAGAAAGCACAGATATAAAGGCGACATAAAAATGCAAGTACCACAAAACCATTCCCTCTGTATGTTATTCATTTTCATGGCTATTGCACACCATTCCTCCTGCTAATCTGCATTTGTCTTGCCTCCTAGATCAGATCCCAGTCAGACCTAATTCATTAAGTATCAATCTGGTTTTGACTTCCTTATGTTTTTAAACATGTGAACTGGCAAGTTTGGTCTGGCTAGAAGGCTTTGATTCACCTGAAGAGATGCTCTCACTGGTGTCTGCTGCATGACTCCACAGTCTTCAGGTGGCAAGTACACAAATTGCTTTCATTGTGTTTTGTACCCAGAATACTTCACCCCAGCAATTTCTGTACACAAACATGAGGGAACTGACTTTTCACCCGTCAGCAGAGCAGAGACAATGGGATGTGCCTGACCATGAAAAACCACACCCCACAAAAATGCTGAGATCCAAGTACCTTAATTGCAGCTGAGCACTGATCTGCATGCTTGAGAAGCTCCTCAACTTTGTCTCGCTTCCCACAGATTTCACTGTGCAAGTTCTGTCAAGAGAAAAGTGAGCTGTGAAACACTCCTGCAAGATTTACCAGTATTTCCTCCTGTACATACTGCCTTCATCAGAAAGCACCTGCAGCAGGAGACTCCTGCAGCCCCTGAGGCTGAGACCTGAAATGACCTGTAGCTGGGCAGTTTTTACAACAGCAAGCACCTTGGGCATGAGAAGGTTTTTCTCAGAGAGAACACCCAGCAACTGAAATACTCCCAGAGCTGGGAAGGCAGAGTTCCTTGACTTCAGCTTAGATGTATATACTTAATTTCTATTTTTGTGCTGTAATTTGTCCCTTAAGTTGCACCACCTTACAGTCCCTTGAATTAATTCAAAACTGATGTGTAAAAGTGTCAGTGAATGTGTAGGACCCAGACACAGTCTTGCTCATAATCTGTTGCAGTGCTGACAGAAAGTAATGAGGACAATAATATTTCCTCCCTCCTGCCTTCTGCATATGTGGTGTTTTTTGGTAGCTTGCATACTTTATAATTCAAAACAGGCAACAGTATTGCAGACTGCATTGATACAGATTTTTTTTTTATATAGCAAGACAATTTGAAATCCAGATAACTGAAGACAACTCATTCAGGTGCTGCATACCTTCTGATCATGTAGGTATCTCATGATAGTGTTGGAATCACACAGCTTCACAGACTCAATAGAATCCTGCCGGCGCTTGGCATCACAGATCCACTTGCACAGAGCCTGGTAGAGATCTCGGTAGGTTTTCAGCTGTTTGATCTGCCTTTCTAAATCCCATGATCTAGGGGGAAAAAAAGGGAAAAAAACCCTGTCAAAATGGAAAGTGCATTCTCTTTTTCTCTCTCTTTACACAGTTTTCAGGAATTAGACACAGAAATAAACTTACGTAAAACTATTGGAAGCACTGAGAAGAAGATTCTGAACAAAAAATATAAATAAATGAGAATTGTACTTTTTATTAGTCACCCAATATGTGGTTTTAATACATCACTTTTGAGTAACTCTGTAATACACAGAGTTTGGGCCTTAGTGTCAAAGTGAGGGATGAATAAAACTTGCAGTGATAAAAATCAAGTTTGCTGACTTCAGTACGCTTGTTCTCAATTTTCACTGAAGAACCAGCTACCAGTTAGGACCACATTTTGTCCTCAGATAAAAACAAAACAAAACGAGTCATAACCCAATCTCCACCTCTCCCCCTCAAACAATCAGAATATGCCTTCAGTTCATGATTCAAATTCAAGGTTTGATTTTGTTACTTAATTCTTAGTGTTACTTTTTTAACCCTCAAGTACAGGGTGTTGAGGAATAAGCATGGTTGCTTTTTTGAGGGGGAAAATGCTGACTGGAAGTACTTAATCCAAGAACGTTAGAAAGAACTTTTAAACAAATCAGAGCAACTCTTGAGCACATAGGTTAGATATTTGCATGGCTAACTACCTTTTTCTGCTTGGTCTTATACAATTCCTTTTGAAGTATGTTCAACCTATTCACAACTGCTCAAGTTTTATTGCCCTGAAGTCACCATTTGTCCTTTGGAAGCAAAGATTAGTGCATATCAGTTCTTTTAGACTTCACTGCTAAGATGATCTTGGTAGCATTAGCAATAAGGAAAATGCTATGAGAACATGAACAAACCTGTTATCTATCTGCTTATCAGCCCTCTGCCAGCGGTCTATTAGCTGGGTAACTTTGTCACAGTACTTTCCAATGTCCATGTCATACAGGGTGTATGACTGGCAAGACTGTGAGTGAATCTGAAGTGTCCTCTGCAGCTCATTTTCCAAGGTATTCAGTAATGATTTCTTCATATTTAGGTCTGCTTTCATTTTCTGGAGAAAAAAAAAAATCAAAATGCTGTAATTTAATTTACTCTTGAGAAGATACTTATATTTAACCAATTTAACAGCATGCATAATGTGTTGGGATCTAACGATGCTGTTTTTAACTCAGTAAAGTATGTATAGTGATGTCAGCTGGACCTGTTTAAAGCGAATCACCTATTTTGATAAACAGTTTGGCTAAAAACTGAGTTTAAAGTTAGACCAAATAATTTGCTGAACCAAAGCCCTCTGCTATTCTATTCTGAAGTCAACATTTCAGTTTCTCAGAACTCTGCAGAGCAGTTACCAGAGCAGAACAAGAGCCTTGCTTGTTCCTAGAAATAACTGGCTAGAAAATTTCACTTAAATATAAAAGATTCCTGCACTTGCAAAGGCTGTGGAATCAAGCCTCAGGAGTAGAATATCCAGTTTTTAAACAAGTGAAAATATGCAGATTTTTTTTTCCCCTATTTACATTTTTATGAAAATCTTCCATGGAGATGCTTCTTCTCACACACACACTTGTTTAAGTACACATACTTGCATACTGTGGGTATCACCAAATGGAATACACAGCACAGGCAGTGGTCTGCCTTGCATTCCCCAGTCACAGGGATGGCTAGTCTTCAGTGATATGCTCAAACTTTTTTTTGTTTGTTTGTTTTTTGGGGTTTTTTTTGTGTATCTCAAATTTACACCAGTTAAGAACAACTCCCAGCAACTGAACTGTAGCTCTCATTTGACATGATAAAAAGGTAACTGGGTTGTGCTCCATTTGCACCACCTACACGCCTTTTCCCTATTAAAGGTAAGAACAGAAAATAATGAAAGGGTTCTTGTTGTCCCAAATGTATTCAGTGAACAAAAGGACCAGCAGATAAAGGTGGATAAAAAACTGAATCTGCAAGACAACTTTGTGCTCATCAAAGCAGTTATTTCCCTTTTCCCCTTGTATAGGCTGGATACTTTTCACTAAGATTTGACACAGGCTCTGTAGCAAAACCAGGACACACAATAGCACTCAAATTTACTTGTTACACCTAGAGGACAACAAGGACAATATAAATATTATAAATAAATACAGATAATAGTGTACAAAAATGGGTTACAGAAACCTTCCATGCAGCTGCCTTTGCTGTGGGGGCAGCAACAACCAGGGGGGGAAACAAGTAATATTACTGTATATTACTTTCAATAATTTAATATAATCAGATTTTCCAGAGTTGGAAATTATGCAGAAGGACTATTGAGTGGACTATTGAGTCCAACTCCTGGCCTTGCACAGGACAACCCAAGAGCCATACCACATGCCTGAGAGCATTGTCCAAGTGCTTCTTGAGCTCTGTCAGGTTCGGTACTGTGACCACTTCCCTGAGAAGCCTGTTCCAGTGCCCAACCCATTCTGGATGAAGAACCTTCTCCTGATATCCAACCTAAATTTCCCCTGACACAGCTCTTTCCTGTTCCCTTGGGTCCTGTACCTGGACCCAAGTCCAGTTACAAGGGATCAGTGTCTGCCCCTCCTCTTCCCCTTGTGAAAGAGCTGTAACTGCAGTAAGGTCTCCCCTCAGTCTCCTTCTTCCCAGGCTGAACACACCAAGTGACTTCAGCTGCTCCTTGTACAGCTTCCTCAAAGCCCTTCACCATTCTCATAGCCCTCCTTTGGACACCATCTAATAACTTCATCTATCTTTTATCTTGTGGCACCCAAAACTACGCACAGGACTCAAGGGGAGGCTGCACCAGTCCAGAACAGAGCAGGACAATCCCCTCCCTGAACCAGCCAGGAACACTGTGCCTCATCTATAAAACATTGTATGTCTATACATAAAATACAACAGGATTAGCATTTCTATCTCCTGTGGTTTTGGAAGGGTCTCCCCTGGCTCAATAGATCAGTGCTGGCAGCTACAAATTTTGTTTGGCTGTGTCCTTGGATTTTGGCCCCTCACCTTCAGACAAGCCCGATAAGCCTCCACTTTATCAAGATCCAAAGGAACAGTCTCCTCTTCAGACAGTCTGACTTCAAAAACTCTGATCACATCTTCTGTTTGCAGAATAACCTGGAGCAGACACCTCAGTGCATTCAAGCTAAAATAAATGATACAAGGCAAATCCATTATGGAGTAAGGAAGGAACAGTGATGTTCTTAATTAATTGGTGATGATTGGCTGAAGAGAATACATAACACAAGAAATTTCTGTGATACCCACACTTCTCACTTTCTTTTTTTTAAAGTGTTCCAGGAAAGAGAAGAAATTCATGTAAATGTCTGTTTCTATCAACATGTACACAATTTGCAGAGAAGATGTTATTTTACACTACTGGTAACAACAGGTAGCTTTCTGGACTAAGAATTATGGGAGAAAGTAAATATTTATTGCTATAGCCTCAATTTACTTACCTGTCTAAGTAGCCAGCAGAAACACCATTAATATTTTCCAGTTTTTGAAAGAGGGCATTTATCTCTGATTGCAAGTACACATACTTCTCACAGCCTCTGAAATTAGGCAGCAAGTCCTTATGCTTATTGAGGGTTTCAGCCATTATTTGAGAGTCGTTCTGCACACCCTATGAAAAAAGAGAATGCCTGGTTTACACATTTTTGGTTGGCTGAATGATCATTCTATTCCATATTCATATGGAATTGGTCTCCTTATCCAAGCAGTCCGATTTTACATAACCAGCTTGACTGAGGATTGCAGAAGTGGCTGAGCTTGCTTTCTTCAAGGCAAGCATTATTGAGTAGTTTCTTTTTTGTCCACAACTGGTCATGTGTCTTTTTGAGCATCTCTACTCCAAAACTCAGTTCTGACATGCCAAGGTCTTTCTGCTCTTGAGACCTTTGCCACCTCATTGCTCCATGGGAATTTCTCATATGCTGAACCTGTTACCTTTTTGTACCAATCTTCTCTCCAGAGTCTCCTACAAATCTGAAGAGCTAGGAGAGGGATAGTAAGTCTTGTGTACCCAGTCTGTATCATACAGACATCACTTTACAGGTAGGTGGTTAAGTGAAGTCCTTGGAAAAGGATTTAAATGGTGCCTTACTCTGGATGAGGCTTAACATGAATTCACAGCCACCTGACACCAATCTTTCCGTATTCCTTGCCTGACAGAATTTGATTTCTAAAATCTAAGAGTCAATGTTTTCTACTTGGAAGGTAAATTCTAATCCAAATCATTATGGTTAGCTTCCAACTGAGAATTTTCTGCACAGGAAGTGTGTCTTTCCCAGATGATCATAAACAGAACTGCAGCACAGTTATACTGAGCTTGAGATGCTCAAAGACAAACATCCACAGTTACCTCTAAGTCCTTTATTCTGACTGAAAAGTCATGCACAGCCCCTTGATCCACTCCCAGAGGAGCTCTTTGAACCATCTGAATCTCAGAAGCTTCAATCTGACGCCGAAGTTTCTGAAGCTCCATCAGCAGCCAGGCCTCCTGCTTCTCATGCTCTCGGTTTCTCTCATTAACAATAATGGTGTTTGAGGAACCCACGGGACAGCTCTCAGTTGGGACCACTGTAAAATGAATTAAGCATCATCTGCTATAGAAGTGAGCATGAACATGCAGGAAGACAAGGCAGTGCCCAAGTGATTCAAGCACTGAGTTATCTGTAGAGAACAGGTAGAAGACCTGGGCCCTTAGGCAGCTGTTTCAGGAAATAAAATCTGAACTTCACAAAAATATAAACTTGCTTCCTAATAACAGAAACATATCAGATGGACTAAATTCCTCTCATTGTCCCAGCAATTTCCATGAATTTTGGAGCACTATTCCCAGATTCCCACCAGAGGAAGGAAGAACAAACTCTTCCCCTGTGCATGGGCAGTTTTGTTATGTTGGGAGACAGCAGGACACTTCTTGAACATATTCCCATTCATATGTTGAAAAGAACATTTTCACATAAAAAGAACGCACCACCTGACACCTCTGGAACAAAGAAACCCCAGCAATCGGAACTCTACAAAAGCCAGGAAAACCACAAACCTGTTTGTGGCTGTCGTGGTTGATTAGGCAGTTGTATGATCAAGGTTTGGTAGTGCTTCTGAGCATCAGTGAACTGAGTCTGGATCTTTCGCTTGTCTTCATCACCAAACATCTCTGAGCCTTGGCTGTTCCTGAGGAATTCTTGATAATGGATCTCCAGGTCAGTTATTATTTTTTGGTAATCTTCCTTACGCATTGTTTTCAGCTGAAATAAGGAAGAAGGGAATTTTGAAACAAAAGGGGGAAAAGCAATTGAGCAAGTTTTACGACTATCTTATCATTAAGGAACTAACTAATAAACCTATAAAAAGCCCAAAGTAATCGCACTCTAGAATAAATCCTAATTAGGCTGCCTCTATATGTATGGTTCTAAGAGTCCCATCTGAGTTAATGTATCCTTGTTACCATCATTTCATACTTTAAGAGCAGTTTCAAATTCTACCTCTTACTCTGTTTATCTATACCGTTGCACAGTGGGAACAAGCAAGCATGTAATAAATTCCCTTAGCTAATCTTCCTGCTTATCTGTACTGCATTTGAGTAGGAAAGCATTTTGTTTCTCCTTTAATAAAATTACAACTTCTACATGTGCAAGTGTTTGTGAAACCTAGCAAGAGGAAGGTCCATGGTTTTGCAGAACATGCATCTGCACAGGAGACTGCAGGGTCTGCTGGGGATAGCAGACATCAGGTCATGGCTGTCTCTGGTCTTCAGGCAAGGCCAGCTGGTGTCTTACCTTGGCAATAGTCATGGCTCTGATTTTCTCAATGTCAATCATGCAGTAATGCCAGGACACCAGGCTCTTCATGTTGATATACAGCTGGTTCCACAAAGCTAAAATAGCTTCATAGTATTGCTCAATTCTAGCATGAGAATAAAAAAAAAATTTACAAATTTAAAAAGCATGATCAGAATGCATCCGTCCTTGTAGCATAGCTACAAAACATCTCAAGAAACATCCACCAGATGTGGAGTGCATTAAGGCCCATTCTCTACATTGAGAAAGGCTCATTGAAAAAATCTTGGAAATTAATTTATGCATGACTTTCACTAGTATAGATGAGAAAAACATCCTAGACATTACTGTTTAAACATTTTTAGGCCCCAACCTAGATCCCAGCAAGTTTCACTGAAGTGAGTTTCCTCATGTCAAGCATCTAGTCCTTGATCCCCCACCTTTAGGGGGAGTGTACTCTGATCAAGACACAGAACATATTTTGTGACTGGTTGCTATTTTGAGTGAACTCTAATCCCAGAGGCAAGTGTCCAAACTCAGGCAGCAACTCACTTGGTAGCGAGATCCACTGCCAGTGGATTGGGAGGTGGGATGATAAGGCTGACAGATGGCACCAGCATATCCACTCCTCCAGGGCCGGTCACCAGCCACTTGCTCCGCTCATTGTTGTCCTTCAGGATACATTCATCTCCCTTGCGCACCGTTTTCTGTAAGGGATGCAGAACAATGCTTTTCCTTAGTTAAGTAAGGTGGGGCTTCTAGGAGAGACAGACAAGGAAGATGCACCTAGATCACAGAAGCAGGAGTGCTTCCCAGCTGCCAGGTCTGGGTGTGCATCTCAGCTTCACATTGGGGCAACAGATTAGTAGAGATCAACCCCTTCTCCCTCAATCTGGTTTCCATGTGAAGAAAACCCAAAAAAGCCCAGGAGTGAGCCAGGGAACACTCTGAGCAGTTGGCAGTCTGGTAGATCATCAGATCTGGGGCTTGTCCTGACAAAGACTGGATGTGGATACATGGCCTGGTAAGCCATGCAACCATGCATGGCTTTAAGCCAGTGAGTTAAAGACATGAGGATACTTAGTGCTGCATCCATATTTGCAAAGGTACTGGGAGTGAGTGTGGCAGAGCCAGATTCACCAGCTCCAACTGCCAGAAATCCTGACACCAGGCAGCCATGGATGTGGCCACAGTGCAGGAAAAAGCACGTAAGCAGAAAGCACATCTAAGTTCACTGTTAAGGAAAAAATACAGAAATAAACCCAAGCAGTCTCAGTACTGAAGAGGAAGAAAAAAAATCACCATTCATTTCATAGTCCATCCAGAAAAGAAATGGGAATACCAAAGAATAACTGTATATTCCTCACTTTTGTTAGATGAATTGTTCACCTAAGGATCCAGAGAGGCACTGGAAAGGTGAACAATCACCAAAAAAAAAAAAAAAAAAAAGGTGTGAATGCTGAGGCAACTGTACAACAATTTTAATCCTATTATCAACAAGACTTTTACATTCTAATTTGAAATATGAGTATTAATACTATTTAGTAGATTAATAATAGTAATTTTGACTAGATTGTAAGAACCTACTTGTTTATTCATAACGGCAAGAAAAGCAGAGCTTCTTCTGTCAAAGAAATTCAAGCTAACTAAAAGCAGATAAATGGGTTACAAGCTCAATGGTTTACTTACTAAGTAAATTGCAACGTTCTATTTTATACTATGTTCATTCTCAGCCAAAAAGGGATACAATACCAGATCCTGTTTGTAGTCACACAGAGCCTTGAGGATAATTGGCTTGTTACTTCTATAGTCTGGGTTACGTGGCTTCAGCTGCACAATCTTCCTGGATTTATTCACCAAACTCTGCACTTGCCTCTTGTATTCAAGAATTCTCTCTCGTTCATTCTGCAAAGATTAATTATATGTTACAATTTTATTCTAAAAAGAAAAGGCATCTAGTTCCCACTGTTTTATTAGGAGACGGATACATCTGGAGCTTACAGTAGGCAAAACTTACTTTAGCTCCAATGGGATGAGTCTTTGGCCTACAGTGTAAAACTGCAGTTTTAAAAAGAGCAGAGCAACATCTAACTAAGTATCTTTGTAGCTCTGGCAAGAAGCAAAGTTTGCAAAATTTGCATAGCATGTTTTTCATACAGATCTTCAATGTGGTTAAAGTGATGTTTATGAAACACAGGCATAACTTGAAAGAATCTAACAAAATGAATGCTAATAAAAAAAGGAACAATTACACTTCCAATTGACTTCATCAATTTGCCTCTTACACCACTGACCATTTTTTCTCTGATTTGGGACTGTAATGCTTAATTCATGATAAGAAAACAGCTAAAAAAGCTGACTTCCATCCTTTCAAAGAGACTAGGGTGATAGAGTGACACGATGAATCATTTATCAAATGCATTTATCCTTTGAGGCAAAATCTATTATACCACCTAAGAATTGAAGTATTCCTTTCCTTTTCATTTGTTAGCATGTCAGAAACTTGGGACTTTGTTGGACTTGTTCCAGACTTAAAAATATAATGGTCTCAAGTTCTTACAGGACTGTATTTAAACATTGCAGAGCACTTGGGTTTACATTTAATATCCAAACAGGGCAGCCGATTTCCCAGAAAAGCAGAACATAACCTGTCAGGCAAGTGTGACAGTACCTCCAGCTCTTTGATTTGCTCCAGCAAAGTCTGCAGGGACATGCTCTTATCACAGATGAACTTCTTTCTGATAGAGTCTTGTAAGTTTTTCAGGTAGCACTCTGTGGCCTGGGCCTCTTCAAAGAACTATGGGAGAAAAGTTATGAATTTGGCTGTGCGTAGCTCTTAAAAATGCCTGCTAAAAATTGATGGACTCCTTTAATTAGAAATCCCAGTTCACCTCTGGCACAGTGGTAGCATTTATAACATGGCAACAGTGTGCTATGCACAACAAATGTATCTTTGATGGGATTTAGTTTTTTTTAAAAGTAGTGTGAATTCCCCACATCACTACTCACCTGAAAGTAAGCCGCATTCTCCTTCAGATGAACATCAATACATTTGGTGATCTGAAGAATCCAGCTCCACTGAGTTTGCAATGTATCCATGTAGGCCTAAGAAAAACAGTAATATACACAATTCAGACCACCACACTGATCTCTCTCTCACACCTAGACTCAAGCAAAATTATCTATGCTCCACACAAATGCAAATGAAAAATCTGCTGAAATAAATTCACGAACACCGGAACAGTGTAATTCATGCAAATTGTTTCACAACTTCTAAGCATCCACCTAACTGAAATGAGTTAAATACCTGCTTGTGAGACACAAAGAGAAATCTGTTCATGACCTAAATTTGTTTGATCAACATAAAGCCCCAGGTGCCTTAACAAAAAGGGGTGAAATGCGCAAACAAATAAAATGCAAATAAAGTATTTCAGCTGCAAATGGCGATGTTCTCCTTCTTTCAGGGAACACCTCCAAACATGATATTTTATGCTTTTAGATTCAAAATACTCAAGCTATAATGTATATTCTTAAAAAACTACACACAACTTTCACTTCACTGCTGCAGCTTAGAAGAATCTTTCCTTCAAGAGAGAAACTGACTACAGAAGAAATAGGATTTTACACAATATGATAACAGTTAACTAAGGAAACACACTGAAAGGCAGAAAGGATTATTTTTTTCCCTTTTAGCTTCTCCAGTTGCAGAGTTCTTATGCACTCTTGAAACTGCAACAAATACAGTATTTCTTAATAAAATGAAGCCTTCCAAATTGTTGCAGCCTTTTTAATTAAAAAGTAAGTGTACACGAAGCTGTGAAAGCAAAAGTGTCTTGGCTAAGCTGTAGAAAGGCACTATGAATTTCATCTGAAGAAAGTAATTGCACCTGATTTAACATAAACCCTCAACAAAGGGTGTGGCTTTTTTCAAAACATGACTGCTAAGACAACAGAACAGCAATGACATGCCTTCCTACCCTAAAGTCTGCTGCACCATAGTCAGCTCAAACAAGATACAGCAATTTCAACACTCTTGGGTAACTCTCTAAGCTTAGAATTAATTTTTACTTGCATCTATCACCATGTAGTTGTTAATGGCCAGATTTGTAGAGGAAGGTAGTAACATTTATTAGAGCAGCTTATACAGCTGGGTAAAATGGACATGATTTTGGGCAGGCAAACCCTTCTTGAGTCCAAATGAAGCACTTTGCATTTGAACTTCCACTGAGAACTTTTCCCATGTAGCAACTAAAGGAGCAAGTGAAATCACACACAGTCTAACTCACCTCAATTTTATCTGAAGCAGGATGCTGATTGAGCACTAGCTGGTCACTTTCTTGCTTCAGCTTGTTGAGTTCTTTTTCTTTAAGCTCCAGTTCACTCATACGTTTCTAAATAACCAAAACACAGCATTAAACAAACTCCAAAGGTACACTGCATAGGATGATTTGCTTAAAATTTCCCAGATAGTTGTGATAATGTAAAATTATCCCCTCTAACACTATAAAGTATTTCCCTTAGGTGTACTGAAGTCAATTATGAAGACAGTAGAATCAAAGAAGGTGTAATCATCTCAATTCCAGTCTCCAGGCTTGCTGTTTCACAGAACAAAGCACACAAACTTCTGCCTTTCTTAAGGATGATGGGAGCAAAAATGACTGCATCTTACAACATCCAGAACAACTGAACTAAAAAAACAAGGCACCTTCATAACAGTGTGAACTTTCATTCCTTTTTCAATTTGGTGATCAGCAGCAGTACTGGCTAAACAAGAACACATACTCAATTTCCCTACACACCCACAGATGACAAGGAGCAGGGCAAACTATATCTGACCATGCATGCAATGTGATGCTGGCAGAACCATCAGAGGAAGAGAGCACAGCTCTACTTCCTGGTGACAGATAATCAGGGCCAAATACAGGGACCTCTGACCCCTGCACAGCCCCAACAGGGAGAATTAAAAGTGCCTGATTCAAGTCCCTTAGTTCGGCACGCCAGCACAATGACTGTAGCTCAAGCTGGAGGTGATCATTGGTCTGTAGTGGACTGTGTCAAGAAGGTCACATTCCAAGGTCAGAATAAACTATGACAACTCACTGAAGGGCAGCAAAATCCTCCAGAAAAATCTCCTGTCCTGACTCAAAAGGTTATTACATGGTAGTTTATTGAGAACTGTTGATAAAAAACCCCAGGAACCCCAGGAAAAGAGAAGAAACACCCTGATGAGTCACTCCCAAGAAAGGCTGCTCCTCCCTGACTGCTCCAAGAGAGGGCCGATGGAAAGCACCGGGAGGCTGAGCTATCTTACAGAGAAGGACTCCTGCTTCCTGGCAATATCAGTGTTCCTGTCACTCCAGTCATAGAGGAGCTCCTCTTCCTCACAGTCATTGATCCACATGATCTCTCTACTGGTGGCCTGGATGAGGTTCTGGAACTGGCGAAGCTGATCCATTCTCTCAAAGGAGTATTTCTGCAAAGAAGTACAGAGATGAGAAGCCATAAACACATAAATGCCTGAGCTGGGTGGAGAAAGGGAAGCCAAAAGCACAGCATGGCTTCTTTGGCGTTTTTTGTTTTTTTTTTTTTAAATAAAATAACAGTAAAACCCACACGTCTGTAAAACCTGCTGGCAGTGGACAGCAGACGTGCCTGGGTTTATTGAACCATGAAACCTGTTGGCAATGGACAGTGGACAATGTGTCAGGATTTATAGAACAATGGGAACCTGATGCCAGCAGCTTCTCAAAGTTATTTTAAACTCAAGTGTAGCAGACATGTAGGCAGGCAAGCAAAAAGGCATGGATGGAAGTACAAGAAATGTCAGAACATTTAACATCCTTTTACTTCCATATGCAGCTCACAGGACATCCTTGATGTTATAGCAGCATCTTTTGCACAGTTGACACTTCAAGAAAAAAATTCTTTGTCTTCACATCGTAATACACATCCTGTTACTTGAAATCAGGTTGCCAGGCATCAAATTCTGATCCCAAGTGTTAAATAAACCATTTGCACAAGATTCTCACTGTGTTTTACATGACGATCCACAGCAGGGAAGATGCACAGTCCTACACAGCATTTGATTCTAGTCGCACCTCTGAATAATTTTTTTAAGCTTCATATACAGACTAATTTTATCATTACATTTACTCCTATTAAGGAAGTGGAGTTCTACTCCTCACCTGCTTAGTGACCAACTCCCTTCATCAGGTGCAAACTAGAAACTTCCTTGTGAGAGTAAGTCAATTATCCAGCAGGCAATGCATTAATCTCAAGTCCATGACTCAAAACAAATCTTTCAGAAACTACAAAGCACTTTCATTTTGCTGCTGAATATAATTATTTAAATGTGCATCTGTCACTCTGTCAAAACTTGAAGTGTCCCTTAACAATCACATGGGTGTTAATAAAGCAAACAGGCCCTCAGAAATGACCACATCCCATGCTTACCAGCAGGCCTTCATATTCTTCCTCCAGCTGATGAACTGCAGCCTTCTCCCGCTGGAACAGAGACAGCAAATACTTAGTGACCATTTTACAAGTTGCCTATTTGCTGGTATTTCCTTTACAGTGTCAATACCATAATAATTGCAGGTGGTAACCTACAAATACCTGCAAGAGGCACCTGTAAACAGCAGATTTGCTCCACTGGATGACTCAGGAAGTACAAACCAAGGCTTGGACAAATGCATTACTCTCAGGGATGCTTGGTATATAACCAAATCTGTAATACCAAAACAACACTCAAAACTGGATTTCTTTCTGCACAAAACTCCTACACCAGCTAGTCCTAGAGCAAGTTTTGGAGATTGTGGACTAGTATAAATTACTGTGTGAGCAGACAGCTCCAGTCTTGATCCCCATTTCTACAGCTGGGAACGTGCCCAGCCTTGGAACTGGTATTCCACAGGGCAGACTATCACTTTTCCTATTTGAAGCAGAAGGGAAAAGGGAGAAAAATCCTTTTCACTCATCAGCTTGGTTGAAAGATCAGGGCTCCAGAACAGACTACTTTTTCTTTAGATTGAACTCTCTCCTGCCAAATAAGAGAAAAGATGAATGGAAACTAAATAAGCATCCTCTCTACTATACCTAACTGCTGGGATGATAGGAGAGGAAGTTAACACTGCATTTTCAGTCACTTCTTTATTCCAATCACAAAATTCACAAGGCAGCAGAAGTCTCAGAGAAAAAAAAAATAGTATCAACACTTAAGAAAATCTTTAATCTTAGCCCACAGTTTGGGCATTTTTCACCAGAAAAATCCTGAGCACCCACCTTATTCTTTCACTTTCTTTGTTTAATATATTGAGACAGCAAGTGAGAATAATCATTCTTAGTCATTTGTCTAACAAATAGTATGGCAATATTTATTTGCCAGCCTTGGTGCACAGCAACAAAAAGCTAAATACCTACTGTATTTTTTATTTTAAAATTCTGAGGAAAGAAGTAAAATACAAAATTATCAAGGAATTCAGAGTTGAAAGTGGTTGCTATCATGACACCAGTGCTTTCTGAAGTGGGTGAACTTTTCCACATTTCTTTTTTGTAGTGGAACACCATTAAGCCAGCGCTAACTACCTAGACCAAGCAATGTGTAAGGGAGGACAGTAATTACCAGATCTGTTTTGACTTTGTCCAGGTGCCAACGATAGTCTCCAATGGCATTGTGAGTTCTCCTGTGCTCACCAATTTGTTGCTCAATGGATGCTGCATCAAACCCCCACTTCACTTGCTCCATTTCAACCTAGGAACAAGAAATGGGATTGTACTTTCATTTCCAGCACTGCTGCCTAAATTGGAGCAAAAAAGGAATTGAACTGAAGGAAACACACTATGCGGAAGAGAGTAAAGCTGAAATAAAGAGAAGTTCAGGATAGGGGTTTACAGTTTCTTTAAATTGCCATCAATTGAACTGTGTGACAGGCTCCCAAAGCAGAAGAAACAAAATAGGAACAATATTTCAGTTGTTTATAGTTACACTAGATGAAGAACACTCAGTAGGGACTTTTCATCTGGTTTTCTTTGGACTAAACTGTTATTTTATATTCTACAGTAAAATTAATTTCTTATCACTGTTAAAACAAACCATGACTTTATCAAACAATGCTATTCATGCAATTCATGTGAAAATGCCCTGTTAAGTTGTATAGCCCAGTACACCAGATATCCATTTTAATTTTGCTCATGAAAATGCAGTCACACTAAAAAAACTCCACAGAAGATAAACTGAAATTACTAGAAAATGTGTTGTTTGGCTTGCATTTTGGCAACATTTATTGTAGGATGCCAAGTGAAAACGTCTAGAAACAGCCTTGAAAAACAGTAATGCACCTGCTAACTACTAACCTAAAAACTGACTGCCGTTCCTTGTTTCATTTTTTTCCAATATTAAAAGCCACCTAACTTCAAATTCAACTCCTCAAACTCCAAATACTCTTTTATGCTGCAAAGACACACTACGACTCTGTCCGAATGCCAATCCGTGCACATGCCCAGTAAAGAAAGAGGTATCCTAATCTTGCGTTGGGACTGAATTTGGTAATTACCAGCCAACAGACGACAATAAATCCAGAACTCGAGTGTAGGGGTTCAAAGGCCATGCTGAAAACAACCCAAGAAATGAAACCATTTTTCATTCAGCCATTTAAAGGCTAGAGGACTTTGACCCTTCTTGTTATATTTAAACAGCCTAAGGAGACTGTATCAACAGCGACAGTCATGGCTGGCTGCCATATGTGAACAAAGGCTGTCTGGATCTCACTGCACCTTACCCAATTCTGCACTGGAAATTTGACCAACCCTCCCTACCACCTGATTCTCCCACCAGCAAACCATCCAGATAAAAACCAGAAAAACAGCAAAAAACTGCACCTGTTCAGAACTTTTTCCTATATCTCACCACATTACAAGGGGAAGTATTATCCTAGTCTCAATGTGAGCAAGTAAAGGGACACAGCAAGGCACAACAGAAAGAAGCAGCACCCTGGCAAGTTCAAAATTAATTTTCCCAGTGAGGTGTGTGCTTACTGGCCCCACCTCAGCTTTGCTGTAAGTATGAAGGGGAAGAGAGAGACAGAGAGAGAGAGAGAGAGAGAGAGAGTGCCTTTTATTTTCACAGGAGGTTTAGTGTGGGAACTCAGCCATAAAGCACTTGCTTATGCTCCCTGTGTTTAGCGAGGGGTGCTGGAGCAGGGGATCATGTGGTGTCTTTGGGAGGTGCAGCCTGTTCACTATCTTTCATCGCTGGAAGCGTGCCCAGAGTCTGTCCAACATCACTCCTCAAGCCATGGCAGGTCTGACAATCAGCCTCCTCTCCCACAGTGTGTGTAGAGCAATAAAGTTGGCTGTTGCTGTCCAGGCACAATGCTCATACACATTACCACTCAAGGAGTGCATCTCCGCTTTCCCTTCCTCCCCTAAAACATGCCACACTGAAAGACTGGACTGTAACTAGCACCCACTTTAAAATACTGCAGTTCTACAGAGCTCTACCCTCCTCATCTGGTTTGCATAAAAGCCACCTGGCAAATGCCATACTCAGATAATAATGACAGAATTGCAAAGCAACAACCTAATAAAGAGAGATCAAAATAATGCAATTTAAATTTACAAAGAGTGTGCAAAGTGTAACTTCAGCCACCTTGTTCCATCCTCCCCACCTGTCTCTCAGAAAGGGCTGTCCAACCACAAACTCACAACTTTCACCTCAGCAGCACAAAACCAGTGTGTGTTTTCCACTCCAGGTTACATCAGCAACAGCTGTGAATTGGCAAATTTGTTCTCAGAAAGCAACAAACAGTACCTTCAGCACTGCTGTGTGCATTTCAGCACTGACTTCTGAAAGCCTAGTCCTGTAGCAATCAGCTCTATCTCTCTGTGATAAAGACAGACTAGAGGGGGAGAACTGTAGAACACCACAATGATTAAATTTGTGAAGATAGTCATGTCCATGTAAAGGGTTAAAATAAATATGAATCAAAGAAAATCTGTGCAAGGAAGGAAGGAGATAAATATTGAGCACAGTAATTTCTAACACAAATATGCCAATGCCTTTTGTTACATTAACACCTGTGTTTCATTTAGCTTTCTAAACTAACTTCCACACCTTTTCCTCTGCAAAAGGACCCCAAACCATGTTTAGATTTCAGTAAGAATTCACTATATGTACAATATTGGGAGGGGAAAAAAAGGACCTTGGAATAACATGTGAGCATTCATGCATACCTTTACTTTTCTACTGACACCCAAAACATTACTACATATGAGGTGACGTTCATGAACAACACGAAGTTTTAGCATTGTCCCTGGGTTTTGCACAGATTTACCTTCTGCTGCCTCATCCAGCTTAAACATTCACTTGTGACACGCTTCGTGTACTCATCCCAGCCCGAGCCACTCTGAGAGGAGAAGCAGCCACCACCTTTGGAGCTGGCCCTCCTGGCACGGGGAACACTGATGGCTTTGTACAGGGCACGCATTTGCTCCTGGAGCTGAAGAAGCCTGAAAGGGAAGGAACCACTTAGTGTCTGTGAGCAAAACACCCAGAAAACACAAACAATGCAATTTATCTATCCTACTGGACCACCAGCTATTCAAAACAAACTGTTGAAAGCAAAGACCATGGAAAAAATATACAGACTAAGATTTCATGGAGACAACTAAAGCGTGAATCTCTATCAGAAATACATTACTGCAAGACCCTCCTCCGTGTTAGTGTGAGTAAACAGATTTGGTTTAACCTTATTGATTTCTATTACATCCTGCAACACCAGGGAAGGTGAGCACTTGCGGTACTACTCAGTGGTAAAAGTCACAATGTGACTTTTATCAGTCACATTCCCGACCCCAACCCTTCCCTGACAATACCTTTTCTGATACATGTCACAGGGCTGGCCCATCTGCCTCATCTCTCTGATCAGCCCATCCAGGATGTCCATTTGGTCATTTGCCTGCGCAAAACAGTCTTCCAGATCCCTGTTCCCTCTAAGTGGGACACCATCCCCATATTTCAATTCCTAATGGAAAAAAAAGGATGGGAGAGTAAATTAAATATTCACCACCTAAGCTTGCTTTGGTTGTCTTAAAAGACATGTTGTGAGGACTGGCTTTTTCTTTAGGAAGCACGATAAGTTTCAACTGTCAGGTCTCTGTCTGCCAGTTTTAACTGGCAGAAGGCTGACAAGCAAAGGATCCACAGTCACTGGAAAGTGCTTATTAAAATAAAATATGGAAGAAAATTATTAAAATGTAATACCAAACAAAATTTTCCATAAAGAGCAGCACATCTTAATGCTTATTTCAATAGAGCCAAGGCTTCACATGGTGAAGCTAACTTCTTAAGGAATTATGCTTTTGTGTTTAAAAGCTGAGAAGGAAACACTGTCCTAGTAGGAGATGGTAGATATTACTCCTGATTTTCCAGCAGGTTTCCTGAGGTTCTAAGACTTCCTTCCCCCTCTTGCAAAAACGTGAGCAGTACCATCTGCCTGAGTCCAGCTCCATGCCCCATCACATCTGCACCCCACCTAATAACCCAAAGTGTAGGAAAATTCTCCATGCACCCTCTCAGTGCAGTTGGACCAGTTTGGTCATGGTGTTTCAACCAGGAAGACAGAGCTCTTTGACCTCATGCCACACTGACACAGCCATGCTGAACAAACATAATGCAGCTGTGACCTGATTTTGCAAATAGAATATTATGGACTTCGTTGCTCTGTCCCTTAGAAAGAAAAGAAAGAAACAAAGCAAGCAATGCATGTTGTGGCACCAAGCTGGAACTAAACATCTCTCTCTTTCAACTTCACTGGAATAATATTAATCCTGAACAAAAGGCAGTATTTACTCTGGCATTGATTTTTATATAAACATGCTCACACGTCCTGTATCTCTGAAAAGGAAATGAACTCCTAACCAGAGAGCTCATTTCTGAAAGAATTTTCTGTCCACAGAGGGTCCAAAAGTGCACATTAAATCACATCTACTGCCAGAACTGTGAAACTCTCTCACATCTCAGTGGCCTCAACAGCAGGATGCACTCACCACCCTGCACCTCCTCTGACTTCAGCAGGAATAGAGGACACTCCATGTTCGCCAGGAGTGAATTTAGCATCAGTGAGTAACCCACCCCCAGGCACTCTGGGTTTGTACCAGGGTAGCATGCTGCAGAGATTATCCTTATGTATTACAGCTGAAACAGCCAGGAAGACTTTAGTTTTATTTACTTTTTGAGGAATCATCTGGAGAAATAGAATAAAGGTTTTTCCTAAGGTGATTCAGGTTCATTATGTCCCTGAAAACAATGACAATATCCTACAGAACACACTAAGAGAGTGTAAGTAGTCATTAGTAACAGCTGTTAACACTGACAGTAGCCCTGATCTAAAACTGAAAATTAAGATACAGTAGAATCTGTTTCAGGGTAGGTTTGTTTGTTTGTTTGTTTGTTTGTTTGTTTGTTTGTTTGTTTTAAATCAAGAAGACCCCTTTTATTAACCAGATGCATTTCAATCAGTTTTATTTAACAGAGTTCGGAGGGAAGAAGGAGACCTAAGAAGGAGCTATGTCACTCCCAGTTGCCTCACACAAACAGCTGAAAGAGGAGAAAGGAGATGAAGAAGCAGAGCCTGTGAGTCCAGATAACACAGAATATGTATGTAATATTCATCATCACTTTGGATAAGAAGAACAAGAAGCACTCACAGGCTGTACTATGAGCTCAGCTCGTGTCAGGCAATCTGCACAGTTTTGCAAAAGCTCCTGGATGGTGTTCTGGCGTCTGGACATGGTACAGGTCCCATTCTGGCTGTTGTGGGGGAAAAGAAGAAGATGAAGTAAATACAAAGCAATTGGGTGTTTTGAAAAAAATGCAAGAAACACAAATTCAGAACAGTTAAGAGAAGTTACATGAAATAACCCACCTCATATAGGTTCACAGAGACACGAACACATTAACTGCACTGTGAAATTTTAATGACAATTCCACAATGGCAGAGCCCCTTTATAGTTCTGCAACAGCAGACAAGACAGACCTTACCGCAGGATAGAGTAGAACATGGAAACTGGCATGCCATAAAGGAAAAAGTTTTTCTTCCAGCGCAGGTATTTGTAGCTTTTATCAACAAAACTTTGGCAGCATTACAGGGAGAATGAATTACTCACAATCTTTGTTAAAGTCAATACATTAGCACATAGCCTTTGTGTGACGTAATTGTTCATGTTATCACACCAGCCATCAAATGTCAGGGCACACAAGGAAAGCAGGACCCTCAGCAAGGCAAGCACAGGAACATGTAAGTCCACCCAAGTGTAAGAAGGGTCCTTTTATCAGCAGAAATGCACAAAACCAGAGCAGGGTCTTAGCTACTACAAAACTAGATGTAGGGCCTGGAGTTAGAGGACATGCTTTCTTACAAATACATGAAGTGTGAGTCTGGAGTCTCTAAGTAAAACTCCAGGAAAAAAACACTACTGAGGGAAAAAACCAAGGCAGGTAACAGGGTCATTATTGTTGTCTTGTACATAATCTACTGCATCCATACTGCCAGAATGCTGCTTTTCCAGCATTTAGGATTTAGGCATCAAAGTTTAGGATTTAGCCATTGTAGCTGAATGGGGGTGAGGCTTCAAGTCAGGAATCATTCCCAAGCAAGCCCAGGCAGCTCCTAAACCCAAACACTTGCCAGTGAAACTAAAATAAACCA
Organism: Cinclus cinclus; assembly: GCF_963662255.1. NCBI lineage: Eukaryota > Metazoa > Chordata > Aves > Passeriformes > Cinclidae > Cinclus > Cinclus cinclus. The sequence continues at coordinate 66,961,615 of NC_085046.1, forward strand.
CTAATAGACAGTAAGAGCTAAGGTATTTCCAAGCCTTGCCTTGTTTTCTAAGTCCTGTGCTCACAGCAGGTAACCTTTTCCATTACAAATCACTGAAGAGACAAACATTCCTTACAACACTAATGCCAACAAGAGTACCAGTGTGAACCTGTCCAACTCAGAGCTAGCAAGCTATTGGGATTCAATGGAAATCTTTCCACTGACTTGAACAGACTCTGCCCATCCTTCACAAAAGGAATTGTGACAATGAAAAGTTACAAGTGTCCTTGGCAAAATCACTGGAATGGTAAGAAACATTCAATATTTCTAAGAGCTCTTCTGCTCTTAAAAAAAAAAAATAAAAAAAGCTCTGTGCTTTTGATGTCCTAGCAGCCTGCAGTTCTCCTACCAGCTCATCTGGAACAAACAGAAAAGATTTGAGCAACTTTTCAGCAGCTTTCCCCATACCAGGGAACACACCCTCAGAGGTATAGAGGCACCCAAAGTCACTGGGTGACATAAAACAAGCTGCACACACGCAGCCCCCAGCTTGTACTGTGACCCTTTGGCTGCACAAACTCTGCGCCCCACTGTGCTATGCACCCCTGTGTATCTTGGAAACTGCTTAAAGAAAACAATTATGAAAAATAACATATGGGCCTGATTTTGTGCCAGGCTTTGTGTCAGCTTCCTTTTCTAAATCATTCCTTCTCCTTAGGCATCACTGCTGTGTTTAGATATAGAAATATCTGACTGCATCTGAAATTTACATTTAATTACACCCACAATTATCCTCATAAATGAAACATAATAAAGGAGAGCGGAATCTTCTGACCAATTTTCTCTTTTTAGAACACTGGAAGAGTATTTTTTCTTTAATCACTTTTTCCATCATGTTCTGGCAGCTACAAATGCTGGATATCCATTAAAGCCAAATGAAGTATAGATGGTGACCAGATTTATACTGTAACCGGTCAGTCTATCTCCACTGGCTTCAGGGTAACTTCACTGAACTCAAAAATATTACTCCACCATGACAAGAAGTTTAAACACTACCTACCATAGTTAACATGGTAGGAAATTGTGCAGAAAAGCTATTTTCAAATAAATCAAAATATTAAATTGAAATATAAAGAATTAGAAACACAATTATTTTGTGTTCATGCTAATGATGCTTGAATGCCACATCCATAATTACTGCCCAAATAATTTTAAAAATTGAAAACATGAATATGGCTAAATATAGATGCACAAAACTGTTTCAAAAGTAAGAACAGAGGCCTTGAAATAAGAGGCTTAAGTACCCCCTATCTAGGTCTTCAAAGAGAGTAACAAGTTACTTGTTTACAGTTCACAGGGACCTTCACAAGAAGAAAGCAGCACATATTTAAGTCTGTCCAGTCCAGCAGATAAAGATTTAACCAAAATAATGGCAGAAGCTGCAGCTATACAAATTGAAAACAGAAAAGAGCACCCTGTTTTATTAATGCTTTCTTTGTTGTTAAAAATCTAACTAGTTTTGCCAGTGAAAATACAGAGATCAATCCTATGATAACGATAAAAAAGGTCACGGCCTGTTAGAGGCACTGGCTTTCCAACCTGCCAGAAGACCAAACAGAGCTACATGGGGTTATTGGGGCACAATCAGAAACAGCAGATGCCAGCATAGGAGCTGATGTTTGATGGCATAGCTCCATCAAGCCAACAGGAATCAAGAACTTCAAATCTGAAGGGGATTTAGCTGTACAAACATGCCTAAGGGCATAAATCTATCTCTGAACTTAAAAAACAATAAAAAACACTTTGAGAGACAATACCTCAACAGACACAGACTGATTTTGATACATGGGATGGCAGGAGCACAATCTCACAGGGACACATCTTCAGTACTTTTCACCCATGTGACAGGAAGGTACTTCATTAGCAGTTTCAAAGTCCCTCAGCACAATCTACCTCTTAACAAAGTCAACAGGCCTTTAATGGGGATGAGCAGATCAAAGCAGAAATTCCAATTCAGTTACATGACAACCAACCTCGAGGCAGCAGGAAACAGACAGCCAAAGTAAAACCATACCAACACAGAAAATACTGTACCAAAGAAATGAGGCAAACCCTGAACATGCTGGACAGCATCATAGCACACAGGCAAGAACAAAGCTGGATTTTAAAAGTAAAAAATGTAACCTACATTCTACATAAAAATATATTTATGTTCCTTAGAAAAATATAGGATACCAACACTCCTCAGAGAAAATATAGGATACCAACACTCCTCAGATTAAGTGGGCTACTTTCATGGTATTTTGTCAGTCTCTCTTTTGTTTTGTCTGATTTTATTTACATGAAACTGAACAAGTTTAGAGTAATGTTTCGTTATTGTAACACCTACTGCTGCTGTGACAATTTGATTTAACTCTGGCAGCATCTAAATCTCAAACCTATGAATAGGACCCTGCTGTATCTAACACTGTAGGCACACCATGCAGTGAAAATACAGGCAGATTTTTCATTTGTTTTACTGCACCCCTGCAAATGTAGCATATGTTATCAACCATTCCAGCAGAAATGGAAAGAGCTGAAAACTAGTCTTTTAGCAGGACTCATAACAAGACAGTGCAGGATCTACTACTAATAAATACATACATTTGCAATAACTTGACTATTGGCTGTGCTGCTTTGGTTTTGTAAACCCTGCAGAACAGTGCTGAGTGGAACAGACTGGACTGCTTTTGACCTTAACTATGTATTTGTCCCTACAACTCATTTTAGACCATGGCACTTATTTGGAAGGCAACTCATGAATTTCAAAAAGGTCCTATTAAGCAGAGTTCTTCATTAAAATAACTTAATAGTCATTAACGATTAAAGGAACAAAGGAAAACAAAAGGGGGTGGCATCTTTGTTTTAAAATTATGAAAACACTTCAAAACACACATGAATTGCTTTCACTTGGGATGTTGAAATGTAGGCCTGTTGCTCTCCACTGTCAGGAGAGCCCTAGGAAAGGCATAGCATCTCCCTGGTGTCATTCTGTACAGGAGCCACCCTTTTCAGTGCATGTCAAGGCAGAACACATTGCTCCCTTGCCATACTACCCTTCTGCTCTCTCTGAGAAATGAGATGACAGCCCCAACCCCTGTTGCCACTGGGATTTGGGCAGGATAGCAGCTCAGGCAACACCTCCCTGCTGGAATATACCCCAACTGATCTAAATCCAGCCATTACTTTACTGTTGAATCCTCAGTGTCTGAACTAGGATTAGTGTTTAACTGATGAGCAATACCCATGATCTTTACAAGACCCCCAGCTCTACTGAAACAACAAAGAACTATTCCTGCTTTTCCTAAAAGGGACTGAGAAACATGCTCAAGGCCATAAGATGAATTACAAGCGTAGAGGCAGACACGCCAGTGGTGCCCAAGTCCCCAGAACACAGCAGGGCTGAGTACTGCTGGCACTGACTTATTCAAGAAGCCAAAAAATTATCCCAAAGTGATGTGTTTTGAACAAACCAAAACCTTCCCTAAACACTCAGTTTGCACCCCCACAGGCCCACTGTGGGAGCTGATGTCATCACTGCAGAACCCAAGGGGGAAGGAAGCCAGCTGCCTTCTGCTTTCTCCTTTGCCCCCCGCTGCTGGAAGACCTGCACATCCCCAGCACAAACACCTGGACCGCGGGGGCTGCTCTGGTTTCTGCCTTTGCTAGTGCACATCCAGAGGCTGCTGGATTATCCAGGGTGTGATCAGTGCCCAGAGAAGCAGGGCAAAGGAGACAGGGAAACACATTCAGCAATTCCGAGGAGCCTTCCCACATCTTCACAGCTCCCTAAAGCTTTGGGAGCACAAAGAGGTTGCTCTTGTCCCGAAGATACTATTCAAAACAAATTAGAACGATCCTTGTTAAATTTTCCAAGCCCTCCACAAAAAACTGTAGCCTTTTAAAAATTCAAAGCTTTTTCATTTTTTTTATTCATTCAAAAATGGAGGAAGCTTTAAAAGAAAGTCTTTCAGCAGATCCAGAATATTGAATGATTCCCATAACTCAACGAGAGAAAAAAAAAGTGCTTCTTTTTTTCACACTTCCCACCCCCTTCCACACAAACTGGTTTGAACAAGAAAAAGATTCACGAAGGGATTACCTGATATGCCCAGGGTAGGCAAGTCGGAAGAAAAACCTGACCTGGAATCTGCATTCCCAGCAACACAGCCTGCACATACCACCGCCCATCCGCCACCACCTGCCAGCTGGGTGTGTGTATGCCGGAAAACGCAATGGCATAAAGGTGGGGGGATCACGACATCCTTAAGAATATAATCAGGAGTTAAAATGTTACAGTCCGGCTTTCCCAAAGAAGGTGAACACAAGCTGTCAAATCATCAGGAGTTCTCCCCATATGTCTCTGCTCTAACTCGGACCAGCGTCCGCACACCACAGCCCCGCCAAACTAGTCCCGTCTGCCAAGTATGCACACACACTAGGGCTTCCATGATGGCTGGAAACCTCAAAAGACCTCTGCATCTGGCACAATCGGGCTCTAAATACCATAAAAACTGCAAAAATCTAGTAGACACTTGTGAATTATTGAATTTATTAGGACCCCCGGGTATTAGCGCCTTCGGAGCATGCAGGGTTTCACAAGGGATCGTGCCACACCTGTTCACAGAAAGCCCTCACGCTTTTTCCCACTGCTATGAATCACCAGGAGCAGCAGAAGCGTTCCCGAAGGCCGAACCTGCCCCATGCAGCAGGCTGCTCACACGCTGCCTCTCCCACCTCCGCCTCCGGCACAGGGAGGTGCCAAACACCGGCTCTAGCCCGGACCTTGGAAACACACCTCTGCAGGAGAGCAGCCGCTCGGAACGCAGCAAACCCCCTTCTCCCGAGAGAGGCTTCCACACCTGCACGTCCCTACGGAACAGGCACAGCCCAAATCTCTCCTCACGGCGTGGCAGTCACCCTTTCTTTCCCTGCCAGCCAGAGCCCGGCGCAGGCTCTGCCGGCAGGGCAGGTATTCCACAGCAGCTCACGCATCCCACCGTCGCCGTCTGAGCAGCTCAAAGTGGAAGTCACCACGCCAGCTCTTCCACCACTCAGCTTAGCCAGGACTCTCCAGATCCTGGCGAGACTGATGGGAAAGGCAAAAGCGTGGCTCTGAGTCGGTTTTCTCCACGTTTACTTTGTTTCTTGGTTCCTCAAAACAGTGTCAGGGCAGGGGAGGTAATTTTCTAACTCCTTTTCTAACTTGAAGCACAGAAGTTATATTAATTGTTAAGTAGATCTGTGTAAATTAATTTATGTTCGTGTCACTCTGTGACATGGTTATGTTTTTCCTAATCTCAGCAATGACAAATAAAACTGCACAACTGCATTTTTTTCTTTTCTCTCACGGTTTATCAGATTTTCAATCTCCATAGCAAAGGCATTGATAAATATTTGACTGATGAATTGGCAGTTTAGCAGCGTGTGAATCACAGTCAAGCTGAGTATCTGTACTCCCGGGCCAAGCTCATCCTGAGTTCCCAAGCCAGAAGAAACCGGGAATGTTGTAAAAGCACCTTGCTGAGCCCTAAGGGTAGGGAGCGCCTCATATTGCTCTGTGAGTAATGTAATACTCAGCACAGACTTGTTCGGCAGAATACGCCCCAAAACTTACAAGACTAGACCCTAACTTGAATCCTGCTACATTTAAAAATAAGGGTAGAGTGATCTTCCCCGTGGAAAAAAAAAAAAAGAAGCCTCCGTTTTCTGAGTTAAGTAGATGCCACTAAACTTTGGCACCGAATATGTCATGCTAAATGCAATTAATAAATCCAGTTCCATAGATGATGGCCCTGATCCCAACAGCACAACATGCAGAGCATTTAGTGGATTTTCTGCACACAAACACACGAGCAAAATCAGGCAAGACTGCTTTTTTCATTAACTGCCAATAAACCACTGGTTTCGAGACACATTTTAACTCATATCAGCACTGCTTACAAATAAACCTATGCAACTCAGTAAGGCAGCAAACACACATACTCTGTTGCAAAAATATTTAAAGTATTTGGTATGGTCAGATTTTTTTCACATAAAACAATATGTAAATGCATACTTTTTTTTCATCTCAATAAAAATTGTCTTTAGTTCCACTCAGAAGTTTCACAATAAAGTGAACAGGAACTTTCATTGAAGCCTCCTTGCCAGACATACCTTCCCAGAAAAGAAATATGACTATTATGTTATAAAAAGCAAGTAAAAGAATGTTGATATAAGGTTGTTGACCTCTTGATCAGGTCTGTCCTTTCCACTCTTGCTACACCACCACTGAATGCTACGGAAAGAAGAGCCCAACAAACTACAGACCGGCTTAAAATATGTAACTATTGACAAAAAATGCTAAACTAAAGGAAATAATTCATCCTCTAGTGAAAATTGGGAGTGATATGGAAATAACCCTAGTGAATCCAAACAGAGTTGCACCAGTGTAAATTGAGGAAAAAGAGAACAGCCCGGAAGTAACATATGCTGCCATTCATTTTTCATGGCTGTCTCCTGTAAACAGTAAAGGTATTTGCAATGAAACACCACAAAAAAAAAAATCCTCACACAGGCAGCACAGCAATGGCATTTAGGAACCCTAGTGTGTGCACTCCCCAGTGCTACAGTATAGAATTGTTCTTATTATATAGCAATGAACAGATATTCTCATACTACTGTATTGGTAGCTGGATGTGTTCTAGCTGCAATTTGTTGTAACTAACTTACTTACGCACACAACAAACCGAGAGTCAACCAAATAACTAAATCTAAGAACTGGGCAAAGTAATAAACAAAAAATCCACAGAATGGAAGTTTTGTCATTCATTCAGTGGTCCTCCAGCAACTGGTCTGACATACCTAAGCAGAGCATGCTGTGTTGTCTAGGATAACCCTAATTCTCTACAGCCACTTACAGATCTGTTTGATATAAAAAAGCCTGCCATTTTTAATCTGCTGTTTCTTTACGACATATGTTCAATTCTCACCCTTTTGCAATTTAATTATGTACCATAAAATTAGGGCTTTAATTCTAATACAAAATACATGACAGGGCTTCTGCATCAATTCCTGAGTCAGCAGCATCCATAATTAGACCAATAGACTTAATACAGCCATTCCATACACACAACCCAGTCGTCACCAGCTGTGCTTTGTGATGGTGCTGTACCATACAGCAGCACTGCTTCCTTCAGTGGTTGTAACCTGAACATTGCCTGCTTTTCAGTCCTGTGAACTCCCAGAGAAGGAGATAAGTGGAGCAGTCTTCATGATTACTGCACTCTGCAGAAAGTCCTTGTCAGACTTGATGTGCACAGAATGCTGGTACAGCTGCATCCATGAGAACAGACATTCCCCAAGCCAGGATTCACAGCTGGCACCCTGCCTACAAGATCTTGACTGTGCTCACAGCACCAGGGCAAGAAGTTAAAAAGGTAAGAGGCAAGGAGAGCAGACCGATGTCTCTTGTCACATCTCTCTGCCCCCTGCCACCAAATGTCAGGGATCGTTCTATGAAAGATCATGTCTGAAACTCCCAGGCCTCACACAAGCTAGAAACAAACTCAGAAATTTACAAGAGAACATTTCCCACTACCTAAAGTTGTTTTATAGCCCTAGTTATGCATCTAGTTGAGGAAGGCAGACTGGGTGTATGGGGTATAAAGCAATTCGGTTCAGTTTGTTTTGCGTCACTGAGCAAAGTGGGGGTTTATCAGCACAGAACTGTCGGGTCAATACAGTCAACACAGACCCATTTACAGCCCTCAGTGCAAATGAGAGACATCGTTTTTAGTCCTGCTGCTCTCTTCAAGGAGAGTCACCATCAAAAGACGGTTTTAAAAAATAAGTTCTTCTCTTGCATTTGAAAGCGTTTTGGAAGTTAAGACGCCTCAGGGAGGAACAGAGAGAAGAAAGCTGCGAGCTGGCGCACCTAAGGAATCCCACCGCGAGCGGGCGAGCGGCAGCTGCCCGAAGGTGGCCCCGAGGGAGCGGGGCCGGGGCCCGGCTGGACCCGCACCTACCCGTATCCGTCGGAGGCGTAGTCCCCCCCGTAGGTCTTCTGGTAGTAGTAAGTCTTGTGGGTGTGGGTGGTGCCGCCGCCGCCGCCGCCGCCGCCCCCCACGACATGGGAGCTCATCTCGTAGCGCAGGTCGGTGCCCGACTCTGCCCGCGCCATCCGGCCCAGGGTGTTGATGCGCGGGTGGGACCCGCCGTTGATGCTCATGGCAGCGGGGGAGCCGCCCGGGGCGACGCGGGGCGAGGGGCAAAGCGACGGGGACACTGAGCCGGACCCGACGGCAGGAAAGGCATTCACGGCCGGCAGCGCCCGCCGCGGTGCCGCCGCTCCCTCGCAGTCCTCCGAGGGCCGGGAAAGAGCCGGGAGCCGGGGATCGGAGCGGCCCGCAGGTGAGGGCAGGGCAGGATCGCGGTGCGGAGCCGGGCGGGCGGCGAGGGCTGCTGGCGGCGGCGGCGGCAAGAGCAGAGGTCCCGTCCCGTCCCCTCCCCGCCGGCAGAGGAAAGGCGAGACCACACCTTTCCGTGGTGGTTTTAAGTGGCGCTCCTGGGCGGGGAGCTCCGCGCTCCGCGCCTCCTCGGCGGCCGCCCCGGGTTCGTGCGCGGCCCTGGCCCCCGCCCCGCCGCCCCGCCACCGCACGGGCTCTGTCCCCGCCGCACCGCTGTTTCCACCGCCTTTCCCGGTGCTTGTGCTACCCTCAGGAGTCGCCAGCGGAGATTTGGAGTCCACCGGAAACTTCCTCCCGACCTGTCCCCGTGTCTGCGGGCTGGGAGCGCTGCGGGGAGGATGGAGGGGGCCAGGGTGCCCTCGACGCCAAACACCTTCCTGCCTCTCCGGAAAGAACTTGGTGCCTGAACAAGGCAGCGCTGCGTAAATGGGCACCATTCTGTCGAGGGTGGGTCTGGACCGCTGGCAGCTGCCCTCTGCCCTGCTCATGTCAGGGTGTTGATACACGTCGGGAAAACGACGTGTGTGTTCCATCAGTTCCAAAATACACAGGGTCCCACATTCAGGAGGGCTTTGGGCACTCCAAGCCCAGTGCATTTCTGAAACAGGGCTGAAACTTGTGCCTCAGTGCATGAAGTGTTGGACTAGTGCCATGTATTTATGCCTGAGAAAGGAGACATGCCTGACTGCATTTGTGCCTGAGAAAGGAGACGTTCAGAAATGGGCATTTAAAACTCGTTTTTTCTCCTCAGATATTCTTGATTCCCGCCTTCTGGTGCTCCGAATGTTGTGTTTAAGTTTCAAATAGGCCGTATCTTAGGAGACAAAGTAATTTTAACATACTCATGTGTGTAAAGGGTGTTGGCAAAGGCAGTTTGGTGCAGGATGCCCAGGCGGACCTTTGTTGCCAGCCAGTGACCATCGGATTAGTCTCAAGTGTCAACTGAGCACCATTTCTTATCTAGTCTCAGTGGCAGTGTCTCAGCTGGTCTGGCCACCTGTCCATGGTGTTGGAAAACAAAGATGGCCAGATTTTAGAAGCAGTACTCACTTATGAATAACCGTGCCAAGTTTTTTAAAATAATCCTGAGGCTTTCATCCTGATGTGTAGCACATGAGCCAGCCGTATCAGCCATCTGATGCTCTGCGACAACACACTTGCTGAAAGTTTTTTAAACTTGTGAGATCACCAGCAGCTCACACCATGTGTAAGTTCTTGGGCCTGTTTCTGTCTTTTCCGCACTCCTCATTCTCCTGGTATTTTAAATCCAAGTGATGGATCATGAGACAGTAAGTAACAACTAGAATAATATTTCAAAGGACAAGACTTCCTAAACTATTCAGGAGAAAACCAAACGAGTGCAGTTCTCCCCAGTGCCGCTGGGACTCTGTGGGAGCACCACAGCACAGGTCACATGAGAACCTGCCTGCTGCTGGAGGTGATGGGCAAAGTGTGGTGTAGAGGAGGCATAAGAGCTCCTCCAAGCAAACCTGGGGTTGCTTGGTCCTGAAGGGCATCCTGGTGGCACTGCCCGGAGCTGTAAAGAGCACTATAAAGGGGCAGAATGCAAGGTGGCTTATTATATGTGAAGTCATACAGTGACTTTTATATTGTAATATATATGCTGTATTATATGTAATGTGATTCATTATATATGAGTACATGTATATCTGTATACAGACATACATATGTATTTGTGTATATATGTGGATTTGGGATGCTGTTTTTCATACAGATTACATCTGCGCGATTGGATGGTTTGACATTACATTTCAAAGCCATAAGGGAACAGAGTAGAAAACAAGGATGAGTAAGAAAAACAGATATAGAGGCTTAATGCTGTAAAGAAGGAAGGAAAAAAGTAGAAAACAGATGTAGGATAGGCAGGAAATGCAGAATGAAGGAAACTTGAACTTTGTGCTTTGATACTCCAGTCCAAACTTTTTGTCACGTAAATACAGATCTCTGAATTGATACCACCAACACACATAAAAGTCAGATTTTTGCGTGGTGGTGTATCAAGGCAGGCATTTGTATTTAGACATACAAACATAAAGCTTTTTCTTTTTCTTTTTCTTTTTCTTTTTCTTTTTCTTTTTCTTTTTCTTTTTCTTTTTCTTTTTCTTTTTCTTTTTCTTTTTCTTTTCTCCAGCAAGTCCCTTTGAAAGCTGTCCATTTATATGTATGCATATTTAGAGATCCAAATGTATTACACTGATTTGAGGTTCTTGCTGAGTTTTAGCACCACCTCCAATCAGCCCCACCTTTCAGCTTCGACTGGTGTACCAGCTCAGTGAGACACACCATTATGTGTGATGGAGACAGCGTGTATGTGATACACCCAGAGGCCTGGGTGAGTCACTGTTGCCTGCACATGTAGAAAAATCCTTAAATACTTATATAATGACAGGGTTCTGGTGGTCTTACTTGCACAGTTATCCCCAGTGAAATAAGGACAAGAGGATGAGACTGAGATGATACTGTAAGCCCCACAGTTTTCCTATCTTAGATGTTTTAGTAGATAGGGAAATTAAAGAAATAAATACGAATAATTAAATCTGCTGAAATAGGGTCCTTACCCTAGCTAGACTCAGTTATCTTGAAACAGGATCAAGTCACATGGATATTGCTTGAAATTCATTTAAATGCATGAAAATATCAGTGTAATAGCTGGATGATCTGACTTAAACCTTGTTCCACTATTCCTGAAAAGGCCCAGTCCTGACATACCTAAGGGCACATCCTAAGTTCCTTGACTTTCTTTGGTATCAAAGAGTTTTTGAGGGCAAATAGCCAGTAAACTGCAAAGTGCAGTCTCATAGTGTCCCACCTTCATGGTGTCCCTCCCCATGGCAGTGGGGTTGAAAGTAGCTGATCTTTAGGGTCCTTTCCCACTCAAACCAAACCATGACTGCATGATTTTCCTCCCAAGGAAAACTACATGCAGGAGAGAATAAAATACAGTAATTTGGAGTTTATGGTTCCTCTCCTTTGGCAGAGTTCTGCCTCCTAAGGTAAGAATCTATTAAAATTGCATAGATCTTAGAAGCCCCTCTTTAAGCAAGTAGCCTAAAGGAGATATAATATTCCCTACAGGCACCTGAACCCAAGCTAGGGCTAGGGTCCATGCTGCAGGCCTTTTTCCTAATGTGCCTTGAATTGCAGACACCATGAGGTTATTAGGAGACAGAAGTTCCAAGGAGGCAAAGTGTCAGCAGCTGATGACTGCTTCAGTAAGCAGAGGGAATCTCCTTTATACAAAGTATACATATATTAGTTCTAGGCATATCTCTTTAGTTTTAATAAAAGGCTCCTTTCCAACCCCAAACAGTGGACCCAAAAGTCCTATTTTAGGCTTAGGCTACTGGATACTGTGTCTTTACTCAGGACACTACCTGAAATGAACTCAACACGCTATGTTGGTTGCTGTCTGTACCAGGGAAACCTCTGTATTTAATCTCAAGAACTGAATTCCCAGAGGCACACAGAAATTCCACTCAGTGGCTTGTTAATTCATTGCTTTTGGCAGTAGTTGCCAGCCTCTACTATTTCACGTGGCCTCTTCTGAGCTTATTTATTGGCATCCTTTCTTTAATGCCCTCCTTGCCTGGATAGCAACCAAATAAATTTAAAGTAGCTGAAACACATTGATAACCAGTGACATCTGACATTCAAAGTACAAATCTGAATGTGACTTGATAATTGATTTCCATTATTGTAGCTTGCCAAAAAATAGCTCTGGCCTTCCAAACAGATCAAGTCATCCAGGTAAACCAGTATGTGACTCTTGTGTTCCTAACTCCTTCACTTCTGGGCAGCAAGGACAAGTTTGCACATGCAAGCCACTAATCTGGCTATGTGTCTTTGTAAGGTGCTTGATAAGCACCACCCCTCCTGTGCAGGGGCTGCCTGGGAAGAGGCAGCTTGGGCTGAGTGGCAGCATTCACAAAATCCAGGTTTGTGATGATATACATGAAAGACAGTCCTGGGAATTTCCACTTCCTCCCTTTGCTCAGACAGAATTCTCCCCAGAAAATTGGCAGTTAATACTCCAGAGTCTGTGCTGTTCTATGCATGTGAAGAGAGGCTGGTGCCAGTAGGAAGACCTCTGAGCAAGAGCATACATGATCCAAAATGTCATTAATAACAGAGAGGTCTCAGACAACTTATTCAGCTGTATCCCTGTCATGGGGAAGATATAACTTAAATACACTCAAACAGTGTCTAATTATGGGCATATTTACAGGGCCCTGCAGCAAAATGCACTTCAAAATGTAGATATGCCCCAGTGAATGTTTGGAGAGTTTTTGGAGGGCAGGATATGATTGATACAAGGTGCTGTGAGCCTGTGTCAAATCACGTCCAGGACTGCCTGCCAAGAGCTATTATTTCCAGGTTCCTGAACAGCTGCTCTGCTCCTTTCAGACAATCCCTGGAATATTACCATCTCAGTCTCTGGCAGGGTTAAAAATGAAAAAAGCATTTAAATTCATCAAGAGGAATGAAGCTTAGGACTGCACAATTCCTTCTGTAACCATGCAAAAGTAGAGGGTGTGGTAAAGGATGTGTCAGCCTTGTCAAACCTGACTAACTACTCAGACAAAAAGTTTCAGGATGCCTCACTCTTCAGCTTCAGGTGGAGGAGACCAGGATGGGACATTGTTTTCCTAGCATGGTCCTACCATGACCCACAGAGCATGCACACAGTATTTCTACACGGCTCTTGATTTCATGTTGCTGCAAGCAGAGCACTCAGTGACTGGACAAGGTCAAATATTTGTTACATTATTATGGTTCCTTTAAAGTCTCACTTCACCGTTCTGTTTCTTTCACCAGCAGCTGGTGATGCTTGCTAGAGCTTGTGAAGTTAATATATCTCAAGATGCTTAGTAGTGCTGAGAGCAATACAAGGCTATTTCTGACTAATTATTCTTTAATAGTTGGACAAAAATCTTTTCAGTCACATGCCATGCATGCAAAATGCATTCATTTATGAAGATGAATTATTTTAATAAAATATGAACTTTTGGAAAGGTGCATCTGCCCCTCATTATCCAGACAGTTTGATAATTGGTGTTAGATACCACAGAGCTGTTCAACCACACACAGCACAAGGTGACAAGTAGGGCAGTAGAAGTTCTCAAGGGATCTTGACACTTGCTTCACACTGGGGCTGCTCTTATTTACACCCAGGTGTCTTCAAGCCCAAGGGGATGAAGACATGACACCCATCCCATTTTATTGACACCCATCCCTTTCTTCTGCTTGTGCCCTCATTCTTTGAAATGAAAGTGAAGGATCAAATGGGAGCCTCTACAGTTGCCCTGTAGACACCCAGAGTTTCCCCTCATTAGACTGAATTTTCCATCAGCAGGGTTGCACCTCGTAACAGATGTTTGTCATCCCAGCATCTCAAATAAGTGGGTTATGGCACTGGCTTGAGGCACTGATAGCCTTATTAAAGTGTTACCACCATAATTTAAAATACCTTGTAAGAGGGAATAGCAGATCAGAGAAGTTATAAAGGTTCCAAGCATCTTTACCAACTTAATGGAGGAGGGAAGGGTAGAACTTAATAAAAATATTTTCATGCACATCTCCCCTATGCTGAACCTTTATGGCATATACAAGAGTGAGGAGGATAATGGAGAATTGGATCTAATACATGTAAAGCAATGCCAGTTAACTCACTTTGCACTAGTTTTTGCAAGCAGGCCTGTCATTTCATGTTCAATTTGTGGGTCATACCACAACTATTTTGATAACAACCAGGGAAAGTAAAGATTCAGTTCTGTACTGTGCCAGAAGCTTTGCTTCTCACAGTTGAGGAGTGGAGGTGTCATCCTTAAAGGAATATTTTGTTCTCCGAAACCCTGAGGCTACGGAGGGCAATTTATCTTCTGGTAGAATTGGAAACTTCCTTACCAAGATACCTTCTGTACAAATTCCAGATGTTATCACAGTGTTGTGTGCTCCAGCTGTGCATGCTTGTATCCCCAGCCAGCAACAGCTCACCACACCAAAGGGACCTTGTGCTACTTGGCAGAGGCAGCTTTAAGAATTGGTGGGTGCAGGAAAAGCCTTTTCAAATAAATAAAACTTGACTTCAAAAAATTTCCTAAGAGTCCTTTTTGTTCTCATCATTCAACAGAGGATTTTGTTACTGTCAAATTTGCAGTGCAAGTGAGAAAAGAAAGGAAAAAGGGGCAGCCTTCTCTCTCACATACACCCCTTAACTCTCTAATGACAAATTCAGAAGTGAGAAGTTGAAGTCAACCTCTCACCTCCCCCCAGATGAGTCACATTGATCAGAAATGGGAGATCTTTTATTCCAGCTGTATTTTTCTCCATTATAAAAGCACAACCATTGCTAGAACTCATTTAAACCTCGAGCCATTGTCATCAGAGGGACCAGAATACTACAAGGCAGCCACTGGGGATCAGGAAACATGTGATTTCTGCAGCTTTCAGGTTGTGGTGATGTAAACGTGGAAGTGTTCTCCAGTCTACACCAAATTCCACTGTCTAAATTTCTCTCAGACTTCCAGTATTCTCCTCCTTCTCTTCCTCCTCACTTATCACTGTAATTCTGCTGCTCAGCATTCAGAAGTTGGTGTGTTTTGCTTCCTTTCCTCAAACACCTACACAAACTTTGCAGTTCAAATAGCAGAATCAATTGCATTTAGTTTTCTGCCTTCTCATTCTCTGCTCCATGTAATTATAAAAGTCTGATAAAGAGACCAGAGAATTAAAGTCCTAATATGATGAGATGCTAAAGAAGCTACTTTGCATCAGTGTTTACTTCCCAAGCTCTCCATCTGATTTGGATGTGTGGGTATCTATGATATCTTCTCTATGTAAGTAGGTCTGAGCAAGGTATGTAGGAAATAAAGTTATTGCTTTATTTCCTCTTTTTCTGTTTAGATCCACTTTCTGCTAAGGTGGTTTAGCTCCCTGTAGGTGACATCATCTGTTTCCATAAAAATGCTAATCTTTTGCATGATTAGCAAGATAAGAACAAGCAAGACTGACATTTGAGTTTGCATGGCCTGGTTCTGGTAGCAGAGGGACTACAGGGGTGGCTTCTATGAGAAACTGCCAGAAGTTTCCCCTGAACCATTGCTAGACAGCTCCAGGACAGACCCATCACTGGCCAAGGGTGAGTTAACCAAGAGTGAGAGTAACACTTCTGTGATAACATATTTAAGAAGGAAAAAAAGTTATTGCGGAAGTAATTTGCAGCCAGAGGAGAGCAGGGTTAGAATATGTGTGAGGAACAGCCCTACAGACACCAAGGTTGGTGGTGAAGGAGCAGGAGGAGGTGTTCCAGGAGCTGAAATTCCCCTGCAGCCTGTGGTGAAGACCACAGTGAGGCAGCTGTATCCCTGCAGCCCATGGAGGATCATGGGGATGCAAAGATCCCCCTGCAGCCCATGGAGGAGACCCACAGCAGAGCAGGTGGATGCCTGTGAACCTGTGGGAAGACCCCTGGAGCAGACTCCTCTTTCCACCTGTAGACCTGTGGAAAAAAAGTCTACCCTGGGGCAGGTCTCCTGGTAGGAATCATGACACCGTAGGGGACCCACACTGGAGCAGGCTGTGCCTGAAGGACTGCACCCTATGGAAAGGTGACCCATGTTGGAACACTTCGTGAAGAACTGTTACCATGGGGTGGACTCACAGTGTGGAACTTAATGGAGGGCTGTTTCCTCCATTATGTAGGAAGGATCCCAATCTGGAGCAGGGGAAGCTGCTCTCTGAGCAGCAGCTGGAACATCCTGTGATAGCTTGACTATAACCCCCATTCTCTGTCTCCCTGCCACCATGGCAGAGGAAGTAGAAATGGGAAGGAGGAAGGGGTGGGGGGGAAGGTGTTTTAAAGATTTATTTTACTTCTCATTATTCTGCTTCGATTTTGTTAGTAATAAGTTCAATTAATATCCCCAAGTTAAGCCTGTTTTGCCCATGATGGTATTTGGTGAGTCATGTGTCTCCTGGTCCTTATCTCAGCTCATGAACACTTCATTCTGTTTTCTCTCCCCTGTTCACTTATGGGAGGGGAGTGGTAGAATGGTGGGTGCCCAGCATCCAGCCAAAGTCAATCCTCTACATACAAAATTACTTTGATGGGAAACAAGAAAGAAAAATTATTACTCTCTATTATCTTACTTGGCACAGCTTTGAGCTTCTATGCTGACACTGAGGGGTCAACAGTTTGGTTTTTTTTCTGTAAGGATTTCTAGTAAATTACCTTCAAATAGCATTGCTGGAATATAGATCAGGCCACTGTACAAATGTCTCCTATGCCTTGTGCAGAGGTCTCAGTGACCTAAGTGTGCTCAAGTAGGGTTCATAACACCTGTGAACAGATACTATAAAGCCACTCACAATTAAACACACTGTAGACATGATTTCCTTCAATATAAGCAGAAATTTCACTTGTTCATGCCACTCTGTTAAATGTAGTATGAGTTTAAAATTAAGAACAAGTCCAGTCCTGCCAGTTCCATGGCTGGTATGGCCTCACCTCCAGGACAGACTCTAGCCACATCCTTGAAAAAAGTTTTGTCTGCAAGAAAGCAATAAAATAATAATTATGAACTAGACTGTTGTGCAGAGTGCCATGCTTTCTTGTGCTTTAGTAGCTAATGCACCTTATTGATGCAAGAACAAGAGGAAGCACAACCTGGCGCTTCTGGGAGAGGTGGGAGCTTGCTCCACCTCTGTGTGAACTGGGCAGAGGACACATGGGAAGAGACACTGTGCCCAAGGAGAGCTCCTGTGCAGTGGTGCTGGGCAGGGGAAGGAAGGGACTCTCATGTGTATTGGACATATTTGGCTGTGGAGTTTTGCCTGCAGAGCTCAGCAGCAGCCTGTACTGCTGTAAGGATCTGCTTCATCCCAGTTGTAGGACCTCACATTTGTCCTCGTCAAATGTCATGAGGTTCCTTTTGGTCCCTTCCTCCAGCTGCTCAGGTCTCTGTGAGTGGCAGTTCTGCCCTGGCACGTGCCAGCCGCTCTCCTTTGGTGAATTTGGTGTCAGCTGCAGGCTTGATGAGGGTTTGCACTCTCTCCGCTTTCACATCACTGACAAAGATATCAAATTGCCTGAATACATCCCTGAGGACTTCTGCTTATAAAAGCCTCCAGGTAGAATATGAACCCTTTAAGCTCAAAAAACAAGTCAGTTTTTCACCCACCTACTAATCCACCTGTCCAGACCCAAACGTTCCAGCCTAGACACAAAGGTGATCTAGGAAATCATGCCTAACATTAAGTCAAACTCAGAGCAGGTAACAACCACTCTTCTTTCCCTATCACATAGAGCAATCAGTTTTGTCAAGCAGGGGAAATTCCCAGTCAATATTAGGGAAAATAAGTTTACCATGAGGGTAAATATTGGAGCAGGTGCCCAGGGAGGCTGTGGAGTCTCCACCCTGGAGATACTCAAAATCCAGCTCAGGGCAAGACCCTGAGCAACCTGCTCTACCCAGACCTGCTTTGTGGAGGGGTGGGATGAGAGACCTCTAGAGGTCCTGCAAAGCCTGTGTGGTCTGATGATCCAGCCTTGGTAAATCCGTGTTGACTGTTCCAAATCAACACCTTCTCATTCATGTGACAAAGCTTTTGCATACACCCCTGTCCCCCAAAATGTTTTGTGAGCAGCATGATCACACCACATCTGCCCTGGAATGTTCTCGTTCCAAAGGACATAAATCCTCTTCTTTGTTATTCAGTAGCATACACATAAATTCTGACAGACTCAGTAGAGACCCTAATACTTCTGCCTTTTGGGTGGACAAACACAAGGCTTTTCCTAGGGCATGTTTTTTTAAATTTATTTATTGTTGCTAGATGATAGCAATTAGGAGAAAATGGAGCTGTTAGCATTGTTTTTATAATGGAAGAATAAGGGACATAGATGTGTCCAAGTGTTAGTGATATTCACATTCAAGTGTGCTAAAATGTTAGAGCTGATCATAATTTTGCCAGTAACAATAGTGACAAAATACTTTCCAATAATCTCCCCTGTATTTTGGCATCTCTGAGAGGTGCCAAAGGAGCCAAAAAACTAATGAGATGAGACAGCGTAACAGCTATGCTAACATTAGAAATGTAACAAGCAGAAAACAACGCAAAATTCTTATGAGCAAACAGCAAACAAGATGATTTACAGCTGAAGATTAATGTTCATTGCTACAACAATATGTTGTAAAACCATTAGGCATCATCCTTAGGACACATGTACACTATCATTGCGGTTTGCTCCCTCTTTCACTCCTGGGCCCCTGATTGTCCATACCACTTATATGCTGGTTTGCCCCCAGGCTTCTACATTGAGAAAATCAACTCTCTCCCTCCCAGAGGGCACAAAATTCCCAGGTCCCAGCTCCAAGGACACAAGATGCTCCACTGCCTAGGACAGACTTGTCTTCCCGAGGTGGTCAGGGTTTGCTTCCCGAGTAGTCCACGGGTTGGGTAGGCTCACTCGTAGTCTCTCGTCATACTGAGATACTCATTTTGCTGTGTTGCTTCATCTGGAGCAGATGAGCAGCTTTCTGCAGGGCTACTGGAAGGCTGCTCCAGAGGAAACTGTGGATACAGTCCTTCAGTGAAATAGTCCACTGTGGGTTTAGCAATAGTCCATCCCCAGGAACAACAGTTAGGATTTTGTGAACGCTGGCTGGCTTGGCTCTGTTTGGTTAAACTTGCTCTGAGGCAATTTTGTGGTAAAAAGCTACCCTTTTTCCTCTAGAATCCTCATGCTGCTAGTAATGAGAGAGATCACCCCTGCAGTGGCAGCAGGAGTTTTCCTTAAAACCATTTCAGATTTCAAACAACCACTTCAGATTTCAAACAAACATTTTAGATTTCTGTCCCAAAACCTGATTTCCTGTATGTTTGTAGAAGGCTGGATCCTTGCATGGAGAGGTTGTCCTCCTTGGCATCATGTCTATGAGAGGTCTGTGGGATCCCCTGTCTTAAAATAATACCTATCATATATACAGTACTGCATGCAGAGCTACTATAAATAAACACACAAAAAGTCAGACCTAGAGGACCCCAGGATTTTCATGTTCTACATTGCTATGGTCTCCCTTCCAGTTTCACATGTCCTCAAGAAAATCAGGTTTTGCCTACCAAATTGACTGATGGGTGTATTCTATGTACACTACTACATATTTCATGCATAACAAGAATAAAAACATCCTGCTCCAGAAAAGCAACTGCATTGATTTACTCATTCATTGGTCTGCATTTCCTTCCCCTTAATCCATTTTCTCTGCAGACTTTGATGAGTTTCCACAGCTGAAAACCCTGTGCAAAATTTACACTAACATACTGAAAAATCCACCGCTGTGTGCCCTTGATTTTGATGGGAATAGCCCATCAGGGTGCTTGTTCTAACACGCATGATACGATTTTTGCACCAGCAAACAAGTTTTTATCTAGCATGCAGAACTTATTCAGAAGGTATTACTTCTGCTGGGACTAGAGGCAGGAATGAGTCACGTCTTTTTAATACGCATGAAGTGCCCTGCCCCAAGGAGTGCCTCTGTTTTCCTCCCTTCCCTGTGTCGCGCACTCTCTCTCTCTCTCAAGCCTTAATTGTGTTGAGTTATAATGCTTTTAAGAAATCACTCTTAAAATTATGACTCCTGTTAAAGTTAATTAGACATGAACCCCAGCCAGGAGAGCAGGGATAGTTTCATAATTGTTGTTCTAGCTGAAACCAGGAGGATTCCCTGACCACAGGAAGTTCAAAGGACCAGCAGCAAAAGGAGGAGATAACCTCTGTTTCCAGAGAGCACCAGCTCCACTTGGGATGCCAGTGGATTTATGACAGGAGCTTCGCTCTAATTACTGTTTGGGGTGGAGCCTCTCACAATGATAAACAATGGGGTTTCTACAGGGCTGAAGTTTGTAACAGCACCACATATTTAGGCACAGGCATGTTATAGCAACACACATTCAGTGTATTTTAGAGTCTTCTCTCCCTGGAGCTGGGTATCGCCCTAAAAGAGGAGGTGTTGCCCCATGTGACCCATTTGGGAAAAAATATGCTTCATTGAGGCGACTTTAACAAGCAAAATGTAGTCAATTTTACAAATTTACAAAGCCAGAAGACATTTAAATCTGTGACATTTAAGAGAGAAAGGGAGCTGAATATAGACAATGGTTATCTATGTAAGGTCAAAGCAAACTAATAACTTAAACCTGCAACAGGACAACAATAATTGTAAGACTGTACTCAAAAACACCCTGTGGCAGAATTCCCATTGACTTTATTGACTAAATTCTCACCTCACAGATTTTTCTTAAGCTGCCTCCACACATAAAATTAATTTCTAAGATTAATAATGTTCTTATTTTTTGAGTATCAACAGCATATTTAATGATTTATAAACATGCACAGAAGAGCCTTTGCCTGGAGGTCACCACAGTCTAGGTAAAATATAGCTAGAACAGACTCAGAGTAGCATAACAGCTAACTAATATAAATATTGATCACATATGCAGACTTACAAATACGGAGATGGATGGAGAAACATTTCAGATGCCGCTGTTTAAAGGGTTCATGCATGTACAGAAGGTTTGGAAAAAAGAGAGGAAGGTCGTACGACTCAGTGTCAGGATGAAAGCCAGTTTTGTTAGAAGGCAACAAGCTGGGCTCTGTAAACACGTGTGGTCTAGTATGGTCTATGGTCCAGAGGGAATCTGGAGCAGCCTGAGAGCAAGATAAGGGAGGAATGTGTGAGCAGATACGGAGGCAGGGGTCAGGAAGGGCATCACTTGTGAAAACAAGAGGCTCCAAACTCAGTGCAGAGAGACAAGAAAATCTGGAGAGAGGGGGTGTGCAGGGGCAGTGTGGCAGGAAGGAAGGTTGACTTCAGCAATGGATGCACTTAGGATAATCCATTATGTAAAGCAAGGACTTACAAAAATACCATTTTGTTTTTTTCCTGCAAGTTTTAGATAGTAATGATTTCTGTTGAAAGAATAAATTTTGTCATTTTTTTAAGGGATTTGAGAAAATACTTCTGTGTATGAGTTACAGATCTTACCTCTCCAGACCTATTGATGTTATCTTTCTCTTTAATACCTGCAAGAAGAGGGCTGGTCACTTCTTGCAGAAAAGACCAAGACAATATTTCTGCATATGGTATACATGTTTTCTATGAATGTTATATTTTTTTAGCAGAGGGCAGCTTGGCCCTGTATTAAGGATTCACTTCAGTAGAATTGTGGCACAGTGATAACCTTGGCAGAAAATCCTTGTAAGGCAACATGGAGATTCAGGAGCAATGCAGGCATGGGTAAGCACAGAGCTCAAAGTGGATTTTATTGCTGCTTTAAACACAGCAGGTTTAGAGAGACCCAGGATCCCATGGCTCCCACAGCCTGCAAAAATGCAGCTTATGCCTCCAGCACGAGAGAGTGGGGAAATTCATCCACCTGTGTACTGCTAGCCCTGTAACTGCAGAAATCTCGGTTTGCTTCAGGTAAAAGCCATTTTTTTCACACCTTCTCATCTACGAATGCCCTCAGACAGTCAGAAGGCCAGCAAACCTCTGCCTTGCAGGAAAACAGCAAACACAATAAACAGATGGATATGCCAGCACAGGATGGCTGAAAGAGATGTAACTGAGACCATTTTATAAGTATGTTCTATCCTGCATACAGCCATAGCTTAAAACAGTGGGCTACTTCTCACAGAGATGAAATTTTAAAGCCAGAAGGAACTGGTTTGATAATATAATTGGTCCCTGGCACAGGGCAAACTATGCAATCTCACCTTGTAAATCTAATCTTTTATCAGACCTACATTTTGTGGCTGAGTTAAAACATAACTTTTGGGAAGATAGGCAATTCCACTTTTACTTCAGATAGCTGTATGTTGGGTAGTTAAGGGCTTCAAGAGGGAAAGATCATATTCAAAGGATCATTTTGGATCACAAGTCCATGAAACTGTCAGTTTGACTTCCTCTTATCCCTGGATTAACAAACAGTGTGAGAGCTCTTGAGTCCTGCCCTGCTGTGGGAGAACTGACACCTTGTATGGGACCAGCTAGGAAAGCTTAGGTAGGAAAAAAAGAGACATGACAAGGGGGTACTGAGGTGGAAATCTTGTCTGTCTTTCCAGCCACTTTACTTGATCTGGCAAAAGATTATTAGTCAGAAAAACAAACCTTTATTCTCTTTTACTGTTAAATCATCCCAGCTACCATAGTTCTACCCCTGCATCTTGCATTTGACCTGAGAAAATAGCATACTTGAAAAAATGTCTTTCAGCAGAGGAGAAAACCACAGTAAAATAACAAAGCATATTACTCCCCCAATACGTGGATCACAGACAGGTAGGATGGTCTCAAGACCTCTCAAGACCTCTCAAGCAGAAATAATAAAACTTTGATCCTGTAGATGCAAAATGATGGACTCAAACAAACAAAGCAAGCACCCATGCTTGCACCCATGCGCATGCTGTCCATCTCCTGACTCACACGTGCAACACTGAAATGTGTTACTTTCATAAAATATGTCTTTTATCTTGCTGCAGCTAACAGCAAATCTGTGGTTAGGAATTTTTCAGGCATGCTTCAGTCAAGTGGTGCTGCCTCAACAGAGAACTGCTGTGCCTTTCCCCTCCCCTCACAACCCTGCCAGGCAGCATATCCTAAGGGAGACCTGGCACACTGGAAAACTGTCTCTTGCCAAACTTACCTCCTGAAAAGAGGAGGGGCAACCTGGGGCGCGGCCAAAACCAAGAAATCCTCAGTGGTCCTCTTGCAGCATGATCCCTTTGCCTCCAGGAGCTCTGGCTGAAACAAGAAGGATTGCTATAAGAAAAGGAAATTAATTTAATCCTGTGAAGTAGCACTCCATGCCTATGGCACCTCGGAGGACTTAGCAGAAGATTAGGTGCTGTCTGACACCAGCTAGGTACTGTTTTATCTAAATCTCTTGACTTAGACCAAGAAATGTAAGTGTCCATCCACATTACAGGCAGAATTTTTAGTTCTTCCACTTATGCACAGTAGAACCAAGGTCTCCTGAGGTGCAGAAGAACAGCAGACCAATTTTAGTGACTGGGAAATAAGCTCATTTTTTACATGATGCCTGGAGAAATATTTGATATATGATGAAATAGGTTTATTTCTAACCTAGAAGGATTTGGCACAGAAACTCCTTTTTGGATTATAGAATTGCTGTATTTATAAACTTCAATCTCATCTAGGCAATTACCTTCTTTTTACAGCATGTTCCATTCATGGTCCCTTCTGTTTTATCTGTTGTCTTCACACATGGCCTAAACAACTGGGAAATACAGGCAGGCCTTCACCTCCCAACATACAAATGCAATTATCCCAGTCCTCAATAAACTTGTTTGAGCTCCAGCTAAATAAAAGACATGAGAAGAGGGTAAGGATCTGTCCCTCTACCCCCTCTTTCATCACCTGGGAGAGCTGAGGCCCCTGCCCTGCTCCCCAGGCTCCTGCAACTTTCTTGGGAGGTCCAAGGATGACAGTGGTCTCTCTCTGCAACTTGTGATCCTGGATGGTAATCTGAAAGTCATCAGATTAGAGAAAGGTTTGATTCCACCCACTGAGCCAAACACATCTTTCATATAAATCTGTTGATGTCTGTGGCTGTGCACAAGGGATGAATTTGCTGTAGTGCAGCAAACCACTAGATAACAGAAATGGCTGTTTCCAAATATTGTGTGGGTTTATCTCCTTTATGTCTATATTGTCCTGGCCCTGCTGGCCTTGGCACATCCCCCTTCTTCATGTGACTGCTGGAGTGACCCTACTGAGCATCATCCCCATGTGGAACAGCAAGGCCAGGGAAGTACATCAGTGTGGAAAGTTGAAAGCTCGGGTGAGCACATTCAATGGAAAAAGAAGTATAGAGGCTTCAAATTTTACCCAGACTTTCTGTTCATCTAGCTCCAACACTCTCCCTCCAGTAGTGGTCTTCAGAAAGAAACATTGTTCATGAAAAATAGGTTTGGATAATGCTCTGGTGAATATGATTGTAACAGTACTAAGAATCATCTGGTTTTTGAGAGAAAAGAAGGAATAATTTTCCTTTTCTCTATATTAATGAGAAGTGATCTGAAACAGTCAGTCATCTAGAAATCCATCTTCTGGAAGGAATCTTGCAGATCCTCTGAGAGGTGTTATTTGAGAACCTACAAAGTCAGCTTGCAAATAATAGAAAAGTGGGTGGCACATACAAGTTTTCGTGTATTCCAAGCCCTTACCTTAAAGCACAGGCTGTCCACAGGTATATTCATCACACATTAAGTTGTGAAGGACTTTCAACTGACCTGCCAAGAGTTTTTGTCTCAGAGTTTAGCCACCTTTACAAGAAACTACATCAACATGCCAGCCAGATTCCCCCAGGAGTTATTTCCCACTAAGTCTTTCCAAAGTCACACTGCACCTGACCTTTTCAAAGACCAGGCCCTTTTCCTGGCCCAGGAGGGGAGAATTTGCTTCTCACATACATCCCTGACGCAGCTGCCATGGAGCTGCCCTAGCACAGAGCAATGGGTGTGGGAGGGAGGTAACTTCCACCCTCCCATCCCTTCACTATCAATAAACCATCCTTCACACTGAGTTGCAGGTGGGAACATGCCCTTAGATGAGTTGCAGGTAGCAACATGCCCCCTGGCTGCCTGCCTGCCTTGGTTCTGCCACTGGTGGCTGTAAGTAGTTATCAGGCAGCCCTGCAAAGAGCACAAGTTGCTGCTTCTACAGGTCTAGCAAGCACGATTATAGAAGGGACCACAAGCAAGGTTGAAAATAAACCCACATGGACAAACAACAGTGGACAGGGAGTGCTTTGCAGCGTGGATCCAGTCAGCTTTCCATTTTCCAAACTTGAGGAAATGTCCACTTCTCTTGGTAGGTGCAGGTCTGTTTCGCCACAGCGTTGTACCAGCCAGCAAGGAGCATATGCCACTATCTATGTGCACATCCTCCAGCTCCTCCCTGACATTCACTTGCCTTCTAGACTGAAAATCACTGCCCAGGTTAGCAATCACACTGCCAACAACAAGAAGGGGAGAGAGAGAGGGAGGTGGAAAAACCAAAAAAGCCTGTGTTGGTATAAAACAGACCCTGCAGCAATGGGACTGGGTGGGAGCAATAGCTGCACTGCCAGACTGCAGTGCTAGGAGCAGGGGGGATTGCCTGCATTAATCTGTGGGATTTGATGGAAATTGAGAAGATATAAGTTTTACAGGGCGATATACAACCCCACATGCTCTGGGCAATCAGGCAAATATAAACTGGAGCCTGTGTGCTGTGCATATTCAGACATTACATCGGCTCCAGCAAACACAGGGCAGGCAGAAAGGAAAGCCCTGAGGCTTTTTTAGGTGGGAACTGTCAGCAGTGCCTGGGAGAAGAGAGTAAGCTCCAGACAGAAGAGGTGAGGGAGGGTCAGCCTGGGAAAACTCTGCTGCTGCAACCTAGCCCCCTATGCAAGCATTGGCAGGAGACCCAACAGGGAGAAAGTAAAGGAACTGATTCTAGAGGCTCTGAAGTTATCTCTGCTCACAGCAGAGGCTGAGCACATCCAAAGAAAAAGAAACTGGGACAATCCAGCACTTGGGGATCTAATGCTGCCAGCATCGACAAGAAGAGTAAGACTCCAGAATGATTCAGGGGTTGTGATCTTTTACTCCACTTTCCCTCTTCCATGTGCTATTTTCATTCAGAAAAATTAATAGTCTGTCATTTTTGTTCCTCCAGGAAAGTGTTCCTCTGTTTAAAAGGAAACTTTCCAGAGATGCCTTAGTGAGTCCCACTTGTTTTCACTAGGTTTTATAGTTACTTAGGCAGCTGTTTTAGAAAAGGTTTGCTTGGAAAGCAGGGATATGGATCCAGATGAAAGTTAGGAGCTCAAAAATATTCAGACAGGCATTTGTCAAAGCCCAGTGGGGTAAACTGCTGGACTTCCTTTCACTGGGATAAACTTTTACCAAAGAAATCTTACTTCTCCAGTCTTTTCTTCATGAAGGAAAACAGGGGGAGAAATGTACATTATCCTGATACAAGTGTGTTTAAACACAGCCAAAAACTTCTGCAAGTTCAACCCATGATTTCACCCAGTCCAAACCAAACTGATTGCTTCTCCCTTGCAGTGCATGTAATGTGATAAAGAATAAGCATTATCACAGAATGACAGACTCATTTAGGTTGTAAAAGACCACTTAGATCATGAAGTCCAACCATGAACCTAGCACTGCCAAATCCAGACCTCATTTCCTTTAAAGAAACAGCCGCTCTTAGCCAGTTGCCCATGGTTGCTCTTACTTCATCACAACTATACAAAATAGTTTCACTTAATCTGAAATGACATAAGGAGATAGTTCCTACTGTGAGGTTGTGCTGTATTTAATGCAATATAATTAAAAATATTTCCACATGTCCTTCATGCCTATTAAAGCACTCTAATTGTACCTGCTAGTAGAGGGCTTTTGCAGAGAAATCATTTAGTATCAGCAAAGTTGTGAGAAATGGAAGCTCTTCTCCGGCCATCAGTGGGAGTAGCTGCAGTCCCAGTGATTAATGCAGCTATTAAGTTACAAAGAAAACTCTTCATCTGACTGTCCTCTGACTCAGCCAAAAACAAACTTGCTTTATCTCTCCTTCTCCATTCCAGGCCCCCTCCCTTGTTCCTTTTCCACATCAACAAAGGAAAATGTGGGACAAGATGAAAGAGCGGGGCCAAGGCTTTCATTAGCATACCAGGCCAAGGAAAAAAAGGTAAGAAGCTCAGGGAAGGACTCAGTGCCCAATTCGTGCCTTGTAACCAATGCCAAGGAGTTCTATGTGAAGCAACACTGTTGGTGTGTAGCGTTTAATGACATTTAATGTTGCTGCCTCCTGCCAATACCAAATGTCATCCTTCAACATGGTTCTCAGACAAGCTCTGGTTTTAATCCTGCTTTCCTTCTGACTCAAAAA
Source organism: Cinclus cinclus (assembly GCF_963662255.1). Taxonomy (NCBI): domain Eukaryota; kingdom Metazoa; phylum Chordata; class Aves; order Passeriformes; family Cinclidae; genus Cinclus; species Cinclus cinclus. Next base: position 66,989,063 of record NC_085046.1, read on the forward strand.
GTCCATGAAATAATCAGCACAGAAAGATAGCTCATAAACCCATCCTGCTGAATACCTCTGTCAAAAGCTTTGTATTTGAAGCCGCTTTATCGAACTGCCTATCACATGGTTTTAGCTTTATTAATGTCTCTTCCTAAACCTGCTTAAACATATATTTTACTATGCCATGTAAAAAGGCAGCACTTTATCAGGAGGTTTCAGTGCCTACAGAGTAATTTACAGCAGCTGAAGGGTGGGCCAAAATACATTTACAGTTTCACTATTTGTTACTTTGTATTACTGTATGCTTTTTAATGTACTGTGTATTCAACCTGAAAAGACAGTATAATCCAAGCCAACAGTACTGATAATGAGCACTGAATAATATATTTTATATCACAGAAGGATCTCAACCAAGCTAGACATTGTCCCTTGCTGCAAAGATTACAAGTGACACAACAGATAAAAGAGGGAAGGAGGGAAAATCCATCATTGCAATGCCAGTAAGATTTTCCTAGTTAAGATGGCCAGATAAGATTCTGCTACAAGAATATTTTCACTAGAATGTTACATTTTGGTATGGATGAAATTCTTTTACAACTAGTCCTGACCTGCTACACTCTTGGCTAGCCCAAATAAAAGCATCAGTATCTTCCATTTCGGGAATGGATGGGGAAGAATAGTGTGTCCAGGTGATGTCAGGAGAGTTCAGTCCTTTTTGCTACAGTGCCCCAGATTGTGACTCACCCCCATGGCTGAGTGTAAAACCAATCCTTCAGGATGTTGCTTCTATGAGCCCCATCCTACTCTTACCTCCTTTTTCCCAGATGGAACAAAAAGGCAAGGGACAGTATCCAGGATCTGCTTGTGCCTTCTAGATTTGATGATTTATTTCTTCTTATCTGGCTTGGGAAGATGCTGAGCAATCCTTCTCTGGTGTGTGCCCAGCTCCCACCCAGCCCCTGAGGAATCACAGTGAGATCTCACATAACAACAGGGGATAGTGTTTCTTCCCCCCACCAAGTTTTGCTTATCACATTCCTACTAAGCTTCTGTCTTCTTCTGGAAAGAGGCTCCTACAGCACAAAGAGCACCCCAAACTTGCTTAAACCTTTCTACAATGCAGGAAATAATACTCTAAAATTTGTGAATGGAGGAGCAAGTCCCGCAATGTCTTCCTATCTGCTCTTCTCTTGCCGTTGATAATGGAGCAAAATGGGCTGCTGTGGCTAAACAGGGCCTCATGAAAGAGCACAGGCAGGGGTGAGATACAGTGCCTCCCTCTCTCCTTATTGCCGAAGGTTTTGGTGAAAGCCTCTAGCAGCCATCCATCCATCCGTCCATCCATCCATCCGTCCATCCATCCATCCGTCCATCCATCCATCCACCAGAATTGCCTGCAGATTTTCTCACCCAGCTGATGACATCCCTCCATGGCCATGCTTCTGCACTCACTTTGCCTTCCCCCAGGGATGACATCTCTCCTAGTAATTGGTGAAAGCTCCTTGTTGTTCTATAACTCTTTAATTACCATGGCAGTAATCTTCCAGTAACTGACTTTGCTTTTCCAGTAATTACCCCATACGGGTATTTATGGATGTAATGGGCATGTAGGACAGACCCACCAGAATACCTATAAAAATTAGGATTTATACTCCACCCAAATGCTGATTTCAGTAAGTACATATGTACATAATCTCCCAGTTCAGTGAGGCTTTCCACAGCCATCCTTGTGTTGCTTCTGGAGGCTCCATTTTCCCACCAGACCAGTGGTTTGAATGCCTGACATGTTTGCTGGTGTTGCATTTGAGTCTGGTGAGCACCGCTTCCCTGTGACTGAAATGAAGCCCAGTCCAATCAATCATCATCATCATCATTAACTGATTTCCCTGTCCCATCCCTTCCCCAGAGAGTGAACAAACAACCAGCCAAGCAGAGGAGCATCAGGCATCCTGCAGCACAGCCTCTTCCAGAAGAAAGCTGACTTTTCTATCAGACACAGAACTGCAGATGACATTTGCTTCCATGCTTGCTTGTATCTTCTCAGCAGCTGCACAATGCCCGTGTATGGCTCTTCTGACATCATTAGATTTAGAAAAGGTCAGATACACATTCATATCCAAAAAATAGGCAGGAGACATGAACCTATTTAATGCATCCCCCTCCCTGCTACTTAGAGTTTGCAAACACACATCTCAGAGTTAAGCACATGCTCACAAAGAGTTATGATCGGGTCACAAATATCGTTGTGGGACAGTGCCCCATGCACTAACTAGGAATGAAGTAACTAAGAAACAAGTCTGTTAATTTCTTTCCAAAATGCTAACACTCTCACGCTAAGTGCTGTACATTTGCAAGTGTTTTTCTCTTTTAGGACACTTCTGTATTTTTGCCAGCGCTGCTGGATTCTGTAAATATGTTAACATAATTTGTATTATCTTGACTTCTCAGCCAGAAAAAATATCAAAAGGGGTTTTTTTCTCAATGGTCTAAATAGTCAGAGCTGGATATGTCCTACATAGTAGACACATGAGGTTTACATTAATGAATTGTGGTTGGAAGAAGGACATTTATGGCACATTTTTGCACAGAACAATTTTCACTGAAAGAGATGAAAAATAGTTGTTGGGTTTTTTTCTTGCAGAGACTCAAAGAGACTTGCAGAGATGGAAAAATACCATCTGTTTTCATTAAAATTGAGAAACATGATATTTTCTGACCTTGTTCTGTATTGACATTCTTCTGATGAACCTCTTTGATCATGGTCATTTTGTACTTAATTTCAAATCAGCACAGAATGGTCAGTACCTCTCTGCATGGCAAAAATTTATATTAATCTCAGCATTGATGCCACACTCATACTTGACAGGCCATACTTTCTTTTGTGACACTGGTTGTGGACTGTATCTAGTATTGCTATCCAAGTACTACTTAAGTAACACTTCAGGGAATATTGGTAATATTCATGCCAAGTGCTTTCACATGTACCTACACGACACACACCCTGCTGCCAACAAACATGATAACTAAACCTTTCTGAGGGGTAGTCAGCGTATCTCAGAAAACTTTGAGAAAATAAAAGGGAGATGGGATTCCTGATGTTTCTTAGCTTGTCCCTGTGGTGTTTCCCCATTTGCAAGGCCTTGATGGATTGCTGCCTTCAAATCATCAAGATCAAATGCATCCAAATGAGTTTATCCTGCTAATTCAGGCTTGAGTACTCACAAAATTGTTGAGTTTTTTTTATTCCTATTTTGAAATCTCTTGAACAAGCTTTAGAAGAGGCATCTCTCTGGATATGTTCCTGCCATCTCCCAATAATTCACTACCATAAGGAAACCACCAGAAAAAAAACCCTATTAGATGTTTCAGAGAATTAGAGTTTTCCATCTTTTATGAAAAGAATTAATGGAGAAACACTATCCAGAACGACCATAAATATTATCTCTTTTTTCTTCAGCTGGGTTTAATCTCTCCCTCACTTTCAGCAAGGACGACTCCCAGTGGTGGTCCCAGATCAGATGCCATACGTGAAGCAGCTGCATTTCAGAGCACAGTAAATCACTTGCAGATATCCAAATTGGCCGCAGATGCAGAGCCAACTCATCCACCAATGTACAGGACAGTAATGCTCAGGAAGCAACTTTAGTTTCATCAACTAAGGTAGCTTGGGTGACGCCTTTGCCTGAAGCACTGCCCCGGCTTTCTGTTGCAGCCAAAAAAAAAAAGCTGCTGAGTGTGGACAAATCATGGAACAGATTAAAAAGTAGCTGAGCTGACGCATGTTCTTTGTATATCATCTTCTTTCAATGTACCATTCAATCCAAACTCCTCAGGCATCAGATGGTGGACTGGGGATGTGACTTATACTTCCTCATTATTAAAGAAAAATCCATAATATGGTTTTTGAAAGGATCAGCTTGAAGCAATGCATGCCCATCCAAAAGCACAGAAAGCACCTCACTCCAAATTGCATAAACATTCTAGATAACATACATATTTTTTAAATGTGCTTTCTGGTATTGCCTCACAAATTGCATATGCAGAAAATGGCTCCATGTTCTCTTACAGCAGACAACTACAGTTTTGCCAATACACCTGCACAGAGCTAACAGGAAAGGTGCTTAGGTCTCCCTGGTCTCAAAGTACCCTGTGTGCCTCTTGCATTTCTCTGGACATGGTAGGAGTACATGTGTAGCACTTCAGAAATTAAAAAGTTACATTAATATCAAAAGAAGGGAATGGAGATATTTCACATCTTTTAGAAGTTCCTGCTCTGGCTGATCACAGTCATGCTACAACCTCCAAACCATAAAGAAGAAGCACTAATGATTTGCAAAGAGCCTGGGGTCTGCAACTAGTTTTTAAAGTATATAAATCAGAGGGGAAAAAAATAATTGGACAAGTGTTTTAACCTCTGGTGTTTTGCAAACATGGTGAACAATTGCAAGTACCACTGTAGTTCAGGGGCAGGGGAGCTGCTTTTAGGAGTACCTTTTTGAACAGTCTGAGGCATCTACCAAGGCAGAGCATGGAGATTTGTGTTAACAGGGGCCTCACTGTGCCATGAGTACAGGGTTTGACCTAACCCTTCCCTTGAGCCTGCTGCAAGCTGTGGGAGAAGCCCCTTAAATCCCATGGCCAGTGGGTCAGTACCACAGAAAAAACAAGTCAAAACAACTTGCAGAGAACAAAGGAAAAGCAAAAGCACGTTGTCAAGAGACAGAGCTGGAACAGGGGTTGGTGCATCCCACTCCTGGAGGAACAGCCACAGCTGGCACCAAATGACAAGAACCAGTACTGGGTGAGGCATTTGCCATTCAAAGGGGTGATGGTGCCAGAGGCAGAAATGGAAGCCCAGCAAAGCCTCTGCTCTCCCACCCTGAGCACGACAGCAGAGGAAGGAGTTAACACCACATAGGTTTCGCTTTACTAAAAAGATTTTTGTTTTGTTTTGGTTTTAAATCAACATGCCTGCACCTGTCAGGGAGAAACCATCCACTCAGTGCGATCACAGAGATCTAGAGGGCAGATCCTCAAGGATCATCCATCACGCCCTGCTCTGGAGGAGTTAAAAAAGTTGTAATAAACACAACGCAAGCAAGCAAAGGCTGGAAGGAGAGATCAAAGGGTTTACCCGGCATTCCTCGCTGTGGGAATGGGGAGTGCAGCTGCGTACATGAAAGGGTTACACCCAAAAAATGAAGACGATTGCCAAGCAGGGTGGAAAGAAAATCTGTTTACAATTGCAAAGCCTCATGCTTCCATCATCAGGTGCTACAGAGCAGGAATCGTTTCCTGCTAAATTTTCCAATTAGCTTCCTTGACTTTTTTAAGCATGTAGTTTCCTTTCTTATTATTTGTTTGGGAAATTATTTTCTAGAGTACTGTTCCCAAGCAAACCAAGAATTAAAAAAACAAACCCCCCAAAACTCTGATGTCATTAGGAGGAGTCTTATGCCAGTTCAGACAGGATCATAATGGAAAAAAAACCCAAAACTCCCCACTCTGCTCTGATTCAGGTTCAACGCTTCAGCTGTAACAAAAAAAGTGACAACTCCTTGTGTCCTTATAGAACATCCAATTCATGGAATAATTGGAAGTTTTTATCAACCTCTCCCTCCAAAAAAAAAAAGTGATTTTAAAAGTAAAGCAAGTTACTGTTGTTTGCTCTCTCCTAGAGCAAGTCCAAGTTTTAAATATGTCTTTATGTTTTCAAAGAAGTGGTCAATTTGAAAATACAACTTTAAAAAATAGAAAGAAAGAACATAGAAGTATTTTATAAAGCAAGAATTGAGACATCTGCTGACTTAGTGATGGACAATATTTTGAAGTCGGAGAAGCTTAAGATTGGGTCTTCAAGAAGAACATGTTCAGTTCTGCGAAGATGAGTTAAAAAGAAGAAAAAGAAAGGAGCTGACAGGGAGCCCTTTCAGGCCAGTACATCACTAAAGATGAGGCAGGGCCTTTGCTGACCCTTCAGGCTGTTTGCTGGGAGGGAACTCAAACTCTTCCTGTTAAGAGATAAGGTTAAGAAAATCATCATCAAACAGCTGCACTGAAATTCTGCTAATAATACAGCATTCTGCTTTCCTGGGATGGTTTAAAAGCTTGCCATATTTTTATTGGACTTTCCAATGATGTCAGTTTGAGGCAGGGCTTAGACAAGTAATTGCTACAGGGTGAGTCTAAAAAGGGTATAATTACTGAAGGGAGTGTCTGATGTGGGAAAGTGGCATTCCAGCTGGGAGGAGAGATGGGTCGGTCTCTCCTGGGTCCCAGTGAACTCCCAGATGCCACATGAGTTTTCCCAGCCCCATGCAGTCAGGTACATCCATGCAATGCTACTGACCTCAGTTATTCTTTAGCAATTACTCGGGCAGCAGCAATTTCATGTCCAGCGCTGTTCTCTGACGCCGTGCTGGGAATGCAAGCACATCTTGAACCCCTAAGATACGTAACCCTCAAGTTATTGCATCAGGCCAGGGTTGCAAAACAGACAACTGCTGACTTCAGTAAGGTTGCATGGGTGTAACTGAGAATAAAATCTGGCCTGTAGCACTGGGAAGGGTTTCACTGTAACTTGCAAGAGGGATGGGGAGGAATCCTCCTTTTGAAATGGAAACACTACATCCCCTGCTGTCCATCTCCTGCCCACAAAAGTTGCTCATCCTCCTCTTACAAATGAGAGGAATTCCAGGTGTCACTCTATACATTCATCCTCCTTTAAACCATTCCATCACACTCAACTCTCCCCCAAATGCTTCCCACAGCTACCAAAGCTGGCCTGTAAATAGTCTGTACCAAAACTTCCTCATAGCCCTGAACTATGAAGCTGCTGCTACAGCCATGCTCATCAAGCCATTTCCTTTGTTCAGCTTGTGGGTCTTGCCACTGACAAAGCCTGGAAGAGCCCTGCAGCTTTTCCTTTCAGACAAGATTTGCAGACCAACTGCCCCAAAATGTACAACCACGAGACAGTGGGCATCACAGCCTCATCCAAGGCACAAACAGTTCAGTCTCCTTGTCTGGTGCAACCTCATGAACCCTGCCAGGTCCAATAGCCTGAGAGCCACTTGGTGATGTGAGGGTATGGCTGCCTTGGAAGAAAAACTACTCCTAAAAAGCTACAGTTTTGACATGCCTGCTTTTAGCTGCCTTCACACATGAATCTCTGTGTCTTCTGCCTGCACCACCCTTCAAACACAAAGCAAACTCGCAGAAGGAATCACCCACTGGAGGCTTTTGTAAGAGCTGCTGTGTTGGTCTGGGAGCTTACATCCCTTCTTACGTCCTGGCTAACATAACTCTGAGCTAGCGAAAAGCATCAATGAAGAACTGGCCCAGGTCTGAAGGTGCTGTTATGGTGCACTGGGACCCTAAAGGCAGGCATGGCTGAGAGCATGGCACACACATGGCATAGACAATGACATAGAGTCATTGATCAGTGGATCAATGACTCTACACACTCAGCACCTTCACACTTAAGGATTTCAATTGTGCTACCTTATTTTTCTCCCTCACTTGTCCCCTTTCACTTCAGTACAAAACCATAGGTTCTCCTGGCTTCTCTCCCTGTACCAACTACCTTCAGGATTTGATCAAAATGTACTTCACTTTTGTTTAAGCCTTCCCACCAAACTGATTTAATTTCTCTTAGCTGCCACCTCTAACACTTCACCATCCCAGCCAGTACAAAGCCAGACAACATCACATCACCCAGTCTCACCGCTTGACAAAAAACTGTACTCATTAAACATCTCCCAGAGAAATACAGAAAGCAATGGAAACAGCACCAACATTGTTGAAATAGTTAATTTATTTCCAGGTCACAGAATATTCTGAGTTGGAAGGGACCCACAAGGATCACTGAGTCGAACTCTGGAGTGAATGGTCCATACAGGGACTGATCCCACAGTCTTGGTGTCATTAGCACCATGCTCTGACCAACTGAGATAATCTCAGGTTGTTAATCCCATACAAACTGTAATCCTTTAATTCTGCATGGCACAACCCATAGGCAGCCACAGGGCACTTAATGTAATTGATGGTCTTCCTATAAAAGGGCCTGGCTAGTCACAGAAAGCCAACATCTCATTTCTGTTTATTGAAGTTGAAATCACTTTGCAGTAGCATCTGTGGGCATTGCTTCTCATTTCCTCCCATGAAAACAATGACGAGAGTGTTGCTGGTTCACCTGTGGGAAAGGAAATAGTCCATAAAATAAGTTTGACAAGGATTTGTCAGGATCTTGGGAGGGTTTTATATTGAAATACTTGGAAAGCCAACACTTAAGGCAAGTTCAAATTGGTTTTTGATTCCTTTATGCAATAACAAATTTTGTCTGTCTTTTCTTCACTCTCAAATAAATAAATACTTCCATTACAGACTGGAACCTGTTCAACTTTGAGGAAAGACCAGGACTGGCTTTTCTCTCCACCATGTGTATAATGTTGAATGACATCTTAATGCAATCACTTTGGATGGCTGAAAAGACATCACAAATAGGGTATTTTCTAATTTTTCAGGGCTATAAGAAGTAATCCTTAGAAGTTCAGGGAAAAGGGGGAAAAAACCCCACACAGTAGATTCTTCTGAAGTCTTCTTTTAAATGCCTTTAAAACAACTTTGAAGGAACCAATCACTTTCTTCTACTCCACCAACACTAATGTGCCAGAACACCAAAAATGTGACATGATCAAGAAACCTCTTCTTCAGCTGGAAGCTCTTCAGCCCCATTTTAAGTCAGGCTCAAAGTTCCATTTCCTTCAGTTGCACCAAGAGCTGAGCCTTCAGCAGGATTGAGCCCTTGGTCTGGTCCCTTCCCAGCCCCAGTAATGACTCGCACCCTGTGCTGCACCGATGCACCTCATGTCACGGAGTCAAGTCACTGCAAATCTGCCACCTCAGCCACATACTCCCACAGGGAGTGGCTTTTCAATCTAGTCAAAACTGCCCTGAGAATAGTCTCCAGCTCTCCCTGCTGTTCCTTTGTTCTTCGCCATCTGTAGCTGGAGTGTAGTCTGTAGTGAAGGTGAGGAGACAAGACAAGGTTGAATCATTAAGGCAGGGGGACTGGAAAGTACTAATTGGTCACAGCATTCAGAACAGGCAGTGGTGCAAAAGAGGCTGAAGAACCACAAAGTAACAACCTCTTCTCCTCTTCAATTGCTCTTTCCTCTCTACTTTTGTCTGTCCAGACCACTGCTCCATCACTAGAGTTACCATTGAAAGAACGAGCATTTCCCATATTCACCACTATTAGAGCACAGCAAGTTGTATGAACATTGTGTTTCACACAGTATGGTACCACCTCCTTACATTTCCTTGAGGGCCCAGATATCTGTCACACCTGAGGTCTACAGTGCTCAGTGGTAGCTCTCAAGTCCACATGAAGTCCATAGCCCAGAGAGACACAGTGTTCTGCAACATGTCCACTTAGCACTCCACAAGCTCGTGCCTCACTGGGGACCACAGAATGAGAAACCTGACAAGGAGCAAGAACAAATCATTCCTTAAATTTATTTTCTAACAAGAAGCAAAAGCATTAGAAGCAATATCTTGTGTCAAGCACATAAATTAGACTTTTTCTTTTAAACAGCAACAAGCAGCAAACCCTCTGCTCTCCATTTCTAGTCAGTATCAGCCTTCATCCCATCCTGCCAACTCGTAGCTCTCTGGGCTCTGTGCATCCCAAATGCAAACCCTGAAATACAGATCAAGCCTGGTCCTCTTACCACCTCAGAGCAAACCTTACCCCAAACAACCCTACACATCAAACCTCACCTGGGCACTCAATCCTTACTAGACCCATTGAGAAGCCTGCTTACCCAGCCCTCCCTGTCCAAACCTTGACTTCAACCTGCTTTGACTATTTATAGGTCAACAGCAACCTTATCAATATGACAACTTTAACTTACTTACCATACAAACACCAGTATACACAGTGAAGAATCCAGAAAGACACTACACCTTTTCAGACTTGCTGCCCCCATCCCTAACCAAAATACTGGTGGCAAACCTGCAACATCTCCCTGCTCAGAATTCAGCATCAAACATCCACTCACACTTCACAGAGCTGCCCATTCTGAGTCTCATCCATCTTTCAGGCAACCCACAGCCAGGGCTAAAGACAGAGAGGAATGAACAGTGAATTTAATTTCTGGGTCCTGGAAGCACCACCAAACTAGGTTGATGCTGGACATTTCCAGCTTGGCAAGATGCTGGCTCCATCTGATCATGGGTGTAGATTATGGAGTGAAGGGATTGCAGAACCAGCTTTGTTTCTTGCTTGTTTAGGTGCCAGGTAGTGATGATCATACATCCCAGAATGATGTCTGGGAAAACGGGACTTTCCTGTTTCAGGGCAAGGCTAGAGTTGGAACTGGGGTCAACACTCAGTGCTGGAGGCACTAAAAAGCTAGATCTGCCCCCAGACCCTGATGGGTAGGGGATGCAGTCACCTACAGAGAATCAGCCCTGGCTGAGTCTGGGAGGGAAGTGACAGCACAGAGCACAGGGCTCATGTTTGGCTTCAAAGGTTGAGGCTCAGGTTAGGCAAAGGATGAAAAGAATGCTCACAAGCAGAAATGCCAAGTAAATGCTCTGAATCTCCAGAAGATTACTATGATCAGGCTTTCTGTCCTCACATTCCCATCACTGACCTTCATGCCAGCCCTTAACCCAGTCCTAAGGCCAGGAGAAGGGGCACTGGCCATCTTTCATCCTGTTCTGCAGCATCCTGCTGCAACCATAGCCTGCTGTATTTAGGAGGGAAAAAAAAAAAAGAAAAGAGAAAAAAAAAAGGAAACAAGAAATACACAAAACCCCCAAGCAATACCTGCCAACTGCAAGCCCCAGCCTCGTGGCCTTTGCTGCAGACATGGATCTCTGGGCTAGATTAGAGAGATAGCCTTAAACCTACTGCTGCAGGCTAGGTCTAGCATTCACACTGTTGCTTAGGAGAGCTTACAATTCCAGGCAGGCTGCAGAGGTTGGAGGCAGGCTGTTGCATGTCAGGAAGAAAGGCCAAGTTTGTTCTTATGTCAGTCCTTTGAAAATAAACAACCATGGAGGGGAGGTTGGGAAGGGGAAAAAAAACCCAGGATCTGTCAACGACTCAAAGTGTGTTTAGGGCTAGTGATTGTGGCAAAATTATTGCTATCTATTGCATTACACAGAAGATGAGTGTTTATGCCTGTGAATTTGGACAGCTGAAGAATGATACCCTTAATATTTTTTCGATTCTTACCATGAGCCTTCATCATACGTACGGGGGAAGAGAATTCTCCTTGATGTTTGTTACGTGCCATCTAGAACCTCTCCCTAAACCCAGCATTAACACCATTGTTGCAGGCCTGAACAAATTATGGCCCCATGTCCTCGGGGTATAAAACTTTGTCCAAGAGCTACAAATTCAGGAGAAAAAAAAACCACACAAATAACACCTAGGTGTATGTACAACTCCATCAAAATTTACAGAAAGTTATGTAGATGATTGTAACATAATTAAAACTTTTCACATACTAAAGGAGCCTTGGCACTTTCCAACCGTCTGAGCATGAACTTACTTCTCCCTCTAGAGGACATGAATATTAGCACAAGGAACACAAGGTTAAGTCAGGACCAGAAAAGTAACGAGATGCTAAGGCAAAGGGTCAGCATTTTTGCTTTGAAAGTCTACCAGCAGTTTAGAAGGACCAAAATTACAACTGTAAAAACAATGAGTCATTAAGTTACGTGTTTATTTTTACAGAGATGCCCTAGAAAGTTCGAAATAAACTCTGAGTTAACCTTCTGAGTTAATCTGGTGTTCTGGGATCCAACAGCCATAGCTCTTCATCAGCAACTCTTCCACTACCTGTGACCAAAATCTGCAGGATGCACTGGTCCTCAGAAAATGTCAGCCTCACTTCTTTTGTGTCTCGAAGCACCACAGGTGTGACCCTTGCCTGAGCACACAGGCCAAAAGCAAGCATGCAGCCTGCCACAGCTGGTTGTGCATTGTTTAATCAAAATATTTCAGCATGGAAATCAAATCCCTCTGAGTAGACATATCCTTACAGAGCTGGTTTTACTGGTTTTGTCATGGGGAAACACAACCCACAAAATGCCACCTTCCAATGCTTCTACTGCTACATATAGCAAAATATATCTTGTAGGAAAAGCAACAAATTAATGCCTAGAGGAAGCCTAGTGCCAACTTCTCAGAGTGCAAACCAGCCATATGGCACTACAGAACTTCAGGGGGGCTGGGGGGCTGAACCCCCCACAAAAAATTCCACCACCTCACTAACGAAGTTTTTGGAATTTCACATATATTATCTAGCAGTATCTCCTTCCAGTCCTCTCCCATTGAATCACAGTGAATGACTGCAAAGACAGGACTACTTGGAAAGGCCCTGGAAGATAAGATTAATTGCTTTTGTACATTTTCATATCTGATAACAGAACTGTAAGTATTCCCACTCTACATACTGTAAGCTTTCTAATGTCACTAAATCTTCTGACCACAAATTCCCAGAAATGGAATTTTCCAAGTATCTGACCTGTGCCTAAGAATTTGATGTCTTTCACATGCTCAGCCCATTCTAAAAAATCTGCCCTCTGCATAAAGCACCTTTTCCTGCCTTTTCAAGTTAATCCCCCTCCTTTAAGCCAGAAAGGAGTATCAAAGCAGTTGAAAGTTCTGCTTTTGCAGCTGTAAAAATTCCTTCTGACTGTCCAACAGAACTGGACTCTAATCCATTTTCAGAAAAGACAGAAAACAAAACAGTTGTGCTTTGTAAAACACACCAGACAGATGTCAAAAGCCCTGCCTGCAGAAACATTCCCAAAGCCTGAGAGTCAAAGCAAGAGAGTTTAGGGCACGACCTCAGTAAAGATGTCCTCATTCAAAAGGGGCAAAATTAGTAATGTGAGTGCTCTGCTTTGACACTGGAATACCCAGTGAGCAGAGGAGGAACATGACTGCAGTCAACAGAAAGGAATTCTCCGTCTTGGGGGTGGGTATCACAGCTGCACAGTTCAGTCTCACTGCTGCTGTGACATCTCAGGGTCACCTTCTGGCTCCATCCCACCAGCACCCCACAGCCCACCTCTCCAGGGTCTGTTTGCTTGTGCTGTGACATGAGGTGAGCTCCACAATAGAGATTCTTGCAACGGTCCACAAGAGACCCAAGAGCCCTACCAGCTTGGGGACTGGAGGAAGAGGGGGGTAGGAGGAAAATTATAGAAGATAAAGTAGAAGCATTAGCTTTAAGCTGTTTTTGTCCCCATTGTTTTAATACCTAGAACTGGTATATATGGTAATAGTACTCTTGTCTGCACAGGTGCCATGCAAACAGAAAGAGCCTTATAGGAACCTCATCACTGGGGGGAAAGCGGGGATAACTGACCATCTGTGCTACTTTGAAGCTTTTCCTTTAGCACAGGATAGAAAGTCATGCCATCCCATCCTCATCCTCCCCACACCCTGTCAGACTGGTGCCTTTTGCTAGTTACGAGTAGCGTTCTTCAACCATTCTCTTGCTTTGGGGAACACCAGGAAGATGCTTCATCTCATGGCTCTGGCCCAACAAGCTCCCCAGCCATGCCATTCCTATTTTCTGCCTCACTTTAGTACCTGTCAGGTCTGCAGTGGCCAGGACATATGAGCTGCACTCACAGCCCACCTCCACAAGCACATATCCCACTGCACCATCCACCCCCAGGCCATCTACACTTGCACATGGACTTTTCTGGCTGTGCTTCACCTCAGCTCCCCTGCCAACACCCCGACTATGCACACCTGTCCTAGAGCAAACACCTGAAGCAGGTAGTTTATGCTTTGAAGAGCCTGCACAGACAGTCCTGCTGCACATCACTGCAAGCAAGGTTCCAATCCAAAATTACAGATTCAGGATCTCCTTTCTGCTACAAGACAGTTAGAGCTAGGCAAACTTGATAAGGCTGTGGTGCACAGCCTGGAGGGAAGACAAGACTATGCGGGCTAGGACATTTCCTCTTCCCTCAAGCACAGATGAGAGCAATCTACTTTCTCTGAAGTGTCTCCTGAGGTAAAGGAGGTAAACACTGCCCTGTGGGACATGTTCTGTCTCTGGGGCTTCCAGGCTCTTTGCCAAGAATCAGCACATAGCCCCACCTTCAGAGCAGCCAGACCCAAGGAGAAGGGGGCTGTCTCTTGTGTCTGACAACCCCCAACTCCCATTGATCATCTATGAACCACTGTCCTGGTGGAGTCAGGCACTGCTGTGCCACACAAAAGAAAGCACACACAGCTTCACGGTCACTTACGCTTACCCCACCTCACCAAGACCACCAAGATCTGCCCAGTGCATGCGTAATTTGTTCCTGGAGAAAAGCAAAAACTTGGACACATGTCCCCACTCCATCCACAGCCCTTAGGCCCTACACACACTTCCCGCTGCACTATCTTCATGAATCACAGCTGCCATGGCAGAAGGCAGAATCCCCAAACCAGGGCGACTTCAAGGACAAAGTGTACAAAGCTATTACTGTTTCAGCAGAGCACTGATGAACACAACTAGCCAGGCTCAGGGCAGCCATCACCAAGGCCACCTCTGCCTGAATATGTCTGTACACACGCAGGAAATAAAGTGTTCATGCTTCTGGCAGCATCTAAGCCCTTGGTGTTATGAGAAAGAGTACCACCAGTACTCCCTCACTTCTGGATAGAGGTCTTGCAAGTCCTCCCCTTCTTTCACTACCAAGTTAGAGGCTGGTCCCTCTCTTGCACCTGATGTAATGCCAATTTCAAAATGCACGTATTTCATCCCAAAGTCCCAAAAAACATCCCCATTTGCTGAGAAAATACAAGTCTTGCTTGTTCCAGTAATACTGCCTACACTTACATGAGTACTGTATGTGAGAGTGCTATCAATTCTTGTGTGGATTGAGAAAGGGAGCAGAGAGAAAGATCTGGAAGCCCTGATTGGTTCCTCTCTTATGAGATTTCTAGCCAAATGCATCAAAGAGGCTGTGAAGGTGAAATGGGGATTGCAGCCATATGCACTTGGCCCTCAATGGTGATGCAAGCACAGGGAGGCAGCAAAGGCACAATGACTGCAAGGTTATCCAGGGGAACTGTGAGAGCCTGCAGAGCTCAATTTGCTTCCATACTGCGAAGAAGGCATGAGGAGTGAGAACACAGGAACAAGTAACTGTGAGTTTAGCAAAAAGCCAAACCTGCACAGGCAAAGAATTTTAGCAGGTGCAAATGTTAGACTCATTCTTTCCCAGCGAGAAAACTGTGTCTTACACTCTGTTCAAACAATTACAACGTGTTCTTAACAAAAACACTCTCACAGTTTATACTGTATGTATATAAATAAAGGATTTTTAATTTTTTAATAAAGAATAAAAGATGGTGACTGACTAATCCACAACACATCATCCCTTTCTCAGAGCCAAAGCTGACTTTATTTGCCTTTCTTCATTTTTGCAGTCTTTTCTTTCCTCTTCTTCACATGCTTTGGGATTTTGGTTTTTCTCTTTTCTCTTTGGGCTTCTTTAACCATCTTCTTCCTTTCCTATAAGGAATCAAACACCATTCATTTGAAGCCAGAAGGGAATGAAAAATTTTAAGCAAGTAAATGAATTGTTACATTAACAAGTTAATTAACACATGACATAAAAATAAGGTTATCAAGATAAAGAAATTTAAAAAGTCAATAGGAATGGTGAGGGGAAAGGAGAAAGGAAATACAGCTTGGGAGTGGAGCCCAAACGTGCACACTGGTAATGACAAGGCAAAATTCAAACTAGTTAGAACCTGAGTTTCATGCAACCTTTGAAGAAAATGAACAAGAGACACTCTTAACTCATGCTACTTACACCTAAGATTACAACAGGTTGTCTGGTCTACATTTTCTGCCACCCACAGGGCTGCTATAGTATGTGTTTCTATGTGTCATGCAAAAATATTGATCCAGTAAGTGCTGATAACTCAGAGCAAGCTGATCATCAGCAGGACTAGCAGGAAAGAATGGCATGCTACTGCAACACAGTGTAAATCTGTGCCAGACACAGAAGGGATGAGACTCAACTAGAAAACAGAAAGTCAGTAGAAGTAATTGCTGATAATCAGTTGTTCAACCTACAGCTAAACACATAGGTTACAAAAACCCCCTCATCTCACACAAAAACAAGTCCAAATGAAAACCTATCAATTAGGATGAGAAGTGGCCAAGACTTCCCTGCTTCACATTTTAAAGGCAGCAGCTCTAGACTGGCAGTGTGCCATTTTTGACAGATATGAAATATATTATCTTACCTTTCGTAGGAAGAAAAACCTAAAATGCAGTGTCCCAAATCTTGAACCCCTTAAGCATCCAAGTTTCGCCCTGCCTTTTTTTTTTTTTGCACAGCACCTAAAAGGCTGCCAAAAGGCCCTCACTCATGAGTGATACTCTGCAGGAAAGCCTCACCAAAACTCCAAAACTAAGCACACTGTTCCAGTTTAGAAAATGAAACATAAAAAAAACAAAAAAACAAGGGAAAAAAAAACCAACCAACCAACCAAACAAAAAAAAAACTAAACCCCCGACCCTAACCATAATCTGTTTGCTGGACTGCATTACACCTCTTGCCCACAGCAAACCTAGCCATCCTGTACTAATGGTACTGCAAAAGCCACTGTGGTACAAACACTGTCACCAAATCTCCAGTTCTACAGATCAAGTGGTCTCAGTCTGGGCACAGAGAGGTTGATAATGACCACAGCCAAAAACCTGAACACCAAAGCCTGAAGAGTAGCCAGAGGGACTGAAAAGCTGCCCAGGCTTCATTGAATTCTACTTTGTGTAGCCCTGTAATTCTCTGTAGAGATCTCTCTTCTAGCTTTGCCTAAGCTACAGAGAGCTGTGTTCCACACTGCTCTACATAAAACCACCTTTAATAAAGCATCCCCAATGAAATTCATTGCCTCTGCTCTTGTTCTCCACAACAGGAAAGGTCCACAGCTTATTTCGAACAAGAGGAAGCAAGAGCCACTAAATTTGGAATTTTTTAGCATCATATAAGCAAAGGTGGGAAAAAAACCAATTCCCAGCCAGCTGACCTTTTTGTCCATGCTAACTTCAGCAGGTCTATCTTTGGGATGTACAGATTCTTTACAGCCTGAATCAGAGTCTTCTGAACTGCCATCATCATCATCATCAGAGTCTGTTTCTGAACTGTCTGCCTCTTCAAGAAGTGCAGGAATCTGCAAGATATATCAAGATTTATATCAAATCAAAACCAAGAAGCCTAATGACAGCACACACACACATATATACACTATAAATGTGTGTATATATATATATATATATATATTTTCACAGAACCTGCTGCAATTAAACCCTTGAGAAATCTGATGCTATCTGCCTTACCACAGTCCTCACTGAGGGCTTTATCTCAAGATAAAGAATGTAGGTTAAGCCAAACTAAGAACAAGGAATCTACAATGTATTACAGATTCTTTTAGGTCAGGGCTCAAAGCACAGCTGTTATTTGCACTCACAAACTAATTTCCCTAAGTTAAACAGCAATTTGCTAACATATGTGGAAGCCTATTTTTAATTATCCTTGGATCATGCCCAAATCTACCTTGGGGGCAATGTATGTATTCTATATTGCAAACACAAATATCTGCACTGGAACACTCACATACTCTTAAACAAGCCTGGAGACTGTGCTACAGCCTGATCCCACCCATAGTTATATTTTCGTTTAAAATCAAGAGTCTACACCACTGCTAGAGAATATTCACAAAGTAAGGAAAGGGGAATCCACACAGGGCTTCTGCCTTGAATGACATGGCTCCACGTGATCTATGTCCAACTTCTCCTCCAATCTACTTTATAGAAGTGTCAATGTCAAGTACTTCAAATACAGTAAGACAATATTTTATACTGGAGGACTGTTCTTTATGCAGTATTATAACAGATACCCTAATCATATCAAAACTTGCAGTCATGCAACAGCTTAAGTCAATTACGTTTTCCATAATCAGAAAACATTTTCCCTCATCTTCACCTTAACTTTAGAGATCATGGCCACATCAAGGATTATTCAATTCTGAAGCAACCCAGCACCAGCCACAGTACAGGGAAGCAAATTCTGTGTTGTGCAGACACTGCCATGCCAGACCTAGCCTGGACAGAAATGGTCACTCTGCACACAAGAGGCTTCTTTCATGGTGCCAGCTGCAGGACCAGGCATTCTCTGAACTACCTGTAAGCACTTTTCTGAAAATGGCTAAAATGAAGGATTTCAAAAAGACCCTCTCACCTTCTGAACACCAGACAAATCCTTCTTCAGTCCTGTTACAGTCTGGTAGAGAATCTGCTCCAAAGGAGAGAGGATGAAATTACATTATCAAATTATGTCTTGATTCTTTGCTTCCAGAGAAAATTACTATCTAAAATAAATTTAAAGAAATAAAGACCAGGATAAAATCCACAATGCTAGCATTAAGCACTAACCAGACAGTTTTAAAGTATGATATAGATTCAGTACTCCACACCTTGGCAGCAAAGCTTCTGTTTTTGTTTGCTGGTAGGTTTCCAGTAAGAAGAATTCACATTCCCTCTCTCTTTTTTTCAGGGCCTCAGCAGGTCTACTCACGTTATCTTGCTGAACATTCAATGCCATATCCTCTTCTTTCAATTTCATCATTATGTCCACGTCCCTCTCATAGTTTTTAACTTCAGTCAGAGTTCGAGGTATATAGGCCTTCTTAAATACCTAGCACAGTGAAAGGAAACATAGGCTTACTAACTAACATAGTGTAATGATGTTTTTCTCTCCTAATTATGCATCCTTAGGAGAATAACCACAATCAGAGAAACAACACATGAACACAGCAGTCATCCACTGCCATTTGAACAACAGAGTTGTTTTGTATTTGGTTATTTTTTGCAGGGGCAGACTTAATGTGGAATCTAGACATTACTGATAGATCACAACTAACAAGGCTCCTTCCTTAGTGTGACTCACACCAGCCCACTTACAAAATTCTCCAACCACCTCTTAGCCTGTTTGAATCCTAAGAATTTTTCTGATGTTTTTATTGTAATGTTTACTATGTCTTCATGAGGCAACTCCATTGAAATGCACTGTTAGAACTTAATCTCTTTATGTAACAATACTCACTTCAACTTATGGTTCACTCAAAAAGGGTTCTTGCAGCAGTAGAGTACAATAAAAACTAATTGCAGTATCAACAACATACTTAAAATTTGTCATATCTGGAAGTCTTTCATCAAGCTTACGACCCTACCAGATCAGAGAGATGTTTTGCTTCTCTGTTTCATGGTATCAGTTCAAACCCAGCACAGATTGCATACACTTAATGATCATCACAGCTCATCTGAGAGCTGTGCACAAAGCAAGGCCCCTGCTTCCACAGAGCTGCCCTTACTCAGTTCTACTCTTTCGCAAGGGAAGTGGCACAAATTAGCCATGGTGATATGGAAAGTCTAAGAGAAATGAATTGAACTTAGATGCTAGGAAACCACCTCTCTTACAGGTCAGTACCTCATATAAACAAAGGAGTAACTTGCTTGCAGAAGACAGGCTTGCTACCAAACACTAGATCCTGACTCTACAGCTCTGTAGTTTTATGCTAAAACAAGCCACACTGGGAAACAAAAAACATCTTTCCTTGGCAAAGCCTAAAGAAGTCAGTGAAACCTGCTGAGCTCCAAGACAAAAAAAGTCTTGAATAAATCAAGTAGTATTGACCCCAAAGACCAGAGGTTTTTGTTCGTTGTTGGTTTTGGTTTTTTTAACCTTTTCTGGAACAGATAGTTAAGAACCCTTTCTATCTTAGTCTATCTTTACATCAAGCATTTGCAGAACGTTAACAGCTTTCTGTAATGGACTTGAGATGGTTTCATTTAATGTAAAAGGAGTGGAAGAACTGAGACTGGGAGGGGAGCTAGACAGGCAATTTGGCCAATGCACATATCCAAATATATCCACATATCCGATGCACATAGCCTGCTTCTGTATCACTGGTCCAAAACCACCGGCATAATCAGATCTCTCTACTCATGTTTTTTGTTCACTAAACCTGAACTGGAAGATACATCAAGAGACCTAGATGTGAGCAAACAAACTGGTTTAGGAAATTGAATATTTGCCTTCTAACAGCTTATTGCTGACAGCTTTTACACATGGCATCCCTTAATACTTCACATCTCGACTAGGTCAAGACATTTCAGTATCACAAACAATGTTTTGTTTCGCATCAACTCTACATTTTTCCAAAGAAATCAGAACATTTGTCAGTGTTTAGAAGAGGTAAGGTTAATATCAAATTTCGTAACAGGAACAGAAATCCTCACTTCCTCATCCACTTTATCTTGACTGGATCTTTCCTCCTCTGTTCTTTTCGATGCTATTTCCATTGCCTAAAGAAATACAAAACATTACAAAAAAGTTATCATTCCTTAGAATCACACCACTAAGCCTTTAGAATCACATCCAACTATTCCCATCTGCGTTTCTCCCTGTGCTCCACCGCACTCACACGCACTCCAGCTTCCCTATGGGAATGTCTTCAGCGACACCTAATGGTGACCAGCAGTGCTGGGAAGCACATTGACAGCCGCAGATGAGGGCAGCTGTAACAGAGGGGAAAAAACACTTGCTGCTCCCCCCAGACCAAATTGTGGCAGGCCCAGCATGGCTACAGGACGTACAACACATACTCTCCATACAAGCATTTCTGCAGTGCTTCTTCTTGCCAAAAAGGAAGAGCTAACTTAAAGCATCCTGGTTCTTATAGCACCTCAGACAGACATTTGAGCCTTCATAACCAGACTTTCTGAGAAAACATGCAATGTAAGTAGTATCACCCTACAGTGGTATAAATGGAAAAGACCTATATGCATTTTTGAAGCACTAGCACAACAATGTCATGGGCTGTCTTCCTTATAGCAGGGTATGGAATAAATGAGATGATGGAGCTTGAACTAGATCTGATTTTATTGTCCTCTTACTCAGTAAGAAGGCCATGAGGTCTTACCTTAGACAGGTAGTCATCAATGTTCTCGCTTGTGATAGAAGGATCAGTAATAAATTCAAATAGCTCCCTCACTGTCATCACTGCAACACTGTGCTTCTGGAAAAAGTCTACCAGGAAACAAGGGAGAGACAAAACCTGTAAGTAATTACATCTAACATACTCAGCTTGGATGCTTAAGTGGCAATTCCAGCAAGCCAACAATCCTGTGAAAGTCTCAGCAGTATGCTCTACATCCTACTGAGTTTAGTTGCCAGATGATTCTTGGCTATTTGAAATAAAACTGTTCATGTCCCAGATGCAACAAATATTGAAAGGAGAAAACCTGCAAAAATATAAAAGCCAAATCAATTTCAGCAAGATCCCAACTTAATGGAGTAGGGGCTAAGAAGCAAAGAATTAAAGACAGATCTAGTATTTGCAATGACTAAGATTAAAAAAATCAATGTATTTCAAATAAGGAATGGAGACCTCAAAGTTCTGCCAAAGAGAAACATATGGCCACTGAAATACAGTGCAGCCTCATTATGATCCACCCAAAAGAGAAGACACATGGATGTCCTAGGATCCTCCTCATTACTATACTCAGAATCAGTTTCTTAAATCAGTTATTAACAAATTCATAGGCTGCACTTCTGTTCTGAAAAACAGCAGCAAGTGACACTGAGGACTGTTTAATAAGTATTTCCTACTAAAATTCCCAGAAGATATCTCACTGTAAGAAACTAATCATAGAAAGGTCTTAATTTGGAAGCAGTTCTCTGTGCCCACAGAACCACAAGTCTGCAAAGATCACACTTAGGACAGAACCAGGTGTTTCTTAGAGTCTATGTAGAAAGTTTAGACAGATAAAGTTGCAGTGACAGAAAACAAACAAAACAACACTAAAACCACTGCAATTCACTGAGACACTAGAATATCTAGGGAGAGTAAGTGAAAAAACATTAATAAAGAGCAAGGGTGTGACTAGCTGAGCCAGAAGGGAGTTACTAGAAATGCATGAATTGAAAAGGAATAAGGAAAAGGTAGCATACTGGGTTATCAAGAGACACAGCATGCACACAGTTCTTTTCTAATCATGTGTCATTTTCAAGAGTGTCTGTAAAATGAGGAAAAAGTCCATCTGAAAAGAAAGAGGGGACAAAAGCAGCCTATGATGAGTTTTTTTGTCCTCAGGGACACACTCGACCCGAAGGCAGGTATCTGTTACACAACATGGATATTCACACAAGAAGACCAAATTCTCAAAATAAAAACTTTATCAAAATACTTACCAAAATAATATGACAAGCAATAACATCTAATTAATTACTCTGCGGCTTGATCCTCTCAGCTGCACTGGACAAGTAAGTGCAGGGAACTTTATAACACACAAACTTCTTACCAGCTGAGGAATTCCAGATATTGATTCAGCTCACAGAAAGCAACACATCAGTATGTCTGCACAGTATTTTAAGTAAGGGAAGTTAAGATTGGGGTTAGCACTGCTGCAGACTGGGAGTGATCTTAGATCTAGCCTGAGATTCAGCCACGGGACGCATTTCAGACACGATTTCTAGCAAAGCAGGCTACACTACTCTGAACTCAAGAGTACACTGCTCCCTGAGGGAGTCACGAGAACATAGGAGAGGAAGCATTTTAATGGAATTTTGACAGCTTCTACAGTCAGTTACACCTGAAAGGAAATAAGGTCAAGTGAGTCCATCCTGCTAAATAAACCAGCTGTCAGAAGAAGGGTTGAAGTGCAGCCCCCTCACCGTTAACATTGGCACAATCCTTGCGCAGGAACTCCAGCGCATGCGGGTGGTCGTGCTCCACAGACTGAGACACATCAATGATGTACACGTCCCCTCCGTGGTACCTGCAAGGAAACCCCACACAGAACTGCATCAACTCCACCACACTACTGAGGGACAGGGAACAAAGCATGCTTCAAACCTCAGAACCAGGAAAAAAAAACAAACAAAAAAAACAAAACAAAAAAAACCCACCACCTTAACTTCTTTCTCCAGAATATGCCTTGCATGTTAGGGTCAGGGTGGCTTTTATCAGTCAATCCTTTCCCTCCTCTGCACATGCTGTATAATTAATTTTTTTTTAATAGTCTGCTCATAAGCAAAAAAAGCAGAGAGACATACAAAGAAGAAAAAATACCCAAGAAACAAGTTTTAAAAATACAGCAGTCAAGTGACAGCTGACTAACATAAAATACCTTATATAAAAGTGATACCTTACTAATTTTTGCCTGAGTTAACGGGGTTTTTTTTCCTGGTTGTGAGGGGGTTTTGTGAGGTGATTTTGTTATGGTTTTTATTATTCTTTTTATGGGTTTTTTTTGTTTGTTCGCCTGTTGGTTTTTTAAACAGAGAAAGCTCAGATCTGGGTTAAAGGCTACATAATTAATTAGGTAAGTTACAAAACCCAGAAACTACAAGGACCCCACCCTCGCTGAAAGGTACATCAGTACTCTCACACAGAGGTTGACAATGCATACATTTTAGATGTCACAATTCAGAGCAAGGATTAAAAACATACAGCATATTAAATTCACTGAGATCTGCGTGA
The DNA here is from genome assembly GCF_963662255.1 of Cinclus cinclus. Lineage (NCBI taxonomy): Eukaryota > Metazoa > Chordata > Aves > Passeriformes > Cinclidae > Cinclus > Cinclus cinclus. Next base: position 67,012,638 of record NC_085046.1, read on the forward strand.
ACAAGTCTGGCATCTTGGTACATTCTTCTCATGTACTGGATGATCTGTAGGTACAGCTCCCGGACTTTGGAGTCAGACAACTGAGCATTCTTCAGCAGAGGAGCAGGCCTTGAAATTACAAAACAAAACAACAGAAACTAAATACTTTTTCCTTCCTCATATCAGCTGCAAATGCTTTAATTGCTGTGCCTGATCCTTTCACTCCCTGAGTGTGTCAAGCAAGTCAGGATGAGCAACCAAGTGCAAGAAGCCAGCAGGAAGGGCAGCAAAATTTTGTTACATGCTTGCCAAAGATTCTGGAGCTTTATTTCCAACAGGAGCTATTCTGGACCATGCTACATTTACATCGGTAACTACAAAACAATAAACTATCTTCATGTACTATTAGCAAGCTTTTCTAGCATTAATCTCTGGTTAACAGATTCACTTTATTAATTAATTTTGCACACAACTGAGGCCTCAGAATCACACAGACTGCCTTGCAGGAGTAGCTGACAAATGTCTAGGACCGTTCCAAAGATCACATGCACATGTTACCTTTATAGGCCTAGAGTAACTGCAGATGAATTCAGAGGGTTGGTTTGTTTGGTTTTAATAAACCTTTGGGAAAAGCTATTACTAAATTTTAAAAAAACCAACCAAACAAAAAAAATCCATTTTCTAAGGATACTTACCTATCACCTTTACCAATAAAGCCCATGACAAGCACATGACTCCTTAGCATGATTGGCTCTGGGCAAGGTATCTGGGCTGTGTTCAACCTGAAACACAGGAAAAAAAGCCACAAAAAAAACCCCATAAAACCAAACTCTATTTGCTTTGCACTAGTGCATAAAGGAGCTCTGCAGCTTTGAATGTAACACATAGTGAAAGCTCAGGAAACTCTCCCTTGTGAAGAACAACTAGGAAATGCACACAAAAAGCCACAACCATTCTAACCCTTTTCTAAGCATTCCTGTGTCAAAGAATCTTTAGACAGTTCAGGTTAATCCTAGATTAACCTATATCACACAGCACGCTGCTGCTCAGCAGCAGCTATTTCTAGCTTTTTGTCTTGCTGTTCAGCCATGTCAGACAGAGTTCAGACACTGAAGAGCTTAGAGCATTAGCAGGAAAACAAAAGATCTTCATTCTTCCCTCGCCTTTTGTTTCTCTTCCATAATGAAGCTTAAGACACGTTCCTGAACACCCCAGAGACCCGACAGGGTAGTGGTAGCCACAACCTAGCAAAAAGAGAGAACCTCCTATAAACTTAAGTGTTTCAGTAGCCTCTGCATGATTAAATAAAAACCTGAAAAATCACCTTATCAAATTCCTCATTTCTTTTTCGGCCCACGTCTTCACCATTTTTCTTGGGTTGCCTTTACAGTATCCATGACGAAATCTTTAAATAAAGAAATAAAAGATAGCAGGGGGTCTTAGTCTATCAATGCAGCATGAGCATCAGTGATTTTAGCACCTTCCAAAATAATCCCTCCTCCCCAGTAAAACCAGGCAGAAGTGGAACTCACCTGAATTCACCACTCACATACTTATCCCGATCTTTAAACATCAGAATAGAGGTTTTGTAAATCTTTATTGCTCTGTTCTCTCCATTGGCAGTACTGGCATGATATACATTGGCCTAACAGATTAAAAAGAGAAGAAATAACATTAAAGAAGAGCTCTTTAAAGTAACATAATCTTCTCTCCTCTTCTCATTTTGATACCTGGAAAACAACTGATGTCACCCCAGCCCCTATGTGGCACCAGATGAAGGAGGCTGAACACAAGGGCAATCCTTTTCCCACAGAAAGCAGCTTACAGGAAGTGCTTAACATGGGGCAGGGGTGCAACAATGCCCTCAGAATAAAATCAACACAGCACAAGAAAACTCCGCCTCATCCACACTTGGGGGACTGAAACAAGCCCTTGTGTGAAGGGTTAGCTTGAGCCTTGGCACTGTTCAGGCCCTAAAGCATGGCCCAAAAGTCTCATGCTTCCAGCTCTACACAGGGCAGAAGTATGTCTTTAATTAGAATTATCTGAGTTTGGGTGTTTTTTTACGCTCTACTTAATATTGTGCGTACACATAACTTGGCCAAAACTTTTTGTTAAAAGATGCAGTTAACAACATCCACAAATTTAAGATAATGTTAAAGCATTTTTAGAAATCTTTCAGACCTGGGAAAATTGGTTTCCTTTAACATAAATAAATTTTTAATTAAGATAACTTCTTACCACTCAAGCAACAAAAAAAATGTAGACCTAAGCCCAAGTATTTCACTACATTTTCTGAGCATCATAAACTTCCACCCAAACTGCTGAAAAGGAAAAAAGCCTACTATATTATTTGCAATAAAACTTACTTCTTTCCCTGTGCTGATGCAGCCATTGATTTCTGATATGATACCTCTAGAGAGCATCTTGAACAGAATGATTCGAGTCCTTGGGTCCAACACCTCAAATTTAATACAGAAAAGTCAGCAGAGTTAAAAAACAAATAATAGTGTCCAGTCTTATTACCATATTAAAGGACCCTTGGCATCAGACTGTTCTCAAGGATCAAATAATAATGTGAACAGCAACCACTCAATTCTTCCATGAATCTAGGATATTTCACTTTTTATTAATTTCCTTTTTTTTTTAAACTAAGCATATGTCTTCAAGCTAACTCTAGAAGAGACAAAAAAATCATGTCCCACCCATAGCTGCATTAAACGTTTTAAAGTAACATTTTTCTAGGGATACAGATACCATAACTGAAATAGAAAAGCCATGTGGGCTCAGGCCAGTAATAATTCAGTCTTGCTAAAGAAGAAAAAGAGAAAAAATGCAAACTCAGCACTTTTTCTTGTTCTTTGGAATTTACTAAAAGCTTAAGATGAAATTCTGCATTACACATATGAACAAATCACAAGCTTAAATACAAAAATGAGCTCTAAAATGTTTATGGAACCAAAATTAACCTTCATATGTGAAAGAAAGAAAATTACAACAGGTCTCCTCAGCATAACAAGGGAAACAGAATTCTAAAACTCTGTTCCTGCTCTAACTGTTTTTTCATTGCTTCCAAAATTCTGCACTATTTGCTGTGGTCAAAAGGGAAATTTGATGAACAAACAACTTACCTGTTCTACTGTTGCTCTGTCTGATTTGTCTTTGACTCGGTACCTAGCAGAAGTGAAAATAAAATGTTACTATCCCACATATGGGCTTGGTACTTTGACAGAGCAAACTGTGACACTCTGAGTCAAAGACAAGATTGACAGCCTTAAGAAGTAAGGTTTTCAGTTCATAAAAAACCAAAGGTTTCTCCTGAAAACAGAGGGATGGGAAGGGAAAAAAAAATCAACACACCATCATTAACATTAGAGTCCTTCACTTTTACAGATTATCTTCCTGCTTTTTCTGAATTATGCTCATTCAGGAGAAAACTGTATCTGTCTTTACTGTACCTGTCTTTGGGCTATAAGCTACAGGCAAAAAAAAATTCTTCAGAACAAATACTCATCAGAAGGAACTTTTAGAAGGCCTCCAATACCTTTTTAGCTCAGCAGCTTAAGGATTTCTATTTAGAAAAAAAGACTATCAAAGTGTCTTTTCTAGGGGAATGATACCCATCACTTCTGTCTTACTATATTACACCAACACAATCAGACGTGTTACTAGTGACAAAAGAATCAAAACTTTGGGATGATTCGGAAACCAAAAAACTGAAGGCCAAAGGGCAAACTGCATGTAGACTACTTCTAAACTTCATTTTTCCTAACAAACTTACTCAAACAAGGAAATAAGCACTACACTTGTAGGTTAGAAGTACTTAAGTGAAAATAGAAGCATAAGTAATACTCACATCTCTGCTTCCTTCTGTCTAGACTTTTCTGTGACTCTGTTTATAACAGAGTCATCAAAATTTAGCTTATCTGAAAAACATGTAAGAAGAAATAAAAAAAAACAAAACCCAAAAAATTTTCCTACATACCAGGGTTAACCTAGCACTTCACTCTGTTTACATTTCAGGATAGGACTATAAGGTAACAACACAGATGAGCGAGACAATTCCACAGACTTGGAAATCTGATGCCAATAATGGCTTTTGAATAACATCTCACCATTAAATTTCACCGTTCTTCTCTTATAACGATCAAATGTCATTCTTCTTAACGCAATATAAGCAATAGCCTCACACATTCTCTTCAACAATGCATTTAAATAGTGTTTGATTAAATGCTAATTGTATAAAAGCTGCTGCATTTGGCTACAAATACCAGCAGCCTTCATCCTAGCACCACTTTGTTATCTGGAAAACCCAGCCTCTGATCTCTGCCCTGTCAGAAGGCACCAATCACAGCTACCCCTAGCCCTGACAGGCTGTGCTGAGCAGCCATCTCCATCTCAGGATAAAAATCAAACCACACCAGCTGGGATGGCAGCCTCTTCACTTAGTACAGGATCTGTGCCCCTGAGAGAGAACTGCTCAATAATGTATCCCCCAGAATACTACAGGGGACTGCATTAGTCTAGAAAGTGCAGCTGTGGTAGCAGCAGTGGGAATGACCAACATCACAACAGAGACTTGATACCCTCCCTACGCCCAAACAGCTTGTTCCTACACAGAATCAAGGAAAGACTTCAGGTTGATTGAAGAAGTCAAGGGGAAAGAAAAAACCCCAACAAAACAGCCATATGGTTCTGAAGGTGAAGAGAGAGTATCTATCACAGACAGTTCATGGAGACCAAAGACAATTTCAAGTACTGAAAAGTCATTTTTCATCTCTGGCAATGGTTAACCCACCCATTCCAGAGAGTTCTGGCTTAACATAAGCAGAATTAGTCTGAGAATGCTCCAGAGTGGTAACTGTTTAAATAACAGCACAATTATACTCACCTAAATTAATTTTGTGCTCAAATTTTCTTAAAACCTTGCCTGCAGGGGTTGACAGTTTTGCTGAAGAGCAATTAGGGGTCTGCCTATTTGCCTGAAATGAGGGATTTATTAATATAAGTAATGTTCTGTACACAGCCCTTTGAAATTCAAACCATATCACTAGAAAAGTCATCTCAACTGCCTGTGCCCAAAGTTATGAGAAGAAAACCACAAGGGGTGAGGAAACAGGTATGGATTAACACCAGATTTTACTTGAATCAAGAAAAGAAAATACAGGTAACGCATCAGTTAATATTCTAAAAGTGCTCCAAGACAGAGTTATTTTTAGTCTAGGAAGCTACAAGTCTCTCACACAGCACTTTTTCTGTCTGCAAAAGGAAGAGAATAGAAGACAAAAACAAGGAATAAAGAAGGGAAAAATGCAGAGGTAATAAACTGAGAAAACTTTCAAAGATTTTTGTCTTTTCTGACATGTTGTCCTCCCCAAACACAACTAACACCTGAATGTGATTTCACCATCACTGAACAGCATACACCTCCAAATAAAGACAAGAAAATACCACCCAGGACAAGTGCTGCCAGACATCCTATGCTATGATCAGCACCACTCTGATTTACCCCAGCTGTTCTGGTAAGTTGCTATCAATAGGAAAAGTGAGGTTTTTAACCTCCAGTGTCCAAGTTGATGCGAGAATAAGCACCCTTCTTACCTTCATGAGTGTTTTTCATTCTGCACAAAGCCAGAGTTTCTATGCCAACACCATACGCTCCAAATTAATTCACTTCAACCACCCCCCTCCATTTCTTATACTTGTATTTTTCTTTGCCTTCTTCACTATTAAGTCAAAAATAGAACTGGTTTCACCCTGGATATGTCTAGCAGATGGTATAAAAATAAAGGCTAGGGAAGATGCTCAGAAACACAGAAGACAAATACCAAAAAGTAAGCAACATCTGTAGAGATTACGGTGAGCAAAGAAACAAAAGTTGAGAAAGGTAAGGAAGAGAAGGAAACTGCAGCGACAATGAAAATCCAGCAACAGGGCTTGAGACAAGAAAATCAAATGGAGCTCTGGCTACAATGTACATACACACATGGCATGTCAGAGGAACAGATGCAAAGGAAGGGGATTTTCTCAAGGAAAAATTTCTGCTTGCAGTTGTCTTCAATGTAACAGTAACAACAAACAAAGCCTCCAGGTTGGCCCCATTAGCTCTTGGGCACCCTCAAGTCTCACAGAAGAGCCTTCAACATACCTGTGGATTGCATCCACCAGCAGCATTGTGGCGCTTCGTGAGTCTTCCCACCTCATCATCCCAGTCCCAGTCTTCATCTTCCTCTTCATCACTGTTGCCATCCTCACCATCTTCTTCTTCAGCACTAACTTCTTCACACATGCATAACTGGCACTTCTCAGGGACCTCACCCTCTTTACGTGCTTCTATGTCTTCCACAGATTCACTTAAAAGAAACACAAATGTCTCTATAACTAAAAATGATTGTTACAGTCACCAAAAACTCAATGCACTTATCCCCATTATATGACTTCACATTTTCACTCGTGTTTTAACTCACCGAGTCCAGTTCTGAGGCCCTCTATTCAGGAAGGCTACTGAGGTGCTGGATCAGGTGCAAAAAAGGGAAATGAAGGATCAGGAGCACAAGCCCTATGAGGAGCAACTGAGGGAGCCGGGGTTTTTTAGCCTGGAGGAAAGGAGGGTCAGGGGGAGCTTATCACCTTCAACAACTCCCTGAAAGGAGGGAGTAGCCACGTGGGGGTCGCTTTCTTCTCCCAAGCAACAAGGGAGAGGAAAAGAGGGCACAGCCCAAAGTTGCACCAGGAGAATTTGGAAGAATTTCTTCACAGAAAGGGTAGTTAGACGTTGGAAAGGACTTCACCAGGGAGATGGTGGAGTCACCGTTCCTGCAGGTGTTTAAGGAAAGACTAGACTAACTCAGTGCCATAGTCCAGTTGGCACGGTGGTGTTGGGTCACAGCTTGGACTCGATAATCTCAGAAGTCTTTTCCAACCTAACTGGTGCTATGATTCTGTAATGTCAGTAACGTGTCACGGTTTTCTGCCAGGACAAGTATGTCCCAAAGCAGCACACACGTTGGAAAAGGAAAGACGAGACACACGCAGCCTTTCCTCTCACCTCCCCCAGCAATCAGGCAGCACCACCTATTCTCCCTTCCCCGCCGCCGGGCAAATCCCAGAGATGCTCCCCGTCCCGCTCCGCGTGTTCGCCCGGCCAAGCCCGAGGCCCGGGCCCCCGCGCCCTCACCTGTCCGAGCAGTCCGCATCGTCGAACTGCCCGGGCACGACCTGGCTCATCACCAGCGCTCGGTAATCCATGGCGGCGGTGGGCGGGAGGCAGGAACCGGGAGGCAGGAACCGGGAGGCCCGCGAGACGCAGGCGCCGGCCCGGCGCGGCCGCTACGGCGCCGCCAGAGGGACAAAAAGCAGCGCGGGCGAGCGCGGCTGGGACGGAGCTGCCCCAGCTCCGGTACCCGGCCGGGAGAGCCTGGCTCCGGCACACGGAGGGACTTCACAAGGACATGTAGTGGGAAGTGGCCTTACAGTGAGAGCAGCGGTAGAAGTAGATATTAGTAGGAAAATATTTTCTTCCAGCGTGGCGAGGCACTCTAACAGGTTGCCCAGAGAAGCTGTGGATGCCCCATCCCTGGAAGCGTTCAAGGCCAGGCTGGATGGGGCTCTGAGCAACCTGGTCGAATGGAAAGTGCCCCTGGCCAGGGCAAGGGGGGATGGAACTAAACGATCTTTAATGTCCCTTCCACAACCCAAAACATTCTGTGATTCTATGGCTCCCCAGCAGCTGCCGACACGTCAATACTGAGCTATGACATATCTATGTAATATTAAATACTATAGCCTTAAAAATAGGGCATATCTATGTAATATTAAATACTATAGCCTTAAAAATAGGGCATGTTCAAGTCCTCAGCTCTTGACTGGGAATGACCATTCCCTGGCCCAGATTCACTGTTGTTTTCCCTCAAACACCAGTGATGACCTGTGCCCTCTGTAATAGATACTGAGAAGTTTTATTTGCTACACTCTTGAAATATTAAATTCCAATGTTTATTTTAACAAAGCTCTAATTGAAGCCCAAGGAATTCAAAATTTGCAAGCCTGGCTAGAAGCATCTTAGGTCCTAACACCCCTTGCACTGAATAGCATTATAATCTGTTTATATACCAATATCATGTAGGATTAAGAAAATAAAAGTGAGTATTGGAGTTTTGCTATCTGGTACATAAGGGTAAAATTTTAAAATGAAGTCTCATTTTCTGTACATGTTCTCCCATTATCCAAGTTGTATGTATAAGAGCTATGAAAAACCTGTGATTGTGCAGAAAACATGGACTCCTGTGCAGAGATACCTTTAAAAAAAAGACTTAATACAATAGGTGTCATTTGCATCTGCAGCACTCCCATAAAGTCAGCTCTTTGAGAGTCTCTGTGCTCATTTTTCCCAATGCAGCCACCTACAACAGAAATCAGATTAAGATCACCTGTTTACTTATCTTTTTCCTAGAACCGGCTATTGGAGGACTCTTAATCCATGTGAGTTAATCCATGTGCGTAGAGAAGGTGCTGTTCTACAGGATTATTTTATGCTCTAATAAATTATTCACTGCTCTTAAGTAAACATACCCATTTACTGTAATGACAAGGGACTCCTTGAAACATAACACTGCCAGAGGATTCCCACATTCATTTTTATCCCTTCTGTGTTTCAAACTTCTGCATAACTTCTTCTACAGCCTTGGAGTGCAGCACATTTTTTTTGTCCCAGGCTTTAAGAGCTCCTTTGGAAGCAGGCACAAACTGTTTTACAATTATCTGCAACAGGGTTAAGGGAAATAGTCCATTAGGGAATGGTGATACTTTCAGAAGGAGAATAGGAAAAAAAGGTGTCAGCTCTACCAGTTATCACCCCTAATCCATGGGAGGACAGACATCTATCAGACTATGCATTTATCTTGGACCACTGTAGCTCCATGTACCCTGTCACACAAGATTCCTCAGAAAACTACCTCCTCTACTCTTCCTATGGCTACATTATTATGTTTCCTGAAGATTAAGAGTCAAAATGTTTGCTCACACTCGAAGATGCACTAATTCTGTACTTAATGCAATGTAGTATGTAGGACAGGTATATATTCTGGTTCACACGAAGTTGGGAAACTGGGTACAGAGACCATACTCAGAATCCCTGGGAGAACTTCAGTGTTGCACCTTCCTGGAAGGAATTACTTGAGAGGACCACCAACAACTTCCTTCTCATATTTGCAGGATGAAATATAAAACTCAGTAGCAAGAAAAGACACTGCCTACCATCTCTGTGAAGCAACCTGTGCTTCTGAGCCCATCTTAGAAAATCTGACATGCAGTATGTTCTTGTTGGGGAGGCTAAACATGAGAGGGATTTCAAGTGCCATGTGCTAGGATGAGCATGTTAAAATGACATTTATCTATCACACTCCCCTGCCAAAGTATGCCAGGCAGTACTTGGTAGTTCACAGTACTGTCTAACAGATCTTTAGCTGATGCAAAACCTGTTTAAATCAACAGACACTGTTAGATTTTGAGGACAGTTCTTACTGCCATGGCATGAGTGAAGCACATGAACAACATGGACTGTACAGAGCACAGGGAGACATGAGGAGGGAAACAGCATATGGTCAAGGGACTGCTACATGATTGACATAAAAACCTATCTGAAAATGGATTCTGTATCCTGAGCAATTATCACAACAACACAGCAAGTGACCAGGATCATCTCTATCCCACACAGTATGATTGATATTTCAATATTCTAGTCTACACTTCCACTTTATACAAGACATTGGTTTAAATGGAATAGGCACACATATATATGAAAGAAAAATTAGCTAATATGATACTTGGATACTGCTGTGAACATTCATGTAGTTCCATCATATTTTTGATAGACTCCTGATGAAAAAGGATACACACTGAGGAGGCCAACTGATACTTTCACTAAGTTCCAAGCAAAATACCTATTTTCCTCAGCTGTATTATCTCCATTAATATTCTCTGAAAACACTCTATAAAACTTAATTCTTCTTTTGAGTACATATAAATGCTGAGATATCTCGCAGAAAACGGAGTCCCTAAGCCATAGAAATGCTTGCTGTAGAACTAACATACCTTTCTGAATAGTCAATTGGAAGGACTCTTTGGGTGTGGATACATTTTTCCCAGAGGAAGGATCCCTGGGCAAGGCAGAACAACCACATCAAAGGAGATCGTTGGGCTGGCAAAAACAAAACAATACTAAAAAAGAACACGGGATCCTGGAAGATGTTTCACTGACAGAATAATTACCAGTTAAGCCCATTGCAGGTCCTTATGAAGAGCCATTTGCAGAAATGTGGAATTCACTGCTGGATTGCATTATTAAAAGTATCCTCCATAACAGACATGTCTTTTTTTCCTCACTTGACCCCCTGTCTCTGTATTCAAGACATACTCAGGTTTTGATACTGAGAAAGTTTCCTGGAAAAGATAACTTGAACTCAGCTAGCAATACTCCCTTTCCAGAAGAAGCCATGCAGATTCCATGGAGGCTTGAATATGAAAGTATCCTTCTCTGATAAAATTAGCAGTAGTGGTTTTTGCACTTATATGACAAAATTTTATCTGTAAGTGCTAGTCCTCACACATGTATAATGAAAAAGAAGTGCTAAGAACACCAAATGCAGATGCTGGAGTTGTGCCTTGAATTAACTGAGTAATGAATGTAGGGAGTAATGTGCTTGCATTGCAGCTCCCATTCTGATTACAGATTATTTTAAATTGCAATTAATATTTAAATTAAATTATGTTTCATTACAGTTACTACAAATTTAAAACATTAAATTAAAAAGTAAAGAAGTTATAAGTCGCATTCTTTTGGTAGGCAGCCACTGGACAACAAATAAAGCCTCCAAACATTTGGAGAGAGAAAATGAGTATTTAATCTGATTCTTTCCATGAGAACACAGTGCACATACCAGGCCTGATGCAGTCAAACACAGAAGTGAAAATAGGTATAGAGAACAACGCAATACATTACAACAAAAGAGGAAGTACTCTCAGAGGGTTTCCACCACAATCTAAGATGCTTTTTCTTTTTACACTTTTTTCCAGTTACAGGTGGTATAAGAAAAAAAGTAAACCAAATAATTTAAACTTGGTGGATCAAGCTCTACTCCTGTTCATTACTAAATTTTATTATATATCCAGGAAAACAGTAAAAAAATGTATAGCTGTCTTCCAACAGAATAACTCAGTAGCATTTCTTGCATGTTTTTTACCTTCTTTGTCTTCAGAGAGTAAAATATTTTATCAGCCTTTTCAAAATTCAGTAAATAGAACAATTCATAGAGCATGGAAGATTTTTATTTCTTCTTTAATGTAAACATTTATTTTTCTTCATTTTCTACAATCAAATGGGTTAACCAATAGTTGAATTTTGATTTCTTGGTGGTTTTTGCCCCCTTTTTTTTTAATTCCTGATTTAAAATCAGGGATTATTGTAAATTAGGCCAAAATCTGACAATTACCCTCTTTAGACTTGTCACTCCACTAGATCTCGGTACAGGTGCAAGGACTGTAGGCACTGTAGAAGGGTGAACTTCTTAATTTTCATCATTTTGCAATTCTGCCCACATTGATTTATCTTCACAGATGGAAAATTTCCACTGAAGTTAATGAAAAGAAATAGTTTGCATAAACAGGACGGAGGGTGTCACCTATTGTTTTGCAATAGCAGAATGGCACAACTCCACCAGTACAGCAACAGTTTGGGTGAAGTTTACTCAAATTAATCCTCATTTGCCTTGCCACCGTCTCTGAATAGAATGCTGTCAAGCCATGTGACCTCACCTTCTTCCAATTAGCTGATGATAGAAAGTGTTGTTCCACCCAGGAAATGCTGAAAGTTAAGGACACTTTACTCCAGTGTTTTGGGATTTCACTTGCTGCCAAGGAAGAATAAAAACAGGGAGATTAAATGAAGAGATAAAGAGATAAAGTCATCCTACTCCTTTACGTACAGCATGGAGAGTTGAGTGCCACATACATAGCAGGATGCTCTTCATTTTTGCACGTGCAGGAACCTGTGCTTTAATCTTTAAACCACCCTTAATTCGACAAAAGTTACTTTTTGACCATTGTGTCCTTCGAAGTTTCAATGATACAATTTTGTTTGGCTCCTCAGAGCTGGAACAGGACCATCCTATCTCCACAGGCCTCCTCCTTTGGCCAACCCAGCCTTTCTCAGTGCCAACTACACAAATCTGCCACCGCAAGGATAACACAGAATGCACACAGTGTGTCCACAGATAGTAAACCTTAGCCCTTGCCCTAACTCCTGGTCATCAGTCCTACAGCGCTGAGGAAGGAAAAGGAGGATACACACAGAAATGACTCCTGTCCTTGCAAACAAAATTCCAGGGAGAGAGGGATGACAAGCTGGCAGAGCGTCAACAGCCGCTATCTAAATATAACAAGCTGACTCCTTGGCTTAAAATCCTGCAAGCAGAACTTGAAAATGAGCAAGCTGAGATGAAGAAAACACAACAGATTTGTGAGCTCAGAAGGGAGAACCAAATCTACAGCAACACAGGGTGAAAGACCAAGGACAAAACCACATCCTGCAGCTTGATACCGATGGAAAGAGACATCATATAGCCAGAGAACCACAGACACATACAGCATAATTCAGTCTGATACTGTAAGCACCAAAAGTATCTGTACCACTCAAGCCTAGTTGCCATGTGCAGAAGTTCCCAGCTGCCAGGTGCAACAGTTCCCCGTCCCTTCTAGGGGCAAACTTCCACAGATTTCAGCTGAGAGTTCTGTCCAAAAAAGCTACTTTAGGAATTTTCAAGTTGAATGCTCCTGAAGCCCTTTGCTAGATTTGAGTCCAAGTGTGGAATTCTGTCTTACACAGATATTTATGCAATGATCTAATTTCAAGCACTGATGAAACACTTTGCAATACATTATTTAAAGTAAACAAAGTAATAAAAAGTTAAGATAAAGAACCTTTTTTTATGTTTACACTTCTTGAAGGGGGAAAGGAATGAAAGGATCAGAATGTAAATGTTGAATAGTTTGTTACCTTCTCTCTTTCTTCAACTTTGCAGAAGCTTGCAGACAGTTTCATCTGTGTCTTGCATGGGTTGGGAAACATTCAAAACTAGACACAATATTCTAGATGTGCTCCAATAACGATTAGAGATGTAAAAGTCACAAAGAAACAGATCTACTTTGTTAATTTCCCACAGCATGAAGTATAACATCTTGAAATTAATCTATATTTTTCTTGTTTGTTTTTCTTTAATACTGACAACTAGGTGGCTTTCTTTCTTACTGATTACTCCATATGCAATTACATGTACATGTTCCCTTACCGGTTATATTTTATTTCCCCATTGTACTTTAGACTTAAAATAGACTTTTGCTTTCACCATATGTGACAACACTCACAATGCTGTAGTATATGGAGTTCACTCCCTGGGTGAGAAAGACTGGACTTACAAAATCCATGTACCCAATGGCACAAATCCACCAAATAGTCTACCTATCACTGAATTAGTAGCAGTAATTAACTTGCAGTGTAGAATAAAAGTACCTTTTTTTCTTTCCATGTCAACAACTCTGTTTCTACTTTTCATGCAGAGGAAAGATTAAAAAATCTGGTGTCTAAAAATACTCTGTATGCTTTAAGCTGTACATATTGCAAACCCATCATTCTAACCCAAGCATTGCATAGAGTCTTAAGCTGGGCAGCCCTGGACAAGGCCAAACAGAGCTCTGAAATTCCTTTCCTGTTACCATCATATGGAATCCATAAATCTGATCAAGCAATCATGGTTAGCAACAACAGATTTATCTATACTATTAGAGTTTCCATTTGATTTTTTTTCCATTCCTCAAAAAAAATTAATTATTTAATCAAGTTTGTTGAACACAATTTTCCATATATTTCGGTAAGAGAACTCCAGAGAGGTTGCCCTCCTCTTTTTTTTTTTTCTCCTTAGATAAAATACAGAATCTGTGTGTGGTTGAGACAGTGTTCTGCAATAGGGTAGCAGAAATTCCTTCCAGCAAAAAACTTGGGAAAGCACCAACCTTCAAAGAACCATCACAATTCAGGCAAAAATTCAGCAGATCTCATTAAGAGCTCTTGTGAACAATGGTATGTCCCCTGTACTACCATCCAGTCAGAAGCAGCTGACTGGACTTTCAGGGATGGGAGTTGCTGTATAACCCCTTTCTGCCTACCTCAATTTCAAATAAGTTGATTCCCCACAGTTATAATCAGTGGTGAGAAAGAATAATGTCAGCTTGACAGGTCTAAGTGGGAGATTCTCACTGGAATTATTAATAACTACTGCATAGAGTAACTGTAATTTTGAGAATTACTATAGAAAGTAAAAGGAAAAAAAACCCCAGAATTCAATACCCATAGAGTTGTTTCTCTGGACTACAAAAGATAATGAAGAGAAATCTTGGTACCTTTTTTTTAAAAGTAGTACTATCTCTTCTGATTTCCGCAGGCATGACAAATTATGGAAGGGTACAAAATCACCAACTATTAGAATAAAATCTTAAAGCTTTTGACACTTTCTGAAAGCAAAAATATTGACCTTATCTGTGAGCCCCAGAAAAGCTCCAGAAAAAAACAGCAAGTAAAAATAACAAGTTACCTTTTTGGGGTGCACTAGAATAGGTGGTTACTTACCAAAACTATTGCATTGACCTGAACCTGAAGAGAACTGAGAAAGATGCAGTTCTTAGCACGTGGCAGCAACTGTGAGGTATTAACACCTAAACCAATGTCCACAGAAAAAACAGAGGAGAAAAAAAAACTCTCCAAACATTTTGCTAACATGTGCAATTCCAGGAAAACTCAGAGAGCAAGTGAAAAAATGATCCCCCTGACTGTCCCAACAAAATTTCCTCCTACAATACAAGCAAACTCTCTATCCTAATCAGATTATATTGCAACCAGCTTTTTCCCAACCCATCTTGGTATGCCATCCAGAAGTGAGAAACAGGAAGCAGAAAACAGATTAGGACTGTATGTATGACACTGCTCCTAGAAGTGCTTTGCTGAATTAATCTCACATAGAAGGCACTGAGTAAATAATTAAGAGACAATCCGGCTGATTCTTGAACTCTTGGCCATGCCAAAAGCAAGTATTGATAGAAAAATAATAAGTCTCTACATACAGTTATTTGCCTTTTACTGATATCTTCGAAGAGGAAGCAACACATCTGGGAGATTAATTTAAAAAGTTCAAAATGGAAACGTAAGGTAAATATTACTTACAGACTAGGAATGCTCACCCTTTTTGTAATACGTGTTATGAAACTGAAGGCATATTTCCTTGTAACAGTTTTATATGTAATTTCTAAGTGAAAACCTTATTTTAAATGCAAGGATACAACGCTTGTACATGGCTGCAATCATATTCCCAGGGGCAATATGAACTCTGATTGAACACCAGCCTTCTCAGAATTAGCATCCAACATAACAAATGTCAAAGCTCAATGCCACAATAGTGGCAAATATTGTCAACGCTTACTTTAATATGCCTGCAAATGAACACATGGAGCAGACCATGCAAAAAGAAAAAAAAAAAATCCCTCTGCAGCTGGTTTCAGGTCTTCATAGAGACTTCTCTCCCAAATTTTAACTTGTTTAACACAGAATACAAGAATAGAATACCAGAATACTTAGCATAATACAGCCTAATAGACTTTTGGGTACAACTGTAACATTAGAGTCAGTCTTGGCATATTGCTGAAGCTAGTCAAGGTACCACAAATATTTTCAGATACACTTGTAATTAACACCTTTCTGTGGCCCCACAACATACAAACCCAGTAAGAGCACCATACAGGTTAGTTATTTAGTAACATCAAGAACAGTTAACTCTGACAGAAAACCAGCACTTAAAGTACATAGTCACTGTGTATAAGATGAAAAACGTTTCAGATCCCGCAGTCCTAGATACGAAATTTCCTGCAGCATGCACTCGCACATTCTTTTACTTTCCTGAAGAAAAAGTAATCAGCTGCTTTTCCCCCTCAAAAAACTCCTCCAAAACAACCAAACTATGACTAGGATAAAGACATCAGCACCTGCTGAAAGACCTTTACAGAAAAAAAGTAATATTATACCATTAGGTGGATATTATCCAACTAGAAATACTTCTACCAATAGCAATAAATATTTCCTAGTGCTCGTATTTATGTCAGTCAATACTTAACATAATTTCAGTAACATTTTCAGCATGTTAAAATAAGACTAAGCTTAGCTAGAATGGTTATTTCTGATAATATTTTAGTGTAATTTGCAGGTTTAAAAGGCAAATGAGTAAAAATGAAAAATGCAGTCCTCAAGACTACATTTACCATTGCCATAACAGCAAGCTGCTTATGCCCAAATGACAAAGTTACCTCAAAATACAGAAAGTATCGTAACAGTACTCTTGCTTCATTTTATCCTGTATGTAAATGTCACAGTTTAGACAGACAGGACTAGTATCACCACCAGCCCTTTATTCACAAACTCTACATGGCCTTCTTTACAGACCTTTCTGTCACACAACTCTGACTCCTTCCTTCATAGACCTCTCTCAGATAACTCTGACACCTTCTCTTTCTGGCAGCTTCACACAGCACTGATTCCTTGTCCTACAGGCAGCTCCACACAGCTCTGACTCTTTCTCTCATTCTCCATGACTGGCTGACCCCAAGCTGCCCCTTTCCCAGCCACCTAACCCTGACTGTCCCTCACACAACATCTTACTTTATCCATCCCTTTACCTCCTCACAGCACAGCCAACAGCCTCCTTCTCTTACTCCAGCATCCTCCTAACCCCACCTGCAAGTGCTACCCCACTCCTTTATATCCCCCAGACTGATTGGCCAGACATAGGTGTTTCCTATGGGTAATCACTAGAGCTGCAAGTCACTGGGGAAGATTCCCTCCTGCACTAATCCTTTCAGCCTAGCTCTCCACATGCAAATTGCTGAATAAACTGTGGGAGAAATGAGAAAGCATGGAGGCTGGTTTGAACCTTTTATTTTCACTGAATATTTTCATTGTAGGGCTTGGGAAAGCTCTCCATTTTAACATCCCTTGCATCACATTTAACAGAAGGTCTACTGAGATAAAGGCAATGTATTGGTATCATATTTATTGCCTATCATGCTTTGGGAAACTTTCAATTAAGCCATCAAATACATGACTCAAAAACAGCTATTCTAGAGCAACATGAAATTTCGATAGCACCTCTGTATCAGGAATATGCTTTATCCTCGGTCTTTTTGGAGCTATGTTAGTCCACTTCCTACAGAATCACAGAATATTCTGTGTTGGGAGGGATTCCCTGTTGTCCAGAAAGAATTGGACTCATTACAAGTCAGTGGTGTGTGGACTCAGTGGTGTGCAATAAGCCAATAATTACACACTTGAGAGATACGTGGGTAATTTTTTTCTGAGTTGCACCAGCCTGGGTGCCATACTGTATACCACAAATCAAGCATGCCAACTATCCAAACTTTCCACTGTTTATATACTTTAGCAATGGTGTTAACGTTCATCATCTTCAAGTTACATATTTCTCTGATTAAGTAGTATTCTATCTTTTATTGGTTAATGAGTCTCTCACTTCTCATGCTAATTAATTCTCATTCCTTCCCTGCTTAGGACTCAGGGGTTTCTGGGGTCGCTGGTCCGTGAGTCGGTGGCAGTGATCTCCACCTGTCGGAATTTCCTTTTATCCCCTCGGAGCTGACTCAGCACAGTTGCTGGGTTTATTAAGTTTCATCCTTATCTTGGGAGTTCCGTCAAATGTCCTTGTGCCCTGTAAATTCTGCATTCTCTGAGTCCACTATTAGTGCTACATCCTCCTTCCCCGGCTCAGCCTAGGTCCGAGATCACCGTAGCACGTCAAGACCTAAACCTCAACAAGGCGCTTTTACCGACAAGTAATTTGTCTAACACCTGGACAACACGCAGAGCTTGCTCGCTAGCTGCTGTTCCGCAGATTACACCTGCGAATTCCACATTTTGCAACGCCACGAGGACCGTCGAAACCCAACCCCAGGCGCTGCGCAGGACCAAGGACCGCCGGACGCTCCTCGAGCGCTGTCCGAAGGCTCGCGGCACGGGCTGCTCGGCGCCGCCGGCACTTCCCTGGACCCGGACCAGGCGCCGGGAGCGCAGGAAGCGCCGCCCCCGCCGGGCGCTCACGTGGCCGCCGCGCCTCCTGCCCGGCCGAGCCACGTCCGCGGGGGCGGAGCGGGGCGGGCGCGGCCCCGGATGGAGCGGCGCGGGGAGGCGGCTCCAGCTGCCGCTCCTGCTCCAGCCCCAGTGCCCGCCGCCATTTAGACATCCCGCCGCGGCAGCCAGCGCTGGGACAGGGTGTGCGGGAGGGGTCGGCTCGCCGCGGCTGCTGCCGCTAAGTTCTGTTATCATCATCATCATCATCGCCATGAGCCGCCTGTCGCAGCTGCTGCTGCTCGCCCTGCTCGTCTTCCCCGCCTCGCTGCTGCTCGGGGGCGCCCGTGGCGGCCCAGGTGAGGGCGGGCGGCCGTCAGTGCCCGGGCGCGGGGAGCGGGGCTGGTGTTTGTGTGTGTATTTGTGTGTGTGTTTGTGGAGGGGGTGGATCTCCGTGGCGCAGCGGGGAGAGGGAGCCGCTCCCGCGGGGCCTGCGGAAGCTCTGCCGAGAGGCGGCGGCGCCGCTCATTCATCGCCCCGGCCGCCCGCGCACGTGGCCGCCGCCGCCGGGGCTCCGGTGCCCGGTACGGAGCCTGTGGGGCCCCGGCCCCGTCCGAGGGCGCCTGGCGGGGGCAGGGCCGCGCTCCGGCCCCTCCCGGCGCAGCGACCCGCGGTGTCGGGCAGGGCCCTGCGGGCAGCGGCCTCGGGCCCGGCCGTGACAGCGGCCCGGGAGAGCCGGCGAGCCCCGCCTGAGGTGGCGGCAGCGGGTTTGTCCTTCTCGCCGCTCGCCCGCGGTGCTGGTTCCCGCATTCCCTAACAGATGCCCTGGCTGCCACCCTGCCTGCCCACCTCGTCTGCCGCCAACCCCCGAGTGTCCTTGGCGACACCGAGGAGCGCTAATCTCTGTTTACGCTGTGGCGTTATCTGATTCACGATCTGGGAATTGCTTCCCTTCTGCGAAGTTTGGGCAGGCGGGAGAGGTGGGGAAGGCTTCTCGCCCAGCTCCTGCAGTGGGCTGCAGCGCGCCCGTGCGCGAGTCCCTTCCCAGAGCTCTCCGTTCCCGCTATTGCCACATCATCAGCCCCTCTGACATCCGTCGAAAAGACTGTAAGGGGTCTGAGGGTGTGCTGGGCAGCATTTAGCAAAGGGTGCCTACAGCCCATCTCTATGCTGTTCGTTTTTAATTTAACCCCCCCACCTTTTTTGGTAAGAATTTTTGTAAAAGTGAATTTTTTTGCACACTTAAAAGTTTTAAACATCTAATAAAATCACGGTAGTTAAGGCTTAGGCTAAGTGTTGCACGTAGTTGAGCAGAAGTCTTTGAGTGTGCCTGCTAAAGACACTTGAGAGGTTGTATTTGCTCTTTCTAGTACTGACAGGCAATTTTTAAGTCCTTGGATACACTTGTCCTGCTCAAGGATTCCTATTTCCCATGAAAAGTTTTAAATATTTTTTTTTTTTAATTTTGTATTTATAGCAGTTAGGTCTTTTTTCAGACCTGTGTAAATCAGTCATCCATAATTTCTGCTCTTTCATACTCAGGAAATATTATGTTTATTAAGAAAAAAACAAACCTGTAGTTCTGTGCGTGCGTTTTAGAGCTCAGCTTTGCTTGCACGTGCTCTGAACTGCAAACAGACAGAACTTTGTCCTGTGGCCAATATTTTTATCAATCATATTTGCCCAGGGTTTGAATGTTTGAGGCTTGGCTCCACGAAAGCCAAGAGGCAATGGACTATCAGGTCACACTTGTCTTAGAGCCTTGCTCTAGGTCACGTTTCTTTTATGACTGGTCTTGTGGTTCTATTTGATATATGGCTATACATGATATTGAGGACATCATGGCAAAAAAAGGCTTTCTTTAGGTTTCAAAACTTGAATGAAAATACGTACAAAATGTAGTAACTTTTTAGGTACAGTTCCAAGTGTTCTGTTATCAGCCTGCTGCTATCTTGTTAGACTTGCTAGTCTTAGAAGAAACAGTACTTACAAAATTAATCTCCTGGCAGTAGCAATGCCTATTTTCACTTTTGCAATTGCAGAATTAAATTACTTTTATACATTTTCCTGTTCAAAAATTGAACAGTAGCTTTTAAGGTAAATTGGTAATTGGCATTGGTAAATGCCTTCTGTGAGTTTAGGCATTGCTGTGTGAATGCTGAACGTTTTGTCATCCAGCTGTCAATTTTTGGTTTTGAACTTGGTGGAAATTAAATTAGTAAGTAAGAAAGTGTGTATTGAGAAATAAGGCTAAATGATCAACACAGACCTCATTTGAATGGGAGGTTTTTGCAACTGAGGCTTCAAAATACTGAATTGGACAAGTTTTTAAGAAGTTCCTCAAATATTAGTTTGAGAAGTGTGAACTTGATTAACTGGACATTTAAAAAACTTCACTGTATTTGCGTTTTGTTTTGGTAGGCTCAGGTTTATTAGTTGCAGCTCAAGATGCTACAGAGGATGAGGAAGCTGTGGAAGATACGATAGTTGAAGATGAAGACGATGAAGCTGAAGTTGAAGAAGATGAGCCAACAGACTTGGTAATTGTAGATGAATGTTACTTCAAAAGTATGAGTTAGACCAGAAGTGCTTGAAGCTGGATAACTTAAATAATTGCATTTACTTACATTGTTTTTTTCAGGTAGCTATTTCCATGAATCTGATTAAGCTTGTGTTCAGTTTGAAGAGTCAGAAGGATTTATCTTTTTTTCTGAATTACCAGTTGAAAAACCGTATCGGGACAACCTGATTTCTGACTATAAAACTGTAGGCCACAAAAAAACCACCAAGTGAAAGACCCACATTCTCATAGGAGCCTTCTGTAGTCCTTTCCTATCTGAAGCTGCACCTCAGTAAACTGAAAAGAGCATTGGGGGATAGAACTTCTTCATTCTGGCTTCTTTGATACTGATTTCTAAGGAACAACAGAGTCTTGGTTCTTAGTTAAGCTCAGAATAAATTCTGAAACCCTTGTTAAAAAAACCACAGCTAACTACATTTACAGCACAAATTCAAAAACTTTCCCAAAAAATCACAAAACAGAAAAGTGAAAGGTTTTACGTGGTTTTGTGATCTGCTTATAGCAGTTGAGTATTAGGCTTGCTAGACATTTAGTGTGCTTAGAGTGGTGCAAAATTTTCTCAAATCTCTGATGTACATTAAGGGAGTTTGGGACATTAGTAGAAGAAGACATGTAATAAAAATGCAGATTTGGTAAAGTGTTACTTGGTCCTGTGAGATTTTACTGCTGTTGTTGTCAGTGAACTTACGGTTGATCAGCTTGGCTAAGTTGTAGAAGGTGTATTATGTCAGTACTGGCAGAGTATTATTAAATAACCTTTTGGATGCAATTTCCTTTTAATAAATAGTCTATTACTCAGGTACAAAACATGGCGCTTTTTAGGCATTTTCTTTTATTTGTCACTGAAATAAAATATAGGGTTTTGTTTTTCACAGTGTCTCAGAATTGAGATGCTACATGCTCAACTCTGGTTCCCTAGTTCATGGTACATGTATGACTTATCCAGTAGGATTTCCACTGCTTCAGGAGGCTGTTTAAACACTGAAATCTAATGATCCAACTGACTTGCCAGCAATTAGCAGAGACTGTTCAATAATGAGTCAGTCTTGTTTTTGTTTGATGGGGATAGTGATGATCCCATGATCCCCAAATGGAAAATAAACCCTTAATGCTTGCATTTGTCAAATTAAAAAATGAATCATCACAAAGTGAACTTGAATAAATGAGTCCACAGACTGATGTAGTTCCAATAGCCTAACCATTTCCAGGCATACATGACACTTTAATAATTAAAACTGAGTGGAAAGCTGCCATAAACACTCCCTGTAGGGAAAGTAACTCCTTTGTTTTGTGGGTGTCTTTATTTTGGAAATGCTTGTTTTCTGACTATAAATAGCTTAGATGTGAACACTTAACATTTAGATTCTATTCTTTCTTTTCCACCCCCAAACAGAAGCCTTACTGATGATTTTTGATTCCAAAACCTTCAATAGAGCTAAATGTAGTTCAGATTACGCTCTCTGTCAGATATAACAAGTAGAAAGATAAATGCTGAAAGGGATGCTTATCAAATCTAGAGGGAGAACAGACTATGTGCTAATCCTGCAAGAGCAGAATTTGGTACAAATACTTGCCACTGTTGCGTGCTTTGACACATGGGATTCTCATGAACCAAGCATGGTTTTTGCTTCACTGTTCATTATAGGATTTTTCAAAAAAGTCTCTTGTCTTAGACAGAAGAAAAAGAGGAAGAAGACTTGTCAGGAGAACCGAAAGCCTCACCTAGTGCTGATACAACCATCTTATTTGTGAAAGGGGAAGGTAAGAATCTTCTACTAATCTACCATTCTCTTTACTGTTGCTTAGACTACATCAGTGTTTGCCTAAGACAGTGAAGTTCTAAAACCACAGAGTCTGTTTTAGATGCTCTTTGTTTAGAATTGGCTGTGTGTGGTGCATGAGGTTTCTAATGGTTGAATTTTTGTGTTTCAGACTTTCCAGCAAACAACATTGTAAAATTTCTGGTGGGCTTCACCAATAAGGGTACAGAGGATTTCATTGTTGAGTCTCTCGATGCTTCTTTCCGGTACCCTCAAGACTATCAGTTTTACATCCAGAACTTCACAGCTCTCTCTCTGAATACAGTAGTTCCACCCCAGAGACAAGCCACGTTTGAGTACTCCTTCATCCCTGCTGAGCCTATGGGTGGTCGTCCTTTTGGTCTAGTTATCAATCTCAACTACAGAGATGCAAATGTAAGCCTGATGCTCTAATTCATTTGAATCTTTCTAGTTCATCTGCAGGTGTCAGGAAGGAGCTACTTGTTCAAGTAGCTCTCCTGAAAGTGAATGTCTCTAGTATTGAAGCAGATCATTAGGTACGCAAGCCCAGCAAGTGACTGCCTACATGCACTTCAAGTTGTATCAGCAGTGGAAGCTGGAGTGCCTTAGAACTGTAGTGGGCAACAAAACATTTCTGCTTTTATGTGTTGAGTGAGGCTAGTGCAACTTAGAAGCTTAAGAAAGTCTTGTGCAGGAGTTGCTGCTTTCTAGAATTTCTCCAAGAACATAGGAAAGCTGAATGTTTGTGTATGTGTGGAAGGCATTAATTTAAAATGTTATGTGCAAACTTTGTTCTAGGGCAACGTTTTTCAAGATGCTGTCTTCAATCAAACTGTTACAATTATTGAAAAAGAAGATGGGCTGGATGGAGAAACGTAAGGAGACTGGAGATCCAGGTTTAGTTGGTGCTCTTGTAGAACAGGTTATTGGTGGTGCCAGTGAACACAGTTCTTGTGTTGTCATTTTATTGAATGTTAGATCTGCTGTGTTTTGTTTATGATGTAGCAGCATTTGACAGATTGAAAATACTAACTTTTCCCAAATTTAAGATCTCTGTTATTAGTGGGGAATCTTCAGGGCTGGTACTGTGTCAGTGAGAAGTTTACAGATGTGCTGTAGCTCAGAGGGCTTAAGCCTGGAATAGGACCCAGTGTTATACAGCTACATAGCAATTCAAAGCTGTTAACTTCTCTTATGCTACTGTGTTTTTTCCTAAGAGGTGAAAGGTGCAGAGAGTCCACAGTATCAGGCTGTGAGTCCTGCTGTCAGGACTGGAATAGCTTTCTTCTGGAACACTGCAGTGTAGTCTAAGATTGCATAAACTGAAAGATGTATTTGGAGCCCAAACAGTGCAGCAAAGAATGACTGAATTCGTCTAACCCCTGTCTGTAGCAGGTATCTTTCAGGAGTGATTTTTTTTCAAAGACTTAGGTAGATCTGATACACTGAATATTTTTCAAGCATATGCTGTTCTAAAATGCTTTTAAACATTTTAGCACTGGAATGGAATTTTAAGTGAAGCTGTGCGTTAAAAAAGTTAATCTTCAGAAATACTTGTAGACAGTGCTGTATGTAGGAATTGTCCTGCCAGAGGTAGAAATTGCCTGTTGAGCAAGCTTCCTTTTAAAAATGGTCATCCAGAAGAAATAGCTGTTGTATTTATTTGTATTTCTCAAATACAATGGTGTAGATGAAAGAACAGTTGGTCATGTGAAAATGTGTGATACTCTGAAAAAGAGCTCTCAGAACAATTCAGATACTAGAATCAGTTTGTGTGAATGTCGTGTGAACAGATTGTTGCCCTGTAACGGGTATTTCAGAGTTCAGATGTTCAACTAGGAATAAATTCTTTACCTGTAAATTCCTTAATCCCCAAATCAATTTTAGCTATTACTTAGGTTTACCTCTTGCTGAGTATCAACAGATACTTCAGATAAAATTCTTCAAAATAAAACAGAACGCACAGATTAAGAAAATTAATTTTGTAGGTAGAATTCTAACTGGAGCGCAGAGCAAGATAAGCAAGGTCTTTCGAAGCTCTGTTGCAAATTAATAGTGTCCTAGTAGTACTTGCTTTGCAGTAGCATGCTAAAACTATACAAGAGATTTTTAAGGTTTTATAAGTGATTAAAGCTGTCGCAGACCTAAATATTGCCTGTGACCCAATATCTTGAAACTTTATGATAGTGCAAAGAATCCTTTAAGTTACTAAATTTCAGTATTTAAAACATTTTTTTGATTTATACAGCATTTTTCAAATGTTCTGTTGTTCAGAATTAAACTTATGATTGCAGTTTCTAAAATCAAATCAGAATAATTACATGATAGCTAGATGTTAGTTGTTAGAACTTGAGTTTCAGATTTCTTGGGTACTTTCCCCACTTGCCCCCTTCAGAAGTTCTTGGGAAAGATTAAGTGCATGTGTGGCCAAAGTTAGGCTTAGTTTCTGTGCCTCGTCATAAACTGTCTTCAAAACTTGACATTTTTAGTTAATGCATTGTTTCTTAAACCATTTTTTTAAAGGATCTTCATGTACATGTTCCTCGCTGGACTTGGTCTGCTTGTCATTGTTGGCCTACATCAGTTACTAGAGTCCAGGAAGGTGGGTAGCATGTTTGTCTGTGTCCTTGTTAATACAAAACCTGTCTGATGTGAAAATAAAGCATTCAGTGATTGCCTCTGGCATGTGATGGTAAAGGTAAAAGATTTCTTTTTATAACCTTAGTGGTTACTGGGGAAACTAGAGCACTCTTAAATAATGTTCCTAATGGAAGGTACTCTGGTTGCAGAGCTCCTGCTCTTTGGCTCCACACTGAAGTGGTTGAATTGGAGTACCCTCTAATCACTGGATGTCTGTGTCTACTGATTCAGTATTTACTGGGTAGATTTTTCCTGTGCTCTCTATTTCTACTTATTAGTTTAATCCAGGTCAGACTTCAGGGGAAAACAGCTGTCAGCCCTTTATTTAGTTCTTAGCAAAGCTTTGCCATAATGTTGATTATTTTGCAAGGTCGGGTCACAAGTGAGAATGCTGTCCTAATCTGAGAAAGTAAAATTAAACTTGTCATCACAAAGTTTGACTAATCATCAGCAAAAGGTATAATGTATTTGCCCAGGTGTACATGAAATCTTGGTGGCTTTATATGGAATAAGTGTTGTATGGTGTTAGAAGTGGTAATACAATGCTTAGGGGGATAAATTGCTAATGGGAAAAGACAGCTCTGTACAGGAAAAGACAGCTCTGTACACTGACTAGCCTTAAGTTCATACCTTGGTGAAATAATTGTAATTCTCTAAATGTAGCATTTTTTTGTAATTTCTAATACTTGTGCTATCCGAGTCTTACTTAAAAGAAAAACCTTCCTTTTTTGAATTTTCAGAGGAAAAGACCGGTACAGAAAGTAGAGATGGGAACATCAAATCAGAATGATGTTGATATGAGCTGGATTCCCCAAGAAACTTTAAATCAAATAAGTAAGTAGTCTGCCTTTCACAAACTAGACCACAAGAAACTTAACTTGACGAGTTAATTGTAACTAAGTAGCTGATACCAATTTCTTAGAACAGCATATATCTTCTAGGGAATAACAAATTGTCTCAAGTACAGTGTTTAAGGATTAGATTATTACTTTGGCAGCCTATTCCTTGTAGAACAAACTTCACTGGTTGATAAAATAGTGAGTATTGGTGACTTTTACAATTTGTTCTGTAGAATATTTTTCAACAGTATAAGACTCTACCCAGAACCTGGATGCAAAGATGGTTTAAATAGGAGAAAGTAGCTGTCATCTCAGAGTTTTTGTAAGTTGTTTGGAAGTTTACCTACAGACCCAAGTCTTAAATAAGCATTAGAGGGGTGTTTTAACTAAAGCCACATTAATACTTGGTATTTATGTCCTTCACAAATCTGAAAGTTCCACTTGATACCTGAAATGCTGACACTAAACCAAATAGCTGATTTCTTTAGACTGGATATTTCTAACTTCTCTTTCTTCTCTTTTGCTTTCCCATGGCTTCAGTGCAGAGTAGAAGAGGTGAGGCAGACTCTTGTGAGCTGCAGAGTGAAAAGTGCTTAATGTGTTGTTCATGTAATAATTAGGCATGGGTAGAGGTACAGCTTCCTGCATGCTGTGACTGGTGATGTAGCATGAGCAGTGAAAGATGCAGAATACATGCATGCAATGGCATCTATTTTACATACTTCTAAATTTCTGTTTTCATGCATTTTGTGGATATATTTCTGGTTATATTGTCAAAACACTGATTCAGTAGAATATTGCTGAAGTACTGGTGTCTTCTCTCATGGTTCCCAGAATTCTTTTCCTAAAAGGCAGTTTATCTTGCCTTTCCCACTTACCTTGGTGTCTCAGGCTGACAAACTCCTGTCATCAGTAGCAGTCACTGGTGTGAGGTGAGAAAGCCTCAGTGAAGTGCATCCTATATGAGATGCAGAGAATTTGAAAACCCTTTGCAGGAGCTACCCTTACTTGACAAAGACTGCTGTTTTGATCAAATAAGCATATTCTGAGCTTCATTTTGTGCAGAAGGGCTAGAGGCCTTAGCTGCGATATGAAAGTTGTCCCAGGAATTTGATGACTTTGCACTTTTAAAATTCCTTTACTGTTTTTAAGAGTTACACAACATAGATCTAAAGACTAGCGGTTGTGAAGATAAAAGCTTTCTTGTACACTTTCTTCTGTGAGACACTGGAATGGTATAAAATCTAGACACAGGAATTTGAAAAGCCTCAATCTAGTGAGGAAAAATTGAAGGTCTAAATGCTACATTTGCTAAAGAGCAAGCTGACTTTAAAAGGGTCCAAATTCTGGTAATGCTTGGGCCCCACCACCATCCTTTTCTTAAGCCAAATAGGTATTTTAATTTTAATACTTGAAGTTTAGGGAAAACTAATGGTTAAGTTCTTAATTCTGGTTTTCTCAGGTCGAGGTTGATTTTAGTTAGAACTCTACACTAGAATTCTTTAAAATACATGACCTTCAAGATATCAGATATTCTTGACTTTTTTTATTATTGACACTGCATACTGTACTGATTGGCCTGTAAGGGCATGATGGCTGCTCCTTGTGTTTGCACATACTCTAAGCAGGGAGATTGTCGGAGATTGTTCTGTTAAGAAAATTAGTCACCAGCTGCACTTAGCAATCACTTCAGCACTTCATGCAAAGTATGGAAGCTTCTCTGCAAAAAATCATAGGACCATAGAATGGTTTGGTTTGGAAGGAGCCTTAAAGATCACCCAGTCAAATGTGGATGCTTCCTGGAAAAGTGCAGTTTTCCACAACAAAAACACTTTTCTTCTGCTGTTAGTTGTGTGAATGTGGAAATACTACATGTAAGACATAGATGTCTAAAGAAGAGTCAATCTTATCTTTTTCAGGCATGTAAACTCAAGACAGTGTCATCAAAATAATTCATTTAACTTTCTGAAGGTGCAATTACTGAACATGAAAATTTTCTAAGCAGCAGAGCCTACAGTTTCACATAGAGTTTTTTGGGTTTGGGTTTTTTTGCATTTTAGTAAGTGACAAACAGAACAGACCTTACCCTGTTGTTGCATGTTACAGAATGGAAGCGTATTTTTTTGTTACTTTCTGTTTAGGGTGCTGGTAGTTAAAAAGCCTTAAGTTGTTTGAACTGGCTTCTCTGTGGTGATACATTGCACTAGAAGGGCAGCTTGTTTTGTGTTTGGGAGAAGAAAAATGCATGCTTATGTAACAATTGCCATTGATGCAACTATCTTTCTTTTGTCCCTTTCTTTTTTATCTAGATAAAGCTTCACCGAGGAGGTTGCCCTACAAGAGGGCACAGAAGAGACCAGTGGGCTCTGATGAGTAATGTTAACTAGTGCAACAGTTGAACCTTTACTAATTCTGCCTGTTTGGTTTTTTGGATTGGAGTAGTGCAGAGAACCCATATCACCATAAGGAAAACACTGCTAAACATTTGGACTGAACAGATTAACTGAATGGTGTTAATATTACTGAAAATGCACTTCTCTTTTAATTTTTTTTTTTTTTTTTTAAATCTTGGGGGTCAGGGGTCAGTAGCCATTAAGATTCGTGCCTGCGTGTGTAAGCGGTTGGTCTTAACAGAAACATGTTACCTGAAATGTGCCTTTAGAGCTCTTTGTAATGCTGGCTTGTCATCTGTACATTGTCATTGAAGGATTTTTCTCCGCTTTCTAATTTGAATGTCTGGTGACTTTAACCTGTCTTGGTTGTATCGTATCTGTACCAGAACCTGGATGCATTGTTCTTTTTCAGTAAGTAACGCTGCTCTTTGCAAGGTGCGCACACTGAAGTTGGTGTGTGGTCCTGTCTCAGTGGCCAGGCACTGATCATCTCAACTTCTGCATAGTTTTCATTCTAAAGGCACAATTGGGTATAGCTGCTTGTAGTGGTAGATATTTTGCTGTTGTTTTGATCTGGGCATGCAGCAACCTAAAAATCTGAACATAGCTGCATAGATGTTAGGAAGACTCTTGCACAGCAGCAGAACTTGTGAAGCGTGGAATTTGTGTGCTGAATTGGTATTACTACATAAATTTCTTTTTTATACCCAGTTTGTTAAATGGTTAGTTATTGAATCGTGCCAGCATCTTAGGTATTCAGATTATAGTGGTGGTTCTGCAATGTTTACTCAAGAAACTGTTGAATAAGCTAGAACAACTTTTCAGTGAGTTCTAAGTTCTCTCTCCTAAAAACTAGATTGTCATATGTAACAAAACGCCAATTTATTTTTTTAAAGCTTTACAAGGATTTGCTGTACACACTTGAAACTGAATTTGAAAAACAGTTGGCTTCAAATAATTCTCTTTATTGGCAAACTATTTAATTCACCCTTTACAGTTTTTAAATCTGAGACATCTTCACATTGGTCGGTACATTGGTCTGAGTTTTTTTTCACTTTGTCTTTCTTAACTAGTAACACAGATGCATATTCATCACTAGCTGCATGTTGGTACAGTAGTCAAGCAGAAAAGATGTGTGCAAAGTCAAAACAAGATTTCCTTTTGTGGCTTACATGATTACCAGGTACTGAGGTATTGATCCACATCCACTGTTCAGGAATTAACTGACAGGGAAAAGAGCCAATATGCAGAACATCAGTTTGCTTGGACAAGGCTTGAACTGTTTGCATCTCAACTGCCTCTCTTTCTGTGTCTGAATGCTGTCTGAAAGCTTGTTGAGTTGAGGAAGAGGCATAGATTTGATGCCTCTGTCTTCCTCCCTTTTTTGATACCCACCTGTGAAAATACCCTTTTAGTTCCACACTTGGTCTGCAGCAACTGAATCTGAGCCAATGAATGCTGAGCAATCCTTCCAAATCCTGCCACAGTGTGTTTGAAGCATCTAGGCTCTGAAACAACCTGTGCTGGCACTATTTTGTTAGACACTTTGCCAAAGTGAACTGTGAAGATGTTCTTGACTCTTACTGCTATGGAACAGATGCTTTGTTCAACTTCCTAAAAATACAGCTAGTCCAGGCAGAGTATTTTTCACAGTTAAGGTTGCTTAATTGTCATTCAGATCATTTAGGAAGCAGTTGAATGTTGCCCTTATAAGGGGTGTCTCCACTCAAATTGTGGAACAGCTTTATTTGCCTTTATTGATATAATCTTACTGTTTCTGTGGTAGATTTGCAGGCTTGTATTCCAGTTTGCATTGATTCAACAGTGTGTTTATGGATTAAGTGCTTCCTATGCTAAAGCCCCTGATGCACTGAACTTGGAAGTTCACTCTCTTGGATTATGTCTCTAACCTGGCATCAAGAGGGGCTTTTTTCACCTTCTTGTAATAGGTCATCTTGAACTATACACCCTTAATTTTTCCCAAGATTTAAAGGTACTCTTTCAGGGGGTGGTGGTGATAGAGTGCTATGCCAGGAAAAAAGACAAAGGATCAGAACAGTTCCTTTATTTGTATTAATATGTAGGATCCTAGTTTTGTTTGTACAAACAAAAAGTAAGTATTTGAAGGCTGAATTCCCTTCTTTGCACTCAGTAGCTGACTTCCAAGTGCGTAAGTTCTAAGCGTCAAAGAAGAGAGAAGTCAGCTTGCACAGTGTTAAAGTCCAGATGTACCAAGGCTCTCTTTTGGTAATACAGCTTAGCATTCACTGTAGATGGTTCATAGTGACTTTCTTAGCCAGAAGCAGTTCATAAGAGCAGGGCCCAGTAGACCACTGTTGCTCGTGATGAATGTAATAACATTTTAAAATTACTTGTTTTACATTAATTTTCTGTAGTTGAAATTTAGCAGTAACATTCCAGCATGCAGTGGTAACTGAACTTTGGCATCTCTAGTATTATTTCTAGTGAGTAAATCAGTCTATTACACTCAGTTTTCTTAAATTGGGTGTGTATAGTTGTTGCTTTATCCTGTTGGTTAGAAACTTTTATTTTGGTACTTGAATTTTCTACTCAGTTTTTAAACAGGGATAGCTTAGTGTCACTGGTATGTTGCTGTGTATCATTATTATTATTATCAGCTGAGTAGTGTGTAGTTTTGCTACTTAAAGATGAGACAGCAGCAATTCTGCCTGTCTATGCCACACATTTCCATTTGGCAGCACAACCATCTGTATAATCCAGCATTCTTTCCAGTTCTCAACCAGCTTACTACACTGCCACACAACTGCTCCTGGGGGGTTCTGAGAAGAGTGACAGCTGTGAAGGAAGATGTGGGCTAGGGTTTCGTTATTAATAAAAGATGTGAAAATGGTTTTAGAGAGCAAATGAACTATGGGCTTAGAGTGAAGGACCTCTGTGAATTCCTTTCTCACAGCCCCTTAACTTACTCAGAAAATTGTGAAGGCCTGACAATTCTACACGTGGGGTAGGAAAAACAGCTTTAGAGTTCACATCTCCAGAGGCAGCAAAGCATTAATTTAGGCTACCCTTAAATTGCATATGATACCTGTAGGTAGCCCTGTGTATGCTCTCTGCTTTCTGGCAGTAGTTAATTTTTTTCCCCAGTATCCTTCAATCAGAGAAGGAAGAGTGCCTGCTGTCAAACTAAAGGATTGAAGTTCATTCTTTATGTACAAAATCAGTAAGTTGTAGGCTGTGGATCTGGATGGAACAGACTAGAGATGGCAGTGCTTCTGCTCCTTCTAAAACATTTATGCTGAACGTCTTCCTTAGCTTGGAAGAGGTGTAATCAGAAGTATCATTTACTGGTTATTCCTAGAATGCATGGTGCTAAACCAAATGTTGCAGGTGAGAGCTCCAGATCCAGAGAAGTCAAATGCTGAAGTAGGCTCGTTGTCTTGGCTTTCAGTGTGCTTGATGTACTTGAGCAGTAGAGAGTCTGTTCTCTTTTCTTCTCCAAAGGAAGGGCAGTACCTACCTCATAGGAGTGACATAAGGGCTGTTTCAAGAGTGTTCTGAAGTTGAGACTTGCACGATACACTTCCATGGAGATAATAAGACTACAGCACTAGTGTAATAATTTAATCCCCTCACTGACCAGAATTTAGCAGCTTTATACCTTGACATTTTTAAAATATGCAGAGGAGTTGCAGTTAACATACAGAGGAGACCAAAGCCAGAAAGATCTCTTAGTTTCTGCAAAAGTTTATAGGTGGGCTAAGTAACATTCTGCTGACATTTTTCCATTTATCTCTACATTTTCCCAGGGATTTTTTTTCTAATCAGTTGATACAGATGATTTTTATGTAGCTACAATCAACAGTCAATTTAAGAATGACTGATTGTTTTGGATGATTTAAGGTCAGGTGATGTACTACAACTGAAGTGTTAAATTATCATTTAATTTCTTACCTGCTGACTTGCATTTGTAAGTGAGATTAGATATCTTGAAAACAGCTGCAGGTTTTTTGTAAAATATACTTGATTTTTTTTTTCTTAGCATTGTGTAGCTTTTTTTAAAAAAATAAAGCATGAGTATGGCACAAAAAAAGGCCTTTTCCTTGATAAACAATTGGTAGTAGCAAATATGCAAAGTGTGAAAACATGCTGTTCTTCAAAATCTGCCTTTCTACATGTATAATTGGAATGGATATAATATTGAGCAAGTACTCTGATGTTTTGGACGATGGACTGATAATTAAGATTAGAATTCTTTTAAGGAAGGGCCCTGGGAAAATGCTCAGTAAATTCCTGAGTCATGGTGGGTTAAAATTGAGCTATACATTTCTAGAAAGAATAATCTCTTGTTAAACTATAGGCAGTGTAAAAAGGCTCTGTTAAGATGTTTAAAAGTTGCTGAAGCACAAGGCCAAATCCTTACAGTTTTTATGTGCATGCTGTTGTGTGACCAAGAAAACACTCACATTCCATGCAGTAACTCTGAAAATAGCAGTTCCAGCAGGTGTTCTGCATCCCAACAGAAGAAGGTAAGATTTGTTGAGGGGGAAAAAAAGCCAACCAAAAACAAGACAAAAAAACGCTTAAAAATAAAGGTTGCTGTTGTATTTGTAAACTATATCTGAGGGTAAAAGAGGGAAAAATTAAAAGCAGATGTGTTGATGTATTTTTAGGTTCCAGAACACATAAAAATTACTCTAGAATTTAAAGCCTGCCTCATCTTTCACTGGGAAGATAGATAGATTGCACTAGCTGGCTTAGAAAGTGCAGATACCAAGACCAAGATGAGGTCTTAAAAGTCTGACTGTCTTTTCTGTCCCCTCATGTAAATAGTCTTGGCTATAAATTCGTATTAACCAGGATGCAGTAAAATTTCAGAATTAGAACAGTGCAGTCCTTTAGCTGGTAAGGCAAAGCTGAAATTCAGCCTGCCTTTCCTCATCACTCCCAGTCTGTTCTGCCTGCATGGAAATCACAGTTGAGTTTTCCCTGTTTCCCCTGCCACTTAAATTCATGTAATGAATCTGTCACTTGAGAGCTGTCTCTTTCACACAGCAAAGAGAGCACTTGGAGTTGATGCACTTGGTCTCACAGTGGTCTGAACAGATTTTCAAGGGGACCCCACAGTGTGTGTTCTAGCAAAGGAGGTTCAGTCCTGCCCTGCAGAGTGTGGATGGAGCTACACCGTGTATTTTCTGTAGAGATGAGACTGCAGTGGTGGAGCATGTGTGATTTAAGAGCATTAACCCCCGAGATAAAATACAGTACTAGGATCATCAGATGGAAATTATTACAGCCAGCAATTCCCAGCTCTACCAGCTGAGGGATCTCCCAAGCCTGTGACAGCTGCTTCTCTTAACAGGCAAGCACGAAGAGCTTTAGCCCCTTGTCAAAGAGGAGCATCTAAAGGGAGGGGTCAGAGCAACTGTGTCAGGCCTTTCGAAATCATTCTATGCTATATCTTGGCCACTGAATTAAGTCTGAGCACTGCACTTTTCTGTGTTGTTCAGAAAATAATTTACAAATATGAAGCTTGAACTCAGACAAGCTGTAAATGCTGGTGTCTGGTATTCGCTTCCAGAAAAGTTCGGGGCTGTGGCCGCCTACAGGATCAGCTGAAGGTATTGCCGAGGTACAGATTACAATGACACACTGCCACCTGGTGTTTGGCCCCACAGCCAGTTTTCCTTAGAAGTGAAATTAAATTGGATCTGTTAACCCCATGTGCACCTTCACCACGTTCAGGCACTGATAGGTTCCCATTCAGCTTTCCCATGCAAGCTGAATCAAAGAGCCAAGACGGTTCAGAGCACTGAAGGAATTCCCTTGGCTGAGCCTGGATCCACAGCCCTGCAGAAGCAAGCAGGGGACAGGACCTGAGAGTGGACTTGATCACAGTCTCAGCTGGCAAGTTTTCCACCCAGAAGTTTTCAAGAGTGACAGACTGAACCAACACTGTTTTCTTCAGAAGTCTACACAGCAAGGAGGGCAATTAAAATACTCTGTTGCAGGTTTCTATTGGAAAGGAAAAGCTGGAATTTAAATAGCATCTCATGACTGTTGAGCATGCTATGGCAAATATTGCCACCAAAATAGCGGGTTATATTTAGAAGCAAGTTCAAATGCCCTAAAACCCTTGATTTGGAAGTGTGTCATATTTTCCTTAGAGCCAGTATTTAAGGCTTGGTTAATGCTTGATTGTTTGTAATAGTGGTTCATTCATAGAGTGTGGAATTACTTCTCACAGCTAGAAGTGACATTTTGCCCAGCTAATCCTAACTTATTGTCGTTACAAAGCAAGTTGGAAACCAGGAAGCACATCTTGCTGTTAGGCACCACAGGAAAGAAAAAAAAAATGAAGCAGGAATTTAGTTTGTGTTTTAGAAAATATGCTACTTAGCGACCATCTCATTTCCAACATCGTAGTAGCTTGGCAGATTGCAGTTCTGCAGCATTCCATTGCCACCACCCCAGCTAAAGGTACACCAAGGGTGAAGTATGAGGCATCAGTCACCGGCATGCAGCCAGAGCACTCACTCAGTAGTTTTTCTTTGTGGTCATGCAGGACAAGACATTCCCTCAATGTCCTCCTGAGGCTGAACTCTGCTCCCGTGGAAAGCGTCTTGTGGGGCATAATTTACTGTTCCCTAAGGAGCTGCAGCGCTCCTTGTGGTTACTCCTTTCACCAGCAATCCCCAGGTACCTCCACCCTGTTATTCCAGTTCTGCTGAATTTACAGAATTGAATGGAGCCAGGTGTCACTGAAGCACTGCAGTGGGGATAAATACAGGCCACCAAGGACCTGCTGACAAACTCCCTCAGCTGCAAAACATCCCTCAGCTGCAGTTCAGTAAAACACTGCCTGAAGGAACTGGTAGAGAAGCTGTTCTCACTTTTAATTAAGTATTGTTCCAATTAAGTACCTTAATTTTTAAGTGGGTGTTTCTCAGCTGCTGAAGAGACCCTTATGGTTCAGAAAAAGTTAAAAACTGTCAAATAGGTGCATTCACAAGAAGTAATAACCAAATGCATTAAAGGCAGCATGTGGCTCTGCATCCTATTCCAAAATATATTACCATGGGGTGGTGAGGTTGCTCATTTCTCCAGATCCCTCCCTGTGCTAGGCAGCCTCTGTGGTGTCAACTCCAAAATACTAACAGAGAGTAATGTAGACACAATATGGAAGATCAGATTCAGTGTGTTGTGCGGACTTCACTGACTGCTGTGTGTATGCAGGCAGGTTGATTTTGCTTTACTTCGATTTTCTCTGGCTGTGGAGTATTGCGGACCTGATGCACGTGACCTTGGAGCCTGTAAAGCTTCAGTCATACAGGCATCTTGAAGGCAGCAGATTAAGTGGTGTTTAATGTCCTTCCACCAAAAAGGGACTTTTCTGGCAAAGTATGCAACTCTAGGAGTGCTGGATCCCGTTCAGCAGCAGTGCATGCAGTAGGACATGGGAGGACAGGTGCTGCCTCCTCCCCAGCTGCTGCCCAGGAGCCCCGTGCATTGAGTAGGGCTGTGCTTTGGTAGAATTAAACAGCAGTGACAAAGGTTACAGTCTCTGTTTACAGCCAGGTGTTGCCCATCACTTTCCTCTTCCCAAGCATGGGTCGCGTGATAAAAACTTGGGAGGAATATTGGTCAAAGCAAGTCTGCATCTCACAGCTAGCACTGCCATGACCCCAAATGAAGTACAAATACTTTGGGTGCAGATTCTTTAGAAGTCAGATGCTGCTCATTGAAAACAGCAAACCCAGGCTGTCATTCTCTGCAGGATCAAGTAACAGGAGATGGGAGGAAATGCTAACACACCAATTGCTTTTGTTACCCAAATAGGACTCCAGGTCTGAGGGCAGGGGCCCATGGTCCCTTGTGCACACGTTCACAGGAGCATTTATTTCTGCTGTTCCTCATACCCCAGTGCTGGGGTCAGGCCCTGTTGTGGAGCCAGCAGCCCCTCTGGCTGACATTCTCCCAACCTTGGTACATTTTTACGAGCAGCAGAGCCGTGCTTCACGTGTGGTTACAGGCTAAAAATTACCATCAGCCCACAGCAGCGCTGTCCTTCACCGCATTAATCTCTGCCTTCAAGACTGTGAAAACAGATCAGGCCTTTCATGATGAAAAGCCTTTTTTCCAGCAGATATCTCTTATTTACAGCCTCCCATTAACTGATGTTCGTAAACTGCTTCACAACCCTCTGCTGAAAGCCTCTAGAGAAGTTCAAGTGCTTTCACAACAGCATATTCCAAACACCCATCGTCCAGAGTTTCTTCATACACTCCTGGCAGTTTTCCCTGCCAAACAAGAGACAGATCTGGCACAGGACAAATAAACAAGCACAGCAAAGGAGAAAGCTATTTTCAGTTCGTACTAGTTGGAGGATTGCTACAACATATTCTACTGCATTACGCAGTGAGGTTTGGTGAGCCAGAGAAGTCTTCCCACTTATTACTGTTTATATTAATGTATTAAAAACTCCCACTTCCTTTATGTGATGATTTTTTTTTCATTTATTCTGAGAGGGGTCTTGAGAAATGAAAGTAGGCAGTACCAGAATTTTTGAAAAGGCTCAACAATGCTTCTCCATTTAGTTTCACTTCTGTGGGGTGATTTCAGACATATCTTGAAATGAAGGCATCAGAGCCTCTTACCTAACAATACTCTGGAGGTTTATGTCTCCCCAGAGAGCTCAGTCAGGCTTGTCATCTGTCAGGCAGCCCACTAACACTGGCACATGTGTGCAGGTTACATGTCACTTGCCTGAGGTGACGCTTGCATACAAAAACAGCAAGGTAGATGGTCTTGTACCTTTTGGGCATCCATTCTGTGCAGTGACCTGCCAGCAGTCTGTGTCTTCACTGCTGCCTCTGAGTAGGCCAGCTAACCTCTGCCTCTCCATCCTTTCTCTCCCAGGTACTAATTGACTTTTTTTGTTGTTTTTAAAAAAAAGAGACTTCTGGAAAAACAGCCTCATAAACATCTTTTTACAATACAGAACTTGATGTTGCTCACAAACAACCTTGCCTACAGTCCAACCTTCACCCCTCCCCTCACTTTAAATAAGCCTCCTTGCCCAGGTGAAGTCACTGATGAGGCCTGGCATCCCACAGGGATGCTGCTCTTGAAGTTTCTGTACCTTTTGTACTGGTGCAGCTGGTGACAAATCCTAAAAACACCAAATAGTCTGTCCCAGAGCACTCTTCCCTGTGCTATTTTCCCCCTGCCCTTTCCATTCCTCCCAGTCCTCTAATAGTTCCCAAGAAATACTTGCATACCACTGGAGAAGTGAGTCCCTAGCTTGTCATAGGGCCAAGGGCACACACACACATCATCTGTGTCTGACACCAACCCATCCTGTTGGGAGAAACACCTTGGACTTGGCATAAATTATCCTTTCAGGACTGGTGAGAGGAGTTTAAATCACCTAAAAATGCATTCCCTGAAACTGCATGGTAAAAACACAATCCTCAGCTGAGGGGACAAGGAAGGACACCATGAAAGAAAGGCCAAGAGGTCTGAATTTACTGAGTGCAAGACCCCTACCCCTGCAGGAGATGCTTTAGGCTCTGGCAGGGGCTCCATGAACATACCACTATTCCTGTTAATGTTCTTACTTCAAAACCAGAGGAACAGACTGTGACCATACATACCCTCAGCAGGTCTCAGGAACCCCAGCTGTGCTGTACCTTCTGTTATTTTAGGGTTGTTTCTGGCTTTTCTAATCCTGTGATCCAGCATGGCACTAATTGTTCAAGACTAGGGAAATCCTCTGATCTGCCAGCAAATCCTCAGATACCAGCAGTCACCAGTTTCCAGACAGATACAACAGTATGCTCCTGGATGTTTTTATCCCCTTTTCCCCATGAATGTGCACATGAGGACATGGAGCAAAGAGGGAAGCTCCAGTGTGGGGCTGGTGGCCAAACTCAGGAACTCCAGAACACACCCAGGACTCCAGGGATCAGTGTAGTGATGTGGTGCTTCCAACCTGCAGAGCACATACAGCCAGGTGACCCATCACATCCCCAGCTCAGACACCACCCAACCTAGCATGCAGATAGGCATGCACATCATGCCATCCCACAAGGAGGCAAGACCTTTCCTCATACACGCTCTTTCCCCTTCCCAACCTCAGACCATTTTTCATGGAACATTCAGCTCCTCCCTGACATAGAAGAGGTTTTCAAAATCTAAGTCAATTCCTTTATTTCCAAACAGATTGAAGCCCAAATCCCAGCATCTTCCTCCCTGCTCCTTTGGCTGTTGCAGTGGGGGTGCAGCCTCTCTTCTGCACAGTAATTACTGACAAAGAAGGGGATGAAAGGGGGAAAGTACTTTAATGCAGCTCCTCCTCAGCTGGAGGGCTCAGCTGAGCCATGACACACCAAGATGCTGATGCCTTGTACAGGTTTTACTCACTTCTCTCCCTAATGCTGGCAACTCCAGTACTCAGGTTTTGGGAAGTGCTGGCATGGCCCCTTTTTAGTGCAGTCCAGCAGTTAGGAGATGTTCCAACTGAACAATCCAATGCATTTCTCCATCCTTTTCTTTTTTTGCATTGTCAGAGTGGATGATGGAAAATGGTGCCTCTTTTAATGTACAGAAAGTGCTGGTTATTCTGTGCTGGGGTCTTGAGTCTCCCTTTTGCAGGTAGTCCTGAACTTCAGGGTTTCCAAAAGTGACATTTCCAATCCCATCATAACTACAGAAACGCTGAAAGAAAATGGCATGTATGACTCCCCAAACTGGAGACTGGTGAAGAAGGAAAGGTTTCAAGTAAACTTTTGCCCCTTGCTGCCTTTGCTAGTTGAATTGTAAATAATTTTGTTTGAGAAAGGCTTTTTCCAGCAGAACAGGCCAAAACACTATTAAGTGTCAACATCAAATAATTTCTCATTGCACTCACTTTCTGAAGATCTCAGTGTAGGTGTACAGCCCTCCCATCTCACAAATGCTGGCTACTTTGAGACAACTGCATAATGAAAAGCAAGTAACTTTATTCCTTTCTCTTTACCTGTTTGCATTTCAGTAGCAGCAGAAATGCAACAGATGCTCCAACCAGGCTCCACATTCTGCTTTGGGGCAGCCAATTTTCACCCAGTCCTGCTATCTCCTGCCCATTCCCACAACTTTACACTCCACACTCCAGAAAAATCACCCACCACTTTCCTGGTGCCCCTCCCTGCCAAGGCATCCCTGTGGTGGCAGAGGACTTGGGTCTTCCCCAAACTTCAGTGCTCTGGGCCAGCATGTGGCCTGAAGCACTGCTGTGAGAGATCCCCAGTGATGCCTCCCAGAGGGGCTGTGCCACCCTCCCTGTCCATGTCAGGAATTAAGCTCAGCTTCACCTTGCCATGGTGGGAAAAAAAAAGCTTTAGGTAATGAGGCAAGGAAGCAGCGAGGAAGCACATGGAGAAACCAGAAAAACACTCCCCACCTCTCTGGTAACCTGGTTTCAGGCCAGCTCTGGCTATTGCTACCATGGGTGTTAGTATGGGAGGGAGTGGAGGCAGGAAGATGGAAAGGGAAATGCCAGCAAGGAGTGAAGTTCAACTGGCCTGCAGGGTGTTACTCTGTCCAAGGCAGGAAGAGCAGGGGAATTCCCCACACGGCAATAGTCACTGTCAAATTGAGGCAGAAGGACAAAAGGGCTGGGCACAGCAATTATACCCTTCCATGGCCAAGCACCAAGTGCTTTCTAAGTTATCTGTTTCATAAGTTATTAGTCACCATCACTTCCTAGCCACGTAAACTCATTCCATTTGATTTTACACCTCCTGACAGGTCCCCGGGTCTCTTGGATGCGAGCTTCCCATCAGTCTCACGAGAAGAGAGGCGATTCAGGTCAGTGGGTGGGAGAGGGAAAATTATTGTCTGCAGGTTTCCTCCCCCAGAAATGGTATTTCAACCCCATGAGCTCACCCAGAGAGCCTCAGTTTGGGGCTGAGCTGGCTGGCTGACTGCTCTTGTTTTAACCTGTCCCTCTCTGGGATGAGGGACCAAGGACCTCAGCAGACAAAGTGCTGTGAGGAATTTTGACCCCCATTGGGAAGGGGCAGGAGGCTTGAGGGAGAAGAGCAGCAGCAGCAGTCTTCCCCCCAAGTCTGTCTCTCGTTCTGAACCCAGTTCACTTCTCTGCCAGAAAACACCACCGCAGCAGGACTTAGGAAGACGTGGATGCTTCAGCTTCACTGCAATTCCCTCGTCTCCAGAGCTGGATACACAACTCAGATGATTCTTTGGCTCACTGTCCTGTCAAATGGGTTTTATTTATAGGAAGGCATATAAAATGCAGCTAAGGCAGCTCTGACAAGCTAAAACAAAGAATTTGTCTCTCTTCTTGACACATACATGTGGTTTTTGAATGCATCCTGAAGAGTTTGTGGCCATAAACATTTATTTATGCAAGAGGAAAACTATGGTAGCATAAACCTAATTTATTAAAAAAGTGACTGGTACACTACATGCTGGGAGGATGCTCACCTATGTGACCATGGGGCTACCATTAATTAAAAGAGAATCCTGACCCTGCCTATGCAGGAAAATCAGCACTCTTCTGCTGTCCTTGGTTGCTGCGTTGAGGAACTGCACAGGAGACAAGCAGCATTTCAAAGGGGCCTGGCTACCAGAAAATGGCAGTCAAAACAAACAGGAGTTTTCAGAGTGCTGCAATCATCTCCAGCTCAAACTCGGATCAACTAAAGGAAGGGAAACAGTGATCCACTGGCACAGATAAACTCCTGCTTGCACATCATCCTCCAGCAGAGCTAAGTCTGAGAACAAGTCACCGCAAACTCACAAGAAGAGCCACGCCTATTTCATAACCTGTAATTTTTAAATATAACATTTTATTGCTTAGATGGTTTGATACAGAACAAGTTTTACTTTTTATTTTGAATTTGGAAGTACTGTACAACTGAAAAAAAAAGAGGAATAAAAGTACCAAAACAATGTGTGATTCTCTGTTCATGTGGCATAAACCAGTCTTGTACACAATTCGTAGCAGCAGTTTAAGTTCCCTTTAGAAAAATATGAATTCTACACATTTATTACTGTTTCCTGCATGGGATGAAATCACTAGGATTAAACTTCCTTCGTGGAGAGAGAAGAGAGAGAAAGGAGACACACAGAGAGGAAAGAGAAGATGAATCATTCTGAAAATGGAGTCAGACTGTCACATAGCCCCCTAAAGTTATTTCACAACAGCCTCAAACAAGGTTCTCTCTTTTTTTTTTCCTTTATTTTTTTGCGCTTTCACAGTCAAGTGCTTAATGTAGTGATTGAATTATCTCCATGTTAAGTCCATTGCAACTCAGGCAAAAGAATTTTTGAAGTTTTTTTTTTGTTTTGTTTTGTTTTTTGTAAAAGCCCTGAGAGAGGAAAAAAATAAAAAGATTCAACGAAAATCGTATAGAGACAAATTAGCTGAACATGCAAACTAAAGCCTAAGATTCACCCATAGTTTAAACACATTATAAATTTCACAGTTTAATATTGGGGAAGGAAGGGAAACAAAAAAAAAAAACCCCAACAACAGCAACAGTTCTCAGTCAAACTCAACTAATAAAAATGTCAATAAAATGTGGCAAGACCTTATACTCTACTAGGATATAGATAAAGGCTAAATAAAGCTTTAAATCAATAGTGATTATTGCTAGCAGATGTCCCGGCAGGCTGCTGGGAATTAATTACTTGCTACATTGTTCTGCAGCATATAGTTTAGTAATGGCTTCTCCCCCACAGTATTGCGCAGTTTAGTGTGGAGAGTTGCAAAAAAAACCCCATAACAGAACAACAACAACCCCAAAATAAACAAACAAAAAAATTACAAAAACCAAAAAATACCCAAAATAATAATAATAATTATTATTATTATAATTATAATAGTAATAACAATTTTAAGGGATGTGTGAACTGGTTTTAATTAAGTAGAATGCACCTGGGTAGAGTTTCAAATGAATCATTGGTTGTGATTGATTTATCTGTATCTGGCGTTAGCTTTGTTTCTGAACTGGTTCAAACATCCCTATTTAAAAATAAAAAAACAAAAAAACAAAAACAAAAAAAAAAAACCAAGAACAACAAAAAAACCCCCACAAAAAATAGAAATCACATATACCTCAACCATTTTTTCTTATTCTATTTGCAAGAATATTACTCAAGAACATTTCTCTTCCTTTGAATTCTGGACAGTGAGATTTCAGTCTCCAGAAATTTTTCCGAGAATTTTTTTAATATATAGATATATAGATATATATATATTATATAATATAGGCTGGGTCCGAGGCCCACTTCCTCCATGTCTGGTGAGAGCAGGAAAAGCGATTCTGCGGTGGGAAGGAGGGAGGGTCACAGTGCGGGCTGGGCTGGGCTGGGCTGGGCTGGGGGCTGCAGTGGTGGAATAGCACAGTGAGGCTCCGGCAATGCTATTATGGCTCTGTCTGTCCCAGAGGTCATGACTGAAGGACAATTAACAAACAAAAATAACGACAACAACGACAAGAACAACAAAAATGCTGGGCACTCCTAAAAATGCGCAGCTACAGTAGGATACATTTCTTTTAACCCCTTCAATATTGGTGGCTGGAGTATCACCTGTTGCCGGCAACAGGAGCCATACAGAGAAAGTCCAGCTGCCAGCATTAAAGGGGTTAAATTACTGATATGAAATTTAGACACACACCTCAAGTCTTCAAGCATCAACCCCAAAATCTCAGGAAGAATTTCTTTCTTTCTTTTTTTCTTTTTTTTTCTTTTTTTTTTTAATTTATTTACTTTCTTTTTTTAGCATGTCGCATATCTGTAGTTTTATCACCAGTAGTATTTTCTTGCTCTTAGAACACGACAGAAGCAAGAACGAGGTTAAGGCTCGCATTTCTCTCTTGCGTTCCACTGGAAGACGGAGTAACTTTGCTCTGTGGGTGATGCGGGGGTGTCACCGAGGTGAGGGCAGCGAGGTCACTGCGGTGCCACTCTCACGCACCCGCGGGGCCCCGCTGTCGCCCAGGCACGCCCGCCGCGAGGGAGATGTGTCCCCACAAGGAGGACAGCACCTCGATGGCCTCCGCGGGACACTCCGGTCGGAGGAAGGGGTTCATGTAAAGTACAGTAGAAGAGCTGCAACAACAACAGGAGGAGGAGGAGGAGGAGGAGGAGCTGGTGAAAGTGATGGGTCAAGAACACTCCGAGATGGGATCCAAGCTGCGCTACGCATCTCCGTGGGCAAATATTGCCCATTGGCTTCTGCTGACTGCAGACACAAGTGAACTGATGGATTTATAAAATAATAATAAAATAATAATAATAATAATATACTGAAGCAAATCAAACATATGTAACAGCGGGTGCATAATTTCCATAGGTTACGTTGCTATGTAACTCTTCTCTGTATACACACTCAGTCTGTGATGGCCAGAAAAACCCCCGAGGATTTAGAAGACCACTTCTAATGCTGAAAAGTGGAAACAAGCATGAGGTTGAAATAATTTGTGTTTCCTGCTTTTGGCTTGAACCACTTTGAACGCCTTCAACTGCCACGTTGTTCAGGCCTGGAACAGGCTTAATGCTCCACCATGTGGCAAATGCAAGAACATCTACTGAGGAAAAAAACAATAAATCAACGTCTCCTCTGCATCTCCTCTGACTATTTCATATGAAATTCACATCATTTTTCTTCCAGTTATTGGCTATGGTATCCAAGGGCCTCCCACCCCACTGCCCCATTTCCAGCTCAGAGAACAAACACAGCGACTATCACAGATATACAAGAACAAGCTCACACACACCAATACAAAAGGTAACATTAATGCTTAAATGAAAAAGGGTCCTCTCCAAATAATTCTTTAAAATATTAAAATCATTTTTGAAAAAATCTATAATACCAAAAGATCTAATAAAGTAGTAAGGCACTCAAATCAGTATATACTGTAGTCTCTTGCATTATTATACTGAAAGGCATATGGCACCACATCCAGTCTGCCATACTCTCCCCATAGCTGTAAGGTCGCTCTTCCAAAACCAGATTCCAGAAACCTTGCTCTGCTGGCTTCAGTTTGCCTGCTGAGACGGGTCCAACCTCCTAGTGTGTCATTCCACCCCCAAGAGCTGAGGTGCACTGTCTGCAGAGGCCAGGATGTGATTCATGGGAGACGGCGCATTGCGCATCTCCAGCAAGTCCTGGATGAAACCTGAGGGCCTCTCGTGTTCGGAGCTGCCCCGCGGTTCCTGGTCTTTTGCCATCTGTTTCTGCGTGCTCTTGGCGGGCTCGGTGAGGCAGGCGCCACTCCTCTCCTCTCCGCAGGAGGAGTCCATGACCGCTGCGGCCAGGGGCTCATTCCGGCTCCCCACGAGGGACGAATGGCTACCAACCCCCCCAGCGGAG
This sequence comes from Cinclus cinclus, assembly GCF_963662255.1. NCBI lineage: Eukaryota > Metazoa > Chordata > Aves > Passeriformes > Cinclidae > Cinclus > Cinclus cinclus. Next base: position 67,057,386 of record NC_085046.1, read on the forward strand.
TCGCACTCGCTTTCGGAGATGGGGTTGGCGCCGCTGTGGCTGGACTCGTTCTCACTGTCTTCTCCACACCTCGACTGCGTCTCCTCCTTGTCGCTCTCCTTCCCGTGGTTTCGGGCATTTTTGACTTTCTGGTGGATGCGCTGGTGACGGACCAAGCTGTGCTTCAGAGTGAAGGTCCGTTCGCAGGTTTGACACTTGTAAGGTCTCTCACCTGGAAGAGAATTACAACGCAAAGTCAGTTGTGAGGTCACACACACGCCTCCTTCTTGTTTCAAGCAGCATAAAACACTTTGCACTTTGGAAATTCAGTACCTACACTGAACATCACATTTCTGGAGATTTTTTGCTTCTGTACTAGCAAACTAGCTGATGGAATGCAAGCAGGAATACAGGTAAATGCCTACGGCACAAATGGAGCATCAAAACTAAATGTCTACAAACTTGGAAAGGCCCTGCACTAAGGAGGGAGGAAGACTGTAAGCACCAGGTGTTCATACACATCCTGCCTAATTTAGTCAGCAACTTTCCTGGAAGAAGTATACAGCTGATCTCTGGAACTCAAAAGCTTTTATGAAACCAGCCCATCACATGGGCTCCCTGCTGCAGGTCAGCCCCAGACACTCATGGAAAGAGAGAGAGAATACTTTCCTAAGCAGGAACTCATTGGAAAACAAAGCAACTGCAGCCACACAGACAAAATTCTCCCAAAATATGAACCATGCACACTGCCCCAAGGTGCTGTCTGGTCTGAAGAACCAAAGATCCCACCCCAACCTGTCCTCTCTTTCCAACTGTGCCACTTAAAGACTTTTCAGTGCTGCAATTCCATTAAGACACCATCTTGTGCCAAGCATCAGAATGAGACTCGTGGTAGGCAGGCAGAGGTTTCTTGCATACTTCGATGTGTCCCGAATGTTCTTCTTCTGAGTCAACAAATCCTAAAACCTTACAGGTATCTTTAAAAATCCTCACACATTAAAACTGAAGTATAAGCAATGTACAACCTGACAGTATTTTGTCAATATAGTTGAACAAGTGGGAAGGAGACAAGGAGAAAAGTCAACCCACAGCACTGGTGCAAAATCCTCAGCTGAAAATACACTTATCTGGCAGTGGGGATAGGTCACAGTTACATTCATGAATTTGAAGAAAGCACTGTGCCAGGTTCCTATTCCACACCTATTCTATGTTAAAACATCCTTCAAGTGTAAAATAGGAAAGAGAAACAAAAAGGAAAAAAACATACTGACAAAGCCCACAATAACCCAGCATGCAATTAAAACAATTAAAACAGAGAGCATGGAAACATCTATGGGCACACATTGTTTGGAGGTAAAGCTCAGTACTTTTAATATCAGCATTTCCCAGAAGCTTCAGCACTTGTATGAAAATAGGCACTAGAATGGAACCTGTCCCATTTCACTTGTGGCTCAATGGCAGAAAAAAAACAGGTCAGTTTTGCACTCAATAGATTAGTATTTATGATTTAGAAGGGTTGAAGTCTAGTTCAGGCATTACTCTTTGGTGTAGTTTTCTAAAAATCACTGTCAATTACAGCACAAATATTTTGTTAATGGCAAAGATCTTGTCTTCAGCAGAGAGAACCTTCAAAAGACACAAAATGTCAAAATGCACCAGTTTTCCCATGTCAGAGCAGCTTGCTGGCAGGTAAAATGCATAATTAATAAGGATGAATGATTAATTCACCTTTGAGCTGGTTCGTGGCTCCACCTCATTTGCAAGGCACTGCTGCAATCTGCCTATCACATAAAGCAATCCCACTGCCCAGTCAAGTCACTGGGCAAGTGTTTCACTACCTGTGTGTTCCACCTTCCCTGCCCAAGTGCCCACTGGATCTCTGCCTTCCACCCTAGCAGTAGGTCACACACATCACTTGCATGTTACCCATATTAAGCTCAGATCATCAGACAAAACCAGACTCTGTTTCTCTCTCTCTCTCAACTTTGATTCAGAGGTAAAGTCTCCCTGACAGTTTCTCCACTGCTAGTCCAAATATTGGGAAGAAGTAAAGCCACACAGACATGGTCAGAAGGGAGTCAGAAGCTGGTCAGGGACCTCCACACTTGCCCTCACCTCTGAACTCTGCAAGCAGTCATGGGGAAAAACAGTTTGGGAGCTGAAAATAAGGCAGTGGCTGCAATTCTTGCTCCCTCCATAGGCTTTGTATGCAGCATGAGAGACTGGGGCAGAAGACACCTTGCAGATACCTTCAGGACTAAAAGCAGTGTCTCCAACCTCATGTGCCAGCAGCAATTGTGCACCTCCAGAGCAGACACCTCAGTCTGGTGGGACACCTCATGGTCTGCTCTGCCCTCAAGCCTCCTCTTACCTGTATGAGACCGCATATGTCGCGTCAGATCTTGCAGAGACCAGAAACGCTTGTTGCACACAGTACAGACTTTCTTTCTTTTGTCTGCTTTTGCAGTACTCTTAGCCCCATCAGTCTTTGGTTTGTCATCACTGCTCTTCTCAGTGGACTTTCTCTCTGTGCCTTCCCCCTCAGAGACGCTTTCGCTCTCTTCATTCTCCTTTCCTGTTGCCTCAAAGTCCACAGGAGACTCCACTACCTTCAAGTCCAACGGAGACTCTTCCTGCTCAAGACCAGAGTCCTGCATCGAGGGAGCTCCTGCATCATCCTGAATGCTTTTGCTTTCATCCTCACTGCTCCTTTCATCCTTTCTGTCCTCACGAATGTGGGCCTTTTTGTGACGGCTAAGAGTGCCAGCAAACTTGAAGGTTTTGCCACAAATGTCACAGGCATGTTTCCTTTCAGTCTGAGAACTGCTGCCTGCACTCTGGTCACTCTCTGTCAGCTTGAAGTCCATTAATTTGCTGGCAAAATTGAGGTCAAGACTTTTGTTACTTACAGAATCTTCCTCAGGGCCCTCTTCATATCCATCCACTTTTTCTTCAGCATCCTCTTCTGCCAGAAGGGAATCAGCCTTCTGCTCGTCGTTGGGGCTGCGCTCACTCACTGGTAGCTCTGTCATTTCCTCTGACTGCTCCTTCTCGCCGTAGCTCAGGTTCAAGACTTTGTTTCCTGCAGTGAGTGTCTCTGCATCCACCTGGCTCTCTGCAAGGAAACACAGAGAAACTTTCAGTGGCACGCTCCCTGATGATTCCCCACTATCAGCAGTGAGCCTGCAGATGGACCCAAGACCATTGCTTCTGATCAAGCATCCCAACATCTGTTTCTCCCGTCTGTGACTTAGGCCAGTAACTTACAGCTTATCAAACTTACTTATCAAACCAATTTTGGTGTAGCAGAAAATGTTTTTCCAAGGAAATGTAAAAACCTCATGCAACCACCTGATACAATTAAATGTAAATAGTTAGTGCAGACAGTAGCACAGAATTTGGCTTAAAAAGTTTGGTATATGCAATAAAGTGGAAGTTCGTCCACACCCGAGTCTCTGATATGCCACTTGTAGTCAAAATATAAAGCCAAAGGACAGTAGCAAGCTTTGCTGTTTCACAGCTACCCCACAAGAAGACAAAAATTACCTAAGATGTTGTTCTTAATGTTGTCCTCTGCTTACTTACCTGTCTGCAGCATTAACTTTGCTGAAGACGTAACCTATGTCCTATAGGTTATATAGGTTATATAGGTTAGGTTATATATAACCTAACCTATACACTGGATCAGGTAAGGTGCTTAAGGAGAACAGAGGGCTGGAGCTGTACTGCTTCCAAGCTCTACACAAACAGTGTATTTGTAAATAGGAAATAAGCTGGTCTAGCTCTGGAGGCCAAAGCTGCTGCTGATGCACAGCATGTAGCTGCATCTCCAGTGCCACTTCCCAGAACTGTTCCAGGACACGAACTTCACAAGTCGTGCTTTCTGAAAGCTGAAACTTTCCTTAAAGTCCTCCACCCCGCCTCCTTCTCATTGACAGCAGGCAGCAAAGGGCACCCACAACCCACCCGACATTTCAATATTCATCCGCAGGAATGATAGCTGCTGAGTAACTACAGGGATTTAGAAACTCTAGAAGAGCAGTGCAAGTTCTGTTTGACACAGTACAACATGTGCTTGTCTCCAAACTGCCTAGATTTTCTATTACAGGCTTTTTTTTTCCTAAGCAAGGAGTAAAAACAGAAGATAAGAAGATGGTTCTCAGGCACTTATTAGTTTGAATGTAGTCTTGCAACATGATTTGCACTGGCCTCATCTCCTCTCACTAGTGGTAATAAATGGCCACTAAACAAAAGTCAAAGTGTAGCAGTGTTTCTGGTGACAGCGAATGATCACTTAATAGTGTGCAATTCTTGATAGGCTTTTTTTTGGGGGAGTGTAAGGAGAAGTGATCCATCACAAAAATGATCTCACCTTTTAATCTAAACCTATCTGTTTACACAGACAGTGGATTACACAAAGTTCATTGCTCATCTAATTATCTGCCCGTTAGAACATGCAAGCAAGCCCTAATCTGTGTGTAAGGCTACAGAATGTGAGGATGGGGACGTCTGAAAGCAGATGTGGGCTGCCCTGTCTCATCCCCTGCGAGGTCAGGAAATGCTCCCCGATGGGATGTGTGTTAGGCCAAAGAAAGGCTGCCAGCACAGCACAGAGGGAGTTCATTAGGGAGAGGGGCAGGAAACCATGTGAGCTCTTTTAGGATGGAGATGAGTGAAGAGCACAAGGAAACCAAGATGGGAAAAAGCTCCTATTAATCGTACCCAGAGAGATGTTCTGTAACTCTTTATTGACCAAAGAGAAAACAGTGGATGCAGAGGGAGTTTTTTTCCCCTGGTTTTTCAACATGAAACATCAGAAGCAAAGTGAGTCAGGAGAATATCCATGGGTGGCACTCAAGGTGCCAAGGTAAGAGCAAGCCAAAAACAGTGTGTCTTAAAACTCTCAATACAGAAGTCCCAACTTTGACATTCAATGTCATATATCACTCATGATTTTCCAGATTTTCTGCAACGTTTTCTTCTGCTGCTTCTAGTATTTAGAAAACTATATTATTTTTCTTACAGTATACTCATTCTTCAGTGAATTGTACTTGAACTCCATCTCCTTTCCTCTCTATGCCCTGGGCCTCTTCCCAGCTGTTACTCTGTTCTTGCATGCGTGGCTGGCAACTACATTTTCTGGTGCACAAGAGAAAATACTTCAAGGGATAGGTGGTCCCCAGGTAAGTGATGTACTGGCACAGGCAAAGAGATGAGGTCGACATCAAGAAAAACAAACTCTTAAGTTTAAACAATATGCCTTCACAAAGGGCAAAGCCCACTCCAGACCCTGAGAACACAAATGTACACAGGTTTTTCTTCTGTAAGTCCTAGGGGCCCATTCATTCAAAAACACTCAAAACCCAGGTAGTGACATAGCCAGGGATATGCTGACACGTGTACGTGTTTGGGGGAGAGCTGTTCCTCCTCACCTGCACAAACCAGACCTGCCCTTTTTCTTGCTGAGAAGGAGTTTCACAGGCCCCCTAGGAAACGTCATGCACGTACTTCACGTAAAGCAGCAGTTCCTGACTAGCTGAGCTGCTCTGTGGTTATCTCCAACCTGTGCAGTTGGTTCTGCAGCTGGTGAAAAAGTGAGCTGCTTTGCACAAAACCTGGTTATTTGGGGACGGCTGAGAAGGAGCCCGGTTCTGCTTCTGATGAACTGGAATAGCAGCAAGGAAGCTGTGAAGGTGTGTGGTAAACACAATGGTTGTGAAGACCAGGTCCAGTGTGAGACTTCTCCTGCAGTGCAAGGAATGGCTGCAAGGGTAGTCTTGCACTGGCAGCTGCTTCATCCACTCCAGCAGAGGTTAGGCCTGGCCTGCACTACTGTTTTCTTCCTGCTTCATGCCCCTTGCAGCAGCAGAAACCCTGCTGGCGCCACAGCTCCAGCAGGCTTGTATCTTACACAAGGAGGAGGATTTTGACTGAGCCTTCAAATCTGGGCAAGCATCCCTACAACAAGACTGAGCTCCTTCTCAAATGGATAATTCCCATCTCCAGAATTCAGCTGATTTATGTTGCAGAGCAGTCACTCTATTCCAGACAGTGAAAGAAACAGGATGCACAGGAAAGGCCTGCTGTTTCTTTTGCCCCTTTCCCATCTTTCACTTACTAAGGCTGTAAAATGCTTTCCGGTCCATTTGTTATTCCATTTGGTGAATCAAAAGGACAAGAGCAGAAAAATCCACTTGTCAAGGCTCCCACTAACTGCCTCTTCTTCAGCAACCATGGGAGCAGAATATGTCACCTTGTGACGTGCAACCAGAGTGTGTCACTCCCCCAAAATGAAGATCTGACCCTATCTAAAGATCTAAATTCTGACACCAGAGACAAAAGATGTACAGGATAAGGGAGAAAGAGGAGAAGAGCAGAGAGGTAAGGACATAGGGAAGAAGGTGACACAAAACAACCACTGATAACTCAGCTGCTGCATCATCAGCTCCTGGGAAAAAAAAAAGAACTTCTCATGAGATGTATTCATAAGCTAAACCTCAAGGACTCCATCTGAGAATCCAAAAACTTTTGTGCTTGCATGAGAGAAACCACTATGTAGATGCAGCCATAATATTTTTTTCCTTCAAACTGTGGAAAAGAAAGACTGTTTTGCTGGAGTCTATTTACAAATCAAGTTGCAGTCTTGGGTCAGCCTTGTCAGAAGAATCCACTTCATCTTTTATTGGTGGTAAGAAAGAAGAGGGAACTGCTTTCCTACATATGCAAACCAAGTTATGAAAAGGGACACGAAGTGTGAAAAATTGCAGATGAAAGAGCAGATACACATCAAGGTAGGGAACTTGCTGGCTTGATTCTTTTTACAATGGTTTTATTTTTTCCTGGAACTACGGTGGAATAGAGAGTAGAGCTTGAGATGCTATGAAGTTAGCAAACAAAACAGGATGTAATGAAGAACATTTTGGTGCTAAAGCAAGTGTTAACAAACATTCCTAACAACCCAAGGGAAGAGTTAGAAAACCCATCCCATAAATAATCCTCAAAATTGGAGCAAAGAGACTACTGGAAATGGATATGGTACAAGCAGTTGGCATTATTGATCAGATGAGCAAATGATTTACTATCTTCCCTACATTAACTGAAATAACCCCAGGTTCTTCTATATTTTTTCAACAGAGGCAGCCACCACTAGGTGGTAGCAGTTCTAGCAAATTTGGGATTTTTTTTGACCCATACACACAATGCTTCTACTTCCACCCACAAACTGGAGAACATCTTTTCCAGCCGCAGAGTCAACTTCAAAAAGTTTGGGTGTTATCTTTGTCCATTTTTGTTGTAAACATTCTAAAGAATAAAATTCAGCCACCTTCATTACATCACCTGCAAACACTCAAGTTAAATGTTTAATTAGCCCACACACAGTTGAGAGAGCTTCAGTTGTACCTCCATGCCTTGTGAAATGAAAATATTCAAGCTAGAAAAGGACTATTTACACTAAATGGAACTGAATATATCTGGGGAAAAAGAAAGAAACAATTCTGGGAAAAAACACGTTCTGTCTTAACACACAGTATGATTCCCCAGTACCTTCAACAGACCAGCTGAAGTCACAAAGAAAAGTTTTCAGGACTAGCTCTGACTGCACCTACCATGGGGGAATCTGCATTGAAGGGAGTGGGGGAAAAACCCACACTTTCATCTTATGATGTATTGCACCATTCAGCAGAAAGGCAGTTTGATGTAGAGATGACAGTACAGTCAGCAGGCTATACACCATCTCCTCAGTGTCTTCATACAACAGCTCCAGCACTCAGGCCAACCCCAGCAGCAAATAACTCTTGCTTTACCCTGAGCTCTGGCTCCAGAGAAGCTGTTAAACTTTGCCTGACACTGAAAACACGATTTCAAGCCCTTTGTCCTCTAAGAAATACCCACAAATGTAGTTCAGAGGTACAGACAGTTAGAACTGTTTGGAAGAAGTCCCCCACTATACCCAGGGCTCACATGATTTCTGGAGGGACCACACTGTGGCAGATATCTAGAGCAAAGATGAATTCTGCTAAATGCTAATCAGAAAATTCACTGTTGAGTATACTTTGTAAACATTTGTCTAGTTAACACAGAGCAGTTGTGTTTGACCCTCTCACATGAGGGGCAAGTCTCTTTATGAAAGGGATCTTTCCTTAATAAGTTCTCTATTAAGCAAGAGATAATCCCTTACCCCATTCCTATCCCACATCTCTGTCAACTGCGTTTTGTTGCAAGGAGAGAGCATTCAGACAGCATTCAGACAAAGGCAGGGCTGCTTTAACATGATGAAAGTGGGCAATTCATTAAGCTGCTCCACATTTTCCTTGTATGCCTCTCTGCTGGACAGCCTCTCCCTGGTCCAGCTGCTGTGAACTGGGGGAAATGTCATCAGTCTGCTTCAGACCATTCCCTTCCTCTCCATGTAGCAAGGATATGAGCAAGCCCCATCACCTACATAGTCTCCTCATCTCTGAATCCTGCTCTAAACTACCATCCTGTTTTTGTTTTGGTTTAAAACAAGACCAAAAGAAACCCTCTATAAACTTGTTCCCAGTGACACTATATTGAATTGCACTTCCTGTCTTACACCTCATCCTAAAGCTTTGCTTCATTTATGGCTGACCAAACACCACCCAAGCGTCCCTTGTCACTCCCTTCTGGCATACAGCGAAATCCAGATGACCACTCACTTCCAAGGATGGCCCTCACAAGGACTCTGCACATGAGCCCCAAGCATGCTGCTTACCCACCTTTTAAAGCCAGCATCAAAAGAAACCACCTCATTTTAAACTTAGCCACAATTTCAAATTCTTAGTTTACTTCCACGGATTTGGAAATCCTTTTTTCTCGGGCAATGGAGGAAGACCACAAGTCCAAAGCTTTTGAATGATTCTGACCCGTGATTAACCACCGCTTGGTGAAGCCAGTTATAAACGTTAAGCTGTGCTATAAAGTGCACGTGGCAACTATAACTGTGTGCACCATCGGATCTGGGCTCCCGCCTTGAAGCCTAAAGCTGCCATTTGAAGACACAAAGCACTGACAACAAAACCAATTTCAACAGCATCTATGCCAGCGCCTCCCAGAAGATGCTGCCAGCTCCACACCTCAGCTGCATCAATGCGTTCCTTTAGGGCTGTATTGCCAACCAGATCCGGGAACTGATCTCATGACTGCCAGTCCCTCCCCTTGCCCTTTTAATTTTTTTGGGCAGCTGGGTCAGCTACAGCTGCAGGGATGAACAGTTGGGAACAGGTCGAGCCAGTGCTGCCAATAAGTGCTTTGTGTTATCCAACCATGGCCCAAGGCTCTGTCTGCCGGGGGCAGGTCGAACCGCTCTGACCAGCCCGGCCCGGCTGCTGAGAACAACATCTACCTTGCACCCAAGGCCTGCCCACCCTACGTGCTGCACCAGTCTGAGCGGCTTTAGAAATGCTTTCCTCTTCACATCACCAAACAGCTGAGCTGCTTCAGGACCCTCTGACTATAAAGAAAGTCTTCAATTGATTCCAGCAGGACATTTCAATTTTATTCTGATGTGAAAATTGTCAGAGGTGAGCACCTTCAGAGCCCTTCCCGCAGACTTTTGTTGTCAGAGGGGATCATATCATAACACGAGTCTTCCTCTCTCATGCTGCAGCCATCTGTTGTCTGCATAGGCAGGATGGGCCCACGTGATGCTGCAGACACTGCGCTGCAGCCCTCTGAAGTTACAGGCTGTTAGCATGGTAACGTGGTAACTTAGTCTCTTCATGATGGGCAAGATCAAATCATGTCATAACAGGTCCCCAGCACTGCAGATTGCAATGCCAGACTAGTACTGAGACCTGTATTACCACACTTGAACCACTGCAAGGCAACCTGCTGCATTAAAAGAAGCAGAAAGGATGAGAGAGGCTGGCAAGAGAGTAGACCTTCCCAAACAAACTGGTGCAGGAGATGCAAGAGGAAAATCCTGTGCACACTGTGCAATCTGATCAGCAGCTACCCTGAGGCTGAGAGTAATAACTCATTTGTAATTTTAACTACCCTGACTCACAGAGCGGCCTTCTTGCTGCTTTTAGGTTACTCCACCAGTTCTCCCATGAAACCAACTCAAAGTGACACGAAGTGATACTGTCTGTACTGGAGGTGTGAATAACAGCAACAGCTCCCTTGTGCAAGCAGTTTTCAGGCATGGGACTTGTACCACCATCTGCTGAGCTTCCCTCTTGCACCCATCCCATTTGGTCAGCACAGTAAACCCAGAGTGACCATGCTCACCCTTGGTTTTGTGTCAGCTCCTCCTTCCTGGCTGAATGCTACTCACCTGCCTACAACAACGAAGCCTTGCATGATCTGACAGCCAATCTCTTTTGCTACTGTCACAACAGAGGGGGCAGTATGATGGCAGGTGAGCTTCAACGCAGATTAACACATGGTAAAACAATCTAAACTGTGCCAATGGGATGCTGAGTATAGTACTGGCAGGTACATCCAGGCAGGAGGACTCAAAGCCATTGCTGACGCCTCTCCAGGATCACTGGCTTGGCCTGCAGCAGCAGCCAAATTAAAATCAGACTGCATCAGCAGGTTCACAACAACTGGAAGGACCTGCAGACAGCAGCTCTGTAAGCAGGTTGTAAAGGGAGCAGGCAGGGATGTGCCCTCAAACATACAACCCTAATGAAGCAGTTGGGGATGCTGATAGAGCTTAAAGAGCAACAGGCTGGAAGAAGTGGCTGTGTTCACATGCTCATGCTAAAGAGCACATCCGCCTGCTACCACGGGAGACACAAGTACCACTGCTCCTAAGTGGAAGGGCACAGCTCGCATTCTTACCCTTTGCTTGTCTCCAGTGTTCAGTCCAACCAAGTACAACTTAGCCTTGGTGTTCTGAACAGCTGGGAAAAACTGTCTGTGCCACTGTGAGTTCCAACATCCTCTTCCTTAGGCTGGGGGATATGCACATTTCTCCTCAGGTTGCAGCTGGCAACTCAGGTTTGTGCAAATTCTGCTAGATTTGGTAGAAATGACACCACATTTCTGACAGGGGAAGGGCTTCTGGCCTGAGGCAAGATGAAGTGTACGAATATCCCCCTTGTGTGTAATAAGAAACTTCCTTTCTTCTTTTTTTCTGGTTTTCTTCCTTTTTTTCCTTTTCCTCTTATTATTGTTTGGTGACCAACCACAATATCCTGACTGCAAGCTCCTCAATAGCAGGCTCTCTCTGGAAATGCCTATCACCTATGCCAATTGGACACAATTTCCATCAAAGCAACAGGGCATCTCTTCACTGACTTCAGTGGAATCAAGGCCCATATGTTGAATAAGCAACAAATTATTTTCCCTTAGGAGAAAGTTTTTCATGTCTCTGATTCATTTAAATGACTAGAACAGGGAAGGGACTAAGCACGGAAAAGTTGAAAGAAAAGCCAGAATCATGCAGTGCAATGAGGAAGGCAAACCTGCAAGACATCTTTGTGATGCAGGAAGAGATTGAGAGGATAGTTACTTGTACAAGGAGATCAGCTCCTGTCACACCTTCCACCTCACACCCAAAACCTCTGAAAACATACACACACCACCCACCCCCTGCCACAGCCAGAAGCCTCTTTGATATAACACTGTGGGTATCTCTCTCACTTTTCATCTTCTGAAAGTTGGTTCTGTTCTAGTTAACATCTCAACCCATACCAGGGATTTCCCCCCCACCTCACAGACATCTCAGAAGCTGTTTCTTTCTCTTAATTTTCTTCCACTGTCAACACAACTTTTAGATGCATCATGGTACTGGTTTTTTGTAGGCTTTCAAGTCACTCTTTCCTTTTAGAAACCTGTTAATTCAACCATAAATTTACGGCTACAAATATCACTGTGTTTTGCACTTCTATCTGGCTTCATTCACAATGCAAATACAAAACTTCAAAGTCGAGCAGAAATCCTTTTGCTTCATGATAGCCCAATTCCTTTCCACATTTCTTTTCAAGCATGCAATGACAGGATTAGCTGAGAATTAATTACTTGAAATCCAGCCTGCATGTCAGATCACAATTTCCTCATATTTCAGCCTTTAAAATGTTTGTATTAATCAAACATTTGTCATACAGACCAATACTTGCAACGGATAAAACATTCTTCTTTCCACACAGACGTCCTAGTTGGGGTTCTCAAAACCCAAACAAAAATTCCACTTACTGTGCAAACTCCAATCTTCCCACCTCAAGCTGCAATGCTTTCCAGAAATGTCACCTTTAAAGGCACAAAACCAGAACATTCAAAAAAGCAGTTTTCTCTGCCTTCTCTATTTGTCCCTTAAGGGAAACTGCTCTTCTGATAAAATACACTTACTCACTGGAAGGTAACCTAAAAAATCAATGTGATTTGACTTTTTCATTAAGTTTTTCCATGCTAATAATCATCGCCTGGATTAAAATACATCCGTGCCTAACTATTGACTTAGGACTGACTGTGAATTTTGGTTAGCAGCACAGCAGGGCTAGCCTAGTCTGGACATTTCACAGCAGCCAATCATTTGAAGGGTGTCCTTTTTAGTATAAAGGGTCATCTGAATAATCAAAGCATGTAAGACCAGTCCTCAAGGTATTTCCTGCCACTGCTGTCCTAGAAGAAATGTATTATTCACCATGGTAACTACAGATGTTGCAAAGTAAAGATGTTTACAATTTTACTTTGATTTAAATCATAGAAGCAAAGAATAAAAATGCCTCCAAGTCCTTTTTTTGGTGACTTGTTGCCTCCAACCAACAGGAAACATTTAGGTTCATGGATTAGGTGTAAAAGTTTTCTATTTATTTATTTATTCATTTATTTATAGATATTTCCTTGTACATTTTGTTCCTGTTGTAGCAGAGAAACAAAACCAAACAAAACCAAAAAACCTCCTCTGCCATTAAATCTCACTTTTTACAAAATTTAATCTTGGGCTAAGTAAGACCTGCCAGTATACCTTTGAAAATATTCTCAAGTGATTCTCTGCAAACAGATTAGGTTATCTGTAACAAACTAGTGGTTAAAAACAACCATTACTGTAATTTTATACTGAAACTTGTCTGATCCACATCCTATAAAAGCAGGAAAACCAACCGCACCACCTGCAGGGCACATCTTAGTCACTTTTCTGAGAATTTAAAAAAGTCAAGAGCAGCAGGGAAGAGAAAAAAAAAAAGGCAAACTGAGCTGAACATTGAAAAGTAAATTATACAGTAAAGACATCAAGCGAAAGAAAGTATTAAAAGCAAGCGTTTGAGCATGTTCAAACAAAACACTGCTACTGTGTTAGGCACTGTATAAAACCAAGCTATGCCAAATTCCCAGTGTCCAACTTGTGAGCTCACTATTAAAATAAAAAATCACTGAGGAAGGTGTATGCTTCTTCATGGAAATGTTTTTGAATTAAAAAAAAACCAACAAAATAAATAGTGGTGTTGAGGCAACAATAAGCAGGGCAAAAGCTTCTATAAGAGACACTTCTGGTTGCATGAGGGATGTGGGTCACTCCACATGCATTTTTGCACTTTCACAAAAAGGAAATATGATCTTGACACCACATGGAAGATGTCAGCTATGCTGAAATTTTATTGAACACGAAAGACACATTTGCAAAAATCTTCTTATGTCTGTATGAATACATCAGCTCAAAACTCAAAATGTACATATAGCACTTAAATGCTCAAATTAGATACCTTTTCCTCATCCTAACTTAGACCACTTACATGAATGACCTCAGTAACAACTTCCCTACAAACATACACAGAAGAGCTAGGTGCGTTTTAGCTCAAACAACTGCTTTGGGGTGTTTTTTTTTACAGTAGTGTTTCAGTTAGCTTGCCTGCTGTGATTGCCTGTGGAGCACATATCTAACACATGCAGTTTGGAATCACATCACCAGGTCTCCCATCTATCCCATTCAGGTCAGCCTGTTAGTTCTTTCTCTACCCAGGTCAGGGAGCAGCCATCAAACACAGACAATAATAAAGTTCCCTTTTTCTCTTTACGAAGATTAGCAAATAGATTCTTTTCTTAGCTTATTTTAAAAACCAGAGCTATCTGACAAGTCACAAGCTATCTGCCTGTGCAACAGGTGGGGATAGGAACACTGCGCTGCACTACAACACTCTAGGTTTCTCCACAAGAAAACAAATTTGCGCATCCAGAAGATAAAGCCAATGAACTGCTGCACCTACCAGAGAGCTACCAAACTCCTCACACACCACCAGCACCTGACAGCCACCACAAAACCACAGGGTTCACTCCACCTGAATACATCCTCAGGCTTGCTTTAGCACCATCTCCCTGGCCTGAATTTCTTCCACCTTCCCAGTTTAGCTTTCCCCCTCCCCTCCAGTAGGCCTCATGGACACTGCTGCCACAGGGAAGCTGCTGGAAACTCCTAGTTTAGAAAGAGGACAATGCTCATGCCATCTGAAGGCAGATGCCCCAAGGCCAGCCAAAGCTTGCTGTAGGGTGGTTCTCCAGCAGCAAGTCTCTCTCAACTCCAAGATGATGATTAGAAAAGAGTTCAGTATTATCACTGCCAGAACACACCAACTGGGATGTGATTATTGCCACTGCTGTAGTATCACCAAAAATCCTGTATCTGTGGTGAGGATTTAGTCCTGTTATGGCCACAGTTGCTTGCTCTCCTTGTGGGGATTGCAGCACAGGCTTTCTAAAAGGACAGTGTCTCCTTCCAAGCCTGGTGGTCAAAAGGGAGTCAAGTTTTACCAGTATAATTCATGGCTGAGTGCACTTCCCTGTCTTCATTAAGGGTTTACACCAGTGCTGCTACCTTGGAAGCCTGCCATCAATAAGCAGGTCAAACCTCTTAAGTCTGGGAAAAGCCTGTCCATTGTTTTCTGTCTCATGAACAGTTCTTCAGTAACTATATATTTTTTTCAGAGACCAGGGTATTGGAAAACAATTGAGATATGAGTAAAGAGCTCTCCTTCACCAGAAAGTAAACTGTATGCTTAATAAGATGAAATAATTTGGTCTCTGTGGACCAGAAAACAATAGCCTCACTGTGGCACTGATACCTTGCAAGTTATGTCCTCGTGTCACCCAAACCAAACTGTAATAGGGACTGCTCCACAGCTCAGATTCCCTTTAAACCTCTTAGCTACCCTCTTACATCTTCAGGTTTCCCTCTTTAGCACATATATGAATCAGTCATTTCAGGAAACCTAATTTTCTTTAAAAAAAAAACAACAAAAAAAACCCCAACCAAAAAAACAAACATAAAAGCACTAGCTTTTATAAGGTTATACTCAAATCCCCTATGTTTCTTATAAAAATCCCTAATTTTTATTCTTTATGCCAGAAGCTGAAACACATAATGAAGTAAATAATATCAACAACTGTGACTGACTTAAAAGGGCACAATAGCAAGTAGAGCTTCGTCCTCTCCCTCTAGAGCAGAATGAGAATCTACTAATTACTTTATTACAGTGTGGGTGGTAAAATGAGGGAACTTTAAATCAGCACAGTATTCAATGCAGTATTTCCTTTATAGTGAAGAATGAAAAATAACCCCAGACCTAGAATAAATCTCCCTACCCAATTCCTCCTATTGTTTACACCAGGTCTGAGGTTATTTACACAGCAGCACAATGCTAGAGATTCCACACACATCTCCAGGGCATGTGCCCACCTTTAGTTGTCTGTCTCTGAGGAGAAACTTTTCCTAGAGGCAAGCTATTACATAATGCTCAGGATAAGCAGTTGCTCGAACCCTCCTTTGATCTGTTAAATAAAAGCCACCGCAAGAAAAAAAAATGCTAAGCACTATATTATTTTATTTTCCTGCCACAGTTCTACACTTACTGTCTCTCATTTTTAAAGATCTTTTTTATCATTACTGATGCAGACAAACAGCCATCAGAAGCAGACAAACAAAACACTAAGGAACAATGAGGCACAAAACACTTAGGCACTTTGCCCTTCAAGACAAGGCAATAATAACAATAAGAACAACTGAAACCTGAGCCTTTTTCCAGCTACCCTAAGTTATGCCACTGAAGTCAAATGGGTATTAACAGTTTTATTTACCCTCTGATACTCAAAGACACAGAGATTACTCCATTTCTAAAAAATCTGCCACCACCACTGTACAACAGCAACAGCTAGGGATTAGCAAAATAATAAAGAAGAATATAATTCAGACATCAGAGAAAGGAAGATTCCTCCACAGAGAGGCCCTTCCATGAGGAACAATCTCAGGGCACACAACCTACTGTGAGCACAGAGCACTCTTACCTGTGTGAGTGAGCATGTGCCGCTGCAGGGCATGTGCCCATGGAAAGACTTGAGGACAGTAAGGACAGGAGATATTTTGTACGCAGTCTGAATAAGCGTTCCTCTTCCCTCTCAGCAGCTTATCCTTGGCAGTTTCCTTCTCATCTTCACTTGTTCCATTTCTGCCACTTTCTTCCCTGAAATTGTCAGTGGACTGCAGAAATGGGCTAAATTTGTTAGTGTCTGTGGTAGCCAGCATCTTCTCTATGCTGGCAAATTCCCCACTTGACTCCAGATCCACACTACTGCTAAGTTTAGGCTTATTTTTCGTTCCTTTCTTTCTACCCCTTTTCTTAGTCAACCCAGCATCAGCAACAGGAGACTGCTCTGGATCACAAGCCTGAGACAGGTCACTGGGCAGGCTGGAGTCTCTCTGAACGGTGGTCACGATTGTCACCTTAGCTTTGGCATTCCCTGATTTGTCACACCCAGTGGAGCTGCTCACTGCCTTGGGACTGACATCTGCAGCCTCTGTTTTCAGCAAAGTGGGAGCAGAAGACACAGATGAAATGATCTGTGCAATGGAAGCCAATGGTGGCAGCTCTTTAGTTACTGAAGGCTTTGGCAAGAGAGGTGGTGGTGGTGGTTTAGGCCTCAGGGGTCTCAGCAAGGCAGAATTGCCAGCGAGAGCCGGGGAAATGATCGGGACAGTCAAATGCAATGAACCTTTCAGAGGCTGGGGATGCCTGACACCCCGGTTTGTTTCTGAGTTCCCATTGGCACCAAAAACCAAAGGACACTGCAGACAGTTATAGGCTTTATCACTGTTCCCAGAAGCAGCCAATTCTTGATTCCTGGCTTCACAGGGGGCATCATCTTTATCCTTCTTCAGGATTTTGGGGATGGACAGGTCGATAGGCTCCATGGAACAGTCGTAAAGGGACAGAGATGAACCAAACAGGTTCTCCTGCTTCACCTGCACAGCACTCAGGCTTTTGCTCTTCTGAGAGAAATCCAGTGGCTCATCAAAATCCATGGGGAAGTTGCCCACAGGTTCACGTTTGATGGAAACATGAGATGATGTTCCCAGCAAGAAGCCATTTTGTGGCTCCAGGAAAGGCGTCATGGGCTTGTGATCCATATAAGTGCTGTCCTCCAATAAAGAAGGGTCTGTCTGGCTTTCCTGGGCACTGCAGTCCACCATTAAGATGTAATTCTCAATCTCCTTTTCTTGCACGTGCAAGTGCTGCTTGAGGATGTGGTGAATGCAATTCCTCTTGGCTGAAAAGGCTGTGCCACACTCCTTGCACTCAAATGGCTTCTTCTTCTGGCAGCCGCTGTGCGTCCTCATGTGAATGCGGAGGGCCCGGTAGTGCTTCAGGTCCTCTCCACACAGCTTGCACACCGTGTCTGGGGAGCAGAAGGCATCCACCATCTCTGCAGCATTGCTGGTGACATATTCAATGTTCTTCTCGATATCTTTCCTGGTGGTTTTGAGGTGCTTCTTCCGCAGGTGCCTTTCACAATTGGCTTTCACTGTGAACGGGTAGTGGCAGATTTTACAGATGTAAGGCCTCTCCCCACTGTGTGTCCGCAGGTGCCGGATCAGCGCCGCCTTGTCAGCCGCGATGTAGTCACAGATGTTGCACTGATATGGGGAAATACCTAAGTGAGAACGGATGTGAGCTCTCAGGACACCAGAGAAGGCAAATACTTGGTCACAGAAACGGCAGGGGTACAAAACTTTCCTCATGGTTGGTGTCTTCTTGTTCGCTGCCCCTGCAATGATGGCTTTAAGGTCTCCTTCTGTGACTTCTTGCTTGATCTTGGCTTCCATACTTAGAGGCAGGAGAGCTTCAATGATGCTGTCCTGCTCCAGCTGTGTCTTCATCTCATGCTGAGTTAAAGGCTCTACTTTGGGTTGGAGGAGCAACTGCGAAGAAGGACTTGATTTGGCTCCTGGCTGGGGGAGATGAGAATTGGAGGCAGACTCCACCGAGTTCTTGATCAGCCTCAGAGGGGGAGGTGGGAGACTTGGGCTGATGCAGCCAGGGGAGGCTTGCTGGGCACTAATAAGAGGAGGAGGTGTAGAGGTTGCGACGACTGTTCGGGGCGTTACCAAAGGCTTTGGCTTCAGTGGTGGCATATGCTTGAAAATCGACTGCACAGGGACAGAAGGTGCCTTAGAAAGTGGAGGAAGACTGATTTGAGGAGGAGCAGAAGAAGCCATCTTCAAGATCTGCTGAATGTCTGCCAGCTCAATGGCAGACTCATTGGAGATGGGTTTCACCACAATACTGCTGTCAGGCTGGATAATAAAACCCTTCTGGAAAGGCTGCAGCGAAAGAAGCTTTATGTTTTCTTTTGTAGGGGGAAGGACTGAAAATGACCCTCCCATGGAGGCAGCTTCCAGAGGAGAGAGGCTGAGCAGACTGGTGCTGCCAGGTTCCTGAGGTAGGTTACTCTTCAGTGCTCTGAGCCGCATTTCTTGGACCTCGTCTTGTGTATTGTCCTCCTGCTTGACAGGCTTGATGTCTTTGGTGTACTGTAGGCCCAAGGATGCCATGAAGGCTTTCTGGTCTGGGTTCTCACCGGGTGGGGTCATGGACTGTGGCTTGTGCTTGTCTTTTCCCTGATCCACCATGTGAGTTTCTGTGTGCAGTTTGAGTGCAGAAAGCATGGGGAATGCCTTGTTACACATCTCGCAAATAAATCGATGGAAGTCACTGATGCACCTTCGCAAATTTGTTTCACACCAGACCTGCAAGACATGCAAAAATATTTAGAGTAGGACTCTCAAACTGGAAAGGCTGCAGCAAAACAAAAACAGGTCACACTCTCTTCCACTGGCTAAGTTGACAGTGGAAGACCTGACATGGAGATATTCCCGCTTCACAGCCATTAGTCTCCTAAGGGGTGTATCTTAATTAGGGTCTGATTCTCCACAAATTCCCTTCCATAAAGGTAAACTCCTTCAGAAGTCTATTCAGGCTCTCAATTTTTTTTTACATCCTAAACTTCCCTATCAGAAAGTTTTCTTATGTCATTGACAGGACAGGAGCCTCAGGATACTACTCAGCAAGGAAGCCGGACAGTAGACTATCTCCTTTAGTTCTACTACAAAGAAACCAGGAGGAGAGGAAGGAAGAAAAAATAAGCGTCCAAGAAGCCAAACCAATATAAACCAACCAAAATAAAATCCCCCAAAAGCAGATCAATGAAACTCAGAGCCTAAAGGAGAGTGGTTTTTGGTTAGGGAAGCCAGATTACATTTTTTCTCCCAAGAAAAATACTAGTAGAGGGCTGGCAAGATCTTTATAGACCCTAAATACTTTATAAATCTCCTCTCACAGTGCAAGCAAAATTATTACAAAAGGAAAATACCAACATTCAAATCCCTTAATAACTTTAAATGTCTGTCATTAATTACAAAAGAAATAAATTTGGTCTTAAAAGTCCTTTCTTTTCATTTTTTATGTTTTATACCAAAATTGTAACAGACTGACACAGAAAGACCTACATGCTTCCCTGGTTCAACAGCAAATTTCAATTCTACCACTTTGCAGTCAGAAGAGTTGGAAATCAATGCTTTAATCTCAGAAGAATAAGAGAAGTGCAGAAACTAAGCATGGTCCTGGTACATTGTGTTGTTGATTTTTTTGATATGCAGCTTCATCCAGACCCAAGCTAAGGCAGGCAAGGTTTGACAGAGGGAAAAAATCACACCACCCAACAGAAAGCTTTATGGCCCTCAGAAAAAATATTTACAGGCTACCTCCCTGACTTTCCCCATCCACTGTCTCTCAAAGGTGCAGAACCCTCAAACCTTACATGAGGAACATTGCAGAGTGTTTTGTGAAGGAATCACTGAAGATGTCACTGTTTAGTTAGTAAGGCGACTGCTCAAAGTTTTTTATAATAAAAACTTTCAGATCCAAACTACATCCTTGTTAGAGTAAACTAAAATAAATAACATCTTCCTTACCATGTGTACTCTGTTGATTTCAGATGTAGAATTTTTTGGGGATGCTCAAAGGGGCAAGGACCTAATATGACCAAAGTTTTCCTTCAAAAATTTTTATACATTTTTACACTGACAGTTATCCACTGTAATGGTGAAAAAGCCCCCAGTGCCAATATTCTTTAGATGAAAAAAGGAGAGGCATAAAGTGCTTGAAGCCTACAGAAACAGTGGTGATGTACTTTTCACAAAATATACTACATGCAGGCTGAATCTTTCAATGACCTCATCAGATAAGCACTGTAGCAGCTGGTACCTTAAGCTATGATAAACAGAGAGTACCTGAGAAATGCGGGGGAACTTCCTACAGGAGAAGTCCGTGAATCCCAAGTCGTGGAAGCCTGCTGGAATTGAAGGGTTGTTCTGAATGAAAGGCTTTCCCATGGGATCTCTGGGAAGCTGCTTGTGGATAACTGCATTGTGGCGGAGTAAGCCCCGATGAGTACGAAAGGTAATACAACAGATGTCACACCTGAAAAGGAAGGGAATAAAACAGAAATTACTGACTGCTGCAAGCTTAAGAACTAGCATTCTTCTTGCACTGGGACGTCCTCTTTCCTCTCACCCCATGATACCAAGAACTTGTTAAATGCAAAATAAAACCACAGTGTGTCAAAACCTATCACCACAAAAGGCCATTTTGGTCACAGTCACTTTCTACCAGTTTCTGGCTATTAAGTCCCCTGGAAGCTTAAAGAATATGAGAACTTACAAACTCACACAGACAGACGTTAGAACGGCAGCTAACAGCTTTGTGAAAACCTTTTCATTGTCCAACAAAAAATATTTCAGTGGCCTTACACTGTTTCATTTTTAATGAAAAGTACTGTTAAAATAAACAACATTAAAAAAAAAATCTGTGACAAGGAGAGGCTAAATATGACCAAAGTAGCAAGCAAACGTAAAAACAGCACCTTTCTCATAACCACTGCTTAAAACATACTACTGCATGCCACTCAAATACCTGTGTGTGAATCTTCCTCACATTGCCTTTCCATAAACTTCCACTAGTATTTTTTGAAGCTGTTATGAGAAATAGATGATTGAAAAGGAAAACTACTGCTCCTTGAATGGGAGAAAAGTTCAGAGGAGGAAGACCTGAAACAGGTTCAGCACCTCTGACACCTTTATACCCCTTTCACAGCCAGTTTGCCCTGAAGAAAAATGGAGAAGCACTTTTTCCTACCCACACCTTTATTGCTGTGATTTCTTGTTTTTCGTAAGTTCTCAAATCCCAAATTCAGCTAAACAAGAGCCTGTCACATAAAACACTGCACTAAACAATCAAAACTATGCTGCAGGCAGAAAGGGCTGTGCAGCAACATTTGGCCAACATGTCAACAAAGCCTACTGCCTTTTAAATATTTGGAATGTGAGCTCTGCAGCATGACAGGTCACATCCTCTCTGCATTCAATAAATGACACACAGTTTCACTCAACCTCAAGTTCCTTGTGGTTACAGGTCCAGCTCCAAGCCAAAGCGTGCATTTCCCAGAAGCAAAACACCAGTGCATATGAGGCACAGATTTTGTCAGTGAGAATATTATATGCACTAGAAGTTTTTCAAATCTGCCCCTGGCCTTGGTTTTCCCCACACTGTCTTTACTCTCTACATCAAGGAAAAGGACATGTGCCTACTCATTAAAAAAACATCCTGCAATTAGAAATTACTTCTGACAAAATCCTGAAACCACCCCCTCCCTGTCCTGTCCCTAACAAATTCCCTTTGTTGCTCATTTTATCACTACATAAACTCTCACAGACATTTTTTTATTCTCTGAAAATGAAGAGATAACCAAGTCACTCACAAAGCAACTGGACTCATAGTCCCTGAGTGGTGAAAGAAGCAAGTGTGAAGTGTATATAACATTGCCATTGTTATCACAGTACCCAGAAAGCTTGGACATAAATATGTGCTGAAGGTTTAATCTGTTTTAACTCTCCTGTCAATTCACTTGCATCCTACCTGTATAATTACTGCTGACATAGTTCCTGCATTCCATTAAATACCAAACCAATGCCATTTACAAAGCTAACGTTTACTTAAAAAGGCATGCCAAATGTGACAACAATCTCGGGGGGGGGGGGGGGATGACCTACACATAGTAAGTACTTCTCCAGCATCAGGATCTACGGCTCTCCTCCAGTTCACTTGGCAGCACCTATTCCATGATGCAAAGCTTTCATCTTCAGTGAAAATAAAAACACAACCACCAAAACCACTGGGGGAGGGAGAGCAATTTAAAAATTGTGACTAGTCACCTGAAGAACTTGCAGGCTACTGAAATAAATTGCTTTTAGAAGTGATGAAAATGCCTTGCATGAAAACAAGCAGCGCCTCTGACTTGTTCCTCCTGGTACATCAATATACAAACAAGGAGGGTTTGGAAACCATTCTTAAGCACCACTGGAAGCATTGCAGGCTGTTCTGCAAAAGGACACAGACCCTGACCTTGGGGCATCCTGAAGCATCTCTGGGGACCCAATGTGCCTGTCCTGCCCTGGGCCCAGGAACCCAGTGCAGCAGCTGTATCCTATCCCCTTGTGTGAGACAGGGCAGGCACAGCTACCAGCGATGGCACCACGGGGCTACTGGGAGCACTGGCTCCTGCCACTGTAACCCCAAGATCTGGGCTGAGCAGGAGACAGCGTTCCTTGTCAAGCAGCCACACATCCCACACAGCAGGGAGGCGTGCCTTATTCATCTTGCACTCCCCCTCACCTCCCTCTTGCAACATGTCGATTTTCAGCACTACTTTATTTAGTAAATAAAGTTGCACTTGAGAGTTAATCTTTCAGAGTGCAAACACCCATGTGAAAGTCCTTACCAGTACACCTGTATCAACTGCTACCCTCAGGACAGTAAAAATTTGCAAGTTAAAAATGGTGTTTTCCATGCAAAGGGAACTACTTCCCTCCCCGGAACAAAAGTAATGTATCTTACAAAAGGAATATAAAGTTTCTCTTTTACTAAGCATATTTATTGCTCTTTCTTCCTTAGTTTTATTTTCCTTGCCGTGAGTGAAGAAGCAGGGGAAAAAAAAAAACGAGAAGTTGGGAGAAAGATTAAGCTCCTTTTTCATTAGGTCAGAAAGAAGCACCTGGCTGAAAAAAGAAACATCCAGATAAATCATGCCTGTCATCTCAAGTTGCAGGCTCTTCAGGACACATAAATGCACTGCACCCCAGCTCAGTACCTTGCCCTGGTGGCACAGCTTACAGAACTACTTGGGACCTGGAGCATGGGAAGGAGCTATGGATGCCCTGCCTTCCTCTGCGGTGCAGGTATGGACTCCCAGCACCTCTAAGGAAAGCTTACAGGTACTAAGTGTCAAAACCTAGCTAGTTAAGGCAAGCATCATGCTGCATTGACTAACTCTTGTGTTAATTTAAAATGGAGTAAGCTGCTATGCCTAACACTGCATTAACTGGAAGCATTAATTTTTTTAAAGGAAGTCTAACTTAATTTCTCTGTTTTGTCATCAGTACTATTTTCCATCTTTGGGTAGTGTCACTGCCTACAGTATTTTTAAATCCGGACCCACAATCTAAGAAGGAAAGAGAAAGGAATCCAACAAGATATTAACATTTTTTCATCTTGTGTAAACGTCTTTTAAAAAACTATCAGTAGTTGTGGAAAGTCTGAAAAGTCCAGCATATCAAATAAAGCATCTGAAACATATGGTAATAGTTTACTCATGATGAACTTAAAAAAAAAAAAAGAAAATAAAAAAGGAAACAAAACAACAGAAAAGCCTCCCTCTCCTTAAAATTTCACAAGTCTGCTCATGTGCAGTTTCAAGTCAAACATGGATGGCATGGCTGCAGAGAACAGTGATGAGAACAGGTTCTGAGATTGTTAGCAGAACAGGCTGAGCAATGGCTCAACACCTGTGGAGAGATACCTGCAAGGTAAATTTCCAGATGTATCTATCTAATAAAAGCTGATGTGTTATCATGTGATTGCTAGTCTTGGCCACAGTCTTCATTTTTTCTATAAATATGATTATAGAGTAGGGAGAAAAAAAGCAATTTAGTTCCAAGCATAGAGATTCAATTTTAAGTACAAAGGAAAAAACTTTTTAGCAGCTAAGGCCCCTGTAAAATTACTTTAATTCTCAATTCCCTTTATGTTTTGGATTTGCTTGTATCTGTAACAATGCAAATATAATACTAAGGCTCTGACTTACTGGCAGAGGTGTAAAAATCAAGCAGGTAAGGCAACAAAACTCCTAAAACACAAAAGCAGAACCAAAACATAACAATGCAACAACCGGGCTGCCCTTGGTGCTCAGACCATGTATCACACCAGACAGGTCTGATTAATTATTACCACACCAGTGCACCTTTTTCTTTTCTTTCTTTTTTTTTTTTTTTTAATTTTCTTAATGCAGACAAGTGTGTGCATCTCTGTGTAAAAAAACACCATTGTAAAGCTTTCTTCTAAAAGAAGTTAGTATTCCTGAAATCTGTAATACTAATTAGGATATAGAAGCATTTCAACAGGCTTTAAGAAAGAGTCAGTGCTTTGCAAAGCTTGTTCGTTCAAGGGGGCAAGGCAGGGTTTGCCACACTTTTGGTAAGTGGCACCTCTGCAAGAAAAGTTTACATAATAAGTGCCTGTGGCCTTGCATTACCCTCTCCTCTGAGACAGCTCCAATTTGTCAGCAGAGGAAATAGCTGTTCTTCTTTAAGAAACTGAAAGACATTTTAGAAAGGAAAAGCAGAGCCAAATTTTTTAGCAAAATTAATCAGTCTTGATTTTAATTAAGAGTAATGCAGACAACCGCTCAATCCTTGTAGGTTTTGTATTTCAGTAGTCAAGATGAAAATGCCAAATATTTGTATTTACTATTATGTAACCAAGAAATTAAAAAAACACTATGATCTGCATTACTGGAGACTGTTGGTAAGAAAGTGACATTTACCATTATTCTGCTTGTATTTCTGAAGCCACACAGACTATAACCTCAAGTTTTCACCCATGCAATTCACTAATACAAAGTTGCCCATATTGTGGATGTTAACAAATAAAAACAGTCTTAATTTCTAGGCCTTATCAAAAATAAAAATCTTGGTACCACTTTGTTCCTTTCCTGTCTGCCCTCCTTAGCAACTTCCACAAACAGAAGCAAAGGAAACAAAAAAAAAAGAATATAACATATCCTGAGACAGAAGTCATCAATACACAATTAAGTTATGAAGTTGTCTGACTGAAATCCCCAGTCAGTACCGCATGTTTTTCTACCTCTGCTGTTATTATTCTCCTTTCTCTCCAAAGTTATTTGCAGAATTAATGTGGCTCTCATGAGCAAAGAAATTCCTAAGCTGACCTAAAAATAATACAGCCGGCTAGAAGAGAAAAGATGGGTGATTCCCTGCTGATGACTCATGTCCACACCAGCGGTGGGAGCAGGCTCCCAGCCTCCACACTGGCAATGCCCAGCTGCAGGGGAGCCTGACAAGGAGGGGGAGATGGAGAAAGGGTGGTTTTAAACACAAGGGCTTTCACCACCTGGGAAATTAAAGCGAGCAGGTTACAGACATATTCCCTGTCAGGAAAGGATTCCTTTGCTTCTCTTTCACGTCTTCTGGGGCAAGGCAAAGTGAGAGAGATGAGGAAGAGCCAACTGGTTTCTGCTCCCGTGCGACCCCGCCCAGGTCCAGATACTCATCTCCTTTTGGATAAAAAAACCAAAAAAAACAACCCTTCCTGGCCTCCACACCCAGGGCCTTGGGAAATAACATCCCACAGCCGCAGTAATCTCTCTCATTTGCTGCAGACGAGCGATGGGAAAGCAGGCAGCGCTGCTGCCTCCCTCCCAGCGATCCCTCCGGGTCCCGCTGCCGTCCTGCAATGCCCGTTCCTGCCTCCCTCCTGCCCCGCGGCTCCACGGCAGGACCTGCTGCTGTGCCCCAGCGCTGCGGGGCTGTGCTGGAAGCGCAGGCAGCACCAGGAGCCGGCTCCCTGCCAGCTGCAGGGGCTCCCCTGCCCTTGCCTTGCGCTCCGTGCTCGGAAGCCTGCTGCTTCACAGCCTCGGCAAAGGACGCGCTTTTCTTTTAACTTCTTCCTCCCTCCACCGCCCCACTAGCCGTCTGATTTTGTCACCGATGTGTTCTGTCACTCTCTTTATTCCTCTCCCTCTCAAAGAAGCCACCCTTGGGTGCAGCCAAGGCTGAACCCCCGGCACCGACCCTTCTATTAATAGAGGGATGTGCAGTGTTACGTGCATTCCTATAGCTGCACTGTAGTCCAGGCAAGAAAAGTATCGTGCAGGAGCCAGGACAGACCCAATATAAAACAGGGTGATGCTGTGCTTCAGAAATTTGTCAGCATGCAGCAGAACCAGTGTCCTCACCGGTGACTCCCACTGTCAGAGTAACTCCAGTGAAATTAACTGCTGTAAGGTTTAATAAAAAGGCACAAGCCATGCTGTGCCATGTTTTAACTTCCTTTGTGTGTGAGCAAAGAAATATGAGTAAAACCTTCTTCCTAACACTGTAATGCAACACTTCTACAGTGCCAGATTTAAACACCTCTGTCCTGGTGAAACAGTAGCTTACTCTACCATTTACTGCAACAGAATTAGCATGCAGCTAAGACAAAATAATGGGGAAATGGGAGATGACCTGCAGACACTCACACAAAGTAGTCATTTTCTCATAATGACTTTCTTCACTTAATAAAGGTCAACGTTTTAAAAACCAGAAGTGTCAACAAACTGGCTGGACAGAATCACAGAGGAAGAGCTGAAGATCAACTTAAATAACAATGAAAGGTTTAATAGTTAAGGCAAATGTATGGGGGGGTGGGCGGGGGGGAGCTGACCAGAATAGACCTCTACAGCTACCAAAATTAGAAGCTGCACAGCATCCAGAATAACAGTGGTTATTTGAGCACACCAACTCAAGTGAACCTTCTCATCTTCTTTCGAGGTAAGAAATTAAAAGCTTTTCCTACCTTCTAACACATCTTTCAAATATGGAAGCCAAGTACTTCTGTAATTTTAAAACTAACAGCAAGAGTTAGAAAAGAAATCTATGTGTCTGCCATGTTCTTAAACACCACAGCTCTTCATGAGTAACGTAAGGAGAAATACATCTCCAGAGGTTTCTCTATCCTACAAGCATCCACTGATCACAACAGGGCTCACAAATAGGTGCAGCTGAATCTGGATTGCAGTCCCTTGCCCCTATCTACACTTGCAGTTAAAGATATGCTCAGCATGCAGACATGACTGCCAACACACTGAGCAGCACCCAGCACTTGGAGAGAGCCTGCGCATAAACAAATCCTGCTTCTTAGGATCAGGCAGGCGTGCTAATAACCTATTTTGGCTCAGCCCCTTTTCCCTCCTGCATGCCCTTTTACAAGCAGCTTTCCTCTACAGTCAGCTTTGCATTTACCCACTTTCTATTCTGGCAGCCAAGCTAAGATATTCAACACCATGTGACATAGCACACAGTTTCACATGAGAGCATCACTCCCTGTGTCCATTCACCAGCCAATATTTTTATCCAGCTGCTCTGGATTCCCAGTTTCCTCACACAATGAGCTCCCTGATGTGAGCTGACCACTTCTAGGCCAGCGTTGGGCTCGTGTTGTTCTTCAGATGTTTCCCAGCTCTCTTTTCTGAACAGAAACTTCAGAGATCACGTAATGTGCAGTTCTGTTCTGCTTTTGCAAGACAACCCACTGCTTCTACTTCTCCATTTGCTCAGTAAAATGATGCATTCACCAGCTTGCTTGCATACCCTCTCCTCTGCCTTACCAAGAACTGCATTGTACCACAGAGTATTTCTGGTCATAGCATTTACCAGAGCTGGACTTCATCATCATCAGCTGTGTCATGGAATTGCTCCTGCACTGAAAATGCTGCCAGCAAGAGATTAGGAGTTGGTTCTTAGTTTCTATCAGCAAGACATTGAGCAAACAGCTTGAGAGCAGAGCAGGAAAGTCTGGTGAATTAGCAATGTCACATGCCCCTTGTCACCTCCATCTTTGGCTGTAACAAGTTTTGTAGCATTAGCTGGGTTAGTACTCAGTAACTGTAGTGCAATTTCTACCTAAACTGTCTTTGCTGGTACAATCTCACTGACTAAAAAAGAAAGTATTGGAGCCAAAATATAGTATGCCAAAAGCAGAGCTCAAGGAAGTCCACGAACATGTCTATCCTGGAGTGCTCTCCATCCCTCTCAACAACTGTGTAGGATACCACAACTTCAGAATTATCCATCATCATTAAAAGAGCACACTGTTTCTTCTTTTGAAATGCTAACAAGGAATGAGGAATGTGCATACCAACAGTTGTGACAGAGAGAAAAAGTAGTATATAACCTCACAATTCTGAACGAAGATGACTCATCATTCATCCTTCAAGCTGCTTCCAACAACAGCAGCGTCAACTACCAGGAAGAAGCTTCCTCTCCCCACCTGGAACCTGTAGTTTTGTCTCACAGTAAAATTAACTGCAAACAACATCTAACACCTTCACTCCTGCAAGTCTATAGCATCACTAACACCCTCTTCCCACAAAACATGCCATATGTAGACAGCAGTGTGCTTCAGAATAAGGAAGCCAGAAGGATTATTCCCTACTATATAAGGAGAGAGCAGATAGAAAGTGAATTCCTAAACTTGCTTAGATAAGCATTTGCAGAAACAGGAATGACACTTAAGGGTCTTTTTCTGGCTGTTTTCTTTTTTTTCCTTTTAACATTCAGTTCAATGTACTTTTACACAGTCTTTACACAGTCATACTGTTGCTCCAAAAACAACTTGTAGGAGTCTTTTCTACTAGTGCTAACGACTGAAGTAATGTCCATACATTTCAAATATCCATTCATTTATATTCTTGACTAGTTCATCTCCCTAAAGCCAGTGTGCAGAACTGCCTTGAAGAACAGTAACTGGGCAATAAACATGCCATATTCTAAGCAGCTGGTTATCATCTTCACCCAGAACCCACTTCCTCTTGTCTTGACTTAAATGGGGCTGCTCATGCACATTGTCTAAAATGATTTAAGACTGAGACACGGGTCCAGGTGCCTGGCAGCATCCCACCATACACTGAAGAATGTGGATGTGCTGGCAAATGGGGAAACCTGGTGACCAGCCTGCCTGAATTGCAAGCTGCATGTGACAGATATTTTCAATTTACCTGCAGAGTCCAGAAGACCATTCCTATGGCATTTAAGTTGTCCATTCCATATTGGTGAAGCCAGATAACACCAAGAAACAACAGCATTTTCCACCCATGAGTGTTTTCAAAAACAAGACCTCCCAGTGGTTACCCTGGCAAAATGAGAGGTAGACAACCACAGATCCTAATGGTCAGAGACTCCTAACACTTTTCCTTCCAGGGCCTGAGTTCTTCTGTTGCTGTGCCTGTTACTGATCTGTGAGCTGCTCAAAACAATAGCTTCCCATGGCCGTGTTCAACCTGTAAACAATTTCAGCAAAACTTGGGCAGGCTGTTTTGAAGAACAAGGTAGGCTGTGAACAGCTTTTGGTTTCCTTTGTTTGGAGGTTTTACAAAAGCACATAACCCTGGAGGAAGATAACTGCTTCTGTTGTCCTTGTGAAAATATGCCCAAGATTTTCAGATTACAAAGCTTAATATATCACGGTTTGGACAGGCTCTGTAGAAGGTCAAAAAAACTTCATGTCCTCTAAATCCATTCATGACAACAGGCATCTACTGGTTTTGGTCACCAGGTCAGCTCAGTGACGTAGGCAGAGAGTGACTCTCACACTGCAATGTCTACTTATTTCTTGTATCTTACAAAAATATAGCAAAATCAAATCTTGTCAGTGGAGGTAATGCCAACTGAACCAAATATGATCAGAAAGCCTCATGATGTTCATTAAGAGGCAGCCTTTTACTACATTCAAACTGCACAACTATCCTGGCTGAGAAATGTTGGAATGAGTCTAAGAAAGGAGGTAACTGTTAACACCATCACCTCCTCTCCTCTCCCTCTCCATACCCAGACAAGAGAGGCAGCATCCATGTCTCTTTGCTGCTGTGAAGAAGAAAGAATGAAAATACTATAGCTCTTGGTACAGCATACTGCACTAAACCTCCTGGAGGAGGAGGAGAGGAAATACAAAGGGTATGCTGTGGCTACACTGAAATCCAAGAGAGGAATTTTATTGTTCATGTACTTTTTAAAAAAAGTTTACTTTACTTACATTTTACTTTAAGCCTGTTCCATTGCATTTACCAAAGGAAAGAGAAGAAACCCAGCATAGCATCTGGAGAGGTTTCTCCCCGGGAAATCCTCTCATCTCCTCTGCTTACACTGCTGAGGTTGCTCATAGCTGTCAGGTGACCTTTATTTGACAACCCTCCACCACAAAAGTTTCCAGAGAAACTCCCCTGCTCCTGGAGGTTTCTCATTTTCTCCACTGGCTGTGCAGCGTTCCAGCCCTCTGCTAATTATATCAACACTCAGATACAAACTCACCAAAATAGACAGTGTCCTGAGGCCCCAGCTGCAGGGAAGCAGACTCCTCTAAATAATCCAGGTAGAGAGGCCAAGGGGGTCAGAAAGCACCCCTGGGCTACCTCCCAGAGCACGAGGTTGCTAATGGGCATTGCAGACAACCTTGCCCCGGCCAGCTCATGTCATTAATTAGGGTGCAGGACTCAGGGCTTCAAAGGGACAGAGACTGACCTGGGGGTGTAATGCCTTGAAGGAGATGCAGTGCCACAGCCCATTGTCAATAGGACAAAGGGCTCTATTATTGCTCGCAAGACCAGGGCAGTTCTGCCGTAATTAGGAGACAAAGATGCACGATTTAGGATTTTACATAATCAAGAGATACTCTCCCAGGCGGCAGCCTCTCTCACACAGTCAGCGGATTAAGTATTGTTTATTCTGCTGCAAGTAAACAATGAGGTGCTCCCTGCTCGGGGTTTTACATGAAAAAGCAGTTCTGGGCAAGATAATGGGGAACTCTTTTCATCTGACTTTGAACAGCTAACCCTATGATTTAAAGTAGCTCATTTGACAGTATCTAGAATGGTGCTGGCCCACCCTGTAAATTAGCTGCTCACATACTGATCCCAGGGCTGCCAGACAGCCTTACCTTTTTTGCTACTTAGCAGAGGGTGGCCTGGACAGACAGACTCAAGACAGCTCGGGGGGCAAGAGGCTGTATTTACACAGCAGCACTGAAATGGCAGGATTAAAGGACCACAGGGAAGCCAGGCAGAAGCTCCTGCCCACTCTGGCACCATGTCATGGCTGCGGATACACCCCTGAAGGGAGGCTGGTGCCACCATCAAGACAGTGGACACTGGTGCACTGCTTCAGAGCCAGCCTGCAATCGTTTTTATAGGAGCTAGGAGAGAAAAAAATTGGATGTTTGACGTGTGCCCTTACAACGAAAGGCCTTGGCTAGGCAGACTGAGCATCACTTATTTTTGGTCATGACAAAACAGTCTGTGTTGGGTTACTGCCTACTGCAGTAGCTCCAAACGAACCACCAGACTCAGAGTGTCTGACTCTGGGATACACATCCCATACCTTCCTCACAGGTCCTCATCAAGTGACTCTGCTTTTACAATATGGGCAATAAAAGGAGACTGGGGGTGTTACACTCCCTGCCCTTTGCTCGCAACACAGTTACTTTGCTGTTTTGTTTGTTTGAACTTTAACAAGAGGTATTTCCCCTTGTCTTCAATAAGGCAGCAACAGGATTTGATGAAAGCCTTCTAACATTCTGCAGTTTGCTTCTCTGCCACAAGTACACCAAATATACACAGGTCTCCTGCTCTAGAAAACTATTCTCTTTTCTTCATCTCTTTCACTCAAAAAAACACCCTTAAGCGTCACCAAAAGGACTTCAGTCACTTGTACTCAGGAGTGAGAAAGGCATGCTACATTCTGTGTCTTGTTGAATTCTACCAGCAATATTGCAGAACTCTGGGAACCAGGGGATTACAGCCCCTGCTGGCCAAGGATTTTAACCCGTTTCGTTTGGGATGAAACAGTCACCTTAACAGCAGCTCAAATTGCTCTGCTTACTAGAGGATTTTTTGTTAGGTTGGGTCAGGCAGACAGTGTCATTTGACTTGTCTAGACTAGGACAAAAGGCGTGGTTTAAACCAGATGGGCAGGGTAAGTTGCACCTTAATGTATTAGCTGTCCAGAGAGGACCACATCTTCCTTGTCCTGTCTTCACCTACACGTCTTAAATGGCTGAGGCAAATACCTGACAAAACCCCCTTACAATCACCTAGACAATGCTACAAAGATAAGGATCCCAGCACCACTCTTAAATCATACCCACGGAGCTTGACAATTGTGACTTTGATTTAGGGACACATTCTTGTAGTCTTTTCTGCTTAATGGAATCAAGAGCAGCAAAATCCATTTCAGGAGAATATTATCCCAAAGCAAGTCTAATACTAGAGCAAGAGCTGCATAAAGAGGAACATGTTTGCACAGTCACTGTGTCTTGCTGCCTTGCCACAGCAGACTGCAAAGCTGCCAAGCTAGAAGGATATCTACTTCATTATCTTATATCCATCATTCAAAGCAAGAAAATCCACCTGTCGACTCAGGTCCATGAATAAAACTTCGCAAAGAGGTCATATTTTCAGAGAAGCTTCAACATGAGGGTAATGCCAGGATAAACCTAATATGTCAGCCACTTTCTCTAAAGCATGAAGTGTAAGGCAAAATTGTTCCAGGCTCCATTCTGTGGGGGTTGCACAGCTCTTAGTGGAGAACAACTGTTTCAGCTTTGATCTATAATGAAAATTTACCTCATTTACTTGAGAAACAGCAAAGTATGTATAATTAACTATTATTGAATGGACCAAGCTTTCAACTCCTTTCCCCAGTAACTGCAACATTAACAATGCCTTTAAAAATTATTTTACATGCATTTACCAAGGTTTTCTAAATAAAAAATTTAAAAAGGGAAAATTTAGTAGAATTAATCCTGTTTAATAGAATGGGATACCTCTGCTCCATGCCATTCTATTAAGAACCTGCATCCAGGAGTGAGTGTTGACACTTTAAGATGCTGAATTCTTCACCCTTCCAAAAAGATCATTAGAGTCCAATGTCCCAAAATAAGTTTAAAATATTGACAAGCTTCTGCAAAGGGACTTTCCTAAAGTAGCAGCTTTTCTACATGTTTTGACTAGACTTGAAAAATTTCTTTTACATCTTCATGTGTCTGGCTCTACATTTATCTATGGTAAAAAACAGGAAATAAAACAGTTTCAGGAGTCCCAGAGGCAATTACTTGAATCAAAAGACAACATTCAAGCACCTTCCAGAACAATTAATAAATAATATTTCCTTGTTAGGAAATGCTCATTTAAGCCAAAATCCACATCATTCCCTAACCTCTGCCTAAAAGGCAGAAAAGCATAAAACATTTTATTACAAGTCCGAAACCAGAAACTCATCTACCCTCACTCACTCTGTGACTGAAAAACCCTTTCTATCCAGCTGCTGCCTTCTCTATGAACAGAATAATCTCATAGGATGACATCTGAATACTTCTATCAAGCTTTTTTATCAAGTTTTAAGCATCTTCAGTTCATCTTGTTAAAATTTTGCAATGTTGGCATTTTACAGTTTTATGTAACAGTGATGGGTTTCAAGGGGAAGAAGAGGGGCTTTAATTTTTTCTAAAAACATTTCCAGCTATTAACTGGCAAGATTTCCTGTATTTGCAAAAAAATAATAAAATTAAGCCCTACAGCACCCTGGTGACACAAGATGAGGCAAAGCATTTAAAAACCTGCTCAAAACCACAAAGGAGGGCAGTTAACAGCGCAGGGGGCTGAGGGGCTCCTGCCCCTCCACAGCAGGCTTCTTCTGGCCATCTGGTGACCAGAGACAGTCTGGATACTATCTCTTACCTCAGTGAATTATCTGGATGTGTCTCCATGTGGGACTCCAGCCCATACTTGCAAAAAAAGTCTTTGAAACACACTGGACAATGATAAACTTCATCATCAGCCCTCTTATCCCCTTCACCGGAATGGCCATCCTCGAGAACCTTCAAAAAAAGGGAAAAATAAATCCTCACTAGACCAGCTTGTAAGCAACAAGTCATATTTACAATCCATTCAAAGTCCTTCTCTTACAAAAAGTTGCAGGCTTCATGTGTAACCTTGCTGCAAGCAAACGCAAAGGACTCATTCCTCTGGAGAGAGGGTAAGCGACAGGTAAACCCCAACACATGTGTAAGAACATGCATGACAGAAAAGAAGGCTCAGTAGGAGATAAAGTGTGCAGCTAAGTCACAGATATATCAGTTCTAATGAGGAACTGTGATTTGAAGAATTTATATACCCATGTGTTTATATACCAGTGAACTAGCATTCCTCCCCTTCAGAGAGCCAGGGGAGCTGTCAGCCTGAATTATTTATGCTACTGAGATACTGCCAACTGCTAAGTCAAGTGGTTCAGGGAGAAGCAATGAACTTCTGCATGTTTTCTATACTTCTCCACTGATTAGACACAAAAAAGCATGCAGAGAGTGAGGGATACTGTGCTAAATGGAACTGCTACTAGCTTGCCATTTGGAGATAGTAAGTGGAAAGAGTCAAGTTTGGCAGACACCATACATTTTGTACAAATGACTGATATGTGTTAAAACACTTCTTAAACAAAATCATAATGGAAATGTCTAGCCTTCAAATAAATGTTTTCTGGTCACCCTTGTAACTCAGATAAGGCAGGATTATGCTACTGTGAAAGGAAAATGTACTGTAGATTTTTTCTGCCTCCAGATCTAGACAAAAGCAGACTTTAGCTGCTGCTGTTTTTGAAGTAAACATTGGGGGTTTTTTTAAGTTTAAATCACCATCTTCTAAGAATACTACAAAATAAATGGGAGGGGAAAAAAAGCTAGGGCAAAAGCCACAGCAGAAAAAGAATAGTACATCCTCTTGTCATCCAACAACAATTATTTATAGATCATAAGCAAATTCAAAAACTTAAACAATAAAGAACTTTAAAAATTGAATTATTTCAATCTCTGAAATTAGAAATTAATTCTCAATGCCACAGACAACTGTGTTGCTTACACGGGATAAACATGGCAACTCATATGCAACAAATCTGTGCTGACTGCACAAACCAAACAGCTGACAATTTAAGAGGTAACCAGGAACATCTTTCGCTTCATGCCCCACAAAGAACCTTTTTTGCAGGTGTCCTCTCCTCTCTGTCCAGCTCAGCATCGTGACTGAACTTGCGTTTCGAAGACAATCGCCTGCGCTTCAGCGGCGAGGGGGGAGTGGTGCTCGCTGTGCTGTTTGGATCTTTCTCATGAATCTTCATGTGCCTGAGCAGGAGGAGGAAGAAAACACTGTCAGCAGGCAAATCTGGGGTGGGAAGTCCAATGTAAATTTTAATGCCGGCACCACTTCCAAGGTTTGCCTTTAAAGGACACCATCAGAGATCCCATAAACTAGCCTGAACTTCTGAAAAGCAGCTGGGGTGTGATCCAGCATGGGCCCTTTGCAGTGCCTGGGCCTGTGAGGGGTCACAGCAGGGAGCCCACGAGCTTTTCCCCATGTCCCAGCTCACAGCACAACACTTGCCCTGCTAACATCTACTTCCATGAGCACCGTGCCCATTCCCCATCATCCATGAGGTCCATGGTTCTGCCCAAACCTGCTCAGCAATCCACATACCCAGCCTCCCTGTCTTGTGGCAGTCTAGTAAGCAAAAGCCTGCAGCTTAGCATCCACTGCTCTCAGTGCAAAAAAAGCACCTCATCCTCAACTGGCTGTCTGTCTGGAGTATGAGACAGTACCTCAAACAGATCTGTACATGCCAACACCAGAGCAATATTTCTTCAATATATTTGTTTCCTTCTCATCCTTACAACAATGGTGGACCCCAATATCGAATGTGCAGCTGTGGTGCACATCGAAGTGCAGCTTTGAAGTCAGGATTATCTGGCCCCACTGTTACAGTGCACTAGGTATGGCTTGCAAAACTCTGTACTGCCAAGGCATGTTCACAAACCTGCTTTCCCAGGAAAACAACTATTTCTTGTCACAAAGACACAGGGAAAAGGACAGAATTGCTCAGGAAGCAACCTCATTAATATCTGTTTCCTTGACCCACTTGCCTCTTGGTTTTCTGTATTTGCAACCAGAGGAAGACACTGTTGCTTAGGTCCCTTCAGTTAGATGGAAGGTGCTGCTACCATGCTGTTTCTTCTGACAACTCAAAGCTCAAATTTAAATTTAAATTTTCTTTTTTTCCTTTTTTTTAAAGGTAGGGCCTTTAACCTCACTTCAAATTTATATTGCTATTGAAAAAGGAATCTCATGTATGCTCCTAGATACAATGGAAATTTTTTGCTTCTAACAGCTAGATATGTGAATGCAGGAGGGAGTTGCCATTTGTCCATACCACTGACTTCAAAGAAAAACAGCGGAGACAATGTTAATGGCACTTGGGCCAATCTTTCAGAAGTCACATCCACAACAGTGTCATTTAACATGACTGCACACTATCATGTTCTAGCATGAGAGAATGTCGTAACCCAGACAAGTCCTGCACATCCTCATAACTACTTTGGTGTTATGACATAAAATCTGTTTTAATTTTGGATGCCAAGGGCATGATGCTTGAAGATAACACACTGGACCAAAGTGACCCACAGCAGATCCCAGTGATGCTACTGGAAAGACTGTCTCATCACACAATGCTATTTTTAATGTTTCCTTTCACAGTCTTACAAACTTTAAAAAAAGAAAAAAAAAGGCATCTAAATCACTGTCTAAACTATAGCCTGTCTCAAACTGCAGGGTGTTGTGCAGGAACAGCCTCAAGCCAAAAGCACCACAGGTACCAGAACCAGTGCAAGATAAAAATGGCTGTTCAGCTAGTGTCTGCTTTCAGCATCCATCAAGGCTGGGGCTGCTTGGAGGATCAGGTCCCTGAGGAAAAATCTGCAGTTTGCCTAGATCCCCAGTAACTCTCACCAGTCTCACAAATGGTGGATGGACACTGGTGACAGCTGTCAGTCACACCTATGTGCCCAGCAGACTGGACACTCAATAATGGAAATATTGCTGAAATTGTCTGACCTCTTTCCCTGCCAATCAGCCATTTGGGACGAGAGGGAATGCTGAAGAACTGAGCATTTGGCTCTCTCCAGGTTTGACAGAAGCCAGAGAAAACCCAGAGTGCTGACACAGCATACAGAGTGCTGTGCACTCCCCTGCCTTGGCCCTCTGGTAGCTCTGGCACCACAGGAACTGATTTGTCCACATGCATCCAGTGCTACCTCATCTCACAAAATCTGCAGGATTAGGATAGGGCATCTCTAGATATTCTACTGCCTTGATTTCCTTAATCTTGGGGTTTTTTGGTTGGTTTTTTTTTAACTCTGTGAAACTGATCTAACTTCTTGTGCTAGCTAGAGTTTCTTTCACAGGTGATTAAACAACAGCATGAGCTGCAGTTGTCTGTATTCACAAAAGAATAAGGGAGAAGAAACCAGTTATTTGTTCAAGGGGTTCCCATCTACAACGACAGAAGATAAAATTCATAAAAGCATCTCAGAACAAAAAATAAAAATATTCAACTGCACAGGCAAAGCAAAACCTGGAAGGTAGACTGTTTGTCT
Organism: Cinclus cinclus; assembly: GCF_963662255.1. NCBI lineage: Eukaryota > Metazoa > Chordata > Aves > Passeriformes > Cinclidae > Cinclus > Cinclus cinclus. Next base: position 67,095,239 of record NC_085046.1, read on the forward strand.
ATGTTTTTATTATTTCTTTTTGGTAAACACTGCTTTCCAGTTTCAATAATCTCTTGAATGTAAAGACAGAGGCTTTTGCTGTGCCTGTCTGTCCCTGCACCCCAGGCACTCACAGACAGCCTGACTGCTTAACCCTCTGGCAGCTCTGCTGAAGCACAGCTAACTATACTTGGCAGTTACTTTGCAGATAGCTAGAGAGCAAAATCAGTCAAGCTAAATCACATTCATCCAGAAAACAAACAAACAAACAAACAACAAAAAAAATGATAAGCATTGAGTGTGGGACCTTGTCTTCCCACTTTCTTTTAATAACAAGTATGCACAACTCCTGTTTAGCAGCTACCTATGCAAAACAGCTTCCTTAGGGCTAAGTTCTTTCCTCCTGCTGTTTGTCCACCTGTTGAACTCTGCTTGTTTTGATGGAGCTGGCTCCTACTTGAGAGGGGTGTGATGGCACATCCACAGCACACCAACAGGAAAAACCCTTGGGACCTCCAGGTTAGTGCCAGCCCAGCCTAGCACCTCTGCCTGGCATGACCTAATGCATGCAAACACACAGGCTCCTGCAAATCCCAAAAGCAGTTCAGCTGTGCATGCAGTGTGAAGTATGCCAATAAGGCAGGGCCAGCTAACATGGGTACAGCACCACAGTGATGGGGCTTTGCTATGTCTGGAGTCAGTCACTGGCTGCCCAAACTGCTTTCAGTTCTCATTCCTGAAACGTGTGTGCTTCTGCCATGTCCTAAAAGCCACAGCAGAATCCATGCCACAGCAAGGAATGTGGTAATCCCTTCATGTTTTAGTTTTGCATGTTTGAAAGGAAGCAGCCTAAGCTATTGAGCTATAAACAGGAAGACACCCTGACTGCACCTTTAACTTTTACTGCGTAGGTCAAACATCACAGCTGCTGTGATAGCTCTATGCATATGATCATTAAGGAAAAACCGAAAATTCCAAAACCAAAGCAGCAGGTTCCAGAGTTCTCAAGGAGAGTCACAACCTGCCCACATTACAGTCAGCAGGTTGTTCCTTTGGCAGGTTAAGCAAGTTTCACTGCATGAAGTTAAGGGTAGAAAGAGATTACTAGAGCTACAGACCAAGATAAGTGGGAAGATAATGCCAAGAAGTACAAAGGATAGACACAATCTTCATCTCTCCCTTTTACTTTGCAACATGGATGTCATTCTGCCTCGAGACAAAATTTATCACCCAACATGGGCTGAACTTCAGCAGATGCCAAGTCACATCCACATCCATAACCTCTTTTAAACACTCCCTTCACTGAGGCTTCTTCTACTTGAAAAGTTTCCTAACCATAATTAAGGGGGGGGAAGTATTTGTGTTGCCTTACTCCTTTAGAAGAGTTTGCCTTGATTAGATCGTACATGTAACAGTGAAAATGTTCAACCTCACTGTTTAGCCTGCCAAGATACAAGAAGAACAGGAACAAAGCTGTGTTTAGAAGTTATTTTCCCTTTGTGACTATAACAACATATTTTGGCCTGACAACACTGGTGTACTTAGAATGCAAAAGAAAGGCTCATAAGTCAGGCTGGCTTTCAGCATCTTACAGTGATAAAGAAAAATGATATGACATTCATCAGTTCCAAAAAATAAAGATAAACACTCAACACTTTAAGTGAGAATGTAGTTCAAAAAAAAAAAGAAGGGCAAAGTTAGGACATGCACAGAAATGCTCATACTCAGTTGCAGATGCAAGTTACAGTAATGTGCCAGCAGCTTTAAAGTGACCACTACTGCAGCTCAGAAGACAGCCAGAATCACAGTGGAGGAAACTTGGATTTCCTTTTCTAAATTAGGTAAATGAATTGTGGCTCTGAGGCATGCTACAGAGCAACCAAAGTACAGGAGGCAAATTCAGGAAGGTACAGAGCCCTGAAATCTGCACCTCATAGTCTCCCCAGCATGCATGCAAGTACACATACACGAGGGACAGGGCGGAGGGTGCAACACTAAAATCCAGCCATGGTACACAGGATGATAGGAAGGAGATATAAACCTGCACTTTAATATTAGGGAGGACTCATTTGCACGAAGTGCTAGCTAGCCTTGATTAACCTCTCAAAGAAAGAGATAGAACTCTATTTAAAATTAGACCAAAGAAAGAGCCAGAAGAATTTGCAAAAAGTAAATATAAAATGAAAATAGGAAACTAAGTCTTTTCCAAACATGGTCTGATACACCTCTGAACTAAACTCTTAATGTTTAAGAACGGCTATGTGAAAAAAGGAAATACCTTGCTATATACTATGCTTTTTGCAGCACAGCTGTATGAGAAAGAATTCTGCTCATAATCTCTTCCCTCCCTCTCACACAAAGAATTTCACAGGTGAGCCAAGAGGATCCAGCTGTGCTAGGATTGTGTGCCAGTCATCTCTCCCACCAAAATCACATTTTTTCAAGTGCTTGACTGCCTTTCATTCCATCCTCCCCAAGTACCACCTTCTGCTTCCCCTCTTCTGCCACAACTTTCCTCTCCCCTCTCATGGTCACATGAGCAGGATGACTAAGATGATAGTGCACAAGAATTCCCCTGGCTTCTTTCCTTTTCTTTTTTTTTTCCTTCCCTTTTTAACAACAAATGAGCAGAAAAAATTTCTAGCCCCACACTGTAATGCAGAACATGATTTCAGGAGGATGGCTATTCCACTAGAACAGCAGCAAGTGAATATTTTGCTACTTTCCATTGAAGCATAGACTTCTGTAGTAATAGGCAAATACAGAACTCAAGTGCCTTTTTCCTTTTTCTCTTGTGGATGGTGTTGGAAAAGTGTCCATGGGAGGTGACTCATGGGGAGGGCAGGGGAGCATGTATTCTGCTGAAGTGACATGCAGCCCCTGCTCACCATATCCAAGTCTTTACCACATCTCTAAAAAGGGCTGATGAATTTTCTTAATGCCAAGGGGATTTGCATATTGATTGTATAAGCTTTCTGGAGGTCTCAAAACAGGGCAGCCTACAGCTTCAATGCCAAAACCAGAACGTAGGCAGGTTTTGACTGGCTGGCTCAAGGCTAGAACAAGCAGCCAAAGCATCCTGAAGGAGGCAAATGCAAGATGCAGCTGCTCCCAACTCTGGGTCCTACTGAATTATGAACAAAACCAGGAGCTTCTGCTTTGCATGCAGATAACCTGATCAGCACCACCTTGGCTCTTGGATAGAAATCATCTCTCAGCATGCGTGGGAATCCCTCAACTCTTAATTCTGGGGAGAAAAAAGTACACTGTAGCTGCACCTTGAGTTTCCATGCCTCCTGATGTACTTCAGGTCCCAAAGGAATAAAGGCCTGTCTGGCTCAGAGGCCCAGCCTAAAGGAAGGTATGGAACAAAAGGGTGCATTTGCAGCCCCTGGGCAGGGTTCAGGGTTAAGCCTCTCCCTTAGAACTATGGCAGCACAAGCACTGCTGGCTTTCAGTCAAGAGAGGTTTATGCCAGGTAGGTCTGATTAGAAGGAGCAGCATGTCCAGAGGGGGAGCAGCAAGCAATTTCACTGAGGCCTGGTTGGGAAAGTCCCAGCATCTAAATCAAGATTAATTCTTGAGCACAGAATCCAGTGTATGTATAAACACCTCCTCCTCCCTCATGTCTGTGGAAACGTGGTGGGGAGGCCAATGAATCTGGGAATTATCAGTCCAGAGAGATCATCTGACAGTATCAAGTTCAGGTTCTGGCTTCATATCCCACATATTATTATAAATTTCTCCACTTTACCACTAGATGTACCCTATACTCTACTGTATTGCACATGATTATTCCTCATCTCCCTCATGATTTCTAGGCAGTTTGGTATCAAAACCAAGTAGAAAAACCTCATATATCTGATGCTTATCTGAAGACGAGGAAGCCACACATCCAATCATTAAAATCAAAGACAAAGAATAAAAATCAGTGCTTTCCATCCTTCACCTTATTTACAATACACTTTGTTTTTCCCCTTACAACAAAAAGAATTACTCAAGTTCCCAAGCTAGTCTGGGAAGGACTGAGCTGGTCAATACAATTGAGCTGATTCAACTACTTTATGTCTTTCACTGTTTTGTGTCTCAAGATCTTTCACTTCCATTGCTCCACCCAAATAACAGTAAACAAACTCCAAAGAATCATAAAACCCCTTTTCAATACTTAAGCAAAAAAAATCTGTCCTTCAGAACATGATCAAATACCTCTGATTTGAAAGAAAAAATAGCCTGCTTTGTTAAAGCTTCAACTTAGTGCCATGCTATCAGAATGAGCAGGAGAACAGGATGCATCCAAGACAGGTTGAATTTTTGGACCATGATTTACTTCAGACCTCATGAAATGGAAAATGTCTCATAAAGAAAGACAGCCTTTAAAATTACACTCCTTTCAGATATTCTTATGTCACATTATCTTCATCACTGCTTTCGTGTCATTCTTCTTAAGAAATTACTTTAGCACAAGTTGTCTGGAAATATAGGAAAACACAGGGAACTTCTCTTGAAAGCTCCTGCCATTTCATGCATACAGGAAGTAAATCCTAAACAAAGAGAAAGTGAAACAGCAGTACTTTTAGGAACAATCGTTTAATACCCTGCTGCTAAGTCCCTCTTAAGAGTCTGGTGAATATGACTGAAACTTAAGTCAAAAGTGCATTAACGTTATGCCCTTGGGCTAAAGAGTTTAGTCAGTTGTTTGTTTGTTAAAACAGGTAGAGAATCTGTATTGACTATGTATTTCCAGTGTTAATTACCAACATCACCCACTTAAGAGAGCAATCCACTCAGCCCTCGCCAGTTGTAATCACAGGAACCAAAAAGATGCAGGTAATTTTGCAAATCGGGCATGGTCTGTACTAGGACAAGTTTCTGTTTGTCTTCTCTTTTTGGCTTAGCATTTGTATCCTCAGAAAACGCAAAAAATGGCCCAAAAAGCCCTCAGACATTCATTCATACATACTTCGCAGCAACTCACAAGACAAATGGGAAACTCCCTCTTACAACTGCGGAGCAATCTCAAAATTCCAAGCACCCCCATACACTCTCTAGTGGTAACCACAGCGTGGGACAAAGCAAACGAAGCTGAACAGCAGCAGAAGTCTATGGCTAAGCTGGTAGGAAAGTCATCGCAGTACATGCAGGGAAAGGGTAGGGTGGGGCAAACAGGTCCCAGGAAGGATCAGATTGGGATGCCCTGACTCACTTCAGCCACATGTCCGCAAGCAGGCCCAGCAGGAGATCCCCCTGCCATCTCTCCCCATGGCAGCCAGGCACTGCCACCCTGCCGGCGTGGTGGCACACCAAGATCCTCCTCCCCACACAGCAGCGCGCGGTGGCACACGGGAGCGCCCGTCCCTTCGGCATCTCCCAGGTGCCACACAGACATGTCCTCAGCATCCTCCCCAGCTCAGAGTGGCTGCTGCACCGCCTGGCTCCTGGCGCAGCGAGACTCTGCCGGCAGACAACATCATCATTGGGATGACAGGAGTGCCATCATTCACATCCACCAAGAATGGCTGGGTGTGCTAAGGATGAAAAAGCCACTGGTGATTAAATTCGAATGAACAGATTTCAAATCTCTTTTCAGCACTGCCGGGACAGTCTGCGAAGTTAGCCAGTGCCACACAGCTGCCAATACGTGATACCTAAGGATATATGACACACACACATGCACACGGAGCATTCCATATTTTTATCCTTGAGAAAAGTTTTGCTTTTCTGTGAATAAAGGCAAATTGTAAGCATGAGTGAGAGGAAAGATAATGATCTACAAATCCATCGAGGGGGGTACCACTTCTGAATAATTATGCTGTATTCACATTTAAGCAACTACTTGCTGCACAGACTCAGCAAGTTCAAACAGGCTGAAATTGATACAACTGCATTCCCAGCTTGGCTCAAAGTTACTTCTGTTCCCTAACAGCAATGTTGTCAGAACACCTCAAAAGAAAAAAAAGGGAGACAAATATTTGCCTGATGATGCTGTGACAGGGAAGTGATTCAAATCATGCCTCCAAAGCAAAGCTTCCCAAAGGACTGCAGAAGAAAGCAGCTTGCACCAACCCTGGTGTAAGGGAGGGCAAAAGAGGAGGAAATGTAGTGTGAACTTCCCAGCCCCACTTCACCAAGCTGTCACACACAGTTTATATTATGTTCAGAGAAAACCTATGTTAACAATACTGAATACTGCAAGGAGACTTCCAAACTGTAAGAAACTTCTATATGGGACAAGATCCTCTTTTATTAAACAAGACCCTTCTCAGGCCACTATACTTCCTTAAGCTTGGAGAAAAAAGTGTATTAGTAAAATTAAGGAGAAATAATATTTTTAAAGTGTACCAAAAATCTGGCCTGGGCCATTCTGAACTGTTTCCTTCAATCATTTGGAGATTAGTGGTTTTCAGGCATGTTCTTTACCACACTCTATAACCTTATTCAGTTACTTAATTGCTGATTTTTCTGGACACTTTATGTTTAAAGAATACAAATGTTATTAGAAGGTAAATATAATTGAAGCCATTTAAAATTTTAGTAACAGAGGGGGAAAGGAGAGAGAAATAAAGAGGAAGTTAGAGAAAGTATATCACAGCAGGGAAAAGATTTATCCTAAAGGGCAAACACAGTCGGAAGAAGTCCTAGGTATGTCCTGCCTCCCCTCCAGAACCACACCCCTTTCTTAACCAAGCAAACATAAGCCCCAGCTACTTCCCAGAACCAGGCAAAGCCCTCTTGCTGTTGGTTCCCTCTCACACCCCAGTGTTGAGCAATCCTGATGGGCACAGCACAGAACGACTTGCTGCGTCACACAGCTCAAGAAGGAAAAAACAGACAGCCACAGACAGCACTGCTGGGGACGCTGTGTGCAGATGGAGCCAAGTATCTCTCCCCAACACTCACTCACTCACACACACACACACACACACACACACACACACACACACACACACACACACAGAGCTGCATGCACGCAAGGAAGCTGCATGAGATAAGGGAGGCACATCTTCTTTAAAAGCAGGGTCTCCACATTACCCCGGTATCAGCAGCCACCAAGTATCTCAAGGAGCAAGGAAGTAAAAGGTTATCACTGCACACACACAAACTGCAAACTTCCCAGCGCTGAGGACGGCATCCCAGCAAAAGAGGTTTCACATGCTCAGCCCATTTCCTCTCCTGTTCCTGAACATGTGGTCCTCCTTCCTTACTGCACTCCCTTGCTGAGCAGAGAAGCACTAGGAAGAAGTTTCACATCTTGTTATATGTCTGTTTAGTCAAACTGGAAACAAAAGTCTCCCCATGACCTGTGCTGCTTTGCAGGAGTTTGGGAACTTTAGCCCTCAAGTGGAATTCATTCAGTCCATGAACAACTGTCACTTTACTCTCTCTCCTCAGTCTGAAACTGTCAGAAAAGCTACCACTGAAGTGTCATGGTGTAAAAAATGAGCCACACAGAAGCTGTACACCTCTGTTTCAAAGTATCTTTCCACATGAGTCAGCACAGGAAAGCTGACTCTGATGATTTACCAAAAAAAAAAGAAAAAAAAATCACTGAAGAGTGTTTAGCAAACTTCAGCTATGAGACCAGCCTGAAGAACTCAGCATATCTACAGATACCCTCAAGAATCAGAAAGCAGTATTTGCATATTGTGTGTTATTTAGCAGTTGTAAAATGGCACTACTACTCTAAAGACTGTCTTTGCCTAAGCTGTGTACATCGTGCAGATGAGCGTCATGGCTCAACAACTTGAGTGAAAGGATCTAGCTATCTAGCTAAGTCCAAATCACAAGATTCCCTGCGCTTTTTAATTAATTTTTTTAACAGCTACGCATGTTTCCCCCAGTGCTGACAATCTACTGTTATGGAAGACCCTATTTTTGACAGAGGGAAGGAAAGAAAGAAGAAAAAACTTGCTGACCCTGAGAGGGGGTATGTTCTGCTGTTTGCTGGTTCCAGCATGCTGAACTAGAACAGGCTGAGCAGGTTAGATACTGAGGGGAAAAAACATAAAGCTGGAAGACATACATTAAAGGTGGAATGACAGCAACCACAAAGCAGTTTGTGATAGGCTTTTTCCTCATTCTCGTGGGTTCTTTGCCCAGGAATCTTTTCAGAGCATAGGAGGACAGGGAATACATGTTCCTAAGAGAAGTGATGCAAGTGTTTCTGATGTGCATGCACAACAGGCTGAACAAAGATTACCTTAACATACAAACTCTCTCAGCAAACTTTCTCACCACCAACATTTTCTACACAGAATCAGCCAACCGAAGTACAACTTACAAGACAAACCACCAACCAAAAAGCGAACAAAACAACATGTTCTTTGTTAACCTTGAGAGCTAACACGTCCAAAAGAATCACATGTCAGGTTTATGGCACAGGATTAAAAGCACCTCAACTCCTCATAAAGATCACCTGGATTTTCTAGTGCTTGCTAAGTCAAGGCTTGTGTTTATTTTGTAGCTCTTCAAGGTGAGAAGGGGAGGAAACATGCCTAAGAATACTAGACCTTCAGAGGAGGTGATATTCCTGAAAGGGTACTTATGTGGAAAGATCAAGGTCTTGCACTGCCATGTGCTCTGAGACTAGAGTCTAATCTGTCAAGTGGCTTGTGCTTATTTGAACTGTGACATGGGTAACAAAGCAGCACTAAGCTACGCTCAATACGCTCTGTTATACTGGAGATTTATGTTACTGCCCGTGAGGAGGGTAGCATTACCCTGCCACATCAGACCACCCTCTCCTCGACACAAATCACACCAGAAACCTCAACTTATTAAGAGTGTCCCCTTTTTTTGCCTTGCACTAAACCAAAACGTAAGAACCCACAACCTTACAATGCACAAGGCTAGACTTTGCTATTGCTTAAAGGCAACACACAGAGGAAGATCTAGGACTAAAAAGCACAGTGAAGTCTTGTGTTTAGGTCCTGAGGAGCTCTGGAGATGCAAGTATAATGTTCCTCATTGTGTATGCTTAGGTTCTCAAGAACAATAGAGCTAATTAAGGTCTGCATATAAATCTTAACTCTGCACTTCCTTGCTTCGCCTGATTCTAATCAGATCTCAACATTCATGTTTTTGTGTTAACTTCCTCTGCTGTTCTTTAATGATAACTGAAGGGGGATACTGTCCAAGCCTACAAAAGCAGCATGTAACACATCTGAAATCATGGCATCTCCTTTCAGTTCTGAGGGCTCACAAGAGGTTCTGTGGCACACGAGGTCACCCAGAGTCTTTTACTGCTGAAGATACTAGTGGAGCAGGTTTTTTTAGCGCCCTATTTGTGAGCTATGTGAATTAAATAAAAGTTTATATATAATCTTTCCAGAAGTAAATCTACTCAGCAACAGTGAGACAGACAAAAGTTTCTTCCTGGAACAATTAAAAGCACTGTAGACTTCTAATTCAAATCAAAGACACAGAGAAACAGACTGCTCTCTTAGTGCTGTACTGTTGTTGAGAAGGCTGGCTTTCTTTCTTTTTTTCTAATTTAGCCTTCTTCAAAACATGGGGGTCCCAGCAAAATACCAAACACGTATTCTGGATATTATTCTGGGTATTATTTGCTGACAGGAGAGGCCAAAAAAACTTCACCCTACCTGCTTCCCCATCCTTATTTACAAAACATACTAGCAAAAAATGTAACAAACATTTTTAACTGCAAGGAAGACCAAAACAGTTATCATATCTCACCTGCTTCCCATAACTACAGTCATCAGTTGTGGTAAGCTGCAGTATAAATCGGTTACTAGAAGGCAGAAGTTAGTCCTTTGTGTTCATTATCCCTGCTGAAGAATTAGGGCACTTGCATTTGCTGAAGCTTATCTTTCACTAGCATGCTGACAGTGGTTAAATCATTCCTCCACATATAAGGAGTAGATTTAAAGGCCTCTAGTACAACCTGGTTCTTAATATTTAAGAGCAGTGCTTATCAATCACTACATTGAAATAATACCTCCTTAGGAAATGACCAAAGAGACATTCCTATTGTGCAAGACAATGAGGGACAGCTTTTTCACATGTGTGAAGTGTCAATCATTTTCTGCGTGGCAGGCTTCTTGGCTATTTTTTTTTTAGCTTCAAGATCTTGCACATTCAGTTTTTCAAAGCTACACCAAATTTCCACTTGCAGACCACCAGAAAGCAAACCATGTTGTAATAAGGCAGTCCCTCTCCTCTTCTGGGAAAGAAAAACAGGGTCTTCATCACATTCGGCTATGCTCTGCCTCTAAAACTCCCATCTTAAGCAAATGCCAGCCTGCACATGCTGGACCACAGAGATCCTATTTGTATTTAGAGACTGGGCATTGTTACTGCACTGCACCCCTCAAAGCACACACAGCGTACTGGAAACAGGCCAATGCCATAAATAACATGGGAGCAATTCACAGGTGCAATGTAGGGAGAGGATGGATTCAGCCAGATCTTGAGGACACTCTGTCTATTGGACATTTGCAGAGTCACAGGTGGCCTGTGTGCATGCCTGCCCATGACACACACACTCTTGTTAAAGGGAGCAGGGAAACCTTTGAAGTGTACGCATCTCAATTCCCATGCCTTCATCAGGATCCAACACTCATTTTCTCAGCAGTGCATTACAATCTTCCAGACGTGCACACTCTTCATACGCCAGCAAAGATGGCCGGTTAAAAAGTCTAAATTTACAGATTACTCTCCAGCATGTGCATTTTCTGTCTTTCTCAAGAAACTCAGTCAGCAACACACAGGTGCACAAGTAAAGTGTTGTTTCAGGAAGACCTGAACATCAGAATAGTATCATATCTTGATTAAAAAGACAGCTGTTTATCTTTCCACAGCATATTAAAATCAGAAGTTTGGGAAAACTATCTAGAACTGAAAGTAAGACTGAGAAATGAAAGTGCCTTCTTAATTAAAAGAAGAAATACCTTCTTTGATAGGACTCTTTGTAAGAATGCTTCAAAGCATAGCTTCTGTGATCCAGATCTTCCAATCTGAGTTTCAAAGACTTCTGCATGTGGTGTTGCATGTGGTGTTTCACATGTGCCAAAAAAAAAAAAAAAACAACTCCCCAAACTTTGAGACCTGCTCCTGAGATGGTATATAAACAGCCCACAAGTATCTAAGCAGGATGTATATAAAAAGCCATTATGAATAATTTTGCCACATATGGGGCAAGGAATGGAAGAAGAGAAAGAAGGTAGATACTTGCTATATTTTAGTTTCAAATGAAACACTTCAGTTAATTTGCATTACTGGACTTATATGGACAGTCTGGAGAAAACCAGCCATGGACAATGCTCCTTCATTTACCAAACTGGGGAAGCTGTGGTTGAAACACATGTATTATTCCTTTACTCTTTTCAGACTTGCCACAGAGCCTTTAATAGCTTCCCACTGGAAACTGTCAGGAAGGTCATTTCTCGCCTCCCTTTTGGCATTTATACCCCATTAACATTTTCTAGTTGCATGGAGAGCATGTCTTTGGCAGGGAGAAAAATGTGACTTTAAAGTGATAGGCACGGACTATCCTTAGTCACAGAAATGGAAAAAGAACTGCTGGCAAAGTAACCTACCCTCAAAGGAAACACTTTTGGAGCAAGTGGAGGCATCGCCCTTCCCACTGAAGGCTGATGCACGTTCTATTTGAATGCAACACAGTGAGTCAAGTAAAATTTTTTTCTCTACCTCAAGGTCCCTTCCTAATGCTCACAAACCACCACTACAATCAGAGCAGCAGCCTAACTCCTCTGTCTGTATTTTGGGGAGAGGCAGTGATAGAGATGGAGTAAGAGACTTGAAACCTCCTATTCGGTGTCAGAGTCTAGACCCAAAAGGGCTCCTCAGAGTTGGGATTATTCACAGATAAACTCCCTAGGGAGTTACTGTGACAGTACAGATGGAAAACCTTTGGAAAGTCTTTAGTAGCTGCAATCTTCTGAGTAGAGACAGTACACTGGAAATCCACCTCTCACAGAGCTACAGAAACTCTTCATATACTCCCCTTCCCCTCCATATAGTTTATGCTGCTGATGGAGATATGAGTATTCAACTTTAATTCACTGTGACTGAGAGAAAGCCACAGGGTCTGTCTCTCTAGCAAAGGGTGAGGATAAGGCATATCCTAAGTTGAAGATTTTCTTAGGTACAGATCTTTGCAGTGCCAGTTATGGGATGTTGAACTCAAAACTACTGTGGTATAACTCTTTCCTCCAGATTCTTAAAAAGCCGCAAGAAAACCATGCTCCCAAATCTCTAGCCAGCTCCTGATTCTAGAAGGCTTGCTATTTCCAAGGAAACTTGCTCTTTCCAGTACTGGTCAAAAAGAAAACTCTAAAAAGCTCAGCATCATCTCCAGGCTTTCTTCTCTAGAGCAATTAATGATGCTGATACCAGGCACTAACAGTCTTCCAGTTGCTGTATCAGCTTGCACCAACCCTCCACAAACAGCAGGAGCAGCACTGATACAGCAGCAGACGGTCAGCCAGTGCATCAGGAAGAATGAGAAAATCAGTTTTTTGCTCTGGACATTGAGTGCTCTCCAGAGACCTTTGCTCTCTCCAAACGTGACTGTCCCCACAGAAAGTTCAGGTCACTCCTGGACAGCCTGGCAGCCTGCAAGAGAGTTTTCTGAAATACCCTGGGCTCAAGGTTCCCTGTTGAAAATCCTGGCCAAAAGTCACACTGGTCAGAAAAGGAAGCAGGTTTTAACCTCTTTTTCTTACTGGTATTGCACAAGAGAACCTTCCCCCTCCACCCCAGTCTGCTGTGCCCATTCAACTTAACTTGTTGATGAGGAGCCAAGGAGCACAACAAAAAGAAACTGGACTTCATTTGAGAGGCTATGACTCATTTACAAATGAAGTGTTGCACGTATTGTGGGAGTCAGGAAGGCCAGCATCGATTTCACAAGTGAAGAGTACATACAACACCCCAGCACAGCTACACTAACTCAAGGAGGAGATGTGCAGGAAACAGTGTTCTCACTTACTCCAAATAAAGTTTGGCTGTTGCACAGAAGTTTTACTGTAATGCAACAGAGCATCAGTTAAGAGCTCTGGAGTTATTTTTCTCCCTTGGTAAAGTGCAGGTGGTGAAAAAATACTTTTGATGATGATGGTTGGCACTTGAGAGTGTAACAACATTGGTAAGCATTTTCTAACCCAAAAAAGCAACCAGAACTTGTCTCCTTCCCTCATCTACTCAGCTGAATGTCTAATGATGTGGCTGCTTTGAGGCTGAAAGACAGATCAGAAATTTTGTTCTTTGATGGAAACAGCAGTAAGCACTCCCATGGCACAGTATTTCCCTGGACAAAAGTATTCCATTGAACTTTTTCCCCTAAAAGGTCTTTTAAAAGTCTGGATTTAAAAATAGCATATTCAGCTAAATAAGAGCCAGAACATGACAGAGGGGGAAAAACAGAAGAAAGACATGGCAAAAGCACTACACATTCCCCCCCCGCCATTCAGATATCAGCAGACCAACTTCTCCCTTGCTCCTCTCCTGCAAATTAAGCATATTTGGTGTAAATGCAGTAAATCCTGGGAAGCTCCTGCAGGACCTTCACAAGTTACAGTGATTCTTTACCAACACACCACAAGTTTCTGCTAAACCTGTAGCTCCTCTCTCTGACCCCATGTTGTGCAATGGTCCAGGGATACCACCATGCTGGCTACCAGGAGCGCATGGTAATATTTTTTTTTTACCTTTTTCTTTTTTCTTTTTTTTTTCTGGTTTGGACATACATCTGTCACTACTTAGATAATGGAGCACAAAAAGAGAGAACAATAAAAGAACTGCACACAAAAGAAGAGAAAGATGGATTTGCAGTATAATCTAGCTAGGAGTAGAGAAGAGCAGACATGGCACCACCACAAACGTGGCCTGCAGGAGTTACACATGAGGCAGGACCTGGCAAACTGGTCCTTGCTCCAGAATCCTGAGGCAGAAGCAGTTTTGAATGAGATGTGAGACGCATTCAGCCACAGAACTGACAGTCCATTGGACATGATGCTACAGCTAAGTTTGAGATGCCTGAAAAAGAAATTTACTTCACACCATCTTAGACCAGAAATACCTGTTTCAGAAGGAGGTACTGGTGGGCAAAATGAACATCTTCCTTGTGAGTATGTCATAGCACCAGATAAAAAAATTTGATTTCATTTTGCATTTATCCTCATCTGCCTACTTGCACATTCATGCCTTCCTTCAGCAACATGATCAAGTACTACAGTCAGTTATAGCAACAAGAAAAGGTTATTCACTGAAAAAGACCAGAAGGCACAGTCTGCCAACCACAACTCTCCTTTAGCAGAACCAGCATATTTCAGTGTGCTCAGGATTTTGCTTGTCATGAGTCCGGGGTCACTTGTTACAGAGATACCAAACTTGGGAACAGCCTTTTGCTGCTGCAGGGCAGCCCTGCACAAGAAGCAGCTTAACAGAACTGACAGGCACCTATCAGACAAAAAACCTTGTAATATCAAGATTTTCCTTTCATGAACTTAGATCCTTCTTAGTATGGTCATTAAATATAGCACTCCATCCTGGTAACTTCAGGCCTCATCTTGTTAAGTAAAAAAGTTAAAACCAAACTGTCTTCTCATCAGAAGGTTCTGGTCTCTACTTCTTTTGGGCAAGTCATTGAGTCTGGCATTTCTAGTTATAAATTTGCTACAAAAACACGCTAAGAATTTCTGTACAGGGAAACCTGCATAAGCAAAGGTGACTGCATCAATCTCCCATAGGCCTGGAGTCAAGTTTCAGGGGAAGCCTTCTAGGAGGGCATAACAGATACCCAGTGAGCAAAACCCCAAACCAACCACAGAAGCAGTCCTCCAGCAAGCCACCCAGACACCAGCAACTGACCATCCCAGAGTTCCACCACTGGAAGTCACCCTTGGATACTGACAGTGGCATCAGTTGCAACTCAGCAGTGGCCCTGCCTTCCTCACGTCACACAGACTAATGACCTGACCTGGAAAACGTGGCTCACAACACCTCTGGTCAGATGAGTCAGATGTGTGATTTATTTAGTGCCCAAGGCCAGTATCTCTTTGTGTTTTTCCCTTCTCATTTTTTATCTGTATTGCCAACTCTCCCTAGTTCAGATCAATTGTAAGTTGAATAAATATGGAATTACAAAACTGCATTCCCTCTCTTTTCACCCATGTTTAACACGAGCAAAATTATACAGAAAAGGTAACGATGCAAGCAGGTATTACTCCCACTGTTCAGGACTACATTATCTTTCCTACTGTCATCAAAATCATCCTTTCATTCTACCTATAGCACACTGCTTGGAAAATGATTGGTAATAATCAGTGAACAATATCTCTTCCCTTCCACACAGAACCAGTCCACTACCATCACTCCTGCCCTTTTGCTTGTAAGCAATATTCTCTTCCCTACCTGTCTTACAGTTTCTTTGTAGGTTGTAAACTCTGATATGGGGACTAAAGCTATGTGGGAACCCATGAAGTCTTAAATCAGTTCTGAGATGTTCCACCTATGCAAATAAATGAATACTGAATCAAGTGGGGCAGGAAAATCCATGTGCTTTAACATTTTGTTCCCCAGATGACAACTGTACATATTGCTACATCCTTACAAAGGCAACTACGTTTGGAAATTTATGCAGAGAATCTGTCAGATCTATAGTGCTGTAAGTTGTCTATAGTGGAAATAAATATTAATGTATGTATTTAAAAACAAGATAAATATACCAAGGAGGCATCTTCATGATGGCATTTGAATACCTAAGCACATAACACCAACAAAACCCCAGATGTTCTAATGCAACCACTTGAATCCATTACTCCAAAGCTACAAAACTGGAAGCTCCTATATAACTTGGGTATATATTTTTATCCCCTGAGAAAAATCCATTTGTCATACTACTACTGCTACTAAAAAAACCCAAAAAAACCTGCAACAACTCTTTCTAATACTTAAAGAAAACTAGAAGATCTTTATTCTGATTTTCTCCCACTACTTAAGCATCCTAGTAGCTGTAGTGTGTGTTATGCCACATTTGTAGGTCACAGATATTCCACATTTCCTGCCCAAGTGTCTGTAGTCAGCTCACTAGTCCCTCCAAGGAAACAAAACAGCCCCCTATGCTGTAATCATTTCCAAATTCCTGGGACACGATCAGCACTCACCTGTGCATGTTTCCATTGGTGGTGAAGGACTGTCCACATACGGAACATTTATAAGGCCTTTCACCTGAGTGCACCAGCATGTGGCGATCAAGGGAGCTCGCTGAGCTCAGAGACTTTCCACAGATGCTGCAGGAATGGTCTGTCCCTCCAGTGTCAGTGTTATGCTGGAGAAAGCAATGATTTTTTTTACATTGAATGCCCCTTCTGAAGTGCCAATAAAATATCATCAAGAACTATAAACAACTAAGCAGCTCTAAAGAGCCACATGGCACAATACCTTTTATGAAGGTGTGCCCTGTAGATACCTCTCCTCCCCGGCCCTCCTCCCTCAACTCCAGCCCCCCTCCTCCCCCCTCATCTTTAACTCCTTAATGCACCAGCACAAGTAGCTGTTTTGTACAGGCTGCAATGCAGCATTTCTGCTGGGTCTGCAGCAAAAGAGGATACAGAGGGACTCAGCAACAATCCATCAGCCAAATGGTACCTTGGGACACTTTAGGCTGTGCAGTGGTTTGGGGTTGCATGAACGGTAAGGAAAGAGGATGGAATTATGAACTTCAAAAGTTCAGCAGAAGACAGACACTTAAAAGCAAATACTCTTTAAAGATATTAATTTTAAACTTACTGTGCAGTAAGACAACAAAACTAACTGTTTCTGAATGTACATACAGACTTCTATGCCCATAGGATTGCATTACAAGATCAAGTTATGGCCATTAGCTACTGTGCTATATGTACCACTCTTTCTTACATGCATTCAGAGATTGAAGATTTCTTCACATAAGAAAACAACAAAACAAAACAAAAAAAAACCCCAAAAAACACTGGATGATTAAGAAAAAAATAATTAAGCAACTGTTAAAGTACAGGAGGAAAAGCTGAAGTAATAAGTATCTAGTGAAGCCAATCATCAACCACACCTTAGCATCCAAAGCAGAACCTTCTGCTAGAGAAAAGGGCAAACCTCCTTATTAAGCATGCATATATTTCAGGAGGAGCAAGAACAGGCCTGTAGCTGACAAAAAAAAAGTGCATTATCCAGTTTAAAAAAAAAAAAACAGCCTCACAAAACTGCTATATCCTATGAAAGACTGAGAAGCTCTTCTGCAGTGAGTTGATTTAAAAATTATGTCTTCCTGCTTCTTAATTTGCATGACCAGTAAAAAGATCTGTATTCAAACAGGATAATAAAAGAGGACTTAGGCCTCATGATGGAAGCGGTTTTCCGGATCCTTAGGATACTTTAAGCTATGCAGAACAGGACACACATCCTTGTTTGAGCCACTGGGTGGGGGGTGGAATGCCAGGCAAGGAAGGCAGAAAAACTACCCACCTCAGGGTTAGGTTTGTGGGGTGTGCTTTTTTATGAAAATGCAAGAAAAGGCTAAAACAAAAGTAAAACAATGGAAGCATTTCATTGGCTTGCACATGGAATTGTTTTTCACCACTGCAAAATGCAACCTGGCAAATGAAGCACTCTTAATAAAAGTAAGAAATCAAGAGCTGGTACTCTGCATACCTGACGAATGTGCATAGTTAGCTGGTGCTGTGTAGTGCAAATCTTTTCACACAGAGGACAGGTATAGGAAGACTTCTCTTCTTTTGTTTCCTGTAGACAAAAGAGAACAAAACAATCAGAAGGAGTATCTGTAAAAGGACTAAAAAGCTGTCAGTGATGAAGGTGGAAAAACAATCCATCCCAAGTAATGATAACAGAATAACGTGAATTTACACATTTATCATCTGATAGATCCCTCAAGCAAGTTTCAGAAACTTCTGAATTTGCAAACAGGGGCCATTTCAACTACCAGAGAAGTACAGCAGCTGTTTTAACAACACACAGATACTCAGCAGTAGCAGTTTAGGACAGGAAGTGAAGGCAAGTTAATTGCAAGGAACTCAAACTGCCAGGAGGAATTTAGCTGACCAGAAAGTAATTCCTGGAACATCATCAGATTATATGGGCAAACATCATTATTCTTCCCAAAGATTTTTAAATAGCACAAGTTGTCAGAACTTCAGATTTTCCACCCCATCTTGACAGCAAAGCACTATCTTGGTGCCCTTTTGTAGGGGCTGTATGTTCTGCTCCATGGCTGACTCAGAAGGAAGAGTGGCATTTACTGAATCATCAGCACCATTTCCTTTAGCATCCTGTGTTTCTGCTGGAAGCATCCCATCCAGGCACACCAGCCAGGCCCCACCCTTCTGAAGCTTGCAAGATCTGATGAGATCATAAGCAAGAAAGAGGTGACAATGTCTGAGTGTACGTGACTCCAAAGGAACACATTATGAACCCTGCCATTCTCCGCCCAGGTGAGAATCGGGAGTGACCATGGTCAAACCACGAGTACAAACAATGAAGCCGACCAGAGAGCTCAACCTGATTTAAGTATGCCCTTGAGACACTGAGCAAAGCCACCACTCTTCCAGCCAGGGATGAAATTAAACTCTTGCAGGAAACAAAGCTGTTTGCCTCAATTTGTCCACAAGGATGGCTACTGGATGATGTAAAGGGCATTTTCACAACCTCACCAGGAAGCCAGGCATGGCTTATGCACCAACACCTGCATATTAAAAGCAAGACAATTTGGCACTCAAAATTAAACCTCAGTTTTCCATTAGAATGATGCACACCTCTAGTGACAAGACAGTCCAAAACCATCTCTGCATGACCAATGAGAAAGCATAATTTTTAAGCCAAGTGACATTTTCTACTGAAGTTCTTTGCCGGCTATCTTAAGTATCATTAGTAAAAGTTTGAAAACAAGCAAAACAGAGAACCCATTCGCAGCAGCTCTTCAGCTGCAAGTTGATGGGTATGAGTGTGTCTGTGTGTCTCCTCTCTCCACACAATTCTCTTCTCCAAATGATATTCCAAAGTCATCAACTCAGAAGCAACCGGTTCAGTTGTCAGACACAAGTTGTCAGACACAAGCATTCACAAAGAACATTGAGAATGACTAACCCAAGTCTCTGTGACAAATCCTCTGGCACATTAGGATGGCGAGATGCTGACACATTGTTAGAGAAAGTTATTTTTTATGTCTCAATAAAGCAATATGCCCTCCTGCACGATTTGGACAACCATTCTAGAGAGTCCATATACTACATTTTGTTTTCAAAAACAGGGCCACAGTAATTTCACAATAACTTCTATGACCTGTAGACATGGATGAAGAGCTATTTTCTGATTCTGCCTGAAGAAAACAAGTCTTGAGACTTAGTTTCTAAAATGAAAGGATTAGGTTCTCCCACTTCTCCCCACTCTTTTGCTTGTACATGTTTATCCAACCACATTTCAGCCTCTACATCCCAAAGGTAATCAGTGTAGGCCACATATACAGGCTGACGTCTAATGTACTAGCACTTGCAAAACATTAGAAAGAAAGCAAGAAAGGCTGCCATTATGAAGTCTGAACATTCAAAGAAAATTAAAATGCATTATCTCAGTGCCCCTCCCCCATTTTTATATACAAACGTGCAATTCACAAACATTCATTCCATCCTACTTATACAACTTTAATTCTACTATATGCAACCTGACCGTGGAGTAATGTTCAGCTCCAATTATACTGCACCCTGTTAAAAGCTGGCTCAAGACAGAGAACAAACACACTGTGCCGTG
This sequence comes from Cinclus cinclus, assembly GCF_963662255.1. NCBI lineage: Eukaryota > Metazoa > Chordata > Aves > Passeriformes > Cinclidae > Cinclus > Cinclus cinclus. The sequence goes on from NC_085046.1 coordinate 67,114,991, forward strand.
AGGAAAATCCCTGCATATGTGCTGACAGTTTAGATGATGTTTAATCCCCAGGCTATTTCTGCAAAATTATCAACCCACTACTGGTTTTTTGCCCCCTCCTCTTTAAACGTGTGCTGCAGTTCTACATGATGCACTTGATGATTACAAAGCCTGCTTTCCAGACTGCCTTCTCTTCAAATCAGCAAATTAACAGAAGACAGAGTAATTACTGGTTCACCTTGAAGCAAAGATCAGAAACACACTATAGCTCAGCCAGAGCTGATTAGTATTGAATCTGGGGTTTATTATTAACTAAAACCCAAACTTTCTCCAGTGGTCAGACGGGCTACATGCTGCATACCGAAACACAGCTCAAGCAAATCTGCTAACTAACCCAATCCAGACCAAAAAACATTAGCATCCCTACTGTAAGAGTACCCACATTCACCAATTTAAAACGCAGCACTCAGCTACACCACCAGAGCCAAGCTGGTGAAAACACAGTTCTTGAACTGAAAGATAAAATTAGCAGCTCATTTGTCAGCTACTCTCCCTTTAGTAAGTCAATCTGGTACAACAGCTCTGCATTCAACTGATGGCAAATGCTTTTGGAGTGTTGCATTAAGTCTGTCTGTTTTTCTCCAGCCCAAAAAACACCTCTGTCACACTTTTTATTTTCTTCAAGAGCAAAGCAAATGACAAGTTAAAATACATGCAGGTTGATTTGAGAACATGCTTATTAGACTATGGGTAGACCACAGCCAAGATAAAGTCAGCATTATAGAGAGGACCATAGACTTTGGGACAAAGGTTCAGGGCAAAACGTTTCGCTGCCAACTCATGGGAAACAGCATTCAGAAAAACAGCTGTTATTATCCTTGAAATTATAATAAGGGGCATATTCTGACCAGAATCTGAGATCCCTGCACTGCTACACACTAAAACAATTCAGCGCATTCATTCTGCTATGCTGAAAGTGGAAATTGACTGTATTAGAGCCTGCTAACAAGATTGATACCCACTTAATATTTCACATCTCACTGCTATTTTCTCAGTAATGTAGTCATTTGCCCCTATGGCCTTAACAATCTTTCAGCCTAAAGACAAATAGGCTATTTACTATGTTTTCAATGTATTTGTTTATTTTTATGCTGTAAGAATCCCTCTTAATCCTGTCACATTTACTCTAGAGCTTCCTTTGATTCGATGCCCACCGAAATACCAGGTGGAATAAAGGTCACCAACACTAATAAACTTCCCTGAAGCCAGACCACATGGTGTACCGGTGGACAGCTGTGTAACAGCATTGCCCTGACACTGGTCTGGATTCCAGTGCCTCACTTCACATGATGAAATCAAGGAATCAGCGAAGCCTCTCAGTGAGAACATTGTAAATAAACCTTAGAGCCAGGTGTTAGACAACAGAATCCCACAAACACAGCTGTCTGTATACTGCCCATTCCTCATTTAAGGATGTCTATTTACAGCTAATGGCTTTTAACTCCTTTCACGCTAAAAAATCCAAGACAAGTCATAAGTCTGTCAACTGGGCAGCTACTCAGCAAGCTATTAATAAACTACTATAGGAACATCACATGAGTCACGCCCGTCAATCTTTTTGGTCCCTGTTACATCTTGATTCCTTTACAAAGTCTCTGTGCTTCACCTCTAGCTCCAAAGTCAAATGACCACAGCGATTTGGGAGTTTTCTTGATATCCTTCAGCACATTCTTTGATGGAGCTTGGCCCAGCAGGAGAAAAACACAGATATAAATAACTACAGCTAAACTGATAATGACTCTCTCCTTCGACTTGTTTAGAACAATACTGCTATCAGCTGGTGCCATCAACTGGTAAATGGAAAAAACCTGATAAAAGCTACATATATTTACTCTGTGAAATTCATACAAGGCATTCTGCAATAGCTTTTCAGGCTTTTATAAACAAGGAAATTAAGGGCACCTTACACTACAGGTGTGAACTCAGCATCCTGATGAATGTTTTGTTCCAGAACCACTTTTAACCATAAATCACTTGACTCTTCTGTGGGGCAGCTACACACCTCATGAGATTATGCTAACGCAACAACCAGGAGAAAGGATGCAGCAGGACAAAATGGCAATTCTTAGGTGACTTTGTCACTGCTAGGGGCATCTGCTAGACCAGCTCACCACTGCATGGCACTGGAGCTCATGCTCAAACATTTTATGTGTCATCCCAAGCAAGCGGACCCTGCTGATTCCAAGTTTTCTAAGTTATGGTCTGGAGAGATACCAGAAAACATACACAGAGGAACAATGGCAGAGGCAAGAAACAATCGCTGAGGGGAACAAAGGCAAAACAATCAAAGAAACACAAATTATATCTTACCATTTTCCAGGTAGCTGCTTGTCTCCCCTTTGCCCTCCCTGCATTTGGGTTTACGTACCTGGTTCCTCCTGCCAATCCGATTTGGTGCAGGAGATTTTGAGGGGGATTTGACATTTTGAGAATTCCCGCCATTTTCAGCAATCTTCCCCACATTCATCACTGCTGACATCATGGCGTCAATGGAGGACAAGTCTGCTCCGTCCAAACTGTTTGGTGAACTTGGTGATGCCTTATAGCTGTTTAAGCTTTCCAGCTGCTTCTCTGGAATTAAAAACAAAAACACACATAGGAGTTCCTAGGCCATCTTAAAAAAACCCAAACAACCCACAGTATTTTCAGCTGCCTGTAACTCACATCACACTCTGCTGGATCATCATGGAACACAGGCAACAGGCCATAATAACTGGAGTTCTTATAACAGGACAAGCTTCTCATATTGGAATGAGAAAGACCAAGTTTACATTTTTCTCATAGGACATTCCCCTTTTCTTCATTTTCAACCTTAATTCAATATGGAGCTTATAGAGTGATTTACTTTAGACTCTCTTGCTGTGAAACAGTATTATCTGTGGTACCTTGTGATCACCATGAACTCGTAGAGCAGTACTGACAAATGCACACTATGGCAAGCACAATCATTCAAGCAGGCAGTGTGTTTCAAACAGGACTGCACAATTAAGGCATTAGTAACACAGTGTAGGGTACTGGGTTCTCTTTTAAGCATGGTTTAAGCCAGCTCTGTATACAGAATTAACTAAAGGAGCAAAAAATCCAACCAAAACAAAACCCCGTATCCCCCCTATTGCCTCTTTACTGCCACAGATGGCACATATGTGATTTTGGTACACCAAGCCATACTAGTCCATAGAGAATATGTGTTACATACAGGACTCACATCACAGCTAATGCTGTCGAGGTTCAAACTTCTCCATCACATGCAGTAAGTGGCAGGGATGCTCCTATCTCAGACACATCAAACACAGAGGAAAGGCCTTCTATTTTCCTCTTCACAAATTTGAAAAGGAAGACGCTTTCGAATTAAATATGTCTTTACCCCTCAAGAAGTCTCCCTAACAAACAGGAACACTATGCAAGTCTACTGCTCTGTCACCTCTGGTGAAAAGAAGAGAATTTTAATGTATGTTGTGAGAAAGTCACTGCAACGGAAGAGTATGTGAGGGTGAACAAGGAGGAACAAGTTTGTCTGTGAACATTTGATCTCTGCATAATACTGTCTTTGGAACATAAGTTTGAGGATTATAAACAGGTGGTTTTTTGAGGCTAAAGTTATGTGATGCCAAGTTACTGCGAGCCAAGAAAATCTTAGTTTGGAAGCCTGCAGTGGTAGCTGAGAATTTATGTGCCTATGCTTCTGTTCAACATATTTTATACTTTTCAGAGAGATAAAAGTTTGGAATGGGAAAAGAAATCCATGCACCAGTGCTTTTGCTCAATGTATCTTATACTCTTCACACAATAAGGTGCATGGATAAGTAAGAAATGTTTCTACATTCTTAATCAATGTCCTAATTTACAGAGTCACAGAGCTAGTTGAACCAATTACCTTCATCTTTCTCCCCCGATTGACTGTGGCTCTCTTCTGGGTTGCTGGTCTCTTCACTCAGTGTTGTATGTACAGTTGCGTCTGGCTCTTCAGCCTCTTCTTCAGCAGCACCCTCTAGCACTACATGAGGGAGAAAGCAAAAAGAGAAAGGGAGTAAGCTTTTATGGAAGCCATTTCAGGAAAGTATGACTACAGCCCTTTATTTTGAGGGGGTCCCCTGACTACTAGATAGGTCTGATGGCAGAAGCACACCAGCACTGCCAGTGCATCTAAGCACTCTCATGAGTGCCCAGGCACTGGGCTGGGAGATGCTACTGCTTCTGCCAGTGGCAAAACCTGGGCAAACAAAGAAACCCCTATCAGCTTGGTCTGCAGTATTAAGCCAGCAAAAAATGGGAGGAAGAGAGAGCAAACTAGACTACCACTGACAGTAGTGACATTTGATTAAGAAGTTGAAGGAATATTCTGCATCTAGAGAATTTAGGAGATTCAATTTGATACATGCAGTGCTCCTCTCTTCTCTTCTTGGAAGATTAATATTTACTCCAATGCATGAATTCATGGTGGCCACCTTCTTCCTTCCATGGTGAAATTACTACAGAGGTTTCTGGGACCATTTGGCACATTCCTCACATCCACTGCCCAAGGTTCCCACATGAGTTGAAGACATAAGTAACCATTGTATGTAACAAGAGAATTCCTCCACACCCCTTTCTGAAACCACAAACATATCATGCTATCACTGGGGTTTAAGGAAGGGTGCCTGTTCTCTCTGGAGAATGACAGGGCAGTTAAGCATCAGTTTTAAAAGTGATGGGGAATGATCAACACATGAAAAAGTTCTTTGCCCACAGCACTTATGGCTATGGCTTCTGGAAAAGGTTATTTGTAATAAGGAAAACTACTGATATGTTTTTTAACAGAGAAATACACCATTATAACCTTACAAGCAAAATGCTTACTTCATTATGAAACAAACAAACTGTGGACATTTCATCATCTCAGATTTACATATAATAACCAGTAAGCTCAATATAGGTTTTCCTTTTATCAAGATAACAGAGACAATTACCTTCAAAACACTGTTAACAGGGTTTCTTCCTTTTAAAAAATTACATTCTCAAGGATGACATGCAAATCAGTCATACAACATATCTTCAAATGCTGTTTGATCAGCATTTGAAAACAATAAACAACTAAGTTAGCCCAACTGCCAACAATTTGGAGCACCCAAGAATAGGCAGGCAAAAAGAAAGGGCCCACCTTGTGTCAAATGGTTCCTCATTTCACACCTTGCCAGACAAAGCAGTGAATTCAACCTTCCTACATTTAGCTGCTGACTTCTGGGGAGCAGCACACAGATGATCTGGCACAGCAAGCCACTGCAGTCTAGAGACAAAACCTGGGACCTGACTAAGCCCAGGTAGCGTAAGTGTCAGGAAAACATCAACCTCTTAAACACTGCTTTCCATCTGCACCTTGAAAACCAGAAAAGCAGACTAACCTGAAAAAAAATCAAAATAACTTTTCTCTAATTTACTTTTCTGTACAGAAAATACTAGTGAGCCCTGTGACACAGGGATTTCTTGCTCCAAGGTGAGGCCAAGCACCCATTCTTTTGTGTTTTCTCCAATAATTATGGGAGCTATTTATTTGCTTGACTTTAACTGTTGTACTGTTGTAAGTTTACTGTTATTTTGTTTGTTTTTTAAAAAGTTCCATCTCATTCAAGAGCAATATAATTACTTCTTTCCTCCCTGCCCCCACCTTACTTTAATCACTTAAGTGGTAGCTGACTTACTTTTGAATAGAATAAGCAACAGAATTATTTTCAGGACTGGCCTAAATCTAAAACTGCTTGCTCTATCTGCTTAGCAGTACCAAAAATAAGGACCAGTTTAAACTATTTGGAGGTATTTCTGTTAAAAAAGTAAGTACTTCAGTCCTTAAAAACACCCTAAATAAACAAAATACACAAATCCTTCCAAAATACACATATTCATTCCCCTTTCAGTCAATACCTAGCACACTAATGTCACCACTGATACATCCTGGAAAAAAAATCTATTGCGTAACTGTGAAGACTTCTGTGTTTGCCAAGATAACTTAAAGAAAGACAGTTCTGTAGCCTCCCAGAGAGCTACAGTCAGAATTTCTAGCATTGCTTTTAGCAATACTGAAAATGGGAAATGCACAGAGAGAGTGGGCAGAACAGGCAGGCATATATGCACATTAAAATTCCCTACCTAACGTTTCAGAAAAACCTGCCAACTGGCTCTCCGTTTTTGTTTGTTTGTTTGTTTTGGTTTTTTTCAGGAGGAAAACTTCATATTATACTATTACAGCCTTTCATAGTTTCTATGAGCCAATGGTTATTTTTCTTTTTGGAATCCAAGTATCTTCCTCCAAAGGTAAGCAAATATATATAGTCAGAGATCTTGTCCTTAAATCCATTTTCTGCGCATTAAAAATTTCCAATTTTGAAAGCAGTCTAGAGACTGCAACTGAACTGCTGCATGTTTTTATTTACCTATGTATTTTCCACTCTTTTGCATGAAACAAAAATGCACCACTGAAACAAAGACAACTGCATGAGCAGCACACACAAATTTCAGAAGCATTACTTTCTATCTGCAATAGGATATAGAAACAATAAGAACGCTGGGCCAAATCACTCCTTCCTGTGGGAAAACCCGTGGCAGAGCGCCTTTAGGCAGGAACATACTGAGAGATTTCTCTTGCAGGCTTGGGTTTTTTTTCTTTGGGCTGGTTGGTTTGGTGTTTGTTTTTTTTTTTCCCTCTTTAAAAAAACATATCACTGAGGATGGGGAAGTGCTGGGATTTTCTTCCACAGCACCTATGAAGCTCAGGGAATCAGACAGGTGGCAACCAAAACAGATGCCCTATGCCATACTGCCTTCAGGACTGTAAACCCTTCCAGCTCACACCAAATGCCCCAGTGTGGAGGTTGTGCTGACAGAGCCTCCTTCCTCCCTCTCCCCAAAAGAAAACAAAGACCTCCACGAAAAAGGATAAACAGGAAATAAGCTGAGAAACAGTGCAGCCTCAGGTTGCATTCAATTTATCGGACCAAAGCCTCTAGGAAACAGGGAAGTGGTCACAAGCATTCAAGTCATCTTCTACTTTGAAGAAACCCCCCAGTGTCACATTCATCCTGCGTGAAAAGGAGGAAAAGCAGAGAGCAAGTGACTAAGCAAGAACGCTGACAAATGGTAGGGGGACAGGACCAAACAAGACAATGCAGCCCTCTCTGCATGGCCACACCAGGAGACCTGTCTTTTCTGCAGGAACGTGTTCCTTCCACTTGATGAGGTTGCTGACAACATGAAACTGGGGCAACTTCCATCCCACAGAGAGACCTGAGAGGCCTATGGCTCCTGCTTCTGACAGAGGTACACCCCTGATGTCCCACACAACCAGCTAATGGGAGAGACACTGCAAAAGCAGAGCTTACAAAAAAAAAAACTAAAAACAAACCTTGTTGCTTCCCATTCAGTCTGTACAGGAAGACACTTGCTAGACCTATTTCCTCCTTTGGGATAAAGTGTGACTCCACTGTATGTTAAAGCCCACCAACAGTTACTCCCCCCGCTTTGCTTATGTATATTTATTTAGGTTTTTTGTTTGTTTGTTTTAAGACCACTCTAAACAGCTACAGCTGTTTCTCCTTCTGGTGAAGAGCATCACAGATGAATCAAAAAGGAGAACACAGGCCAGAGGAAAAGGAAGAAGAAAGGAGAAAAAACGATGAGTCTTCAGAGTCACAGTCACTTGACTTGCAACTGAGAGGCAGCTACACAAGCACAGAGCAGCACGTCCCGGCCCCTGGGAGCTGGTACAAGTCTCTGCTCCAGATTGCTCCACTGTCTTTGCACATGAGCTCTCCCTTTGGAATAGATAGGAAGAAATGCACAATACAGGCAAGAAGGGGAAAACCTGGTACACGTAGCACAAAGCTGCTTATTGTTCTGCCTTCTGAAAAAAATCCACATTAACCTTAAAAGCAGAAGCCATGCACTAATTGGGCCAGGGAAAGATTAACACTCTTGGCCAAATAGTTTTATTGGTTTCATTAAACATACTGTAGTATTTAGTACAGAACACAGTGGGGAAGAAGAAGCAGGGAAAAGAAATTACAGGTTTAGGAACATTCACCCCCCCTCCATATTTCAAACCACTTTTTCCCATGAGGTCCAAACAGGAATCCTGAGCCTTCTTCATCATTTCCATTTCAGCAACACTATTAGCTTAGTCAAGGCTTTCCCACTGTTTTTTTTCGAAGTGGCATGAAAAAAACCCCAAGGATCATTTAAATGAAGGCCAGACCTGCTAGTATACAAATTTAGACAAGAACAGAACATCAAAGAGAGATATGGCATTTGAATAAACAAAGTTTACTGTTTACCCTTGAGAGTCTAATACCTAAGAATCGCTACTCTGCACTCCAAACTGCTTCTGAGGCACTGTCTCCTACTAAGCCTCTACACAGAGGAGCAGATTTTACTCCCAGAGCAAAAGGCAACACTCACAAGCACAAATGGTCACTCCCACCCCAAAAGAGATGTGCGCTATCACCCGCACTACCTTTTGAAAGTAACTTTTCATCAAAGCTGGCAGGAAGGAAAAAGGGTGAAAAGGCATCGTGTGGGAAGAAAAAAGGGTTAACGCTATTCAAAGCACTGCCTCAAGGCAAAAGAAAACCAAATGAACAAAGTTTTCCCAACTGACCTTTTTTAATACCAACTCTGCCCTTCCTACTGAAGTGTTGGTGCTGACTCCGCAACCCACCAGTAGAAAATTACACTGGGAGCATCACCTCACCATCACCAGTGCTGGAGCACCAGTACAGAGCAGCCCATGGGGAAAGGAAGACAAGCATAGAAAAAGAGTGGAATGGGAATATCTGGTGGCTGCTCTTTCATTTAACAGTAAAAACTAAGAATGCTACCCCAAACCTTTTGAACTTGAACCTGTAAGTAACATTTTCCTCTACAAAAAAAAAAAAAAACCAAAACCAAAACCAAACACAAAAACACCAACCAAAAGGAGTAACATCCATTACTCTCTGAGCACCAAAGATGACAGACTCTTTCTATAAACTCTCTGAGCTATTAGTGAAACAATAATTTTACCTGTGTTAGTGCAGGTATAATACTTTGCCTCTCGAAATACCCTGTGAGTCTACAACATTCATATGGCTAACTTGTACACAGACAGATACACCCAGACATGGAATAGACATGTGAACCAAATACTCATGGACATGCCTTAAAACCAAGTTATGGATGATCTTCTGGTGGGAGTGGGACAGGGGAAGAAGCACTAAACAAGAACAAGATGATTCCTGTATTTCCAGACTATTTTGCATGCTGTTGCTATAACACCTAACAGGCCAAATTTTAAATATTCAAACATGTTTTCTCCTCCCCTTTTATTTCCTTGCAAGCATGATGGGATACATGTGCGCGCTTAAGTTTTTATGTAGCTTTTGAAAATCCCTTTTTGGTAACTTATGGCTAGTAATGCTCTTCAGGACTTTGGGTCAGATGACCAGAAGCTTCTCTCCATAAAGCATACCAGAATTTGAACTTAGCTAATGCCTTTAGTGAACGACTCTGACTCACCATGATCCTCTGGCATTACATTGATGCAATACACTGAAAACAAGGAAGTTGTACTAATACAACAATGAGACACCATATGGGCAAAGCAGGGGTTTCCTGGGTGAAATTCACCTTTATGGTCCAACTGGTTTACAGCAATGCACACAGCTACCGGGCAGCCTTAATACAAAATGAATCCATGCCCATCCTCTTGGCCCTGTGCTCCATTTGCTAACTTGAAGAGGGAAGCCAAACGTTTGCACCTTTCGCAAGTGCTGTGTGCTGTGGGAACAGTCCTCACGCCTGTGGTCGTGTTAGGCTAGAAAAGAGAACTCATGCAAAAGCTGCTCCAGGAACAAGAGCGAAAGTGAAACCTGACGGTCTCCTGGCTCCCAACAGGAAAGCCCAGCACACTTGGTAATCTCGTCATAGAGTTTGATCTGAGCCTGCACTGAGCTTCTGACCAGCACTGCCCTTTTCAGGGACAGCAGTGCCACACAGAACACACAGCACTGCAAGAACTGCAATAACCTATGTCTACATTTAGGATCAGCAGCTGCTGATGGATTTTAAACTTTTCTAATACCTTGGCATTCTTTCTCCTGACCAAAGAGGTATCTGTGAGCTGCTCCTCATCTCTGGTGTTTGTATCAGCTTGTTGGTGAGTACCTAGCCCTCCAGGAAGCCTTTGTCACAAAACTGCAGTTAGCTTCAAGAGCTTGCTCAAGCAAAAAGGATACTGAGATTTGAAGACAGCTTAACAAACTTGGGACCGTGAACACATTTAGGCAACGAAATAAAGTCAGGGCAACAAGAGAGTAAATAAGCGGCTCTAAGCAGACATCCGTCCATTCCTTCCCATGTTGACAACTGCGAACACCTCGCCATCCTCATCCTTGCCTGCCTGCACAGCTGTGAGGAGGCCAGTGGGAAGGAGTCTGACTTCCCCCAGTCACTGGGAATCACAGCAACGCAGGAGGAACACGGAACAAGACACGCCTTGGGCTTTACCCAGCACATCCCCTCCCGTGCACCCTCCCCACTGGCTGAGGAAGGACACAAAAGCAATACTGTCTGTCCTTATAAGCTCTGCTTTGCATGTGTTCGGGGAGTGGGGACAGCTGTGCGGACGGCTCACAGAGTTCCAGGAAGTCAATGTGTTTCTTGGCTTTAACTCCCGTTTATTTGCCTTAGATGAAGTGGCGACCCGAGAAAGTCCCTTCACGTCTCCCTTGGGCTGGCACCGGCAGCAACAGGGCAGCACTCCTTGGGACATGGCCCAGGGTCTCTCCCCACACTATCAGTCTTTACCAGTCCGGTTGCTGCATCTCTCACTCGGGCCAGGGCTGGCTTACATCCCACTGGGCAAGGGGACAGCCTTGGAACATGGTGTGGCAGAGGGTGGGAGTCCAGAGCAGAGCCAGAGACTGGAGGGAGTGGGCCCTGAAGGCAGGATGGAAGTATTTTGCAAAGGCAGGATAGGTCAGGCAAGTAGCATCACACTGCCTGCCAAAAACACTGCCCACATGTCCCAAAGGAGCCCAGGACGAGGCAAGAGAGAAGAGGGGCAGGGGGAAGCTGAAGCAAGCACCAGTGACCAACCCCACTGTGCATGTCTCCATGCCCAAAAGGCCAAGGAATGGGAGATGCACCTGTCCCCAGGGGAGCCCCAGCAACCCTGGGGAAGCACAGCCCTGGCAGACAAAACCTCATCTCCTGCTTCTGCTGCCATCTCAGACAATCAAGAGGGGATGAAGGATTGCAAAATGAGGAAACAACCAAAATGTAGCTTTGTGTGTTTTTGCTTGTTTTTTTTTTTTTTTTCATTTTCACATTGCCCTGACAAACCCATTAGATTTAAAACCCTGGAGGGGACGTGAGGAGAGCTATAGGTTGATGTCCCACCACCTGTGTACCTAAGCAAGTATTGTGCTGAGAGAGAGACATATTTGTCCAAGAGCCCAACGGGTGAGGCTAGATGCATTACACTAGGGAGAGCGAGATGGAAAACATTTCTGAGTAACAGAGAAGAAAAGAGACCTCCCCTTCAAACACTCCAAGTCACAGAACCCCTCAGCTCTGACTGAGGAGAGGCTGGAGGCACGCAGGGCGGGCGAAGCGGGACGCGGGGCTCAGCTGGGTAGCTGTGACGGAGATGCTGACATCCCCAACAATATATGGCCAGTCTAAACTACGGGATATCTTGTCCTTTTAAGGTGGGCCAAGAGCAAGCATCTGTGCAGCAGCAGCAGCACAGCCCCAGCCTGCCATCAATAGCCCCTGGTGTCACTGAAAAAAACAGGGGCTCCTGTGCCATACCAACTGGCTGTGCAGATGCCTGGGCACCCACCCTGGGAGGAGACAATCCGTCTGCTTGTTCCTCTGCACAGCATCACGGAAACAAGGAGGCACATTAGTAACAAGAGGAAGAAAGCCACGATACCATGCGGCCGGGCTGCTCCCTGGCAATTGGTGGCTGCAGCTGTTGGAGAGGAAGGGAGGGAGGGAGGGAGGGAGGGAGGGAGGGCCTGTCCCTGTCCCCATCTCTGTCCCTCACCCTGATGGCCAACAGCTCAGCCAAGGGCAGCCTCAGAGCCAGCACTCGAGGTGAAGGTTTAAAGCAAATCTCTGGAGAGAGAAACAAGCAAACAATTCACCCCCTCACACTTGCTCTTCACATGTAGCCAGAGCTGCGCGTGTGTGCAGGATGGGTTCAACAGGGATTACAGAGGCAGGATGAATCACACTGAGGAAGATACAGAAAATCTCCTGTGCTAGTGCCCTGCTTCTTGTGCAGTGCTCTGGTTGCAATTCCCTTCCTCCAAGATGAGTATTTGAAGAGTTTCACAGAGGAACTGAATGCACAGGCAATTTTACAAAAAATCATTCTGAAAATAGGATAAGCTAGAAAAAGCTCCAGGAAAAATCTCCTCTTGGAGTAGCTATGTCCCACATGGTGTTTCACCACTCTAACTGCATCCATATGCTAGCAAACACAGGCAAGCCCAAGAGGGAGAACATCAGTGTGCTTATTGCAGAGCTCCCAACTCATCCTTTGCAGCCCAGGCACACTGTCTTTGCAAGAGATGACAGTGCACTCTCTGCTTGGAGCATTGTACCAGGTAGCTTTCCAAAACATTATATGCTTCACAAGATAATACAGCAAATTGAGAAAATAAAAACTAGAAATTACAGGGATTTAAACCCATTTCCTGGCAGTAGTGTTGCCAACCATCAAGATTTTATCATGAGCCTGTAAAATCTGATGGTGCTACATTACTTCACAAAATCTCAAATTTTTAAAGTCAAAATTCTAGTTTTTTGACTTTTGAAAAATGGACAACCATATTACAAGCTCAGCAAAACACAAAAAACAAACTGAACAGATTAATTTTAAAGCCTCAAGCTTTTAAGGATAACCATGATCTCAAGTGCTCAACCTGTAATTTTTTAACATACAGGGACAGCAACACAGTGTCCCTTCTCAACACAGTACATTTTGTACTTTGGAACATATACCTTCCAAAACTAAAATGACTTTTTTAAAGAGAGAAAATAATTACAATATTTCAGCACGTTTCTAACATTTTATTTAAAAGCCAACACAGCTGTACTTTAATGTTACTTAAAGATGGAAACCTACATCCAATTACGAAACTTGTTTTAAGCAGAAAGACATTCAACATGCAAATATTTTGCAGATAGAATGATTCAAGAGTTTGAAGCTCTTCTCACTGCTCTTTTCCAGGGAGCATGACTTGCTGACAGGATTAACTACTGCCAGGCTCACGAAACTGGGAGACAGCTGCCACATGGCAGCCATTTACTACAAAGCTCCACTCCTCTAAAGTTAGGAAAGAGGCAGACTTTTCATCTGTATTATCAGCAGGGCTCCTCTGCCCCATAGGCTTTAGTGACTAGGCTTTTTCTAAACAAACACCTCCTTTTCTCCCCCACCTTGTTAACATCCTATCTTCCTGTATTCTGTTTCTGGTCAGCACGGAAACTATTCCCCTTATCACATCTTCCAAACAACAACAACAACAACAACAACAACAACAAGAACAATCTATAAACCAAGATAATTTTAGAAGTTTAGAAACGCAAATCACATTTGCACAAATCACACCCTTCCCCCTGAAACAGAATTTTAAATTAGGGAGTTTTAGCTTGAGATTTTCAGAGGGGAGAGCACAGGCCACAGGAACAAGAGAGAGAGAGAGATATGCTGGAGCAAAGAGACTCAGAAGCATGCTGTACAGCTCTCCCTCTCCCATCCACCCTAGGAGGCACTTGTAATGTCAGTCTCCAGCTGCAATATCCCAAGGGCCCACTCAGCTTTTTCATGAGCAAGGTAACTGGTAGCACTCCTTTCGAGCTTCTACCTCCATGCCAAGCAGAGTCTGCAGGCCCACAAGTCAAAGCCATCATCTGTCCCCCACCGTAAGAGGCACATGCAGAGCTCAACTCAACCAAATCCTACAGCGGCTAAGGACCAGGAACAGATATAAACCAACTACATAATCTCCATGTGATACTAAGCATAGACAACCATCAGTTGACATTCTCCTGGTACCGTGAGACAGAGTTAAAAGATACAAACTAGCAGTTTTAATTTTACCGGGGGTTATTTGAGGTATGTATCTGCCACAGATTCTCAAGTACCAAAGATCACTCAGACTGAGGTTTACTGCTTCCTCCAGGTGAAGGAGAAATCCAGCCTTCAGAAAAATAGCTCTCTCCCACCACCTATGAACAAGGTGCCACAAGTTTTATGAACACACCCACTGGCTTAGACCAGCTGGCCGGTAGCCTTTGGGCTTGTTTGCAGAGGTCTAAATTCTGAAAGACAAAATTTCTTTCTTGGTTTAGTTAGGTATATTAATTACAGCACTAGATACTGCTGGTAAGCCTCTCCAAGTTGAGATCCACACAGGAAAGCCACTTGGAAAATTCTGAACAGCAGAGCTACTTGCCCATGGTACTCTTCAGTACGAGTTTTCTTTCTATTTTGAAGTACATGCAGTGCGAGTAACCTGTGGGAGGTGCTTCCAGCACACTGATAAAAAGAAACAGCATCTGTTCATTTTCATAAACTGCAACACGCATTCTAAGAAAGGGCATAGGGATCTTGTTCATCAATTTCTTATGGAATTCAGAAGTCCCTCAGCTTTATCAGAAAATACAAGAAGCCTTCTCAGGAACAATATATCTCTATCTGACCAGAAAAAAATATGTATTTTCAAAACAAGAACTGCATACATACACACACAAATCCCCCTTCATCCACAACCACATCCAGCAGCTGACCTTCTGAGTTTCTTGTAGCATATTCTATGCTCTGGGACTTTAAAAGCCTAGCAGGCATTTCTAAAGGATTTTACAAAGTACACTGGCCTGGCCTTGTGAAAGCTCATGAGGAATCCACGAAGGTCATCGTGCAGCTTAGACAGTCTGCAAACAGCATAATCCACGTGCTGGTGAGGTAAGAAATGACCAAAGTCGGGCGGATAGGCCTGAAGACTTCTGCAGGGAATGTTTCCTCCAACAATGCTGTAAACCCTGGAGGAAATGCCTGCTGATCTTCAAAGCCCTTCAGTAGGAACAGCCTTAAGTTTCCTGAACATGAGCATTCTGGTTGCGAGGCCACAATCCTCTTAGGCATACAGAGAAAAATATAAAAACCAAGGAAACAAAAAAAATATAAAATCCACTCAGGTTAATAACTGCAAATAACCAGCAAGACTGACCCTCTACTTTGCAACGAGCTGTCGGATCCATCCAGCAAAGTTTTGATGTTCCTCGGCACAACAGCCACACGGATCAAGCAGCAGCTTACAATCTCTGCAGCTTTCCTTTTTCTATTCCAGGAAGTCCTCCACACGTGTAGACTCCTGGACCGCAATACTCAGTTGTTCGGACTACGAGGGGATGCTACAGCTGTGGCTGCACAAGGTGTCCACCGTAACTATATCAAGGCCACTGCAGTGTGCTGCACTGCCAGCAGAATTTTAGGTACAGCCTTCAGTTGCCTGACGGGTTTCACAGGCGACCATGAGTAAAGGGGAGTCTGGACACCTGCACACTGCAAAGAATTGCAGGAAGTTTATTTCAGGAACGCTGGGGAAAAAAAAAAACAGACAAAATTGTGAACAGGTTTCTTCAGTAAGTGAAGTTTCAAGTTGCTATTCCTTCAGCCAAAAACGTCTGCTGCTAGTCCAAAACCACCCTCTCCTTCCAAAAACCAATTCTACTGCTAGTGTTTCACACATTTCCATGAAAGAGATGATACAGACAATTCTTGAAACAATTCACATATGAAAAGGGAAATTAATTTCCTTCTACTGACTCCATTGATATATATTTAACAAAAACATTAGCCTGAAACAAACTCCTATGAACTGTATATAGGTTCAACCCAGTTCTGGGTAAAACAGTAGCTGTCAATAGAGAAAAATGAACAACAGCAACAAAAAGTGATCAAGTGGCCTGTGCACCCACCCCAATTTTTGCAGGAGGACAGCAAGGGTTTGCCAGTGGAAACTTCACTAATCACTTTCATATATGCACACATAGCAAAGCAATAGTGAAATATCATAATCAGATCTACGATACTGAAAGTCACACTTCTTTTGAGGAGTGATGCTTCCACATTTACATTTTCTCAGGCATATAAACATACACCTCCACACAGCCACCTTCTTTTAATTCTAAGCATGAAACACCTTGCTTTGAAGTTTTAAGTCAGTACACACTATAACAATATTTTTACTTACATCTGTCTTGCTAAGGTCACTTAGAAAATACTCTACAACTAGAAGTGAAGAATACCTTAAGTACTTTAAAAGAAACACAAAAGAAAAATCTGGTATTATTCACTGATTAGGTTACAACTCTTTCAAGGAAAAAACTGGTGTTTCTACCCAACTGACAGGTTCAATCCTCCAAATTTCAGACAAAAATTGTGTTCATTGAGAGCAAAGGTAAAGGACAAAGAATAAAGTAAAGGACAATGAAACCTCAACATGAGAACTCATATTTTCACTCAGATGCTAGACGGTACAAACTGTTTTCCACTTCCAGTTCAAACACTACTGTTTTGTAGCAAGCTTTACATGCCTCATGGAACTCAACCATTCAATATAAAAAGATACAAGAGAAGAATTCAGGCAATCAGTAGCCACCTCAACCTGTACAGCAGACAAGCATGTCCTATGAATAAGTTAAAACAGGAAACTGAAAGGAGAATGCAAGCAAAAACACTAGTTAAATGAATTATTTTTTACTGTAAGGTGAAAAAGCTTTCTTAACCTACACACTCATTTCACAAATGGCAATGTGCAACTATCATTCTACCAAAAAAACAATAGAGGAGAGTCATCACCAGATTTGTTTCACTCATTTCTTCATGTGAATTTCAAATGGGGTTTCTGAAGATAGAAGATTTTGCCATCGCTATCTACTAACAGCTGAAGACAGAAATTGGCCCTTTCCTTATCTGTTGGGGTCTGGAATGCCACAGGGGCTACAAAGGTAGACATTTTCATAAACAGAAACATGTTCAGCATTTTCACACCAAATTTGAAACTACATTCAATAAAAATCTGACATAAAATGTATGAGACCTTACAGACTCAAAAGAGTCTCAGTTAATATACCCCTTTAAACTTCCTAAAATCTCCAAACATGGACAATTTCTGAAGTAACAAGGTCTCTAAAGTAGCAGTAAGCAAGCTCCCTGAAGGGTGGGGTAATTGGGAGGGTTATCACACCTCTGGGGGAAGTCACAGGCTCTATCTTGGCAGTGTTTCATCCCTTCATACACCCAGGGGACTGATTAGTTCATGATAAGCAACTAGGCACCCCAGGGAGGACGGTTAACCGTCTTACCAAAACAAAAAGGCTGCACAAATATAAGTCTCATTAGATTAAAGAAACACTATCTGCAGAACAGTAAATTTGTGTTTATTCCCTTCTACTGGAACTTGCAAGTACTACATTTTGCCTACATATGGCACACACAGATCTCAGAAATCCCGAATATGAGCACGTACTTGCTGCTAAATTGGTAACAAATGCTCTGAAGCATTTTCTTTCCCAAGACACCAGTGCTGTGATGCAGGAAGAAAGGAGGAGGGATGGAGGGGAGGAATACAGTAAATACTGATTAGAAGACTAGCAATCTCATTCATTTAAATTCTCTTCCTCATTGTTAAAATAGTCCCTATTCAAGGATGAGCTGCGAAAGCAGGACCTAGAAATGCTGCATATGCCTGAATGCTGACTGAAGTTTAGAATGAGACCCCCAGTCATCAGCAGGCCCACCATTACAGGCCTTGCTCCTAAAATAAAAAAAATGTTCTGGGAAGCTCCTGCCTGCTGTGAGGCTTGTGGTGAGGCACCTAGGCATACCACAGTCCTACCCATGTTAAATCTTTATCTCTGATGAAGCAGAGGGACAAATTCATCTTTGGCCTGCCAACTGATGTAAAGGCTCCAACACACGCCGATGGCACTGCTCCTAACTTACATCAGACTCAATGTATTTCAAAGTAATTTGATGGCTTAAAATATGAAGGAATGCTTTTCAGTAAGACGACCCCCTGTCCTATTCTGTTCTTTTATCTTTTTTTTAACAGTTTGCCATCCAGTGATAGGAGGGAACCCCAGCTGCATAGCCTGAGCTTTTATCTTCTGCTGACCATGCAACAACACAAAGCTCAGTGCTGGCTTTCCTGCTGCTTGCCGAAAGGGGCTGTTCAGCTTGTTTAAATATTACTTGCCTTGGGAGCCTTGGAGTTGTGCCCAAGCACTGTACTGTATCTTCCCAGCATCCATTTCAGCATGTACTTTAAAGGTCTTCAGGTCCCATGCACTGTGCTCCCTCTCTGCTACGGGAGGAGCCTCACAATTCCAGAAAAGAAAAGAAACCCCATTCAACACCTCCCTCTCTCCCCATTTCCCCTACTAATCCCTCTGCTTCATTCCATTACACAGGTAACAGAAATTCCTGTTCATCCCAAAAGCATGCAAACATATTTAGTCCTGTAAACTGAACCAACCGAAACCAAGGTAAAAGACATTTTGGTACAAAAGACTACAGCTAGGAAGAAATCAGATGCTACGTACCCTGTACAGCAAGCTACCAGTGTGCAGTGAGCAAGTAACCAAGAGAGTACAGTACCAAATGTGGAGTGAGTACAGCAGCCTCCTGCCATACTAAATCTATAGTCTCCATCGTGGATTTTAGAAAAAAAGAATCTTCAAACACAACCTTCTCTGAATTTGCAAACTTAATAATAAGGCACTTTCCTTTCCTGTTCAGAGTGGTGATGAAAAACTGGTTACACAAAACCAGAAAGGATATTCCAGCCTTTAGGAATTCTTTCAGAAGCCCTCCTTTTCACAATTACCATACAAACGGAAGGCTGAATTCTGGCTACAAGGTCAGGAGGAGATAACCTTGGCCAATAGAAATGATCTGCATCAGCCCAAAGGCAGCACCAGGCCACCCATTAAGCAACTCAGCAGGCCTCACTGTTAACCTGTGTGCTGCCAAAACCAGCTGATAGGAATGGAGAAGCAGGAGGTAAAAATACAGATTCACAATCTATCCATGACAGCTGCAGACACAGCCATTTGAATCAGAAAAACTTCAGTAAATACTGATGGTGAGAACTGTCCTGCAAGAAGATGTCTCCTATTTTCCATGGCAGCTGGGATGCAGAAATACATGCACTCACAAGCTGATGTAGGATTGCAGGAAACTCAAGGCTAGAAGTGAAAACCTGCTTTTAATCCATTCTGCTTTGCCTCAGCCTGCAGCATACAGACTGATTTAACTTGATGTAAGCCACAGCTGTCATTCAGAAGGACAGACTGTCAGTCCTCACTTTACCCCACAGCTTTGGCCATGTGTCTTCCCTCCGGCCTCATGCCAGTTCTGGAGTTTGAGCAACCACACGGTGATCCTGGATGGAACAGATCACGTGGAACAGATCTGAATTGAGATTAGTGTTTGTTTGGGTTTGGCTTTTGTTTGTACTTAAAAATGCACATACATATAGTTTCATCAACAGCCTTCACACATGGGAGCTGAGACATAGTCAAATTACACCCTCTATTTGAGTGAGGGATGAGAGACCTGAGCAAGAATGTTGTCGGTAACTCTACTCCTGCGGTGCTGCAGTACCGGGGAAAGATGAAAAGATGTAGTGGAACGAACCCACAACCAGCTCCATCTCCAGATTCCCTCCTCCTGCTCCCCCCTTGCTCCCTTCTCTCCAACTCAGAGCTCACTTGCAACATCTCTGCCATAAAAACATTTAAAAATATACCTGAAGTTCAGTTTTCTGATTAAACCCAGCAAAAATAGGTTTACAATAAAAGAAACTATCACAATTAAAATGTCTCTACTGCACCTCTCCCATGGCATCCCTGGATGAGAAGAGTAAGAGAGCAACAACAGTCTCAGGCATTGAGTTAGTACTTTTCTGCTTACCTATCCATTTTTTCCGACATCAAGGACTGGGTGTAACTGCTGCACAGTGCTAAGCACAAAACAAACACAACTCGAAAATATCCACCTCCCTTCCCGCACACAGCTGAAGTAAGCCTAATTTTCCACTCATTTGTTTGTTTGTAAACTTTTGTCAGTGACCCTTTCCCCATGCACAAACACAAAATTTACCCCCTCCAATACCACTCATGCTTCATTAAATCACATCAGTAACAATGCTGAGACAGTCTGCCACTGTGTGCCACATGTACCAACCAAAGCTCCAGAACCACCAGCAAGTAGGGCAAGCAGCTCACCTGGAGTCCCCATTTACTTTAGAGACAATATTTACAAACCTTGGGCCCTTGGATTTAACATAGAGCACAGTGGGAATGGCACACATGCTTCCACAGGGGCAGCTCACCTCCTAGAGAGATAGGTTTTTATTGTAAAATGCATCACCTTAAGGGGATAGAATGGGACAGAAGCAGAGAAAAGAAACCAAAGCTGCAGAGGGACAGGACGTGTTGCCCTGAGCATGTCCTCAGGCACTGCTAGCTCACATTGCTTGCACCATCTGATCTCTCAAAGCTAAACATGGAATGTAGGTAGCAAGTCATAACGCTGCGCAGGCCTGGAGACGTGACCCATCAGCTGTTTCTGCATTATAATTATTGCACTGGGGCACAGCAGGACCAAAAGTTTGCCTGGGCAGATTTCTGCAAAGTTCTGGCTTGTTAGAAATGACAAGGAAGGTCACATGCTGCTTTCAGATTTGTGATTACAGTCACTTTTCTGCAAGCCTGGCATTCCCTGTTTAAAATCCTCAGCCTGTAAGAAAAGTGGAAGGCCCAGAACTGTTTCACGTTATTCAAAACTGCATTAAGAAGTGAGATTGCACAGAACTGATCTCTCTCACCCCCCTTCATAAGACAGACAGGATTTTCACACAGATGCAGTAAAGCAGCACTCCTGAATCACCATACTCTGCATTTCTCAGCTGATCTTGGTCATTTCCCCTTCAGGCCACTTCTGCTCCCAGGCTTTCTCTGTTATTATTTTTAAAATTTCTGCTGCCAATAAAAAGCCTGAAAACCTTAGTGTAATACCATCATTTCCTTGTATTATCATATTCTCTAGCGAACTGATTAATTCTCAGAGTGATCCCGACCCTCAGATCCCACTGGGCCTCAACTGATGCAAAAGGCTTCTTTCAGATTTTCCTCCATTTTATTTTTGTCTCAACAGAGTACAAGTACAGGACTCAGTTTTGCATCTCTGGACTTAAAATGCAAGTATCTTTACGTTAAGGAAATCTGATTGTTTCTATAACATGCTCATAATTAAGCAAAGCTCAAAGAGTACAAGTCAGTAAGGAAACTATTTCATCCATATATATATATTCTACACATTGTACTGTCCAGGCTTTGGTCTCTATGTCAACTTTAAATTATTAAGAGCCCAGTTTTGTCAGGTGACATGAAGTTCAGTGCAACAGGTCAATGCAGAAATCATCAACAAAACCTGTAGAAGGACAGCAAAAACCTGCAGGAGTACACAAGCAGAGCATTTTTGTTACACAAAACACAGCAGGCACTGGATAGCACAGTCCCTTTCCAAAATCTGGATAGCACAGCCCCTTTCCAAATGACTGCCTTCAGAAGACTTGCAGACTGGAGGGATATTTTCAGGAGGCCACTCTGAACTAAGTCAAGCTTCCTGTTTGACACTATGCGGACTCACCCTGTCCTCCCCCCATCACTCAAACAAACCAAATAAAAATCTTAGCACTTTTAGCATATTTCCCAACCAAGATGCACTCATAGCAAAATCACTGTGAGGGCCAAACACTACAGGGATATTGCCCAAACTTGTAAGGTGCTATTTTTTGTGAGAGCAGAGAGGTCCTGGGATGCCAGGTAGTTAGTTAAGGGGAAGATGGGCACAAGGAGGACATCAGTAAGCGTTGAACAAGTCTGTAGGTCAGAAAAGCACACTTGAGGGTAAGAGACCAAAACCTCTGTTAGCACAAGAAGAGCTCCCATCTCTAAAAACCCACTCTCTATCTTATTTTCCCTCTCCCCTCCCTGATTTCCTTCTCCCTACTGTAACTCAGAACAGCAAGGCAAGTGTTGTCTAACCATGCACCAGAAGAACTGGCTAATACAATGTCACCCAGCCCACCATGAACAAAAAACACCAATGAACCCTGCTCGTGATCAATGCAAATTTTTGCTTTACTGATGGTATTATACTGCCAGGAGTTCCCTGTCCTTGCACACACACTGCCCTCTTAGAAACGCCAGATCTGCTCAAACCCAGATTTACAAACACATGCACAGATATTCTACACATCTGCTTCCACCTGGTGGATTACAAGAGATGGAGACTGCAGTGTTTTTAAAACAAACGAGTAAACCCTCTTCTAAAATTAGCTGCATGGTAATTATGTGGGCAAGTAGAGAGGGGCACTAGTGGTTGGGCTCAGGGGCAAGGAAGAAGTTTGAAAGAAATGGAATAAAAATCACTAAACTGTTTAAATCATTTTGAAATTCAGTTTTTTTCCCTATTGGAAAACAAACAAAAAAGGGTTCATTTTGAGGAGTTCTTCAAAAGAGAAGATGACAGAGCTACTCAATATTGTTCTGGAGTGCTTAACATGAATAAATAACTTCAATCAAGTGTCTTGTTAAAAAACTTAAAATTCTCTTTCCACAGTCCCCCTTTCCATAATCAAGAAATATATATATATATTATACATACACATGGTATATAATCAAAACAAAACCATGAAGTAATTTATTGCTAGCCAGAACTACAGAAACCAGGGGCTCTTTTAACACTTCACCAAAGCAAATGAGAAATGTCAGGGAGTATCCCGAGAAACTCTCTGTTGCAAGTTCTTTCAGACCTGGCTTCTAAAAATTTCTTTGCTATGATACTTGCAAATGCAGCTTTGCAGTAACTTCCAGTTCCATTTTCATAGACATATTTTAAAATGCAGCAGCAGCAGCAGCCTTTGCCCTGTGTATTGAGCACCAGGGGCATTTCATTCTCTGTGGCCAAGGTTTGCAGGAAAGCTAACTGAACATCCTAGAGGTCTGTCACATTTCTTTTTGCTCCAAATACTTCTGACTGGAAGCAAAGATAAATATTACTCCAGACTCAATCTGTTTCTCTCTTGTACCCACAGCAGCTTAGTACGATACAGTCAACAGGCTACTGCAAATTACACTCAAGGGTTCATTACAAATCAAGGCCTCAGTCTTGCTAATGAACTGATACTAATAAGTTCATTCTGTGGAGGAGAACCATTAGCTTCAGTAGTGGTCCCTGAATCAGGAAGTTTGTTTACATCACATGCACAAGTACTTACAATCTTCTGGGCCCTTGTTTTTATTTAGGAGACCAGTGGTGTTTGGCAAGGAGTGAAAATCTTGTCTGACAACTTTCAAACTACCCTTACTCCACATAGAGCAGAAGTGCCTAGAGAGTAAAGCACATTCACAAGAACAGCATTTTCACCTTACACCAACAAATCCCTCAACCAGGAATTCTGTACCCATACCTGTACATCACAGTGCAAGAGAAACAATCACACATTCCCCACGCGTGTTTTGCACCTGAAAGAGCGGACAAATATGGAGATGCATACACAAGATCACTAAGTGCTTACTTAATGTGTGGGACTAGGTTGCCAAGTTCAGTCTTTGCAGAGTAGAAATGACCTACTCTGCTCTGGAGCAAGACAGACATGAGGATGCTTGGCTTTCACTGGATCACACACAGTCCCTTTTGCTTCCAAATTACAACTGACATTAAGAGTAGACCACACTGGAGAAATCACCATTGCAAGTATCAGTTATTATAAGAAATAATAACTTGTTCAATTGATGGCTGTAATTCCAATTTCCCACTCACTTTGTCCTTCTCAAATCTCAATGCCCCTGCAATATAGCTTTGAGTATCTGAAGAACAGGTCAACTTTCTCCCCCTTGCTAGGGATTCAAAGTTAGCCGTAGGTTTTTTTCAGTTTTCTTTAAAAAAGGGGGACATGAAAGCAATTCAAAGCCTGAAGTCACTTTTCCCTCAGCTTCATTCTCAGAAATGGCTGAAGAATTATTTTTTTTACTACTTACTTTTCCTTCAAAAACAAATGTGGCCTGAAGCTAAACACCTGACATGCAGTGTTTCAGCACAAATGGTTAAAGCTCTGCAGAGCCACATGCATTAGAAAACAGGGGCAGTAATAAAGCTGCCTGGTGATCTCCAATTGGAAATCCTCCTGGCAGCCTAGCTTTTCATGCACAGCAACTTACTGACATTCTCTGTCCATTCCTCTCCCTGATTATTCTCCCTACACCTGGAAATTAGGAAGCTGACTGAGCTCCCTAAAAACTGGCCTGGTTAGCCCCAGTCAACCCTGCTCCAAAACGGTGAAAGCAGACAGTGCGATATCTCAGCAGATGAGGTCTGAGACTAAACCTCAGAGACAAGACTGGAATTGGCAGCAAACATTAAAGGTACCTTTTTTCCTTGAGTCCGGTTGCTCTCATGGAGCTTCATTCCAAAAGCCAAGAGAGATTTTCAATGCGTTTTTGGGGTTGCTGACTTTAAGCCCACAGGATAAACTCCACTTGTGATTGTTCACAACTCAGAAGAATGCTTGGAGAAAGGAAGCAGAAAAAACCTGAAATTCTCTCACAGTCACACAAGCCCAAGAGCCACAGCCTTAACACCGCCAGTTTCCCATCTCACTAAGCGTCTTGCAATACTTGTTTTTGTAATCGTTTTCCATGCTGTCTACACAAAAAAAGTACCTTGGAAGCCAGAATAACTACATTCCTCAAACATGGACCATTTCCAGACTCACCCCAAACCTTTCTGTGCTTAAGGTCCTACACACACGTGAACACACAGCTCATTCACAGGCCCGGCAGTTAATTCACCCTCAAGTCGCCCTAATTTTGAGGCTGAACACTTCCTAAACTTGTGCATCCCTGATGGCTGGCTGAGGGAAGGGCTGCCTGCTGCTCCCTCAGCATTCCTGGCTGGCAGGACAGGACTGCAGTGTGGCCTGCCCTGCACACACGGTGCCATCGTGGTGACTGCTGCGGATTCGGATTCCTTCTTCCCGAGAAGAGAAATTCACAGTGACAAACTGCCTGCCTTCCAGTTCCTCCTTTTCAATTGTTTTTTTATTTTTGTTTTGTTTTTTTTTTAGGACAAAGACACCTCCACCCCCTCTCCTCCTCCTCATTTCCTCATCACCTCCACTCAGAAAGCCTGAGGCTCACTGATCCCACAGTAGATGGCAAGGCCATTGAATCAGGGTCTGCTGGCTGGTCTGGAACCAGCCTAGGTTATGTTCAGACAGGGCAAATGCCACAAACTCTCTTCCAGAAACTTTAAAATCAAAATTGCAAACACTCCACCCATCACCTTGAATACTGTCAGTCAATAAAAATGCTAATAAAAGAAGTCACAGTAGGAGAAGGCTCTGGCTACCTGCCTGGGGTCTGATGATTGCAGGTAAGTCTTTTGGAGGAAGGGATGTGATCTGGCCACTGCTGGAGGTTGCTTCCCTCAGCCCCTCTGGCAGATCCTGCCCTATGCATCAGGCCCTGTGTTCAGCTCTCCTGGGTTCCTATATTTCTCGGGCATAAAAAACAGTAATGGCAGAACTCCACTCAAGAGCTACCCCAACTCAACAGTGACTATGTCCTCTTATCACCCTGCCACGATGCCACAGACATCCTGGGACTGAACACCCCCAGTTGAGAAGTACACCCTCTGTGGCTACATCAAAACAAACCCCGTTTTGGAAAGGTTTTTAAGAACAAAAAATCACAGTCCTTCTAATTCTTGTACAAGGAAGAAACTCTGCAATACCCGCCTTGTGTGCTTTGGGTCCTGAAAGCTGCCAGGAACAGCTGAAGGATGGAGGGAGAAGGAAGATTTTTGTGATGAATCCTCATTTCAGAAAGTTTTAGAAATAACTGTATGATCACATGGATGCAATGCATTGCTCAAATAAGTATGTAAACTCAGAACGGGAACTATTTTTAAAATCACAATGGCTTTAGGTTTTATATTTATTTACTGTTTTTGACTACAAAGGATAAATGATCACCTGTAATATAAAATCACTTTTCAACTTCAATATATAATTAAAACAGGAATTGATACCTTTACATCTTTCCTATGCATTTGTATCATAGACTCAATGGCACAGACACAAGGATGCCTACTTGTAAGGTTCATAACCACACCTCTGCATTAAAAAGATTACTGAGCAGTCTAACAAAAGGGTGTTTACTTTTAGTGTGCCCTGATTCTGTATCACTCAGCCCATTTGCAATCTGTAACACTAATATCACTCAACTGATATTTACTGGTATTTGGAGATGAAGGGACCCATGTTTCTCCCTCAATCAGATTTAATAAATCCAAAAAACGTCAAAACAAAACTAGTCAAGAGACAGAAGAATCAGGCCTTTGGGATGCTATACTACTGTCTCCTGTGTGGTTAATTTTGATGAGCTTGTTGAAGCACAGCCTTTAGCCAAGTCCTTTTTCACACAAACATCCATAGCTCAGAGACGATTAATCACCATTTATTACTCACCTTCTGGCAACACCCACTCTAAGCTAGGCACCATCCAGACACATTAAGACAGACAGTCCCAGTCTGAAGCCTTTGTGGTAAAAGAAAGCCATTTCTGAGACCCAATCCTGATGGAGAGATATCTACAGACCCCCGTGGTACTCAGCACAGCTACTGGGATCTGCCAGCATAAACGTTCTCACAGGAACACTTAATCACAAAAAGGGACAAGGTACGTATGAAATACATTGGCTATACCTACTTTTCAGTACCTGTCAACTGCTACTGATGTTATGGTATAAGTAAGCCTCGTGAAAGGATTTTGCTGAAGAAATAGGGTGAATCTTCATAGATTTATCGATCAGAGCCCCTCACTTGGTTACAGGAAAGTAGTTATTCTTCCTTCTGCAGCATTAGTAACTTCTCAAACAAAGAAGCCTGATTGAGGCAGACAGTGAGGGGCTTATCAGCTTAGGAAATGGGAAGGATGGTCCAATTAACTGCCAAGCAGTCAGACATAATTCACTCTGACCAGGCCAATGAGAGACGAGTCCCAGAAATGCATGTCCTGTCCATTTATATAACACCCAAACATTCCCCCCTGCAAAGGCTTCCCTTCTGCAAGCACTGCCTAAGTAAGGAGCAATCCACTAAAGGAAAATCCACCTGTATGGACCTGCATCTGATTAAGCAACCATGTCAGTGGTACAGGAGGCACTGCCAGTCACTATACTGCTGAACTCAGGCACTAACAGGCATCACCAAGCAGACAGACAGAATGCTCTGTGCAAGGTTATCTGGGGTCCACACCACTGTGCTGTCTTCTCACACATCAACAAACAGGACAAGCTGTACAAGGCACAGAAAGGAAAAACCTCACCCTGGTGTAGGTAGGAAGCCTCCATCGCATTTTCCTGAGCTACTTCTGCCTAGCACAGAAATAGTCAGAATGTTATTGAAGTAATTTCACAATGTTAAAAACAAAGAAGCAAAAAACACCTGAAGGCAAACCGTATGTAGGAGCTGATTAGTTGTGAATCCAGCCATGGTGCTGTTCTTCATTTCCTCTGCCATGCTTAGTACCGTACTAGCACAGGGTAAACAGAAAGAAGGCCATGAGAAAGAGTAAGGGGAGAAATTCTAGAAAAGATGCTAGAATGATTAGAGAGAGTTCTCAGTCAACCAAAGCTCTAACTTGGGATCCATCACCTAGGATGAAGCAGGCACTTAAAGTCAAGAGAGGAGAAAAAAGAAAGGGAAAAACCATGTCTCCAAAACACTGATCAGTAAACACAAACATCTGATGTTTAGGGAAAGTGTGGAACCTTTATTCTGCAAAAATAAATGTGCATGTGGGACCTGGTCCATCCTTTGATAAGGTACCTTGTTTTGTGTAATCCTCTCAATTTTAAAGTGCCAGACTTAAGACTGTCACAGTGAGAAAAGCATGCTATGAGCAAGAGTGTAAAAAAACCCAGTTTTGTGGAATATTTATGTTACATATGGCAACATCCTATTTGTCAGGCAGTTACCAGGAGCTAAGGAATCCGTGTGGTACCAGCAAATTTGCCTTGCAGCAGGGTGTTAGAGCCAGCACAAACCAGACTACACATGGTATGTTTACTGAATGATTAGGCATAAACATGTTACAGAAGAAATGATGGCTTGCATTAGATGCTGGGCTTCCAGCTGCAAGGCAAACCATCCTGCTGGGAAAGAAGTCTGTCACATATTCCTCATATGCTTCTGGCTGCGTGTGCCAGTGAAACCTCTAGAAAACAGGAACAGGTTATGTGGCAAGTAATGACTAACAATGTGGAGGATCAGCCCTCCAAGCTCCACCCACCAGCATCAGATGAAGGCACTCACAGGCACATGCTGCAGCCTCTGCCACAGGATGACGGGCACGGACAAGTGCACCCTCTCTTTCTTAAGAAACAGCTGGCAGCAGGAGAGCGAGCGCTGCAACCATCCGCCTGCCCCACATCCAAACCCAGCTGGCACAGGACTATTTCATAACGGGGAGGAGGGGGGAAAAATCCTGAAAGGGTAGAGAGAGGAGGGTGTACTGAAGATGCCTTAAAGCACAGAAGAAGGTTCGTATGTGGCTGCTGCGTCCTGCCTAACCTGTTTTGTGGCATGTTCCAGTTAAATCTCCTTTTGGTCGAGGTTGTTCGTTGTTTTTCTTCTGGCATCCAAAGCCAAGTTGCAGCCCCTTCTCTCCTCTGACTTCTTTCACGCTCCATCACACTCCAGTACAAACATGGGCACACAGAACCGAGACGCCAGAAAACAAACCGTTGAGCTCATCACAGACTGAAACTGGACACAGGGTTTCTTTACGGAGGGAACTGGATCTTCCTTGTCAACTCACCAGGAGCCCTCAGGTGCCAGACTTCTCACCTTCATCATTGCTTTTCGACATTAGCAACTCATCAAAAAAACTACACAGAGTGGTAAGGGGGTGGGAAAACAAAGTGAGAAAAGCCCCAAACTTCAAATCACACACCTGGAAGATTGCATGCCACACAAATCTAACCAGAATGCAGTGCAGGAGCAGCAGCAGTGTGTACAGCACCAGGATACACCATCACCACCACAGCAGATTTATGCCTTCACTGTGTACAGTATTCACAGGGTTAATAAGTAGCCCAAAGATCAGAAATAAACCTGCTAAGCAACAAAAGCATCAACTCCAAGCTCTGCTGGGTGGTTTTTGACAGGGGTTAAGCAGTTGGTAACCAGTGACAAGAACTTGGTGGTGGTTCAGCAGCCATTTTAAGCAGCAGATATATTAATCATGGGAGTGCAATAACAGAAGAACAAGGAGCACAAGCGTGCTTCAGAAACGAGGACCCCTAAATGCTCAGCAGCATACACACCCCTCCATCATGTGTAAAATAAACTTAAGAGAAGCCAGCGAAGAAGAAAGATTATTCCATGACCTCCAGAGCACAGCAAATCCCTCAGAGCAATGAGTGCTAGGCATCAGAAACTTCCTGGTTTCCAGGCTGTTGTTTCACATGTTTTCTGGAGAGTTTGCATGCTGTGGGAAAGATTCCCAAGTACACTGAAAGCAAGCCTGCAACGTCCCTTCCACTCCCACAGCAAGTATGCAGTCCATAAAAGATTAAAGTGTTGGAAACATATGCTTGAGCAAAGATTCCTCTTTTCAAGAAAAAAAACAAAACAAAACACATCAACCATTTAGCAGTTGATTCATTTATCAAAATATTTTGCCATCCCTTTTTTAAGACAGCAAGGTGGGGGGGGGGGGGGTTGCAGGGAGATGAAGCAAGCAATCAAGAGCATGTCAGACACATGCAGCCTGCACCCTGTTTTACAGATGTATTTCCTACCCTGCTTTTCTTTGGGGACTTCTCAGGCCACGGTGGCTTTTGTCTCTGTGCTATATACTCTGTGCTCATAACAAATGAGCAATCACAGAGTAAGCAGATCTGGCTCCTTTTCTGAATCTACTGGGAGGCACAAAGATAGGCCTGAAAAAAAACTTCTGTTCGATTATGAGCCCGATCAATCCCTTTGGTCATGCAAGCACCTGAAGTCTGGTACAATTATTATCCATGCTGCAGTCACATGAAAGAGAACAAGCTTCCCCCTCCCACCCTCATCCCACGGGTAACATTATGTGGGAAGTAAATATATGAAGGAACATGGTGAGGCTGGGGTGTGTGTGTAGCAACCTCCATAGAAAGGCTTCACTGCTGTACATTTTATTATTTCTTTTTTGGATGAATTATGGACATTACAGGCAAGCCTGACTGATGCCCAGACATGTTTGGATACCCAAAGGAGAGTGAAGTGGGGAATCCTCATCTCTACTCAGTGCTGCCTTCATTAAAGAGGGAAAATCAAAGGTGTTTCCAATTTTTCTCCATTTCTAAAACACTATGATGATGGAGCATGGAAAGTATTTTTATACTAAAGCACAAATGAGTGATTTCTAAACCAGTGGGCTTGCTTTCAAGGTGTTCCTATTTGCTGGAGGGGATTCAACAGGTATGAGAGAAGAGAGATGAGAAAAAGAGAGCACTGTGCTTCTAGAGAGAAACTCTTGGCATTGAGACAAATGAGGTAGGCAGCGTTGACTAAAACCCTAAGCTGTGATTCAGCTAAGAATCTCTTGGAGCCAGAGTCTCATGGAGCCTCCCTGCTTTACAGCTTGCACTCATGTAAGAATGGAGATGGCACTTTCCAAAAGCTGCTTTCCAGGACCAAGAGAGAAACGACAGACAGAGGATATTCAACCACCATGGTACCCAACCAACCCCCAACTCCTACACTTCTCAGACTGCCAGAGAGCTGCTGTGGCACTGTTTTAGTTGTGAGAACCAAGCATTGCAGGTGTGTGTGAGCAGCAGAAACCTGAGCTCAGAAATACTAACAACTGCAACCCGGCTGGGATGGAAGCTGTGCCTGGGGGATGTGCAGCCCTCCAGCCTCCCCCGACACATCCTGGCCCAGCATAGCAGCCCCTCCCGCACAGTATTTCAGCTGAAAACAGTAAATTCTGCTGACCTTAGAATTGGGGTAAGCAGGGCAGGTGATGAGAAAGAGTGTCAGGTTTGGCATCAGATGACATTTCCTAGACATAATTAAAAATATAAAGTCCAGCACACCTTTAAGTGGTTACATCTATACAGTCACCAGCCCTGTGATGCTGAATAAGAAAAGGTGGTGGGGGGGGAGATAAACAATGGGTTGATGAAAAACAATAAAACATAAATGAGCACATCCTCTTTCAAAGTGCTACATGTATTTTCTGTTTAGTTATAATTGAGTATGTCCCCAACAAAACAACTGCATTTGTAATATTATACCATGCATCCATTTTATAAAATATTTTTAAATGTGCTTTTGCCTTGGCCCACCTACATAAAATAATGAAGAAGTATCACTCTTCTGGAACTCCCTAAGAAAAATAAACCTTAAAATAGCATGGTACACTCACTGAGTAACACATATTTCTGCAAGACTCCTGTTCTTTATATATTTTGCATCTGAAAACTGTAAGTCTCACACGCGCACACACAAAAGACAGAACAGACTTCTGCTGTGGACAAAATGGTGCCATTTAATACAAAAATCTGGTTTATGCATAGCCTGACTGTAGTGCATGCTGGGCCCAAGCAGAGTGGGATGCAGCCAGTTATATCGAACAGTTGTGCCCTCAGCAACAAATGGTGCATTCATAAAACTGGAAAAGCCTCTGTCTAGGGGATCGCAGCCCTGCAAAGGAAACAATTGCTTGCTGACATTTTCTGAGGGAGGATATGGCCAAAAGAGATTGAGGGGGAGAAGTATGATCTACAGGAAAGTTATGTTCAGAAGAAATACCAAAATATAAGGGAAGAAACCCCAAATCTGCCACTAAGCTGCCCTTTGCACTCATCCTCCTTTAGCTAGTCTCTAACAAAAGAGCAAGGCCACCTGAAGAGACATGTGGTTGGAAAACACTTGGCCAGTCAAGAGTATAGAAAAAAAAGAAGAAAAGAAAAAGCTTTCTTGTAGAACGCTGGGCCATGAAGAAGCGACAGCCATCATGCAGGCTGCAGTACACAAAGCTGCATGTGACAGGCAGTTTCTCACAAGTTTTTTACCCTTGCCTTTATTAGCTATGCCACCTCCACACTGGTAACTAAAAGCCAACATCTGGTGCTAGCTAAATGTCACCACAATCCCTTTAATAAAAATTTAAAGAGTCTGGGTCCCAACAAGGAAATCATTAGTGCTTTGAATGTAAGACCCTATGTGAGAGCTTCAAGACTGAAAAAATCCTGGCTTTTAAGCTGTCCAGAGCAGTAACTTAGGTGCACACTAAGCCCCTTCTCCAGGCCCCATGCCACCTCTGGGGATGCTCAATTCACAGCTTCTGGCCCATGTGTAGCCCATCTGGACAGTTCAACTGGTCAGCACCCTGTGCTGGGAAGCCCAGACAGGTCCATGGATGCCCAGGTCTTGCTGCAGGATGGAAGCATGCTGTCCAGTCTGCCCTTGCCCTAGGGAGCTCTGGCTCCTAAAGCTGAAATGCCATACACTACAATCAGCCCCAAACACACCTGTCATCTCTGAAAGCAAATCTGACCTGTCCTTAAGGTGCACGAGACACCCATGCAAGCCAATGCAAAAGTGCTCCCTTTGGAGATAAGCAGTTAAGCAGCATGGCTTATTAATGAATACCTGTCACCCACCCCATTCTACTGGGCTAAGTAATAAAACAAAAAAAAAACCACATCATACACCATAACTGGAGCTCAGTGGGAGAGTCAAACACCAAAATAATCGAGTCCCACCTGCACATTGAAAGGAAGTAAGAAATAACTCTTCCCCAACCACTCCTGCCTGCCCTGAGGCTTTGGTGGAGCATGCACCCTATTTCCTCCTGGTGCTCATGCAGAATAGAGGTCTCATATCTCGCCCAATAAAAGTTTTCTCCTAAAAACTTATCTCGACAGTTTGGGAGAACTGGCACTGTCTTCCACAGCCAAGACAAGCCCAGCTGAAGGAGAGACAACAGAAATTTTGTGGCTGACAGAATGAGTCCCTCCATTATATTATCAAGAGAATGTGTATTTGAAGACATCATTAATACAGTCCTCTTGCACTGAAGCCTTTGCAAGGGTATCTAAAAAGGGGATGCATGTAATTCTTCCTATCCCCAGTGCACCTAATGGTCACCCGAGAGCCTATTATGAAGTAACTTCAGAGGCAAACAGGACTGTGGTCCTACGGACTGACAGTAAAAGTATTTTTCCACAGAGGTTTAAAAAAACCCAAGCAAGCAAGCAACCAACCAAAAAAAGGCAAAACAGGATGACTTCTTCAAGAGAGAGCAAGCCATTCCTGCACCTCAGAGCCACAAGCAGCCAAAACCTGTAGGTCCATTGAACTCAAGGAAGAAATACTGAGAGCATGCACAGCAAGCTACAGTGGTGAGAACCAAGCCATAGCTATTGAGGAACTGGAGAATGAATGGTAATGCTTTTGTTTACCAGCTGTGCACTGCAAATTATTGCTTTTGCAAGAAAGCTTGTGCTGTAGTTGCATAAATAATTTCAACAAAACTGTATAAAAAGCCACTTCATTAATGCCGATTATCAACTGGAGACCTACAGCAAATGCAAAACTGCAGAAAGCTTTTACAGAAGCATCAAGGCAATCTAAAAACTGTCTGACTTTACTCCTTTCAGTTTCCAGGCACGGTAGAAGTCTACACATATATGTAATGTTTTGTATATGCTCCCATTAAACCTGTCCTTAGCATTCTAGAGTTCAAGCGGCACACGATTTGGTTTCCCTCCCTCAGCTTTACAAAGGCTTCTAATACAACACATGATCGATTTAATAGGAAATAGTTTGTTTTAAATTTGGAGAAGGCAGTGAAAACACCTGGGAAACTGTGGGAGATATCAACAGAGTTGAAAAGAAAATGACATCGCAGCTTCCTGAAAAACTTTAATATAAAGCTCTTTAGGAAGTCTGTGAATAAGGGATGAACAAAGAAGTACTCCATTTGAGAAACGTCCTTCCTTTGAACACTGAATCACAGAATACAAGTCCCCGCATCACCTTGCAAAAGAAAAAGGGAAAAAAATCCTGCCTGAAATTTGTCACTTTTTTGCTGTTTACTTTGTTTGTTTGTTTGTAGTGGTTTTGTAAAATCCCACAAATATTTTAGACTGAAACCACAGTCCATATTTTACATTTAGATTAACTATGGCATCTTTCAAGAAGCTGTAATTGAAAGCCTGCATGTAAAGCCTTCCCTCTGCCTGCCCTGGGACCATGCAGCCATTGCAGAAGGAAGAACATGAGCTACCCACTGCAGCCCTGGTGGAGACCCTCCTCCATGCACTGCCCAGCCACCCCTCAGCTCAGTTCCAGCAGGATTTGAGAGTGAGCCCTTGCACCTCCCATGGTAAGGGATGGGTTTGAGTAGGATGCCTAATGTCTGTAGGTGAAATTTAAAACCAACAAAAAAGTCCCTTCCTTTCTTTCTTTTACTTCCCACCTGATCCAGGTGGAACAAACAGGATGGAATTTGCCTCTTGTGCTGATGCCTCGAGTATCAGCCTTGATTTAAATCAATATAAGATACAGCAGGGAAAGGAGCCTGAAGGTTTCTAACCGGGTGCATTGAACACCATGACCTCCTCACACCCCCGCCCCACAAATGCTTACCTGCTGAATGAAATTCCTCTCGTTTCCTGCACTGAATCATCTGTGTCACCACAAAGTTGAGATATTTAACTGTGCGCACACGTTTCTGATTTGAGGGGCATGCAGTGTAGGGTGTTTCTCAAACTACTGTCAGACTACCCACACACGGTTTGGATTTCTTCTGTGTTTGATGTATCATTTAACTAAATCTCTGTTTTTCCAATGAGGTACAGCCTTTCAGTGATGCTGTTTTCTAGGAAATATGTAGGTGAATGCTGCTGCTTCTTTTGCAAAGTATTATTTGAATGGAGCTAGGAGGGGCAGGATATGCTGATTTGCACAATTAAAAATAACTTACAATTTGAACTGTGGCATCAGATGCTTCCACAAATTTCATTACAGCAGATTACATGCTCCTTTCAAAATGCCTTTTTCCAGACCTTAAAATAATTTCATTCATTTACCCACAAATTACCTCATTTTCATTGCTAAGCTGATCAACATTTTTCTAATCACTACAGCAATTCATTCTGCAGAAAAGTTAGCAGTACTGTAGCCCTCAAACACAATAAAGAAACATCAAGTCACCCAAGAGAAAGAAAGGTGAGGCAAAATGCTAAACCATAGTTCCTTAACCACCAGGATGGCTTTGTATTATTGCAGGCACAGAGGGGAGGAAATTGTGATCTCTGTTTGGCTGTGTGCTGCCAAAGTCAGTGGGATCTTTGTGGATGCTGGGTGGGAACAGCCCCTACAAATATGCAACAAGCAATAGCAAAGCTTATACTCTGCTCTGGATTGATCTGAGTCACGAGGAGCTCAAGCTGTCAGCAAGAGTGCAACGAAGGCTGATTGTTCTGGTCATCTCACTGGAGCAGAAGAAAAATTCAAGATGTACATCCTCCTTGCAGTACCCCCACATACTCTCACCCAGATGAAAGCTTAAGGACAAGAGTCATGTTTTCACAGAGGCCTGTTTTTTCCACAAAGTGTTGTCAACCTTCTCCAGCCCTAATTTTAATAAAGGAAAACCTACCATCCTTTTGACCTTGGACTTGTTCATTTTCTCTGTTTCTCTCAGTACATGCTCTTTGCTAACCATTCAGCATGCTGTGAGCCCTGATAAAAGTGGTTAATGTTTACTGAAACCTGCGTATGAACTGTACTAAACCTGATGCAGGGGGAGGCAAAGTTCTGCTAGCAGCATCCATGATCAATTAAAAAGAAGTGTTAGCTTGTTTTTCTTTTTAAACTCATCTCCCCCCCTGCTAAAGAGCTGCATGAGTAGATGGGCAGGCAGCTCAGAGAGAAGACTGAAAAAATTCTTCTAATCCGTCCACCTAGACACTTCAAAATCAGTCCCTGTTCTGAGTACCACAGGCCTTTCAAGAATACATTAAAGGAATGAAAGAACTACTGGGGTTCTCCTTCTGGGGGATGCATACTTTATCCCCATATAATTGTTTTCCAAAACAGTCTGAAAACCTACAAGTCTAGCAGAACTGTTGAGTATTTCCTTTTAGTTTTCCCTGTAGATGTCCATACACCCTTGGCTTCAGCAGTCTTCATAACATCCTATCAATTAAGTGAAAAAGCAGAATAGTACTACTGTAAACTCAAAGTACAACTAACAGTTTATCAGTATTATTCAGAGACTTTAGATTTATCATAATTTCTTCCTAGCAGAGACAGACTTAGAAACAATCAGCATTTTCAACAGCTGTATCTGTACACTGTTTAGGAACAATGTTTTGTACCATAGACTAAATGTTTGCATTGCCCCTTCTTAGTTTACTGGCGTTTCCTCCATTGTATTGTAATATCCAGCCCAGAGAGCTCTTACAGACAGCTTCTACCTCCCTCCCTCTGTCTGGTGACAGTGGGATGCTCTCAGGTGTTTAACGACAATTTTTTTTTTTTTTTGTACTAGAGGGCAGCAACAGTGCTGCAGTCACCTTGGAAACAACCATCACCCACTGTTTGCAGAACAAACAATGGTACCTTTTCAGCCAGCACAAGGCAGGCAGGGCAAGGGGCAGCCAAGCAATTCTGGGACTTACAGGAGTGTTAACATACTGCATTCATTCAGTGCGTCAAAAAATAGTTCAGCATGAGGAGCAAGGCGCTCTCAAAGTGAGAGCGTTTGGCTGCAAACCGCAGACAAGTGCACAGGGCTCAGAAGGTCGAACAAGTCTCCCCAGTCAGCAACGAGGTCTTTTCCTCTGATTTTTTTACTTGCCCTCCTGTTCCCCTCTCTCATACACACAGAAGGAAGAAAAACACACCTATTTAAACTGATCTTATCCACGAAAAGTCAAGTGTTCAGCTTCCAAGTAGCACTCTCTGAAGTTCTCTCAGTGTGCCAAAATATTTTAAAGAACTGTTTACCCGCACTTGTAGTGCTTTGTACCCAATGCATCAAGAGCCATTTCCAGAAGCGTTCCTTGTGAAGTTAGTGAGGATTGCGGTTATTCAGCATTTCAGACCATATGCCTAAGCACTCAAACAGTTATATACCCCTCTCTTCTCAAAATAATTCCATTTTCAGAGAGACAGTCTGCCTGCTTTAAAATACAGATGAGCTACATCTAGTTCTACACTAACTTCTCAGTGTCTTCCAGTCTCCTGGAGACTTTTTTCTCTGCTTAACAAAAATATAACCAAAAAAACAACCCAGCAACAAAGAAGCCTTTTTTACCTACAATAACCACGGGGAAAAGCTAAATATTTAAGGATTCAAGTTTTATCAATTTAAACACAGTCTCACAAAGTGCTTCGCTCTTGTGGCCCATCACAAGAAGAGTGTTTAAAGCAGAATGGAGACCGAGGTGTCACTCGGATCCTTCAGTGCTTTACAACCTTCCCACACCGGCTCACAGACACCTACATTGCTGAGAGCAAACTGACAGCAGTCCAGCTGCCCAGCTTGTCCGTATGGCCACTTGGCAAAGGAATGCAGGGCTGTACAAAACCACACTGCTGCTTGACTCGTGCATAAAAGGGCG
The DNA here is from genome assembly GCF_963662255.1 of Cinclus cinclus. Classification (NCBI taxonomy): domain Eukaryota; kingdom Metazoa; phylum Chordata; class Aves; order Passeriformes; family Cinclidae; genus Cinclus; species Cinclus cinclus. The sequence goes on from NC_085046.1 coordinate 67,152,819, forward strand.
TCCAGGTGTGCTGTGAAGGAGTGCCAGGCACAACACACCCAGCTGAGAACTGCACTGAGGTGATGAGAGCTGTATAAAGGTACAACAAAGCAGGCCTTGGGCGAGATCTGTAGATTTCCACATCACAATATAAACACTTTTCTATAGCCTTCACTCATCTTTCACAGCACACTCAGCTTTGGCAAAAAAAAAAAAAAAAGGCAAATCACCTTTAGACCATCAGAAGCATGGACTGGTGCTGCCCTGCAAACTAAAGCCTCCATCAAGCTTGCCCATCTGGGCTGGACAGGTTCACTCACGACTACAGCCATGGTAGCTCAGTTGAGTCAGACTAACATTACTGAAAACCTACCTTAATGTTCATTAAGATGCAGGTTAACACATTAACTGGTCTTGCACAGCCACAAACACGGCTTTGGACATGGTAGGCTGTACCTTAAGGAGCATCGAGAGCTTTTTTTTTTTTTTTAATTGTGTTCGGCTAACTCAGTTGACCTCAAACAATTGAGACACACACCCTTTCTGCCTGTCAGGACAGGGTCCTTCTCTGTCTTGCACTGCTGGGACAGGAGAAGTGAAATATGTATGGAGGTGATTCACATACAACCCATCCTTCACTTACTCCTAATAGGGGGTGGAGGGGAGGGAAGCATATGGGTGAAAAGCCGCAGCTGTTCCAAGGCTGTTCCAACTTTACAGCACACGATTTATGGAAAACAAAACAAGAGGAGCAGAAAAATAGGATTTGAACATTACCGACCTAAAAGAATCATTGTAAATACCTCCTGCTCTGTGCAAGGGCTACCATAGGCTCCATCTGCCTTCAAGGCTGAGAAAGGAAACATTAAACTTGAACAACAGCCAGGATTCACTGTCTGCTTCCTAACATGCTTAGATGGGGCAGTCTCTACCTGCGGTCTGCACAGGCGGGGGCACTGCCCAAGCCTTGCTCCTGCTCTGCACTTGGCACTGTCACCACCTGCCAGAGCCCGGCCAAGGGGCAAACACAGCTGTGCCCCGCCGGGGCTGGCCTCTGCCCCAGCATCCACAAACAGCTCCGAGCTGCCATGGGAGCGCCTTCCTCGCACCCCAGCAACCGGCTCTGGCGATTTTGGCCGAGGCACGTGCTCCAGAGGGCTCTGAAGTCGGACTGGAACATGCTCCTGCACACGACGGGCTTCCAGCTGGGGCTGGGGCTGCTACTCAGTGGTGGCACCGCACCGCTGCCCAGACAAACAGGGATGGGGGCGCATCCCCTCCGATCGGGCATCGCCGCCAAGACTCCTCGTGGCCGCGCCCGGGGGACCCAGGCCTCCGTGCCACGAGAGCAAAGGAGCAGCAGCGGCTGCAGCAGGGCCAGCCCTTCCCTCCCTTCCCCCCGCGCTGCCGCCCCCACCCTCCAGGAGCTCTATCGCAAATCCCCAGGCCGCGCCGACTGCCAGCTGACAGAACTGTTTAGTCAGCAACCAGCGAGAGAGGAGCGGCCGCCCCCTCCATCCTTCCCGGCTCCTTCCCGTGGTACCTTCCCCGCCGCCAGCAGCGCCAGGGAAAGAAACGCACTCTTGCTCCCCGGCCCGTGAATACGCGAAGTATTCGCATTCCCGAAAAGTTCGTCGAGCTTTGCACGTAGCTGAAGGACCCGGGTTGTTGCCTGGTTTGGTTTTTTTTGTTTGTTTTGTTTTTTCCCACCCCCTCCCCTCGGTGCTTTGTATAAACCCTCTTTCACCAGGCTGCCCCATCCCCCAGGCGAGAGGAGATCCAGAAGCTGCTGCTGCTGGAGGAACTTCCTCCATTTGCTGTGAGAACATCACTCCGGCGGCCCCGCGCCCCGCGCCGCCCCGCAGAGGAAGTGCAACATAATAGCCAGGCCCCAGGTGCCAAGGTTAGCCTGTCCTTTTCCTCTCCCCGGGATGATTTCCACTCTTTTCAATACCAGCCTCCCCAAGAGCAAGGCCTTTAGAGCTACGCGTTAAAGTTACGAACAACAACAGCGGCGACAGCAAAAAAGAGAGCTGCAACCTGCTCGAGCAGCAGCACACGGCCTTTGCACACCAGAACTTACATGATTCAGGAGGGCTGAACATTTCCTACGGAGCAAAAAGTCTGGTTTCACCCGTGCACTGGACAGCTGGACAACTCTACCCGTACTTTTGAGCAGCCCAGCCCACGCCAGCGAGGCAGCGGTACCACCAGCGCATGGAACCGCTTGTGCTGGCACTCTCTGCTTGCCCAGGGCAGATGTAACAACCACAGCAATACAAATGTCTCGGCCGAAAGGAAAACCGCATCTCAGGCCAGGCTGGAATAATGAAAACCCTGGGCAAAAGGCATGGATTTAGTCTACAGGGAAGATGGAGCCCGGCACCCAAACCCTGTTTCCCAGAGCACTCTGTACACAGTTTCCATTCTCCATTCTGACTACATCCGCATAACTGAAGACACAAAGTAATTTAAAAAAAAAATCCAGGTTTTAATAGAAAGTCTCAGTACCTTAGTACACTTTTCCCTTTTCAGTTTACTTGCTTGGTACAAAAGCATGCATCTGCTTCCTCCAAAATGCAAAAACTCAGTGTTGGAGGGAAGCTCCTACACTGGCTCATCTCACAAAATCCTCTGCCTTCCCAGGTGGAACAAGGGGAGATTAAAAGGTGTAACTATGCCCTAGGTGTTATGATGTTATCCATAATTTATGCAGAAACAAAATGTCCCATACTGACATCCCTGTAATAAAGCATTTATTTGGCTTAAAGTGTTTCATGGCAAAAAAGTGAAGTCTCTTCTCTCTCCTACCCATAATAAAATACATGCATGAACTTTTTTTTGCCATTCCTCCCAGTTGGGTATCCATGCAACTGGCTCCAACTAATTTGATTACTAAACTGCAGAACTGAGGAAAGTGAGGAGTTAGCAACCTGTCTCAGTTTATCATACTGTCAATATAAGGAGTTACTGAAAAAAAAAAACAAACAACCCTACAGTCTCCAAATAACTAAGCAATGGTAAGGACTGAAATTCTCTAGAAAATAACATTTTAATTCAGAACCCCTTAATTCTCTCTTCCATGTTTCAGTGCTGAAACCTCACATTCTACACAGGCTGCCTGCTGTTAAGAGATAGACAGCTGCAACACACAGACACAAAAAGGAGGTGTCTTTTGGCTGGAGTTTTAGATTTCCACATGCTGCCCTGTTTTATATGCTACTCCCCCAAACAGTTACAAAAAAATAACTGCAGAAATCTAAAAACAAGTGGAACTATTGTAACTGAAGATAGCTACTGATAGAGCCTGTATTAAATGTGCAGATACCATAAGGCCCTTTCCCAGTCCATGTTCCTCTGCAACAAGACAATTTTCTTGTAAAAGTGCTGTTGCAGTCTTTGCACTTACTTGGCTTTTAGCATATGTTTAGTTTCATATCTTATAATAGAAGCCTGGACATTCCAACAAAACCTGCATCAGTCTTCACTCTTATTTTTCTTAAGCTGGTATTTCTGGGCTGTGATTGATACTCTGCCCCTGGCTACTCAAACTGACTTCTTCCACAAAAGACACACGAACACTGGCAAAGCTGCACCAGATTTGTACCAGTCCAGTCAGAACAAAACCTGGACCACAATCTTACATGATAAAACATGATCTCCTTACACAATATCAAGCATGATTAAGAAAGATACTCTCTCAAGATGGAAATTAATTTGGAAACAGAAAGAACAGCTAAAGAAGACCTTATTTCCAAAATTTTTACATAGATAATACAGTAATAAGATTTGCATCAAGAGAAAAAACAAAGAATGTGTGATAAGGTGGGAAGATGAGACTATCTTTGCAGCCAAAACTCTCAAGCCTCTTCATAAAAATAGCATGTAGCTTTGTGTGCTCACACTGAGAGTCTACATCTCTCCAGAAGCTCTTCCCTTTTTTCAGCTGCTCATTCCAAGGCAAGGGAGAGCCTATGATTTGCCTCCCCTTTACTGATCAAAACAAAAGTTGGTGAGGTATGATTGTTCAAAGACACAAAAAATTAAAGAGGACTGGCTACTCGGAACATTTTTAGAGATAAGGCTTACAGTGAAACCCCACAAACCTTTGTATCAGCATCTCAGAAGATTACAACAGCAGGAGCGAACTGCTAGAGGTGAGAGGGTAAACAAATTACAAAAAAAAACCCAACCAACCAAACCTCTTCAAGCTGGTTTTACTGCTTCTTCATCCTATGATGTCAAATGCCCATTTAGGTTGCCAAGGAAACCACTCTGAAGTCACTAATTCAGCATCATTGTGAATTTATTTTAGTTACCAAGGGAAAGCTTAGGAAGAAATATCTAAATATGAAAAGACTCTAGAAAAAAATGCATCTTCAAAGAGATAAAAAACATCAAGAACAGATCTCCATTGAGATTTTTCCTTTTCATTGTTTGCAGTCACATACCTGGAAGAATACTTGCCTTGAAGTGGTGGAGGGAAGATGCTTGAATACAAGTGGTGTTAAACACAACCTTTAAAGGCAAACACCACAATGTATCTGAAAGACAGGGGCGAATGTGAAAAGGAAGAGGGGAGGGACTGGGGAAAGTGGCTCTATTAACATAAGCCTGCCATTCTTACAGTTACTGGAATCACAGCAGAGACACCCATGAACCGGCAGTAGCCATGGAAGGGATGCTAATTCTCACCTTCAAGTAGGCTGGAAGCCAGAGGGCAGGTAAAACAATGCAAAATGGTTGTGCTGGTTTTTCAATATCACAACTCCGTGACAGCAAAGATGCTAAGCCAAACATACACAGCAGATGCAGTTCCTATATACAAGGACACATACAACAGACATTGCTGATCACCCCCCCACCCATGCAGCAAGCTTGAATTAGGCTCTGTCTACAGGAATTCATTCACCTAGCAGCACTGATTCAAGGATCCATCCTAGCAGGTAATGCATCTTGTTGCATCCATGTTGATTTGAGGACCTTGCAAAGATAAAGTGACAAAAAGGCATTCCACTTGATTCTACCACTTTTCATCCTGGTCCTTGCTTTACTAGGAAGACATGATGGCTCTGATGGTTTGAGCAATGGCCTTTTTAATAATGGTTGCCTGGGCTTTTAAATTCTGTTCTACCTGCATTACAGTCAGAAGTCCTGTCATCCTTTGTTCTTCTCCCACCTCCTTCTGCCAGCACAACTACATCAGCTGCACAGTAAGTCTGCTAAGAGAACTGACTGAGCCAAAACTGAACTTTCAAAAGACAGAGGGACAAACACAGAAAGTCCTAATCAGCTTTCTGGCCTAGCACTTTAAGGCATACCTTTAAGATATTTAAAGTATTTATTATTTTGAATACATACCCTAAGAAAACAAGCAGTCAAGAAAATACTTCTAATTAAAGCAACATAAACATGCCCTCCTGCTTACACATACACAATGACTTTATTTTATGTTTATTTTTAGGTTTTCCTGATCTAACACCCAAGAGCAGTGAGACACCTGCAAAGCATATGCCAGGGCTAGGGCTCCATTCCTTGTTCCTCACATGACCTTTATGATATTAAAATTAAACTTAAGCTACTAAATGCATAGAGCAGCAGCAGAACAATATAAGAGGAGCTCTGAATTCAACAATCAGACCTACAACCACAACTTGATAGTTTAAAAAACAGCCCCTGCTTCCTTTCTCCAAACACACGCTTGCTACTTTGAAATACTATATAATTCACAAAGTCTAGGCAGCTCAGTATTAAGTGCTGAACAGCTTATTTAGAATGGTACAACTTTCAAAGATTATCATCATAAATCAGTACTACCTGATGAACAGGGCTTGTTTCTCCTAAGACCACTACATTTCATCAATCCTGAGAGGCTTAATACAGGGAGTAAGAGGCCTAGATAAAACTGAGTTCTCACTGTGAAAGGCTTTCCTTACCAGAAAGTTTCAAATCACTAGTGTCACTCTTGGAACTAAGCTCCCAGTTTAGGCAAGTTGGAATAAAGTTTTCAACAGCTAAACACAAATCAAGTAGTACACATCATTTGGTGGGCAGGTTAAGGTAGAGCTTTAAAAAGCAAGGTTCCTTTTTAGGCCATGTCAGCAGTGAAGAATGTGTAGCACACAGAGGAAGAAAGGGGTTAGCATGACCTGATCTAAACCTCTCCTTCCTCACTCTCCACAAGCGGCTGCATTTCAGCAGCCTTGTAAGCACTGATTTGTAAAGCAATCTAAGTAAATACTAGCACTATGGCTAGTACTGAAGCAAAATTGTTTTGGTTGCAAAAAATAAAATCTCAAAGTCCACCAACACGGACCAGTCTGTCCTACAGGTGGACAAGTGGGTTCACAACTATCATATATAAAAAAAGGGATGGAAACACAGTAGAATTGCAGCATATGCTAATTTTTCTTCAGTAAGCTCAAAACAATTCCTCTGATATGGGCCAAGAATAAACTGATGGATGAATCCCAGTCATCATCCCAAATCAGGAAGAAAGCATAAGTAGTGGGCAAACTTTATTGTGGGTAATATCTATCTGTTTAAGTGGAACCTAAAGAAATACACAGAGCAAGCAAGGAAAAATGTCCTTTGTCCCTGGTAAGTTGTATTCACCAAGGTTTTAGATAAACAGAGCAAGCTTCAGGCTGCCATTTGTAAGAAGGAAGCAGGAGGGCATATTAAGTGGGTGGGGAGACAGGGACATTGCTCATGGAAGCCAGCAGTATATCTGGGAAGGAAAAGGGCAAGAAAAGAACCATTTAAACAGGCAGTTGTCAAGCAATCAGGATGGAAGTAACTAAGCCAGAACTGCAAACAACCTCACCAATCATCATCTTCTGACTGCAACTTGCCCACATGGAGAAAGTTTCACAAAAAAGCTGCTGCAGAATCACGGCAGCACCTGGAAATCTTTAAAGCCTGTCCAAGTGTATGTCTTACAGCAATAAATATCTAGGCAAATAAAGTAGCTTTGGCATGTGCCTGTGATAGATGTTAACAAGGCAAACCAAAGCTTTAAAAAGCATTGATGAACGTTGTAGTCAAAAGTATGGAACAATTTCTGCATAATAATGGATACTCAGATTAGAACTCCAACCTGGGAGGAAGGCCACAGAGGTGATACAGCAACCGTCCAGAAAATCCTGAAAGGTGTGGAGAAGGCTGGTAGCAAATGAGTACTTGCTATTTCCCTTAGTACAAGTCCTAAAGGGTATTAAGTGAAAGCATAAAATGAGAGGTTTAGAAAATCAATTTTTTCACCTCCTCTCCAACAGAGCATACAGATAAAGAGCAAAACTCACCATCACAACATACCAAGAGTCAGTACAGGTTCAAAAAGCCACTGGACAAACTCACAAAAAAAGGATTCTTCAACCTAAATACTGTAACTGCATAAATACCCCTTGGCTCAAGGGATTCCAGAAGCTGTGTGTTGCTGGTAGATTACATTAGGAAAGCATCATTAATAGGTGCCCTCTTGCCATAACTGTTTTTTGATAAATCCACATTGACCAGCATCTTGGGCATGACAAGCTTTGGGTCTGACTAGGTATTAAGACACAATAATCAGGACTCCCTCTGGTTTTCAGTTTTGCAGGCAAAAAATGCAGCATGACTTACTGCACAGAATTTAGCACAGACCTAAAGCACATTCTGCAACAGATCCAAAGGCATTTCTGTCAGCTTGAGGAGGCATTCTCTGCTCTGAATCTAAGCTTCACTGGAGAAGCAGGTACCAGGAACTGCTCATTCCAGGACAGGGCAGTCCTGAGGAAATGTCAAAAGAGCCGCAGCTTCAACGTGATTCAGGTCATGGTGATTTTAGAGGTTACAGTACCAGGACTGTCATCCCTGTCTGACAGCCAGTGGTTAATGTGCTTGCAGAAGAGACACGTCCAACTCCAGAGATGCCCATAATTGAAGTTTTAGCTACTACTCAATTCAATTCATACTCTGAAGTACTCCGCTTGGGAGGAGACAGCAAACTCTGAAGTGTTCCACTTGGGAAGAGACAAATCCATCCTTCTGCCTCCTCTGCAACATAAATCAAGCCCTTCATCCAGGGTCAGAGCAGAGCAGCAGGACAAGAAACCTTCAGAAAAAAAATTAAGTTTTCACCCAGCCAGTGAACACAGGCATGCTTACTTCCAGGCCTTTGGATAGGGACAGTGGTTAGAGGCTCACTTGTGGACCACCTCCACCAGAAGAGCCCAGCACAGAGCCAGGCCTCTTGTTGGTACTGCCACAGGCCATATTAACTTGTCGCCTTCAATGTGCATCCAGCAGAGTTCAGGTCATGGATTTGTTGGAAGTTCATCACTTATTCAGGCTTTTGTGTGAGAGGTCATTGCTGTCAAACTGTCTGCTTTCACAAGCACAAAAGCTCATGTTAAAATGTAAATACTTACAGGTGTTCCACCAGGCACTCAAGACGAAAGTCAGAGCAAATATATTAGTCCTAGCCATATTTTACAATGCTGGCAGTACTTGGATGTCATCTATTTGTGAACCAAGGTTTTTACGTGGGTTCATCTACTAGACAGGAAGCATGATCTAATGGTGGAGACACAGGACTGGATTCACAGCATTTGGGCTCTTTTTCTGCCTCTCTTACTGTCCCCCTCTGTGACCTTCAATAGAGAAATTCTTCATGCCACTGTCCCAATTGAAAAGAATGTGACTAGATGCTTACTTGGCCACATATGAGGGCCATGACCCTCTGTCATTTTTCCTAATTACTACAAGAATTCTGTAACGATACGGGAAAAGTTAATCCAACTGGTAAAGTTAACCTGAGTTAACAAAAAGCAAGAACCTTATAAAAGAGCACAACACCCTCCTCCCCCAACGCCTGTATTTCACTGTTTGTTTTTCAAGACAGAATCTCTGCAACTTATTATTACATCGCCCTTGAAGGAGACAGCATTTTGCAAATTCAGCTTTGCAAGAAGCCCGGGTAGGCTAGCTCACCCCTGTCGCCTAGATTTGTGTGCTGCTTACCACTCTGCAAGCAATTCAAGCACAACTTCTGTGTTGGGATAACACCACAAGACTAGCAGCCTGACTGTGCTGGCACAGGCCTACTGGGAAAATCAACTCCCCAGCTGTGGGAAGAAGCAAAGCCGGCAGAGGCTGCAATCACCACGTCACCCTGGAATCCAGTTTCATGTCCAGTCCAACCTCGTTCTGTGACTGAGTTGCACAGTTCTGGAAAAGCTGGTATCCTCTTCCCTCAGCACTTCCAGCTACATGTCAGATTCTCTTGTGACTTCTGGAAACTGCTATGCTAGCTATTAAACTGGAAAAAGCCATCTTTGGCCTAAGAGGAACTCACATTCATCCAGTTCAGTCCCTATGACAAGGGTAATTTTGCACTGTGCATCCCACACCATGGAAGTCACGAGACAGGCCCCCCCGCCCTTAACCATGCAAAGGCATCTCCATCAGGGAACCTGGCTATCAACATACCAGGAGAGGCAGCTTCGGTAAACCTCATGGGTGACACAAAGTGCTGTGTCTCTGGAACAACCAAGGGGAGTGGAAGGAAGCTGCGAACAACTGTGCTCTTATGATGTGCATTCCCTTCCTCTGCTCGAGCACATGCAGGAGGCCAAGTAAGCACACATGACATGCCCCCTGCAGGATGCCACATCCTGCCCTATTTCATACAGCAACCCAAGGCAAGCCAGATACTTTTAAAACACAGTATGATCTTTGACAGCATGATCTGTCACAGTGTGACAGGTTCTCCAGAGACAACACAGGGGACAAAGGAAGGAACAGCACTGACAGATTTATCCAACACTGCCGAACTGTTCCTAGCCAAACTTCTCTTAGAAGGAAAAATCCCAAGCAAACAGACACGCTGCAGCCACATGCAGATTTTACAATGTGTATTCCCTCTGCTCTTTGCTTTTGGTAACTTTAATTTAATGAATTTCTCATAACTCTCACTCACCCAAACCCTTCCCATTCCCATAGAAAGTAGAGGTCTGTTTAGAAGAAGGGGGTGAAAAAAAGAACTGTGGAGGTGGTTTTATGTACTGCTTAACCCCCTCAAGCTGCTCCCAGCCTTGATCCCTGTCACCCCCCACATATGGTGCCGTGTTTTAAGGAGCACTGGTTATGCTGACATCAGTGAGGCTTTAGGGGCCATCTAGGCAGCTGTTCCTGCTCCTGTGTGTGGCCACAAGCCAAATCACTCTGCCTTTTTGGTGATGTTCCCTCCTGCGGGCTACCCCCACTCCCACCCACACATCTGCAGATGGGGCAAGGTGGCCACTGGCAGCCTGTCTAAAGAAGCTTCACGTGGGAAAAAAAAAAGAAGACTGGCAGCTTTCATTTCCAGCCTACGGTCAGAAATGCTCGGTGATTTTTGACAGTGTGCTGTTGACTGAAAGAACTGCAGCTTCTCTTCCCGGAGAGCCAAAGAGTGAGTTGCCCTTAGGACTTTGTCACCTAGAGGAGAAAAACACGTGCTCTGCCCTTCCTCTCCCCACTGTTCTGCCCTTCCTCTCCCCACGTGCAGGGACAGCCCACCAGCATCAAGAGACTGCCCGGCACAGCTGTTCCCCTGTTCTGTTTTAAAGCAGACTCATCCATGGAGGCAGCTATTCTCCAGCCAAATGATGATAGCAGAACAGCAGAAAGCTCATCCAGATCGACCCAAGTGCACGAGAAGGGTCCAAGAGATCCTCCAGGTGCAGGAAAGGGGAGCCAATGCAGTACTTTTTCTTCCCTCTAGTGCTCCCCACAAGGGCAGGAAGCAGTGTGAGGGCAGGAGAGGTGTGCCAGGACACCTCTCGGCCCAGCCAGTCCCATGCAGGCAGGTTTTAGGCAGCTGGCTCTCCGCAGCCAGTAATCCCAGCGGCAGGGTGCATCCCTGTGCTGAGCCACAGCCAGATCCGGGGAGTGAAAAGGTGACAGCCAAGCCAACTTCACATACACCCTCAGAGCCTGCAGCTCAGACCCCATGTCAAGATTAGGAAAGTATGCGCACACAGAGAGCACATGAGCTGTTGGAGTACTTTCATTTAACTCTTGCACGCTCCATGAATTGAAGTTTGGGTTCACAGCCACGTTTCTGGCCACTTCTCTTCAAAACCAACTCTACTCAGGCTGCAAGAGCTGCGACAATTCCTTGAGCTGAGCAATGCCTCCTGAAGAAGTTCAGAAATTGGTGAGATGAGTTTGGAGCTGTGGCTCACATGGGTTAAAAGATTCTGGCTTATGTCACTAATACTTTTTATGAAAGTTACAGACAGGCCCCAATCCCGAAACACGCCCCCTAACTTTTGCCCATGCCAGTATTTTGAATTTAAAGAACAACCTGCTTAAGTAGAATTATATTTGTGTTTAAAGTGTCTGCGGGATCAGCACTTGGCTCGATCTAGACTTGCTGCTAACATATGCACGCACACACCACCCCCCCCCAGCAAATTCAAAAAATACCTTGTGAGCTGTCAGGATAAGACAAAAAAACAAAGATGAAGATGGTAACCCCCACCAAAGCATGTTTAAAATTTACATGTGTCTGTGTTTGAGGATGATTCACCAGGGCAGGAAAATAGAAATGCCTGAGGGCTATGGCTGGAAGCACAAGAAAGGTCCCTAATACTCAAGTTTATCCGGGCAAAGGGGAGTCCCAAAACCAAACAGGTTTGTACACTGTCAGCACCAGAAACACTGATAATTCTGGGAGTCATCCTTTCAGTTTTATCTCTTTGAAAGAATAAGAATGTAGGTACTATAACGTTAGCAATCCTATAATGCAAAGAAACACTCCTTCAGCCACAAAACAAACTCGACTCCTTACTGCTCTGTACCGAGCACAAAAGCAGTCCATAGAAACCCAAGTTTCCCTGGAACAAACCAGTCAAATTCATTCAAATCTTCCCGAAGCACAACAGGGCAGAACCCATTCCTGTTCCCAGAGCTTATTACAGTAACATGACTAAACATGCTCAGCAGTCCAATGTGATAGGATGCATCCATTTGCTGATGCCAGAGGAAGATGCGTGTCTCTTCTACATGGCACTGCTCTCACCGGCTGCTTTTCAAAAGATGTTTTGAAAAGCGACCTGCTGCGTACATTCTTAACAAGTCATAGTATCACCGGCTGTACAAGTGTTTGACCTCTACTTGCTATGCACTGTGGACAAAAATCTGACATCAGCTTATTCCAACCTTAGTAACACCAAACTGCTTCTGCAAAGCTGGCTGGAACAGACTACAACAACGCACCGATAAACTCCCAGACAGACCCCTGGAGTGCTGAAAGTGCAACTAGTTTAGTACATGAGCCCATGTGTTTTAAATTTGGGTTGGTTTAATCCAAGTAAGTAACCTGATTAAAATGGGAGTCTTCTCTGGAGGTCTAATTTCTAGATGTTTCCACTACTCCATATGCTTTTTTGCTGTATAAACATAATGAACGATACATACATCACTTTTGGGATGATTTAAGAATTCAGTTTAAAACTACAACACAAGTCATTCAAGGCAACAGAAATAAATTACTTTGTGAATGGTAAGAGCCAGCAACTGCACTTCATTTCAGACTTGGGAAGGTGACATACTGAGGGGATGACATCTTCCTATTCCTAGTTTTTTCTTCTAACTTCCTAATTTCAGAACCCTGACATTTCTCCCTTTTACACACAGACCTAAAGCAAAAAGGAGAGAGAAGGATGTGATTTGACCGATGGTTTAGAACACGTATTAAAGCTAGGAATGTATTTGCTTCTAAACCAAACAACCAAAGGCAGACTCCTGAACATGTGTATATACTTGCACCTATACCACCAGAAAATAAATCAATAAATAACCTGTCCCCTCACATGCAAAGCAGGCATTTATGAGAGCTGCCCAAATGCTGCTTCACAACCAAAGCTGTCTATTTATAAGGAGACACCTCAGCAGGAGCAGTGCAGGTTCCCAGCATGCCTCTTACCTTGGTATCTGGAAAGGCTCCACTATGGGGTAAGAAGATAGTTATAATTAAACATTTATACTGAGGCAGTGCTGTGCAGGTCGGTTCCACAGTGTGTTAGGTGACTTTTCAAAACTCAGTAATTGAATGCTGATCCCTGCCCCAAAGAGTTTACGGAGTAGGAAATCAAAGCGTAACACTTGGCATCTGTATACCAAGAATTAAACAAAGACCACCACCAGTTCATTTCCTGGGTCTTTGGACCAGGCAACTCACACAAACATCTATTACCAGAACACTGGAAATTTTTATATCAGCAGTCTGGACCTTCCTAATCCACATCTGTGCAGCTCTGTTTGAATTAGTAGCTGGGACAGTAACTACAGCATGCAATTTGCACATGCTGCTGGCATCTTCTTGTCCAGTGTAGATTATTTTTGGCCCAAATACTTTTTAGCAATCATTTTGAAAAGAAGGCGAGCACACAAACGGAAACATTTACTGCAAGTCAGTCGATTTGGGCAGTGCAAGCACCAAAGAGGCTGCCAATGCGCGAGGTCGAAAGTCAGGCAACAGCAGATCCTTCTGTCCTGAATCTCCAGGACAACCCCAGGGAGGCATCAGTACATCTCCAATGCAGTACTAGCACACGTCGGCTCTGGGGCAGAGCATGGCCACGTGCAAGCCTGTGGCCTATGTGGCATTGCAAAGCCAGTAACCCACATCTCTTTCTATGGAGACTCAGTTACGCAATGGTGCAAATAAAAACTCTGGCCCCAAACACACACGGGCCATCTCTGTCCCAAATCCATCCTCAGGGAGAATTCTCTGCATTCCCCTTTTCCTGCAGGGAAGGACAAGTCCTCCTCCTACTCACCAGACTGAATACACTCAAGAAAGTAAAAAAGGACACAGCAGTGGCCACACTTGCGACAATGCCCAAAACCCGGATGGAAGAATTTAGTCAAAACAGACTATTATATCACAAATTCCATTTGCTGTTTATCAAACAAGCTCCTAAAGCAGAGGCACTGACTGTAACTACACCTGTAGGGTTTTCAAACACCAAAAAATACAAGGACACTATTAGTATTTCAGTTTTTTAAAGTTTCCTGGCATCTTTCATGCTATGAATTCTCAAGAGCTTTCAGCTGTATACATGCCACATAAAATCTTAGTCTAGAGAAACCTGACAGAATTTTGCTGTTGATTCAAATGAAGACACATTTTCCACTTTTACCTACTATTTACGTATCTATTGATTTTTTAAACATGGAACAGCAACTGTAACAGGGCAGGATCTGTGTTCACCTTATTTACTTCATTCATTCTGTGAACACTTCAACTTTCATTTGTTGGCTTTTGAGCATTTAAAATGAGCAACCTTACTAGGTATTTCTAACTTTTTTTCTTTTTCTCAAGGGAAAAGGGAAGCATGGAAAATCCTCAGTCACTAGATTTAAAGAGCTTACAAGTTCCAAAAGCTTTGCAAGTAGAGATTGGGAGCTGCTTGAAACTGCAGTTACTGAGGCTGCAGAGTTTACAGAACCCACCAGATCCTTCCTGCAGTTTATAATCTGCATGGCTTCCTCCCAAGGTAACTGGCATCCACTCCGAGGTATGGATCATTTCCCTCACCCCTAGAGATTCACCTCCTGCTATGGCTGAACATGGTAGCCACTGCACACTCAGCAAAAAGACACTGCCATTTTGCAAAAAGGAGGAATGGAGACAGAGGACGGAGAGTATTTGTCCCATAAAGTGCAGGCAATGCTGATAGGAAAAAAAATTCTTCACTTTTTGAACAAAATCAGTTTCCAACAATAAAGCAAGTTTGCACCAGGGAAACAGGGCCACTGTGATACAGCTCTCTTTACCCTTTTACAACATGGGCAGTCAGGCTTCTGACAGTCCAGAGAATCATGGTAAATCCTACCAAGCAGAAAAGACAGCTGTCTGCTATAAAGGCTGGGAAGTTGCTCCAAGACTTCTCCCAGAAGCTGCCAATGACCACAGTCTTGAACCTTACTTGGAAATATAGAAGGATGTATTTAGCAACACCTGGCTGGGCCATCTGATAAGGAAGAAAAACAAATGATACTTGCAATGATTGGAAAAACAGACCAAAAGAAATATACTCAACAACTAACGTAAGAAGCAAGAAGTTAAGTTACATCTCTGTGGAGAAGCACATGTCACCACACATAGTTCCTCCCCTGGAAAATACAGTCAAACATCACAAATGGAATCACTTAGTAATCCAGCTACAGCCCTTCGACAGCTTGCTTCTATGGCACATGCTTCCACTTCCTGAACCTCCAGTGTCTTGCTTAGAAAGCAAGCCTCCTTCTGCAGCCCTCCTTCCTCCCACCCAAAAGCGTAAGGATGTACACACAGCTAAATATGTGAGTTGTGCTGCAAGTTATCCAGCTGAAGACCAATTCAGGATACCTTAATGCTTTTGGGGAGGAGGGGATGAAGCAGGTGAGTGCATGCACAAGATGCCACAGACACCCTGTGTGTCTCCTCAATACACTGGCAACTGCATCAACATCAGAAAAAGATGCACACTTGAATGAGGAACAGCACACAGGTATTCATGACCTAGCTGTTTCTTATGTTCTCAAGACACAAAGAGCAATGAGATGTGATGAACTTAATTTAATGAAGAAAATACAGTTTGTGTAGCAAAACCAGGAACTTAAACTAGGTTCTTTCCCCTATCCTGTGAGGGGTCCAAATTAACAAGGAAGTAGCACTGCGTATTGGTGCAAAATCCAAAGCAGTTCTCCCTTGTACAAGCCCTAATGTTACCAGTGTGCAGGAGTTCAGCCTGAACACAGCAGTGGAATTTATTGCTGTGATGCAAGAGCTCTGAGCAAAGAAGTCCCAGGTACTGATACACCTGAACACTGACATCACCTGCTGTATGAAACAGCACTAACAAGGGCTCCAGTTAAAGCCAGCTATTCACACACAATAAAAGCTAAGGCCAGCTACACTTCAGTGTTAACATTTTGTTCCTCTCATCCTCAGACAGGAAGCACATACCTAAATTAACTAAAAAAAGTTTGTCAACGGCTGATCATCCTCCATTTTCAAAGGACAGATGATGCAAGCCCCCATTCCTAAAACACCTACGGGTACATTTGTGCTGTTTCAAGAAAGCACATGCTAACACCTGTTAAAGTATCTACCAGGAGATGCCAAGTGGAGAAGTTCTACATGTATGAGAAGCTGGCAGTTCCACTATTAATCACAAAATATCTTTTTCTTTTAGAACCAAATTAACAAGTCACTTGGTACATCAGCACAGAAAACTTCCAAGATGCTTAATATGTTTTTTATGCGGAGTGACTTGAAAGTCTAAAGTCCATTTTTCAAAGCTGACAGAAATTACACTGGGAAGTCACTTGGCCACTGTGTGCAAGCACCCTTCCCACACTTTTTCAGAGCCTTACACAAATAACATCCCCTGTGCAAATGGATCTTCAAAGAAATATCAGACAGCAGTATGTGGGGATGTCTTCTTCAAAAGGAAAAGGATCTCTCGAAGCCCTGAGATTATATAAGTAAATAAGATAAAACAAAAAAACATTTTTACTCAGGAAGGTTAGCTGCAGGAAAACTAATTTAAAAGTTGCATTCCACATGCTTCTGTAGGAAGACCTGCAAAGGTGACAGGAGAGGTCATCAAGGCCTGAAAGGCCTCCCTCTCTAATGGTCCTTGGAATACCTGTTTTAGCTCAGAAGGCTAACAATGCCCTGGGGGATTTTGACAGTTTTTCTTTTCCCTTGCTGTAACACCTCTGTGGATGACTGGGACTCTGCAGATGAATCCTGCTGTTGAAACAGCTGCCTCTCTCTACATCTTTAAAGAAGTATTCAGGTTCCCTTAGCCTTACTTAGTTGAATCACTCTGAATAAACAGTCACCACCCATCAACTATGTATTTTTGTAAAGCACCTAGTCAAAGGCAGCCACCTTTATTGATTGCTAGGCTGGCCAACCTGAAGGCTGAAATATTATTAGGAAAAAAAAAAAAAGCAGGATATACTTGAAGGCCTGTGCTGTTTCCAAAGGAAGCACAGGTCCAGGCATTGCTCACTGACATCAGAACGACTCCTCTCTGGCTGCAGGAGGCTGCTCTAACAGGTTTCATACCAGCACAGCCACAAGCCAAGTATCCCACTGACTCTTCTCCCTTTAGTCCAGGCCCCTTTCCTTGTTCTGACCCTTTTCCACCACAACATGAACAAGCCACCCAACAGGAGCCCAGAACATATGCCCCAGCTGGCAGTTATTTCTACTTTCAACATTTCATAATAAAGCATTAGCACAAGCTCTAAATAAGTTCTGTCGCCCAGCTCCAAGTAAAATGTTGAAGGAAGGAGGGTGAGATGCTGTGGTACTGCTGTCTCAGAAGTTCATACTCTTTTAAGTCACTGGCCCTCAAATGTTGCTATTCAAAACAGAGTGATATAGGGTGAGGTGGAGGGAACACCTTCAGGTGGGAAAAACATCACTGGCAGACATCAAAGATAAGCCATCATCAGATTTCTTGCACCAAAGAAGAACAAAGAGCCAATGCTCCTGAAATTCCTGTTCAGAAATACCCCAGAACAGAGCCAGCACTTCCCACCACAGCCAGCCTCACCTATGTTCATTTGTAATCAAACGCTGATAACCAAACCTGGCCTGGCAAAGTTCTGCAAGTTTCAAGCCCGTCCTGGCTCCACACAAACACCTTAACTTTTCAGTATATCACCAGAGAGTGACATTCCCAAAAATACCCAAGTCCTGCCTTTGAAATCACTGCCTGTAAAGATTCTTCTAAGTGTATGTGGGGGAGAGGGGGAAGTCACAGCTCCCGCAGGTGCTGGTTTATGTAGGATATTAAAAAGAAAGCAACAAACAAGCAAACAAAATAAAACAATACACACAGAGAAAGGCTTCCTCATGTGCCTCCTCAGAGAAAATCTGCTTTGACTGCTGAGCAACAACTAGTCAAGTCAAATCTCCCACCCCAAAGCAAGAAAAAAGCTGTTGCACTGTCTCAGAAGGCAATTTCTTCTCACCCTCAAAGTTTACATCTGCTCCTTAAGAGACTTTCCAGCAAAGCTGCAGGGTACCTGAGCACTCCATCCACGATAAAGCTGTTCTCAAAAGAACATGAAGCAGTTTCTGGCCCTTTTCCAAGTTGTAGAATGCTGTTGAAAAGGCATATTTTAAAGCTGTAACCCTATGACTGTCCGTCTTGCTCAAATTCAGAAAGGAGGCAAAAAACAGAAAGCAACATGCATTCTCACTACCTTCAGGAGAACAAAAAAGCAGCACTGCCATCCTCCTCTACAGACAATTATCTCCCAAGAAAGAAGCTACCACATCAACAAGGCAGCAGTCACAAACTGGTCTAGTAACACGGTCCAATAATACACTCATTTCAAAACAACCTTTATCGTGCTGAAAGAGGAAGACATGATTTCACATGTTTTAAGAGTGTACACCTAAAACAGAGATTTCCAAACTTAGGCATCATTCATCAAAAAGTTAAAAGGGGCTTTTTCCACACATGCATAGATTTCAGACTAACAGGATTTACTTGTTTTCTGCCTGTTCCTGGGGAACTTCTGCAGTTTCTTTTCTCCCAAGACTGTCCCTACAGGCTGCTATCCAACATACATCAGATGCTCCTGAAGCAACAGATAACCCTGGAAGGACATTTGCAAAGGGCACAAATTGAGGGCCAGATGTTAGTAAAATTTAGGCATACTGGGGGAGGGTAGAATTACTCCCGTACATAGGTAATTTGAACATTTGACACAGTACCCTGGAAAGCTTTACTTATGCATCTAAGTTTTTGGTTTTGGTTTGTTTTTTGTTTTTTTCTGATGTCTTACTAGCAAAAGGTGTATTTTAAGTAAATTAAAAAATTACTGCAACTTAAAAAGTGAATCCTTTTCAAAAACACTCAGGTTAATTTTAGCATCCTTCTGTTTAGCTGCTTAGCAACACTTATCCTATGACCTTCTAAGCACCACCTACTTTTACAAGGGATAATGAATATAACCAAAGGGATTTATCTATATGTTTTTAATCTATACAGTGTAAATACATCACCAGTTTTTATTTATTTGAGAGATCCAATCCCACTGAGAGCAATTCAAACTGAAATAGTTTAAGAAGAAAGTTTCACAGACTAAAGCCAAGCTACTGTTATGACTGTAGTGTTACTTCAACACAGGCAAAGTGATATCCTTAAGGAGTGAGGAAAGCACTACACAGGTCAATGTTTGTACACTTTGGGAAACACTGAACTTATCTTTGGTACCAAAAGAGATCTCACATACTACTGACATGTAATTAAGAGATTAATTTTTCCCAGTTTTGAAGTTACTTCCCAATCCTCAATCAAAAAGCCATTTTGTCAGAGGATCACTGAATACGGTAAAGAGTTAAGAACGGGATCACAACCTGGGTGAGCTAAATCAGAATAAGATGCTTCATTACACTGAAACCTGCAAGTAAAGCTTCAAACACCCAGGTCCGTGGTGGGAAAACTAAAAAAAAAAAAAAAAAAATAAAACCAAACAACTAAAAACCTAGAAGAACAGTCCAACACCCCATTATATAAGCCAAATATATATTCTTTAGCATTGTTAGTTCTCAAAAGCAGTGTGTAAGAGTAGCTACATATATAGTCACTTCCGACAGGCAAACATCAATTTGACAACTAGAATCTGTGAAATGAAAGCAGAATAAAAGTGTTCTTGATTGCACTTAAAGGATGATGTTTTTCCAACTACATGAATTCAGTTCCAAATACGGATGCCAGGAGGAGGAAGGTGAGGGAGCAAGAGGCCACACTCGGTCAGGAACAGCTGCCCTAAAGCATGAGAGGCTGGATGCGTCCCTGCCGGCAGGTAAGGGAGAGCCCAAGTACTCTGATTGATGGGATGATGGATTCATGCTGTTTCTGGGTTCCTAACAAACAAAAGGGCCTATTCTTTCCTCGATGTACCCAACTCCAGTTAAGGCTAATCGGCATTATGCAGCCACACCAAGAAAAGACTATATACCCTTAAGTCTTCAAAGAGAAAATTAAAACCTAAAACAAATATGGCTGGCCTGACCCTGAGTCACTGCATCCCTTTCACGCACTCTGACCCTGTGGAAAACAGGAACTGCGGTAACAAAACTCAGTGCTTGTGTCAAAACGACCGACCTCAACGAAAAAACTTCAGCCATCATAGCAGCTGTCGACGGTGCACTGTAGGGGTGACAACACGGTGTTATTTAGAAACTGCTCCTGTTGTTAATAAGCAATTCCTTTTCCAAGGCTTGGGGCTGGATGTTGGAATGGTAGGAAACATTCACTGTGTTCGCTGCCTCTCCTAGACCACTGATCCCAAATCTCACTGAACTAAATGTTTACTTTCTCAAATAAGCAAATACACTTGATCTTATCTCCAAGAGAAAACAGGCGAAAGAGGGACCTGGGATTAAAACCGAATGGTTGGTATCCCCCACCCCCGCCCCCGCCCCTTTCCCTCCAGCAATGAGCCCAGCGGCTCCCGGGCAGGATGCTGGCTCCTCGGCGAGCAGGACCAGAGCATCAGCCGCGGGCCGGACAGGGCGGCGCGGCCGTGGGAGGGCGGCGGGGCACGGAGGCGCCCGGGCCTCCGCGGGGTGCGCAGCCGAGCAGAGCGGCCCGGGCAGGGAAATGTGCTGAGCCAGGAGAAGCGCTCTCCTCCTCCTGCGCAACCCCGCGAGGATGCCGAGCAGGCGAAGACATCGCAGCAGAGAGGTGGAACGGGAAAAGTTATTTAAAAACGTGAAAAGAAAAAGAAGGAAAAACCCAAGCGTGAGTGCGGAGGGAGGCGGGGGAGAAGCGCAGGGAGAAGAAGCCAAAGGAAACTTATCTGCGACATGACAAAGTTCAATCCACCGCCCTCCCTCCTCTGGTGAAAAAAAAAAAAAAAAAAAAAAAAAAAAAAAAAAAAAACAACAGAAAAAAGTTGCAGCATCTCGGCGAGCCCCGCTCCCCGCCCGGCCCGCGACCCCCGCGCCCCCTCACCCTGGGCGGATGGGGCGGGGGATGCCGAGCCCGAGTGGTACGAGCTGGGCAGGAGGAGCTGCCTCGCATCCTCAGCGCGGCCCCCGCGGCGCCGCCGGGGGTGTCCGGCCCGTAGCAACGGCGATGGGGAGGGAGCGCAGTCGCCCAGAGACGGGGCTCGGCCGGCTCCCATCCGCACCGGGCACCGCCGGGGGGGCGGCAGCCGCGCCGCCCTGAACTTTGTTTCCACCTCAGACACCACCACCGCGGGACGGGGATCACCTCTGCCTCGCCGCTCCCCCCCCACGCCAAGATGGGGCTGAAGGGGGCGAGGGCCCGGACACCCCTCCTCAGCTTCGGATGCTGCCCGGCTCCTTCCTGTAGTGGTGACGCCGCCCAGGCGTCCCTGCCCGCCGCTGGCCCCGCCGCGTAGGGATGTGTTCCTGGCACCGCACAAAGGCAGCGGGACGGGGGGGACCACGGGGGGCAGCGCCCCCCGCTCTCCCCGGGCACGGCTCCCCCCGCCCCCGCCGCGCAGGCCGGGAGGGGAAAGGACACGCACGTCCCTGCCGGGACGGGGGGGAGGAAGGCGGGGGGGGGGGGGGGAGCGGGTGGAGAAAGTGGAGGAAAGGCGAAAAAAAATTAAATAAAGTAAGGAAGAGGGGTAGAGAAGAGAGGGGAGAGGTACCAGGGTGCCGAGGAAAGGCAGGCACGGCTGTCCGGCCCTGCCGGGGGAACGGAAAGTCAGCGGAGAGATGCGCGGCGCAAGCCGGCTCTACCTGCGGAGAAGGGGCGCCTTCATCCCAACTTCCCGGCTCCGGCGCGGCCCTCCCAGCCGGGAACAGCGGGCAGCGGCCGCCGCGGGACCCGCCGCCACCGCCGGCAGGAAAATAAGCCCGAAGGAAAAGTTAAAAGGCAAGCTCGGGAGACGGGGACGAGCCGGGCTAGAAGATGTTGCTTCCTCGCAGCCCCATCCAAATTGTGGCGGTGGCTGGTTAAAAATAAACTTTGCAGCAGGAGGGGGGGGATGATCTGGCCGGATTCCTGAGCTCAGACGGTTTAATATGGATGAGCATCAGGTCCTGAAGGCAAAACGCCGCGGCTGGTGCCGCTGGTTGGTAGAAAGTCTGCAACAGGGAAAAAAAAAAAAAAAAAAAAAAAAAAAAAAAAAAAAAAAAAAAAAAAAACAGGAGCCGCGGAGGGAGGAGAAGAGAGGGAGGAGCGGGGGAAGGGAAGAGGGAGGCTGCACGAACTCATCATCTCCACCGCTGCCAGCCAAACTTTTTTCCTCCTTTTTTTTTTTAAGGAAACTTTTCCCCCCTCTAACAAGCATTTAATTTTTTAAACAAGTCGCACGACCAGCCGACACGCTGCAGCGTCCTCACCCCCGCGCCTGCCCACTCCCAGAAGTTTATTTTTCCTCATCTTTCTTTCGGCCGCCCCCCCCCCCCAAAGAAAAAGAAAAGAAGAGTAAAAAAAAAAAAATAAATAGATCCCTCCGGAGTTAAGGCACGGTCCTGCCCTTTGTGAGGGAGCTCGGCGGCCGGGCAGCCCCGCGGTACTTACGCCGGACTTTGCTGGGGCTGGGCTGCTTGCGCCGAGACATGCCGGGAGGATGGGCCGCCGGGGGGGCGCGGGGGCGCGCCGGGGGGAGCGCGCACGGGAGGGAGCCGCAAACTTGTTCCGGAAAAAGGAATCAAAATGGCGTTTCTGTGGATGTGCAAAGTTCATCAACTCCGCTCTAACTTCCCGTCCTCCGCGCCTCCCTGGAGGGGAGAGATGGGCACGGTTAGGGACCCCGCCGCGCCGCGCTCCGCGGGCGCCCCCGCCCCCTGCCCGCCCCCGCGCTGCCCCGCGCACCCTGATAAGGAGACACATCACGTGTCGCTCCGGCTCCTCTCCCGGGGACGCGCTACCGCGGCAGCAGCAGCCTGTTGCAAATAGCATCTCTAACTCGCCCTCGTCGCAGGGAAGGAGGGGCGCTTCCAAGGAGAGGAGTGAGCACAACTTCCCCCCCCCCCCCCCCCCCCCCGCAACACCACCACCACCCTTTCTCCGTCCCTCCCTTCTCCGCCCGGCAGCGCAGCAGCGGGATGCCCGGGGCAGGAGCGGGGGGGGGGGGGCGGCCAGGTGCCACGCGGCGCCCCGCGCCCTCCCGCTGCTCCGGCGGCCGCGCCCGCGGGGCTCTCCCGGGCGGGCCCGGCCGGCCGCGCTCCCGGCCCGGCGTGCGTGTCCTCCGGCAGCCGGATCGGGGCTGGAGCGCATCCGGAGCCGCCGGTGGCGGTGCCGTGCCACCGGCTTTAAGGAATTCGCCGGGGCTCTCCGCTGCCGTGGAAGTGTCTGTGCATCCTCCTCCTCCTCACAGCCCGGTGCCTCGTCAGGTACAGGGGCCGCAGGCAGCAGCCCGCTGATCCGCGGCCAGGAGTCAGCTTCTGCTTGTGTGTGTTTGTTTGCTCAGAAACTTTTTGTCCTTGCGCGATTTGGGTCCCCGCACGGGTCAGTCATCCATCCAGACCTAAAGGACGCGTTAAATTTGACAGGACCGTGAACATCAGCACAGGAACAGGAGGTGCAAATGCTGTGTCTATCCAAAGGCGAGATGCGGCCGCTTGCACGTACAAGTAGTTACACTGCATGGCACTGCACGCACCATCCTTCCCTGCAGTGGAAGTTCAAAGGTGGAGGAGGCTGGACAAGTGATGGAGAGGTGTTCAGAGTGGTGAGGATTTCACTCTGTAAAGCCAGTACCAGTTTAGAGCTGTGTGACAAATAGTATGTAAAAACAAAATACCTAGCAATACATCATCCTGAAAGCTCGAAGGGAAAGAAAGAAAACTAAACCAGCACTGCTTCTGAGGAGTGCCTAGTGAGTATAGGAGGAACCAGTTTACCTTTAAGGAAATGGTTATTTGCACTATATCTAGAGCTACTAAAAGTAGGCCTTTTAAAAATGTTATTGTTGAGGTGGAACCTGGATTCTCTGCCTGTTTTTTAAAGAAATCAAGTCATGGCCTCTAGGCAAAAGGCTTGTGCCAGCTTACATGGTATACCATATCTCCTGACTGAAAGGGATTCACGTGAAAAAGAAGGCTAAATTCCAGGTACGTGGCATAAGCCCTCAACTGACTCTTCACAGTCTTGCGTGTTAAGATGTCATTATTAACTTCATTTGCACCGTTTTTTCAACTACTGGATAAGGGCATACTAGTCAGGAATACACAGGTCCTGTCTCAAAGACATGAGCTGTGATTCATATCAGGAATAAACCTCTTCCCTTCTGCACTCCCAAGTAAAACACCTGCACGTCTGGTGAACTGGAACTTGGAAATCCCACAACTGCAAAACCGAAAGATAGCACACGTGTATTCAGGACATGAAACTGCAGCTTTAACCTGCATGTGTTTGTTGTGGTGGTTTCTGCAGGCTGAATTTTTGTCACCTGTGTTCTGTACTGAGTTCTGTGCAGTACTACCCAAGCAGAGTTGCTGACTAACTAAGGAGCAATATCACAGTTTACCTCACAATATTAGCAACAAACATGAGAAAGCACATTCTCATTGTTCTAAGGTTCTGATATTACAAAAAAAAAAGTAAAGGGAAGCCATTAAAAATAAACTGATATTAAAGTGTCTTTAACCTTTTCATCTCTGTCCTCATTGCACCTGCCAACCTGCAGTGGCAGAACTGCTGGTAAGTTCAGCAGCTTTGCAGCCAGTCTGCATCCTCAGTAAATCTCGTGGTCAGGCATCCAATTAATCCAAAAACCTGAGCAGTTTATCTATCTCAGGCTCAACCCTTGAAATATTCTATTTACATTGGAAGACTGCTGTGATTTAAGCCTTCATGGCACATACAAACAAACACACACAAACTCATAGAGACTGGGCATGGTTTGCACTGCTATTTATTTACACAAATGACTGCAGTTGAAACTGGTGAAAATTCCTGTGTGGGTATTCATGTTTGGAGGTTAGCAATGCATGTCTCATTGACTTCTGCCTAATATTTCTAGAATAGTCTTGGAGGCATTTTGGACTACCTCACCACAAAGATTCCCACTCTCAATGTATTTTTTAACCATGGAGGTGCTTAAGGGCCCTTCGATGTGGGAAATTTAGCAAGCAGATAGATGGAATAGAGTAACAAGTGTTTCTCAATTCAGCATCTGAAATCTTCTCTAGGAAGGTAGACATGTAAAACTCAAATTGCAAAAAAAAATCATTATTTTAGTGTTTGGAGAAAATATATAGATAGTTTTTTGTAGCACTTATCCCTATTCTTTCAGAATGATGGAGTGAAGGATGCACCAGTACATACTGTGTTACATCAATAGTAAAAATTAAAAAAAAAAACCAACAAAAAACAACAAAACCCCACCCAAACAAGCAAACAAAAAAAATACCAATGATGAAAAAAGCTATGTAATAACTTTAAAACCCCATTAACTACTAAGGTCTATAAAATAGTAAAAAGTCTTATGTCTTTTAACAGTTAAGAAATGAATTCTAATTCTGGGCTATTGGTGGGCAAGATAAATGAAATAATTCAGTTTTTCAGCCTTCTGTCATTTGAATTTTTATAATGCATCAGCGAGGTAAAAAACACTGTGGTCAAGTACTGAATGTGAAGCTTTGAGCAACTGGTTCCTTTTTTAAATTACTTATTACAGTGAAAGAGAAGGTAGAGGTAATTTCTGTCTAATAAACCCCACTTTTATGAATGACTCTCCCAAAATGTTACTATGTGACTTATATGATACAGCTATCCTCTTCACTCTGCACTTTTTACCATTTGCATTACTGTGGTTTATCCCATCTCCTCTGATCACTCTATGACAAGATAAGTAATAAGTCTTTTTTTATCCTAGGACTATTCATATTTTCTATTCTTCCTGGGTATTGGGACATGAATACCCACAGTGATCGTAAACCACACTAAGGAGCAAGAAGATTTTCTCTAGCTTCTATGTAACCCTCACACACCTCTCTGATCCTTTACAGTGATGTTAAATACAATGAACAATAGTAGAAATAAAAACTATTATCATGAAGGTGTTTAGTGTGTTATCAAACTCATTGACACCACTGGGTGACACAGCAATCTTGGTGACAAAAGCCACCTGCTGTGGTCCCTAGAAAAGGACAACTCAACCCCCACCCACAATTCAAATATCAGAGATGCTGATAAAAGGTTATTCAAGGAGAGAAGAAAAACAGGATGTGTAGCTTATATGAAGACCACAACTTCAGTATGTCTAAAAGCACAGAGACTAAAGCTAACATTAGCATTAAGAGAGAAGTTAAAGGTTAGCAAGAAACTATTTTTTCCCCCATTATCAACATTCTCTGTTTTAGATCATGGTATTTAGAAGTTACTGTAATTTATTGCAAATCTATGCGTACCTTTCAACCAAAGCAGCTTGGAATACAGCAGTTCTCTGACTAACCAGGAGAATTTTATATGCTAAGAGGCAGGACTGGGCCCTGAGTTTGCAACAGCAGCTGCCAAGCCCCAGCTCCCTCACTCTGATGTGTGGATGTCCAGCCACAGAGGATGTCAGAGGCATTTGAGGCCCCATGCCCTGCCTGAGCTTGTGCCTGCTTAGCATCCGGAGTCCTCTTGCTGCCATCCTTTTCCTGATGTCCTCACTGGTGCCAGGAGAGAGAACTTGCCTGACATACTAACGCAGGGAAAAGCCTGTTTTGAGGATCAGAGAATACAGCCCTGAGGGCTCTGAGAAATAAGTCTTCATAAAACCTAAGACACAGGTTTATTGGGTCAAAACCCCCTTAAGAACTAATGCAGCACCATAGAGTCAGGGTAATTATCCAAAGTAAAATGGATAAAGTTCAATTAAATAGGTTTCCTATAAATTTCTTGGAAAATTTGATTAATTTGTGCACTGGAAAACCACACAGAAGAGCATAATACACGAGCTGCAAATTCTCTCAGAGTATTTGTCTGAAGACCCAGCATCTTACAGCATTCTCATTTTCCCCATGCAGGGAAATATGATGCATCACGATGCTCAGCTACCTTGGCCTCTGGAAATTGGACAGTTGTGAAACAAGGGAGTGGTGGAACTTGTTCCTGTGACAACCCCACTCACTATATCCAAGGACAACTTTGGATGAGCTAGGCCAAAGCTGTAGTCCAAACTTACCTTAACATTAGCCTTTACAGAGTGAAAAAAAAGAAACCGATGTATCCCAGCACACTTAAGCACTTCCTCTCACATCCCAGGCTGGTAGGAGGCTGGAATTAAAACCAGTACTTCCCCCAAAATCGCGGTGTACTTCTCCAGGCACGAAGCCATCCACTCTGCTGGGTGACTTTTCTCAGCAGACAGTATGTTAGTGATAACAAACAGCAAAAGTAAAAGATCAAGTGTAAGTGTTCACTCCCTGTTTGCTCTGAGACATTTCAACAGTGCAAAGCAGTCCTTGAGCTGACTCACCTAGCCAGCCAAGACTACCTCTTGGCTAAGGATTCATATGGAAATATGAAGATAGTGTTTCTGAAACCCACACCACTCTTTCCCCCCCACAGATCACAGCCTGTAGGGCATATTGCAGGACTGCTTGAAGTTTCTGGCTGCTGTAATTGCTGGTCCCATCTCCTTCTCTCTTTTCACTGTGGGAGTCTCCAGCAGATGGATGCAGTGCAGAGCAGCCCTGCTGCTGGGACTGGACCAGCTTGATGAACTAGTCCCTTTCCTCAGCTCTAATTTTCAGGATCTAAAAAAGTAGCATAAACTATTCACCTAAACTATTGTAACAATAACCAGTGTTTCTAAATCCTTTCAGGGGAAGTTAACCAACTTAAACTTATTCTTTCAGAATATACAGGCGTAACTAGAGAAAATGGCTAAAAGGATAATCAACTGACATATTTTTCAGCCTTTTAACCAAAACAAACAACAGAGGCACAAGAGTGTTATTACAATTTTAGTTACAAAAAATCTTTAAAGAGGAGTATTTAAAATAGTATGTTTTAAATGAATAAAACTAAGTAATATTCCCTCCTGCATATTTAATTATTTAGCAAATTTTGGAGCAGCACAGCCTACTTCTTCCTCAATAGACTGTTTAAAAACATAGCATGAAGAAACTAGTGCGCAGATGTTTGACATTTACATTCTCAAGCAGTTCTGTGATCACTAATGTAGAGCCTCAGAAACAGGTTGTATAATCCATGTGCAAGCGTGTCTGTGTAGAGACAGAACAGGTAAAAGAACAATAAGCAAAACCACCCACTGCAATACTTTCACTTGTTTTAAAACTCCGCATTGTTGCCCAGAAATTTTTGTTGCCTAGCAATGTGAAAAAACACAGGTGTGCAAAAAGAAGTCACTGTTTAATGCCCAGCCTGTGATTTGGTACTGACATGTTTCATTCTTATTGACCACCCACCCTCTCACACCTAATTGATTGTTAGCTTAAATGTGATTATTTTCCCTCCTGAAGGCAGGTAGTAAGCCAGCTGTGTGTTTCCTTGTGTCTCATTTGCTAGGGAGAGTGGGTTCTGAAACCTCTCATAATCAAAATAAATGCTTATGTTAACAGAGACTTCATATTCAGTTATTCGAAGGACTGCAGTAGCACTGGAGGAGATAGTGGCAGCTAAAGGAAGGTGGTAATACCCAGCTGAAGCATCACTTATTATCTTTTGGTATCGTAGACTAGAGATGGAAAGCACCTGCTATCCATTCTCTGAGGCTGCCACAGTATTTCTCTGTGCAGTACACTTTTCAGTACTGTCTTGGTTTAGCTTTAAGTATCCGAGTTGGGAGCTTGGGCTGTACCTTTACTGATTTTGCTGTTAGGATGTTTCTCTTGATTTTTCTAGCCTGCATGTTTATTTTCTTACCTTCAGGCCGCAGCTGTAATTATAGCTTACAGAGTGCAAATAGAAAAGGGGATGGGGAAGAAGGAAACCCTCATCCCAGGGAGAAGATGGTAGGCAGTGCTTTGAGAGGCACCCACAAAGCAGCAGAGAGGGCCAACAGGCAGCAGAGAAGTGAAGAAATAGGAAGTGAGGCAGCAGCCATGAAGAAAGTACACAAGGAAGCAGTTACCCTGTAGGGAAGAAAAAAGCAGGACAACTTTCAAGGGCAGACATTAAGGTAACTTGGGAGATGCTACAGTGACAGGGTTTGGGGAAGAGGAGACAAGAACCCAATTACCAGGAAAAAATGGTCAGTGGATGCAGTAGGCAAAGAATCGAGGAGGAGGCAGAAGAAAATGGTGGGGCTCAGGTAAATGAGTGTGAAAAGAGTCATTATGCTTTTGTGCCCATTAAACTGTGCTTTGTGCCTCCTTAAATCAGAAGCAAAATTGCACTGGGTCAGGTCTATGCCATAAAGTTCTGCAGGCATATTCATGCTGGTCAGATGTGCAAAGGGATATGGTTTGCAGCTGAGGTTAAAACTGAGCTGCGCTCCCAAAAGCAGTGAATGTTCAGAGTTATGCAGTCAGAACCATACTTTCACCAGCGCAGCTTGTGTCATTCAGACAATGATAAGATAAGCCATGCTGGCAAAAGCACAGTTTTGCTGTTGTAAATTGAATTGGGGGTAGTTATACCTCTGCTGCAGCACACAGGGTTGTAACTACACCAGTAGAGCTCTTTGCTTGTCAAAACAGCCATGCTCCACTAACAGATTGTCCATAATGGACACATGATTAAAAGAGGTAAAAGGAATTCTTCTACTGACATGACTTCCACAACCACAGCAAAAACTGTCAGCACAAGTTTTTTCCTGGCAGAAGAAGATAGCTGTTTAGACCAGAGGGGTGTAAGATACAGACATATATTAGATAACTTCTTCAGCTCTCATACAGGAAAGTATTTACTTCTACAAAAGGAAAATTCAGTAATTGCAAAGTGTCTGAATTTAGGCAATGTGGATAAGAGCATTTAAGTCTTTTTACCTTTATTTATCATTCAGCATTCACTTGCTTTTAAATAAAGGATTATTGACAAGAACATGTTCTCAGTACTTTTTACCTGCATTCCTGTCAACTTGAATAACAGATAATATGCTCCATAATCTTATTTACTTCTGTGCAGTATAAAGAAGGTGAAACTTCCCTTAATGAGCATACAGGGACAAAAAATTTGGTGGATAGATAAACTTTTTTGTTTGTTTTGTTTTGTTTTCAATTGCTTCAGTGGTCAGGAGGGACTGTACTCTAACTGAAATGAAACTTGAAAAGTAAAAAAAAACCTAAACCGCTATTATCAAAATGAGCGCAAGAGAGCTGTTACCTGAAATGATTCACTGTATGGAAATCTCAATTCTTGAAACAAATGATTTCTAAGAACAGGGCACAGACATCAGCCTCTTCCTCAAAAGAACTCCAAATAAGTAGAGAGGGCAGAAGACATTTAAACTCCCAATTTTCAGCTTGCCATCAGTGTTTACACCAAAGGATTAAATCTCTTGGGATTGATGTCTTTGAAAATATCCTGAAATCCCAACAGTAATGCAAAATTTTTCCTGCAACATCTTGTGAAGTGATAATAGACTGCTGTGGCTCTCTAAACTCAGCTGAGACATTTTGATTAAATGGCAACTGCAAATAAAATTTTTGTCTAATAATTTCCTGAACAATCTTATGTACTTATTTCCCATACACCTTCTGAGCTTGTTTCATTATGCTGTTTTCCTCTATCTCCTTTCCCTTGCAGAAGTGGCTGAAGGAAATTCTTAGAGTGCAAATGAGCACCCTGAATAATTCAGCAAAATGATTTTTAAAATTATTAAATGCAAAGAAATAAACGAACAAACAAAAAACCCAAAAAAAACCCAAACAAACAAAAAACACCCCAATCCCCCCCAAAAAACAACCCCAAAAAAAGAACCAAACAAAAGAAGACAACAAACCTCCCCCCATAAAACAAAAATAAACAAAAAAAAAACCCCAAGAAACAACAACAACAGCAAAAAAAAAAAAACCACACAAGTCCTGAGGGTAGAACCTCATGTCACTAGAATAAGAATTATACAGCAGGCAGTCCAAGAGAAGGCTGAGGAGAACACTGCTAAGGTATCCAGTGTCACAGTGGATTGGAGCACTGTATTCTTACCTCTTGAGATTTGGATGAAAAGCCTTGTTTAAAAAACGCATGAAAATTAATGTGATCAATTCAGTTTAGAGCCTTCAGAGCAGTGGTTCTTATGTAAAAATGAAGACCTTCTGTTGAACAATAATTCCCTCCACAATTTCTTCTTCCCCTACACACACACATGCTAAATATGGCTAGAAAGCTGCATGAGAGTTCTGACTGAAAAGTAAGATTGCTTTTGTTTCCTGTGTATTTTTATCTGGTATTTATAGGGTTTTGCTATGGTTAAATGCAATAAAGAATTGCATAGTTGATATTCTCCTATGTGACTTGAGATTCAGAACTGTCGTTTCTTCTGTAAATGGGAGTGATTCACCTCAGAAGAACTAGTCTGTTGTTCTCTAGGCACAGACTTAATCAGTAAACTCCGGACTGATGTTTTCCTGTTGATCCCTGGTCCACCAGCCAATGGACAGAATTAATCACAGTCCATACACTTTCTTGGGGATAATCTCAAGGACAGATCCACAGATGATCTTCCTGGTCTAGACTCCAGGTTACTGACACTGCAAATGAGAGGAAATATTCCCTGTGCTAGCTTGAATGTGGTGATTCAGTAGAGCTAGTATCATTAGTCCTGTCCTATGAAGAACACCACATTACCCAATGAGCAGAAAAAGAATGAGCAGGCTTGGATTTCCTATCTGGAAACTGACAGCTGTTGCAAAACTTGGTACTTGGATAAAAAAGGAACATGTAAATAGGAACATCATGCATGTTGCATGTAAATAGGAACAACAGCAAAATCTTGTGGCAGTAAATTGAGGTTAAATTGGCATAAAAGAGGTGAGTTTTGGAGAGCTAGGACAACAGAGGAATGAAGAGAAAGTAAGATGGGAGTGGCATATCATAGTTCAGTATACAAAAGTTTGGTAGCATGGAAATTAATACAGACAGTTCCTGGCATGATTTTGGGCTAGTGCTGACTGCAGAGGGCTGCTGTACAGCTGGGCTACTTGTGTGAAAATGTTAGCAGCATATGTAATAAAAACCACTGAACTGGAATTATACAGAAATAAATTATTATTGAAACACAGCTGTACTTTGAACAAAGCGTTGAGGAATTTATAAGACAAAGATTTGCCAAAGGGAACAGCATAAACTTATCTCAGCCAGAGAGCCACAACCAGTTCCTGTGGCTGCTCCCCACCACATAGCACAAACCCCACTTCCCTCCAGCAATGAAATGGGGACCAAAAGCTTTAATTGTATGGTGTGCTCCACATCAATTCCTATAAATTGATGTCCTCTCTTCGCATGAACTAAAAACACATGTCAAGTGTCTTGCAACATTTTCATCCTCTTTATCATTGCTATAACCCTTATCATATGAAAGTCGATCACAAGTGAATTGTAGTTATTCAGCTAGCAGCTAAGTGGTGAGAACATCAAAGCACAAGTATGTTTATAGGGTTAATGCAAGATTATTTTAGCATCCCAAAGGCTTTGGAGTGCCATACCATCCAGTTATCCCAGGGCTATGCGAGAAGAGGGAACTTCATGTAATTAGGAGGGCCTAAACTAAACTTTCAGTAGAATACATCACGTCACATTTCCTACTGCCAGCTGTTTCTCCCCAAATTTTACAGAACAAAATACTACATTTTTTAGAATTTAAAAAGTGAAACAAATATGTAAAATCAGACTGTAGGGTTAGTAGTTGCATCTTAGTTTTTAAATGGAAAAATCACTATGTTTGCCAAACATCATAAATATGCATATCAGATCTGCCACTTCTGAATGAGCATGAGATCCATTAAGTCATATGCTCTTATTCTGCTAGGAAGCAATACTTCACCCATATTCAACAAATTTTTAAAAAAGGTTATTTTTTATTTTTTTTCTAATTAGGATGCCCCTTGTCAGATGTTTGATTCTGTATTTTCTAGGCACCTACAAAGCCTGATTTTCAGAGATGTTGAGCACATTCATTGCTTCTATGGCTGCTGAGCAACCCTGAAATTTAAGCATGTGAGTACAAAGTAGATGCCAAACTACAGTCATGCCATTTTAAAAATTAATAGCATGATTAATATAACCAGTTCTGTGATCTCTGATGAAAATAGGATGAAAATTAATGGAAATATTTTCCCACATCTTTGGATTAGTTTAAAAATGAAACTTGGTGAGAAATATTCATTTAGAAGCCTCTATAGTTTGTATAATATTCTGCAGCATGTTGAAGCACTTGGAAAACTATTACTAAGGAAACAAGTTACATTCTTCCCAATGAATTCTAAACAGTTGGGAAAAGTGGTGGAGACCACTGCGATTAAAGGGAGATAGGAATATTGCTGTAAACACAAAAGAAATGTTTTTCATGAATGCCAATAATTTAATGAAGAAATACGTTGAACTTTAAAGAAGAATAACATAAGTAAAGATGCGTTTATATAGAGGTGTTTATACATTGAAAAATTCTATGTTTAGTAAGGTTTTCTTTGATTATCAAACACCAATAGTTATTTGTACACAGAATGACAAAATGAGCTCCTAAAGAGGTATTCTGCTATAGACTGTATGCATGAAAAATTAGAGG
Source organism: Cinclus cinclus (assembly GCF_963662255.1). Classification (NCBI taxonomy): domain Eukaryota; kingdom Metazoa; phylum Chordata; class Aves; order Passeriformes; family Cinclidae; genus Cinclus; species Cinclus cinclus. The sequence goes on from NC_085046.1 coordinate 67,186,458, forward strand.
ATGGAGTCAGCTAAGAACAGAATAGTTTCCTAGTACAGTGGGAAGGGGTTAATGAGCAGATAACAGCAAAGAGAGCTGTTAATAATATTGCATAACAGACATCCCCTTGTAAATGTGACCTGCAAACACTTTTAAACAGTCCAATAATATTAGATGTTTGCCAAATGCTTCTGAATATGACAAGGCTCCCTGAGTTATTAACTTGAGCACTGAATGTCTGTGTTTTGTGACTTTGCGGGATTCTGGTGATCTGCTCAAAGTGAGGATGCTGCATGCTCTCTGCTGGCTGTGTCTCATCCACAAACCCCTCCTGCAGACCTCACAGCACCCGCAGTTAGAAAGATAAATGTTGACTTATTACCATGCTTTCCATTATTTGGGGCCTGCTTTTCATTTCAGCATTTTATTTATCATTTGGCAATGCCATTAACTCTCTGAAGCAACATTCCCAATCCCATTACACAGACACACTGGTCCATTGTAGGAATAGACAGAATTATAATATCACCTGCACAGTGCTTTCTGGGGCATTCTTTGGAAAACGTGTGTCTCACCCAGACAGGACCTGGAGGTAAAATGTTGTAAGGATGAAAAGACTCAGACTCAGATTAATAAAATGTGCAATGTGTACAACTGTTGTGCATCTTACACAGACTGCTGCTTTGGTGGAAAATTGTATCATAGGGGAGGAGTTGGAGAAGAGTGAAGATGCAATTTAATTACTTTCCTCCCCTATCCAGAACCCTAAATCTCCATGTGTATTTCAGTTGCTTTAAAAACAAAACTGAAAATATCCATTAATAAATTCAGATATCAGATTAAGGAGGAGTGCCTCTGGTATCAAAGCTGTTCACATTATTCAGTGCAAGGAATTACTATTATTTTTTTAATTGGGAGGCTTTTAATTGCAAGTTACTTTGTGTTTCTCATAAAAAACTCCTCAGTGTCTTACTGGGCATATTTAACAGCAAGAAAATAAGGCAGTGTAACTAACAGGTCTAAGTGCTTATAAAACTGTTCCTGAATTATCCAGCATTTGTGACATCCTACAAGACTAATATCTGATGCCTGCTCCAAGAAAAGATGAAGTTACAGAAATAACTGTAAGGAATTCCAAAACTCTGTAATTCACCTACTATCAGTTTTCGGTATAATATTAAGAGATATGCACTAGCACTTAGTAATAAAATAATAATAATACTTAAATTACTAGAAACCATCCTGATTTCAGAGAACAAAGGAAGAGATGCTCTTTGTATGACATTTATTGCCTCCTTGTAAGTATTGACTCCCTTGAGGTTAATAACTAGTTAAAAGAGAAATAGGTGGGTATTTTCCTTATTGCAAATATTTCTGCCAGGTTCTTGACAAGATCTGAAGCAGACCACACTAATGATATCACACTGCACAAATATTTTCTTATCTAAGATGCTATTCTACCATAGCCAATCTTAAGAGTAGAAGATGCTAACCTTGAATAAACTCTTGCTGCTTTGTGTGTACTAATAAGGTGTTGGAGAACTCTCTATGCAGTGATACTCATATGTAATCCTTCTGCAACTGCCCTGGCTGTCTAATTTAATCCCATGTTCTTCACCAAGAATCTTAACTCCCTTTATAATAAAGCAGTTTTGGGAGCACCATTGCACAGCTGAGGGAACTGAGGCAGGGAGAGGGCAGCTAATCAGCAAGATGCAGAAAGGCCAGGAACAGGAGCCCTCTCTCCTAGCTCTGGGCCTGCCTGTATCAAAAGTGTGCACTTCAGTGCATGAAACAGAGTAGGCTCCAATTAAATGAGGAAGAGAGGTGTGAGCTGTATAACCATGTTTGAAGAAAAATGTTTGGAAATTGCAGAAATCACATCACTGACTGGTACACTTCTACTTTTACAGCTTCTGAATGCAAACCAGCCTGTGGCTGGATCTCTGCTCTACACACACAGTAAAAAAAGAATCTGCTGGTCCTTGACAACTCAGGAACAGACAGAAAAATAAATATAGGGAATGATGGATTGATGCTTCTAGGAAGGCAAGCTGTGGGTTGAATAATACAGGGGGGAGAACAAAGAACACAGAGTAGGAGGCAAACGGAAGAAAGGTTTAGGGGAAGGATTTTTCTTTATTCAGTGCTTTTTTTGTGTGGTTCACTCCTGACCTTAACTTTTAGGGTGAAAAGGCCTTGTGACAGAGCAGAGCTGGTGTGCATTTGTCACATGGAGAAATAATTTGAGGAGAGTGTACAGGTGTTTCCTGTGTTGCAGAAATCATCTCTATAGAGACTCTTGTTTGCGATTACCCAAGACTTCAAAGAAAATACCAAGATGGATGTGCAAAAGGTCCTGCCGATAGCAGGATCCACCATCTATTTCCTAGTCACTAAAACAGACACAGGCACAGCTCCCAGGAATGCCTAGGAGGAAGCTCCACCAAAGGCAGGTCTTCAAAACAGCCCTAGATGTAAAGGTGATTCTTTCCTTTATCATTCCCTGCTGGGTAGCATCTCTAGTGAACAATTCTAGAGTTGGGCCCTATATTTTTGTAATACATTTATTTCAACATCCTGATTTTTCTTAAATTGTTCTGCTGCTGACCAGTGGTACTGGAAGGCTCTTACCCTCTAGGTGAATTTCATGTTTAGTCTGAAGTTGGTATGCTTCAAACCCAGTTCCTCTCACTCTAGCATGATGCTACTATTTGTTTGCATCCGCTTTTGTGTCAGGAAGCATATTTTTTATTTTCTTTTTTTTTCTTTTTTTTTTGTTTGTTTTGTTTGTTTTGTTTTGTGGGCACTCAGTTCTGATTTTTCAGAGCAAGCTGTATACAATAAGACTGTACTTTTCAGAGGTGCTGAATAGCCCATTCTGACCTGAAACGCTTTGCTACACATCAAAAAATGGTGTGCTGAGAAGTACGGAGGAATCTGAAGTTGGAAAGCAGGAAACAGGGAAGCTGGTGTACCTTGCAAATTCTGTATCCATGTCTTCCCTCCTCAGACCTTCAGTGCAGAACAGGCACTGCCAGGTGGCTGCAGAGGAGCTCATCTGTCAGGCAGGCACTCTCACTGTGCCTTGGGCTTGGGTGGGAGCACCCGTGCGCAGACCTGTGACCTGAAGCACAGCCCTTTTGCAGGGGAGAAAAGAGTACAGCCTCGGGCAATGAAACCTAATTTCACTGCAAGGAGTGCTAGTTAATAGGAACTCGGAGAAAGCCGGGTTGTACCACAGTGACTGTTTCCCGTGAAGTACGAAATGTCTGCGTCTCTAATGGTCCAGTCACTGCAGAGCCTCTCCCGTGGGTGTTGGCTGACTTACAGCGAATTAAGATAAGGGGAGCTGGGTGGGTAATTAGGGCTTTTATATGCATGTTTTGAAACAGGATCCAGTAAATTCACAGTTAAAATTTTGAAAAAAAAAAAAAAAGGCAGAGTAGGTTAAGCATTTTAAGTCCATCGTGTTCTTACTTGCAAGATGCAAATCTTCTGAGCTCTTGCTGTAGCATCTCACTGGAAAAGGGGCTTTAAATTGTAAAATATTTTACTTTTGTTGTTTGGAACATTACAAAACCCGGGAAAATATGTTTAATGAACATTATTCTTGCTCAGAGCACTTCAGTAGCTCAGCTCTGATATTGTTTCAAAACTGTTTTCTCAAGGCCCTCCAGCACATGGCGTTACGAAAAAGTTGTCAGACTGGTTTTAACACATCTTTTCAATACTGATAAGCAAAAGTTCACTGAAATAATTCCCAATAAGATACATGTCGGGATATACCTTTCTTAAGGCTTTCTTGTTGGATTGAAACTTTAGGGAGACCTGTTGCATTCCAAACTTAAGCAGCCTCTTTCAAAGTTATTAAGAAAGTAGAGGGATGTGTCAGATACTGTGCTGAGGAGAGCCTATGTCACATCCTGTTACCCGTGTCTGCTTTTAAACCCGTTTCGTAAGTGCAGTGAGTGACTGACAGTGTTCAGCTGCACACAGCTTTGAAACTGCATGAGCCGGGTTCCAAAAGAAAACACTGCTGTAGTTTGGTTGCTAGAGGTAAAACACTCGATAAACAGCTAGTTTTTCTTGATTAAGCAAACGATTTAATCTCGAAGCTACTTTGCTTAACAATGTCATCATTAAAATGGTAATGGGCTTTGAGGTCCTTATTCAGCTTGGTATGGCATCCTACCTTTGCTGCTATTGTTTCATCCTGTTTACACAGAAGTTTCTGCAATTCAGCGTGGTAAGAGAAAGATACTAACCAAGGAACCAAAGCTCAAAAATAGCATGTGTCCAAATCTTTGAGTCTATCTTAATACGGTCCAATCTATCTTCCCCTTGAAGCCACACAGACACTTCAGTAGGATGCAAAATGGTTCTTCTGCTAGGTAGAAGCAAGATGGGCTGATATATTTTTAAATATTATTATTATCTATTTTGGAAATTATGCTTTTAAAAGCCAGGACATGATAAAATTACCCAGAAGATAAGTATTTTACTAAACCAGGCACGCTAGCTTGCTAACATGATTTGGTAAAAATTAATACTTTTTTTTTTCTGTCTAATAACTATATTTAACTATTTAAATAATGGGGTTTTTCCCCCTCCAGATTTTCCAGTGTACAAGTTAAAGCAAAAACAAAGCAAAAATACTTTGGCAGATGGACTGGACTCAACTATCAAACCTGGAACTTTCCCATGCTTCTTTTCCACAATTGTGCATTAACCACCAACCTCTTGCTGCAGACTAAGCCCATGCCCAAATCTTGCCAATAGAGGTCTAGTCTGAGATGATGTTCAAAGCAGCCACAGGTTAAGGTCAAATCCTCTGTTATACCTAAGCTGTGCTTCATGCTTTGTCACATTATCTGGTCCTTCTGGGGACCTCTAAGACATCCCTGCAGATTTAGAGTGGCATCAAGGTCCCTGTCATTTACCCTTGAATAGGAAGGCCTTTGCCAGAGCCAAGAAAAACTAGAAAGCAGCAACTTTCTGGCCACACCTCCTTCCTCACATCATCTCTACAGAAAAGGGCAGGGGGGGAATAGATAGGAAACACCATGCTCCTGCACAGAGCACAGGAGGATTTTCGTGTAACTGTTTCCATAAGGCTTAGCATGCCCTTTGCTTGGCCAGAGGTGCATAAACAGGGCTCCAGACTAACAACACAATCAGACCCTCCCTGCCAGTAAGGGAAGGAATGGTTGGTAGCACATGTGCTTCTTCTGTAATGTTTAATTTTCCCATCTCACTGGGTTGCCTCAACACACGGGGAAAATATGCTGGTAATAAGTGGGACCATCAAAGCTTTCAGCTTTCTGTGGGAGTCCCCAAAGAGGGAGTTTCTAACCTGGCATTTTCACTGACAATGACAGAGGCTTGTGGGATCCCCCCACCCCGATCTGCAAGACGGCTCAATGGCAGAGGGCCTGGCAAGAAGATGGCAAGAAAGATTGTCCACTGACTGCTCTGCATTGCCCGGAAAGTTGACAAAAACGAGTCATATTGTTCCACCAAAAAAATAAGCATGACATACCTAAACCATTATAGATCTTAACACTGTGGATGAAGAACTGTCTAAATATTTTCCTTTTCCTTTACTGGAGGCAACAGGCTATGTTCACCTATAAGATATCACGTAGGCCCTCCACTGAGTTCTGTTAAAGAAAAGCTTTGTGGTCCATAGCACTTAAACCATTACTGGTTTCTACCTTTTTTTTTTAGTAAAACAGGAGTAATGGTACAATATATTAGCTATATTTCACCACAATTTGCTTATATCCATGTATCTTTTTTATTAAATTAATATTTTAATAGAAAATGATAGGAAAAATCAACTAGAAAAATTATCTCATGGAAAAAGTTGAAAGAGTAACTTTCATTATGCATCCTTGAATGTCCTTGAATTAAAGGGCATATCTGCTTTTAAACACTGAGTATCTTTCAGAGGTGAAACAAGCTAAAGGGGTGTTTATTCACAGCAATACCTCCTTGACAAATATTCAAAGGAGTAAAAGGAATGGCTGCACAGTTTGCTCCAGTGACTTTTGTTCCCTTAATAAAATGTACACAAATAGCCATCCAGCCATCCATCGGCTGGATGCACTCCTCTCTGCTGTGTGGCCTGCACTGACAGTCCCTGTGTCCCCTCACTCCTGATGCATCTGTAAGCTTGACAGCTCAGTTCTCTGTGGCTCCTCAGGCTGGGAGCAGAATCAGCCTCGTGGTACAGCAACCCATTCTGTCTTTAGAATATCAGTGCTTTAGAAAAGACACAACTCTAGAAGAAAACTAAAGAAATGGATATAGTATTTTGTGATTCCTTTCAGTTCTTCATTCCAACTCCAAGAAGTGATTTTCCACTCTTGTGAATGAAAGTGTTTCTCTCTTAGAGGAAGATTGAAATCAGATGATAACAACTGGAGGGAATAGGATGAAATTAGGAATAATGGGGCCTTAAGTTAAATTTATTTGCTTGTTATTTTAGTTTGCTTTTCACTTTGAAAATAGTTTATGGGTTTCCTTCAGAAGCAGGGTAGATGGGTTCTCTTTTAATCTAAGTACAATATTGAAAATTGTTAGTCTTAAGTAAGAATGCTAAAAAGAAGATGGATGAAAACGTAAGGTATTGAGCTAGCCTTTGCCTTCTTTCACACCCTTTAACTTTCAAAAATTCAGGCCATCAAACAATTTTTTTTTGCATTGAAAAGGGCTGCTCAGGGCTACAGCAGAGTTCTGTGTGAGCTCTGAACCTCATGCTACATCCCTAAGGCAGTTTACTTCTATCTCTGTTTTCTTAGTAGTTTACAATAAATAGGCGATACATTCTGAGAGTTTTATTGCATTAGAAAGTGTAAAAGTCGTGTACTTAACTAATACAGTCTATTGGGATATATGTTTTAGACATTTCCCGACCCGACTGCAAGAGCTATCCAGCCTGTACAGTTCCAGCTTCCTCCTCCTCCATTTAGCAAGGCTCACCTATGCTATTTACTGCATCATTGCAACCAAGCCAAACTTGGTTACTGCGGCAACTAAGTTTTTCTTCTCGAAGGGTCACAGGGAAACACATCCTTCAGGATCCCCTAGTAACCGTCAGCCGCCAGGACTGGGGAACATCAACACTGAAATGCCTGCTTTCCATCGCTAAGGCAGCGCCGCCTGCGCCTGCAACAAGGGGGGCAGAGTCTAGTTACATTCCTGACCCACTTTCACATCCCTCCCTCCCTCCTCCTCCTCCTCCTCCTCCTCCTTCTCCTTCTCCTCCTTCTCCTCCTCCTCCTCCTCCTCCCTTCCCGAGCACAGCAGCCACCCGCAGGGCTGGAGCACAGCCTCCATTTAGCAAGCCTCGCACACCCGCAGGTTTCCCCCGAGCCGTCTCCTGGCAGGCAGCAGCAGCAGCAGCAGCGCAGGTTTCCCCAGCGGCAGGAACGGGGGCCTGCGGACCTCCGGGAAAGGAGGGAATTCCCTCTCGCCACCCTGGCTGTGCGGCGGTGCTGCTCCTGCCCTTTGTCCCACCCTTCCACGACCCGCATCGATGCCTGCACCCGCAACAGCTGCGGCGTGAAGCCGTGCCCCTTTCCCTCCGCTTTCCCGGCCACTCTTGGACGAGTGTTCATCTTCCTCTGCCAGCAGCCCTTCCGCCACCCCCAGCCTGGACGCGCACACCTGACTGTCCCGCTCCCCTTCCCGCCCACCGCCTTGATGTAACCCCGCCATTCCCGTCCCACTCTAGGCCTCCTGGGGCTCGTCCCTTTCCCCAGACAATTGTAACACCTCCCCCCCGCCTCCCCAAGTGGCGGGCAGGCAGGTGAGTAAGAGGAGGGCGCTCCGTCTGTTCCCTGGCTGGGACAGGACACTCCCTTTCCCTGCGGGCGGCTCAGAGGGATTTCGCCCCACGCCGGGGCAGACGTGGCACCCCACCTCACCCCACCTCACCCCGCCTCACTCCGCCGCCGGGGTTGCCCGCTTATCCCCGGCCTTGTGCTGTGGGCAGCCGAGGCTTCTCCAGGCCGCGGGAGGGCCCTGATGTTTGGGAAGAGGCTGTAGACATCCCGAGGGTACCAGCGCTTGGAATGGGGCCGGGGCTCACCAGGTTCCCGGCTCCCGGGCCCCGCCTTTCCTGGCTCCCTTCAGGGTACACAGCCGTGCCTGGGGCGAGGAGGGAGGCCCTCAGTGCTGCCGGGTCCCTGAGCAGGTGCTGCGTTTGGGAGCTGCCTGCACGGCGGGACCTGCAAGGGGCAGCTCCCCGAGGATGCAGATGTGCCGGGCCTGAGGGCACGGCGGTATGAACATTCCCGGGGTCACAGGGCTGGGACATGCACCAGCCCACTGTGGTGGCCACCAGACATGCTAATCGAAGCCTTCCTTTTTTTTTTTTTTTTTTTAATATTTATTTTTCATCTCTGTTACTGCAAAATGCTAGCTATGACCAGCTCCTTGCTGTGGAGCCCAGTCTGCACGAGTGCCCTGGTTTGTGCCAAGGAAGTGCTCCTGTCCCACAGTTTTAGACACTGGGGACTTGGGCTGATGATGCTGGACAGGCAGCCCTTGGCAAATGAAAAGAAAAAAAAAAAAAGAAAGAAGAAAAGTGATTTCCCACCTGCTCCATGGTGAAAAGGAGACTCAGTTTTTCAGTTTTAAAATGATGACTTAGATTTCACATGTTTCTCTCTCAACCCCTTTTTTATGGCTCTTTTTTTTTTTTTTTGGTGGTGGAGATGGGAATAAAAAGAGCCATTTAATTTCCAAATGCTAGAAGCGTCTGCTTAAAAATTAGTTCACTGTTCTTTGTCCTTGTATAACTTAAACCCACCTGTTTTCAAGTTTGGGCTTGATACATATTTCTGCTCCATTCCTGTAAGCACTTCAGCACATGTTACACATATGCTTACGTCTGCGGACTCCAGGGCCAGAATCTTCAATGTCACCCTAAATGTTTAGCGCTGTACCACATTTACAAACCTGGCTGAGTAATAGATTAATAATGACTCAAAATAACATGACACATAAACAGTATATTATTTCCATCACAGTGGAAACAGTGGTTTTCCAGATATTCTCTTTCTCTCTATGTAAATGTAGCAGAGGTCTAGGTACTCAGTATGAAATAGACTTGCATTTTTAATTATTAAATTTGAGCTAAACATTCCTACTTCTCAATTAATCTAACCCTAAAAGGGTCACAAAACATATTTATTATTTATGTGAGCTTTAAAATAGCATGCACTGTCCTGTGTGCTGCAAGTACTAAGCTGGTGGCAGTACCTCAAGCATCTTTAAACTTTCCTCTGCACTAGGGAAGAGTTACTGAGTTACCTGCAGGGAGGTCTATAAGGACACTTGAGTGCACACAGATAATTTCACTCCCTGAAAATGTTTCTTAGTTTGAGTGATTACACTGGGCTTCCCTGCATCTGTTGTGACCACGAATGACAGTGACTGCATTGCTGTGAAGTGCTTTTGTCAGTGGCAGATGTTTAACTGGAAATGAGAAAAGAAAAAATAGAAAAAAACTTGGCAGGAACCACTGAGAAAATAACAAATGCAGAATGTCAACTGTGATAGATATAAAAACTACTAAGCTAATTTTTAGTGCAGTATTTTTCACTGCGATAAACAAATCTTGAAGTTGAAATGATATACACCTCTGAATAAGCAGCAGTAGCTGTGCTGCAAATGCATTTTTCAGAGCTTTTCAAAAAATTAAAATGCAGTGACTATTTGCAAAACACATTGTTAGCTTATTATTAAAATAGTAGCATTCTCATTCCCAATGTCAGAGGACATGATTGAAACAAACTGCGAAGCTGTTTAATGAATTATCAACCATGAGCAGCGTATGCCCTTTTCAGTAAAAGATTTTTATTCTTACTAGGCTTCCAGAATTCTATCCAAATCACAAACTGCATGATACTTTCAAGAAGACATATAGAGAAGAATGTTTTGTCTGGATTTGTTTCATATAATATTGCTTTGTATTATTTTATAGTGAAGATTTATTAATTAAAAGGCTTGGGGAGCTTTTTTGATAGTTCCTAGAGGTAACAGAGAAAGGCAGGTGAAATTGTGTGATGCAAGTTGGTACAGCCAGTAAGCCTAGCTGCACTTGCTCAAATTTAAAGGTGCTTTGCAAGGATGTATTCTCTGTACTGCAAGGCAAGTTTCAAGGTTAGAACTTTACCACATCTGCAGCAGCAAAGGTAATATCCTGGTCAAATATCCTGGTCCTATCCAGAATTGTAATATCCTGGTCAGGCACTCTGCTGTGGTGAGTCCAGGGTGTAGACTGAGTGGTTTGCTATAAAAGGGATACTGAAATCTTGCTAACAAAGTGATAAAGCAGACACACAAATAGGACGCTTTGGGAGGCACAGAAGAGCATGGAGGGGAGCCTATCCTGGGATGCTGGGATGGCACAGGGAAGCACGCAGCCCAAGACAGTTACTTCAGATGACTTTTATTCAGGCATCTACTGCAGCCATAAAAATAGGTGTGCGAGGGAACATCTTGGGAGAGTCTTTCCCAATCAGCAAGGCGTGCCTCGAGGCGCACCGTCATTAAGGGTGAGGTGTGGAGGGGCCCTGCTCTAAGGAGAGGCGTGTGGAGGATCCTGAGGACAGCACGGAGCAGGAGGAGCCAGGCTGCAATGGAAATGGCTCTCCTTGTCTCTCCCCCCTTCTCTGCAGCTTTCAGCCATGCTGCCAGCCACGGGGCAAAGGATTAGGGTGAGAGAGCCTGACAGATGTGGCAATGTTGGAGGTATGGAAGGGAGACGGAGAGCAAGGGATAAATAGGCTCAAACAACCCCTTTTTTGTACTTTTTTTTTTTTCCAAAATAGACATTAGGACCTGTCTTTCCTGTGCTCAAGGATTTTTTCTTTTCTTTTTTTTTTTTCCTAAACTCTGCTGTAACTGCTGCTGCTGATGTAGGCGAGTCCAGCAGCAGCCCCCACTTGACCTTGCCTGGTTTGCCTTGCAGTGAAGCTGAAGTTGCTTGGCTTTAGCACTTTTTTACCTTGGGACAGGTCAGAAACATTAGCTTGAGGTAAAAAAAATGCACCTCTTTGCAAGGCAAAGGCAAGGCCTCACTCTGCTTCAGCCATCTCTCTCAGTAACTGGAATTTCAGCAAGTACCTGCCCCTAAGATGAATGTTGTGCAGCATTCCCAGGCACGCCCCACCTCGAATGCCAGCCCAGTCTTCCTCCGGGCCCCAAGACAGCATCAACAGCCTTCTCCCTCCCAGAGCAATGCATGAGCTACTGATTCATGCTGCTCTCCCATCAGCAAGCAGGGAGATGTCTGCACCATCTCCGACACCTGGGTTCGAGTAGTTACCCAGGCAAAGTTCTTGCTTGGAAAGGTGGTCTTTTTCTCTCCCTGCTGGCCCCATTTCCTAAGATTTATATGACCAATTTCTAAACCCTTCTTAATTGTAGAGATAAGGTATTTAAAATATATGTGCTTCCCGTAACACTGTGCGCTTCAAGTGCTGTCTGCCTCTTGCCCTGTCTTCGTTCACAGAAGGTGCTCATGCATATGGAAACAATCAGGCTACCCAAAAGACAGCACACTTGATACTGCTAATTACACGGAGTAAACACCACTGGAACTATAACTGGTCTCTAGATCTGAGTCAGTGTTTTGCTGCTGAGCTAAAGAAGAAAGTCTATTATGTGCATTCATATTATAGCCAGCGAAGTCCCTGCTGCACATATTGCTGATTTCTCTACATGCTACGTGGCGCAGAGCCAAGGAGTTGTAGTGCAAACAGGATTTTATAACTAGTGTTATTTAAGGATGGGCAAACTGTGAAGCTCCAAAAGTTAATGATTGTAGCACACTTTCAATTAATTTTTATTGTCAAGCTGTATTTCAGGGCTCTAAAGAGCTCTTGCGATGACAAGCAGGAGTGTGTGGGAACAGGCGGGAATGCAGTATGCATTGTTAATCTCTTTGATTTATAGATGAAAGAATAACCTATCTGACTGACAAGTTACCTTTTTCTTCTCATGTTAGATGAAATGCATCTCTGTGTTGAGCTCCCCCCAGAAAATGCATTTTAGCAGTATAGATACAGCATCAGTCACCTTATTTCACAAATGGTACACACAAGCCCCTTGCACAGAAGTAAATATCACCTTTATTCACTAAGGATATCTGTGCTACTTTTTTTGTTAATTTATCTTACAACAGCCTGATGCAGAAGTCACTGAATGGATTTAAAAGTACTAACTACATTTTAATGAATCAGAGAAAGATCTTCTGTGACAGAATGCTTTCTTTTGAAACCCAACTATATACTGAAGTCTACTACATGCCATAAGGTTCAAAGTCTGGATAAAGGCAGGCTGTGCATGAGCAATTACAGTGACAAAGCCTGGCCTTGTATGATGAGCACCAAATTCACCGCTTCAGCTCCCTCCCTGTCCCTCTGAAAGCACAGGCCAGAGCCGAGTGTCAGCTAAAGAGCAGCATTGAGTAGCAGCTGAGTTTTGCCTGCTCTTCTCCTTGCAGAGGACACAAGTTTGGGACTCTACACAGACACTGACAGATTTAGAGGGTCATGCTATGTTTGAAACTCTCCTAGATTTGACTGAGAATGGGACAGCAGACTTGAAACAGATTACAGGAAAACTGACAGAAGGAACAATTACATAAGTCTAATTTCCTTAGGAAACATAAGGAAAAAAATACCCACCAGAAACCAATCCAAACCAAAACAGACACTTTGGAAAGTACAGGTAGAGCTAGGTCACAGACAGGTGTCCATCTTTAGCTCGCGGCTGAGGGAGGTGGCTGCTCTGGCCGTCTCCTTCTCCACTGCCCCAGGTTACTGCTTCAGCAGCTGTGCTGATACAGCTGTTTGTCTAGCTGCCCTTTAAGCCAGTCCTGTGAAATGATCCACTTCAAAGAAAAGACATGCATTTCAGGGAGAGTGCATGGTGTGTTTTTTTTTTAACCCAAAGTTCCTTTAAAAAAGCCTTTGGAGCTCAGCTACACAAACAGTTGACTTGATGTTGTGGGACAGCAGGTGTCTCTATGTGGGTTTGTGAAGAATGAGGAGGAGCTACACCAAAGGGCTCTGCTACAGTCCAAACAGTTGTATGTCCATAACCTGAAGTGTTCCTCTTCTCAAGCCCACTAAGACCATAAAGTGACCTCAGGCTTGCCTGTGCAGTGCATGCACCCACTGGGTGGTCACTCTGTGGCTGGCTGCCATCCTCACCACATGGTACTGTGGCACCTCCTTTGCACCCACTAGTTTTGGCAGACCTAGTCTACACTGATCTTTGCCAGTTAAGATATATCATACCAATTTCAAAATTTAAAAAATGGCAGTGCTATGTCAGCACCATTTTAAATGCCAGCCAGTACTTAATGCATTAGCACCAGGCTCATTTCCAGGTGAAAGCTGGCATGTGATGAGCCAGAGGATGAACTTCTGGACACTGTTACCCTGCACTTAGGCCACAGATATTCACGTAGGCTGTGGCAGAAGTCTCTGTCTCCAGCTCTCCCCTGGTGCCAGAGGTTCCTGCTGCTTCACATCCAGGGAGTAAGCTGTGGGTTGACCACTTCCTGTCATTTGGTGGCAGCTTGTAATATTGAAATACTAGGCCCTCTCTAACCTACCTCATTCAGCTCGAAAAACTGTGAGAAGCATTCAAGCACAGCTGAGCAGAGCAGGCTTGAAGGGGTGGTAGCCATAGGCTGGGTCCATAGACTTCTCCAGCAGCACTTCCGTCTGGGAGAATGTGCATCTGTAGCCCAGTCCCCAGTACAGACATTGTTAAATTGTCTTTAGAGGGTTTATTGCAGAGACAAATGTTGCTTAGTACTAGCATGAAACCTCACAGCTCCTCCTTTGGGCTGGCATTGTCCTCCAGCTAGTGTGGGCAGCTATTCATATCCTCTGTATGTCTGCTAAAGTGGGTACACACGACCTCGAGTGTGCTGAGTGGGAGGTAGCTCACCCATCTTTGAAATGCAGGTAAGCTGCTTCAGTGCTGATTGCAAACCAAAACATCTTCATGGGGAAGTTTTCTGATGAAACCAAAGTGAAACTTCACCCTTGGCTTTCTTATTGCTACCTCTGGAGTCACCACATCCTTCTCTTGCCACCAGCACCTCTCAGTTTAGAAAGTGGCAAGTGGTGGTGCTAAGCACTGGGAAGTGGGTCTCTCTGTGTTTGAGGGGGAAGGGATTAATTTATGGGGGACTGAAAATTTGCTCTTTGAAAGCAGTGAACACTGAAGGGTCCATCTGGGGAGAATGTTCCTGGCGTGCTGCAATTTTATGTTGCTTCCCTATGTTTCTTGTGGAGACAAGTCCCGAGGAATCTAAAGACTTGGCTTATTATTCTGATCCTGCAACAGATTCCCTGCCTTGCCCAGCCAAGGGCAAATCATTTAGGATCACATTTTCAAGCATGGGCTTTAATTTTAGCCCTGTAGCTTGAGATATCCAGAATCTGTCTTACATGTGTATTAATCACTTACAGCTCTAGCCAAAATTAACAGAAGCTGCCTGTACACAAAAGTGCACTGAAAATTAGATGTAACTTAAAAAAACAGGGCCAGGTCTGTCTTACTCAGCTTGCTCATATGTTCACTGGAGGTAGTAACACCTGTCCAGCTGGGGAGATACCAAAATAAATTAATTTCTACAAAGCATGTGGAGTGATTATTTTTTTTTTTTAAAACACTATTTACAAATGTAACGGAGAAAAGCTTTTGGAGCATTGTTTCTCTTGTCTGGATACTTTTATTGGATTCAAATAAGGATAAGCATTACCTCCTTCATCAGCAGGCTTGCTGACCATAAAGAATTTGGTTTTGCTTTGAGGAATTAGGGCATGGGATTTTGGTTCCTCTCACTTGTTTATGGCACAAATTTGCTACACATAAATCACTGCAGGTCAGAACATTGCTGTTCCCTTAGCACAAGGCAAGAGATCACAGAATCACTCTTTAATGTTGTGCAATTGGACAGGATTTGGCTTGTCCTGATTTTGTGTTTGGAGAAGTCAGGCTGCCCTTTGTGCTTGATGTTTTACCTCTTTTCTCTTGAAGGTCCAGTGGAGAAATCTGACTAGGTGCATTTGCATCACTCACTCAGTGCCTGATCTTTGTTTTGCTGAAATTAAAGTACAGTTTCCTAGTCTGTGGCTCACTGTGGGATTTCCCAGCGTATCACCAGGTGGCAATCTGATGTACTCTTCAAATACTGAAAAAACAGTTGTATTATCTTTACACCTGGTCCAAAGTGCATGTGGCTGTAAGGTGGACCAGTTCAGCGGAGAAATCTGGCTCAGAAAATGACAGTTTCTAGTTTTTAGTCAGTTTAGTTTTGTGTGGTTCAGTTTGATGGTAGAGCTGAGCAGCAAGGGCAGGAGCAGGAGATGCAGAGAGAGGGAGTCAAGCCCCAGTCCTTTGGGTGGCCTTGTGTGGTGGTGTTTGCAGAAACTTGGGCATTCTTACTGCCCTCTATCTCTTCATCTCTCTTGCCACTATCTCTTGGGGGGTGGGCGGGTGGGGTAGCAATAAGTTAATGTTACTCAGTAGCCAGCAAGCAATGGGGATAAAGACCCATATTGTGCCTTTCTGATCCCAAGGCTATCCCCCTCCCCCCTTCCATTCTTTGGTTTACCCAGTAGAGCTACCCTGATTCACATAAGCTAACAATCTGTTTGAGAAGAAACAATTAGGCCCATAGAAGTTGTTGACATCTTATTTTCATTTTTTTCAATGGCATAATGGGTGCTCCAGTCCAGCTTGTCCTTTTGTGTTCTCCATCCCAGGCATTCCTCCCAGATGCAAAGTCCCTGTGAGGTTGGGGACAGAACAGTGGCTCTCCCAGACATTTTGGACCAAGAGACTGCCAGTGACACTTAGCATTTCTCACAGAACATGATGCGGCTGCTGAGCAGGCTATTAATTGAAAACACTGCTCAAACCAGGCAGGCTCCCCAGGCCAGCTGTGGGCCACTTCCCTTGCCTTCAGAGCCCGTAGTGCTGGCAATTGCTGGGACCAGCTGCAGGGGCTGGGGAGGATGGAGTGTGGTTGCAGGAGGCTACAGGAACAGCTCGGGTGTCTTTTCCAGGAAGTCGGGTGCACACTCCCTGCTTCTTCATTCTCTGTGGTCTTTTGGAGTTCTGCTTAAATCAGATCTGGAAAACAGCATCCTGCTGCAGAAGAGCCAATGATCCCTAGAAACAGACTTCTACTATATAAAATCTTACGGGAGCCAGATGCCCCCGACCCTGACAGAGATTGATCAAGTGGCTGGTGGTATCACCTTTCATTTTGCTTTGGCAAGGGGGGAAGCACGGAATGATGGAAGGTTTTCAGGTGGTACTTTCAAAAAGTATTTAAGAGCTGTTGCTCTGTTGTTTTGTTTTGTTTAAGTGCTGCAAACAGGAAAGAGTCATTCTCCACCACACGGTGCAAGCACTGGGAGAGAAAGAGAGGTAGCAAGGAGCAGTCAGTCACTCCTGAGGAGCAGCCAGCCCTTCCTGACTGCAGCGCGCTGCAGATGCACGCTCTGTCAGAGGCTGGGGAAGTTCGCCACGGAAAGGAAATCTATTAAACGTGCCTCCTGGAGGTGTGGGAGGCCCTGCGACAAGCCTTCCGGGACAGGGGGAATCTTTGGCCAGAGAACCGCTTTGGAGAAAACAGAGGAAGATGCTCGGGTGTGCCAACACCCGCATTTGCAGAAGCGGTGCGCCAAGCCTTGCAGCGGGGCATTTCTGCGGCGGCGGAGGTGTCCCGGCCGCCGGTGAGCGCGGGATTGTCCCTGGAAGCGGGGCGCGGGGCGCGGATCCATCCATCCACAGCCGGACCGGGCCCGGCGCTCCCGGCAGGTGCTGCCCGCGCCGCCCCCGCGCGCCGCCAGAGGGCGCTGCGCCGTGCGCGCCTCCGCACGGGCGGGACCGCGCCCGGGCCGCGGGCACCGAGCGGCGGGAGGGGACAGCACCCAGCATCACCCCGGGCACAGCACCCAGCATCACCCCGGGCACAGCACCCAGCATCACCCCGGGCACCGAGCGGCGGGAGGGGACAGCACCCAGCATCACCCCGGGCACAGCACCCAGCATCACCCCGGGCACCGAGCGGCGGGAGGGGACAGCACCCAGCATCACCCCGGGCACAGCACCCAGCATCACCCCGGGCACCGAGCGGCGGGAGGGGACAGCACCCAGCATCACCCCGGGCACAGCACCCAGCATCACCCCGGGCACCGAGCGGCGGGAGGGGACAGCACCCAGCATCACCCCGGGCACAGCACCCAGCATCACCCCGGGCACCGAGCGGAGGGAGGGGACAGCACCCAGCATCACCCCGGGCACCACATCCCGCTGCCCCCTTGGCTGCGCGCCCGGGACGTGCCCGCTGTCCCGCCCTGCTCCGAGCATCCCTTTTAAAGACATCGCTAGGCACAAGGGCGGTCCCCGAGAGCAGGATCTTAGGTTGAAACGAAACTTTCATGGAAAAAGTAAATAGCAAGGGTTTATAGCCTGTGACGCTAGCACAGCATTTGCTCATCTTGATGCAGTTTGCAGTGTGTGACCAGATATGGGTGGATATTTCTCATCTTCCTTCCTCTTTATATTGCCAGTCTGGGAAACAGCAAAAACTTAGTTAAAGGAGTAACAGCATCAGAGAGAAAGAGAGGGGGAAAAAAAGGATGAGGCAGGCCAGCTAGGTAGCCAGCCTCAGGAGATGGTGAGACAGAAGAGCTATTCATTTTGAGAGTCAGTTGCTCTTCGCCCAGCTAGATTATAAATTGGACACTTTACTAAGAGCTGATTCTCCAGCGGCCCCACCCAGGGCTGTGCTCATGCACTTAACCAGTGGAACGTAATCCCATTTCACTAGTGATGCTGTTACTGGATAAGCACATGTGCAAGCGTGGCAGAGGATACAAGGCAGAAAGAAGCAGAAAACAGCTCTGGCTGTTTTCGGAACTGTCAGTTTGAGAAAAGATAAGAGTTTTGAGAGAGAATGAGGAAGAGGATGGTTTGCACTAACATCTGGATGCTTTCATGATGATGCTACCTACCTTAACAAATTATTAAACCGGCATAATTTTTGTTTTTAGTTTTTTTGCTTGTTTTTTCAGTTGTAACTCAAAAATGCTGTCTCTCTGGCACAATGTTCCAGCCCAAATGTTGCTGCTGGAATCAAGAACTGGAAGAGCTTGACAAGATACAACCCCACCAAGGCAGTGGGCCTCTTTGGTCATTCCAAGTTTCAGTTCTGATGGTTTTCTTGGCCACTTACTTCTTGTCAGATTAGCCCAAAGGTCTGAACAAATTTAGGCAGATTTCAAATTGAATGGTTGTTGCAGCAAAATTTTCATGGAAACTTTTGTTTACCATTTCAGCGAAGTTTTATCAACTTTGGCAAGATTTCCAAGTTTTTCAGCCTTCACACACCTTTTAACCATTTGGAAAGGTGTCTGCCTGGCATTTGAAATGCACAAAGTTACTGCCAGTTGTTGTCAGAAAAAAATGCCTGATATGGGCTTATTTTTATGGTGAAGAAAACAGGATTACTTATTATGAACCTGTTTTAGTGTCTCTGAATGGTATCCCTGCTCATACATGCACATTTTTCCTCCCAGGCAAGACCAGTTGGAGGATTCATGGAATGCTACATACATCAAATTCTGCATTGTAAGGGCATTTATTCTGAATTGTGTACAGATACATGTGTGGTTAGTTGCTCTAATGGGGCACCTCCACTTCACTTTCCTTGGCAGGCAATTTAAACATAGTTAGATGCATTACAACTGAGCAGTGGTCAGGAAATGAAAAAGTAACATCGAAGTGGAACCTTAAAACAATGGCCCCTTCCTGTGCAGCAGTGAGCTATGGACATAGATTCAGGTGTATTTCAGTGGTATCTCAACTTTTTGCCTTGTTTTGCATCTTACATAATTGAAAAGCAGTCTTTGGATTTGTTCTAGGAGGAAATAAATTTCTGTCAGATCTAATTATCATTAGTGACTCATTTGTCATTTGGAAATGTTTGTGTGATTCTCTCCAGCTTCTGAGTTGCTGGCTGTTACTGGTGTGTTAGAAAGCAATGACTCCTCAGATGTTCCTGTATACCTTTATCTACCTGCCTCCAATCATTTTATGAGCTCATGAGAATGAACAGAAGACATCTTTGACATTCCTCTTTCTCATTTCCTCTCCTATTTTTCACATAGGGTGCTTTTGCCAATAACTCTTTCCTGGTAAAACAAAGCATCTGAATTCATGTGTGTAAGTCTATATGTATATATGATTCCATGTGCCTTCCCTACTCATCTCCCCAAAAGTTTGAGCCTGTTGAAAAAAAAGAATACAGATCTGAAAGTGAAGTTCCTGTGAATTTGAAAGAGCAGGGCAGATGGGTACATGAAAGAGCTTTTTTCTGCTGAATCATCAACAGCCTACCAGCTCAGCTCACCTTTCACCAGACACCAGGGAACTCCCAGTGGAGTCCCCTGGAATTCAGACTTCAGCCAATCTCTCAGTCATGGACTCCTTGTTCATGCTGATGGTTTTGGTACAGTTGGAACAGAGAAAGGAAGGCTAGGTTGAAAAACTGGAATTTCTCTCTTGTTCTGAACTTCCGAGACTTATGGGTGTCTCTTGCAGATTGTGTCCTAGGCAGCAGGGAATCTCTGTCCCTGGTGCACACACCTTCCAAAGTGGATATTTATTTTGTTGCCGAGCAATATAACTGTCAGGTTTCAACAGTTTCATGTTTCAGAGGTGTGGATGCCCTTAAATAAATTCTTGCTAAAGTCATGAAGGCTTTGAAAATAAGAGCAAAGCCTTGAATTTAAGCTGAGTGGTAAAGAACAGAGCTTAAGCTTGTTTGGTGGTCTTGTGCTGCTGAGTAAATGGCCAGAAGCATTCTTGCATGTGTTATCATTTCTAAATCCATTAGGTTGTAGAAATCAAGCATAAGGGCCAAGTCAAATCTTTTCAGTTATCTGATTGGAAATTGTGCTGAAGGATCGAGGCTTTTGTAGCAACAGTTATGGGGTTTTCAGGATGATAGAATTCAGATTAACACTAAATCTTCAGTTAGTCTTAATGCCAGCAATGGACATTACCAAAGTGCAATATACTTTCCTATACCATTGTCAGCCCAGGCTCTTGCAACTATTCAGCTTCTGCCAACTTCATTCATTTGCTGATCTTAGTCAAGCCCTTGAAGAGTTGAGTAATGGTGTTATTTGCATGGGAGATGAAGATAATGTAGAGATGGGTGTCATATGTGTACTGCTGACAAGTCAGTCTATGGTGCCACCGAATCATCTCCAGAGGCTTTATATAGATATTGAACAGGCTGGGTGAGAGGAAAGACTCTTGAGTTATTCAGCAGGTGGAAAAGGTTTTGGAGGTTAAGGAAAGAGCAAGTGTTTATCATAAATCTCTGGAGTGTACAAGAGATTTATGTAAGGGATGTCTGAAGATGTACCAGCTCAGTTCCGTAAGGCTATGGATGGCATTTATTTTCAAACAGCTGAGCTGGCTGGAAATTTTACAGCCATTCCAGATGCTTGCTACCAATCCTCTGCTGATGGCACCTATATCCCTTGCTCTGCTCTTAGAAACACTTGTCCAAGGTCTTCCTAGTCTGTCAGGTGAAGCCTTTCAGATAGTTCTAAGTGCAGGCAAAGGTGGTGCTTTTTAACCCAGCTGACATTCCTTTTGTTTAAGAGAGAGTGCTTTTACTAGTTCTGCCTTACTCTGAGTTTTAGAAAAGAGGGAGAGGAGAGAAGGCAGCTCAGTTCTTTCCTACCAAACACAAACAGTTCCTGCATTGACTGCTACAGGTCTGAAGATATGTGTGGGACTGGATTCATCGGTTGGAATGGACTATATTACTCCTGTTTTATGTGCATGTGCACTTCTACGTTTTGTGCCAAGCATGTATGTAAAATATGTGTGAAGTATTTATTTGTTACATGAGCAACCAAAATGGTGTATTTGGAACCGTGTCAGCCTCCTGTGTAAGCAAAGGCTCTAGGATGGATACACAGTGAGGTAGAAGCCTGGGTAACTAAGAGATCATTATTTTCTAGATTTACTGACAGAGCATTTACAAAAATTGATATTAATTATTACGTTCTACCACTGTGCTTGGAGCTGAACCAGTGAGTTATAATAAAATCTTTAAGAATATTCAGTTAAGGCAATAAAAAAAGCTTCTCTACTCAAGGGATCATTGATAAATAGGAGGGAAAAGGAAGAAAATGGGCAGGTGGTTTTTAAGAGATCCTGTAGTTCCTACGGGATTTCCACATTCCAAAATTAAAAGAAAAAAGAAAAGAAAAGAAAAGAAAAGAAAAGAAAAGAAAAGAAAAGAAAAGAGAAAAGAAAAAAGAAAAGAAAAGAAAAGAAAAGAAAAGAAAAGAAAAGAAAAGAAAAGAAAAGAAAAGAAAAGAAAAGAAAAGAAAAGAAAAGAAAAGAAAAGAAAAGAAAAGAAAGAATCCTTGGTGCATACACAGACAATACAGAGCAAGCTATAGTGCTGTGTGTGGCCTAATGGCAAATGTGTGTGTGCTGATAGTGCTTTAACACAGAGAGAGCTGTTAATACCCACCTCTATAATTTTCAGCTGGTGAAATGTGTTCTCCTTGATCGAATGGTAACCTCTGAGGAATGGTGAGACTCAGAAGTCTTCCCAGCATCTGTGAAACAACCTGCAGCCTTTCTGAAATGTGGAAATGGGCACACAGTTTCTAAATTCCTGCCTTATTGAGGGGAAAAAACCCTACTCTTCATGTAAAACTGCTAATTTATTATGTGACACAAGCCTGTAAAAATGGACCACCCCTAATGTCTGGGTCTGACTCTAAATGAGATCCCTAATTTGCTGGTCATCCTGTTTCCAAACTGGGCCAGAATGGAGCATCCTATCTTAACAACAGCCTGAAACTCTAGCAGAATTTGTGCTCTGATCCAAACTCAAGGCACAGGCTCTTCTCTGAATAAAAATAACTAGATCACAAGCTATTCTGGGGTGGTGACTTTTAGACAAGAAACATAGGGCTTGCATAGGTTTTTACTCCTGTCAAATACATCTGGATGCTGCCCTCCTTCTAGCTGGTATTCCCAAAGTGCTTTCATTAGCTCAGAGCCAAATAAACCTAACTGGAAGTTGGAAACTGTAGAACAACTGACATTATTCAAGGTAAACACTGGTGGCTTTTTTTGGTTGGGTTTTTTTCTTGCAGAATATTCTGCTTCTCTGGCTGCTGTTGATGCTGACATAAATTCTGCCATGGCCTGTGATGAATAGCATGTACAATGGTGGGTTGAGATAAGAGCCAAAAGTGTGTTGGAAAGCCTCCTCTAAATATGAATCCCTGTGGTTCTGACTTTCTCTACAGAGAGGTGGTTAAATCACCATGCTTGGTACCTTTTCATGGCTGCCAAAGCTGCTGATCACCATCAACTTCTCTACTTCCATAGCACCTGCTGGCAGATCTTCTGGGTTTTTTCCTGTTTACATGGCTATTTCTAGTATAGTGATAGGAATAGCTTCCATTCATGAAGAATGTGGTGGGATATAGATGGTTATAAAGGATAGGAAGTGGTACACTGGGACTGAGTAGCAAGCACTAAAATATGTTTTCATCAGTGGGAGCTGGCTGTGTGGGGTACCCCACTGAGAGCATTCCCACTGTACTTAGCAGATGGATGATGGGAGGGTTTTGTTGCTGTGTTTTAAGGTAAGAGCACTTTTCTCCTTGGGAGCTGCAAGCAGTCTGTGCACTTCAGTTGCTAGAAAGCTCTGGACTGTGTACATTATTATCCTGTTAGATTGAGGAGCAAACTAGTTTGCTTAAGGTGTTACAGGAAGCTTTCAGCTTTGTCAGGAGCATAAACTGCATCTTCTGACTTGTAAATCTAGGCTATAGTTGAAGGAGTTTTCTACCTCTTAACATAGCTGGCCTACCTTCTCTTTGATATTATCCCAGCTTTCCCTAATCACTGAGTGACATCTGATCTCTGTGACTTTTGTACAGGATCCAAGATCTATTGTACTTGGTCCAAGATCTCACCTTTCATTTCTGGCTTGACTAATTTTGTTTCAGGCTCTGGCAAATCTGAGAGGCTCATCCCAAGTCCAGCTGCTGAGCCCTTGGAAAGCAGGGATACATCTTGGCAGTGTATCTCACCACGGCATGGATATTTTCCTGGACCAGCCACAGGAATGGCCACAGTGTCCTCCACTAAACTGGAGTGTGGAGGATGGCTATTGCCACCCACACACTTCCTGCAATTTCTGCTTAAACACAGTGATCTTTACTTGCTGCCTGTGGTTGGTATGTAAAGCTGCTTTCTATAGGTTTCAAGCTGCTGCCCCCTCCAAACTAGCTTTTATTGTAGTGTTCAGTTCAGTGATTTCAACAGACAACTTACTAGCCGGTGTCTGAAATATTATTTAGGGTCAAGCTAACATATAGCATTGCTTTTGTCAACACAATTTTTTTTTCTTTTGTCTCTAATCTCACTAATTGTTTTAGGGCTCTTGTCTCTTTTTTCCCCCTGCTCCTTTGAGGATTTGCAATCGCTCTTTTGGGCTGTGGATATCATGGGCCAAATCCTGCCCTAATCACTGCCTGTGAGAGCAGTGGGATATATGCATACATGCACATGAGAATACTGGTAACAGGCTGCTGAAGTTGTTTGCCTGTTTTGAAAAGTTGTGTTGAGGATGAATGCTGAGAAATGTCACTTAGGATTGTGTAATTCCTAAACCTGTAAATACTGATGTATAGATAGCTTCTCTCCTTGCTGCCTACTTTTATTGGTGGTAGAATATAAGTAATTTTTCAAAAATTTAGGTGTTTTACTTGCTGTAGAACCCCCTACTGGGGTTACAATAATTTTGTAGCAGTTTCTTGCACTGTACAGCAGTTTTATCGTCCTACCTAGTACTAAAAGCTTATCTACACCAGGGGATTTCATAGACAGAGAACTGTATTCAAATGATTCAATATTTATACAGAGGGTGAAGACTGATATTTAGGTTTGGTTTTATAGAAGATTTTTACTGTTCAGAATTTGATTTGCCAATTTTAAAATCTTCCGTTTTCTTAGTTTCAATTTTTTTTTTCCTCTGGAATCTTTAGTCTGAGTTTTGCAGCTTACCTAATGCAATACAAGGAGACAAAATTACAATTTAAGTAGCTTTGAAATAGGAATAAAAGAGCAGCTGTGCTGCATTTAAAAGTGCTGTAAAATGTTTCAGTGCACTCTACAAGGAACTCCTTGTTTTCCTGATTTGTTTCTTAAGGAAAATCCTGTCAAAGTCAGCTGGATTTTGTGATGTGTTTTGATTCCAGCAGAGATTTCTTTTCCTGGTGGCTTGAGAAGAGCAGGACCAGCAGAGCTGCCTATGCAGAGGTTGTTATTTCAGAAGAAGAGCACTCCCTTACTCTCAAAGAGGAGTGATCCAATATGCCTTCCGTCCGGGGGCAGGAGTGGGAAGGAGGGAGGAAAGGGGGAAAAAGAATGCTTCCTTCCCAGAGCCTGGTGCTGCTGGCCAAGAATGTATGTCTAAATTCAAGCCCAGTGAGTGCTGTGCCAGATCCAGAGAGTTTGGAGTCCCTTTGTCCAGAGGCTTGCAATACGTGAGGGAGTTGCCAAATGGGATGTGTGGCATCCATGTAATATATCTGGTGCATGAAATCTGGTTCCTACTGAACTTACTGTATTGCCTGGGGCAAAAGTACTACTGATTCCCTACATGATGCAGCAATCACCAGGCCACTGCTGCTCTCTGTAAAGCCGCCTCCAATGGCAGCTCCCACCTAGGGTCAGGCTGAGGCAGGTGGTGTGAACAGGGAGAGAGAGAGGAAAGGTGGTGCTGTGTTTGACCCTGCTCTCCCTCTCTGGGAAGGGAGGACCCTGTGCCGTTTGCATTTCTCCTCAGGCTGAACCATTAAGTCTGATGACAGAAATGAACCTTTCCCCCTGGACTTGGGCCAAAAGGCTTTTTTTTCCCTTTCCCTTCCCCTCTTGCCTCTTTCATAACCATCATTTTCCTCT
Source organism: Cinclus cinclus (assembly GCF_963662255.1). Classification (NCBI taxonomy): domain Eukaryota; kingdom Metazoa; phylum Chordata; class Aves; order Passeriformes; family Cinclidae; genus Cinclus; species Cinclus cinclus. The sequence continues at coordinate 67,211,514 of NC_085046.1, forward strand.
ATCTCTGGAACATATCACATACTACTGTCATGTGCTGTAGGTGTGCTCCCCATTTTTTCTTCAGCTATGTCCTGCCTCCCATCTGTTAGATAAGAGCCTCTCCTTGTCTGGCTGAGGCCTTTTTGCCACAGATGACAGGGTGGACTGAAGCCACTGCTGCTGCCCCAAGGGAGAGCCTCCACACTGAGGAGAGGGAAATCTTCTCTGGAAACACCACCTCCAAACCTCCATGTCAACAGGGCTGCAGCAATTCCTGTGGGATGAGAGCGTCTGTGTTCTGTGTCTTACTGGAAAGTTCAGCCAGTTGTGCTTGTGCAAACCTCTGGAGGGTTTCTGAGGCTGAGCAGGTGTCAGTGAGGACACAGCCTGGGTTGCAGAACTCCTGCAACAGGCTGTGCTGGACAGAAAGGGAAATCGCCTTAATAACAATTGTTTTTGTGTTTCATATGGTTGCCAGTGGAGGACAGTAGGCAGGGGGAACCCTGTTTGATGACACTTCCCAAGCCAGTAGTACCAAGTTTGGGTTTCTTATTTTTATACTAATGGGTTCACATCAAATGCCAAGGTTGCTGAGGGCTGCCCATGGAGCAACTCTGATACAGGACATGCTATTGTAGAGCCCTGTGCAAGGGCATTGGTTCAGCCAGTGTCCAGGCAGAAGTGCAGCATGGTTCTCCTTTAGTTTGAATTCCCACTAATGCAGTTCTGAAAGGGCCCACCAGGATGTGTGACAGTAGGTTTATAGCCCAAGTCCATGCCTAGATCCAGGCCATCGTTAGAGAGACTAAAGGAGATCTGATCCCTCCATCCCTCATCCTCCTAATGTCAGTCACAATCCCATCACGTGTTTCAAGAAGCTTTCTGGGGCTTCTCTTCAAAGCCATGCTCCTGCACTGACAGCAAGAGCTCTGGACCAGAAAACAAGAGCTAAAGCTTTTTCCTGGGGCTGCCCAACAGCAGCTGTTCTGCAGCTGGGCTGCAGCTCAGCTGCTGTGGCTCCACAGGCAGCAGTCCTGCTTGTCTCCGCAGCATGTGCCAGGAGGCGGGTTTCAGCTGTGGAACAGAGCATGGTCTACCCTGTCCTTCCTGGGTCAGGGTCCAGAGAGCATGCCCTTTCCCTGCATCTCACCAGAACGGGAGATAACTTTTCCCCTGCACCTCACCGGTGTCTTCATCTTCTCTGTTCACATCGGGGCTGCTTTTTCCCTGAACACAGCAAACAATCCCCTGCCTTTCTGTCCTGTGCTGGCCTGGAGCAAAGTTTTCTGTGTGAGCCTCCCAGGCAGTGTGACTTGTTCCTAGCATGCTACAAGCAGGCCTCTATTCAGATGAATGTCTCTGTTAATAATGTATGAATCTGATTGACTACAACTTCCTAGTTGTCCTTTTTATTAATTTGGGGATGCTTCCTGCTAAACAGGGAGTTGTAGCCACATCTCAGTGAGTTTTGACACATTTGAGGAGCTGCTCGTAATCTGCCTGTCTTTAAAGCTTCTTCTATTCTCCTCCACTCCATCCCCCTCTGGCTCATTTTCCCCCCTCCTCTCTCTGCAGCTGCCTGACAGCTTTGTGACCACCAGTTCGGATGGCTGCTTGCCACTCTCCCATGATTGCTGCCATGTGCTGTTTCCCTTCTGCCTGTTGTGCAGTCAGAGAGGAATTCTCCTCTGCAGAGAGAGAAGCAGGCACAGCTGTCTCTGGGCTGAAGTGGGAGCTCGTGCTTAGCTCTTACTCCATGAAAAGCCTGGCAATATTTTTTTTATGGGTGACCATGTAGACTTGGCAAGCAGCAGCAGCTTTTTTCTCAGCCCAGTTGTTGGCTGCCCCTCTGTCACAGGTTCCCAGCCATCAGGCAAGCAAAATGCGCTTGCACCTTGGCCGTGGCCACGTGGAGCCTGGCAGCTTCCCAAGAGCCAGCAATGCCACAAATCCTGCGGGAGGACGGTCAGTGGAACAGCGGGAGATGCTTTGGGGTGGGCAGGATTTTGTCCTGCTGGCTCCTGAGTGGCAAGGGGCAGCCTTGCAGCTGCGGGGGCTTGTTGACACTGCAACAAGTGGTGAAGCTGGAACAGGAAGCTAGTGCTTTATAAACAGACTTATTGTTGTGAGTGGGGCAAAAGTCCCAGGGACAGTGGTGCCTGTGTGTGGGCAGGTTTAACTTGTAAAACCTGCCTTTGCTGGGACTTTGTATAGGATTTTCAATGGCACCAAAGGAACTTCAGTGCCTGAATCCTGCTGTGATTTTGCCTTTTAAGGTTAATGTTGTTGTTTCCCTTCCTCCTCAGCCCTCAGGGAACCCTCCCAGGCAATCCATGATTGCAGTGATGTGAAGAAAGGGCGGGTTTGGGCAGAGAGACCTCCAAGTGCACATGCTGGCACACAGGTTAGAAAGCCACCTGCTGAAGTGGTGGCTGGTGAGAAACACCACCAAAGATTGGATGAAATCAAGGACTTGGAGATTGTGCATCCTGCCCCTGGTGCATGTGTCCTACCAGTATGTTTTGGGAAGCTGGTGAGCCAGCCAATGCTGTGGATGTAGGAAAGAGGACATCTTCAGTGCCCTCTTATCTTCCCTGAAGATTCTGTGCTGAGTGGCAGCCCTCTCACAGGGATGTGCACAGGCTGCCTGGATGGGCAGGTGATGTAAAATGTCCTTGTCCTGCCTAAATCAGGAGGGCATGAACTGAAAAAGGAAGTGTTTTTCCCTCTTGTGTTTTCCTGGGAGCAGTAGTGGCATTCGCTCTGCCAGGGAGCTTACTGTGGCCTCTGAGCCTTTGACAGGGGTGTTGATTTCCTGTTGACTCCCAGCCAGTGACACCTCTGAAATGGTAGTATGGATCAGGCTGAGATGGGTCCAAGGAGCCCAGGGAGAGTGGAGGCCCCTTTGTCACCCACAGGTTGAGGGGAAGCCTCCTTGGCCACTTCTGCTGTCCACAGAAGGCTTCTGCTGTGGGATCTGTCCACTGGGTGATGTCCCTTCAGGGACAAAGCCCTGTGAGACCCACTCTTGTCCTTCCATGAGCTAGGAGAAGACTGTGCTGCTGAGGCAGGAGACAGTAAGAAAGTGGCTACTTCTCCTTCCCCTTTATTTTTTTATGTATTTATTTTTTAACTTTGCTCTATTTACTTTCACTTTGTTATTTTTTAAATTTACTTGGCTCAGCTCCACCATTTTACTTCTCTCCCCTGTGTGCTCTTCAGACTGACAGTCCCTTTCACCCTGCTCTCTGCACCTCCCTCCCTGCTTGATGGGAAGGTTGTTCCTGGTGCGGAGTTCATTCCTGCTTGTGGAACACCATCCAGTGGAGAAAACTGTGGGAGGGCCATCCTGCTGCCCTAGCTGGGTGAGTGCCTGTGCCAGGCTGGTCTTACCATGTGTGACTCAGCTGCCCCTCACTCCTGCTCCCACATACTTGCTGTCCTTTTCCTGCCAGTTCTGAGATGGGGCCACAGGCCCCCTCTAATGCAGCCTGTCCCTCTTTAAAGATACGATAGAATTCCTTTATCTCCCAATGCCAGGCAGGCCTGGGATGCTCAGAGGTGCAGATAACATTGCTGCTGTGTGTACCAGGGGCCAGGCAAGTGAGGAGAAAACCTCTCTTCTCCCTTAGCACTCAGCATGATCATATCCCTGCCCTTGCTTTTATTTCTGGGGCATCCAGCTTCTCTTTCCAACCTGTTAGCAAATCACAGTGCAGCCCTTCTGGGTGCTGGTGACTGGCTTGGCTGTGCAAAGTCCCTGAGGAAGGAGCATCAGCCAAAGCCAATGGGCAGGAGTGGCTGGCTGCAGCTCCACCAGGAGCTGCAGGGCTCTAGAGCAGGGGTGGTCTGGGAGGTTGCATGGGTTCAGGGTGTGGTGTAAAAGCTGGTGGAGAAGCCAAGAGATGCACAAAAAAGCAGTTCATGGTCTGGCAAAGGAGATAAGGAGAAACTTGATCCCTGCCTAAACATCCAGGGTTCTTGTTCCTTTAGGTTTTCTCGCCCAGGGGCATAGTGCAAATGTAAATGTCCAGGTATTTATGTGCTCTGGCAGAAATTCAAAACTACTTTTCCGTCAATCACGGAAGAAAGAGCAAAATTGTAGTCCCCGTTAGCACAGAATACCTGTGATGCTCCCATCTAATACCACAGGGCATTTTCCTGTGATATTTTACAGTGAGAACATAAAGCCTGGCATCTTTCCATTTTATGATTGAAAGATATTTACAACAACAAAAATACGTGGGAATTCAGTATTTTCCATATCATCAGATTAATAGCCTCTCAACTTATTTAGTGCTCCACCTAAGGCTTTTACTGCACCTGTCTTCACAAGCATCAGAGCACTGGCGTTTCATCTGTCTTTTTGTGGCCAGATGAAGTCATCTTGGAGCATGGGTGCGGTGGTGAAAGACACACAGAGTGAATTTGCATCTCTTGGATAAAGGGAGAAACCAAAGAAGGATTTCCCCTGTGAGCTGGCTTTTATTGTCAGTGTGAACATCTTAGTCAGCACAAGCTCAGACTTCTAAAATTGTGAAGCCATGTGCTGTGAGAGCTACAGCCTCTGCAGCTTCCTGCTTCCCTGGATAAGCCAAGAATGAAGGCTCCAGGATCTGGTGCTCCTCTAGCAGGAATTGCAATTGCTGAGCCCAGTTCAGGTGAGTGGCAGGCCCAGAAACTTTGTGTGTGACCTTGCTCCTCTGGAATGTGGGAAAACACCCTCCCATTTGATTTTAACAAATCACCTCGAGCCAGATCCTGTAGCATGTTGAGCATCAGTGGATATTGACTAAAGAATAGAATTAGCTGGGAGAGTCCTAAAGATTTGTGGAATAATTTCCATGACACAGACGTGATACCACAGTGGGATGTTGCATGTTTAAGTACTCAAGTCTCCAGGAAGCAAGAATGTGCAGATACTCTGACTCACTAGAAGAAAAATTACTTGTAGTGACTCAAACACTTGGATGCTGTGCTTTCCTAATTAATCACACTGCTCCACCATGGGTCCAAAATCCTCCTTTCAGGACCAGAGAATGTTTGTGGCCTTGAGGATTCCTGCTCTAGTGCAGCTGTCTAGGTGGGCAGATTAACCTCTTCCTGCCCATCAGTACAGTCTGCAGACCTAATTAACTTCTGGTCTGTTAGCACAAATGACCTGGGAGGCTCTGAAAGCTTGATGATGGCAGTTTTGCCTAAAAGAGGGACTTAGCAGGGAGCACTTGGTTGGGGTGACCATGTGACTTGAGGAATCCCTAGGGAGCTCTACTGCAGGTTTGGCAGCAGTCTCAAGGTCAAGGGGGCGCAGAATCAGCCTTTTCTGGGAGGAGATGGATCCAGTGGTGTGTTAGAGCTGGGAAAGTCCGGGGAACCCTGCAACCCTACCCTTCTTTTGCAAGAGAACAGTACAAGATACCTCCTTTTGCCTTGACGTGCCTGGTTGGCCAGGAAGCTGTTCCCACTGGGCAAAAGGTGAAACTTATGTCTTTCATAATGTTGTGTTTGGATTTTGTGCTGTGCTTATTTTACACAACGTGGTACAGAACATGAATATTATGCATTGAGATAGCTCATCTCCTCTGCCCTAAGCCCAAAGTGCATGTTGCTGTCACCACAGGAAAATATTGTGACCACAGATGGAAGCAAAGAATGTTTCTTTTCAAAGTTTGTGCTAATTTTGCACTTAATTGGTATGTTACAAACCTAGCAAATCATAAATAAAACCTGAGTTTTCCTTTTTCCAAAACTAGGTCTTAAAATGTAACTTGCCTTAGATTTGAGTCAAAAAGACAAGCTTTTGAAAGAGATGAAGCATGCCCTCATGTGGCAATATTTTTTCCTCATAATACCTGTTTGTTTTGGTTTTAATCCCCAAATAATCTATTACAACGAGTCATGTCATGACATCAGAACTGGCATACAGCATGGGCGTTGGGATACAAAGCTGGCATACACACAAAATGTTCAGAAATAATTATATGGGCTCTAACTCTCTTGTTACTTGAGTCCCTGCATGAATGTTTTTATTCTAAAATAAGACTAGCTCCACACAGGAGTTCGCAAATAAACAAAGGTGTGAATTAAAACTTGTCCTGTCTTCTGCTCTGTGGGAAAGTTGCTTTCCACAACTGAGAGCAAAGTTGAAAATTATTACAAAGTGGACAACTTGGTTTGAAACCAGAATAATTAATTTTGAAGTCAATTTTAATCTAAACCAAAACAAATTGAAAATTAAATACACATTTGCAGAGCTAGCCTGAATAACTCACTCCAAAAACTACGTTATTTGTTGAGCTGGTGGAACTTCCTTATGTCTATACAAGGCTTGCAACTGTGTAGATAAACTTTCAGAAGCCGGGCTATGCTGTGGATGTTACATTTTTGACAAGTAAAAGTTGGGTTTTAAAACCCCAGCTGACATTTCCCATCTTGATAAATAGGGAAGTTCTACTCTTTCCTGACACAGCATTGTCTGCTTTTACTGTAGATTAATTTCCTGTTTTTTCTTTCCTGAACTTATACAGTAAATTTAATTCATAGAAATTACTGTGTCCCAACAGCTTATTGTGACTTTTTATAGCATTATTCTTCTGAGATTACAGATGGGTTGGTATCTTTCATCCAGAGCACCGTAAAGAAAAAATGTATTGTGTCATGGGAAGTCGGATTTGGAAGCGTGTGATAGAGGCCATCAAGTTTTAAATTTCAAGGAAGCATCTGAAATCCCAGGGTTTCCAGTGTTCTGCCTGGTCACTGCTTGTTTCCATCAGTGGGGCCCTTCACCAGATTCCTGGGAAGATGTCACCTGGCAATCACATTCACCACAGGCTCCCCAAGTTCCAAGCTCTTCCTTGCAGAGCCTTGCAAAACTTGTAGGATGGTTGAGTTGGCTGAAGAGCAGTAGGATTTGCTTTCTCCTTGCCTTCCTCTCCAGGCTACATTCCCTGCAAATACAGGCAGCTCTCTGCTGTGCTGAGGGTAGTTTCCATGGGGTCAGGAAATATGAGAAGCAGAGAAGTGGGAAACTCAGGATCCACTAGGCAAGCCTTGACTCTCCTGGGGGGCCTGAATGTGTGTGAAAGCTGTGGGTGGTCTGAATTTTGGGTGCTTGAGCAGGAGGCTTTGGATATCAGCTTGGATATCCAACTTGCTTTGAGAAGACTTCAGGCTGAATGAGAAGTGAATTCCCTAAATCTCTCCCCTAGGATCTCATTGACTTTCAGCAAAATCATCCCTCAGAGGCAACTCGGCAATCTTCATTCATGGAGTTCTCAGCTATGCTCTGCTATCGAGTTCCCTTTGTAAAGGTTTTTGTGCTGTAATCTGCTGGCCGGTTACTTAACTGGTGCAGCTTACAGACCTCTGTTGGTTGTTTCACGTCTTTTAATTTTTAAAGGTTTATTTCAGCTCCTTTGTGAAGCGTAAGGAAATGGATGATTAGCAAAATTCTTCCCAGTATTTTGGAAGCATTAGTAAATGTTGAATAAAGGGTAATCACACTGTTATTTTCATGGGAACTGAGAAAGAAAGAATGCTAGATTAGGTGCAATCCTGATCTTAAAGTCACAATTCTTACACAGTGTTTTTTGCACTCTGGTGCAAAAACTCGTATGTGAGAATGTGTGCTTGCAATGAGCCAAGTAATTCAGCACTGCAGGAATCCCACCAACTTCAACTCCAAGCTGGTAATGAACACGGGCCTGGACATGTCCAACTGATGTGTTTGCCTGCAGAAATTATCTGTCTACAGTCAATGACAGCAGTGTCTTTCAGATGTTGGGTTTGATGCAGTAAGCATACGTGACACTTCTGCTTTTCTTCTTGCTGTGCCCTGGACTGGTCATAGCTGTGCTCTGCTTTCTGTAATCTAGCCAGAGACACCCTGTGTCTGGGAAAAGGCAACCTGGGCAGCTGTGTTGGAGAACTCGTGTCTGATCCCCTGTGCTTTGCTGCTGTTTTGCATGGCTTCAGTACCTGAGCCAGTGCATTTCCAGCTGGCAGTGGTGTGCCTGAGCAGCTCTGAACAGCAGCTGCTCAGAGGACCAGGGTGGTGTGGTTGGAGCAGAGGTGCTTGCTGACGTAGCTGACTAGATGGACTGGTTGACTGGTTAAATATTGGTGGCAAAAGAACTTGCAAAGCTGCTTTGCAGAAGTGGGTGGGTCCCAGCCACATCCTCACTGGCTTTGGTATTTGTCCTCAAGCCTGATTTCCATTTTCTGTACACCCTTTACTTTCTGCTCTCCTTCTTTCTTGGCAGAAGATATCAACCAATAGGTTGTGTCAGCCTGTCAGAAGTGACTGGAGACCTTTGTTGGATGAACAGAGCCTATCTCCTCTCTGTCCACTTTGAGAATGCCACTGAAGGCATAGGGGCACCCGGTCACAGTCCTGTTGCTCATCTTTCAAACTGTGGGAGATGCATGGCAATGTCACCCCAGGACACACCATCCTGGAGGCATTGCCATGAGAGTCATGGCAACATCTCAGCAGGTGGTTTTCAGGTGAAGAGCACTTAAGGCCATGGATATGAACGCTCTCTCTTTTCCCAGGCCCTTCAGTGATTTATAATGCTTTCTGTTCAGGTGCATCTGAAACAGGTATTACAGGGTGCACAGCTCCTCTGCTCCCTCCTGCAAGGCTGAGGTGTGGGGCAGGTAGTCCCCTCCTCCCTGAGGGGCTTCACCTATGTCTTCTTCCTGCTTTGTGGGGCTCCAGGCTGTTTGCAGAGATGGAACATTGACCATTTTTGCTTATTGCTGTACACCAGTGACCCCTGGCTGCTTTCCCACTGATGCTGCTCACCATGCCAGTGGGATGTCAAGGTGGCAGGGGGACAGCAGCTGTTGGGGGTGTGGGGGGGAACATGGCCTCAGCCCTGCTGCCTCGGGGGATGCTGGCTGGAGACGTGGGGGGTGGGAGGGGAGAGATGCTTCCAAGAAGGAGCTGGGCCACCACATTCACCTTCCTCTGAGCCCATCTGCCCCTACTCATCTGCATGACTGCCTAAGGCTTTGATGCACATAGACAAACACCAGGGAAGTTTAATCCAGCTGGCTTGGGTGCTGTTAGGCAGGGAATTGCCACCCCAACCTTTAATCACCTGAGCAAGTGCCAGGTGAGCCTGAAAAGCTCGGGCTGAAAATGATGGCATTGCAGAGAAAGGCAGAGGTTTTGTCCAGCATTGATCCTGGCTAGCAGCTCCCTTGTGAGGAATGGGCTGTGAGGAAGGTGGTCCTTCAGTCTGCTCAGGCCAATTCTGAGGTGCTGGTCTCGGAGGGGCTCCATCCCTGGCTTGCAGGAAGAGGAGCACTTGTCTGGGCCAGGGGAAATCCCCAGCACCCTGAAGCATGTGGCCAGATCTGCTGTCTTCCACAACGTCCTACAACAGCAGGAATATTCAACAAGGAGGTGACTTATGCAGTACTGTGGGTTTTCACAGCACATGGCACACCCTCAACTGAAAATTTGCATAAATACCTTTCCAAGTAACAAGTATTTTCTAAATAGAACCAAAATCACATGAGAGGCAGGGAGGGGCATTTACGGGAAAGGCAGGTTCGCTACATTTGGGTCTCATGCAACAAATGTGATTAGTTCTGTCCATAAAAGTTAGAGAGTGAATTTCTAAGGGTCTGGTTGAGGAAGTTCGTTAGCACAGATGGAATGACCTTGATGCTTTGGACCTGACAAAGCCAGTTAATGCCAAGAATCAGCTTTTGTGTCCACGGCAGAGAGAGGGGACCATTAGTCCCCATGACACCTCTTCAGGACATGTCCATGTGAGCCCAGTAAACCAGAAAGATCCCCACATGGTATAGTGATGATTGCTGTTGACGACTGCAACCCCAAAACCCAGGAGCCACCCTCTTTTCGAGAAGGAGTTTGACAGGCAGAGAGGAGGAAGGGGAAAGGTGAGTTTATTTAGAATTATCCACTTAAGGTCTTCTTCCCTAGTTGCTCTCAGAGCATTTTCCAGAGGACGCTGCTATTCTTACCCTGGCTTATCCCATGGGGAAAATGAGGCACACAGCAGTAAGGTGGCTGAGCTGTGGTCAGTGCAAAGCCTGGAGAAGGACCTCGCTCTCTGGGATTTCAGCTAGGTGGTTGCTGCCAGTTAAGTTATATGTTATATAAAAATACCTGTTCTGCTCTCTTTATTTTTATTTATTTTTTTTATTCTCACTATTTCCAGTGATAAGCAGGTAGAGGAAGAGTCAGTAATCCCTGCTGCTTCCATTTCTTTTCCTTACTAGTCTGCCTGTCAATTCCCTTTTACCATTTTACATGTAGTCACTTGATACCAGCAGCTGTTTTGGGACATCTCTATCTGTCACATCCTTCTTTTATTTCAGGGTCCAAAAATCTGAGTGCACCACAAAAAACCAAACCAAACCAAACCAAAACAAAAAAAACCCCCACATTAACAAAATGTGAGTTTCCACCCAGGTACAGTTCTAAACACATCACTTTAATGATGTCTAAACAACACAGCACTTGATGAGCAAAACATTACTATCTTTTAGCCACATTTGTTTTCCCTGTCTCCCAGAGCATTATAGTCACCCAGGGAGAACTGCGTGTTCTACTTCGCTGCTGTAAAGCTATTATGGGTATGAAAAGTTCCCATTAATCTGCTCCACACATGGATGTTTCTGGATAAAGTTCAGTAGCCAGATCCCTCTTTCTTTGTGTGCATCAAACGAAGCAGAAAAATGCCTCCAATTTAAAGACACCAAATGAATAACCAAATAGATGAGATTAATTTTTGTTTAATCCACGTGGGCAGTGAAGCCAATGGCCAATGTTTGTGTGTGGACTTCTCCCGGGAGTTCATTACCAGCCGAGTCTGTAATAAGTTAATGCAGAGATTCCATGGAAATAGGGGGTTAATTATATGCAGAGGATGTTGGCCAATGTACAGCTTTGAACAACAAAAATAGCCCAAGTCTTCTGTTTTGGATGTGGAATCAATTAACGAGGTCTATGACATGTACCAGAATTTGTTAAGATAGTGGTACTATAGGGATATCTTTTTTTCTTTCTTTTTTGATTTTTTTTTAATAAAAAGCTAAAGAAAATAAGTGGGTAATGGAAGGCAAGGGAGAGAAAGACATGAGACTGGTAATAAAACACTGGACTTTGGCCTGGGGCCAAAGCAGGCTTTTCAATGGGTCTGAAGTTTGGACGGCAGCACAGTTTGAACCAGTTTTCACTAACTGTCCAAAAGGTTATACTGTAATAGATGGAGAGAAGAGGTTGATTTTAGTTTACCAACTCTCTTCTCTCTGCTGGCAGGAGTGCTATGCTGCTAAGATGCCATAGTCATTACACTGATGGATATCAGCGTGTGGCGCAGCATGCTGCAGATTCAACTCCAAAGCTGAAACCTAAAAAATCCTCCTCAATGCCGGTTGGCACAAACCTACTTTTTTTCCCATTCCACATCTGGTTTTAATATAAAATGTGTCTTTTTGCTTTTTTTTTTTTTTTTTCCTCTTGCCACATCTTCAGAAATGGCTTCTTTAAAAAATTATTAAAAAATAGAGTGTTACTCCCCTTTCCTTATATTCCTAGGTCTAAAATTAATTGAATGTATGTGTGGTAGTTCAGTAGCGTAGCTTGGGAGCTGAATAGGGCACAGCATATACCTTTTTAAAGGGGTGTTTCACAAAAAAAAAAAAAAAAAAAAACCCAAAAAAAAAAACAGAGGAAGATCAGATTACTTTTACTTCAGAGCAGTGAAACACACTTTTGGCTGTTACAAGTTTTCAAGGAGCCACTTAAACAGGTAAAATACAAATTTGAAAGAAAAAGATCTGACCCAATTTCACCCTGTTTCACTTTAGGACAAGCTCTGGGCATGTTCCAGGCATTTCTAAAGTCCCTCACATTTTTTTTCCCTGGCCCCTTTCTTCCAGCTTGGTCCCTAAACACATTAATTTGTTCCTAGAAATTATCTACTAGTTTGTTTTGGGTTTTTGTTTTGTTTTGTTTTGTTTGTTTTGCACACAGAAATCCTCAGCCCAAAGCAAACAGTGCCACAGAAAAATGTTGCAATTCAACCCAGTTTTGAGGAAAGTGCCCCTGATAGCTTCTCAGCTCCAAAGAGAAGCAGTGGAGGCTGGGGCCACTGAGTCTCCATGGAAATCACAGAGAGTAAGGTTTGTTTAACTAATTAGTGCTAGTCCTGAATAACTCTGCAGGCTTTAATTTATTTGGTTTCCACCAGATTCTGTGTTCAGCTCCTCACAGAGTGCCTGGATCCCTGGGCTTTGTCATACGTGGACTCCTGGAGGCTGGCATTGTCTGGAGATCTGAGGGGCTACCTAGGGCAGGTGGACATGGCTTGAGGTCAAGTGCCCTCCAGCCTGCATCTGGTGGCGGGCAAGCATCATGCCAAAGGTATTCTTGCGGATCCAAAATGCAGGCTAGGACAGGATGGACAAGGGTGTCCATCCAGTCTGAGGAGGCTGTATGTGGGACCATGGTGTACCACACCAGGGAAATGGAATTTGTCAGCAGGGGCAATGCAGGGACCACCCTGACCTCTCACCTGCCTGGCTGCTTAGTGTTAAAGTGTTACCAGGGAAGGTGGCTGCAGCCCCCATAAAGCAGATCTGGTGTGACCATCGCCGCCCAGGGGCACCTGGGGACAAGGTCGGAGCAGTGGAAAGGGAAGGTTTTTTCTGTGGAGGCTCATCAGACAGACAGGAAAGCAGAGGCTGGGGAGGCCAGGCAGGGGAAAATGTGATAGCTGAAGTGACCAGCCTCGGGCCATTGGGCGATGAGGAGACACAAAAGCTGTGGGGCTTGTTAGTCAGGGCCCAGTCTGCCCAAAGAGCCCACAGTAAGGAGTGGGTTTCCTAGCCACTGCACTGGAATGGGCAGGGCCTTTATTTTGCCTGCAATGCCAGGGGCAGCTTCAGGCACTGTTACAGGTGCACTAAGACTGAATGCCAGCATTCAACTCCCTCATGAGCCCCCAGAACTTGCCAGGGGCTAGAGCAGGAGCAGGCTACATCTGCTCTCTGGTCAGCCACTATTCTAAAGGGAAAAGGCACTTCCCAAGTACCAGAGCACCACTCCCTCATTTATATCCTGGAACTGGTCCAATTAGGGTCATAACCACCTGAAATGGGAATATCCAGCCCCATTTGTGCTGCAAAAAAACAACATCTTTCTTTTGTTTTCTGAACCATATGGGGAGTGCCATAAGAGAGGGGATCTCTACTGTCTGGATCTTTTTAGGTTTTAGTTCTTCCTTGTCTGGGAGTGCTTTAGGATGGGATGACCTGCTGCTGACACAATTGAGCAGTGCCACGTCCCATGCCTTTAACACAGCTGAAACTCTTCACAGAGCAAGAATGGGTGATGGCTTCCTAATTCCTCTGTAACCAGCCTGAGCAAGGAAGTATAATTATGATAGTTATCACTGGGGGATGTTTCAAAGGGAAAACATGCTAGATACTTAGACTAAGCACTTAAATTTTTTTTCCTATCAAATTACTTCCAGCCCAGCAACTAGCTCTATGCGCATAATAGCTCTGTTGGCTTCAATGAGGTCCTCAGTTAAGGTCAACTAAATACCTGCCCCATGACAGCAGGCCACAGACCAGATGCGAGGTGCCATGGTGTCACCTCCTCCACTCCTTTCCTCTTCTGCTGCAGACCCCCATCCCACTAGCTAATTTTCAGCATTTGGCTTTGTATTGTTTTAAATTAATCAAGCTCCATCGGACTTCACTATTAAACCACTTGTTCATTTCCCTTTTTAACTCCAGATTTTTGCTCACACTCAAATAAGAACACATACCAATATTTTATCTTTTCTGCAGTGTATCCCCAGGCAGAAATTATATTGTAATAATTAACTGACTAGCTTGTTTTAACAGTTCCTGGCTTTTGGCTTTATGCAACACTGCAGGTGTGATTCTAGTAGCAATACTGTAGGTGTGAATTATTATGTTAGTGTAATAGGCTGTACTTTATTGTGCTTTATTGCTTAATTGGCTTCTTCCATAAGGATTCTGCAGTTCCTACTGGGTACTAATGCCAAGGTTTTCTATTAAAAGAGTGGTACTATTTTTTTGGTGTTTACTAAGGTCAGTAATTTCAGTGGATGATTTGCTTTGGGAAATGAAGGAAAGATGTTGCTAAATGAATCAAGAAAGTGCTTACTAAGTCTTTAATAAAAAGCAGAGCAGGCTAAAAGATGCTCCTTGTTATGTGTAGATACTTGTAATGCCAATGAGCCCTTTGGGAAAACAGCTGGCTGAGCTTTCTGGCACAGGAAGCCCGCTCACATGTTTGGGGGATTCCCAGGTGGTGGGCAATATCTCTGGGTGGTTACCCACTCTGTGACCTCCTCTCCCCTCTTTACTTTTTTCAGAAGATGGAAGATCAGAATCTTGTCTTCCCAGCAACACACAGGCTGATCCCCTTGCCAGTGTACCCCCATGGGGTGGACCCCGGACAGGGGGCTGCCTTCCCCCACCACATGGATTGCCTGAAACATCAGGAATGTGGGCAGCCCTCCAGAGCATATGCAGATCCTGCCACTCTGCCTGAGAATCAAGGGGCAGGGAGGAGTCCCAGGGGTACCCAGATGTCCTATGGATGCCTCCACCACTTGAAACCTAAGACAACTTCAGTATGTGCAGCCACACCCTGGTGTGGGGACCAAGGGTGTTTTTCAATGGTTTGAAATAATGAAAGCTGCTGCTCCTGTGAGTCACTCAAATTCCCACCATGTACTCTTGCTAAATGATTTCACCTCTGCTTCCCTGTGCTCCCCAGCACTGTGCCTACTCATGGTGCTGAAGTTCATTTTTGGCCTCACACCTTCATTTAAGCCTTTTTCTGTTTGTTTGGAGCTGCAGGTTTAGCAGAAGGATCCGTATTTACTTTCAGTTGGGTGAAATATTTATGCCTGGTATCTTGTTTGCAGGAGTAGTGGAGAAGGTGATTTCCCAAATGGGATCTTCATCATATAGAGTAGGAAACTTTTGATTTTCCCTTCTTCTTGTAATGGTGTTTTCCAAAACTGTTAATGAAAAGCAGGGCTGGACAGTAGCTACAAAATATGGATGCAGATCTAGATTCTGAAGTCACAGGGTTTTGCCTGGTTCTCCCAAAACACTGAGGCTTTATCTGTGGTGGACACTACTTTGCCTTACTGAAAGCCCAGTGTAGGGACCATTAATGGTTGGGTTAATAGATGTTAGCCGTGCACAGATTGTCCTTTTCTATGGCTGAGGCATAAAAAGTTGTAATGCTCATTTCTTCCTTTTTCCAGGTCTCACCAGGTCCATCCCAAGGGATGTGTGTTTGAGTTGTGTTTGCACTGTCTGGCCAAGAAGAGAGTACTCATCTTTGCCACAAAGGTATCAGTGTGGTTTGTGCTGAAGTGGGATCCCACATCTGGGATCTACTCAAGAGCTACATCATACTCTCTTAGAGATAGGAAAGCTTAATAAAGGGAAGACTTTGAATCAGGAGTCCGCTGTGCATTGCAACATTTATCACCATGATTCACGTATCTCCGGTGTTGCTGCAAATCCGGGCAAAGCGTGAAATGATTCCCTCTCTTATCTTTGAGGAAATTCAACATACTCCAACCATGCTGACTCTGAAAGTCAGCTCTACCCTGCTTTGAGCCACAGAAATTGTCAGGATTTTTGGAAAAGCTCAACAAACCTCAACACCACAATCTAGTCAATTAATTTTGAAGTGCTTTGGAAACAATTTGGGTTTTTTTTTTTTCACCTTATGCAGCTCCATAGAAACCCTTGCAGTTCTGCAGGAACATACCAAGTTATGAAGGAGCTGGAGGCACTAAGAGAGTTGGAATGTAATTAATAACTGTCAAATTACAGGGAACACTTTAAAATCCCTTAAACCCCATCCCCTCCCTCCACTTCGTCCTGGCAACTAGGATATGAACCTTTAGCTCATGTCTTTCCCTGAGGCAATCCCTTCACTTGAGGCAGGAGATCATTTGAAGTCACAGGCAAGGGGCTCAGAAACTTTGTGACAAAATCATGACATGGGAAAAAAAAGAGAGACTGGGTGAGCTGCAGCACAAAGGATCACAGGAGGGAGTAGCTGGCATGTGTATGCCAGTGCCAGAGTCCTAAGACTTTCATCATGGGAACAACTGCCACACAAACCACCTCCTTTTGTATTCACAATTGCAAAATGTCTCTGCAGCAGCTCTAGCAATTGCTCAGAGAGGAAACAAATATAAAAAAAACCTCTTCTTGCATCCTTAGCATAGCAGGTGTTTCCACAAATTAAAGAAAAAAGAGATTAATTCTTCATTTCATTTTGGCCCTTTGGTAAATCACTCCTCTGTGTCTGAAATGTTTTCTTCGCCAAAGAGACAAGCAGAGGCAGTCAGCTCTTTGCAGACAGTGTTTTCAGGTTTATCAGTGTTAAGGATATTTTCTTGTACACATTTCAGTACTGCTTTTTGGCTTAGATAGCACGGGGTAACTCTATTTACTTTGTTGCCCTGCTTTCTTCAGCAGAAAAACTTAAGAAGTTTGTTTCTCACTGCTGTTTGCCATGGAGGCCTCAATCTCAGAGAAGATTGTAGAAGAAACTCAGTTAATCGAAGGTTAAACAAAATGAATGAAGTTTGTATGGTGCCCTGAAGGTTATTAGACTCAAAGTCTGAGCAGCTGCCAAGGGGAGTGAGTTCCAGGGCAGGAGCATTCATCTGAGAAATCCTAGTTGCTGGACACGGAGGGGTTGAAGCTGGGAGCTGCAGGCGCCTCCCAGCTGAGCTCGGCTGCCACAGCTGCATATGGGGTAGGACCCCTGTCCTACTCCCTCCCACACTCCTGGTCCAGAGAGCAAATAGATGGAAGGGCATGCCCCACTCCATGGGAGGGCAACAGGGACTTGCCAATTGTTCCAGATGCCTGGCTACTTCCATTACCAGCTGTGGAGCGAGCAGGGAGCTCTAAAATCACAAAGACAGGCAACTGCTGGGAGTTAGGGCTGATAAAAGGGCTCATGGAGCCTGCTACAAGGCAAGTCTGGAAGTGGCACAGAGTCAAGGGGTGCAGCAAGCCATGCAGCATGACCAGCTGTCAACTTTGTGTCCTCTGAGCTGCTCTCCATCCACACGTCTTTGTCTCCCTATAAGAATGATGCTCTGGAGTGGTTCCTGGTTTATTTTCCACTTCAGTCCAAGTTGGAGGTGGAACTGAAATCACAGCGTATAGATGCAAGATGGAAATAGACAGGCAGTGTTGTGATGTCCTTTCAATTTCCAAGTGCCTTCCAAGTGCTTCTTTCTATGATATAGAATAATTTTGACTAAATAAAGCCATTAAGTGAAAACTATAAGAGCAAACATAGGGATGCATCTGGGTACACTTGCACTCTTATTTGTGAATGTTAAGCAGCATGTTAAACCTTCCTATACATCAGCTTGTGTATATGTGCAGAGCAGTCTTGGTATTTTTTTCCTCATTTGTGCCATAATTACATGAGTCCTTTATGCAAATGTAGACACTGATCTCACTGCATGTCGGAATTACAAAATATGAGAGAGAGCTGGAATAACAAGAATGTCTGTTTTCTGAAAAAGTAGAAGGTTTCTGGAGGAGGAGTTTTCCCAAAGGGAGCTAAGTTTACAGATCTAACTCATTCAGGCTTTTTTCCTTCTGAAGCTGACGCACACATGCACAAACACACAGGCTCCAGTATCTATTTCATGGACACATTCTTCCCATCTCACTGTGTAAAGGTCTTGAAAGCAATAGCTACTGGCAGTACCCCAATTCAACATATCTAATAGGTCCTTCCCAGTTTCAGAATCACTAAGGACACACATGGCCAAATGAAAGCAGGGCTTAAACTACCTTGCTGTTAGAAGCAATGAAACTAGCTGCCAGTCCTTGTGGGCTTGATTTGTGGGTTCTTTGTTTTTGTAGTCTTGGTTTGCTGACTGCTTCTCAAGAACTGTGTTGCTAGAGCAACTTTGTTAATCTAACTCCTGGAAGTACCTTCAACTCTTGAATGCAGGACTTTTCAAAATCTAATAATACACTGCAGTAGGTTTTCATTGTTCCCAAATTTTATGGATTAACAGGCTCCAGGTGGAAAGGAAAAAAAAGAGTAAATTTGATTATTTGTTAACTACCTCTGACTCAGTGTATCTGCTCAAATTTAGGAGGGCATGGCCTGCCTACATACTTAGAGGAGGTATTTTGGATCAGCATCAAACGGCCTAACTCTACTGACTTAAACACAGCATTTCCAATTTACATCACCTCAGTGTTTGAACCTGATGTTACTTATGCAGACATTTAACCAGAGAAGGGACACTGCCTCTCTTCAGCTTCACATTTGACCTTCTCTGTGTTTGCATGTGACTGTGTGTGTACAGAGGTTTGGAAGTACATGTATGATCACAAAATATCTATGCTTTACCATGTTTTCCTGTCTGCTTGGGTGGGAAATCTTAGCTCCAGTAACTATCAGAGAAATCTTTTTGATGCAAACAACCACTGGAGGAAACAAATTGCCCCAAAGTGTTCCCTGTGGTTTGCACCTGGTCAGGACATTGTGAATCTCTAGTCTAATAGGAACAGAGTTCCTTACTGGCTGACATGGATTTCCCAGGCCTAAATTTCTGTCAGGAGGTTTTTTGGGGTTTTTTTTGGGTTTTGTTGGTATTTTTGTTTCTTACATTGCCATCCCTCCTCACAATTGTCACGCTGCTGTTCATGCATCCCAGCCTAGAGGAACTCTGTCCAGGCTTTATTTCAGTGATTTGTATTCTTATGGTCACCACAACAGTTCAAGCTTATTCTTTTCAACAAAATTAATTATTGTTAGGTTATCTGGGAGTTTGCCTCAGAGACTGTATTCCACTAATAAACATAATTTTGAAGCGCTTGTGTTTAAAAAGAATTCTTATCTACTGCTTACTGGCAGGTTTTGAATCTTACATCCCTGTTGAGATTGATTTCCTTTACATGCCTAATTACTGATGACACAGTTAGATATAAGCTAAAGAGATATCTTGCAACTGGAAGAAAATAGGGGGAAAAAAAGCTTTAAGCCAAGTTCCCTTTGACTTAAACAGAAGGAGGCTTCATTTTTTTTCATTTAGTAAAGTCACCATGGAAGGATCCTCCTTCAAGAACTTGCAGCAATATGAGAAGTGTGTACAAAACAAGTCCAGACATCAAACAGGGCAACTCCCAAAATGTCTCTGCATTTGTAAACATGCATCACATCTGCTCAGCTTGGCTGTAAGCATGAAACATAAAACTTGGGATATCTGTCTTATTAATTTAAATGGATGCTAATTCAGGCTGTGGCTTGAGGAGATGGAGGATGCAGCTGCAGCTGGTTTGAAAAAAAGTGTTTCAAGAAAAAAAAGACACCCTGAAAAATTAAATATGTTTGCATAAAAAATGGGGGGGATCAGTTGCCTGATCTGATTTGTAGTGCACCCCTAGGTAGGCCATTTGGAGAGACTGCCTAAGCACTGCCAACACTGTTAAACTTTTCCTGGGATCAAACAACAATCTTTGATCCAAAGGAGGTTTGCTGATGATGAAAACATGGAACAAGGGAGAAAAGCTTCTGTGGCATTGAGATATATTTCTTTTATTCCACAGTATGTGTGACAATGGCTGGGGAGCCTTTATTGGGAGGTACATTGAAGCTTTATAACCACCACAACAACTGACTGGCTTGCTTCAGCAGGTGCACTTTTCCAAACACCAGTAGAAAATCTTGCAGTGAAAATGGGCACCTAATAGTTTGTATGAATGTAGATTGGCACAGCTTATCCTTAAGTTAGAAATATTTATGTAAGTATAAATAAATAAATGTTTTAAAATTCCCATAAATAAATATAATATAGGAATATATTTTACTTAGTAAAATTTTATACCAACATAGGTACCTGCACAACAGGGACAGTACTCTTAGAAGTAAACCAATATAAACTAAACCAATATAAGTTGGATGCATACTTATATATACATAACTATATTTGATACATAATTGTAGCATGGACAGCATATGGAGATCAGGTCTGAGATGTGGTGTAAAGTAAGTGGTCCAAGGTGACCTTCATTCATGGCCAGGTACTACATGAGGCTCATGGTTTGAATGTTAATATAATATTGTAGTCACTACACCCCTGGTTGATAATACCTTTTGGATGCAGTTGCTGGAAGAATGTTTTGCCCTGTTCCTCCTTTGCAAGTTATATCTTTAAGATTTTACTTGTAGAGCTGCTGATCTGACTTGTCTCGTGCAGTTCTGTCAAAATACTTACCTGCACATCTGACTGTGAAGAAGGTGCTTGTCCATAGCCAGGGGGTTTTCACTTGAGGCAAAGCATACTGAGCACAATGAGAATGAGCTGATCAAGACTGATCTGGACTTTCAAGAGTCTGTGGATCTGAAATTAAAAGAACAGAGCTTTACAAACTAGTTGAATCCATAAATACAATCACAGTTATCATGCCATCATTGGACTACTTTCACACACTGGTTAGTTGTATGTATTGTCTCTCTCCACTCATGTCAATATCTAGTCAGATACACCAGCCAGGCACACTCTTTCCCATGCAAGATGGTCTTCTTTGTGGAAAAAAATTGCACAACTTTTGAGGGAGAAACAGCAAATCTGTCGCTAGTTAAACATGGAAAACACAGTTTTGGAAGTGCTACAACCTCCTGGAAAATGGTGGGCTTCACACTGCAGATATTAAATATCATGTAGTGAGAGCTCTGTGTGGATTTTGGTGGGGCAGAAAGGGTAAAGTAAGGCACATCCTAAGACAGAAAGCGAGATCTGCTTCTTAAGGGTGCAAAAATGCTTTGACCTTTTGCCTTTGGCAAAACCTCACTTTATATGAATTCTGTGGCTTTTGTCACTTGGCCACATCACAAGCTCACCTCTAACATGGCTATATTTCATCAATGTGGTGTGTGCAAGTGTCGTGGATGATTACCTGTGTGAAAGCAGTACCCAAAGGCTTAAGCCAGGGCTGTAGCTCTTTGTGTTCGGCACAGAGCAAGTACACTGGCAGTCTCACCTGAACATCCCCTGGTCTAGAAAGACCAGCAAAAGAGGAGGAAAGGAAAGAGAAGCAGCTGAAAAAAAAAATCATCCAGGGTTGCACAGCGTGGAAACAAGGCAGCAGAGGTGTCTGCTAATGGGTGGTGGTTGTTTTCTTGCCTTCCCAGCAGCCAGTGTTGTGTCACTTAATGCTGCAGAAGGTAACTTTTGGGTCATGTCTAGGCACAGGGCTTCTGCAGAGCAGTTTTGCTGGCTTTTCATGCTGTGACAACCTAAGAGCATCCTGTGTGACTGCTGTGCCCTGCTGCCGGAGTGACTGTCCTAATGCCTGAGTGACAAACAGGTACATGTGCCCATGCAGAGGTTTTCCTAGGGCAAAGTTCGCCCTCTGAGTTTCAAACTACTTGTATGCAGCACATCATTGCTACTGCTGGAGCAGGGCCTTGAGTACCTGGACCTCTGATACCACAGCCTCCATCTTACAATTTGGGCTGAAAAGCGCTCTGCAAAGGAGTGTTGTTAACACAGCTGGTTTCCCAAGGGAGCTGTGTGCAAGAGTTATTTTTGTTCTTTTATTTTTTCCTAATTCACAGAAATGCCTGATATTCTCCGGAGTACAATAGACTTTATCCATGTTGCTAATGGTTATTTCTATTCAATCTCCTTAATAGGACTGAGGGAGAAGTAACTGGTCATTTCTCTGCAGTGTCACTCATGATCCCTCCTGGACCATTTGAGTGATTAGGCTGGTAGGAAATGACAACAGAGTGCTGACAAGATTAGCACTTCTTGCTCTTCATAATGTAAAAAACCCCAGGACTAACTCATTCTTCAAGCTCGTCAGTGACTAATAGTTGTTTTATCATCCTTTCAATTAGAAAGCATTTATCAGCAATCTTTGCTAGCTCACTGCATGAATTGACCTGTCATTCACTGTCTCAGCCCTTGGAACTGATAATTAAGTTTAGCAATCTGCCTCAGCAGCTCCAACTGAGATACGTGGTATGTTTCCATGTGAGTAGGCAGACACTTTGGGGTTTCCTTCCCGATAGAGAAGGGCTTTGAGAAAAGTGAAGAAGGGTCCCAGGAGATGCCCTGTGTCAGGTACCTGCAACCCTGAAAGCCTCACAAGCAGAGGACAGTGAGTGGCACAAAGCAGCTCCACCATGGCTGGGGGTGGGCTGCAGAAGGATGTCTGTGGGGCCAGCCTGACTACCTATGGCCCAGGGAGAGGAGCAGCTTTGTTTGGAATTGGCCACCATAAGCTGGGACCAGCACACTGTGCTCCCTATCTGAGCACCTCCTTCACCCCTAAACTTTCCAAACTGCATGTTTTGGAACAGCAAAGGAGATTTTGCACTTCATTCTTGATGTTGAGGTATGTCAGCCTTGAAGTTTGGGCACGGTTACAAAGCTCTGAAGTCTGGGTACCTGTTTGTTGTTGAGCAAGGGGTAAAGCAAAGCAGTTGCAGTGAAGTATGTCATGTGTGATGAAATCTGGGGATCAAGTACACTGACACAGGTCCTACATCTTCTCCAGTACAGTTCTCCTCAGTGCCAGCAGAGGACATGTCCTATTGACAGTGTAAACAACAACAAATGTAAGCCAGCCTCCTGCCGAAGGAAGTTTTTTAAGGGGGCTGACCCTACAGAAAAGTGACTGAACTGCAATGGCATGGTATGATTTGCCATGCTAAGCCAAGGGTAGTGCTAGCAATGTCACAGGTACTGCTGACATCAAGGCTGCATGCCTGTTGTTATCTCCTGACCTGTCCAGGTATCATTTTCTTTTTCAGATAAGAGGAAATTTGCGAAGTGTTTACACTGGTAAAGGAGCTTTGCCCCTCAACTGGAACTATGGCTGCTGATAGTTCATAGGGGCTGATTTTTGCAAATTTTATTTTTGCAAATTTTACTCTGAAAAAACAGACATCTTAAGAAAACCCACACAATCATTTTTACAGATGCCAAGGGGTACAGAAATGCCAGGGTCTCCATTATTCACTCCAAAATCAGGTTCAAGTTGCCTGGCTTGGGGTTTTGGAGGAAACACACAATTTGCAGAGTTCACGGAAACCCACAGAAGAGTTGGATTTGAATTCTTCTGGAGTTGCCCTAAAGTATTTCTTACTGTTTCTGAAAATATTCCTTACTCTATTTTATCCCAGGAAAAATCCTTAGGGGATTTTTCTGCTGCTTCTTTCCCCCCTCTTTTCACTACACCAGGTTTGTCTCCCTGCTGTCTTAAGGAGACCACCTACAACTGAAGGAAATAAAGACCTCCATGAAAAAATACAGGCAAACCCAGTATTTAAGGGTCAGCTCCCCACAATATTTATCTAGTCTGAGCTGGTCCAACCACAAAATGGGAAAGAAAAAAAAATCATTATCATGTGGTGGCTGGGAGTGTAACCTCTGTCAGAAAACAACAACAAAAACAAAATGCAGCAGCGTAGAATTGGTGGGAAAAGTGCCAAGTAGAGGAAAAGAAAAGGATTCAGATATTTATGAGGTATAATAAATAATAACACTAGGAGGTAGTGCTTGGTGAGGATAAAACTGCAGATATGTTTAATTTTGGAGCAGAGAGACGGGTTTTTGTCTAGTATAATTTATTTAAGAGGTTTCTCTGTGTTTATAGAGGAAAAAGTGGCACTGAATATGAATTAAAAAAAAAGAAAGGCAAAGAAATACACTCTTTTCTCTGAAGCCACCCAGAAGTTCCTTACAGCATTCTGCACCCTGAAGATCATGTGCCTTAGCTTCAGACCTGAAAAGCAGAGGGGGAAAGAAACACAATTTGGAGCAAAGGCTGCCTTTCCTCACCAAGGCACTAAGCAGGGATGTAAATTACAGGGTATCTGTTTCAGGCCCCTTTCAGTATACCAATCCTATAAGAGCTCCAGAGTAAGATAATCCTCTGGAGACCAGAGGCAGCGTGCTATTAGCAGGAGCTCATAGGTTACATTTAGTGGTGCCTGGGTTACCTTTATGCTGAAGTGTTAGTGTCAGCTCAAAAGCACATAATCTTTCTCTTAAGTCTAATTATACATTCATTGCACATGCAACAGAATATTCAAATGTGTTTAATTAGTCAAAAGATTGTACTTTAAATCCCCAAAAGCAAGGCAGGAAGGAATAAGGATGAAAAGTCAAATAGCCTCTTTTATCTGATTGTATCTCTGACTACCTGGAAGTCCCCAAGCGCCAATGTGAAATATACTGTAAAAATATTTAAATACAAAGCCATAGCTGAATATGTTATAGCCACATCAAACCCCTGTGTTTATCTTATGCCTGATGACCAGTTGAATTGTTCCTGATTTATACCAGTTCCTATGGAAAGGGAGAAGTGTACAGTTTGTTTCCACTCGACCCCTTAGCTGGATCTCCTATAACATTTGTAGTGTGGGCAAAATACCTTCTGTTGTTTGTAAAAGAAGTTTGTAACCTGCTTTAAAAATGCCTTGTTTACATTTTATCACTAAAGAGTATTAAGTAAAGTTCTCCAGGATTTCCATTAAAGTTTGGTTAATAAGCACAAAATACAGGGTTATATTTAATTATAAACCGTAAAGGCTTCACCCTTGAAAACAACGTCATCATTTTATCTTTTAATCTGAAGTACCTTGTTTTTTCTTGTTTTTTTGGTTTTTTTTTTTTTTTGGTGTGGCAAGTTAACTGGATTCTGCAGGTGCTTTCTGAAACATAATGGTGACATAATTGTTATATAAAGTTGCAGCAGATAAGTCTTTACCATGAAGCCTGTGGCTAAAAAAGAGATCCAGCAAGGAGAATGAAGGCTTGTGCTTCTGCCAGTTCACTTGCTACTTAGCCCTGAGTGAGCACTTTTGGCTCAGATTTTCAAGGGTGGTCACTCTGTCCCCAAGCCCATTCATGTGACATTATTTTATACTTGTAGCTGAGTATCAACAGCCTCAGAGGAGACCATCTCTGGACAGGTATTGGCCCCCAGCCAGGCATCTCCAGGCCCCTCCTAGGAGAAGTGCTCTCCCTAGGAGTGCCCTGGCCATGCTTTGGGTCAGCTCAGCTTCACACAGCTTCGACTGTGCTTATCCCCATTCAAGTAGTATACTGCCTTTATCTCAGAGATATTTTGGGTGGAAGGGACACCTTTAAAGTAGGGTCATCCTCCATGTAAAATAATTTTTTTTCTGGGCCAGAACAAGGGCCTGAAGATACGGGTTTTCCCAAGGTGTGATCTGTGGTTTGTGATTTAGTGCAAAGACAGTGCAAGAGTGGAAGAAAAAAAACAAACTGTGAAGTGACCTGAAAATCCAGCTCCTAGAAATAGCATAGCTAAGGGCAATTGGTCCTGCCTTAAGTGAACTCGGACAATTAAAACAAGCCATTACTACTGAGGATTAATTAGCTCCTCTGGGATGGGTGATAAGGAATTCCCTTCGGTGGGTTGTGACCATGAAGACTGTATCCATGCCCTGTCTTTGAGAACCTGCAGACTTTCCCCAGAGAGCGGGTGTCAGAATAAATCTGCTCAGTATTCCCAACTATGAAGGTTTCATCCTGGAAAGACAGGACCTTAGTGAAAGCAGAGTAGAAAATAACCACTTTCTTCTAATCCATATCACAGTATACTGATTGTTTTATTTCCTTCTAGGCTGGGAGCATGGTGCTGTATGCAGATCATGAAGCAGGATACAGTGAATTTATTCCTTTACCACTTCTGAATATTGCCATGTCTGTGTATGCAGGGTGTGGAATTTGTCATGCAAAGATCTATGTTGTTTTAGATACCCTTAAATAGGCTTTGAAAGGGATCTCAAAGAACACAAGATATTGAAGGTCTGATTGACACTTTCTATATACAGCACAGGACCATGAGACAGCTCCTGGACGGTGAGCACTTGTTCTTGCTACAGGCACTAACTCAGGGAAGCCTAAGTGGCCATACCTCCCTGCTCTCCTCCCAGCTCTACAAATAAATGCTAGGCAAGTTTTGGCAGTCTTTGGCACTTTGGTCCTCCTCCTGTGCTGACTCTTTAATAGGGGAGATCTGTTCAAGCCAGATTTTCTTCCTTCCCCCTCTGCAGGTCCTGTCATTTGGAGGTGTAGCTGCAGAGCAGAGTGCATGCCAGTGTGTGTCTTCTGAGGAACAGGTTTGCACATTTGGATACTTTTTCTCTTGAGGGTACAACGACCAGGCTGCGGAAAAGGTGTTTGAAGTGCTGGACCCATTGAGTCATGGCTGGTAGGAATATTGAGGAGGAGGTAGTGAGGCTGCAGTTATAACTGTAAGCACAACCTCTGGCCATAAATTTGATATTTTCTCCTCCTAAAACACCATCTGTTTGCTACTGTTTGTATTCCATGCCAACCCTCACACATTCAGGCAAGTCTGTGCTACAGGACACCTGTGGTCTCAGCTCCTCCCCGAAGTCATCTTTGCAGCTTGGGAGGAAGGTAACCTCCCTTTTCGGAGTACTTCAGCCTGAATTAACAGAAAACTGCCTGTGGTTGTGGGCACATTACTTTGAGTGTTTATGCCACTTATCTGTTACCTAAAGATGGAAGTTTTGAAGACATTTTCCAAGTGTTTTTTGTTGCTTTTCTTCCTTTCAGCTGCTAATCTTACAGTATCAGGAGCCTGCACCCATGGGAAAGTTGCACCAGCTTACTTCAAGGGCTTTAAGTTTAGCTAGAGTGACATGGGATGAATCATGCATGCAGAGGGTAAGAAGGCTCTGCAGAAGGATCTGGACAACACTAGAAGCAAAGTGTGGCCTTGCAGCTTCCCACTGTGCTCTTTCACTTCACTTTTCTGGTCAGTCACGAGAGCTCAAACAGACAGCAGCCAACTCTCCCCATCTCCCATCACCCTCGCAGGGCTACTGCTGTGTATTCCCCTGCACGGCAGCCGTCCCTGGCACGAGGTTTGCTCCTGAGCAAGCTCATGTGAGCATTGATGGGACTCCAGGCTGTGGATCCCGTACTGCATGGGCTAGGTGGATGACTCACAAAAGCTGGGATTGTGCCCTGCCAGCAAGCAGCAAAGTGAGCAGTGATGCTGCCAATCCTCTGCAGGGTGAAGTGAACCTCCCCAAGGCAGCCTTTTGTCCCTTGGAGGGAGGATGAGGAGGATGCGTAAATCACAGCTGGGTTTCCACATGGTAACCTGAAGGCCTTTACCTCTGCACGGTGTTTCACAAAAAGCATGGCGGGCCAATAGATGACTTTCATGACAAGCGTTGTTCTGGAGTTCCCACCCAGTATGGCTCAGTCCCTAATGAAAATCAGCAGGCAGCAGGCTTCTTGGGTAACCACTGCTCCATGAGACAGAGTGAGAGAAAAAACAAACTGGGAAATATGGACTGTTGGGTTTTACCTTGCTCATCCTTAAGGTCTGTGTGCAGATGAGAAGTGCCAAAGGTCAAAAGGTCATTGACTTAATCTTCTTCCTTTTAATTTTTATGTCTACTGTTACTGGATGGGATGGATCCAGCCTGTGGATGCCTGTATCTCACTGCTCTTTTCAGGATGTTTCCCAGTGTTTTTGTTGGGGTGAGGACAGGGGCTTCCTATATGAAATCAGCCCATGGGGCTGGTTACCACCTCTGGCACCATTAGTGTGCTGAGAGATGAGCAAGGAGGCTCTTGCAAGGAGGAGCACTCAAAGCTTGCAACTGCAAAAATCCAAAAGCAAAACAGTGGAAAGCTGGCTGGGTAGATGTGGAAAGCTCTTGGAAATGAACAGCCCACAGAGGCACTGCCAACCTTTTTGAAACTAGTTTAAAGCGATTGGTTACCGAGTCCTCCTCCGTGAGGGTTAAGCCTGAGGGGAAGGCTGGCACTCCCTGTGAGGTGTGCAGGGGGCACAGCACAGGGGTCTCTCTCCCAGCCTCCTGGGAATATAACATGGAGAAGAGAAGCCAGCTGGCAGTGTTGGAGGCCAAAAGCCTCCCTTCCCAGGGGCTGGAGCAAAGTTGAGGGCATTGAGCAAGATGCGGGGCTGAGTGTGGTGTCCCCCGCTGGTGGCAGGGGAGGGCAGGGGCATGGCAGGGCTGTGGGAGCTGTTCCATCTGCCTGCATCCATCTGCCCCGCAACACTTCTAAAGTGCTAACATGTTTTATGACGCCGCACAAGTGAAACGAAATAGTGGCTGCTGGCTCCTCGTAACTTGTGTAAATTCCAGATGTGACAATCTTTCTACTGGCAAATGGAGATGTTTATCCCTGTGCTCTCCTCGAGTTGAATTAGCTCCCACTAGGAAGAGCTCGCTGAAAATGTGCCTGCCTGGCTACTAAACGGCTGCATAATTGTCCCTCTGCCCCTTCCCGGAGCTGCACATAAAAAATGCAATCCAAATTCCTGGGCAAACCAGGCAGGGCCCTGGAGAGCACTTCCCACCCCCCTTCAGGAATTGAACGTCATGCCTAAAGGATAATGCAGGATTAGGGCAAGGGGAAAACGAGTGGCTTAAACAGATCCCAACTACAGCGAGGCTCAGCAAAACATGTCCTTATTCCCAGCTACAGCCCTCTCCCTTTTCTGTGTTTTATTTTTTTAATAAAATTTCTTATTATTGCAAGGGGAAGGAGGAAAGGGCCTCCAGATTGTGAAAGAGGCAGAAGAGGAACAGTGTTAGTTCCCTGAAAGCCCCCAGCCCAGGCCACAAGGCCGCCCTGCCCTCTGCCACACCGCAGCCCACATGGGAAACCCTTCCCAGCCCTTCCCTGCCTGTCCTCCTCCTCCTCCACCTCCCTCCTCCTCCTCCTCCTCTCCCGGAACACACAGGCACTAGTTATTAGGGATTAGGTGGAACAGATGCATGTAAGATGCTTACTGCCTTTTCCAGACACAAGGCCACTTTCCAATCAGCTCAGAGGAAACAGGGTAATTAGATGGAGTCGCGGTCGGGGAGTGGGGGGGAATTAGCCTCTTACTCAACCACAGCCTGCAAGGCCACCTCTTCCCCCTCCACACTCCCTCCTTTCCCCTCCTCCCCATTCCCCTGCCCACTCTGTCATTTCAAAGCTTTTTTTTTTTTTTTTTCCCCTTTCCCTTTTCCAGGAGGCAGCTGATGCCGGCCGGCTGCCAAGCAGGTCAGGCCTCTGCAGCTGAAACTGCCCGAGATTCCTAAGCGGGATGATGAATCAGCTGTGTCCTTTAGGACACATCCTCTCTTGGACATGCTGCTGGGATGTCATGTCTCTCTGTC
The DNA here is from genome assembly GCF_963662255.1 of Cinclus cinclus. Lineage (NCBI taxonomy): Eukaryota > Metazoa > Chordata > Aves > Passeriformes > Cinclidae > Cinclus > Cinclus cinclus. Next base: position 67,240,756 of record NC_085046.1, read on the forward strand.
CTTCCCTGTGAGAGTGTGCTCAGAGCTGCTGGCTGATGACACTGGGTGGGTTGCTGAGTTTGGTTTAACTCTTCCTCCTCCCCCCCATAAACCAGCTTCGCCTCCTGGTGAAGTTATTGCCCCTCGAGCTGACAATAGCAGCTCTAGATGTCTCAGTGCAGGAGGAGTGCCGGGCTTTGAAAGAAATGATGCCTTGCTTGTCGTTTGCCTGCTTTTAAAAGCACTTTAAGACAGCTTTGGCTCGGGTGCCCTGCAGGCAGAAATTCTGAGTGAGGATAGGCTGGTTTTCACGGGGTCCATCCCTGGTCCTAAAAAAAGCTTTGGCTGTTGGGGTTGCTGAGTGCATCTGCTGCAGACTGGAGGCTGCTGTACCCAGGCTGCCTCATGACTGATGACTCTCACAGCACAAGAGATTTTCATTTTTCAACCTTTAAAAGTTCTTGGGTGTGTTTACACTTCAGTGCTTGCTCATCCCTGAGGAGATTTTGCTGGGTAAAGTCCTCCAAATGTGGAGGGCTGTCCTGTCACTGTTATGCACAGGGCAGCTGAAACAAGGTAATGATTATCAGGCACTGGGGATAGTGATTAAGAAGCTGACTATTGTATTTATTACCATCTCCTCCCACAAGCTCCTGCTTTGCTTGTTTGCCTTCTGAGGCCTGACTGTACTGCTGTTTATTGGGAGAACACTGCTCTTTTCCAAAATGTTTGGTTTTAAAACCATCAGAATGTCCCCAGGGTGTTTGAAAGAGGATGAGCTGTGTCACAAAAGACAATGTTCCCCATGGAACATGGAAGGATGTTTTTCCAAGTGACAGGTCAGCTGGGCAGTAACCGTGCAAAGGAGGATCACCATGACAAATGTAAGAGAGCAGAGAAGACCTGACCCCAACTCTGAGGCAAAGAAATGAGAGAGTCTCTGGACTTCCCCAAATGCAGGTACTGCCCCTCACTGTTGGTACCCTTTTGAACATCATGTAGATAATTTTCTGAGATTGACATTAACCTCTTTCCATAAGTGTGCACAAGCCCCAAATGTTGAAATCCACTTCAGGGCTGGATGGAAAATTTCTGACTATGGTCTGCTGTCAGGAAATGCTGGTTCAGCAAGAGGAAAAATATGTCAACTTCAACAGTAAAAAAAAGGATCAGAAAGAAACAGAAAAAATATGATACCATTGAAGATCCTCTCCTGGGGCTTTTTGAAGCAGTGAAGTTTATTTTTCAGTGCCCTGTTTTTATTGTTCATTGACATGTAGGATAAACACAGCCAGAGCAGAGATTGCACCATCTTTTCCCCTCTAGTTTTGCTCAGTATATGGTAGGTAACAGGTTCTGCATGCACAACACATCCTTCCCCGTGCCCACCTGCAATAACACAGGTGCTAACAGTGCAGGTAAAGAGGGAGGAACTTTCTCTGATGTACCATCTTTCTTAAGGGAGAGCAAAGTGCCTCTGTGAAGCACAGAACTCCCATGGAGGCATGCTGGGATCTGTCTTGGAGATGGATCATCTCCTCCTCCGACCACCCTGCACTCCTGGCCATGTGGGTTAACTGGTGACCTGGTAATACCATTGGCTTCCCTCAGGTATTGACGTATTTCTCATTTATGTAGCTGCAGCTACTCAGGTCTGGTAATTCTAAAAATGGCATTCTTCCTGAGCACCCAAGTTCTCACTGGAGTACAAAATTAAGTATGCAGAGCAGAAACAAGACATGGAAGAATAACCCTGTGTTGCATGGGAAATGTGTGTAATTTTGGTTACTGCTCTGCATTTTTTTATGTCTGCCAAATATGTGAGATTGACAAGTAAATAGACAAAAATATATATGTTGAAGCAAAAAAAGCTAAGAAAAACAGCTAACCAAATAAATCTCCCCAAATACACAGCTTTGCTACCCAGGGCAGCTATTTGGTTCAGGACCTTCCCAATTAGCATTATAAACATACCAAAGTGCTATGCGTGTTTTAGAGTAAATCACCTAAATAGATTATTACTGTTGGATAGCAATTAAAATGATTAAGTAGTCTAATCTATGTCCTGGTGTAGTTCCAAGTATCAGAGCTCTGATTTATGCATTTCCCCCCCCTCCCCATGCTGCTTCTGAAATGGGGCAGTGTGGGAAGCCTGGCAGCACATAGGACAGAACTCTCAGCTCTACCAGGCCACTTGTTCCTTGAATTCCCCTCCAGGAAGTGGGATGGTGAGAGGAGAAGAGACTTGGCGCTTCCCATTCCTACTGATGAATGGGGCCAGGCTTTCTTTGGACTGCAAGTGAATTCACCAGGCCAGATGCTCAGGCCAAGCCCCAGGGCTGCTTTTTCCTAGGAAGGAAAGGTAGAAGATTCCTGAGGTAGTTTATTTTTGTTTGTTTGTTTGTTTGTTTTTAATTTCTTTATTTTGTGTTATGATGAAGTTCCTGTCTCAGAAGTGATGTTTGTATTTTAGTCTCCTTTTCCAGTGCTGCTCCCTAAGGCAGAGGATACAAGAGGGGAGCATAATTTTTATGACAAAGTTGCATCCTTTGCAATTGTGACTCCCTTTGGCTGGGATGTGGGATGCTGTGGCCAGCCTGCTGTGTTTTCTCTTTTTCTCTGGGACAGGTGAAGTGAGTACCACAGTGGCAGAGTTGTGATGGATGGACTGGCAGAACCAACATATTTTACAGAGGTTGTTAAGAGTTTTGTAGCTGTTATTTATTACCAGGATAGGGAACGCCTACATGTGTCCCTATCTCTTATTGCAGTAGTAACGCTTGTCTTGGAAACCAGCTCATCAGCTTTCCCCCAGGCACTCGTCTGCTTTTCCCCTCCTTACAGTTTCTCCAGGCCATTCTGCCCATTTAGCACTTCCCTGAACTTCGAAGGACAGACTGAGTGTCTGGGAATGTATGCACAAATCAGACGACCTGAAACAGCCTGCATTTTTTCTCGCCCGGTTACTTGGATCACTCAGGTGCTCTTGCTTTGAATCTCCCTCTTTGTTACCTACCAGGGCATTTGTGGCTGGAAGGTTGTCGGGACAGGAGCAGTTTGACACAGCAGGCACAGCACAGAGGAGTAGTCTGACCTGCCCACAGCTCCACGCGCTGCTGCTCTCATGACAACGATGATTTTTCATGCCTGCTATTGGAAGAAGAAAGTAAGTGTTTGCAGTAAACCACACACTTCTCAGGAGCTTCTGGGGACTTTTACCTGTTTGTTTTCCTCTCCGAGTGACTTGCCTCTGAGCAGGACACTTTGCAGTTCCGAGCCTATGTCAGCCCGGCGGGGTCTGGCATTCGTCAGTCACTCACAAGATGCGAGCTCAACTGAGAGGTTTTCACAGCTGCCAAAAACATTGTTCCTCCTCCTATGGGAGGCTTTTGGTCCCAGCCTTAGAGAAGGTGTCAGTGTTCTGACTGTTGGGCAATGCTTCTGCCAGCCCAAGGGAGAAAAAGGAAAGGCAGGGTTGTCCAAGTCTCTGGCCAGATAACGCCTGGATTTCACCACCGCGTGATGCAGCTGTTTAGCAGCTTGTGCATGCAAACGCTGTTGAAAACCAATGGGGCATGGGAGAAAAGGAAGAAACGTTTTGTTTCTCCTCTCCCCTCCTCTGCCTGTTTTTGTCATGCTTCTGTTCTCCTGCCCCACTCCTCAACTATCTGGCAGAATCGCTGCCATTGCGAATGTACGTGACTAATCTGTTACTTGAGGAAACGAAGGCATGAATGACCCAGGCGGTCAGGGACCTGATGGGATCCTGTGCTGGGAAGAGTGTTTTGGGGTTTTTGAGGGTTTGGTGTGCTTTTTTTTTTTTCTTCCCTAGAGGGTTGCTCCCTTTGTTAACTGATAGGAAAGAGATAAGAGATACCCATCGGAGTGCTAGATGCACGGATAGGGTCTCTGTTAAAGAGGTGGCCACCCCACCCTCTTCCCAGCCCCAGGGGCAGATGTGCTGCACCGGGACTGCACGTCCCCCTTTCTCCCCAGCCACGTGGATGCCGTTCCCTTGCGGTGGCACTGTGCCATCAGCCACAGCGTGCTCGCCGGAGTGCAGAGGCTCTGCAAGGTCTGGGTGTGAGATTAGGGCAGATCCTTACTCGTTCGTCTCCCAACCAGCTCAGGCAGACACCCGAGGCCGTGGGACCGGAATGCTCTGACCTGAATACAGCCAAGCACTGTCCCTCCAAGGCCGGTCCTCGCCTGCCTCCACCACTTTGCTTTGCTCCGTTTCAGCTGTGCATCCTTAAATGATTCAGGGGCTTCGGGCCAAAGGGCTCTTTGCCCCGCTGGGCTGATCCTGAAGAGAACGGGTGATGTGCCAGGAGGTCTGGGAGGCGAATGTCATTTCATCACTGTTCTCCCGGGAGAGGTAGAGGGATCCAGTATGGGAACAACGGGGGTGGGGGGTGGGGGGCAGGGGTTAATGAGGAGAAATGGGATAAATTAAAGAAGGGAAAATGTAGGCCAAGTATTTGGAGAAAACATATGTTTAAGTGCTGTCAAGCCAAAAATTATTTTCTCAAAAAGAAAAAAAGTAAATTCCAGAGAATGACTAAATTATTGGACACAGCTTCTAACTAGGTACCTTGAGAATGTGTTGAATCAGGCTGTTGGTGTGAATTACTAGCCTAGCTCTGGAAAAATATACCCTAGGGAGCACCAGCTTTCCTGGTTTGCACTGATCTTAATGCCAAAGTGAAATCTCCTGAGGCAAAGGGACATTAACTAACTTACAGTGCCATCTAGCCCCATCTAAGACATAAGACGTCTATGAGTGGTTGCTAATTTTGTTCCTGTAACCGGGAGGCTGAGTCACTTCAGCTCTAACCCACCTCCTAGGTCATGTGCTTGTGGATATAAGTGTATCTTAGAGTACATCCGTGCATGCACTGGGATGTATTTTTAAAATCCTGTCCATGAGCCATCAACATAAATGCCTGACTGGGAGCCATCCCAGCTGGACAAATCCTATGTGTTTTCATGGCCACTCGAGGTGGGAGGCAGCTCGGTGTTGCTTAGGCCTGGCTGGCACTTCCCATTGATAAGACCTGACTTTGGATGGCTCAAGGATTGCCAGCCTGCAGGTGCTTAAACTGGGAAGCATTGGGTGCTGGGTGCTTTCTGCAGGCTATTTGTAGGGACTTCTCCCCAGACCAGTGTTTGTAACAGCTCCCAATGCTCAGAACACGGGTTTCTACTTTTCTGAGGGGAAAAAAAAATGGCAAATGTGAAAGCAACAGTGCTGCTGCTGCTACTGTTCATCTTGTGAAGCACGCTGGGGATAGAGGGTGATGGTTCCAGCTCCTGCTGTCCACACTGTGCTGTGCCTGCATCCCTGCACCTTTCACTGCACCTGCCACAGACACATCATCCCCTGAGAGATGGGCACATGGGGTGAACCCATCAAAGGCCACAGAGAGGAAAAAGATGCCTTGGGTTCTCTGGTACAAAGGTTCAAGGCTCTCTGAAGTCTATGAGAGTCCTAAAATTTCTGCTTTAGCTCTTTGGGCCTCTGCTTTTTACCCTTGTGGGCTCCAGAGGGATTCAGAGGTTGTTGCTGGGGCCCATGGGTTTGATGCAAAATTTTGTTTTCTGAGTCTGCAAAGCTGGTGCCAGCCTTTCTCTTCTGCTTGCAAAAGACTAATGCAGGGAAGCTGGCCAGATTGCCAAAGGTAGCAAAGTAACCTTTTTCTGTGGAGGAAAACACCCATTATCCTAACCAGGCTTGGATTACCAGTGGTTTTTTGCACTTTCTGCTTTATGGTTTTTTTTTTTTTTTGTTTTCCTTGTGTGCTTGCAGTAATGTCCGTAGCCAGACATATGCTCATGGCCTGGAATGAAGTCGACTGCAATTACATCCTAAGGGAGTCACTCAACAGGGGTTTTGTGGAGGCAGGACACAGGCTCTGGTGGAGCTGCACATGTGCTGTTAGACCTCCAACTGCACTCGCTCTGCCTTCATCTTTGTGGGAACGAGGAGCAGCAGGCTCAGAAATACAGCCAGTCTGGTGCACATCTGGAGGCAGTAATTGGAGGTAAAGTGTGCACCTTCTGTTCTCGATCGAACGAGGTGTTTCCTTGCATTAGTGATTTCAGTGCATCAGCACCAAAATTCATCCTTTTAAACACACTTGCTCCCCATCTCCCATGCTCTGTGCTGGTCTGAACCTTCCCCAAGCATAAAGGTCTTGGGAGCTGGCTTGCAAGGTCAGGCCTCTCTCCTGTAAGGCTCCTTGTGTCTTACTTCCTTTATCTCCAAGAGCAGCCAGAAGCACATGCTGTGGCAACATAATCATTTAATCCAGGCTGGTGAAACCTGTTCTCCAGATGAACAACTGACAGATCATTTGCTCTGTAGCTCTGCATATGAATGCAATGTTTGTTGGGGTGGATAGATGCCGGTGCCAGTTTTCCACTCCAGTTTCTCGCAAAACCAAGCAGCAGCTGGACCATGAATCTGCTTCCAGCTCCTTCCTCTGCTCCCTGCCACATCCTTGCTGCAGCCGCATTAGTACTGGGGCTCTCCCTCCCTGGCTGCTGGCCACTGATGTGGATGCAGTAGGCACACAGAATCCTGGCAGGCAGATGCAGCCCTTGGGGGAGCGCAGCAGGCCTGTGGCGCCCAGGATAGGAACGTGTTTGCCTGGGGAGGCAGGTGATACCTGAAAGGGTGCAGCCAAAACTAACAAAGGTGTGTTCAGAGATAGATACAGTTTGATCTTTAGCCCCTGATACAAACCTTGCCTTGGCTGGGGAAGCTGCTCTGCCAAGCCCTTTTGTAAGGGTGTAACAGCCTGGCGGATTGCTAGTGATTCCAGCAGTGGGTTGGAGCGAAGACGTGTGCTGCTTCCTCCCTTGCAACTGCCGTGAGTTAGCAGGGGCAAGGGAGAGGTGAACCCTCTGTCTGAGGCCTCTGAAGTCCTCAGATCTGAATGCCAGATGTGAGGAGATGGTGCTCTCAAAGTCTCATGTGCAGTTCATAGAACAACAGAATGGTTTGAGTTGGAAGGGACCTTAAAGACTGAATTCCAAGCCCTCTGCCATGGGTAGGGATCTTCCACTAGACCAGGTTACTCAAAGCCCTGTCCAACCTGGCCTTGAGCACTTCCAGGAATGAAGCATCTACAACTTGTCTGAACAACCTGTTCCAGTGTCTCACCACGCTCACAGTAAATAATTTCTTCTTAGTATCTAATCTACATCTACTTTCAGTTTAAAGACATTACCTCTTGTCCCATCACTACATGCCGTTGTCAAAAGAGCAGAGCCAGTGGTTCATTGCACGTTGTGCAAATGCATGGGCTCGTGTAGGTTTTCTGAGTGCCCAGAAAATCTGTCATCGCCTAAGTGCTGGATGTACTTCTGGTCCTGTCCTGCTCTGCTGCGGTCCTTGTTTGCTGCTTCTCTGGTTTCAGGGTCCATCCCTTCCAGATTTTGTAATGCAAGCAGCAGCTGACACTCTCACAGCCCAGCTAATGGCTTGGTGGTGGCACGAAACCAGGGAGAGGGCTGTGGTGTGCACTGGTGGCAACCACTGCTCCTACAAGCAGCATTATAAACTTACCAGGTGAATATACAATGGTTCTGATTACATATTCTTTATTTTTGGCTTAAGGAGCAAGCTGAGGGCTGAGACTTTACCAGGGCCATCTTATGCCTCTTGAATTGCCTGGTCTGCTTGCACTGTCTCTGAGGATGGGGAGCTGAAAGAAGCTTCTTGCATTCAGATTGCAATCCATACTCCTTTGAAATGCCTTTTTTGAGAGAAGCAGGCGTTAAAAATTTTTGGGGCCGGCACTGAGGTTGGCTCAGCCTCCAGAAACACTTTTCAAAGCTTGTTGTCCAGAATAGTGTGGTCTAAAAATGCTCTGTGTCCCCCTGCACTAACTGGTCCGACCTACTGTGGCGGTACAACAGGGTTTTTCTTTCAGCTCAGATGAAATTCATATTGAGATCTGCATTATTTGCACAGTGAAACAGCTTCTTTTTCTTCCTTGTTCCCTATTATGCACCTCCAGTGCCTGTCTCTGTACTAGATGAGAGCCTCTGGGAAGTTCAGGGAGTACAGGTCTGGGCCATGTATTACCCTGTCACCAGGACCAAGCTGGGAGAGGTCAGTACATGTGCACAGCTCAGAAAAATGCATGCTGTGCTGGGGGGAAGGGCATGGTGGGGGGGGCAGTGGGAGGTTTGAAACCATCACTGGTATTTTATCTTCAGTTTAGCATGGCTCAGGTTTGTCAGCAAAACACTGTGGGTCCTGAAATTTCAAGCCTAAGGCAGAGCTGGGAAGAACATCCTAGAGCTCCTGGGATTCTGTCTAGGGCTTTGGACACAGCTTCAGTGAAAGATTCCCCATTCCTGAAAGGAGGGAAATGTCAAAGTGTAATGCTTACATCAGTTATGTGAAGTCCACTCAGACCTATTCAGCCCCCTGCCTCTGCATAACTTTTTTTGGTAAGCATTAACTAATAAGGAAGGGAGTAAATCTTGCTCGAAGTTATTTTTCTTCCTGCTCCTGTGTCCCACTCCCAGGCGCCCCATGGCAGGTGCTACAGAGGCGAAAACCAGCGCTCCTGCAGAGAGAGATTAGCAGCACACAAAATGATCTCCCTCCTCCTTGTGCACCACAGAGCCTGGAAACTCCCCCATCTCTCCAGCATTGCAGCCCAGCTGTCCCAAACCCCAGACAGCAGGGATGGATAACAGCAGGCTGCTCTCTGCACTGCAGCCCAGGCAATGCAGGAGATAATGAGAATGATTTCTTGGTACAAGTACAAGCATGACTCCTCTGAAGAAATACTAAGTCTAGTTGCGCTGAAGAAAAAAGAAAAATAATGCAAATGCACCCACGTGCACACACACGACCTCATGTAACGTTTGAGGGTTTGGTTGTGTCTGCCTTTTTTTTCTCAGCTGCTGGTCCTTGAACTCTTACCAGCGTGGCTCCACCACTGGAGCAACAGCTGGCATGCTGAGGTGCACTGCAGGGCTGCCAGCTTTCCTCACTGCAGATCAAGCTGTGCACTCTGTTACTGAGGGATTTCCTTGAAGCCCTCGTGCCTCTCTGCCAGAGTGCTTGGATTGTGTGAGAATTGTGCCTTTTGATGGAAGAAAAAGGGGCGTGAGGAAGCTGATTAAGAAAATAGAAGTTTCTAACACTCAGGATTGTGTGGGAAAATTAACAAATAGGAAATGAGTGTGACTTCCAGTGAGTAAAATAATAATCTTTTTGCCCCAAGCAAGGCTGTATGAGCTATTTGGATGAATGTGGCAGAGCAGGGGTGTGGAAGAAAATGCTCAGTGCTGCAGGCCTTTTGCCACTGCAACTGAAAGAGTAAAAACTTATTTTGCCACTCTTGGATGCTAACTTATCACAGGCAATTGCTTTAGCTATGGCAAATGAAGCCCAAGGAAGGGTCCATCATAGATTAACTCCTAAGCTTTAGGGTGTTTTGCTAAGTGAGGTGCCAGACCGGTCTGTGGAAATCTTCTTCTTGAATTATTATTCCTTTTAAATGTTAGACCCTGCCTGCAAAGATGAAGTGTTTCCTGGCCTCACTTTTCAGTATTGCTATTTTTTCCATCCTCTATTGCTTCCACACTGGGTACAGAGACATGAGCTTTCAATACCTTCAAATTTCCATCTGGTTTCTTAGCAGCACTGCTCATGAAGGGGATTATGAAAAGTTGGAGGTGCTACAGGTAAGCATCCAAACAGTAATCCTGGCTTCCACAATGAGGCAGTGTGTTTTATGTGGTAAGAGCTGCAGGAACAGGAGTGACAGAGCAAAAAATCAGTGATTGCTGTTTGGCAGGAGATATTTAAACTTTGTCAAGCTAGGCAAGTATCTCCTTTGTGGTCTCTGACTCACAATTCAAGTATGCTGGGAACATTTGAGGGGGCTGGGTCAGTTCTTTAAGCAGTGGGAAAACAAGGCTTTAATGCATCACGGCATAACTTTGGGTCTGTGCTCTACTGTTCTGCTTTTCTTTGAGGAAGCTGGTGTGGCTGGTGGTGGGGAGAGGGAGGTGTTGTGAAACCACACACACACACACACACTCACATGTGATTTTAATCCCTCCTCCCTGAGTGTTTCAGACTCATTTGACTGTGGTGGCTGAGCTGAACCACCTCTGACTTGCCCTCCTGAAGGTGAACAGAGGACAAGGCTGTGCAGTGGGACTGGTGACAACTCGGTTTCAACCTCTGCTGCAGCAGCCTGGTTGAGGTATTCAACACAGAGGAGCTGGTGGAGGGGTTTACCAGCTCTTTCCAGCTATTCAGTACCACTCTGTGGGCACAAGAGGGTCACAAACTGGCCGGTGAAACCAGGCTTGCAGCTCTGGTGTGTGGTCATTATTGTGGCAAAAAGCAGCCAAGCTGTCCTGGTGAATCTTGAGGATAGGAAGGCTTGCCAGCAGCTCGGCTTTCCTGCTTCCTTCCACTGCTTCAGATAATGCTGTGCAGCCTCCCGGGGAGGGAGGTGCATTTCTGCCCTTGCCAAAGGTGTTTTCTGTTGATATGGTGTGTTCCTGCACATGGAGGGGAAGGCAGATATGGCCAGACATCCTCTCCTAGATCCTGTTGTGTGGATGCAAGTGGCTGCTGGCAGTGGGGCTGCTCCTTCGTGCTCCTCCAGCTGGAGACATGCACCCATTTGGGGATGTTTCCTGGAAAATACAATTGTACAGTGAGCAGATGCTTTCTGTCAGTGGCTTTGGGCCTCCTGCTCCTGGGAGGGGCTGGCAGGAGAACTGGGAAATGCTGCTGGAGAAGTATGGCCAAAAATGGTCAAGACCAGGTAAGGAGCAGCCATACGGCAGATGTGCTGCTGGCTCAGTAATTAAGGCAAGTGCTCGGGATGCAAGAGGCTTGGCTGTGTTCAGTTGAGAGTCTGGCTTCCTGTGTGTTCATCCCTGCTATGATTCTGACCAGAAATTCCATTTTTGACCTGAAAAATCTTCCAGATGAAAATTTAGTTATAAAAGTGATGTATTCCCACAAGAAACTTCAGTGTCAGCAAATAAGTGTTTTATTCTGAAAAACTATTTTATTCACACACACAAAAACCTGGCTCTCACTAATACTATGCTAGAGCATTACCCTGGTAAAAATTCTGTTGATTTGTTTAATAAAAATTATTATGGTTTGCAATTAGCATCCATTAGGCATACAAGTTGCAAAGAATTGACACCAGTCCTGAAGTCCTCTTGCACAAGATAAATTTTCTTGGCAAGTTATTAAATCATGACCTATGCTATATCTGTGATTTATAAAAAAATTCTGGCAGTGGAAAAGTGGGATGAATCAATCATGGGAGTGTTAACCCAGATAACAAGATTTTCTTTCCTTTGGTGCAACAAATTACTGCTTTCTGCAGAGCAAAGGTGCAAGCATTTTCCTGCAGACGATGAGAGTTGTAACATGGACTTTATAAATATTTTCCTTTGTAAAGCTGGTTGTTATTGGTTCCATATTTACTTGGGATCTTTGCATGCAGAGGATGGCTTTTGGCTTGTGAAGAGGAACTTCTCAGAGGCTGGACCATTTCCTCTCACACTCCTGAGTCTCTCCAAGATTGCATGTAATGCTCAGAAAGGCTGCTAGGGGCAAGGTGCTTTTCTGCATCGGACAGAATACTCTGCAAGCTCATTAATAAAAGCCAGATAAAATAAAGCATGGAAAGTCAACATGTTCAAGAAGATAGGCTCTTCTGGGAAACAAGCAGTGAGGAGGTATGCATTTCTGTGAACAAAGGAAGTCCAAACTGTAAACCATAATGTATCTGTTAGCTCATTAATGCATCTGATGCTGACTAATTCCAGGGGTGTTCCTGCTGCCCAGCAGCAAAACTGCAAATAAGTGGACAGCTGTGATTTAGTGGCAAATATTTGAACACATCATGACAATTCAGGCCGCCCACTCTCTTAAGTTAATACAACTGCTGGAGAACCATCTCAAACTGGGCTGAAGTGCAGAGCAGCCACTTCATGTGCATCTCAGCCAAATAGCCCTTAAATATTAGGGGCCAAACTTTGCCTTCTGTTACACCCTGTGAGCCCCCATTCACTCCAGAGTTTGCACTATGTAGCTGAGGGGCAGAGCTGACTCTTGATGCTAATCTGACTTTTTCTAGCTCAGTAAGTACAATTTCACATGTAAATGTGAATGTGGAACAGATCTGGACTCGATTAGCTCCTGAATCCTTGACAGAAAGCCATAATTGTTTATCCAGATGATGTTTCTTTCTCTGTCTTTTATTTTCTCTACACTTGAAGCCCAAGGTTTTAATAGGCTTGTGAAATAAATACATGAGTGTAGATTACAGTGGTATCAAAGGTGTGAGAGGAAAGCCCTTCCTTTTTCCTCAGCAGGGCTAAATGATCAGTTGGTGCATATTTCAGTTGTGCTTTCCAGAGCCTTGGGCAGGGGTGGCTGCAGATCCAAAGGTGGGAGGGAGGGTATTTCCAAGACAACTCTTAGCTGGGGGCTCCCATTACAGATATGAAGGACCTGTGAGATATATATATATATATATATTTTTTTTTTTTTTTCCTGTTAGACAGTGAAGTCTGTGCTAGTGGCTATATCTGGGGCACAGGGTTGTTAGGGGAGGAGAAAAGCAAGGGAATATGGAAAAAAAATTGTATTTATCAGCGTAATCTAGTTTAGGAGCACAAGTACTAAAACATTTTAATCACAGTCATACGGCTGTGTGTCACTGCAGGGCAGAATTAACGCTATTTGTATGCCTTGGTATCACACTGCCACACTTCAACAAGTTTGAATTTATTTTAAGCATAACTTTAACTCTGAGCTCCCTGGGTTTGTAATGTCTGGTCTGGAAATAAATGCAACCTCTTTATATTGTACTTTACTCTTAAAATAGGCTTTCCACTTTAGCTCCATTTCTGTTGGCTCGGCAAGAGCCTGGGCTGTCATTTCCTGCCCTGCTGGGTTTGCTGTTTAAATGGAGAGGGCGGTGTATCCAAATAAAGGAGCACAGCAGTAAAACTGGGATGGGAGAGGGATGGCACTCTCAGGGCAGCTGTGCCACAATTGAGTTATTGCTTTAACTACCCATGCCTGACTATCTCCTGCATGAATGTGTGGCTACCTTTGGCACAGAAATGCTTTCCTTGGGGGTAGAAGGAGCTCACAAGGGGCCAGAGTTTCAAATTCGGTTTCATGCTGTAGAAGTGACATTGTGATCTCAGCTCCCAGTAAGGCCACTGGCATTGGTGGGATGATGTTCAGCTCACACCAGGCTGCTTGTGAGCTTGGCTCACAGCTCTGGAGCTCCATGTGCCACGATGGAGAGGCTGCTGCTGGCCAGGCTGGGCACAGCTGACCCAGCCACATGCCCAGGGGTGGGGCGCAGGGATGATCCCCTGCAGAAGTTACTTTGTTTACCTCCTCACAGGGGAAATCACCTCCTTCTCCTCCTGTGATGGGGAAGGCTGGTGGCTCAGGGAGGTCTGGGGACAGAGTCCATGCCCTGGCTGTTTTAAACACGGATTTCTTCAAACAAGGCTTCTTCTTCATGGGAGAGAAACAGCATAATTCCCGGAGTTTCTCCGCCTTGGCTTCTCTCTGCAGCCATTACTTCCTTCCCCCACTCCCAAGCCTGGGAATGAATGCTGCTGGGCTTCTTCTTGCCTTGCTACATATCCAGAGACACAGTGAATACACAGGTCTTCCCTCTCTCCCTCATTTCCCTCCCAATACACCCATGCCCTACCCCCTGGCTAAAGCAAAATTTCCCTCTTTTTTTGGCAGCTGGCCTTCCCAGGGGCCCAGACTAACAGAAGCCTGAGCCTTGACTGACTGTGCCTTGGCCAGAGCAGAGTAACTCTTTGCTGAGAGATAATGTTGCCTTAAAGGAGAAGGGATTATTTTTTATTTCCCTATCTGTTTCCCTGTCTTGCTCACCCATTTGTTTCCAGGTTCCCATGGGGAGAAGGATGCTTGTGCCTGGGATCTGCTGCCTCCCAGTCGCCTACTGGGAGTCCCCCTCTTCCCAGACAATCTCCCTGGCTGTGGAGTTCCTCTCTGAGCCAGGCCTCCCATAATTAAAGCAAGCCTTGCTCTTGACTTTCTGCAAGGTCTGGATTTCTGCAAGGCCTTTCCAGGACTTGCAGCTTTCCTCCAGCTGAGCCCTTGCAAGCCAAGTGATGAGGCTTCCAGGGCTTCTCCCGCGGGATGGCTCCAGTGCATGCATCTCACTGTCAGGAAGCTTTTCCTGACACTCAGCCTAAATTTTCCTCTTTTCAAATGTCATCCTGGCACTCCTACTTAGCATGCACTTTCTGTGCATCTCACTCCCTCTGAGCAGGCTGTGCTTTTCCCTCTCCACTGCCTGGGCTCTTTCTGGTGCTTGCTGGCTGTCACCCACTTTTCTCGCACCCGCCTCAGCTTGGCCAGTCCAAGCACATTATCTTACAGCTCATTTCCCTTTATAAATCAAACCTCCCAGGCATTTTCCTCTTTTTTTCCCTAGTTCTTTCTTCTTTTTAAATTATTTTATTTTTCTCCTTTTCCCTTCTCCCCACCACACAGGAGGGATTTTTGGGTATCTGCCCCATGGTTCAGAACATTTTTCTCTCCACTTTTACTGGCAAGGGTTTTAGCATAAACTGCTGACATTTCTTTGTTTCTGTGGGCACTTCATTACTCCTCTCAGAGTAATGAATGGCTGGGAATGTGTAAATGCACAACCAGAGGTCCTGGGAGCATCCCAGGCAGGTGCCCCTCAACCTGTTCTGTGCTCATGCAAACTCTCCAGTACAGACTGAGCTCCCACTGTTGCCTTCCTCTGTGTGGAATCATGATCACTCTCCCCTGTTTGGACTCTTCTCATGGATTTCGTGGATCTGAGGATATTAAACCTCTGCTGAGTTATGTCTATGTGGGCAATGACCTTGAGTTCAGGGTGGACTGTAAACGAAGAGGGCTAGGCTCTGCCTCATGGTGTTTGTACATGAAATGGCTCCATGTGCCTTATTTCTTTATCAAGCCAGCCTGAATATGCATCCTGATGAGGAAGAGAACAGCACCAGAATGGAGGAGTGTGAGAAACAGGTTGCTTGTCCTTCTATGTCCAACTTCTTTGCTACCACGTGACATGGGCTTTGTTCAGGATCAGGACCTGGGCTGAAGGGCTGAGCTGGTCTCCCACTTTGCACTGCCACTGGTATTGAGGTCTTGCTTTTCTGTAGCCAGAAAATGAAAGTTTCTCCATGCAAAGTGACAAACACGACTGTGGAGGTTGCCATGACAGCTCCAAGGAGAAACTGGGTCAGCCCTGCAGCCTGTGGAGGGGACCAGTCATGGCTGCGTGGTGGTCACCCACAAGCCCACAAGGGCAGATGTGTTCCAGTGCTCACGACTGGGCCGACTGCGCTGGTTCTGTGTTTTCTGGGAGGAAACCAAAGAGTTTGAAACTTGGTTACCATTTTAAAGTTAGTGTGGCTAAAATGGTTGGTTGGAGCCCACACCACTGCCATGGCAACAGATATATACACATTTTTTTTGGAACATGAAATGAGAACAAGGTTTCACTCTTCCGAGGAGAAGATGCTGAAGAACTAGAATTAGGAGTAACATACTGAGGGGACTGGAGATACCAAGCCAGTAGAACTGAATACAGGTTCATTTAAAAATTAAAAAGAACGTCAAGGATGAATGGTGAGTCTGAGAAAGTGCTTTGGCCAATAAAATTCCTCAAATAATAGCGTTCTCCATGGACTTAAGACCAGTTAAGAAGCACATCGTTGGTTTCACGTCAAAATAGCTTTTTCAACAGATAAACATGCATGGTCACTATCATGCTCCATTGGACAAGCGGGAAACTTCTGGCAGTTTCTCAGAGAGGCCGCCCTTAAGGCACCCCACTAAAAAACCTTGCCATGCAAACTAAATACACTGCCTTAGACATCACCTCCTCTCCAAATTAATCTGAAAATATTTCTTTCCAATGTTTCTAGAGTCCCAGAAGGGACCTTAATCCCTACATCATTCTGCTCATGCAAAGTGTACCTGGGATGCTGGATGGCTGAATAACCTCTCATACACTGAGAGCCATTAGCATTTGAATTAGTGACATGAGGATAGCAGCTGTTGAGTGCTGTTGAAGGGACACTCTCAAGAAGAATGAACAAAAATGTAGTGAATTTTTCTCTTTTAGTAAAGGTTTTCCTGCCTTGCAGGAATATTGACATGCTTGAAAAGTGGTGCATTTTCCACAGGGGCATCTTATGATTGTTAAACCTCTTTCCTAGAGAGAGCTGGACACCTCAGTACACCTACAGCATGCCAGCAGATGAGAGTGAGAAAGTGGCACTGCCCCCAAACAGGAAGGGAAGTGGTCCTGCCTACTTGGGAAATAGGCTAAGCCAAGCATAAAGAACAGTCATAAGAAAGCAGCAAAAAGAAGCAAAAATTAAAGCATCTCCTCTGCTCTAGAGCACTTGAGCCATAAGAGGTGTGCCTGGGATGGGCCTCACTGCTATTCTTCTAGGTGGAAATGCGACTGCTTCAAAAGGCACGAGGAGTCAGGCAGCAGTTAGAGCCCCCAGTGTGATAGAAAAGATGAACAAAAAATGCCCTCTCTGAGGATTTGTCTCGATGCAGGGAAATACATTTTGAAATTGTAGGATCTATCCGACATATTGCGTAAGGAAGCCTTTCTATATGCTGGACATTTTTGCAAAAGAAGACAAAAGTGAGCAGG
This sequence comes from Cinclus cinclus, assembly GCF_963662255.1. Lineage (NCBI taxonomy): Eukaryota > Metazoa > Chordata > Aves > Passeriformes > Cinclidae > Cinclus > Cinclus cinclus. The sequence continues at coordinate 67,257,480 of NC_085046.1, forward strand.
AATTACTGCAGATATTAGTGTAGATAAATCTCTCTCCTGGTATATGACTCCATTTCTCTTGACCGTGTGTTAAGAAAAAAGCCAAGTGCAAGTTATCATCACAAGGAAAAGCTGTCTGGGCTCCTGCATCAAAGACATTAAAACATGACTCTCCCCATCTCCCACTTGAAGTCTTGAACATGACTCATTTTGAAGCTCTGCCTTTTAGAGTAAGCTGAAGAGCTGAGGATGCCTCACCTTCACAAGGATTCACCTATGTCACCTCCCACTGGAATACTGGTGACCTCCCTGCCAGCTTTGCAGAAGGTCAGGTCCCCCATTCAGGTGTCTCGTTGAAGCCTGATCCCCTTTCTAAAATCTGTCTTATACTTGAGATGTTTGTGGAAAGTTGGCTTCATTTTCACCCCATGATCAGCATCTCAGATAAAAGAGAAATAACCCCCCAGGCTTTTGTCTTCAGGGGAGAAGAAGGGGGATAGGATGTAGGAGAAGTGGCTTTTTTGTCCCGCTGTGATTTGAAGCTGATTGTAAGGCATTTACTTTGGGTGGGGATACCACTGCAGGGTTAGAAAATCGGTTTAAATTGGTGAGGTTTTCCCTGGGGCAGAAGTGATGAGAGTGGGTAAATAGAAATATTTTTTCAGTCTTTTTTGTGGAACTAGACGTTTTCCTTTAGACTTAAGGGGGAAAAACATTTTCTAACAAGCCAGAGAATTTTATGGCGTACCAGATTTTTCCACTTGACTTTTCAATCTCTTTCAATACAATTTTGCTCCTCTCTCTCTCACAAATTTTTTCTTTCTCTTTGAATAAACTCCTTTTGAGGTGCGTGCAGTGGCAATATCCAGGCACAGATGAGGAAATAGAAACATTTACAGTGTTAAATAACATCCTTCCTATTATTTCTTCCCTAATTATTTCTACCCTCTGTGATGACCACTTACAGTCTAATGAATGTAAGCATTATTTCCATACAAAGTAGTGGTAGCAACAAAGATGAAGACGCCTCTTTTTAACCTTACTTGTTTCTAAGCAGACCTTCTTCATACCATCCTTACCACTTATCTGACCAGTAAATCTGCAAATACATGCAAATGGTATTTACTGTGTTGTTACATGTACCTTGAAGCAGATGGTGAGCCAGTACCAAAGCTCACATTTTTACACCTTTATGCAGCATCTGGGGAGCTGGATTAAATTCCTGCCCTGCTCGGGGCTTCACACAGACCTCTGTCTCTATGGCAAGTGACTCACAACTGCCGCCAATTCCAACTGCATTGTTTCAGGGTATTTTTCTTCATACAGTATGAATAAAGAATGCTGACAACACTTCCTCCACCTCCCTGTCCCCCCTGCCCACAAGTTATATTTCCAAAGAGCCATGCCAAGGTTTTGAGCCATTATTGTGTGTGCTGCTGGTGTCTCAGTCACCTGGGTGCCCTCCTGCTTTTTCCATGCTCTGTGGCCCAGTTCATCTGATATTGCAGCATCCCTGGGCACTGTGCGTGGGCTGTACAGTGAGATAGATGCAAGGAGATGGGTGTGCTGCAGGATGGAACCCAGGGCAGAGGAATGAGCCCTCTTTGCTCACTGACTTGGAAAAAGGAGTGGGAAGCACTGTTGTTGGACGTGAGCTGAGCTTGTAGAAAAACCTCCTGGTGACATTAAACCATCTGAAGGGCTGCTGTTAATTACTGTAAGGAGACCAGGCAGGTCTGTCCTGTAACCTGTCTGTGTGGGACTTGGGTGACCCTGAGACATCAAGAGTTGCTTTGACTCATCCACATGCTGGGCAGGAAAAAGAGGGCAATGGAGAAAGGGCTTCCCAAGCTAAGGTCTGAACTGCAGCCTGTTTGAAAGATGCCAAAGCTTGCTTGCTGTGGACACCAAGAGGCCTAATCCTGTGGGCATCCTTGCTGTGCCATAGCTACTGGCAGGGTGAGGGGCCATGCCAGTGCACAGGTTGTTCCATCATCTCTTGCAGTTTGTCCTGCAGGCTGGCTCATTGCTCCTGGACATATTGTTGCTTGCTGGCCCTATATGCATCCCCTGCTCAAAGGCTGTGGGGTTAAACGTGCAAGATGGTTGTTGCCAGCAAAAGTGAAACGCACCTGTGGAGTTCCTTGGGAAAGTCCTCTCTGCTGAGGAGTTCAGCAGTGAAGCAGCACTGAAACCTACTCATGTTTCCTTGGGTAACACCCAGCCCTGGGGAAAATCTCCCAGGAGATCACCCTCAAAGACACACACACACACACACACACACACACACACACACACACACACACACACAGTCCTCATCCCAAAGCTCTGCCCTTCCGGTTGCCACCCAAGAGCAGATGATTATTAGGCATGAAGGTTTCTTCCATTGAAATCTGACCTGCTTGGGGTAGATGTCTTCTTCTGGAATCATTATTGTAGCTCCCCCTTCTCAGAGAGAAGTAGGTGTATGATGTATTTGACATCTGCTTTGGGATGAGTTGCATCTTCAATACATCTGTTTCTCAAGTGGATATGACATCTTTGTATAGCCAGATTAATTCCTTCCCTTCACTCAGCCGCCTTTCTCATCTCTGTAGCTTTCATTGCCATTCCACCCCTGCAGCACCCACACTCATTTTCATAATCTTTCCCCTCTTTTTATCACTTTAGCTTTGAAAGCTTCGGCTATGGGTCATTCCTTCCCATCCATGTGGTCCTTCCTTCTCCTGTACAGTACCTCATGGTATAACTCTCTCCTCTTATATTTTTGGAACTTGTGCTTCTCCATGATTCTGTGTCTTTCTGCATGTTTTCTCTAGCATAATGTATCACAAATTCCAATCTTCCTACACACAGATTCATGCAGTCTTTCCTCCCCATAACCTCTCTTTACCCCTCTCTCTTCCCCTGGACTGTGGCTTGCTGCCTCTTTGTTGAACTCTGTTCTTTGGGAAACACGTATGTGAGCTGCCCCAAGCTCTGCCTGCACAACAGGCTCCAGCACAGCTATTAACATTGCCATTACCTTGTTCACCTCCCAGCCAGCCAGCCAACAACCAAGTATTGGTGGACAGATCTTCATGGACAGGAGGAGCTTTATTGGAATGATACTTCACTGATGAAAATTGTGATGTTAGAAGGGACAACAGGCCTTGGAATGCTTGCTCTGACACTCTGCATACAGTTCACCTCCCTGGGATTCACCAGGCTTTCTTATCTCTATGTTCCATGCCACAGTCCTGACTAAGCACAGGAGTACCCATTGCATGTCGACAGTTGTTGACCAAGCACAAGACTACTCAAGGCTTTTTCTCCAGCAGCTCCTGAGTGCAGGAGTCCTTTTATAACCTTATATCCACCTCAGAGGGATAGCATGCAGGGTAGGTAAACTGAAACCCTGGAGTTTGATGCACAATAGGGAGCTCAGCTGGGAGCTCAGAAGGTCTGTGGCCTGTTCTCCCAGACTTGTTCAGCTAGGAGTGGACCTTTCTTTAAAGTAGCCCCCTGCCCCCATGCCTCAATGGACTCTTTCTCTTCTGCTGCTTCAGATCCAGTGATGGGAACTGCTGGGAGAGAGGACTCAGGCTGCAGGCTGTTTTCCCTCGTGGCTGAGGAGATGCTGTGTTTATTACCTCTTTCCTTGAGAAAACACAGTTCCCCAGGGTGACTGCACTCTGACACTGTCCCACTGTTTCAGCAGTAGCTGACAGATGCTCTTTTAGCTCTTCTTCAGTATTCAGGCCATTTTGGTAATGAGGTACAGCAGAGCAAGGAGCTGTATAGGTCAAGAAAACTTTCTGGTGTAGATGGCAGTGTTTGGGAAGAGGGTGTTTCCCTAGGCATCACCTCAGAAATGGCTGTCATTTTTTTCAGTTTTAATCACAGTACCACTGGCAGCACTGACACAGACTAAGTGTCAGCATGATAAGTTCAAAGAACCCCAAGCCTGCATGAGCAGACATTTGCTGGTTTACACCCAGGCCAGAAAGGTCAGTGCCTGTTCTTCCTGCCATGAGAAATATTGTGAAAGTCTACAAGCAGCCTCTGCAGAGCCAGAGCCAGCAACGAGTACACTTGGGACATCAGTCCTGTGGCTCTCATCTTGGGGGTGCCAGCATAGGGGTGTTTCTGAAAGTGGGGCACCATGCTGCACTCCTCCACAGCTGCCCTGCTCTCAAACACACACAGGCATCTGCGGGAGAGGGGAGGTACCCCTCTGGCTCAGGCATCAGCCGGATGGCAGCATGCCTTTGACCAAGAGGAAAGGAATGCAGCATCTCCCGGTGACTGGGTGGTTTTGCACATAGGAAGCTCCTTTAAATGTGTTTCCTCCCACTGCCTGGCCTTTTGTTTTTCCGCCATGCTTGATGCTGGTGTTGGAAAGCTGAACTCCCCAAAAGCGAACTTCCTCTCCTACTATAAACTGACCCTTGGGGTTGCTATAGTGACTGCAGAGCGGCCAGCGGGCTGTGTAAACACTCCCTCCCGCTTCCCATCACACTGGAGCTGAAAGGCTGAGCCACGGGATGTGCACAGCAACCTGGATTATGCAGGCGGTTGTGAAATGCAAACCCGACAATTTCTCTGCTTCCTCCCTGCTTCCCCCGGGGGGAGGCAAACCCAGCAGGCTGGTAGCAGGCATAAACACGCCCGTCCTGACGAATTTGGGCACATGGTGTGGTACCGCAGAAACCAAATCCAGACACTTACCTGGGGAGCTTGAGCAAGATGTGGAAATATATGGTGCAACTGGATCCTCTGCAACATCTGATTCCTGTGGCCTCACTAACTGTGGAGTTTCCAGCTGTGTGGGGGGTGCAGTTTGGTACACACTGTCACAGCTCCTTCTATGTAATTAATTGCAACAATCGACCGAGTGTGAAATCCATCAATTTCTGTGTCCTCTGTTGCTCACTTTGATGTCAGCTCTTTAATTTTCTTCTTTCTTTTCTTTCTTTTTTTTTTTTTAATGCATTTCATTGAAGTCCCTGAATCTCTGAGTCGCTCTCCAAATGTTGGTGTTTGTGTCTGTATCCATCCCTGTAATACCAGGTGGGGTATTTCAACAGCCTGAGCTATACACTGAAGCATGTGGGAAGGTGTTTCCCAAGCACATTGGGATATGCATCCCCTCCAGCCACTGCAGATGTTCTTCCAAAATGGCAGGTACTGCCGAGCCAGGGATTTTGTGAGAGGCAAGCTAAACTACCCTACCAGGAAGAGATAATCAGCTCTGCTCCCATGGCATTGGGATGCATCTTGTTGGGTTGTCTTCAAGAAATAAGGTTGCTGTGACTGCTTGAAAAAGGCACAAAGCACATAATCTCAAAGGTGTGTAAAATGAAGCCCCTGCTCCAGTGCTGTCTGGAGGGGTCATTCAGAAGTGCCAGGCATCCTGCAAAACACCCTTCTCTGCCAACTGCCAATACACTCTTTTGTTTCACTGTTAAGAGACTTCCTGGCACAAGGATGGATGGACTTATCTGATCTCATCTTAATGTGTGCTGGGTGTCACTGACCAAGCTGATCAATATGTACCTTTGATCAGACATCTTGCTATGCAATCACAAGCTGTCTCAGAATTCCCAGAATTTCCATCCTTTCTGCCACATCAGAGAGCATACACAACCTCTGTTGATCAAGGTGCTGGCAAAGGAAGAAGAGAAGGAGATTTCTGGGAGTGCTTGTCTGTAATCCTAAAATGTCCCTCTAATCCCAGCCTGTGACTCAGAGCTGGGGGGATGCAGAGGATCTGTGTGGTCTGCTCACCCACTGCAGTGAGTCATTACACCCCAAAGAGAAAAGGAGCCTTAAAGCCTCACTCTGATTGCTGTGAATGAGGGCAAAGTATGCTAAATCAAGGGCAATTCTGATATGCATTTTGTTACAGTACTCAGTCCCTGTAGCTTCTTGCTTAACAGATGGCAGGAGTTGAATCTGATTAAACAGGGTTTTCTGAATCACTCGAAGAGACAACTGAGAGGCAGGCAGAGGCATACAGCAACACACAGCTCTGAAAGCCTCCTAGATCTCAGTGGGTTTGCACTTCTCCATTCACTCTGTGCCTGCCTTATTACAGCATTTAAAAATAAATCAGCTGAATTAGATGGTGTGAGTACATGGTCTTTCCTTCTCCTGTCAAAGGAGCGCTCCATTGTCGAGCAGTCCTGCCAGCCTGCCTGCATTCAATGCAGAAAATATGGTGAGCTTGGTAGTGTGATGACACTGATGCTCCCATTTTCCCTGAAACGAAGGTCACATAAATAAATAGCTTGCAAATCCCATATTCAGGTAGGGGTTTAGAAAGTGTGAAGTGGGCCACATGCATCTGTGAAGTAGCCGGGAGAAGGGAGGCAGGAGGAAGGAGGAAAGGCAAAGCAGAACTGCTTTGGCAATTTTGGGAGCTCAAAGATAGCTGGTCAGGTGAGTTTACCGTTTTTCTTCAGAAAAAAATCTTAGGCCAGATTGGCCCCGATGAGGGATGGGACAGCCTCAAACAATGCAGTATCTGAATTATGTCCATAAAAGCAGTTAAAAACCTGGATGTTATACAAGTTATCAAAACCTCAGCAAACTGGGGATTTTTTGAGCAAATTTTGATGATTCTTCTTGGGAATTTGTGGGCCCCACAGATCACGTAGTTCTCTAAGTCTGGCCTTCCCAGTGCCAGGGCTTCATCTCAGCTGAATGCCTGGCATGGCAGAGAACACGACTAGGCACCACTTGAAGACACCAGCGGTCTTGGTGTTACTGCAGCACTAAGGAAATCTGAAGGAAGACAGTGCAAGGGATCTTCTGAATCTGGCTTCAATCCAGCTGCAAACAGCCCAACGATGCCCTTTCCAGATGTGGACTGACACCGTGGCTGTCCAGAGAAGCTAAAAATTGCTGGGGGAGGGACAGGGAGAGGATTATTAACCTGGTTCATCTTAAAAACAAGGGGAAGATTGTGAGGCTTCTGCAAGGTCTCCCTGCTGCAGGGAGCATGTTTTCAGAGGTGCTTCTGGCTGCAGATTGCGAGTGGCCGGCTGGCGCTGCGGTCGGCTGCTGTTGCCTCCCAAAGCCGCAGCAGCATTGTTGAGCTGCAGACGTGCAGAACAGCTCATGCCAAAACCGCGCACTCACAGGTGATCTTTTGGTCTGTACATTTTCCAGCATAGCTGGCAGCTGCTCCTGCAGTGTGCATGCTTCGTTGGCTGTCCAGAGAAGGAACTGGGTGGGCGTTGATCCAGTTGAGGCGGTTTCAAGGAGTGAAGGCAGGAAGGAAAATTACCAACTTTGACATATGTTGCTCCCTGCAGGTCTCTCTTATTATAGCCTGGCGGGATGTCAAGGTGCACAGACACGACCCAGAGCTGTAACACACGATGGCTGCTTCGCCTCCTGTCCCACCCCTTTCACACAGGCAGGAGTGGCAAAACCATTTCTGGCATACCAGGAAATCCTGGTTCTCACTATTATCAAGGAGGCAGCATGCAGTTATACAACCTCAAGCTGCCATCAGCAGGACCTGTGGGAGGGAGGGGGGGAATAGTTCACTTGGAAAGGAATGCTGCAGTGTAGGGCAGTGGTTTTGACATGCTGGAGTGAAACTTGGCATAAGGGAATAGAGGGAATTCGTTTGCCAGGTAGACGTGGCACTTAAGCAAGAGAATAAATGGAATGGCAGTAGAAATCTTGAGAGGCCTTAAGAAGTGGCTGGTTAGCATGGGGCATGTATCTGCAATCCTTAGTGCAGTTTTCACTGTGCTGGGTGTCCACATGTTTCTAACTATTAGTATTTACCTGACCCTCCGGCTCTTTCATCTTGCCAGCACACAAGAGAAGCCAGCTGTGTGCATAGGCCCCCAACTTGACAAGAAATGAAGACCCACGGTGCAGTGGCTTGAAGTGTTTGCCAGCCCTTTCTGATGGCAGAAATCTACTTACTTTTCCAAGAATATTTGTCCACTCTAGTGTGCCAGGAAGAATGTAGTGTGGCATACCAGCCACCCAGAACGATGGCAAATATTTGTTCCTGGTAAAAATTTGCTTGCCACATGTCTTCATTCGCAGCATATCCCCTGTCTTGAAGCAGAGGGGGGGTAGTCTGCATGTCCTTCTTAAATGTCACTCTGAAAGGGCTGAGCCTTAAGAAGAGCACTTAGATGGAAAGGCTGGGAGAAATACACATGTGCAACAAGAAGCCCTAGGTGTGCAGTGGATAAACACCTTTCATTGTGTCTCCTGACAAGCCCCTGCCAAAGGCCTGACAAACATGTTGAACCTTCTAAGCCATCTAAACAAACACGTTAAACCTTCCTCTTCACAGATTCTTTCTGCTGGGGCAAGTTCCCCATCGCTCGCTTTCATGCTGTGCTTTCAGCCGTTGTTTTTGTAGTCTGTCAGCACAACCTTGAGAGAAAGGACTTTGGCTGTGAGCTGAACACACAGTACCAGCTGTACTGATTTCCATCTCCTGGTATGTAGCTCTGGACTTTCACACTGTGCCTTCTTTGCCTCCCCCAGTTTTCTCCCCACAGTTTCTGCTCTTTGTGGTGCAACTTGCTTGGCCATGAAAAGCAGAGGATTTAGCCCCCTGCTACCCTGCTGTCAGGGGGGAGCCCCTTGGCAGGGTGCAGCCAGCTATGTGGGACGAGGGGCTGAAGGCATCACAGTACTGTTGGTGTTCCAACAAACTCTGGGATGAGTGAGGGAAGCTGGAATGCATGAGTGAATCAGAGAAGAGGAGGAAATGAGTGGAAAAGGAAGATACTCTTTGATAGATGGGAAAGAGAGCAGAAGGGCAGCATAAAATCACACAGGGGATGGGCAGGATTTGAGGAATAGGGGCAATAAAAGGTGAGTGAGTGTTATTAGTGCCTAACTCTTGGGGAGCTTTCAAAAGACTGTCTGTCCCTCCCACCCCCATCTCTGACTTGAACTGCATTTTGAATGGAAAGGAAATTCAAAAGACATTTTTTTTGGTAGTGAAATAGTTAGGTTGTTGCACTGTTATTTTTTTTTTTGTTTGTTTGTTTGTGGTTTTTTTCCCTCTGGTTATAGGAGTGAAGCAGACTTAAACCAAACTAAAAGTACCATATTTTTCACTTTGTCATATGCTTTGCTGCCCTGTCCTTTTCTCCTTTCTGTGTCTCTGGCAAGGAGAGGTGTAAAGCACAGACTTCTCTTCCTTAGCAGGGCTTTTACCCTGACCTTGTCACCCCGTGTAATGCAAGGTTGCTACCTGGCAGTTATGATGCTCTTTAACCTTAAACAAAGGTTCACATGAAACACAGGCCTTTTGTGTGAACAGAGGGAAAGAAGATGAAGAAATTGGGTAATACCAGAATAATAGTATGCCTGGAACAAAGGCTTGGAAGGGTAAGTGGGAAGGGGATGCTCCAGCTTCCTTCTCAAACATCCTCTGAGTGCTGGGACATAATCCAGAAAGTCCTCATTGTCCTAGTTTCACACAGATATAAGACCTCTTCATCCCATCACATGGCCTGCAAATACTGGTCACCACCAACTCCTTTCACCTGCTTCCCCGCTGCATGCCTTGGAAAAGTGTGTAAAATGGTATTTTTCATCTTTTGCTGCTGTTTGTCCTTCCAAAGCGTACCTGGCACACCTGTTTTCTCTGGCAGCACTTTTATTTGCATCCCAGGGGACTTGTAAGAATTAGGGTCAGCTTGACATGAGAGGAGTACTGTATAGAGATATTTACAGCTGTTTGCAAGGCTTGTGTTGAGTATGAAACCAGCAGTAATTAGGATCCAGGCCAGTGCCTTCAGTGAATAATGGTCTTGGTTACTTGGAAATATCAGATGGCTTCAGCTTTATGCAGTTGCTACGAGGAAAAGAAGTTAAGTAAACAGAAAAAGAATAAGAGGAGGGAGTGGTGTTATTTTATTGGCATAGTCAAGGACAGTCAAAAAGAGAAAGAAACTGGAAAACAATACCGTGGGCCTTCTCTTCAGCCCACAGCACAGAACATTTTCTTTGTGTGCCTTCATGTTCAATATCCTTTGCCATGGGCACTTTTGGTTCCTGTCCTTCAGAGACCTTTCTTGGAGGCCAGTGTTCTTTCTTTGGGTGCTTCTCTCTTGAGATGCCTAACATATGACCCTGTTTGCCACAGAGTCCTGCGACTTCATCCCTGGGAAGCACCTTCACAACTCATGGCCTCCGTGGCAGTAGTACTCAGCAGCATGTCCCTGCGGCTAGCACTCAGCAGTTGTCCCTCTTTTGTAAGATGTGTCCAAACAGTCCGCTTAGTTTCCTCTGGGGGTTTGAAGATGGGGGATCCTGAGAAGAGATTATTTCTCGAGGTTCTCCAGAGCCACAACACTGCATGTTGCAGAGATGCCTTCCTTTCCTATAGATAAAGGAGAAATGCTTTCAGATTCCTGGAAACAGTTTAATTTTGTCTTTCTTTGGATAAATGTGATAACATGAGGGAACTGATTATATTTCTTAGTGCCCAGCTGTGGAAACAGACTATTGGCCAGCTATTGACCTCTGCCAGACTAGCATCAAAGTTTGTAGTATTTTGTTCTTCTCCTCCTGACTGACAGTGTGGTTCCCACCTGGACCCAGGAGCTTCTGGAATTTTTGGGCTCATCTTTCTTTTCTGGTGCAGACTAGCCCTGAGCACAGAGACAGGCACAAGCCTTTCTCAGCATCCCACTGTTCAGAAATAGAGCAAGACTTTTTTTTTTTTTTTACCCCAGAAGAATCCCTTTGAAGACTCTGAGGTGAGGCAGAACTTCTCCTTGCATCTTGTTTTCCCTGACCTCAGCAGAGGTTGGCTCCTCTCACAGTGTTCTCCACAGTGGCCCACATTTCCCCCTGGAGATGCTGCCTGTAATGAGATCAAGATGAAGGGACAGTTTTTAGCAACCCTTCAGCCAGCTCTAGAAAAGGAGGAGGGCTGCCAGTGCATCTGTCAGTGGTACAAGGTCTGGGTAGTCTTGCCTTCTAGCAACGGTGGAGCCAGTACTTCCAGACCAGTGTACTCTTGCTTGTGATGACACCAAAAAATCTTTGGCTCCTTGCAGGCTGCTGGCACACACAGCTTGCTAGAACACTGGCAAGTTTTTAAGGTTTTGTCAGATGGGAACAGTGGTGGAGAAAAGAAAAGTGAAACCAGATGTTTTTCCTTACAGTTGCTTCATATTCATATGAGGGAGGAGAAGAGAAGCCATAAAAATGTCATAACCCTTGATCCCTGAGGCTCAGCGTTATACTATGCAAAAGCCAGTGCTATAAATCCACACCTCTGCTTCAGCAGCTGAGGGTCCTGACTGCACAAGGCTGTTGCAATAGCTGAGGGGAAAGAATCTTTGTATTTGTCAGCAAATGGAGAAAACTGGAGGAAAAAGTCTTTGAGAAGTTAACACTGATAGGCTACTCTTATGGAATAAGTTATTTTTTCAGCTTTCTCTGGGGATGCATCAGTGCTGAGTCCTGAGGCTGACCAGCAGTGTTAGAAATTTGGGATGTGTTTGCACTGCAATCAATCTATGCCACAGGCTGTGCTGAGGGAGCGGAGTTAACTTCATCCTCCCCAGAACAGGCTCACCTGCCAGCACAGTCAGGGCAGCACAACACTGGGGTGAGGACTTGCTGCCAGGGCATTAATCTGACTTTCCAGACAGGGTTTTGGAGCTCTTGCTTCCCTGTGCCACTGCAGCTACACCTCCCTGACACCTCACGCACCCGCTGGGTACCGCTGCACCACAGAGTAGCGCCAGCAGCCGTGGAGAAGTAGCTCCAATCAGAGGGTCCAGCTGGCACCAGAGGAGAGCTGCTAGGAAAAGTCTGACTCCAGTCTTATCCTTTTCATATAGGAGAGGCTGCTTGTGGTAATCATGAAACAACTACAAGGGATGCCAGGCAGCCCTCTTCCAGGGAAATGTGAGCATGGGTGAACACAAAGATGGAAGAGAGGAAATGAAAGTTGTGTACACACAGGCCTTGAGCCAAACAAGGATTTTAACAGAAAGCAGCCAGGCCTTCTCTGCCTGTATAACAAGGACAGTGATAACTGGCACTTTTTCTTGACATTTCTTGATATTTCCATGCTCAATTTCTGCCTATCTGTTAACAGAGGGGAAAGGGTTTCCCTGATCTGATACAGTCTGTGTGGGGTAGGAGGTGACTTCAGCCTTGCAGAGCCTAGGTTAGGAGATGATTTCAGCCACAAGCCTGGATTCTGAATCTGAATTTCCCTGAAAGATCAAAAGTGACTAGGTTTAGTCCAATTTTGGGTGAATAAGCTGTGTTACTTCCCATAGGACTCAGGTAGTTTGCTGTGCTAGGTAATATATAGTTACAGCTCTACATGTACTAATGGGTGATCAAGAGCAAAACCAGCACGAAAAATTTGGAATGCACAGACAGGGCCATGGCCTTGGACTTTTAAGATCTTGTTTTGGATCCTGATTCAGCCAAAGTCTCCTGTGGTTTCTGTGGTCAAATCATGTAAACCAGTTTTGGAGCCTTCTGCCCTTTTTCAAAAGAAGTGAGCAGCCCTTGGTAGTCTGTGTAGGGCCCTGAGATTGCATGCTGTTCAGGTATTATGACAGTGTGGCCCAATTGGTTAGAATGATTTAAAAAAATATTTTCATATGTGAGTTACTCATCCTGCAAAATAATTTCATGGAATGACTGTAGGTTTTTTTATTTTGCAACATGTTTTATTCACAAGATGACTAAAAGTTTAGTCCTTTTGGAATAAGAATTGCAGACATTTTACCTCACTGCCTTATTTCTCTTCTCCACCAACATGCCAAGTGATGGAAAACTGGATCATTTGCAAGCTGCCTGGCACTGCTGTTGCACTGCTTTGCTAAAATTGGCACTCTGGGCACCCTGGTGCACTACAGCTATTGCAGCTTTCAGAAATTGGTTAGTCTCTGGGCAGCTGTGCTTGCATGAACTTTGTATTGACTGTGATGCTCTCAGAGAGGCACAGTTCTTCTAGTCCTTTGTCACTGATCATGTTTTCTAGGTCTCTTGTCTATCTCACACCTCTCTTCTGGACTTTTTCCAATTGGTTGGTGTGGAAGAATTGTCTCCAAAACAAGAGAGAAGTCCAGCTCCAATCTGGATAGTCCTGGATGGAAGGACTACTTCACTCGTCTTGAGGGTTTTTCTCCTGCTTTTATATCCAGAATGTTTTTTGCCTTTATCCTAATGGTGTTCACTGTTGACTGACTTTCTGCATATGACCCTGATCTTCCTCTGCAGAATGTGTACTGGTACAGTGGTATCACCATTCTGGATCTGGGAACTGATGTATTTCCCATAGCACGTAGTGCTGTGCCACTTGAAATTCTATCTGTGACCATTTCTTTATTTTTCCTTTGGTTAATGGAAAGAAACTTTTATTATTGAACTCAGATAGTTGATCAATATTCATTTGATGGAGGCTGGCTTGGATGATGGTCAGCTACTGGTTGTAGTGTGCCAGAGCACTGGGAGTCAGAGGCAGATGTTATTGGCAAGACTGAAATATAATGGCTGATGTTACAATGCTCAGTTGTGAAAATACTAGTTAGCTTTGTCAGGGGATGAGTGTTGCTGACGGGCTTTAAAAGTAATTACAAAAGATTGCCTGGTTGTAGAAATGAACATAAGAAGAGTTTTGCATCTCTCTTTGAGTTAGGGAGTAAGTAATAGCCAGAGGGTGAGGATTTCATGTGCATACCTATCATCTCTTGGCATTTTGCAAAATGACTGAAAACTTCAGCCAGTTTGCGAAATGACAGGTTTCACAACAGAGAACATAACGTATGTGCCTTAGAAGGCTCCTGCAACTGAAACACAGCATAATTCAACAGCACCTTTGAGTGTGCAGTGAGAGATGGAATTAGTCTGAAGAGAGAGGTGTCTGCTCCCTTCCTCAGATATTCCCCCTCTGCCTGTGGCAGTTAGGCACTTTGGAGTCATTAGGAAATACAAGAATGGCCTTTAGACTTCTGTTAACCTGGAAACTCCCCTAGTACTGCATTCTTTTTGCTCTTGTACAAAAAAAAAAAAAATCCAAACACAAAACTCCTCCCTCTGCACCCAGCTGCTTCTCCCTGCTCTTTTTGCTTTAGTTTAGCACAGCAGAACTTCTCCAGGATTAAAAGCCACTCTGTCTGCTATGCAAGTATTGGGAGAGGAGAGTGATTGCTGGGCAACTGATGAGCTGGGGTGAAAGAGTGTTGGGAAAGAGAGCACAATGTTCTTTTCTTTTTATGGAAAGTGATATATTACTATAGACCACAGTAATCCAAGGTCTGCTCTTAGCTACTTCACGATTAGCGAACAGGCCCCACTTGTGCTGTACCAACCATTTGTGCAGCTGTGGACGGCACGGGGATGTCAATTAATCTTGATTTGTGCTGTAGGATTGCTTCATAGGGGAGGAAATTTATCATTTGGTTTGGTTTCAGGGTACGTAGATGGACATCATGCTATCTTTGCAGGGAAAGCACAGGCCTCTACTGTGCCAGGCAAGTCATTGGTCCTTGTTGGATCTTCCCTGGCAAACTCCCTCTCTTCTTGGGAGCCTTAACTGGGTCTAAAAGATGGAGCAATCAGCATACAGTACAAAATGTTTTGCAAACTTTGCCCAGTCTGTCCCTGTGTCACACCCATTTCAGGGAAAAGGAAAAATAAGCCTTTGCTCAGCCATATAAATGATTGCAATTATTATTTGCATGGCAGCCCAAACTTTGTGAAAAACAGAATCAGGTGAAGCCCTGGCTCTACATCAGAGACCACAAAGCCTGTGCACATAAAAAACACAAAAAGATGAATAAAGATGTAGCAAGCACATCCTTTGAGAACAAATTTATTGTCTCTTAAAATTCCTTCTACTATCATCCTGAATCAGAGAAAAATAGATTCACCTTCCAAACTGCAAGGCTCAGAGAAGCAAGTTAGCAGCGAGTACAAAAGTGGTATTCTTACTGGCTTCTTATGCAAGGTCAGGTTTGTGTTGAAAATTTAAGCTCTTGTCTCTGAGGTGTGATGAAAAAAAATACGGAATAATGTGACTTGTGACAAAATCATGGGACCTGCCAAACTGTTTCTCAGACCAGTGCCCAGGTGTACCTGTTCTCCTGCTTTATCTGGCATACCAGTCCCTGCTGCATGGAGCCATGCTCCTCAGGGACCAGGCTGCTCTGAAATTGTTGCAAGGCAGCACATGCTGGCTGATCTAGTCAGTACAGGTCAAAGAAGGGGAGAGGGAACACCGTGGCCTTCAGCAAAAATCAGTTCAGGGACCAGAGAACTGGCTGCCTTTGTGAGACCAACCAGGCTGAAGGGCTGGCTGCTGTGCCCCTGCTGCGATCACTCTCTGCTTGACCCCGCTGGGCTGCAGCTAGCTCAAGTATGCCAGACACACTGATTGCAATGTGGAGATCCCTGTGAGCGAGCCAGAGGAGAAAATAGCTGGGCAGATGGTGCTATATTAAGGGCAGAGCATCTCAGAACTGTCTGCTGGGATTCTCCAGGGGCAAGGGTCCATCTTGGCCTCACTTGCTCTCTGCCTTCCCCTGCACATCCTCTTCTGCCTTTATCTCCCTTACAGGTCCCCCCTCACCAAGGAAGCTGTGGGGTGATGCAAGGCCCAAGGGATGCTACCTCCAGCTGGAATCTGGGGAAGGATGAATCCCGGGTATATGAAGATGGTGCTCCATCTGTCTCAAGAAAGCTGGAGGTCCCTCTATTCCCACACTCTGGTCCAGCTCTTTGCTCTGACAGCAAGTCCCAGGACAGGACCCAAGTGGCAGTTTTTCACAAGGATGGGCTGGCATGAGCAAAGGAGGGCTTCCTAATCATCTCTGTCAGCAATCAGCTTTCTTCTCTTCAGAATCCACGGGGGAAGGACTTGCAGCAGCATGTTTTTCTTCTTCCTCTCCCAAGCTCAGCTCATCTCCTTTCCTCCCTCCCACTGCTCCCAGCCAGTACCACCCTGGCTCCTCATCCCTGCCAGTTGTGTCTGCCTCTCTCCCTACTCTCCCCTCCAGTTCCCAGCTAAGCTCCAGTGATCAGGGCAGCAGGCAGGGGCAGGAGGGGAGGACAGTGACAAGACACAGCTGCTGGCAGTGCTCAGCAGCTCTCAGAGTGGCCCCAAGTGCCCAGCAGCAGAGTGAGTTTGGCATGCATGGCCACATGGCAGGACACCGGCTTCCCCTCGGGAGGTCAGCACCCACTCCCCAAGGTCACCTTCTGTAAATGGAGGTGACCTGTCTAGCACAGAAAGCCAATAGAAGTGAAACACAAGGGCTGATTATTCAATTGCAGAGACTGAAGATTTGTGGCTTTTTCCTTTACCTTTAAATTCTTTTGGTGACACTAAGACCATTTCCTGATGCAGGGAGGTCCCCAGGAGCCTAGGCAGAAGTTCCCTTGCCCCATTTCCTCCCCAGGACTGCTGGAGAACAGAGTCCATGTGTTGCATGACTTTGAAAACATCCTGATGGATAGCATAAAGACAGCAGCTGAAAGCACATGGAACGGTCATCCCCCTTTATCAGTACAGGCATCTGGTGTTTGGGGGGCTCAGAAAGGAACAGAGCTGTGTGGTCAGATGTGATATGGGCTCCAGTATGGTGTATCTGGGCCGTGACTGGGATCCCTAGCTGTTCACCATAGAAGACTGAAGTACAGAAAAGACCTGGAGTTGCTCTAGGTAATGGATTTTCAGAATCCTGCACATACAGAACTCAAAATGTCTCCTTTCACCAGTCAGTGTGTGGAAGGATTAAAAATAGAAATACTGGGATTGATTGTCATGGATGTCAAAAGGGATGCTGGGAGATACAGGAGCACAGCAGCCACACAGGAACAGTAATACAGACACTCAGAGATGCTGCAAAAGACAGGTGGGACAGTAGTCACCATTTGCTCTATATGAGATATTTTACTTGGTAAGTCCTTCTGTTGTAAGGATAATTTTACCACCTGTGAATGGTTTTTATGACAGTCCTGTTCCACACAGCCCTTTCACAATATTTTGTTCCATATTAAACTTGATATGCTTTTAGAGTGTGAGATTGTCACAGAAAAAGAGTTTTGGATTTTTCCATCTCCTGAACTTATAAAAAATCTTGTCCACAGCATTGCTCCAAATTGCTCCAATTTTTTTCTAGTTGTTAAAATAGGATGCTCCTGGGTTTATATCATGCGTTTCTCCATATCATTGTTACCCAGTGATATTTTGCCCCAGCATATCGTGATCTTCTCAGAACTTAGTTTGTTATGCAGGATGACTCTGCATCCATAAGGAAGGAAAGAAGACAAGGTCCCCAGCTGCCTGATGCAGAGCTCCAATGCTCAAGAGAGGGAAATACTAATTCTGTTGTAGAAAGCAATGTGACATGCCATGTGCACAATCAGGGGCAGTTATGGTCATTCATGTTCAAAAAGATTGATTCATGCTGGAACAGGTGCAAAGAAAGGCAGCAGGAGGATTAGGGTGTTGGAGAGATGAGGTTATAAAAGTAGACTAAAAGAGCTTGGCTTATTTAGTCCAGCACCACAAAGGCTGAGAGAGGGATATGATCGCTCTCTATAAATACATCCTGGAGGTTAATGCTAAGGAGGAAGAGGAGCTATTTCAGTTAAAGGACAATGCTGACACAAAAGCAAATGGCCATCATAAACCTGGCATGCAGAAACCAAGATGGGAAGTGAGGTTGATGTCAGGCATTGCTGCTGGCAGGCTGAGGGCAGGGGGCTCGGGCAGCTCGTGGGAAGAGTGCATGGCTGTCACTGCCTGTGCAAGCAGACAGGGCACAGCAGCCATGGCTTGCCAGACCCCGCACGAGACATCTGCCCAAGCCTGTTCTGTGCTGTGCTGGGCAGGAGCCCCAGCAGATCCAAAGTTCCTCTTGGACCCTGAGGGCAGTGCCAGGCTGAGGTCCTGCTTGGCTGACCAGGGCTCCATCACAGCCGGGACCCCATGTCTGGCCCAAACACCATGGCAGCAGGGTCCATCTGCATCTCCCCGCAGCCCTGTCCTGCCTGCCCTACGGGACATGCCTGAGGCTGGCACAGCTGTGGTGGGCAGATCCCCCATGAGCCATGTTAGCCCTGCTGGCAGGGCTGTCCCGATCTCTGTGCAGGACGCTCGCCAGCCCGCAGGTTACAGCAGCCATGGCAGTCTCAGTTTGCCTGCCTGGAGAGCAAGGAAGACCCACTGAGGGCACTCATTTTGTTTCGTGGCCAGGGGAGCAGAAGTTTCCCCTGTTAAAACCAGGGTAATGTCGGGTATGTAAGGAGGCAGCTCCCAGGCTGGCTGCTGGCTGTGGGGCTGGGAGTGCGGGGTCAGCTCCTCCAGGGCGCTGCTGCAGCATCTCGGGCCTCCCCAGAGACCTGCAGCCATTTTGTGCCTGTGCATGGCTGGCTGCTGGAGTTAGTCCATGGCCAAGGAGTTCTCTGGGTGTGTCTGTCACTTGAAATCACTGGCATCATGTTGTGCTTCAAGTCTCTGACTTGGGCTGAAGTCCTTGCTGCCTCAGTGTTGGCTATGAGAGCAGATGAGTGATCTGCTCTCAGTGATGGGAGCTGAGTGGCTGCTGGCTTGCCAGGCCGGTTTTATTTCCACTCTACACCATATGCTTGCTGAGAGGCTCCACCTTTGGATCAGTGGAATGGAGAGGAGCTGCCAGTGAAACTGTGCCTCCTGCGAAGAGTGCTCAGCAAGGGGCAGAGCCCTGCCTCTCCTTCCCAGGGAGGTAATGCTGCTTGCTTTGGGAGGATCTGCTGTTCGAGTGCTCTGAGCACATCCCACCTTCAGTGGCCAGGCTGCTCACCTGAGGACCAGGTGACATAAAGCAATGGGGACTGTACCTATGTGGCGGGGTCAGCTTTTGCTGCTCCTTGCAGAACAAATAATGTCAGAGTCACAGGTATCTCTGCTGAAGTTACAAGTACCCCAGCTCAAGTATTTCGTGTCTTTCCCCCTCCTCCCCTTTCTATTTTCATTGCTGGAAGCTGAGTGCAGCCCATGGGATGAATAGTTCACTCCAGACTTCCATTCAGCTGTTAAGTCAGGATGTTTGCCAGAAAAGCAATTCTTTCTTATATCTCCAGGATAATAGCTGGGTAGGATGGTGGATGGCTCATTGAGGATTAGACGTTACAACACTTTTATTCCTGGCACAGGATGGCATGTGGCTGTACTGCCTGTGGCAAGGTGCTTGGCTGACAATGCTTCTTTAAAGACTTTTTTTTCTTCCCCTAAGTAAATGTCTTTTCTCTTGTTTTGCTCAGTGAGTTCTGCAGGCTGGGACATCCTGTATCAGAAAGGGAGCCATCAATGCATGTGGTAGATACCTGCTGCCCTCTAATGGCTGTCGGTCCCTGCGAGCCTTGGGACAAAACGGGTTTTGTGCATTCAGTGAAAGAAATCTGCTTAGCTCAGAACTTTACCCAGTGTTTTTGTAGCATGGGACAAATCTCTGGAGAGAAAGTGTGGTGAGATCTCTTCACTACTCTTCATGGTTTAGTATGCCTCTTCCCTGCACTTGGTGCAAACCCCATCATTTGCTCCTTGCTTCTGCCACATCCCATCCAGCTTTGATTCCTGTTAGGGAAGTACTTGCCTTTCGTAACAGCTTTAGATGTTATTTAGAGCATGGACAAAGATTAGCAACAGCGTAGCCCTTGAATTCCATCAGCTTTCTGCAGATCCCAGGAGACCTGGCCAGAAAGACCCTGCACTGGACTTGCCCAAACAGTTGGAGAGAGTTCAGACAGCTCTGTTTGTGAAAAGTTTTTCTGTAGTAATGAAGACACATAGTGTCAACTTATGCTTGCTCACTTCCAGACCTGTAATAATGTCTACTCTGTTCAGTGAAAATTGCCGGTGCCCTGCCTGCCTTGTTGACTTAGAGGGATTACAGTTCTTGGGAAGTGGGACCATGCAGTTCCCTGCTGAATGGCTTGCTGCTGCTTATCAGTGGGCAAGGTACAGCATGTTGTTCCCTTGGGAGCATTCCCTGTATCAACACAGGCTCTCTGAAAAGCTTGGTGCTCACTGAGTGTTGTGAAGTTCCACTTTTTTCCTCAAAACCAAAATCTTTGACTGTCTGGAGATACGCTGATGTATTGGAGCAGCACTGGGGAAGCAGTAAGATATCTGGAAGGAATTTTGCAGATGAGTTAATGATCAATGAAGTTTGAAGAATGGTACCGACACAGCCTACATCTCTTTGCCAAGGAATCTAGCATCCTACTGGGGACTGGAGTCCATAAGCAACAGGGGAGAATGAAAGATGAATTACAGTTAAGCACACAAACAGGCACTCTGAAAACACTTGGAAGAAAGTTTCAGGAGCTGGGGCCTGACTTTGTTCATAGCATTCTCTCTCTTAACTACTTTTGCTAATTTTGATAATAATCTCAGTGAGAACCCAGGATCACAACAGTTGTTCCACCACAGTTAACCAGCCTCAGTGAAAGTTTAATGAAAACAGCAAGGCTACAATCTTTGATATTCCCTCTTCTATTCAGCCTGGAAAGTACAATTTTAGTGCTCTATTTATAAAATATATTTAAAATCTGGGTTCATACATTCTGGAAGGTGGAGTGGGGTGGTGGAGAGAAAGCCTGGCTTCACTGATATCAGTGGGAGTTTTGCCATGATTTACATGGGCCAGAATTTCATTCTTGTTTATATAGTTTTGCAGCCAGGATGAAGAACTTATAGGATGCCTGGGCCAGAAAAAGAAATCTTGAATCTTAACACTGCTGTGAACAGTTGGGGTAAGAATGCTGGGAAAGTCCCAAGGAAATTGAGCTGGCATAGAAATCATGTTTAGCTGGCCGTGTTTTGGATGCTTTTGTTGTGCTCTCCTTCTCCTCTCTCCCTGCCTGAACTGCGAATGATGAGCTGCAGACCAACCTGATCTGCAGATGGCTGCAGTTCTGACACGTAGCCATCTGCAAAGCCTTCACCATCAGGGGAATGCCGGGTAGCTTTTTAAGATCAGATAATAGGCTGGTGCAAGACAACCAGAAGTCTGAACATACTTAGTAAGCAATGTTCCTGACTAATGTAGGCAGCAGTCTGTTTAATAGCAATCCGCACTCGGTAGCCAAAGTGCTATGGGATGTGCTTGGATCAGGTTTGGGCATGCACCAAGTTAAAAAACTGCTCTGTTACATGAGTTGCTTTTCCTAAGCTGCCATTATAGGTCAGTGCAGCACACTGAACTAGGAGCCATGTGTGAAAAGGATTTCTAGGTCACATCTCTGTTGCTGAGCATTTGCACCCCTGAGGTTTTCAGGTGGTCATTCTATATCTAGTAGCACTCATCAGCTTCTAAATTCCTCAGTCTGTGTCTGTACAGCAAAGAGCATGTGCAGCTGTTCATTTCATTTGAAAAATCCTACACCTCATGTTCCAGAATCACAGTGAACATACTTAAAATTTCTATTTTGGGTAGAACAGTGAAACCACTAAGTTGCAGTGTAGTTTTTATCTCAGAAACTGCACTGATTTTAAAAATGGCAACATCTGTGCAGCTTCCTCTGTTAAAACACTGGGATGCAAGATGCCTTACAAACTAACATGAACATCCACACACATCTGCAACACTCTAAAGTGGCTGGATTATTTCAAACTCATTTATTTTCTCAGGTACCAGCAAGGGCTATTCTGGATTGTTAAAACAGACAAACCTTAAGGTAGAGCTTAGAGCTAAAAATAAGTCACTCCATCCAAGCGTCCACATAAGGCTGTGCTATGCTCCATAGCTTATCTGGTCACAGTGACTTCAGAGGGACTACGCTGAAGAATGCAAGGAAAAAATTTGGTCCCAGGCTCTGATCTCAGATCCTCCTGTAGGCCACAGAAAAGTGTAAAGCAATACTGTCCTTTCTTCCCACAGAATTTCCCTCAGAAGTACAAAGATTTGGTCAAGCTAGGACTAATCCTGGACCCAAACATGATGGCTGAAGAGTTGCTGGACTGGATCCTACAGACCTTGTACAAAACAAAACAAAACAAAACAAACTCAACAGTCATGCTGACACAGGTTGGATTTTTGCTGGAGGGAGATCTACTAGCTTTGACACTTGGTGAGTGAAAAATTAAATTGTTGGGGTGACTATACCATTTTCTTCAAATAAAGATGATAAAACTCTCACTGAAAGCAACTCTTCACACAGAACCAGTTTGGGTTCTTCTTCTAGGCAGAACTCACCAGAGAGAATTTTGTTGAATCTCACTGATATGCTTGTGGCTGTAATGAGCTGGACATAAACAGACTAAAGGGACAGCCCACAGGCTTTCCCTTTCTCCCTTGCAGTGGAAAAGGGATGGGTGAGATTTCCCTGCTGTTGTTCAGCTGCTGGTTAACAGAAGAAGCTGTTCTCTCTTTGGGCTTGTGCTGGTTGAGCAGCCCCGTCTGCAGCTGTATCGTGTTACACAGTTATGCAACCCCATCCTCCTTGCAAACAATGACAGGAACAACCTAAATCATAAAACATAAAGACTATAATTAAAGAGGGGAAAGTGCTTATTTGGCATTCGGGTACCCACAGCCAATTCAGATTAGCTGAACTAGCAAATCACTTGGCACAAGCTAAATGAGAATAACATTTGCACTGGACTAAATGATGGCTGTTTTACCCCACTGCTGGCCAAGACAGCAGTGTAACCTGAGTGATGCTGCCATGGCTTGGGCAGTTCTCTCTCTTCTTAATAGACAGTGACATTTACACCATAAACAGGAAGAGCCTTTGCAGTCAAAGGCTCTGCCTCAGGTTCTGAAACTATTAGCACCCAGAGGAGCTCTGGCCCAGTATGATGCTTCAGGTCTGTTTCTTATCTTTGGAAGTTTGCAGGTGTACAAATATGACAGTATCTGCTCAGACTATGCCTTGCATTTCCCTGCTGGGCTTGCCCTCCTCATGCTGGCTGGAGGGTTTATGCATTTGCACAGCTTGTAGCTGCAGTAGGCTGTGAAAAGTGGAAGCTGCCAACCAGAAACTCTGAAACTAAAGAGAGTGTGCAACTGTGCAAAGCCTCTGAAAACTCTGGAAAGGGCTTCCGAACCCACTGCTCCAGCCCTCCCTCCCATCTCTTACAGAAAAAAGTCACAGAGTTTTTAAGATCTGATATTTCTTTCAGAGTTTTCTTGCTGGAGGTCTTCCTTGGGGAACCCAGATTAGTAGCTTGTGGAGGCATTAATAGAACAGCAGCTGTTGAATGTTAAACAAAGAGAGATTTTCATCCAACTGATTGCTAGATACTAGAATTAAATAAGAATTATTTAGGAATAAAGACTCTGCTTCCCCTTTAGCTTGCAGCTTTTATACTAGGGAACATTCCCAAGGAACTCTGCTGAGTTTTCTGATTTGTGCTGCAGTCATCAGGACTCCAAAAGTTCTAAGCAAGCTGAAAAAAATGTGAATATTTTTATGTCACTACCTTGGGGACTGTGAAACTATATATCTGCTGGATCTTCGGTTGACCCTAGAGATATTTAGCAGAGGGAAAAAAAAGATGGGGAAGATGAATCAGCACAATTTTGATGCTATTGGCTCCACCCACCAGTTTTAATAATTCATCTTTCCCTTTTCCTGCCATAATCTTTCTCTGCACATAGTTAGGATTATTTTACTGATCATTGAATACCAGAAAGGATCCAAGTTACACTGTCTCAGTCAGTGACAGTCACATCTTACAAACTTATATTGGATATGAAGATAATCACCTGTGACTTTGGGCAAGTCGGTCAACAGTTTATGGAGAGTTTCTGCAAAATACTGATGACAAAACACTGCAGCATCTCTACCACTGGTTTCATAGTGAACACTTTCTTGTCCCACAGCTGTCCAGAACCCTGCATTATCCCTTCCCACAACCATCCCATCACAGCCAGAAGCTTATCTATCTGAAGAGTCAAGCAGCTCTTCAAATGGGAAAATGTTGCATGATATTGAATAACAGCTCTATTTCTCCATATGCATACATTTTCTACAGTTAATCTCTCATTCCTTTGCCTCAGTCTCTGGGAGGATAAGTTCAGGCATCTCCATCTTGAAAATAGCCCTGCGTTGCCCAGACAGTTAGCTAAATTCGAGATGAAGCAGTTTATTCTCCAAAGGCATCTTAAAGGCTAGGGTCTCTGTTTGCCAGGAGGGTGCAATATCACATTTTACTGGCTGACATGAGACATCACTTCTGCCAACACTACATGACAGTTCTTGAGCCCAGGTGTACCCATACCCAAGCCTTGTCTCAGAACCCCACATTCACACATGCTTCCTAACCTCCTCCAGGTTTTAGGCCTTCATTTGTTTGTACATCTAGGATGGGAGCCTCGGCAGCCCTGGGACAGCTGAGCTCTGCTTTTGCTTAGCTCTTCTATATACTTTGGGTGTGAACCATGATGATTTTGCACGCTAACAAATCCTTAATTACACCCATGTTTAGATTCCTCCTCCCCGTAGCTGAGCTCAGCTTCCAGCTCAAGTGGTTCATGCTCCTGAACGTGTAGCAAGTGACTGGCCTTACATGCTGACAGAGAAGGGCTTATTTACAACT
The DNA here is from genome assembly GCF_963662255.1 of Cinclus cinclus. Taxonomy (NCBI): domain Eukaryota; kingdom Metazoa; phylum Chordata; class Aves; order Passeriformes; family Cinclidae; genus Cinclus; species Cinclus cinclus. The sequence goes on from NC_085046.1 coordinate 67,282,006, forward strand.
GCGGTCATTTCCAAACTGTAAGACCTAACAGAGCCTGGCAGAGTTGTCTGTGGATGCAGGGGGGAATTTGCAAAGTGGAGCTGAGGGAGTTTATTCAGAACTTGCTTGCCTTAAGGTCTGACCCCTGACTGACTTGGCCTTACCAGTAGCTCTGACTTTCCCTTTAGGAAGGATGGAAGTGGGAGAAGAGGAAGGTGGAAGCATTATTCCTAGTTCAGGTTCCTGCCTTCTCCTTCATGGAGAGATAAACTGATCTGATACTCCATCTACAGGAGCTTCTCTGGTTCTAAAGGTACTGTTGCCATATAATGTTTAAAGAAGTATATTGCTTATTTTTAATTCTTTAAACTTGGGCTTAAGTTCATAGATAACTGTCCATATATATATATATATATATTTCTTTTTTTTTAAAGCTACTTTGGGAATACTTACAGCTGGGCTGATGCTGAGTGTCAGAACTTAGCTCTTTGAGATCCTGCAAGGAGTACAGGGAGAAAAACTGCCTAGGGACTTCAAAAAAAGGCTCTTTAGCAGCCTGTGTTGTCACACCTGCTAAGTATTCCATGTTTCTCCTGCGAAAACTGTTTTCATGGACCACAGTGCCTTGTTGAATGGAGGACCAGTTGGGTATTTGATATTTTTTTCAGAAGTCATGTATTTACAAGGTTAGAAGTTGACAACAAACACTTAACTTAAGAAGGTGGAATTGTGTGTTATGCTGGTGTATTCTCTTCCTTCCAAGTCCTTCCTTCCTCTAGACTATCAGTGTGTTTTTTACTTTAACTCTGCAATACCAAAAGCAAGCTGAGATGGGTTGTTCTCTTTTCCAGCTTTTAGTGATTCTAGTCAAATACAAAGAATTAATCTCTTCTACATATGTTAAAACAAAGGTTTTCTTCTGGCTCAAGTGCTGCTTTGTTAAAGTCTGTCTTTTCTTTATTCACTCTACTTTTTGGAATCAAATTTATGGTTGCATCTCCACAGAGTATGAAAGCTTCTTTTTATTATTATTTTAAGTAAAAAATATAACTGCCGTGGTCTTCCACTTCCTGGATGACATTGGCAACTTTACTTGTGGCTACTGACATTTCAAGAGATCCATCTTATACAGGCAGTCTGTGTTTGGCTAAATTTAGCAAGCCATGGATCAAGTGGCAAGTATGTTCCACCCTGAAACCTATTTTTGGGAGGAACTCGGCAAAGGCACCAAGAGGTTAAAAAGCTGTGTGGGGGATAAATAAAAAAAAAAAAAGAAAAAGAAAAGAAAAGACAAGAAGCAAAATATTTTGCAAGAATCGTTGCTATGTTCTGAGCTTCAGCTCTTGAACACTGTGGCTCTGAATCACGTTCACTGGGGAAACAGCTGCAGCTGTTTAAGATGCTACTGCTCCTCAGCTGTTTGTTACCTTCCTTTTGCAGGCTGGGAGCCGAACACAAACTTTCCTCAGCAGTTTAAGTGTAAAAGTGTTGAAGTTACACTTTTTAACATAAGGCAAATAAGACCCAGGCATGTAGCCCTTTTCCCCAGCATCACTGGGGAGTGTAGTAGGCCCTGTGAGAGGGTTAGGGTGGGCAGGGGTAGTGTAAGCAGCCCCAGCGAGTTTCCATAATGCGTTTGGAAGGGCTGCGTTTATGTGTGCTATGTGCCTGAGAGTCTTGACTGTACTCTGCTGTCCCTGATCATGAAATATGTTCTTACATACTAGGTTGTGACTGGATTAGTTAAAAGTGTTTTGGAAAATTGACTTGACTAAATCACAGAGAAACCATGGTGTGTACATGCTGGTCTCTAATTAATTGATCAGTGCAGACTTACCAGATAAAAACCGGTTGTCAACTCATAGCACTGCAGTCGTATGGGTTGGTGCATATTTATCCCAGCAGTTTAAACCTTGTTTTGTTTCTGGACACTGTTTATTCTCTCCTACAGAAGTGTACATTAGCCAAAAGAATCTGTAATGCTCTCCTAGAACAGGAGTGCAGCACTGTGTGCCCATTCTCTCCCAACTGCCAGGGCTGCCCTGGGATGGAAGATGCAAAGCAGACTGCCTTTCTGGGAACCCTGCCAGCGGCTGACTCAAGGTGAAGGATCTTGGAGACTGGCTTGTAATGGGCGAGAGCCACGCCTGGTCTGGTTCAGCAGCACACCTGGTGCTGTCCGCTTCAGCAGGGGTTGGGAAAGGCACTGGTGTGTGCTGGCATAGCCCCTCCGCACCGTGCCTGTGGCTGATCCCGGCTGCAGCTGAACCAGCCCTGTGCACTCACTAAGCTTTGAGGTCTCGCACTGCCCTAGCCTGTGCTGGTGGGGAGCTGGCACAGCCCCTCTCCCTCCCTGCTGGAGGAGCGATGGCTGAAACTAGTCTGGGAACAGGTTAGTCATGAGCTGGCTCCTTGTTTCCTCTTGGGGCAGCCTCTTGCCTGAGGATCCAGAGGCATGTCAGAGACAGGAAAGGGACAGTTAGTTTCTAGTGGGGATGCTGGGCTGGCAATCTGGAAGTGTAGGAGACTCCCAGCTGCGCTACTGGCCTCAGCTTCCCTGGGAAACAAAACAGAGATAATAATTACCCTGTCATGGATTTCAGGCTCTGGAATATTGAGCATTACTTAAGGGAGTATTCTTGGGCCTATCATTTTTGTGTTTTTATTAGCAACACTAGCACTTAAAATGACAATAATCTGGATATGTAACAGACTCTTCATAATGTAGCTGTTTGCTTTTTCCTTTACTGAGCCCAGGCAAAATAGTTCAGGGTCTTCTGAGTCAGTTGTTAGTGCAGTGTGAGAGCAAACATGATTAAGACTTTTTTAAAAAGTTCTGTAATGTAGGAAAAAAAAGAAGAGGGAGTTTCCTTTTTTCTTAGAGTGCACCAAACAAGTCCTTATTATTATATCTTAACACTGAGATTTTCACCAGCCTAAAAGGCATCATGGTAACGAAGAAACTAATGCAGTAAGTACTTTTGTGTCCAAGTGTTTAGTAGTATTTAGCAGCATTGCTTTCCTAAGCATTCAGTACTCTGCTTTTCCACAAAAGTCATGAGAGCACATGGTACTCAGCCTTGAAAACATCTTGATCTCTGAAAAACCAGATAAGGCCATGATTATTTTGTATACCTAGAGCTGGGCCAGCAAGGGGGGAAATCCCATCCCCTGGTCCACCTGAAGGAAGCACACCTAATTTCTCCCCTTCATGGGAAAAGATCAAGTATTTCTCAAGCCACAAGCGTCTACCCTGTAAAAAACCAAAAACCCAATGTAATAATGATACTTTTGTGAGCAGCCTTAAAGTCCCAACAAAACAAGACAGAATTAAACTTCTTGAAAACATCTCTTGGTCTTATTTGGGGCAACACAGATTGGAGTATAATTTTCAGATCAGGCTCATCCTCCCCTATTTTCTCTTTGGTGAAAGGGAGTAGACGGGGCCATTTCAGCCCTCTCCTTGCATGAAGGACACAGCAGTGTTAAAGAACAGAAAGAAATATTCCAAGGCTGCTTGGAAAGAGAAGGAATTTAATTCCTACCTTAACTGAGGATACTTTCTGTTCGATTTCAGCAAGGGCTGCTGCAGACATGAATGGACTGAGGTCAAACTGCAAACAGACTATACCTCACTGAAACTGGTGGTGGAGGGAGAATCTGCACACACTGCTCCCTTTTAGAGGCAGACATAAGAAAGAGTTAAGACCCCTAATGCTACCTGAAGGTGGAAATACTGGAACCCCTCCCTCAAAAATGATGGGCAGCAGGGACTTCAGTTGGCTGTTGACTTTTTCAAGTGTGAAAGGATTGAGAGAACGAAAAAGATGGTGTTCTTGTAATGATTGAGGAAGCCTGTCCTAATGGCTAGGTGCTACTGAACATTTTCCAGCTATTCCCTTTTCTCTGTTCCTCCCCAACTATGAAGTGAGCTGCTAAGGAGACACAAACTTAGTATCCTATATCTCCCCCCTCTTCCCCCCACCCCCCTTGTCCCCTTTTTCTCCCCTCTTTTCTTTTCCCCCCTCTCCTTTTCCCTTTTTTGCCCATTTCTGTTTTCCCCCTCTTTTTCGCTCTTTCCCTTCCTTTTCTCGCCTTTCTTTCTGCTCTCCCCCCCCACCCCCAGTAGAATCAGCTTGCTGGGGGATGGTAGGGATGGTCATGCTGGCCTGAGGGAGAAGCTCAACTGCAGACAGGGTTTGTGAGGATATAAGAGCCAGTGATCTGAGGGTGATTCTCAGGAAAACAAAATCTGCTGACTCTTGTGTGGGCAGCTGAAGCTGTTAATGAAGGGGCTGTGTATCTGCTAAGCACATCTATTAACGCTTGGTATTGTCAGCCTTGTTAGCACACCAGCCTGTTACTGGAGGTGGCCTGGGAGCAATATAGGCTGTGCTCAGCTGTTCACTCTGCAGGGCAGTAATTTCTGGCACAGAAAGGGTCAGTGGCTCACAGCTGGCAGCGTCCTTGAGTCCTGCAGCAGGAATAGCCAGGGCCACTGTCAAAAGTTTGAAGAGGCTTCTAAACAGAGTCTAAATGAATTTCAAAAGGTGACATGAGAATGTGAGCAAATACTTGTTTGATCTCTCCCGTGTTCATCTTGGGGGGGGGGGGGGGGGGAAAGGAATTTGTGCATTCTTTGCAAGGAATGGAGGGAACACCCCATTCAGCTACCAAATCTGCTTGTAATGGAAACTTACCACTCCCTACATTTTTGGCTGGCTGCAGAGGTCAGAAGGGATAACAGTAGTATTGTGCTGGGTGTAGTGTTGCTCTGGTTCTGAGGAGAAAACTTTGTCTTGTCAATGTAGGCTGAAATAATCTCTTATTAGGGACACAAATTATATTTAAACCATTAACATTTCAGTGATAAATATCTCCTCATGTGGTAAAGTCCTAGAAAAGTGGCTTTGATAAAAATCAAGATAATCATCTAATTGGAAACTTTCTATTTTCAAGGCACTTGGACCGTGTTGGTGTATGACATTAGATTTGCTCTGACAAGTAAGGTCCCAGTAGGGTAATTTCTAAGGCTTCTGGCTTGGTCCTTGTGGCCTGTTTAGAGAGCCCTTCAAAGCAGGCAGTGTACTGCTCTTAAATGCTGGTCCTGGCAGGGCTCTTGGAGCTGAGGCGCTGCAGCCCCATCTGTATTTCAGGAGGGTCTTTTCTGTATCAGGAGGCCAGGTGTGAGCTCTTTCAATGGGAGAGGAGAGGTTGCCAGGCCCTCAGGAAAGCTGGCAATTGGCTTGGTTTCCATAAAATCAGTGCTTGTGGGTAGTTTCTATTATGAATCCCAGGAGCTCTTGGAAAATTATTTTCTCTGGTACCAGCAGCTCAGCATCATCCTTCTGATGGCCTTAATGGAAAGCGGGGTGGGCACAGTCTTGTCTGAGTGCCTACAGCAAAGGCAGTGTTTCTCAGAAGTGTTGAGCTGTCTGCATGTACATAGGCTGGCTCCTCCATGTGTGTGACGTGTGATGTTCAGGAAAGGTGAGGTATGTAGTATTCATGTGGCAAGGAGAACCTGTGGCCTGTCTAGCCAGCAACTGGGGCATGGCTGTCCCGGAATACCTGGCTTGCAAAGCCCTATTTACTTCTGCAATTTCTGCAGTTGTGGTAGAGAAGGGCCGAGTTTCAGGGAGCAAAAAAGTGGCCATGAGAACTTCTAACTCACTAAAAAAAGACACAGACACTGCAGTCTTTGCTATGACTCATCTGGGCTGTTACTTGAAAAAGGCAGGCTGAGCAGTTGAGGACCTCCTTACTCAAGGGAGCAGCACTCATTTGTGAACTCCCTGAAGCCCTGAAAGTAGAAATGGTATAGGTGAGCAGTTCCCATGCTGAGCCTCCGACCACTGATTTCCCTCCAACCACGGCCAGATGCAGCTTAGGGAGAGCTAGCAGGTCACAGCTGGCTAGTTACTTCCCACCTGTTGTTTCCACTGCTGCTGAACAAGTTTGAGAAGTAAAAATCCAGCAGATATGTTCTCATTCTCATCTTTCTCTTAAAAACAGATGATGAAATAGTTGCAGGAATATCATTAATTCCTGGATGACGGGGCTTTGCTCTGTAGTGAGTGTTGCTGATGGGGAGGGGTGTCTATAAAGAAAGCTGGTGTCTGCCTTACCAAAGTGTAAGTGGAGATAATTTCAGGATGTTTTGACAATGTTTTTCCCACTTGGAGCTTTATTACAGATTCACAGAGAGTCAAAGCACTGCTGCGAACTGCAGCAGCTTGTTCAGTCACTTCCCTTCAGTGAACAAGCCATGCTCCCGCGGGGCCTTGCTGGGACATGAAAGTGCCGACACGCACTCTGGAAAACCTTGCGGCACCGCTGCCTCCTCCTCCCTGGGGATTAGGGACTTGTTGAGTCCTATGAGGAAAGACCGTCCCCCCAGCTCAGGAAATCCTGGTACAAGCCGCTGTCTCTGGGGTACTGTCCCAGTGTCCGGCAGCCCGGGCAGTGGGCAGAGGAGCCTGGCTGTCCCCGGCCACCGCTGCTGTTTGCTCAGGGAGCGGGAGCTGGGCGATAACGCGTCCCTCGAGATAAAGCGCTTTTGTTGTTCGCCTGCTGGGTCAGGGCTCGGTAGGTGCTCTGCATTACTGGGCGTTAAGGGTGTAGGCCGCTTAAAAGAAATTTAAAAAGGGACTTTGAATGGGCTGGGTCAAGGTATCAGAGGGCTAAACCAGAACAGTTCCGGCACTTGCTAGAGGGAGAAAGTTGTATAACATCACCTTACACCGAGTAAACCTCTTCCTCTGAGCTGGCCAGTTCTGTATGCTGGAGGGAAACAGTCGTGAAATCACAAAGCCATCGCCTGTTTAACGAGCTCTTCTTTTTTCTTTTTCTTTCTTTTTTTCTTCTTCTTTCTTTCTTTTCCAGCTGAGTTTTTGCTATGGTGTATCACCATCCTCAAGGCAGGAAAACAGATTACTGGAGGGAGGTAGGAGCGGAGGAAAAAGAACACGCGACAAGAATCCAGCGTAGCGGGAAGGCTCGGCAGTTTAACAGTGCCACCTCCTGGCTGGCCCCGGCAGGGAGGGGTGTCCCAGCTTCCCACTGACGTGTCCCACACCTACTCGCTACCAGCAGCAGCCGGGGACCCCACGCAGGGATTTCTCGCCAAGCAATGGACGCTGCGGGGTTGCAAAGGGAAAAATCGGCTGCAGCTTTAGGCATGGTCAGTGCAGCAGCCGGGACAGGTCTTTGGTGTGCAAAGGCTGACCCAAACAGGATTTTTCCATTTCCTGCAAGCACCTCAAAACACCTTTTTGTTAGTCTGGTTTGGTTTTTTTTGGTTGCACTGGATGAAAAGAAGCCTTGATCTTGTCTCCTCCCCCAGGGGTGGGGGTGCTCAGAACATAAAATGTTTTGGTTCACAGTGGGGTGGGAACGACAGGAAAGATCCCCTTTGGTAAGGTGAGATCACTTGTCTAAATGCTGGTATTTAAACTTCATGATAATTAAAGGGAAAAAAATTAAGAAGGTACTTTGAAATTAAATCACCTTTTCTAGGTCAATCTTGTAAAGATTTCTCTTTAGAACGGGCCAGATTTTCCTGGTTTTAGGGGATAGCCATTGTCCCATCCTCTTGGCTTCTGATCTATTAGCACCAATTAGCACAGAACCTGGGCCGCTGCACAAGGCAGCATGGATGTAGGCAGGCAGCCCTGCTGGAACTACACTGGGTACTGCTGCAAATACCTCCTGAGCCAGGATGATGTGAGGATGGCATGGCTCTGCTCCTCCTTGAGAGGGGGAGGGGATCAGCTGTAGAGTTAGGACATGCCTGGGAACGACGAGCTGTAGCTCATGGTACTGTGGAAAAAGGTGCCCTTAGGGATGCCAGTAGAACAGGGTCTCACCTTTGGAGGGCACCTTGGTTTCCCTAGAGGGCTGGATTCACAAAATTATTTTTGCTGTTGCACTTGATTTTCCATGAAGCTGAGGAGGATTCAGGACTCCCCTGCACGTGAGCAGCAGTCCCACAGCAGTTTAGGCATCTCTTAACCTCCCACTTTGTTTCCTCACTCGTGGCTACAGAACTTCTATGACTCTTGCAGAGCCAGTCCAAGAAGAAAGCCCAAGGCAGAGGTGAGCAGCTTTCTGCTGGTGTGGTTTGTAAGCAGGTGTGCAGCAGAGCAGAATGAACCTCATGTTGGGTGCAAGGGAGGGAAGGGGAGTTCACAGCTGAGGTGGCATGGGCATGAGCACCACGTCAGGGGCCTCAGCTCTGCTGTGCTGTGGATGCTGTATTTGTGATGGCTCCCAATGCAGCTGGGGCAGGCCTTCAGCAGGGTGCACTTCCTGAGTCACATCAGCTGCTTCACTGTGGTCTCAGGAGCACTTAGAGATGTACAGGATCTTATAGGTACAGGCAGCTTTTCCATCTCTAAGGAAACAATTTATCTTTTGCAGACATTCCAGTAACAGCATGGGTGTTGGGTTTTATTTTCTCTAGATGGTACAAAATTTAATCACTTATGCAGTACAACTCACTGGCTTTCTAATCTTCCCTCTGATGTACCACTTTGGCAACTTCTTTGGATTTATGTCTGTATTTCACAGTGTTCCTCATCCTCCCCTCTTTCATCTCATTTTGTGGTGTTCCCTGTCAGTGTAGTTACTAATGAAGAAGGAGAGGAGGCAGGAACATCTTGAAATTGCTGTGGTAGAAAAAGCTGGTAGTGTGGTAGTGCCTCCTGAGTAGCATTGCAGTGGGGCAATGCAGAAACTTTAGCAGTGCTTTTGATGTGAGCAATGCTGTACCCTGGGACCTCGATCCTTCAGCCCAGCTGAAGATTTTGTGGCATGAGCCAGGCCAGAGAATTTTCTGAGCCTAAAATAAGTAAATGAAACTACACCACAAGTCCAGTGTCGTGACACAACCAGGAATTCCTTCAGCCAATTTTGCTGATGTCCCCATATTGTCAAGGTACAACTTTGTAGTTTTGGACTTTCTTTCAAATAGCTTGTGGTGAGTCTTTGTCGTACCAGTCCTCTCTGCTGTGTGGTCTCAGTCTGTGTTGGGAGGGTTCCTCCATTTCATCTGCTATTTAGCCACTGCTCTTTCCACATAAAAGTGCTTTGCTTGATCTGGCTGCACCCTCTGATTTAAAGCAGAAAGTCTTCAAAATTTAATATTTGTCTGTTAGCTCAGTCTCACCTGTGTTTGGGGTTTCATCCTAAGGCTAAGGTAAACCCCAGAAAATTAGCAGAGAAACTACTTCTCAATACTGAGGCTGATATCAGTTATATGAAGGTCTGCACAGAGAGTTTATTTCAGTCATGCCAACATAAAAAATTTCCCAGAATTGTTATCACAATTGGACTAAGATTTATCTCTTTAAAATTTCGTTTCCCCCCCTACAGAATACTCTGATGTGGCTGAATCCAGAGATAGCCAAGAGTCTACTTGAGTCTTTTTCTTAGCTTGGCTGTAGTTGGGGTTTTTGTTCATATTACTTTTTTTTTTGTTGATGAGCAGGAGCAGTTTGCTGTTGTAGACAACACTATAGAAGAGGACTGTGTGAGCAAGCAGCAGTGACTTGGAGGTGAAAGAATCCTGTAGTGTTATTTGCTTCCCACCTTCTGCAATTGCAGTACCAAAGCTCACTGTAGTAGTGGCTCTAGGCCTTTTTGTTTGTACTTATCATCCACAAGGTACCAATGTTTTTCTGAACTCTTATGCTTCTTGTTATGTGTTTACCCTTGGAGATGCTGACAAAAGAGTTAGGAATGGAAAAATATTGTGTTCCTGATCTGGGTCTGTAGTTCCCTAGAAACCCAGGGAGGCCTTGATTTTGATGTTACTTTCCTTTTTTTAGGGAGCAGACCAAACTATGAATAATAAATACAAGCTCTGGGGCAAAACAATTTTCCATTCATAAAATTCAACATTAAAGACCGAACAGTAATTTCTTAGCCTGCTGCAAAGCAATAGGAATTCCGTGTTGGACTAGAGAACTACTGACAGCTTCTTCAGCTTTTGCTGTGCCACAGTTAATGAATTGGTTCATCTTTGATTTTTATGTAGATAGAACAAAGGTGTCTCCAGCTAAGTGATGCAGATTAGTGTAGTTTTCAATCTGAGGAGTTTGAACTTGGAGAAATAAAGGCAAAGCAAGTCCCTTTGTTCTCCTGGCTTCTCTCTTGGCTTTCAGAATGAGAAATAGCCAGGCCATAACTTGAATAAATCAAGAAGAAGGAGGTGATGAAAGTTATGGTATTCTGTTTGGGGCTGAATTAAAACTTACTGCGTAGACACTGAAGTTTCTGCTTCAGTGATGACGGTGTGAGAAATCAAATCATAGGACACCAATAATTTTCTGTGGTCTGGATCCTGCATTTATTTGTATTTCAGCATGTGAGGGGTCCTGTTGGGGCGCAGGCAGAACATTGCAGGGAGGGAGGGGTAAGTTGCTGTCAGTGGTGCAGTGATTGAGGAGGATCTCTGATTTGAGTGCTTTTGTAAAGAGCATCTCAAGCATTCAGCAGGGAAATCTGACTGTGACTTGCTCTCCTCGCACCCTGGAGCAGGTCGTTGTTCTCCGAACTGATGACTGTCAGGTAGTAGAAGGAGGTGAAGGTTTGCAAGAGGCAGGAGAGCATCCTGGATCAAAGTGTTTGTTTTTTCAAGGTAAAGCTGCATTAAATTGGGGGGAAACAGACCAGCAACAGTGAAGAATATATCTATGCATTTTATCACTCTGCTAAACCCAGCTGTAAAATTTACCATAGGAAGGCTAATAAAATGGGAGCCACACAAGCAAACAGAGGGCATGGGATTATCAGCAAACATTTATTTTGGCTCTGGTGGAGCCACTCCCCTGATCAAAGAGGTTGGAGTTTGAACCTCTTTTAAGTTTTTCCCTGCTTGGACTGGGAGTGCCCTGATCTTGCATTGATGGTGTCAGTATCTGTGCAGCTGTGTGGAAAAGAGAATGTATTAGGAGGGACAGGGAAATTTCGTGAGGCTGCTTTACTGCAGTGTGAGACAGCAGAGGCTTATTTTACCTTTGCCAGCAACCGCCTGGTTTAGGAAAACAACCTTAGGCTTTTTGTATAACTAGATGGTATAGGTATTATCACATGCCCAACAGGGAATGCTTTACCATTTGCAGGCTCATGTCTGGTAGACTGAGGAGCTTTGTAATCCTTATCAACAAAATAGCCCGCTGGCAGAAATCACCTTGAGCCCCAGGCTCTTCCCTTCAGGAGCCTTTTCTGTGACTGATCTCTTTGTTCAGGGTTCCTCCTTTCTCCTCCCACAAGAGTTGCTTGAATCCCTCTTGCCAACAAGTCTCTTGGCTGAAACAAACATCTCCTCTCTGACCCTTTCAGGCTTCATGGTTGATGTCTAATGGAGGGGGGGCTCACCTGGTGAATGTGGTGTTCTTGTTCAGTCTTGCTGGCTGGAGTAATACATAAAGTTACATGGGTGAGGAACAGAGTAGTCTCGTGAGAGAACCAGAGGTAGGAGAAGGTTTTTTTATGTCCTCAGGAATGGAATCTTTCTATGCAAACATCTTGCATCTCACTTTATGTGTTTAGGGCAGAACAAAGGCAGCTTTACTTCTGACTTTCCATGTTTTTTTTTCTCCCTGCCTGTTTCATCCATTCTGTATTTCTTTTATTTATATTGTACTCTGTTGGGGGGACTGTTGTAGAAACCTGTGTGCTTGAGTTCAGATTAATTTTAAGGCCAACTCATAATGTGCTTGCACTAGAGAGGCGAGAGGGAAGCTGGGCTGGAATGTTACTCTCGTGATATGAATGGCTCTCCTTCCTGGGTCAGGGCAGTGCTGAAGCACCAGAGTCCCTGCTTCCAAGGCGAGACTGTGCTGAGCAGCAAGGGAAGAGAGCAGGCAGCAGCAGGTTAATTTTCCGGGTGTTAGACTGCAAAGGATTGCTCCATAATATATTCTTTTACACTTCTTTTTTTTTAAATAGCTCCATGTTGTCCAGCCAATGCTAGGCCAGAGTACTTGTTTTTGAGGCCTCCTGGAGGTGTAGGCGTTGAAGGGAAACGGAAGCAATCTGTAAGGCTGACAGAGCAATTCAAGCAAGACTTCCCCCTTGCTCTTCCAGGGTAATATGTGTGACCTTCTGCCCTCATATCTGCCACAGTCAGCATTCTTGCACTGCATGACGAAGGTCCTGCATCTATATGTGAGGTCTGGGAAGGCTTTCCTGTTCTTGGCTGGTTGATCCCTGTAGCATATGCCCCATCCTATTGCTGCACAGAAATGAGGGTCTCAGCAGTTACAGCCCTGTAAGGAGGCTGGATGAGAGCTGGATTTGTGGGTGCACCTTCACACTGAAGCACAGATGTGCTGGTATGAAGGAGTGGTAGGAGATGTGTTCATGTCTGGCAGTCTGGGATTTTGCCTGCTGGGACACAGAAGTCCCTGTGACTGGGATGTGCATGACTTGGTAGAAGCATTGTAGTAGCTGTTTCATCTCAGCTTTAGCTGATCAGTGAGTGTATTTGTAGCACACTGATCATTGTGTTTGCCCGAGTCCTATGGGAGCTCCTGGGGAGCAGACTCCTATCCCATCTGTCTCACTGAAGCATTTGTCAGTCCCAGAAAGGTTACTTTAGAATGATCCTGAAAGAGATTGGCATTTGTGCTCTAGGTGGATTCTTCATCATGGTCCATTACATGAGAGTTGAGGGTAAAGATAAGTTCATACTTTAGCTTCCCTGTGTCTTTTGGGACAAAAACTTGATTTCAGTTGGAATAACACCATTTACATGTTCCTTCTCCCTCTACTCTTTTCTCATCCTGCAGAACACCATCAAAATAACAAAATGCAACCACACTGGGATTATTTTAGGGCTGCACTGGAGAGCATAGGAGATGGTATATGAGAAATTTTAGCAATGGATCTTTATGGAAAGAGTAGCGTCTTTCAATATAACAGAAGTAACAGCATAAAGATACTTCCAATTCAGGCAATCTTGCCAGAAAGGGCTGAGAATCTGGCCCAGAATCTGACCATGGGGTTCACTTGTGTGTCATACCCCCCACTTCAAGGAGATCTGTGTGGAAATGTGCAGATTTTTGTTTTAGCAAAACCCTACCACCTTCTTGCTCAGGCTGCACATCCCTGGAGGATATTGCTCTTACCTGTGCACAGCTGAGCTGTGTTCAGAGCCTGGTTGTTGCTACAGAGCCCTTACTAAGCTTTTTGAGGCTCCTTCAGAAAGATAACTGCAGTAGCTGCCAGATGTACTAGAATTCAGGTGTGATAGCATGAATATACTGCAGATCTTATGGGACAGCAAGGGATTCTATTGCTGTGCTGGGATCAGTGAAGATGAACTCTGGTTTTTTTTGCTTGACAATGCCAATATGATGCCTGATTAGAAACAGGAATTTAAGGAAGAAACTAAGGCAATTCTTAGGCTGAACGAGTAAAGCTCTTTTTAATTTTGAGGACAGCAGAGATCTTAAGCTGCCAACCCCTGAATGATCTTTAGACAGCAAATCTCCCATTCTCTGTGGTATGACAAACATACCTTTCTCCTGCTATGGAGAAAGCTCCAGGTTAAGAGGTGGAATGTGGTTTTAAGATGTAGGCTTGTGTTTTCAGTTTAATTCCCATAGAAAAAGGGCAAGTGGATTTGTGATAGGAAACCAAATGCTGTTCAGCTGCTGCTGGGAGTGAGGCTTTGCAATGTTCATGCGTGAGGTGGACAGTAAAGGGTCAGAAGATCTCAAGGGCCAGAAGTCTCATGATTTAGAGATTGAATTACTTTTTTTTTTGGTCAGCTGAGACCTCTTACAGAAGATTCTGCTACAGATGCTCTGGGGGAACCTCTGTGCTGTGTGGAGGCAAAGGCTGACTTGTTTGCTATGGTGGTACTGGGGGGGGGGGGGGCGGCTTTCAGATGTGCCCAAGGCTATAAGGAGCCTGGGGAATTTGGTTAAGAGGATCTTGGCTATTATGGGGTCAGTGTCAAATACAAGTACTTGAACTAGCACTGTGTCTTTCATCAGATAACAGACCAGGAGGCTTGGTGGCAGGACTTTGGATTTTAGTCATGCTTTTGTTGTGTGATTGCAGTAAAACAGAGCTGAGCAAGTGGACTTTTTTGTGAATGCTACTGCTGAATAGGATTTTGTTAGGTTTGCCTCAAAGTATGGGTCTTCTGATCTTAGGGGTATCATGGGGGTCTGATGAATTTGAAGAGCTGCTGGTGTGAGGAGAATAAAAAGTTCCTGTGTCTGTATAGTGATACTATTTTATTGTTTATGTGGATCTAAAATGCAGCAATGATGGTGTCTTGGATGAAGTGTTTCTAAAGCAGCATAATCTGAAACCTGATTTGGGGAGTGAAGGTCAAAGCTGTGATGAACACCTTGACCTTCTCTCTTCTCTTCTTTTCCCCCCATCTCCAAACCACGGTGCAATAGAAATGGGCTGAAAGTGCAGTGTGGAAATGTGTTCTATCCCATCTTGTGTGCTTGCTGGTTCATGTTCAGCTGTGGTAAGCCTCCCTGTGTGAGCAGGTCTCAGATTTGCACTCCATTGTTGGGATAAGAGGTGAGAGTTTTGCTGCACAAGAAGAAAGCAAGAGACTCTCCTTTGCTGCTAGCTCTTGGCTGCTCTGAGGTGTTGGTCATCTGTGCACCAGGGATTCTTTGGCTGCTCAGGAATTTGTTTGAGCTGCAGAATGTGGGTGTGTAGGATGGAGGCCATATGTCAGAGCTTCTGGGTGGCCAGATGTGAGCCACAGCTGCCCTAACTGTATATGTTGAACCTCTCCAACGTGAGGCATGCATCCCAGTGCTTGTGACCAACCTTTGTAAGCTTGTGCTCAGCTCCAGGAGCCTCCTGTGTCTCTGATTCCTGCACATACTTTTTCAAATCATAACTCAGCCCTACCCCAGGCAGGATCCCAAACAGATTTCTACACTCTCTAACCCAAGCTCCTAATCCCGTGTGCTGCCCTGTGCTTGGTTATCTATCTATCTATCCATCCATCCATCCATCCGCTATGCCAGCTACAAAGGCTCTTGGAATGTGATGGTTTGGGGATGTGCTGCATTTGGAATATAATTTGTGTTACTTCTCCTGGGGCTTCAAAGCAAGGAACAGCTTGTCCTCTGAATAAAAAATATGTGTAAACATGACTGATACTTCATATTTAAAATGTGCTCTTTGAACTTGTTTCCCTCATCAACCCCTTCCCCCCTTAAACTTTGGAGAGATCCTAGAATCATGACAAAAATGAGAAAAAATAGTCTTTAATTATGAATTTATTGAGAAGCAAGAAGAGCACATAGCCTAGGTACAGAGTGATTCACAGATCACCTAAAAGACATTACAGAACAAAAAATTCCAGGTAGACTCTAGAAGACTAGAATGATATGAGTCCAGTGGCAGGACATCGATCATTGGAAAAAAGGCATGTTCATCCTATTTGCTTTAGTTCTGTGGTTATAACAAAAGCTGTGCTTGTGGAATCTCCAGACAGGCTCCAGAGAAGATTTAAGATGTTGAGTTCTGTAACTGCGTAATATGTGATATATGTGAAAGTCATCTTCTAGCCTGTGTTAGAAATGGATACCTCCATAACTTACTGCAAAAAAGTGTTTAGGCTCTCGCCTGTTCTGCCTCATGCTATTTTCATCCTAAAATGAGAGTGTTGGTATTGGATACTTTCTTCTTACAGCTGTATATATTAGAAGAAAAAAGTAGGCTACAGTGTGCATTTAGAGATAAAATTACCACTAGAAGATCTAGTAACTTCTTGAAAATAGCAAATCATGAAGAGGAACAGCATCAGAATCACCATGTGAGGATTATTTTCTTCAGAATCATGGCAGCATGCAGGCAGCCTACTTGACTTGAATAGTTTTGGTAGTCTGTAGCTTTCGTGAAATTGCTAATAATAGTCTAAATTATTTTTCACAGTAAAATCGGCACAAGCGACAGTGACGTGATCTTGATTAGTCAGCTTTGCTGAAAGAGTGTAATCTCCCTGTGTGAGACAAATGCAAAGCAAGAGATTAGCCCATCAGTACTATATAACTTCTTAAGTTTCTGACTCCTCTTTCTAGAAAAGATAACAATGCTTTTCCCATCAAGTTCCTCCAAAACCTTCCTGGACCAAATGTTTCAGAGGTGGTAAAGGATGTGCCTATATTTTCTGCCAAAATACTGTCCTCAGGGATATCAATGCTGACAGCACAAATTGAAAATTAAACAGTGCTAGGGGAATGAAATGGTTTGCTGCATAAAAAAATCCCTTCATATCTGTGTAAATTCTCATTATTTATATAAGCAAGCACAATATGGCCTGTGCTGTTTAGTAACTGGAAAAATAGGTGCTTAATTCTCTGGTGCTTCTCTTACATGGAACTTGTTGTTCACTCTTATTGATATGAATTTTTATAACAGAGCACACTGGGGGAAGTATGTGTATAGATGACTCAATCTATAATGAATTCCTATGTAATAAAGCCAGAAGTAGTCTAATTTCCAATTGTGTAGTTGAAGTTATGAATTCAGGCTTTGGGGAGAACTTATATCATTACAGTGCAAAAAAACAAAAAAAACCAAAAAACATAAACTGAACCTTAAAGAAGCCATGGCTATCTTGTATTGATCAAAATGGCTCTTTTCAGACACTTGGAGAAGGACTGTACAGGGAAGTGACCAAGGTGGCTTTAACAGATTTGGAAGAAGAGGTGAACTAGATTTTATTCACTGTGTATTGCTAGCACTGCAGTAATTATTTCTGGGTTTTTTTTTTTTGTTTGTTTGTTTGTTTGTTTGTTTGTTTTTTTTTTCTGGAGCATGTAGGGGGCAAAATGGTGGGGTAGGAGAGGTTGGCTGCAGTGACCTTCTCACTTTAAACCACAGAATGCTCTTGCCCTGTTTAGAGCCCTTCTGGTTGTGGAGTAGAAGGAGGCATGACTAGAATGAGTCTTTGCCTTTTGCAATGGGATTTTTAAAGCAATATGTGGATTGCGTCCTCACAAAGAGGTTCAAGTTAAGAGTAAAATCTAAATTTAGAGAGAGGCCCAATGGCAACATGCTCTTGAGAATAGAGCCTGGTTGTAATTCCTGGGTGGAGCATGCAAACATCCCTCAGGCTTCTCAGATGAGGCTGTTCTTTGCAATGAGCAAAAGACAATTGCTGTATGGAATCATTCCTTTTTGTCAGCATGGGAGGATGGTGTTATTTGCCTGATTGATTAATTAACAAAAAGAGGCTTCCTGTTCCTTTTCTCACAAGCACATTAAGTCTCTAAAAGCTGATAGTTTAATTCATAAAAGAGACTTCTTAATAACTAATTTCCATTTCTTATTCGCAAATAGATTTCTTTTTTCTCCTTCAGAATAATTTTTTGCTTGTCGTAAAAATTGTTATTAAAAGAGTCTTGCGACAAATCTTGGAGTTTCTGGCTAGTTTGCCCAGAACTGGAGTTTTACTGGTCTGTGTGCATGTTTCTATGGCTTCTTCTTGGTTTAAAGACCTATTCTTCAGTTTGTCTTGAGGCTTTACTACCTAAGTATGTTAGTAAAGCTGCTCCTGGAGCAGGATGCTGATCGATGTGATCTCAGGCACGCCTGTGTGAGATATCAAAAAGCAATGCTCAACACGGCCTCTGTAGGTATAGCCTTTAGAGAAGCAGGCTGGTTAGGGTGGGATAACAGTCTGCATAAAGGGAGTCCAGCTCCCTGTGTGAAATCCTTGGGAAAATGAAGGTCCTGGTTGCCACTATGACATGACCAAAGAAAGGTTGAGACATATGAGATGGTAGCGCTTACGGAGGCTTGATCCTCCCAGAAGCCAGCTATTCTTGTTATCATCTCTGCAGGTCTTGGCAAGCAAGCCTGGTTCTTTGGGACTCATGTCTTTGTTCTGTATCCCTGTTCTGATCCTGGTTTTTTTTTTTTTTCCCTGCCTAGAGCAATCCAGTGCTGAGCAGATCCCAGACCTCATCTTTGAGCCTCTGACATATGTTTTATGTCTGCTGCTGAAGAACTGAGAGCTCGTGCTGTGACTCTCTGAGCAAACCTAAGGAGTATTTGACTGACCACCTGAACTCTATGCTTTTGTAGTGGTGACTGTGATCCTTTCTTTGCCATGTTCTCAACACTGATAATCAAAAACTTTGCCTTCTTCCCTTCAATCCAATCTCTTAGTTATATGTCTAAAAAATCCTTTGTGATGTACTGATCAAATATATCTTCATGCTGTGCCCAGTTAAGAGACAGTTGCATACAGCATTTGAGATCTGTCTTTTCTTGTAGTGTGACTCGGTTGCACTTTGAGGAGGAGACTTAGCTGTGTGTGGAGAAGGCTGCCAGTAAAAGTATCTGTAGTGGATGACCAGGAGATTCACAACAGTGCCTAGAGTACTGCCTTTTTTCTCACCTTCCTAAGAAATTATTTTCTTATTTTAAGGCTGCATAAATCCATAGAAAGTGTTCTTGGCCTAATAACTTGTACCTTCTGTTGCCACCTAGAAGACCTTGGTCTGTGCCTGACACCATGTACGTACAGTGGAACACATTTAATTCCAATAGCTATCTGAATTGCCTTTATAGCAATGAGCTTCTCCAAATTGTTCAGTTCACTAAGGACTGAGCAAAATTGCAGCCTTGGTCTCTTGGGAGTCCTCTGGAACTGCTTTTTTTCTTGCTATTTTAAGAGTAAGAGAGGGGGAGCTGATTAAAGAGCTCCATGTCTCTCTGACTTAATGCTACTGGTTCAGAGATCTGCTATCCTGAAAAATAACTTTGTCTCTGGATAGCAGTGCCTCTAACTCTTAATTTCATACTGAAAAGCATTATTCATATAAAACACTGTCAGATAGAGTGTGCCAGCTGGGGAAGCCTGGGATGTGCTGATGTGATTGCTGGTAGCCCTCTGACCATACCTCATCTGCTTGGGAACACAGCTGTGACCAACTTACCTGAGGGATTTCTTTGATTCCCAATGTGACTGGTCCTTCATAATAGAGATGTTCTGGAAAGCAACAATGGTGATGGATGGTTAGGCATGCAGCACGTGAAGGAAAAAGTCAGGTGATTATAGATGCTTCTTTTGTAATGACATTTCAAAGCCTCCAGTGACAAGTATAACGGAACTGCAAAATGCTCCATACACAGTCCCGCAACAACCCTCTTGAGGGAATTATCAGAATGTACACTGCCTTATGGGGTAAGAAAGGCAGAGCTTGGGCTCAAGGAGTATCTGCAGCCCTTGTGAATGGAAAAGGTGGGCATGTCTTTGCACAACCAGGTGACTGTTCCTATGCCATGACACATCCTGGAAATGAAATGGGAGGGGGGACTGCCAGACTCAAGTTCTTTAGCATGAACTATTAAACACCTGCAGCTGCAGTAATTGAACTGTACTGTTTTGGTAACTTTTAGAAAAACCAATCTGAGCTGTTTGTGTAGGTGTGGACTTCTGACTGCTTGCTGAACATGACTTTAAAGTAATAAGAACGTGTCTGTCTCTCTGCTGAGGGAGTGTTCATCAAGAAGTTACATGAGGTATTAAAGTCATGGTAGCTGTGTTGGTGACTGGAATAGAGACTGGGAGTTCCACCTTCCAATCCTCATCCCCCTAAACATACGAGGCATGCCTGCTCTTGGCTGTTGAAGAAAGGGCAACTTCGGCATTAATGGAGAGAATTAGCAAGCTGTTCTGCAGTTCCTCCTACTTTTTCTTAGCTTGCTGGGCCAAACTGTGCAGACTTGACTGAAAATAAAACTTGTAGATGTTTCAGTATTTCAGAATTTCTTGTACAACGTGCCCCACACACAAGTCTAAGAACTGTTTAAGGACTCTTTTGTAAGTGTCATGAAATAGTCCTTACTTTGACAGTGACAGAGGAGTAAGTGTTTAATCATGTTTATATGAGTATGTGCTGGCATTTTGATGCTTGTCACTTCTAGAGAGTTGTTTTAGTCTAGTCTCACTGTTGGTTTAAACTGTTTCTTGTGAAAGGTTGGATAAAAGCTTTGTAACATCTTTAGATTGTATGGTCCATCTCACCATGCATGGACTTTGAAAACAGTCCACAAAAGCTCTTCCCACACATGATATGAAATGTAAGTCTTGTAACAAAATTATATGAAAGAATCATGACAATAAGATAAACTAGGAAAAGGAGAAACCTGAGGTATCACCAATGTTCTACACCTTTGCATTTATGAGAAGTTTGTATAATGTAATGCTCTGATGATCCTGGGGGGTGGAAAAGATGCAAAACAAAACAAGATGCCCTGTAAAACCTAATCCTAAAATAGAGAACAGAATAAGTATGTCTTAGCTTGTCAATCTCAAACTGATCAACTATGCTACAGCAATTGTACTGTACTCATTCCCCTCTGCATCTCTGACTAATGCACATGGACAGCAAGAAGTCTTGTTGTTTTCAGACAACAGTCACCACTGCTGTTCCCTTCTGTGCACAAAGCAAGAGCCCAGGAGTCTGACACATCTCCACTGCAGAGAGCGGTGACTCAAAAATTTTAAAAATACAGTACAGCCCACCTCCTGGTTCACAACTTTAATAGACTCTAAATGGGAATTAAAGGCACTGAAGTCTGCATAACTTAGGTGATGAGTGACTCCCCTGAGACCTGAGCTGCGTGTGTTGGTGTGATCCTAAGGCATATTGGGAGCTGCCCACTCAGGGTAATGTGGACCATGCAGTGGTGGGGCTTGAGCTTTGTGTGTCCTTTTGTTCAGTAGAGAGCCTTGTAGTACTACCTTCCTTCAACTCACAGCCTAGCAAATCTTGGATGACAGCACAGGAGAGTGAAGAGGAAACTGGGCAGCAAGCAATCACCCAAAGTCCTTCTGCACAGGGACACAGAAGCTTCTCTTGCATCATGTGTCTTGTTAGGAGCTCATCTAGGCTCTCAGAAAGCCATCCAGAATCTAAAAACATAGATGCAGCATTCAGGCTCTGCAAAGCCTGTATTTTAAAATGAAGTAGGTATCATGAGGGCATAAATTTGCCTCTGAAATTATGGCAATGCTAATCTCTCATCTAGTGTAGGTAGAAGCTATTTTTCCCCACACACTTCACTGTGATAAAGTAACTAGATGAATGCAGTCTCAAGGCTCTGCCTCAGCCCACTCTGAGAAGTTTGCCTTGATTGCTCTGATGTGTTGTAGCTATGCCTTTGCTCAGTTATCAAAGAAATTACCATCATGGGCTATATTATATTTTAGGGAGCCTTCAAATGTGGAGCAGCAGGGGCTGCTTGTTCAGTTTAAGGTCCACATTTACTGCTTTATGCTTCAGATTTTTAACCAGGGATCTTGCTGTGGTTCACAGCTGAAACATATGGAGCTACTGGAGAGAGCCTAGGTAAAGGCCATTGATATAATTAAGGGACTAGAACATCTCTGCAATGAAGAGACTGAAGGAGCTGGGACTGTTCAGCATGGAGAACAAAAACATTAGGAGACAGCATATCAATATGTACAAATACCTGAAGTGGGGTTGTAAAAGAGGATAGAGCCAGGCTCTCCACTGGTGCTAGGGGCAGGGCAAAGAGGCAATGGGTGCAAACTAAAACACAAGAACATCAGAAAAGACTTTTTTTTTACTGTGAGGGTGACTGAGCACTGGCAGGGGTTACTCAGTGAGCATCCATCCTTGGATATATCTAAAAACCTTGCCCTGGACACAGTCATGGGCAGCTGGCTGTCAGATGGCCCTGTTTGATGTAGGTGGAACCGGATTAAATGATCTTCAAATGCCCTTTCCAACCTCATCAATTCTGTGGTTCTGTAACCAGTCCTTTGGAAAACTCCTGTGACCTTCCTTGCTTTAATGGGGAGGGGAAAACTATGCTGCTTGGAAAGTATATCCTTATAGGAAAGCAAGGGCAGCTTTCATTTTCAGCTAGTTGAGACCTGTCAAAATACTATGGATTCATAAATTTGCTGAATTTTATCATTCATATTTGCTTTGGACCATTGAAACCTCCTCAGTGGATCAGGCTTTTCAAAGACCATTCACTTGCATGGGGATTTCTGCTATAATTCCAGAAGTGTAAACATCCTCCAAAGCTTGGAGGACTGCAGTTTATCACAGCATCCTTAATATGCATTTTTTTTCTCCACATATTCATATGTTTTTTACATTCCTCCATTGGAAGAGGATGAACGCATCTGCTGCAGTAAGTGTAAATGTCACATACACTGAGCCTCATCTTGTGAAAGAATTCTGTGGTCTTTCTAGAGAAAAGCCCAGTTGTGCTGGCAAAAAATGCTCATGCGTTTGGAAGAGCATAAACCATGAGTGCATTTTTCCAATTAAATATTCCCTTTTTTCTTTTTTGGTCTGCTAGTAATTTATGGTACCTGTCAAGCATGCTGTCATCCGTGATGTGCTTTTAGTCCTTTTTCTTATAGATTTATCTGAAAGTGATTTCTGATAGTAGAGCTGCTTAGAAAATATTTCTAATGTACCACTGCATCAAGGTGATACTACTGTATTTTTGTAGCAGCTTCTCAGTGTTGTTTCTACCAAAAGTGACTTAGTCCTTTTTATTGCTAGTGAGCATGCCTTTAGTAGCTTCCAGTCTGAGCAGAGCTTTCAAATGCGTAAGAACTTCCTGAGGGTTACTTCAAATTACTAGTTATCGTTTGTCATGAAGATGCCTCTCCTTCCTGACTAAACACCTATAATGAAGTTCTCACTCCTCTTTCTCAAATCTTCCTTTCACTGAAAATCTTTATGCGTTCTCACACTCTTGTACTATATAAAGGCCCTGTACATCTGCACCCACCTCTTCCTTTCTCTATGTTTTAAATATTTTTAGTACTTCAATGCTACATGTTGGAGTTCTTCTAGGACACAATCTTGCACCCATGCAACTGACACACAGCTTCTGTGGGTGCTATGGATGTAGGAACAATGTGAAAAACTGCCAGCTATAGAGTTGAGTGGGAAAAAACACATGTAAATACATGGCCAGATGAGAAAGTTTTGTGTGTTTTACCTTTTGCTAAAAGGTGAGATGTAGGGGCTAAGCAAGGTGGCATTGTGTGTCAGCTCAAAGACCTAGCTTTTTGGTATTGCTGCTTTCTCAGAAACAGCTACCTGTATTCTCAATGTGATAGTCAGTCTTTTAATTCTTGTTATGTTCTCCACTTTTATTCACAAATACTATTTTAGAAACTTGCTCACTGTAACACCTACTGAAAGGGGCAATAATATAAAAGAATGGACTTTTGAAGCAAGGTGGGGATTACTCTATGGTTTGGGGAGTGTGCACCAGGAATTGTGCAAGTGCTCTGATGCTGCCTCTGTCAGTTGAGCCCAAAAGAAAACTTGCAGAGGATGCAGCTCTCTTTTTGTCAAGTAGCTTTGCTTAAGCCTGCAAGCTGTGGTCAGCACATTGCTTAATACTACCCTGGAAGATCTTCCACTCTGATTTTAGTGATTGCATTGGGAAATCTGTTAAATCTTATGTAACTGTTTTCTTTGGAGGAAATGGGGAATAACCACCACTTTCTACTAAAAAAGAGGAAGGCCTGAGTTCATGTTATGCCACAAAGAATTTAGCAATTTTGTTGCTATTGTTCTTAAGTAGGCAGTGGCAAATTTCCTTGCAAACTTGGAGCTAACAACTTCACAACATTCATATAGCTCAAAGAAAAAGATCTTGGAATCCTATTTATGAGTCTGAGTGAGCAGTGCCAGACATGACCTTTGGTTAACAAAACTAGTAAATACTACGTGATTATGATGAACATGAAATCTCTAGCTATATTAAGTCTTTCCAGCACAGAGAGTATTTCCAGTCATGAAGAAACTGTAGCATTATAGGAGAGCAAATATAAATAAAAAAGAAAGGAGACTTCCCTCAAATAACTAAGACTTTACACCTTGTCTGGCTATTAAAAGTCTCTTTTTCTTGTACCTTCGGCTCTGCTTTTCCCCACAAGTAAGTGGATCAACAAAACCTGTAGAAGTTCTGTCTAATTTTGGGAGAGGGAGGAGCAGGCAATTTTTGACCTCCTTGTGAAAGGCAAGCAAATTCTGTGTGAAACTATATTGATACTCAGGCCAGGTCTGGCCAGATGTTGGAAATGTTGCCCACACAACAGGGAAGAAGAGGCTCTCCATTAAGAGCTTTAGTTGAAAAAGCTGAAAGGGCTCTCTGCTCTCCTGTGTCTTAGTAGTCTTCATACTTGGCCATTCACAAGTTGTCCTTCCTGCCCAGGCATTAGGTCAGATTTACAGCTGTGCTAATATGGTAAATTATGCCTGAACTGCCTTAAATTGGTCTTCAGCTCAATTCTCTGTCCTAAAACATGGGGTAGATTCAACTGTCAACTAATTAAGAAATACCCCATTTTCAGTTTGAACCTGTCTGAGAAAGTTCACTTCTTTCCTACTGTGACTTAATTATTAAGTAAAAACAGCTACTGAATGAGAGAGTGTGAATTTAAAAGTGCATAGCAGATGTCTCCACACTAAAGTAAGGATACTTCTAAATGAAGATATCTAGTATTATTTAAACAACTAACTATGTGTTTATATCATAATGTACTTCAATTAGAAGAAACAATCTCCTTGACAGTTTAAGATTAAGAGACTTGGAAACCCCAGGAGGTTTTGGCTTTGTAGCTTAGTGTGAGAATAGCAGTTTGTGCTCAGCTCAGGACTGACTCTACTTCTCCTTAATGTATTCACTAAAGGATGTTATTGAGTACTTCATCAGAATAATATAGTTTTTCAGTAGGTCTGTGGGTGGGTTTTCTCCTCCTGTAATTCAATACACAATTGAAGAAACTTCTGAATTAAATTTTTTGTCTATCTGGCTTACAGGATTTACATAATTGGTTGCTCATGCAGCGTTTCTCTATTATTCTTTGTGATAGTTTCATGCAGTGTGAAATGTATTAGCAATTTTCCAGGGGCTGTCTTAGTAGTAGTGCTGTGCATGGTCTTTAAACTCATGGCCCTTGCACATGAGTTATTGCAGTGTTATCAGCTTGAAGATGCGAATGAATGGAAGGAAAGCAGACTTCTGGAACTAACTGGTGCTCTGACAACTCAAACTCCTCTGTGGCTTTACCTGTTTTTTAGTAAAATCAGCCTAAAGAGATGATCATGATGTAAGAGGGATTTAAAAATTACTGGATGCATGGTTACTGCAGTCCAGAAGCATGACCATAGCTCTTCCAAACATGGCCCAGCTAATTTGGCACTACCTGGCCTGGGCTGTGGCAGAAGGGGCCTTGAGGTGCCCAAGCTCACCTGGGCCCAAAGATGCCTGTATTCTGGGGGCCAGTAATAGCAAGCAATAGAGCAAGTCTTCATCAGTTGGCAGTATGACTGCCATGAGCTGAATTTGTCTGCTGCACAGGCACACGTTGAACAGGAACAAGATGCAAACCACAGATGCTGGCAAATAATATCTTGTTCCAAATATCCTTATTCAAGCATATTTCCTCATAAAGTGATTAAAGAATTGCCTTTAAGGACAGAAGGTGTGACTTGCATAATAGTGAAGAACATTTTCGGAATGGTTGTTTGTTTGCTCAGCCATTTCTTTTACAGAACTAGCCTTTATTTTTATCATACTTCTTGCTCACATGACAAGCATGTGCCTCTAAATAGGGCTTATGAACCTCTCTGCTGGTGGATGGGGGTCACATAACCACAGTTATTTTTAATGGACTTGAAATCCCATGTGCGTGCAATATTCTGTGATTAAAAGTAAAGCAAACAAACAGGTTGGGGGGAAAAGCAGGCCCTTAAATTAAAATGTCTCTGTCCTACTGTGTTCCTGTCACCCATTAACATGCTGGTGAAGTAAACAGAACATTGCGATGTATTGGTGCAGTCAACAGCACAGCAGGTGCATCCTGCTTGGAGTATTCAGTAGCCATCAAACACTTTGAGTGCTATCTAAATTACCTCCTTTCTTCTTTCCACAGAAAACAAGCTTGGAATGACCCGGTCCGCAAAGTGTTTCTGAGTAGGTTAAGACAGTCTTTCCATTTATGATCATGTCCAGCTTGACATAGAGTTCCTTGATGCTGTGTCCTACACACAAATCAGAAAGAGAGCTCAGAGAAAGTAGAAGGATAAACAGGTTCATTACTTTATTTTAAAAAATATTCAGTGTTTTCCTCCCTGCTGTTTGAGCCATTATATTCTTTCTCTTCATGGAGAACTCCTGATACATAGAAATCCGTGCTTCAGGAACAGGTCCTTCATAGGCCCTTCAAGGTATATGACAGGGAACATAATAGCAGTTATCTTGATGGTTAAATAAACTATGCCCATGACTGTTTTCCTTACATCTAAACTTTTCTTGTGTTCTAAGCAGAGGGATCATATCCAGCGGGTCCCTGGGGGCCACTGTGACCTGTAACTGCTGCCTGGGCCAAACATGTGCCAGGGACCAGCGCAGCAGCTTGACAGTGCTAGGAGATTGCCTGCTTATGCCTGACACAAGCAGAGCCAGTGAGGCTACTGGATTTAGACAGAGGTCCTGTACTCTGACTTGTGGAAAAAGTATTTGCAAATGTCTGTAGTGTGATTTTTTCAGGCTTGTTTACCTTTGCAGCCACCTGAAAACTGATACTCCCTGGGCAAATAGGCTGCATGTCTCACAGGAAGGGAGACCTTTTGAATGCAAGGAACCATTCTGAGGTGCTAAAAGACACT
The DNA here is from genome assembly GCF_963662255.1 of Cinclus cinclus. Taxonomy (NCBI): domain Eukaryota; kingdom Metazoa; phylum Chordata; class Aves; order Passeriformes; family Cinclidae; genus Cinclus; species Cinclus cinclus. The sequence continues at coordinate 67,308,675 of NC_085046.1, forward strand.
TGGCATACAAATTTATTTTCAGCAACAAGAGCATACAGAGGCACTTTCATATTTATGCTCTGGTAGTACAGGATCTAGATGAGCTTCAGGCTCAGGTTTGCAAGAGGTGGCTTTCCTGTGAAAGAATCACAAAGCAAGCTATAGCTGATATGAAATTTTGCACCCAGTTTTTACCTTTTATTACTGAACAGTCAAGTGCTGAAGGGTATAATTTCATCTAGTGCAGGTGGCAAATTGGTGGCGTGGCTGCTGCCTCAGGCCAGCACTTTCCCAGCATACTTCTCTGTACAACCATGAGGGACAAAAAGGTGTCCCGACGTTGCTCCATGGGAGTCCATTCAGTCCCCTACCTGCAAGGGTCGCAGCCTTGGAAATTTGGTGAGGTACTGACTCAAGAGTGTGGGTGCTGTAGCTGTCTTGTTCAACAAGACTCTTCCCAGAAGACTTAGCTGTGAAGATGATGAACTCTAGAACAGCCCCCCCTTCCCCCTTGGCTCTCCATGTGTACAAATGAAGAGTAGCAGCAGAATAGGGGCTGAAGGCTGACAAGACGTGTTTAGGGTGACATATGTAGTCTGAGGCTGAGCTGATAACAGAACTGACATTTTTGTAACCCTGCACAGGTTCTGAGATTTCTAAGAAATTAAGCCCACTCATGTTTTATAGGAGATTGTCACCCGCTTACTTCTTAATACCTGCACTTAACATGAATTACCTGTGTATGGTGTGAGAAAATAACAATTCACTTACTTAGGACCATTGCAGCTCTGATGTTAAAGGTGTGGGTTGCAATATCAGAACAGTGGTCGATACTGAGAGCAAAATCTTGCTGGGGATCTGTTTGAAGACACAAAGCAGTGGGTTACAAGTTGTATTTTTAATGAGATACTGACTGTATAGAAGTAAATAAAATATAATGTGTTATAAAAAACAAATTACATATTCTTTAAAAGCTGTCCAAGAAGTGCTCAAAGCTCCTATACCCTGCCTTCAGTAATTACTTCTGTCCTTCCTGCCCCTTTGGTCTGAGGCACACTCAGATGGTAACCTGTGTGAGGATAGAATCTACTGTGTAGGAAAATTAACCAAGTTCAAAGAAAGCAAGTTCCCTACAATGTTGGGTAGCCAATACTTATTCAATGGTGAAGTCTCAGCACAACTGCTCTTCCCAAAGAGCTCTTCACATTGCCATTTATTCCTCAGCACTGATGAGGAATTGTTTATGAAGATGCTTGTTAATTAATTTTTATCACAAGATGGCTTGGTGAAGCTGATTAGGAAACTGAATTCTGTAGTGGGATGGAAAGCCCAAAACTGAAAATAAATTATGTTAACTGTGATACTGTAGCACTTTTTTCTGGGTCCACCATCCTGTGATATTTCTAAGCCAGGAAATATTCTACATTTTTCCTTTTCTGGGAGACTTTAGCAGAACTGTGGGGACAAAGGGGAGCCCTTTGACTGATAATTGTCATGAATGTGATTCTTTCCAATTCCTGTAGTATCTCTTTCTCTGCAAAAAGTTCTAAAACTCTTATAAAGGACATGATTGTTTTTCCTACCACTTCCACCTTGTTCCTTGCTAGCCTCCATGAGACTCGATGGTGTGCCTGAAGGCTGGCCATGTCACTCTCTGGTGACAGACAGCAGCAACAACCACTGACAGCTCAGCTGCCACAGCCAATAGAATTTATTTCCAAAGCTGTGGCAGGAGGGGAAAGATCTGGCCAATTTGGAAAAACACCTCGAGCCTCAAACTTGCTTTAGGCATAGTTTTGTCCCTCATTATGGCTTTCCAGCCAGCCTGTACATCCAACATTGTTCTCTGTAGAAAAAAAGAGAAGCAACTCTGTCATGTGCAGAAGCAGGCATAGGCTCCTTCGTTTACACGGATCTGGGAGTGACAAATATAGATTTGGGAACTGAGTTCTAATTATTGTTGCTTGAGCTAATCTGACCGAGTTGAAAATAACAGGTTGGGAGAATTTTCCTTTGATGATGTGGTGAAACTTGAGTCGCAAGTGTCCTCTGTGAGGCTAAGCCAGCATCCCCACAGTCTAACCCTGTTTTTGAAGCAGTGCCCCACAGCTGTAGCAGCTGGCAATCAGCAAGCCTTTGTGACCAAACCCTGATTCTTAGCAGGGATCACAGAATGAATAAAAGTGTTGAGAGGACCTGGAGGACTTTAACTAAGCTGGGTTTTGTGATCCTACAGATTATCAGTGTGCTCTAACAGGAGTACCTGAGCCCTAAATTCTGGTAAATTGACTACTCAAAGGAGGGAAATAAAAAGCACTGGGATGTCCAAACCTCTGTGTCCCTGTGCTGGATTTTGTCTTCCACTCCACTAAAGAAGTCTCTGCAGTTGCATAATCTGCTTGGGACAAAACGTTAGTGCCTGGAGTTGTTTATCAAGTGTGACCACAGTAAGAGGGTTGTCTTTCCCCTTTTTTCTTATTCCTGTCAGTTCCAGCTTTGTTTTTGCAGCTTCAGAAGCTGTTGGAATCGGTTAGGAGAGTAGTTTCCTGCTCCAGCTGGAAAGCATGTCAAACTTCTCTTTTCTCCAGGACCGTTACTCCTGCTTCCCCTCTGGTTTCTACCCCCTCTCAGGGCTTGGTTTCCTCTTTTTTCTGGACTTCTGCTAGAGCCGCTCTTGTTTCTGTTTTGTGTATGATGTGATGATCAGGTTCAGGAAACGGCTGCTCAGATTCAGAGCAATTTGGGCATTGATGCCTACAAATAGTGCTGGTTGTCAAGTTACTAAAATTGTTGGTTCTGCAATTTCAAGAGAGAGTTATGGTCAAACATGGCAGTAGAACATATATGATGGTCTTCTCTTTTAAAAGAGACTAGGCTGTACTTCAATGAACAAATTAAATTGTGGTGTTTGGGCTAGAATTTGAACTTCTAGTTTAAAATTTCTCATAGTTAACTGAGTAGAAAGGGTATGTTCATGAAACTGAGTTTTTTTGGAAAGCTTGGAGCTTCTTACAGTGACCCTGATCTCACGGTTATTTTAGTTTGGATGTCTGTATATTTCTATGGGTTGACCTCCTTTGACAGATAATACATTTTATAATGCACTGTAGCCATGGATGTCTTCTACTGCAGTGCTTGTGATGCAGCATAGGATCCTGACATATTCAGGAGGTGTTGTCTGGTCCTCAGGAGGTGTTGTCTGGTCCTCAGGAGGTGTTGTCTGGTCCTCAGAGAAGAAGAGTGTGGAAGCACTCACATGAACAATTCCAGAAAAAAAAGTGAATTGGAGCAGCTGGAGTTTTTGTTGCTACTCTGTTGCTGAGAAATGTAAAATTTTCCACTGCCAAAAGCACCCCAATTAATTATCTGACCATCCCAGTGGAAATTCCTGCTCAGATTTAGCAATCCCACTTTTCAGTCTTAGATACTGTGGAATATATGGGGGCCTCCTGCTGAAATTAATTGAAAGAATGACTGTGTTGCTAAAGCTATGGTGCCCAGGAGTCTGGATTCCCAAACATGTAGGGAGAAATGTTGCTACTATAATGAAATTAATGAAACTAGTGGGGTTTAACCTCATGATAAGTGAAGGAGTCTGTAAATTCAGCTGGGCAGTATGCACTGAGGGATTGTGCCATACCCCTCTTCCCTTAAATCATGAGGAGTCCCTCCTGTGGCCAAGGCAACTCAAGGCAATTACCATTTTTGTTTTTCATCTCAGATGTACAACTGTGAGTCACTGTGTGTCTCCTATGGAGGTTTAATACTTATTCTTCCTTGTTTGCCTCAATCTGAAGTGAGCTAGTTAGACTGAAAAAAATACGTTATGTCTTTCACATGTGCAAAGCAATAACATTTACTGTTAGATCTCTAAAATACGTGGGGCTGCCCTTCAGCCTTCTACTTCCCTGCAACATTTCATGGTGCACAGTACTGTATGTTCCCAGACTTCCCTCCACCTACTCCCTTCAATCTGCTCCCTCTCCCATAATTAAAGCTAGAAACTCTTTAACTGGTTGCAGAATTTTGCTTTTCCAGTTCAGCTTTGATATACCACCAACACTCATAATGTTATTGGAAATTTTGCAAACACATTGAAGTTTATCAGCAAAAATCTGCTTACTGAAGGGGAAAAGGGCATTTTTTGTGTATCTAGTGAGTAGGACTTGGGCTGCAACATATTTACAGCTAGCATGAAAGGTGTCTGGAAGCAGAATTTCAACTGAAGTTTCTCTCCAGGCAGTACTAAATTTTGGGCAACCGCTCTGGGAAATGGGAATGTCTTCGGCTTTTGTAAACAGTCAATGCACTCCAAGATCTTTCAGACTTGTTATTTGAACCTGATGCTGTGGCTGATGCCGAGCTCTCAACTGTATCTAGCACTGCATGTCCAGCTTTCACTGAAGACTGGCTTCTGTAGCACAATCCTGCTTTGTGAGAAGTGAATTTCGTATGTACCAGGCATCTTGCTACCAACCACCCCTTACATGGCTTAGTGTCAGCTGAGCCCATGCATCCTCACTGCCCATTTCACCCTTACTCAAGTACCCTTGAGATTTGTGGAGATTTGTTCCTATATTGACTTGGGATGTGGTTTGCCATGGGCACTGGCACTACAGAGCAAAATTTCAGCCTGACTTATGATTTTGAGGTGTTCACAGTGATGGGTTTGGCTGGGTTTTCTTTAGAAGACTGAGCAGGTGTGTGTAGTACAGCCTAGAAGCTCAAATAAGTTCCTGAACTTTTCTTTCTAGAGTTTTTTTCTCCTGCTTTTGTTCTTGGCTGAAGGCTCATAGGTAAATTAGCTCATATGTATTTACAGCACTGTAGCCTCAGTGACAAGGACAACAGACAGGAACTCCCTTTTGTGCCCTGGTTACTGCAGTTGTGGGGCCAGTGGCTCCTGTCCCTGCTGAACATGGGTGCGCACAAAGGCACAGGACTGTGAGCTGGGGCTGCCTTTACAGCCTCCTGGGAGGGGATCTCCAGAGCCCAGGATGAAGTAGACAGCTGGGAATGATAATGTGCTAACCCACTGTGGCAATGTCCCTCAGAGCCTGAGCTGCTAGATGACTAAGTGGGCATTATAGAAACTTCATGGCCAGATGGGAAGCACCTGTTCAAGGAATTTTGCTGTGCTGGTGTACAACAGCCTCTGTCTTTTATTGTTCTCCCCCCCCCTCTCTCTCCACCCTCTCTCCCTCCCTCCCTCCCTCCCTCCCTCCCTCCCTTCCTTCCCTTCCTCCTTCCCTCTCCCTCCAGTCTTTTTAACTCTCTGGTACTGGCTTCCCTCTCTTCTGAATCTGCTCTAAAATTTCATTGCTTCCATATGAGCATGAAAATCAGTGGTATGAGTGAATAACAGCAGCAAGCAGATGAGCTTTGCTTGTAAAGGTCCGCATCTGTAAGTCTTGGAGTGGTAAGAAGACCCTCCAAAATGGTAAGTTTTGGGTGTTTCAAAATAACACTTTTAGGAGCAGATAAGCCGCAGAATGGAATATAATGGCACAACTGCACTTGGCTGGGGTCATATAAGGACAAGCTGGTGCTAGAGGAGATGGAAATTAGCACAAGGAAGAAACATTTAGCAATTACCCAAAACTCCTCACCTTCAAAGCTTTTAATAAAATTAAATCATTAGTCTTTACAACACTCAAGGTGATGAAAGGAGAGGGAAAGAATGAGGAACTGTTTGGGATTTCAGACTTTATATGTTCGTTCAACAATTTCCCTTTAATGTCTATTTAAATAAATTAACCTGAATGCTCAAGGTTATATTTGACACTGGAATCTACTTATAAGCTACTGAGGAAGAAGCATCAGGTGAATTAGCAGCTCTCCGGTTATGCATCTGCATTTCCCTGAGCTCCTTCAGTTGAACAAACTTCCCTTTGGGCCTGCCTTCACTGCGTGCCACTGCCACATCCAGACGTGTCTGGGAGGGATAGAGTGACCCTCTGTTCAAAGGACAGCAGAATAAATTGTGGGTCTCACACTGGCTATGTCTACTTTATTGTGAGAATGCTTCATCCCGAGACATTTGCCTTAGCCATGACCAGCTCCAGGCTTTTGCCTGATTTGGACTGGAACTCTGGCCTAGTTCAATCACTCTGGCCTCATTTGCAGAAGTCACTGTATGTTTTATCACCTGAACTTTTCTGGCTTGCTTAGGCAACATAGAGGAGAAGGAATAGGGAAGATTAGAATTTGTGTATCCTTAATGTCCTGGGGCTAGAGACTGTTGGAGTTCCCCTTTGAAAAGAGCGCTGTCAACTTGTGGTCTCTGAGGTTGTTCAAACCCAAACCTCCATAGTTATTCACACCTATGGAGTGAATAACTCTGCTTCCTTTCTGATAAAACTTACATGGCTGTAGAAGAAAGCCTGAAGATTTGGTTTCAGTATAATCTGTAAACTAAAAAAGCCCAGGACATATAGCAAAAGAAACTTAAAATGTGACTTTAAAAAAATAATAAAAAATAAAGGTTTATGCAAGTTAAATACCTCCAGTCCTCTCCCAAGAATACTGAACACCAGTAATGCATAGAGCAATTATATATTTCCTGGTTAGACTAAGGCACAGTCATTACTGGTGGTGCATATGGCCTTGGTTTTGGAGCAAGATGATTTCAGTGTCTTACAAAATTAATTTAAATAAAAGACAAATATTTTGTCTCATGCTATTTCAAATAAAGCTCATTGCGGAGTATAACTTATGTCCAAATGTGCAAATACTAAGAAACAGTAACTCAGAAAGCTTCCCCAAATGTTAGGTGGAGAAGAGAGGAAGCGTTTTTCTGGCACCAGCCTGATGTGATGAGGTGGAGGGAAGCCCCTATGAAGACAGAAGGTGTGAGGGGCTTTCTGCAGCTGCAGGGCTGTATTTGGGTATGGGGGTGTCACTAGCATGCATAAAGCAGCCTTGTCAAAGACATGCCTTGAGTCTCTCTGCCTTTTCCTGCCTGAACCACCTTTCCTAAGAGCAGGCTTGTTAGAGCTGTTTGGAGCCTTTCCTTGCTTTTGCCAGAGGTGGTATTTGGAAAGGGGGGATTTCTGTGCTCTGTGTGGCATGACAAAGCTTTATTCAATCCTGTTTAAGAGGACAAAACTGAAAGATGCATGTTTTGAGAGATAGCACATATAGATTTGTACTTGATAATTCTGATTTTTCCTAGTTAGCTTGAGAGAGAAAGGGAAACAGGGCAGGCTTCAACTACAGCAGTGTAACAAGAAAATACTGCATTAATTTGGGCCCAGCAGGGAATGAATTAGAGAGAAAAAGTCTTTGTTCTTCTGTTGGTAAGAAAACACCATGCACTGGATGAATAAGATGCATACAGTAACTGCCTGTATTCCTAATCAGAGCTGTCTCTTCCGTCTTCAATGTGTTTTTGTTTTTGTTGCTTTGTTTTGTTTTTTAAATAATTTCTTCATAGTGCCCTACTTGAGACTGAGATCTCTGGACATCAGTGCTTGCCAGAATGGCTGGGGATTCACAACAGACTTTCAGACTTGTGTCAGAAATAGAACCAAATGTTGCTGGAAACTGCCTTGCTGTCAGACACATGCCATGCTCTGGGGTAGCAGCTATACCACTGATTATACAGAATAGTAGTCAGCAGCATATAAATGGGCTAAATGTTCCTATTTTCCCATGATGGGTTTAAATCCATGACAGGAGCATGGCAGTAAGCTACAGTTGAAATGGCATTCTCCCTCTGCTGAGAAAACTAGCTGGGTTCCCACCTGCCTGATCACTGCTGGATCATTTGACAGGAGCCATCCATCTTCAGGTGAAGAGGAAACTGAAGCATTGAATTAAATTCTTGTAGTTTTCAAAATGCTAGCTTGTGGCAGCTAGAAGCTCTCCTGAGTCTAAAAAAGCAGCATCTGGAGCAGATCAAAGGGTTTTGATTCGGTACGTTCTGAATCTGTAAAGGGCATTTGAACATCTTGTCCCTGATGTCCACTGTTTCTCCCTAGGTTTAGGTTGCCTCCTTAAAGTTGGTTCAGTGACATCAACACACAATAATGCTGTAGTTTTTTTCATTTTGAGGTGTTAATTTTTCTTAAAATACTTTGGTTGTTTTTCCCAATGGATTTTAAATTGCTGTGAGCATCTGATCTCCTGCCTCTCTTTTCTTTGCTGAACTGTAAGCACAGTAGGGTCCAAAGATATTCTGAGGCCTTGATGAGAGCTCTAGATGAGATGATGTGGCAATGTCAAGAAAGTGTAGCAATGCTTTATTGCTTAGATGCTTACAGAGAAAACTTTGCATAGGAGCACTTATCATCAACTGTGGTTTGTTCTTACTCCTGACTTCATGCAGTTAATATGCCTTTTAATAATTTCTGCTTTATGTAATACAGAAGCTAATATCAAATTTTTAGCAAATTGTTAAAATGACTGTGACTCACCTGTTTAGTGTATAAGAGTGCTCTCTCCATAGGCTCAGATTCAGTATCCAATAGCAAATGGCAGTATTGCCTCGCCTACAGTATTTCTTGACTGTACTGTAATGTACCATTTTTAGGTATACCTCTTCTATATGTTTCCAAAGGGGAGAACATATTTTTCTATGGTTTGCCTTCTGAACTGTTACCACTCATCCTTACTTTTACCTTAGTGACTCAGTAGCTACAGCTACCAAAGATGTGGCAAAAGTGAGTAGGTGAAAAACATGCCAAACAGTTTAGATTTATCAGCTGGAGAGAAGCAAGAGAGGCTGTCACACAAACAACCCTCTTTTGCAGTCCATGGTGCATGACTTTAATTGATTTGGTGAAGAATTTGGCTCTGTGAGGAAACCACTGAGAACTAAATTAGATGGGAAAATTTAAAGCCTGGTGGGAGAAGTTCAGCTGAGGTTAATTCTCTCCACTACTAGTCTCACTGAAAGCATTAATATTGATTTTACTGAAAGATTTAAAGTCTAGGTACCAAATCTAATGTTTTTGCCAGAGTACCTTGGAGGTATGAAATTGTCTCCTGCTTCTCTATGTCATTTACATTTTAAAACTACTAAGTACTTCCCCCCCGCCCCCCAGAAAAGAAAGGTAAACTGATATTCAGAATCGCCTCAAGAGTTCACACAGAAAAAAGAAAGTTTAAATCCTCTAATGAGATGTGGAGAATGAAATAGATGGGATAGTTTTAATGCACAGAGGGAGCAAAATTTAAAAAGAAAATTTGCATGTGCACTCATAACTGTGTTACCTTGATTCTGATGATAGTTTCAGATTTTTAGGATCTGATGCCAGAGATATACATGTACACATCTGGTCTTCCCCTTGGAATAAATAAGTTATACCAGATGAGTACAACAGCAAAGCTATGACAGTAAGATGGCTTGGACAGAGTAAACAAACAAAAAAAATGTTTTCAAGTGGAATTCTTAAGTTCTTTGGTTGTTTGCCCATTAGCAATCTATGCAACAAAAGATCAGAGGGGACTTGGTGTCCTGTGGCTTTAAATAATTTAGAAGCAGAAGCAATTGCTGGAGACTCTTTGAAGGAAATAAAGATGTAAGTCCAAGAGAAGCATCTGGCTCAGTCTGTCTGCCAAAAACCCAAATAATAATGGTAAAAGAACCTCTTTTTACCAAATGTCTAGAAGAATTTTTGCCCTGAAGAGGCATGAGTGAGAACTTTCTCACAGGCCTTTCTTTCCCAGCTGAAGATATCAGATTACTTATATCCTTTAAGTAAAGAACACAAGTGTGTGGTCAGGGAGGGAAAAGGACTAGTTACACTGGTTGACATAGAGAACAGAAGGTGGTATGCTGTAAAATTAGTGCTGCAGTGATGCCAGTTTAACAGCACTGTTTACAAGTTGGTATTGCTGATGGAGCAGGGCTGCATGCTACAGGTGTATTTCAAATAAGGGAACAAGTGGAATTTAAGGAAAATAGTATATTTGATCTCTCAGTATGCAGGAGAAAGTATTATGAGTGTGTGAGGGGGACCCAGTAAGCCTGAAAATCTTCAGAAACAACAGACAAATCATCACAAAATTATGAGCTAACTGGTCTCTGTCTCCACTTGTATTGTAAGCACTAAAAGTTCCCTCAATACTGTTTAACAGGAGCATGTCTATAGTGCACTATCTGACCAGAGTGGATTCCATACCCTGTTGAGTCCAAGGGGCCATTTTAACAGAGATCCAAACCTGAGCTCACACTTTTAAAGAAAAGCCTTACAAATGAGAGTTTATCTATCTATGAATACAATTTAATGCAACTGTGTATTGAATTGGGCAGTGCTACTCTCTCCTATTGTGCCACTGGAGGCCAGGAAAAAGGTTTATAGAAATGACACTCCTTCATGTGTGACATAGAACTATGCAAGCAAACATGGAACTCATTGGACATAAGTTCAGCATGACTTTCCTCTGTTTTGGAAGAGGTATTGTCATGTAAAAATAATTTTCTAGATGACCAGATTGCCCTGGTTCTTTGTCTAGCAGAGGACATGAATTATAGCAAATGTTTGCCCATAGCCCTATATATGTTTTATTATTTTAAAATTTGTAGATATACAGATATAAAACTTATGAAGGGTGCAGCCAATTTCACATTTAATTCAGAAGGTTGAAATGAATACTGATTGTTTGCTCCTTCTTCTAAAACTTTAATGGTTATTAACCTTGCTTCAGATGAAAAACAGAAGAAAAATAAAACAAAATCAGATATAAATTGGGAAAATATGTTTCTCTATATTTAAAAATCTCATGTGGTCTGAGCAGTGTTTTATATAGTCTTGGGAGTATTTCTGAAGATATCATCTTTGACTCCTCTGAAGATCTACCTGAAATTCCCCATTATTTACTCCAGTGTACAAATAACAAAGTCCTTAGTGGTTGATGGTGGCCATACCCTTTTTTAGAACCTTCTGCCTTATCAGTGTTTCTGCACTGTGAAGAAACCTACACAGGCTGTGGGGAGCTCTGAAATCTCTCAGGTCCTGATCTACATAATTTAATTAAATAATCAGCAAGCTTGCTGGTTGAAACAAGAACAGGCAATCTGAAGCACTAAAGTGTTAATAGAAGTCCACCTAACATTTGAAGAAAGAGCTGTAAAAATAGTTGGAAAATATTTTTCATGTGTCTGCAGGGAGCAATCACCTACTTTCCCCTGTAAAGGGGGTTCCATTTGAACACTGCATGGTAAGAATGTTTTCATGCCTAATTAAGACAATTAGGCTTTACATGAATGATCTAGAAGCAGGTGCTGGTAGATGTGTTTGGGAATTATGTTGTGTAGTCTCTGACTGCATTGCACTTTGCACTTTCAAGTGGATGCCTATTACTCAAATAACACTGGAATCTGCCCAGGGCACTTTCTTACCATTGCCTACCTGCCCTTCCCTTCCCACACAATTGCCTTTTAAAATGTAGCTGGAAAGATCAAAAGCATTATTACAGTGAAATTAAAAGGGGTAGAAATTGACCATTTATGTAGCAGGTTCTTTTCATGTCTGTGCATAGACTTGCCAATTACAGTTCTCTCTTCTCAGCCAGAGATGTTAACCTGTGCTGCTTTTATCTTAGGACCTCTATGCAAGTTTCTAAAGTGATTTGTGGTCATTTGAGATCTTCCTTCATTTCTGTCACTTGTTCCTGGAAGGAAGAGTGGCCCTAATAGGAAATGTCTTGCTTTTTATAGACTGTCTCGGTGTTATGTCTCCTGCGGTTACATAAAGGAGGCAGCACACTGTCTATTTACTCTACTTTTAGACCACCTGTCTCTCAGCTTGATTTTCTTACCATGGACTCACTGCTGACAATTTTTGTCTGATTTCTTTTAGATTACTTTTTTACAGTTGCATTATACTGATCACTAGGATCCTGTCTAGCCCTTTCTTTTGATGCATGGCTTGGAGTCCTGGTTACAGAATATTTACTCTGATGTGGCTGAATGAGAATGGGGATGCTTTCTATAAGATCCAGAGTTTGGGCTGAGTCTGGGGGCCTGATGCATGCCTGTATCTTATGTGCTATAGGAGCAGGATGCATCAAGAACAATTGCTTGTGACCAACAACTGCAACTTACTCCTGGGTACAGGAGATGGCTACACTTTCTCAGTTATCCACCTAAACTTCTCTGTTGCATTAATCACAGTTGTATTACCCCATAATTTTACTTTAGTCAGATTTTTACTGCATTATAGGAGAGGATCTGATAAACAGCAAAGCAAAAATGGATACTTGGCTTCTCTTTAAATGCTCAAACTGAATTCTAATAATTTGTTGAGAGAGGACATTAAGCTCCAGAAACAAGTCGTGAGGTACTTGGTTACAATTCGTTAACATCCTTATATTTTACTTGATTCAGTCCTAATTCACTGATAACATCCTAAAGTCTATAGTAACAACATTAGAGGTGAAATCCTTACCCTCTTGAAGTCAACAGGCAATCCTTTACCCAAGGTTTTGTACTTGTTACTTCACTGTGGCTCCTGTTATCTCCCAAATGGAACATCATCTGGTATCTTCAGTGGAGCAGGAAATACCAAAGGGATTTCTCAGACTGGAGGGACATATGGGGCAGTATTCCTCTGAAACAGCTGAAGAGTATGGGCAGTTGCCTAATATCAACTCTGTGTTTGCTGCCATTATAAATTTGTAATGAGAAGGTTTGGTGGGAAGGGGTCTTGTCAAACACTAACAAGTCTGTGTCCTCCTGGGTGAGAACAGTTGGCAGGACACAGATGAAAAATGGAGTTATGTTTTACCCATCTAGTTATGGTTTACAGTGAAATGAATTAGGGACAAAGCTCCCCTTCTGAAAAGGTGATCAGCACCTTGGGCACCACTGTGAGCTTGCTCAGTAAGGACAGTGTCTTCTCTGAAGCAGATGTGGATTAGTGTACTTGGATTGATCCTCCTGACCTATAGATTTTGGGGCTCAACCCCAAACACTTAAATTCTTCTCCCTTTTGCAAACTGCCGGATTATGAACAGCATCAGCAGCAATGCTGATGGTATATCCTGTGCTGATGCTACACTTGTGGTAGTCTCTGGAAAAAGGCAAGGCGGGACATTGTGGTGGCAGTTGTGAGTTGCCTCAACGTTAATCTGACAGAGCAGTAAGGGAGAAAGGAAACTGACTTCAAACATGGAATCTTATTTAATTCTTGCATTGTTTCCACATCTGTGTAATCTTTTCATCTCCATAGCTGTGCCCAGGAGAACAGAAGAACACTAAGTGGTGGGACCTGACCTTTATGATCTCTGGCTCGTGCTTCTCAAGCTGTGAATTCCTCCTGAATGAATATACCTCTGATCTTTCTGTTCATGGCAAACCAAAGGAAGTGACAGAAACAAATTACTCTAAAGAAATGCATATTGTTAGTGAGGCCAGCGATGTGCACAGTAAGAAGCAACATATAACTGGCACATGCCAGCAGACAAATTCATCATACTTTGAATTCACTCAGACTGTAGCCTGTGCCTCTTTGTCAAGGCATCTCATGCTGACTGAGACCTGTTGAGGGAACAGAATTCACTTATGCAATAAATTCTTACTAAAATGAAGACAATACCAAAGTCTGTATTCAATATCTAATTAAATATTTTCTTAATGATTTATACACATTTAAATAATGTGAAGCCTGACTTTAGTCCCATGGGAGCAGGCCAGTAAAGAATGGCATTACAAATATTTATTTACTTCCCTTGTCCCTCACTGGCTTTATTTTAATGGGTGTGCAAAAACGCATGAAAGCTACAGGCAAGGAAAAGCCCCCAGGAAAACCTTTTGTAACTGGATGAATTGGAAAAACAAACTCTAGGGTGCTCATTTGCCATGAATCCCTTTTCAAATCACGTGCGGAAAATGAATGAGGCGTCTGTGGATCTAATTCCCTTTGTCCCGGTTGTAAAGTAGATCAGCACAATAGGCGAGGCACACGGCCAGCAAAGCAAGAGGTGGAAAGCAGGCACCATTCAGTGAATTCATTTTCAGTCAATTCCAGTGTCGCTTGCTCCTTTTCTTCTCTACACATTTAAAGAACAAACAAAGCCCTGTGATGCCTGGGAAATGCCTCTGCTAAGGGCTGCTGCTGAAGTCTCGCTAAGCACAGTGGCAACGGCAGAGAACACGAATCCTTCCCACTGTCGCACTGGGTCCCTGGTCATTCCAAGTGGGAGGACAGAAAGCACATCACCACAGTCTCATCGCACATTAGGAAAGCAGCAGAACAGTGCATTGAAGAGCCTGTTTCATCCCAGGGGTAAAAAAGTTAAAAACCTAGGGTCTTCCTTCCTTTTTTTTTTTTTAACCTAACTTCAAGATAAAAATCTTAGCAGTCTCTTTCATGCTAAACTGGGTTTTCCACAGCAGTTTATTATTCTGAATTAAGTTACATTATTTCCTCTTTATTGTCTTCTAAATACAGTTAGATTTGTGTGTGTGAACCAAAACCAGCTGCACTTGAAACAAGAAAAATATTTTAGATGTGAAACCCAGTGCAGGTTTGGGAGTGTTACCCTTCTGTTCACTGCCTGGCTTATAAGCATCACTCACTGCATAACAACAACTCTGTTGAGCAGCTAAAAGGAAAATGGAAATGTAAAAAAGTCTCACCACAGCTTTTGTAATATATTTCCAAGTTGTCCTCTTTGCAGACTGTGTGCGTAGGCCATTCTGTGCTGGCATTGATGTAAAGCAGGACTAAGATGAAAAGAAGAGCATTTGATGTCTTCATGGTGGTAGTGGTAGTTTGTAGGATCACTTCTGTCTCTTGCTAATACTCTGGAGGGAGGTGCTCCTTCCTTTCTCCAAGGGACACAGGACTTACAACATTCGTGCCTGCATAAGGGTTAAGTGAGCCAGGGCAGCCCCAGCTTCCCACAATGTGGTATAAACAAGAGGCTAATCAGAATTGGAGGGTGTTATTTCCGTGTACTTAGACTTCTGCTTTCTGCTTGGTGTTAAACTAATGACAAATGAGCTAATCACACCTACTCACTGCCCAGCATAGTCCTGCCTTGGTGCCTGCTGGAATAATGCAGCAACGTGTTTATTTCTCCTCTTGCTGCCAGTTTCTTCTCTTGAAGTCAAAGCATTTGGGACAAGACTTCAGACAGGCTTATTTTGCAGCCTTCTGACTGGAAAAAAAAGTTGCAGTCCAAATTGCCCCATCTTAATCACACAAAGTCAGCCCAAATTTTGGAAGATGAACAGTTTGGTCTCTGTGTTTTTCCTAGTAACAAATCTGTCGTCTGGAGGGAAAGGAGGTGTGTCTGATGAAGACGACACCACATAAGGAAGTCTTGAAACTTTTGGGAATGAATTCTTTCTGCTTGACTATGCTAAATCCTCCATTTACATTGATTTTGTTCAGTGGTTTTTGGGAATATACAATTTAGCAGAATACCCAGTCGGGTAAACCTAGACTCAATTTTTTTCCTCCTGTCTTCCTGGTTACTTAATGGCCTTCTAGTGAAAATGTGCATTTGCTATTTGCACTAGCTCTTTTAAAGCTGTGCTTTATGCAGAAATTAGTGGCTGGTGCAGATGGCAGGGATTGATCAGTAAGGGAAGGAGGGAGTGTTCCTTCATCTCCAGTAAAATTCTCTGATTCAGTTTAAAATCCAGGGCTGGAATAGAATTTCAAACTGCAGCTGCCAGAAAGGTCTTTTTCTGGACAGAGCACCAACTGGAAAAATGCTACAAGCTGAATTCAACCCTAAAGCAAATGTCTGCAATAGTCTTCTCTGAGCTCAAGACCAGGAGAAGTTGACTCTGTAGCATAGCAGAGTCACATAAAAGATCACTTTAGCCATCTCAGTCTTTCTTGCTGTGAAGGCTGAAAGTATCATTTGCTGTGCCACTCAGTAAAGCTGAACAGGGGAAAACTTATGTTGTTTAGTAAACAGGGAAACACCTAACAAGATAATTATGAAATAATGCTAAAGGCTAGAGCTATCCTTCAGGCAAAATCCTGGCATCAATGAAGGTAATAAAAGTAATCCCACAGATTAAAGAGGCAGCCAAGATTTCAACCACAATGTATTAAATTTAAAACCCAATTCAGTGCAATCCAAGAGACCTTGCCTGAAATAATGAGGGTCAAGCTTGCTTCATATTTTTGGATGCTATCATAATGGCAAATTTTATGTCCAGGGCCAGAGTGAGAATCCAGGCAACTGTCCTTAGGCATGGAACATATATGAGTCACATAATGAGATCTGAATTACAGATCTGGTTTGGGTTGTACCCTGCAGATAGTTGACAAAAGCAAGAACAATTGAAAAGGGAATGGTAGGGAGAGATAATGTCTAGGATGAGTGTAATACATTTAACCTAAAATCACATAAAATAAAAATCTCTTCCCACAAAGCTCTAAAAAGATAGTGAAAATTGTATATAGAAATTTATTACAAAACACAAATTACTTCAGATCAGGACCTTGAGAACATAACTTCCAGTTTTTTTGGTTTTTTTTTTAGGAAGGACATCATCATTAGTCTTTCACTTAAAATGTTATGCTAATGTTCAATAGCAATGAACAAAGCAAATGAAAAGATAGGATAAATACTTCAAAGAGAGACCCACTGGGGATCATTCAATAAACAAACCGAATCAGGATCAGGACTTTTCTTGAGATGAAAACAATTGGAAGTTGCAAAAATACATGGGAAAAAGCAAACTTGCTTGGCCTGCTTTTACTCTTCTCTGCATGCCTGCTTGGCCATACTGCTAGGAACAAGTTACTGGGTTAGATGGAACTTTGACCTGGACTAGAATGGTTTTCCAGGACAATGGGCTTTTCTTTACCAGCCTTCCCTCTGCCCACCCCATCCGATTGGAACAATGTTGCCAGGGGTTGTGGCTTTTGTAGTCTGACTCAAGCAGTCCTCTTGGCAGAAGGCTGCTTCTCTGCAGATATCTCAGTGTCTTTGCCTTGCCTTGTAGAGATTTTGGTCTAAGAACAAGTAGACAGCCTGGGAACATGGAACAGCGCTGGACTTGTGGGATACAAGTCTTCCTGCTTCACTGGAAGTAGGATGCCAGGGGTAGATCTAGCAGAAACCAAACATGACTTTGTAGCTGAGCTTTGGAACTCTGATATACACAGGCGCTGTTTCCCCGTCTGGTGCATAGACTCTCTCTTGCTCTTTTAAGACAGCTTTTTCATTCCTTTTTTTTTTTTGGCAGTACTCCTGACACTGACTCAAAATGACAAGTCACAAGATTTTTTTTTTTGTGAGTGCGAGGTTGGATGTGTGTCTCAAGCAGGTTTTGGGTAGCCAATATTCTGAGGGGAAACAGCCACGATATGGCTAATGTTTTGGAAAGCCATGCTGTCGCTTCCACTTTGTCCCACCATGTTGTTCTTTCTCAGTGAGAAGGGAATTTTACTTGGAGTGGTTCAGGTTTTACAGCGTGTACTGCAGACAGTGTTTCACCATTTCATTCCCTGTGTAATCCTTGTATCTCCTAGAAAGAGCTTTATTACCAACTCCATATGTTCTGAGAACTACTTTCCCTTCAAACAGCCGAAGCCTGTGGGATGAGAAACTAAATCTAAATGAAGTGGTATCAGTTCTGGCGGAGGGAATTCTGTTTTGGCACATTGCTTATCTGGGCAACAAGTGTGTTTATCTGCCTGACTGAAGATTTTGACCACGGAGATAAACAGCTCAAAAATGTCTTCAGAGAAAGTTATTTACCTAGAGGGGCAGTGGCTTCACATATCTAGAGGACCCTTGACCTTGATCAGATGTTTTTGACATATTAAAGAGTGAAAAAATCTCTTGTTCCCTATCAAGAAGATTATTAAATCTGTAATGTAACTGGGAAGAATAAAGAGATGCAAGACACACTGGTAAACAGATAATGTTACATTAATGTCTGTAACTTCCTGGATTGTCTTAAACAAGATTGCTGATATAGCAAATCACCACCTCCCCCTCTCCCCCCTCCCCCAAAAAAGGGTGGTTTGTGCTCACACAGTATCCTTGTCCTTGAATTGTTTAATTACTCTCTGAGTTCCCTGCAGAGCTTTAGCTAGTCATGGGGCTTGGTGGTCTAGAGGGGCCTCTTGCTTGCGCTCATACAGCTGCACCTACACTGTGACTTTTGCCAAGATAGTTATAATTATGTTGTTTTCCATATCCTCCCAGCCAAGTACTTGTGTTTGCAAAACTTTTTCAAATGTAGACCTGGATAGTGCTTCAACCTCAGCAATGGGGTTTCCCCTAGAGTGTGTGTTTATTTTTTTTGTTTGTTTTGTTTTGTTTTGTTTTGTTTTCTATTGAGCAAGTCCAGTATCTGGTGAGTTCTAGCCAAAGTTTAAGTTCTTTCTTTCAAGTCAAAATCTTTTTTTCTTGCCTTTGGCATCTCTGCATGCCTGTATCATACAATGAAATGTTGCCAGAGGGAAAACCTCATATTGAAATCTTTGCTGATTTATATTCCCTTCTCTTGCAATTTGCTCTGAACAAAAGCTTTCTGCCTCATATTTCTCACCGTGGGTCTCCTTCTAGTCAAAGACAATGGATGAAAATTTCTCAGCAAACAGACAAGACTTTCCAAAGGTGATACCTTTTCTCTCCATAGAAGTAAAATTGTCCTACTGTGCCTGTAATAGTGTATTTAATATTTTAGTTAAAAAAAACATGACTCAGAAAGGCAATACAAGCTGATGTGTCCGTCCCCCCCCCCCCCCCTTTTCAGCTGTACCTGAGAGAAGATGAGTTTTGTTTTCTGAGATTTCCAGTACTGAGGATGCTTGAGGTGCTATGCCTGATGGGGGCTCATGCACCTTTGTGAGCCCTGCCAGGAGCAGAGACCAGTGGAGCCTGATGCCCTAAAGGCTTCTTCCTTCCATAGGGCATGAAAGTTTCTGGGATCCACCAGCCCTTTGCTGCCAACCCAGCACCTAGGTGGGAACCCAGCTACTTCACTCACCTCTTGTCTTTCCAAGTGCTCCAAGACCTAACCAAGGGGCTGAGAGAATTGCAAAATGAGAAAATTTGATGCAAGCAGGACTTGCAGATGGGGCTGATGTTCTGTGATTTTTGTAACCATTGTAAAGCTGAGCTTTGCTGAGTCCTGACATGCTCTCAGCACGAGCTCTTAGTGGCTACCTGGGGCTGAACTGCTTTTTAGAATTGTCTGCTCTTCATGGAACACTGGTGCTGTTTGGAATATGTAGAATAAGACTACATGATTTAATACAAGACAGGTTTTAATTTCACTTGGACACCTTATATAGTAGTAGACTACTCTGTTAGCTATTGTTTTAATTTTAACAGCTCATTTTTAAATTAAAGCTTTCAGGAAAATAGAGTAGTCAGTAGTATGGAGAAAAGGAAAAAACTTTATTATCTTTATCATTTATATTAAATGTTCAGAAAACTAGGTTTGCGTGTTGTTACAGCTTTTCAGGACTCCATCTGGAGTCTGCAGCCTGTGTGACAGACTAAAGTTTCCTGGCTTATCTGCTGCCAAGTGGAGAGGGTGTGTGCTTGCACCAACATACACACCTTAGGCTGTGCAGCTGTAATAGATGTGTGCAGTGTAAAGCCTTTCCCTCTTGTTAAAAACTAGTCTTTGCTGGAGTAAACTGGTGGGCAGCCATGGAGAAATGGTGAAATTAGGCTGCCATCATGAAACAGCTATGTTCCTTGTGTTCAGAGGAGGGCCACAGAAATGATCGGGGGATAGAACACCTCTCCTATAAGGAAAGGCTGGCAGAGCTGGGATTGTTCAACCTGGAGAAAACAAAGTTCCAGGGACATCTTATTGCAGCCTTTCAATAGTTAAAGATGGCTTACAAGAAATATGGGGGCAGGGTTTTTAATTATGTCTGTAGGAATAAGATGAGAATTACTGCTTTGAAACTATAAGAGTACATTTGGATTAAGTTGCAAGCAAGAAGTTTTTTTTTCTGATGAGGTTGGTGAAACACTGGAGCCTGGAAGCATTCAAGGCTGGGTTAGATCTTGCTCTGAGCAACTTGATCCAGTTGAAGATGTACCTGCTTATTGCAAGGGGGTGGACTGGATGACTTTAAACTTTCCCTGAATGATTCTGTGATCCTAGAGCAGGGAGGTGAGTCCTATATATGATCCCTCTGCCATTTGTTTGCAAGGAGAAAATGTAAGATAAGTTTAAGATAAGTTTGTTCTGGTGCTGTCTGGAGAGGACAGCATTGCTTTTGATGCACCTGAGGTGATATATGCACATGAAAAGTGAGATTGACTGAGAGTTTGGGATGTTATTCCTGGACTAGTGTTGTCTTGTTTGTCAAGTTGTCCTTAGTGTGCAACTTTGCATAAGGGAATGGGAAGGAGGAAAGAAGACTTAGTAACACAGAGCAGGGACAATGACACGTTCATGCATTTATTTGGGGTTTACATTGCATGTTCATGATGCAAATGTATGTGGTCTAAGGCTGAAAAGGAATTCTGGCCTTGGAGTCATGTGGTCTCTAAAATCATAGTCAGGAAAAAAGTGGCAAAAACAGCTTTGGTGCAAAGAAAAAAAGTATTCATTTACTTCTGCCTCTCCTCTCCTCAGTTCCACCAACCAGTCTCAGTAGCTGTGCAGAATTATTGCTATGGCTGTTAGGTTTTGAGGTGGGTGGGAATTTTCTAGTGGATACTGTTCTCCTTAGAAAATACCACTTCACTGAATTCAAAGCTTCTTATGAAAGTGCTGGTACAATATTTTGGAAATGTGCCTTACCAGAAGAGGAGTTTTCTCAGCACCAGGACCAAGCACTGCAATTAGAAGAAAGCTCTACTTCCAGAATAGCCTGTATAGGTTAAGGGACATTTGTGCTTCTTCAGAGCTGGAGCTCAAAACGTGGGCACTTCTCCTGGGCCAAGAGCTCAGACCTGCTTTGGAGGTGGCATCTTGTTCAGATGAAGTTCAGAATGGGAGAAGCTTTGAAACCTCAACCTCAAAGGAGTGAGAAAAGGGGTTTCACACTGTTGTATTCTCCCTTCCATGAACAGCCTCTCAGTGCATGGCTTTGGTGAGGCACCTTCAATTAGGTATGGAAACAGCCTTTGTTTTAGCATGAACTTGGCAGATGTCATTATGTCAGAAGTCAGTCTCTCATGTGTTACCTCATGACAGTGCTTGTGAGCAGGTCTTTAGCCAGACAATATGTTTAAATTGGTGTTTAATCAGGATCACAGTGGATCGATGGCCTCTGTCAAAACCCAGTGGCCCTCCTGGACAGACTGAGATGCTGGAGTATTATTTTGGATCAGTGCAGATCAGTGCACATTAGGCAGTAAGGGACAGCATACCAGGACAGTTGATTTGAGTCATGTGGTATCCGTCCATTTTTGCAACTCTGGTGGAAATGTTTCTCCATTTCTGGTGGAAATGTTTCTCCATCTTGGCTAATGCAGTATCCTCTGTGTTCATGGGGAAGTGACTCTGTAGAATAAGCTCGGTTTCCTGACTAGGAAATGCTCAGCAGGGTCCAGACACTCCTTTCATAATATGCCCTGGGACCTTGTGACAGAGCAGACTCAGCCAAGGACTAGTTAATGTTTGATCTAAAGAGCAGAGTTCCTAGCTCTGCAGACTAATTCTGTTTGCAGGTGACTCAACAGGGCAGGAAGTGATATCTATGGGTATCAAGTATCTACAGCCAATGTACACAGTGCAGTGGTATGGAATTTTGTAGTCGCACAAGTATTATGTTGGGGAACTTGGCAACTCAGCAGGGTTTTGGGTTGAACAGTAATCTGCAAGCAGGAATAACTGTCCAAAATAGCTGCCCTTGTGCAGCTGGATCACCTGGCACTGATAGTCTTCCTTCCCTAAAATGATCCAATTGAGGATCAATTCCACAGAGGCCGGATATGAAATCTTTAAAAATGGTCTCATAATCATGTGCTGGGAGAGATGTAAATAAGTGTCAGTTCAGAGAGAGAGGTCTGTAAAAAGGAGAGCAATTGAAAGTGGAATTCTGTTACCAGCAACAGACATTGTGAACAAGCAGATTGGCCCTTCCAAGCAAGAAAGCAGGGCTTAAATTACACAATAATTTGGGATTTCATTCACCTACTATGCCATTTGTTCCCTTTTGGTACTTGAGTGTTCCCTATGCTTCTCCTTTCCTTTCTGACTCATGGGTGGGGATGTTGGATTTTTTTGTATGCACACTAAAAAAGGATGCAGAGGAACTACAGCTGAAGAAAGACTAAGTTGAAAATGGATTCTCATGGATTTAAGGAGTGAATTTCAGACTGGTCAGCCTACTGCCAGAAAGTTGTGAGTCTGATGCAAATGAATTTCATAGCTTCTGCTGACACTCTCCCAGCTACATTCCTCCAGAAGTATGCTTAAGGGAGTTTGCAGTTGCTTTCAGCAAAGCTATTCCTGAGTTTATCCTGCTACTCTCTGACTGTAGAAACACAGGTTTTCTGAATGTTCCCCAGCCATCAGCACAATGACAACAGGGAGGTTGCTTTCTCAGTGACTTCTGCTGTTTCAAATGCTTCTTCAATGGAAGACATCACTCCCTCCATGTTGAGCATTTTTATAATTGTGAACAGAGAGCTTGGGTGCTGTAACTGCATCGAAGGACAGAAAGGAGTGGGGGAGTGAGAGAGAGTGGAGGAGAAGGACATGCTACATCTCTCCCTTCCTTGGGCCCTCAGGACAGAGAGGTAATACAGGGGTGGCTTCAGCTGAGGTACAGGGTTCAGACTTGCTGAAGTCTGAGTTCTCTGTCTCCCAAGAGTGCCAGTGCAGCGAGCTATTCTCCATCCTGCTACTTCAGCCAGGCATTCCAGCAGGCACAGGTTGCTGTGGATTGCATCTGATGTGAGGGTGGGATAGAACTGAGTGCAATCTGTGACGGGAATTTGCCAACAAGGAAGCAATTATAGATTATGGGATTATATGTGTGATGGACCATTGCCACTTCTGTAATGCTTCTAGAGAGAATGACAAGGAGCCATTTTAGGATGAGGCTGCGACTCCTTGTTCTGTACAAGAAGATTAAGAAGTCCAGAAGCCGACAGCTGTAATCTGTGCATTACTTCGGTTCCTACTGAGACAAAACAGTGAGAAATGTATCTTCTCTCAGTGGTGCCAAGGACAGAGGCAATGGGCAGAAACTGATGTATAGGAAGTTCCACCTGAACATGAGTAAGAACGTCTTTACTTTTTGAGTGACTTGGCACTAGAACAGATTGCCCAGAGGAGCTGAGGAGTCTCTTTCTCTGTAGACATTTAAAAATCATCTGGACAGAATCTGGAGTAATTTGCTGTAGGAAGTCATGCTTGACCAGGCAGGTTGGACTAGATAAACTCCAGTGGTGCCTTCCAGCCTTAACCATTCTGTGACTGTGATATTTGGTCCAGGTCCTGGTCTGATATCCTGTTACAATGGTAACACTGCTATTGTGCCTCTTCAGGGAGCCAAACTTATTTTCTTTAATGAGAGTTTCTTAGGGATGGGGCAAGGTGCTTTTTCTTAATGGATATTCGAGATCATCATCTGGGAGAGTTTCCAGCTCATTCTAGCTTTTGTTTCCTTAATAGAAGTCAGTATGGATCCAAGCCATAAGATATTTCTAGTATGCAGATTGCCAGAGATCTAAAATTAATATATGGACCTTCTTGTCCCAGGAGATCAGTGAACCTATGGATAGCTTTCTTCAGAAAAGCCTATCTGCCTTTGTGTGATAGCTTGACCCTCCAAATAGGCAAATGCAGGCTTTCTGAGTTAGCAAGGACATGGACAGTTTGGACTAGCTAGACCAGATTTGGATGCTGCCAAGATGAGAAAGTGGGATTTTTTTTTTAGAATTTCCTCTGGCAGAGAAAAGTTTCACTCGCATTCTTGGTCAAAGCCTGTCTGAATCTGTTTCCTAGCAGAAAACGTGCTCATCTTTCCTCCCACTTCTGTCACAGTCTTTTCCAGAGGATTATGGTGGTGGGAAGGAGCAATTGCTTTGGTTTTGAGGGCTAAGTTCGCTGTGAGCACCCCAGCCTGCACTTCATGCTGTCTGGAAAGAATGACGTGAGGAAATAGGATCTCAGACCCTGGGGAGAAGCTTTGCAGACCACCTGGCTTTCAAATTCCTGGCACTGCTCAAACTTGTCTCTGTAGGAAATCCATGTTCTAAGTCAAGCACAGGTCACATGAGAAAATGAATTTGGCAGGAATATTATGATTTTCTACTGATCTGCCAACAAATCCACCCCAAGCATCTTGCTCCATGGCTCTACAAGAATAGAGCAGCACAACTGACAGCCCAATGTAGAAAAGAGGTACTTATGGAAGTGCCTGGAGGTGGCTTGTGCAGGCTCTCCCATGATCCGGTGCTGCTGCAAGCTGACTTCCCCTACCACTGCATTCTCCTTTTACAGAAAAATAAAAGGCAAGGACTGAGGAAGATCTTGAAAGCAAAGAGAATTAAGGTGGCAGGAAAAAAGGCATTCCTGTGTCTTAGTATTCTATGTTCCTACTGTCCTAGGAAGACCTCTGTTCTCCTGGGTGCTATTTAGCCACTCAAAAAGTGTACAAATGTAGGGACAATTCATACTTCTGTACCCACCTGACCTCCTCTGACATCATGAGTAGCAACTGGTGAGATGTTGCCATTGCATTTAAGTACTGTCTTGTGCATTGCTTTTCCCAAAATATCTCAGCTTCAGAACAAGGTGCATAAAGAAAATGAAATTCAAAATGACTTTGGCACAATTATAGTAGAAATAAGCAGCTATTGAGCTTAATGTAGATGCCATGATGGGAAATATAATCTCATTTCCTCTTCTTTTTTTGTCTTTTGTGATAGGTGCTGTATTATCAACTTTATATGGGATGTTCAAAAATTTTATTGCATTGAGCATATTTGGGAATTGGGAGGTCTCTTTATTACAGAAGGCAGAGGTTTTTGAGATGGGCTGTCAACAACTTGCAATGCTTTGACATCCCTTCAAGGTGACTGGATGATGTGCTTGGTACAGAAGTGCCCCTGGGGGCAGTATAACTGGAAACACTGGATTGTCTCTTCAGGCCAAAAATTTTTGAAAATTAGAGGCCTGAAATTAGATATGTAAATCAGTCCTTCTGTATGCATAAGCACAAACATAACAATGGAAGGCCCTGATTTTCAGAGCAGTTGCTGTAAGGTCTAACTGTGGGCACTCAAGGCTGAAACTGTGAACTGAGGTGTTTCCTGGAGGAGCTGAGTAACCACACTTTTGAATAATTTTCCTTTAGGTTTGTAAATGTGACTGTGTATGTGTTTATGTGCCTATTGATTTCTGTATCTTGTATAAATGTAAGGCATACATATATTTTCTAACAGAAGACATGTATGTGTAAGCAAATAAATATACAGACAACTAAACATATTCTTTATATGCATTTATATTTAAATTGCCTTTGTTCTGCTAGGTGACATTTAGAAATATCTAATTATTCACTGAAGTGGAGAACAAACTGAAGAAAAATCTTTTAAAATCCAGGTATGAGAAAAGCAGCTGAGTCTGATGGTATAGGTCCCTCCCCTGGTAATTATGGAAATAGAATGGATATGGCTGCAGTCACTGCAGCACTGTGGGTGCAACAGCATTTTGCTTTCCTTCAGATTGTCTTATCTAGTGCTCTCCTCCCTTTAGGGGGATAGGTAATGGTGACAAGCAAGAGCCTGAGAGCAGAGTTTGTGAAATGGCTGATGTCTGGATTCTAGAAGCTGAAACTGTTGTCTTTATGTGTGTTATATCTGCTCTGTGACTCTCAGGGGATCAAAGCTGCTCTGGCTAGTTAGTGGGAAAGGCTTCTGCTCCCACTTTGTGCTGATCAAATATGTGAGCAGCAGGAGAAGGCAGCAAATAGGCTGAAGGAGCCAAGTTATTTCAAAGGCAGTCTTTGGTGAAAGGGCACCTGCCTGAGGCTGAACGAGGCATCCTCCTTCTTCCCTATCCAGGTCAGGGGTGCTGGATGCCAGCAGTGCCCCAAAGGGTGGTTGTGCACCAGGAATCATTTTCAAGGTGAAAACATTGACCTGCCAGTGCCCTCAAAACCTGAAAAGGCTAAGGGAGGGAATTAAGCCTTGTACCATGCTCAGACGGGTGCTCTGGATGCCTGGTGGCCTGTTAAAGAGTCAATTAAACCATATAGTTAGAGCTGGGATACACACAGCTGACAGCAATGGAAAGGACAGGATGTAAAATATTTGCATGCCAAGGGGAAAGGAAGCTGATAGAAAGTTTTCCCTTAATACATTTCTGGATGTGTCTTGCTGCCATTCTAGATTTCTCTAACAATTTTGGACTTGGATTTTGCCAGGAGGGTCTGTGGGCCCTCCCTTCTGGGAGGGTGGAAGGATGGCCAGGTCTGCCTGGAGATGTCCTGGCTGCTTCCACACATCTATTTCCCGGAGAGCCACCTGATGGTGCTGTTTGTTCAAGTTCCCGGCCACCGAGACCCTCTCCGAGCCTGCAGAGCTGTGTGCGGACCTGCATGTAGATCTGCCTTATCACAGGGCGTTTAATTAATAAATAAATGATATAAAAAGGGTTACATCGCCCACCTAGCTCTGGCAGTGGGAGGTCACCTCTCTGTGCGGCCCTGGGGCAACAACAGATGGGTTTTTAAGCTTAATTTCAAGAAAGTACCTTGGAAAAGGTCTGGGGGAGGCCAGGCCTGGCTGTCTCTGCATTTTGTAAAGGTTGATGATGGCTTGCTAGGTTTTCCTAATTTATTTTGCATTCTCCTCACAGTTTCCATTGTGGAGCTTTCCCGTACAAGGATTAACCATCACAAACGGTGCAGTGCAGCTCTGGCAACCTCCTTGGAAAACACGCATCCTGAATAATGATGACTGCTGAAAGCAGGACAGCAAATCCACCCTTCTGCTTCTTAAATCAGCACTGGCTAGCAGCACCCCAGACAAAGAGCAGTGCTAGGTGGCACCCCCATTCCCACAGCCTGCCCCCCTTACAAACATGGCCCGCTCTCTACAGGGGCTCCCATCAAAACACGCAGGCTAGGCAAGAAATGGAAACTGTGGGGATGCTCCTGCCCAGCATCACGTACCTATTTTGGGAGGGGGGGCAGGCTCCCCAGTTTCTCTGGAGGGTATAGGCTTGTGTTCTCCACTTTAGGGACCAAGACCTGCAGTTAAGGACTAGCAGTGCTTGAGGTGATGAACAAGCAGGGCCAGCATGTAGGGAGAACAAGCAGCTCAACCTCCTGCCTTGCCTGGTTCACTTTCTGCTTGTGACAGAGGGCAGGAATTAATACTTAGCTCAGGTTGCCCTACTCAATCCTGCCACAGGCAGCACCACCAACAAGTCTTGCTGAAGCGAACAGGCCATCTTCTCATTTGTTTCTCGCTGTCAGGATGATGATGAGTCCAACTAGATTTCTTTCTGTTTGTGTTTGCTGCTTGTTTGTGCTGACAAAATACATGCATAGTTTGTAGTTCCCTCATTTCAGCTGGTTGCTGTTCCATTTTAATGTGAGGCACTTCGTCGGAGGTCATTTACTCAGTATGTTGCTGGGCCATTTACAAATATGAACTGATGAATATTTCATCATCGTTCACCAGGAATTCGGTTGAAGTGTAGAGCTTCATGGCAGTGAGTCAGTATGTGATGCACTCAACCTGAAATCATTTCTTTGCAGCATCTCTCATCAGGCATGCTAACTGCTGACGTTTGGAAGAGGGAGGAATACATATATGTATTAATACAATACTCTTGATCTCACCTTGATTCTGCTTCAATATCCATGGAATCAGTGTTGCTTGGGGAAGGGGCTCTTCCAACGGAATAGCGAGAGCAGCCATCTAATCCCATTCACTCTAAGTGCAGTATCCAGTCTTCCTTTCCTTCCCGCAGTGCCACACCTCCGGGAAGGAGGCTCTGCTGGAGTTAGAGACTCCCTCTTTAGAATAGGCACTTGCAGCAGAGGAGGTGGTGAGACCAATTTATCTTGCTGCAAAACATTCTAATAGAAGCAGGGCACGGTGTGCAGGGGGCACATTCTCATGTTAATGCCTGCTTGAGACTGCAAAGAGCCTGGGGCAATCGTTCTGCAGAGGGATACTCAAGCTATTTGTCTCAGAGACCAGTGATGATTCAGGCACCAGCATCATTAAGTGTTTTATTGCTGAACCAACTGAAAAAGTCAGAGTCTGGGATCGAGTACCAAGGTTGTCAGCGGGATCTTTAAAGGTAGTTTACGCTGCAGCTGAGAGGGAGGATGTTGCTCTGTTGATGGTGGAGCGGCAGCAGAATGTCCCAGCTGCATGATGCACATGTGCTGGTGGCAGCGCCTCCCTCCTCACCTACTTACTGAGGAAAAGCCAGTGGGAAGTTGTCCTTTTTAATGGTGGTGTTTAAACCAGTGTAAACCAGTATTGCACTCCTGGATTTTCTGGATTATGTGGCTTTCGTTGTGGTTGAAGTCTCACACTGAAAACCAGGGCTGTAGAGCACTGTGTTTCATTAGTGAGAAAATAATCCTGTCAACATCCATGCTTCTTTAGCCCTCTCCTTTGGTGCTGTGGGTGGGGACTCTGGGGGGCTGAAGGAACAAAGGTTACTGTGACTGTGTCAGACACAGCAGGAGAAAGGGAGGCCATGTGTACCTGGAAGCTGTGTCCATCCCTGTACACTCAGAAACCTCTCTTTGCTGCCCAGACCCCAGGGGTGTGCTGCAAAATCTGCCTGCTCTTTATTTAACGCTGGATGGTTTTCTGATGCTTCTGAGCTAGAGTGAAGGAGAGAAGCTCCTTGTGAATAGACAAAATTTGATAGTTGTGTGGGAAGTAGAGGGTCATCTTGACATATGCAGAGGAGAAAAGTTGGTAGTTTGGAACTAAGCTCCACAATTCCTCAGTGAAAAATGAGATAGACTCCTCATCTTTTCACTCTTTCATCTCAGCTTGTCAGTCTTAATATATCAATATTGATGTTAACATGTCTATACTGCAGTTTGCCTGGCACAGTGTGTGCCTGTGCAACAGGCCACCCGATGCTGCACTGCAGCAGCCAGGTCCTGCAAACCTGAATGCTCTGCTTTGGGAGAAGCTCTTGCCATACACTGCAGAACAGAGGTGGGAAATTTTTGAGTCTGAGCAAGTTTTGTGCTGGTGACACTGTCTAGACTCTGCTATTCAAAGAGGTCTACTCTTCCTATATAAACTAGCCCACAGCACCAAACTACCTGGAACTAGGTTTAATTTTAATGATCTGTAGGGTTTTTGCTTTAGTGTTTCTTTTTTGTTCTTTTTAAGATTTTGTGAAGTCTGTAGAGACTGGAAGTCTGTAGAGTATGGAGAGCCCACCACTGTGCTATTCCCATCTGCTTGTGTATGTATAGATGTACAGTATGCCTTCTATTTTTGCATTCTATTTTTTGGAAGAACCCCCAGACAGGTCTGGTTCTCCTAGGTACAGTGTCATAGCTACCCTTTGGTTCATTCCCCTCAAAGGGGCCCAAACACAGTGAAGGCATTTGCTGAAAAAATAGGGTTAGGTGGGATGTACTTTTTGTGACTGCAAACTTTAATCACCATTCTTCCAGACGCTTCCCTAATATGTCTGGGAAAATAAATATTTTTGTCTCCTCTGTGCTTCATCTCTACTTTTTATGAGTATGTTTTAGAAGGTTTTTGTTTGTGTTTTATTATCTTTAAACTTAACTTATCTCTTCACATTTTTTCAGGCTCATACTCTACAATACAAAGTATTCAGTGAAAGCCAGCTTGTAAAAGGAGGATAATGTCTGGAAGTTAGATGTTTGGGAACTTGCAGCCAATATTCATGATATGCAATGAAAGCAGTCAATGTGGAAAAGAATGTGAGGGTGTCCTAGACTCCATCATAATTTTTATTGGTCTTCCTAGTAGATTTTTTAAAAATATATTTGGGTTTTTAATTTGACAAAATGTAATGACAGAATGAAACTGATTCTGTAGTCAGTTTTTCCAAAACAGCTCAATTAACCTGTCGATCTTTAAAATGCAGTTAATAACTTTTTGTAGAGTGAGACTTCTTTTCTGTGGGGGTGCACACGTGTGGGTGGTTACTGAGCATGCATGGTACTCTAATCTCTTCTCACTGTCTCTCTTCCATTCTCTATTTTTGAGGCACACAGATATTATGGGCCAGAATTTGCCACTTCTGTCAACCCAGAAATAAACAGAACTAGTCATCGGGCAAAACATGACTTGTTACAAATGCAGATGACAGAAATTGTACCTGAATGGTCATTTTTAGTAACACTTGGTTAGTGTCCAAAGTGGAAACCAAATTAATGAACTTGTATTAGGATCTAGGAGAACAAAGAAGAATGATTGCAGTTCTAGAGCAGCTTGGTGAAGGGAGGGCAATTACAATGGAAATTGCTATTTAAGGCAGTGTCTAAATTTTGGTTCAGGGGAGGTTTTCTCAGCAGCATAGCTGACATTTCCCAGTATTTCACACTATGATTTTACAGTACTTCAGCCATGAGTTAAGTAAGTTCAGACTTTGCATGAAAGAGTAAATATAGCAGATTTAACTTTTTTACTTAAAAAGTAGATGCTGCACCTCTCTGTGTCACCCATTAGTCACTTTTGTTACCAGACATGGTTACTGTATGTTCTGCCAGCTGATGTCTTTGCTTGTCCATCTCTTAAGGAAGCTTGGACTGTGCAAACCATCAAATATAGTTTAGATTTCAGTGTAGCAGAGGAAGGATAAGAGGCAGCAGGCACAAGTTGCAGCATGAGAAATTGCAGCTGGATGCAAGGCGGAAAATTTTCACCAGTAAGATGGCAAATCACTGGAAGAAGTTGTTCAGAAACACTGTGATATCTCATCTTTGGAAGTGAAACTAGATGACCTCCAGAGGTTCTTTTGTGCTTGTCATTCTGTGGTTACATGATTTTGTGCAAGAGTTTGAGCAAGTGCCATACAGAGTCCATACTGCCTCTGTAAGGCACTGGAAACACTCCCAAGCAAGTGTCTTTGTACCCCTTTCAGAAATAAAACTCCCTCAAGACTCTCCATACAGTGATCAATTTTCCACAGCTTTGCAGGCTGCCACCCCTCACCCCATGTCCAATTAACTCTGGTTTTGCCTTTATCCTCCTGTATGTATAAATGGCTTTTAGACCCATCTCTGGCAGAAAACATCTACGTTAATGAAGAAAATGAAATGTAAATGAAAACACACAAAAAAATTAGGCTTACTTCAGCCAAAGAACTTTCTTTACAGGTGTTTCCCTGTACTCCTCAACAGATTCCCATGGAAAGCTTCTTCCTCTGGCAAGTTTTGCTAAGGCAGATTTGTCAGAGAGGGCTCTTCTCTTTTCACCAACTGATGTAATTGATGAGCTCTCTCCTCTTTCTCCCCTCCCCCCCCCCCCCCCCCAAAATTCTAGGCCACCAGGCCTAAACAGACTGCAAGTAACTATATCAACGTTCAAAATGAAACAGAGAAATTAGTTAAGGTTTCAAGAGGTTGAAATGAGGATCAATACATTCGATCAGCCAAATGTTGTTTAGTCCATACCAGAAATTCTGAGTAAAACACAAGGCAAACAGGAATTTTTTCTGTAAGTTAAGTTTTGAAAAGATATTAATCTCTTACTCTGTGTGAGAAAAAAAAATTGCAGAAGACTCTTTATCCACATTTTCTATGTTTTTCCAGGATTATAGCACAGTTTGGGTTGGAATTGAACTTGGGAAATCTGTAGTCCCACCTCTTGCTGAAAGTAGGATACGCAGTGAGGTTACATCAGGTTACTAAGGATTTTAGTCAGGTCCTTAAATCCTCAAGGGCAAAAACTCCACAGCCCCCTTGGGCTATGACTCTTCTAAAGAGTTCAGTTGTTCCAAGTTTTCTGTGAAAACACTGGTAAGATGAAGCCCTAGTTCAAAGGAGTATGTTGCATGGTCAGCAGAGAACAACCTGACTATGGCCTGAATAAGCCATTAAGTTGTTCTCCAGCCTTCCCTTAGTAAAATGAATCTGGTAGCACTGGAGGTGCCAGAAAGACTGTATCCTAGTTCAAGTTGCAGCTGTGCTGGCACCTTCCTTGCCTTCAGCCCTGAACCTCATCCAGTTCTGGACAAAGTCACACCGGCCTTAAAATCCAGTGCTGAACTCTGGAAGAAACAAAGGGTTTTTTGTTAATTTGGTGTGAATGAGAAAAACAATTACTGAAGGGTACTCATTTATTAGTTCAGGATTTCTGACTGAGATCTGATGCAAATATGTTACTTTTGAGTCCTCTTTGGACAAACAGCTACAACCTGGGTAAATGGCAGTGTATGCTGGCTGAGTGGAAAAATGGCACAGGTTACTGAGTATGACTGGGGAATTCCTAGTTGGGATATTATGGCCAGAACTCTATGGGAAGACAGACAGCTGTGAGGTGTAGGATCAGCAAAGTTTCTGACCACTTGCAATGTGCCTTCTGCCAGATGTTGTGGTCTCAATATTCAGGCCACCTTCATGAGTTCTCATGAGTGATCTATGAGAGTAAGACAGAAAAGTTTCTTGCTTCATTGTACCTGTTTCCTTTTCCATGGATTTGAACTTGATGAAGCATTTTTTCTAGGTCAGTTTCAACAGGCCAGATGAATTTCTGGCATTTATCTTGATACCCAATGCCAGGAAAAAAAAAAATCAATATTTAATAATTCCTTCTTAACAGACTTCCTGTGTCCCTGCTCAGAATATCCAAGGTCACCAAGAGCTGCACAAAGGCAATGGAGCAGTAAAAGCAGTGCTCTGAATGCTGTCACATGCTGTCTGTTGTTAGGTTCATAGGTTGCTTTCAAGGGCTTCCCATGGCAGTGTATAATAGTAATCTTAACCTGACATACTCAAATGGCTTCCTTGTTAACTAAGCAAGGACAAGAAACAGCTTGCTTGAAGTGATGCATGTTTCCTTTTGATAATGATGCCCTCCATCAGCCTATTCATGGCAGAAGCAGTGCCTAATTAACAGCTTTCCTATGGTCCCTTGTCCCCCTCTGGTCTGGCTCGGAGCTCAGTCATGGTGACTTTCTCACATTTGTACACTGCCACAGAGGCCTCTCTGTCCTGCTAGAGAAGGATGGGAAGCTATGGCTTGTGTTTTGGGATCATTACAGAGAGAAACATGTAAGACAGGGCCTGACACGCTGAGCTTACTTCACTCAGAGGGAGTGAAGGAGTAAAAATCATCTGAAGTGCACAAGTAATGCAAGCTTCAAACTTAAGGAGATTAGGGCACCCAGAAGCCAAAATTTTACTCCTAGATAATTGAATCTACAGTTCCAGGTTTTCTTCAGGATGCTGTACCCAAATATATGCATTCCTTTCACACTTTAGTCACAGGACAATTCAGATAAGTTGAAACTTGTTTTCTACAAGGCAGAAA
The DNA here is from genome assembly GCF_963662255.1 of Cinclus cinclus. NCBI lineage: Eukaryota > Metazoa > Chordata > Aves > Passeriformes > Cinclidae > Cinclus > Cinclus cinclus. The sequence continues at coordinate 67,342,017 of NC_085046.1, forward strand.
GTGCTTTTCAGCAGTCTTTTAATTTTGTAGTGTATACTAGACATTCTGTGGGGTTTTTTTTCTGCTTTTCCTCTTTCAGACTGTGATGCTATATGTCCTTTACAACTCGGTATGCTGTTCGGTGTAGAGACTGAATCCTTGTGAGAGGAGCCCATCTGCAGTCCTTGGGTAGCTCCCTGTAAGATTCATGCAACCTAGTGCATACGTGGTCATATTTTACCACTGGTTCTATTCAACTTTCCTGCTTTTTCCTTTCTCAGTTGTGCTTCAAGTTTCAGGAATGTTTGTATTTGTGCTGTATCCCTACTTTTAAACAAAAAAGCAATAGGAAATTAGGTTGTCTTGCAACTGATCTGCTAGCCAAGCTGTGCTTGGTAATGAACAGGTAAACCTAATTCTACTCAGTGGCCATAGTGGCCATTATTAATGGTTTAATGTACAGAGAGCTGTGATTTAGAACCAGCAGTTTCCAAGACAAGCAGCTTTTTCCTTGTTGACACTGCAAGTAACAACCACAAAAGTTTGGAGGCCTCGTCTTTGCCTATAAATACTCCAAAATGAATCTTTCTTGGTCTCTTATAAGGTCTTGTAACTTAAACTGTGTGGTAAAATCCAACCACTGAGGATTTATGAAGTTTGGGTAGTGACAATTTATTGACCTCTGTGTTCTTGTTCATTTACAAAGAGAGTCAGCTGAAGGAAAGGCATTCATACTTTATTACTCTTCCCTGAACAATGACATTTTTATTCCACAAGAATTGTTTATCTTTTTAATTTAGAGGAAAAACACAATTTCCCTTAATTTGACACATAACAGAAGATTGGCCTGAGATGCTTTGAATTCCTTTTCTAATAAATTTAAATTTCACAATCCAATCTTACGTTCTAGTAACTGCAAGATTAAAGTTGAACAACAGACTGTTCAAGAGGAATAAAAGTAATTTCTGAGGTGTTGCAATTGCATTTTTTTCCTACAATAAAATACATATTTTTGACTGATCCTCCACAAATCTTCCGAATTTCAGTTGATTCTCTGCTATTACAAATATGTCAACAAAATTATAGAAACTGTTATGACAATATCAGAAATAATTAAACATGGACACTTAGGAGTTTGTGTCCTAAACCATACACTACTGCAAAATTGCCAGCTCTGGCAAGAGCAAATGCCAGCAATGCTACTCTGCCACCAAACATGTATGGGTTTTTTGGCTGCCTCAGGATTGCAAGAATATATAGTGGCTGGATTTTGCCTGCTTTCCCTTAATAGAAAGCACTAGTTTTGGTCTTAATTCTCTCTCCAGCTGTCAGATCCCTGAAACTTATAAAATTATAATTATCTCTGATAGTCCAGCCCTTCTTTCAAATCTGGCTGAAATTAGCTAAGGAGAAAATTCACTGAAGGGTGCTGGCAGACAGGAATCAGGCCAAAAATATATCAGCCATCATGTCAGTTCCATGTTTCATGGGTAGCTGCTAATTTAGTAATGCATTTCTCCCAGACCAGCCCTTGGAGATAGCTACTCTGGTGTCCAGGAGCTGAGATTCTTTGGTGCCTGTTTCAGTGAAGGGCTACTTGGAAATGTTTGGGTCTGTCTCCTCCAAGCACCACTGAGTGTTGCTGCTTGCTGTCAGAGGGGGAGGATTTTTTCTTCCCTGTGGGTCTGGGGGCAAACCAGACATCTGTACACAAGGCAGTGGGGCTGCCCCATGGGCTTGTGTGTGGCCAAGGGCTGTAGGTAAAAGCAGCAACGAGGCTGTAAGAGCATGGGACTCCTCTCTGGAAAGACCTTGGCCCTCAGTGAGTACCACCCTCTGCACAACTTTGTGTTGCTCTGTTGTTATGGGCAGAAAGAGTTTTAACTCTAGATCACAGTTAAAGCAGTAAGTCTCCCTGTTCCAGGGGTATTTTTGACTGGGCAAGACACGGTCCAGCTGTTCCGTTTTAAGCCTGTGTAATGTGCATTTAAGTGTGTGGTAAGTGCTGTACCAAGGTAAAACACCCCTTTGTGTGTGGCACTGTCACCTCAATAGCACAGTGTCTTCCACAGACTCTGCTGAAGGGCTGATTTTCATTGAGTAGGGTGGGGGTTACAGGTCTTGGGCCCTACTGCTGCAGAAAATCCATATGCCTGGATTTGACTTTGTGCCTGAGAGCATTTCTGTTGAAATTTGTAGGCGTGTTCATCTAGGCACATTTAAGCTATGTGGGTTGTCCTGGCTGCAAGGTGTGTTTAATATGTTAATATGTTAACTTAATATGTTAAATCTGCAAAGATAGCACAACCCCTATTCTACTTGTGTAAAGGACACAGTAGTGTGACACCTGGCTTTTCAAGGTGCCCTGCGGTGGTGAAGACTGAAAAAGTATTTTTCCATTGCACAGTGCAATTTGGTGAAGCGATTTCAGAGAAAGCCCTAAACTATTTGGTTGTAAGTACAATAAGCAATATAGCTGCATTAGCACAGAGCTCAGCTAGGCAAATTAGCATTGTGCGGCATAGACATATCCTAAATTTCTGGTATGGTTCCCTCAGTGATGTTTTTTCAAACCATGGCTTGAAAACAAAATATGTTTTTTTTTCACCCCTCCAAAACACTGTGCTAGGAAAGCTTGCACATATTTTCCTTTTATATTATCTCACTATCATGTCTTTTAAAATAAATTCTAACCTGTTTTTATTTATTATTTTTTTTTTTCTTTTATTGGTGGCATCCTCTCATTCATCAGAGCCTGGATCCCCCGTAACCAAAAGCTGTTTCAGCTGGGGCACAGAAGATACTGCCTCTGTATTATAAAACCTATCATTTTAGTTCCCTCATGACCTCATGATAGAAGGCTAGACATGATCAGAAAAGTAATAGAGATCTAACATTATTATGTCCTTACATCAATCTGCACAGTTCTGATCACACTATCTCAAATAGGATACAGTAGGACTGGAAAATGCTCAGGAAAGGGCAAGGATGATAGATGTTGTGGATTATATAGCATGAGAGTAAGTCCCATTCTCTGGTCTGTGGGGAGACAGCAGAGGGTTGCCATGGAGGTCTGCTGTGAACAGCATGGAGAAGGCGAGTAAGGAACTGCTAAAGGCTGCTACAATGGTGAAATTCCCTGAAGGAATAGGTTTAGAAATATTCAAGGAAGAAGCCTCCTCTCAGTGACTGACAAGCAGTGGAACTCACTGCCACAGTGTATGGGCAACTCCAAACATTTTAAAAGAGTTAAAATAAGGACATGGATTACTTTGATGATTGTTCATCAATGATTAAGGGAAATCAGGAAATTAAGCTGGGTTATTCTTCTCAAAGCAAGAATAACATATTATTATCTTTTGTGCTTCCAGGAGTGGTTGTGGCATCACCAGACAACCCTCTAGGTTATTGTAGGTACTAAGATGTCTCTACCTGTGACTGCAAATCTACCATTCTACACAGTATAAATTCTTAAGATAAGCTTTGAAGATCAAGGGAGGAAGACCCAATATGCTACTGGCTGGAGGTGTATTTTACTACAGAGCATCATCATAACTCTACCTGTTTGAAAAGACTGAGAAAATGAACACTGCCATGGTGTGTCAGAGGTTGATGCCTACCCTGATACATTTCCCTGCATTCTTTAAGTCAGGTGCTTTGGGAATTCCTGAGATGAAAGTTACACAAGTGTTGCTGTTCTTAGTCAAGTACAGTGCCTATTTTAGAGCCCTGTAAATTGTAAATAAAAGCAGGGAAAAGGTAAGATACAGACAAGATGATAAGAATATTTAGGAGGCCTCAGTTCTGCAACTATTTAAATATCCTGTATATGGTTCACTTTCAAGCAACATACTAAGGAGAAGCTGGTTTTGCAAGGAGACTCTTCTTTCAGTAGAGAATAAACTACATTTAATATCTGCTGAAATCACATATAGCTAACTTTTCTTAACAGGTTGTAGCTTTCCATGGCATTTATTTAATGTCTGCATGGTGATTTTCTTCCTCCTGGCTCCACCATTCCAAGAATTTGATGAATGAATGGAATGAAGTCATCGACCATTGGCATTTTTCCATCCCCCAAAGCAATAAGGTACAAAAATTTAAGCTTATATGGATTTTGGAATTGGTTTGATGTTTGGGGGGAGTAAATATGAAGTTTCTGCATTCAGATTACCTCTGCCTATCTGGAGATTCATTCTAGGTCAGCAGGATTACCAGAAATTGGACTGCTGGCAGAATAACACAGGTATAACACAGAATAACACAGAATATGCTGGGTCTAGAGTTGGCTAAGATACCATGTTTGGTCTCTGATCTTGGTTATGTGAGATAAGTCAAAAGTAGTGATATTTTTGCTAGAAGAGTTTGTTCTGTCTCTGCCTTTATACCTGGCAGAGAGGCAGTAATTCCAAGGCACAAATCAGAAACACCCACACACAGCCCTTGATTGCTTCTTTTTCAACTCACCATGCAATTGCCATATGTGAATCTAGCAAGTGACACTTCCTAATCTGAAGCACTAACACTTTCCTAAAAGTACTTAAATAAACTGCATGATAGGGAAAATTAAATCAATACCAAGTCCAGAAAGTGAAGAAGGATGGACTTCCAATTGGACAAGTTCTCCCTGTTGATACTGGTGGCAAAATGTCCAGAAGTTTGATGTCTCAAAAACCTGTGTTCTTGTGAGCATGTGAAATAAAACCTAGTGAATGCAGGGTATACTGAAACTCTGCTACAGTGGTCAAGTTGTCACCATCCTTTTTTTTGTTTTCCTCCTCTACCTGTTCTTCTACTGAAATCATCGACAAATACATTAGGGCAACACAAGAGATAATCACATGTCACTCTTCACTTAGTTTATCCTTTCCAATATTTAAAGACCTATCTTTTGTAAATATTCTGAGCATCCCAGAAATATGCATAAAACACATATAGATTGTTTGCAGAGAGTAGAGTAAAAATAAGTGAGGAAATCTGGGAAATACCTGACTAAGTCTCTCCCATGCTGAAACAAAACAGCTTCCTTAGAAAAAATTCAGAGCCAACACATGCTGGCACTGCAGCAGTAAAATGGATTTGAGTCTGGATCTCCAAAGTGCTGACAGGCAAATTACAAAGGGCAGAATCTTCATTGCTGGTGATTTAGGAGGCATGAAGAGATGCAGCTTGATTTGTGGATCCCAAGTGGAGTTTTCAAGGCTGACAATTAATAATAGGAAATTGACTTGTAAACTGAATGAATCTGACACAGGGTCATGAGAGCAAATTGCATTTGGAAGCTATAGTGCCATTTTTCTAGTTACTTGTAAGAACAGTGTACAGCGTGGAATTTTGTTTGCGGATACTTTTTGACTTTTCTCTTTCTGTGCTCTTCTCCTGCCATCCCCATCCCAGAAATTCAAATCTTTCTTTGGGGATTTATGTATTTAACTACTTAATCTTGTAATTTGAAGTAACAAGACAGTTAGGTGACGTTTTACAAGACAAAAGCCATTGAGTCCACCTCTCATAGCTACACAACTGTTAAAATCCTCATATGACTAATCTCTATTTCCCAGCAGTCTGCTGCAAATAAAATCATACTTTGGACTGTGCTACTTTAGTATACCAAATAAAGCTCCCACACGACTTCCCGATCAGCTCAGAGTTTGGTTAGCCTAAAACCGTGGTAATGTTTATATAGATCACAGACTGTATTAACTGAAACTCTCCCTATAAACGTTTGTGAGAGATTATATTATGCTCAACAGTCTATGAAATCTCCTTAAAAAATGCAGGGTGCTTGGCCTCCTGTGAAATGGTATTCAGGAAAAGTAAGTCACAAAAGTGTATCCCTTGTCCTCCACAATTGAAGGAATATACTGACAAAAAGATTACTTTGCCTATGCTGATTTTCAGCCCCATCCTCTCAAACATTGCATGCAAAGGGCCCTTTGGGAAACATCTTGCTTGGACACAGATTCCCAGGCCCAGAAGATCTTTTTTACTTGTATTCCTTTCCAACTGGCTGCTCACAGGTGATGCTAAGGGCTGTATGATATTTTCACTCTTTCACTGTTTCTCCATGAGCTTTTAAAGTAATAGGATAATTTCTGAGTTGGAAGCAGATGAAAAGATGGCAAGATTCAAACCTGTGCATTTATAAAAAAAAAAAATAAATAAAAGACAGTCTGTGCCTATTGTTAATGCTATCCAATCCACAGGTGGGCAAGAAGCTACTTCTGCGGTTCCAGGGAATTCAAATCATTGAAATGTAGCTCTTCTGCCCAGCACAGGAGCTGTCTTCTGTGAGGGAGAGCAAAGTATGGGTGCTGTCTGCTGTCAGAGGGGCAGGCAGTGCCTTGGGTGAGACCTGTGGCAGGCCTGGGGTCCTCCAGGCCCTTGGGTGCAGAGAAGTTTGGGGATGAATCCAGGCTTTCAGACATGGACGTGTTTGAAGATGAGGTCCTGGCTGAGGGAGGCAGATCAAGCCATAGGCAGTTGGTACATGATGAATGAAGATCTCGCTATATGGCTACATCTGGAAGTTTGACCCTTTCCTTTACCTGCCTTTCAAAGAACGGTAGGGGTACGACGGTGGTATATTCTAAATCTGTAATATATCCTGAGTTTTCAACAATCACTTATATCTTTGCTAGCCAATGTGTTTAATTTTAGCCGCTGTTTCAATACTTCGTAAAAGAACTTGAGTGTTACCAATTACTGCATTGAGGAAGCTTCCAGCATGCAGTCAGATGACACAACCTTAGGCCTTGCCAGTTTCTCTTCACTTAGCAAATACTGTAACTTGCAGGATGACCTGTGACACTGTGGATTTTAATAGTATTTTTACTGTGAAACACACAAAAGGAGATTTCAGAAGTGCTGTGTGACGTACAGTCTGTGTGATTTCTGTCAGTGATTTGTTCCTAATACCCATCATGGGAAAGGGAAATGCAAATGGAGCATTTGTCTCCTTGAAAAAAAAGTCTCTTGAATTGGAGGGACAGGCAGAGGCTGCTTTGCAGATCGGAGCTGTCCTCTACTGATGCAGCGGAGAGCAGAATCTGCCTTTGCCCTTCTTGACTGTTGGTACAAATTCACAGTGCCTGCTCACCAGCTGGTGACATGAGATGGTGACTCCTGCCCCTCCCCAGGTGGGAGACCCTGAATAAAATTAATTGATGACTGTAAAACTTGGTGTCTTTCAGCAAAGAAGCTAAAGCACTGGCTCGAAGTCTGACTCCCCCCTGCTGTGGTCCCTTTGCATCAGGCTGGTGCAGAGGGGACACACAGCACTGCCCACTGTGCCACAGCTGCTCCAACCTGCAGCAGCGTGCTGCTTCAGGGTTGTCAGTCCAGCAGCTGTCACGATCCCTGCATGAATGCAGACTTTTTAAAGGAGCTGCAAAATGTCAGGGCTTTTATTTGTGTGACCTGCCCCCACTGTGCAGACCAGAGTTGGTGCACAGGACAGGAATGTAGTTAAGATTATGAAAATAAGCACACAGACACACATGAGAACTTCTGCTTTGTTTCATTATGACAGGGGATTAATTTTTAGGACATATGTTAATTTCTGATATCTATGCACTTGCCTGCATGCAGTGGGCTTCCTCCTCCTTCTGACACAAAAGGGCCCCTGATCTACCCAGGGTAACAGTACAGTTTCCATTCTCTCCTCTACTCTGGGCTGCTGCTTTATTGTAGCATCCCACCTGGTTACAGTGCCCAGCTGGAATCACACTGGTTTTTTTGAGCTGTCTTGCCACCACTGTTCTGTAGATTAACAAAGCAGGCAGCAGGACTACAGCCTGGTGCCCATTAAACCTGTAGAATGGCACCTCTTGTCCCATCAGATGCAAGATTCTTAGGAATAATTTTTGCCATGACACCATTCTCCCACAAAACAGAACCCACCTTCATGGCAATTGCAGTGAAATGCTGAGAAAATTGAGATGCACCCACAGAAAGAAAGCCAAAAACTTCAAAGGCTGAAGCAACATAAGCATTTTGATTCTAGTCCTCTGTGTCTTTTCAGGTTTTTAATTTGTTTTCGTCATTCACATATTTTCCTGAGATCATTTATGCTGCCAGTGAAAATCTAACTTGATCTTTTCCTTGGAAGTAAATGCAGCCTATTTTGAGTGACACTGGTCAAAAGTTTCTAGTTAGAAGTGGAAAGGAAATGGAAAATTTTTCTTTGTTTTATAAAACAAGTTTTGCTCTCCCCTGCCCTTTGGATTTCTAGCAGCCAAAATAGTTTAGAGCAGGAATAAATGACATGGCATAAATATATTCTTGAAAGAACACTACTCTGAGGTTTCCCCAGGTCTGAAGTCAGTTTTGTATAGTAGAGTTTTACTATGTGCGCGTCTGCTGTGTTTTTGAGACATCAAGACTTAGACCTGTGTGCATATTTCTACTTGGACTCAAAAAAGACAATCAAAATTTTGTCCCTCACTTAGCAGCTTCTGGCTCTTGCTTTTAGTTTCATTGCAATTGAAATTTAGGGACTCTGTGTTCTGTTTATTTACCTCATGCCACTTCTGCAAAAGGTGCAGCTCATCCTCCCTGGGTTGCTCATGTGAAGTCAAAGCTCTGCTCTTACCTGCTGGTTTCCCTAATCCTGAGGGCAGCAATCTCTCACCCCACTGCTACCTCTTGTCCCTCCAATAAACAAGGACTGCCTCTGCCTAGTCCAGACTCTTTGCTCTAGATTGTGTGCAAAGTTTGTGAAGCTAACAAATAAAAAATTTATTTTGATTATATAGCATGGACTTCTAGAATCATATTATTTCACATGACCTTCACGTGTCTGTTTTTAAAAAGTAAGGTGATGTTGGTGATCACATAAAAAAGTTTGAGAAGCAAAAAATCATCAACATCAAAAATCTGAAGACAAATAAATAGAATTCATCCTTAGATTTCATAATTGTTTAAAAAGCCTGCTTTATTTCTACAGCAGTCTGATGAGAATCTGAGTCATTAATTTTGAATGCTAAGAGCTAGGGAGTACTGGTGAGAAGGCTGGGTATGTGCTTCAATGAACCAGACATGGCTGAGTCTAATACTGGTAAGAGGATCTTGAAATGTTAAGGAAAGCAGCTGCACATTTGGGTTTTACTGTAGAAACCCCTGCCATTGCACTATTGAGAAACTTTTCAGGTAATGAAGTGCACAGGGTATCTTCATGGCATCTAGCCAAATATATAAAATACTGTATGAAAGAGGAAGGTAAAGATAGATAAAGACTGAGAAGTTGTTAGTCTTGTATCTACATTTTCTAGACCAGCTAAAAGGTAGGTGGGAGATTTTTGTCCTTTTGTTCTGGCCTGAGACTAGGCATATGCCTAAACATCTCAGTTTCTGGTATTTTTGAGCATTGCTTTTTTGTACATGCTTTTACCTGATTCTTTGCAAACAGAATGGGGCCTCAAAGAGATGTGAACTAAATATAAACTAATGTAAAGTTCAAGTTCTTTATGTCTTTCATTATTTGAAACAGCAAGATAAAATACCACAAGAAAATTCCATCTTGCAAAATCTGCTTTAACTCGTGTGCTGATTTTTAACTCATTTGGTGAAGAACTACTGTGAAGGATCTGATCACACCGAAGTGTCTTTTCCAGCTCTGCTCATGCAAAGGTTCCCGAGCAGAGCTGTGTGTGCCTGATTTTCTGTGCCAAGATTAACAGTGTGGAAAAACAGCCACTGCACAGTAAAAGATTATTTTTTTTGCATTTTTCCCACATTATCCCACATGACTGAAATGTAGAAAGTCATACTTTTGACCATGTTGAGAGCCAATAGATGTTGTAACTGAGATGTTTGAGGTAATTGCTTTTAGAAGCAGTAATCTACCTGGGTGTGAATGCAGGGCTTGAGGTACACAGGTGCACAGAAAGCAATTTATCCTGAATTTTAGGATATATTTTGTAGTATTGGTGTAATACGGAGAACACATTCTTCAGACCAATGCACTTACTACTATCTTTATCTTGCTCTCTGGACTAAAGTTTCAGCTGAGGGCCTCCAAAATCTTCCAGCTTGCAAACACGGGGTTAAGCATGGAGAAGAAGCATGGAAACCCTGGAGGGAGATTCACTGTAGTAGGTCTGGCAGAATAAAAGCAGGAAAAAAGAAGGTTTTTTTGAGATTGGGTGCTCCTAAGGAGTGCTGAGCATTATATAGATGTTATCTCCTACCCAAGTTGCCAGGCAGAAGGCTGAGCATGTGGTACTTTTTGCAATCTGCTCCTCTGCTTGAGAATGGTCTTGGCAGAGTCACCATATGCACAGCATTGTATTAAAAGTAGGTTTGATTATTTCCCTTGGTAATAGTAGAGCAGTAGATGTGGCAGTAGGAAGAGAAACATTAAAATGAGTACAAATGGAAGCTCATTTCAGTGGTTGTTCACATTCCACTGCAAGAAAGGTGGCTGGGAGATAACACCGACAGTGCAGCAGCCTGACAGCTACCTTTCATCATTAGCTTAGCCTGCAATAAAGCACAGCCTTTCTGAAACAAAGTTCAAGTAGCCAGAGCCTCTCTGTGGAAATTAATTTCCTCTGGAAGCTAGTTCCACGTAACTCATCACCTACTTCACTGAACATTAGTCAGCCCAGCCACTGGTGACAGAAGTGCTTGGCAGAGCTGCTGGAAAGTGGGTCATGTGGTGGATAAAACATAGCCTGCTTCCCTGGGCTGCTTTTAGTGTGGACCTCCTGAGACTGCAGTAAATAATAAATACCTGCAGGCCACCATGGGCACTTTGATGTTGTTGCATAGCTCATCTTTGGTCCATGAGAGGAGGAAATCATACAGTGATGCAGTAGGTACGCTGAAAGAAACTTTTGGCTACCCATCTCTGTTTCTGACCTGCTATTGTGATGGTTTTTTTCCTGAGTATGGGGAGCCATGTACTGTTGGATGATGCAATTTCTACCCTCGTAGGCCTGCTTCCCAGACTGGAGGGCTCAGGACTTCACTGGTATGGTGGTAGCAGCTGTTTGTTGTCAATGCCTCACCAGTGGCACTGGTAAGAGGAGGCCAGGGGCACTGCTCCTGGGCAAACACCCAGCTGTGCCTGGTTACAGGGGGAGATTCTTGGCTGTGAGAGCAGTGTTCACTGACACAACAGCCATTTCATGTCTCCCCCATAGGAAAAGGCTGTGGGCCACATAGAATTTAATGTCTTTTAGAAGTCTTTATGAGAAGTACAAAGCTGTGCTGTTTCAGGCTTTTAAAAAGTCACATCTTTTATTTGAAAAGGAACCTGCAAAGAACTAAAAGAGAATGAGGTTTGTGATCTATTTTTGTGCTGTATAATGATCTATTCCTTTCTCTTCCTTTTCCCTCTCCCCTTCCCTTTCTCTTTTCTATTCCTCGCTTGAAAGGTTAGGAGTTTTCCTAGCTACTGTTCAACAGCTTGTTACTCAGACTGTAAACACTGAATTTCAGTGCTTCCCATCACTGGAAGAATCAAGGCAGTGAATCATTTACAAGGCAATACTTTGTGCCAAATGTTTGTTTATGATTAATTGTAAACAGATTTTTTATAAAGACAAAAAAAAAAAAGATTAAAATATCCTCTTTACTAAAATATTCGCCCTTCAATTTTCTTCCACAAAAATGTTTGGACAACTCTTTTCATACACATTTCTCTCTTTCTGCCAGAGTTCTCAAAAGAATTTTTACCCCTTCTTTGTCACCACTCTGCTTGGATTCCTTTGTAGTGATGGGAGAAAACATCTATGTGATGCCACAGGTGAAGTTCCATGTCTTGTCCAAGTCTTACAAACAGCTTACATCTACTGAGTGGGAGAGATCCTCTTCCTCCTTGTTTTCCCTACTCCTGCTCTTGGTTTTGGCTGTGCAGTCTCATGCTGAGTCTGCAGCTGGCAAAACTTTTCCCTGAAGCAACTTGGTCTCTGTCCTGGAAGAAAACAAGACTACTTTTTTCTGAGATTATTTCCTGCTGGATTTCTGGACTATCAGATCCCAGGAACTCCCAGCGAGCATCAGAAATGGTGGTAGGTACACAAGACAGTGTGTCTAGGAGTGATGTAGGGGCTATGGGACTTCCATGTTTCAACAGTGGCAGAGAAATGTTGGATGGGCTCAGTCATCCTGTGCTGGTTCTCCACCAAGATGTAGTCAGTCATCACTTGAGCCACAATAACTCACTGTATGTGACCTCTCAGCCTGCCTCCAGAATGAAAGGTGGACGTGCTCACATAGAAATCCTCTCCTGAATGTTCAGCTGGGATGAGTGTTCCCACTGTCTCTCAAGCCACATTTCACCAGAATGAGGGCTGCACTTACTGCAACTACTCTCTAGCAGCAGTGTATTCCTTTGCTGTGGATTGTATTCCTTCAGGGGATTCTCAGAGTAAAAAGAGATGTGGATTTTGTCTTTCCAGAAGTTTCTTAATAGTGGTTGGTCCATGGTTAGCCTAGAGGTGATGCTAATCAGAGGAATATTTGAAGAAGAGAGCTGCCCACACTGGTAGTGGAAAGTTGGATTAGTATGTACAAATTACAAAGGACTGAAGTTATGAAATACAATGCCAGTGGATCAGCTCCTATTACTTCTGCCAGGCTGTCAACACTTCATCCCCGTGGCCTAGCAGTCACATCTGTGTCTCCCAGTTCCCTCAGTACAGGGAAGCAAGGAAACTGAGGTATCTCCTGGGAAACAACACCTTTGTTAGGCTTCTCAGTTGCTGCTACACAAAAAGAAAAATCAGAAAGGACTTTAATAGAAAAATAGAGAGGCACAACAGTCTGAGCAGTGCGAACATGACATTGTTAGATGGGCACTCTTGCCTTTAATGGGTTACCCTTTTCCATTAGAGGACTGTTTAAATTTTTAAGTGGTGCACAAGCTCATAAGGGCTTTTACTGCGTGGGTTCCCATTTTCATGTGGGTTTTGAATGTGTGGGAAAAGTTGATGCATTAAGATCTATTTCCAGTCTTCCCCTTGGGAACTATTGGTGGTCATTTCATCTTTCTTACATGATTTTAAAGATCCTCAATGCCCACCCTCCCCCCCCAAAAAAAAAATCCCCACAAAAACCCACCAAACAAAAACAAACAAAAAATAAGGAAATGGTTTCCTGGTTAGCTCCCAGTGGCAAATCTTACAGAGGAATACCAGGGCTAGAAACAGGAAGCAGAACATAAATTCCAAACAGCTTGGATTCAACTAAACCCACAATCCTCAAAATTTATTTTGACATAAGTTTCAAATAAAATTAAAGCTCTTGTAGGGTAAAGGGGAAAAAAAAAACCCCAGAAATAAGTAATGGTTTTTTGATCATGATTTGGATTAAGAATACATAAATAGTTGTGCTGATGTACATTATCTCTAGCAATATGACTGGCTTCCAGATGGGAGGGGGGATCTATAATAATGAATTATGGGTCCAATGAACGGTCATTTTTCTTCTGTCACATAGACTTCAAATCAGTCACTGTGTCTCCCTTGCTCTTTCTTCTAATTTGAATGCTGCATAATCCAAAATGTCTTTTCTCTGGTGTTTTGCTGATTAAGTAATTTCTAATTTGCTTTAAAATTGCAGGTATGAAGAGAAGGTTAGTTGTACAGAAGAAATGCTCCTCATTTTGAAGGTCCCATTTGAAGGGCCAATGGAGAAACACTCTGAAATTAAAGATATTTCAGAGAAAAAAGGAGGGAAGCACACAGACACAAGAAAGAAAGGTGTGCATCTTGTCTATTGGAGAAATTGCCTTCAAGTAAGAAAATTTATTTCCCCAGGGATAATTTGGTCCTAGGAGTCAAATTGTCACTAAACAAAAAGCCAAATCAAGAGCAGCAAATTGATTTTGCTTCCAGTGTCTTTCTTCTAATTTTTCCCTAATTAAAAAGAGAAGAAGGATGTGATAAATCTAGCTATTTTTTAGTTCACTGTTGCACTCATCCCTGAAGAATCTCTTTCCTGCATGCATTTTATTGGTTGGGAGTGGAATGAAAGCCTCTAGGTTAAATTTTCAGAGATGAGCACTTACATTCAGTTTAATTGGAAAAGCAATGGTTACAAATAGTGAATATCTACTGCCTATCTTCAGGGAAAGTCATACGCCCAGCATGTATGAGAAACGGGTCACATACATAAATGTGAGGTGTAAGCACTCAGGCCTGGTTTTGGACTGATTAAGTCAAGCATGTAGATAAACTCATGGTGGGGAGGGGAAATTAAAAGTTACATATACATACATATATATATATATATATATATATATATATATATATATATGTATATATATACATACACACATATATATATAAAATCAAGTAGTTCAAGTTGTTCTTTTTGACAAATTTGGTGATCATCTGTTTCCTCTCCCAATACATGGACATGTAGACACCACATGTTTCTTCCTGCTTTTTAGTCTTGCACAACTTTCTTTGACCACTCCCAACCACTCAAAGCACTTTGCACAATACTTCCCTTTTGGTTTCTCATTTGCCCATATGTGATGCCAACATTTCCCACCCAGTTCCTTCTCTCTCTTCAATTGTTAAATGAACCTTTGTGCCCTGAGGGTTTTTTTTTCCTTTTCCTGGAGAATGGATGGCAGGGGTGCACAAAACACATTCAAGCAGTGCTTGCAGGTTTGGAAACAAGAAAAGCAAGATGCCAGCACTAGGTGAAAGCTCAGGGTTTGTACTGTGTAATTTATGTTTAATGCTACAGCAGAATCTGATTTTTGTGCCTGGCTCTTCAAAGATGTAACATGTTTTGCAGCTTCTCTTGTGCGTGAGAATAAAGGACATTTTGACTCACTTGAGATCCCTAGAAATGTTAAAAAAGAAAGGGAAGACAATACTACAAGAAAAGACACTTAATGGAACTGCTGAGGTGATATAACCAGGTATCTTTTCATGTGTATCCTTTATTTTTTCTTCTATCTCATCAAATTTAAACAACCTAATACTATGAAGGATTGAATCTGTGATGTCTTCTTGCCATTTTTCTGTGTTCTGGGATTTTCTTATGAGTTAGCATTTAAGCTCTAATGAGCCTGGAGGTTCAGTGAAAGCACAGGCAGCAGCTATTTACACATGAAATGGTTGAAGGTAGTGCCTTTTCCTTGGCAAAGGGATGTTATTCTTCCTTTCAGCCACAATGAAATCCCTTCAGTCAATCATATGGTCCCTTAAAGCACCTGGGAAATGGGATGTTTGATTTGGGTTCATTGAGACATTGACTCTTTCTGTGTGGGGATAAGTAGAGCTGATGCTGGCAGAGAAATGGTGCATGCACGGTCCTGTTCAGGGTGCCAATTCTGCTCTGCAGAAGCAGCCTCTGCACCTATGTGTGGTGGCATGCAGAGCTCAAGGGTTACTTTTTTATGAATGCCAAGGGGCTAGCACATCTGGGGCCTGCTGCTACTCTTGCTAACAAAAAGTTCAGTGGGGCAAAAAACAGCCTGGAGAGAAGAGGAGAGTTATACAGAAAATTAGCAGCTGATTTGAAATGTAGAGAACATCACAACAGTGACCTACTTTGTGAGAGAGCAGAAGAGACTCATGCAGGTGGAATAACAACCAGGAGTGCTGCCTCCCCACAGTGAGAAGAGAGAGTAAGAACAGCATTAGGTGGAAAAACAATTGCATCTGTGTTTTTTGGAGATGCAAAGCAGTTTGCTGCAAGACCTGTTGATTTTACCCAGGTGAGGAAGCTGGCATCATCTTCCAGTGACTTCAGGGTTGGGAAGCTTTATATTGCAGCCTTCCTCTTACTACCTGATGGGCTTCATAATGTTTGCTTAGGTCTGGCAAACCTGGCAAAACAAATGTGCAATCTATGTGGGGAATAGATTGTGGCTGCTTTTTTGGCAGCCGTGCCAGACAGATCTGATCTCTGCCCTCTGATCTCTGGTTTCTCAGACATTCCTTGGTTCATCTGTGCCAGGTGCCTGTGTATGGAGCAGTCCTGATTGCCCAGGCTTATAGCAGGGCAGTGACTGTGGCTGTCTGCTTGCTGCCAAGGCAAATACATCTCGCCAGTGGTTTCCATTTGAGTTGCTTCCATGTACATTATGCCAGTAGAAGAAGAAGAAGAAGTCAGGGAATGTGTGTGTTTGTCTGTTGAAGGTTCATGTTTTCTAGAAGCACCTCGGCCTCCATCCAAATCATACTGAAGTCTGCAGCACTCTTTTGAGTCTGCGAAGATGGACCCGGCCTGTTTACAGTCCATAAAAAAAAAAAAAAAAACGGACAAGGAGCAAAATTCAGGGTGGGTCTCCCTTGAACTCCCATTAAGAATTTCAGTATGTCTCTTCTTACAGCCATGATAATTTGGCCCATGGTCCCTGCGTGGAGCCCTTTGCAATCCAATATCGATTTGTTAGTTTCCTAATGTGAATAATACTTCCAAGAAAACACCCAGTGCCTTAACCCATTCTCTGTTCCACACTCTGTTGGGTTTATTCCCCTTGAGATTGTCCTGAGTGTGAAAGGTAGTTAGTCATGAGGAGTCTGAACAGTTCTCCATTATAAGACAGTTGATTACCTCCTTCTCCATATGTTACATGCTCACCTAGGAGACTGCTGGAACTGAAATCCTGTCTACCTGCAAGTGCATAGGACAGTCCCTGGTATTCAAGGTGTTGGAAGTTTCCAGGTGATAACAGAAGTTCTTTCCTTGCTCATGGCCCTTGTAGAAGCAACTTGTAAGAGGTGTCAGTTCGTTCTAACTGTAAGGTACTCACGTCTGTTGTGGAAAAGGACTGGCTCCTGAAACTGGCTTTCAAAGGTCTTTTTCACTCTGATCTGACCTTCCTAGTTATTTGCAAGCACAGTTTGACATTTGGATAATTAAGCACATAATTTATGACTGAAAAGGGAGAGAGTTTTTTTCACTGGTATCTGACCCAAGATGTGGAGAGGTCACACTAATAGGAGTTCTCATATTTAATTTCTGACTTCAGTCAACTCACCCTGAATAAGGTTATAAAACTTACATTGACAAGTCTTGCTTTTGAGAGGTATCAGCTATGGACAATGTTTACTGGAGTGAAGTGGTGCTGCTGTAGTTGGTGTGGTTCAGGATAGCCTCATAGGGGTCCCTGCTATCTTTCCTTCTACATGAAGAAAATGCTTGTATTAAATATTCATGTGGGCGGAAATATTTTCTTTGTGGTTGGCACTGTGGTTACACTATAGCAAGATAACCCATGCAGTTCCTGTGAAACCACCCATCTATCTAAAAGGCACAATATCCGCAGGGGTGTATAATAAGGATAGTCTGAACCTGAAATGGCTCAACAGGCCTTATTTTATTGGTCATGGCATGACCACACAGCTGGGATGGAGGAGGGTGGGATCATGAGGATGCAGTGGGAATTCAACAGCACAAGCAAACAATCACCTCTGTTGTCATGAGAAATCAGGTGTCTGGAAAGATCTTTCCACTTACAGAAAGCCACCTTTTGCTGTACTTCTTGTTTTCACATTCTCTGTAAGTTCAACAAGTATACACATGCAAAGACAAAATCAGACCCTGCTGTAGAGACAGGGAAACCTTTCATGAATGATGAGCTGCCTTGAACACAACTCAGCCCAGCAGCTGTGGCTGTGCATGCACTTACTATTTTGTGCTGGCACAGCAGCCCATAATTGCTGTCTGGTGCTTGGCTGTGAGCAACAAGGGCAGGAATTTTGTCTCTGAGCACCCTCAGTGAGCACAAGGGGCTGGTAGCCCTTGTCCCTCTGGAGCTGGACATAGTGTGTTTAAAAAGGATATGTCCACATTACACTTGTCCAGAAAAAGCTTTCTTGCTTATGCTGGGGTGTTTTGTGTGTGTGTTGAGGCCTCTTTATTTTAGTTTAGATACAGTTGTACTGCTCCCCCACTGTACAGGTGTATCTCTGTTGATGAAGGAGGGGGTGAGGGACTAGAGATTGATCTTAAACTGGACCTTTGGATACAATCCCCATGGAACTTTGGAAATATCTGAGTCTTACATTCAGCCATAGTGCTCTGGGTCTTGGGAGCTCTAACTGGCTACAGGAGAGATCCACAAAACCAGCCATGCTGTGTGGCAGTAGCTAATGCCTAACACAAAGGCCTCTCAGAACATCTCTACAATGTGCTGCAGTCTGCTTGTGAAAAGAAGGTCAGAGCCAGTTCTTCCACTGGAAATGCTTCATGGATCTTGTAATAGCAGGGCATGCTTAGGTATGACTTTGTGCTTTTTACAGCCAAGTTTTCCAAACTTCACATCTACTGAGTAAAAGGTGTACATGTGTTTGTACAGCCAGACTGTGGGTGCCCACTCTGTGCCCACAGCTCAACAGCATGTTTCTCTCACCATTTTAAATGCAGTAACTCTGTTTTACCTGGGACCCTATAAACTTCCTGCAAGGGCATCTAGGAAGATTTCTTGGTTTTCTTCAGATGAATAGCCCTCAAATATCCAATGTTCTGTTTTGGGATACAGCTTTAGGTTGCTGTTATTTTGCATGTTCCAGTGGCGCAACCAGTTTCTCTTTCTGTCTCTTTCTGTTACAGTGAGGAACCAGCCTTGTAACATTTGCCAGCACAGTGTCTGCTTTTTCACTGGGATCTTTTCAAATGTAGGGAAAAATGGGCCAGTTTAGTAGGAGTATATGGGTATTCACTGCCACTCTAGCAGCGGGAAAATTCCTGCCTTTCATAAGTGATGTTTTCTGGTAAGCGGTTTGAAATCTCTGTCTTGACTTGTCAGTGCAGAAGGGTTCAAATGGAAAGAAAAGGTGATGAGAGTGAACCTTCTTGGCAGTATCCATTAAAGCTATGCCCTGGCCTTCTTGCTGCTCTGTACTTTGATCTATGGGACCTGGGTTTTTACTGACCTGCCAAACAAAGATGATCAGGTCAGATGAAGATCAGGCTACAGCTCTTCAAAGGGCCATTTGTTTTACAGGGACACTGAATGTCTAGGCTATTTTGAGGCACACTGGTGGGAAGAAAGCACAATAGTTTCTCTTTTTTTTCCCTGCTTTTTTTTGTATCTTCGTTTTCTCATCACACAAAAAATGTGTTACTAGGTGAACGGTATTGAATGGGTTTTGGCCTCTAGAACTGAAAACACTCTCTTTAACTGATGTTTTGTTTTAAGACCACAGGAAACTACTTTCCACTATCCATTAATGAGCACTTGGCTAGCTGTTTGTTATCTTAAAAAAATAGATGATGAAGCAGAGAACTCTACCATCCAGAGACTACCGTTTTATCCCTCCAGTTTTATCAAACTAATACTGAACTAACTTTCTGCACAAAACACCATTTTCATTATGTGTTCACTATTTTTTCCCATCCTCATTAAAATCTGCCAGAATAAGAAATTAGCTAAATCCACCGTGAGCTCATTCTGTCTAGGAAAGGGGGGGAGGCTGTTGCTCCTCCCCATGATGATCAAGTCAAGGCTGGACCCTATTCATTCAACAGGGGAAATAATTGCACTGGAACATCATTAGGGGCAGGATGGACTATTCCTCCCACTTTATATGGGAAAAAGTGGTGGAGAAGACAGAGAGGCCAAGACACTTACCCATGTTCCCAAACTGAGCACACAGGCTGCAGAGAGCAATCTTATCCCCACCCAACAGGCACGTCTGGCTGCAACAGCTATGTAAATAATTTAACAGTGGGATTTATGGGCTTCTTTCTGTCTGTGGTGTCTTAGACTGCATTTAGTCACATTTACCAGGATAATTGTCCTGAGCTTGTGTTCTGATGGCATGGTAATGAGTAAGAGAGGAGCTTACTGATCGGAGCTTACTGATCTTCAGGTCACCGATAAAAAGGGGAAAACATCTCTTTTTCTCTCAAAATAATGTATGAAAGACTATTTTTCTCCTTTTTTTTCAATTTTATTTTTTTGGCAAGTTTTCAAAGACACGATGGAGTATCTCTCTACAGGTTAGATTGAATTCAAGGCTCTTTGGCTGTAAAAGCTCATTGCTTTGCTCATTCTCACAGTAATCAAACCAATGTGCCAGACTTGATAGCTATACTCCATACAGAAAAGGATATGGCAATTCTTTTGTGAGGGGGGAAATGGAGCTATCACTTGCAGATAACCTGTTTATTTTTAATATTTGGGAAAATTTCACTTTTGTTTATTTTCTGCTCTGAATAATTGAAGTATTTCTGTTTTCCATAGCCATTTTTTGACACGCAAATAACAATTTATTTTTATGTGTGATAAATCCTTCCTGTGTGCTTTCCACTCTGTGAAACAGGGTTGGGGGAAATATGCCTTTTTCCATGAAAATACTAATGACTGAATTAAAGCATGACTCAAGTGGGCACTGTTCTAAGCAATAATATCAAAGTTGTCACAATTGTGTGTGGGATTTAATGTTCCTGGATGATACTTGCATTTAGTCTGCAGATCCATGAGTCAAGGCAACTGTTAAAATCTCTCCAGACCTTAGGTGGGGCCCAAATGACTTATTTTTGAGGTGTTAATAGAGTCATTTGAAGACATAACAGAGAACTGACTTCAAAACAGGGCCAGCTGGGAGCATAGGTGATGTGGCTGTTGCCTTGGGCAGCAGCAGCCTGCCAAGGGCACAGCAGAATGGTCATGTCTTCATTGCTTGCTCTGCCTCTGCCAGTGCCTGAGGAAAATCAGATTTGCTGTCGATGCCAGGGCAGGGATCAGGGTCAGTGTGTGCAGACTGGGGCCAGCTGCTTTCAGCAGTCACTGCCCCTGCCTAGCGAGTTCCCTTCTGACAGTGGGAGCTGCCTGTCATGGGCTGTATCACAGTTTAGGGGAATGCTTTTCTCTGGTGAACATGCACAAACCGTGGTGGCTTTTTCAAATCTTGCAAGATTTGTACCCTGTACGAGCAAGGGTAGAGTCTCTGCTATGTCCCTGCTACCAGTTTGTGGTGCAGCCTGGCTCCCCATACTCCTCTGTTCTTTCAGCTGGGTTTTGATTAGGTGCCTGGTTAGGTTCCCATGATGGCAAGTGATGATGGAATTTGGAGCTCTGACAGCTCTGCAGTGAATACAGGGTGGTTATATTTTCCAGAAGAGGATGTTGTTTGAACATTTTTGGGTACATTTCAAAGTAAAAGTAAAGTAAATTTTATTACAGTACATAGAATTTATGTCATGAGAAGGAAAACTTCATTAAAAATTCAGGCCCCCAGAGACATGAGCCTGGTGTTCTGGGGTCAGTGCTGCTTGTGGCTGACATGCTCCTTTTTGCTTTGATTCTCTTTGTCCATACAGGTAAATCTTGATTATGAACTGTTTGTCTCTCCTTTACAAAATGGTTGTGTCTTCCATTATATTACACAATGCTAGAACTGCACAGCAAACTAGAGTTAAGGAAACCTCTGGATGCAGAGCTCTCTGCACAACACAAACATCAGTTGAGAGTGGCTTTCTAAAAGAGGTGTTCAACTTTCATAGTTGCATTTCATTACTTCTTTCTTCACTAAGGATTCATACTGAAGTAGAAATACAGTCCCAGCAGTGTACTCAGCAGAGAACTAAACAGTTTTCTGGGCAAAAAATGTTATGTTCTGGCTGGAAAGGGGTCATTTTCTGGTAACCCTCACCCAGTGCCTACACATGCTCTTCATGAAATTGTGTTGGAAGCAACTGCGTGTACTGCAGTATTGACTGATTTCAGGAACGGAATGGAAAGTGTTTCCTGTGAGACTTTGAAAGCCAGAAATCATATTGCAGTTGGCTGTAGGATAAGATATCATTACTTCTGAAAGCAGCAGCACAGGGAAGTGTGACTGGCTTGGAACAAACATCCCAAGCAGTGGTTGCTCAGGTGGAGACATTTTTAAGTACTTCATTCCCCTTTCTTATGTATTCATAGAGGTATTTGTATGGCGGAATATGTTGGCCATTTTTAACATGGATCCCACTAAATAATGTCATAACAGTCATCCAACACTGACAAAAAGTGGTGGCAGTGTACCAGAGACTGGCAAATACACAATTATAAGTGAATTACTTCTAGTAGTTATAAAAGGTAAAAGTTTCTCCTTTGTTTTTTCAAAAGTCAGCATGGATCTTATCCTTCTTATGCATCTGTTTTAACAGATATTTCTGTACAGTTGGAAATTGCTAGTTCAGTGTGGCTGACCCAGAGAGCTCTCATCAGTCAGCTGATGTGCAGCTGCTGAACTCATGCCTTCTTGTAACTTTCCCAACAGCTCAGGAAGACATATTAGTGTAAACTGCTCCCTGATTTTCTTCTGTGTATGAAATATACCATCAGCAAAGAGAAAAATCCAGGTCAGTGGAGCTCTGTGGCTGTTTGTGGTAAGATTTCAGAGGTAACTGCTTCCAGTCACTTGTATTTAAGTGCCTGAAATAAGATCTTGTTCAGTTTTCAACTGGAATAAAGCTCCCTACTTTTGTGTATGACTGAGCAAGACCAACAGGAAAAAAAACAAACCCAAACCCCAAGACTCTTTGGAAAATATATCTATGTAGAATATCTAAAAATTGGCAAAAATGTTTCCAGTCTCTCCAGCTACGTGGTTGGCTCCATGTTCAGGACAAAAGCAGTATCTCCCATTGGTACTGTATAAAATGTATGTGCATTTACTAGTACTTCAGTAGTGAGTGAGGCAGTATGTGTTATTATCTACAAACATTTTGGGTTTATCTCTGGACATGCTCCAGCACCTCAATATCTTTCTTGTAGTGAGGGCCCCAAAACTCCACCCAGGATTCAAGGTGTGGCCTCACCAGTGCTGAGTACAGACAGATGATCACTGCCCTGGTCCTGCTGGCCACACTGTATCTTGGTCCTTTCTTGGCCACACAGGATTGTCATTCTTGTTGACCTTCTGTTAAGCAGCACCCCCAGGTTTTCTCCCATTGGGCAGCTTTCCAGCCACTATTCCCCAAGCCTGTAGCATGGGGATTGTTGTGACCCACATGCAGGAATGTGCAGTTCACCTTGTTGAACCTATACAACTGACCTCTTCCCATCCACCCACTGAACTCAACCAATCCTAGGAGTGAGACAGATGACTGTAGTGTCAAAGAGGCTTCAGTGCTTGATGATGAACTTTAGGTCAAAGTGCTGCTTGAAAGGAAAATCAAGTAATTTTCAAAATGTATATTCTTGCTAAATAGGTTGCATTATTGCAGAAGTGGATACTTTAAGCAATCCTAAGGCAGTTGTTGCTGTTATCTAAGCCCTGGTACTGCCATGGCATTGCCTTATAGCAGCAGGAGCAAACCACCGAATGATGAATATTTAATGGAAAGGTTGACGTATATCTACAGTGAATCATTTGCTACAGAACTGTAAATAAAACAGTGTTTTTAATTCACTGCCTAGGGCTGTTTAAGTATACCATGTATGAGTTATGTCCACAGGGGAAAGGAGCTCAGGTTAGAGTAGCCCTGGCTGAAAGTTTTCAAACATATAAATATATATATTTTTTGATAGTGGTAAGAGTTGTCTAAATCAGTTTTCAATATAGTTGTGTATTTTTATATGTCTTCTTAATACCAAATGCTAAATGTTTAGATGTGCCTGGTTTAAATTCAGTTGTCCAAACCCCTGATTTGTCCTCCCATCCATTTCTTCGCTGTGTGCATATATTTGCATTAAATCTTCATGTCACACTGTATTTTCTCACTTTGGACTTCTCACCTCAGTCCAGGTGGATTGTGCTTTTTCATTTCGCTTTATTCTCCTTCACATTACTTCATACACATCCTCTGAACCCTGGACTGAATAAAGGCCTTCCTCAGGGGACAGGAAGTGCTCTGATCATAGTTTGTAAGCTGTTAATGGACACAAGTGGATTTCTGCCCACAGCTAGCTCTCCACTGATGTAAGGTGTCCTCGTATGTGAGCCATTGAGATGCAGATGTTACAGCTGTTACTTCCTGATGTGCCCACTGATCTTTGATTCTGTACCTGGGATATGAAGGACCAAGATCCTTTTAATTTTTTTATCTTCTTGCATTCACATTAAAACACAGTTCACACTGACCTTCAGTGGGAGGCAGGAATTCCTTATGTGTTATCCACGTACCAAATATCCCAAAATGGACACCTTGAAAATGAAGCACAAGTACATTGAGGATGCTGGATTAGAATGAGTTTTAGGCAACTCTGTGATGTAAAAAGCTGTGTCCAGAGATAGGTAAAATATTTTTTTTTGGAGTGGCACAGAATTGACACTACTACAAGCCTACCCTTTCAAGGCAATTTGGGAAACTGCTCCATCTCTCTGTCAAATTTATTGTTGGAATTGCAGCTCTTCCCCAGGTCAGGTGTTTCAGCTGTACCCTTCTTTGATGTAGACCATGGACACTTCTGAGTATCAGCCAGCCCCTCTCTACACTGCTCAATTTTAGGGTTAGGACCTCTGGGCTTGAACAAGAGAGGTTTCTCTGTAAAACCTGAAGCATTTCCATAACTTCTCTGTGGACTTCTGTCACAACTCCAGAGGTTCCCATATACAGGACTTAGCACATAGGTGTTTATTCTTTTCTGCTGCCACACTCACCTAATGACATAACAGGAAGGGATTTAGGGCAACAAGAGACCTCTTGCTTTATCCCATGAAGCTTCCAGATCTGTGTGAGTATGCAGGAAAGCAGTCCATGGCACCTTGCATTTGGATAGGTGCCTTATCTGCAGGTTTATCATCAAAGGGTAGCACCACACATCTCCCACCTTCTGTGATTGTAAGCCCTATCAGACCAGAGTCTGCTTCAACATGCCCCCTTTTATGTCCAAAGTTGAATTCCTCCTGTACACTGAAGGAGGCTGGAAACTGTGGGAAAACACTGTGTAACTGAACATCAGATCCTGGAGTATTCAACCCATGGGAAAGAATTAGGGGTTTCACAGGCATCTCCTGACATTTTTGGGGATAGAAATTGAATCACTTTATTTCTTTGAAGTGAGGGTTATGGACCATGCTCTTGGCCTTTCAGAAGGAAGTCTTCTGCAGCTTGCCTGAAAAGGGAGGTTTTATTCAGATTTTGCTCTCTGTGGTTATGTGATTTCTTAAGATGGAGTTTTTTGAGCACCTTGACAAGTAGCCTCCTAAGTTCAAAGTAATGTGCTACAAAATAGCACTAGTATGGAGATCAGTATCTAGCAAGACTGGTTTTTAAAGTGCTGTAGAAAAATAGCAAGAAAATAAGTGTATGTGAGACCAGAAGGACATTTATCCTACTAGAAAGTCTCATATGTGTTCACTCAAGCTTACTGTGACATACTCTGAGGACCCAGCCTAATGGCAGAGGCATTAAACTTTGGCATTAAGGGAGTGGACTGTGTAAGCTGGCTGGAAGGTAATAAAACCCAAGAGGTTTTATTATTTTTGCCTATGGTATTTATGGTAAAGCAGCTTCATTTTTATAGGAATGCATCTTATTTTGTTTCCTTCTGAGACTTCTCTGTTACAAGAAGTTGTTGATTTAAAACTATGCAGAAGTAAGCAAACAGTAAATTTCTCAGAAATGTTTCCATTCTGTTTTTCCAAATGTGGGCATCTAAAAATCTCTCATTGTTCCATGTGACAGGAAAGCAGAGCAGAAGATCAGTTTGGGGTTTTGGCAAACAGTGCATATTCATGGGGCCAAAGAGAGTGAGAATAACTTGGTATCACAGCAGCCAGGGAACAGACACCCACAATTTGTTAGAAGAAGAGGAACCAGGAGAGACTCAAAAGTCCTCTAGCTCCTGACTTCAAAATAGTTTGGTGGGTGAGAAATTCTCTTAAGATCAAATCCTTCTCCTGTTTCATCAGAAAGGAGAACCCTGGTCTCCAGTGTCCTAGTTGAATACCTGGAGCTAGTGGAAAACAATAAGGGTCCCTCCACCCCAGACTCCCGTTGACTTGGTGTGAAGCATACGTGTGGAAAGTTCCTCCTTCCTCAGTCTCTTTCTGCTTGAATTCACAGGAGAAGTTTGATTCCAGATTGATTAAATTTTCCTTTCTCCTGAATTTTGGTCTTTTTGAGGAGGATCCATCCCAGTGCCATTGACTATCACTTCCTCAAGCCACTGACACCAGCCTTTGCCTGGAAGTTCCTGGCAAGGCTTGCTGAACCCCGAGGGGGTGGCAGTGAGAGAGGGAGGCAGCCAGAGCTGCCTTAGGCAGCACTGCCTTTGAGCTGATGCTGCTTCAGTGCTCAGCCTGATAGAGAAACAAAAAGGAAATTATTCAGGAGCATGACCAAAGTGGAGGTGCTTGTAGTACCAGTGGCATCCCAGAGGCCTTTGGCAGAGGTTTATAGATGTCAACTTCTGTGTTTCCGTGGTGAATGAGTCACTGTGGCTGTGCTTAAATCCTTAAAATGCCTTTTAAGAATTCACAACAGCATATTTTTCCCTGTTCATGTGGCTACTTGCCAATACTAACTTCAGGTACATCCAGGCCTTTGCAAATTGATATGAACTCTTCTCTGCTGGGTAGAAGCCATGTTTGACCCAGAACCTGTTTAGCCATGTTAGCAAAGTCCAAAACATGGTCTAATCTCTCTGGCAGGTTTTAAAAGCTTAAGCTCAGATTTTTTTAGGTGGCTTTCCATTATAAGAGTGGGTTCTTGTGCAGATGGATCAAAATAGAGGGAGACTGTGCTTGCAGTTACTTGCAAAGTCAGGCTGACTTTATCCTACGAATTTGCAGTGTAACAACAAACGTAAATAGCATGCCAGATCTTGACTCCAGTTTTCATTACTTTTCCTATTCTAAGGGAGCTGCTACCTTGTCAAAATATGATGTGTGCAGAAGAAGATACCAAAAGAAAATCAAGCAACAAATGTGGTCTTCTCATCATACTGAATTTTGTGGTGAAAGATGGGACTGTTCCTTGGGACACCATGTACTAGAGTTCATGGCATGGTATGTAAATTTAAACTTTCTCACTGCCAGTTCTGTTGTGTTAATATTTGGGTGCTCTGCTGAGTTGGCACTGCCGGATGCAGGTTGTTCCTTATCCATTACTGGCAGGAAATGTTGCACCAGAAGGGTGGATACAGGCACCCTGGCTGCTGGGGCACTTGCAATAGGAGATAATTTCCTGAATGGCATGAGACAGCATGGTTTGTATATCATGTAAAAAACTCATCTCTTGTGGCATTTTCCTGTGATTGCTGAGTCCACTGCAGAAGAGTAAAAACATATGACACTTAAAAATAGGATATATCCTCAACCATTGCAAACGCCATCTGTTCTCAGAGAAACAACTGGTAGAAAAAAATAACCTTGGGTTGAAACCTTGCATGAAGTTGCCATTTAAGATAAATGGGGTTGGCTTTGTTATTTTTATTTTTTGGAGGTGTGGAGAAGGGCTGTTTGATGGCAACTGAAAGAAAACAGATATGTGGAACTGGAATGTGCGTGTTACAGACGTGCAGAGAAATCATGTCTTGAAGAACTGTTAAAGCTGTAGGACCAAGAATCACAGTGACATTGGAAGAAATCCATGCACTATTTTAAATCAGTTCATGCAGGTGACTGCAGCAAGGTGTCTGCCCACCACCCGAAGGTGGTTTCTAGGGAAAATGTCTACATTCCTAGCCATAAACAGGTAAGACCTAATTTTCCAATTAGACACAGTTCTCTGGTGAATGGTATGGCTTCCTCGTCCATTCAGAGTCCATCCAGACTGGTAAAGAGGAGTGAATTAGTACCTTAGGGAATGCTGACTCCATCCCTGCATGCTGGTCCCCCAAAGCACACCCACAGCCATTGCCTCTGGTAACAGGAGTGAAGTTTCTGAGCTTTGGCCATTCCCAGGAGTTAGCACTGCTTCTTCTGGCCCTGTCAGAGTGTGATTAAATGACTGAAGAGAATTTTGTTTTCATATCATGGCAATTTGGTGCTACCCATGGAACTCCAGTAATTAGTCAGACAAAAAATCCAAGTCTAACAAAAAATCCTGAAAGCCCAATAGTGGACTTAGTCACCTGTGTCTTTTTGGATACCCTTCCGAGAAGTCAGGTGGGATATCTTTAGCAGCTACCCATAATTTCCTTCGATGCTGAAACTGAAGACAAACAGGAGCAGCTCACCTCCTTTACATGGGCTGATGGGTTCAGAACATCCATGGGCTACATGCAGCTGCAGTAGCACATGAAATCAGCAGGCCTCAGTAGCAATATATAGCCTGTGTCTTGATAGTCTTATATGGATCAGAAATTCAATAATGAGATGGCTGCATTTCAATGCTTCTGCCCCTGCTCAGTGCTAATATGAAGAGCAGCTGACTTGTACTTAAGACACATGCCAAGAAACGGTGCATGAGGTAAAGGGAGCACTGCATGGTGTTTGCTCAAACAGAACAGTCATGTTCCAAGGCAGTGTCCTAATCCTGTCAACCTCACTGCTTTTATGAGTTCCAAGTAGGACAACATGGTGAGGTAAGAAAAGGGCATTTTAATGAATAGGTTTGATAGTGATATTTCTGAATAATTTCTTTTTTTGCATCTCACAGCACAGAAATAGCTGCAGTGATGTAATGTTGCTATTTAGAATTGTTTTCAAAGTGTGTTTTGAATTTGGTGTCTGCAGCATTGAAAATTTTGCTTTGGAAATGAGTGCACCTAAGGTAAAGGCTGTGTGTATGCATTTTCAGGCTCTGTCTCCCTGAATTTGGACTGCCATGCTTCTGATCCTCTTATCTCCAGCCTGAACATCAGAAGATTTGAAGGGTACTAGCTTGTGCTCAGCTTTTGTGACAAGCGGATGAGGGATGAGCTAAATCTACTAAAGATATTCTCTGCTTTGCAGGGGAATAAGGCAATAACCTAGTTGCCAGTGTTTGGTCCTAGTAGACCTAACTCCTGAGATAAAGACCTTTTGGTACTTAACCCACGGAATGAGTAATTCTTATGTGCTGCCATAGCACATTTCTGTGTTCTGGCCTTAACTGTGCAGCAGCAAAACCTGGCTGCATTGCCCCACAGTAGAGCAAAACACCACTATGACCTTTAGGGCAAAACTCCATGAAGCATGAGGAGTGATGTGGCTGGCATAGTTCACAGTGGTGGGAGAGCAAACTTCTGATTTCATAAGTGACAAGATAAAAACCTCAGTTTTGCAAGAACATTTTTTTCTTTTTTTTTTTGGTCAAACTCTTTCCTACTGAAACAGTGTGACTAATTTACCAGTCCACAGACATGGCAATAACACCAAACCCTGACTGAAAGTATGCTGTTCTTGCAACACAACTCATACTTCTAAATTTGAGCCTTGCATGTGGGTCAACTAGAGTTAACATTTTAATACTCTAGCAACATTTCAACCACAGTCTGCTTTTGTCTACCAGATTTTCCATTTCTTGGCACTGATGATCTTGATCTTCCATGGTGGAGGTTTGATATCTCTCTCAAATTGAAATAAAATCTTGTGTACTCTGAAATGTTAGATCAGCCTTATTATTTTTTTCCAGCTGTCAAGCTTAATGCATTTTTTAAAGCATCCTCCTACTTTTAAGGCAAAGTTGTGAAAAGTGAATATGTAGCAGTGCATATATATTTACTGTACATGTATTTGTTTGTGAGAGACCAGGACTGAAAACTAAATTCTATTACTCCCTAAATCTGATGCAAGTTCACCCCTTCTCACATCTTTAGATCTGCCTGTGAAGTTTGTAGCATTGTGCATCTTTTTAGTGGGCTAAATGGAAACTCTGGTTTGGGGCAATACTGACTTTTGTTCTGAAACGTACGAGTTGGTTTGTAGTACATTCCCACCATGGGCTCCTGTGACTTCATCCTTTCATATTCTCTTCTGTGACTTCCGACTCATGTTGGCTGTTCTGCCTAATATTTAAACAAGTTCATTAGATATGGCCATGTTTTAAAAATATAAACCACATTTTTCAGGCTATGGACCAACATGTTAAAAACCATCTGTGATATCAATTGCTCAACTTATGCTCTCCAAAGAGCCTGCTTTACTTAAGGCGAATGTGCTCTGCACTTACAGAAAATTAAGATGGTCATTAAGTGCCTCAACTCACTTTTGAATATTTCAGCTAAGATTCTTAACATTACAGCTTTTATTGTATCAAACCCTCTGGGTTCTTTTGTAAATGTGGCGGGGTTAAGTGCTTCTGTCATTCATCTCAGTTAGTTGTGAGCCCAGATGTGGAGTTAGGTAACTAGCTTCAAATTCATGACTTTGAAAACAGGTGATGAGAGTGGTGAGTGAAAACTAAATGAAATTTCACAGCCTGAGGCTCAGGCAAAATGCCCCTTTCGCTGTTCAGGTTAATGTCATTATCAGTGAAGACTTCTTTTTCCTTAAATATTTATTCCAGATGTGTTTCTTCAGCCTTCTGCTCTGCTTGGCTGACTGTTTGTAGTCAAAACAGACAGTTTTGACTTGCTCTTCTGTACATAAATAAGTTGAATTTCTAGATAAGATACAGAATTAGGAATTATCTTGGGCTATTGAAATGGTCACTAAAGAAGGTAAAAATACTTCTGATAAAAAAAGAAATAATTCCAGGTTGGATTTTAAAGCCACACTGGTATGGCCATGCTGAGGGTTACCTAGAAGTGTAGCTGTGTAAAATGAAGCAAATCTGACATGAAAGGGAAAATGAATGTTGCACAAAACCTCTGTGTTTACAAAGTCACCTTCTGCACTGCAGGGACACTTTAAAGAGGAAAATTAAGGGTGTTAAACCTTAGCTGTAGAGCTCTTCTGAATTTGAGTCCTTTTAAACATATTTGATGTTTGGTACCTTATGCCATATGAGAACAACAAAGGACTCCCCAAAACAGCAACACAGAATGCTGCCAGCCTGAGGTAAAAATTTTCAAAGACTTTCTCATTTCTTGCTCGTTATGTTCTGTTCCTGCCCTCAGCCACTCTAAGCAGTGGGAATCTTGATTTTACCATTGAAGCAGATGGGCTTTCTGCAAGTCACTGAGGATTTCTCCTCTGTTATTTAGTTCAGAGAAAATAGAACCCTATCTTCAGATTCTTCAGTTGAGTCTTTAGTTCCTCCCCACCCCACCCCACCCCCAAGAATTTGAGCACTTTAGACTTCTTCAAGAATTCCTGGTTGGAAAGAAGAAATTGCAGCAGCAAACCAAACCAAAATACTTTCAACAAATCTGCAGACCATGTAGAAACCCAGTGTATGTCTTCTGCACCTGTGCAGACCCACCACAGCTCACAGTTCTGCCTGGGTGTGTCTCTGCCTCTTGGAAGTGGCAGACTCACAATGCATGTCTCATAGTTCTGCCTAGGGAAGCTTTATCCAAGCTTCTGAGTGCATGGTGGTGAACAGCCACCATCACCTATCATAAATGTGTTTTCTCATATTTTAACTGCTACAGTAAAAATGAGTGCTTTACTGCAAGTCAGGAACCAAGTCTGACCTTAAAAGCTGTAGACTCAGTTTACTCAGACCCTTT
Source organism: Cinclus cinclus (assembly GCF_963662255.1). Taxonomy (NCBI): domain Eukaryota; kingdom Metazoa; phylum Chordata; class Aves; order Passeriformes; family Cinclidae; genus Cinclus; species Cinclus cinclus. The sequence continues at coordinate 67,373,392 of NC_085046.1, forward strand.
TTTGTGCCCTTGTTGTGCCATCAGCAGCAGAAAAGTTCCTTTGCTCTTGCAAGAATGCTACAATGTGTTTTGACAGGCATAAGAATCAGGAACCAAGTATCTCCAAATGCTGAATGATTTATGAACATATATTTAGTTAAAGGACAGATGACCACAGCATTCCCTGTTTTTCTAATGCATTTTTTTTTTTGCAATCAGAGAGTAAAATGTTGAATGAAGCAGTGTCTGAGGGCACACCTATATAAATTAGGACTGACATCCTCACTTTCTCTACCCCCACTCTGGGATTTACGTAAATCACCCCCTGCTCCAAATCCAGCCAACATGGAGCATGGACAGTGAAAAGTTTGAATCTGTACCAGCCTGTGTACGTGTGCCCTCCAACTTTCCCTCGTTACCCTTGTGGCTTGGATGTCTCTTGCAAAGCTGCTGCCAGCCACTCAGAGTGACCCAATCTTCCATTAAAGATTTTAGATAAACAGAATATGTGTCTTCTGTTGTTAGTTGTAGCTTCTTGCAGTTCTGGAAATCCCAGTGTCATCTTCATGGGAGACAGTTTTGACCATCTCAGTTTGGTGTGATGGTCAGATTCCCAGACTCAACACAGATGTTGAATCACACTGTACAAACTGTACGAGCTGTCCTTGGTCATGCATGCACTTGGCAGTTCACTGAGCTTTTCTCAGCCCCCTGCTTCCACCAGTTTCTTCCTCAGAAGAACAGCTTATCACCTTGGTCGAACAAGACCCCAGGCTCACTCTAATTCTAGCTTTTCCTAGAAATACCTGTTTTCATGCCTGATTACTCTGGGGTCAGAATTCTCTGACTAGTTGTTGGCATCTTGTCACAGGAGAGACCCACATTTTTTGGCTCATTACCGATAGAATACAGAAATTACATACTAATGTAAAACAGCTTTGGGACTGGGATGGTCTCCACATTTCCATTTTGTATGGCTGTTGTGTATTTTTGTAGATGGAGCAGTTGAAAACATTCATAAAACTTCCCTGTTTCAGTTCTTATATGTGGCATTTATTGCTGGGGTTGTTTGTTTGGCTGGCTGGTTGGGGTTGTTTGTTTTGTTTTTTGTTTGTTTGGATCACCTTAAAAGTTTTCTTCTCCTTTTGGGTTCCCAGTTCACCACATGAGTATGTTGGCATACATAGGAAAATGCAGAAACCTCATCAGAACACTTTTCTTTTTAAAGTAGTTGGGAATGTCGAATTCTGATGGTATAATTGGTGGCTGACTTAACAAGATAACAAAGTTTCTTCACAGCAGAGGTCTGCTGCTGTGCCAGGCTGATTAGCTCTCCCATTTTTTGACTGTGTGGTCATAGCTGACATTAAAAAGATGGCTCTGTGGTCAGAGCTGAAATTAAGATGTTTGAGTAAATAACCCTTCTTCACTTCACTGGAGTGTGTGGCCAAGTTAATCAGCAGCATGGAGCTGCTACATGACACGCAGAAGGCACATCTTATTGTCACCTTTCACAACAGTGACACTGTAGAGTCACAGAACTTTATTGCTGAGAACACTCTTAAATTTGTTGCCATTATCACACTAGCTGATCATGTAAAGATAGTCTGAATTGTGAGGTGATATTCTGCTTACTGAGAGAAATGTCTGAACAGAATCACAAACTCTCCTTGTATCGGTTAATGAAGTTGCCCTAGGTTCCCAGAAGCAGTGGGAATCTGAAAGTTACCTTGCTGAACAGGAGGAAAAAAAGTATAGTCCTAGGACTCAACTCATGTTTAGCTATGCTTTACTTAAGCAACTATTTCTGTTCTTACTTTTAGAGTATGCTAAAAAAGCAGATTCTGGATTAAGATCATAATTTCCTTTTCCTAGCTAGGTAATCATGTCCCTTTCCCCTTTCTTTCCATCCTGTAGTCTACAGTCTCAGATGGTAATAACGATTTTAATAATTCTGGCTGAGAAATGTACTCATTAATATTCTCATGCAGAACTCACAGCAGTGACTGTAAATTACATGGTACTCTGGAAACACAGCGGGAGGCGTTTCCTTCCTTGGACAGTTTATTACAGGGCCTTCATCCCGTGGCATATTACCCATATTTAATTTGCATGTTCAGTAATACCATTGTGCCAAGTAACAGCGTTCTCCTGGCTGGTGAGAATGCCTGCCCGTGACAGTGAGCTTTCCTTCATGGTCTGTGTTTTGTCCCTTGTGAGAGCAGCAAGATAACAAGTCAGGGCTGAAATTTTCGAATTCTTCCTAGGGACTGATTTTAATAGGACTTATGAGGATTAACTCTTCCTCGGCCTTGAAAAGATCTACCCTATTGTCCTTACTGAGAAGAATAGACAAGGTTTCAAGAAGTTCCTTTTGTTTTATCTGTGGCCGTTAATTTGGGTGTGAGATGTTATCATTGGCAGTATGGGATTTTTTATAAATAATCATAGAATCAGATTAAACACTTAGTGGACATCAAAGAAGGAACCCTGTCTGAACTCCCTGGGTTCATTCTGAGGGGAGTGTGTTTAGCTGGGATGACTGCTTTACTGGGAACCATTCTAGGGGTTGTTTCAAATAACAGTGGCAAAGAACAATGACTATTGCTTAATCAGAACAAAATAAGACACATTTGCCTAATGAAGATATATGCAGCTGGAGCCAAGTTATTAAGTGGTGTTTAAATTCATACTACAGTCTAAACTTTTGGAAGTTTCCAGATAAGTGTTAAATAAATATGTAAAGCAACAAATGTAATTTTGAATTGGGTTGGGGATTTTTCTGTGTTATGTTTTTACATCTCTTAAAAACTACTTAGACTAAGGTTTTTAATAGCTTTTCTTTTTTACAGCTGCTAAAATACAACAATTTACTGTTCATCAGGGTGCCTCAGTTCAGAGGATTTTAAAAGTATGTAAAAAACATGTAAAAGTACAAATTTTTCATGTGCCCCAAGTTCAGGGTTTTCCTCTATGGACAGTTTTTCTGCACATGCTTGCAAAAGCTGTGACAGTAGTGTGTCCTGATGTCAGTCACCTGGAGGAGCAGCAGGTGGAGGAGGTGATGTTTTCAGGTGCTGACCCATGCTCAGCTTGTGGTTTCAGAAAACAGTACAGAACCTTTCAGTAGTGCAGCACTCATCTCTGAGGTGGGTGGGGAGGGGCTTCCATGCACATAGAGAAAAAGGCACCAGAGTATGTTGGGTTGGAGGGGAAAATTCCTCAGAGAAATGGAGGAGTCAGGGAGTGGGATTTCCCCCCTCTTTTCTTCTGTATTTTCAAGACCCCATCAACATGTCATCCCCAAGGGGGCAGGGAGGAGATCTGAACGATGAAGTTGCTCACATTAGTGTGATTCACACCTGAACATTGCCTGTGAAAACTACATCTTCCTACCAATAACCAGCTGTTGTCTGTAGCCTTTGAGGTAAAGAAAAACCCAGAAGCTGTGTGTGTACTGGCACAGGTAAGAGAAGGGCTGCTGGCAGATCACATTCTGTGTGATAAAATGAAATCAAAGACATATTAGTGTAAAAAATCTGACATTGAACAGACCTATAGTGTCTGTCAAGTGGGATGTTAGAGTGTCAGATAAGTTTTCACCACAAATATTTTCCCTCTGGTATTTTGGATCAGATGCATTGGTTTAATCAAGAATGAGAACTGGAAAACGTTGCTTAGGGGATCATATATATACTTACAGGAAATGACCTTGAGACTCTGTTTCCTTAAATCAACAGCTTTATTTTAAACTCACACAAGTGCACTCTGTGCTACCCCGAAACATCAGTCTCATTTGGCTAAACTTCCTGAAGTAGTTAACCTTCATTTTGCCCTCAGAAGGTATTTGGTTTGGTTTTACAAAGAAAAGGTTGATAGTTTTGACAGATGTATAGGCTTGTTACATCCCTACTTGTATGCCAGTGAAGGTTTGAAAGCACTTACACCTCTTATCTTTCACGCAGGCCTGAGATAAGGGAAGATTTCCATCACTCATCTTCCTGGCTCTCAGATCTAAGGTCAATAATGTTTCTACTCTCTTGCTGTGACATAATGCTATAAAGCCATTGCAGCTACGAGTCTGTAAATGGGTAGGCTGAGGTCCATGCTTTGCCAATTTTCTCCCCAACAGTGTAGGGCTGATTTTCCCTTTGGTCTGGGAGGATGCACACTGGGTGATTTTCCCAGCCTTGCTGCAGTGTGGTGTCTCAGCTGGCAGAGCAACGTACTGTCATGGGGCAGCAAGTCAGGTCTGAGAGCATCCATGTGCACCTTCCTTCCCTGCCTGTGCATTCATTTATGCAGGCAGACAAACTTGTCCAAACTGCTGCACAGTGGGTGGACATGGGGGCTCTCTGGAGGCCATGGAGGAAATTTGGCATGGCTCAGGCTGTATGCTAAAAAGTCGAACTTCTCAGAGCATCATGATTTATACCCGAGGCTAACAAATGAGTGAGACCTGGGGAGCAGCTCTGTGGAAAGGGACCTGGGAGTCCTGGTAGACAAACAGCTCAATCTGAGTGAGCAGTGTGCTGCTGCTGCTGCAGCAAAGAAAGCCAGCGGGATTCTGTGCTGCATCAACAAGGGCATCACCAGCAGAGATGGAGAAGTCATTGTTCCTCTCTAACTGGCACTTCTCAGGCTGCACCTGGAATACTGTGTTGGGTTTTGGTTCCTACAATGCAAAAAGGTGTGCACAGGCTGGGGAGGGTCCAGAGAAGAGCATCAAAGATGATCAAAGTCCTGGGAAGGTTGACATGTGAGGGAAGGCTGAGAGAGAAATGGATTTGTTTAGCCTTGAGAAGAGAGACTTAGGGAGACCTCATCACCATGTTCTAGTATTTCAAGTGTGGCTACAAAGAAGATAGATATTCCCATTTGCAAGAAGTCACATAGAAAAAACAAGGGTTACAAATTATTCTCAGGAAGATTCCAATTGTACAAAAGAGGGAAATTTTTCACAATGAGAACAAACAGCTCTTGGAATTATCTTTCACAGGAAAGTGGTGCATTCCCCAATATTGGCCACTTTTAAGATTCAGCTGGAAAGGGTGCTGGGCTATCTTGTCTAGACCATGATTTTGCCAGAATAGATAAATATTCTAAATAATAAATTGTTTTCAGCACTGTTGCTCCAGCTACCCTGTGTCTGGGGTCCTGCATTGCTTTTTTTTCCCCACCTTGTAGTCTCCCCACTGTCCTGCCTTCTACTAGCATCAAGAACAATGGCAGAGCAGAGGTCAGTCTCTCAGCTAGCTGTGTTTTAATGCAGTATTCAGAGAGGATTTTATCTATTGGAATACTGTAAATGCATCTTAGGCAGGGTCCCTGAAAGCCAGAAATTCATCTTGCTTGCACGTGGAACATAGCACCTAGCTTAAATGGAGACTCCTCTTTCTCCTCGACTAGGAACCTCTTTAAAATCTCAGCACACCCACACGCTGAAAGTTGGGCTCATTTGATGTGTACCCAAAATCTCCCTGGGTGGTACAACACCTTGCTGCCTCTGCACAGCTTTCCTTTTAATCTGCTGTGCTGGGGTTTTCAGCAGTGAGACCTGCAATAGTCTCTCTGCAATACGGTCTCTCTGTAAAGAAACAATTTACACTATTTTTTGCCAGTAAAAGGTTGAAAAAAAAAACATACTGCCTGTCTTTCTAAACAAACATGTGGTTTGGGTCTTGATGCGAATCCATAGTCTTGCTGATGTATATGTTGATATGCTAAATGTATGAAGACAAGTATTTTCTTTTATGGAACATATACTGTCTTCTAATTCTCTCTATTATGGTAAACCTCAAGTCAAGCCCTGTTCAAATTCCCATTTTGGTTACCCAGCCTTCTTTCTCAAAGTGCTGAGTGGAGGTAAATTATTCTATAGCTGTCATAATGGAGGACACTATTAGTTCAGTAATAATTCCTAGTTAGAGGAGGCAATACTTCCAGGGCTTAATTTCAGCCTCATTCGTGGGTTAGACTGAAGTTCAGCCAACAACTTAAAGGCTTAAGAGGAGCCTATTAACATGAAGTCTAAGTGACAGAAGTCATAAAAAGAGGGATTTTGGTCCTTCACTGTATCAGGGTCTCCTTTCTTTTGTTTCCAGGTCTCCTTTGGTTCACACCAGTCACAGTCCCAGGTCTCATTCTCAAGGTGTAAAATTACTAGGAGTCAGATATAGATTTCCTCAGTCTGAAACTTCCTTGAAACCTGAGGTGTGTGTTAGGTATTCCAAGGTCTTAATTTTAACCTTATGAAGAAACTGATTGTATTTGAAGCATATCTATAATTAAACTGATTGACTACTTAAATATGTTATGGCTGAATAAAAATCATGTTTTTCATTCCAGTAACACTTTTCAGTTCACTTGCAATGGTGATACTTCTCACATTGGCAAAGAAGAAACCAACATTCCTTATGCTCTCCAGGTAAAGAAAGGCTTGTTGGACTAAAGCAGGGAGAAACTTGATGAAGTTCCTGTTCTGCTGTTCTCTTATGTTGTGGATGAGATCTTGGAAAATCATCAAATAACAGCTGCTCTAGTAGTCAAGAAGTCTTATGTGAGAAAGGATGATGATTTTTTTTTTTAAAAAGAATTGGCTTTTTTCTCTGAAATAATTTTTGTTGACCAGTTTGGTCAACAGAATTTGTGATGAAGAACCTCTTTATAATCTCTGATGTGAATAGCTTGTGTAAAGAGTCCTGTCCATTACTGGAATGAAAGATACAGTTCCAGGGGATGAGAGGTACAAAGATGGATTGCCATGCTTTTGGAAGGAGTGAGAAGCAATGAGCCTTTACTCATTTCAAAGCATACCTTCACAATCCTAGCATTTTCTTACTGCTGAAGCAAAATTACTGTGCTTCACAAACTCTTGTTCCACCATGGCATTTTTATCTCCAAGTAATGCAAACCATGGAAGGCCTGGGTGCATCTTCAAGCAGTACCGTGCTGCATCACCCCATGGAATAGCCATGATTCATCAAGTTTCAAATCTTTTCAAGATTTTGGTATCATTGAAGATGAAGGTTATAAATCATTTTGGGAGCAGCCAATTTAAAGTAGAGACATTTTCTCTGAGGAGACAAATTTAAAAACACATTTATTTCCGTTTTTCAATTTTACATCAGAAATGTCTGAGCCTATCCCATTCAATTTCCACTTCTTGTATCAAGTATTTATTATTTTTCCAGAAAGTTGTAACTAGGTTAGAAAGCACCGCTAGGTCAGTTCTTAGTTTGATAGTAACAGTCTGAAATCCCAATGCTGACCTCAGAAATGCTTCTTCAAACATCTCTTTTGAGCAACGCTGGCTGTAATGGCAGTAACAATCCTACTTGGAGGTCCACATGAGGAAAATATGTTTATGTAATAAGTCAAATTGGAGTCCTCTTTCACATATCTCTTGTAAATACACATTAGAGGAATAGTCACTGGGTAAATTTATTGTTGTGATCTGTTAATAAGAGAATACAGATTATTCATACAAATGGTGCTTGTTAAGGCCAGCTTTGCAGGGCCAGGTCTCTGGCTGACCAAGTGACACTGTATTAATGGAAATCGTTTCCTTTAAAGAAATTGCAACTCTTGGACTGTTACTGAAGAAAATAACAGGCTTCAAAGAGAGGACAAAAAATTCAACCATAACAATGTGTGAGAATGCATTGCTTAATATTACAGTGTTCCACAGCTGGAGAACAATTAGTGTGATGGTTTGCTGGAATACAGTAAAAAAAAAGGTCACCTTGACCTTTGCCAACCTCTTCTGATCAACAGTAATTTTTATAAAATTTCAGACAGGCAGAAAAGTTGTTTGGCTCTAAAAGCTGAAAGAAAACAAGTGGGTGTTTGAAATGAGGTGGCTTAGATTTCCAGGAATTATTTGGAAACACTCATGTCTAAAGTGTTAATTTTTAAGCAGCATTTGTCAGGTGTCCTTGGGCAGCACCCTATTACAAACTCAATAAATGTATTAGTGGTGGTGTTGTGCCTCCCCAAAACAAAGGTACCTTTGCACTCTTCAAATCCCTTTTGAGTGGTGACTGTGCAGCACTAACCACAGCTGCAGCCAAGCCACAGCAGGCTTCATACCTTAATGCCACACAATTCAAAAGGTGCATTGGTCCATTTTCAGAAGACACTCTTACTTACAAGAGAAAATGCAATACTTGTCTTAAAGGGTTTTTTTTTTATCTTAAAGAGCTCAACCAGGTCATGTGTGAGAGGTTCTGGAGCTGGTACAGGGAAAAATTCTCATACCTTCTCACATCCCTCCCCTTAACCTCTCACACTACCTGGCTTCTGACCAGCTAGCTCTCCTGGTGGCTCTGTTTTCTTAACTTATACTCTTCCAGTTTTGGCACATTCCAGGCATTATCTTAAAATGCTTTTCTTAATATAGTATGTCACTCTTTTCCTTCATGCCAATCCATATTCTCAGGTCTAAAGTGTCACAGTCAGAGCCCTCTTAACCTCTCTGCTGCAGCTGAAGCTGAGCAGTGTGTGTGCCATAACCTTTGATATTCTTGCTTATACAGGGTAGAACTTTTGCTTGGCATAGCCCACCATACATTAAAAAGCCATTTTCAGTAATGGCCTACACTGGGAATCTTACGAAGAATTTTTTAAAAACGCATTTGACAGGGTGAAGTGAAAATATTTCATGCTCTTTCACACAACATTTTGGGCTATAGGTTGTGTCCTTTCTATATCTTCAGGTATTTGTATGCAGAATCAGCTAAAAAATTGCCTCTCTCTTAAAAGAATTTTTCAATTTTTATTATTATTTTTTAAAATCCCATTTTCCCTTGGTGTTTTTTTTCCCCTGCTCACTCATTTTTATACATACATATATGTTCAAAAATGAGAAACAGAAATTTCAATTTGAAGGAATGATGTCCATTGAAAGGATCTCAATTAAAATAGGAACTGTTAAAAAAGGACTATTTCATTTTATTAATTCAAGTTCTGCTTGTGAGAATGTCAAAGAAAGTACTTTTATAAATTTGTGATTTTTGTAAAAGCCTGTTTTTACTAGTTCTAAAGAACTGGGTAGCACTAATTTGGCAATATTTCTGGGAAATTGAACAGTTGAAAGAATAAAAATGGCTTTATGTTATCTTTGGGTTTTTACTGTTACTTTGCTTAGAGATTGACATACAAAATTCTGTTGCCTTCAGAAGACTTCACAATCATTGTAAATTGCTGAAATCTTGTTGTATTAACTATTTATTTTGGAAAAAATTACTTATTACCCCAAACTTATCCAAATAGTACTTGATCTTATTAGAAAATAAAGCAAAACAGTAATCCAAACCCATGTTTCTTAGGAACTGAAACATCAGTTCCATGGGGGATTCCATTATTTCTAATACATTTGTCTGAATTTCAAAAGAGAAACCAAATATTGCTTATTTACTGGAAAAACAAAAATTGCTTTTCAAGTAAAGGGAATAGAAGTGCTTAGGTATGATAATGTCAAATGTCCGTTTTTCAAATGCTTTTATTCATTCTGTATGCATTTACTTCAAAATTAGAGCAAGATATCAGTAACACTAGAGGTATGGTAATGGAGTGTCCTGAATTAGGCTCTTTAAAATGAAAACTGTGTGCCCACATCCCCAGTGCACTTCTCTTCAGGATGAGGGTCTGTTGAAACAGCCTGGTTTGGGACTTGATCTCACAGGCATCAGGGATGGAAAAAGGAGCTTCCACAGACTAATGACATCTGGGAAAAATTAGTGGCTTGTAGCAGAGTGGCCGTCAGATAGCCACAGCCTTGGAGATCAGTAAGGAATTTATGACATACACATGGACTCATAGCATGGTATTTAAAATTACATGTTCACCCTGAAGTAAAAGAGAGATTTTCCAGTAGTGTGCTAAAGAAATACTCCCACTATTTCTGCCGTAGAGTACCTGTGAATCAGCATTTTCTTATTTCTGTGTGTCTTTTGAAATTTCTCTGTACAGAACATCCTGTGGTTGGAAAATCACAGGTGTGTGTGCAACCCTCCGGAGGAGACGGAGTGATTCAAAGGCCCTCAGACTGTGATGGAAAACAGAGAACCAGACTTCAGGTGTAAACTAGAGAGAAATTTGCTGCCAGCAAGACATCCTTTGAGGTGGCTGCAGCTCAAAAGTGTTGAAATGAGAAGAGCCAGAGTTTGACTAGAAGCTGAGAAAAAGACCAGCTCAGGTCAGTTAACCTACCACATTGCATGTGGGGGATCTGTGATCAGGCACTGTCTCTGCCTGCTCTGAAATAGTGTAATTAAAAAAAAAAAAAAAAAAAAGACTCAAGGGATACAGTCTTCAAAGGTATCCTTGCCTAAATGGCTGCTGCTAGGGCTTGCGAGGCAGGGCTGATGGAAACTCAGCAAAATGCTGCAACTGGTGAGAGAAATACTCATGTAACAAATTGTAGCGTTCAGGGAGGGAGTCCTTGGGTACTGATAGAAAAAGTATGGATGGAGAGGGAGACCAAGCTGTTCAAAGGTATGAAAGCAGAAGCTGAATAGAGTTGGACTCCTCATCCTGTCAGTGATGGAATGCCATGACAGAGACATAAATTTATGGGTCTAAGCTGCTTGGTGACTTGAAGGTGACTTCCAGTTTTGTTATTGTTCTCAGCTGATGTTTAGTTACCCCAAAACCTGAGGACACCTCCTGTACTTTACACATCTCTTTCCATATATGTCTCAGACACAGCTGAGAGTACTTTGCAGACATTTTTTAAATCATGTGAGAAGGAGATGCAGGAAGCAGATATATCCAAAACTAAATGGATCTTGGATCTTCAGAACTAATGGAGCTTGGAATAACAACCATTCAAAAGGGTGAACTGAAATCATGACCAATGCATTCATCATCACCTCTCTGTTCTGAAGAGAATGTCAGTTCTAATGTGGAGACATTCCAGTACTCTGCTGATAATAAAAATAAGCAGAGAGAACTGTAGCTATTGGAAGAGAGAATTAAATGTGACTAAAGAAAAACATTTTCTTTCACTTTCTTGGAAATTATCCCTTCTGTCTTCTTGTTGCTTTCATCAGAAATGTGCACTCAAGTTTACCCACAATTTCCTTCCCCCAAATTCTCAGTGAGAAAGCTCTCAATGGGGGATGAAGACATTGCAAAGTTTTAGCCTGGCTGCACAAGATACTATCTGACATCAAAATTCTTGTTCAGCATCCCAGCAAGGGCACAGGGTTGATACATTTCTGTTTTCTTCCTTTAACCTCCCCTGACTTCCTGGAAGTCTTGCATAATTGCACATTTCACAAATCTCTAACTGTACCAGAAAAATTTGGTGCCCTGAAGTCAAGACTCAGTTGAGTTCTGTCATCATTGAAGCCTGATCTCAATTCTGGTTTTGGCAGGCTGGCTACCTATCTTTAATGAAGGTGATCTGTGAGAGCTCCAGATCTGAAGACATAAGCAGAAAATTCACAAAGCTGAAGCTAGATCATTTGAAGGCAAATTTGAACAGTGTAAATATGTGCCAGTAGCTTCCTCCACAGGTTTTGGAAATTAGATAGAAGTTTCCACTGAGAATTTCATCTGCTTTGTAATGGTTACTGCTGTGGCTAACCAGGTTTGGAGTGGGTCTGCTGACTGGATTTTGTTTTTCCCTTGAGCAATAAATCTTGCAATAAAAAGAAGCAGAAAGCAGAAGGTTTCTAATGGAATTTCCACCTGGAAAATTTCATTTGAGACATGATCATCTATGGAGAACCCGGTCTTTTCAACAGCCTACTCCCTGATTCCTTCCATCATATTTGATGGCACCAAGTACTTTGTATGGTCAGGCAGGCACAGATTTCTTCACATCAGAAGGAGAGAGCAGCAAGCAAACTTTACCTTTAGAAGCAGTCATGGAACTCAGAGGCAAAATTCAGCCCTTAAAAACTGATGATCCAAATGAAGTTATTATTTCAATACTATTGTTACTGGTCTGGTATTAGCGAAGCAATGTCATTTCTTTGAAAAAAAGAAATGTTCTTTCCAGAAGAAAGAGCTGAGCTCTGGTGCTGACCTCTGCCTGTCCCTGACACAGTAATAACTAGGGTTGTCATGGTCTCTCAAAAGACCTAGGGAAAAGCAGCAAGAACTCCTAAATAATTTGGGAGTAAGGAAAATGCCCTTTTATCTTAATTTTTCCCTTAGCTCTGCATAGAACAAGATCTATCTGTCTGACAAATAGTTAACTTCTAGTTTAAGAGTTAAAGGCAGTCTCATTTTTATTGAACTTTTAAAAATAAAGCAATTTATGTTTCCAGTGCAGACATAGTCAGACAAGGTGTGTTACTTATGAGACACATTTGGCCCAACTCCCACCCTTGGAGTATCATAATCAGATCTGGATAAAGACACACTGACTTTTCTCTTCTGGGAGTACTGGACCACATAATGCAGAAATGGCAGCAGCTGGAAATATATTTGATTTTCATCAAGTATATTTGAATGATCTTTTTTACCTTGGCAACAGTATAGATGATCCTTGTCAATCCTTCTAAATGCAGTTTCTCTTTCCGTGGTTTCATGGTTCCTTTATTGCAAATTCACCTGGGCCAAATTCTTACTCATCTTTCTTTTTGGGGAAAAAGAAGTTGCAGAATGTCTCTGAGGACTTGTATAAGTGACTGCTCAGGAAAAATGTAAGCCAAAATAATTGATCTTCTTCAAGAGCTATAGAAAACTGCATCTCTCAGTTGTTCCATGCCTGTGCTACCATTGTTTTATCCAAATTGCAAGTGTTGAGGGGTTTTTTCATTTTCACTGTTTAAACTCTGCCATCCTTCCCTGAATTCCTTCACGGGCTGACTAGCAACATGGAAGTTCTCCCATTCAATACCCTTTTTACTTCAAAACTGATGACATTACTGGCCTTGTGTCTCACTAAATACTCTGCAGCATTTCCATCCTCTTTTGGATAGTGTATTTGTAGGTCTCTCTTAGGCATTGCAGTCCTATTGAAGGGCCAGCTGTGTGAGAAGCCACTGAAGAGTGTCTCTCCATGACCTCGTAACTCTTTGAGTCCTCTATTTTTTCCTCCATGTCTCCAATTAAGGTATGCAACATTCGGGTTTTTTTCACATGTACAGAACGGACTTATGAAGTGGTATCCATAAGGTTAAGAAATTGTCTGTCTGTCTTTGGGTGCTCTACTCAGAGTTCCCTGAGCTCTTCAGGCACCCTGAGCAACATCATATGAGTATTTCTTGGGAGAGTTCTCAAAAGAGAAACCAGCGCATGACCACTGAGTATTAGTGACCAGCCTTGTATTTTTATGTAGTTCTTATGGGCAGAGTATTGATACTGGAGTACTTTTGTCCCGTGGCTGTGTGTGCATGCAAACAGGCTCAGTCACTCAGGGAGTGTATGGGCTGTGCTTGGGGTAGGATCATGCACATAATTTGGGCTGTGCCACTTGTACTGCTTACAAGCTTGGTGGATTTTGCTAGAGCAGAACTCAGTAGAAGTCATTGAGAACTAGACAAATTGGGACTGTTTGCATTTGCTCATGAAGACAAATGCTTTAGTTATAATTAGAAGACTTAGAATTACAAAGCAATCCCAAAACCACAGAAAAATTTAAATAACCTTATGGAACTAAATGGAAGCCTCAGGACTTCACAGGGCTTTGTATAAATTCTTTCTTCTTCCTAGAGGACCTGAGTATTCCCCATATCCTTTGTCTGAGAGCTCTTATTTCAATGTTTGCAGGATGTGAGATGAAGAAACTATGAAAAAGCCATGACTCCTGGGCTGTAGGGTAGACAACTCACTCAGCATCAAGAAGAGGTTGATTTATTGCCTGCTGCTAATTGGAGTTACCCATAGAATTGGGATGTGTTATCCTGTAAATCGCAGAGAGACAGATGACTAGACAGAACACAGGGGAAGATGAGGGGGAGATTAATTTGGTAAAATTCTCTATGATTTATTGTGTGGTGATCCCAGCCATCCCAATGGACATCACTTTCACACAGTGGCTAGGTTCCTGCAAATAAGCAATGAGAAAGTTCCTGCAAATCTGCAAGGGATTGTTACTGGCCATTTTCCTCTCTGATTTACAAATGTTTGCCCATGAAAAGGAAGTAAAACTTTAGTAAGTGAAAAAAAGAAAAAACTTTATTAAGGCTTTTATTTGTGGCAAAGTATTTTAAGAAAACATGTTTGGTACAAATGGTGTTCCATATCTCCCTAGGTTATTTTCTTTCCCCTTTTGAGAGATGACTTTATTATCTTCCTATGTTTTTTATCATTATAATGTTTGTGGTTGGTGTAAGGGGAGGGTCTTATGATTAATATTTTATTCTGGCAAAGATCAGATCAATACTTTGTGCTCTCTTTTTCAAATTTAATTTCATTTAGGCTGCTTCTTTTCCAGGGTTGGTAGCTTCCTCCACATTTTTTCTGTGTACAGGTCTTTTACACTCACGTAAATTTTTCTCTCACAACTTTTGATTTAATATTGATGTTGTGACTTGGAAGGAGAGCTCATTCCAAGAGGAGGGGGCAAGATGAAGTGTCCAGACTTTGTTTACTCTGCAGCTTTTTTTTGCATCAGCTCTTGTGAATTATGTGGACTCAGGCTTGAGTCCAGCTTGTTAGGAAAGCTGTAACCTTCCTGCACCTCCTCATCATGTCCAAGAATACTCAGGAGGAGACAAAAAACAGAGAAACAGAGTAAGAAATTTTTGAACTCTGCTTCTTTTCCTGATTTTTATCTCCTTTTTTTTTGGCTTTGTCATATAAGGATCTTTCACATGGGTTGTGTGCTTTACTGCACCTTGGTGTAGCAGGAAGGTGAGGGCAGCTCTCAGATGTAGGCTGCTGCTCATGCTGTGCTTTGCTCTCCTTAAAGCTCTGAAGAGCAGCCCAAATATGCCTGGGGAATCTCTGTGGCTTCAGCCATATGAGAACCCTTGTTGTGCAGACAAGATGATGAGATTTTAAATAAATGGACTAAGTATGGGTAACAATTGTTGTATCATAGCTTCTGAGGATTGTAAAAGTAAGAGCAAGATGCAGGAGTCAACAGTTCTTAAATATTTATGTTTTAAAAGAGCACATGAGTTTATGTGCTGAAAGGAACTGGAAACCTACATGTTTGCTGATATTTCAAATATCCATTAAAAGATATAAACTGTAATGGACCCTGATCCTGGATTGCCACTGACTTCCCTTGAAACAAGTTTGAGCTTATGATGGAGGGATAAATTGCAAATGTATACATTTCTTTGTTTGTCTTTTATTTTTTATTTTTTTTCCTCCATGGATTGACTCTCTCTCCCACTTCTGGGAACATTAAGACCTCACTAAGAGCTGTTCGTCTTATGAGTCTTCTAGTAAGCACAGGGGTTGCTGACTGGAAATTCCCTTCTCTGTCTGTCCCTCCAAGTGGATCACAAGCAACCCTCCAGTAGGAAATACCTCAGTCTCCTTGGTCAAGTGGGTTCCCATCATTCCCTTGCATGTGGCCAGGCTCTGCCCTTTGCTTTGCTGTTGTCTTCCACAGCACATCAGAGAGATGCACAAGGTGCCTTTCTGTGGTTCACTTTATGACTGATTGGCCTGGTGCAGGGCAAATTTGGGAGGAAACTTTTGAATGGGGGTCTCTCTCTAGGAAACAGATTCAAGCAGCCCCTCTCTTAACTGGTTCGGAGAAAATATTGCCTCAGAGAGAAGTGGAAAAAAACACTGTTTATTTAACAGGCAAACCTCTTCCAAGCACAAAAATGAATGATACTAAACAGCAAAACCTCTCGCTGCTCTGAAGAGATGACAAATTCACAGAGTACTTTCCATGGGTTGCAGCCCAACTCACTCAGTCTTTTCTCAGAGCTGGGAAATGTCATGGCCCAGGCCAGGCCTGGTGGGATGCAGGTGTGAGCTCCTGGTGCTCCTCTGGGTTTTCAGTCCAGAGCAGGTTTGAACCATTCCAAGAAAAAGGAGAAAAAACACAATCCAGGGAGCTTCTCTTCCTCAGGCAGCCAGAAAAACTAACCAAAAGCAAAGGAGAGCTCTCTCCTGTTGTCCACTGCAGACAACCCAGTCTGTGTGAAGGATGCAGGAGAGCAAGTGCAGTCTCTGATAACAAACTCTGCACCTCTTCTCTCCCCCTTCACTCCTGGAACCAGCCTTAAAGCTGCAGAACTCAATATTCAACACTAACAGAACAGATGACTGGGGATACACAAGCATCATAAAGTCACCTCAAGACAGTGATTATGGTAACAAATGTGTATACTAACTCAGCCTGGCATTGGTTCATTATTTCAGTACTTCCCCTGCCAGCATGGATGGTTTGACAACACATTTCAGTGGTCTGTCATACAGACTAATTTTCACGTTTGTCCAGTGGGATGGCACTTGTTCATTCATTCGGGGATTATTATTATTATTTTTAAAAGTACTTTGGATGATGTTTGCCTGTGAAAATTGGCAAAGGGAATTTAAAGACCTGAAATAACTTTTAACTCTATTATGAGGATATATCCTAGAATGAAATAACATCCATTCTGATAGACTTGTGAAACTAGGGAAGAGATTGAATTTTTTGTGTTTAAGTAAAACTCACTGTCAGCAACGATACACAGCCTCTGATGTGACTATGTGTTGCTTATGTTGGACTCAGAAGGAAGGTCATAAAGGAAAAATGAGACCAGAAATGTGGCCAGGAAAGTCTTCAAGATTCTTGTTTCATGCCTGGTAAGAATAGGACTCCTAATGATAATAAACAGAGACAGAAGAGTCAGGGCAAGGAGGAAAGTATGTGTGAGGCTGCTAGGGAGAAGCAGACCTGAGAAAAAGTGGATTTGTTGATTTACAAAGGAGACAATCTTTTTACTGAATGAAGATACTATGTAATTTTCTTTAGTCATTTTGAAGATTGGGATATGGAAATTGAGGATCAGTCTAGAGTTATCTCTTTTTATCAATGTTATGTTTTTGTAAGAATATGCAGAGATTTCTTTCTTATAATAGGCACTCTGTATTACTTGGGAAATTATCAAGAAAGAAAGGGTTCTCTGCATACAGAAAACAATTTCCATACTCAAAGTTCACTTGACAAGGAGAGAGAATGAACTGATGCTGTAATGAGTTCCCTATTCTGAAAAAAATCAGGAAGGGCATGGTGAAAAAAGAAAGAAATGTTCATAAATCCAATGTGTCCTTGAGGAGAACAAGGCTTCTAAGGCTTAGAAGATAAAGCAGCAAGCTCTGAGACTCATGGGGGCAGAAATTAATGGCAAACCAGAAAAGAATTAAAAGGCTTCAATCATTAGTAGTTTCAAAGGAACAGTTCCCTTTGTTTTCCTTGCCTTAAATGGAGGTTGATGTGGATCCTGGAAAACTAGACTTAACCTTGATGCATAGTCTGAAAAGAAGTTTGAAAGAAACATTTGTGGCTGTTGACCCAAATGATAACCTAACACTGAGCATGGTGTTGCGCAGAACTGATGTCAGCCCCACAGAACAGTGTTGACTATGCCCTTAACATCTTCACAACCTCCTAGGAATACCAGAAGACACCATCCCCACCCCTCAACTTGGAAGTGATAATGGGACAGAGAGGACATCTGGACTTCATGGGAGTGAAGCTCTCAATCAGTCACTCAGTCTCTGGTTTCCAGATCTCTATTGTTCGTGTTCTAAGGTTTGCAGTGCTGAACTGTAGCCATGTGAATGTTGAGCTTGCTGTCTGATCTACTCTGTGTAAGGTGATGTACACCCCCCTCTCTGGTGTACCTGAGTACACTGGAATAAACAGCTCTCTGGAGTTGTCTCTCTCCTTTTACTGCAGAGAAAGCATAAACAACTGAGCTGATTTAGGCTATGCCGAAGTCCTAACTATCTATGGTGAGAGGAGAAGAATCTAACCCGAGCCCACTGGAGATAGGTCTGAATATGTCAAAGAAAGCAAAACAAGAGTGAGGGCTACAGTGCAGGTGGGTGAGAAGAAGCCAAGTGGAAATTAAGATGACAAATCCTTAATTCAGGGTCTGGGGTGTGACTGAATTAGTGGCACTTGCTGTGATACCATGAACTGCTGAAGCCTGGCTGTCCTGTAGGACACAGAGATACAAGGGGATAGCAGGCCAGCACCCTGGTATCACTGGATATAGTGAGCTCCAGGATGGGTTTCTGACAGAAAGGAGAGTAGTGGGCAAAGAGCAGACAGAGGCCTGTGCTGACCAAGAGGGTGAACAGACCACAGAGTGAGGAAGTTGTGGAACAAAAAGGGTCCAGACTTCCTGAAAAAGCCTTTATCCAGTAGGGAAATTTAGGCATGTCCAGTGGAGGGGAACAAAGTTTATATCATATAAGGTCCCAAAAGTGACTTCGTGAATGAGAGACACAAGATGTCAAAGCTAATTTCAGAACAATTTTGGTATTCAGATCTGGATCATTAAGCTGAGAGAGATGAGATGAGATGAGATGAGATGAGATGAGATGAGATGAGATGAGATGAGATGAGATGAGATGAGATGAGCAGTCTTGGTAGACAGCAGGAGGTTTCTGGGCTGTGAGCTCCTGCTTTGTTCACAATGGTTGCAATATGAAAGGAGGACTGGAGTTCTCCCTGGGAGAAGCATAATTTGACTAACCAAGTACCTTGATGCCATATTAATTACTGTATTTTTTTTTTTTGGACCTGTAATCTCTTCAGATGCCACCTAAAACATTGTGCTGCCATTACATTTATTTTTTTCTGTGGAGGTGGAAGATGTGCTAAACCTGTTGAAGAACTCATGCACTCCAGAGGTTTATGTAACACCTGTGAGGTGTTTTCTTATCAATCAAATTTCTGAATATATCTACTTTCGTAACCATCCTACAAACTGAGACAAGTGTCTGTATTTCTCAAGCAGGGAGAACTTTGGACCAGGTGACCCACTGTGGTCTCTTCTAACATTGCCTGTTCTGTGAGGTGAGGTTGCCACAAGTTTTTCAGAGTTCACACCATATTGGAACAGGCAAGTGTGAAGCTGTGCTGGGAATGCCTAGCAGTCTTCAATCTTATTTGGAAACAGCCTCTCAGTGTATCTGATTACTCTGCTCCTAAGCTATTGCCTTGGACCACAACTGAGATGGCTGGAGATCCAACATCAGTTCCATCGGTGTGAGGGGGAAAAGTAGATGAGGTTGGTTTGGGCATATTCAGTGTTCCCTGAATGCTAATGAAAAGAGAAACGTGTTTGGCACCATTGCAAGTCAAGCACCCTGAGGATTTCAAAATAGTGTCCTTTTTTATAACAGTAATAAATTTGTCAGTTATGTGGGGAAACATTGTGAAAAATGAATGTCTTTTACTGCATTCAGAACTGCTGTTCCAAATCCAGTGAGATAATGGCCAATAAAACTTTGAGCTGGGAGGTTGAATTCTGCATTACTAAAGCTTCATTATGTGTGGTTTTAGAAAATGTACACATGTGCCAGAGTGTCTCATTGTTCTTTTGCTGTTTTATTATTTTGTCACTATGAAGTGTCTCTGATTTCAGCTGTGAAATGCAAGTTTAGCTTATATTGATCCTGTTGTCTCTGTATAGGTCCTTAAAAACTTTGCAGGATGTTGTTAAGAGCAGTTAGGTTTTATTTGCAGCTGAACCATACTATATTCTGTTCCCTACCAAAACAAATTTCATCCCAGTCCAAATGTACTTGATGTATCTTTTTATTGTTTTTTTTTTTTTATTTTTTCTTTGTGTTGTAGAGGGTTGTAATTGACATCTCCCAGGTTTTCTGAATACTTAGATGGAGGCAAGAGCCAAACTCTTTTGGGCATTCCAAGACAGGGAATGTGACTGCAGTTCACAGAACTGTTTAATTAAATGGCAGGCTCTTTGGTGGGGCCATAGCATTCTCTTGTCTTTATAGTATACAGATACTCCATTAGGTGTTAGGGTGACACTCTCCATTTGATTTCCTGTTGCAGCCTGTAGGTTAATGCAGGCTTTCTTTATATCTTTGACAAATCCATTAACCCCTCGTTTGAAAACCATTTATACTTGGTCAGACTGGAATACAGTTTGGAGCTCTTCTGTGACCAGGTTCAGTTTTCAGCACTCAATGACAGTACTTCATCTCATGAGAAGTTAGCATCTGAATCCAAGTACATCACATTGCCAGTCTGCTTGTGGTTCTTTAGGTATTATAAATCCTATTCACAACAATGACACTTCATGTGTAGTGTCTGGGATTTTTTTCCTAACTGTGGTGTACAGTTTAGAAAATGATGCATAAGCTAGTACCTCTTAGTAGATCCTTGGAGGGATGGCATTACAGACACAATGATTTCAAAAAGCATGAAAATTCTGCAGCCTTTAGGACAGGATATGTGAGTTTATTTTGTAGTGTGACCAATACTATGCCAGGAAAAACTAACACCTTGTGCTGGAACAAAACCAATAGATGAGGGCATGCGCTTGCATAAAAAGCCTACCCAGACAAATTCCAGAGTATTTTCGAACAGAGAAATTTTATGGTACCTAAGAACTGGCTTAGTGTAAACTAGACAACACCAAGGATCTTATGAAAGACCGTGAGGACTGTGTGTTAGTGCAGCATCATTGTATCTCTCATCTGATCAAAACTGAACTCCTTGAGGGACTGTGGCAATTGTTTTCTCAGCACAGATGGACAAATGCTTGATCAAATGATTCTTTTGAACAGCACTGAGCCTTTGCAAGGGAGACTGGGCATAAAACACAGTAAGACCAGACCAATTTTCAAGATTATGCTGGACAGAGAAGGGCAGGAGAGTTCATCATGGGCTGCCTCCCACCATGCTCTGCTCCAAAGGACAAGTGTGTGGGAGAGCAGCAGAGTATTTTGTCAATCCCATTCTGCAAAGGAAAGCTCTGTGTTGACAGTACATCTGCTAGAGGATCAGAAAATGGAAATTGTTACTCTCCATTACCTCTCTTCTATCTCTGACACCTTGTCTGTTTTTCATGGTTTTGACGCAGTACTATCACATATATCTGTCTGGGGCTGTGTAATGGAAGTGCTGTACCAAAAGAGTGCAGAGAAATTTGTTGTTTCCCATAGCAGGTTACAACACACACACACACCCCCCTAGGAAAACTCTTTCTGAGGTTACTTGATCAGATTTAGTTGATGGTCATATGCATTTGGAGAAATGTCTTCAGTACTGTCCCTTGGATTGTGTACAGGCAATGAGGGGGATAAGACCCTTCATTGTATAAGAAGTCAAAGGCATTTAAAGTCAGAGGATTTTAGAGGAGGGAATTGAAATTAGATTACTACTTTTGTTTTGGATTATTTTAGAGGCAGACATTTAGGTTTGGAATATGTTTTATCTTGCCATCAGAAACAGTCAGGTTTATCAGAGTTAATTTTAGAGAACTAAAATAAAAACCAAAAGCACTTAAAACCAGCACCAACTTTCATCCTTTTCATGTGACCGTGTTTGTAAATAACACAGTATCATGAAACAGACTTTTAATTGTGCATAACTGTGTCCCCTATAAGGATGCTGCATGGGGCGCAGCATTCCACTAAATATTCAGAGATCAGCTGCAAAATGCAGAGAGATGTCCAGGTACTTCCCTGACATCCACATGGTCCTGATAACCTAATGTTCTTCTTCCTCTGTAACTGAGGAACTCCTTCTTTACTCTTCTGCTCCTCCACTACCATCCAACAGGCTCCAAACCAAGTGTCCCCTTCCAGTGCAGTCTGTGTTTGCTGAAACTCTGGTAGCTCCACGCAGGCCAGGTCCTCTCCTCCTGCTCTCATGCCTGTACACTTTTCTGGGGACAAGCACAGTTGCCTGCTACCATGGCTTGCCACACTGCACAGCCCTGCTTAGGAAACAGGATCTGTAAAACAGTGCCACTGAAGTCCTCTCAGATGTTTTTTGGCAAGGAAGCAAAGAGGAACTCTCGGTTTGAGCAGGGGAAGTTTAAAGCTTCTGTGCTGGTCTCCAAAGTCTCCTGGGGGCAGTTGAAAGGGAGCCTTTCATGGGGTGGGTGAGTTTGAGTTTACACCAAATCACAAGACAGAGTGGTGGGAAGATGGGGGGTCCCAGCTCAGGGCACACACCCTCTGTATGTCACTTTGGATATATTATTTTCTGATGGAAGGTGAAATGTTAATCCCTTCTCCTTTCTTCTTTATGGAATTGTTTTGCCCACTGCTAATTTAAATCTCAGGCATAAAAGAAATCTTTGTGTTCAAATAAAAAACATAAAGCTTCACTCTAGAGGCAATTAAAAATGAACAGACAAAATATTATAATATACTGAACAATATTCAAATGCTTTTTAACTTTTCCTACAAGAAGACATCTGCATATCTGTATGTCATTGAAGAGATTAGTCTAGAAGGATTTGATCCATGAAACAGAACAATATACTGACTTTTGGTCTTTACTGAAGTAGTGAGTGAATGGAAATCCAAGAAAAGAAAAAAAAAAAGGAAGAGGAAAACAGCACAGAAGGTAGAAATTGTGGAGAATACACCAGGAATTTCTGGAACATCTTACACTTCAAAAATATGCACATGTGGGTTGTCAACTGCTCCATAATTTTTATGGGCTCTGCCTCAAAAAGTCTGTCAGGAATGTTAGGGAGAAAAAGCTCTCATTTTTTCAGACCACACTCTGACAGTGGAGCAAACCCAGCAGGAAGGTCCCCAGGAACCTTTTGTAGATGAAGTGGGCGCACCATTTGGAGCACTGATATCACAGATATCAACAACATAGACATCACTCGCGTATCTCCAGGAATGGTTCAAATGTCCAAAGACTCTCTGAGGTTGGAAATAGCAATGACAAATTTTGTGC
This sequence comes from Cinclus cinclus, assembly GCF_963662255.1. Taxonomy (NCBI): domain Eukaryota; kingdom Metazoa; phylum Chordata; class Aves; order Passeriformes; family Cinclidae; genus Cinclus; species Cinclus cinclus. Next base: position 67,396,193 of record NC_085046.1, read on the forward strand.
TGGAGTAAATGTTGCCTTTACCTCAGGTACTAGAACTAACTTGATAGAAATGCAGTCTTCTGCCCAGATCAAATTTGTCCTGCTGAGCAGTCTGATGGTGGAGAAACCTGGAGTCTGTGACAGTGAAACCATGGTGAGAGACTCAACTTCTCTCCTCACAGGAGAGGAATTTCCTAGTTTTTGTGTCACATATAGCTGATGGTACAGTAGAAAGACAAAGCTGATGGTTCTCTATCTGTCTTCAGAAAGTTGTCAATCTGTTTTAAGGGTTCTTTCTCGAATATATACTTCCTACTTTTCTTATAGCCTACCTACACTACAGAGAAAAGATTAATCAAAAATAGAAATAGAAGAGAAGCTGGAGGTGGAAGCGGGAGGGAGAGCCATTGTGATAGGGTAACTTTTGCTTGAATTAGTGCAATTAGGTTGTGTTATGATCAGACTCTGCCATGGACATTTAGTCCCAAAGATGACCTTAAAAGATCATTAAACCATATGTCCTTCTGAACATAAGTGCAAATTTATCAACATCATCCCTGACAGATGTGTGTCTAACTCCTCCTTAAAGATACCCAGAGATGGAGGCTTGAAGTTGGGCCCTCAAAATTTAAATAAGCTTTAGCAAGCTATAGCAATGAGCAGCTGTGATTACTAGAATTAGGCTTATATTCTAAGGAACTGGAAAAATCAATCATAATTTAAATATCTAAGTGTGTAGACAAGTAGCCAAGCCACAAAATAATTAAAAATTAAGCTTTGTAGCAGGTGAGACAGTAAATATCCTGTTCTTTCTGCCTTTTTCAGTTTGTATGTGTTTTTTCCCTTTGTTTAACAATTGAATGCTATCTCTGTCTTTTATAATACAGCTTTGACTAAAGATAGATTAATATCTTAATATCTTTTGGTAGGGAGGAGGGAGGAGCATACTGTTTGGTTTTAATTGAGAATTATTTTCTGCCTTCATTTCATGTGGGGTGGAGGTGAGCAGGTGGTGGGTGTCAAGGCAGTGACCAGCTAACTCCCAATCTCCAGCTTCTTACCTGCCTTGACACAGGTTTGTGAAACTGCTGCTGAGAATCCATATTTAGTACTTGGGTTTATCTGGTTTAAATGTCTGGATAACTGCTTTTGTCTCTTTTGTGCTTACTGTGGCCTTCTTTTAGAATCCTTTTTCACCAAAATTGCTGAGGGATGTAAGGGGAAAATTGTCTCTGAACTGAAGTCTTGACTTCAGAATTAGGTCATGAGTTATTGTCTGAGAGTTTGGTCCTTAAAACTAAACTGTCAGCAAGAATCATTGAAATTGCTAGGAAATACACTGTTAAAAAATCAGCTTGGTTTTACCTGCATAGCAAAGGAGGCTGCAGTTTGTACTTCAGCAAGGCTGGAATTTAGACATTAGTTAGGCTTGTTTCATTGCACAGACTTAATTTTGGCACATACCTTCATCTCTCTTTGGTATTTTGCTCCAGAGCCAATGTAGTTAAGGCTACATTGTTTTGAACTGAGCGCATCCTTTACAGATACGAATCCCTTTTGCTAAAATGGGGGAAAAGTGAAGTATATTGTGACTGACAGCTCAATCTCATCTTTGCATCTAAGCAAACCCTGGTCCACGTGCAAGGCAGGAAGTGAATTGCAGAGCTTCAGAAATAGCACAGAAACCTACATTCTGCAAATGCACCATTCAGTGCTTTCACAGGGACTGTAGCTCAGTCCCCTGCGAAGAAGGCAGCAATCCTGGTGTGGAATAACGTGTAAAAAAACTATGTTGTGACACACACTCACAATAAGGCTGCCTTACAGCAGGTAGGAAATCTAATTGCTTGGAGGGTGTGGTGGAAGGTTATCTTAATTCAAAGGCTTTGTGAGAAAATGAAGCTGAGTGTGGCAGAGCAGGACTTTGGAGGTTCTGGTCCCATGAAACTGCAGTTATGTCAGGTATGGTGCATGGTAAGGGAAAGTGAGCCAGGATCCAGCACCTTTGGGTCAATATGGAAAGCAAGACCTGGCATTTATAGCTAATGAAAAGTGTCAAAATATCTCTAAGTAGGCTGAGCTCCATCCAACAGTCTGCTTTATTTTGGTTCTTTTTCTCTCACAGGGGGTCTGGGTTTAAATAAGAGTGGGTCTGTGTAGTGAAATCTCTTAAAATGACCTAGAAAAGAGCTTTAGCTGACCCTGTGAGCTTATTCCCATCTCCCAGAGCTGTCCCTTCCTTTATTTGCAGGATTCTTTCATTCCTAAGGCACAGCATGGGCAAGAATACACATGTACACAATATGCATGCCTGCAGATTACTCAGGTGCTGGTGGGATAATGGTGTGAGACTGGGCATTAAATGGGCCAAGGTGAAAGCAAATCAGCTCACTTCTTGCCCTTCCCATGCCAGCACATGATTAATATCCCAAGGTGTAGCATGTCCTATGTAGTCTGGTGAGGAATTGTGGAGGAGCAGCATCATGCTGGCTGCAGCTGTGAGAGGTCTGCTGGTATCACCCATATGACAAGCACAGCATCATTGTTCAGCCACTGCAGAGGATCCAGGATGTCCCCAAAACATTGTGCAAGTGCAGTCTGGCCACAGGTATGTTATCTGTGTCCAACGCATTGCCTCAGGATGATCAGTGGGGAAGGCAGAGTCCAAGTGCTCAGGGTGGTGGTGGTGGGGAAATACTGAAGCAGTGGTTGAAGGCTGTGTCCTAATTCCACCAGTGTGGCAGTGGTTGTTTTTTTGCACTTCTGACATAATCTGCTGCATCAACAGGCTGCTAAATCTACCAGAGTATGCAGGGAGTGTTAAGATCACAGAGGATTGAGCTGCTTTTTTGAAAGGCACAAGTCTCCAGCACTCACTGAAAACTTGCAGATGAAACCCTAAAATCTTGACATTTCTAGAGGAGCACTGAGATGGGCATAATCATGCTGGAGTATTCTGTCATATTTAATGCAGTTCATAGTAAATGTGTGTGTGTTAGTAAGTATGTATTCATCTCTTTGCTAAATAGTTTCTCTACTTACGACTCTAGGAGTTCTTCATATTAAAATTAAGAGACTATATGGTTTCACATAATCTGTATTTGCAATCCCATTGTAGAAGAAAAGTATTGTGGTAGTTTCTGTTTTGTGCATTTCAGGAACAAATATCTGAATCTGGTTTATTTAGATACACCAAATGCATTTAGTTGCAATGATGGAAGTTACATAATCTTTTGGAATATCACTTTTTATTTGCCTGAATGGAAAATAAACAGCCCCTTCTTTTTCCCCATCTCAAAAAAATAATTATCTGGAAATTGCTTTAAATGCTGGAAAACACCCACCAGAGGTATAAAATGTAGAAACAGAATTGTCAGTCTTCCCAAATGATTAATCCTGGATTTTAAATGACAAACAAAGATTCATCTCAAATGATAATTTTCAGGAAACCACAACTAAATGGGAGGGCAGCTTTCCATTGGCCCAGTTGAGTTTATTTTCATCTATGCTTCATGGCATCCTTTTCCATGGTTAGTCCCATGGGATAATTCAATGTTAAGCATTTCACTCACTGTGAAACTGGTTATGGAAAGGCAGTGTAATGAAAGTTTTGTGACTTTCACAACACATCCATTCCCAGGCCTCTCAAGTTTCCTATTTGTAATGAATGGAAGGACACAAGCATAGGACACTTGAGGGAAGGACCTCCACCTCATCTCCTTGTGTGCTCTGCACCACTGCCACGTGGCAGCAGAGCTCTAGATTAAGTGGGGTGGAGCTACCACCTTGCCTTGGTTGAGCCCTGCAGGGATATGCCTACAGTCCATGCTACAAATGGGAATAACATCACCGTTTCCATCAGGTTTGTGCTCCTTTCCTCACTGTGTGTCACAGTTTTCTTTGCCAACAGCTTCATTGACCAAGGCATAAATGAACATAGGGAGCTGACATTTGCTGTCCTCTCAGCACAGAGAGGAATGCTGGCTCTGTAATCTCTTAAATGAAAGAAAAACATGAAATCACTTTGCTCCCCATCTGCAGAGAAGTCATTAACCAGAGTAACAGGGAATGGGGTAGATTTTTACCCCATGCCTGAGGGATTAGACAAGCAACTGCTCTTAGTGTCAGCATTGATATGTCTGAGTAAGTTATTCCCTTTCTGAAAACACAACCCAGGTGAGTAGTGATTCTGACTGTGCAGCTTTAGCCCAAGTGGATGGAGGAAAACAGGGCTTACAAAAGAAAGGCCAAACTCTGGCCTTTTCCTGTTTATGATACAGGAACATCTTCATGTCTACATTTATCAATATGAATTTCAAGAAATGTATGTATGTGTATATATATATATATATATATGTAATATTCAGTGTGAAAAATAAAAGGCTCTTCACAAATGTTTTGGTATTGTGCCTTAAAAAATGACACTTTCCACTGCCAGTCATGACTTTAAGTCAGATTATGGCTAAAAATATTAAGGGAAGGATCACCACAGCAACAATCACATTGCTCCCCTTCTGCAGAGGAAATGGAAAAACACTCAAACTTTGCCAACCTGAATAAATTACCCAAATTATCAGAACTGTAAGGAAAGCCATATGTAAGCAACTTGGTGAGTTTTTGTGTCTGGAAGTGTGTGTGAATGTGTTAACTGGGTTGCAATCCATTAAAGACTTAAGTCAAAGGATGCAACTCTGAAAATATGCTCAAGAGACAAAAAATTACTGTGGTTGCACCTTAATTGACCAGCAGATACCATGTGAAGGGTACTGCTCGTTGCAACAGTGAGGGACTCCCGTCCAGCTGCTGGGCTGGGCTCTCCTGCCCATGGTGGCCTGGAGATGGGATGGAGCACATTGATGCTCACTTGGTCTTGAGCCAATGTGAAGCTGAGAAAGGGCTGCATTGCTCACACAGATGCACTCTTACTCCAGTCTTGTAGCTGTTTGTACTTATTTGGCATCGTTGGCTCTGCCAAAATAAAACATCTCGTTAGCCAAAGAGGGAAGAACAGGGGTGGAAGGGTGAGGGGGCAGGAGCAATATTGTCACTGCTTGACTTGAAGCACATTATGCAGGAGTCTGCACTGGAAACCTCCTCTTTCCAGGCTGCCCACACTCTCAGTGGAGATAGGATGGCTTTTTTAGAGGCAGTCTAAGGATATGACGTGGAAGAGTTGAAATGATGTCAAGCTCCTTGGTGAATTCATATTGCATTAAAGACTCTAAAATCATCTCATGGAAGCCCAAAGCACATGGCTTTTGAGCACTGGAAGAAGAGGTGTAGAGTGCAAAGGCTGTGTGTTCCCATTCTCTTGCCATTCGTATGAGCACTTGTTTAGCTGTTTGTAGGTCCAGAGTTAAACCCTGGATTGTTGTCTGTCCAGGGAGCTGCTATTGCTTTCTGGCTTGAATTTCTTGCTAGAAAGGATCCTCAGTTATTTTTGGGATCACACATTTTAAATAAATGGTGCTTGACTGGTCTGTGTCTTTAGCCTTTTCTACTTTCCAGACTCACAGATGTTTTGCAAAGGAGGGGTGTGCTCCTGCTGAACAAATTTAAACATACTGACAACAGACTTGCTTTTCTTTACTCTTTTTTTTTTTTTTATGTAGGTCAGCACAGCTTGGGCTTGGCCAGATGATCTAAGTGGTGCCAGTGATATCCTGGCCCCATTTGAAGTACCTACTGAATGATGGGTCCAGTATATATTGTATCTGTAGTCTGTCCATGCAGACTGAATTCTGGTGATGACCCATACTTGATGGTAACATGGCTGGACAATGGTTACAATGGCTGCTGTCAGAATAATGTGGGGCTCTTTCCTGACTTGCTGACATGCTGTTCAGGGCCTTCAGGTGCCACTTCCAGAGAGGCGCATGAGCAAGCAGAAGGTTTTGGTTTGTTCAGACTGGCTGATAACTCCTGCTGTTAACTTACAGCTTGCAAAGAGAAGTTTATGGTGAATTTGGTTGCTCTGCAGTATTTTTGTTTGTTTGTTTATATAGTGCATATTTTAAAAATTTCTTGCCAACTCATGAGAAAAGCCCTGTGGGCCCTTGCTCTCTTTTCTGCCTTTTGATGGCTGCCACCTTGCTGTGCCCACTGCAGCTCCAGAGCTGGCAGCCTGTTTAACCACAGGGCCTTGCCACATGGCATGGGTTTTGTGCTGGTTGGTGGTGACCCTGAGTCACTGCAGTGGGGAAAAGCTAACAGTGGCAGCTGGTGTTAATGAATCCTACATCACCCAAGATCAAGGACAGGAATCCCAGAGCTCAGAGGGTTTTCATAGAGGGCTGCTGTAATCTTGATATGTGAATGAGTGAAGGAGATGAAAACACATCTGAATGGGTTATGGAATGAATAAGCACTGGAATTCTAATACTTAATTCAGTGCTTGTTCATTAGTTGGTTTGTTTTGGTTTGTTGGTGGTTGTTTGGTTTTTTTCCCCATCTCTTTTTAAGATTTGCTTGTTTACCTGGGTAAGGAAAGATGAGTAGTACGTATGGCTAGATGCATGTTTGGTATGATTCTTTATTGTGTGTGGGACCTTTAAAAAGAAAGTGTTCTCCAAGCTGTAGTCTACAAGTGAATGCTATACATCAATGCAAGATAACCCTTACAGTGAGTTATATTCTTGTTTATTTTCCCTGTAGTTGTTATTACTTTCCTTGCTTGTTTGATTTAATTTGAAACAAAAACTATTCAGGTTGGAGGCAATTTTGATCTAGGCATTCAGGAAATGGAATAGGATTAGATCTATGGAAAATACAACTGCAAAAATCCTACCAGAACAACATGTTTCTTCCCCCACCATCCTGTCAAAGTCAAGTCTAATCAGGATGTCTCCTCTATACCACCCTGACCTACCTGTTAGGGGGACAGATTCTGAACTCGATGATGATGAACACTGATTTTCTTTTTTCTTTTCCCTTCAAAATCACTGTCTCCAAACTAAGGTCTGTATGTTATAACCAGTACTCCAGTCTAGAAATCTGAAGAGATTCGCAGCTGCAGAACTCATATCTGAGTTCCTGATAATGAGATAATATTTGAGAAACCAGCAATTTCTTTCATTCAGATTTACAGGATGAAAGCCTCAAATATGAGGGGCATATCTAAAGCAGCTGTGGGTCTTGCCTGCACTATAGTTTGGGAATAACAGACTTGGTAGCCTCAAAGCTGAACTTGGCCTCATGGAGTACCTTTCTGGGGACTAGTTTATTCTGTTTGTTGCATCTTCCTGTCAGATGTGATGGGAAATCAGTGATGAGCAGGAGGTCCCTAATCTCCATGGATACTTGTCTCTGCATGGTGTCAAAATCTGAGTTGGCTGTTAATTTTCTCATATTTTGCATATGACTAATTTACTTTGGAAGGGAGGGAAAGGAAGGAGGTTATTTGAGATTGAAGTAAAAAAATGAGAGAGAGAAAATTTGGCAGCGAGTCTCGACTGTAGCTTCTGTGAGGCCTCCAGAAGCCTGTCCCATACCTGCATCCCTCAAGCTTGTTGTCAGTTCTCACGCTTTGTTCTGTGCTCAGAGCAGGGTCTCAAAGGAGCACAGCTGCTGCAGCTGCTCATAGACCAAAAGGTGACCTTTCGAGTAGCTGAGGCATGATGCATAATTTAGTGCATTCCTGGCTAAAATAGAAATGAAATATTTTCATTAGCAGAAAGATTTGTTTGTCCTTTCACTTGAATGCATCCTTTTAGCATCACACAATAGCGTGGCATGCATGCCACTCCTTAGGGTTTCTTCAGGGCAAAGTTTTTGGTAAGACTTTGAAAAAACACTGACTGTTTTACTAGAAGGACCCTACTTGCCAAATGTAGTAGACTTCAGTTTAGAGGTACCAAGTTTGCAAAAGTCCAGCTTCTATTTAAATAATGTGCAGGAGTGAAAGCTTCCTGCTGAAGTGTTTGTCTTTAGACTATCAGCTGATACTGGTAAGTACCATAGCCAGCTGGTACTTTAACATGAAGTGTTTTGCTTCTTTCAATTAATCAAGAATCTCTTGGAAGTTTCCATAGCAGGGCATTCATTACAGGGATGATTAATGAGTAGAATATTTGTCATTTGCATAGAGAGAGGCTTCAGCAGTGATCCCAGTGATCTGTGATATCCAGGTACTTAGGCACCCTGTGTATCTTTTGGGTGAAGGAGAGGGGCAGATGGGACCAATTTTTCACAATGTCTGACATTAGATTTCCCACATGGTCTTCCAGACAGAGATTCAAAGAGGCTGGAATCTACCTCTCCAGCTGACTGTGAATGAAGACTGCGGCATACTCGGCTACAAGTCCATCTGCTCTTTAACTTTTTTCTTTTAAATCTATCTAAGAGTGTTTTTCCTTTGAAGTTTCCAGCACCATTTATGAAGGCTCAAAAGGGATATTATTCATGTTTCAGATGAAGAAAGCTGAACTGTCAAAGTAACAACTGACTTGAGAATAGCCAGTATTCTCCAAGGCATTTAGAAGGACCTGGGAAAAAAAATCCTGTGCTTACCAGGAAATTTCACTGATCTCATCAAGCCTCAAAACACAGGAAAGAGAAAAAAATCTGAACAAATGAAGAAGTGCCTAGCAGACCATGCTATCTTGCTGAAAATCCCAGTGATAAACATTTTTCATAAAATGATAGGTATCTGCTTCTGTGGGATTATTTTTAGCAGTAAAAGAATAGATCGTGTAAGACAACTAAAGAAGGATTCCATCAATAGCAGTGTTTCAGTTACCTGTTTGGCATCATCTTAATTGTTACAACAAACAGTGCAAGATGACAAAAAAATGAACAGCTTTCTACTCAGAAGATAAACTACTTTTAAATAAGAAAGAAATGAAACCCAGCTCTATAATTTTTAGAATCCTAGTTAATTAAAATGGACATGACTGAAGAACTGAGAAGCTTTCAAGACATTTCTCTGGCATGTTCTCACTGACTCTGAGACCTTATTTCCAACCACAGTATCTGCTTATCCTAGTGCAGCACCCTTCAAACCAACCTTCCCCAAAGGATCCAGCAGACATGGTCTGAGAATAGAGCTAAGCACAAGCTGGTAAGCACTCACTGTGCAGAGTTCTAAGTGCTGTGGGATTTAGTCAAACAGTAAAGTACAAGCTTCTACCATGACTCATCTAGTGTAAAACTAGTGCTAAGTATTGTACATAATTAAGACAGAATTATTAAAGTGAGATGGCACTTCTTTTTTTGGTATGGTTAAAGTCTTGAAAAGGTGTAATGTTTTCAGCCTTCAGAGCTGCGAAGATGAGGAGTTCTGATAAGAGTTCATTCTAAAAGATATCATGGCTACAGTGAGTTTAGATCATCATTTGCATTACTGCTGAAGCTTTGCATACATATTTCTGCTGCCTTTGTGAAAAGCTGTGGTATTTGTGAGAATAAACACAACCTTAGAGTTGTGTTCATTAGATGACATTTGCAATACTGGCCTCTCTACACATTCCGAGGTTTTTCATAATTTTTAGACCCACAAATCAAGTATTTTATTTTGAGCTACATTTCTTGAAAAAGTCCTAATGGTTTTTAACAGGCACAAAAATTTGCCATTGAATGCCGCAGCAAATGTAGTGTCAGTGAGCTAGAGATTCAACTTTTGAACACTGACTGTCAGCAGGTAGAGAAGTGTTAGCAAGACATTGTCCCTACCAATGGGAAAAGTTGAAAAAGTAGGACATTCCAATTTGCTTACTTGTCCCAACTTTTTGCTTCAGAGATACACAAATCAACTTTGCTTTTAGTGAATGCATGATCTTGGTAAAAATATATTGTTTTATAATACAAAGAAATTCAGCTTATTGGTCATTCTAAAACCATTTGTTCAAGTTACTTGATTCTCATTATTCTCGACTAGAAACTCCTATGGTGTTATGATATTCTTTCTGTTCATTGATTATCTGTCTGACTTGCGAAGGAGAGGTGGGAAAGCAGACTGCAAGATGGTGACATGGACCATTTTAAGGGACGGGACTTCAAAAGAACACGTTTCCACCTGTGTATTCCAATGGATGCCTTTGTAGTATATTTATCTATTGGCCACTTCTTCAACCTAACTTTACTACCACTTTTTTTACCATTTCCTAACATGCTTTTTATACCACGTTTCATGCTCATCTCTAAGGAATTATTTGTGCAAATTACAGGTAAAACAGAGTCTCAGGAGGAATCCCAAACAAACAATGCACTTGGGTGAAGACATCTCAACTACAGCCAGTAAGTCCTTTCATTTGTATGAGTTGAGCAACCTATAATATTTTATAAGTCTGAAGATTAAAAATTTCAAGGGTCTTTCTGAAAAAAAAATCCTTTAATATAAAAGATAGATCAATTCCTGTTTTGTTTTGCACTGCTGCTTTCTGGATGAGTTTCCAATCTATTCGTGAAGTAGTAAATGCTCCCCCAGCAACCTGCCATTGATGTTTTGAAAGCAAATCAAAAGCAGTGTAAGGCTGTTGAAGAAAAGGGCTTGAAAGGAAAAGAGTAAAAGATCATACCATTCCTATAGTAGCTGCAAAAGTTTGTGAAGTTTACAATTGAGAGAGGGATGGGCCAGAGACCAGAGAGAGACCAAGGGATCAAGGACAAGATAGCTGCCTGCAGAGTTTTGTCCTAACATACCTTACTACAGGCTCATAGCCTGAACAGCACAACTAAAACTGTTGATTTTTGGGTTGATCTGTTAGGGACACACCACCAGAGGTGGAATTGTGTGAGAGGATGGATAAGCCTCAAACAGAGAGAGCACCTGTTGACTGTGGCTTTTACCTTGGATTTTGTTCAGCCCTGACTGGATTTATAGAGTCATGTAAGGGAAATACTGTGCATGCCTGTTCTTTGTAACATAGAGTTTTCGCTTCAGCTGAGAGTCCAGGGACTTTGCTATGGGTGCCTGCTGAAGTTGCACTCCTGATGCACTCTCAGCTGCTCTGACTTATATCTTTATTCCAACCATGAGCTCACTACAAGCGCAGAGGGAAAAGTATTTGTATTCCACTGTGCACATTGACAGTAATTTTGTGGATGCAGCACAACACTCTAGAAAGAGACAGGTATATGGAGCATTTAGAAGACAATAATATATTCCAACTTTTAAAAAATTTATTTATAATTTTTAACCACACTCCAAAGGTTATAGTGGGAATAGCAAAAGAAAGAATTTGCAGACTTGACAAAAATCAAAGCTTGCAGCTTGTGCTGGGTGGGTTTATTTGGCTCACATCTGTGATTATGAAATGAATTTAGAATTGCTTTTGAACTTCATCTGGATAATGATTCATACTTTCAATTTCCCTTTTCCCTCCAGAACATCCTCCATTAACAAACCAACCAGTTGCAATGTTTTACAACCCACATTTGATCCAATTTCTCAAAAGATTTCACATTTCCTTGAATAAACAATTACCCAGCTCATTTACACAGAGATAAGGTCAGTCTTGGGACTGAAAATTGAATCAAAAGCCCTCTCTGGAAGCCATCTTTGAAATGGTCAAGAAGCAATTGCAGTAGAAACATGTTAAACTGCAACTTCATGTTGCAGAAACACAACATCAACAGGCAGCTTAAGTGTTTCTGTGCAAACAGATATTGTACAGCCTTGGTTTGTTTGAGTCCATTGCAGGGTTTAGGCACATGCCTGAAGATGGAATTACATGACTGAAATTAAGATGTGCTTAAGTGTTTTGCTGTGTATTGGCCTACACTCTACATCTGTGTTTGTATTAAGAAGAAAAGCTGTTCTACAAGACATTCAGACATTTTAAAATGTGTTTTTGTTCTGAACTGGAACAGGAAGTTTTAGCTTTTAATGAAATTTAGGAGATCTTTAATTCCAGAAATCTTGTAATTGAGCATACTTGAAATATTGTGTGTCAGTAATGTTGAAACTATTTGAGACATTAAGATTGAAATATTGCATGTCTGCATATGTTACTAAATTAATTAGAAGCAACTGTTAGCCAAGCATGCTGGGATTGCCTGGGTTGTGTATTACCACCCCAACCCTGGATACAGAAAAGGGCTGTGGTCTGTTCTACCTTCTTGGCTGAGATGCAGTGTTCCATGAACATGCTTCTCAGCTGAGCAGTAAAAAAGGATATTCATCTGTGCACAAAGTAGACCTGGACCTACTAAACCCTACTCAGTCCAACTGGGTTTAGGTAGGGACATCTCAAGTGTCTTGTACTAGGTCTTTGCCTCCAGTGCTTCAGAAATGCAGGGAACAGACCCTTTACTTTTGCTTGTAGGTGGTTGGCTTGTTGGTTCTGCCTTTGATGTATCCAAGATGATTCCATACTGTCCAGGAATCATGGTAGTTTGGGCACAGCAGCATCATTTTCATCTGATGCTGTACATGATAACTGAGTCCCTCTGGAGCTGAGGGCAGCAGCTCTGCAGCAGCCATCCAGGGTGCAGAACTAAGCTGCAGCTACTTAAATTCAAGCTGGGTTTTTGCAGGAACCTTCAAGCCTGTTATGCCATGGATATCCCACTACCTGAAGATTGCAGCCTGGTTTTAAACTAAATCTAAATTTTCCAAATCAAAGCTAAGCATGTTTTGGTGACTTCTTACTAACTATATTACCAAAATCAACTGTCATTTTCTTGAAAAAGTTTCAGTATTGTGGAACCAGCCTTCACTATAAGGAGACTAATGCACTGGGAAAAATTCAAGCAGCTCTGTGAGTATATAGCAAAAATGATAGGCAAAGTCTTACCAGACTGAATATATTGGTTGTTCTGCCTGTCTATGGATATAGTCCTTGTTTAAAAGGGAGTAGATATCTGGAAATAGTCTATGAATGGGAATCATACTCTGTTCCCCCTGCTCTTCAAGTTACAATCTCTTTTCTCAGCCTCATTGTCTGACGGATCAAGTAGGGTTGATCCCCAAGCCAAGGGCTTACTTGGGTAGGTAGGCTTAAGAAGACTTAAACAATTGCTTTAGAGAGGAAACTTTCTGTGGCCAGGGCACATGGCACCTGCGGTGAAAATTATTAAGACAAATGTTGTATCTAAAATAGCCTTTCCTGCTTAAGTCTCTAGGTAGCTATGGCTTTGCTTGGATGTCCAACCCTTTTCTTTTGGTGTTGAAATAAATATCTGAGGTTCACAGTCTTTGTGTCTCTATCAGCTTCCAGGTCAACTGGCCAGCAGAGAAGTTGTCTAATCTCATTTTTGAGAGATGTTCTTTCATCTTTTAAGGCCTCAACTCCAGCAAAACATAAACCAGTAAGTTTAGCTGGAGACTGTGAATATTGCCCCTTATGACAGACCCCTCTGCCCTTGCTTGTCTCCTCTCTTACTCTTCCTGTAAAAGAAACGAGGGCAGCTCCTAGTATCCAGCCAACAGAATTTTTTGGACTTGGATGTGAGTAAGAATAGGAGTGGGAACCTGGATTCTATGTTAATAATAATAATAATAATAATAATAATAATTATTATTATTATTATTATTATTATTATTATATTTTGCTGCAGTTATGCAGTTACTACATGGCTACATGGTATGGTTATATTTCTGTTTCAAGAAACAGAACAGTTTCACAAATGAGTATAAAAAGATGTGTTTTCCTGAGCTTGTGTATACTTTACTGTAATCTGACTGTAAGAAATACAGAAATACTTACTGTAAATAATACATTTTATATAATTGGCAGTGTCAGACACATATTCTGATAGAAAAAAAAGTATTGAATGATACACTGTGTATCACTGATAGTGACTTGCAGCAGTATTTCCATAAAAGTAAAGGATGATTTAGCACTTGAATGTCAGGCCTCAAAACCAAAATAAAATGTTTTTCTGTTTCTGTACCTAGGCTAAGATATATCTCCCCTCACTGCAGACATCAGCAGTGTAGACACATATGGCAAAACCCATCACCCCAATCTCCCTTTGCAGTCAATACAGGGAGCAGTCACTTTTAGGCCATGATTCATCTGACCTATTTACATGTCTGCTGTAGGAGGAGATGAATCACTGCCTAGACTAGATCTGTGTGGAGGATAAAGGGAGCCTAAGATGGCCAGCACAGATGTAGATGCTTGTAAAGATCTACAGCTTGAATTTAGGCTTTTAGTTTGGAATAACAGTTTTCCAGAGAAGAGTAAAATTTCCTAAGCCACGTTTTCCTAGCAGAGTATGTGTATGACTATATACATCTATGGTATTTTTCTCCCTGCAACAGAAACATTTGCAACAATATCTTTTGAACACTGGCCCTATATCCCCTTCCAAATGTTCTACCATCTGAAAGAGCTGCCATTTTATCTCTTTCTGCCTCTGCCCCTCTTTCACACATACAGACATACCATATTTCAGAGCTGGGCCTTCTGAGTTTTCAGCATTAACTTAAAATATATTCCTCTGTGTATGGTAACTAGAACTGCTGTTACAAACAGACAGATATATTAATTGGGTTTGTTTTTTAAAAAGTCCAAAACAAAATATGTAAACAAAAACACTAAATGAACATTTCTGAAAATTCCTTCTGTTTAAAAATAACATTTTTATTAGTTTGTTTTTTTTTTTTTTTCTTCTAGGATCTACTCTAGTCTGCCTTGGTGAGGCAGAGCATCACAGGAAGAGGGACAAGAGAGACAAGTACTGATGGAACAAGGGAGACAAGTGCTGATGCAGATGAAGGAGGAAGACAAGACCTGATCATCTAAGAAAGAGTGCAGATTCCTAAGTTAAGCTGTGAGAGGACAAGAAAGAGGCACAGTTGTGTTTTTATGTATAGAAGGCCAGAGCTGAGAGTCTGGTTTCTTGAGGATGATGTACTGGCAGGAACTCTTGTGCACATGCTGTAGTATAATGTTCCAATGGATCCGTACATCCATCTACACTGCAAATGGCACAGGGATGATATTTTTTAAAAAAAAGAAGAAATGAAACCACCCTGCTGGAGAGCTTTACAATGCTCAGCTGCTCCCAAGGAGTGCTTGGTGAAGCTACAGCCAGCAAAACATCTTCCCATCTAGTCACTGGCACACAGCACAGCAACCCATTTATGTGAGCACCTGGCTGATCAGTTTGCCTGTGGCAGATCTTGGCACACCCTCTCCTCTGGCTGTAAAGCTTTACTGACTTGTGTGTTTTTTCCCCCACAAACTCTTGTCTGGCATGGGAGGACTTGGAACACACCAACCCTGGCTCTGGCAAAAACAGAAAAGTACATTTTAGATAACCCTCTAGGGTGCAAGCTTTGCAGCCATTTAAGGACTTTTCTGTGGGGTTAGGGATGAAGGGCTGTCCATCATCCAAAGTCTATTGCTGAGGGAAGGGTGCCTGTGACTGCAAAGGTCTTTGGCAAAGGCCATGAGCATCTGAAGGCTGCTCTGAGAAATGGATATG
Source organism: Cinclus cinclus (assembly GCF_963662255.1). Lineage (NCBI taxonomy): Eukaryota > Metazoa > Chordata > Aves > Passeriformes > Cinclidae > Cinclus > Cinclus cinclus. The sequence goes on from NC_085046.1 coordinate 67,411,547, forward strand.
GGCTCACAGTTCCCCACAGGGTACTGTGCAGAAGAGAGCACTTTTCCACCGGTCATCCCAGTGCATCATTCATTAAACATAATGCCCTACAGGAAAATCAGGGGGTTGTGTTTTCCGTACCCCGTCCTGCATCAGCCCTGACGTCAGTAGTTTGGAACCATGGAAGTTAAATTAAGGCCAGTGCAGTCTAATAGGCAAGGGATAACAAATGCTAAGAAGCCGAGGTAATGAGAAAATACCTGCCATCTGGAGCTGTCATAAGCATGAATTTACATCTCTCCCCACGAAATAAATAAATCACAGCCTGCAAAACATTACTCTCCCTGGATGCAAAGTCCCACTCCTACCACTGCCACCAAAAATGTTGGCCTCCCCACTTTCTGCGCGATCACTGGTTTCTGCTGAAAGCCCCAGGGTGACGTGCCTGGGCACGGGGAGACTTCTGCAACCACTGCCTGTTCAGGCACGATGGCTGGAGCGGGATCTGTTCTGCTGCATCCGCTTGCTCCAGTCCCCGCTCTGATGGAAAGATTTCCTCCTGGCTCTGACAGCACCGCAGCCACTTGGGGAAGCACATGACTTCCTTGGGAGACGGCGTTTCTTATTTGTGTTGCAGGCCTCCAGCAGGCATGGCACCGAGGCAATATTTATATCAGTTTTTGTAACATCATCGCAGCAGCTGCAATTTTGGGAACTGAAGTGCTGGCTGGAAGTGGGAGAGACAGGCACAAAGCACAACATGCCACATAGAAATGTGGATGCAAGCGGGGGAAAAAAAAAAAAGAATAAAAAAGAAAAGAAAATTGGCAACCAGCCTCCTCCCCCAGAAAGCTCATTGTGTTCCCGGGTGCCAGGGGTGCTGCTTGCCCTCCAGATGGTTGCCACAGGGCCCATCTGTGGAAAAGTGAGTCAATGGCAATTGCAGCTTAGGATGCATGTGATGGGATCAAATCAAATCTGTCCCCTCAGGGTGCTTGCACTCCTGGGGGAGCAGGACAGGTGAATGGCAATCCTCCAGCCAGGTGGCTTTCTGTGTTACACGGCAAACAGTGTTCAGCAGTTTTCTCATACCCTTCAGCTGTGAGGAAGCAGAGTGCAACACTTGCATGCAGGTAACCAGGCTGCCCCCCAAACTGCTGCAGCCCCATGCTGTGCCTTGGCAATCAGCCCTAGCAAGCTCCTTATCCCACCTACAATGCCATGCTGGTGCAGCCAAGCTGCTCCCAGGTCCCCAGCTCGGATCTCTGACCCACACTCTGCCATGTGTCCTGACCTCTGTGGAACTATCTTGCTGTGGCTGGGATATCCCCAGGGAGGTAGGACAGGGGTCTTATCTTCCAGATGATTTATTTGCTGCTTCCCATTACAGGTATGTCTCCTTTTCTGCCCTCTGGCTTGATTTCAGTGGTGTTCAGCCAGTGGAGGTTTGAGGCTTTTCTGGTGCTATGGGGCTGGAAGTCATAGCTGCCTGAAAGGCAGTAGAGTTGTCTAAACCGTGTCTCCTTGTTCCTTCATCTGCCCTGCAGCAGAGGCAAGTGCATGCCCTTGGTGGGTGCCATGTGTGTGAGGCTCTCCACTGCTCATGCATGTTCTCAGGTGGTTTCTACCTCTGCTGCCAAACAGCAGCAGCTGGCAGAACATAGGCCTGAATTCTTCACTGTCAGCTGCTTTTTCTCCCTGTAGCTCCACTGTCCTGTGGAGTTAAGTCTGACAGAGGAGGTGTCACACAGTCTCCAGTTACCTTAGAGCTTGATGAAACTGAAGAAAGTTGACATGAAGCAAAAAAAAAAAACTCCCATCAAGTGCAGCCCCAGACCTGTCAGATGATGGACATTTTATTATGGGCAAGAGCTGAAGGTCATTTGACCCAAATATAGCTGTGTGGTGCAAAACACCTTCATTGTCCTGGACAGCACAAGGTCTCTAGAAAAAGCTGGGCTGCCAACGAGCTCTCTGTGTTCATGTGTCCTGCAGCCCTCTGAAAGGACTGCTGTGAGGATCAAGCAGGGGAGCCATCACTGTGTCTGTCTGGGAGGACTCTTAAAACCAGCACCTGAAGCTGCATCACAGGCTCCCTGAGGCAGAGACACCATCAAAGAGTGGTGACATGGTAAGCATGGCTTCTTGAATTACGTGCCTCAGATAATCTCCTCCAGTCTCCCATTTGTTATGCTCTTGTGCCATAAGCACTCCAACTTTGTCTCAAAAAGAACTGAAGCTTCAATGCTCAAGCTGTTCCCTTAGCACAAGCACCCTGAAATGTTCCTGGTGAGCAGAGTTGGGGTAAGAAAGGCAGAGAGGGGAAGGAGGAAGAAAAGACATGCCAGCTATGGTGACAGATCCTCCGAGGTGGTGTGGGGAGGGCTTGACAACCCTTTTAGCATTGTCCTATTGCAACAGGAAGGAGGAGGATACACAGAGGTTACTTAAAAGCCCCCAACTTTTTCCCTGCTTCTATTGCACTGCAGGAATTCTGCAACGAAGAAGAAAAAAAAAAGACTATCTGAAAACAAGGTACCCTTGATAACTAAAAAACCCTTCCTTTTAGAGCTTACTTCTATTAAATAATTGCTACATTTTAAATTGCTGTTTTCAGGGGCCTTGGGAAGAAGTTTTCTTCTGAGTCATTAATATTTTCTTAGAAGGGTTGCATGGCTTTTTCACTGCTACATGCTTACACTGAAATAGATGTGAAAGCGGTTTTGAGTAGCTCAAAGAGAAGTCTCTGATCAGCCTACATCTAAGATTTCCCTTAAGGACATTAGCGGGAGAGAAATAAGTGGATAAGTGCTTTTTTCTTTTCCTTTTTTCCCCTTTACCCCCCTCTCTGTTCCCCTCTCCCCCCTCTTTTTCTCAAAAGTGGATTGTCTGGGTACAGGAGTTAGCCCTGTAGATACTGGGTGTTTGTGTGCATAGGGACAAAAATATGTCTCCACTTATCATCCACAGACTGTTGTAGGCTGCAATATTTGGCTTGATTGCAGTATGACTTATAATGTCATTTTTATTAGGGAGAGGTAGTGTGTGATGCACTCTCTGAAAATATAATTTGCTATTTTGGATCCAATAATGCTTTTATGGAGGATGAGTGAAAGATTTTTCAGTTCTTTTACCTGAAACTTCCTAATGTTTTTAGTGCCCTGCTTCTCCTAGGCAAATACTTCTGTGTTAGACTTTCCTCTCCTTCTCCCGCCCCCTTCTTCTCTTATTCATGTGTTTTGATGAACACAAAATGCCTTCCAATCCTTAGAGAGCTGTGCTTATCATTAGACCGATGTTTTCTGCCTCTCAGGTTTTATTTATGTAAGTCTAAAAATGTGTAGCTCACTGGCACCCTACACTGCTTTTGGCTTCTCCCATCTTGCACGTGCCATACTAGCTCATGTTTGCATTTTTCCTTGCACTCTTTCTTTCATACTATTACAAATTTTTCAGTACAGGATGTCTGAAACAATGAGCACCAATGAGGGGAATAAACTTCCTTTGAATGGGAGAAGAGCCATCCCACCAAACTACTCCAATGATGAAGAAAATGAGGTTCCTGAGATGGAAGCTTTTGGACTGATACCTAGAGGATTTAATCCTAGAGGTACAGCGTACAATTAAGCCATAAATATAATTTTACATGTTCCATACTTTCAGCACAGGTCTGTGAACTAAATCCAAACCACTTTTTCCTTACATCTTTCCAATTCTGAGTTTTTCTTGCTGCTCATGGGGAAACTTACTGAAACCACCTGTGTGTATGAGAGTGTTAGCATGGGTTATGGGTAGGGAAAGTGAGGAGTAAAGAAGCTGAATGACAAGTTATCAGCTTGAACTGTGGAACTGATTTAAATAAGGCAAGAACTGCTTCTTCCAGTTTGATCACAATCAGAGTCACTTTAAGAACCTACTGGCTTCAGGAGTGGCTGTGGCAGCATTGGAGGGAAGGGCCAGAAGGAGTGTTAATGGCCTGTCTCATTTATAAGGCTCTAAACTGCCTGTGAAACTGCTGCAAAATATTGTCTGGCAGGGAAAACTTTTTATGTATATGTTCTGCTCACTCACAAAAAAATAACATAAGACTAAAAGGAATACCAGTATGGTTTTTTATTTTCCTGTGAAAAGTGTTTCCATCATTTCACTGGGGAAACAAAACAATATCATGGTAGAGAATAGACAAATCAAAGTATGTTCCCAGTGTCAGCTCTTTGGAGTCAACCAGAAATAAAAAATATGTAAGATCTGGTTTAAAAGAAAACAGGATGAACTTCTGAATGACTCATTAATGAAATAATATTAATTTTTTTTTGCCTGTCTGAATTGAACAGCAGAACTTGTTGATCATGGCTACTCAGGGTAGCTGGATGTAATACTACTTAATGCTCATAGGAGACTTTTCATCCAGAGTTGAAAGAATGCTTAATAAATGTGGACAAGAATTAATTACTGAATTTCACACATTGGGAAACAGGCAAAGAGATTTTAAGTGACAAGTTACAAAGCATTATTTCTGTAATGCTAATCATATGCCTTAACCACACTCCCTTCCCCACACACCCCTCCCCACCCTCATCTTACTACATACACATTTCTTTTAGAAACATTTAATTTTCTTTTTTAAAATGCCTGAGCGGACCAACTGGCATGTTAAGACTGCAGAAATTTTGCTTGAACCCATTCTGACAACCCTGTAGCTCTGGGGCAAATGTGTGTCAAGTGCAATGCAGTGCAGGTCCCGGCTAGACACTGTTTCAAACCCAATATGCTCACAGTAACTGGAGATGTGTACCTATGGGATACCTTAGAAGGAATGCAGCCTGTAGCTAAAGCCCACCAGTACCAAGAGAAAGATTCCTGTTGCTTTTTGATGTGCTTCACATCAGGCTCTGAATGAAGTGTGGTGCTTGTGGGCGGCAGCCTCCTGCTTTTCAGAAGTGCAGTGGAAAAGGAGGAATGTAGGGTCAAGTGAGTTGAGGCAGGAGTGCAACATGTCCTTCAGGTGATGCTGTTGTTCAGAAGGTGTTGCTCTTGTCCAGAGCAAGAGTTTGTGTGGCCACTGGGTAAACCTGGTATGGGACTGGTATGGCTGAAAAATAAATCTGTGTGTAACAGCAGAACTCTTTTTGTACAGCTGGGTCAGCTCTGCTGTGCTATTGTCTCCAATGCTTTTAGCAAAAATGTACAAGGGGTGACCCGAAGGGGGACCTGAAGGGCCCCTGAAGGGACTGTAGCAGCATTCCTGTTTTGGTGCACATCAGCTGTGGTCTAATCTGGTGGTACCAGCTGATACAAGTGTGGTCCTTGGACATACTGTTGGGGGTAGGATGCTTAAGTCATCTGTCATACCATGTTAAACGTTTATTGCCCCATGGAGCTCGACCTGACATTCGGGAGCTGAGCTTGCTCCAGAGAACTCTCAGTGTTGTGCTTGGGGGATAAAATTATTGTCCATGGGCAGAACAGAAGCAGCACAGTGCAATGAGGCTCTAGAGCTGTGAGCACATCCTGGCAAAGAGCTGCTTGTGACACCTTCCCTTTCTCCTGCCCACCCCTACAATTCTGGGCTGTCCAGATTTTTCTGTAGTGGTTCCCAGATTTCGTTGCCATAACACACTGAAAAAAAGCATGCAAATGCTTTTATCTCTGCTGTTACAACAGAGTACTTTCTAGCCTTTGGAAACCTGATATAAATATCTAAACACCTGTGTCTTCACCTGTGTCAGATTGTAGTCAGCACAGAGCCATCCAGTGAGTGGAGGCGAGGGCACAGGTTGTCCGGAGAGTCGCTGGATGTCAGTTCCAAAGTGACCTGTACCCTTCTCTCAGTTCTACTGACTGCAGCAACCAGCCATCAACTGGCCGTAATAAGAAGTTACAAACCAGGCTCACATCATTTAGATGCCTAAATTTAACTGAATTCTGCCCTTGATCTGTGCAGTGTAGGAGTCTACAGCTGAGCTAGTCACCCTCGTTTCCCTTGACAGCCAACAGAGAGAAACAGGCATTTTTAGGGTGTGATTCATTTGACCTATTTTAGCTACTACTCTCGGATGAGGTAAGACCCTGTGCTTGCCTGGCTCTCTGCTGACACCCACTTCTACTCCGCCGAATCACAGCCGGGGCGAGCGCAGCGGCTGCCGGGGCCGGCGGCGTCCCCATCCCGGGCAGCGGGCTGCCTGCTGCTGGAGCCGGCTCGCCTGCGGCAGGAGACGCTCATGAGGGTCACGGAGCGCTTCTTCAGCAAGAAGCCCGTGTCCCCGGGAACATCCCTGTGCCGTGTCCTCCTCCCGGCTCGTCCTGGCCAGCTCATCTCACCACAGCGTGTCGTGGGTGGGCTCGGCGGGAGGACACAGCCCTGTCACGCCGCTCTCCTCGGCAGAGTCCGGTGACTCGCCAGGCATTTGTGCTTCCCCTGCTAGCGGAGTGATGGGCGCTTCCTTTGGAAATTGCACGCTATTTTTTGTAGCAATTGAAACCCTTTCTCTCTGGTTGTCTGAGGAAACCTGATGTTTAAAGGCTATTCTTTTTAGTCGAAAAACTGCTCAAGCTTGTGCTCATTTATGTCCCTGTAAGCTTACACAAGCTTTAAGAAGCCATCACACTGTTGCCTCTCGTGCAGCAAACCTGCTTGCACTGGACAAAAGACCAGGCTACAGGCAAACCCTCGAGTGGACCTGACTTCAAAGGAGGTCTCGATTGGCCACCTGTCACTCACAGATGGGCATAGCCTGGAGCTTTCCTTTGGATCACACTCTGGCGCTGGTTTTAGCACATCCCATTACCCTGCTTATATTTGCTCTTCGTAATTACCATTACTGTAATTAGCACAGGCTCAGCCATGGGTTATCTTCATCTGGCAAGCTTAACGTACATTTTAACACTGAGACCAAATATGAAATGTGCTTTTTTTTCTTTTTTTTTTTTTTTTTTTTTTTTTTGCTGATGTGTATGGCTGTGTTCTGACAGGAGCTGTGTAAAGTCCTGTGATAAAATGAAGCAAATGCTGAACTGAAAGCCCAGGGTGGCTTAGCTTTGTATTTCCTTCAATGGGCTAACATGCAGAGGAAGGGTGAGGTCACTGTTGCCTTTTATTGCAAAACAGGAGATGAAAATAAAACAAACCCTCAGCTCTGTTTTTATGCTTCCTTGGAATGAGGGAGAAGCTGAGCCAGTTTCTTATTGATAGCTTACTCCTCGCAGAACCCCAAAATACACAGCTTTTACATGTAGTGCTTTTGGCCCATATGGGTTTGAAAGATATAGGAGGAGAGATTCTCCCCTGTCCCTGCTTTATCCCTGTACAGAAAATTCCTGCCTCGTTTAAATCAACTGTGAATTTTGTCAGCAATTTTGAGGGAGCATTGGTAAATTTTGCAAAGAGGGAGGTGAAGACTTGCCCTGCTTCACTGAGGGGCAATGAGAATGATTTCTGAGCAAAATGTTTCATACAGACATCTCTGTAACCTTAGTCAGTGCTAAAGTCAGTGGGTTTTTACAGAAGTTACTCCAGAAGCCTGGTGAATTAAACAGAGAATAACAATAACATTGTCATGCGACTTTAAGCCTGACTCAGGATTGAACAGAGTATTCTAGCCTTTTTGCAGATTATGGTTAGTAGGAGGCAGATGGTTTTGGGTTCAGTTATGCAGGGCTTTCTCATGAAAGTTTCCTTATTATGCTGTGTCCTCAGGCATATTCCTTTCCTCCTGTTTCTTAAAGGACCAGATAGGGGTCTGAGGGATGATGCAAGCAGGACTGGGACCTAGTCGAATTGCCATTACTCCCCTGTCTCCTATTAGCTGTTGCCCAGAGCCCAGGCTGGAGCAGGAGAAGGACCATGCTGACGGTGCTTCCCATCCAGAGAAGGTGCTGCCTGCAGGGCTCTGCTGCTTGTCCAGAACTGACAAATTAAACAGTTGTGCTGAGCTTCAGTGAAAGGAGCCCCATTCAGCCCTCAGTGACTTGAATGTCCAACTCATTTACTGAGTACATCATTCTTGTCCACAGTGTGCTTAGTAGAAGGCCAAATTAGCCACCATCATAAGTACACACAGCTCCACCAGCTGCTGTAAATGTGCAGCTCTTTTTGCCAGGCATGAGTTTGGCTCTGTCACTCTAAGTATAAAATTCAGGAATTAGCTTGTTTCTAACTGTCAGCACCTGGAAGACAAGCTGAGAGCTGCAAATCTAGCTTTACTCTGCTGTCTTTCTCCTGGTGGTGAGTAGCAATGGTCCTGCTCCTCCTGGCAGAGGTTTCATGATTATTTGCCTAAGCATGTAGACAAAAGAACAATGTCCAGCTCATTTTCATGTGGCTTCTCATAGTGTGAGAAGATTCCCACTGTGCAGATTCATGGTGTGGTACAGTCATGTAGCTTATGGTGACTGCAAGTGCCTGTGGCTATCCCAGTACCACCCCACACTGATCATTTGCTGAACAAACTACTTCTAGCTTGCTATAACCATTTGGACAGCCTGAATTTGAAGGGAGAAAGCTTTGCCTGTTCCTGTTATAGATACCTACTGCTGCTTGCCTGTAACTCTATGCTGTAATTATATGCTGTAATGTTATATTTAGTTTTCATAAGAAGACACTAGTAGCAGTGGAGGTGCACTGAGAAGCTGAGACAAGACACATACAGTACACCCAAACCTTATCTAATACAGGCAATCCAAGCTCTCAGCTGAATGCAAGATCATTAATTGCCTCTCAGGCTCTTCAGCTCTCAGTACTGGTAGTATTTTGCAAACAACATTAAGTGTCACAAACGCCCTGTGAATCTGCATTTTACAAATGGGGGGCTGCAAGAAGGGAGACACAAAGCCCCAGCCATCAAAGTCCCACTGACTACTCTGGTAAACTTGTGACAGCAAGGTCCAGACTTGTGGAAAGCGGATGCCAATGGAAAGATGGGTCCAGACTCTCCTTGGGGCCATTCATCTTCCAACACCTAGCAGCCTGCTCTTTCTGTGGTTGCTCTCACCATGCACTAAAAGCCTTTTAGCCTCTGTGAAAATGGCAGGCGCACAGAGGAGTGTCTGTCCATAAGTCTCTTCTTAGCCAGGAGCATGTAAGCCCCAGACAGATCCAACATGTTCCTGTTGCGTGGTGTTCCTTCCCTGGAGAAGGGGAGGACAGGACCTCTAATGATGTTGATACCAATGCTGACATTTCAGCACACTGACTCCTTCCCCCTCTGCTTGTTTACATGTCTCTGCAGATTACCTGCGTGTTGTGGATATTTATATGTTTAAGGAGCCTCAAGAGATCAACAAGCAGGAGCACCACACTGACAAGTACTACAACCCCAAGCTGATAGTACGTCGGGGACAGGCTTTCCAAATCCAGATTGACTTCAACCGACCCTACAAGCCAGAAACAGACCAGTTCTGGCTGGAGTTTTTGATGGGTAAGTGCCTGGCAAAGGCTGTGTCTTATCAGCAAAGCAATGGTCTCTCATAAATGGGAAAACATAACTTAATAGCTGTTTATTTTTTCCTGTTATGATTGATAAACCACAAAAACAGGCTTAGCCATAGGCAAGGAAGTGTTTTTCTAAACAGGATTTGAATCCTTTCTTGAGAAAATCAGCAGAATTTTTTATGTGAGAAAAGAAGGAGCAAATCTGGGGATTTCTGTTTCATAAGAAGCTGTACTTTTTTGAGCTTTCAGAGTTATATCTGGTTAATGCTGTATGGCAATGCTGAAGGGTAGGTGGAACAGGAAACCTCTTTTGTTAGTCTTTAGGAGATGTATGGAGGAGAAGTCTGTTTGAGGTAGGAGAGGTGACTATGAACTGAGATAGCAAAATATTGATTGCATAAAGAGGGGAAGTTACACCAGATGGAAGAACCTTGCAACCTTTCAGCCTGCATTTACGAACAACTTAGTAGCAAGAGATAAAGTTCAGCAATGTAATTTTGGACCAGAAACAGAACCATAGAATCACTAGGGTTGTAAAAGACCTCTAAGATCATTGAGTCTACGTTAGCCTAGTGCTGCCATGTCTACTACCAAACCATGCACCCAAGTAGGGGTGGTGATTCCACCACTTCCCTGGCAGCCTGTTCCAATGCATGGCTACCCTTTCATTGAAGAGATTTTTCCCAATATCCAGTCTAAATATCCCCTGGCACAACTTGACACTATTTCCTCCTGATCTATTGCTTATCACCTGGGAGGAGAGACCAGCTCCCTCCTTGCTACAACCTCCTTTCAGGCAGATGGAGAGAGTGATAAGGTCTCCCCTGAGCCTCCTTTTCTCTAGGCTAAACACCCCCAGCTCCTTCAACCACCCTTCATAGAACTTGTGCTGCACATACTTCCCCATCTCTGTTGCTCTTCTCTGGACATGCTCCAGCACCTCAATGTCTTTGTTGTACTGTTTGACAGTACTGTTGTACTGTCTTTGTGGTCCAGGATCGGGCATGGGATTTGAGGTGTGGCTTCACCAGTACTGAGAAACTTAGGACAATGTCAGAGACTTTATTGATTTATTGCCGATTTATTTCCTCTCTCTGAGAAGTCTTCATCAGAGACCCAGGTTCTAAGGTAATTGTTGACTCATTGAAGGCATGGGACTACAGAAAGGCATAACGTCAGTAGAAAAGGAGAGAAGCAAAAGGGTTTCCTGCTATGGTCCAAAGATGGCCCCACCAAGTTCTGGTCCCTACAACACAACTCTGGGAATCACCCAGCTTCATCTAGATTGATTTGGGAGTTTCTGTGTTAAGACAACAATGTTCCCCTTATAAAGACTTTAAAGTAGGTTATAACTGATGTTTTAATTTACTTTCCTGTGAGATGCAGATCTGAAATTTGTAACGCTGTGTCTTTTCCATCGTTGAATTATGATGATGTGGCCATTTATTAGATTTGTTGCCTTCTAAAGCTAGATGGGCGTTTATCTCTTAAACATATGTGCAGTGAAAATGTTACTGTCTGCACATTTTTTTTTATGGGTCTCTTCTTTCTAATTTAAATTAGGGTTGGGAGGCATGTTATGACAGTCCAGTGAATGATTGGCTGAACAGCCACAAGTGCCTTTAAAAATTTAATATGCATAAATATCATTAGTTCTTTTGGGATTTAATTAAATTCAAGATTGTTCCCTTAATCTTTATATGTTTAAAACAAACAGCTGTATCAAGAAGATGTGGAAAATGGAACATTTGTTTTTTATTGCACTCCATGCAGTTTGCATTTGTTTTAATCAGATATTCTATATTGGAAGAAGAAAATTAACACTTCTTTTGACATTGCACAATCCACTTAAGAGAACACATTCACTTATTTTCTGTTGCTCTTTCCTAACGCATCCATCCATGTTTTGTACCTTGAATCTCTAAGTATGGATAAAAATACTCTCATCTTCCGCCATGGTAAGAATGGGGTTAATACAGCCTGAGCCAGGGGAGTCTCTGCAGTAAACACAGCTCTGAATGATTCCTTTGGAGCTAGCCCTGGGTGTGTGGTGGAATTCCCTTCCCTCTTCTTCACTGTTGCCGTCCTTCCAGTGAAATGGGATGGGGTCCATGCATGGTGGCTGACAATTAGCTGCAGATACAAGATAGTGTTCAACACTATTGTTCAGTGCTATTGCCCTCCCCAGATTTTTCTTTGCTTTTGTGAGCACCACTGCCCTCTTGTTGCAAGGACTTTAGCTCACAGAGATTCAGCTGGGAGGTGTTCAAGCTCCTCTTCTGAGAACTGGTCAACTCTTGGCACTCTGCAAATGTTTCTCTTTGTGAACATGTGGTGAAAATGCAGTATATTTGTTCTCAGAGGCTAGCAATGGGAAGCAAAACAAAAACAGTCCACAGCAGAGAAGGAAAATTCGGAAATTATATGCTTGACTCTTGCTATTTCTCCTTTTATTATCAAGTCCAATGTTTAATGCTGAGAAGAGACAGGAAATTTCTCTTACTTAGGAAAGACTGCTGAATGTCGCAATGCTGCACTCTCAAACCACAGGGAGATGTGACCATTTTCATCCAGTTTTTTCCAGTTTGTCGTCCTGAACAGCTGGCTCTCACCTCTTGTACTGCCTGAACAGCAGAACCCAGTCCAAAAACTCTTGCCTGGGCTGCCTATGAGCAAGGGAGAGAGGCAGGCACCTCCAAGCAGAGTTTAACCCTGTTGTCTTAAAGTGGAATGAACTTTCTTCTGGATTTTTTTTCTTCCCCTATTGACTCTCTCTCAGAGTCTGACTTTAAGAAGACTGAAGGCAGGGAAGGTGAATCCTGCTCTTTGGTACTGTCAGGTAGAAGCTCTCCCTAGGGAGTGGCTCAGACAACAGCCCTGCAGGAGAGGCTGCTTGAGCTCAGAGAAACTTCTCCCTCCGAAAGTAGTATAGCTCCTAGGAATGTGCTGAGTTTGGGAGATTAAAGTGATGGACACACAGAAATATTGGCAGGCTGTTGTAAGATGACCTTTCCAAGGAGCACTCTGTGTGCCTAAGCAGTAGATTTCAAATGGTGCAGCAGAACTGTTGAATATAATATCCTAGGTTGGAGGGGCCTCTGGAGGTCTCATCTCTAGCCCTTGGTTAGAAAAAACAAAAGCAGGTCCAGCTTTTCCAGCATCTCTGGGTCTTTCCCTATGAGCAGATTTAAAGTATCTCCAAGAGTGTGGATATTATCCCAAACAATGTGGACCAGGCTGTCCTGAACTGCAGAATATTTCAAGTGGTTCAAGGTTCTATTCTCATCAGGTACAAAGTTACTCTATAGGGATTGCTGTCCTTGGCTCACAAGGAATTCAGTTGGAGCTGGGAAAACTTGAAGTCTCTTTTTGCAGGACTGTGCCTGCAGTGGGGGCTGTTTATACAGCAGTGCCTATGAAGCCATTCAGAAGTTATCAGTTCCCAACTCTGAGAAAGTTCCCAAGGTTGACATTAATCCATCACAGAATTTTTATCCATTAAAGACTAATTTTGATCCTGAAAAATGTGACAATTGTAATGGATTGATCCTGTGGTGTGCACAGAACTTTCTATTTCCGTTATTCCCTAAAATTTACTTCTCTTTCTCTTTTCTTTTTCACTCCTATTTTTTCTTCTTTTACATCATTAAAAAGATGATTAATGAAGCAAGTAAAGCAAGGGGAGACTGCTGAATCCTTCTAATTGATAATGAATCAAGGGTACCTGGGACAAATACTTCTTCTGTCATGTGAAACCAGATCTGAAACACAGAGGAAACAACCTTTAATTACAATCCTTTTTAATCCACAGTCCATTTAAATGCCATTTTCAGAGAATTCATGGGTCAAATCATATAAAAAATGTATATGCGCTTCTAAATATATATAATTTTTGTGTATATGTATATATATATGTGAATATATAAATAATTCACCCAAATATCTTGAAAGTCACTTTTACAGATATTCTTCTGTAATAGTTCCTTATGACTGAAGTCATTCTTGCTTTAACAGACTGTTTTCTGTAGAATCATCCCAGATGAAATTGACTGAAATGCAAACATGTGAATTAGTATAATTTAGTTTTGCACATAATCTTCACTAAATTAGGACCATAATTGCCTGCCAAAGTATGGAACACAATGAATGTGCCAAAAAATCCACATGGAAAAATACCCACTTAAAAGGAGTAATTAGATGTAATTCCAGTTCTTGTGCTGGACCTCAGCCCTGGCGCAGTACCTATGGTTTAAGAGCTGCTCCATCACCATATATTTCCTTTATTTCTGCCAACTTCCTGGCTTTTGCAAGAGGAAAGGTGAGCATCACCACTTGGGTGATACTCGTTTCATTGGTCTGCGGTTGTGATGAAAAGGCCACAAGAGAAGTGCAGATGCTGTGCTTACATCTAGTTTCCCACAGTGGTATTAATTCCAGTATTTTTGGAGCCTCAGTGAGAGCTCCAACGGAGCCAATGGACTCCTTCACTCATTTCAATCTGTCCTGACTCCTGCCTTTGTGGTGATGGGGATATTTTGTGTTTCTCTTCATTTTCCACAATGCAAGGCTTAGCCTGGCCAAGCACAGCTCCCACACCTGGGACAGTCAATTTGGTGTGAGTGCTGCAAAGTTTCCACTGGCGCTGCTGCACTGGCAGGGATTTCTCTGAAAAGCAGATGTATGATGAGATGAGCTTATACAGCCTTCGGTCTTGCTTTCAGTAGTAGTTTCCAGTACATGGCTGTAAATCCTTGAGGGGTTGATGAGTTTATATGGTGCATCCTGACTCTAATGATGTATTTCCCCACATCCTCATAAATTGCTATCTATTTGTGTTTTCCTTAAATGGTTTCATAAATCCATTTCTATTGGTCCAGCCCTAAATGTTATTATGAACGTTTTATTCATTGACACACTTCTGGAATGACCATAAATTCCAGTCCCCCAGGCTACTATCACCTTTCCACATGTGTGCATGTGTGGACACCCACACACCTGTCCATATGCTCTCCTCAGGACTCTATAAATCATTGGCTTCTGGCCTGAAATCAGAGGAGAGACTTATGGCTCCTTTTTCCAGTCTTCCCAAGCCAGTTCCAGAGGGGTAGTTATAAACACATAAAAGAAGCTAAGAACATAAAGATGTTAGAGCTGATCCCGTATGGCTTATTTAGGTGACACCAAATTCCCACTTATAGTCACAGGGATATCTAAGTTCAACTAAATAACCAGTTCAGGATACGCAGACGAGAATCAACGGAGCTCTTCATACTGCCCTACAGTGTCCACAGCCTTTCCCTGTTTTCACAGTAGAGTTGGGCCAGGAATGATTCCAAGATTATTGAGGTTCTGATTATTTTGTCCGGCAGTAATTCTGCCTTAGTGGGAAGTATTGTTACCTCTGCTGTCACCTGTCCACCTCAGCAGCTCTGGGACAGGGCAGGCTGTAGCCAACGGAGGTGCTGGAATATGAGATGCCCCCCAGCACTAGGGATAGGATGTTGAGCTGAATACTGACTCTAGATAAAAGTTGCTCTTTGGAAAACTTTGAATCTTTATATATTAGGAGATTTCTTGGCACTATCAAGAGTACTAACTGGTCTTGAGAACATACTGTGTTGGTAGGTAACTCAGCACTGTGAGTTTATTAGATCCTTCACAAAGAAGTACAAAAATTTGAGCAGAGATACAGAAACACCTGATGGTCTAAACTTGGAGTCTCATTTTGTGACAGAAAAAAATAATTTATTAGCAGTGGAGCATATTTCCTAGAGATTGACTCCCAGCAGACAAGAGACCTATTTACCAGCTCTTAGCAAAAAACAAACCTCTACACTTTCTGAACAAAGGCATTGGGGTGTTTTTTCCTCCCCTCTGGAAATCCCAGGAGAAGAGAGGAGGGAGTCCCTTGAGGTGGTCTATGAATGCAGTATTTCATGCAAAGCAATCTTTATTAGGCTGACTTTTGCACTGCTGCAGCAGCATCAAGTGGCACATAAAATCTGGCTGTATTTTTTAGCTGTTTTACTAGCCAAGGTGTGTGGCTCTGATGTGTGATTTACAATTGTAAAGTACTGGAAACATTCAATACTGGGACAGAGTGGCCAGATGTTGAGGATTCATAACTGGAGCCATGAGCAAAACTTCTTTCAAGATATTTGCATTTACTACTTTTCCAAGTTTGTATGTAGCACTTCTGAATTTGAGGGTGGGAGGAATGTTAGAGATCTAGGTGCTACTGCTTTTAACAAAACAATTGTTTCTTCTTCTTCTTTCTTTTGGTTGTTTGGAATTTTATTGGAGCACCTCTCCTGTTTCTTTCTGATTTGTTTTACCCTGTGTTTTGTGTCATAAGTCCCATATGCTAACACCCATCTCCAAGGCTGCTTGCTATCTAAAGGCTTACCTCTGCTACACTCTGTACTGGTGACTTCCAGCTCAAACTTATTTTCAACATATCACAATTATTATACTTCGATGGATGCTGTTGAAATAGATTTTTTACCCTTTATATGAAAGAGTGTATCTAGCTAAAACAATGAACTTCTAGGAAAATTGTTAATTACTGGGTGTAATATATAATCCAAAGGGAGACAGATCACTTGGCTCCTTGAAAAGCCAGTCTTCCAAGGAGGATTCCTAAAAAGACAAAGACTACTGAGATACAGCTTCGTTCACCTCCTTCTCTTCTTAGGTATCCCACTTCCATCAGGAAGGAAATGTCCTGTGAAGCTCACTAGATCTCTAATCTCTGTGCTACCAAACCTTCCCTCCTTGCTGCTGGAAGTAAAGCTCAGTTGTGTAGGACCTATCCAAGAGCACCTGCTGGTCCCTCCAGTGTCTGTGCCAACAGCATGGCACTAATTCAGCCATGGCATTTATGAGCTGTTTAATGCACGCACACATACAGAGCAGTGTCCATGTCCACTAGGGGTCAAGGGGAAAACTAAACTACAGGTAGTCAGGAGCTTGCAGGGCCAGGACAGAGAAGGAGGAGAATAGTCCAAGCAAGCCCTGGTTCCTGTTAGTCACCTGTAAAGAGCAGGAGCAGAATTGGATAACTGGAGGAGGACCGCTTGTGTTTTGACAGCTGAACTCACTGTACCTATCTCTCACCCTCTCTCTGTTGCTGTAAATCTCTCTCTGCTATGGCAGTTTTATCCAGAATTTAACACAGCTTGCCTCTGTGTCTGATGGGCCCAGAGTTGACATGCTAGGGAGGAAAGGCATATGTTGAAAATAACTCACTTTGAAAGCATGTGTGTGGCCACAGTTCTATGGTTTAGATAGCTCATTGTTTGGTGCTACATGGATTTTTGACAAGCTTGAACCAATGCTGCACTTTGCTCTTTGTCCCTGTAAAATGTCTGTGTGTGACAGGGGACATCCCATGCATGCCCACATCCACACATGCTGCAGTTATGGAGCCTTTTGCCATGTAGATCTTTACTCATGGCTTTTAAAAATTTGTTTTATGAGTTCCTTTAATAGCAACAGCAGCTACTTTGTTCCTCTTTTCCTGGGTGCCTGGAAACCCCAAGAAGTGTAGAGTTGAGCTGGGCTGCAGCTAAAGTGAGAAGGAGCTTTAGGACCCCAGCTTGGTTAGCTACAGAAACCAGAGTGGAATGAGAAAGCATAAGAAAGAAGTATCAAAGGATTGCAGACCAGCGCACTGTGCATCAGGGGAAATAGATTTGTTCATGCCACTAAACATTCTATACAAGGGAGATTTCTGTAAAAAGTAGTGTCTTCTGGTGGTGTTGTGGCTCAGGACCTAGCACTGAAATGCAGGGGTTGGAGGCCTGAGAATGGGGGTCACTGTGAGTTCTCTCCTGTCCTCTCCTGCTTCAAAGCCAGGACAGTCAGCAGCTTCTATTCAGTACATGATATCTTTGAAGGAGTCTATAAAAAAATTCCAGTGCAGGAATCTCCAGACCTTCTGAGTTGACAGGCTGGATTTTCTCATTACCATGTGCTGTTAGCATGAGCAGACAGGGACATCCCAACAGCATGATGTCACACAACGATTTTGTCTGCCACAGAGCAATTGGCTGTGAAATGTCCTCGTGTGAGGGCCAGGGCCTCCTACACCCAAAGCAAACGTGAGCACTGGGGAGTGAGGCAACCACAAAGAACTGGCTGTGGAGTATGGTTTAGGCTGCCAGCTCCTGGAGTAAATCAGAACCGGAGAGATCCTGAGCCAGCTAATGCTACTGGCATAATGTCAGCACCCTCTTGTCAGAATAAAAAGGGTTTATCTTGTCTACATGTCCCAGTCCTGACATGCACTCAAACTACCTTCTGCCTCTCCGTGGGTTGGGTTAGCACCAGAGACCCTTCAGAGAGCGCTCTGCCAGGCATTCACAGGCTTTTGGTAATGAGTCTTTGGATAGTATTAAATCTTCTTCCTTACAGACTCAGCCAAAGAATGAAATCACCACTGCATGTTACCCCTTCTGAGAAATGGCCAACATTGCAGATATCCCAACTGTGAGCCAAAGCTGGCTCTACTTTTCCACTGCAGCCAGAAATGTGTGCTCAAGATGTAGGTAAAGGTCAAAAGGCCAAGCCATCCTGATAGGACTTCCCTACAAAGTTGATAAACGTAGTACTGAGCCTATGCAAGAATTATTTGGCCAGCAACCTTTGCGTGCAATGCCAAAATTACTCAGCTTTACAGCACTCTAGTATCAAGACAACAGATGTGTGTATATGAGACTAGTGTGGCTGATGCTGTCAGATGTCTAGATGTGTGTTTACAATTCAGCTCCACAAGCTCCTGACAGAAGTAACAATTCCCTTACTCGTTCATTTACATCCCTTATTCTTCCATTTGGATTTTGTTTGGTTTGGTTTTTGGTTTGGTTTGGTACTATTTCAGAAGATTAGGGAACCTGTCCCCTCTTCAAAGAAAACATTGGAAATTGCTCACTGTGCTCTTAATGCTCTGCCCATCTTCCCAAACTTCCTTGTGGTTTCAGAATTTATGTAACCATTAACAAGCACCAAATCACGATTGTCTGTCAGGACAAACAACATTCTCTTGTATTTACTATTTATAACACCTGCAAAGTATCCTGACTTCTAGGATTTCCATCCCTGGCAAATCTGCTAAGTCTGCAGGGATGTAGAGCATCCTTGGTACCCCAGAGCACCTTCTCCTCATGGGTGAACAAGCTAATGCAGTGACCTCTTATTCAGTGGGACCAGCTGAGTAGGGCTCTGGGATGACAGAACCTTGCATATTCCTCAAGCATATGCTTGTTGAGCAAAAGGTATATTATGGTATCTTGTGGCTTTGCTTTTTTGGAAGGGAAAATGGGGTTTTGAGTTTTCAGAAAAAGTGAGAATACCAGAGGCTTGGTACTTTGCCAAACCTGCTTATGAGGTACCAGTGGCAGTGGTCCCATAGAGATGTCTTTAAAAGTTTTCATGGCCTCTTTGAGATCCTATCTTGTTCCTGTAGGCAGATTTTCTGGGAAGTGATTCTGCAGTCTCCCCATGTACACGTGGCATACACAGACATGGTGGCACAAAGTCACTGCCAGAGTGCAGCTTCTCCTGTCCCCAACAGGCTCCTAAACTGACATGCAGCTTCCAGCAAAGACAAGGATGTCAGCTCCTAACCACGTTAAAATAGCAATCTCTTCCCCCCACCACCTTTCTGAAGGAGGTAAGGGAGGTATTTTTAAAAGTAGAACTTGTTAACGGTTTTCAAGGATATCAGTTCAACTTCTTGGTTTGCTTTGCTGCTTTGTTTGTGTGGACTGCTTTTTTTAGGAAAAGATTGTATCAAAACTAGAAGCAAAATATCAACTGTAGAGGCAAGCTGGGTCATACACACTTGCACTAAAAGAACAAGAATGTGTTCAGATCCCAGATCTATTACCTCTATAGGCTCTTCTCTCTACACTGGTTTTCTTTTGATGGTTTATATTTGAAATGTCCAATGCTCTATGTTCTAGTGTTTCCTATTGATTTTGCTCTCTTATTCTAGTCCTTTATTCTTCTGTAGGTCTTTTCCTTCCATTGTGTTCCTCACTGATCTGAATGAGTTTCATGGGTTACAGCATGCCTGGCCTGCAGGGCAAAGTAGGCTATTTATATGCACTGAATATCTGCAAAATGGAAATTCATGTGCTCAGAATAATCTCTTGGATGAAACACAGTAGCCCCAGATTTCTCAGAAACACAAATGTCATGGCAGCTTGCAAGTTTCAGATTTAAAGCTGGAGTTGTCCTTTCCCAAAATGTAGCAATGTTCAGATTTGCGGTTATCTCTACATCAGTAGTATAAAAATAAGCAAGCAAGAAAGTGAGTTTAATTTTGAAGTTCCTAAATAGTAGGAATGAAAAATATAGAAGTCTGTCCCTCCTTCTGCCATAGTTGCTTTTCATTACCCTATTTTTGAATGAAAGAGACTGACTTTCAGCCTAAAATATGAAATTAAGAGTAGATTTGAGAATGAGATAAGGAACTCATCCTTCTCACAAGTGTCTCTTCAGTCTATGCTTCTGGTTGGCTTCCAGATTTATTTTGGCTCTACCTCAGTTTCAAGGGGTGGAGCCTTGCACAACTTTGAATCCTGGCACTGTATGTGTTTACATGTAGCCTATCCGTCTAGCTGTTTTTAGAGTTGGCAGAGTAAAATAAGCTCTGGTGGGGTGTGATTTGTCTTACTGTGAGGCAGACTCTCACGTGCAGTGTTTTGGAGGCGTGTCATACTTTGGGACCCATTTCAGGCACTGAAGGTTTGGCAATTCAGCCCCAGTGTGGTGGTTTATATTCTGGGCATCCAGAATTGGTTCCCACTGCGTCCCTGAGGAGTGGATGCTCAGTGGGAACCCAGCACTGGGTATCTACAAGTGGACTCATTTGTGTTTCCTCCATCTGCATGGACTTCATGAAAGAGCGCTTGGTCTCTGCTTGGCAGTGCAGTAGTACAGAGAAGAACAGGATTCTGCTCTGCTAAAGAGCCCCAAACCTGATATCTGTGCCCCAGAGGGCACTCGTGTGCTAGTGACAATGGTGGTGGGTACATCTGAATTGGGGAAGTAGCTCTTACCTGAACTCCTAAACTTACCAATAGTCTAGCTGGTGCTGTTGACACCAAGGCAAGGAGCAAGCTAGAGTGCAGCTTGCTGCATTAGGATAAACAATGGTGAGCAAGAAAAACCTGGACAGCTCTTTCTCATGCTGGCAGGGCTATCTGTGCTCCTATCTATGCTCCAGTGTGACTGGAGCTTGCTGGTGTGAGGTGGGTGGGGGTGTGGGCTCAGGCTGCTTGCAGGGAGCTGTTGCAGGTATTTGTGTGGCTGTGCTGTCAAGTTACCAGGCCCTGTGAGGGGCAGTGAGAGAGTAGGTTATTTTTGTCCACTAAAACCTGCCACTTCCATTGAAAATAAGACAAAAGGACAGAGGACTGCTAGAAATTTTTTTTTAAATGTCAAAACAAGTCAACCTCTTCACCTCTCTTTCCAGGTCGTTATCCACAGCAAAATAAAGGCACCTACATCCCAATTCTAGTAGGCAATGTGCTAAAACCTGGTCAATGGGGAGCAAAGATTATCCACAGGGAAAACAACTCCATTCGGCTGTCCATCATGTCCTCTGCCACCTGCATAATTGGGAAATTTCGCTTTTATGTTGCTGTCCTGACTCCCTATGGCATCCTTCGGACACGCAGGAATTCAGCGATCGACACTTACATCTTGTTCAATCCCTGGTGCCAGCGTAAGTACCTAGTCAAAAGCTTATACTTTCTGCTGCTGGCCTCATCAGGTTTTGGGTGGGTTGGGAGCATGGTACCAAGGAGCAATTTGGGTCTGGAAAATTTACAGTAACTCTGCCAAAAGTCAAGTCTTTCAGGGTGTGGAATAGCCCTGTGTGAGCAGGGCTCCATGCTGGAAAGAATGCCTTTGTTTCATCTAAACTCTGCAGTTTTATGAGGCCAGGCCTGTGTTTGCCAGTTCAGGCTCTATTTCTCATAGTAAACATACCCCTAGGCTTTGCTCTGACTTCAATAGGCAACACAGAGGGTCTCCAGTGCCTGTGTGTGCCTTAAGTCAATATGGGCACACTTTTTCCAGGATTTAGTGTGGGGCAGGATGTGGCAGCCTCACGTACTCTGTGGATTTACATCGCTAATTGCCACATTTGGGACTGAACATCTGAAGTCAAAATGTTGCAGGAATTCAGTGGGAGCTGCAGTTCCTGCACAGGCTGAGTGGAGTCAGCTTACTGTGGCATCACTAGTGGTGCCTTCCTGCTACTACATGACATTTGCCCTTATAGCTTCCCCTCTATGGTGACTAATTAGCAACGGTGCCCTCTCTGAGGAACAAAGTGTTTTGCAAATGAGCCTTTTTTTATACTACAGTGGGTTGAAGAAAAATTTAATTTTTTTACGTCTCCCAGGATCCTTGGAAGAAATCAGGCTTCACTGATGTCAGGGTCATATTTTACCCAATGAACTCTGTGTCTGGCTTTCAGGAGAGGGCAAGGAGGACCAGAGAGGTTTGACTCAGCCTTCTGACAGGCTGTAGCACTGTATCACAGCTTCTGACACTTGCAAGGCTCCAAGTCACATGTACTGCAGTATATTTAGGTCACCAGCTAACTTCAATATTCTCCTGCTACCCTTCCTTCATCTTTCCATTTTTTAACCACAGTATTTGCATCAAATAATCCTCTACCAAACAAGGGCCCTCCTACCAACTGACAAGTAAGTTTAGCATTATTAGTAGAGCCCATTATTCAGCTGCAATACTGTCAGTACATAGTATGATTTGTGCTGGATTCATTACTTGCCCCT
The DNA here is from genome assembly GCF_963662255.1 of Cinclus cinclus. Classification (NCBI taxonomy): domain Eukaryota; kingdom Metazoa; phylum Chordata; class Aves; order Passeriformes; family Cinclidae; genus Cinclus; species Cinclus cinclus. Next base: position 67,433,771 of record NC_085046.1, read on the forward strand.
AGTCCGAGGGAATATAAACTATGATTAGCTTGTGCGTTATTTAAGAAGATATAGATTAATGCTGAATGAAGAGGAGTTAGTTAAGTGGGAATAGGAGGGAAGGGCAGGGCCTTTGGCCCTGCCAAACTGTGAGATACTTCTGAAAACTGTGTAAGGTACCTCAGATCAGTGTGCTAACAGTTTGTTCTGGAGGGTGTGCAACAGAGAGAGGAAACATTGCCAAAGCTATGACCCATTGTAAGCAGACAAAACTTATTTTGTTTTGGCATCATCAGACTCACAACTTCAGCCAGGGAAGTGCAATTCTTCACCTAAAGGTAGATCACTACTTGGTTTTAGTCCTGGGTGTTGTAACAGCCAGAACAGTGACAATGCAGTGCTCAGCACATCCAAAGAAAAGCTTCTTAAATTGCCTCGTGATTTGCAGACAACCAGCCAGGGATGTACACAGTCCTAATGCAGAGACAAGATATGTTACTGGGGGGGGGAGGGAGGTTTGCCTACCCCACTGTGGCGTGACTGGGACCACAGAAGATGATGTGAGGTGTTAGTCAGAGGGAAAAAGGGAAAATCGATCTCTACTTCACACCTCCTTGCCCAGCAACTCTACATGCAGACAGATGCACCATTATTCATGCTTTGTGGACACTTTGCTCTCCTGTGCCCTCCCTCCCTCACATCTGAGCTGAATGAGTCCAAAAGCCAGCAAGATTAAAACCACAACATGAGAATAAACCCACAGGGAGTAAGACATGCAGCAGTTGTCTCCAGTGGCAGGCATCTGCAAGGCTGATGGAAAAAGTCTCCCTTAGGAAAGCAAAGAAGAGTCTCTGGGCAGCAAGGACATGCTGTGTGACCCCAGATCCAGGGCAGGCACCTTGGGGACCACGTTTTCCTCTGCAGCTTATGTTTTCAGGTGTGTCTCAATGGCTTCAGGTCCTGTCCCTTGCTGACTGTTGTAGTTTTCATCTTCTGCTTGTTTCATTTGGATTTGGATATATCCTCATTTCTTGTTCCTCTTTTACTCCAAGGTAGTTTGGGCTAATTGGTTGCTATATCTGTCTTTCCCTCCTTTCCTTGTGTTAGAGAATCAAGGACTGTTTCTTCATGCTTTATCCCCTGGCTGGAAAAGATTTTTCAGTGGAATGACAAAAGGGTAGAAAAACAGAGAGTTAAAGCGCAGCGAAAACAATAGTTTGAAAATCTTCTAGACTTGTTTGCTGGGTTAATAACTAAGCAGAAAAGTCTGAGTGAAAAGCCTCATTAAAAAGAGAGAAGACTGATGCCAGGAACGAATGGGGATTGTTATAGCAGGGAGCAGAGTATGGGCTTTAGTGCCTGGTGCAGCTTTCCAACTCATCATTTTGGAGGAACATCAATATGTCAGTATGAGCTTTTCTTTCAGATAGAGGCATTTGTGCCCTTTCTTATTACTCCTTTTCTCAATATAGTTCAGTTTTGACATATTTTCCCAGGCAGGGCTGGCTTTTTTTTCCCTGCTGCTTCAGAAGAAGTTTGAATACTTTACCAGTCAAGCTACAGAGTACTTTGCTTCAAAAATCATCGAATGCTTTTATATTTTTAATCCCTTTAGCTACATTGAGGACTGATAACCAATAATACTTTAAAGACACTGGACTTGATTCTCCAAAATTATATACACCAGCCCCAAACGTCTGTGAATTTACCTAACCAGTGGATTAAGATTTCAGTTACTTAGGTGAAATTTTCATTACTTAACAAGTGAGGTAGTCTGTGAGCATCCTTTCTACAGTCAGATTACATGGTTGGATAAAACAGATGTGCTTTTGGGCATGCAGAGGTCTCTTCAGTTCTGGAACAGAAGATACAAATGGCAACTAGTTACAGATAACTTCTTGGAATTTAACTAAACTCTTGGCAATATCAGACTACATGAAAGCAGAGTAGAGCTCCTTTGATCTGGATACTGTGAGCTCTTTCCAAGAAGCTGTGAGCTCTTTCCAAGCAGGTGCAACTTTCTGCTGGGGAACATTAAGTGCTTATCAGGAAAAGACCTCGTACTGACTTCTGTGGCTCTCTCACAGGTGGAGGTGCATAGTGTAGCTGAATAAGTTGCAGACCCTCTGGGCTGAGATGTGCATTTTGCTCACCCAAGCCTCATGCAAAGTGGATTACATTTAAGAAATCAAGTATATTGCAACTTTATTGAGTCAGCTGCATATTTCTTCTGCTTAAATGTTCTAATAGAGTTTGAGGATTAGGAACATGTGGTTGACTTTGGACTCATCTCACATGTTACCAGTCATTCAAATTTGGCCCAATAACATTTTCTTACTTTTATAGGTAAATCTTAAATTTAATTGCTCGTGTCATAGATTCCACATGGGAAAAATTCACACAGAGCTTCGTCCTTCTGCTACATTAATGTAGGCAAGCACTAGCACTATTCAAGGCAGCATACTGATCTTCATCCTGGGTAGAGTGTTTTTTGTAGATAACTGCATTTAGCTCTTGCAGCTTGGGGTTTGTCACAGCTCTGTCCTCTTCCCAACATGAGCCCTGGTGGTTTTGTGGTTCCAGTGAGGCCCAGCCTTAGATGCCTGGATTCCTGCAGGAGCACTCTGAAGGGAGGCTGGGAGCTCAGGGCAAGCCTGCTGCTCCCACTTCCATCTGTATGCTGGTGCTGCTGTGCTCAGCTGTCACTGCCTGCATGAAGAAATGGCTTTTCCAGCACCACAGAGTTGCTGTGCTGGGCTTGGGGTCCCTCCATTCTGGGCAGAGTTCTCTTATGTTCATTCACTTTCTCAAATAGAAAGGGTTACTCTGCACTCCTTGTGTCTTTAGCAAGGGATTCCTCGCCCGCTGCGCTGTCTTCACGTAAAGTGTATTTTCACCTTACCCAACTTCAAACAGAGCAGCATAGAAGCTAATTTGCTTCTTTGTAGCATTGCTGGTGTCTTAGTAAATTCCCAGGATAAAAGAAGTGAGTAAAAAAACCTCTGAACTGCTAGAGAAGAAGAACAAACAAACGCAGCACACTTCTGTGGAATTCTTCTGTTTGTCAGATGTGAGCCTCCACTTGCACAAAATAATTAGGAGTTGCATTATGTAGAGCTTGCTTAGCATCAAAGTACTCACAAATGCGTCATATTTTCTTCTGAACAGTCTCAAGGGCAATGAAAGCTGTCAAAAATCAAAGCAGCTGGCTTCCCTGTAAAACACAGTAGACCTTTTTACCTTATCAAAAACACAAATATTTAAAACAATTGACAGAGAAGTTAATCAATTTTCATCTGATTTAGCAAAGATCATGCAGTTTCAAAATAACATAAGCATCTCAATTGATACCAGCAAGATCAATGTTGATATTTTTAATCCCCAAAAGCAAACAACAGCTGTCAAGAAGGCATATGCACACACTTCACTGAATGTGTAATTGCACAGAAAAAGGTGTGAATTCTCCTTCTTTAAATGAACTCTCTGTACTATTTGTATGGACAGTCTTTAATAAAATCCAAAGCTCAATGAAAAAATGCAGATAATAGTTCAGTGTGCCAATCAGGCAAATCCAGCCCAATGGAACAGAGCCTACATGATCTGTAACATGTGAGATATTTTTAGTGGGATGTTATACAGAACTTGTTGGACCACAAAAAAGTCACGTAATATGTAGTTTCATAAGTATGAGAGTCCCTGGTTGCATAAACGGCTGCAGCCTTTTCATTCACTGCCAAGTTTTTAACTCCCTCTTTCACCTTGTAGCCTCTGAACATAGTAAACCCATGATCATCCACTTTGTACCTGGTTGCACGTTAAGGTTGACTAGGTCATGGGTAATGAAAAGCTTATAAATTTCTTAATGGTCCAGCCTTTAGAAGCCAGATGAATACCATCCTGCCAAATACAAGAGTGGGTCTCAGACCTGTCTACTTTAGGTAAAACTCCATGAAACCTCCTGTACCTCTGCTTGCTCCAAGTCATACTTAGTCATCAGAGCCTGTACAGCAGCTGCCATAAAGCATAAGCAGCTTTATGATCAAGCACTGATCTCAAATGCAATGCAGGCTTCTTGTATTTAACCCCTGCTTCTCTATCATCCTTTGCACACTAGTTTGGAGGTCATTATGTTACATATCTAGGCATAATCCCTTATGTATATATAGACATAGAAATACAAAAATATTTTGAGGGAAAACAAAACTTCCAGGAGGGTGAGGTGTGTATACTGGCAAAGCCCTTCACCTAGCTGAGGCAAATGTGAGTCTTGTCACTGATTTTTTTTTTTTTTTTTTGTGGGCTCAGATTTTAGCTTATTTTTGACCAAATCACAGTTTCATGGAGAAATTAGGAAGCTTTTGAGGATGAGATTTACAAGAAAGTGCAAATCTGATTTGCATTTCAACAAAACACAGCAAATCAATAGGCTTTTAAAAGTTAAATAATCCTCTAGTAATTTGTAGGGGGTTGCTGAAGAAATCTACTATGACAGTAGTGAGTGTAATTCTGTACTTGCTCATATCAAAGTATTGGAAGTTCCCTTTAATTTGCTATCTGGGACCACAGTACTGATTTCTTCAAATTAATTAATTCCCATGCTATTAATTGTTAATGTGAATCTTTTAGTCTCAAAATGCAAGCATTGGTGCAGGAAAGAAATCTTCAACTATTCTAGCATCACAGCATCATGGACTGCTTCATACTTACTGTGAATGTCTGAATGGTTTCATGTCATTCAGGGTTCCTTGTAAATGTTAATAATGAATTATTTACATATGTAAATCATGGCTGCAAGTCAAGTATCTGTGCATATGCTCTTGATTTTTGATATAAATCCAATCTAGAATGTATCCTTTGTATATATTTTGATAAAGATCTCATCCAATTACTTCCAGTTCTCACTTGGACACTTGAATTTCTCCTCATATTACCTGGTCAGTCAAGCTATATAGGGAAGGGATACTCCAGTCAATAACCAATGTACAGTAAAGGCAATCAAACCTTTCTCTTAATATGTTATAAAAACTGCACTAAAGACTTTTCTGTAGATCTCTTGACCTGAGCTGTTTTCCACTAACATTAGTAGGTTTGAAAATGTTCTTTGATCTGTTTGTACAGGTGCAGAATTGCATCATGGTACTCCAGCTTTTAAATTTGTTGTACACAGTAATCATAAAATTCTTGATGTGACATTTTAATCATACTTTACAGATCCTGAGAAAACTGGCAGGAGTTGCTAGCACTTTTCCATCTTGCATGTTTTTAAGTTGTGTATCATATTCCTAACTAGGATCACTGCCTCCTTATCCCTGTACTCTGTTGAAGCAAGTAATGCTCTGTTTGATGGAAGAGGAGTACTTTTCATCAAAGATGAATGTATTATATGCTAAGATGTTTTATCTGAAAATTAAGCACTTGTACTAATATCTATTTTTGGTAAACTAATGCAGTGGATGCTGTGTACCTGGATGATGAGAAAGAAAGGGAAGAATATGTCCTGAATGATGTTGGTATTATATTCCATGGAAACGTCGAAGATGTAAAATCAAGAAGCTGGAGTTATGGGCAGGTGAGCTGCTTACGTCTTCTCTGGCTGCTCCCAGTAGGACAACTAATGAGTTTAATTGACACCAGACTGTGGTTGAGACTGTGGGCTCTGGAATGCATTATTGGTTTCTCCTTCAGAAAGATAAGGGGTATCATTTTAAAATTGTATGAAGTGGGTATATGCCTAATCCAGAAAAGCAATGCTATAATAGCTGATATTTAAAGACCTTGTTTCAGGGGCATATTTCAGATACTAAAAGGCTGCTTGTTGGAAGTTATAATCATTAGCTGAGGTTTCCACAGGGCAGAGGTATTTCTGCTGCTGCATTATTGTTGCTTTAGGATCAAATCAGTTTATGAAAAATAGTTGTTTTTTTGTTTTTTCATTTTTTGACAACAGATTGCATTGCTTTTTGGCTTTTTAGCTTTAGCAACTTGGTGGAAATAATTCTGTTCCTGGGGGTCAGATAGTCACAAGTTTCCTATGACAAGCTAGTATTTAATCCAAAAATTTTAAATTCTGGGAGACTCTCTCCCTTTTCTGCCTGGGCTTGATAACATCAGTCTCCAGTGGTCTCTTGCACTTGTCTCTTGGGGAGACACCCTCCACTAGGCTGGAGTGGGGTATTGGTGTGCCTTCAATAACATAAAATTTGGGTCAGAAGGGATTTAAAAAATTATCTGGTTCCACCACCCCACCATGGACATGGACACCTTCCACTAGACCAGGTGCTCAAATTCCTGTCCAGCCTTCCAGGGATGGACTATCCACAAATTCCCTGGGCAACCCATTCCAGTAATTTACCACCATCATTGTAAAAAACTCCTTTGTGTGTAATCTAAACCAGGCCTCTTTTAGTTTAAAACCACTTCCCCTTGTCTCAGACTTTTTACTCTCCTATTTTACCTCAACCTTCTTGTAAGAACTAACCAGCCGAAAAATCCCTATGGAATGGAAGAGTTAATTTATTGTGTTAGAATGGGTAAAAAGCATTGCCAAGCAAAATCAAAATGGTAGCAAAGCTGTCACTCAAAGGGACTCCTATGGACAGATATTGGACATGGTGAACTCCTCTCATCTCCTGGATTTTTACAACAGCACAATTAAGAAGGTACTTCCTTACTGCTATGGTGATGGATCCATTCAGTTTTTGTGACACCTCCCTAGCACAGCCTTGCAGAAGGGTCTTTACATCTTGCTTTCCCTCTGTTAACACAGATACCACCTCAAAGCTTGAGCTGGATGGATTTGCCAGTGTGCTTGCCCTGGAGAGCTCTTTGAGCTCACATCTCTCTTTCTTCCTTATTTAAGGGTACAATTTCATCCTTTTTCTCCTGCGGCAGCACTGCCTTAGGGAATTCCTGCCTCTGCACCATTCCTTTGGTTGTGCCAGCCCTGTTATTTGCAGGGTCTGACTGGTTTCCTGACTGAGACAAAAACAACCGTAAATAAGGAGCAGGGAAGAAATTCCATAAGCTGATGGTACCTCTGATATGATGGTACCTCTGAGGCCAAAGCTGGGCTTGCATGTAAGCTGGCCAAAAATGCCCCCTCCTGGCCCTTCCTTCCCCTTGCAAGTATTTGTGCATCCATCTGGTGACTCAGACTGGAGAGCTGATCTAGCTCAATAAGCATCCCCCTGATTTTTTTTCCCCCCCCTGTGTAATTTCTTGGGCTTGCTCTGTTCCTAGATTTGGGATTCACTCCATGACAGATGTAAGGGGGAGGGAGAGAGGGGAATAAGCAGCTGGAGGTGGAAGATGCTGCTTAAACCAGATGCTGGATTTATGTCCTAAGATGCTAAATTTATGGTCTATGGTGGCTTGGCCTGCGGTGTTTATATTCTGGGGATCTGTTATCTTCCTGATACAAATACCAGCCTCCCTTGAGAAACTGCATTATTTATTTGGTTTTGCTAGGAGCTAGTTCTGTCCAGGAGGTTAGGGCCATTCCATAGTCCTTTTTCATGTACTTTGGAAATGAAAACTCCTGTGTTGGCTGAAATCAGAGGACCTGATTTTTACTCTATGCTGTGATGCAACTTTTGCTATTGGTTGCCCATGTGAAAGCTGGGTGTGGCAGATGCATCTCAGCAATCCCAAGCCAAGAACTTTAATGGAATTGATAATTTTGTAGAGGTTTAACAGACATGTCAATCTGCAAAGGAACAGATAAATGTTCTGGTTCCCTTACTTTCAGTGAAATCGAGGACTGAATGTTCCTGATCTTACCCTGTCCATTTCCAACCATTAAAGACACACTTTTGGCAATCCTAGATGTTAAGAACAAGAGCATTCCTGCAAGTGAGTAAAAGTACTAGCAGAAAGGCCTATATTATGAATATATCATACCATTATGTTTTTTATATTTATGATATATAGCCCTTTACAACGTGTAAGTAAAAAGCATGAGGCCACACAGAGTCATAGGGATAAAAGGTCATTTATAAAAATGCAGATAGACTTGTGCATGGTAATGTTCTTAGGCTAAAAAATTGCTTAGGACAATGACAGCTGGAAACTTTAACTCAAGCTGTAAATTGAAAAGGAGCATAGCATTCAAAACTGGGTTAATAGTTGGGGATGGCTCTCAAAGCTGCTGTCTGTAATGAGAAGCATCAGCATGAGAGGAGAAAAGGCATGAAACATGGACAGAGGAAGGGAAAACAACAAAACAGTTGAAACATGGCAGCAATGTATGAGGATGGAGGTGTTCCTTGCAACATGACTGTGATTCCTCCTAAGAAACTGTAAAAGGCAGTCACTCAGAAAATTCCATGGAGGTTTCAGGGGAAATTTGTCTTTGGAAGAAATCTAGGCACATAGGAATTCTCTAGCTGAAAAATGTCAGTTGTTGGATGCTATATTGATCATTTAATGTTAATTTTTGTTTTTTGTTAGAAAAATAAAACAAAACAGATAGGCATAGAGTTCTGTTGGCATTGTGACTTCTCTCACGTCCACATGTTGATCTGCTTTAGCTTGGAAACTCCCTGTGCCCATGTAGTTCTACAGCACATGCATTTGGTCAGGTCAGACCACAAGCAACATCTGCCTGCAACTGACTGTGAGAAGCACAGCCTTTAGTCAACCAGTACAAAAAGTGATACAGCCTCTCTTACTTTGGTTTAAATAGAAAGTCATCTATTAGAAACAGTTTAGCATGCAGGAGGATGCCCAGGACAGCTACGTGTGTTGCTCTGTAACACAAGGCATATCTGTGTGCACTTCACCTATGTGTTTTCTTGTGCCTGATTTTCCACCTGCATTTTTTCCCACGTGGTTTTACCAAAGTCCCTTGCTCCTGAAATAGGTTTATTTTCATTTCAGCTTCAATGGAACAGACAGGAACTGTGCTTGGATCAGGTTCATTCACCTGTCCTAGCTGTGCTACCTACTATTTCTCTGGTTCCTCTGATATTTCAGAATGTTCAGCCTTATAACTGCAATTTTTCTATTCTACTTCCCTCTAGATAGGATTTACTTGCAAAAAGTGAGGGCAGAAAACTGATTTAGTTTGATTTAATATTTTTTAAATCCCTGAGCAGTCAAGAGGGGCAAAACTGACCCCAATGTTAAGGCTACTCTGCATCCTGCATTACTGCAGCAGTGTAAGCCAGCTAGCCCTTGCAGCTTGTCCTGTCTTCCCTGTTAATCCAGTTATTTCACAAGCATTCATGTCACTTTGTAAATACTAGGGTGGAAGGCAACAACCCTGATAGCCATTTATTTTCTCTTCATTCTTTCTGTATATACTGGCAAGATTGACAGTGTATCATAAACTGTAGACAAGAAAAGTTTAATTTCCAGAGTAAACCTCTTATTGATCTAGCCCTGGTCTGATTGATTGAAGTGCAGATAGCAGACTTTGATCCTGGTAAAAGATGATTGGGCCAGACCAGAAGAAAAGTGAATTTGAACAAGGAAGGACAGATGTGAAGGCCTGGAGTTTGCATTTTCTGTTATGACGATTCTCCTTGGGAAGGAGATTCTCCACAGCACAGTCATTCACCTGACATTCTTTGCATCACATCCCAGTGGAGTGGACTGGGATATACAATTATTCAGCTTTCCAGTAATGACAAAATGCTAGTAGTAGGTCTCTGAGAAACACTGATCCCTGTGTCCCTATTCCCAAACACCATGAATTCAGTTTTGCTCAGACTATAAAATGATCATTAGCGAATGCCTGCTCGAGAGAAAATACTTCAGTGTAAGTGTGGGTGATAATGAGACGGGTGTTCTGCCTTGGAGGACTTTTTCTGAAAAGGATCCATATGGCAGTAGTATCCTCAAGGCAGAAGCAAAGGATTTCCATTGGCCAGGAAATGGCTGAAGATGGTGAAACACAATGGTGCTTGCCCTTTCTTGGCTTATGCCAAGAAAGAGCTCAGCTGCTGTCTAGGACATCACTTCTATCCCTCCCATCTTCCCTGCTGTATCAGCAGCAGTCTTTACTCTTTGGGACTCCTTTTTCTTCTCTCTGACCCCTCTCTTCATTCTCCTCTCCCCAGACTGCCAAAGCAGCAGTTTGATTTGGGGTCTTGCTCACTTTCTTCAGGAGGCAAAATCTGGGAAGGCCTTATCTGCCAAGGAGCCCTAAGCCAGGCTGTAGAATGCTGGGAAATTGATCCAGCTCTAGTAGCAGCTTGAGAGCAAAAATCCTATTAACATGCGTCATATATTTCAGGATGCAAGCATAGAACATAAAACCTAACACCATGGAGCTTCTATCACAGCCTTGAATGTTGATATAAGTTTGTGTATCTAGGAGGTATTTGTTTCTTTATTGTGCGTTTCCCCGTCTCCTACCGTTTTCCAGGGGACAGAGGTATTTTCCTTTGTTATGCAGTTTCTTCAAAGGAAAATGAAATACATAGCAGGGCAAGTTCTGTGACAAATGATTTCTGGTCTATTTAGACACCTCTGCCCTCAATTCGTTCTTGTGCTTGTTCATGCTAGATTGAAAAAAATGTACCTTTTCACTCTATTTTTGAAGAAGACTGCTTTAGGTCACTTGGTATTTTTGATGTCTAAATTTTGTAGACCAGGATTAATCTATATAATAAACTTTTGGCTTGTCACTGTTAAAACCGATTTTTGAAATAACTTTGAAACACAAGTGTCTTCAAATTACCACTAGCAAACCACTTATTGTTCAAGTTCCCAGCAATGCACTGGCTGCGTCGGAGAAGTCCTGAAATTAGCAGGACTGGAATCTGTGAAGGACATAAAGTCCTTTGCAAGTAGACAAGCTTCTTGTAGTTATTATTATAATACCCACCTATTATATACTTGTTAGCACTTAAAATTTCATGTCCTGTCAGAAAGTCTGTGTTGTCATTTCAACCTTCTGGAAACTGGAATGAGATTGAATTGAAAATTACACTCTCTTCCCTCATAGCCTCTCACATTTTTTTTTATTTTTTTTCCCACACATGAATGATTATTCCAGAAGAAAATTTCTATTGTTAAACACAGAGCTTTGATGTGACCAGCTAATTATGAAACTGATCGGTAATTCAAATAACAGGGAAAAATAGCTTTGCCTGTCCTTTCCAGAATAAAAAGTGAGTCAATTTTTCCCCTGTGTCTCTTCTTATTTTCTTTTATCTAGTTTGAAGAAAACATTCTGGATGCTTGTCTGTTCCTGATGGACAAGGCAGAACTGGAGCTCTCTGGTCGTGGGAACCCGATCAAAATCTGCCGTGTTGCCTCAGCAGTGGTATGTAATGGATGCCTGATACGTGTCAGAAGGGACTCATAAATCAAAGCTGGGCTGATTTCACTGGCCCTCTTGCCCTTATGTGCTCTGTACAACACACAACAGATCAGTTGTCCATTCTGACAATTGTCTATTCTGACAATTGTCCATTCTGACAGTAGTCCATTCTAAGGTCTGACATTTTATTTCTCTCCACTGAAGTTCGAGCAACTTCTGTTGCCTCATTGCCTTTTCCTGAGAATGATGCCTCAGTGGTGGGAAAGCCACTTTTAGGCATTGCACTCTGGGCATAATAGTTTCTTATGTGACAATGTGCTCATTTTCCAGTAGCTAATATAATTGAGAAAGCTGTTTCTGCTCTGGATAATACAGTGGCTTGGTGGGTGGAATTTTGGATGGGGACCTGAGGGACTTTATGTGGACTCCATGTAACTCTGCTAACCTCAGTGGGGTTTTAGAACACTGCAATGGTTGTGTTGTTATGTCTGATCCAAGCCCCAGATGACCTTATCAGGCTGAGAACAGTTATATAAGTGGGTTGCTTTGGCCCCAGAAGAAAACATTGTGCTCTTTAACATGAGGTCCACAAAACATATCCCACTCAGAATGAAAGTACCTAAAATAACCAGGAAGACTGTCCAGATCTCTATGCCTTCCAGTTGCCAGGTACCAGGAATCATGCCATGGGTGCAAGAGCAGTCCCATCCCTAATATTCAAGATGCTAGACTCATCCATGTTGTGGAATACAGAGGCTAAGTCCTCTCTTTTGCCTTATTAGAGGTCTTAACTGACAATTCTGCTTCCCAGAATAATACTTTAGTCATTGAGCTAGAGTAATTAGATGTTCTCCTGAGCCAGCTACTAAAATATACTGCCCACAAAACATGGCTGCTGGAGATAGATGATTCTTTAACACACTTGTTGTAGCATTTGCCCAGCTTTAAGAAAATGAACTCTTTGTCTTAGAAGACATTGAAGTGGGATCTCCAGCCTCTTAATCTTGCATGTTAAATAAAATAGCCTCAGCAAGAAGTATTGAGAACACCTCTACTTCTCTTTGTCTTTTAACAATCTAGTTAGTTCTTTCACACCAGACATTAGAAATATACCTTTGGACCCAGAGATAGTAGAAAGAATCAAAGGTGGTTTCCTCATCTCTGAACTTAAAAGTCCTCATGTAAGGATTGTGGAAGTCATCAGGACAGAATTGCACAACATTTATGAATCTGACTAGCGCTTGGATATTAGTTAGGTTTAGAGCCACTCAACATTTTAGAGAAGTGGAGGAGTTCACCATTGGAAATCAGGACTCAATAGACTTTAGGGCTAATCTGCAGAATTGGGCCATAACTGGGTAAGGGGTTTGGTCATTGAAATCTGGACCTGAGTGAGAAGTGAGCAAGAGGTGCTGAAATCCCACCTGTGTTACTTAACCTCATTCTTGCTCAAGTTGAAATATGGCAGAGTTGAGCTACTTTGAGGACATGCCCCCCATGCTGGAATCCTTCTGAGGCTTTCTGGCATGGCAGAGTTGGTGGAGTCCCTCTCTTCCACTCATTACAATCAGAGTAGAGCCTGAAGATCAACATGCTGTCTTGTCCTTGAAGTGATTATTTTTTTGGCATGTTTCCTACACCAGTGAGATGGGCACAACCTCTTAACCCATTGGTTATGACTCTGAATACTTATCTCTGTTCAGTCCTAGAGTTCACAGGAAGTCGATTTTCTAATTATAAAAGAGTAGTTAATGCAGCCAAAAGCTTTTAAATGAGAATTGTGATTTATTTGGCTGGTGTGTAGCTGTTCCATATTAGCATAATTAAAAGGTACAGCATGAATGAGCTTTTTGCACAGCCTCAACTGGTTTGGTTCAAATTGCAGCTGGGAGACGTATTGCTTGTTAATGCCTATCAGTATGACCATTAGTCAGCAAAACTCTTTGCTTAGTATGATCTTACCAGAGGAAAACTTACACAGCAAATTCCTTCTTGTTTCCATGTGTGCCAGACCAAAGAAATTAGTTTCTACTCTAAAAATAACAGTAGACTGGTTCTCTTCTCAAGCTGTTGTAAATCAGGAACCCATATTTCTGGGCTGATATGGACAGAAAAACAGATGATGGAAAGAATACAGCTTAATATTTCTAAGGCGTGCTTACCAGTTTATAACTGATTGCATTTATTAAAAATATGTAACAATAAACATGTTTAACGTTAATAAAACTTATTAACTGGCAACGTGGATACCCAGTGATTTAATTTCAGATTTATTTTTAAATGTGTGACCTTCATTCAGAATTGTTCAGTGATGGAGAATCCGTGGCCCTTAACAAGACTGTCGTATTTATCCCTTACCTTCATAATGAAACATTTCTATCTTACTATCTAGCCTAAACTTGGCTGTATTCACTCTCTCTCATCCTATTGGTCTGCTGAGTTCAAGAGCTTCTTATTACTCAGTCTCTGACATCTCTAATGCTCATTTCCTTTGACTTGAGATTAACTCCAGGGATGAAAATGGTGTGATTGCTGGATCCTGGAACAATTCATACGATTATGGCGTTGCACCTTCAGCCTGGACGGGAAGTGTGGACATTCTCTTGGAGTATTACAGTTCCAAGCAACCTGTCCGATATGGCCAGTGCTGGGTCTTCGCTGGTGTCTTCAACACATGTAGGTATCAGTGAGAAAAGCTCCAAACTGCAATGTGGTTCCTGCTTTACAGAGTTTATAGGCAAAGCAAACTAAAGTGTTTCCTAGCTCTGTGCTGTTCAAAAGTAAATATTAGAGATACTTATAAATACATGTGTAAAAGACATGGTCTTTAGGTAAACTTCTGGTGTGTCCTTCAGGTCAGCTGCTCTTCCACACAAATCTGTTAACTATTTGTTGGTTCAGTGAAATCTACTCAGTGACTCATGAGGGTAAGTTTGTGTGAAAGAAAGTTGTGTCCTTCAGCACAGTCCACATTTCTTTCAGGAATTCTTAGACAGAGTGCTTTTTGTCTAGACCCAAAATATTAAATTACTACCCAATATGGCGTATGTGGTAGTGTTTCTGCTCCTGAAACACCAAATCTCACCTACTGAGGATTGCTCCTAGGAAAACTGTGGTGCACTGTGCCTGCACCTGTTAACTGAGCACTGTTAACATTTTATATGGAGTTTATGAGCCAGAAGAATGGAGAAAATAAATGATGGCCTAGTTTATGAATTGTGTAGCAATACAAGATTAAGTCTAAACACATTTGTTCAAGCTAGAGTTCTAGTGTTGCAGTAAACAGTGTTGCAGGTCATAAGAAACAGAGGGGAAATCAGCATTGGATTGGTCCCGTATTTTGACTGTCTAGCACTTTCCAACAATATCAGCTGCTAATGCACAGGAACACACTTTGTGGCCTCCTATGGAGTTGCTCCAACAGATCCATGTTCTTCCTATGCTGGGGACCCCAGAGCTGGAGGCAGCTCTCTGGATAGGGTCTCAGCAGAGCAGAAGGCTAGCATTCCCCTTGGCCTACTGGTCAGCAGCCCAGAATACAATTGGCTTTCTGGGCTGCGAGTGCACTGGTTATTGCCTGGTTATTTTGAGCCTCACACAATGGGTTTGAAAAAGTTCATACAAATTATTCTTGTGGATGTAATTCCTCACCGTGAATTCCATGGGCTGCTTTGTCTTCTCTGCTGGTTGCCTTATCTGGATTTCTCTTGATCGCACGCACACACACACACACACATACACACCAGTTGTCCCACCTTCCCCCCACACTTGCCCTAAATCATCACTATGCAATAATTTGCCTGCAGGCCACTGTGAAACTGGGGCAATGCAGCAGAGGCCCGGAGCCTGCTGTGTTAAAGGGAGAGGTGTATTTATCTGGGCCAAAACTAGACTTGGTTTGCTGACTAAGTTAATCAAGTCAGAGACCTAGCACTTTGCACTGCAAGTATAAAGTTTTTTGAGCGCTATGAAATGCAAATATTGTCCAGTGGCTGATCTTATGATAACCACTGACACATCCCGCTGCTGACCATTGCATAGGGGACAGCAAAGGTCCAAACAATCACGTGCAATTATCAGGGTTGCTTTGAGGTGTTTCTGAGTCTCTCTCATCTGTCAACGTCTTATCATTGTGACCATTCCAGCTTTCCAAGGTCACTATATTGTACACTCCAGATATTCATCTGTTAAAAATGCTAAAACATTCCAAAAAATGGTCATTAATCTTGAAATTGTCAGACAAATTATTTCCAATGAGCCCTGATGGCTCATGTGCTGGAAGCCTGGGAGGGCACTTGAATTAAGTTTAATCAATAGGTACATATGGTATTGGATGCATCCAGGTAATTTTTCACGGAGGAACTTGAAATGAATGTGCAGTGTTACATTTTATTGAGAGTCACATAGTGACAGTAATGAATATACAAAACCCAGCAGTAGCAGCAGGGCTGTTCAACTCTGCAGCACTGGAACAATTTTTAAATAGGATTTTCAATAAAAATATTTTCCCTTAAAAAAAATTTAAAAAAATAAAGAAAACCACCACCAACAAAAAAAGCACCAAAAACCCCCACACGAAACCCCACAAAAATCCACCCCAAACCAAAAATCACCAGCACCAGGAACAACAAAAAACAAAACAATAAAAAACCCCAACAAAAAAAAGTAAATTAAAACCCCCAAACAAACAAGCAAAACTCCAAAACAAACAAAAACCCCCAGAACAAACAGCATCAACTACGAAAAACCCCTCACCCTCTGTTTTCTGCAGAACATTGGCTCTTAAATTGAAAGCCAGGAATTTTTTCTGGCTGAGACAAAGTGTGTCATCTGGAGTAGCTGAGATGATGTGTTGCCCCACAGACCCATTCCCCTAGCCCGGAAATGTGTTCCATGCCTATTTATCTGCCAGGGTGCACAACAAACACAGAAGCCTGTTGAGGCACTGATGCAGATTACAAGACATAGCTGTAGCATTTCCACAATTTTTCCACATTTCTTAAATTTAACACTTGTCAAACAGTAAGAAGGGTTATCAGTGCTTTATTGCGATGGTGTGAGAATTAGGGCTAGGGGCTTTTTTTTTATCCTCCTTTTAAGGTCTTTTATTGGAAGAGACTATGGACTCCAAAATGCTGCTACTTAGCTAGCAGTATGGATTTTGTAATGCATTTTATTCAGATTCTCAAAACTTGTAATTTCAGTTGCAAATAATGCAGCTTTCCCCCATTGTTAGCAATAATCTTCTACTTAATTCTTTGTGTTCTCCAGATCCCTTCTGACAGCAGACATCAATCATCAAACAGGAAAACTCCAAATCAATCCAAAGGAGATACTTCTATTAATTTTCCTTTTAGCATGGTCTCATAATTCTTCTGAGTTACTGATACTGGGAGGCGCAATATATTGTGTATCTCTTGCAAGCTCAAACTTCTTTTTCTTTGTATCACATTTGGTCATGCAGTTGTTCCACCCAGATTTGACCTGAAGTTCTGCAATGTGGTCACTATGCAAAGCTGCTTTAAAACTATTGGTAATCAGCTGCTTTGTTTGTAACCCTTGTACCAATACTTGTCTTTAACACTCATAATTTAGGGACCAAACAAAATATTTAGCATGTGCAATATAAAAACAGATAGGAGGAATTATTTGGGTTGATTTAACTGAGTTTTCCCATTTTATCCTAGTTATTTATATTTCTGTCCTCTCATCCTGTCATCCATGAATGCAGTCTCCATATTTGTCCTTTTCATCACACTTCTGTCTTTGCCACAGTTCTGAGATGCTTGGGGATACCTGCAAGACTCATTACCAACTATTCTTCTGCCCATGATAACAATGCAAATTTACGGTTGGACTTCTTTCTGGATGACGAAGGAAAAGTGGACAC
Organism: Cinclus cinclus; assembly: GCF_963662255.1. Taxonomy (NCBI): domain Eukaryota; kingdom Metazoa; phylum Chordata; class Aves; order Passeriformes; family Cinclidae; genus Cinclus; species Cinclus cinclus. The sequence continues at coordinate 67,450,909 of NC_085046.1, forward strand.
CAGACTTACAAAAGACTCTGTCTGGTAAGTCCTGCTAGAAAATGCCTTTAATGTGTCAATGATAAAAGTAGCATAAACATGATGGCAATGCCTGTATTTCTCTGTGCGTTGATGAACACTGCTGGCTTATGTGAAATATAATTAATGGATTGTTGGGGGGGTTGGTTGAGTAATATTAAACCTTGTTGTGTAAACAGGCAACCCCTGGGGAATCCTGCTGTTAATGTTGCCATACAGTGCTCATTTAAGCACACTGGAGCGCTGGAATGGGCTTGTGCTCCTTAGGGATCAGCTTTTCTAAAAATGGAATGGGGTAGGATGGGCACTTCCATCCTTCTGGAGCTACTTCAACATCTATAGAAAAACACCCTTTCTGATCTGCTTGTGCCCAGTTTCCATATTTGTAGACTGGTTTTACCTTGTGTACACACAGTCATTGTTGCAAAGAGGTGCTTTCCAAAACAAACCCTATTCAGCTGAAAAAGAAACAAGTCAAGGCATCATAAAAGATAATTAAGTGCTATCATCAGAATTATAAAAGGAAAAGTCCCTAGGGCCAAGAGAATGAGTTTACACATTCTTTTTGAGAAGGCAGTCCTCTAACTGGCTCTTCAAACTCTTACTGTCTTCTGTCTGACACAACAAATGTAGCATATATTGATTATATGCTCTGTGGGGGATATTGGCCCTCAAGCCGTTCCTCCTCAGAGTGAAGAAATTAATGTGACCTCTACATTCCTGTATTCAGGAGATACTTGTCCTATTCAATGTTAATATACCTGACTTGTGTCAATGATATTTTCAACTCATTAGCAAAGCAGCTACTCAGCATGTTTCATTAATAACTTAATCTCTGGAAGTCTTCGTATTAAAACTATTAAAACCACTATGTGGTGGAGGAAATGACTGAATCTGTTGCTGTGACATCTGTTACGTGATTTCCATAATCAAGAGGAAATCTAAGGAAAGCAGGTTCATTTACATGTGATGCTTGTGTCACAGCAATACAGAGCAGTCGAGACTAGAAGGGACCCTTGGAAGTCACCCAACACTCCTGCTCAAAGCACTGTCACCTGGAGCACATTGCTCAGGTCTGTGTCCAGTTGGGCTTTGAGTATCTCCAAGTATGGGCAACCCACAACTTCTCTGGGAAACTTGTGCCGGTGCTTAACCATTTTCACAGTAAGAAAAGTATTTCCTGATCTTCAGACAGATTTTTTTGTGTTTCGGTATGTGCCCATTGCTTCTTGTCCTGTCCTTGGGCTACTGAGAAGAGTCTGGCTCTGTCTTCTTTCCCTCAAGGAATCCCCCTCCCCAACAAGGAATTTATACATATGGATAAGATCCTACTCAGCTTTCCTATCTTCAGACTGAGCAGTCCCAGCTGCCTTTGTTTCTCCTCCTATACAGTCTGTGTTGTAATAGCCATTCCTTCCAGTTTTCTATATCAGCAGACTTGCTGAGGGTAGAGCAGGTCTCATAATCCTGGTCATTAATGAAGTTGTTAAAAAGTATCAGACCCGGTATTGACCCCTGGGGTACACAACTAATGACTGAGCTCCAGCTGGGGTGATCACTACTGATCACAACCCTCTGATCCCAGCAATTCAGCCAATTTTCAATATATCTTGTAGTCCATTTGTCTAGTCTATACTTCAAAGGTTTGTCTGTGAAGATGTTCTGGGAGATGGCACTAAAGTCAAAAGGACCAACCTCCATGCACTGGTCTCCCCTTTGTCCTTTCAGTCACTTGTTTCATCAGAAAAGGCTCTCAGATTTGTCAGGCACAGCTGGCTGCTTGTAAATCCATGCTGACTACTGCCAATCACCCAGTCCTTAAAATGTTTTCCAGAAGAACTTGCTCTATAACCTGCCTAGAGATCAAAGGGAAGCTGACAAGTCTTTCTCTCCCTGGATACTCCTCTCTCTTGAAGAATAGAGCAATATTTAATTTCCTCCAGTCTGCAGGAACTTCCTCCAATTACCATGATCTTTTGAAGATAGATATGAGTGGTTTTACAGTGACATAGGCAAGCTCCCTCAGCATTTTTAATGAGATTACCTCATATTTTCCACCAGATCCACTGTACTTGTGTGTGCTGTTTGTTTAACTGTTCTCTATCTTGTTACTTGTCTTGTTTTCATTATTCCAAACCTACACACTGGTCTCATGGGCTGTGATTCCTGAGGGAAAATCTTAGCAGTAAAAACCAAGGTAAAGAAGACATTGAATGCCTTCTTCTAATCCTTTGTCACCAAGTTGCCTTCTGTGTTCAACAGCAGAGCCATATTCTCTAGGCTTCATTTTGACACTGATTTGCATGTGTTTCTTGCTGCTCTTCATATCCACTGATGTATTTTGCTCTGTTCTGGCTTTTCTATACCTGTGCCTGCATGCTCAGACAGTGAATCTGTATTCCTCCTGATCACCTGTCCCTCTTCTTTCTTAAGCACCCTTTTTAAAAGTTTGAGTTTAATTGGGACCACCTTGTGGATTTGTGCCACTTTTGGTTGATTTCCTGCACATGAGGATGGACCGTTCTTAAGTCTAGAGGAGGTGACTCTTGAAAAACAACCAGCACTCCTGCATCCATCTTCTACCCAGAGCTGCCTCCCATGGGATTCTTCCAAGCAGGATATGAAACACATTAAAGTCTACTCTCCTGTGATCCAGAGCTGTGGTTCTTCTATTTGTCTTGTTGCCTCCTGTTAGTATCCTTGGGCAGTTTTGCTTGTTGTCTGTGAGACAGACAGACCTCAGCATGTCTCATGGGGCTGGTCCTTTTATGGCTCAGAGAGCTGTTAAGGAGAAGTCTTCTGGAACCTCCTCTGCCTATAAAAGATGTGAAACAAGAGCCAGTGACTGGGCACCTCAGTGCTCCATCTACACACACCCAGTAATGGATCATTGCTATGCTTTACAATTGTCACTGTCTCATCCCTTGTCTCCTTCTCCTAACCTGATCCATGCAATACATTCCACCAACTTCTGACATTTCTTTTTACTTCCCTACCTCTATTTTTCCCAGCTGTTTCCCAAGACTTCTTAGTTTAATCTCTTTTCTTCTGCATTCTTTTGGGACAGGGTCAGATCGTCCAAAATCATCCTAGTCCCCATGAAATCCATATGCAATTTGACTCTAGCATTTCATCTTTCCATCCTACATTGCTTTTCCTTGGCTTGATAGCTTTTTAAACTGCCTTGTTTATCCTTTTATCCTCCCAGCACATTTATTAGTACATGGTGCACATAACCCTTTGGGCATGACTTAATATATACATCTCTTCATTTCTCCTCTGTGTCCTTTATTTTCATTACTCTGTAACATTCCTTGGTAGCCCACATGCTGACTTCTAATGACTTGTGTCTTAACCCTGATTTTATCCTTAATGTCTCTTCTTTCTTTTTTTAAGAGGACAAGCTCAAGGTATTTATAATGATTTTTAAATGCATTTCTCACTTTTATTTATAATCTTTTGCAAACTGGAAGTAAAGCTCTTTTTCTTTATTAATATATCATTTCTATTGTACTCTAGCCTTGTACTGCTGGTGCTGATCTATCTTCAGGTCTTAAATACTCACAGACTTCAGAGATACTTGGAGCCATGAGTTTTAGTCCAATCAATCTCTGAGTGTGGGGCTCCCTCTGAATGTTATCTGACATTTATTTACTTTTATTAAAGATTGTCTTCTCCCTCAGGATAGGAAATAACACCACCACAAAAAAAACACATATACAAAATTACACAGACTTTGCAAGAAGTTATTTTTATAAATCTGGCCGGATTTGAGCCATCAGTACTGTCTGTTCTCCTTGTCTTTCTTAATGATGATATAAAGATACTTAAAGAATATTTCTTTTGGATGGGAATCAAGACTCATTCCTACTGTGAGATCTGAGCAGACCAACATCAGCATCTCAGCAGGAATTTTCTTGATGTCACCCAACCCCATAGGATTTCGTCCATGTCCAGGCATGTGGAGAAAGCCCTTCTGAGACTTCTGCTCTCCCACTTACTTCCAGACCACTTTGCTCTAATTTCTCAATAATATTACCAGTGCCTGACCCTAGCAGTCTCTCTTGACCTCAATGCCTGAACTTGTTAGCTCATCAAAGGGGAGCAGCTGCTTCCAGCATGTGCCTGTCCCATAAGCAATAGGAACTACTGTTCTTGAATTGTCTTCCAGGCATAAAACCCACCTGGTCATCTTTTATTAATTTCCCAATTGCTTTGTTTAGTCTATCCGTAATTATATCTGTAAATATTTAATGGTCACTACATTGATCTCTTTTGCCATTCTTGCTTTCTTTAATGTCTCAGTCTAGCTGTAGAATACAAGAATTATAGAATCAGTTCAACAAATTATGGCCATGGAATCAGCTCCTCAGCTATGCTTACTTCTATATGCTCACTTCTACCTTTGGAGAGGCAAATGTTTTCCTCATCCTCCTTTCCTTAATGCTCACTGCTCTACAAAGAGTGTCTTTCATCCACATTAGATATCCTTATGTGTATTTGTTATTTGCATGGTAACAGACCTAAAGAAATTGCCATTCTGTTGTGTCCAGCACTACACCAATAGAAAACAGAAAGAAAATTCCTGTCCCTGAGATGAATACAGGAAAAAATATAGAAAAACTCTGTTACCTAATTAAAGAACTGAAGTAGATGTGCCATATTCCACACTGTTATCCCCCTCCCAGCCTTGTTTTTATCATCCTTTCCTTTTGCCTGCTCTTCAGGTTCTTCTTTCTCAGAATGCAAAGCCAGTGACACATCTGACTTTGATTCAAAGTGAACCAGTGAAGGCTTCAGGGATTGTCTTTCTCATATGTTGGCATAGCAGTTTGCAAAACCCACCTTCCATGAAATGTGTCCCCATTCTCAGGTAGCCCTCAGGAAAGTTCTGTGAGCATGATTCAGCACTGACTACTCTCAGCAGCATCAAAAATTCTCTGAGTGTGCGTCATTTTCCTTGAATAATTCCTTTTTCTGTAGTGCTGCTTCATTAACTCTCCTAACTGACAAGTTTTACCCTGATCCAAGCTTTCATTTCCACTTTGAAATGTCTTGTTAGACAAGCTTCAGATCCTTCTGACTCTGCTCAATTGCTGGTTTTCACCTATTATTAATGAAATGGTCAGAGTTTAACAATCCCCATTTTGGTTGCTAATATCATTGCGTGTACTAGAGGCTATATCAGCAGCAACACAGATGTAATTTTATTCAGATCTGCTGTAGGATATGTATAATTTGCAAGCAAAATTGCCCCTTTCTCTACTCTTTCTTTCTTTACTATTTTTTGCAGTAATGAAATTAAAACCCTTTTCAGGCTTTATTTACTGTGAGACCCTCTTTCCAGATTATCTTTTTTTCTTGCTTGTGCTTTTCCTTGAGCATCAGTAGCATTGCAGGAAGTTACAACATCTGTCTGTCTTTTCTGCTTGTCTTTGAAACACCCAGGGCAGACTGTGATGGTGCTGTATTGTCTTTTTAATTCTCCTGAGCATCCAGCCAGGTGAGAGTGTTTTAACCCTGAGCACCTAGATGAACTACTCTCAGAATTTCATCTTTCAGGTCACTGTCCTGGGCCCTAAAGATGCAAGTTGGCCCCCATAAGTTGTAGGTGGGTTTTATGAAAAGATGTATGTTTTAGGAGCTCTGAAATAATGCATTGGCATGACACACAGGGAAAAACTTATAAGGAGTCCACAGTGAAGATAGTTTTAGAAAGGCTATGCAGGGTCTTTTTCTCAACCAGCATGGAAACCAGCAGAGCATGCTTGTTTTGAAAAAAACCTGCACACTGTACCCTGCGGAGTTGATCCCAAATCTTTTCATAAGAAATGCCAGAGCTTCAGTCTGAATAATTATAAAGCAGATCATGTTTCATTGGCTTGAAGATTCAAAGTTTGCTTTAGCAGGCAGATTGAAGTGGAAGTTTCTGTCTGGAAAGGGATTCTAGTTTGTGTAGCTTTTCATATACCCCAACAATCTCTAAACACTGGCATAATTTCTGAGACCTTTACACTCAGAACACTTTAGAAGAAACAAAAAAGTTTCTTCAACTTGCAGTCAAGAAACTACAATGAAGGATTGTGGCTTCTGGGTTTTAACATATAGGTACCAAACTTATAGACCTAAAAATCTCTCTAAAAGAGACAACTTTTTTGTGCCTGAATTGGCAAATGGTGTTATTGAAATAATACCAGGGCATAAATACACAGGATTTGTTTTGGTCTGTGTGCTTCTTCTCAAGAATTTGATATACTGGTCCCATCTCTTGTCTAAGGAATTATCATTGCTGGAACGAAGCTTGGATGACCAGACCTGACCTTCCTGTTGGTTTTGGAGGATGGCAGGTTGTTGATGGGACACCTCAAGAAACCAGTGATGGTAATATTGCTCGAAGTCCTTCCTTAGCTCACTTTCTAATGTTCGGGATCTCTGTTTCAAGCAATGAGCTGATGATAGCTGAGCCAGTGACACCTGGTACCATATGGCCAATGACAACTTCTTGAGACAAATAACCACACTCACCTCAGGGCCTTCTCCTGATTTGTTTTGAACTCTAGAATAAATCTGTCATTCTAACACTGCTCATGAAGCCCTGGGACACAAAATCCTGCATGAGAAGGAGCCTGCTTGGTACAGAAGATATGTAATCCTGTTGCCAAAAATGGCTTCTCACATTTTAGAGTACCTATACAGGAGCCTGATCAAATTAATTTTCCTTTGCTTTATGCAGCCCTAACTAAACTACATGAGCAGACAGTAGGCAGGAGAGAAAAAAGTGAAAAGTCACTGTTCTTTCTTTCTAATCCTTAATTTCTCAGCTCTTGAAATACAATCTTCTCAAATTTGTAGTGAGATCTTTCTCAGCCTGTGGTATACCTGAGTCCTCCCAAAATTATCTGTTTTAACCAAAACCAGCTATAACTGTATTTCAAGCGCTTGAAGCACTTACAGTGGATGTTAAAGTACCATTAAAGGTACTGAGCCACCAGACTGTTCCAGACTCAAGTCTGTGTTATCTACAGGGCTGGTAACAAAATTAAGCTTTTTGCTTCTTGGTGAGGAATTCCTGTAAACTATTAGAAGATTTCGTCAAACCCCAAGAATCCTTTGTCTTTGAGAAAATATAATATTTTGATTTATATTAATACATGTTTTAAATTTATTTAGTCTCTCACTTTGTCTCTCTTCTCCCTATAGGTATGTATAGGTGTGGTCCAGCCTCAGTTCAAGCCATTAAGCATGGTCACGTTTGCTTCCAATTTGATGCTCCTTTTGTCTATGCTGAGGTACCTATTTGAAAATTTTTTACTGCAATGAGTAATATCAGTGAGATCATAGTGACACAGAAGATAAAACTCTACTTCAATTTACAGAATGAGAAGTTACTTCATGTATACTTTGTATCACAGAACAATCTCGTATTTTGACATGCCAGCAGGTGTGATATGGCTCTAATGAATGACAGAGGTTTCTCTAATCTCTGCTCCCCAATGTAATAATAAGAAAATCTGCTCTGACTTAATCAAAACTTCAGGCTGCAGTCATTTTCCTTTCCAAGATTCAGCTATGCTGAGTGGGTCACTTGCTTTAGCTAGAGGTAAATGGGTCACTAGCTCTAGCTGCTCATTCTTTTTACTCACCACCTTGCTCTTGGCTGCTGTGGGTCATGGAGATCTCACATGGGTGATTTGACTGACAGATCTGAGAGGGAAATATCTCAATGAGGAGATAGAGGGCCTAGTCTGGAGTTCTAACCTCTTGCATCACCAGAGGAGGAATCCCCAGAATTGCAACACTGCAGGAAAAGTTTCCTTCTAATTGAATTGTAAATGGCTTAGAACAGAAAATAATGAAGATATTTTGGCTATTAAGCATTCTACGTTCTATTTCTAAAGCTTTTTGGTACAAGAAATATGTAGTAGTACTCCCCAAATTTTAATGACCTCTCTGTAGCCTTGTGAAGTTTATATTCTCAGACATTCTGAAGCTGTGAATAGTAAAATGCATCTCAGCATATGACTAATTTTAAACATGAAATGCCAGTGTGAATAATTTGTGGGATTTAAGTCAATTAAGTCATTTGTTTGTGTCATTATTTGGGGGGAGACAGGCTGACTTCTCTTCCTCTCTCTACTTCTATATATCTCAATCTTCCTTCATTTAATTTCATAGGTGAATAGTGACATTTTTTACACAAGAGTGGAGAAAAATGGAACACAAGTGGTAGAAAAGATTGACACAGCCCGTATTGGGCAGTTGATTGTGACCAAGGAAGTTGGAGGTGATGGAATGGTGGACATTACTGAGGAGTACAAGTTCCGAGAAGGTAACCTGAAATGAGCTGGGACCATATGGATGTAAACTTATCTCAGTCAGACCCTGGATGATGACTTGGAAACCTCTGTCACTGAGAGAGCTTCATGAAAAGCTGCCAAAGCGCCCTCAGGAATTCTTGATTTGTAACTCCATCCCAGAAACACTTTAGATGCCTTGATCATAAGGCACAAACAGAGCACAGATTTTGCTACTCTGAAATGCTTTAGACTAAGTAAGTTGTGATGAAAATAAAGGCTAGTCATGGAGCAACTCATAGCATTCAAAACAATTCAAGGCTTTCTGTAAAGATGTTTAGATGATTCTAATTCAGGTCAGACGTGTACACAGAGTAAACCAGTGTAGCTGTATTGATAGGAATTCAGCTACATCAGTTTGTCTGATACGGCTTTAACACCAACTCTCTGGGCAGATGTGAAGTTCTTCCACTGCTAATGTTACCCCAGGAGGTTTCACTGTCCTCACCCACTCATTTCAGCTACTACAAACTATGGAAGACACATCCTTGTGATCGGTAGGTGGGCTAACCCTGCACTTCTGTTTCTTTTCCAAATCTGGTTTTCATTCATTCCTAGGCTCAGACGAGGAGAGGCTGGCTCTTGAGACTGCTGTGATGTATGGTGTTAAAAAGCAAAGTATCCAAGATACCACGTACCAGCCACAGACAGACGTTGATATGGACTTCCAAGCACAAAAGGCAGTCCTTGGCAATGACTTTAAAGTCACTATAACTTTCAGGAACAAGAGTCGCAACTCCTATACTGCAACTACCTACCTTTCGGGCAACATAGTGTTTTATACAGGAGTCACAAAAAGTGAATTCAAGAAGCACTCCTTCAGCGCAAAACTGGAACCCTCTTCATGTAAGACTTGCATTGTTGTTTTCTGTGTTATTAACTGCTAGGTTTTTTCTGTTTTATTAACTGTTACCAGTGTTTACACCCTTGGGTAGATCCAGTTCTAGTAGCTAGGGGTAGGATATTCTATTGGGTATCAGAAGGATCCACTCCTTACCCTAGGCTGGATACCATGGTCATTTAAAGCTGAGGCTGTGTACTTCAGGTTGTTTCTCCCTGCATAATGCTGTTTTACACCAAGCTGCATGTCTGGGAATTGTTAATTTTTCTTCTTTAGTACAAAAGAAATCAAAGGAGCACAGGTATTAAGCAGCAAGGTATTGTTTTTCCTTTGAATTTCTTTGTTTTCCTAGTAGTATCTCAGCAAGTGAAGGGGAATTTCTGGTTCCGCAGGGTGTCATATACAGAGACAAAAAGGTGTATTTCTTGTCTTACCTGGTAGAAGCTGACAAGTTCTGAGCAGATTCAAGTGAATATCTGGTTTTGGAGGACTGTGTAGTTCAGGATTTCATATTTATGGTGATCTAAGAAGTTTATCTGTAATGAGAAGGGACATTCTGAAATGTGCAGGGACATTTGTCAGCTGGGCAGGGACAACAAAGGTGAGCTATCTTTACTGATGCAGCATTTACTTTTCCTAGTGCCCTCTGGAATACAGTAGGGACATCCTGCCTCCCACTTCTCATCAGATAAGCAGTTCCTGGCAGACTAGCTCAGGAGGCTGTGGACAGGTTTTTGTACTGCTCAAAGTAGGGAAGAGGGATGTTCCCCTTTTTAAATTTGGACAGAGTCTATTTCCTGTCAGCCACTGCAGTAGGTATTTAGGACCTGCTGTTCTTCCATTGCTACCTAGCAGGGTCTAGCAACAAGTGACTGACAATCACTTGTTCTCCTGACAGCCTGTGTCATTGGTCACTGCTTCCAGCTCAGCAAAAGTGTGACAATATGCTCTTATGGAGATGAAGTAGAGGATCCTTCACTTGAGTTCCCTGCTGAGCGAGTCAGCAGCCATGACTTTGCCTTCTAGACACTGCTACTGGGCAAATCAATCTTTCTGAGTGCAGCAGGGGTTTGGGAGCCCAAATGTTTGGCCTCCTGAACTGGGTCTGCTGCTGGAGCACAGCAATCCTGGCTGACCTCTGAGCTTCTTGTCTTGTCTACCTTATCCCAGCTCAAGACACACTGTAAGCCCTCTTTCCTCAAAGAGGATGAGTATTGTCTCAGTGAGAAGCCTCCACAGAGCAACAGTTCCTATCAGGCCACAAAAAAAATCCTCTGCTTTCTTCCTCACTTTGAACATCATCTGAAACTGCACATTTTATTTGGAACTGATTATTCTCCAAAAAGTAGGAGATAAGGATCTGCTGGTGAAGGTTAATAAAACTTCTACATCCAGCCTGTAAAAAAGCCCTGAGACCTGCTTGCTGATTCTTTCTAACTCTGTGGATCATTTGCAGGGGGCTTGGAAATGGGCATTGGGTTGCTCCAATACATGCTATCAAAACACAGTGTGAGGGTTTATAGTGACTTACATCAGTTTCTAAATATCTGATCTGAAATACTGCAAAACTTTTGGAGGCTTGAATACGTACTGTAAAAAAAAATCAGTTTCAATAGTCTTTGTCTAAATTCTATGTCACTCCTTTGATGAGGAAAAATTCAGTCATCTTGTAGGAGAAGTGCCTGCTACATTTTCTGGCTGTGATTTGTGCATGGTTCCAGGACTTATTTATGTCTGCTCTTTTATCAAAGGTCTGTGTAGGGTATTAATACCTAAAATACAGCTTCTGCAGTGCTTTCAGGATCACTTGGCTCCTCTCTGCAAGAAATGAAATGAATAGATGTTTAAACATCACTGAGAATCATAATTCATTTTTTCTAAGTTAAGTTAATGCTAAGAAAAAAGCTTCTTGAAATAGTGCTGGAAACTCTGAATTGAGCAATGGTGAGTGAGCACAGACTGGGCAGAGGGACCTGAAAAAAACATAACATGGATTTTTATGTATGTGTACCAAGAGTATGTCCCTATCACTCCTTCTGGCCAATAAGACATTTTTAAAGTTAATCCCACTTTTCAAAGTGAGAATTTGCTTATATCTGAGCTACAGTCATCAACTTGTGGGGCACTGTGTTCTGCAACAGGACAAAAACTCCTCACAAATTACATCATTTCTGAAGGTGTGAAGGTGTTACATGAAATTTGAGCATGAATTCTTTCACCTTTTCCTTGGAAAGAAGTACATGTGGAATCAAGAATAGTGTCAGAGCAGGTGGGCAGTGTGAAGGAAGGTAGTGTGATTATCTGCAAGTGCATGAAAACAATCTGTCAGGGATCTAATGGGAGGGTACCTTCCAAGGCACCCAAGCAGGATTTGTAGGCTTTGTTCAGGGCAAGAATTGAGTGTGTATGTATATACACAGATATAGCTACCTATATCTATATATATACACATATGTACACATATATATATACATACATTAAAAAGTTACAATGCTAAACAGATGTATTAAAGGCTTTCTTCCAGCCCAAAATACTGAAAGCATGAGGCAAGCTAAGTTTTCAAACAGGAAACGAGTGAACAATTTTCAGAATAATGATTAAAGGAATTGTGTGGGTTGAGAACATCTTTGAGGATTTGAATAGCTTAAACCTTCCAGTGCCTTCAAAGGTGCTCTCACATCTACTAAGTTATATTTAGCTTTCTCTGTTTTTTTGAAAAAAACTGTAAGGCACCTCAGTGTTGTGTCTCCCTTGGCTTTCCCAGATGCAGTAAGTGGTACTGACAGCTTACCAGCACAGCCAGTGCTAAGGCAATGGAAGTCTATTCTTTTTTTTCCTACAGCAATTAAATTTAAACAGAAAAGTTTGTCTTTTCTTCCACTGTAAAGTGAATTTCTCCTGTTTGTAACTAATTTATTTAATTATTTACTTCTCAGATGAGAAATACCTTGCCTGATTTATAATTTACAGTTAATGGTACTATGGGAAATTCTTTTACACAAGATAAAGAGTGAGAGGGAGGGAGCAGGAGCACATCAAGTAAATTTAAAGCTGGCCTAGTAAATCCAGGTCAGGTGGCCACCAAGGGAATAGATCTGAAACCAAATCAAGGAACTGGTTTTGATGTGAGCGGATCAAAAGAGCAAAAAGGGGTGAATTTCATTTACCCAACTGAGTTCAATTATCTCAGTGTTTACAGTGTATGTCACAAATACAATACAAATAACGGATAACAGTAATCATCACAGGTAACAGATGGGAGATCGTGATGTGTTTACTAGGGTTGTAATGAATGTTTATAGAGAGAAGAGCTCCAGGTCTATATATTTTGCCTGGTCAGTTAGCAGGTCTGATTCTCTGCATCACATTCCCACACCATTGTTGGCTTGGGAATTGCAGTTCAATATAGTTAAAATTAATGATTCCCTGCTTCTCAACTCTCTAGCCTACAGGGACTTGTTCCTTCTAATAATTATTGTCAGAGACCACGTGAAAACTCTCTGGAGGGTGTGCTGGGTGACAGGAAGACCTTGCTAAATTTTGCAAGCAAGTCCAGTGTAGAACAAAGGCAGACATCCAGCCATGTCCTGGAGAGCAGGTGATCTCTCAGGTAGCCTTCATGGGCTCACACCCTCCAGTTGCTACTCTGATAGCATCCCTGTGCCAAGAAGAGAGGCAAAGAAAGAACAGGAGTAAATTGAAAAAGCAAACATTAACAGAAATGACACTCAAAAGCTGTTTTGGACATTTGTGCCCAGTAGATATATATTTCCAGCCTTCCTTCTCCTTTATTTTGTGGTAGCACCTACATACCTTCCACAGTGACCTGGTCCATACTGAGGCCACTGAGTAGGAGCTGTGGACAAACCCAGCCCTTGCCCCTGGAAGCTCAGAGCCTAAATGGAAAGAGGGAAAAATCAGAGGGGAAATGGTGTAGTAAAGAAATTAAGTTCATTTGGAGAAAAAAAATCAAAGCCATTATTTGGCTCGTAAGCCACCTTTTTTCCAAGGCACTCATGTAATTGGCACTGCTCCATGGGAGGAGCAGTTAGTGATTAGATTGCTTCAGATGCCTTTTTTTCTTTCCTGTGTCTTCCCTCAGCCAGCTCTTTCGACATCGTGATCAAATCGAGCGAGTACATGAGTGACCTGCTGGAGCAAGCCTCCTTTCATTTCTTTGTGACTGCAAGGATCAATGAAACGGGGAAGATTCTGGCCGTGCAGAAGGCGATAATGCTGGAAATTCCCACCCTGCGGATCAAGGTAGCTCAAGGTTGTGGTGGAAGGGATGTGTTCTCTACAAGGGTGTTGCATTGACTTGTGGGGCAGAGGAGTGTGCATGTTTATGACCATTAGAGAATCTAACATGGACCTGATAGAGCAGTGGCTGGCTGGAGTGTGTGAGGACGTGATAGGTACATTATATAGTGTATTGAGTGTCCCTACATTGAAGAGAGAGGCTGACAGCAGCACTGGTAGTGAAGAGCTGAAATTATCTCAGTGCAGGAAAGAGGGGGAAACATCTGAGAAAGCTGAAGAAACGGAGAGGGTTAGAGAGATTACTCACTCAAGTCATTCAAGTTCTTCAACTACTCCAGAAGTCCATTTTATTTAAAGCAACGCAGCACAGGGGCCTCTTGCTGAAGAATGAAGAGCACTGCTATTGAAGTGATTTTGCTGGGAGGGCTTCTGGAAAATTTCTCCAAACCTGAATGGGCAGCACTCATTTGGGACAATGTCTTGGGATTTCAGTGCTTTGCTGCCACTCTGAATGTACTGTCACTGGTGTTCCCTGAAAGTTGAAGCATTTCTGCAGACAGTGTGGTACCTATGAAAATGGAGAAGGGTAATTCTTGTGATACTACAAGGAGCCTATATTGTATGGAAAAGACAAGCCATTTTAACTCAACTGGGATTAATTTAACAAGCAATTTAATTGGGATTTAAATGTCTCAATTCATAACGAAGCATACAAATGAATAGCATAGTTTTCAAAAGCACCAAGCCTTCATCTGCTTTGAATGATGGAATTTGGACCTGCTTTTTTCATGCTGTATTCATGCAGCTCTGTAAAATTCAGGACCTTCAAAGAAATCAAAGTTTATACAACTGTTCCCCTCTATATATTTATTTGAACCAGTGCTCAGGTTTCCATATGATAATTTATGTAGCAACTGCAGCCTTATGGCAAAAAAAGCCTTTTTTTTAGAAATGTGGCTCAAGACTACAGCAAAGTTTGCCAAAAAAATCTCCTCTGTTTCATGGTCTTTAGAAATACCATGATGTTCTGATCTGAAAATTGTACTTTCAAACAAAGTATTTTTGGTTTACTGAGCATTGAGGGGGAGGAGGTAAAGAAGACAAGTAAACTCTATTTCAAATACCTGCTTTCAACAACCAAATTTTAAAAGTAAAGAATTCTTTCAATTCAATACTTAAACAGAACATCTTCAACATAATCTCAGATTTTCAACTTCAATAGAGTTTATACTCCCTGCTGTTTTGAAGAAAGGATTTTTAGCATATAGAATAGACTGTTGTCCAAAACCCATGTTTTCGAGTTAAACTAAGTTTCTCTCTTCTGTTTCTTTGTGATGGATAAAACACACCGGCATTTTAAAATCTGGATTTTTTAAAGGGGGGTATGTGTGTGTATGTGTGTGTGTGTGTGTGTGTGTGCATGTGTGTGAGCATGCATTGATAGAGGAAATTTTGATTTATTGCTTTTAAAGAAATTTTAGATTGTTTATGTGTTTAGTTTTCATGTCAAGTTTTTTTTTTCAGTGAATATGACTGGCAAACCAAATTTCTTAATGTGTGAGAGAGAGAGAAGAATGAAAAAAATGTATCCTCCATGATGTCTTCAGATGCACCTTTGATCTTTCTCTGTTGGTCTAAGGAGATTGTCAGACTCAACAGTTGAGGAAATTACACCATATTGAGATATAACCTTGAGAGCAGGTTACAAAAACAAGACCAGCAAATACATGTCATGGTCTCAGCTGCAAGTGTGGGACTTTGGGATGATTGTGAATCACACCCAGTGATCTTAAATGGTCAACTGAAATAAAGAGATTTTAGGATCTCTAATTGAGCCAAGACTTCTGAAAATGCCACTGATGTCCTTTTGCACATTCAGGTGGCCTTTACTCCAGTAATTTTATTATTTTTTTTGGCACAGAGTAGTCCTTTAGAGCAGAGTCAATGCAGCTTTTTACAAATGTCATACTTCCTTAAAACACTGCTTTAAATTTATTGACAAGACACTTGTTTTTCTTAGTTTCCTTTTTCAAGGCCCTTTAAGTCAGTTGATGGACCATGAAGTGGGCTGGAAGGTCTGCCAGCCATAAGTTGAAAACCTTTGCCTGAGCAAGTACAAACATTCTGCGAGTAATGCTGAGTTTCCAGGGGGCTAAAGAACCCCAAACCCCCATGTATGTAGCTGTTGTTTAAAAAACACATTTGTTTGGAGGTTTACTATTTTCCAGTGCAAAATATACTGCTCTTTTGCTTACATAGGGTTTGGAGGAAAACTGGCCTTCAGGCCTCCATAGAGCACACGTGCAGCTTTAGAAATCATTCAGAGCATAAGAAGAGAATGCAAAAGCAGGAAGAAGATGGGCACGACAGTTTTGAGGGTGCAACCACTCCAGCCTGGTGTTGCTAATTGAGGGTACGAAGAGCTGCCCTTCTCTTCTGGAGCTTATGTCCTGAGCAGATCACTTCAGTGCTGGTGGGGAGCCTGAGGAGCAGGGCAGAGTCTGGGAGAGAGACCCCATCATCTGGATTCACCCTCAGTTGGGCCCTCAGCTCCAGAACTGTACATGCGCACTTCTGGTTTTCTATGGAAATGAGGGCCTGCCTCTTGATCTGCCATGTGGTTGGAAGGAAAATTACAGTGGGTGGAAAAATGTGCCATCCAACAATTTTCTTCTCACTAGGCTTCCTTTGCCTCGTGCTGTGCTGCTGTGCGCTCTGTTCTTCTGCCTTGCCAGTACCATGTATCTGTTGTTATCAGTTTCTGGTGCACTGTCCTTTCCTTGTCTTGCAGACCAAAGGTGAACTGGTAGCTGGTAAAGAAGCGTCTGTGATTGTGGAATTCACCAATCCTCTGAAACAAACCCTGGAGAATGTCACACTCCGCCTCGAGGGACCTGGCGTGCTGAGAACAATAAAAAAGCAGTTCGGGTACGGAAGAAAGCACAACCAGCTGGGAGTTTGCCCCCTGCTTGCTCACAGTAGGAAGCTCACAAGAGACACTTAACTAATGCTGTGCTGAGTAATTTAATTCAAACACTCTCTGTACTTTAAAATCCAATACACAGGGGAGCTATAGGTCTCAATAGTCAGTAGAAGCTGGGCTATCCAGAGAGACTGTGAGAACATTTCATCTGTTCAGCACTAGGACTGGAGGAATTGGTAGTGTTTGTGGGTGGTTGCTAGTGCAGCCCAAGTTTACTTTTTCACTGTATTACTTTGTTTTTAGCACTTGACAATAGTACCTACAAGCCGCTATCACAGAGAGGAAGATTTATCCTGCGCTTGAAGTGTTTACTGCCGCTCACTCAGCATGTGCAAATCGAGTCCTGTGCTGTTTTTCAGAAAGGGCTTTTCTCTGCTCATGTTAATCATGATTATACAAGACATTCAGGTACCTCAGATGATCTTTTCAAGCTCATGTCAAGACACAAAATGTGTGTTGTTTGCAGAGCCTGCTGGCATAGCATGCTGCAGTGTGTGAGAGCACACAGCTCCCCCCAGTAGCTCCACTGCACTGGGCTGCCCTGGCACACAGGCATGTGCCCAGCACAGGGGCTCCCAGACCTGAAAGGAAAGCCACTTTCATTATTCTCAGAGTCACACCTTACCCTGACACCATTATATCCCTACGCTAAGCGAGTTGTAAATCCTCTTTCCATTTGAGTTCAGTGTTATGAGCTTAGCATTAGCCAAGGGTATATAATGGGGAAACTTGGAAAATTTTTAGGCTATTGCTTAGTCCTGGGCATCTATCTATCTGGACTTAGTATCTATCATTACCTGAGCTGATGGTCCCCAGGTGTGTGTAAAAGGAGTTTGAAAAATTGCCTGTGCTTCAGCAGCTGCATAAATTGTCAGCATCCTCTGCAGCCAGCAGGGGAGGTCTGAGCCTGACTGCACCTGGGACAGGGATAAAAAGATCACAACTAATCTCCAGAGTGGAGCTGATAGAAAAATAACCGTGAAAGGGCAGCATACTGTGTTTGCTTTGTGCACATGGTATGTCACAAGTGCTGCAGAGCATGACTCAGCATGGTCCACAGGAGTTACACAAATTGTGGCAATAGCCCTCATTGCTGCCCAGCTGTGCCAGCCTCCCCTGTTGTTCTGCATCCTTTTCAATCCAAAAGCTGCTGTGGACTGCCCTCACCTTCAAGGATGCAGAAAGTATCAGGTGCATCAAAGGCACAAGGGTTAAGGGAGAAAAATTACTCATGGAACACACGTCATTTTCCTTAGAGTCACCATGTTTTCCCTTTTCCAGTAATGCCCTTGGCAGCACTGAACATGGAAATGGATCAGCTTAGTAATTTTAAGGTTTAGCTTCTCTGAGGTGAATGTAGGATGCAGGTGATACACACAAAGGAGAGAGCAAGGGGCAGTTGTAGTTTATGTAAATAATAGTCACATTTGTCTCCATGCATTCACAGTGATAAATGGCTCCAGTGTGGTGATGGCTCAGCATATTATGCAGAATCATTCATCACTGAGTTCTTTCCCAGGAAGATCAGATCAGGGTGGCTTACTCCATTTGCAAAGAGAGTTAAACACATTCTAGGCTTTCCCCACCCTCCCAACACTTCCCTATTTACCAGGGACTGTTATATATGGGATGGAGATTTTACAGTTCTGTGTAGGGATCAGGGTTTTGCTTCTGTGTACTTTTCAGGTAGCTTTTCTGCATCACTTGAATGGCTCCATAAAACTCACTGGTCATGTGTGACCCAGCTGATACATTATTCTGGCAATGTAGAGGCCTGGGGGCTTCAGTCCTTCAGTCTTGACCATTCATAAAGTCTATATATAGATAAAGATATTGATATTTAGCTATTAGCCTCAGGCAGATGAGGAGCATGAGTTATGGAAAAACCTTTGGCAGCAGCAATTCTTATACAGGGCACAGTCTTTGCATGACAAATGAGAATTAACCAGGCAGTGATGGATAGTGCTAGAAGGATTATAGCCAAGCATACTTTCACACTAGCAGGTAAGTAATTTTGGGTGTTTCTATATGTCAAAGCTAAGCTTGTATTAGCATTTGTAGTGAGAAGCAACTTGTTTTAGAAACAGGACAGTATAGAGACAGGAAAAGACAGGTTTGGTTTCCCAGTGTAGTGGTTGTCTTCCTGCACACACACACACACATACACACATATAAACATGTACTGAGATGATAGCACTATAAAACAAAGATGGTAGTGCTACCCTCTCTCACTGGAGTACTGTGAAGTTGTGGCCCAAAAACTTTCATCCTTAGAGAATCTGGCCCCCCAACTGCTTAATAAGTATACTCTGCACAGCAGACTTGTAAAATAACTTATTCACTTTCCATTCAGATAATCCCCTGCAGATAATTGCCATACACTCTAAAAGGTATTTTACTTTTTTTAGCAATTGAAGTTGCTGGTTTATCATAATTCCATTTTAGTGGGCATCTGGTGGATGCAAGCCAACCAGCTATGGGGAAGAGAATCTCTCTCATTAGTAACAAAGATAAAAAGAGAGAAAACACTTGCTGAAAGCAGTCTGCACATGCTCACATCAAAAATATGGTATTTCTCTGCTTTTTTTTTCTTTCTAAAAGTAGGTACATGCCCCAAGGTACCTCTATCTGTATCTGCAAAATGCAGTGCAGTGCCATGTAGAGATACCTAAGATAACGTCTAAGGAGCTGGAATACCTAATTTTACCAGAGGCAGTCTTGCACTGAAACAAATACTCAGGTGGGAGGATTCCAGGCTAGCTCATTTAGAACTAATTAAGGTTTCTTGTCTCATGGCAGCTTGTGCTAAGCCTGGGCAGACATTTCTGTCCTGACCCTGGCATAGGACATGGAACCTGAGAACCAAAGCCTATCAGATGAGAATTTGAAACAGTGACTGAAGTATAGGCTTGCTTTGCTCCCACTTTTTTCAGTTTTCAGGAGACTGTAGCCATATGAGATAAGAACAGTGAACTTAGAACCCTCTTATTTAATGCTGAGGAAAATATCATTAATTCTCATAAACAGGTCCCCACTACACCACTTTGTCCATTGCTTCCTTTGGAGCAGTTGCATCCCAGCATCAACCAAACACAATCAATCAATCAATCAATCAATCAATCAATCAATACCAGCCTTCAAAATCTGCACACAGAATCTTGTGAAAGCACTGAGAAAACACAGAAACCCAATACCTGAGGCTCTCCATGCATCTTAATTGCAGCAAAGAAATTGAAAATCAAGAACAGTGCAGAATACTGTTCTTCTGTATATGAGTTATCAAGGGTCATACATAATGTAAGAGGGTAGCCAACAACAGCAGGACTCCCAAGAATACTTTGACTTGTTTGTATGGACATGAAGAAGTCATCTGAAGGGGCCACTGAGGAGATCTGCTGATGCTACTAGGGAGATTCAGGGTAGGAGTTACAGAGGGTTTCAACATCTCATAGGGTTTGCAGGGGTATGACCTGGACACTTGGACTTTCTTTAATCATGTAAAGAATCACCGCCAGGCTATAGGCTATAATAACCAAGAAAAATGGAATTGTAAATTGGAAAAGTATATGTTAGATATAAAGAAGGTCATTCCAAAAGTGATCATGAGAGGAAGAGACAGGAGACATAAGAAAATTGATTCGTTTTGGAAATTTAAAATTAGCCTGGAGGAAAGGCTAGAAGAGGCTTTAAAAGGGTCAGTTCTGAGAGGAAAAGAAGATGGAGAGAGTAATTTGTATGATGTTTATGAGAGTGAGTGAAACATAAAAGATTTTAGACATGTTATACTATCCACCTTCAGTTCCTCCAGTTGTGTGTCAGGTTGAAAGCACTGGCTGACTGACTACAATATTGCTACTTTTCTTTTTTTTTTTTTTTTTTTATTCAGGAGAATCCCAATGAACTCTACATTGACCTGGGAAGTAAAATTTTTCCCAATGCGACCGGGTTTACGAAAGCTGATTGCAAGCCTGAATTCTGATGCTTTGAGGCATGTGTATGGTGAGCTGAATGTTCAGATTCAGAAACCGTGAACCAAGGTGCTGCCTTCTTCTCTCACTTAGGTATATTTAAAAATATCATGGGTGGCTGATGGAGAGGTATAAATCTGCTTATTGTTATTTTGATCATCCTTGTGCTGAAAAAAATTTATCAAGCAAACTAATTGGTATGTCTGGGGAGAGAATAAAAAAGCACCTGGATGCTGAATGATTTAAAATTAGCTATATGTAATTAAAGGCAATTCTAGGTCATATTATTCCTGTAGTTCACTTGTATTTATGGTCTTTTGCATTAGTGCTGCAAGGGAATTTGAAAAGCTCCATTCGCCAGAGTAATTTGAACTTTAATTTTAATTAAGGCCTGGTATTTCACTGAAGAGGGATGGAAAAAATAAAGAAGCAATTGTTATAAATTCTTATACTGAACTACACAATATTATGATAGATCATTCAGGCTGCAATAGAAACAGGTATTTCTAGCTAAAAGGTCTGCTTTATCTTTGCAAATTATAACGTTCTGGTTTGTGGAGACCCACTTTGCTGGAAGCATCTCTCAGGATGTTTTATCTCCAGAATATTTTCAGCCCCTTGTTTCATCTTGCATCTTCCCTATGCTTTTTCTGCTATTGTCTCATGTGCGCAGGCACTCACATATACTCACTTCATAGCCTCATCAGACCCCATATGCAGTTGGTATGCTGTTCCTCTACTTTGCTGGGCAAAAATCCAGAGTTTTTCTGTCTCTGCTCAGAGTTTATCACACAAAACCTGCATTTGCTGGTCATATCTCTTGTGCAAGATGTGTTCTGTCTTCACCCTACTCTGCCTTTTTTTCTCCCCTGAGCCCACCCTGTAGACCAATCTCCCACATGAGTGTGTCAGGAGTGTTCGCTGTCCCGGAGCAGTGCAGGCTGGCAAATGGGGTGAAGGAAAGAGGAGAGGAGCAGGGAACCTGAGGGTCTTCTCCTGCCAGTCCCACAAGCCTAGCCAATATCCTACACTGGAGCTGGGGGCAACTTTAGACTAAAAATTTGAGTATTTAAATTAAATCATGCCTGAAAGTTCCCAAGAGTCATGGCTAAATCAGAACTACATGAGTAACCCCGGGAGTACTGAGGGACAGAAACTCATCTGGGAAAGGAATAAAGATGTATCCTGAGAGTCAGAAACTTACACAATCCACAGCAACTCCTCCCCTCTGGCCACAGTGTGTATGTAAGAGCAGATCAGGGATTAACAGCCCAGGGGAGCAAGTTGAGCTTCTAAAGTTAAAAGGAACATCTTGCTCTTTAAACCCTGAGGCTTTACTGGATGGCCATATCATTTGATGACCATGTCAGTGGTCTCAGTGAAAAGCAAAGGAGATGCCTTCCCTTCTGCTCCTCTTGTTGCCACGCACTGCCCACAGTACCTCCTGCAAGACCTGTAACCAGCTGTTAAAATCTTGGGAGAGGAAAAACACAGCTGCTCTTTTTATCAAAGTGTGGGAACAAAGTAAAAATTAATACCACCTCAAATCCTCCGGGACTACCCCAGGATCCAGGAAAACCAGACTTTTGGGGGTTTTCGCTTCAGGCGTGGACACA
Organism: Cinclus cinclus; assembly: GCF_963662255.1. Taxonomy (NCBI): domain Eukaryota; kingdom Metazoa; phylum Chordata; class Aves; order Passeriformes; family Cinclidae; genus Cinclus; species Cinclus cinclus. Next base: position 67,472,949 of record NC_085046.1, read on the forward strand.
CCCTCATTTCATACAGCTTATGTGACCACATTAGAAACCTTGCAATGTCAAAGTCTCCCATATAAGTCCTGTGGGGTAGAAGAAACTGGACAATGTGTTGTCAGTGCAAGGTGAGAATCTCTGTTAGGTAATTAAGCAGTGTTACCAAGATCTTCATCTTCTAATACAATTATCCATTTTGTGCTCTTGCATACAAACCTGCTTTCTATTCCAGACATTTTATATATACAGTGTAATAAGAATTCAAAATAAAGCGTGTCTGATTGCACTTGTGTGTTGTGTTCTGTATTTTGATCAATTACTTCTACACAGTAGCACTGTAGACACCAGTTGCTGCATCTTCATTGTAAAAATTAAAAAGTGCACTTCTGAGCCATGCTAATAACAGTGCCTTTTTTGATGCTAAGGAGAAAAAACTTACATTTATTTAAATGAAAAAAAATACAGGCTAATTTTAACTGTTTTCCTTTGGTTTTCATTCTGTTTTAACAACTGGCTACCTGATGAATTGGAGAAGGTGAAGATTTCCAGAAAACATCACTAGTGCCAGGAAAATCCCTGGAATTTTCTTTACCTTGTCAGAGACCATTAAGGCACCAGTTTGCCCCTAATGAAACCTTACCTATGTCCCATTTTTAAAGAGTTCTTCTCTCAGCTACATATTTCAAGTCATTTTACTAACACACATTAAGCTGAGTTACCTTTGCCAAAAGACAGGAAGTATTCTTATTTATAATTTATAGAGGGGTATTTTGAAGTGATGGCTGGGAACAGAGACATGGGGTGTCAGCAGCCCATGGCACCACAAGCCTGCTCACTGTGCACCGAGGTGCTCACAAAAACCATAAGGACAAAATGAGGATAGCCTGTAGGATTTCAGCCACTTGCCAGCCCGTGCATAGGCTGTCACATGAAGCAAGGGCAAAACCTGACTGGAGAAGCAGGGAGTGCTGTGATTGCACTTTATGTACACATAGGGTGTGATCAGTAAATAGTGAGGACAGATTGGCAACCTCAGATCGGGAGGAGCTCTGAACCTGAAAAGAGTTACAGCGTTCAAATTCTTCAGCTGAGGGTCTTTTTTGAGCGGGCTGAACTTGGGTCCTCAACACAACCATCACAGCTCAGAGATGCACTGGGGTGGAAACATTCCAAAACAAAACCTCTGCTTCCACAGCTCTCACAGTCCAGCAGCTCAGAGACACTAAATACAAACAAAACTCACTCCTGAAACACACCTGTTTTGTTACCAACTTGTTACATTCAAGCTGTGGGGCATGTTGCTCCAATAGCCATCAACTTGTCACATTCCAAATCTTGCTATGACCAAAAGGAAACATATCTTACACCTGGGGAGAATACATTGTTAGTCTTGTTAAAGATAATCTAATCAGAGAATTATTAGTAGCTGAAATAACTAGGATGGAATTATATTCCTGTATCTTTATTACAGTGATACTAACATTTATAGTACAAATTATATTAGGTAAAACTGGTGCAGATAAACTTTACAGCATAGTCCACTTTCTCTGCTTTTTTATGCACCTCTACACTGCCCCTATGATATCTTCGGTCTGGGTGGGGGTGTGTGTAAGAGCAAGTCACCAGTGTCCCAGGTCCTCCACCAAGCAGAGTCTGATATTACTGGGGAGAGTTTATCTTCCTCTTCACTGGGATAAACACAACAGAAAATTTCTTCCTTGCCACCCTATGATACATCAGAGGTGATTTTACAGATTTGTACCCTCCACATCTTGTCCCTTTTTTATTGATTCAGCTCCACAGTAGATCCTAATTTGCTACATGATGCATTTTACATGTGTTGGGTACTGGTTGTTTGGTCTCTTTGGTTACATCTAGAATTTTTCTTACCTACCTCCTAATGTTGCACCCTTTGACAACCATTTATTAACTCCTGGTGAGCTATTTGTAGCCTGATGCCTCCCTTACGATCCTCCACCTGCACTGTCAAGTCCCCTATTACCATCCCATCCTAGTGAACCTTTATGCTGCATTATATTTTGAGGTCATACATAGTTCATTCTACAAGGAATAACTACCTGCTCTTACTGTCTACTACGTACAAAAAGGACGTATAACAGCAAGCATTTCCCCATGTGGTTGGATAAAGCACAGAAAACAATTAAAGCAATCCAGTAGTAGATACCACGGCATTAGATAATTGCTTTTACAGGTAAAAAGCTTGACAAGCCTCAGTGCCTGTGCTGCTAGGTTATCACCAAGCTGTGACCTTTCACAAGCAATGGCAGCCTCTGATTTGTGCAGCAAAATGAGAGAATGTGACTGAGCATTGACTTTTCTAGTGACTGGTACTACCAGTGATAATTGGTTTGAACTGAAGCTAATCAATAAGCACTGCCAAATCAGTGACACACCCGGCCCCCCGCCCCTTTCTGCTGCTGGGCACTTTCCTTCCTGCTATGCCATTTTCTCAGCATGTTGCTTTCATATTTATCCTTGTTTTTCCCAAGGAGAAGGCTGTGGCTGCTGGTGCTAACTTCTGAATTTGAGTGATGGCACAACAAAGGAAGACAATGGAAGACGACCAGATCGAACGAGGTGGGAAAACCAGAATTAACATCCCTGTTATGAAAGAGGAAAGTCTAAAATATACTATAAGTGTCCATGGAAGCGAAGGAATTGTCATGTGTATTGGAGCTGGCATGATAGCTGGATGAGTGAGGGAGAGTGTACCCTGTGAGGAGATCCAAGCTGGGCTCAGCCTTTTCCAAAAGTCACCTGCATTCTAACTCAAACAGGGCTGTGCCTGTCTGGTCTCCACAGAATTAGTCTGGGAATAAAAGGGAGCCCTTGCTCACGCAGCTCCTGCTCAGCTTTTGGCTACCACAGAGTGGACACAAGGCCCTGACATATGCTGGAAGCACCACTCAAAGCCACAACAAATCTTAGACAGGATGTGATTGATAGGGAGGGGAGGAGGACATGATGCAGCTGCCATCACCTGCAGCTTGCCATCTCCTGCAGTCATAATCCACAATATTGATTGTGTGACCGTTTCCTCAGAATCCAATAATTTGGGGAAATGGTGTAGAATCAAGCTTCCAAGCTGGAAGTTATAAATACATTGGCTTACCCAAAAATCTTTTAAAGTGAATCCAACAACAGGTGGGCCATTGAGGCATTTTTGCCTCCAGGTGTGAAACAGGGGACACCCACAAAGTGATGGGGAGGAAGAATGAGCAGTCTCACTGTCTATTAGGTAACTATTTTGTTCATTGCTGTGTGTGTTGTGAGTTATGAATAAGAGAACTGCAAGCTGGAAACATCATGAATTAAATGATTAATCACTGCATTGGCATGTTAGACTAGTTTGTGCAAAATTTGAAGTGTCTGTTTTCTTTCCTAGTGTGTTCATAGAATTGAGTTTAATTTATGTATTCATTTTAATACATTGCCCTGTAATTTCAAGTAATCTAAATGCATCATGACAACCCTAATGGAAGGAGTGGGAAACGTGGTCTAGTGAAAACTGTAGTAGCAATGAGAGGTGTTGCAGATGCAAGTATTTTGCTTATGCAACAGGAATATCCTGGTTGGACACAAACACAACATAGAATCTCTGTTTAATAGAGATTGGTGGCACTTTCTTCCATGATCTTTGAGACCTTCATGAGATTTTGGCAACTACTGAGGCAATTCCCAGGTGTGCTATCAACAGATACAATCAAACTTCTCATATTTACGTTGAACCACATTCTCCCAGTGACCTCCTTTGACATCCTGTATCTCTGGTACTGGGAGAATCAGAGAGACCTTCCCTCTCCAGTATGTGACCTATAGATTCATGGACTTCTGAACTGCATTTCACCCACATCACATCTTCTTCAGATTTAGGAGTCCTACCTCAGTCATTTTGTGCATGGAAGCTCTTCCATGCTTGTGCTTAGTCTTGTTTCTCTCTTCTGAACCTCTCCCAACATGATGTCATTTTAAGTACCATTTAAACACAGCAGGTTTAAGCATCTGCATTTTGAAAGGACACTGCTAATGAATGACTGGCCTACCTGTGCAAGGAGAATGTGGGTCTCTTGGGACCCAGATTCATTAGGTTAAACCCGGACCAAACTGTGGCTGAAACAGATGCAAAACCTGCCCTTGCTGCAAGATCTGTACCATGAAGGTTGAACACATTTTGTGCTTTTGCATGCATTGTTTCATTAAATACCTCTACTCTGGCATAGAAAAGACTCTGCTTTGCCCTTGAAAAGACCACAGATCATCTTTCTACAGCTGTGTATGAACAATAAGTAGGGCATTAACGTTTGAAAACCAACTGATTTTTTCATCACTATGTAAATTCATAGGATTCTGAGATGCACTTAAATGTTATCTGCCTGCTGCTCTTCTTCAAAGTAAATGTGTCTCAGATTCTCTGTGGTTGTATGGTGCTATTCAGTTGTTTTATCTGATTACAAAATTCCTCCACATGTAAATAACCTATAGAATAATAGTAAAATGCTGCTGTGAACTTCAGACAACTGCATAGAAAAAAAATCACAGAGTAAGAGGTAAATCTTGTTATCTGTAACTCAATTTTAATATTTTTCAGCTATATTTGCATTAGGAAGTTTTACAGGAGCAGATCTTTAGAGTGAAGCTGCTGGTACTGAGTTCCCAATAGCTATACTGTATTTTGAAGGATTTATATTAAACTTCTGGTCAGAATGGTTGTGAGCCCTTAGAGAGCCATTTGATGCACTCTCCAATTCAATCACTCTTCAATCAACTTAGGCAAAACTGAGCTGATCCAATGTGTGCTCTTAGATCACTGTGACGTGACTTAAAACACTGTAAGCCATTGTCTCAAAAACATGTTACTGGTCAGAAGATATGAGGGGTGGTCAAGAGCTCAGCATCTGTGGCAGCTGCATGGCAAAGATCTGCCTGGGCAATGCTACCTGAGAGCATTGAAGCATTCAGTATTTCTCTGTGTAGATGTATTGGTACAAAAGTTCTCACATCACCTCTGCTCACTCCAACAGGAGCTACAGAAAGTGCACTTTCCTAAGTAATGGCAGGAATAACTGGTAGTCCAGCTTTAAGGAAAAGATTCTCTGGTCTCCCACAGGTCTGGTTTTGGATCAGCAGGAATTGGTGGTGCTCTCTCCAGAGTGGCACACTAATGCTGTGTGATCCCTAGAAGTATCTTTATGCTGACCTAGCTGTATCTGCGCTTGTACCAAGATGCATGCTTTGAGAACTGGTCTCCCTTTAACCAAGTGCTGTGTACTTCACTAGTGATGTACACTGCCTCCAAATCCCCTTTGCAGCTGGAAAAGTTTGCCCTGCTGTTTGCTTAAAAGTTTGTTGGATTTATTGTCCTTTATAGAACAAAAAACTTGAGCTAATTTAGGGACTATTATAAAGATGATGTTCCAAAGCCTCTGCTGCCTAAACAGTTTAGTTTGTAGGAAGACTTTTCCTGTACTAAGATAAGCTTTGCACAGGGCCATTATAAACCCCACTGCAACATGCTGATTACTTATTTTCTGCCTTTCAACTGGTTTAAGTTAGGTAGGCACAGTTTTTGCAATATAAAAGAATACTTTGAGCTCCGATCAGCTAGTTCTGGAAGAGCTTTTAAGTAATAAAACCTATTCCCAAAGCTCTGTTGACCTCATCAGCATTACTGGTGCCCAAGAAAAAAAAAATACCTTTGCGTTCAGAGACTCAGCAATGAGGAAGTGTCATCATCAAACTGCAGATTATCTTGCAGAGGCTATACTTGCATCCAACTGTGGTTACAATTGAAAGTGTGAGGTTAAGCAAATGGGAAAAGCCACCATTTTGAGGAAAAGGAGGAAAAAAACAGACAGGGAGTGCAGGAATTGAGGAAAGTAAAAGAACCTCTGCATGTGATTTTTACATATTTAGAAATTGAGTAGCAGGAAACAAATGAAACTAGGGACAATGTTGAGGGAGAGAGGCAGAAGAGACTGTATCTAGAACAACACAGACATGCCAGCAGGCAAACTGATTATGCCACTCTCTGAATCTGTCTGAATTCCTGTCACCAAGTGGCACTTGGTTCCTTTATATAACTGCTCAAACAAACAGTGGTCAAATATCTCTTCCTGCAGCAGGAAGGGGACTTTATGGCTCACGCCCCTTCTTGGGTGCTTTTCATCCACAACAATTTGTTCAGCCCATATATCTCTGTTGCACAAAGACCGTGCCTAGAAAACAGGTGCTTAGAAACAAAGCATGGACTAAACTGATAATGGTGGTGGGCCACAGCTTCAGGCTAAAGGTTTCCAAGATTTTAGCATTACAGTACCCCCAGTTATGTCTGCTTAGTCAGTAGCTGGTAGCTCTGGCTGGACAGGTCTGAGCATGTAAAGACACTCCAGGAATTTTTCTTTCTAGGCATGTGCCTTACCCTACTAGTGTTGGGTCTGTGTAGAAGACATTAACAGATGACAAAGCCAAGTGCTCAGAAAGAGGAATAAGTCAGCCTCTTTGGGATGAGCATTCAGCTGTTTGTGGCTCTGGAAGATAGATTGTTGGCACAGGGATCCTGGGTGCAGGGGTAGCCAACTCATTGCTGTGGGAGAGGCTAATGAGAGTCATATGCTGAATCCATTAAATGTGGCAGGGAGTGCAACTCCTCTCAAAAACCAGCTGTTAATTGAGCGTCTCAGTTTTCCAGGCAACTTTGGGTTTCCCATCACCCTGTATGTTACAGAAAGATGCAATTATGGCATTCAACAATGATGTTTTGATGGCTATCACTCAAAATTAGCCACAGCTCTACCTCCTTAGAAGATTGTTTAATTCTACTGCCATAGTCTTGATGGTTTCTTACTACATCTGAGTCAGTCACTTCAATTGATAATGACTCTAAAGTATTGCCTACAGTTTTCCTTTTCAGCTGATCCACTGAATTTTGACATACTAGCAGATATACAGGTTGTTGATGTAAAAATGAATCAACTTTGTTGATAGTACATTACATAGCCTGAAGCCTGAAAGTTAAACTGGTTCCCTGGAGGTTTGATGGAAAGGTCTGTAATACTTTTGAGGTCTGAGCCTAGCTCTGTTTGACTCAGTAGCCTTGAGCACATTATTGAGACCCCAAACAACTCAAAAAACAGGCACTGAGGTGTAAAGGCAAGAACACCGGAAACCCAAGGGCCAGTGGTTCTCTACTGCCACCTCTTCATTGCAAAAACTCTTTCCCTGTGTTTGTTTTATCTTAGAAGGTCTTCCAAGTCATTCCATTTAAATGCTTGGGCGCCATCAACCAGAATGCCCTCAAGGTCTCCAGACATGCATTACACACATACGCATGCATGCTCACCTTCAGGCATCTTCAAAGCACTGGTCTATCCAAGGGTGTTGGGCCCTGGCCCTTTGGAATGTATCAAATCGGTTAGAAAATGGCTTACTTTTTGTTTTCAATGTCTATTCATGAATGTATGAAGGGCTTTCCAAGAGCTACTGTGAAGAAATAGTCGAAGGTACCATGTGGCAGTAATCAGGCTAAGGGTTCATAGAAGCAGTAACAGGATCTGACCACTTTCTACAGGGTTAATATATTTCTGATAACTCCAATATATACCATGGCCTTTGCTGATGATTCTTCCTCTTTCTCTGCAGTGCACTTGTCACAGAAGTCCCTGTCCAATCTCTCCATGTGGGCCCAGAGGTACACTTAAATACCCCTTGCGTGAGAATTATCATCTGAAATGGAACCCTTTGGGTTTGGTGCTCATTTGCTGAATTCCCTGTGCTGGCAAACATAATATGCAGAATTCTTGCCTGTGCTTTAAAGATGATGCTTACATCTTAAAAATAACTTTTTAGAAAACAATCCTTCTTTACCTTTTCCCCTAAGCCAGACAACTCACTGACGTCCTGAGTTATATATATCTTTTTTCCTTATGCATTCCTAATAGTGGCAGTGGTATTTTTCTGGGAAAAGCTTCTTGCTTGTCAACAATTCCTCCTCTCCTGCAGCTAATTTCCTCATTTGGATCACAATTCTCTGCAATACCTTCATTGATTTCTTCTACAACTGTTAATAAAACTAAGTTCTTTATACATAATGATTTGTAAATGTAAACAGGCAGGTTTTTAGAAAGTGACTAGCGATTTCTGCAAGTTCATGCTGCAAAAAGCTTATTTTCCTAGAGAATGTTCCTCTGCCTTCTGAAAATAAGTTCTGCCCTCTAAAGAGGTTCAGGCTGCATGTCCATAATGAAACTACCAAGTACCTACCACTCACTGGCCTATGAGCCTGAGTGTGGAGCTTCATGTCCAACTCAGCCCACTGGAAACACCCGCAGCATCCCAACCAAAGCTATTTCCCCCAGTTCCCTCTGCTGCTTTCACGACTGCTGCACGAACCTTTGCGAGGCTAGCACCCCAACCTGCCCCCCAGGCACACACACACCTTCTCATCCTCCCATACAAAGCCTTCAACACTTAACTTTCAGCTGGTGAACCTGCTAGCAAGGTTCCCAAACAGATGGCAAGTCTCGCGCATGAGACAAATTTCTATTTCTAGTCCTATTTTGCAGAACACAAGAGCTCTGGAAGAGGCTTGCTCACAGCCTCGCAGTGAAATCACAGAGTTGCGAGGAGCAGACAGATGCTCGGACCTCCCCAAGCACCATCCTCCAGCCCTGAGGCCAGGGTGGGGTTTGCTCTGTTGACCAGAGCTCTGCTGCTCTTTCAACCATTCCTGGCCAGCCACCCCGGAAGCTGAGGCCATGGGGCAAGCCAGCAGTTATGCCTTTAAAAACTGAATGGCCACAGCCCATGAGAGATTAATTTTCAGGCTGTGTCTGACTGTCAGCCATGGGTTTCAAATCCCTGCATTAGGCTGCAAACATGTAGCAGAAAAGGAGTGAAAGGTGACCAGAGAGTCCAATGCACATTGTCCAAAGCAGAAAACTGATCTCTCCTCCAATTTTTCAGTTGTTCTTTTGTTTTAATCTGGCTATCTGACATATTGAGAAGGTCTCATGTGAGGAGGTGTTGTCTCCTTCCCTCTCAGAAAGGGAAAGTTTGTGGACACTGCATACAGTGACAGATTTATGCTATCTCCAGTGTCTGGAAAGTTGTTTTGCTTGTGAAGGGCAGCCAGGCTGAAAAACAGTGAGATGAGGTTCTTGATCCAAGGTATCACTGAGACCCTCAAAGGAAAGGTGGATATCCTTGCCCTCTCTCTACAGCATAGGTGGAGTGATAGAAAGGGAATTGCCATACCAGGGCTGGGAGAGACCATCTGACACAATTTCCAATTCTTCAGGCAGAGAGAACAGCAATGAAGCTCTAGAAAGGAGGGTGTATTTAGAGTTGCAGGTGCAAGCAACTGTTAGGAGAGCTTAGAATTGGGCAGTTAAAAATCTCCTGGGCAGGCAAGAAACACAAGCTGTTGATGACTTTGGCCACAACAGGGGAATGGATCCACTGGTCGAACACTCTGGATGTGGTGACTCTATGTGCAAAGCAAAACATCTGTATTGTGGTGGCTTTGAAGCAGGTGTCTCGTGGGAGTGGATCCTTCACAAATGAGTTTTTGTATGCTGTTTTAATAAACCAAGAAAGAAAGCATATTCTGACCAGCAATTCCTTGTTATTATTTCAGCTAACTGCAAATTCTGCTACTATTTTGGCTCAGCCACCTGCTCACAAAGCCTAGTTTGTTGCTAAGTGTCAAAATACCCTAAATCAGAACTGGTGTCTCAGCTAGCAAGCAAGCAGCAGTAACACTAATGAGTCTGCAACATGATTTACATACAGGATCTCAGTGCCTGCTACTATAAGAAGAGCACTGATAGAGACAAGGAGGTCCACATGAGCTTAAACAGAAAAATCTATCACAATTATGATCACTTTTGGGAAAAAACCCACATGTTCAGGGTGTTTAGAACTTTTTAATTCTCCCTCCTGAATTACTGAAACTTTATATTCACGCTGACTTAAGAGGTCTTAAGTCAGTACTTTTCAGTCATGTCCGAGAAATAGCTTCTGGGCATTGTAGGGCTTTTTGGTTTTCTGTTTTTGACTATAAATAAGTATTTTTATTCAGAACAAAGCAAAAGTACATGTAATTTTGAAGTATTTGATTCTAAAAGCATTATGTCCAGCAGGTCAGAATCTGGCTGTCAGGATATTTGGATTATGGAAGCACAGCAGTTTTTTCTTTTTTATTTGCTCTGCTTGGCTCTGACTATGCTCCAGTCAACAAGGATTGGTTGAAAATCTCATTAACATTGCTGGAAAATGTTCATGTGTGCAAGGGATGAGGCTCCAAGCACCCGAATATTCATCAGCAATGACTCAGAGACCAGAAGACATTAACTCATAACAACACAAATGTGAGGTTGATGCTCCCAGATACAATCTGAAGTTTGGGATGACTGGGGGAATTCATTACACAAGCTAGCTACAGTGGGCCAGTACCACTGAGAGTTGAGCAGTGGGACCATCAGGGAACATGGAGCATCCACAGACCCACCTGGGGTTCCTTTCCCTGATGACACTTGACAAATGCGCAGGAAGTACTGGCATTCGGTTTTGACCTTCACTCCTTGAAAGTGTACAGCAAAACTGTGGGGAAAAAAAGAAAATAAAGTGGATAATAATCTCATTCTCTTTCTTTTCCTTGTTAAGCCAGCAGACTTTACCCAGCAGGCTGCTAAACAGTACAGGCTTGCTTTTCCTCTTCTCTCTCCACCCCAGCAGGAGCCACCAATACCTCAAACTGTGCCATGGTGGGAGATCTGCCTGGCACATCTGCTGCTCAGCAGCAGGGAGGTTGCAGGCATTTGCCACCAATGGGGCCAATTCAGAGAGGTCATCAGAGCTGCTGGAAACCAGCAGGATCAGGGCAGAAGGGTCAGAGGGTCTCAGCTTGGGCAGGAGGAATAACAGATCAGGTAAGAATGATTTGCAGCACCCAGAGTGAGCTTACTGGCATTCTGGCAGAGGTAAAACAAGACCTCGTAGGGACACTTGATGCTTCAGTTGTAAAATTACACCTGGCTCAGCAAAGCATGAGAGCACCGATGATGTCTACATATGAAATAATCACATGCATAGCAACAAGATGAAGCACGTTCATCCTGACAGGGGTATGTTGAAAAAAACAAGGTCTCCTAGGAGGAAAACTTGTTATCTCCAGGGAGAGGAGAGGAGAGGAGAGGTGTTCTGTGGGGTGTAAAAGCAGCTTAAAGAACTGGAAACAATGTGACTTCCATCTGTAAATGGCTTTTGTGGAAGTTCTCTCAGTCTAAGATTATTTTCCATGAAGGAATAAAAAGAAAGCCATTATTTAAATCCATTAAAGGTAGTGGAAATAAACTACACATCAGTATTGTTCTCTGCACAGAGGGAAGGAGGATCCATTTTTGGGCAAATTAACATCTTGGTGCTGAAAGTTTGTCTTCAAGTTTAGGCAAACAAAAACCCAAATCAAGCAAACCAAAAAAGAAAAAAAAAAAAAAAAACAAACAAAAACCCCAACCAATCAACCAAATAAACTAACAAAAAAATCAAACCTAAATCATATAGGAGGAAGGAAAAGAATGGAGGAGGAGATAAATCTAGAAGAATCACTCACTTGCATAAGAAACCCAGGAGACTCAGCTCCTCTAAACACTATTGATCTACATATGTAGATGTTCAAGGAGAAATCCTTTTCCCACTTCTGCTGCAGACTTTGATGATGCCACAATTTCATGTGTTCTGCTGCAAATGAAGTGTATGAAAATTCAATGTATAAAACCCATCAGAAAAGAATGGGCCAAGAGTAAGAAGGGCCTATTCTCCATCTGTATATAAAACTGGACACTCTGTACTGCAGAAACACAATTATAAGAATACTTTTGGCATGGTGCACAGGAAGACAGCTTCATATATAGCAATCAGTGAAATAAAGAATATGAATAATGCTAAATCTCTTGCCATGAAAAGCCTCGCTGTAAGAACAAGAAGCTAAATAAAATATATTTACTACCTCCTTTCTCCTGCACCACATGATGCACAGTACAAAGGTATTTAAAACAGCTCTAATTGGATAGAGTGTAGCTTGAAACTGCCTGAAAGGACATAATTACAATAATCAATGCAATAATGTAGGATAAGACCTTGCATTATGCCTAGACCTGCTCCTTGACTCAAAGGGTTTTCTCTCTAAAACAGAGCCCTGAAATCCAGGTTGTTTTGCATTCTGAGGCTGACTGACAAGCATATGAAGCAGCAGCTGCTCCATCATTGCTCCATTTCAGATGTCAAAGTCTGACCCTGTCAAACCCACTCACAGCCTCACATGTTCTGGTGAGGAGCTAGAGAAGTGCATGGACTTATTCACCAGAGCACTGTTCATTCATAACAAAGTCATCTCTGCTACCCACATCCATTAGCCAGAATTTGAAATACCACACAGAAAAGCAACTGCCTAAAATTTTCATGAACTGAGGTATTGGTCCTTGAGACATGAATGGAAAGAGAATCGAAAGTGTGCTTGTGATGATGAGTCATGGGTTTAAAGGGGTATTTCCAGGTAAATATTTTTTTTGAGCCTTCCTCTTTCTATTACCAGCGCTTATCTTGCTGCACCTGTGAGAATCTGCAGGGCTACATCCTTGCTTGACAAAAGCCTAAATGGTCACAGCAGGACTGAGACCACAGCGTGACCTTTAATGTAAAGGACATTGCAACACCAATCAAGAGGTGTTCAGCTTTTCTGGATACACCATGAACCAGGGGGTGGTAGAAGGGCACTCATCCACCAAAAGTTTCTTCAAAGAATGGAGAATGTTATGGCCCATGAAGGGTCCAGTTTCAGGAGGAGCTTCTACACTGAAGAACAGGGTAACCCTCCAAATACTCCACTCATGACTTGAGCTGGTAGCAAAACAAACGATATTTCAACAAAGGTCTGAAAGAGACAATTACATGTAAAACCACCTAGGTTTCCAGAAGATTCTGTATTAAGACATATAGAGGAATTCGTGAAATTGTCTAATTGGCTACCCACTAGTGATGGAGGCTGCACAAAGTATCCAAATTTCCCTCTTTCCTGCTCACCCTTGTGCTGGAGTATCTACATGAAGAAGACAAAGCCTACATTTGGAAGTGTTAGCTGGGAAATGTATGTTTGGATGTCCCAGTCAGTCAGCTGGTCCTCACAGCTTGGAGTTATACCTCTCGCTTCAGATAATGAGTTCAAAAGAGAATTAATGTTTTTTTTGTCTGTCCTGGTTTACAATACAAGATATATATTCTATTACCATCTGAGAAGGGTGATCATCCTTATCTCTGTGGGAAATATCTTCTGTTAATGGGCCATTGAGTCCTACTGTATAACTGATAAGATTACATCATCCCACTGGGAGATGTTCCAGCCAGAAGGACAAGCCAAGCCTTTCCTACCTAGATAAAAACTGAGGTTTCGAACACCAAAAGCAACCTTTTTCCACTGGATTCCAGAGGAAGAACTAGGCTTTTTTCCACATCATCGCTGGACCCTTTGGAGGAAAACTGCACCAGCACCCTGACTGACAGGGTATCAGGTTGTATTCTGACTCTGTCAGTGGTTTTATTTTTATTATTGCATGTATTTTGTTTTTTCTTTTTTTTCTCTTCCCTATTAAAAATTGTATTACTGACTTGAAGTCTCACTGGTTTTGCTTTTCAAATCAGTACATTTATTGGCGCCCAACATGGGGCACGAAGGTACTGAGAAAAAAGTCAGCATTACAATTTTGAATTGTGCCAGCCACCTATTCACCATGATTCTCAACATGCTTACGTGGGTTTTATATCTTACTCTCTATATCTTTCCGCACATGGGGAATTATCTGCCAGTTGTAATGCTCCTGTGTAGACCAGGGTATGGTATAAAAATTGCTTTATTGGTCTGTTATGTCTATTGCATGATAACCTCTGAGGTAATGAACATCATTCAGAATATATACTCAACTTTGTTTGTTTGTCCTAGTCTAGGCTGCTACATCTGGGGTCTCAACAATCTCACCCAGCCCCTGGGGGGAGGGGAAAAGGACAATTTTTTCCAATCTTTCAGGCATGGCACAGCAGTTTTTGGAAATGCTGAGTTCTCTCTGGATGCCAAGGACAGCATAATGTTGTTGTTAGTTCTGCTTTGTCTTCTCTGCACAGCCTTCATAATGCTTAGAAACAAAACACTATATGGTATAGTGCAGCGTATTCTTGAGGAAGAGGAAAAAAGAAACAAATCTACTGTGTCCATTTCTGCACAGAGTGTCACAAAGGACAAAAGAACCAAACACAAAGCAACAGCGTCCGTGTCTATGCAGACTGCCACAGAGGAGAAAAAAGCCAAAAGAAAAGCAACAGTATCCGTCTCTAAGCATTTTATCCAGGAAGAAGGAACCAAAAGTGCCATCAGCATCTCCACACAAACTGTCACCGAACCAGTAGCAGTTGCCCCCGTTCAGAAGAAGAAAACAAAAAGCAAATCAGTTCGCATAGTCACTGATGAGGACGTGGCAGGACCTTCACACCCAGCAGAAGAGACAGAGCCAGAAATCATCACTCCCTCTCTATCCCTGGGTGAGCTGCGTGACCTGCAGAGGGAATTCACCCGTCAGGCAAATGAGTCCATCCTGACTTGGCTGCTCCGCATCTGGGACGCTGCAGCCAATGACACAGTTCTGGATGGAAGTGAGGCCAGGCAACTGGGATCTCTGTCCCGGGATGTGGTCATTGACCAGGGGATCGGGAAAACCCAAGGAACCCTCAGCCTCTGGCGCCGACTGCTGACAAGTGTGAAGGACAGATACCTTTGTAAAGAAGATCTCCAGGTGCACCAAGGAAAATGGAGCACAGTGGAACAAGGTATCCGATGCCTGAGGGAATTGGCTGTGCTGGAGATCATTTTCTCAGAAGATGAGAGATTTCCTAAGAGCCCAGACTGTGTCCAGTGCACGTCACAGATGTGGTTGAGATTCTCACGGCTTGGACCAGAGATGTACTCCCGTTACCTGGCAATGCTGCAATGGAGGGAAGGTGAGGACATGGTAGGCGTCTTGGCCAATAAACTAAGAATTTATGTGGACACTGTCACTGCCCCATTTCGTACCCATGTCTCGACCATGGAAACAAGGCTGGTTGAGCAAGTCCGGAGCTTGATTGAAGAGGGCCATCAGAAACTAAAAAAGAACTTAAGGCAGAAAACTACCAGATCTCACCAGAACCAACAAGAGTCTCTGCCATTAGGAGCCGGCGTTTCCCAGCCAGGGAGAGAGGACACACTCCACGAGGTAACCTCTGGTTTTTCCTTCAGGAGCATGGAGAAGACATGAGGAAGTGGGATAGAAAACCCACCTCCTCCTTAGCAGCCCAGGTACATGAACTGAAAAGAGGGACACCGAACACAAGAAGCTCATCTAGAGTCAACGCTGCTCCAGTCTCTCGTGCACAGAACTCCAAACAGTATCAGAACGATGATATGACTGATCCTCTTGAAGGGACCTCAAGAACCTATTTACAGGAAGAGAGCAACATGTACCAAGACCAGGAATAGAGGAGCCCTGCCTCTAGCCAGGTAGAGGAGAGGGACAATTGGATCTATTGGACTGTGTGGATCCGATGGCCTGGCACATCCGACCCACAAAAACATAAGGCTTTGGTTGACACCAGCGCCCAATGTACCCTGATGCCATCAAGGTATGAAGGAGAAGAGTCAATCTCTATTTCTGGGGTAACAGGAGGATCCCAGCAGCTGACTGTAGTAGAGGCTGAAGTGAATTTATCTGGGAAAGGGTGGCAGAAACACCCCATCATGACTGGCCCAGAGGCCCCATGCATCCTCGGCATAGACTATCTTCGAAATAGGTATTTCAAAGACCCAAAGGGATATCGCTGGGCTTTTGGGATAGCTTCTGTAGAGACAGAAGACATCAGAAAACTGAATACCTTACCTAGTCTCTCAGATGACCCCTCTGCTGTGGGACTACTGAGAGTTGAAGAGCAACAGGTACCAATCACCACAACAACAGTACACCGTCGGCAATACCGTACCGACAGAGACTCTGTGACTCCCATCCATGAGATGATTCGTAAACTGGAGAGCCAAGGGGTGGTCAGCAAAACCCACTCACCCTTCAACAGCCCCATCTGGACTGTGCGCAAGTCTGATGGAGAATGGAGATTGACTGTGGACTATCGTGCATTGAATGAAGTGACTCCACTGCTGAGCGCTGCTGTGCCGGACACGCTGGAACTCCAGTACGAGCTGGAGTCCAAGGCAGCAAAGTGGTACGCCACCATTGACATTGCCAATGCATTTTTCTCCATTCCTCTGGCAGCAGAGTGCAGGCCTCAGTTTGCTTTCACCTGGAGGGGCGTGCAGTACACCTGGAACCGACTGCCCCAGGGGTGGAAGCACAGTCCCACCATCTGCCATGGACTGATCCAGGCTGCACTGGAAAAGTGTGAGGCTCCTGAACACCTACAGTATATCGATGACATCATTGTATGGGGGAGCACAGCAGGGGAAGTCTTCGAGAAAGGAGAGAAGATTATTCAGATTCTGCTGAAGGATGGTTTTGCCATTAAGCAAAGTAAGGTCAAGGGACCAGCTCAGGAAATTCAGTTTCTAGGAGTGAAATGGCAAGATGGACATCGTCAGATCCCAACAGAGGTAATTAACAAGATCACCGCTATGTCTCCACCAACCAACAAGAAGGAAATACAAGCTTTCCTAGGTGCCATAGGCTTTTGGAGAATGCACATCCCTGAGTACAGCCAGATTGTGAGTCCTCTCTACCTGGTTACCCACAAGAAGAATGATTTCCACTGGGGCCCTGAGCAGCAGCAAGCCTTCACCCAGATCAAGCAAGAGATTGCTCATGCAGTAGCCCTTGGTCCAGTCAGGACAGGACCAGAGGTAAAGAACATGCTCTACTCTGCAGCTGGAAATCATGGTCTATCCTGGAGCCTTTGGCAGAAGGTGCCTGGTGAGACTCGGGGTTGAACACTGGGATTCTAGAGCAGAAGTTACAAAGGGTCTGAAAACAACTACACTCCCACAGAGAAGGAAATTTTGGCTGCCTATGAAGGAGTTCAAGCAACCTCTGAAGTAATTGGCACTGAAACACAGCTGCTTCTGGCACCTCGACTACCGGTACTGGGCTGGATGTTCAAGGGAAAGGTTCCTTCCACACATCACGCCACTGACACCACATGGAGCAAATGGATTGCCCTCCTCACTCAGCGCGCCCGTATTGGAAATCCGAATCGCCCTGGATTCTGGAAATAATTACAAACTGGCCTGAAGGTGAGACTTTTGGGTTATCTTCTGAAGAAGAGGAGCAAGTGGCACATGCTGAGGAAGCCCCACCATATAATGAGCTACCAGAGACTGAAAGACGATATGCCCTCTTCACTGATGGTTCCTGCCGAGTTGTAGGCACTAACCGAAAATGGAAAGCTGCAGTATGGAGCCCCACACGACAAGTTGCACAAGCTACCGAGGGACAAGGCGGATCGAGTGAGGTCGCAGAGTTAAAAGCCATCCAGCTGGCTTTAGATATTGCCGAACGGGAGAAGTGGTCAAAGCTCTATCTCTACACTGACTCATGGATGGTAGCTAATGCTCTGTGGACATGGTTGGAAGTGCTGGAAAAAGGCCAACTGACAGCACAGAGGGAAACCCATCTGGGCTGCTGAGATTTGGCAGGACATTGCCACCCGAGTAAAGAAGCTAACCATGAAGGTTCAACACATGGATGCGCACGTACCTAAGAGTCGAGCTAATGAAGAGCATCACAACAACGAGCAGGTGGACCGAGCTGCCAAGGTAAAAATATCACAGGTGGATCTAGACTGGCATCACAAGGGAGAATTATTCCTAGCTCGTTGGGCCCATGATGCCTCTGGTCATGAGGGGAGAGATGCAACATACCGATGGGCCCGTGACCGAAGGGTGGACCTTACTATGGACAGCATCTCACAGGTCATCCAGAACTGTGAGACCTGTGCCACAATCAAACAGGCCAAGCGGGTGAAGCCTCTGTGGTATGGTGGACGATGGTCAAAGTACAGGTATGGGGAAGCCTGGCAAATTGACTACATCACCCTTCCCCAAACCCACCAAGGCAAGCGCTATGTACTGACCATGGTGGAAGCAACCACAGGATGGTTGGAAACCTACCCTGTGCCTCATGCTACTTCATGGAACACCATCTTGGGCCTAGAAAAACAAGTCCTCTGGAGGCATGGTACCCCTGAAAGAATTGAGTCAGACAATGGGACCCATTTCAAGAACAGCCTTATCAACACCTGGGCCAGAGAACATGGTATTGAATGGATATATCACATCCCTTACCACGCACCAGCTGCCGGGAAAGTTGAACGGTGCAATGGACTCCTTAAAACTATCCTGAAGGCACTTGGTGGGGGAACCTTCAGAAACTGGGAAATGAACTTGGCAAAAGCCACCTGGATGGTCAACACCAGAGAGTCCATCAATCGAGCCGGTCCTGCCCAATCTGAAGCCCTGCACACAGTGGATGGAGACAGAATCCCTGTGGTACACATGAAAGGTATTTTAGGAAAGACTGTTTGGATTAATCCCACCACAGACAAAGGTAAAACAATCAGTGGGATTCTTTTTGCTCAAGGACCTGGTTACACTTGGTGGGTAATGCAGAAAGATGGGGAAACCCGCTGTGTACCGCAAGGAGACCTTATTTCAAGAGAGAACTGTGTCTAGGGTTTCATTCTGTATTATATGTATATATATAGAGAGAGAGAGGGTATTGGTTTGGGTATAATGTAGATGTGTTGGGGGTTGGTTCTTTCCCTTTTCCCTCTGTGGAATTTTCCCCATTGTCATGCTAAGATACCTGTTGACTGGGCCCTGGTGACAAGGAGGAGGGGACGGGAGGGAAGAGGAAAAGCCCCGCGAGATTCAAACAGCCAGAAGAGGAAGCGGAAGGCTGGGCCTCGGCCCATTTCCCCCGCGGAGTTCGGACAAGACGGACGATCGCCGCCTGTGTCCCATCCCTGCCATCCCAGCGTCGGGAAACCGCTATCGGACCCTGCCCTGCTGTCTTCTCGCTGTGAACTACCACCATCCAGCACTCTGCTGAGTATCGGGACCGACACCGTGAGCGGAGGGCTCTCTCTCTCCATCTCTCTCTCCCCCTGGGACAGCGCTGCCATCACCCCCAGCCCTCCTGCAGCTCTGCGGGACCCGCCCCCCCCCAGCACTGGGAACTGCAGCTCAGGGAAAAGGTGCCTGCAGCCAAAAAACACTGGGACTGAGTTACTGTTCTGTTTGTGGGTAATTTCATAGCTCTTGTTGTTCTTGTTTGTCTTGTTAGATATACTAGTAAAGAACTGTTATTCCTACCCCCATATCTTTGCCTGAGAGCTCTCTTAATTCCAAAATTATAATAATCAGAAGAATCACTTTTTTTTTGTCAGTCCAAAGGGAAGCTTCTGCTTTCCTTGGCAAACACCTGTCTTTCAAACCAGGACAGATTTTGGCCACCCAACGTTGGGCCCGAGGGCATTGAGAGAAAAGGGTGAAAAAGGAATAACAGTTCTTGAGTTACCTCAGTTTTGTATTAGGTGGCATCATGTTTTCCAGCTTACCGTGGTTTGGGCTCCATGTGGCCACAGCTTTATCTCTCCCATTTGCAATCCCTTACTTGAACATGGGTCCTATAACTCAGGCTGCTGTAACTATTATCCAGTTCCTTTTGTGGGCTGATAACATGAGAAATTCATGGATTTTTAACTTCCTCTGGAAGGTGGGCACATGGATTCAGAGCTATCACACTCTAACTGTATGTTTCTGGGGTTACTTTAATAATGGTACATACTGTGAGGATATGACACCAGGAAAAATTTTGTCCCAACCCCTTACACAGTTTTTTGGGTCTGCTCCACCAGCTTTTGAGGGGTTCAAATCTCTTCTAAGCAGTAATGATATCATACAGTGGCTGACATTGCTAATAGGCCTTGTAAACCTGTTCTATTTAACATTCCGAGATGAGGGGAGATTGACTTGGATGACAACCCTGATACGTCCCCCAAGAAATAGGGATTCTGCCCCAGAGCCTGACCCTTACCCTGCCCCTGCCCCAGAGACTAAGGATTCTGCCCCAGAGACTAAGGATTCTGCCCCAGAGCCTGACCCTGCCCCTGCCACAGAGACTAAGGATTCTGCCCCAGAGGTTAAGGATGTTGCCCCTGAGCCTGATTCTGCCCCAGAGCTCACCTCAGAAAGGAACCATCCAGAGGGGGTGGGGTTTCTAGTGAAGGAGATGGGCCAAATGCTGAAGGAGTACCTTTCCCCAGCTCTTGAGAAACTCTCCCCCTGCCTTAAAGAGGGAGAACCTGATGGTGCAGCAGTGGAACCCACAAATGTTACATCTCGCCAGGTTCCAGCTGAACTGCAAGGGCACTCACAGCCAGCAGTAGTTGCCCCTGTGGAAACTAGAAAGTCTAAGGTGAAAACAAAGCGCCTGGATAATAAGGATCAGAAAGCAGGGCCCTCACAACCAGCAGGGGAGCCAGAGGTTGAGATCGTCATGGAGTCCCTGTCATACGAGAGTCTCCGTAATCTGTGTAGAGATGTTGTACGAAGGGGCCGTGAGGCTTTTACAACGTGGTTACTGCGGGTCTGGGACCTTATGGGTACAGGTGTGCAACTGGATGGTACTGAGGCAAGGAATTTGGGACCCCTGATCCAGGACTCAGGTGTGGATCACATATTTGTAAGGGAACCAGGCCCCCTTTCCCTCTGGGAGCGGCTTTTAATGAGTGTAAGAGAGAGGTTTGTCCATAGAGAGAGAATGCAGGAGCACCACCATAGAATGCGCTGGAAGACCACTGAGGAGGGGATCCAACAGCTGAGAGAAGTGGCAGTACTGGAGATACTCTTTGGGAGGGGTGGACAACATGACAATGACCCCGACAAGGTCAGGTGCACAGGGCAGATGTTGTGGAATCTGGCACACCTGGGGCCATCTCAATACACCACATTCATTGCAGCCATTAATGCTGACACCAACCACGAGACAGTGGGTTCTGTTGCCAATAGGCTCAGAAATTTTGAGAGTATAATGAATGGCCCAATGCAGGCTCAGGTCTCTGCTGTGATTAGGGAACTCAAAGAGGAGATGAGAGAGATGAGGGAGGAGATGAAGAAGGTCAGTGCAGCACCAGTGTGAGTCACAGATGCCAGAGTTAGAGCCCAACGCCCCCCAGCTAGGGATAGAGGATACACCCCACGAG
This sequence comes from Cinclus cinclus, assembly GCF_963662255.1. Classification (NCBI taxonomy): domain Eukaryota; kingdom Metazoa; phylum Chordata; class Aves; order Passeriformes; family Cinclidae; genus Cinclus; species Cinclus cinclus. The sequence continues at coordinate 67,494,237 of NC_085046.1, forward strand.
CTGACCTGTGGTTCTTTCTGCGTGACCATGGGGAAGACATGAGGAGGTGGGATGGGAAACCCACTTCTGCCCTGGCAGCGCGGGTGCGTCAACTCAGGGAGGGAAACACTGACCAAGGGAGCTCCACTAAAGTGAAGGTAGACTCAGCTTCCCATAACCAAGATGCAGGGTACTAAAAAAAGGAGGATAATTTGTCAGATCCCCTTGAGGGAACCTCCAACATGTATGCCCAGGAAGGAAATAATAACCAGTGCTAGAGGGGCCCTGCCTCTAGCCAGGGAGAGGCACAGGAAAACCGGGTCTTTTGGACAGTGTGGATCCGATGGCCTGGCACATCAGAGCCACAAAAACATAGGGCATTAGTTGACACTGGTTCACAGTGCACCCTAATACCATCAGAACATGTGGGGGAAGAGCCTGTTTCTATTGCTGGGGTGACAGGCGGATCACAGGAATTGACTTTGCTGGAGGCTGAGGTGAGCCTGACTGGGAAGGAGTGGCAGAAGCATCCCATTGTGACTGGCCCAGAGGCACCGTGTATTCTAGGCATAGACTTCCTCAGGAATGGCTATTACAAAGACCCAAAGGGACTCAGGTGGGCTTTTGGAATAGCTGCTGTAGAGGCAGAAAACATTAAGCAATGGAACACCTTGCTTGGACTGTCAGAGAGCCCATCTGTAGTTGGACTCCTGAAGGTGAAGGAGCAGCAAGTGCCAATTGCCACCTCGACAGTGCACCACAGGCAGTGCAGGACAAATCGAGATGCCATGATCTCCATCCACAAGATGATCCGTGAGCTGGAGGGCCAAGGGGTGGTCAGCAAAACCCACTTACCCTTCAACAGCCCCATCTGGCCTGTGCACAAGTCTGACGGAGAATGGAGATTGACTGTGGACTATCGTGCATTGAATGAAGTGACTCCACCGCTGAGCGGTGCCGCGCCGGACATGTTGGAACTCCAGTACGAGCTGGAGTCCAAGGCAGCAAAGTGGTACGCCACCATTGACATTGCCAATGCATTTTTCTCCATTCCTCTGGCAGCAGAGTGCAGGCCTCAGTTTGCTTTCACCTGGAGGGGCGTGCAGTACACCTGGAACCGACTGCCCCAGGGTTGAAACACAGCCCCACCATCTGCCATGGACTGATCCAGGCTGCACTGGAAAAGGGTGAAGCTCCAGAACATCTGCAATACATTGATGACATCATTGTGTGGGGGAACACGGCAATGGAAGTATTTGAGAAAGGAGAGATCATCCAGATTCTGCTGGGAGCCGGTTTCACCATCAAGAGGAGCAAAGTCAAAGGTCCTGCCCGAGAGATCCAGTTCCTGGGAGTAAAGTGGCAAGACGGGTGGCGCCAAATCCCCACTGAGGTCATCAATAAGATCACCGCGATGTCTCCACCAACCAACAAGAAGGAAACACAAGCTTTCCTAGGTGCCATAGGCTTTTGGAGAATGCAAATTCCTGAGTACAGCCAGATCGTGAGCCCTCTCTACCTGGTCACCCGGAAGAAGAATGAATTCCACTGGGGTCCTGAGCAGCAGCAAGCCTTTGCCCAGATCAAGCAGGAGATCGCTCATGCTGTAGCCCTTGGCCCAGTCAGGACAGGACCAGAGGTGAAGAATGTGCTCTACTCTGCAGCCGGGAACAAGGGCTTGTCCTGGAGCCTTTGGCAGAAGGTACCTGGTGAGACCCGAGGCCGACCTCTGGGATTCTGGAGCCAAAGTTACAGAGGGTCTGAAGCCAACTACACCCCAACAGAGAAGGAGATCTTGGCTGCTTCTGAAGGAGTTCAAGCTGCCTCAGAGGTGATTGGCACAGAAGCACAGCTCCTCCTGGCACCCCGACTACCAGTGCTGGGGTGGATTTTTAAAGGGAAGGTCCCCTCTACTCACCACGCCACCAATGCCACATGGAGCAAGTGGATTGCCCTCATCACACAGCGCACCCGTATTGGAAACCCAAATCGCCCTGGGATTTTGGAAATAATTACAAACTGGCCAGAAGGTGAAAATTTTGGTCTTGCCGATGAAGAGGAGCAAGAACAAGTGACCCAGGCTGATGAAGCCCTGCCATACAACCAACTGCCAGCAGATGAAACTCACTACGCTCTTTTCACTGACGGTTCCTGTCGCATCGTGGGGATGAACCGGAAGTGGAAAGCAGCCGTATGGAGCCCCACACGACAGGTTGCACAAGCTACTGAAGGAGAAGGTGGATCAAGTCAACTTGCTGAACTCAAAGCCGTTCAGCTGGCCCTGGACATTGCTGAAAGAGAGAAGTGGCCAAAGCTTTACCTTTACACTGATTCATGGATGGTAGCCAATGCTCTGTGGGGCTGGCTGGAAAGATGGAAAAAAGCTAACTGGCAGTGTAGGGGAAAACCAATCTGGGCTGCTGATGAGTGGAAAGACATTGCCAGTCGGGTAGAGAAGCTACCCGTAAAGGTCCATCATGTAGATGCCCATGTCCCCAAGAGTCGGGCTAATGAGGAGCACAAACACAATGAGCAAGTAGATCAGGCTGCAAGGATAGAGGTGTCACAGATAGACTTAGACTGGCAACACAAGGGAGAGTTGTTCCTGGCTCGATGGGCCCACGATGCCTCAGGTCACCAAGGCAGAGATGCTACCTATAAGTGGGCACGAGACCGAGGGGTGGATCTAACCATGGACAGCATTTCCCAGGTTATCCATGACTGTGAGACGTGTGCTGCCATCAAGGAAGCCAAGCAAGTGAAGCCCTCTGGTATGGGGGGCGGTGGTCTAAATATAAGTATGGGGAGGCCTGGCAGATTGACTACATCACACTGCCTCAGACACGCCAAGGCAAGAGCTACGTGCTGACCATGGTGGAAGCAACCACAGGATGGTTGGAGACCTACTCTGTGCCTCATGCCACTGCCCGCAACACCATCCTGGGCCTGGAAAAACAAGTCCTTTGGAGACATGGTACCCCTGAGAGAATTGAGTCAGACAATGGGACTCATTTCAAGAACAGCCTCATAAACACCTGGGCCAGAGAACATGGCATCGAGTGGGTGTACCACATTCCTTATCACGCACCAGTGGCTGGGAAAATGGAACGGTGCAATGGGCTGCTTAAAACCACCTTGAAGGCACTGGGTGGGGGGACTTTCAAAAACTGGGAGATTAATCTACCAAAGGCCACATGGTTAGTGAACACCCGAGGTTCCACTAATCGAGCAGGCCCTGCCCAGTCTGAGCCCTTAAGAACACCAGATGGGGACAAGGTTCCAGTGGTGCATATGAGAGGTATGCTAGGAAAAACTGTTTGGGTGAACCCTGCCTCCAGCAAAGAAAATCCAATTCGTGGGGTGGTTTTTGCTCAAGGGCCAGGGTGTACCTGATGGATTATGCAAAGGGATGGAAAGACACTATGCATACCCCAAGGAGACCTTGTTTTAGGGTGAACTACCTACAATACTGTGCCTGTATCTGTAACTGTATGGATGTCTATAATTTGAAGATTTTAATTTGATTTGGCATGATGGTAGGGGAAAATTTGGGGTGGATAATGTTGGGGGTTGGTTCTTTCCCTTTTCCCTCTGTGGAATTTTCCCCATTGTCATGCTAAGATACCTGTTGACTGGGCCCTGGTGACAAGGAGGAGGGGACGGGAGGGAAGAGGGAAAGCCCCGCGAGATTCAAACAGCCAGAAGAGGAAGCGGAAGGCTGGGCCTCGGCCCATTTCCCCCGCGGAGTTCGGACAAGACGGACGATCGCCGCCTGTGTCCCATCCCTGCCATCCCAGCGTCGGGAAACCGCTATCGGACCCTGCCCTGCTGTCTTCTCGCTGTGAACTACCACCATCCAGCACTCTGCTGAGTATCGGGACCGACACCGTGAGCGGAGGGCTCTCTCTCTCCATCTCTCTCTCCCCCTGGGACAGCGCTGCCATCACCCCCAGCCCTCCTGCAGCTCTGCGGGACCCGCCCCCCCCCAGCACTGGGAACTGCAGCTCAGGGAAAAGGTGCCTGCAGCCAAAAAACACTGGGACTGAGTTACTGTTCTGTTTGTGGGTAATTTCATAGCTCTTGTTGTTCTTGTTTGTCTTGTTAGATATACTAGTAAAGAACTGTTATTCCTACCCCCATATCTTTGCCTGAGAGCTCTCTTAATTCCAAAATTATAATAATCGGAAGAATCACTTTTTTTTTTTTGTCAGTCCAAAGGGAAGCTTCTGCTTTCCTTGGCAAACACCTGTCTTTCAAACCAGGACAAGATGGTAATAGAATAAGGGGTGGATTATGTCCTGGTTTACAATACAAGATATATATTCTATTACCATCTGAGAAGGGTGATCATCCTTATCTCTGTGGGAAATATCTTCTGTTAATGGGCCATTGAGTCCTACTGTATAACTGATAAGATTACATCATCCCACTGGGAGATGTTCCAGCCAGAAGGACAAGCCAAGCCTTTCCTACCTAGATAAAAACTGAGGTTTCGAACACCAAAAGCAACCTTTTTCCACTGGATTCCAGAGGAAGAACTAGGCTTTTTTCCACATCATCGCTGGACCCTTTGGAGGAAAACTGCACCAGCACCCTGACTGACAGGGTATCAGGTTGTATTCTGGCTCTGTCAGTGGTTTTATTTTTATTATTGCATGTATTTTGTTTTTTCTTTTTTTTCTCTTCCCTATTAAAAATTGTATTACTGACTTGAAGTCTCACTGGTTTTGCTTTTCAAACCAGTACATTGTCACAGAAGGAGGATTTCAGTGAGAGGGGCTGGCAAATCCAGCCAGGTGGAGAAGGGAAAGAGGACTCTGCCATGAGAAAAGACAGGGCACAGAGAAGGGAAAACTATTAGAAGGGATGGAATTTGAAGTGATGGAAAGAGAAAGAAGAATCTCAAGGGTAGGCAGTAGCATAGGTGTTGCTAGTCATGGTGCAGAGTAATGTGGAAGGTTACAGAGCCAGAGGACGTTGCTGATGTATGCACAGAGAGCATGTGCTTCTTGTCCCCTCTGCGGATCACAGTGCATTGTCAGGGTCCCTACTGCCTTGGCACAGTCTGGGTGAAGGACCTGGATGGCCTCAGGTGGACCACTGGCTTCCTCCTACCGAGTGTCAAGTTTATCATCAAGGTAGGCAGTGCTGAGACACACCAAGGGTATCTTGTGGGTGACCAGTATGGCCAAGGTATGTCAGTAAATTTCCTGCACACATCAGTGGTGTCCCACTGGGTGATGTAGTGGTCAGGATACCACTGGAGAGGATAGTGTGTCCTACTGGTGGTCCCAGCACAACCGGGGTACGCCATACCTCCTGCTTGCTGTAGTGGCCACTCGAGATACTTTAAACAGCCTCAATTTGTGGCTTGGGCAGAACTGCCTGGCTTTGCAGCTCTCTGCAAAGTTCACCTGCCTTCAGACCTGGAAGATGGCATAAATACACAGAATTATTTCCCAAAGTGGAGACCACAAGTACCTCTGAAGTCAACCTTTCCAGACATCACTGGACAGATGCCTGTACAGATGCAAGGTGCTCTGGGTATTAGAGTGATCTCCTGTCTCTCTTATTGTCATTTGGTCAAAGGAGGGGATTCTCCCATTCTACTCCGTGCTGGTGCAGCCTCACCTCAAGTCCTGTGTGCAATTTTGGGCAACACAATATCCAGAAGACACAGAGCTATTAGAGAGCATCCAAAGGAGGACTACAAAGATGGTGAAGAGCCTTGAGGGTCAGCCATAGGAGAAGGGGCTGAGGACACTTCTTTTTTTCAGCCTGGAGGAGACTGAAGGAGACCTGAGGGGCAGGAACTGATCTCTTCTCTGTGGTGGCCAGTGACAGGACCGGAGAGAATGGTTTAAGTTCTGTCAGGGGAGGTTTAGGTTGGATTTCAGGAAAAAGTTCTTCACCCAGAGGGTGGTTGGGCATTAGAACAGGCTCCCCAGGGCAGTGGTCAAAGCACCAGCCTGACAGAGTTAAAGAACACTTGGACAATGCTCTCAAGCACATGGCGTGACTCTTGAGGCTGTTCTGAGCAGGGACAGGAGTTGGATTTTGATGATCTTTGTGGTCCCTGCCTACTTAGGGTGTGCTATAATTCTGATTCTCTGATCTTTCCAGAGTTGGTGTAGCACAGGGCAGGTGCCCCCTCAGCAGGTGTGTCCTGTGATGTGCAGTATGGATGCCCTTGGGACAGACAGTTCACGAGGGATGAGGACCCAGCAGAGCAGTGTCCACAGGCAGCCCTGTGTGGAGCAGGGCCAAGATGTTACACTGAGCCTAAAGTAATTTAGTTCACCATTCCCTGCCTGCCAAAAGCCATGCATTATCTTCCATTCTTTACTGAAACAGCTGGGGCTGGGGCCACCTTCCAGGAAGCATGTTCTGTTCACTATCCAGCACTACCATATTATAGTCCATGACTTCTTGCTGAGAGATGAGTGGAACTGCAAGGCTCCATCACTGAAGGGTAATTCAGCATAGATTAAGGAGCAGGGAGCAAAGGAAAAGCATTTGAAAATATTGTTGTCACAGCTCTCCCCTCTTCCTTATGTTCTCTTTTCACTCTAGCTCTCTAATAAAAACCTTAATCTAAAAATAATATCATCAAGAAGCCTTTTGCATTGACATGTGAAGCAATCTTTGCCTATGAGCTGCAAGATATCATCAGTTTGTGGAGCCTGACAGGACAGCTCTGTGACTGAAGTTTATTAGCAGGGCTGACAAGGTGGTGCCTGTCTGTCTGTGCCAGCAGCAAATCACAAGATTTCTAATTCAGAACCTCTAACAACAGTCCCTGCTCCTGGTTTTTATTTGTAGGACTGATTGAGGGCACTGTAAACCTGTAAGTGAGCAGTCCAAGGACCTGAGTTAGAGTCTGGGAGTCAGTCTCAGTGGGGAACAGCTTTGTGTGAGCACTGCCCATGATTCCCCTGGTTTACTGAGATAGAAGCCCCCCAAAAAAGGGAGCATGTGGGGTAATACACAAGAGAAGTAGGTTACCCATGACTTACTGGTATTCTTTATCTCTCTTGCCTCTAGAGAATGGCACTCTTGGAAATACACAGCTGTCATGCAGACCTTATCAGATAAAAGGCAGTTTGCCTGGGGAAAAAAATGCTTTATTTACTGAATTCTGATGCTTTGTACCAGATGACTCATTGTCACACTTCTTTTCCCTCTTCTCACTGAACTAGAATCGTGTAGCAAGTTACTTTCATCCGTTATGGCTTGTTGATAAGCTGAAAGGACAAATTTTAAACTTCAAGATTTTTCTTATCCTATGAGAGATGAACATCATTAAATTTTTCTCTCTGGTCAGCTGGTTGGCATTTGAAGCTGAAGAGTTCCACTTAGTATTAGTGACCTCACACCTCAAATTTAAATATTTCATAAAGTTATTTCCACTGGTTCTGGGACCCCCAAGTTGGGGGGATGAAGGTTGTTTGAAGTCCCCAGCTCTGCTTGCTGGATTCTAGCCAAGGACATTTGCATAAATATAATTCTTTGGGTATGATATTAAAAAATCACACAGATTCCAGTTTCCCAGCGTCTGATCCAGCTCTCTAGAAAGCTGTCAAGAGAATTATTCAGTTTTAATTAGAAATGGATAAAGACTTAGAATACAGTGGACCAACAATTTATTTTGCATGGAGTCGACAGAGTACAACTGGCTTCAATAAAGATGTGCCAGTTTACAGCATGTGACAAACTGACAACACACAGTTCCTTAACAGCTAAAAAATGCACTAACTTTACAGTCACTGGTTGATGTCAGGATTTGTGTGTCAAAACATTTGGATTTGAGCCATTGGAGGAAACAGGTGGCATGAATAACAAAAATCAAGTGAATATTTTTTCTTAATAGTAGTAGTTCCACCTCTGCTATTCTTTTATGCTAAGTGTCAAAATCCCAAATTTTTGCAGATGAGACATGTTGGTGTGTGCTAGGCTGAAAGAAACCCAAACTAGTACAGATTCTCGTAGAGAATATCCTCCAGCTTTTAGACCAGCAGTAATATTTGGTAGATTATGAAAGCTAGGGAGGCAAATAGACCAAGCCCTTAATTACATGTCCTGGAGAATTTCTAGATCCTGTTAAATTGATTTATTCTATTTTTATGAAATGAGAAAAAGGTCCACATGTGGGAGGCTCAATTTGTACAGAAATAAAATGGAAGATTAAGACAAGAGCACTACTTTATTACATATATCTGTTTTCCTTACAAAAATAAAAAAGGTAATTATTAGTTAATTTAATTACTTCAATTATACAGACCCATTATAATAGCTTTTGATCATGTTAAATAATGACACAACAATTATGAGGTAAAGTTCACCTAAGAAAAGCCATCACAGTAGGCATTTGGGCTCAAAGGGGTGGGTGCAGTTAGCACACAGCAGGGTTTTATGTAGATAGAGTTTGAATAAAGTAAACTGATTTTTAACCAACCATGAGGACCACAAAAAGAAAAATTATCATGCTCCTTAAGGGAACAGAAGTGCAGCCATCCCCATGGGAAGAGAATTAGACTTCACTTCTCAATGAAACTGAATTTCAGCAAGATTCAGTAATTAAACTGCTTGCTTTAGCAGTCAGGATATTTGCAGTCAAATGACTGTTTCTTCCTGCTTAATTGATAGGGAGGCACATTTGCATTCTGTGCTTGTCTAAGTCACAGCCAAACCACGGCATTTTCTGCTTTGAGGCCAAAGGCTGGAGAGGAATCTGAGCACTTGGCAGAAGCCAGAGGTCAAACCCCACCACCTCCACTCGTGTTGGGCTGCAGTACCTGGCTCTCCAAGAACCACAGCGAGCCCTGCTTGTCACTAGCTATTCCCATCAAATTAAGGGAAGGTTTGAGATAGAAATGGCAACCCCTTTGAGGTTTTGTGTTTCACAGGCAGCTTATCTGTATTAAGTTGTGCCGGTATATGTTGATGCAAACATTTGCCTTGGGCTCTGAGACAGTTTGATTGCTTTTATTAATGTGGGGAAAAGCTTTCACAGGGAGTGGACCACGGACCAGCTGTCTGTCACCAGGATGTTTTGAGGAGTTACAGGAAATGAAGTGCTGGAGGCATGTGAGATTGCTTGAGATTCACCCTGAAATTACAGCTTTTTCCTAGCGGTTCAAAGGCAATTTCTGTGATGCTCCATTCCTCCAGGCCTTAGGAATTAAAAATAGAGCAGGTCATTTGCATTAGCCTGAGCCCCACCACCATCAGCATCAAACCTATGAGTTGTCACCAGTTGATTTCTTCGGGAACACAAAGAAGTTGGTCCCAAATGGGATGCTGTGTGCAATGCCCTAGGGCTGACTGGCACCCCAGGCTCCTGGTGCCCAGCAGAGCTGCTGCTTCAAACCTTCCTTGCACCACAAAACACAGCTGATCATGTCACTGCTGACCACAGAGCAGGAGCAACAAGTCTGTGGGAGAAGAGGTGAAACAGCAAAGGCTGGGAAAAGAAGTGAATCTGAGCAGACAGAAAGAGAAGAGGAAAGGAAGGGAAGGAATAAGGAAGAGTGGCATTTCAGTGGACTGGTAAGGAGGAAAATAAATGTATCTGGGAAGAATTACATTTGCTCACTCCTTTCTAAATTAAGACCTGTAAACTAAAGTAAAGAAAATAATTGGTGCAAACAAGAAGCAGGTGCAAAGTAGGATGCAATTTGTGGCTGGTAATGAGGAAGAGGATTTTTCTTCCTCATGCAGAGGAAATGCCAGGATAAAAAGGGAAGCAGATGCTGGCAAGATGCTGGCAGCTTGAGTGAGAGGTAATGTCAGAAAAGTCAGGAGGGGACAAGACTAGTCACTTTTCATGATTTTTCAGTTCCCATAATGGCCTTTTTTATCAGATTACAAGATTATTTGAACTGGAGGAAAGAGTGAAAATTGATGTCTTGCTGCGTATGCATGAAGGACAGAAGCGCAGCAGCCAAGTGGAGGGACTCAGATGAGTCCCAAATAGAGACAGAAATGCACAAGTGTGAAAAGAAATGCCAAAAGTTCTCCCACAGCTTGTGTACAAGCAAAATTCCTCCTCACCTTATCAAAATCCCTTGGAAATTTGAAACACTGGAAAACTATTTTTGGTACGATAAACAAGAAATCTAGTCCCCAAGAGGAAGTCTATATAGAAACAGAATATAGAGAGCTGTTTAAGGGATAGTTTCCTATAAAACTTCAAATCTGTTGTAAGATTATATGAAGAAATTTTTAGTGTTATTATTCCTTCAGAAATTTCCTAAGCTGTGTGACTGTACTTGAGCTCCCCTAGGTCTTCCTGCCCCATGTTCACCCTAACAAAGCAATGATTGATGGATATTACCATAAGAAGGCTGCTCTTTTGCCCCTGAGGGAACACAGGATTTGGTACTAGGCAAGCTGCTACTGCAAAACACCACCATGATACCTCCTGGACCCATGGCTGGGATAGCCACCACCTGATCTTGTCAGTGAGGGCTAATTTGTAGCTGCAGATTCAGACTGTGAGGATGTGCTGTTGGGCCAGCTGCATGAGCTTCCACGCAGGCTCAAGCCAGCTGGACATACAGATGTGGTAATTTTACATTCAAATTGTCCAATTTTTTTCTTTTCTTTTTTTTTTTTTTGGCGAAACTTACATTGAAAAGCTTGCCATGGATCTGCCTGTGTTTTCTTTTTCTCTGAGTTACCTTGTGGTATGCTAATCGCAGATCAGACAATGCATTCCTGGGCTTGCCAGCATCAGGGCTTGACATGAGTCAGAAACTTTGAGTGTTTGGATTGATTTCACTAACAAGATGAAGCCACAACACCTCTTGGATGGGCATAATTTATTTCAAGGTCACTACAGTGGCTTTCTGCAAGATACGAACATCACCACCCTGGCTGCATCTTCCAGCAGTCATCAAGCCATTACTACTTCAGGTTGGCTACACCCCCTGCAGCAGTGGCTTGAATATGACTTGATGATTCCTGAAGTCATTCTCTCCCTCCTACACAATTTTCATTCACTGCCTGATTTCTCTTCTTTTTGTGCTTGTTAGCTTATAACTAGCTAAGTCAAAGTCACCTTTTATCATGCGTGATCCAAAAAATATCCTGGAAGTAATACTCGGAACAGTGAAACATAATTAGAAGCTTGCCAGTTCCTGAAGCAGCTGTGATGAATCTGTGTTTCTCCAGACAGTTTGCTAAAATAAATCAGTGTGGAAGACAGTAACCCTTGTGATGGGATTTACTGTGGGTTTTTCTCTAACTTTGTATGTGGTTTGTGTGTTGTCTCTCTAAAAGAGTAACCAGAATGAATAGCCATGGCCATAGGTCAGGAAGTATTCCCAAGTATTCCCAACTCTTCCTCTCCCACAATGTAGGACACTGCAAGATCAATCCTAAATTCAGCAAAAATATAAGAAAATGTAAAAATTTCCCTCTGTTTGGTAAGGGAGCAGAAAAAAAGGGTGTTCATACACTACAATTTATTGCCTTGTATTTAAACTACTTTAACCACTCACCCCTCCCCTTTTGTGTCTTCAATAAGGAACCAAAAAATTCTTTAATGGCGGTTGTTACTACAAAAACAAGCCAACAGTAACTTGCTATAAACCCCTGATTTAAAGTTGATTGTTTAATCTTGCAGCAGTAAATCCAAGACTACATGAGATGCAAACCTGATTCCTTCTTTAGCCCAAGACACTCCTTTATCATCAACTCATATGCATCAAAAGGCAGAATTTAGCCCAGCACAGCTCTTCTTTTATGATCTTACATGTAAATATTACTTTTCTATCCCCTGAGGCCATTTAGATATTCTGAAGAAATTAGAGACAAAGATGTAGCATTTCTCAGTTCGAGTGATTAAATCAGCTTAATAGAAACCCAGGATCAAGGAAGAGCATTTCCTTCCTAACTCTCTGAGTTCCTGGTGGGCTCAGCTCTGGGGCAGGAATGATCCACTAACCACATCCTTAATCACAGCTCCTGAGAGATGGCTTGTGTGTTGTCTGCTGTATTGTACAGGGTATGGCTCCCAGTTACAGAAGTCCAGACTAGTTTTACCCTAAGTTTATCAGACTAATTCAGATCACACTAATTTAAATGTCACTTCAAAAATAAGATAAAAAGAATGCACCCCATGTGTGCCATGACTTCACACAATTTTCTTCCCTTTAAGAAAAAAAAGCATGCTAACAATTCAGCTGGTACAAATTTCACTTAGTGTCTGAAATAACCAGAATGTATTTCAAAATAAATTCTTTACTTCTGCTGTAATTTTCCCCAGACTTGAAGAATAATGAACGGTTTTATTTCCCCCCCAAGCTCTGCAGTTCCTCAGTGGAATTCTTCTCTCCAGCTTCCCAAGTTCAGTCACTTCCTCAAGATGCAATTTCAAGCTAATAATACTAATAGTTCTGTGCCTGGCATTCCTCTACAGTCAAGGACCTGGAACAGGATTCACATGGGAGATGTTTGTTTTGGGTTTGTTGAGGGGGTTTTTTGCCTCTTGTGACAAGTGCCATCACTGACTCAGAATTTTCTTAGGTTAGTGAAACAGCTTCTGGAGTTTGCTACAGTGCTGTCTTTTAAGACTGTGCACTGATGATCTGCACCCTTATACACTTTGTGGAGCTCATTACATTAATTGTTTGACCTTTCCTCTAATGAAGTGAACATTCTGCTGCTCTCTCTACTGTCCTTCCTGGGCAGAAAACTGGCTGACAGGTTTGGCACAAAGGTTTATAGTGAATGGGGGAATACCAGGCCAGCAGCTAGTCACTAATGGGGTTCTGCACGGTTCTATTTAGGGCCAGTGAACTTCATAAATGCCTTGGACATAGAATCAAAGGTATACTAAGGAAGTTTGCTAATGATACTAAATTGAGAGGAGCTGTTCACTCTGAAGGCAAAGTGGCCCCTCAGAGAGACCTTGACAAATCAGAGACATGGGCAACCCCCAAGTGTATGAAGTTCAGAAAGCGAAAATGCCGGATTCTTCACCTGGGACAGAACAACCCTGGATGTACAGACTGGGGGATGAGAGGTTGGAAAGGAACCCCATGGAAAGGGACCTGGGGGTCCTGGTCGATGGCAAGTTGAACCTGAGTCAGCAGTGCCCTGGCAGCCAGGAGGGCCAACCCTGTCCTGGGGACATCAGGCACAGCATGGCCAGGCAGGCAAGGGAGGGGATTGTCCTGCTCTGCTCTGAGCTGGGGCAGCCTCACCTCCAGTGCTGGGGGCAGCTCTGGGTGCCACAATATAAAAGGATATGAAGCTGCTAGAGAGGGTGCAGAGGAGAGCCAAGGAAGCTGAAGGATCTGAAGGGGAAGCCATGTAAGGAGCAGCTGAGGTCACCTGGCTTGTTCAGCCTGGAGAAGACCGAGGGGAGACCTCATGGTGGTCTACAACTTTATTGTGAGGAGTAGAGAAGAGGCAGACACTGATCTCTTCCCCATGGCAACCAGTGACAGGACCCAAGGGAGCGTTCTGAAGTTGTGTCAGGGAAAGTTTAGGGTGGGATACTAGAACCCCTAATTGTTTTGGGTATTTGGACACTGGAACAGGCTCCCCAAGGAAGTGGTCACAGCCCCAGGTCTGATGGAATTTAAAAAGTGTTTGGACAACAGTTTCAGGCACAGTGTGTGACTCTTGGGATGTCCCAGTCAGGTCCACAAGTTGCACTTTGATGATCTTTGTGGGTTCCTTCTAACTCAGGACCATATAATCATTTCATAGAATGGATTGGACAGGAAAGGACCTTAAAGATCACCTCCTTACAACCCCCTCTGCCATGGGCAAGGACACCTTCCACTTTGCAAAGAAGGCTGGTCAAAGCCCCATGCAGCCTGGGCCTGAACACTTCCAGGGTTATGGGGCAGCTATAACTTCTCTGGGCAGCCTGTTCCAGTGCCTCATCACCATCACAATAAAGAATTTCTTCCTAATATCTCATGTAAACCTACCCTCTTCCAGTTTGAAGTCTTTCTCTCTTGTCCCAAGGCTACCTGACCCTGTAAAAAGTCCCTTTCCAGCTCTTTTGCAGACCCATTTGAGGTACTGCAAGGTGCTGTAAGGTCTTTGATGGGCCTTCTCCAGGCTGAGCAACCTCAGCTCTCTCAGCCTGTCTTCCTAGGAGAGGTGCTGCAGCCCTCTGAGCCCCTTCCCAGCCCTCTGGTCTCACTCTGAGAGGTCCCTGCCTTTGTAATGAGGACCTCAAAGCTGGATGCAGCACTGCAGGTGGGGTCTCACCAGAGCAGAGCAGAGGTGCAGAATCCCCTCCCAGGATAAGATTCGCTTTCTGGATTGCAAGTGTACATTGTCAGGTCATGGCCAGCTTCTTATTCACCAAGTCCTTCTCTTACCAAGAGCTGCTCTGAATAAATTCTGTTAGTGCTCGGAATTGCTCTGACCCCAGCACAGGACCTTGCATCAGAGATATTCTCTGATTAAACAATTCTCTGAGCTGTCAGGGTAGCTTTTCATCAAATGTAGTCCAAGATAGAGAGAGATACAACATGGATCCCTGCTAATGGTAGCAGATGCCCTGTTCTGTCCTATTCACATGTGAAAGGACATGAGAGACCTCTGACAGGAAGCAGCTGCTGCCATAAAGAAGCATAATACAGTGAGTGAAGCTGAAGATGGCTCCTTAAAATCCTTTAAATGTTAAAAACCAATTCATAAATCATAAACAGAATCACAATTTTCAACCATACAAATTTAAATAATGTTGCTATGATTGATGTAAGATTGGAATCTCTTGGCCTGAAAGTCACACTGGGCTTAACAGAGCAGAGTTAAAGTTCTGTCTTGGAGAGAGAGAGCTGAAACAACCTGGACCATCACCCAAAATACTGACAGGACACTGGCCAGTGAAAAGTCACATGGTGTGACTCGCAATGCTTTACAAAGTGAGTTTTGTGTGAAGAACATGTATGTGAACAGAAGCAGTAAGAACACAGGAAGGGAAAAGGAAGAGAACATAAATGTTGGAAGCAAAACACAGAAGACAAAGTAAGAAAAAGCTTTATTTCAAAGAAAATTTCTGAGTGCAAACAAACAAACAATACAAAGTAATAAAATGGAAACATTATTTTCTGTTGGTGAATTCTTACCATACAAGGGAAAACAAGAAGTTCTTTCCACAATGGGTGGATCTGTTGGGTCACATGAAAGAAACAACAAGTTCCATCAGCCATTCTTCTAACAATCAGGAATCAGGGATGAAGAAAGTAACAGGAAGAACCAGGATTATATCCAGGGAGATCTGGTTTTTAAACCCCAGGAACTGCAAGGGCAAGAAATACAAGGTTAAATGTAGGTCAGCTGCAGAGCTAGGGAAGTCCCCAGTGAGCAGATCATGGGCTAGGATTTGAGAAATCTGATAGCACTTCAGATTTATCTTCCACTTCACTGTGCTGCATTTTAGTCCCACTGATGTGAAAGAGAAATATTTCCTACCTACCAAAATAAGCAGTGAGGAACAAAGTAATTTAACACTCTGGAGATACTGGTGTGATTTGCTGCCAGACAGACAGCAACTGAACTCCACAAAAGGCCAGCTAGGTTTTCATTTTACCTGGGACTCCTTTGCTTGGATAGAGCCTGAAAACCTCCTACAATTTACAGCCCTTGAGCCCAAATATACTTGCAATGCCAGACCTGAGTCTCACCAGAGCTGTTTGGAGTATGGTCACCTGGGTGACCTGGGTTTCACTAGATTCACTGAGGTGAAACAAGCCATGAGGTGATACTGGTGTTAATAGTGCCCAGATTGTGCCTGCATCAAAGGCTTCTAGCAAAAGGCATGCTAATCAATAGAATTCACAACTAAATTATTTGGATAAGTAATAGATAAACTATATAACTTATTGCATAAAATGTGTCATTAAATGTTATTTGTGAACTAGGTAGTCCAGCATGAAGATTAAGTTGACTGTCCAAAGCAGCAGGAAGGTCAACTCCCCTTCTCAGCCACATCCCAGAAGTACCAAGGCACACCTCAGGTTCCTCACCAGACTGATAGACCGAGGGTTTCCTTACTCATCCGCAGAGAGCAGACAATGACGTTTCCTCTGTTGTCTCTTCACAGGGCAGGAGGCTGGCTGCATCTGCCACAGGACCTCACAGCAAGCTGCTGCTGATAAGAGCCCCAGCAGTCCTTGCTGGCTGTCACCATCCCATCAGCAGCAGCCCTGAAACCACCAGCACTTCCCCTGAGCCTCTCATCTGACACAGTCCCTCACTGGACACACACCAGCCCTCAGAGCCTACCTGCACCACCACTTTTAGCAGAAGCAGCCACACAAGCATATCTCACAACCTGTTTAACTAGCAACAAACTGCAGAAATTAGTGAGGGAAAGGAACAAATACGGATCTTCTAGGAGGTTTTAAGCTGCTTACCCAGTTTACTCTAGTCTTCCTAAGGATGTTTTCTCATTCATAAAATTCTGGTATAGACAGAAAAGGGTTTCTCAGACTGCTTTGCTTGTAGAAGCACAGCATCTTAGGCAGGTAGGTGAACTTTTTCTTTAAAGAAGTGCCTAGGTTGTTCTGGCATGAAACAGCTTAAAATCACAGGCATATGTTAAAACAATTTCTCCATAGGATTCTTCAAATTAAACAGTGTCCTTACTAAATTATTTATAGGAGGATGATTTTTCAGATAAGAAAGTTAAATAGTCCCATTAAATGCTTCCATACCACGAGTTTAGAGAGAGAGAGCATTTACAAATAAAATTTAAAAATCCCCCAAACTGAAAATGCTGTACCAACAAGAAAGCCCAGTCTCAATGTAGAGGCTCTAGATGTCTCTAAGAATCCTTGTCAGGTTAATCTTAGACTTTGCACACACAAAAATCCTTCTCTGGCTGGAGAAAAACACTGAAAAATGGTGAGTAGAAAGCAGCTTTTTTTCAGAAAGTTGGGAAAAGGAAGCTTAGCTAGGTGTAAAGCTAAGTGAAATCCTCCCAGTGGAATCACTGGAATATTCTTAATACACGAAATATTTTAGGTTTTAAACTCTATACCTCATAGTGTCACTGTACTGCATCTATAGACTATCAGACCACTAGGCTTCCTATCATTTCTCCTGATACTTTTTTCTATTTCAAGACTGTTGGAATCCAAACCCATTACAACAGTAGTAGTTGAAGAGCTGCCTGACTATTGAGATGAATGGTGTAGGTTTATCCTCAAGTGTACTCAGTGCTGGCAGATGTGAGACACTTCCCAGGTGATCACATCCAACCTCTATCTCTCAGCAACTTTATCACTGGGAGACAAGAGCATTAGCTGTGGGAATGGGCTGGAGGGCCTGCAATAGCTTTTACCTGATGGCCTGATGAGATTCCCTTTTCCATTTCTTGCTGAAAAAAAGATAAGACCAGCCACAACCACTGCTATGAGCTGTGGCAAATTTCTCTGCTTTTGCTTTCACGCAGAGAAGCCCACGCAGCTCTTCCCAACACTTTGTATTGCCTTGGTGCTTCTGGTATTGGCTGGCTTCTTCAGTCTATGCAGCTGGTTCGAGACTTCCTTTCACCAGGAGAGCGGAAATAACATCTGTTCCCTTACTATGGCAAAACCAGCCTCTTGTGACATTGGTGCAGGCTTGGAGCAGGTGAAATCCATGGCCTCCTCTGCTAAGCTTGGAGGTGAGTTTGCAAAGCATGAATGCTTATCAGGAGCAGGCGAGGTCTGTTGAAGGCTTGCCTAAGCAGTTTACAGGCATACAAACACAAAATCTTGGCATTTCCTTCAGTTTCATTTCTTAGGTTACTCAGTGTAGTCCCTCGTTTTGGTGACCTCAGTTCTTGATGGTGTTTTCCCCATGTGAGTTATTGGATGCCAGTAACTTCATTATATGTCTCTTATTGCAATGCAGCACACCGCTTCAGTTCCTGTACAATGTCCAACACTTTCAGGAATTGTATCAATCCTAGAAGAGTCTGATCCTGCTCTTGTTACAGGTAATGACAGAACTTTTCCATGAAACTCCTGAGTGCTAACTACCCGTTTAATTTCACTCCTCAGAAGGCAATGAGAATAACAAGTGGCAGCAGCCAGTTCTTGAGAGCAGTCCCAGCATTTAGGCTGCTCACAGCCCCAAAACGTTGTTCTGGCAGCCAGGATTGACAGCATGGTGGGATTTGTCCTCCCCTCCCATTTCCAACATCAGATCCAATTGATCTGCTGTCCAGTACCTGCTGCTGGGGATATGTGTTTATTAAGGTTAAAGCTGATCTCACTGTGATACATAGCATCCACTGTTCTACCTAGCACCATGAACCTAAATTTTCTTTAGCCATTCTTCCCTCCCCTGCTCATCCTGGCAATATCAACTGGAGAATTCCCCTCAAGAAAAAAAAAAAATAAAACAAGCTGTGCATTGTTGGAAACCCAGTTATGATACCAGAGCTGAGATCTGGGCACTAAGGCTGCTAGAGTGAGTTTGATAGTGCATTTCCCAAATACTTTTTTTTTTAACATTTTAGGAAAATTAGCTGGCCAGACACTGGAAAATTCAGGAGCAGCTCATACATTTCTAAGTAAGTGTAAATCCCTAGGGATGTTCACTGATGAGTTTAGCAGCTTCTGTAGAAAGTCACTAGCTGCTCAAACATATAGTTATGTGTTAACAAGCTTAACAGGGAAAAAAATAACAATGATTCAGTAACTGGAGTATGGGATACTTTCCTTCCTTGTTTCCTTGCAGATTAGAGGCATCTTATGTACCTTTACTTGTCCAAGTTAAAAAAATAATATAAAATGACCTTTTAGGAGCCCTTCAGCAGTCGGTGTTGTGCTACAATCATATGGACTCAAGAGCAATGTAATTTCCTGGCCAGGGGAGTGTGGAGCAAACTATGGCTTCTCACATAATCTGCTTCCTTGGACTGCTGAAATTCATACTGCACCAGCAGTGCTTTTCCCCGATGACAATTCAAAGCCTAGAGAGCTTTGGTTTTTACCCTATTTAAAAATAAATACATGCTAATTATAGGACAAAAGTAAAAAATCTCCACTCCACTGTGCTGTGCAATTCTTCTCCTTGGCATGGGCAGAGGGTTCAATGCACCTTTGCTGTGAGCAGTGGGGAGGGCTGAAAAGGAAAAATCAATGCCATTTCTTGTTCAATTAAGTTCATTGTGATTCAGAACCACCTCCTCACACTGCAGAGCCTGCAAGAGATCAGTGCTGCAATCACTACCTTTTAACAGCTTGCTTTCTCCGTCTGGACTGCACAAGTTGCTCACTGGCAGGGCATCACACTCCGAGAAAAAGAAAACATGGGGGAAAGAAAAAAAGCATCCTTACAGCCCCTCTGAAATAAATGGTTGTGAATCGCGGGGCTTCAGGTGGGCATTTCACAGATGGGGAGAGAGGGCAGTTTCCTCAATGAGTCATTTTATTTAGATGTCAGAACTACTGTTGTCTTTTTATCCTTCAGTACAAAGTTTGCTGTCCTTGCTGGCTGGATGAGAAATATCCACAATACCTATCCTGCTGCTTGGTCTCGCTCAGACTAAGCAGTATGATGGTCTGGCTCAAAGACTTTTGGAAGTCAATAGAAAGATTCTGAGGATTCTGTTGGACTAGAGCTCAGATCAGACCAGGAGTCAGGGGCTGTCAAGAGGTCATGACCAAAGGATTTTCAGGGGCCCCCACCCTCTCCTTCACTTTCACTATTCTGAGGCGACTGTAAAAAAACAAAAACAAAAAAGAAACAAAAACAAGAAAACAAACAAACCAAACCAAAAAATCAACAAAAAAACCCCACACCTGTCTGTGCAGTAGAATGGATAACCTGGAGAGGTTTTTATTCCAAGCCCCAGCGTGCTGAGGATGACAAGGTCTACCATGGAGCAGGGTGCCCCCTCAATGCCAGCACCAGCATCCTGCAAGCCTGCTCAGCACCTCCCGAAAGAGGAGACCACATGCTTGTGAGCATGTCTCACTCTAGTGACAGGACAGAAAAACTACAGCAGCCTGCCTCTTCCCAGCCTGCCTTTAATGGCTACTGCCTCTTCCCCAGCTGCAGGGGCATCTCCAAGACTCTTGGGGGTCAGTGCCCAAATTACTAGGGTCTAGCAGAGTGAGCAGTTCATTACAAAACCCAAAGATGAGAATGATTAGGCATGGCACAGGAAAAGAACAACATGAGAAAGAGAAGTAACTCCTTAATGTAACTAGGCAAAGGTCTTTGGTGCTCACAAATACAGTTTTAGGTCCTGGATGCATTTAAGCTAATGGCAATGAATAAGTGATGCATGAAACACCTTAGTTCACAGCCAGCCACCTCCGTTTCCAGCTTCTTTATTGCACTGCTACATCATGCTCAGGAGCAGGACAAGTCCTCAAGGAGGCTGCTGGCTGTCTGGGGCTCTTCGGCACTTATGAACAGCAGCCGTGGAACTGCTCTTGGCTTTTCCAGCTGCAATCACCTGCATGGCAGCTGACACATGACAGTGATATTTGAGTTAATTGTGCCAACTGGGGCATGCACAAAACAAATGTGGCCCAAATGCAGGTTCTGAAGAAAGACTTTTTTTAATGAATGTAAACTTCTCTGCTCAAACCATGCTTTTGAGAAATCAGTTTGCAGCTCACATCAGGAAGAAGCTTTCTACTCAGATTCGCAGGACTTATCTCTGACCTTTCCCAGTTTCCAGTGTCATAAATAGGTTCCTGAAGCTAATAGTAGAGAAGGAGGTGAAGAAGTTGCCTGTTCTCAGCATCTTTGCAAATCAGACTGCGGATGTGTGTACAGACCCATAATGTGTTTACTTGTCATAGAGCCCTTCTCACCTCTGTATACATTTTTCCTCCATGATTTTATCCTTCCTAGGAAAGTGAGATCTCACTTGAAGTTCTTGCAATGCCCGTGTGAGTGACTGAACATCTGTCCTAGCAATGTTCTCATCAGCCCACAATTAATTAACACATAGGTTTCCTGCTCCCTAAAGCCACAAGTTCCCCTGAAATTTGGATTTTGTGACTAAGAACTGATGAAGAAAGATGTTGAAGCAGTATCTTCCTATGATAGCTGGAAATCTGATAAGGTTGGTTCTTTAAATATATATTTATGGCTTTTTCTAGAACAAATCATATTGACTGTTACAAGGAAAACTCAGAGTGGTATTTCAGTTATTGAAGTCCTACTGTAACTGAAGGTTAATAGCTGCTGTGGCAGTAGATACTCTATAAATCAATGGCAGAAACACTTGAATCAGAATATCACCCCACTGAGGTACATCCCATCTCACTGTGGTCAATAGAAGTTGTGCTGCCAATGTCCGTGGAAGCAGGAAATGTTCACGTGTCAGCAAATTTTAATACTAGTTATTGATGCATATTGAGGATATTGGCTTTATGCACCCAGTTTTTGTTCTGACAATGGCGCTGTTTACTCCGGAACTGAAGTTTGGTTCTGAACCAAGATCCAGAATTTGGTTGATGGTATTTGCAACCAGAGAAGCTGAAATTATCTTAATGCCATGAGACTACATTCAAGGTTATTACCAGGCACTCAGGATGACAAGTGTCTGGGCCAAGGTGTCTGTTAAGGATGTCAGAGAGTGAGCAACAGCTCTGTCATGGCTCATTACAAACCTTCTGATTCCTTACGTGGTGTGGATTTCACCATAAGGAAGCAGTCACTGGAACAATCTCCAAAAGGATGGGGTGGACTCCCCAGCACTGGAGGTTTCCAAGACACGACTGGACAGTGTGCTAGATAATCTCATCTAGACTCCCTTTTCCATCTAAGATTGGATCAGATGATCTCTGGAGGTCTCTTCCAACCTGAGTTGTCCTATGGTTCCCTATTGTGTGACAATAGTAATTTTGGATGGTGGGAAATCCACCCATAAAGGCCTTTACACAGCCATTTTCCAAGTCTATATACCTCCCTCTAGCCTATAATCAAAAGTTCATTACACTTGTGATCAAAATTAAAAAAAAAAAAACAACAAAGATTGGCTTTAGGCTTCTGCTTCTTGAAGGAAAATTTCAGTGGTAAGGATGCCAAGAGATGATACTGCTTTTCTTCTGAGACTGCTTTACTGAAACCACCCCTCTCTTTTGAAACATCCACAGGCACCTTAAGCAAATCATGTGTTGCAAACATAATTGTAGTGGGTGTGAACTCCATCTGGCTAGGGAAGCGCAGGCTCTCATGCCTCCCCTCAGCACGCCTGGGCTCAGCAGCAGAGCCAGTGCCACAATCAAACATAAAGGGGTCATGCTAATAAGCAACATTTTGAGTGCATGCACAGGCACCCTCCTAAAAATATATCCCAGAGGAGTGTAGTTAAATGCAAACACTGCTCTTTCTGTAATAGATAGTGCTTTCCCTACTGGATTGGCTGGCACAAGCTGATCATGGTCAAGTGATGCCTTGCTTTTTGAAGACTGCTTTTTTAAAGAAAGTATTGGAGAATGAACACAGAGACTGAGCTTTTCAAATGAACATAGAGGAGTCTGGCATTCTGGAATTCCCCTTTGAAAATCACAGAAGCTGGGTCTGAAGTTTCCATTATTCTAATCACTTTCTAAGTTTATATCAGATCATTTTTTAATGTCTCAAATAGTTACAAATACCTCAACCAGCATTTTTCATTTTTTTAAAGATTTGGTATCAAGCAATAATATCCCTTTTACATCCACTCAGCCATATACTATTTTCTTCCCCAATTTTGTATTTTAAACCAGAGCAACAGTTCACATTTCAGAAATATATTTTGACAAGCATGAAATGACAATGATTTTCATGGTGAATGATAAGTGCCATTTTAGTACTAGTTTCTAGAGAGATGTGGGGCAAGTTCTGGTGCATAACTTTTTTATGCTTAGCTGAAGTCAGACACATCCAGCCAGTAATGAAGCCAGGTATCTAATGAACAAGACCACCCAAAAAAACCCTTTAGACGTCTGGCTGTTAGTGAGAGGTGTTTCTTTAATCCTACCTGTCACATTTTCAGTGTGTTCTCATCATTTTTCTGCTTAAATATAATCTTGGAGGATCATACTTTGAACACTATTCATTTATCAGCAGGATTTGATATTTGCATGTATTTTTCTGGCTGGCCACCTTGCTCTAGGGAAGGTAGCAGCTGAGGACTGGCAGCCACAACAGGAGCAAGGACAGCCACCTCTGCAGGACTGTAAGGCTGCCAGTCAGTCCATCCCTCCTTCTCAGGAGACCCACGAGGCAGGAGGGTGCAGGGGCACAAGCCACTGGTTCCTGTTTCCATCAGCTTCTCCAGGGCCAGGTCTCTGGCTGACGGTGAGGGAGAGAAAAAGCAGGCGATCACCTCCTGGTAGAGGCGATGTTACTGCAGGATGAGCTAACAGCGAATACATTGCCCAACACCCACGGGAGGGACTTCTTAAATATCACCGTGATCGCTGGACCCTCCCCTTCAACCTGAGACGACGCTTAGAATAAATCAGTCTCTGACTGACAGTGCCAAAGATTTAGTTTTTATCCCCATTACTAGCCTGAAAACATGAAATAAGAAGCCCATGGCGTGAGCTGTTTGAAGAGATATTTTGCATTTTAAAAAAGGGATGAAGGGAAAAAGAATTTGTGGGGATACAGGCAGCTTTGCTGGGGAAAGCATCTCTCTGTTACCTTGAGCCGGCTGCCTCTTTTGAGTTTCAGCCATGACAGTCAGCAAGCCAAAAACTAAATGAGAAAACACATCTCCTAAACGTGGTGGGTCCCCTTGTGGTAGATGATTTCGATGGAGCTAACCTGGAATTAAATCATCTGCCCAGCACACTGCTCTGTGCCTGGCAGCAGCAGCACAGGGCTGCCTGCCCCAGTATCCAGGCAGCCCCTGGGGCACACGGAGCAGCCCACGGCTATGTGGAGTGCCTGTCGCTATCTCTGGCAGAGCTATATCTGGCCAGCAGCCGTGGGCTCTGTCCGTCTGCCTCCACCACGGCATGACACGGCAGCCAACCCTAATAAGTGGAGCATGAGGCTGCTGCTGCCAGGGTGGAGAGGTTTTTCTTAAAAATAAGGGCAAAATCGTGCTGGTGAGCAAATTGTCCTAACGGGAACCGAGCAGGGCACCGTGGGACGCTCCTCTCCTTAATCACAGACTGATGTCTCTTAGAGATGGGCTGATATTCAAGCACCTTCTAAAACATGACACCTTCTAATGTCAGGTTGGGGAAAAAAAATAAAGAAAAAACAAAGGGCAGTCTGATAAACAACTGTCCCCACTTCATCCTGCTCCCCGGCTCCAATAGAGCTGAGAGTGCTGCTATTTGAGATGGGCAGAAACCGCTGGCTTTTGTTCAGAATCTATAGTGCAGTGGGCACCTTCCTGGGGCAGGGAAGGTGGTAAGACTGGAGTCAAGCTTGAATTTCAGACAGATCTGGACTGCCCCAAAAGTCAAGAACATTTAGAGGAATTTGGCCAGACCCTTTTCTCCTCTGTAATTGATGCCTCTAGCTGTAAGATCTCTTTTTGTTGTTACTTGGCCAGAAATCCCCTAGAAATGCCTGTTCTTATGAGATTTGTGGCCAGACTGCCAGAGGCTACAGTCATTTCAGCAGTGATGGACATATCAAAAGCCAGATATTAAACTCTTCCTGATTGTGCAATGGAAACTACCCCATAGTTCATTCCAAAGCAGATTTGCAGAGTGTAATATTCAACCCAAGCTTCTTGGAGCCAGCCCAACCTTTAACCTGAAGCTCTAGCCTCAGGGGGAAAAAAAAAAAAAAAGCAAGAAAAAAAAGGCAGACAAAACCATAGGAGAATAGAAGATATGTATATAAATCGATAAGAAATAATAAACCACCAAACCAATACAGTTATCAGTAGGGCAGAGAAGTGAAATTAAAGATCTCTCTTGCTGCAGCCTCTGTGATCTGGTGCTCCTGCAAAGGTGTTTTGTCCTTCATAACAGCAAACACAGCCACAACTGGCCAAGAACTGGCAAGTCCAATGTTTATACCCATGTAGCTCAATCCACACTCCTTTCATCCTCTTCCTTTTTTGTGCTGATAATGCACCCACTGTGAGGTATAAAAGGTCTTTTGGGCTATCTAACCCATCCCTCTGGAGAAAAGGACAGAGTTCCACATTTTGATAACTGCTTCAATATCTCCTATGCATTATAAAATCCCTCATCACCACAGCAGCAAAAAGCTGGGTAAAAGTGTTTTGCCTTAGCTTAATCTTGAACTCAAAACTTTTGCTGCTTTGAAGAACTTTGTGCACAGTGCAAAGCTTAACCTTCACTTCCTTGACATTGACAATGTCTTCAGGAAGGTGTAAAAGACAACCCTACTCTGGGCTGCATCTTTATGGTGGAATGAATGGAAGGGCAAGCTGCCAGGGGACACAGCCCCATGGTCTGTGCCTTGCACTTCATTCACTACCATGTGCCCATGTGCTGAGCTGGCTCTGAGAGCTGGCTGAAAATTAATCCTTTTATTTTTTTAATTCCTCAGATTAGTTTTCAGCCAGCTCTGTCCTCTAATTCCTCTCTCTGTCCATAGTGGAAATCTATAAATAGGAAGGAAAGGTGGAACAAAAAGAAATTATGGGAAGGTACAGAGGTGTCAAGCCAGCATTTTTCAACTGCAGGGCCCAGCTGATGGCTGGCGTAGTTACCCAAAATTACCCTTGCCTTTGAGTTGGAGAAATAGAGCTTGGGGGTTCATGATGGCTTTGAGGAGACGCAGATGCAGGCTGCCACTGCACACATTAGGTAGACCTGAAGAGGTAGTGGCACTCACCAGCACTGTTTTGTGAATGGAGCTCTCAGCAAGGAAGCTTTCCCTCTTGCTCTCCAGTTTCTTTACTCCCAGTTGCACTGTCATTTAACCCCTGCAATCCCTCTCCTTGCCAGGTGGGCTTCAAGCATTTGCAGCCTATGGGAGTCGTGGGTACCCAGCCTGGCAGCTGCTGTCCCTCTGTCATTCAGAGGAGGAATGGAAGCCAACAATAATTCTCATTCTGACGAGCCCCCCTTTGGCTCCTGGAGATGCACAGATGGGTGGTGAAGGTCAGGACTGAGCTGGGCCCGGGGGAAAACTGTGCAGTGAAAGATCCACGGGAGAAGGCTTTAGGGATTTTGTCTGATTACTTAGCGCTGGGAGAAGCCCATGTGGCACCTTGAGGTCCCTCTCGTGCTGCTGGAAAGGATGGCCTTGAGGACGGTCCAGGGAGGGTGCTTGGGAGTACCCCAGAACAAGCCTTATCCCCGGCTGGGCTCATCGGAGGCTCGGACGGCCCCATGCCTTCCACCCAGCCCCATCACACCTGTAGCTTGTCCCAGAGGATGGGGTGCGAGGGCAGGTCCCAGAGCAGGGCAGCCCCACCGGGGCTGTTCCACGCGTGACCCCTTTCGCCACTCCACCCTCTGCGGTGTCACCGCCCGGCTGCTGCCGCCGGGACTGAGCACCGGCAGGAAAGGCCGGGAGAGACCAGCCCCCCTCCTTCCCCGCTCCCCCCGGACCTCAGCCCGAGGGTGACGTCATGGTGGGGGAGGGGCGGGCAGGGGGAGGGGACCCCCGCACGTCCCTGTCCCCCTGCCCGCTGCGCAGCGCGGGGGCCGGGCCGAGCAGCCCCGACGGGGCGGCCCCGGGGGCGGGGGGTTCTGCCGTGCTATCCCCACCCCCGGGGGGCGGCTCTCTGTGCGCGTGTCTCTGTGTGTGTGTCTGTGTGTCTGTGTGTGTCTGTGTGTGTCTGTGTCTGTGTGTCCCCTCCCGCCCCCGCAGCGCTCCCTCCCCGGGGGGACGGTCCCGGCTGCCGCCCCCACCGCCGCCACACGGGGCAGGAGGAACGCGGGGAGGGGGGGGGAGTTTCTCGGCGATTTATGGGGCGGGGGGGACACGGGGAGTGCGGGTAAATCCAGCCCGTGATGCCTATAAATGGCGCTCCTCTTCCAAGGTGCTCATTTATTAAAAAAAAAAAAAAAGGGGGGGGGGAAACCAGGCCGGTGTCATCCCCCCACGTCAGGGCCGGTGGTGGGCGTGAGGCTGTACTTCCTCCGCCCCCTCCTAATGGAGCGAACCATTCCCAGCCAGCCTTCCTCGCCCTCTCCCGCTGCCTCCCTCTTCCTCTCCTTCTCCTCTTGTCTCCCCCCCCTTGTCTGCAAAGTCCTCCGCTGCTCGGAACTTGTTGGCAATGTCTATTTTTCAGCTTTCCCCCACGTTCTCCAAAGTAACTATTTAAAGATCTGCAGCCGCAAATGGTTTTACTAAATGTAGGATGGGACTTAAGTTGAACGGCAGTTATATTTCTCTGATCCTTGCTGTACAGATAGGTAAGTGGACTGCCAAATTCCGTGTCAAGCTGCGCGCACCCCGGCCCGGCCGATGCATGCAGGAGCGGAACGTCGGGATAACCCGCGCGGTGCGGGGCGGTGCGGGGCGGCGGCGGCGGGACCCCGCTCTCCGCTCCCCGCGATCCCGCGGCGGCGGCTTCGCGTTCCGGCACGCTGTCAAGGCAGGGGAGCCCTGCAGGAAAGGGAGCCGGCTTCTGACTTCTCCTGAACCACTTTTGGTTTTCGTTTTCCTAAAGCGGTGCATGCTCCCTCATACTCCGCTTTTTAATTCCCCTCCGCCTCTTCTTCCTTCTTTTCCCTCCTTTTCTCTCGGTCCCCACGAACGGTCGCGTTTGTATCTGGTTTTCGGATATCCTTGGTTCCCTTCCACTTACAATGTGGTGCCTTCAGTGCTAAGAAATTCTTCTCCTCTCCCCGAGGGACAGAGAAATAAGAACCGGCACAAAATGTCTCGCCAGAGATCTAGCTTGAAAGTTTTTTTGCAGAAAATCAGGGGGACAAGAGAAGGTCTCCCTTTGGGAACCAGAACGTTTTCCCATTTGCAGAGCATCTTAAAGGCAAAGAAAACCCATCACTAAACTAAAAGAAATAATCACCTCGAATGCGGCAATTAAACAAATAAAAAATTACTTTAAAAAATCGCGGAGTCCCACCGCCCAATCATTAATTTTGTGCTTGGAGAAGACCTGTCAAAAATTGAGCAGGTCCAAAAAATTCTACCTATGCTGTTACTTAAAACAGAACATATTTCTTTCCATGCCGGTGTGTATTTTGTGTGCTTGTTGCTGCTTTTGTTCAATATCTTGGGGTTTTCGCTGGTTGCTTTTGTTGGTTTGCTCTCGGGTTCGTTTTGTACGTTTCTTTTCTGATTTTTTTTCTATTTTTTTTTTTTTTAGTTATGGGCGTTAAACAATCTCCAAGTTACCGACCACTTTTTGTCCTACATAAGCAAATTTTAAAGATTATTTACTGGATATGTAGATTCCCGAGCATGATCCAAAACTGGGTTTTAAGGAAGGGATTTAAAGCACGTCTTTTATTATCTAGACTGTCAGGTGTGAAGACCCCTTTGAAAATATTTTCCTGCAAAGGAATTCTGATACAATTTTAAAAAAAAAGAAAAGAAAAGGAAACAAAAAAACTCGGCATTCCTATTTAGAGATGCTTTTGCTCGGTCACACTCCTCTCCAGAAAACCTCTGCAGCATTTTATGGGTACCAAAGGAAAAAGGGGGGGGGGGGGGGGGGGAGGAAGGGAGGGGAGAATTAGAAAAGGAGGCAAAATGTCTTGAACGTTTCCTCATCTAAAAAAAAACGCGGGGGGAGAGAAGAAATAGTGCAACGAAATGTTGACCTCTGAGAGATGTGGTTAAATGATGCAAACCCCTACATTCGTATTACCATTCCATTTTAAATAAGGATGAACTCTTCAGAAGGCCAGTTTTGGTACTGTCAGAGAAGGAAGGGGAAAGGCTTTATTTGGATGTTATCCTAAATTTCAAACCTTGCAGTTTTTGTTTGTGTGTTCGTTCATTCTTTTGGAGGAGGAAAAAGGTTTTCTTTCTTTTGTGTTTATTTGGTTCAGCCGAGGATGGATTTTACTGAAATTTCAAGCTGCAGCTAGAGTCGCTGGGAAATGCTGTTCCCGGGCTGGCGCGAGCATGAGCAGTCATTTGGAAAGTTACCCCCAAATTCTGCTGCACACCGCGGGGATGGTGGCGGTGCGGTGGCTTTGCGGTGCCCTGGAAGGGGACGGCTTTGAAGCTCGTGGAGGGCTTTTCTCCTCTCTGCTCCTCCTTCGGTATTTCGGGTTTCGGATAACCTTCCCCCCACCTCCTCTACACCTCCCCACCCCCGGAATCAGCTTCTGGTTGTCGATGCGGGATTTGCAAAGAGCCGCTGGCTTTGCCCCGTCCCCGGTAAACGCTCGTGTGAAATGGATGCTCGGCTTGTTCCCAAAATGTCTATGCACCGGGATTAAAAAAAAAAAAAAAAAAAAAAAAAGGGAGGCGACGAGGAGGAGGATTTATTTATTTATTTATTCATTTATTCATTTATTCATTTATTTCGGCGCAGGAGATTAGAGCTGTCCGAAATCCCTGACATTTTGGGAGGTGACCGAGGTGGGGGTGGTGTGAGCTAAGCCGCCGCGGAAGGGACAGGAGGGATGGGGCAGTCGCAGGACTGGGAGAACGGGGAATGGGTTTCGGGAGTGGGCCCAGTCCGTCACGGAGGGCTCCTGCGGTCCTGCTGCATTGCACATCGCTGCACACTGTTATCTTTGAATGGGCGGTGTGGAAGGTCGTGGCAACGGCAAGGCACAAGAGACCTAGTCCATGAGAAATCCCGTTGTCCTTGAACCAGACAGGAACCGTGTCTATCCGCTTTCGGGTTTTTGCCTTTTTTTCCCCCCTTTTATTTATTTATTTATTTATTTATTTATTTTTAATTTATTGGCGGGTTAGGGGGCTTTGGACCGGGGATACCCTGTGCGGAGGCAGCGGCGCCGGCAGACAGGGCCAGGCTGCCCCGCGGGCGGGAGGGATGCTGAACTCATCACCGGTCCCAAACGCGACCCGCACCCCCTCCCCGCACACACACACACCCCGGCCCCAGCTTGGGGCAGGGCTCCTCTTCGAACCCCGGAATTTCAGCACGGCCCGACACACTTTTTTTGCAGAAATTCGTGGCAACTCGCCCTCGGCTGTAGCTGCTGGAACGAGATGGCGCGGGTTTTATAGGACATGGTTTTACACTCGGAATGGTTTTCGTTCTTCTCTATTTGTTTGCCTGGCTTTTTTTTTTTTTTTTTTTTCCTGTCGTAGCCAATGTCTGGAGCCTGCTGGGGGTTTGATGTGACGGCTGGTGCTGGTGTGTGTGTGTGTGTGTGTGTGTGTGTGTGTGTGTGTGTGTAGAGGGGAGTGGCCACCAAGTCGTTAGCGATGAATCAAACGGCAAGAGGTTTTGGGTTGAAACAGTCTCTTTTGGAGTCAGCCATTTAGCTTTATAACCTGTACCTGGCAAGGAAACACACGCACACGCCGTCACAGCCATTCCCTGGGGACACAGCGCAGGAGGGGACCCCCGCCCGACGGTGTGGGCGGCAAGGGGCTCCTCCTCAAGGGAGGGGGGAAGCCCCTTCCCGCCCCCGCTGGCCGCAGCGACATCCCCCAGGCCTAGGGACACCGCGGTGTTCCCAGCTCCCGTCGCGGGCGGGGAGCCAGCCCCTCGCCGTGCCCGGGTACCCCCGCCCGGGCGGCTGCGGGCATGTGCGGGAT
Organism: Cinclus cinclus; assembly: GCF_963662255.1. Lineage (NCBI taxonomy): Eukaryota > Metazoa > Chordata > Aves > Passeriformes > Cinclidae > Cinclus > Cinclus cinclus. Next base: position 67,524,798 of record NC_085046.1, read on the forward strand.
GCCGTACAGCGGGGTCCCGCGTCCCGTGCCGTGCCGTGCCGGGCAGTGCTGTGCCGGGCCGTGCCGGGCAGTGCCCTCTTGGGCACGCAGGAGGAGCCCGTAACTCATTTTCTTCCCCCGTTTGCAGGCGGTTGTGTTGGTTCCTGCTGTACTGAGCCGAATGCCCTTGATTAGAGCCATCCCGAGGGATGCCTGGGCAGCGGGTTTGGGGGACCGGGGCTCATCCCGGCCCGCTCCCGCCTCGCCGCTCCGAGCACAGGCACGGCCGGGCCGGCGCCTCCGCAGCTGTCTGCGTGACTTCGCGGTCTCGTCTTTGCGTGTCTCCATCGCAGCTCTTTCTAGTGACTTTTTAATTATTATTTTTGATTTAACTTTTTTTCCCGCTGCGTCTTGCACAGTGTTTGCCCAGCGACCTGGGCAATAGGGAGCGTGTGCGTGCGCCTGCGTTCGTACGGAGAAACGCTCCTGCCGCTTCATGGCGGAATTTTCTAACAAAGGATCAAGTCCGGGGGGAAGCAGGCTGCGCATCTTCACCCCCCCTCCTCCTCTCCCCTCAAAGGAAAAAAAAAGGGGGGGAGGGGGAAGGGAAAAAATATTAATTAAATCAACGCCGCTAATCCACAGACACCGAACCCTCCGTTCTAAAAAAGGAAAAGGGCGAAAAGCCCCTGGCTCACCTCCTCGAGTGGCCGATGGCGAGCCCGTCTCGGTGCCAGCGCCCCTCTCCTGCCCCAGGTCGCGCCTTTAGCAAGGTCTGGGGGCGGGCGGGGGGAGGAGAAGGGAAGAGGCGAGCGGGGGGCGGCGGTGCTGACCTGTGCCCCTGCCCCCGCAGCGTACCTGGTGCAGGCGGTGAGAGCGGCGGGGCGGTGCGATGCGGTCTTTAGGGGCTTCTCGGATTGTTTGCTGCGGCTGGGCGATAACATGGCCAACTACCCGCAGGACCTGGACGACAAGAGAAATCTCCAAACGATCTGCGCGTAGGTCTTTCCTCTCTCCTTCGGGGCCGCGGGGGAAGAATGGGGGTCACTCGGGACTGGGCAAAGGGGGGCGAGGCTGGATGGTGGCGGGAGGGAGGGAAGGAACGCAAGTAGCTCGGGAGTTACTCTTTGGGGCTGGATTCTCCGCTGCAGGGCCCCTCCAAGCTCACTGCCACGAGGACGGGCCGGGCTTGGGGAACAGCGAATTCTGGAGGAATTTTTTACAATGCCTTTTTTTTTTTGCCTCCGTGAATCTGAGGTAGTTTTTTTTGCTGCTTTGTTTTCTTGGTTTTTTGGGGTTTTTTTTGTTGTTGTTTTGTTTTGTTGTTGTTGTTGTTGTTCTTGGGGGCTTTTTTGTTGTTTTTTTCTCTCTCTCTTTCCCTTCCCTGCTTATCTCGTCTGTCGTATTCTTTCCTCTCCCCCGACCTGCGCTGGGGTGCTGACATCAGGTGCACGGGGATCTTTATCCCTTTCCTTATTGCTGCCTGCGGGACACCCGCTCACCGGCAGGCTCCGGGCTCGCCCCGAGCTCCGCAGGCAGAGGACGGTGTGAGGTTGCCCACCCGGGCCGGGCACAGCCGGCACTGCGGAGGCGGCTCCTCGGAAAACTAAACGTAATTAAAAAGGAAAGAGCCCAGTCATGATATGAATCGCCCAGCAGCAGGGGGGCGGCCGTCCCAGCGCCAGCTCTCTTCTGCCACCTCTATCCCCTGGGAAAGCACGTTTGCCCCCAGTTTCGCCCCGCTCCTGGCAAAGAGGGGACAAGAAGGAAGGGACAACGATAAAGGGGAATAATAATAGTAATAATAATAACAACAACAGCAGCACCAACAAAAATATTAAAGGGAGAAAAAGAGCTCGCCTTGCAAAATCGTGTCCCGCACAGGGAGGAAGAGACGAGCATTTTCGATATGTCTGGGAGGGAAAAAAAAACCGCCACAAAACAACAAAAAATCAAAACCAAACCACATACACACACACACAAAATAAACAAAAATATGAACGGTTGCATCGCAGGGTGTTTCCCCTGCTTTTCGGTGCACAATCCCCCCGTTTAAAAAACCTAATCAAACAAAATAAAACCAGACAAAAAATATTTAGAAGCGAGAAACGAGATAATATCTTTACACATAAAGAACTTTGGAATAGTTTTGGGGTTTTATTTTGCGAAAGGAAAGGAAAGGAAAGGAAAGGAAAGGAAAGGAAAGGAAAGGAAAGGAAAGGAAAGGAAAGGAAAGGAAAGGAAAGGAAAGGAAAGGAAAGGAAAGGAAAGGAAAATCTGTAACATTTCTCTCTTCCTCCCTAGAGATTTCTGAGTCAAACATCCAACAAAGCTGGCACCTCGCTGTAAATGCTGGGCTGCGGTTTACTTTGTGTTCTGCAAGAGAAATAAATACTCAGGGACACAGCATATTGATATATCTTTTGCTGTCCAATGCCAGACCAGATATGATCCTGATCTCTAAAATGTACCTCTTTCCCAAGAAAGACCCTTTTCCCCACCACCTCCCACCATCCCATTGCCTTCGCCCCGTGCCGGGATGTGTATTGCAGGAAGACGGTGAAAGATTTAATTTTCCTTTGGGAGATGCAATTACAGCAGAAATACTGCAGGAGAGGCACACTCTTAGACTTTGGCTTCTCAGTATCTCATTATTTATTACAAATGTAGCAAACATTGGGAATCTACAACCAGTTTAGAGTGTTCATAAATTAGAAGCAGTAGGACTACTTTGGAAAAAAAGAAAAAGGAAAAGAAAGAAAATCAAGACCCGGTTTCACAGACGTCTGCCTTGAGGCATGGGGGAAATAGAAGGCAGAGGGCAGATTCAGGATGATTTTCGATAACCCAGATACGGAGAGGAAAGATCCTCTAGTACCCTCCCTATTCCGGGACGACGGGTGCCGTCCCGGCGGCAAACGCCGGTCCTGTCCCCGTGAAGAAAGGAATTGGGAAAAAAAAAAAAAAAGTGCGAATAGCTGGAAATTATCCTAGGAAAGCGAATCTCGTCGCTGCCTAGAGACCCCTAGCCACGGATCAGGGTCCCTCCCGCTGCCCTGGTGCAGGTTGGTGCGAGGAGCCCAGAAGAGGAAGATGGTCCTTCTTCCTTCTCCCACCCTTCCTGCTTCTCTTACTCTTTCTCCTTGACCTTTTCCTGCAGTTAGGACCTTCCCTTCCCCCCCCCCCCCTGCTCCCCCGAGAGTTTCTACACGCCCCACCCGAGAGTGTGCCTTTCCCACCCCAATCTGCCCGCTCCCACCGGTGACGAGAAACCCTCGGGCTGCTGGGCTGGCTTCTGACAGCCGAGGGGGAGATGTCCCCTCCGCCAGAGACCCAGCAGAGCAATTTTCGCAGCACCCTGACCGGGCCGGTACCGAAGGCGGGGCTGGGGATGGGGGGACTCCCGAAAGCTCAGCCAGCGGCTCCTCCCCGCCGGTCCAGCCTCCTTTTTAGGCATGCCCGGCTGGGCTCCGCCGGCGGGAGGGGCGGGTTCCCTCCCCGGGAAGGTGGGTGCGTGCCTGTTTTGACGCCGGCTGCTCTCCCCTCCTGCAGGTACTGGGATGATTTCCACGCCTGCACCCTCACAGCGCTCACCGATTGCCAGGAAGGAGCGACAGACCTCTGGGAGAAATTGAGACGGGAATCCAAAAACCTCGATTTCCAAGGCAGCTTATTCGAACTGTGCGGAGGCGGCAGCGGTGCGGCACCGTCCCTCCTCCCGCCCGCCTTGCCCCTGCTCCTGGCGGCTCTGTGGGCCGCCCTAGTGACCTGGCTGCCTTTCTAGGGGGGCGAGCACACTCACACCCACACCCTCTCCATGTGCTGGATCTATAGAGGAAGTGTCCATCCGTTGCTTTGGGGACGTTGTGCTTTTCTGTGGTTGATGATGATGATGGTGGTGGCTGATGATGGTGAAACACCCATGTAGGACTGTGGAAGCGTTTTCCCTTTTTCTTTTTCTTCCTTTTTTTTTCTTATTTTCTTTTTTTTTTTTTTTTTGTGTTCATTTGCCAAATCTTACCAAGCAGGCAGCGGCTCGCAGCCCAAATCGGACCTCAGCTTTACTATTGCTTCGAATCAAAAATAGAAAAAAATATAAAGAAACAAACTCGAGCCCTCGTTGTGCAAACGCAATCTCAGGAACGGCTCTGGGCCACCTACTGCTAAGGCTGTAACCGGCCGGGTACCTCCCGGCGAGCCACGGGCTCCGCTAAAAATGTGGCAGTGTGCGAGGCGAGAACAAAAACCGCAGACAGGAAAAGGCACTGGCGAGAAATCCAAGGTAGATGTCCACGTGTGAAGCATATGGTGAATAATTCACAATCTTTCATCTTTCCTCCACAGTCGCTTGTTTGGGTTTTTTTGTTTGTTTTGGCCATTCCACCGGAAAAAAAAATATTAAAAAAAGAACATTTTTCCTCAAGGGGAAAAGAGAGCGAGAGAGGGAGAGAAAGAGAGGGAAATGAACAGCTAAGGAAGGAAGGAGCAAGAGAAAGAAAGACGTATCTCAATGCCCGGAGGAACGAAGGAATGTTGCTAACATCTTTGAGAGTTTACCTTAACTTCCTGTTCGAAGGCGTCTTTCCGAATTCACTGCCTTTAATTTTTTCCTCCTCTTTGTTTTAGATGTTACACATAACAGTAAAATACCTGAATATCCAACCGTAGAGATCACAAAAAGGGGGCTTAAATGTAAACTTAAATGAAAAAAAAAATAACAACAGCAAAATGATTTTGAAAGAAAAAAGAGCCTTGATTTTAAAAGAAAAGAAAAATGTAATTTAAACACAAGTTTATTATCAAGTCAATTCAGCAAAAAAAAAAAAACAAAAAAAGATTTGCTACAAAGTATAGACAGAAGTATAAAATAAAAATTATTGTTTGAAATGAGGGTGTCGTCCTTTTTATAAAATATGCCTAGAGTATCTTGGAAAGGACGGGGCTTTGAAGGCAAGGAAGTCTAAATCTTGAACCCATCCCTTGACGAACACGGCAATTTCAGTTCAAACAAGAACAGGGTGCCTGAATCGTTTAGTCGAAGCCTTTCTCTCTCTCTCTTTTTTTTTTTCTTTTTCCTTTCCTTTTTTTTTTTTTTCCCCCGTCCTTAAAAATACGCTGTAAATCCTCCCATTCCCCTCCTCCTCCTCCTCCCGAAGCCGCGAACCGCAGCACCCCCGTTTCCCGGCGCAGGGAGCCCCGCGCAGCCGCGGGGGCGGGCGGCACGGCTCTCCCGAGCCCCGGCGCAGGGAAGGCAGCAACCACCATTAAGGAGGAGGCTGCGGAGCCGGAGCCGGGGCGCAGAGGAGTCCTTTCATAATTAATAAGGCAGCTCAGCTGAAGGAGCAAGGGGAAGGGGGGACGGGGTATTGATTTCGCAGCAGAAGCTGCTCTAACCTCGGCTATTTATAGACGTCCGATGCCTTTATAAAGAAATACACATCAAAGAGTAAACACGTCCTTTTTACTTATAAGGGGAGAGCCCAGTCGGCGGTCGAGGGTGGGTGGGTGATGGGGAGGTAGGCACCACGAATTGGTGCGAGGTGATTTACTCCTGTTGCCTGTGCGATAGCTCCCTTTTGCCAATGTGTAGGGTGGCAGAGTCGCTCCTTCGCCCCCTCTCCCTGCTCCCTACTTTCCCAAGGTCCGCAATGTAATGTGTAAGCAATAGCAAATGTAACAGTTCATAAATCAAACAGTGGGTCGCAAGCCAATCTGCATTTCCCAAACGGATTGAATCCCAGCAACGAATGTGCACAGGAACTGGAGCCAGGCGCCTTTACCACTGGAAGCAATGTTGATTTTTTAATGATAAAATACATTATGCGTGTGTTGGGGGTTGGGTGGGAGGGAAGGGGGCTTTGCAGAGCTCAGCCTCGCTTCGGCAGACACAGGTCTGCTTGAATTTCGTTTTACTTTGGCCTCCCTCTAGACTCAATCCCCACCACCACCAAAGAGAAAGGAAAACCCTGGAGAGCAGAGCTTTGTTTAAATGGTTTGTGTTATTTTCCCTCCCCACAGAGGATCTAGACCTAAATTGATTTTTCTGTGCACATCTCTGTATTCATGAGGTCAGGCGCTGCTGTTGTGGTTTTCTGTAGCACTAAACGCCAGATGCCGAGGAGAGAGGGGAAGAGGGAGCCCTTGCTGGGGTGCGTGGGGCTCCGCAGCCTGCTGTCTGCCCCGGGGACCCCCGCCGGCTGCCGGCAATGCCCCACGCTCCGGCCCGGGGTTCCCGGGCTCCGGTCCCGCTCCTGCCGGCATCCCCCGGCTCGGCGTCGGGCGTGCTCCCGCCTCCTCCTTCCCGGCTGCTGGACGGTGCCCGTCCGTCGGAAGACGATGGAAGGGAGCCTACCAGCTTTCCCTTACCCCACAAAAGAAAGCTGAAACTCTCTAATAAGGGGGCGATTTCCAGCTCATTAGCGGCCTCGAGTTATGTTCGTGCGAAGTTCAATTACTAATGAATAATCTCTCTGTAATTAGCACATCCCCCAATTAACCCTCCCTTGAGAAGAATAATAAACCGTGGCAAACAGGTGAAAAACAGCCGAGGGGATGGGGAGGGTGCCTGGTGGTCGTTCCCGGGCCCCTTTCCTCTCCCTGTATCCCCCTGGACTCTCCTGTTTTGGGCTAGTAATTGTCACGTACTCATCCCCGGGGCACAGGCCTGCCGAGCTAGCCGGGATGCGCTAACCTGCATTGCACCCCGGGATCTCCTGCACGGGCGGCAGGGCCGGCAGCCAACTCCGGTCCCTCCGGCTCGGCTCCCCCTGGACAAACTGGCAAGAGAGGCTTTCCCCGCCGGCAGCTTCGTGGTTTTTTTTTCGGGGAGCACGAGAAACCAACAAACTCCCCCTTCCCCTTCCCCAGTTCATTTTATAAGACGCGCAGGGCACTGGTTTTTCCCTTTTCTGCTCCTTTCAAGGGCCATTTCTGAAGCCCAAGTGCAGTGGTCGATTTTATGTGTTTAATTTTCTCGACCACAGGGATGGATGGCTTCTCTGCCTTGCCATGTTGTGTGGCCAAGGAAACACGAGCCCTCCGCCAAGTCCCAGAAAGGGACTGAGTGTACTGGGCTTGCCTCCTGCCGCCTTGCACCTGTAGGGTTTGTAAAGGCTGCGGGAAAGGATGGGCTCGTCCCTTGCCAGGTTGGTCCCACTGCTCCAGGCAGCGGCTGCTGTAGCAAGAGCTGGAAGAGGTTCAAGATCTAACATCCCTTCTTACCTTCCGGGCAAACGTGAGCTGCTGAACTGGAGAGGGGAAAAACGCGAGAGAAAAGCGTTTAAACCTTGACAGTGACCGCAGTAAAATCATCCCCCGCTTAAAAGAAAATGAGCGCGCACACACGCATGAATGCAGATCAACAGGGGAAAAAACCCACAGCTGAAACAAAAGACAAGCCAGTGCATTTCTAGCTGGCTGGGTAATCAGGAAAGGTTGCAGCTATTGCTGCTCTGCCTGCCCTAGTTCCTATCCCCAGCTCCGAGTGAGCAACCGCAGCCCCGCAGTCCCCGGAGGGCTGCAGAGCGCTGGCTCCTTCTTCCCCGGCAGCGCTGGATGCACCCGTGCTTGGCCTGCGGCTGCTCTCCTGCTGCCTCCCTCCCCCTTTTAGCAGCCTGGCTGAGCCCTGCAGGGAGGGCTGCACCTTGCCCCGGCTCGGGCTGCCCTCCGGCACGGCGAGACCCTGCCAGCGCTGGACTGTGTTGGTGGCGGTAGGTTATTTGTGCTTTAAGGAAAAAAAAAAAAAAAAAGAAAGAAAGGCAAAAAAGCCTTTCCTCATCTCTTCAAAGGCTGTAACAGGGAGATGGAGTGGGCCTGTGCTGGGAGCAAAAGCTTGAGCCAGTACACACAAAACAGGAAAAATCTGAGTGGTAGTGAAAGGAAACTGGTTGGTGTTAAGGAGAGAGCAGGGAGGCATGGTACGAAAGTAAGGTACAGTATCCATTTCTGACAGGATTTTTGGAGGCTCTATCTACATCCCAGAGGAAGCAGCCAGTTAACTGTTGGTCTTTGGCTCATTTGCACAGTCTAGGGATGAACGGATCAGCGGCTCTTCCAGCCCTCTTCCTCTCCAGAGTCCTTTTAAAATCTGTGCAGTTGTTTTCCTGCCCAGTGAAACCCAGTAAGTTCTGTGAAGGGCTAACAACCTAAGGAGACAGAGAACAGTTCAGCCTTTCTAGTCATCGAGCTGATTCATTAATGATTAGTGCCATTAGGTGGACTACAGTAGTGCCTGAGGGCCCCAACTAAAGGAAGAGTGAAATTGTTAAATCCAGAAAGCCAGATTCTCCCTCAGATACTTCCACCTGATGCTGAGGTGGTACCTCCCGGGTGGGCAGCAGGAATAGCCCTGGCTTTCTATGTGAGCAGCCTCTGTGTCTTCCCCCTCCATCCTCCACCTTTTCCTTCTCCCCTGCCTTAGTTGCAGATCCTGCTTACAGGATGCTGCAGAGCAAGGCTGTTGCAGGAGTAGTTGGCTGGCAGGACTTGCAGGAGGAGGTGTCAAATCAGCTTATTCTTCTGAACCACTTCATTCTTCATGACAAGTGGGTTTGGGTGGGCTTTTTTTTTGGTTTAGATTTTGGGTTTTTTTGGGCAGGGGTGAGAGCAGGCAAAGCGGTGGGGATTGCAGAGGAGTCTGTTATGAAATCAGATGTGATTTTAGATGCCTGAAAGAGTTTCTTTAGGCTAAAGGCAGCTGAAGATCAATTACACTGTTGGCAAATGCATTTCCAGCTGGCTGGTGCCTCTCCTGAGGGAAAGTTTCAACCCAGGGCCAATTGCAATGGTAGTACAGGAAGGAGCTTTCAGCTTCTTTGGGCTAAGGACCTTCTGCTGCCCAGCTCCACCAGAGAGAAGAAAAACTGGAGATTATGTGGGAGAGTGACAACAGCATTATTACTGGTGAGTTACTGGCTGTTCCTTTCCCCTCAAATCCCCATGGTGGGTATGTGTTTGAAGATTTTGCTTGAAGCCCCATACTCCTCAACTGTGGGTTTGCTAACAAATGGGTAGACTGTGCTGGCACAGATTTTGCCTTTCAGGAGGTACTGAGGAAATAGATTTAAATGGATCAAATTCTCAGAAACCCAGCCTGTGGCTTGTGCCTTAGCATTTTAGGCTGCATTGTTTGTTTTATTTTGTTTCTTTGTTTGCTTATCTCCCAAGCTGATATGAAGAAAAGATGGAAACAGCCTCCTGAAGGTCAAGGTGAGACTGACCAACACCTGAGTGCTGGTGTTCACCAGCAGTAATAAATCCCTGCTCACAGGTGCTGGAAGTCTCTTCAGAGAAACAACATTGTTGCAGGGGACAAACAACTAGTCCTGAACTTCTTTACACAGCCATTCTCTGGGAAAAACTATCCCCTGAAGTCAATGTGCATTCTGCCTAGGTAAGGATTTTGAATGCTCAGTTTTACTTGAGACGGGAATGTTATCCCAATATGAACTCCAGGTTCATGCCACCGAAATACAAAGAGCTTTGTGTGTGCATTGTGCTTTGCACCTCCAGATTTCTAGCCCACGATATCAATTTATTAAGGACTGTGAATGATTTACTAGATCTCTCAAGCCTCAAAGACCAAATATGCAGGGCACCTTTTTTTTTGCCAGGAAGCAGCCTCAAGAGTGGCTGTGCAGTGCATCCTTTAATATTGCTTTAATACCACTAATTTATTTAACACTTTGGAAATTACTGGATATTCAAACTGAAGCTTCCCGAGGCAGCAAAAGAAAACCTCAAAACCTCAGTCAACCAAAGTAAAAAAACAAGTAACCAACCAAAAAAAAAAACCCATTAGTAACCATAACCATGATAGTGATAGGAATCATTTTAATCGGATTTATCCCACCTCAAGCCACCTATTTTGCTACAGACACTGTCAGTAAGTTTCCTTCAGATACAGCTACACACATGGTCTAATTCTGCCAAACGCACCTATTCATGTGTCTAATATAGTCTGTCTTTGTCAGGACTTCTAACAGTAGTACTTCTGACAATAGTAGTACCTTAGGTACAGTAAGTTAAGCAGTAAATGGCCAGTTTGGTGTTTTTGCTTCTTTTAATGCATTTTATTTTGACTGGGTAGTGTAAGAGGTCTTATTCATTCCTGTGCTCCCCCGGGGCACTTTCAATTTTCCAGTCCTCTGGCACAAGCTGCCTTTTGCAAAGGAATGATTCCTGTAAAGGCACTGCCTCATTTTGTTTCCCATACCCTAAGAAATCCTTAAATTATGTTGTCAGATGAAAAATCCAGAACATATTTTGTTAGTATGGAACATTGGTCACATTAGTTTCGCAACGCCTCATTGAAGGATCCGATATGTCAGAAAATTGTCCTAAGCTTTGCTTTTTATTGAGGCTTAATAGGTGCCCTTGTCCTTTTTACTAGACTTATGATGTAAGACTTTTTTTTTTTTTTCTGTTGCCAAGACATTTCACTTGATCTCCTTCACCCTTACTCCTAGTGTCCATGAAATGGGAGTAGCATTTTCAGATCTTTGAGATTTGTGAAAAATGCTACATGAGGAGATAGGCTTTACTAATTTGAAAAATTTTATTTTATCTTTTAGCTTCCATCAGAAGAAAAATACCTGGATTGAAAAGACAACAGCAAATAATAGGTAAAGGATGCTCCCCTGTTCCTTCACAGATCTGTTACGTAACAGAAAACATTCAGCCCTGGGTGCAGGAGATTTGTGGTTCACCTCCCTCTCTGAAGAAGCGTCATCTTAAAGAAGGTTTTAGCAGCCCAGCCTCAGACAGAATCTGTGCTGCAGGCATTTCAGGCTGTGAGTTTCAACATGTGCCCTCAGCTAGATTGTTGAGAGCAGGCTGCAATACCTGTCCTTCTTGCAAAATCCCAGTCCATTTTCACCCATGTCGCTCACTGCTCACAAGCCCCCTGTTTTGGTGTGCATCAAAAGTTCATTTAATTACCTTCCCTCCATTTTCTTTAGGTGTTGGTGATTTGCACTCTCTCCATCTAAATCAGATATCTGGCACATCAATACTTAGAAGGCTTAGGAGAAGAAGAAAACATCAATATTTCACTGAACACAAAATGTTGCACAACTCCCCAGACTTCATTTTAATGTCAGCTGTGGTTAGTTCATAGTTTTTCTCTTTTTTTTCTGTAAGATGGGTGATTCCCACTTCCTTTTGAATCCCACCGGTGCAAATAGCTTGTTTTTGTTCCCTAGCAAGTGCTAACGAGGAACTGAGAGGGTTTTGCTCAGGCCCAGTCGTCAGGCAGTCCTGGGGTGGCTGACTTCTAGGAAAAGCCACAGCAGGAACAAACGAGAGCCAGCCTACGCACCAGGCACAGCTTTTGCTGGTCCTCAGCTCATGTTCCAGCTCACACTCGTGGTAAATGAATCGCCCTTAGCAAACGCCCCGCAGACCAACTCCAGGAGGACGGATCCGGATGAACTGGATGCTTCATCATGGAGCTGCCCCTAGAAACGATGGCTCATTTGGAGGCAGCTTCAGGCTCCTCAGCAGAGCTGCGCCAGCTCACGGCAGTTTAGGACTTGCTCTGCTCACTTTAGCCCGTGGGATTTCATCCTTTGTGCGAACCAGATCATGCAAATGGGGGCACTGGAGTCACAGTGAAGTCGAGCTCCACGCGAGTACTGGCATGAGGAAGAGCAGCAATTAGCTCTAAATTCACTCTACCAGCCTGTCGCTTCTGAGCTCTCCCCTGCTGCTCTGCAACTGGAAGCCTTGTGCTCCTGAAGAAGGGGAGAAGAACATTTTGCTCATGCTCATATTAATCAAGTCATCTTGTGAGCTGCTGAATCTGTGAAATTGTATCTCCCATGGAGTTCAGTGGTAATGACTGTCTTCGATGTGGACTCTCTGGTGTCTAATAATACAGTTATATTTCTGCAGTGGATGCACTCCCGGAATTTTTTTCTCCTCTACCTGCCTACTTCCACAGCACTTGTAGGCACCTCAAACCTTTGAGACTTCTATCCCCCGTCAAGTTTGATCAAACTCAGTTCACAGGCTCAAGAATTATTTAGGAGGGACTGACTGGCACTTGCACAGACAGTGTGATCTCATAAGCTTCCTTTCCTTAGGAAACTAGGCTACCAACCTAGCAACGGGGTGAAAAAAAGCCATCCTGCTAGCAAAGAGGACCTAAACACCAGGAGGAAAGAGGGGAGGTGGGAGAGGAAAGTGAAGCTGTTTCGAAGGGAAAAAAGATTGCTGTCTTGTGGCTGCAGAGCTCTCACACACTTAAAGGGCCAGCCTTGGAGAGACATGCTGGAGAAAATATTCTCCAGGAGATGGAAAGTTCTCTCATGAAAATTGGTAAGGGAGAGAAATGACCTGGATTCATCTCACCCACCACCTGGCATGCTAAATGGATATCTGTATGGTAAGGGTTGTCTCCGGTGACACCTGTTGTTCCCTGTGGACTAGAGGAAGACACAGACACAAGTAGCATGCAACCTCTATGCCTGCAGTACCTAAAGCGAGGTGTGTCCTATCCCAAAGGGAATGATCTTCTTCCCACTCTCTCCTTCAGACCAAAGTTTTCCATGGTGCTGCTGCAGGGTTTATTACTTCATGTACTACATTTGTATTTTGGAAAAGCTGCTGTATGTCTTAATAGCTGCAGATGTATGCATGGTTTTACTGGGCATTTATTATCACTTATCCTCTTTGCACTGAAACCTCTCCTGTCCTTGTATCTTATGGAATAAAATTCTTTAAATGAGCTTTAATGGTTCTATGATTTTACTTCTTTACAAATTAGGGAGCTACCATTCCACTTTTATTTGCTATCACACAATGATTGAGGCTGTCAAAAGTATTATAGTGCATGCTCACATAAAATGATATTTAATTTCAGTAACTATAATGTCACTAATTGTGGTTTTGCACCTGATGCAATTACTCACATTCATCTATTAAGCTCTTCTTTGTTCCTTCCAGATTTAGGCATCCCCTTACTCTTTAGTCTTCCCTTCCTATGGTAGATCATACAAACAATGAAACTTGGAAATAAAAGCTCAGACCTTTCCATCAATTTCTGTGTGCCAGGTGAATGGGATAGTTTGGAACTCTGTGTGTACCTGAAGTGCAGGATATACTCAAAATCCCACTGCCTATTTTAATGTAATTTTTATGAGGCTTAGAGGGGGTCCTGTTATCCAAATATTGCATGGAGCAATTGTTTGTACTGGCCTACTCCTAAAGGTTTTCTAATTTTTAGGGGGCTTTTTGCTTGTAGCCTTTCATTTAAAATTACTCCAGGGCTGTTGTGGCAGCCCCTTTCACCAGTGCTCTTCTCCCCACAGACTTCCAGGGGTAAATTTTTAATGCCATACTCCCTGGGAAAAAGCTTCCTATACCTCAGCCATCCTCCTGTGCTCTTCTCCCTTACCTTTTCATCAGGTTGCTGTCAAGTTATAATTTATATAATTCAGCACTCAAGTTCCCACACCCTTTCCACGTGGTGCCTTCTAGACCCATGAGTACATATTACAAGAGTATACAGTAACAATTTTAATATAGGATAAATAATACCTGATTAAAAATGCATACAGGTATATCAGCCAATTAGCGTGCAACATTCATACTTAATCAAGCATAATCCAGCCAGGGCCTGTGTTGCCATCAGACAAAGATCACTGGAAGGCAACTCCAGCGGTCTTTACTAATGGGTATAATTTTACTGGGGGGATGGTTGTTGATATGACTATGACCTCCTGCTGCACTGGAGCAGACGTCAGGAGAGGATGGCCACCTGAGGACTCCCAGCTGCATACAGTCTACAATTTTCCTTTTAACCTTGAACTTGTTGTATGCCACCAGCTACAAAATCAGTGAATAAAGCATGCGCTTTGTGTCTGTCAACTGGCCTCAACTTTCTCTGTTAAAGTGCAAAGTAAGAAAATAATCTGAGCTTCAGAATTCCAGCTCTGCCCCAGCAGAGTTTGAGCATAGTGCTCCCTCTTCTCAAAGGTGCCTAAGACTCATTAGCCTCTGCTTATAGTCTACACAGAAACTTCTCTTGGTTCTATTTCATTAAAAATAAACAACAAAACCCCAAAACATTAGTGGGCAGTAGATCTTTGTTATTATTGCCACATGTTAATATTATTGCCATCCATTATTTCACTTTAGGAGTGGCTTTCATTATTCTAGCTTGAAAACTGTTCCCAACAGTCTTAAATTAAACCAACATACATTTAATTTAACCTGAAGGGAATAGTTACCTCCCAGACAGCTGCTACACTTCTCCCTGCTGCTACAAGTGTGTGGTGCTGCAAGATTCCACATCCTATGATACAACCAAGGCTGCATTTGGGCTTGAGTGTCCATGTGATATTGAGCACTGACTTCACTCAGTTTCTCTAGTTTAATTCATTTTCAGAAGCCAGCTCTTTGGCTGAGTGACCAAATTCACCACTTGGTACAAATGTATGTATTCTCAGAACAATGATGCCTGAGCTGGGTGCCCAGTGGGCAGTGAAGTACCGTGACAGGAGATGAGTTATGCAAACTGCTGCTTGTACAGGTTTTTGAATAAACTTTTATGTTTCAGCTTCTTTGGACCAAGACCAAGAGGTCTACAGAGGTGGTCTCCAAGAAAAAAAAATGCATAGAACAACATTAAAAAGTAATTTGTGCTGAAGAGTCTGAGGAACTCAACCCTAACAGTAAGGTGAGTCACCTAAAGGAGGACCTACAGACTTTTAAGCAAATATATTTGAACAAAACCTTGTTGGTAAAAAGTATTTCCTGATGCTGTTCATCATCAGAAATTACATGGATCACACATGGACATAATGATCTCTTGTGGGTCTCTCCAAGCCTTTCTCACATCTTTCTAAAATTCCAATGTGATAAATGAATGTTGTCAGGAAACACTTGGTCTTTTGAAATATTTGCTCTTTGAAGAACATGTTCTTTTGGTTAAACAAACAATATTATTTGGTCATCAATCACTGCCACTACTGAATTAATGAAAATGTTTGCTGACTAGCTTTTCTGAAGCCTTAGTTGGGCAAAGACTTGCTAACAAACACGAGGTTGCTCTCAGCGTATATTGCTTTGGGATCAGAGTGAGCAAAGAAGTTCCAAAACATGAATCTGTGTTGGACATCTGCACATGGGGTGCTGAGTAAGTCCTGTTAGTCAGATCCACCATGTCCTCAACTGGCTGCTCTTCTCTTCCAGGGCTTTTCTGCAGCACATCTTTCCTCAGCAGCTTTACAAACCATATTCCCCTCACCAACCATAAAGGAGACCTTCAGATGTCAAACCCTCTAACAGGGATAGTATCTCCTGACCCTGAAGAGCTGATGGGCACCCAGCAAAAGGAGCAGATTATCAGGCAGTGGAGCTTTAGTATTTTTACACCATGACAAGGAAAGTTTTTTATCTCAGGTTACTTACATAAGCTGCCTCAGCAGATAAAGGTGTAGGAGGAAACACAGTCAAGAGGTAAAGGTTTATCCTGGATATTTATATTCAGCGTACAGGAAAGGTGCTTGGTGACACACAGATATTTGCCCCACTTTTTTGTGTAAACAGCACCTGGCTTTAGCGTGTGAACTTAGCACATTGTTTGGAGGAGCTGGGGCTACATGAACTCCGCATTTGGCACAGAGGAAAGAAACTCCTTGGGGGTTGTGGAGCCCTGAGACAGAGCTTTAAATATGTATTTAAAGGTCAGACAGAAGCTTTGGCAACTCATTTTAGCTTTTTTTTTTCCTCTGACATATTCCTAAAATGGGTTTAGACGCTGGATGCACCTGTTAAAGAGGATAGCAGAAACAAAACCTTTTATGATCATAAAAGTGGAGTTTCAAGTCTCATATTTTTTGAGAAATATAGCTCTGGAAAACGAATTTAGAGCAAAAGAACACACTGACTGCAGCTAGGAGTATTGCACTTGGTAATGTGGAACCTGCCTGAGGAATAGACAGAATATATTTAATGTATTATTTGCTAGGTCAGTGAAACTCCAAGTACAAATTAAACCACCAGAAAGTTTCCTTGGGTTTGTGGCACTGGTGGAAATACCAAGTGCTTCTGGATTTGATTTTCAGAAGTTTCAGATACTCTCAGTTTCAAGGGTCATTACAACTGGACCTGTGGCTGCTCCAAGATTAAACCCAGCATGAATTAGATATTTCAATATGATAATGAAATGTTTTGTTCTTAAGCTGTTGTACAGATATGGGTTAGCTCTAGCTTTGAGTTCCATGTGTTAACTGCCTCAGGGCTGGATTGATAGGAAGGTCATTTTTGAAGGAAAACAAAAGCTAATGGTTGTGTAGAAAAGTGTAAGTATAGGCCATTTTTAGTGTGTTTTAATGCTGTATCCCGTCACCTATACCTGTCCTCCCTCAAAGGCAGGCTTGGTTGTATGCACTGGTGTTGTCTGAAGTTAGTTCTTGTTCACAGGTTTAGCCAGAAGGTAATCCTTAATTATCCCTTGGGTAATGTTTATGCACTTGAATCTCCAGGCCAGTTCTGACACAGTCCTCAGCAGGTGGAGGGGCCCATCCTGAATCTTCCCTGAGATCAGCTGATGGAGCAATGTTAGGTAATGCAAGCTCCCAAGTAAATTTCGCATGCGGAGTTGCAAATTATTCCTCAAGAAGTTTATATTCTCCCTGCACTTGTCACTCCACATGCCAAAACTGCTCTGCCAACCTGCCTCTGAAGCCCCGTTTCTGTGCCCTCTTTTGCACGTTCAGATCCCCAGGACAGGCTGAGCCCAGGTGACAGATGCAGTGGGGCATCCTGTGAGCTGCAGGATGGCAATGACCCTCACACCCTTACCTTTGGCCAGCTGGCCCCTGGCAGCAGCTCCTGTGCTGGATTCTATCCCACAGCACATGGGAATAGAGTCACTGGTGCCGTGGGGCTGGAGCCAGCATGGGAGCAATCCCAGATGCATGTCCATGACACAGGTCTGGGTGGGACAAGCCTCCGTGTTCCTGGAACCCAGCCTGGCATTGCCTTCTGGAAGCACCTGCTTTCCTCTGAGCATCGACCAGGAAGTCTCTCTAATCATCTCTGTACATACCTACAGTGGCCTAAAAGGAGCAAAGTGGCCCGAGATGATCTTGAAAGCATGAATAGTACCCACAGGTACTTTAATCCCGTCAAGGGCAGGGTGTTCTTCCACTTCTGTTTATAAATTAGAGACCAGAGACCTAATTACTTCACAACTTTCCCTAAGATGGTAGCAATTATTTATTTTAGAGTGCTTTGGGTTAGGCTAAGAGAATAAAAAAATATAAGTGAAAGCCAAATTCTGAGTTTCGTGGCTTTTTATTTCTGCAGAAGTACATTGCTGAAGGATGCCCGAGAAATGCCTGGAGCCCTTAGGTGCATAAAGGGGGCAAAAAGAGGTGAACAGCTTTGTCTGCCGAGTATGAGGTTATGCAATGATGGATATTCCCAGATGATTTGTCAAGTCATCTTCTACTGAGAAGGGACAAATACAGAATAAGAGCAGCATCACTCAATAAAATTTGCAAAACCGAAAGATGAGAAGAGAGCATTTGCAACACACTAAATGTTTCTTCATAGCTCTGTTGCCTGACAACTTGGGTGAGCAGCAATACCATGATCTGTCACAGGCTCCTGTGGAGAAGTCTCATCTAGCTCTGGGGTTTTATTTGCACCTGGAACATTTTGTCAAATGCCTTTTCATTTGCTTGGCTGCTCAACAGGTGCACACACACCAGCCAGTATTCTTAACCATAAGCAGATAATCCAACTAATATTAATGGTTTAATGCTGCTTCCCTATGCCAAACAGTGGTCCAGACTTTAACATGCACAGCATGAATTGAAATCATGCATAGGATCTTCATCAGCACTTCCTGAAACACTGTCCTACTGTTGGCAAGGGCAGCCAGAGTCCTCTGGGAGAGGTCTGAGCAAGTGTGGCTGATTCAGCTACGTCATATCACAGGGCTGAATTGTTTCCAGTCACCTCTTCCTGATTAACACCCTGTGAGGAAGCTGCACAATCAGTGCATTGTTCCTGCTTAACTGAAGCCTTGAACTTCTCTTAAGAAACAGTGGTGGCACTTTATATTTGCACCTAACCTTAATCAGTGATAACTTGCAAGTGTGGACAAGTCCTGGGATACATGGTTCATTATCTTAGAAGAGTGAGAGCAATGTAATGAATATGCCGAGTGTCCCAAAGGAGAATCTTCTATCCAGTCTTTATTTCATGAAGGGGATCTGAAATGAATTTTACTTTGGAGATTTTGGGAAAGTTAAATAGGGTTGTTTTCTTCACTTGATCAGTAAAAACAAAGGAAAGAAACCTAAGGAAACCAAACCAGCATTTCGATGGGATACCATGGTTGCATTGCTCTTGCAGAATAAATTGGGGAAAATACTATTTAATTCCCATATTGACTGTCTCCCACAGAAGTTTCTCACTGCAGAGGGCTATCTGTTTTGGTGGTATCCATATCTGTGGCAGGAGCACTCATGGATAGCAGCCATCCCTCAGATGCAGCAGGAAGCTTGCCAAGTTGCCTGGGCTCTCATCAGTCAGACTGAAATGGGCAGTTAGATATTCACTCAAGTATGAGAAGTAAATTGTCTTGGATCAAATATTTTATATGTCCAGTAACTGATGAACATCCAGAGGAAAGTGGCATTTCTGGGAAGAGAAAAGAAGCATCTCTTTATTGAGTGTCTGTGCATCGACTTGACTTCCTGAGAAGAACTACAAGAGCCAGGCTTCCATGGCTCTTTCCCCCTAAATAAGCCACATTGCTTATCCTTGTACCTTTATAGAGCAGCATTGTCTGGTGTTTGTTTCTCACTTTTTCCCCACGGAGATAGGCCAGAGAAGTCTGTGGTATTTCTTTGAGGGCTGCAGTGTTTTAGAGGTGAGACCCTTTGTGCAGATTGGCAAAAACTACGGGTTGTGTGGGCTGAGGAAGGTCTTCTACCCTTCAGTGCACCAGAGTTGGGTGAACAGTACAAAATCACTGGCATTTTTCAAGAGTTATTCCCTTTTGTGCTTTGTTTTGTTTGCAAAAGGAGACAGGGAACCTTGTGGTAGTTTAGATGAATCAATGAATCATTTGCCTCTCTTGCTTTTTTTGAGCTATGAGTGTCCATTTTTATGGCTGGACTGGTTTCTGAGAGTTGATTCACATCTGTTTTCTGACCCATGTAGGGACCCTCCATAGCAAAATCCATGCTCCTATACAGCTAATGTCCATATGTACTTCTGCTGTTGTGGCTGGGGGCTTCTCCCACTATCCCAAAAAAGCCTTGTGCTGCAGCAGATTTATCTTCTGGATATCTCTGTACTCCTGATGTAGCCAGAAAACTTGAACGGAAAGTTCTACTCATTATGCTCAGAGTGAGACTTGGTGTCTTAACTCATTCATTGATCCACTGGAAATCAGCCTGCCAGTCTGCAAGGTGAGTCTGGAAGGTCCTGTAAGGAAAGGACCTTGATCTGTGCTCACTCTGCAAATCCCAAACACTGGTGTAGAAAAGGGCTGTGGCCTTGAGAGCTCAGGAGCAAACCACAGGCTCAGTAAGATGGGTCAAGCCACAATGAATGAGTTTATCATTGACCTTGTCTCATTTTCCTGTTTGTGAATTACCCAAGTATGCACTTGCTGTTTTCCAAGGGTAGATCAACCTGTTTTAAGTTAAATCTGTGGTTCTTTGCTTTGCTTCATTTAATGCCTGGAAGGAAGAAACAGAGCCATGGGAATAATAAAGCAGTGTGATCACGAACACCATATAAACCTCTAGAGGGGAGGCATGGCAGAAGGCACAGCAAAGGTCAAACTCCACTGCACTTTTTTAATCTAAAATGGAATTTTCTGCATGTGTACGCATTCTTAAATGACCTTTGTTTTTGTAATGATTCTCTTCAAAAAACCTGAGTGCACAGGAGGCTGAAAAGCTCTGCCACTGTTCACTCTTGTATTCCAGAAAGTCAGTGGGAGTAACCAGTGCAAAACAGGGCATGGTGGGCATGGTAGGGAATGGGACAGTGAGGATAGGCAGGGGTGACAACACCATCATCACACATTGCCAGATCCTGGTGTCCATTCCCACTGCCCCTAGTGTGCTGAGGTGAGGGCACTGGACCTTTAGGCCGATGAGACTTTGCAGGGGTGATGTCACCACCTTGATTTACATCACTGCACTGTGTAACAAGCAGTTTTTCAACTCAGCGAGGAGGTGGGCATGCATAGCAAAGCATGGAAATGGGTTTGGTTTTGTCACACGGGACATCTCAACAGGCACAGTTTTAACCACAGAGGCTTTGCTTACAGCTGAGCCCACAGCTTCATTCCCTAAATACTCTTTGATGCTATCTTCCTCCTTTTCCAAATGCTACTGCCTCCCACACAGGCATACACACCACAGAATTGTTGGCAGGACTTCTAGGTCATCTGCATCCACCTGCTCTGGGCTGCACTGTCAGAGTCAAGAGTTCAGAGAGGGCACCACAAACTGGAAATGTTTCCTAGCAGAACAACAAGGAAATTTATGATGTGAGAAACAACTCAGTAATCTTTTTTATAAAATATCCTGGATCCTCATATGACATTTATAATCTAGCAACAGTTAGCTCTCTGCCACATGTGGAAACTTAGTTTGCTAGTTCTTAGCTAATTGGTGAAAAGTAAATCAATACTTGTTATTTAATGGCAGGATGATGAAATATGGGTTACTCCACACTTTGTGTCCTAGATAGTAACACATTATTTTTTTAATAGGATTCACTTTCCTGATATTCAAAATCAGTCATGAGAGTGATAAATGAGGCTAATAATAAACAAACCTTGCAAGGGCCCTTGGGATCTCACAGAAGCAAGGTTCAGATGGCTGCACAGTGATGGAGATTCCCCACAGCTCATGTAGAAGAATGACTGCCAAGTGTTAGCAGTCACACAGCGGCAGCTCCCAGAGGGCATTTCTTCACAATGGCAGAACAGCCTCAACCAAGGTAAAAGTATGTTACATCCAGGTTAGGAAGTCCCGTGGCTTCTCATTGTTTCATATTAATGTGTTTTCTCATGAGCAAAATTATTCTGCACATGCCTGGTTTTCATATTTGTCCTCTCCATGGCCCTGCAATGGTCCCAAGTTGAAGACAGGCTACTGGGATTATTAGCCAGATGAGCTGCTGCTGCTACAACTATCAAATGAAATAAAGGAGGCAGAATAGCAGTCTCCTCATTTTTAAGGTAATTAGTGATATAGAAGATTTATGGGCCCTGCATTTATTGACTGTTTAATTTTTTGGAAAAATAACCCTGTGACAGAAGCAAATGTAAACTGAGTAGAAGTATTCCAGTGAAAGATCAGACTGGAAAATGTCTTTCAAACAAGAGCTGGAAAATGTTGCATAGAGATATGAGAATTTACCTTACAAACATCTACCACTTACTTCTGTAGCAGCTGATGGCATCCCACTTGTCACATAACCCTGAGTTTGATCAGGCAGCCATGGATTACAGGGGACTCTTGACCAGGCTTGAAGGGTATGCAAAAGGCTAATGTTTCTCTTGTGAAGTGACTGGGCAGCTCGGAGGACAAAATTATGGATTTCTAATGATTATGGATGCAGAGAAGATAAGAACCTAGAATTATTATGGGTAATTAATAAGTATTATCTAGATGCCTTACAAAATACAGGTGCAAAAAAGCTTCATTCCCTGACCTACAGTGCTGCAATGCAACATCAATCCATTTCAGATCTAGGGAAAGGCCAAAGGAATGACAAACCCCTGGTTCCAGCCCTTCAGGCTGTGGCCTGGTATGGTGAGACAGATGCAAGCCAAGGGCAGATGTGTCCTCCCATGGTATTTCCCATGTCCCTTCCCACCAAGCCCTAGGGCTAAGATGGAGGGAGCCAAACAGGGAGCTCCTTGTGCAGCTGACATGTACTTGTAAGGGAGAAATGACATTTTGGAGCCAGGCATTTGGCAGTCTGGGATTTATAAAACACGAAGGGGTTAAAGCAGGATGCTCACAGGCACGTGTCATATACAATGTGGAAAAGATGTCACAAGGTTATCGATGAGGGTAGGTCATTAGCCAAGGGTGACATGCATTTTGGTGGATGATTGCCAACTGAAATGAGCATCTGTGTCAAATTAAATTAAACTGCCCATCAGTACACTTGTCAGTTAAAAACAATATCAGGGGGAAAAGGATTTATTTTCTGAACTGCCAGTTCACTTCTACAGCCCTGAAAACCTGGGCTCAGCACCAAATGGATGGTGAGCATATACTTAACTTGAGCATTCAGGCTATCTCTACAAAGTTAGGAGAGCTCTTGGTAAGATAAAAATTAAGAATAAAGCTCAAATGCTTTTACTGGCAGCATGCTTGACTGCTGGCAGGATCAAAATCTTTCAGACTATTTTTAATAACTAATCCATGTCTACTGTTGAACCCAGTTAAAACCAGTTTTTCAAGGAAGAGAAACTTTCTCTTCTACATTTTCTCATAAAAAGAGGTATTGCTCCCAATGCAAAGTACCCTACCTCATTTACAAAACTAACCAAACAAAAAAGCCAAGCATGACTTCAGCAAAAGAAAAATCACTTTGTAGGAGGTTTCTGATTTTCTTTAACAAAGACAGACAGCAAAGTTTTATGACTGTCTTTAATGAAGATGTCTTTAATGTCTTTAATTTCCCACCTGCACCTCTTTTGACTGAAGTTATTTCAGCCATATCTATGGAAATGCCTTTTCCTGTGATGAATGAAGCTGGGGGATGAGGTGTGTCAGCCTAGTCCCTTTGCCTGTGCCATTCTAGTCTCTCAGGCCTCAATCTGCTGTTTATTGATTTGGCTAAGAAGAGGTGCTATGGAAAGACTGCCTAGTTTGTTTTCCCACCTGAAAGGCAGGATTTCCCTATTTTCTCTTGGCCTGAGTAGCTGTGTTTGGCGCTCTCTCTCCTGTCTCATGCAGTGAGGACTCCCCATCCTATTTCAGCCTGCTGAAATCACCACCTTCTCCTAGAGTGCTGCAATTAAAGCAGCTTAACGAGTTTGCATACGTCAGCCAAATTTCCTTCAGTGCCATTTAGACTAATGCAATTTATCTCACAGTTGCTGTGGATTAATGCATAGGATCAGCTCCTGTTGCTCACCTTATGCCTGGTAATGGGCATTCAGCTGGTGCCATCGGATGCTGTGTCTGAGCCCTCAAGCCCTGGGGAAGCAGCCCCAGCTGCTGCACTGCAGCCAGTGTGTTGCCTCTATAACTGCCCAACACTATCTGGCCCAGAGTGGCCAGATTGGACCCCTCTGTGGGAAAAGGAAAAAACCTTAGGCATGACACAGGCTGCCTCTCCTACAGACCACATCCCATGTATCAGAGCTTAAATCCTGAATCTTGTGATTATCTTCTTTTCAGTCTTCCTCTTTCATTTTTTTCAGGATTAAATTTTCACAGTCCCATTATTCTTTTTCATCCTTGAAACATCTACTCATTAAAACCTCCAACGAGAAGAGATATATATGTGACACCACTGACAAATGTGGATTGTCTGTCCTTGGCCACCAGCTAAGCCACTGTTTGGATGCTGCTGGCTTTCCACAGGCTTTCTGAGGGTTTACTGAAGTCTCAACTCAGAGTTTAGTCCAAAATAAACAAATTTTAAAAAGATTATTAACACTTAGGAGCATAAACTGTGCTAGTCTGGGTGACATTGAAACCCTGATGTTTTCCTACCTGTCTTGGGTGAAGACTTTTATTGACCCCTTTGATTATCTTAGCTTTGAAGGTGTATCATTTTGGCATTTTGGTGGCCTATGGGGGGAGTTGATGTCCTGATAACACAGATCCATCAGTGGAAATGTTGCTGGGGAAGATCTCACTGTAGCAAATCAAATCCTGAATAGCAACCAGCTTCTCGCATTTGTAAGTATTTACTTTAGGGCTAAAACATTTAATATTTGGTGCAAACCCACATGTAGTTAGAAAACTCTAGGAGTATTCCCAGAAATATCCAGTGTCAGTGTTTAATTTGTGGCAGCTCTGAGGATGAAAGCCTCTCTGCAGTGCAATAGCATCATGCCTCTTAACCTAGGAGGGTTTAGGAAGTGTGAACATTACAAGACTCATTCTCTGAAATCTACAGAAATGTACTGCTGCAGGAGTACAGCGAAGCATATTTTCACACAATGTCCATGACTTTTTGATGAAATCAGATTTTGAATTGACTGTCACAAAGAGCCAGACAAGATACACAACTCCTGGTGCTGATCACATAGAGCCAGACAACACAAATGTAGCATTCAATAGTCTTGGTCCAGGCAGTTTGAACTAGTAAATTCTCTAATGCTTGCAAGGCAATTAATAAAAAAAATATTCCTGGGCTAGATGGAGAAATTTCATTTGCAATAAGCTATTCATGTGATAAATGATGCATTAAAAATTAGTCTGCATTGGCCAATCACAAAGCATTTCTTGTTAGGGAGCCAAAAAAAAAAAGAAGAGAAAGGGAATAATTTTCATTAAAATTATGGCAAGAAAACTATGAATGATGATGCACTGAAAAACTTTACATGTTTCTGCACAGTAAAAATTAGTCTCACCTTTTCCCCCTGCTCTTTCATAATTTAAAACTCACTTGCTTTTAAAAGTTCAAGCCTGTCATGTAGTTAATTCTCACCGAGAGCTAGTGTAGATGACATGTTTGAAAATAATTGGATTTAGGAGTAAGAAAGTTATCAGTGCTGAAATTTGCTGGCTTCTTTTAGAGAAGACATCCTCTAGAAAATGTTCCCTGCAAGACAGGAAATTCTCTTACTGATCCTGCTCTTGCAAGTAGATTTAGTAAAACACAGCTCAATACATTTAAATTGTAATTTGACTTGAATACAAATTTTGTTTTTATTGTCTTCTTTTATTATATACCACTATACAAGCTTCCTATTATCTTAATGGCACAGCACCACTGATGAAAATCTGTTTCAATTGACTATTCTTGCAGCCATCTCAGCATTACTACAGTAAAATACCTCTCTAAATTAAAAAAAAAAAAAAGAAGATTGAATATCCAAGCACTCAAAAGTTTGAAAAGCTGAGGAAAACTGAGAAACTGTTAATAAATATGCTTCATTTATGCAATGGCATGCTGTATTTAGAAAAAAAAAAGTGTTGTCCAAATACACAATTGTTCAATATTGCTTTGACAGAAAATAAAATGTTCAGCACACATTACAAAAGACCAAATGGAATCTTATTTAATTTTCTCCTGGATGTTTCTAACACATCCTGACTTTAATACTTGAGCAGAGATAAGGCAATGATACACTTATTTCCACAGCACTGTGAGGGAAAAGTGGTAGAGGCAGTAAAGTCTTGCTTGTGAATTAAGTGATCTCGAACACACTATCTACAACTTCAGTATTCACATAATTGTGTTCAAATTGTAGTTCCCATCTTAGAAATGCAGTCCTGGAAGGGATGTCCTAGGTGATGCAGTCCGGGGTCCTGCACTGGCAGGCAGCGCCTTTGTAGGGTCCCTTTCATCAATTGCTCAAGCTTCACCTCAAAACTAATTGGGTTATTTTGGCTTCACAGCACCCTGTGGAAGCCTCCATGAGGACCCTGTCACTCTGATAACAGAAAGAGTTCCTCATTTCCAGTCTAGACTGGCTCCCAGACATTTTAAAACCATGTGCTATCATGCTAAACTGACTTTTTAAAGCAACACTTTTTCTGCCTTGGGATATTTTCAGATGACAATTCTACACTTTGTCAGCTTTTTTGTTGCTAGGCTAAGCAAGAGAAATTCAGCCTTCTCTCAGAAGACAGCCAGTCATCTCCCTCTATCCCTGCCCTGCTCCTCTTCCAGTTGAAGTGAATTGTTCTGAAAAATGAGGAAACCAGGTCTGGACCTAAGCCCATCATATGGTCATCTTCCAAAAAAAGTACTATTCTCAGGCTAGATTATAAAGAAATTACATCAGAAGTTTAGCATGGAAAGGCGCAGGCAGCCTTGAGGTGGCAGGGCCAGTTTAAGAGGTAACACCAGCAGTTCCAGATCAAGGCTAGAGACTGAGACGCTGCTTGTGGTGAGGCTGAGCCATTGTCTGAAGGTTCACAGAGACAACCAGTAGCTCAAGGAGCCAACTCTGACCCTTGCTGAGGGGAAGGGGAGAAATCTCCACTTTGTGGTCTTGGTTATTCCAAGTCAAGTCAATGGGTCCGGGGTGAGGGAGCTGCTGCATTTTTGGGCGTTTTTCTGCTACCTGCAAAGGTTTCCTGACAGAGGAGTTGTGCAGGATGACATAGATGGCACAGGACATGAAAAATTAATCTGGAGAGAAAGAAGCATTCTTAGATGATGCAGCCCTTTGGTCAGCCTTCTGTCTTTTTACCACCATCCATATCTTGAGTTAAATCTTGAAGTAAGTAAATGCTTTATTCTCTCTAAATGTTTTTCCTTCCCTTTCTACACTGCTTTTCTAATGTTGTCAAAAATGCAGTCAAGCTTTGGGGATACTGGGAAAGAAGGTTAACACAGGCACAGATGCATCTGCTGCCACTATCTCTGTGAAGCCCCAGAAGCTTTTTCAGCTCAGATAATTATCACAAAATTGGCTGTTGCCAAAGCTTCTCTAGCTATCATTTACAGTATTTCAAATGAGAAATGCATACAAACAAACCTAATGTCCCCCAGGATACAGGTACACAATGATCAAAGATCAGTGACTTATAAGCAGCCAGGAAAGCAAACCTTCCTGGAGATGCTGTTATGCAGAACAATACATAAAATTCAGCTGAAATATCTGACACATATAAAAGTTTGCGGGAAAGACTCCCAGGAAAAGATAGAATTGCTACAGCCAAATCCCTTCTCTGAACACCTATTCATAAAAGTAGGTCCCCAGCTGCAAGAATCATTGCCCCAGGAAGTAAAAGATGCACTGCAGAGATTTTAATCTGGATAGGATGTTGCTCACTCCCTCGGTTTCATTCAGAGTTGCTAAAATGCCCTACTGCATCCTGGAGGTAGTGGATGAAAGAAAATCTCTGCCTATGCTTTACACATTAGCTGTTTATGAGTTTGAAACACATGCAGAGGTTCTTCTGGGTGCATGTGTGTGGGTATACATGTGTGTATATATATATATATGCATATACACGGGTCTTTGTATGCATGTATGCATGTATACACACATAAACATACATATTGTATAATATAGACATGGGCCAAGTTTGTTATAATAATTATATACAGCAATTAAAGAGAGTCATGAGACACCCTGAAGATGCAGCTGCAGCTGCATCCAAGCATCCCTGGATGCCTATTCCAAGGCCAGATTGGACCCTAATATGTAAAAGGATCAAAGCTTATAAAAGTGTGAAAACTCATGAGTTGCTGCCCATCTTGGGTGGAGCCATGGCCAGGCTCCTGTACTGCCCAATGTGTATCTTTTGTAGGCCTTTTAATAAACACCTACTTTATCCCTTAAACTCCATCTAGCCTCTCTTCTAGGTAGCTTCTCCAGGCATCGCATGCAGCTTTGAGCAAATAAATCTAGTGAAAGGTGTTCCTGCCTATGGCAGGAGCGTTGGAACTGGGTGATTTTTAAGGTCCTTTCCAGCCCAAACCATTCCATGACTCCATGATACGATTCTGTGAACTACAGGACTCTATCTGAGACTGGGTAATGTCAAGTAAATGTCAGTAATGACAGTGCTGACAGGTTGATGAAAATAAAGGTTTCTCTGTCACTGATCTGGACTTTCAAGTTTCTACCTCACTGCACTTCCAGCTGTCTATCTAGATATACAAAAATAAGTAGGTCAACAAGTTTCTTGCCAACCCTAATAGCTTTAACATGGCAAGCATGAACCAGATAAATGCTGATCAGGATAGTTACTGATGGAAACCATGTGTTTAGTAGCCAGTAGATGAGAACACACTGCAATGGATCAGAAAGTGTGCTCATATGTATGTATCAAATCTAAGTATTCCATAGGGCATGACTCATAATGTTTGTGTTCTCCCTTCTGGAGAGTTAGACCTCACTGGCTGTATTTTGTCTAGCAATGTATCATTGTTCAAGAGTTTTAATGCTTGCTACATTGACATCTCTAATGGTGAGCTGAGTCTCTAGCCAGACAGGTCAAGAGGTGAGATAGAGGCTTGGAGGAAAGGCCAGACAGAGCCCTGATCCCTGCAGGTGGATGTTGGTAGGCCACTGCTCTAGCCCACACAGTAGCTATTCTGCTATTCCTTACCCCAGAGATGTAGGTTATGGAGATGGGGGGAGGGACAGAAGGATTGCACCTCCTGTTCTTGGGAGTTTGTTATCTTTGTTATTCACTGAGCTCCCACAGAGAATAGCAAAAAGGAAAATGGTGGTCTTCTGCAAGCAGTGCAAGATGTGTATAGTGCCTCAAAGTCCATCAGGACAGACTGTTCTTCAGACAACAGATCTCCTACCATGGCACCTCAGGGAAGCTCCTCTGATCAGTTCCACTTCCTCAAGATATTTTTCCTTTCTACCAGAGCATCCACAATATTCGTAGTTGGTGAAAGACAGTGTAAAGGGCTGCTGACACCTGCAGATGGCTACATGAGTTATGGAACAAACTAATCAGAGAGATAAGCAGAGAAGGTCTTATTTTCCCATTTGTGAGATGCATATTGGGCTCCACATTGCTGTAAAAGAAAACACTATCTGCTGTTTCTGGAAAATTGCTGAATGACAGCATGGGGAATAGGGTGTTTCTCCCTGACAGGGCTGTCTGCTGAAAAGAAACTCGCTCCAGTCAGCTTACCTGTGCTAAAAAAGAGTAGATGACTATGCATGTATTCACATCCCCATGGTGCAGCTGCTGGGCCCGGGTGCAAGGAAGGAAATGGGATTCCCCACTCCAGCTGTTTGCTTATACCCTTCCACCCTCAGCCCAGGACCTGAGCCTCCTGTGTCCCGAGGCCATGTGCAGCTGAATATCTCACACCTGAGAGACAAGATGCCATTATGGACACATTATGGTAATATGGTAAAAATCAAGTGTTTCAAAAAGCGATTGTGGTTCCTGGTCTCCTTACCACAGCTCTTTGTCAAGCACCGCTGCAGTGTGCTAGATCTGCTCTTCAGGGGTTCCTCATTTAGAGCTGCTCTTCAAGGGCTCCTCATTCCTCGGAAACTGCAGAGTAGAGACTGAAAAGTCTTTGTGGTCCCACAGAAGGTGAACTCGCCTTCAATAAATGAGCCCTCTGAAAAAAAAAACCAAAACAGGCCATATTGTCTCAGATCCTCAGACTCAATTTCCATTTTTCAGAAGCCCTGATAACTTGAGTCATTTCACGAGAAGCAGCTCCTACGTGTGAGAGCACACACATGCACAGCAGCCATTCTGCGTGGGACCGTGTGCTCACACACACAGCTAGTGCTAGTTCCCATGTCGTCTCCACACTCACACACTATAGGTAGCTACCACGTCTCCACGACTCCTCACAGCTAAAAGAACAACTTCCAGTTCGCAGACGTCGGTGTGGGTAGCGTGCGTGTCTCCCTCCCACAGGCATTGGTGATTGCGTGCCTCCCTTCACACGCACGCACAGCCCAGATCTGCATAAAAAGGTTGGAAGTTGGCGCTGGCAGCACTCAGCTCTTCCTGAAGGAAGAGCTGATGTGTGTAATAGCTCCAACAGAAGCACGAGCGGGCAGCTCGTCCCAGCAGTACACTGCAGTTTCCTAGGTAACTGAACTTGAAATAAGGTGATGTCTGGAACTGGGTCTTATCAAATCAATTTGCTGAAGGTGCATACATGGTGGGGGGGAATCCCCTCGTGTAGGATCCTACTGACTGTAAAAGCCAACAATATACCACTTACTAATTTTGGTATTGAAGAGTTTGTTGCCTTTTAATGATCAGCAATGACATTTTCCCATTGAAGCCATCTGTGCGGGTAGGGATGTGTAGAAAATATGACTGTGCATGTTATGCATTATTTACACAAGGCCACAGCTATGTGCTTTGCAGACAAATGAAGAAAAGACAGATCCCTGCCCTGAGGGGCTGCATGAAGAATGTGTTCCCACCTTATTTCTGACGCCTTGCCTTATCCACATGAGCAGCCCAAATTCAGCAGCTAGACTGAATCCTCTTCTGCCATAGAGTTCCCAAACTATGGTGGGGCACATGTCTGAGACAAGGTCCACAAAAATATTTGAGTGGTTACCTGACGTGTCTGGATTAATCTGAGATCAGTGAGTGGGAGAGCAACATGTCTTGGAAAATGAGACTTAGCTTCTCTGGTTATACCTCTGCCCAAGGAACTTAAATGAGATGAGGGTGTGTGCTGAGGATCTGGAGCACATTTGCCTCCGCTGTTGAATTACACCCATGGTGCTCTTGGCTCGTGCCAGGTAGCATTCAATCAAGCAAGTCCTAAGAACTGCCTGACTGTGACATGGGCTGGGCAACCCAGGAGGTGATACAGAGTGTGTCACTATGGTATATCCTCCTTCATTGTCCTCCAGCAGAATTTCTCCTCGTGCAGTCCTCTTGCTCTCAACACTAGTTCTCAAATCACCCTGAATTCAGCATCATCCAGGTGAAAAACACCTCACCAGTAGGAGCTGGTTTTTGCCATTTTTTTTCCCACTAGAGAAGACCACTACAGTTTTTCCAAGTGCCTTTAGCCTCCCATTTCAAGCTACCTGCTGATCCCATGCTGCTTGTAACTGGCCTGGGTCAGAGACTGCTAGTCCCCAAAAGTGGCATCTCTTTCCTCCTCTGGGATAAGATTAATCTGACACGTGCTTCTGCTGGCTCCAGCCCAAAGGAGGCAGCTGTCCCCTTCCCCTTGAGCCTGGGGAAACAGCAAAAGCATCAAAGAAATCATAGTTTACAGGCTGCAAGAGCAAAAGCAGCACCCACATATCCAGAAGCCACAAACCTGGGGGTGAAGCCTGCAGGCCCCCAGTTTCAGAGCCTTGGCATGCCTGGATGTCTCAAGCATGGGACAGGGCAGAGGGGACTGGGGAATGAGCAAGATTCCTCCTCCACACTGTGACCTCCCCCACACTGTTCATGACACAGCCTGTACCTACTAAATTGTGGTCCCATTCAGCAGTGACCCTGTAAGCCACCACAGCCCACAGCATACTTCTGGCCTGGGGGGCACCAGACAGCTCTGGGAATGTTTGTTACTATTATTAACACAGACAAGGTCTGTGCTCAACTGCAGCATTTCTTGTCCCTCACTGGGGTGTTTTGAGGACAAGTACCTTAAAAGACCGAGTCAAATGGGACATCAGAGTAATGGAGATCATAAAAGCACTGGATGCGACAGCAGAAGATGATAACACATCAATGCCTGTC
The DNA here is from genome assembly GCF_963662255.1 of Cinclus cinclus. NCBI lineage: Eukaryota > Metazoa > Chordata > Aves > Passeriformes > Cinclidae > Cinclus > Cinclus cinclus. Next base: position 67,556,129 of record NC_085046.1, read on the forward strand.
CTTCCATCACATTTTTTTCAGTCCGATGTTTCTAATGCCCATGACAGACTGATGTCTAGGAGAAAGACCCACAAGGAGGTTTGTACAGCAGGTCCAGGAATATTTTGTGGAATTGCTGCTGCTGCATTCAAAGGGGATTTCAGTAATCCAAGCATCCCATTTTGATCTCAATGCACTCTGCATTTAGTTTCTGCCTTTTCTTAGTGTGTTTGGCAGTGGCATGGGGTGCAGAGCAGTGCTGCATTTTGGGCTTTGGCAACTGCAAGATAGAGGAGCCAAGAGAGCAACCCAGAGCATGGCCTGCCCTGTATCCCCTGCACCATGTGCCCCACAATTTGCTGGCATAACTGTTCCCACATACTGGCAGGCAAATTGCTGGTGTGTTCTGATATGGGATTCCCAGATGCTTTGGGGCACCCCACCACCACACCTGCAGGTTCAGCATCCCTACAGCCCTTGAGTCCTGTACCAAGGACAGATGGCCTCGGAGTTTTCCTTAGCTTGCAGCATCCTGCAAAGATGCTCAACACCCCAGGGTGTCAGAAGTCTTTAAGAGACAGGACTCTATCCTAGTTTATCCGGTGGCAAAGCAGGCTGGAGCAGCTTAGCAGTCTGCAGTACCCATTAGCAGAGATGCTATGTGATTTCCAAGGAAGAATCCATGTTCCAATAGCTTCTTCCAAACTAAATTAGCTTTGCAATACTTAATTGCAAAACCAAAGCAATTAGCAGATGGCTCAGGACCAGGTCAGGGACCTGATGTGGCCACAGTCAAATGTGGAAGACCACTTTGTCTTCCAGTTTAGTACCATGTCATCTTAATGCAAGTGGAAGTTTGGGCTTGCTTTTAACTGATGTCTAAACAAAAAACGGGAGGGATCTATTTTTATTTAGCAAGATATGCAGAAGTGTTATCAGCAAAAATATTGCCTGCAGTGTAGAGATGTTACATTTCATTTCAGGCAAATGCTGTTAAGGCTGCCTGGGATGTGACAAAACATCTGACTGATTGTTCTCCCAGTGCTGCTCTGTAGCCCTTGGAAAATCAACACATTAAGTTTTCACTATAGGCAAGCAATTAGGAATAGAACCATTCAAATGAAATCAAAAACAAATCTGGAGAGAAAACTGCAGAACATTTGCTTGTCATTTCACCTCAGAAAGTTTCATTACTGCTGTGCTCATCACCAGCATGGCCAGCCTTGGGACAGTGTACTTGAAGATGGCATTCATGGGGGAAGGCTAAAATCCTAAAGAGGGTTCCATGGTGAGCCTGAACAAATGCTCACAGGTTGGTGAGCATTTGTTAGGGTGGAATGTTCTGTGCATCCACCCAGCAGCCCCGGATACACATCACAGGGTCCTCGTCTCCTTCCCATCTTCCTTGGGAAGACAGATGGAGAGGCTTTCTAGCCAGTCAGCCCACCTGGGCTTTTCTGGTGCAGAAGCAGAGCACAAAGAGGGGTGGCCGGGGCAGGCAGTGTGCAGCTCTGTGCAAAAACAGGTCACAGCCCAGGCACTCATCCAGACTCAGGAGTCAGAGAGTGCTCATGGGTCTCCTGCCTAACCCATGGCTTTAGGGCTCAAGAGAATGAGTCCGCTCCATAAATGAAAAATCAGTGCAGTGCCTTTAGTGATGCTTAGAGTTCCACACCCAGGCAACAGAATTAGGAAAAGAGTGTGCCCCTCTAACCATCACACCAGCCTGAAATAAATCAGACTGTTACTAGCCATACAAATAAATAAGAACAAGTAATGTATATTTAATAGAGAAGGAACAACTTACCAAGGGCAGTGGTGGATTCTATTCCCTTCTCCATTTAATAGAGAAGGAACAACTTATCAAGGGCACTGATGGATTATCCTATTCCCTTCTCCATCTAAGATCAAGCTGGTAAGTTTCTCTCAAAATATGTGCTGTAGTTCAATAACAGCTCTTACACTGAAGTAGGAATTTAGTTCAGTGAAGTCCTGAGGTCTGTGCTCTGGGCAAAGTCTTACTGAACTGCCATAATGGTCTCTTCTGGCCTTTAAAAGTGGGTGGATCACTATGTTGTCCTTTCCCTTTCATCCAGTCTCATATTTCACATTTGTTTCTTTTCAAGTGATTTTATAGCACTCACATGAAGTATCTGAGTACTTCACAAGCTATGAATCACTTCTGATTCAGACTCTCTTGATGAAGTCTGCCATCCCTTTCTCTCACACACAGAACCAAAGCTCTGAACACAGAAGCCCCAACTTGCACCAACAATGAATTAGAGCCAAGAAAACCTTATCCTGTGAGATCTGCTCCTGTACCACCACTTCACCAATATCAAATCAGCACATCTGTGTTTTCCCTTCTGAAAAGAAGTTGCAAAGCAAACTGGACAATGTCTCCAACTACAGTTTTTAATTGGGCAGTGTCTCCTACTGCTTCTTTTCACAACCTATTGGCCTGAGAGACTGCCCAGATGCCCACTTGCCTCAGGAAGGAATCAGAGGGGGAAGGCAGATCTGCACTTTCTTTGCTTATCTTATTCCTGGATCCAGATAAAGGTTCAGAGGAATAAGAGGGTGCAGAGGTTGTGTGAAGCACGCAGCTCAAGGAAAACCATTGCAAAGTTAGCAGAGATGGCTGTGTGGAGCCCTCTTCCAGTGGGCTGGTGCAGAAACCATGCCATGTTCTCAGTCTGGGAAACACATTAAGCCTGAGGAAAGAACCCCTGCCTTGCAAGTATGGGGAGGAGGCAAATGATGAGTATAAAGGTGGAGATGGAAGTCTACTGGACTTGCACTGGAGTAAAGATGTGTTTGCCTTCATCACATAGAGCTTGTGCTGCATTTTTGTTTATATCCACCTCATCAGCTGCAGCAGCACTCCAGAGAGACAGGTTTTCTATTTATAGGCACCAGCAGTACCTCCCTTGACTGCAGGGCAGTCTGAACATTCCAGCTTCTCTTGCTGCTGACAATCCCTTCACTATCTGAACCAGAGACACAGGCACTCCTGTGTCCATGCGAGGGAAAATGAAAGGGATATCGTTTCCAGTATCCCTCCCAGCCTCTATCCCCTCCACATGGGGATAAGCACAATGGTTATTTCTATGTTCCTCTCTTTTAAACTCATGTAATATAGAAAATAAACAACTATCGATATACTAAAATGCTCTAGTAGCAAATCAGGCTGCTTAGAGCATATGGGAATATCTCATGTCTGGAAAAAAAAAATTCCTGTAGAGCAAGGGATCTAAGCCCAAGCTCCAGGCATGCAAGCGGTGTTGGTGAGGACTGAGGTAATTCCCATGTCAGGTTGTACATCTGCACTGAACCCACACTGTCCTTCCATTTCTTTACCCCTCTCCCATTTCCTGAGGAGTTCCTGGGAGCATTCAGCTAATCAAGTTCAACTTTAGCTCATTCTCAGGGAGAAATACCCACAGCTGATGTTTCTGAAAATGTTGTTCAGGATGGAAGAAAAAAAGTCTGAATATGACCTTAATGGATCATCTATTCCAGCTACAATCTCCTCACAAAACCTATCCAAGTGCTTGGTGAAACTTTGGAAAAACTCTTTTTATTTCGTCTAATATCAATGTCTCTTGCTGCAATTTGACTTCTTTTCCTATCTGCTGCAGAGCTGACAGATTATATGAAGAACAACTGGTAAAGTACAGGCTGGAGAAGGGGACAGTGAGATGAACTAAAAACTGGCTGAACTGCCAGGCTGAAAGGATTGCAGTCAGTGGCACGGGGTGCAGCTGGGGACCAGTCAGCAGGGGTGAGCCCCGGGGGTGGTGCCAGGTTCTGTACTCGTTAACACCTTCATTAATCACCACACTAGGACAGAGAGTACCCTCAGCAAGCCTGCAGGTGACACAAGACTTAAGAAAGCAGCTGATGCACCAGAGAGTTGTGCAGGCATCCAGAGTGTCTTTGACAATCTGGAGAAACAGGCTGGTGGGAATCTCACAGAGTTCAGCAAAAGGAAGAGCAAAATCCTGCTGCTGGGAAGTAATAACCCCATTCCCCTGTAGAGGCTGGGGGATTTCTGGGTGGAAAACAGCTTTGCAGAAAATTACCTGGAAGTTCTGGTGGATACCAGTTTGACCTTGGGGCAGCAACATAATTTTGTATAAGGGAAACTTACACAAGCTTTGCTGCCTGCATTCAGAAAAACAATGTCAGCTATTTGAGGGAGGCGGTCTTTCACCTCTGCTCAAACCTGGTCAGTCATACCTGGAGTACTCCATCTACACCTGGTTTTCCCAGTAAAAACAGAGAGACGTGCACATCCTGGAGCAAGTCCAGGGATGGGCCACAAAGATGATTAAGAGATGGGAGCATCTGATGTATGAGGACAGGCTGAGTGAAATGGAACTATTCAACTTGGAGAAGCAAAAGCTCAGAGAGAACTGCTCCATGTGTATAAACACCTGATTGTTATTTATGGATGGGAGAGAATTGGGAAGACAGAACCAGAAGAACCAGACTCTTCTCTGTCGTGCGCAGTGATAAGACAAGAGGAAATGTGAGCAAACTGAGATACAAGAAATTCCATTTAAATATAAGAACAAAACCTTTCCAATGGGGATTGAAGACTGGTACAGGTTTCCCTGAGAGGTTGTGCAATCTCTGTCCTTGGAGATACTCAAAACACAACAGTACATGTCCCTGAACTGTAACTTTTTGTTGTGTCCCCTGCCCAATTGTCGGGCAGGGGAAAGTTACAAGGTTTGTGAGTGCTGGCCTTTCAGGCGCTTAGCTTCTCATAGAAACCTGTAGTTTCCAGCTGGCATAAAAAAAACAGGAGAACAGCTCAGACTTTTTCCACAGGCTTTATTATCGTCCGTGAAGGGGTCAGGCTACAAATCCAAAGATGAGGGATCACACATGTACTTTTATAGGGTTTGGGGGGATCACAAGTAAACCAATGGAAAACAGGGTTAACACATTTTGGCCGACTACATTATCTTTCTTTGTTTGGAACAACCAATTATAAAGAACCAAACCTAACCAATAATATTCTAAAAACATAAGAAAAGCTTGCATTTTTCTAACATGAGTCATTCTAAACAAGTAGTTTTTCTTATCTCAAAGGAGGTTCCAGGGGGCTCTCACAGGACTGATTACAGAGGGATTCATCTCCTCTACACTGAATAACCTGCTTTAGCTGACTGTACTTGCCATAGGTGCTTGGATTAGGTGATCTCCAGAGGTCCCTGCCAATCTCATTGATTCTGTGGTTCTGTGACTGGATTTCCTTCCTCTCTCACAGCAGCTTTTTTACATTCCTGCAGGTAATTTTCATATGCCCTCCTCATATCAAGTTAGGTCAATATTTCTTCAGAAGAGTTGTCTCATTGCAAGTTTCTGGATCTTCTTCTGTCTGTCTGTGCTCTGCTCCAAGTGCAGTGTTCTGCACAGGATGCAGCACAGTAGCTGGACCTGAATGACAGCAGTAAATTTTGGAGTTAAGAGGCCACAGGGAGAATCAAGTGAGAAGACAGATCTGAAAGAGAGAAAAGGAAAGAAAGGCCAGCAAGCAAACAAGAGCTGCTACCCATCCATTGAGTGCCAACACTCAGTTAAAAAGTTAAAAAAAATATATTCTGTTCTAGGTGTCAGAGATGAGATATCTTCAGAAATTTTCCAGAACTTTATGCTATACCTGTTTGGGAAAGAATGTGTTTGGCTTGGCTTACACCCTGCTTCTCCCCCTTAATATTAAGTTCTTAAATTGTACCTTTAAAAAAAATGGATTTGGCATCAGCCTTGTTTTCCAAATCCATTTTGTGCCATCCCCTCCCTTGACCCCCAGCCTCCTGGGAACTAACAGTCTTCCCACCTCACCTGGGACTAAACTCCCCCTGTGTACCTGGTAGAGGACTGGGTTTTCAGAGGGCAGATAATGCTGGTGAGCTCCCCTGCACTGTGCTGGTGAGCTTGGCAGGAGGTGGACTCTTCCCAGTACTCCAGAAGCCAGGACAGGAGCCAAGAACCAAGAGCAAGAGCAGCCAAAACAGTCAACTCCAATGTGCTGTACTCTAAAATATATGAGCATGTGTCAAAGTAGGAAGGCTCACAACAAGGGGTTGTCTTGGGCTGGCTTGTTTATGGCTCCATTCCTCACCCTGCCTCCTCCCTCCTCTCTGTTGCCAAATGCAGGTACATAGCCCTTTTCAAAATACAGTAGAAAGCAAGGGAATAAAAAGTCTTGAAGTCATTCAAGTATGAATTCCTCCCTCATAAAGAAGGCCACCCTCTTAGTACCCTGTCAGCCCATGCACTGACAGTTGTCACCCCTGCAGAGCAGGCACCAGATGGGTAAAGGAGGGAAGTTGTTCTTTTTCCTTCTCTAATAGCTGCATTCTGAAAACCTGAGGAGGTTGTTTTGAGCTGCTTGATGGTTTCTGCCTGCTGTATTACTAAAGGAAGGCCAATGAACAGCAGAAGAAGTGCTTCAAAACGAAGTAATAAACTGAGTGAAAACAAGAGAGATTGCTTCTGGCACAAGATGACAATAACCAGTGACCCCCAATGACCCTAAGGTATTTACTTGTGAATAAATCTCTACATTTCAGTAGTCCCAAATCATACTGCCCAATTTAACCCAGAGAAGGCTTTCAAACCTTCTAGCCTGCTTGAGCAATAGCTCTTCAAACCAAAGAGGCCATTCCCTGAGCCAAGATGCAGCAAGGACATTTTTTTTGTTTTGGAGGGAATTTTTGTTTGTTGTTGCTGTTTGTAGTTTTGTTTTTGTTTCTCCTTCCCTCCCTCCTCGTCTCTACTCCCTAAGACCACCCTAAGAGACAGAATCAGATATCTTATTTTTTGGAAACGATTTAGCAGTATGTTTGCAAAATTAGAAAGGGGGAACCCTTTACTAAAGTGTAATATTTCTACTCTGATGTTGCATGTACCTTTTTTTCTTGGCTGATCTTAGCTGCAATTTTTCTCTGTGTGCATATTCTGAATGTAAATATCTTGGTGTAATACCAATGTGTACTTGTATAATGCAAGAACATAAGACATAAACATAATGTGGATGTAGGAATCAAGTAAAAAATGTGTCATGATTTTGAGTGAAGCACGATGACAGAATCAGAATTTAAACACTCTCCTCTTGTCTCAAATATGGAATGAAGGAGTCAGTTTAAAAGCTTTTTCTCTCCCACTCCTGATCTTGCAAGCCTGTATAGCTAGCCAGAAGACATCTGTTAATCTTTCAGAAGAAGGGCTTTTAGCCCTGTCTGCTTCAGTGACAGAACTTCAAGTGTTGTGGTGGGTTGGCAACACTCAGTGGGGACCTGTGGTGCTGGTAGGGATTTCTTGAGTTTTGCCCTGCAGAGCAAACCATCAGTTGTGTCAGCCTCATTCTTGGACATGCAAACTTATGGACCTTTCTTTACTTTCTGGTTCAAGATTCCATTGAATCTCCACCAGGAAGCACATCACAGGGAAAAAATAAGGATTATCACTCTGCTCTGCCTGCTGCAGAAGACAGGACGTCCTTGGCTTCTCCTCTGCTCTCTATGGAGGGGTAGGTGGCACCTCGAGTCTTCAGTTTCCCTAAAAACACTGGGAATGCTCACTGGGATGCTGCACTTTTTTTTCCTACTAAACTTTCCAAGATTTACTGAGATCTGAACTCTTGAGAGATGGTGATAAGTCTGTCTTCCTTGCTTTCCTTCCATTTATACAAATTGCAGGTCCTCCTGAATTAGGATATCTATTTCCAGAAGAGCAACAGTGGATTTCAATCTCTAATGTATTTAATGAGAAATTATAAATTAATAGGTCCTCTTCATGGAAGATCTATGGTAAATCTGTGCAGGATCCTTAAGGACTGCATAGTCAAAATAATTGACTGTCTGTATGGCTGTAATAAAATTTAATCTAGCAACGTCAGGACAGTCTAAAATATACCAAAAAGAACCCCAACAAAACATTAAAATCACATGGCAAAAGGGTTTAATGTGTCCTCTGCAGACCTGGCTATGCCAAATTTAATTAAGGAGTTCTATTTGTGTCAATAAATTATCATCCAAGGTAAAATAAAAGTCATTCAATTTGTTAAAATTTAATTTTATTTAGATACACAATTAGTGAGTTTATTGTACTGCAAAATAATTCAGCCAAGGAATCAATGCTAGCACCAAGTACAAGTGAGTTTACAAACAGTCCAAACAGTCTTCTGACACTAACTGGCTACAGGTAAGGACAGAATGTTTTATATAAATGACATATTTCTCTTTCACATACATACATAGAGACAAATAGATATCTCTGTAACTATTTCCTAAAAATCATTAGCTGAATGCTGCTGTAACACTAGTAAAACTAATAACAATTTTCTTACAGAAATTGCTGAAGGCAGCTTCAGAAATGAGGCACAGCAAAACAAAAAAACAAAAAAACCCCAAACAAACAAACGAAACAACAAAAAAAAGAAAAAAAAAAGAAAAAAAATGCAGCATTCATAATTTTATCTGTCTGCATCTCTCCATTTTTTAAAAAAGTGGTGCTTTAGCCCTGTGTTTGTTTCATACCATTTTCCAGTAAAATATGGATGAAATCAGATTAAGAAAATGGTACCAAGAACAACCCTAATGGACTCTTGCAAGTAAGCTCTCCACCATTACATTGCTGCAGCAGGGATGGAGAATATTTCCAGTGCTGCCAGCTGTGCCAGGATGCCTGCTAGCCTCTGACAGAAGCCTGGGTGTAGAGGATGGGCAAGATGTGCTCATGCATATTTTATCCAAGAGGTCTTGACAAACCCACCAAAAAGTGAATCACAGTCCAGAAGGATAATTGTTGTCACTGGGAAATTGTCACATCATCTAACCTGAGACACCCAGTAGGTAATTAAGGCAGGAGCTGCCTAATGTGTCTGCACCACAAATTGGGTCAATCCTCCTTTTGCCCAGCTCCAGTGTTCGTATTCATGTTAGTTCCCTATGGGAGTGAACACCCAAGAGGAAACTCAGGCACCTCAAGGGAACAGCAACTCCCTGGTCTGCAAAGAGAGAGCACTTGGAAAGAAAGGAGTCTTGCTGCTTCCAAAAGAGGTGCTCCTTCACCTCTAACTCAGCAGATTTTGCTCCCTAAACCTTTGTTTTTAGGGACAGGGAGTGGAATACCTTTTCTTTTTATTTTACAAAAAGAACCCAAACCATTTCTCTGAAGGCTGGAAAAAAAGCTGCGTCATTAATATATGTGTTTTGAACAGAGAAAACACCATGTATATGTATGTACACATGTGCGAGCATCTTTCTTTTTAATGTTGCAGCTGCTATGAAAGGATTTTGGAGTCAGTCTAGGGTTTGATAGTTTGAATGATCAGGAATTACCTGCTTGCCCCAGGATCTCTCCCTGGTGCCATCCACAAAGACAGCATACTTAGCAACAACTCTAAGAGGCCAATTTACTGTGGAGAACATGAGAACCCACAGCTTTAGGACTGAGAATGATGTTTGTAGGTGTCACATTCTCTTTCACTGAGGTCATTAGCTCTTGAGGTACAAGGAGCGAAGCAGTGATATTTGTCTTTATGGTAAAGATATATTCTAATGCTCAACTTCCTTCAGGATTCTACAGAGCCTCTAAAAGCAAGCAGAGGGATGGTATCAGGGACCAATTCCTTATTTTCATTTTTATTGTGATACTCTTGCCAGTTGGGATTGGAATTGGGGTGAGGTCAGTGACACTTTCAAAGGGCCAGCTAGATTCTAGAGGACACAAAATCCCATGAAAAGAACTGCTGGTGCTGTGATCAAGGCCTCATGTTCTATTTTCCCATAGGGAAATGATACCTTGGCTCTTGGCAGGCATAGAGGATGGGGTGGGCTTAGCTTCTGTAGTTTACTTTAATGAGGCATTCATCATTGTAGGGCTTTCAATAATGTAAGGACAGCTGGTTTAGCAGAGGTAAAATTATGTGCTCCATTAGGGAGGGAGGTTACCTCCTCTCTGTGAATAACATTAGGGTTTGTGTTGGGATAATAGTTACAGTTTGGAGAGTATGAAATACCAGAAGCATAACTCCTTCTGGCAATATGCAAGGCCTAAAGACATAGTGAGAGGATTTGTGATGAGAAGAGAAAATTTTCTTTGAGCTCTTTTCCAACACAGATTGGTTCCCTGGCTTACAGCTGTGATCAGGGTTTGAAGGTCTGGGAAACCTTCACAAGCCCAGCATTCGCTGAATGCTACAGCAGTTATACAATTACAGAGAAGACAAAGGTTGGCAAGGACCCTTCCTCCTTTACATGCTCTTTTACTGCGAGGGTTAATGCCCTGATATCAGACTTAGCTGTAGGGTTAGGGTGTGCAAATGTCAGCCCCCATATTACCCCATCCTCCACAGCCCAGAGACAGAATGCAGCAGATTTCTGTGATGATCCATACATATCCTTTCAGAGCAGGAAAAAGTGTAAGGTCTACAGCATCAATAGACAAGCCTGTTCCCACTTGTGAGATGAGGGAAATAAACATTCTGGTATTGGCATGACTGGATGGGGCCCTTAGGCTTGGCTCTCTCCTTCTGCAGGGACCCATCACTTGGGGTAGCAATCAGAGGAGACAATTCATATTTTTAAGAGCCGTCAGAGTAAGTGTAGAGACCAATGCTCTGTTTTATTGTGGGGATTGCTGCCCAGGATAAAATTAAAGAAAAGATTTAATGGGATTATCTTTATTTTCTCCTCAGCTTGTTCCCCTTGCTTTCTGCAGCACCTGTGTGGTAGTTCATTCCTTCTGGAATAAATCAATCATCTGCGTCCCAGAGGAAATCTGAGCACGAGTGATGGGGGAACAGTTCAGACAGATTTTGTGGCCACAGATGTCATTGTATTCAGCTCTTCTCTCCCAGGACAAGCCAGGCAGTGTCCTCAGCAGGCCCTGAAGCTTCTGCCTTGTCCTGGGGGACCAATCTCATGCCCATCACACAGGCACCACTGCGGCATCTGTAACACAACCATCTCTGGCACTTAAAGCACTTTGGATTAAATTCCCTGCCCTACATAATAGTGATCTTTGCATTTCAGAGTCACTGGGGTTGCCTAATGAGAAGACTTTGGCCTAGAAGTGTCCTGGCCACCCCATGACAGGGGTGCAGCCCTGAACTCTGCAGGCACCCGCCGTGTTACATCAAGCAGTGACACATCCGTTCTGTGCACCTTGCAGAGACAACAGTGAGAAAGGAATCTGAGCTGCTTGGGAAAGAAGCTCCAGAAATCTTCCTCCTTGCATCGACCACTGAGATGACATCTGATGCTCAGATCTCTTTCTTCCCCCACCACTTCCTTCCTTCACACCCTTCTGATTTTATTTTCTGGTCCACAGTTGGTTTTGCTGCACCGTGACACAAAGCCATAGGGCAGTCTATGCAATAGCAGGATAACTTGGTTCAGAACAGAGGGTAATAATATTACTATCCTAAACAAAAAGAAGGAAAAGAAAGTGATTAAAATTGTGACTTTATAATTGTAATCTATTTCAAATTAAAACAGCTCAAACAATTTCTGTGCACTGAAAAACAAAAAGAAACTCCATTTTTGCAGTATGTTTCTGCCTCAAGTCTTCTGCAGGCTTAACACATATGAAGCAAATAACTCCTAACAGCACTTCATCTCTAATATTGCATGACTACTACTATTACTACTACTTCTGCTTCAATCAGGCATTTGTATGCTTTTCCTCAGATGAGCAGCACCTTCTAACTCTTTAGAAACAATGACACATGAGCAAGAAAGCAAAGATGGCTTGGGGCAAAATTCCAGCCATGGGTCAGAATCTCCTGCTAACTCTAGCTGCTTCTGGATTTTGCCACATACCACAGACACAAAGAAATTCTGAGTCCAGCAGATACAGAGAAGTTTAGGGGCTGTTTAGACAAAGAAATAAGGTTACTTACCAAATCTCATGAAGGAAGCTTGTAGCTCAGCTGGTGATGCACCTCTGGCATTTGCATTTTGTGCTTAGCCCCCAAGCCATATTTCCTTTCACTTCTAGGTAGCTGCCTTCATCCACATGGAAAAAGAATACATGAGGTAAGATTTATTCTGGTTGTAAGCCAGTTCAGTCACCTGTGGTATTGTTAATGCTGGTGAAGAGAAGTTGTCTTTGAACACTAACATAGCTTTGTGCATACAAATATTCTTGATTGTGAGAATAAGTTGGAGAGGAAGCTTACATTCCTCATTAAAAGAGCTATCACAAAATAAACCAGCATTCCTGCTAAACTGACTGTCTTTCCACCCTGCGACATAAACCATAATTCAGGAAAAGACAGAGCATTTGCCAAATTTTTCATTCAAACAACCTTTGTGTTATGGGCAGCTCCAGTCTTTTAGACTGTACACAGCTTTCTTGAATACTGTTGGGCAGGAGGGCTCAGTATAAAAATCCAGCAATGGTGTGGCTGAAGCAAAACCTTTCATCTCTTCATCTTCAGGGGCAAGTGTTGGTTGGATATGCAGTTATGTATCTCTCACATTTAGATGCATTCAAAATCCTTTAAAAAGAACAGTGGTATCTAAGGCTGGAGTCAGCTGGGAAGAAGCTTTCAGATCACAAATTCAAGGAGCACAGATATATTTTTATTTATCTTTTAAAAACTGATTACCAGGAAGCAGAAGTGTTTTTAAACACTTTTGTTCCAGTGTCCTGAGGCTTTTAATGGAAAGGGAAAATTATGAAGGTCATGTATTAATATTTCATTGACCACGAGTCAAAACTGGTTGGCTGGCAAATGTTTTATGCCTTCCCACCTGTGCAGAATTGCCATTGTCCTCCATTAAGGACCTGATTCCCATTAGCTTCTTGTGATGGATGGGGGGAAGGGGAACATGTTGTTGTGGTGTGGTGTTGGAATAGGGAATGAGATTTTTGCAACCTTTCATTTAGAAAAGAAATCCTCGGGGGTCTGTGAATGGCAGGCTGCACTAGAGATCTCTCAGAGGCGTTCAGACCTAATGGCACAATGACACCAGAGCTAACCTTTCTTCACCAACCTCCTTTGTGTCAAGGGCTGACATGGCTGATTTCAGAAAGCAATGATTGCTTCTCCCCTTGCTTTAGTCTGTTGTGGAAAAGGCTGATTGGAAATCACTGTTTGCTGTTTTGATTGAATGCATCAGGACTCTGGGTATTTCTTCTTTCTTTAAAGGCATACATTAGTATGCTGGCTATCTGGAGCTCACTATGGAAAATATTCTAGTTGGGGTAGACTGCCTGCCAGGAAAGACTGATGATTTGGTTCAGTAAAGAAAATTAAACTAAAATAAGATCTGAATCTGAAGCTTTGGCCCCAGCCTGAGCTGAGATGTATTTATGTTTCTAAAGGAGTCCTAGAAAAACTTAATTTAATCCTAAAACCAAAAGAAAACATTTTGTATTTGAGTTTATATTTTTTTCTGATGCTGGCTAGCTCAAAACAAGCAATATCCACAGAATGACAGTCAAAGATTTTTGCCTTAAAGAAAACTCTGGAAAAAATCCTATCTCTTTCAGAAACAATTGTTCTTATGAGGCTGTTGGGCTAATTTTGCAGACACGAGAGCTGCAACTAATCAGACTAAAATCAGACTGCCTGATGCTACCTCAGACACATGTTGAGTCCTTGAATCCATAAAGGCTCTTATCCAGCTAGCAGTTTTCTCAAGAAGAGCCAAGCACCCATGTGAAAATCACACATTTTTCTGGATCTGAGCTGCCAAAGTTTGCCCAAGGTTTGCTCCACTCAACCTTTTCATAGCACTCTCTGGGTACCTTCCCCTGTCCTTGCAGTCTTGCTCATGTTCTTGCAACCTTTCAGTAATTTCCAGGAGTTCACCATTTTGCTGTGACTCCATTTCCTGTGTCCAGCTTTTCCATATGGACTACTTAATAGCTTTTCCTCCTGTGAATATCTCTGGGCAGAGATCAGCATGGATGGAAGACCTGCTTTCTGCAACAATAACTTCTAGGGACCATCTGCACCATAAAGGGACGGATGATGGCAAATTGCAGATAGGAAGCTGCCTTTCCATGGCTCCTGAAGAGGCTGGGACAGAGAGAAAAGACATGCTACAGAGAGATACATTTTCCTAAGGATGTCCCCAAAATCACCACATACTGTGTTATGAGTCTTCACAACTGGGTGTCCCTGCTACCTCCATGATGTAAACAAACAGTATTTGAAGTGAGTGCAGGCAGAGGATATTATGCCTTTATATTGTCCCACAGGTTTTCTAGAAAATGCACATAAGCAGTAGTGCTTGTGCAACAGGGCATGAGAGTACTAGCATGAGGGTTTGGACACGGAATGGAAAACATCTCTCACTTGAAAGGCAAAAACATACATAGATCAAAAAGTAAATGGGAAAAGTATGCGCATTTACTACAGAATGCATTAACATCAGAACAGGTTGTATTATTAATTTAAAAAATAGATTAATATTTGGGTAGAAGAGAGAAAAAAAATGACAGCTTCTCAAACGTCTTTTAGGTTAGAAAATTAGGAGGGTAGCAAGGGACACATCTATCTAACTTACAAAAAAAGAAATGGTGGAAAGAAATCTATAAAAGCTTCCCTTTTATTGTTTTTCTAACCTCGTTTCAAGTAGTTTTCCCACTATCTGCTCTGCTACCAGTTTCTGCTTTTCTTTAAGGTATTTTTCCCCATGTTATTTTGTATAATATATTTTCATTAAATCAATTACCATGAAATTTACATCATATAACTTAATTAAAGGAAGATTATTTTGTTGAGGAACCTGATGGTGGAAGGATGGAATCAAGAAACTTCACTATAAGACCAACTTCTTCATAAAGCCATTAATTTCCAAGTTTAGTCCTTAGGAAACAGTAAATGGAACGCTGTTATACTGCCTAGAAAATATGACACTTTGGCACATCTTAAATGTTTATGACAAGTCCACTGTACTATGCTGAAATTATTTTTTTTTTATAACTGGTTAAAAACCCAAAAAAATAAAAGGGCCTATTTTAACAAGGGCTGGGATGCTAATAAGTGGCCATTAATTGTCCACAGATGATTAGGGGAAAAATGAGGCAGAAGAAAAATTTTCTAGGCCATCACTTCTGCTGAGAACATCAGGATTTCAAACATTAGTAGGAGTTTAAAAAGTGTACTGTGAAATAAAAAGATATTTTACTCATTTGCCTCCACTAAGGTTCCACTCTGCCATACTTACTGCATACAGTAGTCATGCTGGAAAACTGATAATTACACTTCTACCACTTCTCATCATTTTGTGAATACTTGGTATAATTAGTTTCTGCAGCACCATGCCATGCTAGGCCCTTGTATATAAATGCAGAGAGTGCTGTAGACCTATTGTGCTTATTATCTGCATTCCAGGGGATATCCTGATGACAACTGCTTCCAGAAGATGCATCATGCCTAATACTGCTAATATTCAAAGTGATGAAACAGCAACTCTAAATCTGCTTAGGAAAGGAAGCTCCAAAAAACTTTGCATATTCCTCCCTTGCTTCTTCCAAAATTCCCATGTCCTCATCTGCCCCCCTCCCTACCATGAACCCTATAGCAAAAATCCTCAACAATACCACTCCTTCTTACATTCAGACATGGGGAATAAAAAGAATGTTTCTCTATTACCTGCTTCCAGCCTTACTCTGAAAGATTAAGAGAGAAAACAGTTTTGATGTCTACCTTGGCTCCACTCCATCCCTGTGTATGAATTTTTTTGGTGTTGCTGGAAATTAAATTCATGATAAAACAGCATAATACCACGGCCCTCTGTTGTTCTTGAGGCAAAGGATAGTGACACCCCACATGGCTAAAGGAAGCTGTGGTGCTCCCTATGGTGTGGGGAGGTGTCCAGGTCAGTGCATGGGTGTTGGCCTGGGGCTGGGATGCAGACTCAAGAACAGCCTTTCTCACCACACTTCACACCTTTTTTTTTTCTGTTAGTGGTTTCACTTCCCCTATAAAACCTTTCCTATAGATTGCTTTTCTTCTTAGGTTTTATTTTTTCTTTTTCACCCTCTCACCTTCAAGGCATTTATATGCTGGGGTAGCGAGAGAATTTGCTTAATGTCATAGAAAATAATTTTATTTTTTTTTGCCTGTTGACAAACAGCAATTGGTCTTCTTTATGCAGGCAATAAAAAGAAAGAAAGGGAAAGTGAGTGAAGCTGCAGTAGCTGCTAATATCTCATAACCATTTTTTTACTGTGATGAATTAGCTTCAACAGACACTTGATTCAAACAGACTGCAATCTGGTTTTGTAAATTCGGCCTGGTACTTTGAGTAGGCGCTGACAACAGAACAAAGTACAAGCTACACAGAAACCAGGCACACCTGAATTAATTTCAGCTGTCTACTGATAGAAACAGTGCATTGTAAGTAATGTGAAGTTTGGTTTTACTTCCAGTTTGCTTGATAACATTAATCCTCTAGGTCTTTATTGCTGAAAAGGAGACATTCCTGATTTTCTGCCATTTGTACTTCAGTATTTTTTTGTTTTCCAAAACAAAATGGGAGGAGACAGAATTTTCCTTGCCTTAACTAAACATCTCATTTCAGTATCTTGGTTAGTTCTGGACACATCTTTTAATTTTTGTCAATCATAAATAACTATTTTCACGGGATAGGATTCACCCGTGGGTTTCATTACGTTTAGTGCCAGCAGGATAAGCGGATTGAGATAAGGACTAGACAAAGTCACATGAAAACACATGAAACAGGGTCACCACTCTGTTATAAGTGAGACATAGAATACAGAAAGTTGTGCAGATGCTGTAAATGCTATGTCAGCTCTGCGTTTCTTGGTTTCCCACCTTAGGGGGATTGGATTGAGCTGACCTGTGCCTGTAGATGACACTTTCTCAAGCCAGTGCTTCATCTGGGAACTGCAGTCACTTCCCCAGCTGACCTGTCAGGTGTTGTCTGACAAGATATATAGGGTGGTGAAATGTTCTCTTTTAAACCCTTATAATGATCCTGCAGCGACGCCAGATTCCACATTTTTGATGATTGTGCTCTGCCTGGTGATGGATGAATTCAGAGGGAAAGCAAAGGCTTTTCCCTCTGGGGAAATATCTGAGTGAGCTGTTGGAATACACCACAATACCAGAGCAAGTCCTCCCTAATCTAACACTGCACTGAGACAGGGGCAGCAGCCCCTCCCTGCTCCCACTGTAAGGATGTCTCTTTCTAGTGTCTCCTTTTCTTTCCAAAACGTGTTTAGGCAGGGAAGAGGAAGAGAAAGAAAAGGGGAGAAAAGGAAGAAAAACTCCCAATGCTGGGGGACTCTGGAGTCACTTGTGTAAAAAGAGTAAAATGTCAGTGAGAATGTCAAGTCTCTTGAAGGTAGAAAAATTTGAGGAAACACCTATCCAATGCTTCCAGTCAAAACGGGCAAATATTGAGGAGGTTTTAATTTGCTCATGGATGAGAGAAGAGGTGAAGACAGAAAGGGCTTTTGCATCACTCAGTGAAAAGGACAGCAGGAATGGAGTTATTTGGGACTTCCCCAATTTTCACCACCAGGCATGTAAATTCCTTCCCGTTGCCATTACCATTCCAGAGTTTTTCTCAAGGGCTGGAATTCCCAAATTCCTTTAAACTGCACAGGATAGGCAAGGCATAAATTTAGACATCCGTCATAATCCTGAAAATCTATGTGAAGAAAATTTTGGGTCAGTTACAATTATTTCCTACTGTCAATAAGTGCTGGAGAGCTGTGTGTTAGTGGACCAGCAGTTGTTTAGATATTGGTCCCATGAAGCTGTTGCTCAAAGCAGAGTAGGCTTTACAAAGGCTGAGTCTGCTGCTAAAGACATAACACCTTCCTCTCATCAAGGCAACTGGATTAGGCTCCAAATTTACAAAGGCTGAGGTTGACAGTAGCAGAATTGTAGGGCAACTCAGGTAGATAGGGATCTCTGGGTGTCCTCTGCCCCAGCCTCCCTGCTCACAGCTCAGGCAGCTTTAAAGCCAGGTCAGGCTACTCAGAGATTCAGCAAGCTGAATTTTTAACATCTTTGAGGATGGAGAGCCTGTAGGATCTCTGGGTACCTGTTCCAGTCTTGTTGTGAAGTTTGTTCCCTTAAAATCTATCGGGAGTTTTCCAAGTCCCAGATAGTGTGTTGCGACCTCTTGTCATGTCACTTTGTGCCTCTGGGAAGAGCCTGGCTCCATCCTCTCTATACCCTCTCATCAGATATCTGCAAACAGCAATGAAGTTCTCCTTCTGTCTTTTCTGAATAGGGCTGGGTAAATCCCACCCCCTCAGAGCTACAGCTGGAAGGGGCCTGAAAAGGATCTGCCAAAGGAAAAGCAGAAGCTTCAACTAACAGGTGGGGCTGCATCAGGAGGAGTGTTTCCGTGGGGTCAAGGGACCCTTTTTTGCTCAGCACTGGTGAGACCACACCTGGAATGCTGTTTCCAGGAATGCGGGGATGCTCCCTAAAGGACAGGAGAAGTGGGAGCCCAGAGCTATGGTTAGATGGGGGCTGGGAGGAGCACACTAAAAGAGAATGGAAGCTGCAAAAAGCACCTCCTGCTGGGGAATGTTTAGTCAAACTAGGATGAGGGCTAAGGTAAAGGAAAAGCTGAAACCTCCAACCCACTGGACATGTGTCAGTGGGGCTGAAAGAAATTGCCCAAGGAAACTAATAGCAGAATCCATCTCTGAGGAATAGTGAGTATCTGGGCAGTGGGGACTCTGTCTTAGGAGTAAGTCACTGGCCAGGATTGAGAAGTCAGTGGTTAAGGTGGAGGGAGAGAAGGAAAAAGCTCAGAGCTAGCTTTGGTGTGGGGATGGACAGGGACTGCCACAGTACCCTGAGGGTGGCAAAGATAGTCATGCACAGATGGTCTTTTATTGTTGAGAGGTTGAGTTGATTACTTGGAGGCCCAGAATAGGGTAAGCATAATTGTTGAGGGGTTGAGAAAAGGGAAAAATTTACTCTGAGTGGGCCTGGAAAATTATTCCCCAAGTAAAGCATGGGGCTGATGCCTGTTTTCATTGAGATATACCATTGATGTTTTTGCTTTATGCATCAGGCCCTTGTCAGTGCAGTCTTGCTTGAGACTTCTTGCTAAAAAAATAGAATACTCCTGCTTCTCTCCACGCAAAATTCACCTTCTCTGCCACCTGCTGCTGCAGGGAGAGTTGTGTCATGGTGATGCTGGGAGCATTCCATCTTCTTAGCATCTGCATTAGGCTCTCAGCTGCTCAGTTTGACATAGAGAATAAAAAGAAAACAACAAGAAGGAATCAAAACACTCTAAAACATCCCCTTAGGGCAGTGGTAGAGCATTTATGCAACAATGTCTTAAGTCAGAACAAAACAATAAAATGTATATT
The DNA here is from genome assembly GCF_963662255.1 of Cinclus cinclus. Lineage (NCBI taxonomy): Eukaryota > Metazoa > Chordata > Aves > Passeriformes > Cinclidae > Cinclus > Cinclus cinclus. The sequence goes on from NC_085046.1 coordinate 67,575,461, forward strand.
AGGGGTGAGAACTGGCGGCTCAAGCCATGTTTTTCTCCTATCACTTACAGTGGCTGCTGCTGTCACCAGGTGTGTGCCTGGGGGAGCACAGGTCCCTGACAGGGAGGCCTCAGCATCAAGGGACTGAAGCATCAGTGCCCTCCAGGTGAAAGATAATTTTGAAGAGATTTCATAAAATTATAGGCCAAAATTTTAAAATGTCAATCCCTCTATCCAGCACCTGAATTCAAACTGGGTGCTAGATCCTGTAAATTCTTTGCACACATGAGTAGCTTTGGGTTCACCAAACCCATCAGGAAGGTCCTGAAGGATCTGGCACCAGATAACTCATAGAACAGAGTTGGAGGGAACCCACAAGGATCATCAAGTCCAGATATTTAGTGAGTGGCCCGTACAGGGATCAAACCCACAACCAGCATCATGCTCCAATAAGCTGACCTAACCCCAGGCTCTGGACTCAGGGATGTGGTGGCATGAGATGTTAGTGGCCCATGGATGTTTGTTAACACTCCAAGGACTCTCTGCTGCTGTGCAACAGTGTCTGTGGCATTGAAGGTTTGTAGGTTTTTGTGTTTTCTTGTCAGGCAGATCATTCAGAGGCTGTGTTTTCAGCCTGGCTGGAGGCAAGTGCTGGAGCACTGGGAACTGCAGGACAGGTGTCAGCAGGAAGGAAATATCCTGAACTGCTTTTCCCTAAGGGAAAACTTGTCCTGTCACTGTCACCTGAGCTCTCACCTCTTCCACTGGAGGCTATTTTTCCTTATCCTATCTTCTGCCTCTTGTTTAAGCTCTTTGGATGCCACCCCAAGACAAGGGACATTCCAGTGACTTCTTTTGGAATTTAATCACTTGTAACCCACCCAGATGGGTCAAATCCACATGTAGTACTAATATTTAGTACACAATAGATCTGTGCTTGTCACACTGACTGAGCTACTCTGTACCGTCAGTAGATGTACCTTACTGACTAGCCTGTGGTCCTTGGGATGGAAACAAGAGCCATGTCTAGGCAGAGAACAGCATTTCTGTGGGAGATCCTGTAGCTGTAAGTGCTCCCCTGTGTACTACAGAGGCTGCATTGGTCTATCCCTGCTCCCAGCCACAACAGTGAAGAGCCGCTGCCAGCTCAGCTAACAAGACTCCACTGGGAAGCTCCTTCCTATATGAGATGACTTTGGGGAAAGGTGGCTCCAGATGAGGACGTTCCTAACTGCATAAATCAGAGAAGAGCGAGTGTCCAACTAGTGTTCAATACGACCAGCAGTCCTTTGTGGGCTGTTTCAGACTCCCACTCTCTCCCTTGTGTTTCTTCCATCTCCTTGCATTGGACCCAGAGACTGTGCAATTGCATGGGGATAACTCCACTGGAAAATTAATCTTGTCAGGGGCATGGGGGTATGTTTGCAGTCACTCAATCTCATTAGTGGTTGCATCATGGATCAATCAATGCCAGGGACCTGGTAGAAAAGCAGCAATGGGCCCAAGGGGAAGGGGCAGGCAGGATACAGCTGTCCTCTCCACAGCAGTGAGTGACTTGGCCAGATTAGGGATGCCAGCAAACAGGAGATCCTAATTCCCCTGGGAGTTTCTGCTATGCCTTCACAGCCACTGAAGTTCCATGCACCTGGTGTTCAAAGGTAGGATGAAAGCCAGGGCTGGGAAGACTTCTTGGTTTCCCAGATGTTAAGAAACAATGTCTGGCTGAGATTTCCTGTGACAGGTTACAAGTTGAGTGCACTGGGCTGGGACCAGGGGTTCCATCAGGGTTTAGCCTCAAGCTGCTGTTTGAGCTGCACTGGTGAAGGGGGACAGGGAGCTCAGGGACCAAATGGACTTCCCCAGAATTGCCCCAGTGATACAGCATAACCCTGGGCCACCATCTGCTCAAGGACATCTAGTACCATGCAAGTAGCTCCCTTATCTGGGGCCAAGTACCAGGACAGGAATACAGATAAAATGGATTATCTGAACTGGTAAAGTCATGCCACGCAGAATATCCCTTCAGAAGTGGCTTCGGGAGAATAAAAGGCAGTTTAATTTTCTGTGCACTACAGAGTATTAAGCTCTAAGGTTGCCAAAGAGATCCAAGCTAAGAAAACAGGAAGTTTCTTGAGAGACAGAATTTCCTCAGAGCCCCAAAGACAGAACCAAAATGACTGATATTTTCTCATATTCTCTGTCATGTGTTTTACAAAAGCAGCATAATAGAATCCCCTTTACCTGCTGTCAGGAGAGAGGAATGGCCTGTATAATGAGAAGATAAAGAAAAATTTAAAGACTTGTTAAGGACATTGGTGAATCCTGAAAACCAGGAGGTGTTCATTATCAGTGCATCAAGACACTCTTGAGACACGCATCTTCGGGGGGGGGCATTATGAAAACTGTTGGGAACAATGAAATTTGGAGCTCTAACTCACCCCGATTTAAAAATACCTTGCAAGAATTTGAGAAGGTTGTGTCTTATTTCATTTTGATTTGCAAGAAGAGACCAATGAAGGTATGACTCAAAAGTTGCAAGGCTTACCTTGATGAAGTGATATCGAGTAGTTGTGCGTTCCGATATACCCAGCTGATGCTTTTAACTCTCTCAGCTGTGACAGCTCCAAAGTCACAGAAAATTCACATCTCTACAGGACTGTGAATTCATCTGAAGGAACATGGCAATGGCTGCATAAGTCTCTTTCAGCTATGAGCAAAAAAGATGCTACATGCTCTCTGTGCCTTTGTGGATGGATCACGGTACCTAAAGGTACCTCTTGCCAATTAATTTTGCCATCCACATCTTATTTTTGTCCATTATATGATACTGCCTGAACGAAATAGTGAAAACCCCTATTTCAATGTGAGTTAGCCACCTGCTTGCTTTCCAAGGAGAATTCCAGCTTAAATTCTTATAACTAACCATTTAATACTGACAAAAATTAAATGAAGTAAAAATGAAATTATTCATCCAGGCTGCACACTGGTACAGACGGATGAACAAAAATCACCAGATCAGGAAATTTCACCTACAGGAACAAAGTTATTTTTATTTGATAACTAAGGAAATCCTACTGGACCCCCTTCCTAAACCTGTCCTGGCTGAGGTCAGTGGGGATTTTTCTGTGTCATTTAAAAAGCCTTTAATTACTCTTCCCTTCTATAGGAGTTCCCTGTAAGCATAAGGAGGTTAATTACTTCCTGAGTAGTATCTGCTTCTTCTTATTATTAATTATTTAGCAATTAATTATGAGCCATTGCCTCTCAGGGATATGTGTGAGCTGTAATAGGCACCAATACAGACAGACTCTGCCCTGAGGAGTTTCCAATCTCTTTTTAGTTGTGTGACCAAAGAGATGTAGCTTCATTTATGCAATAGCTTGACCAAAACAAATGGAAAAACCACCCATCTCTCCAAGGCTGAGGGAGCAGAGATTTATGAGATGGGTAACACAGGCACTTCGTACATCTGTGTGACATGTTCACATCCCTGAGACCAACTACAAGTATGCAATTCTGTGGGAAATACACACCTGGCACTTGTTCACAAAATCTGCCTCCCCAGGTAGCTGCCATTAAGGGAATGTCCAGACAGAACAGGTTGGATTGAACACGGGGATCACATACCAGCCCTGTCCAGACTGAGACCACAAGATGCTAGAGGGGAAAATTACTGTCCATCCTACATCCCCACTCCAGCTCTGGATGTGAGCTCTGACTGCCGAAAAGCTGTTAAATACATGCCTCATTCTGAGGAGATATCACAGAAATAGCATCCAACTATTCCTCAGCTCCTGCCGGTCTGTGCCGCAGTCACACGGGGAGCTTCCAAGCAGGAGCCCTGCTTCACTGCCCACACCCTGATAAATGCAGAGGGTATGCACTGTTCCGCTGCCAGACCACACCCTGAATTACAGAGAAGAGGCATCCCAAGGGCTCTTCTTCAGTCCCTGGCGCTGGTGGTGAGGGGAGTTCAGATGTATCAGAGCAAGACAGTGTGCAGCAGGCTGTCAGACTTGACACCAGCTAGGGATTTCACTGTTTAAATCTTGACTTCAGATTCAATCTGTGCAGCAACAGGCAGAGAAGGAAGCACCAGGCATTTTTTTCCTGTACTTCCAAAGTCCAGGTACCCAGCTGTTAACGCCTACTTGCTGGTCCTTCCTATTTTTTTATTCAGACAAGCAATTGAAAACAGTTTCACAGCTTAGCAACTTCTGTGTAAAAACAAATCTGCTCTTCTACACAATTAGGAATTCACTAAATCAAAGTCACACCATCATGAGTCTGGTGCCCTTTCAGAGGGTCTAGGGATGCTGCTTCATGGTTCAGTGCTTCTGTGAAGCAGAGACTTTTCCTTGGCATCCCGAGGTATGCAAAGCAGCAAGCAGCCTCCTGTGCAAACGAGGCTGCCCTACTTTCTGCAAATGACTGCCCCTCAACCATCCTCACCAGACAGTCTGATTATATTTCTCATATTGCAACACAGATGTTCATAACTTGTCGTCTGCACCAGGAACACCAGCCAAGTATTCCAGGTGTATAATAGCTTTTTATTGCTGATTGAAGAGTCTCAGTATAAATTACTTCCCCTCATATCCCTGGAAATCACACAAACATCATGCAAGGCAGAGAGTGATGCATTTAGAACCACCTCTGCAAAGTGTCACAGCAATGTTTTAACGAGGGTTTTCTTAGTCCAAGAGCTGAGCAACTCCAGTTTGCAGAGCTCCTTCTGCTGAGAAAATGCATGAGAGAAGTATCATTGCTGGGCACACTTGGATGTGGAGGATCCTGCTCTGCTGTTTGGGAATCCATGATAAAAGGCAAGTTATATTGTGATGACTTGCTGCCTTTAATTCTAAAATCAACAGTGCTGAATACAAGGAGATTGGCAAGAAAACAGACCAATCTGGAAGACCAACGAGGGAACAAATAAATGCCTTTGTAAGGAGTAGGAGTTGATTAGTTCCTCCCAGAATAAGAAGCAAAGGACATAAAGCAAAGCTTGCAGGTTCAAAACAAACACATAGAAATCGTTTTCACCACATACCTAAGGAGGCTGTGGATGTTAATTCTTACATGGCTCTAAAAGGACTGGATGGCTACTTGAAAGCAAAATCCATTGAGGGGTCTTAAATATACAGACAACACATCTGAGCTAGGAAAAATCTGACCTACAATTTTTTGTTGCACCCCTGTTCCTTTTCCCTGTTTATCCACTATTTTCACATTATCCTCTGTAGGCCCTCTCAGGAATGAGATACCAGACTAGATGTACCTTTCTTTTAAAACAGGGAGGCAATAGTTTTTGTTCTTTATGTTGGGTACATCATGTGAACATTAGAAAAACAAACAAACAAACAAACAACAACAAAAAAAACCACTCTCAGCTGTCTTAGTTTGAAAGACAGGTGTTTGTTAAGGAAGGCAGGAGCCTCTTTTGAAATAGAAAATGTAAACACTCTCCCTTTAAATTATTATAATTTTTAAATTAAGGAGCTTTCAGGTAAAGATATGGGAATAGGTCTTTACTAGGAAAATTAAAAGAAAAATACAGTAATACAAAAACCAAAACACTGACAGCCAGAATACAGCCTGATACCCCATCATTCAGTCAGGGTGTTGGTAGCAGTCCCATTAAATGGTGGCTGCAATCCTCCTGGAGTGACAGATGTAGTTCTGTTGAAGCAGTGGTCCTGTAGAAGGGTGCAGTTCTCCTCCAAAGGTCCAGTGATGATGTGGAAAGATCTGGTTTTCCTCTGGAATCCAGTGGAAAAAGGCTGCCTTGGTGTTCCAAATGTCAGATTTTATCTAGGTTGGGAATGTTTGGCTCCTCCCCACGGGTGGAGCATTTCACAATGGGATGATGTAATTTTATCAGTCATGCAGTGGGATTCAATGGCCCATTAACAGACGATATCTCACTGGAGGAAGGATGGGTTGTGGAAAAGATAAAGAACAGTGCCCCAGCTGGTTTTAACAGATGGTCACAGAATACATACTTTGGATACATCCTGCATTGCAACCCAAGACACAGATCATCCAAGTCTATGGTGCTTACTGTGATAAGAGGATCCAAAGAGACATTTCTTCTTGCAAACTATAACCCAAAGAAATAAAGTCCAATTGTTGGGGCTGGTGCTGATGCTCCTGGCAGATTAGACTATCAGAAATATGATTTGACTACCAGAAATGTGATTATGTACAACATTGGGGACTGAAGAGTTTGCTTTGCAGTTCTGCTTTGTGAAAGTGATACCTGTGAAAATACAGGAGCTTGCCCAGAAATATCTGCAATGCAAGAGGTCCCAATTTTTGCACCAAAATCTCTTCGGGTTTGGAACGATTCCTAGGAACAAGCCAGATATCATCTTGGCTACATGCATTTAAAATACTTTGCTAATGATGTTTGATATAGTTCACAATGATTCTGCAAAATGTGTTGCTGTCCCTTGGGGTTTTCTGTGTTGTTTTTTTTTTTTTATTGATAGGCCAAGGTGGGATGGAGGAAACCAAGATCTGTCCCACTTTGCTCTTTAGTAGTTTTACCACCAGGAAAAGCTGAAGGTTTGTTTCTGAAGCCAGGATGAGACAAGAGAATAAACTGTTAGCCAGTGCATTAATAATTAGCACATACCTTGTTTGAGCAATCAAAAAAACACACTTTTACTGCAAATTATTAGACTTACTTCCTAAGGAAATTAGGTTCACTTAAGCTTTCTAAAAGTATGTCTGTGCTTCTGCCACAACCATTCACTTCAACAATTACACTTGAGGCTGATGTCCAGTTGTAAGAGTGGGAAAGATCTGGAAAATCTGAAGCTCCTGTATAATTAACCAATAAAAGTCACTGAGTAATGGAAACAAGCATTATTGATCACCTCACAGTGGGGACAACAGCAGTGCCAATACAGCCTTTACTAAACAGCAGAGTTCAATCTCTAGATAGGTCCTTAGGAAACTGCATCTCATTGCATCTCCTGCTTATGGACATATTTTAGAAGACTTAAAGACAGTGCATTTCATCACCTGCAATCCAAATGGTTACAGTCCTTGATAAATGTTCCCCACCTGTTGTATGATGAAATGAGAAAGTGGCAGCAAGCCTAGATCAGGAAACAAGCATGGAGAGTGGTTTTCTCTGCTGTTCAGAAAGCAGAAAAAGATTTTGCCCTAAAAAGCAGAAAAACATCTTGAGTGAAACAGTGGAGGGGCATCTCACAAGAAAGGAGTCTGACAAAGTGGGACTGGTTGAAAAAGTCCTTTTCACTTGGGAAGAGGACAACAACTGGGGTAAGATAAGACTTTAAATACATCCTGGTTTATCTGTAGTTTTTTTAAAAAAGGTAGTTCAACTAATAGGTTTAGGTGTTACCTACTTCATTTCTGAAAGACTAGGAATTTTTTCTCCAATAAAGTTTTTTCTTCCTCAGACCAGTACTGCTGGGATAAGGAGTCAACAAAACTATTCAGCAATCTCTCACCCACAAGCTATAATATACTCTCCACTTGAAATGTACAGTTTGAAGTTGTTTTAACTCCCTCATGGATATAAAAAGTAAACTTCACCATGATGAAAGTAGGGACATATGGCTGCACCATAGTTAGTTTTACAGGAATGACCAAATTCTAATTATATTGCTGGAAGACCATCCTGAGAACTCCCCAGGTTGGAAGTGATCTACGAAGATCATCAAATCCAACTCTTGGCCCTGCACAGCACCATCCCCAAGACTCACACCAGCTGCCTGAGAGCATTGTCCAAACACCTCTTGAACTCTGTCAGGCTTGGTGCTGTGATCACTTCCCTGGGGAGCCCATTCCAGCGACCTCTGGAGGAAGAAACTTCTAATACCCAACCTAATCCTCGCCTAAAACAGCTTCATGTTATGAGCCAAAGTCTTTTACCCTATATACTTCAATGCAAAAACACCTTAACCTCCTCATTTGTGTATTAAGGTGTAGTCCATAGATTCCTTTACCAATGTCCTTTGGAGCCAGCCTCAATCCCAAGCCTCAGCTGATAAGACTTGCCTCTCAGATGAGCTAGTTTGGTCTTGGCTGCCACAAACACAAGTTTTTCAGTTTTTTGGGGTGCCTTGAGGGGTTTTTCCCCTCAGTCTGATGACTCTGGGGATTTTATAGGCTATGTAAGGAGTCCCTGACAATTCTAGGGACATCATATATTTATGACTGGATGTTTCAATGATTAAGTCACCCAGGTGTGAGAGAGGAGAATGAAGCTGAAACTTGAAAGAATTTGTGGGGAGACAAAACAGATGGATAGGAGTAGAAAAAGGATACATCCAGGGCCATTTATCCCAGGGATCAGAATTGATGATCAGGGCCGGAATAATGGAAAAAATATTTGTAAGTCAACCAATTGAGTCTTTTGAAAAGGTGTTGCTGTCAGAGGAAAACAGAGGACTTCAGGTGCAGGTGAACCCATTTGCACAGAATTAATGAGTCCTAAAGCTCAGTCAAGCTTAGAAGGGGTGTCATGAAGCCATCAGGGAGTATTCTCAAACAAAAATCCATCTCTCTGCTTTCCCTAGCTCCGTGTGTTCTGGACACACATTCATTACCTTACACTGACAAATATTTTCTCTTAATCTCGTGTCACATTTTCGTTAGCAATCTTCTTCTGAATTCAGTATTTAGTCCACATCCCTGATCTGCTTTGTGAAAATCTTCATTTACATGGTCCCTGGCAGTACCTCTTTAATGATCAGATCAGATCCTTTGCACAGAAGATGGTGTGTGGCTACCTCTGTGCAGCTGCATTTGTAGTCCCAAGATTTGACTGGTTGGCATAAAGTCATTTGTTAAAGGACAATAACAAGCATGATGAATTCTAATGCTCTGTGTGTCATGGTACTTAAGTATCTCATAGATAACTACATCACCATTATTTCACAGTGCTGCAGGAACTCAACTCTCTTAAAAAAAAAACCAATCTCACAAAACCAACACTTTATCATAATATTCATGGACAGGTACCAAAAGAAATCAATGGTTGAGGATGTACATCTATCACAGCTTGCAGAAAACCCTTTGTTAATATTGGGTCAAGGGAAACTGCTCTAATTTTCTGGTTTCCTGTGTCAGCTTGTATTCACTTGATACCACTCACTGGCATTAAAATAATTTTTCAGCCCCCTGCTTCATGCATCATATACAACATAGAAAATAAATCAGCACTTTCAGAGATAGTGTTCATGACAATAAAGCTGGTGCCACAGAGAGGTTCCCTCATTAGCTGTGTCTCTTGCCCCCATTGCATTTCAAGTCTTTCAGGAATCACTGAAATCCCAGAAGGACTGAGACTCTTTGGGGGTTGGGCAGGATTTGGTATAACATTGTGGTATCACTGGCACCTGGATATTCACTCATTCATTCCCATCCAGTCCAGGAAGGAAGCATGACCTATGAGATTTTGAAGTATTGAACTGTGCTGTAACTTTGTTGATGGATGTCAGTCAACCTCAGCACAGGAAAGTCATGGAGCATCACAGAAAACCAAGACTTAAACCAGAAAATCTATAAACATTGTTGTAACTAAAGCTTAATAGCAATATATTCACGGAACAGACCCTCCTAGAAGCTCTGCTAAGGCACATGGAGGACAGGGAGATGATTCAGGATAACCAACATGGCCTCGCCAAGGGCAAGTTCAGCCTGACCAACCTCTTGGACCCCTATGATGAGGTGACTACATCAGTAGACAAGGGAAGAGATACAGATGTCATTTATCTTGACTTCTGCAAAGCCTGTGACACAGTCCCCCACAACATCCTTCTCTCTGAATTGGGGAGAGATGGATTCAATGGATGGACTGTTAGAAGGACAAGGAAGTAGTTAAATGGTCTCATCCCCAGGGGAGTCATCAACAGCTCAGAGTCCCAATGGACATCAATGACAAATTGTGTCCCTCTGTACTGGGACCAGTTGTTGTTTGATACCTTCATCAATGACACAGATGAAGGGAATGAGTGCCCTGTCAGCAAGTTTGCAGATGACACCAAGCTGAGTGTTATGGTTGACAAACTTGAAGGACAGGATGTCATCCAGAGGAAGCTGGAAAGGCACTGGACAAGCTCAAAAAGCAGGACCATGGGAACTCTGTGTGGTTTAACAAGACCAGGTGCAAGGTGCCTGGGTCAAGGCAACCCCTGGTATCAACACAGGCTGGAGAATGATCAGACTGGGAGCACCCTGCTGAGAAGGATTTGGGGGTGCTGGTGGGTGAGAGGCTGGACATGACCCAGCCATGAGCACTCACTGCCCGGAAAGCCAAACATGCCCTGGGCTGCAGCCAAAGCAGTGTGGGCAGCAGTCAGGGGGAGGGGGTTGTGTCCTTCTGCTCTGCTCTGGTGAGACCCCACCTGCAGTGCTGCATCCACCTCTGGGGTCCCCAGCACAGGGGACATCAACCTGTTGGGGCCAGTCCAGAGGAGTAGCTCGCAGTCCTTGCAGCTCAGGTACTGCTTGAACCCAAGGCAAAGCCTTCGTATGCAACAACTCTTGATGGATTTATCTTCTCTGAACATGCTTCATGATCCCTTGATCCCACAGAAACTTTCAGCACCTCTACTTTCCTGTGGCAAGGATTCCCCACAGCCCGATTCTGTGTGGGCTGGAAGCTTTTGTGTACTGTCTGAAATATAAAGGAACAAGTGGGGAACTGTCTGAAATGGCTGCACCTTTTCCCTCCAGTCACTCAAACCTCCATCTTGTCCCAGCCTCAGAGGCTGAGGACCACCAGCCTATTTATTTGCTCATATTGATAAAGCTGGTTCATATCTCTGATCATGCTTGTCATTTGTTCTCAGTATCTGGAGCCAGGACATGTCCTCTGGGAAGGAAAATGGAGAGGAAAATGAGCTAGGACACACTCTGATAAAGGACTGGTGCACAGTCAGAGACAAGCTCACACTGAAGGCAAAAACAGAACAAAGACCATGACAAATACAGCCTTCATCCTCTGAGATGGACATGGGAGAAAAAAATCCACATCTGAATTTGAAAGAACGTGCAGAAGACTGATGGAGGAGAATTTAAAAGCGCATTAGGACTCTCAAACATGTCACCACAAGTGTTCCATTGACAAGTGCTGACATGCTCTGCTCAAACAATGCTTCAGGGAAACCAGGGCACACTTCTGAGGGAGGGCATGAGAGCCCTATGGAGATCCCTCAGTTTAATACATTATAATGAACAGTTAATGACAGGGCACTTGCAATAAATGGCAATATCTACTCCATTGTGAAGCATCCCACAGAGCAGAGGGAATCCATTGTCTGCCCAGCAACCTCACCTGGCTCCCTGCTTTGTTCCTCCTGTGGAGAGAGACACCGGATGCTGCACAAGGTGCTGCTGGAAGATGCACTCATTTCATAGTCATGCAAAGGAAATTCTCATGAAACATCTCATTTGCCTATTGAAGAGCAACAAGGCTCCAATCTCAGGTGGTTTCAATCCTGCAACCTGAAAGCTAATTTTAACAAAAAAAGATTTCTATTTTTCCTCCCAGAAAATCTAAGCACTTGCTTCTGTCTCGAGGCTCTCTGCACTTAATAAATAGCTCTTTGAAGAAAATGTTTAACATCTCAGCACATACTCTGGGTAAAGACTGTTTCAGCAGTGGATTGAAGGCATGATGTACTAGCAGCACCAAACTCTGCTGCACCCCAATGTAGTTGGTCTGGCTAATCTTTCCCTAAAAGATACACCTTTAAGCATGAGTGATTTCTACTAGTGCATAGAAAAGGAAGAAAGGATTGAAATTCCAAAACTTTCTAACTGATTAGATACCCACAAACAAACATGTCCAGAGCTAGTGGTATTTGATAGTTCTATAAAGTCCCTACCATTTTTTAACCCTCCAAGTGCTGCAGCTTCCAACTCTGCTGTTGGTGAATCACCAGATAATTTCTCACCCACTTTTATGTGAAACCTTTTGTTGGGGGTTGGTTCTTTCCCTTTTCCCTCTGTGGAATTTTCCCCATTGTCATGCTAAGATACCTGTTGACTGGGCCCTGGTGACAAGGGGGAGGGGAGAGAGGAGGAGGGAAACCCCACGAGATCCAAACAGCCAGAAGAGGAAGCAGAAGGCTCTGGCTCGGTCCATTTCCCCCACGGAGTTCGGACGAGAAGGACGATCGCCGCCTCCTGCCTCTCTGTCCCATCCCAGCGTCGGGAAACCACTATCGGACCCTGCCCTGCTGCCTTCTCGCTGTAACCTGCCACCATCCAGCACTCTGCTGAGCACCAGGACCCACACCGTGAGAAGAGGGCTCTCTCCATCTCTCTCTCTCCCCCTGGGACAGCGCTGCCATCACCCCCAGCCCTCCTGCAGCTCTGCGGGACCTGCCCGCCCCCAGCACCGGGAACTGCAGTTCAGGGAAAAGGTGCCTGCAGCCAAAAAACACTGGGACTGAGTTACTGTTCTGTTTGTGGGTAATTTCATAGCTGTTGTTGTTCTTGTTTGTCTTGTTAGATACACTAGTAAAGAACTGTTATTCCTACCCCCATATCTTTGCCTGAGAGCTCCCTTAATTTCAAAATCATAATAATCGGAAGGAAGGATCATTTCCTTAGCAAACACCTCTCTTTCAAACCAGGACATCTTTCAGGTTTTTTAAATCACCATCAGACACATCTCACAAGATTGCTAGCACATTAAGAGTGCCCACAGTTCTGCTGCTAGTCTGGAGCTGCTGGTTTCAGGTCTAGCTGGGTACACGCAGCGCTCTACCACTGTCACCGGTACACCCATGTCTGCAGTGAAATAGCCCAAAGGTCTAGGCTTTTCCAGATGACTTGCCAGTAATTACAGGGGTCTTATCTGATCCTCCTCTATTTACTGGACACTGAATAGGCCACCCTCACTCATTTTACCTCACCTGCATCTGACAGTCAAGAGCAGCAGGTAGGTAAGGCTTTGGCAGACCCTTACACAGGGAAAAACTGGCAGCAACAGTAGAAAACTGAGCAGCTTTAGAGGCAAAGCCATCCAACATGGGGATCTTATTCTTCTTCTCCCCTATCTTCTTTGCTGCTCAGTGTTGATTACACTTTTGTCACCATGAATTTTCCTAGGCAAGAAAACCCCTCCACAACTCCTCTTTGACTCATAGCAGTAAGTGTGTTAACTAATGAGAGGTGCAAAGAGCTGAGCCAAGCCCTTGTTCAGCTGGGCCCTGTGTTAGAGAGTTGCCAGTCCTGAAGTTGCTGCAGTGAAACTTTGAAGGATGGCACCACAGAGCTATGTAAGTGTCCCTGAGTTATGTCATGCTTCTTGCACATGAATCAGAGGATCATAAAGGACATTGCTCCAAAGTACTCAGATGATGACTTGTAGCCTCTCTCACTTAGCAGGCTATGCTCCAGGTAGCAGCAGCTCCCATCACTCATCCAAGCAGACTTCTCTCAGCACATGTGAATTGGCTCAGCCTGGATTCTGAGTCTTAAATTAAGCTCATGCTCTTTAAGAAAAGTCTGATATCACTCATCTAAATGTTTGCTTAGCGATGCAGAGTCCTCTCAGCTTAGCAAGTGCTTCTCTCTCAATAATGTTCATCCACAAGCACACACACTCCACTGACAGCTGTAGGAAGCAGCAAAGTGCAAGAGGGCCAAGGATGAGCCAAAGGAAAAAACAAACTGGCTTTCCTTCCTTCCTTAATGGTCAAAGCCACCTTATGTATTGTAGCTTTACAGTATTTTTTGACAGAGGGGTACAGTACTCTGATATTTTGCCCCTAGTTGTCACTTGTAGAACTACACCAAAACTCATGCCTTGGCTCCATCCTCACTTTGCATTCAGATGTCAGGTGTTACCTGCTTCGGGAAGAAGGAAAAAAGTGAGCTTTCAGAAGCAGAACTGAAGCCTTAGCTTTATACCTCCTCCCACTGGAGTTGATATAAAATTATTCCAGGTTTACTGAAAGCAGGGCACAGAGGGCCTGGCTGCCTTAGGGCTGCAGAGGGAGAGTGTCACTGCTGCCCTGCTCATTTGGAAGCAGAAGAAATGTCGGTACCACCAGCACCTCTGCCCTCTTCTCACCCCCAGGCACTGGGTGGGAAGGACTTATCAGAAAGGATTTGCAATGAAGTAGATGTAAACCGCTAGTGTAAATCCCCCTGCAGCCTGGTGAGAATAAATCCTTCCCTCCTCCCCTCCTCTTTCACAGCCAGGAATGATATTAAGACTGTGGGACTGAGGATTTCCAGATTTCAAACATTAAAGTATTTTAATTGCACTTCAGGGTAATTCAGAATGGAGCAAATGAAACATTGCAGGCAGAGAAAATAGCTTCTCTGGAAAACGTCTATAATTTTCAGGGATTCCTTTTATTGTTGACTGCATCCAAATATTTCTGCCCTTGACTAAGTGCCCTCTGTTCCCCTGTGTCTCCTAGCAGTCCCTGCAGTGACCAAACCGAATAGCACTAGAAAGAATAAACAGCCAAAGCCAGAACATAAACCCGTCAGGTGATGAAGGAAGCTTCTCCTCTGGCTGGTTTGGTACAAACCAGGCTCCTGCTGCAGCCTCGGGCAGGGCTGGCCCCTGTGTGTGCTGAATTGCAGCAGGGACCTGGGGTTTGGGGGAGAAAGGCCACCAAGACAACTTAGGGCACCCCACCCCGGAATTCCTCCCTTATGGCTTTCACACCTCTGAGGGAAGCTCCTGCTCTGTCTGACTGCTGATATTCATTATTTATGGAGCAGTGCAAACATGTCTAATGCAAGGATTTTTTTTTTTCTCCATAGCACCTTAGGGGCTGCCAGAAGCAGAAGCAACCAGAAGCCAATCCCCCTTCTGATTTCCCTCCCTCCTCCTACACACTGGGCAGGTGCAGGCACAGTTCCTTCACTTGCTGAGGCTCATATCCTGATTTTCCTAGTGCTGTTTTGAGGTTGCTTCCCAAGCTTGGTGACAGGGCTCTCACTTCAACAGGATAAAATGTCCATAAACACTGGTCTGTGCTCTTTCTAAATGTTTGTGTTATAGACATCTGACATTTATTTTAGACTGACCCCAAGGTTTAGTGCAAATCTTTGTAGCATGGTAGCTTTCAACTCTGTCCTCTTTGAGACAACAAGGATGGCTTTTGACACAGATTGCCTCGTGGGTCAATCCTTGTGTAGATGGGGTATTTTATACTGTAGCTGGCAGCAGCTGGATAAAGCAAACCCAGAGGGACAGGCAAGGTTTACCTCAGATTGCTGATGCATCTTAGGGACAGAGTTTGTATTTTCCACACAAAGATGTACACATCTGCTAGTGATACCTTCCATCCCAGAGAAGACAGAGCTTATGTGGCCACCAGATTACTTCTGCAGATGCCCTGGTGACCTGATGATCTGAGTAACATGTGACAATTAATGAACTAAAGTCTACACACACATGCAAGCACACACATGCATGTGCACACTCTTGACAGCCAAGAACAATTTAGAAGAGGAAAAGGGAACATCGCAGCTCAACCTTTTTCCACTGCGGGCCCACAGACACCAGCAAATGCACAAAGGTGGAGGTAGTGCCCTCTAGGTAGCAGTGGGAATTATTTGTGGCATTATTTCCTCTACACTAAAATTGGTCCTGCGACTAATGATTTTCCCACAGCACATAAGGCCCTCTCCATCCTCGGTCCCAAAAGACGTGGCTCTGAGTGCTGGCACTGGGTGTCTCTGAAGGTTATCCATGTTCCTTTCCAACAGTCATCCTTCTGCAATGCATCTAAACACAGAGCTCATGATGTGGAGGAGAGCTCCAGGGAATGTCCAGCCATTCCTATATGCTGGGGCAGGATTAATACATCAGACCTGTCTCTGGCAGATATTGTGTTGGAAGAATATTATTACATTTCCCATGCCCATGGCTACTTGTTGCCTTTTCCACACTAAGCAAAGAGTTACCAGAACCTTTTCTTATCTGTCAAGTTTCTGAAACTGTTAAACCAATATGACCTGCTTTCCTCTCCCATACCTAACAGGCTTGTCCTTCCCCACATTGTTTGTAAGTAAGTGAGTTGTAGTCTGAGCTATTTATTGGATTCCTCTAGCCTTGGAGCCAAGGAAAAGAAAGCTCGCATCCATATTGGTCCTCTGGGGCAGTTCTCATCACAGTGAAAATGGAGCCCTTGCTGGCTTCCCGAAGAGTTCATTGCCTGGATTACGTTACTCCCTTGTTTATGGCTCACAATGTGCACACATTCTCACAGGGCTGTGTTTTGGTTTGTGGGCTTGGGTTTTTTTTTTAAAGAAAGGCAATACAGTCTACTAAAGGGCACGTCTTGAGCCTTATCAAGCCAGGTGATTTCTGCAAGCAGAAATCAGGATGGCAATAAAGCACCCAAGCAAAGAGGAGCTGAGGGCTCTGAACTGCAAGGAGGGGAAGACAGCAATGTTTGCAATAATAAATAAATAAATAAAAAATTGATTTCTCCTCCATATTCATACAACAAGCTCAACATGAACAAAATCAGGCAAAATACTTCCTCTCTAAGCCAATATTTCACACAGTGCACAGTCCATTGCAGTCTATGTGTATAAAACCTATGTTTATGGATGCACAAGCACATGCACACATACGTGGATGTGCATAGACCCACACATAAGAAATTACAGCCTTTGTGGCGCTTCCTATTAAGTGGTGATACAGAAATCCTCTTGCTGCAACCACATTTAACTTGCTGCTCATCCAGTCACATATGCACCTGATCAGGTGCATAGGGCTAAGGCACCTGCCTCCAGCTTGTTTCTTCATGTCAGACTGGGAAACGTGCACCAGGAAATGTGCACCAGCTAATACTGCACCTAGCTACTTGCAAGAGAGCACTCATGCTGCAAGTTTCCAACCATTTTCCCTTCCCGCCTTTGCAATCTTTCACCCTGGTAGAGCTGAATATCAGGAGTTTCTTCCATGCTGGGGAAGGTCCTGAAGATGAAAAAAAAGAGATTTGGCTTGTGTTCTTCCCTCTGCTACTGGTAACCTAAATCACTTTGGGCCAGGCTTTTAATGGATTTGAAGCACTCATTGCCCACTGGAAAGGAGCTACACTAAGATCATTTGTAGAGCCCTCTGATAACATTGATGAAATGCGCTGCAAAGCCTAAAATAAGAAGACAGAAATGTAAGCAATGCCTGACTGACCCGGAGCAAAGCTCCATGCAGGAGTGCTCTGCCTCTTACAGCCACAGCAGCAAGTGCTGCCTAGTGAGAGCCTGCCAGCCTGGCCACCATCTGTGGCCCATTATCCCCATCCATCCCCAGCACTCACAGCCATCAGAGCAGAGGTGTTGGAGGGCACTCCTCTGCCTATTCCATTTAGTAACAGTTTATAGATAGATTGTTCACAAATGTGCTGCTTTAACAGGGCACGTTGACAGGGAGCTCAGACATGTTTCAGCCAAGGTCCTTCCTCATCATGGTCTATATCTTGCTTTCCTCCTGCCTGGTAGAGGTAGGGGAAGGAAAAACCCTTGTCTGTGCTGAGGATAAGTGGAAATCTCAAAGACAGTCATGGGTTTAAGAAATCAAATAAGTAGTAATTAAAAATAAGTGGGCAGAGGTCGTACATTCCCTTGCCCCATCTGGAAATGCAGTGGTGGATTTAGTATGCTAATATTGACACTTTAATTAATCACTGCTTCTAAAATGCTCTGTGAGTAGGAGCCTAACACAGTCAAAATTATTATTAATAATCATACTTCTAGTATCATTTAGCTTTTTATTATTTCATTATCATGCATTAATATTATATAAGAATATTAATAATTACAATAGTATGTCCCTTAATATGGAAAGAGTAAAAAGACCGGTTCTACTTATTAAAGATTTTCCCTGTATTTTGGCCAATAGTTACTTTAAAATTTTATCATTGAAATTAACTGCACAGTCACAGGCTGGGCTAGTCCTAATTAACAACAACAACAGAAAAAGAAATACAATGCACTCCAGTAAATAGAAGCAGCCCCTTCTTTCTCCCACCTTCTCCCCCCGTCCCCGCCTGCCCAATAATGCAAAATACATAGGGGACCCTGTTGTCATAGTAACTGGCATTACAGCTTGCTTTTGATAATTAATGGAGGGCTTTGCTATTACAGTATTCTTGAAATTTCACTTTCCCCTGTGCTGCACTGCAGAATGCAGTATCATTTCCCCATTCATAAATATTTCATTACCACAGTCTGCTGTGTTTCATCATCACTGATAACACTCAGACTAATCCACCCATTGCTGAATTCATGTCACCCTGTCGGTAGAGCAACTTTCATTTCCTCCTTCCACTTCTGCAGTCTTCATTTTTCTTGTTCAGTGTTCTCCTGCTGCAAAACTGTCATCATAGGCTAAGTACAGAGACTTTTATTTCTCTTACTCTGAAAAATAAGCCAAAGGAAAAAGCTCTGCCTGGGTAAATTGCAGACAGACACATGCAGGCGCAATGTTTCCCTCACAGATGTAATTTGTATGTTGCAGAAAAGGGAGGTATTTAGGTCATTAAGGGAGAGGAGAATTGTAAAACGTTGCTGTAGCAGGAAACTCGGAGTCTGATTCAGCAGATTCGAGGGGTACCTTCAGACACATGAGTTGTCCCTCTGATGACAGCTGTGAGGAGCAGAAGTGATATTCCCATCCAGAGGACCTGTGGAAGCATAATGCGTTTGGTAGCTAACATACCAGTAGGGAACATCCAAAGCCAGTGAGGCAAACAACTTGGTAATGCACATAGCAAGAAGGAAGTAATAGACAAATGGTTTAATTTTTTGCCTTAGTATCAAAAGCCTCAAAGAAATTAACTCTGACGTGCTTACATGCATAGCCTTTACTGATATCCACACAGAAAGAACTGGATTTTCCTTGTTGAGCCTTACTGGACTTCTTCGTCTTCTTTTTTCAAACACTTCTCTCTTTTGTGTTGCTATCCTTTTGAAACAAGCTGGTGGTGAAAGACTGAGAGACCTGAAAGAGTCAATTGCAAGGTGTCTCCCCTGTAACTCTGTGATAGACTTGTCTTAGATTGGCTTTCCAGAAGAGACTAGGGAGGCCAAAGGGAAGGAAAATGCCATTTGTAACCCGTGAGGCAGAGAACTGAACAGAACTTGTCTTGTTTTGTAATAAGTATCACAGATGGAATGTAGTTTTCCTCTGGGAAGGGTTAAATCCTGGATAAGGAATCATCGCACAAATGAGCATTAGTGGAGACCACGGCATGGAACTCTTGACAGGCACTATATAAATGTATAAATGTATATATAAATGTGCAAGGAAAATTTGTTTCATCTATTCTGCATGTGGCAGAAATAGCTAGGTAAAAAATTGCACAGCCCATGCAATAAATAGCAGTTATTTGCCTATGCCATGCAATCTGCAAGACCTGCTAGGATGTCATTTATGTTGACACATTTAAAGAGAGAAGCTCTGCAAATCCATTTTCTTCCAAGCATCATAAAAAAGCCCTACATTTTTTTCACGTATTTCCAATTCAGATTTGGCAGTTTCATGTAGCGAGAAAAGAATGCTGGAATTGGATTGAGGGATTCTTGGGTATTATTTACCTTTTGCAAAATAAAAAAAAAAAAACAAAATAATACAATTTTAAAAAAAGCACTTGAAAATATTAAAAAAATAAAATCTGCTTTTACAAATTCCATTCCTTGCCAGGAGCCACAATAATCTTCTCTTCCATACTGTAATTTGTCAACCATCCCAATGAATATATAGAATAGAAGAATCCACATCAACCCAGGCATTTTTTTCCTCTCTGCATGGGACATGACTCTGATGAACAAACTTAATTTCTAAGTGAGCTGGTGGAGTCTTTCACTCAGTGTGTGCCAGGATGGAGAGTTTCATGGAGTCAGACAAACACCGGTCAAAACCAGGAGGGCCTATGCCAATACTCGAAGGGAAGTTTACAGTGTCAGTTAAATATAGGACGAAGATCCAAACTGCTTTCAGTCCTCTCTGTGAATCTCCAAGTGCCTCTTCTGTGTGAATCCCTGTAAAAGATCATCCCCGGAAAGGGAGAGTCGGAGCACAGTTAGGGTGGGCTCAAACTTTTGTTCCTGTAACCCAGGCAGATGATGCCGACCTCGTCTGAGCACGTGATGGCCCTGTCTCCCCAGAGACACCCAGAGCTCAGCCCTTCTGAGCAGCCTAGAGGGGTGGCACAAGTTTAAACCCAGCTGTCAGCCACCCATCTCCATCCTGCCGCATAAAACCCCAGTGCAGCCTGTGCAACAAAAAGGCTTCATCTTGAGGGGCATCCTACTCCCCAGCAATAGCAGCCAGCTGGTGACTTTTCAGGAAAGCTGGACATGAGGGGCAAGAAGCCCCCCAGTTTGCTGAGCATTTTGGGAGCGAAAGCTCAGAGGAGCTGTAGCCATGTTCCCTGACAACCCCAAATGCAAAGCCATTCCTGTGAGGAACAGCGAGCCCTGATTCCCCATGCAATCACCTGGCTGCCTCCCATGGTATTACTGGCATGCAAATACTTGTGTTTGGCCTTCAGCCATCCAAGAGCTGTCAACATGTAGCTCTTCAACTCCACAGTTCACAGGGGCTTTCTTCCTTGGTTTCTTCAGGTTTAAAAACGGAAAAAAGCAGGCAGATGAGTTTTGTGAAGTATCTATCTCCTTGACCTGAGAATTTGTTGTTAGTGACCTGTGAAGAGAAATTACTGTGGACAACAAAGGCTACGATATCTTTTCCCTGCTATTTCGGACAGAAAGATGTGCTTGAGTGCGTGGGTGTAAGAGAGAAAGCAAGAGAGCAAGTGCCTGCGTGGGCTTACATGCAATTGCCATTTTATCTTGTTTTCCTTTTAAGTTTCTCTATGCTTTCCCTAGCATTCAAAGATATTTCCTAGGCCCCTGTTGGCTTTCTCTCATCTTCAGAAACTCAGTCACATTTTCACCAGTAAGTGTGGCTCACAAGGCACTTTTCATTATTTCCTTTATAAAATCTATGATCCCTACCCTGCAACCATGTCCACTTGTATGTTGCTTTGTCAGCAGGAAAGTTTGTGCCAGTTTTTCCTCCAAACTCTAAAATTATAGCAGGAGAGAGCGAGGAAGTCCGCATCACTTAATATGTCACCCTCTGACCCTTTGGTCCTTTCCTCATTTCCAAAATGACCTTTCTGACACCTTCCAATTTTCCCATAATTTTTAGCCTCTGCCTCCCACCAGCTCTCTTGCTGCCAGCAGACCATTCAGTGCACTCAAGATCCCAGACACACAGCTGGAATGATGAGGGCCTTCCCTGCTCCTGCTCTAGGCTCTGAGGGTGACTGGTGCCTCTGGGGCTGGCTGGAGGAAAAGTCCTTGTGCTAGGAATGCAGCTGAGCCAGGGACTAAAGGAGTACCTGGCAGCAGCACACATGAAATGATGAGTAGAAAGCAGGCCAGCAGATGGTATTCACCAACTTTCAACACCAAGTCCTTGCAGAAGGGCTTCAGAGATGCAGATTCCTCTCCCACCCACCCCATCACTAAAAGGCCAAGGGAAAGCTGCCCTGAGGCTTTCTCTCCACATTTTGGCCCATATTGTTCATTGCAGGTGAGCTGGAGAAAAGGAAATCCCAGAGTTCAACAATGTCTCCTGCAAGCCCAGACCCAGAAAACCAGAGATATTTCCAAGTGCAGCCTTGATGCTGTAAGTTATCCTTAATGGAATATATCACTCTCCCCTTGCCTTGCCGCGCTAAGAGGTTCTGTCACCACGGCAACCGGCTGGGGTTCAGGGATGGTTTTGGAGTAGCCCTTCTCCCCGTGCCACATCAGGTTCTGTGGATGGTCCCTGCGTGCCTGGGGTGTGCCGTGATGTCAGCACCAACACTGCCTTGTTCTGTACCCATGCCAATGAAGCGGACCGTGCAGTGTTACCTCTGGAAGTCTAAAACACAGAGCAAAGGAAAACTGGCACTATCATTCCCACTTTCCAGGCTGGAGAACTGAGGGGATATGGATTCTTCATGGTCTCTCTGGTCAGTGGCACTGCAGGAAATAAAAAGGAGATTCCCAACTCCCTTTTCAGTCAGTCACACAATTTATTATGGTACTTACACCTTCCTGACCAGTCAACATTTGTCTTCTGTTCTGTGCCTGGATTTTGGAATTACATCCCTTCTGTATCTAACAGGAATTTAGCATTTAAGTAGGAAGCAATGTTCTCTGATTCATTCATGCCATGGTTTTTCTGTGAGATCCTAGATGACGTCCCTTTCCATCCTTTTCCAGCCTCCTCATACCAGCCGCCAACAAGCAAACAGAGGGACGGGATCGGCAGCCTCTTGCCAGAAGCCATCCTTTTCCTAAAGCAAGACAGTGTACCCAGACTGAGGGTTGCATCAGGTAACAGCAGCTGAACCACCCACAGTTTGAGAGATTTTTCTATGGTGTTACTAAGGAAGGTAGGATTTCTAAGGTGCCTAAACAGAAAAGGAATAGAAGCCATTCTTTCATAAAATAAAGAAGTAGAGAAACAAACGTCCTACTGAAAGTCAAATACTAATCTACAGTCTAAGACCTGGGACTAGTTGAAAGGTTTTAGACAGAAAAAAAAAAATTACATAAGAAGGTTCGGGGGGGGGGGGGGGGAAGAGCCACTTCAGAGGAATGTTGCAATTTTGGCAGCTCAAATGGTGGAAGCTGCTGGAGTAATCATTTTTTCAGCTGCCATAACACTAAGAACCTGCAAGCCCTGGAAAACCCAGATCATGAAGGTTTACTGTAGCTGTAAAGCTGAAGACTGTCACATCAGTTGTTTATAAATAAATATTTTTTTAGCTCTGTTATTCTGGAATCAGGAGAGTGGCAGGATTTTGTGGGTTTTTTTGATGAAACACTAAAATTTCTGATGGATAAAGTGAGAACTCTAGCTCCAAACAACCCCTATGAATAATATAAACATTAAAAGGAAAATTTTTACTGATTTTTGCATGACTACCTAACAGCCAAAAGAACTAACTCCATAGTGACTATTGAATAAAAATCTTAAACACTGGTAAATCTGTCTAAAATATATTTTGTACAAAATATAGCCAAACTGTACAGTACCTGAGCTACTCAGTAGTCAATGGCATTTTATACAGGAATGTTTTCCACCTTCATTAACAAATGGATACCATTTGATTAATTGTGCAGCTAACAAATATTACATTAAACACAGTCTTGCAGATCGTGTAAATGAGAACAAACAATTTTTAATGCCATGTGAGTCAGTTCCATGGTGAGCATGTGGCTCCAGAAGGATGACATGTTCAACATGCAAGTTCTTGCTTGGCTCATTTCCTTCCTCTTTCAACTGAGATGAGTCCTCAAGGCTGCTGTCTAAAATAGTCTAATTTAATGAATGATAAACAATGCAGAACAGCTGTATTTTGGCTACTTTCTTTCAGATTTGTGACTGCTTATTAAAAAAAAAAAAATAGTTGTTCTCTATGTGAATGACAACCAACACATTTCAGTTTAAAATTACACTATTAAAACCAGTTAATAATATATGTTCAGCTTTTCCAATCTGCCTGTTCTGGTTCCATACAGAAACCGTACTATTTCACATTTCTGCATTTTTCCAAAATGGCTCCCTTCTTGTCTATTCTAAAAGAAACTAGATTGCCCTTGACCTCCTGGAATTCAGAGGCTGAAGTCAGGACTCTCAAGAGGGAGATTAAAACTACACAAGGAGGCCAGTCCAACGTGTCTCAGCCCAGGGTCATGCTAGTTCAGCAGACTTCTCCCTGCCTACCCAAAAGGAACCAGGGAAGCCTGGTCAATATTTCCAGATCCTGGTACTTTAAAAGCAAAGACATGGGGAAAAGCAGTTGCAAAAGAAACTCCTGCCTAGACAATGAATCAATTAATGAAATTCTGCCAAACCAATACAATTCTTCTACAGTTTCAGTTACAGAAGTTATACTTTATATCCCATGCTAAACTGCTTTAAAACTGCCATTAAAACATGCTGTTTCAGTGGAGTGGTTGCTGCATTTCAGTGTCAGCCACAGCAATTTCCCATTACATGAAGCACCCCCAAATCTGTGATGTGCTCTCGGATACCAGGACTCTCTAAAAATATGTCATTGCCATAATCATTAGCTATGTAATGATTTTCACTTCCCAATTGCAATGCTGTTTTTGAATAGTGCCATTGGCCTAAGGAACTGTCAATCTGGCACTTTCCATGACTATTAGATAAACTCTACAGTTTGGGTTTTTGCTCTCATTGTTAATTCTTTTGCTCAGTTTTATCTCCCTGTTACCCTCCCAACTTAAAACCAGTCAAAAATTAATTACAGAGAGCATTATATCCTAGAAGCTAGAAATGGAAAGGATCTATTAGATGACCATGCCATCCCCCAGCCAATTTACACTTGCTCCCTGAATTACCTTTCCTAATGCTTTGTCCAGTTTGACTTTAAAAAAGACAAAGCAGTTGGGCTCCTGCCCTTTCCCTTCGGAGGCTGTTTCACAGCAAAATACATCTCACTGTCAGGAAATTTTACCTTACTTTCAGTCTGACTGTCACACTATTAGCCCTTGTTTTATCCCTGCGTGTCACACCAAGCATTCTGCTCTCATGCTCAGGAGAGTGGGAGGGTGTTCGTGCTCATCAGAGCGTTGCATGTCTCACAAACCACACATTTGTTAGTCATTCCTGAGCTGGGCTCTGCATCAGTTTATATTTGAATTCATCTACCTGTGCTTCCATCTCTCCTAATCAACTCTGTCACCCTCCTCCAAAAACTTCCCAGATTTGTCAGTACCTCTCTGGTTACAGAGGGCCTGGTGTTGACTGTGCTGGATATTTTGGGATGTGGGACACCAGGCAAAGCTAGGCAGCAGGCTCAAACTGACCCAAAGCATATGTTCTTTTAAACACAGCTTAGCTAAACTCAGCTTCTTACCGCAGGACATGAATAACAGAAGTTCTCATGGGCACAAGGGGAAACAGAACAAGTTAATGCAAGAAAAATAATGCAATGAGAACTCCTGCATCTATAATCTTGTATGTAAGAGCCTGGACTGCCAATCTACGCTCATCATATGGAGACAAGAACAAAATGTTATTTGATAACTTGATGAAATGCTTTCACATACACTTGCCAGCCTTTCACAAGATGAAATGTGTTTCAGACACCACTATGTGAATCTTATGGCACCCCAGTGCGAGCACTGGAGTGTGTACTGGCCTTGGGGGAGGCAGGACCAGAGGAAGCAGCAGCACTGCTGTTCTCTGCACTCTCATGTCCAGAGAGATGCCCTGCCTTACCACTAAGCATTTCATCCCCTTCCTTACAGCAGATCCAAGGTGCCCAAGAGCTCTTGATAGGGAAAATTAAATCTTCCAGCAGACCAGGCATGCTAAAGCCCCAAGCAGAAATTGTGTAGCTCCAGACACAATTTCAGTACACACACCAGACAGAGATCCTTGCGGAAGACACAAACACAGAGGATCAAGATGCTGTGACTGTGCTGCCAAATGCTTCCTCAGCCTCACTAAACGTGTGCTGTGAAAAGACAAGAGTGGAATTATTGGGAAAATTAGATGCCTGGTGACCTTCCTTGCCTCAGAGTTTCTGTCTTTCATCCTTTGTCTCTCAGTCACTGCAACACTTCTGGTTGGATTTTGGTGGAGAAAGCTTCCAGTGTAATGCATTAAATGCCACTGCAATGCAGAGAATCAGAGAAGCAGAGTCCTAATCCAGTGCTGTAAGGATCAGGTAAAGCACCCTTCCCTCATTCCTGAGGGCACATGCCACCTGCAGAATGGGACTCAGGTACTGTATCAGAAATCTGTGAGATATGGCAAACCCTTTAGTCTCTTCAGTCTTCAGTTCATGTGACTGATAAAGGTATATCGTTTGATCTTCAGTGGAAAAATGTTTCAAGATCCATAAGATCTTGTAGGAAAGCTCAGGGTTACAGTCACTATTAAGAAAAAGACCCACATTTATGGAGAGATTTGTCTGGTCTATTTAGTCTGCCACTGAGTGGGAGGGTTTAGTAACAAACCTATGCTACCCCATTTACAGAGTGTGCTTTTCCAGAGAGCTTTCTGGACAGAGTCCCATACATGATGCTCTGGTTTGATGCACAAAATAGCTCAATGGCCATGTAGGAAAGCCACTGGGACCACCATGGCCTACCATAGTGATCAGAGTGTTTAGCTCAACATCTGGAATGTAGAGGTGGTTCCCAGGTGGAGATAGCCATGTATGATGGCCACCTGCATCTACACTGAAAAAAAGGACCTTTTCCCTGGCAGCATGGAACAGTTACTGTCAGAATGCAAGGCCAACTGTCCTACATGGATCACCTTACATCCACTTCCCTCTGGGAAATGCCACAACTTTTCTTCCTGTTAGCCATGTCTTCACTGGAACATCAATGCTAGGAGAAGCAGCACTCTTCCAGCCGACTTCCTTCAAAGCCCAGGGAAGGTGATAGCAACCAACAGACCTTGTTGGTTAAGAGCCACTTTCCCCTCTTTTCTCCATCCTATGCAGAGCCAGAGCACCAGACACAGGTGTTAGGGAAAAAGCAGAGAAGGTAATAGCCCCAGATGGGTGACCAAACAGAAAAGAAGCCATAAAACTACCAAGCAAATTTCCAAACATTAATGAAATAGCCTTCAGTGGAAAAGCTGTTCTCTGTTGGAGTCTCACAAGCTGCACTGATGTGGAAATGCTACCACTTCACAAACCTGCTCTCTAGTAAAGACCAAAACACACTTCTGTGCATGATTTTTTAAGAGGCTAGTTTTTTTTTTTTTCATTATGGCAGGACATTTAAGTAATTCAAATGTCTTTTATAAAGTTGGCCTTTCTATTAAGTCACCTTTCTTCCCTGGAGGCAGAAAAAGATCTGCATTGTCACCAGCATCAGGGGTTGCACAGGAGCCTAAAACAGATGCCAGAAAGTCTTTCAGGCTGAAAGATGTCTCAAGTGGGAAAGGGAGTTCTCTGCCCAAAATTTGATTGATCTTGAAGGGAGAGTGCTCGGGAGAGTATTGGCTCTCTGACAGCAGGAGTCACCAGAAAAGTATTGAATTTTTCTAGAAAAATGGTGAGTTCTGTGCAACAGGGTAAAACAGCAGAGAGAAAAATCCCTAATCAGAGAGAATATAGGGAAAAACAACCCTGCTTGTGTGTCCACAGCACAGAAATGAGACTCACATAACCCACTCTGATTTCCTATGTGTGTGACATACAAATAATATAATTTGGTACGGTACTGAAAATCTCAGCAAAGCTGGGCTGACCTCCTTGTTCAAACATAAGAAGTAATGCTGCAATACCAGGAACATAATGAAATAATTTATTTCTTAATCAATTCCAACTTTCCTAACAAGCAGAAAGAAAAATGACGCAGGCTGTACAGTACAGTAACAGCAGCTTGTAAACACACAGAGAGGGCTGCTGTTATTATTTATCAAAATATATTGGTAATCATTTTCTGGAAGTACATTCAGGGGACCAAGCTGGGCATCATGTTCTTACTAATGCACCTGAACTTTCAGTCAGCATACACTTAGTTATGCCTTCCTTGCAGGCCTGCTATTTCTCTGTCTCCCTGCTTAAGGAAGCAAGCCTGTGTGCAATGAAGGTGGGTGTTCGGGCTTCCACTGCCAGTGACCTTCACTAACTTTTGAATCCAAACACATCCATGCTGGACTTCAAGTGAGAGACCCAAGTGAGGGTCTCTGAGGCATGATATTCTAGCAAGCTTTGGGAAAAACAGCAGCTGATAGGAGACACCCAAGCATTAACACACACAGCTGGGGAGGATCGATCTGTTTTTCTTTGCCCTAGCATGAAAACCTTCTGGCAAGCTTCTGGCAAGGCAGCAGGCACACTGACTGGGGCATTGTGGTAGAAAGGAGAAGAGGTGAGGTCTGGAGTCACGGGAGGGAGATTAACTAGAATTTAGGAGATTGCCAAAGAAAGGAAGTGCTTCAGGGCAGGTCCCAGGGAGGTCAGCTTGTGTGTACTGTGAGCATAGGAGACAGGAGTTTTAAGGCAATCAGGCTCCAACCACGTTGCTGTGCAAGGCACAGAGTGCGCTCACAATCTCCAGTGTCCAGGTAAGACCTTCCTGTGGACACTGAGCAGACATCTCTGGAGAGCTGTCTGGTGATTCCCAGATGGCCCTGCTCCACCTAAAAGAACCACCAAGGATTGTGAACACCCAACAAGAGGGGCCTTGCTGTGGCTACAAGTTAGACTTTTGACTTGAGTTTGTCAATGACTACCCTCATGATCTGGAAGACACAAGCAAACCTATGGAGCTACACTTCCATTCCCACACGTTTTATTCACTTCCTATACTGAGATCTGTCAATAATGACCCTGTGAATGATTATCAGTTTCTCTACCACCCATGAGTAAAGATTTGACATTAGAATCAATAATTCCTTGAATTAATCATCAGTTACAGCAATAACTGATGACCAAAAAGCCTGGCTGTGCATGTTAATTATTTACTATGTGCCTATGCAAAGGCAGACAGGCAAAATCACATCTGTGCCTCCCTGGAGCATGGTGGTGGGGAGGATAGTTCACCACTTTGAGCCCAAGACATGAGAACCTTGCCTCTCAGCTACCCTATGGTCACTCCCTAAACCTGCTCCCCTGCCCCAGAATGACACTGGTGTCACCACAGCCACTGAGTGCTGGGTTACAAAATCTTTCCAAAAAGTGACTAAACATTTGGACAGGTACCTCAAGTTTGGACTTTCCATCATGTACAGATACTGCTGAAATCCCACAAGCAGTTAATCGTACTTGTTGGGGTCGAGTAAGTTTTTAGCCCTGACCCCTGGCCTTGATGTGCCTCCCATCTGCAGATGAAGATGGGAACAACCATTTCCATGAATGTAGGGATTCTGCTGAAAATTGGCTGCACAGGCAGCACGTTGTGAGATGCAGCTAATTGATGCCTTGCTGCAGCAAACCCCAACACTGTGTGTCTGGCTGTGGCACATGGTGAAGCTGCAGGCACTAAAATAAAAAGAGAACAATCTACTGCCCATTTAAGTGGCAGCTGCTCTGGATGACTGCAGCGCTGCCCAGCAAATTACTGAGCAGGCAGAGGCACAATTCCCTGGACCACGTGTTAATCACCTGCATCCAGAGGGTGAGCACAGAGAGACCCTGCAGTAATGTGGTGCAGGAGCACAGGCTTTAGGCTGTGGCATAATAAATCTCTCTGCCTGCAGCCTGGCACTGTTTCCTCACCAAAGTTATACCAAATTTCAACAGTAAGAACTGTATGATAAAGCAAGCAAAACTGAAATGAGAAAGCAAGGTTGTGTCAGAAGTCCAAGTATAAAAGGCAGACTAAACCAGACTCCACTTAGTTAACAGTGGGCATAAATAGAATAAGAGTGGCCATCTGACAAAAGCACGAAAGCACGAAAACTGCCAAACATTTGAGTGCATCAGATGTTAATGATGATCAAACCTTATACAACAGAAGTCAGTGCCTTCACCCAGCATATGTCCATACTCTGTACTGAACTGCAGTTGCCTCCTCTGAGATACTCAGCTTCAAATTTTCATGTGACTGTACCAACTTATAAAAGCAGGTAGGAAGTACCAATGACTGGTTTCTTGTGTCCCCTACAAATTTTTTCAAGGTCATCACAAGACTGCTTCAGTTTTGGTGGCCCTTCAGACACAATGCTCACATAGCTTAAAATTTGATCAGGATGTAATTAAGCCAATATAGCCTGTTCTACAGAGAAAGCAAGTCTGTTTTACAGAAACAGTCATCTCTGAGCAAAGACACACAGAGACAGCAGCGGAAGAGAGCTCTGAGCTTTAAAAATACGGCTACTTATTTCAGAGCTGAAGTACAAACCCAAAAAATGTCTCTCCCGGATGATAACAATTCAGACAGAGATAGTTCACCAACTAGCAAGCCTGAAATATCCAGCACAATCATTTTATATGCTCACATTTAATCTGACAGAAAGTCCTTGTGCGTAAAACTGCTTCTATGTGTGTTAGGCATGGTGGTGGCAACAGGGTGCTTTCTGATCCTGGCTTAACTAACGAGCACCAGTCAACCTTCAGTCAACCCACAATGAAGACAAGGCTCTTTATTTTGCCCAAATATGAAATCAATGAGACGGGACATAATTTTGCTTTTCAGGGCAAGACTCCTTGTGTTTACTTCAATGAACCACCAAAGAGTCCTGCCTTGACTGTGAGTTTTCCTGGGACAGCTGAAATGCACCAATCACTGCAGACAGAAACAACAAAACACAAAAGCCCACAACTGTATTTTTTCTTTTTTTTTTTTTTTTTAAAAAAAAAGCTAATCCCTACATGAAATTATTCAAGGGCTGAGACCAATATGTCAGTAGCTGAGAAACTCAATACAGGTGCAGAGTAAGAAGACCATAAACTCAGTGCTGCAGTACAGCCACCAGCTGCAGAAGGGACAGCAGTAACACTCTAAATGGAAGGGCAATAATAACCACCAGTGGTTTACTAATATAGTTTGGATTCCCAGTAAAAAACTAATTTCAGATCTGAGCAACTGTTTGATCATGCCTGGCAATACCATGGCAGAGGTGACTGCAGTCTCAAGGGTAAAAAACACAGGGCCATTTCCTGCCTATCTAGATCACACCACCTTGCCATTGCAGCACCTTTAACAAGAACATCAGAACCCAGTAAGGCTTAGTGCACTGCAAATCTGCTGCCATTTACTGGGAAGATCCCAAACTGGGTGTTCAATCTAACCTTTAGCCTTTCATGAATCACAGTTAGCTTGAAAACCAATGGCAACTAGGAACAAAACCAGCACCCAAAAAAATTCAAACAGTGCATACTGTTCAGTCACACAGAACCCCAGTTAGTACTCCTGTAGCTTCTTTTGCTACAATTGACTTTTTCCTCTTTTATTAAAGGATGCTGATATAAAACACAGAAACACACAAAAACATACACAAGGAGCTGATAAAAACAATGAGCAGTGTATTGCACCCGTCACTAGTCTGTCAGTGTACCCATTAATTACTCAAATGCTGCTCTCCTTAATATTTGCATACTGATATTTGGGAACTCATCCACCTTTACTAGACTTGTAACTCACCCAAGGTTGGGGGCAGATTATAGGGATCTTACCTTGGCATTGATGTTGCTCTTGGTCTTCAAGCCAGTTCAACTACCTTTGTGCTAAGTAAGTCTTGAGAAAAGTCAAGGGACAGGAGAGGGCAGCCCTTTCTTTGACAGGGTTGGTCAGTGACGGTCCCAAGGAGTTTCCTCAGTCATATTCCCACCAGGATCAGTCCAGTCTCTGAGGTCCTGCTGGCATCCCGTGTCTCTGACCAGCAGCAAAATAAATCATGGCTTTTACAATCTTGGGATTCTTATGGGCTCCCTGTTGGCACTCACAAGGGATCACACGGTTTGAGATTTTACTACTGTCCATAGCAAATTTCCCAGCAAAATTAAGGTCATGCTTTGAAGGGAAAATCATATTTTCCAGAGGACAGGAGCATAAAAATGCAACACTGATGCCTTTTGATCTAAGGTCTGCTTTGCTACTTGTGGTGAATTTTTGCCAGAACAATAGGTCTTCCGAGTAGATTAATCCTAAACACGTATGACAAAGGTTTACCTAAGCTAAACATACCCAAGTATTTATATTATGCTCACAGACAGCCCATATGATTTTACAGGCCTTCATATGATTGAATCACACTTGCTCCTGAAGAGGCTGTTTGTTTTTCTAATCTTAATGATTCATGTTTTTGCTTAAAATTTGCTCCTATGAAAACATGTACTCCAGAAGATGATCCCATGGTGTCAGGTCACCTTCAGGGAAAGCTTTCCACTTCCCTCTTATCCTATTAGCTTGTGAGATTAACCTTTCAGGTCTCAAAGGATAACACTACTCATGCTCACTGGAGTGCAATCCAGACACACAGAATCACAGAACTGTTTGGCTTGGAAAAGAGCTCTAAAATTATTGGATCAAATACAGATGATGTTAGTGACTGGATATGGGCTCATCATAGAACACCCAAACTGCCTTGCAAAGCCAGACACAATGTCCTGTGGCTGTAGTGAAAAAGGCTCAATGTCCAATTTTCTCCTCGTTTCCCTCAGATTTCTATGCCCTCAAAATGGACTGACCAAAATCAAAGAACTTAAAGATTTGGGGAGTAGAAAACTTAATAATTTAAATTAGGTAATAAGATAAAAGGGAATTCTTGTGACCTACTTCACCACAGATGTTCTCCTGTATCCCAGGAGACTTAGTTCTTTCATACAGCACACAGGTTTTGGTGCTCTCTCCACAGTCATTTTCATCAATTAAGAGCCACATTATCTGCTGCCCTCTGTGACAGCATCAACTAGGCCCTGTCTTGGAACAAGTACTACTCAGTGCAGTTCAGGGAAGTCCTCCCCCTCCTCCTCCTCATTCTCCTCCTCACGTCATCACTGAGAATTCTGAAGAGGTGAAGGATGAAGGAGACTGAGAAACATCAAATGGGCTAGGCTGTATTTATGGATCTTAGTAGATGATGGATTAAAAATAAACACGTAGGTTTTTCTCGTGCCTAAATGCCACCCATTCTTTTTGCCCTGTAAAACATCTAGCATATTGTTTTCATAATCAAGTTATTTGGATAACACAACAGCGATTTAGATTAGGATTTGTTTACACAGCCAAATATGTTGAGTAATGAAATTAAAATGAGCTCTCTGCCTCTGTCACATCTGCAATAGTAACTGGCTTCTTATGGTTGAGTACAAGACTGCTGCACAGATGTTTCTTGATAAGGTATAAATCAGTGTTAGATGCTATTTATTGCAGCATTTTTACCACCTTCTTCCCTGAAGGAGGGAATGCTGCCTGCACAGCAACCAGATGTGACCTGCAAGACTGCATGAAATACCATCACAAGCCAAAACAGGTCCCATATTCCATATCAGCATCTGCAATGGCTCATCAAGTATTTATCAGATCATTTGAACATTTCTAAAGGCCCTAGCATCATACCACTGCCAAAATTTACTTATTATAACCTGCAATGAAAAAGGCAAGCATCCTATAAAGCAACTGGAGCCTCAAACAGCAGAAGATCCCATTTTAGTTTGGTTTCCTGCCTTAAAGGTAGAATTTCTGACACTGCTGCTAGAAAGTAAGATACTATGAGACATCAAGGCAGTTGCTCTTCAGGGCACTGTAGGGAAGAGTTTCTATTTACTGCCATCCTGCCATAGGTGATATCAATACTTTGATGGTGACAGGCAAGGAGATTTATCTTACACTGGTGTCTATACAAAGAGAAGTGAGACAAGGGACCTTCTCCCCTGGTGAAGGCAGCACAGCTTGGAGTACCTCACTAAGCTCTGCTCAGCTCTGTGGGAGCAAGAGGATTTAACAGGAACTACTTGTCAATGACCCAGCATTTGTAGACAGCCATGCCTGGCCCAAGCCACACTGGCTCCTCTATAGCTGCTGAAAGCAACAACCATGGGCTCTGAAGGTAAGATAGCCAAACTTCACAGGAAGTACTTCTTGGAAGGTTTCTTGAAGCAAAATCTGACATATCTTAATTAAAACACAACAAAACAAAACAAAACAAAAAACAACCCCCCCCACAAAAAAAAAAAAAATATGAGGATGGGGGTGGGGTGGGGTTTTCTTCCTTGAATTAATCTGTGTCTCTGATTTTCTTCATTTGTTACATGGACAGAAGATCCTGTCAAAACAGAAATAATGCCAAGTATTTACAGTTTAATGGAACCCAGGGACCAATTAACAACACAGAAAACCACCAGGCAGTGTATTTCTTATCGTAACAGGAGGGAAATCTTCCATTACTGCTGTTCCCCCATTTCTTAAAATAAAGCACCAGCATTTTGTTAATGATTTCTCAGTAGTAATGTTTATTACCTGCTATTCTTACCATTACCCATTTATCAATCGCTTTCAGTGTTCAGTCGCAAAAAGCCCCTCTCTATTTGTGACCTAAAACTACCCCCAAAAAAGGGAGAAAAAAGAAGGAAAAAAAAAGGGGGGGGAAAGAAGGAAAAAAGCAGCTGTCCTTGGGGCTCCAGAGCAGCACTGCTAGAACCTTCCCTCCACCCCAAGCTCCCGAACTGCTGACTCCTCAATAGCTTGATGGATGCGATGCACCTCGTCCTGCGTTAGCGTCCGCTCCGGGTGCCGGTAAATGATACGGTAGCAGTGGCTGACCTTCTTCGTCCTACAGAACACAAACCAAAAGAGGACTCATAAATACATGTGCCTGCAAATGCAAATACATGAGGCCAAACACTTACCCTCTGGATCATTTTTATTTGCGGTCTAATTTCGCCCCTGTTGCTTGAAAATCACCTTAATGCTAAGATACACAGTTCAGAGAGGCAGGACTGAGCTGAATTTTAATTTTGGCAGAGAACTTTGCTGAAGTCCACCTTGTACTTCAACTTGCATTGTGGTGTTGTAGCTTCTTACCAGAGCAAACAACCCCAGGAGGAGGGCTTCTTACCCTGTTCTATGGAAAGTAAGAGACTAAGGAGAGCAGGGAACAGGATTAGAGAAAAGGGAATTATGGGAGAAAGAAAAGTATTTAAGAGTTGCTGGCTAGGCAATGCCAAGTTAATGAAAAATCAGGACAAACCATTAAGTTGAGTAAGAGTGAAAAAAATCTTACTGCTCTCCATCAAAAGCAGGCAGGAGCACCTAGTTTTGCAAGGGCATCTCTGTAATTGCAGTGCCTGTGTTACTGAATTTAAATGGGAGTTTTGGCATCCTTTTTAGTTTCAAATGGAGCCCACACAGCTTCTTCTTTCAAAGGTGAACACTCACTTCAATGAAAGAGAGAAAATCTGAGGGGAAAAATAATGGGAAACTAGACAGTACCAAGCAAAAGAAGCTTCCAAACTGGCAGAACTCAGCATTTAATGGCATATAAAGGCAGTCAGCAAGCTTTGGGTCATCTCTCTCCAGAAAATTGCTTCATGTGAGAATCACATTTTTGCTTATGACTATTTGATTAAATCTAAGGTTAGATGTGTTCATCCACAAAGACAACTCTCAAGATACTCATTTCAACCTCAAATCCTACTAGAAACAGGCACAGGTAATTTTTACCTTAGAATAGTTGTTTGATACCAATTTTGTCCCACCCAACCAGGGTGGGAAGGTTGCCCTTCTCCCACTGGCAGTTTACAACAAAAAAGCTACTTCTAATTAAACCATTTCTCCTTTATTGTGTGCTCTGAAGATAAAGCAAGTCAAATCTGGCTAGCACTGGAAAGGGCAAACTGCATTTCATAAAGTGTTAAGCTGAACGCAGTTAACTGCTAAAAGCCAGTCAAGAGCTTTCCCCGTGTGCAGGTTAAATGCTGCAGAAAAGTGATCTTTGAGAAAAGAGGGGGAGGTGTAACTGCGGGGAAAGTGTTGCTCTGCTCTGCTCCACCTCTTCAAAGCAGCCAAGAAGACAAACCTGGGGGAAGCAAGTAAATGGAATAATAAGGATTTGGTCAGATGCTACATTGCCAGTGAGAAATTTGAGTAAGAGAGAGGGATAATGCATCAGACCTCAACAGAAATTATTTTCAAAACCAGGCTGGCAAATATCTTTAGAGCTGGCAGTATCTTAGTTTTTAAAGGGGCTACAGGAATACACCTGATCAAAAACATTTGTAAATTGCTTTGGCTGAAAATCTATTTAGAAGGTGTACAGTTACAGGCTTAATCCTGAAGTTTTGCAAATATTGGGAATATATCCCAGGACTGAAAATTTATTATCATTATTTAACGTGAAGTAAACACAAGTTTGCTTAATGTAGGTGTAAGATGTGATAGGCATAGCTACAGCACTGCTTCTTCACTGGCCTTGGTTAAATGAAAGTGACAATTACTCCTGACTTAGCTGTTTCTGTGCCCCCATCCCTCCATGCTAGAGAGTGGTTCATTCCATAACAAATTATATATGGCAGACTAGAACACAGTAGTTTCTTGTGGTGTTGTGGAAAAACCGTAGCTTTAGGAGGTATTTAAATCAGGAAAGGTTGTAGAGAACAGCACTGGACTAGAGTTCTGCTAGCTGCAGCTGAAGTTGGTGTGTTGTCTCTCATTGGTTTGGGAGAACTAAAATGGGGATTGCATTAAATGTAATTTTAGGCAAAATATATGTAATTAGCATATATAATAAAATCTATGTAATTAGATTTAATTATAGGAAATAAAATGAAGTTGTAACTACTAATATACATAACTCCACATAACATGAATGCTACATTGTATGCTACATTTTTCTCCCACCTTTTAGCTAGGTTTAATTGCACTGTTACTAATTAGAAAGAAGGAGTATAAGGGTTCAAAGCTATGTCAATAAAAGACACACGCCAAGTTTCAAAACCTTAAGCATTGTTTCCGAGTACTATTACTAACTTTTCAAGTGAGATTTGGAAGAGCACTTCTAAGATCTTCCTTCCCCTAATATTTCCCCTGCTCCCAAATAAAGTATTACGACACTGTGATTAATCCCTGTGATCAGCTGCAACTGAAAACAATTATTGTCAGAAAATAATACCTTTGCTCATTCTGCTTCTCACTTCCCTTTTGTTCTGCAGAGCCACAGAGCGTTTGCCTACCTTAGAGATGGCCTTGCTTATGCATAATGAAGTCTCTGCTGCATGTCATGCTGCAGCCTGACAATACAGAAGCGGTGGCTCTTTATCCTGAGAAGCAAGATTTTGAGGCCAAAACCTGCAACAGCAGCTTCAGCTTCACAGGGTAACAAAAAAAAAAAAAAAAAAAAAAAAAAAAAAAAAAAAAGAGAAAAATTGTAGAGGCTTAACAGTGGGCTTTATTTACCTAAAGTGCCCTGCCAGACGAGTCCGTGCGGCTGCAGTCACGCGGACTCCTCTCCCATTAGGCTTCAGCTGATCTCAGTGTCACAAGTCTCCTCTGCACCAGCCTGCGGCTTGCAGGTAATGAAGCACAGTGAGTACACTACTCAAAGGGAGAAGGAAGGCAAGGCAGGGATTTATTCTGATCCCACAGGAGGAAAGAGGACACAGACTGTGGACAAACACTAGGGCGAAATAATGCCTAATGCACTTTTGTATTATTTTGGCAGGAAAGAGCTTTGCCTCATGATTTTCAGGAACTGGCACTCAGTTGCCTTCATGTGCTTGGGAGCTGGTCCCACAGGTCAGAGTCACTGTGTGGGGTCCATCTGAAGGTCAGTGTATATGTTGGGGTATTTCAGCCTGATACCTAAGCAGAACAAGAAATTAAGGGGCCTTAGTCTGCCACTAGTCTAATAAAATTAACATGAGAGCAACCTCACCCTGCTACGTGGGCTAGAGTGAAAGGGTGTGTTAGGCAACAAAAGTTAATACATCCGTGTTAGCTTTCCCTGCATGGAAAGCCACTGAATGATTTAAATGCAACTTGGCTGGAAAGCTGATCCCAGAAGCTACCAACAGCAAAACACTTTGGCATTCTAGGGAACCTGTTTCCGGCATTACATAAGACTAACCACAGGGTCATTTGGTAACCAAAATGTTGCATAAAGAATAAATGCCTGGCATTGGCACTCTTCCACATGTAATACCATAACAACAATGAAAATTTGTCCATCCTGTACTGGAAGAGAGAGATAAAAGAAGCAGGACTGAGTGGGAAACCCTTACCATTTACCTGTGTTCTACTTTCCATTTGCCTTAAAAAAGCCACAGAAGCACAGAGAGTTCTGTATGGAGGTTACCCCTGCTCTTAAGAGATGAGGACAACACAGAACCAGGCATTTTTCCTGAGAGTTGGATTCACTTTGAGGAACAGAAAACTAGAGATGACAATCAGCCACAGCATGAAAGAGCAAAAGAGTACCATCCCTTTTGTATCCTGAGCAGTTCACTAAGCAGTATTACTCACCATGATATCTATACTGCACTTTTTCCTGCAGAATACTATTTAAAACGAAAGATCCACACACATGGCAGTGCAAGCATTTGGGATTTTTTCCTCTCTGTTCAGTGAGTCATATTAATGAGGTTCCTTGATGGTATCCCCGCCATTGAAATGAGTATCTTATATGCCCTCCCAAGATTCATCATGTAATTCCATTACATAAACCTTCACACAGTACTCAGTAGCTGCTACTCCCTTCACAAGAGATCACACGCATGGAATGACCTCAGGGAAGAGAAAGGCATGTTTCATTTGCAACCATGTCCTGAAAACAGTGATGATGGGAAGAAATGAATAAACTATTTCATGTTACCAGCATCCTAATTGACAAAGCCATGCAGAGAGCACAGCTTTGGTTTTGCTTTGTGACTCCAGCAGCTCCAGAATGTGGAGCAGCTCCATTTTAAGTGAAAATGGGGAAGAATATTAAACTGCAAGAAGAAGATGCAATTACCTGTTCCTTTTTGTTTCATGCTTTCAAACCACATCCATCTCTATGATAGTAGGCACAACTGCTAAATATCCTACCATAAATTTTAAATTGACAAATAGCACTCTTTGCTAGAAACCACATCATGGGAAATGGCAAAAGGCTTGTGCTGTATACCTTCTCATCAATGGCAAATATTTCAATTACCATGATGATATGCATAAAGAATATAGCAATAATTCTCTGAACCAAGGGCTTTCCAAAATATGCCTTCTCATCTGTCCTTTCAAATGCTAATACTTCATCTCTCTGGAAGAGCACATTGTACACACAGCACATTCTTAAAAAGGGACATTTTTCTAAAGGTGATTTTGATGTCAGTGAAAGGCATTAGATCACCTCCAGACAAAAGAATTGCTTTAAAACAACAGAAAGCAGGAAATGGTCATTTATCTTGCATACCTTCTGTAGCTGACACCTGACAGAAGGGTGGTGCAGCTTCAAAAATAGTTCAAGCCAAGATATTCATGTTGAGAGTGTCAACTTTATTGGGTTTTTTTTGGTGGTCACTTCAAAAGAGATACATGTTCACTGACTAATGACTGGACTGAAATAATGTTCTTCTATTTCACAAAACTGAGACAGTAATGGACTTTTTGCTCTTCTCTAATTGGACTTGGTGAAATCTGTATCTGAATACCAAACCTGGAACCTGCTTGACCTTTTCATTCTTTCTTTAGTATTAATTCCATTTTAAGCTTCTCTCTTCATGTAGGAAAAAAGTCAAAATTCTGTTAATAGCCAGATTATTGAGAGATAAAAAGCACAGTATGGAATACAATGGCAAAGGACATAAATAACACCTTCTAGTTAAGACAGTGAAAAGTGGATGAAAAATGAAAGCACTTTCAGTTTCTCAATCACTGGACACTGTTAGATAGCCATAAGTACAAACTAAGTCATTGTCCAGTATTCAAAAATGTTTGATTAACTCAGAAGTGTTGATCATTATTTTCTGTTTCCGCCTGAATCTATCAACTAATTTCTTGCATGCAGGAACAGATACCAATAGAAAAATACTGAAAAAAAATCTTTCACAGGCTCCACTTGAAAGTCTCCTCACTGTTAAGGTACTCACTAAATGTTTAATGGAGCAGGTCAAGCAATTAGTTGTGCTTTGGCCGAGCACTTTGCCCCATAAAGACCTTTTCTTCTTTCAACAGTTCACCTTGGTTTGTTGACAGAGGCCAACAAAAGAACTACCAGGAGCAGTGCAAGGCTCTCTTCTGCCAGCTCCCAAGCCGAAGGAACTCTTGTAAACAGACTGAGTTATACAAGACACTGAGAGAGTATTTCCCTTGTGCACTGTTACAGTCCTCTCAGTAACCAGCCAAAGATACAGATAACCCATCTCAGATCCAAGCACTTCCTATTAAAAAGCTCTTAAGTCGCACAGCAACAGAAGTAATGGAATTGATTACATGCAGGCAGCAATGAAATATCATTAGGGTGAAGAAGAAAAGTACCATTCCCCATTATGCTAAAAAAAAAAATAAAATCTAGAGTACCCACAGGATCATAAGCTAACGGTGACACAGACTTTTGCTGCCACCAAAGGGCAGAAAAACTTAAAAAGCCTTGGGATTTGGCATTGTGTTTTTTCATTTTAAAGACAGTGACTCACTGACTCCTTGAAGAAGGCAATGATCAATGGTTGTAAAGCAGGTATGAAACCATTTCTCAGGGGGATGGATTCCAGAACTGGTGATGACTGCTCGTCCTCCAATCTCCATCTCTTTGGGAAAATCATATATCAAATTCAGGGACAGATTCCCATCATATTTGATCAATGCCAATATTGACAAATACATTTCATGTGGATTCAAAGCTGGATGTGACTGAGAGTTGTCCCTCTTGCAAGGTGAACTCTGTGCATTCACTTCACACTGGGCATCTTCTGTTTTTAGGGGCTCACCAGCCAATTGAGTGATTCAGTTCAAGATCCTGCTCTAAATCCAGGAAGATTCAAGAGTAGGCTAGAGACTGAATATGTTCAAGGCTTGCTTAACTTTGAGCAGAGTAAACGCAGAGCACTCACCATGCCACATAAATTCATCACTACACATGGAATGA
This sequence comes from Cinclus cinclus, assembly GCF_963662255.1. Classification (NCBI taxonomy): domain Eukaryota; kingdom Metazoa; phylum Chordata; class Aves; order Passeriformes; family Cinclidae; genus Cinclus; species Cinclus cinclus. Next base: position 67,615,977 of record NC_085046.1, read on the forward strand.
GTCTATCAACTTCCCAAGGCTGAGCCTTTGAGCAATGAAAGAAAGCCATGAGCACAAAGATCAGAACATGTGCAAACCTGTGAGACCCAGAATGGAGTACAAACCCCTATTTTTTTTCTTCAGGGTTATGACCACAACAAGATACAAGGATTGCAGAGGTGAAATAAAGAAGGGAGAAAGAAAACATTCTGATACATACATACAAAATCCAGTGAAATAGTTTCTACCCATTGAGGTGGCAAATAAGGTTGATTGATAAAGCACTTGAGATTTATTTTTATGTACTAAACATAGAAAAATAATTGGATGCTGAAAGTAAGAGAGAAAAAACTATAGTCTCAGCATGAGACAGGACAGAATACCTGTTCTGTGAACAGCACAGGGTTTTATTTTGCTTTCCTTTCCTTAGTTTTGACTGAAAAATGTTAATGTCAAAAGCTTTTCAAAGTCAAATCTTGTTTTCACCAAAATAAAATGCAAGGAGTAATACTTTTCATTATTTGTTTAAAAAATGACCAGTGGAGACTTAAACACTCTCTAAATGAGCAAACAGAAGAAAAAAATAACTCAATTTGGATATTGTGTCTTGGGGGAATTGCCATCTAAGCTTCTTGACTTTCTCCTCTGCTGTTTAGTTTAGAAACCATGGCAGGACTCCATTTCCCATGAGAGGCCAAGGCAAAAAGTTCCTATGATGGATCAACCCATCTCTCTGGAAAAGAAACTTGGCTGGCATAGCTGATACTGACATACTGAGGAGAACAGAAGTACACATTACCTGGAAGTCCGGGTAGTGCTGGCAGCTGAAGCATTTTGGCTACCAACCAGGAAACTCATAGAAAAAAAATCACATTTTCAGTGAGTAAACCCATAATAAACCAACAATTTTTCTGCCATTGCTGGCTCTCCTGCTTTCTCCACATTTTTCTTGACCTCTTAAATCCCTGGTAGAAGATATCTCTGGCAGCAACAGGCCCTGTGGTTCTGGCAGAATTTTGTGACTTGGGTATCTCATTCACAGTCTTGTTGTGCTGTACCAGCTGCAAAGAGCAGCTCTGGAAGACACACTTTGTAGAGCTGTCCTTGTGCAAAGACATTGCATTCATCTCCCTCCAAGCCACAGCCTGCAAGTAAGAGGATGCAGGAAGCTTTGGTCCTTCTCCCATCAAACAATGATGTTAATAATTCCATTCCTGGTACTTAACCACAGCAGGATCACCCTAAACTTTCCAACCATTGGCAACTACCTGTCCTTAAGAGTGACAAGCCATCCCAACATTCTGAACAAATCCAACATGAGAGGTGAATTTGGACTCTTTAAAATGCTTTCTAAAATATTTATAATAAAAATGGTAAGTGTGATAACTTTTCAGTTCTTCTGAGTGAAAGATCAAAGATGAGAAGTATAAATATTTAGCAGTTTTTTTCTGCCAACTAGCTGCTAATACTAAAGGCTACAAAAGTATAACTAAAAATAACATTGCTGTCAAATTAAAACATATTTCATAATCAAGTAGAAAGGGAATTTATATGAGAATTTAAAACAATTCACTCTCGTAAGAAATAAAGATGGATGGTAGCGACAGCTGGTTTGGCTGTATCTCCACTGAGTGCTAGCAGAAATCAGGGTCTACATGACAAACAAGTGCATGGGAAGACCTGAATGCTGCTTTAGACTCTTGTACAGATTTATCACTGAGATGAGTGGTTTTGTCCTCACCATGCCCAGGAGGCAGGTTTTTAATGTCCTTTTACACTTGTGAGTTAAAGATGGACATGATTCTGGACTCAGGTAAGAGCCTAAATGACTTGTCCAAGGTCACACAGAAAACAGATGGGAGAGAGGGGGCTTGGTCAAGTGCAGGCACAGACCCTTTGACCTTTTGAGTCCTTCTTTCAAGTTACCCTTCCCATTCACCCACACTTCCAGACATTCTTCTTTACTGCAAACTGTACAGCACTCCTGGAAACAGGCTCCAAAAACACTCCAAACAGGCTATGGCAGCAAAAAACAACTCATCCAATACAGAGTGGACAGGGCAGGGTAGAGTGGAGAGACAACATCAGGATAACCAAATATGCTGTTTCTTAACTGATAAACTAAGCCCAAACCAGGAGAAAACAGGATGGGGACAAGAAGTTGGCAGGAACAGCTGAGTTAACCTGAGACTAGAAGACAAGAGGGACTTCAAAACAGAAAACAGAGGTTAAAAGAAGTCACTTGCCCCCTTTTCTTTTTCTTTTTTTTTTTTTGAGGAAAAGCAATACATTAAAGGCACCTGCCCCACAGGTCAGCCTGCAGCACCAGGAGGCAACTTAAAAACATTTGTAGCTGTGTGTGTGCAAATAGAGGGGGTTTCTCAATAGGGCTGCTTACTGTATCTGTCAATGCTAGTGAAAACCCTGCAGCCACTTGCACAATTAACTGTTGCTTGCTATGTCCTCCCAGTTCATAAATTATTTTTCCTCTCAGAAGTGTCAGGTTTTATGAGCCTTAATCTGGCTAACCGGATTTGTTTTGGAGATGCAGAAATCTACCACTTTCCCTCCCTGAGGATAGAATGGTTCCACACAGACAGCCACAAGAAACCTGCTCTCATCATTTTTCTGACAGCTGCTGCCTTGGAAAGACAATGCAGAGAAAGTCCTCAGAGTAAGGAGAACTACTGGCCAGCAGATTAAACTACTGTTAATACATTGGAAAACTGCCAGCCTGTTAAATTTTTCTCTTGCCAGATCCCATTTGTACAGGTAGTACATTTGGACCATGATGGGAGACAAACAATCTGGTAGTTTGGTCTCACCTCTGTAGGTGAGGTTTTCCTGGTTATTTGGAATGGGGAAAACACTGCAACACTATTGAAACTAGCCAGAAGATGACAACATAGGCCAATGAGGTACACTGGCCAAAACTTTCACAGCTGTCAAAATGAGCATTCATTTGGAAAACTCTTGCTGCCATGTTTGGCATGTTGCCTCCTCAATATTATGGTTGCTCTTTAGGAAAATAAAAAATGTGTATATGATAAAAAGTATGCATAGTGCACACCTCCTACAGTGAGATAATATGAGCATCATGCAATAAAACACCCTGTGGGCATGAAGATTAAAAGGTGAGGGCACAAAATGAAATGCATAATTCTGTGAGTAAAACTTAAAAAAAAATTATTGGCCTGCCACTCAAGAAAGGAAAGCAAGCCATTGAGGCATTACACTAGGAAGATCAAAATATCATTTTTGCTATGACTTTACTAAAAAAGGCCAAGCAATCCTCCCACTAGAAGGAATTAGTATCAACAAAGAAGGAATAAGATCTCAGCCCAGAAAAGGGAATTCACAGGGAGCATTAGAGTAAACCAAGTGTTCTCAAATTGTCCAAGACATGAAGTTTGCCCTAAAGCACTCCAGGAATGAGCAGAAGAAATCCGTTGACTCTGAGAGTTCATGAAGGACAAGTAAGGTACCAAATGTTTCAAAAATGTCAGAGAGCTTGTTTTTGGAAACGGAGAAAAAACCCCAAAGCTAGGAAGCCATGTAAACTATGAACCATTTGCTTTTACTTTAATTTCCTAGAAAAAGTCTGATGAAGCTAATTAACTCACTTATTTGGAGCATGGCATTAATAATGCCAAGGTAGTGGGTTTGATCCCTGTATGGGCCATTCACTCAAGATGCTCCTTGTGGGTCCCTTCCAACCCAGATTATCCTGTGAATCTGTGAAATTATTTGTAAGCACACAATGGAAATTAAAAAAAAAAAAAGAAAACATGGATGTATTGATTAAATCTAGTCAAAACAACCTAATTTCCCTAAATAGGCTAATAACTCAATAATAAATAAGTGAAACAATAAATTGCAGGATGTAGTACAGAGAGTAGGTGCATGTGTAGGTATGTGTATCTTCACAGTCAGTTAAACCTGGTAAGGAAAACGGTCTAAGATCAACATGTCACAAAACATGGTTCCACTGTCAGCTGCAAGTAGTTTCAGACAAAGACGCAAAGGAAAAAAAATTAAGCATTACAATGAAAAGTGAAAAAACCAAAAAAAAAAAACTAAATCCAGTTGATAAAATTAGGTATTAAAAATCTGTCTTCCTAAACGTTTTGCCATAGAGGGAACTGCATATAGATGGATGAGAAAACTGATGATCAATACTGATGATTACTACAAAAAGGTAATCGTGCAAGTAGCTGTAGTACTTGTCAATAATTTCTTGTTTCTGGAAGCAGTTATCCCCAGTTCAGCCAAATCTGAAGGATTACTCTTGTAGTGCTCTTCAACCTGGCTCCTGGATGATGGAGTACTTTCCCTACTGGAGAGGTGATGCAGCAGAAGTGTTCATTAACTGGCATATTACATTAAGCTGGGTAAGAAACTAAGTATAACGAAGACAAGGTTAGAATAATCCTGACAAACTGAAAAAGCTGGAAACAGTTCAACCAGACCAAGTGAAAGCTGGGCAAAAAGCAGCACTGCACAAAGCATCTGAGGACCACACAGAATCATGAGCTGAAGGCGAACCTGTGACATTGCTGGACAACACAAATTACAAGGCAAGACTGAGAGAATATAGGTGGCTCAGCCTAAAGAACATAAAGCATGAAGACATGCTTTAAATACCTAAAATGCTGCTGCACAGAGTTAGGTACTAATCTTTTATCAACATTCACAAGCAGCTGGAGACAAAAGTAATGAGCTCATATTGCAGAAATGTTCAGCTTGAAAATTCACTTGGAAAGGCAGTTTAAGTCCCCTTTGCTGTAAGTCTTAAAGGACTGGTTATACAAGTGTCTGTCAGGAGTGCTATAAGTAGAGCTAATCCTGCTTTGGAGTAGGAGGATGAACTAGGTGGCAGTACTCTTCAACTCTTTAGCATAACATAATGTAACTCTTTAAAATGCAGAAAGTTAGTTGAGTAGCAAAGATAGCTCCCTACAGCTCCAACTCAACACACATCCTGTATTTGTTTATCCCCTGAAAGTGATGTAACCTCTTTAAACCAGCAACTCTATCATTAGCCTTATAAGCCAATGTTGAAATAGAGCACATAGGAAAGCAAAGTGCTGCTCAGTTACCTTTCATTGCCTAAGTCAACAAAACAAACAAGAAAAACAAGCAAACAACCCAGAAAAGTCCACTCTATAAGACAGCATCCCGAATGGAGAATGTCACTGGACTGCTTGCTTCAGGGATGAGAAATGCCTTAGGAAAGCTCTAAGGAACAACCACAGAAGATGCTGCACATCTTTTGATAGGCTGAACTGCATTCTTTTTCTTAAACATTTCTGAGTTTATACCAAGAAGTTAACCCTTTGCTTTCAGCTTTCCAAGTTCACATTAAACCACAGACAACCTTAATAAAAAGGCAGTCTTTCTTCTAACAAAACAATGTTGCAAACAAGCCCATTGAGATTCTTCACCCCAAAGCAATTTTGGGAAGTCCAGGGACTAGGAGACATCTGAGTCACCAATCCTTAAATCAAGATTGCCTGGTTGGCCCCACTCTGGGGACTGTGGCCTTCTGACATAGAAGTTGATCAACTTTATGCCTTGTTGCAAGCAGTGAGACTGAAAAAACACAAAGGAAATGGTTTGTCTTAGGATATACTGCAGATCAGGTAATCTCATAATAGAAACACATAGAAATCTTAACTTGTGGAGCCCCCGTACAATGCTCTGAATAACCAGCCACGTTTCCCTTGTATTCCTACATGCTATCCTGGCCTTCCCATTCTCACTCACTTGCTGTTCTGTGTTCACTTACTGAGCCTGCTCCTTATGTAGACAATAGCTGTGAGGAAGGAGCCACCTCTCATTTTACCTACCTACACTGCCTTCCACAGCACAGAATGAGAAGCCATCATAATAACCCCATCTACTTGTATAAGAATATGTGTATGTATGTAAGTGTGTATATCCAACTCAGAGTATTTTGTGATTTTGTGATCCATTCCTAGCCATTGCTGGAAAGGCTAGGTTTTTTATTAACCTTCACAAGTTTGCTTGGACTGATAAGACCGCTAGTTTTTGGGAATCCTTGATGTTTACTAAATAATTTTCAGGGATTAAATGTTGATCTCATAAAAGTGTCATTGCATATGTGTTCTTCTGTTCTTACATGAAATATGAAGTTGCCAAGGAACAAATAAACTATTTATGACTTATCATGTACAGTAACAAAGAATGGCTTAATGTGGGCACATACTACTTTTGAATGTACTGCAGTCTGTTCTTCCCTGAACTGGAAAGTCTCTTAACTAAGTTTAAGATGTGTACTCTCCTTTCCCCTCAAAAAGAGATCACATTCTTGACACGACTGTCTAAATTACAGCAGAAAGACTCACATGCCACAGGTTCCTGCACCACAGTCCCCACAGTTTGCCTTATTTGTAGGTAATTTAGTGGAGGTCACACACAGCAACCATTAACTCAGATTGCTAACTGAAATGAACTCAAGTTATTCTTACGTTACTGACTTTAGAGTTACAAAGACATGACTTGTATTATACATTAAATGCAGCAATTTGGTGGTGTGACCTTAAACACCATCACCTCTGCTTGTAGACCTTCATTTGAACTACGGTAACATACAAGGAAGGAGACATTCCTCCTGAGATTACAGGGAGTTACACCTGAACAGCTGCCTTTCCAAGTGTCCCTGGGAGGTTCACTCCTTTGAGATCAGCAGAGTTTGTTCTCTACTTTGCCTTGTTTGCCACACCTAGCTAGCATGGCTGGTGCTCTGACATTATGTTTGAAACCAAAGATTATGAAAATTATTGGACATTCAGTGCTGAGAGGGTTGCAGAGCTATTTATGCTCCCTTCTGCATCCACTATGTCTCTCCACTGCAGCCACATGGACAAAGTCCCCAGCCAGTGACACCTTCTCTGTGCAGAGATGGCTGAGCTAACACAGGTGCCATGTGTGTTCATTCAGTGAGAGAATATACTCCCCTAAAATGGAAGAGAAGTCAGAAATTACGCTGTAGCCCTTATTGAGAGGAATATGGAGACTAAAATAACCCTGTGACATTTTGCACTGCAGTCTCTACCAAAAGGTGAAGACACACAGTTTGGACAACTAAGTAAAATCAGATTGCTGAGCTGCATGAAGTAGAGAAAGAGAGAGAGACATCTGCAGAACTTGTTCCTGAAACCCACACACTTTACATCCACAATATATCATGATACTTGATCCTATCATGATTTTACTTTAGCATCAACTGGGGAAAAAGTTAAAAGGATCTCACCTCTGGCTGCAATAAACCTATCACAGAAGTTGAAGCATCAGTCCAAAGCACAGGTTGCATGGGCTTGGACAGTCAAAACATTTATAAGCACTTCTAAGCTAGATGAAAGATTTCTTATGTTACTGGCACATCTGTACTGGCAGGGACAAACTTAGTCTCCTGTATCTCAACAGATCTCAGTTCTGAATCTGTGTATCTCACAACACATCACAGAAACTCCACAGGGAAGCATGGAAAGAATCTGGATGAGGCTCAGCATCCACCTACAAAGCCCATGGTTAGATCCATACTGTGTTGGATCAATCTTTCAGTTTTGTTGTTGCTGTTTTTGTTTTTTTAAAGGTTGAGTCTGTATCTACTTTCTTTTCCACAAACTGGGTAAGTGTTCCAGTAGCAGCTAGGTGAGGCAGCAAAATGGAGCAGCAATGCTGTTTGCACAAATCCTTCTCCAATCCCATCTCCAGGTGCTTCTCAGATTTGCCCTACTGCACCTAAACCAGCACATCTGCCAGAGTGGCTGCACATGTGATGAACCACAATAGCAAGCTGATAGGGTGGAAAAAAATAACCAAATTCCCAATCTGAGCCACTGAATGGCCTCCCCAGACACTTTGCCAGCACACTGCAGGGGTGAGAACGGCACAAAGCAAGACTTAGGCTGCCAGGAAAAACATGTGGAAACAGGGGCTAAAATCACAAACTGGTAATTCACTGGAAACAGCAATGCACATCCTCCTTTTTTTTCCCCAAGTTCATGTACTGTAAAACTGTGCTATACTTCAAAATGAGACTCAGATGTAAGGGAGAGGAAAAAATCTTGTCTGGCTGTCCTCAAAAGCTGCTGAGTCAAAGCTCCTGACCTATTCCCACTGAAGGCAACAGGATGACATCTCTTTCTGCCAACAGAGGATTCAGCTGATGTTTCACAAAACAAGAGGGACAAGTCCCTCAGTAGCAATGTTTTCAAAACTGATGAGCAGAAGCAGCCAGTCAGATCCTCTTCTTAAAAATGATGATACACCAGTTTAGTTAGGAAATGAATGAATGTGTCCAGGACAGCATGAGAAGAGGTAAGCAAAAACTGCTACAACAGCTGAACTTTGCAACACTGCTAAGTCTTTTGCCATCAGATAAGCCTGAGGTCAGTGGTCTGAGCTGATCTTAGGTATGTAGGGTCCTTTACAGGGCCTCTGTTCTAGCACAGATTTAATTCTGTGCAAGTGAAATTGTCCCTTCTGACAAACATAATGCACATCCTGAGAAAGGAGGACTGTGTGAGCTCATTCTCAGTACTTCATCAAATATAGCAAATATGCTTAAGAAGTTACTGCCATTAAAGACTAATCTATTCAAAATCATTGCCTTTAACTACTCCCCTGAATGGTGGGAAACCAGCCCAAGCTGACTGGTGGCTTTTGGGCACTGAAAAAGCAAGGTTGGAAAAAAGTAGGGTTTGGGGATCAAGACAGGAATATTAATGGTGAATCACTCCTTTGCTGAGAGAAGGCATGACTGCCTTTAATGAACAGTTACACGGAGGATGTGAGATAATATAAGTGGGACTGTTACGAAATTTAACTATGAGATACTTTGAGTCATGATCTATAAAGCTGCTAACTGGGTTCAGTCAGTTGTTGAGTCATTACCATATAAGACTGGGCTGCTCTGAAATCCATCTGGCTAAAGGCATTGAGTGGTTTGCTTTTGGTAAGAGAAGATGGAAATGAGCACACTTGCACATGAATTGTCAAGAATAAAAAATTAATAATGAAAAACCATTAGCCACAATTACACACCATTCACACTAAAAATATTATGCCATTTATATTTTAATTCAAGCTGTCCCAAGACTGAAAATCTATCCTAATTTCATTCCTGTTAATTCTCAATGTTCTGAGAAAAAAATACAGTACATTCTCTGCACTTAAGTATCTCTTAAGACATCAACTCAAAATAAAATGAGGACTGGGCAGAAGGATGCTGGGTACTACATATAAATCACTGATCTTCCACATTTTAGAATATTTTCACACTCAAACTGAGATGCTAAATCAGCTTAGAACTTAACAGAAAAGAAAAGGAATTTTAAAAACCACCACTAGATCTAATTCATTCTGGAGTAACTACTCCAGCAAAGACCCAGAGATGAGCTGATCAGACAACTCTATTATCTTTCATCTGAAGAAAGTGAGATTGGTGGAGGAAATGTCACATTTACACTTAAAATTGTTTCAAAGGCAGCTTGTATCTTTTGACACAACTCGGCCATTTAAAAAATATTGCAAGAGAAAGAAGCAGATATAGCAAAGAGCACTCCTTTCTATGATTTTTCACCCTTGTATCAAGCCATGGGTTCAGCTTGAATATTCAGTGTCTCAGCAGTTGGCATTTCCCAGGCAGCAGGGCAGAACTGCCCTCTGTTGGACCTCAGGGATGTAGTGCCAGGGCTCTAGGAGATGAAGGCTTCCTGCACAGTCTGTGGTGCAGCACAGAGCAGCAGGACATGGAGTAAGGGAAAACTGCACCTTCATCACCTCCTTGGCTGTGAAAGGGGAGAGCTGGTCTCTGCAGCTGCTCTGCAGCATGCGGGAAGGGGACAAACATGGTCAAACTGCATGGAGGAGGAACATTTTCTAACAAATACACGTCTTTGGAGATTTTTCTCAAAGGTCACATTGACAGTATTACATATAAATTGAATTTCTTCTGAAGATGCCCATGCACACCCACCACCAAAAGATCCCCAGTGTTACTCCCAACTGCAGTGCTGTCTTGAGCAGTGTAATATTCATGACCATTACACTCTACAGCCCTTCTGGGTTTTGTGGTTGGGTTAAGTTTGGGTTTTGGATTTTTTTCCTTTAAATGGCAACCACTCTCAGTTTTCTTTTTCTGCTCTTCACTTTTTTTTCCCCTTCTACTTTCATTTTGTCTTGGCATTTGCTGGAATTGAGCTGCAAAGACTGTACCTGAAGCCAACTAAAGTTGTGGGAAATTCAAAGGAAATGAGATGTAAAATTAAGCAAGAAGTACTTTCAGCACAGAGGTACCAAATTTATGGTCATCCTCACTTGTAACCCCCTTGAAACATCCCACAAACCAAGAAGCCCAAGAGCTTGGAGAGGATTCACAACTCTGTCTCTTTTGGAGAGTTTGTATTTGTCACCTCTCTTTCAGCTTTATTTCAGCTTCTTCGTTACTAGCACCTTTGACGTCCCTTTTCCTTTTTTTTTTTAACTTTTCAACCCATTTAACAACCTTTGATAAATGAAGGACCCTCCAACATGACATATTTCAAACAGAATACCACAAAAGATCAATTTGATTCATCCATAGTGAAATTCTGATTGTAAATGACCACAGCAGCTAAATTGGGTTTATGGCATAAAGCCCCCTATGACTTCCATGCACTGGGCTGCTGACATTGCAGCTGAGGCACTGTGTGGCTTGCAAAGGTTACCACTGTAAGAGTGAATGAGACTTGTTTCCATCAGGAAATGAACCAAACTCATACTTTGCTGAAAATCTACCCTCTCTTGTGTTACAAATATATCAATGCACACGCAGTAAGCATGATGTTCCCTGGGTTAGCCACTCTGTTCAGGACAAGCGTACTTGCCTTCTCTCTGCCTTCTCAAGTGAGCAGAAACCAGGCACGCTTGGTTTCAAGAGATAGAAAGCAGCACTGAGAGCAGGCTCAAGGAAGCTAAGGACCTACAGAAAGAACCAGCTGGTCTTTTGCTAGGAACCAAGAAGAGTCTCTCAAGAATTGCAGACAGAGCAAAAAAATGAAATTTTAGTGTATTCGCATACACTATGTGATGCTTGAGCTAAAGAGAATTATTGAGCTATCATTCATTAGCTGAACTGCTGAAAGCAACTGTGTTCATGTTTCTACCCATTCCCCCAGTACAATAAAATACATTAGCATTAAATGGCTCTTGTAAAAAACATTAAGAATGTGAAAACTTCCAGGCTATGCAGATGAGCAGAGAGGTGGCAATTCATTCAGCTATAAAAATGGGATCAATTCCAATTACAACTTCATACCTTATTTATAGCAGCATTGCCTGCCTAAACTAACATATTCATCTCTGATAAATATCAGACATATCTGACCATGGCAGGATATCAGAAGGGGAAATGGAGCTGAGTAGGACAGTGAGTGACAAGGACTTGCTGAATGTCATTCAATGAATCATTTAACCTCTTTGTAAGTGAAGAGATATGCAGGCATCTCACTCAGTCTTCCTAATAAGCTCAATTCAATAGAAACTCTCATCCAAATAAAGGGCTCTGAAACCCCTGAAGAATGAAATACAAGTATTTGACATACCTGGGTTCCATGTGCAGGACTATCTCTGTTAACACCTGTAGTCCTGCTGCAGGACTGCTCAACTCTTATATGTTAGACAGTGTGGTTTCTGAAAGGTAATATGGCAGTGTGGCAACACAGGCTGAGGCAAAGCTCCAACTATGAACCTCAGAAAATAAAGAAAATAAAACTTTGTGCATTAATGCTTTAAAACATATTTATTGAAGTAATATAATGTGTGTTTAAGTTTCCTCTTTATCAGATGTTTCAATACAGAAAATAAGCAGTCTGTTGTGATACAACAAGGCAGACTGGATGCATGGTTTATTAGACTTGAGAGCAGTGACTAGGAGTTATCTGTCACTGTCAAACTTAACAGGCAAAAAAAAAGTCTATCTCCCATCATCCACCATGGTGTAAAGAGTGATAGGTGTAAACACAGATATGATTTATCTAAACTGATCTTTGATATAGCAATGCCTGCAAAGGTTACCTGCAAAACCCAAAGGCAGCAGCCAATTGTTTTTGCAGGAAAAGAGCAGTCTCCAGCAGAAGATAAAGGCTATCTGTTTGACTTTCCTGCTAGACATCCTCCAAAGCCATAGATTATTCTTCTTCCCACAGAAATACCACAGCATTTTCATCTGGAAATAACAGGTAACAAGCTCTACAAGAGCAGCAGCCCTTGCTCTGCTCACTCCTGTAGCAGCACCACACCTGCTTTGCAACCACACAGCTGGCTGTGCAGGCAAAACAGTACCCACTCAGCTGAAGCACAATCCTCCCACCCTATTGGTGTTTGTTTTTTTTTTTTTGGAGGACAGGTTCTCAGCTAAATCAGTCCCCTGATTTGGATGACATAACACAGCAGATGGCATGAATGAAGGAGTGAAGACTGGGGATAGTTAATCAAAACACAGTTTTTTGGCATGGTTTAAGATCGTGGTTCCAGGGCCAATCCCAGAGAATCTCCCACCTCAGCTCCTACCTGCCTTGGGGTCTCCAAAGCAACACAAGATGTGATGTCTTCAGTAGCTACCACCTGGGACCAGTGCTTGAACATCTCAACCTGACTTAAGATTGACTGAAAAGTTCTGTGGGAGTTACTGCAATGTGAATGACACTGCTAGCCTGTGACCCCGAAGAGAACCAAGAGGACACTGAGCTGGATTCACCATGCAGCTTGCAATACATTTATTTTATAAGCAATTCTTTTTCTGTTCCTCATAGTTACAGAGACTCATGGGAGACCAAGTAGAAGTCTGTGGGATTTGGGATGTTTGTCTGGCTGGAAGCGTAAGAGAATCTGATTCATTTGTGTTTCCTTTCCAAAATGGAACAGCCATCAAGCAATCATAAAACAGTGTCATGATTAAACAACTGATCACAGGCAAGCATGGGGATGCCCACACACAGTAAATCTGCCCTGCTGCTTCCTGGGAAAGTTTGCAGCCTGTGTCAGGTTCTCTATGGCTGTGTTAGACTGCTCCCTGTTCTCAAACTAGCTCATGCACAGGCTTTCTAAAAGCAAGACAATCCCTTTATTTAGATCTTCCACTTCCACATTTTTAAAGAGACAATTGGGATTTTCCAAATAAATAACAAAGCCCAAAGAACACATACAGATATTGAAATTGAATTTGGTGGAAACAACTATGTATCTTGGTTTAACTTTCACATTGGTAGAACTCAGAAAGATAAAACCCAAGTACTTCCAATACTTTTGTGCTTGTTGAAAATTGCCAATAATTTTTGTTGCAAAAACATTTTCCATCCACTTTCAACATTGCTCTGAGACAAGAGCAAAAATAGTTTAACTGTGAAAATGATCCATTTTACAGGCATCAAACTATTTTTAAATCTTACTCCTCAGTCTGCTCCTCTATGCCTAGATCATCAGTAATTTATTTATGAAATTCCCTGAGGAAGGCAGCGTGCAAAGGAAAGGTAGGTGGGAAGCAAAAATAGCCCTACATATACATACATACATATATATATGTGTGTATATATGTATAAATATATCTATATGTTCATTCCCTAGAGGGGAAGTTACTACATGCCAAATTCTGACCTCTGACACAACACATGCCCAGTACCACCACAAGAAGCAGAACCCAACCCTAATGCTGAACATGCAGGCTGTGGAGGAAGCAGCAGACCTAAGTGTTGCATCCGTCTATTCCATGACATAAACCATTGTAAGGTCACAGAAAAATCAGATAAGGGGTAAGTAGGAGGGCACACTCACTGACTGCACTTGAGAGGAAAAGAAGTAGCACCACAAAGTTTGCAGGTGGAAGTAGGTGAACTGAAGGTAAATTGGTAAGGGACAAGTGCGATGGCATAGAGGATCTCTTGAAGCACTCCCTGAAGCTGGTAACCACAACCAATATGCACTTAAATCTTAAAATGGAAGCAAATCCCAGAGGAGTATGGCTGAAGGACTCAACTGGGCTCCTCCTCTGTTCAACAGAGGAAAATCAGGTGATACTGAGATTAATTAGCTCACCACCACACATTTGGTCCTTCCTGAGCCTCTCTTTCCTTCTGGAACACTAAGAGAGTGCTTTCCTCCTGCTCCTTTGCAGAGACAGTGCTGCAGGAAGTATTCTTTGTGAGGGGGAATTACACATGTACTCCTTCAAAAGACACAAAACTACTACAGGATCAGCAGCTTAAAGATAGCTAATAAATCTTTAACTTCAATACTTTCCTTTAGCGGGAGCCTTGTGAAGCTATGATCCTATATCCAGGTGCAAAAGAAGCAAACTTCACTCCTGAACATCTGAATGACTCCAGGCACACTTGTCAAATATGGCTGTTGCAGGACTTGTTAAGAATTCCTGCCTTCATAAGGTGTTTCCCAAAACCCAGAATGAAAGTATCCTGTTAGTGGAATACAAGTCCAAGCTCATATTTAAAGCAGGAACTGCTGATCCCAAATCAACGAAACAGAGGATTTTCATGACGTGGAGCACATAAGGAAATGTTTGTCAGATACGTCTCTGGAAAATTTCCTTGTGGGAACATGTCTGTGGGCACATAGAGGAAGGGTCTGTTTTTGGGGAAAGAAACTGAAGATCTCATACATTTGTTTTGATGAACTGCCCTGGAGATTTTAGATTTTCTGTATAGGTTTTCCAGAGGAGAAGGTTGTACAAAGAACTGCTCTGCAAAGGGTGCTACCTCTACTAGAAAAAGACAAGCACTGAATGCACATTTTAAAGTCACACAGGACACAGTTTAGACTAGGGCAGCAAGAAAGGCAGAGAGAGAGAGAGGCATTTCAGAGCCTGTGCACCCCCTTACAAAGGCAAAAACAAGGCAAAAAGAATTGAATTGAAATTCTTGCAATGTGAATTTTTTCTCTGGTCTCAGTTCTAACACAACGAGTTGTGAAAGCACAAAATCAAAGCAAATAGACCTGTTGAGAAAAGACAGGTATATAAGTATGGTGACTTAGCCAGCTCTCCAACTCCAAAGAGAGGCATAAATCATCTTCTTTCCACCTGTGAAATCCTCAAAATCCCAGTCCAGGGTTTAAAGTCTGGCCTTTGGGGAAGGCCAAGCCCAGAGTCCTGCATCCACATGGTATCTAGAGAACCCTAATCTGAAAATGTGAGAAAAACCAACCTCCAGTCATTCCCTCTTCACATGAAATTCACTCAGGCAATAGCCACCCCCATTACAGTGCTGGCAGTACGAGCCCTTTCGCAGGTGTTTGTTTCCCTCCTGCACGTAGCTCTCTAACAGGCTCCCGACTTAAAATGCTCTCTTTGTTGAGACAGCATTTTTTCTTTTAGAAGACCACTAGAAAGACTTTTCCACAGTTTATTATGGAGACAGAAGTGAAATGGACAGTTAATGTGGGAATATCATCTGCTGTTTGGATGAGTTTAGCGTGTGTGCATCGGGATAAAAAAGTTGTGAAGGCTGCTTCCTGCACTTCAGCCCCTAGATGTAAGAATATATTTTACATGGATGTTCAACATGCTTTTCTTGCTGCCTGCCATCTATCCCAGAGCTGTTTTATTGGCTCTAATTACATAACCTTCCTACTTAGCTATGCTAGGAAGCACAAGGGCTATGAAATCGACTTCTTACTGCTGATTTGGATTCTTTTGCTAATTCATATGGGTTTTAATTCCATGCCCTTTAGGCTTATAATAAATATCACCCTTGACAAGCCAGAGCAAGAATCAAGCTAATATTGAAAGAATCTGTCAGACCACTTATTTATTGTTTTAATTTTATGACTGTCTTGATGTAAATTGTAACAGACATTGGCTAGGTCCAAACACAAATCACCAAATCACCCAACATACTAATTCAATGGAAAAGCTGAAAAATTAGTATATTAAACACATACAATGAAGTTGTTAAATGATTCATTACTGGTTTTGAAATGTGTTTTGTTGAGTTACAAATAAAACTAAAATCCTACTGAATAAAGCAAACTTTCTGCACAATAGAGGCATTCCTTTATTAGCACTTAGATAAAGTTTATCTAACACATTTCATGCTGTTAAAAATTGTCTTTGTTAAATACTTGGGTGAAGAAATATAATTGTATTCCTATTCATATTCAGGAAGAATTTACTTTCTGTGAATGTGGAATTTACTCTTATTGTGCACAGTCTGCATAAGAATCTGATCTGCAACTTGCCATCACCTTCCTCTCCCTCCCTCTAGGTTCACTGAGAGCTGAATGCATGTATCAACTCACAGGATCAGACCCAAAGCTGGACATGAAAAACAGTTAATTATTTTTAAATATTTTCTTTGTAAAACAAAAATACCACTCACCCAGCGGGGAATTTTGTTTGCAGTGGTACCAATTCAAGTGGATTTGTTGAACTCAATTACAGATTACCTCTGATTAGCCAGTTTGCTTTTCTATGAACCCAACAAGGAGCAAAGGGCTAAGGAAGGAAAACAGACCAGGATTCAGGTTGCATTTTAAATGCTCAGCTGTTGTAGTTACTGATACTAAGAATGTCTTTTTAATGAGGTCAGCATTTATGAAAACTCTGTAGTCACATTTACACACTAGTCAAAGCTAAACTGCATTGGTAACATCTGTTCTCTGAGGTAAGAGTCTTTTCAACACTTCCATGACAGTGCAAAAAAAACCCAAACATGTTAATGAACAAAGGAAAGAAACTAAAAAAATGGAAGAAAGAAAGAAAGAAAGAAGTGAAAGAAAAAGCCTCCAAAATGCCAGAGGTATTTTTGTAAGTCTTTTTGTCACAAAAAGCGGAAAAAATGGTCAATCCCTTTCCCTGTTAGGCCAAGGGAACTCCTTAACAGGAGACTCACTTTTCATCTTTACAGAAGAACAAAAAGAGACAAAAAAGTCACCTAGAAATTTTACCTTTGCAAGCAGATGAGGAAAACTATTCTGTGATCTCTTAATGTCTCTATGCTCCTGAAGCGAGGATAAAAAGTTTTAGAAGATGTTTCAAAACTTCTCTTTCACTGCTGCACTGGGGATCACGTGCTCCGACTTCACTGGCAGTCTGCTCAGGGGAAAAAGGAAAGCTCATCCTATCATGTCCCTGATGGCACACTGTTCTCTGAGGGAAGTGACAGCACAGGATTTTCTGTGCTGAAATCTAAAAATACAGATTTTCTCCTTTAGACATAATACCTGGACACATGCTTTTATAAATGGACCTAAATGTGGAGAACCCTTTCACTGGGAAGCACCCTGCAGTCAAGGTATTTTTTAGAACTCTGGGACAGAACATGTCAGGGGTTAAAAGGCACAGGCAATCTGTGCTGTATAATGGCCTTCACAGAGCCCAGCGGTGGCTGCAGCAAACAGAATTTCTCAGTGCAGCTGTTTCTGTTGGCCTCTGTAACCCCACAGCCATGCCAGAGGAGAGGAGGTAACACTGGGGATGAGACAGCTGCAGCAGTGATGCTGAGAACTCCCCCTTTAAAACACTCTTGAGGCCATTCTGGTTTATGTCAGCTCTCTTCCTCTGCCTGAACCACCCCAGCTGCTGCCAAGTGGTTTGCTCGAGACCTCTGACCATCTCAGCAGCCTTTGGTGGGACTTGCTTTGTTAATTACTTTCTTGTACTGCTGAAAATCAAAGTATTTGATTGAGTCAACCCTTCTGTGAAAGGATATTTTTGAGCTGGAAAGAAACCCCAAATTCTCTTTGTTTCCATACAGCATATGCTTTGGTATTTAAAAGGCCTATTTGCCCTTTCTGAGGGATTCTATTCTCTCCTGCTGCAGTGAGATGCCTTTAGACCCTGGCTCTAAATTCAGAATTATGTGGAAGTTGTGACCATGCTTCTTCCCGTTTGTATCTTTGCACTGCCCAGTATTTTCACATCAGATTAATCTTTGGTTCCATATCAGTTAAACTACACAAAAACTGCCAACACTTTAATTTGCTACTTCAGCAACTGCCTTTCAACCAACAGATTTTATTACAAAAGTAGCTCCTTCCTGAACATCCTCACCTAGCTAGTGACTCTAGTAGTGGTACTGAGTACTGAAAAGTTACCCTAAGATTAATCTAGCTCTCTGAGTTGAATTTCAAAAAAGAACTGTGTATTTCTTTAATGGTGAAATAGTCATCTGCAGGTGAGTTTAAAAATTAGTGTTTTGCTAGGACACAGAACATAACCATCAAATAGCAGGAGGTGAAATACAAGGACTGAGTTTTAAACAACTTATAGCATCAGAGGGCTTAGTGCTGTAAAATGGACCAAGAGTCCTTTGGTCCTTTTATTAAAGGTTGGTTCTTTCCCTTTTCTCTCTGTGGAATTTTCTCCATTGTCATGCTAAAATACCTGTTGACTAGGCCCTGGTGGCAAGAGAGAGGGGAGAGAAGAGGGAAACCCTGTGAAATTCAAACAGCCAAAAGAGGAAACGAAAGGCTCTGGCTCGGTCCATTTCCCCCACGGAGTTCGAACATAAAGGACAATCGCCGCCTCTGCCCCATCCCTGCCATCCCAGCGCCGGGAGCCATCCTCACTGCTGCCTTCTTGCTGTAACCTGCCATCATTTAGCACTCTGCTGAGTACCGGAACCAACACCATAAGCAGAAGGGTTTTTCCATCTCTCTCTCTCCCCCTGGGACAGCTCTGCCATCACCCCCAGCCCTCCTGCAGCTCTGCGGGAGCCGCCCGCCCCCAGCACCGGGAACTGCAGCTCAGGGAAAAGGTGCCTGCAGCCAAAAAACACTCGGACTGAGTTACTGTTCTGTTTGTGGGTAATTTCATAGCTGTTGTTGTTCTTGTTTGTCTTGTTAGATATACTACTAAAGAACTGTTATTCCTACTCCCATATCTTTGCCTGAGAGCTCCCTTAATTTCAAAATCATAATAATCTATAGGAAGAAAAGATCACATTTTTTAGTCCAGAGGAAGGCTTCTGCTTTCTTTGACAAACACCTGTCTTTCAAACCAGGACAAATTTTGGCACCCAATGTGGGGCCTGAGAGCATTGAGAGGAAAGGGTGAAAAAGGAATAACAGTTCTTGAGTTACCTCAGTTTTGTGTTAGGTGGCATCATGTTGTCCAGCTTACCGTGGTTTGGGCTCCATGTGGCCACAGCTTTATCTCTCCCATTTGCAATCCCTTACTTGAACATGGGTCCTATAACTCAGGCTGCTGTAACTATTATCCAGTTCCTTTTGTGGGTTAATAACGTGAGAAATTCATAAATTTTTAACTTCCTCTGGAAGGTGGGTACATGGATTCAGGGCTATCACACTCTAACTGTATGTTTTTGGACTTACTTTAATAATGGTACATACTGTGAAGATGTAACACCAGAAAAAATTTTGTCCCAACCCCTTACACAGTTTTTTGGGTCTGCTCCACCAGCTTTTGAGGGGTTCAAATCTCTTCTAAGTGATAACACCCGTCTTTCAAACCAGGACACCTTTCAAGCATCAAATACTGGTTCATTGAGAAAGTTGTTCCAAGCCCAATAAAGAATATTTCTCTGATAGCAAGGCAATGGTGGAAGATTTTTCCTAATCATTAATGACTGGGTTTATGTACCAAAGCAGAAAGATTTCGTTCATACATTCATTTAAACTGCTTACAAACCCACTGGAACTCTTTTGCTCAAGAGATTCTTGTGCCAGTGATTATCTATGCACTTCTGCCAAAAAATATTTCCTTTTAAATTATTTGAATGTGGTGCCTTCTAATTGCATTGGATGTGCAAATCAGTAAGTACAAGAATACAACAAGCCTTCTCTACACTATTCATTATTTTTACATTCTGCTACCATGTCACCTGTTGTCTGTTTTCTCCTCTACCTCAGCAGTTCCAAAACATTTCATTCATCCTCATGTCTCATGCATTTTCACATCTCTGACAACTGCTGCTGCCTGGATGTTTCTTCCTGATGTTCACTAAGATGCAAGGACCAGCTATGAATTTATGAGCTTCTCATAAGGGGGACACAACCACAATTTATAAAATAGAACCAGAATAGCTACAGGCACATGTAACCATGAAGGAACAACCAAACAGATTGGAAATTAAATCAAAGTGCAGGACATGTGACTTCAGCAGAGAACTAGTTCTCCTTAAGGACTGACAGTGAATTGAAAAGACAACTCCTACACAAGCAGAACTACCTACACATACAAGCACTTACTGTGTTATGTAGCATCCCTCTTCATGTCAAAGTCATAAATTAGAGCAATCCTGTCTCCTAGGCCATCCACAACAATTTGTTCCTAAAGTATATTTAAAATTCATTGACATCTACAAAATATTCCTTTTCTGCTGGGCATTTATCCCACTTAAGCCATGTTGCCCAATAGATTTTATTGCTGTTGTTGTTCTTGCTTCCCACAATGAGTTTAGCTTGTTCTAAAATAAGGTTTAAGGGCTTGTAGGTTGCACAAGAGCTGAATTTCACAAGGGATTATATATTTTCATTATCAGCACAGTCACTTTATTCAGTCTGAGATTTCTTCAAAAATCCTGGCATATCGCTGCAATTTACAGGTTCATATTGCTCCAACTTTCTTTCTTCTCTAATATGTTGAAGCTTTATGACCCCTCCCAGAGCTGCTGTTTGCAGGTATCTTTCTGATAGATGGCACATCTGCAGTCCAGAGAGCAGAACAGCACAGAAGTGCCTAAGATTGCAATATCAGACCTGGGTTTGCAGCAGAAGTAATCCAGCTGCAACAGGACAGTGCCTGGCACAGGGCAATTCACACCACTTCTTCACAGGTAGATAAACTTACACGTGGACAGTCTTCCATGGCCAGTGACAAGGTGACAAACCTAACTGAGGTGCTCTAGGGACCAAGAAGCCAATCGAAACATATCTGCAATGAACAAACCAGTTAGGTGTTCTGAAATATTCCAGGGATCCTTAATGTCTTCCTGCTTTGATAGCTTACAGAATTTCAGTGGCATTTTGCATTTTCATCAGTCTTACTACCACTGCATGTACATATTCAGATGCTCCCCCTTCAAAGGCCCACGCTCCCTCTGCTGTCAGCAGACATCACAGGTGAAACGTCAATCTTGGCAAAGTTAAGAGTGAAATCCTGCTGACTTCTCTGGGGCCCACATTTCATCCCATAAGGTCAGGAAATGTTCATGTCTGAATCATATTCATGTTTGTACCAGCTCTCACAGCTCTCACCCCAGAGACTATTTGAGGAAATGGAGACACAAGGTTGAAGCAGGTTTGAAAATTAAGGCATCCAACAGACCTCCAACTCCTTGTGACAGGCTGATACCAGAGGTGAAACTGGAAACAGTGATGCTGCTGCAGCCCTGTGCCCCCAGCAGCATGGCTGCAGCTGCAGCTGGGTTGCCTTGGAGGAACAAGCCAGCTCTACAGACCCTTGCCCACCATGCTCGGAGTCTGTAACATCCAAGACAGAGTCATGGGACTGATGCTCATTAATGCAGAGGCCCTGGTTTCCATCGGCCCTGCAGGAATTTCACCCAGGAAATTTTTATTGCTATTCATGGTAGCCAGCTTGGTTCAGCTTATTCTGTAAGAGCAAGACAGAAGGTGCTTTTGAAGACAGCACATGCTGCCTCTTCTTAAGTGTCCTTTTCAGGTAAATTCTAAAAGTAGATCAAGCTGGCACCTACAGGCCAAATTCTGCAGTTCCTTCAAAATCTAGAAAAAACTAAAGCATGCCTCATGCACAGCTACTATAATTCCCCAGGCTGGCACTTAGTCATCAGACAAAGCTACTCTCACAGCACAAAAGTAGATTTCTTTCCCCTCCATTGCTCTCTAATGTTATTGAAATAAAAATAGGTGGAAGTGCGATATTTTTTCCCCATCTTGTATAAGCACTAAACTTCGGGCTTTTTCCAGGAAAGCTGTCTTCTATAAAAATACACTACATTTGTGATGGGGCTCTCTTCATAATTCAAGTGAAAGTTAGCAGCTGTTACAGTCTGCTGCACACATAGTGACCTACTTCATGCCACTTACCACAATGAGAGGTTCATTCACACTTTGTATTTCCTTTATGCAATAGCTTCAAATTCTTTTGCCAACAGCAACAATAGATTTCAAAAAGTCAGTCTTTCTTCCACAGTCAGATGTTTTAGCTTGAGTGCCCACACTTCAAAACTAACAGCGCAGGGGAGAGACCTGTGAACACAGAGAGCTGCAACCTCTCTCTCATCCCTTTTGGCATTACCTGTTCTGTAAGGCATCCAAGTTTCATTGTATACAACATGGAACATGACAAGTTTGATGGGAAATGCACATAATAGGGCTCGACTCTGGACTTACTGAAAATGTGTACATTTTCAGAAGGCCCATTGAGAGCATAAGAACATTGGTTCTGCTTCCTAGGAGTCTGAGGTCCAGATGCACAAGAATATACAAATGCATACATCCAGATGACTTCAGAGGCAGTAATACCATTGCTGACCTAAGCTGATGGTAAAGTCTCTTTGGAAACTTTTACTCACTATCTCAAACATAATTATTCCTTCACAACATCACTTGCTTCCAAGTGAACAAAATACACAATTCAGCTACCTGCACCAAAATTGTTCAAAACCAACACATCAAACAGAAAAATCCCTTTGCTTAGATGCTATTACTAATGCAACAGCTTAATGTACTCTGCAGTGAAAAAAAAAAGTTTTTGCAACTTTTTCATAAATTTAAATAACTTTATAAGGAAATGTGGTGTTATATGCTTATGAGAATCATAAAAACCAAAAGATAAATAAAGCTTTGACTTATAAATAAATTACACTAAAATCAACAAATAATATTTAGGGATCATAAATAAATAGATAAATAAATAAAACCCTAATGCTGAAGTTTCAGTTGAATTTGCTCTAAGCGTTTTTGGGTTTCTTTCTCTTTGCACAAGACCCAGGAGATATGGATCCATGTGAATACAAACAAGGTTTACCTGGCTCTCTGTGACCCGAAAACACTATATTTTATTCACTGTCATAAATACTGGTAATATTAATATTTTGCCTAGCAGACATATTTACAATACTACAAGGATTTTATGAAATCATATCACTTTTCCCTAACTGATGACACTTAACATTCTGTCTCAAAAATCCATTATTTTATATTCTTTGAGTTTCCCTCATAGCCAGTGAGTTTTCCTCTTCATTGTTGCCAGTTCCATCTGTGAATTTAATTTGCACTAGCTACTGTACAAATGTGCTTCATTTTAATTTTACAGGTGTGTGTGAAGAGTAATTGATTGAAGGTAGTTTATCACACGAGCATACGAAAGAAAGTGTTCAGTGGAAAGCAGTAGGCATTCAGGAGGGAAACACAGCCAAATACAGTGGCTTTTCCTCTGCATGACCTGAAGGATCATAATTCAGCCAGCATCTATGAGAAGGACATTTTGAAAGATTATGTTGAAAACAGAGAGACCAATATTCTGACACAGCAGCTCTTATAGTAAGATAAAGCAGCACCTCTGTATGTTGCAGAAAACCAAACCACTCCTGCCTTGTACATGGTTAATTTTGTTTATTAATTTTTACATCTGCTGTCTGTTCCTTTTTTCAGGGATGCACCAAGCTAGTTTGGCTTTATCCTCCTAAGAACATCCACAACCTCCTCGTTATTAGGTTCCTGTTTCTCATCCTGTAGAATTTACACCTCAGTTTTTACCTGAACTGGCTACCTACAGCTGTACAGCCAATTTCTGCACCCGGAGACTGCCATGACAGACACTTTTACAGGTGGTAACACTGGCTTGCAAAATAAAATCTTACTCTCAGTTACTTTAAGCACACTTCTTTGGCTCAACCTTTGCTCATTAACATGAGCATTTTAATTAACATGTGAGAAAAAAAATGAGCAAGACCAAAGCTGTGTGCATTGAAAACACTAACTGCAGTTTCCAGGAGGGGAAATCTGGAAATTTCCAAGGCTTCTGATACCATATGTTGCAAATGTGAAAGAAACAAAGATCATTAATTATGCTGAGCCCCTGGTAGCCAGGCCCTTAATACTCCATGGGTCCACAATTACCCAGCCTCATATTTTTTTCTCTCACTGATAGGATTGCTGATGGTACAGCTCATTCTGGAGACCATCTCAAGGTATGTGAAAGACAAGAGGGTGAGCAAGAGTAGGCAGCATCGATTTGCAAAAGGGAAATCATGCTTAACCAACCAGATTGCCTTCTATGATGGGACAGCTGGGTGGATAGAAGAAGAAAGAGCAAAGGATGTTGTGTAGCTGTGTTTCAGCAAGGCATTTGACACCGTCTCCCACAGTGCCCTCATAGGCAAACCCAGGGAGTGTGGGCTGCATGAGCAGATGGTGAGATAGCTCCCAGAACTGGCTGAATGGCAGCTCTCAGAAGGCTGTGATCAGTGGCACAGAGCTAGCTGGAGGCCTGTCACTAGTGGTGTCCCTCCAAGCATCAATACTGTGCACAGGATTGTTTAACTTATTAATCAATGACCTGGATGAAGTAATGGAGCATCTCCTCAGCAGGTTTGCTGCCGGTACAAAACTGAATTGCTTCCAATCTTAGGACTTCTGTGATTCTGTGGTTCTGTGACTGCATTAAGTCCAGTCTGTTTACCCTCTGTATATTATTACCTAAAACCAGAATTTCCTCATCTTTTGTCTTCTCTACCCCTTTTTGCCCATGTGACCCCTGTCCATTTATTTGTACAATTTATCTCAATGAAGACCTGCTCTCCACCACCATCTGTGGAATTTATACAACATTGTTTATCTACACAGCCTGGACAAGAGAAACAAAATCTCCCTCTGTGAAGTTCCTGATGGAGGGAGGAATCACCCTTCAACTGAGCTGCCATCCTAAGACTGATCAAAGACATCCCCACAGAAGAGCAAACACTCGGTGAAAGCTGTGCAGAATCAATATGTGACAGCGGATGGTGTGTTATCAAGTCTTAGTCCACGTGGGGTTGATACACAGAGAGTGAGTCTGGCGTTTTCCCACAGGAACACAGGGAGAACATTCAAATCCCTGAGAATGAATAGCTCAACAAATGAGTTATTAAGAATTTAACTACACAAGTCCCAAGAGAAAACCATTGAAGCCTAATAAAATGAATTTGAAATTGCTTCTTTATATGGAAAATACACTAAGTGCCAATGTTGCAGGACCTCCCTGGATTAGGAGAACGTGTTTTTGGGTCATGGGGAAGTTTCTACTACAGGAAGCCTGAGTAACCACTACTGAAAGAATCCACTCTGCCTTGAGGGAAAAGTGCTGGACTTGGTGCAACACCCCTTGAAGCAATCCACTGATTACTTCAGAAAAGTTCTTCTAGATTTAAACTTACTAACATCAAAATCTGGTCCTCAATAAAGTTAAGCAGCTCAGGAGCCAGACCAACTTCTGATTTAGGAATAACTTCCTGCTCAGCCCGGCCAATCCCCTTGTGGTTACTGCTGCATGTCAGCCCTGGGAGACACCAAACCTTTTGGGGCTGAGCAAGTTGATGATGCCAAGTGCATCGTGTACTGTCTGGAGCCTGGCACATTGTTTGGTATGTAGGCAATGGCAGATGTACACAAAAGTCAAGCCCACGCCTTCAAAAGACAGCTTTTCTGTAGGAATATAATGAAAACACCTACACTCCCATGGAGCATTTCTCCAGCTACTGTTTTCAGGGAGAATGAATACATCATTTACATCTAGGCACTCCACTTACTTCTTCAACTTCTACTTTTTCATTCACCTCAAGACAGTTCTGCGTGTAAATGGTCTAATTACAGGAACACCTAATTTCATTCTGCCACTACAGTGAAGAACAAGATGAGCTCTCTGTGTAGTAGACCTCATGCCCTCTATGTCACTGCTAATGCCTTTCTCTCTTGAACAACCTGCCTCTAGGATTCAAGGATCACCTGGGGGTTTGCTTTGCCTTTGGAGTGGCTCAGGCTGTGATGGACCTCTTTGTCTTATAACAGCATCCTGAACAATACACATAGGTCCCCTGACTAAGTCCTTAGTACATTTTAAAGAATGCAAATTGAAGAGTGCAGAGTCCTGAAATGTATTTTTCAGGAACATTGTGCAGACATTTCCAGCAAGTGCTTTTAATGGAAGCTTCTTTGCCAAGTATTGCCTCCTTTCCTAGCTGTGGTTTTGAGAAAATACATTTGTTCACAACAGGAAGAGGCAAAGAAAACTTTAAGTACTTTATACTCAATCACTCTATCCCCTGGTAGACGAACTAGAAGGGCTTCTTTTTTTCCCTATAGGGTTTACACATGTAAGCATTTAGTACTGAGCTCATACCTACCAGGATGGTAAGATGCAGTGAAATTCAAATAAAAATCAATGAAAGTGATAACATTAGACCCAGCAATTCAAAATCAAGGGTCAAAGAAATTGAAGTGCAGCAGAATCACTTTTTAAAAAGCACAGGAAAAATAAGACAGAGGAGCTACAATTGTGAGATTATCAGAATACAGAGAGCAGAAAAGAGGAAAGCTTCCAGCCATATTCCAGAGCGCACTTAGAAATGGCCTGTGATGCTAAACAAAAGACAGGCCATTTATTTTTTTACCCAACTCATATTGATTTGGAAAACTAGCAAGAATCCTGCAAAATAAAAACAGCATTAGAACAGCCTACATTTTGATTAGCTTGTGCTGCCATAATTTGCAGAAGTGCATTGACATTATGTGTGATGGGACGCAATAAACAAAATTAATATAACATGGCTACCACTCAACATTTCCATAACATTTCATGCCTTCACACCACTTTGCAATATAAACTTAATAAATTAATCTCCATAAGGTAGGTAAATCTGATTATCCTGATTTTACAGATGAGTTAACTGAAGGTTAGCAAAAGTGATGTCACCCAAAACAGAACAAAGAGTTTAGGGGAAAGAGTAGCAATTAGCAGCCAGTTTGGGGCTACAGAGATTCTGCCATTCCTTCTGGCCAATTATTATGCAGGACTCCCTCACTGCTAACACAGTGTAAAATTTAGAGATCTGTGCATCTGTCTGTTAGCATTTCCACATTCCCTCAGAGCATTATTAATAAACACACAGAGTCTGACTGAGGGACCTGTTTCTGCTGCACAAACCCATGCCAGACCCTGTAGCCCTCTAGCTTAGTCTGCAGAATTAACCCAGACAGAGGAAGAGTTCTGACCTTCTCCAGCCAGTATAAATCTGGGTAGTCACAAAAACAAATAAAAAGGAATTATTCCCAGGGAAGAAGCAACCCATCTCCTCTACACTTTCCTCTCACCAGACATCACTGTGGGCCATGCCCAGCTTCCCTGGAAGCACTTAAACACATTCCCCTCTTGCTGCTTGGCTCTCCCACTGAAAACCCTGTTTGAAACAACGACAGCTGCTCTGCCAGTCTTCCACCCAACCACTGCGGAGCCAACACTTTCCACATTCATGAAGGTGCTTCAGTTTTTCCTGAAAGATTTATTTTGCCATTGGCATTTAGTTTGACTGAATATCATGTCACATCAATTCAGTGGAAAGGAGAAGAGAGAATTCCTCTTAGCAATGGTATTTTCTATTATGCTAGAGCAGCTGCCAAGGGGAAGCTACATCCGAAGGGAAAAAGGGGGTCATTCTAACAGGTATTCAATACACTTAAATCAGGGGTGACATAGAATGACTTACTCCCACCTAAATATACATTTCCAGATTTGCAACTTTTCCTACAGGTACTAAAATTCTCTGCAGGCCTTCAGGATATAAAAACGTCAACCACTATTATACTAGTCCAAAAATGTGACAGAAGTGTCACTCAGAAAACAGAAGTAAAAAAACCTGCAAAGAACAGGATTTGTGAACAAGCACTACATAGAAATATATAACCTAAATATTTGCACTTCACAAAATGGTCTTACCTGCTGGCTGTATTATAGGTGGGTAATCAAGAAATCCCAGAACTATCCTCAGTACCATCATTCAGAAGAGCAAAGAAGAAATAAAAATATAGTCCTTAATTTTGCTTTTCTTTCTATTATCCCCTCCTAAAATTTATTGCTTTGTGTTATAGCAACACTTCGCCCAACTGTTGTATTGGATACAGGGAAAGCGTGTGCTGTACAATAGAGCATCAAAGGTGATTTCTAAGAGCACAAGAACACTTAGAAATTTGTTTTGCCTAGATTTTCCTCTACTCATATCCCAGGTGACCTGATTTTCTGACATTTTTATGGTAGTAACATCAGACTGGGGCTTTACCTATGCCCCAAGGGAAAAAAATGGTAAAAAGTAGATCCAAAATCTTTCATTTGAAATACCTCTGCTTTAGGTAGAGAAGGTGACTTACTGGAGAGTTGAAAGAACTTGTGGAGATAGGAATGGAGTTTTTGTGCAAGGAACAGGGATAAAATACCACTGTAAATAAAACCTAAGTTTACTTCTGCCGAATCTCTCCTTCTTAGATTTGGCTATTGACACTGATACAGAACAGCATCTATTTGACAAAGACCATATATTTGGTCATGGACTCTCACTGGAATGATTCTAGCTGGAGAAAAACATTACAAACATAACTGTTTATACACATCATACATACACCCAGACATACATACATTACACCTAAGTTCCTACTTTAGATTTTAAGATGCTCAAAAAGTGGTGTCTGCTGTAGGTTAGTCTGAAATCTTCGTTTACTATATATATTAAGAAATTCCCTTCTTGTATCTTCAATAGGAAAAAAACAGAATGGAAAAGTTGTCTCATGAATAGAGGAGAAATGATCAGACTGAGGCATTTACTGCACACTTGAAGCAAAGGTCACTGCAGAGAGAATTTACTTCATCAGAGCACAAAGTGAACAAGTATGAACGGCTGGGACTAGCCAAGAGATAGAAAAAAGAAGAGATTGGATCAACTACCCCCATGGGAAAGAGCTTACCTCAAAATATCTCATTTACTGGAAGCTTTCTGATCTGGAAAAAAAAATGCTCCACTCAAACCTAGGAGACCAGACCACCACTCACATGACTGACCGCTGGAAAGAGCTTATCCATTGACCTTAGGTCAATCATATCAATAAAGAAACAAAGGCAATCTCTCAGTGTAGTGCTGGTATTCAGCTACATGAGTTACTGTCAACAAAGTTTAGGGAGATGCTTTGCTTGTCCAGTGTGGGTTTTCATAATTTCACCAAGAGATTGGGCCAATTCAGAGGAGCAGGAGCTGATCATTAAGTGTCACGCCAGTCCTGTAATTCTTTTACCCTTCTGCAAACTTTGGAATCTGCACTCCTTTTTTTTTTTTCTTTCAAGACTTTGGTTCATGTTAATCTTTAGGGCAGATCCTATAGCCCCCATAACAAAGCCCCCATTCACGGACCTTGTTTAGCTATTTGCTTTGATTCTTCTCTGTCCCTGGAAGCCAACAGCAGCTCCCAGGTAATCAACTGAGAGGCATGACTGCCCCTCAAATACTGGGAGGAACAGTTTGGTTTTTCTATCAAATGATGAAATGCAAAGAAAAGTATAAAGGTTTGAAGTTTGCATGGTAAGATAATATTTTCTTGAGGAGTTTATGGCATTAAGGACACAGTCACTCAAAGAGCATTTCAAATGCCTATTTACAAATTGTCTTCACCAATTTTTAACATGTTCTAAATCAATTTATGACTTAAAGCTATAGGAAACTAAAATGGCTTGAGTGAACTGAAAACATCTCAAAACAGTCTGCTCTTCCTTTCAGCCTGAAATAAACTTATCTTATTTATTTCAAAATGTAGAAGATAGATTTTGGTAGATTTTTGGTAGATTTAAAAGGTGCTGCCAGACAACTTCAAAAGAAAACAAACTCAAACCAGTGGCTAGAGCTTTCTTGAATCATTTAATGCAGACCTTACGTGACATGTGATGTGCTTTATGTCTTCAAACAGGCAGTGCAAACTAAGTAATTAATCCTCACAAGACGGGGCAGGTCAGTAATATCATACTGAGACAGACAGGCTGGCATTAAAACTCAGGGCTACCTCAGTGCCTCAAATGGCATCCTGAGCCCTCCTGGCTATGTCTTAAAGGTTTCAAAATCAAATGCTCTCATTTTGCATGTAATAAAATTATTTGGTATTTCACTTCAAAAGCAGCTCTAAATATTTTTGAGTGGGCTTTCAAAAACAGAGGACTGTGTTCTTTTTGTACATTCATTCTCAGGACATCTGTTCTGCTACTTTGTTTCAGATTATGTTCCCAACACAACTTAACCCACAGAACCTTTGCTACTTAGCAGTCTTGAACATTGGGTCACTTATGTCTGAAGGCTGTTTACTGGAAATAAGAAATTTGCACCAGGCAATTATGACCTGAACATTTCTCGTTTAACTCATGACGGGTTTTTTTTTTTTTTTTTCACTCACTTCAGGCAAAGTGTTAAGGTGCTGCTCTGCTCCTGCCACCAACTCTAAAGTTACACTGCAGGATTCCAGTTTTGATTCCATCATTTATTAATTTGTCAGTCTTCAAAGAAAGACATTTTGCTAAGTGCCAGTCTCCTGCTGGAGCCTATTCAACAGCTGTATTATCTTTCCAGGTATCCTTCCCTACAATCTTGCTACTAGAGGATGGTACCATTGACTGCACAACAAAGGACACAGATCAACTTCCCACAGCTGTGCCACCTCGTCAGCACCCACCACATTCAAACTAAATTCACTGGAACTGGCAGCCAGGAGGGCCAACCCTGTCCTGGGGACATCAGGCACAGCATGGCCAGGCAGGCAAGGGAGGGGATTGTCCTGCTCTGCTCTGAGCTGGGGCAGCCTCACCTCCAGTGCTGGGGGCAGTTTTGGGTGCCACAATATAAAAAAGACATTAAGCTTTTAGAGATCATCCAAAGGACAGCTACAAGGATGGTGTAGCTTCAGGGGAAGCTGTATGAGGAGCTGAGGACACTTTATCTGTTCAGCCTGGAGAAGAGGCAATGGAGGGGAGACCTCATCACAGTCTGCAACTTCCTCGTGAGGGGTAGAGGAGGGGCAGACATTGATCTTTTCTCTGTGATGACCAGTGACAGGACCCAAGGGAATGGCCCAAAGTTTTCTCAGGGAGCTTTTAGGCTGGCTATCAGGAGAAGGTTTTTCACTCAGAGAGCAGCTGATCACTGGAATGGACTTCCCAGGGAAGTGGTGACAGCACTAAGCCAGACAGAGTTCAAGTGCTTGGACAATACCTTTGGGCACATGGTGTGACTCCTGGGGTGTCCTGAGCAGAGCTCAGGGGAGTTGGACCCAATCCTGATGGGTCCCTTTGAACTCAGAATATTCTGTTTCATTATGATTCTAATTCTGGGCCAATCCACCGGTGAGGAAAGTGCTGCTGTTTTCAGACAGCTCAGTATCAAGCTGGGCCAGGGGAGAGAATTGCAAAAGTAGCTGAGTGAGTGCATATTGCACTGTAAGAGACAGCATAAAATCCTATAGAAGTAAATTCTGCAGAAAGCTAAGACTGATAGGATATATCCAGATTTGCTGCAGGGAAAGGAAAATAGAGCCAAGGACTGGATCCAAGAGAAACTGATGCAGAAGATGCTGAACCAGGGCCCTTGGGGAATTCAGAAAATCTCCTCCAGTTCTGCCTGGACCATCTTTCCTTAAACTTGCTGGCTCCTGGCTCTTCCCTCTGCTTGCTTCACCTCAGCTTCATTCTGCCTCAGAATGTTTTAAATCATTTTAGTATTTGTCTGCTTCTCAGTTGCTTGGTCTTTAGACTACTTTTTCAAGCACACTTTCTTTTTTCAAAGATGGGGCCCTGGTAACATAATCCTCACAAATATATTTGTAAGTGTTAGGAATAGAAAGAAAGGTATAAACTAAAGGGTGCTAAAGCAAAATATGTTCTTATGTCAGCTAGGGCATTGGACAAGATGCTCCTGGATAGTATCTTCTCTGGGTATTGCTTGTGCAAGCATACATTTCCTGAAACAAACAGGAGTATCCTGGAACGAGTCTCCTTGGAAAAGCAGTGTTCAGTCACTGTATGCCTGTCTGCTGGGAAGAACTGCCCAGCCATTTTGGCAGGCTTGCTCATCGTGGAGGACAGCATCCTATTTGTTGCTTTAAGTTAATGACTGTTAGCTGGTGTTACAGGCAACTGCTCACTCTACTGCAGGGTGAGGAAAAGGTCATGCCAAACACCTCAAATTCACTTTTTAAAAGCAGTGATCATACTACAGAAACAGGAAAAGATATGTCAGTCAAGAGCTTGACAGTGGGACTATGACTTTTTTTTGGTTCATCTGTGTACTGGCCCACTCTTCAGCAAAAGTGCTGAACCAGCTCGGTTACTCATGGTTCTCCAGGCCAGCAGAACTGCTTCAAAACTGAGTTCTGGATGGAGTTTGTGAGCAAGAGGGAAATTTGTGCTGGTTCTGCTTAATATGGTATTTTGACTGCCTCCTGAATTGTCTTGCCTGAGAGAGGCTGATTCCCAAGGAATCGTTCACATTCCACTATACTGACTCACTGACGATCTTCAGTGTGTCACAGAGCCTCTTTCATAGCTGTTGCTACCTGTCTGTTTTGATGTAGTCCATCAAATCTTTGAGCCTATTGATTCAGACCTGCTGATGTGCACAGTTTACTTATTCTCTGTTCAGCCCATTTGTTGGCCTAAAAAGACACCTCTCTTAAAAAGTAATACAAATTAGAATGTTCTTAATGATCTTTTGCATTTAAAAGCCTGAATTTCCAGCTAAATTGCAGGTGGTCATTTTATTTCAGAAG
Source organism: Cinclus cinclus (assembly GCF_963662255.1). Classification (NCBI taxonomy): domain Eukaryota; kingdom Metazoa; phylum Chordata; class Aves; order Passeriformes; family Cinclidae; genus Cinclus; species Cinclus cinclus. Next base: position 67,648,743 of record NC_085046.1, read on the forward strand.
GGATGTTTCACATATACAAAACTGAGCTGAATGGTTCAACAGAATAGTAGACAGTGATTATTAAAAAATAGAAACCACATTAATTTCTATATCATAGGAATAATAGAAAATAATAGAATCATATAAAATAATAGAATTGTTTAGGCTGGAAAAGATCTCTAAGATAATTTAGCCCAACCCCTAAGATAGCTCTGTCAAATCCACACTGAACCACACCCCTAAGTGCCATATCTACATGTCTTTTTGAACACTTCCAGCACCTTCCTGGACAGCCTGCTTTACAAACCTGCCTATGAAGAATTTTTCCTAATATCCAGTCTAAACCCTGGTGTAATTCGAGGCTATTTCATGTCATCCTGTCACTTATTACCTGGGAGAAGAGCCTGACATGCAGCTCACTAAAACCTCCTTTCAAGTAGTTGTAGGAAGCCAGGTCTCCCCTCAGCCTCCCTTTCTCCAGGCTAAACACCCTCAGCTGCTCTTCATAGGACTTGTGCTCCAGACCCTTCGCCAGCTCTGTTACCCTTCTCTGGACACATTCTGGCACCTCATTGTCCTTCCTGTAGTGAATGGCTCAGAATGGAAAACAGGATCTGAGGTGTGGCCTCTCCAGTGCCAAGTACAGGGGGACCATCAGCTTCCTGGTCCTGCTGATGACTAGTTCTGATCCAGGCCAGGATGCCATTGGCCTTCTTGGCCACCTGGGCACACACTGGCTCATGTTCAGCCAGCTGTTGATGTATACCTCCAGGTCCATTTCCATTGGGCAGTCTTCCAGCCACTCTGCCCCAAGCCTCTGGGCTTGCATGGGGTTGTTGTGACACAAGTGCAGAACCCTGCACCTGGCCTTGTTGAACTTCATACTGTTGGCCTTGGCCCATCAATCCAGCCTGTCCAGATCCCTCTGCAGAGCCTTCTTACCCTCCAGGCAATCAATACTCCTGCCCAACCAACGTGGTGACAAAAAAATAACCAGCAAGATTTATGTGGATCCACATATGGAGACGAATGTGCATTATCCTCTTTGGCTTCTGTCTTCTCACACATCCTTTTTACTCAGGGATTTACTGAATCTCTGCTTTCCGTATCTTGGTGAAAGCAGAGCTAAAATTTTTAACTCCTGATACAACTCTTAGCGAAGCTTTTCCCAAGGTAACATTCACCATCTTCACACTAGAGGTGAGCAGTGATTTTCATTAACTGATTAGACAAACATGTTCATTAGCTTAGTGCTTGTCATTGTCATTTAAGTATCTGTTCTTAGGACACACTACCTTACAAACAATGCTACCATTTCACCTTGTAGATTGATTTGACTCTATATCAAATTGCCACTACAGGAATACATTTCTGCAAACTGGTACTGATAGCCACTCAATAGTTCTTATGTAATCACTCTCCTCAAACCACTGGTCTCTCTTTTTATTACCATCAGTAGTAAACCAGGCAATGTAAACCCCTAATGAGAATAAAGAAACAGGTGAGAGAAAAGTAAAGATACTGACAGCTCTCTGTGGGGATCCTTGTACATATAGGTACAGTACTACATTGGGAATATTAATGCCATATAAGTTGTTTTTATATATAAATACTAAAAAATAAAAAGTAGGGTTGAAAAACCATAGAACATCAGAGAATTCATTCTGAATGTGAATAATTTTATGCTCCACAGAAATCTGCAGTTATGAACTCTATATATAGACTGAAACTGTGACTTCAAAGAATTGCTACATATTCTGTTTCTGACAGCACACTTGGTTTCCAAATCTGGGTAATGCCAGCGTGTGGTTCATTCTTCAATAGATAATGAAAAGAGTGGGTTTCTATCAGCAAAAGCTACATCATCCTACAGTGCTGGAGCTAGACACATGCTGCTAATTCAAGACAGGGTATTGACAGGAAACTGCTGTGACAGATTTGTTTCCCCAAGCAAATGTGACAACAATGTGATGATCCCAAGCACTGCCTGATGCAGGGGAGTAAGGAAAATGAAAGAATAAACCACCAACCCCAGAACTAGTTCCAAAGAACTGGGGCGTGTTCACAGGCTCCACTACCTTTTGTATTTTAGGCATGATTGTATTTGTTTTGGGCTTTTTTTCGTCACAGCTAAGATTGCTTTATTCAGAACTCATTAAATTACATCTTTTTTCATCCGATGATGAAAAACCCTGCAGCGAATGTATTGAAGGATTTAACTCTAATGCAGCTTCTCCCATTACTGCTTCAAACTGTTCTGAAATGCTGACTTGTAGTTTTTCCTGATAATTATCTCAACTACAGATCAGAGGAATTGTCTCTACCACTTTCCTGGTTTTGATTCTGGGCTTTTTACTTCCACTCAGTCAGGATCTTTCTCCTTATCCTTACCCTACTTAACAAGTTTCAGCTTGAGGGTTGAAGGCCTAGAGACAGAGGGATGCTGTTCTCCCACAGAAAATAAAAACCATCTCTACTAAATCTGCCAAATAAGTCAGAACCAAAAGGCACAAAGGATATTTGTGCATTAAACAAAATCATGATCCATGAGATCAACTAATCTGGGCTGCAGAGATGTCCAAAATGGGCTACAGAAGCAGACACAGCCATTATCAATTTGCTTAGTTCCAAAACTGAGGAGGCAGATGGTAAACTTGAAATCAAGGGATCCCAGGAAGAAGTGGGGCCGTAAGAAACTGTGCCACAGATGGAGACACATCAGAGCTGGCCCCACGTCAGCTTTTCAGGCCCAGATGGATTTATTCACTCAGAAACAAAACTGCTGAATGCAACTTCCCTGCTTCCAGGGCCAACTTGTCTGTCCCAGGTGGTGCTGGGTGTTAACAAGCCCTTAGAGACCTGAGCTGTCACTGCTTTGTGCAGCAGTCCCTGGCAAGTGTTGGCATTAGCCCCAGTCACCCACAAGGTGATCAGAAATTGTCCACTGTTTGAGATGCTTCTGTCCCCAGAGCCACAAGTCACAGAGAGGTGGTTGTACATTCAGCTCATTGCATTGCTCCCACTCCTAAACAGCTTGACTGGGAAACAGAAATGCTGCTGACCATAGGGAAGGTTACTGTTCCTCTAACAACCCTTTCTTCTAGGTTCTTTCAATATTTTAAAACACCATTTTAAAATTTAAAGCCTACATAGCAATATAACTGACAAACAGTCAAGATATGACAAGCACATTCACTCTTTGCTTTGAAAGCACCAGAATGATAAAAACACTTGCACTGTGTCTTCAGCAAACTAACAACTGGGAGGAGTCCACTGATTCAATAGCAGAGCCCAAACCCTACAGCCCTTAATGCTTTTTGAAGGCCTCTGTAGAACAGGTCCAAGGGTGAAATCAGCCCAGCTGTCTGGGCAGATGAAAAGCCATCTGTGCCACAAAACTGAGCCTTTTGTTGTTGGGGCTAATAACTTGAGTAGTAAGTAATGGTTCTGCAGAGCAAGAGATTCCCAACTAGAAATTCTGGGCTTATCATAATGAGGAGCCTGCCTTCTCTCCTTGCCCACATTATTTACAATGCACCTTGGAGAAGGGAGGTCTTGTTCCTTCCCAAGAAATAACTACACCTTCCTACACCTTGGATAGACTCATATTAATCAGGCAGCATAGAGTTTTCTGATGGTAATGTGAAACTTAATTACATGTTCACACACCAGGTGAAAATAAAAGGAATTAATGGGTATTATTTGCCCCTTAGGCTGTGCATTTACTTTCACATCTCTGCCCAAACAAAACACTTAATCTCTCAGATTCATGCATGTGAATGCTAAGCAACTTTATTTTTCATAAACACAAAAAGGTGCCAGTACTATAATGTAGAAAATATTAAACATACACCAATTACCTTTTTGTTCTAATTTAACCATTTAGGGTCTCTTACTGACCTGACTTCCAAGTTCAACTTCACTATGGTTTAATCACAAAGATTTCAAGTGCAGTAGAATTGACAGGCTTCATACTGGAAATGCTTGGGTTAGCTGAAAACAAAGCTTGCCGTCCTCTTGAGAAAATATATTATTCCTTTCTGTGTCTTCAGACCTAGAGGCCTAGATTAAAGCCTGTCTTTCCTTGCTCAAAATACTAGAGTACATGTCAGTACACTAAAAGAAAAACATTTTGAAAACAAAAATAAATTAAAACTACCGAGGGACAGATCTATTTTACACTCTGGCAATTTTTCTGAGGGTTTACTTTTAATGTTTATTGTTTAACTTCATAAAATTGAGTAACTAGCATAATAGCACCTCAAATGCCTGAGAGAAACAGCCCATTAAAATATGAAGCATCTTGTTAATAAAATACACTCATCAGGACACACCACAATTCCCTATAAGGTCATGCAGTTTTAAGGCTAGTAAAGATTTCTAATGCTCATCAGCAAATTTAAGTTTTCTTCAATGGTTTGTTATATCACTTCTTTCAAAAGAGGTCTTGACAAGAAATATAGTCAAACTGTTTCCTAATCTTCCAGGGGTATATAGAGTACAGATGCATGAAAATCCTGGCTGTAGCAATACAGTTTCCCTCTACTCATTAGCTTCTGCTATGCCAGCATGGGAAGGGGAGGGGAGGGGAGGGGAGAGGAGAGGAGAGGAGAGGAGAGGAGAGGAGAGGAGAGGAGAGGAGAGGAGAGGAGAGGAGAGGAGAGGAGAGGAGAGGAGAGGAGAGGAGAGGAGAGGAGAGGAGAGGAGAGGAGAGGAGAGGAGAGGAGAGGAGAGGAGAGGAGAGGAGAGGAGAGGAGAGGAGAGGAGAGGAGAGGAGAGGAGAGGAGAGGAGAGGAGAGGAGAGGAGAGGAGAGGAGAGGAGAGGAGAGGAGAGGAGAGGAGAGGAGAGGAGAGGAGAGGAGAGGAGAGGAGAGGAGAGGAGAGGAGAGGAGAGGAGAGGAGAGGAGAGGAGCTTCACCAAGTCCAACGGTGAATGGGAGAAATGCACAGTTTAAAAGAGAAAACAAGCATCTAGCTCAGTTTTAGGTAAAGTTCTGCTCCTGCTACCAGTAAACATTTTGAGAAAAAAATCAGGAACAAATAGATCAAAAAGCACTTTTACCTGCCAGATCTAATGTGCAGCATCAGATGAAGAGAATTCCTACCTGTACCAAATCTGTGAAGGACCAAAAAGACCTGGATAGATGCTGTTCGTTTCTTTTAAGTCAGCAGCTTCACCAGTTTGCCATCACAGATTGATTCAGCAAACTGAAAGCACTGTCTCCAATGGAAATCTCTACCAAACATTTTATTTTTGTTGCTGTATAGCAGATGTCACAGCTCCCATTTTCAGGATACCATACCTTCATAGTCTTTTCTTCCTCACTGGTTTTTTCCAAGGTACAATATTGCACAGGGCACTCAGAACACAAAAAAATATATCACATGTGCTCAAAGGGAGTTTAAGATACTAGAGCCCGAGAAGGGGAAATGTATCCTCTTCAGTTGGCCAAAGGCATAGACTGAAATGTCTGTAACATCAAGGCCCAGAAGTGAAGGATTTCATCACAGGATTTAATTAACAGTTTCCCTGCATGTCTTTGGTTTGGATGTTTGGATGTCAAAACTGACATTTTTTTAAAAGGTTTTTATTGTCAGAGGTCTGCTGCCCTTGAGTCTTCTGGGGAAAAAATAAATCAGTCTTTTCAGTGTCAGCACCATTTAGCAAGTTAAGTTATGGGCTGGTTCCCAAGATCTTTTGAAAACATGAGTCCTGCTCATTATTGATCTCCCTGTAGAAAGTTATTTCTTTTTATTCTTTCTTTCTTATTTTATATAGAGAGTGCTACAATTGCTTTTACCATTCCCCCTAGAGTCATTTTAGGTTAACTCACTTTACTGGTTACACTTCCTTAAATACAGCTTGCATTTGAAGGTTCTCTTTGAACACGGGCTTGACAGAGAAGTTCAGGATGAAAAGAGCAAAGTTTTGGATTCAGAATAGGTTGTCTTAATGACAGGGTAATTGCTTTTCTGAAAAGGACAATCTTGAGCTGTGGAATCTATAGTTAGTTGCAAGAGCAGCCTCAACTAAGCCTCATTTGTTTTATGAATCACTCTCTAATTTTTTCTATAATATATTATTTCTCCATCTAAAACTCACTTCTTAGTAAAAGCACCTCGACTTGAAATCTGATCTTCCAATTAAGAAAACTTATGTTTAAAGAAGTCACTCATGAAAGTGTAAATAGCCAGCAAATTTCCCCACAGGAAACTAGGCAACTTCTGGAGATTAATCTCTAACTCAGTAGAGTTTTTTTCATAACCCATTTGTGAAGGAATCTTTTTGTAATTCACAAGATTTGTTTAAACACTGAGAATAATATTTTTAGCTCCATTTCTGAACAAGTATGAAATGTGTAAATGAATTATGCATTTCAGGAACATATCATCTCCCCTCTAGAATTCACCCTGAAATTAGCCAGGGACTTCATATTTGAAGGTTGTAAGTTGTTGTATTTTAACCCCAGACAGCAACTAAGCTCTACACAGCCCACTCCCCTGACGGAATGGGAGAAGGCATAAGAAAAAAGGGTAAAAGTGAGAAAACTCATGGGTTGAGATACAGACAGTTTAACAGGTGAAGCAAAAGCCACATGAGCAAGCAGAGCAGACAAGGAATTGTCACATGTTGCCAGCTGTGTTTTCTCATCAGAAAAGCTTTTTGGATTGGGTCAGGAGGCTAAAGAGCACTGTCCATCTTGCATGCAGTTGCTCAGAACGGTGTATTTCATGTCTTACATCCAAACCCAACATGCTGTGATCTTTGTCTGATCTCCATCCACAGCCCAGACAACAAAATTTCACCCAGTAGGGGTTTGTTTTGAAACTACTGACTTAACAGGTTATACAAAGCATCTTCCAGATAATATTCGAATTTGAGTAAGAGATCTTTTCCTTCCATTGAGCTTTTAAAAAAAATACACAATTGCCCCTTTCCTTTTTTCCTTGCCCAGTGGCTTGATACAGGATGCAGGAACTTCAGTGATTTGCCACTGCCTGTAACAGCTTTTAAGAAAAATGGGCCATACAAGATCTGCTTTTGTTAAAAAAGGAAGAAAACATGTAGGCCTCCCTTGGCTTTGAGTACTCTTTTCTTACAGGGTTGTGTGCTACCCCAGCTCTTCATGTATTCTGTACAAGGAAAAGAAGCACATTTGAGTAGTGTTTTTTTTTCCACCTCTGCTACATTTTCAGAAGTATCTGCTGTTCAAGGAGCCATCCAGAATCCTGAGTTGTACATCCACGTGTGCAAAGGGTAATTCTAGCATGTCCTCTGTTCACTAACTGATCACATAACAAGAGGCCATGAGAGCTCCCTGAGTGTTCACACACAGCTACATCATGCATAATGCCAGAGAACATCCTGTCATTTGTCCAATTCTTACAGGTACTGCAGCAGAATACTAAAAAGGAAGTCAAGGAATCACCTGCTTTTGTTTGCAATTTAGACAGACATCTATGTACACACAAACAGGTTATAAAAGCCAACAGCAAATTAAGTAAATACAACATAGGGTAATGCTAAGTGCAGAGCTGGCCATGTGAGCCACGTTATTGTAATTTAAAATGTTTCCATCCTCAAAAGGATCTGAAAGAAACAGAATGTAGCAAGGCTTTACTGATGGGTAAATTCCCTCACACAGGGGGCTTTTTTTTCCTGACTCAGGTTCTTACTGGGTTAGTGCTGAAGCACCCAAGCATTTGGTCAACTGTATTATATTTTTTGGTTATATATGTTTTTGGTTTTTTTCTTCTCAAGTACAACATCGCCAACTACCACCAGCCCGCCTGACCAGATGTGCATTGTCAGTCCATCTTTATTTCCTCATTCCCTGCTCCAATTCTTCTGCAAAGGTTACCTAAGCAGCAGAAAACATGTAAGCAGGGCACTGTCTGCAGTTCAAAATAATCACTGACTAGTTCCTGCAATGCCAAGACAGTAGAGTAACATAATACTCATTAGTTAATGAAAATTGCTCTATACTGCAATTATACAGCCCTTATAGCACAGAGTAATGGCAGTCTTGGTGTGTTTCCCAGCTGGACTGTGTGACACAAGCAGATCAAAACACTGATCACCTAGAAGAAGATTTCAGTGGGATAGGGCAGAACAAGCAAACAACTGTTTTTGAGAAGATTAATACAAACTAACATGTCACACATATTTATTCATCTCACTGTCTGTTGTAGATCAACAGAACCCATAAAGGTATTTGCAATCCTTACTGAAAATATAGCATGTAGCATTTACAACTCTGGTCCACTTTACAAGAAGCTTGTGAAAAAATATTTTAAACTATTTAAAATACAGACAATTTTTTCAACAGTAGGACTTTGGAACCTCATTTTTTTTTTCTTTTTGACAAGCTACTTTATTGTTCCACAGCAAATTACTTCAGCTGTATTTCAGTAGAGACTGTTTCACAAATGCAAAGATTAAATGAATCCCAAATGCATTACAAAACTTCTGCTGTAAAAATGTAAATGGATTATCTCTCCATTAATATCTCACTAAACAGCAACACTTTAGAAGCAATCATTCTTCTGCTGCTCACAACATAAAAGCCAAATGATATTTTCTCCATAAATCACCTGGCTACTACAAGATTACAGTAAAAAGGGGTGGGTCTAAGAAAATAATGTCTTCAGATTATCTTGAAAGCAGGTTTACAAATGCTACACTGGTATTTCCATATGTTCTATGGTGAAGTAACATCCAACACTTGTTCACATGACTGTTTTAGACAAGACTTCTGCATTAGATTTTAAGTGCTGTCACCAGCTCGTGTCTACTTCATTTTCATATAACAGCAAATTAAAATAAAAAAGCTTCTTTTATTACAGCTGTCCTGCTAAAGTGGGGCCAGTAGAGAGAGAATGAAGAATAATAGTGTTTTAAAACATCTTTGTGACTCTTTGAAGCCAGCACCAAGAGAAATTTCTTTATAGAAGCATCAGTTCCAGCAAACAATAGGTTTCTTAAACACAAATATCCCACAGTGGACAGGCAGATGTTTCTAGGATGACACCAAACTACATTCCCCTTTAATGTTAATTTTTTTTCTACACCCAGTGAAATGAGAAGGGCAATCTCTTTTTCCTATAAAATTGATCCAGTAATTTCTGATCACCCTCTTTCCACTTCTGTAGTATTTTTCCATTGGAATATACTCAAAATGAAAACACGCATTTTGTGTTTACTTCCAATTGTGTTAACCATCTGAATTGTACATGCAGTGAGTGGTCTCTTCTCCCTTTATTCTGGGGTAATGCACTGAACTTCACATCCATGTTGTACTGCTAGCCTCCAAATTCACTTCACTCATAACAAAGGCATTACTTCTCATAATACTCTGAGTGACATGACAATGTTTAAGCATGCATCACTTCACTGGCATTTGTGTATGTACAGCCAATGTACAAGAGACACAAGCATGCAGAATCTTCTCTCCCCACTGGGAGCTGTCACCTTTCTTCTCTTTTCTAGATTTTCACAATCCTCAGCTCTACCTTCCCTGTCAGCAATTACAAGAGGTGAAGTATTCCAGGATCTAGCTACTTGGAGCAAAGCGACAATGCTTATTAATTGCATCAGCATCCAGGTGATGTGTCTGTGCACTCAGATTCACAGAAGTATCAACACAATCACCTCGATTCCAGTACCACAGATATAGTTCCTCTGCTGTAATTAATGCAAAGCAATTCAGAGTCACTCTGTCGAGGGGTGAGGGACCAATGCTGGACCTTGGCTGCCTGGGCACCCATCCAGTAATGGCCTGACTGTGCCTGGATGCAGTCTCCCAACAGATACTGGAGTACCATGGATATTGCTCTGACTTGCACCAGTGAGCAGTAATCAGTAGAACTAGGGAAACTTAGTGTTATGCTCTCTCTCCCCTTGGTCATCCTATTAAGAGGCTGCAGAAAGAGGAATGTATCCCAGACATGACAGAGCTATCAGCTATCAGGGAAGTTGCATGCAAGTAATTCAATGGAGCAACTTCCTAGGGGCTGACAATGCCGTAACATTTGTTATTTGATTCTTGTATATCCATAGTGGCACACTTAAAATACTAAACACTTTAAGCTTCCAATCTCTCTTGTTTACAATTTCTTTATAGCCAGCAAAGTATAGTTTTGCTCAACACAAAGGCTACCTTGCTGTGTAATATAAAACTGTTGATCAAATCTATTTACTGGGTCAAGAAAACTAAGTTATTTCTGCTACAAACACAGCACTAATCAGCCATACAGCACTACAGTTGTGTTTTCATCCACTTTTATGCATCAGTCAAAATCACTTGCAAAGTTCTGAGCTAAATATATTTGCTGATAGTGATGGTCAAAAAGGATAAGAAAACACATATGTTGATTTTAGACCACAGGTGGTACAGCACAGGGTGTTAGAAATTTTCTCTTCCTGTGAAGTATAAAGAGAGGAAATTTGGTATGTAAGTCATTGAGAGAGAATTTACCATGTCATTTTTACAGACATTTCTTGAATCACTTTAACTGGACAACTGCAGTTCTCTCTATATCATGTGATCTTTCTGATCACGGCTGTGTATCTGGAACTCTCTTCTCCTTGAAAACTTGTATTTTAGATTCTCAAAGCACTGCAAACTTTTCCTAGATTACTGTTTTTCCTAATATTTCAGGATCATCTTCTCAAAGCTGGGCCCTTATAGAGATGTATTCTGATGCTCTTCCTCATGTGGAGTATTTCTTTACCCATCAGGCTCTAGTGCATACATTCAGTGGGGAAAGTTAAGGCATCAGAGTCTGATCTTCAGCTGCCCCTATTACTTCAACTGGCCACCACATATTTGCATTACGTGGTCCATGTGATGAAGCAACAAGGATTTCCATTTTGAGCACCAATTTTTAATGATGCAACCTCCAAACAGAAAAATGCTTTTTTAGAAAGACATTTTAGAAAGAAAATTGCACCTCGGCTAGCACTGGATCTGAACTGGTTATCTCAAAATGCACGTTTCTGTGCAAGTTCGCCAACTGATTGGTGTGTTCCCTGCAAGCCAGCTAGAATACAAAATTTTAAAAGAGATCTTTGGGTTAATAACAGTTTCCCAAACAGTTGCCACTGAAGACTGCATGTGCAGACTAAATCAGATTAAATCTTAGAATAAGATCATAATCAGAAGCGAAATTCCAGCTACAATATATCTATATGTCTTAAAATGTTTCCTGTAAAATTAGGCAGTAAATCATCTAATGGTAATAAGGTTACAACATACAGGTTGTTCTGCCACACAGGCCTATGCAGGTATCTAGCTACCTACCCTTGAGCTGACTTGTTTATACATTTCTGAAATTAGAGAAACTTAAGAATGTTGAACTATGTGAAACTACTCACGAATGCAGCCTGCACACACAGTTTTTGGAGGACTGGACACAAAGGTAATAACTGCGTATCAACATTTACACCAGCTTAACAGAATGCCTGTGAGCAACCCCAGGGACCACCAAAGGTACCACGTGTGGATTGGAGCCACTGCATGGATATGCACTGTGTGAGCCCACTGCTTCTGCATGTAGCAAGTCTGACACCAACAGAGCTCTGCTTCATTCAGGCATCGCTCCTCACACCCCTGGGATTCAGAGCTGGCAGCTGGAAAGGAGGCTCTGCAGCCCCTGGCAAAGGCTTCACTGGAGCTCCCCTCGGAGCCCTTCAGAGACTGACTGCCAAGTAAGGGCTGAGTATATAAATCCCAGCTTGGGAGCAAGAGAGTCAAGTTCTGGTAAGATGAAAAGTAACAGAGACGATGACACTGTCACATATTGTGGTTTGGGTTTTGTTTTTTTTTTTTTTCTCAAATCCTATGTTATCTAAAGTTCTTAATTGGTGATTTGGTACAGAAAACAGATTGAAATTATCCAATGAGGCATTTTCAAGTTAGAAGCCGATATAAAACGAAAAGTGTATTATATAGTTTGTCAAATGAAGTTGCACATAATTCTTACTAGACTTTCTACTGCAATTTTTATTACAAAACTTGTGAAAGTAATTGGTATAATTTCTAAATGGAAGTTTAAATTTGCTGTAACGAAAGATGGGTGAAGTTTGAAATAAAAAAGAAAGGAGTGCATTTAACACTTCCTGAAGGAAGTCAAGCAGCAGTAGCATAAGCTCTCTTCTTGCAGAATTGGTAAGCATGAGGCAGTATATACCAAAGTTTGATTATGTATTTCTCATCAAAGATCCTAAGTCCTGAAGAAAATACTTGCAGTCTAACACCTCAAGAGAAAAAAAAAAAAAAAAAGGCTGAACTAAGAACCTTCATATTCAGTTATTTTTAAGGAACACAAGTCAGACAAATAGCAAGCCAAGATTCCAGAAAATTGAATCTGTACTTTCACACTTGGAATTTTAAAGTTGTCAAGACTCAAAAAACACATGCTAAGTTTGGAGGGCCGTGGTAAAAGAGTTCTGGGGAAAAAAAATACGTTCAAATCATGCCACATAGGAAATCTCATCTGAAAATGGAGAGTAAACTTTCAGAGTAAAGACACAACCTTCTTTGAACATGCCTTGATTTAGTCTAATGCCTACCACTGTCTACAGAACAAAGGAAAGAGAAATTTCAAAGTCAGAATCTCACCAGTGCCCCATGGATGAGCAGCAGGGAACAGAGTCTTATTTTAGGATATATATGTACGAATGAAAAGAACCAAAAGGTAAGTAAAGGTGAAGGAGCACCAAGACTTCTGCCTTTTGCCTATTTTTCTTTAATTAACTATATATGAAATTTGCAACTCAGGCAGACCAAAATGGTTTTGAAAATCATAGAATGCTATGGATTTAAACAGCTTGTCAGGAGTGAGTCTTTCTGCCTGAATAACTATGATTTGTCTTAGGCCATGAACTGGGAAATACATGTCCAAAAAAAGATTCAATAAATGGACATTGATGCCATCCACAGTACGGAAAAAAGTCCTAGAGGCACAAACCATGGCAGATGACTATGACGTGTATAAACTTTTTTCCCTTTCTCCTGTAACAGGGAGATTCACTGCATAGGAAAAACGGGGAATAAATCTACTCCTGCCTTGTCCACCTCCCCATAAAAGGGAGGCTTTGCAGGTAGAGCACAGGACTAGCAATCCCATCTCTGGAAGTGTGCAGTAGACTATGCCCAGCAGTGCATGTCCTGCAATAAAACAGTTTCCATATTTGTGATCTGACTTGGACAGAGCAGATTAACATTAAAATGACTCAGTATTCAACTATTAGAGAAACCTAAGTGAGAAGCATGTTTCTTAAAAAAAATTAAACACAGAACCAAAGTACCATTCAAAGTAATAACAGTAATCACAGAATCACACTTGGGAGTCTAATTTGCCCCAAAATTAATATATAAAATCATGATTTTTTCATTTAGCAGTAATCTTTATTAAATACCACCATTTGCAATTAAAAGCACCATTGTAACTGAAGAAAACAAGGGTTTTAAAATAAGATCTGGAGATGAAGAGTTATTCAAAGGCTGTGAGGGGGAAGAAGCTATAAGAGAGAATTTTTGATAGCTGAAGAGCCTGAGTAAACAAATCCACTGTTGCAGTAAGGAAGGGGAAAACAAGAGGAGAAAGAAAAGTGTGGGCTGGTAGTGGAGTAGGGGCATGCTGGGTCAGCAAGACAGAGAGAAAAATGCATAAAGAATTTTGAAGAGAATCTTATTCATCCTATACATGTTAGGTGCGCTTGCTAGAAATGGATTAAAATAAGGTAATCTATAATGGAAAAGAGTGTATTTCAATAGCTTGATAGCTTGTTGCTTAGGCAATATAGCCATTAATTATTTGAGCCCTTTCAATCAAAGCTTTTATGCATGAAATAACACAGTTTACATGGTTCACAGAAACAAACATACCTAGACAGATGCAGAATACAAAAATGCACCAGAGAAACCTCATCACTGTGAGTCACCAATTAACATTTTATCACTGTAAGCTTCTTCCTTCCCCATGCCACAAAAGGATTTCACACAGTGCTTCTGCAGTAGTTCAGCTGAATTTCATGCAAGATCAAGACCTTTGTCAGTAAGGTGTATCTATAACAGTACTAACTCAATAGTCATTCTCAGTAGAGCAGTAAGTATATTTTCATCTTCTGCTTAACTAAACTGCCTACATAACCAAACTACACTGCCTACATAACCAAACCTCCATTTGATCACGTGGACAGGTACCAAATAAAATCAAGAACTCAACAAAAATGCAATAGCTTTTCCTAAGTTTGAGATTCAAATTCAGGAATAGGGATGGGTACGGTCAGAAGCCTGAAAGGAGAGAACAAGCAAAATCCAAGCAGCAATCCAGAAAACGTGCAGACTTCTGCACTACAGCGAGCACATAGCAGCTTCTGTCTCCCATCCTCACATGCAAAGACAGATGGACTCATACACATACATTTATTTTATGTAGCAAACTACTGTATAACTATTTATGGCCCATTCTAAAGTACATTTTGATCTTCTATCAAGATCATTAATTTTGATATGAAAAAGAATGATATTTTTTACATTTAGAACAATGATTTACTGGAATAACTTCCCCAGAGACATGGCAAAGGCCTCATCACTGTAGGTTTCCAAGACATGATTGAACAGTGTGCTAGATAACCTCATCTAGGCTCCCTTTTCCACAAAAGGTTGGACCAAACATGGGCCGTTCTATAATTTTCAGCAAAACAGGAAATTTGCAAATTAGAATAAGAGGTGTTTTTGTAAAGGTAAAGTGTAGCAACTGATTTGAGAAAGATGTATGGGATGATCAGCACAACCTACTACAGGACTTTTAGTAGGAAACATGCTCTTTTTCCTCTTGTTGAGCTCTCCATTTGAAATAGCTGTTATTCTCATTTAATACACTATGAGGATTAGAGTAATGTTGATAGTTATCTTTCTCACAGGATGTTGTGAAGACTGATATGTTCACATACATTATTCTAAAAATGCAATACAGAAGAATAATGTTACGCATTATTAGCACTGGTAGAATAGTAATAAAGTTTTAGATTAACTCAGCATTCCACAAACAGCTAATAAATTGCTACTCAAAAGGTCTCTTCTCCTTCCAGCATTCCTCACAGATTTCTTCCAACTCCCCAGCTGGTTATTGAGCAACTTGTAATGTCATTTTAAAAGACTAACAGGCTTCCCTTGAGGAAGGAAAATCTGAAGACAAAACATCACAAGCAAGTTCTTCCATTAAAGCACTTCTATGCAGGGATACTTAGAAAAGCTGAAACAAAATGACAGTAGAGACAATGTTGATGCTGGTACATTCTCAACTGTGCTTAAAGTGACCAAGAAATCTGACCTTGGATATTATAAGAGACCAGCTTTACAAGAGTGTCTCGATTCCATTTAAAAAATAGATTGCTAATGAAAATCTACAAAATAGCAGAAGTTACTTTTTTTCTCACACATGTAACATATTTTTCAAGTAAAAAAGACAATAAATCATGTGCCATTAAAACTATCACTTTGATAGGTAATTACCTGACCATCATAATCAATAGATTTCTCTGAGCTGTCAAAAGAAATAGAAGACAAAATTAAACCTATCATCCTTCCATAATTTAGTGTTTCCTGATTAAGTTTATTGAGCCCTTTTTCACACTTGATTGATATACTTTGATTGCACAATTAAAGACAATTAAATTATTTGAAATGCTAAGCTATTCTCTCCAAAGAACTAAACTGGTACTGTCACCCTGTTTATTGTCACCCTGTTTCAGGATGGTAGAAAATTTATATTATGGATTGCCTAATTCACCTGCATCCTTCTAGTCCTTGAATAAAACTTCAGCCTTATGGAGAAATTATAAACATATGCCTTTGGCTCTCATACCCCTCATTTTTATACCAGCTGGGCTCCTGTTTAATTTTCACCACCACCACCTTCTCCACCTACAGTGAAACCAGGACATGGATCATCCCATGCCCAAACATAACAAACTCTTCCAAAGAAAGGAAACTCTGGTCAAGTATTTTACTTACATCTCATTAAACTAACAGGCATTTCAATTCCCATTCATCTCTTTTTAGGTTTAAGGTGCTGCACTGTAATGATGGACTGATCTAATTGATTTAAAATATTGACTGCAGAGAAAATTGCACAGGTAACTGGACATAGAGATCAGCATGAAAGGCAAATAACAGAGAAACAAACTGGGTAGTGATGGAGAATGCAAGGAAGATTGAGGCTGGATTAAATTAACTGAGGTTCAGATCAGACACCTTTTCACCATGAGGACAGGCAAGCAGTGGAGCAGTTTGCCCAGAGAAGGTGTATGATCTCGAGACTCAGAGGTTTCCAAGAGCAGACTGGATAAAAACTTGAGAGACCAAGCCTGAAATAAGCGTCAAATCTGCTTTTAGGAGAAGGTTGGACAACAGAACCAAAATGAGGAACAGGTCTCTAGCCTCTGGGCAGAGGAAAGACTGGCAAATGAGTCAGGAAGGGGCAGAAGTATGTGCCTTCTACAGCAATAGGTTTTCTGAAAAGAGGGATTTTATCCAGGCTTGAAGGACTATGAAGAGAAGAAACTTGCAAAACAGTTTGAATAGTTTAAGCAACTTACTTTAATAGCAATACTAGGCAATACAATTCTAAGCACTAAGAAATAACATCAAATTCTTCAGAATGTGATTAGGTACAAAAATAATCAAGTTACAGAAAAGTATCAATGTTCAAAGATAATCACTTTAAAGAGCCCACAATTTAATAAAAAATGTAATACAGAAGTTTACTGTAAAATTTAAATTCACGGTGTATAAATCTGTGGGGTTTTTGGTTTTTTTGTTTTTGTTTTTGGTTTTTTTTTTTTTTTGTGGGTTTTTTTTTCTGTGTAAATTTTACCTGGAAAGATTATTTTGTCTAGACAGTTTTATGGGAATGCTACAAAAATAACTTCTTCAGCCGTGTTTTCTCCCAATTCCATGACTTTCACTCACACAAAGCCTCTGTTTCAAAAATACACCCACCCAAGTTTCCAGGCATCAGATGTAGCTCTGCAGTTTTCCATGTAGTAGTGTTGCACTGGAAGTTATAAAAAAGCATCCTCGTACCTGGACTGCAGATAAGGTGATGTCAGAGACAAATGTTTTTTCAGATTGAGAGCACCAAGCACCGGAACACTAATTTGTGAAGTAGTGGTTAAAATAGTAAGAGGATGCTGCCCAAAGTGAAGTCGATCTATAGACTAAGGGCCTCACTTTTGGTTGATTCTAGTGGGATGGAGGGGTTGCAGATCTTTGGATCCTGTATAAGAAATGTTACCAGAAAGCCAGCAGCTTGAGAAACCATAATGAATAAGGAGCTGAGTGACCACATGGACAACAGTCAGAGGACCACAGGTCCCACCAGGGAGAGAGGTCCAGAAATCACAAGCAAAGAAACGGCTTCTGTATCCACCCCTACTGTGGGCTGACAGTAGACACTTGTAGACACTGAATTCTGCAGACAACTGCAGGGAAGAACAGTCTAGCACAAATCCTGCGGCACCTTTCTAGAACAAACAGCAAAACAAGGTCCCCAAAGTTCCCCTCTTTCAGACCAAAAAGAGGCAATACAGAAAGTGACCCAATTCTAAAAAGCTCATCTTATAAATTCTGAAAGCTGTGGATTTATTCAAGGTTTGAAGAAGCCAGTAAGACTCTTTCTGGAGTTCATTTTTTTCCAATGCCAGTACCAATATTCCCAGTTCCTCAGGAATGTTTGGATATGAATCACTAACACTTACAAGGAGAAGAAGGAATTTTGTCAGATACAGCAGGAGGAAAAAAACCTCACTGATTCAGTAATGTTATTATTCTCAAGAAATGCACAAACCCATTTGGATGTTTAGAGAGAAACTGAAATGAAAAGTGATTTTTAAAGAAAACAACTAAATAAAACACAGCAAAACTTAAAAGGATTTCCAGTTATGTTTTAAAAGCAATCTCTGCCATTTCATCTTTTTTTATAGGTGCTACTGCATCACTGAGAAACGGGAGCGCAACGGGCAGTTAAGTGTCAGGGAGGAAAAGGGGACAGTGTAGGGATAACTACACACTGTTACAACAGCTGTTGATCCTGAGGACACAGCCATGACAGCTGTATACAGTATTTTTTGGGCCATGCAGTTCATCCATCATTTACTCCCCAGTTTCATCTCAAACACTGCCATTACCCCATTCCCATCAAGCTGTGCTAAATTCTCAGAAGCTTGCAGGGCACGATCTGCTCCTCTTCTGCCACCACCACAGTTATGTCTCTGTCTGTAGCCCTGACAGCTTTTTACAGACGACTTTAGCATCCTTTCAAACCAAAGCCTTTCTGCCTCCTTTGGAATTGCAGGACAGGCAGACAACAGGGAAGTGGGAAGATGCTAATTGCAAATCAGCTGTGCTGCAGGTCTTCCCCACCTCACATTTATCTTATCAGTACCTTCTCATCCCTTGCTTTTCTGGCTTGCACTAGACTGCATTTGACTGAATTCACAAAAACACTTGGAACCATTGCTGGTGTGACAGACAAGAGCAACCATGTGCTTGGCTTGAAAAAGCAATTTCAAGTCTCTGTGTCCTAGGCATTTCTCAAATAAGGAAGCACAAAGTGGATTTAAACACTGGTTTTACAAACCAGACTTTAATGCAACCAGGTTTCAGGAGATTTTTTTTTTTTCTTTTAAATCAAAGACCAATATGAGGATACAGGGGGAAAATGGGCAGCAGCCTGCGGCAAAAACGCCCAAATTTCAAAGCCCTGGAAAAAACAATTTCAAGTTACCAAATCACACCATACAGGAGGATATGAACAGCTCTCTTGGGCCAGACCAAAATCTACATAGCCCTGTCCTGTCTGCAACAAAAAATATCAGGAGCCTGTCCTTGGAGGATTGTGCCCCATGGAAGAGGGACCCATGCCAAAGCAGTTTTGGGAGGACTGCTGCCCATGGGATGGATTCACATGGCAGCAGTTTTGGGAGGACTGCTGCTCATGAGATGGAGCCGTGTCAGAGGAGTCAACAGAGAACTGTCTCCCGTGGGGGGACCCCACGGTGCATCAGAGGAAGGACTCCTCTCCCTGAGCAGAGAGAGAAATCATGGGTGCAGAAGAGAACAAACCCCCCATGCTCTTGTCCCCCTGTGCTGTCAGTGGGAAGGAGGGAGGGCTTGGGGGAGAAAAAGGGCAGGTTTTTTCAAGGGTGTATTTTACTTCTCATTATCCTGCTCTGATTCTGTTAGAATAAACTCACATCTCTAATTTGAGCCCTTGGACTGTTTTCTCCTGGTCCTTACATCAACTCATGAGCCCTTTGTTGAATCTCTCCTCTGTCCAGCTGTAGCAGGGGAGGATGAGTGAGCAGCTTTAGTAGATGCCTGGCATCTGGCTAGTGCCAAATCATGACACTCCATCACACCATGCCTTTTTAAACAGTCTTGAGGACTGGATATCTGAAGCGAAAAACTGAATCAACTTGTATGTGTATTAGCACGAGCCTCTCTGGGCTCCAATCCATTTTCAACACAAACCGTTCCTGAGGTGCTTCTGTGTGTCTTTCATGTGTCAGTATATTTTCCTCTGCATTAAGTCAGCCTCCCCATATGAGCCTTTGGCATCTCTGCCACTCTCCTGCAGAGGGTCCCTCCTTGCTGTGGAGCTGGTTCCTAGCAGTTTCACTTGAAGCATGCTGCCTTCTGTACTAGAAGCCATGAA
This sequence comes from Cinclus cinclus, assembly GCF_963662255.1. NCBI lineage: Eukaryota > Metazoa > Chordata > Aves > Passeriformes > Cinclidae > Cinclus > Cinclus cinclus. The sequence goes on from NC_085046.1 coordinate 67,668,450, forward strand.
ACCATCCTTCTCTACCCCCCCTCTCCAACCAACCCATGATTTTCTAAATCTCTCTCTATTTATCTACCAAACTATCTCTACCAGAATTGTTATTTTCAGTCATTCCCTTGCTCTGACTATTCCTGCCGTTTTTTTCTGAATTTCCTCCATATACTTGTTGAAATGGAAATCCTAGACTGTACACAGTGATCAGCCTACATACAAGAGGGAACCATGAAAGCCCACAGCCTCATCTCCCTTCCCACATGCCATCCAAGGACTGGTAAAGCATCAGCAGCATGGTGGATCCACAGATTCCTATTTTTGCCCCGCTTTCCAAAGATGAGAATGGATACAATATGAGGCTTATGGCAACATTCATGTCAAGAGCAGCACTGAAGCAAACATTTCCTTTGACAGATCTCAAGGCGGCCCAGTGGGAATTTGGGGCTACCCTCCAGCCCACCCTCTCCTCCAGCACTAACTTGTCCCAAGGCATCAGAAGTGCTATGCATGCTTTGCAAATGCATCTCTCTTCCAGGGAGAGGGCTGTATGCACACATCCCTCTCTCACTGACTGTGCATCCAGATCTGTCTATAGATCTGACATTGTGTTTATTTACTTAAAATGAGAATTCCAATTATAGCACCAAATTATTCTGAGGGGGTAACAACAAAGATGCTGCTTTTGGCCCAACATGGATTTATTTCAAAGCGATTTCCAACATGCTGCTCAGCAGCAGAAGTTGTAGGATTGTACACCACAAGGCGGGCTGCCAAAACTGAGCTCTGCTGCAGCTGAGCAGGCAGAAGTTCAAGATAAACAAAAATAATTGAAAATGAAAACTGGAGGGAGAGGAAGGGAAGAGGAATAGACAGACAAACAGGCAAATGCCAGTGCTGAGAAAGAAAACCCTAAAATGCACAAAAACATTCTCAGTAAGGAGGGAATACACCCTTATTTTAAAAAACAGTGCAAGGAAGTATCCCAAAATGGGCTTATCTCAGCACTGCTAGGAACTATGACAGCCAGTAGATTTTGGGTTCAGCTGCAGCTCAGATGAGCTTCTTCACATGCTCAGAAAGTGGCCACACATTTTCAGAATGTAGGAGCTCAAACATCAGTGTGGCTTAAATTGAAGCCCCCTGGAAAGCAGGAGCAGAATTAGTATCATATTTTCTAACTCTTATCAAAAGAGTAGTATTTAATTCACAGAGCTAATTGCTTAAAAATTAAAAGGAACTACTAAGTCACTTTTGCAACTTTGGCTGCTCATGTGTTTGTGCCACTCACTGGGAAAAGCCACAGAACTGTAATTTCAGAGAGACTTTGGAACTATGAATAAAGTAAGAGTAATGTAACTTGTGTGGAACAGGCTGGACTCTGCAGACAATTTACTGAGGTTATTTATTTCAACAACATTTGCTATGTTGATACTGTAGTCAAACCTAACCAAAAAATATTTGCTAGAGGCTGCTCCTTGATGGGATCTGCAGCCACAGCCTGGTGAGCATAGTTGGAGGATCAGCTGCTAGAAACTGTGTAGGAAAAAATGGAGAGACAGACTTCATACTGGGACAAAGGGAAGATCTGAGGTGGTCACAAAGAACTGAATTCTCTTCAATGCTTCCAGGCCAGAAGAGAAACTGCTTCAGTATGCTAAGCACTCTTTTTACTGAGCTCTTATCATTAGTTGCCATTTTTGGGGCATTAAAACATTGCACCTCAGCAGAAATTCAAATTAATTTCAGGGACAAAGGCACCCAAACAGGCACTATTTTGCAACTGAGGAGCCAGTCTGACCTCAGGAAGCACTGGGATAAAAGGTCTTAGGTTGTCTTAAGGAAATGGCAGGAATTTCTCTGAAAAAGTGTCAGGTTAATAAATGTTATTTGCTACCACTTTCATTTATGATTTAGATAGTGCCTCTCAGCCTGTTGCAAATACACCACTGAAATTATTAGAGAAAAAAAAAAAACAACAAACCATGTGCTTACTTCTACACACACAGAAACAAAGTCTGAAAGAAAAATGACCTCACAATGGAGCATTCCAAGTATAGCACAAACATTAGTTGAAAATGAATAAATTGAAAAGTCCCAAATACCTGAGGCAATACTACCTAAGATGAATGGTGGCTTTTCCTGTACTCCTATCTCTTCATCCCTACATCCAGTCCAGCTTTTGACTTAGATTAGAAATACTGGTAAAAAATCCATGCTGTTGTGGGTTGATGCTGGCTGGATGCCAGGCACCCATAAGAGCTGCTCACTCACTCCCCTCTGCAGCAGGACAGATGAGAGAAAACAAAGGGTTTGTGAGTTGAGATAAGGCCTGGAAGAGATCATTCACTAAACATCACCATGGGCAAATCAGGCTCAGCTAGAGATATACAGTGAATGTATTACAATCAAAATCAGAGCAGGATTAGGAGAAGTAAAATAAGCCCTTAAAAAAAGCCTTTCCCCCACCCCTCCATCCTTCAGAAGCTCTACCTCCTACCCAAGCAGCACAAGGAGACAGGGAATGGGGTTTATGGTCAGTTCCTCACCCAAGGCTTCTACTACTGCTCAGGGAGAGGAGTCCTTCCCCTGCTGCACTGTAGGGTCCCTCCCATGGGAGACAGTTCTCCATGAACTTCTCTCATGTGCCTCCATCTCCTGAGCAACAGCTCCCTGTGAACTTCTGCAGTGTGAGTCCATCCCATGGGCAACAGCCCTCCCAAAACTGCTGCAGCATAGGTCTCTCCTTCCACAGCATGCAGTCCTCCAAGGACAGGCTGCTCCAGAGCCTGGGAGCAGAGGCCCCTCTCTACACCAGGTCTCCCACAGGATTACAGCCTCCTCCAGGCATTCACCTGCTCCAGTGTGGATTCCTCCATGGGCTGTGGGTGGATCTCTGCATCCCCCATGGATCCCCATGAGCCGTGGGTGGATCTCTACATCCCCAGTGGATCCCCATGGGCTGCAGGGGCACAGCTGCCTCACCATGGTCTCACCACAGCCTGCAGAGGAACCTTGGCTCCAGCACCTGGAGCACCTCTTGCCCCTCCTTCTCCACTGACCTTGGTGCCTGGATGTTGCTCTCCTCTCATGTTCTCACTCTGCTGTTCTCTAGCCACAATCAAAACTGTGCCCCAACTTTGTTTTGATTTTCTTCTTAAATGTGCTTAAATGTCATGGAGGTGTTACCATCATTTCTAATTGGCCCAGCTGTGGTCAGCAGTATGTTCATCTTTGCAGCCATCAGGATTGGCTCTGATGGACATGGAGGAAGCTTCCAGCAGTTTCTCCCAGAAGCCACCTCTGTATGCCTCCACTACCAAAAAACAGGCCGTGCAAAACCAATACAAGTGTAAAAAAAATAGAAGAAATAAAATCCAGCAACATCACAACAGAGTTCACTGCAGGAAAGCCTGTCACACCATCTCCCAACAGATCAAGAATTTTGCTCAGCACAAATACAGTAAACAAAAACTAGGATCTTCCCAAAGGTGCAAGAAAAACAAAACACTTTAAATATTATAACATAAAAGCATAAAAGCCAGCATAAAAGTCCATGCCATGGATACCAGCTCACTGTGACCTCCATGTCTAAAAAATATATGGAGATAATAAAGGGTCCTTGAGTCAGACAGCAAAAGTTATTTGTCAAGAAAAATGACTGAATTAGGAAGGACTGACAAGATCAGGGCTGTTTATTTGAAAGAACAACAGGACTAAATAAATATACACAGTATGATGGAAGTTAATTAAGAAGTATTTTTTTCCTTGCGCTCCTATTACAAAGTCAAACAGAAATAAATCACTTTTCAAATTGATACTTAGAAAAAAAAGAACCGGTGGATAACTTTTAGGACTCAATGCCACAAAATACTAGTGATGACAAGAACCACGAAGGTTAAACTGCAATTGGTAACATATATGAACAGTCCCTGACATTCCACTATAAGCAATTGCTAACAGACAGGGATAAGAGAGACATTCTGTAACAGAGGTATCATTTCCTAACAGTTTAGGGAAGAATTTCATACACCACCCTCTGTAGCATCCTAGCTGTGCTATTGCTGGCTACATGACACACAGCTAGAGGGACACTCTTCAGATCACTCCAGCACTCCATGTTCTGCTACCAGAACTGTCTGGTGGCATGACACACATGCTTTCCAGGTGTGAGCTTCATGACAGATCTTCTATCTGGAAAGTATGTGTGTATCCTTTAAGGCATACCTGTTATCAGGCAGCCTTGATTAGAGCAGTCAGACTTCTGCAGTGAAGGTAAATTTTTTGTAATCTCAGTTGCAGCGCTTAACAATGCTTAGGCAAACTGGCCTTCATTTTGTAGTAACCTGAGAGCTTATTTTCCATTCTGTCATTATATCTTTTAGTTTAATGTAAAAGTTATTAAACCAGTTTTTTGTTTGTTTGTTTGAGGTTTTTTTGAGACACAGGAACAAACTACAGGTAAGAGCAAACTCAAGAACACCCTCATTGCATACTTCTGACACTACTCAAGGGAACTCACAGATCCTCTTCCAAAGCAAAACTGTTTCTTTTTAAGATAGGCTCCCCACAATGTAATACGATTGTTTGTGAAGAAGGCATTCTTTATCCTTCAGTAATGGAAAAGCTGGTCATCCTCCCAGCACCCCAGATGCCTGTCCATGGCAAACAGCAAACCAAACAACATGATGAAGGAATATTTCCTGACCAGACAAACCAGATGTGCTTGCAATACAAAGTCAAACTTGGCAAAGGCAAGGTCAGCAGTGGCTGGTTACCTCCTCCATCCCTTCCATCCTAGCCCTGTGCTTGCAAGTGTTGACATTGCCATATATAAGGAAACCCCCCCCATTCTTAGTTTCAGCATCAGCTGCTCTTTCATGTTCTATGCTTGATTGGCCCGGTGCTGCAGTATGATAATATTTCATAATAAATCTATATTTTTATTTGTCCTTAGTAAAGTTGGGGATGATCGATGTTTCAGAGTTCAGCAGTTTTCACAATGCACAAAAATGTGGCTAAGCACAGTATAAGTGTATTCCTACATCTCCAACATCTAGATGCCTCCTGTAGTTCTAAAATACCAGAAAACTGGAAGGACTTCTGAATGCAACTGTAATGCTAATCTCATTATTAGCTACCACTTTACTGAGCAAATATCAACACCTCCCTCCTGAATAACAAGAGCATTTCTAACAACACATCGTATTTCTTAATGGAGAACCAAATTCACTGACAATAAAGTCCAGGTTCCTGGAAGAAAAATGACTCTGTGCTCTCTGTGGACAGACTGGGTTTTAATGAGCAAGGAAACCACAAAGGGCCTGATCCTAACCCCATGTAAGTCAATGGGATGGCTTCTACTAATTTCAGTGGGCTTTGGATGGAGATCTGAGCTCCTGATTTTGCATTTGTCACACTGTCAGCTTCACTGAAAGTCACGGGGAGTTTCAGTGTCACTCAAAGAAGAAAGGTTATTCAAGAACTAATATTATCCCTTTCCCCAGTATGGAAAATCCCCATTATAAGCAGGAAAAAGAATACGAAATTGTTGAGAATTTCAGATTGCATTTTCAAAAAAAAGAATTCTTTGGGATGACACTCAGGATGCTCATCTTGTGCCAATCCTGATTGTGAAGAAAGTGCTCCAAATAATCTTTCCCAATATCACTTACAGGTGGCTTGCTGACAGCATATTTTATTTTCAACTCTACTTTTTTTAGTAATCGTGTTTTCCAGCACCAAAATGATCTGTTCATGTGGAACTGGTGAAATGTGTTGGAACAAACTAATACACTGGAATATAATTTACCATGGATGACAGGTTGTATAGGGCTTTTTTCATTCACAATCTGTAACATAGAGCTTAAAATATGTAACATTTTCCCCTGTACGGTATTTTTCTTTCTACTGTTGTGCTCTGCAAGACATTACTTCAGTGTATGCCTTCTTTAATGACCTTAATAAATTACTTGCAAGCTTTGAGTTAAGGACACAATTCTTCAATTAAAACTAATAGCCATAATTGCAGCATCTCTCTAAGGTGCTGCTGCTCCCTGTTGGCTGTACACAATGGAAACACAGCTGGGGTCAACAAACAAATGCTCTTCGGGACTGAGCACAGCATTTCCTCCATTTGACAGTCTGACCAGTCACAAATTTTAGCTCTTGCCCATCAAACTTGCAGCACCTTTGGCTACTTGGTTATCACAGAATGTGTGCACATTCATTATTTCCCTTTGGATGCTTCTTTTTATTCCTAATTACAATGAAAATGAGTTCCCACAGTAAGCAGTTATTCCAGTGGGAGCTGCTAACACTTAGAAGCCCTGAAAATAAGGACTCATTTTTATAAAGCCAAACCCAGGAATATCTTCATTAGCAGACACTAAGAAAAATGTATGCCTACGTGACACAATTAAACACTTGGCTTTGTGCAATTGAGCCTAGGCACTGACTTCAAGAAAAACTTGTATTTGCTGCACCACCCTAGCTGAGTTTCACTTGCCCAATGCACATCCCATCTCCTCATACACAACTGAAAGCAATATTCTGACCTAAACTGTGAAAATTCCACTGTGGCTTGTCAGATACATTACCTAATACTTCAGTCTATGTGTTGCTGGCCCACAGGATGAGGGTGACAATATCTCAGCTGAGAACCATGAGTCCTTCATATATCAAGGTAATAAAAAAAGTCACAAGAACTACATTAAATCAGTCTTCATCCATCTCTTTTCTGGTGTTCATTCACAAAGAATGAAGAGTAATTCATTTCCTTACTATTCATCTGTCCCACATGTGTACTAATGGGCATGAAAATACTAAACATAAATCTTTTCTTCATCCTCAGAATGATTTTTAAAAGGCACCCTTTCCTTGCATTTCTGTGTGATGCCTGATAAAAAATAGATCAGTTGCATGGTGTTAGTTTTTAATATTAATGTCATCAGACAGCATTTGAGAGAAGTGGGGCAGAAACCCGAATTCTGGAAGAATTTGGTGTGGCAGGAGTCACCATCCAGATGTATTTTTTTCAGCTCAGGTCCATCTCCCTAATATACAGACCTTATGAGATGTGCAGGACCATGAATTTCTCCTCAATTTACCCAGAGACAAGGATGCTGGCTGCAATTTTTAAAAATTAATAATTTAAAATTAACTGGTAGGTGAAAATAAAATATCCATTGAGCACAAGAACAATGGGAAGATACTTAGATCTGCTTCAGGAATCCTGACATTTTTTTGTTCTGAAATTAAAGAAAACCTTGTTTCCTCAGCCTAAAAGTTGATCTTCCCCAGTATGGAGATAAGCAACCTTTGAGCTACATAATGCTTTGATTCAGCTTAAGAAATTCTTCCTAGCTATAGGGCTTTATCTATCCCTACAAAAAATATGTTCTGGATCCATAAAATATAAAAACTAGGATTAATTATTTAGTGCTATACCTATCACTCTTCCATGCAGTACTAGGAAGCATATAAGGTCTTTTTCCTTCCATCTCCTATCCTGGCAGCTTTATAGAATGTATGTTTAGCTGAATCTGGTCTAAGAATTAGGGGCCAGGCCACCTTGTTATCCCACTCTACAGTTCCAAGAAAGGCCTTGTGGTGAGTGCAAATATGTGCAGGCATCACACACATGCAATTCCCAACACACAGAGGACAGTAATGTCCTTCATCACCCCAAGGAAAGGATGCTGTGGCTGCCTTGGTACTGTGGCCACCTTCTGTGCCTAAAAAGGTTGTTGTAAGCCATGAGCAAACAGAGCCATCTCTACCTTCCTGTGCAGATCTCTAGTCAAGAATTCAAGAGAATCTGAGAGAGCTCAGGATGTGCTACAGACGTGTTGTTTCTCCACATTGCTCAGACACTGCAGAAAAGAAACATACCATACTTGCACACTAACATTCATCTAAAAGCCCATTTAGGAGGAGAGGGACAAAAGCTACATGAAACCTACATCTGTTGTATTGAAGAAAAACTACTTTCAGGTACAGACCTGACACCTAGCCAGAACACATTTCTGTCCCTCACCCATATTCCTTTGCAGGGATTCTCAGCCTGCAGTGTTGTCATCCCTCACTGGTGGCCTTGACAAGACTCTTCCACCTTGACTTTCTAGACTGTACTGTTATTGTGGGAGAATCAATAGGGCAAGGATAGAGACCAAGACAAGAGCGGAAGGGTAGGGAATCCCATGCTCAGACAGATTGCAGAGCAGAGTCATGAGCAGAGTGAGAGAAAACAACTTCAGTTAGTAGAGAGGGACAATACTCACCATCTAAGAAATGTGATTACAAAAGCTTTCCCTCTCTGACATACTCACATCTATCGCAATGCTTCTCAAACTCTACTATGCTCACAATAGCAGACTAGGAAAAACAGTTCTGCACAGAAGTAGCCTCCACTTCTACTCTACGAGGTCAGCAATTCACTAGGATTTCTCTGAACTCAGAGGCACTCATGAGCCTATTGCTATCCCTTGAGCATCCTGTGGCAGCTGGCTCCTTTAGCCATTTTTCACCTTCCCATTGCTTGCCAATAAATCACCGTGCTAATTCCTGTGACAGCTCCTGTGAAGTGCTCTGGGAATTGTGGCAAAGATTTCTGGGCTGCATTTGAGAACTAGTGGTGAATGGCTGACTTCAGGTTGACATGATGAAGAAAGGTTAAGCTCTTCAGCTGAGCAGCCTCTTAGAAATGATTCATTGTGACTCCAGCTATCCCTTTTCTATACAGCAAGTCTATCCTCTGCATCTGCCTGAACATGAAAGGGGACTTGACACTCGTCTTCTGTGTTGTTCATGTACTTAAGTTTTCCTCTCTTCTCATTACCTGTGAAGGGTGATTACACTCCTATGGAATATCACTAGTGATATGTTACACTTCAGGGCTGTTTTTCCCCCCACCCTCTAATGGGAACCTGTGGTCACTTCATCCTTTTCCTTTCTTCAATACCAGTCTTCCCACAAGCCTGTCTGTTACCCACCAGCCTCCCACCAAAGGATAATGGGACTCCTACTAACATACATTAACAGTAAATTCTTCTCAGTTATTAAAGACAATTCTCTTGGTGAAGACTCTGGAGAGCCAGGAACAGTACAGCAGAACACTGTCTGCCCCATAACTGATTTGAATACAGTGGTTTGAAGGAAACCTCAGACTTCAAAAGGAACCCATTAAGAACAGCTGTTTGCATGAGTCCTGTCTGAACACTAAAACACTGAGGACAGCAAAGAAAGTAGAATCTGGCTATCATGGTCAGCTGGTTATTCCTTTTTTGGTTTTTTTCTTCCCCCAGTTAGATGGTTCTCAAGATTCGGAATCAGAGCTCTGAACTAGCAGTCACAAGCTGTGTAAAAAGACGTAAGTCACAGAAGTCATTTGATTTTTGTATAAAACATGAAATTTTGGGGAAGCTTTTTTTTTGGTTTTGTTTTGGTTTTCTTTGTAGAACAGTTCAAGTGCTTGCTTTTTCTATAGGAAAGACTTCCCTGCTTCTCTTCTCATTCCTCTCATAGCTCTTCATGACACTTGGATTCAGACAGGGAACTGCTATCTGGGGAACACTTAAAGCAACCCAATGGAATTAAGTATCTGAATCCACATAGGAATTCAAAACCTGTATGCCAAGTGGTTAAAAAACTGTGCAGACAGATTCCAAGTCTACACATACACAGATAACAAATACAGCACTGAAAAGATCCGCTTCCACATCAAACAATACTTTCTAGCTTGCACTATAGAAGTGAATGCTCATTTTTGCTGCTTCTGATTTCACCCTATTTTGTACTACAAAGAAGCTGGAACAAGGGTGTTTGAAATTCCAAATTTCTAAAATATCTGAAAGTTTTTTCTAAAAAAAATACAGGTGCATATTTATTCAATTAGTTCTCTATATTCATTTCAATCAAGAATGTTTTTGCCAGGGAGGAAAAGGAAGAATTAAAAGATTTTCAGTTCAGTTTCCTAACAAAAAAAAAAAAAGAAATAAAATAAAAAAAAAAAGAAAAAAACAATAACAAGACAACAAACCCTAACAGATGGGTACTCTGGGGTCCATGAACATCCTTGTCACTGTGCAGGACATCAGGGAAAGCTAAACTCCAGCAGCCTCAGTCCTGATGGGGAATAGCAGGGCATCATGACTGCTATAAAGCAGTGAGTGCAAGATCTGCTGAAGCCATGTATCAATGAGCATGGCAGGGTTACCTTAGAGTTACTGACAGGGAGCACAACTCCTGGCTCCTTTAAATTTCCTTTAGGCAGTGGGGATGTAAACCTTATCACCTGAGAGCTTATCTCAGCTCTGCTGGGACATGAACAGAGCCTGTATGTCTTCATAAAGCATATCTTTCTGAGCAACCCAGTGTTTACTCGAAATTAATTTGGCCAGAAAGTCCCTGACCACCTCCAAGCAGGGGCTGCTATTTCTACACAGCTGCTGTTCTAAGGAAAAAAAAGGCAGCTAAGAGGAAGAACCTCTTGAAGAAAAGCTGGGGGCCACTCTGACTGTGAATCAAACCAACAGCACTGCCTGTTGGGTTGGTCTGGGGCACAGGGAATGCCTGTTACACACATACATGCACCCAAGCTCCATTACACACATCTCCTAAGCTGAAGCCCACAAGGCAAAAGCATCATAAAACCATCGTTGAATTGTCTGGGTTGTAAGGAACCTCCCAACCACCTGCCATGGGCAGAGACACCTTGCACTGGACCAGGCTGCTCAAAGCCCTGTACAACCTGGGCTTGAATACTTCCAGGAATGGTGTCAAGATATGGTTATTAAAATTATTATTAGAGAGGTGCTTCTGTCTGAATCAAGGAGAAAACAACACCATATGCTATAGACAATAGTACAGACTTTTATTTAACAGTAAATATGAGGGAGAGAGGAAGAGACAAATAAATAGGAAAGGGAGGGAGAGGGGGAAGAAGGAGATTAACATTAAAAAAAAAATCACCACTGCGGATGCTGATGGCATTCCATTGGTCATCTTCTTCTGATCTTCTCACTGGGGATGGTCACCTCCACCAGAGGTGGGGAAGCCCACAAAGCAGATAGTCCACTGGCTTTATATTCACTCAGTTCAGGTGGGAACACCCAGGTACCTCCCCCGGAGCAGGGAGTTTTACACTGGATGATGCAATACCTTGGAGCAGGGGACACTTCAGGAGTGTTTGATGGTTTATGACCTTCTAAGACATTACAGCAATTATGGCACATCAGCAGGGATAATACCTTCAAACTGTGACTGTCTTGATACTACTCCAGAGGGGATTTTTCACAGCTGAGCCACTTGTGTAAGAACTTTGGCATGATCCATCCTGCTTCTAAGGATTTGGCTCTTGTCAGCCTCTTCCTTTATCTTGTTCAACACCCAGCTGTAGCCCCCAGTCATGGGTGTACACACACCCTCTGCACATGGGTGAAATGGTTGATTGTTTGAGGCATTAACCATTAACAGTCCAGTCTCTCAGAATGGGGCATCCACAACTTCTCTGGTCAACCTGTTCCAGTGTCTCACAACCCTCATAGCAAAGAATTTCTTTCTAACCTAATCTAAACCTATTTAAAGCCATTCCCCCTTGTCCTCTCGTTACATGCCCTTGTAAGAAGTCCCTCTGCAGCTCTCCAGCAGGCCCCCTTTAGGTACTGAAAGGTGCTCTAAGGCCTCCCTGGAGTCTTCACTTCTCCAGGTTGAACACCCCAACTCTTTCAGCCTGTCTTTGTAGGAGAGGTGCTCCAGTCATCGAAGCATCTCTGTGGCCCTGTTCTGGACTTGCTTCAACAGACCCACATCTTTCTTATATTGAGACCCAGAGCTGGATGCAGGAATCCAGGCGGGATCTCACATGGGCAGAATAGAGGGGCAGAACTCCCTCCTGCCCTGCTGGTCATGCTGCTTTGGATGCAGCCCAAGACACAACCGGCTTTCCAAGCTGCAAGTGCATGGAGCTGTGTCATGTGGAGCTCCTCCTCAACCAACACCCAAATTCTTTCTCTGCAGGGCTGCCCTCAAGCCATTCTCTGCCCAGCCTGTATTTGTGCTTGGCATTGTTCTGACACATGAAGACAACCTTCAGCATGACTGCAGCAGGAAGGACAGAAAAGGTTCTGGCCAGGACAAGAGAGGGAAAAGAGAGAAGATGGACTGGGAGTACTACTATAGTTCTTTAACTAGCCACTATGTGGCTACACTCTACTGTGACAGGTGAAGAAAGGCTCAGAAGTGAACAAGAATCGTCTGACTGAGCCTCTCATGAACAGTTAAAGTTTTTCAAAAATATTATAGTCTTACATTCATGTGACCAAATGAAGGGGGAAAAATCCAGAGCTGGAGAACACTGTTTATTAATTGAAAACCAAACCTGTGCTAGCTAATGTCAAAAGCAGCTTCTGGGTTGTTTTTTTCCTGCAGAGAAGCTGTTACTGGGACTTTGCCAGTTCAGCAGTTAAAGGTAATCTCAAAGAATCCCTCAGCAAATTGTAAAGTGCTCAGGCTGAAGAACAACAAGGTGTTTGGGGATTGACTTGATTGTTTTAATTTGTATAAAACTAGCAGCAAGCAGCACTTAATAATTATTCTGCTTAATTCACCTATTCCAGAAGCAAGACAAAACCAAGCCAGCTTGAATGAATAAACCAGACCTAAAAGCATTTGATTTTATACTCATGTAGATAAGGAAAAGTGCAAAATCTGACATCTGGAAAGTGATGTTCTTACACTGTATTTTCTATACACTAAAAAGGAGCTAGAAGCATGCATTGACACAACACAGCAGTCAGTAGGATGTGACTTTTTGCTGTCAGATCTGTTCCTTTTACTGTTTGGAAAAGAAGACACACTGGTCATCTGAGCTCTCCCAAAGTCTCTAAAGATGGTGCCACAGTGCACTTACATCCCTCCTTCACAGCAGCCAATACATTTCCTCTCACTTCATTTAACAGACTGTGACAAATGTGCAGATCTCACCCCAGAAGTGTGCAAGTAATTGACTCAAAGGCAAGAATAAATCCTTTCTTACCTATTCCCCACTTATATTTTTAACAGCAGAGCCGTCAAAATGCAGCAAATCAATTTTCCCCCCTTACTTTCTCCACTCTGCCTTTTCAGAATATTTTTAGTTGCTCTGATTAAAAATTTACCTCTTAAGTACCACTGAGGACACAGAGCATGTCTCGATTATAATTTTGGATAACTTTTTCAGCCTACCTAAGTATCCTCCTTGCAAAGGAAGATGTGGAGCCGTATCTTTCCTTACTTCCCTTATCCTTCTAACGAAACAGAAATATTAGTAACTAACTTTGAAAGACCAATAGGAAAATAGCCTCACAGCAAAATGCAGAATATACATTTTCATAATGAATATGTGAAACTTTCACATGTGATGGGATTACACAAGATACCTTACACAAGAGAAACATGGCATACTAAGCTGAAAAACACACTTGCGGGTCTTACCCAAAGCAAAGATAAACAACCTCAGCATTTCTGTATTCTGTCTTGGGTGCTGCACTGTAGGACTCTTGTCTCTCTCTGTCCTCTTCATCAGGGACAAAATGGGTCACAATTGTCTTGTGTCACTTCTATCACATATTCTACCATGTGTGATTAACCAGTACTTCCTCTATTACTTTCTATTACTCCAGATATGCTTTAATTACAACTCCTGAAATTCTACATGGGTGCAGCCACAGTACTTATCCAAATGTCACCAAAATGTAAGACTGTATGAATGAAGGAATGTAAATCTTTCTTCCTGGGATTCTCTGCATGGCAGCAGTTTTGATTTGCTTATTCATAGCAGGCAGAGACCTTTCTACCTTTTGACTGCTATTCAGCCACCCTTTCTTTTTTTCCTGTGAAATCTGCTTCCCATCCAAAACAGAAGTCTTGACCACTGAAAAAGATATTACTTTCTGATTTAATTTCTGAAAGTCATTCATATTGATTAGACAGCTTAGACAAGCTGAGTAGTAGAAGGCCTAAACTTAAAGATATGGGGGATAAAACAGCCATTGCAAAAAATAAGAGAAACCCTCCTTTCTTTTCCTCCTTTAGTATCAATGTAGTCCAAAACATTCTCTCCTTTTTTTTTTTCTTCCTTCCAAATGTTTGCTCACTAAAATGTTCCAAGGGGGAAAATGTCAGCTACAAATCCTCACTCACTGTGTATTTGCACAGCAATGCTTAAAGGTCCTTAAAGATCTCCAAGGATTTGAAAGAAATAATTCAGTCAGGTAGCAAAAACTGTGCCATTGCCTTCCGGTGTCTGGTTACAAGGCTCATGCAGCAGCTGACAACTCCAGGCAAGTCACAGTGAACTCACTTCACACATCACACATGGAGAAACATATTCCACCATCCAAATGTATGAAAGTCTAACTGTTTCAAAGTAATGCATCAAGCAAAAATAGCTTCAATACACATGATGGACTTTTTGCTCACTGCAAAGAGACACTTCTTTTCTGCTTGTCTTACAGACAGCCTGCTTCTTTTCTTGCCAAAACACCACAGTTTTAGTCAGTTTCCTTGGCACTTAGAAAAGTCACAACTTTTCCCTCACATATGCTGGCTGATTCTTTATACACCTGAGAACAGGTGTGTTACAGCCATGTTTTGCATTATTCATCTTGGATGAAGTTAAACCCTGACTACATGACACATCACACATTACTCAGTTTACCTCAATGTTGTATTTTGATTTTGCTCAGTTAAGTTTACCTAAGATACATTTAGGCTGGAACAGCTCTTAATTACCCTGGCACAGAAACTTGGCATTCTCCTAAATTTGTGCTTTTCAGCAATGAGACTCCTTTTTGCTGCATCTTTAAATTGCCTGTGCTTCCCTAAAGTTGTCTCGATATTATTATCTTACAAAGCTGATAATCGAGATCTTCTTGGTTTCAGGCATCTCTTCCTTGCTTAGACAACTACTTGTCCCAAGCTTTTTCCTGCCCTCACTTTCCTTTTCCCTGTTGAGAAACACCTTTTCACTGCTAATACACACCATAACTGCAGTGTACTGGAGAATGGGTGTCAGTCGAAATCCCAGTGAAATCTTGAAACGTTTCTGAACCACAGAAAGGCAACTATGCAGTATTACACAGACAGCCTCTATAAAGGATCTTAATTTAAAGACCTCTTTTTGTGTTACAAATTAGTTTTGTTTGTATAACATTTTCTATTTTCAGATCTTCATAGTCCTATAACTAAGAAAAGTAGATTAAGAATGAAAATAAGACTACAAAATGTCCTAATTCCTCATGAAACTGGTGTTTTCAAAGGATTTTAAAAATCTGAATTTTAAATTCCAGAAGTGATTAACTATAAGCATGAACTTATTAAACTGCTTGCAAGTAACTAACATTCAAAACAGCAGCACTGCAGTTTTTTCCAATCCTAGACACTTTTCTCCCATCCTCCGCAGCAGATTCACTAAAAATTAAAGATAATGATTACAAGTACCTAGATATGTAACATACAGATCCATAGCAACACTGAGGATCCCTTATGTTAATTTCTGTGCCCAGAGGCTTTTCTGCAACACTGAATTAAAGAAGCCACTGTATCATTCCCATAACAGGATGATTATCTAGGAATTAAGACTAAGTAGAAAACTCTTTTCAAAACGTCAGTCTTCCAATGTCTTTAAAAATCAAACAAAATTACTTATGTGGCTTACATCACCAGTTCTCAAAAGTTACATATCTGCACACATCCTGCTCTAAACCCTATGTTTCAGTCTTCATTTATGATTCCTTTTTAATTCAGTAGATAATCTCCTTGTAATTACTGATTTTTAATGGGCCATTTGAAAAGATTTATTTTACTGTTGTTCAAGGTGAAAAATCCAAGAGGAGAACAACATCACTTACCAACAATCCATTAGTGTCACCTCTCAAATTCTTCAGATATAAAGGTGAGAAATTTTTCCTCCTTTTAGTGTCAAAACATATTTGGATGTCTGCTGAGTGAGGTTTAAATTATTTTAGAGAACAAAACTAGTAAAGGTCCTAAATCTGTGTGACAATTCTCTATGAGCAATCAACCTTCCCATCTATTTGCAGAAGTCACAGAGGGAACCAGAGGTGCATTCCTTGAGAAGGAACAACTGCAAACCCTCAATATGTTCTGGATGCATCAAAGCATATCAAAGGAGACAACACACATAGGAGAAATCCAGAGTAGTGAATCCTGTCCCAAACTAACCACTCTACTAGGATGGAAGACAATATTCTCAGCAAAGAAGAGAAGCATAACCTGTGAGTTGAGCTATGACTGATGCAGTGTTGTCAGGGAAATGGCACGCTGGCACGCTGTCAGGGAAATGTGGATTTCCCCAGTAAGATGCAGAGAGTAATCACAGAATAATACTGCCACTGTTTGAGGAAGCAGGGAACAAGATTCCTCCAAAATTTTAGACTTGGAAGAGCTGCTTGCACTACACATAGGATTTTCCCTTAAGACATCTCTTAATGTAACAATGAAGATAACTGCTGGTTTGGTATCACTGAGGAGAATGTAGACAAAAAGAGACAATGAGCACAGTGGTGTTACACATAAAATAAACTTTCAGCATGAATGAATGGAAGGACCAGTTCCAGAAAGGGGTCCAACAACCCAGTTTTTACAAAAAAATGTTGACTGTTGTTGGGGGTTGGTTCTCTCCCTTTTCCCTCTGTGGAATTTTCCCCATTGTCATGCTAAGATACCTGTTGACTGGGCCCTGGTGACAAGGGGAGGGGAGGAGAGAGAGAGAGAGAGAGAGGAGGTAAGCCCCGCGAGATTCAAACAGCCAGAAGAGGAAGCGGAAGGCTGGGCCTCGGCCCATTTCCCCCGCGGAGTTCGGACAAGAAGGACGATCGCCGCCTGTGTCCCATCCCTGCGTCGGGAAACCACCATCGGACCCTGCCCGGCTGCCTTCTCGCTGTGAACTACCACCATCCAGCACTCTGCTGAGCACCAGGACCCACACCATGAGCGGAGGGCTCTCTCTCCATCTCTCTCTCCCCCTGGGACAGCGCTGCCATCACCCCCAGCCCTCCTGCAGCTCTGCGGGACCTGCCCGCCCCCAGCACCGGGAACTGCAGCTCAGGGAAAAGGTGCCTGCAGCCAAAAAACACTGGGACTGAGTTACTGTTCTGTTTGTGGGTAATTTCATAGCTGTTGTTGTTCTTGTTCGTCGTGTTAGATATACTAGTAAAGAACTGTTATTCCTACCCTGATATCTTTGCCTGAGAACTCTCTTAATTCCAAAATTATAATAATCGGAAGAATCACATTTTTTTTTTCAGTCCAAAGGGAAGCTTCTGCTTTCCTTAGCAAACACCTGTCTTTCAAGCCAGGACAGATTTTGGCCACCCAACGTGGGGCCCGAGGGCATTGAGAGAAAAGGGTGAAAAAGGAATAACAGTTCTTGAGTTACCTCAGTTTTGTGTTAGGTGGCATCATGTTGTCCAGCTTACCGTGGTTTGGGCTCCATGTGGCCACAGCTTTATCTCTCCCATTTGCAATCCCTTACTTGAACATGGGTCCTATAACTCAGGCTGCTGTAACTATTATCCAGTTCCTTTTGTGGGCTGATAACGTGAGAAATTCATGGATTTTTAACTTCCTCTGGAAGGTGGGTACATGGATTCAGAGCTATCACACTCTAACTGTATGTTTTTGGGGTTACTTTAATAATGGTACATTCTGTGAGGATATGACACCAGGAAAAATTTTGTCCCAACCCCTTACACAGTTTTTTGGGTCTGCTCCACCAGCTTTTAAGGGGTTCAAATCTCTTCTAAGCAGTAATGATATCATACAGTGGCTGACATTGCTAATAGGCCTTGTAAACCTGTTCTATTTAACATTCCGAGATGAGCGGAGATTGACTTGGATGACAACCCTGATACGTCCCCCAAGAAATAGGGATTCTGCCCCAGAGCCTGGCTCTGCCCCAGAGACTAAGGACTCTGGCCCAGAGACTAAGGATTCTGCCCCAGAGGTTAAGGATGTTGCCCCTGAGCCTGATTCTGCCCCAGAGCTCACCTCAGAAAGGAACCATCCAGAGTGGGTGGGGTTTCTAGTGAAGGAGATGGGCCAAATGCTGAAGGAGTACCTTTCCCCAGCTCTTGAGAAACTCTCCCTCTGCCTTAAAGAGGGAGAACCTGATGGTGCAGCAGTGGAACCCACAAATGTTACATCTCTCCAGGCTCCAGGTGAACTGCAAGGGCACTCACAGCCAGCAGCAGTTGCCCCCATGGAAACTAGAAAGTCTAAGGTGAAAACAAAGCACCTGGATAATAAGGATAAGAAAGCAGGGCCCTCACAACCAGCAGGGGAGCCAGAGGTTGAGATCGTCATGGAGTCCCTGTCATACAAGAGTCTCCGTAATCTGCGTAAAGATGTTGTACGAAGGGGCCGTGAGGCTTTTACAACATGGTTACTGCGGGTCTGGGACCTTATGGGTACAGGTGTGCAGCTGGATGGTACTGAGGCAAGGAATTTGGGACCCCTGACCCAGGACTCAGGTGTGGATCACATATTTGTAAGGGAACCAGGCCCCCTTTCCCTCTGGGAGCGGCTTTTAATGAGTGTAAGAGAGAGGTTTGTCCATAGAGAGAGAATGCAGGAGCACCACCATAGAATGCGCTGGAAAACCGCTGAGGAGGGGATCCAACAGCTGAGAGAAGTGGCAGTACTGGAGATACTCTTTGGGAGGGGTGGACAACATGACAATGACCCCGACAAGGTCAGGTGCACAGGGCAGATGTTGTGGAATCTGGCACACCTGGGGCCATCTCAATACACCACATTCATTGCAGCCATTAATGCTGACACCAACCACGAGACAGTGGGTTCTGTTGCCAATAGGCTCAGAAATTTTGAGAGTATAATGAACGGCCCAATGCAGGCTCAGGTCTCTGCTGTGATTAGGGAACTCAGAGAGGAGTTCAAGGAGCAGATAAGAGGGGTGAGGGAGGAGATAAGGAAGGTCAATGCAGCACCAGTGCGAGTCACAGATACCAGAGTTAGAGCCCAACGTCCCCCAGCTAGGGATAGAGGATACACCCCACGAGCTGACCTGTGGTTCTTTCTGCGTGACCATGGGGAAGACATGAAGAGGTGGGATGGGAAACCCACTTCTACCCTGGCAGCGCGGGTGCGTCAACTCAAGGAGGGAAACACTGACCAAGGGAGCTCCACTAAAGTGAAGGTAGACTCAACTTCCCATAACCAAGATGCAGGGTATTACAAAAGGGAGGATGATTTGTCAGATCCCCTTGAGGGAACCTCCAACATGTATGCCCAGGAAGGAAATAATAACCAGTGCTAGAGGGGCCCTGCCTCTAGCCAGGGAGAGGCACAGGAAAACCGCGTCTTTTGGACGGTGTGGATCCGATGGCCTGGCACATCAGAGCCACAAAAACATAGGGCATTAGTTGACACTGGTTCACAGTGCACCCTAATACCATCAGAACATGTGGGGGAAGAGCCTGTTTCTATTGCTGGGGTGACAGGCGGATCACAGGAATTGACTTTGCTGGAGGCTGAGGTGAGCCTGACTGGGAAGGAGTGGCAGAAGCATCCCATTGTGACTGGCCCAGAGGCACCGTGTATTCTAGGCATAGACTTCCTCAGGAATGGCTATTACAAAGACCCAAAGGGACTCAGGTGGGCTTTTGGAATAGCTGCTGTAGAGGCAGAAAACATTAAGCAATGGAACACCTTGCTTGGACTGTCAGAGAACCCATCTGTAGTGGGACTCCTGAAGGTGAAGGAGCAGCAAGTGCCAGTTGCCACCTCGACAGTGCACCACAGGCAGTACAGGACAAATCGAGATGCCGTGATCCCCATCCACAAGATGATCCGTGAGCTGGAGGGCCAAGGGGTGGTCAGCAAAACCCACTCACCCTTCAACAGCCCCATCTGGCCTGTGCGCAAGTCTGACGGAGAATGGAGATTGACTGTGGACTATCGTGCATTGAATGAAGTGACTCCACTGCTGAGCGCTGCTGTGCCGGACACGCTGGAACTCCAGTACGAGCTGGAGTCCAAGGCAGCAAAGTGGTACGCCACCATTGACATTGCCAATGCATTTTTTTCTATTCCTCTGGCAGCAGAGTGCAGGCCTCAGTTTGCTTTCACCTGGAGGGGCGTGCAGTACACCTGGAACCGACTGCCCCAGGGGTGGAAACACAGCCCCACCATCTGCCATGGACTGATCCAGGCTGCACTGGAAAAGAGTGAAGCTCCAGAACACCTGCAATACATTGATGACATCATTGTGTGGGGGAACACAGCAATGGAAGTATTTGAGAAAGGAGAGAAGATCATCCAGATTCTGCTGGGAGCCGGTTTTGCCATCAAGAGGAGCAAAGTCAAAGGTCCTGCCCGAGAGATCCAGTTCCTGGGAGTAAAATGGCAAGACGGGCAGCGCCAAATCCCCACTGAGGTCATCAATAAGATCACCGCGATGTCTCCACCAACCAACAAGAAGGAAACACAAGCTTTCCTAGGTGCCATAGGCTTTTGGAGAATGCACATTCCTGAGTACAGCCAGATCATGAGCCCTCTCCACCAGGTCACCCGGAAGAAGAACAAATTCCACTGGGGCCCTGAGCAGCAGCAAGCCTTTGCCCAGATCAAGCAGGAGATCGGTCATGCGATAGCCCTCGGTCCAGTCAGGACGGGACCAGAGGTGAAGAATGTGCTCTACTCTGCAGCCGGGAACAAGGGCTTGTCCTGGAGCCTTTGGCAGAAGGTACCTGGTGAGACCCGAGGCCGACCTCTGGGATTCTGGAGCCAAAGTTCCAGAGGGTCTGAAGCCAACTACACCCCAACAGAGAAGGAGATCTTGGCTGCTTATGAAGGAGTTCAAGCTGCCTCAGAGGTGACTGGCACCGAAGCACAGCTCCTCCTGGCACCCCGACTACCAGTGCTAGGGTGGATGTTTAAAGGGAAGGTCCCCTCTACCCACCACGCCACCGATGCCACATGGAGCAAGTGGATTGCCCTCATCACACAGCGCGCCCGTATTGGAAACCCAAATCGCCCTGGGATTTTGGAAATAATTACAAACTGGCCAGAAGGTGAAAATTTTGGTCTTGCCGATGAAGAGGAGCAAGAACAAGTGACCCGGGCTGATGGAGCCCTGCCATACAACCAACTGCCAGCAGATGAAACTCACTACGCTCTTTTCATTGACGGTTCCTGTCGCATCATGGGGATGAACCGGAAGTGGGAAGCAGCCGTATGGAGCCCCACACGACAGGTTGCACAAGCTACTGAAGGAGAAGGTGGATCAAGTCAACTTGCTGAACTCAAAGCCGTTCAGCTGGCCCTGGACATTGCTGAAAGAGAGAAGTGGCCAAAGCTTTACCTTTACACTGATTCATGGATGGTAGCCAATGCTCTGTGGGGCTGGCTGGAAAGACGGAAAAAAGCTAACTGGCAGCGTAGGGGAAAACCAATCTGGGCTGCTGATGAGTGGAAAGACATTGCCAGTCGGGTAGAGAAACTACCCGTAAAGGTCCGTCATGTAGATGCCCATGTCCCCAAGAGTCGGGCTAATGAGGAGCACCAACACAATGAGCAAGTAGATCAGGCTGCAAGGATAGAGGTGTCACAGATAGACTTAGACTGGCAACACAAGGGAGAATTGTTCCTGGCTCGATGGGCCCACGATGCCTCAGGTCACCAAGGCAGAGATGCTACCTATAAGAGGGCACGAGACCGAGGGGTGGATCTAACCATGGACAGTATTTCCCAGGTTATCCATGACTGTGAGACGTGTGCTGCCATCAAGCAAGCCAAGCGAGCGAAGCCCCTCTGGTATGGGGGGCGGTTGTCCAAATATAAGTATGGGGAGGCCTGGCAGATTGACTACATCACACTGCCTCAGACACGCCAAGGCAAGCGCTACGTGCTGACCATGGTGGAAGCCACCACGGGATGGTTGGAGACCTACTTTGTGCCTCGTGCCACTGCCCGCAACACCATCCTGGGCCTGGAAAAACAAGTCCTTTGGAGACATGGTACCCCTGAGAGAATTGAGTCAGACAATGGGACTCATTTCAAGAACAGCCTCATAAACACCTGGGCCAGAGAACACGGCATCGAGTGGGTGTACCACATTCCTTATCACGCACCAGCGGCTGGGAAAATGGAACGGTGCAATGGGCTGCTTAAAACCACCTTGAAGGCACTGGGTGGGGGGACTTTCAAAAACTGGGAGATTAATCTACCAAAGGCCACATGGTTAGTGAACACCCGAGGTTCCACTAACTGAGCAGGCCCTGCCCAGTCTGAGCCCTTGAGAACATCAGATGGGGACAAGGTTCCAGTGGTGCATATGAGAGGTATGCTAGGATAAACTGTTTGGGTGAACTCTGCCTCCAGCAAAGACAATCCAATTCGTGGGGTGGTTTTTGCTCAAGGGCCAGGTTGTACCTGGTAGGTGATGCAAAGGGATGGAGAGACCTGATGCATACCCCAAGGAGATCTTGTTTTAGGGTGAACTACCTACACTACTGTGCCTGTATCTGTAACTGTATGGATGTCTATAATTTGAAGATTTTAATTTGATTTAGCATGATGGTAGGGGAAAATTCGGGTGGATAATGTTGGGGGTTTGTTCTCTCCCTTTTCCCTCTGTGGAATTTTCCCCATTATCATGCTAAGATACCTGTTGACTAGGCCCTGGTGACAAGGAGGGGGGAGGAGAGAGAGAGAGGAGGTAAGCCCCACGAGATTCAAACAGCCAGAAGAGGAATCAGAAGGCTGGGCCTCGGCCCATTTCCCCCGCAGAGTTCGGACGAGAAGGACGATCGCCGCTGGTGTCCCATCCCAGCGTCGGGAAACCACTATCGGACCCTGCCCGGCTGTCTTCTCGCTGTGAACTACCACCATCCAGCACTCTGCTGAGCACCAGGACCCACATTGTGAGCGGAGGGCTCTCTCTCCATCTCTCTCTCCCCCTGGGACAGCTCTGCCATCACCCCCAGCCCTCCTGCAGCTCTGCGGGACCTGCCCGCCCCCAGCACCGGGAACTGCAGCTCAGGGAAAAGGTGCCTGCAGCCAAAAAACACTGGGACTGAGTTACTGTTTTGTTTGAGGGTAATTTCATAGCTCTTGTTGTTCTTGTTTGTCGTGTTAGATATACTAGTAAAGAACTGTTATTCCTACCCCCATATCTTTGCCTGAGAACTCTCTTAATTCCAAAATTATAATAATCGGAAGAATCACTTTATTTTTTTTTCAGTCCAAAGGGAAGCTTCTGCTTTCCTTAGCAAACACCTGTCTTTCAAACCAGGACAACTGTACACATCAGAAGCATCATGATAGAAGACAGCAGGATCTGTGTGCAGAGCCTTCAATGCCTATGCACTTGTGCTGATACTATGGTGCACTCCCAGTGACTATGAGGAGTTATCCATACCTGCAATAAACTTGCTTCTCAATTTCCCTGAAACATAGAGTCTGCTCTTCATAATGGAAAGTACTCATCATCTTACCCTAACCTGTATTCACACCATCTTGAGCAAAGGGTTAAGATCCTTTTTCATGATTTGCATATGAAAAAGACTCAAGAATTAATGACTCAAAGCTTTAAGATGCCCACACAAATTTAATTTCCATTTCTGTTTCTTCACATAGCACAAACACTCTCATATAACTCTACACAAAAAGGGTAAAATGGAAAAAGAAAATCTCCAAAAATAAAAATCCACTGAAATGCCATGAAAACTAGGCCATAGAACAATCTATTCATCTGGCATACATCACGTATCAAATTCAAAAGAACAACAGGGTTAAATACCTGGATGTAGAAAGAAGAAAACAAAAAATCTAGAGGTGTTAGAGAACAACATGAAGCACTTTCCTGTCATCTTCAAAAAAGGTTTATTATCTGCCTTCCTACAGCATTTTAAAAAGTCTCAAGACAAATTATTTTAACCCTCAGTTTTAGAAAGCTAGATAGCCAGCAGCTTTTCTACTTCTTGATTTGGAAAGAGCAAATTGAAAAATAGTACATATGTAATAGTTGATACTTGTCTGGTTTTGAGGCAACTGTTATTACCACTTGGACAAATACCCTGTGCACTCCCTGGTCATGTCAGTGCTGCTATACCCATATGGTGCTCTGAAAACTGAGAGACTGTTCAACAGCATATAAATAAGTGTCAGAAAGAAGTGAACAAGGCATTTTTTTCCCTCCCAGTTGAACACCAACAATAGCATTCAGCAACAAACCACTATTAGCACTTCCATTATAGTAAAGGTCTACTACTGTGTCAGGACTAGAAGAAGAAAGGAAGAGAACAAGGAGGCAAACATCAATCACTTAGCAAAGAGCAGGAGTAGAATGTCAGACATGATATGGACAGGAGTGTCATGCACTACCAGATGTATTGAGGAAGCCAGTTGTTCACTGTTGCTGTCAAAATCCGAGCACAAAGCATTGGGGTAGTCTGAATACCAGAAACTCAGCACTAGTGGAAAACTGGAAAATAGGTATTATTTCTTTCACATAAAAAGTAACTTTTTTTTTTTTTTGCTGCAGGAGGGTTTTGGAGCTAAAAAATGAAATATGCAAATATTGTAAGAATCAAGAACTTCTTGGTATACAGAACTAAAATATTCACAAACTATTTATACTATGATCACAAGGAAAAGGTGTTAAAATTTTACTTACTTTGGATGGGCAAATTCATCCAGTAGGACAACCTTTTCTATCAAGTCTCCACCAATGGTTCGAACCAAGTCAAAGAAATCATTCTGAGAGTATGTCTCAGAAGGCAGCCAGAAGGAGATGTCATTGATCAAAGGTGGATATCTGCTGAGTGGCTAAAAGAAATTAAAAAACATACCTTTATACATAGTTGGACTTGATAACTGTATCTACAACTGTTCTGAACTTACATAACACATGAAGTACACAGTCCAGAGGCTTTTTGAAATGCTCTTTGAATTGCAAACTGACCTCATAAACAATTGAGATGGAAGATTTTATACTAGGAAATGTCTTTTAAAGATCCCCTCATAACAACTTTGATTTATTCATTCAGAAGAAAAAGCTTGTTTTGTTTACTAAAATCAGTGTTTGTGATCCTGAACACGCTTTTGCAACAGAGCTCTTTAGAAGGAAGAGATAATGTGTTTTTTCTCTGGGTAGAAGTGCACTTTTTAAAAGCATTTTTCAGACTTTTTGCAGAGTCAAACCTTCTTATCACATTCAGGTATAAAATGTATACATATTTTACAGGATTCCTATATTACACAACACATTATTTTTTTAGTGCCAATTTTTTAACAAAATCTTATAAATAGGCAACTTCTTATTAAAATTTTATAACAAAAAACATGCTTTGCTTTAAAAAGAGGGATCAGTTCACTTTCTGGTGGTTTTTATAGACATCTACAACATCAAAAAAACTCATGGTTGCTAACATAATTATTCATTTCACAAGTACCGCAACAGACTTTTAAACACAAAGGGGCATCTTTGCTGCACACATAAAGTAGGCAGACATTGTAATTTGCTATTTGTAAAAAAAAGGAAGAGAATGAGAAATGAACCTACACAATTAACTTTTCAGTTTTGATGAAACTTCCCAGGACTTTGTGAGGTTCAGATCCCACCTCTGGTGAGATGATTCTCCCTTTGAAGAACAGAAAATGGTAATATTCTCCTTTCATGACCTCTAGGTTATACAGTATCTTACTTCTGCCTTGCATTAATTCCCTGCAGTTGAAAAAAAATTTTTGCACATGATTGTTGGAGTCTGCAGGAAAAAAACCTCAATTATACTACTTTGTTTATATGTACAAGAGATCCCATGTGTACACCTTGGTCTATACAATAAAATTTCTCACTCAAAAATGTATTCCATAGCTGGGAACGTTTTATGATGAAGCAGTGGAAACTAAACTGAGTACCTACTAAAGCAACAAACCTGTTAATAAGGCCAGATTACAGCATTTTGATTTACTCAAATACTGTTCTGCAGAGTGTAAACATTTAGTCAATAAGTATCTGATAAGGAATACAGTGCCAGTTTTAAATTAATAACCCCCCCAGCAAATAAAATTGTGAGTCACAAATGATCACTGAACTTGTTAAAGGAATAAACTTGTCAAATGAATTCATACCCTGTACATCAAATTTAAAAAAGGAAACTTGCACAACAAATCCATTGCAGAAGAGCTTTTGATAAAACACTAATGAATTAAATGCAAATGTCTCTGCTATTCAAAAGTTGCAGCTGCAAATGCTGGAAATGCTCCTTGGACAACAATCTGATACACGTGTTAGTGTAAATAAAGTTATAATCCTGCAGTAGATCCCTATCTATATTCTCACCTCCTTCTTATCTACTACTCTATTTACCACTGCTATAGTTCAGGAATATACTGTACACCCTTCAAACCTTGGTGGGACTAATACAAAACCCACTGAACTCACAGTTCAAGACATTTAATCATTCAACCAGAAGATGTGGCTCATGAGCCTTAGCATGATGAGGTACCTACTTTCATTCACACAGGTACAACGTCAATAAAGAAAAATAATTATATGTTCAGGTAACTCAGAAATGTGCTGTGCTGGTTTTGGCAAGAACTAATTGTCTTCATAGGTGCTAGCATGGGGCTGTGTTTTGGATTTGTGCTGATCACAGGGTCGGTAACATAGAGATGCTTTTGTTATTGCTAGGTGGTATTTGCACAGAGCCAAAGCCTCTTCTGCTTTCTGTACTGCCACACTGGCAAGAAAGCTGGTGAATTTGGGAGGAGACACAGCTGGGACAGGTGACCCCAAGTGGCCAAAGAGATATTCTAGACTACAGGATATCCTGCTCAGTATATAAAGTGGGAAGAAGAAGAGGGAAGGGGAGATATGTGGAGTGATGGTGTTTGTTTTTCCAGATAGCCACTACATGTGACTGGGCCCTGCTCTCCTGGAGATGGCCTGCCCATGGGAAGCAAGGAATTAATTTCTTGTGTGTGCAGCTTTTCCTCTCCAGTGTCACTAGCACGGATACAGAATTGTTGTAATTCTGTGTGTATGCTTGTGTGTGCTACAAAGACTGGAAGGACAAATGCTTAAAATATAACATTAGCTACTAACCTTTTCCCAGAGCCTTGTAATACAGAAAAATCTTTTATGGTAAAAGGCAAGGCAATAATCCCATATTATATTGTCCCTTAACCACCTGGCTGCAGTCAATATCATTGCAGTAAGTCTTATATCAACACTAAAGTTAGTATAAGGATAAAACTCCTAGTTCTCAAATGCATCGATCTGTTTGTTGTAGAGCTACATGAGTCACATAATAGTTTATTAGCCGCACTTAAAATGCGAATAGGCTACTAAAGAGTCTCCAATTGGCAAGCCAAAATGAAGTTCCTAAATTTGTATTCAGGCACTCTAGCAAATACATACTGTGGTCCAACAGACCACTTTGCCATTCTTTGATCCTTTCTAAACGCTCCTGCTCTTTAACAGCAGACTGGTCTAAAGTCCACTGACTTTGATCCTTTTCCAAGTTCAAGGCAAATGCCAACCCTGGAGACCATTTCCTTATGAATTTACAGACATTTCAAAGGCTCCCCTTGAGAGAAATGTGTTCTTCCCACTAAATCTACTCTGCTATCACCTCCCACCACCATTTCCAGCTACATTCTCTTCATGCTTAGGAGTCCTCCAGCACAATGCTTGGAGAAGCTATGAAAACACACCTGGCTCTGCAGGCAGTGCATTGGCTGAACCCTAGCATGATACCCAAGCCTGGAAGTCCTGCTGTTGCTGCTTCCACTCCCTGATCACACCCCTAGGATTTTGAGGAACTGAAAAAAAGTTTAGGAAATGGTAGAACTGATCCTACCTGCAGAGTGCTGCTGTAGGGAACTGGCCAAGTGTGTCAGTAAGCACTGCTGATGCACAGACACCCCTGCACCCCTCCTTTTGGTTCCATCAGAGCTTTGCCACCACAGTGCTACTTTAAATGTTGTTTACTCTCTGTTTCAAGCACTTCAGCCTACTATCACTGACATTCTTCAACAGCCTCAGAAAACAAACGCTTTTTCAGAAGTTACACTATCTATAGGACTCCACTGAATCCATCTTGTAGGAAATACTGTAAATAATGACATCACATTTTTCAATCACCCAAGGTGAAAGCATATAGGAGTGCTAAATTACTGTAATTTCTTTAAATAATAAAATGGAAGTTTATGGTGATCCACCCTTGATATATGTTTACTAGTCATTAGTCAAAGTTCTTTCTCTGGCTAATAAATAAGCCAAGCACTTCCTAAAACTGCAAGCTTTTCCCACTCAGGATGCTAATTTTAGTAAAGAAATGAATAGCTGGACACCAGTCCCTGCCAGCCTGCTGTGCCTATGCCTAGATGTACCTGAGGAATGCACCACTAAAAACACAGGGCTGTTAATCTTCAGTATCGGTTGGTTCCTTATCTCCACCTCTTCTGTCTGAGATTACTGCCCCTGCAGTGGCTGATAAAACAAACATGTGCCTGTTCCTTCACCACTGCAGTTCACAGCCTGCTGTAGCCAGCTGAAAATTGCCCCTCTCATTGGTTTATGTTAATGTGTGCTGGATGAAGAATTGCAGCAGCTCAAGTCATTGGGAGACAGCTGTCTTAAGCAGCAACAGGATCCACCAGAACTCATTTGTCAGCACAAAATAGCAAATACTTGGGCTCTGTGTGTGTTGCCACACCAGGGCAATAGTCTGGATACTTTGGCAGCAGGAATCAAGGGGTAATTCCACCATAAGAGTGGAATCTGTTCATCCACACCTGGCAAAGAACCATCAGCTAGGCTGGATCCAGACACTTCACAGCTGTAAGGGAGTGAAACCTCTTCTGAGGGCAGAACCCTCCAAGCTGCTGTAAAAACAGCTGGCAATAATGCACAGCCAGTGCCAGTGAACAACCCACAAAAGGCCATGAAGTGTCTTTAGCCCAGAGTCCCAGAAAAACAGGACGGACACCAGCACTTCCCACAAATATTTGTGATTAGGAAAAAAAGCCACTTTTCCCCAGATTCAGTAATCACGGGTGCAACATGGCAAGGGGACAGGAGAAGTTTTGTGCTGCGGCTGCTCACTCCATTCCTTCCCTGCTGCCAACTGCAGATGGGACAACACAAACGAGTGACAAATACAGCAGAGGAAAAAGCTGTACTTTTATTTTGACAGCAATGACACAAATGCAAGGTTAACGACGACACGTTCCAGAAACTGGGTGAGCAATTCCACAGCAGCCAAGCTATTAAAAAGTCAGCCATGCTTTACTGCCATCACCAGTCTAAGTCAGAAAAATATGAGACTTAGCAGCATCGTGGCTGCTAAGCTTTAATAGTCCTGCACTGCCCATGTTTTGGAGAAATATCTACATAAACTATACAGTTTTAATGCAGTATCATATTCTCATCAATATGTAAACTACAGTCCTGTAATAACTGAGCCTTTCTTAATATATTCCATGGTGAAACTACATTAATTCAGTGTTGTCATAGGAAATTTAAACACATAACAGGCATGAAATTAAGATTTGCAAATTTACAGCAGTAACTTAACCCCCACATACACAATGAAGTTTCCTGTATTAGTGTGTATGCTTCTAGATTTACAGTTCTGTATTTATGACCAGTGTAGACAAATTACAGTTGCTGCAGAGAACATAACTTTGAATTTCTTGGCTGCCATGGCTTAAAATTCAGTCACAATGTTCCCCATTATTAAAAGTTTTCTGCCCTCCTTACCAAAATGATTTTTTCCTTAGTTATATATAGTAAGTTCTATACATTCACACATGTACACGCCCACGCCCCCCCCACATATACACATTTTTATGTGTAAAACACATCGCCAAAGGAGGAAATGTAAATTTCAACAGACAACTACCATAAAGTATGATAAGCAGATATAAAATATGTTTTGGGATTAAGTTCTTACCAAAGCAAATGGACTATCTGGGATCAATGCACTGCTCTATCCTGCATGGAGTGGCAGAGGCATGTTAGCCTCCACTGATGCGCTGAGCTTTTTGGTGAATGAACAGAGAGTAGGATCAGCCCTTTTTAGACACCAATCTGCTCATCCCAACAGAGTTCTTAACTTTGAAAAGCTCACATACAGGTACAGGGAACACCATATGTTCATGGGAACATCAAGTGCTCCATGGATTTCAGGCACTCTGCTTGTACATAGACCATTCTGAGTGGAGGAGGTTTTCTTTGTACATGGAGATATTCAAGAATGATCTGTCCCATGTGCTCTGCGACAATACTGTTTGAACAGGGAGGTTGGACCTCCTGTGGTGCCTTCCAACCTGACCCATCCTGTGGTTCTGACATTCTACATCCAGGCTGAACAGGGAGGTGCCCTGGGGCCACAGACTTGTCTTCCTAGCTAAGGCTCAACCTTCAGTGTGAAGTGACACAAACCTGTGGATCAGGTAGGTCCCTCTTTGCTGTCTGTTTCACGTCACCGTGAGAGCTCTGTCCCCTCCCTACCTAAACTACACCCTATAGGGTCTTGTTTTAGATAACAATTTCTTTCTTGAGCCCCATTCCAGGTTCCCTGAAGATGCAAAGCAAAAAAGAGTTTAACTGCTTTTATTCTGCCTAAGCAGTCACCATCTCTCCATATCATCCCACTTAGTCATCTTTTTCAAGGCCCATCAAGCACCTTTGATCAGGTAAACCCCTTTAAGACACAATATAAATGCACACACATGTTGCACGTGCACAGGAACAAGTGCAACCTTTCTTGCATGCTAGAAGTCACAGCTCATACAGAGGAACCTGCCTGACAAAGGAAAATCAATATCTAATATGACACTGAAAAAATTAAGATGTGTAACAGCCAGTGAAGAGATTAAACTTTGTTGATAAGCTCCACCCTTTCCATGCAGCAGGAAGAATGCACAGGTGGACGGGTGCTGTGGCAGAATGAGTGAGTAGAATGCTTGCCTTTACACATGTTAACCCAAAAGTGATGCTGATTACTAAACCTCTGTGGCCCCACTGGGAAGGGACACTGCGTTCTTACAACATTTTATTAAAATTCAGTAACTTTAAAATAAAGTCAAGCTTATTTAAAATTGTAATGAAAAATGTGTCAAGTTTAAAGTCACAATATACTTCTCTAAGTGCAAATATGCATTTTAAACTGACCTGTGGTCAGAAAGCTGAGAAATACGGCATGGCTTTTGAGACGACTTCTAGACACAAAAGAGCACTTGTATTGCCTCTGAAAGGGCTATAATTCTAAATTAATAGTTAGGAACTGAAAAAAAAAAAAGGTCGGGAAAGACATAAAGAAGACAAAAGTATTGACCTAATGCTATTAAAAGCAAGGATGTTAGAGTGTACACAGCAGATATATTCCCAGATACCTGTACCCTTGGGGATTTGGATATGCCTTGCTTTTTGTGATCTGATTATAAAAACGCCCAAAGGATAAGTATAAATTATTCCTAAATACCAGTGATGGACTCTATGCTCTGTGTTTAATGAGGCAAAAATGACTTCTCATTTCCGTAGAATAAAGTAGGACTCACAGGGAGAACCACCAAAAGGGATGGATCTTTACTACTCACTCGCACATCACAGCTCCTTACAAACCCCTTTTGAAAGTATCAGGGTGAAGAAGTGATTAGCCTGACATTTTCCTTCAGCAGTTCTATATCCACTGTGGGAAAAAAAATGCATTTTCCTCGTGCTTCTTTCCCAGCCTCCTAGCTGATGGCCTACCGAGCTAGCTGGTTTCACAGTGCTCATCTTACCCCATTTCAATCACAGATATATCACTGCAAAACAACTAAAAACCAAGAAATGCTTTTTCTGTTATCGCCTTTCCATTTGAGCAGTTCCTACCACAGAACTGATGTGACACCAAGTGGAACCAATGGGACAATCCTTTACTGTGCTGTGATGTCTTCAATAGAAAACAAGCAAGCTTCTATCCTGGGAAAGGAATCCAGTGGTTTGGAATCACAAAAATGGTAAAGTGGATTCTCACACCAAACCTAGTAATCCACACATATGACTGCCTTTTGCACAGGCTGCCCAAATTCTGTGCTTCTTACCCAAATGTCCCACATCACAGGCAAAATCACAGGCAAGCGCAAAGAGAAGACATAAACCTCAGAAAACAAACTGTCAATGAATAAAAAAAAAAGTATGCGTCCTGCACTTCTCTAAAAATACCCATCATGCCTGCAAGGAACAGAAAATGAGGTGGTATAAGTAAGCAGGAACCCAACTTCTCAGAAGATACTAAGAATTTTCTCTTTAGCGGTGCTAAGCACCTGCAATTACTGCAGAAGGCTTTGGTTGCTGCAGGCATTATGTGTTTGTCATACTCAGAAGTCAAGTTTCCTCCTTTCTAGAGGTTTGGTTTGTGTATTTTTTTCTCATTATGCTTAATAATAATGCTGAGATAAATAGCTCAGTGGTATAAAATACTGTAGCCATCAACAATTCATATAAAAGAGTTATACCTAAATAAACAATGCAGGTATTTGGAAAGAGTCTGCAGCAATATGAAGATGTATTTCTTCCAAATACACAGCATAACAATGGAGACAAAGTGCAGCCAATATGTTATTTGGGCTAAGATGAAAAACCTCATATAAAACATTGTTGATTGTATTTCCTTTTCTGCTCATTAAATGCACCATTTCAGACAGTTACTGTTTAAATTGCAGAATCTCCAGAACATTTGAATGTGACTTACACCAAAATAAGCTGGCGTTGTGAATCTTACAGGCACACGCAACACCTGAAAAAGTCCTTCTTCCCACCTAACAACCTACACTTCTTTTTTGTCTCTCCTTCTTAAAAAACCACAGAGATTTCCAATACAACAGCAATTAGACTTCATATTTCTTGACTATAACTTCACATAATACCCTGGACATTGCTATGCTACAAAGGAATTCTTTTTCTACATTTCCCAGAGCTAATCTCACCAGGTACAGAAATTTACCCAGGCAGGTTACTGGTGGTTTTGAAATATTCTTATGACTTCCAGTACCACTGATATAGCTGGGTTTCCTTTTTGTCTTGGGAAAACTGCCCAAGTAGCAGTGGAAGAGGCTGCCCAGGGAAGTGGTGAAATCACTGCAACTGGAAGTGTTCAAAAGGTGAGTGCATGTGACATATATGGCCACATACACCTGGGGACATAGCTCAGTGGTGAATATGGTGGTGATAGCGTAACAGAGGACTTGGTGATCTAAGAGGTCTTTTCCAACCCTAAGGATTATACAATTCTAAGACTCTTAGCAAAATCTAGTATTTATTTTCCAGAGTAGCCAACTCCCAACTTCCCCCAACCTCCACTTAAGTACTAAATTAATAGAAATTACAACCTCTGAAGTTCAACACTCATAATAAAACACAAAGGTAGTGTAGCAAGCTAAAACTTTAAAGTACAGTAGATAAGCTAGAGAGAAACAGAAATAAAAGGCACTACTCACTTATCCAATACTCCGAAGAAGGACAAAAGCCTTTAATTTTTTTCTCTCAGACAGACCTTAAGTGTTCCTAAAGCTATACTCTTGTTTAAGAGTAACAACACTCAGAAAAACCACAGAGAAGCCCTAAACTAAGAACAGACCAAGCACAAAAGGGCACAAAAAGTATACTAAGCATTTCAGTATGCAATGACAAAATGTAAAGAATACTTAAATCTCTACAAGCAGAATCTTGATACAGAACAGACATTTCTTTAATGCTTTTCCTTATTTTACAAGAATCAGAAAATGGTTTGCTCTTGCTGATTTAGGAGAACAGGTTACATGTGGGAATAATTATGCAAATTGGATTTAACACTTGTGCACAGGCAGGAGGATGTAATTAATCCTCAAAAGAGGGGATTTCTTCCCATTATTAATTTTCCTAAAACTGCAAAGCCAAATCCTCTGCAGCACACACACTCCAAAGCATTACTTACTTGTCAGATTTTGTTTTAGTCTGTCACTGCAGTAGTTCATGTGTCTCTCACACTAGCAAGATGAAGGAAATTGAGGATTGGTATGATAAGAATAATACAGATCTTCCCAACTGTGCCTTCTGTTGTTTGGCTGTTATCCATAGCCTAATTCATATTCTGATCAGAGAAGTGGTAGCTGAAATCAGGGGTTTTTTATTAACACCATGTACTTCAAAAGGTGCTTCTGTTCATGCATATACACATACAGAGATTGTTCTTCCCAGCCCTCATTTCCTAGGGACACTCCACAGCTCAGCTGCGATGTCTAATCATGCTACAGATGATGACTGTAGAGGCTTAGGCATGATTTTAAAGATCACTTTCTCAAAAGCTCTTTGCAAGGTGTATCTTTTACATGTAAAACACTGGCAACGATGTTAAAAGAACTGTCAAATACTCATGTATTTGAGTATTTGACAAAACTCACAAAAACTCATGCAAGTCAATCCCCATCTTTTTTGCTAACTCTGGAAAAATTAGTAAGAGCTTATTTCCTACTAGTTTTGAGATTTTTTTTTCTCTTTATATTTTTGTGGTTGTGTGGGCACACCAGCACATACCTATATCTCTGAAGACACATACTCACCCAGTGTGCGCTTGGACACATTTTAAACAGAAGTTTATTCTTACATCAAATGCATAATGTACACACAAAGATGTATTTAACCCTGCTACAGGCATGCACATACTCAGATTGTGGTAATTACCTAGGACTGCCAGCCAGAAACCAGGGTCCCATTAGGTAGATAGAGCACAAAATGCTAATTCCTGTCCTGAAGAACTTTCCAACCTAAGGTAGTTTGGAGAAGAGATGCAGAGGTAGGAGGTACAAGACAACTACAATTGCAAACAGCATGGAAAAAAGAATTTTTTTGTCACTTCTCAGGTTAGGGCCAAAGACTAAAGTCAAGATATTCTGTTACTCACAGTGTAGGTAAACCAGTATTGGAAAACCATTAGAAATGTGTAAGGGTTACCCTCCTTACTAGCTACATACTTTTGTATACAATAAACTGAAAGCTCTGAACATATGTGGATTCCTGTCAAAATCACTAGCTGCTGGTTCTCACAGCTTCACACAACCTATGAAAAATCTATTTTAGATTTCCAGGTTTACTCCTTCACCTAGTATTAATTTAATGTGGGTTTCAGCATATATATCACTGCTGGAAATTGCTCCATGGCTTCTTTAAGCACTTTGTATAACCATTTGTTGAGGGTTGTTTTTTCTTTTTTTCCTCTCTTCTCTATCTGTGGAATTTTTTCCCATTGACATGCTAAGAAAGTACTGATGGCTAGTGATAGGGGGAGGCTCCCCGCTCTTCTTTTGGAGTTTCTCTCGAAGGGCAGGGGAGGGGGAAGAGGGGGAACACGGTGAGATCAGGGGCAGGTAAAGGAGAGGTGTGGGCAGCTGCTCACTCACTCGCTTTCTCGCTCGTTTTGGCTCTAGGGGTTTATTGGCTCCATTTCGAGGGAAGGCCCTGCTCTTCCCTAGCACACACCTGTCTTTTTCAAACCAGGATACCACTATACTTCGTCATTTGGGATGCAAGATCGGTTGACCTATTCAGCAGTGGAATTACTAATTTTTGAGCTATTTGTTTCAAAGAGCCTCAGCTAGCCAAATTGCAAATATATGAGGTTTAGATCAGAGCAAATAACTGTAACGTACACTTTTTGAAGCTTACTGCACTTTTTGCTAGGCAAAAATTTAGATAGTATCAGGTGTGCTTTGACTAGGGTACATTGGCTTCTGCCTAGGAAAAAAAAATCAGCAGTAAAATGGTTCTAATGACAGCAACTGTACAGTGCAGCAGCATTCATAACTGCAAAATCATTTTTTGTCTGCATCACATAGAAGTGATGCAGTCAAAATGCAGTCAAAGCTACAGTTGCTTCTTTTTGTTTAAAAACAAATTGGAAGGATGTCCCTGGTGGTCTGTTCTCAGTTGCTGGGAATGTGGTTCACTAGTACTGAGGACGAACCTGCTAGGTATATTCACCCCTCACCTTCTATACTGCCTCCAAAAGCAAAATGCTGTCTCATCAGATGTGCTGCAGGCATAAAACAACACAAGAAGTGTATCAGGGAACTGATACAGCTTTAAGGAACTGCAGAGGAAAAACTCCCTGATTCATCTCACAGTGTACCCACAAAAGCAGCTTCTGTGTTACCTGTGGGACAGCAAAGCAGAACAGCACGTGGGAACACGTGCACGTGGGAACACGTGCACATGGGAAGCAAAAAAAACCCCTATGCTTCTCATCCTAACACTGAGAAACATGGCTCTGGGAAAGCGTGGTAATGAACAGCCCAAACCCACCAAAACTCTTCAAATGAAGGAAAGTCTCAACTGCTGTCTCTAGGCCTGCAGTCAAAAGAGAGGACATCTCCCAGGTGGAGACACTGGTATCCCACATTCCTTCTTCCAAATCCTCTTGGAATTCCGACATCCCGCTTCCAAAATCCTCTGTGCCACTTGCTAGGTTTGTAAGTAAAGCCCTGGACCTCTCACATAACTGAAAATCTACAGGAAACACACAATTAGATCCAGGTTTTAGAATTACCTGCTGTGACATAAAAAATTCACTGGTGAATAAAGTGTTTGTTAGCATAGACAACTGAAAGTAAGGATTAAATATTTTTGCTCTCTAAACATATATATACATATACACACATACTCCACCCACTCTAAACAAATTCCAGCTGTGACAGTTGTGTACAAAGCACAAAACTCCTTAACATCCAAAAAAGAACAGCTCAAATCAGCAGTTTTGCTTCGAGTCACCACCAGCTAAATCTAACCTAAATGTGCTATTGGGATAAGACAATTTAATAGAGATGAACAAGAGAGTTTTCAACTATTCTAAGACTGTGAAAACCACACAGAATACTTAAAGTATTTTCAAGTAACATAGGTGAAAGAAAGGAAGAGAGTGGTGTTTTTGCTAATGAATGTCACAGGCTTGTCTGTACATCCAACTGTTATCAAGGTGGCTGCTAAATGAATGAAATGGATTTACTTTGCCCTTTGGTACTCCAGCAGACAACACAGTACATAAGATAAATATCACTAACTAATCTAGGCAGAAAGGGCTATTGGCATTTTTTATTTATTTATTTTATTTACTTAGAAAAGTACAAGCAGAAAGGAATTAAACTATTGCTGATTTGTTCAGGTTCAGTGGGAGGCTATGAGTGAGACTAGATTGCAGTGAGTGGGTGGAGTGATGGAAACAAGGTCTGCAAGAAAATCTGCATCATTGGTATTATCTTAGAGGGCAGCAGCTAGATTGTTGGGAACCACATCCCTTATCAGTGCTTACTTTTACCAAGACTTTCAGTAATATGCTCTCAGGCACATGGCGTAATTCTTGGGTGGCCCTGTGCAGGGCCAGGAGCTGGACTTGTGGGTCCCTTCCAGCACAGGATATCCTGTGATTCTGTGAATATCACCTCAGTACAGCCTTCATCATGGGCCTTGGTTCTGACACACAAAGTATTTCATAAATCCAGAAGCAAAATTGGAAGTCCCCCAAACCCATCTCAAAATTGATGATAGTACATTAAAGACTTCCTTTGATGGCTAGTGGTCATAATTTTTGTGGTCCCTCATACTTACTGATCTATCAAAAGGAGATCAAGAGTAGATGTGTACAGTACAAAACCCAGGAAAACTTTCTGATTATCTAAAAAAAAACTTCTGCATCAGTCTCAGCAGTTTTTGCCATAAAAACTACTCTCCTTTCCTGTGTCTTCCCTTTTCATCCTATTTCCCCCAATATGCTTAAACTTAACTTTACACTGCAATTTTTCATACTGCCCCCAATGCTCAAAGTACAACACTTCTCTCTTCTATGTTCCTTTCACTTTGTCTTATATTAGTGTATCAGTGCTTTGGGGTTTTTTTATATTCAGTCCCATGTGACTGTCCATCCCATTTGCTCATTCTGAGCCCCTACTTTCATTTTTCCATACTATGTTTTCAGCCAATTTTCTTTAGTTGAGAATGGGAATTCAAGTGCTGTTTACTCTCCAGAATTTTGCCTGTTGACTTTTTTTTACCCAACTGTTGAGCAGTAAAACTGGCTTAGAACAAAGATTTTGCAAGTTGAGTTTGTGGTTTGTCAGATTAAACTCTTCTTGCTTAGAACAGTTTCCACTGCATCAGCCCTGTAAGGTACTGATCATTTCCAGTTGGATTCCAGGAAATGTGAGATCTCTGACCTGAAGCTATTTAGGCATTTGGGTTATGTTTGACTGAGCATAGGAAATATCCCATTGACTTAAATGGGACTGCTCACAAGTTTAAAGCTCAGCATGTGCTTCAGTACTTTTCCTGGCTGGGGCCAGAGGGCTCAGATTCCCAGAGCTTCAATACCAGAACTACTTACAAATTATACAGGATAGAACATCCTGATGAAAGGACTTGATGATCAAGTGATTTTTAACCCAATCGCTGCAATGAAGAAGGTATTTTTGCTTGCTTTCCACGCATGTCCAACACTAAAAAAGGAGTTTCAGGGTGTTCTGCAGAACATACAGACAAACCTGAGATGATATACAGCACTGCAAGGTTTTATTGACATTTGGTTAAGATGATCTATGTAGGTCACTCTTAGATATTCAACCTTCCCAAAGTCATGCCAGTAAAATGTTTATGCTACAATATCATCAATCTTTTCTCTACTCTACCTCCACATGCAGACACACACATTATATATCTTCAATTACATTAAAACTAATTAGACAATAAGTCACAGTTGAAGCTATACCTTATTTGTTCAAACATCCAAGTTAAATTTACATACTAATGGTTGCATATTTGGCTTTAATAGATGCACTATTAGAAAATAAACATAATAAATGAATAACCATTTTAGCATGGAGTTACCTAATCTTGATGAAAAATATCTGAAAATGCAGCAACCAGGGAATCTATTTAATTTTTATTTGAAAATAACACTAATCACAGACTAAGGAGATAAATATAAATTATATGGAGTAGCATACTAATGATGGATCAGACAGACCCACCCTGTGCAGTAAATGTAATAACATCAAACTGGTTGAAATGGATGGCATATACTCTAGGTGCTCTCCTTCTCAAGCATGGAATAAAGGATATAGACTAGAATGTTTTAATTTGCTGAAGTTTCCCCTTACACTTGAAAGTGCATTTTATTTTCAGCATCTTCTAAAGCTTCAGGACAAGCTCTGTGTCTCCCAGCAACAATCAGGCTTATGCATGGGAAAGATGCACAGGCATGATTACTGTCCCTGAAAACTGAAAAGTCCACAGTAAGGTAGAAAAGCTAAGATTGTCTAATGGTGTGAGCAAGAGGGCTCATACACAGCAAACAGTGCAAACTGGGCTACTGCGTAAATCCTTTGTCATTAGAACAGAAGCTTAATTCCTACAGCACACTGAGCAAAGGAAATGAGAGCAAGTAGGCCCAGCCTTTTTCTATCTTTCACAGGAAGAAGAGGGGCCTGCTTTGATTTCCTTCCCAGCATAACGAATAGCTTCTTTCCACACAACTACATCTTTTTGATTGTGTACTTTTCCTCATCTCTGCTATCCTCAACTGTTCACTTTTCAAAGCAGAAAGAGTGTCCTGCATTAGGGCCACATATACCATTCTGGCTACAGCTGTGCAGGAGATGAACAGTGTCAATTCAAGTTGTTTGTCAAGTCTCCTCACCCCACTGCCAAAGGCTACTATACCCTCAGGTCTCCCAGCACAGCTGCTCCATAAGCTTTGTCTCTTCTGGAGCCATTAAAATGATCCTTATTAGAAAGTTTATTATTTTGAGTTTTGAAGCTACCAGCTAATTATGAAGGAATTGAATTTTTAGGGACTGAGTATGCCAGCAGACACTAGGAAGGAGCAGCCCCTGGAAATGATGGAAGAGGGCAATAAAAAATAGGTGGTGCTAGGCTTATGGCAGATATTGCAGAGTAATACAGATAATGCAGAAATCAGGAAGACAGCAATTCTCATAGTCTCACAGAGGGAGTCTGTAGTTTTGCTAGAAATCTGATCCAGATTCCCTTTGTACCAGTGCCAGAACAGCCATAATCATGATTCTGCTTGACTTCAGTGCAGGCCACAAGGCTCCTTGGCCAATCAAAATAACTAACTATTTAAAACAACAGCAGCCAGAGACAGCAGCATCAAATAAAAGTGACTTTGTGAAGGGAGAAAACATCAGGAGTAAATGCTGTGCCACTTGCTTGCCTTGGCAGCAATATGATGGAGGCTCCAGGACCTACCCTGCTGCCAGAGACCTTTCTTCTTAATCAACACCTCTGGGCACACCACACTACATCTGAACTGTGAGTGCCTTCCTTCTCTAAATGTCACTTCATTTTTGTACCTATTTTTGTACATTTCCTTGAGAGTTGACAGCCCATGGACTATTTTTTTGCCTTTTTTTTTTTTTTGGCTAAGAACGCTGGCTCAGCATAAACCAGAAAGCAATTACGTGGAACTGTGCTCAGGGCCCTGACAAACAGAGATATAACACAGCAGACCAGATCAGAACCGAGCCATTTGTTTTATTACATTGTGCCTTGCAGGTTCTTGAGCCTTCCTGCCGTTTATCCTCAGCCTTTCACTTCACAGCCTGAGCAGAAGCCCTACACAAACAATTGAAAGCAAGTTACCAGACCCTGATCCCCACACTGCTGTGACTTGCGTCAAACTATAGCTGGAGTGATTTGCTAATCCAAATCAAGGCAATAATCTGATCTGTGGGGAGAAGCACTCCAACACTGCTGTGCTGAGTGGCCACAATAGTAAAAGCATTGTCAGCTTTTCCCAGCAGCTTTTCGACCTACTGAAGCCTGCACACATGTACTGAGCAACTGATGACACAGGGAAAAGTCTGACACACTCAGGCTGTTAAAAGGCATAAGAGGTATACTCTAAGTCCCAAGAAAATGCTCCACTTAAATGCAGTTTTTGAGCAAGAGTATATTTAGCCCAGCTAAAGGTTACTCCTATGCAGTGTGGACTTCATGTATTTGAAGAACATTTTAATGAAGAGAAAGAAAAATATTTATGTTGGTGGATCATATTCAGGTTATAAGAAAGGATTTGGGGGAGTACCCAAAGGTTGAGATGTCTCTCTCAATTAAGCACATAAAGGATGGACATCTATCTGGACCTTTTGAGCCACAGGATTCAATTTCTGTCATGAAAGGCTCTCAAAACACTTGGTCTGTCTTCATTCAGTTCAGTCAGATTGAAAAGTACTGCATGGCCTTGCATGCAGAAAATCTGACACCTTTAAAATATCCATTGAGATTTCTTACAACACCAACACTAGAAGACAGGCTAAAATTTTTCTTTCAAATATCATATGAATAAACCATGTGACTCCTTAATTATGACTCTTTAGCAAGTAGACAGGAACAGAAGGTCTGCTAACTTGGCTTTACAGCATACCTGAAAAATTACATAGAACAGAAGAAAAAATGGAGATCTTATGGTAGCACCAAACAGTATTTCACAGTATTTTCATTTGAAGGGTCATTAATCCTTTAAAAAGCAATGCCAGTATGTACTAGATGTATAGCACAGAGCTCAAAAAAGTTTAACTTAACATATCAGATGAAAGCTGGATATAGACTTGCTTTCAAACAAAAACCCAAGTTTGCCTCTATTCTTTTATATTCAGATACAGAATAGAAAAATGTAAACTAAGAGCTAGGAAGATTTACCAAAACTGAAGACAAAACATCCAAGTCGAGAAAGTGTACGTATGTATTAAAACGGAAAGAGGGAAAAATGAAAAAAAAAAGGGAAAAAAATAAAAGAGAAATGATAATTTAAAAGTCCCTAAGCAGTTCTAGATACAAGAGAAAAAATCTGTTTCTATAGCATTGGCTACACCCTTTCTTTAGAAGAAAGAACTAAAACTACACTACCAAACAGCACCATTTTTTTAAAAAAATCACTTCTAGCTTCCTAGAAACCATGTACTTTCCTCTGAGCTTATCCACAGTAACCTGTGCCTTTGACATCTTCAGATTGCTTCACTAAACCTGACTTACCTAAAACTGAACATGAAAACTACATGCAACTTAGAGAAGCCAGACACCCAGCGCTCTCTTTGACTCACCGTCAACATCAGTCCATAGCATTCCAACAATCTGGACCTTTCCCCAAAAGCCCTACTACTAATATCAGTTGGAAGCTTGGTTCCTCAGTTTTAAAGCAAGCAAGAAGCCTCATCTTAGCTCCATCAGTTGCAATCTATAAACCAAGCCACAGTCTCAGGAGCCATGCCAGTCAGAAAAATAGGGGCTGAAAAGGAGACTTAAACATTTTTTATTGAAAAGAACTACAAATATTCTGTAGGAGATCAAGGAAACCTACAAGCAGACACACCTTCAGGAACAGTGGCAAAAGCCTGTCTTTCTGTAAGATAAGTAACTTCAAGCTGAATACACTAATGCCAGTTATTACCAAACAAACAAATTAAAAAAAAAACTAACGAACCAAACAAAAAAAACCCAAAAAACAACAAAAA
Organism: Cinclus cinclus; assembly: GCF_963662255.1. Classification (NCBI taxonomy): domain Eukaryota; kingdom Metazoa; phylum Chordata; class Aves; order Passeriformes; family Cinclidae; genus Cinclus; species Cinclus cinclus. Next base: position 67,711,008 of record NC_085046.1, read on the forward strand.
AAACACCCCTACCCACCAAAAAAGTCAAAACTATTCCCCAAACTTATCACAAGCAGTATTTTAATGCTACCAAACAAAATATGTGAGAATTGCCATGAATTAAAAACAAATGCATGGATACCACTACTGATGTGGAGACTACTCAAGTATCATCTATCACTGTTGATTTCTCCTTTAATAATTACAATTCTTAAAAAAACATAATCCAACTGTACACAAAGAAATCAAACAAAATTATTTGCAAAAAGTATTCTACTGCTTTAGCATCAAGCATCCATGTCAGCACAACTCCCCTAAAAACCAGCTGACACTACCTGACTTGAACCTCCCCATGCTCCTGTTGAAGAGTATTATGGAAGTAGCATTTCCACCGAATCCAGTCATGCCTGATTGCTTTATAAGTACATAAAGCAAGACAAGGTTGTGAACTACAAAAATTACCTCATCACAGGAGTTACAAAACAAATACGAGCTGAGCCTGCACTCTCCTCTGCAATAGCCAGGAGAAAACAGCTGACATTGAAGATGGCAAGGCACATCCACAAAGAATTTGCCAAAGGTTAACGCTGCAACTCACATTGACATCAATTATTGTAGGGTGAAAACAATGGGAAAAATTGAGAATGCGTTATGATCTTTGAATGCTTTGCATCAAACACAATTTTATAATGCAACAGAATCATGGACACAACTCAAGGACATAACCAAAATACAACATAACCAAACCACAGGCCTAAATCAATCACTGTTCTGGATATATTTAAAAGTTGAGTCAGTGCTTAAGTATTACTCAGAACAGGGATGTTGACTGGGTATCAGTGGGAACTTATGACATTATCTGGTTAAAAAAGATGCTATTATCAAAAGCTGGATTTTACTGCAGTACATCAGAGAATCGTGATGGCTGTAAAGCTGTTGCTTTAAAACCTAATCTTTTAATGACATGTAATTTTAATTATGTTCACTATGGATACACATATATCACAGTAAATTATTATCATATATATGTTTTTTTACCTGGAACTTTATTTTTTGCCAAATGTGAGGCCCAATAAATTGTTTCAAGAAGCGTTCATCTTCACTCCAGAACAGTCGGATGTCAGGGATATTGTACAGGATCATGGCCAGCCTCTCCAAACCCATGCCAAATGCCCAGCCAATTTTATCCTGAGCACCAGCTGCAATACACAAACAAGATAAAAATTCAAGAGCTTAAGTTTACAACATGGAAAATTACTGATAAAATGTTCACCTATTTATTAAGAGGAAATAAAGAAAAAGGTGAAATGGCAAAGCAGAAAATATTACCAGTAACTGCCAAATGAACGATTTAAAGGCTACAGGACAGGTCCTACTTAAGTCAAAAACTGCAGCAAGACTGAGCACATCACTGAATCCAGGAACCAAAAATGGCAATTAAACAAAGCCACAGCCTTGAAAATTTGTGTCCAAGGTTTCAGAAAGGCTTTAGAAATGCTGCATAATGCTATACATCACTACCTTTTACAATGCTTTGAGCTGAGCATTTCCTCACTTGACTCCACTGTGTTTTATAAGACACATAAACATGAATTCCCTGTTCAGAGTATTCTCCTTGGTCTGACAGACCAAGTAAAGCCCATCAGCATCATTACCAACATTTCAAAAGACTGTAACTGCCTCTTTTGAGGCTTCCGGAAAAAACAGAGCAATGGGATGTGAGGCACCGTTGCATTAGCATCACACCTCCAACCAGGGAAATCCTGAGCTGCTGTTCCTGGGAAAAGCCACTGCTCTCTCATAAACAAGTCTCTTTCATGCAGCACTAAATGTAAAAAGACAAGAATATTTAATAAAGAAAAGCTGTAGAGATATTAATGATGCAGTATTTCTGTTAGGAAAGTAAATATTCATACCTTCCTTCATTTACAGGGCAGGAGCACTGATTCATTCAAACAGGGATCTTTTTAACACAAGAAACTAAGTGTATGTTTAGCCATCATCCCACTGATTTTAAAATAAGCTGAGGCAAAGGCTCGGAGCTTTTAAAAACTTAAACAAATGCCTAAACAAACACACATGCTGGAAGACTTGACTCCACATCATCAGCATTTGCAGTGTGCTCCTGAGTCACACAGCATCACTGCACATCTCATAGCTATGCACCAGAGCCACAGCAGCCCCACCAGTATCAATTTAAACTATTTTTTTTGAAACTGTGAACTCAGCAACTTCCCCATCTTCATACAGGAGGCTGGAAGCACAAGTCTTCTTTCTGACCCTAATCTCTGCTATCAGGAAAGGAAAGGAAACTGCTCCCTTTATTTGGGCACTGTTGACAGACATCCTGAGTTATCCTGTTGAGTTCAATGCTGAGACTAAACAGGCCTGAGTTCTGTTCAAGTAGAGAAAGGCATACTGAGCTTGGGAAAAGAGACGTCTTCACGACTTCAATTCAATTAATTCACTTGAACCTGGTGTATTTTTCTGGAATAACAGGTCCTCAACAGAACTTCTCCCTGTCTCACCTGCTGTGTCAGCAGTATTGCACTACCACAGAGAAATTCTGCTTTCTGCCTAGCAGCTCAGAGCATTGTAATCTGAGCTATGATTAAACACCTATTCACCAAACTGAAATTGTCTTTTGAATGATCTTTGCACAATTATCAGCCTTCAAACCAAAAACTTCTCAAATGTCCACAGTGAAAGCAGTATCAGTGAAGAATTATTTGTACTCAGAAAAAATAATTGAAAGAAAAAGGAACATTCAGATTATTAAACTACCTCCTCAAATCAGTACTGCAAATCTCTGCACTCTGAATCTTCAGTTATTTTGTCTCTGACCCCCTTCTCCAACTTTCTGTTTTTAGAGCTCCAAGTGAATGCAGCATTGACTTAAGTCATCTGAACAACTACCTTGGGGGACTCAAGATTAATGCATGCTTCTAAACATATTTCTGATGGGAAATAATCAGGTGACTTAGAAATTAAATGAGCCAGTAATCATTCTGTTGAGTGAGGGAGCAAACCATAGCTTTCCCAACACAAATACATGTTTAAATGTACCAAATTTTGGCAAGTATATGCAAAGAAGTCAAGTGAATGTGAGTCAACAAGACAGGAATACTGAACACAGAACGGTGTTAAATGTGGCAAAAAAAAAATAAAAATTGAGGTTCTTTTGAGAAGACCTGGCCAAAGCAGCAGATTTCAGGGACCTGGTGAGGCAATCATAGCATCACTGCTTGAAATAATATAGCCCAACAGAAAAAGCTTTCCTGACATATGAGCTTTACCTAACTGGCCATCAAAGGTTTTTACACTGCCAGGGTCCTGCTGCCTCACATGAAAAATTTGACTCCCCACCAGAAGAAAATTGCTGGAAGCTTTGCTTGTCAGGCAGCCAAAGATGAAGGAGGAAAGGATAAAACAGTTTGAGTAGCTTCCCACACTGGGGGCTAGGACAGCCCAAATCTGATGTCAGAAAGTTGCATCATTGCAGCTCTGTCTTAGAGAGAAGCTCAAGAGTCCTTATCTTCCTTGATAAGTCATATCTATTTGTCCTGGGCTTCACCTTTGAGCCCAGGTGAATCAGTTTACAAGTAATGTAGATCAAACAAGTCATTCTCCAAAATGCAATGTTAAACGAAAGTTAAATTTGCTCAGTCAGGATGGGAATCTTCCCAATTATTCACTAAGGCATAAATAATGACCTGCCAAATTTAAGGGACTATATCGCTCTGAATCCTCAGAAAAAATCACAGACACAAACACTCACCCTCTCGAGGAGTGTGAGGCAAGACAGTCTGCTCTGTGCAACAATTTTAAGCCATAATTTGCAACATAGTATTAGAAACAGGTTGACAAAGCTTTTTTGGTTTACGTTCCAGTCATACTTATTTTTATATCGATATCAGCTTTTATTTAGGAACTTTTCCTACTTCTGTAAAATTACCAATAAAGAAATGTTTCTTTCAATAGACCCTTAAATTGGGTCTTCAAATTGTCATACTCAGCAGTTACTGAGAAGTGAAAGAAATAAAATTTTGATCTTGGATTGAGGCAAAATCATGAATACACAACAGACTGCACACAAGGTATTCTTCCCAAAATGCACACAAATTAATACACCCAAAGTATGAGTAGCTGAAATCTGGGATGTGTTCCAGAAGCAAAGGCCTGAATTGGATCTTCTTTCAGTCCAAACTATGAATGTTAATGGAGCCAATTCTATTACTAAAATGGTGGGAAGAGGGGTGAACAGATTCTCAAGGGCATACAGATTACACATCATGTTTTACAAAACAAATCAGCTTTAAACTGTATAGAAAGTAACTTATAGACATAATGAACATGCAGCTTGACACAAAACACTACAAATTCTGAAAACAAATGCCAAGGCCCAGATTTGAGTTCTATTTGATTAATGGACAGCCTACAAATCAGGCTTTGAAAAACAGGTTCAGCAAAATAATTGCTTTTAATATTTAAATTTATTTAAATATATTTTGCATAAATTACTCATTTCTAGATACTAGGAGTGCATAGTCTATATAACTGCCACAGCAATGAGGCAAACATATTTACTTGGGTTAAAAATAAGCCACTTCAAATTATTTCCTTATTATTTCCATAAATTATTGCAGATAAAACTCCCATATGATGGGAGTCAAAAGTTTTACATGGAAAAAAGTAGTACTACAGCATTAGTACAATAGAGAAGAGCTTCTGAACTGCAAGGTCATGTGGTTGGGATGTTAAGCAACTGAGGACAAAGAGCTTACTGAAGTCTCCCCTGAACTCCTCTCCAGTGAAAGGAAAATTCAAAACCATTACAGTATTCTCTTTTAACTCAGTTAAATTGATGCATCAGGCTCCTGTGTGCAACTCAGTTTAAGTTACATCATAAAATGAGGACTTGGCATTCAGACTATGCATGCTAAGAAAGCCGCTCTTCAAGGACTCAAGAAAAGAAGTAAACATTCAATTATGCCCATTCGACAGAAAGAGAACTTATCTTTGTAAATCTCATGTGTGGAATAATTTTCTAACAATAACAGTCACTTTGAGACCACAGCTGTGTCTCCTGGGTCAGACTGATCTACTCTGTTCTCTCCATCTAAAAACTAAGCAAAAGAACTTTAAAGGCTTTGAATAAGTTTTAATAACTATGTTTATTTTTGTTCTATAACCAAAAGATCTATGTATATACTACAAGAACAGTCTGCTTAGAAAATCTACCCAGGGAGGCCATCCACTTTCTTCTAATATGTAATTAACATTCATTCTACCATTTTACCAATATCTCAACAGGTCAAGCACATGGGAAAAAAACATTTCTGAGAAGGAGAAATGGATGACCAGAGAAGATGAGGACAGGAAAACTAGATTAGCAGGAAGAAGAAAGAGTGAACGAAAGCAACAACAAGGAGGAGCTTTCCCTATTTTTTCCCACCTTCAACTGATACTTTTAATTTCTATTTTTTTATCTCTCTGCTTCTGAAGTTATGAATTTCTCAGTCCTGCTTCCTTGCTCCTCTCCATCTTCCTACTTTTGCCCAAGTCCATCTCTCTGATTTCTCCAAGCCCTCCTAAGCATTCCCAACAAAATCAATGACAAATCCACCATTAAACAGAATCTTATTTAAACCTAGGATATCTTTTCAAAGTTCATAACCATACACTGCAACAGCATTCTACCTTTCAAAATACATACAATAAAGTATCCACTTAACTCCCAAGAGCAGTATGAGACGTTAATCATTAATTATAAATACTTTAATGGTATATAGTTTTTCTCTGTATTTCAGCCTGCATAGCTGAACAAATGGCTTGCTTAGTTTTTGAGGTTTTTTCCTTGCCCCTGTCTCAAGGCTGAACATTTTCTATGGATGACAGTGCAATTTGCTGTCCTAATTTATGTCACAGAGCAAAAAATTAACTTACTCATTTGGTCTTTTTCCCCTGGTTCTGCCTGCATGCTACAGTATTGCTCTTTTTGTTCCTTGTATGTAAAAAGCAAACTTCAATTCCTTTCTTTATGTTTCATTCATTCAGGAAAAGCTGGATTTTGAGGGTTTGGGCCTTTCAATATCTTCTAATACTGTTAAATCTCCCTAGACACTGGAGCCATGGAGAGTTGAAAAAATAAATACTATAAAGAAATACATGAGGAGCTCCCACTTGAGAGAAAGCCCAAGCCTACAACACAGTTCAGAAATTCAATTATGAATTTTTTCAGGGTGTAAGCACAGCTGGACAAATTCCCTTCACATAGATTCATTGCCCCCAGATGCAACTTTCTTGGTAAGGTTTCACCAAAGTTGAATGCCTAGTGTCTTACAAAATGGCCTTTTCTTACAGAACAACAGACAAAGTAAGGAAGAAGAACACAAAGATCATCACAATGTGGGACGATCTTCACAAGATTAAGACACCCTCAAAAGATACAGAGGTAGCAATTTATCTATCATAGCACTGTTCAGCATGTTTGATATTCCTGTTCAAGAATCAGAACAGCCAGAACATCTGTATATAAAAAAGTTAAGAAATATGTTCAGCTGACAGCTGCACACTCTCATGATTATTCCAAAAGCTTGATACTGCACAGTAAATTCAAATTCCACAGGCAGGGACTGATACCACATTTTGTTTGCCTACACCATGTACCATAAAGAAGCCTTGAGCTTATGACTGGGGTTCCTTGGCTTTACAATATATAAAAATAATAGACAGATAAGGTTTATGATTTAGCTCCTCTGTCACAAACTCATTCTTGGGAAGAAAGTCATGAAAAGCCTTATGATCACTTAGGCATCTTTTGCTTTATAACTGGAGTTGAGGTAAATAGTCCTTCCTTTCTAGAATGATTTAGGTAATACACGTAATAATAAATGTAAAACATTGAATTTCAAAATCTTTCTGTCAGTAGTTCTTCAGTATTCTGATGGTAAAGCTGAACTCAGATTTCATAATGAAGTACAGCATTTATAGTCCAACTTCAATGAACTCCAATGAAAATTCCACTACATGTGTTTTGTATCATCTCTGACAAGGTTCTGTGTACACAGAATTTATTTATTTTAAGAAAGCACAATATAAAAAGTCCAGGTGTCTTTAAATCTATTGTCACATAGCACAGGATAGAAAAATTTTGTTCAGAAGCACTACTCCCAGTTTTCCTTTCTTCTTACTAGAGAACTACTCCATCAGCTCTATGCTGTAACAGCTTGGAGGACAGATCTTACTTTTGCTCACAAAGGTCTCTTCAAAAAGTGGCTTCCCCGCCCACACCTACTTGTTGATCCCCAATTTTAAAAAATTTGACCATTGCATGCTCCTGGAAAAATATTTTCTGTCAACAGGTCTCATGCTATTAAAGACATAGATGTGATTTAAACGTGTAATTACAGACATTAGCAAACAGGATTTGAGGACAATGTCACAAAAGACCCTCTTGCATTTCCCTCTACATTGCTCTTGAGTCCAGTGTTTCCAGCTGGCATTTGTCAAACCTGAACACCTGCAAATACCTTTATCTGCACTTGTAACACAACTATGGATGCTTAACTAGTCTTCTGGTACATTTTGCACACAGACATGCATAAAAGGGAAAGAATATAGCTGCAGCACAGACAGACACCTCAGGAGACCCAATTTTGTGCCTCAGGAAAAGACAGTGAGCCATGACCTGCTCTTCCTCCTGGGCCTAAAATCTCCTGTTTCCTCTCTCATCTTCATGTTCCCAGGAACACTCAGATGGAGCAAAATCTGAACTTACAAATTAATTTCTTTAGCTTTTAGTGCACTGCCTGACTTCTGTGAAGTAACAACCCTTTGAAATGCATCACCAGGTAAAGAACTTGAGCTGTGCCTAACCCTACACCTGCTCAGTGGCACTGTGGAATGGCACTGCCATGTACAGAGCTCTTCTGGAGCAGAAACTGAAGGGTTTCACTCAAGGAAAAAGAGTTCTCCCTCCTAGTCAGTTCATGTTTTGAAGCTGCACCTGGTCCTTTACAATTGGATGGATATTAATACATTCTCATGGGATTTGGGGAGGCATCCCAAGCAGATGCAGAGGTATCTGCAAGATGCTGAGAAGCAGCATAATTCTGAGCAATACTGGCAGCTACTTAACCATTACACATTGCAAAGTATCTCATCTAAACCAGATCCTTCAATTCTGCTGTAAATAGGGAGAAAATACCACAAATAATTATTCACTTGATTGTAAGAAATGTAGAGATAAACACTTAACTTTTAGACATGTAAATCAGATTACATTAATTTGACCCTATGTATCCATTTCAGATTGAAGTTTTACTATGAAACAAGCACCACTGTATAATTACAAGGCAAAGAACAAAAATCTTTCATCTCAGAGCAATCACCTTGTGTTAATATGTCTCTTAGATTTCTCTCTCAGATTTATTTTAATTAGTTTCCCCATTTCTAGCAACTTCTTTCATGATTTTGGTACTCATATGACACAAATGCAATAGAAATTGCTTCATGTACTCCCCTGCCCTTATTTCCCTCTTCCTGCACTGCATAAAGTGCATATAGCCACTTTAAAAAAATATTATAACATAGGTAATTTATTTCAAATAATTTTATTAATCAGTAATACTAGAGGACCACAGCCAATCTTCCATATTTTCTTGCTTTTAAGTAGAACATTTAAGTTAGTGGCTATCTTTAAAATTAAGCCACCATCTCCATATGAAGTAGGTGACAAAAAAAATGTTTAAGATGAAGTAATTGTTCCTTAAAGTTCAAAGTAACTCTTTTCCATTTACTTCCTGATTTGTACAAAATTCAAGAGTTCTGGCAGCAGTACTTTTTTTTTTCTCAGAAGTACAATGATTTTGCTAAAAGTGACATAAATTGTATTAAAATTTGGCATAAAGTGGTTGAAGGAGCTTCACACAATACAATATTACCAGCTACTGGAGATGAAAGAAATGTAACATTGCAAAGTCCCACCTAAACTGTATCAGAAAAGCTTAGGAAAAGACAGAAGAAAAGGTTTTGCTTGAAGTCCTTGAAATAATTTGTGGAAGTACATTTGCTGCTTTTTCTAGAAGCTTCTTGCTTACTCTTGCCATGCAGTTGACAAGGCATGTAAAAGATGATGGAAACAGATACACAAGGAATTGAGGGACGGGCTGCAGGATGACCCTGCAACTGCCCTCTGTCTAGGTATATGTACTCTGTAGAACAGTTTACACCATTACACAGGAACCAACAGCACAAAACCGACCAGCTTTATTTACCTGTGAACAAGGAAGGATTTTCCTTAGAAAAGATTCAAAAAATACAAAGACTGCCACATAAAGCACTCAATCTTTCACAGCTCTTTGGAAAAAACCTCCACGTTTCTCCCACTATGTTCATATAAATTCTCAATTTTGTCTAATATTTTGTATATGTAATAGAGGTATGAACACACAGAATTACTCTACAATACTTGTAATTATATTACACTGATGACTCATAAGAATGTGATGATATACAACAGAATACTTCAATTTTTCAGTTTTCAATTTAAAACATCCAGGAAATGGCCCACAAAAGTGAGCCTTAACACAATACTTGGTGTTTCAATGCAACATTCAGATATTCCGAAAGAGTAGAATTAAGGTTGCCTGAGGAACACTAAAATGCTCTCATCTTAGCCATACATTACGATGCTGTCTGCAGTGAGACAAACAAGTATCAATCTTTCCACGAGTTTGCTCTGTTCAGCACAGAGAAGGGACAATGGTTAATGGTCCCTGCTTGCGCTCCCTGCCTTGCTGAACACGTACCCCAAGTGCTTCTTGCACTGAGCAAGGCTCAAGCCAAGCTCTGAAGACACATTCTTTCTTTTATGAGCTTCCCAATGAAGCATTTGGTTCCACAATACTTTGAAAAATATTATACTTCCTTTTCTTTTCCCTCTGCACGTCTTTGTAAGTTGGGCAAGTATTAGTGCCTCCTGTATTGAAGCTGGAATGCGGGCACTTTAAGATCAAAAGCATCTATTAATTTTACTCCCAATCTGACATACCTGGGGCCTGATGTGTCTGAGCACCAAGGATGTCATGGGGTTTAATGTGTTCAAAGCACGGCTCCCTATTACTACAGCTGCTGCTGTGAGCACTTGACACTTCCAGCAAATCAGACCCCATGGTCTCAAGTCAGGCACTGGGATAACAAAAAGCACACAGTGAGTGGCCACATGCAAAAAATTCAATTTCAAAGATGTTCCTACACTCAACTAGAAACTTTTTTCCTCAGAAAGGAAGAGATGGCAGAGCAGCACTCAAGGGCTCAGGCTGGTCTTTCCTGCTGTCATTAAAGGCACCCATTTAATGCTTTCCAACTACTGCCTTAGTGAGGCAGATGCTTGTAAGAGCAGTATCCTCCACTAAAACAGTTCCAATTCATCCACAGATGAATGATTATCACAGAAACTGAATTAGATAATGGTCCTTCACAGGAGAAGCAAATTCAGCAATGTCCTTTGCTTTCTAAACACTCCTAACCTCCCCTTGCCCTGTTCCACCCAGGATGCTGTAGGATGATGAAGGCTTCTCTCTCTGTCTCCTTGGGACACAGCACAGAAGTTTCAAGGGAGCATGTCCCCTGCATCCTGGGAAAGTGCTGATGGATGCCTACAGCCCTGAACTGAACTGTGGAGAGCCTGACACAGCCATGTCCACCCCATGGTGAACACTGGATGAGTTCAGCTAACAGCAAGTCATGGACCAGAGAGCCCACACTTCAAGTCTGCAAAGGAAACCAGAGCTAAACAAACTCTTGGGGAATCAATGTGTTTGAACGCTCCACCCCAGTAGTGCTCTGCTTTACCCAGAGGCCCAGCCTCCCAGAAAGACAGTGCTATTTACTGAACACATACACACACTTCTTGTATGCCTTTTTGCCTCCCCCAAAACAATAGTCTCCTTCAGTTAGCACACAAACTTGCAAATAAGGTGGGCTAAATTATAAATCTATAATTAAATTTGACTAGAATTTGACTCAAAACTACAGCAGTATATAATCTGAAGCCCACTGAAGTCAACAGAACAAACCCCAAACATGCAGACCTCAGTACAGATCCTTCCTCACCAAACATCAATTCATTCCATGCACAGAACAGGGGCATGGAGGACAGACCACTGTCTCTATCCCACTGTCTCAGCAGGGATGGAGAGACGTGCCCAAGTGTGTTTTCTGTCTGTGTCACTATCACAGTAACTCTGTGGGAAAGATCCAACCTTCTTTCAGTGAGTTTTGTGTCTTCCTTGTGGACTACATGTACGGAAATACTCTGATAAGCATAGAACATAAACGAAAGGATATTGCTTTGATTAGATGGTATTTTAATTCACTGCTAAAATATTTAAATTAATCGTCAGAGAAGGCTATTTATCAGCATTTCTTTCTGGAATACAAGAAGAATAATTTCTCTTGCTCATATGAAGAATTGCAATTAAAGGCCCCTTATTAAAGAGATTCCTTTCTCTAAAAAAGTCACTAACTCTCTAGATAGTATTCCTTTCTCGCAGTTGATAATTAATCTCTTGTTATGCACTGAAGTTAATTTTGTAAAGGTAGTGCACCAGTGACACCTAAAGAAATGAATCATAAAGGAAATGTTAGACCCCCTAAATCTACAATTCTTATGTAATGATAATTAATGAAATAGTATTTCCTACTGGAATCTTTTTTTAAGCACTAGGAAAAGGAGATGCTGTTCTCTTAAGATTAACTTGCATTAGCAAATTGTGTCTTCTATAGCTATCAGAAATATAATTAAAATAATAATCTTTGTACAAAACAAATATACAGATAGTATTTCATTACATTTAATTTCATTTTTCAGTTTGAAAACTGACAACAATTGCTATAGAAACTCATAACTGGTCTGGTAATTTTTGTCCTGCACTCCTGTAGAGAAGTCCACCTTGAATATCAGTCCCACTTGTCAATATAGAGGAGAATCTGAAATAAATTAACATTTAGTTTTACAGGACAGATATTAATTGGGTTGTTATTTTGTCACTGGGTAAATTTTCAGTGACCTTTCTAAAAAAGAAAGAACAAGTCAATAGAAACTGTTTCTTCTTGACTTTCTCCACCCCCATTTTATTTTATTTTTTTTAACAGCCATCTGGAGTTTCTTAATCCCTTTACAGAAACACATAGTTTCTTCTTTTTTATTTTTTGTTATTTTTTTAAGGTACAAGGAATATGCCAGGCAGTTTTGTTCTTTTTTTTTTTCTCCTTTTTGCATCTTATTTTAACAGAGATTTTCTAAGTTTTTTATCACAACTACCATATTTACAGCAAATAACATCAAGTTTTCCAGCACAAAGCAGCCTTAGATCTCAATTCCCTTCTCACTCTCTCCCTTGCTCAGGAAATGGAAAAAGCAAAAAAAAAAAAAAAACACAAAAAAAAACCCCAAACCACAGAGGGGTCACCTTTCAGCAGCTGATGCGTATTTACACTTCTTGTAAAGAAATATCTGAACACATAATCAGTTTATCTACATTGCAACTTACTGAATAACAGCATTTCTGAATGTAAGTTATATCAGCATGGCTGTGGATAAAGACTGAATCAGCTCAAATCCTATTACTCACTCTGTACTCTACCACCACAGGCTCTGAACCCTTTCCTCTGCTGGGCAAGGGATTTTGATAATATTAAAGGCCCTGGAAACCCACAGCTGTTTTAAAAAGTAACATGACCTGCTCTAGGAATCCTCTGCCTCTCCCAAAAGCAAAACTGGTTGCACATACATGCAGCACAGGAAGCAAATAGGAGGAATTAAAAGTGTGAGTGCAGTTCCAGAGCCATGACCCCACCAGGATTACAGACATGACGGGACAGCTCATTTCACTGCAGTGATAGATGGGTACAGGCTCTGCTGAGAGCAATTTAAAACATCACTGAACAAAGCCCAGGGCAAGCTCTTCTGTCTGGACTTGTGCTGAGCAGGGGGTTGGACCACAGAGCTCAGGAGGTCCCCTCAGACACACGATTCTGTGAAGATAGCTTTGTGAGTGTGCTCATAATTCTTTATAGGAAAATCAGGCTCAACCTTTACTTAGGAGGAATTTTCAGGCAGGAAAAAGCCCAAAATATTATACTCAACAGAAAACTTCATACATAGAAATTACACACTATTCCAGTGGGCTTCAAATAAAAGGACCCTGCAAGATTGTATCACAACATTACCAAAAAAAGAGGCGAAACATGGCAGTGTGATTTTCTTTCTCAACAGATTACATTTTAAACTAACACACCCCGAGGTAATTTCCATGCAAGCCCCCATCAATTCATTTTGCAGTGAATGGTTAAGCATGTCATTTGGGTTTTTTATATGGCAACATCCTTCAAGCAGCACCTTTGGCTTACCTTCGTCATGAAACCACAATCAGAAGAACTTCTATAAATGTCACTTGCTATTTATGGAGCACTTCATCATTTCAAGGTAAAGTGGACAAACAAGTTAATATTTAACACAGCTCTTGGGATTATGGCACCATTTCACCATTTCAGATGAGAAAGAGAAGGGCTGCAAAATCTCCTTTAAGGAAAGCTGATTTTGGGTGCCCATTCCTGGGCTTCTGGGGATTGTGAGACCTAACCTACAGGTTGCTGCTGTACAGGTTATGTCTAATAATTTATGATACATTCAAAGAACTCTTTAGTCTTAGAGATAGAACCCACTACTTAATAGGTTTTTTTTTCTCTTTAAATGAAAACAAAACTCCACACATGGACTTGCACAGTCCTTTATTGTAGTATATTGCAGTGGGATCTTTACAGTCAACAAGATTTTAGGAGTTCCCACAAGTTACTAAAGATCCTATGTGTCCAATTATACAAGACACTGAACTCTGCAAAGGATCAGCTAACATGGTAAACTGCTGAGCTTCACATCCTGTAAAATCTATGCAGGTCCTGAGAACAACATTAAACAGTATTTTTTGCCTTCTTTCCTTAGATCTTAAGAAATAATTACTTAGATTTTATTTTAATATTTTGGAAAGTGGAAACTTGTGCCAAGAATATAATACTTCTTACCATAATCCTCATATAAATCACTCAAACCAAGTAGATTGTGATGAAAACAAACAAAAATTTAATTGAAATAAATATACTAAATAATAGGAATTACCAAATCAACACACAGGTACATAAAACCATCTAGACCAGAGGGGATTACATGCTGCAACTCCTCCATTACAAGTAAGGGATTGGAAAATTGATAATGCAAAGCAGAAAACCCCCCTGGAAGGCAACCTCACCATCTGTCTTATCTCAAACCCCAAGGGAATTAAACAATAAAAGATAATAATTTTCCAGCAGTGATGGAGCAGTGCAGAGTAGGGAACAAGAACCAGGCACAGCTGAGAGACTAATGTTTATGAAGCATTTTTCTAACACAGTCCTTTATGTCTTCTAGCAAACATTAAGCCTTAGGGAAGTGCTACAACTAACTTTGTCTTATAAATGATGAAATTTGAAGTATACTAGTAATTCGCCCAAAGAAACCAAGTAACCAATTAACTAAGTGAACAACACAGTTCAGAATTACTCATTTCTAGAACTGATGTCAGAATCACAAAAATACACTTTAACAGAAGTTTCTGTACTCCGCCCCAACTCTGTGCAGCTTTTGAACTTCCAAATGTATTAAATTCCACAAGGTGATGCTGTGTTAACAGAGTATTAATTATACAGTTTTAAATTATTTCATCTAATCAATAACCTATGAATACTGTTTTTGAGGAATTTGCTATGACAAACTGAAAACAAGCAAGACTCCAGAATTTGGACTTAGAATTCCTAAACAGTCCATTTTATCAGAAGAGACTATAAACTTCCTTACTAATCTCAAGATTAGACATGTATTGAAAAGCTACATGTAAAAAAAAAAATTATGATTGCAAGTGTGCAGTATACTGTCTGTGTGGGACAATAAGCATCATCAGGTTTTGCCTTATCAACAAACTGAAGCGTTCCTGGTTAGAAAGAAAGATACAAAATATTTGGTTACCACATTTCCCTACTGTAAGTTTTCCCCGTTTTTCTCTGATACAAATGTTACTGGCCATGACACAGAACACAGATAGAGCACTCCTCAACTGGAGCACAGAACTTGATGACTTTCCTTTAATCATCTCTTTTTCATTAACATACTTTTAAAATATGCATACCTCTAAGAATGCAAACCACAAAATCCTATAAAATTCTTATAATTGCACAGGTATGACTTAAGATTAAATTGTTATAAACAAAACAGAATTATCAGAATTTAATTTTACTTGTCTGTGTTTAAGATGTATTGCACATGAGTTTCCCATAATTTTAAGAAGTTTTTAGCTTCTGAGCAGTTTTCATTGTGACTACCTGCTTTCCTGAACAAATTAAAATGTCAGCAGCCTTTAGAATACAACCAGATTAATCACAGGGTCCTTGGATAATTATCACATGAAGTTTGCATGTGTGTTAGCATAAGCTTTCTTTGTACAAAATATATGTAATTCCTCCAAGTCAGGTAAGATGAGATAGGCTCTAAGACGTAGTGATCCTTAGATGAATATAAATCCTTCCTACTTTTTGTTGTCCCAATAGAAATAAAAGCTGTTCTGCAAACCACCCAGAAAGAATCACCACTAGCAGCAGATTTTGTTACACATTCATTTTGACTTCCCAAAAATCAAATTAAATAAATAGAGCTTGCCTATGCAGAAATGCATTCAGATATTAAAACTAGTATGTGTTTTTCGTAGGTAAAAAAAAAGCTGTAGAAAAGTATAAATCCTCATTTTCCTCATTTTGGATTTAAAATAAATCCTCTGAGTATCTATGCAACCTAGAATCAAAATTACTAAGCTTAAAGATTCATGTAAAGAAGCTTTACTCTGGAAAAGGCTTGCTGTTTATGTGCAATTGGCCAGAACTGGAACAAGCATGAAGGGCAGCACAAAAGCACAAGGGCACAAGATGGAAAGCAGAAGAAGAGGTAAAACGGAGAAAAAACACCAACCCACGTTTGCACAGACTGGACTGCATAACAAGCTCAGCTGGTGTGAATTAGTATAAAAGCTCCTCCAAGATCAGTGAAGCTGTGCCAATTCAGACCAGATGAGATCTAAGCTGTCACTAGCCAAATGGCAAAAGAAAAAAGAATCAGCCCAGTCCTTATTTATTTCAAAATATACCATTGGTTTCACTGCTACTGTTCCTTGTTTCCGGCAGCATAAGCAGGAGAAGAATCAGAAATATTTTATTTCACAGGTCTGCACATAAACATCTACTGACTGCACAACCGGTTAAGCTATCCAACACCATCCTGTAACAACATTGCAGATCAGATGAAATTCACTTTACATCAGATTCACAAAAAGCACCAGAAAGTCACAACAGAAAAAGAGCTGCAATTTTTATCAGAAGCCGTATCACTGACTT
Organism: Cinclus cinclus; assembly: GCF_963662255.1. Lineage (NCBI taxonomy): Eukaryota > Metazoa > Chordata > Aves > Passeriformes > Cinclidae > Cinclus > Cinclus cinclus. The sequence continues at coordinate 67,727,466 of NC_085046.1, forward strand.
TGGAAAATTTCACATTTAAAAAAATTTAAAAAAGAATTCAAAGGTTGTAAACATGTAGAGGAAACCAAGAAGAGCAAAACCAGGCCAACATCAATGCCTTTGCCAATATGAGGAGATGAAAGAAATTTGGACCAGCACCTGCACTTTATTCCTCTCTAACTTCTTGACAGAGTCCAGCCATGATGCAGTTCTGCACAGCAAACATACTCACAGCACAGACAGATAGCTGAACTCCGTAAAATCACTGGTCCCATTGTTCATGCCTTGCTTTAGCTTTAGTCAAAATTTACAGCACATTCAGACAACCCTCTCAGATGAACAAAATTGCCCTTTCCCCTCCCTACCTTGCTGATAGAGACTGCAAGGTTGTCTCTGTGGTATACAAAGGCTAAAAGTACCCAGGCCACCTCCTGAACAAGCTAATTCTGCTTCCTAGTCAGGTCAACAGGAAGCTCCAGAAAGAACAATTTATCCTACTTTCTTGCTGAGGTAAACTAGCCAGTTCTGCTGTAGCTAGTCTGTGGCAAATATATACCAAGGATTTACTCATATACCAAGACTGCAGAACATACCTGCCTCTTCAGGGACCCAAAACCTGGTATACCATTCCCCAATCTTCTGCTCTCACCACTAATCTCAAGATAAACTAATCACTACATCATCTTTATTGATCTAGCTTAAACTGGCAAACCTGCCAGCTATTATCACAGAATCATAATTCTGTACTGATCCTCACAGATTTTTTTACCTCAAAATTCACAGTCATACAGACATGCTATAATAGGAAAACTGCAGTGTCTGCCTTTATCAATCTCTCCTCCCTTTGAATCCACATAAAGAAAGGAAGGTGAATTTGTACAACTGCACTTCAAGCAATGCACACAAATAGTTATGAAGATGTACTGCTGTCTGCCCTTATATTGCCCTACATTTTATGATCATGAAGACTACCAGAAAAACCAAAAGACTACCAGACTGAAATGCTGACAAAAACCTATATGAAAAACATCTCCCACTCCTTGCAGCCACCACTGAAGAGAACAGATATTTTCACCTGCATTGTACAGTTATTCTGGCTTATGTCACACATACACATGTGACAAGATGGAACACAGTACTGGGAGGTGATTAGAGGAAAAAAAAGTATTGTGTTGCAAGAAGACTGTTGATAATATCAATTTGATACTCTTGGACTGAGCCAAGAAGCATACACTTGGATCCTCAATACCACAATGGGGCTCTTCTAAGTATTTTCCATGGTTGATACACTTGCTTTTTAACACCTCTATAAATTTGATTCAATAATAAAAAGTAAGACAAGTGTAAATCATCAATAAAGATTTAAAAGGATCCCAAAAGCTTACACTGGTCTCTCAAGGTAGCGTAAGTGTAGGTTTCACTAGTGAAATAAAGGCACAAGGCTATCACTCATGTTGTTAAATGGTGCTTGTCAAAAAAAAGCCAGGTCTGATTATTTCAACAATAGCAGTCAAATCCATCTGGTGCTCAGTGACCATCCAGAAATCACTTACAAGCTTCAAAGGACTGAGTTACTATTGCACATCCTCCAGATATATACACAAAATCATTACTAATCAATTTTTATTTTTTAAGAAGTTTTCTTTGGCCTTCTAACCTTAAAGCTCAGCTGAGTGACAACAAGGGTTTGTGGATGAATTCAGAGCAAAATGATGCTAGGGTGTACTTTTGAAGTAAACAGTAAACACTGCACCCACACCTATCTGAGTTCTAATTCTGTGATATTTGATTCTACAGTTCAATGAAGTGTCTTCCACCAGGTGTGTTTTTGGGGGAGCACAGGCAGAACAAAAAGGAGCTGTACATCATAGAAACTCTGGTTTTATAAGCCTGATGATTACAAAATTCAGCAAATGTTTACTTCTGGACATAAGCTCAGCTTCAGTCCTGCAACTAGAAGTGCCCAGCAACTAGGCATCACTGAAATTGATGATGGTCTGAGAATGGTGTAATTGCAGAGACCTTGCAGAAGTAGGACCACAATGATTTATTATTATCACACTCAACAGCAGAGCTGATCACAGTGGAACATACAAAGTACCAAAGGAAAGAATTCTCTGAAAAACCTCTTGAGATTGTCTAGTTCAATGGCCTTGGTTCCAGCTTGGCCACCTAGAGCTGCCTGCCCAGAACTGGGTCCAACCGGGTTTTGGTATCTTTATGAAACACCTCAACAGCAGTCAAAAGCAAATTATTACTCTACACAACTCTCAACTGCTCTTCCACATCATCACGAAGAAGAGACGAAAATATTTTTAATCCATCCCTCCTCAAAAAACAGGCACAAACTAAAGTTTCAAAAGAATAAACATCTGGTTTTGATGGGGTAGATGGAGAAGAAAACATGACCAAACCTACCTGCATCCTTGGATTTATAAGAGACCATGATAAATGTGTGTTGATTATTTGCTTAATACATCTGGAATGTGTTTCCTCATTTATGCAAGAGGATGGTGTTGGGTTTTTCCACACAAAGAAAGATCCTCCACTGGGACTCATAAAGGCAGTAATATTTTAGGAAGCTACTATTACACAAAGAATAGTTGAGATTGTCTTGCATTTTCTTGTTCACGGCTTTATAATTAACAAAGTAAAAATGTAGGCTGTTATGTTTGATGGAAGTTTCCCCAGAGAGATCAAATAATCTACAGCAGCAACAGCTTTCTCTAATTCTGAATATAATTATAGGAGTGAATTTCTTTTTATGGTGTTAACAGTAATGGTTAAGTAGATGGGTCTTAGTGATTGCCACTTGCATTTCTAAGGATGCCTGCACGGGAGTTGGGTTGTTCTTTGCCACAACTTAGGACACTAACTAAAGTAATACTGTTAGTAATACTGGGGTTCCGCTGGGTTCCATCCTTGGCCCAATCCTGAATGCAAGACTTGAAGGAATATGAAGCAAGTTTACTACAATACTAAATTGGAAAGAGCTGTCAACTCCCTTGAGGGCAGAGAGGACCTTCGGAGAGACCTTGACAAGCCAGAGAGATGGGCAACTACCAACTGTATGAAGAATAACAAGGGGAAGTGCCAGATTCCGCACCTGGGATGGAGCAACCCTGGTTCTGTGTATAGGCTGGGGAATGAGAGGCTGGAGAGCAGAGCCTTGGAAATGGATCTTGGAGGCCTGGTTGTTGGGGAATTGAATGAGTCATCGTGCCCTGGCAGCCAGGAGGGCCACCTGTGTCCTGGGGACATCAGGCACAGCATGGCCAGGTGGGCAAGGGAGGGGATTGTCCTGCTCTGCTCTGAGCTGGGGCCACAATATATAAAAGACATTAAGCTATTAGAGAGTGTCCAAAGGAGGGCCACAAGGATACTGAACGTCTGGAGGGGAAGCCATGTGAGGAAGAACTGATGACATTTGACTTGTTCATACTGGAGGAGTCTGAGGGGAGACCTCACTGCAGTTACAACTTCCTTGTGAGGGGAAGGGGAGGGGCAGGCACTGATCTCTTCATTCTTGTCACCAGTGACAGGAGCCAAGGGAATGGCCTGAGGGGGAGGTTTAGGTTGGATATCTGGAAAAGGTTTTTCACCTATAGGGTGGCTGAGCACTGGAACAGTCTCCCCAGGGCCATGGACACAGAGCCTAACAGAGTTCAAATAGCACTTGGACAATGCTCTCAGGCACATGGTGTGATTCTTGGGGTATCCTGTGACAAGAGTTGGACTCTATGACCCTCATGGGTCCCTTCCAACTCAGCATATTCTATGATTCTGTGAATAATTCATGCCATATTAACAAATGCATGTTTATTATTAGGGGTACTTTATATCGACATTTTAATGCTGTATCTGGCATCAGAACTGCAAGTTTAAGAAATGATAATCAGAAAAATAAGGACTGACAGACTTGTACCCAGAAACATGTTTTTACAAAATTTGATCCTTTTAACCATTAAAAAATATAAGATCTCTGCTATGCTTAGTGGAGCTGTAAGATAACATACACAAAAGTGCATATTTACAGACAGATAGATAGATGTCTACATAGCACACAGACACACAGTCTTTCTGAGCTAGTATATTTTGAGTTTTAAAGAAAAAGCTTTTTCAGCCAAAATGGCTGATAAAAACAAGCATGCTGATGAAACACACTTGGAATCAAGGCTTAGGAGGGGTGCTTTAGAAAATAATACAGTACAATAGCTGAAAGGAGCAGCCTGAAGAATTATGCCAAGAACAGACAATACTCATCTCCTGATGGCCTAAAATAACACTAAACATCAGCCTATGCCCCAGCTTTAAGGTATGAACTGAGGCTACTACAGAGCAAGAAAGCAGTGCCAGCATTTCTCCCTCAGTACTGCAGGGGCATATGCTCCTACAACACTCAGGACCAACATCAAAGATGCCCAACACCTACTGTGGCTGCAGACACCACAGAAACTCCTCTCAGTCTGCATTTTTTCAAGAAGATTGAATTTTCTGTCTTCTGTCTAGTCACACACATCTGAAGAGCTCTTTCACCACTACAGCTCTTCTTCACAGAGAAAAATCTTCCTGCACAATAAGGTTCTACACCCTGAACATCCTTCTACCTTTAAGTTGTATCACCTGCCCTTCTCCTGACTCCTGCACTTTCCCTCTCATGATTCACCTTACCTAAACCCAGACTGCTGTCTGCAGAGAGGTGGTGTAACAAGCTGAAAGCACAGACAGTAGTTAACTGTATATTAACACTTTTCATTTTGCTTGATCCCTCTACTCTTTGACAAACAGGTACAATAATGAAATTGGGTAACACAACAGCTGTCAAGACCCCTCAGATTTTCAAACATATAGACACATACAGCTTAGCAGTACAGTACACTCTTCAAAATGTAATAAATGATGATGTGTGACCATATTTCAAAAGAAAGACAAATCACCTCTCACTGGCATTATTTTCAAACGAATTGTGGACTTTGGCCCCTTAGAAAGAAGACTATTTTCAATATAGGCACCAGTAGTAGGAACCAAAGATTAAAAAGTATGGCCTTCTGACTTCTACCTCTTTTAAGTACTAATAGCGAAAATATCAAGAGCACATAAGAATGAGATGGTACTGCAGGATTCTAGTTACATGTGTCCAGTAACGTCCAATGCAGTTGCACTGACATTACCACTGAAACAGTTACTCATTACTCATTTTCACTACTCAGGTGTATCACCACACAACAGACACAAAATGCAAGATTTTCTTGCATGAGTTTCTTCTGTTGGAAATGAAGGAAGCATGTTCTGTTCATCTTTACTGTCCTGATTCTCCTTTGGGAAGCAGCTACAAAAACATGATAGCTTCAAGGCTCTCTCATGTTTTAATCAGCTTCTGGCACAAAATTTGATGACATGACTAAATATAAACACTTCTGATAGCATCAGGTATGGAACAATCCAGACAAGAAGAGAGGTGGGGGATAATCCTGTAAAACAAGAATGCAGAGAAGCTAGTAAAGCAAGGCACTCAGATTCTACTTTAATTTTACTCCTGGGACCAAACACCATGGGTAAAGAAGAGCCACACACTCATAAATATCAACTTACTTACTCTATTCTTCTGTGAAATAAACCCTCTCTTTTCCCTGAGCTCCATTTAGGACAGTGGCCACAGAGGAGGAGACAGCTATCAGGCAGTACTGTATTTCCAAACAGATCCCAAAGATCACACACTCAAAGGTCTAGTCTCCCCCACTATTCTAGAAAAAATACATTGATGTCTGACATTTCAGACACTATTTTGTTTTGCTTAAAAATAAACTTGTAGGAGAAAAAAAATTATAAAAGGTAAACAATCATCAGATTTCCCCTTCTTTTACTTAATTGGGAATATCTGTGAGCAAAATTTACAGTGCAATGTTCTTGCATCATGTGTGAATGTTTGACTGCATGCAGTTATGCTTCTGAAACAGTAAGAATAAAGAATGTGAACAAAGAGCACTAGAGGAGTACAGAGTATTCAGCAAACACCTTAGGAAACCATAATATCAAATTCTGATTCATCTGTGATGGAATTATGCTACACTGAAAAGTATAATTATACATTTTGCCTTAATTAAAAAATGCTCTTAATACTATAACAGAAAGTGTCTGTGATCTTCTGTTGACAGCAGTTGTGCACACTATAAAAGACTAAAACTGATGTGCCCAACCTGCACAGTTCAGTCCATTTTGGTCTTTTTGTTAACCTGTTATTCACAATTATGCTGGCTTTGAAGCATTATCATGTAATAAAACCAGCAATTGAACAGTATCCAGGATCAGTGGTCATTCATACATTCATTGACCCAATAATTTGAGCATGTTCAGTAGAATACATGAAAGCACAGATGTACTTAATAAGAACATTCACCACAATTTTTGTATATAAAAATGGTTAAGCAAAGGACTGAAATCTTTCTGAATCCTCAGGGCTTTTTTTTTTTTTTGCCTCTGAGACAGCAATGTAGCTAATTTATTATACACATTTTTGTCAATATTTACATGAAAAATGGAAAAAAAAAGCCATCTTGGTAGGATTCAAGAAATAATTTTGCTATTCCACCATCCTTACAAAACTGTCACACAACATCAATCCTGTCAATCAACAGTGTCAAATTTTGAAAGCATCTCCTTTTTTTTTCTGATTGGTTAGTACTACTGCATTTACAGAAAAAGGTTAGCCAGGTCAGATTTCAAAGATGACCAGCTCTTAAAATAATCTGACACTTCAAGCAACAGAGAATAGAGACTGTTAAAGAGTGTAGCCTGCAAAATAAAATCCTTTGTTGAGAATACATAGCCTTTTTTTCAATAGGAAAAAGTACGAAAGCATACATTCTTTAAATATACATTTTGCCTCTTAGCTTTACTCCACAAAGCTGCTCTACAGCACTGAGAGCATGGCCAATAATTTGCTGTTACAACCTGACTTTCCTGATACAGTCTTGCTTTTGAACTTCTGAAAGTCCAAATTCCCAAATACTCTTGTCCCACTTCATGCAGTCTGTTCCATTTTTGGAACACAATTACTAAAAACAGTCTTAATTAGCATTATATAACAGGAATAAAAAAAAAATAAAAATTCAAAGAAACAGCTCTATATTTTGGGCATTGACTGAGAAACAGTATAACTGATCCATCAACAGTCTCTGAAGCAAACTGCCTGATGAGCAGCATTAATTTCACAATCAATTAGAAACTTTTTTTTTTTTTTTAATTAAGCATATGTAACTAACAACACTGAAAACTGAGGTATGGCAAGCTATGGAATAGGAGGATAAGGGGAAATAAATTTACCATCTATCATCAATATATAACATATCTTTCTCCCTTTCTCCCAAATACCCATACTGTGCTGCCTCTTCCAAAAGTTAAGAACAATGTATCCAAAGCATTTCCATGCTGTCTTAATTGAGTAGCATAAGTGCTGTATTTCTAGCCCTCACAAAGCAGTGTTTAAATTACATATTGATTGGATAGAAATGATGAGACCTATCACTTGAAGGTCCAAATCTGCTTGCACTCCCTCTGACAGCTATGTCCTAGTACTACAACAGGTTTACCTAAGTATTCCTCAGTAAATAATGAAAAAACATCCTCCTCATGCCAGGAACTATAATTTTGGAGCAAAAGAACTTCTAACCCTTAGAATTTATTCTGTTTGTTGCAACTCATGACTATCATTTTTACTCATGTAGATAAAACTGTGCTGGAGTGACTGGTTACTTTGAACAACTATCCTTTATCCCTATTAAAATCTTAACCCATAATAATTGTTACAAATTAACTATCACAATGGGGGCCATCATTCCACTAAGGTCCTTCTTTCAAGGAATGGTAGAGAAGTAGGTCATCCTTCATTTTTCTTGTCCTTCTCCCCCCTCCCCCCCCCGCGCCCCCCCCCCCCCCCCCCCGACATTACAAACTTTTCTCCTGCTAGTACCACCCATCTTTATCTCCAGAAATGTGTCTTGCACAACTGGGGATGGTGGTCAAACATCTTCCAGTCAATCCACTTCCAAACCTGAAATTAAAAGTGAATGCAATCTGACTCAGAATGCAAAAAATGCCAGAGTACAAGTAAGTCCTGAAGAGCACCTGCGTACATTAAGTACTTGTAGGACCCTTCTTATTTCAGATTTTCCTGAGGGAAAAGTATTAGGTACCCCCTACTATCTGATACCATCACCTTCACAGAATGGCTTTAGTGGGAAAAGACCTCTGGAGATTGTCTGGTTAAACCCTTCCTGCTCAAGCCAGGACTTGAGCAGGTTGCTCAGAGCAATGTCATACAGCTGGGCTTTTAATATCTCCAAAGAGTAAGGTGGAGGTTTTTCTCCACAAATGTGGCATCATGTATTAACATCCTGAATTAACCCCAGCAGTATGGGGTGAAATTACCATAGCCTGAGCTGGACCAAGGAAATGCCCCAAAAGCATGCTAGCCCACTCTGAAGAATAAGCTGCTTGGAACTGCTACTTGATCAACTCATGCAGTAATCAGAAGAGAAAAAAAAAATACAAGGATCAATAAAGAGAACAATACATTCTTGTTAGGTAAACACAGAAACGCTGGAATAGGAAGAAGCAGAACCGTAAATAAGTGAAACAATAAAACAAACTCAATTCTGGCTGACAACTCTACTTCATTTTTTGGTGTCAGAACAAGATTTCTCCCATACTCCTAAAGCTGAAGTGTTGTCTCAAGTGTTCTTACTGATGGAACACTGCTTCAGAAAACTATGCCTTGTTCTGGTTATAGTCAACAATTCATACCTTCACTGAAGGAACTATGGAAAATAAATAGGAGATCAAAGGAAATCTCTGACGTCTTTTATGATTGTCTTTGGCGTTTCAGATCATGCCTCTCTTAATTCCCTACTAACTTTGGAAACCTCATAAAGTAATGATTTTGCTGATGGCAGCATGTGTGACTCTATACTAAGCTTGAAAATACATCTCTTTGATGAATGAAAGGAGATCTTGAAGTGCTAATTCCTCCAGCAGTCTTTTCTGCTCATTTATCATTTCTCATGAAGCAGCAAGGAAACACCTGAGTTGTATCACTCTGCGATTCACATTCAGGAAGAGCTTCTGGGACAGTTTGTTTTACATGTTCTGATTATTTTATTAACGTAGACCTTTTAAAAATTAGGCACAACCATTAGAATACAGTTTCCTTTTTCACCATTTCCTGAATTTAGTTATGATTTATGCATACTGTATATGAGCTCTCTTCAGTGGGGGGGTTCCTTTGCAACTCAAATTCTTCAGCAGTACAAAGGCACCTACCTTCTTTTGCCTGTGGTAATGCTTTATAAAACACACCATCTGGAAAACTGAAACTTGCACCTACTACACCGTCTCATAATTACACTCTGGAGGTGTGTAATGAGAGTGAAATCTCATTAATCACAAAAATGGGAGTGAAGAGGGAGGGTCAGTCCCAAACTCTATTTCACTCGTCACCACCTTTCTCCCAGGAAGCTAAAAGAAGTCTGCTTGTTAAACCCTCCTAAACAACATATTTGTTCCCCTTTTATTACTACAACCATAGACCCGAATGACTATTTTAATGCAGGACTCATGTTAAAACACATCTTGAAGCACGTACAGGCAGTTTCATGTATTGACCTCTGGTTTTACTCCTCCACAGCTTTAATTCTGGGGCTTGAGTTACACTTTAAGTGTAAAAAGTAAAGGATGAATAGAACTCAGATCTAGAAACACTTCAGCAGGGTAAGGAGTAAGTTGTTTCAAATTTCTAAACCAGAAATGAAAAAAATGTCTTTCCATGCTGCCACCTCACTTAGTTTCACCAAGTCTTTCCATATTTAGCTTTACTTGTTGTTTTTTTTTTTGTCCCAGATTCTGACACAAGAATCTACAGCTTTCAGTGGTTTAAAAAGTGATGTTTAACTCTTGTCACAGTCTGAAGATATGGCTTAGAAGCAGAACCAAAGAAAACTAACCCACACCTAACATTTTAAAGCATGTTTTTAAATTGTCATCATCTGTGATGTCTTCGACTACAACTTGCAATGCTTCTATAGGGGCACGTAGAGTTGGAAGCAGCTGACTGACCCAGGCAGTAAGCTTGAATTGGCTAGTTTCTTCCAAACACTAAAAATTCAAAACAAAAGTTTTTAGTGTCAGGCTGCAGTAGCGAGCAAATTCTGAAAAACTGACATATATTAAAAACCAACAACGTGGAATCTATACGAAATGTAGCATTAAATACACACTCAGCTTTTTAGGTTTTGAAATAAGGGACCAGCAGCACCACAGTTTTCTGCACTGAACTGAGGTTCTGGAAACAGAGCCGGTTAAACTGCAGACCTGGCAAACGGAGAGGGGAGCAAAAAGCACAACACAGAAACACACAAGAGCTGTGAAGCTACTCCAGATGACATCACAGACAGCATTTTAATGCAGTGGTTGAAACAACAGCCTCTTCCCTCTTTCCAAAGGCCTGTCACTGGAATACTTTCCCAAGAAAAGGGACTTTAAGCACACATGTGGGACAGTGCCAAGTTAGTTGTTTGCAGAAGCTTTTAAAAAAATTTTAAATGGGTCTAAAGTGAGTCCAGACATGGCATTCTCTGATGCTCCAACACTCAGACCATATAAAGCAAATATCACATATACTTTGGTAAAAACTGCTCAAGAAAATCCAGATATTGCAGGCAGTTCTGATTGTCTTTATTATTGTAATGGCCTGGTGGAAAGGGAAGTCTTATATGGGACTGCAGACCCATCTTCCTGAGTACTCCATAAACAAAATCTAAGCACTCCAAAATCTAACCAAGGAGGTTACAGCCTAAATAGATGAGAGGAAAGAAGCATTCTTAATGCCATTTTTCAGATGAAGAATTGAGTAATAAAGTCATACAACACATGCTCCATAAGGGTGGTGAGGCCCTTCTACGTGCTACTTGACAGTTCACCAAGGGCAATTTATCTCTTGGTGCTCCATCATCCTTCACTTTCTAGCAGTGTCAAGGAAGCAAATTTCCCTCCCATTACAGGAGCAAAACAGCTCCTGTAGCACCAGGGAACCAACTCCCATTAGACACAGAGCATCATGACAATCAGATACCTCAGGACAACTTGCCCTAAATGGCCTAAAATCACATTAAAAAGACACAGACTTTCTGACTCTTCACCCACAACAATGCTATGGTTTTTGTGCTATTTCATGAAAAATTATTTTGACTCCTGTGAAAGTTAAGCTAACTCTTGTGTATAAGCTAAAAATTACTAAGTTGTGAGTGGACAGAGGATATGGTATATACCATCACTTAGGTGAGTGGCAAATTAAAGTACTTGTGTCCTTTAAAGATGATGCAATTCAAAAAAGGTCAGTACAGGATGAAGAAAATTCATTTTTGCAGCATTATCTTCTACTTCACTCTTTTGCCATTTTGCATTTGTCCCATGCCATTGACATATTCTGTTTAAAAGTTTAAACACTGCCAAAAGATAGCCACAATCAGCAATCCAAGACAAAAACAAAACTTTCACCAAGAGGGAGTTAAAAGATCTGATAGGATTATACAAACAACCTCTTTGCTTGTTTCTGTAGCTTTGATGATTTGTCTGCTTGGAAAGGTAGAAAAAAGTTCTAAAATAAATATTTCAAAAACAAGTCAAATTAAAAAGCTAAGCATTCAATGATTTACATTCACCTTGTTGATTTGGAACTGCTTCTGCTGAGGATTAAAATCCATAAATTTCAGAAGAATTAGTCTTGATTTTCAAGTATGCAAATTAAATAGCTGCATCTAAGATCATCTTTGATCCCTCTGTTACTGAGTATGACTATATTCTTTATGAAGAACACAAGAATTTCTGGATCCTACTCTGAGAATAGTTTTAACTTCTTACAACCCCATTAAAAATATCAGAAAAACAGCAAATTTTCTTTTGGAAAATGAAGGTGCAGTAATTAGGCATATTATTTCTAAATTGGAGTCAACTTCAGAAGGATATGGGGAAATAGAAGAAAAGCAATTTGATTCTAATGAAGCGATGTCAAACAAATTATTGGGTGGACAGATTTCTAAATACTCCATTCAAATACTCAAATTCTCTGTTCTTGGGAAACGCAAAATGTAGTGACAAAAAAAGAGTTTTCCAAATTTTTTAAGGACATATCTGATCCCAAGCTGAGACAGATTGGTGCATTATGCTGAGCATTTAAGAGACATTAGGGGAATTGAAAGAATTTTCAATGATGCTTGTGACATTCATTTTCAATGTTAATAACCTATTTACTATGATAGCAGCTTAATAAGATTTTGACTGTCACAAGTGGAATTACACTGCAATATGGCATACTGACATTATGAAGAAAAAAACCCACAGTTCCTTGCCCTCATCATTCAAATATTTTTAATCTTTATTTTAAGGAAATAATTAGGAGATATTTTCTCTCCTCTTTCTGCCTGCACAGGAAAATTCCAATCCCATTTGTTAGGATTCAAAATCTACTTGGGCACTGCAGCAGGTGCAACCTAACAGTTATCTTTGCAAATTTACAATCCAGAGTAGCCTTTTCTGTCTGGCTTTCCCTCTGCACAAACCCACAAATACTAAATATCACTGTTATGGGATATATAGGAAGTTCAAAGTTCAAGCTATACAAAAGTGCAAGCCTATCCCTCTCCACTAGAATTTGTGTGTTCAATTCTTGCTAAGCAAAAAGTCCACCTATCTTTGAAAGCCTGATGTATGTAACTATATTAGATCGAGTCTCCCACTTCTCTTATGTGACTTGCTCTTATTGTTTTACAAATCTTGTTGCAAAAGTTGAAAGTACAATTAGCATTTCTGTAAGACTATCCACTTCACCAACACAGACTGGTCCACTTTACTGTAGACAGCCTATCACCTCTGCAAATTGTCTAAAATATCTCTGCCAATAAGAGAAACCACCAGATAAACTGCTTTATTTATGGGAAAGAATTCCTTTCTTGGGATAATCAAAAATAGCATTTTCCCCTACGTGCTTCCTAGGTGCAACACAGCACACGTACCGTGTAGGGAATGCTTAGAAGTGTGTATGCCAAATGCTTCCTCTTAAACTGAAAAAGAAAAATCTTCCTTTGTCCGGGAAACGCAATCACTTATTTCATAAAGATTTTCAGAAAGTAGTTTCAAGAGAGAACTAACATAAGTTTGTTCAAACTGGCATTTCAGTAGCTGTATCTTAAAATTAAAAATATCAGGAAACTTTAAAATGTTTGAGCATTAGACATTTGTATACCCTACCCACCTGTACTTTATACTGGTTTAATAGTAACTTAAAGTATTTCTAAATTCTTTCTTCCAGGAAATTTTAGAGCATATTACCACAGTAAGGTCATGATGAAAGTTCCCTACCTGGTGAAGATTGACACGGAATGTTTAATGTCTAATTGTTCTGCATCAGAGATTGTTTCTGAACATATTTTATATGTACCAATACTATAAATAAAAGGTACTTGGCCAGCCAACTTCCTTTACCAGAACCCCCTGCTTATTGCAGAGTCTCCATACATCTGAGATAGGCATGAGGACAGCTTCCAGCATTCCTCTGGTTTTGGGGCAAAACAAAGCTTCATTTCGTTTTGGCCTCTCTAAGGAAAACACAAAGGGTATCAACCACTGCAATTGTTTCCAGGGAATTGGTGATATGCCCAGCCTGCAAATAAAAATGCATTTCACACAGGTCACTAAACACCACCCATACAGTTATTTTTGGTCACTACTTACCTGGCCTAGATGCAGACTGGCAACCCGAGGGGGAAAGGCTCTGGACTGAGTTATTAATCCTCTGAACCACTGACTCCCCTGGCTTGGAGGGATTATTTGTCAAAACCCTGATATTTATCAGAAAACTGAGAGGAATCAGTACAACAAACACGAAAGGTCTTGGTATTTCCAATTTCATTTTCAATTACAGAAAATCTCTGGCAGGGCTACAAGTCCTTTTTGCACCGTAACAAACTGTTACTCCTCTAGTTCTTGAATTTGCACTGAGGAAAGAAAACGAACACCATCAAGTTTTGATTACACAGACAATGAAAAATACAAATGCCACAGCACAGGTGACTGGACACTACAGCTTTGTGCCTTGCACAGACACACAGCAGTGGTTCCAAAGTAGTAATGGAAATTCTCCAGAGCATCAGAACATGCTTGACAGTCCTTCAATTCCTTCACTCTTTACTGCTTATCCTTGTCCAGCCAGAAGTCAGGTTTTCTCTGTTTCCCAGTGGAAGAAGTTCTATGGCATATTTCAGAGTAATCTACATTATTCCACCAAGTCATAGGTCTATAAAACTTTGAAAGCTACTATTGAAGATATCAAAATAGGCACTGAGGTGACCTGCAATTTAAATCCTTTCTAACTGCATTATAATTATTCCAATGACTTACAAAGAGGTATATATGCCAAACAAGACAGTTAAACTACTGCGAAGCCATTATTAGAGATGCTGAAACAATGACAGCATAGGAAAATGAGTTCTTAAATTTTTAGGACTAAATCTACAGCATGAGTTTGCTCAAGGGTTGAAACAACTCCTTAAGATGCCTCATGGTGAGCCAGCATCAGCCTTTTAACCCAAGAGGTATTGATCCCCTGTGGCTGCGGGGCAGTGGAGAGATCCTCAGACCTCCTTGGAGAAGTACTCACCAATCTCCATTTCATTTCCCTCCCATTCAGAAAAGACAGATGCCAAAGCTATGTTCTTGAGAAGATGTGGCCACTGCCTGCACACTGCCAGCACCCCAAAGGAATTAAGCTATGCATTAGTCCTCTTGCTTCCCCATTCACTCAGAGATCTTCCCCCTTCACACACATAAGGCCAAAGAGAAAGACCTTGCTCTGCTTCTCAGAGCAAGCAAGCTGAGCAAGACACCAAGATAAGCCACCCAGGAGGAGCATAAGAAGTTCCAATATTTTTTTTTTATGTAGAGATGCATCTGAAGCCCTCCTTTCTGCCACTAGAAACTTTCCCCCAGTACCACAGGAAAACAATTCTGCTTCACAGCAGCAGTGAAAGATGAGAAGAAATAGAAATGCAGCAGAAAATTAAAGGCTATGAAAGCTGCGGCACAGACAGGGAGTGAGGAAATTATCACAGCACCTGAGACAAAATGAACTAGCTGTAATGGGAAAGGACAGAGATAGAAGATAATATAAGAGAAGCTAGCAAAACAGATGTTGGTGCAAATGAGTGGATGGGGTCAGTCCAGTAAGATTGTTAGTCTCCTACGACAGATATGGGATAACACTACATAAGACCCTAAACAACAACTGTTTAAAACTTTCAGACAGAGATGTATTAGAGAGATATGCCACAGTTTCAGAGTCTGAGCAAAAAAAAAAAAGGAAAAAAAATATTTCACCACTAAACAAATTACATAAGCGCAAGGCTGCAAAAAAGAAAAAGTATTAACACAAATTGGTTTAGCTGTACAAGATTTATCAAGTTAAAATAAAGTATGTTTTCAGGCTACATTCATTCGAGCTTCAATTATATCAAGAAAGGCACTGAAACAATCAAATTACAGACCCCCAAAAGCATTTAATAATCACAAAAATGAAGCAGATGCACTAATAAAATTAACATTAATAAACTAGGTCAACACTGAGAAGAGAAAAGAGTGATGGAGGAGGAAGAGAGCTCCACCCAGAGCTGCTCCTCCAGGGTGCCAGCTCTCTCCAGTGCTGTGCAGTAATGACTACAGATGATGCAGCTCTTTGACCTCTTTAAAACACACATTGCTCACACTGTCTCCGTAGAATCTCTGCTTGCTGCAGCAAGCATCCAAATGGTTCCTTAATATAGAAACCTGTGAGGAAATGCTCCCTCTGTCAGTAGTTTATCAACCCTCAGATTAGGAAAGAGGGCCTTTAAGCCCCACAGGCTTATCTGCAGTGCAGTAGGAGTCTGAAGAGGCGAGCAGAGGACCATCAGGCTCTCGAGGCATCCCATGATCAGTGGCTCAGGAGGTAATTTCAGCTTTCCTCACCACGAATATAAACACCACCTGCTCACTTTGCCTAAAATGATTAGAGAGAACAAACTGAATCCAGCTGTGTCACCCCTCTTCTGTTGCCCCTTCCCAAAGCTGGAAGTCACACCTTTTGTGTGAAAACTCCACAAAAAATCAAATGAATGAAAAGTAGTCCTCAAGACTTTGGCTCTTGGTGTTTTAACACATAAAACACTACATACAATAAACATGGAGACGTGATGATGAGTGCTAGCTGAACCAGTAAATGCAGTGGAGAGACAGAACTGCTCTTCTCCATCTCAGAATCTGACCCACTCATGTTACAAAACAGATGCATAAATAATTACAGTGATTATGCAGAGAAGCAAGATTATGCAAGTGCTAAGCACTGCTGTTATAATACAGATACACAAACGAGTATAAAGGGGCCTAGGGATGTAACATTTCTCTTTAGCTTTCTTAGAAGGGTAAAGAAAGAATGAGGAAGAGGAGGCTGGATAAATGCACTCAGAGGGAATTATTCAGGCAGTAAAGACAGAATTCCTGTCTTTCTGCCAAGTACTCCCTTGCTCACCTAGGGAAAGATCCAGCACAGCGGCAAAACCGCAGAGGTAGAAGCACAAAGGCAAAGAACTAAACTGTTCATTAAAACTCAGGATTGGAAAGAGCTGACAAGCAGTATAGTGCCACAGAAGATGATTTTTCTCAACCTTCTGGCACAGAAAAATCAGGAACGACTACCATCAGAAGAAAAAAGGAGAGGAAAAAGACCTGAAGGACAGAAAAAAAGTCACAGGTCAGTCCTGAAGAGCAGGGTGTGGTAGTGGAGATGCACAAAAGCTGTACATACAAGTGATGAAGCTTTCTTAAAAGACAATCAACTGTTATTATAAATACTGACATTACAACCACTACTTTGAAATCCCCCTCCTCAAAATGAAAGTTAATGTGAGATTGCAAAGACACCAAGATGCCTTTGGATGCAAAAGCAGAACATTTAGTGATGCACAGAGGATAAACCTCTGGCAGAAGCTCTAGCAAGTAATTGTAGAAACCAGGCTGGCTGTAGGCAGTCTGTCACATCGTACTATTATGTGCCAGTACAGGGAGGAAAGGTCAGGACAATCATACAATAACCTAAAAAAACCCAAAAAATAAAACCCAAAACAAAAAACCATCAACCAACCAACCAAAAAAAAAAAAAAACCAAAAAAACCTAAGAAACAACCAACCCAAAACCACCAAGAATATTTAAGCACATGAATACAAACCTTTAGTCTCAGAAGTGAGACCAAGTTCCCCAGGGGTGCAGGGGCCATTGCCACCTCATGCACCCCAGCCCATACACACTCATTCACAGCCTTCACCTCCTCACTGTGAGCTGCCTCAAGCTCTGAGCCTGAGTGTCCCTTCAGGTCTGTGGCTAGGGCAAGAGGTCACTGTTCCTCAGTCACTCACCCCTGCCTCTCCCCAGCAGGTGCCTCAAGCACAGGATGCATCCTGCTTTTCCCCCTGGGTCTGCCAGCACAGCTTTTGAGGGTGACTGGCCATTAACCAAGCTCCACCAGCCTAGTTTCATTAACAGAATGTTTACCTGCTGCCTCCCAGGCAGGCCAGGGACCAGCCTGAAGGAAAGGAAAAACCTGTCATGGAAAGCAAAACAAACAGGTGAGGTCAGGGACCTTTTAAACCAGCAGAACTTGGCTATGCTACTGGAGCCCCCAGCTGAAATGTCCCTGAAACCCTCAAGGCAGGAATCACCTCGGTCCTATTCCAAGACAGCATGAAGGATCTTTTAGCACCAGAAGAAAATCCCTGTCCCTTCTCTCTTTTCCTTAAGAGTATCAACAGATTTTAGGAGAAAGAAATCACTACAACGTTACCCAAAGACTACACAGTATTTATTGGAATTACAGCATGCTGCCTCAAACGGATATGAACTTATTCAGGCAACATAGCAGAAGATCAGAAAGACATATTTTAATCCTCGTCCAGTATTTTCAGTGCTGCTTCTCTTGTCCTTGTCTCTTACAGAATGCAGGGTCTATATGCCAATATTATAAATCCACATTTTCAGCTCATTTTATCCCCACTTTGATGAATAGTTTTAAATAATGCTTAAAATAGCATGTTCAATATGATACTGTGTGAAAATTCAAATTAAAACATTTTCAGGTAGCTTTGGTAAATTAGAAAAAAATGTTGTTCCTATGCTACAAAAATTGCCACAATCCCACAATACTTCCTGTCTTGAATTCCTCTTGTCCCCTGTAGCTTGAGTATCAAGCCCAGCTAACTACTGCTGCCACAGAAAACCTCCTCTGTAGAAATTTTCTCTATTAAAGGAGAAGCTCATGGATAAATTAAGAACCAAAGACAACAGATTTAACCCAAACTCCTACAGTAGTGTTTTTACCCAAGCTTTTGAAGATTTCTTTCCCATTCCTCAATTGCCCCAACAACTAAAAGGTTTGAAAGATTAATGTGACCAAAGACTATTTCTTAGTGATGCTGAATGCCAGAAACAAAGCCTGAGGTGAAATACAGAAATATGGAAAGACTAGTTTGGACAGGCTTTATTATGGTCAGTTTGTTATATCTCAATTACTGTTCATAATCTTCTTGCTTGTTTCCTCATAATGATGGCTTATATATCTTGTCTTCAAAAACCACCAAAGATGTACTGTCAACACATATAAATATGACTGTAAGCCACCAAGAGCCAGTTTTCTGGATATTTTAGACGTTGGCATACTGTTAGTAGGTAATTTATGTATCTATTTTACTGCAAGGTCTTCAGAGAATCTGTCACTTGAGACTGTGGTAAGAACCTAGCAAGGAGTAGGTGCCCCATAAATTTATTAATGTGCCATTGTTTATTGTCCTAGCTTCTACAAGTTCAAATAACATCTTGTGCACAGGACAATGCATTTAGTTCAATTAAAAATCACTGTATCTTTTTTTATTAAGTTTTCAGCTGCCAGAAATATCAATGGATTTTAGAACATCCTCTCCTCCTAAAAGGATATCTCAAGGATAACCCTAGAAAAGCTATACCAATTTTCCTTTGTCTGAAACCTCTGGAGATAAATGTCACACATTTCTTTGCAAGGAGAAAACAAACAAACAAACAAACAAACAAGCAAACAACATTTTCCCCACCTTCCCCCTGTTAAATGCAGCTTCTACAAATATTTTTGGTCTACAGGATCAAACAGATTGCCAATGCAGTATCCTTGCAGATCACCTAAATGAATGGGTGATCAATAGAAGCCCTCAAATCTAATAAAATACATAGATCACTTAACCCAGAGGGAGGAAGGATTACAAGTGGTTTACATGACAGTGTACGTGCCAGGACTGACGTCTGGGTATTTTTCACTAATACTATTATATCAACACAAAAAGTTCAGGGTTTTGTGCTCCTTAAGAGCCCAACAGCCTCAAACTCCTATTAGTTTGGAACCTGAGGGATTTTATATTACATACATCAGTGAAAGTAAAATCCTCAAATGAACTTTTCAAAACTTACGTAAAAAGCACAACTAAACATTATTTTCAGTGTACTGGTGCAGCAAGCAGAGGAAGACCCCTGGGTAATTCCTGTATATATGATTCTATGCCATAGTCAATGGCCAAGCCAGTCAGAATATGAAACAGCACCACTGTATTTTATAACTAAGGGCAATTCAGTCATAACTAGGAAGTATGACATAAAGGCAAAACCTACATCTATGTTATCTACCTACTTACCTATCAATTAACTGATCTGCAAATTGCAACTTCAGTTCTGTACTTCCTTTTTATTAAAATTACTATTCTTTTCCATCTGTAAAGAGACTAAATGCAGTTCTTTTGTTTCACTCACGTTTTACAAAAGGCTCAGCTGCAGAGCTTCATCTTCTCCAATACCTGCATCTCACCTCTTTTGTCTAGCAACTTCAACCTCCACACAGGTGGATGTGAGTCTTCCTAAAGTCATGTATACACAATACAACTGAAGCCTCAAAGCCTCCCTTTCTCATTCAAGTTCAACAGAATTCTCCTTTTTGCTGCCCAGCTCTTTTTGTTGCTTTTTTTTTCACACTGAAGTATCCAGTGCTTTGGTGTGATGTTACAGTGCTCTTGGTCAGATCATGGTATTTTACAGTACCTCCTTGAGACTGTCCAAGTAAGAGCAAAGAACACAGAAGAGGAAAAGAAGTTCTGTCTTCATATACTGTCACACAGGCTGATAAAATCACTCAGGATGGGTGGAACCGCAAGATGTCATCTAATACAATCATGTGAGCATTTAGATACTCCTGTTTCTCTTGGGCTGATCCACTAAACAGTGGCATAAAATCTGTCCTTAATATAAGTGAGTTTTTTAAAAGCTTTCTTTTTTTCAGGATGTTTTAGAAACAACATTCAGGAAATGTGATTTTTCAACCTGCATCATGGCTTAAAATGAAAAAAAAGTCAAAACATTTCATAACAAGAAGTGATTCAATAATTCAGAAATATCTGTGTTATCAGAAAAATTTTCTCACAAATGAACCATATTCTTTTAGAGATTAAATTTTGAATAAAAATAACATCTCCAGCCTAAAACAATATTTTAATGAGAAAATATATTAGCAGTCCTAAACCTTGCCCTGACAACTAATGTTTGCACCTAGTGGAAGCTGTGCCCGTTTGGATGCATAGGTGTTTCTGCTGATGTTTTGTAGCAGCAAAGCCCTTTGGGGGCCACTTATTCTCCTGTCTGTGGGCCTTCCAGCATCATTACATTTGTCAATCCAAAAATCCAAGCCAAGCCTGGCTGCCAAACAATCAAGAGCATGTGCACACAGACACAGACTAATCGATACAGTTCTGACTTTAATTCCTTTATGAACAGAAGTAAAATACTAATTTACTCAGAAACTCAGGCTGCAGAATATTCTCCCTCATGAGCTGAACTTTTTGCTCTTACACCTGCATGGCCTCCTTAGGATGAACAAATATTTGTAGCTGATAGCTCAGTGAATTATCACAGGGCAAGTAATGTTGTAACAGCTACCAGAATATGATGTTAAAAAAGATGAGAGACATAACAGACAGACCTGTAATCTTCAAAGCAGTTTTACATGGGAACAAACAGAAGCATCCAGGCCACTCATGACTTGTCAGTTAATAATACCATCGCTTCCTGTTCTAATACTGCACTGTAGCACAAGACAAACATTTATTTTGTGAGTCTTCTGGCAAAACTGTATAAATAACAATATCCCTCATCCAAACATGACATTTTTATAACATGTTGTACGTGAATTAATTGAAATTCAAATTCAAATGCTTTCTGCATGCACAGTTGGAAGCTTGTCCTGTCTCCTAGCAAAGCGTGAGCTCTAGCAACCAAACACTACCATGCAAAGTTGTCAGATAAGTTAGGGAGGAAATTCCAAATAAATTATTTTCAAGGCACTGTCTTTATTTTAAGCAAGGAAGAAGTACTTATGCAGTGAGTCCTTAGCTACAGACAAGCCTTCTTATGAAGGAAGAACTCACACCAACATAAAGCTTCATTTATTTCTAGATATGAAAAAAAAAAAGCATAATGGAAAGAATGTCTTCCACCTGAAGCAGCTCTTAAGCCATATGATACAGGGGCTGTAGTGCGACATTACCACTAAACTGAGCCAAAAGTTTATTTCAGTATGTTCTACCTGTCTCTACCCTAAATGCCAACAAGGCAGGAGGGGAAGCCAAAGCTGCTGCTCGTGTGGGAGGTGAATCTGCTGCACCAGCAAGGGGAAAGCTGAGCTGGGGCTGGTAGAGGAGGTCCTTGTGCCTGCTGAGGAGCATGAAGGGATAGAGGGAGAAATGCTGAAGTGGAGGCTAGATTTCTCTTTTCTGTGTTGCAAGTACAAATCAGGACTGGAGAAAACAATCAAGATGAGGAGAGACAGCTGCAGACCTACTCCCCCTGCATGTGATCAGAACACATACTGCACTTATTGGTAGTAATGAGGATGAGATACTAATCCCCTTCTAATCACCCCCTGCTCCCCATGAGTCTGTCCCTCAGCAACAAAGACTCCAGTTTTAGAACAACTGTTTGCTAACCCATTACAACCAACCGGCACAAGCAGACAGGCCTGAAAAGGAAATAAACTACCCACTCATTTAAAATAAGAGTGCAACCTTTGCCTGGCTAATACCTGGTAAAAAAACTGCATGGATGGTTGGATAGCAGACACACCAGACATTGTCCTTACTATTTTGGACTGATTCATTTGAGAGGTCATCTTCCAAGAATAAGTAGCCAAATAAAAGAGTTATCAACTTAATCTCCTGTTTAATGTTGCAGTTGTTTTCACCCTTAGCCTGTAAGGCACAGAGTAAATGGGAGCATAACTGAGAAAGTGTGTCCAGACAAAGAATCCACAGTTTGAAAAAAACTGGATAACTGGAGAGGACCAAACTGCAAGACCATAATGCTAAAATGGAAGCTCTCAGAGAAAAAAGAAAGAGTTTAATAAGATTAAGATTATAGAAGTCAATTACCAGTCAACTGAAAATTATCCATCCTCAAGAAAAGTCACAAACACTAATTAGCTTGCATATTTCCAGCAAGTTGACTTAAAAGAACTTTGTTGTGGAATTATTTTTAAAACACTAACATATTACTCACACAGAACTTGTGTTTCCTGACAAACATTTGATCATTAAAGGCATCAAAATCAGATAGGGGGCTTCTTGCAGGTTATCAGTCTGACAGCAAAGTTGTATTTCTCTTTCTTAAATAAAAAATAATAGTAATATTTAAAACACAACATGATTTTTTAGCAGATGAAAACAGTCTCAGCTTTGGTCCCTTCTGGGATATTTTTTCTCCTTTGTAGAGAAGAAAGTAAGCCAGTAATTACAACATGCAGCTCTAAGACCAATTAACAATCTGCAACATGCCCCACTTCTTTTATCCTCCACTGGTAACGCTACAGGCAGCATTAGCTGTCTAATAAATAGGTGAGCACTGCTTAACACTTCGCAAGGTTTCAGCATTTCTCTTCACCCCTGGCATCAGTTCTCTCTCTCCCTTAGCTATTAGCAGATCAGTCTGGCAGTATGCAGATGCTGTTCTGTTGTGTGCTCCAAGACACACACTGCCTTTAGGCTCCCTTGGGCTATGAAAGGCAGGTGGCTTATTCATGTTCTGAAGAGAAAGCTTCACTAATGACCTCGCAAAGGTCTCCAAGAGATATTTTTTTCCTAGTTAATCAGCCAGACAAAGAATTTACTTCTATTTAGGAAGGGTGGATATTTGTAAGGCAGCTTTGAGTAGGAAGGGGCAAGTGTTAAAAGTATTTTTAATATACTTGCATTTCCCAAGAGCTAAATAGTTCCATGCCCAGCACAATGCACTGTGAGGAAATATTAAAACCAAATGCACTCTGTGTATCAGGCTATACAGGGACCAAGTATATAAGCATTGGTCTATACAAACCCCTGAAATGCATTAGCAACTGCAATTACTTATGCTTCAAAATACATGCCAAGCACTTTTTTCAAGGCTGTAGTTTTTGGGTTCTTTCTTCTTGGATTAATTATGGAAGTGTACAGCTAATACAAAAGCATGCACATGAATTGCCTAGTGCTTGCTAGTACCACAGGATACTGCTGCTACCAGGAAAATCTGTACAGCCAGATCTGCTTCTTCTAAGATTCCTGCTAGGCACTATATGAACAAGCACAAAATAAACACTTCCTTTACCTGTAATAACGAATTTATACCCAGACAAAATTGACTAGCTTGTCATGGTGTGACAGAATGCACATCACCTGAAAATCTGCATCCTACTTATCAATGTCTTCAGCAAGTTGTAGCATATGCACCTGGAAGATCTAAAGTTTATACTGACTTTTATATTACATGCTCCTTGCAAATTTAATAACAACAGTTTTTCTGTAATAAAACTAGATATTAATAAGCCAGGCTTTTAAAATACATTAATTACTTATGCCCATTAACATGAGTAAAAACAAATAGAGAGCTTACAACAAATCATTCATCTTTCCTCTCCACTTCTTTATTCAACCAATTCCAAATACACATTTAAGAGAGGCTAATACTAACACCGACAGTCTTCATTTGGATGTTATCTGTAGAAAACAATTTTTGGCACTTCAAAAAAATAGGAAGAGTTTGTGTGTGCATGTACTGAAATATATAAACACATATAGACACATTAATAAACACATATTTATATAACTTCTATATATTGTCTGCTTTTTTACAACTGCTGCAAATAACAAATGATAACTTTGTTCTCAATTTACCTTAATAGAAACATTATTGAAAAAAAAATATCAGATTTTGGCTGTTTTGTCTACAATCTTCTCTTTCTCTATTGGCTAAAGAAAAAAAGAACTTTATGAAAGTCAATAGCTGGGAACCTGGTCCTTTGCATTGTCTTGCTACATCCCAAAAGTATCATAAGTGCACCATGCAACTCTTGAGTAAAATATGATCTCTGCCTTTTCATTCACTCCGTCTCCACAGATTGAGAGAGGTGATCCTGCTCCTCTGCTCCACTCTAGTGAGATCCCACCTGCAGTGCTGCTTCCAGCTCTGGGGTGGCCACCACAGGAAGGACATGGACCTTTTGGAGGGAGTCCAGAGGAGGCCACAAAGATGATTAGAGGGATGGAGCCCCTGTCCTATGAGGAAAGGCTGAGAGAACTGGGATTGTTCAGCCTAGAAAGGAGAAGGTTTTGGGGTGACTTAACTGCTGCCTTCCAGTCCATGAAGGGAACCTACAGGAAAGATGGAGAGAGACTTTTTACAAGGAGTTGTAGTGAGAGGACAAGGGGGAATAAATTCAAACTAAAAGAGAGTAGGTTTAGATTAGCTATTAGGAAGAAATTCTTTACTGTGAGGGTGGAGAGACAATGGAGTAGGTTGTTCAGAGAAGTTGCAGAAGCCCTGTCTCTGGAAGTGCTCAAGCCCAGGTTAGATGGGGCTTTGAGCAACTTGGTGTAGTGGGAGGTGTTCCTGCCCATGGCAGGGAGGTTGAAACTGATGATCTTTAAGGTTCCTTCTGACCCAAACCATTTTCTGATTCTGTGATTTATGTCTCCTTACTTCCTACCCAGTTCAAATTCTCCTTGAATTAATAGCAATAGTCCAGCAACCCAAAGTCCAGAAAGACAGAACTTACTGGCAAAGGCACTAGCAAATGCTGCCATGTCTATAATGGCTTCCAGACTGGAGTTGGCTTGCAACTACCAGTGAGTGCACGGCCTAAGGTAACACACCACTTACTGTTAAAAACAGACACGATATTTGAGTGCTGGGGGTTGGTTCTCTCCCTTTTCCCTCTGTGGAATTTTCCCCATTGTCATGCTAAGATACCTGTTGACCGGGCCCTGGTGACAAGGGGGAGGGCGGGAGAGAGAGAGAGAGGAGGTAAGCCCCGCGAGAATCAAACAGCCAGAAGAGGAAGCGGAAGGCTGGGCCTCGGCCCATTTCCCCCACAGAGTTCAGACGAGGACGATCGCTGCCTCTCTCTCTCTCACCCCCACCTCCGCCATCCCAGCACCAGGAGCCATCCTCACTGCTGTCAGACCCTGCCCTGCTGCCTTCTCACTGTAACCTGCCACCATCCAGCACTCTGCTGAGCACCAGGACCCACACCGTGAGCGGAGAGCTCTCTCTCCATCTCTCTCTCCCCCTGGGACAGCGCTGCCATCACCCCCAGCCCTCCTGCAGCTCTGCGGGACCCGCCCGCCCCCAGCACCGGGAACTGCAGCTCAGGGAAAAGGTGCCTGCAGCCAAAAAACACTGGGACTGAGTTACTGTTCTGTTTGTGGGTAATTTCATAGCTGTTGTTGTTCTTGTTTGTCGTGTTAGATATACTAGTAAAGAACTGTTATTCCTACCCCCATATCTTTTCCTGAGAGCTCTCTTAATTTCAAAATTATAATAATCGGAAGAATCACATTTTTTTCAGTCCAAAGGGAAGCTTCTGCTTTCCTTGGCAAACACCTGTCTTTCAAACTAGGACATTGAGTCAACAAATATACTCCTCTACATTGTTCTTCATAAGATGGTCATGCTACAGGTACACGAACAATGGCACGAGCCATTGGGATCCGTATCCATATATTTCATAAAAGAACTACTAACACTGTACCCACAGAAGCACAGTGTTTTCTCCACACATTCAATCCACTGCTTATTCTTGTCACTTTACTGTCACTTCTCCCTCTGAGAAGAATATGTAACATTCAGGTGGGGACCCAAATAGTGCTTTGCAGCCAAAACTCAGAGAAAAAAAATTTAAAAATAAAATTTAGGTTCAGTTAGGAAGGGAGAGCGGAAAGAAGAATGTGCATGCTTTATCAACTGTTTTAATTCAAAAGTGTTGGGGCCTTTTCCTCGTGCACTGTTTCCCCTTGTGCTGACTCAGAAGGATGCTTGGATTATTATATTCTTTTTGACCCTGAATAACCTTAAGTAATTCTATTCTCACAACCACACTAAGATAATTGTCAGTACTTGGGGCATGGCACTGTTCCTATCCAGTTCCGTGTATGCAAAAGGAAATGAAAAACACATATTGGGGCAAGATGATAAAAAAAAAACCTCCTCTTTGCAGACCATGACTTGAAAATCATCTAGGGAGAAAACACTCTCATTGAAAAGGTCAGAAAAATCCCCTCAATGCTTCAGGTTTGGGTACCAGGGAGTTCACCAAATCACCCTCTAGTTCTGTGCACTCAGAGCACTCCCTCTCCTGTTGGCAGGCCTCTTACCTCATTTCCATTTCAAACTCATCTCTTCTGCCAGTGAGCAAACATGGGTTTGATTTGTACATTGATCCAAGCAATCAGCACGTGCACACACTCCACCACGCTCCTTGACCCTACACCCACATGCACAAAATGCTTAACAATGCTTTTGCCCAGGGCTCTGACATGGATCACAAGCACTGCCACTTATGGAGTGTTCACTCATGACTTCAAGTGTGCCAACAGCACTTACTGAGGCTGTAACTGCACAAAGCAGCTCAATTCTTACTAACCACACTTAAGCCTGCCTTGCTCTATTTATAAAGCAGGCACAAATCAGGCACAAGCAAATCAGTCTGATGAATCTTAATTAAATTTAAATAAACTTTGATTGGTGTAAAATACAATGTGCATTTGGCCAACGGACCATCTAGTGTAAGAAGCCTGAAGCAGTAATGTTTCAATGCATCATACCCCTGTAATTTGAAGCCTCAGAATAAACAAAACAAAGTTTGCTTCAAAAGTTCACCTCATACTTTCTTCCTACCAATGTACTCAACTATTGGTGCTATGTTAATAGAGTCTACATAAATGGTGTTCTAATCACTTGATAAATTGCTTAATAAAAAAGTAACTTCCATAGTTGTCAATTAGTTACATAATCAGCAAGTATTTGCTATCCATCAAACAGCAGAAATTCAACTGCAAAACACCAGACTGTACCAGGGGAGTGGGGGAGCAGGGAGAAGACAAGTGAAGAAATTCAATTACTATTGTTACCATTTCATGTCACCTGCACAGACAGTATTTTGATATTGATGTAAAGTCAGTTTTATTCCTGCTGCCCAGCAGAGCTACCAATCCCCTGCTACAAGTTTGCAATACACTCAGCTCCTCCTCTGAGCTGCCAGAAGACACCAGCAAAAACTGATCTTACTGTTCTCACCACATGACAAAAGAAATTTTAAAAAAACCAAATCACCATCAACAAAAACAACTCCAAAAGAAACGCTTTTCCTATTGTTTTGGACAATCAAAGTACTGCCAGACCAGACCTAATATCCACTACTTACTACATGTCCTTCCATTACAAGCATTTGGTGACAAATTATTTCAAACCCTCCCCATTCAAAGTACTTTCTGTTCTTATTTCTCTGGGAATTTTAAACATATGACAAAAAAGAAAGTAACAGCAACCAAATCCAGACACAGACAGCAGATGCAGAAGGATATAAAGTGTAAGAAATTACTGGAAGACTTGTGAAAAACACAATGGAAGAAGCAGTTCTGACTGAAATCTCAAATTTGGCTTTATTTCAGCTGTGATGTCCAACACTACTGCTGAGTGTGAGGCTGAGATTCTGACTAGAACGTACTGGAAATCTTCTGGTGTGCTAGAGGTACGAGACCTAGTTTCTTCTGACCTTCACTCAGTACGTTTCTATCAGTGAATAGGATATTTATTCTGTCCACATTGCAGTGTGCTACCTTTGCACAGAACAGATGCAGGAAGCAAAATTCACATCCTCCAGTTCCTCCACTTTCATGCACCTACCCCTGAACAATCTTTTAAAAGCTATATTGTCAGCAGAAAGACAAGGTTCCCTAGGACAGTGAATTATATATCACAGCCACTGGTATCTTAATTTCACAGGACCTGCTCATTTCTTTGTGGTTAAGCCCACAGGTCAGAACAGAAGTACAGGTTGTGTTCTGTGGCAAAAAACAGGACAGGAACCATTACTCTAAAAGATGGTTCAGCTATACTTTATTTTGTGTTTTCCCGTTACTGATAATAGAGGAGTCTGGATAAAAACCTTGACAGTATAAACGAACAGGGATTTTATTTATTTTTAATGGAAACACTTATGCTTTTAAGTCACCTTGTTAAAGACACAGTTATGTATGCCATACATTTTCACTAGGATTTTACAAGTCTGGAAAGGTCTGACACTTAAGAGTAGCAATCTGAACACTTAAAATAATGTTAAGCATTGCAGACCACAGTATTAACATGTGGCAGTGAAACTGAATCTTTACAGCATAACTAGATATATCTCCACTCGAGTTCAAAGTGACAATGAATTCTTTAGAGATTACAAAATAAAGACAGGATATGGCTGATGATGAGAGAAGAAAGAAGAGAGAGGTCTACAGCAGCTACAGGCAAAATTAAGATGTGGCTAGTTCAATCCATTAAGTGGCATTTGCCATTTTGTGAATAAGAGACTTGCAAGGGAGCAGGCACAGGAACAGTGCAGTCAGCAAACTACCTTTCCTATGCTAGAAGAGGCACACAGTTGGCTAACCTCAGCAGATTGTCTACTGATACATACTGTTTCTCCTTCAAGGCTTCAAGCCCTCGAGCAGGGTATGGCAAACATTGGTCTTTCTTTTCCTTTAAAAGTGTAAATCTTTCAAAAATTATATGCGAGATCTTCTATACCTGTCCTCTCAGGTTTGTGTACCAGATCTTCCATTTCCAGTCTGGAAAGTAATGTAACATTGAAACACTACAAAAGTGTTGCTTTTGCTCCCTCAAAATAAAATCATGAGCACAAGAACCACCAATGAATGTGCACCAAATTTTACCCAATGACAACATAAATGCACAACATAAAAGCATTACTTGTATGTCTGCATGTCTGGCTGGCAGGACAGAATATTCTACCCTGTGAGAATACTGGGTGAACAAATATTTATCGAGAATTACTCAGCTGTGATACAGAAGGGGATTCATAGTATGGTGCATCTGGACTCCGCTCATTTTTTATGAGATAATTGCACCATGGACTACCTCAAACACGGCATGACTGAAGGATTTGCCTTTTAAATTTAAGAACATGGAACGGACAGGAATTAAATCCGTCATGCCTCTGTGTAGCACACAATGGAGGAAGAATATAAATAAACAGGCAACCAGAATGGTGCAATAAGAACAGGATTAATCCAAGTGTGATTAATTCAGTGTCAGATTAAAATTGATAGTGCCAGCTGTATCGGGTCCATTCTGCCACATTATTCTCGCCTATCATTTTTTTTATGTCCATCTTCCTCCCATTTCCTCGGCGGATAAACCGGCAGGAGAGATAATTGTCACATACATGGATTTAATCACATTGTCCACACCGTTTGGGGGCCTTGCCTTCAGCGATCCATGACTAATTGTTGTGGTAATTTTTCAATCATTAACAGCACCGCATATGCTGCGGACAAATCCCCCGGCACCCACTAAAGCCCCGGCGGCCAGCGGCGCACACGTCTCCATCAAAGCCCCGCGCCCCGGGGATGCATCGCCGGCTGCATCCCGCCCTCGGGGGCGAGCTCGGCGCTGGTACTGCTGCCCTTAAGGAGGCAGCGCTGCCGAAGGGAGGGAGGCGAGGAAGGACATTAAAACTCCATCTGGGAGGGCTGGCGGGGCTCTCGCTGTCCTCCCGGTGCCCGCAGCTGCCGCCCCGCTCCCGCCAGAGCCGCCCGTGGGACGGGAGAGGCCCCGGGGGAGCCCTCGGGCGGGTGGAGGCACGGCTCTGATCACCTCGTCATCCCGGCGAGCCCACTCGCCTTCCCTCTCTCCGGCAATTACACGCGTTTCATAAGGCACAAAAAGGCGAGCCAAAAGCTTCCCTCGTGCTTCAAAGCCAAGTAAGGAGCAGAACGTTAACAAATGGCTGCACCAGCAGCCCTGCAGCAGCGGCAAGGATCGGCGCCACGGCGCTCCGCGGGGAGCCGCCAGGACTATATACAAGTGCCACTGCCTGTCCAAGCTGCGTGAACCGAGTGACCCCAGCTCAGCTGGCGAAGAGCTCCTCTGGGGAATGAGGCGGCCGGCATTCCCAGTCACCTTCTGGCTTCTTGTTCCCCGAGCAATTTACTCACTGGCGGAGGTGTACGACACCTTCCAATGGTGTATGCCTGGGTCCCTGCAAAAACCAGCATTGGGTCTGCAGCTTGGACTGGGCCGATTGGACAATGTCATAATCTCCTGTCGCTCACCACCCCCTTTCCAAACACATTAACATATTAAGCGACTTTATGCACCTGGGTCGTCATACTTATAGATGATCCCTATCAGCATCCCCAAAGAAGGCTTGAATGGGGGAAGTAAAAAATCACATGAGATTCTGCAGCACCTCTGCCTTGAAGAGACCACTTTAAAACAAGGTGGCATTTCACCAATCACCCAGGTGGCTTTAGAAAACGGTGATAGCACATTTAATTATTGAAAGCTATAGTAGCAGGAATAGTGACTACTGAAATATAAATGCAGGAAAAGGAGATTTTAAAAAAAGAAAAAAAGAAGAAGGAAAATAAGAATTAAGATCTAAAAAAGGCAGGATCAAATAAAGGCAGGACCTTCTTTGCTCTCTCGGGGGGGGGGGGGGGGGGGGGGAGAGAGAGACTCCCCAGCTACACAGGGGAGGAAAGAACACCATCCTAGACCTGGCTTCTGATTCAAGCCACAAAGAAGAAAAGGGAGGGGAAAATCCCGTCCTTCCCACAAGTTTCTGACAGTCACAGCACCGGCACTCTTATGCAATCGTTACATAAGTTGTGACAGGACCGGCACCCTCCCCACTCCGTGCCCAGGCGCAGGGCAGGCAGGGCACCCCCGCCTCCCCACCACTGCATCACGCTCTGCTCTGCTCGCCCCGGGGCCGCAAAATATGGGGTGATACACAAATATAGAATAATTCTCTGCACTTTTTATTATTTTTGACACCCTTCTCTCACCATCCACGAGTTACTTTCTGCAAGGGTGGGGGAATGCTTAGTAGCACTCAGCTGGAATAACCTTTCTTGCTTTTTTCTCCCGTCTCATTACCCCAAAGAATACTGCCCTCTCAAACCAAAGGAAAGGGTGAACAACATGTAAACAGTTTCTTAATTAATTCCTGCACGTAGCAGTGTTGCTGCTATTACCACACTGCATTGAGCCGGTGTCACTGACAGAAGAACCACATGAAGTTTATGGAACTGCCTATAGCCTACCAGAGATGACAAAAGATCCCAGCAATGGCAGATGGCATGTGAATCACTGCACAGGCAATTAGCAGCTAGCTGACGGATTTTGACGTGCTGGGGAGGACAGAGGGGGTTTTCTCTGCTCCTAGCAGTTCTCACCAGAGGGAATGGAAATAGGCATTAGTCTCACTTTGCCCCCACAGACTCTTTGCAACCATTCTTGCCGAGCTTGAGGCTGCTGTACTGATAGGCACTTATAAGCACCCAGTGCAGAAAGATTTGCAGCAGCAATAAAAATGCTGTCTTTTTACCTTGATGAGATCAAGTCGCAGCTAGCTGCTGCAAAACAGAGTGTTTTCGGCAGAGTAAAAATAAAAAAAAAAAACCAAACAAACCAAACCAAACAAATAAAAAAAAAAAAAAAAAAAAAAACACAAAATACCCAACTATGCAGCAGAGGACCACAGCCGCCAAGCCAAGTGCTGTGAAAACATTACAGTGCTGTAAACAGTGATTGAAAATGCATCAAAAACATTGAATGCTTCCAAGCTACAATGACAAATGTATTCTGGAACTGTTCAAGTTGGATACCTCTCAAAATGAATTTTTATGGTAGACAGTGGTACTAAATTTTGATCAGAGAGCTAATGCAGAACCCTTCAGCATGAGCCTAGTCAGCATATATCTTAATCTTCAAGTCAGTAAAAAGAATAATATAAAAATGTTCTAGTAAAATAATGCCCAGCAAAGGTCTCCTCTGTGTGGCTGCAGTGCAGACCTTGGATAACACTGAAGCAGGGACATTATTCTGAGCAGTCTGACTGGCAGTGTTGTGAGCAGTAACACTCAGAAGACTACTATCTTAAAAACCCAAGGTGACAACTTACATTAGTTTTCCTAACATTTTTAGTTTGTTTGCTCATTAGTTGCCAGGTCAGTGCTAGTTTGTGTGAGTTCTGCAGTGGGGATCCTTTCTGTACTTTTTATTTGCTCAGTGCACGCTCAGGATCAGTAATCCCTTTTGGGGGGCTCCTTGCACTGATGCAATTAATAGCTTTAAAAAACTCCTCCAGCCTCACAGCACAGGTGCTCTGCCTCTAGAAGCACAGCATCTAAGTAACCCTTTCTGCTGGAGGAAAATCTCTACTAGCCATCACTGATACCTGGACTAAGCAAGGTTATCCCCTTAGGAAGGGCAGCATACCAGCCTGTATTTTTCCATCCCAAACTGGACATGCTGGTAGGGATTCAGAAGAGGCCAGATGATGGTCCTTTGAAAAGAGACAAGATGCTGACAGTAAGACTTTCATTAACATCTTGCTTCCACATCAGACAGCTCTTCCCATGACCTGCTCAGTTTTGCATTTCCCAGGAGCCAGAGGCTGTGTCTGTTTTCCAAAGCCTGTGCTTCCAGTGTTGTGCCAGGCTTACAGCACACCATTCAGCACCTACTTACAAGATGCTCCATGCTATGGGCTGCCCACTCCTCACTAAAATCCAGGGCTAGGCCACTCTACTTCCACCAGTTAGAGATCTACTGAATACACTTGCTGACTTCCCAAGCTACTCTGCAATTGCTGACTGACTTCCATTCCTAGGTATGACAGCATTTTGCTGTCATACCAGATCAAGCCTGAAACAACAGTGGAAAGTCAATAGGTTATTATGTCCATTTCATACACAAGTAAATTGAAGAAGACTGTGACTGCAACAGAGATGTTAAGTTCAAGCAAATCCTACTGAATAGTTTTAATACAGATATCATGCCTTCCATGCAGTTAACTATGCAAGTTTTGTAAAGAAAGCAAACACCAAGTCAAATAAATCAATTTTCAGCTGTAAGCATGCCTGGGATCTGATCTTATTCAGTGCAGAAAAAGTGCTACATACTCCATGCACATGATTACTAATCACCAGGACAGAGACAAATGGTATATCACTATATGAAACTGAATACCATTCTGCAGGTGGAACCACGACTACAAATATATTTAGAATGTTTGAGAATTGATTTGAAAACCTAGTAATTTTTTTTATATATCAGAACCTTCTACAACAGGAACAGATCTAAGGATCTGGTTGTTTAGGCATTTTGCTAATTTTCACAGAGACCACAAGCTGTAATTATGCAATAAATATGGCTACAGGTGATGTTTCAGCAGCTATAATTCAGGTAGACAATTATCATCTCAACAAACAAGGAATGATACCCCATGCACATCTATCTTAATCTTGCCTAGTCTGACAGCACTTAACCATATGAACTATACTGTAACACATGGAGTCTGAGTGCCATTGAAGTCCAGATAAATTGTTAGCATGCAGTTTCTGAGGATTTTCCAAACCTTTTCTAATGCATCATTCCAAGTGCACCAAGCCAATCACATGTTAAAGGAAAGGAAAACAAGCCACATATGTAGTCATATTAAAATAAGTCTTATGAATCTCAGGGAGCCTTCACATTACATTGGGACATACTTTACTGAATGTTTGTTTTGCTTCCCTCAGCTCAGAGCTTCTCAAGTAAAAAATAATTTTAAAAAGCACTAGCAAGCTTTATGAGCCAGAGATAAATGTTCATATTTAATTGAAAGTCCAGAAAAGGATAGGAAAGGATGCTGTAATGAAAAAGCACCAATAAAAAGAGAAACACATGATGCAAAGAGTGACCTTCCAAGTGGAAGGTGACAAGGTAGCAGTAATGTTGCTCTTACTGGGGACAAACAACTGAGGAGGGCCAGCCTTTCTCCTTGTGGATTGTAAGGTGACCTGGGACAAGTCACTAAATTGAGTGGTGTCACACTTTCCCCTTCTGTAAAATGTGCCTGATAATATAGCTTTTATAAAAAGGCATGCTGCTGAGAATTGCTACATAGGAGCACCATTTTTATTATTGTCCAACAGAGGGCATCTAAGCAGGACAACAAAGATTGGCCACATTTCTATCAGGGAGAATAGTCAAAAGCAGTGTTCCTCTCCAATATGTTTTCTCCACATGCCTTAAAGAGCAAACAAAACCCCCAACCACCACCAAAAAAACCCCCAATGAGTATATCAAATAGAGGTTTGAGATGAATGCACTTCAGTAACTGGAGAAGACACACTGCTAGCAGATTTACACATTACTGCTTTCTCAAACCTATGACGCCTACAGATATTCCAAATCTGGCTTGGATCTGAAGCACCATGTTGTAAAGGTATTTGCATGATGACCAACAGTAAGGTTTGAGGAGTTTTCAATAAGGTAGGACTCCACTGCAGGAAGATTGCAGTCTAACAAGGTTAAGGAATTGTGGAAGTGGCATGCAAGGTCTTGGGAAAATATATCCCTTCTAAGCCATTAGACTTCACAGCTTTAGTCTGAGGTTTTTCAGATTACATGTCTGTATCAGAACAAAACAAAAACTCCCTAAATATCATTTAGGAAAAATACACCCATATAGAAAGATTGCAATTCCTGAAACATTTTCTCAGTTCCAGCTGCTACTGTGCCTTAAAACTTCAGCTTTCAGGGAACAGCTACTGCATCTTTCTTATTCCCCATTTTCACCAGTGCTCAGTTTCTCATACTTATTCATTACATAGTATTTTATACCAATCCCACCCTTACCCTCAGAATGACTCTTCCTCATGCCTTTTGCCTGTCCCAGAGCAAGGCTTCAGCTTCCACTTCACACTCGTGCAGACATGGGAAGCATGTCTATACACTGGATTACCCAAACAAAACTGTCATTCTACAAGAGCAGTTGAGCAAGAAAATCAAAGTCAATGGACCAGGTCACAGACCGTCACCAGAGGCCTTCAATCACCTGTCAAACACCTTTTACTGTTCAAGCTACAACCCAGAACCAGGTGTAAAGCAAAGCCTGAAACAAATCCTAGCCTTCAAAATTCAGTGCTTGCACGAGATCTCCACAAGGACTGGAGAACAGAGCTGATGAGCTCATGCAGGCACCTCCCCTGCTGTCAAACTACCTTGACACAGTTTCCTCAGCTGTGGTTTGAAAATCTTCTTGGGGTTGTCCTTCAGATGGCAGCATACTTGCTGCAATTACTCTCCTCTGCTATGAAGCCTTTTGGGTGCCTCCAGGGAGCCTGGGAAGGCCCTTCCAGCTCTGTATTGCACAAATGTTTGGAACACATAAAAGAAATTACAGATTCAGTGACCCTTAGTTCACCTTCCTTAAACTCCACCTATGAATTGTACTGTCACAGAGCTTTTCCCTAACTTAAGGTGTATGCATTTTTCTTCAAGCTCCAGGAGAACAGAAATAATGAAAGGGAGATGGGAGTAAAGCAGCAAAAAGGTCACTGTAGGAGAACTCTAGCTTTTCAAATTTGAGCCTTTCAAGGAAAAAGTTGCTGATTTTCTCTTCCTGAAGAGTATCATAAGGCAGCAAGAAGGTCATTGTAGGGGAACGCTGGCTTTTTCAAAATTGAGCCTTTCAGGAAAGAATTAATGATCTTCTCTTACTGCTCAGTATCACACCTGCATGCCATAGAAAAAAGACAGGAGGCTGGCTGTTGAAAATAAGTGAAGGATGTGCTTTTTTTTTTATGATTGCAACTGCATTTCTACCTCTAAGAATTACCATATTCATTTAATCTACAAAAACAATGCCATCATGATCTCAAGCTTTGGGCATGCCGACTGTAAGTGACTGCTGTTCCTTCCCTTCCTCTGAAAAACCCAATGATCAGTTTAATGAAGAACACCAGAATGGGACAGGGCTCTGAGGGTTCTTAAATATTTTTCTTAATTTAATTATTGATCAATGAAGAAGAGGAAAGAACAGGAGAGCATCTTCTGTTCAACATCAGAGCAGCCACAGTGGTCAGTGGGAAATGACCGGTTATACTACGACTGTAAATGCTCCTATGCTTGGTGTTAGATGACCCAAATTTCCTTATATCTCATCTTCTAATTGCACTCCTTCTTGTTTTTAAATAATTCTTCCTTCAAAGTATCTGGTCAAAACTCCAGGGCAACACCAGTGTTTTTCAAAGTTGTATAACGTAATAATTATTTTTTAAAAAATCAGCCAACAGTCATGTGAATCCACTGATGATCTCGCACACTTTCCTAGTCTTTCCTCTTCTGTTTTTAAGACTTAGTGCTTCTATGACAGCCACAAGGATGACATACAGAACTACTGATGGGGCACCACAAAAATCACTCTATTTTCTATTCACTGAATTACAATTACACATATTGAGTGCTTCTTTCTCTCCACCCCAGGATATACAGGCTAGCTTCTACTACAATCATTTTGTATTGACTACCTGCATAGAAACAGAAACAGTACAAATTATACTTTTTTTCAGCTAGAAGCCAGTCTTCTCAGCATCACGTGATACACAACAGAAGAGCAGTTTACTCATTGTCCCACTCGGACACCAGCTTATAGGGTCGCATTTAAAGCAATGCAGATAGTCACCCGGGCGTCATTCTCATCACCTGGATACTATTATAAAACAACATATATGGCACAGAACAACATCGGGTATCCACTTAGGATGCTATAACATTTTTCTAATGTTTGCTAACAGCTCCTCCAATCAGCCATATGCAGAATATAGCAAGTGCTTATGCACAGTCTGCTCCACTTCACTAGTGATGTGTGAAAGCTGAGAGCAATGTAGCCACAGTAGCTTTTGTCTAAAACTAGGGCACAATTAAGTGCATCTTCATATGGCTTAAGTGAGCTCCAGCTTCCTGTTCTGAAGTGATTCTAGTAAATTCTCATTTTCTTTGTTCCTATTGCTCACATGCCTATAATGTGCAAACCCTGCAATCCAGTTATTGTAACTCCTCTGAAAATGGCCTTCAAGCTCCGAGGACCCAGACAAATAAATGACCATGAGAGGGGCACAGGACAATCTTGCAAGCAGAGAACCCTAACAAAAATAAACTCTCCTGTATAACACAAACTGCCATCTCCTAGGAAATAAATAAAAATAGCAGCAGCAAGTGGCAGTACAGGCAATGTAGAGTTTTTCTTTCTAAGATCACCAACTATTATTCAGTAAGACTATAAAGCAATTTAGCACTTGGAAAACTGAGTAATTCTGCTCCTGTCTTGACTGTGATATGATGAGCTCTAATACAGTAGCAGAGATATTCTGGCAATTAGTTTTTGCTGTGCACAATGCAGTAGTATTGTATTAAGACTGTATTTCCCCGAGATGAAAAAAGAAGTCCCAGTCAGGAGTTTATCTTTGACTGTCACTGTTGAAACATACTAAGCAATTCTGAACTAATATGAGAAAAGGATTCTCCTCATTGTACTTTTTCTTTTGGAATAATTCATTAGCTAAACGCTTTTCAGCAAGTACAGTCAAAGCCCTAGCTGGAGTCTCTTGCCTTATTTAAGTAGATCCTACTAACTTTTCTTCTGTTATAATCCCCACTGCTATTTCATGTCAATCCTGTTCTAAAAGAAACTCAGTAAATCTACTCTTTTGTTTCTTTTTTAAAAAGAAGGGAAAAAAACCCCACCAAAACAGAAAAAGCTCTGAATTACCATGTTGGTGACAGTCTCTGTCATTAGAATAAAGAAGACTGGTAGTTTTGAATGAGCAACTCCAGGGCTGGAAAATATGCTCCTTTGTTACGTTTTCCTTTCTCTCCACAATTTTAAGATAAAGTAGAAATAAAAGTCATTGCAGGGTGAGGACTTGAACAGTTCTAAAACTGCTGCCACCAGTTAGGGTCTTTTTTTTTTAACTTTTTTTTTCTTGATAAAGCAAATATTTTCACCCAGAGACTATAGAACTTGACTAGATTTTCAAATATTCAGCTAAAGTTTTTAAATAAACCCAATGAACTCAAAAGCAAGGAAACAAATAAGTGCTTTCCCCCCCTCCATCTGGCCAAAAAAGAAAATAGGCATAAGATGACTTCCATGATTACCTATTAAACTCCATTTGTTGCTACATACAAAAATTTCCTCGGACTCTGCCGAGGAAATTTTTTCAAAATTATTATTGATGCTCATTTTATAGTCATCAGAATACATTTATGGCATCCATTATGCCTGGGAAAAGAGAGATATTGTTTCTATATCTATTAGTAATCTGTAAAGTTATTTATATGGGGTAAAAGTGTTAAAAAAGGCTGACATTTTTCCCTGATTCACCTCAGCAAATCCTGCCCCAAACCAGCTGGTACACTGCCTGGAACAGGCTATCTCCTCTCTGTAGCTGTGGTGCAGTTGCCTTCCAGCAGCATAGAAGCATCAAACCTGATCTAGATTCTTTCCTTCCCTCTGGAAAAATGTTTATCCATGACAGCATTATGACCTTCAATATCACCTTCTTTTATTCACATGTTGTAGATTTTATCCTCACTACTGCTTGTAGACACTTCCTGTTTATGAATGATGAACAGGAAATAAATCTGGGTATCTGAAGACAAAGCCCAAGCAAAACTGATGCTAAGGTCATCTTTGTAATACAAGCAGAAATGGCACCAGTGGGGCTGACAT
The DNA here is from genome assembly GCF_963662255.1 of Cinclus cinclus. Lineage (NCBI taxonomy): Eukaryota > Metazoa > Chordata > Aves > Passeriformes > Cinclidae > Cinclus > Cinclus cinclus. Next base: position 67,766,687 of record NC_085046.1, read on the forward strand.
ATACTTCCACAAAGCTAGAGTTTGTAACACCATGCAAGGTTTTTCTGTTAGCAGGCAGTAATGGCAGAGAAGCAGTGGCCCAAACCTGGCTCTTGAGCGGTTCTGTGTCTGATCACATGTGATTCAAACAGTGGTCCCCAGCCAATTCAAACAGATGCTCCCCAGCTCACCCGCGTGGTCAGCAGTGGATCAGTATGCACTGGCACATGGACAGCTGGGCAATCCAATCTTCTCAGACTCGGCCACAATGAGCCATGAGAGGCTGGTGCCACTGGCTCAGCCTAGTCTGCTGCCACATCCAGACTGTCAGCACTAGAAAGCTGCCACTCTCTCTCAACTATGGGTTTTCCCTTCCCTACCCCTTGTCCTCTAAAGACATGAGCCTCACCCATCACTGATAAATGGCATGGAGTTCCAAAGGCTGAACACCCACACACACTGACACTGATTTGCTATTTTCTTTGTATGCCTGCAGAGAAGAGAGGGGGAAGAGATGCATGATCAGCTCCAGCAGGAGACCTGTGTTCACCCATACCTCTCACCAACTACCAACCTCAAAGACAAGAAATCAGGCACAAGAGAAGTACCCTAACTAAAGCTTCCCCCTGCCAGAAATGAGAAATCAAGATCACATCTGCGATCTAGAGAAGAAAAATACTTCCTAAAATGCTTGATCTAATCTCAGCTGAACTGAATCTGTCTCATCTAAGCTTCATGTATCAGAGTCAGAGAGAGTTAGAAACACGCCTATAAAATCTCTTCTCCAGCCTCAGATGGGTAGTCCTGGTAAATGTCCTGGGAACAGCAAAAATGAATATTGCAATGCAACAAAAACACCCAATGGGTATCCCAGCCTGATGAGGAATTATATTAGGCTCATTGAACCAACTCCTGGATGATTAAAAACATCCAGCATTCACCATATAACAGCATAGTAATTCAATAGTATTATTTAGATGTATTTTCATTTGCATAAATAAAGCCAAGAGAAACACCATTTCTGTGCCATAAATTGCCCTTCAAGGTTTCTGAAAGTACCACTTTCTTCTGCTTGGGAACTGCTTAATAAACTATATTCATCATTATTTAGCCTTCTCTTGTGTGTGGTGCTCTAGTCCTCCTACAGGATCCCAAGGAGACAAATCATAGTGAATTACTAAACCTTTAATTTACTTTTGATTAAAAAACTTAAGGGAAGGAAAAGCAATGCATACACATGGGCAAACGGCTTCAAAGGCAACAGAAACTTTGGAAGGTGCAACTGCTTATCTTTATTTCTTTTCTAGATTTCAAATGGACTAAAACAGGCCTCACATATGGTGAAGGGAGCTCTTATTGACCTAATGGAAAGATATGTCAGTCAATCAAATAAACACTCCTGCTGATTTAAAAGTTTGTGTTAGGCTGAGTTAACCCTTTGTCGTATACATTTTTGCGCAGGAGAAAATGAAGCATGAAGACAACATAGTTTCTTAAATTATGAAGGCAAGAAACTTATATTTCAAATAAAAATGCAATCTTGCACCATGAAAGTGAAATTATCCTCTAAATCTACTGACATTACTACTCTTAACACTAAGCCAGAAAAATCATATAAAACCACAAACACAAATGGCCATCCAAGTTTTATAATAACTACTTACTTCCAAGAATCAATCCTATACTTTTTCTTCCACAAGATATCCCAGTAAACAACACATTTCCCAGGAAGAGGCATAATAGAATTGCTATAAAATGGAATACTGTATTTGTTCAATATATACAAACACTACAGACTGGAAGCAAGCTTACATTAATTCTTTTGAAGAATCTCAACTTTAACACAGATAATGAATCTATCAAAGGTAATAAAATCAGAGAAAGCAACGTTTCAAAAATTTTATGTGCTCCTTCTGTATGAAAAACTTGATGAGAAAAAAAACTTTAAAAATAGAGTTGTAAATTAAGTAGAAGACAGCAGGGAAAATATCTTGACAAGGTAAAGGGAAAGGCAGAGGCAGGATTTAACTTTACAACACAACACACACATCAGACATGGTGGTGTAGCCAGAGACATCAGAACAAGAGAAACAAATAACAAATAAAACAATGCACCCTTTGATTGACATGAATGTCACCTCTGTATAACTCATTTTTGTGTTTCGGATTACTTATCAAGGCAAGACTTGGACTTCCTTCCAGTCAGTTCAAAAGAAACCGAAACAAAATCAACACCAAAAAGCAATCTTCATACAAACACATGTAATAAACTCTCTTAAAATTCTTCTTTGAGTAGAAAGGAGTTAGAAGAAATAACTTTTCTATATAAGAGTCATCCGAATTTTAAAATATGTGCTCTTTAGAAACTTAAACCTCCGAAGTCCTAAGAGTCCAGATCTAATCCAGCCAAAATTTAAATCCCAATATACAGCTCAGCTCATGTGTAAATATGTTGTAGTACTCCATAGAAGTAGTGTATCGCTTTGCAGGATTAGGATGCTTAGGGAACCAGCAGTTATGTTTGCAGACAAAAAGGAGGGTGGCACTAATTATTAGTCTGAAGATGCTAAGAAAGTGGCCAATATTTCTGCACTTACTTGCTATAGATGATTCCTTTACAGTCAAGAGATGTGGTAGTCAACTAAGAACAGCTAATTGCCACTCCCCACTCCTCAACTTACATGACTAGGCCTTTATATAAATTATTTAAAAGTCATGTACATGTTTTGCTGGTAGCCACCCAGGAGACTACAATCACAGCTCCTCTCCTCACTCAGACAGGGTGGAACACAACAGATATTCAGGGAAAATCAGGTCCTTTGCCCTATTACTTATGCCCTTATAAACTAGTCAGCACTCAGGCACACACATTTCTGGATGTGCCACATCTGTACATTTGTGGGTATCTGTATGACATCTGAAGAACAGAGAGAAAAAATCAATCACATCTTTCTCTAAAAGCCCACAACTCCACACCAGCTCCATGTTTGAGCAATGCAAAATCCCAATGGCTGCCAGCTCAACAGAAGGTCTCTCATCTTAGCCAGATGTGACAATCAATTTTTTCTGATTTACACTGTATGTCTGTGTGTGTGTGTGTGTGTGTGTATAGAAAACCACACACCAAAATTAAAACAGGCCAAATATGCCTCACTCTCTATTAATTGGTCATCAATTTGTTTTGTCTCATTCTGTATTTATTTGTATACTTATATACACATATGTATGTGCAAAGGTAAATCACTAGGATTGAGGGAGACAAAGGTGACCCAGGAGCTGAGATATAAAGCTTGGATTCAACCTCAGTTTCTTCAGCAGGCAATCCTTGGGAAGTCAGTAAAACTCAGATGCTTCCCATTAATTAATTAATTAATTTCCCGCTAATTTTATTTCATATGAGACACTGTACCTTCATGAGATAGTCATCTTACCTTCAGGTATCTGCCTAAATTGGGATACTCTGCTCCCCCTGCAATTAGACATAGAAAGAGGCCACTGAGAAGATCAATCCAAAAAGCTCCACACATTCAAAAGGAAGCTTCCATCCAACTGGAAGACCTTCATTCTCTTTGAGTGCAAAATGACAGTAGGAAAGCTCACTTTAACCAAGGCAGCTGCACTCTCTGTCTGCAGTGTGCATGTGTGTCAGCCTCTGGTGCACTTCAGTTCCAGCCCACAAGCCAGGAATGATGACACTTCTAACCTCAGAGCCGTCTCATGGGGGGTAAGCACAGGAAGGGCTGGGAGAGTCAAGATCCTACAGTAGTGTGGTTGTGCAGCAGACAGATAGTGACCTAAATTGACCCCTGAGAGATTTGGGATGCAGAGCTGTGAAACTTATGCAGCAGATTTAAATCGCTTCGGGTGCTCCTGTGGAAAGAACCAGTCCATCCAACAGTTTCACCTCATGCTCTTGAGAGGCCCCAGAAGCTCCATACACCAATACTCTGTAACTTTAATTTCACCTTGAAGGGTTTCAGGCATTAAATGCATTCTATTTACCCTTCTACACTACATCCGTACAAACACATACAGCATTAACTATTTCAAGGTCCCCACAGAGAGCTGTTAGCAAAGACAGAACATGGGCTGGCACATGACTGAAGCCACATGCACCATCTGCTCAAACATTTTAATGTAATTTACCAGGCAAGAGCTGGGAAGAGGAAAAAAAAACTATAGATGAAAGAGATTAGATTTCTGCTTGTCGAAAATACCTCCTGCTGCTTGATATATGAATCTAGCTCGCCCATAACTAATATTTCATTTAAGAACATATTAAAAAATTAAAAAAGTCCTGTGCCTGCAAGGCAACATTGACATAATTCTTCTGTTAAACTGCTGTCCATTGAGAACTGTCCAGACTGATAACCCTATTGCCAAAGCCAAAAAGGAGTGGACTAGTTAGGAATGTTTAAGTTCTTACTTCCACTCAAATAGCAATTTTGATGAACTTCAATGAATGAGTAAAGAAAGATAAAGATTTATTTACAGCAGCATTGAAGCCAAACAAGTTCTACATGTTAAGCCTTGTATTTGGCTGAAGGTGGCAGCCCTGGGCCTAGTACTCTTTGAATTTTGGGAAGAACTCCTGATCTGATCTGATCTGATCTGTAACAGGGATTTTACTGATCTGTAAAAGGGATTCCAAATGGCAAAGACTTATACTTCAAGGATCAGGTTTTGTGGCAAACAACCTTCCACCTTTTAAAACAAAAGCAATGATTTGAAGAACTTATGACAAGCTCCTTTTGTCATGTTCAACGGTATTCATGAAGATGCTTAGACAGGGTTAGCAATTTTCCCTCTATCAGAAATATTCACAAAATTAACAAGAAATTAGGACAACTAACTTTGCTATAAATTCAGCTGACATTTCCTCTTCCAAACCTCTACATCATTCCCTACTGCTTTTAAGCTAACAATAAAAAATAAATTCTTTTAAACCCCATAAATAAATAAAATCAGTTTTGTAAGATGGTAAATATTACTGTTAATTTCTGATGTGAAAGGCAGAAAAATCTACATACAGCTGGAAAGTTCTCGCAATTCCTCTTACTGGTACACTAGATACAGCAGCCTCCATGACTCATAACTTTGGGAAATGAGACCTCAACCTGAGCTATCCCCCAAAGCTTAATGTCTGGCTGTGTGCCAGGATGCTTCAACCATCCACTAGCAATCAAAAGTCATCATCTGCAGCAGTCATGATCCCAAAACCTCCTCTTCTTTTTCAACTCAAGGCTCATTAAAGGTCAACACAGCAAAATCAATATTAAGAATTATAAGAAAAGGAAAAAAAGAAGCCTGGAGAAGATGCAGGCAGAAGTCAACAGAGCCAACACATGGACAGGCTCCCACATAGGGAGGGACTGACTGACCAGAACTCTTTGGCTTGGAAAGAAGTCAATGACAAGACCTACAACTGAAATCTAAACAAATACTGAGTGGCTTAAACAAGGAAAAAGAAAGAGAGACTCACTAACTCCTCTTGCATGACAGAAAAGCTCTAACTGTATCTCTAAGTTGTTGGTCAGAACAAGAAAGAAGTGATTCATTATGCAAGTTAGGCAATTTAAAACACTGCAGAGAGTAAAGGTTTACTAGGACTCAAATATTTTTACAAATGCATGGAATAAAATTCTACAATGACTACTGACGGCAAACATACCATTTTCAGCTCAGGAAACAGCTGAAACAGCTGCAGGAGTGTATCAGGGAAGGATCAGTATAACCATGCCTGTTCTACTCACCTGTAGGCACTGGCTTGGGAAGTCATCATGATACAACAATGCCTTGGACTTGAGGTTGGATCTGGTGTGTCACCCTTACATTATTTTATTATATACTTCAGGAGTTAAAAAACATCATGAGAAGTCTTACCAAAAAAAATTACAGAATTACCTTATTTTTGTTATTTGTTTGTGGGTTTGGGTTTGTTTTGGGGTTTTTTTGGGGTGCGAGGGAGAACGTTTAGGATAGGTTATATTGTTACAGTATTTGGCCTATAGTCTCATGGTTTTGAGGTAAACTTTAGTTCAATTTACTTGCTTCTGTCCTCAGCTAACATATTCTGCAACACTGAGCACTGAGAACATTGCCATTGATTTCCATCAGCAAAGGATCACACCCTAACTGCTTCCAATTTCACAGTTACTAAGCAACACTAAGTGATCACAGCCTCTGAGCAAGCAACGTCCTGTATTCAAAGGTTTGAATGCAGAACTCCATAAAGACTTGGAACTTGGGCACCTACCAATGAATACCAGCTTCACAAATCTTAGATTACAAACTCCTGAAGTACAGAAATACGTACCTTAGGTGCTGTTAATTGAAATTAGCTCTACTGAGCCACAAAATTCCCTTGTATACTCATCATGGACCTAAAAATGACAGCACTTTCTAATACACTGCAAGGTTTCTGGATTTTTCCAAGGATTAACCAGAATAAACCCCATTTTCTTTAAACTGAAATTCGTACACAGCACTCCTATTAAAGTTATGTATTCAGGTATAAAGATGAAAAAGAAAGCACACAAAGCCAGGAAGTTAAACACCATCAGCCAGAGTAATGTGTAACATCACCCCTTAACAATGCAGTCCATCTTTGAGTACTGTGTATTTTTTAACGATTACATAAAAACATTGTAATAGGATTTATGTTTTTCTTTTACAATAGTATTGCTGTTAGAAATATTATCACTATTAGAAAATAGTAAATAACACCATATTCTTCAATTTTTTTTTGTTGTTGCAGGAGACTTTCCTGAACGCAAACGACTCTTAAAAAATAATAGCTAAAATTGCTTTAATGAAGATGGTATACTTACATCCTTTACTAAATTATGCTTGCTTATCTACACGCCAAGACAACAGAAGCCTTGCTTGCTGCTAACATGGAAAATCTGAATGGTCCAGAAGACTGGATCCATTACCCAGTGAATGACTAAGGATGAGGCTAGCTGTTCTCCCTTGGAAAATCCTGATCTGGTCTAACACTTAAAAAATGTGAAATTTCAAGGGTGAGAAAGTGCTATAGAAGCCCACGCATGAAAAAGCTGAAGAAAAAAAAAACTAAAAACCCCAAAACTATGCAGTAGAAACCTCTGGTGTTTCATGTACATCTATTCACACACACACAAATGTATACAGTAATTGTTTTGAGACACAGTTTAGCTCTTTTCAAACCCATTAGAGGATCCTAATCATAAGAGTTGAGCAACATAAAAGCTTTTGAAGCAGAAAGCCTGGACATTGGTGCATTGCATCTAATGGAAAAAAATATTACACAGCAGTCTTTCACTTCCGAGACTGATTAGAAGCTGTATTGTATTTACCACACTATGAAGATAATAACCTGAGAGAACATTAGCATAAATCATTAATTCATTGTGGGGAAACTCTGGAAGAGGATATATTTCTAAAAGGAAAATGATCACATTAAAATGCAAGCAAATTTTGAGGAAAACATGCTGTGCCAAGTAAATGGTGCCAAAATTAAGTAATTCATAGTTATCATACTTAGTCTTCAATAGGAACAATTTAGAGCATGTGAAAATACAACAACAGCTTAAAAAAACAATGGGAAAAAATCAACAGTGTTACATTTACGCTGGTTATCTGAAAGCCCACTTTCTGGAATTAAACATAGAGCACATTCCAAAAGGCTCATAGCTACTAAACAGTACTGGAAGACACTGAACAACACAGGACTGAGCACATGTTGACTGCCCTGTGCTTACTAAGAATCACCTATCCTCAGTAAATGAAAAAGCAGGCATGCAAAATTCTACATATAAAAATAAGAAAAATCAACCAATTTCTCCTCTCCTTCTGTAATACTTACATGTCAGTTTTAGAAAGCAAAATGGTCAGGTGACATTGCCCTGCAGTAATTTAAATTAAAATAAATGATGTTGCTTTTAATGCAATTTACAACCTCATAAGCAACCAACCTGAGGAGAAAAGCAACAAAACAAAGGAAAAAAGCTGCCCACCATTTACCCAGCAACCAAACAGCAATCTGAAGGTTATCACATTCCTCTTTCTATGCGTTAGATACAGAGGAGCATTTTGGTATTCCAAATATTAAGGGATGTTATTTGCTATTGATACTTCTAAACAGTTACTAAGAAAACACTGGACGTCTCTTGGGAAAGAAAAAAACACCGCACGCCTTAACTCGCAGGCTCTCTTTTAAAGCTGATACCTGTCTGTCTCCTTACTGCACAAAATAAAAGGCAAGCCTTCTGTTTGTAGGCTTCAGGTCACTTGCTCAGTTGCTACCCTCGAATCACAGCAGGCAAGGGCTGCATTCCACCTGAGGAGCATTTGTGGTGGCTGCCCCACGGAGATGTCTGTGCTCACCAGGGTAGGAGGGGGCATTCCAGGCTGTGAAGCTGGAAGTGTTTGCTAACAGCAATGTCAATGAAGTAAAGGAGTTTCAGTACCTGAGTTAACAAGCTGCTGCTCCATGACCCCGCAGCCCAGAACCTCCATCCACTCTCCTTGGAAGTTGATCTCCATCTCAAAGGAAGGGTGAGTAAATGGGAAGTAGCAATCTACCCATCTGACTTGCAGTCCTGTAGCAGTGTTTAAAAAATAAATAAATATGAAAGGGTGCATGCTTAAAAGGCCATCCCTCCAACCATCTGTAAAACTTGCCCTTCAACTAATGTCATGAATTACAGCAATCCAGAGAAAATAAATAGCAAACAAACTAATTTACAACACTTGGGTGAGGCGATAAATCTTAAAACCTGTAGAAAAAAAATGACCATGTCTTTTCTAATATGAAAAATGCTTTGTGCAATTCAAGCACCCTTTGAAACCAAATCAATCATTTGTCAAACTCTAGCAACCACCTGGCATCGAACAAAAATGAGCCAAGATAATGGGAAAGTCAGTAATTTTGTTATTCTTTGCACCAGGAAATGACTAACTGCTTCTCACAGGAAAAGCTAGCTAAGTCTTTAATTTTTACTTAGTACTTTACAGATCATTTAGGCAAGTAAATTTTTTTTCATCAAAACTTAAGTAAGATACAGAGCTATTCTCTCTATATGTTTAGAAATGAAAATTAAAAATAGATATTACTATACACAAATAGAAATATATTTTCACAGACTTGCACATTATTAAGGTATGCAACACACACACGCAGAGTATTCTGAACCTGGTAGATAAGTGTAAGGGAAAAGCCCCACTTGGTAATTCCCACCATCCTCATCAGCTCAGCACCTCTGCAGATACCACTGTGCAGAGCAAGGGAAGTCTGGCATGCCAGAGCAGTGCAGCCAGAAGAAGGCAAGGTCTTCAGTGCGGCAAAAAGGAGAGTTGTTGTGGAAGCCCTCATTATATTTGATGAGTTTTAGTTCTTCTAATGATTTACAGACACTTTGTTTCACTAAACAATTTTTTTCTAACCATTAGGTGTCAGGAAAGAAGTCTCAGAAACATGAACCATAAAAACTTGAAAGAGAACTGAAATGCAAATTCTATAAACTAAGCTGATGCCTTAACCCCAGATACATCTTCTCTTCAGTTAAGCCAAATGCTAATCAGAGTTAGAATCATTAAGAACCAGGCAGGTCCAGCTTCAAAAACAAGGAGCACTGCAAAGGTAGTGTGGGTAACAGCAACTGGTTAACATTCCTGGTTTGATCTTCAGGTTCTTTTGGGGCTGTTTCCTAAAACTAATGTAAAACATGAAATTACATGATTCACACTAAAAGTTTTTCAAATAAAAATATTTTATGTAGCCTCAAGAATTAGATCGTCATTGATTACATCTGAAACATGAAATGTGGCCAAAGAAACTGAAACAATAAAATATGACAAAGGTGTACATGCATGGCCAAAACATAAAATACCTCCTAATAGTCACAGGGAACTTTTCTAGTCGCTATGAAATTTCAAATGGCAAGGCAGGTTTCAAAACAAACAGACTGGTACTTCTAGATTTTCTCTGCTTTCTTAAAAACCAATCTCAGGAAACTATATGAGTAATGAAAAAGGTTTTTGATAATTGTATATACAGAATTCAGAAAACTGGAAGTATTTGCAATAGTTTAATTCACAACTGTACTGTGACTTACAACAATCACTTTATTGTTTTTTTTTTGTCTGCATGACAATTAAAAAAATACATAGACCAAAAGAGCAGTGTATAAAGTAGTATGGCATGCAGAAAACATATTTTTAATTTCCTGATCTTGGTGTTTTTAATCCTTGGGCTGTGCACATATAAAATATTCTCATTTAGCCTGCAAAATTTGCAACTACAGCAACTGCATTGAATATTCAACTAGCTTGTGTTCAGTAACAACATTCAGATAATGGTTTCTTATTAATCCTCTGATTACTTAAAAAATGAAGCTCTGGGAAAAAAATGATTCCTCAGCTGTTTGTTCTTAATTAAAATAAATTTTAAAAGGTAAAAAAAGAATTTAAAGCTCTTTTTATTTTTGAAATGTCATGCATATTAGTACTTAAGAGGCTTCTGTTTTAAATGCAAATAAGCAAACAAACAACACTGAATAAAACAAAACAAATTCACAATGAAGGAACAATTCTCACCTTCATTCTGTTCTCTAAATTAATAGTTAATCCCACATACCACAATAATTTTATTCATACAGTATCCTGCCCATTTGGGAATACCTCCGTAGTTTATATTCAAGTGTTCTTTCAGACTTTTGGCTCTAGAAGACTTTACTGAAAAACAGAGGGTGCTCAGCCTTTGGCAACATTAACTGCATTTTTATAGCATCACAGAATAAATGGATACATTTATTATTTAGATACAAAATATTGTCTTGTTGCTCAATATATTCCCAAGGAGTAAAGGGCATTGCTTACACTCAGCAAACTAAACCACTAAGGACTTGAAAGGATTATGATGATTAGGCTTCCTGTAGTACTGTATAATTTTCCACATTTGGCCTAGTTTATTTCTTCACATACAGCCTATGAAATACTGGCAAAACTGATCTTTTCCAGAAGTTTTAGGAGGCCAAGAGACACATATCTGTCTTAAAACAGGCACTTAAAAGAGCACAGTGCTGAACCTAATCAAGGCCTGACAACTAGATGCGAACTGTGTAACTTTCCTGTTTCAGATAAATTATTTATCAGACACAAACACACCTCCTCCTTTCAGAGCCTCACAGTGCTCCTGGGAGTCCTTCCAGTGGGTAGAGGTCCATTCAGAATTGTGCTGGGCTGAACACCAGGTTCAAAAACCAAAGCTGCTCTACCACTGCCCTCCTCAAGTGGACCGGGGGTAGAAAATACAATTAAAGGCTCACAGGTCTCAACCATGATAAGGGCAGGAAGAGATCACTCACCAATTACAGTCATGGGCAAAACAGATTTGACTTGGGGAAAGTAATTAAATTTATTACCAATCAAATCAGAGTAGGATAATGGGAAATAAAAAATAAAACTTGAAAACAACTTCCCCCATTCCTCCCTTTTTCCAGGCTCAACTCTACTCCCAGAATCTCTACCTCCTCTTCACCAGCAGTGGGGATGGGGAATAGGGGCTGTGGTCAAGTTCATCCCTCATTTTCTCTGCCACTGTTCCCCTGCTCCAGGGTAAAGTCCTGCCTACTGAAGACAGTCCTTCATTAACTGCACCAGCATAGACTCCCTGACACAGTGCAGTCTTCCAGAAACCTCCTGCTCCAGCATGGGTGTCTCCACATGGCCAGAGGTTCTGCCAGAAGCCTGCTCCAGCACAGGTTTGCAACAGGGTCCCAGCCTTCTTTGGGAATCCACCTCGTCCAGCATGGTGGAGCTCCATGCTTCATGGGCTGTAGGTGGACTTCTGTATCCCCATGTACCTCCATGGCCTGGAGGGGCACAGCTCCTTCACCATGGTCTGTAGCCTGGGCTGCAAGGGAATCTCAGCTCAGGCACCTGGAGCACCTCCTTTCCTTCCTCCTCCACTGACCTTGTGTCTCACCAAAGGTATCTGAAGGGCTGTTTCTCACACATATTCTCCTTCCTCTCCCTGGCTGCAAATTGCGCAGGATTTTTTTTTCTCCCTTTTAAAGTGTGTTATCCCAGAGGTGCTACTACCATCACCGATGGGCTCAGCTTTGGCCAGCAGTGAGTCCATCTTGGAGCTGGCTGGCACTGACTCTGCCAGAAATGGAGCAAATGTCTGGCAGCTGTCTGGCAGCTCCTCAGAAGCCACCCCTGAAGTCCCCCTGCTACCAAAAGCTTGCCATGCAAACCCAACACAGTAACTTATATTTCAGATCACTATGGAAATAATGATTAATTGTTATTTCTGAACACTGAATCTAGGTAAGGAATTGGTTGTAGCCTGCACTCAAAAGTAATGGTGTTATAAGATATTAAGCTAAACAACTGCTAGCCTAATTGAGTCTCATAATGAAAAAGGCTTGACCAAAGGCTCTGAAAATGAAAGAAAAAAAGAACAAACCAAACACATTAAAGCAGCCTCTTGCTACACTACAGCACAGAAGCAACAAAGCCTGAGACCCAGATGGTCTTCACTGACCAGAAATTCCCTTTGTTGCTGTGAGGATTACTTTTAGAGATGAGGATATGGAAGAAAAAGGAGAGGGGTGCAGGGAGGGTGCTGGGAATCACAGAAGGTATTGAACTGTGGCCTCTTGAGGTGTGCATTGCTTTGTAAGTACTCTGCACTTCATTGTTTCAGATAATTCATCATACTTGCAGGAGACAGGAGCTGGCTGCCCATATAAACCTGCATTAGCTCACATTTTTCAGAAGTTATTAGCCAGATTATTATGTCCTTGATAAATTACTGGTTTTTTTTAACTTGTTACACTTATAGATCTCCATCCACTCAAAGGAGGTATCCATACAACAGAATTAAGAAGGAGATTAAGCAGAACATGTTTGATTTTAAATATATCCAGTGGTCAGAAGCAGCTGTGGCAAAGCCACTACATTACTCACTCTCCTGCCTTCCCTTACCAGTGCCTAGGAACTGGGTAGATAAATACAGGACAGCAGTGAATTTTGAGCCATTTCATGTAAAGCAACAAATCACAGAATCAGCACATGGTCATTATTTTCTATTTGCTGAAGATTGCTTCTGAATCTCACAAGGTGTAGAAATCTTTTGGTAAACTACAGAGGGGTTAGAGAAAGCCATAGTTGAGAACGACTGGATAACTTTATGAGGAAATCTTGGACAGCCTTGTTACTAGGTAACTAAAACGAGAACTAAGACTACCTACACTGGCAGAACTACATGGGGAGATGGAAGTGTAACTTAAATTAATGGATTTTAAGTGTGCACCTTATGGAGGTAACAGAGGAAAACTAATGACGATGTCTAGGTGTAGTATTTGAAATAGCTTCCTGACAGAAAAATGGAAGAAACTGCAAGACAGTTACTTGTGGAATGCAAAATCAGGAGTATCCAGAAAATGCCATAAAAAGAACTATTTTACATTGTCAAGTTTTTAAGACAACTGATTGGATGCTCTAGAACTTTCTTCCTCCTCTAATATATGTCATTCCTTTGCTTGTAGGCAAATCCAGAAAGACATAAAAAGACAAACTTTTGTAATAAGGGTAAGTGCAATCAGATTCTCTGAAGTCTTCGACCTTCCTCAGGACAACACAGTGATTTTTAAGCAACTTTGTTTTGTCAACACTGAATTGTCCAAATAGCGTGGTAGGAATCAGGTAGAGCCCAACTGACCCATTAAATATTATGACAACTAACCTAGAACAATGAAAAAAAAAAAAGAAAAAAGGGCAAGTCAGTGATATGACCTTCCTACAGAGATCCTGCAGAGATCCTCAATCTAACATCAACCTGAGCTAGCGAATTCCCAGAGAAGCACTGCAGAAACACAGCTTACAAATCCAGGACTTCAGGTACAAGCTCGTTTACGCAAAACTAACATTCACAGCAGACTTAAAATCCAAACAATCTGCCTATAAAAAACACTGTACGACAATGCAACATTTCAGTCACTTACTGCAGCTGCAGTCATGCTGTCCTGCCAGAAAAGATGTGCAACCTCACTACAATATTCCACTAACAGCACAGGTTGTAAAGAATACAACTGATGTCAAGTAGAAAGGAATGAAATTTTTGCTTTTAACAGAGCACAGGGCCTTATGAGACGCCCACATATAGGAAAAGCATAGAAATTTTCCGAGAGCAACACGTTTAAACATATTTTAAATTTTAAGTTAAAATTTATAGGAGTCAAGACACAAAAGTAATCAAGAGTATTCTATAAAATAAAGGGTAAAATGCTAGTTAAAAGATGACAGTTATCAAAAGGCAAATTTATTTATGTGTGCCGTAAGACAGCTGCAGTGCACTGATCTTACATACCTTGTACCTGACGTGAACTTTGAATACTTTGAATTCCAGTATTTGCATGAATGGGGCAACGGGGGAAATACACATATATACACACACATACATATCTATAATTAAATTTAATTCAATAACTATATTTTGTGTTTATATTCCAGGAAAAATACTAGGGGTGTATAGAAATAGAAAATCCCAACAGTAAGCAGGTGGCCTCTACTTTTAGTTTGCATATTTAAAATATTTTATGAATATATTTTAATGTCATTTTAGCTACTGTGTGGACTGTGCAAGAACTAGTAATAGCCAACATGCTGAGTCTTAAAGTGCAGCATCTGTCAACAGTTATCTCACTGCAGTCAGAGATACCACTAATAACTCCAAGAAATTGCTCACTTTAAACATCCTCATCATCTGAGGTTGATCTAAATGTATCATTTTTACTGTTACTCACTTTCTTTCCAATTTTGTATGTTTCAAAAGGTCACTGTTAAGTAAAATACATCTACAAGAAGCTCTGGGCTGAGGAATTTGAAACTTTTTGTCCAGGTGGAATAGAACAACAACTGGCAAAAGTTCTGCATGCTATAAATCAACTTTAGAAATCCAGAAAAATATTCAAGCACTAATATATAGAAATTGGTATCATTATCAATCCACTCTTGGAACCACTGCTCTAAGTGCAGTAAATATCTTTAAAGACCTTAGAAAGTAGGCAAGATACCTCATGCATTCTAATACCATTCAGTATTTCCTCAACAGAAAAATGAATCAGCTCAGAAGAGCTGCGTCCCTGCCAAGAAATAGCATTAATGTAGCAATTTTGACTCAGGGCCTTTATAAATTCAGTTCCTGAAACTGAAAGCAGGTATTTCTGAGGAGAGAATACTTCATTCATATACACATTCTTTACCCTTCTTCATTCCACCGTAAGTACCAAAAAACAATTACTGTTCAGCTTGATGTGAATTCAGCAAATATGTTCTGCTTACGGTGCTTTGTGTGCACATATAGTGGAGCAGCACATGGACACAAGCACCCCTTCCCTACCAGAAGCAATCTGGGGAAAAAGGTGGAAGAACTTACCGTCACCAAAGATGTGAGTCATGAGCTTTGTGAGCACTTGCTTCAGGTTGAACTCCACCAGCCTCACTGCCTCCATGGTGTGACACTCCTGCTTGTGTGCAGTGCGATGGCCCTGCTCAAACAGCTGTAAACCTTCACCATCTTTAATGCTGGAGAACAGCTAGAACAAAACCACAAAAAAAACCCCGTGTTTTGCATCAGTGATCTCCTGAATGAAAATAAAGAATGAAGTTTCATTGATTTAAGTGGGAATCTTACCTGCTAAGTCGGCACTGTGAAAAACAAAGACTGACTTTATACAAATTCTGCTCATTAAATGCAGAGATGAATCATCGTAAGAACAAAAATACTCACATAATTAAATCTGGTTTATTTCTGTATTATATCGTCAAATAATATGATTAGCTATAGGAAAATAATAATTTACAAAATAAGCATCTCTCTGATTCAGTTACTTTGAGAATTATCATGCAGAACAAAGTACTCCGTACAGTGTATGTAAATTACACCCCAAAAACTACAAAACACAATGAACACAATGGCATTTTTCAGAACTTCAACTCTTTCAGTGCTTGAATGATGTAAAAGAAATACCAAAACAATAAAAAAGAAACAAAAACAAAAAACAAAAACACAAAACAAAACAAAACCAAAATCAACCAACCAAAAAAAAAGAAACCAACTCCCAAAAAACCCAAAGCAAGCAAACAACCAAACCAACCCCAAACAAACATACAAAACAAACAAACGAACACAAAAAAAAACCAAACCAAGAGACAAAAAAATACCCCGAAAACAATCCCTGGCAGTTTAATGAGACTTAAGCTGCTTACAGTTGATCCATCCTGAGTACAGTTCATATTCATTTAAGGACTACCATTTTCCTGCATATTCCCCCACACAGCATCGCTTCTGTGAACAGGAATTTCATCTGTGGGGCATTTAAGGATTCATGATCTCATCTGGGGTTTTCCAGATAAGTTGCGAAGCACAGGGACAGCTGTTTTGGGATGTGGCAGACTTGCTCTTCATTCAGACACTGCTCCCCACCACATCTGCTGCAAGTTGAAGATTTCTGTTTTCTGCATATCCCCATATGTTTCTGGCCAGGTGATCCTGGCCAGATACATAGCAGCAAATCTGTATCGTCTCAGAGAGACCAATAAAACACATCCATTAAACAACACTGTTGGAGGCTTTGTGTCTTGGGAAGACAAGCAGGTGGTTTTACATTCTAAAGAGTATTTTTCTTGGAAATCCTTACAGCTGTAAAAAACCCCCAGATCCCAGACCCCAGACCCAGACCCCCAGGTAAAGTCTGCAGGGTAGGGAGAGCCAGTTGTGAAAGTGTTTCTAGTGCCCTTTCCTACCCCTCCTCTTCTACCTTCCTCTAGTCAGTCAAGCACACACAGAGGGAAAAAACATGCACTGAGATTTTCTTCCCATTAAGCCTCCCAGCATAAATAGCTCTCACTCAGGAGATGCCATGAATAGTGTGTAACCTTAACAACTCATGGATGCCCACAGAAGTTGTTTTAACTGCAGTTTGATGCCTTCAGAGCACTAAATGGTCTAAAAAGTTCAAGTGAATCTCTGGTAGTCCACAAAATGCTAGATACAATTAATTAGGACTGGTTTCTTGAACATTTCCTATAGACACATTGAATGAAGTGCCTGAGTTTAGACAGCAGGCAAACTAGCACCACAGTGGATTGAAGGAATTAAAAAAAAAAAAAAAAAGAAAAAAAATCCAGTAACATTTAACTTTTTATTGCTAGCCACAGGGATATTGCTGGCAGATCGAGAAAACACTTCTCTGGTTAATCTCCTTGGTGTGCTGCAGAAAATACTAAATTAAAAAGGGAAAGTATAAATACCAAATAAAATTATTCTCCACCACTCTAAGAAAAATGCCTTTCCTAACCAAAACACAGAAGCTTGACAAACATAGTATCACACTCTTAAATAACAGATTCTTTATTCAAGTGCTCATCTGAAAGACTGAACCCCCTTCTTCTTACTGACATTATTCCTACCTTGACTGGAGCACACAGATAATACCCACTCTACAATTAATTTGCTGTCAGCAAGGCAGATCAGTCATCCAGCACGTGGTTTTGAAAGCTGAGGGAATTCAGAGAGGCCAGCGTTAGCCTAGGGAGGATAATTGTCTTAGGCTCACTGGGTGGTCACTGGAGAGACACAGGCTCCCTCAGAGAGGAACACAGAGTGGCTAAATTAGGTTCCTACCCTATACAGGTAGCTATTTTTTCTATTGACTGATTGACTCACTCACTCACTAAGCCAGAAACTCCCTTCAGGCAACAGAGATGTTACCTCTTTGGACCAGAATACACTGTATTTACACATTAAAAGGTACCTTTGTTATTTTACCTATCAGCAGTATTTTAGGACACTAAACTTTCTTCCTCCTTTTCCCCTTCAGTTCTCCCTTCAGCTTAAGACTGGCTCCTCAGACCACTGCAAAGAAGAAGACAGTCTGGACACCAGCCTATAAAACATAGCATACATATCAACAAGTACAAAGAAATACTTTTCCTCACTGTTGTTTCTGTAATGTTGATATCACAATTACAGTCTTAAGCAAAATTCTATTTCAGTGGTTTATATCAGATGTGGAAACAAAATATATGCAAGAACCATTAAAACCTCTGAATCATAATCCAGCCCTGTCATCTGCCTGAGCCCTAATCCTGCCAAACCAGTCATATACACTATCTCCTTCTCCAAACCAGGACAAGGGTCCATGCAGCAGCACACCAAGCCAGGCTGGGAGGTGGGTCCAGATGGGCAGTAACCCAGGAGAAGGGAAGAAACTGCGAGATGTGAAAATGGTCAAGTTCACCTCAGTAACCAAATACCAGCATACTGGCAGCACCAAGAGATGAACATACATGGAACAAGGCTGGGTCAGTTTGGGCACAGGTGTGACTCTGGTCCAATTCAGACAGGCTCTGAACAAACAGCCGTAGGGAAGTCCCTGAAATAGGCAAGACAACAGCCCCCCTTACAGCACCAAGTCACCAAGAGGCACTTTGGTATTCTCCACAGAGGCTCCATCAGCTGCAGATAGGATTACACCAAGAAAAAAAGATATACCTTACAATTGTATTAATATTTATTCCAGACCTTCCATTCACTGACATTGCTATGTCAATACGAGCAGCTTTAAACCGATACACCAATTTCACTATTACAACGACTGAACTGTGCTAAGTACATGTCCTGGATTAGAAACACTTCAACATTTCTGTATACATAAAGCCAGGAAAGTCAAAGCTTGAATAAAATGAAGAATCACCTACAGCCGCTCCTTTTTGATGTCAATTTTTATCAAGCACATATCTGAGCAAATGGAGAAAAAAATACCTAACGTCTTGCATAAAACACTGACACATCCAAGACGACATTTTCATGTACATTCATTCCTTCAGTGCAAGCTAAAACAGCATGTACTATCTTATTGTATTGAATATGATCAGTCACTACTACAAGCAGGTAAGAAATTTCCTGTAGCCATATATCGAGTACCTACCTGTCTGTCTAGTGTAAGAACAAGAGATTTTTCTTTGAGTGAAGGTGTGCAGAACATTGACTATTGTATCACCATGAAGAAGTAAAAAAATAATTAATACTTACCAGGATTTATCAGCATATTTGACTGATGTTGCATTACAAAGGAGAAGGCAGAAAGGAACTGAAGTGACCTAACCATGTGGCATGAAATTTACTCACAGTTTAGCTCATAATAAAAATAAATTAAAATTTGATAACATGTAATGGCAAGAAGACATATAGTTTTAACTGGACAAGTACAAATGGTGCTATGGTCCTTCAAATGCACATTCCAGTATTTCTCAGCCTGGCATGAAAGGCAGAAGTCACATTTGTGATTTAAACAAAGACCCCAACATTGCCTCAGTCACTTGACAGACTTTTTAGTTTTACATCCCTTCATTATCCATGCATTTAGTATTCAAAATTAAGTGCCTCTTTGCAGGATGGCATTCACAGTAGGTTTTAGAGAGATCTGTAACTATATCCTGTCTTTCCACAATGCAGTTGTGTATTCCTCCTGCCACTCATGCATACACCAGTGATTAAGATAATGAATAAATCATGCTCATGTTCTTACACTCACGGGCAAAACAGCATTTAAGATTATCTCTGTATGAGGATCTGCACGTGACTACACCCAACCTTGCCACACCAAATACATTTTGTCTCACTGGCCCTCATAAATATCTCTAAAAATGAACCAACAGCTGCACTCTGAATTCACTTACGAACAGCAAACCCTTCCCACACATTTTAAATGTGCTGTGGAACTGAGGATTCAACCAAAGGATCAGGAATGATGAAGATGACACCACCGATAGATGGCTCAAAGAGAAAACCTCATTTCAATCTCAGTCAGGCTCCAAGGTGCAACCATACACCCTGATGCAGACAGCTTCAGGTACCAAAGAGATATATAGCCCATGATCCACATGACAGAAGGCTCTTCATTCCATATCAATAAGGATTTTGGGGGGCAGAAAATGGCAAAAATTACTTCAACCGACAAGCTTGAATGTAGTCACCTTAACTTCTACATCCTTCCATTCCAGGTCTCCAATTACAGCAAAGAAAGGTAACCTCCATTGTTTTTTGAGCATGGAGGGCTGGTTTCCTTGGGTTTTTTTAACCTAATAAAAGTGTTTCTGTAAGATAGGGGGAAACAATAAAGATGTTTTCAAACCAGAAAGAAAAAGTTAACACTGCTACACAGATACCTGATATAATGAGTCATCTATGACAGACTTCTGTTCCTGTAGCAATAGAAATTCCTTTTCTTTTAAGTACCTTAGATTTCCCAAATACACTTGTAGACACTTTGCTTTTTTTTTTTCCCTGCACAATTTAAATATTGCATGGAATAGATTTAACTGTTTTATTCTGAAAAGCTTTGGTTGGTTGGTTGTTTTTTTTTAGGTGGGCAATAAAAAGTCAGATGATATCTGAAAACATAAGAAGACTTTGCAGTAACAGATGCACCATCAGTTTTCAAACTTTCTAGACCATGGATCACTATGAAAATCTAACAGACATTCTGATGCCCTTCACTGTCAAATTTTTGACTAAAAATAACAAAGAATGCAATCTGGATCCTTGAATCAGAGAAGATCTATTCATTACAGTGTGATTTATACACCATAACTGGGAAAATACTGAATAATACAATGTTCACAACTTGAATCAGTACCAGAAAAAGTGAAATCAGTTCTACTAAAACTAGCCAGGCTCTTCATTGCAACCACTCAGCTCAACTGCAGCTTCAGGAAAAAATTCACCTCAGAACATTCTAGCAAAGTAATGCTGCTGCTCTTTTTTTTTACCAATGTTAGCATGAAAACACATAATCACAGGATGATTATACACAGGTGCTTTTATTGAAGAGCTCTGGGAGTCAGGGTACAAACCCAAATCTGACTCCACCATAGATTTAAGATGAACATGTTTTTATGCCCTTTTCATTATATAACTATATATTAATTATTAAATCCATATTGTTCTATTGTATACATTGATCTTATCCAAGCATGAATTCTTGTAATTTTCATCAGGTCCCCCAAACACCTTTTCTCATGATTCTTATTACAATTAAACAATAACTATATTCAACTACCAAACAATCGTATCATTTATCACATGATGATTACACAGGTGCAGTTTCACCTGATCTAATTCATTCCCAGCACCTAGTTCCCATTCCCAGGGCATAGTTCCCATTCCCAGGCCTACCAGACCCAACTTTTCTTACCATCCCCTGAATCTATACGATTCGCATGATTTTAGAAATAGTTTAACCCTATGCTATCACCAAGGTGGATCTACTTCAAGTGGCTCTGCTCCTGTGCCACCCTTGCCGCTCCCTGTGGGAAGGAGGGCTGTCTCTCAGGTTCCTTGGTACCAATGCTGCACTCACAACCCTATCCATATGTTCTAGAGGGCCATGAAGGGTACCTTTCCTTGGTCATTTAAGCCTTTAAAAATATTTATTCCTTGGTGCCCAGCTAAACACTGCTATTATGACTCCCACTCAAACTCACAAGCACTCTCAGACATACTGTAAAAGCTCCAAATCACTCCATAAAATAGGTTGATCCCTGGAACACTATAAATTGATTTAAATTCCTTTACATATAAGGATTTAGAAAAAGAGACTGAAGACAGAAAGGGGATTTTCTTTGATACAATGTCAGAGCAGAAGCACAGCATCCAAAGCTGCAGTAACATAGAATTTTGGATAAGTTACACCTAAAGACACGAGTTTTCCAAAGGGAAACCCAGAATGGCACTTGATTTAAAAAAAAAAAAAAAAAACAAAAAAAACCCACTAAACTGCTGGTGAGTGGTCAACTGGGAGTTCACATCACCCCAAACCACAAGGAAAAGGATAAAAGCAACATATTTGTCTTTTTAACAATACACCAGGAATATTCCCAAGGTACACAAGTATGGGAAGATGAGGAAAGGAGTATGCATTTAGATGAAAAAGAGAAAAATCTACTAATCATCTATTACCTAGAACAAGAGTCTTTACATTTCAGGATATAAACACTAGAAGCTACAATGCTGACTTTTTAAAAAAAAATTATAAATAGTGCTTTGGAGGAGCAACCCTTTATTTATAACTAGAATATTTACCCTTTTTCCATTGCATCCTAACAAAAATGTTTCCATTTCCACCATAAGCATCTCAGTGGAAATAAAGATGTATCCCTACTACTTCTAGCACAAAGAAGCCTGATGAGAGCATAATTTTTCCATCTAAACAATCTTGTATTGGCCTCCACTGGAACGAGGTTACTAAATTAGAGGAGCAATTCCTATGTTTCAGCATCTGTTCCCCTTAAAATTTATGTATAATTCAGTACAGACTATAAGACACTGTATGAAGTCTCCTTCAAATGTGTGAACATTTTTTGTTATCAACTGAAAGCTGTTCATAGAGTGCCATTGGGTTTATATTGGCTCCCTCTTCTGGCTGACATGCACCAAGTGCAATTCAGTTGATATTTTTTTTCTCTTTTCCCTAAGTTATGGAATTTCACCAAAGGCAATGGTATAGCACAGAAATAATTTCTCGTATAATCCACCCATGAAAACTGGCCAGTTCAAATCTGACTACAGCAGCATCAAAATTGCCAATCCAAAGCACTAACCAAAAGAAAAAAAAGCCATACACCATAGAAGGAAAAAAAGATTCAAACACCAATTAGAAGGAAAGCAAGAACATTGAAGGAAGTGAATATAAAAGGATATCATTTGGGGATACTGTTTAAGAAGAACAGTCCATTTTATGTTTAGAATTTGGAAGCAGATTTGGGAAGCTCTTTTTGATTCTGGTTTTAACCATTTATATTAGTCAATTTCTAACTGTTCTACACATTACATTCAGATAATAATCACCTAAGATACTTTTAAATATATTAAAAACATGTCTAAATGTATTTTCAGATGTTCTTTGATAGCAGTCCAAGGACGCTTTTTTAAAGTCTACGAGAAATTTAAGCACAAATTATTCTAACCTTTGCCAAAGACTTAATTTTAGAATTTCTTCAGTATTTACACTCATTCAAAGCTGCAAAAATGAATCAGTTACCTGCCCATCTTTGAATTATAGATTATTTCTCTCTTTAAAAAGTAATCAATCAACCATCACAAAATAACATATGGCCAAAAAAGCAAATAGCTCACAAATACCTCTGAATAAATACTGTAAAAATCCCAAACTTGCCTTGTTTTTCCAGATCTTACTTCAACTTACTGATTTCAACTTTGACATTAAGAATTACACTGAGGGTTTCCATCACAAGGTAGGAGTTTTAACCTAGTCATGACTACTAAATTTGTTATTTGTAAATGTGACACACTTTTGTAAATCTCCTACATCATTTGTATCCTACCTAAAATTTCAGCTAAGGATAGCCAAGGACCTTTCCCCCACACCTCCTAAACTGAGATCAAACATCAAATTCCTCTAAGTTCAAGCTCTTATAAAATCACTCCAGGCTTTTGTCTATCTTCTCCCTTCTTCTTAGATCTGCGGTGACTTACACTGAGACGACAGTGGATGATAAATGTAAAAACCAAAAGAACAAATTAGAGCAGTAAACTGACAACAGCATTTAAAATTACTATATTGGCCATAACATGAAATGTACCCAGGGCTTGTAGCTAAGAGCTAACAGTTTTGCACTTGGTTCAAAAGATTCTGATCCTTGGTACTTGTGCAAACTTCCTCTCACCAGAGACTGTAGCCTGACTAGGAATGAAAAGTCTGAGACAAGGGTAACAGGCCCTGATAGTCACACATTTCTGCTCAGTGGGTTACAGCTTAAACCTGAGTATAAATAAATGAATATCAGAGTGTTTCTCTCATGTAGCATTACCTCTATTTAGTCTTTGTTCCACTCAGACAGTTCCTTCTGGAATTATTTAAATGTGGATTATGCTGAACAGGCAACCAGAATACAAAACACAGAAACAGTCCCCGGTGAAATTTCAGAATTACACATTCATTTTTTTCCACAAGGCTCTTGTGATTATGACTATAAAAAGGGGTATATATTGAAACACAAACTGAATCAAAAAAGAATGCATCAGATCATGCTCAGGTTTATAATTTTTGTATGTTGCCCAATAAACAACACTTTACACATTGTACACACACCACTATTCTTTCTTCATCAGTATAGAAAGCTCGCCAATAACATCTCCATCATCTACTTGGGGAAAAGAAAGAAGATAAAGGAAAATAAACTCCAGTGCAATGAATTAGTTTGTTAAACATTGTATATTTCTAGATAGAACATATCAGTAAAAACACTTCTGTAACTGTTTCCAGTTACTAAAATTATATTATTCCTATTATTAAATGTGCAGAGTAGAAATGAACAGTATATCATTACAACCAAGATTTCTTAAGGGGTATATTCATTAACAAGTAGTTCAATGATTAGATCAATCACACCCAAGGTTGCATAAATTCCATCCTGCAAGAATGTTGATGTTTTAATTTTGTGGCAAGTAAAATATTTTTATCTGAATGACTGCACTTCTACTCAAATTAAAAAAAAAAAAAAAAGTTGTGATGAACAAAAATGGTTAAGAAATGGTATTTTCTTAAGGTAGTATTGTATACAATATACCCTGATTGTATTCGTAAATAGGCCTACGGGGAAAGAACAGCAAACGAACGAGGCTGGGTAAGTCTGCAATATTTCCATTTTGTGGTTACCAAAGAAGGAGCTGCAGGCTGGACTCAAAACCACTCAGCTCTCAGGACACCTGCAGAGGCAGGTATGTGCTCACAGTGGAACAAGCAGCGGCCACACGGGGTGGGAACGTGCAGTGCAGGCAGCAGAAGCCACTTCCATCACGGAGAAAAGCAGTGCTCTATGATTACCTTGGTTTTCCCTCAGGCATCCAAAGGCATCAGGCTTCTCTGCCAAGCTCCTGTCACCCGTTGGCAAGCACATTAAGAACAGTCTACATCTCAGTATTATTAGAATAAGCTAGTTTTACTTATAGAACTGTGAATTTGGCAGTATTGCTACAAGCATACACAAATTATACAAATCAATTACTATTTGGAAAACAAACTGGCTGATATTTACCACTGATCAATGATGCAGCAGAGTACTTAATGACACAAGGCATTTGCAGAACATGCAAGCTGTGCCAACAAAACATATAAACTTAAGAGTCTTGGACATCAACCTAGAGCTCTTCAGGTGATGCCTCTGGACTCTGATGAGTTTGTTGTGTATGCACCACACACACATAACTGTTGGCTGCAACAGACTAATCGTTCAATGCAGCTTTCAGAGGAGATGAAGAATGGGACAATTCTCTAGAAAATTACATTAATTTACAGAAGGTTGGCACTATTAAAAGAAAGACTACAGTGAAAACTGTACTTTGGAAGTAGCTGTAGCAACTCACATCCAATGAGTCCTTCAAGAATTACTTTGATACAGTTTTTGGTAAAGTGACCTCACCAGAAGAGCTGTGACAGAAATAGAATTGAGTTGTGCAGATCATTAACTGAACAAGTTGTTTCATTTCAGATTGTTTCACTTTGCTAGTTTTCAATAATATTGACTTTCCATTTTTTCACATTTTCCTAGGGAATTTTATAGTTGTTTTCAAATTCAACACTTTCCAGCTCCATTTTTCCCAAATTAAAAATACTGCTGTATGATAAATCCCTTGATCTTTATCCATGTGCAGCACAACACTGTTGCTGTAACATGCTTACATGCACAAACCTTGTTTATGTGGATGACGTTTGCTTGCTGCAAACACAAGACCAAGCAACTTAGCCAAAATGTCTTTCATGCCAACTAGAGCATTCATACCTCATGGCAGGAGAAGAGGCGCACTCCCTCCATCTGATGGAAGACTGGGTAGTGGGTGTTATCAATCGTGTCACGGCGGTAGACATCTCCCACTGCCAGGAAGGCGTCCAGGCCAGAGTGTATCAAGTCCCACTGATGAGCTGATGTATGAGCTCTTAGCATGTGGTCACGATTCAAGTAATAGTTATCCTCTTTCCTTCTGCTGGCATGGTTTTGTGGAATAAGTAAACTGTCAAAATTCTGCTGGACAGTAACCACCGGAGAAAGACCATCATACACAGAGAAGAGCGGAGTCCCACGGCGACCTAGATAATGTTTGTAGAAGTGCTCCTTCACCTGCTCCTTGATTAGCCATAAAGGATGGTGTTTTCTGTTGTGCAAGTTCTTCCCCACCTTGGAAAGAATCTTCTCTGTGACATTGCTGTAGTCATCTTGAGGGTAAGATTTACCAAGCAGTTCCACAGTATTTGTGCAGGGCACGCTGACGGCAAAATCTGAAGGTACAGACTTGGATGAAGAATGCCTTGAACGGGTGGGAATTTCTCTTACCTTTACTTTTGGTGATAAAGCTGCTTTAGAATACTTAGCTACTCTCATGAATTTCCAGAGCATTGCCATTGTAAACCTTTTTATGATCTAAAGAAAGAAAAGGAATTAAAATATTTTAGTTAGGAACAGCAATGTTGCTGCAGGAATTGCTATTATCTTACGAATAGATAAATCCAAATGTCTGCTTGATTAATATGACAAAGTTCCCATTACAAACCACTCTTTTGACTTCAGAGGATGGAAAATATTCTTGTGGTCAAATTTCAGCTAGGATATTTTATTCAGTTATCAGGCTTCTGCATGACTGCACCAGTATTAATGACTCTAGACCTAGCCTGAACCCTATCCAGATGATGCTCTTTAAAGATGAATAAACACCAGGCGTTCTTTGAAACAATATTTTTCGTCCAATTAAAACATGCAGCAGTAACCTAATATTACTTAAGAGAAACTCGGAAACTTAACAGTGCCCTTCAGCAGTCAGAACTCACTTATAATAAGCAATTAACTTATTGCTGTATCATCTCCCCCATTAGCAGAAGCTGCAGAACATGTTCCACATCTGCCTGATGCATGTGGCAAGTACTATGCAATCATCACTAATTCTTATTCAATGCCAGACAAAAGCAATTTAACCTTTCAAACTACTGAACCACTGTGAAAAAACAGATGGCCAGACAAGTCATATATTTATATATAAACAGCTTATTAAACTCACATATGAGTACTATACAAGATTCACAATTCACAAAGACTCCATATAGTCAGAACCAATGTTAGGATTTTGCAGTGAGCACAAAACCCCTTTTCCATATGTTCCCAGGATGGCTATTTTCACAGCTTCCACTGCTGTACAGGGAGGCAGGCTTGTCAGACACCAGGAAGGCAAAGTGATGAGATTCTTCAAGTTGTCTGAACTGAAGAACTCATTTCCCATCAAAGGGCCATCTTTACACATCCTCCCTGTTCACAGACAGGCTTTGTGCTTCATGTGTACACAAGCTGCATTCTCTATAGAGTTCAAAGACAATTCCAAAACCAAAGAGTTTTGAGAGTGATGAACCTTTCAGTCACTCTGTATGCATGAGCCCTTTCTGAGATGAAGAATTATTTTACAATCTATAGTTTGGCTTCAGAAATATTAGCAAAGGTACCAGTAAAATAATTAAGCATTAAAATTTGCTTATTATGGAATGGGAAAACAGAAGCATCAGAAGTTAAGTGACTGGGGAAAGCATCTGCTACAAACAAACTGACTTGCATTTCTCTATGAACCAAGAATTACAGGGCAACAAGTTTTGTGAGTGGAAGAATTTCCTGTGAAAGTCATCCTAAAGAACTGGGGGAAGAAAGGACATAAGCAATAATAAATGCACCATGATCTTTGGGGGATATCTTTCAATCTTTATGATTACAGTATCTGGCCAGCTTTCCACAGGAACATAAGGAAAACAAGTGTAAGTAACAAAATAAACAAGGTGAGACTATTTTTCATACTCTCATGCTAAAAAATATCAATGCAAATAGAACAGACATACTAGAATAGAGAGTGCCAGAAAAACAGATCTGTAAAAGGTAAGGAGTATGGTCACATTTGGCATTCTTTCTTCTGGCTTATATCTGGAGGTTTTCCAAAGGTCTATTTTCCCAAGTAACTGTATCTCAATCAATCAAAATAAAGGCAAGTTGGGTAGACAGAAATTAAACCTGGCGGGGAAGTGTAAGATTACTGAATATTTGGTTTAATCCCTTTTCTGGTACAGTATCTTTAGAAATAAAGAACAGCTACAAATTTTAAGTAGTTTTGAAATTTTTAACAATGACTGCCTTTGGCAGGGACGCAGTTAAGAGTTTACAAAACTATTTCACCAAATTAGCTCTTCATCATTATTAAGAATGTTCTTCAACAAATGAATTCACACACACGCCTCTGATAGAGGCTAAGAAAGGGATAGCCTTACATTTTGAAAAGAGACTCCATTTTCCTAAAACATACGTTCTCCTTCATGGAAAGTGAGTTCTCATTTTCAAACAGCTGCTTGAAATACCCAGACCTAGTCAGATAACAAATTCAGCTTCCTTTAAGTAAATATCACCATCTGCCCATATATTTATTTTTCTAAAAACTTAAATTCAAAACTTACACATACCGTAATGTACAAAAAAACCTCTCATAATTTTATCGTGATTCTTGTGATGTTTGCTGCTTTCTTAAATATCATTCCTCTTAGAATCAGACAACCATATGAGAAGCTTAACTTTCATATAAACAGTTTTGATTACTATAAATTTATGGAAAAAGAAATAAGAACGTGCACCACAAGTACTGGGGGGGACTCTGTTCGTTTGTTTGTTTAAGACTTATTATTTTTAAGGGAGACTCTAGTATATACATAATCAAGGGCTTACCTGATGACATTTCAGTGTTTGTAACAAGGAGCCCTGCTATTAGTTTGATAGTTCAGAAACAGTCTTTTTTTCTGAGCAAGTGATATATACTCCTCACAAACCTGTACAGGAGAAAAACCTACAGATGAACCTGTATCTGAGTTTTTATCCTAATATTATGCCTGTGCCTTAAATACTTGAACGGCATTATTACCTGCACTATTATTCTAATCCAAAGCAAAATCCGAGCAGAAAGTAATGTGAGCAATAAGAAAAGTTTTTTGATTAATTATCCAATGTCCAAGTACTGCAAACAACAGTGAGCAAGCACGAAATGTGCCCCTAACATGGTATCACAGAGAGTTCCAGAAACACTGGTCCTTTACCAACACTCTGCTGCTTTCCTCTCTCACCACAGTCACATATTCCTCTTTCAGAATCATTACAGAAAAATGGTAGTGGACTTAGTTCAACTCAACTGGTGATAAGTTACATTTGGCCAGAGAAACCACAGAGAAGAAAGAAAAATATGTTTACACTCTGCAGACTGTACACAAAATCTTCAAATCAAAGTAATGTTTACCAAGGCAGAGAGCAACACTGGAAAATAAAGATATCACTTCATCTTTCCTCTAGCAATAAATACCTGGTGTTAAGAATACACTAATTACTAATGTTCACTTAAAATAAACAGACATTTATGCATTTATGTCTATTTTTTTCTGTCTATTTTTATCTAAATGTCTGGTAAAGCAGTTTAAATGTATCATTTTCTTCCTTTATTTCCACCATGCTTTTCATTTGGCAGGGAAACAAAACTGGTTTTCCATGCACATTGATGAAACCTGAATCCCACAGCAAGGCCTGCCAGCCAGCTAACAAGAACAGCGAGCAGGTCCTGTCACTGAAAACAAATACATAAACAGGAAATAGACATTGAACAACCACCACTGGCACCTATGATAAAAAGATGGCAAAACCCTCCACCAGCATCACCAGCAAGTCCTGCACTCTGG
Organism: Cinclus cinclus; assembly: GCF_963662255.1. Taxonomy (NCBI): domain Eukaryota; kingdom Metazoa; phylum Chordata; class Aves; order Passeriformes; family Cinclidae; genus Cinclus; species Cinclus cinclus. The sequence goes on from NC_085046.1 coordinate 67,796,476, forward strand.
GTTTGATAAGAGCTCTGGCTCACAGCTGGGAGCTGACACACCATTTTGGATGCAGCTGCAGGGCTCTGGAAGCAGGGCTGTTCTGCTGGCAGCTCCCCGTGGGATTTCTCAAAGCTCTGAAGGTGGACATGCAAGCAACAGCACCAACACCTCCTATTACACACGTCCTCAGCCAGACACCACCACTGGCACATCCCAGGAAACCTCAGCAGCTCCTCTGAAGTTCCATGGGCTCAGCCTGCTGTACCTCAGTCTCCATACTGAGATGTCTACTACAACTCTAGTCTTCTATAGGAATGACATCATACATTATGTTGCATCAATACGCTTGGAACTATGCTTGCACCTAGGCATGAGCTTCTGAGCAGCTCCAAGGCAGACCAGAGGGCAGGAGGTGGCATCCATGCCACCCAGGGTTGAAGGCATAAGAACAACCCTGTCCATGCTGCGCACAGACCAGGCACCGATACAACTACTCTTGCCATCATCAGCCCTGTACAACAGACTCTGAGACATTTCTACAGCAGTTTCAATTGAAGGGCAAGGCTCCTTCCTCCCCCAAGGAAAACCAACCATTCTCTGTGCAGCAGCCCAGCAGACATTACAAATGCTGAAGTACACCACAGTCAGGAGCCTGACAACAGGGAAACAGCAGACAGAATACATCAGACAAAAAATACTGTGGTTTTGGAGGACATGCAAAAGGCAGTTTGATTTGATAAGGGATCATACTGCTGTACTGTTAAGGAATGTCCTTTCATGTCTAAATCCAGGTTTCCATGTCATAGTGCAGCAAGGATTAAGACAGCATTATCACAGCTGCAGTGGTATTTGTCACAATTCTCCACTACCCAGCTGAGGTTTAGGAAAGAATCGTAGACTCAGTGAAAATCCTCCTCATACCTGCTTTGAAAAAGGAGGAGAAAAGAGGGGCAGCTTAGCAGGTCACAGTGAAAAGAGACAACACTGTGCACCAACATTATTTTATTCACTCACCTCTCCTGTAAAAGTGGAAGAGGGAGAATGCTCCTGTTTGAGCAAACTAGTGGCCAAACTGGCCAGCGTTTGGGGCCATTAGCTCGGTATACGCATCTGTGAACCAAGGGCACCCTCGCTCCTGCCCCGTGCTTTTTACAGCTTATGGCTACAGAAACACAGATGGGCTACTGCATACATAAACCCAAGTACATGACGGGTTTGAAACCAAAATTCTACAAAGATGAGAGTCTGTCTCCTATCCAAGAATAGCTAATTAATGCAAGACTCTGAAGTGCCATGGAAAATGTTAGAAAAGTTGGGCTGCCACCATTTTGTGATGTGACAGCTTTTATCTACCGTATGTGTGGGGAGGGGAGTTCAACCAACATAGCATATGTTAAAACAAAAATTATAAACATATGTTAGGCTGCTAAAATTGGACATTTACCAGTCTGCTTAGCAATTTAGCTAAGCATTGAATTTTAGTTTTGAAAACTATGTAGGCATACAGCAGCAAATATCATTGTATTGCCATGACCGTATCTGCATTGCATAGGATATAACGTAAATTATTTTGCATGCAAAACTAATAACAAGCTCATTTTTAATGCTCATTTTAAAATGATGATACATTGTTGCACACCAAAACAGACTTCTACTGAGCATGCTGAATTTATATAATAGACACACTTCTGAAATAGCCTTACAGATAACTTTAAATGGATCCATTTTAGAGCCTGACCTTCCAAGGGCAGAATATTATCAGATATCCCTGACGATGGCTAAACATCATTAAAGTACTTCATGAACTACAAAGCACTGGCAAGAAAATATAGTATTTCAAGTACCTGACTCTTAATTTTTTCATGTACTTGGAGCTCATCTAGTTAATATTCTATCAGTAAGTTCCAGAAATACAAAGAATAACATTTTATTATTATTTTATTTTTCTTGACTGAAGCAAAAATATGTCATAAGCTGGCTGGCTGTCTGCTCTGCAATGGTGATACATTAATCATGATGCCACCTTCAGCAACATTCTGAGGCTTGCAAGATTGAGAGAGAAAACTAAAATACCCTTTCTGAGATAAGGCATGATCCTGCTTTCTCTCAGTGCTACATAAAAGACTTTCTTAAATATGAAGGGTATTAACAACCATGTTTCTTTTCCACTAATGCAGAAGATGCTGATTCTATGAACAAAAGCCAGCATCTCATGGCCTGCCTTACACACACAAGTACCTGGAGGCAAGCACAGAAAATGTGGTCCACACTGCTGAGGCACACCTTCAACCACCTGCACCATTCCTACAGGACTGCAAGATGGGCCAAGATAACCACAGTGAACAGCAAGTCTTTGGAGAAGGGAACATACCTCTGGGCAGGCACCCATTTCAAAATGTTTTGCATCATCCCTTGAGTCCACTTACCATTCAGCTGCAGGCTGGGTATAGTAAATAATGACAAAATGCTATCCCCACTGCAACAAGTTTCAGTTCCCCATGCAGGCCTCCAAAGGCTGCTTCAGGCTCTGGTTTCCCTGCTAAACAATGTCACTCTAGGGTTGTTCAGATTTATCCAGAACCCACTTACTAAAGAATACTTTCCCACTTACTAAAAGAATAATGCTTCCAGACATATAATTCAAGGCAAGTAAAATGCATTTCAGTAGCCAGAACACTTGAAAACTCTGTAGTTGTGCTGCCAACTGGTATGAGACCATTTCAAAGACGATATATAATGAGATTTCAAGTTGTAGCGAATTTGTTTTAAGCAATTCAGAAGTAGAGTATCCACGCACTGGAATTTGTGATCAGCAAGCTAACCAGGTATATCAAATTGCTGAATTATTGAGGCAGTATATAATTTTTCAAACTATAAATATATACAAAATATATATATAAAGCATAAATTACATTAGGAGTTAAAAACCACAGGCAAACAAATTCAGACTTCTGGGGGGTGGAAAGGCACCAAACTCTCCAACATGAAAAATTCAGAAGAATAAGGTGAAAAGCCCGACCACGCTATTTTCAGTTGGACTTTTAAAAAACTAATAAAAACAAAATAAGCAAATTCAGAGGAAAGAAACTATTGTTGGAAAAAGACATTATATATATGCATGACAGAAGATTAAACTAAGAAAAATCATCCCTGCTTGGAAACAATATCTTGTTTTCTTTCATTTACACATTAATTATGTCTTCTATTTTTTTCCACAAACTAAAACAGTTTGCTGAAGAAATGTCAATAAGGCCCTTCAGTGACAACATTCAATAGTGCATGATGACTAAGGCACATAGATCTACTAAAAATTAGACCTGATCTGTGACCTGATCTCCTGCCGACATTTCTGTGCTCTTCCTTATCTTCACAATGAGACAAAACAGCTATTAGTCAAGTCCATATTTTAAGGGAAAATCCTCATTACACAAACATATTTTGAACACATTACATTACAAATTACATACTGTAAAAAGGCAATGCAGAAATTATTCCTAAATATTCTCAAATGCGTCTACTGCTTTTAAAATATCCGTTTTTCATGGAATGAAATCTGAAAAAACACTACCTTTGGCTGCTGAGGGAATATTCTTTTCCCAATGCCTTGAAAATGTTGCCAAACAGCTTTCTGCATTTGTAAATAACTGTCAGATGAAAGGGACAGAGACACTGAAATACCTATCAAATTCTCACTGCAGTTAAGATTACCACTTTTTCTTTGGCCTTCTTTTATCCTTCAATATCTGCAACTCATTATCTGTATTTTTTTTTAAAGAGGCATACACCACCAAGAATTTTACTCCTATAGAGCTCCATATTGAGTAAAAATAAATTTGCTTAGAAATTAAATATAAAGAGTATTTATGTGTAGCAGAGGACTTTCCTAGTTCTCACTGATAAGCTACACCACTTGGGCATCATAAAACTAGAGTCCTCATCCTGCCTTAACAGGAAGAGGGAGTAATACCTTTTTTTAAAAAGCTATAAATTACCAAGAATGGGACACGTGCAGACTTGGTAACAGTGCGAAAGACAGCAGGGGGAACCAAATTATTCAGATGGGACATGCCAGACGGAGCAGGTGACATGACTCACTAAGTCCATCCACAAATGAGAAAGTCTTCAGCTTTACCTGCTGTATCCCCATTGCACTGATTCTAATGCCATTCTTCAGGAGTCCTGGGGAAATCTATGACTTACCACAGATCTCCAAATGCCCTCCTTAGTAATACCCTAGCCAACATGGTACAGTTAGAACAATTTAAGTATTATTATAATACAACAAACAGAATTAATTAAAATACTAATAATTAGTATTTTAGACATGGGAGTTATTTCATGGTTGTAATATGTATGTAATCAATGTATGTAATCAATAATATTTAAATCAAACAAGCCTTTCTTAGGGTGTTTCAACCTTAAATAGCAGCAGGAATGTTGTAATGTTTGTGTCATATCAATTTTTTGTCACATCAAGCTTTAGAGAGATCAATTTCACAAATTTGCTATCACCTTAAGCCAAGATATCACCGGAAATCCGCACCTCAGACCTAGCTGTGATATGAACTTAGTCTCAACTCAAGCTCTAACTCAGCTGTGGTATCATTCCTTGGTCTGTCTCTGTTATAGAAATAATGAAAGTGTGAACAGACAGAGCCTTTATCAGGACTATGCATATTTCAACAGCCAATCAAATAAAGAAAGAGACAAATATCTCTACGGATTTCCCTTCAGAATCAGTAAGTCTCGCAGACATCAGGATGGATAAAGAAGAGAATATGTGGATATTTGCAGTGGAGACTCCACTGCACTACAACACCTCCCAGCTGGAAAATGTGTGGTCACGTGTGTATAAATAAGTCATCTCTAGTTTGAACTGCACCATCTTCATTTATCTGTCATGGGCTCTGACAAAGCATTTAAGGAAAAGATTAGAAGGTTCCTACAGAAGGAACTACATTTCCCTGCCTGGGGCATACCACTTGTCTGAGGTTGGTAGGAACAGGCCTGAAATATTAATGAGTAAGCCATTTGTCAAGAAAATTATTCAAGAAAACTTGGCAGCAATACAAAGGGGTGAGCAATAAGATACCAAGCTAGGGCAGTGCACACTCAGTACTTGAAAGAGAACACAGGAAGGAAAAAAAAAATAAAATCACTTTCATTTGCCTGTCCACATTCATAAGCTTTGGAAGGAAACAGTAAATTAATGAGTGAGTAAAACATCACACTCAGTAATAACAGGTATTAACTTCTAAAAGGGAATATGAGCTGCTCTAGGTCTAGAATTCCTGTTTTCAAGTATTGATTTCTTTGAGACATTTATTCTACTGACAGTCTTTGCAAATAAACTGCTTACCAGGTAGCATGTAAGCTAAAATGTGTTGTCATGACAGAAGCGACTTAATTATTGAAAATTCACACAAGTAAATGGAAATAAAAAACCAATTCCCACAAGGGAAAGACACACAAAACCAAAAAATCACACTCTTCTTGAGGTATCCTCACAAAGCATAGTGAAGAAAAGCAAAGACAAAATTGCAACCATTCTGTCAAATTAGATGTTAAAATCTATACTCCTTAAACAGTGTGAAAACCTAAATCACTTCTAGGAGTTTCCAAGTATCATTTCTCCTTAAGAGGAACTTGCAAAAGAAAAAGATCTAAAATGCTTCGGTCAGAATCCATGTTTTATATTTATTTTTAATTTTTATATAATTAAAATGCAAGTATGTTTTAGCACCAGGTATACGAAAATTTTATATAGCACTCTTTATATAATAAATCTGAAGGCTTAATTTTTAAGTAGACAGTGCTAGTTCATGCTGTAAGCAAACCTGAAAAGCTTCCAAAGCATCATGGTAAATTAAAAAGTAATCTAAAATTTGCATTAAATAAGAAGAAGGTGATTGTCAAATAAAGCAAATAAATAATTTATTTTGGTTTATCGAAACATAGCTATAATCACCTTGCCAAATGTTAAACATGTCCAACAATGTGATCCATAGGTTTAATCACTATTGACACCAATTGGACTCACTGACATACCCAAAACAGTGTGATGCAGCAGCATTTAGACTTTCATTAAGCAGCACTCTGCTTTTCCAAAGCATATCTTTACATAGGATCTCAAAATGCTTTTCAGTCATTAACCAGTTAAGCTCTACAATATGCCCATGGGAAAAGTATTGCATTATTTATACCCATTAGTGCAGCGGTTCCCAAGTCAAAAGCACTGTATTTCAACACCTTGGCTTTCACCTTTTTTTCCCAAATTGTTTTGACTATATTGCCATTTTTCTCCATGTTCAGAATTTTTTTGTTGTTTGCAATACCATTTTATCAACAGCTTAACAAGTATAACTGCTACTGTGAATAGAATCAAAATGTTTTGAAAGCTGTTTGCCAGAACTGCCCATTAGGAACCACACTGAACAGTTCAGAAATATGGAGATATTCCCATTGAAACAATCTTCTCCTTGTATGCGCAGATTTTTAAGGCTCAAACCTACATTCCTTGAGCAAGAATTGCAGAGTCATTGCCCTGCTTTGTATTGTGGCTCAAACTTCAGTGTTATTGTAATTACAATTATGGACTTAGAATGATCAGGAGTGATCAGCTGTAGAGGCAGAAGATATTTAGGGAAGATGGGAAGGCACATAAATGAAGCTTTATTGAGGCAAACAGGGAAATGCAAAACTGGGCGGACTGACCATTGCATGTTGTTCCATCGCAGGGTTGGTCTAAAAACCCAGCATGTCATTCATGAATTGTCATCTTCTAGATAGGATTTCACCTCTGGTCACCACGTTTACCAAAACCAAGGACAGCATTTGCTTCAATGAGGAAATTATATCACAGAAGCACAGAATTGTTAGAGCTGGTAGCATGTTCCAGTGCTCTGCCACCCAAAATGTAAAGAACTTGTTCCTCATGGTGAGATGGAACTTCTTGTATTTTATTTTATTTTATGGCCACTGTTCCTCATCCTGTCATTGGATAACACTGAAAAGAATCTGGCATCATCCTCTTGGCACCTGCCTTTTTGACATTTATATGCATTAATGCGACGCCCTCTCAGTCTTCCTTTCTCCAGACTAAGCAGACCTAGCTCCCACAGTCTGTCTTCCTAAGAGAAGCTCCAGACCCCAATTCATCTTTGTGGCACTCCACTGGAACTTCTCCAGGAGTTCCTTGTCTTTCCTGTACTGAAGAGCCCAGAAATGGACACAGCACTCCAGATGTGACCTCACCAGGGCTGAACAGAGGGGCAGGATCACCTCCTTCGACCTGCTGGCCACATTCTTCCCAAGGCACCCCAGGATAACATTGGCCCTCCTGGCTGTAAGGGTTGGCTCATGGTACACTTGTCATCTACCAAACTCTGTTCGCTGGTGACCTCTTTTGGGGAAGTTTCACATTGTGCCTAACCCCACTGCTGATCTTGCCTCAGATTTTGCAGAATGGATCATGTCAGTCTCCCAGTCAGGCCAGGGAAAAGAGTATTACATGGGGGGCTGTCTCTCCTGCATCGCCTCTGAGAACAGAGTCATCTGAGATTCAAATACAATAAGTAACAAGATCCAAGGCAAGCAATAAAGAGTGTTTTAGTCATATTTACCAGTGAAAATCTGGCCAAAAGCCACAGCACATCATCAGTCTTATGATTTGGCTCTGCAGGGGCCAAAACCCTTGGTGCCAGCCTGGCACAGCAGCCAGCATTTGCTGTAGAGTTTTGCAGAACCAGCTCAGCAGAGCATGCACAAAGCCCACAACAACTTCAGAGTAAAAGAAAAAGAAAGCAAATCTCACCAATGTAATGAAATAGCAAGAGGATGTCTACTACACCATACATCGTTATCACAATATTAAAAGCATTTTAATATGCTTAGAAACCAGATGCAGGTCTCAAAAGTGCAGTAAGGTAGGAAACAGTGACTTGCTGAGAGCAGAATCAACTACACAGGACCTGAGGACACAATGAGGTAGCTTTATGGTAAAAAGTTATGGCCACAACCCCTCTCCCCCACATACATAACAAGCAAAAGACTACTGCTACAATAAGCTGCAGGTAAGGAAAATCAGGTCTCATTTAGCAAAGAAAACATACCAGCATCTACACAACACTTAGCTCAAATAGCCACAGATTTATGATGTGTGCCAATACTTTTTCACTATGAAATTTTCATATTACATTCCTGGAATTCCAGGGATGACTGCCCAGAGCTATTAAATAAAAATGATGGTTCAAAATTGTTTTATTCTCTGTACCTGCTAGTTCAAAGGTACAACTTCCCAAGTATAGGCTATCATGTAAGCAACATAGGGATTGATTCTGTTTTTATTTTGGGGGTATTTTTCTCTGTAGTTATTTTCTTATTTGGTCTTAAAAATATATTAACTTCATTTTCATGCTACTACTCTACATATACTCAAAGAATCAAAAGATTTACAGGAAATTTGTCCATCTTACAGTACGATACAATAAAATCTGGCCTAGCATAGTACATTGTTTCATTTTCTATGCAACATTAAAATATGAATATTGGACATTACTTTTTAGGTTGAGTAGACAAAAATCATATTCAACATTTCTGATGAACCTGATTCATCTACAAATCTACTGAATGCCCAGATGGGAATTTTCAATTTATTCAAAAACATGCAAACAAAACTGCAACCATTTCTATGCATAACTGCACAAACATCTAACTTCAGTACCTCTAAATTAAATTTGCATGTGGCACTTCCATATTTGTAAATTACAACTAAATATTTCCAGTTGTTTACATGCTCCTAACCGACCAGCCAAGGATGAAAAGTCTCAGAATGAAAGTTTTTTTTAATTCTGAAAGTAAAAGCTGCTACCCTGGACCTTTTTGCCATTTAATTTTCTGCCATTCCAATGCACTTATTGGCATCCGGGCTAGAAACACTTATTTTCCACTTCTCTCTGTCATCTGCTGTGAGACAGAGTAGAAGAATTAGATTGACTCAAGCAGTTCTGATTGCTTTCAGTGTGTGGTTCACTTCTCGACACCACAGAGAAGAGTTGTGATAAATAAGGATCAACAGACTGGATAGGAATGTTGGAATTTTCTTCAAAGCTGAAGAGCAATGCCACCAAAAAATGAACTTTTTTTAAGGCAAGTTATTTGGGAAAAAAAGTTGAGTGAGTTTATTGTGTAGCAAAGTTTACCAAAGAGCTGTGAAGACTAAAATTTAGACAAAATGAAACTGAAGTAAGTCTTTTCAGTTCTCATTTACTTCTTACTAGAAATACAGCTCAAAGGAAAGGAAAGCAATCAAGGCATGATGCTAACATTTCAACATCAGCTAAAGAAGAATTACATCCAGTGGAGGGGTCTTCAATCACAGACTGTTGCAAAATCTTACATAAAATACACCATTACAATCTGCACCTCTGTTCTTAATTACAGAAGACCAAATACTGTATACAGGCAGACAGAAAAAAAAATAATAAAAATTACAACCTCCTGCTTCCAGGCTGATGCTATTTAATTAAGATAGAAGTAGAGGAAAGGTTGTTTCCTGCATTATCATTGCTGTCATAGAGATGTTGTGGGCATTCAGTCTTCTTTAGCACTACATGAATTTAAGATAAAATAAATATAAAGCATTCAATAAGACTTCCTTAAAGTCTTAAAGACAGCTTCTTCTCACAGCAGAGTAGCAAACTAGGGAAAGCTCTTCTAATGTCTCTTTCATAGTTTCAAATTACTTCTCTGCTATTATGATTAATTGAATACCACGTGAAGTGTGTAAACCGTAATGTTTCATCAGAGAAAAAGTAGGTACATTTCAGTGGTCTTTTAACCTGATGTGCTTTTTGCAGCACTTCTTACAAGTTTGCTGTAAATTGCAAAATAAATAATATAAATGTATCTTTTGGTGTGCCCAGTGATGATATATATTCATGCTTAAGGCTGAAATTCACCACTTTGCAGAAGGGTGAGTTGCCACCCAACTCATTGCCAGGTTAAGCCTTATAAAGATAACTACAAAATCATGCTTAGTTCTGATGCCAGAGTCCTGCACTAAATGTATCTCACACAGCAGGAATTTGCAGCTTAAGGCCTGAACTCAAATCTGTTTACTGGAAACTTAGAACACAACCTTTTCACATACCAGGTACATGCAAAGATATCTTGTGTAACTAAAATTACATCTTTGTAAGGATGTCCTCCATTCAACTGTTCAAATAATTACCACATTCATCTCCATCCTAAAGGTATCCACACTTTATTCAATATAAGTTCCAGGTGCATCAAATTTAGTGCAGTCAGTACAGCTGTCATGCTAATTCATGTTATTTCACTCAAAAAACACAAGTTCATTATTAGCAATCTGTGGGCAATTAGTGTAAGTAACAGCAGACTTGGATTTATCTTAATGTTTGTTTCAATTCCACAAGCCAACAAGAAACCATCTACAGTAAGAATACCAATGACTTTATATCTAGCTGCAGTCATGCTGCTGTGTTTGGCCCTCTCTCTCGGGGGAAAAAAAAAAAAAAGAAAGGAAAAAAAAAGAAAGAAATTTTACATTGAATTCTGTGTATTTTTCAGTATATCAAATAATGTCTTCAGGACATACAATTTAGTCCATGACATACTTCTTCCTGTAGATACAACTGACACAAAACACACACCAGTGAACAAGTCAAATATAAGTTCTGAAACAAAATACTATTCTTTGATATTTGACAGGATACTTGCATAGTTGTCTCCTCTATAGCAACTGTGATCTGCACTGTTATAAGGATCCAGTAATTACAGGAGTCCAACAGAAGCCTGACAATTAAAGCTACTAAAACAGTCACAGAATATCCTTATCTGACCATACAACTATTGGCAAACATGTAGCTAATGATGTGCAAATAAGCACCTCCAACTTTTTTTTTGTGCTATGAGATCATTTAGCAAGAATCAAGTCCTGTTTTGAACTTACAAGTAACTACTCCTACTTGTTCCTTATGCCTCATCAGATGATTAAAAATTTCACCTTTTATTCTTTCCCACTGAGAAACAGTGAGGAAAACATAGCACAGGCCAGAAAACACAAGATTCCTAATTTCCCCTTTATGCTTCCCACCTTGTATTACCAATGAAAAAGCAACTGACTCCCCCACACATGCTTTCTCATAAGCAGGTGTTTTCTACAGGAAACTACTAGTGAATGAAGACAAAATTTTATTTTATGACCCCCAAAAAATCATTAACAGCTCTCTGTCAAACACAAGATGGTTTGCTGAATGGGTTTTTGCAAGGATCTGAACTTGGTCCAGCTTCAGGGAGTGTCTCCGTTAGCAGCCTACAGAACTGAACAGAGGACATGCTTAAATCTGCTGATCATCAAGGTCCAACACTGCAGGTATGCTGGATAAGAGGGCTGGAACCCAAAATCATTCTGTCAAACTAGAGAAGTGGTCAGAAGAATAACAGAACAATTCATCAGGGGCAAGTGTAACTTACTGTACTTCATCAAAGCCAGCTGCCCACTGGCAACAGAGCAAATAAACTGCTAGACAGCACCTTCCTCAGAGGGGAATCAGGGCTTCTAATAGACCATGAGATCAATAGAAGTTCAAAATGGGATTCAAAAAAAGGAAAGAGCTATCATATGATTATATAAACAGGAATATATACCACATAAAATAGGAAACATTCCTATCCTGTTTAGCAGGAAGGAATAAATAACTCAAATTTCGGTATAAACTGTATAAAAATATACAAAACAATTTGAAGTCCAAAGACAGATGACTTATATATATTAAAATTATAAATTATATCAATTATAAGTCTCAAAGAAGGAATTACATAAAAAGACTGAATATACTAGGACTATATAGCCAGAGAGGAAACAAATTAAAGGCACATTCACCATCATCATCAGATCTGAAAGAAGTAGAAGACTCTTTGGAATAATCATGTCTCAACTGCACCCTGGCTAGGACATGTAGCAATTCACCTATCAAAACCAAGGCTAGAAAAATTTGTGTAAATTTTCAGGAGAAATCTTTTAACAAATACAGCGACATGTTATAAGAGAGGGCTTGTGCAGACCCTACAGTAGTTTTATTATTTCATGCAGATTTCTAAACAGCTGTGTTAAAAAGAAACAGGTGTAAAATTCAACCTGCTTTGGAGGCCAGACTAGTCAGTATCTCAAGGTCTTTCCAGTCTTGGTGTGGTTTGTTATAATTTCTATGATTATTATCACTTTTTTTTTTTTAAATGAAGCACATACTAAGGGCTTATTCTATCCAAGTCTTTCTTCCTGTAGCAGTTTTAATGGTGCTCATGGCTTTATGCCAGTTATACTGCTGAAAGCTTAGCAGGTGATGTATTTGCTTATAGGCACTGTCATATTTTATCCATCTCAGCATCTATTTAGTAAGTACTTTAACATTCTAGAGTATGGCAGGTGCTATATAAAACACAGCATTATTTTCCATATTTTATTCCCCTCACAGGCATTCCTACTCTCAGATTAACTGGCAAAAGTACAAAGACTCACAGCAATTTTTAAAAAGAAAATTTGAGTGCTCACTGACAGCTACAGTTAGCTGCGTAAACAAAACACAACACTGTTCCTTCCCCATTACAACAAAATTTCTCAGCAGTTCTTTGTATAGATGGAAATACGATGGCAGACAAACTGCAGTAGCCATTTGGACACCACCTGCTAATTGTGTGTTGGAACAACGCTACCTGGTTTACTTAACATGCATTATGGTGGTATTTCAGCTAGTCCCTTCATCTTGTTTCATGGCACAGGATAGGCAGGAAAATCCATATGGATTAGGCTTTTCCATTCATAATTTCATGCTACTCTCATAGGATTTCTAGGTGGTCTAGGTAAAAATTTCCACTGAAATTAATGGATTACACCAGAAATATCCATGGAAATCATACTGAGCTGACAAGACACTATTTTTACTTGATTCTTTAAACTGCAGTCACACATATTGTGATGTTTTAATTTCTTTTTATAGTATTCCTTCATACAGAAGTCATCATTTCTACGACTTAGGTTCTTGAGAAACTTCTACTAATATCTCTTCAATCTCATTTTAGAGAATAAGGGGACTGAAACTGAATACAATACTCAAGAGTCAATATTTCAACTGATATTTCTGAAATATAAAATAACTATGGGAAGGTCATCTCCTCCTCCTGTCCCAAGGCTTTTCTTTACTTATATTTCATCTTGGCTGCACTCCTCACTACAGTGAGATTAAACATTAAGCACAACACAAATCTGTACGATGCCTGTGACTTTACTGCTTGAAGGACTTGAAAATAAAATATTTCTCCTTTTCTTTAAGCAACAAGTAGCAATTTGTTACTCCAACACCTCTAAGCAGATTCAAATAGAAGTGCAAGGAACATATTTGAATTGTATTCACAACACTTTCACTTTTGTCCATCACTATAAGATATGAACAGCAGTGTCACCTAACTAATTACAGCTGATGTTCCCACCCAAGATTCAGAAATTATGCTTCACTGTCAATACTACTTTATTTCAGAGCAAAGAAACAAGGTAATACCGGTGAACACTGGCAGAAGCACAGAAAAAAAGAAGTGATTTTTCCTTTATCTATGCCACGTCATTAGGCAAAAACCTTCTTTCAACAATGTCACTTGAGAAGCAGCTGTCTCCTACTTAAAAATGCTCAAAACCATGGAAAAGTCATGCAAGATGCCAGATACGTGGTATGGGCCAATGCATTTAGCATTTGTATGTGTTTCAAATGTCTACAAAGTCATCTTAAGACAAATTTTAGTAACAACTGAAAAATCTAAAAATGCAATTCCTAAGGCGGCATTCTTCTCGCTGCACTGCACATCACAGAGTGCTCCTCCCAGTGAGGAGGACATTTCAGGGTGCATTTCTACAAAATTACTAATACAGCATCTTACCAACAACAGTGGAGAAGGTCAAGGCAAGATAAAGAATAGGATAATAGGCCCTCTTATAAAGCAACTTGGAATCAACTTTCCTTTTTTTTTCAGTAAAGAAACCAAATACAGAAAGAAAAGAAAAAAAAAAAAAACCACACAAACCACCAAGCATGAAAAAGTCCCACCCCCATGATTCTTTAATGTATTTTGCAGGGCAGAGAGCTCCACAACAGACTTAATGATAAACACATATGTTAGCACAGCACATATAACATTTCCTTGAATTAAGCCAGGTGAGTGGAAACTACCAATTCAATCAACAGCATCAAAAAGTTTCATTTCCAATATGCTCTCCAACATGCTTTTGTCTCTTCTCCTGGTAGACTTACCACTGATCTTTCCATCAGAAACAAAAACAGAACATGAAGGGTATCCATAGCAAACATGCCCAGAATAGAAAACAATCCCTTTCTCTCCTCTATTCTATCAGTTCTGTGAAGTAGAATAGTCCTCTTCTAAATTGTATATACCAGTGATAGAAAACCAGTCACCTGACAAGCAGATTATTTCTTGACTGCTAAAGCAAACTCCTCAGGAATGTTTTAGGTTTATTTGGGTTTTTTTATAACCACAAAAGTTAAGGTAAAAACTTCCTTTTAATTCCCCTTCCAGAATTATTCTAACTTCTGGAGCAGGACAAGCAACATAACATTATAATCATGTTTACAATGTTTTAAAACACAAATCTATTTTTTAAATCTCATATTTTTCATATGGGAAAAGTTGGATTATCAGCTTTCATCCACTGAAGGAACACATGTTTTTTATTTCCTGTAAAGTTTCCTATAAACTGTCAAGTTTCAAGGCACTAAATCTTAGTCGCACTTTGTTTAGATACTGAATTTTACTACAAGTAATTCTTACAGGCTTTTTATAAGGGTATTAAAATATCTTCCTTTCTTGACTACATACAGCAGTGAAATAACTAAAGAGTAGATTTACAGATGCAGAAAATGAAAACTACCTACAATAAAAATGTAAAACTCTCTGAACTGTTAGCAAATAAACTTTTCTGTGGAACATTTTTGGTGTACTGTATATCAAACTCGGTGAGTATATAGCATAAAATTTTACTGATATGATCTTAAGATGACTACTTATGACTCACAAGCAACAACAGTTGCCATACAAACTACTGTATAGAAGTGATGGTAAAACTTTCAGACTTTATGACATAAGCCATCACCATTCTGCTGACTAAAATCTTAATTACATATGTCACGCTAGGGGCACTTGTTCACAGGTCACACAGGGTCTCAAATCGCCCTGAATTTCCATCTGATAATCAACCATTCCCTTCTTCACCTGCCAAGTCTGTCTTGGCATCAGCTTAGACTCTGCTTATTTTTCACTCCATTAAAATCATAAACTCTCTTGGCTCTGCTCAGCTTGTCAATGCAGAAGGCTTCCAGGGGCTACCAACACAGGGTGAAAATGAAGCTAATTATATACTCAAGAAAAATGAAACTCTGAGCAACACAATTTGTAAACCCTCTGAAACCCCAAAGAACTCAAAACTCACCCTAAAGTCTTTTTATATCAGTCTTTTGACTGTATTTTAATTACTGGAGTTTCAGTTAGATTCATGCTTGATTCTACTGGAATACAATCTCAAGGACAAACCTGAAGCTGGCCAAGTGCTATCTGATCCACCACACTTCATCATGCCCTTTTCTGGAGCTGTAGGCATACGCATAACCCAGGAAAAAGTTAGTAAGAACTCCCATCGTTATAGTCCATGGTGCACAGCAGTTTAAACCTTATGATTTGTATGCAAAGGAGGAGTTTCATGTCAATAGCAAAAATGTGAGGGGGGAAGAACAATCCACATATTTTAACCTAAAATGGATTATTTTTCTTATGATGAAACCATTTCCTCTGCACATTAAGATGACACCAACTTGCAAAATAATTTTCCCTCGAAGCACCTACAACAGAGTTTGCAGAAAATGGGAAAAGGTTTATTCACTTGTGAGTATCAGTCCATGACTACATCAATCTAAACTGAAAAGGACTTTTAACAGATCTACTAATGCATTTCTCCTTTCAGTGGTTGACTCCAAGGAATAATGGATACTCCCAGATGAATCTTGTCACATCATGGAATGATTCTACCATTGCACAGAGATCTTCTCTTTTGGAAGAAGAAATCATCTTCCTAAATTTTTTGCCTTAGGTGATGTACAGATCCTTTTAGGATTTTTGGTCTCTGCCTGGTGAACTCACATAAAAATTACGTAATGATTCAACAGTTCAAAGATTTATGCAAAACCTTATTTTGCCAATTCCTTAAGTAAATTTTAGTACAATAAGGACAAGAATCTGGAGGGAAATAAAGGAAGGAAGGGGATCTGCCTTAATTTGACAAAACTCTCACAGACACCTTCTCCCCCTCTTGCATCTTCTCATTCATTTGTGTGAATGAACTGCACACAGCAGCCACAATGATTTTAGCAGCACTACTGCTACTGAAGAGGTCTAGCTCTCAAAAGACCTACTGACAGATGATGAAGCAGCATTAGTATTACAGAATAATAACAATTTACATTAAAAGCTGAGTAACTATTGTTCAATAAAAATGTTCATTTCCTTTCTCATGCACTTGTTGAAAAGTGCCAGAGCAGAGTTCAGAACAGTCTTTTGCCATCTGAATGGCATCTGTTAATTTCATCAGCTTAGTTCTTCTTATGTCAGATCTGGCTGCACCAGTACCATCAGTATTGAACATGTCTGTAGAAATTGTATCTCTTTAAAAGCATATAAGTTAATGGCTTAATAAAAGTAGTCAGCAAAATCAAAGGCCTTCCATTTCTAGAGGAACCTAAATAATCAGGTCCTACATAAAGCTGTAAGCCACATGTCCAGAAATCTCTAAGAATCACTTCCCAAATTAAGTCCTCATTCCCTTCAGGATGTCCATCACTGAAATGCATGAAGGCATGAATGTGTGTATAGGAACACACCCGCTGACAGAGTCATTCAGAAGTCATCTCAGAAGGATAACCATGTTACTGGATTGTAGAATAACAATTTATGTTTGTTCTGTAAAAAAAAAAAAAAATCTTTAATGAAAAACTACAGTTCAAAAAAAATTACAGACTTCACAAGTTTGGGTAAAGGATGTACCTTCAGACAGAAGTGGAAAGCTTAGTAACTGCAAAATCATCTTCTCTAGACGCCATCTCTAGCAACTAATCCCGGCACTGGCTGTTTAATTTCACACATTAATGTATTTTCAAACCACACCAAACTCCTTTAAAGTAGATGAGAAGTACTGCTAAGGTAACAAAAATGTTCCACCTGCACATGTAACATAAACATGCAATATACCTGCTTTAGCAAACAAAAAATTGATTTAAGGGTTACAGGGCTCCCAGAACAAACCCCAAATATAATATATAGAGAGATTTTACCTCTTCAAATAACTTAATTTTAATAGCACATTATATTTATGAAAATAAAGAAATCAGATTATTCTTGTTAGCAACACAAGTAAGTTTGCATATAGCTCTTAGAAGCTATTTTACTATGTGAGCTGTCAGCACTTCCATCAACTATTACACATTATATTAACCTTTCAGACACTGCACATTCTGAGGTAGATTTACAAAGCCATGCATTTACACTTTACTCCCCTATCCTATATTTATCCCTAGTCATCTGAGGCCTAATTCATCATCAGAATAAGGCAGTTAAACAGCACTGAAAGCCATCATGTTCCAACAATCACAGCAACAAATTTCTTCAGTCATTATTGATTCCTCCTGACACCTGGATCATCTTGAGGTTTGACTGCAAGCAGTGTGTCCCAGGAAATAGATATACTGCACTGGTCTGAATGTCAGATGGCATGAAGTCTGAGGTAGCCTGTGATTCCTCCTGAAGTAACTAGAAGAGATGACCCTGCAGCCTCCTTCCTGCCACCTGTCCATGAACACCTCAGACCTGAAAGGACAGACCCGCTTGCTCAGCCACCAGAGACTGAACAATGAAGAGGTGTCTCCTTACTTCCAAACAGCAGACAAGGTGGAACTCGAATAAAGAATTGTCTGAATCTGCCTGAGGCAGACTAAGAATCTGTTCCTCCCTTCACTTAGAGCAAATTACTATTTTTATTATTGGAATGGAGGAAGCCCAAATCAAATTCTGTCTTGAAACCTGGACTATATTCTAAACTCTGCACATACAATATACAGTCCTTATCACATAGAACCCACAAGAAAGGAGTGACATCAATATAGTCCTTACAAAGTTCCTTCATATTTTTTCTTTAGTCAAAGTAAGTAAGATATAAAAAAAAAAATATGGTCAATATTAAATCTATCAACAAAACAGAGTTATGTAAAGAACAAAGCTGGGAAACACTGATTTCCTGCATAGTAAAATAAGCACATACTCACTAGAAATACCTATTACTGCAATAAACCATAGAAAAAAATGACTCTAAAAATCATGGAAGATAATATAAACAACTTTTTGCCACTTCACAGTTCATATTTTATGCTGAACTTTTCCAGAAGAAAAATCCTAAAAGTCTTGTAAGACTGAAACCACTTGTATCTTTCCTGCTGAAGATGAAATCCATGAATTATAAAAACTAGAATAACACAATATTCAGAAACATTCTGCTTCATTCAGTAAAGATACTGCCTTTGTTTAGCCTATTCACTGTTTTTCCATGTGAATTACCATTTTGGGGGAAAGTGTATACTGTTTGGTTTCTGTATTTTTAATTCAACTCAAATTTCCATCAAAATGTCCCAAATTAAAATTAATTATTAGCTAGTAAGCAGGTAATGAATCAATCATTTTCTTATAAAATTAGAATGTGCAAATACTCTGAAACCAGCTATATTTGTATAATTGCTTAAAAGTGGGGGAATAAAAAGCTTTATTAGCATAAAGCACTAACATTACTTACCAACCAATTAATTTCACTTTTTTCCAGAAGGTGAACACCAAGCATTTTCAAGGCAAACAACAAATAATGCACAAAAGCTTCTATATTCCTTTAAAGAATTCTTTTTTAATTATGATTTAAATCACTTTGGCTTGACTGATGTCCTGGTTTGCTCACACCAATCTTCAAGCTCCCCCTCCCATGACCGGAATGAAGGATGATAAGTTTCATACTGATGGGTAGTAGGGAGTTGCTAGCTCACATAAATGATTTCTGGTGTGCATCAAAGGAAGGCCTTTGCAAGGGTCCTCCCTGACAATCTTCAAGTGATTCTCTGAGGAAAACTGATTACTCTCTAAAGTTGGTAGTCTGGAATAGAGTCCCCAGTCTCAATTAACCTGGGCTGGTTTCAGCTAATGAAGTGGAAGTGAGGAAAAAAATTAACAAGATAATGTACACTACTTTTATCATATGGCCTTATTTATATTTAGAGCTGCTTCAAGCTCTAAAATGAAGTTTTGATCAATATATAGTAAAGTTAAAATCAGCAAAAAATATTATTTTATTTGCAGTGTCTAAATTAAGTGTCTTTACAAAAATAACAAGAAAGGCACATCGTAAAAAGGAAACTGCACTCTAAAGGTCTTCCCTAAGTAAGTTTAGCTGAAAAGAGATGGGAGAAAACATATCAGTCCAATTTTCAAGAAGATCAACAAGGAGGATCTGGGGAACCACAAGCCAGTTAGGCTCACCTCAATCCCTGAGAAGGTGTCTAAGCAACTAATCTTGGAAATAACTTCTAAAACATGTGATTAGGAGCCTTCAGCCTGAATTTATGAAGGGGAAATCATGTTTGATACACCTGTTAGCCTTCCATACAGAGATTTTTGTCTTGGCAGATGAGAGGACGCATTGGTCCCAACTTTAGTGAGGCTTTTGACAGAGTCTTCCAGGACATCCTCATAAAGAAACTCACAAAGTACAGTGAGTGGGGAGTGAGTGATGGACAGTGAGGGGGACTGAACACGGGCTGAACTGCCAGCCCTGGGAGACTGTTATCAGCTGCCAACACTGCATCTAGAGGCTAGTCACCAGTAGTGTGCACCAGGGGTCACATGGGGTCCAACACTATTTTAACATCTCCCTTCGTGACCAAAATGGATGATACAAAGATGATACAAAACTGGGAAGCATTGTTGATAAAACAGATGAACGTGGTGCCATTCAGAGGGACCAATACAGACTGAGAAAATGGGCCAATGGGAACATCAGCAAGTTCAACAAAGAGAAGAGCAAAATCCTTCTCCTGGGGAGGATTAACCTCAAGCACTGGTATATGCTGGGGTCTGGCTAGCAGGGCAGCAGTGTTGCAGGAAAAGACCTGATGGTCCACATGGATAACAAGCTGACTGTGAGCCAGTCACACAAAGAAATGCCTAGAGCATCCTGAGCTGCATTAGGAAGACCACTGCCAGCAGGCCAAGAGAGCTGATCCTTCCCCTCTGCTCAGTACCAGTAAGGCCACGCCTGGATTGCTGTGTCCAGATTTGGGCTTCCCCGCGAAGGGCCACAGAGATAATATAGGGACCATAGCATTACAAAAAACACTGGAATAATAATGCAATAATCAGGTTTCCATATCTATTTGTTGGCCACTATTTCCTCTAAAGCATGGCTAACATTAAGCCTGAGCAACAATACCATCTTTAACATACTCTGCAAAAAGCAAAGCAACATGTCCACATCGCAAAAAAAAAAAAAAGCAACAATTAAAGAGATAATGCCATATGCTTTGTGTCCAGCAGAATGTTTCAAAATACCTTGGTATTTTCAAGAGGAAGGATGACTAATCAACTTCTTTCAGTATTTTTAAAAATAATGGAGATTTCAGTTTTCAGGAAGAAAAAAAAAAAAAACAAACACCCAAACAAACAGTAACATGCTGACTTCATTCTTACATATTACAAGCCAAAAACACTTTAAATGGCAATCTATTTTTTTCTAGCAGGTGTGTAGGGGTGATGGGTTGTTTAGTTTTTTCCAAACAGAGCAGCTGCAACTACTTTCAAATCAAAGAAATTCTAAAACTGTAAGGACTGCAATTTTTTACTTAACCAGAGAGCTCAAGTAGTGTGGCTCTTAGCTGTGCTAAGAAAAGGAAACTGCAGAGCTCTGAAGCAGTGTCCTGATGTTGAGAAACATAGGCATGCAACCTAAAGAAAAGCCGAGTTAAAACTTACATAATCCCTACCAGAAATGAGTTCCCTAGAAATATTCTGCTGTAGGCTCATAACTCCTTATGAAATAAAGGCTACAATATCCATGCAGTGTTTTAAGTAAAGGGTAACAGGTCATTTTCTTCATAACTGTATTTCATTTTATCATCTAAGTGTTTAAATCTACACTGGCTCAAACACCACCTACAATTATGCCAACACTTCATCAAAAATAACTTCATATATATATGTTTTTTTAAAAAAACAAATCCAAACCCACACCAGATATCTATTCTAAGTCATGGAGACAGGAGAAAATTCAACATGCTGGAATCCCCCATCACCATCTAGAGGGTGTTATCAGACAGCACAGTGAGGTGCAAATAGGAATGGACAGAGACAACACCATTTGAAAACAAGAGAATACATGGAATAATATAAAATAATTCCTTGTTTACCTTCTTGCTAAGCCACTCCATCTCCCTTATATACTTATTATACATCTTCAATGCCCTATTTAACTCTGTTTGGTTTTTATATTCTTTTCCCCTAGAGCATTTTGCCAATATTAAAAAAAAAATAGCATTAGTGATACACTGTTCTCTCATGTCATCATTTCAACATTTTAATCCAATTGAGTTATGCTTTGTATTCTATTTTCTTCTCTGCCAGTACAAGAAACTCATACACAGGCATAGAAAAGAGCCAGCACGCTTTCCTGCATAACCACATCCTTCTACTGTTTATGAACATCTTACCATCTCTAGCCACAGCCTTTCATCATTTATTTACAATAAATATCTTTCAATCCTCCAATTTTCCTCTAGTCTCTAGTTCCCCACCTAAGTTGCTGTGTGACCTGACACCAACCCAGCAAAGCATTTATACTGTTCAATATCTTTGTAATACTTTAAATGTCTCCTTAATGGCTTTAGTAGATCAGAGCAAAACACTCAGTCCTGAAACACCCAAGTTTTCCTTCTATAAAGTGATGAGAAGATTTTTTTATTATTATTTGTGGCATTGTCTCTGAATCACTTTCTGGAGAAACTTCCAGAACAAAACCACAGGACTGTTCTTGCCTTGTCATCCCATAGCACCCAAATGTTTAATCCTTCTGTTTTTTTGCCTCAGATTAACCTGTTATGCATACCACATGCATGGTCAACCAGAATAAATATTATTGTGGTACATCTATTTTCCAGTGTCATGATATTTATTCATTCCAGTATCCTTCATGCAGGTCCTGGCTAAGTATTGTTCTTTCCTTGATTTTGGAGTCTATAGAAACCTCACAGGTAACTGATAATTTCATTCCTAAAGTAGTAAGAAAACAGAATTATTTTCCTGCTTAAATACTACCCATATCTAATGAACACGTTACCATTTCTTCACCTCTCGCAAAGCAGGAACAATAGCTGTAATACTTTAATCCTTCAGGTTAATTGAAAATCTTACAAGCCTTCATCTACCCACCATAAAGTTTAATAGAAATTTCTCCCATAATGCACAGGTTTAAGTGGCTATGCATGTGACCCCTAAACTCACACTGATTACTTCAAAGAGCCTGTAAAGTTTTAGAAGGAATGAAGACTGGTAACACACTATCATAAATTAGAATAATTGTAGAGATTAAAAAAGACAGGAGAGAGAGAGAAATTCAGCAGAATTTTGGTTCTTAATTTGTTTCTTCACATTTGGGGAAAGAAGGTTACTTGTTTGGGATATTTGCAGGAGAAAAAAAAAAATCACATTTTCTTCACCAGAGGTATTTTTTCTGGTAACCCCTAAAATCCCAAAACTGGTTAGAAAACAGATATGTAAAACTAAGTTTGTCTCTTGGTGTTGAGACTATTTTAGTGAGACATATATAGGAAAACTGCTCAGCTCTGAAGGCCCTCCTCCCAGTTCTGAAAACAAAGGCAAAAAACAAAGCAGAGCTATCCATCCATGCCTGTCCTTTAATTATCACATTTTTATAGAGCATCTCATATCATTGGGCATTGTACTTAACACCTCCAACTTCTGAAATGGGAGATGAGAGCAGACACCAAGCTTTCATTTTATTAACATACTTTCCTTATGGAATAAGCTTAGAAATGTAAATTTGTAAAAGCATAGAACAACAATGGTGGCTGGCAAATACAGCCACCAACAAAAACACCTTGTTTATATACACATAGAAAAATAAATCATGTTTTGAATCTGTCAGTGTATCATCTTATTTGCTTTACCACGCATGAACTAAAGAGCAATCTCTGACAATAGGAAACACAATTAAATTCTCTTTGTTTCTTGCAAATGAAGCATATATGGTTTGGAATCTTGATTTGAATCTGTGAGAACACTGATCCCTTTCAGTATCTGTGAGGAAAGAAGGCGAGAAAACCCAAAGCACACCTACAGTGGAAAGAGACACATCTGGAAAAGAAAATCACTTATTTGGGTGAAGTTGGGGTAGAAAAATGGTTGAAATAGAATTTTTCCCTGTCTATCAAGAGGCCTTCATTTTGGATAGATACTATACAGAAGCAAGTAACACATTTGCTGCAGCTCATAATCATTCATGTCTGTGCTATTTACATATGTGTGTATACATGTGCATACACACCCCCACAAATCACATATATATATATATATATATATGTATTTGATTACAAGCTGTTGCTTATTTATACTTTTCTCTGGCTAACTGAGGAACATTACTTTCCAATCTCTCTCCTTCTGTAAAATTACCTGGAAGCATATGTGACATGATTTCCATTAACTGAAGCATTTACACAGAGACTGAAAACATCTCTGCAAGTTATGCACAGAAGTTACTGGAAAGAACAGATTAAATCCCTCTGATCATCCCACTCATTCTGTCAATCTAGATAATATAAAGCTCCCTCCTACTTTAACATCAGTAACAGCTGAACTTTGTTATTTCATATTAAAAACAACAAGGAGGAGAAAAGCATGTATTTTAAGGACCTGTAGAACTGAAGGTTTACATGCATTTTCCCTCTACTTACCTCATCTCTAAATGACCTTATTTAATGTGAATTCCCAAGCAGGGTGAAGTTCTAAAACATTTAGTAGCCGTTTATGTATAGATTTGTTTATTTATTTAATGTTTTCATTGTTCTTTTTCAAAAAGACATAAGTCTTATACAAAGATTTCCCTTGCTAGCATGCCACCCCCCCACCACCACCACGCTGAAGTTCTTCATTAGATAATGGGATCTGGGTTCTTTGTGAGACAGAGTACTGACCTATGGGTCAGAAAATTCAAGTAGCTGCACTGCTCTAACTGATAGTAGGATACTTATAAAAGCTCAAAGAAGAACATCTGCCGTAAAGGAGAATACTTTATACATAAATAAAGACATGCAACACCACTGTGGAAAATCTAGAACTTACAATCCCTCTCTTTCAAATTTTCCACGATTTGATGGGCTCCTTTGCCTCAAACAAGGCATTGGAGCAAGTTTCATCACAAAACCTATTAAAAATGTGCACTCACAAAGCATTTGGGTCAATTCCTTCACTTTGACTATATTGTTTTATTACTCTCTTGAAACGTTTTACTTCTACATTATTAAATAAATGAATGTAGGAATGCCTCAGTGTAATTAGCTACATAAGTAAGCTTGGTTCAGGGAAATAATTCATTAAATACACCTCACCTTAGACAATGGCCCATTTGTACTGTGATTTAAAGTGGAAGGGATATACTTGTTACCAATTATTACTTTGGGGTTTACACTTTTGATCTTCTTCCAAAAAATGGCCTTTTTATACCCACTAGGCAGGTTTCTCTAAAATTGGAATAGAGAATGAATTGCAAGAAATGAAGTGGGAAGAAATACACGAGGTCCTCAGCTGTCACATTCATTTAGAGATTTTTTGCATTAAAACCAAATTGTTCATTACCAAGACATTCTGGGACTCAGTTCAGATGTTAGTGGAGAGCCACAGAAAGTGGCTCCAAACCTTTCCATATTGTATTTCAAAATTGTGGTGGGTGACTTACACTGTAATAAAAACAGTACGGACGCCAGTGATGAAAATATATGTAAGTTCTCCCTCAAGCAGATCTGGCTGACACAAGTAGAATACATATCTTTGTTCTCTGGTCCAGGTCATCAGTGCTAAAATCCACATACCTCCGATTATTCCCTTGTATATAGAAATTCTTCCCGAAAACATACTTTTTTCGGACTGACATTTAAAGTGGGGAAGGGAATCACTGAGTTGAAACTAACTAAATTCAACAATGTTGATATGCTTCTCCACCTCAAATGACAAACTACTGCTATCATCACTTCAGTCTCTTTACAGAAGTTTAAAGCTCAATACTACAGAAATGCAAACTAATCAACCAGAATAATCACGTAGAGTAAAAGGATAGTTACCAACAGTTCAAAGCCATGGATAAAATAAGCAATTCCCCAGAGGCTAACTGGGATGCAAAAAAGTTGCAAGAACACAATAATACTCTACAAAGATGTAATATTATGTAAATATTATATATTTCACTCTTGATTATCCAGTAGCTTTATTCATGTGGATTGCATCTGTTCTCAGGGACCTCAAATCACTGCTGATTGAACAGATTACTATAATCTATTAGTAGAATAAATCCCAGAATAAATATTACACTACCACTCAGAAAAAATAAACTATAAAACTTCACACCGCCACCAACAACAAAGAAAGTAATATGTAGAACTTAGCTCTTTAGCTCCTCAAATCTTTCATCTGTCATTTATCTCTGTTCTTTATATACAAGTGACAACGGCTATTTTTTCAAACCCGAGAGCAAGAATGGATATAAGCATAGCTAATGAAAAAATAATGCAGTAACCATAATGAGGATAATGGGGTGTTCAATGGCATTTCTTAATTAAATGGCTGGTGGCAAGAGAAACTCTTGCAACAGCTACATAGAACAAACTACATTACAACTAACAGGAAGAGGAGAAAGAGCAAGGAAGGAGAAGCAAGTCAAGAGAAAGATCTAGCAGTATTCAGTATAAAATTCAATATTCAATACAAAATTCAGCTGAGAGCAAGACCTGCAAAAGGATGCATTTGCAGTACAATGCCTGGAGGGGAAAAGAGGAGGGCATCTCAGATGTATGCAAGGAAAAACATTTCTCTTG
Organism: Cinclus cinclus; assembly: GCF_963662255.1. Taxonomy (NCBI): domain Eukaryota; kingdom Metazoa; phylum Chordata; class Aves; order Passeriformes; family Cinclidae; genus Cinclus; species Cinclus cinclus. The sequence continues at coordinate 67,822,716 of NC_085046.1, forward strand.
TTTCCTAGTAAAAATATTCAAGAAAGCAGAGTTGGAACTGAACCTCAAATCTATATACTATATAACATATAGCATATATACTACTATACTGGTGCAATTTAACTTTAAGAGCAACATAATACAATAATCTTAATCACTAGCAAGTAACAAATAAGTAATTCTGAGTTCAGGATGATCAGATTTCTCAGCCTTTCCCATATCCCTGGCCACACACAATATGTGCTTAAGCATTTAAGGTTTAGGTGTATGCTCTGTTCACCTTTCTTCCAGTATTGCCTGGATCAGTTCTAATATCATATTAGACAATAAAATTTGTGACCACAACTAGAAACCTGGTAACACAGTCCAGTAGCACAGTACTGGCTCTCCAAAGGCATGGGAAAGCTGAGCTCTCTTGGAAGCAAGGATGAGGTTGCAAGGAAGATGGAAAGAAGAGTAGGAAAGCACAGGAAAGCAGAGTTGTGAAACTGTGACCTGGCCCTTCAGCCACAGATGTTTCATGAGGCATCAAGTACAGCCTTTTGTTCATCCCTTCTCAAATCCTGCCAGGTGATACATTTTAAATAAATGTTGATGATAGGTGTTGGTTAGACCCACATGGTTAGGTCCAAACACAGTCTAGACAACCTCCCATACTCACAATAAAAGGTTTTCTATTTTAGAAGCACGTTGCCCATCTTGCCTCTTCAGAAAGGAAATAAATTCTTGATTAAACTTTTTAAAACGTAGTTTTATGTAAATAAAGTTTTTGTTTTAATAACTTCAAATCACAGAGTCTACTGAGTGGGAAGGCATCCATCAGGACCATTGAGTCCAACTCCTGAGTGCCAGATTTTATGTTCCTGTGCTCTCTCGTGATAACAAATGCAACAGAGGACAGAGTCTCAATAGTTCTTCATTCTTTTAATATTTCAATAGAAAAAAGTAAGAGAACCCCTATATTAATCATCAAAGTGGTAAAATAGTCTACTAATAACTCAGTGTTGTATGGATTACTTCATAAGGACAGTCCGGGGAAAAAAAAAATACTTGCAAGCTGGGTACAGAGAAGATGACAAAAAAGAAGATATCCATGAATCCAGTACTCAGCAAGCATACAAAGACTTTGCATCAGCCCCTATTGAAGATCCCTTGGTGACTTTAGAATAGAGAACAATCAAAAAAACAGAAACAAAAAAATCCAGCAGATGGCTCTAAATGAGGAGAACAAGACAGGTGACTAACCAGCCTGAGAGAAATAAAAATAAAATGGGAGCAGTGCCACAGTGTTATCATTTTTGTAGAGCCACCTGGAGAGGTAGCAGACTTATCAATGAATGCCAAAAATGAATAGTACCCATCTGCTCACCCTAATAAATAACCCTTACTAGAAAAAATACAAAAGAATATAATTCCCCTGGCACTACTCATATTTTCAGCAGACCTGTTTGTTTAAAATATTTATTTGGATCTTACATGGCTTAACAACTATTTGCTGAGAACACAATAATGCTTTAAGCTGACCCTTGGAAGCACAGAGCAAGTCAGTGGCCATAAGAATTCACGAAAACAGAAAGCCCCAAAAACTTCCTTTTAAACAAGCAAAAGCTCTGCAATTATCACTGTTTTCAAAACATCTTTAGAAAGATATATCTGACCAACTGAATGGACAGATAACAAAACCCTGAATGAGAGGCACTTCAAAGTCTGGAAAAGTTAGTACTCCTCTGGAGATAACAGCAGCAGAAAGTATCTCCATTCAAAAAGAACTTCAAGAACCATGGTACAAGATCAGTTTACCTCCTCTACTGTCAGCCCCAAATGGCAGAGAGTAACCATTCTGCTGATTCTAAAGTGTGGATTGAGAAAGGAGATCAGACATGGCTGGAGGCAAAATGAGAAATGCTCAGATCTCCTGATGCAATGTTACAAAAAGAAATGGCATGGAAGAGACGACTACAAGAGGCAGATGGGTCTGCCTTCATGAGTTTGAAAGCAAAATATTTCTTTCTTCAGCACTAACCTTTATCAACTCCAACCACTGCTTATGTAATGAAGGCGTAGGAGTATGGAACAGAAATTCGAACTTGCTGGAACTGAGACACTTCAAGCTGGACTTTTGATTCAGTGGTGTATTTATTTTTCATAATGACATACACAGCTGGAAAACACCCTGGTCTGTTTAATATCTTCAATTCTACCACTTCCATATAGGCCATATAAATCTGGATTCACACAAAACTATCCAGAACAGGATAGTACATTGTACACAGCCTGCATACAGCTATTACCATCTTTGCAAATGTTTTGCATAAATGTTTCTGAATTAAATTTTGGCTTTTAAATGGCAAAAACATGACAGAATTAAACTTAAAATATGCCTATACAAACAGGTATGAAGGAAAAGAACTCAACAGAAAGCAGTCCTGAGGAGACAGAAATCACAAAATGTGAGCAAACATGTATCAACACAGGCCAGAATTCTGTAAATGTCTATACACATGGGATCAGTTCCTTCATAGTTCCTATGACAGGTTTTTAAAAACCTCCAAACAGCACTTTATCAAAACAAAGCCAGCAGCTACTGCACTAGTTCCTATAGACTCAAGCACCTTTACCAAGCACCAGCTTGTGGCTCTTCCAGCCACAAAAGACAACACTACAATATAACCATGCACATTATTTCTGCTGCTTTCTACTCCCTGCCTTAGCATGAACACACAGTTAAGTAATAAAAACCCACCAACACAATTTTGTTCACCTGTGAACTGGCCCACACTTTTTGAAATAATAAGAGTAGGAATTCTCTGATACAAAACCAAACAGAAGGCTCAGTCTAAATCCAAACAAACAAAGCCTACCACCAAAGAAAACAAATTTTCAAGGTCAAGTTACAGGATTTTAACTGTAGCATTTTCCACATGACATTCCCTTTCCAGTCCAACTAAAACAGCTGGTTTGGGTTTTTAAATAAGTATTTTTATGAAACACTTGCAGCAAAGCTGGAATCACTGAAAATTTGAATGTGAAACAGACATCCTTAAGTTTTAATTTCTGTATAAAAATTAGCCAGGATAAAATTTAAAGTTTTTATAATGTCAATCATCCAGTGTTAGTAAAAAAATATTCCTTCTATTTCCTCCTTCTGTTGATTGCATCTTATATTTAAATATGAGTAAGGTCCATTGACATGGCAGACAGATTTTGCCTGTGCTACGGGAATGAACAGAGGCAGCTGCTGCCACAGCCTTCCCCTGACATCTTTGCGAATGGTAAAAAAAAAAAAAAATCTTAAAAGATACAACATATATTCTCATTTGATCAAGCATTAAACTGTTCTCATTGTGGTAAGAAAAAAAGCATGTCTGTAAGTGGTATCACTACACTGTCACCATTCCGTACCCTTTTTATAATGGTCTTCTGCAGACCACCCAGAGCAGGGCATCCTGCTTCTAGCATGCACAACACTGAAATATATTTTAGAAGAAACTGTAATCACCTAACCAGACATATTCCTATACATTAATCTTTGAAAACCTTTCGCTTTGCTAAAAGCCACATTAAAAAAATAAAACACAAAAGTTTAATAATTTTCTTTAAAATCAGATAGTTAGTAAGGATTACTCTACCCAGACTTGAAAATAGTTCAGGATTGTAGAATTCAGGCTCAAAAATCTCCCTAGGAACAAATATTTCTATTTGTCTCAGTGGAAGCAGGTTTCAGCTTCTGATCTTTTATGACTCCTCTTTGACATGAAATTTTATCACACATGGGATCTTAAATTGTTCCAGTTTTGTTTAACCGATCTTTTTTCTTGAAGACATCCAGAATTATTTATTATCTGCTCATTACATTGCAAAAGCAGAATTTTTCTTCCCTTGTTTCTCCACCCAGGTTACCAGACTGAGTAATGGTCACCAAAAATACAACTTGCTCACTTGCCCACCCATTAAACTGACACTTCTGGAAACTGTAATTTATAGAAGTACAAGCAGCAGACAGATTCATTCCAATTTAAATATCTGAATCAGAGCCTGAAAGGCCAGTAGTTAGAAAATAGTCTTAATTTCATATAAACAGAGCAATCAATGGGTAAACAACAACACAATAAGTATAAAATCTCCATTTTGCCATACCACCAGATATATTTAATAAACTCATCTCGGCTTCTTTCTACTGAGAAATACAGGTATTTGGGAAAAAATGGAAAAAAGTAGGATATCTACCTGCTTAAAAAAATTCCTTCCTTCCCAAGGAAGTGGACCTGTGAAGTGGAATTATTTTAGCCACACTGGAAGAACAAACTAAATGCATTAAATCTTTGCTGATGCTGACACCAGGTTACTTCAGGTCCCACTCTAGGTCACAAACATCAAGAGTTTTTCTAGGCCAACAGTCCTAATGCTGGCAAAACCCAACCAGCCTGCTATCAGACAGGTGGAAAAAACTGTTTTTTGTAATATTACACCAGAAATCAACTTGTGTCAACTGAATCAAGGGGGTTTGGTTTTGCTTTTAAGCTGTGCATCTACTCTAAGGGTGTGAATCTAATTATTCAGCCTCATTGTAGTATGCTAGGGGGAGTTTTGTTTAAATAATTCTGCTGGTTTTCCTGGCTGACTTGGAAAATTAAGAAACTTCTATGAGCAAAGCAAACAAATGCACAAAACAAACCAAATGCTCTTGGTGCACAGTAGATGAGTTTTCAGCTACCTAGACATCCTTAATTATTTTCAGCAAATGAGTCATCTGGGTAAAGCTGTTCATTGTACTAAAGGTTGTGCATTCCTCTGTTGAGGTAAATTCATCTTGGGGCACTCAGCATTTCATTGACAAAATATATAAAGCATTTTTTCTTACAACTAGTAAAAAGAAGGTGAAGTCATAAAGAGAACCCAACAACATATTTTCCTAGAGACAGCAATAAAAGGAGGTTTTCAGGTTCTTCATGCCATGTGTAAGATATTCTGTTACTTCTAAGCAATGGCAGGGAGCTCTCTTGTTGCAAAAAGCAGCAGACCCTTGGTCAGCCAAGACCCTTTAGCCTTGAATATTCAAAAATTAGCTTTTTAAAAATACTTATGTTTATTTATTACCTTATATAAGAAGGGACTATGATGACTGCAAGACACAAAGCTACTTGCGTTACACAGCAGTCATCAGAGCCTGGTGCACATTCATCCCCCAGGCTGTGGTATATTTCTATCTAGGAATTTATTTTGGGATCACCAGAGAACTCTCAAGAATTAGCACTACAAACTTTCCATAGAAATGCTGCTTCACATCTCACTCTGTTTATGCTGTGTCTTGCTATGAGGGTAAAAGCTTAGTTCCAAATGCAAATCACAGATTGTAAATATCAAAAGGTGCTAGATGTGTCATCAGAAGGGAACCCCTAATAGCAACCAGTAGGAAGTATAACCACAGTTTGCTAAGAATTTTGTATTCACATCTGGTGATGACATCTTTATATAGTATCATCAGTGATGCTCTGAACGGGTACAATTTGACAGGTGCACATCTTTGGTTCTAGTGATATTACATTTAAAGAGTGATGTATAGTAAGACATAATTTCACAATGTAAATATACTACCTATATATGCTTTGCCTCGAAAAATTCTACTAGCTTTTTATTTTACTTTTTATACAGCACCTTATATCTCAAGGAACAGAAAACAATTTGTTATGAAATCATGAGAATTCTTTTTAAAATCAAAGTACTTTGAATACTTTCAGGAATAGAATAAGGTCACTTAAGTGCAGATCCTGGCTTGACCATGCACACCTGAGGCAGGAACTTTAAAAGGCAGATGGTTTGGCAGGTCGGGTGGGGAGACCCTGTGTTTGTGTGTTTTCTGCAGGTGTGCACATGGGAAATGTGGACCGCAAAAAGATATCCTACTCTGTCAAACCACTTCAAGTTGCATAGAGCACTTTTCCATGTAGTGTAATGCTCGAGCAATCAAATTTGCATTGGATGGCTCACTCTACTAATTTTTAAAGCATAGACTGGAACATTTCCACAGCTCAAAAAAAACTTTGACAGATACAGAAAATATAGCGAGAGCTGCATTTCTCCACCATATTTTGGAATTGCAGTCATTTCTCCTGGAATGGGAAAAGCAGACACCCAATTCTCAAACTGGGTAACTAATTACTGCTTACCTCTCGCTGGTGACAGTTACCACAAAGGAGCAGTTTTATCAGTATTAATGGAAGATTAGAGAAATGAAATTTTAAGCACCCTTGCAAAATTGCAGAGCTGAACAAATGAACAAGGAAAAGAGTTTGTGCTGAACTTTGCTTTCAGGATGCATAATTCCTGTCTTTTGGTTCAGAAATAACAACTTAGTCATCTCAGAAAGAAGTATGAGCTCCGGGGTAATATTATTCTGATACAAGGAACTCAGGGTTTTAACAACTAGAATTACCTTCCCCACCAAAGACACTCACAACACGCACAACCTTGCCTGAAATCTCAGTTATAAGTCCTGCAGAGAATTAATGCATCAGATATGGTGAAGGTCTATCTCCTATTTTCTAACTTCTCAAGGCAAATACAGTGTACTAAGGAGTACAGCTGCCCACAAGGAAAGTAAAGTCTAATGACAGTAAGAGACGGTCGGTCCCAGAACTAAGCTTGGGGACTTTTGAGGATAACCCCCAAAACAATCTCCTTTAGAAATGAATGCAAGATTTACTTCTGTACTTCACAGAAGTACAGGATCATAGAATAATTTCAGTTCAAAGAAGCTACTGGAGGTGGCCTAGTTTAAAACCCTGTCCAAAGCACGTCACTCAGGGACTACCCTAACTGGGTTTGAAAGTCTCCAGCAGAAGAGTTTCCACAACTTCTCTGGACAACCTAATTATGGCTCATTTGGATTTAGTGCTCTCCACACCGTGAGTTCTTCATACAGAGAGATCCACATAGAACAACTTCTTGCTAATACACAAAAGCAAATCTAGAGTTGGCCTAACTGAAGTTTTCAAAAAGGGAAAAACAGACAGATACGATATGTGTAAAACGTGGAAAAGATTAAAGGTTCACAGATCACACGAGAAAAAAACTCACAATTACACATCCACTTCTCAAGTCTTAGAAACTGCACTTGCTATTTACTCCTATCTACTTTGTCTATGCCTGACCCGTAGTACATGATGCACTGTAAATGTCTAAAAAAACCTTTCATTTTCCTTTTTGCATCTGGCTACCAACACTACAAAAGTTAAATACTAACTCATTTCTTGAACTCTTAAATTATTTTTTCCAGTCATGGATTTACATTCCAAACATCTAGAGTATTTGTAATTCAGAATTTAATTGTGGAAAGGAAGGTGTTACAGCACAAAATTGGGAGATTCTTCATTTTAAAGTAATTCATTTCAGATGTCACGTATCACAAATGGAGATGTTAATTAATGCAGAAAAGTAGATAGGTTTATGACGAGCTATTCTGTGTATTTTTCCAGATGATGGCAACACAATGACAGCTTTAAAGAAGTAGATCTGTTACTGCAAGGTTTATTGTCTAAGCAGCCTCCTCCCTCTGCAGCAATCTAAGAGCTTACATTTACAGTAGATTATAACTTTTATTATGTTCCCATATTTGCTAATCATCTCCGAGACTGTGAAAACAGCATCATTTGTCTCAAGCTCTCTCCTGTAGACACACTATTCTTCTAAAAGTCTAAAAGACAACACATGCAATATTTTATCTTAAAGGACCCATTCTCAGTTCTTTTAAAATATTTCACATAGCACTATTCTGTTTTCCTCTTATGTAAAATGTGTCAGCCAACAGAACATAATTCATCCTCAGGTTTACAGTAAGCTTTCTTTTGCAAGCAGCAGAAACAGCAAAAGTTTATTTCCTCTGTGTTTGGAGACAAAGTCAGTTTGCAGATTCAGTCGTAAGGGAGAAATTCATCCTGCTACTTCTGCATTGGCTGCACAGTTTATAGGGTTTATCTCCTTCATAATGCCCTTTATCCTCACACACCACCTGTACCTTGCTGCCTCTGGTGACCCAGACATTCTGTGTGAAATTTAACTGAAGTGGAAAAAAGAAGGCTGACAGCAGATGCACAAATTCCATCTTGGAGACATAGTTTCCTTAGGCCTTTATGCTTACAACCTGGAATTTTTAAGAAAAGTATTAAACTCAACCTAACAGTGTCTTCAGAAAGTGATGGCAAAACATCGCACCCAGCAACAGCTTAAGTGGAAGTAGAACTCTGGTTCTCAAAAATGATACAACTTCAGTCTATTCTCATGGATAAAGGTCACTGCTAAAGCAATCTGCCACTCTGGGGGCAGATTGCACTTACGTACATCCATTTCACTTCTTTCCTATCATTCATCCAGGATACTCCCTGCTTTCACCGGGCTGCAACACATTTAAGTGTGAACAGATTGATTAACAACCAGAAATCTGAAACAAGCTGCCACTGTATTTCACTGTAGATGGGGAGGTATTGCAGGAGAGACTTTGTAGAGTCAAACCATACGTGCACAGGGGGGCTATGCAACACAAACTGCACATTTCAATAAGGGTGATCTGGGCAGAAGACAGAGAGTCATTGCTTTTTAAGGGTTTGCTTTTTCAAAAGTATGGGGAGGTATGACAGCAATGATGATGTTTTTTTTTGAAACTGTAGATACACACAGAAAACAATACACACAGAAAAACACACAGAAACAATAAGCTATTTCAGAGACAGAAAAGTTGATAAATTGACATATCCAAGCGCAAGAAACCAAATCCCAACTCCTAATCAGTAGAGGTCAGACAACTGTTTTTCCATTATATCCTAGAAATTCTTGTGGCAGTCATCAAACAGAAAGTTTGTGACAAAATAAGAAAAGTTTTCCCAACTTGTACAATAATCTATACCTTGATTTTTTAACCATGCTGTCTCAAAATGCTTAACAAGCAAGATAGGATATCTTGCTTCACACTACATTACGTAATATGTTAAACGGTATTTTTCTGCTTTTAATTCTGTCAGACACCAAAAAAGTAGACTGTGTATAGATTTTTATTTGCCTGTTTCTCAGATTTGTACCTTAAACACACTGCTCTCCTTCTAAAAGGAGTTATCAATTTTTAGCAAAACAAAGGCAAATGAGGAAAAACATTTGCTTACCAACATCCCTTCTCAACTGGAAATGTAGAAGCAGCAATATAAGCTCATCAATCAGGAGCTAGAAACGTATAAAACAAATAAATACTTAGATCACCTACTTAATTCCTTTTCTGTTGTCTGGATCACTCCCTCAAGCATACAAATAATTTTTAATACACTCCAAAATAATTCTAGATGATAAACAATAATACATCAGCATGGCCTAAGCATATGTCATGCTCATTTGAACAGGTCACGTCTGCCTCAAAAGGTGCCTATGTTCTGTGTTATGCTGCAGCTGCTACAAAGATTTCCTGTGAAACAGTAGAGAAAACACCACCTAAAACCTCAGCATCTTGCTGGTATAGCATTTAATGCTGCTTCAGTAACTCTTAAATGCCCTTGAGTAAAAAAAAAAACAAGGCTCCTTTTTAAGATTTTTTGACACAGACCTAATTTTTTCATGTTAGTTTTCATTGACAGGTATGTAACTGACACCTTAGAGAATTCTTATTTATTGAGCTAAAAACTGGATGCAAACTACCAGAAGTATAAGCAAACCCAAGAGACAGATTTATGGCTAGTTACACAACTGCTAAATTGAAGAAATGTGGTGTTAGCCTACAAGCCTTTCTCCCTCGATTTTTATACGTACTCTTCTTATTTATGCTACTTATCTGTAACAAGCCCGGTAGCTTTCACAAACTTTTAGACTGTAAATCATTCAGACTCACAGCAGGGTCTGCCAAAGCAAACAGGACACACCTACGTGGAATCTCTGTGTCCAGGGCCAGGTCCCACCACCCTTCCTCCCTTGCCACAAGCAGGACTTAACTTCACCAACTGCCCCAGGTAAGGTACTGGGGAAGATCACCTAAAAACATACAATACAGGAAGGAATAAGGTGATAGAAATCTGCTTCAGGGTAAAAATATTTCAAATGCTTCACATGAGAAATTTAGTCATTCTGAATTAAAACTGTCCAACAGCTTTGCCTACAAACTTGCCCTTAGCAGGGGAGTTTTCTCTGGCTTCTTCTCAAACTTGTATAAATGTAAATGTATCCCAACATGAAGCTGCACTGTTTTACATAATTAAAAAAAAAATAAAATTACATCATTAATAGAGATACCTTCAATGTGATCCATTATAAAAACATACTCTAGTGAATAATTAAACACTAGATATTAGAGAACCTCGTTGCTCTGAGGCAAAGAGAACCTATCAAATCTGCATTTTTAACCCTTAATGTTAACATCTGGGGGAGGGAAAAGGTGTTAATGCATTTACATAGAATAAATTAGACATAGAATAAAGCTAAAATTTGCTCCCTTTTCCAGCACAAAAATATTTTCAATTGAATGAAATATAAGCAGACTCAATCTTATCATTAGAAAGAAAGAAAAAGAGATTTAGAATAAAATGTCTCTTTAAAATGGAGGTCCACCACTAGGAAAGCCAATTGTGGGTACTTCTGCACTTACCACATCGTAGACACACAAATGTATGGTTTATGTAATTACCATCTCAGTAGGTAAGGAACTAGAAAAGCCAATATCCCAGCATTTCCCAGCCTTGCTACTAATTAAATCATATGCATACCGGTTCAATCCAAGGATGATCAAAGTTAATGAAAAAAAATTCAGTTTAATTCAATGAACTGCGGATGAGTTCCAGATATATAGCTGCTACTCCATCCTCTTCTTTATCAAAAAGCACTCCAACAGTGTGAAAGTGAAGAGGACTCCATATGAGTCTACAGATTTTGTGATTTTGTATTTCCCCTCAGATCTGAATTTTAAATTAATTATTTGACAGCTGACTACACTGCATAAAATTAAGTCATCTTTTCCATTAAGGTGAATTAGAGGCTACTCCAGGTTTGGAAGGAAAACTGACTACTAGTATTACTGTTACATCAATAGCTTTAAAAGGTTTCAATTGTCTCTTTCATACACATACACATTCATTATAAATTTATTCATGTGTCCCACTCTTCACCTCTGCAATATACTGCCACACCTGAACATGTAAAATGTCAGTTCAATGTACTGGAAATAGGGCATTAAATTTATAAAGCTTTCTAAGATTAATAGAAAGACAAATTAATGTCATCTAAAAAAAATACTTTGTGCTCAGATCAAATACCTATTTCTAGTTACATTTGAAATGCAATGTCACAACTGTCAAACAACTTCAGTAAATTGGACATTTATGAAACCTGTCTGAATAGCCTTTGCTTCAATTCTTATTAACAATGTTTTTTCACATTCTCTTTTCCACTAAATATTTGTATTAAAAATGATAATTTAATTTTAGTATCTAAAAACTCATCTGCCAGTGCTGTCCAGGTGCTTTGTAGCCATGGTTTCAGCAAATGTCCTTTCAGATCAGCCTAAAGGCTTTCACTTCTTTAAAACAGAGCTGGGCAGGGGTTGCTCTAAAATCTTCATTTGGGAATTTAATATATGCATCACTTTTAATAGCCACTGCAAAATGTCTCAAATGCAATGAGTATCACACTGGAAATTAAATTTTAAAAAAATAATCTTTCCTGTTCAAGAATCAACAGTCAGTTAAATGAAAACTGAAGTTGTCAGCTTTCAACAGGAAGAAGAGTGTCTATGCTTGAAACTTCACATTCCATCTATACAGGGACACAAGCTTAAATGAAAAATTGTGTTTTGACATAGTTTCAGTAACATTTATGTATGCAGCACTGCCTAGTTGTCCACCTTGCATCCTTCCTATTCTAAGACAGATTTCAAGCATTTCCTGTTGGAAAAGGATTTTTTTTTTTAAACATCAGCTCCTTCTACTTCATGCTGCAGAAGCACACTAAAACCAATGGGAAGGGAATGGTGCTACTACAACTTTTATTACATCTCAGGTCTCCTTCGCCCTACCTACTCAGAAGTGCTGGACAACTCTGCTGTGCCATTGGGAACTTCATGACCAGGGAGCCAGAGCTGCCAGATTTTATTCCCATGCAACTCCAAACCATCTCTCATGGAGCACTAAAATCCTGAATTAGATTATGAAATTATCTCCCAATATGCTTGCCCCTTCTCTCTCAACTACTGTGTGTGATGAAAGAGATATAAAGAGAGAGTTGTCATAAAATGATGACTGAAATCCCTACCATCTTCTTTTCTGCTTTGACAGGGAAATTTTCTGCAGAGCCACTTTTAGGCATCCAGTTAAAAACAATGTTAGCAGGGCTTTTTTACAGGTTCCAGACATGTAAGAAATGGTTCTTAAACTCAGCCCTTGCCTGAGTACAGCATAGTAACAGGCTAACAGATTACAGTTTAAGGTACAATGAGTAAAAACTGAGTCCTATAAATTTACCCACCTGCTAATACTGTTCTTGAGGGAAAAAAGACATGCTTTCTTTAAAATACTGCTATCAGCTCATTCTCCTTTATAAGATCCCACTATCTTTGAAATGTTAAATGGGACATATTAAGAAGTAAATTCTATTTGCTTCAACACTTTTTTTTTGGATAATGTGAAAACCCTTACTGTTTTTGTACAATTCCCTATCACTGAAGCTCTTTTCTGTTGAGTGAGTGAAACAGAAATCAACAACCAGATTTTTTTTATTCTCCCACTTATGTGCTAGTGACTTCGGCTGTTGTGTTCCCTTACAGTTATTGTGGTCTAGAAGCAGAAGACCCCTTCATCTCTCAAGAACTATTAACCCAAAGTCTGAAGCTAGAATGGCAAATATGTTACATGTTTATGCTATAAACAAAACTTGTTCAGAAACTCTGTATCATCATTTATATTTGATGCCAAATCATATGGGCCGCAAACACAAATAACACATGAAAAAAAGAAATAAAACTAAAGTCTAGGGAAAAGCAGCGAGCCTACACAGAGTGAAGTATTGACTTGCATGTTGTAAAAGGAAAAAAAAACAAACAACTCACCACATCAGTTTCTAAATGACACAGTTCATTCCAACCCATTTAACCTACACAAAATGCTGGACTCCCGTGAACAGCAAAATGTGAAAACAATACAGACAACTCTGCCAGCAAGTCTCACACAATCACAGTGTGTCTCAATACAGCTGGTCTCACAGCAGTATGAATATCAGAAAGTAAAAAAAAAATGAAGTAAGATTGCACTGCTAAGTGTTTTCAGTTTGCTTTCCTTTATCCCGGTCTTTTTAGTAAACTTATTTACTATATTAACATACTTATTTTTTAACTACTTTGCTGTTATTTCCTTGATTCCAGCACTAAAATTTACCACAGGTGAATGGATAATGTATCTCTTCTAAATCCCACATGACTGTCAAGCCTATGTATTGCCTCTTGAGTCTTCCAATACACTGCTGAGCTGCAAGATGAAATACTTATTTTGCTCCTTTAAGGACAAGTGTCCCCAAGAAAACACTCAAGAATTAACTACCTAGCCAACCTCCATCAGCCAGCTTAAAAATTTTACCTTGCATATTCTACAGTTATGAATGTATATGGGTTACCAAAAGACAGAAAACCTGATTTGCAAAAATTCTTATATTATGAAATGTTTTCTGCAACTACAGTTAAATAAATACATTAATTATGTTTAAAGCTGAAGGATAAAAAAAAGTAGTCTTTTCCTTACAAATACTTAAACTACAACAACTGGCACTGAATTATAAACAATGCTGCTGATAAAATATTCATGATAAATATAAGTCCCCTCAATTTAAAGCTCTGCCTATTCAAATAATTATAAGTCAAATTTTAAAATGCATTTGCTCAATCCTCTTGTAATTTCCTGATACAACTGTGCTATGGTTTTGTTAAAAGTTTACAGCCTTGTGTATTCAGGCAGACCTACCATGTAACACTGTATTTGAATACACCTGAACATGAGTGCCTTTATAGCATTGCAGAGGTTCTGACATTTCCAATAACTTGTTAAAGAAGAACTAGTTCCAACAAAGCAAGGCAAGCATGACTTAAAACACAGATATAAATTGTGTCTCCATGCAGTCCTGCTACCACCAGATCAAAAAAAAAAAAAAAAAAAAAAAAGGTTTTAAAGTATCACACTAAAAAGAACACGACTAGTATTGCTAACGTCTTTCTGTCATTAATGCTAGAAAATGCAAAACATTTGAGTCCATGGCTCACAGCTCCCAAGGATAATGGGCTCCCAAGCAGCTTCATGTTTTCACATATGTAATGTTCCTGGGTAACATCTCCTGTAAGGCTTGCTAATGTTGATATACTTACTTTAGACAAAGCCCAGCTGAAAGAACAAAAGAAAATCCTTGTTTGAAATGCCTTGAGAAAGCCACGTATTTATGTCAGAGAACTCTTCTGTGACAACAGAAACTTGCAAGTTGCACTTCCCTCCAGAACAAGCCTCAGTAAAAGAAAACTTAATACAGAACTCAGAATGCACATCTCAGACTATAGCACAGAAGTATACACATATATATATATGTATTTTTATTTTTTTTAAGACTATACACAGATGTATTTCTTCATCCAGTCTTTAGATACCAAAGGCAACATCCTCTCATCTTTCATTCTGAGCCAAGACACACACAATGACTAGGTGAAAGAAGATATGAAAGTCAGGGAAGTAAAGAAAATAACAACATGAAAGAATCAAGTTTTTATTATTAATGAAGAATAAGATGTTATTATAGCTCGAGGTCACATATGAGAAAACAATCTTCAGTTAATGCCACATCTGTTACATACTGAGAGAATCAAAATTAAAATGTAATAATTGTTTTGGCTTGTTTTCTTTAAAACCACCTGTAGAACTGCAATTTGCCACATGCTGAAAGATTGTGTTCCACACAGGCCCAGCAGGGTCTGCCACTCAGGGTCAGGCCTGAGACACCAGGGGACACTGGGGTCAAACAAACTCCTAATACCAGGTGGCAAAACAGAATTTAGTAGAATCTGCAGTATCTCTTAAATTTAGTTTATTAAAGAAGGAATCCTTTAAATAACTCAGGAAGTCTGACAAAGTAACTAGAATAAACATGGTGTTCCCACATACTTAGTTCAAGACTATGCAGCACAGTTTCTGTTTGTAGAATGAATACTATATTAAGAATATAACCTACCACAACAGAACAGTGGTAAAATGGCAGTATAAAAATAAGAAATATTGTGAGTGAAAGTGGAGGATGGAACAAGAACCACAATCTGTGCAGGGAAGAAGAGGGACAGAAGGGAAACAGAAAAAGTTAACCTCTATCAAGCAGTATCTATCTGTTTAGAAGAACATTCTTTCATAAAACTTGACAAAGTTAATGCGCCAACATAAAAAGCAAGCAACTATTCTAAGTTCAACAAACCTGAATAGAGCAAATATTTAATTACCTCTTCAATATGTGATAATTTTTTCACATACAATACCAAATCTGTCCATTTTACAATACTACCTTCCCATGGGAAGAGCTGGTGTAATGCACTATGCAATTTCCACACTATAAGTAATCAGTATAATAAAATCAAAGTTAAAACAAATGTTGAAACAAAGCTATGTTCATAGTCAAAAACTAGTAAGAAGGCTATTTTTAAAATTATGCAAATTCTCTCAAAAGTAAGAACACTCTCAGTGAAGGTCTTGAAAACTTTCTTGAAAGTCAAACCAATTTTGAAATCCTACATGCACACAAAAAAAGTACTATTAAATCTGTGTGAGGACCTGATAATTTGCTGTTTATCTGTTTTCTCCTTTTTAGATGCAGCACATCTACTTCACCAGGAATCATTTCCAAAAAAGGAAAAGGTTAAACAATAATTTAAATCAAGTACATAAAAATGAATTAATAGAAACAAAGCATATTGCCAGGTTAAAACAAACTGCCAGGTTTTTAACCTGCCATACTGCCAGGCTTAAAACAAATGTGAACAAACAAAATAAAACAACAACAAAAATACCCACAACCTGACCTTGGTCAAAACCAATACTAGGCTACAAAATGTACCTGAAAAAGCTAATCACAGAAATTGTAGAACAAGGAGATACTTGATTCAGGTCTCCAGATAGATGAACTCTCACTAATGTTCCCAGAACAGCATTTCAAACTATTTCTTCCTCCATTCCTCTTTCCCACCTTTTGGCAGAATGTAAACCCATTCCTATAGGAAAGTTGGCAGCTCCACTTCATATGTCTGCATCTTCATCTAAATCAACACTCATTCCCAGTCAGAGGGAAGACACAAACCTTATTAGGAGCCACTGACACACACAGCCCTTTGCTGAAGTTGCCATGGGGTCACATAGGTAAGAGACTGGAAGGTTAATGGTAGGGTTTGTAAAGTCCTAACTATTGCCTCTCCAGAGCTTCCTGAGTTCATTCTCTATTCATGAGAACATCCTATCCTATCCTAAACTATCCTATCCTATCCTATCCTATCCTGTCCTGTCCTGTCCTATCCTATCCCATCCCATCCCATCCCATCCTATCCCATCCCATCCCATCCCATCCCATCCCATCCCATCCCATCCCATCCCATCCCATCCCATCCCATCCCATCCCATCCCATCCCATCCCATCCCATCCCATCCCATCCCATCCCATCCCATCCCATCCCACATCAATTATAACTGGTGTGTAAAATGAGGAGAAATGAATTTGCCACCTCTTCTCACACTGAACAGCAACTTACTGCCTAGGTAGTTAGACAGATTTCAAAGGGATTATATTCAAGGATCTGGACATAATCCAATATAAAGATGATAAAATTTTACCTTCTTAATTTTTTCTTCAGAAGATTATTATCTCCTACCTCTCCTTCTTCCTCTCTCTCTCACTATTATTACACACCTATTTTTATGTTACAAGTCTCATAATTTTCTATGTATTAGGAGTAAGGAAACACATGAATTCAATATAAGAAAAGCAACTTTATATAGTTATCATACATGTCCTATGCAGTTGGTGACTATGAAGAAATATTTTTTACTTACTAAACAAATTAAAATTTAATTATTAATTAAAATGGAGAGGGACTGAAAACTTGTTACTAACTAAAATGGCTGTCAGTGCTAGTGTCAAAGATTCAGAAAGTTAAATTTATTTTTAATTCTTTACCTGCCAGCAGAGATAATCTTTCTTCAGCTCTGCTTCTTTTGCCTGTCAGCTTTAGTCAGTGCTTTGTTCCTTCTCAGGCTGAAAGAAAAATTTTGACAGAGCCACCTCAGATATAAAAAAACAGAAACAGAAATAAAATGAGAGTTCTATCTAGAACTGTGAAGGCATGTAAGGAAGTATTGACAATTCAGCTGATCTTACAAATGCATCAGAAGCACGATATATACAGGAACACGTCCCTAAAGCACTATCACTCATTGTCAGAGCTCTGAGAACAGAAAACTAATAGTGACACAAGATGAAAGATCAAAAATGCCAAGGATCATGCAAAAGTAAGCATCTTAAATTTTACCATTACTACCATCCCTAATATGGCTATATTGTTTTCCTCATTTCAATTAAAGCATTGCTCCATAGTCTTTCATCTCTAGAAACAATTCACTTCAGCTTCCTATTCCAACTCTTGATTTTTACCCTGGACCTAAAGTCCAAGCTACTAGAACAAAAAGTCATACATGTATGCACAGCACCATATAAAATGAAAATGTGTTACTAGTGGAAGATCATATTCCCCCTCCCCTCATCCCACACTCAGAAAACTAAACAGATTGCCTACTTACAATCCACTAAATCCTTGATGATGTACCCATCCACTGTAAATAATTTTGCTTAACTTTTCTTTCATAAAAAAAAATTAAATATTAGTTCCTTCCACATGTCCCATTATCAGAGGTCACACCTTTCCAACATGTTAGAGGAAACCTTTCAACTTTACTTTACCTTGGGTAACATGTATTTTTACATCAGATCCACACTACCTTACAGCAACATGACACTTCTACACCTACTGGTACTTTGATCTAGGAATTGTTTCCAACAAATAATCACACAAGATGTATTCATAAGAAAATCAAGTGCATAAAAATGCTTGAAGTGGATTTGCAAGGAACTTAAGCAGTAGTCTTTGAGTGGCATTAGTCCCTAGTGTCATCTGACAAGTAAGGCCATGCCCACAATCCAGGGAGCAGAAGAACTGGGATGCATGCAAGCAGCAGGATGTCTTTGATTTCATGTACTTGATACATGGGACTGGGTAAGCAGAAAAAAAACCCACAGCACTGTGTTAGCTGTGCACCAATCCCCAAGGCTCAAACATGGAGAATGTGAGATGAAGGGCATGGCCTTTACCACCACATCATGACCATATATGAATATCTGAGTAGATATTTATGTGTTTTTCTGCACACTCACATACACATGTATACGTGACAAGAAATAAACTCACGAGAAGGAAGAACTTTGCTCTAGGAAAACATATTAGGTGCAATCATGATCTTTAACTCAAAAGATTGGCAGTACCATTTGTAACCAACCTGCCAAACTGGAAATCCTAAGTCAGCAAAAAATATACAGGGACAGCTCTACAAGAGCTCAGTTGCTCTTAAACAAAGTATCAGTCCGTGTTTTACTGCTAAGTTTGCTTCCTAAGATAAAATTTTCAATATCCTCTGAAAGAGGGCAGAAACAAATATCAAAATAACTACATAATTTAGCCTGTCTGGCTGACAGCTGCTGAGAATTACAATGATAGTGTAAATCACAGAGGGAGAGGGATTACACAGTATGACTCTAACAGTGCATAAATGAAGAAGTGGGATGAAAAGTGGAAGAGGGTGGCATAGGATGAGTATCAGAAAACATTTCTTAACAGCAATACAATATAAAGTAGAAAATAGAATATATTCTCCCACAGAAGGAGAAGCTATTTAAAGCTAAATTTGATAAAACACTGGAAAGCACAGCAAAGAAAGCATTTCTAAATTGATGAGGTCATGGATGAGAACACTTCGTTAATCCTGTCCTTTATGCTTCTCATGATTAGATTTCCAAGCAAGATTTCAGTATAACAGAAAACCACACAGCAAAAATATGTCAATTTATTGTTACATTCTTCTCTTCATCAGCATTAAGGTTTTAAGTGTTTAGAAGAGTCATTGCATTAGATGCAACTATTACATGCAGAACTATTTAAGCATTACTGGTAATTTTAATTCCCTATTACTTATTATTTTGCCTATAACACAAAATTATCCTTCTAATTCTGGACTTTGATAGTATTTTTATTTCAAGCATTTCAAAGGACTTTACCAGCATATGTCCACTAAGAACACCTTTCAAAATCAATATGGTGCATAATATTGCATTTCATTGATGCAGATTGATCCTGTGACTGCTGAACTGTCCAGCTCCTTAAATGCCAGGTAACACAATGCCCAGGATGTCCTCTGGAGGACTAAAGCCACAGGAAATTAGAAAACTAAAACTGTTGCCAAGAAGGAAAACAAAATTTGATATTTCTTTTAGTCTAATGCCTGAAGCACGAGAGATCATGAACCAGGAACGGTTTAAGAACACTGGTAAAAACAGGTGTTCCCTTAAAAGACCAAGCATTACAACAGGATATGCACTACTGGTTGTGTCTTGGTTTGACTATTATTACTGCTCTTGCAATCTTACTTTAAACAATACACAACATTCTGCAATTCAGTTGGAAAGAGATGGGGTAAAATTCACAAAAAGCAGACCGAAAGAAGAGTTTTGTCACCATTTTTTTCTTCCCTCTGAACTTCCAGGTATAGAAATTTTTAAGTGCACAAAGAATTCAGGATTACAGCTGAATTTGAAATACGGAAGTTTCTTCTCCTAAATAAAAAAAATAATATTTTCTACAGGGCAATCAACTAAATATAATTCCTTTAAGTAACAGTCAGTCAAGGCCTCCTGTTGATACTGTGGAAATCTTAATTCACCATACAGAACGGTTAAATTATAGTTTGTTTCATTTGTCACTGAAATCACATAATTGAGATTTATAATCCTTCTTTTACAGGTCCTACTCTACGCTGTGTAGGATCTCACTGAGCATGACCCTATCAACCAAGAACCAAGAAAAGGAAAGAAAACAGACACCACACCACTGCAGCATGGAAAAATTAGCATGTCTTCACAAACAAATAAATCATTATTAAAAGAGATTATAATATCACAACAATAAATTATTTTTCTGACCCTCAAAGAAAATTAACGAAAACCAGCAGCATACCAGGAAAGCACACGCTCTCTGAAAGTGTTTGGGGCCATGTCATGACGCTGAAATAGTGCACCACAAGGAACAATTCAGCAACAGATGCCAAGACATCGAATATGTCCCAGAGAACAGAACAGCTGTTTCTTTCCACTCCAGTCCACAGCCCCTACAGGTACTTCATCCAAATTCCTTCCTCTCCCTCTCCTCTTTTAGCAACTTAAATATGCTTAAATATACACTTAAATATGCTAGGTACTGATAACATCATATCCTCTCAAAGTGCTTATTTATGCCAAGAGATGCAGAAAGCAAAGGCACATGCCACCTTTCTTCCCAGACTAAAGACTGAAAGCAAAGACATCTGTATGAACACCTATCAACCCTAAATCCAGGTGCAGTTTTCCCCTCGGGAATGAGCAGGCAGGTAATGAAGTGATTATTGCTGCCTCCCCATCCACAGGCTCCAGTGTCACAGGACACACAGAGGTCATTCGGGTTGTGTCTGTCCTTTGAAATCCCTGCAGGCTTGCAGCGCACATAAACAAAGGCCAGCAGAAACACGTGTGTCCCAGTCAGAGCATCTCAGTCAGAGCAACGTCCACTTCCTGCAGAATTACACGACTTAAGGGACTATAACCTATCAATTCCAAAAAAACACAGTAACAAATGCATAAGAAAAGAATTCATTTCTCCAGTTAACAGTGCCAACCCAACTGCAGAGGTGACTAGTTTCTGCCAAAAACTGATCTTCCCTCCTTGAGTGTAGTAAAGGTGAAGATAAAAAAGGGAGACAAAAAGACTTTTCTCCTTTGATAGATTTACTTTATGTTTGATCATGCATTGTATGTGCTTACTGCTTATTCTAAACATAAGAAGTTTCTAGGCTTTTTCAAGAGAAAAACATGCTTACCTAAAATAATTTTAAAAAATAAAACTCACAAAACTTGTCAGGGAGTTTCAGGAACACGATTAGCATCTGAGGCTATCTAAAAATAATTTATAATTATTTATCAAATATTAAATTAATACTGTTCTTGTAAACAAAATTTGCTGAATGCTTTCATCCCAATTACTCCCTCATCCTTTAGATCTGAGGATCGTACCATCAAAACTTTATTTCCAACAATACCTGAGGGCTGTGTAAAATTAGATGGAACAAGTGCCACACATCCACAGAATGGTATTACGTAACTTTACTAAACTCTCAAACCTAAGTCTGGCTCTGTATGTGACAGAACCCTATCTTTTTGAGCTGTCTGAAGCCCACCCTCATAGCAAAGGGCAGAGTAGCCAGTGCTGCTTTCAGAGAAGAGAAGTCTGTAGACACAAAGCCAGAGTTCTGCTCTAACATGCATTAAGCAGCCCAGCCACCAAGAGCCGCAGAGATGGGGAGCACCAGCACCACAGATGGGCTCTGCTCTTGGCATGGCAATCTGCTTTAGCAACATGGCTTGGGCTGCAAGGAGAATTCGGTTGGTCCCACCGGCAAATGAAGGGCATGCTTGCTTTGTATTTCTCCATGTGGGTGTCCTAAATGCCAAGACCTAACCCCAAACACACTGGTTTGTAACTTACAAGAGAAGGCCTTAGAAGCATGATGCTTATACCAGTATTGCAGCTGCATATGTTTTTCTCCATTTCCTGTAACATTTCTAGTTTGGGCTTTGATAAAGAGAATAACCAGGAAATTTTCTACATACAGAAAATCCCCATTTCCAGAAGCTTAAAAGGGCTGCTAAAACACAGCATAGCCGTAAATTTGAAATAAATTATCGTGCCTATACTAATTACCTCCAAAGCACAGAACTATTTTCGTTCTTTGCAACAAACTGTAAATTGCATCAGATTTACAACTGATGATAATACTCAAATGCATATGCAATAAAACATGAGTTAAATTAGAAGTGGAAATTGAAGCACTTTTGCCAGAGACATACAGAATACCAACATGGTAGTTGCTTTAAACACCTACTACATAAATAACAAACTGTGAAGGAAGTAGAAACCCTGTCACAATACCTGAAAGGGGGTTCTAGTGAAGTGGGGACTTATTTCTTCTGCTGTGCCTGCACTTGGAGGACCAGAGGAAATGGCCTTAAACTGAGACAGGGGAGATCCAGATTAGCTATTAGGGGGGAAAATATGACATTGTTAGGATGGTCAAGCATTGGAATAGGTTCCTCAGGTAGATGGTGGAGTTGCCATCCCTGGAGGTGCCGTTGGGTGAGGTGGTTTAGAGGTTACAGGAGCAGCGCTGGGTGGACAGTTGGACTGCAGACTACAGGTCTCTTCCAACCTTGACGATTCTATGACTCTAAATTGTATTGCTGATAAAATCCAAAAATCAGTATTAAATACAGCCACGGCATAATACCTGTAAGTTCCAAAGTTAAGTTTATTCTGCAGTGGCAAAACTTTCAGCAAAGAATTCTTGATGTGTGATTTAAGTAACAGAATTCATCTTAAAAACAGATATTGAGAGAGGAATAACTCAAAAATCACTATAATACAACAGGCCCTGGTACAATGTACAGTGATGTACAATGAGTGCAATTGTGTATAGTGGTTTCAGAGAATCACTGAATGGTTGGGGTTGGAAGGGACCTCTAAAGATCATCTAGTATAACCCTTCCGACAAGGCAGGGTCACCTTGAGCAGGTGACACAGGAACACACCCAAGAAGGTTTTTAATGCTTCTATTGACTGAGACTCTACAAGCTCCCTGCAACAGCATGTTCCACTGTTCTGCTATCATTAATATAAAGTTGTTTCTCACATTGAGGTGAAACTTTCGGGTTCTAGTTTATGGCCACTGCTCCTCATCCTTTTGCTGAGCATCACTGAAGAGTCTGGCATCACTCTCTTGTAATCCACCTTTGATATACTTATATGTATTAATGAGATCCCCTCCCAGTCCTCTGTTCTCCAGACTAAACAGGCAAAGCACCCACAGTCTCTCCTCATGCAGACAGATGCTCTGGACTCCAGATTATCTTCGTGGCCTCTTCTGGATCTCTCCAGTACATGAAATCTGACTACAAATGTGTACAGCGATTCCGAGGCAACTCCCAGCACACATCACTTGTTGCTCTCCGATCTCCCCCCAGCCAGCATCCACCTCCCCGTGTGGCACACCGAGTACGGGGCGCGCACATCGCGCTGCTGCCTTCGCCGAGCACAGCATTTGAGCCTTGGTTTCGATTTCCCCGTCGCTCGGGCCTTCCCTTCCCGCCTTCGGGCCCTTCACAGCCGCACGGCCGAGCCCGACGAGCACCCCCGGCACAGCGGCGCCTTGGGATCCCCGCCGGAGCTGCCGGGCAGGCCCGATCCAGCGGGACCCGGTAACCGACCCCGAGCGCCCCGAGCCCGCGGCCCCCCACGGCTGCCCCTGCCGGGGACTCGCTTTTCCCCGCCCGCGCCTTGCGCTGCGCCCGGGCCGAGCCGTGGCCGCCGCCGCTCCGCGCCGCCACTCACCGCCGGCCCTGCGGCTCCGCTCCGCCGCGGCTGCGCCCGTCGCGGGCGAAGGGAGGGCGGGGAAAAGGGGCCTCGCCGCGGGAGGAGCCGCTCGGTGTCGGCAACATGGCAGCGTCCAGCCGTGCCCAGGTGCTGCGGCTGTACCGCGCCCTGCTGCGGGAGAGCCAGCGCTTCAGCAGCTACAACTACAGGTGCGGGGAAGGGCTCCGGGGGCGGTGGACGCGGGGCTCCCCGCCGAGGCGTGGGGTCCCGGCGGTGCTCGGGGTAGGAGCTGCGGCCTCGGGAAGAGCCGAGCCGTGCCCTGGAGCGACAGCGGGACCGGCACCGGGCTTGGGCCCGGCTCCGATCGCAGGGAATGGGCAGCCCCCGGACTCTCTGCCGGGCCCCGGACTGCCGTAAAAGCACCAGGGTGTGGGCTATTTAGGAAGAAGGGACAGGACAGAGAGTGTCCTAGCCTGCTCTGAAGTACTTGTGCTGGGTCTGGGCTCCTCAGTACAAGAAGGACAAGGAGCTGCTGGAGAGGGTCCAGTGGAGTGCCACAAAGATGAGGAATGCTCTGGAGCATCTCTCTTCTGAGGAGATACTGTAGGAGCTGGGCCTGTAGGAGCTGGGTCTGGAGGAGGGAAGACTGAGAGGGGAGGTCGTTAATTCACATAAATATCTCGGGGATGGGTGTCATGAGGATGGTGCCCGGCAACAGGATGAGGAGCAAAGGCCATAAGCTAAAACACAAGTTTCACTTCGACATGACGAAGAACTTCTTTATACTGAGGTTGGCAGGGCACTGGAACAGGCTGCCCATGGAGGTCGTGGAGTCTCTCTCTGGAGAGATTCCAAACCCACCTGATATGTTCCTGTGTCACCTGCTGTAGGTCACCCTCCCTTGTTGGACTAGATGATCTCCAGAGATACATTCCAACCCTAATGATTTTGTAATTTTGTGAACCTGATATAGTTCGTGTCTGATCTGTGTGCTGCCCGTTTCCTGGCAGAGGAGAGCTGGGGTCAGGCTGTAGCCAAAGCCTGGCAGCATGTGCTGTTGTCCACGCTCAGGGTGCAGTGAGGGTTCGGGGTTCACTCTCCCCACCACACAGCATACCGGCTGCCTGCCTTCTCTGGCTGTCAGTGAAAGGCACACACTGTTTTTTTGGCAAAAGATAGGTGTAGGCTTGTTCTCCTTTAGCTATCTGCTGTGCTCACACGAGGTGCTGCTCACCCACACTGGCAGAATTGCATTGCCCAGTGGTAGTTCATTTACTTTACTACTCAGTTGTACCACAGGAAGAGACATGTGAGCTACCTGTGCTGTGAATCACCTCTCAGGTGAGAACAGAAGCCTTTAAACTTGCACAGTTGTGGTGAGCTCTGTGCCCTGCAAGGCACAGGTATTCTACAAACCTCAGGTGCAAGGGGGTGCTCTAGAAGAAGGACTGTGGGGCTGAAAATGAGCTGGTACTAATGAACGCCAGCAGCTGACTCCATGCAGCATTGTGTGTTTGCACCACATTCTGTTGCTATCAAGGCTTTCTCCTGCTCTTTGCTATCCTGAGTGTCCCTGGCTTGGTAGCCTTGCTCTGGCTAGCAAAGACAACATTATATGTAATGGAGATGGCTTGAGATGTGCAGTTGGTGAACAGCTGAATGAAGCTTATGTCTGGTCCACATGGCTTTTTTTCAGCCATGGGTTTGTACTTTGGGGTGAGCAGTGAGGAAGTGAAGTCCACAGCAGATTTTAAAGGGTAGATATTATATGGTGTGCTTACCTTGCAGATCTGGTTTTTTGACACCGTATCACAGTGCAAGTTGTGCCTTTCCTTTAAGGGAAGATCTCTGGTTTTGATGGGCCTGTCCTTAGATACTGTAGTACCAGAAACCATCTAAAACCTTGTGGTGTATACACATCTGTGAGCACAAAAAACCAGCAGTTTCCAGCAAGAAATGATCAGCAGCTGTTATATTTAAAGGTCTGCTGTGACCACAACAATAGTCCTGCCTCGGTGTTTACACCGCACCTATAGGGAAAAGGAACACCCTGCTGGCTTCTTGCCTGCCAAGATAAGCACCCTGTCGTGTCCTCAGGGCTGCTGTAATATGATATGGCAGTGCACGGGAGTTAATGCGAGGACTTTGTGTAAAAACCAACTTGCAGCAGAGTAGAAGGTGTTATAGATTAATATTATTGATTCATGAGTTCAGCTCGACTTCAGATATTTCAGTATCAATACTGTATTACTGCAAATTGTATATTTGTAAGAGTATGTCTGGAGTATGATCAGCTAGTTATTGTCTCTTTATTTGCTTACCGTGCTTTTTCTTCTAATTTGGTTACTCTGGTTTAACTTAGCAGGCAGCTAAACACCACACAAGTGCTCATTTGCGCCCCTCTCCCCAGTGGAATGAGGGAGAGAACTGGGGGGGAAAAATAAAATTAGTGGGTTGAAATGAAGACTTTTTAATAGAACAGAAAAGGAAAGGATGATAATAATAATAATTATTAGAATATATGAAACAAGTGATGCACAGTACAGTTGCTGCCAACCAATGTCCAGCCAGTTCCTGAGCAGCAGCCCCTCTCCGGCTTTCTCCCCGGTGTGTATACTGAGCATGACACTGCATGGTACAGAATATCCCTTTGGCCAGTTTGGAGCATCCTGGCTGTACTTCCTGCCAGCTTCTTGTGCCTCCCAGTCTACTTGCAGGTGGGTTGGTGTGAGAAGCTGAAAACTTCCTGACTTAATGTAAACCCTGCTTGCCAAGAGCTAAGAGATCATCAGCATGTTGTCAACATCACTCCCATGGTGAATCCAAAACACAGAACTGTGCCAGCTACCAGGAAGAAAATCAACTTTGACTTTCCAGAGTACATATAGATTGTGATGGAAAATTCAACTTTTTTGGTTTATGTCTCTCTGAGTAAATATATTCTTTATGTCATCTCATAGCTCCAGATTTTCTTCTGCCACCCAATAGAACTTGTGTGGTAAATGTGAAGAATATCATTCATATCTTAAAGTAACTGAGGTCACCACTGGCAGCCTTCAGAATAACACAGGAACATCTCCAGTGTCCTGAAGTAAATGTCACGGAGTGTTTGGAGACCCAGAAGTGTATGCCAGGTTTTAACAGCAGGGAAAGGGAATTTAGTAGACTGTAAGTAATTTCATGTCTGCCCTTCTGCCCTATTACCCAAGCAGACAGTCTGAGCATGGGAGAGTGATTTGTACTGGAGGAAAATCAATATGCAGAGAGGCAAGATGTAAGGTTTTAAATCAAAAGGGTGGTTTTTAACAAGTGTACTATTTTCTTCTGCTTGGATGACAAAAAGTAGAACCTCTGATGCTTTACAGTTTGTTGGATTATAGTCTCAACTAAATGGATTTAAGGGACATTTCTAAATATCATTAGTGATTTAAATAATGGTATGTTGTAACTGGTTTTGGTACAGAAAACGAAAGAATTTATAAACTTGTGAAAGCCGTTAAAATACATCTGGTTGCAAATGAAGATAATCAAAAGCTTAAAAATTTCTTGTTTGTCTTACATGACTGAAGCTCAGTGGGAATCTAGTGGGAGTTCTCTCCAAGACAGTGCAAGACTGGAGCAGGTCTTCCCTGAGAGAGTTTGTCATCTTCATTTTTGAAGGAGTTTCATAATAGGTTTAGACAAAGAGCACCATGGCTGACCTCACCTTGTTGCATGGAGGCCTCTTTCAAGTATGACATGGATGTGGAAAAGCTCCAAAGAGTCTAGCTAACCAACTTACTATGACTTTCAGATCCCTAGCCTTCCTGGCCCTATGAAGATATGAACAATGGGTAATAAGTTCAGGGTAACATCATATGACATGCTTTCAGCTCATCTGCTTTCTACTTCTTTAATTTCTTGTAGTTATGAGCAGTGTCAGAAGCTTTGAGCCTGTCTGTTGGAATTTTTCTGCAAATAGTTTTTAAGGTCTTTCTTGATTTATTGCAAATTTATTTCAGTTATCCATTATGTTCTCTTTTAACTGGTGGAAGTTGCATTTTTATTTATAGATACATTTCTTTCTTGTCTCTCTAAATTGAATTTTAATGGAATTTGATTTTTCTTTTAGAATGTGCAATATTATTTGGCTAATAAAGCTATCCAGAATATAGAAGAATCAGGGAAGAAAGTTTATCAAAACAAAATTTGTCAAAATAAATTTGTCAATTTGTTTGCATTGGAAACAAGTTAATTGAATGCACGCAGTCTCATCTGAGACATGTCCTTCAAGATTTTGAAATTAGTAAATCTGATTTTTGCAAATGACTGCTAACCTAGGAACAAAACAGAGCAAAAAAATTTGCACTGTTTTTTTTTTCAGTGCCCATTGCTTTTCCTACTTAGACTGACAGTTGTTGATCTGATTTTAGGGAGTCATGGAACATAGAAGTATCAAACAGTCTCAAGATTGCTGCCCCTTGTTTTTGTGGGGACTTCCATTTACCAGATGTCTGCTGGGAATATGATGCCACAAGAAAGGAAGGAGTCTAGGAGGTTCCTGGAGAGTGTGGAAGATATATTCCTAATGCAGCTGGTGAGGGAACCAAACAGGGAAGTCACCCCACTGGACCTGTTGTTTGCCAAGAGAAAAGGACTGTTGTGTGATGAGAAGAATGGAGGATGCCTTGAGCACAGCAGTCCTGAAATGATAGAGTTAGCAATTCTCACAGAAGTAAGGAAGAGGATCAGCATAACTGATCCCCCTTGGACTTCCAAAGGGCAGATTTGGGCCTGTTTAGGAGACCTGTTCAGAGAGTCACTTGGGAGGCAGTCCTGGAGGACAGCGGTGTCCAGGAAGACTGGACATTCTTCGGGACAGAAATCTTCAAGGTGCAGGAGCAGGCTGTCCCCATGTGCTGGAAGATGAGCCAGCAAGGAGGAAAACCAGTCTGGCTGAACAGAGAGCTTTGGAGGGAACTCAGGAGAGGAAAAAAAAAAAAAGAAAAAAAAAAGCAGAGTTTACAGAGTTTTTGACCTGGAGAGGAAAGGGCAGACTGTAACAGAGAACTCCATGGATGTCATGAGGGTTTGCAGGGGCAAGATTAGAAGAGCCAAACCCCAGGTGGAACTTTATCTGGCTACCCCCATAAAATAAAATAAAAAAATGTTTTTATAGATACATCAGCACTAGAAGAAGGGCTAAGGAGAATCTCCACCTTTTTTTGGTTGAAGAGGTAAACATAGTGACAAAGGATGAGGGAAAGACCAAGGTACTGAGTTCCCCATTTTGCCTCAGTCTTGACAGTGAGACTTTTCTGGATACACAGTTCCTTTCATGAGAGCACCTGGATTTTTGCACAAGTGTGGGTTAAGTTGACCCATATTTGCATGATGACCTATTCTTCAAAGGGACATAAAGCTGTTAAGATTCTGCTAACAACTCTTTCAAGAACATACCTCACACCAAGTAAATTTAAAAAAAAAAATTCCTGTCAGTGTTTTTTGTTGCACTTTTCACTTAGGTATTTTAACAGCAGTGTTAAAATTTTACATGTGACAGTTATCCAAGCTGAATAAGCCTTTTGCTTACTGGAATTACTAATGAAGTTTGTGATTGACAAGGCCTGCCAGCAGATGTTTGTTTCTGTGTGTTAGGCAGGAAAAAAGTCTTAATTGTGATTAAACAAATAAAAGTTCAAGACAATAATGAGAAAAAAGAGGCATGGTTTTCTGACCAAAATGGTAGTTTGTAGCTGAGATAAGAAATGCAGGAAAAAAATTAAATTGTCAGTTCTGTCCAGCAAAGATGACTTACTTCTTTTTAGGTGCACAGTGACGGAATTGCAGTTTACAGTATCTGTTTTTCCTCAGCTTTGCAAAGAATGCACATAACTTATTTTTTCTTCTTTGTATGTAATTGCTGACTGTATACTGAGTGGTAATAAGCTTCAGGATTTTTTGAGTTAATTTCCCATTTACTGACTGTGTGGTAATCTCTGTCATGTGTTTGAAAAGTATAAAAATGTCAGGGCTGCAAGCAGCTGTGGTATTCCAGAGTCCAGGGTGGTTCCCATCCTGCATTGGTGCAGACACTTGTTTTGGCCTGGAGCTGCATGACCCAGAGTCAACGTGCAAACAGGCATTGCACGTTTTCCAGTAATTTTGTGGAACAGTCACACAGACTTGTGGTTGGCCTTACTAATACCTCTTTTTTGGGGGAATTAAATTTTAGTTATTATTTCAGTGACCACGTACCATTTTGCCATTATATTATCTCTTTTATATATATATATTCTTATTATCCTTATTCTGTCAGAATCATGTATGCTTGAATAGAGAAGTCAGCATTTTAAAGAGTATAAGAGTATCTTAATGGAAATATATGCAGTTTTTGGGAAAATCTGAAGGTATAAGAACCTGGTTTTGGATTGGGGTCTGATGTTGTTAAGTATTTTCATTTTACATAAGTGTTGTATATGTATAAAATATTTTGGAAAGGCAGCCAAAGCACTCTGTTTCAAAAATGATAAAACATAGCCATTAGTTACCCTCAGAACATATTTCTCTGAAATTTTAAAATTAATGGAAGTTTTATCAAATACTTTGATTTCTTAATAATAACGTTACCCAAATGAAAATCATTGCATCAAAATTCTGTTGATCTTGTTCATTAGGAGTTGTCTTTGGTTTAAATGTGCAATTTGTCATTTTCCAAATACATTCACTTTACCCTTGTAAAGTTACACTCTTCCTAAACAATTAAATGACATCTGTGCATCAGGTCTGATGTAACTTTGTTGATTTTTGGTTTTTTTGTTGGTTTTTGGGGTTTTTTTTGGTTGGGGTTTTCTTTGGGGGGGCAGGGTTTGCTGGGATTTTTAGTGGTTTTTTGGTGTTTTCTAGTTTTGTTACTGTTTTGGTTTTTTGCAGAGGAGAACTTTGAACAGTAGTAACTTGGAGGGAGAGCTTGAAGCACATACAGAGTGTACAGAGTTCTGGAAAAATTGAAATTGAATATTTAGAAGACAAAGCTTCCTCAAAAGACTTATCTACTGTTTTAGTTATTTTATTTTATTTGAGTAAAGGCACCCAAAATGAGTAAATCTGCTGTGGCTGTTTGCTATTCTTTGTATAGAACTGAAGAACAGGGACATACTTCTTTTTACATAGGATTTAATTACCAATAGTGTTTGCTTGAGAACTAATGAGAGTAGAAAAAATACTGCCTCTGGTAGTGGCTCATACCCATATATATATGCTTATGATTTCTGGTAAATGAAAAGCACTTTGTTATGTAGCTGTAGTATTAAAATTCATTAAAATGCTGTCCCAGTTGACCTCCTTTCCTTACTCTTGGATGTGGCTTTCACACTTAGTTCCTCTGTCTTCATCTCTTTGCTGCCCATAATGAAAAGGTGCTGGCCTCTTAACTTCCAGATGTTTTGAGATACAGTAGACACGGGCTATTATAATTTCAAGTGTTCTTTAGAAGATCAGCATTCTGGATTAAAAAAAAAATCGAAGCAATTTAAAAATAAAAAAGGAAACTGCAGTCAATGAGGCAATGCTTAGAACCGCTTGCTGTAGTACTGGATGGCAAGGATGCTCTCTGAGCTACCTCTTCAGTAAAGCTCTTCCCTGTGTTCTTGGGTTCGCTGACCAACAAAGTATAGTCCTAGATGATACATAGTTGTCTGCTTTTCAAAAAGGAAGTGGGGATCAAAGGAGACTTTCTTGGTAGTTACCTTGTGTTTGTAAATACTTGAGCCAGCTGTTCTATTTTGCACAGAATTCAGTACAAAAATGTACTTAGTGAGAAGTATTCTTGGGGATTCTTGATACAGTTTTTTCTCAAGGATGGAGATTCCACAAGTCATCCAGACAGTATTCTGGCTCGGGTGGCATTATGGACTACAGCTTTTTTCCCTTAATTTTTTTCTGCATTCTATTCTGTTCTCTTCTAGTCTGTTCTATTCCTTTTTACCTGCTCTCCATATAAAAATTTAACATTTTTCTCAGGATACAATGCAACTGAACATTTAATATGATAAAAGAATTCAGTTGAGTTCCTATGCTTTCTTCTTGAACAGAATGTGTCCAACATAAAATCCTTAAAACATTCATCAGGAAAATTTGAAGATCCTGTGCTGGGAATGGTATTCAGAGACTCAGGGCTCAGTCCAGTACTTAGGGCTACACTTTCTTCAGCATCCTGTTTGTTACAAAGTCCTGGGAACTTAAGATTTTTTTAAAAAAACTTTTTAAATAAACAGCAATTGGTTAAATCTCCTTTTAGTTTCTGAAGAAGCCTATGCACAAGATAAATATTATGTGTGTGTATGCATATTGTATGTATTGGTATCAAGAAATCTAGAATTCACTTCTGCTCAAACCCTTTTGCAAAATCAGTTTGAAGCATGCTATGAATCCACTGTGGAGACTAGAGAGTGTATGAAAGGTGTGTTAGTCTTATTAGAAAATAATGTCTATCAACAGGTCTTGACAGTACTTCTGAGTGTGCTTGTCTGGCATGTCCTGGTCTGGAACCATTAAAGACCTGTTTCTAAATCATTAGCTTGTTTAAAAGTAATGCTGTCTTATTTTTACTGCCAAAGAAAATGTGTATCTGAAAAATGAAGTTAAAATATTTCCCTGAGACTATAATTCATTCTAGTATATTGTTAATAATCACTAATCCTTTATGGTATTGAAGCTTTTATAATTAAACTTCTGTGACTTTACGAGCCTTTGAAAATAACTCATTTTATCCTAAGACTTCAGTCTTTGCAGAATTGTCTCTATCTCTGTCATGCACAGGGTGTGATTTCTGCTAGCTGGGATTTGCTTGCAGGATATACATGGTATTGTTACTTGGTAGTGTTTTTTTACAGGCCTTATATGTTTCCTCAGCAAACGTACAGATTATCACAACACTCAGCTGCAGTCACACACAGATGTAAACATCCATTTATTGTTTGCCTGAGCAGGAGGGCGAAACGTGTGGGCAGATTTCCACAGAGCTTTGGTGTTGGAGAAATTGGTTTATCTTGTGAAGGTTACACGTTGTGTGAATGTTAAATTTCTGCAGACTATGTTAGAATAGCAATGAAAGAGCCAAATGTGGTTGGGGTGGGTGGTTGGGGGTGTGGTTCAGAGCCATCATTTATTTGCATTGTTAGTCACAGCTAAAAAGAGAGGAACTAAAAGTTGAAGGGGCCAGGTACAAACCATCACATTCCATAAAGTTTCAGGTTGAATCACTAATAGAATTCTTTGTGAAAAAATAATTCATTCATCCATCCATAAAATATATTCAGTGTTTTTATTTATTTGAATAACATCAGACTGCCTCCATCTCAGGAAAATGTTTTAAAGTCAATATAGCTCAAAGGAAATGCATAAAACAGTCCTTGAAGCTTATAGCTTGAATTATACTGACAATGTCAAATTGAACTGTATTGTGTTGCCATGAAACTAACCTGCTACTAAGTTTCAGAAAACATCTTTGACTCATCTAGAATATCACAGCATTTTCCTAGTACAATAAGTTAGCAAATAGGTTTTCAAATTAATGGTCTTCATGTGTAAACTACTTTTGAAGGGAAGAACATTGATTGATTGATCTAAGTAGTTTTATCACTGGCCAAAATAAATTAGATGTCTCACTCATAATGTTTTTTCCCTGATCTGACTAATTTACAGTATGAAAATAAATGTTCAAGTGTTTTGTTTACACAACAGTAATAAGTAATGCATTTCACATAGAACTCTAAATAGGTTTCTTGATTTCCAGAGCTATTGAGCACATTTTTTACTGAATTTAATTTATTATTTTCAGTCCATAATTTATCCCTAAAATTGCTGCCCATTATTTGCAGATTTTGTATGGAAATATGAATACTTATCAAACTGCTGCTGGCACTCTCACAGTCACTTCCAAAAACAAATTCAACATGGGATGAACATAGTCCTATAAACTACAGCAATACAGGGTTGGACAAAAAAGTGTACTGTACAAAACTCCTTGTTCTGCGAGCTAGTGGCAATGCTTACTTACCTGCATGGTCTTTGAGGCTTGGTTCTGGGCTTTTATTTCACAACAATTTGTTGAAACCCTTGAAGGAGAAATTTTCTGTCAGTGCAAGTTATTGCTGCCATTAGCTGGGGACCTTATGCCTCTGCAACTTGTGTTGGTAATTTGTTCGTAGATTGGAAACTTTTTTTGCTACTCCAGGGAGTGGAAGGTCATGTCTCATGTGAAAGGTAAGGTAATCTGCCCTGATCATAATGTTATGCAGAAAACTGTATGATAAGTAGATCACTCCTAATACCTCTTTTCCTCTCCTAATATCTCCTGCAGTAACCGTAGCCAGTACTTGTCTGAGTTATTGAGTTTTGAGCCAGATGTTAATTCTGCATTTAGAGTAAATGTTATCTGAGAAGAAATTCTTGCAGCCAGCAGCCATGCGCTTATGGGAGGAAAAGGAGCTGGTGTTTACTGTATGTTTTCTTTTTCTTTACTTCCACACAGAGGACAAAAAGTGCTACCAGCACTCATGTGAGTGACTAATTTTCTGTAACTTTTAGCTAGCTATTAAATATTATATGGGAGGTTTTGTAGCCCATTTTTGGCTTGACATACAAAATCTTTTATGATATATAAATGTACCAGTCTGAACCTAGCCTTATTAAATAGAATGTATAGAGATATATAATATGGTAATTTTTTTTCATTCATAGTGTATGACTCTTAGAGAGAGTGTTAAGAGGTTGACTGGAGGACTCTTCAAAAATTACTGACCTTAGCATAGGTTCACCTCTAAATTTTAATGTCTGTATTTAGCATACTTGGACTTGACTAGATTAAAAGGTGTTTGTCAATGCTTCTCTTCTTTAAAAAGGAAAATTGACTCTTCTCTTGTCTTCCCAAATACTTCTGATTTCCTTTTCAGTTAGAGTAGTTAAACTGCATAAGTGCACAGAAGATCTGACAGCAGGTTTATTGAATGACTTCTGTTCACTGGACTAGAATACCTCAAGTTTAAATTTAAACTCTTTTTTATGTCTGATATTAAAGTATATCTTGTCAGATCAAAGTATTGTGTTGTGTGCTGGGATCTACAGTTTGGGAAGTAGAAGTGTATGCACCACAGTTTTAGAGGTGGAGCTCATACATAGCCCAGAAGAAACATTTTGTCTAGTAGCTGCTCTTTGCTTCATGTTTGGCAGACAGATAATCTGTAGGAAAAATACTAGGAAAAAGCATGTAACCCGGATTTTTTCTCTCTTTCTTTAATGTGAAGTAGCTTTGTAGAATGTTACTTCACTTGGGTTTAGTATTGCTTTGATTCCTGTTTTACTTCTGGACTTCAGAGAAATGCATAGGATCTGTAGGTCCTGAGAAGCCGAATTTACTTTACTGGAGCTATCAGAGGTCTCAGGTATGTCTTAGCTGGACACCATCCCGCCCCAAAGATAAAGAGCTGTGGACATATTGTTCCATAATTTTCCTGTAAATGGTCTGGCTTTTTTAAGTGCTCACTTGTGCTGGTAGCACCTGGGAGGTGAGAGCTGTGGAGTGCAGAAAGTCAGGGTGGGCAGTTCTGGCACGTTATGCCTGGTGCACAGGGGTGTTGTGTTATTTACAGGGATGAAGATCGAGTGTGCCTACCTGAAAACCTCAAATCTGTCTCACTGCATGGTACATCAGTTATTCAGCTTTAATGAGCAGAATATTCTTTTTCCTTCAATCCTTGCCTCTGTTTACCATGGGTCCTCCTGGTCTTTTTTTCATGTAAGAAGCTGCGTCTGATTTCCTTTGGGGATGAAGTGACACCCAGAATCTGTATCTTTTGCATTTCTGGGTCACTGTTCAACTCAGGATGGGGATTTTAGCCTCTTTTTCTTTAGTCCGGATGTAATCATCTCTAAAGTCTGTGAAGACTTTCATATCCTGTAACTAATTAAATAGAGAGAATACAAAAGGAAATACCTAGTTCGCTTGACTTTCTCTGCCTTAAGTAGTGTTCAGAATGTACAAAATAACCCGCATTTCTTTTTTTCTGAGCCTTTGGTAATAGAGTCATCTGGATCTGAGCTTCCTGACAGATTGCATGCATTGTCCAAAGGCATATATTTACAATCCCAAATGTCTGAAAATAATACTCAGCACTCTGTTGTATGCACGAAGTAGGATGCTGATACTATTACAAATTCCAAATTCATTTTTTTAGGCTGTAGATTTGACTAATAGGCTTTGCATATATTATAATTTTATGTGCTGCTAAGAAATTTCAGATATCCATCATTGTTGTGAAAATTGATGTTGTAAATTTGCTAAACTGAATGAGGGAAGGTCATTGAGCCAAATGGGGGTAGGAAGTGCAGTGGGTGGATGTTTGTCATTGCTGACTGAGTTATAAGGAACAAAGATTTTTGAATAAGCTGTAAAGCTGATAGAAATGGATGAGAGAATAACTTTTGGATAGTAACTTCAATATTCTAAATCCTGTAACTTCCAGTATGTTGTTTATAAATAGAGCAGGTGGTGTGTTACTTCATGAGAGTAGCTTAATAAATTTTATTTGTAGTTTATTGTTGCTTTTCTTGTGAGATTACTGGACCCTATCTAATTTCAATGCAACGTCTTCCACTTGAACCTATGATGTTTACATCTGTCTCAGGAATCCCAGGTTTACTTGAGCAAAAATCAATGGGTAAAATTAACTGTCTTTATTGCTAGAATCCAAGGATCACTTCTGCAAAGTAAAACTTTGTTTGGAGTCTGTTCAGTATACTGAAAATTACTAGTCTGTCAAAATGGCCAATGAAGTTTCACCTCAGATGATGTTCAGAGAAGTGTTTCTCTAAATCTTTCCTAAGTCAAAATATCTCATTTATTTTAAAACTCTATGCTGTTAACATATTTGTGATACTTGACCTCGTTTCTCTTCTAAGAAACTGACATAATTTCCATATTAAAATACTATGTGTCTTGCAACTAGATATTTACTTTTTCTTTACTTTCAGAAATAATATTGTGCTTCAGAAATGTCCTATCAAAATCTTATCATCATCCAGACCAACCATACTGCAGACCAAGAAGTTAGAATATCCCAAGACTGTATGTTCTGCTGCTTAATTAAAATAATCTTAGCAACTATTGCTTCATCGAAGGCAAATCATTTTCCACTTTGAAGTGTAAAATATTTGCATCCAGAAAGGCTGATTAGCACCCAGTGCTTCCCTAAATAAAATCACCAAGAGGTGCAGTATGTTTAGCCCTCTTCAGCGTACCCAAGTCACAGAATCAGAGAACCTGGAGAGTTGGCATGCATCCACAAGGATCATCGAGTCCATCTCCTGGCCCTGCATAGGACCATCCTCAAAAGTCACACCATGCTCCTGAGAGCATTGTCCAAACACTTCTTGAACTCTGCCAGGCTGGTGCTTTGACCACTGCCCTGGGGAGCCATTCCAGTGCCCAACCGCTCTCTAGGGGAAAAAACACTTTTCTAACTAAATCTCCCCTGACAACTCCAGGCCATTCCCTTGGGCCCTGCCACATGGAGCAGATCAGTGTCTGCCCCTCCTCTTCCCCTCATGAGAAGTTGTTACTGCAATGAGGTCTCCCCTCAGTGTTCTCTTATCCAGGCTGAGCAGACCAAGTGACCTCAGGCACTCCTCATGGCTTCCCCTCAAGGCTCTACACCATCTTTGCTGGCCTCCTTTGGATGCTCTCTAATAGCTTAGTATTTGTTCTTATCTTGTGGTGACTAAAACTGCACACAGTATTCAAGGTGAGGCCATACCAGTGCGGGGAGAACCTCTAGCCATGCTGAAAAGAGAAATGTTGGCCACAGCATTGGACTAAAACTTATCTTTCCAGAAAAATACTGTAGTGGCTATACACAGCAGGTCAGGCCTTTTTTATGAACTCTTCAGAAACAGCAGCACAGAAAATGGAGGGGTATATATCTGTCTCAAAAGGAAAAAGAGAGAAATCAGCCTTATCAGGTTTTGAACTTGTCATTTCAAGGCATTCCCTGCCTTGTAATTGGACTGCTGAGCTACCCCGGTGTCCTGGCTGTAGAGCAGTTGGCAGGGGCTTGGCAGTGAAAGCTCAGCAGAGAGCTATTACTCATTTCAGGCCATCAGGACACTTTTCATCTGTGGCAAATTCAGGTTATAGTTCCTGCAGCACATCCTTGCCTGCTGCCTCATTAACTGAACAACTTGTGCAGTTGGGTCCTTCACTGATAACCCTCTTTTTAGCCTCTTCTGCGATATAACATTGAAATTGCAACTCCAATTAAGATTAAAAGGATACTTTCATTTGGATATCTTTACTTTTTTCTTATAACCCTGACCTTCTGAAAAGCACTCCCTTCTGCAGAGATTCCTTATGTTTAGAATTAGGCCAATAACTGCTTTTATTTTAGAAATATGGCAACAAAAATATATGTTTCAGTGAATTGCAAAAATAACCATAGTTAACTATGAATAACACCAGTAGTATTCTGGGAATAAGAAAGTCTTTGGGAACAGAGCTGTGTGCTCTGGCACACAGATGTGTCAGGAGTTGCTCAGCCAGCTGATTGATGGGAAGGAGTTCACATCTGAAGTTCTGCATCCAGTCTTGCCCTCCTCAGCCCCCCATCAGAAAAGGCACAGACAACCCGTAACAGCTCAGCAGGAGCTACCAAGGGGCTGTAGTACTTGTCCTGTGAGCAAAGGCTGAGGGTACTGGTCTGGTTCAGCCTGGAGAAGAAACAACATTGAGAGAACCTGAAAGCATCCAGTACCTCAAAGTATCCAGAGGGGCCTGAGAGGAGAAAAAATGACAGCAGATGTAAAGTGAAGGAAGAGAGGCTTTTCAGACTGGCTTTGAGAAGCTTCTTCCCCACACTGGCAGCCAAGCAATGGAGCTTGTTGTCTGGTCAATGTCCTGTTTTTCAAGACTTGACTGGACAAAGCTGTGAATAATCTGATCTGGTGCCATCACTGACCCTCCTTTCAGCAGGAGGTGGGACTAGAGACCTAGACACATTTCCTATGTGAATGATTTGGTGATCCTGTTGGTCAGGTGGTCATCCGCGCTCTCTGCTTTGAAATGGGTACAGACATAAACTGATGAAAAGATATAGTCAGAAAATATAAGCTCTCCTTCTCCAAAAACACCCACAGGTCTTTCCCTCTAAAAATCTAGGGAGGCTTTTTTAGGTTTAGATTGAAAAAAAAAATTAAAATAAACTAATGGAAAAGGTTCAAGGTTTTAGTAGACATTTTGAGATCTGGGATGCAAAATAGCAAAATTTATTTTAGAAAAAAGCTACAAATCCTTGTATCTGATCTTACAGCATGTGTTATATGCACTGGGTTACAGTCACCCTCTCTCAAATGTATTTTCTAATGTTCATCAGTCTTTATTCCTATTCTCTGTTATTTTGGGTTAATCCTCTCTCATAAATTATCTCTAGTGCTGTTCTATTCCAGTTCTATTCTATATTTCTTAGCAGTTGCATTGGAATTCATGTTTTGTATGTTAGCAGAGAAACCGAATAGTGGCTGGTAGGTTTCTTTCTGTAGGCTTTTTGTGAAGACTGTGTAGTGACTGTGCTTTGTTAAAAAATTCATGGAAATAATATTGAGTTAACTAGAAGTTCCAGTCTTTCTTTTTCTTTACTCTTCTTTCCTCTCTTCCCAACATCCCTCCCACCACCCTGATTCCCCCAAAGAAATCCTGGTTTCAAGAATGGGCTTTGCTTTGATTTTTTAGAAAACAGGCAGATGTAGTTGTTGTTGTGCTGTAACTTGAGGTGGCAATGCTGAAAGTGTGTCTAGTGATGGAGTTTGAGGAACAACTTGTTGATAAAATGTTGTGTCCATGCCCCTCTCTTGGTCTTGGGTTTAAATTAGACCAGTCACAACTACTTCCCTGTGAGGCACCTATCTTTCAGTCTCAAACACATACCTGTTGTAAAGTGTTTCTTTATTTAGTCTTAGATGGTAATTGCATGCAGCTTTTACTTCACCTTAATTGGCGTTTTAATAAGACCTTTATAGTGGAAAAAATACTGTAAATACATACATACACATATATATGGAAATATGCATGTGTACATATATACATATGTGTAAATAAGCATTCCCTCAGAAGTAATTCTGTACATGAACACATCTTCACTAATGCAAATAAAACTTTACTGTGAGCTAAAATTATTTTTCTGCAGATGCTTTTTTGTTATAAAAACTTTACCTTTTTAAATTATACATAATTCTGAAAATTTAATTGGGCAAACCTCATCTAGCCTTCATTTTGCTAGTAATAATGGGAAATTCTGAAAATTCATCCCGTTGCTACCATAAGTTAATAGATGTTACTTGGAAGGCAGCAGCGGTTAAGAAAATACAGTTTAGTAAAAGCAAGCTGATCTTCTATGAAAAGAGTCCCTCACTTGGTGTAATGCTACTCCATTGTAAAGGAGTATCTCACTTTTACGCATTGTGTCTTTAAGTAAAAGCATCCTATCCTTCATTCCAGAGCTGTTAATCCCAGTGGGCTTCCTAGAGCTCGGCTACTGCTCGCTTGCCTTAATGTGTTGAATGCAACTCAAGCTAATAAGGAGAAATGCATTTTACTCTAGATGAATTCCAAAAGTCT
The DNA here is from genome assembly GCF_963662255.1 of Cinclus cinclus. Taxonomy (NCBI): domain Eukaryota; kingdom Metazoa; phylum Chordata; class Aves; order Passeriformes; family Cinclidae; genus Cinclus; species Cinclus cinclus. Next base: position 67,863,083 of record NC_085046.1, read on the forward strand.
TGAATATGAATATTCTAACCTGGCCCCTTCCCTTGTGATCTGTTTTGCTTGCATAGATTGTGTACCACAACTGTCCTTTCCTATCCTCATGTGCGTGCTCAATGGCCAACAAACTTGTAGTAGCCGTTGTGTCCTGCAGTGTTGTGCCTGTGACTATGATGTGACCTATTAATATGTTGCATTTGTTGACAGGCACAAAGCCAAGATGTCAACATGTTTGTAAAGATGTCTTGTAAAGATGACTTAAACCTTTAGTGTAGTGCGATACTGGCGAATGCAAAGCAGTGCTGAGAAAAATATTGCTTGGCCAGGTTTATTTTGAAAGTTTGGAACTGTGTACTTAACCAAATATGTTTGTGTGATGTTTCAGCTTCTTTTCATTTACCAGAGCACGAAGATTTTTTTTTTTTTTTTGGGTCAGGCATGACATAAGTAAACATTTTGAAATAAAATAGATAAATCCCCAAGCAGTTATTATTTTCTGAAGTACCTGGATTGTGATTTCATTTTTCATTAACAGTCATTGTTTCAGATTTTGCTTCCTGTAAGACTTCATTTTTATGAGTACACGTTAGGCTTTTGATTGTGCTTCAGGGAAGAAAACAGGAACTCTTTGAAGGTAGAGTATTGGGCCAAAGACTGCTTTCTCTTTAGTTTTTGCTATTATTTGGCAGCACTATAGTCTCATAACATTAGCAGGCAATGCCCATTGCCTGAGAGTCTGTGATAATGTTTTGGCCCTGACCTTGTTCTCGTATTAACCCCCACCTACTCCTGTTTTCTGCTGATGTGCATCTGTTGCTTTGTGTAGTCATCCACCTGCAGTGGCTTTGGTCTGAAGCCATCACACCGAGTCTACTGCCCATTGAGGACATTATTTTGATATAATTGGGAATTAATTGTGTGGCAGATCCACGTAAGTAGGGTTCACAAGAGGTGTTTTGAGTGTGCATATGTATGAGACCGCTGAGTGAATATATTCAACTGTACACTCTTGCTTGGGTCCTGCTGTCACTAGGTCACAGGTCCTGCTGTCACTAGGTCACTGGAGAAGTCTTTGCAGAAGATAAAATCAAAGGTGTTCTCTATTCAAATTTCAGTGCACTTGGAAGATAAAAACAAAATATCTTGTTGCATCTTTCAGCCATTTTTCAATAACTGTTTTCAAAGAAGAGGTGGGGGAAATAATGAATTGTGAAATGTAGTTTAAGACTTAATTTAAATTATGTTTCCTAATTAATACCACTGCATTAGGAGCTAGGCTTTCCCCACAGGTCTGTAGGAGCTCTTTGAGTGTACTGTATCCAATACTGTTCTGTTCTGTTTCTCTGGAGAGCTAGCTTGGTACCTTCTCACTGAAAGGTCCCCTCTGTGTGACTCGCTTGGCCTTTCTGATGGAATCAATTGCAAACTCTGTCCATCAAAATCAGTACTGCTCTATTCCCTCCTCCTTAGTGATGTTGCTTATATAGTTCCATGGAGAGCTGATGAAGCTCACTCATCTGCAAAAAAAGCCCAAAACAACAAAAAACGAAGTTAACTCTTGTAGTAGGTTGGCCTTCTCTCCATTTCCCAAGCTGGACTGGCTCAGCTGGAGCCAAATATCAGACTGTGCTGGTCTGAAGGGGGCAGAGGGACGGTTTGTGCCTGCCAGGGTGGAAAAATTGCAGTAGCTCCTCTTCACATTGGCTTAAACTTGGTGCAGTTCCTTTGTGCCCCTTTGGGTAAATAATCATCTGTAAGGTACAGCCATCACTTCACTTGCCAGTCTTCTTTTCAGCTCTCACACTGGCTGCAGATAGTGCTTCTTTTAGGATTATGTAAAGTTCATGAAGACAGCCATGCATTCGCAGCCACTGGCATTTCTAGGTGTGCCTTCAAATGTGACAGGTTTGGGTTTGGTGTGTTATGCTCATTGAACTGTAGATACACTCCATTAGAGTGGCTGATCAGCAGACCAGTCTGTTCATCAGCCAGAAGATCTCTGTAGCAGTGCTCTGCAAAAAACAAACCCCAACAGATGCATGTCTGAATGAACAGGTTATTCTCATACATGTATGTCTTTACTATGTGTTGCTTACACACATGATTTTCAGAAAGGCTGTTTTTCATAGATTTGAAGCAATATTGCATTTCTTATGGTAGTTCTAGCTTTTAATGCATTCTCAGTTCAAAAACTGTTGAAATATAGTGTTGAGGTGCTGAATTGACACTGCTCACAACTGTTGTTGCATATAAAAAGATGTTCTTTAAAAGAAAAAAAAAAACACACACACAGACAAAAAAAAAGCCTTCCAGTTTGTTTATATCTTGACTTAACACTTTTTACATAATTTTAGAGAATTTGAATGTTGGTAAAATATTTCCCTGGCACCTCTCAATTGGGAAGAAAGGATACTTTGCAGTCATTATAGTATTGGATTTGAGCTCTGAATTGAACTCATCCTTATTTTAAGTGACACATTAAATCTCAGCGTGACTTTGGTAAAGAGTAGTGCCAGGCTATAGAGCTAGTCTTTGAAGTGTGCTTAGAGAGATATGGATTTACCTGTAGAATTAAGATTGTGTTAAAGCCTACGTAAAATAACTTCCTGTGGGTGTTAAAACTCCTAAAGTTTTAAAAAATTAGAAGGTAAAAAGAAAAGGAAGGTAAAAGCAGTGCAACTTTGTGATTATAGATAAAAATTGGTCTTTTTTCTATGTGCATATCTTTTTTTTCTCAACAATTGTTGGATGCAATTAGAGGAAGAGAGAGAAAATGGAACAATTAACACACCATATGTACAAAATAAAACAAACACTTCCAGTCTGTAGGTGTTACACTGAACAAGAATTGGGTTTTGTCCCATCTATATTTTTTTAATGTAGATAACATTTACTCGTTTGTATTGCATTTTGAAAGACTTGTACCCACTAATAGATACTTGCTGTTGTTGTTTTTCTCTTTTAAGCTAAATATATATATTTTTATCATCGTGTCTCTTGGAAATCTGTCCTTTCTTTCAGAAAATATTGTATCTTTTGGACAGTTTAACCCTCCATATGTATATAGGGTGATTTGAAATCTCTCCGTTATCAAGCAACAGAAATACACTACATATTAATGATTTGGGGTTGTTTCCTTTCTAGAAGAAATAATCAGCTTCCCCTTCATGTTTTGCTAGGACAACAGCTGCAGATGAGATTGAGCTTCCATACTTAACACATTCTATTAACTTGACACATCCAAACACACACTGGCTCGCTCCCTCCCGCACCCCGGTGTCACATTAGAGGTGAACAGGCCCTAATTAAAAGCACACACCATCTGCCGGAGAGTGGCGGCAGAGTGGCACTCCACAACCATCCTGATTCCTGTGATTGAAATGTATTATTTATGAGCTCAAAGACAAAATACGCTGCTTGGCTGGCGAAAGCTGCAATTAGGAGCTGGATAGCACCATCTAATGGAATGGAGTGCCACTGGCTATTCATCTGTCCTCTTCTTCCTCTCTCATCAGTCTCCTCCCCCAGTAATTCCACGTTTCAGTCCTGTCCTTGGATTTTCTATGATACTGTTTCAGACAATTTTGTCTCTTGTGTTCCACTTTTATGCGAGATTGGAAAGGGTTGTTGAAATATTAAACTAATTGTGGGGGCTTTTTGCAGCCTTTTGTTTCCTTCCAGTGCCACAATGCAGGGTTTTACTTTCTGTAGTAAAAGTGATACTGATGTGATGTGGTGGTACAGAATTAGAACGTGAGGAAGATAGATGAGCAAGATTGGTTTAGTGCATTTCTCCAGCCCTCCCAAGGACCCATGTAGTGGAAGTATCCACTGCTCCATCTGAAAATTTTATTTTCATATGGAATTTGGCCCTGTTTAGGGAGGGAGGGAAGGGAAGATGACAGTACACTACAAATTGTGTGAAAGTTCTTTACTGTGTTGGAAAGAAAGGGCAGGATTTGGGGAAAGCTGTAGCTTTGGACCTTCGTCTCTGGAAGTAGAGATCATAACCCCTTCTAGCTTGCAGAAATCATGTCCTGTTATTGCTTCTTCGTGGGGAAATGGATGAGGAGGTGTTGGGCTGAGGGGTGAAATACACCTTGTCAGGAGAGCAAAAAGATGAGGGAAAGGAGCTCTTTTTGTGTTAATTGGTCCACCAATCTCCCTTTGTTGACCACTAGATTGCAACATTGCATCTAGTAGAAATGTATATTGTATTTAGTGTCTAGCTCAGTGACCTTTAGAATATCCAGGTTAAGAATAATCAAAACATTCAAAATTATTCAAAATAATCTGGGGAGTGATTTTCTGGTCCTTAGCCTTTTCCTATGTTCTTGAGTTTTGCAGTATTCCATGCTGGGCATCCAACAGCATGGCTTCAGCACAAGCAAGTGGTTAGGACTAGAGTGATACTTGAAATATGACTTTTTTTAGAGTAACCTCCAATAGAACCACTTTTTTAAAATTATTGGTCACTACTGGTGACTGGTCTGGTCACTACTTCAGCTAGTGACATCTGGTCACTACTTCAACTCTGCAAGAGAAAACACTGAATAAAAAGATGTATGTCTAAAACTGAGCAAAATATATATGTGTGGGGGGGTGTGTTTTATTTTTTATATCAACATTTTAAAGAATGTTGAAATGACATAAATCATGGCACATCAATGAATACATGTCCTCTTATTGTTTGTCTTTAGAACATACGCCATCAGAAGGATAAGAGATGCCTTTAGAGAAAACAAGAACATAGCAGATTCTGAAAAAATAGAAGAACTGCTGAATAAAGCCAAAGCAAACCTAGAGGTTATTCAACGGCAGGTATGTATATTGCTCTCATTTTTATAGGAGTTGTCCACTACTCATTTAACTGTCTTATGCCACTAGAGATGGAAAAAAATAGCTCATTGCTCAAAACATTTCTAGATGAACATCAGTTTTGGTCTCAATTTGTTTGTCCTCCCATCCATAGGTTCAGAAGGGTGACTTTGACACTCACTTCGTCTCACTTCCTTCTGTGTTCTTTTTTTCCTATGTCCAAATAGTGTTAGAATAGTAACAGAACAAGAAAATCTTGAAGTCAATTAAGTAAATGCTGACTAAATGTGTCCAAACAGGCTGATAGGTTTTTCTTTGGAAAATGTGAGTCACAAAGTTTTCTTCAACCTTGTCTGAGTAGCATTTACAGTATCACTCTTCCTTCCACTAGGTACTATGTTACCAAGAAATTAAATAGCTTGGTTGAACTTTTTAACTTCTGATTCTTACCCACTGTCTATCTGAAGTGACCACTAAAAATTGGAAGAAAGCAAGTTTCTATGCCTGAACTCCCTGTGGGCGTTTGCAATGCTTAAGCTGCTCCTCCTTGAAAAATCTGTGCTTGCTGGCACCAGTCAGGGCTCAGTAGTACTTTTATTAAACTCTGAATGAATATGTGCACCTCCGTGCTTTGTTTTAATGTGACTCTTTAAACAACTAGCAGGTCAGTTAGATGGATTCTTATTTTAGAAGGGAGCTGGGCCCTTTGATTTGACAATTAAGTATGGATACTAAGGTACAAGTTCCCAGGAATTTAGGTACTTATTCCAGGAACAGGTGTTGTTTTGTGCTACCATAGTTTTGCTATCTTTTTTTAACCCAAACACTGCTATTTTTTTATTTAAGTGTTTCTTTAATTTAAGAAGCAATTTGGATTGGATTGTTCCAATGCAATTACATTTGAATGTTGGGATTTTTTTTTCTTAGACCTCTAGGTGATAATTGGCATTTTCAGCTCTTCTAATTCTTGCTTAAGATAAAGTCTTTCCAACTTTTTCTCATCAAAACATGATTCTCCTGATCTGAGTCCTGATAGATATCACACAGATTTTAAAATAAAACTCCTCTTTCCTCTTTTAAGTCCTGTGTAAGCCCATATGACCTTGTTTCTGTAGACCCTAAAAAAAAGATATTATTTCTCTAAAACAGACTCTTGACGGGCTGGGCTCTTGTCTAGGGTGGGGTTCTTGCCTTGCACATTTTATGAAGTTTTCTTTTAGCCTAAAAATTGCCCCTCAGCATCAGTCAGCATCTTTCTGTTATGCATTTGTTACTGTGTCACTAGGACATAGCAGAGTAATTCAGAATGGCCTCAGATATTGGTAAGCCTGCAGGGTTTTGCATGTTTGTTTCAAACATCAGCTATTTAAGAGACTTCTCCAACCTGAAAAACCAAATTGCTAAAGTTGGCTTTAAATTGGATCATTATCATCACATGTAAGAATTTCAGGAAAAATACACTTGAAAAGCAAGGAGTATTAAAGATACTGACATCATTTCCCATTTTTAACACTGCTAAGACAGTGAAGCTTACATTGAAATATCTCTTTAGTGATGAACTTCTAGACATTTTCCAGACAAAGTACAATCACATTGCATTCATTTTTGGAAGGGTTTATCTTACATGTTTTCAAGTGTATTGGATAATAAAATGTTATTATATGGTAACAAAATAGGAAATGGAAATTTTTGACAAAAAATAATCAGATAGAAGAAAACTATTTTATCAAGATAATTTTTATATGCATCCCTGCAAGAGTTGATTGTTTTGGTACTAAAGGCTTTTTTTTCCTAAAAAATTGCAAACTGTTGTGTTTTGCAGAACTTCTGTTATGTTTCGGTGTCATCTCACTCCCATCTGTAAAGCAAGAGATACATTTTGTAAAAATAGCAACACTGTCTTAAAAGCTTTTCATCAGGACTATTAAAAACCCGGGCATCTAAGTTCACATTAATATGTACTTGCTGTTGAATTTCATCATGCTCTATAGAAAAAGTTCATTCTTCCTCTGTTTAATTGAAGATCTAAGTAATGAAGTCATCTGACATTATTAAAATTTTATATTTAAAACTAACCAAGCATATTATAAAGTGCTTTTATTTTTAAGTGCAGAAACACTGAAACAAACATGAGATCTAGCATACAGTTTTTTGCTAAGTTTGGGCTTTATTATGATGTGGTTCATCTTGGTATTGCTGACTTTTTTCTAGTATGTCAGTAGAAATTAAATAATACCCCTCTTTCTGACAATTTGTTGTTACTTTAAAATCAAATTTATATTCACTTTACATTCTAATTTATGGTTTAGTCATCAAAGTGACCATTGAAGTGTAAGGTTCATAAATAACTATTTGAATCAGCCTAGTGGGAAATGTGAAGTAGTGACAGATTACTGTCATTTTGTTCATGTCAGTCACTGTACAATTTGCTTGAGTATTATAAAAGTAGCTTTATAATGCTGAAAAGCATGGGCGAACATTAATCTCCAGCTTAGTTCCCCTCTGGTTATTATTGGTTTCAATTTTATTATAGCCCAGCTAAAGGAAGGAACAATTAATTTTCAACATTGTTGGCAAAGATTTTTCTGCTTGTGTTTACTGTGTAAACAACAAAATTTTGTGACATCCTTCCTGTAGTGAAGGGTGTTGTGAGAAATGCATTGTCACAAATAAGTGTGAAATAGAAAGTTTTAAAAAAGTTTTGAGGTGAAGTCTTGAAGTTGTTTGAGGATTGTCGTAACAGCCATTCCCCACCTATGCTGATACAATTTCATTTGTGAGTTTCTATTACTGTTAGTAATGTTAGTATGTTAGTGGTAGAAGAATTTGTACTGAAATGTACTGCTGCTGCTGAAATTCAAGATTTATAAAAGCCTCTTATAAAAAACTTTGAAGATTGGCTAATACTGTTTTGAAGTTTTCTTTATGTCATTCTGTCCCTCGGTTTTTGAACTGAAAACATAACAGTGAAGTTCAAAAGCTATAGTAGACGTGTGTGCTCTGATTAAAGCCTTGTTTTTGTTTATAGGATGTCTCATTCTTCCATATTCCTTTGTAGTGCTTTCTCCTCAGTTTCCTCAGTTTTATATTGTAGCTAGAAACCGTCAGTCATCTTGTTGTCCAGCTAAGAAGGATTATTTTGTTTTTCTTGGCAGCTCTGAGCCTTTATTAACAATTTTACTGGTTGTAACATCACACAACTACAGTACTCTTCAATGAAAGGATTTTAATATTTCATAGCTTTTATTTGTCTCCTTAAATAATCCAAACTGATGAGAATCCTGGTTTGCACAAACCTTGGTCAGGGAGACAAGATGTACCGTGAATGCTCAGACAGGGCCTTGTGGATCTGCCTCCTTTACAGTTGTCTGGTCATCTGTGTTTTTTAAGGGAACAAATAAACTTTTCTTTCCAGTGTGAGTTGTTTTTCCTCAGGCTTGACCTCTCTTACTGTACCCTTCAGATGTGTAGAGCAAAGGAATGTGGTCTTGAAGCACGAAGCCTCAATTAGAAAGGTCCCGTTGGTAATGATAAATACTGAGTACTTACAGCATTTTTCATGTTTGCAGCATGTCATAAAGTACATTCTAATCCTTGAAATATCTGTTGCTTGTAGTAATTTTAGCTCCATTTCTCTTAATGGAATGCTTCATGAATATACTTTGATAAAAGCCCTTGTCACACTTAGTGGAAGATTTTGGTCTCATATGCCTTTATTTCTCCATAGTCAAAGTTATTAATGTGGTCTTGTACTGAAACTTGTGCAAAATAAGAACAATTCTTCTGGATCTTTTATTTTTCAGCAAGCCAAGTTGCCAGTGCAGTTGTGTGCAGCCAAGTACTGTGCCTTCTTGAGGTGTTCATTAGCAGTATCTTATATTGGCAGTATTGAGAATTTGAGTAACACTTGAATGGAAGTGGAAATTAAACTGCATCAGTGTACTAATACAGCACTCATATGACTATGAATTGATGACAATATAGCCATAAGGAAACTTTCTGTTAATCAAAATAACATAAATGTTAAAGCATGTTTAATAAATATTAGCAAGACAGGCAACTTCAGTTATAGTTGCTATAAAAAATTAAAGGTAGAAGTACTACCCTAGTTTACTAGACCTGGTTTGAATTGACTGCTTATCCTTTAAACAGCAGATATTCCTATATTAGTAATTGCCAAGGTGTATGTACTTCTGAACTGAAAGCATTTTGTTGAGTAATTGGAGGACTGGTACCAATTTACACAGTTTTGAGTTTCTGAAATTGGAATTGACTGTCTGAAGGAAGTTACCAAACTTTAAGAAATGTTCTGGCTATCTGAACAAGTTGCGTTTACACTGCAGAGCACTTGTAAGCTGGCCTTTACAGAAGATTAGTTTTGAAAACTCTTCTTAGTATTAATTTTGGGTTACAGGTCATACGTATGTATTCTAATTTTTATGAATATATAAGAAAGTTGCAAAATGCTGTGTAACATATTTCATTATGTTGGCAGCAGTTCTGAGGCCAACAGGAAAGAATAGCTGGAAAAGCTCTTTGGACACACGGGGCAGCACTGTGCTACTGCTCAGGAATGTGTATGGTATTGGCAAGTCATGTCTTCCTGCTGGCAGACAATTCTGTTGGAGTTCTAATACAGTTTATTCTTATCAAGCTTGCCACTGCAAGGAAGTTTTAAAATCGCAGATTATTTTACTGCTTTTCTTAAGAAGCTCTTTGAATTTTATCTCTTTTTTTTTTTCCAGCTTCACAATGGCAAATACCCATTTCTCTATAAAAATATATTTTTTTCTACCACAAAATTGTAGACTTACAGTTTTTAGATAAGAGGATTGCCCTTGGAAGTTTGCTGGGGCTTTCACTTGTGCCATGTATTTTTATTTATTACAGTTGGACATCATTTTCCAGCAAGGATAGAACTGACATTATACCCAGAGAATTTTTCTTACCTCTCCAGCCATTTACCTATATTTAAAACAAGTGTAGACACAGTAAAGTTTTTAAATGCTTCATTCACAGTAGAAGAGCAGGAGTGAGTGGCATAATCAAACAATGAACAAATATCCTGGTAAAACAGCTTTATCAAGTCTCTGCGGAGAATCCATGAACTACCCATAGACTTCTAAATCCTTGGACTGGCAGCTAGAATACATTTCTCTTGCTCCTAGCCTGTTGCAGTCCAGGTAATCAGTTTTTAATTGTTTTACCACATCATGAGTTCTCACTTGTTTGGTTCCTTACCTGCAATTACAAAAATTATGCTGGAAGCTGTGGCAAAGCCACAAACTGAATTCAAATCAGCTGACTTAGGATTTAGAAGCCACTGGGGGCATTTTCCTGTGTTTATTGGTGGTTTTAATTTTAAGTTTTTTAAATTTCAAAGCTCTTTGGGGTGATATTTTTAGGTATTTTCCTTGAGGTAGTTTAAATCCTTTTGTCATGTTCATGTTGCATTTACTTTACATGGGGTTTGAAAATTTCAAATACTTAATAACAGTAGCCTACCAGGAAGAATATGATTAAGAAAGCAATGGAAATCCTTAACATACATTAAAATTCAGAGCTCTTGACTTAGAAAGAGGCACAGATGCAGATGAAGAAATGTAAAGCATAGGATGGATAATACCTGTCCTTCAGAAAACAAAAGAAAGCTTCAAACTGAAATTGGGAAACAGTAAATAGAGATATTAAATGTAAATAAATACTGGTTTTGTATTTCAGTAGGAGAGTAAATATATTTTATGTACAGTAAATACCCATAAGGTTTTGGGGGTTGAAAAGGAGGAGGAACAAAGAAAAAGGTGTTGTAGGAGTGACTTTGAAAAAGGTTTGGTAAATTTAAACAGAAACCCAGCTGAATCAGAACTTGTCATTTCACAGAACTTGTCAGCAATGAGGTCTGCTTTGGCCAGTTTTTCCAAATACCTTTTTCATCTTGGCATGTAGGCTAGCTTCGGAGATGTGCAACATTGGAACAGATGCCAAAAGCCCAGAGCTGTCATATCAGCTTAATTTCTGGCATCTGAGGGCACAGGAAGTATAATAGACATTTTACTCCTCTTCAGGTGGCATGGCTCTCCAGTTTACACCTGCATGAGTCTCCAGAGCAGTGTTACTCCTTAGGCTTTCATTTAACTCTCCTGATGGAGAACAAGATTGTGTTTTCACAAGTGATTTGCTGCTGTTCATTCTGCTGACTAAACTACAAATGGCAGGTTCTGTCCGCAGTATTAAATTCCAAAGTAGACCATGCATTGAAAATAACTTTTAGGCTACCAGCAGCACAGGTGATTCTGAGGTAGAATGAGGCTTTGTCTTTCTCATGTAAGAGATTAGGGTAAAACACAGCATTTGATGCATGCAGTAACCTTTCCTAAAAATAAAGACTTCTGAGTGTTGGTGAATGCATTTAAAATATTGTAATTATCTATCATAAAGAACTATTATTATTTTTGTTGAATGTGTTTAATGGCTACTCCAGTGAGGTTGGGGCTTTATCATAAATAGTAACAGTAGTTATGTAATACATCCAGAGCTGTGAGTACCTGATGTTCTGTACAGATGAGGTCTGTCTGAAGGACAGGAGAAGGACTTGCTTTCTAGCGAGCAACTCAGCATGGCAGTATGTCACATCCAATAAAGCAAATGCTGGGTGTAAACTTCCACATGGAAAAGAGTAAGTTTTATCAGTCTGGCTGGTCAGTAGCTCCTTGAAACAGTTAGGAGCATTAACCATTCTGTGCTGAAGAAAGCTCCAGAAGCAAGGAAAGATCACATTTTCGAGCAGATTCGTCCCTCTGCCATTTGCCCCTTTACATTTTCTGCTTTGCTGTGTTTGGTGTCCCAAGGGTTTCAGCCCAGGGTGTAAATGAATATGGCTTTTAGAGGTGGCTGTTGTAACAAAACTTCAAGGAGGCTTTTCCAAATAAGGTAACAGCAAGTGTGTGTGTCTTAGTACAAATAAAAAATACTGTCAAGAGAGGGAAAGCAGAAATAAGTTCTTCAGTTTTGATCACAGAGCAAATTACTTCTGCTGTGTTTCTAATCTGACTGTGTGATCTTGCTTTGATGCCTGTCGGTCTGGTTTGCTGTGGTGCCCATTGAGGGAGGGTTTGAAGACTGAGTTTCTCACACTGAAGTGTATTAACCTTTGAGCAACTTCTTTTCTTTCTTGCTTTGTGATGTCTGCTGCAGAGCAAAACGTTTGTGGAGGTTCTCTTTTTTACTGAATAGGAAAAGGAGACGTATGGCTATCTTGCATGTTATTTAGAAAACTTATAACCTTGTAAAAGCCTTGTGTATGTATTGTGACTTACATTCACATCAGAATATTGATCTCTCGTGGGAGTCCCCTCTCAGGGGTAAACCAATCTAAGTACAGGTAGACCTTGAGGAAGTTAGAGGGATTGCTGTTTTGAGGACTTCTAAAAAAGGGAGAGAGACAAAAGTGCTGTTATTGAAACAGTGTTCTCTTGATGTCTCATTGTTTGTAGGTTGCTTTTTAATCTGTTGTAGTTTCATTTGTTGGTTACTTTTTAATCTGTTGTAGTTTTATTTCTTTTTTCATTAGTGTGAAAATTTTCCATCCTGATTTGGTACTGCTTGTTGGAAGGCGACACTGTCAGATTCATTGGCACTGCAGCTAAGCAGGCACACTTCCCTCCAGGAGGAGCTTTGGCACATTTGTCTGGTACCTCTGGTCCCAAGGACTGTGTTCTGCTGTCCTTGAAATGCAGTCTGTAATTCAGGATAACAATGTTGGTGTTGGCACCCTTACTGTCTGACAAGTCACCTGGTTCCATAGCTATGGTAAAATGGGTTTTTTTGATTACATTTCCTCCCCAACCCCTTGTTCAATCATCAGTGTCTCTGCATATCACAATTACAGTTTCTCCATTTTCAGCTAACAGAGGGAAGAGGAGGCATTTTAGCTCCTCCTGAAGCTACTTGCATTCTTTTCTGGCCTTTCAGATAAACATTGCTTATCCCCACAACACACTGAAAATATGTTTTAAAATTGTCCCCTGCCACTGTAAATCAAATGCCCTATTTTGTTTCTTCCACAGATGGTTTTTCAGGTCTAAAGAATTTACTCTTTTCTTGATTCTTAAGGGCAGTCTGAAAAGACCTCCATTTGCCTTATTTGCTCCAAGTTTCATGACTGCTTCATTTTTGCCCATCTATCTTATCTTTTTGCTTCTGTTGTTTGTCACTAAAACTTTTCCATTTTCTAGTTTCAAAGGTGACATTTGCTTTCTTATTTTAAAATTGCTTGTCCAAATGAAAGCTGTTTATACAGTCCACCAACATTAACTGTCATTTTACAAAACTCTGGAAAAAAACAGTTACTTTAAAAAGGAGCAATCTTCTTCATGTTCCTTTGTGTCTAGTATGTCTGCATATATTGTAATCTTCTGGGCATCCACTGAATACCCCTGTGGGTTATCATAGCACCAAATATGATCTCTGTCACCAATACTGTTTGACTGAATTTGCAGCCAGGTAAATTCACAGTGATCTGCTTTTGTTTTGACAATAAACATATATGTGGCCTTCACCTAAAAGCTCTTTCAAGCAAAGAAGCTTTATCATTGATGTGTTATTTCACAATTTTATCTTTTTTGCAGTAATTCAGATTCTATCTAGTGTGTCTGTAGTTAGTAATCTGCTTGTGTTTGAGGGAAATGTGTTTGATCCATGAAGTTGTGATGAAGGCCAAGCTTAGGGAAGAAAGTTGCTAGACTCGAATAGCAGCTTGTCTGATCAGGCCCTTGGAAGTTTAGGCAGGGAAAGCTGTTTTCTAGACAAGAGTGTACAGTGAAGTTTAATTAGTGTTTACGCAGTCTCCTTGGTACTTGGTGCATTGCTGCTGTCTTTAGCTTTGTGCTTTCTGAGGTGAGCCTGGGTTTTTTTTGGCCATTAAGAGCTACAGCTGCAGTACCCTTCATCTTCGTGACAGGCATTATGCCAGTACATTAATTCTGAAAGCAAGTAAAAAGAAGAAGAAAGAAGAAGCCCAAACTCTTCCACTCACATTTAAATCACAATTTGACTGATACCTGTTGTTATGCTTTCTGGGGTGTGTCACATAACATGTTTCCCCTCTGAGGTATGTGCTGCCTGAATGTCCGTCCTTGGCTGTTTGCTTGGCAGGAAGTGAAGCATTGCTAAGAGTTTTCAACTCACCTTTATAATTTTGCCACAAGTAGAAAATGCATAAGTGCATAGTTTAAAATAAAGAGCTGCTGTTTATGCTGTAAAAATAAGGTCCTGTCCCTCATCAAGGCAGTTATGAATATTGCAGTGTAGTGGCTAAATAATACATTCATCGTTTTTCTTCTGTGAGCATAATTGATTTGCTGAGCAGTTGCTTTGATAATTCTAATCGTATTTTCACCCAAGTATGTGGTAAATGAGAACATTATATGACCTAATCACTTAGCATTTCATGTTAATACAGATCTTGTTTATAATTATCTTGATTTTGTTGCTGAACCAATAGTTTGGTTCTGTGTTCAAATTATCTTAATTTTAAATGAAAATATTTCTTTTCTTGAAGAAGTCTAATTTCTATGCACATTTGTCAGAAGTGAATACTTAGTGGGAGTGATTGCTTTCTAACTGCTCGTGCCAGTATACCTCTGGGAGGTTAATCAATCTTGTGCTTTTTAATTGACATCAATAATGTGTTTACATTTATCAATATTTCTTAATTGTCAAGTTATAAGTGTGGAACTTCAATAATAAATCATGCCAATGGTTAACTTCATACATTAGATTTTTAAGAGTCTCCTTAAGCACTTTGACATGTTGTAAATTGCTTTTAAAATTATGTATGTATACTCATGGGAGAAGAGGAGAAGAAAATTGGTATGCAAATTCATGCTGTCAAATAATACTGCAGAACTGACAGTAACATACCTTTACCACATGTAGGATATGCTTTATGGGGAAAAAAATGGGGAGCAAGTCTTTTCAAACTGCTTGTTTTATTACTAATAATTTTGTGACTGTGACAGTGCTCATACATTTGTTGTGTCATCCCCAGGGAATTGTCAGGGCTGGAACTTTTTCCATTCTCTCAGCTGTAGACAGAGGACAAAGAGAATTACCAGTTCTAGATCAAGGCATCCTGATCTTGATGGTGCATTTCACCAGTGTCCTCAAGATACTGAGGTGGAAATTAAGGAGGCTAGCTCTGTTTAAATATAAGCATAAATTTAAAGGCTTGGGTGCACAGGGAAACAAATTATTTGCCCAAGTTCACAAAATATGCCTACAGCAGGAATTAAGGCATTATAGTCCAAGTCTTACAACACTGTCTATCTCAGAAGGTATACCTTCATCATCTGCCTTGCTCTCTTTACTGTCTCCTTTAAACCCAAGGAGCAGTATTCTGAAGAAGGAAATCTGCACAGACAGAAAGCTTGGCAGGATGCTGACCACATTGTGTCAGTTTTACCATGTTTTATGGGCTACATCAAAGACAGTATAAGAATTAAAAACCAAGCCTAATGAGCATGAAGATGATTCTGTTTTCTAGGTAAGTGAAAACCAGTGTAAACACCAGGAACATCGAGGCTGCTTTTTGTTTGAAAAGGCTAAGTATTAAATATTCCAGTTTAGTCTAGCAGTCATTTTGTTGACTTCTTGCAAATGTCATAAGTCATAAATTAAACCTCTCCCTCCTTTTTTGAATGAGACAAGGCTGATAAGAAACAGCTATTAAACAAAATTACAGTAGTTACCAAATCCAATTGCATTTAGAGCAAGTGTGTGTAATCAATCTCTTTTGAAGAGTAAAGCAATTCACAAGACAAATCCATTGGCACTTTCTTTAGTATGGCAGATTAAGTACCTTCATGCTGCATGGGGGCTTTGCATTAAGTTGCTTGTGTGAATAAGTGATATTTAGGTTCAAAAGCAGACATCCTGGAGTGCAGCTGGTTTGCCACAACAGCCCAGACACTGCTGCACAGGTTCTGAGCTAGAGGTCATTCATATCCTCACCTAGAAAAGTAAACTTGGATCAGTGTATGAATGTGTGCATGAAGACAAATCTTTAAGAAATGGTGACCTTTCAGCAGCATTGAAATTTTATTTGTGCTTTTGGTTTCAAACCTACTAAGGTACTTGAGATGTGTATGAAACTAAATTTAGTGTGTCTGTGTGGTTGGTTGACCCTGACTGGACACCAGGTGCCCACCAAAGCTGCTCTGTCTCCTCAGCTGGACAGGGGAGAGAAAATACAATGATATGTTCATGGGTTAGGATAAGTTAGGGAGAGATCACTCACCAGTTACCCTCATGAGCAAAGCAGACTCATATTGGAGAAATTAGTATAATTTATTACCAATCAAATCAGAGAAGAGTAATGAAAAATAAAACTAAATCTTAAAAACTGCTTACTTCCACTCCTCCCTTCTTCCCAGGCTTAAAATTACTCCCAATTTTCTCTGCTTCCTCTGTGCAGAGGCTGGGAAATGCAGGCTGTGGTCAGTTCATCATAAATCATCTCTGCTGCTCCCTTCTTCTCAAAAGGGACCCCTCACAGTCTTTCTTTCTCTGTCTCATCATGAGGTCTCTCCTGCAGGAGACAGTCTTTTATGAACTTCTGCAGTGTGAGGCATTCCCGTGGGGTGCAGTCCATCAGGAACAGACTGCTCCAGCTTGTGTTTCTCGCAAGGTCACAAATCCTGCCAGAAAACCTGCTCCTCTCCACCAGTCCAAAGGTCCTGACAGGAGCCTGCTTCCCATGGGGTCCCAGCCTCCTTCTGCACTGCAGGCTGCAAGGGAGTCTCTGCTTTGGCACCTGTAGCACCTCCTGGCTCTCCTACACTGACCTAGGTGTCTGCCGATGAGTTCATCTCGCATACTCTCATTCTTCTCTCCTGGATGCAATTGTGAAGGTTTCTTTTTTTTTTTCTCCTTCTTAAATATCCCAGAGGCACTACCACAGCTGCTGACCTTGACCAGTGGCAGGTTTCTCTTGGAACCAGCTGGCTTTGGCTCGCTCAGACACTGCGGGAAGCTTCTGGCACCATCTTAAAGAAGCTACTCCTGTACTCTCTCCTCTACCAAAACCTTGCCACAGGCTGTTAGCATGAAGAGCATAAAACCTTGTATGAACTGAGTTCAGAAAAAAATATTTTTTTTTCACTGTCCTCCACAAATATATTTAATGCCATCATAGCCTGAAGTGTAAGTAAATTTAGCTCTGTTGTCAGGTTTTCCAGTACTTTGGAGGAAAACTGAAATAGCTGCTACCAGGTCATCAGGTGGGATGTGTTTTCAAATATAAGTGGGCCTGATACAGGAAACTTGTGTTTCAACCTTCTTCAGTTTCTCAGACATCCTACAATGAGTGCATACTGGAGCTACTGAGAAAGTAAGGAGTGTCATTATTATACATAATGTATATTCTCATAGGCTGAGAGGATGACTCTTGTTCAGAGGGTAGATGAGCAGATTGAAAACAAGTACTGGGACTTGTGTTCACACATTTATGCTGACTAATATGGGTATTTTAGAGCTCAAGGTACTCTGGAAGTCACAAGAATGTAAGCTACAAAATTATTTAACGATTCAAGAACATGAGCTTTTCCCCTCTATTACAGTTTCATATTTGAATAAGATCAATACAGTGTAAAAGTAGAACTTGTGGTCTTTTTCATCTTTTGGTTAAGTACAGGCCATCTGTGATTCTATTCTTTCCTAAATCTTCAACTGAAAGGAAAGTAACTTTATGCTACAAATCTTTCAAGGAATACTTCCTTCAGGGAAGCTGAAGAGCACTGTAGAGCTTCACAGTGCACTTTATATTTCTACAGGTGCTTAGCATATGCATGTCCTGTTGTAAAGCTGAAAGCTTTGGGTAGAGCAGTGATGGGGCTTAAGAAGTTCGCAGTAGCAATCACCACAGACAAACAAGGAGCCTTTCATGGAGTAACAGAATGGTTTGGATTTGAAGGGACCTTAAAGACCATCTAGACCCAATCCAAGTCCCCTGCCATGGTCAGGGACACCTTCCACTAGAGCACTGAAGCTCAGCTGTTCAGGATTCAGTGATGGTACTTGTAATTTCAAATGTTTGTAACAGTCTACAGTTAAGAATTTATTTTTTAAAAACACTACACAACTTATGCTATTGTGTGCAAGTCAGTAGCCAGTTCATACCTGGCCCCCTGACAGGAGGACAGTTGCTCTGGAAGTAGCAAAGTAGTAGATAATTCAGTCTACATCACATAGGTCACGTATTTTTTATATCCACTTATGATAGTTAAATTCAGCTTCATAGTGCATTAGTTTCATAAGTTCTGCTTGAATTTGGTTTTTTGTTTTTAAACTTTTTTTCTTAAAGAAAAAAGTTCTTTCTTTGACTTGCTGGCTAAGGCTTTTTAAAATGTAAATAACAGTCTTGTACCTCTAATACAGAGTGCTGTGAAGCTGAGAGGAGAGCCTGACCTACTCTTACGAAAGAAAACAAAATTGAGAAAGGGTGGAACACAGGAACAGAGAGATCCAAGGTTTCCCACAGTATAGTAATGGATATGACCTTTAATATTGAGGCCTTTGGATCAAATTTAAGTTGACATTAAAATTTTCTAATAAATTCCCTGCTGAATCTCAGAGTTTTTTCCTCAGATTTAATTCAGTAAGGTCACAGTAAAGCAAGTGCTGTCTGTGCTATTGTAATTGCTCTCAGCAGGCTGATAATGTTATAGCAGAGAAGTACCAGCTACTGTGCTTTTATTCTATTCTTCAGGCACTCTCCTTCCTCCACATTTGCTCCTCCTGCTCTCAAGTCTGCCCTAAGTAGGAATTGAAACTGTTTTAAATGCCATTTCCTTCTCATTTTAACATATTTTTATAGTGATGCTTTCCTGGGTCTCTTCAACAATGGGAATAAAATTAGAGACAGTCTTATTGCAGAATAATTGGAGGCTTGTATTTCCTTTCCTTAATTTTCATCCAAACTTTAAATTCAGCCTCTTCAGTTCTTAAAAACTGATAGTTCTAAACATGCAATGCTTAGTTCATTTTAGACTAGTGGTTTTAGGATTGTGGAATAGATGTACAGCTAAATGAGTTTCCCTTAGACACATAGGGAGAAACACTGAATACTCACAGTACTGTGTTTTGTTTAAAAACAATTACAAATCACAGCTCACCACAGTGAGGCAGTTGTAGTTTGGGTCCAACACCACATCTTTTACAGCTTTCAGAAGAGTGTTGTTTATGTTTATTGTATGAGTGCAAATTTATGCTTGGCATGCTACTGGTAGATCTGTTACTGCTGTATGGGAGGTAAATAATGCCCAGCAGAGTGCTGTGATCGTGGTTCTCCCTGAAATGTGACTGTGAGAGACTCAGGGCAATTCTGCATGAGTTTCCAGATGCAGCATCCTCCTTTTCAAAATCAGACAGTCTGTCTAAAATGTCAGCTTTCTGTCTCTAGTGGTGTAGCTGTATCATAGCTATTCCTTTTTTAACAAATGGAAAGGTATCTTAAAACTCTGTAATTGGATCACATGATGGGGCCCTGATGGGCCAGTCTTTTAAGTGTGGGGCTGGATACACTTTTCTTGACTGTGGACACAAAGTAGTAATAGTTAATCTTCCTCAGCATAACTGGTAGCTCAGGCCTCTGCTGTTTCAAAGGCTCAGACTGGACCAGCCATTCTTATTTGGTTTCTGACACCTTACCTGGCTTCAGATTTCCCCATCTCTACCCTCCTGATCCATTATCTTCTTGCACTGTCTTTCCCTGAGGCCCAGAATTTCTTACTTAAAATGTCATGCACAGGCACATGTGCATGTCTCTGGCTACATGCTGGCATTGACTGTTCAGTGCCCATGGCATTTGTTGCTGCTAGAGAAACCAGTCTGGGTAGAACAGAAAATTACTGGCATGGGTATTCCACTTCTTACAAGCATAGTCAGATAACATATGTTCAGTGTGTGATAATTGATAAAAGATTTGTGTTAATCATAAAAGTATTGCGGTTTGTGTATACCAGAATGCTAAGGTCTGAAGTGAAGCATGGACACTAAATAGAGGAAAATATATGATTAAATCATTCTGTTTTAAATTGCCCCGTTATGAATATTATGTTTTCTAAGTAAGTTGCATCTATTACCAGTTTGCAAAATCAGACTTTCCAATAGTCTGATAGATTTTGCAAAATCAGACTTCTGCCTTTGTTTGATCAATGCTGCCTATCTACAGAGACCAGACTTCCTGATTTTTGCTAGTTTTTATCTACCAAGACTAGATGGTTATCTGTGAGACTGACTATCGCCCAAAGACTTTACGGATGTTTATTCGGCCACCACTGCTTACCTGGCAAAGTTATGACAACAAAAAAACAAAAATTATTGATTACAATGAGAGACCATACTGTAAGAAGAGGCTGTCAACCAAGGTTCAGTGGAGCATGGAGTGGGCAGTGACCCCTCACATTCCCCAGCGCTGCTTTTCCACCTATATCAAATAAGCAATCTAAATTTTGCTGAATATTGAGACTTTTTGTTTCTCATTTCTAACAAGTGGGATATGTCCTCTTGCCCACATGCGATTGATTGGAAATTAGGAGCAACAAAAGATGTTTTACAAAGGTAATTCTAGCATGCAGCTGTATTCTGCTGACCTCCAAACCCCATGGCAAGCAGAATTCATCAGGACATGTGGACAGTTTTGATAACACATAGTGCTGCATACCTGTGCTAAGTCTGCTTTGGTAATTGAAAACAACAGATGATGATCTTCAGCCATAACATTTCACCATTTCACCTGCTTGGTTGTTGCTTGTCGTTTTTTCTCTCTTTTTACCTGCTCTTGATGTCTACTCTCAGACATGGACCATACGGTGCTGGTGGAATGTATACCACAGTGCCAGCATGTTTGATGAGCTTAAGTGAGAAAAGCCATCACTTCTGCAGTGTGTGGAATTTCTCCCAGTCACTGTGCAAGCATGTGACAGGAGATCATTCCCGATCAATAACTGCCCATTGGTTTTTACTTAGGACATACACATTTTAATTTATACATCCTGCTGCTGCCAGAGGAAGCTAATTTCCTGTGCCAGAGATGCAGCATAGCTACTTTAAAGCAGAATGGTCCTGAGGTGGAATGATGTTACTGACCTGAAACACTTCAAAAAGCTTGATTTTGAAGCCTGCTGTGGTTTGAGCTTGCAGTTTCTGAGATAGGTTAACACTGCTGTGAATCATTGTGAGGCATGATCAGACTGTTGCTTTGTAAATTAAATAATGAAGCGTTTATGTGTGAGAGTTTCTACTGTAATTGGTAGTTAGACTGTGCTTTGAAAAGATCAGAGTCTGCATCATATGATGGTAGGATCTGGAATTTGTTTTGCAAACTTGACTTTTAGTCATAGAGACATGAAGTCTTCCAAAGTCTAGGTTTGATTTATAATACTTCATGTACTAACTGTAGCAACAGGAGTGAATAATCAAATAACCCTTTGGGTAGCATGATTTTTTTCATCTAAATTAATAATCGGGCTTGAGTTATTTAGATAAAAGCTCCTCGAGAGAGAGACTTTCCCTTAGTTTTCCCATAGATCTCAACTGTGAAGAAGGGGTTTCTTTGAAGGATTTTGATAAAGCAGCAAAAGTAAAACCTATCATCCTTGCCAATTCATGGCAATTTACATGTATGAGTTGCCATTGCCCTGGGACTTCTGAAGTGCTGTATGAATTGTAATAGCATTTGTGAATCAGTCTACTTTGAGATGTCAAATGGCATGTATTTAACACTTACTAACCTGGATACAACATTTTTAAATCCTGCATTCTTGCAAAAAAATCCAATTCCATACGCCAACTTTACCCTGGCTATTACAATCTTACCTCAACCTGCATGTGGGATATGGGATATCCCAGTGTGGGGTATGAATCCAGTAGTGAAGAAAACTCACTGCAGCAAACATCTGGGATTTTTTTTTTTTTTTAAATTTCTAGGCAGAATGTCCCTTATTGTGGTAAATAATAGAAAGTTTATCTCCCTTGCACAGAAAGTAAGACTTGAGTAGATTTGACTGTGATATTTTCTCCTGAATTTTAACCTGTGGTATTTTTGCATTATTTATAAATGTTCCTCTCTACTACTCTCAGTCTCTAAAGATGGTGTTCACAGCTTAACCCATCAGGTCAGAACACTTTTGTAGTAAAAACCATTAAATGCTTCCCAGTCCATCTAAAAATTTTCAAAGAACTGGCAACTTCATATCATGCTTCATTCAACACAATGAATCTTTCAGTGCCATTTGATTGGAGTGAAAATAGGGGCTTTTCAGATTTCTGGTTTTTTTCTTTTTTTATAGTGATGGATAAGCAGGGCAGTTTGTAGAAATTACGTTGAGAGGGGAATTAGAATTTCTGTCTTACTGAGATCCATTTAAGCAGTATCTGTTCTGGAAATATATCTATATTAAAAGAATCAATTGCATGTATTTCTAATTTGGACATTCTAGGGGTTTGAACAGATAAGGCAAGCTATGAGTCCTGCATCATATGGTCCACTGGACTTCTATGTTTGGTTTCTTTATGTGACTGTTAATCCTAGGATCAGTGGAAGGTGAAAAACAAATAAAGTTACAAACATTCACAAATTTTTGGTGTACTCAATCCTCACGAAGAAGACTGCATACAGAGATTTTATCTCTACTGGAGTTGCTCTTGCAATTTTTCTCATATCTTTAATGGCTATGAGTAGTCTGTCCTTGTTTGGGTGCTGTGCTCTCCTTTCTTTTCAGTGCTCTCTGTATGCGGTCATCCACCTCCAGATGATTTTAAACCTTAATCTTGAACCGTATTTTTCTTCAATCCATGTTTTAAAAGAAGTATTAAAAAAAATACCCCCCCCAAAAAAAAGAAAAAAAAACGAAACAAACAAACAAAAAAAACCAGAAGAGCAATTTAGAGTCAAAAGAAGACTTCTGTAAGTCCTGAAATAGGAAACCATGTCTGCTCTAATCCAAATGCCTGTTCTGCCAGTCTTTGGGTCACATTTGTATTGGTTTTGGATCAAGTAACATAACAAGTGCCAAAAAACCCAAGAAGAGGAGAAGAAGCTGATGAAATTTTTTGCATTAGTTTTCCTGCTCTCTATTATCACATTCAGGAGACTGTGACTCAAATGATGCTGAAATGCTGGTTCCAAGATCCCATTGAGATAAAGATTGCACCCTTAATAAGAATCCATGCTGTACTGTATTGATATACTAGGCCACTTTTAGAAATTTTTTTTTTTTCATTTTTAGATGAATTTTAGATGTGATTCAGACTTTGGAGATATTAGCCTGTTTATAAAGCCATTATTGTTGCTCATCTGATTTTGGAAGAAAAGGAAGTTTTGGGAGGCAGGAATGGAAATACCACTTTTCAAGGATTTGCTTGGATTGTGATACTATGTATTTAGAATTAAGCATTTCGTTGCTATTGTAGTAAATACAAAAATGCACTATACTTGTGGTTTCTAGGAATATTTAGTCTGTTGTTGTTAGCAGACTGTCCTCTTGTGCTGTAGTTATCAACACAAGTATTTTGGGTTGTTCTTCCATTTGTTACTAACTGAAATAAATTGCTTGAAGTTTCCAGTTATATATCAGGAGGTACAAGATAGGCAGCAAAGCAATTCCATCTGCATGTGGCAGTGAATGATACCAAAAGTACAGAACAGTGACTACACCATTCAGGGGGCTGCTCCCCTCACCTTGAAGTTTTCCTGCTTCCCTGCCCTGCAGAAGGCTGCACTCCTCACATGGTCCCACACCTGCTCTCTCCAGCACTTCTCTGGAGGGAATAGGGAGCAAGTTGTGACTCACAGGTAGAGACAGAGAGTGTCTCTGTATCCCAGGGCTCAGGCATGGGATGCTGAGGGTCTGTACCATGCACAGGTGGGAAGGATGAAGAGGATGTCAGTATCACATTGTATTTTGCACATGGAGTGCTCTTTCTTGACTCCCAGTGTGATGAACGTCTTGTTCCCGCAGGGACCCCACCAGAGGAATGAGGGAAATTCCCCCTCATGGCAGTGCTACCTTGCAGCCTCCTTGAGACCTGAAACCATCAATCCAAATGAAGTTTTTTCTGTCAAAAACAAGTATTTTAGGGGGTTTGATTCTTGTCAGTATTTTGTGGGCTTGCTAGGTTTACGAATTATTAGTGTTAGTATTTGACTGCATTAACCATCAGCCAAATTCAGACTTCCTTTTCATCAGAAATCTTTTAGAAAACAATGGCTAAGGCATGTCATGCATTCTTCTCCCCAGAATTTTCAAAAACATTTTAAGAGAGAGTTACATGTTTGCTGTGTAGCCCTTTCTCATGGGAACACATTTCTTTCAAAGCTGTCTCTGAGCACTTAACTAGAAGGCACAAAGAGATGTTGTTGTAACATTCCTCTTAATAAAATATTGAGGGTTTTTTTACCCATGGTACAAATACTTGTTGGCATAGTCTTTTCATTTTGAAAGATTTAAACACACATGTGAGGATAGTGCTTCTGTGACACAACTTTGGATCAACTATTGATATTTTTGCAGTAAGTTAGACTAAACAGTAGTCATCTTTTTAGTGAAAAAGATGAGGCATGGAGAGTAATGTCATGATTTGAAGAACATGACACCAAAAATAAGTCTGTTCTGAGATTAATTTAAATAGCCTTAATGAAACTTAGCAAGGGTAAAATAGTGCAGTCCCTTTGTCCTGTAACTGAGTGAAAAAGCAGTGTATATTTATGCTTATTCTTTTTTTTTTTTTGAATATCCAAGAAACTTGCAAAGGTTATGAGATAGTCAAGACAAGAATTTTTGAAAAATGACCTCTTAATTCTGATTCTGTCACATACTTCAGTCATGTAGAACATCAGTTTTGCTTTTTGTCTCTACCCATTGCCTTGGATTCTCCCTATTTTAAAACAGGTAATTCTTCAGTTGTATATATAACAAAGTTGGTTTACTGCTCACTTAATATGAAAATGCTTTTTAGTGTGGGGTGCTGTGAATATATTTTTCATTTAGGAAATGCCTTTAAGATTTTTCATCTTTGCTTTAGAGAGTTTGCAGTCATTTGGACTCAAAGTTCATTTGAGATATTGTGAATAGGGAAATCAAAGCATTACAAACCATACTGTTAGAAGAATGAACAGTATTTTACAATTACCACTGCACTGATAGTGTCAGGCTGGAAATGTTATTCATTCTCCAATTGATATCACATGTGAAAATGGCTTTCAGTTGACCTCAGTCAGAAAGAGCTTGAATTTTACCTCCATACAATGTTCTGTCCCTGAGGTTTCTATACTCCTTACCAAAGAATGTACAATTGGGGATTAGGTATATGTCTAGCCTAATTATTGACTACCAGTAAAGTAAATTATGCCTCTGAAAAAAATGGAACCTTTTTTTTCCCACCAATTTAGCTTTCATTGCACTAAGAGGATCTTAAAGTGTTTGCTGTTATTTTATATATCACTTTGTCAGTATATCCCTTTGTACTATGTGTATGTAATGGGCAGGTGATATTTTATAAACAAAATTTGATGTTTAAATTTTATTGATGGCACATTGCAGTTAATTCTTCTGGAATTTGATAGAGTCTTTCTGGGTTTTCTGCTTTTGCTTGAGTTGGGTTGTTTGTGGGGTTTGGGTAGGTTTTGTTGTAGTTTTGGCTTTCAGGGGTTTCTTTCTGTACTGCCTTTCATAGTTTTATTTATCATGCTGTGTCAGAACAACTGCAGGACTGGAGCATTCTTTAAATCCAAGGGCTTTTTATTCTTACTATTTGAGCTTCGTTGAACACTCAAACAGTATTTTAAAACTGCAGCAAATTTTCTGTAGTTTTAGAAAAAAATATTTTGCTTGTTGACAGTAATTTTCTGTGTCTGGCTATGAAATTCCTCCAAATTTCTGCCCCTAACATGGTTTAAATAGATTTAGGAAGTGGTGTATGTATTGGAGGTATCTTTATTTATCAACAGAGAAACCACATTTTGGAAAAACATTTAGGAAAATTAGTGGATCTTTTTTGAAGGAATATAGAAATGGTATGTAGAGTGACAGAAAGTGGCAGATTCACTTTCTGTTTCATTAGAATGCAAGCCTAAATGATTGGCTTAACAGAAAAATTAATATAGTCTGCTTTTTCCTTTAGAGAAGCAAAACTCCCCAGTAATCTATTTTAGGCTACATGACATTCTTTGTTCTCAAAAGACTGACTTAGCTGTCCTATGACATCCTGATATTTAGCATACTAGTGAGACTCTGAATTCTTGTAGACCCAATTGTGGAAAGTCAGGTAGGTGGCATTTTTCTTTGTTATATTCACAGCTTTTAAGTTGTACAGTGTTGCTCTACAGATACACTGTAAAACTTACAAAGGAGAAAAGCACAATATAATAATAATCAAAAGCCTCTTACCCACCTTCCTGTTTGCGTATGGCCCATTTCCATGCATGGTGTGGTGGGCATGAAGCCCCTGTACAGTGTACAGTGGGACACACAGCTGGTTGAGAACTGGGTCAGTCTTTCCTCTGTGTATCTGAGGCACGAAAGGGCAAACACAAGGGCAGCTGTTACTCAGCTTCTGTGCACTGAGAGCACAGCTTGTTTGCTTTGGTGCTGTTTGACCACTGATGCTCAAACTCAGGTTTTCTTACAGCAGAAGGCCTGGAAGGCCACATGACATAGGCTGGAAATCACTACAAAGCTATCCTGGTTTGCTAGTGCCAGTACCCTTTTGCACTACCATATCAACAAGCATCATCAGTGACTCATTTAGCTTACAGAACTAAAAGCTGCTCTTACTGCTAGTGCCTTGAGGACTTTGGTTTTTATTTTGTTCTATACCTGTGCTCCAGTAACAAAGAAACTTTACAACAACAGCTTCAACAAACTGAGGATAACATTATTATATAGCTACACAAGGAGCTAGGGAGCTGGGGCAGATATAATGTTACATGGTTTTATTGTTCTATAAACAATTTCCAAATAGGAGTATTGTTTAAAAAGCAAATTCTATGTCTGTAAATGATGCAGAGCGGAAAAGCAGTGTTTAATTTTATTATGGTATATAAAACCTGTAATTTTATTTGTTCTCTCTTTGAAGTAATCAAGTG
This sequence comes from Cinclus cinclus, assembly GCF_963662255.1. Classification (NCBI taxonomy): domain Eukaryota; kingdom Metazoa; phylum Chordata; class Aves; order Passeriformes; family Cinclidae; genus Cinclus; species Cinclus cinclus. The sequence goes on from NC_085046.1 coordinate 67,890,030, forward strand.
ACTGCTCTGTGATATATGTGCTACAGTTTATTTTTCATGCAGAAAGTGACATATAAGCAGTACTTAGGATAGATTTCTATCCATTGTGGCTTTCAGTTATTACGCATATTTGTTCTAGCATTAGTTTCCATACAAATATTTCAAATCTTTTTTAAAAAGATAAGTTGTTTTAATTTATGGCTCCACTGTATGCCCTACTGGATCTAGGAAGAATCTTGCTCATATTCCATGGGAAAAAATACATCTTTGGGAATAGATAAACACTGGAATTTCAATCAATATCCCAACATCATTATTTTTTCTGAAAACCTTTTCAGGGTAAGAACAGAAATTTGGCTAAAACAGCTCCTTTGTCTTAGCTATTGTAGCATCATCACTTGCCATAACAAATGAAAAATAAAGTTGTGGGCATAAAACAGCAGTGTATCCATAAGGTTGCACCAGAGGCAGAAGTTGTAATTCCTAAGTTGTTTCTACAAAAATCTGTTTGTTTTTTTTTCCCCCAGTGGAAGTAGAAATTAAGGTGTATTCTTGAACTTCAGTTTGTGGAAAGCTGTGCATGTTTCATTCCAGTGGCAGAGAAGTTTTGACAAGGCAAGAAAAGTGTTTTAATATCACCTTCAGTGCCACCCTTGCCTGTCATAATGAGAAAGATGCCTGTTTGGTGACTGTTTTTACCCAGCTCAAGCCAGCTGCCTCCAGCTAGATCTTTCTTTGGGAAGATCAATCACCAAATTACATCTATATCTCTTGGGAAGTTCAGTGTGTGTGAGCAGTAAGCACAAACATCAGTGAAAATTCCCTATTTCAAAATTTTCACTGACTTTGAAAGATTTGCTAGTCATCCTGGTAATATTTAACAACCATAAATAAAGAGCACTCTTTATGACTTAAATAAACAGCAAAGCATTTTTATTAATTATTGGGCTTGAAAACAAACCTTTTTTTTCCTCTCCAGGATTGGTCCTCCAGATAAGGTTATAAGATATGTTGTCATACAAGATATATGTTGTCCTGACAATGTAGGTAATTTATGATACAGCCAGAGGTGTAATTGTTCTGTGAATAAAGAGAAGCCTTTAGCTTCCAGGGATACAAAGTGTTTTTCATGAATATTAAGTAAACTTTAATGATTGAAGAAAAGAGCAAAATGGAGGACAGTCGTTTATACCCTGTCTAAACTGACCTACAGCCACATTAATGTTTATAACATTATTAGATTTAGAGCGTAGCTAAAATAACAGTAAGGATTTCCTCCTCTTTTTCCATACCTTTTTCAGCACTATTTAAACATACATGTAGCTAAAAGGCTGAAGGCTGTCTGCTTATTTACTGTAATTTACAGGACTCATTAACGAAAAATGAAAAGTAACTGTAATCACTGCTGTTTGAGAAGTGGTGATAGATGGCAATTGAATGGTTTGAGGCTGTTAATTGCGATGAGATTATACTAGTTTAGATACCCCTGATGTCAGGTGCTTGAATTATTAGTTATTTCAAAGACAAATTGGATTATAAATTATTAGTAAATCCGTACTGAGGTGATTAAACTCACTTATAAACTGTCAAACATGTAACTCCGTCATTTGTATACTAGAAAGGGAGTTAAGAGGTAAATTTAGGGGTTATATGGGAATATTTGGAATAACTAGTTACTTTTGAGACTGAGTATTTCCTGTGCTTTCTAATCCCGTAATGAATTTTTGTTCAGCCTTCAAGTTTTCATAGACCTCTACTGGCCTTTTCAGCTGACTGGAAGATCATCTGGAGAGGAAGGAGCCACTTCTCTAAGGCAGACTTACTAACTTGCTTAACCACATGGGGGAGATAACAAACAGCAGATCCGAGCAGCCTTCATGCAGGTCACAAATAAAGTTATGGCATCTTCGAATTTCCACTGTGGGGTCTGCCATTGCCAGACAGTACTGCTCTCAATAAAGCAGTAATTTCTTCCAGTACAATGAACAAAATATATTGCACTGCATGGGTCTTCTTGGTAATACCACCCCATCCCATTCTTCGTATCATTAATCAAATTTTGCTTATTGAAGCAGATACAGGATTGCTTAATGGTTTGGTATTGGATTTATTGAACTTTAAGGAATAACAAATTGAAACAGTAGAAGCTGAGGAATTGTTCTGTAGTTTAAAAAAATTCCTATCACTTTGTTCATGTAGCTACTAAATTTCACCATGTGTTTACAGTCTCACATGCACATACAGACGCTTAAAGGATTCCAATCCCCTGCACAATATAATAAAACAAAACTGAAAGGCTGAAGTGTGTACATTCAAAGTGGTGAAGGAAAAAAATACAAGAGGACATTCTTCTCCATTTATCTTCTCCCCGTCAGTGTTGTTTCATTCCAAGCTTGAGGCTTTCTCATCAATATGTTGTATGTGGCATGTGGACGTTTGTAGGAGGATGTCAGCAGAGCAACAGGCATTTTGGATTGCTATTTTTTGCTCATCATTTTTTTACATAAAAGGTTTAGTTTGGTCATTGCTAAACTTGGCATTTTAGATAGTCTTTTATATGTGCTATTAAAAGTGCAGTCAACCATGGGAAATATTCCCCAAAATTTTTGTTGGTAACTAAAGTAATAAATAGCTGTAGTTTATACAAAATAAAACCTCTGTGATAGGCATCACAGTTCCTCTTACATGCCCTGAGCTGGAGCTAGGATTAAGTGACGGGCGAGCTCCTGTTTTCATTCTGCTTTCATTTTTGTCTTGTGATATTTCCATTTTTATTTGGTTTTAGCCATTTCTTGTAGCTGAGGAACAATTCTCTCCTCCTCACTCCTGCTGAGTATCTGACGTTTGGACTCTGCTCAGTTGCTGAAGCAGTTTGCTCCTTTTTTTCATTTTGCTTCTCGTGAATGCTCAAAAAGTGTTCCTCTTTGGGTATTGTGACTCGTGGCCTACAGTGGCTTCTTCCCTTCCTCCCTGGAGCCCAGCATGAGTCCTTCCTCTGCTGCTTGTAAAAGGCAAGGTCACCTGGCTGCTGCTGGGGATATCCCAAGCATGCACAGGACATTTTGGCTCCTTGTCCAGAGATCCTGGGCTTCAAACCACTTCACAGAGCTGTCTGTCGGTAATGCCATATTTAGCCAACTTCCAGAGATGCTAATTGCCTGGAACTCCCAAGATCCCCTCTCTACATAAGCTCCTTCCTCAGGCTGCCCACTGTAAATGCGTGTATGGCAAGTTATTAAAAGAGAAAGATTGTTTATCAGTCTTTGATGTTTAAAGATACGTGACAGTCATTAAAAAATCCATAGCCCACCATCATTCCTCTATTCATTGGAGAAGCTGTAGCATACATTTCAGCCATCCTTAAACAAGTTGCCTCTAAAAGGACTAATCTTTCCAGTTATTTTAGGTAGTTCTCTCAACTAAGAAAATAAATCTATTTCAGTATTGCTTGTACTCCCATGCCTACCTCCTGGGTTGTTGCCTTTCTTGCCAGGACTTACAGCATTTTATGTCACTTTTACTTACTCCATCACAGAAACCCCTGATTGCATCCTCCATGCGTGCTCCAGAATCTTTTAAGCTGAAGAAGAAGCATGAATCATCAGCCATTCCTTTGCAATTTGGTGTTGAAATGGAAGTCCGATGTCCCTGGAAGTTGCAGCATTTTACCAGGAAGGGGCATCAGTATTTCATTCCTTCTTTTTTAACCTTTCTCACACTTTCCTTAAAGCTGTATAATTGTTAACACAAAATTGTAGTGTAGTATGAATGACATTTCAGTTAGGGAAGGACATGTGGTTGATTCAAGTGGGTGATAACACTACCTATGATTTGAATGTCTTTTCTTGTGGGTGAGGGAAGAGCTTTCAGATTTTTAATGTCTTGTCTTTTCAATTAAAGCAAAAGTTAATTGCTAAAGCCATAACAAGAATTGTAAGAGAGGTTTGCTGCTACCCTGCTCTATCTCACATGTCCACCTCCCTCTGTTCAGCGTGGGTGTAGCAGGCTGTGTCACTGCAGGTGAGGAGCTCTGAATCAGCATTCTGTGCTTGCTCAACGCTCAGAAATGTAAGGTGTGGCTGTAAATATAACCCAACAGGGAAGGGCAAAGCTGGCTGAGAATTTTGGTCTTAACATAAAGCTCCTTTCCCTGTAGCACATCGTTTGTCACTTAGGAAGCAATTGTAGACTAAGCTGAGAATGAAAATTTGTCTTCCAAAATAAATACATAGAGGGCAAAGTGAAGAAAAGTATATGTCATTCTTACCAAGAGAGGAAAGTGATCACAGCAATGCTTTTGTTTTCTAAAAATGGGTTTAAAGGGTGCCTCCTCCACATTAGGCAGTTCCCTGAATGACCATTTTCAGTCTATTTTTGCATGTCTGGGATTAAGAAAAATACTGTTCCTTGTACATAACTGTTTGTACCAGTACACAAGGTTAGCTACCTCTTCTTGGATGTAGGATAAGGAAGATGGCACAGGTCATATATTGGTGAATACTGACAAATGATTGCTGACCTTGTGATAATGCATGTAAAAGTGATTTTTTTTTTGTATTTATTGTCTCCTGTGCTGTCACACAGGTAACATCCACACAGACAGATATTCCTATTAATGGCCAGGCTGTTGCACCACTTTTTGGGCTGGCAAATGCTTTGAAGAATGGGGAGAACTGTGTCTTCTTTCACCAGCCTCTTCTTCCTTGCTGTTACCTGGCATCCATTGAAACCATTGCCAACACTGAGCTATACCTGGTGAAGTTTTAACAGATGTGCAAGCCACCTACAGTTATTACACCACAGGTCTTGATGATGCATTTCCTGCTGCTACCACCTCGTATATGACCAGTGACCCTTATAGAAGTAGGGTCCATTTCTCCACAAAATTACTTCAGTTTTTTACAGTTGGTTATTCTTTGTGTATGCATTTGGTTTTGGGGTACTGCAAGAACTTTTGTGTTTCACTTCACAGATTGTTGGGTCTACATCTACTGTATTTGGATCTCAGTTTTGCTCTACAGGTAGTAACAGTGGTGTTCTGCGGTGTAGAGTATGCCCAGAAAGAAACAGGAGTTTTCAGTGAAGCCTTCTGGTTTGTCCCATTCTTTTTATTATTATGAATAAGATTAGAATGCATCGTAGCCAAATTAATACATACATGCTGTTTTAAGTCAGCTTTACTTTTGGCAATAGAGTTGTGGTAGCCCTTGGTATCTGATAAAACACCTGATTATGGAGCTATAATGTGAAGCAAAATATGCTTATGCTTCAGATTTGTCTGGGAACAAGTTGAGAGATTTGGTGGGGCATTTTAAGTTGCCTACAGTGAAACCTGTGATCATTTCTGATTGTAAATTGATGGAGAATTCTTCACAGTAATCATCATTGTGTTGGCATTGCTGAACTGCTGTGGCAGTGAATTGTGATTTTTAAGAACCACATTGTTACATCAAGGGAATCATTACAGCTGAGCAATCCAACCAAAACACCCTGAACAAATGAAACTGCTTGTTTAACAGCACGCTGCCAATCAGTGCTGTATAACTATTTCATGTTTCAGTCTGCAAAGGCTCTGAGGACTGAGGTATTAGACAGAGAAGTGGCATGAGAGAAAGGCTTAATCTGAGAGTTGCTGCACAGTGTGGGTAAGGTAGAACTCAACCTGATGCAGTTGTTGTTTTCTGCATGACAGCAAATTAATTGGACATGTCTGTTTAGCTAAAGTGAGAAGCCAGTAAAGTTTCTTTTAATGGGATTGTACCCATACTAACTGAGACAGTATTCAGTAATTGTCTTTACTTTTTAAAAAAATATCAAGCATGGCAATTTCTTTTCTTAAAAAGACATGCCAGTATATAAAAATATTTTTCTTCTTTCTTTGATAGTGTATGTTTGCTGCTAAAGAAAAGTTCACTCAAAGAGTAATTGGTTTATAAGAACTTGACTTACTCTTCTTTGTCTTTAGTATGTGATTTTTTGTATTAGTTGATGTTACTTTGATGCTAGCAAAAATAATAGCTTGAAAATTAAAATTAGAAGAGGTACCATCTGTAAGTTTGGTGCTACACAGTACCACAGATATATAGGTGAACAACATAAATAACTATACCCCTTTTGCAGTGGATTCTTTTCATTATTCCACTAAAAGTGTAGTGCTGAAACTCGCGCTTTGTGCCTGTGTCTCCCTTGATCTGCTGTTATTTAAACTTTTCATCAGTGTCCGCAGGTTTGGGATCACTCACTGATTAAACTTGATGTGTTCAGGCTTCAGTCATAGCTGAGGGTAGCCCAATCAGCATCTTCATGCTGGGGTGTAAGATAATAAATTGAATGTACAGAAGAAGGAAAATGGAGGAAATCTTAAAATTCTTTCTTGTGCAAATATTTGATTATCACATTTTTGTCATTTTCTCCTGCAAACCATTTTGATAGAGCTGAGAACAGAATGTAGCCAATCTGCAATATGAATAGCAGAAATCTGTATTTGTATCTTGTTTTGCAGGCAGAGCTTCCCTGAATGAAACAAGGGGGTCTCATACAAACACAGAGCATGGCAGAAAATCCTACTTAGATTGCAGTACCATTTTGGGCAAATAGTCTGGTATATTTAATTCTTGCTGTAATTAAAGGGTCTTTCAGAGCAGTGATTAATGTGGAATCCAGAGGTTCACTGTGGGAATTGTTACTTTCACATTTATACAGACAAGATTGATTAGAACTAAACTGTGTTTATATGACAGAAGGTCTAAAAATACGAAATATGCTGTAAACCCTGCATAATTCAGCATATCAATGTCAAGTCATCTTTTGTGGCTTTGGTTTTGCATTTGTAACGTTGCTTTAACATGTTAGCAATTCTGTATTTTATTCTATGGAGGGGAAGAAAGAAAAGAGACACTTTCTGGTCTTGCGAATTACATACTGCTAGAATCAGAAACCTCTCCTGAATCTGACTTCCATAACAGATTAGAATAGCGGTCTCTCTGATCTCCTGAGGCTTCCAATTATGATTTTATTTTTTTTTTTTTTACATTTACTGAGCTAGTACTTGAAGTAATACAGAATTCAGAAATGCAGCCCCTCAGCAGTTTGCTGAATTCAGGTTTCTGCCTGCAGAATAATAAGGAAGTAAGAATGAAGTTTAGTAAAATACATTGAGGCATTCTGCAGCTATATATTGCTGCTGCAAAAATATTACAAGTATTTTGTAGGAAATAAAAGGCTATCATCCTATTAACATGAAATAAAATCTGTCCTGAAATTCATAAACAAAATCTAATTATGAATGCCAGTATGTGAAATTAAGGGAAGGAAGTAGTAGGATGCAGTTTTTCAGTGCATCCTTTTTAGTGATTTTGCCATACAGAAAGTACAAAGGGAGAGACAGCATTAGAAGATGCAAGTCAGAGTCTCCCCTGGCTATCCTTTGTTCTCCAGCACCTCTCCAAGGCTCTTACATATTCTTCTGAGACAGACTGGTATGTGCCTGCTTCATGGAGGAAGTTCATTTTGGAAATGAGACATTAAAAGGAAGTAGTTCACAGCTTCTGCTTTTGGAGAGGAGGAAGCCCTGTTAATAGAGATTCTCCTCTTAATAGGAGAAATGATGAAAGGAAGGGAAGAGTTAAGGGCACAAGGGCAAAGAATTAATTGATGGACAGAATGAAGCAGGGTGGGAAAGGAAAAATAGTTGCTGCTGCAGTCCCTCAATTTTTCAAGATTTTCAGCTCCCTGGTATTATTTATGTGGGTTTGACCAACATTTTGTAGAAAGAAAAAAACAGAAGGATGCAAATCTTTACCAATTAGTGTCTGCCTAAGAAATAACCTACTTTTTAATTATTTTTCTACTTCTTCTAGGCTGCTGTCCTGAATATGTCAGTTTTTACCACCTCCTTTGTAAATTATATGCCCTGATGTCAGCCAAAAAAAAGTACCTTGTTTAATAGCTGATGATTTGACATAGATACAAAATCACCAGTGTTACAGAGACAGTTTTCCACCTGTGGTAGTTGTACCTATTCTGCCCATCCTACCATTGTACGAGACATATTAAATCAGAGCAGGTTCTTTAGAATCAGTTTTATGTCTCTGCTTGAAAGATGTATGTTGATTTGGTATATAAATGAAATGAAAGAGAAAGACTCCACCAGGGTTTTTGTGTGCTTTCCCCCCTGTGTAATTAAGGTCTTGTGTTGATTTCACAGTTCTGCATATTGCTGTTGGTCAATGGCAGTAGCTCTCTCAGAAACCAAGGAAAATTGAAATTACTTTTTTTAAAATAAATTAGCACCAGTCCAATTACAAGATACTCTGGTGCTGGAAAGCAGGAAGCAATACATCTTGCTTCCTAGGAAGAAACTTCATTTTATTTTTAATCAGTGCTATTAAGGAAGACTTCCTTGGGAGCAAGCTTCACTGAGGGTTTGTTCATTATCAGCTCAAGGTGAAGCCAAGGGAAGCCTTTCTTATTTCATACCAGAATTGATTTTTAAAAAAGAATAAATAACAAGTACATGCACAGGAGGTTGGTGCATGTATTAAAAAGTGAGTTGCCACTGGTAACACAGCTGATTTCCTTTGTTGGACAAGTCGTTGTTCATTACTTACCTGAAGTGAAAGGTTAATGGCCTGTAGCAATCTGAAGAAACCCCTACAAAAATGCACAGCAAGGATCTAATGTTGTTGTACATTAGTGCTTTCCATGTACTTTTCCTCCAGTAAGACAGACACAGAAGATAGTGGCTGCTGTTCTAATAAATATACCTCATTTAAAGAAGTACCCAGTAAACTGGAAAATGAAAAGGTCCCTGCCACTGTCAAACAGACAGCTGTCACCACAGGCACAAATTTTCATTTCTTTACTGAGGTTTGCAAAACATGCTGAACTGCTGAAGTTTTCCTTAAAAAACATCTTTGGTGTAGTAGAAGTAACTTTTTTTGTAGTATGCCTGTTGCTTTAATTGCTTTCTCGATAGCTTAAAACTATTACTTTGGCACACTTTTTTTTTTCTTGCAGTTTGAACACAATTAAAATTGAGATCTTGTTTGGTGTATTTGATACTGGGGTATTCCGAAGAATTCTGTTGGCTCTTGAGCACAAACTCGAGCATTTCAGGAGCATCAATTAAGCGCCTCACTGAGACATGCCGGTGATGTCAGATTAAGCCAAGTCACTCAACAGCTCAGGAGAAAATGCAGCATATGTGTTTCAAACGTAAGAAGAATTTAATGGGTATAGACTGCAACCGTTGGTCTGTCATTGAAGAAAAACCTCTAGTTGCCACTGCCTCTGGAAATGACAGTGCTGCCCGGTCCCTTATGTATGTGTGGGTAATTGGTGTGGTAGTTGGGAAAGGGAATCAGGCTGGCTAGGAAGAAGTTTTTGCCAGGCAGGTACCATAATGATGTTTAGTAACTTGACCGCTTTCCAAGTCACTTCACCAAAAAGCTGTACGGATTTTGGTGTCAGCAGGAGCGGAGAGGGGAAGAGAAAATGCAGGAAGAGGTATAGAGGTATGACTGCTTTTTTTGAGTGAGAGGCATAGCCAGTAACAGGATAAAATGTGCATCAAATGAAAGCAGCTGATCTTTAAAGCTGTGAAATATCATCCCTCATCTTCTAAAAGATGTAAATGAAGCTTAGTCAGAGGTATCCGAAGAGCAGTAGTGCTGGTACGAGCAGTTCCAACACGGGGCTGGTTTCCCAATGAAGGTATCTAGGCAGCCCCCAGACCAGAGGAACAGTCCCTTACCAGGGGCTCATGGCAGGGGGGGAGCCCGTGGTGGGCTGCACTGCTACAGAGAGAAACCTCAACCAAACCAGGTGGGTGAGGACATCCTCAGGGCCATGACTCCTCAGGATATAAAGATAACAGGGAAGTGGTCTCCTCAATGCTTCTGAGTAAGAATTCTGCTAAGGGCTAACTTGAAGTAAGTGAAGCCACATATTAAATCATTAGAACTTTTTTTGCGGTGCTCAGATTTTCCTCCTATGCTGACCAGTCTCAGCTGAACCATAGTTTGAGAGGAGTTGCCATTAGGTATGAAATATGTATCAGCAGTTTCAATTTATTCAGTGCCAGGTGCTGCCAAAATGTCTGTTTGTCAATGATATTATCATAGTCATTGGAATACTGTATGAAATTACTTTTTCATCTGCCCCTACAAGCCAATAGCTGAGTGTTACATAGATCACAGTCTGTTTGAATCTAAAATTATTGCTTTAGTCTGACTTTTCCATATTGAATAAGAATTTATACAAGGCACAGATCTTTATCTTGATTTCCTGGAGTAATATTTGATGAACCTACGAATTTTGACCATGTCACTTAATATACATTCATGCTTCCCTGACATAAATGAAAATTTTTGAACCCAGTTGTCTACCTCCTTTTTGGTACATACCTTCCTCTCCAGTCTTCTCCCTTTTCCAGCATTATCATCTTACTTACTGTAAATTGTTCCTTACTTCTTGTTCGGTAATTTTTGCTTAATTAGTTACAGAACTCACTGTACAAGTGTTTAAACTTTGTTGCTGTACAGAGATGGGGCTGGAAAGACCTTTGGGAGGTGAGTGAAGTCTGGTAAAACAGAACCTTCTGGTGAAAGTTGCTGCTGCCTTGGCTGAGGTGCATCACCCAGCTGCAGGGACATCCCCATCCTGCTGCAGTGCAAATAAAAACTACTGGTGCTTAAGTAAGCTTGCTTCATTTTGCATCATGGTAGACTAGCAACGTAGATGCAGTCAGTTGCTGTCTGCCAGGCTGGAAGGTTAGAACTTTTACACCACCTTGATGTGTACTTAGATTGTCAGGCCATGTGTCGTGCTGGAAATGCTTCTTGGAATTGGCTGTGTGAAAAAGCAGCTTGTAAATTAACTTTGGGAAAAGCCCTCAGTGACAAACGTTGGTGGTGAAACTGATTGTCGTAAGGCAGGGAAAAAGATATACTTCTTATGCAGGGAATAGTGAGGAAAACTGTGGGCTTGCTCAGCACCACTGCAGCTCACAAATACATCCCTACCAAAGCAATGAAATACACCATTTATGTGTGATGGTTGCATTGTACAGAATTGCCCTTCAGCTGTGTGTAATGTATGTATTAGCTTTGGTTTTAGCTGCCATTCTAAAAAGGAACAGCATAAAAGGGAAGAACAAATCACTTTATTTTCCGTATGTGAGTCTTTTCCTTCTGCATAATCCTTCTCTACTTCAGTGAATGATTTGTCAATCCCATTGCTCCTACCTGGGAGTTAGCCTTCTTTTGACTTGTCAGTTTGCAGCAGCCTTTCTCTAATGATGTATGTAAATAAACCTGGGTGTACTACTTCACATAATCCCCCTTATCTGCATAAAGATGTTTGCTTTCTAAGTTTTCCCTTATTTATTTTATGTGCTGTTCATTTTGCTCAACTGAGGAGGAATGCAGAGAAGGGCATGAAAAGAGTAGCATAACACTAAGTTAAACAACAGTGGACAGGAGGTTACATATTAATAGAGAATAATAAATTTCAACAGCAGGATTCCAAAGAAAAACCTCGACAAGGTTTTGCAAATCTTTTTGAAATCATTGCTGGTGGAACTGTTGCTTTTCATTCTGAACTTGCAGGTCGTATATTGTGCCCTTGCTTTTTATCCTAGTATTTAAAGTCATCTCTATTGCAAATAGAATAAATTTAATAAATATTATGAATGAAAATTTCTTATTTGTTCTGGAGGGTTTTGTGGCACTTTTATGTGTGTGCTTCAGGCTGTTGTTTGGTTATGTTTTCAGTGTCAAAATAAGCAGCTCCCCTATTTTTATTTTTTTTTTTTTTTGTAATACTGTCTCAATTTGTAAAGCCAAAACAGTGATTTAGATCAACAAAGCTGGTCCAGCTGAAAAATACCATGTTTTATCCTTGTGGAAGATAGGAGGTGTCTTTCACCTTCTCATCTCATGGCAATGAAAGTATACACTGTAATAATCAAGGAATAAAGGTGGTTAGAGGAAGAACTGCTGGAGCTGGTACAAGCAGCACTGCCAAATAGGTGTGGGCTCAAACATCACCACCCTCAAAAGATACAGTCCTTCTCAGGAGCTGAAAACGTTGAGTAATGTCCACATTAATCATTGAGCAGACTTCTACAAACATATCAGAAAAACAAAATACTTTGTGTCAAGAACCTGACATCCACACTGTATATGCTTTGTGGTTTTTTGTTTTTTTTTACTGTGGACTACCTCTTGTCTAGTCTTGATAGCTTAAAGCTCAGTTACTGCTGGAGCACAGTCAGCATGGTTCTGGAGGTCTCCCAGGCAGCTTAGAGAAGAATCCAGCCCATGTGCCCCAAGATGCTGGGCCACAATATGAAACAAAGCATAGGGAGTGAAGAAATTCACTTTGCAAGTGCACACTGTGTACAAAGTAAAACCTCGGTATAGGTGCTTGACTTACTTGTCCATAGTGACAAAAGCATGCAGTCAAACAACTTAGTAATGGCCTTTCAGGTCTTATCAGCATGTTGCAACTTCCAGACAAGCTTCCTTCTTGATTCCCTCTGTGGAGGTTAGGAGAAACCTTAAATTAGAATGATGTCTTAAAAATTAGCAGGCCCTAGCTGTATACACAACTGAGTTGTGCTTCTGCTGATGGAAAAAGGCTGACCTGGAACAGAGAGTAGACACAGCAAAAGGAATAAAACAGGTATTTATTGAAAGGATACACTTTTGGCAGTACAAGAGCCCAACTGGGGTTACACCTAAATCAAATCTAAGATGGAGCCTGGTCATGAGTTTTTACATTTTTCTAAGTTTTGGTTCATCTACATATTGGGGTCAATTACCAGCCACAGCCCCAGTCTGTGAAGTCTCAGCCCCCTGGCTTGCCCCTTTCCCTCACTGTTGTTTATGCTTTTTGGGTACCAGCTGTCCTTGGTTCTCTAGCTAGGAAGGGATTGTTTTGTCTAACTACCCTGTGAAGAGAAATTACTAAGACCTAATATGAAGTTTCAGAGTTAATACACCAAGCAGCACAGATTCTGGAAAATTTGAAAGCTAAAACCCAAGGCATCACTGCCAGGGTAAGTTCAGCAGTTCCTACCTGTGACACCAGTGATATGTTTAATTGGTGTATTGATACCAAGAAGTATGTGGTGGTGTAAAGGATAGAGACTTGCATTACAGTTTTGGCAAACCTGAGCTGAAAGAAAAAGCAGCAGAGATGGCTGAAAATAGTAATAAAATATTTCATTTCACGTCTGCAGAAATCATTATACAGCAGTTCAAGGGTTGTTACTACTGCATCAGATTCACTTGGGAAGTTACGTTTCTGTAATGTCCACTAAAACAATGATTCTTCTGTTTTTAACTGGAGCCCGTGCCAAGTGCAGATGTGTTTTTGTGCAGCCATTAAAAAATTTGTCAACAGTAAAGATGCAGATTCTCTCAGTGGCTTCTGTTTCCCTTCTGCCAGCTCAGCACAGTAAGCAAACAGCAGCATGGCATGTCGTCTGCTGTCCATCATTGCCAAAATTCAGCCTTATCAGTTTTAGAGTTATCTCAAATGTAGAATGTTGGTTTCATGCTGGCAGTAAACAAACATGACAAGTTTTTATATGGTGAATCATACGATCAAAATATGACCTATGACACATTGCAACACACAAGCAGCTTAAATGCAATACTTTGTAATAAGGGAACCTTTGAAACTTTTTGCAGAGCTTAGGAGGGTGCTGGGCTGTACAAGTCTTTGATAAAGACTGAGTTTTAGGGCAAAATGCATGTGATTAGCCAGTGTTTTATCATGGGTGCTGAACACTTCTCACATTACTGCAAGAAATGAGCTAAAAGTCTCTCAACTTTTTCTTGGCTGCAGAGTTAAAAAGCATAGTTTTATCATGGTGTGTGACAAAGTTGCCCAGCACCAGTCGGCCCTGTAATCACATTTGCTCTGGAATGCTAGCAGAATCCTTTACAGGCATCACTAAACTATTACAGGGTCATTTATTGATCTTTATTCTCCATGAAGAACCACAGTTTTATTGATTCATCTACCATTTACAAGTCTCTATCTTGGTCTTAAAACCTTTATTTATTGGTACAATTTGGTAGTTTCTCTTTGGTTTATAGGTGTACTTTCTTGTTCTTCAGCGGCAGAGAGGTAAACAGATGTGAATAGGTAATCTTATAAATTTGAATCTTTCCAAGAGAATTCAGCCTCTCCAAGCTAATTTATTTTTTCTATACATGGATATTTTTGAACTTACTGAGGCAACAAGTTTGTCTTGAGCCTGAAGCAGCCTCTGTGTTTCTAGAAAATCTAAGATACAACAATTTTAAAATTCTTTAATGTCTCAAATTTAATTAAAAAATCATAAAAACAAATTAAAAAATACTGTCTCCTAAACAACATTTTTATCCAATCTAAAGCAAATGGATTCAGCAAGAAAAGCATCTAGCTTCCACCATTTCCTCCACTAAGTCTGTAGAACAAGGCTCTTCCTGAAAAGTACATCCTTTATAATAACAAATACACTGAGCCATGAATTCAGAGTTTAGTAGGGTTAAACCACCACTGTTAACTTCTTATTTGTCCTATAAATTGTTGTCTCCCCACGTGCTTGTCCTGCTGAGCTGTACTGCTGTTATTTTTGTCTGTGATGATCACAGTGGAAGTTTGGCTGTGCAGCTCCAGCTTCGTTTATATGTTATATCTGGCAAGTTTCACTGCCAAAGGCTGTGATGAGGCCTTGGTAACTAGAAATAGACTGAGCTAATGCTGCGCCTTGTACCTCCCAGGACAGAAATTCCATGGTTTTTCCAGTTTGAATGAATGCATTGTGTGTTTCTTGTTTTATGAAGAGTATGCTGAGAAAAACAAGAGCTCCTGGAAAGATTGTATGCTAGTGCCTCTGTGTAGAGGTCCTGAGTTTCAGTCGGTGGCTTACTTGGGTTGAATGTGAATTTTCAGTCTGTTTCTAATGGATGCAGATGTGAGTAGGTGGTTTTCTGGAGCAGTCTCATGAGTTTCAGAGTGGTGGTTACAAAATTAAAGGCAGACTGCACCTGAAATTCAATTTTTTTACATTTTTGCATTGGTCCAGGACAATTGCATGTTCAGTCTTAGGAATTCTAAATGAGCAATGTATTGATAGAAGAGCATCTGAATTTCAAAATGACTGTACCTGAAAACTATGTAATCTCTTTCACTTACTGTCAGTTATCTAAACAGGTGGCAAACTTAACCACATTTTTAGATGTTTTAAAAGGTATTGTCACTGGCTTGCCCTGGATAACTTACACACACACTTTGGAAAGCATCAGTGTCACTGCTGAGAAGTGCACTTTCTTAAAACAAGACTGGTTTACAGTTTCTCATTCTTCGGAAATGTGTATGTTAATCCTCTGGGATGAAGTAATTTTCTACTACAGTTATGTTGCCCTTGAAAAAATTATATATATTCAAACCATCCTGGGGGTTTAGATTTCTATCTGCTAATGAGTACAGACTTCAAACAAGACTTAACTTTCTTTCCCACAGTTAAAACAACTGTGTTGCTTTTTCAAATCAGTGACTTTAAATCTTTTTGAAGAGCAGATCCATGAAAGCTGCTTCAATGTTTTGTTAAAGTTGCTGCCTTTTGTGAAATATTGAAGCTGATGCTTTACCAGCATCAGCTGGTATGCATCTGGCAATCCATATCTGCAATGTTGCTGTTCTGGGAATGTCAAAATCTAGCAGAATTCTGTGCATTGTTCTCCAACACCTCTTTTTTACTTAAAATAGTTGTGGATAAGAGATTTATGTCATAGGTGAAGAGCTTAAAATGGTACTTGTATTTTTTATATTGATTCAGTTGTCAATTTGCCAAGTGTCTTCCTTTCCACTACCTCCTCCTCAGTATCTGCTTTTCAGTGTTCACAAGTGAAAGTTTTAGACATTAGTACACTTGTAAATCAATAGTTTGTAATTTCATTACACTAGTAGTGTCTAGATTTTGTGGTTATTCAAAGTGACAAAGCCAATTGCACACCCAAATCCCACTGTAAACACTCTAGACTAAGCTGTGGAGGAGCGGATGTGGAGAATCCATTTTTGAACTCCATAGCACTTGCAGGTGGTTCAGGCATGACTCATCTCATGCACCCAGCAGCACATCTTGTCAAAACTAGGGATGCTGGATGGGTCACTAAGCTCCCAGGACTTGTGAAGCTTCTTCAGGGATACAGGTGAAGTCCTCTCTCTCTCATTCTCAGTTCAGCTCAGTATGTAGTGTGTGCATCTACCAACTCTTCAGCTGGAGTTGTATGGGGACTGAGGGCACTGGCTACCATGCCTGCAGCAATTATCCAGTTTTGGATAATCTGCTCCACCTGAAGCTGCTTGGATTCTAGAAAACTCAGTGTCTTCATCACAGCTGGAGAGATGTGTAAGCAAGAACATAAGCAATGGTAGCTGATAACATCCTACTTTTAGGTAATCTGTGATTATTTGTACCACTTTCAGTAGTGTGCTTTTCAGTTTTTCTATACATATGCTTCTAATTTTTCATAGTTCATAAGTGGACATTTACATAATTAAGGGAGAAATTTCCAGTGGGTGTTTGCAAAATATTTCACGTGACATTGAAATAGTGAAAAAAAAACAACCAGTTTACATCTTTCCCCATTCACCCCAGAAAATTGCTTCTTAAGTTGAAGTAGTCAGTACCATCAGATGGACCAGACACAGTATCACAGTTCCCAGTATTTCCTTCTGGTAATGGTTAAGATACTCTATCAGTGCATTTTTCTACTCCTATTGTTCTATTTTCATCTTTCTAAATATCTTCTGATAGCTTACAGCTATGAATGCAGTCTAATATGGTCTGTTCTGAATATTGTACATCTGACTCAACCTGTATCACTTAGTCCTCATTTTCCAAAGCTCACCTGATCAACTCCCAGCTATTACTCAGTTTTGAATTTCTGCAGTGAAACACAAAAATATACAAGCTATTTCTGTGCTTTACATATGGATGTGTACAGAAATTGGCTGGTAGGAAAGTACAGTAGTGAATTCCCTTCTCCTCCAGGACAGTTTCAATCCAGAGAGCAGTAAAAACCACTATGGAAAGCATTTACAGGATTTATGAACTGCTGGGTGGATCCTGTTATAAAAGAAGGTGAGAAACAAAGCAGGGAATGGGCATCCATGGGGACTGGTTGCTTGGTTAGTGGTTTTAGAGGTTTATGGAAAAGCTTATCAAGCGATAAGGTGACCACAAACTCTACTGGATCATTTTTTATAAGGTAAAGTACTTGATCTTTCTGACTTCAACATTTTTTCTTTTGACGTTTTAAGACACTATGTATGCTTTTTGGTCAGAGGTATCAAGTGTTGAGAGGCTGGTCTGTCTGTGTGTATTTCTTGTGTGATTCTTTCAGGGACAAGTATGAAATTCACAGCAATTTTGCTGAGATGGGTTTCCACTGAGAATGTGGATCAGAGCTCAGTAAATAGCAATCCACATAAGCAAATTTTCTGTGTTTATAAGAACCAAGCTTTAACATAAAGACAGTAATAGTCATTTTGCTATTAATGTTGTATATGAAAGAAAGACTCAGAACCAAAAGTCATACAAATTGGCATCCAAAAGGACATGCTTTATGCTGTCTTCCATTGTCATGCTAATAAATGCTGTTTCTAGATTTGTGTATGGTAGAAATCCTCCTATTTCATCTACATGGTTCTCTAGAAAGGGAGAAATTCACTGCCAAAAATACTAAAGCAAGTCGTTATAAATGCAGTTAATTTCAGAAAGGTATTTCTTGCCTAAATAGATGCCATTTCGTATTACATCGATCTGTCTTGTGAAAGTGGATGATATTTATTCTTGATTCAGTCATAAAACGAGCTCCCAATTCCTTTTATTTAACAGAACAGGGTCAGACAGAGAGTTAGAGAAGAAGAGGATTTGATCTTCATGGATCTGAAAGAATCATAACTTATGCAAGGACGCTGTTGTTGTTGTTGTTGATGTTGATGTTGTTGTTGTTGTTGTTGACTAGGTATACCAAAATAGTGAGACCTGAGAATGTAGTGGTATTATTATATAAGCTGTCCTACATAAGACCACAACAACAAATTCTCTTCCACACTACCACACTAATATTTCTGTTGTTTAAAGGCTACTGTGTTAGGTAGACATATATCCTGATTTTTCATGGTGCACATGGAAAGATGTAGTCTTTTAGGTCTGCATGATGTTAGGTGTATTAGAGACAAAAGTACAGATAGAATTACTACTTAATGTCCTAATGTGCCCTTTTTTCTCATAAGAAAATACTTTATAATGCTTGTAAATGCAGTTACTAATTCTGTGGTAGAGCAGTGGAACATAGTACAGTGGAACATAGTGCATCCAAAAAGTTGGAAATCATGTGCTAATTTTAGTCAGTGATGGCTCAAAGGGTCAAATCTTAGTAATAATGTGGAGAAGAGCACCCACTCACCACCACCTCCTCTTCTCCTACATGAAAACCTGTTTTAGATTAGATTCTGTTGTGCTGTTTCATACACAGAATGGAGTTCATGGTTTAAACACGTGTGGAATGGAGAGTTTGTTTTCATGGATTGCAAATATTTTTAATAAATATTCCAAGCTTGATATATACTGTAGAGTTGTTTTACCATACACTTAATGTTGGGGAGCTGCCTAGTAAGGTCAGTGAAATGAAAATATTTTCTCTGGCATGTAAGCAAGTTCTAAAAGAGCTGAGGCAATATTTCTGCTGCAGAAAGTGTTGATTTAGAACTGCCCAAGTTCTGCTCTAACTTGTGAATTTTATTTTTCTAAAATAAAATTTTTTGGTTGTTCTTGATCTTTCTTCCATATGGAATTCTTTTATCAGATACGCTGTATGACTCTCTTATATTGCTTTGTTGTGTTGGTGGGGTTTTTTTATTTATTTCAAGGCCACTTTATGCTGTCTCAGAAAACACAGCAGGTAAACAACTTGGGGAATTTGAGCTATGTGTTAAAAGTCTTCTCTTAAATGTAACCTGGTTTAAGGTACTCAGTTAATGAACACATACAAGAAATAGATCGGTGATTCTACCTTGTGTTTTAGTTAATGAGGGGAGAAAAGAGCCTGTGGGAATATTTGCACTCTCTGCTGCCACATTCTCATGACCATTGAAGGTCATTAAGGTGCGGAGACCTCCTGGAGTCAGAACCCCTGCATTTCCATAACAAAGGTGAAAAGATGAGTGTATTTATCAGTATGTCATTATTCTTAATGTATTTGGCATGAGGCACTAGTATTTTGCTGGGTTAATTTTGTTTTATTTTGCATAATAAAATGCTCCTAGGTTACATGGCACCAACATTTATCATGCATTTGACACACAATATAGAAGTTACAAGTTAATATATTAAGTTATGCTTTGCTGAAGAGAGAGAGATTGGATGCCATTCCTTGCACAGAGGTGGAGTGAGTGGATATGTTCCCAGTCATGAACCAGCTGTGAAAATTAAAGTAGTTTATCAGGAAGGGAGGACATGGACAAAGGCTGGAAACCTGCCTTGTAATGAAAGGAAAAGGTGAGGTATCTCTGATGTAACCTAGCTCAGTGGAGATACTTGTATACTTGTGTTTTCTCTTTAATTTCCAAGCCTTTAATAAATGTTTGAATTTGTCAGTTTTGAATTTTATTAATTAGTAACTTATGTCCACTTTATTGTAATTTGAATTCATGCTGGATAACAGCAAAGCATAAAGTGAACCAGGACCAATAGAACACTTCAGACGTCCTTGTCCTCCAGCATATTTTTCATGACACAAAAAGAATAATAACAGGGAATCCATTTGAGCTGCTTGAGCCATGCAGTGAATTGGCACTCACTGCAAAAGAAAAAGAACTAGCCAAGGCAGCAGTTTCTTCTGTCTCCTGTTGGTTAACATTCCTGATGTGGATCCATGTATCAAAGACTGTGGGAAAAGTAACACTGTACAAATGTATTCACTTTTTTTGTCTCGCATAAGGTAAGGAACTGCTGCAAGGTTGTATCAATACATTACAACTGAGAGAAATATATTTCTTTTTGTTGTAACTGGTGGCAGTAGTTCCACTTGGCTTGTAGTTGTGTTTTTGAACCATCAGTCTCATGCTTAAGACCTTAAGCTTGCAAGAAATCTAGTCATTAGATATCTACCTGTTCACATGGAATAATACCATGTGGAACAATGCCTGCTTGGAGAGGCAATAGATTTCTAGGAAAAAATGCAGTCATTTCCATATTTCCTTTCTACAATATGTCATCCTTATGAGCTTCACCAGTTTGGAGAAATTGGTGAAGTGTATAGTTGCCTCATACATGCACAGTCTCTGGCATTATTCGTCTACAACCTCATCTTCTGCAACTACTAGAAGTTTTCAGAATTTGGGAAGTCTTCAATTTTTCAGCTGTAAATCAATTATCAACCTTTTTCTTTTGGGATCAGGAACTTATGCCAACAGAAAAAAAAAAGGACAAAAGTTACAATTGGTAAAGAATATTTTAAACAAAATAGTAACATTTAACCTTCATTCATGCAGTGCTTGGTCCCCTGATTCACTTTCTAAAAATTTATCGGTTTACTTTGCATATCCTGATTCAGAGACAGGAGCATGGATCTTACTGGCAGGAACTAAAAGTAGCTTGTGAGTGCTGACGACATTCTTCTCAATTCCAAGTGGTTCTGCTGGCTGAAAAATCATATTTTGTTTACATGCAAATGTTCAAGTTCTCTACCAGAAAGTTTAACCAGGTAGGGGTTAAGAAAGTTGGTCTCATTGCATTGCCTCACAGCAAATTTGTGAAATTAGCTAATCCACTCCGAAAAATGTTTTGAGCTACCTGTAATGAAATGTGGTGTCACAGAACTGAATATATGTTTTCCAAATTACTGATTTAAGAAAGAAGTTTGCAGTGCTGAAAACACTACAAAATGTTTGGTACAAAACACTAAAAAAAGTCAGAATTGGGAGCTTTAGTAGCATTTATGAATCAGTACCCATTCTATTTCAGTTGTTGCAATTGTATGGATTATGACCTGGAAACTGCTTTCTCTATAGGAATCTATTTATGTAATTATTTTAAGTAGATAATATTTTATTTCTGTTTGCATTCCTTGACTTACTAACTAAGTCCATGCATCTGCCTGTCTTGTGCATTAAATTCTCTGTAAATTCTACTAACTAAGGAACATAAGTCAAGTTTTTTCTAGTAAAGAGCTAAAGATCAGTACAAACAGCATGCTGCATTTATGAGTTTTATTAGGAGCCTTAAGGACTCATTTGTCAGGTCCTAGATAACCTTTGAAAGTGCCATTTATATACAGAAGCAAGTTCTGATAAATCTGGTTTTCATTAGTAGTCTTCTCAATAAAATCAATGGATGAAAAACAAGCACACACCTAAAGCTGAAACAGAAGGAAAACTTCTAAACTTTTGGAAGCTGGGGGTGACTGTAGTTGTGTATTTTGTCTAGCCTAGAGCCATCACCCAGGAAATCCCAAAATTGGCTGCCCTCTGGCTACCTTTCTCACAGTTAGTCTGTTGTTGACAACAGGGAGAGGCACCATGTGTCAGCTCGTTACTGATACTGACAGTCCTACAACTCTTCATTAAATGTCCTTTAGGATTGTGCTTACATTGGCAGTGCCCCCAGTTTACCTTTTGCATTGAACTAAGAACAGTTGTTCTGTTGGAAGTGGGACTGAAAGGGAGTGGGCAGCTTCCCTTTCAGGAAAAACTTCCTTTGGCCATCTCTTGCATATATACCATCATGGGAGGGTTTTAATACTTTCCATAGCTTGCCCCACTATTTATTTTTGTCTGTGCTTGGTATGCATTTTTCTGGAGAAGTAAAGGACTCATGGCTCAGGGTCTTGGTTCTTATAAGTGGGAAGGCAATGTGTCAGTGTTTGCTCTGCCTGAGGTAGCATTTCAGAGCCCTGGCTGTGTTGCACTGTGTACATGACTCGTAGCAAGCCTTATGGACATGTCTGTGCGCCCCCCTCGCAGCACCACCTGATAACTCTTATTTTGGGGAACAGCACGTGTGGAGCTGCTCTGCACAGCTCCCTGCCAGCAGGTGCCCAGGCCCCAGTGCTGCTCCTCTCCAGCAGCAGGGAGGGGTTGTGCTCTGGCAACCCTCAGAACATTCAGAACCAGCCACTGACACCAGCAGTTCCAGAAGTCTCCCCAAAAGGAAAATAGGGGGGGATATGAGTCCCCAAGCTGATTTGAACACAAACATGATTTGTCAAATGGGCTGCATCTCAGTAGGTCTCACTGCCTTCCACATGTTGGGTCGCTTGAGAATTTAAGGTACTGGCTTTGATGCTGAAATAGTAACTGAAGCCTCTTCCACACACATTTCTGGTAATGCTGATGCCACCACTTGCTGTTGTCCTGTTGATCTTTTTTGTTGTTACTGTTACACAGACTGTTGGTTTTTAATCTCTTCAACAGCTGACATAGTGGTTTACCATTTAATCATTCTGCCACCGTCCTTGCAGACCTCGGTATTTCCATAAGGCAGCAACTGTCAAATATTAGCCAGGATTTAGTTATTTGCTTTAATTCTTTACATAAGGACTTACAGCTAAGACATGCTTTTTACCTGTTCCGAAAGATACACTTGGCCTCAACGAAGAATGGATTAAATTGTGGGGGTTTTATGTAAAACTGTTTGCTCCTTCCTTTTCTATGAGAGCTGGTGGTGTAGGTTGGTCCTTTATAAAAATGAGAAAAAGGGAAAGTGTTGAATGTGTGTCCTCTTTTTGCTAGTACTTAGGCAGGGAAAAGTGTCTTCCCTTAAGCGATCATTTTGGGCACTTAATGAGAATGCTTTGTCTGTTTTCATAGAAGGCTGGTAACATTTTATTTCAAAAATGCTTGTGCAAATACAGAATTTAAAAGAAGTGAAGGACCTATATCTAAATAGTTACAGCTTGATCTCAGGAATTACTGGCAGTGTTATGTATGCTTTAAAACAGACAGTGTTAAGCTTTCCCTTCAGACTTAAGAGCGTGTCTGTTAATGTTAAACATATGTCCATTGACTGTAGCTGTGCTATGGTTTCTAAGACAGAAAAGATGCTCAGAATTTCCTATTCTTACAAAAGAAAAGGAGAATTTTCATTTTTATGAGATAGAAGTCTGGAAACTTTTCTTTTTGTATGCTGAATGAAAAAGCACTAACGTTCTGCTATTCTTTCAAAAAAAACACTAAATTTGGACCAGGTTGTTTTTCTCCTTGATAGGAAAAGCTTGTCAGCTAGACCTTTGGTACTGTTTGCTTTGTGCTATGACTCTATTATACTTTGGGGAGAATATTTTGAACCAGACGTTATGTTGTGGCAACAGTACAATCACATACTCTCAAGGAGCTCTTGGTGACTTGCTTGGCAAGGCAGCATTCCATAAGTGATTGCCTCAGCAAGATTCAAGCTAAAATTTTAAAATGTTATCTATTGTAACTCAATTTAGGTCCAGGAGGGCGTTTTCCCTTTTTTACAATTTTATTACTGTATCAGTTTAATTTTTTTTTTTAATTCAGGACTAGGTTTATCAGCTCATATTTCTTAAGCTTGTGGGACTGAACATTGTAAAATCAATATTTCTGCTAATTAAGGTGGGTTTGGGGAGTGGATAATCAAACAGTGTAGTGAATCATTAAAAACTTACATGCTAATATTGACTAGCATTATTGGCAAAAGGAGACGAATTCTCTAAGCCAGGCATTTCTTACTTACATTTTTAAGGCAGAAGCAAAATACGTTCAGTAAAAATTGATGCTCTCAGCATTTAATAGTGTAGTGGTGGTCCTTTTTGGATGCAAAAGCAATGTGTTAAAATTCTGAGCACTCATATGCAGCATTTTCTTTTCCATCATTTAACTTAGCAGTGATTGGTTTCTGCCTTCAAAGAGTCTTACTGTGTTTGGAAATAGGTGGAAAGCTATGTTCATGCCTCTTATGAACATAATGGATCATTTCTAATTATTGCAAATTTTCACCAGTAACTTTTTACCCTCCCAATGACAATGTATTATTCTTGCCTGACATTGGCTAATGTTGGGTTTGGTTTATTTGTTTACATTAGCTGTGGCCTTACTCATGTGTGCATCTGGTCTTCTCAGAGGGTGTTACTGAACAGACCAGTAAGTGATGATTTGCTTCAACATCAGGAAATAATTTCCCTTCCTCCAGTTCCCTTACAATGGAACTAGTGGCTGCCAGTGGGACATTGGATGCTGTTGAATGCCATAATTTTATTTCGTGGCATTTGACTGACTTTCACCTTACAAGCACATTCTCAAGAACCTCAGGTCTGCAGTCTGATTCAGAGTGACCTGACTCTATGCTTCCCTCCTGGGTCAGATTCTTGCATAAGCAAGCTCCTCAAGTTCCTTTCTGTAAGAGTGATACCTCTTCATCAGGGTTACTTAATGGCTGTCTCATGTGCAGGGGCTGCACCTCTTTTTTAAAGGAAAGAGCAGTAAGAAAAAGACTGAAAATACATTCTGAAAATATATTCATATACTCTTCAGGTATGAAAATATAAAGTAGAAAACTCGATCCAACGTGAGCCAAGCTCCACATTGCATCTCCTCAGTTTATCTCTGTGCTTGTGCAACTAGATCACAACTTAAGGAGCTATTCTGTGGTTCTTCATAACCTTCTTAATTAAAGGAAACTTGGAATCACTGTGGAATTGAGGCATGAGAGTTTAGCTGGCTGGAGGGAAGGAGGGTCCTAAGGAGAAATTATGTCAAATACTATCTGAGAAAATGATAAATATGTTATCACTGTATTTCCTGAGAAAATTTCTCCCTAAAATGCTTAATACATTTTGATTGCCTAATTAGAAGTTCAAAGGAGAAGCTTTTTTTGATGAAAGCACAGCATTTATCATTATTTCTAAGATTAACTTCTTCAGTTTGCATGAGAAGCTTTGTAACACTTGCATATTGATTCAAGCAGGCTGTAGTAATTAGGGCAAGTTTTAGTCCATCTCTTACAATGTCCCTTAAGAATTCAACATTTCCCTCTGTGACTGAGAGAAATTGAATTTGTGTCCCTTAACATCAACTGGGACGAAGTAACAGTGAGACACAAGCTCCTGTGGCAGGTGCTAGAGGGTTTGTATCTGAACTAGAGATGGGCAGGTATTTGTCACCCTCTGGGACAAGCTACAATGTGACTTTTCAGGGAAGAAGTGACCTCAGTCTGCAGCCATCACATTGAGAAACTTTTGCCCTGTGTCCATTAAAAGGTAGTTTAAACTGGGACTGGAAGTGAGGGCCAGTAAAGAAGGGTGGGTGATGAGGTCTGTAGCCAATTCAAGGGCAAGGAACACCAGGGAGCTGGCAGTGACTCTGAATGTCCCTTCCCTTATTTCGTGGTAGCTTGTTGGTCTGTCCTGTCTGAACTTTAAAATGACGGTTTGTGGACGTCGGAATTTAGGAAATCACCTTTTCTACATTGCTGGGCCCCGTGGCTTGATGTCTGTGGTTACCTCATCACTTAAAAGATCTTGTGTAAGCTTACCCTGTAGTTGCAGCATTTACAACTGCCCTCTGCTGCACTGATTGTCCGGTGAGTAAACAGAAGGACTTGCACTCAAGCTGTAGCCTTTCTTCCAGCGGAGTCATTAATTGGGTGTTCTTTTTTAGGTGATTGCCAGGTGTCCATAGGAACTTGAGAGAACATATCTTTATTCTGCTGTGAAAGTGAGGTGCAGCTTCAGAAGTTACTACCAGCACAAATGTAGACAGCATAACCATAAAACCCTACCAGGTTTAGAAAAATGGTTTAAATGTCATTTAGAAGAATTTCTCTATAACTAACAGTGCAGCCAAAGATTGAGTTTATGGAGGGAAGAATGCTCAAAAATCAAGTTTAAAAATTTTAATTTAGTAGTTCAATTTGATTTGCATGCTTTCAGCTTAAAGGAATTCCTAATTGGTTAGCTCCGCTTTGTATTTTTTCCTTGCTGGTGTATTTTAATGTAATTATTGATTGGACTGTGAGCTTGAAACAAAGTGAGAAATACTAGCCTGTAAATGCTGATTTGTACAGAAAAACCAAGGCACCTGTTAGTAAGATGTTTTATTTTTTTCTTTAAGAAACAAAATTCTTGCTGAGTTGAGAACTTTTTCTTTTGCTTGTGAACAGTAGACATTATTGTGCCTCACACAGATTTGCTGTAGGCAGTGTTGGAGTGCCTGGAAAAATATGTCAAACTGCCTTCAGAAATGGCAAGACATTGTCAATTAACCCTGCAATTGTACAGCAAATTAGCAAATGTAGTATCTTGAGGATAATACTTTTTCTGTCGATCTGCTTTTCTTAGTGAGAGCATTGAGAGCCCCAGTGATTTAGCCCAATATTTAGGACTGAGAAGTACTGTCACATAATTAACTCTTTAATTTACCCAGGGGGTTTAATTAGCCTTATTAATTTCATTTATTATTATTTATCTGCCCAAGTGACTGGTGTAAAGGACATCAGGTCAGGCAGGCAGAAAAGTCTGGAGAAGTTGGCCATCTGTTTCTCCTTCTGGACAGATGTTGTAATTGGGATGCCTCCAGCCTGAGGGAATGGTGAGCCTGAGCTCCCTGCCTGGTCCAGATGCTCCATGGCTGTATGTGTGTGCATGGTTTAGAAAGTTGCTCTTTCACAAATAGTTACCAATCCTACAAGCAGTGGAACACTTCAGAGATTATGTTAGCGGGAGGTCTAGCACAGATCTTCCTTACGCAAGTAAGAGCAGGCTTGGTTGAGTTTTTCTCTAACTAATTTTGGTCTGGAAGAGCAGTGAAAGCCTGTAACACCACCAGAGTTGTCACCATTTCTTTAGTATCCGAGAAAATTCCCATTGACTAATGCTGGGTTTAACAGTGGCCTCTGCTCTGGTGAATCAGCACCATGTCCATTGTAAAGTTTCAAAATTTGTACCACTTGTTTATAATGTGGACTTCTGAAACAATAGTCATCTTCCAAAAAAACTCTTGTCTTTGGGATTAGCTGTATTTGCCATTCTCTAAAACAAACAGATACTAAATATGGAATGATTTGTTTAGATGTGGCTGAGCACAGCATCAGGAGCCACTGAATGGGTTGAGAAAATACCACCTGGCATGATGAGAGTATGAATCCTTTTGCATATATGCTCCAGCTCTTATTGTGTTGAAGCATTGGCTGCATGAGAAGAACCAGTATTTATGAGTACGTCAAAGGACAAAAAGTTCAAACACTTGGATGGGTTTGGAAGGAAATCAAATTCTGTGGATTCAGCTACAAGGAAATCTTTCCACAAAAAGTTTCTGTCCTTGGTCAGGCTGCTTTCCTCATCAAGGATTCTCATGATAGCAGAGGGTAGCTGATGCACACAAGAAAATTACCAAATTGTTTTTCTCTCTGACGTGTAAGTGGTGTCCCCTGCAAATCACAGCTCAATGCAGGCATTTGTCTTTGATCATGAGGCAACTTTTATGGCCCCTGGCCTGCTGGAATTGGATGAGCTCCATCTTGCTGTTGAGGGCAGAAGGATGTATGCATGTGTGTCATATTCATGCTCCCTTTCTCTGAAGAACTGCTTGTGGACTATGTTGAGCACAAAATACTGGAAAAGGTGGATCCTTAAATTGATCCCGTTATCATTGCTTATGTTCTCCCCCCTACACCATTCTATTCTCTTTGAAATGCTTTTGGGTTTGTGACAGTTTTTGTCTACCTTTAAGGATGGAATCACATTGAAGGAAGTGACATAGGAGGAAGGTACTGTTTTTCCTCTTCTCCTGGGTGCTCCAGCCCAACCTGACCACCTCTATTCCAAAAAGGAAATAGCCATTTTTATTACCTAAACACTCGGAGTAATGCTTGTAACTTCATAGGGGATGAAAGAAACACTTTTCTTGTATCCTTTTGTGGTTTTAAAATCTATTTATAGTCGGAAAAGGGAATTTTCACATATAAACTCCCAGCATTGTTCAAGTGAGGACGATGTTTTGTAGATATTAAATTTGCAAAAATATTTGATCTCTTAGTTTGTGGATGAAGTTTTAGTTGCTTCTTTGTTTCTTAACTCAAGTATTATGCTATCAGGCAGTGGAGACCTGAAGTTGAATCTTTTCCATCAGGAAAACTAAACTGCTTTAGTTTGCTCTAGAACTGGCGCTGTATAGAACTGGACACTTGGAGTATGCTATTGAATTTAATTAGGGTCCTTAAGGTAGTCATATTGATTTACACTATCCTGAAAGTTTTTCCTTCTGAGGATTTTTAGAACTTCCTGAGAAAATGAATACCATAGTGAAACTAGACCTTTTCATGAAGACTAATGTCATGAGGGGCATTGATATATATGCCTCAGAGAATACCTGGGACTGGAAGAGACATCCAGAAATCTCTGCTCCAACCCCCTGTTCAGAGATGATCAAGGTGAAGCAGGTTTATCTATAAAGTAGCTTGCAGATAAATTACTGATAATTGCAAGTCTTGCTTCAGTTTAAATACGTTTGTCTGTATATGGAATATGATTCTTAAACTCAAAAGGTCTTCTGTATGTTGAGTTCTGCAAAATTACTTCAAATTTGTGTGGTTTGAGCAATAGACAACTGTTGTGTTATACAAGAAACTGGTGGGTTGCTATTGCTACAGTCTTCTCATCTCTAGCTGTGAGGGCGTATCAGCAGCTTAATTGAAACAAAGTGGGAATATTCAGAAAATACTTAAGAAATTTACTTTTAAGGGGTATCTAATCCACAGAAGTTGCTGTATGGCAGAAAATTGTATTATCTGCATTGATTGTAAGATCCTGTATATGATTCCTTTTTAGTAAATATTTTTCCACTAATCACATCTATTCTGCTGTATCTATAATGGCCATGGCTCGTGGGGCATTAGTCATCAAATAAGGATCATCTTTTCAAGACTGGCATTGTAAATCTAGCGTATGGAGCTAATTGGATTTGGGAACCAGAGCAGACAAGATTTGTTTCAGGGCTAGTGCAACAGTGGAGTTACATCATGCAGTTTTGTTTATTCTGTTGTGCATGTGGAGCACAGAGCAGGAGTAAAATACTGCACTGGTTAAGCAGTAAGTGGTTAAACACAGCACTTAGGCTTGCATGTTTTTTAAGTGGAATTTTCTGGAATGTCTTTTGAAGTGCCACAATGCCATCTACTGGCTCACTTTTCTGTGGTTTTTCCCAGAGGGTTTTTGGCTTTTTTTTGTTTTTTGTACACAGGCTTATATGTAAAGTTTTTATACAGTATTTTTGAATAGCAAAACAAACAAGCTGAGATAGAATGAGCAAAGTCATTTTGGATGCATATGTTTGTTGAAGAACATAATTCATTATATACATTAAATAATCATTTTTAATCTCTTACCAGTTAGTCTTGCTCTCTTCTTGTTAAAACTGAAATGATTAATGCTGAATGATAAAAGATAGATCTCTGCTTTACATAATAGCTTGTGTGTAGTAACTTCACTGTTTTCTGTTTATAGTCAATCAGTTTCCCTTTCTTTTCCAGTGTTTTTATACAGAAAAATAGAAAGAAAATTAATAAATACTTGAGGTGTCAAGCCACAGAAAGAGGAAAGTGCTGTATTAGAAATTATTCCAGACATGATTTCTCACTGACAAATTCCTGTCTGCCTTCATCCCAACATGTGTTTAAGTAGTCTTTTCAAGATTCATCAACAGCTTTCCTTTGACCAAAAATTCCATGGGCTTTCTTACAACTGTTATGTAGATGTGTGTATTAGAAAATATCGTTCTCATTATCAGACTGTTCAAACTGTAAATGAGCAGCGGGCAATTCTAAGAAGTTTTATTAATTCATGTTTTTCATCAGACTGACTGATATTACCTATAGGAGTAGGTCTCTGTCTTCCATTTGCTGCCAACAGAAAAAAATGGGCAAATAAAAATAATTTTAAAAAAAACAAGACAGGAACAGTAGGTACAGGTAAACACTGTTATTTTTTAGTTTCGTTGCTAGTTTTTCTTTAGGCTATCTGGAAAGTTTACTTATCAGTTGGTCATTTTGTTTGTCTTTATAAAATACACTTCACTTTTAATTTGTCTTTCCCCTTCACATTTAGTTTTTCCTAACAGAAGTATTTCATAATCCTGCCTTTATTCAGTCTATTTAGGAGAAAAAGAAACATTGGTAGTGGCTTGTAACAATTTGAATTGTTTTTTTAATAGATTTGTAACTCGCCCAAGCACAGCTCCAAAATAATTATTCAAAACAACAGAGCTAGAAAAAAAAAAATCCAGCAGTTTCCTAGGTGGCCTATAATGAAGGTAAATTCAAACATCTGTGCCCTTCCTGGCCTTTTACCCTTTATCTCAGTGACATTCAGAGGTCAAGTGTGTGTTGCCAAGCCCAGTTTTTATCTGGTAGGAGCTGTATCCTGCTGACAGCAGTGCTTGTGGCCAGCTCGTATGGGAAGGAAGGTGTGGGTGTGCTCAATAACCCCCTGCTCGCACTGTTAGGGGCAGTGGGTTATTGCCCTGCAGTGCTGCGCTGTACGGCGGGAGCACTGGAGCTGAAATGATCCTGCTCGGCACCCGCGTTGTCTTTTGTCACGTCAGTGATCCGTGGCACAGAGGGTGCGCTGGGGACTGCAACTCGTTGGCAGCTCGGGCTTCCCAGTCTGTGCTAAACAAGGCGCGCAGATGGAACGGGAGCTCTGCCCAGGGGAAAGCCCTCA
Source organism: Cinclus cinclus (assembly GCF_963662255.1). NCBI lineage: Eukaryota > Metazoa > Chordata > Aves > Passeriformes > Cinclidae > Cinclus > Cinclus cinclus. Next base: position 67,920,755 of record NC_085046.1, read on the forward strand.
GTGGTGCTTCCATCACTCTGCTGCTTGGGTTTGGCCGAGGTGTTTTGGGTGAGGAGCGCTCTCCGCTGACATGTGCAGAGGAACAGACGTTGATCCCTGCCTGTGTTTGGAATAAGTGCTAACCTCCCACTCCTAATTATTATCTGTGCTGCAAAATACTAGGGCAAGCCTCTGCTGAGTGTGACAATAGAGGGCCGGCAAAACCCAAAGAGCAAACAGGATGATTTTATACCACATCTTCCATTACAATCTCTTTTTTTTTCTTCTTTGAACTGTCCTATGCTATTGCAAAGGAGGAAGAACTAATTAGGCCAGTTGCTGAAAGTGTTTTGCCACCCACACTACTGAAAAGAACTCTTTGTACAGAATTAGCTCTTATCAGCTGCGCTAAATCCAGTAATTTATCTTTGCCAAAAAATAAAAAAATGCTGCTTTAGTTTAGTCCAATTAAACAAGTCAATGTAAGCTATACCCTATATCCACACAAACTCGGGTATCTCCTGGTCAAAAGCTGCAGGGTTTGCAAATAATTATTTTCTCCCTCGTTAATTCTTCTTACTGTTTTTGTGAAAAGGGCTGGGCGGAGGCGCACTGGGAAGTTAAGCCATTAGTGTGTGGAACTGGCTGAGTGTGAGCTGTGCCCCCAAAGAGCAGTGTGATGGCAGGACACCCAACCTCAGCTTGGGCAGATTGGAGCACGACAGCTTGGCTTTGGTTTGGTGTCATGCTGGAGGGGATGTTTGCCTTGGCACTGAGAGGCAAGGGGAGCAATTCCCACCCCAGGGGAGAGGCTGTAGGAGGTCAGAAGCCTACCTGCCCTCACATGGAGTAACTTGAAGAACAGAGTGGTTCACTGTGTTTGCGGTTATGGCTCCGCAGAGGTTGCTTAATCAAGTAGATCAAAGACATGGTTTTTGACTGGGTTGTTGGTTTGGAAACTGAGCTGGACCTGAGAAGTGATTTCAAGGTGACCCTGGCACAGTGGATAACAAGCAAGAACTCACAGGCCCAAACATTGACTGAAATTCAACAAATCCATCCTCAGACCTAAAACATTAATGTCCTTTCTTCTCACTGGCTTCCTACTCAGTTTTTTTAGAGTGTAGCTAGTCCAGCAATGAGGTTTTTGTATGGCTTTCACTGGAACTATTCTAAAAGAGGGGAGGAAAAGAAAAATGCTCTGTGAAGCTTGGAGGCTTGGAGATAGTAAACCAAGAATGATGGCTGAGCAAGAAAAAAGAAATCATTGGATATCTTCCATCACAGAAAGTAAGATAAACAAGGAAATTATGATTTTGTCAGGAACAGATGACCATAGTTTATTAATCCATAAGAATTTTGCCAAAAAAAAAAGGGAAGTCTTTTTAATGCAGAAAAATAAAAATTTACTCCTGTCCTGATACACTTAGAGATCTTCTAAACACTGCAGTATGGACATGTAAGTATTTGCCTCAATGGGGTGCTCCTTTCTGGGCGAAGATGCAAATTGAATCAAAAACATCCAATACAAAATTTATCTTTGTAAATACAGCTATATTTTCTAAAGATAAATTCAATCTGTTATTTCTGCTCTTTCAAATTTAATTTTGTGATTTGAATGGACACAGAGAAAAGCCCAGCCTGTAATCACATCTGGGGTGTATGTAAGGTAGCATCAGTGCAGAGGAAGAAACATATTGGAACCTTAAAGTAAATTGTACCTCATATAAAATTAAGTTTAATCCTTGGTTATAGCCTTCTTGAAGGATCAGGGAAAATGAATTTTTCTGTCTCTTAGGTCTTGGAAAATTGTATATGTTACAGAATTGACTTTATTTTTTCCTGAAACACAAAAGGCCTTGTTACTTTAAAATGCTAATAAAACACCTGTCAGTTTTACAAAATGCACTGTACCTGGTGCCGTCCTGTAACCAGCACCAGGAGTTTGGTAAGGACAGTTTGGAGTCTTAAAGAAGACACATCACCACCAAACTATGGCTAACATCTATTCAAATCCAAAATTCATCTGGTCACTATGTCTTTCATGTCCCCAAACATAGTTTCAATAGTAGATTAAAGGGCATTTTTAAAACATTCTTCTGGCTCAAAGGACATTAACAAAACAGAAAACTTAAATTGCTAGGTTAAACAATATTATAGTTCTGAGTCACCGGAACTTTTCCCCTTTATGTTTGGTGTTTTGGATAAGATCAGAATAAATAAAGAAAATAAATCCAAGTGTATTTAGTTAATATGATATTCCCTTACCAAGTGTACACAGTGTGTTACACTTGAAAGGAAGGATATTTGATGCATGTTTCTGTAATAGGTGATTATGCCAGCCTGTCTTAATTGATGTAGTTTTCCTGCTAGCTGCAGATAATTCTTTTGATTAAGCGAGTAATCGAAGATCTGAGCTGTGAGAGTAATTATATATCTCTGTACTTCTGCTACCTATATATACTTCCTATAAAATATCAGGCAGGATGCTGCAGAGAGAAGTAGCTCCCACAGGAGAGTCCTCAAGCATAATGCATGTTGTGTACTTGTTATCCATTTGTCTCAGGGAGTTATTACTGCAGGTGTTCGTGCAGCCTCACACTTTGGTACTGCAGATGCTGAGAAAGCTTCTTGTTCAGAAAAATCAAAGTGAAAGTGTGCAAATGTGCACAGGTGACAACTGTGCTGTGTGAGATACTACAGGGATAAACTCTGAGTGGACAAGAGTGGAGGCCCAGCTAGGTCAGAACCACTGCTGGCTTCAAAAGCAGAGGTGACCAACATTTTCTGTGCTGCCAAACCAAATGCATTTTCTGGAGCCATCAGCACTGCTGTGTGCCACAGCGTTTTCTTCACTGAAGAGTCAGTGACTTTAGCTGTTCCCACCACTCTGGGCTCGCTCACTTCTGGGCTGCTTTTGATTTGTGTCAGCTCCAACATATTCTCCAGCATGTTTCTTGTGTGCATCTTCCCAGAACTACATCCAGCCGGTCCTGATTTCCAGTCCTGGGCATCTTGGTGTACCTGCTGTCTTAAAATGTCTTAGCTCCTGAAATCCAGCATTTCCCAAGGAATGTGTTTTATGTACTTTTCCCCTTGCACTTACTTTATATACTGCTCACTTTAAAATGTGGTGAAGACAAAGCTTTTCAAGGCTTTAAACAATCATTTAGATAAGCAAATCTCAGTTAAAAAAAGAGAAAGTCCATGTACCTTTTGCTGCTCTGGAACTTTCTCTGAGTTGGAGTGATTTGGGACAAAATCAGGTATTTTCAGGAACTGGAAGGGAGAATAAATGTTGAAGGTGATGGGCATTAAAAAAAAAAAAAGCAGGGAAGTTCAGGTGGGTAGGTCATTTTCTATAAGACGTTAATCTATAAACATGCCATATGCATATTTGTGTAACTGTTTCACAGCTCTCCCCAGCAGCCAAGTTCCCCAGTTTACATGAGAAATAAGACTAAAGATGGTTCTTTCAGTACCTTGTATTTGTGGCATCTGACTTTAAATACAAATGTTGTAAAAGGTGGTCTTTAAATTATGATTGGTGTCATAATGTTGTGGCAGCTCATTTTAGTACCGTAGTAGTTCACAGTATGAAAGTTTATTAAGGTTACGGAATTGCTTGATCACATTACCCAGCATATTTAGTATCTGCTTATACCTATCTATAATGACATTTTCTTCACTGTTCCATTCCAAAAGTCTCTCAGAAGAAGTGATCCAAGAAAAAACTGAAGAACAAAATATTTTCCTTTAATAATGACAATTTTTTTTTTTATATATGTATTGTGGGGTTAGTATATCTGCAATACACAAACATTACAGCACTTTCGTGGACCTAGTGCAGAATGTGTGTTTTGTGACACTGGCTGTTGTATTATACTACTAACAAAAGTAAGGCAGGCACTCACATTGATGAATTCTGCTTATGTAGTTGCTGCAAAACATAGGGTCCTCTGTGAATGGTCTGGGTATTTACATACCAAATGTCTCAGCATTACTAGACTACCTGTTATACCACACTCAGCACAATGTTATCCAGGTCTTTGTCTCTATATTTTCAAGTACTAATGTTTTATATTCCTTTCCTTGCTACACTCAGCATCTTAACTGAGTGATTTTTTTTTTCTCTTCTTCATGCTATATTGAGAAAAGATCAGGCTATATTAAGTTTTTCCCCTTTACCCACATGGGACTGATTCTTTAGAAGACCTGCTTCTTCTGTATTTGGCTTTTTGAAGAGTTTGAGCTGCTCTGTGACGGTCAAGGCTTTCTATGCAGGTGCAAGAGAAAAAAATAAAAGATGCTGAGATAACATCAGGTAACAAATAGGGAGGGAGAAGAGCTGGGAGCCTGGAGATTGCCAGGATGCTAAAAGCATGAAAAGATCACAGTCAGAGCATCACATCTGCAGACCTGCTTCTTCCTTGGATGCATGTTGTATCAAGCCTTCACCTAGCTGTTTAAGCCCAAAATTAGTCACTGCTTGCTTTCCTGTGGCCCACTCTCTGACATCTTTGTGAGGTGACCTTTGCAGTAGCAGAGGGTTGATTCTTCCCCTTTGCAGCCATCTGCTGTTGGGCCCTGCAAACCTTTGAGATCGTGTTTTTCTTGTCATACTCCTTTTTATATGCAGGCTGAGTGGCCTGCAGGAAACAAGAGAAGTGACACCGGGACTTTACTGAAGGACCACATAATCCAGTCCACTTGGCTTTCATAGAAACCTAGAACAACCCATGTTGGAAGGGGCTTGAAAGATTCCTGTTCTGCCTTCTCTGATGGGGGCCCTCATTACTTCAAGCTACGTCAGGTATAGTTATTTGGAGCAAAGGCCATGTCTGTCATGCCCACGTTGTCTCTAAGGAGAGTAGAATGTTGGGGTAATTTTAAGAAAAAGGGGCTCCCTTAACTGAGAAACAATAAGTGTTTAAAAAGAAGAATCCCTTGTTACTTTAGGTCACCATATACAAAATACATATGAATATATATGCTTACAGTATTTTATGTGTAAATCATTGCTGGAATAGACAAGATTTTCTGTTTCTTTCACTGAAGAGTATGTCTTCAGAGAGCCCAACAGAATAAATTAATGAGAGTGTTAAATAAATACATCATCCTGCTTCTGATAGGCCAAATTAAGGTGTTCAAGATAAAGTGCACATGGTTCGTATGGTTCTGACAAAATTACATAATTTATCATTATTAAGAGAAATAACCTTCAGATACATTCTCACCTATTAGCTGTCTTGCTTTACTTCACACCTTTGTGAAAGCCAGACAAATGGTAGCAATAAATTACTATTTCCTGCCTTTTCAAAAGCTTCATGTAGCAGTGGTTGTAGGATACATTGTGGCACAAAGAAACAAAGAAAACAGCATTTGCAAAGCACAGGCTTACAGAAGTAAAATACACAATAGTTCTAACTTCTCAGCTCTGTGTTTTCCTTCACTTCCTTTCCCATTCTCTGCAGACAAATGGAATTGATTAAAGTAAGGGAAATGTCTCCAAAATATTTTTTTTCCACACTGATTCCAGCTCTGAGGAGCTGGAATAACCTATGTGTTTAAGAAGCCAAATGCAGTTTTTCAACATTCTTTCCTGAGTAAAAATAAATAAGGCTGCTGCTGCTGCAGCATTTAATACTAACACATAGATTTGGCAAGGAGCTAAAGTTATTGATGAGGTTTTGGTTTCATTTGAGTTGTATTAATTACTGTGTACCACACTGGCATGTTTATTATTGCAGTAAAAGATAATTTCAAAAATGGCTGTCCATATTAATTTAAAAGCAAACAAAATCATTAAACTGACCTTAGTAAATGTGAAAAATTATTATAAAGTGTGCTGTGTATAGCATGTCCAATTTTGAGCATGTGGGAGAAAAAGTAATGCTTCTTAAGGGCAATAACCACTTCATTTAAATTTGCAATAAGATTGCAGATTAGTTGGCATCATCTAATAGAAAAGACTCTAGGTAAACAACTTTTAAGACTTCTGCCAGCTCTAAAAATCTCCTTTATTCTTGTATATTTCTGTTCTTGTCAGCATTCACTTAAGATGCATTTTATAGTCACCGTGCCAGAAAATATGAATGTGGAACGTGTTTGTGTAGTGTTAGAGGCCCAGATTAGCAGCCATAAATGCAATGTTACTGTGGTGTCATCGGGGATTTTTCCTCCTAGTTAAGATTCAGTGGTGTGCCCATGAGATACACCTGTTAACTTCCTAGGTGCAACAGGAAAAAATCCCTGATTTTATACATCTATATGTGTGTGTGTATGTGTTGTAATGTAAATATATTATTACACAGGACTTTTACCTTTTCCTCCATAATAAAGAACCATGACAATGCATATGTTTATTTGTAATCCCCGGCTGTAATAAGGTAACCACTTCTTGCCTGAAGATTTGTTACAAAAGAGAGAAGATGGCTATGTTTATTATCTAGAGATTGGTATTTTTCATATATTTATGCATGTGTATATAACAACCTATATATATATTAGATATATAAATGTGTTTAGTATGTAAAGCTATCTGTTGTACATCAGCTTTAGTTATGAGCATTTCTTCATGAAAAACAGGAAACCATTGTTACTTCTCCAGTACTGACTCTCTTGGGAGATCAATTTTTTAAGAAATGACGCCTAAAGAAATTGCTGTCTTGCAGTGTTTTATATTATTCTGCTGTGATGTCACTTTTATGTGTTTAGGCCTTGCATTGTCCATTGAAGTTGATTCTACACAAGGTGAGAGTTTTGCACCCTCTCCTGTTAGGCCGCTCCTGCTTTTTTCTGCCATCAAAAAACAAACAGTGGCAGGAAAAAAAAAAGTAGTTAGTTTGCCTTTGAGGGCAGAAAGGCTGCTGCCTAGCTACTTACCTGAGTAATTGTAGGGCACTCACCCTGAAATTTATCAGTGAGACCTCACTCAAGCAGGTAGCTAGTTGTTTGGAGATTGGCAAGTTTGGCAGAGTGATAAGGATGAGTAATTCAGTGACAGTGAGAAAAAGTATCTTCATCAGGGCTCAGCAGGATTTGTTAGAGCTCGTGGGTTGTACACCACACAATTACAATTCTGTCAAGTACATGTGAAAAAGAGATGTCTGGCCACCTTTGTGCTGCAGAGGATAAGGAAGGAAAAATGTGGTGATTATTGAAGTAGACAGACATTTATACAGAGCTGTCACGGAAAGATGCCATCATACTTTTCAGAGCAGAACTGTGTACCTACCCTGAAGCAAATTTAAAAAAAAAAAATTAAAACCCAGCCACCTTATTTTCAGCCCTGCAGAAATACAAGCAGTCACTTCTACCTCAACTCGGAGCTGCAAAGTAAAATCTTCGTGTGGATAAAATACACAAGACATGCCACATACCTTCAGAAACTGGAGATGATAATCTAGTAGTAATTTGCAAGTAGGAGCAATGGGTCTACAGCCTCTACTCCACCAGCTGTGTCAAGATGGGAAGGCAGCCCCTAGGATTCAGGTTGCCTCCCAAGCCAGCACCATCCCACTGCAATTGCATCTGTCACATGGCTTGACATGGAAGCCACACAAAATCTGCTCACCAGCCACAGGTGTCCCTGTGAGTCAGACACTGGCAGCCAGACACCTTTGGAGAGAGCAAAGCTCAGAGCTGTCAATTTGACTGGATTTCTTGAATTTTTTTACTAATGTCATGTTCTTTCAATGTCTGCAGGACATTCAGATTTTGCTTCTATAATTCTTCTTAATTCTGTGATTTAATTCTTTCTGCACCTCCCCATACATATCTCTGATGCTCTGTTATATAGGGAAAACCTTTCCTGCATGCTTTTCCTCCCCAATAGCAGTGAAAGATTCCATGAAGTGGCTAGTTCTTTTGGTTGCTTCCTGCCAGCTATGACAAAGGACTAGTACTTATTTCCCTACGAACACACAAATACCTAATAACCAGAGAATTGTTGGGTTATAAAATGGATTAGTGCTTACTCTTCAGTGATTTCTTTTTCCCCATTTGTTGTCTCACATCTGCTGATAAATCCCATTCCGCAGCCGAAAGCCTTCTCCTGGATTCAGGCAGAAGGCAATAGTAGGGTTTTCAAGAACAAGTCTTCTGTTCACAAGAAATAGCTGACCACATAGACTCATACTAAATCTTTGAACAAAGACAAATTGTCAGGTTTTGAGGGCTGGACCTGTCAGAACCAAAGTACATAGTTTTGCAGGCAGAATTTAAACACCAAATAATTCAAAAGGAGCTGAGAAGCAACTTCTGTATTTCTATTTATTGTCTTCTTCTGGTGACAAAGCAGTTCTTTATTACACAATCTTTACTGGGGAATTCAGTTGCAATGTGTTACCTAAAGAGGTAAATAAACTTTTGGGTAACCAAGTGGCAGGGCAAGTTATAAAGCCTTTTTCCCCAAAAGTATCCTGTGCTCAGTGAAACTCCCCTGGCACTGACCTATGCACTGGCTGCCAGCCACCTCCCAGAAGAGTAAATGCAGTGTACAAGCTACAAACATGCAGTATGAAGAAAGAGCACAATAGGTACCCAGTTAAGTCTCTAATTTGGGAGAATGATCCACAGTGAGTGTGTGCTGCTGAAGTGCTTTCTTTGGACCCGGGTGTGGAGAACACTGTAAGAAAGCTGTTGTGGTTCGTAGGGTTAATGAGTGTCAGTGTGTAAATACTGGTGCAGTCCTTCTGCTGAGGCAGGGGATGTTTATAGATGGGAAATTTTCAGCAACTATAAATGGAAGGTCTGTTTGTTTTGTCAAAGACACATGGGAAAGGCTTGATCATAACTTTAAAAATTCAATGCTAATAGCTTAAAAAAATCCTTATGTTTCAAAGTACAGCTTACAGTGCCATGGCAGAGGTTCTGGAAGGGAGGCAGCAGAGCAGGCAAGCTGCAGCAGCCCAGCAAAGGCTGACAGCACAGCACTGGTTGGCTCTGCACTTGCTGAAATGCCTGCACGCCTGTGGTTTGCTAAGGAAGCAGCTCACACATAAATCCGTGCTTTTATTGCGTTGGAGTCAAGAGGTGCAGCAGTAGATAACATCACCTGTTGGCACAGGGACAGCAAACAGCAGCTTGTACCTTTCTCCTACAAAGCCATCTGCCCCAGCTGAGTATGATTGACTGAGAAGTCACGTACTCAGTCTCATCTATCTCCCCAGTTGGGGGAGGAAAAAAAAAAACGCAATTCAGGTTTCAGCATTTTTGTAATCCCTCTGAGCCTCCCATTAAATTTGCTCTACTGTGTGGGAAAGGATTAAAGATTCTTTGGGCTCCAAAACACAGTATACAAAAATTAAGTACTTCAGCATGGTCTGTGGTAAGGCAGCAACTAAAGTGTATAGCCTGCCACATAACCCAGAGCAGCAAGTTCTCTTTGACAAGTAACACTTGTTGACAGCTTAAAATTTCTGTTGGTAACACATGCCACAGTTGTGTATGGCCTTTGTTTTAAATATTCTGTATGCAACATATTTCATGAGTGACTTCGAAAATAATCAGAGTTGTTCATATGCTGTTACTAACTTAGCTCAGAGTGCCAAAAGAAGGAAATATTTTCTGGCAAGGAAAACTTCTGTTCCTTTACCAACAGCTTCATAAATGCTCCCTTGTAATAAATATTTCAAGATTAAAATCAATGTGTTACAAGTTTCAGACAAGGCTGTTTATCAAAATTAAATAGTCCATTTCCTAAAAGGCAATATTATTCACATTTTATGTCAGTATGACCATAGATGAGAAATTTTTATTCAAGAGCAGACAGGAATTTTTCCCCACAAAAACTGGTAAATGGAAAATGCCAAAAGCATTCCTTCCCTGATTTTTTAGCCTGACTTGCTGTTAGGCTTCATTTGCACAATATTAAATTCTACTAAATATACCATGCTTAGTGTCATTCAGCATCTAACCTTTTCTGTCCTAATTCAACACTTAAATGTATGAAACTTTTCTATTTTGTGAAAATGACACAGAGCTACTGAGCACCCAGACCTGAAGGAGAAAGCAGGGGCAAGAAAGGGCATAACAGATATTAAAAAGTAGACTCCAAAATCCATACTTTTAAAAATAAATGTTGTCCTCTGCTTTCATTACCCTACTTGCATGAAACTTCTTCCTTCCCCATCTCAGCTGCTAAGCCAAGAGCTGTGTGTGACAACTGCCAGCTGCTCATCCAACCACAATTTACCAATGTTATGGGGCAGACTAGAAAGTGCTGAAGAACAAGAGGAGTTAAAGCATCAGTGTTGCATTTCTGTCATATTTCATTCCCACTTTGCACTAGAAAGCACAAATTTAGCAGGTCTGAATTCATTTCGTGAAAAAGAGGTTGCTCCAGTGTGTGTAAAATGCTACTGCTGATCTAACAACTATTGAACTGCTTTCACCATTTGTAAGGCGAATTAAATTAGGATCCCAGCAAATTAAATTAGGATCCCAAAAGAACTGGAAAATAATACCATGCCATGCAATTTATATCTAGGGTCTCCACCCAAAAAGCATAAGAAATATCTGCTGATTATATCCATATTTATTCTTTTTCATTATATTTGCTTTTTCATTTTTCTAAATGTAGAACCTGCTTGCTCTTTCTCTGTAGTAACTTCTAATGTTATTTTTTGAGACTTTAAACAGTATTCTTCAGTGTCATTATTTCAAGATTTTGTATGTGCTGGTATTTTACGTATTGGTTATTTTTCTTAAGGTCTAGACAAGTGTATTAATTACAAAAAAGAAATGTTTATAGAAAGAAATATGCAGTTATGAAAAAGCTTAATATCTGGGTTGTTCAGTTCCTGGGATGTTTTGTGCAGCCTAAATTATAACATGTTTACTGATATTTTGGTTTGATTTCAGGTTAGCATTGGCCAGCTATACTCCACAGAAAAATTGGTCATTGAGAGTCCAGGAAACACATAGCCAAGAAGAGCCTCTGATCCTGAAGCAGCACTGGACCATCTTAAACATCCTACAATGCTACATACAGAAGTACAAACTCACTGCACATGTCTGAGCTTGTCTATTCCGCAGAAGAAATGCCTGAGAGACTCATTTTTGGCAACCAAAGTACTATTTTCTAATGGGTCACATGTTCTAAGATAAATGGCTGTGATTTATAATGGTATGTAAGATAGTCTTGAAGTCTGTTTGCCTGTGTGTCCCATGTGATGGAGTAGTTCCTGCCCTATTTCGACAATAAAACTTCATTAAACTGCCTGTAACCAGAGACATTATTCTGCTGTTGGCCTTGTCTCTCACTGACCACAAAAAACATGCTAGATTTAAAACCCCTCACCCAGTTACTAAGTTTCTGTTGATCCTGTTGCATTTTAAAATACCCAGCATCTCAATTAAATAAGTATATATTTTATTTAAAGTATTAAGACCAGAGATGGTCAGAATTTTTGTCTCCTGGACTTTGATGCTTTCAAATACAACAAATAGGCTGCATTGTGTGGTTTCCTTGAAGAGCATCCCTTGACATTTCAGGAGGTGACATAAGAATTTCACTAGTTCTTTCTTTAGTTTCCAAGAGTTAAATACCAGTATTGTCCTACTTTTAACAATTAACTGATCAGAATAGCAGAATGTAAGACTTGAATTACTGAGGCTTGGGAACTTTCAAATGTTTTTTCACGACCAAGTCCTTTAATTTGTTGAGGTGCAGCTATTAGCAGAAAGATCCACATCACTTTATGAAAGATTCCCTTTTTCACAAACATAGTGAGTTTTGGCAGAAGATAAAGAACCGAACTGGAACAGTAACTCAAGTGCTGTAAGTCATGAAGTGGCAACAAGCTTTGCCTAGAAAAAGTGGAACACTCAGCATAGCATTTTATTGGTTATTCTTAAATTTCTTAAAATATTCTTAAAGACCACAGATTAATAAAAAAGCAGGCAAAAATTTTGATCAGGTTCTGCTCAAGTCATTACTTTGCTTAAATTTGTTTTCTGTTAGAAATCTGCAGAAAAAATAAACAGTGCAAAGCTGGCATACAGGGAGAAAAAATGTTTCCTTTTATTTCAGTGAATTGTTGTGGTTTTTTTAAGCAGGGAAATAGAAGTTCAAAACTACTTCCATGACACTGTGGACTTTGAAATCCAACCCTTATTTTTCTTGCTTCACAAAATTCATCTTTGTTTATGTTCTTCTGTGTTGTTCATGCTCTGTGAAAACATTACTAAAATGGAGTGTCTAATTAAAGTGTCTAATTTAGAACAAACTCCCATTCCTCACTGCCACTTAAAGTGTATTTTACCATATTGTACAGTTAGATTGAGATGTATAGTAATGGATTTCATATGGACAATACAGTGTACAAAATAAAATAGTGTGTACCTGAGACTGCAAATGTAGCCCCTTCTCAATTTCAGACAAAAAGCAAATACAGTAATAATTCTCCCCCTATTAGGTGTATAAGTATTGCAATGTGATATAAGTGATATAAGTATTGCAATTGCAATTTGCTTTTAGTGAACATTTTATTAAAATGGAATTTAATTACTCTAATAGGTAATATGCATTAGATTCTGTATTTGAAATCTCCACATTCACAACTAGATAATTAAGTGCACTTAAGTTAATGGTGAAAGTGCAGGGGAGGAAGGGTTTGATTGCTCTTTAAGCTTCCAGTCTGCTCACAGAAAAGCAGTAACGTCTTACACTCTCGGCTGACACAGGCTTGGAAGGGCTGCCAGTTTTATACTGTAAGAAACTTGGTTGCTAAAACAGTACATGTAAAATCCTTGTCTAAAACAGCTTAATTACTGGAAGAAGCATTGCATACCATTTCAAGGTCTGAGAATGTATGCTAGGAAGCAAAATAAACATATTTATAAATAGCATAGCCCTGATTTATAAAGAAGGACAACTCCATCGGTAACATTTTTACTATTCAAATCTATTTTTTCACCATATTTGCAAAAAAATAAAGGAATTATTTCAATGCGTAATCAGTTCTTCCACAATACCTTTCCACTGCAGCTGTGGATGGTACGTGCTGTCATACAGGCAGGCAGTCACAGGAACATGAAATGTCTTATTAATTCCCTCCAAAGTATGAAGGAGATTACTTCTCCATTAATGCCTGAAAACTCTGTTGTTAAGTTTTTGTGGTAGATAGAACTGCAGTCCCGGCTCATGCCATCTGCTCCAACCTTCTTTCTCAAGGTTACCACTCAGATTCTCTCTCCTTTTACTTATTTCTACCTTCAGAGGAGCAGTAGCAACCTTCAGGTACAGTCTACAGAGAGGACCATCAAGGTGGGAGAGGGGAAAAGTAATGGGGGTCTGTAATTTCCCTCTGTCCCCAGTCCATACTGCAGAGGGTAAGAGAGCTGACCTTCTCAGTAAAGGACAAATTAGTTCATACTCAAAATTACTGATCAGCTTGTCATAGAATATTTATACTGTACTTATGTAGTATTTATACATTACTTATTAGAAGCAAGGTAAGAATGCCTCTGCTGCTACAGTCCAAAAGTCTGCGTACCACTATCTAGCTTGTTAACAGGAGTGCAAAGCTAGCAAAGATATTATCACTTACTCTTCAAACCCAATGGCATTTTAGATGCTTGTTCTCTGTTTTGGACAGGCCTGTATGTTTCCTTTGCTTGTAACATACATGTAAGTGCACGGTCAGTTAGTGTTCATTAAGTACATATCAGTTGTACATGATTCAAAGAGACCTACAAATATATGTTTTCCTTGCCTGATGTCCATTTTAAGGTATTTTTCCAAAACGTGCCCAGTTCTGTTAACAACAGCTTAACAAATGCTTTATCATTGAAATGCTACAAGCTATGGAAGGAAAATACTTGCTAACCACACTTGGCTTAGGAAGTCGAGCCTAGTTGCAGGCTGGGATGACTTCAGTGTTGTGTTGGTGCTCTGTTCTTACTCTCAGTTAGGGATGTGCTCATCACCACCCGTGGAGAGAGCAGCCTGGAGAGCTGGCAGTGTGGTCCAGCCTCAGAGCTGCTGTGCTCTTACAGCTGCACCTTCTGTGCTTCACCAGTTCCGTTTACGTTGCAATACTCATTAAATCTCTCTTGGCAAGCTGTCAGAAGCTTTGTTGGATTTTGTCAAAGCAGTGTAAACAACAGGAATAGTTAAAACACAAAGGAATGATCCCATGACTTACGTACAATGTCCCCTACAATAAAAAGTATATATTTTTTCCTTAGAACAGAGTGCAATAAATATCTTTACTGATGCTCCAATGTCTTAGCAAAATAAGTTTGCTTTTGTATTATATTTAAAATGTTTTTTTCCCAATCTCGGCATTTTAGCAAACTATTGACCTCAGCAGTATGAACCAAAAATTTGAGTGTGTGCCTATACTGAAGTTTGTCCTTACTTTTACAGGATAAACTTGCAAACAGCACTCTGAAAGGAAAAAAGGAACCATATGATTAATATTAGTAACTGTTCAAAGGACAGGCATTTCTGTTGTGTGCTACAACCACCAAGAAATTTTTCTGCAGTTGAAAGCACAGCTTCAAAATGCCCAGATTTATCAGAGGTACAGATTTTCAGGAGAGAAACCCAATTGGAAGTATATAAACACTTTACATACAGTGTTTAAACAGGATAAGAAGGATTATAACTTACTACTCCATTTTCTCAAAAGGTATTTTTGTTGAAAAAAAAAAAAAACCTTCCAAGTTTCCAGGCTCTAAAAGCAAAATTTTACCCTCTAATACCGGCAGAGAGAATAACTTTATGGAGAAGCACCAGCCCCTCAACTTTACTTCCTGTAATGCAACATAAATGCATCTTTCCCAATACTCAGCACAGACCATACATACACGTAAACAGAGCCATGAAAGAGCTGTGCACTGACTGTTTTCCTGAGTTTTCCATAATGATCTACAGTGAAATCCTGCCATTATTCAAGTCAGGACTATACTGTTCGCTTTGTTCCACTATTCTTAACACAGGCATAATTATTTCATACTCTTGGGAATATTTTGCTTGATGACCTTTATAAAAAAAAAAGAGCTAAGCTCTGCAGCTCTTTAGCTGAGCACTTACGTTCCTGCTTTTTCTTTTTTCACTATTTTATAATGTAAGAATAGTGCATGAGGCCTTAATGTGAAAGCATGGGGAGAAAAAAGAGAGAAGCCAGTAATTCTTCCAAAACTGTGTATTTTCTACAACTGTATAAGGAAAAAATTTGGAACTCTCAAACCTGTTTCACAAACATATGCACCTTCAAAAGATACTGCAGCTTACAGAGGTAACTAAATATGTTTTGCAAGAGATGCTTCTTTCTAAACTACTTACCTTTTTTTATTGCTAAACCAGTATCTACTGAAGCTTTGCAAGAGGGGGAAATAATGGTAATTAGCGCATTCAAGTAACTACTCTTCTGTGTTTGAGAAAAAGAACTATGGAGACCTGTGAAGAATGTACAGGCTTTCTATTGAAAGAGTACACCCCATAAATATTTATAACAGTCTCTGGCAATATGCTAATCCAAGGCAAGTAATTTTCCTTCTCTCAGAAAGAATCATGAAAAAACAATTAAGGTGATTTAATTACTGCCATGCACAGACAGCAGATTTTGAACTCTGGACAGATGAACATTCATCACAGTGCCATGTTATCCTAACCCCATAACACAAGACTCTGAACAGAATGGACAATTAAACCTAGATCATTTCCCTTACCTTCCTGCAGAACTTTGGGCTGGATCCAAATCCTAGGGAAGCCAATAGGAGCAGAAGCCAGACTTCCCAAGTACTGACTGAAAGCTCCAATTTTAAATAAAACAGAAGTGGTTTTCATGCAAGCTTACAGATCTTCATGACACCAAAGTAAATTTAGCTTTGCAGTCCTTTTCTGAATCATTTAAGTCTGAATTTAAAAGTAAGCGTACATGGCAAAAAATTTCTTCAGGAAGATTTAACTTTTATGTCCTTCACAGTTACCCC
Organism: Cinclus cinclus; assembly: GCF_963662255.1. Lineage (NCBI taxonomy): Eukaryota > Metazoa > Chordata > Aves > Passeriformes > Cinclidae > Cinclus > Cinclus cinclus. Next base: position 67,936,682 of record NC_085046.1, read on the forward strand.
TACAGAGTTTCAACTATATTAAACTTCCTTCATTTATATACACCTATAAAACCAGTTATTCCTACCCAAGTCCTTAATCCATGGTGGGGGAACAAAAATCTGCATAAAATAAAAATCTTTGGAGCTGGAGTTTTTCCAAAAGTGCAATAAATCTTGAATTTCTTATTTAGGTTAGGGGAGGGAGCATGTTTATGAGAACATTCTCCAAAAGTTATGCTTTGAATCTTTATGAAATATATTAACAGTAATGCAACCAAACAGAAAGAGTGTTTCACTTAACATTTTACTCTACTGGCCTTTAGATTTTAATGGAATTAAAACTACTTTGTTTTGATTACATTCCTTCGAGAATAATGTTGCAGTTATGCCATGTGTCTCAACCTCTGACCAGGAGTAGGAGCTCTGGGTTTTGCTGATACAGGCTTGCAAACCTTTGATACACACATGGTTCAGCTGGATTTTTACAACTGCTGCCCAGTGTAAACTTTGATAAAGGCTTGCATTTTCATAACTCTCAGTAACTTCAGCTATGGAAATACAGACAACTGTGATTAGGCTGTCTTTGAACCCTGCTTTGGAAATCTACGCTTCTGTAAAATCTTAAGACTAGAGAAATGTACTCTCTGTCAAAAGGTGAGTATGTCTGACTCCATCTACAGGTTTTCTCCTTCTTTTCACAAAAAGTAGTTCTTAATAACAAATAAAAGCACTTTACCAGGTATCAGAGCACAAAAATGTTCTGCTTTAATTAACACAATTAGCAGGATTTTCGATTGGCACTGATTCTCTGACGCACTCAGATTTTACTGTCTAACCTCAGCAAGTACCTTCTTGCATTTTGAATTTCAGGTCACACATCTGAAAAGCACACAGAAACTTTACATGTTCTGGATGTTTACAGTGGACCAGAGAACCTTTCCAGGCCTCTATCACTAGGCACAGCTAGCCAGGATTCTTCTCGGTATCACCTCTGCCCAGACACAGCCATCAGAATATGGCCTTATTCATTTTAAATCCTTTAAATTCTGCTAAGGAAAGATCACTCCCCTCCTTTTTCTGGTGATGTTTCCTTCTTCTCTGAAGCAACTAATAAACAAAGCACAAAATATGGAATGGGCTTCAGAAATCCCAAATATTACATTGCACTTAAATGAAGGCTCCATCTTGACATGGCACTACACATCAGTTTAAGAGCACACTATTTCATTGATGCAGCAATCTGAAGAAAGGCTAATTCATACCAGGTTATCCCATGTAACATCCTATAATGCATGATAGACTTAAACTTGTGTAGGGAAGTAGCAGTTTTTCCCCCACTATTTTCCCTTTAAACCTTTTTTGGCGGGGGTTCACATGTAACTTGAAGGACAACAGTACAAACTTCTGTTTGCCGGCAGAGAATTTTCCCTCTGTGCATTGTCAAAGCAACTGATACAGTCTAAGAGCAGAATGGTTTCTGAAGGAATTAAAAACTTCCTTGTCTCTGGCTGCATTTTCACACTGTGCTGTACATACAGGCTTTTTTGGGAGGAGGGAGGACAGGCTGTGTTGCAGCACCAGTGCGCATGCGAGCAGAACTGCAGGACCTTTAGTCTGAAACTCCCTCTGCTTCGCATCTTTCCCCCAACAACCCCGTTATTAGCTCTGGGTCTATTCCAGCCATCTCAAAAGGCAAACTAGCTGTAGTCTTGGAAATATTCTCAAGTATGGGGAATTTTATAACAAAGCTATATTTTTCTAATGTTCTCATAATAGCCTTTGAGATATTTTATATCTTCAGAGGAAATGAACACCTGAGAAATCTGGTGGTATGCTCTGTTTCAAAAAAGGAAAATGATACTCCATGATCTTACTGAAGACCATACATCCATGTCAGGGAATTTTCTGCACTCTGGCAATGTCTAATCTATTCTTCATTAGCCAAAAATAACCCATATTTTGAGATACTGCAAAAGAAAACAAGAAGAGTCAAAGTTGCAGAAGAGCCAGAACAAAACTTGACCAAAACCCATGTACTTTCTACCCATGCTAGTAAAGTTCACTCACACCACAGCTCTGCTCAAGATGCCTGTCACAGGAGCTTAGAGGGTGATTTGCCTTGTGGCTCTGGCAGGACAAAGTCATTTCCAGCCCTAAATGCTGCTTTCAGATGGGATCATTCCTGGTCAGGAAACACGCACGCGACAGGTTGCAAAACTGTGAAGCTTCCTGTTACATTTTGCTAAATAGAAAACAAAAAACAAACAAAAAAAAGTGTAATGGTGAGCTTTATGGCTTTTTTTAAAACTTTTTTTTTATTCGTACAAACCCATTTGCATTGGTAGTTTTTTGCTTAATTTCAAGAGTTGGGACACTAGTAGTAGTCAGCCTCTAGGCTTGCAGTGCAAGAGTGAAGACTGTAAAATCAATTCAAGTGTTCAGCGCCATGAAGTCCAACTGTGTGCACAACAAAGTCCTTTCCAGCAACATACAAATACAGAAAAATATGTAGCAAAAAAGCTGAATAAATTATAAATACTTGAGAAGTGTGGTGAAAAATGTAACATAAGGAGAGCTGAACTAAGGCACTTGTTTCCACTTGTTACTGTTTCCATTCCTCTCTGTATCTCAGGGTCACTCCTCAATGAGAAGGGTCGTCCAAACCAGACCCAAATCTGAAAATACAGAACCGTGTGTGAGACGCACAACGTCTTTCACTTCACAGTGCACAACTCAAAGGTGTTACCAAAGTTCTCCTGATAAACACAGCATCAGCAAGTATTTTAGCTCCTCCTTCGTCCTGGTTTTAGACTTGTCAGTTGTGTGAAAAGAAGTCACCAGTCTATTTTAAGCAAAAGCATTTCTGCAGAAGTCCCTGTTGGCTGCTATTAGCCAGACGGGATGTACATGCGAGCCTGGGGAGCGGATTCAAAGTGTGTTGAGTGACAAAAACCAGGGCAGCCCAGTCCAGCCCCAGATCCAGCCCCAAAACAGAATGCCTGCTCTTCAGAGCCGCCGCAGCCATGGCAAAGGTGGGACGGGCACACAAGCCTGTCACGGGTTTGACAGGTGCTCACAACAGTGAATCGTGTTGTTACCGAGTCCATTGAACTAAAAGAAAATAACAAAAAAAGGACAAAGCACACCACTGCTGTCGCAGTACTGTGTCTTTCAAATGGATCTGAGAACAGGAAAACTGGGATCCTCAGTTAAATCTGTAGCGAACACGCCACCAAGATCTCACACGAGTGCTGTTGAGTAACCGGGTAAGTGGAGTCAAGCCCAAATCAAGACCTCAAAAATTCACTTCAAGAGGGGAAAAGCAAAGCCCACGCTACTCAGTCTCCTTACTCTCTCGCTCTCTCTCTCTCTCTTTCAAAAAAAAAAAATAATAAAAAGACAAAATCCAAAAAGGAGAACAATTCCACAAGCCACAGCAATGCGAGCCTACGCACATCCATCTTTCGCTGGCAGAAACGGAAGCTCCCGCTTAAAAATCCCCAGACTTGGGGCAGTCCCCGGGACGGGGCCCTGGGAGCGCCGGCTGTCTCCCTCCCGAGCCGGGCCTCACTCCGGGCGCGGGGTGCGGCCGCCTGCCCCTGCCCGGCCGGGTGCCCTCGGCTCCCCTCGCCCGCCCGCCCGGCGTCAGTAGCGGGGGGCGGCGGGGGCCGGCGGGGCGGCGGCGGGGCCGCCCCCGGGGCAGCCGCAGCAGCGCAGCGTGTAGTTGCGGCCGCCGTTGTTGTCCCAGAACTCGCCCTGCGGACTGCGGTAGCGGATGGCGAAGTGCAGGGCCGAGCCCTCCCGCAGGCTCGGCGGGACGCACAGGGTGAAGCCGTAGCGCTCGGCCGGCGGCTCGGGGGGCAGGGGCGCGGCCGGGACGTCCACGAAGGAGAGCCACTCGTTGAAGGTGTAGCGCACCGTCACCTCCTTGGGGCCGGGGCCGCCCAGCACTTGCACCGTGCCCCGCACGTCGGTGGGCGCCGCGGGCCGCCCCAGGCGCTCCAGGCAGACGCGCTGCCGCCGCAGCCGCTCGGCGCCGGGCTCCCCGCCGTCGGGGAAGTCGGGCACCAGGAGCAGCGCGGGCGGCGGCGGGTCGGCGCCGGGCGGCGGCGGGTCCCGCTCCTCGCCGGGCGGGCTCTGCAGGTGCGACAGCGCGGCGGGCGGCACCTGCGGGTCCTCGGCGTCGCTGAAGTGCTTGACGCTGGCGAGGCTCAGCCCCAGCGAGTCGGCGAACTGCACCCGCTTCTTGCACTTGCCGCAACAATCTTCGCCCGCCGCCGCCTCCCCCTCCTCTTCCTCCTCCTCCCCCTCCTCCTGCCGCTCGCCGGGGCCGGGGGACGGCGGCCGCCCGCAGCGGCGCAGCTCCAGCAGCCCCGGCCGCTCCCCCGCCGCCTCCCGCTTGGCGTCGCGGGGCACCGTCGGGGCCGCGCCGCGGAGCCGCCGCTCCTCGGCCGCCAGCTCCTGCCGCGGGCGTGCGGGGCTCGCCATGGCGGGGCGCCCCGCTGGGCCCGTCCCGGCCGCCCCTGTGCCGGCAGGCGGACGGGCCGGCACCGCTTTATCCGGCGCCCCCGTCGCAGGCCCCGGGCTGGGGGCGCGCCCCCCCCGCCGGCCCCGGAGCCTCCCCGCGGGGCCGGGGCCGGGTCTGGGGCGGCCGCGGGCGGGGGCGGGACCTCCCTGGACGGGCAACGCGGAAACAGCCGCGACGGGCGGCCCCGCACGTCCTCCCGCCCGCCGGGGGCCGCCGTTACCAGGGCGCGGAGCAGCGAGCAGCGAGCAACGCTCCGAGTTTTACGGGCTTGGAGCAGAGACGGGCAGCGGGGAGAGAGCCGCCCCGCCCCGCCCCGCACACCCAGGCCGGGGGGCTGCTGGAGCAGGCTTCGTTAGTACTGCGATTAATTATTTATTGTGATCACCATCGCCGTCGTCGTTATTCAGGCTTCCACCCGTCGGAGGTTCACCGAAGAAAGAGCCCGGAGGGTGACGATCGAGCAGAAGCACCCCAGCCGCAGGCTGGCATCGCCGAGGAGTTCCATCCATTCAGGGAACGGGAGGCGGTGGGAGGTGAGCGGCCCCTCGGGACCGGGGCTGAGCCGCCGCCCTCCCCGCCGGCCTGGGCGTAAGAAAGGCTGGGTCAGTGCTGCCCCTGAGCCGCGCTCGTCTGCTGCTGGGAGTTTGTGAGACCCCCCTGCTTTCCTGTGTAAAACAGTTACCCACCATCCCAACTGCAGAGAAAACCTTTGAGACCAGAGCTCGAGGACAAAACCCCGAAGGTAAAACAAACTCCGAAGGCATTAACTTTTTAAAGTACGGTATGTTTTGCAAGCAGATCTCTACTTTTTACCCACACCCGGTACTAATTGTACTGTTACTTGTGTAAAATCAAGTTCGAAGGCTCAGGAGGCATACACGTGTGTGCAAACATCCTTCTAGAAGGCCACGCTATCTCCAAAGTTTCCAATTAAAAACAGAAAATCAAGAAGGGAAAACAAAACACAGGAATTGACGCTAAATAAACAAAGAGAAGTAGTATCCCTCGCAGTTTTATTTTGTAGGCATGACGTATAGTAAACAGCATCCTAAGTAGGATGAGGTCCATATCTGAGAAGTTTCCAAACTTGATTCTATACATTGTGCGTGCCACAGCTATTGTCTGGGGTGATTTGCACGGATGATTGTAAAAATACTATATTATTAAACTTCCCTCCATTTTCTCATGGAAGAGACACCAAAAACATATGCAGACAACCCAGTGCTTTTTGAAGCAACGTACTCCCACTATGGATTTAGCAAGGAGGTTTTTTGTTTGTTTTGCACAGGTTGTTTTATTTTTAGCATCAGTCTGGTTGCCAAAAAAGCAGTCTCCCAGTGTGAGCGAATACACTGCAGTTCAACTGAGTGTGCAGTCTGGGTGTCACAGAGGAATGAATGTCAAAGCAGCAGAAACATCACCAAACAGTTTCTCAGCAGACACTGCTGTGAGGGTATTCTTGCTACACCTTGACAGAAGAGCTGCAGGGCGAGCAGTGCCGGACATTTGTTTGTTGTTCAGTTTAGGGCATTGTAAGAAGAGGAACGAAGGAAACCATCCTGGCTGACACCTGCTGTGCTGGTGGAAACCATGATGAACACCAGTTTGCCATCGTCTGCTGATGACCAGCTCTGCTGGGAGCTGCCGGGTTTGGCAGGCCGTTGGCTAAACCCTTCAAGGGAGCCTGGTCTGCTCCAAGGGAGCTGGTGTGCCACCATTTCAGCCCTTCGAATCAAGCAGCCTCAACTTAATGTTGCTAAACCACAGACCATGGTCCTGAGTTACTCAGCTGACCTCCGTGGTGTAGCACAGGAAGGAGGAACACAATTGTCCTCTTCCTGGATGTGGCAGTAAAGGTGCTGGTGTCACCTGTTTGCATCCTCACTCCCAACCTGCTGGTGTCTCTAGCAGAGCAGTGGACGGAAATGTTGGGTCTCTCCCAAAGTAACATTGACTTGATGAAAACAGGTTGCAAGCACTTTGTTACTTGTGCCTGGAAGCGAGACCTCCTCACTCACCTGTCTGAGGCTTGTGGCACCTCAAATTACCAAGCTGGAAAGAAGAAAAATGAATAGATGATGTGCATAGATGATGTGCAGGATGAGTCCTGCACATCATCTATTCATTTTTCTTCTTTCCAGCTTAGTACTTAAAATATGTTCAAGAACCCTAACCTAAAATACAACACTTCTACTTTAATTTCTTGAAGTGCTATCTATTATACGGTGAGGAAAGCAGAAATGAAGAAACCAGCCCTTACTTCCTCATGTGGAAGCTATCCCAGCCTACCAGATCATTAACAAATGTTTTAAACAGCAAATGGGAAAAAATGTGCCATTTGCTCATAAGGCAAAACCATTTGGACTACTAGAAATTTCAGAGTAATGTGAAAAGTTTAAGCAAAATAAGGGACAGCAAAAAGATAAAACAACTGTAAATATTGATAAGAGTTAAGTAATATGGTAGCAATTAATACACATTTCTTACATGCTCCATAACTCTGGGAGATAGGCCTGCAAAAAGAACTACAATTCATAGAAAAATAAGCAAAATAAGTCAATGAAGCCATATTGCAGGAAAATAATTAAAATCAGGCAATTAACAGCACACAAACTCATATTTCAGTGGGAATCAGTTGCTACCATTTTGAAAGGAGTAATTTAAAATCAGGTAAACCTTTAAAACAGATGTTCAACTACACACCAAACCCTGCCAGACGACATTAGTCAGGGAGGCATTTAGTATTCTCTTACATGTTTTAAAATAGCTTCTCCTAAAAGAATGGTGCAAACCAGGTCTCAGGGTCTAAGCACTATTTACCACATTTGCTATTAAAGAAAATGTTGTGTGGTAAAAGCTGAGGGATTTCCTAGTAAAAGAGAGATAGCATTATTAGCAGCCATGAAGCTTTGTGCATTCCCTGAGCTAGGATCAGATATGTTTAGGGTTATCAACTACACACAGGATCGACACAGCACTTTCTTTCATTTCCCTGCTTCTTGTTTCACAACAGCCCACCTTCACCCCATCCCGCAATCAGCATACACATTTTGCAGAAGCATTTGCATCCTAAGATGATTTCTGAAAATGACGTTGAAAAAAAGAATGCAAAAATCACTGGTAAGCAATCCATGATATTGTTTTTCAATTCTCACTATGAATGCATGGGAATATATTTCTCTGGACCATTAGATCAGTGATTTTGGGCTGGAGCTATATTTGATATGGAGTTTGATAAATTGGTCAAGCTGCTTGGATCAAGTTGTTATCATTTGAACAGAAAATTAATGTGAAAATATTTGTTTGCAGACACCCAGAGTCAAGTAACTGGAGGAATCTGTGGATTCCACTCAACCTCACAATGTAAAACAGAAACCCATTCAAATACTGTTCATAATTTCTTTTAATGCACTTTTAATATTACCTTCAACCCCAGGGCTAGCAGATTTTCCAATTAGTCCAAGGTAAAGTATTCAATTTTTTGGATGTACCTTGTTCAAATATGCCAGATCTCTCCAATTTCCTACTTATGTGTTAGATCTCCAGTGACAATAGCTTGTCAGAAAATGTGAATGAGTCATAACTTGTAAGCCCTATGAAACAATTTACAGGGATTTAGAAATAGTCAGGGATTATAACAGTTCACACACAAAATTAATACCACCTTTTTCAAATGCTAGCAGCATTCATTCAAACAATATTGTTGCTTTGCTTTGAAAATTATGTAGCTCTTTAACCCAGTTTTAGCAGTCTTTTTTTTTTGGTACAAAAATACCAGCAAGGATATTAATAGCCTCCTCAATTATTAAAAAAAAAAAAATGCTCCCTATCCCATATGAAATTCTAGCTTCTCTGTGTTTCTAATAAAGATAGGATTTTCAGTTTATTATGTTTATGAGGATGGTCAAACACTGAGAAACTCAGTTGATCTATACAATATGAATAGGAATTATTCATGAGTTAGATTATTAGACCTAATTTTCTTCTTTATTTAGGAAAACCAAGCAGCTGTATTTTAAAAAGGTATGCATTAGGTCCGAAATGGAAGCAAATAGATGGAAGTGATTACTTTAATTTCCAAATCTTAAATACAGATATTTTAATGTAATTTCTGCAGGATGCCCAGCAAGCAAAACCCTTCAGAGCTTTGAGTCTCTCAGGCAGCACTTTTAGAGATCTTTCTGTATAGGTTTTCTTGTGTCTCAACAGACTTTCATCTGATGCTCCTAATGAGATTAAATGCATGAAAATACCCCTATTCAGTTTTTCTGAACTACAGCAATGGCTGTGTTTCTTATAATGATGTTGAATATCCTTTTCAATTACTAAGACCAAGTCTTTGGCAGTAAGGCAAGGAATGTCTCCTCATTTGGGTGAAATGCTGACCTCCTCGAAGGTGGAGTTTTGCTTTCATTGATTTCAGTAGGTCCAAGATTTCCCTACATCTATATATACATATATATATATATATATACACACATATATACATATATATATTTATACATCTGGTATAAAATCACAGCCATTCTTCGTGATAAGTAAATATATAGTAATGGCACAAAGAATTCTAAATTCAGAATGAAACTGGCATTAACTGTGACAAAACCACGTTGCACAAAAACTTTCCATGCACTAAGATTTCAGAAATACTGCTTTCATCTTATGGTTCATAAAGGTGTCAAGATTGGTTTAATGCCTTTTGTATTTATAAGGTATTTATCTAAACTTTTTATGTTCTAAACTTTTTATGTGGTACACTGAAAATCTTAGGCCATTTGTCAAGCTTTTAATTTGTAAATTGTATGGTTATAAAAACCCCCTCCCATGTACAAGTTGTCATCCTGCCTTCCTTATAGGCTGTTGTTGCATTTCAACAATTTAACTCAAATAAACACTCTCTGAAAAGGAAAAGTTCAGATTACCAGTGAGAAAAAATGGTTTCAGCTTCTAAAGGGTATTCACAGCATAGGAGCTGAAAAGGGTTTTGTTTTATGGGTTTTGTTTGTTTTAATGTGGATCTCCAGAAAGTTGCAGAACCGCATCTCTTTCAAAAGTTTCTGATGAACACTAGGATCCAGGTTCTCACATGTAAAACCTCTATGTTTATGTGGGGTTTTGTTTAGTTGTTTCAGGATTATTTTTTTTTCCAGTTTAGGAGAAGTATAATTTGGTCAAATTCTTGCCCTACATTATGCTAGTACACTGCTTTGGGCTTGAGTGAGGAAGAAACTCAGAAGCTCAGAACCTAATCTTACCCAGAGTAGGTTGATATAAAGGACATTCTACCCCCAGAACTATTGCTGAAGTATTAAAATAATTAACTTTTTTTTCTTGCCTTCTTTCTTAAGTTGCTGGATTTTGCTCCTGCCCTGCCACCTAGCAGCCTGCCTTTGGAAAACATAACCCAGTATCTTCTTAAAATTCTGTAAGGAAACTTATTCAGACAGAAGATGTTTACCTCTTGTCTAAGGACACTCAGAGATTCCAAATGTTTTACACACCCTCCAAAATTAACTACTAGAAAGGATATAAAACATGACAAAACAACACATCTCTAGATCACCTTTTTGAGTTGTTAGCACATGACTATTACATGTCTGAGTCATTAGGTCCCTCCCCACTTCTTTGCCCCCTCTAGCATTAGATTTTTTTTACCCATTGCAATTGCAACATGAAAATGGAAAGCAAGGTGAACTTGTAGCCACATTAATTCTGTTTTGTATTTTTGTGTTTGCCTTTGTTACAAGCAGCACTCAATAGCTCACTCAAAATCAATAGCGGCATGAACTCATTTGGTCTCTCCCAGGATAACAGAATTTGCCAGCTGGTCAGAAGGACCTTCGTGACGTCAGCTGGCAAAACCTTGCTGGGCTTTAGAGTCGTGTTTGACGTGGCACAATGGAATGCTAACCTGACCTCATCAGCTCAGGTACCTCCCTGTCCTTTGGGAAAACACAGTTGGGCAATCTAGCCTGTTCTAACAACTCCTGGCAAATGCAGGCCAACCTTTTCAGTCCAGCAGTCACAGCTGGATAAGTTGTACATCAGCCCCATTTCTTGGGTCAAAAAGGGAACAGGCTTCCAAGCAGTCTTGCTGTATATATGCTACATTAACATTTGTTAGCTTGAATGTGTGTTTTTTCACACTGTCGAAAAAGGAATAAATTCAACCACGTCTCTCTGCATTTTCCCCAACTGCCTCAGTTACAGTCAGTTCTCAATAGCTCAGCTATAATACCAGATAGCAAAACAGGTATCTGATAGGGTATATCATGTAAAGAGAGAGAATGTTTATCACAGTCAGTTATATAGTTTCTCATGACTTACGAATATCATAACTTCAATTAATGTATATAAAAACCAGTGACTAGGAATCTGTAACACAAGATTGATAAAAGCACACAACTTCAGAGATTAATTTCAGTGAATAAAATAGATTATGTAGTGGGTTGAACACAGAGAGGTTTGCTTTTCTAAAGACTGCTAATAGTTTTTACAGTAGGAAAGAAAAAAAAGAAAGAGCAGAAATATGCAGTGCTTTAATATTCCTGTGCCATTGTAATAAGTGAGCCTGCACTTGAAAACTCTCAAGTGCATGAATAAGAAATGGGACTGCATGATAAGAGCCTAACCCTGTAAATGCAAATAACTGGCACAATAGCTGTCATTAACAGTACACAAATAAAAATCGCTGAAGTAGCCATCTATGAATGCAGGGATGCTAAGTCCTGCATCACCAGAAATGAAAATAGAGAGTTTTCTATTTCATTGGCTATAAAAACAGGTAAAGTCCCCAGTCCTAGAGAGCTCAGTTCCACAGCTTCAGCACCTTCAGCAGGAAAGGCAGAAAAGAAGCTCCATCTGGTGGTGTGGCTGATTGTAATTGCTTTTCAGTTTCATCTGATTGCAAATACATTCCTCTCCAACAACAAAATGAAAAATTGAAATAATATGTAAAAGATCACCTGTCATGCAAATGGAACCGGCGTTATCTAACATCTTTAATATCTTTAAAATCAGAAAACATTCTAAAACCTGGACTTTCTATTTGAAGCAAATCAGAGTTGAAGCTTTTCAATACAACACACACACATGATCCTATCAGGGTAGTAATCTAACAAACATGAAGGGGTGCATTAGCACATTTCAAGAGGTGACCTACTGCAGCCTGGGGCAGGTGAACATGAAGTCAGGGTTGCTGCTGCACCTGTCATATAAAACTTTATTATTATTATTATTATTATTATTATTATTATTATTATTATTATTATTACTACTACTACTACTGGTACTATTTGCAAATATTTGCTGAACAAACTGCAGCGATGCTGGTAGTCAGGTAAAATGATTTGACCTAAGCTTACAAGTAATTTTACCATGTTTTTAATTCTAAGTATCTGTGTACACGATTTCAGCAAAGTCACGGCTTTGCAGGACTGGGAAACATGTTCCCCCAGGTTGATGTTATCAAATGTAATAAGCATTGAATAAGCATTGTAAAGTATAAGCCTAATTGGGCAGATGATACTAGGTGGAGCCTCTGGAATTCTATGCTTACTTTCACGCACAAATTCATGTCTGCTACTGCTCCTTCAAGAACCCATGGAAATTTTCTCAAGACATGTTCCTAGTCCAAGTTTGTGTTAAACAACAGCAATTTTAAACACAGATGCACATAAACCTTGTTCTGTGGACTCAAGTAAATAAAATGGGCTTTGTCTACTCTTCTGTAGTGCCCACATTTCAAAGGGCAATATGCTGCATTTCATCAAACCAGTGTGTCATTACTTCTTTCCTAAGTAGTAGAACAGAGCTTAATATTAATTACCCACAAAAAAACACGTTAAAAGAATGATGGGAATACAGTTTCAAGCATCAATACACTAAAAATTGCCTGAAGTTATGTTTCCTTTATAACCTTAATGCAGCCTTTTTTTTTTTTTTTTAGCCCACCATTAAGGTTACAGCCTTTAATTATGCATTTTGAGACCATTTTTCTTTCTGGACTGTCTCATTAAGCACATAGGATAGACAGCTACTTAATGGTGTTGTCACTGCTTTCCTCCACATTGCTCAAAGTGTAGCTGCAGGCCTGACCTATTGAACAGTATTCCAGTCCTGCTCTGGAGATGTGATCAGATTTCCTCACGGGATCCTCCATTGTGATCAGCACCACAGGATCTTCAAGTGCTTCAGAAACAGAAGTGTTCCTGATTGTTAGCATTAGAGAGCTGAGCTGCAGAGAGGTCAAGGTAAAAAGTGTCCCTTTATTCTAAGTGCTCATTTTGGAAGTATGAAACTTGACTTTTGAAATTGCTTATAAGAATAGAAGATTTTTCATGGACTCAGTGCATTACTCCTTTTGATTTCAGCTAAAGCTCAGTATTTCTGAATCTGATTGCTTGGGTTATTGGGCCAGTATGCATTAGGTAGTCAAGTTAGTTTGAGCGATTTGCATAGTACTGCCCGGTGCTTAATGTCTGGAGCAGCAATAAAATTTAGTCCCTTTAGGCTAGAAAATCACTTGCCTCTGTGGCAGGACCATCCTTTCCCTTCATGCATTCTTTGTAATTTGAAGAAAATGAAGTCCAGGTCCTCCAGCCATGTAATATGTGATCATGGCATTAAAACCTTACTGAAGAATATTATCATTATTGATATCACCATGAATTGGAATTGCAACCTTAATAAAGCTCTTTTAGACCTTTTGTTCCTACTGGCTTGGCACAGTTCAGGGCAGTTCCTTTTACAAGTCATCTGCAGATAATACATAGTTCAATACACTTTCATACAGTAAATATTTAAGAATAAGTTTAGCAAAATATGTTTCCTTTGCTGGTATCTAGACTACTAATTTGCTGTAACTCCACTTCCGTCTCCATTTTTATATCCAACTAAAACAAAAAGACAAATCCCATGTCTCCTATTTGTTTTCACTCCCAAACTGAGGAGACATTTAAAGGCTGCTGCTTCCATGATTCAGTACAACTTTTCTAATGTCTCTGTAATATGATAGACTGTGAATGCAACCTAGTGGTGCCAAAACTGAGTTGTTTATCTTTTTACCCTGTGAAGCAGAAGGACTCACTTCAGTTTGAAAATACTTCAAGAAGTCACACTGTGAGGAGTTCAAAAACAATTCAGTTGAAAGAAGACACTTTGTTTTCAAAATAAAGATGTTCTCGAGGAAGAAGAAGAAGAAGAAGTGGTGCCATTCACACTCTGCTCCGTCTCCCATCCAAGAAACAGAAGTGCCTGAGCACAGTTAAAGTGAACAGGAAGTTTTCACTGTTCCAAGTTACCCTCCTCCCAACAGCAGTAAGTCCATGGCTGCCCACTCATCCCACTGAAGTTGTTGCTTTGATTTCTGGTAGTTAATGTCCCTCTCCTGTACATACCACTACTTCCTAATCACATAAGCAGTGCTACCCAGACCCCTTCCATCTGAGCATTTAACTTGCAAATCTACAGATAACTCAACAAGAGCAAGATTGGCCAGACTAGTCTTAGGGAACCAATATTTTGAGCCCTTAGTTATCTTGTGAATTATTAATCATGCTGGAGACATGAGGAGGAGCAATTTAACAACCAAGGGGGATTAATGAATTGATAAACTGAGCAAGACTTTTAAGAGCAATGGATTAATTTTTGTTGTGAATATTAAAAGGATTCAGTGATTAAAAAAGCTAAATTACCTCAAAAACCTATTTCAAGAGTAATTTTCTCTCCTTTGCAGTTTTCCTTTTTTACCTGTTGTGTTTGAAGATCGCATTTAATTTCACTTAATTTTATATGTTGTTTTCTAGTTATCCTGGCAAATGAAATAAAAATGGCATTTCTTATTTCTCCCACAAGAAGGATGCATTCATTCCCCAACAGAAATCACTTCCTTTGCACTCCAAGAGCAAAAAGTTTATCTTGGCCAAAGGCAGAGTGTTTTATTTAACTGTGATGCCTGTCTTACTTTCTAATTTGAAAATTAACTACTGCGCAAAATTCTGTCTCTTTCCTGCCATATGTTCAGGGGATTGTCTTATCACTATGGTTTACAAATGAACCCATGTAGTCATCATTTCTTGGTTCACCTTACAGAACAGGAAGAACCACAAAGTTTTGTCACTCAGCTGCAACAGGTTGCAAGTCGCCTTCTTTATTTTTCACCTTTAAATGCAGTGGATAAAAGCAGTGAGGTGGCCACCTTTCCATGTGTTCTGCAGAGAGCTCTAATTCTCCAGGCAACCAGTGAAGTCTAAAAGTTTATTTGAGATGCCATGTCTTCACACTGATCCAATTTTTGCTGTTTGCTTAATTTAACGGATTGTGCAGTTTCTTATCTGGATTTTTTGCCTAAAACAAAAACCCAGGCACATACAAAGGTTTGCCTGTTCCTTAACATGTTCCCAAACAAAGCAGCACCTACAGGAAGAAGTTAATCTGAGTGCAATCTACTAGACAGCTGAATACAAAGTCATGAATTCTAAATACGAAATTAATTTTCCTTCTCATCATTGCTATCAGTAGCATATTTTGTGTCAATGGGTTGTACAGGCAAAGAGCCAACTTGCAGTGGCGGAGCTTTTATTCAAAATTTTTTTTCAAACACTCAGGCATGAAAAAATAATAGAGGAAATCTCACAAACTTTTCCCAGTTGTTTGGATAAAACTGCATTTATAGAAAATAGAATTGTTTTAAATTCATCAAAAATTAAGTTTAAACCATAATCCCCAGATTGCTGTTCTTTGAAAGTAGCATTTTTAATATTTCCTTTGAAATATGGGCTTAAAAAAGAAATGCAAAGACCTCAGAGTCATTCTGGACAAAAACCTAACCAAACCAAACCAAACAAACAAAAAAAAAAAAAACCTAAACAAAACAAAAACAAAAACAACAAAAAAAGAAACAACCAAACAAACAAAAAAAAAAGTAAATGAGAATGTGAGTATGGACATTCATGGGAAGAAAAATAGAAAAAGGAGATTAGAACAGGCTGCTTGCATAACAACTTAACTGTGCATACCTCCCAGGAAGGTGCTTGGGAGGCCTCCAGTCTTCAAAATCATGGGGACCACAGGAAAAAAATAACCTCATGTCTGTAGTGTTGGCTTCAACTCACATATGCATACATATTTCTATGTTTATACTCTTATCTGCGTTCCTGGCTTCTCATACTACTCTCATGTGTTTGTAGTCATATCTGTGTGTGTATTTACCTTAACTTGATGGTCAACCTTCACATAGTCTTCTAAAAACTTCCTGTACTAAACTTGCTTCCATTGTTCCTATGAGCCAGTTTAACATTGGCCTAGTCGGAAGGTGAGGGAAGGGATAATATTTTTAGTGTACTTCTAGGTTGAAACTTTGAATCTTGCTTCAATGAAGTAAATGTACAATTTTCATTTTAAACTTTTGATAATACCACACTGGTCTTAGATCTTGCTGAAAATACTACTCTTACCAAAGAATGTGGTTTTGGTTTGTTTGTGGGTTTTGGTCTTTTTTTTAAATATTGGGTTATTTAAAATACTACACAGTTTCTGTTGCTTGATTTCACAAATAATATTAGGGAGAGAAATTGTGAATCCAGGCACTCCAGTAACTGCTTTTGGAGAACCTATGGGTAGGCAGGGTGCCTGAGGCACACTCTCCACCCAGCCATAGAGAAACAGGCTTCCAGCTGGCTGAGAGAACAGGCTGCTCTCCCTGTGACTTTCTTCCTCTGCTGGCACCATCTCCAGCTTCTCTGTGCTTGAAACCAGCAACCACGCTGGCTCCGATGTTGCACTGCAAAAGGATGATTGAAATTTTACTGCACTAAACTTGCAGGGCCAAACTTTGGCACCCATCCTTGGTGGGAACAACTACAGCCAGCCCCACACAAAACTGAGGTGCAGTGCAACACAGGACCTTTTATAATTTGGGGGTGTCAGAGAAACACCCTAAGTCAGAGTTCAGCAAGGGAAAAATGCCAGTGGCCTTGCAATCCCAATACTTATTAATTACATGCAGTAATATACAAAAGAATGAACAATAACAGGTACAAGTAGTAATTTATTAGTATTAATTTATTGGTGGGAATGGCAAATTGGAGCAGTCTGGAAGTTTGAGCTGTGACAGGAAGGAAGTACTCTGCACTGATCCTAAGAGAAAATGCACCCTACTTTTAAATTTCTGTGCCATCTTTTTTTCTTTTCTTTTCTTTTCTTTTCTTTTCTTTTCTTTTCTTTTCTTTTCTTTTCTTTTCTTTTCTTTTCTTTTAAAGGTGTGGACAGGAAGGAATGCTTAGTTATATTTTCTCTTTGCTTTGCATTCTGTATCTTCATGATGGTGCATTAAAGTGACTGTGATTTTCTGCAATCTCAGGAACAGCACTAACATTACTAGAAATAAAATGTTCTAAGGATATTATCAAGACAATTTCTGCAATTGATATCCTTTTAGCATATCAGGTCATATAACTGGGAAAATTATGTACAGATTGAGAACAAAACTGCTCTAATGAGTTTAACACCATCCTGTTAATTGGTTACTCAGTTTGAGGGGAAATGGTGTCTGTTACCTGTGGAAAATGCAGCATTTTCCCTATTTGTTATGGTATCTTTACTGTCCATGGAAGGTCGAGTTGGGTGTGGAAGTGTTCCCTAGGATGTTTCCCAGCAGATGAAGGGGCAACCAGAGGAACATGGCCACAGTTTCTTACCTACTGCAAGGAAGTGTGAACAGAAAACAGAGTACATGTGCCTCATATTAGCCATAATGTGAAGGACAATTAATTTGTTTAGGAGGAGAGAGAAAGTGCATGAAAATTCCCCACTATTATGCAGGACCCTGACAAAATCTGATCCTTGGGAGGCAAGTGAAGGTGATAACCCTGCCTGAACATAGATGAAACACACTCCTGCTCCCCAGAACCCTGCTGGAGGAATTATCCCTCTCTTCTTCTACCACTGTAATACCACAAAACTGAGTGAGTAGGTTTCTCAGATTACCGAGGGTTTAACTCTAAGGAAAACAGTTCAGATGGTTGTTTAGGGGTTTTTAATGGCATTTCAAACCAAATCAAATTTGGCCCATGGTTAGCATTCACAGATCTTCCTGGCTTGAATGGCTGCTTTGGGGAGTAGCTCGGCAGAACAAGTCTGAGTGGGACCTTTTTTTGCAGTCCATCACTGCTCTGAATGTATGGACTAAAGTGTGTAAGAAACGGGATCTCAAGTAAATTGCTGTTTTTCAGTTTTATGCATTTTATTATTTTTAGATTAAAACGGTGCCAGAGGCACATGATTGTTTTTGTTTTGCCAAGTACTAATTATAATAGCCAAGGTTAAAATACTTATACAACTTCCTTCTCTTCTGCGGTCAACACTATTTAAGAAAAACAGTGACTGAAAAGCAAAATACTTTGATTCATCTTAAAGACACAAACCAATATCAAAAATCTGTAACAAATACTTGTTTAGATTTGATTTAATGAAACTCTTAAGGATTTTAATAATGTTGTTTTTTAAATCAGAAAATCCAGCATTTAAGACAGTTCTTCCATAGTGAAAAAAGTATATACAAGAAGCAGCTGGGCTTCACAAAAGGAGGTACCATACCTAATGTGAAGATCAGACTTTTCTTTCCAAACTGTCATTTTATACAAAATCAGAATCAAATTTCACCAGTCCCACCAGGAAGTATTTGAGAGATCCTTCCATATTCCAACCTATTACCACAAGTTGCCTCAAGGCAATCCTTTCCTCTTTGCTATATCCTGTAACTGTCTTTAAGCATGCAGAAACTAAATTGCTGTAAAACTGCATTACCCTGTCACAGGTTTGAAGTCCTTTGGAAAATTGTGATAGATTTACACCTTAAATTATTTAAAATATTTAAAGTTTAAAAGGTCTTTTTTTAACCATATAAAGAAATCCCACACCAAATTACTCATAAAACTGTACTAACAACTGTAAAAATGTCAGCATTAACTAACAATTTGTATACGCACACACACATATGTATGTATACATGATTTATGTCTAGTTTAAAATTTGGGAAATTCCATATGTTACAACACAAGACTACTGGACTTCTAAATGGGGTTTTTAATGTAGTCCAGTGTCTTCAAGGAGTTCTCTATAACATACATACTCCATAGTAGGACAGCCAGTATCTATGACTAAGGTGGGTTAAAATTAATTGCCTGACATATGAACCAAACTGACTGAACAGTGATGTGAATCCTTCAGTGCTCCACTGTGCTGCAGAGAACTACACTCCTGCCAGAATCCATAAAATACTGACTTAACACTGAATATGCAACCATGATCTTGACTCTCTTGACCCTTCCCCAGCATGATTTTTTCCTCAATTCTCTTCCCATCCGTTCTTATCCCCAGCAGAAAGCTTAAATTTTATTAGCATAGAGAAGCTCATAAAGAGCCCAAACACAACCCACAAAAACAGCCCCCTCCCCCGGCCAAAAAAAATTAATCAAATCAAACAAACAATTAAAAAAAAAAAAAAAACACCCTCCAGCGCTGCTCTGAGTATAGCTGAGATTTCCTGCCTGACTCTCGGGGTTTATTGATCAGAGGCGTGAACTTTTCATCCCTTCGGTAGCACAGGCTTCCCGGTGGCCGCAGTGCGGGG
This sequence comes from Cinclus cinclus, assembly GCF_963662255.1. Taxonomy (NCBI): domain Eukaryota; kingdom Metazoa; phylum Chordata; class Aves; order Passeriformes; family Cinclidae; genus Cinclus; species Cinclus cinclus. Next base: position 67,955,821 of record NC_085046.1, read on the forward strand.
CTGTGTGCCCGCAGAGGCTTCTGCCCGCGGGTGTGAGAGCAGCCCACAAGAACCGGGCAGCTCCTTCCCCGCTCACGTCGGCGTGCTTAGAAGGCTGCTCTGATTACACAGCCCTTTGTGGTTCCAATAATTCATAATCCGCTCCGATTTATACAGAATTCAGCCCTCCTGCCCGGCTTCGCCTCCAGGCAGGGCACAAGCGCCGATCCGCGGTGTCCCGGTGTCACTCCAGCACTCGGGAAGCTGAAAACCCTGGAAGGCGGCGGCCGAGGCGGCCTGACGAGCCAGCTGCACTAGCGGCTGTGCTGGGTTCAGAAACAGCGACTACCCAGAAAGCTGCTCGGTGCCATTTTAAATTGAACTGGGAGCCGCGGAGCCGGGGCACGGGCGAAAGAAACGCAGCCGGAAGGCGGAAAAGCCGGGATTTCTGTGCGCTCTTCGTGTGAAATCTACACGGCGGTGGGTGGGACAAGGCAGCGCATCCGAGGCAGGTCCCACTCCGTGGATCCTGTGTAGTGTCCTTTAGCCGTCAGGACTGTCAGGACATTGCTGCCCGGCAGTGCATGAGACACAGGGAAATATAATTATTTTGTTTAAATCACTTTGCTGTGAATTGTTGTTTGGGGTTTTTTTAATGTATTTTTTATTATTATTTTGCCACTATAATTATGAACTGTATCCACTTTTTATGAATAAGGAGAACATGGGCTTGTGTGAACATGAACAGGCTTGTCACTGCTGTTACCTGCTTGCTAGGAGTGTAAGCCGAGAACACCTTCGAGCCTTCTCCAGACCTGGTGGGGGCTTGTAGCCGCTGCTGCTTGAGTGCTAGCCAATATGTTCGGGCTTGCTGGGACTTGTACCCCAGGACGGTGGGCATGATACAGACCACCAGAGACTGCCTACAAAAAGGTCAGTGACCGCAGCTGAGATGGACGAGTTGGTGGAAAGCAGACTCCCCGCATCCCCAGTGCTGCTTGCCCGTTCCTTATCAACGATTGACCTACCTGATTGTGGTGAGTAATTTAGAACACACACCTTCCACTAGACCAGGTTGCTCAGAGCCCCATCCAGCCTGGCCTTGAACGCTTCCAGGGATGGGGCATCCACAGCTTCTCTGGGCAACCTGTTAGAGTGCCTCGCCACCCTCACAGTAAAGAGTTTAATCTCAATATCCAATCTAACCCTACTCTCTCTCAGTTTGAAGCCATTGTCCCTTGTCCTTCACTCCAGGCTCTTGGAAAAGGTCCCTCTCCAGCCTGCGTGCTCCCTCCGGGCACGGCCCGCTCCCTCAGCGGATGCACACCCATGCCCTGCGGTGTCGGTGTCCGATCCGTGCCGGGGCTGCTCGGAGGCCGCAAGGACCGAGAGCCCCGAGCGGTCCCCGGCGCTGGGCTGGGCAGGCCAGGACAGCGCCCACCGCGGCCCCGCCGCCGCCACAGCGGAAGCGGCTGCGCCGCCGGAACCGGCGGACGTGACCTCACGGCACGGCCCCTTCCCGGCCCTCCTCGCCGCGTCTGGCCGCTCCCGGTCGGCGGCAGAGGAGGGAGGAGGAGGAGGAGGAAGGCGGGCGGGATCCGGGATGCTGCCGGCGCAGCTCGGGCGCGCGCCGCGGCACCTGCTGGTGTGCGAGCGGGGCCACGCGCGCCACCCGCGCTCGCGGCACGCGGCGCACGTGCGGGACCACGCCTACAGCTGCCGCGTGAGTGGCGCGAGCGCGGGCCCGCGGCCTCGGCGGGATCCCCTCAGGGAGACGGGGAAGGGAAAGGAAGAGGAAAAGGAAAGGGAAAAGTCGGAGCTGCCTGAGACCCCGGGGGCTGGGCCCGCCGGCCGCTCCAGGAGCGCGTTGCCGGTACCCCGCTCTCGCCGGGCTCGGTGTTCTGAGGGGGGCTCCTCCGTCTTTGCCAAAGCTGGCCCGAGCGCCCCACTTTTGGGAAGGGGAAAAAAAAAAGGCAAATTAGCCTTCCCTTTGTGTTTGTGGCCTTGCGCAGCGTGAGAGAAACAGCCGAATTGTTTCCTTGGTCCAGGGCAGGAGGAGGGAGAGGGGTGAGGCAGCGGGAGAGGCGGTGGTGCCGATTTTAGGAGCGCTCTGAGCATGGGCGCGGGGTCCGCTGGGGGAAGGAGACACTGTTTATTCCGCGCAGATCGCGGGGCGGAGGATTGCCACAAATCAAGTACACCGCCTGTCAAAGCTTTTCACTATTTGTACATTTTCGCAAACGAAGGAATTCGTATCGGTTGGCTACAAGTTACGCGGTTCTCTTATTATTAATTAGAGTTCTGTCTTCTCTTGGTTAATGTGTCTGCCGTGCTAATTAACCCGCATGCTCATTCCTTCCCTGCTTAGGACTCAGGGGTTCCTGGGGTCGCTGGTCTGTGAGTCGGTGGCAGTGATCTCCACCTGTCGGAATTTCCTTTTATCCCCTCGGAGCTGACTCAGCACAGTTGCTGGGTTTATTAAGTTTCATCCTTATCTTGGGAGTTTGCCATATGTCCTTGTGGCCCATAAATTCTGCATTCTTTCTGCCCACTGTCAGTGGTACATCCTTCTCCCTGAGCTTTTGTTGACTTCACCCTAGGTCTGACATCACTGAAGCTTGTTCAGCCCTGAACTTTAACAGAGACCTGGACATCACTTAGGGCTTGTTAGCTGTGCTCTTGTTTCATGGATTAAATCTCCCTTCTTGTTGATTAGGCCTGAAAGTGTACAAATACCAAACATCAAAGAACATCCTTCCTTAAGAAAACTTTTAGGTATTCCACGTTTTGCAGTAATCAGACCCTGATTGGTAATCCTTTTCCCATTCCCTGTAACTCTTCAGGCTAATTGTTAACTGTTTGTGACTTCTGAGATGCTTTTTAGCAGCTAATCAGAAAGCTTTCTACTGGTGTGGTAGGCAGCTCGTTTGTCAGTCCTTACTTCTTTTGAACATGTGTGCGGAGGGACCTACCTTTATCCAAGAGCTTTGGGAAAGAGGCTTTTTAAGGGATGGAGGGAGGAGCAAGGGGACAGACCCTTATGCTGCTGGGGAGGCTTCCTACTTGCCCATGTACTGCTTGCCATGGTTTTACCTTGTTTTCCCTGGTCTGCCAGACTTCAGGGTTCTCTTGGTCTATGGAAGATGTGCAGGAAAAGTTTTAACCAAAAGGTAAATTAATGATTCTACTTTGGTCTTTGCTTTTTTACTAAGATTACAGAAATGCTTAGTGTTAACACTGCTTCAGCAAGTACTCCAGCAAGGCCTGAAGGAGGTGTCCCAGTGTGACATCAAGCTAAATGTATAGTGATGTGAAACAAGATCTTCTGTTAACTCATGCTGTGTAGGATCACATCTTTACACAATACATCAAATGCTATTGTATAGCAAAAACAAACAAACCACCAAATAATGTATTTGGTGTACATAGAGACTGTTAAAGCTGATACATTTCAAAGGCCTGATACTACTTTTTTCCATTTCATTTTGATATAAATTACTGATACATCTTTGAAAAGTAGAGGTTTTCTTTTGTATTTCTTGTTGTTTTGTTTGGTTGGGTTTTTTTCAGAGCAGGTTTTAGTATAGAATTTACATTACAAATATGTTCCTAATAGGTGTCTTTTCTGATCCCGGAATGTGGCATGCTACCTGAAGTTCTGAAAAGCACAATTGCAGATATTGGAGAGTACTACCTGGTGAGGAATTTACCCCTTCATGAATTGGTTGCTCATGAATTCATTGATGCTTTCGTAAAGAAAGGTAAGGAGAAAATCAGAGCAGAAAAAATGCAGTCGTAATGTACTTTTTTATAGTACAGTAAAGTATTTAATAGTCTTATTTATTTTGAAAAGTGTTTCAAAGGAAGGAAAGGAAAGTACTAAGCAAATTTTGCATATATTTGTTTGTATGCTTTTTTTTTGCCTTGTCATGTGTGACATTTGTTTACATGCACGGGGTCCAAAAACTCCTGTGATTCTTCCTTATAAATTTCTCCCTATTCCACCTCAGTTCTGAAAGCTAGATATCAAGAGGACATCCATGTATCCTCACACCTGTTTCTCCTACATCTCACCTTTATGCACATTCCTGTAGAAATCTTGCTTCTCCCTTTCTTGTTCCTTCATACTTCAGCACGGAACTGTGCTGAGCTGTGTTTCACAGCAGGCAAGAGAAAAATGTGCTTCCTTATTTTTTATTTTTCACTAAGAGAGCTGTGACAGCTCATCCTTACCCAGTAAGGGCAAGGAGGATGCAAAGAAAGATAGACCCTCTGCCCAGCCACCTTGCTATTGCATAGTCAGACCATGCTGTTTTCATCTAGCAGAGCCCACTCCTTTGGCTTATGATAGCTGTTGTACCCTTCAGCTGATAGCCAGAGAGAAAAAGAAAATTACAGAGAAAAGAGAGGAGAACAGAGAACATGTAGATGAAACAGGAGAGTAAGAGATCCATTACTGGCTAAATATGGGACTCTTTTCTTTCTTCCTTTAACCTCATTAATGTTTTTTATGCTAGTAGTGTTATGGAAGCAATACAACATTTGTACACAGAGTACACAGCATCTGACACTTGTATTGTAAAAACGGAATTGATTAGTGGCTGATAATGTGACAAAAGTATTTATGTAATATGAGCATCTTCCACCTTGTCTTTGTGTGAGCTGATAATAAAAATATGTCTGGGAAGAAACTGGGTTTTCCATTTGCTGACTAGGGAGAGTCACGGGTGGAAGGAAAGAAAATGCTCTCATACTGGAACATACTATTAACATTATCCCTATTATAGGTCCTTTAAAATATAGCCAGAACAGGGTTTATAAAAATAATAACAATGTCATTTTGCTTGAGAAGGTGGAAGAAAGTGTGTTGGTGAAAACTCGAGAACGATTCAGATGGTGTTTATCATGTTTGGTTGTCTTGAAGTGAATTGTTTATCTTGTCATGTCTGTCTTTACAGACTGTGTAATCTCATGTTTTTCTTCTTTACTCTTAAAGGTTCATGCTATGCACTTACCTATAAGACAAAAATTGATCAAGATAATACTGCAGCTCTGCTACCAAATGGTATGGGGGATTTCTTTTAGTTTCAGTAATACGTGTCAGTTTTGGTCGGGGTTGTTTCTGTTTTGTTTGTTTTGTTGTTTTTTTTTTTTAATTTGGAATTATGTCAACTGGAATATAATGCTTCCTGTATACTTGCCAGCTTTGTTAGAAATATGTGTAAATTGGAAAAAAATAATTCTAGCTTTTCTTCATTCGTGCTGTTAAATTATTTATTTCCTCTAAAGAAAATTATAAAGCAATAAAAAACAGCTTCACTTATGTATAATCAGATTGTTAATGCTTCAGCCATAATTACAATTGCTACAGGGGGTTATTTTTGTCAAAACATTGCATTCCAACTTCTTGTTTCCTTCTGGCCTTTAAGACAGAATTTGTACCAAAAAGAAAGTTATCAGCACTGCTTACGAATGCTTTTAAAATATTAAGTGTTTATTCTGATGAGACCCTACCTTGGCTACTTCATTCTACTCTGGGTCCCCAGCACAGGAAAGGCATGGACCTGCTGGAGCAAGTCCAGAGGAGGTCACAAAGGTGCTCACAGGGCTGGATCACCTCTCCTGTGAAGACAGGCTGAGAGAGCTGGGGTTGTTTAGCCTGGAGAAGAGAAGGCTCTGGGGAGAATTAGAGCACCTGCCTGTACCTAAAGGAAGCCTGATAGAACAACAGAGGAAATTTTTACTAGGTCATGTAATAATAGGGCAGGGGGAAATGGATTCAAACCGAAGGAGGGTAGGGTTAGATTAGATATTAGGAAAAAATTCTTCACTGAAAGGATGGTGAGGCCCTGGAAGGGGTTGCCCAGAGAAGTTGTGGTGCCCCATCTCTGGAAGTGTTCAAGGTCAGGCTGGATGGAAGTCTGTGACTAAGATGCTGGTCTAGTGGAAGGTGTTCATGGCAGGGGATGGAACTGGGTGACCTTTACTGTCCCTTCCAACCCAAACAGTTTTCTGATTCTGTGAAGATTCTGTGATTCCCTGAGAGCTATCTCACACGTTAAAAGTCTATTTCAATTGCATCACAGTTTTACGAGAAGACACAAAATGTCCCACATCTCAGGTGAGAAAATGAAGGTATTTTGAGCTTCAACTACATTGTTTTATTTCTGTTTAACAGTATATAAGAGATAATAGAAATGCAAACTGGTCTACCTGCCCTCTAGCCTAAGAAGCTGTAATATGACAAGCGCCCATGAGGGCATGAGTGAATTCAGATTGTTCAGAAGAATTCTTTTATGTGTTTGTTAGCACAGTCCTGGCACAATGGATACCTGATAGCAATGAAGTGGTGTGATACGGGTGTTACAAGCTGTGCACAATTATTGCAGAGGCAGTTACAGTTCCTGGTGATGTCAGTCTGAACTCTTCAGTTTTATTTGTGTTCTGTGCTGTGCTGTTACTTGTGCAGTAGAACCCAAGGACTGTCGTAGAGAGAGAGCTGTTGTGTGAAGCTCTGTACCAAGTAGCAGCAGCCAGATCTGGTTTGTGAGCACAGAAGCAGAGTTGTTCCAGCATGTTCAGCTCATCACTAACAAGCATAGTTTACTCAGTGTGACTTAGAAGAACTGCTTTTATTTATTTAGTTGAGCAGTGCATGTTGAGCATGAATGTTTACTAAATCAGGTCCTTGTGCAATTTAGTGCTCAGCTAATGACACAGCAAGTACTAAAGGATGAGTGGAGGAAGGATGGAGACAATGAACTGAGTAGTACAGTAAAAAAAGTTTGATTAACTCAGGAATAATATTATGCTTTTCTTACTCTGGTTCACAAGATCTCTTTGATAAAAAAAGAATAATTGAGTTATAACATTTTTTTTTTTAAGGATTAAACTGGTAATCCATTTAACCTGTACTGAGGAGTTTTCATTACATTAGTTATACCATTGATCTGAAGCTAACATTGTAAAAGGTGTATGGTTCACAAAAGACTTCAAAGGGAACCAAGTAGACGATTATTTCTAGTAAAATCTGGTTTGTTTATAGGTAAACTAATTCTGTCAGTGGATAAGGATACTTACGAGGAGCTTGGACTGCAAGGTCGCCCTTCTCGGTATTCAGGAAAAAAAGTAATGAGATACAGTAAGTATGATTTATATAAACAGGGCTTATCAAAGAAGCACCCTTGTTAGGATGTTGAAATTTCCCTTTCTCTAAAATTAGTTATTTGTTGTAACTTGGATAGCCGTTAAGATGGTTGCAAGTAAAGAGGCAGGAAGGGCTTTTGTATAAGTTCCACAGAAATGTTTATTTCAGCCACGTGCGTGGATAGTCCAGAGACTGAGGCAAAGGCAAAAGCAGACTCCTGGTGAGGGTCCAGGTTCAAGTACATCGCTCTTTGGGGCAGGGGGACACATCAGAGACCAATGACCACGGGACGTGGGGGTGGCACAAAGTTGGGGTTAGGGCATGGGACCCAACAGGGACACAGGATGGGAGTGACCAGAAGACTGAGAGACAGGGACCAGGGATGGGACTGACCCAGGGAACAGAACAGGGGGACATTTGCATTACAGAACAGGGTTTGCTATGAGAGAAGCCACTTGTGTCTCCCTAACTAGGGAATGCCTTTTAGGGTCTCCACGGTTACTGTCTAGGTTATATTTTCCCAGATGCAAATACAAGGAATGCCTGAAGAGAGGAAGCAGTTTTTCTTCAAGTAGTTAAGCAGCTTTAAGAACACAAATACATCATGTTTTCAGTACTCTATAAAATTTTTAATTTCAGGGGTTCTCTCTGTGTTGTTTGCACTGAAGAATTTTTGCATACTCTGCATAGTATCTATACATTCTGATTTAAGTCAGAAGATTTTAAACTGGTCAAGGAGGTGTTTAAAGTGTGTGCACTATACAAAATCAGTGAAGAGCCTCACCCAAGGCTGCTTGCTTGAAAGGGAGAATTGTACTATGTTTCACACATTTAAAATGGTAATCTCCATGTATCAAGTACTTGGAAAGCATTATTTTTTTTAACGGCTGCAGAGGAGACATCTTCAGTGTGAATTTTATTAATTTGTCTTTTTAGGAAATAAAAAATCCAAACATGAACACTGTCTCATCTCAAATGTATTGGAACTTGCAGCAGTTGATAGGTATAGTTATATAAAACCTTTAGGAGGGAAAACTTATTATACCTAGTAAGTATTCTGGCATAATGGGACATCATTTTATCATTCTGATCATCAAAATATATAATGAAATTTCCATTTGAAAAATAAATACAACTTACCCATGGGACAGTTCACCTAGGAAAAAAACAACCTATTGGAAAAAGTGTCATTGCTGTATGCATTGCTTTTGTTGTTAGAAATTCTAGTTTGGGGTTTTGTTGTTTTTTTTTTTTAACTGTTAATAGCTCACCTAATTACCAAGATATTTTTAAGACACTGTTCAGGGACTTCTGTCAGTGCCATTTCAAGAGGAATCTGTCCCTCTAGTCACCAGGAAGCCGTTCCAGATAATATCAAAATAAGGACAACAGGAAGAGAATATTTATTTACATAATGGGGAGTCATATTAGCCTAATCAAATACTTTGAAAGGATTCTGTAGATGTAAAGAGGAATTTTAATGTTCTTTCATTTCTTTGTGCTCATCTAATTTAATAATAAAATTTATTTCAACTGAGTACCAATGGCTGTTGTGCGTTTTCTGCAGTTATCACTATTGACTTGACTGATGCTGGCTTTCACCCTGAGAGCAAGAAACATAACAGAGTGCTTTGGGCCTTGAAAGAAAAGAAACCTTTAGAATTTGACTTCCTACTGGCTTGGTATAATACAGGTAATAAGAGCTAAATGTAAAACTAAAATGCAACTGACATGAAGTCCAAATATTTTTAGTTTACTGTTTTTCTCTAGTAATTGTCCAAATGCATTTTCAGTGGAGGGAAAAATTAAGATGAAAATGTATATGGGTGGGATTTTTTGTTTGTTTTGTTTATTTGTTTGGGGTGGGGAAGGTGTTGCTTCCTGTGCACAGAACATCTCAGTTCAGGGACACAACAGTGATTCATAGGAGATGTATTAGTTGCTTCATTTCCTTTCTCTATGTTGCCCAGGCTTTCTGGCAAAACTTTGCCTATTTGATGGTGTTGCCTCTTCTTTGTAAATCATGACATACATAACCATTATCAATACCCTTTCTTTGGTTTGTTTGCTTTTATTAATACATGGAAGTTGTGTATGTGGTTACATACTTAGGATGGGGAGCTTTGATTTCCTCAGAAGTGACAGGACGTGTGCAGATTCCCTGTTTACATCGTGTGCCATGTGCCTGCATGCACAGAGTGCTGTTTGATCACTTTATTCTCAGGCACTTGTTTGAGGTTGGAGCCAAGTAAAAGGTTGCTATAAGAAACTATACTGTCTCCAATAATCTTCTAGTATTTATCTGCTGATTTCTAATTACACTAAATTTTTGGACTCGAGTATTTTTCCTTCTCTGAGGGAAATTTTTCAAAGTCCCTAGTTTATATTACCTCAGAACAGGCTGTATGTAGGGATATGTAACATTTGCATAGAACTGATTAAAACTGCAAGTGTCTGTACTGAAAAACATGGGGTTTTTTTAATCACAGATGTATAGCTTTTGGTGTTGTTTTTGCTTTGAGTCTCCACACTAGGGAGAAAGGTCCCTGAGAATGCTTTCCCATCTGCTCTTTACATTGTTATTTTTCCTGGCTCTTCAAGGCCAGGTCTGAGAAGGAGTTAACAGATCTGAGAAATGGAAGCTGCTCACAAGCTCCTTTAGGAGTGTCCCATGTTTCACTTTATTCCTTCATGTTTCCTCTCCCCCTTTCTAAGTACTAATCATATGAGAAGGATCTGTATGACAATTGTTTGTCATACAGAAATTGTTTAAAGGCTTGCAATTCCCATCCTTGTAGTCTTCAGGAAAGAGTCACAGTGAAGGCTGTTGCTACCATAAATGGTGACATAAATCCAACTGAGGTGGCAGATCTTCACGCTCAGCTTGCTTGGATTTATTGACCCTGGAGAGAGAGCAAAACGCCTCTAGGGCCACTATTTTTCTTATGTTTGCTGCTGCCCACGTTAACAGCATTCAGGAAGAATAGCATTTTTTTTTCCCCTCACTTTGTTACATCCCAAAAACAGGTCAGGTCAATCATTTCCTGAATATGGAGTTAAATGTGGATGTCTTTCTGTGCAAGAATCTTGTGCTCATAACACACAAAAAGACTATTAGTTCCTTCGTACTGACAAAAATAAAACTTTTATAGGATTTTATTAATAGATATGAGACATTGAGTAGATTCTACTGGAAGGGAAAAAGTGGGCTGTGTTTTGTCAAGAGAATCTGTGTCCTCTGTGAACATTCTGCTTTCAGCCTTCCTGCTGAAAACTGGTGTTTCTTGCTGTGGCCAGCACTGCAGGATTTTTGGTTTTCATACCCAGTTTTCCCACATTGTGGTTTTGGCACCAAGAACAGGGAAGGGCAATGTGGAGCTTCTCATGTCTTTAATGACAGAGGCAATACAATCCTGTTTTCTGTTGCTGTAATTTCTATCACAATTTTATGTGTTTATTGGATGAAATTCAGTGACCTCTGAAAAGCTTTGATAATGTGCCTGGTTGCTGTTAATATAGAAAGCTGTGCTTAGCTAGAGGAATTAGCTAGAGGTTCTGTTAGGGTTTTGACTGTAGTCTTTGAGATTTCCTGCATTTAGGGCTATAGCTGAGGTTCCCACATGCAGCAGGCATGTAAAATGTATGATTTTCTATATTTTAATAGGAACTCTAGGGCAATGTTATACATGATTTGAACCTATTAGGCTAATGAATGCCAAGAGAATGTAAGGAAGATCATCTCTTCTGGCACTCTTCAGACTTAAATATATTTATATAAAAATACTAAATTAAGAAGAATTCAGTGATTGCCTCTCTTTGTGGCCTTTGGAACAACATTTTTTTTAAAGAATGACTGAAGAAAATGAGCTTAACCCTCCTTCTCATTCCCCCAAATGATTGTCCTTGATGACATAAATATGGCTGATAGACTTGAGGCAGTCCATATTTTCTGATAGAAAATTTTAGATACAATATTCCATAGTGAACTCTACCCTATTGTTGAATTTCTGCTGTTTACACATGCCTTTTCTGTGGTATTTAGATGTTGCTCTTCAGACTTTTCATGAGTAAGGCATTATTTCTTGGTCTCCTAGACACCCATGGTTCCTTTTTTGACAATATCACACATTATCTGGAATTTGAAATTTAGAAGAATTTATTCCATATCAATTACCTTCCTGCTTCAAAAGCAAGTTGGAAATATCTCTGAATTTAAAATATGCCTGCTTAGGTTAGTTTTTCAGTCTAGGTACCTGCTGTTTTGGATCTCCTGTTAGTACTTTCTCAAAAGTCCACTGAAGTACATTCAACTCTTATAGCCATACTGCATTTGAAGAGTTATCAGGGAGAAGGGAGGAGGGATGAGTTTATTCTTCTAGTAAAGTGACATTTGTGATGTATTTTGATTTCTTTACACTCTCCTCTCTCATCAGTCCTTATGCTCCAGATTATTCTGGAATTTCTCTTGACATCACTGATCTATCTGTTCTTAAACCTATAATCACATGCTCACTTTTCTATTATTCAGGGAAAATGCTGTTCTGAGGTGATGTTCCTGCTCCATTTTATCTGTTCCTTTTCAGGAACACTGAGTTCCTCTTTTTAATGAGCTCATGTTATTACTTGCACAGTTAATTCTGCTTGAATTTTCTATGGGCAAATCTACACGTTGCAGTTAGATAGCAAATTTGCTGAGCTGTACTAAGTTGCTGAATCTTGCACTAGTTTTTATTTCCAAGAAAATAAGGAAGCTTAAGATTCTAAGGTTTTGCCATGGATTAAAAGCACACAAGCAGTTTCACATGCATTTTTTGTTTATGTACAACTGTTTCATGTATTCACTGCTTCTTTTGTTCAGTAGTTTCATAACAGCTGTTTGTGGTACTGTGTTGTTAAGGTGCAGAGGGATCATCAACATTGATGTCATACTTTTCAAAAAACCAAATACAGGCCCTGAAGCCAAAAGTAACATTCAGCACCTTAAGGGACTTGCAATGTCCAGTGTTACAAAGTAATGATCTACAAGGAAAACCAGAGGAGTCCTGCAGTACGGAGGAGCTCTTTGAATGGCTGGGTGCTGTCTTGAACCGAGTTAGCTTGTAAGTACTTGAATTTGTTTGATCTTTAAAAATGTTTTAAGTAAGGAAAGCCACAGTTTATTATAAGAACTAGTTGATGAATAATTAAAACAGACACTATTTTGTAAGTGGTAGTCTTTTATGCACTTAAATGTTTGTTGTGAGTCTTGAATGATTTTATCTGTGTTTTTAGGGGTTACCCATATGTACTGGATTGTTCTGGGATAGAGTTAATTTTCTTTGTAGTAACTGGTATGGTGCTGTGCTTTGGATCAAGAGTGACCAGGAGTGTTGGTAACAGGAGATGTTCTAGCTATTGATGGGCAGGGCTTGCACAGTCTGAAGGCCTTTTTCTGTCTCCTATGGCCCTGCCAGTGAGGAGGCTGGAGTTGGGCAGGAGGCTGGGAGAGAACCCAGCCAGGCCAGCAGACCCCTCTGAGCAGAGATATCCCACACCATGGGATATGGTGACATGCCCAGCAGCAAAAGCTGGGGTGAGGATAGATGGGAAATGTTCTGAGTTCCAGTGTTTGCCTTCCCAAGTCAGTTAGAAGCCCTGCCTTCCTGGAGATGTCTGCACATCTGCCTGCCCGTGGGAAGTAGTAAATTAATTCCTTTGTGTGCTTTGCTTTCCTGTGGAACTTTTCCTCTGCTTGTTAAATTGTCTTTATCTTAACCCATGCATTTTTTTCCCATTACCCTTTCAGTTCCATGTGGGAATGAGTGAGGGAGCAGCTGTGTGGTGTTTGGGTGATTACGGAATTAACTCACGGCACCATGAGACGTTTTGTATTGTTCACTTGATCATTAGTTACTTTGGCATTAATTTAGATGATATACATAGATCCTACTTTTTTGGTACAAATTCTGATTACTAAGGCATCCTATAGAATATTTAAAGCGTATTTATTTCAGTTGCTTTATTCTTTCTTCCAGAGACAACAAATCCTCCAGCTTCTTATCAACCTATTGCTGCCCTGAACCCAACACAGTGGTGGAAAAAGCTTTTTTGTGCACAATCACAGGCTTTATCATTCCTGAGAAGATTATTCAGTTATTGGAGCAGCTGTGGTAAGGGTGACAGGAGCACATTACTATAACACTTGTACTCAAACACTTCTTATTTGAAATCACTTTTAAATACTTTCCAGTTGAAAATAAATAGCAAAATATATAAATGTAGACTTTTGTTTTAATTAGGAAATGAGTGGAAACTTAAGATCAGTATAAAAAAAAAGTAATAAACAATTTTGGATGCCTTGAATTTGAAAAAGCTTGCCCTGTATTCTAGTCATTACTGTTTTTTATCTGAATTTCTAAGAAACTGGCCGTATGGTACTCCTACATTTTTAAAATGCGGAGTGGATAATACCTGGCTTTGATAATTCATAATCTATTTCCTCTCTGGTGGTAAAAGTATTTGTATCAAGCATAGCCTTAGACTGTATTACTTCCTCCAATGTCTTTTTTCTTCCCTGATAGCAATTGTTCTCATTAAATGTTCAATTTTCTGAAGGACAGTGCATGCTGTAGCAAAGTCAGAACTGCTACTACTCTACTTTACAACTTAGAACTTTTTCTAGTTTAATGCTAAAACTTGCAGGTTTGCTATGTATAAAACTACGGTAGAAATAATAGATAGTCAATCTTACTTTGTTCCCTAATGTATTCTGAATATTTTCTTTTGAGTTTATTTATTATGGACTAAACTTTTTAACTGTTAAAAATTTTTCACTGAAGTGTGTCTTTGATTGTTTTAGTTCATACTGTAGTCTTGAATGTGCTGCCTATTCCATTATAATCACTGATTATCTTGTCTTCTTGCTTGTAGTTGCTATTTTGGTGAACCAAAACTGGCATATTGGCTGACCTTAACTGTGCATGGCTTTGCAGACAGCCCTGTTTCCTGGAGAGAAAGTGAACATGGTTTCCACAAAGGAGGAGAGAACTTGTACAACTTCGTCATTTTTAGGAATCTGGACTACTGGCTTCAGATGGCTGTAGGAGCTCATGATGATTGCCCTCCATAAAGCTGTGTCCACAGAAGAAGTTCTCTAATAGTCCCTTGTTACTGACAGAAAAATAATAAAGTATTTTTGTACAAATAGTAATGTAACAGATTAAGTACTAAGAGTCTGTTCATGTTTTTGTTATTTTTAGCCAATGAAAGGAACGGATTTTTGTTTCTTCTGCTGTCATATGGTGCCTTCTGAAAAACTTCACAAAATGTCACAGCTTTTAGGAGAATTTAAATTTTTGAGGGTTTTTCTCGAGAATTGACTGTAGGTAGTCCTGTTTTCCAGGAGAAAATTTGGAATTTGAAAGTTAGCTTTACAGATCGCTAGCTAAAATATTTGACAGGAAAGCTCGTTTTGGGATTATTTCTTTACATTAAGAAACCTTCATATCCATGTTTAAGATATTTCAGCGTACGTGCTAGCAAAAAAAAACAAAGGGGGAGGTGTGTTCTCCCTGATTTGGTAGGGGGTAGGAGAATAAAGGTGAGGAGGAAGTGTGTGGCACTGGGAGGAGCACCCATTAAACATGGAAAAAGTGAAGGCTTACTGACCTGCCCCCCTGAATTTGCAGATCACAGCTGGTTATCAGAAGTCTGTTTCTGACAGTGATGCAAAAGCCTGCTGCTTCCTTTCTTGACCTACGAACGGTCTCTACTTTCAAAAGGAGGGTGTGGTTCTTCCTTACAGGACAACTCATGGAGCTGAGTCCCGTCGTAATATTGTTGCAGACACATTTCTGGGAAGGAAGCTGTGGACATGCCCTCACATGATGCACTTGATGTGAAACAGGTTTCATTAACAGTAACTAGTAAGGCTGAGAGCATAGGCAGCTATAAAAAATCCCTGCTACTCCTGTTGGAATTAATGGAAAGGTGGATGGTGGTTTGGGGAAGGCAGGATTTGGGGTTTGTTTTGAGGAGTGGGTATGTCATTAAAGTACTAATGCAGTCCTAAAATTGAAGTTGTTCACTTGATGGAGTGACAGAGTGATACTGGAAATTGGAGAAAAGCTGTAGTGGAAGTATCCAGTTGAGTGGCACAGAAAAACAGAAAGCCCATGGGAAGCAGCTGAGCTCTGTATTAATCTATTTATTGTTTTTCTCCAGTAAGCAGAATCATGCTGAATGATTTACAAGGTGGTATTTGTCTACCATGCCCCTCCACTGACCATAACACCCCTTTTGCTCAAGTTCTGTTACATGTCCCAGGAACACAACTGTGATGAATCAACCAACACGATGTTGTTTCTCAAAACTGTGCTGCCATGAGAGGTTTCTAGTAGGCTACCAGGAGCACAAGTCACATGTATACAGATTCACACAATCACAAACTGAATAGGCAATGGTACAAGAGTCCGGGGAAAATTCTTGCCTTGGTATTTGACTAGGGAATACTTAACATGGTTGTGTTTCATTATTGTGCATCAGTGTGAAGGGCTTGAGTTGTTGACTGAAGTCTCCTCTTGAAAGTGTCTGTTGAGGCATTATGGACTTTAATAAAAAATACTTGTAACAAGAACTATTTTCCTTTTTCCTCTTGACCTGAAGGTTGAGTTTTTGCTTGAGACTTCCTGGAAGGTACACCTTAGCAAAAAATTTGAATACAAAGTTAAAAATTCTAAATTTTTATGAAAAATTAAAGTTTGTAGCTTCAGAGGTACTAACTATAGGTCCTGTGAATGTGATCACCTTTCTACTAGGTTCTAGAAAAACCTTTTCCTCAACAGTGTGTGTGTGGGCATAAAAGCAGGTCTAGTATATACTGCTTAAGGGGAAGAAAACCTCCCATAAGTAAGAATCTTGTTTGGGTGGGTTTGCTTCCCATAGTTGTTCCAGAAGCAGCTGTGGGATTTGGAAGTGGCAGCAGTAGGACCAGGTGAAGGGATTTTTCTAATGGGTACTTACTTGGGTGCAAGAGCGGGTTGGGCTCCTTGGTGGAGAACAAGCTGCAGAAGTGCTGAGGGGATACACAACGATTGCCTCAGCGAGACCCTTCTGGAAGGCAAGCTGAGAAAAAGGATTTCAGCTCCCAGCTTTCTTCAGCATGTGAGCATTAAGGTGATTTTTTTTTTCTTTTTTTTTTTGTGTCTGTCTAGGGAAATCTCAGCGGATTGGTCAGTAGTTACCTTTGCCTCCTGTGCACATAGGCAATGAACTGCCAGCATTTCTCAAAGCTCAGCGTTGCAGTGGCCGTGCTGTATCCTACAGTCCTTAGCTTTCTGCTGCTGGTGGCTTCAGATGGCTTTTCCAGCTAAGGAAGGGATTAAAACACTGTCTGCGAATCCTGTAACTGGAGATGCTGGGTTGGTTTCTAGCTTTCTCTTGTTTTCTGTAAACCGGTGTAAAGTAAAATTGAAAAACCTCGTGCTGTTAATGGGCACTGCAGTTGGCCTAATCTTAGGCTCTGTGAGGTGATACTGTGCTAACCAGATCCTTGCTTGCTAGCAAGGTCCAACGTTGCGCTCACCTCTAAAGAGACTTTCCTGTGCTTCCTGGATTTTGTAGTTGCAGAGAAGAAAAACTGGGGTGGAATTTACTCCTATCTTAACTCGAGGGAATATATTTTTTTTTTCTCTGGGATGAGGTACAGCAGCCTGTTCTTTACCATATGTACAAGATTCCCAAGCATGGAGGAATTCCCTTCTTTTCCATTCCTTGCTGAGGAGAGGAAGGCATTGCTCACATGTTTGGGGATCCCTTTAGGACAGAAGATCTGAGACTGAGTCAGGTGGGCAGTAGTTCAAGGAGGAATTGGGCAGGGCATGTGAGATGGAGATAAAAGTTTTTGCCTGAGAATGCAAGATGGTTGCTGGTGATGTTCTTGTCCTTTGTGCCTGCCTGTAAGGGAGGACAGGAAAATGCAAAAGGTTCCTGAGAGCTGCAAAAGTAATGGGGAGCAGCTGTGCACCAGCTGCTTCTGAGATCAAAGGCGACTAAGTGCTTACTAAAAAATTTCGCCTCAGGGGAGTGTTTTATCTAGCATGGGGAAGGAGAGCCAAAGATCCTAATGCAGAGACAAGCCTGAGGCTAGCTGCTTGTGTGAGAAGTAGAGGTTTTGTTGTCCTGTAATGCGGACAGATGGTGATAAGCCACTCCTGGAGAGCCAGGGAATTGCTCTGCTTTAGCCTCAGCTTTTCTACAGAGCTGTGCAGTCCTGCCTCTCTGCTGGTGGACAGAGAGGGAATTTTGTTGAGAGGTTACTGGGGGGTAGCAGAACCCTCTGGAAATGGGCCACAAAGACCACATGCTTTTTCAGGCACACTGTGTTTGACTCAGTGTTTGTGTGTGTTCATAGATTGTCCTTTATTTGTTCCACACACACCAAACTTTCATGTTGACAAAGGGAGATTAAAGCTGAGGTAGTTGGATAGCATGTGTTACACAAAATCACTCTAAATAGAACATATCTGCCTTTTTGGTGTGCAAATGCTGCCTGAATGAGAAAACTGTATGTATCCTATAAAGGTGTACATCCCTTTAGGAAGGGTGGGAGACTAATGATGGTGATGGTACCGCCATTGATGGTTGTGGGAGGAAAGGAGCATTAGCATGAAGGAACTCTGAGGAAAGTTAGAGGTAAGTATGTGAAAGAGAAATTGCTTAGATCCTGGACCTGTTGTGGTTGCAGGGGGAAAAACAACAAGACTTGACACAGGCGGAGTTTGGGGAATGCAGGAGAGAAAAGAACCTGTGCTCATCTAAGGCAGCTTGAAAAGGAGGTGACAGAGCTTAATAAAAGAGAAACATCAGCTCTCCTCTGGCTGCATCACGCTGTCATTTACTGGGAAATACCCATCTTGGAGAGGCTAGTCAATATGTAAATTTGGATGGGTGGGGGCGAAGCCAAGTTCACATCTCATCAGCCTGGGGTTTGCATAGCAATTATGGGAGTAAGGAAGGTTTCACAAAGATGGACCATAATGATCTTGTTGGAAGGAATTTGTGTGCTTTTATTATTCATTGCTACAGGCTGCCTCTCTTTGGTTTATAGAGAAGTTATAGAAATGCCAAAAATTTGCAACCCTCTTGAGATAGGTCAGATTCTGTTGATGTTGCTGTTAATTGCAGTTAGCAGCTGGGCTGTTCACCCAATGCTGCAGACCCTCGGTGGAGATTTGGTCATGCAGGGAGTGCCCCGGCTACAGCTAGGACAAAAAGAAATGGGAAGGCAGACAAAAGATATAAAGAAAAAGGAGAATTTAGGGGGGTGTTTCTCTTCCCCCTCTCACGGGAGGTACATAGCAAATCGGTGGCTGATCTGGGATTAGAATGAAGGCTTTTTGTAACTAGTCCAATACTCCAGCTACCAGATTATAGTTCCTCTGATGCTGTTAATTACAGCATGCAATTGACTCTGTCATAATGTGGCAGCGATGCCGGAACATGCTTGAACTGTTTCTCTTTATCATTTTTATTCACAGAGTGGAGCTTAAAGACCAAAACTGGAGACTAATTAAATTAGCGGGATATTAACTAGCCACCACCTTCTGAATAGTAACAAGAACTTCAGAAATATCTACCATAAACTAACGCAACTTCTTATAAAGCAGTGGCCTCTGTTTCACCCTTGGAAGTAGCTTCCAGCACTACTGAACAGTATTTATTTTAATGCAGCTGTAGACAGGAGCAAAAAGGGGAAGCTAGAGTAACTTTGAGCAGTTTTCAGCTTTCCAGAAGGCAAAGAGTGGGGAGCCTTGGCTAAGGCAAGTTTCTTTTAGTTGGCTTTCTTAGAACAATTTAGTTATTAGAATATAGATGAGTTTGACTTGGGTAATTGAAGAATATCCTAAGCAGTGGAAGAGGCTGTTCTGCACCCTCCCCACCCCACTGTAAAATATAGATAAATATTGTTATTAATATTATTGCTGTTAATGCTTAAGGCAGATCTCCAGGTTCTATAGATACCAACAGAATTTCTGCATCATCTATCAGTAGGGTTACAGAGAATGCAAAGGGACTAAGTTTTATTGTGTGGTTACTGTTGAATAACAGCACATTTATTGATTTATCATGAAGACATTTCTGATTTTGTCACTGTTGAAGTTTTTATTCAGTGCTGCCAGAAGAAGTATGCATTTTTAAAAGGCTTTATCTTGAGACTCTACAGGAAGCTAGTGCTATTGCATGGCAATTTTCAGAAGTTTTTGTAGTTTGGCATGGAATAAAATCCTTAATGAGCTAGGCACTACTGTCATTTGGAGAACACTGATTCCTATTTATGAAGAGAGTTTTCTTCTTTGTTATTGATGGGAATTAAGAATTTAAATGGTCAGCTTTTGCAGAGCAGATACAAAACCCAGAAGTGACATATTGGTCCTTGTGCCTGTTTTTTAGTCAGATATTAAATCCATCTTTAGCTCTCCCGGTCAGAACAAGGTGGTGTAGCCCCATAAAATTATTACAAGTGCTCACATCTTTTTGAGCTTTGCAATCATTTGGTATAATTTTATTTCCTATAATTACTTAAATACCATATCATGTGCTTGACTGATTTGACAGGAAGGTGGTGGTGTGTTCCTGGTGTCACTGACATCTGTGCTGCTGTTCAGGATGGCATGACTTGCATCTCTCATGTTAAATACTTCCAAACCACAGTCTGAGACTCCTGGAACCTCTGTGCCTGCACTGATCTTAAAAGTCAGTAGCAATAGCTGGCATTTAGCAATTCAGTTTATTGGTTTGCAAGTTCCATGAATTAAGTATTTAAAATTATATAAGCATCCTCAGAATATATCTGTAAAAAGCAACAGTCCCTACAGAGTTTTGAAGACTAAAAAAGCAGACCATTGTGGTGTTTGTGACAATTAATTCCCCAATGACATAGACAGCCTTCAGGCTGGATACTCAGCCCCGCAAAGTGTATTTCCTCTTCTTAGAACATAGGTGCAGAAAAGTGGGCGTGCTGAGTAGTGAGATACCTACACTATCTGGGAGACAGTGTGAAGGATTACAGTGCTCTTTTGGATTCTAGTGTAGCCTGCTCTGGTGGAGGTTCTTTGGTTGGATTTTTCAGGTTTTTTTGAGGGGTGTGGGACAGGACATGAGGACAGACAGTGTGAGATAGAAAGAGAAGAGTGCCTGAAGTGCAGTGATAGAGACCTCTGGGTTTTACCTGTAGCCCTGGTAACAAATTGCTGGCTGACCTTCTACAAATAGCTCTGCAGTTCTGCGCTGCTCTGACACTTTCCCATTCAATGCAACAGTCTCCGAGTGCTTTGCAAAGCAAGGAGCATCTCTGAGAGAGCCACAGGTTACCATTTAGTGTTCATAGAATTTACCTCAGAACCTGGAATTGGTGCTTGTCACATCCCTTTTCCTCTGAATACTCCTAATCAGAGCCGGGGTGGTTTTGGCCAGGCCTTCAGGGCAAAACAAGTCCTATCTTTCCTCTACCTGCCTGGAGGGTGATGTAAGTGAAGGAAGTGGGATTGGGTTTGCTCTGCTTGAGGCAAGACTGTAATGTGCTGGAAAACCATGGCTCCATTTAGTCGGTGGCATTGCAGGGAACAGAGGGATGAAGGGTAACTAAGGGTAACATGGAGCATTTGGGATATTTATAAAAATGTGAAGTGGCTTTCCTTATTAAAAGAATGGCTGTGCATCATTAAAGGCATCAAAAGCAAAGTGGGAACATGCTTTGTGAATCAGGAGGAAGAGCACTCCTTAGCAGTTGCTAATCTATTTATGTTCCAGTTATGCTCAGAGTGTGGCTTTGAGGTCTGCAGCTCTTGTAATTGCCTGGAATATGTCACTCTGCAGCAAGATTCATTGTTCTGCTCTCCCTGAGAGGAAGGCTGGGATTTTTAGCTGTAGGACTTAGCTTTCAGTCGAGCAGAGAGACATTCCCGAGCATTGTTTTGCTGAAACACTATTAATTATGGCTCCCATTATAAGCATGTCAGTTCTATGTGATCTAGGCAAAAATGGATGCATTTGGTGGGAAGGAGCCAGACCTTTATTTTGGGGATTATACTTGAGGTTTAGGAGCCAAGGTTTGATCCCTGTTGATGGAAGTCCCTTAAACTTTGCAGAAT
The DNA here is from genome assembly GCF_963662255.1 of Cinclus cinclus. Classification (NCBI taxonomy): domain Eukaryota; kingdom Metazoa; phylum Chordata; class Aves; order Passeriformes; family Cinclidae; genus Cinclus; species Cinclus cinclus. Next base: position 67,977,076 of record NC_085046.1, read on the forward strand.
CAGTAGGATGCTTTTTTGGTGCCCTGATTTCTCAAAGGGTCAGAGACTTAATTTTTTTCTTTTCTTTTCCCCTACTTGCTGCCAGGCTTTCTTTGCTATTCCCCAAGCAACGCTCAAAACATTTAGACGTTAAGCTTCTCATTAAATTAGAGTGAAATCAGAGCTCTGTGCTTTGCAACAAAGATTTAGAGGGGCAAGATTCAGCAGGGATTGAACACGTTTTCAGGAAGGCGATACAAGATGTGGCTTCAAAAGGGCTTCCAGCCCAACCTCACCCCTGTTACTTTGCATGGGAACCTCTCTCCTCTCTGCCTTCCCTTGAAGAGAAGTGAGTGCTTTTTTAAATAACGAAGAATTCCTGTAGCTTTCTTTCAAGTCCCCAAGGTATTGTCGATCGTGGGAACCTCTTGTGTAGCTCCTATGGAAGTGGGAGCTTGGAGCGTAGCCATGACACTTCCATGTAAGAAAGCACACAAGCTCTAGGCAAAACTCTTCACTGGTGTTGGCAGACCAGGTGGAAAAGCCAATTTTTATTCTACAGATTAGTTTCTTTTGTGAATGACAGCCAAGGCTGACCTTTCCTCTCTGGGGGCTCAGAGTGAAGTTGCTGCTCAGTTTCAGCTAAACGTGAGATGTTTTTAGATCCAGATGCTGTACCCTCTGCTTCTCCAATGCATGGCTGGATCAAATGAATTCTATGCTAAAGGACCTCTAGAGTGGTGAGCTGTGAAGAAAATGTCTTTAACACGACCTGTCAGAAGGTAGGCATGTCCCATGCAGGGCTGCTTTGGTGCTTCACAATCTGGAACAGCTCCGTCTTGTCTTACTCCAGTGTGCACTGGTGAGTTCCTTCAGGAAGTTCAAGTCCTCTTGGATTCAGATCTGTTTCTAAAAGTTGAAAACTGCAGTGGTAACATACAATGGATATTTGGCTGAAGCTTTTTCAATAACATAGAAATTGTTTCGTGAGCCAGACTTTGTCCAAAATGCTTGTCCCTGTAACTTGTGAGGACATGGTAGAAGCACCTCAGGTTCCTAAGGTGTGCAGTTCATACAGCTAATTCTCTAAAGGGATTGTGGTTGGCACCCTTTTTACCACTGAATTCAAAGAAATCTAAAAGGATAAAGAAGAAAAATAATTTAGAAATTGGTCTTGGACAGAGACTAAACATGAAAAATTTTGCCTTGAATATTTTCAATATTAATCTAGAAAGATATACAGTATGTTCCAGACATAAGATGAGGCTCTGATGTGTTTCTCTCCAAACTCATCTCCGAACAGCCTGAGAGTCTCGTGGTCACAAGAGAACAGAATGTTTAGATAGTTGGTTGCAGTGTGCATAAAGAACTCTCAGGTGCTTCCACAGTGTCCTGAATTTGGTAAGAACCTGTTTTTATTCTTCCTCATAAACAAATAGGTTACAATGCCAAATACTTCTGAGCATGTTTAAGTTTATTCTATTCACAATCAAATGAGATGAGATACTGACATGTTCTAAGAGAACATCTACAAATACAGGAATCTGTTGTGAAAAAAGTCAAGAAGCTGATCGGTGTTGTACAAACTCTTTTGGTTTCTTGACCTTGTACAACTAAAAAAGCCTCTTAATAATTGCCCATAAAAGGCATTTAAATGTTTTTGTTATTGTTTGCAAGCATGCAAAGCTTATAAATACTTACTGCTTTGGGTGTTATCATCTGGTGACAGTGGCCCCTAGAGCTGAGTCCTCTCAACTCTGAGCTCTTCTGTGTGACCCTGAGTTGGGGCATATTTTTCTGGAATCAAATTTGTCAAAGAATCCTGCTTCCATTTAGAAGTAGAAGTAAGCAGCAGCCTCTTGTGGACTTCAGTTTCTCTTGGCTTAACTCATCTTCAGTTTGCCTTTTTTTTTTTTTCTGTTTTGTTTTTTGACCTCCACAGATGTTTCCCTGTGTCTGTAATGTGAAATTATTACAGTCAGTTTTATTGCAGAGGGTATAAACTTTATTTCTGCTGTCTAAACCCTTCTTGCATGAACTTTCTGTCCTCAGTGAAGGATTCACTACTGGTAGTAGCACATTCAGAGTGAAACAGTGCAACTTGTGAGCACTTTGCCCAATTTCTAATCAGTTCTCATACTGAACATGAAATGCCATAGCCTGCTAGTATCATCATGTCAAGTGCAGAATTAATGTGTAAAATCAGACAGTCTTTGCCTTCTGGTGCTTCCTTTTTTTAAAAAAAAAGTCATGGAGAAGAGTATCAAAGCCACACAAAATATTTTGCTCTTAGTACAAAAGGGAGGCTGCAGAAGAGGGAAGTGCACTTCAGAGTGTTTCACCCAATCCAGCACTTTTAAACTTGATTGGCATTTTTGAAGAAGGATCAGAAATGACCTTGCCCCATGGTGCTGCAGCTGGACAAGTGCCATGTTGAGTTGTGTCCCTGTAGCTGTTCTGAGGGTGCTGCTGCCAGCAGGATAATGCCCTCTTTACCAGGTTCTGGAGGTGCTGGGGAATTACTGAGGCAATCTATCCCTCCTTGTTTTCCTTCTCATTCAGTAGCATCTGGCCTTGGTGATGCAATTTCCATCTTGCTTTGGTGATGGAAAAGGTAAGTACATGGGAAAAACCTGAAACAGACTGTCAAGAGCAGTAACAGTGTGAGACAGTGAAAACCAGTTTCAAGATACTGTCAAAAGCCTGGGGAAGTTTTCTGGGAAGGGAATTGAAGCTGACCCAAGAGAAGTCTGGACTATTAAGTTAATTATCCTGTCATGAAGTTTTTGAAAGCAAAGATGGAGCTCTATTAGCATGTTGGCTTCATGGCAAGTGAGAGCTGGCTAGAGCCTGTTCATCTGAATGTATTTTTTGGGATGAATTAGAGTCTAAAAGCCTGTGGGTTTTGTTGAAAAATGACATTTTGAAAGAAGCAAGTTGGCTGCTAGGATTCAGAATCACAACAGAGCCAAAATAAGCTTCATATTTCTTAACCCGCATGTCACTGTGAGGTCCAGATTATCCCAGGTGATATGTAAATGCACAAGGATGGAGCACTGTGAGCTGCCAGGTTTTCATGAGAAGGGGGCAAAGGGGAAGAAGCCACAGTTGTCTATTATGTAAATATATGGAAGGTATGAAAAAGACTGAACTATTCAAACCTGATAATGTTTGTGAGGAAAGGCAATAAGAATAGGAAAAAGAGGTAGGGATATGAGTTAACTGGAAACTCAGGCAGTGACTTCAGCATTTGGCACAAGTCAGCAGAATAAATAAAGTGCGGAGATGCTGGGGGGGCTGGGAGAGAGACGTGTCCAGAGCAGAATAAACAGTGAGTCCTGAGCCAGAGTACTGTGCATTGTGTTAGCAGGCATCAAATTGGGTTTGTGGGAAAGATGGATAACAGCAAAACAGACTAAAGGGTTTGAATAAAGACAACCACAAGATTGTGCTCCAGTCATTTTTGCACTCTGGTGTGAATCAGATACAGCTCCAGGGGACTTCAAAGATGAATACTGACATAATGCTAGGAGAGAAATGAGCTTTTTTTATTAGAAAATATGCAGATTACATAAAACTGTGATTTATGTCATTCTGAGCATGTGGGGAGCTGGCATCAAGGGCTGAGAAACCAGTATATTACAAAGGCTCAAGGAAAAAGGAGCTGGATCCTGAGGGACTGGTTATTCTCTCCTGATACAAAATGATCATTAGGAAAGGTAAACTTATTAAAATTAGGTAATAAATATAATTTTGGGCAGATTGTAGCTAACAATACCCAAGGCCTACTTCATGTCAGTGTGAATGGGCAATTAAGAGCCTAAATGTCTCAGTTTCTCTAACATTGTGTAGTAGCAACTCTGGGCAGCTCAAACCAGAAAAGTGCCAGGCTTCCTCCAGCACCCATGTTCCTTTTTCAGATATTGCTGGCCTCTTCAGCTGGGAAAGGTGTTACATCTCCCTGTGCAAAGCTGTTCTGAGTGTTGGTGAAGCTCTGCTTCAAGGGTGGCTGGACAAAGGCAATGCAGCAGAGAGGGATGGAGGGGGTTAAGTCCATGGGTAGACACTGTACTGATCCAGAACATGAGGAAGAATGTAGTGCCCAGCCTTACAGGGGCTCCTCTTTCACGTGGCTCCTGCCTCTTCCCTCAGTAACCCTGAGAGACACCATTGCTCATAATTCTATATTTCATATGATTCAATCAGGGGATGTGTAGTACCTGCTAAAGAAAGAAAACTATTGTATGGATTAAACCTTTCTAGGTAGGAAAAGCCCGTGCAGATCAAATAACAGTCAAAAATAATTTCACTGTTCCCCTTTGTGTTAAAAAAAAAAAAGGAAATTTTTTGTTTACTACAGGGGATATCAAGGAGGATGCCTGATATCCACCTCTGGAGATCCTGGAATTCCTTGTGAAAGTTTCCCCATCTTATATAATCTTGCACCAAGAAGCTTTAAAATGAAGCTTTTGAAGCTGTGCCAGGATGCCTTGTTCTGCGGTTTTGTGAACATTTCTTATTTTCACAAGTGTTGAATTCAGAAATTGTACTGCTGCAGTGGTAGGTTAATGTGGCAGTGGGATGAAACTGAGCTTAAAGTGGTCATGATGCAAAGGTAATTGGGTGAGTTGTTAGTGAAACCTTTAAAAAAAGAATATAAGAGAAAAAAATGTAGTTAAAATTCTTATGATGGGCAAAACCCTGTAAACTTATTGGGTAAGTTATCCATGCAGAATACACATTTGACTACTGAATATTATGCATTGGGTGTGTGTTGTTGGCTTATTATATATCATACACATATATAAGGAACTTAAAAAACTTAAGCAATATTTATTCCCTGTTTGTTTTTGCTGACAGCTGTGTGTCTAAATCTCATGGTTACTGTCAGAAATATAAAACTGCACCACTGCTTTTATGTTTTGTTTTGTTTTTTTTTTCCATTTGAGCAAATTAATCAACCTAGGCTTTAAAAGCAGATATGGGGGAAAATGTATAACAGAGATTTTTGAGAATTTGGAGGTAATTTTGCTTTGCTGCAGGGCTGTGCAAATGGTTATATGCTTGTCAGTTAAACTGGTTTGGGGCTTTTTTACCCATTCTGGGCACCCAGCCAGCCTAACTTACAAAACTGCAATTATCATGATTGTTAGGAATAGTTCCACTTCTTCCCTTGGATTTCTTCTGCCTTGCTTCTTTTCTTCTTTGAGGAAGTCTTAAATTTTCCTGTCAGTTCTGAGGAGACCCTGATTTTCCCCTTAGGGGTTCCCACAGAGTCACAGAGGGCCCTCCAGCTCCCTGATAAATGTAATCCTATCGGAGGCAGCAACAAGCCTAAGTGTCACTCCACAGAATCAAATCCCCAACCTACAAAGTGAGGTCTTGCTGCTGGGAATCCCACAGCGCTGTGGGTTTTTTAAATTTCATCCTTCAAAACCGAATGTCTAAATATATTTTGAATTTGAAGGCTGAGAGGCTTTGGCATTTGCATCATCCCTCATTTATGACCGCCCTGTTTCTGTGGCAGTTGGTCAGTGAATACTTCCAAGGTATTTTGATGCCCCTCCACAAAACACGAATCGAAGGGAAAGAGCTGGCAGGAGATGTTGGACACCCAGCAGACACTGGGCTGCAAGCACCATGGTCTGAGGTGCCTGGGGTAGGGCAGCACTCGGTGCGCTCTTGCCTCTGGCCCCATATTCTCCAGGAGGAATAAGCCTCTTCTTCTGTCAGGCTCCTGGATCACTCCTTTCCACATCCAAGGTATGGGTGTGGATGGCTTTGGTTATCAGGGAGAGCACACTGGAAGCTGCAGTTTCGCTTTGCTGGTGTGAGCTGGGATCAAGCCTGTGAGGTGTTGATAGTGCCTTGATCTGATGGGGAGAGTGGGCAAGTCTGTAACTCGAGCAGTGCTGCACTCTGCTCTTTTATCATCAGTGATTTGCAGGGTCAAGTGTGGCAGCAGTCCAGGCACGGGAGCCTTTGCAGCTCCTCGAACAGAGCTCCTGCTGTGCCTCTTAGGAACAACGGATGTAGAAGATCCTTAATCTTGGCTGCCATCCCTGTGGAGGAGCGGTGCCTCTTTCCTGCATTTGGGATTTGGGGCGGGATGCTCTGATTCTCCGTCCTGCATGCCAGTGGTTTCAGTTTGAGGTGGGGGCCTGGAGGGAAAATCCAGTGCTTATCTGCCTGGTGCCTTGTGCTGCTGGACTGCTGTGCCTCAGTGATAACACACCTCTGGCTGTTGGTGCTGCAGCTCTTCTTCATCAGGATGAACTTACAGGAGCTCCAGGAAAGTCAGAGATGGGGAAATAATGATGGTGTGTCAGGTTATTGTGTAGCACTGGCCAGATGCTGTCCATCAGAGAACTTCCTGTGTTCAAACCACCTTCCTGGGATACAGAATTCTGCTGAGGATTTCCGAAGGTCTCATTTATTTTCAGCCAACCAAACCCTGTCAGGAACTACTGGACAATTTTTATCTGACTCCTTTATTTATTTTGTATGTGTTAGCACTACAGACTTCTGTATTGCTTATAACAGAGTATCCTGAGTTGGAAGGGACACACAAAAATCATGAAGTCCAACCCCTGGCCCTGTGCAGGACCGTCCCCAGAGTCACACCATGTACCTGAGAGCACTGTCCAAATGCTTCTTGAGCTCTGTCAGGCTGGCACTGTGAACACTTCCCTGGGGAGCTGTTCCAGTGCCCAAACACCTCTGGGTATAAAAACTCTTCCTGATATCCAACCTAAACCTCCCCAGCACAACCTCAGGCCATTCCCTTGGGTCCTGTCCAAGCTCAGTGGCAAAACTGTAGTTTCAATGCCTGTGTGTCAAGAACTGTCTAGAAGATGTGCCACATCTCTTGTTCAGTGAGCTTTGTTCCCAAAACATTAACTTGGCATGTGAGCATTGGTTGGAACCATTCTGCTGTTAGGAAGTGCAGTGAGAGAGCTGAATGGCATTTTAAATGTAGGCTGACCACAGATTTCCAGCAACTCCTCATTTATTTTTAGGTTTTGAGGTATCTCATTAATATTACTCTAGCACACCTACTGCTTTTTCTTTTCCTCATTGAAAACCATGTTTTTAACCAATTATGTTTAAACTGCTTAATGCCCGTGAAAAATCAGTTTGCTGATGTAACCTGCTAAACCCGTAGCAGAATGTAAAAATAATTGAATGAATGTAAAAAAGTACATTTACCTTCATCTGAATGGCTGGTGTGACCATGGGGGTATCCATTGTAGGGGAACCTGAACTGCAGACCTTGGGGCTGTATTTTTTTCCAAGTATTAAATGCAGTAGCCTATCTTTGTATGACAGGACCTATCAGAATGATCAGTGATCTGGATTATTTTTAAGGGTTTATTCTGAGAGTGGATTGTGAGAGATTTCCAAATTTCCTGCTTTAGACATCATTAGGATTAGCAATTTGCAAAAATCTTTTGAAGGCATTGGAACCAATTCTGCTGCCCCACAGACTAATATCAATTATTTCAGTTGGTTATGATTCTAACGCAAACTAAACCTGTTCTTATGAGCTGAAAGAGGTTATCCAAAATGTCCAAAAGATTATGGGGTTGTTGCCCCTGGTTGCTCCATCAGACTGGTGGTGTGGTTTACTTTTCTTCAAGAAAATTCATGTCATGGCCTGACCTTTTTCTTTCTCTTCCCTTGGATACGTGGACTTTTTTCATCCCCATCCAGAATGAAATTTTCTGCTAACATGTAATTCCTTCAGAAACATTAACAAATGGAAGTGTGACTTCAATTATTCTCAGATATGGCATAATACTGTCTTCAGAAATCCTTCTGTGTGTGCTGCAGCCCAGCTTTTGAGATTACAAAGTTAAAATTGCAGAGCCTTATTTTGACACGATTGGCCCTGAGAAGCCTACCAAAAACCAAGCAGAAAAATTTCTAGTGGGCCATGGTGGCTTCCCTTTGTTTTCTTATTTTGATCCCCATGACACAAGGGGTCATTCAGTTTAAGAACTCCCAGCTTTGTACTGTTTTAATTTTGTTAACCGTTATTTAGCATCCAAAATAATGCTTCCAGCATGCACATTCTGGGTTTATAAAGTTTCAAGCTTAAATCCCCACCCATCTTTCTGAGCATAAAGGCAGGAGAAGTGGGAGTGTGTGTGTACAGTGGAGAGAAAGAAATAAATAGGGTGCCATTACATTTTTTGACACTTGAACATGGAAAGAAAACAATATAATTTTGTCATTTCTACTTTACATCACATAGTAATGCAAGCATGATGTCTGTAGAAGTGTTTGTTTTGGTTATTCCTGGCATAGCAGGTGGTTTTAGGTTTGTTTGGGGTTTTTTTAGTAATATTGTTTGGTCAAAGATCTCAGCTCACCTTGGCAAACAGTGAATTCCAACAACTTAGTATTTGTAAGGAACAGCATCTTATTTCACAAAAGTTGCTCCTGTCAGTAGCTGGTTTACTCAGCACATGACTTTGGGGAGGTGGCCTCAGCGAGTGCCTTTTCCTACTGAAAAAAATTGTATAGCTTTGTCTGGCAGAATAGTTTGCTGGAGAGGGTTATGAGTCTTGGAAAGCAGCATCTAGGAAATACTGGTTTATTAGAACATTGTGAGTGGACTTCTCACCCTGCAGAGTTGCACAGTTGCTCTATAGTGAGTGTTTAGTTATAGCCAGACAACATGGTACAGATGAGTTACAGTGGCTCTAAAGGCTCACACTATCTGCTTCTTCTTGGGTAGTCCATGTGGTTCTGCTCCAGCATGACTGCCATGGCTGGATAACTGTCCAGCTTGAATGACTTCGGCAGAATTTGGAAGAAAATGCAAAATTTCAAGGAGTTGCTGAGGCCAAAGCAATGTTTCACATAGAAGGAATGGATTTGTTTTGGTTAAGTATTGCAATCCTGTTTATCCTAAAGGAAATAAATATCTTTTTCTTTTAATTAATAATTTTTCTTGGTGTTTTTTTCAAGGCAGGGTAAAAGATGACCCCTGTTTCACCGAAACTAGTTGAGCACAATCCTGTGAGTTGAGCTATACTTATGTGTGCTCTGGGTGTTTTGGCATCATCCACCAGAAGTTGGGTTCTCAAAGACTATAAAGCCTGCAGTGATCCAGAGCTGGATGACCCTGCAGCACAAGCCAGAGAGGAAGTTTGTGATGATGACTGGAGAGTTGGAAAATGAATGCAAGTTGGCATTTGTTTCTTTTTGCAGCATGGCAGAAGCTGAAAGGAACCTCTGGCAGTCATCTGGTCCCACCCACCCCTGCCCAAGCTGGACCACCATGAGCTCTCCACCCCAGGACCATGTTCAGAAGTTTGAGTACCTCTAGGGCTGGAGACTCCACAGCCTCTCTAGGCAACCTGTGGCAGTTTTCAAATCAGCTTTACACTGAGACAGGGTTCCCTGCTGCTCAGAGTAGGAGCCTCCTGTGCTTCAGTGTGTGCCCACTGCTCCACTACTGTCACTGGGCACCACTGGAAAGAGACTGGCTCCATCCTCTTAGCACTGCCCACTGGGTGTTTATTTACATTAATGAGATCCTGCTTGAGCTTTCCCTTCTCTGTGTTCTCCTTCCATGAGTGGTTTAAGTCCCCTATGAGGACTAGGGCCTGAGACTTAAAATCTGAGTTTAGACACAGGCACTGACAATGTCCTCCAGACTGTGGGCAAAAAGGTATACATCCACCTGGTGTTCCTGTCAACTGTAGCTCTTCCAGAATTGAGCACAGCAAGAATGATTCAGAGAGAATAGCTGCCACTCCTCTACTTCTTTCTGTAGCTCCTTTTACTTACTACACACTGGTTTTTTTTTTTTTTTGTGGTTTCTAATTCTGCTTATTTGTTGTGTTTTTCCCTGTGCAGGAAGGATGAGGACCACCAGAATTTCAACACCATCTTCTCATTTTGCATCACACTTCAGTATCTTCAACCATCAAACTGCTTTTCATCCTGTGAAGACCTTGAGAGAGAATTATATTTGGGGTTTGTTAACAAGCTTGGTGCATGACTTCAGTCACATCCTCCCTGAGTAAGGAAACAAAATGCAGAGGGCTGTGAGTGAAATATTTTCTCGAGAAGTTGGAGGGGCAGGACAAGGCAGGACCATGGTGATCTTGTACTATGCGGGTGATCTCTTCCTAGATACTTCTTTCCTTGGAAAGGCAAATTCACCAGCATGCCATCTCCAGTAGAACTGAGCTCCAGCACTGCATGACCAAAGGTTGCCAGTTCTGACTCTGTTGCAGGCTGTGCTGACAGATGCTGGCAGTTCCTTAGGATGGAAAATCATGTGGCCAACTGTAATTGAGTTGAGGCATTTCCTCCCTCCTCCTATTCTCTCCTCATACTCTCAGCAGGACACTTGTCATGTCCCAGATGAATGTGAAAGTGCTTTAACTTCCAGTAACAAACCTAGGTAGAGCATTGGCTCAGTTTATTAAAGTTTTACCTGTCCATTTGGCCAGAAATGTTTCGTTTGCTGCCCCATTACTTGACTGGCTGAAGTCCTAGTTCATCCACTGTTTGGGTAAAGTATGAACTCTATCTGTGTAAAGTCAAGCAAGCTAGAGCTCAGTATTATGAGTATTACGTGTTTTTTCTATTCTTTTCAAGTATCCCTAACTTTAGGAAATGAATCCCACCTAAACAAGTAATTTAATTCCCCTTTTTTCCATAATAATAATGGTGCAGTTTCTGAATTACAGGGATGTGTCTCTTCACAGTGTTGTCAATCTGGGAGAGGATCTGCTCAGAGGAACTGTTTCAAATCCTGGATTAGCGCAAATTAGGGAGTGTGAACATGGGAAAAAATCTACAGGTGGGTTTAGATCATTAGATTACCCCAAAATGTTGTAGTTTAGTTTACCCACAGTTAAGACCTTGCTCTCACTTTTGCTCAAAGAATGGGATTAAGTACACACAGGTGGCTTTCAAACAGCTCCAAGTCCCTTCAGCAGACCTGAAGTCTCTGCTGCTATTTGCTCATCAGGAGAAAAATTCTCTTATTTACTTCCAAAAATAAATTTAGATCTGATAGAACTTCTGTGGGGAAAGCCTTAGTGGTTAGTGCAGTCCAGTGGCCAATGCTTGTCAGTTTGCTGTTTTGGGTAGTGCCTGGGTTGTTGCCTATTTCAGAAAGAGAACTCAAATGTCATGGAAGGACTCCTACACTGCATTAGCAAGGCTCCTGTGCTGCTTTTAAATTTCATCACCAACACATCCAGCTGCCTCACAGATTGTCTCTATGTTCCATAAGTAATTAAACAAGTTGTGTAGTGCAGTTACAATCAGGGTAACGGATACTCTTCACAGGAGATGCAGGGGTCAGGAATGAATTTTATATTCCAATACCATTATTCCTAATTTTGCTAGCCATTGAGGGGCACCCAAACAGGAGATTTGCCTTCATGCCTGAAGGAGGAAAAACCAGGAAACTTTTTGTTAAAAAAAAAATAAAAAAGCCCTGTGGAAGTTCTTGGCAGTTATTTAGAAAGACACTGAGTTCCTGTATTATATGAGGGTTTAACAAATTGTGCTGCTCCAAAAACCTCCAGATTCACCCTAGAATTAACACAGAACAGCCATTTTGAAGAACCACTACTTCTGGGAGGCTATGATCCCAAGCCTGGAGCTTTAGAAGAAATGACGGCTGCAGAGTTTGCACATGCCTGTGGGAGAACATTTGAGACTTTGATTGGATTCAAACACCAGAGCCTGAATCTGAGGCTTCAGGTTAGGTAATCCATGCAGTACTGCAAATTTATATAAAACAGTACAAGCATCAGCAATGATTCAGGCTTGACAAAAATCTGTCTCTTCTGTGAAGAAATGCCTTGAAAAAACTCATTAAAAATGTCTTAAGTCAGTTTTTACGACCTCTCAGGTTTTCTTGCTTGTCCGTAGAGGTCTATAATGTTCCTGTCTTTATTCCATTATGGCTTTGCAGAAACTGAACTAGACTTGACTGTAACCTTCACATACATCAAAAGATATTTACTGACCCATACTGAAAAGAACAGGATGCCATTTTCCTGAAGAAATAGTATTCCTGTAGCCCAGCGGACAGACAAAAGCAAAAGGTGTCTGCTATTTGTGCAGGAGAACATAATTTGTTAATAGTATCAAGTTAGTTACTGACAGTGAATAGGAAGTGGCCTCAATGACTTTGTCCAGTCAAATATAAATTTAAACAGTCAAAAAATTATTCAATTTTATCATGCAAATTGTAGACAACTTAACAGCCTGACAGCAACACAAAAAAAAAAAAGAAATAGAATTATTTTTTCAGCTGAGTTGCCTGGACTTTCAACTGATTTAATTCTAAATGTCTTCACTGTGCCAGTTATTTCATGTTTAAAGAAAGCATAAATAATCCTCCAGTTGATACACATACATTCTATATGAACACTATGGCTTTAGAGGTGCCAGAAAAGCAATATTTATACAAACTGAAGTCCGACAGGTTTAACATTACAGAACTCGTAGGTAAAGGTATCTTTTCTTCTCCTTTTCACTAAAATCAAATTCAACCAAGGATTTCTAACTTAACCCCCACTATTGTAAGGAAAATAGTCTTTTTAAAGAGATTGAAAAAAAGCATTTACTGAACATTAGTTTGAATTCTAACAAAATATTTTAAAGTAGAATGACTCCCTATGTCTTCTTTCTCCATCTACCTTCTGTAAGAGAAAACTTCTATGAAATTTACATCAATAAATTAATATTCAAGTTTTAATCTGAAGGAAATGAAGAGCTTTTTAAACAAAATAAATATTAAAACCTCTAAGTTACAAGATTTGTTTCAGCAACTTTAAAATTAGAATGGAAGTGTCTTTGAAAAAGACAACTCTGTGAGAGAACTGCATTTAAAATGTGTTAAGAAATATTAGTTTTATTTAATCAGTTTTCACAGCTGAATATTTATTCTATAAAAACTTTACAGATTGTACAGTTTATATATAGTTCAAACTACTAGAACAAAGCAGTAGGTCCCACAGATGCAAAAATACTGTACCAATCCAAGGTAAAGGCAGATTTACACACTGTACAGCTCTCCACTGGGAAGGGGAGGTGGGTCAGTTCCAAGTAAAAAGTTCAAAACTGTACAAAAATAAGGTTTGATTTCTTTTTCATTCTTCATAATACATTCAATAAGATTGCAAGCACAGATACCCAAGTAATAATAGATATCTGCAGTCAGGAATCAATAACCACTCCTGAAAGGAATGCAAAATAGGTCTATTTACACAGGGCACTCTTTTACACCATACTGCATATAGTGTATATTTCATATAATAAAAAAAGCATAGACGAAGAACATTAAACATCTAATATAAGGTAGTTTTTTTTTTAAAGAGTTTTTTTTACTTAATAGTGTGCCAAAAGAATTTTAACTTATTAAATAATATATTCTAAGTGAACCTAAAATTTATGAACATAAAATGTATTTTTGGTGTAATACATCAATTAAAACAGCAAATAGGAAAAAAAACCAAAAAAACAAACCCCAAACTGTATATAAAGTAGTATTTTCACCCAGCAACAGGAGCACTTATGTAGTTATTAAAAAAAACCCAAAATAAACAAAAAAACCCCAAACAAACAAAAAACCCAGAGAGGCTTTTTAAAAACCGACTAAAACTAACTTATAACTTAGGATATTCATATATAAGATATTCAGTGATTCACTAATACTGCAAAACAAGCTTTTTTGTGTTGGTTTTTTTTTTTAATTTTTTTTTTTAATCTTTTTTTCCTTCCCCCTTCCATTTCCCTCCGGCTCTCCCTTATTCCCTTTCCCTAAGAGACAGTGGTTTCTTCATGGTGTCTGGGTAAGAATCAGACATACTCCTGCCCCTTCCTGCCACCCCTCTATACCTCTCCCCCAAAAAATAACAAGAGTGTTTCCTTAGCATTAATCCTGAGCACACTCTCTTTTTGGGGTAAGTGTGATTTAAGCATAGTAGGGTTTAGTTACCCCAAAATTTTAGAATGTTTTATTACTTGAGGTATTTCAACCTTCTTCTGAGACAATGCCTTTTCTCTAAGCTGACTCATTGGGCAGAGAAAGCAAGGGCTGGCTAATACCCGTTTCAATTCTGTATTCTCATGGAAAGAAAAGCATTACTCCAGACTTCCCTGCCACACAGAAAATAATGCAACACCATTCACTTTTTAATTAATTCTCTATTTGATACAGTACTAGCCAAAGTTAACAAAAACTAGAGCTTTTAAAGAGATGTTTGGTAGTGCACTCTATATTTTTTTTTTACCTTGTGTGTGTGTGTGTCTACATACACACTTTCACACATATTACATTTATATATATATATGTATATATATATAAAATACATATATCAATATATGCACACACACTTGTGTGTGTATATATCTGCATGTAACAATCAGGGAGAAAGGAGTTTTGTTCAAATTTAAGAGCTACAGTACTTTTAAACCCCTTGACAATAAAAGGGGAGGGGGGATGTGTCCACTCCTGTTCCCAAGTTGAGCAAGGGGCTAGTTTATATAAGGTTTTTTATAAAGGGGCATATTTTGCTTGCCCTGATGTCCAAGAAATACAATTCCAGTGTCATGGGCATCTCATCAGAATTCATCAATTCTGTTCTGCAGATATTTTAACATTGAGTCCATCCCTTGTGCTGAGCCCCAAATTTTCTTCAAAACTTCACACTCCTTTTCATTTGCTTGTTCCAAGTCCACCTTCATGATGTTACGTACTAAAGCTTTGGATTCTTCAAGTACCTAGGCCAAAATTAAAAAAGGGGGGAGTTAGGTTAGTATCTCAGCCTGAGAACTGAGCACCCCACATGCTTCTAGGGGCATACAACAAGTTTACATGACAAATCCTGAAGCTGAGTATCAGCTTAAGCTTATCAGTATTCATGGACATATTATGACTGTAAGAAATGTTTCTCATAGCCATCTTCCTTGTGTCATCCCACAACATTTCCTTTACCTTATGTCAGCACAATTTCAAAGTGCACAGAAGTGTGACAATAATGAAAATCATAGAATAACTATGAATATTATATACATGGTTTTGTAACTACAGAAAAGTGCAAATCTATAGTAGTGAAGGCTAATCATAGCACTATTACCTCAAACTGCTCTAATAAGTGGCCAGATCTTGATTTCTTGAGCACTTAAAATAGACTGAAAAAAATCCTCATTTGTTTCTTCTGTTTAGAGAACTAATAATTTCCTTTTAAAATCCAAAACTTCTAATGCACACAAGATTCAATCTGTACTGCACCTGGCCTCGTAAGAAAGTTATCACTATTTGGTGCTATCTTGTGCAACTGCCAGTAGTGCACACAACCACTATGTGTTACCCATAAAACCAAGTCCAGCATAATGCCAAAGACTGTATTTATTTCCTTGGTAATTTAAATTAGAACTCAAGCTAACTCAAGATTCCTGTGTTTCTGTGCAGGTGTCAGGGCAACTGTTTATAATGTTGATTAGAGGAAGTTGGTCTTCAGCAGCTAAGTTAATACCAAATTTTATTATAAAAATACAGTGCTGGTTTATGTTCCTTATCAAATGCCACAGTTCACTGTAGTTAAGAAGAGTCAGATAGAAACTTTTAAAAGAATCCTAAAAAACCCCAAACCAAAAAGATAAATAAAAATCTGTCAAAAAACAGCTATAGCATAATACAGCCCTTGTTTCATGAAAAGATACATTTTTTTTTTTTTTTCAGGACAAAAAGACGCAGTCTAATACTACTGAGATTAATTCTTATTCACCTCATCATAAAAATACAAGAAGATAAATGGAACTTACAACTGAATTACATGTGACAAGTTCTTTAATTCGAACCATTACTTCCTGCGTGAATGTTCCTGGCCAGAACACTTGGGAGACGAGTCCTTTGGCACAAGCTTCCTGCGCCGTCAACTTCCTTCCACTGAACAACATTTCATTGGCCTGAAGGGATAAAAAGTTACTTCTGGTATGAAATGTAATGAGACAAAACTCATCAAAGGAAAAATGTTCAAAACAAATAAGAAAAATGCCTGCACGGTTTGAAATAGTTTTATTACAGCTCTTCCAAGTTTTAATTAAAAAAAAAAAAAAAGAAAAACACTGGCCAACAGCTGGCTGGTTCCGTGTTGTTGACCAGTACTAGATCAGTAGTTACTGAAATGTGGATGTCTATGATTAATGGTTAAATGTGAAAATGTCTTTTGTCATTTCCTGGCCGTGAATGTTTGTTAGCTCTGGCTTTCTTGCAGTACTGCTGACTTGCTGAATCTGTGTACGTGGGAATAGGTTACAATGCCTGGCAAATCCGTAAAACAGCAAAGAATACATCAGCTTGCCCTTTATAATGATGTATTCCAATTTCTGATCAAATTCATAGAAAATAAACATTGACGTTTTCGTCAAGAGTCCCAACACTGAACTCATAAATCCTTTCACAATTTGATACAGCAGTCTTATTAAAACCCACAGTATTTAAAAGATCTTGCACATGGTTTAAGGTACAGAATCAATCACTACCTTCTATGCAACAAGATGTCCTCTCTAGTTCTGTAAATGTTTTTTATTTGAAATTATCATGCACTTCATGATTTACCAACTTTCCCATTAAAGCTTTGTCCTACAGCCACTTTAAGTGTAGCTTTAGTGAAATTTTTTATACAGTTTGCAGTGACATTTACATGGAAACAGGCAGTGGAAATTAAAAAGTCTGAATAGTCAACCTCAAAAAAACCAATCAGTGTTATTGTTTCTTAATTACTTATTTGCACTGAAAAATATGACAAACCCATTACTGGATTCTTGAAATATAGGAAATAAGGCCACTCTAAAGCACAAAATGTTACAGGTATAACATTTCTGAAGGAAAAATACTGAGGTTTTTAATGTTTTCCAATACTGGAAATTTTGCTAATTATTTCAGCAACTTTAAGTTAAGGATCTCAAATAATTATTAACTAATTATTTGCAATACTACCATGTTCCTGGTATTGCCATTTTACAAATGAAGCAATTTGGAAACTGCAGTCTCTTATTTGCTCCTTTGTAACAAAATACAAAGTCTGGGTTCTCATGACAGTTCACTTCCTGACTGCCAGCCATTAGGAATGCAAGGAAAAAACCCAACCAGCTTCCTAGCATATTTTACTTTGATTTTACCATCAGCACATCTCTCACAGTTACTATGGAAAGCTGTGAATTGCATATATTAGTTCATAAAAACCCAAATCTCTTGCTCTATGATCAAATTCCATATCCTATTGTTCCACCTTCCGTGAACACAATATCAAATACACAAGGTTCATTAACTATTCCCCTTCTCATTTTCCACAATGTATGTGAAAAATAATAAAAACTTGAAATACTAGCTAAAAATCAGATGTACACATGGTTGTCTAAAAAAGGAATCCTTTTTCCTATACAGTTGGGGAAAAATTATTCTTCCAATATAATTAAAAACAACACTTAATATTTCTAAGAAAGATCAAAATGTGAAGTCAATCTAACTAGTAGTTAGGACAAGCAAACATTTAAGCCAGGTGGTCAGGTCTACATATTCTTCACATGTATCTTTGCAAGGATAAAAACAAATGCTAGAAAACCCTTTTTTTCCCCCTAAAACTTAGTTGCACCTCTGAGTTCTCCTGAACGTGAAACACCGTAAGTGAGAATGGTGCAGCTATCTTATTTCTGCCAGCTGTAACACAGTGTTAGCATAAAATCTCACCAAAAAATGAGCATTCCTATTGATGTTCTCACTTGACAGGTTTTGAAGGGAAATATCTTGCTCTAGTATCTTCACTCTCGATCTATACAAAACATGTGCTGGAGAGCAACTGCTAAATAAGCTTTAAACATAATCATACCTCATACCTGCTGTAAAAAGTAACTCGCTCAGTAGTTACTTTCCAAGAAATATACTACAGGAATAGAAATGGGTACGATATAAATATTTCACTAAGATTCTCATTAGCAACCTTCATTTTCTACTCTGAGTACTTCTTCCTTCCACAGAGGAACTTCACTTGGACCTCTGGACTCTCTTCCAGTGAGGGTTTTGATGCTCACCAGGGTCCTTCTCTGGAAGGCCACAGGCACCAGGGGCCATGGAGCACCTCAGCTCTCCTGCACTATTATCAGGAAGCAGCTGGCCTCTGAACTGCCCCAGATCCTGGCTGTGATGTGGACTCCAGGCACTATGGAACTGTGTTTCCTTCATGACTGACAGAAAAGCTAAGAAATCCTGCCAAGCGTGCTGGGGACTGGCAGGGAGACCCAGTGTGTGATGTGTGATCACACAGCTCCTTTATATCTAGGAGCAGACAACCAGAGCAAGAACTCCATGGCAGACATAATAGTAACACCTCCCCATACAGACATCACCTTAATGTCTATTAGAGATTATTTTCAAAACTTAAAAGCCAAGTTTAGGGACACCTCTACAATTCTTGGTAATTCCAAGATGGTATCAGTTTTGAATCCAAAGGTTTGAGCTTCAAATTTCCTGTAATAAACCTATGGTTGAAAATGTTTGTGACAAAACTTCCCTGCCCATGCTCATCCACAGAAAGTGACTGACCCCACACGGAAGATATTTCCAGCAATCTTGCAATAGAACATTTTTACATAGCTGCAGCTAACAACATTGCATTGTAAGACTGACCTACAAGAGTTAGGGATGGCACTACTCCTGCTGAATTGATACATTTGTAGAAAATATTATGATGCATACAGAGGCCTTAATTCTTTGTTTCATATATTTTTTTCCCCCTGAATGTTTTGCATTTCACTCATAACACCTTCCTGCTGACTTCTCTCTCTCTCTTTTACAAACAGAAAGAATGCTTCTTTATCAAAGTCTTCAGTATGGATTCTGAACATATTTAATGAAATGTGCTCAGTAAAGTTCAGCTTTATCCCATAGAGACACGGCTATGCTGCAGAGAGTCAACGATTGTACAAAAACAGTGGATTTTTTCCCCTTTTTTGCACTGATCATTATGGAATTGTTACCACTGGAAGCTTTCAATTTAAATCTTCATATTTAAGAATGAGAGCATTCACAAACACACATGAAAGAGTACACTAGGGAAGAGCTTCTTGTATTTTTTGTACAACTTCTAAAGAAATGAAAAGTAACAACCACAAGTCTTTAAAGGACGAGGATGGATGGAATGGATGGATGAATGGATGGATGGCCAAATAAAAAGGGAAAGGAACAATCAGTAATTTGAAACATGCTAGGATATTAAAGATACTCTTCTAACTGTTATTCTATTTCAGTTACCTTTTCTGTTCTCTTCTAGTAACTAAATCCAAATATGACACAATTAGCTATAAGATCTTTTAAAACTGGTGTTTTAATACTCTGAAAATAGTATTTTTAAATCAATAAATACCTAAAGGGAAAAAAAAGCTTTTATAATAAACAGCAATTTTGGAAAATAGGTGTAGTCAGAAGCACTTATTTCATACTGTCCAAATTGCAAGGGGACATAGGTCTAAGTTTTCAAAGAACACAGCACAAAAAACCACTAAGCAACATGAAAATAACGTAGGTACGAGATTCTCAAACAGCTTTTTGTTAGGAGTGCATGGAAGCTGAAGTAGTTCTTTTGCACAGTGGCATAAGACTGCTCCTGGCTGGTGCCACAGTGCTCTGCTGTGGAGTGCCACACTGGTGCTGTGCTGAATGCCAGGACACCTGTGGCTGGTCCCCACGAGGCAGTAGCAGGGAAGGTGTGCCTTGGTACACAGGACATGACCCTTCTGACACCATCAGGGTCAAAGGTGGGATTAAGTCCTATGCCTGCTTTCTGTTCCGTGCATGCAGGTGAAGAGTAAGTTGTAAGAGCATGGAGCAGAAAAGCTATAAAGGGTGGCTTCTCATGAAAGGTTTTCATGAGAGAAAGAAAAAAATTAAGAAAAAGACAACACAGGAAGGCAAAACATCTTGAAATCATACTGGATAAATAATCCCAACTGAACTGTGAAGCTGTCAGCCCCTACCCTGCAAGCTACTTACAGAAGCCAGGCCCATTATCCGAGGGAATGTAAGGGATGAACATCCATCTGGACTTTGTCCAAAAGTAGTGTATGGTGTCTGAAACCAGGCCTTCTCGTTGGCCCAAACCACGTCACACAGAGGCAATATAGATGCTCCAAGTCCAATGGCTGGGCCATTTACTGCTACAATGATAGGCTTCTTAAACTGAATAAAAGTATTCACAAAATTCCTGAAGAGAAACAGAAACATGTGCTCACTACATATATCAAGAGTGTAAAACATACCAGCCCTTGTAATTCATCTCCACAGTAATATCACTTTTAAACCCAACCTGATAACCTTCCACAATGAGGTGGTTATTCAGTGGATGAAGGGAGAGAGGTGCATACTCTACACAGAGTTCAGAGAGAGGATTTCAGCGCTGTCTCTTATAAGAGTTTCATAGTCAAGCTGTTGATGTATGAGCTGGATGAGCAGACAGTGAGGTGGACTGAAAAATGTCAGAATGGCTGGCCCAGTGGGTGGTGACTCATGGCACAGGCCAGTGATTTAAGTGTTGCACCCCACTTGGGGTCAGTAATGGGTCCAGCACTGTTCAACAGCTTCACTGATGATTTGGTTGATGGGGCAGAGGGCATCCTCAGCAAGTTTGCTCAGGATACAAAACTAGGCTGATACACCAGAGGATTGTGCTGCCATCCAGAGGGACCTTGACAAGCTGGAGTAATGAGTTGACAGGAACCTCCTAAAGCTCAACAAGGGAAGTGCAAAGCACTGTGCCTGGCTGGGGAGGAACAACCCCAGACATCAATGTATGCTGGACAACAAGCTGGAAAACAGCTTGGCAGAAATTGAGCTAGGGTTTCCAGTGGATACCAAGCTGAACTTGAGCCAGCAGTGAGCCAGTGGTATCCCACACTGCTTTAGGAGGAACGTTGTCTGGAGGTTGCAGGAATTGATCCTGCCCCTCTGCTCAGCCCTAGTGTCATTGTGGACTTCTCAGGGAAAGGGAGACTCCAGGTGGTGTAGCAAAGGGCCATTAAGGTGACCCAGGGACTGAGTGAGCTGGGCCTGCTCAGCCTGGAGAAGAGAAGGCTCAGGGGGATTCATCAGTGTGTAACAGTACCTGAAAGGGCATGCAAAGAGGACAGAGCCAGGCTCTTTTCAGTGGGACCCCTTGAAGCAAACTGAAACACGGGAGGGTTCCTCTGAACAGCAGGAAACACTTTCTTACTGTGAGGGTGACCTAACTAGCAGTCAACAAAGTAGTGGAGTCTCAGTCTTGGGACACTTAAAAAACCCTGGGAAATGGTCCTGCAACCCTGCTCTAGGTGACCTTGCTTGAGCAGGTTGAACAAGATGACCTGCAAATGTCCCTTCCAACCTCAACCCTTTTCTGATTCTGTAAAAGCCTAGCATTGGTCTCAGCCCAACACATCACAGCAGGTGCAGATTTAACACCCCTCTACAAGCACCAGCTGATAGGGCACTTTGGCACATTCATGTGTCCCACAGCTTTCAGGTAAGGCTGCAGCCTTTCCTCACCTCTGGGCACCACAACTGTGGCATGGCCCTGCCTGGTCCTCACTGTATTTATATATGGCTTCGGCATAAGGTATTTACCTGTGTTTCTAAGTGACAGTAATAAGGTATAAATGAAGATGGGCAAAGAACATTATTGATCTTCCTTGAGAAGCTTTTCTTAACAAATAAATCTACTTTTTGAAATTATGAACATAGATAGCAGAGCTCTATTATCCCATATCACACACCCGTAAACTTCCCCATCTCATCTTCCTTCTTTTGGTTGGTAAAAATGCTATTAGGTGACATATGCGTATTCTTATCCTCATTGACAACAAAAAATGATAATTCATTCCACTACCCACAAAATATGGATGCTTCTCTGTTCTCAAACAGTAATGCCTCCAGGAGCTTCTCAGGAAAAAATAGTCATGTGTGTGAATACATGAATACATACACAGGTAATTTTAAAGTTTGCTCTCTATATGTGTTACATATTTTCGTATTTCTGCAAAACAGGACAATTTTACTATAGTGCATTCAGCACTGAAGGTTAGCACACTTTTTCTTAACTCAGTCTAGTGAGCTGAAATAGCTAAATGCAAAAAAACCAATCCGAACCTGGAACCATTTCATGCAAGTCATCATAAAAACACGCCACCCAGAGACTTAAGATAATTTTACTGATGTTTAATATCCCAGAGAGGACCATCTCTAGTATACAGATGAAAAATACATTATTTGAAAGGGAGGGTGTGTGTCTGCAAGTCTTTTAAGTCACCTTTGTACACTTTAATAACACTGGATATAAGGTGAAAAAACAGGTTTCTGGAAGTGCCCAAATTAAAAGAGCGACAGAAGGTCAGTGCTAAGAGCTTCTGGGCATATCTGAAGTCACTGCGTAAGCAACTTTTACATGAAATGACTGAAGAATTTCCTTTGACAAAAATAACTATAATCATCTTTACAAACCAACTGTACCTCCAATGAACCAGACCTTACATGTCCATGGCCTTCTTTTAGAAACATGACCATTGATAATAGCAACTTAAGAAGGGCTCTGAAAGAATATAGATCCTGTGGAAGAACGCAAGAGACCAGGATCTTAAAACCACTGCTCAAATGTACTTGTTTGTATTGTTAAAATGTGTCTTGAAGATCCATGCTTTTTTTCCATCTATTTTCTTCTACTTGCTAGTACCACAGCTCATTTTGTATAAATGTTAAGTTTGCTACCTAGCACTGGGATGATGATCACCAGAATTAATCTACTCCTCGAAAATATCCATCATTCCACTTCTCTGAACGTACTACATAAATTTACTCATTCAATACACATCTTGAATTTTGGTGAATTAAGTTTGTTTTCCTGAAACCCCATAGCTACTGAAGTATTTTAATACTTGTTTTAACTGGAGGAGTGTAACAATACTCAGTTTTCACAGTAAAATTTTAAAATTAAAAATGCATGAAACGACAACCCAAATAGAAAAGGACAGGGAGCATAAAGAAATGCTGCACACTATAATGCAACAGGTGAATGTCTGAGATCTTTTGGAATAAGAGGTTTTTGAAATAAAGACAGAACAAGCCAGGCCATATGATGAACAGTACCCATCAGATGACTGAAGATAGTTATACATACCTAATAGCTTCTGCCATCTTAGTGCTTTCCTTTTTTCTATCATCCGTTAAACGTCGTATAAAATAAATAAAATCAAGACCACAGCAGAAAATGCTACCAACTGCACTGAACAGCACAAGTTTACTGTCATCTGCAGCTGCTGTGTTCAGTGCACTTTGGACTTCCTTCATTACCTGAAAAATAAAAATTTCATTAAAATCATTTCAATCCATCATTACAAAGTAGCATTTTGTTCTCTTCCTTTCCTCCCCCTATGAGACCCTTCAACGTCTTAAAATTTTTCCTTAAGATCCACTCAAGCATCTTATTAGAAAAGTTAACTTTCTTCATTATCCAAAAAAAGGAAGCTAGTGTATTCGAAGCTTTGAATTTCAAAATGTAATTATACAAAGATAATTAAATCATTAAGGAAGGCTCTATTAGATGTTATCTGTAACTAAAGCAGTCATTCAGCATTTCTGTAATTTGGACAGCAGATGGCATATGCAACCAGTATAGAAAAACAAAGAACCTTAATTGAGGCCAAATATTTTTTCAAGCTGCACTTTGTAAATTACTGCACATCTTACAAAAGACAGTAGACATCAACATGGTCAGATAACAGAGTTTTTAAATGCAAGTGAATTACACCATGTCAATAGTACATGTAACATCTTGCAAGTAAAAACCTGTACTGTGTTTTGTGTATGCTTGTGCCTGAATAACAAACAGAAATGAGGCAAGGATTTAAAATTCCCCTCCCCATCCAAAACGAGAACTGTGCTGACCTCTGGATTTAATGAATTATTTTCAGATGATTTTGTTGATAGCAAAATGTGTGTGAATCCATCTTGTTTCCTGACAACAATGTCTCTGTACCGGTACGCGCTCTCCGTTTGTCTCACGCTGAAACGTAGCCTTTTATCAAAGGGTTGATCTCTCCTGTCATCAATAAACCTTCGTTTGCTGGCTGTCACTCCTGTTACAGCTGTCTGGATGTTGGTTGTACCATTGGCTGCTAATGCTTCCATAAAGGTGGGTGTACCTGGAAATAGTTTAAGCAAGTACAATTGCATTTCATTAGCTCACCCATCTCAAAATCCCTATTAGCACTAAAACATGCAACTCATATTAAGAACACACAGTAAACATGAAACTCAGTCTCCTGGAAGTTATTGAAAGAAACGCTGTGCACAGAGCAAAACTTAAGTGACAAAGGGACTCAATAAATTAATTTTACTGTTTGGAGAATATACAATTAGAATAAGCCAAACAGACCAACTGTCATACACTTATTTTTAGAAGGGGAGAAAGGTGTATTTAATGGTTCTAATGTTAATGCACTTCAGTAGGTAATGGTCTGCTTTCTCCCTTTCCCACATTTTGAAGTCATTTAACAGCATCAACATTGCTAAGAGAAAGCGGAAGCCTTCTGTTTCAAACAACAGAAGTTTTTATAACGACACTTAGAATAAAGCAAATAAAGAACTTGACTGACAAAAAGCATAATAGTCTTTAAAGAAAAATAGAAATGAAGGAACGTAGACTATAATTCTTTGAGAGGAGCACAAGACCCATGCACTGATGTGTATTTTAATGGATTCATAGACAATGAGATATTTATTAAGTTAAACATTTTTTTGCTATTGAAATTGGCAAATAGACAATTAAGTTTTACTGCTCTTAATCCCAATCCCTCACACAGAAAGAGTTTGAAGGCATGTGAGTAAACAGGCTATTCCTCATGTCACAGAAGGGACAGGTTTTTCTGTAGTCCACATTATAAATATAATATCAAATAGAGAAAAAACAAAAGAACATACTGGAGTTATAATGCCTCTGTATGTTGATGTCTCCAAGCAAAATCTCCACAGAATTTGTCATACTAAAGTAATGGAGTGTGCATAGGAAGAGGGGTTAAAAAAATTGGGGAAGTGTGTTAGAATCCAAGACAGTAAAGTTTTTGAAGACTTTTCCTGAAAACTGAGCCCTGAGACTAAAGTCTTGTGGAATGCCACTGGCCTTATCTCACTAACAGGTATTTCAGAACATCACGCATACAATGCCTTAAGTATGAGTTAAGCCATGTAGAAGTTTAACTAAACATTAGGGTAATTTGTCATTATCTTTCTGAAGAAGTTATATTTAAAATTAAATTATTTCAAACTTTGTTTTAACTACAACATACTTCAAATACTTGTGGGTCCAATGAAGACATTAAAGAGTGTCACTTAAGTAACTGGAATGTCCAATATCTTGATATTTCCACTACATTCAAGTGCTGCTTACCTTGACTCATATGAAGCATGAGAGAAACAATAAGAGACTAATTAAAATTTAGAACATTCTACATTTACATAATTATATTGCAGAAGCTGTCTCTGGATATAAATGAAGTTTTTATATCTAATATTTTAAAATAAATATGATAAAATAGGTGAGTTGTCTGTTTAAGGATCTATACAATAATAAGATTTTATTCTACCTTTTAAGGTCTTTCTTGTTGTATTAGTGATTTAATCCTCTCGCCATCTCACTTCTTTGTGAAGAAGTTAAAGACAACTAAGAATTTTTTAGTTTAAAGTGAAGAGTAAGAACTGGATTCAGTTTGTGATCAGTTTTAGATACAGAGATGAACAAAAAGAAATGTAAAATTAGCATTTTGTATTGTCACATTTTCACATTTATTCCCAAATTTTCCATGGCTTATAAAATTTATTTTTTTTTTATTACAGCAGAATAAACAAAAATTTGGTGTACATTAAATATCAAGTTGATGCAGAATGCTTTCAGATTTTTCCCTTGTAAATCCTATTATGGCAATTGCATTCTTTTAAAAGGATTCTCTTGAAAGGGAATTTGCAGGAACACCAATGTTGCCCCGTGTTTCATTAGGAACACAAGATGAAATGGTATCACTGGCTTGGTTTTCCATAGGAAATGTCAATTAAAACAACTGAAATCACCTCTGATTTTTAAACTGTGATCAAAGTCCTAGCCATAGTGAAAAATGTGGAAAATTGGGAGAAAAAGATGGACAAGACTAGGCCAAAACAAGGAGTCAGTAAACTTGTGCAAGACCTTTGAGCCTGTATTTTCCCACAACTCATTCTTCCAAAGATATACTCAAATACCAGAAAACTACTTTTGAGATGCAAGAGACAATGATTATATACTTTGAGAGACAAAACTTCTGGCAAGAAAGATCAAGAAGTAAACACCACAGGCCTATTTTCATGCTTATTGAACTGGCAAGAGACCTCCTGATTTTTAATACAAACCCTGTCTACACTTATCAATAGTGGGGAGTTTCAAACCACAAGCAAGGGACAGTTGCAGTTCAGAGGAAGAAGCCTCCTCTTTCCAATCATGTAAACACAGTTCTAGGCTATTTAAACAGTAGTAAAAAAATCTGTCAGCTTTAGAAACCATAATTCTGCCCAGGGAGACTTGGCCAGCCAGTATAGATCAGAATATGGCATCAAAAGGATTAAAACATATCTGTTATTACTGATGGAAGTTTGGGACCCTATACACCTGACAGCACTCCTTCTCTTGGCATTTGGTCCTTGGAAGCACAGGGACAACTCAGAGACATAAAGCAGTATCTCATTTTGTAAGTACACAGGCAAAGGTGGTTTTGCTGCTCAGTCTTGACCACATAGTACAGCAACTAGGGACGAAAATAAAAAAAGTCCAATTGAGAGTTAACTGTATTGGCAGAGATTTCCTCACATGAAAACTTTACATTAAGGTTACTTATCTTCAGGATAATTACAGCTATATTTTAGTATTTTAAAACAGAGTTTTGTAACGAACCAAATGCAGTTCTGCATTTTAAGATATTAATGGAGATAGCGTAACAAAGATAAAACACCACAGCCCTCTCCTTTCAAACTGAGCTTCCAAAAATAAGTAAGGACTTGGAAAAAAAGGCAGTTTACCCTGGATATTGTCAACTAATGAAGAACTGTTTGTTTAAGGTGCAAGCAAACAGCTTCTAGTTATATAAAAACTTCTCTACCTGCATATTGTTACCAATGTGATCTGAGAGCTGAAGGCAGCACTACTACTGGACAAAGCCAAAGCTCCACTATACAGATGCAAAAGGAAGTTAAGAGAAGTACTTTGTTTTGCAGCTGCTGACCACAACCTGGTAACAGTCAGCAATTTTCTTGCAACTGCCCTTGGAGGGGAAATAAAACCTAAAGCTATGAGCAACAGATAAGAAAGGAATTGGTCTTATCCAAAGGAAGACAGACACAAAATACTGGTTCTGGGAAAGGGGCAGAACAAAGGTGTTTTTGTTCAAAACACAAGTTACATTAACTTCACAACAATCCAAAATTAAAATCCCAAGTACCTCTCTGAGATACTCATGCCTCACTGCTACTGAGAAGTTCAGTTTAGCTTACATATCAAACCTTGAATACAAATACTCCCCTCCCTGCAACAATACTGGGCATACATCCAAAGAGATGGTCTAAAACCAGCCAAGCTTCTTTTGGGGTATAGATGTGTTGGTGCTCTTAATTCAAGGTTTGACTGACATGCTGTCTGTGAAAGCTTAGCATAGATGCCTAAGGAACAAACCCAAGAACATGAGAAGTGTGAATAATACTGTTCGAGTATTTTGTTCAACTCTAGCCACCAGAAACTCATCAATTACTAAAATCTGCATGCCCAGAATCATAGGCTGCACCAAACTCCATGTAATGAAATTCTTCTTCTCCATGGTATTGTCCAATTTACTTTTGAAACCACTATGGGTTTGTTTTCCAAAGAATCTCTTGGCAGCAAGCTCTGGAACATACATGTTGACTTCCTTCATTCCTTTCATCATAGCCCATCTCCAGATTGACTAGCCCCAATCTTATTTCCCTTTTCTTCTTCCAGAAGCCAGTCCAAACCTGCCATTCTTCTTCCTCTTCTACTAACTCTTGGAGCAGGGCCCAAAATGGGACACAATATTCAATATGTTTTATTTATTTTTTAACTGCTTCCAAACAGATGCTTGCAGAAAACTATCCAAAACAAACCCAATGCCCTTTCCCTGAGCAGCAACACACAGCCAGGAACCAGTCACTGTTCTATGTTTTGCTATAGGCACAGTTCGGTACGTAAGCCTGTTTTGTCTCCTCTTCAATGCCTGGCATTCATCTGCACTGAAAGTCAGCTCTCATTTTAATCATTAAATCACTCAGTATTTTCAGAGAAGCCTGACATGTTCACAAGGAGCTCTGGGAACTCCCATGTCTCTCTCTCCTGTACATTCCTGGCACCACTTATGTCCTTTCCTACACTAAGTGATGAGGGGGTTAATGAGAAGCATCCCACTTGAATAAGCAAATGAACAAACACTGGCAGCAGCAAGTCTTAAAGTGTTAACTGCAGAAATAAAACTGCAATTGTAACTGATTACAACTCAAGTACCAAACAGGGAGCAATATGATCCAGAAAATTGATTGGTAAAAACAACTTGAATTTTCAATGAAAAAAAGAAATTAAAATCTGGTTCTAGAAGTAAGTTCCATTTTTCCCCTAAGTCCTTTCTGTACTTTTACTTCTTCATTGCACCCTGTATCCACAGGAGTTCAGCATTAGTTGTCTGGTGCAGGATGCCTCACATTTAATTTTTTGCCTACAAACAGAGGTGTTTTGTTACATGTTCATATGTATTAGCAATGTCTAACTGTAAACACTGTTAAGTTGTTCCAGTCTTAATTCTGCACTACGTCAAATATTTCACAGGAGACAGGAATTCCAGACAGTGATACCACAATGCAAACATTACACAGAAGAGTTTCCAGTATTTTTTCCACTTTTCTTCAGTGATTACACAGAAAATATCTTAGAATTGTACTGTATTGGCACAGACTAGAGAAACTAAAAATGAGGGTTCTAAACCTCCTATGTATTTTTTCTGAGTATGTATATTTAATAGTACATTTTTAATCAAACAAAAGTTCCACTTACTTTGAAACGTCACAATAAACATTTGCAAGGAAAGGAAATCTCAATTTATTGTATTTTTCACCAAAATGCCAATTGCTCTGTGTTTCAGAAAGAGCATTCAAAATGTGCCAGTCACTTACGTAAGAAAGATGCAACTTCAGTTAATTAGTTCCAGAACATGGTGTTCCACTGATACAGAGCACAAACCAACAGTGCAATCAGTAATAAGTTGTGCACACCTCAGCATCAGAACAGGCATCCCCAAAGATGCCTTGAAGGAGAGGGGTGGGCAAAGGATAATATTCTTTCAAATTATAGACTGATGATCACTGCAATACCCTGCTGCTGACACTCACCTCAAAACTCTTACTGTGGGGAGGGAGGAAATGTTTGTGCAGGGTAACATTATCCTTGCTAAATGAAGTTCACCAGTTTTGATTCTGTTTCAAGGAAAATAGTTACACAGGGATCCATTAGATGTTCTGCAGCCACCTTCTGTTGTCTTTGCAAATATGTCATATTTCAATACAATGGCTGTAGGTTTTAAGAACAGATGAACTGGCAAATTATGATAGAACTTGGTGGAACAGGAAACTACGACACAGCAGCAAGCTGTTGTGGAGTGGCTGGCAGGCTTGATTGTCAATGTCTACCTTCAACTGTTAAGAAGTCCTTTCCTCATGCTGTTTAATTACTACTCTTTTCAAAAAAATTTGTAAAGGTGTTAATTGTAAACGTCACTTGGAAATATTGCTTCTGTTAAACCCACATTTCATACATGACACTGCTGTTGTGGACAAAATTAATAAGAGAAGAGAAACACACTCGTGCGCCCCAGTAATATTTCTCTACTCAACTTTGGAAGTTTCTCCATTTTACACTAGCTTTTAATCTTGGCTGCCATGTCACATTTAGAGTAATATTGTCTACAGCAGCCGTCTTTCCCCCTTGTGTAGATAGCTTTCTCGATTTCTTAGATTACTTAGAGAATCAAATATATTTATGCATTATTTTAATACTGTTAGGAACAGGGCAGCATTACTGATTGTATTGGACTTTAGTAGGTTATAGGCTATTAATTATTTTTGCTTTTGACTATCTTTCCTTTTCAGAGCATAAGCATCCATGAAGATAAATTCATAATGCCAACCAAATGCAACTAATCAGAACATAAAATTCTGTTACTGGAAGCGGGTAACCAATACAAGAGAAAATGGCATTTCCTCACCCTTGAGTTAAATAGGTTTACCTTAGCCTGATTATATTGCACGCTTGGACATTTTAAAAGAAATTACATAGGTCAAAAATGGGAACAGCAAAACACTAGACCTAAGATTTGCTAAGACCATGCTCACAAAATCAGCAAGGATAACATAAATAATAGATAAATTGGCAACATATCTTTTAAGTAGTAGGATTAAGTTTTACTGCCTTTGAAGAGGAACTGTGCATTTTTATGCAAAATGTATTAAGTAAGCTTTCCACAGTCTCACAGTGGAAAGAAAATATCCCCCTCCTAACACCAAAATGTTTTCCAAATACATCTCTATTCTCATTATTTCACCAAAAATAGAGAAACAAATACTACTCAGGTAGTAAAATCTTGTTCTCCTTTATCAAACATAAAGATAAATTAGAACTCTTCTCCTTTCCCCTTCCACTGCAGTTTTAGCGTTGTTTTGGAACGATTTGTCTTCCACTGAATCTATAGTCAAGATGCTACTGACAAATAGAAAACAGTGCACATGACTGTTCTCACCATTTTAGATGGAAAAGAAAAAACAGATATAAAAGTCCCTCCAGTATTAACTCAGTCATGAAAAACCAGCCATATTTCACAGTAGCATGCACCAAAGTATTTGATGTGGGAGGCAAAGAGTTTCATTTTCTTTTTCATTAATAAGCCAAACAAGAAAAGCCTTTCCCAGGTTACAGACTCGCTCCTCTTTGAGGTCTTTTAATACTGGGAGCATTTCATAAGGGAAAACTCTTCTATCTTGATATTTTTGGAGCTGCAGGTTATGATACCACAGCATTCATTCAAAATGCTGTAAAATTTGAGAGTTAAGCAAGGACATCTCTTGGGGCTCATCTACAGAGAGAAGCTATTACAAAATAGGCTAAGGTTTAAACTTGAAGTGTACCCAGCTATTTTATATGAACTCCTAAGGTGAAGACATTCTATATTAAGAGCACTTCATCGCAATTTAATCCAATCCCCTGAGTGACATGAAAAATGGCTCTTTTTGTGGGATATCAGTGTCCTAATGTAAGGCTTGTCTAGAACAGATACTGCCAAAAGACATCCCAGTAGTTTCAACTATAGACATAAACATATACATGCTGCAGTGCACATTATAAAATGCTTATAAGGACATAAAAATATTCTAAAATATCTTAGCTGGATTATGAATGAAATTTAAATAGATGGCTGTAATACTGTATTGGCAGAACATTTTCATTTACCTTGTTTTTTAAAACAAATGTGAATACCAATTGACAGGTTCATTCTTATCATACAGACAAGGCCTTCATTACCAGAGTTTGCAAGAGCTCCATTCACAACTGCCACCAAAACCATTTGGCATTTCAATGCGGAAAAGCAGCAGACAGGGAAGTCTTAGGACTTTCAGTGGTTCAAGACACTCATATGGATGTGTTAAAACTTTTCAGGGAATCCCAGAGGGCTGGAGTGAGCATCCCTGCTGCAAAAAAAGCACCTCTATTTTTTAGGTATCTACCTCGAGAAGGTACAAGTGTCTTTACAGCCACTATCTGATGCCTGCTATTCACAGAAGCTGTCTCAACCTCCTGTGGGATATTCAACAAGAGGTTGATTAAGAGGTGGCAAATGAACCCGAAGCCATCTTCCAGTAGACAAGGACACACAGCTGTAGGCCCTAACACCACCAGCTACACTTTATACTTGAGAAACCTGCAATACATAATGTACACACAGGCAAACTGTTCTGCAGCAGCACCCTCTTACCAGAACTTACTGACCTTGGAAGAAATAACTGGCTGGGGTGGGAAGGGGAAGAGCAGAAGAGGAGTGAGTCTCTGACTTTTCTAAGAGGTTCCCAAAACCCTCAAGTGAAAAACTAAACATTGAAGTGCTGGGTATTTAGTCCCGATCCTTGCACTTAAGCAAGAGAGCTGCCAGCTCCTTGGCCACCTCTGCCGCCTGAAGGGGTGTGGAGCAAAAATCAAGAGCTGGGCATTGGCACCAGTGGGAGAAAATAGGGAGAAAAGACGATTACAAGTCTTGGGAAAATGTAAACACAGATTTAGGGATGTCTGAGGAAGGGGTGATGAAAAGTATCTTTGGGTATCCCATGCAACAGGTGCTGGATACTGGGATGCTCTAACAGAAAACATAATTCAGAACAGTATCACCTTGCCAAATCTGGCCTTTTATACTGTTGCAGAGGATATGATCTACTGGCAACAGCTAAAAGGAGGCATGATAGGAAGGAGTAAGCAACAACCTGTGCTTTGAAGCTGAATCTGGTCTCTCCTGTTCGTTTTTTGGCTATGCTAGCTAGGATCAGCACATATATGAGGACCTGCCTCAACTGGAGAACTTGTGAAGCATATCCAATAATAGCCTTATAATAATAATAATCATCATCATAAAAAAATACTCCACTACTCCACTGAAACAAAATTAAAAAATAAACACCTCAGAGAAAGTCCTAAAGCCAACAGTAGGAGACTATCAAGAGTAACATTCAGATCGGATGCTTTGCATGAGGTAAAAATATGACATCTCCCTCAATTAGGCTTTTTCCTGTATCACTGCAGGCAATTACTAGAAAACACAGGAGACATTTGTTGTCACATAACTTCACCCTGACTGCAGTACAAATGGTAGAGCTCTCCACACCTGGGATTTGCAGAGACAAAGATCTTCAACACGGCACACAGCATAAGCAGGACACAGATGTGCTAAAACAAATCTAGAAGCCCTGCAACAACCTGATAGAGAAATTGTGAATGCCCCACCCCTAGAAGTGTTCAAGGCCAGGCTGGATGGGGCTTTGAACATTGTGGTCTAATGGAAGGTGTCTCTGCCCCTGGCAGAGGGGTAGGAACTGGATGGTTCTTAAAGTCCCTTCCACCCCAAACCATTCTATGATGATGGCCACAAGCCTTGTGAAAATGCCCCATCATAAGAAAAGTTTTCATCAAATTTTGCAACAAAGGGGTAAATAAATACCCCCCCCCCCCCAAAAAAAGCCCATAGTAAATCACAGGGAAATAGCCACAGCTGAAAGCAGTGAACAGAGAAGGCATCTCAGCCAGCAGCTGGAAGGGCTGGAGGCTAAGGGCTGCCCTGACACAGCAGGATGTATCACATGGTTCTATTTGGGTGCATGCTCTTCATATTGCTGAGGAAAGCAAGAAGCATCTGTGTAAGACCTTAGGCTTTCTACTTCATTAATTGTTGTCATATTTATGAACAAATTATCAAAGGAAAAATCTCACAGACAAAAAACCTGAACTAATAAGTCCATAAACCACTAATTAAGTAGTTAACACATGCTGCCATACATAGAAAATGGTTCAGAGCTGCCAAAGTGGCTCCCCTCAGGCTACAAAACAAGGAATATAGAAGCCAGGATTATTAGTTACAGGTGGTCCCTATACCCAAAAGCTATTTTTTCTGTAAGAATCTGCATAGTACATCAGTATTATCAAGTACTGGATTTTTTTCTTTACAGAAATTATTAGTATCTAGATTAAAATACAAGTACCAACAACGTTATTACTGCTATACAGAAGAGACAGCTCAAGAAGCAACAGAAGTAGCATGGTGACATTGAAATGGGACATTATTTCAGCAGTACCAATGTATAAATATGAAACCACAGCCTCTGAATTATTATAAAGACTAATACCGGGAGGCTGAAATTTGGAAGGGCAAGAAAAAAAAAAAATCAAGAAATTAGGAAGTTACATCTGTGGTAGAGAAAACAACCAACCAACATGTGGTTTAAGGCAAATTTCCAAACAAAGTTTCATAAAAGACAAACCAGTTAAAGTCTGTCTCAGAGAGCAGGACTTAGCAACTACTATCAACCCTATGAAAACCAAAGGAGTTTTAGTTAGGTACCATAAAGGTTGTTGCTACACAAAACCAAGAACAAAGTGTATCATGTCTGATACTTTAAATCAAAGTGTGCATTGGCCTCAGACAGAATTTCACAGTTTGTGTAGCTGGCAATAGGAAAGTAAGGTTTATCTGACTATTTGGTGATGTGGGCAGGAGCACATATTTTCATGGGAGTCATACTGATGTGTTCACAGTTCAAGAGCAAATTCATAGATTTTAAAATATATTATTATTCCAAATTCATGGAAGGTCTTAGATCCACAACCTACTTATTTGAAAAAGCAGAGGAAAGGTTAAAAAAAAAGAAATCTCCATTTGAAGTTTGGGCAGGTTGTTACAACTCCCACTGCTGCAATTCCAAAGTCCAGTACTGAAGCCTCATGTTCAGCAGGAAGTTCATAAAGCCGTGCTCGGACTTTTATTTACTAAGAGGTGGTTCATGGGTGACAGGTCTGAACATTTTTAGGTACAGTAGATGCCTACAATACTAAATCTTGCTTTAGGATACAACCTACTAAGAACACACAGAGAAACCAAAGATATCAAGGGGATTCACGACACAAAAGATAGTAGAATTCTACTGAGTAAAGCAAAGATCTTGTACACAAAAATAATGGGACTAGTACATAAGCAGCCACAATTGTGAGCTCAATTTTAACTTGGAAACCATTTAAATATGTCATAGGTAAGACAGAATGATAGATGAATTACATGACTGGCTGTTTCCTGAAACCTGCCAGGGACCCACCTGTTCATGTCAGATTCCAACCACTAAACAAACAGAATGGAATTCAAATTGAATTTCTACTAAGATGAATGCTGTGAAATTTTAGGTAGCTGTGTTATGTAAAAAGATATTGCATGAAATACTTTTCAGACAAACAACAAGATAACCCAGACATAAGGAGAGGGTGTAAAAATGAAACTAAACAAATACAATAATCGAATTATTTTCTTCAGGAGTGAGATGTAGCTTCAATTAACTCCACATGATTAAACAGGTCAATAGAAACTGAGGGGAAAAAGAGAATATGCTATACTTACAAGAAAATAGGAAGTAAAGAACACTGGGAAGAATACAGGGAGATGCTAAAACAGATAAAGAACGGGTATTAGAAATGCAAAGTAAAACTCTGAAGTTCTCATAGTTAGATGCTAAACACAAATTATTTTTCCAGTGGTAAAGAAAAAAGAGAGGAGAATTAGACCAAAATCAAGAGTGAAATGTAATGTAATTTACAAAGTCAAATAAAATACTAGTGGTGAAACCAGCATGCCATAAGAAACTGGAAAAATATTTATAATGGGTATGAATGTATTGTACATACAACAAATGACAGACTAAAAGAACTGACCATGGCAAGACTGCTGACAGTAAAAAAAAGAGATACAGACCAATGTAATAGTCTATATGGGAAATGTATCATAACTGCAATACCTCCAAGACTTGCTTGCTTAAAGACTAGCAAATTTGGAAGGTACCTTGGGTAATAAAATTTGTAGTGATGTAGTTTCACATACAGGTAGAAGAAACACCTTTTAAAAAAGGCAGCCTTAAACATCTGAAGTTTACTTCTGTTTATAAACAAGACTGCTCTCAAAGTCAAGTTTCAGAAGTGTCCTTCCAGTTAAAACCTACTGGAGATCCAAAGCAATACTCAGGCGAGCCACAATGGGTACCATAGAGAAATTTCATCTTTTTACAAGAGATCACTCATTACTTGGAATATATTTTACCAATATTTTGCAGTTTCATACCATTACAAATTATGAATCAGAAGCCTCCCTGATATCATATATACTTACATGTGAATTTCAGGCTTTAAAAATAATAAGCTCATCACAAAAGCGACCCTATTTTGCTCAGCACTGAAACAGAGCAAAGTTCTGTCAAGTTGGAAGTATGTTTAAAACTGAGAATTTTCTAACCAAAATTAATTTTGCTTCCTAAAAATCCTAAAATGTACTGACGCTTAAAAAATGGAAATTTGTAGCAACAAAGATTTCAGGGTTATTGTGTAAGGTTGTTCTGTGGACATTCTCTGTAACTCGCAGATTGATATACACAGTTATAAGAAACTCTGCATCTCCATTTGATCTCAGAATATGCTACCACATCACTAATGGTGTTGCCCTAATATTAACAGTTAACTGGAACAAAGGTTATTGCTTATAGTTTTCCACTTAGTTCTTACATCAACATATTTGTGTTTTGCAATCATTAACACCTTGTCTTTTCTCAGTTAGGATAGTTGATGACTTTTCCACACCAGCTACATCACAAAAGATACCACACCATTACATATTTCCCCCTACAGCTCAGTTAAAATGCTTGCAATCTCAAAGTATTTTTAAGCTGTTCTTTTGAATCATTACAATTAAGATAAATGTTGCAGTAAGATCATCCCTTCTCAACTATTTTTAAACAAAGTTATAAGCTTACTGAAATTTCTAGAAGAATTAACGTGGGGTTTGTTTTTCAAAGAGGGATTATTCCCCTCCTGACCTCATCTCTCACCTCACAAAATCAGGTAAAGAGACTATAAGCAAGAAGCAGTACGATCATCCCCTTGCTCATATCAGACCAACACTGCAAACAGAGTAACCAAGTTCATTCCTGCTACAAGGAGGAAGTCTGCTGCATCTAAGTCCTGAGGCTTGATCACTCTTGCTGCAGACTGACACTCTGTTTAGTTGAAAAATTCAGGAAGATCACTCCTTCTATAAGCCTCAGCAACCTCCTGTGACCTGAGCAAGCAGCACACACTGAATTGCTTTGAGGTACTTAATTAGCAATCTAGTTTACATAACATCAAAATTAAGATTTGTTTTTTTTTCACTGCTCTTTCTTCCTTTTATAGTCTGCCATATCAGAAACGAGTCACTCATGGCAGGTATTTCTGCCTAACCCACACACAAGGCAGCTGGGTTGTTAATACCATCCCTCCATCCACTGATGCATTTGCTGAACCCTTCAGAGTTCAACCAAATTCCAGTTTAAAACTATCACCTGTACTTTTACCTCCTTTGTTTTTCCCTTTCCCAGTCTTGAGTAAGACCAATGGAATAGTAAGCCAAATTTACTAGAAGCAATAAATACAGTTCAACTATTGCTGAGTATCTGGGCAAAAATATTAGTGTTTTCCTACTCAAGGCTCATTATTTGGACAGAAATATCAACTTCTGACTAAGTGTCAAGAAATGAGTAATAAACTGACATAAAGAAATGAAGACTTGCCAGAACCCCCACAAAAAATGACAAAAATAATGTAACAGCAGGAACAAGCCAAACATTTTTTGCAGGGTATGTTGGGTTA
Source organism: Cinclus cinclus (assembly GCF_963662255.1). Classification (NCBI taxonomy): domain Eukaryota; kingdom Metazoa; phylum Chordata; class Aves; order Passeriformes; family Cinclidae; genus Cinclus; species Cinclus cinclus. The sequence goes on from NC_085046.1 coordinate 68,014,611, forward strand.
GCTTTCAGCATGATCTGTTCCCATGTGCTGCCACTGACCAGGAACTCATCTGGAAGAGGTAGGGGGAAAGAGGACAGTATAACAGAGCAAAGTGAAAAGCACCATGTCTAAAGATAACATTAACACATTCTTCTCCAGTTTAATGGCTAGCAAATAACAATTGGTGTTTCAAAACCTGCATCCTGTTGTGAATCTATCTTCTAATATTTCAGTTCCGTGACTACAAAATACACTGCGATTGGGAACTACTTTTGCAAACACAACACTACTTGTACTTTAGACCACGTCTGTTCACTAGTTGATTTTCACTACAGAAAACAGCCTGTAATGTAAACTCCTTAAACTCGCCCAAAAAAATCGCGAGAAAAACTGTTGCAGGTATCTGCAAGAGAAATGCAGTGCAGTTTCGTTACCGCCATCAATTTGTAGTTTGTCAATACTTAGCTAGAGAAAAAAAAGGAAGGAGAAAAGTTGCCCCAGGAAAGAAACTGCAAACAGGATGTCCTGCTGAGACAGAGGTAGAGTGGGAGGTAAAGCCTTGCATCCGCTGAAGCTGCCACAGTCTGCAGTGGGATGAAGAACTAACAGGGGCAGTCAGACAAGTGTGACTATTTATCACCTCCTCTTCACAAGCAGGGACTTCCCTGCCTGCTAGGCCTAGGCAGCAAGAGTTCAGACTGCAATAAATGCTAGAGTAGACAAGGGAGAGGAAAAGGAACTAAAGTTCAAGCTGAGGCTTCACAAATCTGTCTAACTAATGCTCCAGTAAGCCCCCAGAAAATGTTGTTAGAGAGCGCCCTGACATGTCTGAGAATTATATTAGTGCCATGTGTACTCAAAAAGCCGATTTGGGATTATTTAGTTGCCAACTTTGTCAATCTTCTGAAGGACACAGAAAACAGTGCAAAGGATATAGACTCTAAAGCTGTTGGGAAAGGTTTTATTCCTAAACGAATAGCTAGGGCAAAGAGTAGATTTCACTGTAAAACATTCCTTTCAAATGCCGCAACACACTGCCCATGCAGATGTGGTATTTAGGGACGTGGCTTAATAGAGGACTTGGCTGTGATGGGTTAAGATGATCTTAAAGCCCCTGCCAACCTAAATGATTCTATTATTACCAGTCCATCAAATAATTTTGTTTCCAGAGACAGACTGACAGTGTTCCACCTTGGGTGGTTCTCTCACAATTGCTTCTCCCCAAGGTAAGTCTTTCACTGTGCATATTAGCCAGGAAGCAGAGCTTTTCCTTTCCTTTCAGGATGGTTAAGAGTTCAAAGTTCAAAATTTCCCCTTCTTTTTCATCTAGCTTATGTATGCTCCCTATAAAATATGAAAACCCAGTATGATGACCATGAAGTAGGAAATAATCAAATGCAGAACTGGGCAAATAATAGATTTTGGCTCAGAGGGTGAACCGGAAGCACAACAAACCTAAACAGGTGGCTCTTTTGAGATTTACTCCTTCTATGTATCAGTTTTCAAACTGTTCTGAAGTTAAAATACTGCTTCAAATCAGGGTCAGATGTGTATTTAATAAGTTGCAGTTATATGTAAATAGGATTCTATGTTTGCATGTTCAAAGCTTTACTTCTGCTGCAATTTCTACTGTTAAAAGGAATGTTGCCTGTATCCATTCAGACATAATTTTAGCATTTACTACTGGAGCTACTGTAGCAGTTTTAAATCTTCTGGTGTATAAATACAAATCATCCATAGTCTTCATGTTACTTGTAGCAAAAATGAATAAGAAATAATAAAATTTGCAAACACTAATACAGCTGTTAATTCACTGTATTCTCCTTGAGGAAGGTTAGAACTGAAGCAGAAGAAACCCAGCATTATATGCTATATTTAAAACTGATGATAACTTTAGTCCCACATGTGCTTAGTTGAAAGACAGAAATTATTTAATTGAAAATATGTATTCTTTATGTGGTAAAGGGAAATTAGTGGCTTGAATTCAGGCCTGTGCTATTTCTAGATCACCCTTTGAAAGGGTCCGTCAGTGATTTTGCTCTGCTTTGGTAATTTACAAAAACTATGTCAGCAGTTACAAAGCAACTGGAAACAACAATTCTTTTCCTTAAAAAAATACCACCTCTCCTGGTAGGATTCCACTACAAAAGCCAAAGCATTTGTCCCACATAGGTTCTCTAGAGAGCTAGCAGAGACAGCCTTGTACAGCCATACTACACAACAAAGCAAATAATCAGGACTCATAAGCAAAGAAAGAGAAGTACAGTCCATTTAAAATAATGTACATCCACTGCTGTGTGTTGTAATCCACCTTATTATATGCCCAAGAACTGCCTTATAATGTCCTGATACAATGAAACACTTCAAAAAATAAACTCAAATCAAACACTGAAAACAAAAATTCCCCGCATTTTGTAATCTCATAGACAAAAAAAATTCTACAGTAACCCAAGCATCTCCAATGACATGCACATTATTTTCAATGAAGAATTTGCTCATAAAACTCTTTTCCAATACCTCCTTGACCAGCTAGAGTTATCAATGCTGCTGATGTCCTGAGGGCATCTACAAAAGCAGATGGCATTCTGACTCCATCACGTTGCCTAAAACACCTTCTGTTCCACCAGATGACCCTCAGAGAAAATGTACCTCCATTTTGCAGTTCCTTGCTTTTATTCCTGCACACTGACACAAGAGTTACTAGTTGGCACACTCGGTAACCCTAGAGCTACAGGTGGTTCTCACAGACCCTGATGGACTCCTCTGCATGTGAAAACAGTTTGATTGAATCAACAATGGCATCTACAGAGCAGTCTGAGGGGAAGAAGGATGGATTAGATGACAAAGGTCTTTTCCAACCCTATTTCCTAGTATTCTGTGATGTGACCACACTGTAACACTTCTACCTTCCCCCCCCCTCGAAGGCAGTTGCCTTTCAACTAGCTGGAATGCTAAGACAGGTGCCTGGATCCATGGGATCAGGTGCAGAGTAGCAAATTGGACAGTGACAATTGGATTCTCAGCTAACTGCTGCTTTCAGCCGAGATGGGGAGAGCTCTGCCTGTGTCCTTGGATCAACCCTGGAGGGAAAGAATCCTCTTCTGTGGAGAGGCCTGAATATTCATCTGGGAAGCCACAACCACAGCTCCAATACATGTATCTGTACCTCTGCCATAAAGTTTAGGGTCTCATGCTAGTAAGCTCTTTGTAAAAATGTTCCTATGGATTATGATCTCCACTCTGAAATGGTAATTTCTGCAATTATCTCAGTGCTATAAAAATTACTCTTGGTTTACACATTATTTGCAAAATACTTTCAAATTGGCAGACTGGATCTGTGACTGGATACAAGAAATGATAGCCTTCTAACAGTTTCAAAATAATGATGCAAAAGACAGCCTGGGGTAAGAGGAAACTTCCAGATGATCAGATTAAAAATGACAATTCCATTTTTCTTCAAGGGTAAGGAACAAGAACAGCCATTCATCAGGGGAAACTGCTAATCTCCTTAGTCTCAGCACAACCAACATACTGTCTAAATTAAATATGGGTGATTTTATTGGATAAACTTTGTGCAATACCTTTTGGACTGCCCAACAGAGTTCATGGCTAAGTCTAGGAATTATTCTCTGAGATGACCTTCTGCTTGGTGTTAAACTAGAATTTGGCAGGGTTACAGACAGAAGTAAAGCCAGTCTGATTCCCCTAATATATTGGCATTTAAGTGTGGACCACAATAAAAATCACTTTCCCCCTGACATTGTGGGAGTCTGGACCATCTGATAGAGCAACAGCAAGAGTGGACACATACATTTCAAGAGTGGCTTACTGCATTGATTGAGGTGGGATGACAACAGTTAACTTTTGTGGGTATTTTTTGTTTGTTTTGTTTTTGTGTTTTTTTTTTTTCACTTATAGTGGCTCTGCAACTGCCCGTTTTGTCCAGCACTGCCCAGTGTTACTAGCTACTCATGAACACTGGAAATTAACTGATATACAGAGCATATGGGGGAGGGAAGGGGGAAATTAGTTTTCCATGAGTCTCAGCCAAAGCAGAGCCAGTTCTCTCTTGAGGGGCCTTTAGGTTCCTCCTTTTCCCCTCCACTAAATCAAGGAATACTTTGCCAGGGAAACATCCTCATGAGCCACAAGAGTGTTCAGTAGCTGAACAAGAGTTGCAGGAAGCTGTTCCAGACTGTCGGTGCTTCTGTCCCTCTGCCAGTTCGCAGCTGCTGTCCCAGGCTGGCAGGCAGGAGGTGATGGGCTCCCAGCAGGACAGGAATGGAAAGGATACAGCAAGGGCACAGAGACACCCCTGTACAGCGAGGCACAGAGGTATGTTAGAGAAAGATAAAAAAGGGCTGATTAAACTAATCAAGGAGGAAGGAGGTGGATGGGAAAGGAGCTGAAGCAGAAAAAGCACTTAGCTGTCTGCCAGCAGAGGCGGCCACAGCTGGCTGCAATTTGGGGAGCAGCCCCTTCCCCACCTGGTCTGTCCAGAGAGAGTTCAGCTGCCCCAGGTCCAGCCATCCCATAGCAAAAGGAGCTGGTTACAAACCCCCGTCACTTCAAAGCCAAACAAAATCCACCCACAAAACAAACAGAATATCTTTTTAAGGACATCTATTTCTATGCTGAGGAGATCTGTTTGCTGAAAAGGAGACTGCTTCCTCTGCTGTTAGCATCGTGTTAGTAGGAAACATCTGCAGGCATTGTTACATTCATTTCCAAGCCAGACCAAGCTCAGTGTAGGCAATCTTCAGGCAATGTAATGGATAAAAAACGAAGAGGGTTTTGCTGAGTGTGCACACAGCCAAACATTTTTAGAAAGACTTAAAAGGTGGCCAAGTCTGAATGGATTATAAATGATAATGATAGCAAAAGCACATCTCTGATACACAGGCCAAAGCTCTGCTAAATTGCACAAATCATTGCACAAAGGCTTGTGTGAGGAGCAGTGTGTGGACTCCACTGCCTTTGACAGCAAAGATACTCAGAAAGCAAACTGCAGAGCAACACATGACATTCTAAGAATACGGCAATTCCTGACATCCTATACATTTCTACCATACAATTCCCTCTAATGCAAGCCCAATACTCACTGAAGAACTTTCTGTTATTGACATTTTTCTCCTTTATTCTCTAGTAATTTAAGTTTGGATAATAGGGAAAGATCTTGAGGTTTTTACCTTCCTCTTCTAAAAGACTAAAATCTCAAGCCAATAAAGTTTCATCACTTTGTGAAAGTTTAACTACTGAAAGCAAGATAGCTAAAAACAAATCCAGCCCCAAAAAATATGACATGTAGCAATGACTCCCTGTTACACTTTCAATGAAAAACTAACCATCACACATTGCATTGAAAGTTCACCTGCGTGAACACACACACACAAAGTTCTTTGCAAAACTTTTTCTTTTGTTTTAAAAACGTCTTCCTGGAAAACGTGCTCTTTTATCTATAGTACTAAGTGATGTTAATTTGCAATGAAAAGTGTTCCTTCTTGTCTGTTCAGCAAAGCTGCATTTATGTTTCAAAAGGGTCAATTACTGTTAAATTCAGTTTCTGTAGAGGCTTTTTTTGCAAATGCAATCAATTCTTTTACTATGCGGACTTCAGTATTAAACTTCATTAAAGTCATTTAACATTGTCTCATCTTACTTACACTTATAACCCATATTCCAAAAATAGCTCGTTACCTATTACTAAAGACTCATTTCTCAGTTAGTTTAACAATGTGACCACTTAAAGATGTATTTTCTTTCACCAAATATGACAAAGTACATATTCATAAGTATTACTATAAAACAGCAAGTGTAAACAATCAGAAGCACACAGACATTTTTCAGTATATACATGTTCATCCCAAACTTGATACTAATTTTGAAAAAATTAGTCATTCGAGTATTCACATCCTTATTGAAAGTTACAAGTACCGAAGTTTCATTAAATAAATAAATAAATAAATAAATAAATAAAACAAATAAAACATTTGCGAGTAGTCCGTGAGCCTATACATGAGATTTAGAGCAAAAAAGGCCAGTGCAACTTGAAACACCAGACCATAACCTCATGAGAGGGTAAGAATAGCAATATTATGGTAGCACCAAGGTTAGGAAAGTCCTAACCACTACAGCACTGAAGGATAGAATATTACTTCTACTCTGCTGGTAACATCTGCAATAAAATGAATGGAACAGAATCCGGGGTATTTCAGGCAAACCCATCTGGTAAAACAGTATTTGTCTATGGAATTCCTTTGGTTTGTAACAATGTACAATGTTTTGAAAGATACACAGACAAAGAAAATAAATACCCTCCAAACTTTAAAATATTTCTATTTAAGCTGTTCTTCTGTTTCACAATTTAAAAAGTCTAACAATGGTTGCAAGAGCAAAAAAACAAATACAGACAACCACAAATACTGACATCCTACAGAAATGAAAATATTTAAAGGATGGAACCAAGACAAAACATCATTCTGAAGGTCTTCACAATAAAATTGACTGGCAGAAAAAGGGGGCTGTGGAACAGCAAGCATCAGATGAAGCAGAGTGTCATCTGCCCAGGAAACTTAGGCAGGTTTGAGGGAAGAAGCTTTCAAAGTAGGAAACGTTTTACAGAAATCTGCACTCAGTGAAGCCTGTGGTGCTCTTATATAGCATTCCTTGCTGTCTTCCAGATTGTTACTGCTTAAATCCTTTCAAGTACAGGAAATCAAAGTGAAACATTCTCTGCAGGTTTTATTTCTATCCCACTGCCTATGCATACCCTTTGACTTTTCACCTCACAGCAAGTGAAAAACTGTTACACAATAAGGGCCAAAAGACATCTATTATTATCAAAACCCAAACCCCTGCTTTGAGGATTGTACTGAAAAGCTAAAACGGGACGGGGGAGGAGGCAGAAAAAGTGAAGACAATATACAGAAAAATAAAAAGTATAAATCTGAACTTATTTGTGAGGTACCATATAATTTTTTTTTGTTTGGGTAGCAATAAGCATAGAAAAGCATCGCAGTATTTGCCTCTACAGTAAAAGAATAAACTCACTTTGAAGGAAAAAAGAGACAGAAATGTTCCAAAAGCTCCTTAAAATGCATCCACATCATCATCATAAGTAAAATTCAACTTTTTAATAAAACACAAAATAGAACTTTGAAGAAATATTAGCTCTTTCATGGAAAGATCAGAATATGGTAAATTATCTGCATTACTATAAGGCAATTAACTACCAGAACTATGCATAATTATGTATAATTATGAGAAAAATCACTCATGCCAGTGACTTTAATGAAAATTCATAGTGGAAATGAGCAAAGAATCTCTGTAAAAAAGAACATATACACTCCAAAACATTAGACAGGCCACCTGATACTGAAAGAGTACTATGTCCTTGGCATTTGCTTATTTTAAATCAAAAACTGAAATCTCAGGAATGCTACAATTAATTACCCATTATAGCACATTACTGGATGACGTTTATAAAATTGTTAAGTTTATAACCTGTAAGGTAAACAAGATGGCTTCTACCTCCCAGCTGGAACCATCTATTTTATTTATATTACGTACTGAAACAAGGCTCAGGAAAAGTAATTTCAGAAGTGTAATGGGAAAGCACAGATGAGATGGTCACAAAAAATAGTGGACAAAAATCTCTTTCTCCTTTATGAAACACTCTTAATTTTGTAGGTCACAAATCATTCAATGATTTGCTATTGAGCTTTTCTCTCCCCAGACTGAGTTTTTCAATAATCACCTAAGAAAAATCACAAGAAGACTAAAAGAAACAGAAGAGGCAGCAAATGCCCTTCATACCCATGAATGAAATTACTCTTCACAGCATATTAACTGTCTTAATAAAACTTAGGGATTTAGATCAGCCTGATACTTTTGTAGCATTTACAACCAACCTAAAGAGCTTTCTTAATGACTTCATGTTGATCTCAGATCCCTGGCATGACCAGACAGCAGAACAGCTGAGAAGTAGGGATTTTCTATATACTTAACAGACACAGGCTTAGGATATCTTATTATTCTGACTGTTAGTAACATGCTAAAACAAACAAACAAAAAAAAGTCTCAACCAAAAGATAAGATACCTCACCAAATTTATCAAGTTATATGGTCTTAAATTTACAGTAGAGATCTGGAGCTGACTCCCTTTTAGAATTACTCATGTTACTAATTCAGAGCAGCAGACTCAAGCAATGAAAGTAGAATTCCCCCAAGTTGTGCAAAAAAATCTCCCCAAACACTTGATTCTACAGTTTGTCCAGTAAATTTTGTGGGCAAAAGCCTATTATACTGACAGTAAAAACCAAACAGTGTTGATTAAAGCATATATAATTTAACTGAGATAGAGTAACACACCCCTTTTTTATTCACAGAGTCATTACGTTTGGAAGGAACCTCTGGAGATTACAGAGTCCAACACCCCCTGCCAAGGCATGGTCACCCAGAGCAGGTGACACAGGAACACATCAGGTGGGTTTTTAATGTCTCCAGAGAAAGGGACTCCTCGATCTCTCTGGACAGCCTGTTCCAGTGCTCTGCCACCATCAATTTAAAAAAGTTCTTCCTCATGTTGGGGTGGAACTTCTTGTGTTTCAGTTTATGGCACTACTGAAGCAAGTCTGGCACCATCCTGTTGACACCCACCCACTTCTGAGATATTTATATGCGTTACTGAGATCTCTGTCTTCCTTTCTCCAGACTAAGCAGGCCCAGCTCCCACAGTCTGTCCTTGCAAGAGATGCTCCAGACCCCAATTCATCTTTGTGGCACAACACTTGAACTTCCCCAGGAGTTCTTTGTCTTTCCTGAGGAGCCCAGAAATGGACACAGCAGTTGAGATGTGGCCTCACCAGGGCTGAGCAGAGGAGGATTAATCACCTCCATCCACCTGCTGGCCACTCTCTTCCTGATGCTCCCCAGGATAACATTGGGTCTCCTGGCCACAAGGACACACTGCTAGCTCATGGTCAACTTGTCACCCACCAAGACTCCAAGGTCCTTCCCCACAGTGCTGCTCTCTAGGGTGTCAGCCCCCAGCCTGCTCTGGTACCCGGGGCTGGTCTTCCCCAGGTGCAGGACACCACACTCACCCTTGTTGGACCTCATCAGGTTCTTCTCTGCTCAACTCTCCAGCCTATCAAGGTCCTGCTGAATGGCAGAACAGCCTACAGGTGTTCCAGCCACTCCCCCCAGTTTTGTCAGGGAAGTTACTGAGGGTACATTCCATCCCTTCACCCAGGTCACTCACAAACAAGTTGGGTGAGACTGCAGCCAGTACTGCTCCCTGGGGAACACTGTGGACTACAGGCCTCCTACTGGTTTCTACCTATATTATTACCTCTAGACCACAAAGCCTGCTAATTAGCTTGGATATGTACTACATCAGCAGCCATCCTGTTCTGTGAATCTACAAAGCAGGAGTTTCTGAAGCAGTCATTTCAGAACTGAGCATCAGTTTCTGTAATGTTATGGGGCAGGTAGTATTAGACAAAGTGTACGTTAGACACAAGTTCATTTTCCATGTCATCTCAAATATGTTTCTACTGTGATATATACACACCACCACAAATTGCACTATCAGATAAATATACAAATATTTCACCTTAGAAAATCCACATTTAACAATTCTATTATGCCACTTCCTTCTCAGGTGCACGAGAAGGAAGCTACCCCACTGCAGCTTTCACATAGCAGCAGTTAAGATTTGCCACTGACAAAATTTGCCACTGACGAGGCCCTTAAATTAAGTACTTCTGCTCAGCCTGTAAATGAAGACAATTTTCTCATTTGCACAGTGAGCCAGGGTACCTTTTCTGCCACTGTCCAGTGTCAAAAGTACCACTCGACACGCCAAACCTTCTGGACTACTACCTCTTAGGAAGGTAGTACTTTTACTCCCTTATATCACTCTTGAGAGCATTTTGCCTCTTTCTTCTAGCAAACTGTTACCTCTTTCAGAACTATAAAGATCCTTGTAAACATCCTGCCATAGCCCATAAACTGCAGACTATATTTAAATGTTGAGACATGCATTTTTATTTGTCAAATTCTTGCACAAACACTTGAAATAAGGTGGTCTTTACTGGTATCTTGATAAGAAAATATAAAGGACAAAAACTACCAATATTTTTATTAAGCACAGAGAATTTTCCTTTACATTTTTTTAAGCACAGAGAATTTTCGCTTACATTTAACAATGAAGTATTCTAATCCATTTCAGTGGTGACCCCATGAAGCTGGTTCTTTAAAAGCCTGAGGTCATATTTACTTTGCAAACAAGAAAAACCCGAAACAGGCTAGATTTCTCAACTTTCTAGAGTACGTTTAAAACCAAGGAGAGTCAAAGGTTTTCAGCAAAGTCTCAGGTAATGCTTGACTGCTTATGGCACTAAATAGGTCCAAAAAAAAAAAATTCAACAGTCTTAAAGTGAAGAGCATGCATGGTACAAGGACAAGTGAGTTTACAGAATACACATGCTGTATCTTTAAACCTGAGACAGGAAGCCAGAGCCTGGACAGGAAAAGTTCTTAGCAGAATTCACTTAACTGAAGTTCTGCCAGTTTATAATTAGTGACCTGAATCACTATGTTTTGTTTTTTCTTTTTAGAACTTAACCAGGCATTTGTTTGACCAGAAACATTTTCCATAATTCTGTATAGCTAAGAAACAAAATGAAACTAGAAGATGACTTTCCTGAATGATGTCAAGCTAGAAGTGATAAAAATAAAGTGGAAAGTCATTATTTCAACACATATTCTAGTATAATATAAATATGTGAGATACTCTGAGCATGAGTATTTCCCCCACCCTCTGAATAACAGCCTTAATATAAATGTAACAAGGCTACTAGTTCACATACCTAGAGCCCAAGCGGTCTATAAATCATTTACACTCACATGAAAAAAGACATTTAAATAAATATGGCACCATTTTAAAAGAAAGGATGAGGATCACTGGCAAGTATGTGAGAAAATAGAGGACTGTCACTGTTGAATGAGGAGGAACAAGCATAGAACACAGATTATTTAGATGCAGTGCATAGCTTTTTGTAAAGACGGGAGATAAAAATGAAACAGAAAGTGCAACTGATTCAGCAGTGTCAACTACTGAAACTGCAGGTCACTGTGCAGTAAGAGTCAGTACACTACAAGCACTGGGAATTGTGTGTGGAGAAAAAGGCAGTGAGCACAGCCCAGTCCAGCATGTAGACAGCAAAATGCTGGGCCTTCCTAGTGCCAGTCAAAAATACCATAACCATAACCTACCAAACTCACTGAGGGAAAAGAAAAAAGGGCAAAACTAAAAAGAAAAAAGAAATATATTTTCTTGCCACAGTGTAATATATATTAGTGCAATGGAAGCAGCTAAGGTATTAAGCTGCCCTGTGAACAATGTGAGTTGTCTTCAGCACCTTTTTAGCTTTATAAGGATAAAATCAGGAAGTCTTCAGACTCTAAAAAGTCTCACAGATGCTAATGTCACCCCTAAGTTTGAGAAGCAACAAAACAAGGTTAGGAAATCTCAGAAGGTCATGGCTGCTGGATTAGACAAGTCTGGCCAAAAAGCTTGCTGTGACAGATCAGGAGGGACTGGGACACTGGTTATAGGAACTGATGGGGGGATGACACGGGTGCAACCCTCCCCAGCAGAAGCATTATGTTTCCCCCTCTAAATATACTTGCACCACTGCTGTTATTTTTTCAATAAAATTTTGGCTCCTACTCTTGGCTACCCAATTTTGAAGAGACACAATCTTCAGCCCCCAAAAAATCGACAGTCACCACCAGCACAACCACCCCACATACCTACAACCAACCTCTACAGGTTGTATGAAATCAAGTAAAAAAACTAAGGATAAAGGGTAAAGAGGAAAGAAAAGAGAACAGATGTTTTTGAGACTGGTGGTAAAACAAGGAATTATTCACAAAAGGTAACAACCATTGGAAGACGACAGAAGCAAGCTATTTGAATAACTGAAAAATACACTAAGAAATTCACACACTATCAAACTAAAATTACTTTTCAAGTCAAAGGTCTGCCTTGGGCCCAATTCAAGACAGTACTTTTTAATCAAGACTCCGACAATGTAAGAGAAACTATACTCATGAAATGAACAGATTACATCAAATTGGAAGGACTGCAAATGTTTAGAAGGGGAGTATCGCATTTCTAAATTATATTGCTGAATTTGAAAGACAGCTTGAAAAGAGAATTTTTGTTTGTATGGAAGAAAAATAAAACATTGGGTGGCCATGTACCCATTAGAATATACTGAGCAAAGAAGACAAGTGGACTTTTCAAATAAAAGGAGAGTTAGAGATGGTTTAATTCCCGTTATGGATGTATTTTAGAAACTGATCATGCAACCTCTGTCAGGGAAAACAAGTGCTCAATTCTGCCTTAGGACATGAATGGACTAAGATGATCAGCATCTCCTTGAGTCCAAGCTGTAGCCCATACAAAATCCCTGACGTTTAAAAATAAATTCTGCTTTCCACACATATAGTTCCAGTTTCAATGCTATCTTATTTTGAATGAAAGCCAATATTTATTGCTTCAGCGACATGTTGTTCTACACAGCTCTTAAACTTAAGATGTTTGGTATTTCTAACTGGAGAAAATGTGTTGGAGTAGCAGGCTTACTATAAACAGATACCATCTAGCTTGTTTGAAGCTATTGGTAGAAATCAGCACCACTAAAGACGGAGCAAATATGGGCATTAACTCCCTAAGACATCTTAACCTACTCTAGAGCAGACACTACAGAATTCCCACATGGTTAACAACACCTGCTTGAAAATTCCTAATTGACCTCTCAAACTCTCCAAATTTGTAACAAAGGCTGCATGTCCAAATAATCAAATGATTCAAGCATGACTAGTACTTAACAAGGTCTGAATAGAGTTCACAAGCTCAGTTTGACTATTTGCTGAAGTAGATGGGACATTCTCTGAACGAAGTCCCTCTTTTCCCTCTGAAATCATATTTCCAGTGCTGAAACTTAACAAGTAAAAACTACTACAATTTTGGTTCCTGCAGTTTATGTAGGATGGCATGACACATTAGGAAAAAAGCACTTCACAAGAGCTGATGATCATGTTGGATTTAATTACCAGACATACATCACTGCAGAAGCACAAACAGATTATTCTTGGAGATGCACATTAAGGTATGTGGGGCAATGAAAAGTTGTGAAAAAAAAACCCAGTGAAATTCTGACATTAGGTTTAAAAAAGAGTTCACAAAGAACTAACTCAAGTACTAGAACAAGTGTCCTTGCATATATTTTAAACAAGCCCTGAGCAACCTTCACAAGGACATAAAAATATATGACGAAAAGCAACTTCAGAACTTAAGGCACAAGACTGAATCACATAATTTTTTTTCAATAACCAAATACAACCCAGTATATTCTGTTCATTGGATTAACTCTAGATCTTTGTAATTATTCTTATTATAGAGTTGAATAAAGAATGGTGACATATTTACCTGCTAAATACTGCCTTTTAAAATTTGCTTAACCTCTATCTCTCTATGACCTGCTATCACATTATTATAAATTCAGTCAAAAAGCAACTTCCCTCATCAGTTCCAAAAAGTTACACAGACTAATGGCCCAGGCCACATTTTGCTGGGTCTGAATTGCAAAGTTATCTGAGGCAAAGGTTTGAGTCAAGTACCTTCATTCTTACCATCCATAGGGACACAGCTGCCAATGCAAAGAATGAAAATGGCTAAATTAAATTGTCATTTAAAAGGCTCTGTATTAGCTGAGTTGAGATATAAAGCGATCCTTCCACTGCTAAGAGTTCAGAGGTTTCCATGTTCACATATTACATATTGCCAGTATACGAAGAAGCTGCTTAGTGACACTGATTGCATCTATAGGGGGGCTAGCAGATTGGTCTATTGCATCAGGTTATGGGCAACTCAGAGATTGTTAATTAGGGGACCTCAGAGCCATCTCTCTACTCATTGCAGTAAGGGCTTTTGCTCAGTGAAGAAATCAGCTTTGGTAACTCCCCCCACAACTTCAGCTATTTTTTGGAGGAAAAAAAGAGAAACTAAACCTTTTCAAAATACACCTAGAGCACGTTTCAGTAAGCAGCACTGTCAATTTCAAGGTCTTACTTTGCCCAGTTGCCTGCTGGTTTCAGTCTGCTAAGTCCTTTTAAATAGGCTGTCACAAATTAAAGAATATGGACAAGAACAAGCAGCCAAAACCATGGAGTGACAAGCAGGAAAGACAGAATGAAAAAAGACATTGTGCAAGCAAGTGCAGGGAAGCACTTCTACTTAATGTTTAACCACAGTACTTAATAGGGGGGAAAGTATGACTTGGGCTAAGTTGCCTAATAGAAAACCTGTGGCCATATTTCTCCTCTTCAAGAAAGAAGTACAGAATGAAGATTTCAAAGAGGCTGCATACAACATACTGAATGAAACTCAAGAAGACACTTAATTTTTTCCTTTTGCAGAACCTTCACAACCTAGACAATACAAGAAGGGAAAAAAAAAAGGCAAAAAACCCCAGTGTATTTGTGAGACCTTCTATCTTAAAATCTATTTGCACTGGATCTCCCTGCAGGTATCTTTCCAGACTACAGCTCAGCCTGACACATTTAAAATTAAAAAGTCTCTCTGGTGATATGCTAGTCTATAGACAATTGCAACAAAAATCACAAAAAGATCACAACAAAACAAAACAACCCAAATCCTTTTTTGTTAAAATCGGAAACAGCAATTTAAAAAAAACCAAACAACCCTCACTCTTCTCTTGTATTCATCAAGCCCCTTATGCCAAGTGAGCTTTCACATACAAGAGAAAGTCCAGAGTTTTAGCAGCACAGGTCTACCAAGGTGTCAGAGAAGTCCACTTGTACTCTCATCCTCAGCTGAGATGGAGGCTAAAGGAAGAAATTACAAATGGCAAAGGCAAGCCCTTTTTTAGGATGACCTCAGTTGAAGTTTTAATAACCATCCTACACAGTTTTTCACTGTCAGCACACTCAGGCATTCAGGGAGGCGTAACAATCTGCACGGGTCTTGGTGGGAAGAGCAGAGGTTGCCAGAAGAAAGTGTTTGGAGGGCACATTACCAAAGCTGGGCTATGTGTACATGACTGAAACATAAGCTGCTTTTTTGCAAGCAAGCTCTTTTAATAGGAATCCAGTTTATTTATTTATTCAGAAGCAGATGGCATCCTCTCAAGATGTTATGCAGAACATGACACACAAAACAAGTATTTTCATCTGAACATATTTTTTCTAATCAACTCCCTGCTATTCATCATTAAGTGACAAACAAAAATTTAGTCTCCAGAGTCTGATGATACTCTAGGCTAACTGAAGCTTACTCAGGATACAGCAGCAAGTGATGAAATGTAATGACTTGTAATGCACTGGAGTGCAGACTAGATGACCTCAGTGTCTTTTGACTTGGAATGCTATATAAAAAAAAGCATTCCAAGTGGAGGAAAAAAATACTACAAATTGCAGCCTCTGTGTTGACGAGCACATTTGACAGACAAGCCCCATGACCTATGTTTACTCAGAAGTGCCTAACGTGATTTTCTGTATTTATACAAAGGAGAACAAAAGGCAAGAAATCTTGTCAGAAAGTGTTAGTAATATTGCCATGCAATCACTGTATTGTAGGAATCTGCGTGACATTGCTGATAGCTTTCATATGAAGTTTTTATGTAATTCCCGCTGAATCATGACCTTTAATCTCCATTCATTGCAAAACCTAAGCAACAACCACAAAGACTTGTAGAAGGATATCATGTTAAAGAAAATGTTATCACTTCATGCAGACAAAATGCAATTTAGAAGAAAGTCAAGTATTATCAAATATTCCCCTCTCTCCTGACCCTTCCTACTCTACACCTCAACTCAAAGAGACCACTGTGTGCCATCCCTGATAAACACTACATGTTTTCCTTTTAACAGGAAAGTCATACATACCCAAGTGTATTGATGTACTGAGATTAATCGGACACACAATGGTACAGTGCAGTACACCAAAAGTGAGTCATCCTCTTATTACGGCCTCATACAACGCATAATTAAAATATAAGGGACTCCCACAAACTAAAGTAATTTTAGGATTTTCTGCATGAAGAATGTGCACAGTCCTAATATTTTCTAATAATGTAACAATTTACTGGTTTTCTTTCTAAATAAGAGCACATTGGAAGAATAATAATACCAACTCAAGGAATTTGCAAGTTATATACTTGGTGGTTCAAATACAGCAGTCATTGAAATCACATTAAACTTTTAAGGTCCCTTCCTTTTCCTGACAGTGTTTCCAGTTCCTTTTCAACACCTCCCCTGTGCGCCTACCTGAGATCATCAGCTTGCACCCTCCGTGAAACGAGGTCGTTCCCCCTCCTGTCCCCTATACCTTTCATTTCTTCCATTGGCAAAGCAGAGGAAGGGAAGGACTTGAGGAATTGGATTGCACTTTGTCCCATCTCTTTGGGAAAGGGCAGAAGATACCAAGAATGGATCCCTGGGAACACCTCAGCCTATGACCTGACTGTTGGGATGAACTACTATATGGAGTTAAAAATGATAAGGGAAAAAAAAAAGCGTATTTTCTCAAATTTACTGCATCACAAGCTAGCTTGGACCCAAAGTTCTCATGATAAAGAATGATAACATTTACAAAATTGTAGTAGTATTATGAAGAAATTTTGTCACCCTCTTTCTCTTAGTATATTTGTAAGGGTAAATTGAGTAGGTAAATCTAAACTAATTTCATTGTGAACATTCCATTTCTTACCAATTACTTACTCTCAATTTACTTTGTTGTTCCTGAACACAGGTAAGAGAATAAAAGCTAGGTTTTATTTATTATTATTTTTAAGAGTTTGGGCCATTATCATTTGGATGATTTTGCCCAACTCAAGTGCCCTTGTGAAGATTAGCCTGCAACATTACTTTCCCCCTCTGCTATATCCAGAATACTGAAGGGACTTAGCAAGTACCGGAATATCACTGGAGGTTGAAAAGGAACACTGAAAATTAAATTTTTGATACTTCTACAGTTTTTCTTCTATGGTTCTTCATAGTGAAGACTAATTCCAAGACTATTTCAGCTGGTCTGATTTTGTGTTCTCTGTCCCCTTTTGGGAAAGAGACAACAGCTGAGGTGATGATTGAGCTCCAATAGCTCCTATGAAGCTTCCAAGCTACAACTTCCCTCCATGGTCTGGCTCTCCCACAACTAATCCCATGGAAATGCAGCCAACTAGCAGCTCAACACTAGTGAAAATCTAGCAAACGAACCTGTAAGGGCTATTCAAACCTGTCTGCACTTCTTAACTTTTTCCTAAAAATAACCCCAACAAACCTAAACCAAATTCTGAATGTGAATCTCATGAGATACCAAGAGAAAAAGAAAGTGAAGACCTGGGGATCTGGGCCTCCTGCCCTTAAGTTAGTAGAAAAACCCACTTGCTGGGCCAGAGATTTCCTGTGTTTTCAGAGATAAATCTGGTTACTGTTTGTGTGTGAAAAAACATATAGTTGGAGCATGAATGGTTACAACAAATTATATAACATATATAAAAATATAATGAATGAGAAAATAATTCCTTCAGGGAACTAGAATGATGCTGCTGTTCTTTCCAGTACTGTAACTGAAAAAGACAGTAACAAAAAGCATTTCCCCCCTCATCTACTATAACTGAGAAATACTGAAATCGAGGTAGTCACTTTTTTGCTTTAGTCTTTTATTTGATCCCCAATGAGAATAAAAACTAGTTGGGATCCCTGTGCTAATTGGGGTATTGCAATTTACTGTGGTTATAAAAATTCAGAAGTGAAGCAGGGCATTACACCTTCCATGAAGACTAGAGTACAATCCCATTTTCATCCGTTCCTCTAATGGGCTTTATCCTAACTTTAGATATTTTTTCCATGAATGTAGATACTCTGTCAATAAAATTTCAGTTGCATATTTTTCTTCATAAATCTTCAGCTTCCTACACCACATTTTAAAATACACAAATTAGTTTTAAACAAATCAACTAAATGCCTAAGTATCAGAAACTTCATCACTGAAACAAACAGCACCAGAGAGTCACAGAACACCAGCTTGGAAGGGACCTCAGAGATGTTCTAGCCCAACTTTTCTTGCAAAAGCATGGTCAAGAGAAGAAGACCTAGCACCCTGTCCAGCTGATTCTTGAAAGTGTCCAATGCTGGGGAATACACCACTTCCCTGGGGAGATTATTCCAGTATCTGATTATTCACATTGTGAAACTTTTCCTCTTGTGACCCATCTCCCCAGGAACAACTTGCAACCCTCATCTTTTCTATATGACTCGTTAAAAGGGAGTCTCCACCTTTTTTGTAGCCACCCTACAAATACTGGGACATGGTGATAAGGTCTTCTCTGAGGCTTCATTTATCAAGGCTAAACAAATCCATTTCTCTCTCAGCCTTCCCTCACATGTCAGCCTTCCCAGGACTTTGATCATCTTTGATGCTCTTCTCTGGACCCTCCCCAGCCTGTGCACACCTTTTTGCATTGTGGGGACCAAAACCCAACACAGTATTCCAGGTGCAGCCTGAGAAGTGCCAGTTAGAGAGGAACAATGACTTCTCCATCTCTGCTGGTGATGCCCTTGTTGATGCAGCACAGAATCCCGCTGGCTTTCTTTGCTGCAGCAGCAGCAGCACACTGCTCACTCAGATTGAGCTGTTTGTCTACCAGGACTCCCAGGTCCCTTTCCACAGAGCTGCCCCTCAGCTGGGTAGATCCCAGCCTATGACACATTCCTGGATTATATTTTCCTTCCAAGGGATACCAGGCCAGACTGTCACATATTAGTTTTTTTAGGAGGAGGCTCTAGGAAACGGTCTTGGAAACCCTGGAGAGATCCAGGTATACAATGTCACCACTCCCCCCTCCCCCCGCATCCACCGAGCAGGTTACTTTGTCACAGAAGGTGGTCACCTTTGTCAAGCAAGATTTGCCTTTGGTGAATCTGTGCCAGCTCTTCCAAATGACGTTTCATCTGAGCTGTGATGGCTCCCAGCAGGACTCATTCCATCACTTTCCCAGGGACTGAAGTTAGACTGACGGGCCTATAATTTCCTGGATTCTCCTCTAGACTTTCTTTTAGATGGGGGTGACATCAGCCTCCTGGGACATCCTTAATCTCCACAACTTCTCTAAAATTATGGAGAGTGGCCTTGTGATGATGTCAGCAGCCTCCTAACACCTCTGGTGGACAGTGACAGGGCCCATCAGTGTGTATGGGTCTAATTCCTGTGACAGGTCACACACCAAATCTACCTTCCCTGATGGATGGTCTGCGTTTGCATCCACCTGGATTTTTGTTCCCAAGGCCAGGGACCCAGCAGTGCAGGTAAAGACGGTGGTGAAGAAAGTGTTGAGAACCTCTCTGCCTTTCCAGCACTGTTGGTGACTGTTCACTTCTCCTGTTTAACAGTGGGCCAGTACTTTCCTTCTGTTTCTGCTTGTTGTTTTCTTACCTAAAGAACATTTTCTTGTAGTTTTTCACATCTCTGGCCAATTTCAATTTGAGCTGAGCTTTTGCTTGTCAAACTGCATCTCTGCACACCCTGGCAACATTCTTGTAGTTCTCACTGGGTGTCCGTCTGCTTTTCCATCTATGGTGCACTTCTCCTGGCTTTGAGCAGACTCAAAAGCTCGCAGTTAAACCAAGGAGGTCTCTCCCTACTTCCCTCACCTTTAAAGGGCATGAATGGCTTTTGTGCTTCCAGGAGAGTGTTCTTGAAAACCTCCCAGCACTTGCTGTCTCCTTTATCCTCCATGTTAGCTTCACACAGAATCCCTCCCAACCAAGTTCTGAGCAAACTGAAGTATTCTCTCCTAAAATTTAAAACACTTGTCTCAATGTTTACCTTCAGTGTGTTCAGCAGGATCCCAAACTACAATATTGTGACCAGTGCAGCCAAGGTTATCAGTAGCAGAGATATTACAAAGCAGAACTGCATTTAATTTGTTGATTTGTTCAAAACAGTAATTTCACAGTATCTAAGAGATGTAAATGAGATTGATCTGAGGTACAACAAACACTGGCAGAGCAGTACTAGAATTTCACAGCAATTTCTGAAAAATCTAAATACAAAGAAACTTAAATAATATAAACCAATTTGCCTGCCTAACTTCACCCTCTACAAAAACATTTTATTCATAAATGAAGTTACAATACAATTAGAGCAGAATTACAAGAGTATCTGTGAAAACTGGACACATACCAAGGAATTTACTGACCTATAAACAAGGTCTTTGAAAGCACACAAAGATCACAAAGCAGCTCATATCATCCTGCAACCAACAGAAACCCTCCTGAACTGCTGAGAATTGCCAGGGATGCTGGAGTATTCCAGTTTCCCAAAGGTTTCAACAGCCTCCTCAAGGGCCTTCCCTGACCTGACACAGTGCTGCCCAAGTCACTTCTCTGCAGGAGAATCTAGAATAGCCTCAGAATACTGAATTTTTTTGTTTTAGTCTCCAAAGAGTATGAGGTCTGTCCAAAGAGTATATGTAGTAGTTGTAGGAGAAAGACAGGATAACCTAAGTATATTTTAAAACCCCTAGCACATAAAACATTTGAAACGTTTGAAAATGTGATCACTGAATTTGACTGAGTTGTTAGAAAGTCATAGTATAGCAAATGCTGACACTGGCTAAGTACTAAAACAATAGACAAAATTACAAAAGGAGAAGTATAGAGATGTTAATTTCAGGTCAACTACAGACCCACTGACTTTTATACAGGTTTATCCTGAAATAAATGTTATTTATTATTCCCACCCTTTTTAACCTGAACATATGTATTTGTCCTATTTATACTACAGCAGCCTATAAGGTTTCTAATTTATAATACACAATAGTGTGGTGATAATTTCTTCATATTATACTTTAACTGAAAAGACACTGGAGTTTATTACTGTTTTATAAAACTGTGTATTATTGACATGCCTAAAACATTTAATAGAGACTGGACTACTCCTTAACATGTCATGCACCAATCACTACTCTATTAATATACCTTATTTAATGACAAAATGACATTTCAAACTGGACTATGCCAACAAAATAGCAGCAGGAAATCCTTAGCTATTAAAAGATATAAGAGAGGAACAATGATTCCTTGAAGATGACCACTGTGCCAGAGTAAAACTTTATACTAGAAAAAAGAAAGAGCAAAATATCTTAACATATTGTTACAAGCCCATTTTCTTCCTCAAAACTTCACAGGAATCTGAAAAATTAGGATCAGTGGGCAATGCTAATTGTTTTGGCTTGTATTACTTTATCAGAAGACTTAGTGTTCAGTCTTTGATGTTAGCTAGTCACATCTATATTTGGAAATGCAAAAAAAATCTGAATACAAAGCATCAGCACTTTTCCACGAGGTCACGAAAAATAGCAGGTACCAAAACCCACCAATCTGAAGAATAAAAAACCCCACAACATTTATTTCTTAATAAAGGTAGTCTTAAAGGTACCCATACCTGAATAATTTCACCCACTGCTTTCAAAGCTGATAAACATAATACACTTACTACTTTCTGCCTTTTCTTCAGAGCATCTAAAGAGCTGTGGACTCTAGCATTCCAGAAAGAGAAAGATAATCCTTTAAATAAACATTTCCTCTGATTCTTCAGAGCAGAAAATAAGTTCAGAAAACCCTATTTTCAGTGTATTTCTTTCAGAAGAGGTACTGGCTCCTGACCTACGGTTTGGGCAAGCCCTCCACTTCCTATCATTGCTATCTTGTACTATATGACCATTTGAGAAAACCCATTCTCTTACTATAGAGTTATTACACAATACATATTAATATTACACATATTAATGGTAAGACTTCTAATCTGTTTACTTTAAACAATTTTTTAATGGAAAACTTTTCACTTCTTCCAAGGATGTGGAATGAGAAATGTTTAGATTTATTTTTTCTC
The DNA here is from genome assembly GCF_963662255.1 of Cinclus cinclus. NCBI lineage: Eukaryota > Metazoa > Chordata > Aves > Passeriformes > Cinclidae > Cinclus > Cinclus cinclus. The sequence goes on from NC_085046.1 coordinate 68,036,578, forward strand.
TCCTTCTCACCTATTTAAAAACATTTTTTCTACTGCTCCACTGTCTGTGCTCAGAAAGATCATTTGTAAAAACCCCTCCCAAACTTGACTGACTATACAGGACTCAATGAAGCTAATGCAACAAAAAGCACTACCAATGTGAAAAGAAACAAGAAAACAAAATGTCCCACTGGCTTTCAATAATAGGAAATAAGTAACTTGCATTTTGTATAAACTTTTAAATATTTAAAACAAGTTTCCAAGCTAATTGCCTGTCCATGCACAGGAGGTAAAAACAGATGATTCTCTAAAGAATGCAAAATAATCTGTTGTCCTTTCTAATCAGAAATTGAAACAGGAAATCACAAACCACGTAATAAGTTGTTTGAAACATCCATTATGACCATATTGTGTTTGCCTGCTTGTACTAATATAAGAAAAAACCCACTATCTTTTAATTCCTTGGTGAAAGCGTGTTACCCTGCACTGCCACAAATATATCTTCACACACTTACCAACTTTGAGAGAAGCCATGGCAGGATATTCTTTCTGTTTGCTGAAAACTGTTTTTAAATTAGCTCTGTCAATAAAGTTTTATGTCTGGTAAAATAAGCTTTGCATTTGCTGTTGCTTTCAACTCATTCCTGCATTTCTCAAAAGTGCCCACTGAATTTGAAATCCAATGGACGAGGGGAGAATACAACACAATCATTCTGTTTACACTGGATGGGGTTTTGAGCTGACTATACCAAACCAGTGTTCTTTACACCTAAAGCATCTGAACTTTGAAGCATTTCTTTTCCTAAAATTACTGTTTTATACATTTATATAAGCAAGTTTTGTAAAGGAAGGGTGCTTCACATGAAGACATCAGCAGGAACCAGAGCAGAGCTCTACCTTCTTGCTGCTTTTCCAGTGCCTATCCTGATGCCCTAACAGGATAATTATTACAATCTCTGAACATCTGCACAGCAGAAAGCTAATTCTAGGAATAATAGTTAAGAGAATAATTCCATAAATAATATTGGCTAACAGTGTAGAAAAACATAAAAATGACTGAATTAACAATTTTCAAATATGTCACAAAACACTTCCTTACTTCTGAGGAAAAAGACCTTACATTCTTTGTAAAACTATACCAGGCCAATAAATACAGTATACTCCTATTATTCTCATAAATGCCTATTTTTTTAATGGCCATTACATCCCTCTCTTGGACTCAAACATGTTTCAGAAAAGACTTCTCAGGACTAAATGGAAGCCACAATTAAAGCTCTAACTAAATCTTTCTCTTTTGAATTCTCTAGATGTCCCCTTGTGTTATTCATTCAGTTCCAAAACAGAAATTTCCAGCTACATCAGTCATCATTCCATCATGTCTATAATTTGTTTCTTCACCAAAATATTTACTGTATTCCCTTTAGATACAGGATTTTTAAACAAATGACTTACTATCCTCTTTGATCCCATAGTGCCAGCTTTCATCAATGGCTTGGCCTAGATTCCCCAACTGTGTATGCACTGGAAGCACATTGGGACATCTCTCATAGGGACCTTGTCAGCCACTTACTCTGTTCCCTCTCATTCTAGCCCATCTTTCAAACAACACAGGAATTCAAGCTGAAATCCAAAGGACAGCAGTGCTAAGGCATGGAAGACATTGTGCTAGCCAATGTGTTATCTCCAGAATGATTACACACCAGATGTGACTGAAGAATAACAACAAATGTGTGTGACAAGAGAAACCTTGAGAGTGTCTTTAGTCCAGTACTAGGCCAAGTCTTCTTGGAGTTGCTCTTAGTAGTATTCAGGCATTCCTATCTGCATCCCAGATTAAAAATTCTGTTTAGGAGCCAACAAGAAAAATTATCATCTCAAGTTATCTTCCTGCTGTTTCATCACTTCATTTAGCCTCCTGCTTTAGGTATGTCCCTCTGAAATTTCTGTCTTCTTGTACCTTAAGTAGAAAAGTAATAGGTAATAAAGTGTTTCTCTGCAAGTTTTGTACCTTTGCTGCTCACTGCAACACTTTTTAAAATATATAAATAGGCACAGATCCCACTGTCAACCTTGTGATACAACTACAATGAACCACTAAGCCTGTTCTTCTTTCCTTCTTTCCAGCCAGTTTCAGAGCAGTCTTTGAAGCACAACTTCTTACTTTCTTTAGTTGCCCCTTTCAAGGAATATTTTCAAAGAAAATAGATGACAGTCTGTATTTCTTTATCCATGTTTCAATAAGATCTTTAAAGAACTCCTAATACAGTAGTACGATGCTGTCTTTCCTTTTCTTCCACATTAAATTTTAAGACTTCTGAGATGCATCTAAACGTAGAATATTATAGTTCAAAGTGCCAATGTTAATGATTTGCCTTTGTTTCTTAAAGGTGACTAAAACATAATAAATTCTAAAGCATTTTAAATTACTTACTAAAGACAAAAACTTTTTTATGCATTCTAAGATTGCAAAATTAAGCAAAGAGTCACTAAAGAAGAAAACAGTTATTAAGAAGGATTAACCATTTGATATTTTGTGGCCTAATGAATTTCAGAGTGTGTTCTTAAAATAGTTTACAACATATATAGTATGTAGAGAAGATAATGTAGACGTTTATGTTTGGAAAACAAAATGCATAAAGTATTACAAACATACAGCTTCTGTATTTGTTATCTTTTAAATAACAGTACTTCATTGTGTTATTATCAGTAACTCACAGCTCCAGATCATCATTACATCACCTTGAGTACTGAAATTTCTCTGGCTGGGTAGGAAGTAGTTATTCCAAGGCAATATAATAATATGTTTACATAAAAATAAAAGGTATTTTTATTAACATCTGTAACATTCAAGACTGTATCCAGCTGTTATCCCAACAGCTAGCCTTAAAAAGAAATTGGTTTTGAATCACAGTTTTGCATCTTCTTAAATCTATTTTCTTTCTTTCACAAGCACTGCTGTAAACAAATTATTTCACAGTTTTGTCTTAATTACATGATATTTTATCCCACCTGTAGCAGTTTCCCTGTGAGGATGTTTGTTGACTTTATTTTACGTAGACAATGGGATCTACGTAAATCTTCCACAAACCACATCATGGTTGTTTTAGTCGAGTTTTTAAAGTGAGTTTTTGCATCGAACTATTAAGATTAATCTTCTTTTCAATAGAACATAGATTCATAATGGCAGTTGCCTTAGCAAACATGTGTTCCATTCATTTCACAGCTTTAACAGAGATAGAAGATTAAACTTTTTCAAAAACTGAAAGAGCAAGGGACCAAAAAAGTGGCTAGTAACTACCAGGGACAACTGCAAAAGGCATCAGTGTTTCTGACTGCACTTCACATTTCAAAAGCTGCTCTGAAGTTCCAGATTTTTTAATCCAACATTTTCAGAATTGTATCTAGCTCAACATTTTTTTTCTGTCATTCAGTCTGATATTCGACACACTTTCTCTGTGCAAATGTATGCAAAGTAGGTTGAAAGGCTGCCTTGTAAATGGAGGCTCTGCTTCATTGTGTTTCATCTTTCCTAAGCTTTGGCACAGCAGGTGTGACAAACCTGTCCTCAGAATTTACTTTTGTCTCATGTTGGCAGATGTGCTGTAGGAGAATGCAATGGCTGACTCCATCATCTGAGCAGTCAGTCAAGAGAGACTGAGACTCCAGATCCTCAGCTCATGTAAACTGATGTGCCATCAGAGGAACTGCACAACTATGAACTTTATGTGGGCTACAGCAGTAATACAAATTCCAGTGAAAACAACACAGGAGTTTTACTAGCAACTTAGGCCGAGGTTTTTGTGTTCAATCTGAGAATTTATTAGGAAATTTCTTACCCTTTCCTTTGTTTTTAAAAAATATGTTTGATTCACAGTTTCCTTTAAAGGTTTATCAGGGACAGAATTAAAAAAGGAAAAAAGTGTCTGTCTCCCTTACCCAGGACATATCCTCTACCTCACTGTCATTTCCAGAAGGCTGATAAAAATAAGCCTGCCCTTAAAGGAGCAGTTGGTTAGGCCATATATATATGATTAATCATATATATAAATACATCTCCCATACCTGGAACTGGGGAAAGGAAAGGGATCACTCTTTTCAAAGTAACTACATTTTACACTAGCTCAGCAGCACTGAAAGTCTACAACAATGTAGCATCCAACTGAGACATCTCCATTTTGAGTACTGGAAAATGGCAGAAGGCAGAACAGGAAAGAAATCAGTCACTTATGCCTTATGTTTCTCAGGAATAAAGCCTTAAAATGAAAGCAAATGATCTGCACTTAGATTCTGATTACTATTACAATGATTATCTGTTGACATAAACCAATATGGTTCTAAAGATAAGAGATTTTCACGGCAAGTTCTCAACCCTGGAGCTCCATGTAAAGTAACAATAATGTGTATTATAAACTGCAGAAGCAATAGGGCAGAGGGTAGACAAAAAACAAGAACAGCAACAGATCAATGTTCCACATGGCATATACCCTGCACTCTACCATATTGCTTAAAACTTTTGCATTTATACTAGGCCAGAAAATACAGATAAAGAAGCATTTGGCAACAATTCGGATTACTTTTAATTAAGAGTAAAGAAGCTGAAGGAACATGACTTTGCAAGACAGAAGGAAAATTTGATGTTAGGTTAAAATGTTGCAATATGGTATATAAGACATAATAATGTGAATTCTTAAGAAATAAAATCAAAACAAAAAGTCAATTTCTATAGAAATAAAAAACAACCCAAAGGTGTCTTTAAACTTGATTAAATGAAAAATGCTTTACTCTTTAGTGATTTGCTAAATGGATACACAACCAAATATAGAAAATTACGCACATCTGCATTTGAAAAAAGAAGTTTAACCAGTAATTTTAGAAGTTAAGAGGGCTTTGCAAAGGACTTTAAATTTTTTGAATAAAATTTCATAGGCTTTTGTTTGCACTAATGAAATATTTGGTTGCTTTCCAGATCACTCTGGAAAGCAGTGATCAAGCCACCATCCAAGTGCAATGTACAAAACACACTGAAAAAGGGAGTTCTTCTCTTAGGGCTTTTTTTTTTTTTAATCACATTTTACTATTTAACCAAAACAATTTCCCAGCTAACAAAAGGAGGGCTCAGAGCTGCTTCTGTCCTTTCAGGATGCTAAAAAGAAATAAAAAAAACCCCTGCAACACATCATCCTAACTTTCCTTTTGTTGTACTCTAAATTCACAGCAATGAACTTCTTCAACCCTTCTCTTAATTCTGCTTTCTCAGAGGGTTTATATGCATGGCTTGTGGTCCATCTGAACAACTCTGTGGTCCACAGCTCTGTCAGCTGCTGTGCTCTTCCCATGGGACTCTTAAGCTTGGCCAGTTATGCTGGCAACAGCGGACCACTCCTCATGCAGAATTCAACATCCAAGCACACCCAGGCAGTGTTGAAAAAGTAACCGGGAGAATTTGGGAGGGAAGTGTGTGAGCTTCCCTCAACCTAATGAGCAGGGAGGAGTTGAACTCCTTTCAGCTGGGTTTTGTATTGCATGGAGATGTTTCTCCTCAGTTCCAGTGGCCTCCACAATCCCTTCCACGCTTGCTTGATTCCTTTTGAAACTAAAGCTATCGGACACTTAACCAAACAGACATTATTTTCCTTTGGTGTCCGAGTGGATTTTTATCTTTTCCAAATCTGTGGGTTTTAATCCCATAACTGCTTTCAGGAAAGGAGAGAACAGGTAACAAACAAAACTTCAGTCTTCTTGTTTTTTTTTTTTTTTTTTTAATGCCTGCTTTGCTTTTGCTGACAGTACAATTGTTTTGAGATTAAAAACAGCACCATTCTCCAACTAAAAAATCAGTAGGCACCCCTGTTCCTTGTAGAGTGCTACACTGTAAGCATCTTCATACTGTCAGACTGCTGCTCCTGCAAGTTGTTTATCTGAACTAATAGGAGATGCGAATGCCACCATGCACACCGGTGGTGCCTTTCTGACTAACAAGTGATGTAATTCACTGCACTTCTTGTATTTTTTCTCTTCCCATACGTCAGCACCAGCCTGCCTTATTCTAATTTTGACAACATATGCAGCTAGATGTGCTTTTCTTCCTTGTTTAAGACTTTGAGCCCTGCATGCCTTTCTGCGCAAAATTTCCCTTCTTGTGGCATTTATTCTCAATTACATCCACATGCTGGACATTGCTAGCTGAATAAAAACTGTAGCAACTATAGGGTTACCCAGAAAAAAATACTAGAAAATTTGCCAAGAAATGGTATTCCCCTGGCTTATGGTCCTTTCTAAATTTCAAGACAACTCTCCAGCCCTGTGACTGACAGATCAGATTCCCTTTACAGCTTCTCTTCTTGTACACTCTATTAAATAGAACTTCCCTGGTTATTATGACCATACTATGCTGAAACCATTTGCAATAAGATTTCAAAGCTACTTTTCCATACCACTTTGATGAAGGAAACTTTCAGAAACGTTTAAAGTATCAGAACCTGTTGTTAGACACAAAGCCACTTTTTGTCTTGCCTAGTTTTGAGTAACATGCCTTACTTGTAGGTACCACTAACATCTTTACCACAACATTTCATTTCTTTGCTGCCTTTCCATTTTGTTCATCCACTTCAGGATTGCTTGTATTAACTTCTAGTAACAGCTGACGATCACCACATATTTCAAAACACCAGAAGCACAGCCATGTTCAATTCAGTGATCTGTCCTCACTTCTTCCATCACCCTAATTCTTAGCCTTGTATATATATTACCCCATTGACTCAGCTTTCAAGGCCAAGCCTTTAAAATATGAACATTCAACATTGTTCATAAAATATGAACACTTGCTGATTGCCTTTTCTGAGACTATAAGATTTTGGAAAATGAACTGTACCACTGAAGCTCGTCACAGGAAAAGCAGGGTTAAGTGCTACAATAACACTAATACGTCCTCCTCATTGCTGTCATGGCATTTTCATATGGTTTCTGGGATTTTTGGTGCGCACTTCTCTTATAAATTAAACAAACAATAAAGTAAAAACAAGGCTCAGGAAAACAAACAACAGACTAAACAGTGAGGAGTTTCACCATCCTGAGCTAGGACTTAAAGGTCAACCTGAGTCACACTATTCAAAGCAGTCAGCAGTATACTCAAAATTAGGAACACTGTTTTCACACTAAAACTTGGAATTATTTTTCTGGTATTAGTTTAAAAATTGTAATTCAGTTTTAATTTTATAAGTTGTCTAAAATTTATTTGAAGTGTAATATATATTTTTCTAGAATCTTTCAAAATTATGCTTTATGACCAATGATCTCTGTTTTGATTAATTCAGTTCACCAAGAAAAACATCTTGCTAAAAAAATCCTAAACCAGCTCAAGTAAGAAGTTATTTTTCAAAACATGCTTTTGTCTTCCTGACAGCATCCTCCAAGTGGTAGTAGGAATTCTTAAAATAACACAAGGTATATGCAGAGGAGGTGAGAAGTTTGGAAAGAGTGCTCCAAATGCCAGATCTATCATCTGTATTATTAATATGTCAGATCTGGTGCATATGAAGATGCATTTCTGTGTAATGAATACCTCTCATGATATACGATTCCTGAGGTCGTGCTGAAAATGATGATGTATCCATTTACGACTGAAGGAATGTCCTGAGTAAGGAGCAAAACAGATCATAAGCTGCAGCAGCTCCATACAGGGGAGGGAAGCACCTATTTACTACACTTCTAATGAGTTGCAGTGTGAAGTTAAAAACAGCAAGGACAAGACTGCATCTTCAAGCAGTGAAAAGACAGCAAATGTGTCAGCTCAAGAAGCTCCAAGGCCAGGAGAGCTCTAGAAGACAGGGCAGTTTCTGTTTGCTTCTCTCTAAATAAATCCACTCAGGCCATGCATAATGGCTGAGTTGGAGCCTGGGCTTCCATGAGGAAGATGGGTCAAAGAAATCCTGAAAAGTCAGGAAGAGAGACTGATGCTAGATGTAAGTGCAAAGTATTTTTCTTTTGCAACTTTTTTTTCCAAGTTTTACAATCACAAATAGTGGACAGTTACCCCCAAAAGTGGAAAAAATAAAGCCCGAATAAATACGGATATTTAGCATCGATTTCCCAGCAGATTGCACAGCTCAGCTTGGGGATTGGCAGTGGTGTATCAGGGCAGACAGGGAAAGCCTCAGTTAATGCACTGATATGCCTCCAGCAGCAGACAGAAGGTGGAACATATTGTGTATGTTTCATCCACCACGTATTGTGACTATCTCCTTGGCTCTCCCTTTTTGATCTACACCTTAGGATCTCGTGAACACGTAAGTGTGAGAAAACTCTTGTATTGCCATCATCCTTAGAGCCAGTCAATAGCTTTCCTTGTTAGTTGCCCAGACAAATGCTAGGAAGAGTTGAAGGAGGTGGTGGCAGTTGAGGAAATTTTCACACCGCAGTGAAACGGATATATCTCACCTAACACCTTCTGCATCAATCCCTTTCCTCTGCATGCATTTCTGCTTCCATTTGATGGCCATACCACTACTACCAAAGCGAGAGGCTGGTGGGAACGATTTAATCTGATCTACCCAAAAAGGTCCTTCATGTCCCAGGTATTTTTCCTGGATGCCGTGAGGCAAAAAAACGGGACGCTAAAGGCAGAACTTATCAATCACTTCACTAGGAACTCCCCAAACTCCAAAACACCTATTAATTATCATAAAACCATCCCATGTGAAAACACACTCCTCTACCTCACCTATTCAGAGAGCTCTCATCCTGGCATCTCTTCCATCTTCCCCTTCAGCTTTGTTTACATCCTCTGAGATTTGCATTCCTTCTTTAGCCCATGCAAAGCAAGAGATATTCCTGGCATCCGTGTGTGCATTGCCATGGTTACCTAGTTCATCTGCAGCAGCTTGGTCCATGACCTGACACTGAAGCTCCAGGAACACATTCCTCCCTTGTCCACCGTTTCTCAACCACCCCGGCTGCAGCTGTTCTTTCGGAAAATCTCAATGCAAGCAACAGTGAGGTACCCAACACAAACTCTCCCAAAGTCTTTAGCACATTTGTTCACTATACAGTGTCCCTAAGTGGGCTTTTTGGCAGGCCCACTCCTTGAAAAATTCCAGACAATTTTTCCAGCAAGCTGTCATCAATAGCACACCTGCCTGCACATTTGACCTGCCACATTTTATTTGAGGGCGCAGTCTTTACTTGAAGATTTGAACTTGGAAACTTAGCCTCAAAAGCACACTTATGAGAACACTTGCTAGCACACAACTGAGTCTGTCCAGGAAGAACAAAGGTTTGGGGCACAACAATAAGGACCAAGAAATCTTAAAAAAGGGTCCCAGCTGGATGTGGGACAAACAGCTCCCTCCCAGAAGAGCAGTTTGGGTTATTTTGGTGTCACAAATTTTACAGTACAAATTGAATTAACTGTGATCTACTGAGATATTTAGCAAGACAGACATCACACCTAAACGAGTGCTCAATATTAAATGAGGTATAAACAACAAAATATTGATAAAATATAATTAAAACAAATTTCAATCCAGGCAGAAGGCATAGGTATTTCCATAACTGGCTCAAATTTTCACAGAAACAGAGCTTAGGAACTTTGCTTTTTAAGCAACGTCTCTCTCACTGTTCTTTTCTCTAGGCAATATTCATAACAAAATAGATACATAAATTGTTATGAAGAACCCCTGCTCACACCATTCATCTCTTCCAATAAATAATGTTTCTAACATTAATATCAAAGTTGACCTATTTAAATAAACTTAAAGTAATGATGTAATATCTGGAAATGGTACACTAAATATGTGTACCACACAGTGTCAAGGCAAACACAGATGTATCTTATGGTGATTCTGTAAACACAAACACCAATGAATCTCTGCAAAGAAACCAAAAGCTGGTAAAATTCGAAATGGCTTTGTAGTCATATAGTTATGTAAAATAAAGTTCTCCAGACTTGATTTAGCATGGCTGAAACAGAGTGGATAATTTGTCTGCATCTAAACAGCAAAAAAAACCCAGTCAAATGAAAAATTACCACCAAAATGACGACTCGTACACCTACCTTTCCCATTTATTGTTAATGCTGATGCAATTGTGGCTGTTACTGGCACTGGCAATTGTGGCACTAATGGATGTATCCTCGGTCGGCTCCCCATCCTAGCACGCTCTGCACCAGGTCCTAACAAAGCTCCCACAGGTTTTTCTGCTGCTACTTCTGGTGCTACTGAATCATCTTGATCCTGCTCTATATGGTCCATTTTATCTGGGCTTTCATTCTGGAAGCCATCAACTGTTGTCCGGCTCTTAATTGGACTTTTGGGCACTAGGATTTTAATGCCTGATTTTGCAAGGTCCATATTTTTACGTCCAGAAAGCGATGGTGAATTGTTTTTCCGGAACTTCTGTGTGGCAGGGAAAAGTTGACTGTTTTTCGATTCGTGCTCTTTAGGCATAACTAAAGATTTAGAAGATGTCTTTGAAAAAGAACTATTGGTAGATCTAGAAATTTGTTTTCTGGCATTATTTGGAGAGGTCCTGTTTGTCCTGGTTAATGTGCTTTCTTTCTGCTTTTCATTGTGGCGTCTGTTAAATTCATGTATATATTCCTCACAATTGACAAGGTGCTGTTCTGGCTCCCAAGTGTCATCTTCGCTGTCGTATCCTTTCCATCGCACCAAATACTCTGTTTTTCCTTTCTTGTTTTTCCTCTTGTCAACAATTCTCTCTACCTGTTAAAAAAACAAACATATGCATTAGGCATGGGCAGATATACAACTCAAGAGAGTGACCAGCATGTAAATAATTTAAACGTAGACAGATTATAAAATAGTCTTGTAGTTTTGTAATTCTGTACTGTAGCTCTATAGTATTACAATCTTCACTGCTGACTAGAAATCCCTCGCTTTAAACTTTAGATTGTTACTTTTATCTCAAAAAATATGTTCTAGAATACCAGAATTGTTCTTCACTAAGTATTCTACATGCACAAGAATCTGACTATGACATATTAAAATTGACAATCAGTACTGGCCTCAGAGAAGCTCTTGCAACAACTTCAATGTGGACATGATTTCCCTCTCTCAATATAGAAGGCATGTTTAAATACGCTGTATAAATACAGTGTGTTTACCTTACCAAACTTATCAATTTTATATTGTTTGCATAATCTGCTTGCTTAGCATAAGGCATATGTGAGAATCTCTTAGTTACAGTGAGCTAACCTTCAGCTGACAGGGACAATACAGAACAGCTTAGGAAGGAAATTCAGATGATTTTTTTAGAGGCTTCTTGTGAAAACAGAGAATTTGTTTTTGCCAGAGCCTTTGATACACATACTTGAACAAATTACCATGCCTCACTTATCTGCAAACAGAGGTGATATTTATGTCACAAGTATTAAGCATGCACATTCTACAACTGCATGTGGGACCCATAAGCTGGAGGAATTCAGGCGCTGGGGTAAAGCAGGGAGGGCAGACAGCAGCAGACAGCAGCAGCTGCAGGAACAGAGGCTCATGCCTCGGACTAAAACTTATGCCAATCATGCTAATCCTGTGGAAAGGGAATTCTTTCAGAAAAAAAAAGATATAAATGCAAGGCTAGTCCTAGGGTTTCCCCTTTTTATTTCATTTTTCCTACCCAAGCTGATTCTTCTGGTAAATCCTCCATCCAACTTCATTTCAGTTATGGGACTGATACAGCTTTCTTGCTCATCTCTCTCCTCCTTTTGGTAATAAAAAAGGCAGGTATTTGGGGTTTGGGACTATTATTAACTTAATTCTCAGCCCTTCATGAACAAAATCCATGCATAGAAGCCAAGATCACACCTACCTAGAAGTACCTCTGAAGAAAGAGTGACATTTACTGGAGTGGCATTAACCAAATGGAATGTCTACAGAACAGTTTAGAAAGATGGGAGGAAAACAGAAGTACGTATGGTGCACAAATAAACAGTGTACATATAGGGTATATGATTCATTACCAAATCATATGACTACTGACAACAGATTTTCTTGAGAGTGCATCTCAATTTTACACGTGGCATGCTATCATAATGTACTCCCTGGTTTTCAACAGTAACGTTAAATGATTACTATTATTATAATCTCAGCAGTGATATAAGGACATAACCTACATACCCTACAACTGCATGTGATACCCTGCAGGTGTTGTACTGTGTCATCAGGATGTTGCTCAGCTCCGTCTGCATAGGTCTTAAAAAAACTCAACCAAATCAACAACACAAAAATAAGAATCAAATACAAACAAGTTCCACCTTTGCCTTGTTAATCAGTTCAATGCATTCTACAGAGAGACATGCAATATAAATTGTCTAAATTTTATTTAAAATCTTAAAATACATTAAAACTATTTTTTATTCTGATTATTTAACTTTCTAGCAGTTACTGCGATTAAAAAACATGCAGCTAGAAAAATGAAACTTGTTTTTCCAAGGAACTATTTAAACACATCTTAAAAGAAAATGCAACAAAGAGCTGAAGAAAGTCACAGCAGAGAAACGTGCCTTCAATTTTTTCTTAGTAGAGACTGAGTAAAAAGACCTTCAAATATTCAAATATTAAGTCAGAAATGTTAAATTAAAAATAAGAACAAACTCATGAATCAAACTTCCAATCCTGTCAAAAAAAGCAGTTACTGCTAGTCTTGCTTATCCTCTCTGCCTCTCTTGACTTCTAAAACAGACTTTAAGAGCACAATTCTCAGAGAAAGATCACTGCTACTACCAAGGTATTTTTATTCTCTAGTACAAAATCCTTGCAATGAACACTATCTATTATTAAGCACAAAGGTCTACCAATGTCTTTCAGTACTGAAAGACCAACCATTAATGACATGCCCTTTTCAAGTAGGAAGCCATCCCTCTCATCCAAAAACCCTGACACCTTGCAGAGATAACAGATAAACTCTAGAGCAGGAGACACAAAAATCCATTCTTAACCTGATGATTTATGGAGCAAGCAGAAATGCATAAAGAAAACAGTTATATTTATTGGTATTGTCCAAGTCTGCAACAAGACCTACTTTGACATTGCTCCGTTTGATTAAAGATGTTTTTTGTAACCCTTTATTTTTTCTTGAATACATTTTTTGTTTCATTTACAGTACAAAAATTACAACAATTAACCTATGATACACAATTTATCATTCAGCTTCAGAGCTTTAGTGAGGGACTTTTTGTTTTTGGATTGACTCAGTTTCATTAATCTGACTACCCTAGATGCACTTGAAAAACTGCTCAGGAATATTCTGCTTCAATACTTTTGCTGATGATAACAGCTACATAATTGTTTCTCATCCAGAGCTGGGAGCAAGATGCATCCTTTGCCATAATCACACTACAAATACCAAGTAGTACTTTGTGACAACAACCATTTCTACAGTATCCCATGCCCTATGCCATGGGGTAGTACTTATTTTTAGAGATTAAACGATTCTGTACTGCAGGATTTGCCATTAATGGTTAGTTTTCAAGGGCTATAGAATAATCACAACAAAAGACAAAATAACATAAAAAAAGATAAAACAGGTGTGAGGGAAAGTTATCAGCCAAACCACCTGGGTGACAAAAAAAATAACACCAACCAGCTTATTTTAGCATGCTAAGTTATCACTTTCCCCACCTGGGGGGATAATAATCAATGACACTCAAAAATTCAGATAGCAGAAGAACTAACAGAAAAACAAGGAGGTGCTCAGATGTACAATCCAACACTGAAATGCACAAATTATAATCCCACCCACCATAACTATACCTGAGATTTCCCATCTGTAAAATGGTAAATTTCCCTTCCTTCCATGAATGTGGTAAAATTGGGTCATGCTTGCTCTCCCTCCCTGAGGATTTTAAATGCTTTTACTAGCAAATTTTACAGAATTATGTTAAAAAAAATCCCAACTAATGAACGAATAAACAAACAAAAGCAATATATGGTTGCAGGCTGAAATGCTATCTGGCTACAGCTGCACCAGGTGAAAAGGCAACACTGCAACTCCTCCTCCTTGTCTTCTGCTCAGCGACAACAGCTCCTCCCCCCATCTCTCAGCACAACTACTTCGGTAATTATTCCCTAGTGTAGTTCTGTCAAAGTGACCTGGTTTAGAAATTAAGAATACCTGAGTTAATGTAGGCATCCTGAAATAACTGGTTTAGAGAGCAGCCACGTCTGCGGTATTTTCTGACACACCTAAGAGGACCGCAACTTTCAGCACAGGACAACAAACACCTATGGGCTGGGCTGGTCCAGTAACCTCACTGTCAGGAAAAGGGCATGCATTCTTAATCCCTGGTGACAGCTCTTTAGTTCAGGTCAATAAAAGAATGAAATTCAAATGAACATTCTCAATCTAAAGCATTATGATTTGGGCACATTTGTAAACTTCATATAAGGCATGCTCTCAGTCATTATGTATGTATATATATTAAAAAGCTCATACTTTGAACAGCTGAAGAAATTAAACTAAAGTTACATCTGTCAGAGGGTGGGAAGACAACAAAAAACAGACTGAAATAAAAACACGTGGGCATGTAAATATTCAATAAGCATTGCTTTGTTTATATTAAAACCATTGTGTATTCCCATCATGTTCCTTTTGCCCTCACATTCACGTCAGGCTAAATTAATTTAAAGTTTACAGAACAGAATTTATTGGACTTCACACTCTATCTGCTGTCTGTAAAATATAGGAGAAGGCCTTGTTCTGTTAGCTGAAGGTTATGTTTATGTTACTGCTTTTGTTCAGAGCAGTAGTACAATTTGGAACCAAATCCTTCCCTCCTCTGCACTATTCCCGCTTACTGTGGAATGGTTTTATTCACAGTTTTGGTATACGGGATGTGGATTCTTTATGGAGAAATACAAACTGGAAATGGAAATGTACCAATGCATCTGTCATACTTCCTAAGGGGGGCACACAGATCCAAGCAAGCAACACCTCTGAACAGTTTCAATACATGTAGTGGCATGGATATTTGATCCTGAGAGGCTCCACAAAATCTAGTCCAAAATAAAAATGCTGCACAGCAGAATATGTAGAGGTGGAGGTCACAGCACCAACTGCTTTACTCTATTGATTTTCTTCAGCTGAGCCAAATTACTACTGGAGTTATTCCCCAATTCAGAGACTGAAAACTAGAATAAATGCAAGTCTTACATGATGTATGTATGCACTACTAGTGAACAGTCACCCTTTCTTAAATTGGAAACTATTTCATACACAAATGAGACCTAAAAGATCCCACATAAGCAATCAGCAATGTTTAACAAGTGGTTGTATCTTCCATTTATTAAAATCTTGCAGAAGTCAACAATAAACAGTATTCAAATGCTCTTTATTGTCAATAAAATAAATGCATTCTACATTTTTAAAAATCAACTAATAAATAGCAGCATACCACACAAAAACAATTAAATGCCATGTTTTGCTTAAAGTAGTTTTGGGAAAACAGTTATTCAAAAAGTTATTTGATGAGGACATCAAAACACACCTGAAGGTCCATAAAATGTGCACTAAGACCTTAAATAGACACCTTTTATTAGAAAATACATAATTTCTCATAGGATGACTTAAGGCCAAGTCAGAGTACTGCTCACTGCAGTTAGCACCAGTAGGGAAATTTTAGAAACAGCTTAACACATACACTTAGAATACCAAAATCTGTATTGAAAAGAATATAAAAAAACAATATTGTATGGTTTCATTTCAAATAGCATCATTTAAAAATGACACTAGGATATAAAATAAATCCAAGAATTCATCTTCACTGCAGCTCCACGTTGCTCCATTGACACAAGCCTGGGAGAGCACACATAAGCCTGCTGCCACATGCTCCTGGAGCTGACTGATTTGATTAGCAGAACAGACCGACTGGATTAACAGTCGATGAATTGCTGTAAACTGAGCTACTGCATCCTTATGGCATGACTGACCAGAGTGTCTGTACAGTACAGCACTGGCCATGGTGAGGGCTGTATTACATATATATTGTTCTGGAAGCCAGAACTGTACAAAATAAATGTGGATTAGATGAGGGCAGATTATTGCCTTTCTGTCAAATTAGCTACAGCAGACGTTGCAGCTTTTGTGTTGCTTTTGTGACAGCTCTGCGATGAGGGATGACACCTGATCTAGCCCAAGGCCTGACAATATCGAGCCTACCAAGTCGACTGTCTTCAGGCAGTCAGGACCAGCAGGATGAGTTCATACAGGATCATCATTTCACAACCCACAGCCACTCCCAACCTCCTTTGGAGGCAGCAGTGTGCGCAGTGAGGTTGGAGCACTTTTGTGTCTAGGAGCAGGAGTCCTATAAGGGACAATGCACTTCTTGTGGTCCTTCGTGCTAGCAAGTGCAATAAAGAGAACTGCATAGCTCAGACCGCCTTTCAAAAATTAAACAGCTGTGCTAAAACAAATATTAAGATTTCTCTTTTTCCCAAGATCTATTTCAATCAAAGGCTGTCCATTCCTTTAGGATCCCTGGACACAAGTCATGCAAGAGCTACCTTTGAGGCTATCCGTAACATTCAATTAATATAGTGGCCTAAGGGTTATAATTCACATTTTAATTCACCCTCTATATAAATTTCTAATCAAGTTGCCTATAAAATTACAATTGTCCCAGTGAAGCTTGTTATTTGTCAGGAGGAAGGACCTGTGACAAAGCCACTTTGCTTTACAGAATTAACTCCCTGGATGAACAGTTTGCCTGAGATTTACTTCCTCACAAGTCACCACTGATGATTGATGCTAAACTGTCAGCATCACAGACCTTTCCAGATATAATTTACAGAAAAATAGTTACAACAGTTGCGATGCAAGTTACAGCCTACAGCAGAATTTATCAACTGCTTTACCGTAATTATAGTCACCTAGCTATTGCAAGAATGGCTAGAAAATCTTAACTCAGTGTTTGCAACAGTTCTAACCTTTTATTGACACTAAACTAAGACATTTTCTACTTTGCACAAAAGCAGACTGAAAATCCATGCAAAGCTGATAATATCTGTACAAACATAATCAAAACAAACACCTGCAACAGTGGATTCTTACCAAACATATACTGTTTTCCTTTTTGAAAAAAGAACAAGTAGCATCAAATAGGCTTATTATCTTAAATGGAAAAAAGTCCTAATCAGAAGAAACTATTAAAACCCACTAGCACTGGATTTAGGATACACATTTTTGGCAGTCAAAGATATTACATAAGTATTACTATGTTACCAAGTTACTCAAAATTTTATCATTACTGGAAGATTTCAGCATCACCCACATATAGAACACCAAAGGAAATTCTTCCCATCTTCAATTCATTTGTAAAACCAACATGTCAGGAGACAAATCCTGGGTATTTTTTTCCCAGAGGTAAAATATTCTTTCTGCACTTGCCAAATTCTCTTGCTTATATGTCTCCACTGCAGTACAAAAAAGTGAAGGTGCAAAACTTGGTGCTACCAATGTTTTGCTAAATAAAAAAAATACAGAAAATGGAAATGCATACATGCAATTGGCAACTCTGGCAATGTGAAAGAAAAACTTTCACCAAAAGATGCCAATATTTTGGGTGTGATAATTTGTGAAAATGTAGAAATAATCTAAAGCTACCTCACAGCTTCAACAGCTTGACAACTATTTACTTAAAGGATAAGGCCACGAGAAATATTGTCACTTAGTCCTTCAGTGAGAATAATACAGACTAGCAGATAAAGAATTTGTCCATATTAAGCATCAGGACAACAGACTTGCTTCTGAAGCAGGACAAACTGGACCTTCAACAGTGCTCAAGTACAAATGACTGATAAAGATTAAATATATTTTATCTAAAAAGAGCGCCCTAATGAGAGAGCAGATCATAGCAAAACTGCACTCCAAGTTTTAGAGAACACCTTGTCACAGCTGAACAAACTTCAGAAATGAGAACTGTAACAAGAAAGAGGACCAGAAGAAAGAAAATCATAGGATGAGTGAACTTGGTATGCTGTAGTCAATTTATCAAATTTCATTTAATTCTACTATGGTTTCATCTACCTACACCAAACGAGGCTTTTCAGCAGCCTACTGCTTGCAGAAGCAGCAGTGACAAATCTGCAACTGTAGATCAGATCTACTGTAGACCTGACAAAACCGCAGTAAGAAGGGACACAGACCTCAGCTCTCAGAAGTTTATTCAGCAGCAGCCTCTTTTCCCTTTTTCCTCTTAGAGGTCCTGGGATGCTAGTTCTACAGAGCAAGAGCTTTCTCTGGAATCATTCCATCCAAGAAGGCACAATACATACTTAAGAACCTCCAACCTGGCTCCTCTCACCCTTGCTTCAAAAGCTTCTTTCCGTAAGAAATAAAGCTTCTGGATACAAGACCATGACTGAATTTTTCTTTTCAAATACTAAGATGCTAAACAATTCTAGATCACAGTTAAGAAAAACATTATTTGCTGGCTCCTTCTGTATTCCTTATCTCAATGCCAACGTGTCAAAGAGGAATGTGCATCCCTGGTCACTCTGCCTGCAATAGGACTTCTCTCAATAATTGATCTAGAAAAGGGATAGGGATAGGTGATAGGGAAAAGATGATAGGGAACTTGCCCCTAATTAATCAAACTCAGTGCTTGCACAGCTGCCTCTTAGCTGTGACATTCTATTCCTTGAAGAGATTTATTAGTAGATGACCTATTTTTTCCAAATGGAAAAAGCTATTTCTCTGTTTTGGGTCTCAAGTTCCTTCATTTCTCCATCTTTAGTCTAAACCTAAAATCATTTCTTATTTAATATTACTGCAGCTTCCATGATTACACTCTCCCATTCACTTTTGTAGCCAGACTATGGGGTACAAATAAAGCTGTGGGATCGCTGGTGACTTTGCTTGGCAAAGATTCTTCAAAATTCCAAGGTTTTAAAGTTTACTCGTAAAGACAAGTTCTACAATGTTCATCCATTGTGTACCTTCCTAACAACAACAACAAAAAAAGACTCAGTGTAAATACAAATAAGTTCATGATCTTCACATAATTAGCTTTTTACCAGGCCTGAACATTACACATGAGTAGTGTAAGTTCTGCAGTAAGGTATGTACTCAAATAACTTTTTTGTTTCACTAGTATTTGCAACTTCCTAAGCTTTATCCTTCAAACATGTCAATCAGAAATAAAACTACCCTACACTTCACCGCTGGCTTTAACACACATATACCTCCTGCTGGTGTAATCTGCATGAAGATATATTCCCAGTAATTACCATTTTCCTGAAATGCATATAGTGCTTACATACATTTTAACATCAAATCACTAATTACTCAACCTAACACATTACACTGATATTAAAACTCCTGAATCAAAGGGATTGGTGACTAAGATTGTTTTTTGTTGTCTTTTGAAAATAAGCACTGTCTTAAGCTCTGTTACTTACTGATTTTATCCGCCATCAGTTCATATATGCATATTAAAAGACACTAGGTATTAATTTGATTACTCTGATGTTGGTCAATAAAACACCTCCCATTTCAAAATCCCTTATGTTTTGGCAAGGAAAACAAAGCAGAAAAAGCAAAGTGTTTTAGTCTTGGAAAATGCCAGCTTTATTAATAGCAACTTTTGTAGAGGTAATTAAACTCATCATTCAGTAACTCATTAAAAAAAAAAAAAAGCTGGGTAGCTCCAATTTCTCTATTACATGGTTAACATGAATTTCTGAAGCAATATGCATGTAAAAACCTTCTCCATAAGCATCTTCTATTTTCTGTAAACTGGAATGAAGGATTAGGATAAGGGAAAACACATGCACATGCAGAACTGGGTAATAAAATATTTTAAAAGGTTATTTTTTACTCAAACCACTTCTTCTTGAACATTATTTTCTCCAGAAAGCATCAACTCAACAGTGGGTGTAGCATGAAGTAGTCACTTAACTCTTGATAAAACACTTAAAAATTGTGCCCTTTAATGCCACAACACAGATACTAAAGCAACCTGAACTATTTGTGCTAGAGATTTTGCCACTGCTCTACAAAGTTTGTGAATAGTCAGCACTTCTTCCTAAAAAAGGACCACAACTGAAATCTCCACTTAGGCAGAAATGATATAGCACTGCAACTTGCTCAAGCCCTCCCTCAAGAGGAAAGGAACCAAGAGTTACCTTCTACAAGCACAAATGTCCTTCTCTGTCTGCATTCCAGTCTTTCCCTCTGCACAGATGTCGAATAAAATAATCTGACAACTTACTATTATAACTACAAAAATATGGTGAACAAACTATCACGTGCTTTTTGCAGAGGAAGAACATTATTTTTCTATATTTTCCTCCAGATATGGATACCATATTGGCTTTTGGTGTATCCTTACCCACCTTCTGGACTTCTTTTGTTCTTTGGAAAATGATAAAATCATCTCCCATGGCATCTCATTCACTTTTGGTCACTTTTAATTCCTATCCCTGCATTGCTGTGTGAATCTGACATTGCTATTTGCAGTGCTTTTCCTAATCCAACATCAGTTTGCTCTCCAAAATATGCTTTGACAATTATTTTCCTCATAATTTTCACTGTAATGGTGTATTAAACCCTTACTCATTTCTCCAGATTCAACAATAAAGTAATTTCCAAAACACTCTGCAAAATAAAACTTATTTATATAAAAAAATTTAAAAATCATCACGTTCACTTCAATCTGTGCAGCAACTGTTCACAAACAGGTTTTATTATATGGAAAGCATTTCAATTTAGACTCAAACTTTTCTTTTTTCCTTAGCTGTTTAACTAATAAATCTCAAATTATTTCTGTAGTGTAGAGAATAAACTACCATCTCACCTCCTTGTTTATGAAATGGACAAATTCACTAATTTCAGGTGTACATGGAGAATTAAGACTTAAGCATGTAATACACTGGCATCTATCTTCCCCTCCACTGTCTTTTCATATCTGAAGTCAGTATAATTATGCACTGTAATCGTGAACACCTTTTTACTTAAGAGCTATTTTTTATGTATAATAGCCTAGCCATATCGTGTTTTCTCCATCCAAAAAGCACTGATATACAAAGTTATACCACAAAGAGAACGTGAAAATTTATACAGCATTATCTTCACATTACAATATAAGCATTATTTACAGTTGCCTGCACTGAGAAAGTCATCACAGCCCAATGTCACCAGTGGGGAGCTACCATTCAGAAACAGTTACTGCCTTACAAAACCTCTTTCCTACAGAAGCAGTGCCAGTCAGTTTCTTTGCACAAAGAAGTCCACAAATTCAAGGTATGCTCGGCCAAGGTTGAGCTGGTTGGTCTTCCAAACTTCTAACATATTTTGCTTTCTTTAAAGTTTGCCTGCAAGGGCAGGTAAGAGCTCCTTTTTTTTTCCCCTATATATTTGTCTTTATGCTTAGCCCTATTACAGTGTATCTAAAGAATTTATGCTGCCAATTCCTTGTCAAGTGTCCATGTTTATAGAAATAGTCACATTTTAAAAACACTTGGAATTCAGAATCTTCCTTAAAACAGCTACTTTCCCTTTCATCAGGGGCTGCTAGTTAATCTAGTCATTTTTGTCAATGCCCAGTACCATCTGTAAATTCAAAACAGCAAGTTATTAACTTGAATATATTTTAAAGAATAACTTTAAAAAATATGTTTGTATATAAGAGGTCTTCAGTGATCATTTTGGATGGCCTTTTTAATACTTTAGCATCATAGTATACTCAGCACAGGATTTCACCTTATCTCTATAGTTACTAAAAATTAAACTAAATTAATTCATATTGTTACCATTACAGGAGTGGTACAGAGAACAGAATTTAGTCTCTAAAACAAACGCAAAAATTTAGATGCAATCCAAAGCACTAATCTGTGTGCAAAGAGATTTCCTGTAAACCCTGTCTAGACTACTGCACTTTATCACGTAACTCATGAGACTGCATCTTCTACACCTTGCTACTTGAGTAACTCAAAAACTCATATTTTTCTTTGCTATTTTTATAATTACTAATCAGTCACCAAGATATGGGTATATGGACAGACCATTCAATGGATAAAGCATTGGCAGGCTAGCCACATGCAAAGAGTTGCAGTCAATGGCTTGATGTCCATGTGGAGACCAGTGACAAGTGGTGTCCCTGAGGGGTTGGTCCTGGGGCCAGTGCTGGTCAATATCTTCGTCATGGGCAGTGGGATCAAGGGCACCCTCGGCAAGTTTGCTGATGACACTGAACTGTGTGGGGTGGTCAGCACATGGAGGGGAAGGGATGGCGTCCAGAGGGACTGGACAGGCTGGAGAGGTGGGACAGTGCCAACCTCACAGAGTTCAACAAAGCCAAGTGCAAAGTCTTACACGTGGGTCAGGGCAATCACAGGAACACACACAGGTCAGGCAGAGAAGTGTTTGGGAACAGCCCTGTGGAAAAGAACTTGGTGGGGATGACTGGCAAAAAACTCAACATGAGCTGGCGCTGTGTGCTCCCAGCCCAGAAAGCCCCGGGCTGCATCCAAAGGAGACTGCCTAAAAGGTTGATGGAGATGATTCTTCCACTCCACTCTGCTCTCATGAGACTCCACCTGGACCACTGCATACAGTTTTGGGGCCCTCAACATGAGGAGAACTATAGGAGCAAGTTCAGAGGAAGGCCACAAAGTTGGTAAGAAGACTGGAGTAGGCCAGAAAACAGGCTGAGAAGGTTATCACAGAATATCCTGGCCCTGCACAGCACCAACCCCAAGACTCACACCATGTGCCTGAGAACATTATCAGTACACTTCTTGAACTCTGCCAGCCTTGGGGCTGTGACCACTTCCCTGGGGAGCCTATACCAGTGTCCAACCACCCTCTGGGTGAAGAAAATTTTTGTAATATCCAACCTAAACCTCCCCTTACAGAACTCCAGGCCATTGCTGTCACTGGGCACCACAGGAAAGACATTAATGTGTGCCCCTTCTCTTCCCTTGTAAGGAAGCTGTAGATTGCCGTAAGATCTCCCCTCAGTCTCCTCCAGGATGAACAGACCAAGTGGCCTCACCACTCTTCATATGGCTTTCCCTCTAGATCTTTTAAAATCTAGATTGAGGAGAGTTCAGCCTGGAGAAGAGAAGGTTGCATGGAGACCTCACAGCAGCCTTCCAGTATCTGAAAAGGCCCTACAGGGAAGCCAGAGAGGGACTCCTCATCAGGAACTCTAGATAGAAGGAGTAATGGATACAAAATGAAAGAAGAGACATTTGGGTTAGATATACAGAAAAAATTCTTTACTGTGAGGGTGGTGAGGCAATAAAACAGGTTGCCCAGAGAAGCTGTGGATCCCCTGTTCCTGGAAGTGTTTGTGACCAGGCTGGTAGGGCTTTGAGCAGCCTGGTCTAGTGAAGGAACCTCCACGGCTACAGAGTGGGAACTAGATAATCTTTCAGGTTCCTTTGAAAGGAAATAATTCCATGGTTCTACATACATCACTGATTAATTTAGATTTTCATTTTAAAGCTAAGCTTTTTATAATATTGAGTGAGATTAGTCATGCCATCAATGGGAAATAGATTTTTTTTAGCTCAAAACAGTTAACTGTTAGGTAAATACCATTTAAAAGCACTTCCAACTTTTTTCTTTAACAAAATGTTTTTCTCCTAATTTTTCTTTCTTTTAGGACATGGTAGTAATTTATTAACATAATTTCTGGGGGAATGCACTATTTATTTAGGGCTTTTTTCCTTGAACAGAAAGTCTTTAAAAAATCCACCTTCCTAATTTTCATAGTTATAATCCATGACAACAAACATCTTTGTTTCATATTCTGTTGAATATGGAACAATTTGGCTGTTACTGTGAAGAAAATAGCTGATTCCTCCCTTTTCCAAAAAGTAGCAATGTTACAAATTAAACTGGTGAATGAATCTCCCTAAACTTAAATACATCCAAATGGCCTTGGCTTTCAGCTGGTTTACTGTGTAATCACCCCCTTATGTGATGCAAGTGAGACAGAGCAGAGAAAAAAGGAAGTGGAGATATAGAAATGGTGAGTTTTTCTGGAACAATATAACGTAGAATTATGATGAAAATGGATGCAGTTCCATAGCAGTATGATTTATATGGGTTTGCCATGACCAGAAAGGAAATTTAACCCCAGGTAGCTTAATGTGAAAAACACCCCAGAGGTGAGGGAGTTACCTGAAGGAATGAATTATTTTTGGAGATCGCTTTAAAGACTGAATACTACGTTTATATGCATGAAAAGAATTACAAATTGTATATAAGTATCATATATAATTAAATGCATAATCAAGAATTCTTAAAGACTATTTACATTTTAAATGTACTGGGAAGTGTATGAATTAAAAGCCTTAAATTTCTTGCTTGCATGTTTGTCCTTCACTCCTTGTTTTTAATATGTCTTCAAATGCATGAGGATGTAAGAGTTTTGAAAAGTCACTCAGCTTCAACAGCGGCAGTAAAGTTACTGTTTCAATCTGCCTCCTATCACCCAAAAATCACTGCTGCCTAAGTCACGCTGGTTCTCTCTTACACCTTCACAGCTTTCCACATTAAAGTGCTGTGATTCTCTCCATCAAAGAGTTTGGAGCAAGTTCTGAAGAATGAAAGTGGTGACATCCAGAATTAAAGTGAAAATCTTCAAGACTTTGCTAGAATGACAACTGAAATTACGGTTCTGCTGACAGTATTTAGAATTTACATGTCTAGGGGAGGGAAAGGCCTATGTTTCACCTTGGTGGGACTGGACAGACAAGACAAGTTTACACTCTAACTTCCTAGAACAGAGGGTATTCTGAGGGGCTTCTTTTTGAAACTTCTGACACTTGCAAGGAATGACAAGATGTGCTACACTACCCTACGTGTAAAACTGAATCCTCTGCCAAAACAAGCTTGAGATCTCAAAGCCTCTAAACACATCTTTATGAGGACCGGTGGCCTTCCGAGTGTGCTTTTCTCCTACGTTTTGTCCAAAATTAATTTAGTTCACCCCATCTTCTCCTCAAGGAAACCTAAAGCACTATTTTTCTCTTGTATTAATTGTTTGCCACGGGGTTCATCTTTAAACCACACATCACAAATATGAAAATATTTAACTGTGGGGATCAGACCTTCTTCCAACTTGGAAAACCCCAAAACACAAAAAAATTTTTGAAGTTTGCCTCGATTTTTCAAGAACTGCATGGAATAAACTCAAATACCATCCACATCATATGTGCAGTTGTCTTTCTGTCTTTTTTTGAGAACAGATGATCTGAAGTAGCAACAACTATCAGTCTCCAAAGAAGGAAAAGACAAAACACCTCTTCAGTTAAGAGGTGTATGATATGATGAATAGGAAAATGAATAGGGAATATTTCCTAATGAATAAGAAATGTTTCTTATACTTCCCATAACAACAACAACAACAACAACAAAAAAGCAGGGAATACCTAGTGAAAAAACCCCACAAAAACCTATTAAAGCACAGCCAAGTTGCAGAATTTTTTGTCTCATTGCATAGTGGAGCGACTAGACAAATTCAGGATCTAGAGATCCGTTAGAGATTCGTAAACATGAAGTGCAGACCATAACTCAGGAAGCTCTTAAATTACTGTTCCCCAGTGACAAGAAGGGTATGCCAAAGGAAGACTCACTCTGTGGTGTCTTCTTATTCTTTCCATTCACTAGGATCTAGGGGGATTCTTGGGCTAGTCCTGTAGAGCATTTCTTGTATCAAAAGCTACTTGGAATTTTGAAGACGTATGAAGATGAGGATTAACACTTCACTGACAGCAGGGTAAAGAAGCTTTATGGAAAAGCTAAGGCCACCAGCAGATCTATCAAGTGCTTGAACTGGAGTATTAGCCCTTATTTTCAGTTTCATTCAGACCAGTGAGGTTCCAGAGTCTGGGTTACAGAGGCAGTTTGGAAAGTGTAGGCAACATAATGACAACTACTTACTAAATTTAACTGTTTCAGGAATTTTTCTAATGAAATATTTTTTTATTAGTGAGGCTGTTTTCATTAAATCAATGTTATCATGAGGAATTTCAATTACTCTGCGAATTTTATTTTCTGGGATCAATAAAATCAAAAGACATTTTTTCATTCTTTGTCTGATACAAGTTGTAACATCTCAACATGATACTTAAAGCCACTTAATGCACTCTGCCTTAATGGAATTCAAAACAAATTTAACTTCCTTTTCCTAGGAAAGTTGACACCATGGCCTCTTTTTGGAGCTCCTAAAGCCTCCACTCTTCAGAGAATCACAAGTCCTTCCTCAGAAAATTACGCATTTCCTCAATATGAAGGCAATATTCCCCACCTGCCTGTCCAGGAAGCACAAAAGAGACAAAACTCCCAGCACATTCTGTGAGAAATAACTTGGTCGAAGCTCTCAGTTCTTTTTGGGTAAATAATATGCTAAGGTTCCTAAACAACAGCACCCTGAAGATGATATTCCACAGAGGCAAAATGCAGGCTGAAGGATCAAAAGTCAGTTCAATGACAACATTACCAAAAAATATGAGAATTTCCACTGTCAAGAAGTCAATTTCAACTGTATTCCACCAAGAAAAATGCCCCAACTGACCTCTATGGTTCCTCCCAAACCCTTAGAAAAAAACAAACTGTGTTTGTCAGAAATTCCATGTTGAAAATTCCAAGTATTAGCTAGCTTTTCATAGAAATGCTTTCATGTGGACCCTGATGTCTGAAGGTTAATTAGCTTCCTATCAGGCAAAGCAGAGGACCTGAAAACACAACAGTTTTCTGAGCAGAATGCCACCACACAGATACCTGACCCCAAAAGTGAGATGCTCCACCCAGTCTCAGCACTTCACACCCTCAATGGGTGTCATACCCCAACACAAAGTGATGTTCAGGCGATCACATACCTGGGATACCAATGCCAGACACCTGTGGCAAGGCAAAAAGCCTTGCCTCCTAAATTAAAACACAACCCCTCCCCGTCCCCCCACACTTTCATAAGAATATGTTAAAAGTACCAGGATAACTGAGACAATGGCACCTAAGACAATTTTCCTTTTGGTATGGGTGCTGGTGCTCTTTAGACCACCCCCAAACAGTAGCACAGGGCTTTTTAGCTACACAACAAACTAGCTGGGGAAACAGACCCAGGTTTAAAATCTTTTAAACAACAAACAAAAAAAACATTTTAAACTTAACTTTGTTTCCAGTATCATGTTGCATCACTATTGATCAAAATCTCTGCCATGCAGAAGGGCAGGAAGGAGCAG
The DNA here is from genome assembly GCF_963662255.1 of Cinclus cinclus. Classification (NCBI taxonomy): domain Eukaryota; kingdom Metazoa; phylum Chordata; class Aves; order Passeriformes; family Cinclidae; genus Cinclus; species Cinclus cinclus. The sequence continues at coordinate 68,063,763 of NC_085046.1, forward strand.
CCAAGAGCAGGAAAAGTACATTCTGTGGCACCTGTGATAACTTATGCTAACAAAACATTAATTTTAGCTGTTCCATTTAGGGCTGTTGGAACAGAATGAAGGTCTAAAGATGCTTACAGGTAAGCTGTTATGTTGCAGATGAATTATAAACAAGAACTAAAACAGGCCGGTATAATTTCACTATTACTTTTTCCCCACCACTTGTATCAATTATAAGGATATTACAGTTCCTGAAAAATCACTTTAATTACTTTAATCAGTGGAAAGCTAGTCATTATGGGGAATAACTGGGTTATTTTCCTTTAACTATTTTTTTTTCTGTCAGTTATCAGGCATCAGAATTTATTTTTTTTTGTTTTACTTTGAAACTAAGAACTTTGACAGTAATCAGATGAAACCAAAACAGAGAAAAAGGTCTTTAAAAATCATAGCTGGGTGCAACTCAGAGACCTTTTTGTTGGGTTTGTTGGCCTTTGCAGGCATCAGATATAGTTCCCACTGAAGACAGCTCTTCCCTGAAATTGCAATTTCTCCCTTCTCCCTGACATAATTTCACAGTTCTTATGACTCTTGAGAAAAGGCACCACTCAGTGATCAATTACAACTGTCCTCAAATACAAATACCTTTGGAACATTTTGTCCCACTGTCCCAATATGTCTTACAGTCAGGTTTTACCTTCCCTCTTCTCCCCTCTTCCTCTCCACAATCAACTGCCCCCTACTAACTGAGCCCATAGAATATTAAATACATTTTTAAGTATTGCAATGTTCCTTTAAAGAAGGTAATTTCATCACATCACATCACATCACTATCTCTCTGGTAAGGGAAGTTTCCTGGCAAGTATTTGGCAGTCCTACTGTTCCCAACCCGAGGGTACCCCAAACCCTTTCCTTAGGAGCAGCACTGGAGTTCATCTGATCTCAGACGGAGGATTTAGGAAATTTTTTATCCCCCCCATACTTGCATACTTCTTAAAAATTATATAAAACTCACCAGCTCTCTGAAGTCCCACTACTTCACCGGCAGCTCTCACACAAGGCAGGAAACTGAAGCTTGGGAAGTGTCAAAAGGGAAACCTCAGAGACTTTTGTCTCCATTCAGCTCAGACTAAAAGCTGCAATTGAAATGCACCTGGAAGCCACTCAGCTCCATCCTCTATTGTTTGGATACCTGGTTCCAGCCCCTGGTAACTGAGGACATTTTCAATCCAAGAGTCTCCTGACTCATGAGTCATCCTACACTTTGATGAGCAGTTAACTCCACATTAGCTTTCTCAATTAAATTCAAATTGAGTTTGGTGGGGCTTTTTTAGTGTAGGTGATCAGAAAAAAGCCACCCCATAACCCAGCAACTGCAGACAGAGAATAAGAAATAAACTAAACCACACCAAACAGAAAGCCCACTTTAAAGGAGAAAATAAAGTAAAATTCAGGTACTGCAAATGGGCTAGAACAAAGTTCAGCTGGCTCTTGCTCAACCTGCTTTTTAAATTTACTTTTCCCACTCTATCCTTCTCTCCATCTAGCCACTAATCAAATTTACTTTAACTCAATTTTTTCCCCACCTTCTTTCCTACTCCTTTTAACTACCCAGGACACACACACACACAATGGGAATGAATCAACTCAATTTAGTGAGAGCTGCTTCTCTGGTTCAGTTCAATAATCTTTTTACTCCTCTTCAACCATATCTGTCATTTCCAAAGATTCAAGATCCAGTTTTGTTTCTTTCATTACATTTTGGGAACAAATCCTTTATGATTCAGTTTGTTCAGTTCTTCTTTACAGGTATACCCTTCCCTGCTGCACCAGATAGGTGCTTTAATAAGAATGAATAAACTCAGAGGCATGGGAGCAGCAGAATAGATTCACCGGAATTTAAAAAAAAAAAAAAAGCAAACAAACCAAACCAAACCAAACCAAAAAAACCCAACAAAACAAAAACAAACAAACAAACAAAAAAAAAAACCCAAACAAAAACAAAACAAAAAAAAACCCAAAAAACCAAAACCAAACAAAAAAAACCAACCAAACAAAACAAAACAAAACAAAAAAACACAAAAACCCCACAATTCAAACAAAAACAACCAATCTAAGACCACCACAGATGTAATCCTGGTTTCAATCAAGGTTTTCTGCTGGCTTGAATCTTACGTTTTAACAGCAGCTGCATCCTACACTTTAAGGAAAAAACACTTTTGATGGTTGGTATTGTATAATCAAAATGATAAATAAAGTCTTTTAAGCATAGTTGGTGGGTTTAACTGAACAGGACAACACAGTGTGACGTTAAAGGTGTGAAAAGGTTCAACTGCTTTTTTATTCAGTCGGGAAATGCATCATTCTTAATCCTTAAAAAATTAAGGAAACCTAGGGTTTTATTTAAATTTTATTTTTTAAAAGTATGTAAACTGAAATTTTGCTACAATGAATGAAGCGTACATTTATTATTTTTTAGAATTATTTAACTAAAAATAGGTTATGCACTTAAATACTTTGCTTTATTAAATTAATATTATTTTATTGTAAATCACTTTAAGAATGTATTCAGTAGCAGGGAGCTAAGTTGGATTTGTGTCTATGCTTCAAGATTTTGGAAGTAAAATATCTAAACTCATAGCAATTCTTTAATTTAGACAGGAACATACAATACTTTGATTTCTGAAATGCAAAGTATTTTCCTAGTTTTTAGTAAGTTACTCTATTGACAGCTGAATAAGCTGGAATGAAGAACGTGTGCATCTACAAAAGTTTTGCCACTACTGCTAAGAATGGATTAGGTACTTAAATTTACCTGTGCATGACTGATTCAGTGATGTAGGTTCTATGGCAGAAAAATACACAGCATTTTATATTTTTCTGCTGTTTTCTGTACCTTCATAAGTTATAGAGAGTTCAGATTTTAAAGGATGTATCATATTTTAAGTAAGTTTTTCAATGAAGTTAAATTCTTACTTAAAATACACCTAATCATATCATCACATATTCAGATTTTTATATTAATCTGTGTATTTCTGCTTATTTAGCATAATATAGTTACTTTAATGTTCTGTCAAAAATAATTCTTTTTAATTCCTCAGGTTCAGCTTTCTTACAGCTACACAGGAGTCAACTCTATCTGCTAAATGTTACTCACTGCCTGAGCTTCTCTGCAGAGAAAGAGAAGTTATACTAGTAAACATTGCCTAAATTAAACTCAGAACAAATTCTAAATTTAAAGAATGGTTTCAACCAGTTTTTAGACTAGCAGTGAGGATCTGCTAATGCACAACAGCTGGGGACAGCTATTGAAACCTAGGAAATGAACAGGGAACTATGTCAAGGAGCATTAGGAGCCCCAAGCAGAGTATATGAAGATTTGTTCAGATAATCATTTTCAGATCCATGAATCAACATATGATTCTTTTACATATTATTATAAAGTATCCAGTACATGTACACCTCTGTAACTTCTTCTGGCCTAAACATTACATATATGTTTCATATGTGAGAAAACAATTTTTTGAATATATCTTAAATTGTTTGGGAAAAAAATAAATATTCAGTCTAAACAATGGTTGGTTTGCTTGAGTATGCATTTTCCACAAAAGTAAAAGTTGCAGGATTGGCTTTGTATTCTTTTAGAGAACAGAAATGGACATCCTACTACTTGGCAAGACACCAGCATTTACTTTATTCTGAATTGCTGCAATTTTAAATACTTAGTTTTATACTTAGTGTTGTGGTTCAATCACACCAATGCAGTTTGAGAGAGATTTTGCTGACTACTAACAACACTAATGCATCAAACTCAGAAGAACCAGATCATACTGTGACACCAGAGGGAATCTAAAAAATGCTCAGCTTGGCACCTGACAAACTTGAAATCCTGCTGGTAAGCACTTAGTTACATCGTTGATCCAAAAAGATTGATAGTACAGTAAGAGAAAGAAAAGAGTAAAGAGGACAAGAGGGTCAACAGAAAGGAACAATACTGTACACTCAAAAAAAGAGCATTAAAGAAAACTCCAAATCCCTTGCTGTGTTCACTTCTTAAGGTGGAAAAATAGAAGGCATGTTTTTTTTTTAAAAGGGCTTAAGGAAATATTGTTTGAGAAAAAGGATTCAAGCAGAAGAGAAGAGAGAACAGTGTCTGTGAAAGAAGCCAAGTAAAAAGGAGGTTAGGATTAGGATAGCACAAAGGATATGAAGACTGCATGTAGAAAGTCCTGTACAGCAGTAGTGTCATCAAAGCGACAAGCAGGTGACTTTTTAGCACTGCATGCAGTATCAGATTTACAAGTGACTTGGAGTAGAAGGTGAGAATAAACCAGCCAAATGGAAAAGCTGGAAAAACACTGCAGATGAAGAAGTGGGCTACAGCACCGTGAGCATAGAAGTTGCCTGGCTGATGCTCCATGGCAGAGTGTTTTGAGACACGAGTTCCTGGCTACACTTAATCAATGCTCACAAAAGATCAAATATAAAATCTCCAGTGAAGACTGTGGTCTAGCAGATAGGCTCAGACTACAAGTAACACTCAAATTTCACTGAAGTCTACACAAAACTCATCTGATCAAGATGTGTGTAAAAATAATTTAAGCAATTCTGAAAAAAAAAGTTATGAAAAGGGCCACTCTGAGAAAAACAGAAATGCATCACCATTTAGTTTTTCTCTCAGGCTAAACAAGAATTATTTCTACACAGTGAAACTGGACAGCACTGAAATTATCATCTTTAAGTATTGCCTTCCAGAAAGGTGTTGTTTTTTCCCAAGAAAAGCTTTTGGATATTTTGGGTTATCTTTATGGTTGTGCACATATTCTGAACACCTCCTTGTCCCCTAGCAGTCTGAATTTGAATTCTCAACCTAAAAAAATAGTTCTCATTATTTGTCTTGTAGTGCCATCGTTACTGCGATTCCCAGTTTAAGGATCTAGTGCAGGTATAAACAGGTAGCTGGACAATTATATTTCATCAAACTTTCCCATAATCAGGCACTTACAGAAATTTGGGTACCCTCCACCAATCTTTTGTGACTTCTTTCTTTTATTATGAAGCTTTTGTGAGCAATATTTCCTCACAGCACTGAGTGCATTTTGAGAACACAGTATTCTAGAGAGGTCTTCTCTGATTCCAAGACACTTTGGAAGCTTAGAAACAAACAAATTCTTAGAGCAATTACTTCAATAAATGAAGTTTTCTTGGGAAGGAAATGGAGGAGTAAGGTTCAAAAGCCCTATAAATTGTCTGAGCTGCCAGGACAAAACAATTGTTTATACCACTGGAAAACTGAGAGCCTTCCAGGCAATCTTTTGCCACCTCTCCATGTACATCTGCAACCACTGGAACACAGATAGTATTTCTTTCAGAGGATGTTTAAACTCAAGGGCAGAATCTAAGGAGGTACTAAGTGCTAGCAGTGAGGATGTAACCCAGTACTCTGATTTGCTCTTAGAGGAGGTCACTGACCTGCCTTGCAGAACAACACAACTACAAAGCATTTTGAGGCCAAATTATTCCTTTTGAAAGAAGATGAGGAAAGTGCGAAAGTTTCTTCAACACTTTGTTTTGTTTTGTTTTCAATGAAAAAACTTTGAAAAATATGTGACAAGAGGACAAGACAAGGACCAGTTACAACCAGATGCTCAAGCTGAGAATTCATTCTACTGGGAATGAACAGAAGCCCTTTAATGGCAACTTGCAGAAAAGTATTCCCCACTGGGTGACATGCTACCTGCTCTTCCTTGCTTCCCTCCTTTTAGGGATTCTTTTACTGGCATAGTGGTTGAACAGATGTGTGCTGTATTCATTCACAGAACTAATTCTGCTGAGAAGGATAATATTTATATTTTAGCTGCATTTCTGGACCTGGTTCACATCCAGCCATAAAAACAGATTAGCCAGCACAGTGGAAGCAGCACTGAAATAAAATCCCCAAAAAACAAATGTTGTCTCCTCCCTCCACTGCAGTATTGATTTAATACATACAAAAACTATGGCCTAACAGACAGGAGAAACACTAGTTTTACATCAAGGGAGTAGAGGAATACAGGGAGACTAAAGGCAAACATCATCCCAGCCCCCTTGCAAAACCCCAAAGGACCCGATCATCACCACCTTCTGCAGATTTCCAGAGAGTGAGTTAAATGACCACCTGTCTTCTTTCCAGGGGTACCAGCTTGTCCCACACGTAGACAACAATGAACATCCCAAATAGACTGGACTTCCCGCAGTGAACTCCTGTCCTACATGGCTTCTTGTCCCTCTGCTCTAGAACTAAGCATCCTAAGCCTCAGCCAAGCAGGCTGCTGTGCCAGACATTGTCCCCAGAGATATGCCCAGGCAAGCTTCAAATGCAGGATTAGGCTGCGCTGTAAGACTGTATCAGACAGATGATCTGATGGTGGGCAGCCTTCAGCTCATCATTTCTAAGCATCAACCCAACCTTGCTCATGCTGGGCAGTCCAAACGAGTTATTTTGTGTTGTTTTGTTTCTTACACCAGGGAAGGGTTTAGGCATGTGTTGGTCCACAACAAAGGATGAAAAAATCATGTGTCTGAAACACTAACCAGAATTCCCCCAGAACTTTATTCCTAAAAAATTATTCGAGGCATTTTTAGAGCAGGCTTATATCAGAAAATAGCGACTTGCTGGACTGAGTCATACACATCACTTGTGTTTGAGAAACCCCTGCTGATAGCAGGCGTTGCCAAAGAATCCTCTGTGTCAGCAAGATACAACCAAAAGGTACGAAGTCCAAAAGGCATGGAGATCTTCTGATGTATGGCATAACCAGGATCTTTCTGAGAAATGCTTGTGCTGTGTGTTCTTGAGAATATGAATGGGAAAATTTGCACACATATAGCCCTGAGTGGTAGGACTGATAATGCAAAATGTGATTCTCTGAAAGGGGCAGAGGCCCTGAAGTGGAAGGTGATGTAAATAAAAAATTCCTCCCACAGTGATGACATCGGTTTTTAGCATTTTGTTGGGGATGTGTGGCGGTGTGCTCCTCTCAATGTACCCATGTCTAAGCCTTTCCAAGAGTTGTATTAGAAGGATCAGTGCTTGTGTGGCCAACTAATTTCCAAAAATGAACAGCTAAAAGGAACTCGTAAGAAAGTGAAAAAGGTTAGAAACTGATGACAGTTTTATGTTTTTATTTCTGTATATGCATCTGCATCCTGATATCCACTACCCACATATCCACATATTAACAAACCCACTTCCCAAAAAGAACATTTTGCTGTTAGAAGAGGTGCACAGGATGAGCACTGCTGCAGCTGACAGTGACTACAGAGTTCTGAAAGTATGTCCAGATTAGCACTATGTACCACAAGAAAAAAACTAGTCTACTGTCTAACATTACTGTCAGTGCTCTCAGAACTGCTATTACCAGGACAACAAAGAGACCTTTCTCTTTTCATACAGTTGGTTTTCAATTGCTCAGCCCAATTATAAAATCTTGTGCTTTTACAAAGTAGGCACCAGAGGGAGACCTGCACTTTAGTTCAACTGTGAAATAATGCTGGCAGGAGGCATTCAAAAGTGGACAATCAAAGCCTCTTGGCCAATATGCTCTAGGTGGTTCTGGGTGAAATTGTGGGTAATGGGAACACTCAGAGAGGAGCTGGCACAGGCAGACTTCTCCTTTTAAATGGCCAAAAAAACTTCAGAGTGCTCCATGAAGAAAAGCCAGGTTCCCAAATTTCAGCCTGCAAATAAGTACACATCAGCCAGTTTGAGCATAGCTGGGAACGACCTGCTCTTTGCCATCCCCTGGCCCAGCTTATTATCACATCCTGCTGACGTTTCCCACTTCTCAAATCTTCTGGCTGAGCTGCATATATAAGAACTCCCTAAACATGTCAGTCAAAATAAGCTAGATCAGCTTAAGTAATTTAAATAACAAATCTTTCCTAACATGGCTCAATTTGACTGAATTGGATTAAGGAGAGCTCCCATGAGCAGCTCAGCCAGCAGACCAGAGAGGGCACTAACCCCAGGTAGAGGGCAGTGATGAATGCTCTGGGGTGGACTTATTCTTCCATTAACAAAGCTACTGCTGAAGAAGGAAGTAAATATACATATTGTAGGCAGGTTGCTGCTGCTTTGTAAGCCTGGTAAGAGATATGAAGAGAAGTTATATGGAAATATGTTCCATCAGGAAATATATTACTCTCTGAAAAACAGGCACATTCAAGTTCAAGTGGCGAAAGACAAGGAGCAATGGCTTCTAGGAAGCATGTAAGAGCTGACAAAATTGATCCCATGAACATGAAGTTCAGCACACTAACTGAAATCCATGTAGACAAAGAGAAATAAAATCATTATTATGAATTACAGGCCTGATAGTACGGGAAAAAAACCTAACTCCTTACCAATACAGCTGGATCACTGTATTAGTACATCAATTTCAAACATTGATTGTTTGAAACATAGCAGTGCTACTTAGAAGTAGCCTCCCTAGTCCGTAATTTTTCTCACTATTCAAAGGGAAAAAAAAACCCCAACAAAAGCATGAGATCCTCATATGCTATCCAATTTAAGAAACTGTTGAAAATCAATGAGTAAAGAGCAAATCCTATAAGAGAAGCAAACTTTGAATCTGCTCTCTTCTAATAAAACAACAGGCAGTCTTCAGTCAAATTTCTAGGAAGTTTTCCTAACTTCAAAATTGAGAACTTGGGCTTTCCATTTTTATTTTAAGTAGATACAACTCCAGCTTTTAATTAACAAATTCATTCTAGATGCTTGCAACCAATACAAAAAGTTGGTATTTCTACTGCAAAGTTATTTTACCTTTAACAAAATTCTCATGCCACTTTAAAGATATCTCATTATAAGGAAGCTGTTAGTGAAATAATGGCATATATAAAATTTCTTTACAATGGCAGTCTCATTTAGAAGTTATACCACCTCCAAAGTTGTCAGCAGGTTCTGAAACTCAGCAGATTAACAGTCCAAGGAGGCTTTTTCACAGCTGTTTAAAGTAATACGCATGGGATTGCCAAAATTTAAACTGAACCTGTTTGTGGAAGAAAATCTGGCCTCAAACTAACGCTATTAAGCCAAACAGGAGGGAAAAAAATGAAAAAATAATTGGGGGTTATGAGGGAGACTTTTCAGCTGGATAAACTCCCTAAGATGTCTCCGTATGGAATCCTGACTACACATGTTGGTAGAGGGAATACCCAAGTGAGGAGATGAGGACAGGGAAGGATATGAACATACATTGCCTCGGAAATATGTGGGAATCTCTAGTCCTTGAGAATAAGGATAAACAGCAGAACTTAAGCATGGCAGAGTTTTGCTCATGGCTTATGCTTCTCCTCTGGGAACACTAAAGGGGAAGTATCCCTTCCCACTAAATTAACCCAAAAGGGTAGGTCAGCTGTGCACCTTCTAGTTCTCTGTCAATTATGACTGCAAATGGTTTTCTTCCCTGACCACAAGACCTATGATCCAGTCTGTGCATAAATTATATATATATATATATATAAACTATTTTTATTTATATATTTTAATGTATTTTAAATATATATATAAAGAGAATTAAGAACACACAGGCAACCATTAATCTGGCATTTCCTCAATTGAAAGTGTTTCAATTTGGGATGTAAATAACAGCATTTTTACAATGTGGTACATAATCTATAAAGGGAAAAAAAAGATGCTTAGGAACAGTCCTTGAGTTTTATTAGATTTATCTAGTATATATGAACAAGGGGCCAACCTAAATTTGGTTTGCTTATATTGTCTTTATCAGGCAAGCAAGAGTAATTGTCTCATAATTTGGTGGAAGCTGAATTTGAAGTTTCTTTGTTTTTTGGTATTTTTTTTTTTTTTTTTAAATTTCTGGTGGTAACACTTATTCATTGTCAATTAATTGTATCACAGAGAAGACTCAGTATAATTTCACTTATATTGTATCAAATTTTTTTTTGATCAGTCAAGTGGTCTTTGTCAAAGCAGTTATTAAAAAAATTATGGTGAACTATCAAAATGTGCCAAACATAAGGAACGTTTGTGTGTGTGGTTACACTTTCCAGTTCATTTCCATGAATAATATTTAAAGGTAGTCTGGTATATTCTCAGCATGCGACCAAAACATCAAGTTATCATGAAATTTAGTACATTGTACCTGCTTTCTATTGTCCCACAAACATTAGCACTGGAGTGGAGAAGTGGTGGAAAGAAGAAGGAAAATATTACACTTGACCCAATTTCACCATTTCAATAGATACAGTGAGTAAACTCACTAACTGCAAAAGCAGAAAGAAACAAAATTCATAGGGCTTTGCATTCTGTGCAATTCATAGGTGTTTCTCCTGTTTGGGTCACATTTTCTTATGTTTTCCACATTGCAAGGAATGATAATTAAAGAGGTAAGATGCTTGTTTTCTTCCCAAAAGATTCAGTACACACATACAGATGGAGCATAAAATCTGCAGCATGTCCCAAAGAAATCATATAGAATCTAAATACACAACACAAAGTTGCAACAGTTTTACCACAAAATAACATTCAGAGACTGCCACAAAAACCTACCTATGTAGATTAATAAGACTGTCAGTCATGTCCATTTCTGAACTTAAAATACATTTACCTTGATGTATCATTTTCCAGTCTAATGTCTTTGAAAAATGAGATATCTTAAATCTACAATATGTGTAGGTCTTTAAAACCGCATTTCATTCCCACAAATATTTTTCAACAAGATATTATTTATATTACAAGCATATCTTGTGAAGGACCTTAACTTGCAGACATAATTTAGGCAACAACTTCACTGTTGGTAAGCACTGAAGTAATTCAGAGACTTTTATCCTAGTAAAAAAACAAAAACAAAACAAAACAAAATTAAAAAAAAACAAAACAAAAAAAATCAGCCTTTAAGACAGAAAAACCCTAATTCAGAAAATCTTTGATTTTCTGATAAAGATTTTAAATGCTCAAGACAAGCATCCAAAAGAATCTAGGCAAGTTTGGAAGTTACATATTGACCTCAAATTCTGCTGTACAACTGCTAAAAAACAGAACTAAAATAAAACTCTTTAAACCATGGAAGTGCTCAACAACAAACTTTTGAAAAACTCTGTGTCATCTGGAAGGAAGTAGGATTTTATACAGAGCCTCTACCTTTTCCCCCCTAGACCACAACAACCTTCATTTCACTTGCAACTTGATCTTTTGACCACAGTTACTCCAGTGCAATAGTGTTTGTGGAGTTTAATGAAACAGAATGTGGTAGATAGTGACTACAAATGACAAAAATCTACATCCAAACTGTTAAAACCAATGTAGAAATTGCACAAAATAAACAAAAACTGCAAAAAAAAGAGGAATTCTGACATATTCACCTCTGCATTTATCTAAAAGAAAGACCACCTTAGTCTTTTTTACACTGTTTATGAACTAAGTTGAAGACTAAGCTCAATAGCTGTGACAGAGTTAAAAATAGCTGTATAGCTTTAGCACACCAACTCATACTGCTCCACAGGAAGAATTATTCTCCTGGTCAAAATATTTGCCTTTTCAATGAGCTGAACTTTCAGGTCATCTGTTAACAATGTAGATTCTTTCCTGTCTAGAAGAACTTTATTGTCTCTCCTTTAACAAATAGCAGGGTATTGTTCCCAACTGGTTGCTAATTCACACAATTAGCATGCAAAAATCTTTCTAAATGCTGTATGGAAGATGTATGTGTTGCTTGGATGATCACGTATTTTGATTTAATAAATCTCAAAGTTAGTTGCTCTCTATGTGTAAAATAAAATTTAAACCAGTCTTTATTACATCCTCTCATTACACTCCTAACCTTCCCTTTCCCCCTCTTTTTTCAGCCTTCCCATCAAAAACACAGGTGTACATTACAACGGAGCACAGTGTGCTTTTGATGCTGATAACACTTTTCAGATCAGATTTTGTAGATGACCTCTGTAAGTAACAATTACTTAGTCTACCTTCCTGTATAAGAGATAATTTCACTCCAAAATTCCTGTATCAGATCATCATACTGAGCTAGAACTAAGCTTTTTGGAAAAATTCACAGGGCTTTTTTTTTCCTGATGTATACAGAACATCTTTAAATAAGCTATTCTGATAGATAACTGACTTCAATTTTATATTTGTTATATTTCTAGAAGTAATGCACCTGAGTTCAGCTTTGAGTTCTTGCATTTTGTGCAGGAAACCTAGTGCACCTAAAGGACTGCTTTGTCTGAAATCTTTGTCCCATGTAAGTACTTACAGGCCATCAATCACCTTTGCTAAATACTATACCAGAGAGAGCTTCTCTAGGCTCCTGCTGTATGCCAGGGTTTGCCAATTTATTTGTTTTTAAGGTTTGCAATTGTCCTTGACATGCTTTTCTGAATCTTTGTAAATTCACCAAGGTTTTGGGTTTTTTTTTCACTTTAAGCTTACATAAGATGCAGTTTTCTAACATCTCACTAAAAGCTACATAGCAAGGCAACAGCACACCTAACTCCACTTGAGATCCCCAACATCCATACCAAGGGACTGCAATGTGCATTTTAGCTGGTGTACTTGTATCACCAAATTACTCCTTTCCAAAGCACCACTCTCCATTCTGCATGTATTAGGACCCTACCACCAGGACAGGCATCCTCAGCTCTAGTAATGTATCTTCACATGATCCCCATTAACTGAATACAGACCATCCCTCACACTTATGAATCTGTCCACTTTTGCACATATGTGTTTTACCAGAGATTACATTCTATTTTCCTCCAGATCATTATCCAAATCCTCAAAGCAACGGGCTGTGAAAAAATTCTATAAAATCCAGCATGAATGTCCTTAATCTATTGCTGCTTTATGATCTGTCAGTCAACCAGTTTGAAATTAATTTGATATGGACCATGTTGACTTAGCAAGGAGACAGATTTCAGAAATCAGAACACCGTGCAGTACTGCATCAGGTGATTTACAAAAGCTTACTATACCCACGTGAGTATCTTTGCCAAAGAGAACTTTCAGCCTCAGAATAATGAAGTAAGTACAGATCAGATTGTCATGAACACTCAGGAAAGCAGTGACTCGGCTTTCTTTAACTTTCTGCTAAGCAGTTCTCAACCTTTCACAGTTCTTTTTGCAATCAAAATCAACCTGTCCAGTCTAGTACTTGCATTACATCCTGGCCTATCTTACTTAATTTACATTTCTAAACAATTAAAACTAACACAAAACAAAATACAAACCACAATACCCTTACATATCTTCAGTTGGTTGGGGCTTTTTTTTTTTGTTTGTTTTAAATCCTGTCTCCCGTAGACAAAAGAAAAACTTAAATTAATTTGCTTCTATCAGACTAAAGAAATATTTATTTGTAAATCACTGTAAACTGAGATAAGGCATCCAGATTTTGGCCAGAAAACAACAGCAGTCTGACTCACAGCATGTTTTTTAAAAAATCATAGAATACTATTTTTTTCAGTATTTCTGTCTCAACTACTAGTGTTTCTATCTAGTAGACACATGTCGTTACTGGCATTTTTTTTTTCTTTCAACAGATAAGAGAATTTTCATACTGTTCTTAACCCCATGGATAGAAGATTTATGATTAACATCCATATAATTGACTATGAATGGTCTTTTTGCTGTTACAGCTAATAGCCACTACTCTTCATGGCATTTTCTCTGAATCTTCATACATTTGACTATTCACCTCTGCCTTACTGCACTATGACAGTTTCGTAACTATCTCTAATGATTTCTCATTGTAGGAATTAAAAAGCACCTGACTAACTCTTATTGGAAGTAATATAACTTTGAGACAAAACTGCATTCTTTATATTTTCAGTAAAATCTGTATTAAATTATTTTTAGGACATCATCCCTTTAGAGTGATTTATGTATTACTGGCAAATCCAATATTGGTAGAGCATTGAAATAAGCAATGATAACTATCCGGGCTGATTATTTTCATGGAAGTAATCTTATATAACATTTCACTTTTGTCAGAAGAGTAGAACTGAAGAGAACACAATTGCTTTTTTCTCAGAAAAATATGATGGATGACCTACACATATTAGCAATTCCAAGAAAATATTAATAATCATCAGCTAATGTAATCACTCTGAAATAACAGTGCGTTATTTCTTTGCATCTAAACATTTAGAGAAAGATTACTCTGTCACATAAATCTAAGGAAAATGTACCTTCTAAAAAAAAAGAAAAACTTTCCAAAACCCTCTCAGGCAACTTTCTATCGTTGTGTATACTTTATTTATTTACTTTTGTCTTGTGGAAAATCAAACCCCGAGTATTTTATTCCTTGTTTTCTGTGTGTAAAGAACCCAGTGTCTAGGCTAGGACGGTTATTAAAACTAAGTCGGAACAGAAGAAGAGTGGAAGGGCCAATAATAATGGACAATTTTATAATTAGATTCTACTCTTACTAAAGTGTGGCACTCAAAAATTGGCACACTGAAAGTTTATTTGACTTAGTAACTTTCACATAAGTAGTCTAAAGTGTTCACAGCTTGGTTTTGGATTTGTTTTAAATACTTTCTTGGCAAGTAAATAAATTTGAATATATTCGACTGAGTTTCTAGACAACAATCAATAGATTTTTTTTTTCCTGACTGTAATCCTGTTTTCTACTTTTAAATTTTTTATTTAATAATTTGTCAGTTTGGGGTTTTTTTAACTAAATGAAGGACCAATGTCAATGGCTGGCAATACTATTAAATTGTACTGGTTTAGAACCTAAGTATAGCTTTAAAACTTATTGCTACATGCACCTGTTAAAACAATGAGTCATCTGAATGTACATTCAGGCAATTTTAATTTTTGCATGCTACACCCTTGGATAACCATATTTTAAACTATTTTATGTTTTCAAACTGCATACAAATGCAGAATTTGTAATAAGTATATTAAATCTTTTTAATAAAATTGTCTTTAAAATGCTGAATACATACTCTAGTATTTTGTAATAATATTTACCATACAGAAATAATAAATTTCTTAATTATTACCTATACCTAAATAATTGAGAGAATATTTTTACTTAATATAAGCAAAATAAGGGGCTTACATACACACAAAGAACTGAGGACATTGGATTTGGGGCACTTAAAGCACTCAGCTGCTTTTTAAACTCTCATTTACCATCTCCATGTTCCTAAATACCTCCATAACACAGTACTGGCCTTGTAGTCTTTAGTATTAATAGATGTTTTTCCTTCCTGACAGTTTGTTATTTATATATTGGAAGGACTTAGAGAGCAACGCAGTTTACTTTCCTTATCAGTTTTCCCACCTTCACATAAACACACTCAAAACGAAAATAATTTGCTCCTGATCGTGAAACTGAAACCAAAAGTAATTAAAGCCTAAGTTTTTCTACCCAAAAGATATTGACAGCACTTGTACTCTGAAATTTAATTCCACTGGAGTGGCTAAAAATAATCTATGAATATCAGCATTTTAAATGAAATGCAGCTTAAAGCGAGCTCAGCTACGAGGAGACATCCTGTCCCATCCCACTCCCTGCCCACTGCCCACTCAGTGAATAACCAGAACACTTAGAAATTAATTATACTTTTTAACTACACTTGTATGTCACCTGCATTCCTCCAGCTGGATTTGCACAACAGCCTCGGAGCATGTTACAGTATAATCAAGGTGGACAAGGAAAATCCAACCTTACACTGCTGCAGAAATTTCATTACTTGCATAGCACATTAAAGGTAATAAGTTTCACCGAGCTTTGCAACTGGTATGGTGAAAGTAAAATTCAGGGAATCATAAACGTTTTGCAACACTGAGTAGTAACCGGAATCCAAAATTCTTGCAAGCACGAGTTTGCCACTTTCACAAGAAATGGAAGGGTAAGCAGCCACTGAAACACCCAGCACAGCGCCTTCAGCTCTGACCGCTGCTCCTCAGCCCATCCCGCACGGCTGCGTGACCTCAAGGTGGAGTCTGGGGACACGGCTCTGAGTCAGCTCAAGCCATGGGCAAGAAGCTGTGCAGTTGCACAGCAAGTCTGTTCAGCGAGTTGATCCAGCTGAAAATTAAGCTTACAGTTTGACAGAGGTTTGGGGTTGTTTTTTTGGGTTTGTTTTTTTTTTTTTCATTTAACAGAGCCAAATCATTGCTACAACCATCCCCCCCACATCTAACCCATTTTCTCCTGTCTCTCTTCCAACATGCCATATATTCCTGTCTCTTCCCTTGAAGTGGCACCTCTTGGATTTCAACCTTGGCCAGTCAATAAATTGCCAGAAAACTATTTCTGTAAAAGCAGTGGGCAACGTTCAGCTAGGCAAGTTTCCTTAATGAGCATTCACCTCACCCAGTGACAGAAATTGGTGTGGGTGCAAAGGAAGGAGGAAGAATGAGTGGCTTCCTGGAGAAGACAGTGGCAGCAAGCAAGGCTTGTGGCACCTAAATTTGTTTAAGCTCTAGAGAAGAGAACACCAGCAGGCTCACAGTTGAAAATGGATAAGGAATACAGTCTCCTAAATGTTAAATATAACACCATTCGAAGAAACACTAAGGGAAAAAACAATACAAACACAGTCAGGATACACAAAGTTTTCCCCCTGGTCTCAGGGCTTGCTCACTGAGGCTGTTTTTTTTGTGGCCATCACTAAGAAGCTCAACAGCTCCAAAAACCTTCCATACCTGCTTTGTCATCCTGGCAAGTACATGTACAGCCATGCACAGAAACAGGCTGAGGAACTGCTTCAACCAACCAAACATTTCTGAGCCAGAGTTTTTTGTTTGGTTGCTTTGAATGATGCCAGATCAATTTTCCAATCCTCTTAAAACATGGCCAAGCTGCTGTTGTAGCTCAAACAGAAGGAACAGCTGAGTGATCTGAACAAAGACTACTGAAGTCAATCATAAAGTGCAGCCACCCAAATACCTTCTGAGATTTAATATAAAAGGAAGTAAAAACAATTATTTAAAAACATAACTTGATCAATTCTTGTCACTCAGATAACAAACCTTAGCTTACACCATACTAGTTCAGTGCTGTGCCTGAAGTCTTTATGCTTCAACAATACAATCCCTGAGCAACATTCACCTACTAACACAGTTTACAGCCCCAAGGGAAAGCCTATAATGAATGAAAAGTTGGGTATTATCCTGCATTAGGATCAGAAGACTGTAGAAAAAGGAAGCAAAACCTTACTGCTTAGGAGGCCACATTTAAGTATATTTAACTTAACTGACTAAATTAACCCAATTAGCTTCTCTGTATTTTTTTTTTACAGAGGAAGGGGATAAAGTCTATGACCTTTAAGAGAAATTTCACTTAAATGTCTGAAGGGCCTTCTGGTCTCAAGTCCTCACTGACTGCAGACAACATCAAAGATAACACTGCCTGCAAGTTGAGTACCTCTCTGTGATTAGCCCCATGAAAACCAAACCAAACATTGACATAAAAGCGGACAAGTCTGTCTGTAGTTTGTACTTGAACCACAGCTTCTCTTTATCAGACCCAATTAGCCTGCTCTAGAACTTTTTTCTAAGATCTTTTGACAATATTTACTTGGGGGAAAAAAAGAAAAACAAAAAAGAAAAAGGCTTTTTTCAGCTTGTGCTTTGGCTCAGGGATTCAAACTTTGTCAGGAAGATGAGCAATCATCTCTGAAATACCGAGCCTGAGTGATATGCTCAATGCTAGACTGTGACAGAGAAAAGAGAGGATTACATTTTTTGAGATGGCACTCAGGTGTCCTAATGATGAGAGCCTCCATTTTCACTCAAAAACCCCTGCCTACCCATCCTTCTACAAAAGATAAAGCAATTTTAACACATAGGCCTTTCTTCCACTACATAACCAAGTTCCAGATTCTTGCAGAAAAACAGAAGACATCCTTATTTTACAATCAACAGACAACTAATTCTATACTGAAAGCGTCCTTTTCTGAGCAAGTTGGATGGAAAAAGAATTTTCTGGTGGTTTGACTGAAAATGAGAGAGGCAGGTATTGAAAAGACATCGGGAAGGTAGAACTCAAATATTGGACAAAAGGGGGAAATTAATAGAAAAGGAGCATTAATTTAGCAAAAAGCACAAGATAAAATTCCACTGGTTCTCTAGTCAAGCACTATTTTCTTCTTCCCCTTCTCATAATTTACTGTCTCAGTATACTAGAATGATCACTCTCATTAATTGCCATTATTTTTGCTTGACAGTAAGAATGCTATAGTGAAGAAATTACTTTGTGTGCGGGCAAGGAAAAGTTCTGTTACATTTCTCAGCTTTGATTAGCTATATATATGCTCAGGTGTGAAGGATTTAATATTTTAGAATGAACTAGTTTGTAATTACTTAAGCAAGGAACTTATAGTAGGATAATTCAATTAATACTGAATATATTCAAACTACACACACCAATAAAGAACTTCACATTTTACAGACCAATACCAGCATTATGTTAAACTAAGATGTTCGCTTGTACTTTAAAAAATACATCTCACACTCCTTAAGTATAACTTAACTGATAGCTGTCCATCATTGCTTTCTTTCCATAAGTATCTGAAGGTATGAAGAACAGAGCATAGCAAGTGATTTTATCTCGATAAATATAGGAAAATAATATGGGTATAGATATAAATGAATAAGAGTAAAGTTTCATCTGTCACTATGAGTGGCTCAAAACCTAACATTCATGGGGACAGAAACCACATCATGTCCCAGTGCTCATTCTATCTCCCCATTAAATCCATGTTTTGTGGCAAGCAACAAATAACCCCCAAAACACCATCTTATTCAATATAGTTGTTCGGCACCACACCAGTTTCAGGGCAAAACTGAACTTAAAATCTAAATCAACCTCTGTAAATAATTTGTTTGAAAGATGAGGTGTTTCAATGATTTTCCTCAATAAGCATTTAAAATAAAAATCCTATAAAAGACCAGCAACCGTGTTATTAAATCTTTATTGTTATGAAAGTAGAGAAGCATGGCACAGGTTGCATACACCTGTGATGTGTATCCTGCTGGTGAAAAAATGAACAAGATCCCATCTTTGTATAGTTTTCAAGTTTTGTTAAGTCATAATCCTTTATATGCACTGGGTTTCTGCAGTCATGGACATAAGCTGTCAAATCAACACCTGCTTGATGCACCAGCTTCCATGTTTTAACAGTCCTACAATATTACATCTCAAAGAAGCATCCTCAAATGCAGTGATTTCCATCTTCTCATTCAGAACTTAATATTTTATTCTTGGGTAGTTTAAATAAATAAGCACAAACCTCAGGAGAGCTGATGAGTACAATGTGGGAGAGAGGAAAAACAAATCAATTAAGGAGCTGCCCTGATAAAAGAGAGCTGCCTCTAACAGGAGTGAAATAGAATCTGAAACACTGACAGATCTTTTGAATCAGGAAGCTAACCTACTTGCCTTTGGCATCTGGAAAAAAATTATTTCTTGGTATTGATCATTCCTTGATGACCTGGGTAAAAATAAAGCTCATTCCAATGTTAATTCTCTGGAAGCCAATGCCTTCATAAGTCATATAATGATAAACTTGTCCTAGACTTCCATATTATATTGTCTTATGGAAATTTTTTCAGATTAAAACCAAATAGAGATCAAGTGTCCCTTTTTCCTCCCACTCAACACATTCCCTTTTGTACAATCAAATCAAAAACCAAAGCACATAACAGTAAGCATATGAACCAGACAAAGAAGAGAACAAATTTCAAAGCTGGGTTTTAACCTCTCTACATACATATATTACAAAAAACCTGATGTGCACCAACAGTTTAAATTTTCTCTTTGAAACATCTGACTTTGCTATATCACAAGTGAAAACTGACTGACTGCTCTAAAACTGCACTCCATTAAATCTTCTGTTATACCTGGGAATGCTTGGACATCTAGTTAGTTATTCCTTCAGCTGCAAAAGAGGGTGGCAAGCTGGGGTTGAAGCATCATTTTCAGGAAATTAGGAATTGTTTTGCTGGAAATGCTCACTCAACCAACAAGTTCCTTCGAATATATCTATTTAGCATAACTATATTTACAAACTAATTCCACAGAAAAATACACTAAGAACAAAAGTTCAAGATTCTGTCTGACGTAAACATCTCTTACTTTATGTTTCTTGGTTTTTAGAAAGCTCTTCTAATCCAAGACCAAGTTTAGTCCTTATCTGTGACCTAAACAAGTGAGGAAAAAAATGTGCTAGTCTTGGAAACATGACTGGCCACCTAAGAATTATGTTATAAAGTAATTATATGGCAAAAAGCCTACAGTGGAGAAAAAAACTATGTTTTTTTCCCCTGTTTTCAGAAGAGTTTTCCATCAGTCTCCCTAATTTTATATATTGTACTTCAGTTCAATGTACTATGGTTTATACTTACAATGAGATTAATTCCTAGAGATATTATTACAAGTGCTATTACAATTTGTCTTATTTTGTGGGCACATTCCTCTCTCCAGATTTTCTAGGCTGACTGTACTCACATACAGCTGCCAGCTAGACTTTATTTTGGGATACAGACCTTAAGCACATCAAGTGTGTGCTGAAGAATCTGTAGGTATCTAGAGCATATACTGCTGATGACTTGAGGTTTTACACAGAGCTAGTGTTTGTTTTTTTTGATCACATACACTAACAACTACTTCTTGAAAAATCTGAGTTCAAGTTAACACAGAATTCAGGAACAACAATGTATTTGCGGCCTGCAGCCACAACCCCCTGGCAGATGTGCACAGGCAATGAAGGTGGGCTCTGAACATCTGGGCAGCTCAGGTTATGCTGCCAGTATTTTATAACCAAGGCTAAAATCTGCCTTGTCCCAAGAAAGACAGCCATGACAGCTGCCAATGACTACTGCTGTGCCACATTTCCCATTTTTTTGCTCTACAGTAAGACATTATGGACCTGTGATAGGAATCAGGGTGCTGAACTGGATGGATCTTTTGTATCAGCACACAGAGCCTTACACTCCCATTATTTCTTACAGACACAGTCCTAGGTCTGTTGGTTGTGTCAGTGACCTCGCCCCTAGAGTAAAATGGCATTGTCACACTGTAGTATCACATTCTGTGTTTTATACATAAATAGAACTGGGGAAAATCAGGTGCTGAAATCAAAACACAACAAATGAGCATGATTTAGCAACTAGCCAAATTATACTCCAATTAACTCTCACAAATTTACTTTGAATTGTTTTGCACCCTACATCTAGTTATTAGTAACAAAAATGTTATCAATATCCTGACGATGCTTCATTGAAGAACTGCATTTAATGGAAGGAACTTCATAAATTACAGACTTCTGAACATCCACTGAATACAAACTTCAACACATCAGAATCTTGAAAGTATTTTGAAGTTGATATATCTCCATTTCAACACTCTTAAGAATGCACCTCAGTGGTTCCCCTACATACGTATTTACAAAATGTGCATATAACATTTTTCTGTGATAAATACATCACACTATACTTCCCACAACTTGCTTTAAGCTGTGGCATCTCCATAGTAAAGCAAATTTTTTTTCCTTTTTCCATAAACCAGGCAAATTTCCATAATCTGGTATTTTACAGGAAGTGGGGATGCTTAGAGAAGTCTTTCGATGTCTGCAAAATGAAAATCACAAGAAGAGAAGAGGAGAAGAGGAGAAGAGGAGGAGAGTAGGAGAGGAGGAAAAGACGAGGAGAGGAGGAGAGGAGGAGGGGAGGAGGGGAGGAGGGGAGGAGGGGAGGAGGAGAGGAGGAGAGGAGGAGAGGAGGAGAGGAGGAGAAGAGGAGAAGAGGAGAAGAGAAGCTCCTCCCTTCCTTTTCAATCCAGGATATTAAAAAAACAAGAGAGTTTTCATTTTTTATGCACTACTATGACAATCAGTAAAGAATGAGCATTAACACTTAACTTCCTTAAAAGGTGCAAACTTAAAGAAACTGTGGGGGCAGAAGAGTTAGAGAAGCACAACTACAAACATGGTCAGGCCACTTGAAATAGATACTTTATCTTTCCCCACAAAAGAAATGAAACAAACCCTCAGACTTAACATGTCCAAGAAGAAAGATCTGATCACAGCTTTACTAATTTATTTGCATGTACTGTGATAATAAAATGTGAAAACTCACTGAAGAATCGCAACAAAACTGAGTTACAGTAGTTCCACTATTCAGGACAACTAATTTACAGTCAAAAGATACTTAGAAAATAGATGCTTTATTTTGCAATTAATCCTACTAAAGTGACTTTAAAGTAACTTAAAAATGTAAATCTATGATTAAAAACTTCTTTAATCCACATCTATCCTATGTATTCATACATACTAATAGACACTTAGAAAAATATCTGCCACAGGTCACTATTAAGGAACATGTAAATCTTTTGAGGATGTTTATGGAAACAGTAAATATTTTTGACTTTAGAGTGTACTGAGCCAGTAACATGCCAGTTTTCTTTTCCTCTAACTAATATGGAGAGAAGTTCAAAGAAGTAATTTCAAAGAGCACAAAATTCTTGTGTGTAAATATTAAAAGATCATCAGAAATTAGAAAAATTAGATTTCTTCTTACAGAGATACTACAGCTCTGGAAAATACAACTGACAACATAAAATACTAGACTTATAATATATTTTCTGGACTAACAACATACTGCCAGAGAAACCACATGGTATGTTTAATATGTGAATTATAAATATTTTATTCTGAGATTAAAAAAAATCAACCCTGTATTTATTGACCCATAATATCTATCACGTGGCATCCAGCTATTCAAAACCTCAAAGGCACAGAAGAGAACAGGGAGAGACTTGTGCATCCCTTTTTACCCTGCAAATACAGTTTGTGGAGCTTGCACTTCCAACAGATACATGAAAATAATACGCTACCCAGTAACAGCAGATTTGAAATTTCTTACAGAAGAATAAGAGTGGCATTATAGGGCTGCTTATCTGTTATATCCAACAGATCGGCACATCCAGTTATCACATATTCTGGCTGAATAAGATGAAAGCACAACTGCTAGTAACTTGTTTTTCTCTACTGCTTTGGAACAGATCAGAAATGCTGCAGCAGTCAGGAAGAAATGAAGCTTCACCTACTGAGAGGTCTAAAAGGGATGCAGCATCACAGATGCTGTTCCAGCTACACCAACATTCCTGAAGGACAAGGGACTGTGGCGTGTCTCATTAAGTTATTTGTGTCCGATAATTTATCCTCATTCAAGAGGTACTGAACGTCAGCAGAGTGGAAGAAACCTTCTGTGATAGTAGTCTTGCAAGTTGGAAGCAATTGTTCTGTAACTCTAAACGTGACTGGCACTGCAGTGGTAAATCTCTGACTGACCAAATAAACTCAAGAAATTAAATCACAGTAAAAAAGACAGAACTGTGAAGGTTAAGAATTATCACATGCTTCATGGATGAAGTATCTCTTTCCCATTTTCTTTCCCTTCCACAATTTTTTTTTTGCTATGATGGACATGAGCAATTCAAAATAACACAGAAAAAATTAACACTTTTTTATTTTACTATACTGATTTTATACACATACATACAAAGGAGTTTTGTGCATAAAACCTGCTAAGACATCTCCATTATCTGTGAACTGTCAGCATTCCACCCGGGACACAGAGGTTCATTCCTTTGCTCGCATGTATTTGAGCTCACCATGGGAGCAGCCCCGAGCCTTGCCAGGCCAGTGGCACCATGGAGGGCAGGGCACACTGGAGGAAACCCCAGGGGCACCTCAGACACTTCCCCTGCAGCAGCACCAGAAGACAGGGCACTAGTCCTCAATCTTGTCCAGAGTTCTGGGGCTAATTGAGCTGGTGAAAAGCAGCTTGGCAAGGGACATGGAAAAGTCAAGTTTCTTGCACTAAATGTGATGGCTCCATTCCTGCAGTGTTCTTGTATTCGTGCTCTGGTTTAAAGAAGTGGAAGTCACCCACGGAGGATGAACAGCTAATCCTCAAACTCTACTTTAAGTCAGATGTGTAGTTCCTAAGGGGTGGAAGCAACACAAACACATCTGATGTAAATTCCCAATCTTACTTAGTTGGGTAGGGTCAGTCAAGCAAATTTAAGTCTTTTACCTCTCCTGAAACAAGCAGTAACATTTCCACCAGTGGTCAAAATAAACTCATAAAAACTCAGGCATTACACCTCAGTGACTGTAAGACCCTCTTTATGAAGAAGATCTTTAACCAAGGTCTTCGGAATCAGCACGTCAGAAACAAGCAGCAGAAGATAGATCCCAAGACATACTGACTTCCTGCAAGACAGGTTGAATTAAAACAACCCATTTCAATGAGGAAAAAAACTGCCTGAACAGCCAATTCTCATTTGTTAATAGTAATTTTTCATCAAATAGCCATAAAAAACTACAACTCTGTAGCTGAATACTGTAGATAATGGATTTACCCTTTCAGTTACTTTAAGTAAAACAAATGTTTAAACTTTCCAGTAAATGCACACAAAACACAATGAAGATTCGATCATTGTAGTGTTACTAGGGCTGTGAGAGAAACTTTGGGTTTAAGTGAGTTTAATTTCTCTGCAGTATCAAATTTTCGACAAAATGACAGCATTTGTCCATCAGTTTTCTACACTCTGTCATTTAAAAAACTAGTATACTAAATGAAGAACAGCCCACAGGATCACTTTTTTGACTTGTGGCCACTACTCTATATACAAAGCTTACATTTTCTTGGAATACTTGTCTTTGGGCTTACTTATTAGGTGATTAAACCTGACACATAGCTTAATGCCAGGCCATAGAACTTCAGCCAGTTGCTCCTGAAATTTGTTTCTCTACCTGTATAATTTCATGTCAAAGGCTTTAGTTCTAAAGAAATCAAAAGTACTGAATCATCATTGGAAGTGAAGTATCACCTTGAGAATGCTAGACACCACTATAAAACAACACGTGTTTTTTGCAAGGCAGTGGAAGAATTAGAAAAAAAATATATCTTCCATTCTGTAAAACATACAAAAATGTATAATTTTTACATACAGGACTTTCAATATGTTAATCTGTAATATTTAAAGGAAATTGGTTAAAACACCTTAAAACACTAGGTCTTATGACCAATGCCAAGGTTAAATTCAGAGCAAAGAAAAGGCATCAAGGCATAGGTACACCAACAAAGTTCACACAAAATGTTTTGTTTACTTATCAGTAAAACCCAGCAGAAGTGTTTTGGTATGAGCAGCTATCATGGCCCAAGCCTAGCCTGAGTTACACAAATGGATCCAGCGAGCCATGTATATATATTATGGGTGTCAGCTGTACCAGCAGCTCCCAGAGGAAAGGCAGAAACACTCAGTAATTTGACTACATACAATGTCTAACAGCAGAGAACTTCACTGCATTTCTACCTCACCTAATACAAAAACAAATTATTAAACTTTATGAGAAAGAGACTCTTCCAAACCCAGCACAGATTACTAGCTGTCTACCGACTTGGTACATCTGACCTGCTGGCTAGTGCACACAGCGCTCCCATAGAGCACTTGTACAGAATCATCTTAACATTTCATCAAACAAACTTGTCATGCCAACCACAGATCGGGGTGACTTCAATCCCAGACACCACTTGCCAGAGTTTGCCAAAGGCGGTCAAGGGATTTGACTGCAGAGAGAGCAAACATAGCTGGCTTCCAAAACAACCTTGGAAATGAGGTCTACTTCTAATTACTACAGTGAAGACGATAACAAGTAACAATGTGAAACAGGTTGGTAAGCCAAAGGAAAGCTGTCACAATGAAGAAGGTAACCCCACCATTTTTGCAAAGGCTGTATAAAGGATCTTTCAAAAACCACACTAACAAATTGCAGCAGGCACATACAGAGAGAGGTGCCATAAGATGCCAATGCCTGTTGAAACAAACTTGGTGAAATAAAAACCTAATGCACCTGTTCTTATGTTTTCCTTCACCTGTCTTGTTCACCAGCTTCTGCATGTCTGTCCACCTCACTAACAAATGGGTTGTCCCTTGAAGAAACAATTTGCAAACAGAAAATCTGTTATTTGCCTCATCCACAAAGGCTGGCAACATTACTGATTGTTTAATTTTCCATCAAGAAAAAAAGAGTCTCTTCAACATCTGTATTCCAGTTAAAAAAAAAAAAAGGTGGGTAGTCATCACCATAACCTCTAAAATGCATGGGAACAAATGACATTGAGGATACACAGCAGCCAGACCCACAATCACACAGCCAGTCCATTAGTAGATTTCAAGGTCTTGATCTTTGAATTCCAAATCACTTGCCTACATAGAGATTAGCTCCCTCTCTTCAGGGATGACATCCAGAATAAAAAGAATCCCACAAACAAGTGAATCCACTAAGATTTTTCTTTCTTTTTCTTAACCTTCATTTTCTTGTAAGAGGATTTTTCATTTGTGTTTTGGAAGAATCATGACACATATCAGCAGAAATAGTTGGCATTCATACTTGAGCTAACAATTGCAAATAGATTACACAACATTTTTTTGATCAAGACACCAGATCAAGATCCAGAAGAAAAAATGGAAGCATAACAAATGGCACCGGATTTCAAACACCAGATTCAAACAATATTGTATGGCATGAGTTATAAATAAGACAACCATGTCAATAACATAGGCAGTTGACAAAAAAGTTTGAATTACTTAATAATTAGCATTTCAGGTCAACTTGCAGCAATGTCCTTCCCAAATTAGTGCTCACTATATTTAAATCACTTATTATTTTACAATTTTCTCAGACGTGGCTAGAAAATTCATTATAAGACGAAACTTGTCAAAAACGAGCAACAATTTAGAAAAAAGAGGGCTTGACCACATACAAGTCCAAAAGCATTAACCATTTTGGCATCTTAAATAAACTTTGCACTTGCACGATTAAAGAATCTGCCTGACTTTTAAAATTTAAAAGTATCTCTTCAGGTGTTTTTCAGGAACGGCATTTGCACAATGGTCACAAGGTGCAGCCTGCCCAGAGGACAACTGCGCCCCACAGACTACTGAGCCAACAAGCCAACATTTTGAACACAATTTAAGAGATCCAGGAAGAATCATGCACAGTGATCGTTCTTAGCCTCCCTCAGCCCAATACCCAGCAAACAGAATTTTCCTGGTCATTTCTTTGCTCCCATCGCAACCAGTATCTTATTGTCCATCTTTGGTCAAACACAGCAACGTAGAGCGAATATGGGCCGCAGCACAGTCTACAGGCCCAACTCCACAAACCCAACAAAACATTTTCCAAAGTCAAAGCAAGTTTTTTGGCAATCCCTTGAGAGGCAGAGTGGCTCCTAAATTTCTCTCCTACTTCCAGGGATGATCCCTTCTAGATTGGCGTAAGCCACATTGTGTGTATGGGGAAACTTGCCGAAGCAATTAGCCGTGATTTATCTGTCCTGAGAATACAGGCCCTTGGTCTTCTTTCTAGTCTATCAGTTCAGCACCTCTGCTTGACAGTCAACTTGCTTAAAATACAAGCTCACCCAGGGCACCTTCCACGGACTTCCACAGCATCTGCTCACCAATGGCATCACAGATGTAACTCCATTAGTGAGAGATACGAGTGCACCAGCTGTTCAGTAAGACATCTTCTGTCAGGTGTCCTGAAGGCTATCTGCCTCCTCTTAACCTCAAGGGTTCCAGCCTCTGGATATATACTTTTAATAAATCACCGTCTGGATGAATATTAACTATCAGATAAGAACATTTTTGGTTTTGTGAGGCCACTTCTCTACCCAAAAGAAAAGAACAGCTCCAAAACAACAATGGCTTTTCACTCCCAGGGATGACTTCTTGTAAAAATAAAAACAAGGAAGTTCAATCCAAGAGGACCATGATGCTCTTCAGTTAAGGGCAAGGATGTGAAATCGACACTCCTAAGATAGGAAATTCAAAGTTCGGCTGTCACCTTGTTCCCTTCTTCACCCCAAGACCTCCCTCTCCCTTCAGCACAGGCTTTGATCACCTCCCGAGCGACGAGTGAAGGATGGCGTGTCAGAGCCTTAACTTTCAATCTTTTTGGCTTCTCTCTCGCAACCTCAACCCTATCGTTGGAGCACGAAGAGCCGAGGAGTTTGAATTTTAATATTTTGCACCGCCGCAGCTTGCTGTACGGCCAAGGCACACGATGGTGGCACAGGACTTTGGCACGGACACAAATCTAAGAGGAAAGCCCCTCTGCCCTCCTCCCCACCCCCCGGCCCGGACAGAGGCAATAACTCGGCTTTGCTCACATTTTAGCATAGCGCCGGGCTCGCACTTCGACGTGCTCACTGCCGGGGCTGTCAGAGCTGCTAGCCCCATCCAGCACCCCCCTTCTCCTGCCGGAGTCAAAGTGTTGTGTGAACGTGGGGAAAGGACTGGCGGGGGGGAGCGCAGGCCACGGTAACACTTTGCCGTCTCCTCCGTTCAGTCACATTTCCGTCCTCCTCCAGCAAAACTGGGGAGGGAAGGGGGGGCGGGGGGCCAGGCTGGGCACACACGCAGGCGCTGGGCCCAGCGGGAAGGGGCAGCAGCCGCGGCAAGTGTGGGTGACAAGCCCGCCGGCGCTCCCGGGGAGCAACAAAAACGCTCTCGGGTGCGGTGGGGTGGGGTGGGGTGGCCGGTGGGGCCGGGGGCAGGGCCGGCGGGGCTCGGGGGCTCTTACCTCGTAGAGTTCCTCGGAAGCCATGCTGTGGGAGCCTCACAAGGTGGAGTTGGGTGCTGGTCTGGAAATACTTTTGTTTCAGTTGGTGTCCGTTTGGCCTCCTCCTGCTCTTCTCCCTCCTCGTCTTCTTCTTCTTCTTCTTTTTCTTCTTCTCCTCCTCCTCTTCCCCTCCTCCTTCTCCTCTTCCCGTCCTCCTCCTCCTCTTCTTCCTCCTCCTCCCTGCGCGTCTCTCTCCAGCGCAACTAGCAGCTCCGCTCGTTAAATGCCAGTGAGGTGCTCCTGTTCCTGCCCCTGCTGCTGCTGCTGGCGGCGGCGGCGGCGGCGGGGGGGGGGGGTGCGCGCACGGCAGCTGCGCAACTCGCTCGCTCTCCCCGCTCGCCCTCGCGCTGCCCGGCGCGCACGCACCCGAGCGCGCGCCCGCGGGAGCACGCAGCGCGCGCACCCGCGCGCACAGAACTCACGCGCGCGCTCGCCCCCCCCCCCCCCCGCACCCCTCCGTCCGCCGCCGGCTACACTCGCTCGCTCCCTCCCCAGGAACACTAATCGAGCGCAGAGAGGCAGCGCCACACGCGAACAGCCGCTCTCCGCCCCGCCGGCTCCGCCAGCCGCCACCCCCCCTCCGCCCGGCACCATCCTCCTCCTCCTGCTGCTCCTTCTCCTCCTCCCCCCACCCCATCCCGGCTTTGATCTCCCATTGTCTGCTCAGCTGAGCCCGGCGGCGCGCGGGGGGCGGCGGGGGCGCGCGCCCGGGAAGCCGCGGGTGATGGGAGCGGGAGGCGGGGGAGGGGGACGGGGGACGGGGTGGGCGGGGGGGGTGCGCGGGCGTGGGATGCGCCCGCGGGACGGGCGCGGAGTTCGGAGCGGGGCGGAGGCGGGAGGACGTGGGGCCCCACGCACGTGCAGGGCCCCCGTCACGCCCCCGAGCCCCCGCCCGTGCCCGCCCCTCCGTGACCCCCCGAGCTCCGCTCCCCCGCGGGCTCCGCCATCGCCCGGTCCGTCGCCCGTCGGCAGCGCCTTGTGTAGCGCGCCTGCACGCGCTTCTTCCCCGTCCAAACTTCCTCGGCTGGATGCCTTTGCCGTAAAAGAAACTAAGCAGCCCTCGACGGTGGCTGCCAACACCGGATGTGTGCCTTCCATCTCCCGGCTGACCGTGTTTGCCAAGCCGGGAAGGCCCTGCCAAAGCCTCCGTGGGATGATGGGCCAGCAGAAAGTAGCTGAACTGTTGACTTGCTTATGAGTCCATCGCTAGCTACACCCTGCAACCTGTTCTTGTCACCTCGTGTGTCATCTGAGGCTGCCTCACTTGAGGTGCTGTGTAGCACGCCATTAGCTTGATGAATAGAAGGGTTTGTTATGCAAAGGTAGATGTAAGGAGCTACTTCTCCGAGTGAAAATTCTTCAAGGCATAGTTTCGGATCTCAAAAGGGCTGAAGCGGGAGGAAGCTGACACGTTCCGTGTCAGGACAGGAACACCAAAACTGTTCCCCCAGAACCGCAGCGAGTGTTTCTTACTCCATGCCACACCAAGGAGCCATTCTCTGCCACAGAACAGGACAACAGGACAGGTTGACTTAGAGTTTGTCACATTTGTGCAACCAACCGACCCGTTCAGTCAACTCATTTTTTACCAAAGTTTTTATTCTTTTTTCATAGGTCTTTCTAAAAAAAAAAATGTTCTTAAACGTTCTACTTTGATGGCAAGTTTTGGACGTTTGGCCAGCAGATACTCATTCGGAAAATTTTGGTTCATTTATGGGCTTTGGATGATTTATGTAGAAAGAGCTGAAGATTCCTTTCTCAGGCTTGATCAATCTGCCCATTCTTTATGACAAATACAACAATGTCTCCAAGGTCAACGTCCTTCATGTGGATAACTGAAATTCTGTACTGGTTTTCGAGATGGACATCATTTGTGCAGATAAAACATCTAAGAACTTTCATACTTTACATTACTTTCTTAATCTTCTAAACTACTCTACAAAAAGGTTTTTAAACCATTCTTTGGTATCTTTAAGGGCTAGGCTTAATCTCAGGTGGTAATGGAGGGGGTTGCTCAGTGACAGTAGCAGGATCGTTGGTGGAAGGATGGGCCTACATAGAAAGTTAAGATGGTTAAGATGTAGTAACTCTGTAACTGCCTTCTGGAGATGAGCATTTAATCACCATTCCTAGGAAGTGGGACAAACAGTTTTTGAGCTGTGTACAGCATATTGTCACTGTTCTAGCCTCTGTTTGAAGGACAGTCTTTGAAGGTAATCAGTATTCACATGATAGCAAAGAGATGGCAGCAGTGGTTGCTGAAGATATTACTTTGCTTTGCAAAGACATAAAAATAGAACATCTTAATTTGTACTAAGGGTCTTACCATTGCAGTAAACTGGGTCTTAGGCATTTTGAGTTTCTGAATCATTCAAAAGAAATACTATTCATCAGTACTTCTCCATTTTTAGTTTTTCAAGGAAAGAGCCAAAGTTAACACTAGGTTGTAGTGTTCTGGCCGTGCTCCACAATTCAACTAGAGTGAAAGAATTTCTTCTTTTACACATATTCATTACTTGCATTGTCATTAATTCTTTTTTGCCTTCCATTCTAACCTTTTGTCCTTGTTGCTTGGTAAGAATTTCCAGGAGAATCCATCACACTTTCAAAAATACCATGAGACAGTGCTATGGTTGAAGCATCTGAGAGGCACCAGGTTTTTGTGACGGGTTTTTGCAGATGTCTTTTGCTACTCAAGGTTCCATGTTAGCTTTTTCTTATCTTGCTTCCTCTAGAAAACAAATCAAGTTGTCCAAATGTTGCATGATGAATTGACAAAGTCATTGTTTCTTTCTTATTTCTTAAGATGTTTTATAATTCCTCACTGGGGGCAGGACGCATCAAATTTCAACAATATTTTGTTTGTTGAAACCAACCTTACTGCCAGCTTCCTACATGGCTTTCCTAATATTGCATGTAAATATTTCCAGAAGAAAAGTTGTATGGAATGCAGTAACGGAGCAGTCTAGGAAGACTGGAAAGCCAGGCCAGTTTGAGTTCTGACAGTGGCAGCAAATGTTTTCAGAGGTGGTTGAACAGCCTCGGTTAATCCAGCTTGGGAAAAAGCCAGACCATGTCAGCCAGGCAGGAAGTTTTGCAATGTGCATACAGAGCTTCCAGTTTGAAGTGGACAGTTGCCTTAGTGGCACTCCTGGTAAAGTCAGGAGGACAATTGTTCTTCTGTTTAGCAGAATAAAGAATGTTCTAATTTATGGGCAAAATATAGATAATGGAATCAAGTTCATATGAAAGGTCAACTCAATTTTGACCTCGTTGTGTGGTACTGTAATGTCCATAAAGATCTTCATAGATGGTGGAACAGCTGAATTTGAAATAGTTGTGGTGGTAGGTCACAGCTAATTGAAAGCTTACAGTATTGAAAATATCATGGATATCTGTATTGAATGGGAATGGGTCTACATCTCTTAGGATTTGCTCTAACTGAGGGATCACAGACATACTTAATATGCAGAGATTTATCCACTAGATCATAACTCTTGATAATAAAGAGACTATCAGTAACTTATGTTTGGTTATGTTAAGGTGATTATCTACCTTTTGGTATTTGGGAATAAGACTTAGAAAGGAAGCATTTAGTCATTGAGATACAGCCAGTGATTAACTAAAGGATATCAAAAGGTGGGATTGATACAGCTGAATGGGATGGTCTGTGCTGTAGGCGTTAACACCTGATCCATACATCCTATGCACTTTTTCACAATCAAGGGAGAGATAGTCAGCATCATCGGTGGAATTCTCAGCCTGCTTCATCTCATCCTAATGCAGATGCCTATGCCTGGTCAGCTGAATCAAAGTCAAAATCTGATTTATTTTGTTGACATTTTTTTTTTAACTGATCGGAATTATGTCACCTATTCTGCAGCTGCTTAGAGAAAGTTGAGATTAATCTTACTCATGTTTCTATAACCCAGGCATTCTTGATCTAAGACAGCTGGATGGTTTAAAACTCTGTAATGGCCAAATTATGTTGACAGTTTAGATCTGAAATGCATAATATCCCTTTGCACCTAATAGTTTTTTCTCTCCTATTTTGATCCTATGCTCATTTGCCCTCAGATCCTGGGGTGTGGCTCATCCTTCTAATTTGTTATTCTCTGTAAATTCTGTCCCTCTTTAGTTTCCTCACCTCTTTCTCATCTCCATCTCCGTCTGTTGTCTTCTAAGGGGTCTGAGATGTTAAGAAACAGAAATTATAGAAAAAAGTATTTCTTGCAGTCTGTACTTCCAACACTCCAGAGCTAAGAGTTATGTTTCCCCATTTTGTAGTGGGTGCAGTTTCAAGAAAGATCATTTCAGGCAGATAAAAGGGCTTAGTTTTCAACACATGGAGGAAAGTGGGATCACTTGAAGGAACAACTGTTGAACAAGATTCGTTACATGAAAGTCTGGGAGAGAGGACCTTCTATTTTTCTAAACTACTGAGACATTAGTTCCATTGATCTGAAAAACATTGATTCTTGATTAGATTAAGAGAGTAGCACAATCAAGTTTAAATAACTGGAGAAAGGAATGGCAATATTTAGAGTAATATATCCATGGTAATTTTTTGGACCGACAATGTGATATTTTGTTCTTTATTGATAAGGACAGTTTCTTTCCCAAATTTTTGCTTTCAAAGAATGTGATGAATACACTGTTTCCTTGTGGACTTCAATGATAGACTCAATGTAGGCATTTTTTTGAGAACCAATGATTTTTCTTTGCAATATGCTCATTTAATAAGGGGGGGTTTGTTATCCATTCTCCACCCATGTAGAACTAAGACATGAAATTACAGAAAATATTGTCAGAGTTGTCCACTGATTTCAATTAAAGAGGCCTAGATTTAAAAACCCAAGGGAATATAGTACCTGTTCTTTTCTAAGTAGCATTTTTATTGATATTTTTTTATAGGTGTAAATACTTGATGCTATCGTACCTCTAGCTGGATACCCCATATCTTGAATGGTCTTTCTGAAGTTACATTTAGAATCCATGCTTAACTATGGTTTAATGGGTTGCTTAGTATCAAACAGAAGTTTTACAACAGAATTAGGACTAAATTACGTGGGACAGAATGCACGTTCTATCTACAGTACCTGCTTTTCTCTTTGTGCATTCTCCTGATGCTTTCACCACCTGCCTTTCTAGTTCTGCAACACTTGAAATTGGAATCTTACATGCAACAACTTCCATCTGCAACAGACGTAGATAGTTCTGACTATGGGTGCTGTGAAGCCAATGCTAACAGGGATGAAATGAGTATCTTTACGTCCCTGATTAGTCTGCGTATATTTTACACATTTCTCATTTATTCCTAGAAGAGGATTTGTCCTTTGAATGAGGCAAAAGCTCCATGGAAAAGGCAATTCAAACAGCGTATTTGAGAACACACGGAGAAGGTGAAGATGCACCAATACTAGCTATCTTAAAATGAGCTTATGTTAAAAAGCCTCAAACTGGAAATCTGAAATAAAAAGAATCTTGTGCAATCACACTGCTTGCCCTTTCAGCTCACCCTATTGGTCACCAGCAGAGTTTAGATGTTTACATCCTCATCACAGATAAAAACTTCTAGCTACCTCCTTGAACTCTTTGGCTCTATTCAAAGTAGTGCTGTCTTACCACTGGTATGTAGCTTCTCTTGCCTTGGTGAGGATGAGAACAGGTTTATAAAAGAACGAAGAAAACAAAATCCTGGCTTAATAGTTGGGTTGGGATGGAAGCATGGAGTGAAGACGAAGGATAATTTTATCCTTATAGAGCACTTTAAATGTCTGATCAGCCATAACAATTTGCTCGTTCTCATAGTGAATGTAATGATCATTATGAAGAGTGCATTACCTGAACATTAAATTAGGGAATGTCCTCATCACTTTTTGAAAGGAGGTGTCATAATCTAAGAAAGCTGTAGGTTGAGGACTGATGCAAATGTAGGTACCGTGTCTGAAAGACAGACATTATTTGCTTTTCTCTTTGAATTTGTAATTTGCGGTCTCATGACTAAGTACACTTTAGAATGAGTAAGTACATGGAGAATAGGGACATCTGAAATTCTGTGTTTTTACAGAGATTGCAGAGAGCCTTACAGATTTTTAATGAAGAACATTATTCTGTTACAGCTCATGCAAGATATTTTTTCATAGAGAGCTTTGGGGTTTTTTTCTGGTTATGGGTATGGTATTTACAGGTTGATTTTTCAAGAGTGTAAATATCTCCAGCATCATTTTTTTCTCATCATGGCCTATCAAGTCTTTTCCGAATCCTATAACCAGTGCTTTCCAGTGAAGAGAATGTTAGTTTGGGTGGTAAACTGTTAGGTATTTTCCTTTAGGAAAATAAGGACATTTGTAAACATTGTGAAAGAACAGGGTGTTTCTTCTGATAAATGGAGAAGGACTGAAAACCATAATTTTTTTCCATTTAGATGAGAAAAATAAAAATGTCTAACAGTCTTTTCTTCTTAAATAACTGAAAAAGGGAAAACTGAACAATGTAGAGGAGAGTTATCTTCTAAAGCTATAAAACCTTTTTATGAATAAACAATATAAACTTAGGATCTATGGGTTTTTTTCTAGTTTGAATATTCAACACCATTTTACTGGAAACATCCATGAGATAGGAAAGCAAACACTATAATCAATAATGCTAATGACAGGGGGTACGAAAAGCAAATGATTGACATGGAAACCCCCTGACAACAGAGGATTCCCAACCGCCCCCTCTGCAATGCTATGCCCACTTGGAAGGAAGTCCTTCCCCATCCCTGGAAGATGATGTGAGGTGGTACAGAATAACCTCTGGGTCCTAGCCATGCCCCTCTTGGCTACTGCAAAAATTACCCCTGTCCTGGCCAGAACCAGGACAATTTAGTCTTCCTGTAATCATCATAATGTAGATTTTTTTCAGTAGACTGCAGTGCAGCCTAGTTCTACCAATACTTCTTACCAGGAGCTTGACTCATGTAAGAATATTATGCTAATGTTAGGCTTAGTGTTTGGTAAACTTTTCACAAAACTGTGCAAACTGTCTTTCAGCATAGAGAAGGGAAAGTAAAATGTATGCTTGATTCATTGTTAGCCTGCAGATTTCACTGTGGATTCAGTGTAGCCTGAAAAAAAAATAATGTTATATTCCATAAAGAAGAGGTGCAAAAGGTAAGGAATCTTTAGTGGCTCGTCTTAGAGATGATTCACAAGCAGTTCCTTTTTGGAGGAGCATGTTCATGTCAGTATATAGCTTGGTAAAATTGTGACAGAGTGGAAGAGGAAGTGGTCTGAATGCCTTTCATTTTGTTTCCTTTCTGTTGTCTAAAGGACTTACTGATTTGACTGAGGGTCCAGAGATGAATTAATGACCTTTTGCAATAATTGTGGCAATATGAAAGATCAAAACTATGCTATAGCTTCTTGAAACTTATTTAGCACTGGCACTGGAAATAAATATATTTCCTAGGGATATACTATGACAGTAGGACTCTTTAACATAGGAGCTTAAGTCAACAGTCTGCTCCTCCCGGGTCAGTTTACAGATGGAGGTTTTGCAGCTGAGAATTGATGGATCCGAAATTGCAGATTCATGCAATTTTAATCTTTTCAGGTAGCCCCCAGTAACAAAGGCTGGCACATGTAGTCAATAGCCTTGTTGTTCAGACTGGCGGCACTGGAACAAAAGGCCTTGTTCCAGAAGTTTGCCTGTATTAGGATAGGCTGAATTCTACTGGATTTGCTCTGTTATATTTTAGCAGCTGCTCACTGGTGATCATTTGGCATCATAATACAAGTTTTGCTATCAATAAACAAGGGTAAATTCACTAGTAAATACTTCACTAGGTTTTGCCATGAAGCCTCTATGTCAGCTTGGACTGTGTTCATTGTCCTCACACAAGGAGATCATGTTTTAGAAGAGCATGGATATGTTTCTATCAATCTTTCTAGGAATGTAATAGGAAATGAGTTTTCCTCTAGAAAGTCAGCATACAAAGTCACAATTATTATATTATATTTTGGTATTAATTATTTTGTGTTGCAGCACATTCATTATTTTTAAAAGCAACAAAATAAAGTTAATAAATCAAAATTATCTCAACTCATGCCTAATCAAACAGAAATTAACTAAATGCCTGAGGTGGTTTTGGCTGATGCTGTTGTGTTTTTGTCATCTTGGCTCGCTGAATTGAACATAGTTTGAACAGTTTGTAAGGAACTCCTGCCTTTAAAAGTTCCTTACCTTTTGTAATTTTACCCTAAGATCACTAGGCAGCAGTGAGGAAAATAAGTGAGGAAAGGAGATATCAAGACACTCCAGTGAGTACTTTCTCAAGGAGTCGATCCACTGCCAGGTTGTATTGTTGGCACGTCCCAATAATGAAAACTAGAAAAGCTGTTCAAAGAATAACATTTTTAAAAAACTTTGTTCTTGGAAAAAAGAAATAAAGAAACAAACAAGCAAACAAAAAAAACCCGCAAACCCAACTTCAAACTGAATCTTTTCAGATTAAGTATTCCTTCAAAGAATTTGTCAAGGGTCATATATTCAGAAGTTGCCACCCAAATGGTTTGAAGTCAGCAAAGATGCTGACATAAAATGTCTTATACTAGAAACTGTCAAGAAGCGTTAACTGTAGGCAGTACTATATGAATTGACTGTAATAAAACAGTGTATCTATACCCAAAGATACAATCTTAGATCATCACAGGCATAGATATTATAAAATTCTTCAAGATTAATGTGGGATGATGCCATTCCTCACAAAGAGCATAGTTATGAATTAGTCATGCAGGTAAGCCCAAATGAGTGCAGAAGATAATATCTTTATAACATCATAGTGCTACATTTTTTTCCATATAATACATATATCACAGAGTAATTATTTGAAAAGTATTTGAAAATTTGTGAAAACAGTTGTGCTGGTTTTACCCTGGTGGGAGGGCACACTAGGAAGTTTTTCTCCATGAGAACTTCCTCTGTGGATTGATGGGACCAATTGGAGGTTGGTTTAGTTGTTGACAGCCTGAGAAACCTAATTGGAAAAGTCAGTTCGCTCCGTGAATCGCATTTGAAGCAAGTAACCCCCGGGAAAGCTCTCTTGCATTTTCGGCCTCTTACGGTGTGGCACTGGGCTAGCGCGGGTCCCTTCTAGTGGGGAACCCGGGCCGGGTGGAGGGCCGAGCTCCAGGGGCTGCTGGGCCCCGTCTTTAACCAGGGGCCCCAGTGGTCAAGAGGAGGAGAGGCCCATTGCTGGGATTCTCACCTTTTCCCGGTGTATCCCTGCCCTGTCCCGGCTCGGGCAGCCGGGCCCGGTTCGGGAGAGCCCCCAGGGCTTTGTGTGCTGGGCAGGGCAGAGGGAGAACCCCCGGGCTGCGGCTGGAGCTGGGGGCGGGCAGCGCCGGGGGAAAGCCATGGACACACGGCCTTGGCACCCATTTCTCCTCTGGATGCACTTTGCAGTTTTCGTCCACCTGCACCCTCCAGCGTGGCCTGGGCACCCTGAGATCCCGACACAGCTCCGGCATGGCCTGGCACAGCCCCTGCAACTTCTGTGTGAGGTTCTAATTTTTTTTCCAATGCTCAGATAAGACTTATAGACTTTCATCTTTCCTTGGGTGAGAGGAAGAACAGAAAGGATACAACAAAGTCAATGAAGTAAAAGCCAAGTTTCTAAATGGAAGGAGAATGAGGAAATGCCATGAAGGTGGGCTGAAATATCTTTTTTGTAAGTTATAGGGGTGGACTGTACTTCACGAAAAATTTCTTTAAACCATGAAAAAAAGAGAGACATAGGGGGGTGGAGCAAGGTGTAAAGTGATTGAAGGAGCCTTTGCCCCGATGGAAAAAGGGGGATCTCTGTTCCTGGGAGTGAAGTATGAACAGAGAGAAGTGAGCTGAAGAGAACTTTTGCCTTTGAGTAGCTCATCCTTAAAAGTAATACGCCATGACTTTTTTACATGGCCCGCAACTCAGTTCTGGAAAGACTGTAAAGTGGGAGGAAATTCATGATAGCAGATCCCTGGTGGCTGTTAATCATGACAAAGTGGAGTCAGGAGAGAACTGGTCGTTTCCTCTCTTGGTAAAAGATCCTTATAGCTAAACAAAAAGAAACTCCTCTCCCTAAAGGGAACTGAAAAAGATTATTTAAGTAAGGAATTGACTGAGTTGTCCCTGTATGTTGTTAAGCTGTAACAAAGGGGGAAAGAAAAACTGGTCTGAAGATCTGTTCTGAATTTATTATTATTATTATTATTATTATTATTATTATTATCATCATCATCATCATTCTTTGTGTTATTAATAAAGTTTTTGCTTTATTCCCTTTTTAAGTTTTAGGCATGCTTTACTTTTACTCTTAATTCTATTTCACAACAAAAGGTAAATATATTACAATTGGCAAACCTTAAACTATTACATTTTTGATGCATTGGCTGGGAAATGAACAAACTAAACCATTACAACAGTATTGCAATTGTTGTCAGAATATTTTGAACCTGTAAAGGCTGCTCTAATTAACTTGATTGCAATAGTTCAAGGTTCAGATAAGATGAAGTCTTGAAAGAAATATCTGCAAAAAGCCTCAGAAATACTTAAAATTGTTTCTGTACATGGAAATGATTCTAAAACACAATAAAGGATTTCTTACACCTAAAGAGTCTGGAACACTGGGATATCCTAAAGGAATAGACTTTTTCTGCTAAAGGCTCTGAAGAATGGCAAGGGGAAAAAACCCTGTCAACCATTAAAAATGTATCAGAAATTACTTACATTTCTTTAAAAACTGTCTCAGTCCAGAGCAGAAAACAGTAACTGTTCATCTTCCTGGCTCTATTCAGAGACTCTGTCATGTGGAACGTGTCAAGGAAACTGGAGATGGCATCACAGAAGAAATTTCCCTGCTTCTGCAGGAAACAGGAGAAGCCAAGGGCTCAGGGCTTATTTCAAATTCTATTCTTTACATTAGTTGTTCTTGAGCATACTTGAAACATGCCAAGGAAAATCAGCAAGTGGCATATAGTAAGACAAAATAGATTTTTATGCTTTAGGGACATACTCCATTAGTCAGGTGATAGTACTCTCATCGACTTCAAAGGTCAAAGTTTTATGAAGCAACTTCTAGAGTGAGCAAATATAATTTTTGCTGAAGATAAGTATTCATTCATAGGCAGAGAATTTATATGTATTCGAGGGGTAATAAAGTCAAAAGTGTTGTGGGTGGGGTTTTTTTTGCAGAGAGTTGTAATTGCAGGAGTAGACAACGGAGTTGGTGCCAGCCTTTTCCAGAGTCCAAACATGTAATTTCCAGTATTACAGGAGTGACTTCACCTATGGCTCCTCTCTGACTTGTCTGATGCTGGGTTTGTGTTTGTGTGCCATCTTGCTTTTCTTTTATTTTCAGTAAGGAGGCAAGTGCTATCCTGTATATACCAATGTCTATCATGCTGCACATCTGACTGGTTTCAGGCACCTGTTTTTCTTTTGATTGACAAACAGCTCCTTAAAAGAAGACATCTTTATTTAGCAGCTGGAATAAAGCATGAGAGAAATGGTGATTCTAGAAACACCAAAGAGCCTAAGCACATATTTAGTTCAGTTTTGGTTAAGGTCCAGCTGGAACCACTCCACTGCATAGGGGTATGCAGAAATAACATAGTCATGCTGATAGTCATCAAATGGCTTCTCACAATTCCTTCCCCACCAAGGACAAGCAACCTCTAAAAACTGGCACAATCAGCTCTGAAAAGGTATATTGGCTCAAATAACCCGACTTATATGAGTGAGTTTAAAAATCAGTGGGGATATTAATGATGGTACTGCTCCATTGTGGGAATACTCTCATCCACAGAAGGTTAACGCAGGTGTTCACATGTCTGTGTCTGTCACCCAGCTGGAAGTGAAAATTCACATCAAGGTCTGAAAGTCCTGTGTCCAGTGCCTTATGTATAGTGCAGAATTTCATACTGAAGACAGATCCAAATTCAGCATGAAAAATTATTCAAAGACACACCTGCGCTTGTCACTATCACATTCCTATTACATTGTGTGAGAAGAAGACAATATCTGACAAAAATAAAATAAACACAGACACATGAATAAAAGAACTGATTACAATATTTTTGCATTTATCTGATATTCTAAGGTCAGTTAAAACATATGTTCAGTGTTATCATGGAAATGTCACATAAGGAAATATAATACTAGTTTTTTTAGAGAAAGTGGAAGAACATCTGTAGGTATGTTCTCAACAGAGATGAAACAACACAGCAGTTATTGAAGATAAATATATATATATTTTCGTATTCCACTTTCTATCTTCTTGTTTATTCTGGTCATGGAAGTCCTTGCCATCTTCCAACAGGGGTACCATCTCAGTAACATGAAACAATTACATTGCTGCTGATGAAAATGTAGCAAGTGAACAAGGTAACTAGGTCTGTTTTCTGTCCAACTGGTTAAGGAGAATTTTTGGCCCTGTCAGCTAATTTGGAATCTCAGGGCGTGGGGGAAATTCATGAAGCTGAAGATAAATAACCATACTCTATGCAATTCCTGACACTGAAAAATACTTAAAGCAGCATTTGCATGGCTGTTTGGATCTTTGGGTTTTAAAGAGCAGCCCAAGGTAAAAATTTGTTTTGCATTGTAGTATGTAAAGAGAGAATTTTTGTTTTCAGTAGAATACAAACCTTAAAGCAAGACATCTATGCACACACACAGATTTTCCCCTTCACTATAAATAGTCTTCAACACGTAGACCGATGTCTTGCTGATTCAGGCTTGCTGAAGAAATGCAATTTCTATTTAAATCTTGTTGGGGAATTATAAATATTTTTTTGGGGAAGTAATTGGCAAAAACTAAAAGTCTCCACATGGATATTAATTCAGAAAACAGTCATATGCCTGGAAAGAGAGCAAACAATTCCATTTCTTTGTGGAATTTCAAGTTCTGGCTGCTAAGAGTCTAATAAGGTAAAAGTTGATGAGAAATT
The DNA here is from genome assembly GCF_963662255.1 of Cinclus cinclus. NCBI lineage: Eukaryota > Metazoa > Chordata > Aves > Passeriformes > Cinclidae > Cinclus > Cinclus cinclus. The sequence goes on from NC_085046.1 coordinate 68,105,381, forward strand.
TAAATTTTTGGATTACTAGCAAATGGTAATCAAGCATCAACATAATTTATTTCTAAGTCTTCAACTAAAAGACAAAATCTGAAAAATCCGATTGTAATTTCTTGCGGTGTTTTGGGCTTCTTTTATCACCTTGTCCTCTGTGGTCATAGTCATGAAACATGTCAGTTTTGCTTAAATTTGCTCTCATCTTTCCTGCATTCAACAAAACCAAATGAACGTATGTCTACAGTTTTTCTTTTAGTGACAGTAGTAATTAGAGATATGGAATCATAGAATCATAGAGCATCCTGAGTTGGAAGGGACCCAGAAGGATCATCAATCCCAGCTCCTGGCCCTCTGTACAGGACAATTCCAAGAGTCACACGATGTTCCTGAAAGCATTATCCAAACACTCCTTGAGCTCTGTCAGGCTTGGTGCTGTGATCACTGCCCTGGGGAGCTGCTCCAGTGCCCAACCACCCTCTGGGTGAAGAACCTTTCCCTGATATCGAACCTAAACCTCCCTGACAACTCCAGGCCATTCCCTCGGGTCCTGTCACATGGAGCAGATCAGTGTCTGCCCCTTCTCTTCCCCTCATGAGAAGTTGTAACTGCAATGAGGTCTCCCCTCAGTCTCCTCTTCTCCAGGCTGAACAGACCAAGTGACCTCAGGCACTCCTCACATGGCTTTTCCTCAAGGCTCTTCACCATCCTTGTGGCCCTCCTTTGGATGCTCTCTAATAGCTCCATGTCTTTCTTACATTGGAGCACCCAGAGCTGCCCCCAGCTCTGGAGGTGAGGCTGCCCCAGCTCAGAGCAGAGCAGGACAATCCCCTCCCTTGCCTGCCTGGCCATGCTGTGCCTGATGTCCCCAGGACAGGGTTGGCCCTCCTGGCTGCCAGGGCACTGCTGACTCAGGTTCAACTTGCCATCGACCAGGACCCCCAGGTCCCTTTCCATGGGGCTCCTTTCCAACCTCTCATCCCCCAGTCTGTACATCCAGGGTTGCCCCATCCCAGGTGCAGAATCCAGCACTTGCCCTTGTTGAACTCCCTACAGCTGTTGATTGCTCAGCCCCCTAATTTATCAGGTTCTCTCTGAAGGGCCTCTTTGCCTTCAAGGGAGACAACAGTCCCTCTCAATTTAGTGTCAGCACACTTAGTATTCCTTCAAGCTCTGTGCTCAAGCAGCTTATGAAGATATTGACGAGCACTAGGCCTAAAATGGATCCCAGAGAGGAACCTTGGTCTAAAAGACTAAGACTGGTCAGCTATGACTTTCATTCAGAGATGAACATTTCAGTCAGATTTCATTGTGAATAGAGTTTTCATTTTCAGGCACTTCTAAGTTTTGAGGACCTCATTGACTATGTAAGACTCTTTTTTCCCCTGGATTTTGCAAGAGGCTGTTATTTTCCTTTAAGTGGCATGAAAAGTTGTTACTTTCAAGATCTTTTTAAGATCCTTTCAATCTGAAGAGAAAAAATATTATAATTTATAATATTGATTATCATTATTGCTATACACAGAAAAAAAAGTTGTTCAAAATGTGATTTGAGGAATAAAGTTCCATCTACATTTTTCCTATTCTGTTTACACTGTGGCATCTTAAATAGTAGGTGATATATCTTCTGATGTCAGAAACTTAGTCCATTAAACTCTAGTGCAGTATAGTTGCACTTCAGTACTCACTAACAATATTTTGGAAGCCAACACTGCCACCACTGTAAGTGATTTTGCTCAGAAAGCATAATTTAATTTAGTTTAATTTATATATGCACTTGAGTAAGAGTACGTAAGTTTTGTTATTTTTGCAACCCTAACCAAATAATTAATTGTAAAAAAAAAAAAAGCACCTTTCAAATTAAGTCTGATACAGATAATTTTTTACTGAGACTTTTTCACATTGGCTTTTTTATACTTTTGCTATGTATAGAGTGAATTGAGAAATATGTAATAGAGATTTCCATCACTGTCCATACTATCAAGCTGCTATACACTTGTGGCAACTTGCTTTGACATTTCTGGTTTTCAAAGTGTGAATAATGTGAAATTTGCTCTTTAGAGATTTTCTGTTGATCTTTTCAGACATTATCTCCAAGTGCAGGTGGGCATGACATACCTGGTGACACATTCAAACTATTTTACCAGATAATGCAATGCATTCATAGAAAGTAATGACGCTTGGCAAAAATGCCTGTACAGTTTGTTCTGACACTTTCCCTGAAGCCTTTTCTAACTCATTCTGTGATACAGTAGTATCCACCAAATCTGCTTCCAAGTTACAGCTCAACAAACCTTTCAAATGTGTGAGTCTTGAGTTTTTTATTTCTAATTAAGTGGGCTGTTACTCACTTGGAGCAACTACAGTAGTGATGGAACCATTTTCTAAAACTTACTAATATTCACAGGTATTTCAGAGGGCCTGCAGTATTGTTGACAGCCCATGAAAATTGGCATAAATATTTTGCTCCCCATCCCCAAATGAGTCTACTTTTTGCTCAACCAATTTGCAACTTCCACAAAATAATTTTTGTTGTAAGTTTCTGTAATAATGATTTAGAGGGGATTCTTGTGATCAATACACATTCAGTGCATTTATCCTCTGATGTATTGTCTGCTGCCAGATAAGAATATTAATTGTGTAAATCATATATATAACAGTTTCAAAACACAGAAAAAAGGACATGTTCCACAATTAAATCCCAAGGACAAGTCTCTGATGAAATGAGCTGCTAACTCAGTCTTGCTAAATCCTAAACTATGTCTCTTCTGCTATGTGCCAGAGCGAGCAATAAAGGCTGAAGTGAATTAATCCTATTGCCCTGTCTAAAAAACAAAATTACTAAATCCTAGAGCCTTCCACTTCCATTTAATGCCGTTAATTTTTGGGTCTGAAAATTGAAACTAAACCTTGTTAGTTATCACTCTCAATTACTTTTCTCCATCTACAATATCCTTTGAGAACATTAATACAGCTGTCCTTTATTTGGAGAAAAGTGGGAATAATTATTGTACAAAAACTTTCCATCATGCGTATGCTCAACCACACAAATGCAAATTCCTCCTACTCTTCAATCTGCTTGGCTTTGGTGATATGAAGAGTAGCAAAGGGAGGGCCTCTTCTTTCGTGGTCCAGTCTAAAGAAAATCACCTCTATAGAAACCAACTTATTTGAGCAACTAGCTGGTTCAGCATTCTGCTCTGAGACAGGCTGTGACCAACATGACAGCCTGACCATCATCTGTCATGCCCTTGGTGACAAGCCCAATAATTCTCCGAAGTCCACTCTGCAAATGTAGCTCCAGCCTGCTCCAGTCAAACTCAAACTCATTTTATGCAGGTACACAATCTCCAAGTAGATACGCCTGTACAATGGAAATGTTTCCTCCATGAGTTTGTTGGTAATAAATTTAGTTACCAAACCAAAGTCCACTTCCTGTAAAGGCAGAGTGATTCTATTGACTTAGAGGCATCTTTTGCAAACTTCACACATTTTCCCTAATCAATGATTAAAATTTTATTGAAATGTATACAATTCAATCAAATTCTAAGTGCAGTAAAATGAATTCTGTAAATGGAATTTCAAGTAATTAATATAATAGTTATTTTAAAAAGCTGACTGGTACAGACTATTTCCCTTCTCCCTCAGAGTAAAAAAGCAAGTACTTTTGCATTATTTGTAGTGGTACAGAGACATTATAATTAATAGAATACAATGAATTCTTTTTGATTTGCAGGTGCTAATAAGCCACCTCAAGGGAATATTCAAGAATTCTTGGTGTGTTTAGAGTTTTATTGCAGGCAAGCTGTATGATATATGTGCCTTTCATTTCACTCTCTTTCAGCTATGTTGCCTTTCGTTGCTGGCTTATACCTATAAAACACACATGCCTCTTTCTCCTTTTTTCTCAGCCTTTCTAAAATACTTAATCAGAGGTTCAAATGAGTTTGTATTCTACTACATGTGCACAGGAAACCTTGAAAGAACATTATGAAAGTTGCAAAATCAAAAACTCTGGAGCCGCTTTGAGGGAGCTCTATTTTATGGCTGTTATGACACTGACTTTAGTTATACAATTACATTTTGGTTTTCCACAAGGCAACTTTAATTCCTTATCTCAGAATCCTTACTTTGCAAGTTTCATAACCTGCTACCTCAGATGACTTTTTAATTTTACTTTTTTTTATAGACAATTAAAGAAGCAAGTGAAACTCAAAATCTTATGTGCCACCATGCAGATTGCAGCATTGCCATTCACCAGCAGGGTTAAAATTTTTAGTTGCAGAAAGAAGGTTCCTACAATTCAATTAGTGAGTAAAAGTATCAGTAAGTTATCCCCCCCATGAAGTCCATAGGTGGCAGGGAAAGAGGGCATCATTTCAGGGTTGGTATAAGTGAATGTAGGGCCAGAGAGTCCAAAAAAATCCAGAGTGGAGATATTCCCTGCATTCACATCTGTCTCGGCTGCAGCTTCTGCCATTTTAACTTTTGTCAACCTGAACATTTGAGTGGCAACACAGTAAATCAGATCAGCTCACTGATCTTAATGAAACCTCTCTCTGAAAAATAGTGTGCTGTGTCTGATTAGCTCTATGAGCTGCATCCACACTCATTAATACTGAAGCAAGGAAGGGGCAGCCAGAGACAAGAGACAGTGCATGCTCATTCTTTCCTGTGGAAGTGTGATCTAAAATCCACTGAAGAACAAACCTTAGTGACTTTCACAAGTGTTTGCTGACAGCAGAACAGTCAAGAAACCTGGGTTCAGGTCAAAGTGCCTCCAGGGTGTGATCTGCTGGAGGACCACAAGTTGATTTTTCTGTCTCCATCCACCCAGATCAGTCTTTCTGTGTTTTTTTTTTGTTCTTGTTGGTTTTTTTTTGTGTTTTTTTTTTTTTTTTTTTTTTTTTTAACTTTAGAATCTGAGTATGGTCTCTCTGTCTTTCACTTACTGCTGAAGTGGTATGACTGCAATTGCAGGATTCTTCCTGCAGCTCCGGACTCCCAACCCCCATTCTGTGTTTTTGGCTGTGGCTCACCACCAGGTTCCTGCTCTGGTTAGAGTGCTTAGCCATTTTGCAGGATTCTGAGCCCTGGCTCCCTGCTCCCTATTCTGTGTAATTCTACTCAAACACACACACACCCACACACACACACACCTACACACACACACACCCACACACACACAAAATCACAGCCACTTCTCTCAGTCTTGCTGCAATTTTCCATGAGCATGGTTGACCTTGCTACTTCCAACCTCTCTTTCATTCCTTCAACTCTTGCTCCAGTTTCTTTGTTTAGTCCCAGGATTCCCTTCAACTTCCCATTCTGTTTCAGCCTGCTCATCTGCTAGCTATCTTAGTTCCAAGCTTGCTTTCCTGAAGCTGATACCCTTTTCTTAATTTACCAATAAGAACAACCAGTTGTCTTGTCCCCATAGTCCATCCAAACTCCCCCAGCCCAAGCTTTGCTACATTTTGGCATTTCAGACATATTGGCTTTCCTGGTTTTTTTTAAATTTATCACATTCAGGTACTTACTCTGACTCATCAGTGCAAAAATATCAAGACCACAGAGAGGAGTCCTCCTGTTTCCAGCTCAGATGCTGGCTCCCACAGTGCTCTACCTGGAGCAACGAAAGGGATTGTCCAGCTCAGCACCTCAGTGTAGAATGACTCTTAAGGAACTGTAGCTGTCAAATTGTGGAGAGGCACTGCTGGGCATGAGCAAAGAGTGATTCTCATAAAAGGCTTATCATTGTGGCAGTTCATCAGGGAGATTACGAAAGGCTCATCCCTGACACAGAAGCTATTTTGCTGCCAATTTTTGAGTCACTCACCCATGTAAGAAATGCATATGAGAATCTCATACAAATAATTTCAGTATTTAAACAGGTCACAACAATTAAAAAAATAAATAAAATAAAATTTAAAAAAATTTAAAAATAAAGGCATTGAATAGAAGTCATCACTTATCAACTGGTAATCTATTTAGTTTTCAGAGGAAAATTAAGAAAATAATACATTATTTTCCTGTGAGGTTTAGAAAAAAACTGCTTAGTAACAATCTAACATTTTTCACTATAATGGTGAGAGGGAGACATTCCATTAGTCACTAATGAATAGTTATTTTACAGTGAAAATATAGTATAAGTTTTTGTCACAACAGTTTTATTTCTATTTTAACAGGGTTACATGCTAACTTATTTTGAGTTTGCATAGCAGAGAATACAGAGACCATCAGCTGCTGCATTTTACCTGAGAGCTGGTTTCTAAGATGCATCCTGGCTTTGTTTTCCACTGTAGTCTTGCTACCTGATTGAATCCTAACTGTTTGTTTGCATGGAAGAAAATTGCTTTTTATATTAATTATATAGCCATGTATTATAAGGCTCTCTCTCATAAGGAAATTCCTCATTTTGGAAATGAAAGAATGTTTGTATTTGGTAGCTTGATAAATTGCAGTTTATGTGATATATTTTAATGGATTATCTCTAATGACCTATAAATCTGTGAAATAATTTCAAATGAAATTAACAGAAGGATAAAGATCTCAGAGTTCCCTAATATGTATTGAAAATCAGCAGCAAGGTAGCTAATCCCATGATGTTGCCTCTGGGAGAAGGACTGTGGTTGTTTAGGGACAAAGGACTGAAGCAAAACAAGCTTCCTGAGTACTTCCTCCTGCTCACTAAAGAATTCATTTCTACGTAGCTTAACCTCCGTCTCAAGGTAGGCAATTTAAGAAGTAATTTTTTGTTGCAGGGAGCCTCAGTAGTTGCTCCACATGTTCAATTATGTGTTTATTTTCATTTTACTGTTATTTTTAAAAAAACTTAAAGGCCATCTGGACTCAGATTTGGACTTATCCTTTTCCAGAAGGTTTGTTTCAATTTTCTTCTGAAACAAAATATAAAACCTTTGAGGATTTTTCTCCCTCTGTGTTAGAATAAAACTAACTAACTAGATGTTACATTCCAGTAATTTTGGACAAAGAATTTAATTTGGCAAGGTTATGACTCTTTCTTGAAAAATCTACTCAGTAATTATTAGGCTTTCTTTGGGAAAGCCCAGAGAGCATTTCTAGCTAAGTATGATAACACTCTTCTGTTTCACATACTTCTGTTTCATACAGCTTCCTCTCCAAAGCATCTCGGCTCATTCCTGCTCAAAGTTTTAGGAAAATCTAAGTACTAAATAAATCTCCTGCTCCTTGCTGTGTGTGTATTATCCATGCCTACAAGTAGAAGCACTGATAGGAGGAAAACAATCATTCCTTTGCTGTCAGTATTTCCCTAGCATTACTTCAATCCTCTATTTCTGGTCCCTTCAGATTTAAGGTCTTTATTAGTATTATAGATTTTCAGTGATTTGAAGCGTAAGTACAGCTCACATTTGGGAATAATGTAAGAAGTCATTGTTTAGGCTGAACTTTAGTAGGTAAGTGGCAATCAGTTTCCCTTCTTTTCAGAAAAGTGTTGCCAATGAAGATGCACACCTGGGACTTATATGTAGGATGCCACATGAAAGCTTCATGACAGGCAGTGGATGATCAGTTGAGGAAACTGGCTGGGTGAACTTTTTTATGTGATAACTTTTCCATCTGGAAACCTGTGGAAAGTCGGCCAGATGACAATTGCTCCAGTGAAACCTGGATGTCAAAACTGCTGTTATTTATACTGTTTTTAATGTTGTTATACTGCTGTTATTGACATGCAGTATTCCTACAGTTTAAAATGTATACCCATTTTATCCAATTTCAAGACAACAGTAGTAAGCATGGGGACGAGGAGTGAAGAAGAAGCGTACAGACATGCATCTTATTGGGGAAAGGTGAAATGTATCACTCTCAAGGTTCAGAAGATATATGTGCGAGCACAACATTACTTCAGAACATAAATTCAGGTTCTGCTACTCAGATATCAAATCATACTTCAGTTCTGCTTATTGTCAGAAACTTGGATTAGGGTAAAAAAAACACATTAATTTTTAACCTCACATTAGGTTGCTGGTCCATGTTATAACAGAGCCTCACAGTCTTATTAGCACAGCAAAACTGAGCAGTGAAATCCTATGAAAAATGCAGAAATGAATGGCTTGGGGTGGGGTAGGATAAAAACTCTTCCATCTGTTTTTGCCACCATGGGAAAGGTTTGTGTGCTGAATTCTAAGATGGACTACAGCAAACACTAAATTGTAAATTGACAGACAATGTGGCAAACATCTCCTGATTATTAGAGTAAGAATAATGACTGTATGAGAGAGCTCTAGATCCTTTACTTGATTTTGAATTGATAATATTTAAGAAAGGGACCTTAGCCCCTTTGGACTAAATATGAAATAGCTCATACATACCTGTAGGAGATGTACTGAGAGGAGTCAATAGAAATGAACTGAGATGTTCACATGAGTTCTTGGGGGTTAAGGCAGCTCGTCAACCTAATGTGTTCACCTACCTTTGTTCAAAGTTTGACAGTTTTCCAAACAACTGCACTGTCAACATGGAATTTAAAACACTCTTGATAATAAAATCAGCTATTTCCTGAGGAGAGTTACATCTGAGGAATTCTTGGACTAAATGTCTCAAGATTTTCCTGCAGAAGAAAATGATTAATTGTCTGGACACATCAGCATTCAGTTATTTATATAGACTTCAGAACACATTTAAAGTTGAAAGGTGTTGTACAGTGTGCATTGCATATTGGAAGTGCCTTAGTCGAAAGATCTTGAGTTTCTACCACTAGTTCTGCTTCAGCCACCACTATTGCAATTTTCAGCACCATGAGCCTACATATGTAAATCAAGCATCTTGTTTATGAAAATTAGTATCTTTGAGCAGAAAGGTAACTGAAGAAAATTACCTTAAACTTGCACTTTTAATTCTTTCCTAGGCACATAAATTTTCAGAATAATCTGGATATGCACATTGATTAGAAAGCATTTTGAAGTATTAGCTCTTACACCTGAATTATTGTTTTCAGTACAAGTGTTCCTGAAAGAGCTCCTTCAGAATGCAAACTATACATATAAAATTCTTAACAATGGCAAAGCTTGAATTCATACTATCCAAGTGCTGTTTGATGACTTCTGTGTGTTACCATAAATCCCCTATTTCTTCTGTATTAGACTGTCTTGCAAACAGGCTTGTAACTGAACTCCTACTCCTGCTGTACAAATTATTTTATTTGTGTCATTACCTAGACTGGACTCCTTTCTTATCTTTTCTCAGGATCTTTTAACATGCTGCTTTGCCTCTGGAATTTGACCAGATTTGAAACCTACAATTATTCTAAGAAGGATCATCATTAAAATTTGGGCAAAAAATGTCTGAGATATTGAAGTATCTATGCAGTTTGATGTTATATGAGTGCTTCAGAGGAACTGTGTTTTTAGGGAGTCTTGTTCAGTCTCATGCTTTTATCATAAACTTTAGCTGGATCCTTTGTAGGTTAGAACTGTAGTACACCAAAACAGAACACAACAGATATGTAATCACCAACATCCAGCTTTGTTATGCTCATTGGATCCAACCACATTGGGTACTTTTGTAATTTGTGATGCTACATTACATATGTAGCATAAAACTTGATGTGACATGAGAATAAGAGTAGGAAGAATCTTATTAAGTGTTGTCTGATAGGACAGTTTTCACTGACATGCCTGTTCACACTCTTCCTGGGGAATAATGTAATGGTCTACACTGTTTGTGGTACAATAATGAGGTGAGAGCTCGGGTTTCTCAGTGCAGTGTCCTTTTATTCCAATATTCCTTTAATACTAAATATCATCCAGTTAAGAAGAAAATTATCTAACTTTGGATGTATTCTGGGTCTTAGCAGCCTATAGCAGAGTCACCTTCATTCAGTTTTCCGCCTATCCCATGATGCTGTCTTATGTCTGGAGAATATCCCGGAATATCAGCAGCACCTTCGCAGTGTCTCGCACCTCCCTGCAATGGGCTTCCATTGCAGAAGAAACCAAATGCTTCTGTCTCTAAATGTACAGATAGCAGATTCTGCAAATCTTTGCCCATTGGATCATTGTGGATAAGATAGATCAAGAGCCAATGAGAAAAAAAAATACTTTCGAGGCTTGAGTTGCCCAGCAGACTTTGAAGAAGTGTGCATCTGGAAGGCGAACATGCATAGGAGTGCACAAACTGGCTAGATCCTGCATATGGCTCTTCAAGTGTGAGTTATATCCAACTGAGTGGGGTGGATGGCTGTTTTTGCCTGTTTATGTCTCTGACCAGATGAGCACAAGCACCAGTGCTAATGATTAGCCTTTTGCCCATGTCCAGCAATTTTCCCAGAGTAGCATCATAACACATGCAGCCTCCAGACCAGCCACATGATTTGTTTGGGATGATTAGATTTACATTATTTCCTGAATAGTATGTGACTAAAGCCAAACACAAAGATGGCTACATTCTCTACTCCACACACAGTTTTGGCAAAGCATCTGTTTCTGAACCGTATCATGTTTCTTTCCTGGTGTTTCTTCAGTGCTGCAACTTCTAACCCATTTTTACTTCTCCATCTCTATCACTCAAAACTTAAAGGTACTTGAAAAGAACCTGACATGGAATGATCTCTGTTTGCAGTACAACAGGATTATTTTGAAGTAATATATAATCCATTTTTGTAAGCCGAGCTCTGCAAATTTCACAATGATGACACATCTGGGAGGACAAAGCAGAAGTTAAGGCATAAGTCTGGGATAGTTGCCAACATAAGCATGAGTACCAGGTATGTATCATAAATAGTTTCCATATTCACTGAGTCAGCTTCTCTACCCTTTGATGTAGGTTCCTACATGACTTAGGTAAGTCATCCACATGTTACAGGGCTATGGGCAGCATGCAACTTAATGCAAAACTTCCTTATTCTTATACTAAAAACATTTAAGATTGGAATGCTGATAAAATTCATTGCATGTCACAGGGAGGCCTTGGAAACAAATGGATGACATAACAAGCTTAAGTGTACTGGCTGTTCTCAGGGCAGTCACAGCTCTAGAGGCACTGAGGAAATACGGGTTCTTTATGCCATGGTCATGATGTCATCATGAAAAAAAAAGGGCAAAAAGAAGAAAAGGGTTGAAGTCAAGTCAGGACTGATGGCCTTGAGCCCTGTGTTTGAATTTGCTCTGACACACTTAAAAATCTATTACAGAACTGCATGTGTATCCTTAGGGTTATATTCTCTGACTACATTTTCTTCCTGTCTCCTATTTTGTGATTTCTTCTTTCTCACTTTTTTAATCACAAACAGAATCTGTTTGTTTTCTTCATTCCCAGTCTCTTCACTTCCTTTGCTACCAGTAAATATCCTCCTCCTCAACCTATCCTAACTACTTTACTTCCTCTGTCCCACTTGTTTCCTATCAACACTTTTCCAGTACTCTAATCTTAGAAGAATAATAATTTAATTAGCACAGTCACTTTTCCTTGGCAAGTTAACCGAATTACTAACTTATATATCTATATGTTTTTTCCTACCTGTGAATTACTTTGAAGTCTCAGTGGAGTTTCTGGTCAAAGAAAATACTTTTTCTAAAAGTGAATGAGCCAATGGCAATAAGCACCTTTTGGCTGCAACAGCAATTTCCTGATTTTATTTAGCAATGATGTATGAAATTTAAAATGGGGGTAGAAGTCCTCTGACTTGTCAATATTAGTGACCCAATTATGTAGCTCCTTTGTCACCTAGTTCACCTAAGCAAAAAAAACCCATTTATTTTTTCTTCTTTCCCTTCTTAAGAAAAAAAAAAAGTCCAAAGTGGAAAGGGAGGATAGAGAAGCATACAAAAGTGAAGTGTTGACTCTGGGGCAGATCCTACCTACTTCATTAGTCCATGGGGCTCTTGGATAGAATTTAGGCAATTCCTAACCTGTACAGTAGGGACTGAGTCTAGAAGTTAATTAGGAGGGTATTCTTGGTAGTGGTCAATATTCTATTCACTGCAGGAGGAAAAGGAAAGAAGCAGGGTGAGAACTTGGCAGTAAGTAGACTTCACTGATTAAACAGAGCTTGTTTCTTATGATCTATTTCTTCAGCTGTCTGCTCGAGGTCACGGAGCTTTAAAAATGACTGCTTTAAAGCTCTAATTTTGCAGCCTCATCTGGTGGGTCGATTCTTTACAACAGATGAAGCCCCATTAACAGCAATGGAATCTTGTGCATGTGTAAGAGTCATCTCTAGAGAACCTGCCCAGTATTCATTGTTGAAACAAATTATTTTTTAGCAACCAAGTATGTAATTTTCCTACACATAGTATTTTCTGCATCCTTTGGAGAATTCCAATCCATCCACTGGAACATGTTGATTCCTAATGCCAGTCAGGGTCATCACAAACAATTACAGAGATGAACTCAAATACAGTTGTAAAAAAAGCTAACAGGTCATGGGTGTGCCATTTCAGTAGTGCTGGGAGATAAAATGTGCTTGTACTATTTCAACCCTTAATTAGGGCAAATATTACTGTCCTGAGATTCATTGTGAGGACTGAATTTTATTCTCAGTCTCTTCACTTTCCAGATGGAGACTGTGCTTTTGAAAGTGGATAGGAGCCTTCTCCCCTCCCCCTGGTTTAATAATTTTCTCTGACTTTGCAGAATTGTGACTTACGCAATGTCACAGAGAGCCAATGTCAGAGCTGCAAATAGTTCTTCCATCCCCCTGTCCTGACTATTAGATCACTGTTCTAACAGTGCACTGGATCAAAGATAGGTGTGTTTTGAGGACCCTCCCTAATCACACCTTTAATTTCATGTTGCAACTAAATTGGCATGCTCCAAGAGCAAGACTCCTTTGAGAAAGCTCTAAACAAGCCAAGGGGATGTTGCTTATTAAAAAATGCGCTAAATGATTCACAAGTGTTTCTCTTGTAATTCCCTAACATTTTAGATAAAATATCTCCAGCTAAAGATAGCAGGATATATTTCAGAAAGTTTTTTCTTTTGAAAATAGTGTTTAATATTCATGCATGATGATTATACTGTATTTTCTGCCTCAAACAAATGAACTCAAGATACTCTATAGGTTGCTCAGTGCATTTTTTTCAATACTGTCTACAATAAGCATGGTGAAATGATAAGTCTGTGGAGATTTCCCTAATATCCAGATAGCTATTGTAATTTGACTTTTTAAAATACTGCCACATACTACCAAAACGTTTTCATCCTATTTACCTTTGGCCAGAGGCTGGTAGCCATTACAAGTTAACAGTTATTACACAAGTAAGATAAAATTTTATCAAGGTTAATTCTTGTGCCTCTAGTCATCTAAAAGTTATTTATTTGCTGTGTGCTAGTCGGGTAGATCTTCTTTAATCAATCAATAGAATTAGAGACTTCAAAAAGGACTCAGCTAATGCCCTTTAGACATTTATTCTACATTTTGGTTAATCATAGTTGGGAAGTGCCAGTCTCTCTCTGTGTTGACTATAGAGGGAGCCTTGACAACTCAGATAGGAGACTAGATTCTATATGATTAATATTAGTGAGCTGAATCCCACCCTTAGTGAGATTAGAAAAACAGCAGTCTGATGCTTTTTAATGCCTTCTCTTCTAATCCTTTGATGAAAGTCACATGAACATATTAGAACCACAGAATCATAGAATGTTAAGGATTGGAAGGGCTCTTAAGGATTCTTTAGTTCCAACCTCCCTGCCATGGACAGGGTCACCTTCCACTAGACCAGGATGCTCAAGGCTTTGTACACTTCCAGGGTTGGGGCATCCACAATCTCCCTGGGAAACATGCTGCAGTAGCTCATCACCCTCACAGTAAAGAAATTCTTCCTAATTCAACCTAAATTTTCCCCCTCTGTTTCTACCTGTTACTTCTTGTCCTATTGCTACAATTCCTCATGCCGTGTCCCTCTCCGGCTTTCCGGTAGGTCCCCTTCAGGTCCTGGAAGGCTGCTGTGAGATGTCGATACAGCCTTCTCTTCTCCAGGCTGAACAGCCCCAACATTCTCAGCCTGTCTTTGCAGGGGAATTACATCAGTCTTCTGATCAATTTTGTCTCCCTACTCAGGATTAGCTCCAACAGTTCCATGTCCTTCTTATGCATTCCAAGCGGATAACTTTAAAAGTAAAATTTACTTAAAAGTAAAATTTAAAATATACATAACCATAAACCGTGCTGCTTTGACAGATGTATTTTGTCAGACAAGTAACCAAAATTCTTAGCTATTTGGTTTAATCCTCAGTATTCTCCTCATCTCCAGGTAATTTTGAAGTCCTTAAAAAGAGCTTTTGTAAGGATATAAAATGACAGAGATTATTCCAGTTTTGGCTTCAAGAGTTGTGTTGGAAGGATAGTAACTTTACATGTGAATAGTACATAGACCAGGCCATATCTCTCTGGATTTTCACTGAAATATCTATTTTTCTTTACCATTCTGTACATCTGAAAACTATCAAACACAGCTGATCCACTCATCTATGAAAATGGTGACATAGAGATGCCTAAACTTCGGTTTATGAAGATGTGAGAACTTTGGATTGTGAGCCTTATGAAGAGAGGCATTATTTTTCAATATATTTATATATATAAAACACTGTAGAATAAGAATATATAAAGGGTCCACCATATCAGTAAATTGTGCTTGGATCTTATGTGTTAAGAGTGAAACATCTGACTTTTATCACTGATGTCACTGTAAAAGTATCAACAGAAGAAGAGGTAGGATTTGTCTGACCAGAATTAGATGTCAGCGATGTCTATCTTTTGAACTTTTTGTCTAGACTCCTTTTGTAATAAATGAGAGAGAAAATGGCACTTCTAGATATGATTTGCTTAAGTATAAGGTAAATATCTAAATGTGAAATGAATCATTCCCTGTAAATTCTCTGTCTTTTTTGACTTGAGTGAGCCCAATACGAGTAGCTCAGATAGAGAGGCTTATGAGGTAGAATTAGGTGAGATTGATCATAAGCCTTGCTGAGGCATTCCAATTTCATTATTAAAGGTGGGATTTTTAGAGAAGCTAATCAGCGTTAAGGCAATGGGAGGAACGTTAAATCTTACTAGTCCCTGACAAGCAAAATCAATCACTCAGCACTGAAGTGGCAGCTCTCTGGAACAGACAACTAATGTCAGAAGCTTTTGATGGGGCGCTGACATGTAGTAAAGAAAGATTTCCAAATGGTAAAACAACTACCAAATTGTTTGCTCCACTCACCTTCTGAGCAGACATTTGTATTTTTTATGACTTCCATATTATCTATAGACCTCTCCATAGACCTCAAAAGAACTGGTTGGTTACGGACAAAGGAGGAGCCTGTCACAGACTGGAGGATGTTAGTGAGTCAGGAACAGGAAATAGTGTGGGGGTGAAGAGATTTTGTTTTGTTTACACACATACATGGAAGCATTGGTCAGTTGAAACAGAGTCAATGTATTTTATTCTAAGTCACTTAAACTTAATGTGCCAAAGAATTTGCAAAAAGGATGATTTTGGGTTTTGTTTTGTGTTTTGTTTTCTGTTTTGTCCAGTTGAAGAGGAGAAGTGATAGACCAACATGGTGAGCACCTGGCATCAGGCTGAGGTTAATCCACCACAAGGATTGGCTTTGTCTTCTTTTGTCATTTGTCTTCTTAACTAAGAAACCCTGAAAGTTTAATGTTCCTTTAAAAATTGTGTGGCAGTATCGCTGTTTTAGGGCTGAAGAACTTTTCATATGAATTACCTGAGATTATATCTTATGTATGATATGGGCTGAACAGTTCCACTGTTGTAAAATCAGACGCCTGTAACAGGAACATTAGCATTGTAGCACTGTGCATTTAGAAAAGTCTGTTGGCTTCAAATCACCTCCCTTTTTCTTTCAGTTGTTAATGGGAAAATCCTCTTTAAAAAAAAAAGAAATTAGCATTTTGGTGACCTGATGCTTGATTTTGCATTTTGTTTTTATAATGCAAATAAAAAAAATCTCGTCTTGTAATTTCTTTCCCAAGACCTCAATGTATCTTTGAGACTCTTAGAGAAAGACATCTAACTTTAACTTTGCTCTCAAGTGACAAAGGTCAAATATATCCTTCTAATTAGTTGTTAATTTGCAGTCAGTTAAAAATAAAAATGGACATGCCCTCTCCTACCTGAATATATCTCGTATTGACTTCAAACTCTAGATTTCTTTTTACTCATTCAGGCGACACTTTTATTTGTAAAAAGAGAAGTTTGGGCACATTTTTGCTGTTTACAGCAAAAGGGGGGTGTACAAAAGAGGAATCTGCTCTCTTGGAGGGACATTGTGAAAGGGCAAGATACTATGAAAATTATTAGACACTGGAGCAGATGTCCAGAGGGGACAATGTAGTCCATCCTCCCACGCTGGAGGGATGTAATACCCATCCAGACACAGTTCTGGGAATCCTGTTCCACCTGGGTCTGCTTTGGGCATGGGGCTGGACTAGAGATTATTGTTTGGTCTGTTCCAGCCTATGTGATGTGCTGATTCAGTGACACATATCTGACCTTGGGTTAAGAATTCATGTTGTACACATTAATCATTATTATTATTTCCACTGTGGGAGCACCAGTGACTCCAATATTTAGCACATCCAGTAGGGCAGTAGGGCTGGTCATTTGCAGGGCTATCCTTTCAAACCTATGAAGCAGTAAAGGAAAACTCAAGAAAACTCCTGTAGGTAATCAGTTGCAGACAAAAACTGACATACCAAGAATGAACAAGACAGCTTGAAAAGTGGAAATATGCCTGGAAGGCATTCTTTAAACAAAACAAAACAAAAAAACAACAAGAAAACCCACCTAATTCTTTATGTGATAGCAAAAAAAGGAGCTAGAGGAGAGAGTCAAAAAGGGAAGCCTGGAAAAATGGTTTTTGCAGCAATACTGTGAATAGTTTCTATTAAGAGCAGCAGAAAAAGGTTGTAGTGGGTATCTTTTTGTTGTGTCCCCTGCCCAGTTGTTGTCTGGCAGGGGAAAATTACAAAGTTTGTGAGTGCTGGCCTTTCAGGAGCTTAGCTTCATGATTTCTCACAAAAACCTGTAGTTTCCAGCCGGCATAAAAAGACCAAAAAAGCAACTCAGACTTTTTCCACAGGCTTTATTATCATCCGTGAAGGGGTCAGGCTACAAATCCAAAGATGGGGGATCACACATGTACTTTTATAGGGTTTAGGAGGATCACAAGTGAACCAATGGAAAACAGGGTTAACACATTTTGGCCAACTACATTTTCTTTCTTTGTTTGGGACAACCAATTATAAAGAACCAAACCTAACCAATAATATTCTAAAAAGATAAGAAGAAGAGCTTGCATTTTTCTAACATGAGTCAAGCTAAGCAAGTAGTTTTTCTTATCGCAAAGGAGATTCCAGGCGACTGTCGCAGGGCTGTTTGCAAAGGGATTCATCTCCTCTACAGTAGGGTTTGAAGTCAAAGATTAAAAAATTGGTAAAAACTTATAGCTTTTTAGCTCCAGAAATAAGATACAAAATGGAAACCTGTTCTGTTTTTTTGACCTAAAAAACTTGTTTGCATCACCTGCCTGTGTGACAAGTTTGGTGATCCCATCATTCTCAGCAGTTGTAAATGAGGAAAGTTGTAAGGACTGACTAGGGAAGAGAGGAGTGTATGACATGCTTGAGTCATACTGCACTTGAGCTGATAGCTATCAGAAGAGGCTAAAATTGAGAGACAAGATAAGATATTTTGGATGAAGCAGAGGTACAAATCTGTGTCTTTCCGTGGAAATATTAGTGTATTAGTGGATGAGGCTACTGAGACACAGGCAGATGCAAAGTTGGGAAAGGAGCCAAAATTGGAATTCCATACAATCACATGTGAACACACATGGTCCTTGAAAGTACAGACTAACAGAATGATTGCCAAGGGAAACATGAAAGGACAAAGCTGCTGAAGTCACTGAAGCTAGGGAAAGAAAAGAATTCAAAAGAAGAGTTTGGCTATTGTGATAAGGGCATGTGGCCAGTGAGGATGGTAAGGAGAGGGGACTGATTTTGAGCCTCCAGCAGATGTGGATCAATATAGTAATACTTACTGTAGGTTCAATTGAATAAAAAGGTGAACAGAAAGGTTCTGAAACCTCAGGTGAACTGAAAAGAGGGTGAAATCAGGGCATGACACACCTGACAGAAATTGCAGTGTGATCTTTGAGAGTGGAAATAGGGAGGAAAGATTCTGGGGTTTTTTTAATGGGAGAAAATAAAACGTAATCTTTATTGTGGAAGAAAGAGTGAAGAAGCAGGAAAAGTGATGAGAAAAGCAGGGAGATACTATACATGGATAAGAATGCATCCTGATCTGTGAGGAGTCACTAACAGGGTCGGAGGAGGTAATCAGATGAGAAATCTGATTATGAAGAAGATGTAACTGAAGCAGAGGGAAAGCAGACAAGCCAAAATGAGGGCAGAGTACCCTATCATTTGTAAATTTTTTCTTGGAATAAACCAGTGACTTTCATCTCAGAGAAACAAGGAAAATCATCTGTATAAAGGCTTATGAAGCAAGCGATAGGTAAAAAGACATCTAGAATACGTGAGTGGAAGTCTGTTGAACAGGACAAGTTGAGTTGTTCCAGCTGAAGACAGCATAATTGAAAGGGAGAAAATACATTTTTTACTACAGGAACTTGAACTCTTCACAGATCTTTCCACTGAAGATACCATACAGCACGAACAGAAGAAGCAGAGAGAACCTGGCCAAGGAGCTGGCATGCTGTGGCAGTTCACATCTTCTGTAACACTTCAGAAAGATTTCATATTTTCTTCAAGTCTTTATGAAAGACAGTGGTTATTATGGCACTCAGTGTCGCTCCTTGATGAATATACAAATTATCCCCCTAATAGGGTGGGAGCTGGCCATTTACTCTTACCACAGGTTGTAAGGAACCTTAAAAATCATCCATGTTTTTAGGCTTACTTATTGTAAGATTCTTTGATTGGTTTTGTTTTGAACACATATTGTTTCAATGAGAATGCTGTGCATGATTAAATTAAATTCCCTGCAGAAACCTCAACATATTATGTTATCACTGTACCATTGTCAGCAAAGTTTTTAATCCCTGAAAAAAGTTACTTTTTAAAACAAGATGTATATTCCAGAAGTTGTGTTCATGTTCACTTTGTATTAATAAATGTAGTGACTTCTAAAAATTGTTTGAACAGACTCTTCTGACAGTCTTGTTTCCACTGACTTGCCTACTGACCACAGGATTTTGAAGCACTGTCTGAAGACTGATAGGTCAAACACTTGATTTCCTTTGGAGTGTGGGTGTGAAACTGCAGATACTTGTATGTGATACTCCCTCTGGCTTTGTTGGAATGTGAAGAGGCTCAGTTTATAATATGGGGGGTGTTTCCTGCCTTTTTGCTCATCCACTGTTACCTCCTATGTTAGGAACAGAAAAGCACAACAGGTGGAAACATTATGCGGAATGTGCCTGCTATTTTGCTGGGAAATTCGGCCTTGCCACTACCTACCCACTCTGAAGACAAAAACAATAGTTTACATTTATATTAAAATAAGTAATCAGATTCAATTAATAATCAGATCCCATTTTTTTCCTTTTTAGGACAGCAGGTAGACTGTCTTAATTACAGGTGCAGTTACAAGACAGGCAGATAACAATGTTATCCTGTTAGCTTTCTTTTCCATTTTTCTATACATAGGCAGCCAATCATGTTTACAACTTTCTTTCAACTGTAAGTGCAGATTGTTAATCAATAGCAAGTGAAGGAAGGACGTCTAACACATTAATTGACAGCTATGAACATTTTTTTAATAGCTGGAGAAACCACAGTGGCAGATTCTGCTCATTCAAAATACTATTTTAAGATTTGCCTCTTCCATGCAAACCACAGGATTTGAGTTGATATATTTTTTAAAAACCCGCAGCTGTTAATTGAGTTATCAAGTTCTCTAAATGCTTGAACAGAGTAATCACGTGACATTATTGTTATAAATTTTGAACCACATCCTCTTTGTTCCACTTTTTGCATTTCCTTGATGTAGCCAGAATTTAACATATATAAGTATAGCAGACTACTGTTTGCAAATGGCCATGAGACAGGCATAAGGTCTGGTCCTGAGAAAATGCAGACAAGGGTGGTTTCACAGGCTGCTATTTATGTTACCTTCTTGTCACAGTACTACATGCTGTGTCATCAGCCAGATTTTGAAACCTTCCTGCAAAAGTAAAAATAATTAAATTTTCACAAAATAGCCATCAAGTATTCCTTGTTGATCTTTGTCATTTAAACTCTTGTGTTTGTTCCTCCATCTTCTCAGTGGCAAGGTTATGGCATATGCTTTGGCTTCATTCATAACCTGTACTCTAAATATTTCTGTTTTCCTTTCTGGATAACTTTGGAAAGATGGGTCTGCTAAATTTCCTGATGAATGTGGGCATGTAATACCTAGGACTCTATTCAGCATTTGATTTTTTAAGAGGCTTAGATATTTGTTTTTACCCATTTTGGCTTTCTAGCTTTCATATACATGTCTTTTGGTAGAATAAATTTTCAGCTGGAAACTGTTAGGTATCTCCTTAGGCTCTAGGTTGTTGATAATTAAATCTTGTTTAAGTTTGTAAGTATAGATGATAACATTACAAATCATTCTTTTGGATGTTCTCTTGTATTGCATGGATATATGACCTCAATGCTTAATAAAAGTGAAGAAGGTAAATTGAATTTTATGAACTGTTAGGGAAACACCAGAGAATACAACAGAAGATTCTGTATGACCCCATGATTCACTTGTTTCCAGATACTGTGTGAAGAGCTGCTGACCCCTTTGGCCCAAACCCCTTCCCCAAAAAGTGGAGAGTAAAATTGGAAAAGATGTAGACAATGGCTAAAAGAACTTGAGAATGACTTTTACAGAAGCAGCAAATAGTGCTCTTCAACGTGGAAAAGATGTTTGAGGTGGAGATGTCAGAGTCTGCTAAAATCCTGAGTGGTATGGACAAGATAGGAAATTATTAATTACATTATCTCTTCATATATAAGAATTAGAAGGCAACAAAAGCAGGTTGCAGATTCAGCCTAAGGAATAAGTGATTCACTAAGCATGTTGTTAATCTGCAGAGATGTGAAAGAGTGAGATCACTCTTTACATTGAGATGGATTCAGGCTCAGGGTGTCCCTAAGATGCAAATTTGAAATATAGAAATATCACAGATGTTGGAAGTGACCCCTTCTAGTCCAGCACTCTGCAGGGCCAGATAGAGTAGGTTGTCCAGGACTGGGTCCAGATGGGTCTCACATGTCTCTAAGGAGGAGATTTCACAGCTGCTCTGGGCACCTGCTTCACACTCTGACCACCTTCACAGTAACCTGTACCGAGTGAGAATTCCCCAGGTTTCATGCTGTGATTTCCACACTGTACCTCCAAGAAGAAGGTCCCTGCCTGATCTAGCTTGAAGGTGGACTCACCTCCAGCTGCTAATCAGTTGGCTCCCTGTAGTGCTGCATGGAGTTATTCCATTCCTGGTGCAGGACTTTGCCTTTATGGAACTTCATGTGGTTCCTCTCAGCCCATTTTTTTAGCTTGTGTACCTATAAAATCACACAGGAGTCAGGCACCTTATTCATTATCCCTAGTTTTTCACCATCTGCAAAATTGCTGAGAATACACTCTGGACCATCATTCAGCTTGTTAATAAAGGTGTTGAATGTTCTTGCTACTGATATTTGCCTTTGAGGGATAATCACTAGTAAATTACAATCTATTCAGATTTCTTACTTCTGATCACTGTGCTTCAAGTCCCATGGTCCAGCTGAATTTTTACTCATCTTATCTAGTCCATATTTTACTCATTTGTCTAAAGGTTGCTATGGGAACACCATGTCAAAGAAGGGCTGAAGTCAAAGTCTAGGATGTTTCCTGCTGTACTGTTATGCACACAGTGTGCCATTTCACTGTAACAAATGAGCTGGTCAGGCATGACCTGGTCCTGTTACCACCTTCTTCTTGTGGCTGAAAAGAGTTCTCAAGAGGATTTGCTCCTTTACCTTCCCAGGGACTAAGGTGAGGCTGACCAGTCTGTACTTTCCCGTACTTCCTGCCCTCCTTAAAGATGAGTATGATGTTTAGCTTTTCTCAATACCCTTCCATGCAGCTGATTTGGTCCCACAGACTTATATGTGCCCAATTAGCTTAAGAGCTCCCTAAGTGTACCTCCCTCTACACTCCCACTCTTTCAGTTACTAGGCAGTGGGAACTGGGCTGTCAGAGGGAGCATCTAACCAGTGAAAACTAGAGCAAAAGATCATTGAATGTCTCAGCCTGTTCCATGTCTTTTTCACTAAATGTCCTCCCTCATTAAGCACCAGTCCTTCATTTTCTTTGGCCCTGCTTTTTCTGCCATCATGGTTGTGGAAATACTTATTCCTTGCCTTTCATACTCCTTGCTACTTTCAACTCCAGTTGAGCTTTGGTTTTCTTAATTATTTTCAACTTTCTGCTCATTTGAGTAGACATATCTTGCATTTGAGGAAGTTCTGATGAAAGATGAACAGTTGATGTGGGTCCCTTTGCCCTTTAAGGTAGTCTCCTATGGGATTCTACTGAGCAGATAGATCCCTGACTAACCCAAAACTTGCTCTTCTGAAGTCCAGGGTTGTAATCCTTCTTTTTATTTATCACCTCTCAGGATTTTTTGCTCTATGATCTAATAGTCATGGCAGCTAAGTCAGTTCATCTTTAGATGAGTGACTTGCCTGTGAATATGAGGTCCAGAAGAACACCTTCTCTAAGCAGCTCCAATATAACCTGTGTCAAAAAAAATCATAATTGATGTGTTCCAGAAACCTCCTGTGTTGCTTGCTTAGTTTTGTTGTCCTTCCATCAGGCATTAAGATGGCTGAGTACCTAAATGTGCAATCATGAGGTTTCTGGATGTCTCAAAAAAGCTTAATTTATTTCATCTTCTTGATCAGGCAGACTTTAGAATGTTTACCACAGCATCACCTGTGTTGGTCTGTCTTCTGGTTCTTAGTCATAAGGTCTTGGCTGGTTCTTCACCTAGTCCAAGACAAAGCTCCATGCACTTTTGCCACTTCTTTGCATAGAGTATAACCCCTCCTCCTTGCTGTCTCAGCCTGTCTTTCCTGAAAAGCCTGTATCCATTTACTGCAGCATTCCCAACCCATGAGCTATGACACCATGTCTCTGTAATCCCAATGAGGTCACAGGTCTTCAACTGCATGAACTGCTAACTCTTCTTGTTTGCTCCCAGGCTGTGAGCATTTATGTGCAGGCACTGAGATGGGCCCCTAGCCATGCTGCTCTCCCAGAGGGAGTGTGATAGCCTCCCCACTCGTGTTGTCTCCCAGACACTTCCTCAAATTGCTGGCTGCAAGGGGAGTATTTGGAAAAGTATCATCATATGCTTGTTCCATTTTTGTACTCTTCCCCAGCCATCTGCTTTTGATCACAGACCTTGGTGTGTACCTAAAGAACTGCCACCAGTAGGAGGGATTACGTCTGTTAAATTCGGATGTCAGGACCAGGACATGAACCCAAGTCTCCACAAGAAAGCCAGAAAATTTGCTGCAGAAAAACTGTCTTTGAGCCTCAGACCTCCACCCACTCTTGGCAGCCACCCAAAAGTGGATACTGGGCTACACAGACCTGGTACTACCATGCACATGCTCTTGGGTTGGTGCCCAGAGCAGATACAAAAACTGAATTATTTCTTTTGTTCCTTTGCCTTTTAAGATAATACTTGATTTGGAACTGCTAGAATTATTGCTAGGTGTTTTTCTTAATTGTTCCATAACTCAATCTTTTTGATGCTGAGTAGTCCTCCGATCTTTGGTTTCATGCTAATTGAGCTGTCCTCTAGAAAAACAGTGTTGCCAGCAATAATTGAGTCTCCTAAAGTGCTGTGCTTGAGCTAGGCAGTGTATGTGCTGCAGCAAATCCTGTCTTTTTTGTCATAATGAATGAATGGCAAACCCAGCAGAAAATGTGAAACAACAGTTTGCTATTAACAGAGTCTATGTTAAAACTATTAACATGTGCTCACCTTGATTCTACCTTAGGCTGAACCTATAAAGATATTTTTTCTAGTCATGAAAATTTCATGACTGTTTTAGGCTGCAAAAATTTGGTTAACACATGACTTTCTGAATTAAGTCTTGCTTGATCATCCTTCTGCTTTGTTTCTTTCATGTCAGGATGATATTTCTTGAGATTTGTTATATACATGATACGCAAGAAATACTGCAAAGACATAAGTAATTTTTTCAGTATTAATTTGATTGTGATGTTTCCTTACTCTTCCGTAAACAAAATAAGATTGATGGAACAAACCAAAAGTAAGTGTCAGAACCTCTCCAAACAACTGTTGATTAAGAAATTACATTATTAAAGTGCTAATAATATTTCATAAAGCACAGACTTGTAAATGTTTACTAGGGCTAGTAAAAAATAACAGACAATATCAAATGTATTTTAAAATACATTTACAGTTTAAAATTTATGGACTCTGGTTATCGAAGTAATGGCTTTTGGAGACAGTCCAAATGTCTGCATTGTTAATAAAAGATGTCCTCAGGTCTATCTCACTAGATCTTTCTCTTTCATTCATTATTTTGAACATGCAAGCTGGGCTCCAAACCCATACAGTTCATCACTTTTTGATCCTCCCTAAACTTCTGCTCAGAATTTCAAAACAATGGGTCTTTTTCCCCCTAAATTTCACACTGTTGAACTTATTCTAAGCAGTCTCCAGAAAGGGTGGTGGAAGTACCTCATCTGATAATGAAGAAGCTGCCCTCAGCACCTCTTGTACAGCATGCTTGGGCAGGTCTTCCTCGCAGTTGTACCTCATGAACAATGAGTGGAATGAAGAATAATGCAGAAATGAGTACAGAAGTACCAGAGCTGTGCTTGCCTTGCTTACACCATAATCCACAAGCCCTGAAACCTGTACAGAGTGGTTACTGGCCTTCCAGCTCCAATTCTTCCACTCTACATGTCCACACTGCTTGCTCACGTGGAAAAAGCATCAGTAGTCCCCCTTTTAGAGGTACCTTTCTCATCTCCCATCTTTTTAAACTGGCAGCTCCATCAAATCTTCTGCACTCTGTGCACTGAAGTTGAACAGATATTCTCTCATCTTCACTTCATCTGACACCTACTTAAAACTCAAGCTCTGTACTTAGAATCATTTAAAGACAGTTAAAAACATCTGAGACTTACATGAATAGGATACATTTGGGGAAGGGAGAAAAAGTCATAGCATTAAAAGATAGAATAATATGAAACTAAAATAGTTTTAATTAGTAGAGACAATCCAAGGTACACTGCGAAATTCAGATGTCATTTGTTTTTGGAAGGTACATAAATCAACACAAATGGCCTAAACAAAAGGTCATAGAGCCAGTGAGAAATTTGTGCACAAAGTAGATGAAGAATACCTTGACATAATAATTTTGCATCTCAATAGCAGACTGAACCTCCTCTGGTGTGTCTTCCTCTGCTGCAGACTGTTTGTGCAACAGGAACAATGTTTGAGATGAGATATTTCAGTTCTTTTTCCTCAGTTTCCAGAGTCCTGACAAATATAAACTGCATACACTTTATGTGTCAGGGGGAATATTGTATAAGGTATCACAACCTGATTATTTACCTACTATTTATTTAACTTTTAATATTTTCATCTCCGAGAATCATTGGTATTCCTCAGAGTCTAGGAAATGGATTTTTAATTAGATACCCAGAAAATTATTGTGGATGACAGATGTGAAGGTGATTTTAGTATTCTGTGTGACTTCTGGCCAATGATTTTTGCACTGTATTTTAAATCAGGGTCTAAACTCAGGTACAGTCAGTCCTCTGGACAGTAACTGCTCTGTCTAATCTGGCTCTGATCACGGGAGAGAAGACAAGGAAGAGTGAGGTGAGTGGGGACAGTAATTTCAATGGGAGCTTGCTTGGGAAGTTCTATTTCTTCTTTCTGGAAGGACAGCAGGACTGAAACAACAATTAGGTGTTTCTGCTCAACTAGTATTGAGAAATTTCTTCCAGAGCTGAGAGAGATAAAGGACTCTAGAGTTAAATTAAGTTTTCCTTCATTTCTTTAATGAAGTTTTCATTAATTTCAATTGAATATTTCCTATTACCAGGATGACACTGACAAAAAGCATGGTGATAGGGAGAACTGTATTTGTGTCTCAAGAGCTACTTCTCCCTAGCTTGCCTGGGGAGGCAGAGCCCTAGAATCAGCAGACAATTTTGCCCCTCAGCTGGTAGACGAAGCTGGTACGGAGGCAGGAGATATTCCTTTGGTTGCAATGACCTTTTATTTCCATCCATTCCCAAATTATACACTTACCACATATAAGCCTGAACTGTAGCTTGTCTCAAAGAACTGAGCTGAGAACCTGAGTTTGGCAGGTTTGGGGGAGGGATATAGGGGACAGTCAAGATTAGATTCAACAATGTGAATGCAAATTGAGTTACATTTGGGTTAAAGAACTGAATCAAAAGTAAAATGTAATGAAAATATGAAAGATTAATTGATACCAAAGCTAAATTAAGTGGTTCCTCTTAATCCTGTTCAGATAAATCTGTACAAGTGTTGTTTACAGTCTGAATTAACCTGCTATAGAGGTTGCATGTTGGGTAGCTGTGGTAACGACTGTTCTGTGCTTGATGTAAAATGCTCTGTTGAACATCAGGATGTAGCAAAGTGGGCTTAGCATCAGGATTAAAATGCTACATAGTATCTCCAGCATAAAGGATGGGCACATGAGGCAAGTGAATCTGGAAAATATTGTATGGTATACCATTATGCCAAGCTTGAGCATCCTTAAGGAGGCCGGAAGCAGCAACATGCAGGAGTTCAAACAGATTAGGGCTTGAATAACACAAGCCCCAGAAAACCAAGACAGATGAAATCTGTATTTACAAAAATAAGGCCAAGGACTATTGCCACTCTTAGGTCGTGTAACATCTACAGTGCTGTTTTGAAGAAAAGAAATATATAGTACTAAAGTGCAAATGGTGATGTAGAAGATGATGTAAACATAGGAAAGGGCAAATAAATATTACAAATTAGCCATGAGGGAAGGAGTAAGGAAGAAAAAAGAAATCAGAAACATTTATTCCTTCATCTGGTTATATGAGAGGACATTTTAGTGAAGAAGCAACAGTAAATTTGTGAAGTTGTTGCAAAATACAGTGCTGTGATAAAGTTACAGGTGGGAAGAAACAATGATTCTAATTTAAAGTCTTTCTGTTACTGTGTTTTAACTGCCAGGGTGCACGCTTGCATTATTCCGTAAATGTATTCTGTGCTTCAGTGAAAGAGGTAAATGACATTGCTTTACACTATGCAATGGGAAAATGAAATAATGATATACAAATCTGCCATTTTCACTGTTGTGAAACAAGTTATCACCCTTGCTTGCCGTGTGGTAACTTATTGTTGTAACCAAACTCTGGAAAGGATTGAAGTAAGCCGTTGGAATTTGGGTCATAATTATTGAGATGCTACTAAAATGGGCTATCACTGCTTTTCCTCTAAAATTTTCTGAGGTTCTACTCTTATTGCCAGTTGCCCTCAAAACTCTTCATTCTAGGCTTTTCATTATCAGAAAGGTGAAGACAAACTGAATCCTTTACTGTTGCTTAGTGTTTTAATGATTATATGGGGATTTTTTTTCCTGACTTTTGTGATCCTATCACCTGGAAAGGCAAGGACCTTATTATGATTACCGTCTGTCAGGCTATACAGAGAGGATAAAGAAATAAACATGTTCATGACTGGGCCATTTTTATATATATACAGGCAGACTGATCCTACTGATTTCAGTGGTATTATTTCTGTATTACACCAGTAAAAGTGAGATGAAATTTTGTGACATCTCATCTCTATACCACTAAAAATTACCTAGACCCCTTTCCTGGATAAAGTTTGTATGTTGCAGTCTTAAAAGGACGCCTGTCTTTACAATTGACATTAGAGTGTCTTTTCAGTCTGAGTGGTCTATTCCTCCACAAGCTAGCTGGAAATATTTCTTTTCCAGAGAAGCGTATGATCTGGTTTTGAGATTGATAAACCTCATGGGGTAGCTCCTTTCTGGTTAAAAGGTTTTTAGAATATCAGCCTGGAGAATCTGCATGTAAGGGAGACATATGGGAGCTATAAACTGAACTCTCATTCACTTTTTTGAAGGTTCTATGTTCTGCTGGCTTGAGGGAGCCATGTTTTCAGAAAGTAGGAGGTGTTGGGCATTTGAAAATTGGAATTGTTTTAAGACTTCACAAAAATTATAAAAAAGTTTACTGGTTGTTGAAATGATCCAAACAAACTGTAGCCAGGTATGCCTAAAAATATTTCCGAACCTCAGATGCATTTCAACTAATATGTTGCCTTTATTTTTAAAAGCTAAATGTAATGCTGCACATTTTACTCGGGTAGTATTGAATTACAAACAAATAGTTTTCAAACAGTAACATATTATGTCAGTTTATCTCTTTTTAGAGGTAGGAAAGGCAGAAGAGATGATAAATAATTTTGTGAAACTTGACCTACTTATTATATCTTTCTATGTTATGATTATGAATGTTTGTTCTAAGATATTCTACCTTATTTTAGCAACACGAAGTTACAATTTTTCTCTGAATTTTGTGTCACATCCTGCATTCAAAATACCTTACAAAATACCTAATACCATCACTAAACTATGGTAAAATATCTGTACCTGTACTCTGGCAAGAGAAAATGCGGACAAAGCACTGTGGGTTTGGGTTTTTTAGCTTGCAGTTTTGTACATGTTGCCCACTCTGATCTGAAGTGCCCTTCATGTCTAACAGTGCTACAGTGAGCTCAGTTGCATTTAGGGCTTACTTCAGTTCAAACTAAATCAGTGCTAAAACTCAGAAAATTCTCTAAGCATAGGATAAAACCTTTAGACAGGCATGGTTTGGATTTGAGATTTATCTAAGTCAAAGGAGTGTAAAATAACTGGCACTGGTTTAAGAAACTGGAGTGTTTAAAAATACACTGCAAATCATCTGTGGGTCATCTGGCATTTTAAAGGACAACATAATGTTGACTAGAACACAGACAGACATATCAATATCTTTGAATTTACTTCAGAAATTCAGGCCCAGTCCTGTATCTTATGACTGTGAAATTAAAGCATATTTGCAGTGCTGGCAAAGAAAAACAGATCCCAGGTAAGACTGACTACTGTGCTGCTTACCTTGACTTCTGTCTCAAACATTTAGCCACTTGTTTTGTTAGTCTTCATTCAAAGCTTTATCCTGAGGCCCTTGCATAGGTTTTCCCCCATAACCCTGAATGCAAAAATGTACACCTCCTGTTGCAGGGCTGCATCTTCTGCTCTGTGCCACCTGAAGGGTACAAGGACAAAATTTCCTCCTTTCTGCAAAAGCAACTATATCAGCAGAGTCTTATCTTGCTATTGAAGGCCAATATCCACCTGAAAAAGAGTCTTGGGATTTTCAATAGTAATAATAACAACAACAATAGAAATAACAACAATAACACATAATTAGGAACACTTTCTTATTTGGCATCACTTGCAGATCAATGCTATGGCTATCAAAGCAATCCATAGAGTCAGTGCTGCCATAATGCAAACATTGCCACTGAAAAATGCAGAAGCATCATTTATTACTTCTATTAAGTTCTGGTTACACTTAAGTTCTGTACTCTTATGTGAACTCTCGTTCACTTTGCTCAACTCTGCTCACTTTGTAAGATCTGACAAGATCTCACACCTCTCTGGTGTGGCGATGGGCAAATGAAAGAAAACACAAATATAAATCTGGGAGATTTCTCTTTGCAATGGTAATGCTTTAAGGAGAAGCACTATGCTGCAATTATCCCATTTGAATTTTCCTTTTCCAGTCTCTCCTAATAAGGATCACTCATATGAGCTAAGTATTGCCTTCAGTAACCATCCTTGCATTATTTATAACCAACTCAATTCTGCTTGCTAGAACAAGACTCCTCCTTTAATATGAAAGGGCAGATTCAAGTAACAGTCCTTCATGAGTGCATATACAATAAGTTTTTTCCAGTAATTGGTCTCAAAATACATCATCCGTCTCATCACCAAATCAACAGGATTTGGAGGTTGCTCTCCTACTCAAATGCTAAAATGTAGGTAAAAGCCTGGACAGACCAGCAGGAGAAAAAGCTGAGACAACAGAATTTTCTATTAGCCATGGTACACATCCCAAACAGCAGGAACAAGGAGACACAAAGCTGTCTAATTCTCTTAAAAGAATAAACACAATATAGAATTTTTAAGGTTGGAACAGACCTCTAAGATCATTGACTCCCACCATTAACCCAGCACCACTGTATTCACCTGCATGTAAAAGAACATCAGAAGCTGAGATCAGTGATAGAGGCCCATAACTCTGGACATAATCCTTCAGCTCCTAACCCATTTTGGTGCAGTCTGCATCCCCAGAGCTAGACTCTAAAGGATGTGTGCTCACCTTAAATTTTTCTGCTGTTTTTTAGATTACCAGGAGTTAGACACATGGGCTATAGAAATAAGTATTTCTAATTATAAGGGGATCATTTTGGTAGCCAGAACTATAGTAAACTTACTTCTTCTTCATTTAATATACCTAGATAAATAGCTACTGTATTGTAAGAAAAACTCTATATAGTCAATGATAGAAAGAACAGGTTGCAGAAAATCTGTGCTTACTTCAGACTCGTTTGTTTACATGAGCTCTGAATAATTGTCAGCTTTATTATCTTTGTGGAAGATGTGACTAACTTAAAGTATTTTTTTTTTGCACAACAATTATTTTTTTAATGATATCAAAGTTGACCTCAGTTCTGATGGAGAGCGTAACTGGAGACGTGTCTGCCAAACTATGGTCACTCACTTGTATTAGAGAAATTTCCTTCTCATGAAATTCACTTCCCTCACTGCACAGAGCTAATTTTTCCTGTGTCATGGAGACATGTTGTATTGACACTCCCTTGGGACAGGGTTTTCTCTCAAGGGAACAAACGTTCTTTCAGAGGCTTTGGCGGGTGTAATGTGTGTATATTTTCTACAGGTAACACACTTATTGGCTACCACCTACTCATCGACAAGAGAAAAGTCTTCTAGGGCTTTAACACAAGAACAAGCAATATTTAACACCTACGTCAAGCACTGCTTCCTTCTCCTTGGACACCACTGGAACTTTGGATATCCTCTGACATGCCCAGAGTGAGAGGCAACAGTTAGATCTCCTCCTACAGAGCTGAATCAGGCCACTGACTTGTGAGCTGTGCACTTCCAGATCCTTCAGAGACCAGATCCCAACCTCTTTGGCAGAGACACTGCAGGACAGATGCAGGTGCCCGTTCCTTAGGTGTGTTGACTCTTTTTGGGCAGCGGAACATGGCATAACACACTTGCAGCTGAAGCATGTGAGGCTGAAAGCCTTGGGTCAGGCCAATCCTTCACCTCCCAGCCAGGAGGACTATCTGCTTGCCCAGCCACTTTGTGACCCCAACCTGCCATGGCAGGGGAGCTCAGAGAGTGCCTGCAGGGTGTGTGAGAATGAGACTGCAGGCGCTGCTCTGGGGGGGGGGGGCAAGGACCACTTCCCTCCCGAAGCCTCTGGCAGCTGTGACCGCAGGTGCTTGGGCTGCACAAGCAGAAACATGTGAGAGTGCAGCCTGAAGAGCTTCATTTTCAGCTGACTAACCTCTTTACTTGGCAAGAAACAACGTTTCCTTGTATTTTTTTTTTTAAAGAGAGTGAGAGAGTGCATAAGAGAGAAAACTGTTTTCCTCCTCAGCATCTATTCTGAAGCCTGTAGAAGGCTTTAAAAACTGTCTTCATGTGTAATAGCATCTTAGAATGAGAGTATTTTCTTTTGTGGTAGAAACAAAGAGATTGAGGCTTTTGAGCAGGCATTTAAATGGTGGGGTTTCACCTTTTCTGAAGGAAATGCATAGCGAGAATGCCCAGTCTATTTCTTCCTCCCTGCTCCTCCCAGCTCATCTTTGGTCTCTAGGAAATATTTGAATCAGCAGTGCCAGCAACTCCCCCGCTGTCTTTGCCTATCTAGGATGATCAGTGGCAGCTTTTGTTTAAAATTTCGGGATTTAAGATCCTTTTCTTCAGCAAATGAGAGGTATTTTGTAATTTGTATCCTAACAAATCCTCAACCCTCCAAGATTTTTCTCCTAGTGGGAGAAGGATTTTCCTGGTTTTCTGCTCTCTCTTTTAACCAAGTGCATCAAACAAATTTAGCACTGCTTCTCAGAGAGTTAAATTGGATTTGTTCAGATGGACACTGTTACAGGCCTCCTTTATAGGTAGGATTAATTTTATTAAAATATAATCCTCCCATGCTAACATTATCCCCTTCAGATATTCTCTTTTAATCTTTTGCAAAGTAGCATTAAAACAGTTTCTGGGATTTATTAGGAATTATATTAAAATACAGACACACCTTTCAGGCTACAACTGCTGAGAAAAAGCAAAACTGGGATTTCCTTTACTTGGAGACCCACTCTGAGCCAATTAGATGGGAATGGGCAAGATGCATTTGCCCCAGTTCCAGCAACATGATAATTAGAGGAGCATGAAGTAGTCCTGTGACCACTTAGCTGCTTTCCTTCTGAGACAAGGGTGCAATTTATTTTCTTCTTCTCAGTCCTGGAAATCAACTTGTGTTGCTCCACTGCCTTGATTTGAAGGAAGGTCTACAGATGCTTCTGTGATTTTCCATTTCACCCCCCGTGCAGCACAAGGCCTATGCACCACTTAAATCCTCATCAAAATAGGGCTTAGGTAATACCTTTGGCAGAAAGGCAAGTTCCACCCACATTCCTCTGTGCTCATCTGGGCTGGAGAATCAGAACTGGAAAGCTGCATGTGTGTGGTTTTTTTTTACCACTTGGAACTAAATACTTACTGTGCACCTATTTCAGCTTTGCTTCTGGCTCTGGTCTTTCTGCAAAGCCAAAAACTACACCAGTGAAATCTGTTTATGTTATAAATTTAGAATTCCATCTTAGATTTGAAAGAAATAAAATAGAGAAATCCTTGGCATTCATTAATCTTATACTGAAAGTAAACGGAGAGACCTCTCAATTATATTATTAACCCCAAAAGAGATTCTCAAGTTTCCCAAACCCCAACAGTCCATTATGAAACATATACATGCTGCAAAAAGGTAAGTAAATCTCTTTTGACTGGCTTCCAGATTTTTGATAAAGCCCTACAATATATGCACTTTACCATTAATGGTACCATATTAAAGTCCACCCATAAGTGAGAAAGAAAGGACAATTAAATGTACATAGTAAAGTAAAAAGCAAAGGCCTGCTAACAAATCAAAATAGAGAAGAACGTAGGTGTAAACAGAAAAGCAGTGTGTTTGGAATTATTTAATCTTTTAGCAAAAACGTAAAACCTTGGTAGTAATATTACACATTTCAACATGTATTAAGCCCTGAAGAAAATAAAATACTTTGTCTGGTTTTGCGAACGTCGTGTTGCCTAATGTTGTAGTACCTCTGATACTGATACACCTCGCATGATCTGTGGAAAACATAACATTTCCAGTACAAAAAGCAAGGTAGCTACAGCTATTTAGGAGATCTGAGGAAAATTTGAAAAGACAGACATTGGAAAGAGGAAATGTTAAATAAGAGAGGGTGCAGCAGCTGTGTCTGAACACAGAGATAGAAGAGTTCATGTCCTGGGTCGCCTGTTCTCTTCTTTATCTTCTGCCACTGATAAAGACAGATATTCAAAATGCTTGTAGTGTCGCATTATCAATGCAATTAAATCATAAGTAAGTTCTCACTCAGTAAAATAACTTTATAGCTGTTGCTTAAGAGATCAGTTCTAAAACTGGAAAGCTCTTCAGCTGCTTTTTTCAATCTGTCATTTTGATGGGAGCGAATTCATAAAGGTCTCTGAAATTATCCTATCTACCACTATTTGCTTACCTAAGTTTTCAGCTATCCCATGTGAGCTTGGACTTAACATGCTATAAGCACTGTATTAGCAGTTCTAGTCTTGGAAAGGTCCATGCTAATGTTGGAGATTAAAATCTGCTTCATCTTCCTCTCATAATAAATATCACATTTGTAAAACAAGACTAGGAATCTCTATGACAATCCTGTTGATTGAAACACAAACTTACTCCTTGTGTCTAGTATCAGCTGTGGATCTGAAGAAATCTGTCCAGCCCCTGCTCATAATTCTTCACCGAGGAGATCATCCAGACTGAAAGTACTGCTGCATTGGATCAGCCCATTCCGCTCTCCCTTCCATCATGGAACACAATTGCAGTCATGCAGCTATGCAGCCTCCTTCAGACAAGGACCACAACAATCTGGCAGGTGCCTTACATGATGTTATCTTGGCAGGATGGAGCTGAAATCCCCAAGTTTGCCCAGCCCCTGGCATCTTTAGCCAAGACTATCTTGGGTTGCCACAGCTATGTTCTTACCAGAATCTCAGCTAACTAATTTAAAATCAGTCAAAGAGATTCTTGGCTCCTTTGCTTTACCACTTCACATTCTAGAAATAATTGCATATCTGTAACACAGCATAAAAGATATTTTAGCTGCCTTCAGAATATTTTCTCTGCTGGTTGGGTTATATTTACATTGTTACCCTGAATTCCCTGTGCACTGTTATCATTAAAACACATTGTCACCCTGTGACTGTACCTAGACATCTTTCTATAGCCCTGGAGACATAGTCACAACTCCACACCACTGGTCTGGCTACTGAAGGGCAAGTATTTCCAGGTCAGATAGTATGGCAAAGATCTTGCAGGTAGGCTTTGCTGAATCTTCCATCAGTTTGAAGAGTTATGGCCTTTATTTGTCTACTCCCCTCTTTCTCCTCAATGGTATTACATCTGGGCAAGCAGAAACAGAAGGGGACAGGGCAGACAACTGCATTTCAGAATTTGTTACAAATTTACTCGATATTCCTTTGTGTACTTATGTTCTGCCTTCTTTTTAATGAATCAAGAATGCTAATCAAATTTTTTATAATGCATGCTAGTCCATATCATCAAAGGCTGCCAAAGAAGCTGCCTTTTTTTTTTTCCCCAGCATCTGCTACTGCTAAAAAACTGTTTCATCCTGAGATCAAAAAGTCTACCTTACCTTATTGTCTATGGCAAAGATTTATCAGCTGGCTTTGTTACCTGTTTGCACTAGGAAATTACTGTAATTGTTTGGAAAATGCATTTCCACTGTGATTTATATGTATTACAGATGCACTTTTTTCCCCAACTGTGAGATATATTTGTATATGTAAGTATATATGTCTATATTAATATCCTTACTACAAAATATGTATCTAAATAATACAATAACCTATAAGAAAATTCTCCTGTATTTTTCTTTATACTCTCACTGCAAAACCACTACTTC
Organism: Cinclus cinclus; assembly: GCF_963662255.1. Taxonomy (NCBI): domain Eukaryota; kingdom Metazoa; phylum Chordata; class Aves; order Passeriformes; family Cinclidae; genus Cinclus; species Cinclus cinclus. The sequence continues at coordinate 68,140,778 of NC_085046.1, forward strand.
CCACAACAGCCAGCAGTAAAAAAAATACCCCTTTGTCTTGCACAGTTCCCTACACATTACACTTCAAGGAGAACCAACCCACCAGTTTGGCAAGGGGATGAACATGCTGTGGTGAGCTGTAAGCTGTGCACATGCAGACTGTCAAAAATGATTGACTTTGGACGAGTTCTAAAGTTACTGGAGGGAGAAAGGGAGGAAGAAAGTAAGGATTGATAGATTGTGTAATTGCATACAGTTAGAAAATCTTAAACAACAAGGCTAAATACAGGGCATGGGGAATGAAATATAAGCCATTCAATGAAAGCTGTAGGAGAGAGATGAGAGAAGCTCCAACAGGCAGAGACATCAAGGTAAATGATAAGATGTTGAACATTATCATAAATGGAGAATTTGCACTGCAGGTTAATCTGCTGGTGTTTAACTCTCAGCTACTAAAAGGATAAGGGATGAACTGATAAGGTTTTAGAAATAAAAACTGTATTTTCACATCTCTGCAGGTGAGGACACTAGTGATATTTCTGGGCTGCTGTTGTGCTTTTAAAGGTAATCAAGTCATGGTATTAAAGGTAGTGATTTCTAGCAATCCTATTCATTAGCATAACTAAAATAAGTTGGAAAAGAGGAACTCCCCAGAAGCAATGCTATTCACATTGCAATTGAGAAGAAGTTAGAGGAAAAAGTATACTAAATAATTAGATTTAAATACTAAATTGTATAAAACACCATTAAACAAAAATGAAGTGTAACACAAAATTAACATTTCAAAGAATGAATTTTCTTATTTTTAATGATTCCCTCAACCAGCTTTAGATATTGTTCTTTCTGGCACTAAGCAAGAGATGCACTGCATCTGCAGGAACAGACTGGTCCCAAACTATTTGGAGGTGATTATTTACATCTGAATCTGTGCTTTCTGGTGCATCTGAATCTGGCTTAGCCAGCCCTATGGGCTTGCAAGGCACTCTGGAGTCATACCCCAAGAACATGTCATTGACCTCTCCTCTCCTCTCCTCTCCTCTCCTCTCCTCTCCTCTCCTCTCCTCTCCTCTCCTCTCCTCTCCTCTCCTCTCCTCTCCTCTCCTCTCCTCTCCTCTCCTCTCCTCTCCTCTCCTCTCCTCTCCTCTCCTCTCCTCTCCTCTCCTCTCCTCTCCTCTCCTCTCCTCTCCTCTCCTCTCCTCTCCTCTCCTCTCCTCTCCTCTCCTCTCCTCTCCTCTCCTCTCCTCTCCTCTCCTCTCCTCTCCTCTCCTCTCCTCTCCTCTCCTCATTCCCTCTCACCATCCGAAGTGTGTAACATTTATTCTAGGTCAATGGGAGGCAGCTAAATGCTGTGGGTTTAGTTCCAGTGGACTGTGGGTGGATGGGTGGCTGTTTCAATCCATATTTCCCAGTCTCGTGATATGATGGTGACATGGATGCACCGTGTTGACAGAACCAGCCTCCAGGAACAGAGATGTGTTTCCTGTGGGAACAGAGACTGACTAGCTAGGGACAGCTGAAGGGATTGGCTCTTAATATCTGTGAGACAAAATTATGTCTTCTCAGAGCTGCCCTAATGAGTTGGAGGACCAGGGAGAAATCCTGATGGGATACATCAGGAAATACATGACTTTTCAGTGGGCTCAACTAAGAGTGTAGAAAACTGCCTAAGAGTAGGGGAATTATAGGATGTTTTGATGGAAGCTTAGGTGTAGGATTTGAAGAAAAGTTTTGCACTAGGGCATCTGTTTTACTAGAGGCTGAGGTGCAAACAATTTTGAGGAACAGGGAGTGGGTAGCATAGTGAAATCTTTCAAGACTGACTGCAATGAAAGACAGTCCTGATCTGAAAATATTGAGAGCTTCTGTTTTGAAGAGCCCTTTTCTTGGTGGTTTTAAGTATTTTGGTTTTACTTACTTTGGGGAGGTGGCAACTGAACTACCATAAAGCAGAATCATCTCATTTCACTGATGAAGAAACAGATTCAAGAAAGACAAAAGTGGTTTGGTTGATTCAGCCTTGACAGCAGAATCTGACTGCAGACAAGAAAAGAGAAGTTTCTGAGGTAAGGGACTAGCCTACAATGAGAACAATTTGGATTTAATTCTTCAACCTTCATTCACCGGTTTCAGCCATTCACCCTGTTCTCTCACAGCCTGTGGGTGACTTAGTGTTCACTTTCTCACTATTGTCTTCACTATTGATGGAACATAACAATGAGATTCAACATAATTTCTCTAGATCTTCATTCCTAATGCAACATAATGAGGCTATTATGAAAATAACTTCTTCATCCATGTTGTGAAGAGATGAGAGAAACCAATAAAACAGGCAATGCAAATTCCAAGGGAAAAGATGGCTGATTAACATGAAACCACATAATCCTCTAAACAGCTTTGTTTATGACTGTCCTGGTGCTGAATATAGTCTAGCTCGTAAAAGCAAAATTTATAAATAAAGAATGCAATAGTTTTACCAGAATTTCTAAATTCACTTACTATTACATTGTGTCACAACTTGAAAGTCCTCTGTCAGATAATGTGTTGAGTGATTATTTCACTGCCATCATATAAAGACATACTCGAACTGTCTCTCAAGTTAAAATATTTTGCTTGTATTCCTGATGAAATATAAAGAACTGGGCTCTTTTCTTGACATTCCTGGATTCTTTCCTCAAACCCTGGAACTTTCTCTTTTCCAGGCTGAACAACCTCATTTCTTTCATTCCATCTTCACAAAAGGGGTGTTCTAACCCCCTGACCATTTTGGTAACCCTGCATTGGTCTTGCTCCAACAAATCCACAGGTCTTGCCTGTGCTGGGGCCCCAGAGCTGGATGCAGCACTGCAGGTGGGATGTCACCAGAGCAGAGGGGAAGAATCCCTTCCCTTGCTCTGCTGGCCACACTACTTTGGATGCAGTCTAGGATGGGATTGGCTTTCTGGGCTGCAAGTGCACATTGCTTAGTCGTATGGAGCTTCTCATCAACCAGCACTCCCAGAAATATTCCAACAGCCAGAGAGTACTTCTAAAATAACACAATTAGGACAATAAGGAAAATCAGAGGTATCGCTACTAAAATAATGTCTCTCCAGAGATACAACTATTTGTTTCATTGGCATTGGAGCTCTTCTATACCACATCTCTTGTTTAAAAGCTAGAAAATACCTTTTTTTGCAGCTCTTAGCTTTCCCTTTTCAAGAAGGCCAAATTTAGACAAGGTACTTTTGTCCTTCTAGTTTAAATGCTAGAAAATACTCAGTATCTGCATACATTAACAAGCTTCACTGCTTAGATCTAGTCAATTTAAAACCAACTTAATTGAGTGGAAACTACCACAGGGACGCTTTATTTCAGTCAGGAATATACCAGTTTCAAGTGGTTTAAAATAAGATGAAACAACGGGAGATTAGGCTAGCATTTACACAAATGTTGCATTACCTTAATTTAAATTGGAGTCACTTCCTTGGCAGGTTCTCCCTAAAACATTGCTTTTTTTCTCAGGGTAAGCCTGACTTTATTAAGTAATAGAACTATGTAATGTAATGAACTGCCAGCCTTCAATTGGAGGTTACTGCCTGATTAGTTGAAATATGATAATTGGAGAGAAAACCCCACCACAAACATGACATAGAGAAGATTAAAGGAAAACAGTCATGGATGGGGACATGGCTTCTACCTGAAGTCTTCCATCTAGTCCTACTATATAAGAGTGAAGGAAAGAGCAAGGGAAAGAGGAAGAAATTGAGTTTTTGTTTGAAGCTATTGATAGTTCATATTACTAGGGGCAATTACTAGAGTAGTAAGCTTCCATGAGCAGAGGAACTAGCAAAGCTGGCATTCTTATGCAATTGTGTCCTATGTACCTTTTAATAATTAAGGACAGAAATCCTAGCTGCCTTACTGAGTTCTGACTCTCCCAAGTTCTCCCCCTACATCCCAGAGTATCCCTAGCTTTCCCCTATATGAGAAGAAACAGCATGTGCAATGGCTGAGATGCAGCTCCGTAGGTGTAGGTAGGTCAGATACGATGCACGCAGCAGCTGCAGGATCAGGAGGACAAGAAGAACTTGTACCTGTTGGGATCACACTGTACCATTTCCCTGAAGGGGCAGTGAGGAGAGGGTAGGAGTGCCCATTTGGCCCTCTTTCTGCTTATTTGACAATTTTCAGGAAATTCTGGTACCTTAAAAACTACAAATGTTCTTAGACTCCTTCTGATTTAGTTTAAAGTTGCTGATTGACTAAACAGATAATTGTGAAATGAAAGACATCTCAGCCATAGGCAAAGAAATACTTTGCACAAGTTTCACATATATGGTTAGGTGCTCCAGTCATTTTCATACATGTATGGTTATCATGATGTTTTGCAGGAGGGCACATTAAGAAATGGATGCATTATATTTCTTGACAAATAAAGCTTAGCTAAGACAGGTCTGTGAGGAGAAAATCAGTTTAACTTCCAGTCTTGCACCCTAACCACTGGATAATATTGGTCTTCGATATTCACTTCTGTGGAGATATAAACGAGCTCGCTTGCACCGGGGAGATGGAAAGACTGGTCATAGTAGCTTCCATGTATTTTTATTTTAGAAGGCAACTTAACATGACAAATGGGTTTCCAATTTCCAGTTGTCTTAGCTGCTGCAACAATGGAAGCACTGACCCAAGGATAAAATGTCAACAAATTTCCCAGTTACAGAACAAGACCCTTCTGGGAGACCAAACTTTACATCAATATTTGATATTTTATCAGAAGCTGAGAACCCATTTTTATCAAAAATATCAAAACATTTCTGGTTTTGGTTTTGAAATATTTGAAATGGAGTTATTTTGCAGTTTTCTAAGAATTTTTAATTAAAAATAATGGAAAGACTTATCCAAAGTTTTAAAGTTTTGTAAATTCAAATTAATTAATGTTTCCAAAATGGTTTGGGAACTAAATTTTAAAATGTCATTGTGCAAAAATTATTTGTTTACCAGTACTGATAAACAATGTTTGCAAAGGCAAAACTTTTTACAAAACTTTCCATTATTCCTTTGAAGACTCTAATGAGCACTTGATGTAATGGAAACCACACAGGGAATTTCCTGCTGTTGGCATTAATTTCATCAGAATTGTCAGCGAGCAATACCCAGGATCTTTGCTGCTTTCAATGCCATTGATTAGGGAGGAGGTTTTGCAGACCTGGCAGTCACCTGCAAAACCTCACTGGGATGAAGGGTTATACTTTGAGATGGTTTTGATCATTCCTGGCAGAACGGCAGCTACTCCTTTGACTCATGACCTTTCATCATTCCTATTCAAGAGCACTTCAGCAAAACTTCTGGGAAAGAATGTGCAATGCCCTGAACTACAATGCCAGCAATACGCTGACAGCACCCAGCTCTGAGCCTCAAGGCTGGCTTGCTCCCAGCTGTTCTACTGTTTGTAGGAAATTAGAAGCCTGCTGAATGAAAGGCAGATGGTGTGATGGACAACCCCTGATCCCTATCAGCAAGTTACACAATGTAGACTGGTAGATCTTTTCAGTACATGGAATTGTGCTTTCACTGTCACCAAATTAATTCTTGGTCTTAGTGCTTGCAGACCTTTGGAACTGAAGATGGCCTGCTAGTCCTGTCTAAAAAACTGGGAAGTAGCTATGCTGTCAGATTGATTCAACACCCTCTTGCTTCATTTCTGCATGAAAAAATTGCCAGCCAAGGGAAAAAAGATACAGATAAGTGTGGTGAAAAAATATGCAGGCACTTACTTTCCTAGTCTAATATTAAGTTAAAGATACATATACAAAAATAGCAAAAAAAAAAAAAAAAAAACTTTGAAAAAAAAGCCAAAATAAATTTCCTGAAAGTAAGAACACAGAAGTTTATTAATCAGTGAACTAAATAAAAATAATTTCTGAAATTAAAGAAACCCAGAACTACTGTCCATGAAATTAGTAGAATTGTAGGTTAAGACACAAGTTATCCTTAAAATAGTGCAATTAAAATTTATTCCTATGCATATAATGTAGTTTATCTTCTCTTTATAGCACTAGTCTTGTTGAAATGAGGAGCCTTTAACATCAAATCCACCGACTCATTGTCTTGAAAAGTGCTGTTGCATTTTTAATCTGTATTTTAGTGTAGTCTCTAGATGAGCCCAAGACTTTGCTTTTACCACCTGAAAAGAAAAAAGGTATTTCCCTTATATTTTCTCTGCGAGAATTTCTAGAAGCTCCACCCTTGCAGTTTGAGAATAAATTAAGTGCTGGATGATTAGACTTCATACTTGACAATACACTTGAGTAAACTCAGGTATTTTTAATAGGGAGTCAGGAGGCAACAAATTTCTTCTCTTCCACCAGAACTGCCTAATGGAATGCCTCTTCCCTCATGTTCAATTACCAGTTTCAGGGTTTCATACACCCACAATGTTTGTCCAGCCACAAATGGAGTGCATTTTGTATAGATACATGCTTGTAGTAAGCCAAGGTTGCAGCTACCAGGCTTGGAGGGTGCTGTGCAGGGCAATTGTTTAACTCATTGTCTCCTACGTCAGATACGTGTGGCAGGTGAGAACCAGGACATGTGTGGGAAGAATCTATTTCAAACTGTTACCCAAGGTCTGGTGCTGGGAGTCTCTGCTTCTGAATGGGGTCTGACTTCAGCTGCTGTTTCTCTTGTCGCCAGGAGGGTCAGAGAAAATAAATTAAACAGAAGAGCATTCCAAGTCCTCGTTCAGGCTATGATTGCTAAGTGGCTTTGATTCACAAACTGGTATCTACCTTTTTTCTGTGGCTCCCAGAAGGGACAATGAAGATGAATAACATGGCAGAGTGATTTATAGCTTTCATTCAGGCTTTAATGTTGTCCCCATTCTGGTGCACGATTCCTCAACATCTGAGGAGCAGGAGGAAAGTGCACAGTGTCAAACTCTGTATTAAAGAAGACATGAGGGTAAGATTTCTTATAAATATTGGGGTTTTCCATATGCAGAGACATGTTTGGATGTCATCAGCTTTCAAAGCTTTGTCCCAAAATGCTGTTATTTAGATTAATGGTTTAAGGATCTATCATCACTTCCTTTCTGGTCTAAAGAAGAAGGGAATTAGCTTAGAAAGGAGTGCTTTAGAGGTGAAGAACATTCAGCTCTGCTACAGCCAGCTGAGGAGGGGATCAGGGGAGGCAGGCTGGGGTTTGAGGAGGAAATCCTGCTGAGAGGTGCCAGTGGGAGCAGCATGTTCTTTTTTCTCATTCCTGGTATGAGATATCCAAGGTCACTGGAAACTGTAGAACTGGCTGTGAAGCTTCCTGGTATTTCAAGACCTTCAAATCAGTAGGTAGCAACTCATGACTGAGAATCAGACTACTGCCTGTCCCAAGGAGAGAAGTATTTTTCTTTCTTAGTGTGTGTATATTTGCAAGTAGACTTGCACACATGCACACACTGTGGTGTTACACCTGGATTGCTTCATCACAGCTTTATTCTTAATTTGTCTTATACTTGTAAAAATCTGTGTCCTTTACTTGCCAGCTTTAAATAAAGATGTGGTGGTTGCTGTCTGGGGACTAGATACTCTGCTTTAATTATCAGATAAATAGTTTTTGGGGATAATATCAGGGGACTTGACTTTGCTTCAGCCACAGGAATAGCCTAAGTATCCCCTGCATCTGCCTGCTACCTTGCACTGCATGCTCACGTGTTAATGACACTTTTGATGGAGTATCATGATACTACTTGGCAAAACAAACAAAAGAAGTATTGGAGAAGTAAGAATGCTGTTTTAAATTGGAATAAACTTCAAGTCTACCTTGCAAAATCACCTTGTAGCTGCAGGAACAGTTATAGTGGCACAGCTGAGAAGCCAACAAGGACTGCTCAGGATGGCTCCAATGGCCAAAAGAAACACGTTGCTGTGCTGAAATAGATAAGTACACTCAAAGTGTTTGATTTTTAGTTTACAAGCATTTATATGTCAATGATGGACACAAAAGAACACAAACAAATAGCCAGGAAGGAGGATTACTCATTTTGGCAGTGGTAGCCACTGTACTAGTTCAAGATGTACTGTGAAGCTCATTTTTCAGTGTTAAAGAGTCGGTAAAAGCAATTTTTCTGCCAGGACAGGATTATCTTTTTAATGCGTTTGTAAAATACCTGCCACAGGAAGGGTGGGGGTCTTCCTCTGATAGAAATGGCAAGAAGAATAGAGCACTTCAGGAAATCTCATGCTCAGCAAGAGGAGCTTAATCTCATTAAAGGGACATGAGGATGATACACTGTGTAAGCTGATTAACATTTACGCAGAGAACACTACTACTTGTATGAGGTTTCGAAAAAGGATGTCTATTTATAGTGTGAGGAAACAGAAAAAAATAGCTTCTATTAAAAATTCCCAACAAACCAAACTCAAACCAGACAATAAAAGGTGCAAGAAAATACATGTTTACACTGTTGCAGAAGAGATCTACAGTAATGAAAAACAGACCTCCCTCTTTGCCTTCCTATACTGAATTTTTCTTTCTGGGTATTTCTCATAGATTGACTGGTTTAACAGAATAGAAATCAAAAATATAAGCAGTCAAATTACTTCAGACATACTTAATTGAAACTTAATTCAATGCTTTTGAAAGGCACTGGATTACCAACATCAGAAATTGAATTATTCATCCACAGAACAAGAACTTTCTGTGCAGTACTGATGACATCTTTTCATCTAATCCTATGAACAGGCCTCCACATAGAACAGCAGAAAATGTTTAGATGAGAAACAGAGTTGCTTACTTCTCTGATATAACAGCAGCTGACACTTTTTATTTGGAGCTTGTATTAGTTGCTTACTAGGATCTGAACTGAAATGACAGGCTTATTTTTTATTTTGTTCTAGAACTTCCTTAGATCAACTCATGTTCCTAAAGGCTCCTGTTACTGTGTTATGGTGGGTTTCAGCTGGCTCTCTACAGTATAAAAAACCTAATTCCCATTACTGATTCACGTAGGAGCTTTCAAACTATTGTTTTCCCAAATTAGCATTTGCTTTTGATACTGAAAATTATCCACATTTGGTATATCACTGTAATTTTAGAGATGAGATCATATATAATATTACAGAAATGTGTAATTGTATAACCAACCTGGCTTAGTTTTTAATGGTATCTTCAAAGACTTCTTAATCGGCAGTACTTCTTAAGGTTAGTTGTGCACTTCAAAAAGGGGGAGTTAGGGCATGGTCAGACAAGCTCCAGCAAATATCACTTTTGTTTTTAAAGTTTGAGAAATTACTGCCCCCAGCATTCTGTCAGGCTCTCTCCCTAAAGTTGTCATCCCTAACACCAGGTTTTGTAGGAAATTGCCTGAGGCATGAAAATCTGTTTCCTTTTGCTGACTTAATAATGTGTGCAATAACCTCCAGGAGACCTGGTACAGCTTCAGCCAAACCTGCCATTGTTGAAACAGAGTAATGTGAGGCTTATGTGCCTCATCTTGGCCACTGTGCACAGTGGGGCATCTGGAGAGGAGCATCAAATCAATTATGACAAAGCAAAAGCCAGGGACACTCTTTCCAGCCTGATTGGAGTTCATGTCTCTATTAGTTTTTGTATGACCACCCTTTTTGCAATAAAGATCTATGCCTGTAGTCTGTATTTTTTTTTTTCTTATGTGATTCTCTGGTACAAAATAGCCTGGATTTCCCATCCTTTGTTTATTCCCACCAAGTGGAGGAGGTCCCTGTTGCCATCACCTACATCCTTTGTAACTCTGATTGGTAAATAAAATTAATCTCTGACAGTGTCTACTTTGACTAAACCAAATGGCCAGAGTTGGTGCCACCTTTATGATTCTGCATTAATATTCTCATGGAAACATCCAAGCAATAAGGATCCTAATTTATGGACAGGAATAATTTACACATAAATGATCTGAGTTTTGTTCACAACAAATTCTAAGCATACCACAAGATTTAGGCAAGGTAAAATAGTCTGTTAGGAGTGAGAACTGTCACATAGCCTATTGAAGCACACAAACAGTTTAGATAGGTAATTAAATTGTTTGCCTTAATCAGAAAAAGCCTTGTGAAGCTTTGACAATGTACTATTCTGTAGTAAAGATATAAAATGTTTTCTAATGGGAATGAAGATTATGAAGGGAAAAATATTTCCTCTGTGAAAGGATATTTGTGAGAGGAATTTCAATTTAGAGCATCTAAGTCCTCTAAGCATCCCTTTCTGTAGTGTTTTACCATGGGTGAAGGTAGTTCTGAAAAAAGATACCTGGAAAATTAATAGGAATATATAATCAATTCACTGAAATATGTAAGTGAAACCTGAAACATGCTTACTGCTCATGCTTCAAGCTTGCCTGCTTCCAAATGTTCCATAGGGTAAAATTAACAACTATATTTTGCTGTCAATGGCTGGCAGCAAGCGTATTGCTCAGCAGATCCAAATATGACATTTCAAATTGTTATTTAATCTATACAGAAAGGAGTGATTGTCACATCTTGATATATTTAGTATGGGGAGATTGATAAGAGTTCACTCTGCTGCTTTCTGAAATAATTGAATGTTATTGAATCAAGTGAGGCTCATACAGGGTGTGCTATTGCTGCTGTAAATTAGAATCAGAACCCATATGGTGACAGGTCCATAGTGGAATGGTGTCTCTAATCTCACATTGTCTTTACTAAGCTGCCTTCCAGGAGAGGTATGCATATTATGAAATATTTCTGTTCCTTGCACTTAATGTATGAGTAAAGGACATGCTAATACTCTTTGGGAGGCTCTAGAATCCATAAAGATGTAAAATAGATGTTGGATTGCAGTTTTATTAGACTGCCCAACACATGTTGAATAACAATTTATAAAACAGTAATATTTTTTTTCTTTTCAATGTTGACATTTTAGTCTTTTTTAAAATTCCAAATTAAATAAAAGGAAAAGGAAAACTATTGTTGTGACAGTTTTCCCCCCCTTCTTTTTGTAAAAATATGTACTCTGTGATATTGAACTTTCTGTCTCAGTCTGTACAAGTGTTTCTTGTCCAAGAATAATTTAGATTCTGTTTTCCAATTTAATTTGAGGGTTTTTTTTGCAAGGGATGGGTATTTCACAGATATTAAATCGTACAAAGTTTATAAAAAGATTTCACCAAATAGAACAGACAGATCGTTGTGACAGAGAACTTATAAATACCTCCATAGCAGGAAAAGTGCACTATGAGCTCAAACCGTGGCAGACTAGACAGGATTCACATACAAGATCGAGCTAGAGGTTCAAATGCAAGGTAAATCTCATTTGTATCTGCTGTTCACAGAGCTACCTGTTGGTTGATCAGCCTTTTCTCTTCCTCTCCCCACTAAATGTCTCCCTTTCTGCGGTGCCTCAAATCAAATAGTCCAATAACACATCTGGGCAAATCTAATGATTCACTGCTATGGAAAGGGGGAGTTCTACTCCTTCCTTGTCCCTCCCCTCCCATGCCCGTGCTCCTGCCATCCTGTCCTGTTCCCTCCCTGTGCTGCGGGTTCAGATCACCAATAGTAGAAAAAAAAATTGCTTCTCTGGAGTTTTTTTCTGGGTTACTGAGTGGAATTAGTTCAGTACATGTCTTGTGAATGCCAGGGCTCTCACAAGGGAGTGGTGAGTGTGTTTTAACAGCAGCAGGGTAGCAGCAGTGAGCTGCTAGATTGACTCCATTTGATTGTTGAATTTTATTTGAAGGCTACTCTGCTTCTTGCAGAGATCAACACAGGAGGTTTTGAATTTCTCCTAACGGATATTGTATCTTCATTTAATTTGACTTGGTTTTCCTGGGAGTGTCTGTTTCAACGTGAGATCTTCCAGCTGATAAAAGCTGGCCACAGATAAACTGTAGAAAACACAGACTTCTTCTAGAAAAGAGGATGCTGGAAATTCATGAGGTGAAAAATCAGATCACAACCATTTACAACGTGCTTTGATGGAGAGGGTGATCTAGTGCATGTAGCTACACCAGAGAGGCAGCCAATGTCCCAAATATCCTCATCACTTGCCTCATGGAAATCCTTGCACCCAAAGATGCCAGAGGGGGAAGGTGACACAGCTGCCATTTGTTACTCACGGTCATGACTCTGGCAGGCAATTAGCCCTGGGCCTGTTCTGAGAGAGTGTTATTACCCTGGAGATGCGTCCATTTAGATTTTTGAAGTGATCCTATTGTGGACAAAAAGCTGGGAATACTATTACTGGAAAGACATTTCTTAGAAATTGAAAGGAAAGAAAATAAAAGAATGAGGATGGATGACTTCCCACAATTAAATGTGAAGCAATCATAATTGTAAGGCATAATTAAAAAGCCACAGAGTTCTAGCTAATATTTAAACTGATTACAACAGCTGAAAATGATAATGATTCTTCTAGAGGAAAACGAAATATTTCCAGTATTGGTAAAAATATTTTTGTATGAAACACTTCAGGCATTGGCATATTAGACACCCAGGGTTTATGCTGTATATTTAGTTAATGCTTGACTTTGACTTGCATAAAATAATGATGGCAATCCTTTGCAGTCTTGAGCAAACTGAACTTTAAGGAGTGGAGAATTCATTACTGTTTTTAGCCTTACTTAACGAGAGAGGTTCCCAGATCCCACATATGTACACGTGTATGTGCCTATCCATCTCTTGCTCTCAGTTATGTTGATTGATTTTAACAAAAGACATCAGAAGGGTGATTGCACAGAAGTTAAATCACCTTTTCATGTAAACAGGAATATATAAAAAACACATGCTAAGTGCAAGTATAGAAAATTAGTTCAGCTGTTACTACATTCCTATTCAGAATTCATATATCCAAGAAGAACAGGCTTACTTTTTCCTTACATAATTAGAAGTCACATCTTTTTAGACACCAGAAAGTCCAACCATGATGCACAAATCCGTAGGGAAAAAGTCTTCTGCTTTTCACAGAATCAGTTGCTATATTACTCTAAAGACACAAAACCAGATATTTTGCTTTTCATGCAGCACCTTCTGCAATATTTTTGTATTTCTGTGTGTTGGGAGTTAACCATAGTATGCAGCTAAGTCAGAGCCAGTGCAGTCTACTGAGAATACTTTGTTTTCAATTTGGTAATGAAAATTCCTGTCATAGCCATTTTCATAGCTGAAGACTATGACTAAGTGAAGCAGCATCCAAGTCAGCCACACCACCCAGTAGAGGAACATATGAATGCGACTGCCCCATAAAAACATAATTTATACAGAACAAAGGAACCTTTACAGGCTACTAAGCATGATATAAAAATTGGAGCCGCATCAGCTGCCTTTGGATTCCAGCACTGCAAATTGCCTAAACTGCACTTTGTAATTAAGCACCATTATCAAGCCACTGTTAAAGAAGATACATTGAAGGTCAGAAGCAAGCACAGTAGCATGAAGCTCCTGAAAGCTAAATTCCCCTGGGAAGGAGAAGTGTGAGTTGACCTGCATTGCTATGGCCAAAATTATTCCCATATTCAAACTTGCTAATTTAATTCTGTTTTGGGTATGTCTGTGCTACACCATAATTTGTCACATAAACACTCTTGACTGAGTCCTGGTAAATAAATGTAATAGGGTGATACAGCCTATTTCAGATATCAATTCAGTATCTTAATATTCCTGGATATATTGTGGATTAGGCTGGAGCAGACTACCAATGGAGACTTCTGATCTCCAGAAAATCAAGAAATTACAACATGTTGTAATGCACTGGACAAAAGAGATGATTACATTATTTTTTAATCTCTAAGAATCCTCTTTTCACTGAGGTGAAATTTTCCTGCAGGAAGCTTATCAAAATTTCACATTGCGCAGAACCACTGATTTCTTTTTTATGTTTAGAAAAGGTAGAATCAGGTAAAAGGTCTTCTTTTTATTTGTTGTTCACAACTAGTTTCAGTTTAATGCATTTAAAACTTAAAAACTGCAAACTTACCAACGCATGTATTTTGATGAAGTCTGCTATCAAGAACGTGTATTCAATTTAATATTACTTCAATTAAGTATTTGCACTTCCTCCATAACTTTTCATTTCTAGTGCATTATCAGTGAAAGTATTTCACTGTGGATAATCAAAGAAATTTAAAGCATTTTGTTGTGGTGAAACCAACACAAAATGTATTAAGCAGCAGTCAGAATTTACAGAACAAGATAGTATAACAGACTCAGGTTTATAAATATAACAAGTTTCATGTTGTGGAAACATTTCCTAGTACCTAAAGCTTGCTGGAAGCCCCCAGACCCTCCTGACATCTGACAGAGTGTTCACATCTCATTGCTGCCCCATAAGAAAAAGTGGCAAGTGCCCTTAGTCAAATGTCTAGTTACGTTCCCAGTTTGTACCAATTTAGCTAATTCTAATGAGTGTTTATTGACACAGCAGAAGGAATATCCCAGTGACTATAGCCACAGGCTACCTCTGTGATCTTAAGCAGTCACTTAAAGGCAGAATAGCTAAAAAATGTACTAATCAGTCAGTAGGATTTCCCGGGCCTGTTTGTCATAGGGAACAATATAAATTAGGCACCTGGTGCCTTCAAAACCGCTGTTTACGTGTCTTTGGTAAGTCCAAACTGCAGAGCAGTTGCACTCCAGGGTTCTACGTCTTGTGTGCACAGATTTTCTTCCCATGGAAACCAAGGCATGGGTGGGGAGAGGGAGATGTTCCACTCAGAGGTTGCACTTGGATACACTGGGAAGCACTCTTGCAACACTTGATGCAACTTCAAATATCTGCACAGTTTTAAGCTTCCAAACAAAGAGTTTAAGTATGTTAAAAACTCAAGCTCCTTATTGCTCTGGGACTTACTTCCCTATCAGTGAGACAGAGAAAATAATTCTTTTCTCACAGGGCCATTATAAAGAAAAATACATAAACAACTTTGCAGAACTCAGAAGCCATATGAACACCAACCAAGAAACATGTGACTCCATCTGTGCGGGGACTGTATTACCAACAGGGGAAGAGAAGGTACTATTAATCCTGCTATTAATGCAGCTTTGTGCAGAATGTAAATCCCCATTCACAGGGCAGTAATATTTGTCTCTGGGATCTGAACAATAGGTAAAATCTTCCTATTCTGGTGCCATTAACAGGGTGCCTCTGACATCTTTTCCATCCCCAATGGCTACATAAATTCTCACCAACAACTGCATATGAACATTTGATCTTGGATTTTCATTTTTCCAGAATAACATCCAACTTATGCCCGGTAAGCACCGTGGCTAAACTCCACTTTCCCCCCTGAACTGTGGGAGTTATTTATAGTGATAATTGAGAGGATTTTTGAGAATACAGTCTCTATAGAAACTGGTGGTGGACTAGACCAAAGAGGTTTCTTAGAGGAAATTCCCTGCTCTTCTGTCTTCATAGATGGTGCCAGAAAGAGCTTGTGCTACTTGTTGGTTGGGAGGGCAGGATGCATTTGAGTTATTTGGTATTATTAATTTCTTTTCCATGAGCCAAAATGTAAACATGGACAATTTACAGTGTTTACTTACATAAAAAGTATTTTTCAATTGTATTTCAGCTGGTTCCATTTGTTCACATTACTTACATTCCAAAAACACAAGGGATGTTCCAGCAGACACGCACAAAATTGCACTAAGATGGTGCTAAGGTTGCTGACTCTCATGCCTAGATAACACAAAAACTAAAAGTACAGGAAATCCTGAGTTAAGGCTCTTTTACAAACTTTAGACATAATTTCCTTTTTCATACATAATACTTCCTTCAGTGCTGGTGGAATCAATTTGTGGCTGACTGTTCTGGCACTGGGACAATGATGTGGCAGCAAAATATAGCAAATCTGTGCAGAACCATTTCATTTCCACTTGTATGTGCAGTATTACCATAAGACCAAATCTTTTAAAAGCAAGTAGGGATTTTGAGTACTTAAAGCGGAGATGTCTGAAGGGCTTTCACTTTTGGAGATTGATGCCAAAAGGAAAACTGAAAATAATTTTAAAAGTTGGGAAATCCTACAAGGAGTAGGAATCTTGATAAGGGATGCAGTCTCAGGTATTGCTAGTCATGGTCAAATTGCTTGCTGTATAGAGATTTTAACAACTTTCCAATGCTTTATAATTCACTTTTCTCAAGGCACCTCATGAAATCCAAGTCTTATAATAAATATCAGTCTTTCCCTGAAGGGAACTCCTGCTGTGAAAGATAATAGTAAATTGCATTAGCACGTTTCCTGTGGCCAAAAGGGTCTGCACTACGGGTGCAATCATTAAAAGCCCCTCACCTACTGAGAGTGCTATCAGTTTGGAAGGCAGGTTCCATACTTTGAGACCTGCTGGTGAATTGAGCTTGCTGCTGGGAAAGGAAGCAATAAATGTTTAGATGCTGATAGCAACATTCCTCACTACTGTAGAACAGGAAGTTAACGAGCAACTTGTTGCTAGAACAGCAAGGAGTGTCCCAGTAGTCATTCTGGATGTGGTTACTGCTTGTAACTTGCCCAGTATAGCAAGGACAGTGCTGCAACATGTGAGAACCACCATCTTGTGTATTTTCACTTTCGACTGCCAAATCCCTCCCCACCCCTCAAAACCCAGCCTTCTTTGGCACTGCTCTGGCACCAAAAAACCTGATAGCAGAACTATAAAAGACCCCTTTCTTTGGCATCTTGAGATCTATCTTCCAGTCTCAAACAGCACAGAGTTTTCAAGACTTTCCTTAATAATAAAACCTCATTTACAGAATGGCAAAACAAAACCTGATTAACAAGATAACAATAAAAATGTTACATACAATGAAAGTGTTCTGTTCGCACAGAGTAACAACTTCCTTGCTGAGTGGTACATAGTGAAGTTTTTTTCAATTCATATTTCACCTAAGATGATGCAGCACTGCAACTGAAGCGGTGGAACATGTTGTGTACCCCAGTCAGTCAGTGGCATGCATTCACTCTGGTTCCTTCATATCATACCTAACAAAAACACAGCTGCAAGGTGAGTCGGTTCAACTGGCTGATCCAGTGGAAAACTAAAGCTGGAAAAAAGAAAAAGGAATAACTTTTCCCTGGGTCAGAATGCTGCATCAGGCTGCACGGCTTAGATCTGGTAACAATAGCTGAGGGAGAAGAGGGCAAAGCAGGGTCATGTTTTCCACCAGTTGCCATCAGTAGAATCCTCCACCTACAGCATGAAAACTCACCCTCAGACTAACTGGAGAGGACCGTGCAGTTTGGTGTAGGGACAGGTGACATCCTCTTCTCTGTGCACAAGTGAAAGCAGTGGACCACGAGGCAAACAGAACAGAGTGCCACCATGCCCTTACCTGTCATGCTGAAAGTAGGCTGTGACAAACTGTGGCAGACTGCTGAGAAGAGCCGGTCTCAGACTGGCAGGCCTTAATTAAGTCAGCAGCAGGAAACTGCTACAACAAGGCCTAAACACCTGAGGATTTAAAAATAGGCATTGTCACTTCATATTGTCACACAAGCAGATTTAAAATTAGGATGGAGTTTAGAAAAGCAGTGTCAGGAGCCATCCTGCCCCATCCTGTTCAGGAGCTGAGCAACTATGTTTTGCAGAAGTGCTGAAATGCCTGTCATGTGTGGTTCCATTCATCATAGATCTTTTCAGTAAAGAAGAAACCTGTACTGATGTCCACACTTGACAAAAAAAATGAGGAAGCCATTTCACCTATGTTATCACAGGTTGGCTACTTGTCCTAGACAGTCATTAGAGGCCAAACCAAGAAATATCTCGTGTCATTCTTTTTCCTTACTTTGTACATATACATTAGATGAAATGGATTGTGTTCCACAAGTCACTTCTTCCTTTGGACAGTAAAGGGAACTTAGGATGATTAGCTCAGGTGCAGGTATCAGTTTCTGACAGCAGAAGTTAAGTGAGATACATCTCATCTGAGGAGATGTCACATTCTGTCCAGCTGTAGATGATGACATAACATAGTACTATGATCCAAACATCCAGGAGTAAATGATGTGTGACTCAGAATTACTTGGTTATGCTACTTCTGCTACATTTTTTCCTTAGAGGCTTCCCCTACCTAGTTAACCTCATATCAATCTCAATGTGTCAAGACAAAGCTACAGGAAATTCATATCTGTCTTAATTCAGCACTGTAAAGGAAGAGATGGACTGTATTTTCTGGATTTCAGTAACAAAACTTTGGTAATAAAGAGTCAGAGCAATTAATTTCAGTAACCTTTCTGAAATTGCTTTGTATGTTCTTCAATTTATTTGTAGAAGTTTGAAGAAGCTGAATTCTGTTTTCCTAGGCATCTTGGTGAATCTCATCATCAGGGAAATGTTACCCTAATATTTAGTTAGCCTTTCATTTTGTTTAAATCTGCACATTGCTGCTACAGCTTTCTTTACAGCAGTAAACCATCTTCCCCTCTCTTGGTACTTAGATAGTCCAAAGATTTTATTACTATGTGATACTTGGTACTTGGTGATTTAGGTGTATCTGTGTGGATTTCTTTGCAAAACAATCCAACATGCCACAAAAGTGCTGCTTTGAAAAATTCTCCTTAAAAAAAATATATTTAAAAAAATCTGTTTTTAATTTGCAATCATAGATGCTTTGACAATTGCAGAATTTATCAGTAATTCCTGGAGCTTTTACAACTAGGCAGGGTTTAGAATCTCGTATCAGATACAGGTAAATGAGAACAGCTCAGGTACTACTTCAGATCTGCCCTATGCTGAGCCTTCAACACTTCCTCAGTTTTCAGGTGTATACAGTGTGCACCCTAATTGTCTTAATCTTTTTTAAAGCAGTATGAAAAAATACAGAAGTCAAACCCAACTGATAAGTCAGTGGAAACAAAAAAAGGGCTGAAATACACAAGAGACTTGCTTCATCTTGACAAGCAGAAGCTGTGTGTCAGCTGAGCATTCAATATCCATAGAGTCTTAGACCATAATAAATACAATGGAAAAGGAAGTGGCATAGGGCTCTGAGTTCAAGGTCTTGACAACTGACAGTATATTTGGTATTGGTCTTAAAATCTCTGCCGCTGGTTTAAATTTGGTGTATAGTTTAGATAACATGTAAATGAAGTGAATTGACTTTATAGTTACAGAAAAGGACTTGAATATATTCCAAAATAACTCCAAAGCTCAGAAACTAGAAGAAAGATCACAATTTTTCCTCCAACTGTCTTTCAATGTCACAAATTTTGCATCACTTTCTTGATTTTGTGAAACTCAGTTTGAGATCTCTGAATGGCTGGAGTAATCCACATGGCAGTAAGTAAGGCTATTTTATAATAAATAAAATAATGTTCTTTTAAATGAAAACAACACTTTCAAAGTAGCTTAATTGCACCCTCTTTCAACAGCTCTGGTATGAAACTTGATATTGCAATGACAGCAAACCCATGAGTTTTTCTCTGATGACTATAAAAAGAATAGTTTCTTCAAATATTAATGGACATTATAATATAGACAGGAATGAGTGAGGTTGTCCAACATTTCCCATTGTGAGACTCTGTTTCCAGTTATTTGTTACTTTGCCAAAGTTTAATTATTTGCACTGAAATTTTCCAAACTGAGCATCTGCACAAGGCTGAATTTGGCTTTTTTTTTTTTTTTTGAGACAAACAACTCAGTCAATTCTGAGATCAAGACTAAGGGAAGATCTGAGGTTTTTTTGTAAAAAACAGCATTTTGGTGAACTTTTCTAGGGCTACTACCACTTGTAGAGTGGCTTAAAACTGGGTGAATGTTTGCTTTTGTGTCAAGGATGTACTTCTCTCCATCTCTTAATAGAATTTGTTACGTTCAGCTAAGTTCTAATCCTTTGGGGAAAAACAAGAAGAAAAAAGCAGTTCACACATGCTCAGTACAAAAGTCTCAGGTGTCAGCAGTTGCATTTCTCAAAGATTCTGTAATTACATAACATGCTCCAGACTGAGGCTGAGCAGGATTTTCCTTGCAACTCCAGCTCTACGTCATACTGGGCTGCAGTCCAAATCGGAGTCAGAAGCTCTGTTTCTTCCACCTACTCCAAACAGGAAGTGAGAAGGAGGAAGCTGCACTATTTAAAAGCCAAGTTTGCAAAAAGCTGATCTGCCTGGAGATGAGGATCAGACAGGAACCAGGACACCAGAACACAGAGTGGAAGAGGAGGGAACTGAGGCATTTATGGTGATAGAGACAGTAAACTGCACACGGAAATGAAGACAGGATTTAGAGCCAGCAAGAACGAAAAATGTTAAGGAGTGAAAAAAGTTGATAAAACATTGGCAGCTGTGAGAATGACTGAAGGATCTGCTGGGTGAAGGGTTGATGATGGGCAATCTACAGAGAAATTTATGATTGAGAAGAAAAGGGGTCAGGAGAGACAGAATAGATTAAAAGTTAGAAAGGAAAGGAACTAGTGGAAAGAACCAAATGTACTGAGAAATGGAAATGGAGCTGGAATGAGGACTGAGTTTAATGAGGAAATACGACTGAGGCAGTGACTGGTAAAGGCAGAAATGGTTATGCTATGAAGGAATAAATTCAAGCATCTATGTCCTGTGGATGAGTGTTCAGTCTGGACCTTGTAGTGGAGCCCAAGAACCTTGACTTCAACAATTCAGTCATTGTTCAAAATTAGGTTAGAAACTGTTCAGTTGTTTTTTTTTTTTGGCACCCAGATAGGACAGAGGATATTCCTAGTTATTCTGTGTAAATGTCAGGAGACTGTGCAAGGCATCTACATTTTCCTAACCCATTGATAAAATCTGCACATTTAGGCATGACATCTGGAAAATGTGGGAGCTTTTTTTTTTTCCAGCATGAAAAAAAAAATTAAAAAATTATCTACACATGGAAAATCAACAACTTTTTAAAGACTCAAAAGCAAGGATTTAAAATTTAGGAAATGGAAAAACTAAACTGTACAGTCATGGAAACTGTATGTTTGCTCTTTTGTGTTTAGCTGGACACAACTGCACAATCACTTGTCTATTTAATTTATTTTACTATGGTACTATACACCTTTACCTTCAAAATCCCAGTGTAGCTCTTAGCAAGCTATCTCCACCAAAAGCTTTTCATATGTGGTGCCTCTTTCTGGGTGCCTGACTCACTTGGCTTACAATGATGTTGCTCACGGAAGTGTTGCAAACTTGAGGAGTCAACTTGACAAATTACTACTTGAATAAATAAATTGCTTTGTTATGGCTCAAGATCATGCACCTTGAAATGAACAGGTCTAAACTACAGAACAGTTTTAACCTCACCTCTGCAGAAATCAGGACTAGCAATATCACTTTAACTCCTAGAAATATACCCTGATATTTTATGTACTCATATTTGTGAGGCACTCAGACAGAATTGTAATGAGAACTACTGGAAATATCAGGAGGACATTAATCATTCTGTTGTTATATAAGATTTTAATACTGTGAAATAAACAAGTAAAAGAGTCTCATACTGAACAAGGACAAGAAAACAAAAAACTCCCAGATATATTCTTAAAAATACCTGCCACCCCTGAGTGCTGACTGATGCTTGGATCTTGAAGACAAAAGCCCAATATGAATATGTGACTAAAAGGAGATGAGTAAAGTTTGCATACAACCTGACTCCTGGCATTTCCTACATTTTGATTACTTGCCTTTGCAGCTCTAATATACAGAAAGTCTGTAATTCAATAAGTCTTATACAAACATACATATCCTTAGGAATCTTGCATATTATAGTTGCCTGTATCACCAAAACCCCAAGAAGGCATTATAGTTTTGTTTTACAAAGCTGTTTGAAGACAAACCTACTTTTTTTCTGAAATGCTTTATGTAGTTAAAATGCTTCTAAACCTTTCTCTTCCCTCCTTTCTGCTTCCACCTCTCTCCTGCATTTTTTACTAATCCCTTCTTCAAAAACTGCAGGACTAGCTCTGGCTCAAACAGCTGCAGAAACAGCTTGGCCTCAGAAATTTACCACAGCAGATTTGCTTAATCAAACAACCATCAGAGCAGCTTTGTTCCAAGCAGTTGCCAAAAGCTTGTCATGCTACAACTTCAAAAAGCTGCTCCAGCAGCTTTGCTGCTCACCAGAGATGTTCATCATGCATGGAGGTGACATCATATATTTCTAAGTAGGAAATCCAGTGATATTAATGTTCAGTATATTGGTACAGTTTTATCCATCTAATTAAAGTGTTTGTAGGAATGAATGTATTACTTTAGAGTCCATGGCCACTTTATCTAGTTTGTATCTTTCACAAAAAAAGGTGTTACTTTGTCCTAGATGCTTTCTGTGGTTTGTCACTGTCCAAACATGAGTTATTTCAGAGTTTGAAGAAAACTATTCCAGCAACTTTAAACACAAATCCATCAGAATCAAAGACTGGGAAGCTTGTTGTATGGTCATTAGATTCCAGTCATCACCAACTGCCATATTTTTGCAGTTTCATTAGATTTTTTTTTTTTGTTTTACCTGTATTAAAGCCTTAAGAAAAGTGACTCTATGATTTCCTGAGGCAAAGTTACTCTAGAGGGTCAGCAGCCCTAACTTCAGCAAGTTTGTCTTGTCTCCATGGACTGGCAGAACAATGAGCACTTCTCTCTAAAATACTTTTCCCTAGAAGTCTTCTCCCCTTTAGGGGACACAACAAGAGTTCTTTGACTCTAGGTTCACCAAATGTGCTGGTTTTCTGCTTTGCAATTATTGTCATTGCTTTTCTCACTTGTCTTGAGTGGTCGACTCCTTTCTTGAAGAGCAATGCCTGGAGATGAACACTGTAGTCCATCTGAGACCTTGACAGCTGTGAGAAGAGTGGAGGGATTACCCTCTGTCATTTGTAGGCTCTGGCCTTCTTAAAAGGATTCTGCACATAGTGAGAGCCAGAGAAGATAAGTACTGTATCCTAAATGTCAGAGGCACCTAAATCTCACTTGGAAATACTCAGTATATTGTCAGCTAGTAAGATTGACTTTTGAACATGCAAAAAGTTCTGGTGAGCAAAAATCTTTGTATCTTAAAAAAAATGTACACAACAATTTCTCTTAGCGGCATAACTATCTGAGAAATGAAGCACTGATCTGTTCTTGTGAACCTACATATTTTTGAAGTTTAGAAATAACAGTTGAACAATAGCAGCTAAATCTTCCAGTTTAATTCAAAGAGATCTGTGTTAACTTTGTTAAAATTCTTATTATTTCTCAGCCTTCTGTCATGCTTTTTGGAAATTATATACATTAGGTGCCTTAATGGCAGGTGTCTTGTTTGGGCATATCTGTCACACTGGGAATTTTCTGTCATGCTTCTTCCTTCTAGAAGTCTTTATTGGGTATTCTTAGATGTTCTACTCATGCTTTGAGAATAGGATAGGATAGGATGGGATAGGATAGGATAGGATAGGATAGGATAGGATAGGATAGGATAGGATAGGATAGGATAGGATAGGATAGGATAGGATAGGATAGGATAGGATAGGATAGGATACTCTGATAGGATAGGATAGGATAGGATACTCTTTAGCTATTATATCCAGTTTTATGTTAATAAGATTGATAAACTATTCCTTGAAAGCTGTGAAGCTTTTTCTAATGACCATTCAATTAGAGCAAGTCATCAAATCTCTTTTGGTAGTACCACTTCTTGAGTGCAAAGAAGTGCCTCCAGAAATTGATAACACCTCTGCTCACTTCAAACTTTCCTTCTGCTTGCTCCTTCCTTTCATTATTCCTCCTTCCCTTCATTATTTAAAATACAGTCTTGGAAGAAAATTCTCTTCAAGCCTCTATTTTTCACTTAACGTATGGATGACCTTATTTCTATGTGTTTTGTGTTCAGCTCAGGAACTTCAATTCCACTTGGGAATGAGAGATGATAGACCCATAGGATCATCAAGGTTGGAAGAGATTCTCATGGTCATCCAGTCCAGCTGAGCACCCAGTGCTGAAACCCCTAAACAAACTCACCCAACTCTACATCCAGACACCTCTTAAACACCTTCGGGGATGGTCACTCCACCAGCTCCTGAGCAGTATAGGTTGACCACCCTAACAGTGAGAAGTTGTTTTCTAGTATCTAATCTGAATCTCCCCTCTCTCAGCTTAAGGTCATATCCTCTGGTCCTCTCAGTGCAGGCACTGCAGAAGAGACTGGTCCCCACCGCCTTTCAGGAAGTTGCAGAGGGTTATGAGGTCCCCCTTGGTCCTCTTCTTCAGTCTAAACACCCCCAGCTCCCTCAGCAGCTCCTCATAGACACTTTTTCTAGACCCTTCATGACCCTTGTTGCTCTTCTTTGAACAATGTAAGGTATTGGTACAGTAGTATTATAGTTAAGTGCTGCATGTTAGAACTCAAATGCGAGTCTATTCCTCACACGTTGCTGAATATTTCTAGCATTATAAAATAGTAGCATGAGATTTTTGCTGGTTTCTAATTACTGTGCTCTTTATACAAGTAATATAAGAATAAACAGTAAGATTTCAGTAAGATCTTACAGTGAATCATGTTGATGGTGGAAAATATTACAACTACATCTTATTATTATAATTTATGTACTACTGTAGTTATCAGGATCCTGTTGTGCAAGGACTGTGCAAACACAGAGTAAAAGGTCAACCTTATTCTGAAAAATAACCACATAGCTGGATACACTCTTTTTTCTTCTTTCTACCATTATTTCCTTTTTAACAGAGGAGGAAGTCGCAGCATGAAAGCAAGTTACTTGCAGATCAGAGAAATGTGCAAGAGACAGATTTTGAATCCTGAACCACTGAGTCAAGTCCAGATCTTTAACTGCAATTCACCTGCATAATATACAGCAACAGCAAAACCATATTTAAAAACCTCAGAACTTCCCTTTTAATGATTCTATAACTGCCGTATCAAAGACCATCCCTAAACTGACATGAAGAGTAAGGAGCAAAGACAGAGTAAGAGTACAATAGAATATATTCCAATTACACTAAAGTCCTACCAGTCCACCCTGGCCTGCAAAATGTCTTATCTCAGAACAATGAGTTATAAGCCAAGGTTTAGACCAATGGATAAACTATTCTTTCTGTGGTATTACATCTGCAGGAATCACCATGACTGTGTGTGTCTGGTAAACTTCATATCAGCTGTGCTGATTAATTTGAACAGAAATAAATCAAATGGAATTTAACTGAGAAATAATTATGAAAATTGGATTGCATGGCAACAGACTGGGATCTGAAACTTGATAAGCATATTGAAGTACAGTTACTACAGAACAGTTAGTGGCTAGGATTCTGCCCAATCTGTAGTTCATGGTTCATGGGCTCTAGCCCATGTTGTTAGTCAAAGTCAATGTTTTTATCTTTGCAGTTTTTCCATACCAAGTGATTCCCAGAAGATGTACTCCTTGCCAAAACACTACATCTATGGAGTTCAGCCAATTATGAAAGGACTGTGTCAAGTTGACATCTGAGAATACTGCAAAATGGTGCTTATCTTTTAGTTAAAGTGCTTTCTTTTGACAAGCTGCCTTTTTCCTGTCTTTTGGTCCATGAGAATTTGCAAATTACTGCTAGGTAGGAAAATTGCACTCAGGTAAAGATATTTTCAGGTTTGTTCCTGAGAAAAACTCAAGTCTGATACCTTTTCCCACAGCATGATCCTTCCTTTTAAGGAGATAGTGTCTGATTTTAAAATCCCAGTAATGCATCTCTCCCAAAGGAACAGGTAATCCAAAGATCTATCCCTTTCTCTGAGTCCACTCACGTTGGCTCCAGCCCTTTGAGACAGCCACCACCTGTTGTGGTTGGAAAGGACCAGCAGCAGGGTCTGTGACTGGCATGCTAATTGCACAGCGGAGCCACATTAGCTTGGAGCAAATCAGGATGACTGTAAACTGGATGCAGGTCTCAAAGGGCCATCAGCTGGGGGCTACCAGGGGACAGAGTATGCACTGGACAGAGGGGGAACACAATGGGAGTATGTCTGACTTATATGCAAACACCTCTCACAGCAAAATTACTGTCTTACTGAGAAGTGGATTTTCAGGCACTAAGGGACAGAAGAAGAAAAGTAACATAAATAAATGGCCCAAAGGTTCTGTTCCCTCTCAGTTTTATTTTTCCTATTCAACACCGCCTCATCCGAATGCCTACGATGCTAATATGTTCTCTGTGTTTGTTTTAAGGAGTGTGGATACTATGAGCTAAATCCCTGAAGAATAGGCAGCCTCACATGGCATGTTTTAGGATCTGACTTTCAAGTGTCATGTACTAGCCCTGAGTTAGATGCCTACAATACCCAAAGACCCAAAACATTCTGAGCAGAAATCCAACAAGGTCAACAAAAAGTAATAAGTGTATGGAGACAAAATCCCAGCCTACAACAAGAAACTTCCTTCTCTTGGTATTCGCTAACTATCTTGAATCACAGATGGGATCACACTTTCCATAAAGGGGCCTAGCCAGGATCTCAGTTTTATCCAATAGCCCAGTGGTTAGTCTAAGGACAGATAAAGAGCCATAATTCCTCTTGTTGAAGCTGCTTTACTTCACTGAGAATAATTAAATATTCATTAGGCAAAAGAGAGAGCAATACTTCATTGCCTAACATTTGAGGCACTTAGCTACAAGAAAAGAGGCCTCAGTGCCTGTGTCAATGAAATTTTAAGTATCCTATATTAAGTAATCATGAGGGCAGGGACTGGGATTCAGTCCTCTCTTTACTTAGGTGAGAGAGGTAACCACTGAGCAGTATTATAACACTAGTTTTCATATTCCTTTGGTTTCTTCCTTGCACTTTCTCTGTTTTAGCCAGTATTTTGCTACGCTATGCACATTGGAAAAATATAGAAAGAATGGATGTTGAATGCCCTTGATCTGGAAAGCAGATTTTGTCTAAAGTTAAAAGGATCTTGGAAGGTTTGAAATACCTTTTAAAGAGACCAGAGGCATGAACAAAAGAGATAGTGTTTTCTATGTCTCAGATCAACTTCTTAGCGGATAAGTAAAAAGACAGGAGGAGTGATGACAGATCCCTGGCCATATTTCCTTTTTGGCCCCATCCAATATGTCTGCAATCAGAGTGTTTTCTGGATTGGATTTTGAATGAAATCTAAGAGATGGAGTATCTTCCTTCATAAATACAATGAAAGCTCAAACATCAACCCTCCCAGTTTCATTAATTTAGCTACTTAGCAAATATCATCTATTAAAACCTGTGGAATTAGAGACTTTATATTCCTCCAGGCAAAAAGCATCCAAGTGAGGACTTTGGGTGCCTGTACTTAGGATTCAAACACCTTAATATGCCTGGGGATCCACTCTATACACAATATTTGATCATAAATGTCTCATAGGTACACTTTTGCTTGCTTGACCACAGTACAATTCTTTGCATGACTTCAATATACTTTATCTTTTAAAGCTACCTATTTTTGTGAGATCATTTCAGGGAGCCAAAGACCAAACAGCTGGTTTTAATTCAGTGACTAGGTAAAAAAACAGCTTGGGGAAAATGATAGGTTGTCCGGCTTAGTACTTAGAGTATTGACTTAGTAATATGATTTCACTTGTTATTATTTTGGCAATCCTTGCCAAGCTTCAGTAGCATGTGTATATCACCTTCTGTAATGGTTTCCCACCCTAAAAAAATTGAGCTGTGATTATATATTTGTTGGAGGTTGGTTCTCTCCCTTTTCCCTCTGTGGAATTTTCCCCATTGTCATGCTAAGATACCTGTTGACTGGGCCCTGGTGACAAGGGAGAGGGGAGAGAAGAGGGAAACCCCTCAATATCCAAACAGCCAGAAGAGCAGACAGAAGGCTCTGGTTCGGCCCATTTCCCCCACGGAGTTCGGACGAGAAGGACGATCGCCGCCTCAGCCCCATCGCTGCCATCCCAGCGTTGGGAGCCATCCCCAGTGCTGTCGGACCCTGCCCTGCTGCCTTCTCACTGTAACCTGCCACCATCCAGCACTCTGCTGAGCACTGGGACCCACACCGTGAGCGGAGGGCTCTCTCTCCATCTCTCTCTCCCCCTGGGACAGCGCTGCCATCACCCCCAGCCCTCCTGCGGCTCTGCGGGACCTGCCCGCCCCAGCACCGGGAACTGCAGCTCAGGGAAAAGGTGCCTGCAGCCAAAAAACACTGGGACTGAGTTACTGTTCTGTTTGTGGGTAATTTCATAGCTGTTGTTGTTCTTGTTTGTCTTGTTAGATATACTAGTAAAGAACTGTTATTCCTACCCCCATATCTTTGCCTGAGATCTCCCTTAATTTCAAAATCATAATAATCTGTAGGAAGGAAGGATCACATTTTTCAGTTCAAAGGGAGGCTTCTGCTTTCCTTAGCAAACACCTGTCTTTCAAACCAGGACAGATTTTGGTGCCACAACATGGGGCCCAAGGGCATTGAGAGAAAAGGGTGAAAAAGGAATAACAGTTCTCAAGTTACCTCAGTTTTGTGTTAGGTGGCATCATGTTGTCCAGCTTACCGTGGTTTGGGCTCCATGTGGCCCCAGCTTTATCTCTCCCATTGGCAATCCCTTACTTGAACATGGGTCCTATAACTCAGGCTGCTGTAACTATTATCCAGTTCCTTTTGTGGGCTGATAACGTGAGAAATTCATGGATTTTTAAATTCCTATGGAAGGTGGGTACATGGATTCAGGGCTATCACACTCGAACTGTATGTTTTCGGGGTTACTTTAATAATGATACATACTGTGAGGATATGACACCAGGAAAAATTTTGTCCCAACCCCTTACACAGTTTTTTGGGTCTGCTCCACCAGTTTTTGAAGGGTTCAAATCTCTTCTAAGTGGTAATGATATCATACAGTGGCTGGCATTGCTAATAGGCCTTGTAAACCTGCTCTATTTAACATTCCGAGATGAGGGGAGATTGACTTGGATGACAACCCTGATACATGACATCCCAAGAAATAGGGATTCTGCCCCAGAGCCTGACCCTGCCCCAGAGATTAAGGATGTTGCCCCTGAGCCTGACTCTGCCCCAGAGCTAACCTCAGAAAGGAACCATCCAGAGTGGGTGGGGTTTCTAGTGAAGGAGATGGGCCAAATGCTGAAGGAGTACCTTTCCCCAGCTCTTGAGAAACTCTCCCCCTGCCTTAAAGAGGGAGAACCTGATGGTGCAGCAGTGGAACTCACAGATGTTACATCTCTCCAGGTTCCAGCTGAACTGCAAGGGCACTCACAGCTAGCAGCAGTTGCCCCTGTGGAAACTAGGACGTCTAGGGTGAAAACAAAGCACCTAGATAATAAGGATCAGAAAGCAGGGCCCTCACAACCAACAGGGGAGCCAGAAGTTGAGATCATCACAGAGTCCCTGTCATACGAGAGTCTCCGTAATCTGTGTAAAGACATTGTACAACAAGGCCATGAGGCTTTTACAACGTGGTTACTGCGGGTCTGGGACCTTATGGGTACAGGTGTGCAACTGGATGGTACTGAGGCAAGGAATTTGGGACCCCTGACCCAGGACTCAGGTGTGGATCACATATTCGTAAGGGAACCAGGCCCCCTTTCCCTCTGGGAGCGGCTTTTAATGAGTGTAAGAGAGAGGTTTGTCCATAGAGAGAGAATGCAGGAGCACCACCATAGAA
The DNA here is from genome assembly GCF_963662255.1 of Cinclus cinclus. Taxonomy (NCBI): domain Eukaryota; kingdom Metazoa; phylum Chordata; class Aves; order Passeriformes; family Cinclidae; genus Cinclus; species Cinclus cinclus. The sequence goes on from NC_085046.1 coordinate 68,170,290, forward strand.
TGTGCTGGAAGACCACTGAGGAGGGGATCCAACAGCTGAGAGAAGTGGCAGTACTGGAGATACTCTTTGGGAGGGGTGGACGACATGACAATGACCCCAACAAGGTCAGGTGCGCAGGGCAGATGTTGTGGAATCTCGCACACCTGGGGCCATCTCAATACACCACATTTCTTGCAGCCATTAATGCTGACAACAACCAAGAGACAGTGGGTTCTGTTGCCAATTACACCCCAACAGAGAAGGAGATCTTGGCTGCTTATGAAGGAGTTCAAGCTGCCTCAGAGGTGATTGGCACAGAAGCACAGCTCCTCCTGGCACCCCGACTACCAGTGCTGGGGTGGATGTTTAAAGGGAAGGTCCCCTCTACCCACCACGCCACCAATGCCACATGGAGCAAGTGGATCGCCCTCATCACACAGCACGCCCATATCGGAAACCCAAATCACCCTGCGATTTTGGAAATAATTACAAACTGGCCAGAAGGTGAAAATTTTGGTCTTGCCGATGAAGAGGAGCAAGAACAAGTGACCTGGGCTGATGAAGCCCTGCCATACAACCAACTGCCAGCAGATGAAACTCGCTACGCTCTTTTCACTGAGGGTTCCTGTCGCATCGTGGGGATGAACCGGAAGTGGAAAGCAGCCGTATGGAGCCCCACACGACAGGTTGCACAAGCTACTGAAGGAGAAGGTGGATCAAGTCAACTTGCTGAACTCAAAGCCGTTCAGCTGGCCCTGGACATTGCTGAAAGAGAGAAGAGGCCAAAGCTTTACACTGATTCATGGATGGTAGCCAATGCTCTGTGGGGCTGGCTGGAAAGATGGAAAAAAGCTAACTGGCAGTGTAGGGGAAAACCAATCTGGGCTGCTGATGAGTGGAAAGACATTGCCAGTCGGGTAGAGAAGCTACCCGTAAAGGTCCGTCATGTAGATGCCCATGTCCCCAAGAGTCGGGCTAATGAGGAGCACCAACACAATGAGCAAGTAGATCAGGCTGCAAGGATAGAGGTGTCAGAGATAGACTTAGACTGGCAACACAAGGGAGAATTGTTCCTGCCTCGATGGGCCCACGATGCCTCAGGTCACCAAGGCAGAGGTGCTACCTATAAATGGGCACGAGACCGAGGGGTGGATCTAACCATGGACAGTATTTCCCAGGTTATCCATGACTGTGAGACGTGTGCTGCCATCAAGCAAGCCAAGCGAGTGAAGCCCCTCTGGTATGGGGGGCGGTGGTCTAAATATAAGTATGGGGAGGCCTGGCAGATTGACTACATCACACTGCCTCAGACACGCCAAGGCAAGCACTATGTGCTGGATGGTTGGAGACCTACCCTGTGCCTCACACCACTGCCTGCAACATCATCCTGGGCCTGGAAAAACAAGTCCTTTGGAGACATGGTACCCCTGAGAGAATTGAGTCAGACAATGGGACTCGTTTCAAGAACAGCCTCATAAACACCTGGGCCAGAGAACACGGCATCGAGTGGGTGTACCACATTCCTTATCACGCACCAGCGGCTGGGAAAGTGGAACGGTGCAATGGACTGCTTAAAACCACCTTGAAGGCACTGGGTCGGGGGACTTTCAAGAACTGGGAGATTAATCTGCCAAAGGCCACATGGTTAGTGAACACCCGAGGTTCCACTAACTGAGCAGGCCCTGCCCAGTCTGAGCCCTTGAGAACACCAGATGGAGACAAGGTTCCAGTGGTGCATATGAGAGGTATGCTAGGAAAAACTGTTTGGGTGAACTCTGCCTCCAGCAAAGACAATCCAATTTGTGGGGTGGTTTTTGCTCAAGGGCCAGGGTGTACCTGGTGGGTGATGGAAAGGGATGGAGAGAACCGATGCATACCCCAAGGAGACCTTGTTTTAGGGTGAACTACCTACACTACTGTGCCTGTATCTGTAACTGTTTGGATGTCTATAATTTGCAGATTTTAATTTGATGTAGCATGATGATATGGGAAAATTCGGGGTGGATAATGTTGGGGGTTGGTTCTTTCCCTTTTCCCTCTGTGGAATTTTCCCCATTGTCATGCTAAGATACCTGTTGACTGGGCCCTGGTGACAAGGGAGAGGGGAGAGAAGAGGGAAACCCCTCAATATCCAAACAGCCAGAAGAGCAGACAGAAGGCTCTGGTTCGGCCCATTTCCCCCACGGAGTTCGGACGAGAAGGACGATCGCCGCCTCAGCCCCATCGCTGCCATCCCAGCGTTGGGAGCCATCCCCAGTGCTGTCGGACCCTGCCCTGCTGACTTCTCACTGTAACCTGCCACCATCCAGCACTCTGCTGAGCACTGGGACCCACACCGTGAGCGGAGGGCTCTCTCTCCATCTCTCTCTGTCCCCCTGGGACAGCTCTGCCATCACCCCCAGCCCTCCTGCAGCTCTGCGGGACCTGCCCGCCCCCAGCACCAGGAACTGCAGCTCAGGGAAAAGGTGCCTGCAGCCAAAAAACACTGGGACTGAGTTACTGTTCTGTTTGTGGGTAATTTCATAGCTGTTGTTGTTCTTGTTTGTCGTGTTAGAAATACTAGTAAAGAACTGTTATTCCTATCCCCATATCTTTGCCTGAGATCTCCCTTAATTTCAAAATCATAATAATCTGTAGGAAGGAAGGATCACATTTTTCAGTTCAAAGGGAGGCTTCTGCTTTCCTTAGCAAACACCTGTCTTTCAAACCAGGACAATATTTCATAAAGGAAGAGACATTTTCAGCTTGAACAAGGTGGTTGTACAAGGTTAGAAGCAGAATAGGAAATCAGTGTACTTCTAATTTCATCAGAGGTATTTTCATTGGGCTTTAGAAAAAAATGGATGCTTTATTTTAAGGATGAGCTAGCACACATCAAGCAAGTCCATACCCTAACTCTGTTTTGATTGGAAATAGATTTGGACAGTGCATTGGACTATCATTCAACTGTCCTTGTGTTTGCACCAATCAGCTCAGTTCTTGTACAAAGAACCCATCATCTAAGTGAGAAAATAGGACATCAGGGAAATTCACAGATACAAAATAAGCTGAAATATCTAGTTTTTTGTGAATATAAGGATCTGCCTACATGGTTAAGTGGAACCAAAATAACAAAATGGCTCACATATTATGCTCACAGTTATGGTAGTTCAGATCTTCACGAGTGCTATAATTTTAGAACAACAGTGCTCAACTATGAAATAACTTAGATTTTACAAGTGCATGTTTTAGAAAGAGGGAAATCTTTTTCTGAATAAAAGCACTCACAAAGTCAAAGTCCTGCATTTAAACAAGGCCAAATTAGTTTCTGATAAATTGGGCATTAGCTGTTTATGTGAGGTTAAACAGACACATTGAGTACAGTAATCAAAGAACGCTGCTCCTGACAGCTCTACAGCAGTCCTCTGCGTTTGGACTTACAGGGTCCAAAACAGTATACTCTAAGGTCCAAAGCGTTCCCTCTAACTGGAATGTTTGAAAAGGGAAATGGATCAAAGAAGAAAGTTCAGAAAACACTAAATTGTCACTGATGGTAAAGTGGGAAGATGCAAGCAGGTCTTTAATAGCAGAATATGATCTCTTGATGGATAAGCCAGGAACCCCAAAATATTTGAGCTATTTTTCATTTTGTGATGAAGTAGAAGCTTTAAAAATTCTGTATTTTAAAACCACTTTTATTTCTGCTTACTGTGTACTCAGAGATTTCAAATAAATCTTTTTTGGTTTTGAAAAATTTCTTGGGTGGCTGAGACGAAATGGGTGTGGACTTTGGTGATTAATCATAGCTTTCAATCTTTAACCAGAACATCTTTTCATGCAAATATTTGAGCTAAATAAGCATGTGAAGCAAAAGGAATTTGAAGCTGACTAAAATTATTTCCTCTTTTAATTAAGTGCATTTCTCTTGCCCAGTTGTTCATACTACAAATGAATCACCATTTTTTAGGGCAATTGTGATCAGACTTTCTCCTTTAAATATGCAAAAAATAAATGTCCCAAATCTTCTCCTGTAAAATGTCTCTTTTTGAGGGTGAAAGGAAATCCTCAATCCTATATAGGCCAAAAAGCAGCAACAGAAAGATACAACCTATTCACTACCTCAGCAAACACTGCCTTTCCTGAGCTTACACCTGCAGCCATATCAAGTTACTCTCAGGAAAATACCTTCCTGACTTTAAGAATGTGCATATTTTTCACTGTCTGCTGCAGAACTTGAATATATGTTAATGAGCTTCTTTGCACAGGGATGATTTCCTGAAATGGGACCAAAGTCTGTTACCAGGTGTTACAAGTTCCACAAGTTCCAGCTCTGTGCAACCTTGAAAATGTTGCAAGAGGCATTTGTGACAATTCCCAGGCTGCACCTCCTTTAATTAATCAAATAGAATCTATAGCTCAGAAAAGTGAGGAAGCTCTACAGTTGGAGGAACTGCCTTCCAGGCCAGGGAGGAAGAAGCTGAATGCTTCAGATAATTCAAGGTATGACAGCAACTGTTGTAAAAATGGTGTGTGTGGTTAAGCCAATACTATTTGTGAAATCCCAGCATAGTCATGTACAAGTGTTACTGCATAGTCAAGGCTCAACCAGTAATTTGCAACCAATCCTTTGTCTCAGATGCACTTGTGTCATCTTCTATAATAAGTAGGGACAGCCCTACTTAGGGCAATGAATGATTTTAATGATCAAAACTAAATGCTTTTTTAGCAAACTTCATTAGGAATATCTCCGAGAAAACAATGGGTTTGGCTCCTATTTGCACAGCATATCTTAGAGCTGAGTCTGTTTGGTGACTGACAATGGTTATCACAACTATCAGCTGTAGAGAGGGATTGTGACATCCTTCCTGCTCCATTTACAGCTCAAGAGAATCGTGATGCTCCTGGGCTGTACTGCCAGCCATAGGGAGAACCATGGATAGAGGTTCACTACTTCATAAGGAATTTTATTCACATACCTGCTGAAAGTCCTGCTTGCTGAAAAGTCAGAGTGACCATACAATGTTTAGTGTAATGAATAAATAAAGACCCTGCAATAATCTGCAGGCTCTGCATGGAGACATGGAGAGAAGGAAGCCTTAGGTGCTACTCTCCCTTTCCCATCAAAGGATGGAACAACTCTACAGAGGCACCTGTATGGGCCGTGCAAACAAAGGTACTACTTGCTGCTGTATGAGGGAGCTGTGTTACCAAGTTAGGACTTCACCTGACAAAGTATTTTATCACAGAGAAAATCTCTATATAGACCCTGGTCCATGAGAGCATGTAGAAATACCACTGAACTTACATGGTTGCTTCCATTTCAGGCATATTCTTTTTGAATTGTGTTTATTTTCACCTATGAATATTTACCTTGGTGCATTTTAAAGCTATATTTAAACACAACATCAATGTACAGTAATAAGCTAAGTTTGTTTTGGGTTTTTTTTGGAAGCTGCTGTTACTTGCTAGCTTAACATCTTCTTTTAGTAGATGCTGAGGTAATTCTTTATACTGCCATGCTAATTTCCATTTCAAGGAACTGAAAGTTGTGGTTCATAGTAATGTTTTGAAACTTTCAATTAGATTTTCAGTTACAAGTTGGCCTAAGGGTAAACTCAGGAAGAGGCATGTTTTGAAGACCTTCTCACCCCAGGATTATGATATTTTGTGATAATTCAGGTTTTTAAAAACTGATCTAAACCCAAAAAATTAGACTTGAATGTATCTAATATACTAGAGAACTAAGCAGCATTAGTGCTGCTAGCTGAGAGACTCAAGTATAAAAGTGATGTGAGACTGCAGGCCCCAAGCCAGTGGAAGCTGAAAAGCTTTGCAGATGTCATGTGGTCATTCTCTGTTGGCATTGGTGGCCATGCTGTCATCACAGCACTGCTCCCACAGCTGTCATTGGAGTGATGCTGGAAAAGCCTTTGCTGGGAGACATCTGCCTTACTCTTCTAAGAGTACTACTCTTCTGGAGTTGAAACGTTATGATGACAGCTGCCCAGAAAGTGAAGAAAAAGGGAAAACAATAGAAGTCCCAAAGAAATATTGGAGATATAAATGGAAACAACTATGGTAACTACTGTCGAGTTTCAGACCAGAATTTCAGAGGATTTAGGAAAAGCAGCTACAGAGATGTAATTTTTTATTTCAGTAACAGTGTTGTAAATGTGGGATTAGGCATGTGATTCTGTATTTATACCAATGCAATCAGAATCTGCCTTGGATCCTTCATCAAATTAAATTCACTTTCATGATCTATTTATGCTGCCATTGCTCTTCACAGAAGCATGCCACGATCACAGAACATACACATGCCATTTTATGTCAATGCTACAAAAGTTGACCACTGAACACAGCAGCAACTTCTATGAATGCTGAGAGAAGAGAGGCTGCTTTCAGTGTACTTGGATGTCTGTGTCCCATTTATCATTGAAAGTATAACAACGACAAATCAATGTTTATCTCTAAGAAACATCCACTGTTCTGGTAGTTAGAAAAAAACCTATTGCAACATACAAAATATGGTATTTTTTGAGAACATCAGGTCTATATTTTTCTCATTGTTCCATATGTTAAGCCTTATTTTCATGTAATTTAGTCCCAGTGGAAAAGATGTTGTAACTGGTGTGCATTTGTTCTAAAGACTTGGAACATGACAAATACTGTAAGAGCACATGCATAAACTAGATGAACTCAGAGAAATACTAACCATTCCTATAGACTGCCAAAATCGTGAACAAACTGAGGCATTGGTCAAATATGACGACTCACAACACCTCAAATGCCAAGTTGAACAACCACCTTCCACACGCACAATTTTCAGGTGCAAGAGATGAAGTAGCATCCCAAAGCTCAGCTCTCTGCTGCAAGTGAATCAAGGTCTAGTGCAACAAAAGCTCACCTCTCTCCACTGCCCTTACAGCTCAGCTATTAAAGTATCTGTACATAAGGGCATCCTTGAGGCTGTGCTTGCTGCAGACTGGATGGTGCTGGAAAAGTGGACTTCTGAGGGATACACAACTTGAATTTGCATGACTAAGAACAGATGGAGGATAAGAACAGCCTGCTGTGCATGCGACATTACCTTACCTAACAGTGTGTGGCAACGTGCCAAATGTGTGGGTGTTCTGGCCCTCAAATACAGGAGAAGAATGATTGCTACCTTTATAGGCGTAATACCTTGCTGTATTTTCATGTAAGGAAGACATTTGGTTTACTTCCTTTTTTGAGGGCTGGGGCTTGGAAATATACATGACAGTACATGTGCCATGACAAAACAGTTACACTCCTTCACAAAAAACTACTTTTTCTAGCATGCTATACCATGTGGCTGAACACTGGCACAAAACAAACTATTTCATCACAAAGTGGACATATGTGTAAATATGCAAAACACTGGGGAGGAAATGAGAGTTTGCACAGACTTCCCCATGTTAAATAAGCATGTAGAGTTTTCTGCAACAAAATAGTAATTAATAAATAAAATAGTGAAAGAAAATAATAGAACTGACATAAATCATAATTGCAGTACCAAATTATGTGATAGTCAGTTCTTATGGTTATCCCATTTTGTAGGCAAACATCTGTTAATTTTTTTTCTGTTTCTGAGCATCCACATCTTCCAACTGAGGTCTGGCTTGGATTATTTTCAGAAACTCCTTTGCTGTTTCTGTTCCCAAAACACAGTGGTTTTGTTGTGATGTTGTTCCTCTGTTTCTTGAGAGTGCAGAAGGCCATGTTTGTGTTTTCTAGCCCAGTTTCTTTCCTCACATCCAGGAGTTCACTCTGAAGAACTGTGATAACCAAACTCAGGCAATAGAAGAACAGGATCCTGTTCCCTAGACATGAAAGTTCTTGCTGTTCTCTGGCTGCTCTTGACAAAGATCCCTAATAGTGTCAAAAAATGGAACAGTGAAGATGCTGTTATTTTCTCAGGATGAGGCTTTGGTGCCTTAAATGTGGATTATTATTATTATTATTTGTGAACAGCTTTCCACAATAACTGCATGTTCATCCATGTTCTTTCAGAGGCAGAGCCCCTGGGCTTCAGGTCAAGCCTTCATGAAGAAGCCCATGTTCACCTCCAGTTTGTTTATCACCAGGGAACAGCAACAACAACAGAAGTCCTCAGCAAAGGGGAAAAATCTTGACAGTATTAACTGAGAAATGGAAAACTGAGTGAGAAACACTACATGTACTATAGAAATGACTAAGCATCAGAAGATAATTCAAGACCCTTGAACACCCTATCAGAGGTGTTAATTGAAATGCTAGATGCAAGGTCAGTCTTACACAGTAAAGAAGAAACAAAGGAGTTAACTTGAGGGTAAAATTCTTGTGAGCAATGAGACCTTTTCTTTTTGAAAGGAAAATTCTGTGCTTTCCCTTCTGGTTGGCCTGCTGTAGTGGATACGCTTTTGGAGTACAGCATGTACACTGCATAAGCAACTATTGCCATTCATGGTTGGCTTCCAAATCAGCAGTGCTTAAAAATATGAAATGCAAACTTGGCTCTATCTTGTATCTTGGGTTTTGTTATTGTCATTTTTTGTCATTGTTGCTCTAAAAAAATGTTTGCTCACTTTTTTTAAAAAAACAAACCATCTAATTTTAACTAAGGGGATGTATTTCTCCTTTGTTCAAACAAAATGCTCTTCCTTTCCTTCCTTCCTTCTTCCTTCCAGTGGCAGACAGTAGGCAGTTTCCTGTAAAGAAACAGCACTGTAGCTGACTGTGTCTTCTCCTGAATATATTAAATATCATCTCAGACCACCCTTGGAGAAATACCAGAAGAACAGCTCCACTAGCACAAATACAGTAACTATTCTGCCCAGGCTCTGTGTGAAACCTGCGCTAGAAAATGTAATTAAACTGAGTGACAAGCAAGGATCAGCCTGAGACCTTCACATTTACCATGAGTAATCATCAATCCTAATTAGAAAAATATTTCATTATCCACACTTTCTTCCCAAAAAAGAGTAGCTTGTTGAAACTAAAAGACATGGCTGTAGATGTTGTTTATATTATTTCAGTATCCATATGAGCTGGTGGCAGAATGAGACACTCGAGGGATAGAAGTAAAAGCTTTCAGTGTGAATGATGGTGATCATTACTCAGAGCCAAGAAGCAGGTTGGTATGCCCTTGGACATGAATAATGTTAACAATGTGGAAATATTCTAGAATGGTCAGAACAGCTGTGAAAGCGTAAGGGAATTGCTCTCAGAAAACACAGGGACAGGATGACAGCAGGGAAGCTCAAGGGAAGACTTCTTCACATTCAAATCCAGCCTCTCTCGGTAACTTCAATCTCTGGGCCGACACATTCACACATACTGTGGTTGCAGTTTAGGTGAGTCATACATACTGAATGAGGAGGACAGACCAAGGTTTTTCAACCTTTATTCCTGTGTATAATTATAAATGTGTGTCTATACAGAAACATTTTGGATTGTTTTAATTATTCAGTATTCATAAAGTATAGAAGAACTGTGGAAGGTGTAAGAACCCAAAGCAATCTATCAAAAGAAAATGTGTGCATCAAACTCACTTAATGAGCACGTAAAAGCCCATAAAGTCTCCTATTAGCAACAAAGACAGAAAGTCCACAGCCCCAGTTATTTCTTGAAACCTAACTTCATTTGTCTTCTGGGCACCAGAACCAATGAATGAATATCCCTCAATTACTCATTCCTTCAGACAGGACATTTTGATAGTAAAAGTGATCACATCATGGAAACTAAACCTTTCCTAGTATCTTACCCTATGTAATTAAGAAGGGTGGACATCCAGTGGACATCTGCTTTGTCAAAAGGCTTTAGAAGAAAAGAGAAAACTTATACGATACATCACTACAGATCACTGGCAAAAACCTAGCTCATACCAGCCTGGCCTTCACTTGGATGAAACCAGTGGAGGCTTGCCAATGAAATCCCTCCTGCCATCTTAGGTTTGGGAAAATGTATTGCAATAGGAAATGTGTCAACTATGTTAAATACAGTTTTGCTCATACTGCAGGAAAGAACAGTAATGCTTAAAACGGTGTCTGCTGGTCAGAATTACCATGTGAACCGGTGAAGAGATACATGAATAAAAGAGGGTTCCCCTTTCGGTTCCTACTTAAAACTTGACTATAGCATGGCTGAAAACACATGTTCTTTCTCACAGTGGGGAAAATGCCTCACGTCCAAAATGTTCAGACAACAGTCTCTTGTCTGTTCCGTACTTATTAGTTGCTTGACTCTAATAAGGTTGTTATTAAAACAACCCAGTTAAATGTCTTTCATGTTGTATTGACTTCATGTCAAGTAATGTTTATATAAATAATCTTTGAGGCATGGGAAACTTGCAGGATGTTTTCACAAAGTCCTTGTAGTGTTTGTTTCAGGAATTGTGAAGACACATGATGAGTACAATTAATTCTAAATAAAATGCAAATTCATGAAAAAAAAGGTTTGTGTTTCTTTCCTTCAGAAACATTTTGCACTTTATTTGTAACAGGATTTAAACACACTTCATCAATTCTTATCTTTCATCAGAAATCCTGTGCTCTTAGATACCAGGGTTTCTTCAGTTTTCATTATTAACAATTCTGCCCATCAGATATTTCCCTATTTTCTTCAGAATTTCTCCTTTTTCTTACTTTCCAAAGTTCTTACTGAGAGACTTCAACAAATCAAATACTTGTCACCAACTTCTTTTATCTTCATTTTAAAAACCTGTCACCTCTGTTTCTGTAGAATGATATTTTAAACTAGTCTAGAGGAGTGATTTATAAGCTTAGAGACTGATTTATTTGACCTCCTTCACCTTGAAAGGACATGTAAAAGGAAACAGAGATTCATCTTCTGCATTTCATGAACTCCCAAGCTCCTTTTCATTGAGAACAGGACACAATCATTTATCCTGAGTAAATTATTGCAGGTTGCACATGCTTTACTACCTCTATAATATATAGTGTTTTAACTTATGTTTTTCTCAAAATGTATTAATGTTAGGTGCAGTATCTGGTAAAAAAACCTTCATTTTTTCTTCTTTGGTGACTTTCCAAAGCACCAGTACTTGCTTCTGCCTTCATGATATTTTACTTTGTCAGTCACATGGCCAAATAAGCTAAAATAAAGGCATGTAATTTTTTCCTTCAACCTGACAATCTAGATGGAAATTATGCAATGGTAGAAAGGCAGTTCAGAAGTTTTGAAAAAATGTATCTCTAATATCTTGTGGCATCAGTTGTGACAACAGTCAGATGTAATGAGTCATGTTGAGTTAGTTTCAGTGAACTGAGATCTGTTGTAGGTGTTAATGCGTTCTCCTCTATGTAAAGTGCTAAACCATTTAAGATGTTCTGTGGTTTTAAGTACAGAACGTTTAGCCCGCCCAGTCACATGGCAGCTGCACTAGAAATTCCAGATCTGGAAAGTATATTGATTAGTATGTACAAAAACAAAACACAAAGCATTTGGAAATTGAAATCAAGTGGTTACACAAGACCAACTTAATCAAAATCTGTCAGAGTACCTTTCCTAGACACAGGTTATTAATTTAGAATCCTTTATTCTATCCAGAAGCCCTTCTTAGCACAGCAAGAAAGGCTTAATTTTCTTATTAATCTCTCATAACTGTAGGAGTAAAGATTGATTTGCTTCTTTTGATAATAAATATAGACAGGAAAAACAGAAAGGATAGGAGAGTGGAAGGCAAGGTGGGGTGGGGGAGATGTGTACCCATTGCTGAGCTTACAAGGCAACAAAACAACTACTTAGTCTTGGAAAACAGTTTGGAGTAGCCAGTCACCCTGGTAACTGCTGGCCAGGAGCACAGTTCCTACCTGCATAGGATATCCCCTTCTTGGCCAAGTCAAGTCTCCTTCCTTCCACTGGTAGAGCAGCATCGGTAGAGCAGCACAAGGCCAACTCAAAGGGTGGTTGAAAGCTGAGAGGCAAAATGCGAGATAAAAAATATAACTGGGGAAAGAAAGAGACTCCAAGAACATGGAAAGTCAAGGCAGGACATAATTTTTTTTAAAGCCAGTCTGTTGAGAAGACCCAACAGGCTTCTTTGATGGCCTGGGTCTGGTGGAAATTGCCCCATGGGGGGAAAATATTAACTCATGTCCTTTCCTCAGGAAGTTTTTCAGAAACCTCTTCCACCATACTGGTTCCTGCTATTTTGCTTTTAGAAGGTTCAACAGGTGATGTGAGATCAAACAGGCCATCCCTTCTGTTCTTCATCCACCTGTATGGGTCCACTGATTTGTCACTTTGCTCTTTTCTTACCTGCCACATCCTCATACCACCCTTGATCCATAGAGGAAGACCTCTCTGAATGAGTGATTGTTTTTCCAATTTCTTAACCCTTCTGCCACTTTTAACTCTTAGAGCTAATTGCAGCACATTGTGAACTCCTACTGGTTTCTTAGAGATGATTTCACAATTACAGTAGGCACGCAGTCTCCAATTATCACACAGGTAGGGAGAAGTCAACAAGTAAGTAACAAATTCTGTTTCATTTCAACCATGGATGCTTACTAGCATGTGAAGTTCCACTAGAGAAATTAATTCCCCTAATAAGGCAGAGAGGAAACAAAAAATTGTGGTCTAGCTGTCATGGCTAAATCTGGTTTATGTTTCAAGAACAGACTTCAAAATTTTCACCAACCACTATAAAGTCCAAAACAATCCAGCCAGCCTTTCAGGCTGATGAGTCTTTCTCCATGGTAAATATGTCCAGTGTTCATAACACATTCTCTCGGAGATGGCAGTTAGCCACCTGGAAGTCAGTCTTATGAAAGGTTTTCCTCCCTTTAATTATAAAATTATCCACACAAATTCATGCCTAGCCTATCATGCTGTTTCCACAATCCAGTTCAAACTGATTTATGAATGAGTAAATTGAACCATTCTTACTATAGTCAATATAGTTATAGTTGATTGTGCAGTATCAAGTGCTGCATTTTTTCAGTGTAGGTACCAGAATCATTAATTTGGTCTGATTTACACTGATGACATTTAGGGCTGTCACTCCTACAATATAAAAACTTGTCATTGACAGACATTTAATTTTGTAAAGACATTACCACAAATTTATTACTAATGGGTCTTAAATGGCAATTCAGTCTTAAATTATGGGAGCAATGAACACCCTTGAAATAGACATACATTTATGTCTTGGATCTTGCAATTGGGCAGACTAGGAGCCTTCACAGGGAGAGCTGTAGCTGCTCAGCTGAGCTTCGCAGCTGCTTCCTTCAACTACAACCAGCAGACGGAAATATTCAAATTTCCATAATGTAAAAAAACAGAAAAGGACTGGATCTAGAAATGAGGCTGGGTTTTCCTCTTGTTTTAATTCATGCATTTACACAGACTCAGATCAGTGCTTCCTGTTGCCTGCATGAATTTTGCTACTGACTTCAGTAGCTGTAGGGCTGGTCTTCTCTACACTAGGGAGTGATTGACTAGTTATTTAATTAACTAGTTTAAGCAGCATTAACAATAATCTCAGCAGTACCCAATGGATTTTCTGCTTTAAATATACTGTGCACTTCTCTATTTATAGTAAACACCAGCAGTGGGATTCATCTGTCCAAATATAGATTCTTCATTGTAGGTGTCTGTCTCTGAGTTAACTGTCTAGGCTCCCTTTATAGTCAAGGGAACAGGTCTTCTGAGGGCAGAGCTCCTCTCATCCCATTTCCGATGTCTAAAATAGATTAAATGAATCGCCTCCATTTAGGAGATAGAGTAGGAAGGCCTATTTCAGTTCATTCACTATGGCGGGAGTCTTGACAACTGGCAATGGTATAGAAGCCTACCCTGTGGAGGCTAAAACACAGAAGGACTCTTCCTGTCCTAAAGTGGTACCAAGAAGACTCTGGCCATCAAGCCCCTGTGTTCCCTCAGATGAATACTTTATCACCTTGCTGCCTTTCTATAGTGTTAGCCTCTATCTCCTACATGATTCATTTGTAAGCAGGATAGGTTTGCGAATGGTATTTCAGACCCACCCTGTTTGCTGTCTTTCACTCGTCTTCCCATAGATTCAACTCCATGGACTCATTTTACTGACAAGGAGGTAATGAGCTATTGAAATGGAACAGTGCTGCTGTGTACTGGTTGAGGAGATCATTGTTGAGCAATGTTACATGCTCTTATGCTTTGTCCCAGTGGACTGAGCAAACGTTTTCTGAGGCAATCCCATTTACTGTTGATGCCAATGCCAGGAAATGAACAATCCGTGTAAGCTTTTGACTTTTAAAAACAATGGGCTGGATGCAATGCCCTCTGAAGTTACCAGGAGTCCTGTTCTTCCTTTGTTTTCAAAGGCCATGGGGTCAGACTCAACACTAGGAGTTTATTTTGCTTTGTTTTTATACTTAATGAGAAATAAAAGTTAAAAGCAGGTGTAGTTGTGATTATGAGTAGTTGGTCTGTACAGTGAAAGGAGGATGTGATTTTTAAACAAATGACAATCAACTTTCCTATTTGAAAAGTTTTTGTACTATTTGCATAAGGAATTTTTTATCATACATGCCCTAGTTTAAAGTTTATATAGATTATTGGCCTCTGCATTTTAAAATTTGGATACACAATAGTTTTGTTATGAAATTATTTTATGCTTTTAAGGAGGAATTTCCAAAATACATATGTGTATTGCTGATCATTCATTTGTATAGCGGTACTTTACAATCTTTTGTGTAAATACTGATAAGGCCTCTAACACTCATGTTTCCCTCTACTGAATTTTCTTCTCCCCATGTGAAACCTCCCTTTGAGGACCATGCATAACCCACAGTATATTTATGTATGGGGTATAATGCATAAGCTTCTGCTCTCACTCAGAGTCTGAAGAAACTACTGCTACCTAAATCCAATCACCAGTATTTACAAAAACATTAGTTACCCTCAAAAGATCTTTATGTAGTACAGCAATGTAAGCTTCTTTAGGGACAAGAAATTAAATTGTAAAAGAGCATAACTGACTTATTCATGACTGTATGGACCCAAGAACTGCCTTCCCTCAGGTCATGTCCCATTTCCTTAGGCAGAGAACTAGCTACCCTCTACACTATGCGTATCTATTTATGGTTATGTTCATTGACAACACTCTCTACCTGTGATATGGCTGAGTTGTAATCCATAGGGAGAAGAAACTCTTCAGCCATTTAGATGATCATGGCAGCACTGAGGCTGAGCACAGAGCTGCAGCTGTGCATCTTTCATGCAGATGGCACAACTGCCTGCTAGGGCTTGGACTGTTCCTGCCACATGACTCACGCGTTTGCTCACCAAACACAATGTCCTGAGGTTACAGGAAGTGGATGGGTCCGACTAGCAGTAAGCTCTCCTTCAAAAGGCTTTCTTATGTATTAAAACATATATAACATTTTAATAATCTAACATGTTTCTTATATCTTTCAACACCTTTATTGTAACCCAGAGGGGAGATGGAGTAAACTCTCATCAAGTTTGCAGACGACACTGAACAGAGGGAACCAGTTGACACACTTTAGGGCAGGGCTGCCAACCAGACTGACCTAGATAGGCTGGAGGAACAGGTCAACCACAACCTTATGAAATTTATCAAGGGGAAAAGGAAAGTCCTGCACCTGAGAAGGAATAACCCTGGCAATGATACAGGCTGGATACTGGGTAGCTGCAGAGCAGCTAGTTAAGAAGGACCTGGAAATCTTCGGGAGCAGTCAGGATGAGCCAGTAATCTGTCTGGCAGCAGGGAAAGCCAACAGTATCCTGGGCTGCTTCAGCAGAAGCATAGCCAGGAAAGCGATAATCTCCCTTTACTCAGTATTTGTTAGACAACATCTAAAATACTGTATACAGATTTGGATTCCGCAATGCAAGAAATTCACTATCATGTTGGAGCACATTCAGTAAAGGGCTACCAAGATGTTCTAGGCTTTGGAGCACTTTTCTGGTAGCGAGAGAGTAGAGTAAATGGTGATTGTTGAGCCTGGAGAAGAAACAGCTTTTGATACATCTAACTAGCAGTCTGCCGGTATATACAAGGAAGTGGGTCCAGGATCTTCACTGCAGCGCATGGTGGGAGGATGACAAACAATGGGCATAAATTGAGACAAGATATATTCAGGGTGAATATAAGGAAAAACATTTCCCTGTGTCAGACAGAAAAACAGCTTAGCAGAGAGACAGAGCAGTCCCCATCCTTGGAGCTTTTCAAGACTTAACTGGATATCCTTGGAACTTTTCAAGACCTACCTGGATAAACTCCAGAGTAACCTTGGTCTTAACTTACAGGAAGCCTGCCTGAGAAGGAAATAGAGACATGAGGCTACTTCCAACCTGAATTATCCTACAGATTTATGGAACAGAGTTATCAGCAAAAGATTTTGTCTGTGAAAAACCAAGTAATATTTCCAAGTCGGGAACCTCAGAAAGGAGCATAAGTACATATTAAAATCTTACAGCAGGCACATTACATATCCTGCACAGAGCAGTTACTTCCTCTATGTAACAGTCTTTGCATTGTTGCTATCTTTAATTGCTTTATTATCACCAGTCACCACTAACACAAGAAGTGACACAGAAGGTGTATGGACTGCTATACTGCTTGTAATGGCTTTTGGAGGCACTGCAGAGCACACAAAATTATTCCTGTTTATGGAGAGACATTCTGGCCTTTGTCTCACTACAAAAACATGTACTTCACTTATGCAAAACCCTCACATGTATGAAGTAATTGAGGCTGCTGTATTTCTATCTAGTGTTTCACAGTCAGAAGTGTATGAACATGCATAATATGACACACCACACTAAGTGTGAACAATGAGAGGTATCTGAGATGCAAATGAGTTATTGTGCAAGAATATACCATCTGTGCAATAAAAGGGAAGGCCTGCATATGGCTATTTATCCATGTTCTATTAACCAGGCCAGAAGCCTGGAAATCTTGGCCAAATTGCTACATTTATCTTTTTCCATTTGGATAATAAAATAGAAAAATTGACACACAAAAAAAAAAAGAGGATGGAGCAATGCAGATGTAGGGTATCCGTAGAACAAATGCGCAAGGTCATTTCTTTCTGTGTCGGTCCTTACAATTTTAAATAACACACCACTTCTGCTTCCCATGCTGAACAAGTGCGACCACTGTCTTATCCAAGGATAAAAGTGAATCATAGAACTACATCTTTCATTTTCTGTTCTTTTTAGTCCCAGAATGGAACAACAGTGGGGATGAATTGAACCCATGTTGGTGGGATGTGCCAATTTGAAACACAGTCTCAGTACTATTTCCTGCCCTGGCTTTCCTACATCAACTTCTGCCGCCTGTTTCCAGGTGTTGTCTTCTGAGGTAGCTGTTGTTCTTCAGGGCTGGTGGGAAGCATAACTGTAGAGAAGATTGATTTCCAGGTCCCAGAGCAGACCCAGAATCTTATGCTTAAAAGGCTTTCTTGGGCTTTCAGGACAGCATTCTCTCACAGGGTCAATACTCCGTTGGTTCAAAAAGTGAAAAGGGCAGTAATAAAGCTGAGGAGTGGTGTGCAGTTTGTTTTGTTTATTCAGGTCTTGCATACACTCTAACTCCCAGAAGCCTTCATGACAGTTTTGAAACAGAATCCTCATCCCACCAGAAGAACCAATGAAATAAAATAGGAGCAAAATGTGAAAGCAAGGAAATTCTCACTGAGTTCTCTAAAATGCTTTGGGCTTGTCTATGCATAGGTTTTTGAGATGATCTAACAAAACTGAACTGGGGTTGCATCAATTTAATTAAATCACGGCAAAAGCTGTGTAATCAAATCCTTTGTTTTGGTTAACACCTGTGCAACTCAAACATCTGAGCAACAGCCACATAAAGAGCTCAAAGACATAAAAAAACTCAAGCTCCAATGCACTACTCTCAGTTTCAATTAAAGCCTAAGAAAGTATGAACCTCATGACCTATACTTCCCTGTACAGCAAAGAGAAACAGAAAGTAGTGGATGCTCTTAAATTAAAGAACTATTGCCTGCTAGGGAATGGCTAAGCCAAATCAAGTCTTCTTCCTCCATAGAGGAGCACTAAATGGCAAAATCTTTATATACATATATATATAGTGAGCCATCTTGCAAGAACATACTAGAAGAGTGTCCTTGACAATATTGTATGAGTCCCTAGAGGATTTTCTAGCACTTCATTTCAGTAATCTGGAATAATTTATTGATATATAGTCATCCCTTTCAGAAATTTCCAGAGAAATCAACCCACTATTGCTCACATTGTGCATCCCTAGGGAGCTGTTTGGTTGATACTTTTGTGTATAATGACTCCTGCCATGCTCAACAGCACCAGACTTGTGTAGACCGTCAACACTTTCTGAATAATCAGCAAAAAGGGATTGTTTTCTGATTTTGCCAGTTGGCAGCTGACAGTGGCTCTAATGGTAAGTTGGCCACTCCTCCCTGTTTCATTTTCCTCTGAGGATACTGAAAGGGAAAGCTCAAAGAACCCACAAGCACTAAATTAGCTGAGGTGGAGATTATCTGTTGTTTCTAACTGCTGCAAAAGCAGACTGAATACCATCATAGTTAACTTACTAAAAATCAACAAATGATGGCTTCTGTTGATTTGCTATGTAAATGAGGAAGGGATCAAGAACCTTTCTCTCTTACTCTCTTAAATACAGACTAACCAGAAAGCCACTTTGTGCTCCCCTGAGAATAAAAGTGGGACTGGGAAGTGGAGTATCTGGGACTGGCTCCAGCAAGAATATATATTGCCCTCCTTCACAATTCTGTAGCTGTTGCTTTGTCTGCACAAGCCAAAACTGGGCTGGAAGCACGCCGACCATCTCATTTCATTGAAAGCTGATTGTTGATGTAGTTGGGGGAATCCCTCCTTAGCTTGCCACTGCCTTCCCCTGCTGCAGGCCAGGTTGGAGGAGGTCAGCAGCCTGAAGAGATAGATTTGCTCCACATTTGTTAAACACAGAGTTGGTCAGCTAGTTGGGCAGTAGATGAATAATTCCCTTCTGGCCCAGCTCTCCTCCCACTGCAAACAGTGGCACCAGTTATAGCAGTAATGGATTCCTCCACAACAAGCAGTGCTTTCTCTGTTAACCCAGCAGTTTGGAAGACAACATGGAATTCTTTAAAGCCTTATTCAATAATCTTCATCACCATAAATTCCATTGCTTTCAAGTTCACAAAGTACTTATTTGACTCTTTCCTTGTGTCCACAATTTTTACTTGGTCACATCTGTGATATCTTTTAAGGTATGATGGAGTTATTGAGGAATAAGTGTAGTCAGAACTGGCCTCTGTCCCATTATTTTGTTCTGATACACATCAGTTAACAAAGTTTGTGCAGTTTCCCATCCCAAATCTCTTCTTCTGGCCCTGTTTTCGTTATTGTTGTGAGACATGATGTATGTACCTAGTACCTTTGTTTCCACCAAAACCTTTATTTTTTTCTTCTGCCAAATAAGCATTTCTTCAGTGTGTAACAGCAATAATGCTTCAGCAGCTTTAATTACTTGCACATTACAAGCACAAACACTTTTTGTTCTCTGGTTAACACATACACTCCCCTTAAAGCCTTTGCACATACGTGCAAGCAGGCACACATACAGCCCTACATTGTCCTTCCAGTGGAAAGAAATTATCTCTGTTCAGAGAAATTTTCTGTTTACTGAACTGACATCTTTAGGCTCAGTTATTACAACACTCCATTATTTCTTTTGTTGCAGAATGCTAGGGCTGGCAAAGACTTAGGTAAGCCTCATTAAGCAACTCTTGCAGTATGCATAATCATCGTGATAGAAGTTATAGGAGCGTTTATGATATTCTTACATGAATCAATTAAATATGTGACTTAAAATGACTCACCATGGTTCTGAAGCATTCACTTCCCATCTGTCTGACCTTTGTTCCCTGCACAGCCATGCTGGGTCTCCTTCCCACAAAATTCTGAACTTGATATATAACTGACAAGAATTCTGTATGATTTAGATCCATCAAAAAGTGACAGCGTGCCTTAGGCTGCAAAGTGTGTTACTGTGCTTTCCAAAACACACTCACAAATCATCTCTCCAAACCATAGACAATATTATCCCTGGAAGTACTAGCATTAGTTATTCATCAAAGCAGCTACCACCAAAAGGTTATGTGTCTTTACAGCTCACTGACTTTATCTACTCATAGAGAAATATCTCATACAAATCTCCTCTGCCACCCTGCCCATCAGTGTATGTACCATTGCACACAATAACGTGTGCAAGCACTCCTCACTCTATGGAGTTGTCACCTTTGTCTCTGGATGAGCAATGTCACGTTCTTAGTCACAACTAGAGATGGTGGGAGGGGCAGTGCTGTCATTCATTATGAATCCCTTCCCCCAGTGACCATCAAGGAAACCATGACTCACAGCCTATGCAAGCAGTGTGGCACACTGTTTTCATAGCAGGAGCATTAATTCATCCCCTTTTCATTTACTATCCAGAATGTGAAGATTGGTGATCCACTGTGGGGACAAATAAAGCCAGATTCAGCTGAGCAAGGTCAAATCAAGTTATTTGGGCTATGACTAAAGGCTCGAAGAAGAAGCAGAAATGCGTCGCTG
Source organism: Cinclus cinclus (assembly GCF_963662255.1). Lineage (NCBI taxonomy): Eukaryota > Metazoa > Chordata > Aves > Passeriformes > Cinclidae > Cinclus > Cinclus cinclus. The sequence continues at coordinate 68,190,834 of NC_085046.1, forward strand.
TTGTGCCACTTGCGCAACATAGCAGGACTGTGGCAGGAAGCTCTAAAGAGAGTCTGTGTGCTGCCAGTACAGTAATTAATTCCCTAAACTGCACTGTAATTCTGAGACAGTTGAGTTAGCATATTAATATTTCCTATTGAAAGCAGAACAAATTTCCTAAGAACTTCGATGAGAAGTTTTCCCATTTCCAGCACTTTTAAGGCACAGAAAAATAAATATCACCACTGTGTGGTAAAAAAAAAAAACAAAACAAAACACATGGGAACATTTTATACCTCCATTGCACTGGTAACAATTATTACTTCATTGGTAATCAACTATTCTACATTCAATAACACCACTTGCCTTATAAATTAGGTAAAAATTCATAGAGAATAACCTATCACCATTTAAAAAAACTCTACTTTTAAATAAAAGGGACTGCTAACTTAAGTAATGTCTATGAACACTCCATAATTTTGAGAATGCATGCGCTTAGCATGAGGATGTTACAGTCCTACCTCCCACTTTAGGAGAAATAGAAAATATTCAGATTCCCTGCTGCTAAGAGCCAAGTGCCACATTTGAAAACAATATTGGCTAAAAATATATTTTAAAAAAAGCAACTCCAAAAAAACAAAAATGCTTTTTTCAGTTGCATGAGTTCCTTCATCTGTTTTTTTAGCACAGACCCCATATGCAGTTGTTCCATCATAAATAAGGGCTTAGCCAGAGGATGGACAAGATGCCAGTGATAGAGATACCAGGAGTTGTTTAAACAAGCACTGCTGCTGGGAAAATGTATGTGCAACTACAGATAAATTCAGATTGTAGTATTTATATATTTACTGGAGTTCTTGAAAGGAAGTGGCTACAGAATGCACATTGGTCAACTCCTATCAGTATAACGCCAATACTTATTTCACAGACAGCAATTCCACTTTAATAAGACAGGCAGCATCTGAGCATTGCTCACAAAACAAAGGCGAAAACAAGCTGACTTGAAGTTCATACACTTTCATCTGCACCAAACCTTGCATGAGAAAGTCAGTAGTAATACAACGCATATCCTACAGGCTGACCATTCCCTGGGTCCCTGAGAAAGAAGCACTCTGAAAACATCTATAGCATTTTCACTGCAGGTATGTGCTGTAGCTATCAACCAAGGAAGAAACTGCCTGCATGCTGTGTTATCAGTATATGTCTGTATAGCTGTGCTGCTTCCTTATTGCTGCTCCTGCAGATTTCATCATAGTTTTCAAGTGTATGATTAAAAATGCATTATATTGGGGCTGCAAATTAGTCATTAAATTTGAACTGCAGTCAGACAACCCCTCCTAGTTTACAGTCACCTAACAGCTTGTTCTGCCTGGTATTTATTTCTTATGTCGTTGAAGCTGTCTTTCAATGTCATCTAGGAATGCCTTCAGAAAATAAAAAATATATACAGGGCCACTTGGAGCTGGAGTGGCATGAAGACATTATGAATGACTGTTTTGGCAGATGTGAATCCAAGACTACTTTTCTCAAAGGAAGCAAATACTGAAGACATGCACTTTGCCTGGCCCCCTATGTATATAAGTCAACAACTTCCTATGATGATTCACTAAGACTTATATCTGATGATTCACTAAGATTTACATCATCATCGCTGTACTTATTTACACTTGAGAGCTCTTCAGAGGAGGAATTACCTCTTGGTGTACACGTGCACAACATCTGCCACAGCTGCCCCATCATAACAAGAAATTGTATTAATTCTTATTTAATGTGCCTTTCCTATGGCACATTTCTGTTCTTATATGGGAAAAACAAGGAATGAGAGAGAAGGTGCATGAATTCAATCCACAGCTCTTGAGAAACTCTTGAGAAATTCAAAAATGAAAATATTTTGAATGTTTCTTCAGCACAAAATAATTTCCCTACACAGTCACACATCAGCAGGTCAGTAGTTGCCTAATGTTGAAGTAGTCTCCATCTGAGCACTTTCATTGGGACCAGACAATGTCTGTTGGGAATCTGCCACTGATTAGTGCTTTTCATCTTACAACAAAAATGTCTCCTTCCTATTCTTAAGGAAAACATTCTCCATGTAACTTCTGACTTGAAAACATGCCTGTCTAGAAAGACATGCCTGTATAGAAAACAAACCAGTCTGTGCTTTGTACCAAGCCAAAAAGCCACAGATGTCACCATGTCCATACTGATTGAGCTATTTCTGAGCTGAGCTCACATGAGTCTGAATCAATGCTTCCAGAACGGCCTACATTAGTTTGATGTTCCAGCTGACAGAACAGAAACCCCTGCAGTTACCACTTCCTGTTCCTCACCATGCATAAACTAAAGCTGAGTGTTTTTCCCTGGCCTCCATTTTAAGAAAAGAAGTTGATAATGGTGATGAAAATTTTCCTAGCAGGTCAGCAAGAAATAATCTTTCCTTTCAGAGTTCCTCAAGGCTCTAAAGGACTCTTCAAAATTTTCTATAGCTTCAGAGATGAGTTGCCCAGGGAGAAAAATTCTGCAGTTCTGCACAACAGAAGGACAGGCTGGGAACAGCAGTAAAGTGAGGCAGTCAAAATGGACAAAGTGCATCATTAGCACTTATACATGTACTTTCCTGATCAACCAATTCCACAGAGTACAGAGATCAAGTGAACCATTAATTCTTAACAATAGAATTGGAGGTCAACTGCATTTTAAAACATTTTATTGAGAGAGATCTACAACACAAGAGCAAAATAAATACACTATTATTAGTGGTTGCAAGTCTCCATTAGAGTAAACAATTTAATAGTCTACTGAAGTATTTTCCCATTCTTTGGTACTATACATAGGAAAGAGTTGTGAATATAAATACTGGGACAGAGAAATATGTTACATAGAATATAACTAACTGGCGCTGTACTTAGAGAATACTATGATACAATAAATATAGTTTAATGCATATTTTTACTGATAACAGGAATTTGCAACTGTGGAAAATGTCCTTATTCCACAAATTTATGGCCTTTGTACCATAAACTTGACTACACCACACTCTACCATTTTACAGTTTTTCATTTCTTTTTCTGTTAAGACTGTCTTACCTTATACAGCTTTCCTTCTACAGCAAGTCTCATAAATCCAGTTTCCACCCTACTGGTGAGTTCACAGTAGAGATGCTTCCATGGTACAAAAGGGAATCAGAACTGGCTTATTCATCTTAATGGTGCATTAACTTGCTCAAGTTTATCCATTGTAATGCTCTTTTTGCTATCCTTTTTGCTAGAATAAAACAAAGCAGCATGTATGCATAAAGAAAAAAAGACACAGAATACAATATTCTGCAAAAGAACATGAAACACATGTAAAAATCACAATTAAGAAAACTGAAGTCAAGTAAAGGAAACGTGCAATCCTCAGAGTAAACCAAGATCCCATTTTCACTTAGTTTAGGCATTTACATTTTTTGTGCTGAGATTCCAAGTGCCTTTAGACAGGAGAAAGTTTAATAATTCATTTATTTATATGAAGAAAAATAAGTTTTTTCTGCTATTTATAACCATTAAAGCCAATCCCACTTGACAGTGGATAAGGCTGTGTGAGGTGTTCAGTGATCCACTCTCATCTGTGATCAGGCTCTCACACTGAATTCACCTCAGAACTGCAGCCACCCTTGATTTTTTGGATAGTTTCCTCTCGACTCTCAAAGAAAAAAAAGATAATACAAAATTTGGAAAGAAAGCATCATAGAGTCTTAGAATCATGTGATGGTTTGGGTTGGAAGGGAACTTAAGCACCCTAACCCACAGAGGACCCCACAATGGAGCAGGTGGATATGTCCTGAAGGAAGCTGCACGTAGCCCATATTGGAGTAGGGTCCTGGCATGACCTGCAGCCTGTGAAGAGCGGGTTTATCCTTAGAGACTACAACATGTGGACATCCCACACTGGAGTGGGTGACCAAGCGTGAGGAGGAAGGAGCAGCAGAGACCATCTCTTACGGACTGCAGCCTGCCATTCCCCATTCCCCTGCATTGCCCAGGGGCCAGGAGGCAGAGGAGCTGGGACTGAGGGTGTGAAGCTGAACTTGGGAAGAAGACATGTGAGGGTAAGTATTTTAGTTTTTATCTTTGTTCATCACCCTTTTACTCTACCATCAAATTAAATCAATCTCCTCCAAGTCAAGTCTGTTTAGTCTGATTGTAATTGGTAAGTGATCTCCCTGTCTACCTTGACCCATGAACTTTTCCATCTTATTTCCTCCCTTTGTCCCATTCAAGAGAGGACAGAACAAGTAGTTGGATAGGCAGCTGGTGCTGATTCAGGTAAACTCAGGACAATGAATAACAACTTTAAAGTCCTGGAAGATACAACTCAAATAAAGTTTTTTTAAAAAAAGATGAGGGAAACAGTGTAAGTACATTAAACTCTGTGTTAAGCAATACAGAGATGACCTTCTTTCTGCCTATAATATATGAGGGCTGGTCTCTTCACAACAGACTTGTCCCTATTCTGTACAGTAGAAGTGCATTAATAAAGCATCTACTGAACATTTTCAATGGTAAATTTCTGCCCGTTTTACTTCTGCTGAGTATTCTTGCTACTGGTCATAAAGTTGGGGGAATTTGGCTGTATTCTAAAAGCCACTAATTCTTGGGGTTATCCATTAAGATTAGTAAAAGCTGAATGTTCTACAGTGAAACTTCTTGTATCAACTTCAAAAAGTCAAAATACTACACAGCAACACAATATTTGGAATTGTTCTACAGAATACTCCTGATAGAAAATGAAGCATTGGACTCCTCAGTATCACTTGATTTGATCTTGGTTGAAGAGCCAACCTGCCAAAAGAAGTTGAGGAGCATGAATACAAGTGAAGTTTAGGTGTATGCTAGAACACACTTACTGTGATTGAAGATGACATGTAGTTCATACCAAAATTCTGGTGCAATTGTCACAGCCTACATGCTGATTAGGTATAGACAAAGATTTAGGATTAATAATAATTCCGACTTGTAATACCTCAAGGACTATCAAAAAATTGACAAATCATTGTTACAAAAGGCAAACATTCTTCTATTTTTAAATTTAAACTCATTGTATTTAAACTAGTCTCGTGACCTTTTGCTGGCATAAATGTTGACAAGAAACCAGGCTGAAAATGTTGACTCCAACGTGGTCCTGGGAGTAGAGTTTTAAACTCAGGAGCAGTATTACTGCTCATATACTTCCATATTTGCAAAACAGAAGAACAATGGTATGGGACTACTAAAATCAGTTTATACTGAGATATGAAAAATATCCCTGGAAGACTGTTTGCATTCCAGTCTCAGAGTCAAAGACATCTGTACTAATATTCATCAAATAGAATAATGGGAACAAGCAGTGAAATCACAGCCTATTCACTATCAGCCACCAAAGAGAAAGAAACACTGAATTTTTTGTCACTGTTGGTTAAGTGCCAGCAAAACAGGTTTGGAGAGCAGGGGGAAATGTCCCATGATGCAATTGATCATGAACATTAAAACAAAAAAGACCTAGTTAAAGTTTGAGGATTAATGGCAGCTGTCACAACCCCAACTTCAGCACCATAGCTTGCAACATGTTGGTATGACATTTATTGTAATGACTGAGAGTAAGTGTAGCATGACCTTTGCTCATCAGCCAAGAGTAGAATAATGAACATTGTTAAGGACAGCAGAGTTATAAATCAATTATGTCCAGATTAAAAGTAAGATAGTCATAATATAAAAGGTCATTTTTTTCAAAGGAAGTGTTCTGAATTTCTTTATTTCTGTTGTTTTCCACCCTTGACCTGTATTTTGAAATTGTCATTGAACGATAAAAAGTGTTAAATTTTTACTGTATAAAAAAGAAGGCAATTCAGCCAGAAATAAATTTCTATTATGCAGTGGCCCTTTCTATAAATTGTCTATGGTTGATTTTATTATCAGTGTGACGTTTACAAAAATACTGATGAAATGCAAGGCCATGTCAAAAATTCTCCTCCAGTCTTAAGGGATCTGTTGACACTATTGTTATAATCCCTATTTCTATTACTTCTGTCTGTGGACACCTCGTGAAAAGCCTGCATATTCCAATGGACCTGCAAACATTGTAAGTTGGTGTCATTGGAAAAATCAAATAATCAACACTCCTGTGATTTTGGTAAAGGTGCAAGAGTGTAAGACTTGGAGCAAAAAAATGATGAATAAGCATTTCCACTTTATTTAGGAGAATTGTGAATAGCTGCTATCACTGAAGTAGAGTACAGAGGAGGCAGGAGGCAAGTGGACAGTCAAATTATGACAGAAGCCTGCTGTTATTGCATAAATACTACAGTAATTATGGATGTTTCCTTCAAAGCTTGTGTGTATATGCAGCCTATAGACCTTTATACCTTATCTCCAGAAATTACTATTAAGTTTCCCTCAACAATATGACTCGAGTGCCAAACACAGCCTTTTCCCTGCGCATAGTTTTTGATTTATTCTTTTACTCCCAGCGTTGCCTCCAGTGCTTGCCTTAGGTTAATAAGTGTGGCATGTAACTGTACTAAAGGATTCTAAAGGAACTAGCAGGAGACAACTGTCACCATGGTATCAAACTGCATCTTCTTTTTCTTGAAGAAAAACATTAATAAAATTGTACAGAATAGGTGGGAGGGGTAGAGTTAGCAACAGGAGTAATACATTGTCTGATATCCTGAACTTAAATGAAGGAATTTTTTTGACAACACAAGGCTTAAAAAAGCATCTAACAACCCATACCCACTTGTGTTCACTTATTGTCCACAAAGTCTTAAGCACATCTACTGAAAAGAAGACAATTGAAGGGCACATAGAAGCTATTCAGCTGTGACCTGCAGTAAGAAACTAAGGAACAAATAGTCTTAATTCATGCAGTCATATATTTTCCCTGTTCTATTATGAGTCTCCATGCCCTCTTTTGGAATTTAAATGAGTTTGTCCTGCTGTGTGCTAGACCTAAAAATGTATACTTTTTCTTTCAGACAAGAAATTTGGCCAGCAAATTAAACTCCTGCCTTCAGCCTCTTGCTGAACAAAAGACTTTGAACCAGGGAACTTCTAAGCCTGATGGGGAAACACTTGATAACTTTCTCAGAACAGACACCCAGACTCTGAGGCAAACACCCAATTAACTTCCTTTAAGAGGTATTGACTAAAAGCAAGACTCTAACAGCAAATATTCTTTTGGTGTAAGTTACTTAAAACCTGAAACTACATCTAGATTCAATTTTTTTCCTGTATTTAACATATACAGAATATCAACCTTTATGAAAGTGGTGAATATCTTATGAATATACAAATAGCTTTTTAAGGTTTTCTAGTGGTGTCTATGACTGTGGTGTGTCATGCAGCCGTCCTGTCTAGAAAGTAAGGCAGGGATTTCTGCAGAATTGAGTACATAAGTGAAGTGGAAAAAACTGCAAAAAATAGACAAAAGTGGATAATTCTGTAAATATTATCTACTCAGCCTTGCAAAACTTGCAGAACTATTGCAGATATACTGCAAGTTGTAACAATTCAGTAGTTTTTACTCTATAAATTCATGAACTAAGAGCAGTTCAGTAGCTGATATTTGGAACTGGCTTTGTTCTGTGGCTTCTCACACAACATTTTTCATGTGGACTAATAGGAAAAACATGGACTTTATAATTAGTTAGGGATAACTGAGGCTTTCATATGTTAACATGGAAAGTAGCGAGATAAATTGAGAAAGAAGCCTCTCAGAATGAGGCAACAAAAAACTTTGTCTTCAAAGTATTTATAATAGAAATTGACTTCATTCACTTTGAAATTGATGCTGAAAATGTAAATATCCATGGGGAAAACTAATAATTTCAAAAAGGCAAAGAAGATCATACATTTAAAATTTCTCATTTTATTTTCAGTGATACTTAGGACAATTTATCAGAAAGTGCAAGAGGAAATTCCATGGCACTGGAATGACAGAGTTGATGTTTTTGGTTCAGTCAATGCTGACTTTTCATGACCCTTTTCAACTCTGGTTGGTAGAAGGGAATAAGTACCAATCTATCTCAAACTCTTACAGGTTGAATATTGAAGATGTTGAAGCAAGCTTAAATGAGTAAGTCACACTAAATTCCTAGCTTCTTAGCTCCTAAAATTGAAGAAAATTGATCTCATGCTAAGAATGTTTCAGCAGTTCTGCTGGTGAACACCCTCTCCCAATCAGCACTCAGAGAATATCCAAGCTCTGGGAGACAATCCTTGCGCTTAAAATAAAAATGTAGCTCTGATGTTCTGATCATGGCAATTCAAAGATGTAATATATGATATCATGATTGTTTTTTAGATCCTTCTCATCTCATTCATGTATTTTTAAACAAACTAATTTGGTGAGAGCAAATATAAATACATAAAGCCAAAACCAAGCTAAGCATTCTTAAAAGGCAATGTCTCATCTTGGCCATTCAAGCTTTTTAGAATTATTCCTTTTGTTAATTTTTAGATCAGGTTTATGTAAATTACATCAGACTGTTTACTAAAGCCATCTTATTTTATTTTTTTATCCCCAGAATATTTTCTTTCGCATCAGTACTCTGGAAGTGCTGCTGGTGCTCTAAAGATCTTTGTACATCATATTTCCACAAATGGTTGTTTTTAATAATGGTGCCTTTTTAATAATTAATTAAAATTATTTTCTCCTGCACAAAAATGACTATTTTGAGGGCAGCCTCAGTCCTTACCGCTGACATTGTTGTTGTATTTACCATTTGAAGTGCCTGACTTAAAGTGCAACTTAACGGCTGCCTCATTAGGCCTCTTATTTTAATGGTCCTTTATGTCTTAGAAAGATGGTAAAGCTCCCACATTTGCCAAATTGCATTTCAAGTGGAATGTGTGTGTGTTTCAAGGTGAAGTACTGGGTCTTCTTCAGAGTTTAGTTTCAATGCAAGGAATTTTAGTGTTTTCCTTCGAATTTAGGGAAAATTAGGCCTATATTAAAAGTCCTATTGGAGTTTTCACACAGAGCTGTCATGGAATATCAGGATTTGACATTAGTCCACAGCCTCTGGGATCACAGTCCTGCAAAAGGAAGACCTCCCTCTCTCTGTCCACAGTTTACAAATGAGCCTCCTGACCAGGTCACCCAGACAACTGCATAGAAGAATAATGGACCCAGCTGGTGTGCAGAAAGCTTCACCAAACAACCTGTTAGAAGATTCTGTAACTGGACCACCCACATGACAGGGATGCTATGAATAAGCATCTGGAATGCATTGTATTTTAAAAATATTCATGAGGAAGGAATGTGTGTCCAATCCAAACAATTACACAGATAAAACATTGTCAGTACCAGCAAAAGACACTGGTTCAGTAAATTTTCCTGAGTCTAGATCTCAGGGATTTAATGTCTCCAGAATTCCTGTATTTTTCAGACCTCTCATTGATTGAGAAGCAGGTGCATAACACTCCTGCAGGCTTCCTGACTATATAAAGCTGGAACTGGCTTCCCAGATCTCTAGAAAATCCATGGATTCTGTGCAAGGACACGGAATGAAGCATTCTGAAAAGCAGATATTAGCTTGTTGTTGCATAAAGGGTCTTTGGGGAAGGAGTTCATGATCAGTTGGCAAATGGCTGCTTTATGAGATGACAGATGCCCATTTTCTCCCAAATTCTGACTTTGGCTCTAGGTAGTGCAGCTCGTTCCAAACACCCTATTTTTATCCCATGTGGTGTTCTGTCAATCTCTGTGCAGCTTTTGTGGCTGAAGCACATGCTCTGTGAACCTCATCCTTGGTAATCAACCCTCACCAAGGTCTCTGGTTGTGGGTAGAAGACACTGGTTTATTAGGTTACCCCTGCTCCATTTCAACACTTCGTGCATTTTCCTTTCTCAAGATACAACCATTTAATCTTCAAGACATTTACTGGGAATCTAAGGCGAATGTAGCAATTTTCTGAGAAAGCCAAGGACCCCTTATCAATTCAAGTATGTCTGCTAATTATATGACATCATCTACACAAGATAGGAAGCTTAACTCTCTGTCTCAGGACCTCAGACAACAGAAAATGGACTGGATCCATCCTGTCCGAACAGTTTTAATCAGGTGGTCCCTTGCTATCCACTTACCATAGGCCCTTCAGACACAATTTGGGACAGCCCATCACAATGTCCTAAGTTTTTTACTCTCTAACTTCTTCTCAAATTCTTTCTAGACTGAAGCAACTGGATTGTCCTTGCCACAAGGCAACAGTGTAAGTTTTTTTCCCGTCACATAATTTGCATAACCTGTGACAAAAGCACACATGAATGTCTGAGGAGAGAACAGGGACTACTTTTATGAATAGCCATGCAGCTGGAGACTCCTAGAAATCAGGTCCACAGTGAGGTCTCCATTTTGGTCATATCACAGACCTGCCTGCAGATGCAGGGCAGAGGAAGCATTGAGGTTTGCAGTCCACATAACATGGAATAAATTATTTTCCAGCAGAGTGTTTGAGGAACACTGATCATTCAGTGTTGCACACTGAACTTCATCATGGCTAGGTAAAGAGAGTGAGGAAGAGGAACAGCAGCTCTATGGACCTTTCTGTTCTATCAGCCTTTGGAATGAATCTGTTACTCATTTGTCCATCAGATCATATGAGACTACAAAAGTCATTATACACACTTTTTAGCAATGTTGTTACATTATCTAGGGCCCCAATTAGTCTAATTTGATAATTTTTCATAGTGCTCCATTTTGAGCTGTACCTAATGTATAATATATAAATTGTATGCAAAAAGAATTGGATTTTTAAAAAATAAGGCTCTAACCCCCATTCCTTTTTTTCAGGTCTCTGTTAAAACACAAATATTCAATTAATACAGTTTTAGCTAGGCCACAATGCACTGCTTTTCATCTCCTCTTTCTTTTAAAAGTGGCCATATTAATTTCAAAATTATTTTTCTAATAGTATAGATAAATTTTATTTATATAGTTATTTGGATTGGCAAAATATGATTTCCTCTGAATGCCTTCTAACACTTTGAATTCCAGGTGCTTATTCCAGATGCTTATGGTGCCTTAATGGTAATGTCATGCTTTCCAGCAGCTTTTACACTTTTATTTGGCTCAGTCTTGGCTCTGTTTTTTCTGTGGATGAAGTAAGAACCAGTGATGAGATACGTTGCTGTGCTGAGAGCAATACCATCTTGCCTTGCAAGCTGTCTTCTCTCTACTACTCGCCCAGAATGCATGTGACATCAGCTACAGGGAATACATGTTTTCAAAGCAATCCCTCTACCTGCAGCACTTCTTTATGACTTGTCAAGTTGCTGTGAGCCATCCTAGCATGAGAAGTATTGGCTCAGTTTCTTTTCCTGTTTAATTCAACCACCAAGCAGAATGCTTTTCTCGATAGTGTGAGGTATTTTCAAGTTGCTGAGCTTCTCTCTCCCACATTTTTGGTTGTGCTGTCTTTGTGATCTCTTCTCTACTTTGATCATGCTCTTGCCTTGCCAGCAGACTTGGCCTGTTTATGCTTTTCTTGTAACATTATATTTTGTTGCTTTTCCAGCTTATCTTTGTTTATGACTTCCAATAACTTCCTCTGAAGTATTTAGTATTACTTTCTCAAATATTTCCCATACAAGCTGTAGTGAGATTTCTTCATCATCCCAAAGTAATAGCCTGAAATGCACTCTCAGCTTCACCTTGCTTGACTCCTTTGCCAAGTGATTTTAGCACTTACAAAGGATGAGAGACATGGCAACACCCAATCATCTTTCTGGGCCATATCTTCCTCTTTCCCAGAACAGAAGAGAACAGAACAGTTCATGCTCACAACCAGAGTGTAGTTCTATAGACTGTAGCATTGCACCATGACAGTCCATACCTTTGAGTAAAAATTATGTGTTTAATGTGGGTATTGGTCTCATAGTTTCATGCATATGTATGTGAGAGAGGCAAAGTGATACTGTGTGTGACATTCATAACCTGGCCATTAATTGACTTTCTGTTTTTTAATTCAGCTCTCACATTTATATCATCAGCTAATAGATTCTGGAAACTTGTCTAGACTGTGTTTTTATCCACCCTTCTTCTCTGAGTCTTCTGCTGCATTGGTTGGTGTCCGCACCAGAATATCATACCTGTGCACAGTTCAGAGTGTCAGCTGTAAACAAGCAGTACCAATTTGCCTAAGTATCAGTTTCCAGTGGTGCACTGAGGAAATTGTGATGATCCCTACCTCTGTCACAATCATGTTGACAGGTTTTTCTCACTGTCTTGTCTATCTGAAGTTGGAAAAGTGTAATTTCTTATTGTCACCTCTATTATATTCTGTTTTGATAATTCCTGAATTCTCTAAATCCTATTACATCTTGGAATATTATTGTAATATAAAACAATGCTATACAAGTGATTGAAAATGCTCCCAGCTTTAACTTTAAGCCAAATATTTTGACCCTCTTAAGTGCTGGACTTTTTTTGTTCTAAATTTCATTCTGCAAAAACTGTTCTGTTTCCACTATGAGTCACACTAGAGAAAGACAGGAAATGTCAGAATGTCCCAAAAGAAACAAAATGTAGCATTTTGACCAGGTCTACTAATCACTAACACAGACAAAACTACATCCTTGCAGTTCATGGATTTATGTGCAAACTACACCTTGATGGGTAATGAAGATGAGACAGTGCTGCTGTCTCACTGTGATTCTAATGTTTATGGTCAAGAAGCCAGTGATGTAGCAACTTCCTGCAATGCCACTCTGGTCATAGCAGGCTCAGTACTACCAGATTTACTGCAAAAAATCCTACGGATTTCCATGGGCTCATTCTCAAGTGAGTGTCTGAGGAATAATGAAGATATGGAGAAACTTTGCCTTTGAGAAGCCACCACAAGATGTGCCTGAGAAGAAAATTCCGTTACTCTAGTTTTCCTTCTTACTCTAGAAGAGACAAGGGGGATACCATACTCTTGCATCCAATGAAATGCAAACTGAACCTTACAATTTTTTTTTCATCAGAAGCACTGCCTTTCTGTGATAGGGAAATAAAGACACTTGCCTGTATGTAGGCTGAACATCAGAAGTGTGACAGAGCATGTGGTGGAGTCCTGATGCTCTGATTTTCCACAGTGGAGACTTGGCTGGTTTGGAATGCTCCATTCTAGCTTATGACATTCTAGCCTATCATATTCCCTTCCCATTTCCATTGGGAAATATAGGGTTGGGAAGGATGGTGTCTAGATCAATAGGTTACATACATTCTAAAATAAGACTGGGATGCAGCCAACACATGTACCTGGACTTGAGATTTATGATTCAGACTTTAAAAAAAAAGTGTCTGAGGCTTCTGAAAATGTGGTAGGACTCCTATTTCTATTGATCTCTCAGCATTCCCTGGAGGGCAGTGGGAAGACTGAGCTGTTGGTGCAAGATATCATCAACCATGTGGGGCCCTTTGGAGAATAAGGTATCGAGCAGTCTGAAAACAGAATCAACCTGAGAGCAAGGAGTGTTTGCTTCAATATCAGAGAGTAGAAAGTTATGTATGAACCAGCAGAAGTTTGTTTTAAATATGAGGATTTGATTCTCCTCTCACTTCAGTGAAAGTGTAGAGAAACCACTAAGAAGCCAATGGTTTATAAACAGTATAAAGGTGAAAAACAGAGCAGGAGGTATTATGTAGTGTGTGTGCTCTGATTATCAAATCCACAGTACTACAGCATGACAATTTCATTCAATTGAACAGATCAGCATGAACAAAACAACAGAGAACCAGATCTAATAACAAGCAGACAGTGACCCTAAAAACATTCAGGCCAAAATGTGTTTTTGCTGACGGCAGTGAAAAGCCAATCAGAGTGCCATGGATTTCAGAACTTGGCCATTAAGTCTCAGAACCAAGAGACACTGAGTCTGTCTCACGTGCCAGATGCCATTTGCCATGTGCAGAAACAGCACATGTGCTGGAGCTGTTCTTGCTGAAAAAGGACACAATATCTCCAGGTGCTGGTGGGATACAACAGCAATGTCTGCATCTGACAACATGCAGAAGTATTAATATGGAGAGGAACTACAGGTATTTTCTTCCAGGAATGGTCAAACTCTTCATATTTAAATCCAGGGAAAATGGCTAAAAGGTCTGTTTTTTAAAAAAATCAGAGTGAGATTATCCACTGAGACTTCAAATCTGAATGTGTCTCATGTCATTTGCATCCCATATTTGAATTCTGCAGTTTTTTTTTCCTACTGGGCCAAGGAAGCTGGAGGAAAATCACTTTAAATAAATTTGCTGTAATCCAAGGCAATGTACCCTGGCCAGGGCTTTGAGGAGTCTACTGTTGATGGGCTTGGAGCTAGAAAATTGGCTAGCAGAAACATTGCCTAGAAAAATGTTCACACTCCATCTGAAAGGAAGTTCAAAAAGCAAAAAATCTGTCCCCAAAATACTGCTGATGGAAAGTTTGACAATAAGTAGGTTTCCCCTAGAGAATCCTTCCTTTTTGAAATCTGTAATAGCAGTTCAGTACTATGCATATCTTATCTTCAAGGTAGACCTGAAATAAGTTTCTTGGTGAAGCATAGGTCTGGCAATCTAAATTGTTCAGCACTAATTACTTTGATTGGAAAATAATACTACTTAGGAACTTATTTCTGGCTATTGATGTCTCTTTATTGCATATTAAAATCAGACAATCTCAGACAGATGTAACAACTGACACTCCAAAATGCAGGTATAGTCTAACTGTCCACATGAAGGGGAAACACATCTTACAAACAAGAGTATAACTGGCATTATGACAGCAGGGCTTGCTGTAAGAGAGATAATATTATGCAGCCTTGTCATAGTGGCATACCAGGCCAGGTATGAATCATGGCTCTTGAGAGTAACATCAGCTCTGCTTTTGCATTTAGCTGGTGTGTCTCTCATTATGAGCGTTTCCACTTAGGAAGAGTGAGATCAAGCTGTAACATTCTTTTGTTTATGAGACATACTTGGGATGACCACACTCGTGAGCAAATTAGAAGAAGGGCGGTGCAAGACCATTTCATCAGATAACATGTCCTTTCTCACTGAGAACAGGCTGGAAAGCAAGAAGCAGTGCTGGGGGAAAAAGCACAGGACTTGGTCTGCACCATCCTCAAAGAGGAATATCAGTAACTGGTGTTTCTGAAGAGAAAGTCCTGGGCTGTGCATTGAACTGTGTCTGTAACTTGAACCAAGTCATCTCATTAATTTTACACTTCTGTTTCAGTATATGTTGGGAACCCATCATCCATCACATATTTTACAACTGTCACTAGAAGTCTTCCTCAGTTCCCTTTTCTTCAGTGATAAACACCAGTTTGTCTTTAGATCCAGGGTAGTGATATTATGTAATAGAGTTACACAAGGAAAAAAATAGTTTCCATCCTTTTTTCAGGTATCCCTCCTGTGATGTCCTCATGAACCACAGAGTGAACACAGGCTCTGAATTCAGGCTATTCTCTTTAAGTACCACATGTAGGTGAAATTATAACAACTTCATTGATTTAGCATGAGACCTAAGGGACTGGAAAAGAATAGTACTGTTTATGTCCCTGCTGTCTGAAAATGTATGTAATAAAGAATCTGAGAACACTGGAAGATATTTTGCTTTATTCAGAAGCACTGACCAGAATAGCTTCAAATAATTTGCTCACAATAGAACTTTCACCGTCAGAATGACACATTTGTGCAAAGTGAATTTTGAAAAAAATCTTGGCTAATACTTTTCACAAAATCAACTTACTCCAGTTTTACAACTATTTACAGTGACACTTTTAATAAATGAAAGGCATCCTCTGAGATTGTTTCACCATAAATAATTGTCCAGAACTTTTCCTGCCTTCCATGACCTTGGCAATTAATACAATGACAGGGAGAATTCCTCCATGACAGTTTTATATCTTAGGATTCATAAGGCAGATTTTTGTAGTTAAACCACCTGAAAAGCAATGGATCACACAGACTGCAAACCCAAACTGTTTGTCAAACGTCAGAACACGGATTTTAGTTTATTTCTGCATTAGACAACAATAAAAACAACTTGATATGGGGCAGAAAATGGTAAGAAGATCCTAATTTTCTCTATTTTATTTTGTCTTCTAATTTGGTAATTAAGATCTCCACAACCAATTCAACAAAATAAATTACCCTTGCACCTAATGATAACAGCTGTTTCTAGTGAAGGCAATGCTCTTGACAACTGTTGGTATACTGTCAGCTGGTTCCTAGCTGGATCTAGATTCAAGCTTTCCTCTCCTACCTTTTGTTTTTATTTCCTGACTGCTAAAGGCACATTTTTCTTACAATAATTTTTTAAAGAATGATACTTACATGGCAGAAGGCCAATTATAGTTTTTGTTCAAGAATTTACATTGCATTCTAGTAATGTTCAGTAATACTGTTCTATCCCACACTTCCTAAAAATTCCAGTAACGAAAACTGTTTTCTTGGACTAGGCTCACTACAATCATAGGCTCACCCTGCCTGGGACAGGTTTGCACATCAGAAATGAAACCATCGTGAGGCAGGAAGGAAAGAAGGCTTAGCAGACAGGCTTGTCCATGGAAGAGTGGAAGGGAAGGCGTGCAGCTGGATACAGATATCCAGGCTGGCCCTGGCTGGGATGGCACCCGGGCCCCTCTGGGGGCAGGAGGAATGTTTGGTTTCCTCCTTCCTCTGCCTGTCAGATCCCCAGTGTTTGCACTGGGTGCTCCCTCTCAGGCAGTGCCACTGGCTGAGGTCAGGTCGTTGTTGCTGCAGAGCATCCTGTGGTTGCCCAACCTGTGAGTGTCACTGGCTCCTTCCCTTCCTGTTGTGTCTCCTGTTCACCAGTAGCTGCTTGCCTGGCACCTGAGGAGAAAACACTCAGGCTGCAGGAGGGAAGGCTTTCCAGCAGGTACAAAAATAGAGCCTGCAGACATGGTGAATGGCAGCAAAAAGCAATGTATTTATTTCTTCTCTCTTCCTGGGGAAAAGGAATGGGAAAAGTATGAAGCCTGGCTGCTTAGAGAGCTGGCTGGTATGGTGGAGACACCAGAAATAGGTTTTTGCTGACTATTATAGAAAGATACACACCTTTTACCCCCAAAAAACATTGAATTTCAGTGTTAAGAGGCTTACATTTCACCTCTAAAGCATTAAATGATCCAATATTAAAGGAAAAGTAAATGGGGCACAAGTCCAGTTCACCTAAAAAATTGCAAGGGAGTGATCAACAACAGCTGCCAGCTCAAGCCGAAGGAACAAAGGCAGCAAAATTAACCGGCAGGAGGAGAGACAAGAATCCAATAGACTTCTTATGGAGAAAGGTACAGAAAGACTGAAACATGCTTTGAGACAAGGACATTAAGGATGTTGAAAATAAAATTAATTTCATATCCCACTGCTGTAGCTGACAAAAAGAAAGGGAAGGAAAAAAGCATATAAGTAGTAGTTCACACCCCAGTTAGGAATATTCAGGCTTGCTATGAAACAGAGACTTTATGTAGCACAAATTTAAGGCATATTTTTGCACTGCAAATGGTGTGTACTGAGCAGCTTTGCCAGCAGCTGTAAGGTGAGATTAGTGACCTCTTTGACTGTAGCAAAGTTGTGGGGAGCAGCTGGAACATGTTGTAATGCCATGCATAATCTGTCCCCTCAGCCTGTAGCCACTTTGCTGGGTGTTGGTGACATGGTACACGCACAAGGAAAAGTATCCCTGGAGCCTTCTCCAGGCTGAAAAACCCCAGCTCTCTCAGCCTGTCTTCGTAGGAGAGGTGCTCTGGCCCTCTGACTGTCTTCCTACCCCTCCTCTGGAATTGCTCCAGCAAATTCATGTTATTCATGTGCTGGGGACCCTAGAGCTGGATGCAGAGCTCCAGGTAGGGCCTCATGAAAGTAGAGTAGAGGGGGACAGTCACTTCTGTCACCCTGCCAGTCATTCTTCTTTTGATGCAGCAAGCAGTGCTGAAGAATGGAAAAAAAGTAGCAAAAAGAAATAGCTATTGAAAGTAAAAAGAAAATACAAAGGACACACCGTTTCTGAAGATTGATAGCCCTGAAAAGCTCTCAGGTCTCCAAGGAAACCTCAGGTTACATTATGCAAAAATTATGCCCAAATAAATTTCTAGTTTAACAAGGCTCTGCATTGGAAAGAGGAAGAGTGCTTGGGAGCAGCCACTGTCACTTAATAGTGGAAATCTAAGAAAAAAAAGATTATAAGGATGTAAGTATAAAGAGTGATCTTCCCCTCATGACAATTCTCTGCCTTCTGACTGTAAGCCATTTAGGAGCTTTCTGTGCCAAATCTGCATTCATATAACATGCTCCTTGCCCTGTGAATGTGTCTGGTCCTTTTTTAATCCAGTTTCACATTTTCAGTGGTTATGCTCTTTGGAGTGAGATGATTTCCTCAGTTTACCTTAGCATTCTGACATGTAATGCTAATCACAAGAAATTAGAAGGCATCAGGAACTGATTTCAGCTACAGGTCAAGATACTGAAACCACAGGATGGTGACATAAGGCTGTTGTACCATTTGTGGTTGGAGATGATGGGGCCAGCAAGTCACACATTTAAGATGAATGAAAGTCCATAATCAAAATCAGCATCAAGTTTTCCTCGGGAAGTTTTTAGTTTTGTTGCAGTTGTTCTGTTTTGCTTTTCTTTTTCTGTAAACAACAGCAAATGAGCCCTGCATAGAAAATCACTACATGTATCAGACAATATGAGCAGGAGATAGTTTTCAGAGTAGGAGAACAGTGGTTCTACACAGTCAATGGTGGACTTCATCCCCACATCACAGCATGCTCGTATTTGCAACAGAAAGCTCCAGCCAGTTCAGTGAAGCATTGTCAAAGGTGAGGTATCATATGGCAGAGAATTCTTTCAGAATCTTTTGCAAGAAAAAAACTGATGGAGAAGGCCTCCTGTTAACAGAGGGAACAATATATTTCAAGTTGGGGTTTTGTTTAAAGGAAATCAAGCCCTGATCCTGGTTAATCAAAGGAGTATACATACAGACTACTAGACTACTGTTACAGACAGATTTAGAAGGGTATTTATTGATTTTATAATATTATAAATATTTTAATATTTATATTCTCAGTTACTGTTTAGTAATACAAATAGGCATCTAGTCTATTGTGCAAAAGAGTCTAAGCACTTGAAGACCACTGGCTTTAAGTATTTCTGGGAGGAGTCTGTTTAAGAGGTTAGTTACATCACTCTACTTGCAAACAGAAATCTGTCTACAATACTGAATGTATAACAAAGAGGAACTAAGGATTCAGTTGACCCCAGGTGATCCAAGAGGAAGCCTTACTTCTATATACATAGTCATAACTGCAGTATATACTGAATGTCTAAATTTCAAATTATGACTGCTCATGAGTAACATTTTTTAAACTTTTGGCTTCTAGTGCAGTACAATTTTTAACCTTGGCAGTTACTTCAAGAAGGGCTTTCTGGATGGTGCCATCTGGCTGTCATCAGCTACTGTTCAGTCATAAGCAGTTGTGAGAATATATCTTAGGAGAATATTCCATTGCATCTAATTTTAAGTTAATTCTCCATAATAATGTAATATCTGATAATTTCTTCCAGTTTTCTCTGGTAGATTATAGTTATTTTGAATAACTGCTTGATTTAAAACCACAGTTGTAATTATTTACCTGTATATGATGTATTTTTGCACATGTTTTAGCTTTTCATCTGCTACAAACAATACGATACATTTTATATGACTGACTACGTTTAGAGTTTTGGTTGTCATGAGTGGTACTGACTCAAAAGATACTGAATAATAGTATGCATAAATCCCTTTAATATGCCAACAGTCTGTTTCTAGCATTATCCATGAATAGATATCAGTAGCTCATAAACCTCAAGTAGTTTTTTCTCCTCTCAGAAGTGAATGTGTATCATAGTACAAAAATAACAATTTATAGAGATTATATGGTTTTGCCTGCATATTGATCTTTGTCTAGATGAACCCCAGTTAATACAAATTTATTAGCACTACAATTTGTGAAAATCCTGCAGTTGGATTTGTTAGCCTGGTCTCCATGCAGTGTACAGCATCATATTAATTTAAATGTCATGGCTGTACTTGCACTTCACATATGTACTTTCAGACTCATTACACAATTTTACAGTATTTGTTTGAACTACAATTAACCATAGATTTGGTCTGAACTGAATCACATTTTTCACCTGGGGGGTTTGCAAAAATGCACAGGAGAGCTTAGGAGAGGGAATGACTTCAAGAATTTTTACATAATATGTAGGCCTGGACCACTGTTTCAACATATTCACATTTTTGTTAAGTCTTGGACTTGGATCTACAATTGGCAGTTCAGGCTGATCAATAAAATGAGATCTTTTCCCTACATAAATGTTGTACCAACTGAACCACAATCAATGGTTTAATTTAGTGACAGCAGTGCAAATTCCTTTGTACAGATGACTGAAAACCTCAAATTCTGCAAGGAACTGCCTTAATTTTGATTAATTTGTGCTAGATTAAAATGTAATCAAGAATATCCACATGGGATTTTTGTAAGAATTTAATTAAGTTTTAAAACATATATCTAGATAAACAGATGCAACTTTGTGAACAAGTGGGCCTAATACTACAAAATTATACTGAAGTTAATTTTTCAAATCTTTCAGCCTGTTCTCAAGAACTGCATATTCTTCTGGTCTTCCATCCTCTGCAACTATTCCATTTTAATCTGTTCTTGAACACATGAAAACCTGCATGCAATACTGCAGAAAAGGTCTTCTTAGTGCTTCATGCAATGCAACTTCTGCATTTCTAGCTCTACTAGAAATACTTGAGTAAATGTTTCCTAATACTGCATTTCAAAGCTACTTCAAAATGGTTGTCGACAGCCACCCTCCAATAACCAAGACACCAAGATTTTTTCTTCCACTTTATTCGGTATGATGGATGGTATTTTTAAATAGTGTGTGCTGCTCTGTTATATTCCTTTAAGAAAGAAAGAGCTGAGTCACACGGTCCTTTTGGAGAGGAGGAGATTCTTCTTAGCTTATAGCAAATACCTGGAGGAGATACACTTCCATGAAGGCCGGGTGTGGTGGGCAGAAGAGAAGGAAGAGCAGTCGTGCAGAGCAGCAGAGGAGTGGAGATTCTGCTTTCTAAGGAGCAGGGAGCAGAGCCGAGGCTAGAGCTCTATACATTCTTTTTATGCTCCAAGAGAGGAACACACAGAGGTCTGGCAACAAAGAATGCCACTCAGTGGACTGAAATCACAATTAGAAGGAAGGATCCAGACAACAAAGTTTCTGTGGGCAGGTGGCAGGTTGTTTATTAATTCATGCTTTGGTGCCAGCTCACCTAGTCACTGGACTTTCTTTCTGTAAAACACAAGCTGTGCTAGTGTACATACAAGTTAAACCTGATCTTTTGAGAATTAAAGTCTCTTATTTTTCTATTTTGAAGAGCTCATTTTAAGAGGGACGTTTGGATAGACCCACTGCAAAGTTCTGGCTGGATTAAAAGCCCATATGTTCATGACCTTATTCTGCTTAACCCCTACCATTTCTGCCTCTTGTTCTTAACTCAAAAATTGTTAAGGAGTGTAGGACAAGTCTCAAGAATGTTCTGTGAGGAAGTGTCAACAGATTGCCATCTTTGTCTTGAGAACTTCTCTTTTTGCAGAGACATTGAAGTCTCTGCTAGTCAGCACCTTATTGACCTAATCAGCTCTTACAGTGATCCTTGTAATTTCCACTTCAGTAATAATTTGCCTTGGCATTATAATAAGTGCTTCTCTAATGTGGATGAAAATTCAGACTATCATATTGTCCCTGTGTAAAAGGTCAATTATCTTCCCAAAAAGATTACAGTCTGACACCATCTTTATTTGATAAAGCCAGGATTATCCCATTTTGCATTTGCCTTCAAAGCTTTAATTATTTTGTCTTTTAAATATTTTCTAACACTTTATACAATGTTGCATTCAAATTAAAAGACTCAGAGTTATTAATGTGATTTCTCCTTTCCAATTTTTGTAGAATGCAAAAATGAAGGGAGATAGAAAGTATATTGACATGAATACATTTATTCTGTTGATAAGGCCTGAATTTGTATTCAGTTGAGAAGAGACAACCTGTATCAAATTTTTGGCTTCTTTTATAGATATAATACACTGTGATCAAGGTTTCCAAGGTTCCCAAATCTTCACCTTTGCAAGAGCTGCCGGCCTATATGCCAAGTTCATAACAAATATAAAAGATTTCACAAAGAACTTCATTTCAGCAAAGCCTCATTTTTCAACAGAACACAGTGTCAAAATATTAATCAGACCTAGCCATAGATTTATTTTACTATATAGCCTTTTCCATCATCTCTGTGCTCTTTATGACAAGCTTAACTGGCTGAATTTATGTTGTTTGGGTTCTCATACTGTGACCATACCCTTGCTGTCTAAGCTCTTGCTTAATCTTTTTAAGTTTTGGGTAAACATAGGTTAATGTCATTGGTGTATGATGCAATGATGCTTTTATGGGGTAGTATTTCACTAGAAAACAAATATTTAAGTATCTTTCTATGAATTAATTGTTTTTATTTAAGTAATATTCACAGTGATTGATGAGTAATTTAAGATGTATTGTCATAATTTTATAAGTGTTTTCAGCACACTTTTCAATATGCTCAAGTTCAAAGATAATTAATGGTGAGAACAAAAAAGTAGTAGAGACCTCTTACTTTTATTTCAATGAATATTTGGTGATGTATTTATCATGCTATTCAAAATATTTATCACATTTTGATTAGATCCATCTACAAACAACATAATTTCACAGATTTTAAACACAGAAGGGAATACTGTAAGACACAGTGTTGTGCTACTGGTTCCCTGTGCCACAAAAGGCTATAAGTCTCATAATTAGGTCTTACTTCAAATCCAAGAACATACTTTGAAAATTTCCAGTGACACGTCTCTTATAGCTCTTTCTTGGATGTTCTGGTACTGATTTTTCTTATCCCAAGACATTTTCATTTTATTTCTAGCTGTGACTTTGAATGTCAGATCATCTTACATATCATTTATGAGGTATAAGAGCTGCCTTGCAGTGTATGTTTTTCACAGGCAGCAATCGAATCACCCATGTACCTCTGCATCAGTCAGCTTTTCTCCTTCTCTCACTCTAAGTCATGCTTCTCTTTCTTTAATCATTTGCATCTCTTCCAAAGTGACTATTTAACATTTTTCTCAAGAGCATAGTTTGGATAGAAAGCATTTTGGTAGACGCTGTACCAATGATTATACCAGTGCTGGCTCCATTAACCACAGCATCACACTACAGAGATTTTTTTTCTGTTTAGTATTACTTCCAGCAGGTAACTTTTTCAGTCATTACCTTCTATACCATGGTCGACCTTATAAAAGGGACCCATACCCCATCTTAAGGGGCTATATCCCTTCTGTGCTGAAATACATTTTGTTTGCTTGAAGCTGGTTACCAGATAATTCATGTCACTCTCTTGATGTTCTCTCTTTATTATAATTCAGCACTCCCCCACAGCTTCTGAAATGTGCAGTTTTTATCAGTAACCACTTGATGATGATATGCCTTTTATAGTAAATATTTTAAAATCCATTTATAACCTATCATATCAAATCTTACTTGGGTCACATCTGCAGCTGATGAGCAATAAAAGTTCATACAATGAATCAACAAGACTGATCACCGCAGCAGCCTCTATGAAAATGTGTTTTAAGTGAATTTGTATTTTGTTTAACAAAATTTGGCAGTCTGGGACCAAATCCTTTAGTGCACTGCTTGTGCTCAGTGATTCCAGGCTGAATTTTAAAATTTGAGATAAATATTATGCTTTAAAAATGTATCCATATTTTCAGAGAAAGCAATCACTCCACTAAAAAAAATTAGGTCATTTTGAGATTGTGAGCATTTCTGCAGATAGCAATAGCTCTCCAAATAATCTTACTTTCCCAGTAATAAAAACCAGTGACTCAAAGGACCAAAATCCAGTGTTTTGAAAATATTTCAGCAGGTAAAATCTCTGTTTGTATGTTTCAGAGGGGCAGAGAGCCTGGAATGGGTGTGGTGGAGCTGACAGCACTAGCCACAGAAACCAGTAGAACCAGTTCTTCTCTATATAGCCTGGGAAATCCTGCCTTCAAAGACATGAGTTGACTGCTTTTACTAAAATATCCACCTCACATTCAGGTCAAATTCAGACTATAAATCACTGTCTACTGGGGCCTACCTGAATGTAGGCCATCTTCATAAGAGCACATCTATTCCTACCATATGCCAACAGAATTTGAATAGAATGTTTTGGATGTTTCTCCAAGTGTGAAGCCAAAGTGAGCCATGGTAAAACTTTTTTTTAATCTTCTTTTTATACTGTAGGGGTGTTGTTTTAACTGGGAATCATCTCCTGCCAACATGTATCTCATCCCAGTCAAAATTACATTGTAAATGCACTGCTTATAATGCACTGCTCAGGTCTTCCACTAACTACGGATGTTGGAACCTCTGGCATTTATCTTGCTATTTAGGTTCTCTCCAATTGTCCTTCAGAGGGAGAGTGATTTCACAATGTGTATATTTTTTATATCCAGTGGAAAAATACTCTTTTTCAAAAATTATATCTAATTAAATGAGGCTTTAAAAAAGTAGACAGGAGCACTTCATTTTAAAGTTGTAGCATTTAAACATGTGGAATGTTAAATAAAACCAAATAAGTGTTCTTTTTATTTGATTGGACTATGCAAACTGCAGTTAGGTTCCTGTATCCATTGCTAATGAAGGAGATATGAAAAGAAATTATGTCCTGCTTTACAATCTGAATTTTAGTGACAAGTCTTTTCTCTATGTCAATATAAATGTGTAGACCAATCTGATATTGATAACACAGTCAACATGCATTTTATTTCGTGCTTTATTTGATTTACTATCTCTTCTCTTTGTAACTCATAAAAATAATTGCTGTTTTTAAAGAAGGTTCTTGAAAGGCAAAGGAACGGAGCCATTAAACCCAGTGATGATGTATAAAAGGAATCGTCCATAAGTCATTGCACATGATACTCAGGTCAGGATAGGCTGACCTGAACAGCTAACCACTTATTAATTAGGTATTCATTTCCAGCAGTCTTTGGATTGTGGATGGATTTTGTCTTCATGCCTAAGTTTTTATGGTTACATTTTGCATTCATCCATGCTGATGACAGTCATTCAAGAATAAAATAAGGGGATCTATCCTACAGAAATGTCCTCCATGGGGCTTCTTCAGATTGCTGTGATATTTTAAAAGACATGTTTTCTTTTAAATGACAGAGACAGTTTTTCAGGGAAACCCTTATAGATTGGTTGTTAAAATAATTCACAAAGCAACCAGATTAATCAATCTAATCCTGCATTGTAAGAGGGCAAAAAAGTTGCTATAAAGGTAAATCTTAGATGTGGGAAAAAATCGCTGTATTATTTAAGACCTAAAAAACCCCAAAACTGAAAGGAAATATTTGCCATCCAAGATTGAAAAAGGAGAAATAGGTCAGCTACATACTGTGGGTTGAAAGAGATGAGCTACAAAAGAAATTTAGGACAAGAGTCTATTGTATCAGACAATTAGAGGAAGGGGGGGGTGGCAGTTGATAAACAGAGACTGCAGTAAGGAAGCAGAAATATTAAGGACCATGAAAAATCACTTGCTCTTTTTTCATCAGTTTGCTTCACATTTAAGTCGTCTTCTACTGGGTGACTGGGAATGCATAAGTGTGAGCTTACTTTCCTCTAAATTGTCAACAGACCAGAGACTTAAAGGGTGAATCTGAGTCCTCCTTTAAGGCACCTGAAAAATAGACCCATTATAGCTTGATTCATATGGAACAACTCACTAGGCTGACACCCACTCATTTCCTTTCAGTCACAATGCAGGGGAGTTTCCTGTTTAATTGCTTCTCAGATGGTCATAATTTTGGTAGGTTCATCCTTTCATCTTCCTGATCACCATGAATTCAACATTACAAACCATCTACCAATTAGTAGTTGCTGTATGGTGTGTACAGCAAATAGTGCAGCTGGATCAACAAGAAGGCGGAAATTATAAACACGTAGAGACAGAATATGGGGAAACTGCTCAGGTAAAAACAAAAAAAGAAATCCCATCTTTACTGAATTAATGGAGACAGAGGTAGGATATACACTGTAAGACATTCACACAGGAAATCTAAAGACAGAAGAAGATTTAGGGTAAGGAAACTCAATACAATCAATGTCTGTTGATTGTCTGCTGAAGAAATGAAGATTTATAGCAAATTTGGAATCCTAAAAAAACCCTAATCTGTTGAAAATAACCAAAATTAGGTGATAGATTAACACTTCACCTTACTAGTCCCTGTAATTCAGTAGTCGTTCTGGTTATACGTAAGCATATGGACATTTATTTATCAACAGAAATGATAGAAAACCAATGTAAATTTGTAGCCCTGTTAAAAATTATTAATGTCAATCATCACAAAATCACAAATGTGTCTAACACAGGTGGCAACATGTAGGATGACAGTTTTAGCCATAATAAGGCACATCCTGTACAAGGCTTCTCACAGTACAAAATCATTTTTCCAGACAGCATTCTACTCCATGTAGAAAATATTTTCCATGAGTCATTTTTTTTAAACGTAAAAGAAAATTTACTTTGATTGTTCTCATGTCCTTTTATGATTGCCGTCTAAGAATATTTAGGTGATATTTTCTGCAGAAAGTGAATTTTAAAAGCAGTCTCCTCATGCTCTATTCTTTGCTGTACATAAAACTCTCCAGTATCCTCCATGCCCACCTAGTTATTGTGTTGAAGATTAACATGATGCTCAGAAAGTGCATAGTAATTGATAGAAAGCAGACAGTTACTGCAGAACTCAAGGCCTGCCTTCTCTGTGTCCTAAAATCCATACAAATCCCTACAGCTGAATTATATGTTATTATCTCTCACCTATCCAATGCTTTTCTGCACCACTAGCCTTTCCTGTTAAAAGTACTGAGGACATTCCTTATTTTCTCAATCCAGAACAAAAAAAAAAAAAAAAGAGAGGCTGTTATTCAGACCCTTGAAATCGAGACAGCTGAACAAGGAGCATCTGACCCTCTCTTATTACTTCATGACAAAGATGACTTTGACAAAATATCTGAAGGTGTCACTGAGGTAAAAAAGTGTTAAATAAAGTGAGCATGCACAGTTGGTCACTGAGAAAAAGGGAAGCTGAAAATAGAACCTCCTTGTGGAAAGAAGCATCACAGACTTCAGAAACATCACCAAAAAGAATACAATTGAGACAAAATGAAACTGGGGGAAGATCAGGGAGAATGAGTATAAGAATTGTGATCTTTCAGGGGGAATGCTTAAAAAGGAGTGCTGT
Source organism: Cinclus cinclus (assembly GCF_963662255.1). Taxonomy (NCBI): domain Eukaryota; kingdom Metazoa; phylum Chordata; class Aves; order Passeriformes; family Cinclidae; genus Cinclus; species Cinclus cinclus. Next base: position 68,218,200 of record NC_085046.1, read on the forward strand.
GGTGTTAGCTGGTGATTAGGGAGAGCACTGTAACAACAGTAGTGAGCCTTTAACATGTAGCCTGACAAACTCTAGGAGAAGGAGCTAGTGAGGAAGGGCAAGACAGCTTTTTTTGACTTTTGTCAGCTTGCTCATTAGCGAATGCTACTGGCAACTAGCTTCAATCAAAGTATTTTAAGGGTTTTAAATTTTACCCAAGCCTATTAAAGGACCAGTTGTTCACATGAAGAGAGTCTTGAAAGAGTTTTATCCACCAGCAGTGTTTACTGTCTCTTTCCACCAGAATTTGGCATGAAAGTTGCACAATATTTCTAGATCTAATGGTTCATTGCATGACACTGCCCCATCTCTGGAGCTGAATCTGGCTGTCTTCTGACCTTGTGCTCAACTCATCTACCTCATTAAAATGAGATAAAATGAAGCTAGCAAAACCCGTAACAAAATTCTTGCTTGTTTAGGGAGATGAATTGGCTCAGTCTCCATCTGGAGGAATGCCAGAGCCAGAGCAAAGGAGGGAATGAGACATGCAATAAAGAGAGTGTTGGAGAGAAAGGGGCAAGTGGGACTAATATGTTTTGTGACAGCTGTACTGTGAAAGTTCACCATTAGAGAAGAGGACAGTTACTGTTCCTGTGCACCAAATACCTTGATTTGGTTTTAAGATTTTAAACAGAGAGAATGTAATCCTTTAGAAAGCCTGGAAGATTCAGCTATGATATGTAAAAACAAGTGGTGGTAATTTTCCATTATGAGCTTTAAGAATATGATGGAAAAGAGGACAAAATTCAACACATGACAACCATCACTGAAGTCAGAAACTGCTTAATACTATTTTTGTTCTGGAAACTTTTAAACCTAAAAAGGACAACAGGATGTTTTGTTTTATGGAGGGTTTGAAAGAATTCCAGTATAACTACAAGACACAAACCCTCCCTGTAAAGACAACGAAAACAAGATGACATTAAGTATTTTAAAAGATCGGTTATTAAAATTCAGTTCTCAGTTAACTGTCAAATTGTAAGCGTTAAGCCCACCATTTTGTCTTCTTTTTAAACTTTTATTTTCCTTTCTTTAGGTCGCCTTTACCAGCAGAGGGAGCAGGTGGAAGAGCAAATGGAAAGGGAGCTGACTTCAATTAAACTTTGATCTTTGCTCTTTGTTCCAGACAGAGAAAACAAGGACCGGTTTCAGCGGCTACTGCTAGTGGGTCAGAGTATCCTCAGTACAAATATACTTGTTTTGCCTGTGTTCTCCCATCTTCCTCTTACAGTTCCTGGAAGTAAAGTGGTACTAGAAAGCCTGACAGTTCCACCAGTCCTGTCCTATTTTCATCCCTGTGGACTGGCAATATTTAGCAGAAAATTGAGGCAGAATTCTTACTGATGACGCTTTAATTCAGCTGCACACCACTCTCAGCCTGTCCTGCAGCTTGTAGCAATTTCACTGCATATTAACCACTTTTCTAGAACTGGGCTCTACTGTAAATCTGGAAACATCCAGATAATTTGTGTAAAATGAAAACTTACAAGGAAATTTATGTCTGAATAATGCAGTGCTAGTTTTGATCTATTGGAGAAGTTTTTCAGTTCACCCACCTCTCACAAGGGGATTTTATAAGCAAAAGTCTTGTTCAAAACAATATTTTTTGAGCCATTAAATGTTTGTCTGAGAAAGTTCATGTTCTCTTACAAGCACATCTCATTTCTCCCTATTCACATTTAGCTTTCTCTGCACCATTCTGAATACAAAATGGACTTTATTTATACCTAATAATGAAATTAAGTCAACTAGAAATTCTTACTGTGCATCAGAGGTCCTGCAATTTTTTTTCTGTTTCAGAAAAACTCAGCATGTAGAAAGAGGGAGACTAACGCACTTTCTTTTTGAGAGATATCTCTTCTGGCAGCGTGAGATTTTTTTTATTTAAAATACAAGTAAATGTACAGGATATGCAAAAGATGCTTTAGAAGGATCAGGCACTGTTCCACCCTCAATAGGAAGGTCCAGTGGGATCTGGTCAGAGATTTAGGGAAATGTTTTATACCAGATTTCTCAGAGAGATATTCCCGATAAAATCTTAGAGAAGCCATTTAACACTATCAAGAAGTATATAGGTTTCTCTCTGTTCAACCTAAGGTTGATGCTTCTTTTTGTTTTATTTTAACTAAGTCCTATGAGACTTTGAGCAAGAAATAATGATCCTGTAGAGACTGAAGGTGGGAACCAAATAGGTCTGAAAATAATGCTTTTTTCATTAGATCAAAGGTGAGTTATTACTATAAAAAATGTAACCACTGCTCAGTTTCTGAAATTCTGACTAGCACTTTACAAAATGATTCACCACATGGCACAGAGGAAATGGGTGGTTTGTAACAACTCCCACAGCAGAGCTATAGGTGTGGTTAATCTATCCTTCTCAACCAGAGGAGATCAACAAGGCTTTGAAGACAAAGAGCAGCATCAAAACCCTTACCTCTGTTGCTGTACCTTGAGAAGCCCACAGAATCATCAAGAAAACTCTCAATTTTGAGCTGGTAAGCATTTTTTTTTAGAGAAGGTACAGAGACATTACAAGCAACTGGAAGAAGAGCCTTTAAATCTGCCCTCAAAGTGGAAAAAGCTGTGCAGAGCTACCACAAACATTTGCCTGTCTTCATCATGTAAAACTATTTCAGGCTATATTCGATAAGATGTTTGATAAGGTCATGAGTGATATAGCTTATACTAATCAGGTTGGATTTATTTTCTAAAAAGTTCAGACAGCCATTACTGATTAATATTAACATCCCATCTATGCTACAGAGTCCCTATGAGGCCTTTTTTCTCTTAACAGAAGGTCTTGATTGACTGACCTAGCTGTACATTGAGAATATTACCTAGCCTAATAGTTGGAAAGTTTACTCCAGTTTTTGGCTCATCAATATTTTCTCATGGAAGTGAAGATCCCTGAAGAGTGAATTCAAACTGACTGACAACAGACTTACAATTTTTAGTTGCCTTTTTGGACCACTCAGAAGTACTTGACCATGGGCTGAAAATCCCTAAAATATACATGGTCATACATGTCCATATGTGAAATAGTTACGAGTATAATCCCCTTAAACGTTTTTTACCCTCTTTCAAGGAACTATTCATGAGTGTCTCTTTTCCCAAAGTCTGTCTGGACAATATTCTTGAGGGATAAGTGAACTCAGGACAAGAGCTCAGAAGATAAAAGTCCTCTTGCATGCAAATGGTATCCTCTTACTTGGTACAATCCCAGATCAGTCTAACCTTAGCTGTATTCTCTGTTTATAAAATAAATTAGAATAAACTGAAAGGACTGATCATCTCATTAAGTTGGAAGTCCCCTCTCCAGTGCCATTCAGAGGGGAACAAAGGAACTTCAAACATATCAGCATCCAGTTTCCAAAGGAAACTGTCAAGGTTAAACTAGCCCTATTACTTATGTAGATAGTAAGTGACTTAGGTGGTGAGTGCTACCTCCTTCATATGGGAAAAATAATTAATTACAATAATTTATATATAATTTAAAAGAATGCTGCCCACCCTGGTATTTTGTTTATTTCCAACTCTCTCCCTGTCCATATTCCTGATATTTATTTTAGTAAGACTAACACATTGAGATTTTCCTGGTGCAACATTGGGAACCAGAAATACTCTACAAGCCCTGCAGAGGGCTCAGAGTGGATTGCCAGCAAGAGGCCACAGATAAAGCTGGGATTACTGGTGTCTCCTCTAAATCACTGTTTAAGATCCATGTAATTAGACCATATGTTAATGCTTTATACATTAATACTCAACAATGTGTCTTGATGTGTGGATTAGAGAAAGCATGCAAGAGCTCAAAAACTGATACTTCTGCTGGGCAATTCCTCAGATATCTTATCTGGTCCTTACACTCAGACCAGACTGCAAAAGCCAAGTGGCATCTATGTCAGAGAGGTAATTACCATGCTGTGATATTGCTTATTGTTTTCTACAAAGCATGAGGATATCTCATCCTTCAATGGATCATGTCAACAATATTCACCTTTCTCATTGCAGAGATAGAGGATTTTCACTATGATTGGGGTGTGTATGATCTTCCCTTGAGAGCCCACAGTGAAAACTAAGGAAAAAAGTAAAATGTGATACTGTCCTGCAGCTGACTTCTGCCTACCAACATGGAACAGCTCACTGTTTCTCCAATGAAATGGCCTAAAATAGCCCACTTAAATCTAGTTAAATCTAGTTTATTTTTTCAACTACTTCTCAGAAGTCTTGATGAATGGTACTCAGCAAATCTTAAACACAAAGAACTACCTCTAGGCTATGAAATAGTGTCAGCTCTTTTAAATATGTGGAGCAATGATCTCCCTGAAACTTGAGCTTGTAACTAGTCTGGGTATTAATTCTTTGGGCTTTTCTGACCTTGAGCATAACTTGAAATATGATTCAGCAGTAACACTGTAATAACTGGCAGTTGCAGAAGAATGCTTTGTTACTGTAATTTCTCCTGTAATTCAAGTTTAGTTTCTCAATGGAATACAGTCCATATCTGGTCTATCTCCCTTAACAGGTTTCTGACTTTCCCTAATAACACATGCTGTCAATGTCAAGACCTGCCCCAAGCTATTGACAAATTGTTGGACCTACCATGCACAATCTTCAAACATTAGCTACCACTTTGCTACTCAGAAAGGTGTGTAGTTTTCCAATTTTGACTTCCTTACCTCATGTTACATTAGCCAATATGCAGGTAATCACACTCAGTATTTTATTCACACTGACTAATAATGTCTTACCACATTTCTATTCTGAAAAGTCTGGAGACAAAAGAGTCATAGCTATCAAAACCTTGCCTGGCCATCTGTTTTTTTGAAACTCTCCCTTTTGCCCTCTGTTTAGTTCGACTCACCTGATATTCTGACATCTCATATGGTCAGCCCTGTTACTCTGACATTTCAACAGCAGAAAACACAGACCCTATTGGCAGCAACCTGATGAAAATCCTACCATTTGACAGACACATTTTATGCTGGGATCTTCTTAAAATACTTCCAGATTGTTTGAAGCTAGAATGTTGCAACCAGATTATGTTACAGCATGAGGAGAATCTGAACTGTGGGTACAGGCTATGATTCACAACATACAGCATAAATTTCCTAATCAGATGAGGTCTAAATGCACTGGATTCTGTCTCTGAAAATGCTGACATTTCATATCAATGAGATTTGCATATACTGGTATCTCTAGAACATTATTTACATGATACTCTGTCACTGAGCATACTAAACAACTAAAAGAAGTTGGGGAAACAGATACTTTCAAGGAGGGGTAGCATAGGTATTAGTGTTAGAAAATTATTATGTTTCAAAGATGAAAATTACCATCTGGTTGGTCAACATCTCAGCCTCATTTGACACTGGCATTCAGATCATGCACCCTTGATCTCTGACCAACAGGCAGGTCATTCTGTGGGGTGGTCGCATTTTTTCATTCCATATTTTTAGTAGATTCTCAAATCACAAATATTGAGCATATCTACCTCTTCAAAGAGCCACTGGAGTCCTATCTATAGAAGAATGTTGCTGTAAAATACAGCTGGTGTTTCAGTTTACAGTGTGCTAACTACTTCATACCCCCATCAATGCTCATTCAAAATCACACTCAGTTGCAGAGGTGGAAAGTGGAAGAAAGAGGCCTCAGTGCTGATACTTAATGGTATGGTGAATTAAAACAAGAAACACACAAACCTCATATACAAATCCTTTCCTTTCACATTGTTATAATACTATTTACAGTACAAGAGGAAAAATAACTACAAGTTGTAATTTACCTTCAAAGAGCTACAACGGAGCTATAGATGTGCTGAAAATTGCACACATTTTTAACCTCACCTGGATTAAGGCCAGCAGTGTCATAAGGAAATAAGATAATGAATAAGGCTTATCTTTACATTGCTAAACTCGTTTGATCACATCAAGCATTTGTATTCATGCATGTGTACTTGCAATATTCTAGAGGGAGTGTTCACTACAGAACCAGAAACTAAATATCTTCATATTTCTGCTGTTCATAACCTTTAATCATATTACTTATATTTAGGAAGAATTTCTCTGGAGTAGTGTTCAGCTGATAAGTTCTTTGACATGAATCATCATAATATCTGTTGCCATTTGCATAGCACTGGAAATTATCAAGGTGAATTTGAATGACCCTTTTACTCACCAGGATGTAGTTAGTTCTGTTGTTTTTTTTTCTGCAGGTAATTGGTACTCATGGGTAATTGTTGAAGCTTCCAAAGGAAGCAGAATTCTGATGAATGGAGGTATTTCTTGAAGTAGGGAGATTTGTTTAGTTCTTCACTTTATTAAAAAAGATACTATAAAAAATAAAGTGCAAACAAATCCCAGCACCACTTATCAAAGCAATTATTAGTAAGTGCTGAACAATTTTATTAACTATTTTTTTTCAGATGGAAGTTCAAGGGTTGTTTCAATGAAACCTGCAATTTGGATTCAAAAGAAAGATTTTCATAAAGGAACCTTTTTTCTTCTTCATATCTGCCAGAACACAATTTACCTATGCATAAACTTGGTTTTTACTATGCAAATCTTTTATACCTAAGATTTTCTGGGGAGTGGCAGCTATAAATACAAATTTTAAATGCTTTGGACAAGATGCTTAGACCCTTATTATGTTTAAACAGCACCTTGTTCCTAAAGTGACTCCACTGGAGTGAGATAGAGTATACTTTATCAGGATCTGGCAATGAGTGGTTTACTTCATTATTGACATCAATTTTTTTCAGTTCTGCTGCCAGATGCTAAGCAGTTACAGAATTTTTTTAAAAACCGCTTACAACAAAATCAAAGCAGAATCCACTGATACGGTTTTGTTTACAAAAGCTGAAGTCTGATACTGTTATTTATGTGGCAACTGGATCATATTCAATTTACAAGCCTCTCTACACATAATCTATCTCACAAGCCCAGAAACAGACCTGAAGACATACTAACAGGGCTTACTTTTTCTCTGTTATCTAAATATTCATTTAAGAAAAGGCTATAGATGGCTTATTATGTGACATTAATTGCTAAGCTGGGAGTTGGGTGTACAATTTCTCTAAGTCCACAGTGAATGATTTGTGGCAGAGAGAATCTCTATGTGAGGATATCGAGAAGGAGAAAACCAAATATTCTTGACTGTAATTGACTATTAAAGTGATTGAAAGTCACTTGGCTTCTAGCCTGTAGGCGGGCATAGTTTTATTTCATTCTTCCCCTTTCCTAAAGACACCAAGAAACAGAAAGTGTGATAATAGTGAAGAGACTACAGCTCTCTGGAAAGCTGAGGAATGCATTATGTGTGGAATGATTTCAGTGAGCTCAGGATGTCAGCTCACATGCAATAGCAGATTAAATGAGGGTGCCTGAAGTACTAACAGCTCCTGGCTGCCTGCTTGCTCTTTGCTGGAGGCTGCTGCTTCACATGCAAGGAGAGCTGCAAGAGCTGTGTAACATCTTCCCCATCCTCATATTTACAATTGTTTATAGGTGAAGGTTAGGATAAATTGAAACCAGAGCTGCTGTACTTATCAGGCTCAGAGGTTCTTTTGCTGCCTGTTCTCTGCTCTATCTCCCTCAACAGGACCTGCTGAAGAATGGCTAATGGTACAGACTAATGTGACCTAATTTCTGCCTCCCAGTACCTAAAGAGAGCCTACAAGAAAAATGGGGAGAGATTTTTTGCAAGGGCATGTAGTGACTGGACAAGGGGAATGGTTTTAAACTGGGAGAGGAGGTTTAGATTAGATATCAGGAAGAAATTCCTTACTGCAAGGGTGCTGAGGCACTGGAACAGGTTGCCCAGAGAAGTTGTGGATGCACCATCCCTGGAAGGGTTTCAGGCCAGGTTGGATGGAGCTCTGAGAAACCTGGTCTAGTGAAAGGCATCCCTGCCTGTGGCAGGAAGGAGCGTGGTGGAGTGGTTTGGAACTAGATGACCTTTAATGTCCCTTCCAACCCAAGTCATTCTATGATTCTGTGATTTATTGGCAGGTGGCAACAGCTTCTGGTCTTTCAGCTTAGCTTGATGCCAGTGGTGAATCAGGAGTAGTGGACAAGTGTACCTAGTAGCAATTCTTCACTGCTGGTAGTAGTGAATTAATGACTGAACAGCCTGTTCAATCTAGGTTTGTCTAACTGCTGAAGGACCTGAGAACTTTGTGAAGTTTCCATGGCCCAAGGAAACAGAAGAAAATAACAACCTTGCGACACTGAAGGAACTCCCATTTGATGTTCCTTGTCCATACTCTGGAACAAAGGTGACTTACAATGTGACCAGCACAGCAGATGGGCCCAGCACCATTTTTCCATCTATGTTTGCACACACACACGGACCTACACACATACATTTACATTATTTCTATGTAAAACTATAGTCTGTGTTAGTGTCAGAATACATAGAAAGGACCTATTAAACTTGCAAGGAAATAAGAATTTCCTTTCCCCTGTCATAGATTGCTTCCCCTCCCCACCCCCCCCCTTTCACATTTAAATATATATATTTCACTTTGAAATGGACAAAAAGCTGAAAGAAGGAAAATACTGCCCCAGAAATTAAGAGTATAAGAAACTGGTAATGGGAACAAGGTTAAAGAGAGTAAGAAAGCACAGCAAAGTCTTCATTAAGAACTTTTAAATGAAACGGTTTTGTACCTCAAGATCACCGTGAATCAAAACCAGCAACCATACTCTATAAAGGACAAAATCCACACATTTCTAAACTATCTGAGTTAGATTAATGTGACTGCAGAGTCAAAAGGCCATTTAGTTCAATTGCTGTGACAGTAGCCAGTGGCAGATATTTCAGAAAGAATAAAAGAAACAGAGCAAAAAAGAATGATATTTTTGTAGATATTTCCCCCCAGCTGCTGTAAACTGGCAATGTGGTATTGCAAGGTTCTTCCAGAAGCATCTTGATATGACACCCCTCTGTAAAAGTTCTTCTATCTATGTATCCTATAGCATAAATTCTATGATTTTGCATGGTATGGAGGTCCAAAGTGCACATCCTTGAATCACAGTGGGAGCTTTCCTTCCCAATGAAGGTAGGTTTAAACAAAAGAACTGCATAGATGCTAGAAACTATAGTGCTTTAGGACAGTCAGACAATAGTATCAAGCAGTAGAAAACTTTGGCATTGACAGGCAAATTGAGAATGTGTCATATCAGAAATTATTGGGAATTCATTGAAGTCACATTATTCAGTGGAAAACATTTTTTTAAGGAATTTTTTTTCAGTAACACAAACTACAGCCCTGCCAGGAATCCTACTGTGGCTCGGGGATGGTATCTTTGTTCCCCATCCCATCTCTACCTGGCCATTGCCCTCTTTTGGTTCTTGCAGGACCCTTCCTTGCTCAGAGGGAGGCCATTTTCAAAGAGCACAGAGCAGAGAGACCAAGTGAAGAGCTCACCCTTCTTTCAGGAAATTAGACATCCAAGGCCAGCATTTATTCTCAACAGGGACCATTTTAAAGATTCAAAAACATCACTGACAAAAAGCTTTCCTAACATGCAGCCTAAATTTTCCTTTTTTAGCATGAGTCAGTCACTTCTGGTTATACAATCATCTGCTCTGCAGTCCTGTGAAATTTCTTTCTTTTTGTATCCCCAAAATACACAGATGTTGTCCTTTAATTCCCTTTTATGATGCATTTGAAAAAGCATTATCTACATAGAGATGACATTTCAAGTCATGCTATCATTTGATTTTGTTCTGTAAGCACTTAAGGAGCATAAGACACCAGAGATAAAGTCAGATGGCAGGTCTTCACACTGGTAAGATTCAGGGGAATCCCGGGGAAAGTGTGTTAGATACTTGTGCAAGTGTCCTTTTGTATTTTTATTTTTATCTCTGCAGTAGCCCACAGATGCCTGAGAAACTACTCCATGAGGTCCAGCCCAAGCCTTCCAGAGGCAGTCTTTTTCTAAGGGTCTCAGTCAATAGTTTAGACAATACCATTTACATGATTACACAGGTGAACAGCGTCATGAAAGGGCAAAGTCTGGCAAAAAGGGATTGCTTAATATAAGTCACCATGACAGCAGTGTCACACGTTCTAACCCTCAGGTCAGAAGCCTTGCTGGATATTTTGGAACAAACCTAAAGGTGCATATGCATGCACATGCACCTGTGCACAAAGATATTTCCAACTTCTTCTTAACATGATCTTTCTAACTCTCCCATGGCAACAACTGCCTTTTAAACTTTCCTCCTTTTTTTCTAATCATGTGTTATGATGATGTCAATAGTGTAAAGTTTCTTATCTTGATGCAGCAAGGTGTGAAAATCCAGATCAAAAAACTCTAACATTTTTCCCTATCACCATGCAAAGCAAGACTAATATTTCTTTTCCATAATTTGAGAAGTTTATATATAGACCCTGTATAGCTTTACCTTTTGCTCCTGGTGTACTTTGCTAAGAAATAGTACATAGGGGTTTTGCCCATTATCACTCTTTTCTTTTCTTTTGGTGCCCCTCTCCTTTTCTTTCTCTGATATACACTGAAGTCCCTTTCATTCACATTTGGTGGCTTATTTTTCTCTGTATCTATTCAGCTCTTCAAGCAACTCCTTTCTTTTGCTAGCTCTATCTAATATTCTCTCCTTTCTTTTCTCTTTTTACCCCCTAGGCTGGTTAAAGGCTTTTCCTTTTCTTTTTTTAAAGCACAAGTATTCTGGAGAGCAGGCAGGCATTCTTAGATAGGCTGTCATAGGATGCATTCAATCCAACAGCATGTTATTTCATTAAAATCACTGGTACTGATGATGGGATGTTTGGATGGTACTTCCTCCTTGTCCTTGCTTGCTGGAGTTCATGGCTTAATTATGTGAGTGGAGGGAGAAAAAAGGGAGCTGGGAAGATGAAATAACTGTCCCCTGCAAATATTGTGGCAGTTGAAAATGGCAAAGAGAGCTAGAAACAACCTAGCCCGAAACAGAAGTATTTTGATTTACAGATTAATGAGATCTTACTATTTTTGTGACTGCCAGAGTGTGTGACCATAATCATAAACAAAGAAAATGGAAATCAGGCTTAAAATGAAAAGCTATGTAGAAGGTTCTTGTTATGTCACTCCCTCTGGCAGAAAAATCAGGAAGACTGTGCTCAGATTTCCAAAGATATTAGACATGTGGTGGTTGTCCCAAATGTTGCTAGTACAGAAAATCCTTTCTGAAGAGGAAATACTCTTTTTTTTTTTTTTTTCTGTGAATTGAAACTATGGCTTCTTTCTTTTGCACCCAAAATATATTTATTTTGAAGACATTTTCCAGGCTCACCTTTTAAAATAATTTATTCAGAATAGTCTGAGTTTCAGCACAGCTAAATATATTACTTATGTAAACCTGCTTGTAAGACTAAATATTTCCTGGATCAGGTCCTGTATTTGTTACATTTCATTCAATAAAATAAAATTAAATTAAAAAACCAACCAAACCAACAACAAAAAAAACCACACTGGAACTTACCATGAAAACTGAAAAATGTTTCACTTTACCAAAAAAAAAAATATATTTACCCCAAATCATACTCTGGAAAGCAGGTGCCATTTAAAATCCAGAACACTGTCTGTGGTTTAAAAGAAGATCATTAAAAGGTCACACTGATCTCAGAGATAAAACATGGTAACCACTCTTAATTTCCCTTCAAAAGCTATTGTCTTCCTGTTTGCTTTCTAAGTTTGCATCTTCCAAACTAAAATTTCTAAAACCAATCTTCCTGATCTAATCACTGTAGCTACAGCTCTGTCTTCAAAAAACTGATGCCAGACCTTCTATCTCTGTTTAATCAAGCAGGGGGTAAGGGCTGTTTCAAAATTGAATTGATTTTGAAAAAGTAGCAAAGAAAATTCAGGGAAAAAAAAGCAAGAAAGTGTTTAAATACATGTACTTCTTTGGCTCACAAATAGCTGTGAGCACTCCCATAACGTGCCACACATCTGTTCCAGCTCTATTTTCTCATATCACAGGATTATCTGTTCTATCTCAGAGTTGTGACTCTTCAATCTATAATGCAACACTTGACATCAGTTTGGCTCATGGGATGTTATCTTTCTCATTATAAACTAATTAATCTTTTGAAAAAGTAGTGTCCTACTTTCAAATGAAGTTGTTCTAGAAAAAAAAAAATCATATTTCCAAAAGTGAAACACATACCCTTTTGTCTGCTTTTGCAAAAAATTAAATCTCTCTTATCCTGGAATAATTTTAGACAGGCATCATATCACACTGAATTGTCTTTCAAGAGCTCTATTAAGGACAGGCATACTTATTTGAATAATGCAAGAACTGGTCTAACCCTTAACATTAACCTCAAAATACCACCAGACTGAAGTTCAAAGAAATTCAGCCAGCCCTTGCATGTTTCTCTTACCCACAAATATTTTCACCTACCTCAATACATCTTCATTTTAGAGAAAACTGGGAAGCAATGTAAGCAATCATTTCTTTCTTTCAACTGAACTCAACAGCAAAATAATTCCCATATTTTTCATCCCAATCACTGGAAGAGGTGACGAGACAATGACTATGAAATGTCAAAAACTACAGATAAATTTCAAAAACCAAACAGCAAAATTCAAACTTCACTAGGCTTACCATCAGTGTATGATAGATGAGACAGCATTACCTTTCAAAAAATTTCAGAGCAACAAGAACAAAAGAGAAAACAATTCAGCCAGCAGAAAATGAAAGATTTATGAATTTTCCAAACTGTATTAGGGACTATTATGTGAAAGACCTTATGCAAATATAGACTGGAAATTTATGTATAATATTATCCTCTGACAGAATTTTTTTTTGCCTTTCTGTGTGTAGCAGTCAAACAGAGCTTACAAGCCCATCTAGCAGAAATGGAAAATTGAAGGAGTTTCCATGAACATTTCTTTTTATAATTGGAAATATATTTGTTTTTTTTCAGGTTTTATAAGCACTATATCATATTTTAGCATTGAAGACAGTGGGAGTCTTGCCTGCATTCTCTCTGAGGATTGGGCCTATTGAAAATTCTGACTGGAAAAGAAAGAGTCCTGCACAAAAGGCTGCAAAAACAGAGAACTTATATTCAGCCATAAAACCACAAGACTGACTTTGTGTTTTGTCTATGAATAAGAGAAAAGCGTCAGATAAAAACTTAGCAGGTTGCTCCATGGGAAGGCTCGTGATAACTGCAAGTATCTGCCATTGAACTAGAAGTCTAATTCCCATCTGATGATCTCAGGCCTGATACTGGTACTCACAGGGCATTTTTTCTGAGAAAAGACAGCATTATGCTTATTATCCCTAATTTGACTGTGTACATTTGTTTTTCATCCAACAATTCAAGTTTCAGTCCAATGGATTTGGTAGGAATACTTCTATATACTTCAAGCATGCTGAATATGTTTCATATCTGTTGGATGGGCAGCAAAGAATACATATATGGAGATTCACACAAGCAGTGTAGTTAAGCTGCATACCAGAGGGTAAGTCTTTAATTAAATTTAGTTGCCCTAGTTGTTCTCTGGGCTTTGTTTTTCCTCTTCTAGATGACTGTTTGTGGTGAGAAAACACATGTAATTGTAGGCAGGTCTCCTGCTCTTAACTGTTGGGATAAGTTTTCCCCGAATCCTTTACAATTTGTCTAATTTTTGATGTTTGAGGTGAGTCAAGCTGCCCAGCTGCAAGGGCGTCTTTCAGAACTCACACTCCATTAACCAAGTTTAAGGCTTAAACAAAAAATGCATGATTATCCAAAAGTGACCAAAGTTGTTTACATGGAAGGTTGTTTTTGATGCTTTTGTTTTGAAGCTGCTTGATTGCAAGGCGAGTGATGCTCCTTTTGCTGAGCTCCTGTATCTAAGGGAACGACCTTGAAGAAAGGCCTTAACCCTTGGCAGTGTGACTGAATCCTGGACTCAGGCTCTTTGCAGCATTTCATACACGCTGATAAGTGCACAAGTGTTACTGTTATCTTGAGTCCTCCAGAGGCACATACCTGACTGTGGTGATGTGGAGCCCGAGGGACTGGGCACAGCTAATGAAAGTTTCTGGAGATGGAACATGGTGAGTTCCAGTGTGACGGGTGAGAACAGAATTTCTTATTTGCTCAAATTCTGACTTTGCCCCTACCGCTCACCTGACAGTGCAACTATTTTGGAGACGCTGGGTTTGATTTTTCTCTGTACTTCAGTGTTAGTACACAAGCCAGAGCACTGCAGCTCTGAAGAGTGCTTTACAGCACAATGGCATATTTTAAAGATGACAGCATTGTGAACTGTTCCAGAGGAGCTATTTGGCTTTTAGGATGACTGCTCTAGAAAGAATTCTCGGACGTAACAGAGCCAGGAAAAGGGGCAAGAGAAAGACAGATGCTGCAATGTGGTTCCGGAAATGACAAGCTCCTGTGCTGCAGTACTTAAGCACAGTCTCCAGCCGACACCACTTAGAGCTCTTACATACGGCTGCAATCACACACAGGCTCAGCGAGGCTTTCCATAGGGGTCACATTCGTTTCCACATTCACTTGGTAAATGAGTTCGTAATGTGGTGCAAATGGTAGCAAATGGACGTTAAATGAGGCTTGCATGTAGACTGAGCCTTTATAAATATATAGGCTATTTTAAAAGCAAATAATAAGGCGGCAAGATAAACAACAGCAGCCTCTGCGACAGAAACCAGTGAAAAAGGAGTTGTTTTACATATACAGCATTTTGAAATGTGACTTTTCTGTTTAAACTGTCTTCAATCCAGCCTCAACTTCTCTCCCCATACTAAAGCTGCATCATATTTTATATTACCATGGATACTTTGGACGGAAGACAGTGTGCACTAGCAATGAAATTTTCCACAGGAAACTAATCCAAGAACCTGTCCCATACTGCAGTGCTCATACAGAGTTTTTGCTCAACCGTATACAATCTTTTTCTAAAGGCTATGATGAGCTGGGACTTCGGATGCCTGTCTGCAAGTTTGGAACAGGCCCAAGGTATTAACACTCTCTGGGATAATTACTGCTAACTGCATTTTGCTATCTTGCCCTTGCTAGCTGTTTGCACTCCCCTAAGAAGGGCCTTATAGACTGCAGGAGGACACTCTTTTTAGAGTACAAAATAGAAATACAAGCTGACATTTTAAAAAGTCATTGGGAGACTAAAATATAAGCAAATCATAATGGTGGCCAAACAGAAGTGAGTGCAGAAGAATTACACTTAGTTAGAAGCTTTAGAGGTTTAAAAGACGAATAGAAAGAAGAAGCACCTTACGCGGGAAAAAAAAGCCCCAGAGTGTATAGTTTAGCAGGGGGTTTGTTTATTTTTTTTAATAGTAAAAAAAAATGGCTAAGTTAGGCAAATTGTGTAATAACTTTTACTTGCCTCAGAGGTGAGGCAGGGTCTGTTACTTCTCTTTATATGTCCCTCTTCTTTTGTTCTCCCATAGCAATTCAACCTGACATCTTTTGTCCCATCCAGTAGTGAACTCCCCTCAGGGCAGCATTCATTTATGGACTTCGAGGCTTAGTCCTTCATAATACTTTTCCCCATTAACAGTATCATAGCAATGTCAAGATTTTTGAATGAGAGGTCAGTGGGATTCTAGAGGTGGTTGGAAGGGGTCTTCTCTCAGTAGCAGCCCCCATGCCTAGGTAGTCCAAACTCAGTTAGAGGCTGAATGCACAGTAAATACCTCCTCTCTACCAGCTGGGGCACAAAACAATCCTTTCCCCAGAGCAGCCTTTACACTCTGTCCTTCCCTTCTGACATCCAGTGGCTATGTGCATGCAAGCTCTGCTCTGTGATGATGCTTTCCTAAGAGAATCAGCAGAGCCACAAGGAGAGTGGCCCAGCCAGTCTCCTTCCTCACTGTTGGAGCAGGCAGGTCACACATAGGAGTATCCCAGCCCTCAGGAGGACAACAGGTGCATGGCCACAGTAAATCCAGGACTGGGCAAGGCTGTAAACAACAGGTCACAAAATTAGTCACAGATACCATGATACTGAAGTGGTATTATGCATTTAATAACTGTTTATAATTGTCATCAATCTGAATACCTGCAACTTAAAAAACTTAACACTCCAGATCCTTCCTGGATGTGAAGTCTGCATTTGTGCCTCACCTCAATTACATCTATTGCCTTTGAGGGCAAAACTTCTCTTCTGAAGTTACAGAGTTCTTGCCCAAAGCAGAAAATTTTCACCTATTTCCCAGGAAATTTTTTAAAATACATGTTCCATTTGATATTGATACCCAATTGATATTCTAATTTTCATTGATCTTACCTTCTAATTGAGCATATATTTTCTGGGTGTGCAGAGAAATGTTGGGTGTGCAGGAAAATGTTGGGTGTGCAGGGAAATGTTGCAACACAATACAGCTGTTTGAGATATTAGTTTTGTTGTACACAGTTCATCTATCTAAAACAACCTTAACAAGTAAGATTGGAAGCACTTTGTACTGTATAGTCACTTGTAGAATACTCATTTCTCATTCTGAAAATACTTTGGCAAAAAACCTGTAAAACAAATTGTTGCCATGCGCTCTCTTCTCTTGGCATGCTACATTTCTCCCTGCTTCCCTTCTAAGGGAAGCAACATCTCCTCCTGGTTTAATCATATTAAATGCCCATTAATACAGGAGTGAGAAATCTATTTAAAGCTTTTGTAAATCTCAGCCCCAGTCAACAGCCTGGACTGCCTTCTCACTTACCTTGGATTTTTAAAGTCATCCATTCCTTTCTCTCCAAAACAGATGTTTATTAAATATTGTTCATCTTGGATTCTGGGTGAAAGCTTTATGCACAGCAATGCCTCTTAATTCTTCTTGCCAGTGCATATTGCATTTTTTAAATGTGACGTTTACCATTGGCTTTTAAATATTTCTGAGAATCAGTCTCTAGTTCTTGTACTTTTAATTGGTCACATAAAGGCACCACCATTGCTTTCTATGAATATTGTCTTGGTTGAATCCAAAAATCTTCCCAGATCTGATCTATTAGGAAGTACTCAAACCATCTGAGATCACTGCAATAAATTTAGTGGTAAGTTGATATAACAAGACACTGACGTATATGTATTATCCTTCAAGATATTGTAAGTTATATGTAGTAAATAGTATGAAAGAGCAAAGGGGGTTTCTGAAATTATGATTCATCATCCTCCAAGTATTATTCTGATTCGGTGCTCTTAACAAATTTGTAGCCTTTCTAAATATCCTGCTCTGGACAGTACTTAATTATCCTGAGCTCTTGTCAGGTGAACCTATGACTTCATTAAAATTCCCCCAGGAAGCAAACTTCCTCTTTCCTGCATGTTATAACAAAACTAAAGATATTTTAAAAGAAATAAAAGAGGAAATATTAAAGACAGGATTAAAAAAAAACAAATTTTCTTAAGGTAACACTTGATCAGAAGCATCTACATCCTTCACCTAGCAACTTGATTTTTAAGACACACAATATATTGAGCCAGTAAAATTGCCACACACCTCTCCCACTCAAGAATGAGCAGAAGCTCAGTTTCCATGTTTTTAAATGTTTGGTTTTTTCCTTGTAATGTAGGAAACTACTACTCTACATTTTAGAAAGTCCTCTTTCATCCAGATCTTTGAAAATTTATAAAAGTAGTTTTTCCTTCATTCTATCATTCTACCACTATTATTTGTTTCTTTTTTTTTATTATTATTATTATCATATTTTTAAAAATGGCTCTTCTACTCTCAACTTAAGGGTTACAAATATTTATAGAAGATTGAATATTCAACAGTACTGACTTTATTTTAATAGAAATTTCATTATTTAAAAGAACCACTAAAGATCTTGCTTTCCTCTGTCTTGATAATGTACTGTGATTTCACACAACGTGTTGTGTTTCTGGTTTCATAGCATTTTCTAGTGTATATTAGAGCCATAAAATTTCTGATGGAAGTCACAATTAGCCTTAATTTAATTCCCTGTCACCATATCCTGGCTGTTTAATTTATTCCCTTTGTCACCATCCTGGAATGCAAATATCCCCTTACTGCAGAAAAGAGCATAAATACTCAATTTCACTCGGCCTTCTCTAGAGAGGGGTTTCTAGCCTTTTCTCAAGGGACCTCTGGAACGTTCTTGACTAAGAACATGGGTAAAGCTGTGGTCCTGGGATATATCTGTTGAAGACTGGCATCTTGCCTCACTTCTCTGATAATGATTGCACCAGTGCTTTCCTTTCAGCCTCAGAAAATCCCTTTTCCTACATCCATTTCCAGGAGTTTTGTTTTGTCTCTGGTATTTCCTGAGATGTTTCATCTTTCACTTCGCTCTCCTTCATATTGTTCTTCAGTCTTAATCAGATCCATTTGTGACTGTTTTTATTTAAATTTGTGGTCTTCTTATCCCTGTACATAAATTTCATCTTTGTTTCACCTATAAGTTTGTTATGCAGTATCATGGTCCTGTCACTTGATGTCTACATCAGATTCAGATTGTATTTCTAGACCATTTTCCAACCCCATTCAGCTCTTCAGGGACTTAATCTCTTCCTCTTTATTTTTTTTATGATGTGTCCTTGACATAAAATAAGGTATTTGAAAGGAAAGTGCTGTATTTTATATTTGCTGTTGTGATACAGTCCATAATACTGCTCACTTCCTCCAGCTCCCTTAAAGCAGCCAGAGACAGACCCTGAAACATTTCTGGTTTATGTCCCCTCTGCAAAAAGGCTGCAGACTTCTCCAGAATCTTATCCTTCTGTTTAGAAGAGCACAGTCTTCATATTATTAATTTCTTGGCAGGGGTACAGAGAGCTTTTTGGGCTCAACGTACAATGATTGCTGGATTTGTTTCCAGTTGCACAAAAAAGTGAAGATCTCGCCTGAAGTATTTAATAGGAACTCCCTTTTTTATAGATCCTGTGAACTTGTTCTTCTCACTCTTATATTAGTTTTTCTTCTACAATTTTTCTCTACAAACTCTAATCTTGATTTATTTTTCAGCTTTGTTCCCCACTGAAAGATTTTCCACTCCTCTTACTTTTTAGACCAGTGACCCTTTCCACTAAATCCTTCCATCAGATTTAACCACATAAATCCTTACCTCTTTGGGGGATTTTCAGAGATCTGATTTTCTGATATCTGCCTGGTGTTAACTCCTCAAAGCCTCTCTGGTAACTGGGCTTGGTTTTGTCATTTTGCTTTTTCTAGTCTCTACTCTTTTTTCCTACAGAAACCATCTCTTGTAATTTGGGCATCGTGTGCTCTTCTGTGCTAAGAACTCCCAGGATTTCTTTTTTTTTTTTTTTTGTTATGGGGTGAGAGAGTAGGCAGAATAGTTTTTCCTAGTGGTCCCCTAAATAGAAGAAGACAGGGAGCAATGATATTTCCAAATCGCATCATCATCTCCTTGAAGCTCCAGTCTGAGCAGCCATCTGCTCCTGCATCCCCTGGTGGACCCCTAACAAACCATTTGTAATGCATTCATGAGGTCAAAATCACTTCAGCTGAAGTCAGTGACATGGTTTAGCTATCCAGGGAATGTAAAAATGAATAATTCAGGCATTTTGTTGTGGGACTATGCAAACTGCTGTTGCAAAAGTGCACACAGAGGCAGTGACAAGCTAAGTTTGAGTTCTGCATAGAACAATTTATATCACATTCCTTTCTTGTTCACAGCTATTTTACACCCTTATACAGCTATAATCCCTCTGAAGCAAAGGAGCACTAAAGTGACAAGTCCCCGTGTGAAGGATACACAACAGGGACAAAGAGTAACATTTTTCTTTCTGCATATCCCAGGCAGGATATGAAGCCTGCACAGCTCAAACCCATTCTGAAGAATTAGGCAGTAGTCTCTCTCCTCATGCCTTACACATAGTTTTAGTAACACCTTTAATTAAAAGCAAAGAACTGTTCATTAACAAAACTTGATGGGCATCTTCTGACTTCAGTTTTTAGTTTTAAAAGAGTATCTGATATCACTTTCACTGTCCCCACTGTGACAACAGAGACTCTGCTCCTGCTTTTGACAGGATGACATCTCTGTTAGAGATGAGAAGTCCTGATTCATTTGCTCTAGAATAGAATATGGTCCAGTCCAGTCCAGAGGACTGGCAGCATGGGATGTGAGAGATAAAAGTTGGGATTTGCTGCTACAGCTCACTTACATCAGGACAGTACCTACCAAGAGTATACTGCTTAACTGTCTGTGCCATATGATGTTGCAGGCTGCTAAATGCTGCCTGCAACCTGCTGAGTATTGCTGGGAGACACCATAAAAGGACCTGAGGATTGCAGAAAAGCAACAGAATGAGGAAATCAGAAGTCAGACTTCCTTGGTCAAACTCCTTTCACTTTGTGCATTAAAAATCCAGTAAGACAGTGGAGATTCTTTAGGCATTGACATTAAAAATTTTCAAAAGTTTTTTGCTTTTATGGAATGGGGAATATTTTGAAACCTCAGAAGATTAACACAGGATTTTTTTTTCTGTTCATTTTTTTCTTGAATACAAAAGAAAGATGAACCTCTTGGCTGCCATTCAGAATGCCTGGCTTCAATCCCTGCTTCTCCTGGGGCTTCCTATGTAAATTCTGTTAACTTGCTTTCTTCTAGTTGAAAAAAATGGGAACATTTCCTTCATACTACTAGATATCCAATTTGCATCTTTGTCTGCTCACTTCTTTCTGTGTTTCTGTTATGGAGTCTTTCTTAAAGAGTTCTGAATTTGAACAAATCTTTCATCCTTTCTTAGAAGTATGCGGAGACCTTAAGGAATTTTAGATAGTAGTAAGAAGAAATATGCTCAGGCCACATATCAGACTTCATATTGAAATAGAAGCATTGCACAGTATCATAAGTACAGGAGATTTCCTGAACTAGCCCAGTTTGGAGGGATACAGATTTTTCTAATTATCTCAATCATTTTGCATTTTAGAAAATAGGAAATTTGGAGTTTTAAAAATTTAGCCACTTCTCAAACCCATTCTGACTCATTGTGGATGTATCAGAGAAGCCAGCTAAACCATATTTCTGGAACAGTAACTAATCCTGCTACTGCAGAATTTTATTCTAAACCCTCATTTAAGAAAACATTTAGACCTGTGTTTCAGTCCACATTTTGAGATACAGAATATGATAACAAGCCCTCTCATGTGAGAATGTTCTCTGAAGCTGAAGCAGCGTGTAGTAGCCTGATGTGGAAATGTGCTGAAGAGAGTATAAAATTGACCTTAAACTGGAGTATAATATGCCTTTATCAGATGTCATGTAATGATAGGTACTGATTGTGGTATAGCTGCAAGCTAGGACTGAACTTGATTCCTCCCTTACTGGCAGGTCTGGTATTTTATCTGGGACCACTTCAAACAGCCCTCCTGGCCAAGCTGTGGGTTGCCAACCCTACATTTACCCTGGTTCCTGTAGTCACACAGCTGCAAGTGGAGTTGGCTTGATTTGCTGCTCTGAGAAATATTCATCCTTCATAAAATAGGTGGGGGGGAGGGGGGGGGGGAAAGAAAGAAAGATAAAGATTTGTCTTCCCTCAGATCAGAAAGCTGAAGCATTTTGCCCTATGGCCACACAATCACTACACTGAGAGGAAGGAAGAGTGTGGGAAGCTACAGCTGCGGGAAATGGATGGGGACTGCTCATATTCTCAGCAGCCTGCAGTCACAGTGTATTAGGTGTAATGTGAAACTGCACCCTTGGTTGCTAAGGGAGAGCTCTGTTCGCTTTCTTTGAAATAGCCTGGTAGCTAAACTGCTCAGCAATACCAATGTACATCACACACGGGTGCTATTACAGGCGATCTCTGCCATTCAGACTTCACTAAGCTGAGCAACTCTGAGCAAAATGTGAACTGCTGCTTCCTCTGCCGCTTCTGTCTGCTTTGCCATCATGATCTTTTGTGTGTTTAGTCCACACCACTTTCAATAATCTTTTCTCTACGTTAGGGAAAAATACTAAGGTTTCAGCTAATTCCATGGAGAGTACATCTGAAAGAAATCTACTTAAACTGGCAATGACCACACTACAGCCTTAGGAATTTTCACTAAATCTGAGTGATGAATGGTCTCAAAAATCTTCCAGTTGATATGGTTTCCCTATCACTATTACAGAAGTCATAGACATCTGTCAAAAAACACACATTGGAATTAAGATGTGAGAGTACGTGACAACTACAAGTGATACCTCGATAATTTCTTAAAAATTTTTTCCCAAGAATTATGAAAATCATGTCAATTCTGATATGAATGATCTCAGACTATGAATACTTCTCATAGAAAAATAATGCCTCAATCATTTTGGGTTTATTTGGTTAATCTATTTCAAAGTCAACATTTATACATTTTCTTTACAGATGCTCATCTGTTCTTGTATGTTCTTCAAGACATATTGCCAAGTGATTCGTCTTTATTAAAGGATAAGACTGCAGATGTGAAAGGAAATTTAAAACTTGCTGCAGTGCATCCATTTTGTGATATTGTGATCATCATGAAGAGAAAATGCAAAGATCTTTCGCCTACTTAATCTGACGCTTAAACCAGTTTTTGTGAAGTGTCCACATGAATAAGCATTTTAACCCACTTTGCAAAGTTAATTATAGCTGGTAACATCATTGACCACAGTGGTTCAGATTGCAAGATAGTTTCCACGTTATAACACTACCTTAATATGTTCACAGCCTTCTGGAAACACTCACTTCTTGAAATGAAACTTATTCTTAGTTTCCATCTGATGGTGGTCTGTCTATATAGAGGAGAATTGTGAGGGAGTGTTCAAATGTGTGGAAAAAGGAAGCTATAACAAAACATATTTGTGTTTAGCTGCTCACTTCTGACGCTTTCTGAACCTATAGGCTAAACCAAAGCCCATAGGAATTAATGGAAATAGCCACAATAACTGCAGTGAACTTTAGATCAGGTTCACTTGTATTTAACAGTTGTCCTTGTTTGTTTGAAAAATAACGCTGGTGTTTGGATCAGAGACATGCTGGCCTAAAGGAGAAAACTATGGTGAGCCTTTTGTTTGCTAAACCTGGATATGTCATTTGCAAAAAACTTGTCTAGACACAGAATATTATTATTATTATTCATGGCAGTAAATGTCAAATCTGTCTATTTCTATCAGGAAAAGAAAATGCACAAAAAATGTCTTTCCCCAACCCACAGCATTTTAGACTAATAGTCATGTTGGTACACAAATCACATGCTCAACTCAGAAGCATGGAACAACTGAAAATCGTTATTTATAATGAATTAATATTTCTCTCATTGAAGTTACTGGGCATTTTTTATCAGTAGGAGAAGGGAAAGACTAATAACCAATACTTTTGAAAAAAGCCTTTTCATTAGCCCACATTTGTACCACAAGTATAGCACTTATTAGCTGAATAGTTATTAAACTTACAGATTCTCTGTAAAAGAAGGAGAACCAGACCAGCAAGTTCTTCAAACTGAAGAACTTCTGGATAAATAATTACCCAAATATCCAACATTAAGGGAAAAATAAACCCCAAATATACATGCAGTTCTCCCACACACACGTGTTTAGTTTATTAAATCCTCAATCACTAAGGTGGTCATCCTTTAAACAGATCAGAACGCCGAAAGGGAAGAATGAGAATTTCTAACAGAAAAGATCAAGCACCACAGAATTTTCTCTGGAGCCTTAAATTAGTGATTCCCAAAGGGCTCTCCTTAACACCTTGAAAATCCTGCTATCTAGTATACAGAAGTCACCTAGGAGCTTCTTTGAAGTCAAGGGGACCAGCACCTCCGTAACATTTATTCCTGCCTGTCACGGGATAAATATCTAAGCTACTGAAGCATGGTACAAGTCCAGATGTCAAATACACAGAGACAGGTAATTTTCAGATACAAGAGGATTTCTCTCTTCCCCTCCTAAAGACTCCCTGTTTCTTGGTTTTTCAACTGTAAGATAATCCTTGACTGCAAGAATAATAGCATATCCCTACTACATAGGATTGATTTTATGTAATCATACATGTAAAGATGGAAATTTATGAAAGAGGTAATTACCCAGAGAAGACAGACAAACCTCACAGCTGTATTCTGACAGAGAAAGGCCTTTCTCTATATGTCATTATACAGGTCCATTTAAGAGAGCAGGAAGAACTGGCTATGTAGTCAAGCATAAGTATCTGATTGCAGGATTAGATCATGTCACCAGCTCTTTTCCCTCTTTGTCTTTCAGTAAATGTCTGCTCACTACTGTTTTTAATCTATTCCCTAAAATATATGGC
The DNA here is from genome assembly GCF_963662255.1 of Cinclus cinclus. NCBI lineage: Eukaryota > Metazoa > Chordata > Aves > Passeriformes > Cinclidae > Cinclus > Cinclus cinclus. The sequence continues at coordinate 68,242,466 of NC_085046.1, forward strand.
TACTTTTTAATGAATTTTATATATTCTGATATTATGGGAAAGAGTAATTTTCAGATATGTCAACTAAATTATTTCAGCCTGAATGTTGTATTAACATGGGTCTTTCCATTTAATAACACTACAGTTCTACAACACACAGTTCAAACCAAAGAAATTTTAAAGTTCATATTCAGTACTTGGCAAATACACCTTCTGAAACACACAGAGACAAGTCTTCTAATGGAAATCATTAGGTTATTTCTATAAGCAGATATTCAAGACAAGATACTTTATTCAACCTTTTTGTTCCTGAAAACATTTGCCCTGCCTCTTCAATATCTAGGAAGCAGGTACAGATATTTTTAAAAGCTTGTGTGTAAATTACGGTGAAGAACAACACCAAATTAGGGTGAAGAACAACACCTTGGGACATGAATGATATACTAACATGCCCTCCACAGTAGTATCATACAAATCTGAGGGTTTTTAAAATGCATTATCAAATCTGTCAGTCCTTTTTAAATGTACATGCGATTTTTTGAGGCTTTGAAAGTATGCCTGATTTTTTTGGCTATGTTTCACATAAGTCACATGTGACTGTTTAAAACACATGTACCTGTTTAAAACACAGAAGGAATGAAACAGAAAGTAATCACAAAGGAATATTTGAGATATCTAGCAAAATGACTGAGGATATCCAGGTTTCTCCAATCTTCACATTCCCAAGAAGCATTTGTATTCAAGACCCCAAGCGAAATTCTCAAACTAGAGATCTTTAAGTTAGTGGCTTAGCTTCAATTAGCAGCTAAATAAAAAAGGCCACATTTTCAGACATGAAATCAATAGAAACTCCAGACACTTAATTTCATAGGTCTGTAAATCAGTCTTGGGTGTTCAGATGGTTGAAGATAATGACCCATTTTCAGAAGAGATAAATGGTGTCAATAGAAATAAACATAGTTACCAACTCTGAGAATCACACCCTGTCATTGTAAGGTATTAACCTGCTCCTTTATGTATGCCATCTTTTTTTTTGTTAGGAAAAAAAAAGAAACATTGTTCCTGCAGCAGAACAGATCCTTCCAGCACATACAGAGTATTTCTAACCAGAGCTGAATTGTGCCCACTTGCACATTGATACAAAGTGGGGTTACATTTGCTGAAGTTAATGAAATTACTTTCATGCTTTTTCAGGAAAAAAAAAATCTCCAATTTCATAGGTAATAAATTTTATTTAATTTTCAATTCAAATGTAAACATGCATTTCTGGAAGAGGATTGTTGTAGAATTTCTGAAACACAAAGGGAAAGAAGAGATTGTAGCAGGGAAGGCTTCATCTGCAACAAGAAGTTTACAGCTTCTGCTGCAACATCTTTATAAATAATTTTCATAATGAAGGGGCCAACTCGATTTTACAGGCACTGAGTTCTTTCATGCTATTATCAAGGTGTTCATACATAAGACAAAGCTAAAGAAATTCAGACACCTATTAAAAAGAATATCAGCTGGAAAGGAAGTTCCACTTAACTGATAATTAAATTTAGAAGAACAAACCACTCCATTGATTTTTTGACTATCAGAGAAAAATTCAGCACCAGCTTTTTAAAAACACCACTCTTCACACAACATACTTGACTTTGCCCAATTTTACTGTGAAGAAGAAATGCAATGCCTTTTGTCAGTAAGAGGAGTGCTGCTACTGTGTTCAGGACACCACAAATTTTGCTTCTAACAGAAAAAGGTTCCATGGAAACCACTGAAAACTGATGAATATTTGACAATCACCTATTTTTACTCCTAATCTAAACACCACAAAGATAATTTTTACCTTGTTTTTCAGAATTTTTTTTCTTTACCATTTGAGATAAAATGTGGTATGTCTAATTTATGAAATGGATCTTCTCTGCCAGTGTTAAAAATGTAAAAACCAAAGTTCTCAAAAATATTAGGACTAATGATTTGACATGGAGACCTGGTATTTCTTTCCTTTTAGCACAACACTGGGCTATGGTCAGAATTACATAAATAAGTAATTGTAAACCATGCAATTAAAATTTGAAAGCACATGCTCAGAAACAAGAGGATATCTTATTCTCCAAACATTTCCAAAGAATTTTAATTCAGCATGCAAGCTGTATCAGTGAAATTAATCAATCACCCCCAACATTAAAGGTTAATCTCTTCCAATGTGAAGAATGTAGCACATCCCTATTTCTCACTCCTTTGAATGGGACCACAAAAAAGTTTTCTGCTTTATTTTTTACCAAGCATTAAATCTCTGTACAGAGTAGAATAGCATGTTAGCTATGTTGCTATGCCATGTTCAGCATGAAAGTCCTCCTGAGTTTTATAGTGGATATATGTAGAATAATAAACTGCTCTGGAATGTTAATAGATCAAACAGATAGGAGCAGAGAATAGAAAGGTTCTTTGGTTCTCATAGCCATTTTTAAAAAGTGTATCCGATGCACAGAGATTTAAAATATTTCAGTAGCTGATAATGGAAATCGAATTAATATAATGAAAAGTTTATCTTTCTCCCAGTCCTTACACTTTCTTAAAATCCTAACCTTTTCACCAGTGAAGACAATGACAATCTTTCCATTCACTTGAAAGTGTTCTGGGTTCAACCCCAACACCAAGCATGCCTGCTCTCTTCAAGCTAGAATTTTTCTGGGGGTTTTGAACTTTGTGTAATGCTCAGACTAGTTTCCCTTTTTATTCATATGCTAAAATGTTGTGTCTTCATAAGTCTTCAGTCTCAGATTAGTTTTCACAGTTTTCTATGTTTCACATAGGGCACTATGACTACTGAATGTAGGAGAGGTTCTTCCTCTTTAATATTGCCTATACTAATAATTTCCATAGGGTTCCAAACTTATCAAACTAAAGCAGTTGTGGTTTAAGCTCAGCCAGCGGCCAAGTCCCGGACAGCTGCTCACTCAGTTCCACACCACAGGGATCAGGGAGAGAATCAGAGGATTAAAAGCCAGAAAACTCATGGGCTGAGATAAAGACAGCTTCACAGGGACACCAAAAGCCATACTCACAAGCAAAGCAAAACAAGAAATTAATTCACCTCTCCCCATGGGCAGCCAGGTGTTCAGCCCTCTCTAGGAGAGCAGAGCCCCATCACATGTAATGGTGACTTGGGAAGACAAACACCATCACTCCAAACATCTGTCCCTTCCTTTTTCTTCCTCCCACTTCCTATACTGAGCGGGATGTCATATGGTCCCTTGGTCAGCTGGGGTCACTTGTCCTGGCTGTGTCTTCTCACAACCTCCTGTGCATCCCCAGCCCCTCTGCCAGTGTGGTATTATAAAAAGCAGAAAAGGCTTTGTCTATGTGAAAGCTTGGCTCAGCAACAACAAAAACATCTCTATTATTATCAACCCTGTATTCATTCAGCACAAATCCAAAACACAGCCCCACACTGGTCACTGTGAAGAATGTTACCTCCGTCCCAGCTAAAACCAGCACACCAGTTCTTTAACAGAAGAACTAGAAATAGAGCCATTACCTATGTATTTCTTTTGTGCATATTTCATCCACATGCATAAAATTAACTCTGTGGTTCTTCTCCCAGGTTACTACTTCATGCAACCTGACCTTCTCCTTGGAGTTCTGTACCAGTTCTGACATGTCTGTGCGGTTCCAAGGAGCAGTGGTTTTGGAGTCCTTGTGGACTAGGAATTGGAGATTTTGGTTTTGGTTTGTTGGTTGGTTGCTTGTTTTTTTGTTTAATTAAAGCATCTTTAAAACACTAAATAGGGTTGATGCATTTGTGTGGGTTTTTTTCTTCTGTTGTCTTAGTCTAACACCATCTTCATACTCTTTTTTCTTTTTCTTTCTTTTTTTTTTTTTCTCTTTTTTATACTTTTACGTTTGGCTTCCCAGTTCTTAAAAGTTTTGGGGCACACAAGTTTTTTTTTTTCCCAGAGAAGTGCACTCCTGTACATATATGCACGTCATAGCCCAACACATGGTAATATTACTTCTCTAAGGCAGAAGGGTTTGCAAGACCTGATCAGTCCAACCAGTAAAAAATGCATATCCACACACCTTGTGCTACAGACTAATTTGAAGACATACAAGTTAATCAAGCTGTTTGAGAGACTTTTACAAGAGATTTGTTCATCACCACTTGCATAGATTCTTGAGTAACCATGACATTCTTCAGGCAAATTTAGAAAACTCAGTAAAGAAATCCGATGTAAGATAATACCTAGCCTTAGCTGTCCCTTCTCTTTCTATTCAGTTAATTGACTGATACTGTGATAAACAAGAGATCACCCTAACATAAGGTGATATTTTTTCCAATAGAATGGAAAAGGTGGCAGCAGAGATACTTCACTGTTTTCCATCCAGTAGCATGTATTATTAAAACATCAACTCATATCTGTCACATGAACTCATATTTCTTTTTAATAAATTAAATAACTTCAAGTAGTGTTATTATGCCATGACTTTCAGAAGATTTGTCAAGAAAGAGGCATATTTGACTATTCACTTAGCAAAGGAGTCACACTGTGATATTTCTGACAGTTTTGGGACAGGGGAATAAAACAAACTTCCCTCTTTTAAATCATACTTGAATCCCCAGTAAAGTCCAAACCCTCTTTGGGCAGCTCCAGGGCTCAAAAAACACAGCTTTGAAAGAGCAATCTGTGCATTGAAATGTAAATATTCTTTATAGTGTACTGTACACAGGAATTCTGAAGGAAAGCAGGATGCTGAGCATCTTTATTCATCCATCATTACCCAGAGTTCTCAGCTGGCTGTTTCAGAGAAATGCTTTTCAGTTTGTTTGAATTCTGGAAGAAACAAGGCTTGGGCATTGTTTTGGAACAGGCAAAGTTCTTTTCTTGGCTCTTGTAGAGCACTAAGACTCATTTCAAGGCTTGATTTGAGAACAGATGAGTCAGTACCTTCATTAACAGATTTTAGACCTTCATACAAAAGTTGCAGGTTTGTTTTTACAGGGAGACGTAACAGAGCTGTAGGCTCATGCCCTCCTCCTTTCCATTAGCACAGTCTCACATACTACAGCCGTGGCTGTGCAAAGGATTGAAATCTGTTCCATTTATATGATCAGACAATGCATGTGAGGATGAAAGATAGCTAAGTAAATGCCAAGCATTGAATGCCATTGATATCTGGGAGAAAAAAAAATCACTGATTTATACAAGACAGTCACTTCCATTTTTGAAGTGTCCATTTTAGATTATATTGGCAAAACAGAATAGAATTTTACTATAGCTTACTTCCTCATGTTACTTGTGCTTTTGCAAAAGAAAAACAAACAGACAAATCTCTAGAAATTTAATTGCACATTAGCACACAAGGTCTTTGAAAACAGTGTTTTATTCTGTCAAAAAGGAGCATTCCTTTTAGGCAAATAAAATTTTGTATCAGCATTAAGCATTTTTCTTTAAAAAGAATGAAACTTCAAAAAATTTAGTAAAATCTCAAGAGAAAAATTATGATGTCATGTTCTAAGGATGTTGAAATAAAACATTGCTTTACTTTCAATTAACAGTTTGGCAAATTTGTGAAATATGTTGGTGTTACTCCTCCTGTCTACTCTGAAGGACATCTTAGCAACAGCAATGCACCCAGTTCTTCTGAAGAGTCTTTAAAGTAATGCAGTTTACAATCCTGTAATTTTTTCTGCCAAAGGGAGACAAATGCAAATATAATAATATTGTGCAATTTTAAAAATGAACAATTCTTTTTCTTTATAAGATGTTTAAGTAACATAAATACCCATGGAATTTAGAAAAAATATATATTAATATATCCTGAAAATCTTAACAGAACACTTGTACTGAGAAAACTGTGGTCACATTATCTACTGTTACAAAATCATGACAAAGCCAAACCAGACTCCTTCAACATAACTGAAGTAGGTTATATTACTGTTTCTGAGCTTTACTTATCGATTCCTTTCTTTCCAAATTATGGCAAACTAGCTTTCTCAGTAAGCTCTACATAACTATTTTTTTCCTCAACAGATTTTCTGCCTCCTTGTGTTCAGAATCCATTTAATTACTTTAATGACAAGAAAATTTTCTCTGCTACTAATAGTTAAGATTCTGCAGTTGCGTTTTCCTTCTTGTGAATGATCAATATGATTTTTTTAAGCAGTCAAGAGATGGAATAGGTCAGCAGAAGTAAGAAGCAACACCATTTGACCTTCACAAGGGGCACCCCTAAAAGCCATATGCATAATTTAAAGAAAAGACAGTTTACTTCCTGGTGCTGCTCTTTGAGGTAGAATCTGTATCCTGTCAAGCCAAGAGCAAAGAGGCAATGGGAAAATAGGTAAACCCACAGGAAAAATTAATTATCAGTGCTGCAGCTATGTATCTTTACACTTCTTGGTCCAGTGACCAGAATTCTGTTGAATGAACAGTGAAAGTGAAGAGTTTGTTCTTGCAGAGCACACAAGAAAATAACATTCTGAAGAGTGGTGGCAGAGCAGGTTTGAAAAAAATCATATTGTAAAAATCTTTTAAAGAAGAGAACCTTTTTTAAAAATAATTTTAAAAACAGTTTTAAACTATGGTAAGTAATTAATTAAATTAATCTGGAGCAAAATTTGTGATGGTCAATTTTACTACAGGGCTGAATTGTCAAGAATTTCAATCCAGAATGCACTGAAACATGCTCAGTGTAACAAGTTGTAAGAGAGCCCGAATGTAAAATACCTGTTCCTGCTCTAATGGGATGATTGTACGTTGAGTTTCAACATAAGACGAAAAAACAGTACTCCATCTAAGAAAAAATCCAGACATTTATCTGATATCTGGAGATTTTAGAGAATTCAATGGCAGAACAGGAAAATTTCATGGTGATGGAGGAAGTAGATGTACATAACATGGGTGTTGAAAAGAAAAATCTATAAAAGCCAGCTAAGAGAGTAAAAGAACTATTAAATCTGCGAACAGGGAAAAAAAATCCCTTACTTCTCTGAATATAATATACAGTGACTTATGAGAAGGAGTTTAACCCAGCTGTAAGCTTTAATGTTCAGAAGAATTAAATCCTCAGCTTTGAATAACATTCGCAGTAAATTAAAGCGACAGTTATGCAATGTCTGGAGTACATTGGAACCACCCCATGATTACCGTAGCCAGCCAAACCCTGTCCCCAAGCAGGAAAAACTTCTAACTGGGATGAAGGTTTTAATTCAGTGTTTAGTCTCCTTTGACCTTATTCATTTCACCACCCTTACTTTGGAAGTAAGGGGAAAGTTTTGTTGCTGTGAAATCCAGTACAGATATCTGGGACAAAATTAAGCCTGATGTAACTCAAATGATGTCACACCAGGGATGGATTTGGCCAAGAGTGTCTGGGGAAGTAAATGCTCTTCCTGAACTGGAGACCAGTGTTAATTCATTTCAATTCTTTATCTTTGCTGCAGCTACGACTGCAGGTCAGGCTAAGGGGCTATGTGATGTTGCAGTAAAGAGGGGACAGCAAGTTTGCTGCTGCTGGGCCACTATCCCTTTTGTAGCTTTACAATAGTGACAACCTCTTAATTTCTTTCCCAAGATACATTTCTTTAAAATGTGACAAAACCTCTCCTACCAGCCACTTTCTTTTTGTGTCCCTTCTGTTCCAGGCACTGCTGATAAAACCTTGTGGTTGATAGCATTTCAAGTCAGCAGGAGCTGCTGCAACTCACAAACTGCACCTCAACATTTCCTTAGCAATGGTTGCTGCCATATCTCCTGCACTAATCACCTTCACAGAAACAGGGTGATAATGTGCTATTTTAAGGGCCAGATTCTGCCTTCTTACCCCAATTAATGAGATGGAAGTGATGTGGCAGCATTATAGCTAGTATGAAAAATGCTGTCTGTCTGGGAGTGCCTGCCTCCTGCATTTCAAATGCTCTTTGTCTGAGCACATATCCCCATTGAAAGCTCCATGCTTATACAGATGAGTAATAATGACTTCTTATTTAATGGCCTTTCCACCCAAGACAGCTATTAATGGTAAAAATAATTTACTGCAGGTTTAACACATTACAAGAGAGATACAGAAAACATCTGTATGTACTGGTGACAATGCCACCACACCTTAGAAGGAAGCTCAGGCAGCAGTTACAGGTCTCAGATGTAAGGCAGACAGAAGAAGCTGCTGAATGCAGGCAATGCTCATCTCTGAAGTCCTTGCTAAAGAAAATAAGAAGACATTGACATACGTGCTGGAGGAAACCTCTGGTCTTTCTCTGACACAGCCCTGTCCCCTCCTAAACCGGAAATCAGGAGGGGAGAAGACAAAAACAAAGTTGGCTTTACATTGCCTTCCTGCTTGCATTGCCATGGGCTGGCTGAGGGGCTGCTTTATTCTAAGGCAAACATAAAGCATGGTCTGCCCTACACCTGCTACCTCTGGAGCACAGCATGGTGCTCTGTGCACAGGGCATCACAGTTTGTCATGCTCCTCCTAGAGTGGTCCCCTAATGCTGGAGTTCTTCCAAGGAGGCTAGAAGAGAGGCAATGATGTGACCTACACACCAGCTGAGGATGTCCTGCTTCCTGATCCCTGTCTGACAGCAAGGTCAATCATCTGTACAGACAAGAATGAGTCTCATGTTGCTTTTAGCCCAAGAAAAAGCTGTAAGAAAGCCCCACTATTAAATTGCACTTGGATGGGGACACAAGATTAACTCACAAATCCCAACAATATTGATAAATTCAAATCATCAGAATCCTATCCAGCATTCAAATCTTATCTTAATAGGATGGTTAATAAGTTAAGCTTCCAGTCAGCTGTAAAGTATGAAGGCTTTTAGTTTGCCACTGGAAAATGTCCCAATTCTTCTTCACAGTGTCAGATGAACCATTAATACACCTACCTCTGCTTTCGCGTTACACGTCCTTGTAATCTATTCAATCCCTGCCCAATCTCACCACCTAAAATGTTGTGATCTAGGCTAGTTGCTTTTCCTTCCAAGTGAAACAAAGAACCCACAGCCCTTCTGCTCCTCTTTTCCCTACTCCACACAAGTCCACATTTTCTTCCTATTCCCAGCTTTCAAGTGAAATTAATGGGCTGTAATGCCATTGATTCCACCTGCTTTTCCCATGTGTTTCCCTCTTGATCTGCAGTATTCCTCACTACATGATACCTTTCCAAATTCTGATACGGGGGAGGGGGGGAGTGGGGGGAGGATGTTGCTTTATTCAACCAGCAGGGAAAGGGCTAAAGCCATGAAAAACAGACTGATGTTTTCTTTTCATGTTGGTTTGCCTTTGGGAAGTAGAGATCATGGGAAGCCTTCTTCCTCTTTCCTCTGAGAATATTTCTTAGAAAATGTCATATGAATCCCAGCATTGGTCAAAAGGATAAACAGAAGTTTGAGAATTACCAGAAATGGTGTAAAGAATGTAATAGAAAGCAGTTTTATGCTGCTATATGAATCCATGGTGCACTCACTGCCTAAATAGTGAATGTATTTCTGATCATTCTAACCCATAAATATTATAGCAGCATTAGACAAGGAATAGTAGATGACAGAAAAGATGATAAAAGCACTGAAAGGCTTTGCTCAGGCAGAGGCCCTTCAATTCAGAAAATAAGTACAATCCAAGGAGATTAGTAGATAACTAAAATATCTTGAGTGGCAAGCAGAGGAACTATTTGCTCTTTCTCAGAAAAGGAAGCAAGAGGCTCCCAGTGAAAACTACCGAGCCTCAGGATTCAAAAGCACAAAGGGCAGTGTTTTCCATGGGCTGTAGAATGAAGCAGTGGGACTCACTAATACAGCGTGTAATGAAGGTTGAAAGAAAAATGGTTAAAAAGGACTAGTTCACTTAATATAAAGGTCTACTGAGTCCTGTTATAGGTGATGGGATGAATGTAAGACACAAATCTAAAAATCCCTCATCAACTTTTGTTAGAAGATAGAAGGAAGACCATAGGAAGAGCATATTTACCTTTTTTATTATGTTTCTCTAAACATTGATTACCAGACCTTCTAATAGGCTTCTAATAGTGTGTTTTCTTTCTTTCTTTCTTTCTTTCTTTCTTTCTTTCTTTCTTTCTTTCTTTCTTTCTTTCTTTCTTTCTCTTTCTTTCTTTCTTTCTTTCTTTTTCTTTCTTTCTTTCTTTCTTTCTTTCTTTCTTTCTTTCTTTCTTTCTTTCTTTCTTTCTTTCTTTCTTTCTTTCTCTTTCTTTCTTTCTTTCTTTCTTTCTTTCTTTCTTTCTTTCTTTCTTTCTTTCTTTCTTTCTTTCTCTCTTTCTCTCTTTCTCTCTTCTCTCTTTCTTTCTTCTCTCTTTCTCCCACTAATACTGGAAGATGTGGCAGAAGCTTCCTTTACAGAGCTTTCCAGAGAAAGACATGCCAGTGGGACACTTTGGAGCAGAGCCCTTGCTCTGAGATGCTACCAAACACTATGGCTCGTGATGTGTGAGTGATGAATCCCAGAATATAAAGGTCTCTGTCTCAGCTTTATCCTTGGCCTGCTGAATGCTTCACCCAGTGATTATCCCAAAGCTTAGTACATTCTGTATAACAGATATTTGCAAAAGAAAACGACACACCTATGTAACCAAGAAAATAGGGATTTCCTGTCATGGGTGCCAGTACCTTGGGAGATTCCCAAATAGATTAATAATCTAGGGATTTAGGTTGATAACCTAGACACAGATGTTTTTGTTACTTTGGATTTACCCACTTCTGTGTCTAGGTTTTCAACCTAGAAGATTACAACAATTTTGGGGTGGGTGTTTTTTGCTATTGTTTTCTTTTCTTTCCTTTTGCTCTTTAATTTTGCAAAGGTCTTATGTGGCCAAATATGTCAGATAACGTTCTGGTAACAAAACCATAAAAATACCTGAACTTATACTACACATCTACAAATGGATCTGAAGTCCAGCACTGACATTTCCAAATGGCTTTTGCTCTCCTCAGTTTAATGTACATAGCCTTTTTAAAAATAAAACTGAAATCTAGCATGGTTCACTAAGAGTACTTCTTTAGAAGCTAGAGGGTGGATTTGCCCCACTTCATATCAAACCGTTCATACCAGATGGTTGCAATGTCAATGTAAGGACAAAGTCAATGCAGATTTTAGAAAATAGCAATGTTGTGGAAAAAGTGCTCCCTCTGGTTATTTTGCTGGAGAATTATTTGCTTACAGCAGAAGAGAAGTAGGGCAGAGGGCAGTTGGGTTTACCTGCATTGTTACAGTCAGGACGAGGGTTGTTTGTCAAACGGGATTTTGTTCCCCCCATGCCCCAAGGGCACACGTTTCTGACACGTTGTGTTAGCTTTGTGAAGAGGTGAGGGCTCTTTCTCAGAGGCCGTGCATTTTCTGGATGTGGTACGGAGAGGAAGGACACAGATCAGTTCCCGGTGTGGGTTTCAGTCATTCTTTTTACCTGCTACGCCATCCATGCTGTTTAGAACAGAGAACCAAAATGACAGACGTGACTGAGGCAGCTGCTGGAGCCAGCACAGCCTCCTTCAAGCCCTCCAGATCCGACACAACAACAGTGCAGCGTGCTGGCAGCCCTGGAGGATTACAGCATCACCGCTGGCTTGCTGTTAACCCTTTGGAGCTCACAGCCAGCCGGACTACGGCTTGAGCTGGCAGGTGACAAACATCGACGGCACCCAGCACCCAAAGGAAAAGTGTCGGTGCAGAGACAGGACCTTGAATAGCAACACACTGTACAGTACCTATTGCTGGTGTGGCACAGTCAGTTCTACCTGCCTTAAAATAGTAACAAAACAGAAAATTGTGTTCCAAAATTTTGCAAATTGAAACAAACAACACAAGCAGGTCATGCCAAGACATTGTGAGGAGGTAACAGCAGTAACTTGAAGGGATATCGCTTCAGGAAGAGAGTTAGCATAAATTATTTGTGCATCCACACAGGGAAGTAGAGTGGGCATGTTCTGGGCAATTCCATTTAGACCATTTAGATACAAAATATTCCAGTGTACTGTGCTTGATTGCTGAGGAGACTTCACAAACTAGTGGTTGCCGTGTTGAAAATAAACAACAAAACAGTAGTGTCCAAGAGAAGTGCTGAACTGAAACCCTCAGAGATTAATAATCTCAAAATAAATCTTTGGGAGCGTGAGAAGTCTGGAGACTTCTACACCACAACAATGTCATGATTCCAGGTTGTGCTCCCAAGCTAATGGATACTAAAGGGTATCATTATGGCCCCTCCTAGTTAATGGCAATCACACCTCTGAATGCAATACTTCTGCAGTCCAGAGCAAACACAGACTGGCAGTGCTACGTCTACATTTTGCAGGGGTTAACACACCTCCCTGCAATGACAGCTTCTTACAGGAATACTTTACTGGCAACCTGAACAAGGACCAAGAAGATGGACTTTTGCCTATAGCAAACCTGAGCTGCTTTTGACCTTGAAAGGACAGGCTGTTTTTCTCTTAATACATATTAATAATTGTATCCCCTATGCTATGCAGTGCAATAGAAAAATCATGGACTTTTGTTACAGGCTGGACTGATAACAATCTGCAATTCATGATCAGGAAAAAAAGACTGTTTTCTGTGACAACCCGTAAGGACTTTACAGATAACTAACATGAAAAGTCAAGACTATCCTACTGTCAGTCCTAGAACCTATTTAGTTTCAGAACGTGAAATGTGATTTCACTAATAACTTACTTATTGCTTATTTGCTCATCATCCTCTTCCTACTTCCTTCAACACCTAAATGTCTACATATAAGCTGGTCCTTTAAGTCTGTCATTCAATGTCTTACCCCTTCTTTCCCTTCTTTGACAAATTATCTCCTCTTCCCTCTTTACAGGGATGAGAACACAGTTCATTCCCCATGCCAGCTCTTTTTCTTTTTCTTTTTCTTTTTCTTTTTCTTTTTCTTTTTCTTTTTCTTTTTCTTTTTCTTTTTCTTTTTCTTTTTCTTTTTCTTTTTCTTTTTCTTTTTCTCTTTTTCTGCCTCTCATCTGAAACTACTAACAAAGATGACACAAATGATGCTCGATAATGCTGCTTTAACAACCTCACAGTACTAGTCATAGGCCATCTGACATCCAAAACTCTTTTATTCTTCTGCTTTTCTTACATTTTGATTTCAAAAAGAAGACCTTTCCCCCAAACTCGCAAATGCACTAATCCATGAAGCATTCCAACAATAAAGAAATGAATATTTAATTACTTTAATTCTACTACCTTATTGAAAGCACAGTTTCAAGCAAGTTCATTTTACGTGTGGTGATATTGAAGCAGTTGGTTTCAGTCCCCAGGTTGTGTCACAAGTGCTGAAGCCAAGAATAGATCTGGGTGTAAGCTGCATTGTTCTGGTACATAGAAATTCTGACTGTGTCTAGTTAGCATTGTTCCTAACAAGTGAAAACCAAAGTTCATCCTGTACCTCCTAAAAAAAGAAAAAAATAGAGAAGAAAAGACTTTGTACATTTTTGTTATAAACAAATTATATTGCAGTACATGCAGAACACAGCTACTGATTCTATATTTTGTCCAACCAAAATAGGTCAGTTAGGAAGCACTCCAAAGTTGCACAGAAGTTGGCATTTCTGATTAATCAGGCTGAACAATTCCAACAGGCCAGTTGTCAAGCATAATTTGCAAAGGCTCCTGGCACTCTGGCCAGGGGGGAGTTCCCCAATTTATGTTATAACACAGACAACAGCAGTAACATTTTAATCAGACAGCCAAACCTGCTGAGAAGCTCTGTTATAATCCATTGTTATGCCCAAAAGTACTGCAGTTAGATATGGATGGGAAGTCTACAGTGGGCTGTGGTTCCTTAGTGAAGCCACTGTGGATGTCAATGCAAAATTAAAGATGTTTCCCCTCTCCCTTGACACACACTATAGTAAGCGGCTGTAGTAAATTATTCCTTCTGCACACTATTCTAAGCTATTTTAAGAGCTCTCTGCTCTGCAATTAGATCAGGGAATACCTTGTATGTTACCAGGGGAAGTCGCAATTAGGAGCAGAGACAGAGGTCTTTATCTAGAGGATTCAAAAACATGGACAAAAGATGGATGCCAAGAACCCACTTTGGGCAATTAAGTGCATGTTAAGCATGAGTTCTTCATCTATACCAAATTTTAAGATATGTTAGTCAACACTATTATGCAATCAAGGCTTTAAAATCAAAAGTAAAGTTTTTGATAGGCTGTAATGTCAAAACCCTTCTGTCTTTTAAAGATACTAAGAATTGGAAGGGCAGAAATATCAGCCTTCATCTCACGGCCCACTTGCGGAGGCCTCAGCATGAAACCAAAAGTACTTCAAGGAAAAGAGAAGGAGCAAGAAGAAAGAACCATAGGACTATGGATTTTGCAGAAAAAGTAGTGTATTTAAGAAAAAAAACAAACAAAAAAACACAGTTCAAGTGGAATTAAAAATATAAAAATATAGAATATTGAAATTTAAATACTGTAAGTACAATAATGCCTAAGTTTATGTTTTAATTACATGAACTAGTATCTTTCTTGAAGCAATTATAATTTCTTATAGTATCCCCGATTAAATTATGGGTTTTTTACAGTAATATCAATCAGCTCTTTAAAAACCACATTATTAATTTATCAAGAAGACAACTTGATAACATAGCGAAGACATTTACTCTGTAACACTCACTGCTAGAGGGAACAGACTTCATTCAAAAGTAAATAGACAGTGAATCTACACTAACTTCTGAGGACCTGCACAGACTCAACCCTCTCAGAATGGGATTTGCATTCTTAACATCAAAACTTTCTTCTTTATCTGTTTCTCCCCCTCTTTTCTATACTCACAACCATGAAGAAAATCATATTGTTGCAGAGTATGATGTGTAGTGAGGCTCTACCATACTGGGTTTTTCTTTGCTGTAAAATGCATCTTAGTGTGTGTGGGAAGAAGAAGTAAAGGGTAGAAAATAAGTTTGGAGAGAGAATGAGAACTGAAATTAAAACAAGAAAACCAACACAGAATAAGAACTTCATTGAAAACTACTTTAGATACTGACAACAAAGTTTCCAGATGATCCATAAAAGAAAGGAATATAGGAAATACCTCTGGAAAGTATTTCTGAACAGCAAAGAGATGGTTGGGATGGGTTGTGTGTGTTTAACAGCAGCTACTCTTTGGAGTAAAAAAGGAATATTAGAAAATTATTTGATCTGCTGGTGGGTTTAGATGGCAGGGATCTGTCTGCACTCAATGTGGAACTACTTTATGGGAAAGAAAACACACAAATCCTCTGAAGAGGAGGAATACAAGCAAACAGTGCAGAGGGAGAAGCATGAAAATCTTCCCCCAGTGCCACAGAATTATGCAGCTCCTTGCTTACCAAGCTATTACATTAGCAACTGTGTTGAGATTATATAGATAGATATAGATATAGATATAGATATAGATATAGATATAGATATAGATATAGATATAGATAGATAGATGTTAGTATTTTTCTCAGTTCTGTTTTTTACATATATCCAATTTCATTACTCCTTTCTGTTTCTTCTTTCAACCAAATTTCTAAGCTCATTTCCTCTAAGCACTCTTGTAGAGACAATTTCTTCATCAGGACCCCACAAATATCTTCCTGATTTGCGAAAGTGTCATCTGTATTTACATACATGTTTGTGGGTCAAAATCCAAGCTCCCAATCACTTCAGCATGTGCCTGTAATGACTTGCTGATGTCGACATATACCCACTTTGGGCCATGCACAGAAAGTGTAATATAGAGCTCCATCTGCTGCTGGAGGGGCCTCTTGCTTGGAACATCACAGAGATTCCTGCAAATGCATGTAGGGAAGACACAAAGTTTGTGCCACTGAATGGTCTTTGGGAGTTCTACATAGTCTGCAATTCATGTAGACTTCTACATGAGCTGTTCTGCTTTGTGCCCATGCCCAAGACACTGGTGCAACATTAAAAAAACTGTAGATGAGCCCAGATTCTACCAAATGAAATGTTTGGAGACACCGAATTGGTATTTTCCGCAGGGAAACAACTGCACTACCAGAAAGTTTCACGTTAATTTTAACAAAAAATTCAGGGGGTTTTTTGGCATCAAGAGTCACCTTAATCTTCTATAATATGGTGTAGGAAAATGGTTCCCACTTTCCAAATATCTTTGAAAGAAAGAGGGATTGCAGGCTAAAGTTAAAGTGGTAACTAGATATTAGAGACCAACAAAATATTACTGCAGAAGCATGAATAATACAGCAAGACAAAAAATAGACAGAAATTTAAAAATATAATTTTCCTTTGTTAAAATTTTCTCACAGAAAATTGTCTTTCTTTACAAGGAATCATCTACCTTGCAAGACTACTTCCTATTCTATTACAGATCTCTGAAAAGAAATGAAAATAAAACTATAAAAGCTGAATGTAGATATTTGGGAGCAAGGTTTTTGTACTCTAATTGGTCAAAGCAATAATATTGAGGAAACTAGATTAAAAATTTCAAGGAGAACTGACTTTTTGCAAGACTTATCAAGAAGTGTGCTTTCTAAATGATAGTAATAATAAAGAAATACAGCATGCTTATGTAGAAAGTTGTTTCCCTACTTTAAATTTGGAAATAACCACAATGTGGAGCAATGACTTCAATATAGCTGGTACAATTTGTTGCTGTCCATGACAGCATTCCAGATAGTCAGTTAAACTTCAAATAGTTCCGGGTTTGGATGAAAACTACAATTTCTGGTGGGTTTGACCCTATATAGAATGTATAAAACTCTGCATCTTCAGCCCATATATTGAAAATTATGCATTTAAGATATCTTGTTTTGCAGTTAAGTCCCCAAACATGACTCCTCATGCAACAGGATCAGGAGGCTGTAGGACTGAACAACCTCTCAGGCAGCACACAGCCAGCCTCCATCACAGCACAGGGGATTGCAACAGAAACTTGTGCAATACACCAAGAAGGGTGATAAAAAGAGAAGAAAGAGCTACTAAGCTCAAATAAATGGGCTAAGTACATAAATCAAATGCTCGTTGCCAAATCATTTTTGACCAAATCCAGGAAAGATGGAAACAATTTTGCAAATGGAAAGCCTCCAAAACAGTGATACCTTACATATGGTTCAGGGAATGCTGCCTTTGAAGTTAAAAGGCAGCCAAGTGTGAAATCTGTGATCAATATAGGAAGCAGAAGGAAAAAGCTAACCAGACACAAACAAAAATTCTTGGTGGCATTTTAATTCCACATCCATTAGACAGCTCCCAGGGAAAAGACCAATAACTGTATATACTTTAAATAAACTGCATACAAAATATGCCGTTCATCCTTAATAGTATACATGCTTCCCTTATCAGTTAGGAACTCCTTAATTTCCATTTTCTTTTGATTCTCTGAAGTTTTGAAAGGATGAGATTTTATAAAATTAAATAAATTTATTCTTCTTTGCTAACCAGTACTGCTGATATTTTTTAAGAACATTTGAGAGATTCTTGTAGCTACAAATATTGGCTCTTTAAGCATTTAGCAACTTAAGGAAGTATCAGTAGCAATTAGAAGAATGCATTAAATCTGGAATGAGATAAAATTTTATACAATTCCCACTGAAATGTCTCGTGGTGAAATATTGGCTGCATGATTTCAAGAAGGCCTGGCTCCCACTGATACAAATAATCCAGTTAGGGAAAGCATGTTGGATTGTCTGAAACTGCCTAAAACAAATCTTCCCTCTGTTATGTCTTTCAGAAATGAAGTATTCCCAGTTTTAACTAGAGACAGATCTAAGGAACAAAGCTGGGCTCCAAAGATCAATTTTCCTCAAAACATGGCAAACATTTCAGTTTGTTTTTCTGATTTGTTTCCTGAAAAAGAGATACAAAATTTTTGAATATGATACCTTCTAGCTAATACCTGTTGTGTTGTCATTTAAAATGGGAGTCCTTCAGCACCTCAACTGAACACATATTTAATATCCTGTCCATTTCTAAACAGGTGAACAGTGTTATTGATTTCAATAATATCTCGTATGTCTTTTAACAAGACAGAGAACAGAAGAATAGCTGACCTCCCAGGGCAAGCTCAAAATATACACAGCAGCGCTTTCCAACGTGTATTACACTGGTAGGCATGGCAGGAGGCTGTTTTGGCAAATGTAGCCCCCCTCTGATGAAAAAAGATTTGCAAAGCTACAGGCTGGTCACTCTTGTCTCAGCTCCTGAGAAGAAAATGCAGCAAATCTTCCTGAACATAATTTTTAGACAAATGAAGGAGACAAAGGTGATGAGATTACTCATTCAGTAAATAAGGGTATGAAAGTGAATGTAATTTACCTTGTCTTTAGTAAAACTTTTGACACACAGTCTCCCAGAGAATCTTTTCATCCTATCTGGAAAGGTATGGCTTATATGCATGGAAAACTAGTTGGACTGCCAGCCTCAAAGTTCTCAAAATCAAAGGGTAGTCAGTTACTAGCAATGCTTCTAAGTGTTG
Organism: Cinclus cinclus; assembly: GCF_963662255.1. Taxonomy (NCBI): domain Eukaryota; kingdom Metazoa; phylum Chordata; class Aves; order Passeriformes; family Cinclidae; genus Cinclus; species Cinclus cinclus. The sequence continues at coordinate 68,260,882 of NC_085046.1, forward strand.
ATCCTGGTACTGGTATTGCTTAGCATGTGCCTTAAGAAACAGGGCACAAACAGTCACTCTCTGCTACCAACACACTGCTGGCAGTAGGAATAGTCTTGGCCACAGAGCCTTAAGGTTCCATGAAGATGGACACCATCTGAGTATAATGCTGTTGACTAATGCCACTAGAAGGCATATACAATAATTGCATAAAGAAATGTAACAGCATACATCCAATGTGTAAAGCTTACTTCATATTGACCTCTATTTTATTTTCATCTGCATGTCACAGCAGGGAACAAATCTACTTTTTAGCTTTTTGAAAACCAACAGCATCTGCTGTGACTGAGATCTTGGGGAAGCATCAGGAGCATGTTGAAGTACTTACAGCCACAAATTAGGAATTCTTTCTCATTTTCATAAAATGGCCTCCTTGGTTTAAGATTAGAAATCCAGGATGGGATTTTTTATGGCTAGGCAGGCTCATCAAAAATGTTTCAGATCTCTCAAATTTATAATGTGCCATTTAATTTTCATGGATTTAATGCATTACTTTGATGAGTTTCTACTGCAGAAGTAAATCCTGAATAAGATAGATGAAAATCATCACTTTTCCTCTGTATTCTTTTCTCTGTTCAAGTCTTTTGGATAACTATAGGTGTCCTGAACATTTTCTAAATATGAGTTGGCACTGTGCTGTGCAAGTCAGGGCATCATATTTAGTTTTTGTAACTTTATTCTCAAGTGACCAAAAAACATTTGACTAAGAATGAATACTGTACATATGAAAATACATATTAAAATATTAATGATTTATTGCCATTTTTCCATTTTTCTAAATATGTGAATCATATCCTGAGATATCCTATCAAATGTTCATGGCAGCACTGGGAAGGAAATCTCTTTAGCAAAGTTCTTCTTTGAAAACTAGAAAACAATTTGTTTGGGAATACTCTTCATTACTCTTAGGGAAGAATGAAGCATTTTAAAAAACCAAACAACCCCAAAAAGAGACTTCTGCCTCCTGCTAGTGTCTGCCATGGCTGAATAGAAGTTGTATGAGATTCCTGCATGACAGATGGTGTTGGGCATCCCTCTTGACACATACCTCCTCAGCCTCTGACTACTGTAAGAGACTTACAAGGGCTTGTAGCCTATTAATTTGTGTAGGTCTGTTTGGTGGTGCAGGAACACTGCAGGTTTTGTTTGTTCTCTCTGTATCTGCCCTACACCATCACAGAAAAACACATTGTGAGCACTAGATTAGCAGCTCCTCTATGCTACAAGTATCCAGAGAGCCTTGAGGTATATACAACTAATACTAAAGACCTCCTTCATGCCAGATACAATAATCTACAGTAAGACTCATAACAAATATCTTTGACACTGATGGGAGACTACTGTGGAAGGCACTGTGGATGAGAACTATGGCATCCATACCCAGTTTTAGGTCTTTTTGCTCACTTTGTATCACAGGTATGCACTAATGCCTTTATTGATGAGAAAAACCTTGGACACAAACCATAAAGCATCTACTGCAGGATTCTACTAGAATGGAACCCCCTTAAACTATAAAATAACAGCCCTCCTAATTTTCCTATCTTCTTTTAATTTGAATTCATTCTTTCAGGAAGGAATTGAGTCTGATCTTTGTTAATGCAAATAAAAAACTCCTGCAACTTACCACTAACAGCAAAAAGCCAAAGCAAAAGTTAACTGCCCAGAAAAAGCTCTTATACCACCCTTGTGGTGTACTGAGTAATATATATACTGTAAACTACAGATTACCAAACTTGTGCAATGAATTTACAGATCCCTCCTAAGGACTGTCAAAAGCAATTGGTAATACCACTAACATCCATTGACTTCAGAAGAAGTGCAATGAGGACAAAATGAAGCACATCTAAGCAAGTGGACATTGTCTTTTAAGAGCATGACTACATCAAGACCAGAAACAATGTACTGAATTTCTAATCCAAAGAAAAGAAAGTATAATTTCTTCCTGTTTTGTTATTTTCTAAGTAAATATTAAGAAATACAAATGGTTAAACAACAATATATACAACAACATATACTGACATAACAGTTTTTGAGAGTTCCCCATGAAATACAATTATACATTTTTATCCACATAAACAATATTTTATGACAAAACTTATTAAGTGAGGTTCCTTCAAAAATAACACCTAGACTTCTGCTGGCAGAGAAAAATTTCCAATAAAACTCAGGAGAATCAAATTTTGGATCCTGTACAAGGCTGTAGATTTATCTTTACAAAATACTCAACAGACTGACTGAACTTCCCTCCTTATTAATGAACATCAGGCTTTGCAGTTATAGGTGGGAGATTTCTTTCAGCCTCTGAAGTTTGTTTCCAAAACAATATCCTCTCAAATTAGTCCTGCAGTTTAGAAAACATTAGCACACTTGACTTTTAGTAACTGAAATTCACTACGCTATTCTTAAAGGCATTCACTGCCAACAAATGACTGGGGAGACAAAATAACATACATTTGAAGTTTACCATACTTTAAACATGTTGCAGGTGACTTAAGGGAAGGCACAAATACTTAACATGTGCAATATTCCATTTCTTGCTTTCTCAAAAAGGATGCAAGGGCACAAATTGGTTTGTTCATAAAACTATTCGTACAGAATACAGTTATTAGAGGTTTCAATAGCTGAGCTGAGTACAAGCTGTTCTATTTAGTTGCATTTATATAATCTTTCTGGAGGGCAATTCAAAGAACTGGAGAAGCCAAAGAATTCTGCCTTAAATTGGTTTCAAAAATATTAATACTCCTGGAAAGCTAAACAATAATTTGATTGCAACCATGGGACAATCTACAATAAAGTCTTCTGGCTCTCACAGTCTTGGCCCTGATTACACTTCTACCAGCAGCAGTGATGTGTAATTCAACTAGAGGCAGTGTAAAATGAGCAGGTCAGACCACAATCATATCTTTTGAGTCCAGTATCAACCTCTCCACACTTTTATTTGAAACAAAAGTTTATTCCTCTTGATTCATATTACACTTATCTTCCTAGATATCCTGGCAGAAAACCAGTCTGTCTTTCTTTCTCTTTTACTTTTTTTTCTTTTACTTCTTTTTTTCTTCAGAGGTACATGGAAATTACACAGTACATGAAGAAGCTGCCAAGGACAGTTCAGCTCTACGTGTCACAACAAGCACCATATTTCATGCATTTCTTAACCAGCCTTGATGTACTGCAGGAATGATCAAATAATCTTTGGCATGTGTGAGTGAAGGACACGCCAATATACCATGTCAAAACTACAGCAGGAGGAAACTGATGTGAATGCAAAGAATTTACTTTCTGGGAAATATTTCAGCTTAGAAACTCACCAAAAACCCTAAGAAAGAGTTTCAAATCTTAGAAAACAAGACAGGGAGCTGAATACTTACATCTTTTTCTCCTTCTGAATCTCTCAGTGGGTGGTGTCCCTTCCAACCTTCACCATTCAGTGATTCTGTGGGATTTACTTCCAAACTTGATCTGCCTAGGTTACTACACATGAGATTGACTCCTTGTTTCTGCCTCCTACCTTCTCATTTACAGGCTGTAGAGCAGAACAAGAGCCCCCAGGAATCAGTAGGCCTGCAAAGAGGACAAGAGCATATTAGAGGCAGGCTGCTGGGATTCCAGGCAGGCACAATAGAGAACCATGATCAGTAACAAAAAGGAAATAGGGAAATGCCTGTGACCTCTGTTACAATACAGAGCACCTTCAGTCTCAGTGATGCTGCTTTACTGACCGGTAAAGTGAACATGAGTGTCTGGAGAAATACTGATTAAAATAAAATACAAGCCATCTGAGCACAGTCTTTTGCCACATCACCACCCAGAAAGCTAGACTGGATCCATTAACCCATTGGTTCCTTTGTGCCTGTCAGACATAGCTCCGTCATCAAACTGTACCTGATGTAAAAGTGGATGAATCCCACATTTAAGAACAGCATCAGTTTGCACTGGTGGGTTATAGAGACTTCCTTGTCAATTCCAGGAAGTAACAATGACTGCTCTCATGAGAAAAACCTCAACAATTTTACAGAAAATGTTAAAGGAGAGTGAATAAATTAAGAAAGGACATTTTTAACTTTGGTCTATAAAAACCTGAGCCAAAACCCACCCAAGACCACAGGAAAACCTGGTGCAGAACCTCTGCTGGTGCAGCTACACAGCTAATATCTGTACTCTAGATGCAGCCTGCAGACAAGTGTGGCCCAAGGGACTCATTTGGAGATTGCTGTGCTGTTATCTGTGATATCAGCATGCTACAGATACAGATGGATTTTGAAACAGCATTTTTCTACCACAGTGGTAGTCAGTTGACAACAGCAGTTTTTCCAGGAAACTTTAAGAGGATTCAGGAGAAAATAGGACTGTCCTTACATTGATCTATTTGCAACACATCCCACAGCTTTTTTAGCACCTCCTCCCACTATAGATCTTACTTATTCATGTATCCAGCCTCACTTTACTGCATCTCAGATTCCTATAAAGTCTTTTGCATTTTCTTAAATTTCATAATTCTAAAAACAGCTTTCAGGAAAAATAAGGTTTTGGTCTGCTATGAAGGACCTTCCTACATGAAGTAAGATTTTAAAAGTACTTCATGTCCTGAATATTTTATTTAAATAAAATGTTGAGCCACCCGCAATGAGATCAGAGGTAGTCAGTTTCTGCTGTGATGTACTTTGCACAATGGTCAAGATAGAATGAGACAGGAAGGGCAAGTTTTTACTGCACCAGTTAGAGCAGCAGAGAGGCTTCAGGGCACATATGAAGGGAGGGAAGGAAAAAGGGAGGGAGGGAAGGAGGGAAGGATATTAAGAGGGAGGATCACTGTTTTTTGAGATGGGAGGAGGTTAATAAACTCTCATCTCCTTTAGCAGAGAAACACAGGGCCAGATGTAACATCATAAGTTAATGTGTTCAATTGCCCTGCTAAGGCACTCCTGCTAACGTCAAGGTTATTCTACTGACGGCCAATTTATGATCATTTGTTCATTGGGCAATACTGGGAAGATGCATTGCCTCACCCTAATTTAAAACTCAGTGATTTCTTGTTGATAATAAAGGCAGAAAAAGATGTATTTCTTTCTTATTTAAGCAACCCTTTTATCTAATTAAGTCCAGTTCATGTGCTTTCCTTCCTCCCTCAAAATCTTTAGACAAAACCAACATAGTCAAGACCTTCTTTTTACTTTCATTTTGTCAAAATTGTTAATTTGGGAAAAAAAATTAGAATTTCCTTCAAATGTCACTGAAATTTAAAAATAGAAAGATATCAGAAAAGCCTTTCATGGTGCAATCATAACACTACCAAATCATTGTTGAGCACCACAATTAAAATGATCCATTGTGACAGTGATGTGATACATCTCTGCAAATGGTTTTTCAGGAAGCACAAAAAGAAATAGTGCAATTTTTGTTCTGTCTGTCAACCAGTTTTTCAAATGGGGTACTCATATACTTTGAGATGCTAAAGTACTCTTTCCTTTAGATGTTGTGATATGAATTTTTTAAAAGACATTTTTGAGATGTTAAAGTAACATTATTTCATAGCCACCAAATCTGCTAAGACAAGAAAAGGAAAACAAAGACTCTAGGATACATAGTACTTGTAGCTGGATACAAGAGCCAGGGTTTGTTTGGAAGATTGTGGCCAAGATAGTTATGTTGCCTTTTGTGAATTAGGTAAGAGTTGCAGGTGTGAAATTACTTTTGATATTTAGATAATTAAATTAATTTAGGTGACAAATTTGTGCTGACATTTATAAATGTGGATGCTGCTACAGTTCAGACTGAAAATGAAATGTGAAAACCCTTTAAAGGTGAAGCATCTAAAGAGGCATTTCTGAACTATATGAATACTATGTTTTCTTTACAGTGAAGGGCCATCAGAAGAGAACTGTTTTCTTCAAAAAACAATCCTGTTACCTAATGCATAAATGATTAAAAGCATCCACAGTACACTACCTTTTAAGTAAGCTCATCTTAATTTATAATCATCTTTAAGAAGATATTCATGAATACTTTGTTCCTTTATTCTATGTGAATTAAGATCAAGGAAAATTGCACACTGAAAGAAATTTTTAGATGTACTTATTATGTAGATAAAAGGAAAAAGATCTACCATTGCACCAAATCTTGAATATGCAAGGAGCTTCACTAGCAAATATAAACCTAAGTTTAAGCCCTTATAGGTATTTGAAGCACTGTATTAAAAACTGGGGAGACATCCATGGCCAGCCTCTAAGACCCATGCCCTTGAAGTTCCCCTCCAAGCTGACTTGGACGCAGAATCATCTTTTTGTGATATGAATGTTACATAGCTCAAAACATTTGGTCAGTATTTCTTTGCAGAGAGGGCTTTGAGAAACTGCAGCTTCTTTTCCATTAGTTCTTTCTGCCAATACAGATGACACAAACTTGCATTCAACAAGATCAAGGTGTCTACCTCAGTACGACACCAATGGAAATACCAATGTAGGGAAAAAATAACCTCAGGAGGTAAGAGTTTTATAACTTCTTAAGCAGCACAGCAGTTCACAGAAGAGCATGTTACCAATGTGTTGCACGAATCAACACTGAGTAGAACCAGAGTATATAATAATGACATTTAATTCAGAAAGAAGGCAACAGGGGTAAAAAACAACAAAAAACCCATAGCTATCTATTGTAAGGGAGATAAGGAGTGAAGAGGGATGATTTGTTTGACAGGGCAGAGTAGGCTACTTCATATCTTTACATGATACTTCATATCATTCATATCTGAAACAGAACATTTAGAGAAAAAAAATCCTGATATTAATTGTAGAGGTAGGAGTAACTGGAATATAGGACAGTATAAAGGCTGTTTGCAGAAGGTGTACTACTGGAAACACCCCAAAATTGATTGAAGAATTAATTGAAACCTTTAGAATTTTCATTTTTTCTACCACCTAGACTGTAACACTGTGACCTGGACAGAAAAGTGCTGTGCAAGACTTTGTCATTCTGCTGAAGTCAACGTAGACAAGATCCATTGCTCCTTCCTCATTCATAGATCTAGTAATTTTGTTATAACATGAATCAGGTTGGTCAAGCATATCACCCTTGACAAATCCACACTGTCTGCTCTCAATGACCTTCTTCTCCTTCATGTGGTGAGGACTGGCTTCCAAGGGGACTTGACCCATAATTTCCAAAAGATGTAAGCAAGGTTGGCCCATCTAGTCCCATGCATTTTTACGGGTTGAGATTCCTCGAGTGAACTCTCATTTGGCAGTCCAACACTATCTTCCCTATATGAACACATCTCTGGGCACAAGGCTTGGGAATTGCTGATAAAGACAGAGGCATTTTTAAATCTTAAGGCGCTAATTTACCCAGCATTTTCAGCCATGGGCCATTTTCATAATTTGTTCTTTATGATGCTAAACTAGCAGTAATCATGTCCTTGATGTTTATTATCTGTTTCAGCTCTAGCTGAATTTTTGCTTCCTTACTGTCACCCATGCCATTGTGGGCAGCCTCTATATTCTTTCTGTGCAGTCTGCTTCTGCCTCTTATGTGAGTTTTTTTTTTGCCTTGGAACTGATCCACATGTTCCTTACTTTGCCAAGCCATGATATGTATACTCGTTTTCCTAAGTCCTGGCATGGACAGCATCTGCTCCTTCTGAGTAATAACTTGAGCTCCTTTGTTCTTCAGTGATGCCTCCTGCAGGATCTTACCCACCAGTTCCCATGAATAAGCCAAAGTCTTCTCTACAGAAGTTGAATCTCTCCCTTGTTGGAGAGATCCACATGTTCCTTACTTTGCCAAGCCATGATATGTATACTCGTTTTCCTAAGTCCTGGCATGGACAGCATCTGCTCCTTCTGAGTAATAACTTGAGCTCCTTTGTTCTTCAGTGATGCCTCCTGCAGGATCTTACCCACCAGTTCCCATGAATAAGCCAAAGTCTTCTCTACAGAAGTTGAATCTCTCCCTTGTTGGAGAGATCCACATGTTCCTTACTTTGCCAAGCCATGATATGTATACTCGTTTTCCTAAGTCCTGGCATGGACAGCATCTGCTCCTTCTGAGTAATAACTTGAGCTCCTTTGTTCTTCAGTGATGCCTCCTGCAGGATCTTACCCACCAGTTCCCATGAATAAGCCAAAGTCTTCTCTACAGAAGTTGAATCTCTCCCTTGTTGGAGAGATCCACATGTTCCTTACTTTGCCAAGCCATGATATGTATACTCGTTTTCCTAAGTCCTGGCATGGACAGCATCTGCTCCTTCTGAGTAATAACTTGAGCTCCTTTGTTCTTCAGTGATGCCTCCTGCAGGATCTTACCCACCAGTTCCCATGAATAAGCCAAAGTCTTCTCTACAGAAGTTGAATCTCTCCCTTGTTCTTTGCCTACCTCACCCCACTCCGTATCTTGAGCACTGCTGCTCTGTGGTCACTGGGGACAAGGCTACCACTGATCCAAATCAGAAACTACATCATCTCAGATCACAGTATTCAAAGGACTGAGATACTCAGTCCTACAATACCAGTAGTAAAGATCACTCCTGTAAGGCTGAAGTCCCAGGACTCAGAATGCTTGCAGAGGAAGGTTCACTCTGCAGCAGAAAATGTGTTCATTTTCTTTTCCTTCCAAAAAAATTGAAGAAATAGCAAAGGCTGTGCAGCATGTTTGTATGGATTTCATTATTTAGGGGAATTTACATCAGCTCTTGCAAGATAGAGTTATAAATTCTGGCATGTCACATAAATAGAATTATTCTTGATAGAATAGGGTACGGGAGGATTTGAAGCCATGGTCTTATCCACTTCCCTTTAAATACCCAGCAATGACAACTGTACCAGTCTCCTATGAATTCACTGGCAGCTGTTTATTTCTTTATGCCTCACTGTCTTTCTCTACCCTGTTGTCTCTTAAATTGTAAGCTCTTTGTGGCAGGAAAGCTCTTTGTTCATTGTTTTGTGGTGGGTTTTTCTGGACAGCTCCCAGAACAAGGAATGAGATTCCTAAGCTTTACCATAATACTAAGCAACATATGTTCATATTTTTTTCCCATTTTTATATCTTTGGAGATTATATTTTAGACCCTTTTTACCCAGCTCAGCTAGACTCCAGAAGCTGCTCCATTCACATCTTCACATAGATATTTCAGCCACAGTAAGCAGAAGATTGATCAAAATAATCTTCTTCAAGTATATGCAATGTAAATACTGCCTAATATGTTATCTACAGATATAATCAGCTTTCTCAAGAGAGACAAAAAGATGACCATGTTACTGGCTGCTTTTGCCAGAGAAAGCAAACTGATCTTTCTTACTCTGAGTGATTTTGTTCAAAAATAACAGAAAAAAAATTAGAAAGAACATGATGTTGTTCTTCATGATAGAAGAAGATGGTTCTCATTAACTTCCACTGAAGAACTGACGTGCTTGTACTTCAGTTTTTACAGTGGGGGCTTGGATGCAGCAAAAGGTTACTTTTAATTTTTAAAAATTTTGGAACACCATACCACCAGTGTTTCAGTGATACACAGTCATGTAGAACAAAGCTCACCTTTAAAAAATTATACACTCTCCACAAGTGTAGGTGCACAATTTCATGGGTGATGAAGAAAGTAAAAACAGTTTGTCTCCAAAGGCCTCTGCTCCTCTTTTCACAGGTTTTCATAAACTGTTTCTTCTACAATTATTTTTTAAACTGAGTTCCTTCCAAAGCTTAGCAAGTGCTACCTAAAATGCCACATTTAGTGTTATTTTAGAAGAGAAGAAACAAAAGTATCCTTGCCTCTGGAGATGAGACTACCCAGGTCACCAGAGAGGTGGTCCAACAGCAGCCACAATCCCTTTCATCCCAAATGCTTCAGTGTTTAAGAAAGTGGTCTATAGCTATGTAATCTATTCAAATATAAACAAAATAGCCCAGGATTACAAGAACACTGATGAACGATTCTATGTTCTCATCTGTGTATATATGTCACACCTGTTTTGTTGTGAGGTACTTTGAATGGAACATCTTTTTGTTCCAGCAGTAACTATTCTGAGCAAGATTTGAATAAATTAGTCTTTCCTTTCACCTATGGGAATAAATTTGGCAACACTTTTAAGCATCTTCAAATAAATAATAAAAAAATGACCTTTCATGAAGTCTGACTTGCATAATATTTTGTACTTCATGTGCATTTTCTTGAGAGAATCTCTAATGCCCTGAAACCTGGATATATTCCACATGGTTCTGTCAAAATTTAAACAATTTAGTCCTGTACTAAATATATCTGTAATAAACTCCTAAAGCAAATTCACCACATTCACCTTACACCATGACATTCTATCAAAGATATAAGAACTAAGAAACAAGTATTATATCTGCAAAGCAGTTATAAAGCTCTTGCAGCTTGCACATGCAAAACATTTAAGGCGTGCCTCTCAGAATTTATTTTCATAATTTAATATTTTTCCCAGGTCTGCTAGCTTTTCTGAGATACTCATAGAAAACACTTTATTTGTGTTTATTTACATAATTTCTTTTTCATGCATGTGAAAAAGAAATAGCTAGATAATTTGAGTTCATTTTTAGAGGATTTTGCAGACAGCAAAGGAATCTTGTGCATTATCTAACAAGGCTGGCTTTTCATGTTTATTTTGCACTGAGAATAGAGTCCCTCACATCTCTACTACCTTGTGCTACTACAGCCATTTCAGCTGAGGACTCACAAGAAGAAAGAGACTAATGGACCAACAATTTTCTACCTCACCCCATCAGTCCTGGCTGTACCAGGACATCATGTGAGACAGAAGACTGTGCTGCCTTTTCACAGCCAAGATCAAGTTCTTTAGAGTGATAAAAATCACCTGTGGTGACAAGTCTATTTATAAGGATGATCAGAGGCTTATGTTGTACAGAGTGGCTTTTCTGTATGAGCAGATTCTTTGAGATGGTCACCAAAATTGGTAAAGTCAGTGTTTTTCCTGCACCTACTGGTACTGCAATTATTTCCATAATACTAACAAGTAATTGATGTTGTTTACAATAGTAGTGAATGCAGGTTTGTAGGGTAAGTGCCAAAGGTATGGAAATAGAAACAAAGGAAGACCTAGTCCATGCCATTCTAAATGAGAACATGTAACATAAAATTCACATAGCTTCAGAAGATCCAGGTGTCCACCTAGTGTTCCTCCAAAGCATTAATTTACAGGACATTCTCTAAAGAGCTCAGAGAGCTTTAATTACATTTCAAGTTCACATGTAGCCTGAACATCTGAAATAGACTTAAATAAAACAGATTCAATGAAGTACTGCACCCCTGTTCTCACTCAAAAGATGATCAAAAATAATTTTGTCAAAGGACCAAGGCAGCTGCAATTCCAGCTAAGAATAAATTTCTAGGAAGTGACAAACTTCATGTGAAACAACAACACAGAGACAGAATATTTCTTTTGTCAGACAAGAAACAAAAGCTTAAAGGAACAAAGGAACCATGAAGGATTAATTACTTCACTGATACTGTCTTCCTGAAGTGGGCACTTCAGTGAATCAGCAATATTTATGATGACATCTACCAAGAAAAATGTAATACCACCTTTCAGAATTTCTCATTTCCACAGACCATGTTTACTGAAGCATTCCTTGTTTACTCATGAGATTGGAGATTGTGGCTAGGAAAACTAATATTTTTGATATTTCTTCTTGCTATAATGCCCGTCATAACTGTATGAATAGAGGCACCTAATAAAAGGAACTGCATGCTACAAGTGTAATTACTGAGAGGGCCAGACAAGCTGAACTATCCAGGATGTCTGTTTGTCTACAATGTTCATACAATAACTTCATCAGCTAGACATCCAGTTGCCTATGTGCATTGAAATAAAAAAATTTGGCTCAGACTGTATTTCAAAGTACTCTCTTAGTCCAGGTAGTAAATAATATTTCTCACACTTTAGAGGTTTTAAAAGGGTTTAGTTTGATAAGAGGATAAGCAACACAGAATTGCTGAGACATTTGGATAAACAGAAGGCAACTGGATAATTATTCTGAATTCATTCAAATGACAGAGGTTTGGGATTCAAAGAGATCAAGAGCATGTTTGGATCTTGTTCAAAATACTCAAGAACAACTGGATAGATCCAGCAAGCAGTGATCAGGCAGTTATCAGCCTATGAAACCAACCCTGCCATTTTTATTCAGAGCAAGGAGAAGACAGCTTCCAGATCTGCCTAGAAAGAAAAACAAAATGTTGTAGTAAAACACCTACTAGAACCTTAAAGGGTTTGGACTTTATCTGAAAAAAAAGAGTGCAGGACTATCAGGAAATAATGTTATCATCAAACAAGACAGTTTTATTTGGATCATGTTAAGTGTTGCTCTAATGTCCTTTTTACTGCTTCAAGAACTGCTCTCCTCCTCCCATAGTCATCTCAATTCTACAGACTCTGATTAAAGACTCAGAATGAAGTAGCCTCAGGAAAAGGAGCAGCAAAGAATGGAAGTAGTTCTAAATCCAGTCCCTGGCCATGTTGGTATTGTTGCTGGCCTAAGTTTGAGCTAAAGAACACATATTGTTAATAATAAATTGAAGAGTTTGTGGAGAGGTCATTGGCAAATCAACAGTGCAAAAACCTAGAATTAATGTGGTAATCCATACATGCTGGGGCACAGCAATAAAATGTGCTGACAGGTACAACAGAGACTTACGAAAGTGTTTGTTTTAAGAACATATCTACAGATCACAATATGATAGATAAATACTTTTTTTGCAGAGCTTAATCAATAAACTGTGTTTTGTTAAATGCTTAACCAAAAAAAGGACAATTAAAAAGATATGACAAGCATAAACATGACAAAGATATCTGTAAGTCTTCTATAATACTAAAAGCAGTTCCTGTGCTTTATGGTAGCCAAAGAACACCATGAGGAAGCCTATTTCCTCAAATTATCTGTGAAGGAGAGACATGTGCCTGTTAATTTGCTCTCAATAGGTATAAAAACTTCTGAAGACACTCCATCAAGAGGAGTATAGGAATGAAATCCCACACAGAATACCAGAAAAAAGTGGAGCAGGGCAAAAAACAGGGAAAAACAAAATCAAAGTTAAATAAAAAAGTGTGTTTGATTGTAATCAATACTTGCAAAGCAATGACTACCCTTTGCAGCATTCTTGTTTACAAATTGCATCAGCAGTGCAAGGGAAAAATTAAAACACTCTAGTCTCGGCAAGCATGTGAACTTTTCAGTAGATCTTTTCTGGGCTTAAGGAAATCTGGAATTTCCTCAGTTTTGCCTCAGAATTTGCAGGCATTCTCATGGCATCTATATTGTTGGGTCACACAATAGTTTAGGTTGGAAGGGGTCTTGCAGATCATTCAGTTCCAATCTCCCTACCTTGGGCAGGGAGATCTCCTACTAGGCCAGGTTGCTTAGAGCCCCTCCAACCTGGCCTTGAATACTTTCAAGGATAAGGCATCCACAACTTCTCATCCACAACATGTTCCAGTGCCTCACACCCTCATAGTAAAGAAATTCTTCCTAATGCATAATCTCGATGCAGGCTTTTTCAGTCTGAACCCATTTCACTACAAGTGTACCAACTGATATAAGTGAAAGCCATTAGCAGTTCTTCTGCTCCAGAAATTTTCCAGTTCAATCCAGACAGATCCTGCTCTGCAAAAGCCATCTATATCAGCGTGCACCCTATGCAAAGTAAAGCTGGACTTGTGTAATTTCTGCAGTATTGGCCCATGGTAACAATCTCAGACAGCTGGCTGGATTGCAGTAAATTACCTAGAGCATAGAGCTGTATTAGCTACAAACTGACACTTTTCAAATAAACAGTGAAGGTAAAGGGTTCTAAAAATAATTTTACAGTTGACTGGTGGAAAGAAAATTAGTAGGTTATCTCAAGTTTACATTTAATTCCTTATAATTAACTTGGAATTCTTCTAATAGAATACACCTTATTCCAAGAAGACAGCTACCGTGTTTATTTATAAAACAATGGGTATGTGCTATATTTCTTAAATTGTGTTAAGAATCTTTAGTTACAAAAGAAGCGTGGCTTAAGCATTACAGGTTATGGTTTTCAGTAGGGATAAGGCAAATGATATTACAAATACACATTGATGCTGCTATGTTCCAGGTTACCAAAGACTACTAAACCCTGGATGTAGAGTTAAGCATCATTAGAATTTATGCCTCAAATGCGACTGATTGCTAACATTTCTGATCTTACTTCATTTACTTATTGGGATTGCACTGCACCTTGCAATCTGAAAACTGTTCTATAGGGAAGTAAGCATCTACAACACTCTCGTTTATCTGTACTCAATTACTTGACAGAACATGAATCCTTTGATTAGGTTTTTTTCATTTGGGTTTAATATTGTATTTGATTATCTGTGCTGGTCCAGTACAAAGGATGCTGCCTTAATGTCTTCCTTGTCCTCATTTTCCAGTGGAGGAGCCGTAGGGACCCTTGTAACCAGATAGAAAACTGAAGAATTTATCTTTGCACGAACCAACAGCAAGCAATTGCTCCAGACTTGGCCACTGTTGGTACAAGTATTTCAGATAACTGCTCACAACAGCTCTTATGATCAGGATAAAGTCTGCAGTAGACTCTTGTCCTCTGAAATTACCTAATGTGATTTTTAAATTTTAATAAACAAAACAATTTTAGGTCACTTATAAATGGATTTAACTATTTTCCCTAGCTTTTACTCTTTCTCCCAAATGCAGGATGACTGAACCTAACTGTTACTGCCAGGATTCATGCATAGCCACATGTGTATACATGGAAAGGTTCCTTCTGTATGGGAGGTGGGAATTTTTTCCAAGTAGGAAAGTCTACTGAAGAAAGAAGCTGAAATCTATATTTGAACTGGTGGAGTTCTCTCTAGAGAAGAAGAAAAAAATGAATTAGCATATATTACACTGTAGTGTCTTCTAAAAATTTAGTGTACACATTATTTATAAATCCCAAGGGAGAAATTAGTAAAGAATTTCATTTGCAGCCTATAGAATTTTATGTCATTTCCCACTCAGTTTTACAGCAGCTTTACTATTTAGTTATAGAGATGTAAAACACCAACAGCATGCTGTGAACATGCTCTTCAAAGCAATAGCCATGACAAATATTTTACAAGCCAGCCATGCTCTGAAATGTTTTCACTTTCATTCCTTATCCAGATTAATGGCACATTTCTTTATGAAGCAGAAAATTTCGACAATTTTTTCACCTGTTAAGAGGATATATATATATATATATATATATATATATAATGTCACGATATGCTTCTTTTCATTCTAGTTCTGTGTTTCATCATTTAGCCTTCTCTTTCATAGAATGAGATACTTCAGTCATTTTCTGATAACTCTTCTCTCCCTACCTTTTCTATCATTCTCTTTTTTCCAATATATGAGCAGTAGAAATAATCTCACTCTTCATGTCTGTTCATCCTTTTACTTCTCTGCTGCCTTTTGCTGTCTACCAGCATGACAACTGGTGCCAGTGGCTGGTATGATCTGGATATCTACCTGCTAGGAATTAGAAATTAGCTTGGTACAATTTCATTGCATGTTTCTTTAGGATTGCATTTAACTTTGCAAAAGAAATTCCTATTTCCCAATTTAGCATGTCAAAAAATATAATCCCAGAATATTCAGTCAAAGAAGAAGTTTTATTTTAATTGCAAGAACTTTACAGTTTTGCTTTCAGTGATATAGTGAACAGGATAATTTGGAGCACTGAGGTATTCTACTAATAGCTTTCATCATTGAAAGCAATGAATCACTGTCATTGCTGAGGGCCTCTAGGCCATCATAGGAATTGGAGCCACTGTCATGGCCATAACTGCCTACATCAGGTACTCTCTCCATAAAAAAAAAAAAAAAATCCAACTCTATTTTCTTTGTGTACTGCCAAAACGGAACCAAAATCAACAACAGACGTATTTTGAGTCTTCAAATTTAAACCAGTTCAACTCTTCTGAGAGGCAAATAACAGCTCTGCACCTTCCAAGTAACAAATATTTTAATGTAAGGGAAATACTTGCAAAGCACTCTCTACACATGACTAAAAGCATTGGACAATTAAAGGGTATTCATTGCATACTGGATGAAGAGAACCATTATCCTCTCCTCAACCAAGCATTTCCACCATGACAGAGAGAATTAAATTCTATCCATTTACTGCAGCAACACAAAATTCTTTGTCAGGCACAGTTTTCCCCTTTAAGCATGAGGCTACACTTGTGGCTCACAGGATTTATAGCACTGTTGGGATGCACAGATTAAGTGCATACGTGCAGGAAGGAAGCATCATGTTTTTTAAAAAGCTTTGTTTTATTGTTCAAGAAACAATTTTATTTAATGGTACAAAATGGGTGTCATTAAACTAAAGGATGAAAACCATTTCTACTTTTGACTATGTGAAATCTGCTTTAAGCAGCTTGGGTTTCTTTCTTTTTTTTTTTTGAGCAGAAACAGTCTTGATCTTCATTTCAGCTACAATTCAAGGCCATTCACTGGTTATGCTCAGGTTCTCTCCATCGGAAGTATAGGGCCCCAGGACTGCTCCAGTTCATTCTGTAATCAAGCCAGAGCCCAAGTTCTCACTTCATTCATAGTCATAAAATTCCTGATTTCCTTAGTGGTGATTCCATGCAACAGAATTGGAAAATGCCATGGTCTCCATTACAGCAACATAATTTAAAGGTTTTCTCTGTGAGTTTAACAGCTAGGGACTTACATGAAAACAAAAAAAAATCTAAAATCTAATTGGGAAAAGGCATTTCTATAAACATTCTCCTCTAAGACATGCATCTCAGCTATGTGCATTATAAGGATTAACTTGCCTTAGATAAATATTAAATTATATTATTTAAAGCAACTAGTAACACAGGAGCAAGTCTGAGCCTGGATTGGTGGGGAGCAGGGGAGAGGCAGGAGAAGAGAGACTGAGGGGGTGATTTGTGAAAAGGAAACAAGAGGTAGACAAGAAAAACTTACAGGAAGAAAAGAGACAATTTACTTAAGAAAAAAACAGGGACACTAGATTTTAAGTATCAGAATTTCAAAATTTTGACCAAGTATAATAAATAAGTTTTTACTTAAAGGGTTTTACTTAAGGGGTTTGTGGGGGTGATTTGCCTTGGGAAAGTACTCCTATTATTCTAATGATCAATAGATTCCTTTGTATGACCTGCTTATCAATCCAATTTAAAACAAAAAATATAACTTTAAAATAAATTAAATAAATCAGTCAGGTTAGTTCACATAATTTCAAAGTAATATAAAAGCATCCAGGTAGCAGGTTTACTTCCTTAACCTCTTAAGGTTTATATGATATAGAGGCATTTTGATCCAATTCATACAGATGTGGACAAAGAGGCAAAGAGTCAGTTCTGTTTTAATTGCTATTAAGCACAAAACTAATGTTATCACAGAATTATTACAGCTCAATACTTTAGTGTATCTATTAAAAATAGAATAGATATCATATAAAATTTTCTAGAACGAAGTCATCTGACTTTTTATCATCCAGTCACTCAATATCATGATATCCTTATGCACATCTTTGCAACTGGCATGTATCATTCCTTCTGTGTAGCTACTGTTCCTATTCCATCAAGAGTTGTTAGGCCAGTGAAACAGGAAAGAGCAGTGCATTAAATATATTTTCCTGGTCTCAACAGGGATAGAATTTATTTTCTTCCTTGGAACTGTCACAGTGCTGTGGTTTGGATTGAGGCTGAGACAAATTTTTATAATACACTGATGTTTGTTGCTAAGTAGTGCTTATCCTAAGTTAAGGATTTTTCAGTTTCCCATGTTCTGCTAGGCAGGATGTGCACAAGAAGCTGGGAGGAAGCATGGCCAGGACAGCTGACCTGAGGTGACCAAAGGGATATTCCATACCATAGACATCATGTTGAGTATATAAACTGGGGAAAATTGTCTGGGAGAAAATCGCTGCTTGGGGCTGGGTATTGGTCAGTGGGGGATGCGCAAATGTATTGTGCTCTGGTTTTGCCTCTCTTTTTGTTTTCTCTCTCATCATCACCGTCATTATTATTAGCTTCAGTAATTAAGCTGTTCTTACCTCAGCCCAAGGGTTTTACTTTTTTTTCCAATTCTCCTTGCCATCCCATCAGTTTCTGTGTGTGTGTGCTGAGTGATAGACTTTGTGCTACCTAGTTGCCAGCTGGGGTTAAACTGAGACATACATACTGACTAAAATTGACCACAGCTTTAAAACAAAACTTGCCTAAGAGCAGAAACAATGCAAATACGAATTATAAAGGAAAAGTATTATGTGTTAAGGTAGCTTCCAAGAATGTCATCAACAGCCCACAAAATCACTAGCTCAAATTTAAAGAGGAATCACCAACCTCTGACACCTGAATTGCGCAAGCAGTTCAAGCAAAGCTCTGAGATGGACCTACACCATACCCTTGTCAACAGATTTATAGTGGCCTGTAGTCTGCTAGGTCATCCAAGCCCTGGGCTGTGGGAGGAAATGAATTAACAGGACCCTGTCTCCAAATTACATTGGGTACAAGCAGTATGCCCTGCTGCACTTAACTCCAACCCAACTGGGATTACTGCTAAAACTCGTTGCTGACACTGGTTATCATGTGGAAAGGTGAAGTAATGAAGGAACTAAGTATCACTAAACATAGTGATGAAGTCCAAATGTAAATGCTTCAGCAATTGTGCCATCTCAAAGAGTGAATATGCTCTGAGCTGTGTCAGCTCCACTATTTTTGTGGAGGGAGTAAATCAAAATGGGAAACTGGTCCAGCTAATGAGGTTTTTTTGTGAGGGTTATTTTTTAACTGCATCAGTTCTCTGATCTGGTTCATTGAACACCCACACAAACACAGGTGTCAGCACTGCACAGTGGGCTGTGTAAGGGTGATCACAAACAAGCAGAAGCAGAGAATGTTGCCACTTACAAAACATCAAGGCCCAGAAAATCTCACACATGAGAAAAATGTTTAATACAACAATTGTTTGATAAAGTACAAAGCTTGTGATGCTGTCTTTTGCTACTGGAACCATTAATAGTTTCACTTTCTTCTGTCAACAAAAAAAAAATGTGTAGGGATTTAATATCTTCCCCTAGTTCTCTGTCAAGTTTAGTTTTAACATGCTAATTGATGCAGATTGCTGTCAATTTATAATATGCTTCCTAGAGGAGCCAGGTAACAGCCCCATTTGTACCTACTTATAGGTATAATGCTTCCTGCAAAATACAACATTTTAGAAATATAAACAGTCCAAGACAGAAAGCATACCAAACCCCTCAAGGCTATGACAGAAACCAAAACAAATCCTCCAGAGGCAGTGCATTAATGCTTTAATATAATAAGCTGACATAACTGCTGCTGAAAGAAGCAATTCCGCTGCTTGTCAGGCCCCCTCACATCTCCTTTCTTGGCATCAGCATGAGCGTGCATTCATGTGTATGACAAAAAGGGCAAGTTGTTTGATCTGGGTCACAATTAACCATTATTCATTTACTTGCTGTGTTTTGCCTGGTTAATTGTAACTCAGATCAATTCCCTGAGCCGGGTCAATGTGCGGCCATGAAAACAGCCCTGTCAGCAGAAAACAAGGCATGGGAGTGAACTGGGAGGCACTGAGGAAAATAGAGAAACTGCTCCTTTCAGTAGCATGTTTGCTTTGTCTGGCTTAAAGTGTGACATGATGGCCCAAAATAGTTTTGGCAAAAGGGTCTGATGAGCCCACAGCCAACACCTGCATCACTTAAGGGTTCAGGAAACTAAAAGGTACTCCATCTTAACAAGATTTCAATTCCTTTAATTAACAACAATTCTGCCATTTGTTGATTCACATGTAAAATAAGACTCCTGTAACTGCATCTCCTGATTGAATTCTAGGCAATAATGTTTCTTTACCAGGTGCTTTTAGTGTGAAAAACCCCTGGAACCCAAGGCATCATTTTAGATGCATTCAAACAGGATTTTCTCATTTCCTGCATTTGCAGATTAATTTTAATGGCTAACTTGCCAAAGTACTGACAAATGAGATATGACATGTAACCTTGCACAAATAGTTGTAGCACTTCAAAGCAGGAGGATGAGAATATACATGTTCCACAGATTGTGAATAGGGGTTGCGAATCTTCAGCAAATTTGAAAACATACAGGTCTTTCAATAGCTAAATACATAGATTTGCTGGTTACCATGTAAAGCTTCACAAAATATCTTTGAGATTGCTTTCCCTGTTATTTCCTAAAAAACGTAATTATTTGCAATTGCACTTTTGTTTCTGTTCTGGTTAAACATCTTTAGAATAATATTCCTATGCAGTTTAAATGTTCATTCAATAAACCAAGCAAGATGATGAAGAAAGCATAGCAATTTCTGAACACCAATACACTGGTTAGAGAGAAGAGTCCTCAAAACAAGATTGCCAATTTGTTTAAACCTGAACATGTGACTTGTAAGAAGATAAGGTCATAAGAAGCATGAAAGTTATGATGATGATGATGAAGATGACTACAGAGTAAACAGCCTTCTCCAGTGTTTGAATACTGTAAGTAAAGAGTGGATGACTAAAGTAAATAGGAATCTGCCCACATTCTACCTAAGTAAAATTGTACTAGACCCTGCACAACATAGGCACCTTCTGCAACTGTATTGTAAAGGGATCAGAAAGACTCTACAGTGAAATTCTGGAAGAAAATATTCAGAGACACTACAGCACACAGAGAGAAGAACTAAGCAATAAAAAAAAATGTGACAGCTGACTTTATGGTACAGTTGAGGTAAGTGCTTCAACAGCATTACAGTGCCTAACTAATTACAGTTGTTTGCAAACAGGAGACTTAACCCCTCAGATACTCTTCTGTGAAAATATTTCAGTGAGATAGGCCCAAAGTTATAGTCCAGTACATAGGATCTTAATAAAAATTATACATATTATCCAGCCTTACTGAATGCTGAGAGTTTTGGAAACATTAATAATTCAGAATAGAAGAGGTTATATTTTTATTAGATGAGGATAACCTGCAGCTAGATGGCATACATTAATTTACATTCATGGTAAAAGAACTGCAATGGTTTGGAGTAACATGGATGTTTTTGGATGGAACATTAGGGCAAAGTGTGAGAAGACAACAAGGCATACACCAGGTGGTCAGTGGAGGTGACTATTGAGAATTGTGGTCCAAGAACTTGGTATTTTAGATCCAAAGTAAGCACAACGCTGCAAAAAGGCTGTTCCTCCAGAATTAATGACTGCACGAGAATAAACCATCAATCCAGCCAAGAAAAGTGGAGGATAATTTGTTAGTTCCTGATTAAGTCTCATGTTTACATTTCTCTGTTGGTAAAAAGCTCTGCTTAAATAAATAGGTCCAAGTCTAACTCCTTCTTGAGTATCAGGAACTGAGCATACCTTTCATGCTGAGGAAAAAACAGGGCCCACATAAACAGGAGGTTCTAAAGCCAGGCTTGCAAAGACATCAGTGATTAATGCCCTTTGCTAATATTGTAGTTTTCTATACTGTAGCAGCAAAACTATGAAAACTCTCCCACATGTCTGAAACAGGTTGCCATCATCAATGCAAAAACCATGCTAATATCATCACAAAGTAAGTCTTGCAGGATTTATTGGACTGGTTTTCAAGGGGAAAACCATTTGTCATGGAAATCAAGTTCTGAATAATAAAGTACACAACACATCTGTTTTCTGGATAAAAACTTCCATCAAAGAGAGAAGAGCTGCCTAGTCATGGTAAAGAATTGCAAATATTCAACTCCTTAACACTGAGTTCAGTCCAGCAACATTACAAAAAGCTTATTTTAGAAAATTGACAGGAAAAACAATGAAATACACAATACAAAGACTAAAGAGATTATTGCAAAGATGCCAGAATTATCATCACAGAAAAAGAAAAAAAAAAGATTATTGTGCTGGTCAGACTGTAGAATATTGCACAACTGAAGAAGAAGAAACTGATGCAAATTTCCTGAAGAAACTGGTGATACAAATGATAGAGTGATCACCTCAGTGTATCAAAATCAGCTTTGATTGTGTCAACACTGTTCCTCCCTTCCACCACAAAGTTGCGCAAAACACTTCTTCTTCAGGCTTGTATCAACACATCAGAGAACCTGCAATTATGCTGAAACACACAGCAGGTAAGTATAGATTACATCAGACAATCATTTTGCAAACAAAACATCAGGTTCTTGTGGTCTGGAAACTTAGTGCATGATTTGGTGTTTCATAAGAAGGGCCTGGTGTTTTCTCTAGCATATATATATATATGTGCCCATATATAAAGGGATAGAACAAAAGTGCATAATAACATTGAGCCACACTGAAAGCTTTAAGGTTTGTGACCTAGCTCCTCCAAGACCAAAATCTCAGGGATAAGAATGCATCACAGAGAAGGAACAATTAAAACCATGCTAAGAAAATAAACCATATCGCATATGTAAGGAAAAGATAACACCACCTACAGGACAGAAAGAGGTTTATGTGATGAGATATTAATAAAATGGGGGAGCGGTTATGTTCAACTGAGCAGTGAGATGAATTAGGATGAGTAGGAAGTTGAGAGAAAAACTAGAGAAGAAAGAAGAGAATATAGAAAAGGAAGGAGGACACCTGGAGGTACAGGTTTCTAGAGACAGACACATGCAGCAAATTGCACTTTTGTAGACACAATACATGGATTGTGATCTGTACGTTAGAGAGGTGATGAGAAAAAGAAGTCGCTGAAGTTACAATTTCTCCATGCCCCTCTCTGTAATCACAGTATACTGCTGGTGTCTGTATTTAATCCTACAGTATGCAATCCATCTTTGAATGCAAAGATGCCTTTTTGCAGTCTTCAGGCAAAACTGAAAAATGTTCATGTATCTTCAGAACTTCCAGTCTGACTTTATTAAAAAGCCTGGCCTATTTAAACTGACATACATTCAGCATAAAGAAATTAAACAAAATTAAACTTCTAGGCAGCAGCAGAAAATGTGAAGATGAAACTAAAAGAAAGAACATGAGAATTTTACCCGAGGATAAAAGTGCAGCTAGGAAAAAATCTTCATCTTACCATTAATAATAAAATGCTAGAGAGGGCATTGCCATAAGGGACTTGTTTGCCAAACAATAAATCTAAAGCAACTTACAAAATGAATCCTCTAGGGAGCCCTCTCTAGATTCATTACTATAGTGCTAGCAATACTACTACAGTAAACTTTCAATTTATATTCATTACATTGCATTTCTGTAGTGATTTTTCTGGCCTTTACAAATAAAAGAGACTAAAATTGTTGTGCTCATAAGGTTTTGTTTTAAAAAAAAGTGTTCCTACAGCAAAACAAATGCTAGCATTTTAGACCTAAATTCTCCTCTTATTCACAGAATAAGCCTTGATCCTTTATCTCAGAAAAAAACAGAGCCCAGTTTGTCTTTATATGTTCAGAATACTGTCTCTAACAAGACACATACTTGTAAACCATGAGTCTTGCTTGGTATGGGGAAAATAAGGATTTAGATCAACAGAAACATTTACTACAACACTTTCAGGAGAGTGCTTTTAAAGTCTTCTGCAAATGTGAAATAATTCCGCATCACAGTCTAGTATAGCAGAGATGGAAATTCCTACTGTCCTGGTTTGAAAGACAGGTGTTTGCTAAGGAAAGCAGAAGCCTCCCTTTGAACTGAAAAATGTGATCCTTCCTTCCTACAGATTATTATGATTTTGAAATTAAGGGAGCTCTCAGGCAAAGATATGGGGGTAGGAATAACAGTTCTTTACTAGTATATCTAACAAGACAAACAAGAATAACAACAGCTATGAAATTACCCACAAACAGAACAGTAACTCAGTTCCAGTCCCCTTCTGGCTGCAGGCACCTTTTCCCTGAGCTGCAGTTCCCGGTGCTGGGGGCGGGCAGGTCCTGCAGAGCTGCAGGAGGGCTGGGGGTGATGGCAGCGCTGTCCCAGGGGGAGAGAGAGATGGAGAGAGCCCTCCGCTCACGGTGTGGGTCCTGGTGCTCAGCAGAGTGCTGGATGGTGGCAGGTTACAGCGAGAAGACAGCAGGGCAGGGTCTGACAGCAGTGAGGATGGCTCCCGACGCTGGGATGGCACGGATGGGTCTGAGGCAGTGATCATCCTTCTCGTCAGAACTCCGCGGGGGAAATGGGGCGAGCCAGAGCCTTCTGTCTGCTCTTCTGGCTGTTTGGATATTGAGGGGTTTCCCTCTTCTCTCCCCTCCCCCTTGCCACCAGGGCCCAGTCAACAGGTATCTTAGCATGACAATGGGGAAAATTCCACAGAGGGATAAAGGGAAAGAACCAACCCCCAACACCTACTGAGAGGCTAAAACACAAATAAATACCTGCTTTAAGTAGGTCTGCTAGAACTGTAAATCAGTAAAGATTGTTTCTGAAATTGAGAAATGCCAGACTTTAGCATTTGTTATCATGAGCAAAAGTCATGTACCAAGTTCAAAGAAGAACATCCATACTTGAAACCCAAAGCTATGTTAGAAACAGTCAGCTACATGTGATTAGACCCGGTCACACATCATGACCTTCGCAGTATGAGGGGGAAAATGTGCCATCCTGATTGTTAGTCTCCAGCAGTTACCTACCATTTGGAAACCTGTAATTAAACACTTAAGGAAGGAGAACCCTGCAGGTCATTAGCAGCTTCAAAACATTTATCCTTGAGGACAGTCTTAAATGCATTTACTTTTGGGGAGGAGGGGGTAAAGCCTCAGGATTAAAGGGGGTTTTATTAGATGTCTTTTGAAAAGAAACTAACTGAGCTGAGTACCTGAATTGTGAGGACCTTCAGAACACCTAGGCAAACACAGAAACTTCTTTCACAGAGCAGGTAACACTGGCAATGGAAAATTAAATATACCTTCAGGAACTGAAGATGAAAGAGCAAAAGCTGAGTAATAAATAATGGTATCTTTTAAGTTAGATGGGGCAGACACTAGTGTTTATTCTGCCCTTAAACAGTGCCAGTGCTTTTGAGGTACAGACACCAAGCCAGGCTGACAGACATCAGCAGCCTGACAGATGATTTGTGTGTATAAAAAAGAATGAAAGCATTTTAGGAGCTTCCTAAACAGAAAGTTAGTAGAATAAACGGTTGTAAGTAGCGAGATGTAATGCCCACTACAAGCTGCTTTTGAGGGGACTGACACAAGTTTATGACTTTTGCCCATGAAAGGCTTCCGGTTCCATGTCAGTTCATTTTCCATTGACTGCTCTGGTGACCTTGGCCAACCACCAGGTTTGCACCTGTCTTGGGTTGAGTCAGTGTTTTGATTTGTATTGTATTACTGCATTTTAATTTTGATTTTCTCAGTGAAGAACTGTTATTCCTATTCCCATATTTACCTGAGAGCTCCTTAATTTCAAAATGATAATAATTTGGAGAGAGAGGGTTTACATTTTCCATTTCAAGAGAGACTCCTGCCTTTCTTAGCAGACATCTGTCTTTCAAACCAAGACAGTAACACAGCTGGTTCTGTATCTTACCCTGAAGAATTTGCAGCATGTAGAACTGTCTGGTCTTCTTCTTACCCTTGCTGTGAGTGAGTTTAGGGTCCTGAGCAGCTCCTAAAGCACCTTTAGACACTCACAAGTTTAAGGAACCGGATGGGATTTTATCCAAGGGTACTGAGGGAGCTGGCTCACTAAGCTGCTCTCCATCATTAATTATCAGCACCTTGGGAGCTAGAGGTGTTTATCCCGGAGAGGACTAGAGGAGAAGACTGGAGAGGTCTAGACTCAAGGGTGACCTTATCACTCTCTATCCCTGCCTGAAAGGAAGCTGAAGCCAGGTGGATCGGCCTCTTCTCCCAGGCAGCCAGTGACAGAATGAGAGAATGTAGCCTCAAACTGCATCAGGTAAGCTTCAGATTTCGAACGTTACGAAGAATTTCTTCACGGAAAAAGCGAAGACATTGGAGTAGGCTGTCCAGGGAGATGGTGGCGCCGCCATTCCTGGAGGCGTTCAAGAAACAACTGCACTAAGTTTACTTTAGGTGGTGCCGTGGTTTAGCTGACGTTGGGTCATAGTTTGGACTCGGCAATCTCAGAGGTATTTTCCGACATAAATTATCCTGTGATTTTCGAACACAGCCCCGAACCCACACCACACACATCAACTCCCACTCCCCCCCCCCCCCCCCCCTTTTAGGGGCAGCCCTGAGCTGTGCCCGGCCCCGGCGCAGCCCCGCCCTCTCGGCGGCCATGGAGGCGGTGATCCAGCCCCGGGGCGGGGTTGGCCGTCTCCCCCTCCCTCCCTCCCGCCTTCTTTCCCCCTAGTTATGGCGTCCCCCGCCCTGACCTTCGTCCGGAGGCTATGTTGGCGGTCGCCCTGCGGGACAAGGTGAGTGCCGATCGCGTCAGGGCTGCCCGGCGGGGCCCCCCACGGGGCGGGCCGGGCCGGCAGCGGCGGGGCCCGGGGGTGTCCCTCCGTGCCGGGGGTGTCCCTCCGTGCCGGGGGTGTCCCTCCGTGCCGGGGGTGTCCCTCCGTGCCGGGGGCTGGGCAGCCCCGGCTGCCTCCGGCCGGTGCTCGGCATGCGGAGAGGTGCTCCCATGTCCGCGCCGCTGGATGAGCCGGGCTGGCGTTCCCGGGATGGCCCGGCCTTAGTGCGCCGGGCCGAGCACCGCTCTAGTCCCGAAAACCGGGGAGGTCGCTTTCTGCTAAAGCTGGAGACCCCTCTGGGCGTACCAACCGCCTTTAAGTGTTTGAACACAGCTTGGGAGTGGGAAAGCTGTGCTTGATGCTTTCCTGAGGCGGATATTTCGCAACCAGAGAAGTTGTTGGTTAGGCTGGAGGGGAGGTATCCAAAACCCTGCTGAAATGTGTAAAAGAGTGTGTTTGCTTGGGCCTTTTCTTGTTTTCTGTATTTTATTTTATCAGTCCCATAGATCACATAATCATAAATTGTTTGAGTTAGAGGGGACCTTAAAGTTCATCTAATTCCAGCTCTCCTGCCAGGGGCAGGGACACCTTCCACTGGACCGGGTTACTCAGAGCCAGCCTGGCTTTGACAGAAACAAGCTTAATTGTGTGTCCAGCTAATTAGGGTTTCTTGCTAAGACTTTTCTGGATTTCCAGATAATCATGCAGTATCTTCTACACCTTTATTTATTTCATATTGCCTTTAAGGTGTTTCCAAGTCAAGTGTCATGTGCTGGAGCGTGGGGTGCAGCACCCGTGCACCTTCAGTGTTAGCTGGGCAGTGGGAAGCAGAAGGGGTGGCTTGAGTTGCAATTGCACTTGGAATTGTGTGATACACATTTTTATTGAAAATGGCTAACTCGGAAGTTCCACTATAAAGTTGCTTGTATGTGTTGCTTCTATATGAATAAGAATCACAAAGTATGTAAATTCAGAGAATTTCCTCTTCTGATCAAAAATAACTTAATAATCAAGAAAAAGCAAGGTGTGTTGGTAAACTTGGTAAACAAGTTTAAGGCAAGTTTAAACTTGGTAAATACTTGGTAAAAAAGTTCCTAAATAGAATAATGAGGCAGACATTATCATATCAGTAGATTTAAAGATGTGTGATACTCTGGTTGGTAACAACGTGCAGATTTGACTGCTACAGTGCACACTTTCATAAGTGAAATGCTTTTACTCAAGTATCCAAGGTCTGTTAGGCATGAGCGTATCTTAACCAGAAGACTGTAAGATATTTATGCATTAAAGTGTAATATGTTTCACCCAAAGCTTTGTAAGGAATTATTTGAAGTAATTGTGTGAACATCCTAAGACAGAGGGAGAAACAAAGAGAATTGTGTGACTTCTGCCCTCATTTCAAAAAAAGAATTATCTAGGCAAGCTTTCTCTGCTAAATAGTGTTAATTTAATGTAGCTAAGTTGTTACAATGAGAGTGAGGGAAAGCAGTTCTAAATTGAGAAAACATGTAAAAGACTGGCCTGCTGATCATCGTTGGGTTAGTGGAGTCAGATATATTTGAAATGTCACGATTCTGTATGAGACAGCAATTCATAAATCAGTATTAATAATGGGCTCATATTTTTAGTATTTAATCAGATATAATAAAAAATAGTGCAATTTTTCTAATGCTGGAGCACTAGAAAGTTGAGCTTTATTTTCTGTATTAGCAGTATGCAAGCAGAATTTTATCAAAGACATTGGAAACATTGCTCTGCAGTGAATTTAGGAAACATTTTTTGCAGTCTGATCTTGGAAAAAGGAGTCATATCCTTGGAACAGTGAAAGAGAGACTTGTACAAATATAAAGGCAAAATGCAAGATTTGGTCTTACTTTATTTTGGTTTGTTACTTTTTCGAAGCAAGATGTCCATAATTCTTTCAGATATAGAATTCTAAGCTCCACAGGCTCTTCTTGTCCTGCCCTGTTACAATACATAATATTTCAAGTTTAAATTCATCTGAGGAGAGGGGATGCTGATGCAAATGCACATTCAGAAGGGTCTTCCTGGGTTTGTACGCATTTGACAGTCTTTGCATTCAGATACTTGAGGTTGGAGGGCCCTTTGCATTCAGATCTTTGCCATGAAACTTTCATAGGAGCATTATTAAATGCTGGTCTTTAAGTGAAGTTAATTGAAAGCCAATTAATTTTCTCTTACACTGTTGGCTTCTCCTTGCTTCTGTAGCCTTGTTGGTCTCTCCCTGTGCCTGGAATACTTCCTGCTCACAGTAAATAACTACTACAGTATCTGGTTTTCAGCTTGGGACTCAGCACTCTTAAGAGTTCAAGTTCACTTCCATCTATTTGTCTCTTGAGCAGCATTCCAAATCTTTTCTTGGCATCCCCTCATCATCTCATGACAAAACATCTGGATGTTTACAGTCCACCCACATGGCAGGAGTTCAGGTGTTCAAGCACAACACACAACAGTCCTTATTCAGTGTCTGCAGTCTTTTTGTACTTCTGCCTGGGTGTTAATTGATCCTGCTCCCTGAATTGCTTACTCTTTACTTGGTAGTGCAGTTGTCTTTGTTGGTTATGTCAAACACCCTTTAATTGATTTATGGCAAAGCAGGACATTATAATCCTTCCATCTTTTCCTTTACTCCTCTCAGACTACACACCTGTAGATCCACAGAAAAAGGCTATGGCTCTTTTCTGCCCTGCCTCCCACTGAGACAGCCAGATGTAAAGTCCTGGGTCTTTATGGCCTAGAGGCTTTGCTTTGCCATGAAGCTCTGCTTTTATGAAGAAGTTGCTCTGCTGAGAGTAGAGGAAGAACTGGTCTCTTGCAGCTGAGAGATTATTTCTTGCTTCATCAGGTGACTGTGCTCAGAGGCCTCCTTTGATTGGAAGCAGTTCAGTATTCCAAGGCATTTCCTGAAAAGACTTCTTGATTGCTCTTAATGATGTATCACCTGCATCACAGCTTTGTTTGCTTCTTTTCAATATGTGAGGAGCACATAAATACACTTTTCCACTGCTACAGACATGCAATAAAGTTTCCTGCATTTGAGGAGAACTCTGGATGCCAGCACACCTACATGCCTTGTGGAAAACCTCTTTGAGCCTACTGCCATCCTGGAGGTGATCAGTAAGTCTGGTGGTATCCCCTTTTCTGTTCTCTTTCTTTTTTCCCAGTTTGGCCATGAGGACCTAATTGGCCTCAGACAGAGCCTGCCTTGTATCCCTGTGGTGGGAAATATCTAGTCCTTTCTGTCAATCCTATTCAGATAGTTGTGGTTGGGTATGGACATATAAATTTTAGGAGCTTTGTTCTGATGTTCTCATGCTGGCTGAGCAAAAAGGGCACTATTACCTCTTCACTGACTTTCCCGTCACCGGGCTCTATTTCTATATTGTAGCAGCTTTCCTTTTCTTTCCTACTGTCTGCTGTCATCCCTAATCATCCCTAATCAATTTCCCTTTACAAGGAGAAAGACTGGATTTTTGTAGTGTTACTCTTAAGTAATAGATCAGAGTATATTGTTAAAAACTTCAAACGTCCTAAGTCTTTGGGGTTTGTACCAAAACCTCTGGTGCTGGCAGTAGAAGCTGCTTTAATGCCTGAAACTTCCCCCCAAATGTAGATGAGTTGGGTCTTGTTTCCCTTCTGGTGTCAGTGATGTGTAGGCAGATGTCCTGCAGCCTCCCAAACATCTGCCTGCTAACTTCCCCACTTACTAGCAGTTGAATGGGAATGCATCCTGGCTCACTGACATGGGAAATGTGTCCACTTACAAGGGTAGTGTCTTATTCACAGTACAAAACACAGACCTTGCTCCTATACCAGGGAAGCCCTGTAGAGTGTGGCTTTTTTACTCCCTGATGCTGTCTTACACAGGCTCTTGCATTTTGGTTTCTGACTTTCTGAAAGCTGTGCCTCTTGGTGCTGAATTTCAGGCTGCACTAGCACACCATGCTCAGCTCTTTGCTGTTCCCTATCAACCAGCATCTTTTTCCGTGACAGATTTCCATTTATCAGCTCTCCTTGGCTTGTGCTGGATTCTGTAGTGCTCAGGTACTCTGCTCCTTCTGCTCAAGATAACCATGATTATCTTTGCAAACTTCCCTTGTTAGGTCAGATCTAGTTCTTGTTTGTGATCTAAGTTATGTGGGTCACAGACCCTTGTCTGGCCTGCAAAAAAGCAAGCCGAGCACTTATCTGCCTTAATTTTAAACCTATTTTTTCCCTAAGCTTTTCCGTCTTGTTACAAGTCAGTTTAGGAAGTTTGGAGAGCTCATCATACTTTCCTTGCCTTTTAACTATTAATATTTATTTTGGTTTATATATTAAAGAAACTAACTTCTTTCCATTCTTGAACCCTTGTGCCACTTGACTTTTGCAGTAAGTTCTTGCAAAATACTGGTAAAATCAAATTCCCCTAGTGTTTGTAAGATAACTGTTGGAGTCTTTCAGAAAGGTCTTTCATATCACCAATGGATCTTGAATTTCTCTTTTTCTTTAAGGGGCACGATTCTGAAACATAGCTATTGGAGTAAACTAACCCACTGTGTTTTGAATATTGGGCTTAACTAGTCAAAGGAATGAACAACAAAATGAACAACTAAATCTCTTAATGGGAGGCTTTCTCTGCAAATGCTCATGTTAATTGCAGGGGTTACTACATCTTGTTTGCTCATGCTGCTTTACCAATACAACTTAAAAGACAAAAGGTAGGGTTGGGGTGATTGGATAGTTTTCTGAAGTGTCTTCGTAAACTTATGTCCTTATTTAAGTGCGCTCTTAAATTGTTTTGAATGGAAATACACACAGCTGTTAAAATCAACAAAATGTAATCCACAGCAGCAAGCTGTATGTAGTTGAGCTGGATTTCACAGTTCATAGCTAATATCAAGTCAAGGTGTCTGGAAGTCCTGAGGGTGGATTGTCTTGGAACACAGCCTTCTGAACAATCCCAGTTCTCTAGGACTCCCTTCATATGTGAGATGCTGCATCTTTGTGGTTCTTTTCTGGTTTCTTTCCAGTATGACCATGTCTCTTGTACTGTGAAACTTAGGACTGAATGCAGTGATCCCAGTGTGGCCTCATCAGTGTTGAATAGAAGACATTTCATTCTTAGTTATGAATAAAAATTCTTTATTGAGGATTAGAAATGTTGTGTTGTATGGATTTTTTGCTGATTCTTTGGTCCTCCAAAAGAGTGGCTACTGTTTTTTCTGGTAAGGTGTTCTGTTAATATTTTTTCTGGTAAAAGGTCTGGTGTAAGAGGTATGTAGCTTATAGAATGGCCAGTAATTCTTTA
This sequence comes from Cinclus cinclus, assembly GCF_963662255.1. NCBI lineage: Eukaryota > Metazoa > Chordata > Aves > Passeriformes > Cinclidae > Cinclus > Cinclus cinclus. The sequence goes on from NC_085046.1 coordinate 68,292,625, forward strand.
ATAATTTGGTCCTTAGAGGATAGTCATTAAACAGGATAAATTTAAAATTTCATATATGCCATCATTTCATACCATGATATACATGCTTGTAAAATGCTTACTGTTGCAAACATGTCAGTATAGTCAGCCTGTTTCTGAAACAGAAGAATCTGTTTGGTTTTGTGTTGATTTTCTTAACTGCCAGTATGATGCCAGAATGAAAAGCACTTTTATTCAGAGAAGGAACTTGCAAGTTATATGGGCTGTTGACCTCTTTCCCAGATCAATAATTCTTTATGATCTCTACAATGATAGAAGTGAGTTTGACTCTGCCTGTGTTGCATCCCCACTTATAACTGGCATAATTCAACACAATCCTCTGACCTCTGTCTTGGGAGGTGCTGCTTTAGGTGCAACCTTCTAAATGCTATAATTTAAGCTTTTTACACTATCTTAGTAAGACCTGATGTGGAGTCCCTTGGTATGTGTCTAATTTCCATTTCGGAATGGAAAATACTGCTTTGTTACTGTTTTGTTCAGTATTCATTTTGTTCACCCCTATTGTATCTAGGTGTTATGGATTCAGGAGAGAAAGTAAACCTCAGACAAAACTTTTGTTTCCTTTCACTGTTGCACTATGAGGAGTGTCAGTGAGTATTCTGATGTGAGTGGGAGCTGAAGGAGCTGGTTGTGTCCTTGTCAAGAAACCTACCTATGTTGGCCATAAGTCCTTTAATGTTAAAGTATATGTTTTCTTGCTCTCCATACAGCCAACAAGATTTGTCCCTGCAAGCTGAATCAAAATGGCTTTTTCCCTTCTCCATCAGCAGCAAAATGATTTTGAGTATTTGTTCATAACTTTTTGTTAAGTCACCTTGGATAAGAATGTGTAAGAAATTGTAGTTGTGTACATGAATGTACAAGAATGTGTAAGAAATAAGTAGTTGAGTTTGCTGCTCTCCAAATGCTGCAATAAACTCAGTGATTTTTTTTTTTTTGCAAATGTCACATGTATGAGTACTGCAGCTCTATACTTTTTTTCTGCTAATGTTCCTGTTTTTAACTTTGAAATGTGTTTCAGAGGATATCTGTCTGTAAACCTTCCTGCTTTTAGAGATGTCTTACATGGACTGTGAATACATGGAAGGTTCTCTCATGCCTTAGCCATTCACCATGTGAATGGTAAGCCTGCTGGAAAGAGACAGTTCTTGTGGAGATTTCAGGAGATGATTCTAGCGTCCCTCCCAGCAGCTGTGATGAGAGCATAAATAAAATAAAACTGTGTGTATAGAGCACAAAGATCTGACCATTTCATATCTCAGTGAATGGTAATCTAGAGCTTTCATTCTTAGCTATTCTTTAATATTGAAAAAGGAACTATCTAGTGCAGCTGAGCCACTTGCATTAAACAACAGTGATTCAGCTCTTCAATTTGCCAACAGACACATAATTATCTTCTAGATTTTAGATGTCAAAACAGTGTAGAAGCATGAAGTAGTAACAGCTGATAAGGATTTATACACCAAACTTGTGTTTAGAACAATTCTTGAAGTATTCTAGCGTAAAGGGGAAAATAATTTGACTTTCATTTCTTTCTGTTTGTTAAACGAGCAATAAGTAAATTGCTTATAGAGTATTTGACCTGATATTTTTCTACTAGTTAGATACATTGGAAATATGAGAACACTAGGAACATTCTTATTGCCTGATAGCATGGAGTAACTAGAATTTATTGCTATGGTGGGGTACTGCCAGGGACTGTGCTATTGGAACAGGAAGGGATAGTTGGTTCCTTACATCTTGGGCATATTTTTTTTTTAGGAAGGCTGGAGTTCTGTCTGCTGAGTCATCAGCTCCTTCATGGTGTTGCCATGGTTAATAAAACTTGGTATTTCCCCGATTTAAGCAGTATGGGGAAAGCTCTTATATTGCTGTGTAAGTGCTTGGGCTATGTAAAAAACTTGTGAATCCTTAACGTTACATTATTATCTGTTTGGTTTCAGTATAATATAACCCGTGGTGTGATGAATGATTACTTGGGGAACCTGCAGATTAAAATTTTCTAATAATTTTTATGTTAACAGCATAGACAATAGCTTTCTCTTGTCAGCAAAATAAAGTGAAGTACAGCTTTAAGTTTATTGCATGAAAAATATTGCAGAAAATACTTCAAGTGCTATGGAAAATAATAAATATTTTGTTCCCTGGTTACCAAGGAAGCACGGTACTGCTAATGCTTTGCTCATTGTCATTATTTGGTAATTAAACTTTCTTTTTTAAAATCTTATTAGAGATTCTGATATCAAGTCTTGGGTGGGGGGAGGGGAATGAGAGAAGTTGGTGTGTTAGGTTAAATTTTCTTTTTCAGATGGTTCACTCATTTTTCTCATAGTTACAGTTTAAATACAGGTTTCTATTCTCTCACTCATCATTTCCTACCAGTTGCTACAATTGCCAGTGGTGACAAGCTTTCCCACCAGCTCTGCTCCTGTGCCCCTTGATGTAGCTGAACTAATGATCCAAAGTTGCTGTTCCTTCTCCTGATCCCTTTTCCCCTCCAGGGAAAAAAATCAGGATAATTTTAAGGGAGGATCAAAGTAGAGAAGTGCTGCTGAAAGAAGGAGAATGCAGCCTGAAACTGGTTGGAGTGGTATTGTCCAGGCGCCAGCAGGCAAGGACCACCCCAGTGACCTTGGCAGGGAGCACATATGGTTCCTCACTTTGGATGGATGTGTCCCCACAGCAGGAGGACGAGGGAGCAAGGAGGTCACATTGGTTGCTCTCCTCCTGTATGACTTCAGAGCAGCCTCTAGGAGCAGCACTTGCTGGTGCTGGGTCAGGTGAGGCTCTTGGGATAGGTTTTAGGCTCCTGAACCTTGTAGAAAAATTGGAGGTCTGGCTGGCACCTGCAAATCAGATGTGGGCTGGGCCAGGAAATGTGTGCTCTCTCTTTTTTGTGGGGATTCAGGAGAGCCATGCAATCAGAAGCTTGTTCTAGGTTATAACCAAACACTGAGCAGCTTGAGTTTTGTGGAAATTGATTGCTTTGTGTTATAACTAAAAAAAGCCCAACAAAAAACAACCCATACGACTCCTTAAACAGCAGCAGCAAACCAATATTTCATTTAATTTCCTCTTAAGACGGAAAGAACATAAGCAGAAATAGTGCCACTTTATGATGCTGTAAAACTGTGTATGGGAAATGGCAAGGGGTGGTTACTGTGCCCTTCACTGCTCTGCATGAGGATCGTGTGGAAAGAGCAATGGAAGAAATGACAGCACCTTGAGATAGCGATCATGGCAAAGACGGGATGTTGTACACATGATCTGAAGTATTACACATAATGGACAAAAGATGATGTGGGATTTGTCCAAGTGACAGTTTCACGTGTTTCTTGCTTCTGTCCAACAACACGTCCTGTTCTTTTTCTTGCTTGTCTCCCTAGAGCTACTTAAAATAATGTAAAATGAGTGTTTTCCATTTCTGTCAGAAGTTTTAAAGCCATGTGAGCATGGCTTTAGCATGGTCTAGCAGGCTCTAGCACCCTCTGCTTTTAATCGTAATAGGACTTTTAACTGCTTTTCTATGTGCTTTATTTCCCTGCAATCTACTAATGTTTAAAAGAAAACTTGTACTAAGTAAATGGAAGATGGATTTCAGGTATATCCATCCCTTTCTTTTGCTGAGTGTCTGATGTTTGCTGTGCAAAGAGATCTTTTGACTTATGTTGAATCTTTATGAGGAAACTGCTATGTTGCTTTAAAAGTTAGAAAGTGAACAGTCAGATCTTTACAAAATGTTGGCATTTTTAACTCTTTTAAAGTCCTTATGCAAGTGACAGAACTACAGAGAAGTGAGAGTACCTTTAACAGGCTTTGCAGTCTTTTTGTGAATAATATAAACAGTGAGAATTACATTCAGTGTAATTGCAGTCCTAAATATAAGAAGCATTTGAATGTTTATTGGGATAAGAGACATTTAAGTGAACAGATAGAGTGAATAGGTTGAATGTTGAGCCTCCAAGGTATCCTGAATGGCAACAAAGGTCTGAACCAAGGCAATAAATATGAAATGATTGTCAGCCTGGATGTTTCAGGTTCAGACAGTGATGCCCGGATTTATTTCTATTTTCAGAGTGTACAACTTGTGAAGTCCCCAGTGACTGGTCTTGCAGGAGAGCACAGGCATTTGTCATGGACTCAGACTGTACTGCCAAGTTGTGACTCCTCTTCCTTCTGGCTCTCTGGTGGGAGCTGGCTTTTTACCCAGCTGGGGGAGGTTGCCCAGCCCTCACCACTCTTCTGTGGGTGCCACTACAGCAAAGGTAATTTGTACCAGTGGGGCACAGGCAGCTTATTGGCCACAGGGTGCAGGACAATAAAGAGGAAGCTTTGTGAAGGAAATTATTTCACTTTGTTGCGGTGAGTAGATGAGAAAGAGAAATTCAAAGGGGTTTTTTTACTGCCTTTCCTAGGCTTCTTTTTCTCCTTGGATTAAAAGCTTATATGTCAGGTTCCAGACTTTTTGCCTGCCTTGCATGGTTTCCTCAAAGTCTTGTGTGGCCACTAAAGTGGTGCATGGATTCGCTCAGTGAGTGACTAAGGAGGACGGTGTCACTGCAAGGGAGCAGCCAGTGGGGGAGCAAAATTGTTGCACACTGTACTGCAGCAACCTCTCCTGTTCCTCTGTCCTTGTGACTGTGGCATGGCACCACTGGCCAGTGCCAGAGGTGGCAGCACTGCTGTGTGTGCTGAGAGGTGTCGAGTCATCTCCTCACTCTGTGTGATCTACTTGGGATGGAGGAGCTTTCTTACTGCTGTTCATGTGTGCCTCTGAAGAATGAAGTCCTGCCCAAGATTAATTAATTGTGAAATAACTTATTTTTTCCTTTGTTTTCATCCTTTGTTGTCATTTTAATAGATAAATCTTAGTAATCAGCTTAGCCTTAGCATGTCGAGAATTGATGAGCATCTCTTGTGTGTAGGAAATGTCTGTAGAGATCAGCAGGCTGAAGGAATGGGGTGAATCATCAATGTCCTGCAGAGAATTGAGCTACAAGCAGCAAGGAAGAATGAAAGATAAAAGACCTTTTCTTATAAACAGACTTGAATAAACACCTAGGTTGCACCATTTCCTATTAAAAATTGGTAGGTAAGGAGGAAAAAAAGAATGAAAGATTAAGTATTTGAAGTGGATAGATAACAATTTTACCCAAACATGTAACTAAGAAGTGAATATAACCAAACAGCAAAGTTCCTCTCAGCCAGAACTTACTGAAAGATTGTTCTACTTTTCCCCAGCCAAATTATTTTGATTCACCTAATTGTTTTCTCATCCTTTTCTAACTTCTTCACTTTGCATCCTTAATAAGGAAGAGAGCTGTGACCTGCTAAATACAAAGAAACTCAGACTAAACCAACCTTAACCATGAATGTGTGTACATACCTTCAGACCAGCTGCTATGGCATCCTTCTCTCCCCAGCTGCTCATCCTCAACTTTTGTTAATTTATGATCATTATCAAATTGTATATAAAAGAGATTCTTAAAGCCTACTTATGATACTGACCACAGCCAGGCTGGAGTGAAATCCAGATTGTCAAACATGATGTAAACCCAAATCTCCATTTTTAAACATGGGATCTATCTCTGTCACTGCCTAGACTGATAAGAAAATCTTGGAGACAGTAGCATTCCAGTAATTCCAAAGATGGCTAGCAAAATTAGAGGGGAAAAAAAGCCAAGCCAAAACAAAAAACTACTCTTCCTGAATGCTCACTTCTTCCTGTAAATGGAACTTTAAAAACACGTTTGGGAATAGGAACTGAAAGTGGCTTGTTCTGGGACTGCAGGACAGACTAATGAAAAAGATGCAGTGTTTAAAATCTTGTATCCATTTCCATTTAGGTGCACTTTTTTCTGTTGAAGTTATTTTGTATTTTTTTTTTTTGATGCTGGAAGGGGAGTCCACAAGTTGGCTAAATAATCTCCTGGCTATTTAAAGGATGAACTCCTTAAACTCTGACAGAGTCTTCTGAACACACTAACTTGAATGTTGGTTACAGTGAGAGTTGTTTACACCATGTTTGTCTGGGTGCACTGCTATCTTAATAAAGGCTTACAGCAGATCAGCTTAAGTAAAAGGACTTTCTGTTCCTGCAACCTTTTCTGATAGCCTATTCCATTTTTTATTGTTCAGATAGGTTTCTTGCTACTGGCATGAGATTTTGAAACAAATTTTGAAGTCCTTTCACTTTGAAAGAAATTTTGTGTATAGCAAAAAATATTCTTTCCATGCCTGTCATTCAAACTTGGTATCTCCAAAATATCAGGACTTTGAAGTTATTAAGGAACATGGGCTGTAATAGGACATAAAACCAATAGGTCTTAAAAATATTATTACATATCTGTCTACATAAAATGAAAGAGAAAAAAAAATTAATGGGGAACAGTTCGCATTCTTCACACTTTTTGCCTGCAACTTTAAGGCTTTCATCAGAAAATAAATTTTCTTAAAGAAATAAGAGCAATGAAGATATTTTTTGAGGAAGGCAGTAGAATATCTTTTAAATTCTCATTAGGCATGTATAAAAAGGCAGTTAAATGATTGACCTGTTACTGAAATATTAGCATTAAATTGATTAAACATTCTGTCAGTCTCCATTTGAGGTGCTCATTAATTTTTCAAATGAGACTGACTATAAAATATATCATATATGTGATGTTCTAACATAACAGGTGTGTCTGTAAGTTAGAATAGGGAAAGTTGGACCTTTTTTCTTTTCAGAATAGAGAAAGAAGGTTCATAGATAAACTGCAAGCATTTTAAAAATAATAAAAATGCTTAACATATATTGCAATTTAACAAAAAAAGAAAACCCAAAACTGTGACAACATGCTTTTGCCTTCTTGAACTAAATCAAAAATTGGAAGACTTCTTGGCTTTTGATTCCAAACTTTACTGAAGTAAACCTGCTTTTATGAAGTATTAGAGAGTTGGGTTAGGTTTGCTACTTTTGGGGGAGGTTTTGATGGAACTGACTTTTTCTGGAAGTTGTTCTCCCAGAATATTTTGACTGCCTTTTTTTTCTCTCAAGTGTCTACTAGCTGGTTTACTGACAGTCCTTTTGCAAAGTACATTTTGAAATTAGTCTTCACTTGTGCTGCCCTGAAAGGAGAAGCCAGACTTTCAAATTTAAATGCTTCTGGCTAGAAGCACGCACGCTTGAAAAGATCATGAAGAGCAGACAGACAGGCTGCATACTCATCTTGATTCATGGATGTATAAAGCTGCTAATCATAGAACCATTTAGGTTGGAAAGGCCTTTGAGATCATCAAGTCCAACCATTAACCCAGTACTCCTAAGTCCACCACTAAATCATGTTCCCAGATACCACACAGACACATCTTTTAAATACCTCCTGGCATGGTGACTCCACCACTTCCCTGAGCAGCCTCTTCCAATGCCTGACCACCCATCTGGATGTTAGGAAGATTTTCTTTGCTAATCTAAACTGGCTGATGCAACTCGAAGCTGTTCCCTCTCATCTGTCAGTTGTTACTTGTGAGAAGGGACTGACCCCCATGTGGCTACAGCCTCCTTTCAGGCAGTTGTAGGGACTGACAGGGTCCCTCTGAGCATCCTTTTCTCCAGGCTATAAAACCCCAGCTCCCTCAGCTGCTCCTCACAGGATTTGTGCTCCAGACCCTGCAGCAGCTTTGTTCCCTTCTTTGGACACATTATAGTGCCAAAATGTCTATCTTGTAGTGAGAGGCCCAGAATTGAATGTGTTATTCAAGGTGCTGAGTACAACCGGATGGGATTTAAATAATTAATAAAAAATAATAACTTCCAAAAGTCAATTATATCACAGCAAAAGCAAACTTCTAAAGCAACTTTCTTGTGACTTTTAGTATCTTTCTTCTTGTTGTTTTGATTAGTGTTGTATGTAATGTTTCATGTTTACTTTAAATGTCTTAAAAAGCAATGTGTTTTTTTCTCCTCTAGTCTTTCACAAAAATCAAATAATGTGTTTTTTTCTTTTCCCTACTTATTCCCAGGCCAACACAAGCTGCTTGTGTTCCAGCAATTCACCTGCACATGACTGCAGCCACCATGCAGGTCAGCCAGAAGGACTTCCAAAAGGCTCAAGAAGAGCTGAAGCTTTTGAAAAAAGATCCTGGGAATGAAACTAAGTTGAAACTCTATGCCCTGTTTAAACAGGTAGGCTTGACTTGTCTTTTGTTTGGGAAGGAGCATTTGTAACCTAAGAGGATGGGCCTGTAAAATTTATTTAAAATACAGGCCGTTCAAATGTATTGTGTTAACAGGCTCTTCATTTTATGTGCTCAAATTGTGTTCCTGAAATGTCAGCCCCTTAAAATACCTAAATTCTGAGGGCAGCCAAACCTGTATTTTCATGTTTTGAGTAGAAACCTTTATTCAAAGAAACAGAGCAAAATTACATCCATTGTGTGATGCCTTCAATATAATAATATTGATTCAGCTTTCGAAAATGGCTTATGCCTTGAAGAAAAGAGTAGGCTGAATGCTTCCTCTTAGATTTCTTGTTGTATGGTCATCTGGGCCTATAATATAATGGTCTTGACATTTGAAAGTTGATTTCTGGGGTTTTTTCCTCTTTTTTTTTTTTATTTTTTAGTGTCGTCATTGTAGGTTTTGTTTGGGATTTTTTTTGTTTATTTTGAATTCAAGGAACTATTCCTTCACAGTTCGAGTGAAGGTTAGTTTTTACTGCAGCATGAAAAGAGATGTTTGCAGAAATGGCTTTATGTCCATAGCAGCAATTGTATTGATATTTCAGGAAGTATTTGTGGATCAGGATTGACTGCAGGGTCAGTACAGGCTGTGGCTTGTTATGTTGAGGAAGGCAATCAGTAATTGATTTACAAAAACCTTAAAGACAGCTGATGGTTCCAGGTAGCTTTTTTGATTAATAATAGTGACCTCGTAAATGTATTCTTTATTTCTTTCCTGCCTCCCACATGAAATATTTCTTTCCAATAGTTTATTTTTCTTCAGGAAAACTAATCATAGAATACTTCAGGATAGCTCAGACTCTTGCAATTCAGCTGGCCCAATGCCTTTGCTTGTAGCAGGGCCAGCTTTGACGTAAGATCCAGATTAATAGTTTCTATTCAATGGTCTCTTCACACAGCTAACGAGTCTTTAACATTCTTTGTAAGTATACAATTTCCACAGTTTTTGAGGCAGGAGAGTTTAACATGCCATGGGTATTTTGGCAACCAGTCTCTCATATTGTTAGGTGCTTCTGGAAGCCTAGTACAATATTAGAAATAGCAGACACTGAAATCCTTGTGGTATGTGAATTATCAGAATATTGTCCAACCAGTATTCCTTCTCTCTGAGTTGAATTCTGTACCCTGATCAGATGAGTATTCAGAACAGTCATCATCTTTTCTGCCAAATCATCTGAGCTTGAATCAAAGGTTTAAATAAGTCTGTTTCTCTCTCTTTTCAGGCTACTGAAGGTCCCTGCAATGCTCCAAAACCAGGTATGCTGGACTTCGTCAAGAAAGCCAAGTGGGATGCATGGAACTCTCTTGGCAATTTGTCTAAGGTGACAAAACCCGTAATTTCACTGAAATACTTTGTAGATTACCTTGAAGTGCCTGGTCTTTAAGTGAGTGGCTGTTGACTAAAAATATTACATGCTAGTTGAGCATCTCTGCTTCAGCCATCAGAATGTTTCCTACTGTATTCCTCAGTCACTTCACTGCTTCAGTGTTTGGAGATTTTTTTTTTTTTACTGTGTAAGCCTAGTTCTACATTATTACTGCCAGCTTGTATTTGTGTAAGAGATCTTATGTGGTGACTTGCAGTGCAAATAGTGGGTTTTTTTGCATTATGGTCCATTCTGCTCTTCTCTTTAAGAAAGATGGATTGAGCTTCTCAGTTCTTACAACAAGACACAAATCTCTGAATCCAGCAAATTCATAACTTTGCCATATTAAAAAGTCAGTCTCTTATGCTGTTGACTAAAAGACTGAAAAAAATGGTGTGTTGAGAGCCTCTCTTCATTCTTCTTAATATATCTTGATATTTTTAGTATCTTTCATAACCTTTAGAGAAGTCAAGTTAAGCAAGCAGGGAGAATAAAGATGCAATGATACATAAGCGTTCCTTTTTCATGCAGGCTTTAGTAAGTCTGACTGCTTAGAACTGGAATGGTTTCCTCAGCTGCTAGTAAATGAAGGAAACAAGCATTTCAGTCAGCTGTGTCAGTGGTGCATTAGGCCTGCTGCTCAGTAGTAGTTGCTGAGCTCTGTCAAAAAGATTCTTAAATATAGGGGAGGGGTTTTGTATTTTTTTTTTTTAATAAAACACAGTTGCATGATTTCATGAATATAAGATCTTGTGTGTGTTATTTTCTTCTTACTTTTTAAAAAGGTTTTTTCCTCCCTCCCCCCTTTTTTTTTTCTTCTCTATTTTTAAATTTGTTTTCTTTTACTGCAGGATGATGCCAGACAGAAATATGCAGAACTTGTCTCAAGTCTGGTCTCTGCAGAATCTACTAGCCAGAAGAAAGAAGTTTCTCCAGAAGAGGGCAGACATGATGGCTATGAAACATTAATAGTTACTACCAAAAACAACATCACAAAGATAATGTTTAACCGACCTGATAGGAAAAATGCCATCAACCATCAGGTAAAGAAATGAACTTGGGAATATTCTTTTTTTTTTCCCTTTCTGGAAAAGCTACTTTAATCTTTAAAGAGTCCTTACCATGGGTTCAGCAGAACTGACTGAAGCATGGTGATCTGAACTTTGTGAGGGATCCAACAACAACCTAAGGAGTAAATATCCAGTACAAAATGAAATCATTCAGCTAAAACTTTACAGATTACGCTTTTCTGTATCTCTTAATTTCTTTCAAACTTAACATATAGGATTATGGTCTACACTAAATTAAAATAGCAAACTGCAGGAACACTGGCCTGTGTTTTGGATGCAAGATTTGTCTGCCGTGTTGAGTATAACAAAGCATTTGTGCAGCCTTTGGCTCAGCACTGCTGCATGTATGTGTAGGTGATCTTCTGTTTCTGACATTTATCTTCATTGCTAAGTCCAACCTGTTGGAAGCATCACAATCATCCTGGTTCACAAATGCAGAGATACTGGAGCAGGGTCTTCACCTCACTGCTGCTAATACTTTAATATGTTATTTTGTCCACTTAAACTGCTGTATTGAAATTGGCTATTTCATGTCAGTGCTTGTTTTTCCAAAGGATCTTATTTTGTCCTTTAGATTTGCACTGCAAGTTTTGAGTACTGCAAGTATGTGTCTTTATGGTCAGAAGTACTTCACATGTAATAGCAAACTTTCTGTGCGTAACTAATTTTTCTTAAGTACTTAAAAGGATCGTAGCTAACCTATCTCTTGAGTTGCTTGTTGTCAGTGTCAATCTCATTTTTATATTCTTTTGCAGCATCACATTTTTACTTTGTAGATTTTCCTTTTATGCAGATGTACAGAGAAATTATCAAAGCACTTCAAGAAGCTGGAAAAAATGATTCTACCATAGCAGTTATTACTGGTATGTTTTATATTATACCAAGGTATAGTACTGACATGAAATACCTACCTGTATTTAGACTAAGGTAAAATTAAGTGAGAAAATTCTTTCCTCTATTATAGACCAAAGATTTTTCCATAGTGTTTTGGCAAATTTTCTTCAAGGTGGTGTTTTAAATACTTAAGCAAGCTTTTGTTACATCAAAACATCTTTCTCATCTGAGATGATGGGCATGGAATACTCCTAAGGGCTTTATTACTTTTGAGTAGCTACCTGTCTGGCCCGTCCTCATTGCAGAAAAGTGTCCTTTTAGGAAATTAGCCAAAACTTGAATTTTTGCTGGCAGCTAAGTAGTGTGATTTTAAGGTGAATTTGGCCTTGATCCTGTTTACTCTGAGGTAATTGCTTGCAAATTCTTCTCCACTGTCTGCTTTACCAACACCTGGTTCCCATTCCCAGAATGCTGGATTTCCTTTCTGTAGCAATGACTGTGCACCACAGCCCTTAGAAGATAAGAAAAGCGATTCACACAACTGAAGCTGGAAAGTCTAACACGTTATATAGCTGTGAGTCAACAGCAGACACCTCTGCAAAACGTGTCTGTTCCTTTTCACACAGTGAATAAAGAGCACTGCAGTGTAAATTAGGTCCCATCCTGTGAATGTCCTCATGGAACATAGGGTGAATTAGGCAATTGAGTCATGCAGTCAGCTTTTAAATGCTTCTTGCTTTTTTGGTGGTGCCTCAGACTGACTTATACATTGAATACAAGCTTATCTGTTTCTTACTGAAAAATCCCATCTTCCAGTACAGTGATGTCAGTGCAGTGCTGTCAGTCTTATCGCTAGACTGCTATGCCTTTTTCTAAATAGATCACAAAAAATGTGAAACTTTATTTAATATGTGATACCACATATTAAATAGATTATTCTGTCTACTTTTGATTTCTTCATCAGTTTGAAGGTGGGTGAAGGGAGATGCATCAACTTACCTTTCCATTGTCCTGTTTAAAAATAAGTTTCTCACATCTAATTGTTTGAATGGTGGCAAATTGACAGAAAAAAAAACCCTGAGGAAGTGTGCAGGGAAAGAAATAAAATATTTTTTTCCATCTGACAGTTACAGAAAAAAAAACTTAATTTTCCCCATCAAATATTTCACAGCTAACATTCTTTGGCTTTTTGCTGATTATTTATTTTTGACAAATTGACAGTCAAAACTTACTTTTAAACCCAAGATGTCCTTTAAAATATTGTGTACACTTTGAGAAAGTCCCTGTAATTACTTAATGTTATTAGACATTTGGGATGAAATCCTTTTGTAAGTGTAATAAATGAAAGCTTCTCTTCTCTTTCCTACTCAGAAACCATTGGTGCATTTACTCCTGTGTGTTCTCTGCAGGAAATGGAGACTACTATAGTAGTGGAAATGATCTGAATAATTTCACTAATGTCAAGCCTGGTGAAATGAAGAAGATGGCAAAAGATGGAGCAGTATTACTCAAGTAGAATATCTTGTTTTCATATATGCATAAGTTACTGTAATGGGAAAATATAATCTGCATAATTTGTTAGAAAACACAACAGCAGAGACCCAGTTATGCTGCAATTCATCTATTTAGGTGACTGTGTCTAAGGGCTCACCATGTGCATAAACACAAAGATTGCGTGAGAGGAAGTGGTATTGATTGTATGAAATAAATAGATTAATATTAGAAGTCTTTTTAAGTACAGGGATGCTAAGGACTTGATTTCCTTGTTTAGTCCCCAAACTACATACAGGTATAATGACAGAAACATTGTTTTAACTATGTATGAAAGAATTGAGGGTTTTTTGGTATCCAGCAGTGTCTACACTAGAAGGAAATGCCAAAATACCTTCACTGGTAGACTTCTTTGAGCAGAGGCAGGTGTAATGAGTTTGTTCAAAATCTTGATTCTGCCTTTAAGTTTTAATTCACCTGTTTAATTTATTTTCTAAGGCCAAGTAGATCAGGGATATCATCTCTCATAATGGTCTATTTCTTTTTTTCCCTTAAGCAGATTTTGTCTTCTCTTTTACTTCTGTATGTGGTAATTGCATCTGAGAGATGCTTGCAAATTGGATTGTTTCCTTAGGCACTTGTGACTGGTGGATAAGCTAAAATACACATAAAATCAGTGGTTTTGGTTTACGTTTTAAACATGAACTGCAAGAATAGTACTCAGTTTTGCAGCTTTTACTTAGGTGAGCTGTCTGTGGATCACAGTTGCCCCTCAAAGTGATACTGATGCAGTGTGAGCCTGTTGTGAAAATGTTACTCAGTGGTGCTGAGGGGGTTCCATTCCAGCCCGTGGTGTTTTGTAGGGTGTTGAGCACAATGCAGGGTCTCGTGTGCTTTATGGTCTTTAACCTTGCTCTTGTGAGAAGCCTGTGTTTGTTGGGCTGTTACTATTACACAGGCACACTGCTTCGCTACAACCAGTGCACAGAGATGCCAGAGAAATGGAGTTCTTATGACACGGTTCTCTTCTGGAAAATGTTTTATTTTGAGAATCCATCTTGCACCTCTTAGATGGTGAAGCAGCTGTCAGATGAAACAAAATGCTGTTTTCTCTAACCTGTACGGAAGAGCACTAGGGAATTCTGTGTTGTGGTAACATCACAGTGTTGGTGCCTGTTGGGGCTTCACTGCAGAACAGAGTCTGTGAAGGGAACTGGTATCCACGGGTGGAGTTGGGATGGATGTATAGGCAGAGAGAGGGCTCTTGTCAGTGAGCTGTATTCAGCAACTGTAGCTGAAGAGGAACACACTTCCATGACTTGATCACAGGAACTAGGAAAGCTCTGCTGACATGTACATGCTTGATTCTTAGTTGCCAAAGAAATGCAGCTGTTCCAAATAGTTCTTATTTTGTCAGAATTCATTTCTGAAAGGCTCAGAAACCATACATTACATAGTTTCTATCTAGCTCATGGGTTTTGTTATGCAGTGTCTAATCATGTGTTTTGCAATTTGTTTTTATTGGATGAAAAACCCTTGAGATGTGTCTCTTACATCTTGCATCTTCTGTTTTCCCTTCTCTCTAGAGAGTTTGTGGGTCATTTTATTGATTTTCCTAAACCACTGATTGCAGTGGTAAATGGCCCAGCTATTGGAGTCTCTGTAACACTCCTTGGTTTGTGTGACCTTGTCTATGCTTCTGACAGGGTAAGTACATTACATGGCTATCTCAACATAGTCTTTAGGCCTCTTTCTGTATTGAATATTATTTGATTTGGGGTAATCTGACAGAAAAGAACACTTCAGAAAAGTCTAAAGGCTTTGCATATCATATCAAGGAACACCTACCTATATTAATAACCAGCACAGGGGTGCATCAGCCAGTGGTTAACATGCATGGAATTTCCTGTGCTGTAGTTACGGAGTTATGCTGGAGTATGTAAACTCCAGCTTGGAGGCTCTTTTCTAAGAGGCCCTCTTCTAAGCTGGTGTGAAATTGTTTGTGAGGTCCCTTCTAGGTATGAAAGGGAGAACAAAAATTTATTATGGAATGGAAGTTCAATAACTGGCTGAAGTAATTCATTACAGATCACTGATAACTGTGTCACTCCTGACATATGCTTGTATAGTGTGCATGATTTATTCAGTCAATTATGGTCCATAGATCTCTTTTTTTACTAGAAAGATATTGTCTTCTCCCTCTTTCACTTCTCTCATCTGACTTGTTTTGCTACAGGGTATTTTGTTCCTCAGTTTAAAGAACTCCCTTGGAATAATCTTGGCCATCACAATACTTAAACTATTAGATATATCTCAGGTTTACCTTCTCTTCTCAGTCTATTCCTTTTTTATGAGCTGAACAGCTGCCATTTGTTTAGCTTTTCCTCATGCAGCCTGCAGTCACATTCCTCAGGACTCCTTCCATTTGCTCTGTGTCTCTTTAAGCATAGTAGTACAAGCTGGACACATCACTCCAGCTTGTGTCTTATTCATGTGAAATGGAGCAGAACTACTTCTCTACATTCTGCAGGCTGTATTTCCAATTTGACACCCCACTGTGTTACTTGATTTATGTTCTTGGGATCTGATCTAAGACCTGGATCCCTTACTGCAAAGTTGCCAGTAAAACACTTTTCTCTGTTGTATATCACATGCTACATACCAAGTTGTTCCTGACAAACTTTAACTTGCCCGTCAGTAGTATCTTCTTACTCATATCTCTCAATTTTATTAAGACTATTTGGAAGTCTAGTCACTTTCCCTCATCATACCATCTTCTTATAGGCATGAGTTAGTATAGATTTAGTTGAAGTTTAATCCAAATACGCATGAAATGTTTTGTCCTGTTAACATTATCCTTCTTTCTTGAATGGCTTGAAATTCATACTTGAATTTCCTTTTGCTGGATGTATATATCATCAATAAATATATATAGATATAAATGCATCTTATTTTTGCCTTGTGGTTTTTTTTTTTAATTTATGCATGCTTATATTAGTTGCATACTTATTATCTGACATAGTTTTCACTTTCTGTATATTTGTGTTTAAAGTGCATGACAAGCTGATTATTTTGAGTCTGCTAGTACCTTCCTACCTGCACTGGGACAGCTTTTGCTTGGACTCTTGGTAACAGTTCTTGGAGGATTTCTATAGGATCTAACCTAGCCTTTTACTTAGATTATCCTTTGTGACAGCTTTCCTACTACATTCAAGTTTATTGAAGCCTTCTCATTTTCTATGTTCTAACAGATTGTTCACTGTTCAGTTCTAATTTGCAGTTATGGTATTATTTTGTATGACTCCTTGCTGAATTTCTGGCACAGGCTCTTTTTAGATTTCCTTAAAATTTGGTGAAAGAAGATTCAGTGACTTAAATTTTTCGGGAGAAGAATAAACTTGGTGTTCCTTCAGAAAGACAGAAATGCTTTTTGCCTCCTAAATTATTTGGAATATGTATTTAATAACTTTTAAGGGAAACGTGCATGAACATCCTTTCTGTAAAGATTTTGCACATACACATTAGTTTCTCTAAGTCCTGTATTCAAATAATATAACTTCATCAACAGGGTTGTTGGACGTGAGAATGGAATGATACAAAGTTGGCTCTGGGGTGCATTGAGAGGATGAAGCAATGTTACCTGATAGTATTTGAAGGCTATTATGGTAATAATTCAGATGTGTTTGGTGAACTCTGTCTCAGTAGAAGATTTAAAATGAAAATTAAATCCTAGTACTTCAATTCCATGCTCTGATGTAAGGTTTCCTTTATTTTGTTTTTGTTTTCCCAGGCTACGTTTCACAGCCCATTTAGTCAACTTGGGCAGAGCCCAGAAGGATGTTCCTCTTACCTGTTCCCAAAAATTATGGGCTTAGCCAAGGTAAGAATGTCTGCACTGCCTGTGGGATCATCTGACCTTTGTGTATTGGTATACTCTGACTGTGAGAACAAGTGTGGTCTTCTATCCATACTCTTAATTTATCTGTCTATTCTAGAAATAAGGAAACTAAATAATAGTTAAAAGAGACAGCAGAATCATTTTCTCATAAGAGCATAAATCCTTTTTGCTTCTTTTGTTATCCCACAGAAAAAATCTGGATAGTTTTAAATACTTATCTGATATTTCATGCATTAATATAATGTATTTTTTGAGCAGGATTTAAATCTATAAAGAGCAGAGCAAGTGCTTCATAGACATCCAAGTACCAAGAGTAGTCTTTTCAGTGAGACTCAGCCTGCCAGTACATGTTCTAGAAATCTTGGAGTCACTGCCAAAGTGAACAAACACATTTATGATGAGGTAATTTCAGATTGCAACCTTGGAGCTCCACTCAAAAAGACATGTACAGTCCTAGTGAAGAGTAGAAACTGTAGGCCAGTCCCTAGTGATGAAGCCCAGGGGTTGATTCTGGGTGTAAAACTTGCGTAACTTCTTCATTATAGCCTGGATGATGGGACTGAGTACCCTGCTTGAGCAGGACCTTTGAAGCAGACAGCATCTGGAGGTTTCTTAATAACAATTATAACAATCATCATCATCATCTATTCTGTGTTCTTTTCAGAGGGCAGGATCTTAACAAGCAAGAGGGTAAAATGAATGTGATGTGGAAGCATGCAGCTTCCCTGTCAGATAACTCAAGTCTTGTGTCTTGTTGAATCACGCTTTATTTTTTTTATATAGGCAAGTGAGATGTTGCTTTTCAATAAAAAGCTGACTGCAGCAGAAGCCTGTGCCCAGGGACTTGTGACTGAAGTCTTCCCTGACAGCAGTTTTCAGAAGGAAGTTTGGGCAAGATTGGAAGCTTATGCAAGCCTCCCCAAAAATGTCAGTATTTTTAATTTTTCTTCACCTTGTAATCCTGTAGCATTCCCAATTCTTCTGCCAAATGTATCCTGTCACTTCATCCTTAATCGAAATAACGAAGCTCAATATATTTTTCTTCAAGCACAGATCTGTCTCTCTTCTGCTGGGAAACAGATCCTTCTCTTCTACTGTCTGCATCTAAGACAATGAACTGTCCACGGAGATGCAGTGGCTGAAAAGCCTTACAAATTAACTGTTTAATCCACCTGTGCAGTGTCTCTGAGTGCCTTGGGTAGCTTCTCTTAGGTTTTTATTTTGGCAGTAGTTTATATTTAAGAATCTTACCACTGGTTCTGCAGTATTATTATAGTGTGGGCACTCAAGATGACACTGGGTGGCTTTAATTTTTTCTGAACTCAGTGTTCCTGCTCCCTAGTTTAGGATTTGCAAGATTACTGAAGTCATGGCGGTCTTGCGTTACTTTGGACAGGAGGAGACAGCTGTGCCAGCTGCTGATAATGTGGGTGGCATTTGACACTGCAGATACTTTAATTTTGTTTTTGATTTTGTTTCTTTTGCCCATCTATTCTGATTATGAGCACTTAGGGGACTGCTGGTTTGCCTCCCATGAGCCTTCTCTACCTTATTAGCAGTATGGGGAATTAAATGCAATAAATATGTCCAGTTAAGAGTTGACTAAAAGTGAAGAGATATGATGTTAATGCAGTTGGGTTAGAATTCCAGTGTGGGTTTTGTATTCTTTCCTGAAGCATTAAAGTGTAGAAAACTTATCTTCCCAATGTTCCTCTCTTTCTCCTCCAGTCCTTGGCAGTGTCCAAGCAGCTGTTACGAAGTATGGAAAAGGAGAAGCTCCATGCAGTCAACGGTAGAGAGTGTGAAGTGCTGACAGAGAGGTGGTTGTCTGATGAATGTGTAAATGCTATTGTCAGCTTCTTCCAGAAGAAATCAAAACTCTGATCTTCACCAGTAGAGTAATTTGCCATCTGGCAGTAGCCTAATCTGCCCTCATAATTAATAAACTTCCTCTTCAAATAGTAATTATTATACCTTTTCTGTTCTGAGTACTAGGTTAAACCTGGTTCCCAAAATTAATACACTGTTATGTGCCTTGGATCCATTGTGGATATTTAGGTTGGGGAAAAAGGTTGGTTATGCTGTAGTCATCAGTGATGTTTATGAGTAATACTAAAGCAGATATCTTCTAAAAGAAGCAAGAGATCCTGTAGCACTCTATTTTGATAGTTCTTCAATAAATATCTTATGAATAGTTCTTTTTATTTGTCTGTGGGGAAGGAAATACTGTATTAATGAAAAAAATAAATAGAAATATTTAATTACTGTTGTGGTGATTCTTGTTCTTTGTGTGACACATCCTGAATGAGAGGGCAAGTAGTTCCTGGGAGCCCTATTAATGTATTATCCTACCAAAAAACCTTCGCTTGACAAAACAAAAGATGTTTGTTTTGAGCTTTATGGGTCTAATCTCCAAAATATTTTTCCATGAATTGCTTCATATGACTCCTTTTCCATGGAAAAGTGTGATGTGTTTGCCTTCCTCATGGGGAAATGCAGCCCATCATAGCCTGCTGATGAATGAAATAGCAGAAAACAGAGATGCCTTGATCAGTAGGTGCCAGCATACCTCTTACAGCAATGGGAGATAAAACTACTGCTCTCTAAGTAATGAGAATAAATCAGCATTACCTCTAGGGAATGGAACTCCTGTGTGGTTTTCGTTAACTTTCGGAAAAGTTAAATCAGTGTCTCAGATCACTTAGAAAGTTCATGACTTATGTTCGCAAAATATTTGTTTTGAATTAGCATTTTTAGTAATTTGTACTTATTTTTCATAGGTGTCTTGTATTAAGAATAGTGAAGTCTGATAAATCTCTCTGTTTACTCCATACAACAAAGCAGCAACTTTAGATAATTTCTTCTGAAATACAGTCACTTATTAATTATATCTATTATAATTAAATTCTGAGAATTACATCAGTATTCTTGAATGTTCCCTTCCAAGGTATCACTGTTTGGATGGTGCCCATTTTCCTAATGGGGGTGCAATGTACAGTAGGATTCAGGTCCAGTTTGGGACCTGTTATACACACGCCCACTATCTGCCTCTGTGTTTGTATAGAATTGCAGACAAATAATCAAATGTACCACATGAATACCAGAGGCAAGATACCTGCACCGAGTTTCAGAAAATAAGGTGTTTTAAGCTTGCACTGATTAGACTTGCAACATTCATTGATTATATTCATTATAGTTACTGCTAATACAACACCTATTTGACTAAAAGCACATTTGAGACCAACAATTAGAAATCCAAAGTCTGTCAGTACCTACAAAACTCTGCCTATAAGTGATATACTCAATATTTTCAGGCTGCATTATGAAGCCAACTTTTGTGTTTCTAACATTAAATTTACAGTGACTTCCATAACAACTGTACTGTGTTGAATTACCTCTGCCTTGTTCCAGCTGGATGTGAGCACTTCCATGAAGGGAAGGTAATAGATCTCTGATCTGAACAAGGACATAAAAAGTTTTCAAACAGGTTAGAATGTATGATGAAAAACTAAATTATGGTCATTGTTAAAAGGTTTCCTGTGCCTAGAAACTTTCTGGGGTACTTAGAGACAATTATGCACACTATATAATCTTGCAGAAATCAAGAAAAATATTTCCATTTGAAAGATTTTCTTTGAAGATTATTTTTCTTTGATTTGCAAGTGAGCAAACATTAAAATGCACTCTGTATTGCCTGTAAAATATATGTAATGTCAGTATCAATCAGTATTAATACATTTTAGCCATAAGTAGGTGGAGTAGGTTGAAAATGCAGCATGTAAAACCTGGGGAGTAAAAAGCCACCCCAAAACCTTTGTCCCTTCCTAAAATCCCCACTTTGTTCATGCAGACTCAACACCTGAGATTATTAGAAGCCAGCTTCAGCTCATTGCAACTGAGTTACATGCTTGTAGCAGGCTAAAATTTTCTAATAAAAGATCTAAGGAAAAAGGCAAGTTGATAATTTCTGAGAAGGGTTTTCACATGCACTGTATCTCA
Source organism: Cinclus cinclus (assembly GCF_963662255.1). Lineage (NCBI taxonomy): Eukaryota > Metazoa > Chordata > Aves > Passeriformes > Cinclidae > Cinclus > Cinclus cinclus. Next base: position 68,313,543 of record NC_085046.1, read on the forward strand.
AATTAGGTTTGGTTTTTGTTTTTTTTTTTTTTTTGCAGGACTCTTGTAGACCTTTTGCTGAATTTGAGGTTATTTGAAGATCAGTGTAGCATAACAGATCTGAACTTTGTTGGCCAAATAAATTAGGTATCCTGTTTTATTTCATATTTCTTGTGCTTATTGTGAAACAAATTTCTGATATTTGAACAAAATTTTCCTTACTTTAGCTAACTAAAAATATCAAAAAGTACGACTGCTTTATGCCTGGAAGAAGACAAATGAAAGTAAAATTGTTCTGAGCAGGTAAAAGAATGCTTTAATAATTTTATCAAGTTAAATTGAATTGTCCATGTCATAGGCAATCACCCAGGTCAAACGGGAGAGCAATGCATGTAAAGACATGTTAGCAGTGTGGAATTAATTATCAACAGATCTTTATGTTTCTGTACTTTCTAATTGGAGCACTCAACATGTTTTTATTACTTGATGTCTATTTTTTTGTTGTTGTTGCTAAAGTTAAGGAAGGGCATTTGGGAGGTAAAAACCAGTATATTCCAATAAAAGCCTTGAGTCTTCTCTCAAGCATGTTAATCTGTTGCACCCTGAAGATGCTTGTAGACATCTAAATATACAATTCATTAACCCCATTATTAGTATAATTTCTTCAGTAAATAATCTTTACTCTCTGTCTGATTGTTGGTTTTAGTTATTGATGAAATAGAATACAGCGGGAAGGGAAGTTTTGTTTGGCTGTTTGTCTCTTATTGGTACTGGGCTTTCTCTTCCAGTTTCCTAGTTAAGATCCTCGAACTGCAAGAACCATGTCAGCACTTTCAATTTCAAACAAAATTTCTTATGCACTATGTATTCTAATTTGTAGGAAACGTTTATGCAGATTGAGAACTCCAGCCTGAAATTTGAATAATCACTTAGCTTGTTTTCCCTGAATGTATATACAAATAATGATATTTCCAGTTTGCATCCTTCATAATAATGAGGGATATGAAATGTGTTCACCATATTTAACATTTAATGATGTGTAGAGTTTCACGTTTTTCAGCCAGTAAAATGCCTATTGCAAATGCACTTTTACCTTGCCTTTTAGATAAAAGTAGTGTAACTAATTTACAGATATGAAATAAGGAATTCTTTATGTATTGCTATGAATGTTAATTTAAAAATCTGTAAAATATTTGCATAGCTTAAAAAAACAGGAATTAAAATACTTACAGAAATTCCATGGAGTTTGTAACATACCGAAAAGAAGGCAACAAAAAATTTCTAAGTTGCTGCAATTTGCATTGAAGGAATATTTTTGCTGACTCACAGCACTGCTAAATATTGTTCTATTTCATTTTGACATTTAAAGTGATGACTGTGGAACATTTTAAAACTTTTTTTTTTTAAAGCATCTGAGCAACAAAAGCCAACTTCTGACCATATTGTTCCATTAGTCCTGATCTTTTGAAAATGTGTGACTTTACAGTTCTTCTGTGATGCAACTACAGTTTTATCAATGTCTGCCATTGTAAAGTAAAAGAAGGTACAGATAAGTATACAAAAACAGTGGAGAGAATTTCTTGGAAATCTCCAAGTAATCATAGAATCCACAGTAATAGGACAAAGCATTTTGTCAAGGACAAACATTACCAAATTGATCTCATTTTCTTCACTAGTGTGACCTGCTTGGTGTGTAAGTGGACAGCAGTCACTGTCATTTAAGTTTAGTAAGGATTTTGTGCTGTTCTGCTATGCAGCTGCAATAAACAATTCCAAGAAATGGGATCTAAATTAAATCACAGTTGTAGGGTTGTAGACACTCAACCAAACAGCAGTCATCAGGTTATCAAAGTGAGAGGGCAGTAGACTGGGATCTGCAGGAGTTACAGAACAGTTTGTGCTGGAAGAAGCCTTTAAAGATCATCTAGTTGCGAGCTCCCTGCAATGAGCAGGGACACCTTTGACTGGATCAGGTTGCTCAGAGACCCATCTAACATCCCCTTGAAATTTCCATACATAGGCAGATCTCTGGTAATCCGTTCCAGTGCTTCGCCACCCTGGTTGTAAAAGAGTTTGTTCTTAATATCCAATCTAAACCTGCTCTCCTCTTCAGTTTAAAACCATTACCCCCTGCAAATCATAACAACTTCTGCTAAAAAATCCAAATGCGGTAATGGTGTGTATCTTCACATGTACTTTTTCCTGGAAAAGCACACAGAAAATTTGTTGCTGCTGATTTTGCTGACTGTGTTTTTAAATGAGTTGGATGTCAGAAGAAAACTTTATTTTATAATATATGTGGCTAACGCCAAGTTTTAACAGTCATGAGCTGGATTGTTCATAATAAAAAGGATGAATTTCAATGAAGAGAAGCACATTTCCACTCATACTACTACTGTTGTATTTTCTTCTGATGATTCTACTAACAATTAAATTATTGTCTAGTAATGCTGCAATTAGATGCCCCAAGAATGGAACATAATTGCTCTAAAATTGTTACATCAGAACAATTTCAGTAATGATTAACATTTAAGCAAACCTTAAATAGGTTTGTTTCAAATTTCATTCTTGCTAATCTACCCATCAAGGAAAACAAATTCTGCAATATGAATTAAGAACCCAAAAACTCCTATTAAGCATTTCCCCTTCCCGAACTCTCCCCTTACCTCATAGTTCTTTGTCTCTGAGAATGTGTTCTCCCTTTGCTCTTGCTGGAAAACATAAAGGTGATACTAATGGGGTGGAGAGGGGAGTTGTCCCAAGTTTTGCTACTATGTACTGTAGATAGCAGAGAGCACTTGGCCAGGTTTTGGAAGATTTTTTCTTTCTAATATGCTTTTGTAAGTTTTTTTCCAAACTCTGTATGCTAAAAGATTTAGGAAGAATGTCTGTGATACTACATTTCCTGTTACAGGACTATCTTGTAACAGTTGTGCCTTCTCCTTCTATAGTAAATCAGGAAAGGAATGGATCTATATGTGATTGTCTCTGCTCAGTCAACTAGAAACTGGGAGAACCATGATGGGGGCTTCTGCCACTCTCCTTCCCTAGTCCATAAAAGCCTGTGGAAATCCAGTGGCTTAAGGAGTGCTCAGCAAAGGCAGATAATATTTTACCTTTGTGATGGACATTAAACCAAGAAACCACTAAATTTTTTAAATTCCTGCCCCTTTCATTCAAAATCACCTTAAACCAAACCACAGTTTGCCTTGTGCCTTTCAAAGCTTCATTTCCTTTTATCATTATTGCAGATAAAGACCCTGATAACACTTTATGTTCTTCTGGCCAGTGTATCATCACAGTGTATCATCACAGGGCACTGGACTGCTCATGGGAAAAATGAGATTGGAGCTAGAACACTTATTGACCAAAACCAGACTGCAATTCATGGTTTTTGGTTAATTTGTTTATTTTGCCTGGCATCTAGCTCTGTTATGGATGTTTGGATAGCTTTTAATTCATAACATTGCAGCACATACTCTGAATAAGATTCTGCTGTGCCACAGTCAAATTTCTGTCACTGAGGGCCAGATGGGAAACAGGAGGGAAGCCTAAATTTTGCCCAGATGTTACTTGTGTTTTGATGTCTTGGTTTATGTGTTTGTTCTGTTCTGTGATCAGTGTACTAGAAAAATCAAAAACATGTTGTGATTCCAGTACAAACAGTACAGAAAAGGTCCTCAGTCTCCCCCTGGTCCTAGCAGCATGAGAAGGTAAAGTGGGTGTGCATCTTCACGTGGGAGTCTGGAACACGTTTTTAAGTCAGTTACACAGGACTAGTTACAGTCTTTAGAGCAGATTTTCTGTGAGATGTCCTAAATTGCTCTCAATTTAATGTATTCAACTACTATGTAATTTACTACAGGAAATGAGCATTTCTAGATTATTTTTAAAGAAAACCCTCAAGACAAAAAGGATTCTGATCTTGGCATTATTTTGGGATTTTCATGTAAGCACAGCTCAGGTTTTTTTTATTAAGGCCTTATAAACATAAATAGATTGCAAATTACTTGCAAATAAGAATGGACATGGTATATTAGCTTTAATGAGCTACAGAGCAATTTGGGTCAACTTATGAAACCACCCATTTCCTACCCTGTCAAGAGTGCTGGATGTTCTCTGTAAAGGAACCTTTATGCCTGAATTTGCTCGGCCAGATTTATTTAAGCCTCCTAGGAGGTGAATAAGGATAGGGATTCTGTACATTTCAGATTTAAATTAAAAACTCACAGTGACCAAATTGTCATTATTCTGTGTGAAGATCACCCAAAGCAATACTGGATGCAGGCTGTCCTCATATTCAGCCATGATGCTGCATTTTCATCCAAGGGGCTGAAAAGAACACACCTTTACCAGTTTAACCCAGTTTAATCGGTCTGGATATTAAATCCAGACTAAATTTTATGAAATTATTTACAGAATTCTGTGTGTTGCCTTCCTCATCTAGTAGATACACAAGTAGCCATGGTATGGAAGTCAGCTTGGCTTTAGTTAAGCAAAACCTTGTTCCTTCCCATGGAAAAGCTGCAGCCCAAATGTTAGGTTGTTTTACATGGGAGTACCTCATCTGGATAACATTTTTAGGATGAGCTTTGTTTAAACATAGGAAAAAGATTTGTAGGATATCTGAGCTGTCCCCTTTGCACAAGTTTTGCAATCAGTAGTTAAGAGCTGTTTGAAAAGTGAATATGCAGAATGTCAGACCCAGACCATTTAACACCCTTTTCTTGCCAAGACAGATTACTTGAGGTGGTTACCTGTCTTTTCACCAGTGAATTCAACTGCATCCTCTAAAAAACTACACTTGTGCCTGATACTGTGTCAGATCTGCCCCTCCAAAGAGAAAGGTCTAGTGTAGCTGCAAGTTTAAATTGGGTCTCAAAGACTTGAACTGTCAAGAGTTTCACCAGGAGTCTGTGAAAAGGTCCATTTCCTCTAACACTCCAGAATTAGGGTTTTAACATGTACTGCCAATCAAGAGTGCTTTCTTCTCTGCCTTCTTGTGTCCAGTATTCTTTGTTATCAATGCCTTTCTTTTTAAAGCTGTACAGACTTTCTTTGCTTAGTCTTGGTAGCTACCATCAGTCCCATTCTTCAGACTGGGTGTACTTCAGGTATCCTCAGGGGCCCCCTCCTAGTTTCTTTTGTCACACTCCCACTTAAAAAGTCACTTCTGAGACAACCATCAACAGTTAACTCTATCAGATATGGCTCATTCATTTATACCTGCCTGTAAGATGCTTTAAATTTTCTCAGTAACCTTAAGCCAAATGCTGAATCTTTGGAAATATTCATGCATTTTCATTATTTTATAAATAATTGGCTCACACCTACTTTATAGAAATATCAGGGCAACAATCATCAAAATCAATGTTTATGAGGAAATAAGACAATGAAGAATTCAATAGATGCATAATGGAAGGAAGGCCAAGGTTTTACATTTAGAGTAAGTACTGTCACAAGTTAAAGTTTTAATTATCTACGTCCTCTGATGAACAAAACTAAGACACATCCGTGTAGAAGACTTCGTGGGAGTCTCACTTCTGTACCCCCACACAAATATACTCAAATTAATTACTCAATAATTTGCAAGTTGAAAACGTGCATTCCCTCCTACATCACCATGCTGCTGCTCCCCATCTATTTTTCCCACTAATGAAGATTAATCTTTAAGTATATATGGCTTCCCTTCACTGCAATACAATGCAATTCTTTCATCCCCTGACTCAATACAGCTTAATACCTTGCTATAAAAGATTTAAAAAGGCACAGTGAAAATAAAAGTGAATTCACATTAAATCTTTGGTGCTGAACTACGGGAGAGGTCACTTAACAAAAGCTCCATTTTACAAGTTCATGAAGATTTTTCCCACAGATTCTCTAACACCTCTGATATCTAAGGAGACAGCCCTATTCAAAGAACTACACTTAATTTCTAGTGCATTTAAAAATTGCTCATACATTTCACAGTACTTTGCAGTAGGATATGCAGGCACAACAGAACACAGGATGAAGGCAAGTTTTAAGCATAGTTTATTAATTTCAAGCAATTGCCAGTACTCAACATCCTCCACCCACATTACAATTTTACACATGCTGTAGAAGATCCCTCTATCTCCAGCAGTATCACAGTCTGGTCTGCCTTCAGCATGGGGGTCAATATACACATAAGGGCTCTTCAGAGGTTTAATGCCACTTACCCTATGTATGGAGATAAAGTATTATTAAAAAGGTTTTAAATGAATAATTATCTTCTATTTAAAACTCTTCAACAGTAATTAATTTTTAAAATAAGTAGTATACATCAAGGTAATAAAACCACATTCTAACTCCACAGGGCTGGAATCCTGTTCTTTCTGAAGGCTTGGAAAACTGAGTTTGTTAAATGTGAAGGTCCTTGTCACCATGAGGGAGAAGGAAACAGAAATCAGTACAGTAGATTTAGCCAAACCTTCTGTATGTAGGACCTCTAGCAAAGGCATAAATTAAAAATTTGCACTCAGGAGGAAAAGATAAGTTATCCTCCCTCCCAGCTGAGCTGAGAAATTGTCCCCTCTGTTGCTCAGCTGTTCTGTTTGCAACCAGACACAACAATGAGAATGCAGCTGACTGTAGCAGCAGCCACAGCTACTCTCATCAGAGACCTCAGGCTACAGGGACAGGCATGGCCCAAAACTGTAGAGGGGCCTTAACAGTGTCAAAAAATCCTCAAATCCAAGTTTTGAAGCCAGAACTAAAGAGTTTTCTACTGTTGTCAACAAGAAGTATTAGCTGGATGGGGGACTGAAATCCACTTAAGTTTAAATAACCCCTGCCAGCTATTCTCTGTATGGATGATTAAGTTTGACAGAATCGAAATAAATAATGAACCTATTGAAGTTAAAAAAGTGCATCACCTGCTTAAATGTTTACTGGTTAACACATTTATTTTAACCAAATATAATAGCCCATTTTTCTTCCTAAACGTAATAGATTTTGTACTGCTCATTCTATCATTTTAAGAAAACTCCATTAAAAGAGTAATGCTAGTTTACCTACATTTATTACAATAAAAAAATCTCTTCAGCCAGAAACGAAACAATCTATGTAACAAATTTTAATACAGCAAGTATGTTTCAGGAATTATTACTAAAGCAGCAGTGTTAATCAATTCTAAACTGAAATGCTGGAAACTAAAAGATTAAGACAGAATTAGATGAAGAGTATTTTTCATATCTTTTATAGGACAGAAACCTTTGTTCATGTCTTCTGGTAGCCTTCATCTTCTTTTGAGCTGCACCTACAACACAAAGAACAAGTAAACGAGCAACTTTATGCTTCTCCAGAACATCTTAAAACAATTCTGTAGGCATTAAGGGGCATCTTTTCTACTGCTTTGTTTCTGTATCACCAACTCATTTCATTGTTTCATATTCCTATTTTAAGAATAAAGCACAAAGCAACAGAAAGAATAAGCTATTACTAAATCTGTGTAAAAGTGCCCTGAGAAGTGCTGCCTATGTTGTAAAAGCACAAGTTACACTTGCTGTATTTAACTAGCAAGCAATTAGTGTTTCACTGAACATGAAAGCTAACTTCTTGCACTTCCTGCATGAAAAAGGTACCTCAATACGTGGAAACAGGGAGAGAATGGTTTTTATTAGGAATTTTACAATATAAATTGAAAAGAGACAGGTTGAAGGTTACAACAGGTATACAAAACCACCCATCTCCTGCTTGCTTTCGTAGTTAGTTCATTACACCTCCTTGGTGGGGTATTCCCCACCAGCAGAATGACCTGCTTTGTGGCATTTTTCCTCATTCTTGAGTGCACTAAGAGTGCATGACTGTTGCCATTATGTACCTAGATGGATACAAAAATCCTTCTTAGTTCAAAGTATTATAAAGTACGTGAAACCAGTGGGGTTTTCACAGCCTGTCAAAATATATTAATAAAAAAATGAAAAGATGAACTTCTTAACATCGTCAAAGAGAACATTAAAACAGCAGTATGGACCTGAAAAGGTTGTTTCTGTTTTCCTCACCCTGTATAACCAACTCAATTGTCTCAAGCTCTTTTAACTTGTTGCTAAATGTTTATCTACACATGCTGTCAGAAATAACCTTGTTAGGAAGGTGAAGTTGGTGTCTCAGCAAATCAGACCCATGGAGTAGGCGTTGAGTGGCCTGTGACTCGCTTTCCTTTTTTCTCTTTCAGCACCATCAAAAGGAAAAGTGAGAAAAACAGCACAAACATTAGTTAAAGCCTGAATTTAATGCCATGTCCTACAGGAATAATTTCATTACAATGAAAGCAGACAGACAGTATCTGTAGGGTTTTTTGCTTTGTTTTTAAGCAGTGATAACTATATATCCAATTAAAATAGCCTATAGCTCTCCCAAAGATCATAACATATAATAATCCCTTTAATTAAATGATTAATAGGAAATGCAGGGGCGGGTCTTACAAATTACCTGATTTACCATCACTGAAGACAGATTCTTTTAAAAATGGCTACAAATGCCTTGTTCACAAAAGACTTTATTATCTAATGATGCATACTGAAAACATACAGAAATCTGCATGGTCCACTTTACATGCAGCAGAACAATCTTCACTTTACAATAAGTAAGTGTCAACTGTTTTATGCAAGAGACAACACTTTAAAGTCACAGTTCTTAAAGAAAATCTTCATTTACAAAAGAAATAAAAGGTAAAGAAGCAATTACCGCTTTTAAAAAGCAGCTGCTTTGTTCAAGAGTGGAAGGTTTATGCCTGTATTGAAAGACAACATGATCACAAATAATGAAAACAATGAACAAATGAAACACTTTTAGCATAAAGCAGTACACTTTCAAAATGACATACAAATAGTTAAAAATTTCATTATGTTGTCTATCTATCCTTTAGATATAAGGTCTTTCGAATGAGATCCCAACATATGTAATTACTAAATGAAAACTCTCCTGTAAGTATTGGTTCTATGTCATAGTGAACTGTATTTAACAAAATGTATACAAAGTCTATAGCAAGTTGATTAAAAAAACTAAAGTAATAAGAAACAGTACACTGAAGGCGCTCTATCCATCAAGTGCGCTCTCTCCCAGTTTTAAATGTGATGAACAGAACAGAAGTTGTAACTATGCCACGGTTGCAATGCCAGAAAATAAAACAAGATCATTTCTCAAACATGCAGGGAATTCTGCCACAATGCTATTGTCTCTCATTTGTCAGTTGTTCCAGTAAAATAACAGCTTAAACACCGGTGATGTTGATGGGTTAGCTTACCTTCAGTGTACTGAAAGTTGTACACAACCTGCTTTAAAAGAGGAGACCATCCCTGCGGGCAGGCTCAAGAAGGAACAGACCCCCTTCGGCACTGACTACACCAAGGGCATGCTGCTGTGGCCTGCACACACACACCTAGGAAAATGTGAATATAAACAGCATTTATGCTGGCCATTTTGTAAAGACAAAAATGAAGCCAAGTCTGCTAAAAACAAATCAACCACCCAGTATTACTGCTCTCTTTTTTTTTCTTTCTTTTTTTTTTATAACAGATGCTTTTTTCTTTTTATAATATATACGAACTGCAACCATATACATTAGCATTGTACTTTTGTGCAGTCTTGGCAATTAAAACAATTCTACAGTGAAAATTTTCACATAAGACACAAAACAGAATTACTCTAACATTTCTAAAAGAAATATCAGCCTTGATGTTAATTCAAATGTATCCTTTCTTCCTCAACTTTGCAGGGGAAATATTTATGTTTATATACATTAATAACTGCTGTGAAATTTCTTCAGTCTTTGTATCTTAATTAATCAAACCCTTTGAACTTCTTCATCTGGTTTAAATTTTCTCCTGGATGAAGGCGTGCTGCAGAGCCTGGTTGATGCTAATCCGTTTAGCTGGGTCTAGCATTAGAATCTGGTCCAACAAGTCCTTAAGCTGGTGCACTTTTTTACGCTGGTCTTCAGGGAGTCGTTGGCACCCAATCAAGTCTGCTAATAGGTCCTTGGTTGGATTAATGGTGCTCATAACAGTAACTTTCTCCTATAAATACAGAAATGGCAGCCTTGTAGAACAGAAGTAACGCACAAACCCCCTATCCATCCCTTTTACAGAGCTTCAGCAGCAACTTTTCTGCAGGCTTGTCTCATATCTGAGCAGCAGCACCCTGCTCCCATAGGGCCTCAAAAAACCATCATGTGCAGAGAAAAGAGTGGAAAAAACACTGCTGGGGAGGAAACCACCAACAAAGGTTCACACACGAACCTAACATCCCACTTAACTCAGAACACTGAAGTCCACATGGAAAGTTCCCATATCTGACCACTATTTTGTGATTCTTCTTAAATATATTCTTAAATCTATGAAACTAATGAAACTAAAATAGTGACCTCATACAATATAACCATATCATACTGAACACCCTTCTACAAAATTAAGGCAGATTTTCTTCTATTAGTAATTTAAGGATAGATTATACAGAGATACATCTACACCCTATGTATCTACCAGATTAAATTTAGATTTTTCTTAATGGTGTTCCTACATCCTAGGGAAAAAAAAAAAACAAAACTCTTTTGCCATTTTATAACTATGTAATCTGTCCCTACTGCTGCAAAAGGACTTTCTAATAGCTTATAAAATCTTGTTTTTAATTAGGAAGCCAAGGTACATTTGAAAGACCGTATAGTAAGAAAGGTTGGAAAAAATGATGGGTTAGTCAACACATTGAGGACTTACCCTTTCTGTGACTTTATCTACTTCTATATACATAAAGTTGAGATTTTGATCAAAGTGCTGATCTTTGAACACACCTTTTCGAATCATCTGGAAAATGAAGAAGAGGCAAAAGCTTCAGGCAAGTTCTCTGTCTTACGCATTTCACAATTAACATCAATGTCTATTAATTTACTGCAACATAAGTAATTTAATACTAATTAAAAAAATCAAAAGAGGAAGAGATGTTGAGATTGACTACAAAGATACAGTTCATACCCTTTGAAAAAGGACACAGTATCTTTAATTGACTTACGCTTTTTTTTTTTCAGGTCAGTGCTTAGAAGGTTTCTGCTTTCACTTTATACTTAGTCTATGAAAAAGAAGCTGTACACTTTCACTTCGCAAGATTTTTAATCAGTATAAATTACAATCAGAGCAAAGTCTAGTATTTACTGTTAAGAAAATACACATATGATAAGAAACAGAATTCCAGGAGAACAAAGATTATATGTTCTACTGTTCATTAGAGCAGTTTCATATATTATGTACTTATTTTTCTTACCTTGTTTGGCATCTTTCCTTTGAGATCCATGGCAAGTTTCAACATATGATTATTGGTTTTGCCAGGAAACAGTATTTTTCCTGTATAAAGCTCATATAACGTGCAGCCTACAGACCACATATCTATACCATAGTCATAGATTTTTCCTATAACTGAAACAGAGCAATTCCAGTTAATTTCATGAAGGCAGACTTTGATATAGTATCACAAAAGCAGACAGATGAAAAAATTCTCATTTGTAAACTATATTGGTGCTGCTATTCTTAGGAATAAAAAGCTACCACATAAGAAGGATGCAAACCTTTTAGCTTTTGAAGTACCCCTACTGTAGAAAGGGAAGCTTTTACCTAACACCTAAACTGATCATCTTTAAATTAGCAAAAACCAAGAAGTCAGAACAATACCTCTCAACTGAAACATAACTATAACCCATCAGAATGACTTCTCACTGAGCTGATCAGAACCATACATGGAGAGTCACACGAACATGCCTTCAAAGTCTGAATTTTTGACAGCCATCCTATTTCCAGAGTCATGTTTTGCTAAGACTAGAGAATAAATTGAAGTCAAATTTTCATCTGCTAGTACTGACACTTGCTGGTATGTGATAGATGTAGCTAATCCAAAACGTACTTACTGATTTCTGGAGCTCGATAAAATCTACTAACTAGATAGGGTGTGATGTCATTATCTGCAACATGCGAAGCTGAGCCAAAATCACAAAGCTTTAGTATTGTTTTAGACTCATTCACCTAAAAGTTAAATATAAATATCTATTAGAACTATTTGTGGACAGAACTGGTAACAGAACTGTAAAAGTGACAACACATTTTAAGTCAGAGACAGGAAAAACATTCAGCCTTTAAACTGGAAGTTCCTTCCTCTCTATATTCTAAGAAAATTATAAAACTTGCTCAGACTGAAAGTGAGAGTTAATGTCTTCAGATCCTACAAAATACAATAAAAAGTCAGTTTCATGTACTTTTCCCATAACCAAATATCCTTGGTGAACCCAGATTTCATTCCAGATACTGAAATTTTACAGATTCAGACTTGCAATTCCAGTATCTTAGAGTATCACGTCTAAAAGAGCATATTATTCACATCTCATGCTTACATAGTAGATTTTACTGCTGAGATATTAATGAGAACATTTTAGATAAATTAAAAAAATCTGAGTTTGTCACAGGGATGATGTCCAAAAAAACCAAAGGAAACCACTGGATTCCTCTGATGTAGCTCTCATACCCTCTTGGAGAAGAGGCATTAAGGACCTTTCCCCATCATCTCACTCACATAAACAAAATCTCCATTCAAACTCAAACAACCTGTTTCCATTTCTCAGAAAGCAAGAAGATCTCTCACCTATTGATAGGAAAATTTCAACTATTTCTCCTGTAAATCACTGTCTTACTTTGGAAAGTCTGCTTTCTATAAACATAGAAGGGGATCCACTTTTGTTGGATTGAGATGCTGTGGATGTATTTCTATTTATAACACAGCATCATTTTGTATCAAAGCGTGAAGCCTTAACATTTTCAATAAATTTGACTTCACCTAAATTAACAGAAAGATACGAATTTCAAATACTTTGTTCTACACTACAGACCATGCAAAATGAAAATTTTTAAATTATTTGATACTTACCAAAATATTATCTGGTTTAATATCTGCATGTAGGATATTGCATCTTTTAAGAAGTTTTAAAGCCAGGAACAATTGCTGGCTGTAGGAACGCACAGCTTTAATGTGGAGTCCAACATCTTTCCCATATTTCTTCAACACCTCTCGTAAATTCATACTATTAAGGAAAAGGGGGAAAGAAAGAATTGGACGGAGCTTAACAGAAAAAATGGTAGTGGCCTCCAAAATTCTAAGACAAACTTGAACAAACCAGTTAGCTTTAAATATTTTTTGAGAAATGTAGCATTCAGCATTCCACTCTGTGAGCTACAGAATTGAAATGAAAAGGCTGATCAATCAGATCTGTCTTTTTTATCAATATTGATGTGAGAAGATTTATTTGCACATGAACAGCATCTTTTTAACAACTGTAAATCCTTTGTACTAATTTTCTTCAGAAATAAATGAAAACGGAAGCACACAAAAGATAAAAGTTGAGAATTTTTTTTTTTTGGTGACTTAAGCAGCAGATAAAAAGACCATTATTTTATGTCCATAACTGGACGTAAATAACATAAAAGTGTGTTACCAAGAGATCGTGCAGCACAAGACATTAATTTACAACTTATTAATGAAATATAGTAGTAATCTCACAAAATTTGCAATTTTTTCAGTATATAACTTATCTTCACCCCAAATATGGCAAAACTTAAAATATGACATTCACAGAAAACTTAGGATTTGAACAACTGATGTCTCTAAGTAGGAATGGGGACTAAAGCAATTAATGTATCTGATATACCATAAAATAGTATCTACAATCAACCTGACACAAGAGCCTAATTACTTCAACAGAAAGTGAGCATGCAAAGAACCACTGTAACAATTTTCTCCCTAAGGCTGTTATTATATGTGTACTCTTTACAGAATATACAGCATTTCCTAAATCTCTCTGGGAATGCACCTTAATGCAAACCCTTGAAATGAAGGATTATGAAAACTAATAAAAATACTGACATATGCAAAAAATCATTAAGTGCAGTACTAGTGAGATGAACCATCTTTAATACATTATCTTGTTTCAAATATTTTCCAGGCAGCAAACTCACAACAGTGCTAAAAATAAATCAGAAACAGTTCAGTAGTCTGCAAATTTGTGCCCACAGGTAATTTTTTTTTGTTTCAAAGTTCCTTGCATTCTTGAATCATGGCACTAGAACAAGGTATCAAAACAACGGGCAAATCCAGAAAGGTAAAGAACACACAGTAGTACTTAACCTTTTACAGAGAACCCCAAACATCTGTCATCTTACCTGAGTGGCTCAAATACCAGACAAAGATGTTGTTTGTGGTAGAAATGCCTGAACAACCGTAGACAATGAAACTTGTCATCAGGATCAGCATCATTAAGCTTCTTTAAAAATTCCAGTTCTTTTAGGCCAGTTTTTTGCCTGAAAACAGAGAAATGTGATTATAAAACAAAATCAGTTAAATTATATATCTTTAAAAATCTAAACATCCACTTGTGTGGCTGTAATTATCCAGGATTGAGAAGTGTCTTGTCATTACTTAATGTACCATAGCTAAAAAACCAAAACCACAACAATGGCTTGCTGTCAGTGACTCCACACTGGATAGGTTTATTTAATTTCTGGATATTTACTGTACCTTTGCAACCTACTTATCCTTTCCCCCTCACTCTCAGCTGCATCTATGACTAAAACTGGATTTTGTCCTGTAATGTGACAAATTTCAAACAGCACTCACTTAAAAAGTTAACTTGTTTAAAAAAGTGCTTCACCACATACAACAGTATTAGAAGATTTAAATTCAGCTGACTACAGATTCAATTACACATCCAGGCTTACTACCTGTACAACACACCAAACTAAAACAGCTTATCACCCTCCCTTTTGCCTTCAAAACTTTTCTAGATACATAATTAAAACAAATCCAGTTATATACACAGCAAGACAACTTTTAAAACTTCCAAGGAAAAATACATGGAAAAAAATTTCATTTAAATTGTCACTGACAAAAGAGGACACAAGAAATGACTGTATAAATACTGCAGCAGATGGTGAAAACGAGTATTACAGACAAGTCAAGTCCTCAAATTACGTAGATCCTACTTGTTAATGTTCACTCATTCTGAAAGACGTCTCTTTTTTTTTTTTTTTGCATTTCAAAAGTGAGTGTCCCATCTTCTTTTATGTATCTTATATACATGCAAATGTTCAGAAAACATACAAAAATAATTAAATATATGGAGATCTTTTTATAAGTTGCAGACGATTTGACTAGGATCCAACCCACAGCCTACCAAACAGGTTTGGTTCACAGAAGTTTTACAGTCCACAACTCCCATCTCAAGAAAAGTAGGGCTCATAACTAGCTGAAATCTTGTTTCTTGCTATCACCGTTCCCTGCGGTTTTGCAAATGAGAAAGTGCCTGATGAAAATGCAAGTACCCTTCTTCCTGTGATAGCTGTAAAGAAGTGTGGATACATAGTCCTCAAGCGCTTCCCATTATCTGGCTCATATTAGCAGAAAAGGCAGGAATCACAGCTGTGATCTGTTACTTCACTTGAAACAAAGGGAGATTCAAATCACATCATGAAAAACTTCCAACTGTTCCACGTGCTTTGCTACCATCAAAAAAACCCATTACTTACATAAGTTCATTGTTCCTGATGATTTTCACGGCTACTTCTTGGTTTGCTCTGGCCATGTCCCTGGCTCGCACTACGTTGCTGAAGACGCCCTGACCAGTGTAACCATAGACATTGTAACGTTTATCTAGAACTTCACCTATATTAACACCTGAGGGATAAAACCAAGCAAGTTCAAGTTAGGAGGGATAAAACTAACAGAACTTTTATAGAAAAAGAAATGATTCTCTATCATTACAAAGTATGAGGGTAAATAGCAAGATCCTTTAATTTCATGGTGTAGAATGCTTTCTATTGCCTAGCTTTGTGGAAATTATGGGGAACAAAGTGTGATTCTTTAAGTCTGGAGTCCTTTCAAAACTGAGGTTAAAACTGGTTTCATCCATTACATTACACACTCAGAGAGGACTCTAGGATACATCTACATTAGAACAACATTTCAATACTTTTATTTATGTGAGGATCTTTTCCACTCAGCACCCTCACTCTACCTGTCCTTGCTGATGAACAAACACAACTTACGGTAATAGCCTTCTGCATCTGTCCAGTTATCCCTGAGATTGGGGTTTTCTTTGAAGTCTTTTCCAAATCCAGCAGCCCTTAGACGAGCGCTCTGAAACAAAAAGAAAAGTAACAGGTTTGCTTGTGTGCTCTGTATTTTTCTTTAACGTTTACATACTGAAAAACTATTCTCTCCACAATACAAACACACTTATCTTGCAGGACAGAGAAATAACTTAATGCTATTTACATACCAGTATCTAAAGACTGATGCAAGGAAAGCGGATGAGATCAACAAACAGAATTATTATTAAACATAAATGGGCAAAGTTTCAATTAATACCCACAAGGTGTATAAGTCACATTAAAATGCATATTTTGGACCATCTAAGTAAGACTTCATATTTACACTAAGTTTATATTTAAAAAGTTCAGCAATTTGCAAGGAAAGCACAACTGTTTAAGCTTGAATTACATGCCATTTCATATTGTTATAAATACTACCATAGCTCTTCTACAGCTGCTGTTGACATCTCTTAACAGACTAGGCAGTATTTTAATCAAAAATTCAAAACTATGCGTAATAGAGTTTATCTTCAACTGAACACCAGTTTCTGGAAAGGGGAGCTGCTCACTTACAAGCTATATAAATCCCCCCTTGTAACTTCTGAACTTTTAAAAATGCACCCTCACACACACACTACCTTTCAAGTATTCATCTTTTTCCAGGCCAGAGGGATACCAGTGTTACTAGAGTAAAACCCCAGCCTATGTTATATCTGCCATAAAAATTATCCAGTTAATTTTGGCTTAAGTTAAGAAAAAAGTTCTTGTCTTTACTTATTTCTCAGCATCATACATCAGCAACAATTCAAAGGATTTATAGATAATGGCATGTAAAGTCTCAAAAGTAGTCACTGGACTGCCAGTATCTGAGGGCCACTGCAGCATAGTCAGAGAAAGCTAATGAAATAGTGTTAAAGTAAAATCAGGAAACTTATCTCTTCACCCCAAAAAATCTCCAAACAAACCACCAAAATAACTTCAACATAGTATCATTAGCTCATTACAGTATCTTACACATTTTTATATTAACCATACTTGAATCTCTAAAAAAGCTCATATTTAGAACATTACAATGCAGTAACAATGATAAAAAGCTGATAAAATAGATTAATGCTTTTACCATGCACTATTGTATTTAAACAGCATGTGATTTCCCCAGTTGTTTGCTCAGGTAAAACTGCCACTAATTTCAGCAGGTTTTATTTCACTGAAATACTAATTAAGAACCACTCTGCCTGCCTTGGCTGAGCAAAAGATTAAGGCTATACAAGTCAGTTAGGAGCATGTGCTTTTACAAATCAAAATTCTCATGACAGTGACTAACTAATAGTGACAGTGACTAACAAAAATCAAGCAGAAAAAATACCATACATTTGATCTCCAAGAATTACCTACATCAAAGTATGCAGCGAACATATCATCTGATTCGGTGAACATATCTGGAGCTAGCAGCTTCTTCTGAGATGAACCTTAAAAAGAAATTCAGATTACTCAACATGAAAAAGATGTCAAATGATAACTCTGTTGCCAGTATAATTTGGCACTTGGTATCTCTACAACATAGTCTAAGATCAGTATATTGACAAACAGGTAGCTCTACTAATGTTTCTAGCAAATACCATTTCACATATTTCACAATCTAGAATATAAAACTCAGACTAGTTCTCTGAACAACTCAAGAATTTTTATCTCCTTGATAAACTACGTGTAATAGCTTTCAAGTAAGCATACCAGAAAGGAAAAACTACGTACTTACATGGTCCCTACAAATAACGACTATAAATATATATATGTATAAAAAGAAGTATAAAATTACTACGTGTATATATAAAAAAATACAGTCACATTTTCAACACACAAGTTCAGGCTTTTCTGCTAATCACATAATCAAGATATTTTACTAAAACCAAAACTTGTAAAGCCCAGAAATTCTTTGGAAAATGTTTTCTCCAACCCTGCCAAAAAGGACCTGGTGTGCAGCTTTTTGTCAAACACAATGTTTACTATTGTGTTAAAGAGAAACATTTTTATTATGGGCAAGATTATCCCTTTCTCACCTTTTAATCATCTTTAAATCCCAAAGACATTTTACTTGGTTTTTAAGATAAAAGCAAAGAAATATAAATTAAGTACACATTAGTAAAAGCAAGCAAAGTTCAAACTATTTTATTCATGCACACATTATGGCAGCCCTCCACGAACATGGTAAACTGGAGACCCTCCCTTCACTACATAATGGAGAAAAATAAATGGTAAATTCAGCTCAGACGCTTCAGGTCTCTTGATGCACAAAGCCCTTCCACACCAAATAACCAGACTGAAATCTGACAGCATAAAAAAGCTTCCAGCATGCTGATACCACTGTTTCAGTTTATAGACCTGCAATCTCACACTTGTGGGGAGGCAGTTTACATACTATTTTGAGCTACAGACCCTTCTAGAAACTTCCTCAGATCTTCCTTTTCATTCCAGTTACCTGTACTGGGCTACAATGAGTCACTGTCTAGTTTCTTAGCAACTTACTACTCTGACCCTATAAGAGTTCAGGATTGAAATTAAAATTCACTCTTGCAGAGGAAGATAACTGGTTTCAGCTGTTGTTACAGCCACCTCCAACCCAGAATCCTACCACCCAGATGTGAACGGAACTTGAAAAACCTTTTTTACATGTCTATGTGGAAAATGCCTATGTAGTTAAGACTTAAGTTTTCATGTACTTTAACAGACAAAAGTAGAGACCAGTATGTCTCTATCGGAAAAACACACTGTCTGTTAGACAAGCCTAAACTTGTGGTACGGAAAGAAAGCGTGAAAACGCATTCATTTCACTGGTGCTGCAGAAGAACAATCTGAAAACACACGGCTCAAGGGAACAGGATAAACTACGGAGCAGTACAGCAGTCCCAAAGAGACACAGCTTTATTACTTTGAAGAGAAGCATCCACTAGAGACAGAGTATTTAGCCCCCAAAGGTACATGTGGCACAGGACATGAAATACAAGCTAACTGCAACTCTCCCTTGGAGGGGTTGGGTAGGCTCCACAGTCCTCGTTAAACACTGCTATTGCAATTAAACTGTAGAGAGAAACCAAAGCAGCTAAAACTAGCTCAAGTACGACCACACAGCACTGCACACACCTCTGACTACTTGGAAGATGTACAATAATCCACTTTCAAAAGACAAAAAAAGAAGCAGATTTTCAATACTACAGGGTGTGCTGGGAGATGTTCCACGTTCCTTTTGCTGCAGCTGGCACGAGGCAGGTGTTATATCAAAATTTATTTCATTTCAACATGGCTGTACAATAGAGTACGTGATGGGGGGAAGAGAAAGAAAGTACCCATTTCAGCAATTAGCTATGCTGCTAAAATGGACTTACTAGCAACAACCCTCAAAAGCTTTAATCATTCTGTATTACTACAGACCCACCCATATTCTTCTGTCATAGTGGCTTTGACCAAAAAAAGGTATAGAAGAAGCGTAATTTCCAATCCTCACAAAATAAAGTCTAGGACTATACTAAGCTTCTAAGAAGACAACTTGCCTAAATGAAAAGACAAAATTGGAAGGGTAATTCTCAACCATATAAACAGACATCATTATTTGCTCTTCCAAATGTAAAGCACAAATTGTGTTAAGAGTTATTAGATATAGAGAGAACATGTTCCACTCATACTATCCTTCCTATTTTTCTTTAATTCTTTGTTTTAAGTACCGTAATATTTGTGAAAACGTTCACAAATTCCATCCAGAAAAGTCAATCTACTTCCTATTGTGGAAGTATGTAAGTAAACTAAGCCAAGTGTCTGACCTTTCATAAATTGCATTAGAGAGATTTCTGAATCTTACCATTGTTCTGTTCAACTGTCATGAGGTTGTGCTTGGCTTTCACTGATGCCTCAAATGTGTCCACATTTTCCCGTTCATACTCCTTAACATCAGCAGCAACTCTTTCCAGGATGTCGTCAGGAGAATTTGAGCGACTACGTGTACTGCTTTGAGGGCTGCTTGGTTCAGACGGTACAGATATGTTACTGTCTTCTGTCTGGCCTTTGTATTTCTAAAAAGAAATTCAATTTTTGATCTCGCTGTTACACTTTATCACAATTTAAACATTTTCATATCCACACTTTCAATGGTTTGGGCTTTCAGCTGAAACATTAACATTTGCTTTCATAATCACCTATGTCTGGAAAGGCAACAGATTATTTTCAGAATGGGATACAACTTCTGAAAATTCAATTTGTTACAATGCACCACAGCTCAGACTATAAGACTGAAATATTCATGTGTGTTATTTAGATCTTTACATTTCTGTAAAAATAGATTATTACTGAATATTAACTATTTGATTATACACAACAGAATGTCAGCAGCAACGAATTTATCACTAAACCGTCCTGGCATACAAACACTGAAATAGAGTCTTTGAGGAAAAAATAATTATTTTATATCCTACATTTTAGAATATTTCCCAGTTTTATTAGTGTTACGGTACAGAAAAGCAGCTTTTTGATTCAGTTTTTTATGTGAACTGGAAATCATATTTATTCATTCGTGTCAAAAAAATTCAGAAGCATAAAAAAAACTTAAACATAATCTTTACAATTTTTGTTACTCTTAAGTACTATGAAATTATACAGATCCCACTTCCTATCCCAAAAGGTAAAAATCAAGATATAGAAATGCTGCTACCACTCAGTCGTCAAGGTTGAACTATTCAATTATACAAGCAGAGGTTTATCCATTTAGAGAATTCAGCTCTGCAATTTGCTTCCAGCCTGCACCAATGTAACCAGTCTTTTTTTAAAAAAGAATTTATATGGTCTGGCTCAGTCATAGTCCTGAGGGATTTTACAACAGGCTTTGCATACAACTCAAACCATGAACAGTATTTTTAGTGCTATTTAAAATAAGCAGTACATTAAAGCCAGTAATTTTGTACCTGATACTAAATAAAAACGCTACAGTGTTTTGCTTGCTATGTCCTAATTGTGTGCCAAATCCCACCTTCAAAAATAGATAACTGACTTGTACTGTACAATGACACCCCCTTTGGCCACAGCTCCTTTCAGGGGTCTCGGTCACACATTACACACATGTTTCCTGGTACCTTGCTACCTGCAGCAGGAAGTTCAT
This sequence comes from Cinclus cinclus, assembly GCF_963662255.1. NCBI lineage: Eukaryota > Metazoa > Chordata > Aves > Passeriformes > Cinclidae > Cinclus > Cinclus cinclus. The sequence goes on from NC_085046.1 coordinate 68,334,801, forward strand.
GCAACTCACATGTGCTTTTAGGGAGCAACCCTTGAGAGTGGCTTTAGAAAATTTTGGAAATTGACAAGGACAACTTCTACTTGAACTGACCAGTTAGGTTAATCCATATATAAGTTACTGTTACACTGACATTAAATCAATGATACAGCTACAGAGAAAAGCTACAGATGAAGAACATTTTTATCATGTCTTAAGACTGTCAGAGAATGTTTAACTGTAGCAAAAAATGACTCACAGAAGAGTCACTTCAGTTTTAAAAGCAATGCTGTGAGAAAAGAAACATTAAGAGTTTATGAGAGACTAAAACATTTACAATGAACTGGAAAAATACAGCAATAAGAATTACTATTGCAAGGCAGCAATAGGCAAAGAGCCTTCCTTTACCCTGACATTTTAGACTAAAAACACAGAATTAGTTCCTGTAACCATGTACCTGAACAATTGCTTGCCGCTGTAATCTCCTTTGTCTTATCTCTGCCTCTTCATCCTCTTCTTCCAAATCAAAGTCTTCAAGACTACAAAAATATGGTTTTTTATATAACTTAATAAACATACAATTATCTACTGAATTTTACCAAGCGCAGTTGCTTGACATATAAAGCACAGAATATATTAAATAATAGCTGTTCAAGTGACTCAGAAAGCAATGGTGTATTAAATCCCACTGCATATATTTACATTTCCTTACAAAGAAAATTTATCTCTTGGTATCTCACTGGGGCTTTCTCCATTCCATTTTTAAGTGCAATTAACAGCCTTCTTCTAAAGGACAACAAACAACCAAACAAAAAAATCCTTGTTCCTTTACACTGCAGCATCATTTTTCCTTAATTTTATTAAGAATGCATACTCTAGCACAATTGAATAGGCAGAGGTTTAGGAAATAAAACCACAATTTGCAGACAGCAGTTAATCCTTTTGGCTATTAAAGCTTTTCCTCAAGGAGTAAGCTTTAGTAATCAGACCAAAAGTTTTCACAAGATAAGTGATCAAGTTGAATTTAAAAAACTAGTGATATATCCTCCCTGCAGGTCTGCCCACTAGCCAAAAGGCCTTGGTATTTTTTGCATATTCCAAAGTTTTTCAGATTTTCACAATGCTCATTTGACAAGATCGCAAGTAGAAAGACATCATTACTGTTTGAGGTGACAACTCAAAACTACACCATGAAGATAAATGCTAGTACATTCTTGCTATCAGTGGAACTGCAGGTTATAAATAATCAGTGCATAGTCTTACTTTTCGTCTGATGAAGACTCCTGTTCAGCTTTCATGCCCTCAGAAAGACTACCTTTAAATTTGTCTTCTTTAACTTTGCTTCTGCTCCTACGCCTATGGCCACCACGTGACCTGGACCTCCTTCGAAGACGAGATCTACTTCTCCGGCCTCTATCCCTGTTGATAAGAACAAGAGATTTGGATTTTGGAGGGGATTGTTATGGTTCTTTTAAGAAAAGAAGGAAAATCTTTTCAGAAAACATAAAGACACACAATGATTCCAAGTAATAAAATAATATAATTCACAGAGGACAAAATGAATTTTACTGTGCTGGTACATATTAACATGGACAAAAAAAACCCCAAAAAAACAGCACCATCTTTTTACACATGAGATAGCAATCCTTATTCTTCCTGTAATATCTTACAAAATACACTTAAAAACACAGGGTGTCTTTACCTCCTCCGAGGAGATCTACTCCGCCTTCTGGGAGATCGGCTACGTCGAAGGGGTGTTCGAGATCTCCTCCGAATGGGGGACCGAGACCTTCTTCTGGATGGGGACCATCTGCTGGGTGGGCTGACATCCTTTGATCTTTCACGCCTGGACAAAATGTCATCCCTGGTACGTGTTCTTAAAACAGAGGAAGAGAGTGGTAGTAAAAATCAGGAGCAAGCTGAAAATTAAGAAGTCCATTCCCTCTAAAAACTCACTTGAAAAATCTTACTGCAGGTGAGAGACCACCAGATGGGCTTCTGAGGGAGGGATGGATAAGTAGGCTGCAGAGCTGGCTGCCCTTCCTGTGTGTCTCTCCCCACCCTGGGAAGTGTGTGCCCATACAAAGATCTAGTTCAGGACAAGTCTGGAAACAGCTTGTTAATTACTACCATGAAGCTAAGAGAGGTTTTAAAACAAAGTTTGTTTGTAGGTCTTTACATAAATAGTGACCTGTTTTCATGTTTACCAGAAACAGTACTGAAACAATACATACACCCCAAAATCTTATCGTGTGAATTATTTCACCAACTTCCCACCATGCTATTGAAACATAGGCTTAGGATCATGCTATTTCACAGTAGTGACAATAATGTCTGTTTCAATTTGGGCACTACAACTGCATGGCTTCAACATTTCACACATTCTAAAACAGCATATGAAAACTAGAATTCTTAAATAAAATCTAAACTATTCCTTCTCAAATTAAAAGTCAAGTCTGATACTATATTAACTATTCAAAATTTGTTTATTCTTGCCTATACAGATTCACAATTATTCAAGAAAAAAAAAATCCTTGATGGGATTACTACATTAAAAAGCTTTACTAAATGACAGCAAGAGTTCAGTCAAAAACTGGAAAGAATATAAATTAGAAATTCAACAACTATTCTAATGAGGCTGCATTAGAAATTTGAAAATAGTTTCACACTATTTCAAATGAATTTTTCTACTCTATTTTTTTCCTGCTCCTTCTTTTTGATTTTTTTTTAATGAAGTTGGAATGGCTAATTACAGATGTGATATCTCATCAATGAACAAAATATCTTGGGTCTGAAAGACTAATTCCACCCATTCTGTGATTTTTTTCCATTTAAGACTTCTACATCAGTTTCAATTACCTTAACTATAGACAATGATCAGACATACAGAAGTGATGTAAAATAGTAAACAGTGAGGCAAAAGGAAAATCTTTGCATGTGCAGAGTACTGGTAGTTTCTACAGGGAATTATTGTACTCAAATGTTGGAGTAGGCCAACACCTTTAGCCCAATTAATTTATATTATATTCTTGTGAATGGTATTACATAAAAAGGCACAGGATGAATAGTTCCAGGCATCCTGACAAACAGCGGTTGTACTGCCAAAACCCAATCAAAGTATCAGTTACAAAAAATTAATTCATTCCGAGATCACAGGGATGAGATACAAAGTGGAAGATGATTAAAAGAGTTCAGTCAAAGACCTGAGAAGTGTCTTACTAGATTAGAACACTGGAAACAAACTCGAAAAATGAAATTACTGGGATTTTTTTTTTTTGGTTAAAACTGTTCATTAAAGCTCCTGAAATTCTCTGGTAGTTTAAGTAATTACAAGTAGTTAAAACTTGAACACAGGTGGGATTAATTCAGATGTCTTACAAGGAAAATTAATTCCTGCTAATCTGCAAACACCTCCAGCAGAAAGTATTTTAGTAGTCCCCCACTCACATGCTCCTCACCACGCAGCTACAGAAGTATGAATTTGACAGCAAAATTCTAGACACATGCATCACTTGAAATAAGTGTCTAGACAAGCAATTCAAGCTGGCTGCAATGCAAGCTGTCAAGAAAAATGAAAACTGAAAGATGCAAAATGTTGCAGAGGAAAAGTCAACTACTATGCCAGAAAAACTCAGTGGTTGAGCTGACACATTCCTGATCCACCAGAAAGCAGCCAGATAAACTGGTAGCATTTACAACACTTGCTTGATCAGGTTAGCATCACTGGGGCCATTCTCCAGAGTACCCAAAGATACCCTATACCTGAAACCAGAGTAACCTTCAGCGATTCAGGCTGAAACTGTCATATTTTTAGGTGCCCATTCACTAAGCTTTGTGGGTCCAACTAGTTTTAAATTCATACTTCTTTGCTGTTAGTTCTCAGACTGGGTGAAGCTAAACCCCCTGATACAAAGTTTAAATTACCTATTATCCAATGCTGAACACTCTTGTGACTCTTAAAATTCCTATAGCTAATGAATTAACTTCCCAAAATGTGCACACTTATATTGTTCTCTTCATGGAAACCTGCCACCCAGGCATTATAAGTTTTCAAATTTCAAGGTAACTGCTTTCATATGCTAAACCTGTCTTTTTTTAAAAATGCCAAGACTACACCAATCCATTCTTCTCCTTCAAGTGTATGCAAAATATGGTTATTACATACAGCAGTCCAATACCAAAGTAACACTGCCATCCCTCTAGCAATAATTTAAATGAAAATCCACAATATTAAAAAAAAAAGACTTTGAGAAGGACATCTTGATATAAAAATTTCCTTACATTTACACATACCAACCCTATCTATCATTATGGCTTTTTTTGAGGGGAAAGAGGGGCTAATTATCCACTTTCAGCCAACACTAATATGTAACACTGGAGAGGATTCTCACTCCACAGTACTTTTGGAACGAAACAAAACTACTGACAAAGAAACAAAATAGAAGCCAAAATCTGAATCCAACCAGCATTAAAAAGGAGAACACAGTTAGAAAACTTGTTCCCAGTAAGGGTGTGCACAGCAAATAACTTTACCAACCACAAGATAAATCTGCATATCTGACAGCTGGGAGGAATAGTTTTTTTAAAAAACTGAACACATACAAAGTAAGCTCATGATAAAATGTACAATCTGATTTCCTTTTTTAATACCTATTTTCCAAATAAAATGAGGAGATAAAACACCAAATTAGAAGACAGTTCATCCTGTAAAGCATTTCTGTGATGGCTCATGACACCTTTAAGTTACCTGGGAGAAGAAAGACGCCTCCTTTCTGATTCTCTTCTTTTTCTTTCTGCAGATCTACTCCTCACTCTTCTAACTGGAGACCGGGTTCGAGAGGGGGATCTACTCTGTTTAGATCTACGATCGTTAAAGAGAGGGGATCTGCTTCTCCTTGACTTTTCTCTCTGTTTGGGAGATAAGCTTCTCCCTTTTGGGCTACGGCCAGGTCGTCTGGGGGACCTGTTTTCTTTCCCTGAAGAGGCATCTTTAGAAGGAGATTTAATTGGCTTTTTTTCTTTGTCAGTCTCTGATCTCCTAGGTTTTCTATCTTTGGATCGTGATCTTCTATCTTTGGATTTGCTTCTTAGTTCTGCTGGAGATTTAGATTTTCTGCCACGATCTCTGCTTTTGCTTTCATTTACAACCGGAGACTTTCTGCGGTCTCTTGATTTACTTTTGTCATCAGCTTTATTTCTATCCTCTGGAGGAGACTTAGACTTTCTGTTTTTCTCCTGAGATCTCCTCTTAAGTACTGGAGACCTAGATTTCCTTGTCTGATCTTGAGACTTACTTCTCTTATAAGGACTTTTGGATTTCCTCCTTTCTTTTGACTTGCTTCTAGTAGTCTTCTCTTTGACTCCATCAACTCCTGCCTTGGCTTTCTTTTTGTCAGATCTGTGCCTAGTCCTTTCTTTTGATTCACTCTTACTTGCTTTCTTGGAACTGGTTTTATTTTCCACAGGTTCTAATTTCCCCTTAGTATTTGACTTGGTTGTAGGTCGTGCTCCATTTCGTGCTTTTTCATTAATCTCCCCCTCTTCCTCAGATCCTGACTCATAACCTTGTAATATTAATCCCATCCCAGACTGGACTTTTCCTTCCATTAATTCGTTTTCAAGTTCAGCTTTCAGCAATGCTCTTTGTTTCTCCAAGTCTTCCAGAGGAGCCAAAAAATCAATTTTAGTTCTTTTAGCTGGTCCATCTTCTTTGTCAGAGGCATCAGCCACCTCTTTCCATTTATGTTTCTTATGTTTGTGTCTGTGTTTATGTTTTTTGTCTTTATCATCTTCTGAAGAATGTTTATGTTTCTTGTGTTTGCTTCGGTGTTTGTGTTTCTTTTTTTTGTGTCGGCTGTGCTTGTTCTGAGGTTGGTCTGCCTCTGACACTTCCCCATTTTCTTCATTCACACTTTTCTCAGACACCTCAGCATCCTCAACCCTGCAAAAAAACAGAGATCAGTACTATAAACTAACTGTAGTCCTTTATGTCATGTTAAGTAGACAGCCTTCTGTGATAGAAACTAACTGGCATTTATTCACCTACCTTAGGGAGAATTAAAAATGTACCACTAATTGAAGTAAGTTATAACAGCAGATACACATCCTCAGGAACAGACAGCTCTGGCCACAGCAAGAAATAGTATGGAAGGAACAGACAGCAAATGCACTGACAAAACCAAATGTGTGGATGGAATCAATGCTTATGCTTCGACATTCAATTCTGACCTATCTGTTAATAGCATACAACAGTGCTGAATATTTATTTATCAGTCCATCATCATCTATGTCACATTCTGCTCCACTCCAATGCCTAACCCAAGCTATACCTTTTACAAGTACTTTCAAGTGCCAAAAAACAGCTGTGCTTCAAAGATCAAAATTTATTTCAAGGTATGATGCTGATCACCTTAGGAAGCCTTGCAAAATCTCATGCAGAGCTGACTAACTCCCTTAGCTGCAATTTTTTTTCTAAGTGTACACACCTGTTAGAAAATCAAGAAATATTCTTACACATTTATATTATTTATGCAATATAGGGAATGCTATTGAGGAACAGGATAAATTAAGGAAGTCTAATTTCAGAGCAGCTTTCTGATACTATGCAGCAGATCAGCAGTTTCAAACAAATGTGGTAATCTTGACACCATGCCATTGACCAAAACAGCTGAAAATAAGTCTACAACAGGTTATTAAAATTATACAGCATTTCTTCTAAAAAAAGTATTTTCCATTAGCTATAATTTCTCCAAACAGTAACTTCAAAAAATATAAAATTCAGTCCTGATGTTACACATTCCCTTGTATTATCCTCTGTAGCCACTGAAACTGGATTAGCAATAGGGGTTTTTATAGTGTTTAGCAAATATCTTCCAATCTCCTTCAGAACATCAATTAAGTTATTCTCTGTGGTAATACAGACATTAGCCTTTTGAAATAATATTCAGGTACCAGAGCTCACCTTTCTACAAACTAACCCCGTCTAAATTACAGCTTTGAAATTCACTAGTTGCCACTTCACTAACTTAAGCATAGCTCTTTGCTGTATGCTAAGCCTCATTAGGTGAAAAGAAATCCCCCAAATACAACAGTAAGGAGCAGGGGGTGAACATACACAGAAATGCAGAAATTACCTTCTGAACTCTATTGGTTTTATCTGACACTTGCTTCTGAAGAGTATGATGGATAATCTGACCCAATAAACATATCAGAGATACTCTAAGCCAGACCTAAAGGACAGCACCTCACCACAAATTTGATTGTCTTCCTAATTAAGGATCTTCAAGCCATGCACAGTTACTCTCTCCTCCTTAGGGCAAATTCTTGTACTAGTAAATAAAGGTGTCTTTTCTGCAAAGTACACTAAAATTATTTGCTAAAAACATTCAAACTTCAGCGCTATGAATTGTCCCAAAAAGAACAAACTGAGTTAAAAATACAGAATATTTAGATTTAACTCAGAATGTTCCTTGTCTTTTATGTTTTCACTACTACTTCTCAAGGCATACAGAAAGGTATTTTTCTTAATTGCTACCTCCTGACACTCCACACCATTAAGATAAGAGCCTATCAGAACAAAAGAGGAAAAACTGGCTTAAAAAGAGCTTGTTTTAGCTTGCACTTGGCATTAAAACAGTTTTTTAAAAAGAAAAAGTATTAAATGCACAACTTCTTCAACTTGAATTTGCCATCCTGAGCGAGTCTATCTGTGACATAAGTGAAGAAATGCAACCAGGAGAATTTTAAGGGAACGATGTGCTTTTCAAAACTTTTAGCTTTTGATCCAAGATCCTGTGTAAGACCCCAGTTAACACATTAAAGGTACTTCAAGACATTACAAAAATACTAAAGACAATACATATCACATCTGTTCAAGCTGCTCCAGGTAAGTCTTCCTTCTCTTAACAGCAGAAAGTGACACCAAAATCTTTAAGGAAGTTATTGTGTTTTGGAGTTATGTAATAAACTCATCTTAAATTCAGGAAAAGCCAGATGGTAGCTAAGGTGCCAGATGAGACACATCACCCCAGCATTATCTCAGGCCACTACAGGCTGGTGAATACAACTGCCAGCTGTCTTTGTAACTCAACAATAAAATTAGGGTCCATTAATATGCAAAAAATAGTTCAAGTTTTCTTCATGTACAGGGACACATTTATTTCAAGTAATTTCATTAAACTGTGGATAAACTTTTACTTCAGTTAAATGCTTCAGAGGTACCATGACACTATGACACGGATGAAAAAAACCTTTTAAGTATAAACAGGGTACCACACATGGGGCACCAAATGTGAAATTATTTTTCTGGAGCTATGCACTCTTTGTCGGGTTGTGGTTATCTTCTTTAAGGAGCCAAGCAGCTAGTAGTTGCTATAAAGCTGTTTATTGCAAAGGCACATTAGGCTCAAAAGGCAAAGAGTCGCAAGTGTTAAAGTCCATATTAAGTTTTGGTTTAGAGTCCCAAATAGAAGCAGAAGCTGCTCCCGAGGGTCCCAGCAGGGCCAATGTTGCTGCAGCAGCTCCTGTCTTCTTTGGGCGATGTTGATGGCGGAGAGAGCACAGGAACAAGAGCAAAAGGCAAAGAAAATTAAGAAGTCCCCCCCCCCCCCATGCATCGATTCTTATAAAGAAACTTCCCAACAAGCTAAAGACACAAACTCGAACTGCTGCTTCTTAAGCTGTATGAATTCTAGTTTCCTAGCACGCCAGGTTACATATAAACTACACATATGTTCTACCTTGTTCTATCTGAAAAATGTAAGCAATATTCTTACTGTAGTTTTATTATGTCTAAAACTATGTTCCTGGAGCCTCCACGGAAACACTGGACTATAGTCTAGTCTAGTCTAGGACTATGTTTTTCAACCTTCACTAGAACTCATACTTCTACTCTGGCATCTGAGACCTTTTATCCACTAAAAGCACTTAAAACTTGTTACAGCCCTACTTTTTCCTATTTTTAAATTCAAGAAGAATTACAGGAAGCTCATAAAGATGTGCAGTGATTTCACCCATCTTTTCCTTTTTTCAGAGTTCGTATCATCAACTTCTACCTTATTATTTAGCTTTCTCTCTACAATACTAAATACAGCTATTCTTCATGTGCATGTGTTCTACATGGCTCACATGTACTCCCACTGCTTTTCCTCACTTCTTTTATACTCTCAGGATAAACAATAAAACCAAGCCTCAAATCAAAACTCTTTAAGGAGAAAAAAAAAAAACACAGAAAAAAAACCCCAGAAAGCAGTTTATATAGCTAAAATATTAACGTAATAAAGAGAAGCGAGAGAGCAAGCATTAGATCGTTAACTCCCAGGAGAATTTCCAGAAGACTGTGTTCACGAGCTCCTGAGTGTGGACAAACCCAAACCCCACGGCACTTACGGGGGTGCCTGGAAAACGCACTCCCCGGAGCCCCGCTCCGGCGAGGAGGCGGCCGCTCGATCTTCGCTTCCCAACGGGAGCCGGGACTTGCCAGTCATTCCGAGGGCTGGAAGGAGGGGCTGGCGGCAACAAATCACTTTCTGCTTCCAGCAGCACGGGCACTTTCTACACCGCGAGAGCGGTCGGGGCCCGGGGGAAGGAGAGTTCGCCGCAAGGCGGGCAGCGGCTCAGCGGCCCCAGGGCACCCGCTGGCCCGGAGCCCCCCCCGGCCCCGCTAGGACAGAGTGCGTGGGGCTGTGTGTACGTTCGAGTGGCGGGAGGGATCCCGGGAACCGCTGGCCGGGATCGGCCGTAGGGATACCCGAACCCCGCGCGCCCGGGCGGGCAGCGGCCTCGCAGCCACGCGGAGGATGCACTTGCCTCCCCTGCTTCCCTCTGTCCCAAGTCCCCCACGCCAGCGGCAAACCCGGTTCGCCGGCGGCAATCCCGGTTCCCGCGGCCGGAGCGCTACCAGGGCGGGAAGGCGCACGCGGGACTCCCGGGGACACGCGCCCGCCGCCGCTTCCCTTCCCTTTTCCTTCCCCCTCCCCCCGCGCGGCCCTCCCGCACCCACGGGCGGATCCAGCGCCCCAGGCCCCGCCGGGCCGCCTCGCCGCGGAGTTAGCGGCGCCTACAGTAAGCCCTCTCCCCTGGAGCGGCCGCCCTCCCCCATCCTCCTCTCCATACCCCTTTCCTCCTCCTCCTCCCTCGCCACTTCCACCCGGGCCGCTTCTTGTCGTCCCCGTCCCATGTCTTGTCCCCCCTCCCCAATCCCCTCTCCCGCGCTTCCCCCTCCACCTCCCTTCTCCTCCTCCCCAAATCTCCAGGGCGAGGAGCCTCCCCCCCTCCAGCCGGTCCTTACTCGGGCGGTCGCTGCTCGGGCTCGGCCGCGGCGGCCATTTTGAACTTCCGAACTCCTTCGCTGCCGCCGCCGCCGCTGGGAGGGGGCGGGGGGAGACGCGGGGCCGGAAGTGAACCCCGCGCGCGGGGCCGGGGGCGCGGCGGAGGCTCCGCCCCTCCCTCCTCCGTAGGGGGCCGGCGGGAATGGGTCGGGGTGGAGTGGATGAGGCCGGGAGTCAGCGGGGTTGGGTGACCCATTGGGAGGGAGCTCTCCGCCGTGAGGGCCCCGAGACACCGGAACACGTTTCCCAGAGAAGTTGTGGATGCCCTATCCTTGGGAGCGCTCAAGTCTGGTTTGGCCGGTGCTCTGAGCAGCCTGGTCGAGTGGAAGTGTGTCCCTGCGCAGGGCAGGGGGTTGGACATGGGTGATGTTTAAGGTCCCTTCCATCCCGAGCCTGTGTAATGCTGCGATCCTGTTGAAAGGCGTTGCTCCGCTCAGTTAGCCGCTGCAGGCCCGGCGGGGCTGCAGGGACAGGCAGGGTCGGTGCGGTTCGGGCGCGGGGCTGTGTCTGGGCGCCCTGCGCTGGCTCCTGGGCTGGGTGGAGGGCGCAGGTTTCTCACCAGCGTTCTCGCCTTGTAAAATGAGTATGACATTTGAGGTGACTGCTGCCTGCCTCCTAACTGGGAGCTGTTATAAACTTAACCCAGAAATGCCGTGACGTTGCTAAGGTGTGTTTCATTTTTAATTTCAATTTTAGCAGTCATTTATGGCATCGTTCTTCTCATGCAGGGCCCTCACCTCTTTCAGATAATCATAAAATATCCAGACAACCCTAGGGCTGGAATCTGAATCTGGATATCGTTGCTCCCCAAACTTTGGATAAGACACTTGAAATCATGAAGTGGATTTTAACACTTTTGGTTATTGTCTTTTCACAGGTTCGCAGAATATTCTGAGTCGGAACAGATCCACAAGGATTCTCGAGTCCAGCTCTTAAGTAAATGGCCCGTATGGGAATCACACCCACCACCTTGGTGTTATCAGCACCATGTTGTAACCAACAGCAACTACAGAATACTAACAAATTTAACTACAAATACCAATGTGTTCTGTCAGTGAACCCGCACATCACCGTGAGGACATTGCGACATCCCAGCTGTATGCTGCTTTGCTTGAGGATTTTTGAAGCCCAGATTGCCTGGTCTGGTGGAAACATTTCTAGAGGAGACACACAGGTGCAAACTCTGCCATTTCACAAGCAGGATTAAAAGTAAGATCAGGATACACCTGGCTCAAATGCATGAAACTGATACGGTGTGTCAAATTTCAGGTTGCCCTGAAATGGACCAAGGTAAAATGAGTTATATAGAGTTGGAGATGAAAAGAATGAAAATGAAGAAAATCTTGCAAACAATTGCTGTCTTGTTGCCTGCGTATCAGATGCCTTAAAATAAGAGTCTTTCCTGTTGTGACATGAGCCCAAGCGTAATCCTCATGCGTCTCACTCGTGTGAAATGAACACCTTGTTTGGAGAAGTAGCAGCTTATTTTCAACTTTAGGAGCCCTTCAGTGCTGACTTCTCTTCCATATTCCAAGAGAGAGGACAGATAAGACCAGTCTATGCCTCTTAGTTTCTGTCACATTTCCAGCGTTATAACCCAGACATTTGCTGGGGAAATGAAAAGCCCCTAAGGCTCAATCGAGGTGTAAACATCATAGGAAGATCAGTTGAAAGCTGGATCTAAAGGCTCAACTCACCCTGTGGAAGATGCTTGTGCCTTAAAGCAGGGTTCTGAGAGAAAGCAACATTTCTGAATGTGTGGAGTGTAGCAGTAGAGCTGAAGGATGCTGAGAAAAATCCATTTAAAGGATCATGATGTGGATCACGGCTTTAAATGTGTTTATTGTCACATGACTGAGTAGATCTTAATGGAAAATCATTGAAAATCACACATGTGGTTGAAAGAAACCTTCCAGTGCTTCATCTATGAATGTCTTTCATTTTTATCTCACTTTATAAAGCGCCCGCTTAAGTTTCTGGAAAATGCACAGAAACAGCCATCAGAGGAAACTTCATCTCAGTGCACATCATCTGAAACTGAGCAGATAAGCAATATTCATGTAGCTTGCTTGGCACTATCTGGGTGTGGTTATGTGCCCGCACAGTGATTTCACCAGTAAGTCAGGTTTTATTTTTTGCTCTAATCCCTATTTGCCTCCTCAACTTAAACTTATCACTGCAAATAACTTTCTTTGGTCAATGCAAAATTTACTGGAGCCTTTCAGTATTAACTGTAAATGCTATCATCAGAAGCTGCTGTAAAACATTTTCATGGTGGTTTGAGCAAAGAAAACATAAGAACTGTAAAAATTCTAAAAGTGTGTTGTTGACATTTTGGTGATGTTCATCTGCAAAATCCTGTCTCATTTCGTATTTTAAATATTTTTTGAGTAGTTGACCATCATATTCTAACAATTTCAATATTAGTAGCTTTTTGATGATTCTTAACATTACTGTGAAGGTACTTCTATCAAGGTAAATATGAATGCCTTTTATCTTTACATTTTGTGATATTTCCAGTAGGTAAATATTATCTTTATTTATAACTGAAAGACCTTGACAAGCATAATCTGTCTCATAAATCACAAAAGGACTTCGTTCCAGTATTCTAGTTATGTTCCTCTTTGCATTAGCTACAAATGTCACTTTTGTACCAATTATGCTATTTCCTCATTGCTTAAAGAATGCTTCTGTTAGTAATTTCAAGTGCTTTGCTCTCCATAAGACTATGAACTTAGCACTCACCTTCATGTCTGTAGGTAAAAATCTTGAATGGTTGTGTACAAAGCTAGTCTGGGCATTTTTCTGTTTAACCATTCAGTACTGCAGGTGGTTGCAGTGATTAATTAATTAATTGATTTTAGCAAGGTTTCCCTGGCTACTGTGATAAAAACCAAATTCTTGCTTCATGGTTTGAAATACTGCTTTGGTTCTGATTTCTCAGTATGCCCGAGTGAAAAAACATGTAATTGTGAAATAAACTCACAGGTGTGCTGTGGAGTTTTTGGCAGCGTTCAGGTAAGGGAATGGATAAGGTTAGGAATGTGAGGGAATGTGGTATGACAGGGCATCCTGTGGCTGTGGCCAGGCATCTGTGTCATGATGTAGAGTTTAGATTAGATTATGAAGGGGCTTCTTTGAAAGGTTTAGATTGGATTATGTGTTGTGCCATCTAGTTTTGATGCCTTTGTTGTCTTTGGGCTTGTTCTGAGGCTTTTACTGCTTGACAGGGCAGGAGATAGAATTTTTTAAAAGGTTATAGCAGAATTTCTGGAGGAAAAGTAATTGAGGAAACGGTAATTTTTAGAACTAAAATCAAAACAGTGTCTCCTTAATTGTGACTAAGCCAAGAATAAGTCTGCAGTCCAATATAACTTTTTTTCTAAGGGGGTAGAAAGGAAAGACACATGGAAAGACAATTGAAATTCACAGTATTTTAAAATAGAGATGAATATAGCAGTGAAAAGATTAATGAGTGCTTATACAAACTATTGATTTTTCAAGTGAAAGGAGAACTGCTTTTTATTAACAAATCATAAATTGTTTCTTGAATGAGTAATTTCATTCCTCTTGGGTAGGAGGCGTGGGGATCAAAAGTCCATCTTCCTTACAACTGTAGTGAGAAAACTGGGACTGAGTTTTCTGAGATGCTCTTTTGACAATTTCCATTATGTCTGGGGGCAATGCATTCTGATGATTATAACTTACTATTCATTGTTATGTTAAATGCAGAAAGTTTACTTAATTTTAGCTTCCTAGTGAAAAAATGTAATAGGTTAAATACTTAACAAATTTTAAGATCTTGGTAGTATTGTGGAATTGTAAATATTTTATATTTTTTTCTGAACATTGCTTACATTTTTGTGATAAATGTGAGCAAAGGAAACCTTTCTAAATATTTATTTAACACCATGCTAATTTCTATACATTTTTGAGGTGCAGAAGAAACAATAAAGTAAGTAGAAATCTTCAACTTGCTAATGTTTTTCAGATGTTTCATTCCATTAAAGGATGTTTTACCGTAAAATTGTAGGGAGCTGTTGTCTGCTGGTTTATTGTGCTTGTGGAACTGATACAGTGAGAGCCTTCCTGCTGGCTATGGGGATGGTTTTTGAAATAGTTTTAAACACAGCTTCTTAGCATTAAGCTTGTGTTTAACTTAGTGTCAAGTTCTCACTGTAATTGCTAACGTTATTTGGGGCAGTATGTTTGCTGTAGCTTTTAGCCTATGTGAAAGCCTAACTGGTTAGTGAAAAACAATGTACCAGTTGAATCTTAAATCTTAAAAAAAGAATTCAGAAATTGCTGCGAAGTTGAGTGATTTTATGTTAAAACCTTTACAAGGAAGAGTTAGTGGTCTCCACTGCATTTCCCTTTAAACATAAGTCCTCTGTGCAAAACCTGCAACCTACTACTACTGCTTTCTCCAGACCAAATTTCGACTGTCAGCAGATGTGCTTAGAATAAAACGGGCATGTGAAGTATATTGTGTCTGCCACTAAATAATCCTTGGAAGCTTGGGTATTCTGAAGTATCTGTTCCTTCAATAATTTTCCTATGCTCCATAATTCACAACAAAATAATTCCACTGCAGGTGCGTATTTTTCTAACTTATTTTTATTTTTGGTTTGAAATCTTTGAGAGCTCCTTGTTATCATGTTTTGATTTGTTTTGTTTTTTTTTTCTTTTTTGACATTGGGAGTGCACTAACCATTCTTAGAGCTGAGCTAACCTTGGATTTGCTATCAGAATCCCCATGTTCAAATTATCAATAATTTGATAATCGGTAATTGCTCTTTCTTCTTAAATGCTGTGCATCTCAGCCAAATTCAGCCTCGTATTGCTTAAATGACCACAAAATACTTAAAAACTACATAGGAGTTAAGTCTGAACATTTATGTTAATAACTCTAATGTGCATAAATATCTTTCTTGTATTTTAAATTAATGCATTTGCTCTGGTTTTAAGCTACCGTAACAAACCGTGGCTTTTAATACAACTAAGCAATGGATCAAGGTCTGCAAGCATCTGTGCAAGCACAAGTACTGTTTCTAACTGTACTGAATGCGTGTTGGGGATTGGGTTTTTCCCTTTCCTCTCTATGGAATTTTCCCACTGACATGCTAGGGAAGCCCTGATGTCTAGGCTCTAGCACTGATGGCTAGTGACAGGGAAAAGTGGGAAAAAAACACAAGATCAGCAGTAAGTAAAGGGAGGGGGAGGCACTTGCCCTGTTCGCTCATGGAGTCAGAGGAGGACGGTCACTGCTGCTGCTGCTATCCCATCCCTGCCATCCCAGCACCAGGAGCCACCTTTTCTGCTGTTGGATCCTGCACTGCTGCCTTCTCGCTTCAGCCTGCTATCCCCACACACCCTGCTGAGCATCGGGACCCACACAGTGAGCAAAGGTCTCTCCTCCATCCCTTTCCCACCCGGGACAGCGCTGCCATCCCCCCCATCCCTCCTGCAGCTCCCAGGGACCTGCCCCTGCCCAGCAGCGGTACCTGCAGCACAGGGAAGGGTGACTGCGGCCAAAAAGGACTGGGACTGGGATACTGCTCTGTTTGGTGCTGATTTCATAGCTGTTGGTGTTTTGTTTGTCTTGTTAGATATACTAGTAAAGAACTGTTATTCCTATCCCCATATCTTTGCCTGAGGCCCCCTTAATTTCAGAATTACACTAATTCACAGAGAGGGGTTTATTAGCTCCGTTTCAAGAGAGGACCCTGCTGTTCCCTAGCACACACCTCTCTTTTCAAACGTGGACAATGCAAGGTGTGAGTCTTTTTGCAGTTATTTTTTTTTTTTTCCCCTTTTGGTGCTTAATGCAAGTGTACATACAAGTAAATTTGTTTTAATTGATTGAAGAAGGCTTTAAAACTCATTAAGATAGATTAGAACAGTGGTTTGAAGGGCAGGGAGAAAGGATTAGGGACCTCATAGAGTTTGCTTGAAGGCACTAAACAAGGATCCCCATCTTTCCAAGGCAGTAGGTGGGCTGGGATGTGTCAGCTGCATTGAGCTTGCAGCTGAGAAGCTCTGACCTAGGTAGAAGAGAAAAGGCAACGTTCAATGCAGGAAATCTGATGGCAGGACGGGTTCTGCATACTTCTTAGGTTGATTTGAGCTTCTGATGGGCTCATTTTGGCAACTGATACTTGCTTGGTTAGATAACTAGCTGTTAGTTTAAAAGGAAATTCTGCCTTAAGTTAGTAGCAGCAAGTCTATCTTCCTTGGTCAAATGTTGCTTAATCTCAGTGAAGCTTTATTTCCATCTGCAAGAGCTAGAGATCCTTGCTTCATACAAAGAATACTCTATTACCTTATCATTTTGTTGTTTGCTGTCTTACTGAACTGGGGATGAGGATATGATACTGCTGACAGTGTCAAAGCTGAAGGATGCTTCACGTCTGAAGCTTTTCTGGCTTTAACTTTGTGTCAATGTGACTGGAGTAACATCAGAACTGTAATACTCTTCATGATAACCATCCAGGTTCAATATTCAATGTAGATCTGTTTTGACTCAGTCTCTTGCTGATTCCTTTTTGGACATTTAATGATGTCAGATGTGCAAATCAACCCAAACGATTCAGCTTATTTTCTAGAATGCATATGGGGAAAACTTTCTGTTCATAATGTTTTCAAGTGGAACCTGCAAGACTGTGAATACCTTTTAATTTAAAAGTCCTAATAGTCCATGACTTGAAGGAAATACAAGAGCATTTTTCAGGTGGTGTCTTCTGTTAGGCTGAAAGGCCCCACTCCTGATGGAAAAATCTGTTGAGATTTGGCCTTTTCAGTGTCTCTGAAAAATGCAGTGAGCAATGAAAATACCTTACTGAAGGAAGCTAATTGTCACAGGCTGTTTTAGGGAGACAGGTACAGGAACTAGGAAAACTTGCCAGTTTACTTTGGTGCCTGGCTTGCAAAGTTTTTTAATTATTTTGTAGACAGCGTATAAAAGATGTTGGATTCTGAACACCAGTGGGGCTGGAAAACCTGTGAGCTGTTACCAGAGATAAAAGATGAGATGAGGACATGAACTTAAGCAGAATTTGGCATATTGGGAAAAGTGATAATAGGTCATGGCAAAGTGGGCAAATAGTAAAATAATGGGGCGTCTCAGAAAATGAGGATAACTTGGGCCACAGTTTGGTCTGAAGTGGACAGAAGGATTTAGTCTCAGACATGTGAACCAGCATTAAAATAATAGGGTACACAATCACTTCGATTTTCTTTTGCTTCCATTACTCAAATGACAATTAGTTCAAGTATTCAGAGGGGTTTGGTGTGTATATATGTATATATGTGTATATATATATATATAATTCCCCATTGTGAAACCTGGCATTAATGTTTTAACTTCTTAGATATTTTGATGGCAAAAATGAAAACTTAAACTTTTCAAGTGTTGAAATGAAAGCAAAACCATCACCATAAAAAAATTAGAAAAATAAATTAAGATTATTCTCAATACAGGTCAGAAAGTCAAGCAGTCATCTGTGTGGGTAGGTGCATTTGCAAAATCAATATCTTCAGTTGCCTGATTTGCCTGTATACAAATTTCTGCTCCCAGTGATCCTTTTGAAATTCAGTGTGTAGAATGGGTGGTGCTTCATTAGCCTCACTTTAGAGAGCAGAGTAGATACACAAAAAACAATGAGATTAAGGTTACCTTGGTAACTTTGATTTTGGCAGTTCAGCTTTAATTTTGGCAATACCTAATTTTTATTTCTTGTCTTAGCAACCTTAATGTGTTGGGACTTCGTTTGATTTTTTTAATACAGGTTTTATTTTATGTTGTGGGAAATACATTGGGAATTTAATATACTAAAATAAATAACCAGAAATGCTGTCTTCTTTAGCAGTATGTATTGCTGTATGTTCTGAGTTATGTTACTATACATCATGTGTGTGCTATACAGTACATGGCTGTATAAAAGTTCACATATTTTTTCCTTAGGTCCTGTAACATACAGACTCTTCATGGCTTCAGCTCCATCACAACATCCTTTCCTGTGTTCATGGTGTCTTGACTGAGCCACACTGGTGTACACTGAATTGGAGAGTCAGGTAAGTGTTTATTTTTGCTTGAATACAGCAAATGAAAAAAGCAATAAGATTCTTAAATATTTTTTAATCTGTACATGGTCACAAAACTGGCAATTTATCCTCCCTTTTCTCTTAGTCACTAGAGACTCTATAATCCAGCAGTATTTCTAATGTGATGCTTGCCATGTCATCACGTTAAAAGGAATGGGCAATTTAATAAATAGGGCTTAGTGACACTAGATGAGGAAAGAAGTCTGACTTTTTTCTTTCTGTAAACAGTGGTCTGCTGAAATGTCTCACATTATCAAGTTCTGCTTTTTACAAATTGTCTTCAGAGTCGGTACAACTGTTTTGAGATTTATTTATATAACAACATCAGCCTTTAGAGCTTGTTTGTAAGCTTTTGGGAGGGTGGTGAAAGGACAATATATTTTGGTAGTTTGTTGCTCATACAAAAGCAGTTGTATGCAAACTATGTCATAACCAAACAAATTGAGTCAAATGAAGTTTTTCTGTGCCAAATGATACTTGCATGGTTGAAGGTATTTAATTTACTCTGAAACAAACCCTGGGTATCTTCTCAATCATGTAATGGGCTTTCCCCCCCCCCCAATTTTACAAAGTATGGTATATATTTTAAAGTGTATGCAGCACTGTTTTTCTTAAGGTTATACCTTAGTTTGACATTTCACTGATCTTTGTATTAGTTTTAACAACATAATTAGCATTTTATGTTATTTTAACAACTTTTGGATATTCATAACACAATGAAAGCCAATCAATTCCTTGCAGCATAGTAGTTGTATTATGTAAAAGGTTTGGTTGTTCTTTATCTGCATGTGTTATGATCACAAGAAGTTTACCTGAGGAAACTTAAAAAAGACAGGAACATTAGCAATGTGTATTGTAGGATAAAGGTTTTATATGATAAATACATTGTAATCTGATAAAACAAAGGGGTTCAAGTCAAATGAGAAACGTGAAAATCATGTTTCTCCTTCCTGCATTGTCACTTAACAAAAAAGGGGGGGGGAATATTTATTGTCATGGCAAGTGTGTCAAATGCAGTAGTAACTTTTCAAGTGCTGTCATTTTTATGATTATAATTGTGCTTACCTAATTTTATTTTTATCTTTTCTTGTGCTGATTTAGCAAGGAACTTGAGCAATTTTATAATGCAAATGTGCATCCAATAGTGATAATCTGTACTTTCAAGATGTGTGTGAATAGCAGTTAAGCATTTCTGTACATCACTTGCCTATTCATTATATTTGTGGTATACACAAAAATAAAACAGAGCAGTTCTTTCCTCAAAATTACTGATCTCTAACTTGCAACTGATTTTGCCCTACAGGTTAAAAAAACCCCAAACAACACAACAAATGAACAAACAAAAACCAGCTCAAGCAAATTACTTTTCTTGAGAAGCTCTATTTTATGTGTTTCACAAACAGCACAGAATGAGGAGCAAGGTTTGTTTTCTCTACAATTTTGTATCACCTGAAAGTTTCATATCTCAGATTTTTTTTAAAGTCTTTCCATCACTGATGGCATTGTGAAATATTGGTATGGTGTATTTTGGGTTTCTTTTAGAATTAGTTTACTTAGCTTATTTCTTAAATGACAATCCAGAGAAGAGTTGAAGGAGCATATGGAAAACTACAGAACTGCTACTGCCCTTTTGTCTTCATTTCAGGGTCAGGTATTCAGAACCAGACATCAATTGAGTGGACATCAAAAACAAATCCATCATGAGGAAACTACAAACCCAGAAGTGAAAGAGAGGAAGAGAAGAGAGAAGCCTGAGGATAATCCTGTGTGTTTCAACACAAGAACAACTTGAAAGAAGGATTTGAGCTAATTTAAATGCAGTATGTACAGTAGGTACGATCTGTATTATAGCAAAACTTGCTATTTTGTTTCTTAATTGCAGAATATTTGGTAATCTGGAACATTTATTTATTTGCTGATTTACTTACGTATTTTTATACAAAAGTTGCTCTTAGCCTGAACAAAAATAAAAATAGCTGCTTCCTACTTCGTTGTGATAGTCTTTAGAATAAATTAAGCATGTACGGATCAAAAGGTGCAGGTTTTCTGCTTTAGTTTGTAAAAGGTAATAACAAAGTACAGCCACTGAAATAGGCTCTTTCAGGAGCCAAGAGAAATGCTGTGAGTCTTGAAATTCTGCAAGGTAACTAGGTGGAGAAACAGCTTCCTTTGAGTCATGGCTGCATTTTTAAGAAGAATATTAATTGACGCACCAATTTGTAAAAGTGTAAAATTCTACTTGTCTGCACTTGTAAGAGTTCAGACCAAGACTGATCACAAGTGCATCCTTTTTTCCAAAGAGATTTTGAGAAGGCGTTTGATGCTTTCCTGTTCCTCAGAAAAGATGTCTTTTTCTTTGATAAAGAAGATTGTAATCTCTAGCAGCTACCTGTCCGTGAGTTGACACTACAGAATATTCTGATAACTTTTTAAATGTTTAGGTAGAGAAGCTTGGGTACATCTCTTTTTCTAGGTTTTGTTTAAGTATTTGCTTTTAGCTTGGGGTGTTTTCTCGTTTTGTTGTTGTTTGTGGCCATACATGTCTGTTACATTGTCAGAAAACATTTTTACAGTAGTTTAACTAGAGATCACTTTCTTACTTTCACAGTTGTATATCAAATTAATTCAAGTAGTCAAAGATTTTTTTCTCCAAAAGCTTTTTTATCCCCCTGTTTTCTAGGACTTATATAATTGTCTATACTGAATCTGGCTTTCCTCATTTGAAGTTGTTATTGCTCATGTGGAAATAAATACCTGTCTTCTGGGCTTTTTTTAAATTAAGTATTCAGTTAACAAAACTTGTCTCTGTTTGAAGTGTCAGAAGTGTAATGTTAAGCATTTTACATCATTACAACAGTTACTTGTGAACCAGAGGAGTATGACAATCCAAATTTTATATGAGGTTACATATGAAACGTGATGTCTGTTGTATGCACTGCAGCTCTGTTTTGAAAGAAAAATGAGTGTTTATGGACTGGGTCTCTGGAGCTGTCCCTGGAACCACGAAGATTAGGAATTTACGTTAATTTTTCATACCTACATCTGACTTGAGCTTTGCTCGACTTTTGTACAGCAAACTAAACTTCATGTCAACATTGTTCATTTCCTGCAGCCCCCTGACATGCAAACTCATAAAACTGGCATTAGCCATAGTCCCAGCCTGCAGCTGTCTCGTAATTCTTTGCACTGAAGGCCCTGTCTCTGCAGCAGAATGGGATGTGTTGGGAATCACAGCCAGCTCAGTGGTGTGTCCTGTGGCACAGATGGAATAGCTGAAGGCAGAAGGGTGTAAGGATAACCCTGCTGTGCTGAGTGTGACTCTGGGAGCCTGGGCTGTGCCTTGCACAGAGATCAGCGTGCTGGAGCAAGCTGCTTCATTTTCTCTTTGTCCCACAATTGTCTCTCGTTATGCCCAGATTAACAGACGCACATGGGAAGTATCTTTAGAGTCTGTGAATATAGTAAAACTTCAAGGAATACCTTTAAACTGAGAAAGCTCTGCTGTCAGGGGGTTACCAGCAAAGTGTTGGAATTGGGATCTGGAAATCCAGCTGTTTTCCCGGCCGTCCTGTGGCGCTTTGTTTGTTTTCCTCCAGGAGGGGGCAGCAGATGAAAAACATCAGGGGCTGTTTTTGGCTTTTCAAACGCTTTTCCAGTGCCCCTCTGCCTGAGAATCCCAGTTGGGGCTCCATACCGATGGGAGAGTTTAAAATTATGATTCCTGCCTGTTTGCTACAAGGATAGCTGGAAAGTATGACTTGAAAGTATTCATTTTTTTTAGTACTGAGCGGTAGAATTTATTTAGTAAAATCTATCTCAAGTTTATAAAAAGGGCAGTTCTATATTGAGACTTAAGATTTTTATGACTATGGCATTAGCTGTACATATTAAAGGATAAAATAACCGAGCAACCCAACACCACAAGCCTATTAGTTAATGTCAACTAAGTCTTGCTAAATATCTTTCGTACTTATTTTCTCTATTTCAAGTTGCATATTGCAGTTCAAAGTAATGTTCTCACAGCCGTTTTTCTCCCATCATAAAACAAAACTGAGAAAACAGTAAATCTAGTGATACTTTTCATACATGTGTAATTAATGTGCTCATGTACAAGGATGGCTTGTGCATTCTGCTGACAGAGCATGGGAGTTAAAGGCCTCAATTCACAGGCAGTGCTAGTGGTGCTAAACAATATAACCAAAAGTTATTGCCTTATTTCAGCCACAAAGTGCAGTTTTATAATCTAAAATTCTATGGAGGTGGACCATATTACTGATTGCAAGTATACTAGAGTCCTTTTTACAACTGTAGGAAAATAGTGATCATTACCTACCTGTTCATTGTGAATTTCTTGAAAGTGTGTGGCTATAATTCTTTTAAAGTTACAGATCAACTAGTTAACAAAAAACCACAGAGAGAGGGCAGTCCAGCCTTTTTAGCTGCTGAGTTTTATCCAGTCATTTATATAAAGAAAGGAAAACCATAGTGGCTTCTGAGAGTATCAGCTGCCATAAATCAGAGTTCAGAAGCTAAGTGGGAAGAATGAAACTAATTCCTAACAGGGCCAATTCACTGATAGACTTGCCTTGATGATTTTCATTAAAGTTGTGTTGTAATGTATGTGGCACCTTTATGGAGCCTAAAACTTTATCAAGTGACATTACTTTTTTTTTGGTGGTGATTTTCCTCTTTATCCTCTTTAAAGATTACAAATCTTTAAGAGAATAAGAGGAAATAATTTCAAATATTTATTCAGAATAGCACAGCTTGCCTTTCAGAGTTTGCTTTCATCTTGAATCCCACTGTTTAAATCACAGATTTTTCCATATAGGCCCCATGGTTCTACTGAGGTCACTGATTTAGCACCTTCTATGCATCAAACACTTCAACCATTCCCCTGAGTATTTAAGTTCCCTCATGCAAGTTGAGGGCTTTTATTCTTTGAGCAATATAAGCTTTATTTTTCTTGTGCAGGAAAGATCCACACAAATAACTGAGGATTAAATTCCATTTTGCCTTTTTCTTGTTTTGAATACTGCTGCATAAAATAACAACTGCCTGATTCACTTTTGCATTGTGGAGTAATTAGCAAGAAGACTTTTACCAGTAGATGTCTTGAGTATAAACTAATTCCATAGTATTCTAAAATACTTCATTTTCAGAATAGCTGGACTTGAATTGCCTTCACAAATACATAATGAAAATATCTCTGATTTCCTTATAGAGTGTTTAAAGAATGAGTAATCCTGTTAATTACATCTAATATATGAATGCAGTACATGTATTTGGGAATAGTATTTATTCAGTTATTAATTATTTACAGTGTGTTTTGAAAGGATGTTGTTTCCTTTCATGCTGACTGCTGGTCCGTAGTCTGGATAGATGTGTAAGCACTTTTTAAACCTGCTATAGTTGGTTTTCATAGGACAAGAATTTTAAACTTCTGTGCTTGTCTCTCTCTTTGAAATTATTGTATGTTAAAGATGTGACTTTACAGCATTAAGTACTTGTGTTTGAATGTGTGAAGAGCCAGTGCTTCCTCTGTTGTTCCTGAAGTATACTAAGCATGTTGAGGGGGATAATCCAGAAAATCAAGGAATTTGGGATAGCAGATCTGTAATCTGCATCTGCCTTTTCAAATATTTTACAATTTCCCTTCCTTGGAATCTTCTCTTTGTATATTAGCACATATGTAATTTTCATATGGAGTTTTCCCCCCCTTTTAAAATAAATTCCACTTGCAGGCCTGAAAGACTAACAGGTCATATAGCTGAGACAACAATTTCTAGAAAGCTTTGGTGGCCCATTCAAACATCAAACTAGAATATCCCGATATGATCATGTTGCATTATGCACTGTTGGCTGCTAGGAAATTAATTCGACACAGCAAAGAGTGTCATTTTGGGAATATAAATAAATAAATAACTGAGAGACAATAAACTAGTAACTGAAATATTTTATTTGAAACGGGTCTGATAGGAATCTTTGTGCTCTTATCTTTTCCATAGTGTTATCAGTCTTTCCTAACTAATAGCCTTAAATACTCATGACAAAAGGCATTAAAAGCCTAAATTAACACTGTAACTGAGAAACCTAATCCCTTCAGACCACTTACACAGGAAGAATAGATGATGATTTTCCAGCTGTGACAAGGTTCATTTCCTTTTTGACTGGAAGCATTCTTACAGTTAGCTCTGCAGAAACACATGGGAATGCATGCTGGTATCAAAGCCCTTCATTGCCAGCACTGGGAGTAGGGAGCAAGGTCTCTCTGACTGAGCAGGTGCAAACATGTGGATTTGCATGGATGTCCTCTTTGTTTCCACTTATGTAAATTGCTCCGGGAGGGAATAAATGTACTCCACATTTGAGTATTGAGTGCTGTGTAGGAACTATTATTTTGTGACATGAAAAGGATCTCTAGAGGAAAGGGGTATTTTTTCCCTACTGGTAGTTTTCTTTCTTTGTTGAATATGCAAAAACCAAACATTGTGGTACTGATTTTAAAAAACAGGTGAATTTTTAACTGGTGGGGTTTTTATGGCAATTAGGAATATTGATGTCTAAGGATATGTTTGATCCTGGTTTAGAATTTGTGTTCAGATGACATCTCTGTAAAGATATATATACTGCAAAGACAAGGACTGCTTATGTTCCTGGCTTGATAACTGAAAAGGGTGTCTTTGCTAGTTCAGAGGTTTGTGGGCTTTAACCACACCTTTTTTTTTTCTCTTCCGGTACTCCATGGCCAGATTAAAAATAGGAATGTCTTCTCAAAACTTTTAAAATCAGCTTGCACCTATAGGTATATTTGAAGATGAAGGCATGTCATAGAATTGGGTTTCCACCTTGACTATATTCCCTTTCATTTTCTGGAAAGCTCCCTACTTCAGCTTTTTGTTTTGAACTTCGTTGAGCCTCTGTCAGAGGCCCAGTCTCTGTGACTGATAATCTGGTGTTCTTTCTGATTCAACCAAGTGATTTGTTTAAATAGACTTTGCATTGCCATGGTTATAGTAAACCCATCATTCTCATGGGGGAAAAAGAGGCAGTTACATTAGAAATTCTGAATTACACAAAAGTACCTTGTAGCACCGTCTACTTGGAACTGTTGGATCCACTCCATCTTGTTGCTATTTAGAAAGTGAGTCCTTCTTTCTTTCTTCTGAATGGAGCATTTTACAGGATTAGAAAATAAGGTTAAGTGAATGCATAGGATGTAAACAGGCTATGTTGTGTTAAAGCCTTTCTGAAACCTCCTGCTTGGTGCGTGCAGTGAGTGGGTGGACAGGACAGTGGGAGCCAATTCCATTCTTGTGATAGCACTTAAATGAAACATTCAAGAGAACTCTTCCTATGGGACCTGGCAGCATAATGGATAGGGAATATCCACCTTTGTCCGCAGTGGCAAAATTAACTTTCCACTGAGTTGAAGAAACAAAATACTCTTACAGTCACTTGTCAGGAGTGCGGCGCTCCAACACTTGAGTGCCGTGGGTGGTGCTGCGTTCCGCAGTGTTGGAGCCGTGGCATCACACATGGTGGCACGGGAGAGTAGGCAGATGTCTGGCAGGAAACCCGGCTGTGAAGGGGGCTGATAGACGTCTCGTGCTACTGGGACAGATGGCTCTCAATCTCTGTGGTAGCAAGTGTGCCGTGTCTTCAGGGAAAGACATTTCCTCTATTAAATATTCTTCACTTATGTGGAAGCCAACTGACAGGGCTTCAGAATTTACAGGAGAAGGAGAGTGATGGACAAAACAACTTCTAATGGGAAGCTGACTGGGCAGTGTGGCCAGGCACTCTTAATGGTGTTTAGGTGCATAAGTGAACAAGGGTCCAAACCCCTGCAAAATACATTAAACTCTTGCAAAAAAGGCAGTCACTGCCTGGAATAACAATTGCAAATCTAGAACTGTGTCCTATTCCTTATTTTGCTGCTATGTGACCCGCAGCAAACACATGTAACTAGATTTAGGAAGCTACTTATTACCTATGAAAATGCAAATTACTACCTTGACAGCTGCTGATGAACATGATGTCAGCCTCTTCCTGTTCATTTCCCCATTGACATTTGGAGGTAAACCTAAAAAATCTTGGCTATGCAGTGGTCACACAATGCATTAATGCTTGAAAGATAACAGTAGCAGAACTGGTACAGGAGACATACTTGTAATAATGCTGACAAGAAATTATGTCTTGAGGAGAATTGTTACTATACCAGGGTTGGTTTTAGGCTTAGATTCTTAAAATATGTTCACTTTTCATTATTTTTTAAAAATTCAAATGTTTTCATTGGTATTTTTAATTTTGGGACGTAAAAATGAAAATAGGTTTGCTTATGTGGGGCTTGTCCTCTATTCAACCCTGACCATTCTGTGATTGTGCTGCATTTTTCAGTCTGTGCTTTCTTCCTGATTAGGTTTATTTCAGATTCTCCACTGTAAGACTAATATTTCAGAATTTTCATTCAAATATGAAATTAAACATTGTAAATTTGTAAATTGGATTTTGTCAGTGGGAATGTAAATTAAAGGGGTGGCCTGTCTTTTAAGAACATACTCTCCATATTTCTGTTTTTGAAAGTCATTCTTTTCCTTTGTATTTGTGACCTAAATGTTCTCCTTGATGGCTTTACAGAAAATTCTTTTGTGTGTTCTCTTCATGAAGTTAAAATTATTTTACCTTAATGTAATTTGCTTTTGCTTTTTGAAAATTTCCTGTTCTGTTACATTTCCACTTTCTGGAATTTGTTTGGTTTTAATTGGTGACATAGAACACACTTGAAGTTGCCCCTCTGAACTTTGATTCAGAGAAAAAGATCGAAACTGAATTTGGAAATGGTTCTGGCCAATCTGTCTTGGTTAAACATATGGTTGAAGCCAAATTTAGATACAGTAGGTCTGCTACTGGTAAAACAGACTGCAACCTTTAATTCCCCAGAGCAGTGTCTAAGATCATGCTTCATTAGCAACAGGATCATGTGAAAGGTGAGCTGTGGCTTGGAGGACGTGCTGAAAATGCTGATCCCCTGATACTCTTCTGAATTTCCCACACACACTTGATGTTTGCCTGAAGATACAACATCCTTCCTATTTGCTTTTCATTTGTTGATAGGCGAGAAGCTTTTCAGATATGAGCTCTGCTCTTGAGCCACTGCGGTGGCACTTGCAAACATGTGCAAGTGAGAGGCCCTACAAATGTTGGTTCTGCTCATAGAGTTGGTAAGTGTCAATAATCCCTTTGTCAGACAAATTCTGTGAATCTGGTGGCTTTTAAAACAAAATCCCTCTCTTTAAGGTATGCACTCGTACCCAGGTCAAGCTATTTACATATATTACTGTTGGGATCTTGTCTCTGCGCAGGCTTTTTTTGCTTAAGGGAATTGCATTCTGGCTCTTCTTTACAGCTCTCTCTATGTTTTACTACCACGTAGACCCTGCTGGAACATGTGTGGAACACTAATGGGATAAATACAAAAATATCCAGTAGGTGACAGTATCAGAGCATGTGTGTGAAAGGGTGCTGGGACAAGTGGTAGTAACTTACATAAAAAACCAAAAACGTGTTTGTTCACTAATTTTATGTCTTAACTTGGTGATTTAGGTTCACCACGCAGCCTTTTTCACTGATTTTTTTTCTTGCAGCTTTGCTTGTTGTGTTTTGGTTCCAGCGCCCCGCCCCACTCCCACGGATTGAGGAAATGATCGCATTCTTGATAGCGCTAAACACGCCTCATTTTGCAGTGTTGGCAGGGCATGTTTATGTGATGAGTGGGGGCATTAGCTGGTCTTAGTAAAGCCAAAATACATGTTCCAGGTATGTACTTAGCAGCCTTAGCGGATGTTTTAGTGCTCAATTCATGTGTGTTCAACCTCTTTATACTAAATAAAGTATTCTTTGCTTCGGGTTGTTTTGAGGTTTTTTTTTTTCCTAAAGCTGAAATATTTAAACTAAGATAAGTTAATGTCCAAGTTCTATGCAGTGGTTGGTGAAGGCTTGTTATGTAACAAAAATATAAAAAGCTTAGTCTAATCTGGTCCTTTAGTTCTCATGATAATGGTAGTTCTGATTACAAAACCAGTGCTCTGTTTGGAGAGTCTTGATGCCTGAACTGAAATCTGGAAATGCATTTATCAAAACTGATAAAATACCTTGAGCTTAAAGTAAGTTCCTTCTTCACCATGGTCTTTTCAATATCTCATAATGAAATTACAGGCCAAAACACTTTTGCCTAGCTTTTGTGGCAGGTGTGCAAAAATGCAGAATTGTAAACATTATCCAAATGTTGTAACAAAAAATGAAGGAAACTTATATAATGGAATGATGACTTACTGACCTTATTACAACTATTCCTTAGTAATTGGATACAACTTAATGTCAGGGACCCTTACTCTTTAAGTCCCGTGCTACTAAAAATCCTTTTAAAAGGAAATCATGCTGTAATATTTGTCATGATATTTTGTCTCTTTTTGCAGTATTACTTTAGAAGCATATATTTTTTCATTTACTTGTAATAAATCAGTCCTTCTTACAGGGACCAACTATTTGCAACTATTTGCTTGCAAATTGTCAATGTGCCTCCTTCCACCAGCCTGCTTTGCCTTGTTAGCTGCATGTTAGCCATCGTGGTACTCTAAGTACTTGCATGCTCCACTGTGAAACTGGTTCCATTGGAAATTAATGGAATTTTTCTTTAATAAGTCAGAAACTTATAATGACGGTCTAGGAGATCAGGAAGTGAGTAATTTAACTAGTGTTCATTAGAGTAAACAGTAACACAGTCTAAACTACTCTTTTGTTGTATGTGAAATCTGTACTTAAAAAATATTTAGTTCCTATCTGCATAAAGTTCGTGACCTAAATAGTTAGGATGTTTGAAAAGGCCACTTGTGAAAGAGTTTGCCTGAATTGGGTAAATAGAGCTAAGGTTTTGTTGTGTTGGGGTTTTTTTCTTAAATAGATTATTTCTGGTCTGTGTCGGGCTTAAGATTTTTAAGCACAGTAGAATGTAACACTCTCTACTTCTGAAATTGTATCAAAAATACAATAAAATGTAAGAGTACTAAAGAAGAAAAAAAATAAAAAGAGAGAAAAATCTAGACAAACCCAACCCAGTCTCCAGGCATGTACTTTGCACCCACACAGAACCCACTGACTGATTCAGTGGGCTGTGTTCAAAGGTGAGGTGTAAAGAGCAGAAATAACATGCAGATCTGAGTGTAAGCAAGACTGAGGATGGCATAACTGCAGTGATGAAATATACTGAAAAGTGTAATCTCTAAACCTATACAGTATTCTCATAGTTAATGAATAAATATAAATAGTTTATTGATACTCAGAGAAGAGTGCATTTCTGTGTGTGCTGATACTTGGATATATGTGTGTGAGTATTTAACTGGGCTTTTCACAACAGTCTTTCACTTCAAGGCTTTTGTCTTACCAAGAGCTTAGAGCTGTGTGGAAGATGGGGCGTAAATTTGCTTGAGCTATTTGCCATACTTAGTGACTTGGAAGAGGCAGATGACTGCTTCTGATGACTCAGAATCCGACAGGTTCACATTTTTTGTAGCTTTGCTGTCAGACTACAAGATTTCCTGAAAGTTGTGTGTTCCTGATCATAGTAGAGATAGTGAGGATTCTGTGCTGCTTTAATAATAATGTATGGGAAAATGTTTCATCTTTTGTATAAACCTTATCTTGAAAATTGATTTTTTTTTCCTTTGCTAGATCAGCCAATTGAATATTTTATGAAGTATGAAGGAAAAGGAGGGTTAAGATACACTTTCCTATTAAGCATACTTGTAAGGAAGTCTAGGGGTTTTTTGCCATTTGTATCCATGTAACAACACCACCACCCAAGTACCACTACTCCAAATAGAGAAAACCCATGAATATTAGCATCACCTGCTTTGAGGTTTTTAAACCAGTATGGTATATACATCAGTCTAAAAAATTAGTATTAGCCAACTTAATTGTTTAATCCGACCTCTCTGTGGGTCCCCTTCTGTGCTCTTAGAGAATGATGGGCATTCCTACAAGACACCCTAATTTCATATAAGACATCACTTAAATGTGCGGACCAATTCACTTGTTAGGATTACTTACTGCCTGCCTACAGTTAACTTTACAGGGGAAATCTAGAAGATAATACACCTGTTTGCTAACAGTATGTAGGATGAATTCTCTTGTAGGTGATTGTTTCAGTATCTTACCTTGTAGGTCTGCAGAGTGCTGCCAAAATAAATGGATCCTCAGTATTTGTTGAATGGAAACCTTAAATTCAGAGAAGCTTATGTTAAAAATCGATAAGTTTTGGAGTCTTACTGTTTAATGTAAGGTCACAAGTGCTAAGACTAGTCAAGTCAAAGACTGGATTTTCTTGTAGCCTGTGTACAGCTGTATTCTTGGGTGGTCTTGCAGAAGGAAAATGCCAGAACCTGAAGGTGTAGGTTCTAGATTTGGTATTTCCTGAATCTGAAAGAACTGTGGTTTTGATTAATATCAGATAATCAGATGGCACTGTCTCAGGGCAGGATTTTGACCCATTGTAAATGCGTGACAAATATCTCATTTTAATATAGAATGAATTACTGACACTATTTATGTTACAGTTAAGTTCTTTATTCTGAGGTATGTCCTTCTGTTGTAATGCAAAATAGGTAGAATAAATGACAAATGCAAGTTCAGAGCAGTTTGCAGCTTTCTCTGCATTGAGCTGGAATTACCTGCACACGTGAATGTGTGTAGCTCTGGTGTAGGTGGTTGCATGCTGGAGCAATTATATCTGGAGGATCTAAACACGTATAGGTTCTGTTAAGACTGAAAAGTAAATTGGGGCACTTCTGTTTGTAGGAGATTAGATTTTTAAAATTTTCTTTGTGGAGGTTTTATTTTTAAAGAATTGATACATCCACAGTCGCACAGCTGAAATAGAAATACTGCTGAAAACATGGTGCAAATGCCACTAACTTACTCCAGTAGTAGGGAAAAAATGGTGAAAGGCATCACCTTGCTTGTGTAGAGGGAGAAGCACTTTAGGTCTAGAATTCCTCACTTGGGAAGACAGCTAAGCTGTCAGTGAAATTGCTCCGGAGAGCTGCTCTGGGCTAGCTCTGCTGCTGGGCGGATCTGGGAGATCTTGCTAGGGATGGCTCATCCCCTGACCCACTGTTTGGCTATTTTGGATTTGTGAGCACTACAGCTTGAGACTGCCAGCCTGCATTTGTGCAGTGCTCATTCACTGCTGCTGATGGTAGTCATCACTTTGACATTTCTGTTTTGTGGCAGCACTCAGAAGAGCTTGGACCTTCACATAGGCTGACATCGCAATGATGATGAGGTGTTTGTCTGTAATTTGTAGTTTTTGCTGCTCTTCTTTCCCTGACAAACAACTTCTCTGAAAATACATTAAGAAATACCACCTGAGTTCAGGAATCTCATTGACCAGTTCCCAGACTATATTTACCCTCAAACCACTTCCTGTGGAACATTAGGTTCTTAAACTTCCACCTAAGCATTCCAGCAAAGAAAGAAGTTGTTGGCATTGTCAGGGTTTTGTGCTGAAAGCCAGGGATTATATGTAAGAAGAGAAGAAATAGTTCTTATGTGGCAATTAAAAGCAGTTAAGAGTGGTCTTTCCAAAATGCTTTGTATGGAGTATGGTACAGGTGGTAACTCCAATGTGCTGAGAGGATTCTGGGGATTTGTCCTGTCCAAAGAGTGAATGTGTTGATTTATGTTCTGGTTACCTCTTGCTGATATCTTCTGCTTACTTACAAATGAAGAGTTTGACATTTCAAGGCAGGGTCAGTTGAAATGTGTCAAAGCTGACAGTGAACCTTACAAGTGGTTTCTTCTTTTCATCTTTCATTTTTAATATAGTCTCTATATAAAACAGTAAATTATTCAAGAAAATATACTGATGCTGTAGCATTCAGTGGAGTAAACAAAATTCAGTAAATTTCTTCATGGTTACTTTTTATAACAAAATGAGTATATTATGTTGAAATAAAAATATGAACTATCAAAATATGATATCAAATGGATTTGACTTAAAAATTCAGTGGCTAAGTATACCTGAATCTTATTTAGCCAAATAGAAATTGCTCTTTAGAATGGTTTTACTCTAGGACTCCACATTTATTATTTGTCTATGGTTTAAAAAACCTATGGGGATAAAAAACCTAGTATCACAACTTTCTGCCAGACAGAAGCACTGTTCTCCGAAACAGAATTGTGAAGAATATACTACTACAACAGGATAAAAGTTTCCTGTCAGGTAAATTGTAGATTCCTTGATTTACAGTAAAATGTTAGTTAGTTATGTGGAGACAAGTTACTGGCAATTTGTAAATAGAATCTCTATGAAAAAATTAAAGAAAAAAAATTTTAGAGAAGAAAATTCTCATGGTGTAAGAAACTGGTAAGCATCCGCAGTCTCCTCTTCCTGTTGTACATTTGGCACAGAAAAGGTTGGAGATGCATACCAAACATGAACACTTGGTCCCTCTTCATCTGGAAGAATAATAGTTGGACATTTGTAACTGAGTACATACAGTATTACTAATGGGAAATGTTTTCTTTCCTTAAAATGTTGCCATGTGAATTGTATTAACTTGTTTGCAGAACAGTCTGATGATTCTTTAACTTGAAATTTCTTGAGTGGTAAGTACTCATTTATGACAACAGTAGTACTTTATTCTGAAGGATTCCAGTGACTTTTCATTGCCTGCTCTGGGGAAATGTTTTGATCCTTGTTGATGTTGGGCCCAGAGGACACTGATGTAATGTGTTGGTGTTTAATAGCGTTTAGCAGTACCAAAGTGATGCGAGGGAGATGTGGGTATGTGGAATTTAATTAAACAAGTTGGAATTCAGCCAAAACTCAGATCAACAATCCCAATCTTGC
Organism: Cinclus cinclus; assembly: GCF_963662255.1. Classification (NCBI taxonomy): domain Eukaryota; kingdom Metazoa; phylum Chordata; class Aves; order Passeriformes; family Cinclidae; genus Cinclus; species Cinclus cinclus. Next base: position 68,368,119 of record NC_085046.1, read on the forward strand.
AAAAAGCACAAGGAGACTTGTAATAGTTGGTAAGTGAACTGAGCTTTCATTTTGGTGTCACCTTGACAATTGTGTTGTAAGCAATCTGCTTTTCTAGGGAATTTATTCAGTAATGTTGTGAAGGATGGTCTGTACCACTTACTAAATTAGTAGTAATGACTACAGATGACTTCTGGCAGCATCCTGCTCTGTTTTTACATCTTTCACATAAGCACCAAGCTCAATCTTAGCATTCGAGAACAGGTAAGAGTAGCTTGGAGTAGCAGAGCTGTAGGTGTAACATGCTGCAGTTGCATGCCCACTAGAATTTTTAATATGCTGGGGTTTTTTTCCCCATTCTTTTTCTCCCTATTCAAGCAGGCTGTATAGTAAGCTTGATAAGTTAATTAGAAAGGGGACCTTGAATACAAAATAAGTGCTCTTTTTCTTTTTTGTGTGTGTTTATTACCCTATTGTAAGTAAGCAGAAGTATTCAGCATTAATTAGTTTACTGAAAAGAGTGACTGCTGATAACAGGTTTTTTATAATTTACAGGTATAATTTATAAAACCACATTCTAATCTGTCCTTTATCCCAGCCCCAGGCAGCATAGTTATTCTGAAGTAAAGTGAAAGATTTTGGTATGTCCTTGTAGGTGATCTTTCAATATGAATATGTCAGGTTCTATCAGCATTATCTCTTTGCACTCTAGAAAAGGAATAAATTTAGATGCAGAAATTAGTAATCCTGACTTATTTCTGGTTTGCTTTGTAAAACGTCTTGGAACAGCAGCCTTTTATCAGAAGTTCACACACTTTGGCATTTTGGGAACAGCTAGTAGTGGAAATCTGCTGTCGCTTTCATGTGTAACTATCATGGAATAATATAAAATATTTTAAATGTACCTTGACCAGTAAGCAATTATTGTCTAGTCCAACTGTCAGGTATAGTAGAAGTCTTCCAGGTCAGCTTCTGACTCCAAGCCAAATTTTTCAAGGAATATCTGAAGTATATTATTTTACTTTATTAGTATGCTTTATTTTCTCTCTGTGTAATCCAGCGAATGGGGATGTGTGTGGTTTTTTGAATGTCAGTTTCTGTGAGTCTGAGGGGAGTCTTAGCTAGGTCTTAAGGTGTTAACTGTGCTTCCTCTTCAACAAACTGGTCCTTGCATTCCCTGTTTTTCCTACTTTGCTGTCATGAAAGACCTTTCATAGAGCAGCAGCTCCACGAAGCGCAGGCTCAGCACAGGTTAAGGGCTGTAGCAGAGTTGACAAAAGACTCTTGTGTTATATTCAGGCAAAGGTTCCACTGCTGTAAATAATGCATGCTTTAATTGGAAACTTCAGATGGAAATATCTGTCTCTAAAGGCTCATTGATTTCAGTATAATCTCTAGGGGCAGAGTCTGCTTACATGCTGAACATGCAACACATTCCCCAAATTTGTGGTTGGCTGTCTTTATCACCACTACCTGCACAAGTGAGCTCCTTCTTATAAATTAAGACAAATGTCATATCTACATAATCATCTGGGAATTTCTATCGCTGTAAATTATAAAAGTTGCATGAAACACCATTAAAAGATGGGGTACCCACTGATGTTGAGAATTCTAGTTTCCTTTTCCCTTGGTCAGTATTAATTGGAGGGTGCACCATACCTATTAAATTTGATTATTAGTAGAGAATTACTTTAGAGGCAGATAATAAATATTCATTTCTTGCCAGATTTTCCTGGGTTTAATCACACTGTGTGTGATGTTAACCACAGGCTTAGGCCTCCATGTACAGCCACAGTGGCTATGCTGATACCTGGTTAATTCATGTATCTGGAACTCTAAGCCCATCCAAAAGGATGGGCACAACTTCTGGTACTATTTTAATTAAATTGATTTAAAACCACACCTTAAGGCCTCTTCTAAACATAACATCCTACTGACTTCACTAAGGGTGTCTGACAGTTACCAAAGTGGTGCCTAAGTGTGGGAATACAGATCTGTGTGAAGGCTAGTAGTTTGCATTGGGCTAGGTTGATGTTTTGCTTTAATTTGGATCCTTTCTGTTTGCATGCATTCATCAGTCTTGTTTTAAACTCTTTTAACAGTGTCAAGATGAATTTTGCAAATTATATTAGTAATTTATGGATATTAAAATACTAAATGAACCTCTGCCACACAGCTTGCAGTATTGTAGAAAAAAGATAAACAGATTAGGGTGGCCAATGTCCTTTTATTGCTGTCCCCTTTGGGCCCCCTAGTCTCCTGTTGTTTGTGGGCAAGCCTGAGCAACTTACAGCTAGAATGCATCTAAGATGTAGAATTTAGGAATACAGTAGGATTTAGGTGTAGAAGTCCTGAGTGATGTGGAATCCTTCCAGAAGTGCCTGAAGGCTGATTTCAGAAAAGGCTGTAAGAACACCCAACCTCTGAGCACCTATAGGAATCCAGTGTTTCAGCGTGGGTGTCTGCTGAGTTACAGGTGAGCCAGGTGCCTGAAAGTGCTGTCCAGAAGATGCTGACATTGAGTAGGGAGCCTTCAATTAAGAGGCAAGGTTTAACATAGGATTGACTTTTTACTCCAGATTTTCAGACTGAAGTACCTCCAGCTGGTCATGATTAACTCATGAACTTTTACCTCTTGTTTGATGGCTGGAATTTCCTTTGACAAGACACAGCCTGGGAAAGTCCTGTTGTTCCTATTTGAATTTATTTGTCTTGGTGAAGATACTGTGTTATGGTTCAGAAGACTTCTTTTTACAGTAAGACAGTGTTTTGTATTTTGAGTTTCCCAAGAGAGTGCAGAAGGATTAAAACTCCTTTTGGAAATGGGATGTATCAAGTGTTCCTATGAAAGTGCTATTTATGCATGAGGAGACCAATTTCTATTTCAGAGAATATTCACTTCTTTTGTATTAAACAGAACAGGATTTGCATCCCATCATTCTGTGTAGCACATCTTAAATGTTATATTGTATAGACTTTCTCTTATTTTTCTAATGCCTAATAGTGACTGAATTAGTCTTTAGCAGTGGTTTCAGATGTTCTTCTAACTTCATGGTCAGAACCCTTCCTTTAAGGGTGGCAGGAAGAGAGTTTTAAAATTTTATCACTGAGGCTTCAAAGTAAGTCTAGGGAACAAATCAGGCAAGGAAAAACAGTTGTGTCTCATGCGTGAGTCTTTTCAAATATACCTGTCCTCTTTAGGAGAGTACTAGAAATAGAGAAGAAAGATAACTTCCTCCTCTTCTTTCCCTAGAAGATTCTTCTTGAAAACAAATTCAGGATAGCTTCAAAAACTTAAAAGGTAGGAAAGAGAACTGGATAGAACTTCTCAAATCTGATTTTTGTTGAAGAACCAATAGTTAATGCTATTATATGTAGTTAACTCTGAATTCTGCAATGCAGAGCATTGTATAAGTACATTATTGTTTTCTGGGTCATAAATATACAGGACTTAGTGGTATACATGATATATACTCTTGGATTGTATTGCACCTAAATCAGTGTTTTTAAACTTCACATTCCTGTTCCAAGGTAATTCTACATACAATGGGAAATCTGAAAGGCCAACAGAAATAAACTGGCTGCAAGCAGAGGAGTGGTGTTGGCAGAAAAGATCTTGAAAATATTTATGGATTGTGTTTACTCATTTACACTGTTTTTTCAAAATAAGCAGCTCCCTGTGGACTCTCAGACACAGAAAACATGTTCTAGGAGATGGCATGTGAAGATGAACCAACAGAGGTAGGGTAGGTGAAAGTCCAACACTGTAAATGTGTATTCAGCATTCTTTTGGGTCATTGCCCTGATAACTCCACACCCTCTGAGTAATATGGTCATGCAGCAGTGACAAGCCACCATAGCCCCGGGAAAGGGAAGCTCTGTTTGTGTTCCCAGCGAGGCATATCTAAAGGTATGCCTGTAAGCTGTTGTTGAAAGTGCTGACTGCATCTAATTGGTGTTAATTTATTCTGGTCTGAATTTTACTGAGTAATAGCAGCTAGCAGGAGCAGAAAATTTTTTCTTCTTTATAGATGTCAATTCAAGTCTTGCTGAAGAACAGAGTGTGCTGCTGTGTTTATTAGTAATTCTTATCCCCGAGGAGAGGGATCTGTAGCACTCCTCTTTTGTGTCATGAAGAATACTTTGGCTGGAATTTTAGTATTCTTGCCAGTATGGGTTGGCAGGAAAGCGTGGCTCCATGTCCTCTCTATCTCTCCGGCGGCCCTGCCACTGGGGTTATTTGTACCAGCAGCCCTTGTCCCAAACCAGATTGCGTAGGTAGTTGTTCCCAGACTTTTGCTCCTGACGCACTTGCTGTAAAACAATGTCTCTCTCTGGCTCCTGGTTTATAGGAGTGGGTGTGTCCAGTGCTAGAAAAGGCCATGCACTGGTAAATAGCTGCCTTACTGTTTCCTTGTCATTGTTCTGCCTTCTTGCGCCAATACAAGGAAGCAACAAGCTAATACAATGTTATAACATAAACCTAAGAAAGCTTTACTTCCTTGGTGCAACTGACTCAAGGCATTTGATTGTTGTCTGAATTTCAGGAATGATGTCTTGGTGGTTGGAATGCCCTTTCTTCCCTTTCCAGCTGCTGTGTGGAGGTGCCTCAGTTGCATCTTCACGTGGCAGCTTTAATTCCTGTTTCCTTAACAGAAAGTGAGTGATGCAGCACACCTTTCCTAGCGTGCAATTAAACCTGCCTTAGTCACTGCTGGTGGAACAGGCAGGAACAGATCACTTGGTAGAAACTGTCTCTAATTAAATTGAGGCAAACATGTCCTGTTAAAGGTTTGAGGAAATCTCTCCAGGCAAAAAAACATGCTTCCTAAGGATGGACTTAACATGGCCTTCCTTGTATTGTACTTTCCTTCCTGTAGATGACAGATACGGTTAAATGCTGGTACTGCTTCTGCAGCCAGTGGCTTTACTCCACACCCTGTTGTAAGGGATCACGCTGGCTGTGACTGATGCTTCCCAACCTGGTCTTGTACTAATTTCAACTTTCCTGGAGCCAGGTATATGATTGACATTTGCAAACTTTAGTGGCCTAAGAAGTAGTGCATTCCATCTAAGCTTAGGTGCTTGTATACTTTCATGAGGCAATGGACACAGTATTTCTTTCCTGAAGTAATCAATCCCATTCTGACTGGGGGGATGGGGTAGCAAGTTGCTTGCTTCCTAGGTGTAGCCACAGCAGGGAGTGTTCTAACAAGTGATCTCTCACTTCTGCAAACACAGCCTTGCAGGAGGATCTGGCAGGGGATCCTTTTCAGTTATATTTTCAGAAAAATTAAGTGCTGTCAATAGTCAAATTGGTTATTAGAATTCTTTTTTACAATCATCTTAAAATTATAATGGTATTTTTAGAAGACTGGTCCCTGCAGTCTTGTGCTCAACATGGAATTTGGCTAAGTAAAAACAGTATTGCCCATCATGTTTTTCTCTACTATGTTTTAGAGAGCTACTCAGACTAAGATTGGTGAAGGAGTCCTGCTGATGGCAGATTTGAAGAAAAAGTAGCACAATATTATAGATCTTAAGGCTAAAAGAGATTATAATTACTAACATCTCCCAGGTAACTTACCTTCTGAGATAAATATGGCCTATATGCTATCTGTAGCCACACCACAAAGTTGCTTTTGTAATAGCCTTAGTTAAGCAATTTCATGAACAGCAAAGCTACTGAAACCTTGTTCCCAAAGTGTGTATATGCCTGTTTCATGTCGTCCCATGAAGACTCTCTGATGTCTAATTTTGTGGGGAATAAGAGATCAGTGAATTAAGAAGATATCTACTGTGTTAGGGGCTGGCTGGGCTGTTTGATATCTTTATTGATGATCCAGATGAGGGGACTGCGTGTACTTGTAGTAAATTCGCAGGCAGCACCAAGTTGGACAGGAGTGTTGATCTGCTGGAGGGTAGGAGGGCCCTGCAGAGAGGATTGATCCAACAGGCTGGATCAATGGGCTGAGACCAACAGTGTACAGTTCAACAAGGGCAAGTCCCAGGTCGTACACTTTGGCCACAACAATTCCATGTGGAGCTACATCTGGCACTGGTGGGGCCACACTTTGAGTAGTCCATCCAGTTTAGAAATCCTCACTACAGGAAAGACATTGAGATGCTGGAGCAAATCCAGAGGAAGACAACAAAGCTGGTGAAGGGACACCATCACAAGTCTGATGAGCAGCAGCTGAGAGAGCTGGGGTTGTTCATCCTGGGGAAAAGGAGACTCAGAGGTGACCTTGTCATTGACTTAAGCCATGCCAGGGAGGTTTAGGTTGGACATTAAGAAGAATTTCTTCTCAGAAAGGGTGAATAGACATTGGAATGGACCACCATTTCCATTCCATGAAGTTGGTGGAGTCACCATCCCTGGAAGTATTTAAGGAAAGACTGGATGTTGACTTTGTGTCATGGTCTATTTGACACAGTGGTGTTCACTCATAGGTTGGACTCAGTGATCTCAGAGGCCTTTTCCAACCTGATGTATTCTCTGTGTGATTCTGTGGTCCTCTCTCTTTTGTCTCTTTTTACATATTATTTAAGCATTTCATATTTTGCAACTCCCTACCTTTTTCTTGAACTTCGTTAGTTTCCACTGGGTTCCAGAATTACTAAGAGGCACTGGACAGACCCGTGTCTAGGTAGAGCACAAAGCCAAGTTTTATTTTCATAGGAAACTTGGCAATAAATTTAGAGTAAGGGGTGTGGTGATGTGGTAAGAGTACTGAGAAATAACTGATTTCATAGTGTAGTTGGCTCCAAAAAGCATAGAAAGGTGCCTGTGTCTGATCTCCCACCTGGCCTGTTCTCTGTAGTCCATTTCACAGAACTGCTAGACAAGAGATGGTTTGTTTTTTATTAAAATACTCATTTTACTAATTTAAACCTAAAAAAAAAAGTTTACTACTTCAGCTCATAATCAGACTTAGCAATGATCACCGTTGAAATGTTGCTACTTTTATTTCTCATTTGGTGTTACTTTCTGCTTTAACTTTTTGCTATTGATTCTTACACTGCATTTCTCTGCTAAGTTGGACAACCCTCTTGAGACTAGCTATTTTTTACAATGAGGTATGTGTGTGTGCTGTAATTGGATCATTCATGATTTTGTTTTTTGATAAATGAAGCACATTGAATTCTTTGGGATCTTGTGATAGGGCATTTTCTCTACCCATCGTATTCTGGCTCTTCACTCTGTAATTAGAATCTGTGTGGTCAATAACAATTTCTAAATTAATTGTCAGGTTCTGGCTATAGTATGCTTTCTAGCTGGCACAGATCCTGCAGAAAGAGAGCAATATCCAGTATCTGCTTTGCATGATAAAAATGCATGATAAAGTAAGGATGGCAGCATCAACTAATTTGTTGGGGTTTTTTTGTGGCTTTTTTTCCTCTGTGGCTGGGAAGATGCTACTTCAGTACAAGCTGTAGAACCAGATAATTTGAAGTTGCATTTTTATATTTATATTTAGTTTTCCTTTTGCAACTCTCGCCTTCATTAGCAAGCATTTGTTGAACCATGCTATTCCTTTGAGATCCTCAAATGCCCTGCTCAAAGCCAAGCACTGCGTGCATTCAGGAAGATGTTGGTCTATCACTACATGTTTCCATTTTTCTCTCTATGAAGAACAATTTAAATTCATTATTGCCAGCTGTTTCTTTCTATGATGTTGTGCTGTTTTTTTCTCATGTGATTAGTGATCCTGATTGATTCAACTCCTTGCCCTTCACAGGGATAGCATCAAGGCTGCTCTGTTATGTTAAATTGCCTGGCAAGCTAGCATCACAAAAGATTTAAAACCGTAAGCAGAAAGAGCATGTGTTTGACCAGATTTTGCTCTTTTATAAATTTCCTCTGAAGGAGTAATTTATTTATTTATTAATTACAATAATAAACAAATGTGATTAACTTTATAGCCTGCCTCAATTTTATCTAGCGTGGTCATATTCTTGTGATTTCCTTGGGTAAATTCTTGCACCAGTTTTGTTTGCTTGCCCCTATCTGACACATGAGAGCATCATCTCACTGATTGCTGAAAACCTCTTGCTCACATGCAGTTTCATGCAGATGCAGTAAAATGCTTAATCCTCACTCTCTGAGGGTGATCAGAAGAGTCAACCATTTCACCTTATGGCTAAACATTAATTACATAGGGTGCACTAGTATCCTTTTTCAGGAAACATTTTAACCTAAAGCAATCAGTAATTAGCGCTGGCAGATCATTTTTCTGTGCTGCTGCAGGGCAAAAACTTGCTGGCTGCAGCTGTCCCTCTACCTGGGTGATGAGTTGTGTAGGTTTAAGACAACACTACTGACAAAATGGATGGGTTGAAAATCAGATTCTTCTGTTGTTACAGAACATCTAGGCTAGAATGAAATGGCAGTGGTTCAAGCTCATGGTAGACAGACCATATGGTCCTTACAGTGAAATGAAGTGGTGTTGCATATGTGTATTGCTAGGCATAAGAACAACAGCTCCAGCTTTCAGAACTGCTGGCAGGAGTCCTACATAGAAGAAATGTTCCCTTCCTCTACCCCTTAAAAGTCATTTAGTAGTGAAGCCAGTGTCTTTGCCTGTCTCATGCTAGAACAAGTTGTATTAGGAAAACATGTCTCTTATAAAGAAGTGGACATCATTAATATATTTCAACTATATATGCAACTAAGTTCTGAAATAATAAGCTAAAATCACCACAAAACTATTAAGTCTGAAATACAGGGCTGCAAAGGATTGCTTGGGTGATTTTGTCTTACCCCTCTTCTCCCAGTAATTAAATGAATGCTGATTAATTTATCAAATTCAATTTTGAGAGTTTGTCATTCTCCTGCCCTGCTGTTCCAGAGCTCTGATTCTCTCCTACCATAATTTTCTAATTCTCACCACAAATTCTAGACTTGCATGGTGATGTCATTAACAGCATTTGAGATTTTTGAGAGAAATACCCAATTGTTTTGTGTCTGGGAGAAGAGTTTGAGATGACAAGTGTGGTTTGACTAAAAAGTTCTGGTTGAAGACCAAGCTGTTGGTGACTTATAGAGCTGCATAGTAGAAATAATATTTTTTCCAGTGTGCAAGTGATGAGTGAGCCAAGTCATCCTCAGGTAGAGGAAGTAAACCCCCAGCCTTCCAGGAAATCTACTTCTAAAGGCTTTTTCCCAGCTTTACAGTTTGCATGGCCCTAATGAGTGACTGAACATACCTGAATTGATCTCTATAGAATAGATCTCTGTAGGAGATTTTCACAAATCCCATTGTCTTTTATGTGGTCCTCTAACTAAATCAGAACAGGGATAAAACAGATAAGCTCTTCTGTGACTCAGGCATGGGTAAGTCAATGGCAATGCAGTCATATGCTAAAGCAAATTGCTCGGTCTGTGGGAGGTGTATCTCTACAGCCTCTACACCCACTCTCACCCCCAATCTCTTATACCCTCTCTTTCATCCTCTGGATCTTTCGCTTCTCTTTTCAGGTCGTGGTGCTATTAGTTCTGGTGCTGTGCTCTGCATACTGGGTATAGGAATTAAGTGTCTCACAGGTTTGCTTTGGCTTTGCTTTCTGAATTCTGACTCCTGGAATTTAGCTGTTTATGTCATTTGCTAAAAACCATAAGGGATTGAGCCATTAGCAATAAGGCATTTCCTCCAATTATTTTAAATTTTCCTTTCACAGAATGCTTTTATGCTCTTAAGCAGAGCATTGTATCTGCATCTACCCTGCCTGAAATGGTGTATTATACTGGCTGCCTTCCAAGAAAGGAAAGAACAATTTAAATACCTCCCTGTGCAGTGACAACAGAAAAATTGGGAACTACTACACAAGTCTGGAAAGTGTGATGGGTCACTGGAAAAGGGTCATATAGCTTAGTGCTGCCACGATAAAAGGGCCCAGTTTTCCTGCTAGCACTTGTGTGTATGAGACAGAGGTAGTAGGAAGCCCACAGAACTAGAAGAAACTAATATCTACCCCAAACTTTGTCACTGATGAGTCTCCCAAGACACTAAGATAAATACAGTGCTGCTAGGAGAGGGTTTAGGACTGTGAGAAATGGCATTGTGTTGTGCAGTTTGAGCACAGTGTCAGTTTTTGAAGTCAGGTCTGCAGCTGATGGAAATCATGACAGTGAAAACAAATGTTAATGCAAATTTCTCTTCTAATCTTTAATTAATTCTTTGGAAATAATATGGCAACAGCAAAAAGCATGAAGCAAAAATCCAAACCCTAAATTAGGCAAAGAAACCCACCATATCTTCAGATGAAGATGTAACTTAGATGCAGCTGCAAACCACTCAACCTTAGTGAAAAGTAATTCAGAATTCTTTATCACAGGTATCAAACACTGCAGCAGCATTGGATTTAGAGCTAAGTGTCTTCTGTTTCTTCACAGGTGTAAATTTGGATCGTATCCAAAGACATTATTGGGCTTGCACTGTTTCTGCACTGGTGTAAGGGAAGAGAATGGTCTGCACTGGGGTGTCTGGGCCCCTCCTAGAGAATCACAATTCTCTCCAGGAGGGAATCTGTGTTACAGACTTCTGTTGACACAGCAATATGAGCCAGGGATATGAAAAGGTGTCATCTCTGCTAGTGGAGCCAGGCCAGGAAAATCTAATACAAATGCAATTACCCCAATGTAACTGTTATACAGTTACAGGGTAACTTTCGGAAGGGCTGCCAAATGCAGTGGTTCTGCTGCTCCTGAGTTACATCCACACAAGGCACGCTCTGCTGGATGCTTTGGCTGGAATGGTTATTCTAGCAAAACATCCTGTTAGTATAGATCAGATACACATCTTTTAAAATCTGCCTTCTTTAGAAGTTAATAATTAGTAAGCTTTAGGCAAATGGGGCATCTGGGTTTTTAGGCAAACTGTGGAAGACAGGGTAAGGCTGCCCAAACCAGCCTGTATTACATGACACCTGTGAAGTAGTAATTACAGTTCCCTGCTTGCAAGCACAACGTTTAAGAAAAAATTGTGGTTTATTCATAAGCTATTGGATTTGTAGTTTTGGGTTTTATTTTTGTTATTTTATTTGGGTTTGTCTTCTTGTTGTTTTGTGTTTGTGGTAATTTTTGTGAAGAGATACCAGCAGACATGATATTCCCTTGGTATAATACCAAGGGAAATAGAAATGTTTTGCAGGGACTTAAAATTGTAACACAATGTTTGGGTTTGAGTGATGAGGGAGAAGCAAGACTGCATCTGATTCGGATATATATGTTTATCCTGCAACCTGACTCCCAGGGCTTTTTGGAGCCCATCCATGAGCCTGATCCCAAACCCACATACCTCCCTGGGAACGGCAGATGCTTCACATCTAAAAGGGATCTTTTCTCTCCCATTCCTCTTATTTATGGAGCCTTTCTCCTGATCTGGTGAACTTCTGCCTAGTTAAAAATGAATAGGGTTTGAGAAATGAATAATAAACAGGGCTAATAATAATATTAAATAAGGAAGCTCTTCTCTTGGAGAAAAAAATAGAGAAGGAAAATCTAACTTTTCTAGCTATTTTCTTTATTTTAGCAGCATGACTTGCAGTAATGCTTCCAGCACAGAGATTCTTAGGGAGTCATAATTCTTCTGCTTTGTAATTTGTTTTTGGTTTTGGTAATCTAGGCATTGTTGCCAATGGCAGAATGGGGAAAGTGGGACAAAATTTGTTTGTGTGTGTACACTAACACTTGCATTTTTCTCTGGCTAATATTGGCGTGGAAGGATTCGCATCCCTCCCCTCCAAGTATATGGCCTCCATGTGTTTGGATTTGTTACATTCCAGTCAGTGCAGCATAAATCCTTATTTAGGCCGTAATGATTCTTACTACTCAACTGGGCATGCATTTGATAACTTTAGCCTTTTGCTAGTCGAATTTGGAAGTCACTTCTACTGAAACACGTAATAAAGCAGCCTTGGAATTTTTAATACCTCTTATTGTGTATGTTAGTTTAATTAGTTCAGCCCCTTCACACTGACTTGTTAAGACATCTCCCTTAATATGTGGCCAAATTAAGATATTGCAGAGAAAAATACTGGAAGAGAAGAAAAAAAAATCTCTACAGCCAAAGAGCAAGAGAAAGAAGTTTCTGTGTGTGTGATCTGAAATGAGGCTGAGAATAAGTGAGGTACCACCAGGAAAACTGCTGCTGTCAACACTGCTGGGAAGAGCTGTGGTGGAACATCTGGTTCTTGAAGCTGTGTTGCTCTGCAACACATCTGGAACACTTAAACACATTTTTAATGACATGAATGCAAAATTATGGAAAATACGGCTCAGCAGTTTTTTTTAGTGTAACACTTTAAATTATCCAAGGGTCCAAACCAGCAATGTGATGAGCCTTCTCCAAAATCATCCAGTAAAAGCAGACAGGAAAAGTGACCTTTTTCCCCATGGACTCCCACCGATCATCCACTGTATGTCCAAATATTTCATAGGCAAGCACCCGAGCTAAAGATAAATAGGGTAAGCAGTAGCAAGATGATAAGGTCCTCTTGCTGATCCAAAATGATAATCTCTGCTATGTTTTAAAAAAGTCTTCTCTAGAATTTCTACCATACACCTCTAAAGGAAGTAGCTTTTTTGTGGGGTTGAATTCTGATTTTAGCCTTCAAGTTTTCTTTTTGTTGTTACAGTGTCTCTTGTGAGAGCCAGCTGAAAGTGATTTTGAAATTATTTAGTATGGACCATCCACTGTGGTTTGGTATCTCTTGTGTTTCTGATCAGATTAGCACTGCTGGAAGGTTTTACATGCCTATCACAGGAGGCAAATAAGCAGGCTTTCAAAAAGCAAGGGAGGTCTTTAAGCTTGAAAAAGACAAGCTCTCATTTTGTCAGAATGGGCTTTGTAGTAAATGTACAACTCCACACAATTATTTAAAAGAGAACTTTTTTTATTTGAAAACGGGAGACTTTCACCTGAATCTTGCCCATTGGTCAATGTGGTTGTCATGCTACATTAAGTAAGCCCTGCAGAAAATAATTTAGTTTTGACAGCTATTATGTGATTCTGCCTGCATCACAAATATGCCTTTAATTCAGAGCTTACCCATAAAAAACCAAAAGCAACTAAATGCACATGGTTGAATTTGCTTCTTTCCTGGCATGTAAATCCAACCAGCCAGCTTCTTGCTCCCTGATACCACTGAGTAGGGAGATGCTCTTTACTCAGAGTGTAGTGAGGTGCTGCTGGATCAGGTTGCCTACAGAAGTTGTGGTTGCCCCAAAACTGGAAATGTTCCAGGCCAGGTTGAAGGGATCCCGAGCAGACTGTTCCAGTGAGTGGCATCCCTGCCTGTGGCAGGAGAGTTGGAACTAGATAAGGTCCCTTCCAACCCAAATTATTCTATGATTTGTGGCAGTGACCTTGGGTATTTAAGCTTCCAACAGAGAGGGACATTTGAATATGAGTGAGTTTTATGAAATCACATAAGTGTGCAAGTTGGAGATCTCTTTATTTGCTGTTGAAGACTCTAAAATCTGGTTTACTGTCAGCCTAGAAAGTCCTCTTATTACCAGACTTACTCCCTGCCTTGTTATTGATGGAGAGACTTGAAAATAGGCTTACTCTGAAAATGTAAAGTACAGAGCATAGCTTAGTGACCAGTTAGCTGTTACAGTTACCAAATCTCTGAAAACTGGAATAAGACCTTTTTACATAATTTTTTCATGGTAAAGAGGGTATCATTTGTATAGGGACCTGGAAGGCATGGGGGATCACTCCTCCTAACACGCCCCCCAATTTCTACTTATGTGTTGCTAATGTACAGTCACTACATGCATATTATAATTTGTTCATTACCATAAAAACCCTTCCCATGTTCCTCAAGTTCCTAAATTTGGTCCTTGTTTTTGCTGTAGCTGCGTTCCTGAGCCAGAGATCTCTTTTTCTTCTAACATCCTTACTTGGAGAACAATTTCTGCATGCCTTGCTTCTCTGCTGAGGGTCTGAAGGCACAGTGTCTTCTCTGCTAAAAGTTCCCAGTTACAGTGTCTTTCTACTAAAAGCTCACAATTGCAGTAGAAATTGAATGAACCTTTTTGGTATCAGGAGAGTTTTATGTGAGGATGAGACATTTTACTGCACCAAGCAAAACAAAATACAGAATTTAAAACTAATAACAGGATCTTTTTAAAGATAACTGCCAAAACTTGTGCTGATCTAAAATGATGAAAAAACCTGACCAGCTCACCTGCAAGTGGAAAGCATCCTTGAATAAAGTTTAGGAGGCCACTTCAGTTTACTGACTATGAAGGTACAAGATCTGTCTAGATGTTTGCGCTATTTTTGCAGCATTTGAGAATGTGTATTTTCTTAAAAGGTAGAGTGTTGTCCTGAATTACTCTGCCTGGAAGAGCTCTGTTGTTCTCATTAGTTTGAAATATGGTTAATGCAAGATAGACATGATACATCCACCTCACTGAAAGGCCCTGATGGTTCATTCACAATGTTCAGTAACCCTGTTATAAATGCTCTCCTGGGTTTCTCGTTTGGGGGCTGTTCCTAGCTCACTTAACCAGATGCAATAGTTTGAGAGCATTTGCTGTGGCTTTACACTCCAAATGAAAGAGCAATCCTGGGGATTCTTGTTAGCTTTTTAAAGTTTGCATCAGCAAAACCATCCAGTTGTTCAGGGTCACTCTAGGAGCCCTGCTTCCAAATCCTGCCCTCAAAGTCAGTGAGGTGGGATGACAAGCTTTGACCCCACCAGGTCATGGCAGTGGGTTAGGCTGTGTCAGAACAGACCAATTTTCACACTACATATTTGTGGGGCATTTGTTTTGATGCTGCTGCACTGGGGGGAGCAGGAATGGACAAAAAGCCAGGGCAGGGACATTGCTGGCCTGCGTGTGTCCTTGTGTAGGCAGGTAATATTCTATACCAAGGTAAAACAGGGCAGGAGGAGATTCTGCAGCATAAGGCAACACCAGCCTGGTCTTAACTGCCCTTGGTTTTTCCAGCTCACACATTTGTTAAAATAGAGTAGACACTTGTATGAATAGCCCTTTGCTGCATCTCCTTCTGCTATTAAAAATTATTTTGAAGTACTATACATCAACCAATTTACTTCCTGATGTGAACTGCTTTATGAATTATCACCCAGGAATTGTGGGATTTAGAGTAATTGAGTTTCAAGCTCAGGCTTTCTGATCCAAAGCTCTTGGAGTGATACACATCTGCCTTTACAGACAGCGAAACCCAAAGGGATTAGAAGCTGATGCAGCTCTATTCCTGTTCTCCCTCAAATTAGTTTCCTGTCCATGTTAATTTGAGAGTACAGTTGCAAGGAGGTGCAGCATAAGGTAGTTGGTAATTTTGAGTGTTTTGGGGTCCACCTCCAGTCAATCCCTTTTTTCTTGTTTGTGCTGAACTTGTTACAACATGTGTGGATAAGAAACAATTCCAGAGTAAAAGGTAAACAGCTTTCAAGTAAGCTACATGTGTAAATACAGTATCAGTGGCGGCAGAATGGTGATGGTGCCTCCACTGTCAGACTGTTTGCCACTTTGAAGGGGCCTTTGGTACTACACATAACACATTTTGGGAGCCCCACTGCATGTAAAACATTTTCTATAAAGAAAGTTAGCTTGCAAATTGCAGTGGTGAGGACTGAGGCTCACAGCATTAAATCCCAAGCCCTGAAGAAATGAGGGTGCCCTCAAAATATATCAGTCCTCTCCAGAGCTCTGTCTTGGAGGCATATGGCCAATGTTAATTGCTGCTGGGTGGAATTCTAGAACTGTGCTAAAAAGATCAAATTATTCAAGATCCTTAGTGTTATGCAGTGTATTAAATTGTATTTTTTTCTTGGTTTAAAGCAAATTTTTGTAATATTTTTGCTCTTTTCTGTTACTTCTTTTTAAAAAAAAACTTGCAGTGGAAGGGAATGTAGAGTTTGAAAATCAGGAATGGTAAAAGTGGTGTTTGCTGAAATGTAGGAAATGAATTTTCTGTTCTGGGCCAGTTTTGACATCTGGGACGATGCAAGTTCTCAGCTGCTTGCTAAGCATTATTTCATGGTCTTCTGATAGTCTAATCCAGCATTTCCTTCTTAGAATCATACTTCTCACACTTGTTCTTAGTGTATCAACATCTTTTCTCATTCTCTCTGGAAGTTCAGCAGTTTTTCAAGAATAAAAGTATTTGATTTTCTTCACTAGGAAAAACAAACAAAAACGACAAAACAAAACCCATCATTCTTTTGTAGCATATTTACAAAGGTATTTGGCCTCAGCAAGAAACAGTGGAAACATATTTGACAGAAACAAAGATCCTCATTAAGAAAAACTCTAAGTATCATCTGAAAATTTGGTTCTGGTTGTAACTGGACTGGCAGCACATTAGTATAAGCACAAAATTAAGCATAAGCTTGAATTTTTTACTTAACTGGCATTTTTTGGTGCCAGGAAGTAGCAGGTTCTCAGAGGACTGAATTTACAATCTTGTAAAAATCTGTTTCTTTTGCATATACTGTTACTGGTCAT
The DNA here is from genome assembly GCF_963662255.1 of Cinclus cinclus. Lineage (NCBI taxonomy): Eukaryota > Metazoa > Chordata > Aves > Passeriformes > Cinclidae > Cinclus > Cinclus cinclus. The sequence continues at coordinate 68,384,587 of NC_085046.1, forward strand.
ACAATAAGCCAAGTTCTCTCTGCATTTCATTAGCTTTGCCCATGCATGCGTATATAAAGAGTATGGCAATGCCCATTGAGCAGACAGTCTCTCAGTGCTCCATTGTGTTTGCACATGCATGCATAAGAATGTTGCTTTTTAATATAGAGAGGCTGCTGTTATGTGGTCTGTGATGATGTTTGTGTAAGCAAGCAAGGCTTCCTGGCTTGTCCTGTCTCCTGCTGCCAACAGCCTTGTCTCACCATTTGTCTGCACTAGGCAAAGGGGTTTGGTTTCCCAGGTCCAAAACTCATGTTTCTTATCATAGGACTTCTATCCTAAAAATTATCTGCTGAGATTGTTCGAAAATAAATAATTTTTCTACCATTGTGATATGTGTTATGGTTTGGTCTTTTTGACTTAGACCCATCATTTTATATCTATAGAAAAAAGTGCTCAGGTGAGACAAAATGACACAGATCTTTGCAGCAAATGGTGTTTGCAAATAGGTATCAGTGTGACACCCAAACAAAGAAATTAAATTACTTCAAAATACTACTGCATTTGCAGACATCTTTTCTGTAGAGGGAACAAGACCAGGTCCTTGTGTATTAAACAGCATATGATCAAATCATTAAGAAGTCTGTTGCAGTGTACAGTCCAGAGGAAACATGATTTAAAACCCTGTTGGGACTCCTGATGTGGATTTTTGTGGACCCAGGTGGTATTTAGGAGTGTGAACCAATAATTAAAAGCTACATAATATATACGTGCTTGCACATATATTAAAAACCAGTGTGGTGGAGAACATAAGTGACAGAGATTACCAGCGGAGTAAGATGATGCCAAGTAAAAAGTGTACAACTTTCCATGAATCAAATGTGCTTTGGCTGTGAGCTAAATGATATATCCCTCCTGTTCTAGTTTAGAGACAGCTGTGGAGTGATGGTGACCTTCCTTGTTTGTGTGATAGAGCAAGGTGTTATCGGTGGAAAATTAGATCAGTACTGCCTTCTTCAAGTCATACTTTTTTTGAATTCCAGTTTAAGAGCCTGTATCAACAGAGAAGAATATTTTATTGAACTATTCAACCTGAAGTCTCTTCTAGGCATCCTTGCAGACCAGCAATGCCATTCTTTCTCCAGCTTCCCTCAGTATCTCATTTTGCTGTGGGGTATTTCTGTTTCTTCCCTGGGGAAGCTGGTCATGCTGACTCCTCTGCAGGAGCATGTGCTTATGCCTTCTGAAGTCAGTAGGCATCTGCTTATTTAATCAAATTATTATCAAAGCAAACCCTCATCTCAGGCAATTGCAGTGCTTCCTATAGCCAGTGGGGAAACATTAACTTCTGATCTGGCAGGTTTTGGTTACCATCTGCCCTGCCAGGCTGTCAAAAAGTACAGCTCAGTAACCCAGCTGGAATTGTCTGAGAATATGTTGTGCATAAATATGAGCAGAACATGATGGTTATTTCTCCAACCTCAATTATTGCTCTAAAGCAGGCTTTCAGGAGCTTTCCTGCTGGCATAGAAAATCTTAGAGGCTGAAGTAAATACAGCAGGAAGTGGTGACTCTTCACATTTCCTCTCATGGGCTCCATTGTTATGAAGACACTGCTCTTGTAGGCAAATGACCAGGTAAATCCTGGCCTCTGCCAAATGGAGTCCCAGGCAGTGGCACAGATAAATGAGCTGACAGATAGTGCTTGATTGACCAGACCAGAACTGATGCTCTAAAAGTCAAAGTTGCAATGACCATTGCAATGACAACAGTTTCCTCTATCTGAAATTGAATTCTTGAAACCATTTTGGTTTGAAGTGCTCAGAAAATAAGGTTTTATCTGCCTCTAGAGAGCTGGGAGCAGGTGAGGGGAGATCGATGGGTTTGATTATTTCTCTGCTTTTAGCTCAACTATTCTGTGTTATGAATTATTCATGGTATCAGTGTATGATACTGCTGACATTTGTAGTTGCAAGTTTCATTATATGCAAATGTGCAAGCCCCTTTTGCAGACACTACACCAGACTTTTTTTCATTATGTGAAAGAGTGAATGTATAATTAACAGTGTACTAGTGAAACCAGCACTTACTTGGCCTATCATAACAGGAATCTGTTCTTCTCTAATAACATTTTCAGTTCATCACACACACTGTATCTCCTTGCAATGTTAGTTATTACCCTGCCTTCCTTGAGTTAGATTCAAATCGTGCTTTTTTCCCTCCTTACTTCTGTAAAAGAAGTCTGAACACTGTAGAACTCGGTAATTTAAGCTACCCGTGTTCAGCTATTGCTGGCCTCTGCTGGTACATAAACATCAGGCTTTCATTACCCATAAGCATGAGAATTTAGCTCTGAATATGGTTATCCTGATATATCTCTGGAATATGTCCATTGAGAGCCACAGCCTGACTGCAGATGTCGGGTTGTACCTGGGATGCTGGAGAGCTCATGCCTTGGGAAAAGAGTGAAGGCAACTGGTACTCTGTGAATAAGGCCCTAGATTTATGTGTAAATAAGAGAGGATTTTGGCTCTATAGTACGAAATTATACTCAGGGGATGGTGTTTTCATTGCATTTATTTTAAGAAAATTCTGCTGTTGGAGCAGGAGCAATTTAACTCTTATTATACTCATTTCTGTGAGACTCACTGAAATATTCCCTGCTGGAATATTATTCAGAGGGGCCTTATTCTGTATAAGGCTCTTCATCTATTTAAAATACCTTAGCTTAAAACCTCATCTGCTAAAGAAATCATTATAACAAGCATTTTCTGTATGTCAGAGTTCACCCAAACTTTCAAACTAACAAAAGAATATTGCTCTTTTCCTTTTGGTCTGTGTTCACCCTTCCAACACAGTGCTCAGATAAATAGGCTCTGTTTGCAGCTCTTTGCTGGAACAGCAGGGGAATAGAGAAAAAATGATTTATTCAAGTTGTCATTACTTCAGCATGGGGGAAAGAACACCACAGTGCTGTGCCTGAGAACCTTTCTGGGACTGCTCAGTCTGTGTCAGGGACTGAGATGAGGACCAAGCCAGCCCATGAGGGGCACAGACAGATTTTGCAGGAGCTTTCCTCCCTTCAGTCTGTTGTTTCTGCAAGCTCAGCAGTAAAGGGAGTCAGAAGAGGAAAATTTAAATGTGTGTTTTTTAAAACATTCAGTGTATACTGTCTTAATATACTGCATATAATGTATACTATTTATACTGCCATGGCTGTGCCAGAAGGCAAAGCTTCCCCAGAATATTTGAAGAAGTTTTTCAAAACCTTTTTTTCTCCCTTTGTCGGTTGGAGTGTTCTGGTTTTCACCAAAAAGGAATTTTACAATAAAAATGAAAGTGTTTTATTCAAAAGTCCTTGCAGCAGAAAATCTTTTTGTTTCTAAAATGAAAAACAAGCTATTTTACATCAGAAACCCCATTCTTCACTTATTTAAAATCTCCATGGAAATAATTTGGGATTTTTTTGGTTGGGTTTATTTTCAACAGCTAAACTAATAAAAGGCAGTAGACTCTTAGGAATATTCTATTGTTGTTAAAATGTCTTAGCAAATGAAGCCTTTGTTGATCTGTGATTTCATTTCATTACCTCTGCACACAGTAACCTCAGCTGAGCTCAAAAGCCATTCACTGTACCGAAACCAGATTGAAGCCTGTTGTAACTCCTGCAGCTCAGCGGGTGAATTTGCCCTCTGAAATCTCCAAGGCAATTTAGCAAATCTTATTTGCAGAAGGGATCAGATGAGAAATTGTTGCTGTTTTGTTTAATTTCATTCAGCTTTCCAGTTGGGATGGCACTGTTTATCCCCTGTTCAGCAGCAGAATTTTCAGTGCATTGTGGAGTTCAGGCATGTGAAGGTCACACATACCCCACCTCAGCTGCATTTTTTACCTCTGGAAAGGAGAACTTCTCAAAAAAGGCACAATTGTTATTGCTACTTATATTTATGCCTTGAAAGAGCTGCCATTATGTTGTAAATTACAGTGGTTTTATATGGGTTTGAGACCTTGAACAAAAATAGAGGGTTTTCTTAATCCTGTTTGTCAGAGGCAAAGATTAAGTATAGATGATCCACTAAAAGAAAAATGGAAAGTGTGTCTGGATTTGATCCCAGCCTGACAGAAGTGGTAAGCTAAGGATGGGGCTGTTCACTCTTAAAGGCAAGCCAGGAATCCTCCTGGAAAACATTATGGCTATCGATAAATTCTGTAGAAATCCTCAGCGTATGAAAATATAGCACACACAACATTCAGAGAGATATAAATGAAGCCAAGCAGAATTCCTAGACATTTCTGGCACTGTTGCACAGAGAAGCCTTTGTGGTGTTGTGAATAAAAAGTATTTAACCTCTGGCAAAAGCAGAGTACCATACATTTCATAGTAGACAAAGACTCTGCAACGAGGCAAAGGGAGAAAATGTGACATTCCACCCACCATAACCCCAGATAGTCTCCTATCCCAGATATTCTCCAGGGATTGGGCCGTGCATCTGGGACTTCTGAAGCATCTTTTGCATTGTAGCCTGAAATCTAAAACCCAGAACTGTTTAGATGTCTCTGAGCTCTTGCACGCTGCTCAGGCTGATGTGAAAGAGTCTTCCTAAGATTAGTCTTAGTACACAGTGGGTTTTGCCATGTCTGGCTGTAGTGGAAATCATCTAAAAAAATTTACAATGTCTGTCTCAGGGTTCAAATCTCTTTGACACGTAGGAAGAGCCTGGGTGGTTAAATGAGGCTTCAAAGGTGACAAGTGAGTTTTGAGCTTCAGAGCCAGTTGGATCAGCTGTAGGACAGAAGTAAGACTTCTGCTCAAAGCATTTGGGAAATGTAACAGAAAAAGGTACATAATTAAGTGTTTATTAAGATATTACAACTTAAATTCACACTCTTGTGACAGAAAATAAAATGTGTTGCTTGCTTATAGCTGAGACTGTTAAAGCCTTACTGTCAACAAATGCTGAAATGCAGCTTATTTATTGCCTCTGGAAGTGATCACTGTGAGGAGTCACGGTGATCAGCAATATGTAGCCTTTCTCCCAGCAGGAAGGGGAAATGGATTTTCTGCTTTGAAAAATCCAAGAGTTGACTTCAAAACAACTTGTCGTACATCTATTGCTATGCAGGAGTCAGAATTTGTCTACCACATGCTCTGTAAAAAGCCCCAGATGAATTTGCTGAGATGCTCTAAAAATTTCTTTCTTTCCAAGAAAAATCTAGTAGTAAACACAAGTTGAACAATACAGACAAGCCATGCAGTGCTGCCAAAATTGTTCAGTCTTCCACCCTGGGAGAGGAGCAAAAGGGCAAAAGAGAGTTAAAATCCTTGCCAACCTATCAGTCAGTCCTGGAGTACTGCTGCTCCATACAGCATAGTGTTCTCACCTCCCTTTCTGCTCTCATTTGCTGCATTTTTCTGCTATGTATGAAAGCGGACCCTTACACTTAGGTGCTGGGGAATAGATGTATGAAGCAAACTGTAGTGATAATGTGCTGCTTTGATATCCATAACCCTTGAAAAGGGAGTTTCTTCCAGAAAATAATATGATGTTCTGCCCTGTGCCCCAGATTTCCCTACTCTAAAAGTCAAGCTAAAACTCTCCAAACAAAATCAAGTTCGTAAATAAACCTTCTCTTTCTTGAGAGAAATAGGAGCCAAGCACAGCTCCTATTCCACAAATACCACTGCTGACATTCTTTAGTGGGCACTGACATGATTTAAATGTCTTTTAATGTCTTTTTCTATTTAATTATCTTTTTTTTTCTTCTGCTGAACTCTCTCATTATCTGTGGCTCTGGTCTTGCTCATCTGCATTCAATTTATTCTGTGGTTTTGAGAACTGCAGTAGTTAATGCTGAAAGCTGTGAAGGCTGATAATTAATTACAAATCTTCTCAGTGAAATCTTCTGAAAAGAGCTCAGTTCTTGAGAAAGGTTGTGAGCAAAGAGAACTGGGACCCAAAATCTCTTCCTACCATGCTTGTGTAGGAAACTCTACCAGGGCAATATTCCCCTTGTTTTAGCAAGATGCTCACTTGATTGTGACTGGCTTGATAAAAAAGAGCTTCGTGTACGTGGCTGCTGTTCTTGGTACCACCAGTGAGCTGCTGGCCAGCTGCTCTACCCGTCCATGCCTTGTCCCCCTTTGAAGAATGGGGATGGTGCTGCCAGCTATCATGGCATGTCTTTGGAAAGTGCTCTGAAGAGAAAGGGAGAGTGGCCAGATGGTAATTAGATAAATATATGGTGAATTATCTTTTAAAAGATAGGATAATGTTAACATTTTTCTGGTGTGCTTCAGTGTTAAGCTTGATTAGCTAGTAACTGGAGCCCTGCAAGGCAGGACTGCTTCTAAGTACTGCTGTTAATTAGGTACTATAATTTATTAATAATTGATACTGCTTTTTTAGACAGGCAAAAGGGCTTGGAGCTAGTTAAATGTGCCTAAGAAAACGATCCCTCCATTGAGGGGCTGAAATTGGCAGGAATTACACTTGAGGATCAGCATGAATGCAGTCCTGCAGTTTGTTGTTGTTTCTGACAGTGAAGCTATTGTGGGGCAGGAAGGGAGGGAAGGGGAAACAACCACAGCTGGAATTTTCCCTTCTGCACACTGCTGCCTCCCTCTCTGTGCCTCACAGCCAAACTGCAAAGCTCTCTAGAGCTGGCACAGCTACTGCAGAAGGAAGTCCTGGGTGCAGTGCCATCCCCAAGGCTGCTCTGTGGGGCTAAATTTCAACATCTGCTACAGCAGCAGCTGAGCTGGGATCCCAGATTTTCACTTGTGTTCATGTGAGCATTGATTTCTTTTTGACTGATCCTTTTGGGCTAGAGGAGAACCTAAACTAAGATCCCACTTGCAAGCACTGTCCACTCTTTGTGTCCTAGGGTCTGGATGGAGAGAGCCTGGGTCTCAGACATTGTGGAAGTGATGCTTCTAGATATCGTTGTGGTTTGGCTCCATTTCTACATTGGTTTTAGCAGCCAGTATAAGTGCAGAGAGGCTGAGCCATAGAAGAACCTAGATTATTGTAGTAATTTGAAATTTTAATCCTGAGAATGGGAGGTAAATCAGAGATATTCCTGTTGTCTCTTTCTAACAAGCATTAACTAGTATCCAGGGAATCCCACTCAGGCACAGAATTCAACCCCCCCGAATGGTTTCTCACGACCTTCTGTTTTGGATGGTGACTTTTAGCCATGTGTTGGTTAAACTTCCTTTTAAGTTACCTGTTGCCTTTCAAGAAACTTAATGGCTTTGTGAAACTATCAAATGCATGACAACTCTTAAAACCCCTGTTCCTTTTCTTCTGTAAGGTTCAATGATGGTTAGCAATACAGAATACTGGAAGAGGTCACTGAAGACTTCACTAATCACTAGTATCAAATATTCAACATTCTTTCTTCCTGGAAGGAACTGACGAGAGTGTCCTTCAACCTAGATTGGATAAATAATGATAACATTACTTCTATTCTTCATGAGTCAATATAATAATGTGTCAAAAGATAAATATGTTCTCTATAAAAAATTTATTGCTTGTGCTACAGTGAATTTTTTACTTCACTAATAATAATAATAATAATAATATTTAACAGATGTATATGCTGTTTTATAATTGCATAAAGTGAGATGAAATGGCAGTGTAGTGAAAGCAGTTTTTCCGGGCTAAAAGAGAACTGTGCCACAAGAGTTGAAGTAACAGCATTATAATGAGACATCAATTAATGCATGTGTCACTACCAGAAGGGCGATTGGAGGCAGTAAACATATTTTACAAAAGCCAGTTAAAGGCTTACAGAGTCTAAGTTTTAAGCAGAACCTGAAGAAGTTAGCATGGATGACAGATGATATTTCTGGTTATATCCTTTCATGGAGATATGGAGGTGTCTTCACGAGATATCACAGGGCTTTGTTACTCAGGTGAAAACTCCCACTCTATACAAAAGTATTTTATAATGCCAAAAAGGTGGTCCTGCAGCCCTTAATGGTTTATGCTGTAATAACTTCAGCATGCTGCAACTCCTTCCCTCTGAGAACCACTCTGGCATCTCTTGGGCACAAATATCATGATGTATGGTTTTTCACAAACCTAAAAATGGTAATTGCTGCTATAGCTGAAGATGTATTTATTGTGTTTATCCATCCTAGCTAATGATTTTGGAGGGAGACAGGCAGAGAACAAAAAAAGAACCGAACAAAGAAGACAAGGTGTGTTTTTAAATGTTTGTAGCTTTTCAAATTTGGGGTTAGAATTGAAAAAAAAAATTTTCTTTATTTTTTTTAATTTTTTTTAAATTAGTAAAGGCCTTAAAGACATTTTGCTCTAATTGGCAGCTGCAAATAACTGAGCAAGAAAAGAACTTAAACAGAATAGAGAGCTGCAATAGGCAGCCAAAACTGTGGGTGGGCCTTCCACAGAGAAAAATAAATGAAGAAAAAATGGGAAAGTCAGCTCCCTCTGAGGGATTTTCCTCCAAAAAGCTTTTATGAGATGGGAATTCAGCTACCAGCAATTGAGGAGGCAAAAAATCTGAATGACAAACATACTGCAAAAAATCTGTCTCCACTAGCACAGCATTGCTTTCTTTGTGCTGGATGCTTCAGAGATTGAATTCTGTATTTTATTTATTTTTTGGTGGCGGTGGGCTTTGTTCACCTGATGTGCCAGAATTTTCAACTAATTTCAGAGTAGTAAGATTCACATTGGTGCAGTGCCAGTCAGTGCGTGTGATGGCATCAGCTCTTAGGGCTGTTGGTTCACTGGTGTTGCTGATAAAATCAAACAAATAAAAGGGATCAGCAGAAGCCATCTGAAATAGGAAGTTCCTTAGAGAGGTTTTTGATTAGTATTTAGTTGGATTATGGTTGTTTCAATTATTATTGTTTTTACTCTATTAGTTTCTTATCTAGGACAGCTATTCTTTTAAAAGCAATCTTTTAGGTGTCATATTACATGTCAGAGATTTTAAGACTCAGGAAGTAATAAGGACCAATAAAACTCCAGTTTTATTGCTTAAGCGCTGAGTTTGCAGTTTGATCAGATTACCATTATATGGGCCTTTCTTTTAAAACACTGACAGGTATGACTGCAGTGGTGTATATCACAACTGGGTTGTATCCCAGAGATCAGGACACATCCTCCAATATTTTTGCTGCATAATTTGGACCATTCCTAGGAGTGATCGAATGGTGGAATAGCTTTTTTTAGTGTAATGGTTTATGTATAAGTCTCTGACAGATACATAACTTAAAGCTAGGCTTTCCCTGCACTAGCTGTGCTTCTAAATAAACATTTTAAAGGTGCTGAGTTGCTTAGGGGACCTCCTGCACTTCATGTGAACTGGTGACATTCAGCTGAACTGACAGCATTAGAGGAATTCTGAAAACATGTTTATATGAGTTCCCCTAGTGCTGATCTTAGTTCTAACACATACAGGTTTTAAAATCTGGACTCATGTTATTTTTTTCCAAGAGTTAATTGCTTTCTTGTGAAAATATCAGAACAAAATGTACTCCCTACATTATCCCTGGAGAAAAGCAGAATACAAGTTTCTTGATGTACCTTTCTTTTTTCTTTATTACTGATTATGTCGTTGTGTTCATTTTCTTCATTCCTTACTTGTGCAGGTGAATGAGAAAGGAGTAATGACCCCTCCTCAAAGTTGTTTTAGAATATCTGGGCACTTAATAAACCCATGAAATGGCAATCAGAAGGCACATTAGTGGAGTGGGCTCTATGGCTGTGGACACAAACAACCCAAGCAGGCAGTCACCTATGCAGGACAGCTCACTTCCAGAACAGGCTTGTCACAGGTGGACCCTTTTCCCCTCTTGGGAGGGGCCCATTGTATCATTCTAACTTCAAGATTCTGTCTGGTGATGGTTTAGGGAGAGTGCAGCTGAAAGTAGTAAATTTGTGACAAAGAGGATGTTCAGGCTGTTCAGTGGTGGAGAGAAACATGTTGGAAATGCTTTTGGATGTGGTTGGTCAATGAGGCCTAATTGGTTAGTGTGTGCTGATGCTCTCTTCCACATGGTAACCCATCATACAGGGAAAGAGAAGTCAGAAAAGCTAATTTCTAGCTCTGCCTCAAAAGCAGATCTATTGCTTGATCCTAATCAAGGTAGCTGTAACTGCACCTTTGGCTGAAAACCTGGGGAAAATTACATTTCTTAATTGACTTATTATCATATTGATGCTACTGCTATTACTATGATTATAGCAGCTTGTGGGTCGGCACAATCTGGCTGTAGCCACTGCTGCTGCTCCAGACAAAGACTATTGAAATTTCAATGTCACCTCATGGGCAGGAAGCCAATTTGACAATGTTAATTCTCAGAAGTTTGAGTACTCTTTCCATTATATCAACACAAGCGAACGTTAGTAGTGGTTGTAAAATTATGCAGCCTTAAAAAAAGAAATCTACACACATGCCAGTTCTATTACAGACCCCATCTGTGCATCTACTAGTTCAAAACAAAAAAAAAAATCCCTTGCCTAGCATGTTGATCAACTCATTTTTATAAATTACATCTCGCAGTAACATTCTGTTTCAATGGTGTACAGCTGTTTCTGTGTTTCTGTTGCCTTTTTCTATCTTTTCCCAGTTATCTTTCTTAGTACTTTGTAGTCAGCGGAAGAATTGATGAAGTCTTTAAAATATTGGATTTGTAGCCTTGATCAAGAACAGTGCACTCAGTCTTTCAAATGAACTCAGTGGACTTCAGATCAGTATCTAATCATAAAAGCCAAAGAGCACTGATACATACCCTCTGCTTTTACGCCCACACAGATATGGACTTCTTGTCTTCTTTTCAAGGCACACAGGGATTCAAATCGGCTTTTCAGGCTGTCCTGTGACATGGCAGGATCAGATGGGTATTTCAGTAGCATCAGAGCTGACTTGTGGAGCTCGGTTCCTCTTGGGCCAGGTCAAGATTCCAGGAGCTCTTGTGCTCGGCAGCCAGACTTGCTCCATCTCTGCCTACTTTCCCCTTCTCCTTTCCAGGCTCCCCACTCAGTAGTGCTAACACGGCGACTGGTGGAACCCCACCCTAAATAGGCTTGGGGAGCCCACAAGCCAATACTCCTTATTTCCCTCCTCCTTCACAAACTTCCATGCTCCTTTTTTAAGGTGAACGCTTCCCCACATTGGTTTTAGAGTTTGTCCACGCAAAAGGAGATATTGGTAGTGCTGAAGACAAACAGCATGGGGTGAGGAGCAGGGCAGACAGGGGAGCTATTTGCAGGGTGTTTTGTCCCAACCAGTCAATGCAGAAGCCAAGGAAATGGAGTTCAGCCAAAAGACTAAATTATGAGGCTCAGGGTTCAACGTTTAGTCTGTGAGTATTTCCACTGAAGTTGCTGCTGCTGCTCCCAGGAAGGAAGTGTGGGCACTGTCTAACTCCATCAGTCCTCAGCTCCAAGGCAGGCCCATCTGGTGATGGATCTCTTTCAAACTTGAAATAGATTTGGATGCATTTATGCTTTATCTAAAAATCATGCAGTACTTCCAGAGCTGAATGTTCAGTTGACTCTGAACCAGGCAGCATTAGAGCTATGTTTATTTTAGTTCTTTGTCTTTGCAAATCAGCTCAGACTGAAGGCAGAGAGAAAGATCTGCATGAATGATTGCAAACAAAAAACTGCTGATTTCCCAAAACTCTAGCTAATTGACCATCCACCAACTCTAGGAAAAACAGATGGAAACTGTGGCCAGAAAAATAATTTTTAAAATAAAGTCCTTGAATTGCCAACAAAGAACCTGCAACACAAATAAGTAGCAATGGCTGTCTTTTGGGAATCATTAGTATTCAGTCAGAATACTAAAGTCAGCAGAGCAGGGCATACATGACCCTTGGACCTCACTTCATGTTGGCTGGGAGCCACCCAATTGTTGCAGACTATAAACATTGCCTCCTCTTGCCTGGCACTGACAGGTTTTCCCACGGTGGGAAACACCAGCAGCACCAAATGTTTTCTGAGGGTTTCTCAAAGAAAGAAATTGAATCTGAAAACTGGAGTCCAAGTGGCAAGCCAAGGAAAAGCCTCTACAGAAAGTCATCTAGAAAAGATAGAATAGCCTCTGAGGAGGAAGCTCTTTGCCCTGAGTGTCAAAGAGTATCTCTGAGGAAATGCCTGTGGACTCTGTGAATGTATCCATGGAATCTTTCTCTGTCATATTATTACAATCTGGACTGCAATTTTATTGCAGTGTACAAACTAAATCCAAGATCTAAGACTCTGTTCCCTGTTGTTCTCTCGGCAGTTCACATAAGAAGAATGAGGAGAAAACATAGAAGTGTCCCCATTTGCACTTCTTGTTTGGAGGCTGTATTGTGAAGTCTAGACAATGGGGAAGATTAGTCTGCTCCAAAGATGTTGTATATTAAAGATAATCTTTGAGCAATGGCTGGTCTTGAGGGAGGGATATTAAGCCTCTGTCAGTGCCTGAGGAGGAGAGAGATGCTTTGTGTTTCACTGGAGACTAACCCTCACATTCATCTGCTGGCCCTGATCTCCAGGCTGATGATGCAATACACGTTCCTCTTCAACTGGTGGAAGAAAAAAACAGTTTTGTGCAGTGACTGTGCTGCGGTTGTAAATATTTCGGAATTTAGTGAGAAAAAAATTGTTAATTTGGTGGTATACCATTTTTCAAACTGCTGCTCTCACTGTTTCAGGTAAGAGTTTGCCCTGTGAAGTGAGGTCTCTGAGTAAGCCTGTGCACTTCAGCCTAATGATTCTTTTTTTCCAAGACAAAAGTTATTTCAGATACCCTGAGGCCAGAGAACATTGTTCTTACTTGTCCTTACATGTCATAGCTTACAGAAAACTTCCCTGTAAATTAAAGATGTGAGAGCAAACATCAAAAGCCATGACTACCATATGTGCATCAGGAAGAGAACACGAGACATCAGGGGACATCTCTTTGATTTCTTTTTTCCCCAGCAGTTTTAAATCACTCCACAATTTAAAATTGCAGGGGTATTCCTGCAATGACAGAGAATACATTAAGATACTTCCCCTATGCAAATAGCGATATTTTCTTACCACCCTTTCAAAATAGACTCAGATCTTCTCCCCTCCAGTTCCATGAGCATTGTATTGGCCTAGATTTCACAGGGAGCTTTCTTCCTTGGAGTGTCTTAAGATACTTCTTTATTTGAGCTTCACAGATGTGAGCTTCATAGCTTCACCATCCAGAAAGTGTGTGTAGCAAGTGCTCTCCACACCAGGCACTGACTAGGAATGAGATATCTTAATCCTCAGCCACAAACCAAATGGTGTGTATGAAGAGGAGAGGCACTACACACTCCACCAAGACGCCAGTCAGCCAGGAAGTACACCACCTTCCTTTATGCACCATTTTTTTTTCTACCTCAGGCTTTAATCACTCACTATATCTTTTTTTAAAGCTTACAGGTCATTGCATGAGTCATGTCTTGGTTGAGACATCCCTTCTTGAAGAAGGATGCTGTTTCATCATGGCTGAAGCCAATCCAAATCCAGCTGATTGTCAGCCAATGCTTGTTCTCACCCCAGCTGGTTCTGTTGTCAGGCAGTGGAGTGGTTCAAGGAACTGATCTTGCTAAAAATGAGTTTGGCAAAAGGTAAAAAAGTAATTTCAATCTCCTTGTAGTGGCTTATTTTCTAGTAGCTAGATTCCTTATTGCTGGCACAAGTTAAAAGGTGGGGAAATGGTCTACAAAGACAGAAGATCTGGGTGATTCAGCAATATTCTTAAAGTTGGTTAGACACAGTCAGACTGATGCCACGCTGACTGCTGGATAGGGATTTTTCAAGAGCTGTGGACAGAGAGTTTCTTTCTGAATGATGATAAAGGAGCAGTATTCTGTGGGGAAGCAGAAATAAAGGTCTTTATCCTTGCCTCCATCAGTGAGAGCTGTTGGAATGTCTTGGAGGTCTTCTGAAGAATGAAAGCATAGAATCATAAAATCATACTATGGTTTGGGTTGCAAGAGGCCTTAAAGATAATCTGGAGGGGGAGTGCCACCTCTTCCACTAGGCCAGGTTGCTCAAAGCCCCATCCAGCTTGGCTTTCAACATTTTTATGGATGGTGGCACCCACAATTTCTCTAGGCAACCTATTCTGGTGTATCACCACCCTTAAAGTAAATATTTTCTTCGTAATATCTAGTCTAAATCCACCTTTGTCACTGTAAAGCCATCACCCCTTGTCCTGGCCATCACTCCATACCCCAGCAAGAAGTCCCTCTCCAGGTCCCTTGCAGGCTCCCTTTGGTACTGAAAGGCTGCTCTGTTGTTCCCCCCAGAGCCCTTTATTCTCTAGGCTGAAAAACCCCAACTCTCTCAGCCTGTCTCCACTGTTCTGTCATGGTCATGTCACTGTTCATGAGCAATGCTCTGTTTGCAAAGTTCAGAGCAGAAATAGCCAGCCTAGGAATGTAAGTTCTGATATTTTGTTCTACTCTGGGAGAGCTGAGACAATTCTACTCACTTTTCTAACTTCTTGAATAAGCATGGTGTACTGGGAGCTCGCAGCACAGACAGCAGCTTGCTGTAAGACAAATAGGCAGGAGAGCAGCTGGGGCTTGCTGACTCAGCTGTAGCAGTGCTTCCTCACAGCCTGCTGCTTTGCATCCTCAGTGCTGGTGTCATGGCTTTCAATCACGGGCATGTCACCTCCTGCAGTCATGAAGGGCAGGAAGGGAGGTGAACACACAGAAACGCAGACACAGAAACGCAGACACACACACAGACACAGGGGCACACACATGTACCCTGTGCTGCACACCTGTGAGGCTGCAGCAACCACAGCAGCAGGTGAATCCTGGCACTTCCACAGCAGCAGTGACCTTATGGCTCATGCAGCTGCTCTGCATCCAAGGAGGGATATCCCCTGTGCTGCCACGGCAGATGTCAGACACGGCAGTTTAGGGGTCAGGGTGCCACCACAGCCCCAGCCAGGAGGTCATGAAAGAAAAGGCACAAAGCAAGGCCGCATCTGTTCTGAAACAAAGGACATCTGTCCCTGGCCCGAGCTGCTTTCTGGCATGATTTCACAGGGACAAAGGCTCAGGTTGACTGATACAAGGCTTGTACTCAATAAAATAAGCCATAAGGTCTTAGGCTGTCCAAATGTGTGCTGACAGTGAAATGGCACTCTGGCAGGAGTGAGGTTTTATTCTTCCATCTAAGGAATGGGTAGCACAAGATGGGGATCATCCTGTGCACTGCCTTTAGCCACACATCTGCCCATGTGTTAGGATCTTTTTGCACTGTTTAAAACCTACACTACTATTGATTATAGACAACAGATGTTCTATTCAAGTAGTTTCATAGTACAAAAAGTTCTTTTGCTTCTTTAGAATTTGGGTTTATCCATTCCTTTCTCCAGGTTGTTACATTTTACTTGTAGTAACAATTTATTTACTGAAAGGCTGCAAACCACAGATGTGCATCTGCCTTCTGCATGAATGTGAGTCTTACAAGAAAAAATCTTTTAGAAAGGACAAACTTCAATAAAGTGTTTGGGAAAGAAGCTGACCATAGGAAATTCTAATTATTAACTTGCTTAGCATCATTGTTAAACAATATGCTGTACCTCCTTCCCTTCTCTGCTGGTGTCAGTACTGGCTTTTTAGCTGGGGAGAATCACAGCACAAAATTTTGTAGCTGAGTGTAAGTGTACATGAGGACACCAGAACAACTCAGCAGAAATTTAGTAGAACAATATCACAAAACCCTAACAACCTCAGATTGCATTAACAAGATGAGTCTATTTAGTTGTTATATACTGAAAAACAGAAGCAAGTGACCATTAACATTTTTATGAGCATGTAACTTTTCCCTATGCATTCCTTTTTATGTTCAGCCCAAGCTACTGCATGCCTGTCTGTGATGGTGTAGGGAACAGCCAGCAAAATCCTCACAGCTGGGCTGCTGCACAAGTACACAAATGCATGAGAACTCTGTAATACATTTAGACATTTTAGAAAACCCTAAATATATGGAAACTTTTTACATGGTACTTCTTAATTACATGCTGGCTTCACTGTGCTTGCACTTGCTTGATAGTGTTAAGGGAAAACAATATCGAAAAACTTTATCCTGGTTTATAAAGCTCTGGATATGTTGTGCCCACTGTCCTGCAGGTAAATACCTCTGGCTTTGCATCTCACAGTGATAGTTGTTGAAACTGTTTGCTTTGCCTGGCTGTTAAGGAGCTGATTTTCTTACTGCATCTTTGAAGAAAAAAGTAAATACAGTGTATTCCTGGGAATGAAGATCAGAGATTTGTATCCTTACTCTGCTCATTGGATAGGAATATGACTAAGAAAAAAAAGGAAAAATTTCAGAACTGTAACATTCTGCTAGATGGTTTGAAACTTTACACCTGCTGCTGCATCTGCTACATCTGTGGTTTTAACAGGGCAGTGTGAGGCCTAAAATTCACACTGGGATTGAGATAAAATCTGTATATCACAAAATACAGAAGTAAAGTAAAGAAGATAGAAATTATTCTTCTGTATACAGGGGTATCCAGATAGAATTTCAGATGTCCAGTAATGGTATGAGAAATTGCAATGAGAGAATAGTTTAAAAAAGATCTAATTTTCAACTGCTAACTGAAGATTTTCTTCTACAGAACAATTTGTTACATATTGCCATTTGATGGATTTTGAAAACACAAAGTTTGCCCAGTTCCTGGCCATCTCTGGCTAGAGGCATGGCCCCCAGCCAGCACATGCTGAGTATAGGAGAAGGCAGAGCCCTCCTCCAGATCAAGTTTTCATCTGAACCCACTATCACTGGCAAAGGATAAACTCCTTGAATGCTTTTACTGTCTCCTGCTTGGGAAGCTGTTCTTGAATTAAATTCAAGGCCTCTGCAGATGTCAATATGCTCTACCAGCAGATGAGATAAAGACATCAATTTGGGCATAAAGCCATCATTTTTTTTTCCTAAAGCAGCTTTTTAAAAGTTTGGGGGCCTGGGAAGAAAGTTTAAAACATCTGTGGATGCTCTTGATGCTAACGCCACCTTCATCACCATCAGTCTCAATTTTGTTTTGTTCTTCAGTGGTTATAATGATGAATCAGATCTAGGAACTTACTCGTGTCAAAAATATCCTGATTTAAAACCTGGAGCAAAGTTATACCACCTGAGGTTTGCTCAAACACGAGTTTTTAATCAGTGCATGTCCTGGCACCACCAAAGGAGTGGCTAAGTAGTGGAATTGAATTGTTGTGAAGGGTACAGGAGCTGATGGAGGTTCATCTGAGCACTGCCACTAAAGGAGATGTGCAGCACCCATGGTCTGGGTGAATTAGAGATGCAATGTATGATGCAGAGGCAAGTAAAAAATATATTCTTAGATTACTGTTAATTAAGAAATAAAGTGATAGGGCTCAAGCTTCTACTACAGACCTGAGCAAATTATTCCACTGGAGATTTTTTCATCCTGCGAATTCCTCAAAGACTCCAGTAGTTATATATAGCCAAAGGTTTTGGAAGGCTGCCATTTATGAGGAAAAGGACAGTATTTAGCACGTACTGCTACTATGACTGGTAGTCAGAGAAACTAATAATACATGAAGTTGAAGAGATGTTGTATTTATAGGTAACAAATTTTTCAAGGAATCATGATTATCAAATGTTCACTCAAAAGGATGAATAGATGTTCATTTTGTCAGCAAAATAAGAACAGCTGGAGTTGATTTTTTCTGATTTCGTACTGTTACTTGGCTACCCTCTCCAGCTATCTGAAACAAAAAAAGAGACATTGTTTATTTACTGGTCTAAAGCCAGTTTCTTGCACTGAACTTTCCTAAATTTTGTATTGTAAGGATCAGTACTTTGTAATGTGTATTTTACCCTATTGACATGTATTTTAGACTGTTGTTTCAAAAATAAGGGTCTCAAGTAATCACAGTAATGACTGAGAAAGATTAAGAAGGTTCATCTCTTGCAAAATGTTATTCCCACTCTTCTTAGTTAGCCTTAGTCCTCAGGCAAGATTTGTATCCAAGTTATATACCACACCCCAAAGAAATATGAAAGTTTTCATAAGAGGAAAAGAATGCTTTGGGATCGCCAGAATAAAAGCTTCCAAAAATATCTTGGCGATTGAGTCATAAACAAAGATGTTCTGTAATGGAGGGATAAAAGTCATTGGGATTAGTACCAGGTCTTGCGTGTTTGTAACTGTTAGGACTTCTCCAATCCTGCAGTGGAGGTGATCAAATTCTCCAGATGTGAACCATGGGCATGCTGAGCCCAGAGATGTCCAGGCTTAGCCTCGGTCCTGGTCCTTGCTGCTTTATTCTGTCTCTCCAGGCTCTATAGCAAAATACTTCAGTTTCCTGAATTGACACTGAGAGACCCTGTTGGCTCCTGTAAAATCCTGTGACTTAAAATAGTGTCAGGATGAAGCTGTATGGAAAAGGAATTGTTTATTAATGCTACAAGTAACAAATAGAACCCACTGTTCTGTACAGGATTTAGCATCTGAGTTATTTAAACAGCCTCTGTGTTGTCTGCTGTGACCAGAGAGTTCTCCTTTGCGCTGGATAAAGAAATTTGCAGTTCTCTTGCTCATTTCTTGACAGTTTTTTTATAATATATTGAGCCATTTATTTTCTGGTGGAAAGTCTAAAAATGAACACTGGAAATTCCTGAATAAAACCTAGCAATTTAAAAAATTTGAGTACACTGTCCCCCTGCCCTAAATCCTTCATCACTTACAGCTGCAGGTAGATGGTAGTCAAAACCACACTACTGTTGTTTTCATGTTTTGTCTTTAATAGATCTTTATTTCTGCATTTTATTCTTTGGAAACTTTCCTGATGGTACTGACTTTGCTATTAAGCTCCAGGAATGATCATTTGCTTTCCTCTGAGAAGTTGTTCATTGTGCAACATTAATTATCCATGGCTGTAGAGACTGCAAACCCTCTAGTGGCACAGTGGCCCCTGTGGTAAATGGTGGAGAAGCCTCAACATAGTACACATTAGCAATATTTTGGTTAAGAACTTGTCAGCCTGCATTAAACCCCCCCATTATTCAGGATTTTTGAGCAATCTATAAATATTTGCTCTGGTACAAAGGAGCTCAGCTGAAGAGCTCCTATTTTTAGCTGGAGGTTAGGTTTGGTTGTTTGTTGTTTCAGTTTTCATCTCCTTTTAAATAGATGCTGTCAAGGTTAATGGAACCATAATTGGACCTTGCTTTTTAATACTGTGCCTGTTTGCCCTGTGTGTGTATTTCCGTATATGTGACCATTCCCCTGACAAATGTGTCACAATGAGTCGCTTCAAAAGGTGGACACAATAAAATTAATTGGCAGCTTGTACAAGACTGAATTCAGTAATAGTCAGGCGCAGTCTATCTTGTGTCCCAAGGTTTTGAACCTTTGCTAAAGAAAAAAAAAAGGTCCTGTAATTAATCCTCAATGACTCTATTAGGGCTTAATCATGCAATGGGATGTGCCTGCACTGCCCTAAATGCTCAGTGAATGCTGTCACCATCTCCTGCCCTGACCCAGCAAGGCACATCAGTGTGGTGGATAGCTCTTGTGACACACAGGTCTGATGGGTTTGTCTTTTATTAAATGGCGTAGAAGTTCTCCTAATGAACACAGGGGTGGAGTTTTCTTCCTGACTCTTCATAGTGCAGCAGGTCTCCTAATGGAAGCAGTCAGAATTGTCATCAGTCATGGTGAACCTGAGTTCCGCTGGCCTTATGAGGGGATTGGAGCAATTACTTTGAAGGCTAAATCATGTCTCATAAAACTCCTCTGGTGAACAGTACTGCACATTTTGATTGGTTATTTATTGGTGTTCATCTGCATAGCTGGTGTGCTGTAGATACTTAAAAGTACAAGGAGGGGAATGCCTGTTTGGACCTTGCTCATCTATTTCTAAATTGAGAAACAGAGTAAGGGGCAGGCTTTTAGTGGTCAAGCTTTGCTTTGTCCATGTTGCATTCTACAGTACTTTACAAATACCTATTAAATCTTGTATTGAAAAAAAAAAGTATTGCTTAAGTTTTGCCCTTGGGATATGAGAATACCACAAATTAAGGTCACAGTTCATTCTAAATTTGTCTCATCTGAGCATACAGAGTAGAATAAAATCTTTGTTACAATTTCAGTGCACATGACACACCAGGGATATGTCTGGGGTTTTGGGTTGCCCTCAAGGGGTTCCAGTTATCCCTGGCGGCCTCAACACAGTTCTGGGTTGTACTCAGGGGTTCAGTTACTTCCAGTTGCCCCTAGATGCTCCTAGAGGTGCTCCAAGAATTCCCAGTTACCCACAGTTTCCCTCCTGAAAGGGTTCTTGGTTGCCCTAAGGGGTTTTCAGTTGCTCCCAGCAGAGTTCTGGGTCCTTACCTTATGCTGAAACGTGGAAAATTCTGACTTTGTGTAAGGGAATGTTTCTACTGTAAAGGTGGACAAACCCTGGAATGTATTCTTAAGAAAAGCTGTACACTCTCTACCCTTGGGGATCTTCAAACCACAGCTGCACAAGCCCCTGAGCAACTTGCTTTAACTACATCTACTTTGAGCAGGAGGTTGGACTGGAATACTCTGGAAGTCCTCTTCCAACTGGAATCACTGCATGATGATTTTGAAGGAAAGAAGTTATTATGTTTATTTCAGTAATTTAATGGGATATCCTAGATCTTGTGATTGGAGTTAAAAATAGAGTTTGGAGTTTTCCCAACCTCCAATCAATCACATCTGTGTTTCCAACTTCACTTGCACAATAGGAGAGCAGTTGCTTTCTTGGTGTTATTTTGGATGGTGCCTGGCTGTGAGAGGTAATCACAGTGACACAGCAGACAGTCATAATGAGATCGTCACATGTAGAAAACATTCAGTGATTGCAGCTTAGGTCATGGACAAAGTTGACCTTAGAAAATCTTCTTTTAAGTTCTTTGTTATTCTGAAGGAGCCAGTTCATCACAGCCTTGCTGGAGTTCTGCAGCTCCACTGTTAACTGTGGAATTGCATCAGTGTATTTAACTGGAGCACAGGATAAGTGTAGTGAGCCCAGAAAATGCCAGACACTTGCAAAATAGCATGCTATTAAAACCATATGTATAGCAGCTTTTCAGTGACAATTTGATTTGACTTCGTAATTTTGTTAAAAGATGTAGCTTGGGTTTGTATCACTTTATTAAACGTGCCTGGGAATGGTCCAGCCAGTGAGGCCATCTGGTATGGAGCAGCCTGCTTCTACATCGGCTTGGCCTGTGCTGGGTGGCTGCAAGCAAATTGCTGCTTGGGTATGGTTCCCAGCAGAATCTCAAAAACGGGTCCAGAAGCTGCTTGGGAAAGTTGGAGCAGGCTACGTTAATGCCAAGGAACTCTCTCACAGTTTATTAGCATAGATAACAGTGTTGGAGCACCCAGGCCCATTGTGGGCGTGCTTGAATTTACTTTATGCTCAAAGGCAGATGAGCATTTGTGCTGCAAACAATTTGTATATTTTGGATAGCTCCAAAGGAAAATACCTAGAAACAAATATTTCTTGTTGCCATTGTCATATGAACCAAACTGAGCATGAACCACAGACCTTAGAAAGGCTGAAAATTACAAAAGTGAAACCCGTGGATTTTGCTCATCTTTGCAGTGTGTGAGTAGGGCAGTAACATATGTGTGCATAAATCTAACCTACAAACGATGTACAATGGGAATCAGCCTGGTCCAGTGAGGACAGTAACTATTCTTAAGGACTGCAGAACAGGAAATGGTGAAGTGAAGCAATTGCTTGAGTTAGCCATGAGGCATTTTTCTTTTCTGAGCTTCATTTCTGTTACAAATAGGGAAGAATTCCCTCTGTTTCTGATGGCTTAAAAAAACAGCCTACATAGAAGATCTAGCCAGTAGTCAGAGGGTGTTGCTGACACTGTGGTGTAAAGGACAAAAATCAGATGACAGTAGGAATCTCTGAGCTCACCCCTCTTCCAGCTTGGAGAATATATCCATGCAAAACAAAATGTCATCAGGAGATGATAAGCGTTTTTCCTTGAGGGACTCCTAATATGGCAGATTGATAGTATCTGCTGTGGTTGCATTGTGCTACCTTCAGAACTGAAGGCTGTGGAAAAAAAGTCACTGAAGTGATTGCCAAGTAGAGCCATTTTGCTTTTTGTTATGAGGTTATTTCTACATCTGAAGTGAGAAAATATGTCCATAGTCTTTAATAAACTGTCTTTGAAAGCTTCTGCACATGTCCAAGGATGCTTGTAGGGAAGGACTGCACAAACTTTGCTCCAGGGAAACACTCTGTAGCCAGAAGGCTACAGAAAATAGTTTTGGCTGCTTGCAGGGATTGCATCAGGGCTAATGTAGGATGCATCCTGGTCAGTGGCAAACAGTGGGGCTGCAAGGATGTACACCCTGATGTTTGACAGGCCACACACCATACTCTGCTCCTGCCTAAAGATGGGAAATTCTATGGACTTGAAAAGGTTCATTGGTTCTGAAATATGAAAATAACTCCACTGGAGCTATTTTTCTGCCTGCTGAAATCAGTGCACAGGCTTTCACTTAAGATCTCCATCTTTGCCTCAAGCCCTTAATCCCAGGTTCAGGGACAGGAGCAACGTTACCACAACACAATGGAAATCCTGTGAACCTTACATATTATTATGAACCTTACAATTTATTTTCTATCAACCTCTTTTTGAGACTGGTATCAAATTATGACACAGATATACAAGATATAACTTGGACAGAAGAGCCACATAGTGCTGCTCTCAAAGTCTTTTGCCGTAGACATAGAAAGTGAGTTTATTTACAATGAATGCTATAAATCTTTACAAGTTTTAAACTGGTCCTCAAAAGTGATCCTTTTTCTCTCTGTTTTGTGGTAGTTAATTTTAATTCCAATACCACATTATGTAGTTGCAACCACTGTCTCTGCAGTAAGGTGAATTGAAGCTGGCAGATGCAGAAAAGGGCAGTGAGAAAGATCAGCAGAACAGGGATCCTGCTTTACAGTAGGAACTTGAAGGGAATGATTTGTTTAACCTTGCAAAACAAAAGCAGAAATGGGATTTGTTTGCTGTCTGGAAATGTATCAGGTGAGTAAATACCAGAGAGGAGAAAAGGAGCCGTGGATGTCTTGGAATACAAATGACCTGGAATAAATTTAAGATAGAAATTACTAAATGAGTTTTAGGCATTTGAACAGTAGCTCTACAAGTGGGATTCATGACTGCTTTTAAGATGGATCTTGCTGAGGTGATGCATGGGAAAAGGTGGTGTGGGCTTGTGTATTACCAGTGGCCTGGAGTGAACATCCTGGTAGGTGCCTGCTTGTTCTGTCTTCCTGGCATTACTGTGCTGAAAAGTTGTTTTGGAGTGGCAGTGAGATTGACATCCAGCAGATTTCTTCCTTCTTTATCTGGAGTTTCTCTTCCTGGTTTTAAATTCTCTTTTGATATGGGTTACAGTATTTCCTGGTTTGAATGTTTGCCTTAGGGAAAACATCCTAATATTCTAGAGATGGGCCTGATATGTTTTGAGTATAGCACACACCTGCTCCAGGGTAAGAAAAGCAGCAAGAACAAGTTGGGAAGGATTTTTTTGGCCCTGGACCAACTCAGTCATCCCAATGAAGTCAGATCCATGACCTGCATCCCATAAAGATCTTTGGGGGAAAGAAACCCACACAACTTTTCAGTTCATATTGCTTGGGCTAGATTTGCAGGAGCAGAGAATCTGCTCTTCCAGGGTAGTGGGTGCAATTGTAAAGGAGAACAGGTTTCTTCAGAATATGAAGAATTCATGGGTATTTGAACAGATACTCCTACCTGCTCTAATACTGATATTTCCCCACCAGGTTTTTGGCAGCTAAATTGCTAGAGGCAGTGGCATCTTCATGAGAACAGCTCTTCTGTATACCTGAAGACTTTTACACAATGGAAGTCTGTGATGGCTTTTCCTCCTCAGATTAAGCCATACTGGTGAATTTCCAACCTCTTATGAAGCCAAGGAAGATTATTTTGTGCTGTGGTAGTAAAACAGAGTGAGAAGAGTAGTTTGACATAGGCTGAAAGAAATGAAAATAAAAGAGATAAAGTACACTGGAGACTTAGACTGCCCTAAAAGCCAGAAGAATGGGATCTAGTAAGTGACAGTCCAATTTCACTTGATGTACCCAGAAGCTATTGGAAGAAATTATCCTCCTAGAGCAGAGTCAAGGTTCATTGAAGTTGATGAGAGTATAGCTTCAATCACACCCAGAGGGTGTCAGTGCTACAGTTTGACAGAAAAACTAACTTAGAGGAAGAAAAGGGTAGTGCCTTTCTGTCAAGGATGGAGCTGGTCTAACTCACTGGTAATGACCAAGCCATGAGCAGCTGAGGCACTAGAGACCTGTATGAGAGATCCCCTGAAGCTCCCCTGAACTATGGGGGACTGGAAAGGAAAGAAATGCTTTAGAACACTCAGGGGCAAAATTAACGTTAAAGAGCCCTCAGTGGTAAACAAATCCAAATTGTAGAGAAGTTTTACTTTTTGTTTTTCTTGCTTCTTTATTATTTTGATATGCATTTCTTTTTTTCATTTAACCACTTCAAGGAGAGCTCTTTGCTAGCAGACATTTATTAGAGACACTCTGACCTCCATCCCATTTTGTTCCAGAACCTGTAGCAATGGGCAACAGAGATGCAATCATGGATAAGTTAACAATCTCCAGGGTGACTTGAAGGTATTCAAAAGGAAATTTGCACCTCAAGCACAGCCCTTCACATGCAGAGCTGCTTTGCAGAGCATGCTCCCACCATGAAAATTCTGCTGTACAAATAAAGGCCTGTCAGTCTGCGAGCTGTTTTCTTGCACATATCATAAATGTGCCGTGGGTCAGCTAACCCAATTTGGCAACACAGATACTGGTAAGAGAACAGAGATTCAGAAGAGATTGTGTGAGACATCCGGAGGTGAATTCTCCAGAAGATGCAGTGATCAGATGAATCCACAGTGCCCCTAGAAACCAGTACTGGCTCTGCATGTAACATCATCAATAAAACCTTCATGTTGTAAATTAATCAGAGGTTGGTTGTGGCATGGGACAGCTCAGAGCTCCCAGCTTGCCCCAAATATGTAGTAACTTCACATCTGTTTGTATACACTGTATTAGTACAGCCAGTCAAGTAGAATGGGAAATAGACAGGCTAAATCTCTCTCACAGGACTAAATGATTCTTGGTTTTGAGTGCAGTTTCCTATGTGGTTGGTGAGAAATTTGGCCCTGAATTCCACTTCTTTCCATGCTTGTTTGCTTCCTTGCAATATTATTCCTACACTTTTTTTATATTGTGTCAAAACTCAATGATACCTCTTCCCGCCCTTGGTGCATAGATAAGACAATTTTGTGTGTAGTTCATCCAATCCAACTAACATTTTCAGTTGAATATAGATCATATGACAGATAAGGAAATGCAGCCCTTTCATTCTACTCATGTTTTTAGTGCAGATTTCTTGTCCATGTTGGCATTAATATCTATTCTTGTCCTTGTGTTTTTGTCTTCTTTTTAAAATAGAGATAAAATAGACAAAGTTTCTACTTCCCAAGATTTTGGATTGTTTGATGTTTGATTAATGTTTGTGAAGTATTAATGGGAAGATGCATAGGGATTATTCTGTTCCAAGTGAGGTATTTGAATGAACACCTACAACAGCCCGATGTGAAGCAATCAGAGGGACTTTATTCCTCTGGCTTGCATTCACTGAAACCAGCTTAGAATCCTCTCATCCCAACTTCAGTGTAAGGCTTTGAAAAATATAAGAGACTGGTGACATAATCTTGGCCCACTGCAGGAAGCAAAGCATGCATTGCTAACTCCTGCTAAATAAAGCAGATGACTTTTCTTTTTTCCTTTGTAAAGAGAAGATTCCCTTATGGAAAATTAAAAAAAGAACCAACAAAACACCAAGGTAACCGATCTCGTTCCAGCACTTTCAGGTTCTGTTTTTATTGCTCTTGGGTCCTTCCTGCTTCCAATTATTTATGGAAGTTGTGAGTCGCATGGTGGAGCTGGAATGATTCAGGAGTTTGTTAAGCGAAGAGAAACAGGAAAAGAAGGGCCTGGCAATTCAGGCAAATGACATCAGTGCTTTGGCATCTCCTCCCAGGCCTTGGAAAAGCCGTGTCTCTGTGAGAAGGTTTGCAGAGTGATGCTCGAGGCAAGATTGATTTGGTTTCTTGGCCAGCATGCAAAATAACACTAGACATAGTGTCTTAAGATTTATGGGTAACAACAAGTCAAGTGGGAGATACGGGTGTGTAAATTGTAGCAAGGAAAACAGCTTATAGTAGTGAAGAAAAATTTCATCCAAAAGGGTGATTGTGCATCTGCATAAAGTACAGAAACTGTAAGGAGTATCTAATCTTCTTTACATTTCTTAGTTGTCTGCCAGTGCAGGTTTGCTTGGCTTGGCTTTTCTTTTTTTTTTTTTTCCTTCTTAAGAATAGGAATTATACCTGTGTGATAATTCCTGTGAAATCTGCAAGCACAAAGCTAGCAAAGAATGTATCTGTTTCCTAGGATAAGGGAAAGGGATCTGCCAGGCACTCATCTCAGCCCAATACGCTTTAGCCATGGGTTCTTGAGACTGTGGTTCTGGTACCTTGTGAGAGATTAGATGGAAAATCTTGAGATGCTAAGGGAGCATGTTTGCGTTGACGTATTTCCCTTTCAAAGTGGGGCTTTGGCTTAAGGACCACTCAGCTGATAAGTCTCTGAAATCCAGCACATTGCTATAGCTCTGGAGACAGTGCCAAGAGCAATGGCCCTTCAGCTACTACAATACAAGAATAAAATAAAAACCAGTGGCAGTGCCTGGCAAGAAGCATGTCCCAACGGAAAAGTACACCACTGAGGGAAAAAATCAAGTACATGCTGATTTCAAAACTGATTTTTAAACTTGATTTGTACGGTTACCCCTGTCCACTGTGTCCTCTTTTAAGGAATGTACATACTTAATGCTAGTAGTGGCATTTTACAGACATAATATAGTGATCTGAAAAGTCACACCTTGTGGCAAGCTGGTAAAAAAGAAATTTGCATCAATAGGCTTGAAATGTAGAGAATCTTTGATAGAATCACATTGAGGCTGTTTGCTGCTTTATGGTCTTGCTGAAAGGACTGAAAAAGCCCAGCTGTAGCCTCTGCAGCGTGACCCAGGTGTTCAGCTCCAGTCGAGAGAAAGGGAAGCCAAAGCACAGACATTGTGACAGTGCTAGGCAGAGGGGTTGTGTGCTCCTAGGACTGCTGCCACCATGTCTGCTGTAATGCCTGTTCCTCTTCCAGCCTCTCTATAAATGCGCTGGAGGAATATGATGTAGGAAAAGCTACAGAAAAAGGAGGTGCAGGCAGTTGGACTGCTCCTCTGGCATGTGATTTCTTCCTAACTGTGCTCATTTGCAATAGGCACCAGCAGTGCTGGAAGTGAAGCAGCAGCAGGGCCAGGCAGTTCAGTACAATGTCACCAGCAGAGCCCTGGGGCTGAGCCAGGAGGAACACGAGAGGATGGAAGCAGGCAGTGGCAATCATAGCACAGGTGAAAAAAGCTCAGCAGCAGGAAGGTGCCAGCATCCCAGCCTGCTGGGATATGCATGTTTTGGGGTGAGGCTGCGACAGCTGATGGGTGGCAAGCAGCAGCTGTGGTTTGCCAAAGTGAGCTTCCCTGGCAGCTGTGGTGGGCAGCAGGGCTCTGGCCATTGCCTGCAAAAGGTGCTTTAGGAAGCTGGTTGGTGCTGAGCAGCTTCTGCAGGTGCCCTCATAGAAGGAAACCCCAAAGGGGAAGTCTCTGTTTCCCCCCTTTCCCTCCCACAGTTCCCTCACAGACCGGCACTGGTTTACAGATAGCAGCCCCTGTGGTGTATTCAAAGCCACAGGCCAAGGAACCGCCTCTGCTCTGTGCCAGCCAGCAGCCCCAGGCACTGCCTTTCCCTTTTTCACCCTCTAGACGTGGTTCAGCAGGAGAAAAAAAATGTGACACAAAGGGGATAAGTAGCTCCAGTGCCACTGCAGCAGGCATGGCTGGCAAGGGAATGAAAATAAACTCATGAAGCACTGGGAGGAGCTCTCAGAAATGAGAGTTTAAAGTGTTTAAAGCCATTTTGATTAAAGCCTTATCTTCTAGGCACTATAGACACATGTTCGGATTACAGCAGTACTGTTAGTACAAGTCTAAGGCTGAGGTGGAAAATGCTGCAACAGTGGAGGGCTTTATTTATGGGTGGGAAGTTGTATTTTCCCTTGGGAGTTAGCAGTGGGAACTAGTGAGCACTGCTATTGCAGCAGCAGCCAGTGAGAAACCACTAGACCTTATGTGGGTTAGTCATGTCAAGTCACAAGATGTGACATTGACTGGTGACTCCGGAACACACTGCAAATTGCTTATTTTCATATGCTGAAAGCAGAAATAGAAGCAATTAATTTCCCTTTTTCTTGGTAAAATAAACAGAAAACAAAACTCTTTTGACTGGATAAAATATTTTGGCAGCAAACAAGTTTTGTAAAGGCATTTACATTTCTTCAAAACTCATTTAATTCCTTGTTTAAATTATATTCAGACAATTTTAAAAATAAAAAACCTGGACATCTGAGGATGTCAACGTAATTATTTTGGCTATCCTAGTTTTTCCCCCATTGGTTTTAACTTAAACTGTCCTATGATCTTGTTCCAAATTTGTAGGTCACTTTCCCCTTCCACAAAAGTTCATTTTTGAATGGAGTTCGATAGTATATTATATTCCATTTATTTATCTTAATATACTTTGGCTGTTTTACCCCTGAAGCATGCCTAGATCCAGTATGACCAGGCAGCATTGTTATTTCCCTACTTTAGTCACTTTTTCCCAAATAGGAATTCAGATTGCTATACATGCCTTTCTGCATAATTTGTCTTTACCAAAATCATCCACTCTGAATTTCTCAGAAACACCTGTCTTGCTTATTAGTTTTTAAAGTTTGACACTTTGCCTGCAAGTGTCCACAGTCCCAGGCTTTTTTTCTTCTCCGTGAAGCATAGTAAACAAAGCTATTTCTGATGAAGTCTGTGAGCTGGCACTGATGCCAGATTTGGATCTGTGTGCAAAATCTTTTTCAAAGGAAGGCCCTCAAAAGCAAAGTGATGGCAATTATTGTTTCTGTGAAATTCATGTTAATGCTTTGTTCTTACATGAATTGAAGATCCAACCTGTGTTTAAGGCCATGGGATGATGTAGATTCTGGACATTTTGAGTGGTGTTACATGTTACAGCTTTAAGGGTTATGTCTAACAGCACTTTGTAGGGAGAGCCATAACTACAGGGGGGAAAAAGAGAAGTAAATAGTTATTTTGCATTTGAATCCTGCCATCCAAAAGGAACTGGATTTTGCCTTGAATTGCATACATTATTGGAGGAAGTCTGAGTTAAAAGAATAAAATGTCTTATGAAAACTGAAGAATATGTAGAAATTTCTTGTATACCACAGTGTGAAAGAGAAGGACAGAAAATTAATAGTTCCTGTATTTTCAGTCAGGGTCCTAATAGCTCAGAAAATAAGTGGCTAGTTAAGGTGAAGTTGGTTGCAATGGGAGAATAATAGCAATTACCAGTAGAATACAGAGTTTTCACACAAGGCCAGTTAGAGATGCCTTATTGCACCACAGCTATTTTTAATTAGCCATGTATGTGGGAGAGATAAAAAAACCCCTTATATTTAGGTACATTGTCTGGCAGAAAAAATTCAAGAAGCATTAGGTACATGGCCTTTAAGCCAGATGAGTAGTTTTGATCCTTTCTCTCAGACAGCAGTAGGCTGTAATGAATTTCCTGTGGTCTGGGTTTTTACTTTGTAAAGGCATTATTGATTTCTTTTGTTGGTGTCAGCTACTGGTAGCTTCATTTTCATCCCAACACATCCACATCCTTTAGACATCCTCTGTGCTCCTAAAAAGCCCACATCTGCTTCTGATGGATGTTGTGCAGCATCTGGTTGAACCTGGAGGGTGCCTGACCAGCTCAGAACACCTCACACACAAGAGTCTTCTCTCTAATGAAAATTCCCATGAGAGAGCCTGGGGAAATTTTGTATGGGTAATCACTCAGAGGTATTTTTCTTTCTCATTTCATTGGCTCATGCTGCTTCTGCAACATGTTCCCAGGAATATTCAGAGGGCAATTTTACTGCCTTGCATGCCTATGCTGTAATGCTGTCAAAAGACAGAGTTAGGGACATGAATTAAAATCATAGAATATTGGTACCTAAATAGCTTTGCCTGGAACGGTGACCATTTAATGGTCTAGATGAAGATCTGTTCACAGCCTTTCATCTTTCTTGACCAGCTTGAATTTATGTATGCATTCATTTTGAACAGCTACATGAATATAGAGAAACAGTTGTTAAGAGTGTTTGAAGCCTTGTTATAAGACTGGGGAGAGCTAGGCTGAAAGGATTAGTGCAGGAGGGAATCTTCCCCAGTGACTTGCAGCTCTAGTGATTACCCATAGGAAACACCTATGTCTGGCCAATCAGTCTGGGGGATATAAAGGAGTGGGGTAGCACTTGCAGGTGGGGTTAGGAGGATGCTGGAGTAAGAGAAGGAGGCTGTTGGCTGTGCTGTGAGGAGGTAAAGGATGGATAAAGTAAGATGTTGTGTGAGGGACAGTCAGGGTTAGGTGGCTGGGAAAGGGACAGCTTGGGGTCAACCAGTCATGGGGAATGGACTGAGAGAAGGAGCCAGAGCTGTGTGGAAGTGCCTGTAGGACAAGGAATCAGTGCTGTGTGAAGCCGCCAGAAAGAGAAGGCTTCAGAGTTATCTGAGAGAGGCATTGAGAGTTGTGAGGAAAGAAGTTTAATGAGAAAAAGGTGTGTAGAGTTTGTGAATAAAGGACTGGTGGGAATGCCAGTGAAAGGGCTGCTGGTGATATCAGCCTGGTCTGTCATGACTTAAAGGTGACATAGGATGATTCCCAAAAAGTGAAAAGATGAATGCAGAAAAATAATAGTCCAACCATTCTACTTTCAAAGTATTTCATAAACACTAGCTTGTTCTCCAAATGTTTTCTCCAATTGAACTTTGGTCAATTAGAGAAACTTCATCCACTGTTCATAAAGGAGGGATTTGAAAAGCAATGAACTGGAAATTTCAGTGAAGCTCCCACAGACTTTCCTTGGCTCAATGCAACTTAATTTCCTTCCAGGCACCAAAATGCTTGGTGCTTCCTATAAAAACTACACTGTAGGCCTTTTAAGCCTGTAAAACTGGTGTCTGCAATGCAACCTTGTCTGTTGTAATAATACTGACCTTTCATCAGGTGCTTGGCAGCTTCTTAAGAAATTATTCTTCATCAGGTGGTGGTACTTGATAGGCTCTCTGCAAAGAAGAAAGCTGTCATCTTTGCCATGTTGGAGATTTCCCTAGAATCTTTTTGTTAGATGCAGAAGTAACCTCCACATGGGCAGAGGCTTCCTAGGTTGATTATCTCCATCCCTTCTTGCCCAGCAGTATGTTGCTCACAATTCCGATCCACAGATCTTGCTTTCCCTTGCATACACTGGTATCTTTCAGCCTGTAACCATAAGCCTCTTGTTAAGTGGAAATGCATTTGATTCAAGTTACTGACATGTCTGGAGTTGGATTTATGTTGTGAGTCAGCCTTATCTGACACCTAGAAACATATGGGGTTTGCAAGTGAAGCCAAGTACATGTGGTAGGCCTATGTGGGAAAGTAGACATCCAGATTAATTTTGCCATATCTGCTCAGGACCAGAGCAAAGTTATGTGACTACTTATTTTGGTCTGGTCCATGTCTCATTTGGAAAATAGCTGCTGTGGGTCTGGGAAAATACCTGTAGCTTTCTAAGCATTCGTGAAAATTTGTTTCCCAGGGAAATAAATTATATTGTCAGCTTCAGATTTTGTGGATATAGTTTGTTTTTGTGATAAATTTCCTGATAAAATTACTCCTTTCCAAGGCATACAGTACCTTTCTCCTGTCACTGCCATTACCAGGGTTTGTATCATTGCCCCAGGTGTCCTTTTTTTCAGGGCTTCAGGCATGTGCTTAAAGCAACAGGGTGCTGGGAAAAGGACCTGAGCCTTCATACCTGAAGCCAAAGCCAAATAATATTGCCTGTCTCTTGTACTTTACTGCAGTCCTGCACTGTGTGTGTCCCCACCTACAGCTTCATCCTATTCCCTCTTGCATGCCCTTGATTGGGGTGTTCCTCTTTAGCAACAGCCTGCATCTCTCTGGGACTGACATTTTGAGAAGGATCTCTGTTCTAGCAGGGGTTTCATACAAAAGGCTTTCAGGGAGTCTGGCCTTCCTTCCATTGGAAAACTGTATGAAGTTCTCCAACATTTCCTAGTGTTGTTGGGAATCCTGAGGAATTACATGATCTTACTTCTTGCTCCTTATACATGATCTACAGTAGACAACTCATGAAACTGCAACTCTTTTGAAATCAGTGCCTCTGAAAATCAGGACCAAATACTTCCACAAAGGTAGCAAATTTTCTGTAATCTGAGGTTTTCAATGAAATTCTTTCTCAAAACAGATTTAAGGTTCTTTTACTACAAATATCATGTTATGATCATATTCTTATGTTCCTATGACTTTTTTTTAATCTACAGTCATTTTTTTAGGAGAGTCATGCTTTATGCTGCAGAGCTCTCCTAACATTACTGAGGAGTTCATGTTCTATTTAATAACACAGTCTCTCAGGCAATAAGGTTATTTCTCATGTGCCCCATTTTTCCTTTGATCTAGACACATGCAGGCACGCTCTCCAAGGGGCCTTAGGAGATGACAGAGGTATTTGAAGACACTTAAAGGATATATAAAAATAAATTGCATTTCATTTGCAAATAGTTTCAGCTCCAAGGTAAATGCTTTGTATCATTACCGGTTGGCTCACTACTTCCCCTATTCCCCTATTTCCACTATTAGCACTCTGCCTTTGTGTTTTGAAGCAAACTGGATTTGGTGGATCATTGGGCAATTAGCAACAG
The DNA here is from genome assembly GCF_963662255.1 of Cinclus cinclus. Classification (NCBI taxonomy): domain Eukaryota; kingdom Metazoa; phylum Chordata; class Aves; order Passeriformes; family Cinclidae; genus Cinclus; species Cinclus cinclus. The sequence continues at coordinate 68,417,577 of NC_085046.1, forward strand.
TTTATCTGTACTGTCTGTACCCTCCTGCACTTAATCGGCTCTTTGCTTCCTCAGCTTTGGAAGAGTAAAGATGTAAATCCCTTGGGAAAAAAAAAACTAAAATGCAGATTTCTAAGTTTAATAGTGCTGACATTGAACAGTGGCCCAGGCTCAGATTTTACAGATTATTGTGTCTCCTCTCACTCTTAGCATATCCTGCATTTTATGGAGGTCTAAAATTTACCTCAGGCTGTGACTTAACTGAAATCCCCTTGCAAACCATTGACACTTTGCTTCATAGACATAAGTTACCTTTGGATATTACTTTTACTGCTCTCAGTGCCATGGAAATATCATGTAACTACCTTTAAATATTTGAACTATGATGCTTTTCTCTGCTTTGTTCTCAGCTCTCCCTCTTATAAGTGGATCCACTAGAACGTAACTAAGTTCTCTGTGTAAGTTATGAAGCTACCTGTAAGTTTGTATTAGGCTCACAAATAGCAGCTGCAGTAGGTAACATCTACTGATGACTCCTTTCTGCAAGAGGGAAAGATGTGTTTACTACACTCTGGGACGGCAGCTGAAGCCCCTCCAGGAGGTAATGTCACTCAGCACTGCTCACTTACTTGGCTCTCCTGCCTCCCCCAAGCAATTCCTGTGGTTACCTGTGCAGGCTCTCTCACTGTGTGCTTGCTTTGATGCTAAGAGACAGTGATAATTGCAGCATTATGAAATACTCAGAAGATTGGCTTGGCTGAAGGACATAAATCCAGGAGGGGAAATGCTGGGATGATTAATGAATTCACAGACCAAAGGATTCCCATGTTGACGTGGCAGCAATAAAACTTCTTAACTCCAAGCACTGCACTATCAAGTGAAAGGAAACCCTGGCAGTCTTCCATGAATGATGTGTTCAGACCTTGTTGTTTTCCCTTTGCTTTGTGATCAGTGTGGAGATGGAGACCGGGACTAACCCTCTTCCACATGAGTCAAAACAAGAGTTTGTATGGTGGCTGGGCCAGTGAGATCACAGAAAGGCACAGGAGAAGCTCGGGGTTATTATTTCACCCAGCTGGCAGATGCCATAAAGATCACACGATACAATTATCTCAGCCTCCAGGAAAGAAGCAGACACTCTGACTCCCTGCTCTTGACTGTGTAGAAGTAACACTGGAGACAGTCTTCTCTAATTTCTCTTTTTTTAATTTATTCCTAAGAATGATGATATGAATTCTACATCCTGATGAAACTTCTGGACTAATTATTTCACACTGAGTTACTAAAGTCAATTGAAAACAGAGGACAGAGAAAAATACTTAGAGAACAGAAGATGTTCTTCTTAACTTGAGAGCTGCCTCCCAAAGTAAAGCAGCTTAGTGATGAAGTTTTCTGCTCCCCTGCAAGCCTCAAGTAGGGCTTGACATTCTTTGAAACTTGCATGAGCGGCTGGACATGTAAAGATAAAGTAAGCACCAAAATAATCTCTGAGAAGAGTTTAAGTGATCAGGTTAAAAGAATTTACTGTGCATCATGTGGGATTTCCAGCAGCTGTTAGCAGTGTAGCTGATTTCATAGAACGGTTTGGAAGGGACATCAGAGATCATCCAGTTCCATTTCCTCTGCCATGGGCAGGGACAACCTCCACTAGACCAGGTTGCTCAGGGCCTTAACCAACCTGGCCCTGAACTCTTCCAGGGATGGGGCATCCATGACTTCTCTGGGCAACCTGTTCCAGTGCCTCACCACCCTCAGAGTAAAGAATTTCTTACCTACCTAAACTCACCCTCCTTCAGGGTAAAAAGCAATCACCCCTTGTCCCATTACCACATGCCCTTGTAAAAAGTCCTTCTCCCTCTCTCTGGTAGGCTTTCTTTATGTACTTCTGGGCAATGTGTACAGAAGTTAAATCCAAGTGCACCCCCAAATTCTTCCTGGACTGTATTTTTTCATCTTAAAAGGTGATAAAGTTCATCTTAGGTAATGCAGGAGTCTCTGCTGCCAGTTTTTATTATAGTTGTCTCTGGTGACCCTTTCAATTAAAGGATTGCTGTTGCTACTCTAGCATTGTGTTTATCACCATCGTAGGGTGCTATGTAGACATTGCACTAAATAATATAATGGTAGCTATCATGTAATGGTGACCTCTTTCCCCAGAGGGTTAGTGGTTTTGAGCAAACAAACAAATTAACTAAAGTGGGGGAGGGGTGTGGGGGGGAATCAGGATGTATGAAGATTTAGCCCAGGCAACAGTCCCAAACATAGAGATTTCTCTCCCTTTTTATACTGTAAGCAAGTAACTCACGTGTCTCCTGAGAAGATGCAGGGTATGGTTAATCATATGTTTTGTGTATGAAATAACAATTCATATTAATGAACCATTCAAAGGAAGTGGCTGTGAGAACTTTTTCTGTGCTGGTGTGCCCCATTTAGGAAGTTGGGGGTGGCAGAATGAGAGGCTTCTTTTAGATTTCATTTAATTTGAGAAAAATTTTGGATGCTTTTTGTTCCTGGTATCCTTAAGTAGTAAAGTATGAATATAGACCATTATTTTCCTCCCCTGTGGTAATACTGCTTGATCTGTGTTGGAAAAGCAATGTTCAGGCTCTTGCAAACTATTCAGGAGCAGGGACTAGTTGTAAGTTTTCCTATGAAGAAAGTGTGAGATTTTACGCTCGAATCTGGAGCTGCACAAGGAAGGGTCCTCAGAAGTTAAAAATATTGGAAGCAAAGAAACAATAAAAATTGGGGGCTGCCACACCTACTTTTTCCCCTGTGCAGATCATTTGCTATGGAGAGCACAGTTCAAACCGGTGTGGCTGTATGGAGCTGTGACTATGCAGGATGTCATTGCCAGCCCTACCCTGTGGGGTTCATTTTGGGCTGAGTCACTACTAAAATTACAGTGGCCTCTGGACTGCTGGAGGGAGCACCTGCCTCCCGCAGCCCATGCTGGCTCTGCAAAACACAAAAAACCATGAGGCTGGAGGGCAGGAGTCAAGGGTGAGAGTATTTCCATTAAGTAAGAGAGTTTTGAAACCACACAGATCAGGAGAGAAAGCAGAGACTAATACAAGAGAAGAAGAAATTAAATCAAGGTTTCCCCAGAGTTTAGTTCTCAAGTATCTATTTCTTGATCTTTTTATTTATATATTTTGAAATGTCATATGGACTTCTTTACACAAGTTTGTATGACCTGAATGTTAACTGTATTGATTTGAATGTGCTTATATAAGTCATGAAGATAGCAGGCTGGTGTCTGACTCTCATGGGGAGCCGTCCACAAGAGAAGAACCACCTCAGCAGGCCCAGGGCAAACAGTCTGAGAAGGGTATAATCTTGGCTGCCTGATCAGAGGTTCAAGACAGAGGGTGTATGCCGACGGCTGTTGGTTGCAAGACTGTGTAATGAATGTTTCTTTTGACTTTCTCTGTTGAACTTGATGAAGAGAGATGTTGTAGCTCTTGGTCCAAGGGTTGATAATAGTGAAATTATCCAAGTCAACTTGCCACAAATCAGAGGAGGAGGGGAAAGGAAAAGATACTGTGGTGATGTAAAATCTTTTCTTGGTTGGTTGGGATAGAGTTAATTTTCTTCCTACTAGACAGTACAGTGCTGTGGCTTGGATTTAGGATGAAAATAAGAAGACACTGATTTTCAGTTGTTAGTGAGTAGAATTTACTCTAAGTCAAGGACTCTTCAGCTTCTCAGCTGACTCACACTGGCGAAAGAGGTATTCCTCATCATAATGAGTTGTGCTTGGTATATAAGAAAGAGAGAAACTGGTACAACATAGATGACAAATGCTGTTTCAGTGGCTTCAAACTAAGACTTCAAACAAATGTGGAAGTTTCTTTTCTTTTCTGCCTCTCTGCAGGAAAGCTCCAGGGGAGGTATGGAAGAAATGTTTTTCTGATAGAGGTTTATTCAAGAGATTACATTGCTTGGGGTGGGTGAAAAACTCATAAAATAAAGATATTTTAGACAATGGAGGACCAAAGTGAGGAGGGAAGGCTTCTTGTGGACTTTGCAGCTTATCTTGAAAGACAGCCCTTTTGGGTTGGAGATATGAAGACATGAGAGAGATGGGGGTACCTGCTGTGGGTGAGAAGGCACAGCAGCAAAGAGAGTTTCAGAAGGGCAGTGGGACAATACCAGTGGATGCTGCTTCCTTTCTTTTAAGATTCCTTCCTGCTGTAAAATGAATTAGACATAAGAGTTGTTTGGAAATCAAACTTTAGCAGAGACCTGAGATTTCCAGGTAATGCATTGCAGAAAAAACAACCTTTGTGAGGGACTGCCAACACAAGTGAGACATCCGCTGAGGTTATCAAGCCAAAGTTTAGCCTGGTGTGTGCACACCGTTCCAGCAGATGCAGGGGAAGTTACACAAAGGCTGTGATTTACCCTGGCATATGCAAAATCCTTATTGTGCTTTATTTAGTAAACTTAAAATGTCTCAGGGAGAGGAAAGATAGGAAATTCCATGCTTTACTTAGAAGCTCAAGGAAATTATCATAGCTTGCCCTAAAGAATCCTGCAGCAAAGACTTGGCTGCACTGAAATTAGTGGCAAAACTCACATGATTTTGTGCTGCTTCACATCTGATGGCTTTTTCTTGGCAATTAACCTCTCTGACTTCTGTCACACCTTGAATCTTGCTCATGACTGCATGTCTATTGTCTCCAAACTGGAATGTGCTTTTCATGGGCCAATATATCCATTTCAATCACCTCCTTCCTCTTTCTTACTTATTCTTCTTGCCTCCTGTTATTTCCTTTCTCCCAGAGAGAAATTATAGTTGCACGTTGTGCTTTTCTCCTTTTGCATATATGCATGCCTTTTCCAGATGTCAGTCCTCAGATGGACATGGTAGTTCTAGGTGAGATCTGAAACTCTAAGGTCCACCTCTTCTTGGAATTGGGTTCTGACCTAAAAGAAACCTTGAGACAGCTCTGGGAGCCATTGTAGAGTGGCTGTTGCTGTCATGCAAGAATTTTCTGGAAGTTTTTATAAGAGATGATCTAAAGCCATTTTAGATTTACTCCTTGGTTTCCAGCTCTATAGCTCTGTGGCCTCTGTGAGACGGGATGCAGTGCAAAGGCTGACCCTGAAAGCCTGTTAATCTAAACCTCATCTGAAACAAATGCATTATTTTGAAAAGGCTTGTCATTTTATATCCAGTCACTGCTGGCTCTTCTTTTGCACACAACTGTCTCATCTTGTTATGCATGCATATGTACATATGAGGTCACCTACTAAGAGCTGGCATCATTTGGTTTTACATTTGACCTACAAGGTTGCATGTTTTGTTGCTCCCATAGGCTGTATTTCCTGGGATTTGGGAGGAATTTTGCAATCAAGTACTTACTGCAACTATAGACTTCCTGTGTATCTTATCTTCCTTTCCCAAGTGCCTGTTCCACAGCTGACTGGCAGGTGCTGCCCTTTGCCCTTCAGCAGTTTTCTCTCTGCTTTCACTGGAGGGGAGCATGCATCTCACTTCTCCTTTTCTCCCTTGCCTCTTTCATTTTGCCAGGGAGTCTGATATGCCCCAAGCTGTCCAGTTCTCCCCGATTCCAGTTGGCTTTTCAGGGTGCTTTCAAGGCTTGCCAGGAGACAAGCAGAACTCAGACAGGGGAGATGTGGCAGACTGGAGTTCTAGGTCCTGCCATTCTGTGATCTGCATAACTGCAGAGGGGGCCCAGGCTGCCAAAAAGGTACTGGTCACTCTTTATCTCACTGTCTTGGTGGGAGAGGACATCAAACCCATTCCACCTCAAATCAATAGATGTCTCTGGCTTTTCTTACTGTGTTTGAATTCATCACACAGCAGTGATGGAAGTAAGAGTGCCCAGGAACATAAGCTTGATCATGGGTAATTGTTTCTGTGAGCCTTTCTGCCTCAATAGCTCTCAGTCAGTCTCCATTACTTAAGGTATCCAGGGCCTTTCCAGAGACCTTTTTGGTTTTAAAGTAGCAGTAAGAGCTTAATGCGTATCAGTGATAGATCTGAAAAGGACATGCTGGATGTACTAGAATAAATGCTTTCTGTTAGGAAAGTTTTTAGAGAAGGCATTCCTATGTTCTTCTTGTATCCTGCAACTAGACTGTCCTATTTATGTCTGCATTAAGAATGTCTTTTATTGGCTTTGTTAACCTTCCATTCTTGTTTCTAGGAGTCATCCTTTTCCTACATTTTAAGCTCTGATGCTGGCATTACTAAATTCACCAAGGCCAGGTTTGCAGGTGATGGATTTGCAGATCTGCAGCTTGCAGAACATCCCAAAAGCAGTAGGCCCATATACAGCAGTACAAAGGGATCTTTATCTGTCTTCCTGGTTCCAGTTCCCAGAGGTACACACCAGCAAGCCCAGTGCACATTGTCTGGTATTTCCTAATAAAAAACAATTTAGCCTTATAACTGCAAATGGTCTTTACATGATGGTATAGTTGTGGTGTCCACTTACATGATGGTACAGAGGTCATGTCTTCTACCATTAGACTTAGACTTTCAGAAGAGCTGACCTGTAAATAAGGTTTTTTTGAATGAAGTGTCCAGAGCTGAAAGCTAAGTCTGCCACTGTTGTAAGCCCCAGAGCACCAAGTGCATTTGGTGTCAAGCTCAAGCTGAAATACTAAAAGTTTGTTCTTAAAACTTTCTGCATTATTGTATTATTATGCTAGTTTAAATTGTATGTTATGTGATGGCTGTCTAGGAATTATCTGAGTTGTGAGTATGAGTTTGTCAAAATGAATCAATTCATCTTTTGCTAGACAAGAAGGAAGTGACATAGCAGCTATCAAAAAAGCTCCCAAACCTGTCCTTGTGGAATGTCCTTAAAAGAACCCTTTTCAAAATACAAAAAATGTGTTTTGTATACATAGGAAGAATTTCCTTTTCCTTTCCTCCTCACAGAGGTATTCATTATGTTTAGTGTGCCCAGGCTGATTCTGTGCTGGGCTTCCTTTCTACCCAAATACCTCTCTTGTCCCTGGTAACCAAGATTCAATTTGAGAATGTTTTTATTGATGTACACAGACCAAATCCCATCACCCTACCTGGGATGTTAATGCAGTTACAGGGGATACATGGCTTTTCTCTGGATTTGAATTCATGAAGTAAAGGCTGAGCCTGACTTTGAAGGTATTCCAGATTGATTTCTGATGGCAACCATCACACTTGGCAAGAGTGAAATGACATCCATGTTGATGAAGGCAGATACCACCCACTAATCTTGACTAAACACATACCAACCCATGAAATGTGAGCCCTTCAGTTAATTTAATTGAAGAAAAAAGCAGTAGAAAAAGTTGAATTTTTCCTTTCTTATGGATTTGCTTCAGAAGAAGGCTACACTGTGAATGAGAATGCCGTGTCTAACTCCAGTGAAGAGGAGCAACTTCTCATCAGGTGTTCTGCCAAACAAACTCTTACAATGTGTTTTTGCTCTTACAGAGTGCTGATTAAAAATAGGCTTAATTTTCTGCAAACATGGATAAAATCATGAAAGAAAATGAATAGAAATAGAAAATGCTCCTGAAAGTCACAGATTTCTAATGGAGAAGACTAAAGAGTCAATGTATATATGGGTATAGAGAGCCCATTATTTATTTTTTAATTTTTTTTATCTATTAAATTTCATGCTCTTTTCTCTGGAAAATATTTTTTATATGAAATTGAGGGGAAAAACTTTTGTCTAGTTTCAGAACAACCAGCCAAACAGAGAAACTTGTTTTTCTCCTTCTTTTTGTAACACATCTTGAAATGAAAATGTAAGCAAATGAAAGTGAGAGGACTTTAAACAAAAATTAATTTTTAAACGTTTTCCTTTGGACCTACAGAGGGGAGGCTGCTTCTCTGTAGGGAAAATGCTGCTTTTATCCTCCTTTCAGTTTTTGAAGGGGAAGATCTTTGTAGCATTCACCACACAGGAGGGATTTATTGCCCAGAGCTGAGCACAACTGAGAAAATAATTTTGACCTGATACATAGAAGTAATGTCTAGACAGAGAGCATTGGAGTGCTCAAGGGGAAACTCAGAGTAGGAACCAGTTATGACAAATTGAGCTTTTGAAGTGACAAATAGAAGCAAACATGTAAAAACATGAAGATTTCATGAAGTAAATGTGAGATTTGCTGCTGACCTAAATCAAACTGGAAGACAGGACAAGCTAAATCAGAATGTATTTGTTTCTGCTGCCCTCCTCTTCCAATCAGGAGACAGAGCAATTGCTGGTGGGGCCATGCTATGCAACCAGAAAAGTGAAACTGCCTTTTTATTTGGGTTGGTTTTCTAAACTAAGCCAAGGTTTTCTCTTACCTGGTTCAGTTGGGTATCTGGATTGATCTCAAAAGAATTTTCATTAGATGACCTAGAGGTTATTGAGCTGCTTTGTGTGAGCAAGTATCATAATTACTCTGTAGGCAGCTGAAGGGACCTGTATTTGTGAGGTCCTGAATGTGTCATTTTTGGGGGCATTTTGCCTTTAGCAAAGCTGAATGCTTATTTGATGGTATTATGGGTTGTAAAGACACTAAGGTAAGAGTCACCTACTTCTGCAGGAATTGAACTGAAGAGTGATTTCAGGTTATCTATGCTTCTGAAATGTTAGAAGTGGAAATCTGATATTGGGATGAGAATTTTGATTACAGAATAGAATTATCAAAGGGAAAGACAATTGTCATTTGCACCCCCACAAAATATCCTGAGTTCTTGATCTGTATTAAAGTATTCAGCCTTTCGCTCTGCCAATCCACTAAAGAGCCTGTGGCATTGAAATTGACTCCAGAGTTACAAACTAAGGAAAATCACTTAAATACTGAAGTTTTCTTGACTGGAGAACATAAAAAAATGAGGGAAGAGCAGGGGATTGTTTATATTTAAATAAGCACAGCAAATAGGAACTTTCTTTCTTTCTCTAGACTCTGATGGTTTTGTTGTTTATTTTTACTAGAAAACATCTGAATGTTTACCAAGGCAAATAATAAATCCTCACGATCTAAACTGAGAACAAGAACCATGCAATACATGCTTCTTGAATTTCTTTGAGACCACATTTTTCCTGCTGCTGTGCGGTATAAAAACGATTTAATTTTGAACAGCAGTAAATTATTGAAGTTCTTGAGTTCTGATGTGTTCAGATATCAGCTTTAAGACTATGTGGATGTATTCTACATGTTGGAATATCTTGCACCTAAGGTTTTTGGCCCCGTTACTTTGGAGGGAACTGGAGCAGCAAAGGGAGAGCATGCATCTGGAAGTGTTAGGTGATCCAGTGCAACATCCTGTAATAATATCCTATTATGCTTGTCTGAAATGATTTGATCTCTTTTTTTTTTTCTTTTTTTTTTTTTTTTTTGTGGAGTGGGGAGGTGAGGAGAGTGAAGTAGATGTCAAGAAATTATCTTCCTTCATTTATTAGGCCATATGGCTCTGGAAGAGTTAGCCTAGTCCGAAACCTGGATTGACTGACAGTTAAGTGACTGCTTTGTTGCTCACAGTCAATGACCATAAGAGTTACACATCACTTAAAGCATAGCAATGGTTTTAACAGCACCTGTTTCTGGCTCATATTATCCCATGCTGACTTTCAAGAGAATGACTCCACCATGTATCACAGGACAGGAAATGACCATAAACGTGGCAGAAGATAAGATTATGTTATTGCAGGCTTTTGTATTTCTGGTATGTTTAATTTTCTTTGGCTGCAAAAAGGACATTTTAGATTTAATCCCTGAAAGTAGGTGTGTAGAAAGTAGAAAATGGAGGTAACTTATGGGGCATGAGAACTACACAAGGGGAATGTCTGAGAATAAATCTAAAATGGAAATGTTTGCAATGTCTTGCTTAGGGCACAATCAACATAACCGGAACATGATATTGCCTGTTGCAAGAGTATGTAAATTACTTGGCAAGTGCAATGCACTGTAGTGATGTATTGGTGTTCCTGGGTTGTAGCTAGAGACCTGTATCAAAAGTGATGAGAGATAAGAAATTACCTGAGAGACTTCTAAAAAAGCTTTTCTAAAAGTGTGTTACTTTTGGATAGGTCTAGGTAACAATCCATGGCAGGATCTGATCCAACCAGAATAACAGGGTTACAGGCATGATAAAAACAAAACTTGCAAGCAAGGTATGAATGCCTAACAAAATACGTGATAAGACTTGATAGCAAGTAGCATTAAAGTATTCCTTGCTTCCTTTTGAACTAAGTGGTAAATATTTATCACATCTGAGCAGTATCACTGATCTTTAGTGTGACACAGAGCATTCCCACACAGCCACATGATGCTGCGTAGGCATAACAATCCGTATTCAGTAGGCATTCCTTGGGAAAGTGTTCACTTCATAAGAAAAGTGAAATTGCTCCTAAATGCAGTTCTGAGCTGCTATTGCTCTTTGGATGTTATGCAAGGGGTTGCCAGCAAATACACTGCAGTTTTCTGCTTTCCACTAGGACAAGAAAACAATCTCCTTTTTTTATTTCCTCTGCCTACCGTTTTATTCAATATAGGATTTTTTGCAGAGAAAAAGGATTTTACTTTAAAAATATTGTTTTTTTCATATTGTTTGTTGCTGACTGTTAGTAGGAACACCAGGAATGTTACTAGAAAGGGAAAACTTGAATCCTTCGAGTGCTAATAGTCCATTCTTACATTTTTGAGAATGTATATACAGTGTAAAAATACGGGGTTTAATTTTTGTCTCAGGCAATTGTTTGTGATCATTTGCCTTCTTTGCTATTATAAACACTAGATTTGTTTCTGGCACATCTTTCCCTGTCTAGAAGGATGTATTGGAGACACACAGCACTCTCCTGAAAAGCATGCAGTCCATATATGTAATAAATTCTTCATTATCCCAATTTATAACTTTGGTTATAGTGAATAATATCACATTTGCTCTGAAGTAAAAAGTCTAATTATCCTTCTGTTTTACAAGGAGAACCTTGTAAAGCCCTTGTAATTACAGGCTGCTAAGTATTATCTAGCATTGAAATTCATTCTACTTGAACATACAAAAATTTTCTCTTTATTGAAAATTCCTGAATTATTTACTTATTTACTTAACTAAATACTTGGATGCTTAAGAATGAGTGAAGCAAAGGAAAAGAAGACCTTTTCACCCAGAGATTTTCCTTTTAAACATGGGAATTGTATATAATTTCACACCAACATTAAAACAAGGTCTACACACATTTAAAGTCAGGTTCAAGCCCACAAAGTAGAATTTTAACTGTGAAACCTTATAGTGGAGCCCATGACAAATTCAGCAAAGCTGGAGTTTTATCCTGAGGCTTTACCATCTCCTTCATGGTCATGACCATTTCAACTTGAAAACTCACAGAAGCTTGGGCTTTTTATTCCCCCTTATTTTGAATGATGGAGCATAATTACAGTCCCTGTGCTCCACGTTCAATTTTTTCTATTTTGCAAAAGTGCTAAGACTTCAAAGCAGAGAAGACTCATGGGCAGGGCTTTTTACCACAGAACTGCTGAAGAAAATACCCATTTTTGAAAGGCTGGTTTCTGAAAAGGCATTATAATACTTTAATATTTTATTCTGCATTTTGTAGCTAAAGCTCTAATCCTCCTACAAATTCCCCAAAGCATTTTTCTTGCAGGATGGAGGGGGCTCATTCTGGAATGCTTTTTAAAATACAGATGTGTATGAAGGAGTATTTAAACTTGCATGACCCAAGCAGGAATGGGAGTTAATTTGAAAACAGTGTAGCATTTCAAAGCATGGAATGAGGTACATTTTCAGCACCGAACTTATTCATCGACCCTCTTTGTTGCCATACAGATGATCTTTCCAGATCCAAAACTTTTCAATGAGCCCAAGATCTAGTTAAAAACTCTTCTTAATGTGGAAGCTGGTCCTACACGTCTTTCACGAGTTGGGCATCAGCAATCTAGGCCACTATGAAGAATAAAGCCAGGACCATGGGTTTGGATGTTAAAGGAGCCACTGGAACAGTACAAGCTGTGTGCAGTTTCCAACTCCATTTGTTTAGGTGGGAAGGTGGTACTGCATTTGGCTCCTTGAAGGGACATGCACTCTGGACATCTAATGCACATCCCCATACAGCTGAGAGGATGTTACAAGTCTTTGTGCAGGTGGTGGAGAGCAGCCTTCCCTGTTGAGGTTTCACAGCCTCTTTGACAACCTCATGGGACACACAAATCTGTGAGCTGAGAGTGTTATGCAGATTCCCATATATGCCGACTACCTGTTTTCTTTTGATGCCTTTTCATTCTTCTTAAGAAATACCTAATGTGATTGCTTGTTTTCTTTGTGCAGTTGTTCATGCTGAGATGCAGCTGGGCATGCATTTTTCAACCCCTACAGTGTAGATTCAGAAGAATGTCTTTCTTGGGAAGTTGTTCAGACTTGAGCCCCTGTAAACAGGATAAGAATCTCCCTGGACAACACTAGTGGATTTAGTCTTGTGTTATATTTGTAGAGCAGATGTTTTCTTGGAAGGAATGGACAGAAGTTCTAGTTCAAAAGCTTCAACAGCAGTTAAGCTTTGATAATACACTGCCTTTTTTGTTTTGTTATGAATACCTGACAGAGGAAAGGAAAGGGTTCCTTTCTTCTGGATCCTTCTGGATCTGCTGGATCAAGTATATTAATCTCTGAAGTGACTGGTCACGACAAAGTTGAAGTGTCAGATAATGATATCTGAAGTAAATTTTAGTCTAATTGCTCAATATTATGTGTTGTTGAGAAAGATGGAGGAGGCTGGTTTGTTGTTTTTTTTGTACATTGCATCTGGAAAATTCTGCTTCCTAAAACGTTTCTGCTCTTCTGTGGCAAGGGGTAAGTTTGTTTTGGTTTTTTTCTTTAATTATTTTGTCTACATACCTTGCAAATGTTATTGCTTATTAATTTGTTTCAAAGAGTATTTCAGTTACAATGGACCTCAGGAGGTCTGTAGTTCCACCTCCTGCCCCAAGCAGGATTAGCAATGAAATCAGACCATGCTGATCAGAGCTTTATGCAGCCGGGTCCTGAAATCCCCCAAGGACTGAGATTGAACAACCTTTTGGCAACTGAGCCACTGCCTGACTGTCCCAATGGGGGGTTTCCCCCTTCCATCCCTCTTTCAGTTTGTAGCTATTGTCTCTCTGCTATGTAACTCCCTTCTTATCTCTTCTCAAAAGTGCAGGATGACTACTCTCAGGTACCCAAACCAGCCCTTCTTGAGCCTGAACAAGACATGGCTCACCAGTGTCTTCTCACAGACCTGTGTTACAACTTCCAGCCCTCCTGGGCTTGTCCTGCCTGACTCTGTGTTCTCACCCTAGGGCCAGAACTGGATGCCATATTCTAGCTGCAGTCTCAAGAATGCAAAGTAAAAGGACATAATTGGTGATCTGTTGCCCATGAAGTTACTGGCTACCTTGGCTATCAAGCAGGCTGTGGCTGGTGCCCAGGTGTTCAGTTCAGCTGTTCACCAGCATCCTGAAGTTCTTCTCAGCAGCACTGCTCTCCAGCCAGCACTGAAATTGGGGATTTTAACTCAGACTATTCCTCCCTGGTGCAGAAGCAAACCCTTTAGCTTTCTGATGACCATCTCTTACTGGGTCAAAAGCTTAGGGACACTTTCTGAGCACAAGAAACCTGTGGCCTAATGACTGTGATGAATTCCTTCCAGTGGTCTTTCCTCTCCTTGGGAACAGAAAGTTGGTTATGATGCTTCTGTTAAACACACACACCCTGGTAATGATCTCTGTGTGAGGTGGACATGCACAGCAGGGTTTTCTATGCCACACTGTGTTTCTTGAATCCTATTAGGGAAAGCAAAGCATTGCTTCTATTTCTAAAATCATCATTAGTTGTTAAAGCCACTGTTCCTTTTTGGAAATACAATGGTGCTATTAATAAGGCAAAATGTACAGCAAAAAAATGCCCTTTAATTAGTTATTTGGAGATGAACTCTTAACCCTGTAACTGCTGTCTGTGCTTTTGAGGGAGTGGGAAGGCTGCCTGAAAAGGAATAAAGAAGAATGAAAGTCTGAATTCTGAGCTCAGTTATGCCAGCTAGTATGCAGGGCAGCTTGGATCCAAATCAGTTTTAGGAAGGACTTGAAGATTTAGCTTGTTAAATCTGTACAAAATGAATTACTGTAATAAAGGAAGAAAGCAAGCCTTGTTGTGGTAGGACAAAAAGGGTTTTCTTATTTCTTCACAGAATTTCCTTGGTGATCTTGATATTTTTAGGCTGTATGACTTGGTCAAGCTTAAGCGCCTCTGGGTGGGCACCAGGCATGAATATGCAGGTGTGCTTCCAGTAAGAAACCTGATTTTGAGAGAGTTTGATCATCAAACCTTCTAGTTTGATGTGCTCTGCTTGGCCTCCCAATTTTTCTGATATGCTGTGGTCTGACTGGATGTCCCCAAGTAAGCAGCTGATGCTTGCACAACCACATCTGTGCTTCGTGCTTTCTTGCAGGGAAGAAGGACTGATTAAATGCATGGCTCTGCCTTGAATCCAGGTGAGCAGAATTTGGGCCTCCAGTCCCGTTTGCTGTTTTCCAGTTCAATTTTTTCAGTTTCTGTATCAGTGGACGCAGCTGATATCTTGGGTTATCCAAGTCCTGAGTGGGAGACTCAACTGAGTGTCAGCAATCTGAGGAAAAGAAATAAAAGATGACACTTCATAGTCTCAAAGAGTTCAGCCTCAAATCTACTAATTTTTTTAATGTCCCTTGACATCTGAGGAAATTGAGCATGATTTGAAGAGGAAAATCTTTATAGGAAAGGTCTGATCACATGAAAATGAGCAATCTGGAAAGCATGATCTATTTTTAATAGTTTTATACTGATAATGGTGAGAAGTAAGCTGGGAGGCAATGGTAACTTTATATGGTTTATGTATTCTGATGTTTATTTCCCTCAGTCATGTGCTGGGGTCTCTTGCCTGGTAGTGGCAGCCATGTGCAGGGGTTGATGGCTGAAGAAGCAACCTAGAACAGAGGTTCTAGGTCCTAGACAGAGTTAAATAAATAAAGTAGGTATTTATTAAAAGATCTTCTAAGGATCTTAGGCAGTACAAGAGCCTGGACATATCTGCACTCAAGATGGACCCAAGATGGACAATATATGAACCCTGAGACACAAGTTTTCATACTTTGATAGGCTTTGGTCCATCTACACATTTGGGTTAATTGTCCAATTACAGCTTCAGGTTATGAAGTTCCATCCTCCCAGATTACTCTCCTCAATTGACATTTTTTTACTTTTCGGGCTGAAGCTGCAATGGTGTCCTTGGTTCTTGGGCTGGAAAAGGATTGTTTTGTCTAACTAAACTGTGACGAGAACTTACTAACACTTTATATGAAGTTCAGAGTCACACACCAATGCAGTACAGAATCTGAAAAATATAAAAGCTAAAGCTTAAGGCATCAGGGTAGCTACTCAGTGTCAATCTTTCATGCTGGACAACTTTGTCATTGCTCCAGTAGGCAAGAAAGAGGTTGCTTTCTCTGGGAAAATTAAGCCAACTCATTTGAGTACTGAATATGGCTTTGGAAAACTACTAAGGGATAGATAACTTTTGGGCTTGGAAGAAACTGCTTATTAATTTTGAAGGTTTTTTTCCTCTTGGGTGTTACGGCATCACCAACCCTTGGAACTAAAAGGAGGATGAAAAAATGCACTGTTAGAGGAAAATGAGCTATTCTGTTTTAAAACACTGCTCTTGAGTTGTACTGTGGTAAATTTCTTTGCAGACCTCCTATCCATCTCTGTTTTACTTTTTAAAGAAAGATAAATCCTGCTAGCAATTGTCAGAGAAGCTAACAGATAAATTAGTGTGTGATTTTCAGCACTTAGCATTACTAATACTTTTCTGCTGTAACTGTTATGTGTGGCTGTTAAATGCTGGCACTTCTCAGTAGAAGACAGCAGTGCAAATACGTATTTTAACAAGTCGCTGCTGCAATACCATTGATTGTAGCCAGCTATTGTTCTTCTGAGTCCTGCCTAGGACAGGCAGTGAGAAGCTTCCTGGGATTTTAGGACCAGACCTTTTTGACGGGAAGCTGGGGAACAATTAAAAGGCATTGAATCTCTTCCCTCCCACACATACACTTTTTAAAATTGAAAACTGTGGAGAAGAGGAAGTCAAAAGAGTTTCCCTTGTTTTACTCAGGTGCTATGCAAGGGGCTTGCTATACATAACATAGTTATGTTCTGAACTGTTTTGTAGACAGAGCTTTTTCTGGCATTGGTGGTATCAAGCCACTCTAAAGGGAGAAGTTGCTCAGCTTCTCACTCAAAAGAAGGTGACATTTGTGAGCTGCAGCAAGGCAGGAACAAAAGCTTGCTGCTGCCCCACCTGCCAGGACAGGCTTGTATCTGTCCATCACTTACTGGAAACCACAGGACTGGCAGCTCCCCACAAACTGATACTTATGCTGTTTCATCTTTGTGCTCTTTGCTTACATTCAGGATTGGAGGATACAAGGCCCTAGTACTGATTTTTCTATGCAGCTGAAAAGACATGAAAGCTGCTGTACATTTGAGGGCTTAGACTGCCAGTTTTCTTATTCCATGTAGGTCTTCTCAAGGTTTCTTATATCTTTTTCATCTTTGCAGATACCTGTGTCTTCACTAGATCCTTCCTGGTGACTCCTTTTAGGGAGGAATAGAAAGCTGAAATTCTGGTCCCATTGAAACATTTTGGTATAAAGCTCCAATTCTGTGTGGGCTTCATTGGCTTCTGTGTTTAGTTGTGCTGTTACATAGCTGTACATGGGAGTGATCAGAGTTCCCTGGTGATTTGCACCAATGAATCTGTGTTTGTGGAGCTACATGACTCCAAGATTTTCAGAAAAACTTTCAAATTCGTGGGGATTCTTCAGGGATGAGTGAGAAGGCATCCCCCATTGTCTTTAGTCCTCACAAGGACTGTTATCCCTCTATTCCCATCCAGCCCCCCAAGCTGAATTGTTAGAACTTTCTTGGAGCAACCAACAAATCTTGCTTCACATTTGGGACTCTGTCAACAGACAGTATTGTATAATATTAATAGTTCCTTTACTTACAGATCTTGTTGCTCATTACACGAGCAGCATTACGAGGTTTTAATCACGAACGTTAAGAGAAAGCAATTTAAAAGCAAAAAAAATCCCCAAAACAGATCCTCACAAAACTATTACCTGTTGTATTTTTTAATAAACTGAAGATGCACTGGCGATATACACTGGCAAATGAGTTTCCAAAAGCCAATACAAATCCAATAAAATTGCACATCTTAGTGGTATTTAGCTAAGTGTGCATACCTCTTGTTTAATCTGAACTTATTTTTAGTAACTCTAGCTGCAGTAGTTACCACAAGAGGACATAGGACTGGGATTTATGTGCAAATCTTTTTGACGGGAAGAATAGGATCCCCATAACATGGAAGTTCACCAAAGATTAGGGGTAAAAAATAGTACTAGTGTAGCAGCTACAAGTAACCACTCTAGGCAATTTTTGTCACCTCATCTTGAGTTAGCATAATAGGAAATAAGAAAACTGAGAAAGCTAAGTGTCAGGGGTGGAAAACCAACCCTTAATATTTGTCAGGCAACAACTGACAAGAAGCAGCTAGCCCACAGATGTGTATTTTACCATATGTTTAAGATAAGATTGTATTATCCTATCTCTTTGCCTTATATAATTGAATCAGTGGATGTTAGTGATGGCACTGTTATGTCTGGCATAAAATAAGAGTTTGGCACCAAGATGGTGTTCCCACCACAAAGAACCCCTTGTTCATGCAGAAGTTCTTATCTGTTTGTGAACATGTCTTTGATAATTAGACCCTGAACAGAAGTGAAGTAAGGTTTTGAACCCTCATTGGTAAATTCCCTACTAAACTTCTTCAGAAACCTTTTACTTTTAAATTTCAATTCTTAAGATTCCTTCTTTTGTTAATTTTTTATTCCAGTCAAACCATATGCATTTTCCATCAGAAGTCTGTATTTCATCATTTGTTGCTTTCTCATTGTATTGAATCTTTAATTTATTTAGGTGAAATTGTTTTAACTACTTCCATTAAAACCTAGTTCTGCTCCAAGAGAGGTCTTTGAACTCTCTTAATGTCTACTTGTTTCCTGAGATCACTGATTTTGTGTACAGCTGCCAACTTCTAATACAATTAATTTCTATTTGCAGAAGTTTCACTGAAGCAGCAGAAGAGATGGTCTTGGACTAAGGGGGCTGTGTTGGGATCATATAACAATGACAAGGGGTAAATCTTTGGTGGGAAGGCCTAAAGAAAACATGCATTGCATTTACACTAATCCTGTGTTAGGATATTACAGCAATTCCTGCTGCATAGCCTTCGCTTTCAGCAGAAATTGGGGATTTGTACTTTTGACATTGACAGTAAAGACCCTCCCTCTCTCACAAGATGAGTTAGGTTGATGCCCCACGTTGCATTGTTTGTTGGCTCTGACCCATGGGATATGACAGCATTATGTGCTGAAAACTGATGGCTTCTGTAGATTTTTTTTTAGCTGGTCTAATTTGGAGCTCACTGCACTTGAAAATTAAGTTGGTGTTCAGGGGGATTAGCACTGGAATACAATGAGCTTTTACCTGCATCATATGGAAACAAGAACAAGCACTGGCTTTGCATCCTATCTTCTCCCAAACAGAGCAAACAACATATCATTAATGCTGAACCTGATAGGCTTTTGTACTTGAAGCATCTATGCTGTCAAGTCCAGAGTCTTTTTAACGTGGGTAGAGGTTGTTTTTCCAGCAGTTTACATGACAACCACTGTATGTCTTCTGCTTCATTCTTCTGTTTATCTGAGGCTTCACAGTGGGTTGGGTTGAGAATCCTTAGTTGATGCTACAGAAAAACCACCACTGTCCTATGCAAGCACAAAATCTTTGTATGTTTTTTTTTATTAACCTCATTATGTTGAAAGTGGCAGGTGTTTGCCATCAGATCTTGTCTTTATAAGGACAAGGTGCTCTGCTGCCTTTCGTGGCCTTTTTCAGTATGTGTTGAGTGCACGTGAACCCAAACCACAGCAATGTTTAAGGTCTCTGGTCTCTATAAAGTGACAAATAATAATAAGGACTTTAGGGAAAATATTTCTCATATGTCTGCTTGGAAGGGAAAAAACCCTATAAGGATAACAGAGTAATTGTCTTAGAATGCTATAAAGGGAAATATATTTTCTCATAGAAATAAAAAACATCAATTCACACATGAGCTGAGCCAAGTAGAACTGATGAATATAGCACAATAGTCCTAACAGATTCACTACAAGCTGAATAACAAAAAAAAAAAAGGAAACAAAGAGGAAGGGGGCAGGGAAATGGTTACCTTCTTGCTCTTGGGAAGAGTTTAAAAAAATAGAGTGCTAAGCAATATAGGGGGAAAAAAGAAAAAATAGTCACATATTATTCATGCTTCACTTATGTTTGGTACATTCACACAGGCATATTAAGCATGAAAAGAACTCTGAAATGTAAATAGAGACATTCATTGTGTTGTTTTACTTTATTTTTAAGGAGGAAGGGAATAGAAAAAATGGACTCCCCACTCTGTTCTTTCTCAGGAGAAATCTCTTCTGAAGCCATTCTGATGAAAGCATAATTAACCTTGTTTTCATTAATGGGTCTTTCCTTTGTGGCTCAGATGACAAAAAATCGGAGAGAGCATGGGCCACCCTTGGTGATCAAGGAAACATCATAAAAATTGAGGATGAGGTTGTTGTGCACAAACTGAACTATCAAAGGTATGATGGGCTTGAATTCAATTCCCGTAATTATACTAATGATGCAGAACGTAGCCAGGCCAAAATAACTCAGGTAATTACTTAGCATATTGCTCTAGTTTCTGCAGTGGCAGTTATTGTTTACATCTCTAATTATGCTGTGTAGACACATCAAATCACTCACGCTTGTTTTGACTTGAAGTATTTGAAGCAGCAAACACTGATGAGCTGCATCTTACAGATGCTGCTGTGTGAATGAATGCAGTTCAGCAATACTTGTTCATCAGGCTCAGGGTCCAATCCTGCATGTCTGTCATTCTCAGAATTCCTGTTGCTGTGACTCCCTTATGTATTTCTTTCATTGAGAACTTCCCCTTGCCTTAAGCAGATGTTGAAGGGCTCCTTATTCACATAGCTGAGCAGTTTGTGTGCCCTTAATTTAAAGAGCATGAATAGCCTATTGCAGGCCAGCAGGACTGCTCAAATGTTTTACAGGAGAGTTACCACTGGTTAAGATACAGAGTTTTCATCTAAAACAAGGGCAATTTCTTCTTCTGGGATAGCAAGAGCAAAGGAAGAATTAATTTCAATTACTAACAGTAGCAGCAAAAAAACACCTCGTTTGAAATTGCTATCCACTGTCTACCATTTTTACACTGAGTGATTTTTCTTCACGGGGGGAAAAAACAGTTCGTCCTTAAAAAAAAAAAAAAAAAAAAAAGAAAAAGGATTTGTTATTGTGTGCAAATGGCTCTGTTGGACATTTACACCTCTAGCGGTCATATGCAATGTGATTGGTTTCTTTCCCCTGCAAAACAGTATGTTCTCTGAGGGTTGTATGCAAGTTCACATGCCAAATGCTACAAATACTTCAGACTTTAAGATGACTTCTTTCTGCAGTCCTAAGCAAGCTGCTTTCTCTGCTCTGTGTCTCAGTCTCCCCTTCTGCAGACACAGAATAATAATGCTCATCTATTTTAACATTTTAGGGTTTCCTATTTCAAAATGCAATGCAAACTCGTGGTGTTAGGCCATTTGAAGTATCACTACAAACCATACTGAAGCCAGCACTGTGGACATTTTTATTGCCCAAATGGCTGATTGCACTAGGCTAAGAGTCTGAAAACACAGATAAATTCTATCTTCTATATTTTTATGCCAATGGTTTTCTTAGCAACCTGCAGGTATATTTACTTTATTTTGCTCTTCTAGAAACATAGTGAACCTATAATTTCTATGTTGTCTCCAGGAAAAAGGCTCATAAAGGGTAAATTGTCCCACTAGAAATATTCTCCTATTAGATGAAGTTTGTTTACCCTTTGGCAGGAATATACCTAGCTTTCAACTGCAGTTACAGCTCCTTGAGCATTTATAATACACTTTTTAATGGAAGGAATTTTAGGCTCTTCTATTAAATCCAATTCAATGTCAACTCTGACGGAGGAGGGGTCTTTTCAGCATATTTTTTTTTTACCCAGAAAGCATGTTACAGATTCTAAAAATAGGCTGTGCGTACATTAATGTCTATATTATGAGGTAGCCAAAAACTGTATAGATGTTGAGGACTTTTTAAACCTCTGTTGGTTCCAGGAAGGCTCAGTACTTCACAGAATCTGCCTGAGGGAGAGGGAAGGAGAACAAAGTAAGAATACACAGTCCCAGCAGTGCTCTGGCTATGCATGCAAACCTTTTGCAGTCAAAACTCCCCACAGGAGCATGAAAGGATGTTTCAGACTGTAGCTCATTTAATCAAGGGCTCCCCCTCAACAGAGGTGTTCAGAAAGAATGGATCTTGTCATGTGAACTAGAGGCTAAAACAGGAGAGGCTGCTTTGACTTTGGCTTATGTATCAAAAAAAAACTTTTAAGCAGGTTTCTGTTCTCTGGGGGAGAACAGAAAAAAAAACCAAAAAGCAAACATGCCCACCCCATGTTGTTTGCAGCTATTACAGAGGAGAGGGCTGCTTTTTAAAGTTTATTATTTTCTTCCACTTCTCAAGTAAGTGTATAAAATTTCAACCCCTCTTGTTTTACAAATTATTTTGTTGAGTAATTGATGAAGGTTTTCATTACTGCAACACTGCACTGGCAACAGAGCCAAATGAGCTAACTGAGCTTCTTTGCAAAGACTCTGGTCTCCTGTGTTTCCAAATCTGATAGCTGAGGATGACTATGTTACCCTGCTCTTCACTGGAGTGTCTAGGCCATCCATGTTCTCATGACAGAAAGATTTTTAAAAAGTACCAGACAAGAGCTGATGGATGACTCCAGACCTGGCTGTTGTGGTGGCCTTTTCACTTAAGTGACTTCAGGTATTGAATAGTAAGGAGCAATTATTAATGGTGCCAGGCACCTTGGATACAATTTTTAGTTCCTTGTGCAAAGGAAGCCTCGCACAACCAGAGAGCCTCTTAGCCCATGACAGGCACTGTCACCCTCCTGCCTGTCCTGGACTCTTTCCAGGGTGATGCACCAAAGCGATATAGACTGGGGTTTTAGATCAGCTTTTTCCAAATGTTGAGTTTAGGTGGCAGTGTCAGCTAAGGGGTATATTCCCTTGTCTGACACTGTCTGGTTATTCCTGCTCTGTACCTCAGTAATGGGGTTTTAAGCCTGATCACCTGGCAGGGGTATTCACCGTGGTGCAGAAAACACAACTCTTAACAGTTCTGCCAAAGCCAGGCTGCCTGCAGTTCACAGCCTGCCTTCAGCCTTGAGTTCCATGAGAAGCTTCCCCTTTAGGTGTCCCTGTCCCAGAGACACTCACCTTGGTTTCAGGTAGAAATGCATGTTGGCTGTTAGTGGCTGCTACTGTTACAATAATCTGTTTCCTTTAAAGATGTTAATGATCTAAACTCAAGTAGTGAAATGTGCCGGTTTCACTGGTCAGGTCATGCTCACACATGATAAGGCTCGTTTATTCCTTATTTTCTTTATCCCCTGTTTGCATTGGTTGACACTCCTTATTACTTAATATAGAGCCTACTGCCAAAAATGAGGACTTATAATTATGAAAATAGTAAAAAAGCCTCTTCCTCCCCTGAGAAGTATATAGTTCTTGGATGTGGACAGAAGGAGGGTGAATCATCATGCCTCTGTTCTAAGGGTGTTAAAGCCACAATGGTAAAAACAGGAGTCCTAAAATGTCTTTGGAACAATGATGGGAAGAGATCTTCTTAGTTATTTAGATGAAATTCCTCCTGAATGTAGATGCAGTAACTGGGAGACAGTAGTTGTTGGGGACTATAACTGATGAGGGCAGAAGAAAGTGCTGCAGTGGACTGTAGACTGTAGGACATTCGAAGAAAAATGTAGATAGTATGGAAATAGCCTTTAGAAGTCTTCATAACCTACTTTTATATGACAGAAGGCAAGTATCCCTGTAATTTCCACTACACCAATGAAGAAATCTGAAAAAGCAGGGCTGACATGTCACAGCACAAGGTTAGAGCTATAAGCTCATTTGATTTCATTTGTGTTTCTAACCACAGTTCCTAACACAAATGTAAGAGCCAATACTTACCTGCCCTTGAGCTTCTTAAGCACTGTGATTTGGCCCTGGCCCCTGTTCAAATGCAGGCAATTTTGCTGCATCACTTCAATTGTGTTTGCATTGGTTTGGCAAGAGCAACCTTTACAGGGCCTGAGTCCTTTCAGCAAGGTTATTAACAGTATGTGGTAGATACCCTGCATGTATTTTAAATTAATGAAATCCATTAAAGTTTGTGAAAGTAAAATACAAGACCATAAAATTGATAGGATATGATCAGTCTAATAAAGGGCCAAGCAAATGCATGCATTCCCATAACATTTTATGACTCCAGTGAGACAGTAAGATCACAAAAATGCAAGTGGATAAAACATAGGATGTTGGCATCTTTATTCTCTAAAGTGCAACTGCCAGTAATGGCTTGTGTCTCAAAACTTAAATATGGCAAATAGTAAAACTGCATGTCACACAAGATTGAATAAAATGTGTTTTAATAAAGCACGTCTTTCTACTTTATATAAAGTCAAATACATTTTCCCATTTTCTGCTGAAGAACAACTGCGGTACGTGCTTCTGTCCATGCTGCATACATGTAAAAAACTTGTCCAATGTAAAGGCCCAACCTCTCAATAGTTTTAAAAGAACACAGGAGATACAAGTTTTACTGTGACAAAAAGAGCTAATACTAAAAGATACTTTCATGTGGAAGATGTCTGTGTCCTTTGGGACTATCCAGCCTTCCTGAATATCCGTTTTTACATTCCATGAGGCAGATAAGCTTGTGAATTGCACCATCCTCTTCAATACATCTCTAGTCTAAAGCAAATTTTTCTTTTCCATGTGTAAGCATTTTCCTGGAAAACTTTTCCGGAGCTACACAGTTACAGATGTTTATTGCTAACCCAACTTTCATGAATAGTCATTGTGCCCTTATTTAATGTCTGGTCAACATTACATTGCTATAATAGGTGCTCTCCTGGCCCAGGAGCAGAGAGGACATATATGTATATATATGTATATATATATGTATGTATGTATGTCCTGCTACATGAGCTGAGAATGAGATTAGATTGTGGTAGGCTACCAGGCAATGAGTGCTAGAAGTGCTCAGTGGCAGGATTAAAACCATGTACAGTTTTACTTTTCACTCCAAAAGGAGATGTTGTACTTCTAGACTTAATGGATTAAGGTTTTTCTGAAACAGGATCATACTCATGGAGGATAACAAACTGACCCCACGTGTTCAATATTAGGTATAGGAGTACTTCTACCTATCATACTTGGAAAATTCAGCAACATCTGGCATCAGGATGACAGTTTCAAGCCCTTTAGGTATAGAGTTTTCAGCCTAGGCTCATTTACCATGAGCATGCAGTGACAGGCACACAGGGATTTCTGTGATTTGAAGATTTTAAGTAAATTGGAAGCATGGCACCAGTCAGACTAAAAGAGAAAAATAGAACCAAATACTTAATGCTTAAATCTACAGGATGGCACATGCCAACTTTAGCCCAAATTGAGAACCCCCAGCCAAGACCTTAAGGAGTCCAGCTGAAGCCAAAGCTCCTACCCAGTGCTGAAAGCCTCAGAGGTTTATTGAGTGACATACAGGTGGTGGGAAGGCCAACAACAGCAAAAATCATTCTACTGTAAAGGCAGAAAATATCAGCCAGAATTAGCAGAAGTCAGGTGCTTTCATTGCTTAAATAGAAGCAGTGCAAGGCTGACATCTTTTTAAAAAAGGGGGGTTACTCTTGCGGTTCTCTTCCTAGAGGTTTCACTTCCTTAGGTTATTTCAGGTTAGCACAGCAAGTGCCAGAAGAGAAGGCATTTTATTTGCTTGTTTTTTTTTTTTTTTATATTGAAGAATGGTCAAGACCACCATGTAGTGGAACTAGAGGAGGGATTACAAAAGCCTACCCTGAACAAAAGTAGCTCTGTGGGTATCTTTCTGCAATACAAAGGTTCACCAGCAATTCCTTTCCTGTGAAGCCACACTGAACTCTGAACAGCTAATTTGTGGTACATGGGACATGTCTAACCTGACAGTGATGTGACAATTCTTTTTTTGGTGATCGAAGGTGATCCTCTGTCATGTGCTTTGCTCTGTGAAAGGCTGCACACCTGTTTATTGGAAGGAAGTGCCATCAGGTTGTTTGTTTTTTTGGGTTTTGTATCACAGCTCTGGGCCTGGCGCTGTTTTCTGTGAAGTCAATTTAGCAGGAATAGGATCTGTTCTGTCATCTTGAGTATCGCCCACCTGTTCTCAAAACCACAGACTTCTCTAAAGGAATGTCTGCAGGTGCTATAGAGCAAGCCTGCAGCAGTCACATGCCTTTCTGTTTGGAGAGATGAGGCTCAGTTGTTTGTTTGCATTCTTTATGTATGACTGTGCTTCAAGGAGAGCTAAATCCAGTTCTATTATGTAGAAGCAAAATAGAGAATATATACAATTGGGACATCATTGCAGTTGTTGGAGTCGCTTCAGTGTAGAGGCATTTGGAACCTGAATCATATAGGCAGCTACTTGCAATGTTATCTATTGAAAGGAGTATGGTTTAGTTATTTAGTTATGCACTTTACAAAAAACTATTTGTGCCACTCTTTATTGCTTATTTGTGCTTCTCCAAGCACTGTTTTTTGGCTGATCCTTGTAACAGTGGTCTTGCCTGGGGGCTCTGCTGGTTTTTCTGAGAGATTATGCAGCACCTGAATTTTTATCATGTGAATTCCTAGCCTCCTGAGCCACAGATGCCACTCTGGCAGAAACTGGCTTAAATTTTATTATACATAGTTTGAGTGTAACGACCTCTGACCTCTCCAAATTATACAAACAGGAAGGGTCTCTCCTGCCCCGGGCCATGGCATGACACAGGGAAGTCACACACTGCCTCCCTTGGTCCTGCCTCAAAAAGCCTGATGCCGGAGAACACTGCCTTCCAGCAGAATCCCTTTTTGGATAATGCATCCTACATCACTGCGCTGTCATTTGCTTCACCTTCAGTATCTATGTCTTAACCCCTCAGCTCTAAGGCATTTGCAGGCATCCAGGCATCTCTCACACACTTCCTTGCTCTACAGTGCAGCTCCGCGTTTGCCAGATGCCTGCTGATGTGACTGCTGCGGCCCCCGCCAGCTCTCCCCGTGCCCCGCTCTCTGGGCGTTCGGGCACTGCATGCCAGTGGAAGGAGGGAGGGTGGGAAGTCTGTGCTGCGCTGTATTTGCAGCACAGACCTCCCCATCTCGCTCCCGTAAGCGATGCTGCTGGAGGCTCCTTAAGGATGCCGTCCCGCCAGCCTATTATTAAAAGGCCGAAGGAGTCCCAGGCAGCAGCTGCGTGCTCCTTTCCTCCTGTTTTCCTCTGTGCTGCCCCCCCCCCCCCCCCCCCATTCCCACTGGAGGTGCAGGCTGGGTTGCCGGGGGTTCCATCGAGGTTTCTCAGGGCACAGTAGGAGCGCTGGTCCACCCTGCGCGCTGCGGGCGGCTGACAGCCTGGCAGTCTCCCTCTTCCTCCCTCAGCTGGCCGGGACGGAGGCTTAGAGAAAAAAAAAATAAATAAAAGCCGAAAAAAACCTTCTGGGGTCACTGGGCGGAGAAAAAAAATCCTCGTCCTGTCTGCGGAGTCTGCGAAAAGGGCCCGAGAAGGAAGAGGAGGATCCCGCCCCGCGGGGACCGCAGGGTTCAGCGGAGGGGTTGGGCGCTGGCTGCGGGGCCGGGGCCGGGGCGTCCCCCGCCTTTGGACGGGAGGGGCTCTGCCTTCCTGCGGAGCCGAGAAGAAGGGGCCGAGCCACCCTGCTCCCCGCCCCGGAGGGGGTGAGAGCCGTCCTGCTCGGCGCCGGGGGTTCGGCGGGGCAGGGTGCCCGGGCTGTCCCCTCGCTGCGGCCGCCGTCTATGAGGCACTAGCGAGCCTCTCTCCAGCGCCGGGAGTCGACACAGCCCGCGGGCAGGGCCAGGCCGGGGTGCCGTGCGGCGGGTGGCACCCCCTCCTTCTCTCTTCCTCCTCCTCTTCCTCCTCCTCCTCCTCTTAACTTAGCCACGGCGGCGCGGGGCGGTGCGCTTCGCCCTGCGCCGGCGGCGGGGGATGTGCGGGCGGCGGCGGCGGGATGGCTTCGGCCGTGTTTGAGGGCACCTCGCTGGTGAACATGTACGTGCGGGGCTGCTGGGTGAACGGCATCCGGCGGCTCATCATCAGCCGGCGGGGCGACGAGGAGGAGTTCTACGAGATCCGCACCGAGTGGTCGGACCGCAACATCCTCTACCTGCACCGCAGCTACTCCGACCTCGGCCGCCTCTTCAAGCGGCTCCTCGACTCCTTCCCCGAGGACCGGCCCGAGCTGTCCCGCTCTCCCTTGCTCCAAGGTTTGAGCAGCTTCCGCGGCCCTGGCGCTCCCTGCTCGGCGGGCGGGCTGGTTTCGGCCGCCGCTCCCTCGGGGGTGGCGGTGGCCGGAGAGGACGGGCGGGCGAGCGGTCCCTCTCGGCGGAGGGAAGTGAGGAGCTGGAGCCGCTGAGAACCGGACGGGGGGGCAGAAGAACTACGGGGGCGTTTTGCGGTCGGAAACTCCTCCCGGGTTGTTGATTTACACTTCTCTTTCCTTTTTTTTTTTTCTTTTTTTTTTTTTTTTGGACTGTACGTTTTGAGCCGAGAGCTCCCGCAGGAAGGAGACCCCAGTATCACTTCTGCTGTCTCCAACTGCGCGGCTCCAGGCTGGGCTGGGGGAACAGGGGTATCGCCGTTGGCGCTGCCCCTCTCCGGTGCCTTCGGCATCCTCGAGGAAGGGCTGGGGAGTGGTTTGCAGGAAGAAAGGGTGTAGTTGAAAAATCTCCGTGTGTTGGTATGTTGTTTGCCACAAGGAGAAGGCAAAAAAAAAAAAAAAAGTCTGCAGCGCTTGCCAGGGGACGGAGCAACTCTGGGAGCTGGCATAATTCCTCGCATAACTTGCGTGGAAACGGGAATTACAGCAGCGGTTAGTAGAGACGTCTGGTCTCTTCCAGTTTCTGAAGTGGATTAACTAAACTCTAGGGATGTTGTCCATGCTCAGGCCTTGCTGCGCAGAAGCAGGATGTACCCAAGCTGTCTTGCGGGTTGGGTTTAGTTTCTTTAATGTTTGGGATAGTTTTTAGATAGAGTTACGAGTTCTACGCTGACGTATTTCGAGTGCGTAGAATGGTGAGGAGCATCCAGTCATCTGAAAATAGGTGTATGCCTAGCATTTCCAGTCTCCCCACTGGAGTTACGATGTAAATTATTTGATTGAAAAGAAACGGGGAAAAGCCGATACTCTGTGCATTATTTTCTCTGTGAGAGAATGGGAAAGTTCTTCCCAGTTCTCACTTAGCCTCTCACCCTGCTAGTGGGACCCCCTTGCAGAGGGTCTGCGTTTTGCTGCTCTCAGAACTGGGTCTCCACCGTTCATACAGGTGTAAACCCACCGGACTTCATTCCTGGGCCGTCCCTGTGTGGCAGCGAGCTCTGTTCCCTGCCACTGGCGATATCTCCCGGGCTTATTCCCCAAGAATGTTTTCTGACAGGTGTTTATAGTGAGACAGGTCTTTTGCTCATGCTCCCGCTGGATCCCTGACCTCTGGTGGTGGGCTAGGTTTGGGTTTTTCATGTGCCTCGCATCAAAACTCTCGTACATTTCCCACTCCAAGCTTCCTTGCGTCGCGGGAGCCGCAGCCCTCTCCCCGGCCCGTGTGCCCTGGCGCTGGGCTTTCCCGTCCCCGCTGCCGGGAGGTGGCAGCTCGGCCCCGCCGGCCCCGGGAGCTCCGCCGCCACTCGCGGGCCCCGAGTGCCCTCTGCAGACGGCGGGGATGGGCGCAGGGATGAGCCGGGACAGCCCCTGCTTGCTCCGGGGTGCGAGCGGGAGATGTTCTCGGGGCTGGGTGCCGGAGGGGGGGCTGTCTCCTCCCGCTTGGGTGCAGGCTGGGAATAGAGCTGTTCCTGCGGATGCCAGAGCCCACCTCTCAGCCGGCACAAGCAGTGCCTCGTGTATTTCTCTTGCTGACCAGGGATTTAAAGTAATGCAAAAGCTTGTTACCCGCCGTGTGTGTCCTACCCAAAGAACTGCGGGTGTGATTTTTACTAGTGCTGAGTGACAGTAAATTCTTAGTAACATGGCCTTCGAGTGTATGTGGTGCCTGGGCCACGGCTTTTGAGGATGCAGGGTAGGTTTGGAGTGAGCCTGCTTGTGGCTTCCAGGGCACAGCGCGTGCCAGAGTCACCATGACTAAAAATTGACATCCCAGGGTGCCTGTAGTCCTTCATGTTGGCTTTATGGGGCTCTGAAGAGTAGCTTGGCAGCTGGACTTGGGTGTGTGCTGTGTCTGGCTACAAATGAACTCAATCCTTGGCCTCCTGTCCTTCCTAGTGCTCCTTCCCCACTGGTTATGCACAGAGGCTGCTGCTTATCCTAAAGCCCTTCTCATCCTCAGCACCTCTCACAAGTGAGCATGGTTCCTCTCCTGTCTCAAGGCCTGCCAAAGCTTTTGCAAAGTATTCGACTCTTTTCACTTCTCTCCGAAGCATTTTTAATGCGGTTTGAGCAAGATGGGTTTATAGTCCCTTGCCTTGGCTTTACTTGACAGTCCCAGGGAGATACACCATTCATGCATGAACAACTGGGAAAGATTAACCATACTCAGCCTGTGTTGCTCAATCTATGCTTAAAACCTAGAGCCAGAAACCTTGACTTACCTTTATTTCAGGAACAGGCACACTGACTACAGTAGAATGGGGAATGAGCAAAGCATCAATTCAGGATTTGAAATATCAAAACCTAATATAAGTAGATTATGATCTATTTAGCTTGTTGAGGGGGTGGGGGTTAACTTTGCAACAGAGATGGAATAAAAATTGGGAGTAGTTTCTAAGCAATTACAGTGTGCGTCACAATTTCAGCAATACTCTGTTTAAAATTATGCTGCTCCTGCTCTAAAGAAAATTACTTTGCAGAGTATGCTTCTCTGCCGAAAGAACACTTCATCATACCAACATTTTAAATTGGCTGACCACAGCCTCTGATAACTTGACAAAGTTGAAACATAAAAATCTCATTTAACTAAGTGACAGTGATGCAAAGGTTTGTATGGAAGAAGAGATTGCATGGGGCATGTCCAGTCTTTACATAATTCGTGGGGTAAGCACAGTTTCTTAATGCCCTGTTTAAAAGATGTCCTGCTGTCTACAGTGAACCTCAATGTACTTAACCCAACAAAAACACCTAACAAAAGCCCATTCTTCTGTTAACATTTAGTCATATACATTTGTGTGTATTTATATATATATATATATATACAAGTGTATTTGCATATGTATGTCAATTTGTGTGTGTGTGTTTATCTTGGGCTTCCTGAAAGAAGGTGAATGTCAGCTGTGTCTTTTATCTGGAGGAAGTGATAAAGTGTTGCAAACCAGATTTGCGTTGCACTGAAGGACTCCAAAGTCCCTACAGATTTGCCTAAGGAGCATTAGAAGGACTAGCATTATCCTACAGCTCAGTCAAGCTGCAGTGTGCTACATTTAAGGGATATGACTGAGAGTGGAAGCTTGAGCTATTTGATGTTATTAGCTTTTTAAATGAAGGTTGTGGAAACCTCAGCAATTTTAGAAAGAGTTGGTTGTTACCTTTATTGCTGGTTTCAGCAGACAGTTCATGCTGAGCAGGAGTGTGCTCCTTTTCTTGCTCAGCACGAGGAAACCATCCTCTTCATTCCTTTCTTGACCCCTTATCCTCCTGGACTGACTTCCACAATGCTTTTCCCTTCCTTATTTGTAGGAGCTGCTGAGTGCTTTGAGATTGCAGAGGAGAGGATGGGAGGTGTAGCTGTCTGCAGTGGCTGTTCATCTTACCCTTTCTTTGATAGGAGAGGAGGGGAGGTCCCAGAGGGAGTAGGGCATTCCCACAGTTTGTCTTTGGTAACTAATAAGAACATGTGGCAGAGTGCACTCTGCATCTGGAGTGTACAATGATGCTGAAGGCCAAGAACCTTCAGCAACACGAGGCATCTCACTAGGAAGCTGCTAAACAAGGTTAGGTATGTGCATACCTGCAGGGTGACTAAGTATGATTCACAATGATGTTTCCAGTGACTTGCTAGTATTTTATTTGTCTTTGAAATCTACCTGTCCCTTGCTCTAGGCAATTGTACAAAAGAGGATCACAGGAAAACACAGGTTCGTTCACTCCTGCAATGAACACAGCCTAATATTTCTAAACTGTCTGTTTCTTTATGCAAAGTCTATTTTGAATTTAATCAGTTTTCTTGAGAAAGTCAGAGCTATGGACTTAGAAGCTGACTTAAAATTGATGGAAGTATAAAAAAATGCAACAGACCAAATAAACACCAAAACTGAGGTATAAATCTGGAAAAGGACTCGTCTTTCCCCGCACCCATCCCCCCCCTGCCCCATCCCCCATTTTCTCTAAATACTACTTGTGAGGTCTCATGTAAGATTTACCCTAGAACTTGAGCCAGCTTCAATGCAGTCAGCAGTCACACACCGCCCTCACCTCTGACTTCAGTGCCGGCAGAATCAACCCCTTAAGGAACCCAAAGGAGCACATCAGCAGCCTTTCAAAAGTGGGATTTGTTTTGCCTTTGAAGTGCCAGGGTGTTTTCTGGCAGCCCTCCTCTGCACTTGTTGGTTGCCTTTGATATCAGAACAGAGGCTCAGGTACTCTTCCTATGTTAACTGTTCATATTGTACCTATCTGTAGTGCCTGGTCGTGCTCTGATACCCTGAGCTGCCAAATCAGAGACTCTGACAGATTTATCTTATTACAAGATGGACCTCTTCCCAAAGTTCTCATTTTCCTCCTTTCTGTGCCTCCTCTGACTCATTCTGCTTTGTCATGGTCTTTTTTTCCCTTTGCTCTTCTTTCTTCTATTTCCTCTTTGCTTCTCCAAGTTGCTTTCCCTGAGCTACTTTCTGTTCTTTTTCTTTGCCTCCAGGTTTCCCTCACTGATGTGCTACCATCCATGGTTATTTATGGCTCTGCAGAACTTCTCTGTTCCCTTCCACCTTGAAGATACTCGACCTCTCTCCATCCGTAGAAGTGTTCTAGTAGTGGTGGAGATTTTCTATCTTTAGATTTCTATCTTTAGATAGAAAATCTACTTTTATTTTGCCTCGTAGCTTAGCAGCAGTCACTTCACCTGCAGCAGACCTGAGCAGTCCCTCACACAGACTAGGCTGAGCTCTAACTCCAAGCCTTGTGTCAGCCTCTGGGGTGGCATCCTCCTGCAGGAAGCAGGTGATCAGCTGTTTTCCATGTCTGAGTGGTTGTGCAGTAGGAAGCTCTTCCAGGGCTGCTATTGGAAGGATGTGCACAGCACAGAAGGCAGTTCCTGAAGAGCCAGCCCAGGAGCATTGTTTGCTTGCAAATGCTGTGTTCAGAACTTAGTTTTCTATATGCTGCGTTATAGCGTTGCTGTTGTTGTTGTTGTTTACAAGACCATCTGGGAGTGTGATTTATGAGAGGAGGGAGCTTTACAGAAGCAGCATAGTGGTTTCCACAGACAGCAGCTGTTTCTCGGTGCTGTGGCAATACAGATAAATACACTGCATCTATTGTGCTCTTTTCATTGTTGACATTGTCAACAGTTCATTAGTGGAGCTTGCTCAGAGCTTCTGTCTGGCAGACAAAAGATGCTGCTCTTAGTTATCAGGCTCTAGCAGAACTATATAACCAAAATTAAGTTTTTGGCTTCTGGGTTTGTTTGGTTTTTTTTAATCAGCTGAATTTCATGGTTCATTTGTAATGATGGCAATTAATGAAGCTGTGTTGTTACAAAGCTAGACGCAAGTTGCCTTTTTGTGGTGAACCAAGGCAATGTGTCGGGGAAGTTTTGTGGTGGAAAGGAATGGAAATGAGATGTGTTTTTCATGACAGCTCTCACCTGATAAGAAATCAGCATTAAAAATGGTTGTAGGAGCTTGCATTTTTCATCAGGTTTTGACTGCTTTGTTCACTCCTATCTCATGCTTGTTTAACATCTTTTTCTTTCTTGTGGCTCATCAAGACAGGGAGCTCTGTGGAGCTCTGTGGAGAAAGCCTGTCTGCCATGTTCTGCCACCAAAACATGCCTTCTCCATTCCAGAGATCCTGGGAGATCCCTTAACTAACAACACAATGTGTGGAAAACCCATCATTTTGAGGATCTGGGTTTCTCAGCTTTTAACTTGCCTCCTTTCTTTGCATGGGTATTCAAGTGTGTCAGGGTAATCAACTCATGGTCACTTTTGCTCTGGGGAATGTCAGTCAGACTGTTGTTTGGACAGGACTTTTCCTCATCCTGCATCTGCTTCATATGAGCTGCAAAAGAAGAAAGGTGTGGGTAGAGTGTCAAAAGCTCTCTCTCTTTCTGTATTAAACTGATTTATCTCAATATCTTCAATATGTTTGCTACTACCCGCTGGAACTTCTGAAAATATGGAGTGACTCACATGCATTTTGTGTACTGATACCTCTTTAAAAAAAATTTGGTCCTCATAATCAAGTTTGAGAAGGGCAGCACAATGTGATAAATGTCAAAAGTCCTCCTCCCTATACCCACCCCTCTTTTCAGCTCTACTGTTGCTTCCTCAGTAATGCCAGCAAGAGGGATCCTGTCAGGGATATTGCATCAATAGCAAATCCTTTGTAAAGGCCGTAGTGACTCCTGTCACATGAGATGGATGAACTTCCCCACAAGGGGCAAATGTGTCTGCTCCAAGAGAGAGGGGTTGTAGAATTAGGCAAGAGGCATCAAAGAGGAGTTGTTAGAGCTGCCAGACTTAAGTCAGACCAGTGCTGTAGCTAGCTCTAGGATCCTGTCCCTGGTGATGAGAACCAGATGCTGCAGAAGACAGCATAAATAACAGGCAGAGAACAGAAAAGTGACAGTCCTGGTTTCTAGTAATTGAAGATCTGACATCCCTGATTGCCTGTAATTATCTGCCCTTCTCTGGATCTTATCAAATCTTTGGACTTAAGAGATCCCTATGGTGTTATTTCTGCAGTTATTGAGGAAAAGTTGTATGAAACAAGCTTTCCTGTCTGCTGCAGTTTTTTTTCATTCCCTGCCTTTACATACCCCTGAGTATTCCCTTGCCCTTCTAGCAATCTTTTATCCTCCTCTCCTTCATCAGAAAGGAGGCAGCTGTTAAGGGGAGCTGGTTAGGCCTTTTCAGAATCCAGTCTGAGGTGGCTAATGCCATAGTTCCCAGGTGGCAAGGTTGAGGGAACACACATTTGCAGTGAGGAGGGATCATACCTGGGCAGCTGCTTGGAGGAGTAAGGTATGCTGGCCACAAAGCAAGGGAAAATGCCAGCTGAAATGGTATTGAGAAGACCCAGTTCAGCAGAGGGAGTAAGTAGGAAGAAGTGCAAAGAAGTAAAATAGCAGAAAAAAATGGGGCTGAGTTGTCTGTCATCTTTCAGCCCTGATCCATGTGCCAGCTGAGTAGCTTCAGTTTCTGCATGTTTCTGTGGAATATCTGTCTGTGGATATGTTTAGAAGTTAACTAGATATGGTCCCTGATCTGACTTTGGACTTGGCCCATCTTTGGATGAATCAAACTAGACTCTTTTATTTAACATTATTCTCTAAAGACTAAGACCTTCCTTTTATTGCTCCATCTACATCTTGGACTGTGTGTGTGCACAAGGCACAGAACATATCTGAGGGACAGGAGGAATGAGGGAAAAGGATAAAAAAGTTTTAGCACTGCAGTGGTAATGAATACTGTAACTGGGGAAAAGGCGAACATCTCCCATTGAAGTCTGGTCAGGAGAGGTAGCAAAGTAGCAGTCTCCCATGCAAGGCAACTTGTATGTCTTCCTGAAGATTTGAAATCCCTAACTGCTGCTTGGGGTCTTGTGCAAAGAGAGAAGGATGGGCTCATGATTTAAATCTATAAGCCTCCAATCTTTCTTGCAGTGTAGATTAGCAGAATACAGTAGGATTTCTCTCTGGATTTATTTATTACTCCTTTTTTTCCTCTTTGATACCTACTCTACAGTCTTCCTATAGGGAATGGAGAGAGAATTAGAGTGGCTCAGTGTAACTTTAATCCTCATGTGCATACTGAAACACACAGCATTTAGGACTATTAGCATTCCATCTTGGAGGTATCTTCAGACAGTACACCTTGGCTTCTGCCCTTGCTCAGCTTCCTGTATATATAGAACTGATTTTGAGAAAATAGGGTATCTCTTGGACAGTCTTTGCTCCTGTCCTGACCACAAACACGGAGTGTAGTCCTTTAGATTGGAGAGACAGGGTTTGGTATCATGTGTACATAGTGACTTGTGCATAGCAACACATCCCCAGAAAAACAGACTTCCGTGTGTCATCCTTGATGTGACATTACAGATAGATGCTTGACTTGGACATGAACTTATTCTTCCTTGGAAGGCACTAGAGGATTTTTGAGACACTGCTCATTGTGCACGCTGACTGTCAGGACTGCTCTGTGATTTCATTATGACCCATGAAGCCCATGCTACAGTTCCTGTCCTGCTTCCTGTGGTAGAAACATGTGGTGCATTATCTGTGGTTTTCAGAATGTCATTAGTTCCAGATTTGGTGGCTCACATAGCAGTAATAGGACAGCCCTACCAAGGCTTGTGTGTTTACATCAGGAGTTGGCTCTCAGTTCATTCTCCTCTGCTGCTGAGCTCGTTTCCTGCCTGTGTGCAGCTCTGGGCCCCTCTCCCACGCTGTGAGCCAGTGTGCCAGGTACACAGCTGCTGGCCTGCTCTCCCAGCCTCCTGCAGCTGCCCTGGCACCAGGGACCCAGGGCAGGAAGAAAACTGCAGGCTTCTGGTGCTGCTTGTGCCGTACTTACTTTTGCAGACTCATGTGGCTCTGCACGGAGTTGCTACCTACGCTTGGTCTCAAACTGAAAGCAAATCCTTTCAGTCTTAAGGACTCTGCCTGGGGCTCTTGGTCTGGAAAGGGGCAGAAAAAATGTCGAGAGGATTGAATGAGGTCGCTGACTATGTTTTAAAAAATAAAACAATCTACCAGGCACAGGTGAGTGCCACGCTGGGTTAGGCAGTGTCTTTCCTCCGTTAACCCAGTCTGTTGGCTTCCCTGTGTGCAGGGTGAAGGAATCTTAGAAGTTTGTGGTATTTGGCAGCAGGGTTTGTGGCAAAAAAAAGAGCCAGCAGGACTCGAGTTTACCTCAAACCCTATAAACACAGGTGTTTATAGCATTTAAATCACTTGAAATAATAGCTAATTATTAGTGCAGTACAGGTAACAAGACAGAGAGCAAAGCTTTCCTAGGAGGATTTTGTGTATGTTTTCCATTAGCAGTCCAGACAAGGGCCAGAGCTGAGAAAAATGCATGAGAACAGCCTTTCACCATGACCTCACTAACACATTTCCCAGCTCTGAGTTCTGCTCTGTTGCATGACTGAACAAGTGAAGAAAGCACAACTGGTTCAGGATACTGATTGCTTTACTGGTATCTTATTTTTATTTTATAGCAAATGGAGTAAAGGTTCTTGGGTAGTAAAAGCCCCAGATGGAAATATAGGCTAGACATATATTTATGGGCCTTGGGCAGAGACAACAGCCTTGGGACATGTTGTAGCTGCTGCATAGATGCTTCATATGTGGCCAGGGTGTCCCACACACTCCAGATGCATCCAGATTTTGGTGCATTTATGTCAGGGTTAATGAATGGTGGGGGTGCTGGGCTCTGTCTGCAGTGTCAGCTGGCACGTCTGGGTGTCTGTTCAGGCGTTTCCAGCATCTGGAGATCCTGCATCAGCCTCTGGCTTTTTTTTCCCCTCCTTCTTTCTTCCTCGACAAACCTACCAAACAGGAGAAAGAAGACAGGCAAAGGAGAAACCCCCACAAAGTGAAGAATAGGACTGGAAACTTGGGTGCAGTTCTGTGACCCTTCTTTACACAAATTCTGATTCCTGCTCAAACTTACTACAGTGCCCGGGTGAGAAAGGAGCTTGGATGGGGAATCTTCTCCTGTAGTCTCTTGCTTCTTTTGTGTGGTCTGGGGTTTCCTGACGTGAAGCCTTTGACAAGAGTGGTTTGAGGTATTGCCTGCTGCTCACCTAATTGTGCTGGCAAAGCAGAAGCAGCTCTGTGTTGTGGTGTGGGAGAGGAAATGAGGTGCAGGGGAGGGTGGGAGTACCTTAAGCCACTGTTGGCACCAGAGACTTTACTGGACTTGCAAAAGCCCAGCGTGCACATAGGTGCTGTGGTTGATGACAGCAGCCAGTTAGAGAGTGCTGAAAGGGATGGAAAGAAAGGAGCAGGACCTCCACTCCTCCTGGCTGCTTGGGCCAGGAGGCAGTGCCTCACTCTGGTTAGCCTGGCTGTGGGGCTGGGAGCAGCCTCTCAGGTTGTGGGATCGTGGTCTGTGACTAACTGAAAACCACAAGAGTATCTGTTAACTTTTAGAAACAGAGACTTGTAGAATTAAGATAAATAAGGGCCTTACAAACTTCATGACAAATGCAGAAGAAATTACAGGTTTCGATATATGTATATAAGGCCAGTCAAGTGGTTTCTGTTTGTTCGGGTTGCAGATGTATGAAAAGAAAGGCTTTAGCCTGGCCAAATTGAACTCCCTGTAAGGGGAATTCATTTAAGGTCAGCAGCCTTACACCCCAAAGCTGCACATCTGCAATCATTAAGCACATATATAGGAAGCTGTCCAGGCAGATGTATCACCCTCCTTCCTACACTGTCTGCTTTTTGGTTTTGATATTACTGAAAGCTTCAGTAAGAAACAGTTTTTATGGTGCCAGATGTTACAGGTCTTCTGTGCCAGTTTCCAAGTTGGAGTGTGGGTTTGCATGGCTGGTGTCTTTCCAAGAGGTGGAAGGAGATAGTATACCAGGGCTGGAAATTGCTTGTGAATGCAAGAAGCTGTAAAACCTCCCACGGGGCAAGCTACAACAGTGCAACAGGCTGACAGCCTTGTCTGACTTCTTGGTGAAACATAAAAAGGCCGTGTGGAGCTGCAGATGCTTTCCCTGATTACTAATGAGAGAAATCCTGACCACTTGGCTGGTTTTCCTCATAGGATGAATGCTCAGGGTTGGTTTTTTTTCTTTTCCTTTTTCTTCCCCTCCCAGTCTGAATATCTTCATTTGTTTGAAAGTATCCCTCTTCCTGTTAAAATACTAGTTCCAACAGGGCATGCTTATCTGGGAAAGCGTCTGAGATCGAGGCCAGATTTGAGAGGGAGCAGAAGAATGCTGAATCCCTGGTGGATGGGCAATGAGGTGGGAGCCACAGCTGGACAGTCTCTGCTCTCTCTGACTGTATCAGTGTTTATGCAGAGTGGATCAAGACCAGCATGAGAAGTGGAGGCACCCCATGGCAGCTGGCACCAGGATGGCTGGCTCTGTTTTCTCTGATGTGGGCTGCAGCAGGGCCAGCAGCATGTTTCTAACATCATGGATGAGTGTCTGAGCTGTGGGGCCATTGGCAGCTTTTTCTTTCTTTTAGAGAAGATGAAACCCCTTTCACTGAAAAATC
Organism: Cinclus cinclus; assembly: GCF_963662255.1. Classification (NCBI taxonomy): domain Eukaryota; kingdom Metazoa; phylum Chordata; class Aves; order Passeriformes; family Cinclidae; genus Cinclus; species Cinclus cinclus. Next base: position 68,456,283 of record NC_085046.1, read on the forward strand.
TGAACTTGATCCAGATGTGGGATGGCAACATATTTGTGGAGGGGCAAAGCAAATCCACCCAGGCCTGCACCCCATAGTTTGGATGATGAATGGTGCTGGTCTGCAATTCAGGTCTGTAATGCCAAGCACAGCCCAGCTAATATGTAGTCTGTGGCCCCATGCAGATGAGTTTATTCACATTTGCAGCCTTTCGGAGAGTTTCCAAGCCAAGCTACTTGATTGTAGTGTACACCAGCCAAAGCAAGACACAGACCACCTCCCTTATATGCCTGCTGCTATGCATTGCTCTGCTGTCAGGAGAGGGGGCGAGTTTTACTGGGGTGAGGCAATAGCCATGCTGAAAAAACAGGCAAAATTAATTACTGCTGAGCAAGAGAAAAGGCTTATACAAGCAGGGGACTTTTGTGGGACAGCTGTCAAGTAAACCCAGTTGCTTTGGAGACATCTCTGTTTTAATTGGAGCTGTAACTGGAGGAGAGTTGACAGCTTCCAAGTCACACTTTTGTCTGGAAAGTTTCTGTGGAATTGTACCTCGTTGGTAGCAAACAAGGACTGGTGCAGACTGAAACTGTTTGTGGATGCTGTTCCCACACTCTGCATGTTTGATGGCTCTGCACTGGTCTTTTGAATAGGAAGATGGAGATACCTTTACTTTAACACAATTGTAGTATATTGAAATGCTTTCTCACAGACTGCTTTCAAGATTTTTAATTTTGATGGTTTTGATTTATTGTGTCTTTTCCTGTTCCAGCCTTTTGTTTGGTTGTTTGTTTGTTTATTGTGGCTTGTTATATTTAACAATTTCTCTTAGGTATTTTCATTTTCGTGGGTGTATCCTGCTCCTCGGAAAAGATGCACAGATGTAGTTGTTAAATGAATATTTGATTAGAAAAAGTAGGTTGCAAATATCAGCAATAAAAGGCCCACTAGAGGGATGTGAGATTTTGGGGCTTACTTCTCCTCATATGCCCTTTACATGCATCTAACCTGTGCTGTATTTCCTTCAGTCTGCTAGAGGAGGGGAAAGTTACAGATGTCCTGCAGGTTATACATGCAAAATACTGTATCAAAATATGGTATTGACATTTGAGATCGCCATACTGAGCAGTTCAATATTGCATTGTAATGCATCATTCTGGATATCGGGAAGTAAAATTTCTGTCTTAATCCCTTCTGCAGCACTGTGATAATTCAGTGACAGAATAGATGAAAAAAATCCTAGCAGTTATCTTGCACTTGATACTGACAAATTTTCCTTGGACCACTCACTGGGGCTTACAGCCAGAGAAATACAAAACTGCTCTCAAAGCCTTTTGTTTAGCTTATGCTTTTTTTCCCCCCTCTTATCTGTAGGATGTGTCTTTTCGTTATCTTGGGCTCTCTTTTGCTTTTTGTTTACAGAAAAAAAGAATTTAAAAGGATGAATAATGGTTCTTGGAAGCAGAAAGTGGGCTATTTAACAATCACTGCTGGGAATGCTGTCTAGTGAAATTGTGGGTGAGGGAGTACATGATTCTACTTCTGCTTGTCTTGCAATTCCTACATATGGTTATAAACAGCTGAGTTTGTGTCAGGCTCGCCACTCTGCTTTGTAAACTACACCCACCGCAGTTTGGGGTGCACACTTTATCATCAGTTGGCTTAAAAGACATTTCTGGAAGGCATATTTGAAGTTGCTCCACATCTTCCTGAGGGGCTGCTTCTGGCTACTAAAGAGTGCATAAATGTGCTTTAGTTTATGCTTATGATCTGTTTACTTTGTTTCTAGGGCTCATCGCAATAAAAGAAGCCCATGATATAGAAGCCAGACTTAATGAAGTGGAAAAGCTTCTGAAGACTATTATAAACATGCCCTGGAAGGTGAGTAAGCCAAGTTCCAATTCAGCCCAGCTTGACTCCTCCTTCATGGTGACATGCATTCTCATGCAGATTAGAATGTGATGGGCTTTGCCAAACTCTGAGAGAAGCAGCGATTTATTGAGTAACTTGGAGAAATGCTGAGTGCCAGAACTGTGCAATGATGCCTCCAAGCTGTCACTTGTAATAAGTCTTTCTGTCATACCATAGAGGGGTGGAAATGGAGAAGAGGGACGAAGCAAACTGCTGGTTTAAATTTGATATCTGTTTTATTTCTCTCTTTTTAAGTATTCGAGGTCTGAAGTTGTCCTCACATTCTTTGAGAGATCTCCTTTGGACCAAGTTCTAAAAAATGACAATGTCCATAAAATTCAGCCAAGCTTTCAAAGTCCAGTTAAAATATCAGGTAAGAATTGTTAACTTCCTGTGGTTGACTCAAGAATTGAAGAATGAAAATTACTTCATTTGCTGTTGCTATTATTATTTATTTATCAATAATTCAAAATGTAGTTCTCATTAGTGTATTGTGACATAGAACATACAATTTTCCTTGATATACTGTGCAACATGCATTCTGCAATAAAGTGGCAGGTGAAATGGGAGGCTCACAAATGCAAAGCAGTGAATGTGAGGAAAATGCAGTCCTTACTACATATCATCACCTATAATAGTGCTGTTACCACTTAGAAAGGAGATTTTGAGGCTATTGATAGAGTTCTGTGAAAATGTATGCTTAGTTCCAAACAATGGGCAATATCAGCAGTGAGAATATTAGATATTATTAGGAAACAAAGAAGAGGAGCATCTTGAATACAATATGCACAATTTTGGTTTCTTCATCTCAGGATAGAAGAGAATTTAAAATTACACAAATAGAGTGAGGATTCGAGTTGTTCAACATCTTTTCCAAGAAAAGGTTTAATTAAATAACACTTCATCTGTGAGAAGAGATAGACTGGTATTATGGAAGTCGACGAAGCTGTGAATAGAAGGAGGTCAATTACCCTGTACTTCTTGTGAAACAAGATCTATTGGTTATCTTATATCACTGACAGACAACAGGCTTTAAACAAACAAAAGGAAGGTTATAATATTGTTTCGTTTCCATACAAAGCATGATTAAGGAATGGAGCTCACTGTCATAGGATATTTTGAAACTGAAAGCAGAAGTGACTTCAAAAGGGAATTAGACAAGGAAGTGGAGAAAAAGTACATTGAAACCTGTCACAGGTGGAGACACAGGAAGTTCCTAAACCACAGATTGCTAATGGATAAAGAGGAGAGCCTATCCTTGCCTATTCTTTTAGCTTTTCCCCTCTTCATCTGCTACTGACCCTTGTGAAAAGGTCTGTGAACTTCTGGTGTGACTGGTTTTGTATTTCTATACTGAAACACTTTGTTTGAACCCAAGGAACCAGGAAACTCCTGGTTTGTGTCACCAGAAGAGCTTATTTGCAGTTAATTGAAATGAAATACTACATAGTCCTCCAAGGTTTATAGTGTCTGGCAAGGAACTGGTATCAATTTTCTTCGGTACTGACAAAACTATCTCAACTGAATAATAGCATGTCTTAATTTCAAATTATTGTTGGTAGTGACGAGTCATATCTAATTAACTGGAGAAAGATTCTCCTACCTATGCAGCTATCCAAAAGGATCTTGTGGTAATTAATTTTATCATTCAAGTGATTGCTGCCATTAATGCTAAGAACATAGGTGGAAATTTGATGTTAATTGATATTTACCTCATCTGGAGGTTGTGAAATGGAAATGGGTCAGTGTCTGGCAGTACTGTCAGTAGATGGCAGTAAATGATAATGGGTAAAGCATTTCATGCAGTGAAATGCTGTAACTCTTAGGTCAAATCAAAGAGATTAGGAAAATACTGACATTCCTGTTAATCAGAGTGTACCTTTCTACCGGTCTCAGTCTTGGAAAAGCAGAAAAAAATGTTTTGTGTTCTCTGAAAAAAACGAACTGTCCCCTGCATGGTTCTGCTCAGAGTGGTAGGTGATGGGGAAGAGAGAAAGGGCCACCCTCGAGCATGAAATCTGAATTTGAATTTGTGGTGCAAATCTTATTTTACAATCATTCCATGCTCGCTCAAGATGAGTCCTGTGAAGTGTGATTCTGCTGGGGTTCAGTGTTTCCATAACCCCCATATGTACTCTGCTAAAGTGAGTTGCAGTAAAATGTGGAATGAAAGTCAAAGATGACTCTCAAGAAAAATATGGGAGTTTTGGCTTGACCTTAATGCAGAAGCATGTAATGTTAAAAAAAATTGCCTCCTCTCTCCTGTCTTATCTCCTGTTCATTGTTGAACTATATATATAGCTCAAACTTGTTGGTGTGTTTTCCGCCTACCATATTTTCTGCTACAGACTAATTTTTTTTGTTGCTTTGCTGATAATGCAAGACTATAACACAGGGTCATAATGTCTTGAGGCAGACCAAGAGTCATCCTAGTTAAGCCAGTGCTGTTTTTTTTTTTTAATAATTTTCAAAGTTATTTATTTTGAAAATATTTATTTATTTAAGGTGCATTTATTCTGTGCTGGTCCTAGCTTCATCTAAAATTTTGTGACCAAAAGAAATCTTTGTAACTTGCCTAGTTTGACTTTCCATAGAGCACAGATGTGAATTAACTTCTCGTTCACATCAAATACTGTTCTTTAGTTATCAATTCTCCCCATGGTAGTAAGTCAGTGGAATTAGGTATAAATTTTAGATATTCTGTATTGGAGGCTTCTAACAGAGTTAGAAACAAATAAGCCAGTTAGAAACAAATAAGCAGTATCAAGGGCAGTGTAAAACATGATGTTTCTTTACACAACTTAGAGTTGGTGGTTGAATTAACTTGTAAGGTCACTTTTAATTTTCCTTTTTATGTCTTTTTTATTTTTGCTTAAGCACTTTTTTAATTTTACTTAATACACAATTATGATTTGGTAGTGGTAGTTGCTTCAGATGCTCTGTGTCATGAATTGGTTAGGTGAATAAAATTGCTTGAACTCCGTCAGTTTGCAGATGTAAGAAGCTGTGAAACCAACTCTTTATTCCTGCTTTCCTGTGCAGGTTTTCAGTGTCATACACACATCTCAGTTCATAACCATGTCAGTTACACATGATACCCAGTTGCTTTCCAGTTTTTTTTTTTTGTTTTTTTTTTAAATCTTGTTTTCTTTCTTCTCCCAACAGAAATCATGCGATCAAATGGATTCTGTTTAGCCAACACTGAAACAATAGTCATTGACCACAGTATACCTAATGGAAAAGAGAAGCACCTGGATGTAGATTCAGCAGAACATTTGTAAGTGGAGTTCGAGGAAAAGCAATGCTGTCACCTTCTCTGTAGCTTTCCCACCACCCTAGCAAAATGTTATTGTCTGTCTAAGGGAAAGACTGGTACAGCTGTCATCCTGACTGGTTAAAGGTCACTGGGCCTGATTGCTAACACTTCACAGCAATTTCCCGTTAAAGTGGGTAAAATGGGAGAATGATTGACCCCAAAGTGATCAGTCTTCTGGTTATGAAAAAAGAACTGAGGTTGCTGTAGGGGTGCTGCAAAGGGAGAACAGAATTATTTCTTTTTCTCATGACTGAGATGAGAGCTGGTTTGAGCCCAAACTTGGAAACTCAAACAGCCTAACAAATGGCATATCCTGCTACAAAGGGTAGTAGAATGTTTGGGAAGCAAAACACTGTCCTCAGAGGTGACCACATCCCTGAAAGTAATTGAACAAAGGTCAACAGCTGCTCAGCTGGCACTTGGTGTAGCATGTGTCTATCCTTAGGGAAAAGGCAAGTTAGTCTGGTTTCATTGGAAAGTTCTGCTTCCTAATGCATGTACGTATTCTGGGGTCAGAAACCTGTAACCAGGAGGGCTTCTATGGCCATAAACTAAAGCACAAGGAGTTCCATCTCAACATGAGGAAGAACGTTATGCTGAGGGTAGCAGAGCACTAGAACAGGCTGCCCAGGGTGATCATGGAGTTTCCCTCTCTGGAGGCATTCCAAACCCACTAGACATGTTCCTGTGTCACCTGCTCTGGGTGACTCAGCCTTGTCAGAGGGTCAGAGTGAATCATCTCCAAAGGTCCATTTCAACCCCAACCATTCTGTGATTCCTTGATTCATGTAGGTCTTAAATCAGTGACTGTATTCACAGATGGGTATTGATGGAAATATGCTCCTACCTGGTATGATTTCTGTCATACCAGGTGATTGATATTTCAATGAGCTTCAGGTAGTGAACCATTTAAATATTTTTGATGAGAAATGTTGACCTACTTTTTCATTAGACCAGTTGAATGAAGAAGAGAATACTAAAACACTTATGGAGCTTTTATCTTTGAATGCAGTGATCTGTCTTGTCATATTTGAAATGCCAGTCTGTAACAAGGTTTAGAGCTTGGCAACATTTTATCAGAGCTGGAGAGTATGTCTGGCTCCAGTGTAATTTCTTGAAGTCTTTTTATTAACTTACCACTTAGTGGTTTGAACCTTGACCTTGCTAACTGCATTTAAGCTTATAAGCTTGTAATAATGAGACTAAAATGGCACACTAGAGGTAATTCTGTAAGGCCAATACCTGGAAATTAAAATTGTTATAGTTCACAGTGGATCACTCTTTGTGCTGAGAGTGACAAATTATAGGAGAAAATTACCAAAGAAAGCCTTCTCCTGCCTTACTTTGATTATTTTTTAAAAGAAATTATTAAAAATATATTTGTAGCTAATTTTGATTTTAAAAATGTGTTCCAGCCCAAGCAAAACTTAGCAGCCTGGAATCAGAAACTACAATCATCTAGCTGCCATCCCATGGAAGCCAGAGACTGTTAATGTCAGAATATACTAATGTGATAAGAACTGAATGGTAGGCATAATTTCCCATAAACTGTGGTGGAAGAAATGAATCTAGGGTAACAGCTTGACTTTGTGCAGCCTGACTTAGTTTAACTTTCCAAAGGATGTGAAGTCAGAAGTCAAGAAGTTAATTTTGAATGTGTGTTTTATATGGTGCCCTAAATTTTCCCATCCTGCAGATGTATTTTATAGCCAAGACATAATAGCCAGGAGATAATGGAACGAGTGTAGCACAGCTGTTTTGTAAAAAATGAACATTTTTTAAAAGCAGAGATTTTCTGTACTGTTGGTTTAAATGCATGCTATTAGCCCAGAAAGGAAACTTTAAAATCTTTCAAATCCAATACTGTTCCCTTTCAGTCTCAGTAAAATTTGATTTATGGTATGTTCTACCCTAAAATCAGCATTAATTCCTTGTGGACCTGATATCCTCAGATGGGAATTTTTTCCTTTCGGCTGCATTAAACTCTTTGGCTTCTGCATTTTGACTGCTGATGGACTTGAATGAGACATTTTGCAGAGCAAACCTGTATTTTTTGGGAAGAAGTACCTGAAGCTTTGGCTGGAAGTGCTCATTCCCTATACTGGTTAGCTGTGTAACCTGCAGTGCTACCTGCCCAGTGATCCATCAGCTGAAAAGTCTTGTACTTGTTGCAAAAGAAACCACAGAAGTTTTCCAAGTTGCTTACTCTGTTATTCTGAAGTAGGTCTTTGCTGCTTCCTTCATTTTCTCTCTGATTTTAGTTGGCAGTACCCCATACTGTTGCAAACTGTGGTGAAGCCAGTGTGCTCAGCATCCATGTGGCATAACAGGTCCTTTTGTGTGTGGTTCTTGGAGAGTAGTCTAAAGTATTTTTGAAAGAAAAAGGTGGTAAATAAATGCATTTGAAGTTATGCTTTGGTTTACAGAGGCACCTTTCTCTGCAAAGACTGCACTTCTGTTTTCTAGGCCAGCAGCAGAGTCTATGGCATTGGATAAGCTGCCTTTTTGGCATATTCACTCCAGTACCTGAAGGAGATGTAAAGGGAATTTTAATGGGAGCATGTGATAGGATAAGGGGGGTGGCCTTAAGCTGAAGGAGAGTAGGTTTAGATTAGCTATTAGGAAGAAAATCTTCAGATAAGGGTTGTGAGATACTGGACCAAGTTCCCCATGTTGTGGACTCCCCATCCCTGGAGACATTCAGAACCAGACTGGATGGGGCTCTGAGTAAACTGACCTAGTGGAAGGTGTCCCTGCCCATGGCAGGGGGATTGGAACTAGATGATCCAAGCAACCTATCCTATGATTCTATGATATGTACATCTTTCAAATACTTCCAGTGGTGGTGACTCAACCACTTTCCTGGGCAGCTTGTTTTGATGCTTGATAACCCTTTCAGTCAAGAAACTTTTCCCAGTATCTAATCTAAACTTTCCCCAGTAGAACTTGAGGCCCTTACTTCTTGCCCTGTCACTGGCTACCTGGGAAAAGAGACCAACCCCGACCTGGCTGCCCCCTCCTTTCAGGCAGTTCTAGAGTGATGAGTTCTTCCCCTGAGCCTCCTCTTCTCCAGGCTGAACGCTCCCAGCTCCCTCAGCTGCTCCTCATCAGATTTGTGCTCCAGACCCTTCACCAGCTCTGTTGCCCTTCTCTGCACAGGCTCCAGCACCTCAGTGTCCTTCTTGTAGTGAGGGGCCCAGAACTGGACACAGGACTCAAGGTGTGGCCTCACCAGTATCAAATACAGGGGAACAATCACCTTCCTGGTCCTGCTGGTGACTATTTCTGATATAGGCCAGGATGCCATGGGCCTTCTTGGTCACCTGGGCACACACTGGCTCCTGTTTAGGCACTGTTGACCAACATCCCAGGTCCTTTATTGCCAGGCAGTTTTACAGCCTCTCTGCCCCTAGCCTGTAGCTCTGCATGGGGTCACTTGTTGTGATGCTAGTTGTTGTGACGCAGGACCTGGCACTTGGTCTTGTTGAAGCTCATACAGTTGGCTTCAGCTGATCAATCCAGCCTGTCCAGATCCCTCTGGGAAAGCCTTCCTACCCTCCAGTACATTGGCACTCCCACTCAGCTTGGTGTCATCTGCAAACTGACAGAGGTTGATCCCCACATTCAGACCATCAATAAAGATATTCAACAGGACTGGCCCCAAAACTGAGCCCAGGAAAACACTACCTCTGAAAGGTTACCAAATAGATTTAGCTCCTTTCACCATCCCTCACTCTTTGACCCCAGCCACCAGTTTTTACGTAGCAGGCCTGTCCAAACTATAAGCTTCTATGTTGCTCCCTCTTCTTCCTGGTGAATCTGAGTAACAAATCTAATGCATTAACAGAGGTTAAAATGATAAAGAATTCTTTCTTACAACACAAGAAGTAGGCTCTTGCAAAAGACAGTGTGTCTGTCAGGGTGCATTGGGGAAAAGAAATTAAGGACAGCAGTTTGGGCATTTAGGAATCTGAAGGTCCACAGTAGAGTTGCAGGATTTCTTTTGAGAGAAAGACCTGTTGGTAAAAGCACAAAAGCATTTTTGACTGTTGTCAAAAACAGCTGGTTCTGGTGTCATACACAGCTGCTGACTGTGGTGAATAGTCCTGGTTTGCTGACTTCGGTTTTGTGTGAGCACTCTAGAGCAGTGCTTTGCAGACTGCTGTGCGCACACTTCCTTTTTGGTGGCAAGAAAAGCTTTCTGCTTAACCGCAGCATCTGACTTCCACTGCTTCGCACCTCATATTCTGCTTGCAGTAACCTATCAGTGAGGCTGGAGAACCACAAAATCTGTGGGACCTTTCAGATGTAATCCTGTAGCTTTATGTTGATAAGAGCAAGAGAGCAGAATCTGAATAGCCTCTTGACTCCTCTTCTGCTTTCTTCACTCTATCTGCCCCACTGGTATTTCATAATCTGTTGTTTCTGGATCACTTGCAGTCCATAAGACAGCACAACATGATCTGTGAAGTGTTTGCAAGATAGCAAATCAACTCCCTTGTGCACACATTCCCACACACAAGGCAAGTAAACAGCCTGGAGGGACTAGAGGAATGAGGGTAATAAACATTCAAAGTTCAGTCTCATTGCTGTTTCATTTAAAGCGAAGAGCAAAGCAACAGTGCCGTGGGAGAAAATCCATGAGTTTCTGCTCAAAATAAGTCCCCTCTTTTGGCTCTCATAGTTTTAAAAAAAGACATGAGAAGGACCAGAAAGGAGTGTGGAGAAGATAGAATTGGGGCCACACGTTGCAGGATGTATAGACCAGGCCATCCAATAATCCATGACACTTCTAAATCAAGTTTTGGGAAGAGATGGGAGTGGGAGACTTACCTGTTTGTTTCCCCTACCACCCTTCTTCATGTCCTCTGAAATACTTAACTCTTAGGTCACCCTCTAGGGTGAGGTTAGGGGGATGTCTGCACTTGTTTCACTTATCTAAGGAGTCTAACTAGACATGTGTAGATGAACTACAGTTTTAAATATTAATTATTTTGAAGTTCATCTGTTTACCTGCCATTCAGAGAGCTGCAGTAGGCCAGCTAGGCTGATAAAGATGTTAAAGACATGCTAAAAATGAGAGCTGGGTTAGAATGTCTTTTTCCATCTTGTGCAATTTTTCAGTTTCTGCTTCCCTTTATTTTTCACTTTTCATACTGAATGAAATTTCTTTCAAAATATTACAGAGAGAGTTTGAGAAAAAGAAATGTTATGGTTCTTCAAACCCCTTTTAGAACTGAGGTGAAATTTAGTCCTTGGCCTGCAGTGAATGCCTTTAACTGCTAGGCTATCTAGGAAGAAGATAATGTTTCTTACCACAGAAATTCAAGCCTTCTTGGAATGGGAATGTGTGTAGCTGAGAGAAGTGTAGGTTTTAACAGCTTGGTGCTTTCTGGTTGAGAGTAAGTATGAGACAGTAGGTAATTCTTGCAAAAGTTCAGGTTATGAAACAGTTGTTGGGAAGTGGGGAGGAAAATACCAAAACAAGTGAAACTAAATTTGACGGTCTTTTTAGATTGGAGATTCTGTGATTGCCAAAATCCAAATCTTGTACCATAGGAAGGACAGCTAGACTCTGGAGGAAGGATACCATAGTAATTTATTCCTTCCTATATTATGCTCCTTGGCCTCTTACAAAAGCCAAACCCTGAAAAAGTGCCTGTGAAAAAGGCTGAGAGTCCAAATTCAGATGGGAAACAAAGGCAGTTTCTTTTTCACTTTTATGTGAGAACTGAGGCATTTTGTGTTGCTCACACATGCTGTGGGAACAAAATAGAAGGATATGGACTTCAACTGCGTGATTCACTCTTCCAAGACTCATTGCTGCTTCCTTCCTTCCTTCCTTCCTTCCTTCCTAGTAGATTTGAAAGTCAGAGGGTGACAAGATCACTTGCTTAGGTGCACTGGTTTTCACTGCCCCATGGTTTAGCCATAAACATGAGTATAGGAGGAGAAGGAGGTATGGATGGAATCAGCTCCAAGTGCTTCTCCCACTCCCTTAGTACTTTTTTCCCAATTCCTTTGATTTTCTAAATGACTTAATGCCTTTTGGTGTTTTTTTTCATCTCTCCTTAGGTTCGAAAGTGTTAGTGACTTTACCTCAGAGCTGGAAGACAGTGATGATCCAACAGCTTATGTCACCAATTTGACATACTACCACCTGGTCCCATTTGAGACTGACATTCTGGACTGAGGCTGCTTAGGGGTGCAGGCAGCCAGCATCCAGCCAACTTCTTTGTCCATAGGTTCTGCTATCTCTGGCATTGCATCTCTGTGAATAAGGCTGTACAGACAAGACCAACAACAGGGAAGCTGCAGCAAGAGCGCCACAAAGCTGGTTTTATAAGTGTGATCCTCTGTTGTGTGTTACGGAGACATCTTGTAAGGAGATATCTGCTTTGCTGCTGACAACAAACTCACTTGCTGTGAAAGCAGGGCAGCAGAGCCTTCCTGGGAATCAGTGAAGTCTGTGCTATGTCTGTGGGAATTGCCACCCTGCTGCAGCTGTCAGAAACTTGTGCTGTAGCAGCCACAAGTCATCCGTGCCCCTTGTGGTGCAAGCTGAGTTCCCCTTTTAGGATACCAACAGAAACTTCCTCAGATGGCGTGACCACACTTTTTATGCTTTGTAAGCAAGAAGACAAGCAAACCAGCTGAACTTTGTCAGTTCCCTCTGCAGTTGCTTAATGGAGGTCTCGTGGGTCGCTTTTTGCTCAGCTACCAGATGATTGGTGCCTTACAGATGTCAGAAATACCACTGAGTGCCTCCAGGAAACAGAACACACGAGCTGACAGCTTTACTTCTTTTAATCATGGGCCTTCGCATAATCACTGGAAGGACGACTGCTCCTTCCTGGAACAGTAAAGCAGACAGCAACTGGCATCGCAGTAAACTGTGCATGATGTTTGGGTACCTGGATGATTTCAGAAGTCTGGAAAGCCAATGGAAAAGCTGAGCTGCTCCACTAAGAAGGGTCAAGGCTACAGCAGGCACTTTGATACTATCTTTTCTTTTCATGTGGACCAGCAGATGTAAATGGTGCTTATAGATGTTTACACCAGAGACATAATTCCCTATGCATATTTCTTTCCAGATGATGGGAAGGAAGACGCTGAGATTTATGTTGTGTTTGGACTGAAAAAGAATGATAAGCTGCAGTTTGCCTACAGTGGTAGGAAAAACAGTCTCTCCACTGCCACCCTGTCTCAAGGAGTTTGTCCAGCTTTCTGAGTTCTGCCTGGGGGGAGTAGGTGCAGGCCTCCTTGTTGTGTAATGCCATGGACTCCAGCAGAGATAGGACAGCGGGAGCAAGAGTGGGATTGGACCCTGCAGCCTTTTGACTATTGAGTAGTGCAATCTTAAAGTGTCCCCAGGGGTCTCTCCCTTGCAGAGCACTCTGAATTCCCAGCTCTCACTGTGAGTGCTCAGCACTCACCAACATGACCGTTCATTGAGCTTTTTGCCATCTGTTTGCAAATATTAATTTGAAGGGACTGAAATGGAAAGAAATGTGTTTTTGGACATATTTCTTGGAAAAGAGGCTTGCTTGGTCCTGAAGAAGCTGATACAGCCCCCTTCTGCAAACTTTTCATTTCTATCTATAGAATAACAGTCAAACAGAATTTGTTAATGTAAATAATAAATTATTGAGAATCATAATTCTTTTACACAGTATGTTTTTAAAATATATTTTAATGAAATAAAATATAACTCACCTTCAGTATAATTCTGCAGCTTCAAGTAGTGCCTCCTTTTTTTGTCTTATTTTGAGTACACTTTTCCAGACATGTCAAATTCTTTCTTTTCCCCATAGTTTTTGAAACGTGCTGAGTAATAGCAATTTCTGTGTTCCAAATGTTACTCGTACTGTACATGTGGTGTGTATCTACATGAAACCTCTGCCTAGCTGATGATCTTGGGTCTAGCTGTATGTTGTTTAATGCCACTCAGCTTAGTGGAGGATTTCTGTATTTTCATTTTCATCAGTGAAATCAAATTTGGCCATTATTGTTTTCGGAGATTAAGCAGATTCTTATAAATTCAATTTCTGTAGTAGAAAGGAATATGTTATCACTCACTCAAAGACTTTCTGAGCAGCCCCTTCAATTAGAATTGGGAAGATTTTTTTTTTATTTTTCTATTTGTTTTACTCTCATTAGTTTTAATTCTTCTGCTAGTGTTCTTAGTTAACCATGATGAAGTAGAAATAGCGTCTGGTAGACATGTGTGTTGGACTGGATAATGGAATATTTTATTTCAATTTCTGACCTTGCTGCCAGCCTACTATGTTCCTTTGGGTAATTCCACTTCATCTCCCTATCACTGAGTTTTCCTTGACTGATGTTTTGGAAAGCAGCATAATTGGTTTTTGATGCAATGTTGTCCCCTAATTAATTTGAATTTTCCTATTAATTATTGACCACATGGTAACATCTTCTAAAGAACTTAAAAATTGCATAAATTAAAAAATAAATATGTAAGTACTGCTAATTTTAAAAATGTACAGCCACATTCCTCAAATGAGAGCCAGCTAAGCTGTGTGCATTTCCAGTTTGTCAGGCTGAATGTCAGGACCTGTGAGGGTCAGTGGAGCAGGGGCTCCCATGGGGCTGTCAGGGCAGAGCTGGGCAGATGGGGCCTGTCCCATCTCCCTGCCAGGAGCAGGATCCCAGGCACCAGGGTGGCATCAGGCACCTCCCTGAGGATGAGGGTGGGCCAAGGGCAGGCCAGGATGTAGCTCTGCTCTGGGGAATGGGAGAGCAGCCCAGCTATGGTGTTGCTGGGACAGGGGCTGATGGGCTGGGGGGACTGACATGGGATCCTGGGCCATGAGTAAGTGGAAGAAAACCAAGGGTCAGTAGGGACAGCCAGAACTGTGGGTGCCTTTGGGGCCCAGATGCTGGAGGGTCAGGATTTTTGTTGTGCATGTTTTGGAAGCACATTTATTTTTGCCAGGTACCCGGGTATTCTGGGGATATGAAAAGGTGCAGATTTCAGTTCTTGCTCCATTATTGTGGTAAAAAAAAAAAAAAAAAACAAAAACCAAGAAAACCCACCAGTTTTTCATCATTTAAGGAAAATGTAGCTGAAATAAAAATCCATTGTTTAGATTTCATAACTGGACCTCTCCCCTGTGCACCCATTGTAGCTGGTAAAATCCCCCATGCCCAGGTCTGCAGAGCCCTGTGAGAAGTTTCTCAGGGGATGAAAAGTGCTGCCATCCAGAGGGGTGCTGTGTATGGTCTGCTAGAAATGTAAAACATTAGCACTGTTATTCATTTGTTAACCTATTGATGATTCTAAAGGGAGTGAGTGACACAAGAATTTTGTTCCCAGACCCCTCTCCATACAATGCCAAGATACTTCCTATGTAAGGCTTGTCCTTGAAAAGCTGGTCTGTGCTGTCTCTGCAACTTTCGCTTCTTCCCTTGGCACACATCATGGGGATCATGTGTACCAGTCTTTGCTATGAGCTGCCTGAGCAGAACAGAGCTGAAGTGAGCTGGTATCTAGGGAGGAAGCAGGAGGTACGTGTCTCTTGGCAGCAGCAGTGATGACAAAATAATTTGGATTTTATTTCTCAGGTCATGAAATATGCTGCCAAATCTTAGGAGAGTTAGGGAAGATAAAGCGTATCACACTATGCTATGTTTTGTCCACCAGTCTCTTTTTTTTTTTTTTTTTTTTTGGCTACATCAACTACTTTTTAAAAACTCAGTCTTGGATTCCAAGTCCGTTCTTCATTGCAGCAATAATCTGTAGCTCAGTATCAAACTCTAAAATAAAAAAGGGGGGAAAAAGAACTTTTTCTAATTTTTTTCTGTTTCCTGTAATATCCATTCCTGCTTCAGTCAGCTATCTCTGATAGACAAATTATTCAGGCTATTTTACTGATCAGCTTTCATCAATGTAATTGCTTTCTTGTGGAAATATTCATACCCTGAAGTGCAGTTCTCAAGTTTTACAGCGCACAGACCATTCCCATTTTCAGTGCTGTCAGATAATTCCTTGTTGCTCTAAACCCGTTCTCATTCTAATGAACTCTGTTAGAAATGCATACATTGGGGGATTTAGGTAAGGGCGAAATACCAAGGTAATAAACATAATACATCTGGATCAAAGAAATGGAGAATTCCTATTAACCTAAAAGCAGCAGTGAAGATTGGTGGGATGTGATTTACAATTGGACTGCATGGATTCAGACTTTCCTGGGCTTTCTCAAACCCTGTTATCATGCCTCTGTTTCTTACAATAAATGTATGTAACCCCACCGTGCTCTGTTGAGAGAAAGAACAGCTTGAACTTTGGTATCACAGAAGGGAAAATGGAACACCAAGAGTTGGCTGAGACAGAATTTTGCAGTTCTTAGTTTTTGTCCTAGCAGGACATCTAGCATGCAGATGTCTTGCACTGCAGGATAGGAGTTTCTGCAGAGGTTTGGGTTGTCATTCTTCACAGACTGCTATTAAGGGAACCTGCTCAGGTAAGGATTTAGGGAAAAGCTCCTTATTTTCTGAAGATGCCTTGTCTAACATTTCAGAGTAATAAAGTTGATTTTCTGTCCTGTGAGGCTACCTACATGACTGAACTGAGGAACCGGCTGGTAGGAAATAATTTCTCAGCTTCACAAGTGCCCACTTCTGCCAGAAAGTACTGGATTAGAGCCCAGCCCTGGCCTGGGCTGTGGAGATGCTTTTAACCATCCTTCTTTAGTCCCCAAATTCTGCTAAACAATTTTCAGAAACTTTTAGATAGAAATGACAGCTGATACACTGGTGAGAAGAAAACCCAAATGTGAACATGGAATCTTGATTAAAAGTATCCCAGCACCACTTCTGTATATGTATTTTCCAGTGAACTTCAAAAAATAGAAGATTCTTCACTAAAATGTTTCACAGCATCTGTTGGCACTCTGTGTAAGGCCTTGCATGTCCCTTTGGTACAGCTGTTTCTGACACAACCTGGCAAAAATTAATGCTTGGCCGCAGTTGCAGGATGTGTGTTTGTAAGGTCTGTGAGGTACTGAGCTTCCTTTGGATCTCCTGGCAACTTGCAGGAGGCTCTCAATTCCTTGGAGGCACTGGTCCTCTCTACAAATCTCTGTGCAGTCACATTAAAATTCCTCAAGCATTCTGGGGTTTCCAAGCAGCTTTGATAATTTCCATTAATAAGTTAGTTCCATTTAGCATTGCAGTTCAGTTTGGAAACCATCTGCAAGTAATCTTGTTTAGCTATATCACCTTGTACTGGGCAGGCTGGAAATAGAAATAATTACACGTACCAGAAGCCAACTTTGTTATGTAAAATGGAAAAAAAACCCCACCATCACCACCACCACCACCAGCAAAACAACCATTGCCCATTATTTTCCCTTGTAGCCATTAAAATTAAGTTGAACAGATTCCATGGCTTTTGGATGAACATGGGCTCATTTCAGAGGAGAAATGTCCCAAATTTGGCCAAGTTTTCCTTTGTCTTATGGGAGCTGGCTTCAGTGGTTGAGCACAGTGATAGCACATGGTACATCCAGCCATCTTGAAGTGACCTCCAGACAGGAAAACTAGCAGTGGGTGTATGTCAAAGGGAGGGCAGGAGGCAAAGGAATGGCTTGTAAGGAGAAGGAATGAGAAATAAACAAAGGATTATAATGCAAACAGAGGAGATCTCCAGGGATAGCTTCAGTCTTGAAGCTGAGATAATTCATCTTTGTCAGAGAGCTCTGCTCTGGCAGCATCCAGGTGCTGAATCATACTGTTCTTCACCTGGTATCCTGCAAGGAATGTTACCAGCCCTGGCTACTTTTGATGAAAGAAGGAGATATCTGTGTCTGATCAGGTGCCTTTGTATAAAGTGAATATGCTGAACTTTCTGGAAACACATATTTTGCAGCAACAAAATTGATTGTGGTTGCCACTTAAAAGCACCACACAGCTCATATAAACGATTTGGGAATTCAGCTTCTGTTTCAGTTATTCCCACATGGACCTTTCTCTGCATGCCTCATGCCTCATATGTGTAGGATTAAAAATGCAGATGGCTGCAGGTGACAGCCATGAGGGCCCTCACAGGTTTGGATTGTTCTGACCATTCACCTCACCTGGGACCTTAGCCACACCCTCCAACCAAGGGCTCTTCTTCAGCTCCATCCAGGACCTTTAGCATTTTAAGGTGGACTACAAGAGGGGCAGCCTCTAGCCCTGCTCTTTTGGGGGATTCCTTAGGCTGCCATCTGACATGAGCTGTGTCATGCCTGATGCTCACTTGGGTGACTGATGACCACCCTGCTTCATTCACAGTGAGTTCCCCTGTTTTTCTTATTATGATAAGCCTTGTCTTTACAAGCATTTCCTGATATTAGCATTTTTCCTGTTTTAGAGAAATACTTTCCAGAAATATCTACAGAGGCTATATGCTTGGGGATAGATTATTTGTATAACACATCAGTTAGACTACAGTTGGCTTGTTCTGGGTAGTATAGCTGCTTGATGACACAGCTGTTAGAAAACATTGATGTGACATTAGTATTTGTGATAAATTGATGTTGCCCTGGGTATTAAGATAGAATAGCAACATCTATTCATGTATAGCTTCCAAGAATAAGTTACAGGCTTTGAGGCTCAGGGATTTCTTTGTGCTTCTCCTCTGATTCCAACTATTTTTAGAAGTCAATGGGCAGTTCACTTGAAAGGATTTATTGGTACCCTCTCTCTGGAGAATTAGTGACTATCTAATCCAATAAACAAGCTGACATTGTAATAAGCATGGATTTGAACCTATATTGTTCATGTAACCTATGGTTCCAGGTGTTAAATATGATCATTGCAGAGGAAGAGTGAAGGTGTTCCCTGGCAGGAGACCCACAGAAGTCAGGGTTTGATAGGTGTGGCATCACCATGGAGCCTGCACAATCACTGGTGCTGAGCTCGCTGAACGTGCAAGCAGTAAGTTTCTCAGAAAGAATGATTTTTATCTCCTTTCTACTTAATATCATAATATCCTTCGGTTTAGCTGTGGACAGGTTTATAGGGCTGGCAGTGCCATTCCTCAATTTGTGGAGACGACAGGGACATTTATTCGATCTGCGCTGAAATGTGCGTAACTGCAGCTTCTGAGTTGTGAGAAGACTTGTAATTCAATTTGTCTTCTTCGTGCTTAACAACCTGAGAAATGATGAAGGTGGCAGGCCAGCTGTGGAGAATGGGTGATTAGATGCATGACTGAGGGGAGAAAAGGCTGGGTGCTAATGGATATAAGCAGATAGCAGCAGAACAGGAGCAAGAATACCAGTCAAGGGATACAGTAACAGGTACTGTAGCAATATATTGTGAAACTAAGGGCTTTTGGCTTTAGACATCTGAGGCATTTAAGTGGAAAACAGACATTATTTTCCATAGGGCTACAGTGCCATACAGGATTTTTATGAGGCATGCAACAGGGCAGAGAATTGTATATCTCAGTGAGTCAGAGGAGTGGTGCAGAGCAGTTACATGCATGTGATAAATAGCAAATATGGAATTACTACTTTAGGTGGCTCTGAGATTGCAGAGCAGTTACATGCATGTGATAAATAGCAAATATGGAATTACTACTTTAGGTGGCTCTGAGATTGCAGAGCAGTTACATGCATGTGATAAATAGCAAATATGGAATTACTACTTTAGGTGGCTCTGAGATTGCAGAGCAGTTACATGCATGTGATAAATAGCAAATATGGAATTACTACTTTAGGTGCCTCTGAGATTGCAGAGCAGTTACATGCATGTGATAAATAGCAAATATGGAATTACTACTTTAGGTGCCTCTGAGATTGCAGTTCCAGACTTAAAGTCTGATCAGGGAGTATCAGACACTGTAGTGCTTAGTAGAAAAATAGGGTATTTTTGCCAATAGAGTGGTTCAATGTGGTCCAAGTTAATGAAGGAAGCAGGCTGCTATTAGACCTTAATGTGCAAGTTTATTAGGCATCTAAATGGTGATTCATTAATAGCTGCAAAGGAAGATTAATAGCTTTCACTTTATATGCAGTTAGATGCTCTCACTTGGAAGCTTCCCCTAACATACTTAATTAGCCAGAAGAGGGAGATTATGCTCCCCATATACAGTCCTGTTATCATTCTGGTTGCTGAAGCAGCCTCCAACCTCACACACATCCTGTGGGACCGCTGTGCTAAAAATAGCTGCGGAGGGTATGGCTGCAGATTAGACATGGACACCTACAGCACTTGTGGAGGTTGGATTCTTGGTTAAAGCAGATGTGCACAGCACACATCTGAAGAAGTGTTACTCCAAGCAATTAAAGCCTGTAGTGAGCCTTCTAGAGCATAGGAGTGATTTCCCCAGATGGGAAAAGCAGCTTCCCACCTGGCTGTTGCTATACTTCAAGAAGGTGTGAAATTGGATTTCTGCTTAGATCAGGACTGGAGATGACTCTGCTCTGAACAGTCCTGCATGGTATTTATGTACCAAGCTATTCCCAAGAAGCTCACCTCTAAATTAGGGTCACAACAAGTCCTGTAGCAGGATCTGCTACTCACCCAATGTAAATCCATTACTTTTCATGCACCAACCTGCAGATTTAAGGTAAGGATTTTGTATTTCTCTCTTTAGATCCAGCACAACAATTTGAACCTTTTGAATGGCAAGGACCAGGGAGAAAGGATCTGACATGCAACGAAAAATATTGACACTTCCTTTGACTGTGGCCCATGTCCTATGTTTTTGTAGTCTGAGGCATTTACATGGAAAAAGCCCTTTCTGGGAACCTTTTAGACCAGGTTTCCAAGTCCTTATTCCATTTAATATTCAGATCTGAGGAGTGTCTTGTGATCCATTGTAATTATTATTATCAGTAACCTTTCCCATACTCTGGTTGGATGCTGTATAAAATTCCCTGTTCAGAAGCCAAGTCAGGACATTCAAATGCAGGATTAATGTTAAAAGCTGAAAGTGAGACGATTACCATGTTTGTTTTCATTTTACCCTGTTAATACCAGTGCTGCTTAATCTTGGAGATGGCACTGGAATCTGATTTAAGATAAATATTTTAGGCACCTGACCTAAACATTAGTAGACATGAATGTAGGCATGACAACTTTTTTTAAGAACTAAAAGTTGTAGAGAGTTAGATTATATTAATAGGAAATTACATGGATGGGAGGGAGAAAAGGTGAAACTTTCAGATATAGTCTTCCTTCATAAGATTTACTATGTTCCTAAAAATATTACCAACATAATTTTTTTAAAACAAAACAAGCCACAAATATTGTTTCAGCCTCCAGGCCTGGTTTTCCATATATTTCTATACATACCATTATGGCAAAGGCTTTTCTTAGGGCAATTTTTACCCTGAACAGTTTCATTATAAGAAGACATATTCTGGTTTTTCTTTTCTTCCCCCCTGATGTGTGTATCACTGTTTTCTTTTTTTTTCCCCTGCTCTTCTCTTGCCACTTTACCTCCAAGAAAGCTGGAAAAAAAGAAAGAGGAAGGAGAGAAGGGAGGAAAAGCATAACTTAAAATGCAGAGCACCATAAAACTGCATTAGTTTTTTAAAATAGAATCAAGAGAAATAATAAGATATTTGAATACCACAGGTGGTTTTTATCCCAATAAGATCTGATGTTTTGAAAACCTTTCTGGCATGCTCTTCCTGCTTCTTCTCCCCTTGCTGTTCACTAAGAGCTTGCTGAGACATGACTATGGAGCTTTGATTGACTTTTGTTTTTTACTTTTTTGTACCTTTGATAACTCTGTGTTCAAATATATACAATACTGCATTGGCATTCTTTTTGAAGGCTATTAAATAATTAGTATTGTAGAAGATAATTTTCCAAAGCACAGTCAGTAGAAAACTACACGTGATATCCTTTGTCGATTGTCATAGTAAAATTGTTGCCAAAAATACAGACTAAAAAAAGAGGATGTGCTAGCTGAGGCTGCAAGCTGGCTACAGTGACACAATATAATGTATTATATTCATGAATAATTTTTGGTGCTTCACATGAAAAGCAGTTTTCTTCAAGTTTCTGAGTGCATCTTGACAAGTCGTAGGGATATCTGATGCCTAACTAACTACATGCTAGTTTGATTATACGTGTTGAACACAGAGGAGCACCATTGTCTTTTCTGTAGTTTTTTCTACAGAAATGCTCATCTTGTCCCTGCTCTGTAACTGAAACCTATTTCTTAACTTGCTAAAGTTAATGGCAATCTTCCAACTTTTCCTAGCTCTAGTCAGGGCTACTGCTGTTGACATTTTTTACAAGGAGGAGGAAGGAGCATTCTTTTGTTCTCAAGAGAAAAGTTTAACCCCTCTTAAGAGCAAGAGGAGCTGCCAGGGAGCAGTTAACAACCAGATCAAGGTCATGCCCAGGGATTGTGTGTGGTGTATGAAGCAGCTGAGCCTCCTCTGCTAACACCAGGATAAACTGGAGATCCCTTTTTCCCTCTCCACATCTCTTTCCAAAGCCATTCCTCAGGTTTGGTGATCATGGGTTTGAAACTTATGATGATAATACAATACAAATATGAGAATCAGATAGGAAAAGGACTTAGTCATCCTTCCAGCCTGTCTTCCAAGCAGTAATGGGGCTGAGGCTCCTGCATGGGGAACAGGGAACCAGGAGGGAAGGTAAAACAAAGTAGGTGGGACAGTGCCCCCACGATGCGTCCCAGGCAGAGAGAGCAGAGTGGGCTGGATGGTGACCAGGGGCAGCCAGGAGTTCAGCTGGACACAGGAGTCTGCTGGGACAAGGAGGTGCAGGGTTGGGAAGTTTAAATTATTGGGTCAGATTTGGGTCTGTGACAGGCAAGGGTGGGCTCAGGACTGTCTACAGCATAGCTTGGGCAAGTGCCAAGAGCAGGGGCTTGAACTTAATACACTGGAAGGTGTAGAGAGCCCCAGCAAAGCTTCTCCCAGCTCTGCTCCTAGCACTCAGGTCACACAGTTGTACCATCTCAGAGCCAGCCTTGAGCAATGGCCCTTGGAGGGGGAGGAGAGGCTGCAGGGCTTAACACCAAGAACAAAACTTCCACCAGAAGGTTGGTAGGGCCATCTGTTAGCCATGTGGCTAAGATTGTTGCTGAGATGATAATTATTTGTGTCTGCTTACTGTAGAAGAAGCTGGGGAGATTCCCTATGCCATTCTTTTTAGCAGTGATTCAGCAAATGCTCAGCCTAAAATTTGAAGTAATTCTGGAACAGGTTGAGGTACAAATAAACAACATGAAAATTAGCAGGTTGCCAGGGCTTGTACTAATCACCCATGTGTTCTGGAGGATCTCAAGGGTAGACTGAGAAGTGACCTGAATTTCAGAGATGGATAGTAAAATAGGTGAAATTCAGGCCATGTAAATGTAACCCCTGGGTAAAGTTAATCCTAGCTTCACATATAGTATTCTGAGCTATTTGTTATTCTCATGTAAGAGTGAAACTGTGGGTTTGTAATAGTTCCATGAAACCATCAGCTAGTACTCGGTAGCAGTTGAATAAAAGATTAAATACTATTACTTTGTGGAAAGAGAACAGGGATAAAAATGTCTGACTCTAAGTGTTGCTTTCCCTCCCCCCCCGCCCCCCAGTTCTGGTTTTCTCATCTCAAATATATTACAGCAGGAGGAAGTCTGAAAAAAGGTAATTCATTTGAGCAAAGGTAGGAGATGATATCTTCCAAAGAATGGTTAACTGGGTTGAGATTTTCATTGTCCCTTTCCAGGGATGGATGGATGGTGTGATAGAGATCTATAAAATCATGAGTGACACAGAATAGAGATTGGCTTCTTATTATTTCTTTTTGCACAAGAGCCTGTCAAGTGACACGGGTAGGAGGCAGGCTCAATGCAAACAGGAGGTGGCTGTTCCTGTGGAGTGAATGAGACTTGTACTGCCTGCCAAAGGATGGTTTGGAAAGGAGCCTGGAAAAGTGTTTGGAATAGAGCTTCTTTGAATCTTGCTATCTAGATAAACCACAACAGGCTCAAGGAGTCCCTTAAGGCTGGGGAGAGTGTTAGTGGGAAAATACCTTCCAAGTAGAGCTTGTTTTAGACCCAGTTTACAGACACTGTTGGGGGCAGAAAACTGAACTAGGTGGACCAAAGTCTGCTCAGATATAACTCTACTTTTTCTGTGATTTTACTCACATCTTTATTTTTTTATTTTGGAGACAAAAGTCTAAGTTACTATTTTGAATTCAAAGTACATCTGTCCTAGGCATGATGCAAGGTTGTCATATACTGCCATGGAAATTCACTGTTGAGTTCTTTGTTCTGCCAGATCTTCAGAAAAGCTTTGACACTGTGCAAATCTTCCCAGAGTACAACAGCAATGTTAAAGATGAAACAGAGGACTTTGTCCAATGCCAGCTGTCCAGTGAGGAAGGTCACCAATCCAATGGCAAGCCCTCCAGAATGAGGACACTGTGGTTTTATACTGTCTTGCATCTATGAAGACAGGATGCTGTCTTCTTCTTTGTGTGCAACCTTCCGAAAATATTTGTTCCTTTCCATCCTTCTGCTTTTGCATTTTGAGGGAATTTGCCATGAGGGGTTTCCATGGTTACGAGGATACGGCTGCTCTTGGAGTGGGAAATCTGCAGAGAGCAAATAGAGAAACCACTGCTTCTGGGACAGGGTAAATGTGCTTTGTATCTGGTTTGATTTCTATCGGAATGGTCATTCCACCCCAGTTAGAAGCAGATGCGAAACTGGAAAAAGAGATGTTATTCTTAACCCCATTGTCTTACTGTGAAATGTAGCTCTGTCCTTCACCATTATGACTTCTCAGATCACTGAAAGCTTTCTGATTCCTGTGTTCCCTTGAGTATTAAAGGGCAGGAAACAGGTTATGCTGCAAAATACGCTACTAAACAAGTTGTGCAACGTTCTTGTGTGAGAAGGAAAATGGTTTTTTCTTCCTTAGAGTTGTACGCTTCCATTTTGTTCGTCCTCCGAATAAAATGGAGGAAAAGACAGGAGCAGTGGTTCTCTCCTTGTCTTTGCATTCTTTGGAAGCATTGTCAAATACTTATGCCTCTGACCAGTTCTGTAGAGCACTTGGTTGAACACTGGAATAATGCTGGGCACATCTACATGGGTGCAGGGCATGAACAAAAATCTCCTTATGAAGTAGTCACATTGAAACAAAGTTTGTTGCAAACCTGAAGCCAGCCTCCTCCCATGACTAGCACTGAAGAGCACACTGCCTCTGCTACAAAACCTGAGGAAGCCTTTACCACAAATGCAGAGGGTGAATTAGCATGTCTTTCTGAAAAGGTCAGTACAGAGCCTCTGCATACATTTGTAGCCTGGTGGGAAGAGCTAGGAGATAACCGAGCCACCCTTTACAAAAAGATTTTATTCTGGAGTTCTAATTGCTAATGAGGTAACTTTGGTTAAGGCTCTCCCGCAAGTCCTGACTGCAGAAGAGTGAAAAAGCATAAAGAAAACAAAATCCTACATTAAAAATTAAACTCAGTGGCTTCTCTTGCTCTCTTCCTCCATAGATTTGAACTGTAGTTCTTTGCCACTTTAATGCAGAATTGCTTATCTGAGCAAGCATCAGCACAATTTTCAAGGTGAGTGCAGCTGCATCTCATAGATGCTGATAGAAACACTCAGGGGTATAGCTGATGTTCCAGGCAAGACTATAAAGGATTTATTCTAATTTGTTTTATTTTCATTAATTGTTATAAATCCTTCTGTAAAGTACAGTAAAAAATGAGCCTTTTGGCTAAATAAACATGGAAATCCTCCCAATTTTTACATTTTTTTTTTATTAAGCCCAAGTTGCAGATGTCTTTTTGTCTGCAACTTCCTCAGTAGGTTTCTGCAGTACTTGAGGAAAAAGAAAATGAGTTTTACATAGAAGAAGCAGCTAACCATTTAGAGGAGCTTACAAAGCAGTAGAACATTGCAAATGGCAATAAATATTCAAATCCCAAAGCAAGATATTTTCAGGCTTCCATATTCCAATAAAATGATTAAAATGAATGCCTTGCTATTTATAGAGGGTGGCATCTTAACACCATAAGAGATTCATATTTAATAGCATGCTCTTGTACTGCTGCCAGTGCTGAAGAGTTGAGGGACTGCTTGCCATGATGGATGAGTTTCAGCCAGGCAGAGCCTGCTGCTGATGCTCAGCCACCACAACAGCCACCTGCCAGCCACAAGGTTCTTCTGACAGGGCACCAGCCTCTTGATGGGGAGAATTTGTGACTGATTTGTTGGTGCTCTACCTGACAGATATCCCTATGGTATCACTTTTTAATGCTGCTGGCAGTCACAGGGCACAACTGCAGCCACACTGAATTTGGAGAGGATTTTGAGATATGCAATAGTAACTGTGTGTGTGCCTCTGTCAACTAGCATTTACCTGGTTCTGTGGTGTTCTATCCCTTTTACTTCACAAAAATATCCTCTTGCAGCTCTGCCTTCTTTGATAGTCATGCAGTAGTCCTGGAAAAATATGGGACACTTCTAGTTCCGCAAAAATTAAGCTGGACCTTCAGGAACTGATGGCAGAAAGTACAAAAAACCCAAGCCAGAAACACTTCTTCAAAGCACAGTATATTGTAGCTTGTTCTTTTTCTTCATAGTACTCTGTGAGTAGTTCTGCCAGCTGTGTGTTAAATGAGATGAGTAACATCTGCCTCACGCTCATTAAACATCATGTACATGATACCCTCTGCCGTATCTAGTGCTAATTAGGATCTGTAATGAGAGTTATTCTCCTTTTAATTAATATGAGCAGGGTAGTTTTTCAGTAATATTTAGGTGAGTGAGGAGCTTACATCTGCTTTTCCAAAAGCAGCTTAGAGAAGCATTTCGCTGGACTGAAATGTCATGCAAAGAGCAGTAGCAGTGGCATTTTTTAACTGGGCCACAGGCCTGGCTGCACTGGAACTGTTGACTAGCTTAAGTCTGTTGATTCTGCTGTAGGGAGTTTGGTTATCAGTGGGGTGATTTGATGGAATTCCTTTCACTTTCCTTCCTTTCTTCTGGGTTGCTTTTTCCCCTGAAACAGAGGTGACTCTTCTGGAGAAGTGTTGCACTTGA
Source organism: Cinclus cinclus (assembly GCF_963662255.1). Classification (NCBI taxonomy): domain Eukaryota; kingdom Metazoa; phylum Chordata; class Aves; order Passeriformes; family Cinclidae; genus Cinclus; species Cinclus cinclus. Next base: position 68,482,544 of record NC_085046.1, read on the forward strand.
AAACTGAGTCTTGGACAAAAGCCAAGGTCTTGATCCAGCTCTTAGTGCAGCAAGTGGAAAGATACCCATTTGTGTGAGAAAAGCTTCAGATGGACAATGACAAAAGATTTAATGGAGCCTTTTATAGTAGTTAGGTTTGCCCTGATTTCTTTGCCTGTGTAATAACTTTGTCTTCTAATGTGTGCAGTTCAGTCTGCCACCAATGCCCTTTTGCAGGGGACAGGAAAGAGATCTTTTTTAAAATAAATCCAAGTATGTGGAGATCAAGACATCTGTACAAGCCATAAAAACAGTCTTTGGGAGAAGTAGTAGAGACAGGTCTTCTAAAGGCAGGTCAAACATGGGCTCGAGGAGCAGGTAATAAATAATGAGAAAAAACTTCTCTGTTAGAGCCACTAAGGATCTGTACCATCCATGTGGCAACATATGGCCAAGGATGTAACTTAGCAGTGGGACATACGAAGGTCTGACTTTGCCAGACAGAAACTTGCCCCCACTCCCCAGGAAAAACACATCCCAGAGCTCCATTTCTAATGCACAGCCTCCCTGTCATGGGAGCTGGAAGCTGGGGGTCCCCACGAGGTGTGACTTAGACCACTTAACTGGGAGCCAGTGGAATGAAGACAAGCACTGCGACATAGCTGAGAGGTAAGACTGCATTTCTTGGGAGAAGTTGGCTTCAGCAGGAAGAAAGAACTCAACTCCTTCTGAACCCCTGCAAGAAGACATTCTGTTGCCTTACCCTGGAGCAAGCTTCTCCCAGGGTCCTGCTGTTGCTGTGGATCAGGCTGCCCCCTCTGCACATCACTGCTCCAGACAGCAGCACCTTGTGCCTGTGCAGGATGGTTGGAATCTGCTCCTGCAGGTCCCATCAGTGTTCAGCAGCTCTCCTGCAGTGAGGGGGGAGCACAGCACATGGTCCTCACCTCAAAGTGCTCTGCTGGGGCTGACTGATGGCAAGAACTCCTGGTCATCCCAGGATGCACACAGATGGATACACTTTGTGTAGGCTATGGGCAAGGAAGGTAAATAATCTTTTAGCAACAGGTTAAAAGGTTAAAGGACTTTGAGCTGAAGTCAGGTGCTGAAGCAGCACTGAGCATGTCTGGTGATGAGCTGATTGGAAAAATCAAAAAGGCATTTCTTCCCTCTGGCTTCAGTTTTATAATTTAAGTTACTACATTTGGTGAGGCTTCAGAAGCAGGAAGCAAATCCACAGAGGTAGATCAGATCTGCAGAGCTATTCCCATCTGATTTTTTTTTTAAGTGCTGTGGAACACGTTATTGTGTAAGCAATAGCAGTTGAATTACTAGTAGAGGTAGTCCAGCCTGTTTTGAGGACTATAATGAGCTTTTGATGTTGTAATAAGGATAACTAATTTTCAGTTTAAGGTAGGCTTAAACTAGCCTGGCTGAACAGATCTAGCATTTCCATTTAGAAATAAATGCCCAAAAAAGCCTTGATGTGTTATGTTTCAAATGAAAAAGATGCATCTCTGTTCAAAGGAATCATAGTTACAGTTTTGATTTGATCTACCAGCATTAGCTGGGTATATGTTCTCTAGAAAATAGGTCACAGCAAAAAAGGCAGCTAAAGAGAAGAAATATGAGTGGTAGTGACTAGGGAGGTTAAGGTGTTCAATAGAGGAATGGCACTAAGTGACAAACAGGCCTCTTTCAGTAAGGCATAAATATTAATGCCTTCCACATTCATGCTAGACAGAGCCTTTTATTAAAACCTACTAAATAAGAAAATTGTAATCTGCATTTCTTAGGTTGGAGGCTTTGAGCCTACTGTGGCTGCCTAGTAGGAAAAATGTAAAGCTGCTCCTGTAAATAGTCACTCTTTCATCACTTGTGAGAGTGGGGGATTCCAAATCTGATTTGACACATGGCTTTTCAGGACAGTAGCTTATTAAAGAAATATAAAATAAACACAAACATGACTTCCTTGCTGCAGGTATCCATTTGTTCAGTAGTTGTATTCCCCATTCTAGCTTGCCCTCCAGCTCTGTTTCTGTGCCCATGCTGTGAGAATAGTCAGGGCTCATGCTTGAATGTTCCCCTTTCCTAGCAAATGCATTATCTCAGCTGTTTAAGAAATACAGTTCTTAACATTTTAGGTGATATACTCAATATTGTGATTACACATTGTTCTTGTTTGCAATTATACCATCGTGATTACAATATGGCAGTCTGGAAAGAGTCCACTCTGTAATTCTTAGTGGTGTTTCATTTCCTGCTGTTACCAGGAAAAATTTGTTTAGGATTGTCCTTTTCTAGTGTGATTAAAGGAATTAAATGCTTCATGAAGTCAGATATAAACATTTAAGTACACATACATGTATATTTGTCTATATATATGTATATGTGAATATTCACCAACATTTCCATATGCAGATGAAGCTTTACACTTTAAATGAAGATTTTTCAAAATTTGGATACAATTTCTGGGCCAGGACTAAAATCAATTCATTTGATTAACTCTGTCGCTGTTTTTCTTGGCTGCTTCTCACTTTTCATTCTTCTCTGTGGAAGAGATCTTAAGATTAAACAATACACTTAAAACGTTTTTTTCAAACATGAGGTGTATCAAGGCATGGGCCTGATGCAATTTGTCAAACGTACTGCTTTTGCTGAGGTTGTTTATGCTCTTACATGAAGAAATAGCAGTGTGCATTAAAGCACTTCACACAGGAGCTAGTCTGGAATTTAACAGACACATATAGAGAAAAATTGTAACCTTTCATCAAGAATCAAACCTGTTTCTGTAGTTTGCTGATAGCTCTTTATTAGTTTAGACTGGTAATGTTATTATGAAAGAATTGGTCTTTGTGATAGCTTTAGGATGCTGTGAATGTAATGGGAGTTGTCGGAGGAAAAACAATCATCTCATTGATTGAAGTAATCAATGAAATCATCCTATTCATTCCAGCTGTTTCAGTGATAAATGTGACATGATTCTCTCCATGATCTACCAGAAACAGGCATTTTTTGTGAGCATTATTCAGTCAGAGGCTTTGCAGTAGGTCATGCTTCTGTGTTGATTACTGGTGCACTCCAAACTCTGGTGTGCCAATACAAGAGCTGGTTTGGGATGGAAGGTTATAGTCGTGAGGAAATGCTTGCAGAAAATGCCTGTCTACTCTGAGCAGGACTAGAATTTTGGTGTTTAAAGTAATTTGAATAACAACAAAGATCATTGTCAAACTGAGTGACAAAAAGGAGTTTACAACCTCCAGTAAGTAAGATGGCCTCAGGATGATGCAAAAGTGAGCAAAAAAGGAGACATGCCCAGGGAAGTCTGCTTCCAGCTCTCCAGGCAGAGAAGTCAGTGGCAATCTCTGTATACTAGAATCTGTGACCAACTGCTTGTCCTGAAGGCAGGGAAAATGGGCATAGGAATGGTGATCTTGTATTCTGGTTTGCATTCAGCAGACAAACACTTTGTCTGAGAATAGGGAAGGCATAGGTGTGCTACAAGAAAATGCCGTCTTCTTTCCCCTGAAATGCAAAGAAATCCTACTAGATTCTAGAGATAAGCCACCCTCCTACAGTTATTGGACCAAGACAGAACAGTTTTTTAGAGACAGTTTTCTCTCTTAATCTTGCCAGTAATTTTAATTCATGCAGGCGAAGTAGTTGGCATTTGTTACTCGTGTTGACAAGATATTTCTCATTTATTATACTGATTTTCAAAAGCAAAACCAAATAAGTCTCTTCCCCTGTGGCTTGGGATTTTTGTTGTTGTGGGGTTTATTTTGGTTTTCTTGGTAGCCTGTCTGTTCAATAATTTAATGACTCATTAAGCATCTTGGAGGCAGAAACCATATTGTACTAAAGCTAATACAAGTCAGTCCTTCCTCTTGGCCAGGACATCATAAAAACTGCAAAATACAGATGTATCATTTGGAATATGAGTTTCCAAAGAACAACTCTGACATTTCCTATGTCCTCAGAATGACTCTTTTGTGCTAAGAAAAATGTTACAAGTAAACACTGGAGCTGTAATTTCCTGATAACTACTTCTGAATATTCTAAATACTTTCTGAGCTATCCCTTCCACTTAGTTGTTCTTGTTTGCTGTTCCCTATTGAATGGCAGGTTAACAATAGAAGAAAGGATAGATAAATTGTCATAGGCTGTTGTCCAGAGAGTGTTTTTGAACAAAGCTCTGCTCAGAATTAAAATCCTCAAATATCATGTCCACAGCTACACAGACTGTGTCCTGGAGGGCTGCTGCTGTAGTCTCTGAGGCCACTTGGATCTTTTGGACATAGGTAAAGTCGAAAATCACCTTTCAATCAATAGATACCTTCTCTTATTAAGAGGAAGCTGGATTCTTGATGGATATGTTCAACTGCCAGCTTTGGGGGTCTTACAAGACAATGGAGAGGGCCAAAGTTAGCTATCACGAAACCCTACTGGTTTTGTAGTGGGGTCATCTTCATGGAGAAAGTTAAATCCCTCTAGTATCTTCTTATTTTTCAAAACAAAAATGTATTTACTCTGTGTTGGTTGTGTTTCACTGCTTTGTTGCCTTAAAAAAGATTTCATTGATGTATTTAACAGTTACTTATAGCTCTCATTCAAAGACCAGTGCATAGAGTTAGAGACAGAGCTGAGCCATATGCTAACTTACTGAGACAGTCTTGGGCCATTTCAAACATGTTTCTAGATTGAGGAAGAAAAATCTTGAGAATAGAAGATTCTAACTTCTTATGGCTGTAAACAAATGACCGTACACCTAGGGTCAGAGTATGATGAAAAGGTTACTAATGTTTTAGGGGGAAAAAATGGGTATTTGTGAAGAAAAAGCACCCAAAATGAGCTTGACCTTCTCCTGTAGTTTCATTATAGTGTGGTTGATGCAGAACAAAAATAAGGATGTAGTAGTGTTGTACAGGTGACAGAACTGGTAGACAGCAGTCTGAGGAGAATGGTAATTGCTTGAGACTTGAAGTAGCTTTATTTGAACTAATGTCTAGCTGTTATAGAAAATAAGTTTGGAAACCCCATTCTCCTTCTGATCATTAACCCTGTGATTTTTGGTTTAGAATTTGGAGTACCCTCAGCAAGCACCAGGGTAAGGAGCTCATCAGGATCCAGGTGAGAATGGGAAGATAGACTGAGGGGTGGGGAGGGTCCCTGAGACCCCTGTAACATGTTCTTCTTGCTGCATGGAGCAGATTGGACCTGAAGGGCCAAAAGGAAAGACCTCAAAGTGGGTTTTGCTAACAGAACCCTGTGCCCTGACCAGAGGATACAGAGGTAGTTATCTTGAGGAGTCCTGATCCCTCAGTACTGGTTTGGGAATAAACATTTTTAACAACAGTCATAGCAGCTGCTGCAGCAGCTCCTTCCAATACACCAAGCTGAACAGGAGGTAACCCCTCATACTGAAGGGGCTTGATATTGTGGATCAAATGAAACATATACATGCAGTCTGCTGTCTACACGTCCAACTGTCTAGTCAGAGCATGATGGTATCTTGCCTGTTTAGAGAGAGGACAAGCCCATCAGCCCAGCTGAGTGTCTTGTATAGTCCCAGATTGAAGACTGGTGGCAATTTAGCAGCTTGTGTGCCTGGACATGTTGTCCAGCATTACATGATTGGCTGGCAGAGTACATTCTCTGGATTTAAGTTACAGTGAAACTAGAGCAACAGATTAAATAACAAAGATAGTTGGGTAAATAAGGTTTCTATTTACACATATTTCCTCCCCCCCCCCCCCCACTGAACCTTGGCGCTTTCACGGAGTTTCTCTGCTTGGACTTGTCTGTACCCAGATTTGGCTACATGAAGCTGCCTGTGTTTCAGACCACAGCTCATTCCCTTCATCTTCCTCATCAGCATCACTTGGCCTCTGATTGGCAAAGTCAGTCAGCCACTGATTTGCACCAGTTGTTGTTTCGATGCAGTGGTGCATGAGGTTAAGTAGGTAATGCCAAGGGAGATTTGTTGCTGCTGCACATTCCATTTAGGGATTTACTTTTTTATAGAAACTGCTTTAAAATTCTCTCACACAGCACTAGAAAGTGTCTTTTCTTCCAGAGGTATGATGAAAAGTTAAGTAGGTCATTTTTTATCTTGGAGATATAAAGCTTGAAAATAAAATCTTCTAAAGTGGTATCCACTTGGTAAATCTAGCAAGGGGTATTTTTGTAATTGCTTGATGATGCCATCAAAGAGAGATAATGCTACTGCAATTTGGGATTACTCTGTGGCACTGGGTCACTGTTGGCTCTTGGTTTGAAGTAGGTTTTCAATGATGTGAGCTTTCAGTAGCAAAGTGAAAAGATTGTGAAAGTACAGTTGGTCTTCTGTGACTTTGGAGAACAGCTGAACATGTATGTTCACCTCCTGCTCCATGTTTGCTTTACCTTTCCTTGCAAAAGGAGTAAAGGCAGAGCAAACTGGAAAGTGGCTTGAAAAGTAAGCCTCTCATTTGACTAGGAATAGTCTGAGCTGCTCGCTGCTGGGCAGTTAACCCTGAATCCCTTAAATCCCAATGGTCACTTCTTTGTGTTATGTGCTACCTAGATCTGGATGCCTGGGAGATGTGCTTTTCAAATCCAGCTATTTAAGGAGCAAGATATAAGCTTATAGAAAAGTATGGGTTTTTTCTTACTTGTTGGAGTTAGCTCCAATAAAAGTTCAGATGGCCACAACTTAAGGCTGTGTGAGAATCCTTCAATAGGGGTGAGTAAAAAATCACCCCCAGAATCCTCCAGTTGCAGTATGTTGATCGTTGCCAGAAAGTTCTCTGCTTCCCTTGTTATCATTGGTTCCTTTTTGCTGCAATGATTTAAATATTCCTAATTGCCCTTCTTTATTGAACCCCCCTCCCTAAACTCCAGCCTAATTCCTCCCTTCCTCCAAGTTTATAAATACCCCGTGCCATGCCCTAATGCCTGCTGTTGTCCATTTGCCCTCATGCATGGATCAAGCCTCCCTGTACCATCTTCCCCAGTTTGTTCAGTACAAACTATTCTGCTTGCTGGTTTTAATTTTCTGGCATTAAAGTATTTTTTAGCTCCTGAACAATCAAGTCAGATTTCTTTCTGCATAAAATAGCCGAGTTCAGTGCAGCCACTGACCATGATATCTGGGCAGGGTTGGAGACTACACTTACTGATGATTATCTTCTGCTGAGTGCTCTTCAGGAGCATAGCAGAAGGCACAAAGTGTTCCTCTTCTGAAAAAACAGCTTATTTGTATGTTTATCCTGACATTGTAATTTAAGTCAGAGAAGGTTGGGTTTTGCTTGCTTTTTCAGAATCTGTCTCTTGTAAATGACATTGTTCGTAATCTTTCAAGCAACGCCACACACAAGTGTATGCATGCATACAGCTTGTCTTTAGAAATAAATACTTCCTCTCTCTGCCACTGTCTATTTCTAGGGGCCTTCCATACATCCCAGGCTACAGCATTTATCAGCTCTTGTCCCTGCTGTGACAGAGTTGCAGCTCAGAGCTGTGTGCCCTGCCCAGGATGGGCAAGAAACATTCCAGCTATTCCTAATTTTCTTTTACTGAAATAACTCATAGAGGCTTAAAGCTGATGTTAATTGTGGGTGGACAGAAGAGGGATTGTTAGATACCAGGGCTCCCATAAGACCTGGATAGGTATATTGTGTTCCCCTTGCATATAAGGTGGTCATAGCCTAATGCAAGGACAATTCCTGTCTGCATTTTTTTAGGGCTGTGCCTGCCTCTGTGTAGCACTTCCTCCTCATTCATAGTACCTCTGGCTTTCTGGCTGACCTTTTCTTTCCAGGAGCTGCACCTCCAGCTCTACAGACACATCTTTTTCACCTCTACGTCCTACCATATGCCGAGGTTTGTGTTGCAGTAAGCAGAGCATGCTCTCCTAGAGTGAAAGATAAAGATAACTCATGACAGCTTGCAAAATCCTTGCAGACATCTCTTAAACCAGACTGCTTGCTCATTTTGGTTTCAGCAAACACAGAAGACCACAAAGAGAAGGGAACTGGCTGTTCAAGTTAAAAGTGACAGGTTCAATCCCACCTCCAGCCCCCACTGTGTTTTTGTCTGTTCCCCCTGCTTAAGGCTTATCTTATTATTATTAACACCTGCTTAACATCAACTCATGAACCCCCAGGATCTTCTTTGGACCAGCAGCCAGTCATGTTTAGTACATCATTATGAAAGGCATGGTCTATTCCCTATCCTCTATCCTGGCCTGCCGTGTGACCAGGAAGATCTCTTGGCTCTTGTGCCTCAGTTTGTCTTGTGAGAAATGGAAATGCTGATATTTCTCTGAAGTGCTACATGAATCTATGGGCAGGAAACGCTAAAGACAAATCAAATCTTATTGTTGGTCACTAAAATCTTGTAGACAGGAGTGATGAGCTAGCAGTAGGAGCCACTGGTATAATGCAGAGATTTCTAATTCCACTGGGTGGCAGCTGAGACTGAGCTTATGTGAGGAGTAATGCTTTCTCCTTTGCGTTGAATGTAGTGACTTTTTACTAGAAGAAAATAGATCCAGAACCAAGCATACTGCAAGGTCCCAAGGCTGTAGCTATCTAATATGGCAATTTTCTTTTTGTTTACACCATTTGAGTCCCCTATTTAATACAGGCAATCAAACAAGATCTTTTGAACCTAAAACCCCATCAAACCTGCTGTGTTTGGATTGCCAGTCATTTACAATAAAGGCTTATAAACAAAAGTCATACCAGCTGAAGTCCACCCATTTTTCATTTTATATATTTCCTACTGCAACCTGTTTGAAAACCAGTTCCTGAGAAATCATGTCTCAAAACTGCATTTGTTGAGGAGGCAGATAACCAAACAAACACCTTCTGCTGTGTGGAGGGGATCATATTGCCTACAGCCACCTTCCCCTAGCTGTGTCAGGCCCTGGCAGAAACCAACCATGGTACAAAGAGCCACTGGGCCTGAAATGGCATTCTGGCCATCCTGTAGTGCTGCTAACAGGGTGCTGTGGTGGGCACTGGCCTGAAGGCACAATTCAAAGAGCTGTGCTGTAATGGAAGGCACTACATGTTGTCATGTGCCATCTGGCATTATCTACATCCTCCACCACTGCTGCCCCCAGTGTGAAATAATCTTTCAGTGGTATCTCCCACTGTCCATCTCTGTGCTGGTCCTCTAGGAAGTAGCTCTCTGGTGTCTGTTTATTTTTTGGTGCTTTGTGCTGTTTGGACCAAACAAATGGATAGCAAGCAATGCAGGATACTGAACCATTTAGTAGTTGGGTCTTGTTTTTCTGTTCAAGAGGTAAAGAAAAGCCTCCTGTGAATGATGGTAGTTTTGTGAATTAGGCTACAAAGCTGTGGTAAGAACTGTTCAGAGCTGGATAGGTGCTGTATTGGTGTTTTGGGAAGAGCTGTTGTCTATGTATCCAAAGGAAAATAAGTCATATTATCCTTATTTGGTGTTTTATCTCCTGTTTCTTGAGCACCTTGTCCTTTTAAGGAATTCTTCCACATGCCCAAGATTTCTTTATATTTGGGCCTTTGGAGGAAAAATAACCCTTTCTTCTCTCCCTCTTTGTGCTGCCTCAAAGTAGATCACACCATGACATAGAGCTTCTCATTTTTTACTGCACGTTCACCTGCAAGTGCCTCACTTAGATTTTTTTTTTTTTAATTATTATTAGTCTTTCTTCTATTCTTATGTCTCTGGTTTAATCAGGGAATGCTGTTCACATGGGTGCAGTGGGTAGGAAGGGGCTGCAGAAGTGCTCTAGGAAGAATCCCTGTTTCAGAGGAGCTAGCACAGCTGTGCAAGGCTGGCAGAGGCAGCTTTCATATGAATTGCACCTAGGACAGGCAGAGGGCATGACAGGAACAGCAAGGCTGTGTTTCACCTGCCCCTGGAGTATTACTTATTTTTTGTCCTGCCATAAAAGAGCCATTCTCAGCCTAGCCTTAAAATCAGAGAGTTCTGACACCCTGGTTCTTCTTTGCCCAGTGGATTAGGGCTGCAGAGAAAAAGCAGGCTGCCCTCAGCACAGCTGTAGGAAGTCTCTACAAAACTGTATAAAGCTGACCTGGGTGTCAGTGTATTTGCTTACCAACATGGGAGGGTTTGGACATGAGAGGGAATGCCATGTACAATTAGAGAGTGAGAGAGCATGGAGGCTCATTCTTGGGGATTGAGTGTTGTTAATAAGGTTTTCAAGAGTCACAGATGAAAGAAGTGGTTGCAAAGCTAAAACAAGGCAGGCTTCAACTGTGAGACACCTTGCATGTTCCTGCTGAAAGCATGCCAGCAAGCATGCAAAGTGAGGGACCTCCTTGTTTGTGTCTGAATTGGTTTTAGAAAAGCATTTGATGGCTGGTATGGATGAGCACGGAACCATCCATCAGGCCTTCAGCAGTACAGCTACAAGAGTGTGGAGATGTGAAGTGCAGTGCAGGAGCAGGTGCCCTGAGAAACGAGTGGGTTTAGCTTTAGCATCTCTTTCTTTACTGCTCTGTGATGCTGCCTCACATCAGGTGAGTAAGAAGTCAGGCAGGCTCCAGCAGGGCAGGCTGACATAGTGTGGGAGACAATGAGGATAGTTTTGCACTTAAACTTTATAGACCACTTAGTGCTTCTAAGTGGTGCACTAAAAGCTAAAGAACACCACAGCAAGGTTGTTGGATTTGCATCTGTTGTACTCATGAAATGCTGTGTCGAGCAGTACTGATGGACTGGAAAGCAAACAGTAGCAATGAAACTGAATTCTCTGCCTGGACAGCATGGACTGTCCAAAGGGAACCCCAGAAAAAAAAAATTAATCCAAGAAAAACTGAGGCTAACTTCAACTCTATAAAGGAACCGAGCTGAAACAAAAGAAAACTCAACATAGCTTGGAAAATATAGCTGTGACATCTGGCAGCCTCCCAGAATAGTAGAGGGCTTTAAAAAAATTTGTCCATCGAATGGAAAAAAAATCCTCCACTGGTGATGAAATTGAGAAAGAACGTACCACATTTTTACTGAGCTGAAATACAACAGAAATGCAGCATACAACCCCTTCCAGTAAGCTGTCAAACCCAGCCCAGTGCCCCATGAAGTATAGAAAAAGCCTAAAAACCTTTATAGGGTGAAGCAGAGCAGATTGCAGTGGACAAACAGGAGGAGACTTCAGCCTACCCAGAAGTGCTGGCCAGGGGCAGGCACAATTTAAGTGCGATAGAAAAAGTGTGAGCAGAGCTATTCACCTCTTGAGAAGCTATTCTGTTTTCTTGTGAACATCAACCCCTCCTGCAGACTGTCCCTTGCTTGGTGCAGCCCTCACTCAGCTACTTCAACCCCTTCCTCCTTGCTTTTTGCCTCTGCTAGCTAAGAACAGAACAGTAAAGCAAAGCAGCTCAAAAATCCCTTTGGCTCCCTGCCCCGACCCTGGCAAGCAGCTGTGCAGTGTCAGGAGCCTGAGGTGTGCCAGCAGCAAGCTCTGCTTTGCCACCCTGGCAGCACAAGCTTGCCTGTCCCAAGCACCCCAGCCCGACCTGAGGGCACTCTCCTCCCCAGACTGGTTTGCCTGTGAGTTCCAGGCTGCTTCCTGCTGAGTCTGCAGCAGGTGGTGGTCAGATAGATAGATGGATAAGTAAGCAAAAGGGTTTGATACCACTTGTTTTTGAAGGGGCAGAACCATCAGGTAAAAACACAGGGATGGTCTTCCCTGGTGTTCCTCTACCATCCTAGAAATCCTAGAGGAAATCTTTTTTTCTTTAATGTTATTTCATTTTATTAAAATTAATTCTATCAACTTAACTAGGTTTTATAACTAATTAATCTGAAGTTGGTGGTTAGAAGTAAAACTAGTTTTACTAGTGGGATGATCACCCTATCAGGAGTACTAGCATTTAGCTGGACTGCTTCTTTCGTTTCAACTTGTTTTCAGCAACGCCAGCTCCAAGCTTCTGGAAACATGAACCTGTTCCCATGTGTATCATAAGAGTAGCCACACCACACAGACAAGGCCATAATTAGTGTCTGGAACAATCACAGGAGAGAAATATGTAAATGAAACCAAACACTTGGTAAATGCTCTGGACTTTAAGCTGAGGGTCTTCAAGGAGTTGTGGGATGATGGACTGCAAGGCATATCTGTGTGTCAAATTCTTCACTGCTGTCATTTCACTCTAATTCCTTAACATATTTTCTGCATGTTGAGCTGTTTTAAAAACAAGGTCAAGTACTGCTGGCCTTACCCTTTTGTTTACCACAGGAGTAGATGGATCATTCACTTGTGCATTGCTCAGCATTTGAAACCAAAACCCCTGTAATTGGAGCAGGGGGTTTTGGGCTGATCTGTACAAATAGTTGAACTGACTTAGCTGTAATCAGTTATGGAAAACATCACTTGAAAATAGTGTTTTGGCTGATAGCAGTTATGTCTTACCTTGGTAGTTTGTGAACCTGAAGCAAAGTTTTAAATTGATATGGCATCTTAGCAACTGAAAGGTAAATTGCTCTGAGTCATAACTGATGTAAATTATTACAACTGTGTCCTCAAAGGAGTTCCTGAGGGATTAACTGAATCAGTTTAATAACTGTTTGTAGTTAAACTAGCAGGAACTATTTTGAATAAACCAGTCCTTGGGACTGGGAGGTTTCATGGTGAATCAGGTGAAGAGTTGCACAGCAGTACCTGAGGAGAAACATCAACAACTGTTTGGAGCTTCACACAGATCTGCTGTGCAAGGAGATCAGTGTGTGTCAGCAGAGCACCATTTATTTTGCTGTTGTTAGAAAGAGACAAACATCTTCCTAAAATCAGTTCAAGAATGCTTACAACCAAGTGACATAAAATGCTAGTACAGAATGGTTAAATTATGTTGCTTCCAGTTTCCCGAAAACATATCAATGTAGTACCTAATTTTCAGCAGGCTCTGGCAGAGCAATTATTGCTTATCTTTGCCATCTGGAAAGATGCTTCTGGATCTAGTTATCCTGTGAGGTGTATAAATTCTGCATTGTGTGCACCAGCTCCTTCTGACAGAAATGTGTTTCTGTGAGCTTGTCTAATCTCTATCAGACTTGCTCTGGGCATGAATCAGTATTAATGATTTTTAGATCCTAGCTTAAGAAATAGCAGCCAGAGTATGCATTATACTACTCCACTGTGCCCTGACCGAGGGTGTGTAGGTTGTGCCACACACATACTGTGGTGTGGTATAATTTCCTTAGAAAGATAACAGGATTTCAAAGAAAGCTTTGAGTCAGTCATGTGGAAGAGAAAAATGTCCTTGGTGCTCCTGGTGTGTATGGGCAGAAAAAGTCAGCAAATAATTTAAGGCAGTGGCAGTGAGAGCACAGATCACACAGTTTGTGGCATCTTTGGAGGGTATAGCTCAGATAGCATTCCCTTAGGCATCCATATGGATAGGGTTCAAAACTTCATCTTGATTATTGAAGGTAATGGGAACAGCTACCATGTTCAGGTGTAAACAAGGTGTGGTTTAATGGGCACAAAATCATGTTTGTGAAGAGCAACCCAACCTTCTCCACCAGATGCAAGCTCCTAGGGCAGGTTCCAGCTGAGCCTGGCGTGTGTACCAGACCCAGACTTGCACTGATGCTGCACCCAGCCCTGTGCTTGGGAGTACCCAAAATGTGGCTCCTTGGGACTGACTTCCACATCTCTGGCTTGGGTTCTACAGCACTGCCTGTGCACCTGAAGCTGAGTTTGACAGTGCTGGCTGAGCTAGCACAAAGTGCCCTAATCTCTCTTAGATCATGAAACACTGATCAGTGCTATCTGACACCTTTGACAGTCCTCTTGGCAGAGAGCTTTGTGATGGGTTCAGCATAAGGGTTAATTTCTGTTGAGTGAGGGAAGGACTAAGTGAGACTCTGAACAGCTCACACTCATTCTTTCTATGGTGCAGAGTTTTAGGGGCTTCTGGCCTTCTTTGGTTTCATTGTTCTGGTGGTTGGTTGGGGGTTTTTCCACAGTTAAACTATTTCAATGAGCAGGATTAACTTAAATACCGTAAGTAAAAGACACTGTGCCCTTATTAACAGTCTGTCAGCCTGGACCTTCTTCCTAAATTAATATATGGCAGGGTGGGTGTCCGTTTTTGAAGAGTCAGTAATAGAGGGTGGGAAGCAGTGTGATGTACTCCCAGTTCACTCTCAGTAAATTCACTGAGCTGGGTATGCCCTGCACAGACAGACACTGTTCAAAGAAGGAATTAGGCTCCACTCACTTTCACCACAGAACCAAGCTCATTGGGAGCTTGCAAACCTCAAATGGTAGTCTATCATCTTCTTACTTTAACTATGAAACACACAAGAAAGAAATAGACAACAATCCCTGGCTACAGAACTCTGTCAGCATCCGGTGTTTTTAGGGGAAATGTCCTGTGCTTTTCTCCTGTACCACTGGTGGTACTGCAGAGTTGATAATCTGAAGTAGTGTGCTCATCGTTGCACATAACAAAGAATTTTAATGACATCCTATTTATATCATAAACAGCTCTGTGCATGTGTCACCCTTGTGTTTTGATGTAGCTGTCTCTCAAATATCTTCTGATAGACATCTCTGCCAGTCATTCCGAGGCAGTGGGAGTAAAATATGCTAGGACATTTAACACAATACTGAATATTTTTATTTGACTTGTATTCCTGGCTGCGTAGTACTCCATACTACACTTTGCTAGTCAGGTTTGGAAGGGCTTTTCCTTGCCAAGAAAAGCTATGCTACTGTGAGATTCTTATAGTTATCTATTATCATATGATGTGCTACAGCCCAGAGACCCCCACCCACACACAGAAGCCCAGCATTCGTGGTCTGCCTGGACCAGACATGACGAAGAAATACTAAAAATATGAGGGAGAACTTGGGCAGAATGACAAGCGTAAGAACATTAAGGGAAAAGGGTGCGTGGCTCTGAACCCCTGCAAAGATTTATGCTGCATGAGTCATCCCATGCAGTCCTTTGGCTAATCTCAGTGCTCCCACCATGACTCAGGGTTTAAGAATGAGAATGAAAATACATGCAGCCAGTATAGGCCCCTTGGGGCTAGTGAGCAGTTGTGTTTTCAAATCATCAGAACTGAGAGGAAAGACCTAGCCCTGCCA
The DNA here is from genome assembly GCF_963662255.1 of Cinclus cinclus. Classification (NCBI taxonomy): domain Eukaryota; kingdom Metazoa; phylum Chordata; class Aves; order Passeriformes; family Cinclidae; genus Cinclus; species Cinclus cinclus. The sequence continues at coordinate 68,497,617 of NC_085046.1, forward strand.
TTAGTCTTTTGTTCCAGCTTCTAACCCAAAGAACATAAATAAGGACAGGAGATTACTGTTCTCAGCAGATATTACCAAACTGGGAAAGCAGCAGGTGAAACAGCCGCATAGATATCCAGGATCCAAAAGATAGTTCCTATCCCAACAACTTTTAGGAAGGCTGCACTTTCTTCTTCCATATCTTAAGATTTCTTTCAGTGACCTCTCTCAGAGTATGAAATTACAATACAGACAATAGTTTAGCTTGCAGGTGCTTTAAATAATTTCATTTAAGAATAATGATATATTATGTTTATGCTGAAATTTCCAGGATGAAAGTGATCTCTCTGTGATATAGAGATTCTACTTACAATACCATCACACAGATGGGGAGATGACAGCTAACCCAATATCACACAAAATCTCTCCATCAAGCTGAGAATAAAATAGTAATCTGTTGGCCCTTGGTCCTCAAAATGAGATCCTCCTCAAAAATAAATATTTTCAGAACTATTGTATGGCTAACAATCTTTGTGCATTAGTAGCTGTCTTCCACACAATCTTTTTTTATAGATGAGTTTGCCTCAACTGAGAATTGGGTCTCTATATCAGATGCACTGTACTCTGACATAGTTTTCATTAGTTTCATTACTGCCTCATCCCAGCCTTCACTTTCATTGCACTTTGGGGGTTTGCTAGGTTTTATAAGAATAAATGTAATCTGCCCTGGGAAGAAAAGACGCAAATTAAACCAAATCTTCACTGTGCAAATAATCTGAAGGGTCCAAGAACAATGGTGACTTTAAAGAAAGGTATCAGTCTTTCCCCAACCTTCTTTTTTCGCATAGTTTTGAACTGCAGGTAAGGCTAACGCTCTTTATTTTACATCTCTGTGTAGACAGTTAAAGCTGTGCCAAGTGAGTATATTTTTTAAAAATCATCCTATTTCACCCTGACAAAAATGACTGTACACAGTGTGGAGTGATACAGAATTTTTTTCTCCAAGCTGACTGGCTCTATCAGTGTGGAAGATTGAACACGCTGGCATTCAGTTCTGTCAAAAGCAAAATTCCATAATGTGCTCTGTTTCAGCAAATACTGATCTCCTTTGTTGCAAGGCTTTCTGTATGCATCACTAGTCACTTGATGTTCTGTGTACCCTAGAAACCCAGAAACAGCAGCATCAATGCTTATTTGTTTATATATTTTAAGAAACTTCATTTATGGTTTGACTTCAGTCACATCACTTCAGAATCATCTTTCAAGAGCCTGTCTCATCAGAGAATAACTGGAGACTAGCCAATGTGCCCCTGGCCTTACCATTTTTATTCCTTGCTCCAGTGACTCAACTCATCCACACCACTAGGACCTCCATAGTACTCATGACCTCCCCAAGGGCTGCTAAAACTATTCATAGCTACAATTCACAGACTGACTGACACAGAAGACCACATTCATGAGACAAGGGTAGAGCTAAGCCACTTTAGCTGCAGGCTCAATCCAGCAGGTGGAATAGCTGCCTGACACTGTGGAAATAGCGTGTATCTTTGTCCAGGCAGTGTGATCTGGTGACCTGGTGCACCTGGTAATTAATAACTAATATGTGGTCATTATTATTTGCTAGCATCCACAGGCATGAGAGAGAGCTCTACCCCACTGGATATTTTGGAAAAAATTTCTAATTCCTGTGCTTGTGTGCTCCCATTAAAATAGTTTCCAACTTTGGAGTTTGTCATTAGGCTTCTAGAGCTGGCAATGCAAATGGTGATCTCTGCTGTAAATCTAGGATGTCATCTGACACTGACTGGCCTGGTGGCAACTGATTTTAGAGCCCACTATAGGGCTTAAGAAAAACCTGCTCATGCTCTATAATTATCAGTGACTGTAGGCAAAGGGAGCCTGATGTACTTTGTGGAGTTAAGGACCCCCAGGTAGTAGTAGCAAGACATGTGGGTGCTCTTTACCTTGCATATAAACTGTTCCACATCATCCCGTGGGAATGGGAACACAAGGTAAACCTATCATTCCCAAGATTTTATGTGCTGCTATTACATTTTCCCTACGCCATCCTGGAACACTTTTCAGCCTTACCTATTTTGGTGTCATGTTCTGTCAGCTGGGTAAAGTACTGATGCATTTATTTCAATCTTGACATTGTCACATATGCTTTAGAGATAATGACAATTTCAGACAAACCATGGCATGACAGGCCCTCATTCTCACGTTTAAATGTGTACTTCTGTAGGAAACAAAGGAGGAGTAGATAATGATGCCATCTGTACCCTAACTACAAATCTGGGTCTCTGAATGCACAAACTGTATCTGTCCTGAATGTGGGAACTAGTTTTTGTCATGTCAGAGCTCCAGGCAGGGGGACTGCCTCCTCCCAGAGAGCATAAGGGCCATGTCTTTGCATCCTCTCAAGCCCTGCTCGAGAAGCCCAAGCAGAGCCTGTGGGGCAGTTCAGGTGTTAGGAAGGAAATGTGCTGCCTTTCTTCACTTGGACCACCCACTCATGTCTTGCCCACTCGTGCTGTTTAAAGCTGTTCCATGGACATGGAGAGCTGTTGCCAGAGCAATAACACCTTGCAGAGAGGCAAAATTACTCCGTTTTTTCCTTTTTATGGCATTTTAAAATGGGCAGAAGTCCTTGGAGTTGTCTCGGTCAGTTTGGCATATTTCCCCAGCAGAACCAAGGGAAGTTCTACCAAGCAAATCATTCTGTTGTGACATCTTTTCTGCAAGCATTTGCTAACACATTTTTACCTTTATCAAACATAAAGGTCATGCAGACCATGGATTAGTTTTCAGTTACAAGTGACTGGCTGTAAATCTTTTTTTAACCTGGAAACTGTTTTTGGCAAAATCCTGGACCCATTTCCCACCAGTTTTCTTGCCATGAGTTAGTGAATGTTGTGGGCTTGGTCGATCCTTCACCCACAGTGTCCTTGCAGGAATTCAGGCTAGTGTCAGAAATGAGAGCACTTCCTGGGCTGCTTCTGCTCTTTCCAGGCTTGGACTTGAGATTTCCAATGTATCTGGAGGTGATGCCCATTTTCTCCCATACTGAGCAGAGCTCTGCTTCCAGAGGCAGTCTGGCCCTTTGTGATTAATTCTTTGGTTAAGGCCTAGGTGCCTTTGATTTAGTTGTCTTTTTTTGTTTGGCTTTTTTTTTTTTTTTTTTTGCTTCTGAGATGTCTTCTCATGTTACAATATTAAATATCTAAACCCCTCAGGGATTAATTAGCAGTAGGAGATACAGGATGTGGTCTGAAAGCTGGAAAAGAGATCTATATTGATAATATGCAGAGACCATGCTTGAGACAAAGGCCAGTGTTTGATGGAGCCCTGGCTCCTACTTGGCATTCCTGAACATCAGGATAAATTCTCCTTAAAATACATCCTTCTTTCTGATTTTCTGTAGTGTAGCTTTACTTTGTCTTGACTGATCATAATAGAGAGTCTGCTTTAAATCCTGATTTTCAGATCTCTTTAGTCTTCATACAGTAGTATCTTAGAAGAGCAAACTGAAGCCTGTATTCAAAACAAGTATTGTTCTTTGGCTGTGTAGCTTCTGTTGTTTTGGTAATCTCAAAAAATAAATTCATAGCAGATCTAATTTCTTGATTTTCTAATTAGCTACCTTCCTTACGCTTGGCAAAAGGGATATATCCCTTGTGGATGTATCAGTCATGTTTCTCTCTGACACCCTAAAAGCTAAACTTTGGTATGATCTCAGTACAAGTAATACAAAAATCCAGTGTCTGAATTTTTTGTCAGCTGTTGTTTAAGATGCAGAGTCAAGTTAAACACAGTGGATTGGATTTCTCAGTGGGAGCCTATCCTGCCTCTTCCTGTCTTTACTCACTTTTTTCTGACCACCCAAGGTGCCAGTTAGTGCCAGTTGCCTTTGATGTTGTGGAAACTTACCCAATCAGAACCAAATGGACCCTAGACTGCCATGAGGTGTCACTGATTGCTTTAGTGAGCCAAGCAACCCCTGGAAAGGTGGTGTCGACCAGGCATGCATGTGTCCCCCAGCCTTTCTGTTTGGGCTTCCTCTTAGCACAGCTTTTGTTTTTGACTTCTGTCAAGTAAAGAAACCTGACATTTTCACCACAGCCAAGCTGTAAAAGCATCAACTGTGAAGAAAACTCTTTGAGAGTTTTCTTAAGGAAGCAACAATGGCAAATGTCTTGTCTCCCCTTGTCCCAAGTGATGCTCACACTCTGTGAGGGTAAGCAGATACCCAGTGGATATTCCTGGGAAATGAACCTGTCAAGCTGCACAGGAGCTGTTTCAGAGAAGTTTGAGTGGGCAGAGCAGATTGATGCCATTTCCTACCCAGGTTGTGGCCTGGCAAGGTGAGCTGACTCATTGCAAGGGAAGGATGGCTAATTCTCTTGGAATGAGAAACAGGCATACAGATTTTCCCCCAGGGTGATTGAGAGCTCTGTGGTGTATATGCAGATGTTGAGGATGAGCTGATTTCCCACCTGGTTTTATAATCTCTTAGTAGACTTTGACACACATCTGCCTGTGTGGTGAATTGTTGTATTTCACTGGTGAGTAGGCATTTCTGAGACACTGATTCTTGCCAGCTGAGATGACTTTGCTTACCCTGACATATTCTTGTCCTTTCTCCTGGGGAATACATATTATTTTAATTCTGATTTGTTTCTTTTCAATTTAACATAAATAAGATGAAACACTTCAACTTAATATAAAGGGTTTCCATAGCAGAAATTGCAGACAGTTTGGCTGGATATTTCTGTTGTTGGAGTTTTTTGGGGTTGGGCTTGCTAGGTTTTGGTTGTTTGGAGGTTTTTTTGTTACAATCCAAGCATTGACATCCAGCTCTAGAAACACCAGGTTATGGAAAGCAGAAAGGCACATGGAAATGTTCATTGGCTTTAATTTTGCAATGACTTAATTCTGATATGGTTCTACTGGCTTTTCTTGAGGTCTCCCACTAGGGCAGAATTTCTGATTATCCAAGACTTTTTCCACTCCCTGCAGAGAATGGAAGTATTGCACAAAAGCACAATGAAAGCTGGGAGCTGGGGTGGACTATTTTTGTGGTGCCACTATGAGCTTTATATTTTTAAGCAACCATCTATGTCAAAAGCCAGTTTGTCTTTTGCCTGTGACTTGAACCCAAAACTTCTGAGGAGGAGTGCAAATTCCAGGCTGATGCTCTGGTTTGTGCAGCAGGCTCAGATCAGACCATGCTGTCTGTGAATAGGCTGAAGGAAAATCTATAGGATAGAAAAGAGAAAGGTTATTAAAAGCCTTGGCAGGGGTCTACAAGTTCACAGCTCAGGAAGGAAACTGCTGAGAGGAAAGACAGGACACTCAAACATGGGGCTTTTGTCCTGAAAGAAGGTGTAAGGCAGGAGTGAGAGAGAACCATTTGCCTGTGGAAGAGCTCCAAAGAGGAGGTGAACATGCTGACTGTAAGAGATCAAGGGAGGCTGAAGGAGCAGATGGGTGAAACCAGGTTAGAAGTGATCTTGAGGGAAAATCTGATGCCTTGTAATGCCCTGCCAGCGAAGTCTTTGCTGGGCAGCTGATTGTGGTTTTTCATGATCAGGCAGATCCCTGAGCTGGGGAGAAAAGCTCCTGCTGCTGGATCTCAAACTAATGGATCCCATGCCTGTGGTGCCTGCCTTTAGACTTTGTGTTTGGCAAGAGTTTAGAGTTGGCCAGTGGTCTGACCTTCCTGATGTGTTAGAGCCTGATGGATGGAGAGAAGCTCAGACAGGTGCTGGGTAGGCATAAGCTGTGCCCTCTCCAGGGGTCTACTGAACTGCAGGCAAGCTCTCAATAGATTTGATTAAGACCTCTTCCTTTCTTGTATGATGAGCAGCAAATTTCTGAGTCCAGAGTTCTCTGTTAAGTCAGTGTGTTCAAAATATTTGCAAACCAACAGATAACTCAGAAATAATGTCATCTTCCATAAAATATGGCTGAAGTTAATGCAGGTGCTGTTTTGAGTGTGTGATAGTAAACTCATCCTTAATCAAACAAATTGAAAAGAATCTCTCTGCTTAGGAGGAAAATGTTAATGAAAAGCAGCTAAAGTGAACATCCAGAAACACACCCTGTTTCCAAAAGGAAAACAGGTTAGTCTAGTGCTTATTTTGAAGAATGCATTATATCCAGATTGTTAGCATTACAGTAGTGATCCTCAGATATACTTGTGTATGCTACCTAGTTTGAAATTACTTTTCCTCAGTACAAATGTGCCTACATGTAGGGCCTGGCTATAATCTGCTTTTTAAAAATCTCTATTGCCTTATAGTAAGTTGAAAATAAGATAAGTGAATCTGACTTTATAGTTTGAGCAAAGGCTCTTCCTTACTTCCTTATGATATAATGAGCTATTAAGTACCTGGATCAGTTTTGCTGACCTAGTAAGTTCTGAAATATCTTCATTTTATTGTGCTGCCTTAAAAATGTCTTGCTCCTGTGTGAAACTCAAAGATGCTTTAATTTTCTGGGGTACCTTAAAGAGATACAGGTAGAGCAGAGGGTAAAATATTTGTGTGCTTGACAGTGTCATCAGCACTCCAAGAATGGTGGAATAGTTGATGCTCTGTTAGGGTCTATGAAAAATGACTCTCCAAGTAAATCTTAAATATCATACTTTTTGCATGAATAAACCAAAATACATCATTAAGTTTTATGATGTCCAAAGGTCAACCAATAATAATTATAATTTATTTTCACTTCTAGATTTCTTTTACAAAAGCCCTTATTATACAAATTCCTTTGCAGTTACTTACAAAATTTGCTGATAAGGAAAGGCAGCTGGTTTGAGTCCTCCTGATTACTTCTTACTTATTTTTTTCTATCTTTTTAATGCTGTGTGACCAAATAACAATTTTGACTCCTGGTGGAATGTAAAGCATGTTTGTTTGATTTTTTTTTTTTCTTCCATTCAGGTTTAGTTTCTAGATTGATCAGTTATGGTGCCACTTGAATGTGGTTGCATATATTTAAAACTCTGTGTGTGTTTTTGTTTTGTTTGAGTTGTATATTTAGTGTAAGACCTCTACACTGGTTCAGCAGCTCTGTAGCAGCACCCTGAGAACGATGGACTCTGAGAAGAGGAGAAAAGGAACCATGAAATTTGCAGTGTACCAAACTGCATGCAGTGTTAGCAGTCTGCAGCATCTTTCTGCAGAATAAGGTAGCATCCAGAAGCCTTTCCCAGGATTAGTTGGCAATGTGACAGTGGAGAGTGGTCAAATCTGCCCAGCACAGTGCAGTGATTATGGAAGCAGGTCAGGAATGAGGATCATATAGTCTGGCTGTGATTATTGCCTTGGTTAGTGAGGCAGTCTCTCAAGCAGAATCTACTACTTCAGGACTTAGCTTGAGGTCAAGGCTGCATAGAAAGCCTGGGTTGCAGAAATCTCCTTTGAACGTGTAGCAACACTGAAAAGGTTTGATTCTTTTTTGTTAGGTTGGTGCTGAGAAAAGTAGTAGTACTACATCTGAGTTAAGCTGTAAGGATCCTTGCAAGTAGTAGTGAGAGGCTGGTACATGCCATACTCCCTATCAACACTTTTAATGGAGATTGTTAGAGGCCTGTTTAAGAATTCTGAAGTTATTTATTGGAATGGGTTGGAGTGGAATATTTTTCCAGATGAAAAGAAGATAAATGTCACTGAAAAAGAATGTGAAAAAGTTTTTCTGGATTGTAACTGAATTAAAATGGTCCAAGATCTGGATCTCAGTATAAGTGTTGCTGCTGAAATGGTCAGTGTCAGATTGTAGTACAAGCAAATGCAAGAAGCTTGCTTGCTCATTAGCTTTTAATGCTCTCCTCTGTCACTGGTTTGTAGGTACAGTGTTTTACTTATTTATGTCCAAGGTGATATAAGTGAATGAGAGATGGCAGCAGCTGCTGAATAATGGATGAAACACCTGAATTCTGCTGATGGCAATTTCCACAAAATGGGGAGTTGTACTGAGGGCTTGCTGCTCCCCTGGTTTAGCACGCTGCTATTGCGTCCCTGGCAATGGCAAGAAATTTCCAGCAAGTCCTGAGGTGTCTCAATGAAGAATGTCTTTCTGCAGAGTGTACCTTGACATCTTACATCATGGTCTGTTTCATTTTCTAGCTGATTGCTCCCATTTCTAATGAAGAGTCTGACTAGCACTGGTATGCAAGAATAGCAATTTCCCCTTTCCACTACGTTTTGCAGAGCTTTCAAAGTGCATCCTTAAAGCCTTTATGCACAATTTCAAATGAATAAGCCTTGTTAAGAAAGACAACAGAAATGTTTTAATTGGAGTAACCTAATGACTGGATGTGCTATGAATACAACAGTGGCAGGAGATCACTGAAAAGCTTCTGCCCTTATCTGGCTTTAATCATATGTCTTGGTTTCCAGGGCATTTGAAGGCTTTATTTTGAATGCTTCACAGATTACACTGACTAAAATGAGAACAGGGTCATTAGTGTAATAAATCTCAGGTAAGTGTAGAGCTAACCTTAGGAAACCTTTCTGTATTTGGCCTCTGATAGCTGTTGTTGTACAAGTCTGTAAAAAAAAAAATGTTGACATCTGGTGTAGGGTACTTGCACATATGTGTCAAATGTTAATGCTGCCATTTTTCCAGCAGAATGAGGTCAGACAGTCTTACCTTTGGCAATATGGCTCTGTGACATGCCTTGCCTGTCCTGGAGGAAGCCAAGGTCCTTCTTGCTAGGCACCTGTCTATACAAGACAGACAACACTAAAGGTCCGATTACAGTTCAGTGACTTGCTCACCAACTGTTGCATTTTTATCTCCACTAACTAAGGAACTTGAATCGATAGCACAGCTGACTAAATAGGTATTTCTAACCTCATTTGTAGGAGGGAGAGGAGTTGGTTGAACTACAACAGCCTGGCTAAAAACATCTCACCATCCCACAAGCTGTGGTCAAGGATTCACTCTGCTTCCTGTTTTAGCCAGGCAGGGTTTGACTGCAGTGGGATTTCATTTGTCTCACCCATGTGATGACCCCTGGGCTTGCAGGGTGTGTGGGAGGGGTGCTGGCTGGCTCCTCTGTCTATGTTTTGCTCTTCAGCCCTGAGGGCTTATCTCAAAGTTCAAACCGGATAGGAGGGGCTGGAAAACATGTGGAGAGGAAGAAGAGGAACCAAGTTGTGGTGAGACTATCGAAGGTACAACCCAGTGACATTTGCAGTAAATCAACTGCCCTCTATCTGCAGTAGCTGTGCTAGGCAAATGGGTAGGCAAGGGAATTTAATCCTTATCTGCCTAATCCTAAACTTCTGAGGATACGCTGTAGTACAACAGTGATGGAGAAACAGCTATCCTGTCTCAAGTAATGTTATCAGATAATGTCCAAGAACGTTTGAAAGCACACCAGCAAGATTATTTAGCAGGCTTGTCTTTGGGCAGAGTGATTAAACTGCATCCTGATGAGTTTGTTGCTAATTTTACCCTAGCTTGCTCTGTGGCTGTAAACTGGTGGAGATATCTCTGCTGGCTCCCTTGCTCCGGCACACAAAGTCTTCTCTGTGCACGTCTGCAACAGTGTCACTATTTTCTTTCTTTTCTTTTTTTTTTTTTTAATCCTTCACTCCCAAATGATTCTGGACAGATTGTTTTTCCCTCTGTATAGCTCTGTAAGGATAATAAAGTAGCAGAAGCAGAGGGGGGCTGTAGGGGGAGAGAATTAACACTGTTCCTAGCTTTAGGATGACCAGATGCATGAGAGGGACCTGAATCAGGGAGGGCTGTTCCCCCTGAAGTCCCAGCATAGCTCCTGCTCTTAGGCTGGGGCAGAGTTCTGCTTTGCTTAAAAACCAGAATGGCTAAAGAAAGCTGAAAGAAGGTGAAGGGAGCAGTGTTAAATTGTGCATGTGTGCCACTGGGTAATCTCAGAGGGACAAATTCACAAAACCCAACACAATGATCCTATAACACAAGTGTTACCTCTTGCCCAATACTTTTCACTGGTCTGGAGAGGTCTCAGTTCATCTCTGGGTTTGATAGCAGCTGTTCCCTTTTTTGGCTCTCTGGCACTTGCCCAGCAGCTGAGGGGGATGAAGACAGTGGAGGTAGATCCTGTACAGTGTAGCAGCACCACAGGGGTGTGGGGGGATTCAGCACTGTGGCAGAAGGATGGGAGGGGTGGTTGGAAAGACTTTCTGTAGGACAAGCTTTAAAGGATGGCATCAAAGGGCCTGAGGAAAATAGCCATTTTCTACAAACCTGTGGGGACCCTTCCCTGACCTGCGCAGCACTGCAGGGCATGCAAGAAGTTTTGGTAGTGCAAAGTCATCTTCTGTGAAGGGAAAATGGGGCATAGGATTTGGGGAGGGCTTGTCTGAGACAATTGCCTTCATTCTCCATTAAATTATCACAAGAATGAAGAAGGTAAATTATGTTTGACCTGGAACTAAACCTTTGGTGTTGGAAATACCAGCTTCCTCAGACCTTCCAGAGGCTTTCATTTGGTTACAAAGATGTCTTTCCTACTTACGCTGTCTGAAAATTCTTACTGAATTTTTTTCAGCTTTCAGAGCATCACAGACCCATTCTCTTCCCCCTTGCTGTGCAAAATTGGACTTCAGTGTCTTCTATTCAAGACAAAACCAGTTAAAAGGTATAGGGAGTAAAGCCTTCTTTCTATTCCCTCTCTTGCATGCTGGATTTATTCTTCCAAATGTCTGTCTCTAATTATGTTCATCCTTCCCATGGAGAAGGTGGCTGACCACCAGCCCTGGTAGGACAGGCTGCTGTGCCCTAGAGAAGGAAGCTGGCTGCTCAAGATATCTGTCTCACACTAGGGCTTCTAGCAAAATACTTAGCAAAAAAAAAAAAAAAAACCACCTTTAAGCAAATATTTAGCAAATGTCCAGAGCTACCAGTGAGAAAGATGTTGCTAAAGCAGTTCAAACAATTCTGATCCTTTACAAGGCAGTGATTGTAAAGGCTGAGGATGTATTCCAGGTCCTCTATTACAAAGCATTGCTTTCATTGTCGTGTGTTTTTCAGCAATATCCCACCACGTGTGCTTTTCCTCTACCTTTAAAACTGTCCTGCTCACCTTTAACCCACAGTGAAAGAAAGTACTGATTCAGCATATAACCTGTGCTGTACCTTGCCCCCTTAAACTGAATCAGAGATAATGAAGAGCACTTTGGCTTGCTTCACCTCTGGCTTTCCTGGTTGCCCAAAACATTGGCTTGTAACAGTAACTGGGGAATCCCACTTCTGAGTAAGAAGCTAATTTTATTGATATTAAACATGATTGGGGGTTTTATACTTCTGTATTTATTTTTTGGCTTTTATATTTCTTTCTGCTTGTACCCACCAACTTTCTGAAGGGAGCTAGACCACTTGTCCAGCAAGCAGTTGTCTCCAAAGCCCAACTGCAGGCTTGTCATGAAGCATTTTTGTGGGACTTTCCTCCATGGACTCCTTCCAAGCCTGCCTGAGCAGTTCCTCCCCAGTCTCATCTCTGTTTCACTGCAGAGTTTGCTTATTATCTTTAGTATAAATGGTCATTGTTCAGCAGTAGAAAATAATTGGGCTAGAAAAGCTGACTTTGTTCCATCAAGTCAGGTGCTTTTTTTTATCCTGCTTGAGGGTGGGGGTGGGAGAGGGAGTGGAAATGAACCCCTCTAGCTTTGTATTCCAAATGGCTTTTTCAGCATCTGTGGTAGCTTTTTTGCCTTATGGATGCTGATAGTTGCTGCTGGAGGAGAAAAACATCTTATCAGTGCCTCTCAGGGCTGCTCTGAGGGAGAGATGAGGCCAACAATGCTGGCAGCTGCCTGTGAACAAGGGTACATAAATCTGTTGCAGCCCTGTACATGTGCCACACCACAAAGGATGGTTACTTTTTCTCTTTGGGTAAAAGACAGAAATGTTGTTCCTGAAGTGAAGGGTAGGAGCTATGGCTTAAGGGAAGAGTAATATTTTCAAAAAAATAAAACCCAGATACCTCTCTCTACCCTATTTGCTAATAATATGGCTTCTCCTAAGCTGTAAACAATATCTGAAAGTCTTCCATCCTCTTAGCTTGAAAATGCCAAGAAAAAAAAAAATGGACAGTTTGGCAGGAATGCTATGGAGCTCTTCCTTTACTTTCTGAAAGAAGTTCAGGCAGCCCCAGGGACACTCATGTTATAGTTATTAGTCACTCCATGTGCTCAGTCTTTCAGAGGCTGTTTACTCTCTGAAGGGGAAAGTCCAGCAACAGTAAATCTGGGAACATGAGCACATGCTTTCACACTTGCTTGGGGTTTTATTCCTAGATTTGGTTTTTCTGATGACATAATGATTAGACTGAAGTGCTCTGCATAGTTAATCTGCTATTGTTTACTTATAGATAAGACCTTATTTAACAAAGATCTTACTTTCTTCTTCCTCCTACTTATGTGTATTTACCCTTTCCCTAGTTTTCAGTGCCTAGGGTTGCTTTTTAACAGGTCTATCAGCATTCAGAGCATGAAAGAAACACAGGAATTAGCAGTTGTTCTCATCAAAATTAGCTGTTGTTTTTTTCAAGTGTTCTGTTTCCCTTCTTTATTTAAAATTTAAGTATTTGTTCAGAATGTCTCTACTTAATTACCTGAACTACACAGATGTCTGGAGGCCTGATACAGGTCTGAAGGTGTGATATTCTTCCCAATGGGACACCAACTGTTGCAAACAATGTAGGCACTGATGCTTCTCAGGGCTAGTCCTCTGGTGAGGGTTACTAGAGTACAGCTAAAAGCCCTCTGAAAAGAAGCCAAGAGGTTGACCCTGTAACTTCAGTGTCATGTCCAAGAGAAAGGTGCCAAGAGGATTAAACTGTCTTTAAAAGAGAGTATCAGTATTTTTAGAGAATCAGGCTTTTAAGTCACATCTGTTTTGTACATAAACTGACTCTGCTCTGATATTACAAACGCTTGACTGTTAATTTTTCTGCAAAGCAACTCTGAACCTCTTCACCTTGTAAGGTTTCAAAGCATTGCTGTGTTTGAACATGTAGCTCATGTCTGATAGGTCCAAGCTGAAGTCATTTTGTAGGCAGGATGAGTTTAACTTATCCTGAAGGCCCAGAAGATGGGGTAAACTGGTGTAAGACTTGTATTGCCCTGATCCAGGATTTTCAGTAGCAACAAGGAGTTAATGGCAAAATCTGAAAGTTCAGACCTTTCAAATTGCCTGTTTTAGCAAGTCATTAATACTGTGTGGAAAACATACACAGAGCATTGCAGCTGATAATTTTTGTTTTATTCTTCGGAACAGAGTTATCCAGTTGACAGGGAGAATGACTTTTACTGTAGTCATTTATTTGTGCTTTGTAAGATACTAGCATATGAATATCCAAATGAAGAGGAGGTAAAAATCAAGACCAGATCCTCACTGCCTCATTAGTCATGTGAGCAAACAAATTTAACTGGGGGGTAGGAAGGGAACAAAAGCAATAATTGTACACTAATGTTGACCTGACTTTTATATGGTTGTTACTGAAAAATGTGATCTCGAGATGTAAGATTTTTTTTTCAGATCCTTAAATTCTTCCACTTAAAAGAAAAAAAAAAAAGTTAGGAAATGCTGACCTAGCTTGTATCTATGAATAGCCTTCTCGGTAAGCATTCCAACTTGTGAGCAAAGGCTTTGAAATCTTCCCCCGCTTGTAATGGAGCTGAATGAGTTCAGTGGTAAATATGCAACAAGTGTAATGCCCGTTTCCGCTCTTTGTTCCCCCGAGAGTCATTTAAACAAAACAAATTCAGTGCACGCTAATAAAGTGGGTAGGTAGCTATTGCAGCTTAATAGCTTGTGCTCGACCATTTTCTTTGGCAAAGAGCTTAAGGAATATTTCCAGCAAGGTCATGATATCTTCATCATGCACTGTTATCAGGAATTGCATTTCCTGGTGTCAAGTCCCAGTGCTGAAGATACACTGCCCTTGGGAGCCTTGGTCTGCTCAGGAGACACAGAGTTAAACACACAGCGTTTCTGCTGCTCCCCACAGCCCATTGTTATTGCTGCAGCCCTCTTCGCTGTATTCGAAATGTTTTCCAAACAGAATATTTATTGGGAATTTTTCTGCTTGCTGTTTTTGTTTGGTGTTTTGTTTTTGTTGTTTTGGGGGTTTTTGGGGGGTTGTCTTTTGGTTTGTTTTGGTGGGATTTTTTTTTTAACTATAACTGGCAATTGCTTGCATCTTGCTAGACAATTTTTTGGCAATGCTGCCTCCTCCTTTCTTCAGATTCATTTTAATGAGGTGTAAGGTACAAATGTTCTTCTTGTGGTACCTCCTGAATCTGGTGTTCCATCAGGTCCAGTGCAACTACCTGAATAACACACCCCAGCATTGAGCAAACTTGCTTTCAAAACTTTCAAACAAAGAAAGCAAAGACAACATGTCTTCCTTTGGGTCACCTCCTTGCCCAGTTCTGCTGTAGGAAGCCAGATGAGCAATGGGATGTGGGAGTGGGGTAATGCAGGAAGGTCTAAAAACTCTTCCTAGCTACCTGTAGGTAAAGTAAGTGGGAACAGATTAGGGGGGGAAAAAATTGCTAGTCAAGATGCTTGTACTGTATTAATGCACCTTGAGTCATGAGCCTGCTGAGCACTTCTCTGCAGAAGAGGACCTGGGCCATGATTTGGCCTGACCTTGCACCAGTGTTGCCTCAGCTGATCTGAGCTGTGGCCACTACCTGGAACTGCTACTTCCCCTGCACAGTTCAGTTCTTTGGTGGAGGCTCCCTGTGCAGGCAGGAGGTGGGGGCAGCAACTGTCTGAGCCAGAAATGCTGCTGGGATTTACTTGATGAGCTGCGCTCTGAGTTCCCCTACCCACCCCCTGAGCACATCTTATGCTGAGTAAGTGTTAACAGTGTGAACCTCCTTAAAATAGCAACAGAGTCATCCTTAATCTGCAAATGCATGACTATGAGTGTTACTTCTTTGGTCTTCTAGGAATCTTTGGCAAGTGGTGAAATAAATGCTGTGGACTGAGGAGCTGATAGTACCTTACCTTCTGAAGGGTTTGCATTTATAACTTGGCATTGCTGAGGTTTGTCCTTCCTTTGATGGTTCTCCATCTTCTACCAAGGAGAGAGTCTACATGGCACCATTCTCCATGGTCAGGACATTCATGTGGGAATGCTTAGAGCATCTCCACCTGTTTGGACCCTTACTCTGATGTTATATTTGTAATAAGCATGTTGAAATTTTCCGAACGGTCCCTAACTATCAGAGGTTGAAAAGGAGATGGATAATGTGGCAATATATGCCCCTTGCTTAGGGAAACTATAATGCTCGTGATTTGCTTAGTCCCTGTAACCAATGCTCTCTGTTTAGCTTTGTACAATTTTCTTTCTAGCTTGGTATGAATGCATGCTCCTCCTCTAACTAGAAATCATGCCTGAAAGACTTTTTAAATTTAGCTTCAGCATCTAAATGGAACTCAAGTTCAGATGCACAATATGTTTAAATGCAGTGTAGTTTCAATCAGAACGTGTTATTCTTGCCAGACAAACTCCAAATTGAAAATGAGCAGGGGATTTCTGAGAAGCAGCAGACTAAAACATAGCTCTTTAATATCCTGGGTAGAAATGAGCCATTGGCTGAGCTGAATAAAAAGATTTTGAAACACTTATATTTAGAGTATATTTTAATGTTTAATTACTTATTTCAGAAAACTAAAATTGTTCAAGCTTTAGGAAATCAAGCTGGGCCAATACAAAACCAGAATTTCTCCATGACTTTGCTCTTGTTATTTTTAAGAAATAAACATTTACATCTGCAAGTTTGGGCATGGAGGTCAAGCTGACAGGCCTGTAGTTCCCCAGATTTTTCGTCCAGCTCTTCTTGCGGTTGGAAAATAATTAGCAATAATTGTGCCCCTGGTTAACCTCGCTGGCTATGACTCCGACCCTGTGCAGGGCGAAACCAAAACATTGTTACATGTCCCATGCTGCTACTAGTAACTTGTTCAAATTTTTACAAGTGGGTGGCTATTATTTATAACAGTTTCTATAGGTGAATTCTCAAGAGTTACTTTTTTGCCTCCCAGAAAAACAGTATCTAAAATGCTGTGCCTCAACTCTGCTTTGGAGGTTTTCTGTGCCTTACCTTTTGGGGAAGATCGCTGGTTTAAGGAGCTCTGCGCAGTCCTTGCATCTCCTGAAGACCTGGCCATTGTCGTCAATGCTCACCTGTGGGTGCAGGGCCTGAATTTTTTAGCCAGGTAACTTCAGCGTCTGCACCACATCTAACATCGTATTTCATCTTAGCCCTATCTATTTGATGCATCTTGCTACTCTCCAGGCAAAGACACAGCTACTCGGAGCCCCTCCCCAGAGCCATCAGGCTTAGTTAATGGTCTTCAGCCACCTGAGAGCTATGACAAGTGTTTTCCACTCTTAACGCTTGCCCTGTAGGTAGCAAAGTGCTGCCTATGGCATGGCTCTCCACAAAAAGGGCTGTTTTTCCATCAGCGGGTGTGCTGTGCTCCCTTCGTGGAGCACCTGATTCCGCCAAACTGTAGAGGAGCAGGAAGCGGTGGTGGGCTGTGGATCTGGGCGCTGCACCCTTCAGTGTGCTGACACTAAGACCATGCGTGGCCTGGAGTGAGCAAGGAAAAAACAGAAACGGGTGCCCATGGTTTCAGCAGAGAAAAATGCTTCAGAGGTCTGTAGCACCTCCCACAAATCGCTGCAGTTGTCAGGACTCTGTCAGGCTGCTGTTGTGAAGCCTGCTGCTTGGTGGTCTTCTGTCCTGTTAATGCAGGCATCAATGGGCTGCCTATTCCATCCTCATAAAGGAAGCCTGTTTTGCAGAGGACATGATGCAAAGAGCCTGCAAGCTTGAAATATCTGGATGTCTTCCAATTTCTATTCCCAGAAGTCTTGTTCTAGCAAATGCTGTTAAATGTACACACAGTACAAGGGGGTGCAGGGAGAGGCTCAGCAGGAGACGGGATCATACAAAATATCATCAGTCTTGGACTGTCACAATTAAATAGTCTGTGCTAGTTGTTTTTAAGTCAAGCTGGATGATTCATTGTTTGTGGAATCCATTACCTGATGAAGGCTGCAACCTGACTCAAATATATGATCTGCGTTTAGGGGCCTATTTTCCAGTCTTGCTGCAGTCTTGCATTTGGATTTCAGGTGCACCTAAGAAGGAATATTGAACTTGTGTGAGAGCCGCTGGCAAAAAAATCCAGATGTTGCAAGAATCCTCACCCCCCCCCAGCAGATGGATAGTCTTCATTTGTGAACAAAACTTTCCATTTTGGTCAAACACCCAAAATTTCTGTTTCCACTAAGTTCACAGCAGTTGCTAGTCCCTAAATTGTCCAAGACTGTAATTATTTCCTGTTTATTTAGGTTTAGACATTCACAGACCCAGTTAGAAAAATTACTCTACCAGAGCCAAGTAATGAAGTTTGGTAAAGGAAGTCTTGCAGTACAAGAAGAAACTGGAAAAAATTTTCCCTCTGCTTGCACCAGCTGGGGGTCAACTATTGACAAGTACAACAGAGCCAGGCTCTCTCCAGCCTCATTTAATCTCTTTAAACCTCAGTATGCAGAGCTAGGCTCCTTACCCATGTGCTCCTGGGAACATGGAAACAAAAGCAAATGCAAGGCACACCAGAGGAGGAATTAAGGAAGTACCTTGAAAAAATGACAATGTGGGGAAAAAAAAACAAACCCATAAATGTGTGTGTATATATATAATAAATATAAATGAGCAAAGGAAAAAGAGCAAAACTGCATTAGCCATGTTTTAACTGCCCTCAGAACTCCATATGCTTCACAGTTTGAAACAGAAACCTCAGCATTTCAGTTTTGAGTGTTAGCAATTTAAAAAGAAATGATGAGATGTGTCCTGAGAATGAAATCATACATATCTATTCATATGGTCAAATAAGTATTTTTCCTGTTAGCAACCTCTGAGCTTACTCCTTCATACTTTGTGTTCTGGACTTCTAGGCAAATTGTTTTTTAGAACAGTGGAAAGTTTTGCCTCAGTTTCAAGAAAGCTTATTTCACAGTGCATGACCTGAGTGTGCCAACATATTTTTAATTTACAAAAACTTTTGAGTGAATAAACTTGAGAGCTGAACAAAAGCTATCAGGCTTGGATATTTTCTTGCTCCAAGAAGCCGTGCATCAGAGGTGCAGACATCTAGAGAACCATTCAACCCAGCAAAGCCACCAGGTGTCCATCAACAGTTGGGCTCCCATCTTGAAAGCTTTCATTTTCATTTCTCAGCTGTCAGCAAAATCTGTAATTTTTCATGCAGTCTCTTCAACACTTATCATCTCAACTCCCTTTCTCCCCATTAGGCAGTAAACATAAAGAAAATAGTCATAGTGAGATTGTGTTTTGCTTTTAATAGATGTAGTGATCTGACCGCGGGCCCCTGGTGACTGTTCATTGTTCTCATTCCTTTGGCATATTGACTGTGCCAAAAAACATCATCCTCTGTCTGCTGTCAAAGGACATTTCCCCCTCCCTTTCCTTCCTCCCATCAACTTCCTTTTTCTCTCATTCCTGCATTATGCTCTGGTAGCATATCAGCTTTCAGGAATCTTTGGTATAATTTCTGGGCATCCACTTAATGTGCCCCTTCTTTGTGTCCAGTTCTGATTTGGAGGCATCAGATCCCTTGTGCATAATGTCGTGGGGCTTTTTAGTGGTACACACAATATCTGTGTGTATTAATTGCAGGCATAGGGTTAATGCTCTGGGATCACAGGTGACTTTTAATTTTGCTCAGTGTTGCTTGCCTTACAGCTTGCAATTCTAATCAAGCAGGTTTGCTGCCTTGCTATGTTTCCTGTGAGGTGTTGCTTGCAATGATATCTTGATGATAGAGAAAATTACATATTGGGAAAAACCTCTAGTGATTTTAAATACATGGCTGAATTAAATGGTACTGCATGATCAGCATTTACTATATGAAAACGACCAATGATGTTTTAAATTCAAGTGTCATTTCCATTTTCTTTGAAATTAATGCCTCACACCTTATTTAGTTTTTTCACTAAGAATGTGTGGAATGTGTTTCCATGAGGTTTAAAAGTACTTTTTAGCAGTAGATTAGGATATTTTTTTAAAAGGAGCCAGAGTGATTACCAAGCCTTTTGATTTCTGAATCACAAGTCTAGTCTTTCTGACAGTTGTTCAAGAGTCTCTCAAAGAGGAAAAAAAAGAGGTCTAGAACAAATCTAAAGTCAGAACTCTGTGACTGGAGGTCAGGCTGATATTTGGTCAGAATTTAAGCTGTCTGGTGTCACCACCACATAACCATCACAGATACCAATATGGCTTATGATTTCAAGTGCTGGAACCAGCAGGACCTGAAAAAGCTCTTGAGCCTCAGAAGTAATGGTACGTAACCCAGAAAACTTTCAAGTGACTTCACTTGAACAAAACCAATGAGAAAGTGGTCTAAAGGAAGCACAAAGACACAAGAGTGACAAGACTTGCCAGCCCTGGAAGCAGAGATCTTGAGGCACATGAAGTCAGTCATACAAGCACTGTATAGTCCACATGGCAGAGGAGACAGAGGAAGTGGATGAGATGGATCCATGCTGGCTGTATAGAGTTGGGTCTGGTTATGGGAAGCAACCCAGGGAGAGGGCATGAAGATGCTTGCTCTACTCTTTATTAAGAGGACTGTGAAGTGGCCTTTGCCGATAGGAAGCAGAAATTCAGACTGATATGCTCTTGCAAAGAGGCTAGTGACTGCCAAAGACTAGCGGATTTGTCTCCGTGCATTAATTACAGCTTGGAGAAAGCTTGAGTGAACAGTGTGTCATACTATACCAATTCCAGAATGAAGTGTAATTTTCTTCTGCAATTCTCCCAGTCTCAGTGCACTTCATCAGAGCCACCAGTCTCTCAGATGAGCTCAGTGTGAGCAGTGGCATTTCCAGCATCTGTTGAGCTGACTTTCAGCCCTCTGCTGCCAGTAGATTCTGTAGGTAACAGTGAAGACAGCAGAAATATCAGCATCAAAGGGAAGAAATTCAAAGAGAGAGTATTTGAAATGGGGTTTTTAAATACAGTTGGTTTTTCATGTCTGTTCATTAATCCTGTATTGCTAAGAGCTAACACTTAAACCAAGGGTTACTAAAGCAGAATAAATGGACAAAAGTTTTTGAGCAGCACCTAAGGAATAGAGTCCTCACTGTCAACTTTGTGTAGTAGGACCAAATGAAGTTCTTTATTTCTTGTATGTAGATGGTACTATGGCCTACAGTCCAGGAGCGTCCCCTTGTTATGTTAGAATGACTGCTCTCAAGTTTAGCTGTGACCAAGGGAAGCTGGGGGAAAAAAAAATTTCTTTTAGAAACACAATCCACAGTGTGCTGGACTTGACTTCTATGCTGGAGACATGGTACTGGCAGCACTGACAAGCTACAGTTATGAAGGGAGTTTTGGCCTTGCCTCAATAAGGGGAGAGGTGGGCAGAGAATCACAGGTGGGAGCATAAAAATGTCAACTGGGCTTGGAAGGCTGAGCTCTACAATCACTCTGAGCAAAGCTCCAGATCCACATAACATAAGCTGTGTTTTTACAGTCAGTGACTGAGGAATGCTTATAGTTTTTGGGTTGCTTTGGTGGTTATCTGTGCCCGGTCGTATGGCCCTGCAGCTGAATGGCAAGATCAAAGGGCAAGCTAGCAGGGGAGAAAACTGACATTATTCCTGGTGGAATACCATGCTGAGACCCTGGCTTCCTGTTGCAAAAACAGGAAATGTTTGGGGGTTTTTTTCTGGACTAGTCCAGTGCTAGGGCACATTTGCATAAGTCCCTGCACCTTTACAATTGGGCAGTTTTCTGATCCTGCTGTCCCTGGAATAATGGCTAAAGAGAGAAAAAACTTTTGAGTAGGTTTGTTTTGTCTTGCCTGTAAAAGACTGAGACCATGGGGGTTTGTATGCTTTGGTGTTTAGGCCAATTCACTCTTAAATGACCCAGCTGGTTGGACTGCTACTAGCTGTTCAAAGACACCACTCTATAGAGTGCTTCACTGTGAATTTTTTCAGTATTGAGCTTAAATTTTCCTTTTGGATTCCTCCTTCCTCTTCCTGGAGCACTTACAAGACAGTCAGTCAATAGCAACATTAGGAGTAGGGATGGACAGGTAGTCTTTTCTTTAGCTTCTCAGCACTGAACTGTCAAAACTACTTGTTTAGTTTTCTATTGTAAACACTCCTAGGTGTGAATTGCTAAATAGCTTCTTTATGAGCAGCAATGAAATGGATTGTTTCAGGTAATTTGAAAAATCAACAGTTGTTAAAAAACATATGCTTTTTTTCCTTCCTTATGGTTTGCATCCTCAGTCTCTTTATTATTACCTGAGTTTACCTGTACTGATAAAATTTGAATATTATCCACTCTTCTAATTGAGGTAATCTGGAAGATCAGCTATTTTGCATTAGTGGGTTTGCATTTCTGGGATGATGCAGAAGTGGAAAGGTTCATTTGTAGGTATGTGCTGACGAGTTAAGTGTTTAGTATAACTCTGGGGCAATGAAATTACTGCTGCAAGCTGTCTAACCACAGAACAGAAATACCTACAGAGATTGAATACAGTACACACACAAGATCTAGGAGTTTTGTTTGCTTTATTTTTTAAGCCACACATTACTTCATTTGAGCATAGTGAATTACCCAAGTTATTTCTTTCTATACTATTAAACATTTAAAACTATTATCTCTGCTCATCCTTAACACTCCTGCCTCAGAGGTGTTTTCAGCAAGCTGAAAGGACACCCTCTTACAAGTAAGTGTGGCTCTCCAGGCATAAGTCCAGCCCTCACAGCAAGCTTCATCCCGGGCAGGATGAAGCAATCAACATCAAGATCTCCACTGAGCAGAGACTCACAGAGGGAAACTTGTTGTTATTTCACTCCTCAGCTGAAGAAACATACAGTAGTGGCAGGGAGCCTTGGGGCAGCTGATTTAAGGACTAATTTTGCAAGCTGTTCCTTACTATCTGGCATTCATAAAATTCATCTTGAACAACTGGTTTTCCTACTGAACTCTTCAACTCTGACCAGAAGAACATCCTGCTGGCTGGACATGTTCAGATCATTTCTGGAGCTACACCGAAGAGTACCAGAGGCACTGAGACCCAGTGACTAGAGTTTGAGGAGTTTCTTTACTGTCAGTTGCAAGAATCTGCTCTGCTCCTTTCCTGGGAGCTTTGCTAATGTGAGCAGTAAAGGCTCTCCCCAGAGAGAGCCTCCCACTGCATTCAGCTCTGTACTGACAAAATGGGGCAGGATTAAAAGAGCACAGTTGCTCCTGGGCAGTTGTTTTGTGGCCAGCCATGTGGTAGAACAGCTTGAACGTAAATTTTAATTTAATGCAGAGTTGCTAATCAACATCAAACATGTGAATGTTGGTGGCTGATAAATTTAATTGTATGTTTGTTTCAGAGCATTAGAGGAAGTATGTGCTTGAACCATCAAAGAGTAAGTCTTAGAATTTCAAACAATACTCTGGTTACATTCTTGAGAAGGGCTGTCCCCAGATCTGTGCTCTCTGGCTGCTGCAGTACATGTAATACTTTATTGCATCGGTTTCTGAATTTGCATGGCACTGACTAAAATACGTACTTACATAAGTAGAATATAACAAACAATATGCATATACATAAAAACACTTCTGAAGAATGATGTTAAAAGATCATTTTCGTGGTGGGCAGCAAAGACCTAGCTAGGCAATGCAATCATCAAGGATGTCTGCCAAATCCTGATTTATTCCTCCTGTCATCCCACCACCATGTACTATGGGCACAGTTCTTGTTTGATCACACGCTGCATTCCTAAAAGGATGAATGCAGAGTGCATTCCATGAATGCAGAGTGCAGCTCTGGTGAGAAGCTGGGACTGTGGGAAGAAGCCAGTTTCTCCAAGGGAGGACATATGTGCTCTTGCTGTCCAGAGTGGGTAGGACATTTTGAGCCATGGCAAGGAAATATAGATTAGGCTTCTTGAAGAAAATGAAAGAAGTTCTGGAAACAGCAAAATACTGACATAGAATCACCTGGAAAAATGGAGGAATTGTTGGTCCTGGAGCTCAAAGTAAGGCAGAGCTACATCTTTCCGCATCATGGGAAGCGAGCGGACCATATAGCTTCCACTTTCTTTCCACATATTCCCACCCCATTCACTCTGAATCCTTGTTTTATACCTCTTTTTCCTTAAGAACTCAACTTAGAAGATATGCGACAAATGGGGCAGGCATTAGTAGAAAGGGAGAGGAGCCTTTGGCAGCTGATTATGGTCACAGAGAATAGCATCCCTTCCCATCCTGCAAGGCACTGCAGAAGTTGTGCAGCTCTCAGTTGCTTCCAGTTGGCATTCTATGTGTGTCTACCTGCAATCCCATGTGAAGGATTAAACCCTAAACTGAAGTTTAAACTGAAATAGCAGAATATGCACTCTGAATATGTGATATATTGACCTTCCCAGAAAGCTGGATCCTTCTGTGCATCAGCAGCCTTTCTGTAAAGGGAGGGTAATACAGCATTTTCAGTGGGATTGCATAAACAGGTTTGTTAATACTTCAAAGTACTTGGATGATGTTGGGAAGTGTGGTGAGGATGAAGCCATAAGGGAAAGATTAATTTTGTCCCCACAGTGGGGACAAAACAGCACACCATAAAGAAAGCCAAGGGCTACAAGCTGAGTGACAAGAAGACAAAATATTGAAAGAATTCTGAGTAAGTGATAACCTTTCATTCCTTGTGTTGGATGAAGCAGGAGCACCAGGAGAAGAGTAGTATGGAGTGTTTTACTGAAGGCTGTGTAATAATTCATTTTCCTATTGCATGAGTATTAAAGTGGGTGACTTGCCTTGTGAGAAATGTAAAGCATTCCTGGGCTAACCACAAACATCTACTTTAAACTAAGAAATACAAATAACCCAAACTACAACAAAAAAAATCAGCTCTGTAAATTTGATATCTGTGGGATTTGCCAGGTGGTGGATCTCTCAGTCCAGCACACAGACGAGATGACAGCAATGGCAAGCTGACGTTCTTCAGGCTAGTAAGTGCTAGAGATCTGGAGTTCTTTTGCCAGCAGTTGGGTAAATGTTGATGCATAGCAGGGGATTTGGATAGCCTGACCTTATCTCAGATTTGAGAGGGGGTATACTAAAAAAGGCATAGACATTTTCCAGTTGTTGTCCTATGCTTGTTTTCCCTGAAAAGATTTTGGTACCTTCTGTCACTGTCTTGGGCTGCCCAACTACACTGGATCATCTTAGACATAAATTTAAATAATTAATGACTTCTCATAACCCCATCTTGCATAAATGGCCATTGTATGTTTTTGTTGAGAAAAGTTGGGTATCTTAAATGCATTTCTGTCTACAATATCCTGTCACTCGGTATGTATTTGCAGAAATGGCTTGAAGACTGTGAGGCAAAAACTGTAGGAAGCTTTAAAACCTCTCACTAAAAAAAACATGGTAATCAGCAAACCTAAGTCATGCTCTGACTCCTGGATTTTCTCTGAAGTTCAGGAATAAATGTAAGGCTTCTGTCAATCATCTCAGGATTGCTATGCATGGTGTAACCATGCACTAGAAGAAGGAGCTATCAACCTCTCCTACAAGATCATACTGCTCTATTTATTTTAAACATTCTATTAGTGATTAAAATTCAGGGATACATTTGAGTCTCCTAACAGTGTTCCTGGGAACGTACTCCTTCTAGGGAAAGCACAAGTCCTTTGTCTTTCATTCCAACAACTCCTAAATCTTTGTTTTGTGGGCCGTAATCTATGAAGATATCAAATGCCAGGCACTGCCACAGCATGTGAGAAACACTCTGATTCCCCCTAAAAATAGACTGTTCAAGGGACAGAGTGCCACAGGTTCCCACTTGGATGCAGCTTGCATACATGTATGACAAGAAAGTATAATGATGGACTCCTGTCTGATCACAGCTAGACTTCTTCAGCCTCTTCAGGAAAAACCTGAAAGAATGATGCAAACTCCAGTAAAACATATCTCCTTTCTTCTTGCTGTCTATTTTAGGCAAATGATGCAACACCTGAGGTTGTTGACACATTGAACTGATCTCACAGCTAATTAAGGAGGAGGCAGTCAATAAAATTGAAGCTATGCCCATAGCTCGGTTCAGTGGGCTTGATTCTTTTGTACAGGTTCTTATGGTCAAAAATTATTAGATCAGCAGAAAAGAAGACCAAAAGAGATCATATTCCCCCCGGACTCACTAATTTTGGATTACAGACTAAGTTAGTCAGATGTGAGACACTTAGAATGAATAGGAGCATCTCCTGTGTGTGCTTGGGAATTCCTTGCTTCAATCACAAAAACCTACTAAAAGCAGTAGCAAAGCAGGAGCTGAAGTTCTCATTTCAGTCAATTTCTGCCCTCACTTACCCCAGTGCAGACATTTTTCTGTCTGGTGCCCTATCTTGGCTGCAGCTGACAACGCAAGATCACACCTGGATCTTTACAAATGCTGTTGATGCTTGCACTGCAGAGCACCCTGCCCAATTAGACTTGGAAAAATCCTTATTTTAAATATATTTTTTAACTGAACACATTGGATCTAGCACTTGCGACACTGTAATTACAACCATTTGTCACTGTCTGTAGTGTTGCTTCTCTGAAAAATAAACAGCGATCCTACAGTCTTTTAATATGTGCTGAGTTTAATCAGATTTTTCCTGATTGTAAGTAGCATCCTCAGTAGGAATTCAGTTAACGGTCCCTCTTTCATTATGAAGCTTGAAATAATAATATTTGGAATATAATGCAATTAATTTCAAGGTTACTTGCTAGACAAATTGTAACCCTTTCATAGTTCAAACAATGATATTAATGATACTTTGGAGGGACCATGCAGTTCTTTGACGTTGTACTCCAAGACTTCCTGGTTGACAATAATAAAATCTTTCTGCAGTGTGTTACTAGCTAGGCTTCTTGCAGAACATCTTCAGGAGTGGATTATAGCTCCTCTGGGACCATAACTCCAACTCTGTCAGCAGGGCAAAGCCAACACCTGCTCGGGGTGCTGCCAAGGCAGCTTGCAGCACCAACAGCCATCAGTGACTGCTGCACCACTGGTGAACAAGGAGTGAATCTAAAGCACTAGCATACATTCAGAAGTAAAATCCCACAAATCATGTAAGTGTCCACAAAAGAGGCAGGGATGAAATGGCAAAGGTATTGAATTACCTCTGGGATCTTCTCACCCAAATATTAATAGAAACCATGTATTTCTAGGCCAGGTATCTTTATGAATAGCCCGGTCTCCAAAGCCAGCCCTCAGTGTCACATTAATGTACATGTGAACTGCAAAGGCTTTTACAAAACTTCTCACCTGAAACAGCACACATACATTCCAGCAACTGCTCCCTAAGGGTGGTGTGTGGAAGGATGTACAAAAAACCCTTCCCATCTCAGTCCCACCCTGTTCTCTAATAACTGCAGGATGGCTTAAGATCTGAAGTATAACATTTAACCTCTCTTCTTAAGCTTGTGTAATTACTTGTAACTTTATTTCAGTAGTCACGGAAATGGTCTAGTCTCTCTCTGGATTCTGCTGTGATCACTGACACCCTGAGGCACAGAAGTTCTTGCTCTTTGTGAGGCCCTTGCCCTCTCTGTTCTGTAGTCATCACCTTTTAGAGCCATCTGGTGTCTCCTTGCCATTGTGTCTTTGAGTTAGAGAGAGCAGAATTTCTACACCTTGGATCATTCATAATTGATTATACTTTTCCATCTCCCATTTCTAGCTCCTCCTTGGAAGAAGAAATGTCAGGAGTTTAATCACTTAAACTTGAGCCTTTCTAGGCCTTTGACTGCCCATTTTTTTCCTTTTTGAAGAGTATTTGGTTATTCAACAGCCATTTTTTAGGATAAGCATCATTGAGCATGCTGTTGCAAGAGGCCTGCCCATTCATTCACTCATTAATTTCTCTTACAACAATATGACCTTTTTGGATGATAATCTCATTGCTTATTCTTGTTTCTTTTTGACAGGAGTTGGAGACTGAGCATAAAACTTCACCGAACTGTGTAGATTTTAAAAATTTTCCCTAATTTCCCAGTTTCCTTAATCCTGCAAATTAAGGATAAAAAAAGAAAAATCTGGATAGAGGAAAAAACCAGAATTTATTTCTCCCCTACCCACATGGCAGTTTTTACTGCTCCATGGCAAAGTTTAAGGACTTGGCCCACAGATGTGTTGTTTTGATCTGAGGTGTATGCTTGAGGTAATTAGTAGCAGAAGTAGACCACTGGAAGATCTACAGTTTTGTATTTGGAATAAAATTCATATGAATATAAAAGGTTAAGGAAAACAGAAATGCTAATCTTGTTTTCTCTTCTCATAGTGTTTTTTTCCCCAGACTTTTACTTCTGTAGCTTGGCAGTATTGCAACACATAAGGAAATCACAGTCAAGCTATGGCCAAATATATAAGATGCAGAATCCTGAAGACATTTGATGTCACAGCATTATTGACCTTTAGTTTCATTAAAATCTAATGGATAACTGTACTTCCAGACTTTTGCATATAGACATGCATTTGGAGAGCAGGACATGTTATTATAAATTTGTGCTTGTACAAATGCTTCCAGTATACTAACCATCCCCTGGATGCTGTTTTATAGCTTCAGCAAGTTTAATGTTTATTAACCATGGGATGAAAGAGAAATGTGAAAGCAACACTGCTTCTCAGTAGCTTCTCAGTTTACTGTGCAGCACTCACAGGCTAAAATCCACCTGAAAACAGAGGAAGGTTCATGCAGTATTTAGGATCCAGCACAGGTGAGAAATTGCATGCACGACATGCTTGATAGCCTGCCTGAGTTTTGCACACTGAGGCTTGGCTCCCAAGAACTATGCCTGATGTGGGATTTAATAAGGCAAGGGAATGGAGGGGGTGATGGGGAACCTCACCTAAACCAGATTAGGATGCTGGGCTCATACTGCTCTGCAGACTGGCACAAAGCAGAGCATTGACCAGAGCCAGCAGAAACTCTTGTTTCGTTGGTGGTTGCCAGGTAGCGTAAGCCTTCTGAAGGGTTTATTATCCAAGTAACAAAAGAGGAGGGTGAGTTTTCACTGACACAGAAAGATTACATTGCTGAGGTTCATCTCTGCACAACAATTTTTTCCCGTTATTGCTTTTTTTTCTTCTTCCAAGTACAAAGACAGCACGTAAGAAGTGGGAGAGGAAAAGCAAAGCTCAGCCTGCAAAAAGACTGAAAACTTGATTTTAGTGTGATTTTTATGATATTTCAGAACTTTTCAGGGACCAAGAATCTGTAAGTTTGAGTTACTGCCTCGAGCTAGGACTGCATTTAAGATTGCTGAAGTCAGTGAAGTTGTGGACTGGTCTCTTATCTGTGGAGAAATATGCATCCCAGAATAATTGCTTTAGTGAAGTAATGGTTGCCATGTGATCTCCCAGCTCAAAGTCCCAGTTTCCCAGGCTAAGGGACATGGCCAGCATCTGTATATTTGGCAACAGCAGGACACATTTTTGCTGCCAGTGCCACCAGTACTCACAAGGACATGAGCAAGATCACCAGGGAAAGGAACAGATCAAAGGAAGTTTCTCTGGCTTTTTTAATCAACTCCTTGCATGACTTCTTGGCCTATCTATCTCCATTAAGGATCACACTTACAGTTGCAGTGATTTATTTGAGCTGCCTGCCCTCAAAATGCAGCCTCCAGCTCTCAGCTATTTTCACCTTCACATAGCTCGGAGTAAATATTGGAGGGGGTAGGGATGGGTACAGTGTTTAAACCTTACAAAAGGCTGACAAAAGCCCAATTCTTTTTCAGTCTTGTCCTCCAGAACACCACTATTTCAAACTGATAACTGTTGCACAGACCATTTCCTTTATTCTGCCTGTCTCTGCTGGAGAGACAGAGCTGGACTCCTGTATTTCAGAATTGTTCACTCCAGAGCTCGACTGTGTGTTGGGTGAGGCAGGATCTGACTGTTGTAGGAAGCAGCAGGGCAGAGCAAGGCAGACACAAATGCTAAGATGGTACCAAGGGCTGGAACATATAAATTAGTGCAATGTCTAGTCTAAGAATGTAAACAAGAAAGTTACAGCAGGAGAAATTACTATAGTAAGCTAAGTAATTATGATGTAAATCAGAATTTTTTTAAAAGAAAACATTACTGCATTCCTCTGCTAGTTACTTTTACTTTTACTTTCCTATCCTCCTTCTGTGCTACACAAGAGTTTTCCATAAAGAATTATTTTTACTGCTGTTATCAAAATTGTTAACAAGGGGGAGCTTAACTTACAAAATAATTCCACTTCTTGAAGTGTCTTTTTTCTTCCTTTATGTGTAGCATCCCAGCCTGGCCACAGACTCCAGTATAAGCTTTCTGCTTCCAACAGGACTTTGTTCTGCCTGGTGGCTGCTCCTTCTACCCCTTAAGCCACAGGCACTGATTGACCAAAAGTAGCCCATGTTGAAATTCTTTCTCCTGAATGGATTATACTTGTCCTTGAAATGGTCGAAGGACTTTTGTCTTCACAGCCCTCAAACCAGCAGGTCCATTTTGGCCACAAGGCTCTGAGGGCAAGGCTGCCTCTTGACATTGTCAGGTGGCATCCAGCACTGTATGAGCAAAGCTGAGGCCTTTCTTTCAGTAATGTGAATTCGTCCTGGGAGGAGAAGGGCTTTTTGAGGGATGAGAGAAAGAACTTGGAATTGGTATGTTTGATGGGGTTTTTTTTGCCTGCTAAGAATACTTAATATGCAGACTGTTTTTCACATTGTGTTTTCTTCCTCTCCCTTGAGACAAACACTGCTTTTCTTTACCAGAAGGAAGGATGTAATTGCTTACAGACCTGGGGGAGAGGGAGCTTGCCTCTGCTGTCTCTGTTGTATTCATTTGTGGGTTTCATAGCCTGTTTCTTAAGATAAGCAAAGCTTGAATAGTCATGTTTTCTGTCTGTCTTCCTACACAATTATTCTTGAATTTGTTGACAAATTCAATTTTAACTTGATAAATCTTCTTGAGATATCAATGATACGATATTTCTCTAAGCTTTCAGGAAATAGATGGCAGTTCAGCAGGAAAAACTGTGTTAGCCTTCTAAGGTACAAGCTAATGAGCTGATCCTTTACAGCAGAGAATCCACATGGAAAAAAAAAACAGGTGCCTGTAATTCCTTCATCTCTGAAGTTACTATAGAAAATAGGTTTACATGCCAGAGGGCATACAAAAATGAAATATTGTATTGTCAAGGCATGACCAGCACTAAGTTGTGTGTGTGTGTATATATATGTATATATATATGTATATATATATATATATATATATATATATATATATATATATATATATATATATGCAAGTGGAGCATACAAGGTACCCTTTGGAGACAGGGTGATGGTGCAACCACTTCACTCAATGGGCAAGAGGAAACAGAGCATTCTGCAGTCCCACTTGTACATGCAATGGCCAACAGTGTTTCCTGAAAACAGGAAACCTGCTGAGGAATTTGGGGAATGACTACTTACTAGTCTTAACAAAGAGCTTTCGGGAGGACTCACCAGCTTTCTGACTTAGTTTTCATTTTTGAAAGCAAGCTGCTCTGAGCTCTGGTGAGGGTGGTGCCAGTGCAGCACCTGTGCTATTCTCAGGCTCCGTGTCACAAATGTTAATCAAGAGCAACAGCATGAAGGGCAAAGCTACTAGTTGCAGAAAAGGACAGTGGGTCAAAATCACTTTTGTCATCCCTTATAAATCTCACAGTTCTACCTCTAGGATGGAAACCTAAAATTGCTGAGTGTGCGACTTCTGTGTGTAAGAACACAAACCTTAAATTGCTAGCACTGCATTACCCTGCACTTGAAAAGCCACTGGCTATATTTTTAACTACACTTAGGTTGCATGCTGTCAAGGGAGGTTAGAAATTCTATCTCTTTGAATTCAGTGATATTGATGATCCTTTAAATATCACCAAGGTAATTTCTGCAGTGTGGTGGCTTCTGGATTTTTGTGACTTTTCAGCACATGCAGATGAGGAAGCTCTGTGTGTTTGTCTATCATGGACATATCACCAGTCATTACAGAATTATTTCTCAATACTATTGCTGTAATTTGTGACAGTTTAGATAAGATAGCTGGAATGTTTTTAAATTTATTTTTTTTTAAATGAAAAGGTCATTCTGGTAGAATAATCTACCAGATGTCTGTAAATAACAGTTATGATGAAGCTACTTGTGAGCTGAGAGCAAGTTCTTCACTGAGACATGAGGAAAACAGGGGAACATCTACCACTGTCCATGCAAATGGCAGGTCCCAGCTGTGTGTGACAGGGGAGGGAAGAGAAAGGCACCCTCAGAGGATGCACCTGGCTGATATGAAATATCATATTGTTGCAATTAACAAAAGAACAGGCACGCTTACCCTGGAGTAAATATGATGTGGTCTAAGATACCCTCTTTGGCAGAGTAAATACCTGCCCTACTCTGATGCTCTTTGAATAAGAGAATTTAAAACCACTGGTGTAGCTTAAATCTAAAATTCAAGGCTGCTCAGTGGCTTAATGGGTTGGGTCCCTTGCTGGCTTATGGGGGGACTGATACAGACTTCCATTCCCACCCTAAATCCCTGATCTTACCCCCTCAGGGATATCATGACCCCATGGGTCACTTCAAATGAGGTACTTGACCTGAGTGAGTGGAATGGGACTTGGCCCAGTAGAAAATACTGCACAGGCAGCACAATGTCTGTAAGGGGAGGAAATAAATCATGTTACTCCTAAATGATAGCTCTAGTCAATTCAAGAAGGAGTGCTTATATCCTGAGAAGTAATTGCTGTCCAATGTTTTGTTTTTGGTTTTTTTTTGCCCACCCATGACCAAGCACTTTCTCTCTAGGAGTAGCAGTGCAGGAGGAAGGGATTGCTTGTCAGACCTCCAGTGGGGAACTGGAAGATTTGCAGAATAAATAACATCAAAAGCCTAATCAAAGTTGAGTTTTTCCTAATAACACTTCAGGATCCTACTTCATTTTTTGCTGTTTCCAGAAGCACACAATTAGTGATCAAACCTGCCAGCCTCTGAGAGCTGGACCATTTGGATGGAATAATTGAGTTTTATTGGCTGTCTCTCGGGGACTCATTATTATACTACAAAAATGGACAGTACAGCACAGTCTGTATTCTCAGTATATTTTACTGTAGTTCCACCATAATTCCACAGCCATTGCACCAATTACAGAGTCTTCATGAGTGGTGTGTGAGTACCAAAGGGGCCTGGGAGAAGGCTTTTCTCAAACACAATCCTGGGTTCTTGACAAACCTCAGTTCTTGACTTTTAGAGGGGAAATGAAGTTAGGGAAGGTGGATGGGTGAGGAGATACTTGTCTGGTGTGCATTGCAACCCTAGTACAGACAATCAGAATGTCTTCATCCTTGTTCCAGGCTTGAAACCATCTCATGTGGGACCTTTGCGAATCATCACTCTCTGTGCCTCCCCCATCACTGCCTCTGTGAAATGACCCTGGGGAATATATTGCCATGGCAGGCTGCAAAGAATAGGCTTTGAATGCGGGTTTATTATCTTGGAATGAAATTTGCAGTCCATGGGAGATGTAATAGTAAGCAGAGTGGTGGTGTGGGGTTTATTTCATAGTTGTGTGTGGTCTAATAGAGAAAGTTTTCATTAACGTGAGTTTTGCCTTGTGGTAATTTATCCATGCATTTAACCTTATTGTTGAAATTTTGCACCTTTAGCTGCTGTCTGTGTCAGACAATGGATGTCACCCAAGTATTCCCCAGCTCACTGCTATGCACTAATTAGCTCAGAACACAATTCTGTTGAAACTAAAGCCTAGTCATATGTGGAGATGGTAAAAAGTGAGCTGAGACTGGAGTCCAGGGTTGTGCCAAAATGGGCTCTGCATCAAGGGATAAAACAGCCAGAATTTGTTTACAAAGGACTAGCATTCAGCTACTGAGGATTTAAGTTCTTATGTATTGTGTAACATACTAGTGCCAACTGCTTACCTGAAAGAGCAAACAACAAAATTCAGAGGCACAGAGACATATGCAGTTTTCTTGCTCTACCTTAGAGAAAATAATTTAATGATCCATTCTGAAAAAAAAAAAATCATAAAAAATAATTGTTTTGTAAAACTCAAACTGGATCTGCCATGTTATATTAATATTGACTTGATTGCAAATTCAAAATGCTACATGGGCCTTTTTTAGCCTCTTGTTTCAAGACCTTTTCTCCATCTCCCCAGTATGCCAATTGAAGATGACAGCAATATTCAAAGTCTAATCTATTGAGCCCAGCTTATCAGTTTACTTCTCCTGAACAGATAAGATGAACTTATTGTTTAAGATAAGTTCTTATATTTCAAGGAATCAATATGAGCTCACTCATACAATTGCATGAAACACCACTTGGCCTGTGGGGACACTCCTGCTATGTCTACTCGTATTGTTTTCATCTCATCCATTTCAATGGTATCCTTACCATTTGCAGACAGCTGATGACACCAGCTACTTATCAGTCTGTTTCTGCTCTTGCTGACAGCTCAGTGTAAATTGTCTAAAAAAGGATGTGCTGGTTTTCTTTGCATGTTGCACCTGCTGGAGAAGTTTAATGCAGCCATACAACACACAGCTACATACAA
The DNA here is from genome assembly GCF_963662255.1 of Cinclus cinclus. Lineage (NCBI taxonomy): Eukaryota > Metazoa > Chordata > Aves > Passeriformes > Cinclidae > Cinclus > Cinclus cinclus. The sequence continues at coordinate 68,531,277 of NC_085046.1, forward strand.
CTACATGGAACATTTAAGTATTGACAGCACATTCAGACTCAAACTCCAAAATGCATTTGTACCCATTCCTTAATTATTTCACAAAATACCAGAAGCTTGGGATGTCCAGGAAGTATTGCTGGCAGAGTATCAGCACAAAACATATGCATCTTAAACACCTATTTTGAAGACTCAGCTAGGACTTAACTGGTACATTTTGTGATAGATCATTACCAGTCATGAATTTCACTTCAAGTCAGTACAACTCCAAACTAAGGATTTTGTTTTTTGGATTTAATTTGAGAGTTTTACTTCTGCGTTCAAGGAGAAAAAGCTGAGTTCTTTTCTCTGGCATAGCAGAAGAATTGTTCTCAAATACCTAGTGAATTATGCCGTTCAAATCCTTTTAAAATCCCAAGGTTTCCATGGTGTCACTAAAAGGAAGGCATCATTAAGAGGAATGTCATTGCTTTTGCATAAACGAGGGTAGAAATTACTTAAAGGAAATTAATTTTTACCATCTTCCATGAGGAGTGAAAAAATCCAAGAAAGTCCTCAATTGAGTGCAATGACTCCAGTCTGTGTCTTTAGCAGTGTCAATTAGAGAAATTATCTTTTAGTTTGCTGGGTTACACCATCCTGCTGCTATTTCTGCTGCAGAGTAGAATGATGCTTTCAGACATGAGTTCCAAAAAAAGAGATGGACGGGATCCAGGTCACACTGAACTTCTATCCACCTAGCACAATCCCCAAATGCCCACTCACCTCAGGAGAGCTGAGTGCACCTCTTTTTCCAGGCTATGAAGGTGTTGGTCCTCTGCAGGTTGGCAGTGAACCTCACAGGTGAGATAACGTAAGGAAAAGTGCCACTCCAGCCCAGGTAGCTGGATTGAGGTTGCACTCAGTAAGCCTCTGTGCCCAGCACAGCTCCTTGTAAAACCCTGTAAATTCATGCCTTTTTTTCTTTTTTTTTTTTTTCCCAAGGATGCCTGGAAGGCATCACTGCTGAAGGCAGTGGCTGTCATGACTAGTTTAATTAGTACTTTTGCACTCTAATTCTCTAATTCCACTAAATTTAGCACCTGTGTCTGCTAATCTACAGTGCAGCTGGAGGACATTTGGATATTGGTAGAAAATGGAAAATAATGGCTCTGGCCTTAGGGACTAAACATTATAATGATGACAGAATTTAGTAAATAGATACTTTTCCCCTCGCAGGAAAAAAAAAAGATATGTTCAAAAATACTGGAAAAAAACAGCATGTTGAATAACTGCATTCCATATGCAGCCACTAGAATACACGGTATTATTGAATCGTTTTTCAGATCAAGTCCCAAGCAGGATTCTACAGAGTGATCCTATTAATTACCACATATTTGTTATCTGGAAGTAAGAACAAGGTAGGTTTTGTATGTGGACTCAGGTGGAAAGCCAAGGTCTTTCAGCCCTCATTATCTTCTCATGCTCTACATAGGGACTGAAAAGTCACTGCCAGTCACTCCTGTGAGCAGGAGGATGGATATGTCCTTTTCCACTACTCTCAGGGAGGACAATAGGGTCAAATAGTTAAATGGGTTTTTTTCACACTCTCTCCAGAGACTCATAAAACTTGTCCTCTTCAGGCCCAAAGGAGCACAAACTCCTAATAGCCTCAGGGGAATTTCAGACAGATTGTCTCTCCCCGGGGTATGAGCCAGATCTTAGTAGCACAGTCCAAGCTGAAGATCCCTGGGTTGTGTTGTGATACTTCTCACCCTTCCTTGAAAAGTGAAGAAGTGAAGAGGAAAAATAATTAAAAGCTGAAAGAGGTTGGCACATTAGCTCTCGAAAAGCACTAGTCTCTCCTCGCTGCATCCTCTCCTCCTGGACCAAGGGAGGAGATGTGGCCACTTTTCTTCCCACAGATTGAAGGCAAAGTGCAAGGACTCTGCATGTTCTTGGGTCTCCTGCTCTTCCATGGGAGCCCTCATCTCACCAAGGAGAGTGGGGGAGGAAGGTAGAGTGGGAGCCCTGCTTCCTTGGGGCTCAGTTTTGAAGATCATTGTGGAATACTCACCATGCCAACATACAAGGGAGGAAGGGTGTCACCTCACTCTGACTTCCAGGTGTTTGGGGAGTTCACTTTATAAGGAACTACAGAAGTAACCTTTTCAGTACAGTCCATAGCTAAGGAATGGGATTTTTTTAATATCTTAGACCTTGGAAAAAAAAATGTGTGTGTGCGTGGACATGCAAAATCAACAAAATAATTCATACTAGCTGGATATTGCAGATGTTTTAGAAAATCAATTTTCCTTAAGATCCTGAAGTCCCACACTGTTCTTACTGTTTGAAGAATGCAGAGGAAAGCACATGCTTTAATGTGCCCCACGCTAGCATGGCTGACTGAAAGGATTAGGGTGGATAGACATGAAACAACCAATGTAAGGTAGTTTTTGTGCACTTGGTGTAGCTCTCTGGAGGCATCCAACTCTCACCTTCAGCTGTAAAAGTATGCTAGGCTCCTACCTTCAGGCATCTGTACTGGATTTAAACTAGATGTTGGAAAGACAAGGGAGATTGGATAATGATCAAAATGCCCTCCACCACCAGAAGTTACAAATGCCAATTGCCTATTGAGGACTTTGAGGTACTTCATGGTACTTTGATGGTACTTTGTCAGCCATAATTTATGCTTTGCTTTATCTACAGCTCTGGAAAACAACTTTTCTCTGTTTGCCGTGGGTTTTTTTGGGGGGGGCTTGTTTTTTTGTTGTTGTTTTCGTTGGTTTGGGGTTTTTTTGTTTGTTTGTTTATTTTGTTTTGTTGTTTCTTTTCAGCAGTGATTCCACTATTCAGAAACACAATGACTACAGGTTTAGGTTCTCTAACTGCAAATTTCAGGTGCAAATTACTTGTAACAATGTGCACAGAAAAATTGTTTCTGCGTTTTCTTTTTTTTTTATTTTTCTTTTTTGAGGAAAAAAAATTACTTGAGGTAAATTCTAGAGGTGTTGGGCTTTTATATATCCCTACAAAATAGATTAGATTCTTCATAGCAAACATGAAAGTCAGTGATACATTAAGTTTTCTGAATTCCAGTAAGGAAAAACAAAATGTCCTGATTGAAATACAATGCACTTTATAAGAAAGAAAGGAAGAAAGAACTTACTGTCACTGCCATTATATGCTGAGCAAGATGAAAATACATCCTTAAGTGGAGACATAGACTTGAAACTCTGTTCAGTGGCCTTGTGTGAAAGCAGACGGTGACCCTGGTGTTTCAAAGAGTCTCAACAAATACCCAGCCTCATTTGTTTAAAATGAGATAATGGAAACCATGGCTCTTAAAACCACAAGGGAAGTTTTCAAAAAAAAAAAAGAGAAAGTACTAAACTGTGGTGGGCAAAATTACAGCACTTTATAAGAAAGTACAAGTGGTTCTGTATGAGGGTAACAGCATGAGTGTTCCCAGATCATTCACTGGGCATAGAAGGTGTTTTAAGGATCTGGACTATTCCTGCAAACACTAAGACTTACCAAATTATTGAGAATATTATTACATTAAGGCTTTTGCAGTCTGGATGTCAGGGAGGGCTGTAAGCTGAGAATTTGATGTGTAAGGAAACTCTTGCAGAATGTATTTACCCAGGGGATACTTTTGAAATGGTTAATAAAATCTGAAACATTCAAGAACGGACTTAAACATTTGAAGCAGAGGCTAAAAATTGGGACACGAAATGTAAAATGTTACACAGTTTCTTCCTCTCTATACCATACAACATCCTGCCTGAAAACTTTGTTGCACACTACTTGTTGTGGCAGGACGAAGGAGGTTCAAAAGTTCAGTAAATATCTAAGTCAAATTCGTGATGGAGTCCTTACACTCCCACTCTGGAAGAGCTTAAATTTCCCAGGATATTGAGTTAGAGTTTAAAAAGGTGTTGCAAGTACTGTGGACTTCATAAAAAAGCAAGTCAGATACCCCTAAAGGAATAAACACATAAATAAAAGAGAGTGAATTCTCTCATTTCCATCAATGATCTGATGGAACACGTTCACCAGAATCCCAGAATCCCTTTCCTTCTGAGGAACTGGAAGTTTCCCATTAAAATGCATACAGAACAGAAGGTTCCCAAATACCCAGATGTTACAGAGTATATGCCTGAGTTCATCTCCTCCTAGAGATTACATGTAACACACAGTATCCAATCAAAATCCGATCAGAGGTTCTCAAAGCTCTTTTGAAGCCTGAGAATGTCACAACATCAATTACACTGGCCGTGCAAGATGTGCTACAGATGTACGGGTGGGATTTCAACCCTGTGCAACTGGTGACTCAGCTTTGCCTGTTTCAGGCCAGCTATCAATTTGCAGAAGGTCACTGAGGTCTATCCCAAAATGTTTTTTCTTCGGCCAAACCAAATGCTGACTGTTTTGAAAAAAGGTGAAGCTGACATTTATATTTTCCATGACAATAGTGGCCAGCCCTTAAAACGGAAGGAGTATAGATGCCTAATATCAGTCACAGCTCAGGACCTCCTTATGCAATGAAAAGTCTGATTTAGAGCTCACTGGAGTTTTAGATAAATTCACTTAAAGAAAATAGCAGCCCCTGAACTTTGTCCAACTCGGACTCTGTTCCTCTTTTTCTGTTTTTAAAAGAAGTCATTATTAGCTTTGTACCATTCCTGCTTTGTCCACTTTTAAGATGGTGAAGAAAAGAAACTTTGTCCTAAATTGTCCTAAAACGTACTATTTGTAATTTGCTTCACTTTTTAATAGAGGCCAATCATTCAGCATTGTTCTGGTTTGCTTGGAGGTTTTGGAGCTGTGGGTATATTTCATTTCCAGCAGAGTGAAAACGTCCTTTACATCTACGTTCACCAGCTGGCTAAAGGTTTGTCCTCAAATCTGAGAATAGTGGAAGGATGTGTTTAAGTATCCAAGAAGAAAGCTTTAAAATAACTGACTCCAGAAGCATTTTCCCATAGCAACATGCTTTTAAAAATAATTGAGGGAGGTTAACAGAGAATTCCTGCATAATTACACAAATACATCTTCATCTTTCACTACGGGCTCTTAAACACAAAAGCATGTTTGAGAAGAGAAGCTGAACAGGGCACCAGCTAATCATCTGCTCCAGGTAGACTTATGAAACTAAGCAGGAGCCAGTGAGGTGCCTGGTCAGGATAACAGTCTGACACTGGATAAGGAGATCATGAGTAGGTCAACACTATGGTGAAATTAGCCTAACAATCTCCCTCCTGCCTAAAGCTGAGGAATTGTGTTACAGCTAATAACCATACAGAGCCTTTTGTCAAAAGCCAAATAACCAGAAACACTTCATCCTTATGGAAAGGAGCTGGAGATAAATGTCCTGCTTTAGATAGCAGTCAGGACAGTTAAGCTGTACAACACAGAGGGCTCTTGCCAAGGTAGGTTTGGGCTCATTGCCTACCTCATTCCAAACAGCCACAAAACTAGTGGAAACCTTTGATGTTCTCCCATGACACCGTCACAAGTAGGAACAATTTGTAACAACTACAATCACCATTACAGACTTTTTACTTTGTAAATGCTAGCTGCTTAAAACTTGTTGCCCAGTTAATGTCTTTCCTGAGGAAGATGGCTGAGCCCCTGGCATGGCTGAAAAGAATGTTTGCCTGACACCAAATAGAGGTTTGCATGCAAGACTCAGCCTCCTCCTTGCTGATTGAGGCCATCAGGCTTTCCTGTTCTGCTGGCCGAGTTGACCAGCTGAGTGGTAGTGGGAAGCAGAGAAAGGCCACAGCAAAAGCTCATGAATAATCCTTTGTTATCTCCTAATTACAAACAGAAATCTTGTATGGATGAAAGTCTAATTTCTTTTTCCAACATCATCCTTCCAGGTTTGTTTCTTCATGCTGTTGTTTACAATCAGCTGTTTTCTTTGGATTTTTTTTAAGCCTGGGGGGGTTTTGTTGCTGTTTCTCAATTTTTTAAGCCAAATCTCTCCAAGCCAGGCATTTATTTCCAGCTGACTCATCCCTTGCAGCATTTCTTCTTGATCCAGGTGTAACATCTCATTCTCTGCTTGCTGTTGGCAGCTTTTCCATCCTATCAAAACTTTTCTAACTGGATGTCTACAGCTGCAAAGGAACTTGAGTTTTCAGACTGTCTTCTGCATTTTCAGACTCCTCAGACTCAGCATCCTCACTGGATAACAGAAGGTAAAAAACGAGGACAAGTCTGCAGTGGGTTATTTGTTGCAGTATACGCGGTATGACTAATTCTCTACCTTTCTTCAGCTAGCTGGGTGTGTGCTGACCAAACATCCTGGCAAGATGCATGTGTCAGCCAGACCCTACTGGCCAGAAGAAAACTAGCTGGAATTTCACCCCTCACTTCAGATGCACCAGGTCCTAGGGCTCTAGTAGTGCAAAATATAGAGTTTATTGGATGAACAAAAGGACCCACCTCTCTCCTTCTCTCCCTTTCTTTTCCTTTTTTTTTTTTTTTTTTTTTTTTTAGTTTATTTCAGGAGTCCAGAGACTCCTTGATTTCAAGCTTTATAAATTCAAGTAAAAAGCACCATTATGATAGAAATGCTTGGCACTTCCAGGGTAGTGGTTAACAGCTCAAGACAACATTGCTAGCATACTGGAAAGTGGGTTTTGACCTTTATGAGGTAAGATATAAATCAGTGGTTATGCCTGAAGGGACAGAGTCTTCCAGACTGACCACACTGCAGAGCTGTATTTGCACAAGCTGGCTTGGCTTCTAGATAATTACAAACTATTTAACTGTAGCAGTGCAAGCCTCTTATCTCTCAAATCTTCAAATGTTTATAGAAAATACCACAAAAATATTAAATAGTGTGTTATGATTTTTTCCCCAACTATTTTTTTCTCTTTTTCTTGATGAAAACCAACATGTTCTTTCCACAACTTGAACTAATTAATGCTCTGATTTCCCTTTTAAGCCTTATGTGTGCTGCTATACTTGGTTTGTATGTAGACAAGAGAGAATATGCTCTTCTTCTTGACATTTTGGAAAGGATTTATCAGGAGAACCATGAGCTGAGCTGCGAGCCACAGGTGCAGGTGTCCACTGTGGATGGGCAGTGGGAGAGTATCAAGGGCTGTGGGAAGGGAAGGGAAGGGAAGGGAAGGGAAGGGAAGGGAAGGGAAGGGAAGGGAAGGGAAGGGAAGGGAAGGGAAGGGAAGGGAAGGGAAGGGAAGGGAAGGGAAGGGAAGGGAAGGGAAGGGAAGGGAAGGGAAGGGAAGGGAAGGGAAGGGAAGGAGAGGAGTTGGAAGGTACCTACAGTGGCCAGCTAATCTAACTGCAATCAGGTCTTGCAGGATGCAAGCATCAGTGAGTGCCAGGTAACAAAAAAAATGGATGGGTGTATATATGTCAACATCATATGGCTACACAACCTGGCTTAATTGAGACTTTGCTCCTTCTCAGCCTCTCCACATATAACATCCAGTTTGGGCCTTCATTGAAGAATAGAAGAAGAGGCTAAAGTCTTTCTGTTGTACCTTGAAAGTAGCTCCCAGCCCAGGTCTGAGCCAAGCATAGACTCAGGGAAAAAAAAACCAAAAACATTTGGATGCTAAGTGAGTCTTAGCTTGCATATACAATACAGGAGCAAGCAGGGAAAGAACTCCCTATCAAGAATGCTTCTTAACCAGGTGTAAAGGGGAGAAACAAATCAAAGGCAAATATTTGATGTGCAAATAAGGTTTTCACCCATTTTTATTAGCTATTCCAGTTAGGGCCTGCAAGATTGGAAAACCTGGTGATTCATACATTTTAGACAATTAGTCTTTGACTCACCATCGTTATGTTTGTTAGGTTACTTTCTGTAGCATATACATGTTCTTGCACAGTTAATCTGCAAGCAAGGTGTAATTTATCTGTCTGAGGACTGCACTCCGAGTCATTGTGTTCCCTCAGGGTGGCCTGATTCCTTTCCTTCAATAATCCTTAAGGAATGTATTAGATGCTGTTTGATTTTGTTTTCACTTTAGAAACTGAGTTATACAGTCAAAGTAATGGTAGACATTTGCATGTAGTCGGTTGTGACTCCTATTATAGGTGAAAATGCACCCATCTTGCTCCTGAAATAAGTATTACTATTTCAGACTCGGTATTTCTGTTAAGAATCTGTCAGCACCCTTAGAGGAGGATGCAGAAAATACATACATATATTTGCACTAAGTGGTTTTTCAACATCAGATATTCTGCTACCATGTTATGACCAAGGGAATGTAAAATGAATGTTGTTAGAGACTTTGGTCTTTTGAAGCAGAAATCTAGCTCAAATCCTGTTTAATTTAATTTAATTGTTCATTTAATTTCATTTATTTAATTCCAGTATTTGAAGTCTGTTTAAAATAAAAATGCCACTGGACTGACTTAATTCCTACTTGATTTCACTGCATTCCATTGAAGTATTCAAACAAGCCATGTCTAAAAATTATATACACTTTAGAACTTGCCTTGTGTAAGCACTCATTAGTTTGTTGCATTGTTTTAATACATAAACACAGACAAAGAGCCCTACATTTAAACACCATGAAGAAGTGAAATTAGGCACTTGTAAGTCAGAAATTACACAAGGTAAAACAGCTTGTGACAGTCTAATTTGGCTTCTCTGTGTGTTCACATGTCTGTGTGTTACATACATACACACATATATAAAGCATATAATACTTGCATATATACAGTGAGAAAAGCCTTTAATTATGTGACTACTTTTTTCATCCACAGAGTGTTTGCTTCATTGAGTGAACAGGATAGACCTGCTTTACATGTGGGTCACCTTACTGGGAAGGCAGTTGTTCCCTGTACAGCACTGCCTTCGTTAATTGTAGAGGCTGGTGAAACACAAGTGAGGTGGGAGACTGGGTGAAGAGTCACTGCTTCTCCAGAAAATTAAATTCATAACTTAGAAAGTCAACTGGCTGGATGCTGACAGGTACAGAGGTATCTGAGAGCCTCCTGAGCTCCCCTCAAGGAAAATTATCAAGATAAGTTTATGCAATTCAAGTTGCTGTTCTGAGTGAACCTCATCTATTTACACTACTGTAAAGCAGGGGGTCCATGTAGGAACTGCTGTGATGTCAAGTTAGAAAGGGAGCTACTTTCTAGCTAGAACATGGTCAGAGTAGGTGGTGGATGTAAATTCTCCTGGTGGCACCAGTGAGAACATCTTGGTACAGGTCGTGAATCTCTGTCTTGTTGTACAGTTACTAAGAGTCCACATCAGTACCATCATCTTCATTTGCCAAATGCATAAACTTATTTTTAAAAAAATAAAGGTAGTATAACAAAGGTTGCTTTCATTAAGTTCAAGCTAACTGACTCTAATTATCCTACCTAGTTTTAATTCTTTATTAATCCAGTGCTTCATCAGCTGCTCCATCACTTTACCTAGGAGTGATCTCAGGGTTCTCTCTCTTCCTCAGAGCACTGCATGATGCTGCTCCAGTTCCATTTGTCTAATTTTGTGAATGCATGCCTTGAGTTGCTGTAATTTGATTTACAAAAACACCGTACAATCACGGTTCCCACCTGCATCTGGGCTTCAAAAATGCAAAATGCTGCACCATACTCTAGAATGTCAAACTGATGCAAGCTACAAGTACCAAAGACATCAAGGTTTTTACCTTAATCTATCTGCCTCTGAGATTGCCAATATGAAAATAAGCTAATAAACCTTCCCCTTGGAGAGACACCATGATAATAAATGCCTTAGTATTTTTGAAACACTTGGATTCTTCAAAGGGGAGAATTATAAGAAGTCCCATGAGGACATTAATCATTAGTTTTTGAGAGCAGGGTGGAAGATAGTACATTAAGTAAGTCATGGGGCTCCATACAAAGCAAGGAGAAAACAAAATATTGAAATGCTTCTCATTAAGACACAGATTCCCAAACGTATTTTAGGTGCTGAAAATCAAGCTTCTTAGGTGAGCATCTCTTGCTTTTTTATTTATTTTTATTTTTAACTGAACAAAGCAGGAGATCTGCAAGAAAAATTGTCAGCAATTATGTAATTATAGGTTGTAGCATAATGCACTATACATTAAAGTTTGCATCAGAATGCACATGCATGAGATCTAGGGCACAAATTCCCCAAGCAATCTTAGTTACAGCATTTACCAATGTCAGATTGCTTGACTTTGCAACACATACAATTTTTTCCAATAAATAGTGTATAAATAATTTCTCTGGTTTTAGGATAATACACAAAGCCATCCACATTCCTTAGTGTGCTCACATCCATAGGAGACAGGATGGGAGCCCTTCTCCTGCTTCATCCCTCCCCATATGGGGTACTTACCTCTACCAGCAGAGTAAATGACACAAATAATTGGTTCTCATCTTCTTTGAATCAGCATCAGAATATTTTTCCAGTGAGTTTCACCAATGTTTGCTGACATCAGAACAATGGTGGAAGTCAGGCATTGTTGGTTCAATCAGGATCATAAGAGAGCACACTGAAATGAGCACAGGTTTTTCTACCTGTTCCCCAGGTGGCTTAGCCCCTTTTACCACTTTCAACTCATTCTTCTTTCTTTTGCTTTATCTTACCTCGCATCCAGCTTTGACAGTACTCGCCTGACCCTCCTGAGCTGAAAAATCCCTTATGGCATTTTGATAAAGCACTGCACATCCGCATCCACCTCCACAGCCAATCCTGTTACAAGAGGAGGGGAGATTAGAGATCTCCTGATCCTTTTCAGCTTGAATTTTCATCTGATTCTATGAATACAGCATGCTTTTCTCCAGTATATAAACAGTCTTCATTCCAATAAGTAAGTTTATTAATCAAACTTTGTACCTAGTAGCTTTAGTTTATTAAGCTGTCATAATTTCACCTCTACAGTACAAGATTCCTGAAGACAAGAAAGGCAACGAAGCATGTATCCCATAAAACAATAAAATATAGCTACGGTTGTTGCTATGGAATGAAGTTGCTGAAAATTCCACATAAACCAGGAATTTATGCCAGGAGTTCTTCAAAGTACCGTGGCTGGCCTTCCAAGAATGTGAAAATGTTAATGCCAAGGCTAAGGGAGCTTGATTTCTTTTTCTTTCCTTTATGTAAACATGATAATATTTCTCTGAGTCCTGTCTGGAAAACCTCTTAAGCTGCAGTGGGTGCCAATAGACAGGATGTTTGTTCTGCAACAGGGCAATTAAACTGCTCCTGTCAGAGTAGGTCATAGTCACCTTCTCTGCTCCTCAACCCCAGTTAATGACCCAGGTCATAATGGTGCACAATTTTTCTAATATAACTCAATGAAGGTGGATAAATCAAACACATTGATTTGTTCTTTTCTTGAATACAGCTTATCTTTTAAACTGCACCTTTTTGTACTTCTGCGAAGGATTACCCCAAATATCCTGTTTCTTCTCCCTCAGGTCAAAGAGGCACTACTGGAGAAAACTTGATCACAAAATGTAGTTCCTCATGAAGCCTTGCTCAGGAGAGAGAGTCTTGATGCTTAGCTTCAGCATTTCTTCATGTGCCTACCACACGTTTGGAATATTCCGCTAAAGCAATTTTAATTTCCTCATTTAAATCAAGAACAGTTTTCACAGGAATATGTAAGAGTATTCCTCTTTTTTGAGAGATTTTTCTTCCCATAACATTTTGCTTCAGTAGTACTTATTTAATCAAAAATTTATTTCTTAGCTGCTAAAAATGTGTTTTCTTTCCTCTTTTGTCTGCAACCTTCTTCTACTCAGAAACAGTCTCTTGAGGATCACTGTTTCAAGGGCAAAACTCCTACTATGTAAAAATATGTAACCCTCCGGAATACGCCACCTTTGAAATTCTTTGGTTCCAAACAAAACTCAGGATGTAGAAGCAGCCCTGAAAAGGTATTTTGAATGAAAATGCTTGATCAGTTTGAGTAAGAGTTGTAACATCTCATTACAGGCTTTTTCACTGTACTGTATTAATTCTCTTTCTACAGATCTACTACACCTACCTGCTCCTCTAAGGGTTCTTTTCCTTCACACTTCCCCCCAGTTTTCAATTCTTTGCTTTCTTCAGTCAAATTTCTCCTTCCTCAGAACTTCAATTTGAGACCTCCATTCATAAAATTCTCTTTCTCTTAACTTTTTGCCCTCTCAGTCCCAAGCCATGATGAGACCTTATCCCCTTTGAGGGAAAAGACAGTGAGTGGTAGTTGGGAGTTTCCAGAAGACCTGTCACAAATGATCACATTGCAGAAGAAATTTAGGTACATTAGGAAGTTGGCAATGAGCTAATTATGAGCTCACAAGAAGCAAGCAGAGAGAAACCAGATCTTTCCATGGGATGAGTACAGAAGTGCTCCTTGGCAAGAATGGGTAACAACAAACACATAAAAAAAAGCGCCAATTCAACAAATAAAACTTAACTAGCAAGAGCATCCCAAGTAATGAGAAATCGTTTGTACGTACATCAGTGGTAAGAGGAAGTCAAAAGCAAGTGGATTACTCATCAGAGAGAGAAAGCTATTGACTAATGCCAGAGAGGGCTCCGACTGCCTCAGGCCATCTTTGCACCAGTGTTGGCTAAAAGAGGTCACTTGTGATCAGGTGACTGATGTAATACACATTAATGACAAGGGAATAAGTCTTCAGCCCACACTGGGGCAGAACCAGTTACTAGAGTACTTAGGTAACATCGTGATGTTCAATCCAACAGTCTGGCTGCACTTTATGCTGGGGTAGTGAAGGAAGTGGCTCAAACATCATTGGAAACACTATTGTTTATATCTGAGAATCCAAGGAATATGGCCAAGAAATAAGCAAACTGATGCCTGTCTTTAAAAGTGTGATTTGAACATAAATAAATAAGCCAAGTTTTCACCCCAGAAAGAATCTAGTAGATATAGATACACAATAGATACACAATTTGTAAACAGGCAGAAGGAAGCAATAGCAAATGCAGCTATTAATATGAACTTGTCAGTTAGAAACTAGGACAATCTGGGCAAATTTCCCTTGGCAATGAGAAGCAGACCGTTATGGAAGAGGGGAGACTGGACTCCACTCATCTGTGCCTTGGTTAGGCTCTATGCACATGCTTACAAGGAAGGGAATTCAGTTTATTTGAAAAATTTGGGCAGGGGGTACAAAAGTCCAGAAACAGCAGTTGTCAGTGTTTTACAAGGAAGAGGGTGGACTATAAATGCAGTTCCAAAGGGGGTGTTTCACTAGCAGCCTTTCGAGGTGGCATTAACTGGGGAGCAACTGCAAACACATCAGAGGATGAAATAAGAATTCAAAATAACCTTAAGAAGCTTCTTGGAAAGCAAAGAAGATGACTGAAAAGCAATGAGAGGAATTGTTTTTGCAGACAGGGTTACTCCCTGCACGCAAAGAGGCTGGGGCATTGCTGCTCTGTACAGGCTGCAGACACCAGCTGAGGAGAGACCAGAGAGCTGTAGACAGTCAGTGGCCAAAGGGACTGCAGGAGAAGCAGAAAAATTGCAGCTGGTGATCTCAAAGAAAACATGGCACAGGGATGTGATAGCAGCCATCAGATGTAAAAGGACACTGCAACACAGAAAGAGGAGACTTCCCTTGGCAGGGACTACCACATTCACATTTCAGCAAGGAATATTCAGAGAGGAGGATGGAGTGTCACCTGGAGAGGCTGTAGGGCCTCTGAAGTACTGAGTGTTCCTCAGAGCAGAACCCAGGGAAGCCCCACAAAAGGAACACAGAGCCACACCAAAGTGATGTAGATGTGAAACCTTTCTGATGTCCTCTGTAAGACAAAGAGCTAAAGGCAGGAAGATCTAAGGCATTAATGGTGTACAGTAATTTGCTAGCAGAGACCAGATCAAGTACATGAAATTCCATCAACAGCTCACTCTTCCATTTGTATTTGGCAATAACACCCATCCTCTTCTAATGCACACAAGCATTTTCTGCTCACTAGCTGTATTCACGTGTACAAGTGTATATTGATCTGTTTTCTCTCCTTCCTTTCTTACAAAGGAAAAAATAACCGCACAGTTCAGTAATGCACGGGCTGAGCTCCACGATGAAAATAGTCTGAGGCACTTACACGCCGAAGTAAATTTAGCTTAACATAAAAATAACCTTCAGAAATTTGAAACGCCTGTTTTACAATTAACGTCAGGTGCTAACAGGATATAATTTTCTTCAAAGTGCGTACCAAAGTGACAGGCTAACTGAAGAGACGCAGGCACGTCTCCTCGCCGCCCTCTAGGTGAGGGCCGCTCTCAGAAATGTTCCCTTAAATTTTCGCTTCTTCCCTTCGAGTCTCGTCCTTTCTTCAGCCACACAGGGTGCTCCTGCGGCTCGGCGGTGCGGTGCGCTCCCGCCCTGCCCGCTGCAGCCGCGCTGCGTTATTAAAGGCACACACACCGTGTAAATAATTGATACAGAGCTAGCGCGCTGCGGAGCCCGAGCGCCTCCTCCTCTTCTTTCCCAGCCCTGCCCGCCCCACCGCCCTACCTGCCCCGGCCCGCCGGAGCTCAGCGCGGCCGCGGGGCGGCGCGAAGCCCCCACAAAGCCGCCCCGCGCCCTCCCCGCCCCGCGGCGCCGTCCCGCCCCCGGCGGCGGTGGGTCCCTGGCTGGGGCCGGGCCGGGCCGGGCCGAGCCGGGCCGGCGGCGCGGCGGGAGCAGGTGCGGCCACCCGGCACCACGGGGGCGGAGCGAGGGGCGGTGGCTCCGGGCCGGCAGGTGGGGGCTGCCGGGATCCGGGCGGGTTCGCCCGTCCGCCCGCCTCTGGAGGTGCGGCCGGCGGCACGGCGCGGCCAGCGGGCTGCTGCGGTAGGCGCACGGCGGCAGCGGTGACCGCGTCCGCAGCCCGGGCCGCGGAGGGGCCGGCGGGACCCCTTGCTGCAGAGCCAGATGTGCGGGACGCGGGGCTGCGAGGGGTCGGCGGGGAGGTGCCGGGGGCTGCCGCCGCCGCTGCTGCCGCGGCCGGGGGGGAGCCCTTAGCTGTGCGGGAAGCGGGGAAGCCGTCTCGAGAACTGTTATTTTCTTCTCCTCCTTCCTTTGCCTTGCCTCTTATCCCTCCTCCCCCTCCTCACCAAAACCGGGAGAAGAGGCGTGTTCGGTGCCTTGCTGCACCGGTTTTGCTTGGTTTGTTGTTGCAGGGCTTGGTTCGCGGGGTGGCCGGCTTTCTTCTTTTTTTTTTTTTTTTCCTTTTCTCTTCCAACCTCCCCGCCTTCTCCCTTCCTCTCCTTTGGCCCATCGCATGCTTGGATCCGGCTGGATCCTTCCTTTTATTTTCGGCCGTGCCTCTCGGAAGGGGGAAGGGAGAGCTGGGATGAGTGCAGCTTGACGCACAGGCGAGGAGCGGGAGGGCACCGCCGGCAGCTGCAGAGGTTCGTGGCCGCAGGGTGCGGGTGAGGAACGGAGACAGCGAGGGGCTCCCTCGGTGCCTCCCCCTTTCTTCGCCCCTGTCCTTCCTCCCCTCCTCCCTCTCTCCCTCCCCCATCCGTCTCCTGCCGGGTCCGGCTGGGAGCGTGTGTGCAATATCTTACGCTGCAAGGTGTGTGTGTGTGTGTGTGCGCGCGAGCGGAGCAGAGGGAGGGAAGGACTCGCGAGGGAGCCGGGACTGCCCCGGCCCCCCCTATGTGAGCCTCCCCGGGCGGCCGGATGGCGATAGACCGACGCCGTGAGGCGGGCGGCGGGGGCCGGCCGCTGCCGGAGGAGAACGGCTCGGTGCCGGGGGCCGTGGGGGGGGGAGCCGCCGCCGCCCCCCCGGGGCCGCCCCCCGCCAACGCCGCCGGGGCCGAGATCCAGGCGGTGCCGGTGCCGCCGCCCGCCGCCGCCTGCAGCCCGCTGCTCCTCGACTACGACGGCTCGGTGCTACCCTTCCTTGGGGGGCTGGGCGGCCGGTACCAGCGGACCCTGGTGCTGCTCACCTGGGTCCCGGCGCTCGTCATCGGCTTCAGCAAGTTCTCGGACTCCTTCCTCCTGGACCAGCCCGACTTCTGGTGCCGGGAGGCGGACGGGCAGGGCAATTGGAGCGGGACCTTGGCGCCGATCCACGCCAACCACAGCGGCAACGGGAGCATCTTCCCCCCGCCAGGGCTGCCCACCCCCGCGGGGGGCAACGCCAGCGAGTGCGGCTGCCGCGAGTGGCACTACCGCATCAGAGCCGGCCTCGTCCAAAACGTCGTGAGCAAGGTGAGAAAGGCGACTTCCCTCGGCCCCCCTCCCTGTCCAGTCCTCGCGGACTCTCTCGGCACACGCTCTTTCCAAGGCAAGGGGAGCCGCTGGACACGATGCGGATCTGTCCTTGCGTGCTGCAGCTGGGTCAGTCAAGTCCCCGTGGGTTAGCCTCCCACCCGGAGAAAGTCAGTCCCGCATTCCCGCAGCCCTTTCCTTCCCGCAGCCCTTTCCTTCCCGCAGCCCTTTCCTTCCCGCAGCCCTTTCCTTCCCGCAGCCCTTTCCTTCCCGCAGCCCTTTCCTTCCCGCAGCCCTTTCCTTCCCGCAGCCCTTTCCTTCCCGCAGCCCTTTCCTTCCCGCTGTGTCACACCAGGTGTCCAGCCTGTGGACTTGTACCCACACGCTGGTTGCAGCACAAAGCTGCAAAGTTATGTCCTGAAACGGGATCCTGTGTGTCTATCTGGGCTCCTGGTACTGTCCTGATGTCTCTAGGTGTCTGTGGGAAAGCTGCTGTAGGCATGTGCCCCAGCTGATGAGGGGAAAGGGTTGCAGAAAGGGCTCCAGCTGATCTTTGTGCAAGTATACTAAAGCAGCCCTACACACCAAAAACCAGGCTGATTTTTGGGGAAGGTGAAGAAATGCTGACTGTTGTGAATAAAATAAGACAAAAGTTCTGAATTCTTCTGGTTTTGTATTTACTATCTTGAAAACTGTTTTGGCACACAGCAGTTAAAGAAATGTCTCACACAAGTTGTTTTACTCCAGAAGCAGAAAGTGCATGCTGCTGTGTTTTGTGTTTCCTCATGTAATGGCTAAAGTGGGAAATTTCTAGTGAAGAGACTGTGCTGCTTTCTGCTCTTGCCTTGTATTTGCTGAGTAGTGCATATAAAAAAGAACATGTTCCCTTTTCACCTGTAAGCTTTTGCTTGTTTCTAATATCAGCCCTGCAAAAGCTCCACAGGCTGCAGATGGGCCTTATTGATATTAACAGGCAGCTGGAGTTCCTGGAAATGTAAAATGAAATGGTTACACCAGGGAAGTAGTTCCCTTAATCTCAAGACCCCCTCCTAAGATCAGCAAAAATTACTTCCTGCCTGGGAGCAGTGTTTAGGCTTAACTGTGTTTGTCTAGTTGGGATAAAGAAACGAGACAACAATCAGATGAACAACATAATTGTGCTTTGGTCAGCCAGCACGCACTTATATTGAATCATTGAAAATCATTTCAGTTTCTCTTTATGTCCCTTGAAAGAGTGTACAACAGGGAAAAAGCAAATCCCTCAGTACTTTGAACCCAGTATGGATTAAAAAGAAGGTAACCTGGCTAAACTCCTTTCATGAGAGGAAACATAGCCACATGTCAGATCTGAATGGTTTGTGATACAGAAATGTGTAAGAAAATTAGACATTTAGGAAGGTCAGATTTTCTTCTTTTTATATCCAGAGACTGGATATTCATACGTTTGGGGGTTTAACACTGAAGCTTTAGCATGAAAAAAGTATCTTGAAATATTTTTTTAGTCTAAACTTTAAAAAAATTTGTTGGAAATGTTTGAATCTTTTGAAGGTCATCGTCAAGTTGGCCACAAAAGGTCAAGGGAGAGTTAGTTTGCTGTCTTGCATGCTTCTTTAGAGATAATAAAAAAAGTGTTCTTTGGAAGAACTTGCGGTAAAGGGCAGATCAATTTTAAGGGATAAACAAACATCTGTGGCCCCTGCTGTCTTGTTTTGTATTAGAAAGAATAATAATCATCTTTTGAGACTACAGGTTTTTCCAGTGTGGATTTTTTGTTTTTATTGTATGCTCACTTCCAGAAACCTGGTATCTTTTTTGCTTTGATTAGTAATCCCATGTAATTATAATTAGATTGTTTTCTCAGGGTCAGGATTCCTCCTTAGTTTGTACTTTGGTTTTGTTTTGGGGGTTTTCTGGGTGGGTGTGCTGCCTGTTTTTTCCTAATGAAGAAAGAGAGGAAAAACCCAGACAGAAGATCATTCTAGCTTGATTTGGACTTCATTTCTTATCAGTCCTCAGGAGCTCCAATACTCTGGGAGCAATTCTTGTAACTGCTGACTCTTCTTGCATGCATTTCATTGTCCTTTGTGAGAAAGAGCTGCTCTGGATGATTTCAAGAGACTGGATGTTCAGATCACCCTTAACTCTCCTCAAAAATACATTTATTTCTGTAATGTATTATGCAATGTTCTCATCTTTCCAAATAGAGTTTTATTAAATCTTAGTCTAATATATGCTCATCTGTGTAGTAGCCAGGGGTTATATTGAAATATCATAAAGAGAGCCAAAAGTATATTAATAAAAAATGTACTTTTGTTTGGCAAGTAAATCCTCTTGTACTTACCTTCAGTGGTCTGAGCTAATAGCCGCTGGATGTTCCATCATTGGTTTGTATTCAGAAACAATGAAACAATTCTGGTTATTTAGCACAAATCTTATTTGATGTGTGTGCATATGAAACATCACTGCTCCCCCCATTCCTCAGGGGCAGGATAACTGTCCTTAGACTGTGTTAAGTTCCACTGTCTCCATAGCCTCTCTTCTAATGGTACACCCTTCATCAGATGCTGTATCCCTTCTGCTATATCAGAAGCTGTCCAGGCTTTCTCAGCCATCCCTTCCCTGGTGCCCATTTTCTCCCAGCCTGTGTCACGCTGGGGATTGATGGAGTGGAGGTCTTGCTATTTCCTCTCAGCCTTGCTCAGTGCTTTGTTTATCCCCACTTCTCTTGCTGGAGCCAGGGGTGGCCTTGCACCTTTCTTGAAGATTGGTACTGCCATGTTAGATGCTGTTGTTATCCTGACCTGCTTGACTGAGTCACTGACAACGGTGCTTTTTATAGTGCTGCCAGTCATTAGAACTGGAAATGGCAATAAAGGACATAGTGCATATTATTTACCACTGCTGAAATACATGTAGTGAAGAGGTCAGATGCATAATTTAACCACAGGGATTCCAGTGGCCATGTTAAATCACCCTTCTGAGCTAATGTCCTGACTTGGCACATAAATCTTGGTCTTTAGCTTGGTTTGTACATAAATATCTTCCCTTGGCACATTTCACTTGCAAGGCTTTATCACTGCTAAATGATTCTTTGAAGATTTTAATCTATTCTTTATCCCAACATCAACATCACCATACTGTTATAAACAGAGTGCACACGTATTTCTTGAGAGGCACATCCTAAACCAACCCTTAGGCAAAATGCTAGTTAAAAAAAAGTCTTTTTAATGGTCCATGTATCATCTCACCAGTGTCCAAATGAAGGATGCTGAGAAACACTCTTTTAATTTTTTTCTGTGGGAAAGCCTGAGATCTCCTTTTAGCCAATTGCAAAGCGGTGCTTCAGGTAAATTATTAGCATTAACACAATGAGCAACATATTGACAACTAAATATATGTAGCCCTGAAGCTTAGCAGGAAGCTGGAGTACGTGCTCAGCAGGGACTTTTCCTAACTCTCTCACTAACTTCTTTAGCGCCTGCATGTTCTGACCATCTGCAAAGCCAGCTGTTATCTTGGGACAATGTTTTCATGGAAGCTCTTAGTTACAGGACTGATGGTTGTTGTTTTTTTCACTCTGTTACTAGGATGACCCATCCTCTGTGTTTGATTGCATTAAGTGGTGGGGTTGTTTGCTGTTCTGCATGCTAATTTGTATAATGGGGACCAAAAGCTGGTGATAGACAAGGACTGGGCTTGATTAAATTTCAGCGGTTGATGGCACATCATCCCTCTGTGTGCACTTGCAACGTTCTAGATCATTCTACCTCTTGGGGTTGGCATAAGAGGGAAGTGGTTAGTTGAAGGCTGCATAATAATCACTTGGAGTAATTATGAAATAATATTTCATGTCTAGTCACAAGGGAATTCCTGTTGTGACTACTTTTATGCTCCAGATGCCTTGTTTTCCTGCAATGCTGTTAGTTTGGCTCTCAACTTCCCACTTGATTTGGGTTGAGTCATCTTCTTTCCAAAGTAACATGGCAATCATTTTACCTATTTGCCAGTGGTTCAAACATTCTCATGCCAATTTGGCTGAGCCTCTAGCAATTTGTCCCTGCCAAAACAAGCAGAGCTGAAGTCAGAGGAGCCAAATGGTTCAGGGGCAAAGATATCTGAACTTGGATTGATTTGATCTGTGACTGGTGCTCTTTGTTCCTGTAAAGGCAGATGTCTGTGCTTAACCAGTCTTCCTTCTCCTTGCTTTTATTGCAGTTCTGGCACTTGTTTGGACACACCTTCATCTGATTCAGCTTGTTAGCCTGATAGAAAACTTCCTCTTAAAAGAATTTTTTTCTTCTTTTCCTGGATATTCTTCTGGGTTAATTGAAGTTAAATTGTTCTGTTCAGTACCATGTGCTTTACTCTGTGGTGTTGTCCCATGGGATTATTTGTGGTATTTGCAAGTAGCCAGAAATGATAAAACAAACAAATTTCTTTGTGATAATAGTGATGATGAATTTGGCACACCCTGCAGAATAATATTTCTTGGGGTAGAGGATAAGTGTACATTTTAAATGGACATTCAGAATATAGTTATTAATTACTTTGAAGGGATCACTCTGACAAGGTCCTTCCCAAAATAAGGATTGTGCCACCCTTATCTGCTCCCATTTGTGCCTGTAATCTCATTTGTTTCTGCATATTCTCCAGTTGGCTGGTCTCTGCAAAGAGACTTTAGAAATGCTGATGCTTCTTTTTTTCCCTGCAACTGACAGGATTTGTCTTATCGATGTTAGTTCCTGGCTGACTGGCTCCTACCCAGTCCCAAATAAATGAAAACCTTGAGTTATTGTACTCACTGTGGTAGTTGGATCAGAAGTGGCAATACTGAAGCTACTACATCACTTTGTTTCCAGTGAACAGATTGAAGGGGGTGTAGGGATCTGCAAGGCAGAGGCTTGCAGTGGGCAGGAAGTCTGTTCTAAATTTCTTTTAGTCAAGGCTTTGGAATGACTCTCAGCTTCTAGTAGGTGCTGAAGGGGTCAACAAGTCCCTGTGGTCAGAGGTATCCAGAAATACTGCTAGACCAGAGCAAATACCTGCTACTATTTTATTTCATGGCTTCCTCAACTATGTGAGAGATCCAGACCTATTTTTTTTTCCCTTCTTCCCTCTCCAAGCTAGCTGATAAAGAGGCAGTGGTTACTGCTCTGAGCCTTCACAAACTTGAAAAATCTTTTTGTTAAGAGGAGACAAAGGGGAGCTGTTGGCTTGTCCCCTGGTGCCTGATTACACACACTGAGCATGGTGACAGAACCTCCCGATTATCAGGGCACAGGTGAGCAACACCCTAAAAGAACAAGGGCAAGTTTCTGGCTGAGTGGCATCAAGGAAGGGGACGGCTGTTTTGGGAACAGCATCTGCAACTTCCCATGTGAAGAGCTGTCCTCTGCCTGCAATCACTAAATAATCTGATGTTTGAACTAACCAAGTATGCTATAACAAGGCTTCTTGTTTAATGAGCCTAGATACTGGTTTTACGTTTTTAGGGGTGTTATATACTAGCCAAAGCCCTTTAAAGCAGTTGGTCCAGAAATTAGAGACTGGATTAAGACCAATACTATCATCAGAATTCAGGTAGTTTTGGTTTTTTTGTCTGGCATGGATTCTTTTTTGCTACAGGAAATGTACATGCACTTCATGTTTATTATCACCCTTAAGATAAAGCATCTCAGTTACAGAAATCTGATTTCAACTTACAATAAATAGTTTGTGGCATTGCTAGAACTAAGAATGATCCTTCAGGAAGGTAATTCCATATTGAAATCTCTTTAAGACATTCTCAGCTTTTCAAGGCTTGCCATCGAGCCTTTCCTATAAGTAATTATTCATGTATATGTCAAACATCTGCCTTTTTTTTTTAACCTCCTGGATGGACGTGATGTTTGAAATGCTTGGGGTTCTGTTTGTTTTTGTTTCCACTCCCTAATACATCCTGTATCTCTGTCACATAATTTAAATATACCGACCCTGCCCATGTTGTGACAGAAATTGCTGGCTGTGGTGAATGTTTACCAGCTGTGCAGGCAGTCTAACCCCAAATTTCTGAAGTGCACTAGCAGTTTTACCTCTCTTCTTACCCTGGCTACAAGACTGCAGTTATAAAAGGTGACTTCGTGTGTTTTTAAAGCATTTGTGAAAGAAAGGAACTGGCACTCAGGAAGGCATGTAATTTGGAGCCAGTTCTGATGGAGACGTTGAGATGAGGCTCACAGGACAGCCAGACTTCAGGGGTTCATTTCTTAATGTAACAGCATCTGGAAAGCACAAGATATATGGTTTTCTTGAACATCAAAATTTTGACCATACTGATGGTGAAAAGTCTTAAATTAAATCCTACCAAATCAGTTCTAGAGAACTGTTAACTTTAGAAAATTATCAAAGTGATACAGTGCTTTTATGTACCTAATCTTTTGTTTTCTCTGTCAATTTGTTCCTGCTTACCTGGCATCCCTGCTCAGGACAGCTATTCTCCCTCCCTCCTTTTCATATTCTTTCCTCTTCCCGCTCTTCAGTGCAGCCAGGCTGGCGCTGGCTTACCCGCAAGTAACTGTGGAATTAATTAGGCTGAGATCTTGCTACAGAACAAAGGACTGGGGTTTGCTGCAGACAATGTGCAGAAGATCAGAGTAGCCTGTTGTAGGAATGTGCTGCAGCTTTGCAACACTGCTGATTGTTCAGTTCTGCCCCGAATTCCAGCAAAACAGCTTCTCTCAGGTTTTGGTCACCTCAACTCAAATGTGTGTTTAGCTCTCATAACGTAATTTATTTTTATTTTTTTTACCAGCTGACTTCTGACAGCAGATGGCTTTGTGTGCCTTCTAAATTCCCTTTTAAAGTCAAAGAAGAAGGAAGGAACCTGAAGGAGGGAGAAAGGAGTTTCAACACCCTTTCAATGCGTGTCATCAGGGTGTGTTGCAGAGGTTTCCAGGCAAACTCCATTTCAGTGTCTGAGCTGCTCAGCACTACTGGAGCTGCATTGGTCCACACCCAGTCTTGGTGCTGGGGAGCCTGCCCCTACACCAGCCTGTAAAAAGTGGCAAGCAACAGGGATTAATGCATGTGTTGAGTTGTTCCTGCTGACCCATGCCATGTCATCCCTGCTGGGAACATGCAATAGGTTTGTAGCTACTGCCCCAAAGGAGGTTATCAGTGCTGCGCTTGGTGTGGCTAGCATGCTTGGGGTGGAACCTCCTGCCTGTTCTGTGAGCTGATGAGGAGACAGTAAATGTGCTGTGAGCCTGATGGGCTGGGTAGGGAAGTTCAGTGTGTAGTACAAGGCTTTGATAACATTTGTTATTTTTTCTTATAATCTGGGAGAGCCCCAATTGCTGGTTGTTACACTGAAAAACAAGAACAAAAGATTAGGTAAGTGGATGTATCCTGATCCTCATTTCTGGGATGCCTATCTAGATTCCCCCAGGAGCAAAGCTATGAGAATCAGGAATGCTGCTTGTGGAATGCAGGGAAGTGGTATGTTTGCTTTCTCCAGCAGCAAGTGATTTATAGTTACCCTTGTGCATTGTTTTCCGAGCAGGGTGGTCTGGTTCCCTAAAAAAGGTTCTTTGCCTCCAGACAGTGGTGGAAGAATTAATTTTGGCCCAAGTACTATCTCCCTGCTACCCTGCAGCACTCTGGAGTTGCCTGTTTTCCTCCTGGCCTTCAGGCCAAAGTCCATGATCATGCAGACAGTGTTGCAATGTGCACCCTAGAAATATGACTAAGGATAGGGACTGTAAATTAAACTGTAAGACCTTTTCCCTGCTGTGTCTTCCACAGCTGTGTAAAACGCTGTCTGCTTGAACAACACAAGCTTGACAGACCAGTTTCACCTTCTGATTTGTGAACCAAGTGGAATATTTTTCTCCCTTCTTCCCTACCCTTAATATTCATTTAGGACTGATTTAATACCAGACCCAGGGGTTATTTCCCCTCTCCTTTTCTTGCCTGAGTTGCAATAGCCATAGTTTGCAAATGATGAGAGGGCAAGGTCATAGCAGCAATAATTGCATGCCAGAGTTAAGGTGTCTGATCTTTTTATCTAAGGTGGCAAGTATTTCTTATGAGGAATTACGTTTTCCTATTACCTACCGCTTCACCCTTCTCAATTTCAGAGTTTTATGCCATGCTTGATACCATGCTTTGGTACTTTTTCCCCTGGATTTAAAAAAATCCAACAAGATAGTAAGCTAGGTGTTGCCATGTTAGCCCTGTCAAGCCTGCACCATATTTTGTGCATGCCTGTTTTGTCAGTCTGAAGAATACTAGTCCACAAAGTGTTAACTTGTTTTTGACAATGAGATGATAGTGAATGTTAATATTTAACTACCATGTTGCAGGGTTTTTTACATGTCTTCTATTTACAGGGCTTAGACCAGTTCAAACTACGAATCTGATAGCTAGTTTTACTCTTTTAGTTTGGTTGTGAAGTCAGTCCCAGCAGCACACACCTTGTCCAGAATAAATGTGGTTGCCAGCTGAAAACTGAGGGATGGTACTCAAATGCCACTTTTCAGTGTGTGTGTCTCAGTCCTAGGGATGGTTGTGGTTGCTCATGGTCTTTTCATGCAGCCAGAGGGAGGCAAACAGCTGCAAGGTCTTACAGCAAAGACTAGATCAAAAATTAGTCACTTCTGTGGCGAAGTCTTCTAATCATGTCAGAATGCATGTAGAAAAGCTACTTAGTTGCAGCACAGAGATGTAAAAAGAGACATTGAAATATGCTGATGCTGCTCTGTGGAAAATTATTAAGATAGTATTATGAATACCGTGCAGGAAAGCTTCAAGCAAGATTTTGTATCTCCCAACTCTTTGATGTTAGATGACACTATGGAGTTGGGAAAAACTATGCAGATCACATCAGCTGAGAAACAAGTTAGTTGACTAATCTGTGGATGGCAAAGGCTGAGAGAGATCTAAATGTCTCAGAATAAAGGGAACTCCTACTGAAAATAAAAGAAGTAGTGATGAAGAAGTGGG
Organism: Cinclus cinclus; assembly: GCF_963662255.1. Classification (NCBI taxonomy): domain Eukaryota; kingdom Metazoa; phylum Chordata; class Aves; order Passeriformes; family Cinclidae; genus Cinclus; species Cinclus cinclus. Next base: position 68,556,384 of record NC_085046.1, read on the forward strand.
TGGTACATGGATGCTACTAAAATTGATTTAATCATGTTGAGTATTCAGAAGATTGTCATATGATTAGCAAATCATATTTTAATTGTTAGCATATTAGCAATTATTATTTACTTAGCAAACTTCTTTCTTCCCTCTCCCTTTGGGGAAAAGAAACAGGTCTGTGATGAAAGCAAGTTTGGGATGAGAAGAGCTAATTGCTCCTGACTAAAGTGTGAAGTTGAAGGGTAGTTAAAATTTTTCAGTTCTGCACTGTCTTGGGGGCATTATCTTGGGATTCTCTTGATGTGCCCAGTGGAGATCTTGGAGGGTCTTTTTTTCTTATGGCATAGACTAAGGAACAATTTAGTGCAGAGCACTAAATTTAAAATCTTTTCCAAGTTAGTTTACTGGCATTGAAATAGAGTCAATATGTGTCCTTTTGCATATTTGAAATTCTGAGCTTGTTTTGTGACTGCAATGTTGCTTGAGCTTTCTCTTCATGCTGGGGATATGTCCCTTAAAGGTGAGACATGACTGAAAGGCTTTAGAAAGGCATTTTATCTGCCTGGGGGGAATGGAGCCACACATATACTGCTTGTGAGCAGGACAGCATCTCCCTGTGGGGCACAGTGGGCACAACCTTACCCTGTAAGCCTCAGCTTAATCTGTGGTAATTAATATAAGAGGCACTCTGCCTCTCCAGTTTCAAGGAGCTTGAGAAAACCTGTGCCTTAAGTTTCCCATTATGATGATAGAGTCAAAGTTTTCACACCAGGAGGAAGAGTTGTTCTGTGTTGGTGTTCACACAGGAATGCATGGCACTGACCCTTTGTGCTTTATTTTTAAGGCTGAAATACCAGACTGAAAAAAATATACACTTGAAAAAATTAATGCAGAAATTACACAGCTAAGACGTGCACATCAGAAAATTGTGGTTTTGAAGGAGATGTATTTCAGCAACTTAAACTGTGTTCAACTTCAGAAACCATTAAGGAAACTTGTGAAGTCCATGGCTATGCAGTCCTGTACTATTTTGTGGGGATGGAAGCTGTTTTCATAGGTTCATATTATGCTGCACAATCTAATTATACCTTTCTTGGAAGACAGCTAAGCACATGTCCCTGGCTTTATGTGCCACCTCCCTCTTTTTCTCACCACTCCTCTCCCTCCCCGTGTCCCCAAAACCTTTGACTCTGTGGTAGTATCAAAAGTAACTTCTTTGCTTTACTTTTCGAATGGTCCATTGCCCAGGTGGTCAGTCATGTCCATAGTCAAAACAATCTGACAATTTCTGTGTAAATGACCTTGTGTTTACTGTGCACAAGTCATTTTTCTGGGCTGCAGATTTTCCTTGCCAGGTGTCTGCTGTGGTCAGAAATGGTTTGCTGGTTTCTGAGAATGAAAAGTACAGCAAATGTTGTTTCCACTGTAAGAAAAACAAATTGGATAAGAAACTGAACCAAAAAAGCCCTGGCATCTGTTGAGTTAGCAAGCTCCAGTATATGAGGATAGGGACCCGAGGTTTGCTAGGAGTGGGAAGAAGGCAGATGTTGAGCTAAAGATCATACCGTGGTACCAGCAACATTTCTCTTGACACCTGAGTAAAAGTTCTTGCAAATCTGGATGATTATAAACCTGCCAAAATACCAGTGTGTACTTGCTCAGTAAAAATTTTGAAGTATTAAGGGTCTAAGCGCTTAGGTACTAGTCAAAGATTTCAGCAAAAACATCCACTTATGATAAAGCTGAACAACGTTAGATGTACTTGGCTTTTAGAGGTCTAGCATCATACAGAGAGGAAGTAGCTTGAAAGTCAGGTGCTGACTGTGTGTTGGGCTGAGGCATTCCACTGTAGGTGTGGTGTAGGTTTACTTGAGTGGCTGTTCAAAGCAAACAAACAACAAAACCTCTTAATAGCTGGTTTGTTGTTTTTCTTGCATGTTGTGTTTTTTAATGACTCTTCTAGTTTCCAGTCCACTTGTGTCTGATTAAAAACATGAGGAAAGTTGTCATTTGGAGAGGTTTGGTTCTGAATGTGGCTGGTAAAAAAAAAAAATAGATAAAACTATGAAATTTTATACCTTCTTCTCATGTCTTCCAGGATTAATTCCATTAGCTTTTTACTCTACTTAATGTTCTTATTTTCAAACAAGATCTTGGTATTTCTACCCAGCTGATTGTACTGATGGTCACAAAAATGCCACGTGTTCTCAAGAACACTTTATTGACACTTAAAATACAGACTGGGAGTACTTTGCCCAGCTATGATCTCAAAGGAGAGGCACCTTTACACTGAACCCCAAAGGTTAAATAGTTTAAATGCTCTCACGTTGCCATGGCTGAGAAGGAGGTACAGAGATGCCTGTGGCACAAACCCCCCCACCTTCAGTTGTTGCAGTTGGGCTGGAGCATCCCTCTGGGATGCTTCTTCTGCAACTTTCCTTGTGTGGTTTTACTGCACACTTATTTTCTGAAAAGTTGAGCATCACGCCACTTTCTGGATCTCATGCTCTTTCTTTAAAATTAAATGCTGCCAGTGTCATTCTTGCTGGGGGCTGAGAAAGGGAGGAGAGGCATTTTGTCCTTCAGTAGTCTAGAGGGACATCTTGGAACAGTGGTGTCCTGTGTCTTTAATTATGAGTGCTACTCAGATTATTCAGTTCTGTGAGGTATATTGTATTAGAACTACTGACTGCTTTGCTTTCCTATTGGTTTTGAGGGTTTTTTTAAGTAGTGCTTGGTCTGCTGACTTGGGGCTTTTCCCCCAGGAATAAGTACCTGGAGACTGTTCTGCCTTTTTAAATGTATATTATATGAAAAACAGAACTGTATTTTTTTATTATTTTCTTCTTTTTTTTTAAGTAACTTTGGTTAAGGTCATTTGGGTTTTTAGGAAAAAAAATTTGATAATATGATGCCTTCATAAATTTAAAGTCTCACTGGATAATGTGTTTGTATAGAAGATGGTTTCTAGTTCTGTGCAGTATAAATTGACAGGGTTTGGTTATAAAAAATGAAACAGGAAGGTGAGGAACAAAGGAAGATGAGACCCAGTATAACTCAGTGATGAAGAATCGATTCTTATTTTCATTTATTGGTCCTAAAATCGTTCCCTAATGAGCAGGCAAGCTGGTGGCTTTTCCCCAGGCAGGGTTTGCTGCTGCTGTGGCATACATGGCATACATCATACGTAGGGGATAGGGCTCCCCAAGTGTGACCTTCACTCAAGAGATTGGGAGGTCATAGGTGGCTTGTGAGGCATCAGGATGGAGAGTGAGAAGGTTGACACAGCAGCCAGGTGCTACCTGGCTGGGGAAGGACCAAGGCTGCAGCTTCATGCCTGGCTTAGGGCCTTCCAAGGCAGCAGCTCTGGTGATCCTCTGGTCTCTTATTGCTAAAACTGCTGCAGAGAGGTGTCACAGCAGAGCTACAATCCACCTGCAGACTGTTTGGGGATGGGGGTGTTTCCTTTCAGAAGCAATCTGGGCATCAAGTATTGGAAGCAGACTGTGAACCCACAGTGTGGGTAGAGGGGGTGTGCCCAGTTCCCTTCTTGTGGGGAACTTCTGTGCCAAGCTCTGGGTTAGTGTTGTACCAGAGAATCTCTCCTGCTTTCTCACTGCCCATTTTTAGGACAGAAAGGTCTGCCTCGCATATCTCACGGTATGGTGGTGAAGGGAGAACCAACCTAATCCTCAACAGGCATCTTACATTTTAGCACTGGCACCACACTGTCGGTGTGCTTAGGTACCACAGACAGTATTATGGCCACTGGAGGGCAAGGGCTTTTGAGACAAGAGCCCTTAATTCAGACAGCTTGTGTTTGTACTTAACATGCAGCAGACTTTACTTTTATAAGTTATAGCAGTGCAAATACTGATTCACTATATGAGCCCTGTTCAGGCTTTCACTCCTTGTAAAGAAGTTAAATGATGGTTACTATTTGGGTGGCTTACCTTCTGCCAGCTGTCTTCCCAGGCATCCCATGTTTTAAATAGTCCTCCATCTCGCCATGAATTATAGTGAGTCACAGCATGGGAGGTGACTCATTGATACCAGTTAAACATTAGGCTCCTGAAGGTGTGACTCCTTCAGCTTTGACCAAAATACGGTGTCACAACATGAAAAAATGCTTCCAATATATTGCACATCTGCATAGGTGGCAAATTCTCTATGTTGCTGTACTGCTATAAAAAAGTTTTGTTCTTTAATGTTCCTTTTCCACCAGCATATTTTAAATATAGTTATTTTTGGCTTGGCATAACAATACAGTTCTTATTGTTTAGCAAGTCACTTTATCTGCTATCTTTCTTGTATTGGGAGGATGGATGGAGGACAGAAAGACATACAAAAGCCAGGCACACACAGAGAAATCCCAGGGAAACTTTAGAAGCATTCTTTCTTCAGGCTTGGCACTGTCAACTCCCAAGTGAAATACCAGGGGATTCAGCCAGAGCAGTTATGGGATTTAATGGTTTCCCTGCTTGTAACAGATTAATCTACCTTTTGCAAGAGATGGTAGAGGATTACTGTCCAGTGTCCAGCCAAAACAATCTCCCAGTGCAGATTGACTTGGAGTGCCACTTGAACTGTTGTCAGCTCTGCCCACCTGACAGTTTTGCTCTGCAGGGCCGTGGGAATTTGTCACTCCTTTCTCCTTGGAGCAAATCCAGAGTGTCATCTTTGCAAGATGAAAGTAATGGTGTTTGGGGCAGGACCTGCCACAGCTCTGGGCACAGCTGTGCCATGTGGGCATGTGTCAGCTCTGTTCTGCTCTGCTGAGCCCTGGTATATGTTAGGGGAGAGACAGAACTGATGTTGTATCAAGGTTCCTGCTTTATTTCTAGCTCTTCAAAGCTGAGGCTTTTCCATGGAGAAGGGAAGGGGGAACACAGGTCTCCGGCAAAATCTCTGTGCTTTCAGCATGACAAAGCTTTGCTGGCTTGCTTTGCTGCTGTGTTAAGATATGTGGGGATGATATACTCGCTATTAAATCTGTATTTTGTCCTATTAATGTCATCTTTACCTGAGGCTGCTTTTGACTCCAGCATCCATTTTTTTTTCTCTCTCCTTATTGTCATCACCCTTTGCAAACTGAATGCCCTGGTTGCACCTACCACTGTTCTGCCAAATTTATTTTGGCTAACTGCTTCATGGTGACCACTCTCTGGTTTATGACAGCTGCCAGAGAAGAAACCAGAATATAATTCAGTTCTTAGTACTGAGCAAGTAATCTGGGGTCATGGCAGATTCTCCAGAATTGTGTGTTGAAGCAACTGTTGATATATTTCACTAGTGGTGTATGTACAAGTTTGGAGGGTTTTGCAGAAGGAGATATTTTGGGAAGGTTGGGGCCTGCCTTGGTGTGTCAAGAGTCTGCCTGTGTGGGCTTGGGGGATCAGCTCTGATTTCTGCTGGCCAGCAGTGAGCGTTTAACAGAGGGCAGGAAAGGGACAGATGCAGGGTTTGCAAGGAAATACATGTTTTTATTTTCAGAGCAGCTGGGGAGTTGGACAATAGCCTCAAAACCAAACAAACAAAGGATGACTTGCAGATAAGTTATCGACAGGAGTGGGTGTGTTTTGGGCACCACTGAAGGACAAGCTGATAGAGTGACTTTTCTCCTGCTTTTAAACTCTTGTTCTCTGTGCCAGTGTGCCAGGGGGGGTTGACATCTGTTGTCCTGGGCTGGAATTTCATAACAGCCCTTCATGAGATTTTGGCTTTTCCAGCCACGAGCCTTTGCCTGAGTGTAATCTGGTACTGCACGTTCCCTGCCTGGGGCTTGCGTGAGGGCTGGCTATCACTGGCTAGCTACAGCAAGCTGTGAAAATGGAAAGGCACCAGGATATCTCCTTTTCCTTTTTGCACTTGGAGGACACTACTGTTCCTCTGACATCAATTGATATAAAAATGAATGATTGAATTTTTAAATCTGCTCTTGTCTAAAAAGAAATCCTTTTAATAAACTCGATTTTTTTTAATCTACGAACAAAAATTATTTCTCAGATTTAAGCAGCATATGCATCTTCTGGATTGCGAAAATGAACCTGGAGCATTTCAGAGGCTGCCTCTGCCTCAGAGGTATCTTCTGACTTTCATTTTGTTTGCAACTTGTCTGGGCAGGTATTTTTGTTTGCTAGCTAGAGATTGGTTCCAGAATTGCTAGTATTAGTAATTGCATTTCCTCTACTTGCTTCTGAAAAGTCAACATTTTTGGAGAGCAATCCACAGTTTCTTGCTGAGTTCTTTGCTGCAAATTATTCATAGCTATTTGGTGGAAAAAACCTTTGTTATACTACTTGTTTATGGTTCTTTAGTGCCTCCAGTCTGTAAGGTGGAAGATGAAACATACGTGTCCCAACTTTTGCAGATCAGTGCAGTGAGTAAGTCTAAATACATTTAGCTTAAACAAAAACCTGACCCTGAGTGCTGGCACATTTATTTCAGCCACAAAATTGCTATATCTCTTGGTGAGATGGTATATTGTTGTGAGGACATCGATGGTGTTGGACCAGAGGTCTGAGTTTTGCCTTGTTTGTGGAAGGGCTGTGCATCATGGAAATGCTTAAAAGTGCAGTGCACTTAATTGAACTCTTTTGAGGGAAGTTTTTTTTTTTGAAGTTACATCTGACTTTTAAAAATAAATCAGGTATTTTTACTTTGTGATTTTGGCTATGAAACTTCAATAGCTAGTGTCAGAAGGGCTGCTACTATTACATTACACGCAAACGACCATTTATTCTGCAAAGTTTCAATTCTGGAGTATCTGACTCTCCAAAGTTAGCTGTACTTATTTGTCATGAGAAGTGTGTGGCTGCCATTATCATCAATATTTGAACACTTCACAAACCACGAACAAACATATCCTCTTACATTTATTCAAGGGTATAATAGTAACCATCCACACTTTACACATAAGAAAGATTACATTACATGTCTGAGGGCAATGAGGATGTTGGACTAAAGCCAGGAATGCAGCCTGGTTCTTCTGATTTCCTCTGCCTCAGAGGAAAATGGCTTGGAGTTTAGGGAAGCCTTACTAGAAACCTTGCTGTTCCTATCTTTCCCCTGGGAATGAGGCAGTGCCCTAGTGGCAGGTTGCCTGAAATGGTCCATTTCCCCTTTCTTTGGACAGAAAGGTTAATTTCAGTGCTAGCATAGATTTATTGTGGAGGTTCAAATCCTGTCCTGTCTCTGAGCTGTAGAAAGTCACTGGGGGGGCTGCTGTCCCAAGAAGTTGTATGGCTGCACTGGGACTTCCAGCTGCTCTGGAAATGGCTCCATGCCAAGACTTGTCCTGACAAGCTGTGCCTTTATTCAGTCATCATCTTCTTTCTACCACCTAGGGAAATCAAGATGCTTTTCTGAAAGCGAAAGAAACTCTCACACTGTGAGAGCTTGGACCAAATGGCCATTGGGGTCTGTGGCAAAGGAGCTACTTTCCCCCATGTTTCCAAGCAGCCCTGAGGAGATTAATTGGGGAACTTGCTCTTAAATTGTCAGGTTGCTGCTGATGGGGTTTCACAGGGCTCTGGTAATAGATGTCAGGGGCTGGGACGGTGAGCTGCTCCACCAGCAGCAGTGGTACTGCTGGCGCCTGATGGAGATTTCCCCTTAGACTAACCTCCTGGAGGTCTGGAGAAGGTGACCCTTAAGTGCTGGATATTGTCATTTTACAATTAAGGATCTGATAAAACTCACTGAGGTGAATGAGTCTTTGCTTTGCTTCTTGGGGTCTGGGGTTTCACTTGAGGGGGAAAGCTTTCCTCTGCCATTTACTTTCACATGTGCTAGGATTGACATTTGGAAGAAGCTCTACACTGTCTTAGTATGTTTAAACACATCTGAGATATTAATCTATTTCAATTTATCTGTCTCTTTTATTTCTTTCAGTGGGATCTTGTTTGTGATTCTGCCTGGAAAGTCCACATTGCTAAGTTCTCCCTGCTTGTAGGATTAATCTTTGGTCACTTGATAACAGGATGTATAGCTGACTGGTAAGTGAAAAATCATTTAATGCAATGTAACTATTAATAAATAACAGTATTAAATATTGTTTTGATTGCCTTCTACTTTATGTTCATTAGGAACCTTTACATAATGATTTTTAAGGTTCTGAAAGAACCATGATGGACAAACAGTGTAAGGTGTGTTAATTGGACCTGAGTAATTTATATCAAGTTAAGTAGCACAATTTGATACTTGGCTTACTTGTTTCCCACTGACACAATTTATTGCAGCTGTAAAGCTAGTATTGAACTAAGTATTTTCTAATTATACAAATGAAGCCTTATTTTGGGGCTGGTTTTTGTTTGCTTAACCAAGCGGGAGGACCAAAAGAAATGGGAAGTGGCATTGATTTCACTGAATACATGACTAATGTAATGTCAACCCTGCGCTTACACAGTGCCTTCTGGTGAGTCGAAGGCTGTTTTTTGCAAACCTTTCAATTGTTCTTTTTTTAAAGCTTTTGTTAGGAAACATTGTGATGTAGTGTCAAGGATTTGCTGACCTATGTGCTATTAGGATTGGAGTATTAAACTTAAAAAGAGTAGATCACAATTCCTTGAATTGAGGCAGTTAAAACATTGTTGGATACCCCAATGATGCTGAGGGTTCAACTTTAATTTAAAAAGATGGCCTTGTAGTACAGAAGGGGGGGGGGAAATATTACATGGATGACTCAAGTGATTTCTGTGAAAACTTGAAGCATCTGAAACAATAGCTCTATAATGCTGCCCCTGTCACTTTAGTGCCTTCCAGCACAGTTGCCAGCACTGGCACTTTTAATAGCCCCAAGTTAACTCTTTGCCATTCATTAAAACAGGAAAAGAAGAAGAGTTGCCTATTAGGGAAATCTTATAAAATGTCAGCAACTCTCCAGTCTATTGGGAGAGAAAAGGACCCCTGCAGCTCTGTAGTAATTTGGATCAAACATTCCTAGCAAAATCACATCTTAATTCCTGAATAGTCACTGAAATTTTTTTTGGGCAAGAGACGAATCATGACTTTTCAGTGAAGCAGGGGACATGCATGAAATACAGTTGAATTTGATTAAAATACCACAGTAAAATGGGGCTCTAAGAATCCATAGAAAATATAGAGGGGAAATGTATGAGGGATCTTGCTTGGCTTTCCTAAAATGGAATCAGTGTGAAGAAAGCAGACTTATTACCAAGTTAGGAAAGTGCTGCTATAATTGACAAATAAGCCACAAATAAGTGAACAACTTGTTGCCTAAGGCACTGGCTTTGAGAGAGAACTGCAGTAAGCAGATTTAATAGCTCTCTGCCACTAAAAGGAGCATCCTGAGCTTCCATCCATTTCTGTCCCCAGTGTGTACTTTGCGCTGCCACATGAGTTTCTTGGACTCCCCCTGCAAGCTGCTTAGCTGAGCTAATGCAGCATGAAATTACCCTGATTTTCAAATATCTAGAAATGTCTAGTGAATTTAGGAGAACTGGTTTCTAGCTGTGGTACAAAGGAGAAAAAGGGTAATTTGTTGGCTGGAGGGAACAGTGACCCTTTTGTGGATGACTAGAATGGACATGGACTGCTGCCACTGAAGTTGGTCCTCATACTCCTGTTTGGTCCACATTGCCAGCTGATGCACCTGACACAGCAGGACTCCTGTGCTCAATTGTTTCTTTTTTTTTTTTTACCATTTAGCAGTAGCATTCGGGGCTGGTAAAAGAAGACATAAATGGAAATTACTTTGCTATTTAATCACAGCTTGCATTTCGGCTAAGCTGTGGGGTTGTGTAGAGAGATGGATACAAAGGGGTTGTATGGATTGTATCTGGTAGAAAGAGAAAATGAAGGAAACATGTCAGTCCTAAGCAAGAGCCAGGGAGATAAAACAGAGTAATGCATAAAAAGTGTTATAAAAATTAAAAATCTGTTTTCATTTCTCTTATATACACCACTCTCCAGTTCAGATAATTAGAAGATGCTTTGGGGTTTTTGTGCCATTAGGGGCTTTGCTTTTCCTCTTTGAAAGAATCTTTTAAAGCTGAATGAGGTAAGGCATAGAGTGTATTAAGGCAATTTGCTAAGTAAACTGAGTGCTCCATCTTCAAAACACAGTAGGTGTGCACACTGGGACAGGTCTGTGTGGAAAATCTACAGGACGAAGGTCTGCAAACATGCTTGGCTGTGGGAAGACCAGCTGTGTCCAATGCCTGAATAAGTTCCTTGTTCCACAGGCAGAGAATGCTGTTGGCAATCCTACCTGCTCTGGACAGAGCCTGTTGAGGTTTGTGTGGAAGGTTTCCTCCTGGATCAGGTGGGCATGGTGTTCATGTAGCACCAAGACAGTAGATCTGTACCTGTCATTGCCCTGTAGTGACCCTGCTTTGCACCTGCACTGATGCTTTTTGGAGCCTTTGAGTCAGTTCCAGTCCCAAAAGCAAGAAAGATCCTGAAGAGAAGGGCATGGGAAGAGCAATTTGATCAGCTGCAAGAGTAAAGCTTGGTTATCTCAGGGTGGCAAGGTAGTAGGAGTATGGGAAGAGTAGGTTCTGTCCTCAGCCCATTCACTGTCCCCCTGTGGTGCAACTCTGACATTAGGAATATCTTTTCGATGTATTTGTTTATCATACTGTGTGGGGGCTGCAGATTCTTCAAAAGCCTGGGGTTGCTTGTATCCCTGGTTATTTACCTGTGCAGGCAGCATTTAGCATTTGATCTAGATAATAGGATGCAGTGTAGGCTGAAACTTCTGTGATACAGTAATCTCTCTCTGAAACAGTTTGGATGGCAGCAGATAGCATCCTGGGGCTGTTTTGCCAGGGAAATTGTGTATGGTTTAATTTCTCACAAGTGTTTCCATGTACTATTAGACAGATAATGCTGTCTGCATATAAACGGTACTTTTTAATGCTCTAAGACACAATCCTGTCAAAACACTGCTGGATCACCAAATACATGGCTGATAGCTGCCCTGGAGCTTTGTTTTCTGAGAAGTGTGCTGCATGCCTTGGTGAAGAAGATGACTAGTTTTGTGTTTGCGAGGAAATGCCTCTTACCAGATGGTTTATCTGGTCTCGGTTAGTTTTTACAGGCTCAGGAGGCTCTTGAATTTTCTGATTTTTTTCATTAGCAGCAACCATTCATTTGTGTAAGTTGTATAGTGGTAGAAGAAATACTGTGTCCTAATGATGGATAACCTTGAGTACAGAGGGTGGGAGGAGGGGAGGAAGGAAACTGAAGTATGCTAAGCATGAGGTCTTTTTCAATCAACATTAGGGAATGGCAGGTCAGACTTGTGATGAGAATTAAGTTCCTAATTCTGAGTGTTTGCATAATGCCTTTCATCTGCAAAACACTTCCACAAATATTAATTGGTATGAATTACAGCTTGGCATAACAAAAATGGGGCTGCAACAGTCTGTGCAGATAGCTGATAACACAATGTTCATAGGCTTTTTTTTCTGTTTACAAGGTTTCACATGAGGTATTTCCCCTCCCTGTCTAAGTGCTGTATTCCATAAATACAAAATCGGAAGCACAGGCAGCAGTCACTGTTCCTATGTCCAGTGTGTGCCCAGTGTGTTGTGCATTGCAGAGTCAGTAATATTTTGTTCCCACCCTCAGCCCCACTGCAGCTCATCTTCCAGTGGCCTGTGCTTTTGTACACTGATGGAGAGCACCTGCTTTGACCTTGCTTTCTTCAGCTTGTATGTTGGTTCTCTTTTGAAAGCTTTGAATGGCTAAGGCAAACAAGTTCAGTCTTTGAGAGGCCTCCCAGGTGATACTATAGCTGAAAATAATAATAAGTCTCTTTTCATGCAAGGAGCCATGACAACACTTTCTTACGTGTGACTTTGAAAAAGCCTGAATGATGACTGGTGCACTCTTTCAGTTTCCAAAAATGTAAAAACTTATAACGATATCTCCTTTCCAGCCCTTCACTCCCTATTTTAAGTTCTGCAAAATGCAAAGTTTTAATTGTGAATGCATATGTATAATGTATTTTATAACTGCTGCTGACAATCTGCTGAAATAATTGAATAGAAATGCTACAGCATGTGAAACCGGACTAAGTTGTGAGATTTAAATGCTCTTTATTGTGCTGACATTCAACCTGATGGCTGGCTTACAGCTGACAGTCTGCTTTGAATGGGTCTGTGAAAGCTGCCTACGAAAAGCAAGTTCATGTATTCTTTGCGAAAATGGCATATGGAGCTGACTAAAAGGGATCCTCAGTTCCACTGGAAAACTTGTGGGAGTTGACACGTTGAAAAATTTTGGAAATCTCCACATAATGATCCAATTCTTGCTTAAAAATAACCATGTGCTCTGGTGCTTCATATCATTCTCCTTGCACAGAAAGAGGGGAGAGAAAGGGGAATTATGAAGACTAAACATATGAATAAGAGATGTTAAAAATCTTATGTTCCTTGGACTTGAAAGAGCCAAACTCTGCAGTGGCTGACCCCACTGGTATAACTCTTCCTCCTTGTTAGCTCTGTACCAATACGTGCAGTTGCAGGTTGCAACTGCAAAATAGGGCTGCAAGTCCTCTGCCCCTGTTACCTGTAACGATTTTTGAAGTGGTTTATTCCTCACCCTACCCTCCAGTCAGGCTGGTTTTGTGGATCTCTCCAACTGCTATGGGGATGCAAGGTGGAGGGCCTTGGAGCTCACAATTTTCCTGTCAGTGTTATTATCAACTCTCTAAGGCTCAGCAAAGTGACCTGAGCCCTGTTTTGTGCTCAGTCCATTTTTATTAGGCTCAACAAATGAGACCAAGAAAAGTAGTTTGCTGAGCTGGCTGCTCTTGTAGATGAGACTGAAAAGCACATGTCTCTTGGAAAGAGGAGACCTCTGCAGCTAAAAATACATTATGCCATGTAGTATATAATGCCATGTATCCTCCTGTGCTACTACAGAAAGCTCTGAGAAGTTGATTTTCAACTCCTAGGGACTTATTTATGGCCTTACAGTAGTTCTTAGATGCTTCCTTGTTTACCTTTGTTGTTTTGAAAATGCTGGTTGAAACAAGCCCCAATACAATGTGCTGTCTCTGCTTAATCCCTTCTGAGATGGACTTGTCAATGCTAAGCTGGCAGAGAAATCTGGGATTTAGTAAGAAAAAAAAGAGAGAAGAATAGAACAAACATTAAAAATGGATGGCAATATTTGGAAGGGATTGCCTGACTTGTTCCCCTTTGCCAGTTTTAATGATCCAGCGTTATGTCCATCCTGGCTTTTAACACTGTTTCTCCATGCTTTCTTACTTTTAGGGTTGGTCGACGGCCTGTACTGCTCTTTTCTGTCATATTCATTTTGATATTTGGACTGACTGTGGCACTCTCAGTGAATGTGACTATGTTCAGCACACTCAGGTTTTTCGAGGGATTTTGCCTGGCTGGAATAGTCCTCTCCCTGTACGCACTGCGTGAGTATCCCTTCATCACCATACAAATGTGCTTTTATCGAGTATGTGGTTTGCTGTTCTCTGCCTTCCTGCTTTTGTTCAAACAGATCAAACCAGGATCATATTGATTGCAAAAGCTTTAGCCTGAATTTTGGTAAGGAGGATTTTGAAGCTGTGTCTTTAGGTTACTACAAAGTAGCCTGTGAAGCTGTCTAAGAATTAATTTCAAAAGGTGGCTTGGGTTTGTCTTTTGTTTTTTTTCTATACCTAGAAGTTACCTCTTCATAGTCATAACATGTAATGGGAATAGATTTCACCCTCCAATATTGAGCTCAGTGGGAGATTTACCACTTTGGCTGCCTCTAGCAGTTTGGCATTTTTTCAGAACTTCCTCTATTAATTGCAGAAATATCCTGTGTCCCCTACCTTAGGATTGTGAAGTTACAGCAAAAATATACTAGAAGATCCTGAAGTCCTTTTATCAACTCTTTTTATTTTTTGCTTGGGTAATTTTGGGTTTTTGGCTGGGTATTGTTGTTATCTGTTTCATGGGGGGGGGGGGGTGTGGAAATCTCAGAGAATCTTGAGGGAAAGCTTGTAAGAAATACCTACATGCTCCCATATGGGGTGGCTACTAAACTTGGAGCCAGAGCACTTTAAAACCCCCTCTGGAGTCCTTGCCTTTGGAGGGTATACCCACGATGCTACTAGCCTAATCTGTGTCCCTTGGATATGTTCCAGAGAGCATCTTCTGCTTCCTTGGCTGTTTGTAATTAACAGATAGCACCACACCAACCTAAGAAAACACAAAATTTCCTCCTCTTTATTATGGCTCTGGAAAAGTATTATCTAATTATATCCCTGAAGTTGCTGTACAGATCTTTATAAAATTTTATTTACTTCCTATTGCAGATGGTATCTAACCCATCAAGATTTAGCACAGTATCCTTACTTTGCACAGAATATTTTGTAGTATGGAATTCAACAGTTTTTGTTTTATTTCTGGTCTGTGCCAAGGGAAAAGAAGCCTAACTGCAACAGACAAGAGTTTGCTCTGTATTGCACTTTGTTGTTATACCTGATATGGTACCCAAGATCCAAAAGTTTTAAATTCTCATGTATTTATCTTTGCTCATGTAATCTCTAGTGAGAATCTTTCATGAAAATCTTGAAGACATTGCACTTTTATTGGGAAAATAATTTAGCTTATGTGGTTCCCGTGAGAGGGGGCTTCAGTGATAACCAATGTGATGTCCTGCTGGATAACAGGCCTGTCAGGATTGTTAACAGCCCAGTTGCAGCATATTAGTTTTTCTTACTTGATGAGGGGTTTTTTAACTATTATGAGATTGCAATTGATTATTTTCATGGGGAAATACCAAGTAAATAGAAGTTTGGTTATGGATGTTTTTAGGATTGGTGTGAAAGAGCGTATATGTTGCTTTAGACCAGACAGTAACTTGTCAGCTCAGGCTTTCATTCAGAAAATGGCATATCCTGGTTGCTTCCTGCACTACTTGGTGCAGAGCAATGATTTGAATCTGGTATTTTATCCCTACTCCCTTTAAAATTCAGGTGTTTGCTATAACCACTGCTGTCTGGATAGACAATGCCTAAACAGAGCTAGTAGGTGTTAGGAGAGAACTGTGTGAAATTAGCTGCAGGCTGAACATCAGCACACTTATGTGGAGGTGAGAAAATGTGAAAGATGCAGCACCTGCGCCTCTGATAAATCTTCTGACCTTCTGTCTTGAGAGATGGGGGGGAGTGGGTTTTTACTATATTAAATAATTTAAACAAAGATGATGTCATCTTGGTGTAGCATACTTGGAGAGAATTAATCCCTGAAGTCTCAAGAGAATGCAAGTTGTAGGGTTTTCTGTTTTGGGGAGGGTTTTGATTTTAGTCCTCATAATGTATAAGGCTTCCTTTCAGTCTTTATGTACCATCTTTTCTGCTGGAATTGGGAAAGTGTGTGGAGTGTTCTTATGATTCATTACCTCTCTTCCCTTTCCCTTAATGGCCTTGATTTCTTCCCTTGGAGATTTGTTGCCCCTGAACTCCCAGCTGGCTGCCCTGAACAGAACAATGGAAAGTGGAAAGTTTGACCTGTTAGTGGCAGCCATTAGCCAAAATTTCCAAAGCTACTGTGCAGAAGAAAACTGCATAGGCTTGCATAGCCTGCAAAGGTAATTAGTCTGCCTCTGGGATCCTTTTACACTGTCTTGAGCTTGCTAGTTGTGCTTGGATTTATGACCTGCCTGAGGGAAACTGTAAATAAAAGTTCAGGATGCTTTGGGAGCGAGAAGAGCACCAAAGTGCTGTCTTTAAAACACAGAGCTGCCAAGATTGAGCTGCCTTCATCCAAACCACACTCTTCTTCGTAGTGTAGTGCTGTTTTTGGAACTGTCTGCCCTAAGGTGCAGAGTGTGCCAGGGATGAGCCCTGCCTTCTGTGGAGGGACAGCAGGGAGCTGCCTGTGCTCCTCTGCAGGCTTTCCTCAGTGCTGTGGTGAGCTTGCTTCTTATGGCCTCCAAGCACAGCCTCTTGCCTGGAGCTGCTCAGGGCTTATCTGAAGGAACCCCCTTGGGATGTTGATTTGTTAAACTGAAAATTCTTCCTGCAGCTGCCGTAGTTTTTGTTGGAAGAGGTGTTTCAGGTGAAATTCTTTAGTGAGGCTGCAGAAAGAGACAGGTTTTGTGCAGGTGATGGTACTTGCTGTGAGGGAGAGAAGCAGAGGAGCAATGAGCTCTTTCAGGGGAGGACTTTCCCTTCCTGGCTGCTGTGGGTCCTTGCATCATCCAGGAGAATGAAAGGCAGCGAATCCTACTCCACTGATCAAACACATGCAGTTTTGAAAGGCTTTTCTTTCATGCTGATGTGGAAGAGGAGGAGCTTTTACTGTCTTCCAGAAGTGTTTTCCTACCTGGAAAGAGGTTTTCCTACCAATCTTCAGTGGGTTCCTGTGCTTCTCAGCAGTTAGCACACAGCTTGTACAGTCAAGGACCAACAAGAATCCTCAAGAAGCTCTTCCCAGGAGGTACAGTGGCTCCCTCCTGATATGCCATATTCAGCAGCAATGTGATGCACAGAGCTGGAGCTGCCCATTGTTATATGCTGGATGGGTCCCCTATTATCCCTGCTTAGCAGATTTCTGCTGCAATGTTGGAAGAGTGTGCTCAGACAGTGGCGAAATCTCCTGTGGAGAGAAATGGTGAAAGGATGCAAAAGAGCGCTCTGGCCATGGTGGTCGGAAGGGCACGTACGACCTGCCCAGCAGCTAAAGGTAGAAGAGAGTGTAGGCTAGGGACTGAAGGAAGGCAGGGGGGAAAGCTGCTTTTTTTTCTATTTCTCAGGGTGCCTTCTGTTTGGTATTTGTTGCTGTGTGCGTGTCCAGAGAGGAAGGAATGGGCATTGTGCCCTTGTTAGCTCAGCACGGATGGATGTACAGCGCCACAGCTTGCTGCCCAGCCAAAGACAGGAGGTTTGACTTTACCCATTGGGGTGGAAAGCCCTAAAATGGCCCTGAAAAGAATTGTCCTTTGGACAAGCTTGAGAGCAAGAGGAAGAGGTGTGGGAGCCCTTAGCAGGGTCATGGGTGCCTGAGTAATGCCTCTGCTGGTATCTGTGGATTTGCAGCAGCAGGCAAGGCATGCCAGACTTACTGCAGATAGCTCTGCTTGCTGTTGCAACTCACGTGGGACCAAGTACACTCAGGAAACGTGGAAGTCATGAGAGAGAGCAAATCTGATTACTTGGAGGGTGGGGGAGCATGTTGCATCTGGGTCACTTTTGTATCACTGGGTCATTGCCTTGGCCCTGATCACAGAGCAGCTTTTTCCTGGGTGCTTGTGGAGAAGGGCAGATGCTGTGGCTGACTCAGCACAGTCACTTCCTTAGGGCTCCTTGCCACCAGCTGACACCAGAGCTCTCATGGCTGAGGGCAGGAGTTCCCCCTTCACCCCCTCTCCTCTCACATGCTGCTGCCCAAGTCAGGCTGGTGCCAGCATCTGGCTGAGCCCTCTGCCAGGCAGGGCACCCACCTTCCCTCTGGAGGCCATCAAGTGTGCCATTGTCAGTGGGGTGTGCCCTCTGATCTTGTCCCCTGTTTGGTTTGGGACATCTACTGAGCACAGTGTCTCTAGTGCTGCCTGAGCCTGGGAGATACGGGGGAGTGGGGGCTCATACTGGGCAGGGCCATTAAATGAATGAAGGGAAAAAAGCCTTCCCTTCCAGCTGTTCTTGTCCTGTGCTGTATCTGTTTCCCTGTCAGGATCCCTGCTTTTGTCACTTTCTGGAGCCAAAGCTAGGACTTTGGTATTAACTAAATTATTTAAGGGGAAGGAGAGGAAGAAGGGAAGAGATATATATTTTTTTTTCTGACAAATGCTCCTGGCAGGTTTAAAGAGCTCCCCATTAAAGTGCTGTATGCTGTTGCTAATGACTGTACCTGAGCTCAGGCAACACAACCCATAGTAAGGATTTGCACACAACTGCAGGCTGTTCAGCAGTTTCATGGGTGACTGAGCTACAGATTATGCTGCAAAATTAGAAAGTCTAGACTTGAATGAACTGGTAAATAAGCTCTGGAAATAGGTTTGCTGGAAAAAAGATGACATCTCAGCTTGGAGCAAGGCAGCAGGGGTGTCCCTCGGATGCACAGTAGCAGAAGGAGTGGGCATGTTCCTCCTCTTACACTGTTGGGAGAAAAAAAGGTAGAAATATTGTTGAAAATCATAGGCTGTGTTTCAAAAGCCTGTGGAAGCTTGGAAAAAGCTTTCAGACCAGTTAGGATGTCCAGCTGTGATGTATCTTTCTCATTTATAGCTAGGTCAGTGTAACCTGTTAATCCTGTAAATTACACAGGCAGAGATCTGAGAGGCTAAATGTGGCTTCTTAAGATTTTTCTTTTTTTTTTAAATATGTGTCCTGGAAAGCTAGAGTAGAGTGCTAGAAAGTTTGCTGCTGACTGAAGGAGGAACAAGTACCAAAATGGAGCACCTCTGAGTGTTGAGCTGTAATGATGTCAGATTTGTAAAACAATTTTTCTTCCAGTCAGGTATTAATAGAAAGGGTGAGATTTCTCCTTTTTTCTTTTCCTTCTTTGTTTTTCAAAAGTGTATAGGCTCTGAAATCCTGAAGATTCCAAGGTTATAATAGATTTCATTCTCCATTTTCCTCTTGTGACTTCAGTAGCAAGCATGGCCTTGGCAAGGCAGGTGAAGCACTGGAAACAGCAGGCTCTGAAACTATTTTGTGTAATCCGAACTGGCTCAATAAATAACCCTGCAAAGCATTCCCGAATTGAAGGAAGTGGAAAACATCTGATACTTTTCCAGTGCACTGACATGTGAGTTAGCTCTGCAGTAACGTGCAGTTCTCTCCCCTGACAGGTCTGTGATAAGATCAAGGTTGTTAAGCCACCTACCTTCTGTTTATGTAACCAGCCTTCCTTTGTCTGAGTCACTTGATGCAGATCTGGTAGGAGTGATCACAGAGGGATCCACTGAACAAAAAAAAAATCTTAACTGGCTCACCTCAAAGTGACCATTAATTGTTAAATGATACAGAACTGCTTTGCTTATAGAGCCACCACAGGCTGTTCTCTCACTGAGCCAGGGTATGATTTTCTGGAAACAGCACTGCTACAATTTTCAATAGCTTTGTAGGAGAACTGTTGAAAAAAAAATAATATGCAGTAGGAGCTCTCCAGCTGCTCAAAAAAAGTGCTGTGCTTGCCTTTTATCAAGTGCCTGGGGGTTCAATTTATGCAAGAGTGGAAAAGGTTATTGGAATTGCAGTGTTCTCCTTGTAAGTATAAATCTTCCTTGTTCTACGTTGCTTCCCTCACTACAGTCAAATCACAACTCATATAATAAGTCTGCTTGCCTATTTTTCCTCAGTACTTCTGCTGAATTTACTTTACTTTTCTGATGGTCAGAGTGGATATAGGCCCTTCAAGGGACATAGTGTCTGCCATTAGAGCATGGACCCTCATCTTTATTTTAACCCCTACACAGTATTCTGAAGCAGAGGTGCCCTTGAAGCATTGCAAACACATTGTCCTGAATCCTGGAAAAACTGTACCATTGAAGGCAGCACATTTGAAATTAATTTATACTAAGTCTTCTAGCATGCCAAAGTAGAGTAAATATATTCTCTTTCTAAAGCTCCTTGGAAGGTTAGAAGATGTTTGCTTGATGCAGATATTGCAGCAGAATATAATTTTAATCAATTTTTCCATTTCAATTGCTGAAAATGTTGTGTGCTGTCAATGTGAAAAAAAGCCTAAGGAACTAATTTTATTTGAGGTACTTTTTGTATGACTGGTCAATTGTGAATGCAATTAAGATGGAACACTGCAGTTGTTACACTTGTGATGATGACAGTCAGATGAGATTAGAGTACACTTGCAATTTCCCCAGCTCAGAACACAGCTTGCATTTTTACCATTTAAAGGATCTGTCTTTTAATTGTTCCAGACCAGCTTCAACACCCTGGGTATGCTCAGTCTGCAAAATCTTACCTTCTGTCACACAAATACCTGTAAGTGCTCAGAACTGTAATTACACTTTTAGGGATTTTTTTTTTAATTGGTGGTTTTTTATTCCGAGCAATGTCAAATAGATTCGTAAGTCTCTCACACAGCCAAAAGCTGTGCAGCCACTGAAAGGCAGTGAGAAGGGCTTTCTCTTCCTCTTTCAAATTCCTTTGCATCGTCTCAGCTGCTTATACAACTAATGACTTTAGTCTATAAGGGAGTGTTTAAAATGGATAGTTAAATCCAAAAAAGTTGCCTTTTACTTGCAACTCTTTACCTCAGCTGAAGTGGTGTTATAGCCTCAGTGTAAGACTAAATTGTGAAGTGTCTGTTCCCTCTGCTGGTTTGTTAGGGTTTTCTCCCTCTTGCTGTAAGACAGCTGCTAAATGGCTTTTTCTTGCTACATAGAGCCAAGGTAGTGTTCTGTGCTGTGTAGGGTGGCTGGTAGTAAAAGCTTCCCATAACACATGTGCATGCATCTGTGCAGGCATGTCCAAGTGACTTTGGTTTTTTAAATCTTTTTAATTTTTCCTAGCAGCAAGATATTTTTTTTTTTACAGAGAGTATCAGAGAGAAGTTGTACATGTAAAGCCCATTGTGCTGAAACTGTCAGCTTACTGAGTTTTAGCTGCCCTGTTCCTCATCTTCATCTTGGCACTTGGCAGTACTTGAAAACAGGATGGGCTAGTGTTGGAAATGAGATGAGCAGTGACATTCTCAGGAGCTGCACTTAAGACAGGCAGCATTCAGGGTTGGAATTGTTTTTACCCCACATGCTTCTTCCAGTGAGGACACAGACACATTTTTTTGTGTGTGTGCGTGTGCCAACTTTCTGCTGCAGAAGGAAGGATGCATAGGTTCATAAATCACCTTGGAATGAATAGTGTTTTACTTCCCTTTCCTGCTTATCCCTACAGGTTAGCTTGTCAGGAAAACAAGCCAAGTTATAGTAACAGGATGTGCATAGAGGAAAAGCTGTGTGTATGTAGAAGGTGCATTTAAAAGTTATCTGTAGTGACTTTGAATGTTCAAGTCCAGCAACAAATGTCAGTGCACGAATTCACATAAATATTTATGTGCCTTTCAAGAGGAACCATAATTAAACAAGGCTAGCCAAATTCCCATCCCCAGTCACGCAGACATGACTCCTATTTTCTCACTTACAAATAATATAACCCTGTGGGATTTTTACTAGTTCAAGTTAATTAAATTTCACTCAAAGGATGAAATTTGCAGGCAGTGTTCATTGCAGTAATTCTGAAAGTGTGTATTATTTAGTCAGATACAATAAAAGGTTCACTTTTAATTCTTCATTTTATTTGTTGACAGTGTACAGAATTTAATCATACACACCATATCAGTGCTCATATTTCTTGTTTTTTTCCTTTCTTTTAAAGAAAACTCCCTGATGTAGCGTTGTGAATGAATTTGTTCGTAAGTTATATACTGCAATTACTGATTAACCTAAAAGTATGAGTTATATTTTTGTCTTTTGAGAACATCTGGTCCCTTCTTAAATGACTTGTACAGACACTTATGTAGTTTTTAGAGATAAAGTTTATGTAGTTTTTAGAGACCTAAGTGCTTGCTAATATCTTGGAAACTTTTTTGTTCACGTTCTTTGAATTCTGGTTATAGTATGAATTGTGAGAGAAGAAATCAGTTTACTAAAGTCTAATGAATGATGTGCAAATCTTTGCACTACTCCAGTTTTGGATATGTAAGCTGTATGTCTGCTTTAGTAACCTATACATTCACTCTGGAATCTTTCAAATTTTCTTGCAAAAATTCTTGAATTTAGACTAAAAAAGCCAGATAGTAACCTAGAGAAAAAGGGTATTTGAAGAAGGTTCAGGGGCTTGGAAATACAGCTGTGCCTTGATGAAGTACATGTGCTGAACTGTGGAAGAAAGCATGGTCCAGTACTTGCATCACAAGTTCTGGATCCATGTTCTTGCACCTCTCTGGGTAATGTCCCCAGCTCCTGGATGTTCCAGCATTTCTCTCTAACTGGCTTGTGCTTGGAGGAATTTTTGGCAGGCTAAAAATTCTTGTGGCCTCTCCTTCCAGCTTTCTGCCCTAGTCCCATGGCAGAGACCACCCTCTTGTACAGCGATGCCTCAGCCCTCTCCCTTGCAGTCAGGCATTTAAGTGCCAATACATCTCCATCAGTGACTTAGCTCACATAATCAATGCACTAGTTTAAGGACATACATTTCATTCTGCTCTTGTTTATTCTCTGAGGAGAATGGTCTCTGGCAGAAGCAGCAGGGGAGAGAGCAGTGTTCGCACATGCCTCAGCTGGACTAGGATCTGAGAAGTGCCATGGTGCAGTGGAGGAGGGCAAGCTCTGCTGGAGCACTGTGCACTGTAACCGTGGTTTTGTTAAAAGTACACACTGGAGAACCTGTGTGTCCTGGTACTAAAAAAACAGGTTACTTTATGTCACTCTTTTCCAGACACTTGAGATTAATTCCCTGGAGAAATGAGGAGGGCATTTTCTCTATGAAGCGCTGAGTTCAACAGGTATTTAAGAACTGGAGTTGTTGACCAAAATAAATAAATAGATCCCTGGAGTTTTCTGCTTGATGTGAAACTCCTGTCCAGAAGGAACAAAGTGTCTGCCTGTCAGCTCATTAGGGACTTTTTCTGGTTCCACTGTTGCTTCCACTCAGATTTCAGTCCTGTACTTGTAGGCACTGTAGCTGTCTCCTGGATATGGTGCACTCGATTAAGAGAGTCAGAAGAAAGAAAAGTAACAAAAAAAGTGCAGGAAGCAGAATCAATAATGTGGTGAGGCAAAAAGCAATTTGAGGCAAGAATTTCTTTGAGGAGTTTTTTACTATTATCACAGCAAACAAAAATGGATTGTAGGCAGAAAGGAAAATTAAGAGCAAGTTAAAGATTGTGTAATGCTGGAAGTAGCTTATGTGGTGAAATTGCAACCAATGTTCCTAATAACATCCTTTTTTTTTTTTTTTCCCTTTTATAGCTTTGATTTAAAAATGTTTGATTGGGGTTCTTTGCCTGGAACTTGACTGACTTGTTTTTCAATGCAGAAAGTCAAATCTGTCTTTCTAGGAAGCTTGAGGAAAATTTATTAAAGAGCTTTTGAATTATAGATCCATTAAAATGACTCTGCTTTGAAAGTTAAATAAATAAATAAAACTGTCAGTGTTTGTCATCTGTTAAAAAAAATTGTTTCTCTTGTATCTGTACAGCAGAGAAACCCAATTAGTGAACTCCATTGCTTTGGAATTTGCGCAGGAGAAGCTTTGATTATATCAACCTTGACTATACTCATATGAGTCTTTTCAGATGTCATATGTGAGTTTAGAATAATGAATCAGCCATTGTCCCATTCTGTCCAATCAGTTGTCCCATTCTGCCTATTTTTTTTCTTTAATGTCTGTACTAAGTCTGGAAGAAAATATGCAAAATCCAATCTGCATTTTGCAAACATTTAACCTGATGGATTTAATTTTGTTCAGGAGACAGACTTCGTCCTTTTTGACTGAGGATTGTATTTCAATAAAGAAGCATTCATGCAGGTGCCTTTCCTCCCTTCCTGACCTGTTTTTTTAATGATGATCTTTCCCTGAGGTCAATTGTTTTGTGTGAGTCAAGGGTTAGTAACATATGACAAGCAGAGAAGAATAGCTAATGCATGACCCAAAGAGGGAAAATTAAAAAAAAAGACTATACAGTATTTACCACAGCTGCCTCTTCTCTCATGCTGTGATAAAAGACAGTGTGACAGATATTTTTCTAAAATAAGAAATCTGCTCCAATGCCATGAAGAATAATAGCATCAATTAAAGATTTTGAGTCCTAGTTGTTTTGGAAACAAAAAACTGGCCAGACAAAGCTGGCAACATGTAGTGCTAGCATGTGTGAATGTGAGTAACACTGCTGCCTCAACGCTGTCCTTTGTTGGGATCCTGGCTGGGAGGTTTTTAGTACCAGTGTTGGGCATACCAGTGCTTTTTCCTGCCAGGACAGCTTTGGATTTGACTTCTGACTAGGATACTTCTTTTTTACCTATAATTTCTCTCTCTCCTTGAGGCCGCAGAAGCGTGTCCTGCTTGCCCAGTGCTGCTTGGCTGCCAGCCAGCAGCTGCAGTGTGGTTCTGCCCATGGCAGGGCTGTGCAGGTGGAATACCTCACAGGAATGGGCTTCTGGGAGAAATAACCCACCTGCTTGTCCAAGCAGGACAAGACCTTTTGTTTATGTGTCTAATTCTTTCTGCCCTGATTCTGAGAGTAGTTAAAATCTCAAAATGTCAGTGCAGGAGGAACTGGCTGGAGCTGTTGCCCTGCAGGAGAATCTGACAGCAGCTCAGGGACAGCCTAAGCTGACCTGGCTCTGCTTGTTCTGGGTATGTCCATCCTGACCTGGTTGGTGCTCCCACCTACTGCTGGCCCTACAGTGAACTGATTCAGCAGTGTAAACAAGCAGAAAACTGTTGATTTTCTTGTTTTGTTTGGTTTAAAGACAGTTTTCCCCTGGTCTTTCTCCTGACAAAATCTCACTGCCAGGAGGAATGAGCATAGGCAGGCAAAGGTGGAGAGAAGGAGCAGGTGCCTGGGAAGTCAAGTAGATAGGGGTGACATGACTGCAAGGGCCACGATAGAAATTTGCTTTGCCATAATGCCCTGCTGTAGAAGCAGTTTAAGAGCCCTTGTGGATTGCTTGTAGTGCAAATGAATCAATTCTTGCAAGCTTACTGCAGCAATCCCGGGTCAAGAAATTCTCTTGGTGTAAACAGATTAGTCTGTTGCAAGCCACGGTGAAGCTTGACTTAATTGAGTGTGGTTATTCTTAAATGTGGGATTTAAAATTTATTTCTTGCAGGCTTTTTAAAGATTAGACAGTGTCTCTGCATCTTGGCAGAGACAGCAGGTCTAATACATTGAGAAACATATGTCTTGGACAGGTTGATGCTTCTTTTCAGGATAGGTGTCTTTGAAGTAGTAGCAGATGGAAGTCCTTCCACCTTTTCTAGGCACTGACTGAGCTCGAGAAGAGCAGATAAACTGGCAGCAGAGAAAAGAAATTCTTAAAAATAATTTACAGAGATCTGTATGGCTCTAACTTTATTTATTTAAGCTTTGAGAGTGAAAAGCCTGGCTTTGGATTTATTGAAAACTGAAGCTCAGTTGGAGAACCAAATATGATCAGGTCCTAGTTATGAGATTTCTACTTTTCTGGCTGGCTTTTCTTAGCGACATCCAAATTAGTGAATAAATAAAACCCTTCAGTCTGCCGATGACAACAAAAATATCTGTGATTCAGACCAAAACAACTTGATCATGAACTTGGCAGTGCTAACCTTGAAGAGTAAAAATGCAGACCATCAATCTGATATTCCAGTACTAGAAAGAGTTGCTTTGAAAAGGTCATTTTATTACTGTCCCATCAGTTTTACTCAGTAAATTTTACCCTTCAATGAGACTAAATTTTATTTTTTGGCTTTGAAATAAGAAAAGGTTAGGTCTTGAACTGGGGGGCAGAGATGATGATGTTTCTGTCTAGGATAAAGATGCTGAAAGATGTTCTCTGTGTTGAATTGTCTGTCGACCTCCTGTTACCTTGGTCTTTTAATCAGAACAGGCCTTTTTAAGCCTTTGGAATTGTCGAAGTGTGTGGGTGCTTTTGTTTTTTGTTGGTTTGGTTTTGGGTTTTGTGGTTTGGGTGTTTTGTTGTTTTCTTTTTTTAAATGTATTATTTCTGCTTTCTGAATTAATTTTTGATTGCCAGTTAGGTGGATATGCAAGAATGTCTGACTATAGCATGCCCATTTCCATTTTAAAATGTATTGTGTAAAATAGGAAATATAAAAAGGAGTTTCTGGATTCGTGTGTTTAGGCTTCAGCTGTGTCTCCTGTTTGTTTTGTCACAAGTGGCAGCACTGAAAACTGTACTCACTAAAATGTGAGTTTCCCTTTCTCAACAGTGGAATTAAATATTGCTTATTCTTTGGAGAAGACATCTATGAGAAAAGTACACTAAAGCTTGTTATAATATATTAGGAGTGTTCACTAAGATTTATGCGAAAACAAGTTTTTCCTGATGAGTCTGAATTGGAATATTGGTCTGCAAAACGTTATGCACAATTCTAATTTCAAACACAATTTCAGTGACCTAAATTAAAGCTACTGCTGCAAGAAGGCTAAATGACAAAGTAAACAATATTTAGGCTGATTTTTTAAAATATACTGCATGGAGGTTACACTTGTACAATGTGTAATTGGTATGAAATGGTAGTTTGGAAATGTAAACCTGAAGACAATTTCCAGACAGGCATTCAGTGTAAAATTCATTAGGTTTAATTTCACTTAATTGTACGTGTAAAATGATCCCACATTTGAGTAACCTAAACATATAATTTGTTGGAACTTCCATTTTCTGTTTATTCTGCAAGCTGGTGGATCAGGACAGGAATAGGCTGCGGTTGGCAAAGCCATTTCACGCTGTCTGTATCTGGAGATCTTGGCAGCAGCAGGAGTGCCTCTGAAACAGCCTAATCCTGCCCCAGTTCAGGTTCCTGTTGAGAGAGATGCTGTCAGTGTGGTGTGGGTCTGGGGGCCAGCAGAGCTATGTGGCCATTTGCCCATTCCTCAGAGTACTGGTGTTCCCCTAAAGGTCTCTAAGGAAAAAAAATCTTACTGCGTGGGAACTGTGCTGCAATTGTGATCCTATTAAGATACTGATGTTCTGTAATTATTGGATATAGAATTCCTGTTAATGTGGTCACGTGTAGGAGAAATGTGTTTGCATTCCTGTAACTGCTCCTTAACTCCCAACCTGGGGCAATCCCAGCACCTTCTGATGCAGGGAGGATCAGCCCTGCCCACCTGAATTCCCCTCTGCATCTGCATCCCCTTCCTCTCTGCTGGTTTTGTTCAGACACATAATCCAACCAACAAAGTAACAGAAATTCTATTTTCTGCTCTTTTTTTTTTTTTTCTAAATTTCCATTTAGGGAGCAAACAGATGCAAATATTGGAGGTAAATGTCAGGGGAGGTGAGAATGCAGGAAGGTGGACTTCTGTGATGAGGTGACAAGCTGCATCCTGACCAGCATTATCTCCTGAAGCTAAATCTGAAAACCCAGCAAAGGTGTTTGTACATTACAGCTCTCAAAGAACACTGTCAGTGTCAGAACTTTCTGCCACATGTTGACACCTCCTGAATTTTGCCAATTTGATTGGTTTTGTAGCTGCACTCAAAATCAACTGTGCAAGGTGATGTGGTTTAAATAAAAGAAATCGAAATTATTTCTCAAAATATTACTCCCATCACTGTCAGTTTGTCTGTTCTTTTTTTTGACAGACCCACCCTAGGATTATTGTGTGTTTACAACAGCAGTGGAACTGGTGTAGATAAGGGAACCATAACCAGTAATGTGCTCTTTACTTCTCATATCATAATGTCTCTGTGCACTCAGGATGAGCTATACTTACATGAGTTTCTTTTGTGTACTGCAGAGTGAACCAAAATCAAAAGGGAAACAAATCACAGCATCATTCTGTGAGGAAAATTAAATTCTTGAAGTGTAAAATTTTCTGATGACATCACACAACATTGTCTGACATGGCTAGTGGGATTCACAGTCCTTGGACTCCACTAAAGGAAGTTAAAGAAATGATGCGTGAGGAATGATGGGTGCATGTGTGGATTGCAGCTGAGCTGGCCACTCTCCCATGGAAAGGTCAGGGAGAGGAAGAGACTCACTCAACAGTTTTTAGTGGCAAGTTGTGCTCTTTTTTCATTTGGAATTCTGAAATACTAGCAGCAGATGTAGCAAAGGTAGATGAATGAGTGAATGGCAGCAAACAGATCAAAAGCACATGATGAAGCACTAAAAGTATGACATATAGGAGTGCGTGTTTCAGAGGAGGGGAAGATTGCCTAAAAATAAATATATGTAAATATAAATAAATAGATATGCAGGTGTGTGTATATGTATGTACATATACACACATCGCTTATTTGAAAACTACTGTATTGTGATAGAAACTTTCTACAAAAAATATTTGGCTTCTCTGGCTGTGCTGGAGAAACCGTGGATGTTTTGTTTTGGGTCTCATTTAATATCTGTGGTCTCTGGAGATAATGTGTTACTTTCAAATGCAGTATTGTGTTACTTTTAAATACTATGTGTGTTTTATTCCTCATGTCTGGATTCCTGGATCACCTTTCCATTGCAGATTCTTTTCTTGCTATACTAGTCTGTTGTATCATGGGAATCCTTAAGCAACAAGGAAGATTAGGTGAAAGCAGATGCCAAAATATTAAAATATCTCATGGGATGGAAACTCACCATCCCACACAGACAGCATGTATAATCTATTGTTGGCATAGTCTCCCATGCAACTCCTTCGTCTCTCTCCTCTTCATCAAGTTCTTCGCGACCAGAGACTGGCTTTCTGAAAACACTGCAATCCAGAATGGCCTGAAACAGGCACATGATCTGACTCTGGGCGTGACCTCTACAGGGCTGAGCTGGGCTCTTCTACTCAGCGTGTTGTGTGATTTGGTGGTACTTGTGTGCAGCGTGGGTGTTTGGTGGGACAGGCAGTCGCTCCCCAAATCTGCAGACATTACTCATGGTGTTCTGCACACCGCTGGAATTTACTGATACAAATTCCCAAGTGCTGGCCTCTGCGTTTTCTTCATTTCTATTGTATCCTTTTTGCAGGTGTGGTGAAAGAGCACAGTGCAAACTTAGTTACTCATGTGATGATAAAATTGATATGAGGTCAGGCTGTCAATTGACAAGCTGTAAGCACAGGCTTCTTCTGGAATGCTTGAGTGCTTGCTTCCTTTTGTAATGTTAATGTGTCACCTGCGACATAAGAGGAGACTTGTGTAGGTGCACCGTCTCTGGGCTTCTATTGAGTGATGGAAATTCCTTATGGTGGCACCAAGCAGCTCTACTGTGAACATGGAGCTTTTGACATTAATGCCTTAGCAAACTGTCCCCTGTCACTTGCATTGCCTCAAGCACCTTGACACTGCTCGTGGAGCTGTGGTGAGGGACACAGAGGGAACTAACCATGCTTCTGGGAATGCCTGCTTTCCAGATAACTGCAAAAATTGGGCTGGCACCCCGAAACTGTGTGTAAAGATGCGTGCTGTGCAGCGCCTGGCCAGCAGGTACACGGGCATGTGTGACACAGGAATGTTCCCTGTGTGACAGACACAGACTAATGGAATGTGGCTGCAAAGAGCAGGGAGTGTATGTGTGGTTGTGGTGTTTTGACCACTGGTCCAGACTCGTTTGTCTTATGCTGTCCCAAATTAGCGTAAATTTTTTTTTCTGGTTTATTATGTTAGCAAAGGATCACATAAATTGTGTGTGTGTGTATGTTCTGTCATAAAATCATAACAAAAAAAAAAAAAACAGCAAAACCAAAAGTCCTGGATTATCTGTTAATGCAGTTTTCAAATGCCCAAGTTAGAATGTAAAATTGAATTATTTCTCAGCTTAGGGAAGTTTTCTTATTTAAAAAAAGAAGAGGAAATAAAGATGAAGTCCCAAATGGTAATATTGCCTTTAAGTGTTCTTATGGAAAAAGATTATAGGATGCCTGTAGTCAGCAAATCCATTTTTGATCTGGTTAGCATGTACCTCGCCTGACCAAAAGCACATCGTGTGTGTGTCAGCATTACCAGTGATCCTAATTTCCTGGCAGTGCCACTTAATGGCTTTTGCTCCTTTGGAGCCAGGCCTGGGCTGACTTTCCCAGCGGTGCCAGTGCCATCTGTCCCTGAAGCTCCTCCGCCCCAGCAGTCACCACTTCTCCCCAGAGCACCGCGCCCCCGGTCTTGGCATTGCTCACCGCCCTTGGTTTCTTCCTTGACACAGCTCCTTAATGAAACACCTGATGAGTCAGTGTTAACTAATCTCACTTGGCTGTATGGCTGTCACCTCCCTGGAGAAGTTCTGTGTCTTGAGGATGCCGCGAACCAAAGAGAGAAGCTTTGCATTCAGCTGCAGCTTCGTGCTCCATGTAATTTTAGACTTCAGTACCTGTGGGGATAGGGAATTGGGAGTGAAACTGGCACAAGCAGAAGGAAATGTATGTGTCTCTTGCTCCCTCAGGCAGCACTTTTGCATAAGAGGGACACTTTATAGGTGCATATTTGAAATTGATTTCATCTTCCTGCCCCATTTAACAAGCAATTGGTTTTCAACAGCAGCTCAAAGATGAATCTGAGTCGAAGCAGGATGATTAACTGGAGGACAGCCAGCTTGGCCATTGTTTGTCGTCTCCTGTTTAATACTCAGTGTATAGTGATACCCATATTAGAGACTTCAAACTCCTCCCTTCGAGAGAGACAATACAGTAAATTAATCTGTTGAGAAATTGCTGAGATTCCAGCCTCCCTACCAACTTTTTCATTTAACCATGTTAAATACTGCTAGCTGGAGCTGCTCAACTCAATGACTCACAGCCAAACACTGTAAAACATTATTTTTGTGGGTTTTTTTTTGCTTTTCCTATCTGTAAATGAGTGGTTTGGAGTTCAGTTGGGTTGAGGTGAAATTTCTGAGGTGAAAATCCCTGACAGCTGATAACAGCTATTCTTCATTCAAACACAGAATATGCTCTGCTTTCATCCACAAAACTGATTGATCTTTGCATATACATATTAGCAACCCCAAAACTACAATGTCTTGAGGGCACATGTGCCCATCCCTAGTCTGAATATCTGAGTTTCAGGTGTTCTAGTGACTAACCTGACTTTAGAAAGGTGAGGGTGTTAAGGAGTGACTCTTCAAATTCCAACATGCTTAATCCCTTATGTCCCAGTGTTTGCCATCCCAATTTAAAGGAAAAACAAATGTACTTAAAAGCCCTTAATCATTGTCATGATCCCCCTTTTGGGCTGTTGGTCAGGGAAGCAAGCATTCTCTATTCTTATGGGTGATGGCAGGAGAGAAGATAGAAAGATAGAGGAAAATGCTACTGCTGTGTATACACTGTGCCTCTTAGCCAATTTAAACCACCACTTTCATCAATTTCCCTTTGTAGGAACAAATTAGGAAATATAGCTGTTGCTATCCACAGGGAAGGGGGACTGAATCTATAAATTGAAGTTCAAGGTTATTTGAGCTCTTATCTGTCCATAATATAGGTATCTGTCTCTGAGCTGCTGAATATTTTTATTGCTGCTGGTTTAATAATTAATCTACCCTCTGGAAACTGTAGGCTTTTTGCCTAGGATTAATGCACTCTTAACATCCCCGTGTCTACCACCCTGTCCTGAAAGCTAAGTGGTACCACAAGAATCTGCTGCAGGGGGCTTGTTCCATCTTTGATCGTGTGTTCATATGTCTTCATAGAAAGCATTTTTAATCCCTCTCTGCTGCCAGGTTCAGACATGAGGTCTCCAGTGCTGTCCTACAAATCTCTTCTACATTCGTTTGGAGGGCTGGTGCATTAGCAACTAGCAATGGTAGATGGCAGGTTTCTCTGAACTAGGCTATGCAAGGAGTGTGAATGGCTGAAAGGGCTGTTGCATGTCTGTCTCCAGCTAGGATTTGGGAAATGCATGCATTTAAACACAGATCTTGCTGCCTATGGGATAAACTCCTTTCCCCATGTCAATGTCTGAGTCAGTTCAGGGCCTTTCCATGCTTTCTTGGGAGAGATCTTGCTTGGTGAGGAGTTACTCAGACCTGTCAACAGGCATTTCATCTTTTGGCGCCTGTGTGCTTTGTGTTCTTCCTGTCCTGTCTTGTTGGTGTAGAAGTGCTGAATTAGTATATAATGCCTGCCACAGGAAAGTAGAGTGAAGTAGGATTCTCAACTGCTCCCATTTGCTTGTGAAGATTCCATTAGGTTTCCTGATGGTGTTCTCTGAAATGAAGAGCTCTTGCTTTCATCAGGTGGGAGAATCAATATTGCGTGTTCTGCTCTGCCCTGTTCACCCTTCTGATTTCTGTTATATGTAAGTGATGCTTGTCATGGATTGCATGTTGTGCATTCTCCAATGTATCATTCAGGAGGAAGAATCTCCATCTCTGTGTTGAGCATCATGCTAGGCAAGATGGGATGAAAGAAAACGTCTTTAATCCTTTAAGGTATTTTGGTGTATTTCTGATCCCTGTGATAAAGGGGAGAAGTGAGGTTGCGGTGTGGGATAACAGAAATGTGGAGAGTGGCAGAGGCAACACAGTCATCTCAAGGTAGCTTTTGAGCTTCAAAGAAGAAAGTGTTTTGTTGAAGGCAGTTGCTTTGGGGCAGCCAGTTATGCAAGCCCTCCTAACTATGAATAGAGAGCTACCTCTGTGGAGAGTGAATGAAGCAGAAGGAATGAAAATAGGAGCTGCTGAAGCTGCATCTGTGCACAGGGGAGAGGGAAGGACAAGGAGACTTAGGATAGAAACAAGTCAGGATTCTGACTCAATCATGTATTTCTGAAACACAAGGACTGGAAAGAGGGATGAAAATGTGGAGTGCTGATTTCTAACAAGATTTGTTTTCAGCTAGTACATGGAATGGGTTAGTGGCCAATATAAGCCTTTTTAATAGATCCTTTCCCTGTTGTGTTTGCACTTGTTTTTTTCATATGTGCAGAGCTTGAATTCTGAAGGTCTCTTCAGGACCTCCAATTGCATCTGAGCAGAATCTTCCTTGGTGGGTGGTAGGTTTTTTTTCCTATTTGTAGCAGCAGCCCATGCAGTGAAGAGCACATGATGTTTACCTTCACGGCTGAAGCCATGGTTTTAACACAGGTTTCCAGAGGCAAAAAGCTTTGTTTTTCTGCCTCATTGAACTGTTTTTAATTCAGTTAGGGTATTCTTCAGTCTCCAAATGACATCATACAGGTTGTCTAAAGCAATAGAACAGCGTGGTTGTACTGCCCAGCCTCACTGGTGGGCAATTCTCCAGTTAAACCAGGCCTGTGTTGCTTTGTTCCCTGTGGAGCTGCTATAACTTCACACATAAGGAGCACTGGCTACAGCTGATGGCTGGGAGAAACACTGGTACTGCTCTTCAATCTGGAGTGCTTTTATTCCTTGTTTCTGTCAGTCTGCAGCAATGCAAGACTGACAGAATGCAAGGGTGCCCCATCAGAGCAAAGTCATAACCATTCCCATGGCAACCATAGAAATACAATTTTCTTAATTTCATTTTAATTGTGGTTGAACACACAAATTTCTATATTTGCAAAGTTATACAATGCAGCTTGGTCAGTTGCTGTAGCAGTGACACGTTAAGTCATCAGAAATACTGCTTTTTTTTGTTGTAAAACTATATGGATTTTACATTATAAACAGTGAATACTGATTTTATTCTCCAAAACTTAGCTTGCTGTAAGGAATAGTTGTATAAAATGCGGTCAAAGCCCTAATAGCTCACAGTGTAGTTGTGTTGGTGATGTGAGTTGGTTAGCACAGGCTCAAGTACTCTTCCTTCCAGGAGCTGAAGAGGGTGACTTTGTGCTGGGATTAGACACAGCCTCTTTTAGAGAATCACTTCTGTCTACGGCATCCACAGATTCTTAAGAGGTTTTTTTTGAAGCAGCAAACTAATTTTTTTTACTACCTTGGCTGTAGCTCATCTGCATTTTAGGGTTAATAAGGTGTCCCCTCTTGCTTCCCTTTACATTAGACTTTATCAATTCTCCCTGTCTACTCCACATGCACCACACAATTTACTATTGTCTGTAATTACTATCTGAGCTGTTCTCAGCTTGTAGCTACTTATTTGTCTTGGAAACTGGACAGTGTTTTCCATGGGATTACTTCTTTTTGTTATAGTTGTTATAGTCTGGTTGGTTTAGGCAAAGCTATGCAATAATTGGGTTTGGGGCACCAAAGGCTAATTCATGTCTCAGGAACCTTGGTTTGCAGCTAAGAAGTGTACACTGCTCCATCCATGGCAGATAGTAAATGCTATCTCTTGCGCATATGCAACTAGTCTTCTGTCTTCCTTGAAAACATGAGGGTTTTACTTGCAGGGATCAATTTACAGCAGAACAGAGTAAAGCAAGTTTTTGCCTCGTGGAAGGGCAAAGCTAGCATTGAAGGATTACCTTCAGTGGTCTGGAAATGCCTACTTTATGGACTTGGGACAACATTTTCTCAGAGTGTGGGCAGACCTAATTAAGCAGTTCTCACTGGACAATGTTTGTTTCTCAGGTCACTGTAGTGGTTGTTTCGATCAAGTTTCTCACTTGTATTGAAACTGTCCTAGAGTGCCGTGAGTGCAGGTGTCAAATTTTGTCCCTAGGCAATGATTTTGTTTATTTGAAGCCAAAAGTGTCCAAGAAGCCAAATTAACTTAATGTGGGCTTCACCCATGAGGTTTCTGCTGCCTTTTTTATTTCCCCCATAGCAAAAGCTGGTGAAGTATAGAAAGAAGTCTCCATGACCTCATAACTGAATAAAATGAGACTGCTAATTATGTCTGGGAGGATTGTTAGATTGTCATCGATATTTCTTATTGCATTTAGGTCCACAGACTTGCTTTTTTAAGAAGAGAAGAATTCAGGGTGGATGTTGCTGTAGTCTATAGACTTTTCCCATTATTTTCTTTTTTTGTGTGTTTCTGCATGAATTTATTTGGGGGAGTGAAACTATCTGCCTTGACGATCAATGGTTCTGGGCAAATAAAGGGTTATAATTTTATAATCCCATAAATGAGACTTGAAAGGTTTGCCTTATCTTTGCTTCTCTTGCCTTCTGGACAGAGGCAGGAAGAGATGCTGCCCTTTGGGTGTTGCCTGCTTGTTCCCTGTCCCCGGAGGAGTAGCAGGTCTCTTAGAAGGAGCATCACAGAGCCTGTGGTACTGTGAAGGTCCTTCTTGCTGTGTCACAGCTTTTCAGCAAACCTGTTTGGGAATGCAGAGAGGGGAGGAAAGTGTTGTGCTTTGTGGGTATTTTGCTCAAACCAAGCTGGGGGGAGGAGGAGGCAGCTTGATCCAGATTGCCTGTTGTTCACCCTTTTGTCTGGCTTCGTTCCTCTTTCCTACCCCCTCATGCCTCTCCCTAACTTCCTGGGAGTCATATTCCATGGCATGCTCTTTTCAACCCATTTCAGGCCATGCAGCAGTAGCACAAGAGAGTCTTTGTTCAGCTGGAATGTTGTATCTGAATGCTGTGAAAAGCATTGTGGCAGCTGCCTATGTTTGAGACTGTGCTTGGGGATGTCTCAGAGGGGATCTGTGTGGCCAGCACCCTCTGAGCTGAGCAGCAGAGCTGTAGGGAGGCTTTAGGGGTACAGGAGGGATGCTGCAGGGTGAACTGCATGGAAACACACTGACGGTCAGTGCTGTGGAAGTGTTTCTGCAGAGCAGCTTCTGTGTTGATGTCGCAGCAAAGTGAGTCTAAGGATATCAATGAAATGGAAAAAATTCCTTTGATACCTGACCAGTGGTAGAGAGACCAGAGAGAACTCAGGTGGCAGCTGCATTGGCCACTTGCAGAAGAAATACCAGTTCTTGTGGGAGTTCTCAGCTCTACCAGCAAGGTGTTTTCCTTCTTGGCCGGCTCCTTGGCCATGCTGTGCCCCACAGCCAGCCTGTGTCTGTATTATTGTGGCCCAGCATTCTGTACTGAGGGCCATCAAGAAGAGCTGCCCTGGCGAGGCCACTGGCACTACAAGAAGCCTTGTTTTGAGTCAGCATGTTGGTGCTGTGCTGCAAGTGCATCTTGTTCAAAAGCTGTACTAATTATAAATTGGTCTTGGGAGCTGAGGATAAAAATATCTTTAGTCAGCCTGTCTCTGTAAACAACCTGTGATGCTATTTGGAAATGTGGTATAGTTTTCATGTTGCAGGGAATGTGTGTGCTGTGTGTGAAGGATTTCAGCAGCCACAGTGCAGAGCTTCCTTGTGGTCAGGATGACAAATAAAGCAGAGAAGGAATTTTTTTTGCATGCTAGAGATGGCAAAGTGGATATTCATGACATTCTTTTCCACCCAGTTAGGGGAGAAATTTGAGTTTACCTCAGGGTTTTAGGAGGAAGGGTGTTTATTATACCAAGTATATACTGTAATAGTACCTTCTCATTTTTTAAATTAAAGAATGCCCTTGAAATGCCTTCATTGTCATAGCCATAGGAATTTGGGTGGAATCTCTCCTGTACATTGCATCTGTGGTACAAGAAATCAGCTGGTTCACTGCTAAATCAAGTGCTGATGTGTACTGTCATCTGCAAGGTAGGTTTCCCTACTGGGAAGCAGGGAGCCAGAGGCAGGAGGAAGATCCGGGTGCCAGCTGCCAGTGACACACACACAGGGAGCACCCACGAGCAGAAATGTTGCTGGAAATCCATAACAGGACTTGTCTGCACAGCTGGAAGCCTCTGCAAAGTGGTGGCGAGAGGAAACCCCACAGCCTCCTGTGTCTGTCTCAGGGCTGATCCTGACAGATCTGTCACTTGGCTCCTAGTGGAGCTGAGTCCCCTGTGAACACCCCCTGACCGTGTTTCAGGCAAACCTTCAAATGCATGTGGGGTGCTTCAGAAGATGAGTTATGTAAGGATGCTTTTTAGAGAGGTAAAAACACTTTGCCTCTCCTTTGTTCTTAAGCTCCATTGTGACTTAAACCAGGATGGTGCAATTTTTCCAGTTTCCTTAGGATAATGTATCTTGCTAGTCCTAGGCTGCCCCATGTTCTGCATTCTGCTTTTTACAGAGCAGGGAAAATACAGGGAGAGGAGGGAAGAACAGATACAGCCCCTTTTGGGTGTATTCCAGTTCAATACTTTGGAACCACGTCCACAGGCTTGAGGGAAAAGTGCCTGAATGTGAAAGGGCTTGCCATTGAAACTAAATTATTAACCAGAATATTAAAAGAATACTGTGTAAAGATGTAAACTGAGCACACTTCAATGCAGGCTGTAATGAGATATAATTATAGTTGTGGTCTTGGGAAAAGACCACACTCTCAATTAGCTCAGTGCTGGCAGCTGCCTGAGTGCATACAGCACCTTCTGCATAAGGATGATGCATTTGTCAACTTTGTACTTGGTTTTCAGTAGCTTAAATAAAATAGGATTTAGTCTCTGCAATATTATGTATCAGCAATAGATAACAGCACTGCCAGTTAATAGAGTGCTGTAAATCTGGAACCTCTTTGTACCTGTTGTTTTATAACTCCCCCAGGTTTTCTCATTTGTTTTTCTCCTTGCTACTTGTCCTGTAATTGTGTATATCAGGCTTTCCTGTGATGTCAGCCTCCTTTGTGTCCCCTTCTTGCATCAGCTCTCTTTCCATCTGTTAATTATATATGATTGAATCTGTCTCCATCAGTGTTTTAAAAATTGATGGCTTCCTCTTTTACTTCACAGCCTCTCTTTTTTTTTTTTTTTTTTTTTACTATCTCTATTCAGCAGTCTCTTTTCTGACTCTTTTAAAGGAGGTGACCACCTTGCCTCTCTTACTGGAATATGATCATTGGCATGCATCTTCTGCATTTCAGAGCAAAGGTGAATGACGTGTTGAGAGCTTTAGAATGACTGAGTGACAAGGTTTTCCTCCTGTTTATTTTGGCCCTTTTTAATGCTGTTGTGGAAAGGATGGGATCAAGAACCAGGTCTTGCAGGGTTCTTTAAATCCTGTTAAGTCTGTTTTCTCTGTTTGTCACTAGTAGCGCTTCAGGCAATATCTTTCTCCTCATGAACATGAAGGTCTTGCCTTAAGTGATGACAAGCTCAGATGTTAGAGCAGTGTGATTTAATTCTGAGAAGTGCTAGGGCTTGAGTGGAAGTCGGCCTGCATTCAAGGTAGTAGTTAATATGCTTGAAACTCTAAGGGGACTTGTTTGCTAAGACAACAACTATGCTCTTCGGTGCCCTTCTCTGTTCTCACCTCCCCCTGACCCCATTTCTCTCTCTTTCTGTCTTATGTTAATTAATAATAATCACTCTGTGGGTGGGGATTTGTAGAATCAGAAAAGGAATGAACTAGCAATGACCCAGGAAACTTCTGCCATTGTGCATGTATATATAGCTCCTAGACTGCCACAACAAAGAAGATACTGCTAATTATTTTCCAAGTAACTTTGACAGAGACATGAATAGAAAAATGTATGTGAATATTTTTGGAGAGGTTAAACTCTAAATTTAGAATTTGCTTGATCTGTTTTAAAATATGTTCAAGAAGTCTTTAACAGAAACGTTTAAAAATGAGAAGGAACTTTTTTCTGAGGAATGAAAATCAATTTCAGTTTTAAATGAAAACCTGAAAAATTTGGACAAGATTTGTATTAGATATACTTGGGAAGGTTGGGAGAAATGTGAAAGAAGTCTTTTCCTGATAAGTTGTTCTGTGTGTACTTGGTTAGTACAAATATCTCTTATGATGCAGAGCTCATCTGAAACAGTAACAGGAAAAGAAGGTCATACAGAGAGCTGCAAAATATACTGATTCAGGGATACGAAATTCTTATTTGGTACATTCAGGTTGTGATAGTATTTTAGTCTTCCTTCATTTTTGATAAATTAATTTATATTCAGTGATGCTTCTTGGCAGAATCTTGATTTTCACACTGCAGGAGAGTCTGATTCTCAAACAGAAAAATAACAGTGGAAGAGGGAGAGCAGGGAGGTGTAGGTAGGTGTACAAATAAAGTGTCAATGGCTTTCTGCAAAGAAGAAAGTTATCATCCAGGGCCTGCAGTGAAAGCCACTGTTTTTTCTGTGTATTTTGTGTAGCCTGGGAGACATTGCAGAGACTTCATGTGAAACTGGGAGAGCAAGTGCACATTTCTTTCCCCAAAAGGATTGTCCCTACCTACATCTTCTGAGAAACGTCTCTGACTTTGTCAATAACTAAGTAGTTATCTTTGTCATGTTGTGGTGCTGCAGCTCTGAAGTACTCTGGTTTTGGTGGATGACCCTCTGTTTGTGTCCTCCAAACATCTTTCTGGTCCTTCTCCACTTTCATATCATCTTGTGTCCTGAGACAATACTCTAGCTGGCTGCTCTAGCTTGGCCCATTTCTTGTATCTTTCAAGTAGCAGTAGGCTTCATTTACCTCTGTTCACCATCTGCTGAGTTCAGGCACTTTCTTATCTGATGTAGTTTTAGCTTCTTGCTCTTAGTTCATGTTCCAGCTAATTTGGGAATGCTCTGGTTTTCTGTCACATTTAGCTCTTCTGCACAGGAGTCCATTAGTGTTCATGTGGCCCAAAGGAATGGGGTGAAAGAGAAGTGTCCGAATCCTCAGTGCTTGTGGCTGCATCCAGCCACAGTTTGCTTTGTGAAAAACCAGCATGTTGCATACTGAGTCTCTGTTATTTAAAAGAATTTCCCATGTCTATTTTTATTAGAAATCATCATGTACCTGTGAGCAGGGAGGTGACACGTTGGAATATGTGAAGTAAAAGTAACTGAAGTGAAATCAGATAATTGACAGTAAGGCAGGAGTGCTGGGAGGACAGCTTGCTTGGCTGCCAGCTTGACAAAGCATGTTAGTTCACTGGAGTTTTCTTTTGTTTTATTTTTCTTGATTTTGATTCCCTAACTTGAGCTCCGTCTTCACCTGAAATGTTCATTATTTATGTAAGGCAGCACTGTTGTACCTTCAGGGTAAATGCTTATAGCTGCTTGTACCAGTAGAAGGACTGGGCCTGACAGAATTGCTGCAGAAATACAGATATCAGACTGGATTTGCCTTGTGCTATAGGTTCTCCATACTGTTTTGGGCATTGTCACACCCAACTTACTGCAAAGAGCACTGCTTCTCCAGTGTGTTATTGTAAGGTGTTTACTCTAAACTGCTTCTCAGGTGCTGAAGTGAAATCCAGTTTGCTAGCTTATCTGTACCACTAAGCTTTGGAAAGAATGGGGAGAATACTTAATTTCACTTTCGTTTTGCCCTGTGCCAGACAGAGCTGATAGACTGTGACAGTATTGAATAAAACCCTGCAGAAGGCAGAGAACCCCTGTAGAAATGGGGAGGGGAAAAAGAGTTCTTCCTGGCCTTGTGTTTGCAGTGCTAAAAGTGTTGAGCATACAACACTTGCAGGAATTCAGCAATTCACAAGTAGTAAGTATAAAGGGTTGGGAGATATTTTTTCCCAGGCATTAAGTACTGCATAACTGAAACTTTGTTAAAGTGTTGAACCAAATTGTATGTCCCTCTTAAAAGTGGGGATCAAGCTTTCCTGGCACTGGCAAACATTCAACACTTCTTTTTATTTAAGCCAAACAATCTTTCCTGCTGTCAGCCAAATTGCCCATATCATTTCATGTTCTGTGCTGCCAACTACATTCTCCCTTCTCCATAGTGCATATGATCTCATATTGTGCATAATAACTCCAGATATTTTTTCTGAAATATCAAACCAACTTGACCTGAAGGAAAAACTATTTTCTTTTTGCTATATTGAAGCTTTCTATATATTTCCTATATTAACTGATTCTACACTCTTAAGATGAAATCTTAAGAGAAAATAGAAAATAGAAATAGAAATAAGAAATAGAAATATAGAAAGAATAATAGAAATAGAAATAATAATAATAGAAAATAAGAAAGAAATAGAAAATAAGTAGAGAATGTAAGGAAAGAGTCATGAGCAGCTTATGGTAATTGCTAGGACTAGGTGGATATCAGAGCATAATATCCACCCTTGCTGTACCAAAGTTAAATCATGGATATTTTTAATGGGTTGGTACCTAATTTTAGCAGCACAGATCTTCAACTGAACTTTTCACATGTGGTTCTTTCAGACAAGTTTTGTGGCTTACTTAAGTTGGTGACAGAATAAATTAGTGTTAATCAGAACCAAACCATTTTAAATGCTCTGACAGGTCTCCATGTGCCAAGAAGGGCAAAGTACTCAGTCCTGAAGGTGTGACAGCTCCCACAAAAACAATGAGCATTTCTTCTAGCAGTATCCTTTCTCAGGCTTTGTAGTTTAAAAGCAGCTTTGTAACTTGTCTTCTGCGGCTGCATCAGGTTGCAAGTTGCAGGCATTGCTTGCCTTGTCAAGTAAATATCCTGAATGAAGTCTTGCTGCATGCTTCTACCACAGGCCACAGTCAGAAACAGTTCTCCAAATTTCCCAACTTTGCTTTAAATTTTCTGTGTCTCTAAGCCAAGTTACTTGTTGTTCCATTTAACTTTTTGAAAACTTGTTATCCTAAAAAAAATCAACTAATGTAGCCCATTAAGTCACAGGGTATCTTAGGGTATCTTTCTCCTTGCCCCACTACTTTCTCCTCTTCCCTGTGTCTGCATCACTTTAGATTCAGTCACACAAAATAAAGCAAAAATCCTCAAGGTTTTTCCTCAGGGTGGAGGAAGGACCTGACACGGCTCAGGCTTTGTTAGTGGCTCTGCTTACAGAGCAGCTTCTTTGCTCAGCAGAAGCCATCCAGAGAGAAGGACTAGAGGACCAGCACAGTTAGGAAGAAGATGTCTATCTTCTTCTAAGCCCTAACTTGGAGTGGAAGCTGGGCTTACAGACAAGACAGTATGAGCTGCCCCAAGTACCATATATATATACCATGGTGAATCATGAATCCTTTCAGGGGATTTGGTGCAACCTCCTTTATTTACAAGGATCTCTGCCAGCAACACACCACAAACTTGGCATGCATCTCCTCCTCATTACCTTGGCCTTCTTTCTGAAACCAGGCTTGACAGCTGGGGAAATCAGAAAGAGAAATCAAAGAGGAGGTTCATCTGAAAACAGAGAGGTCAGCAGACCTACAGAGCAAGGTGTGCCAGGAGTCCAGCTTTGTGTTTTGTTTCAGGACAATACCATCCCACCAACTGCAATGCTCTTGGGATTCAGCACCTTCAGAGGGCTCTCAGCTTCAGCTGAAGGGCAGGAGGAGGCATTTGCACGTGCTTT
Organism: Cinclus cinclus; assembly: GCF_963662255.1. Taxonomy (NCBI): domain Eukaryota; kingdom Metazoa; phylum Chordata; class Aves; order Passeriformes; family Cinclidae; genus Cinclus; species Cinclus cinclus. Next base: position 68,598,118 of record NC_085046.1, read on the forward strand.
AAAAGTAGCTAGCTAAATAGGTAAAAGCTCAAAAGGCATTTAAGCTTTGCTCACCATTGCCAAGTTTCCACATGTTTAGAACATTGAGTGCTCCTGTAAACAAGATCTCAACCCACACCCTCCCCCTGTGTAGATGGTCACTGAGGTTTCACTTAGAACCCTGTACAAGCCTGCGTGTAACCAAGGCAGTGACTGACCTAATGACTGGGAACTAGATTCTAGTGATCAAGCTTTGTTACGTGGCTGGCAAAGCTGGAAAATGCTTGAGTGTCTCAGAGCTTTCCTGGACGAGCTGCTGTGATGTGAAATATTTCCCGCTCCTGGAGCAGAGGAGTCCCCTAAAGGCAACTGAATAAAACAAGTAGTACAGCCTGGAGATGAAAGGAAGTGGCCTCTCCTTTTAGGTTAAATAAGTAGGTGCAGAGCTCTGAGAGTGGTGGCTGTTCTGACTTGCTTTGCAGGAGACCGAAACCCATGCTGGGCAGGGCTAGGGGTACCTGGCTCATATGAAGTCTCTGGAGGTTTGGTGAGTAGTGCAGGAGGAGGTAATCTGCAGGTCAGAGGTGGCTGGTGCCTGTTGAAAAAAATACGACCAAGCCTGGCAGCTGAGTTGAGCCATGGGCAACACAGCAGTCACAATGAGGTGTCTCTATCCTCCAAGCAAAGACCATTGTCTGACAGGGCTCCACATTTTTCCTGCCTGAGCAGGTTGCTTGTGAGGATATATAATCTTTGGGCTTCCCCTTAAACAAGAGGATGAGAAGAATGAAGAACATGTCGTGATGATCAAACTGAGCTGAATTTATGTGTCTGGTAGTAAGACTCTGTGTTGGGAAATGAAATGGATCTGCTTAGGGTATATTTAAAGAGGGAGACTGCAGTGAACTCACATCCAAGAGAATTTAAATTTTATTCAGTGTATTTAAATATGTTTGTCTGATCTCTCTGACAAAAGTATAATTTGCTCTATAAATGCATTTTACCTGTTAGCTTGGTTTTGTGTGGTTTTATAAGTGCACTGTCAATTTTTGCATCTGAGATATGAGCCTGTTTCTTTTCTTTAACGCACATTTAAAGCTTCATACAGAGTTGTTTCTGAACATTGTCTTGATTGGTTTTCAACATGGCTGGTGACAACCATCAGCATCTGAGCCAGAAAAACTACTTTTGTCTGTAATGAAAGGATGGCCAGAGGAGTTTTAAAATGCAAAGGTCTTGAATGTTTTGTGTGTCAGCCAGAATTCAATAAGAAGTTGGTGAGAAAGAGAGGAAATGAAGTAGGCAGAGTGCTTCATGTAATACCCAAAATTGCAGTCTGCTACTCAGTGAATGAGGTGGGTCTTGTTCCTCAAAATCCCAGTTTTGGATCTTAAAGTAGACAAGGTATTTGGTATGTAGAAAGTCAAGGATTTGGCTATGGATTTTATATTTGTGCCTTCAGATAGCAAGGCTGAAATTTTAAGATAAAGTCAGAATTTCATTTTTTAAGATTCTTTTCAATAGGAAGTAGATGGTCACTGGCTAGTAGTAATTCAAATGTGTTGACTTGTGGTTGTCACATTCATTTGGTACTGTTCCTGGAGAACTGGGTGAGTGCATGCTGGATGTGTACACATGATCACTGAAGTAGTTGTAGGGCTCAGCATACACTTGCTCAAATCCCTGATTAATGGTTGTTTTTCCCTTGTGGCCTTTGCCAAGATGAGCTTGGATGAAAAATGGAATTAAAAAGCACTTCATTTAAAGACTAATGATTAGTGAAACAAAAGCTTGTTCAAATTATCTTCTCTTTGAGCAAAATAGAAGTTTACCAAAATATGGTTTTGCTCTTTCAAATTAACATGTCATTAAACAAAGGAAGCATTGTGTTTTTTTGTTTCTGGTCCTTCAGAGTTTAGATGGACTACATAACATAGTGGATACCAGAGGGAAGAGAAGCATAAGCTTTCCACATCCTGAAACTTCCCAATTCCCATAGCTTGTTTTCAGTGGCAAGTTCAAAGCCCATAGAAATATGTTAATTTAAACAAACTTATATTTGCAAAATGTGTTTTCGCCATTTGGGGAAAAGTTTATCTGTCAGGAGCTGAGTTAGACCTTCTGCAAAACTCTTGTTTCAGAGCATTAGTCTATGGCTTTTGCAAGCTCAGTGTCTACCTGCCTTGCTTGGAATTTTTGAGAAACAAACCATTGTATCCTTGAACAGTATTTAAATTAATATAGTTTTAAAATGTTTTTTTAATTAATTTGATTTATGGCTAAGGTACTTTTTCCAATGTAGTATTAAAAGTATTTTTTTTAGAGATTCAAATAGACCTGATATAATTACAGCTTTAAAAGTGCAGAAAAGTGTGATTTGTATTTAAAGGGTTTGCCCTCACTCCCTGAATCCCCACTCACCCCAGCAGCTCCTTCCTTTGCTTGTTAAGTTTTTCTTAAAATAAAAATTGTCAAAGCTGAACTATCTCCTGTGAAAAGCCACACACCTGAACGAGTTTTCTAGAAAAGTTTTCTAGAAAAGTTTTCTAGTTTTCCTGCACATTGCATTGCAGTATTGGAGATAAAAAGTAAGTGGCAGGGGGGTATGTCTGAAAATAAGGTGAGGTTTTCTTGGGCTGTCTGGTATCTCTGCAGTGCACTTAACTTGTCAGCAGGTTAAAACTGAGACCTGTCATCGACTGCTGCTTGTGTAAGAAGGAGCATCACTCAGCCCTTCTCAGGAATGCCCGGGTCACCACAGTGTGTGTGAGAGCAGCAAAAAAAATGTCATTCAGTGCATTTGACTTTCTAAATTTACCTTGGTACTTTATCTGACTCCTGTGGTGTGCGGTAGTTCTTGCACTGGGGAAGACTATTTGAGTGGTGTTTGCAGGGAGATTGGCACAAATCCTCTGTCAGGAGTCTGGGAATGAGAAAGGTCAGTGTTCATCTGGGTGGGTGGGTGTGTGCCCAGTGAGGAAAGGAAAGCAGTGGTTTAAGAAGAAATTATAAGGATATTTTATTTTGTGTGTTGAATTTCTCTGGGGAAAAATCCCAAGTGGTCTCAGTCTTAAGTGTTATTCCCATTCTTTAACTGTCATTGATTTTAGTATTTTTGGTTTTATTTTTCTTTTGAGATGTCTGAATGAAATTGCCAAGTCAAAGGTCACCAGCTTACTACAGTGCCCTTTAGGATTTCAGCAACCTTCAGACATCATTTAAAAGCATCTCTATCAAAGTCTACCTTGAAGACACAATAGAATAGAAAGTGTACTCAGGGGCTGGAAACAACTTAGCCATAGCTATAAAATTGGTACAGAGGATGATAAATGTGTACCAGAAGCAAGGAATGTCTGGGATGTATGGTATTTGACTGTGGGAAGGGGTTGGGTGCCAGGCTTCTTGGGATGCAATTCCTTTTGGAGAGAGAACCAGAATCTCTGAATGAGGATCCTTCCCTTTGCTCACTACATATCTCTGCTCAGTGCAGAGACCTGATATGCTGCCTGGTTTAGGAAATAAGCAGGACTGCACCAATGAAATAGGCAAATGTGTTTTGCTAGTATCTTCAAGGAAGAGAAATGTCTTAATCCCTTCACATTACCACATGTGTTCCTTGATTTCCCATGCGATTACATCCTCCATCTTTTTCCTGAGAAAGAAATTACTCTTCTCCAAAATCTCACTTCTTTAGTTACTTGCGTTTGTGTGCTTGTGATATGTAGGAGAGGAAGATCTTACTCTTTCAAAGAGCTGTCCCAGAAGAGGCTCTGGCCTCTCTCAAGGAGACATCTGATGGTGGCTGCTGAAGCATTTGAAATGTATGCAATGGCAAGGCTAGATTTGAGGAAAAACATCATCAAGAATCTAACACAGATGCAAATAGGAAGAGGGAAGGAGGGCAGGTCAGGCTGCTTTTGGGGAATTATTTATTAAGACTCAGATCTATAACTTTGTATTAGGAGCAGATTTGGCCCATGACACTAAATCTGTAACACCACAGATTGCTATGCCTTTTCTTCCTAATGTATGATACAGAAATCTGCTGTGTTGCCAGCACTGTAGATGTACTAAGAAATTATTTCTCTGTTGCCTCTCCTTATTTTGTTCCAAAGAATTTAAGCCCCTTAGTGTCCCAGGCTGTTACATTCACTCCAACAGACATTGGCATTTGGAGCTTGTACAGTACTTTGTAGTGAGCTTCTTGTGGGGAATGAAGTCACAGAGAAGTTAATTTTTTTCAGCGAAGTTAATTTTTTTCAGCCATGGCCTTGCTTTTTTCTAATCCTATATAAAGTGCATTAGATCTTGGGCTTTGGATCTTCATACCCTTCAGTGTGTAATTTATTATAGGGATCAGGTAGTTCAAGGAGTAGTATGTGTGGGAAATGCTGGTAATATTAGACTTTTGTGATTTCTTTTATGAAGTGCTTCTTTTAAAAATCTGTAACACTTGCAGACATCACTAGTTATCTTAAAGCATTATGGAAAACAGACCTTACACGCCCCATCTCATCTACATTTGCACACGTCTTTGGGATTTCAGTGCTTCGGTTGCTCACCTGACAAGGAATGTGGTGAGGATCATATTTAATGAACATAAGTGTCTCCTCTATTATGCCTGTGGGGCTTTGGTGACAAACATCATTCCCCAGGGCTGCACAACCAGCAGTCTTTGTGACCTAGCAGCTTGCTGTTGAGACAGTAGTGGCATGCAGTGTGGCAGGGTTAGCCCCAAACTCAGACTTTTGTTTTTCTCTTTATATTTAGAGAAGGTGCCTCTGGTTGCTGCCATCCCTGCTCTCCCTGTTTCATCTCCTGCTCCCACTCTTGATATGTGCTCTCTTTCCCACATGGCCTCCATCATGGGCCTGGTATCAAAGCAGCCCCAACATCTGGGGCAGGGGTGAGAGCCCTCAGTGGCTTGGCACCTGTGCAAATACACAAAAACTGCTGTGCTAGAGGGATGCTGCTTATTGTACCACGACTGTGCATGGCTTCTTCCAGGCAACGTGTGGCCAGATCTACTGTGCACAAGGTGTTCTCCTTGCCAGATAGATGCATTTGCAGAAAGATCTGCCACCCCCTTGCTGGAGACTGCCCACACCTGCTCTTACCACTGCTTAAAGCATGCAGTAGTTTTGTGTTTGTTTTTGTTTAAAAATACAGCAACAAAACCAATCAAACAAAAACCCTTCTTTAATGCCAAAACAATTTTCTCTTTTCACTGCAAAAAAAAAAAAAATTGAAATAGGGGAGAAGTTCACTTAAGTGGAAGAACTTTAGTGTGTTTTCCAGAGAAGGGGATCAAATAGTATGAGTGTCCCAGCAGGAAATAGCACTGTGTTAATTGTACCCCAGAGAATTTTGCACTTAACTGTCTTCAGACATGTTTTTAATATGACATCTTAGTTCTGTTGAGTTCAGAATTATATTTTGTCTCAAATATTGCTTGTTGCTCTCAACTTGTAGCTGTCTGAACTTTAGAAAACTGCTTCAGCTGTTGTAGAGCCCAGCTTGTGAATCTTTGGGAGACTGGATATTTTGAATTGACCTGGTTTTAAGAGAGTGCAATGTAAGTTCAGCTACATTCTAATGCTTGCTGGTACTGAAGCACGTGTAGTTACCCCTTCTTCTGAAGCATTACAAATAGTTTCCAGAATCCACAGGCCAGTTGTAGTTGCTCTGCTTGAGTCAGAAAAGTCAGGTCATGAAGATTAAATGCTCTTCCCTCAGCCCACCATCTTTCTAGCAAGATGTGAAAGAGAAACCCAGACTAACATGCCTTCATAGTGAAGGCATGTTAGAAGCTGCATTCATACCTAGGTAAATTCACCATCTCATTTCAGAGCATGGATTGTTTTGGTTTGGTTTGGTTTGGTTTGGTTTTATTTGGTTGGGTTTTTTTAGGCTCCTTTGGTGATACAAGGTAGGTAGTGAAAGTGTGAATAAATATTAACTGACTGCACATGTTACAGCACATAGTCATTAAGTGGTTTATGTGTGAAACCATGGAAGGAAGAGGCTGGAACCAGAGACGCTTTTTCCTGTTTGATGTGAAATACCTGGTGGTGAGAGACATAATCAAGAGTAATGTGTTCTTAGGGTAGCTGGATATACACTGTACTCTTGTTTTAATTAAGCCTTGTCTGTTTCACTTGGTGATACTCGCAGTGGTACAAATGTCTGTTTGGCTCCTTTAACATGCAACATGTTTTGTTGAAGCAGAAATAGTGTGGTCAGTCACTAAGTGGAAGCATAACTGAAGTGCTGGCTCCAGGCTAACTTGCTTCACAGGCTGCAGGAGTGGTTTTAATGTAAGACTCCTGCTGGGCACACTTTCATTAGCTGAAAATGTTTGCAGATGCTGTGATCATATGGGTCTTTCAATATCAAAAATCATGCCCCAAGTTATTTTTCTGGAGCTCATCCTGATGTTGGCCAGTTAGGTATATTTTTGCCTCATGTTTTGTTTCTGTCATTAAAAAAATTAAATTCAGAAATCTTTATAATTGCAAATTCCTATCTGTCTCTGAAATAAATTGTGCCTTCTTTGAATGATTCTAGGAGGTTAATGAATAATTGACTACCGAGTAAAAGGGAAGATCCTTTTAACAGGCAATTGAATCTGGTGTGATGTATGAAAATTAATGGTTAGGCTTAGAGCTTTAAATGTGATATAATTATTTTTAATATTTAGACACAAAGATGTCCTTATTAGTAACAATTTCAAACACTTTTATTTATTTTGCATACCTCTCAATAAATTCAGTTCCCAAAAAATGAAGCTTAGCATTTGTGTATTTAGGACCTGTACTTGAATGCAAGGGGCGCCTTTGTTACATTGTTTGTGATTAGGTGAGGGAGAGAAAGACTGGGTTTGTGGGGTTTTTTTTCCTTCCTCCTTAACGTTTTTTTCCTCTTTGTTATGGTTGTAGAGGCATTTGCTAAAATTGAAAAGTCAGCTCTGAGTCTTTGTACCTTCTAGGATGGAAGAGTGTGCAATGATTTTTAAAATAGAAAATATTTTACATCTGTTGCTTTTGTAGTTGGTTTTATATGTTAGCTACTGATAAGCCAGTAATAAATCTGTGGATGCCCTGCACGCCTACACTTTTCCTTCTTTGAACACAGCTTGGATATTTTTTCTCCCCTCTCTTCTCTGTGTGATGAACTGCACAGGGTGTTTTCCTGTGTTGCAGAAAGATTTGGAAATGAAGTTGCTGCCACACTTCAGATCTTAATCTTCCTTGCTGTTTGCAAGTAATTCCTTGCCAGTCAGCTGGGTCAATATTGAAACCAAGCTACGATGCCTAAAACCAGGAGACTCCATCTATAGCAGTGCCTCCAATTGCTCATATCTGGAGTTCTGAAACTGGCTATAAATTGAGTTTTCTTACAGGGAAGAAGGCCACAAGTGACAAGGCTCAACCACCTCCAGCCTGCCAGTGAGCTGCACTGCCAGCCTGGGGCAAGGCAGGGACTGATGATTTGCTTTCTTCTGTTTTAGACACCGTTTAGCAGTGTTTGTCCTGTCCTTTTAGGGGCTTGCATACCACTTTATGCCAGTCATGAGTGAATATATTAAGGTAGTAAAGTCGTCCCTGGGTGGTGGTGGGATTGTTGTTATTATATTGATGTGTTGTTCTCAATTCTATACCCCCTAAAAAATTAGTATTTTCTTTCTGCTTTGATTTTTATGTGATTATGCAGAAAGGTTGCTGGTGATACCAGGACAGCAATGTGCATGAGTGCCTGACAGTAACTAGCTCAGAAATTCTCTCTTTCAACTCCTCAGCCCTTCTGTATCCATTTGTTTCCGTTTCAAACGTGGTCTGCCTTTTAGTTGACTTTATTTTAATCAAATGCGTGTGAGCACTAGGCTGTGTTGTGGATGTGTTATTTATAGCCCTACAGCAGTCAGGTGCAAAGTGATCTGAGCACCAGCTTCTGGTCAGGTCAAAAGAAAAACCACCTCAGGGTGAAGGTTATACAAATTACTTAACTCTATGTAGACAAAGGTGCAGGTGTGTGATGTCTGGATTTTGGGGTGAGGGAAATTTATTACTGGTAGTGAAACTGTTAGAGGCTGGTCGAGTGTTGTTGGAGTACCCATCCTCTGTATTTACTGGCAATTTACCCTTGGGCAGTGAATGATGGAAAATAAAAGCAGAGGAGGTGAGGGCAGGGCAGTGAACTTTACTGTATCACAACACATCTTAGTGCCCTGTGAGCTGAGAGTTTCTTGCTGCAGAGTGAAACAGAGGGCAAAAGCTAATTAGCTGCTTTGCAACTTTTTTCTTCATGAGAAGGCAATTTTTTATTTCACCTCCAGAGTACTGGTTCTGCACAATGGGTGCAGGAGGCAGAGCAAGCAAAGTAACAGGACCCTTCCCCACTTGCTGCTCTGGGATAAGGTGGTACCTGTGCCCTCTCCCAGCACTGTGCTGACACTGTCTGCAAAGCTGGGGAGGTTCTGTGTGGCTTGGGCTGCTCCCACATTTGTCATTTCTAATGCAAATATCTAGCACGTCACTGATCTGGAGCAAGTCTGGGTGTTATGTCACCCACCCTTTGTGAATGCCTGACATTTCCTCTCCTTTGGGCAAGAGCTGGAAGGGAAGTCAGTTAATTTAGAAACGGGATTTTTTTTGTTTACTTCTGTCTATTCATACTCTTGGTAGAAAAGGTATTCCTGCTTTCGTGTGAAACATCTGGCTAATATTTTTTTAAATGTGAGGAAGTAGCTGAAGAAGTGGCTTAAATAAATTGTAACTTAGTTGCTAATTTTGTAGCTCTGATTTCAAAATTCTGTATTTCATTGTGGTACAGATGTTGTCAAAATTTGTGGCATTGCTGTTAAAATAAGCAAACAGTGACAATAACAGAAGGCCCTGTTCTTAAAAACCTGAGCTTAAATTTGGTGTTCTGCATTTAGGCAGGCAGTGCTGAAGGAAGGTGCTTCCCCATGCAAAGCCCCCAGGAGCCACCTGGAACAGACCAAGAGCTCTGTGGTTCCAGCCTGAATTACAAGTTTTCCAGTTTCTCTGGCTCTGGCCCTGTTTTTAGATGAGAAAACAGTGATTAAACTTTCCCTGTGTCTGGGAATGTTATGCAAGTGTACAGGGATGTGTAAAGAGATCTACTTACTGTCCAATGCCAGACAGCCTTGTGCAGCAGCTTTTTCTAGGGGTCTGGAGAAATTCTAATTTTGATTGGAAACATCACTCAGCAAGACGGGAGAAGTTTTTGTCTTCTCGGCTTCTGTAAACATATACAAATGTAAGTGAACATTAATTTTATTTTTTCAAATTATGTGTCCACAGACTTTTTTTTAGCAAAAACAGATCTTTCAGATTTAGTTATGCTTACTTCCTATGTAACCCAGAATGCCTGTTGTATATAGTTCTTTAGCTGGTAACTTGGTAAAATATGGATATAAGGTACAAGGTGGTTTTCCTAATTGAACTGTGCAACTTGTTAGATAAGTTCGTAGCCAGGAATCAGTTTCTCCTTGTTCCCACAAGTATTTGAGAAAGTAGTTTGTAGGTTTGTGGTGTGAGTGATCTGGCAAAGAGCTCTGCCCTCCTTTCCTGGGGATGCTTTGCCCTTTGAGCCATGTGCCTGGTGCTGCTCTGGGGTCATGGAGAGTGTTTCATGTTCTGTTGGATGTGTATTTACCTGATCTGGGAAATAGTCAAGCCCCTAAGTCATTCCTGTGTTACTTATGCCAGGAGGAACACATGCCCACTGTGTGCCAGCAGGCACAGGGACCTGCCCTGGGAGGTGGTGGTGTCTGAGCCCTGCATGGGGGGGCTGAGGGCCCACTGTCACACCAGGAAAGGCAGGATCAGCCACAAAGGCTTTTTTCCTCCCTTCTCAGCATTTTTCTCATGGATAGGAATTCTCATGTAGTTTGCCATGTTCCTTTGTTCCTTTATTTGGTCGAATACAGTTAGGAAGCAAACTGGTGTTTGAGTTGAAAATTGTACCTCAACTCCTGTACTTTTCCAGTTCAGCCCTTTTTTATCCCCTTGCTGGCTCTGCAAGAAGACACAAAGGAAAATTTGGAAACAGTAACTGAATTATTTCTGTTGTGTCAAGCAATGCAATGATTTATTCAAAGCTGAGTGTGGGAAGGAAATCTGATATGATGAGCCAGGAGCAATCCTTCTGTTAATTATCTCTCTCCTGTCCCATGACCGCAGTCTTCTTTCTGTCAGTCTTTCTCACTCTCCCACCTTCTATACGTTTTTCTCTTGCTACAAAAGGGTGGTAAATATAGGAGGTTTCTTGAAGTACCTGAAACTGTTCCCTGCGCAGGCATGATCTAACATCACATACAATGAAAGCTTTGCATAGGAAGCAGCACATAAGATTCGTGTTGCCATTTACGTATGATAAGCAATCTAACCATTGATGCACAAACAAAAATAAAAAATAATGGCAAAACTGCTTGCAGTGTGGATATGTCTTTGAAGCCACCAGCAGAACTTACTGCAGAGAGAACCTCCCTACGATCCTCTGACCTTAAAAGTACAGCTTGACTGTACCTAGGCAAGGTGAAGTCTACACCAGGCTCTGCTGGGTGGTCTCCTAGACAGCATCACCTCTACCCCTTTGGCTTTGTACCATCACAGGTACAGCGAGGCACCACTTAACAGGAGCTTGTATTTGAAACAGAAAATCACGTAGAGGAATAGTTAGCTTCTGCTAAGAGAAGGTTAACAGTCATTCATTTCTCAAGGTGTGGGTATGGGTATATATCTTAACAATTTTAGCTGTAGCTCTGATGTGTACAAAGTCTACTGCTGTTGTAATTGAAACAAGTGAAATCCGCTTTCATGAATTGCAGCTGGATTCTTTCCAAGGAGCTTGGTTTCCTTTTAATGTTGGGCTATTAATTAGCTCAGCAATTCATTCATTCTAGTATTATTTGGAACAACTCAGCAAGTGTTGCCATATTTGAACTCTTCCATAAGTGGCAGGAGTTTTCTTGAAAGAGGTGTTTCACTGCAGAAAAGCAAACATATCCATGGGAGGATGGCTTCTACTCAGGAAGATCCATCTATTCCCAGCCTACTTGCCAGCTTCCACAGAAGGAAGGTGTGAAGAAACATGGTCTTTCTCTTTTCCAAATTTATTGCAAAGCAATAGGAGGCTTTCCATTCATTCAGCAAAAACATTTATTTCTTACTCCGGTTTTAGCATGTTATATTAGTATTTGGAACTGATAGGGCAACATATTCATCCTGGTTGTGAGAAACTCTCAAATAAAGTCACACATTTTTCAGGGTTGATTCTGGATAAACTTTGAATCCCAGTGGATTTTTCTGGGTGGTCTGATTTGGTATTGCATAGACATCCTTAGCAGAGCAATTTACATGCAAATATAAGATGCTGGAGGCATTGTAATGCCATTTCCCTTTTTATTGCTCTTTGCTGTCTAATCAAGTTTTACCAAATCAAAGAATTTGGATACTTAACAGGAAAAAAATTTTCACCAAAGCTTTTGGCTGGTATTTGTAAAGATAGCAAGGAAGAAATTAATGGAGTATTTAAGCTCTGGCAATTCTGAGGTCGTTTTATGTTGTATGTGACAACAGCATGTGAGGTATATTCCACTGTGCTCATCTCTGTGGGTGTGCACCTAGAGGTGCTAGCCTGCTGGGTTACCCTTGGCTTGAAACAGAGATGTGCTTGGAGAGGGCTGGAAAGGCTGTCTTTTCCTGACAAGTTTTGTGCACTGTCACTGAGTCCATTGGATTACAGTCTTGCTGCAGAACTGCTCCCAAACCAGCCACAAGCAGACCCCACCCTACAGAGCACTCCATGTGCACAGAGCAGTGGAAAGTGTTCTCTGCAGAATAGAGATCATGCCTTTAACATAAGCAATAAAAGCCTGCAACCAAATACTTAAGACTTGATTTTGAGTGAAAAATAGAATTTTCGTTGCTTCAGGAAGCAGGTTTTTTCCCCAAGGTTAGATGTCATATCTCTTTCACTTTAAAATCAATTGACCAAAAGGAAATATTCTTTGGTCTTTCTTCTTTTTTTCCCTAGAATCTATTTTTTTCTTTCCTTATGGGAATGTTACTTGGAAAATGGAAGTTCACTGGGAAATGGAGAAGGAAAAAAAGTCTCTGTACTACCTCTAACTGTGCACCATCTGCTTTTTTATCAGGAGTTTTCTCACCATCTCTGCATTACTACAGCCTCATTTTTCTTTTTGTATCCTCATGGGCTTAAAATTAGAGGACATCTGACCAGGGGCTGTCCTGCCTGTTCTTATACAGGCACAGTGGTTGTGTGCAGTGTTTGGCATGGTTCTCTCCTGTTGGGCGGGTGTCCCAGTTCTGTCTGCCTGCCTTTGCCTTCCCCAGACCTGTGACAGTATTAATGCTGAACCCTGGAGACAGAGAATTATTAATGCAAAAGACACCCCTTAGTCTGAGTGGCACCTCCTTCTCCAGTGAATGCATGTGTTGCTTAAAGCACTTAAAATATAGCAGCTCATTGGCCCTGCCTCCCTGCAGTTCCCCTTTCACAGTGTTCATTAAATATCTATCCAGAGTGCGTGGCATAAATCTTTGAAAACGAGGATGCCCTGGGGGCCAAATGTGTGACAGCCTTTCACAAAAAGGCTCACTAATTGCTTTTGATTAAATCGCCTGCACTTCTGCTGGCCCTCGGTGCCGGCTTTCAGCCAGTGCTGTGCTGCTCTGGGCTCTCTCTGACGTGGTGATGCCACCTGAGCAATTCAGGTCCCCTGAGATGGGTTGGGTTATTCAGGGCATCACCCTAATTTCCACTGATTGCTTCTGACATCACAGGGGGATCGGGGAGGAAAAGGAACGAGAGGCTTTTGCCTTTACAGTTTTGTCTATACACGCATATCCATAAATATGTATGTGTGTTTATATATATGCACATGTGTGGGGAGGTTACAATTGTACTTACAAGAATTTAATAAACAGCACCCAATGTTTGCTTAGACTCTGTGTGTGTAGGCCCACTGAGGGTTTGTTACGAAGTTGACACAAGTGAAAGGGGCAAGGTGCTTTCCAGAGGTTGTGCCTCTGGAGGTGAGGTGCTTCAGACAAGCTGCCTCCCTTTGATCTGAGGGAGGGGGTGAAGAGCAGGTAGAGCATTATTGTGACCTAAAAAGCACCAAGTACATTTCTTGATCCTCTACTTAGTTTTTTTTCATGCTTGTCTTTTCTGTTTGATAAGCTAGGCTGCAACTCACTCAAGTCTCCCATGTCAAATTCTTGCTAGCAATGTGCAGTTCTGCTGACAGTGTGCTCAAATCCAGGGCTCAGTGCATCTATTCACTTGTCCAACAGCATGATGGTAATGGTGAAAAAATCCTCCTTGGAGGAGTACCTCATATGGTCAGTGCCTGCAGAGAGAGGGGCTGCCTTGCTGTCTCAGTGAGCTGGGAAGCATTTAATAGACCTGAAACAAGGTGTTAGGCTGTTATTACTTTGTTCCTGCCTCTTTGAGGACCATCATCCATCTGAAGGATGCCAACTGAGCTTTTGAAAGAGCTGCTGTTGGAATATTGTTTGCCAGTTAGTAAATTAAGAGATGTGCAGATTTCCAGCTATTGAGTTTCTTTGTTCTTATTTAAAGTAGCTACAATAATGTGAAAAATTTGGTAAAAAAAAACAGATGCAGATCCTTTTCAACTAAAGCATCAAAGAAAATTAACTCCTCTGATACATCTCACATCAGTTTTTGTTTCAGCTCCTCTCATACACTCCTGTCAAAAAGATGTCAGTAATGATTTAAATCCTGCTAAGAGAAAATGCACCAGCTGTTGTGAACAGCAGAGGTGTTAGGTTTGCAAAGCATTGCTGTGACCAGTTGTGCATTTCCTTTAGAGAAAGCCACCTTTTTGGAACAAGAAAGAGTCTCATAAATTTCTGTGCAATCTTAGTTTTTGCAAAAACAAACAGATATTTATATGGGTTTGGAGAGTATCTTAAGGGGGGTAGGAAATTTTAGACTGGAGATTGGTGAGAGTTTCTTTTATAGATGGCAATTAACATATGTAAAAATGTATGCAATGGTAAAGCATTTTAATCACTTTTTAATTGCATTTAAATTAAGCCATCTTTAAACTGAAATTAGTGTGTTCTGCATCTACTCATTTCTCATGCTCTTTGTCACCGTTCTTGAGGTTTCCAGGGGCATTCTCCTTGTGTTCTTTCATAATGCTGTTATTCACATACAGGAGCTGTCACCAAAAGTCAGTGTTGGCTGGGAGCTGCAGAGATGCTGCTGCTGCCTTCCCCTGGAAGTAGGATAGATGGCAACTGCAGTAACTCAACTCAAATGTGGTTTAACATTTCTTTGGGTTTATTACTTTGTGAGTGGCAGGCAGCGTGGTGTGTTAAAGGTTGCTTATGCAGTCAGTCGTCTGTTTTGTAAGATGTTGTTTTTCTTGTGCAATGTAAAACTTGGCAAATACAGATGCAATGGGATGAATAGAGAGAGGAATGACACATGTTTCTTTCTCTGCCACTGATGCTCCTTGGGAGACAGCTTGCATCCAGGGCATTGTTGCAGACATCTCTGCATCCCACACACTGCTCAGGCAGCCTCTGCTCAGGGTTTCCTTTCCCTGGAGGAGCAGAGGTCAGCCTTGCCCTGCCCTGCCCTGCTCTGCTCTGCTCTGCTGCATATACTTTGTGCCTGGGAAGTTCACAGCTCCTGCAACAGACTTAATGAGGACTGAGTAAACACCCTGCATTGAATCCAACCTGGCTTCGTGCCTGTGGTCCAAACCCTGCCCCTGTGGGTAACTACAGACTGTTTGCAACTCAGAGGAGAGCTCCTCCTAAAATACCCTGATGCAATTGAGCAGTACCAGGCCTGAAATAGGGATGGTGTGTTACTCAATTGTGCTTTACAGGAGCAAGTCAGGCATGCAGAAAGTAAAGAGGGAAGGTTGCACCTTGTGTTTTAGTTGGATTTTTTATGAGAGTTGTAGTTATATTTTCTTTTTTCATGCTATGCCTCTCTGTGAGGCTCCATAGTGTATCTAAAGGGTATTTTGCCTGGCATCAGTTTTGGCACTATCCTGGTCTTTGTATACCAAATGATCCTCTGATCTAGTTTTGATAAGAAGGAAATCTGTTCTGATTAGGTATTTCCCTATCAAAATAGCTCCATCCAGGCTATCTGTTGAGGTCAGAAATTGAGTGTGCTGCTGCACATCTGGTGAGGTGCTGTGCTGACTGCCTGCCCTGGTGCCAGCCTGACGGCTCCATCAGCTCAGTTTATGTCAGTGCTCAGGTGACTGATTTGACACATGTTAAATGTGTTAATTACGTTGTGGGCTAGCATGTGTTTCAAAGAACTCTCAACAAATTGATGATGTGTAGAAAAAGTACCTTTGAAGGAGCACCTGTGTCACTTCACAGATCTATTTTAGAGTAACTTCTGTCCTGATGTGCTGCTGGGGGGCAATAATGCTATTACTTGGCCACTGGAGGTTCAGTCTATTACTGTTCTCTTTTCTTGGCAATGGATTGGATTTCTCCAGAGAGGAAATTAGATTTTTCCTTCCCTTTCGCTTTGTCTCTGTCCTGTGCTTATATCAATTGGTGGTTGTCTGTGCACTGCAGTGTGTGTGATAACCTTTACTTCCACAAGTTACCTCATTTGCTCTTCTCTAATAAGCTAAATAAAGTAAATAAAGTATTTATACATGGTGCTTCTTTCTTTCTGGTGACAGCAAAGGCAATCAAGATGATGTGTTCCTCATCTGAATTCATGCAGAAGTGAGTGCTGGCTTAGCCTGGTCTGTTTCAGTCAGGACTGAATCAGAAGTGTGTTAATTGAGAGATGAGAAGTGTATGCAGCCCACAGGTAGGGCCTGCAGCTCTTAGAAGTTTGTGTCTAATAACCAAGGGGAAATTTGTGCATAAAGCAGATATGCTGGATTTTATTTTCCTTTCTCCCTAGCAGCCAGCTGCAAATTTGTCTGGGAGTTATTGATAGTTTTTTACTGCAATTTTATCTGGTCAGCTTGCCAAAAACTAGCTTGGGGGTCGTGTTATTCTAGGAGTATCCAGTGAGATGATTTGTTTATAGCAGAGGGCAAATCCCACAGAGAGTGTTGGAGGAAGAAAAGGTCCCAGAGGTTTGAGAAAGCTTGGTGGGAATTAGGAAATACAGCAGCAGCAAGGACAGGGTCACCTCCCAGCAGTCTTCAGGATCACTGTGACGGAGGTGGTAGAGCTCATCGTGCCAAAAGCGTGACCTCAGGGAGCACAGAGGTGGTGGGACATGTTGAAGGTGCTGATCAGCTTGGGAAACTAAATACTCTTAGGGGTTTTTTCTTTCCTTTTGTGCTCTGATGAAAAGCAGAGTCCAAATGTAAAATTCTTTCTCAGAGTCACATCCTGCATTTGACTTTTGGCTGAGCAGAGCAACTGCTGGGGCTGAGGCAAACACGGCCTCGGTGCTGTAAGGTGTTACTGCCACTGGGAATTTCTGGTGTCCCACATTTTACACCTAAAGCTATGTTGCCAGAGAACTCTCAAATTATGAGTGTTTTTCAGCTGAGTCACATTTTTTTCCTCCCTTTTGAAGCAGGGGAATATCTCAGAGGGGTGCTTAGATGGAAGGAATTACGAGTATTGGATATGCAGTAATATGGGGGAAACTGACAGAAACTGGGGAATTTTGTTTGTTTTTTTTTTTACTATAATGTGCAACTGTGAGTGTGAATCTAGAATCAGACTGTCTCCTTGGGGATTTTTTTCAGCGTGAATGCTGTTGGCCAGACTTCAGGTGCTTTGTCTTGGCCATTTTCTCCAAGGGATACTCCTATATAATTACAGTCTTGGTGGTTCACAGATGGAAACTGGGCAGGGAGAGAACACTGGAAAGGCACAAAAAGCTGCTACCTTGTGGTTTCAGATGGAGCTAAAACTTGGGCTGCAGAACAAGAATTGCTTTGTGTTTTGGGTCTGGAAATGGGCAAGTGAATGCTAGAGAGTTGATCAAGCAGTGCAATGTAGCCTCTTTTTCCTCTTGATATGCTATTTGCAAATGACTTCTTTGTTTTTTTTTTAAGTAGAAGTATTTGCCTTTCATCCTTGTGCAAATATTCTGAGAATAAATGTCAGCCTTTTAAGATAAATGAGAGGGTTTCTAAAATCCGAAACAGATCGTTACCAGTGTGCAAGTGTAAGATCAAGTGAGAAAGGACAGGATGTGGCTCTTAGTTCCCTCCATGGCAGTGACAGCTTGCCTGGTGGGGTTTGGAGGAGGTGGGCAATGCAGAGCCACACTCTGAGGCTACATGAGCTGGTGCTAACCTAGTAATACTGCAGTTGTTCCCGGTCTCCTGTCTGTATGGTCACAGACTGCTCTTACCACACCTGCAGGTGGAGAGGATGGGAGAGAAAAAGCAGCTGGAAAGGGGAGAAGACAGCATTTCAGATGTCAGGCTATGACATACTTACATGATTTTATCTTGCTTTCCCATGTTCTCTTCAGAGGAGGCTGCCTGAAAAACTGCTGTAAAGGACACTAGCCCAGTTTGTCCATCCCAGTGCCAGGGAGAGAAGTTGTTAGCAAAGATATTTTGCCCTTTCTGATAAAAAGTCCTTGTATCTCTTGCCACCAGTGCCCGTTGCATTTGCATTAGTTAACCTGTAGTTTGACCTGTGTTTTTACCATGCCTCTCTCTGCTGATGCCCAGGCCAGTGACCTCCTGCACAAGGCAGTGGGGCTGAGCCCCGGGTCACTGAGAGGTTCTTGAGTAGCTCCCTACTCACACCCCTGCAGACCTGAGTGCTCATGGGTGTAAACATGTCTGGCCCCAGGAACAGGTTTCCACATTTCCCAGCCAGAGGTGAGGTGCAATATGCTGTGCAAAGAGTCTCATGTGTTCAGTGTCTTGTGCCTGGGATGCCTGTGGGCCCAGGTCTGGATCACACCTGCAGTGAGACAGCTGCCCTCGGGCTGGGCTGTGCTTGCATCCTGTGGAGCAGTTTTGCCTTAGGGGTTGTCTGGGTCCAGCTTGTTTGTCCACTGCTGCTGAGTGTCTATTGACTGTGAGAGAGTCTCTCCCATGTGTCCTGAGCATGCCTGATTTCACTGCCCCAGTGCTGCAGGATGGCTTCACATGCAGCCTTCAATTTGCCCATACAATCACTTGCCTAGTACTTAAGGAAATTAGGTGTCTGAGTTAGGTCTGCTGCTCTGACTGAGCTGCACAGAGTAGAAATGCTGGGCAAGGAAGCAAAATCCTTTACATGCATGTCTCCACACAGAATTTTCCAAGTAGAGCAAATGGATGTATCTGGGATTTTTTGGTATTGATGATAATTTCCATGATTATTGTGTATGATGAGCTCCACGCTCCACAAAGTATTTGAGATGGAAACTTTTTCATTGATTTGGGAATCTGAAGCTTGCTTGCTCGATTTGCCATGGGTGGATAAAGCTGATCTGAGTCTTGTAGTGATTTTGTCTGAGTCAGTACTGTTCTCAGGTGAACTGGGTGGAAATTGTTGCAGCCACAGAAGCCTCGTGCCCAGGTGCATCGAGGTCCCAGTGTGAGCATCAGCTGGGTGCCTTTCCTGTTCCTTTCCTGTTGCAAAGGGTGGCTTTGCTGCAGAGGTGGGAAAGGGTTGACTGATAGGTGCTTGCTAAAAACTGCAGTGCTGAATCTTTTATCATATAAAATTGAAGCCAGATATGCTGGAAAGCCAGTAGCCTGTCCTAATATGTAAAAAACATTTCAAGAGAGATGTGGTATTTCAAATGCTGCTGGTGTTGCTTGAAAGTCACGCTCACCCAGCTAGAGCAGGGATTATTTTCTTGTCATCTCCAGCTTTTTTAGAGGAAAGGGCAGAAACTGATCCTATGCATGTGATAATCCAGAGAAGAAAAATAGGTGCTAAACAATCTCTGAAGCTATTTCCTTATGATACAGTGAATAACTTCTGCATGTAGAATTTTTTACTGTGTGCCAGTGACTTAGTAAAATATACTTTTATTATTTGGTCACCTCTTCCTGACTTTATATAAAAGTTGATATCTCGGTTATTTTTATTTTTTACCTGATACTAACCTAAGCAATGCAATTGAAATGCCAAAGCCTTATGTATCTAATGCAGACTTCCCGTTTCTATAGCAACAAAACTCGAACTTGTACTTAATGAAAGAATATTGGAGTGTGAGTAACTGTGACTTTAAGGTTTAGAAAAACAAACAGAAGCACTTTATATTTGGAGATTAGAGAAATAAAACGGAAGTGACCTCTTTGCATAGAACAAAAAGATTTCCTAGGCTTGGGATACTTCATTAGTAAGAATGAAACCATATTAATGTCATAAGGAGCTCTGCGTTTTAATCTTGTTTACCAAATTAAAATGTAAAAGCCTTTTATGGCATGTGAAGGCTTTTTCTCCCCCTTTTGCTTTCAAAGCTGCTGTGTTTGTGGTTAGGCTAATAAAAATTTGGGCTGCCTGACAGCAGATACGTTTTCCTTCTGTATTGGCAAAAATCCATTGGTAGTTTTTGTATTGGCTGAAAAGAAAGGGAGCAAAATGTGTGGTGTTTAATCCTACATTTGATCTACAAGCTAGTTCCTGGCCATTTAGTTTAAATCTGTCTTACAGTGATAAATGTAAACCATAGATTAAAGCAAGAATGAAGGAGCAGCTGTCATCCCTTCATATTTTCTTACATCTTTTCAGTTAAAATTCTAATAACCATTAAATTCTCATTTTAAAACACCATAAGAAACATCCCATAGAAAACAACAGTACAGACAGCCACATATCATGAATGTTTAAAGGCCTCTTTCTGTATCAGCATTCCAATAATTGCTACACAACATTTGTAGCAGGTTTATTGAGCTAAAGTATTAGTTTGTGCAAGTGAATGTGGGCAAATGGGAAATATGAAGCAGAGGCTTCTATTGCAATCTTACTGGTGAAGAAATTTCCATAAGCCTGTCCAATTTTTGTGTTTGCTATTTCTTCTGTGACTTTTTAAAATTTTGTTGTTAGGCTGTGATTCTGATAAATTCATCTTCTGACTGAGTAAAGATAGCCAGAATTCAGGGTTTAAGGAAATCATTTGATCTAGTGAACTGAGTTTTATCTACTCACTTGTGACAAGACAGCTGAGGCAATGAAAGGTGCCAGTGATGGTGGTAAATTGCCCCACAGCAAAAGCAAGGATGGAGGGCAGGATAAGACAGATGGGAAGTTGGCTTGTTTGAAAGTTGATCAAGATAAGCTACTGGGAAACACAAATCCAGAAACAACATGCTCAGCAAAATCCAGCTTGGAATTGGCTGAGTCAGAGCATATTAAGCTGTGGGCAGGTGGCATCCCATCTGAGCTGGGAGCCTGCATCCTGCTGAGAGCTGTGCTCTTCCACCTCCCAGCAAATTGTTTGGAAAGGCAGGTGGTGTCTCTGAGAAGTGTGAAGAGGCATGACCCAAGATCTTTGGCTATACATTCTCTTTTAAAAATAAAAACCATATTATTTGGTAAAATGCATCTCTAGGCAGAGACTGAAGAAAATCTGTCAATAGGAATGCAGCAGGTATATGAAGTTGCAATGTTTGTACCACGGACAGCTGTTAATGGGTTTCTCTAGAGCCTAAATTTGGGAGGAAGCAGAATTTATTTGATTCTGCATAGCTTTGACCAAAGCTCCTGAAGGACGTGAACTCCCTAAAAGTTTCCTAGAGATGCTCTGGGGATGTCTCTGCTGATGGGGGCTGATTGTCTGTGTACTCTGTTTCAGGGATAGAGCTCTGTCCTCCTGGGCACCGGTTCATGATCACCATGGTGGCGAGCTTCATCGAGATGGCAGGGCAGTTCCTCATGCCAGGGCTGGCTGCCCTCTGCAGGGATTGGCAGGTCCTCCAGGCTGTCATCATCTGTCCCTTCCTGCTGATGCTGTTTTACTGGGTGTAAGTATTTCTTCCTCCTGCCAGTGAGCTCCCGATGTTGGACTTGGGAGATGCTCCATTGTCAGGAAGTGTCTGTGTTTCACAGTACGTATGAGCCTTTCCCTTTGTTCTTCCATTCACCTTGTGCAAAGGCTTGGCTTTGAAATAAGAAAGAATAGCTTTATAATCTGCTGTAGCATGCACGTATTCTGCACCCTGGAACACAGTGGGCACTTGGGAGATAGTCGCCTTTCACTGAGGTGGAGTTGTACTTTGTTATTATTATGGCTGTCACTTCCCCTTTAAAGACTAAAGTATCTCTTGAGAGGATGCATCCCAGCCTAGCTGTTGTCAGATTGTGACTGCATAGCTATATTTTCCCTTAATACCTGTGTTGTGGGTCTGGACTAACACTGTTGGTTTCTTTGACCCAGGAAAAGTTAGAAATAACATCTGTCAGCCCTGGAACAAGCACACTTGGATGTTTTGTGTGCCTGAGGTAGTCAGCCCTGAAATAGACTTGATTTTGCCCAAATTAGCACATGCTATGCTGAAGTCTGGGAGGCTGGTCTGTGCCAGGCAGTGGCTCAGCATTGTTCCTACAAGGAATTCCCCACTCCCAGTTGGTCTGTCTCTGTCTGTGACACTGTGGTGATCGTACAGCTGTCCTGAGAGAAGTAGGATGGCTTTCACCTTGGGAATAGTGCCAGGTCCATCTCCACCATGACTTTACAAACACTCCAAAAAATCTTTCTTTGTTGTTCTGTCTTAATAGTGACACGCAGTGGTGGCATAAGACAGCAGAGGCTTACAACAGCAGTGTTGTACAAAACCATAACAATAAGAACACTAACAAGTCTAAAACATTTAGGTATTGTACACTGAGGAAAATAAGGAAAAAGGCCACTATCCTGAGGAGGATAAAGCTCGTTCTGTACCATGGTGAGCTAGGCTGCTAGCTGCAATGCCTGACAAGTTACAACGTGTGAAAACTTGTTACAGTATGTAACACTTATGTTTTTGTATTAACTCCTTACTGAGCCCTCCTGTGTTGATGGTGGTAACCCTCAGTGGGGATTTCACTGCTTATTCCCAAGGTAGACATGCCTCAGCATGGGCAAAATGTGCACTCAGGAGGGCTAAAGGTCTCTTGCAAGATAATGTCAACTGAGCTGGGGGGTTACCCCTGTTATTCCATAGAGCATTTAAATAGCTCATCTTGACAGTGTTAATCTTGATGAATAATGAAGAATACTTTTGTTAATCTATGATGCTGTTCTTCCCTCCCTTACCTTTTGTATGTTATGCACATGCGGGTCTGCTCCAAAACTTCATGTAGTAATGCCCCCCAGCTGGAGTATCTGATGTCCACCACTGGATAAAACACAATATCAAACAAAATATTTACAGACATTTTTGTCCAAACAGACACAGTATTTACAGACATGTCTGTCCATACAGACATTAGTATGGAGATGCCTAATGAACATGGGGGATGGCATGGAGTACAGTCATCCCTTGTCAGCCTTCTGGAGGCTACACATTTTCCAGGTGGCTTTGGCAGTGTCTTTCACATTCCTGTTGAGAGGTCATTCTTGAGTGACATTGAAAGGGACACGAAATGCTGAAACTTATTCTGTAATCCAAAAAAGCTCTGTGGCTTTTTAGCTGGGCAGGGCAGGCAAACCAAGCAAATAAGTCACCTTTATATATTGTGGAACACAGCAGCTTGATAAATAGTGGTAATAGCCAGAGGATCAGGATTTGTGTTGCCCAGGGATTTTGCTTTTGCAGAAATGAACCTTGGTTGGGATTTAATTATATTGTCAGTACAGTATGTACTTTTCTCTTAGGCTTTTCCCTTCCATCTGTTGCACATTCTCTGGGAAGTGTTACCATTTTATTACCTCTTTCTTTCCTTCCAAATGGAACGTGGACTCGCAGCATGTGTTACAGATAAATGAAGAAAACTAACTGACTGGTAATAAAAGAAGAACTGGAAAACCGTACTGCTTGTTAATTCCCCATCACATACCCAAAGCAGTATTTCTTTTCTATGTATTTCTTTTCTATGTATTTCTTTTGGTTTTGTATTAAAATTAATTCATTTTGAAAAAAGGGAGAGTGACCAGTAAAGCTCATTAATCTGGTTAATACCAGCACTTGAAAGAAACACCTGGATGGAAAACAGACTTTTTCAACTGTAAACATGAATACATTTTTAAGGCAACTAACAAAATACTGTCTTTAGTAGGGCAAGCTTATCATCCTAAGAAGTAATTCTTCTCTTTCATCTGTCTCTAAAAGAGAATCCAAATTACTTCTGCCAGCTGTTTTCTTTCTTTGGTCTGAATTACCATGTGTGAACTGCACATCTCATTCACTCCCTTCTTGGCAGCAAATGTCTACTGGAGACAGTGCTGCCTCTTCCTCTAATTTCTTTCAATTTATATTAATGGACAGAGCACCTGTAACGTTCCAAAATTCCAACGTGTCGTATTTCCATATAATAGGATACTTCCTCTATGATTTGTGAATCAGGGTAAAAGACAGTATCCTAATTTTGCACATTCTGAATCTGTTTACCCTCTTTTTTTTTTTTTTCGTAAGCTATTCTTCTGTATTTTGAAATAATTACGTAGCTTCTGAGTGGTCAAATGAGCAGATAAAACTCTACCAGTTCATCCTCTGATAGAAACTTGAAAGCCGCCCTAACCTGTTTTCCCTCTTTAAAGTATTTTCCCAGAGTCTCTTCGGTGGTTGATGGCTACACAACAGTTTGAGGCATCCAAGGAACTGATCCTTCAGTTCACGCACAAGAACAGGATGAACACAGAAAGCGACATCAAAGGAGTGGTGCCTGGTGAGTTGGACAGACCACTGCAAATCACCCAGCTCTTCTCTAAAGGCTGCACGTGGCATTACTGCCCAGAATTAAATTATCTGTTTATTGCCTGTAGATCATCTCATTCATTCATTCATTCATTCATTCATTCATTCATTCATTCTGCTTTTCTTGAAAATCCATTCCAAACTCCAGCACTATCTTAAAAACTACATGGCCTGTTGAACAGTCCTAGTAATTATAGTCTTGTCTTGCAGTGCCGTGTGTCTTTAGAGAGATCTCTTGAAGAATTTTACCATGGCTACAAGAGTGCGCCTTCAGCTCTGTGTACCTCTGGAAACTGTGTTTTAAGGAAGCTGCTTGCTGGGATCCTGCCCATCACCCAACACTTACTCTGTTGGTTTGGAGAAGCAGCAGCACTCAACCCCCTTGTTCTAAAGTGCCAGCCCCATGGGAAACTTAAACCACATTAGAGTTTCTCTTTAAAACTTTGCACCAAGAACAGTTTTGCTTTCCTCTCCTGCATCATCTGAGTGATGCTGCTTTAGGGATGGGGGGTTGCTGCAAGTCACAGTGTTAGGGTGCAGTTTTTGCTTCAGAGTCTAAAGTATCAATTCTTTGGTTTACTGATGCTTTTAGAAGGAGCTGGCTCCTCTCATCACCAGAAATGTCACTGAAATAACCAAGATCATGTCTTGAAGGCTGCTGTGTAGAGGAGACTCTGTGTGTGTATGTGTGTTTGTCTAATTACAACGAAGGCAAAGAGCTTCTGGATCTTTACATCACCAGTGCACCTGTCAAATTTGGTTCAGGCTCCCCTTTTCCTTCTCACAGGCTTGATTCTGCCCATAAACACCCGTTTTGCACTGTCATTTGCAATCTGCATCAGACTACCCACTTGTCAGAAAATGGTGGAAACATTTCCCCCAATTTTCCAACACTACGTGCTCTGACCCTAGGGGCTGCAGGGGAACCTCAGCCAGTAGCTCTGCCAGTGGGTAGAAGTGATGCTTCTGCACTTGTCTGATCTCTGTTGAAGGTCTCTGGGGTAAGTGTAGTTTCCATCAGTCATTGTTAAAGGCACCAGTCAGCACTAAAATAAGCACAGGCTTAATCCAGGATAGAAAACTGCCATCATTAACATCACTGCCTAATGAATAAAACAGTCTCCATCAGTGAAGGATGAAAACCCCAGTTCAGGATCTCTGGTATACACACCCAGGTCATTAGTGTGATTTTTGGTGCAGTTTGTGCACTGGTGTTAATTAGCTGGCTTGCATGTAATTTTGTGTCAGGGGTTACAGTTCCTGGATCTGCATCACACAACATTTTTGCATTTTTGCAGTGAAAATGCCATTTTCCATTTTTCTGGTAAAGTTCTGAAAAGCATTAGGGGTGTGTGAGCCATCACTGACCTGTTGATCTGCTTCTTCCCCCCCCCCCCCCCCCCGCCTTTTTTTTCTGGATCTTTCTCAGAATAAATGATGGATCTTGAGAATTAATGGGTTCCTGGGCCAACAACTGGCCTTGGAGTTTCACAAGCAGTTCCTAAATTTGTCTTCTGTCAGTCAGCTTCTTGAATTTGCAGATGAAATAAAATGTATTTTAGGGGAAAATAAAAACAAATTACCTGAGTTTCCTTCAAGGAAAATAATAAAGACACAACTGTGTGCTGGAGGGATTTATTTAAGCCATGTATAATGACATTGCCCATGAAGAAATGCTAAATGTCAAAATGGCTTTATGACTATTATTTGTGACTGATTACTTTTCTCAGCAGTTTCATGGTAAGAGTACACTCCTGTTTAAGGAAGGGACTCCCTTTCATGTGAAAAAACAGAGAATTTTTTCACATCTTGATACTATGGATCCTCTGATTGCAAATACATTTAGATATAGCAGTTGTCAGTTGAGCAGCATTTGCAATTTATCAGTTATTCAGAACATGGTCATTTTGGCCTCCTTGTTGGTGACAAGATTGTTGGGGTTTTTTATTATTTCTTCCCTCACTTTTCCTCTTTAAACTCTTTGTGCAGCCCCACACTTAAAGGCTTTTCTGATGCACCCCTTGAGGGAAGCTGTATTTCTTCAGGAGGAACAAGAGAGAAGCAGTACCAAAGGAATGAAATGAGATTAACTGCAAACTACTGAAGAAAAGCCCACCACTCCCATTCTGGGTGCATGGGGGTATTGATGGTCTGAGTGAGGATAGGAGAATAGTAGGATTCTTGAATTAAGAATGTGGTCAAACTGCAGGCCTTGTATCTTGCAGTGGTTTAGGAAGGAGGGGGAACCCTTTCTCTTCTCTTGTGTGCTGTAATAACATGCCCATAGCTCCTCTAGCATGGAATGGGTAAAAAACTGGTACTTCTCTGAGAGAAAGGATGCCATTGAGCCTCATGCAGATATCCCTTGTTTTCTCTCGATTCCATTGTTGAGCTTTCCTATCTGTGTGGAGGGATTTTTGTTTGTGATTTGTTTTATTCTTTATTTTCCATCTGAAAGGGCTGGAAACTGTTTTGCTCTAGTTAGGGGCCATTGTGTTGCTGTTTATTATTCCTCGCTGCATTGTTGTAACAGCCTCCTGTGATTGAATTACTCCCAATGCATTTAAATGATAAACTGCTCACTTGCAGTCCCTTCCAGCTGAAAATCCCACTGTAATTTTACTCATACATACCAGTCAAATTAGTGTATCTAATATAACAGATCATTACAGGAGTTACGGGAGTTTCATATTTGTTTATTTTGGCACTTGATGAGAGTTCCATAGTAAAAAGAAGCAGCGTTCAAGAGAGCAAAGTATTTCTGGGATGCAAGAAAATTTAATTTTGAATTGTTCCCCAAGTAATGAGCTGGCTGATTTTCCTCTCTGAAGAATCACACAATTTCCACTGCCTGCTGAAAGCTTTTGCTCATCCATTTGGCTACACTGCCTGTAGTGGAGAGTGCCACTGACCATCTGTAGGGCCTCTTGGCTGCATGGGGAGGTGGCCCGTGTGTGAAGAGGGGGGGAAGAAAAAAGGAAGCAGAATTTATCTGCTGTTTTTGACAGTCCTTTGGGTTGAAGAGGTTGCCAGTGCTTTCCTGGGAGATGTCTCTAAAGACAACAACTAAAAGTCCAGACAGTGATCCAGCTGCAGCTGAAAGGTTCAACAACTGCTGTAACAACCCGTGCCAGGAGAAAATGAGGGTGGGCAGCTGATGGGCGATGCCCAGCCAGCAAGATGGAGTGGGAGTGTGCTTACATGGCAAACACATTAAAGTGAGACGAGAGATGTTGATAGGAGTCTGGAGTGTTGTAAATTTACATTTTGCTATCTTCAGTAGACTTACCCAGGGCTGATGTGGGTTGCATAAAGGAATCTTTTTCCTCAGCAGCTTCAAGTGGCTTTATTTTTGAGTGCTTGGTGTGCCTTGTGATTTTGGGCAGGAATAATTTGCCTTTATAATGAGATTTCTGGGTTTATGTGGTTGCGTTTTCTTCTTTAATGCTTAAGAAACATAGATGAATTAGACCTGGTTAAATTACCCCTAGTACGTTTTGACCCAAAATTTCACCAGTTGGCTTTAAACTTTGCCCTCTTTTAGAAATAAAAGTTTAAATCTGGGTTTTTTTTATCAAGAAAATTATTTTTATTCAACTGTGTATTGAAATGTCACTTTTAAAACAGGCTTGCTGAATTTTGTTGACAAATGCTTCAAAGCATTACCCAAAAAAAGCCAGCTTCAATCATGAGCAAATTAAATATTTTGATAACATTAATTCAGTACAGGTGTTTCACTACCAGTTTCTCCAGAAACTTCACCACCTCTTCTGTGCTCCTCTGTAGAATGAGAACCAAACATACATTTCAGGGCAACTGCTGGACAGTCATTTTGACCTTAGTGTCATAAATGCTAAGGAAGTATGAAGATTGTTTAGCAAACAAGAAAAAAGAGTTTCCAGGGGAATTGGAAATCCTAAAGCACCAAACATCCTTTCACCTTTTAAAGGCGTGTTACACTTCAGGTGGCTTTCATTATTTTTATAGAATGCATTCTTTTTCTTTCTGTGGGGTTGTCTGGTGGAAGAGAATGGATTGTCTGCTCAAGCTGACCTTGGCTGCACCAGCATCCGGCCCTGCCATGTTTGTGTGTCCTGGGAAATACTCCACTTGGAAATGCTCCATTTGAGACACTGCTGTATCAGCAGCTGCCCAAGTGTCACATGTGATGATTTCATGGGAACCCGCCCCTGTGTGCTTCTCTTTAATTTCCCCTCTGTGGGGACACATTTCAGGTGTTCCTTAACATGAAAATAACTCCTTGGCCAGGCTGAAAAACAAAGCTCCCTTTTTGCTCATCTCTGGATGGAAACACAAACCAGAGGTGCTCATGTGGGCAGAGAGGTTATAGCTGTTCCTTCCCAAAATTCCCTTCTAAGCTTAGAGAAATAATATTGATATAATCACGAAAGGTGGACAGCAAAGGTAGAGCACCCAAATGGATGCCAGTGCCTTAGCATGCAGGACACAACATGGAGAAGGTGAAAGGGTGTGGTGGTGATAAGTACTCTGTGTGTGTATGTGTGTGGATTGCAGTTAGGAGAGCTGTGGTTTTCAGGGAGTTTCCCTCTGAAGAAAAAGATTAACTTTCACCTTCCTTGCTGCTGAACAACATCCTGCCATTACTTTTCTTTAAACATAAGCTATTTTTCTGTTTTGTTTTGCTATATATATATTGTTTTTCCTACACATGAGGCTTGAGTCTTTGTAATTATATGCATTTTCCTTTCCCACTGGGTTAATAGCAGAGGGAAGGTGCAAATGCCTTATGTCTGGAAGTCAGTCTCTTTCAGCTTTATTCACATCCTTAGACCATCACACCTGTCACTACACTACTGGTTTAAAGCTTGTGGTAGATGTAGAGTGTATTAGCTGGAGAAGAAAAGTAAGTTTCCTGGCTCCATAATACAGGTGATTCCATATGACAATGAAGTACAAACCTGCCAGATGTCCTCCTTTGACAGATCCTGTTTCTTGGCTGTTTAATGGTGCTGAACTTAAATGTTCCATGCAGCCCCGAGAGAGTGGTCAGGTAAATGTAGTTAAATGTGGGAAATGTAGTTAAAACAGTTCAATTTGCTCCTTGAAGGCTGTGTGTCAGCCACAGAGATTTCTATTTCAAAATTTAAAAAAAAAAAAATACCCAGCCAGTGGTTTCTGTTGTCCTCTTGTATGTTAAATAAGTTTCAGGAGAGTCTGGGTTTCTCCTGCTGGGCCCCTGTTGTCCAGTAGCAGAACTTGTGCAGTTTGTGCAACTCTTTCAGGATGTGCTGTACATGACAAGGATTAACAGGAATAAAACTGGTCAGTTAGGTCCTCTTCTCCTGGCTGGGTCCACAGTAATGGAAAAGGAGAGCCCATGCATGCCCTGACTGTATCTTTAGCAAAGGTAGTAGTGATATCTGATGTATCGGGTTTTGGAGGGATCGGGGGAAAAGGGTACACTCTACTGAGAATGTGCCTTTTGATGCCACTGGGAAAAGCCAAATATGCTAGAAAATTTAAAGGGGGAAGAAAATAAAGAAGAGGGGGCTGTCAGCTTCTATTTCAGTTTGAAATGACCCTTTCTCACTAGAGGAGTCCTCTGCAGACTCTCGCTGGCTGCACTCCAGCCTGTTGATTTGTGCCCCGCTGGCACACTGGTTCTTTGTGCACCTCTCCTGCCAGAGGAGCCAACTTTACAGGGCAGGCACCACGTGCAGGGGGCTGGCAGCAAGCCCTGGTGCTGCTGGCTTTTCCCCAGCCCACAGGCACCAGAGGAGAGAGGACTGGTGAGTCTGGATGTGGATATCAAATGTAGGAGGGGAGACCTCGAGAACTAAGTGGAAGTGGGGAGCTGTAAGAGGGGACCAGTGGGCAGAGAAGAGAGGAAATAAGAGACTTTAAAAAGTTGTGGGAGCAAAGAATCAATATAGTTGGAAGGGACATAGAGTGGCAAGGGCAACAAGGGACTGGGGGGAAGTGATGGAAGAAGAACATTTTTGTAGTGGAAGAACAGAGGAGAGCTAGAGCATGGAGACCAAAGGGGCTGCAATCATTTGCTTCCCCTTCCTTCCAGAGCAAGCTGTCACGCTCAAGGATTCAGTCTCATAACTGTTTTGCAAAATCCACTCCTAAAATGTTTGCTTCACCCCTCCCTGCTGCCCAACTCGCTTGCTCAACTTGCTGAGGTTCCCTCCACATCTCCCACAACAGAGAGCAGCAATGCATGTGTGGGTACCTGCAACTTCCTGATGGCCACAGCTCCACACAGGGACACTGGAGGTGCTCTTTGTGTTTTTGTTGGGTCTTTTTTTTTCAACGCTGATGATGTTGGAAGAATATAAGCATTGACAAGTCATGCTCTGGGAAATGAAAGAAGTCAGGTTGCCTGGGCAACCCCTGCTTGGCCTCCTTGGCATGAAGGCATGATGATACAGCCTTTAATAACATGATTACGACCTATTTTTTCCACAGGGCATAGGATGGACGAATCAGTGCATAGGATGGACGATGATGTGGGAATGAAGCTGTTGTCTGTTCCTCATTTGTTGCAGAATTTGGAAGGTGTGTAGTGAATGAGGCAGAGGGTTGCAGAAGGAAAGAGGACAGTGTTGGGGAAATGAAGCTGAATACCTCCTGAAGAGTTGTACTCATTCTCTGGGCCTGTCAGGGATGTTCTTGTACAATAGTGGAGATTTTCTTGGAATCAGGCCCTTTCAGTGCTGTCACTTACCACAATTTCTTCAGTGTCTGTCTCTAGTGTATAACTCTGGGGCTCAATTTGCAGAAAGATGGGAACATTTATATCAACACCTACAAGGGGTATTGCTGAATGATTTTTTCTCATTCTGGACACAAATCCTCTCTATTTTACCTACCTACCTACAAAACAGAAGTAATCTTTGCCCTTATTCTTACAAGAAGGTGGTAGAGATTATTTCATTTGCATTTATGAAATACATGTATATTCTGACAACACTGTAGGAATGTCTCTAAGGAAATCTATTATTTTTTTGTACTCACTGAGAAGTTTGGATAATGAGACTACATGTTGAATGGGAAAGGCAGAGATGTCTTTAATACCTGTCCCTTGGATGACTGCAGTGAACATTCTGGAGGAAAAACTAATGTGTGGTCATCTAAATGCTGTATCATAATGCACATGAGCAATTGAAGATGGACTTTGGACAATTGAATTGTGACTTTTTGATCTTTTTTGAATATAATCAGAAATACAGGATTGAAATGAATCATTGTAATAAGTTCTTAGCTGTTATAGTCATAGAGTTACAGTGTTTCTCTTATGAAAGGAGGTTCATTTTAAATGCTGTTTGTATTGATGTCCAGTGCTTTTGTTAGAAGGCCATCCCAGTCTCCATATTCCTCTTGTACTGCAGGTACATTTTAGTATTCAACTCAAATGCACTATAGCTGTCTGGGTTTGCCTTTTTTTCCCTTTCCCATTTGCTCCTGTCTGTGCCTATTTTATATCTCTTTTCCTCAAACTACATGAGAAGAGAGCAGAGCAGCCCTATTCCTGTACTGATATGAAGTTCTCCGCTATCTCCTCTCCTTTTATAAATGGGCTTGCCAGAGCTTTAGTTTCCCAAATACTGATGACCAGAATTGTAAAAGAATTCCAGTATTTCATTGTCTGAATTGCAAAATGCCCCGTGACTTCATTAAACTGGTGCCATATAATAACTTTTTTCAAGTAGTACATAACCAAGTCCAAAAGGTTTTGCTTATCCTCCACCAGAAACATTTCCCCTTAATCACTGAGAATTTTTCCTTTTATTTCACATTTTTATTTGCTTCTGCCACACACTGGATCTCAAGCTCAACCAGTTCCCTCTTATGGCCATTTGCATTGTACTTACCTTTGATAGTAAGGTAGTGCCTCACTTTGTCACCAGCACACTTTATTGGTACATTTCTGAGGTTTTTACCAAGCTCCCTACTTGGGTTATTAAACAAGATGTTTGTTTTTTTTAAGTAAGATGAGTCATCCCACTACTAATGTCCTGCTATCCTCTTATGATTTCTATTTTTCTATCTTTGCCCATCAGTCAGTATTTTACCTATCTCATAATTTCTGTGTATGGTTTGAGAGCTGGACACAAGTCCTGGGAGGTATAAATAAACCTGTGTACCAGTAACTCTGCCTGCCTGAGAATAGATTGCTTCATCTCTGTGTTTTGGACCGGTCTGCCTCCTGCTGCAGAGCTGTCATGCTCCAGGGATTGATTGAGTCTCTGTGGTAGGCTTCCATAGATCTTTTCATGTTCAAAGACCTGCTGACTATCATTTAGTAGCCAGAAAAATCCAACAGAAGTCCATCACCACAGGACACTTGTCATTTTAGACATAATTTTTCAGTGGCTTGATTTGGGCTTTTGTCTTGTTTTGTCTGTGTCAAGTGATGCAGAGATGGGTGGCTTCATCTGAAGGCTTTAAAGACACTTTCTGATTTTGAAAGGCATGTCCCTGAAATGCAGAGGCTCTCATGGTAATTCAGCAATGTCGCAAGTTGGAAGCTGGTAGGGTTCCCCTTCTCATGAGACTTTTAAAGTCCTCCAGTGAATAGTTCTAATTTCCACTGAGATATAGAAAGTTATCTTGTTGACAGTTTTCCTGCTGAGTCCCTGAATAGGAAACCTAGAGTGTGTGTGGGCTCTGGAGTATGGGAAAACCTATTAGGGGCCTCTGAATAAATGGATAGAAATATTTTTTATATTCCACGCTTTCCCTTTTGGTAAATCAAAACTGAAATATTTAATGCAAATTCCTTCTGTACTGGTGGCTTCAGTGTAAAATCAAGGAATAAGTGGGGGGGTACAGGGAGTTTTCCTAATGTTAGTCCTGAGAGAGCAATAGTTGGCTTCCATGAGGTTTTAATAGGCTTTGGCTTGACTTTTAATATCTTAACTTTGACCTGTGAAATCAGTCAGCCTGAGAGCTGTCAGTCTACTGATGCTCATCAAAGTCAGTCAGTGCAGGCCCTTTCATGCAGGCAGGCTCCCTTCCAAGACAGCAGGTCGCTTATATGAGAGCCAGTTCTGTAGCTGATGACTTTTTTGCAAGTCACATAGCTTATTTGTTCCTATTGGAATGAGATTTTGGTTATTCCAAGTCATTGATTCTGCAGTGCAGTGGAGATTTTTGGTGAATATCTAACTAGTATTCCTAGAAACAAAGGAGGGAGAAAGCCATCAGAAATATGGATTGTGTTGGAGACTTGGAGACAAATCATTCTTCTAAAGCAGGTGACTTAGATTTGGAGTTTTAACAACATCATAGAGGGACGGAGGTGCAAATAGCTGGTAGAGTCACAAGGCTCTCAGTAAAAAGCCAATTTCTGTTTGCATTCTTTGGTGCAAGGTTTGAGGCCAGATTATTTTTTCCTTCTTTTTTCTTTCTTTTTTCCCTCTTTTTTTCTTTTTTCACGCCTCCCTTTTCCCCCCCTTTTTTTTAATGCTTGTAATGCTCTTACATCTGGAATTGAGACATTTTTGTATAATGCTGCAATGTATCCATGGAGTATAACCCCCATGAGAGCAGAAGCAAGGGTCCACTGCAGAAAGGCTGCTGTGTGAAGAGGGTAGGGAAGGGGTGGGCTCCCCTGTCATGTGTGATCATCACTGCAGAGACACTGGAGGTGTTTGACAGTTCACATAACCAAGTGAGCCTTGACTTGAGGGCAGAACAGCAGTTCAGTGAAAAACATCTGGTGGGAACTAGTTCAGAAGCACTGATTTATGAGAAAGGTTAAAAGGGGGGGGCCTGAGTGCATGTGAGGAGGATGCATTACAATAAATAAAAACATATGGATTTTAGGAACCCCTGGTGTATGAACAGAGCAGGAGTGGAGAGCAAAATAATGTTTGATTCCAAAGACAAGTGTAGTCTAGTTGAGTGTTGTTTCTCTTAATTTTATTGAGCTGTGGCTCTATACAGCATGTATTTACAAGTAAGTCTAGCCCCTGTGCTGAAAGAAAAAAAGTAAAAACTTCTCTGAGAAACAAGCAAAAAAACAAACAAAAAACCCTATCAGATTAAGAAAATCTGAAGAATATGGCACATGTACCTTCTGCTGACAGAGGATGAGATGTTTTACTTTATAAGCCAGATCTGGTCATTCTTTGAAAGTAAACTTTTTTGTCCACATGAAATCTGTCCAATATGTGTTGTTTGGGTAGTGACTTTGATTGTTGCCCTTCAGCTGAAATAGTAAACACCCACCACCAGCCTTTCAAAACCTTTGTGTTTCTTCTAGTGCTTACTTTGACTTTTTTTGCTGTAGAAGCTTTGGCCTGGACTCAGTCATGGGCTTTACAATTATGTTTTATCTAACTGCTTCCATTGTTCTGAATTATTTTGTTCCCAGTTATTCCCTCCTAGAATCTTGCTACAAAAATGATTTTGACCTTGTTTTTTGAGATTAGGTTTTTTTTTTTAATCGCTTATCTTTAAATATGGCCCGAATCCTTTGCTGAGCCTGAAGAGGTTTTCTGTAATACAAATATTAATTTCAACAATTTCTTCTCTTGCTCCACCTTAGTTTTTCTGCTTTTGTGAGCTGCATGCTGCATAGGTTCTGCGGAGAAATGTCCATTAGCAGGTTGTTAAGAAAGTCCTATAGCAATATTCTACTTAATTGAGTGATTAAGTACAATCACTAAAGTAAAATAAATACACTTTGCTGCTTTTGTCGGAAGCCTTCCAGGTAGTTACTCTAGACAGAAGACCAGGAGTGACCTGTGAGCAGTTAATAACTGAAGTATTAGCATGTAAATAGTGTTTGTTTGATTTACTATTTTTATGATGCACTTTTCAAATAATAGCTGGCAGATGTGATTTTTGTTTCGTTTGTAACTTCAGGTGACTTTTTTTTTTAAACACAACCCCCCCACCCCCACTCCTCCACCCGCTTGCTTTTATTTTCTCCTGTTTTGCTTCTCTTTAGGAAGTTGCTATTCAGCAGAGTAAGGCAGTGGTCAGGGCAGGCCAGTGTGGGCAACTGAGGACACGAGAGCTCATTGCATATGCACGAAGGGAACATGTGCACCCTTCACAGCAGGGCCACGCTGCTGCCTTTAAACACAGTTCAGGCTAGAAAGCAGCAGTGAAAGCCTTTACCCAAAAAAAAAAAAACCAAAAAAAAAACCAACCAAACAAAAAAACCTAGTCTGTGCTCTTGGAGGGCATTATTTCTGTGATGCTTTTTTATAGCTACAGCATCTCCTGCTTTTATTGGACTTGTTGCTCACTGATCCGGTAGCTTGGAAACAGTCAGTGGCTGCTTTGGCACGCTTAGGTAGGTGTTCAAGCTCTAACTTAATGATAATTGGGAAATAAGCAGTGCCCTTCATTATTGTCCCATGCCAACAAGTGTATCAGATGCAACATTTGTAAGGCTTTTGTGTTATTTCAGCATTGCAAAGAAAAGTTCACTTGAAGCTGCCCAGAACTGGAAGGATATGGTAGGATTTTAGTTCTGAAATGCAAAGACACCACAGCTACTAATGCCCAATGATTTTTCTTTAAGGAAATGTCTTAACATTTAGGACATCCATCAGAAAAAAATTAAATATTTGAAAAGGAAATAGAATGGAAGATGGATGAGCTTGCTGCTTCTTTCTGAAACTTGCATTTGAACAAACTTCAGAGGATTACTATGAAAAATGATTTTGAGCTCCAGTCCTTTCCATGGCTTTTTAGGTATGAATTGGACAAAGGGAGCAGAGCCTGTAACTGCATGAGTGCAGTCCTCCCTGTGGAGGGGTTTAAAATTAACAGAATCCTGAAGTTCTACAAGAAATTTGCTATCATGCTTGTTGGGGTCAAGCTCCATACTGCACCCACTTTACCTACACAATTTTAACTGGAAGAAGGTTTGGAAGCCTGCAAGAAAAGGAGGAACCTGTGCTGGACTTTAGGCAGGCAGTTCAGCATTTTTATCGTTCCTGTTAATGTAATCAGTAGTGTTCTCTCCAGAACATCCCTCAGAATATCTTGGCTCACAAGTAAATGTTCTCCTTCTCATTCTCCTCAGTGAAATGATAATTCTGATTTGGTTTGTTTCAGAGCTGGAAAAGGAAATCACCAGGAGACCAAAGAAAGTCTGCATTGTTAAAGTGGTGGGAACAAGGAACCTGTGGAAAAACATCGTAGTGTTGTGTGTGAACTCGTAAGTCCAATCCCTTTGTTTAAATAGTTGTGTGGTCAGTGAACTGGAGCAACAATGGGAAGTGATGAGGGAGCTGCACAGTAGGAGTATTTCCTACTGTGGGACCCTTCACTAGTATGTCTGATAAATGATCCTGGGAAAACACCAGCTGTTGCAGGGAACTATACTTTTTGTGGCAAACATGGAGGAGCTCACTGGCTGTTCCAGGCAGCAGAACCACATTTTCTCAGGTGCCATGCTGCAACTGCATTACTGTCACCAGTGGTCTCATGTGGGCACGTGCTGATAGGTGCTCATGCAAGCACACATCTGCTTGGCATCCCAGATGGGAGTTTTGGAACCATTTATGCCCCAGGAGTGCAGGTTCAAATTGTTTCATCTGATAAGGCTGTGGTGCAGGAGAATATGTTGCTTGCCAGTAAATGCAAGATGTTCCCTCATATAACAGCTGTGCTTGGAGGATCTTCAAAGGCAGATTACAAAGTGCCTCAACACTCCTAAATTATGTGCAGGGGGTCACAGTGAGAGCGTGCAGTCTCCAACAGAACAGTGTGATGCTTGCCTCCTAAGGCTTCAGTTTGAACATGCTCATGTGGGCAAAAACAGCATCAGCCTGAGAGTTTTGCAGGTTACAGGCTCGAGACCTTCTGTCCAGAGCTGAACACCTTGTAAAGAGGAAATGCATTGGTTTGTAAATTCTGGAAGGGCACCAGCAGTGCATTTTCTAATTTTTCCATCTTGTAAAATGTCCATTTGAATTTTTCATGTTTCTTTTGTTTTTTGGTTTGGTTTTTTTATTTTTTTTTCAAATGGGAGGTGAGGATGGAAAAGACTGTGAATCCCCTTTCTCTGCTAGGTTTCAAAGTATGTAGCTCTCTTGTGGCTTTTTCTTCCTCACTTCAGGGCAATACTCTGTAGCCCTCAGTCCTGTTAGCAGGCTTATGGATCAGCCACCACCAAAGAGAACAGCCCTTATACTGGGCAAATAGTCACCCAGAAGCACACAGATTTCAGGAGTCAGTCTCCAGCATTATTGGTTGCAGAACTAACTCTGGTTTTATGAGTTTTTGTGTCTCTCTCCCACGAACCAGTGGGGGACTCCCTCTGTTCTGAAGGAGTGCTTTCTCCTTAGGCTCACCAAGTACATTTAATAGACAGTTTAAAATGTATTTGTGAAAACTGTTACCATGGGGAATTCTCCCCTTCTCCCTTGTCCACATTAATTTACATATTTGGAAATTCTCTAAATCAGGACTACACAGCCCAAAGAATAACTTCTGGCATTAGCACACAGAGGCTGTTTGCCATCCAAGCAGAGCATGAAGCAGATGTATGTCTGAGGAAATAGATTTCATGTTTGTTTTTAAGGGGTAAAAAAAAAAAATATTTAATTTTACTTCTGTTATTCCTGTTAGACAGGGCTCTGCTGAATTTTTGGTGCCCAAAGAAGGAACCTTTTGCAGGGAGCAAAAAGAAATTAAGGGAGACAAGGATTTAGTTTTAAAAGTAACTATTCTGAGCTGCCCACCAAGCTAAGAGAATAGAGTAATTCTTAGGGAACAAGCTGGAAAGCAAAGTCCAAATGATACAATAGTTTACTTTATAGGTCAAGGCCTCCATAGCAACTTCTGCAACTGTGTTTGCATGCACAGAAGAGAAAGACAGAAGAAAAGCTGGTTAACTCTGCCTTCTTATTACTATTGTTTTGCTGATGAATATTTCTCTTATGGGAGGAGTCAGATATAATCTAGTTATTCAAAGCAAATATCATTTTTGTGTAAACAGCAAGCACTTGTATTAGGTTTTTATCAGGGGCAAGGTGTTTGGTATTGAGGGTGGAGTTTTGAACTAGAGCACCGATTCACAAGTTTGCAAGAGAAGCTCCTCAGGCCCTGGGCTGTCATGCACTCAGTGTCTGCATTTCCCCCAGCTGTTTCTATGCTTATTTTGATATCCAGTTCACACTGACAGAGCTTCAAATTCCTGACCTTCTGGAGGATAGAAGCATATCAGTGTAATCTACCTGCCATTCTTAATTTTCTTTTTTTTTTTCTTGAGAACTGGATCTGTGCCTCTCACTCTCTCAGGCACTGCTAATTTGTGCCATGAGATTTATCTTGTGTAAGTGCCAGGGACAGGAGGTTCTTCCTGGTAGAGGAACTTGAGCCTTGAAGGGTGCAGTTGAGAGCACTGACCTCTCCTGTTGCACCCTCCTGCTATTTTGTACCACATTAGGGGTGAGGCTGGGGGCTTCTCATCTGACCTTTGTATCTCCAGCCCCCTGCTCTTTCTTCCCCTTTTTTTTTTCTTCTTCGTTTTCTATTTTTTGGAGGCACAGAGTGACACAGGAGAAAGGTGTGTAATGTGATGGTGAGATGTTGATCAGTGGCATCTCAAAGAAACCATTAAAGAGGAGGAGCCACATTGCTATGAAGGGTAGTGTAAATGTGTAGACTGAATTAGAGCTTACTGTTTCATAATTGTAATAATAATTGCAGCACATACAACTTCAAATACTCCTTTCTCAGGGGCTTCCAGTTTTAACAGGCTAGCTTGGGAAGTGAGGTGTAATGCTTGTATTTAGTATGACCAAATGACACAGGCAGGTGGGTGTTCCTGGTGTTTTGCTGTCCAAGCACAGAGGCTATTTTGTCACAGCAGTGCTGGCTCTGCAGCTGTCAGCAGGTGCGCAGAAAGATGAGAACAGAGAGATGTGCTCCTCTGGGAATGGGATTTCTCAAATACAATGGGAAAACCTAGCATGCACTAGGAGCTCTTCTAAAGTTCCCCATGCCTTGATCATACCATGAGCAGCAGCTACATTAATAAAGTCAGCAAATATTAGGTTGAATGGAGGCTTTTTTTCTTTTGCTTCTTTTTATCAATGCTTATTTTCACATTGGCACTTAGAGATAAGTTTTTTAACTTAAGGTGTTTAATTCCCACATTAATGCCTCCCCACACTGAACTACATTGCAGTGTGTGTTCTGCCAACTCAGCAGTGGTCTCTTTTGCCTTCTCTTTCCCTCAGGCTGACTGGTTATGGCATACACCACTGTTTTGCAAAAAGCATGATGGGGCACGAAGCGAAGATGGCGATTACCCACAACTTCTATGGGGACTACTACACCATGGCTGGGATTGCCCTGGCATCCTGCCTGGCCATGTGCCCTGTGGTCGGGTTTCTAGGGAGGAGAGGAGGACTCCTGCTCTTCATGATACTTACAGCTCTGGCATCACTTCTGCAGCTGGGCCTTCTCAACTGTAAGTTGGAGATGAAAGCTTTTCAGGACCACACAAACTTAATATGCAAATAAGGATCAGGAAACACTAGCATTTCCTTTGCCTTTCCCACATTTGTCGTGTGATACACCTGCATAGTTTTAGAATCTGAATTTGTTTGAAGGTTTCCCCAAACACTTGTTTCTCAGGCTCATTAACAAAAGGCATTGTATTCTAGAGGATTCCCATGGTGAAGCTTATTGAGCAGTGGTGCTCTATCCGGGGTAGTCACCAAGAAAACAAACAAGGAAACAAGAAACTCTTTCAATTTTATTTTAGTGAAATAGCCCCCAGGGAAAGAGCTGTATAGCGATTGGGAAGGGAAAACTTTCCCACTCAAGTCTACTTCTCAAGTGGCCTCTAAACCATGCAGAATTTAGAGCAGTAGGTGTATGCCCTTCTGCCTGCTCTTAGCATCTTGTTATGAGCAAGTAATACACAGGTAGCATGGAGATCATGCATCTGACAGACCCCACTTTTAACACACTGTGTTTGTATAGTCCTTGTGAATGTATACACATGATTTTGGGAAGTGACATAACATGGTTGTCCTGCAAAAAGTGAGAGTGTGCCACCTCTTCTTTTGCAGGCAGTAACTTCTGTCTGACCCTTTTGAGCTGCTTCAACTATTTAAACTGCTATGGAAATAGCCCCTTTCCTTTTTTGATTTTCATTCTCTTCATTTTTTGTTGGTTGAGGAGGTTGAACTCGATGAATCAGAGAGGTATTGAAGCAGAGAGAATGTGGGATGTGTTTTGCCACTCTCACAATTGCCAATCATCAGACCCCTGTCCCATAAAATCCCACCACAAGGAAGGGGGAAGAGGGTTGAGATATACTTCGGACAAAATGGATGTGAGACGAACACCAGGACTCTAGTTATTGCTGGTTTTAATTTCTAGGTTTAGAAATAATCGAGGGCCTTAATAAGAAAGAGGTTTTTACATTGAGGATGGAAAGTTTTCCCATTCTTGCATACCGAAGACAGCTTTGAGCCAACAGGAATTGTTCATGTTTACAGACTGTGTCTCCCAGAGGCATTTACTAAGTTAACTTTTAGCAAACAAGCTGTTTGTGGGAGTGTAGGAGGGAAACAGGGAACCTCTTTCATGATATGGAGGAAACCCTAGCATCGTGTGTGTTTGCTCTCAGTTTGGCAGAGATGTTTACATTGCCTTTGAGCACATATTTACCATGTCCAGCAATCCCAGCTGAGAGTGGGAGAAGTCTCACGGCTGCACCTCATCATGTCCACTGATGGACTGAGACCATTCACAGACACAGATTTGTGCTGTGCATGTGTGCAACCTCCTGAAACTCCACGTTCTTCTGGGAGTGTCCATCAGAACACACTCTCCACACTGAATTTGCCCATTTTAATTTTTGTTTTAAGGATGGGAGACATTTGTTGAGGCACTAAACACACATTTGCCTTGTTGAGCCTTTAGTCCCCTCCAGAGCCACAAAAATCTGCTTGCACTTTTTCCAAAAAAAAATTTATTAAGGAGGTGGGAGTAAACACTCTGTAGGACTCATTACAACCTTTTCCATAACAGGTTTAGGTGGTTTTGTTAGCTAAGTTGCCAAAACTAAGATCAGGCATGGCTTTAGGTGCTTTGTGCTGCTCTCAATGCAGTGGCCTTGTCAACCTTTCTGACTCCACTCTTTTCTTTGTGAGGAGAGAAAGGTAGCCTCAAGCTTCAGACCAGTTCTCCCCACTCTTGACCACAGCCACCTCTTCCTCAGAAAAACTATATATTGTTTGGAGAAAAACAGTGACCCTGTTTATTATGAAATCTGTCACAGCATCTTGCTTGTTTTAATTTAACATAATTTGTGTGTAATTGGGAAATGAAATACAAATTTAAGAATGGTGAGAGAGAGAAGGGGGGGTATTCTCCATCACCCACAAACCTGCAGCAGACCTTGAAGCTCTCCTTGTTTGACTCCCCCTCTGAACACTGGAGTGTCACCTGGGAAGTTGCAGAATCCTGGTGGGAGATGACCAGCAGAGCTGTGCCCAGCATGTGCTCTTGCCCTTCCCCTTGCTGCCCAGTGCTGCTGTGTGCTCCTGTGTGGTTAGGACTGATGGCCAGTGTGACATATGGACCATCAGCTCATGGTTTTGGAAAGGAATAGGTCTCCCACCAGTCTGACAGCCCTGATGCCCAGATTTTGCTCTCTAACACGAGCTTCTGTTGGCCATTCCCTCAGGGCTGCAGCAGGAGGGTATTTTCTCTTCTCCCCCTTCATTAACAACAAAGAGGCCTTTGTGTTAATCCCAGTGGTAATTCTGGGGCTTTTAAATATGCTTTACTGCTGGTTTGTTATCACTGTCTCATTAGCATGCTGTCCTCCAGCTGAGATGTGCCTGGAAACAGCATGTCCTATCTGGTGGCCAGGGAAAGATGCGAAGGTTTGGCATGGGAAAGAATTGGGAGTCAAAGGGTAGGGTTAGGGCAGCATGTGGGATTTACCCTTTATTTTTTTCTTTCAGATAAATAAATATATTAAAAACATATGTTTTTGTTTTTCTCTCCCTTTCTCTCTTTTTTTTTATCTTTATCTTTGATTTCTATGGTCTTGGATCCAGTGATTGGAAAATACAGTCAACTTCCAGACTCAGGTACAGTTTACAGACAAATCTACATCATGTGGGAAGCACTCAGGCAGGAACTGGTAGATGCAAAAGGCCTGGGCCAAAGACCCAGAGCAGAGCTGCTGCCACCACAGAGGAGTGC
Source organism: Cinclus cinclus (assembly GCF_963662255.1). Taxonomy (NCBI): domain Eukaryota; kingdom Metazoa; phylum Chordata; class Aves; order Passeriformes; family Cinclidae; genus Cinclus; species Cinclus cinclus. The sequence goes on from NC_085046.1 coordinate 68,640,122, forward strand.
AGGGGGAAAGTCCACTTCTGTGCACTGCCTTGAGACCCCACTCACAGGCAGGCCTGTTCATTTATGTGCAGCCTCTTTGTGTAGCATCCACTCCACATAGGCTCACCTCTGCATGTCAAGAGAGAGTGCAGAGGTCCCCCAAGGTTTGACATACAGGGTAAGGCTTCCCCAGAAAATCTACTTCTGAGAAGCAGCATTCTGAGTTCAGGAATCTCAGATTTTTATATTTTTTTTTCCAGAAAAGAAAATGAGAGTAAAACACCTTAAGGATGCTTTTGTTCAGGGGACTTAAACACCTTAAAAAATACTGTCCCAAGCTGAAGTACTGTAAGAGGAATGCAGTGACAAACTACAGGGGAACAAAATTTACATTTGTGTATCAGATTTGATGGACCTGTCCTTGTCCAGTTTTTCCAAGGTCTGTTCTGCTGAGCAGTTGTGACTCCCTGAGGGGGTCAGTGGTGTAGCCTCACTCACTATGCAAGAGTGGACAGAGACCCATGGTTTTGCAAGGTTCTGTGCCCACACCCTCATCAGCTGGCGGAATTTGCTCTTTCCCCCAGACTTGGGGTGCATTGCAGAAAGGGCTTAGCCCTGAGCAGGCTGTGGCACGTTTCAGAAGATGTAACCAAAGAGCTCTCAAATACCTTTTGCTCTCCTGACAGCTGATATATTCAGCAAGAACAAAAGCAGGTGTTAATTTTCATGGGATCCAACCCAGACAGTATGCCTGCTTGGGACTGTGCACAGCAGTCATTTCTTCAGGCAGGTTTGGGATGTGTGTGTAGAAAGGTGAGGGAGCTCTGGCTGCAGAGGTCCAGTCCTTTCCCCAGTGCTCCTGTCAGGCATGATGTGTTCCCCTTGTATGGTGCAGTAGTGTCTGTGAGTGATGTGGCCTCCTCCTCTCTGGCCAGGACAGGCCACATGAGCTTGTACAACCCTGGCCAGAGATCCCTGCCCACAGAAGGTGGCGAGCAAGGATCAAGTGAGAGATGTACTGTCATTGTGGCCAGAGACAGTTTCCTTGAGCTTTGTTTAGATTTCCTGGGGTTTCTGCAAGTTCTTGATAGACACTGTTTGCTCCCAGAAACCTTGCTGCCATCCAGCCATGAAATGATTGAGCAAACAGCCCTGACTTAAGGGAGTGCTTCACCGTCCTTGGCATTGGCTGCTCTTGCCCAGAGTTGTCAAGCTGGGAGTTACAACAGAGTTTGCAGACTGATCACATGCAGAGGCTTAGCACAGAGAAGGGAGCACTTCTGGTTCTTTCCTCTCTTGTCCTGGAAGCTTCTCCAGTGCTTAAGCCCCACCGTACAAGATGTTTGGCAGCTTGAGGAATGCTGCCTGTCTCCACTTGCCTGTCAAACATGAGAGGGAAGAGCCTGGTGCCTAAGAGACTGCCCAAAGATTTGGTTTTTCATGTGTTGTACCTTTTCTGTGGTGGCTGAGCATAAAAAAAATAAGAGACCACTGCCATCTTTTGGCATGACATTTAAGGTTTTCTTCATGTGTGTTTGTATCTCAGCTGCTAGGGGAATGGATTTTATAAATACCAGTTTTATACTAGTATTACAAAATTATTCAAATTCTTGTTGAGGGAGAAGAGTGATATCAATTTCTTTATTTTTTTTTCTTCCTTAGAAGTTTCAATTCATTCATACTTTTTATTCATACGTGTCTTGCCAGGTATGAGTGACAGCGTCAAAGACAAATTCTCTGTTGCGTTTTCCATCGTGGGTATGTTTTCTTCTCATGCTGTTGGAAGCCTCAGCGTGTTCTTCTGTGCTGAAATCACACCCACAGTAATCAGGTGAGACTTTGGAGCCCTCCTCAAAAGATGGGGACAAAATTATCCTCAGTTAACTGATAATGGGCTATGTAACTTAGCACCTTCTATGGGAGGGGAAGCCTCATGTAATTGGAGAGCTCACAGCAACCTGGGGGCCTCTTTTTACAGTAGCTGCAGTCTTTCTGCAAAACTTAATGCGTGTCTGTGTAGAGAGGCTTTGTTTTCCATGGCTCCACCTTGTGTCCCACCGTGGTGATGATCAGCCGGCATGGCAGCACATGAATTGCAGCTTGGTAGGGTCTTAAATACTCAACTGAACCAGTTTGTGTGGTTGAACATTGCCTCACTAACTCAGCAGGATTTGTTCAAGCAGCAATCAGGTACGTCTGCATCTTGGTATTAAAGGAGAAATTCCATGACTGTGCAGAGGAGGACACAGGTGCCAGCAATCCCTGCTTCCACAGGGCAGGTTAACCAGGACAGCTGCAGTGGTGCTTCAGTGGAAGGGAGGCGTTGAAACATGTGGTGTAAATGCTTTTGGTGCATGGAGGTCCTCTGCAAGCCTGCCTCTCTGCCTTTATTACAGATAAAGCTGTCTTTCTCTTCACATACAGACCTATCTTAGCAGAGGCTCAAAATTTTTCTAAAGAGGAGCATTTTCATCCTGGGAAATAGGAGAAATCAGACAAAAGATCTTTGCTGGAGAGTTTCCCATAACGCATCCTTGAATGGTCAGTGGTTTGTATAATTTTATACATGCACTGTTCTTTCACAGCAGAAAGGCTGTGCTTCTGTGTTCTGGATTATGCTTTCAGCAGTGCCACAGTAATTCAGGAGTTTGCCCTGACTTCACTGAATTTCCCAGGAATGTAGGTCATATTGGTGGGAGGGAGAGAGTGGAGGAAAAAGGATACCTTTTTTTTGGTCCCCTTCAAATTATATGCCTTTTCAATAACTTTGCTAAAGTATTTTTGCAAAACTGTCATTGCTACTCTGTCGTAGCCAGAATCTCCTTGCTCCATCGTCTTTTTCTTTCCAGGCTATCTAAATCTGTGAATGTGTTTTATGGATAACATTATTTCCACAGGAAAAGGCAGTATGAGGAGCAAGATTATACAGCAGCCTGAAACACTAACAGCTATTTATTTATGTGTGTGTCAATCAGTTTGGTGTTTTTATGCCTTTTTAATTTTCTCCTTGTCTCTGTTTAAAAGACACACTGATAAGGAATTGACCATGTCAGCCATAATAGAATCTGCCAAGTAGGATCACATGTGCAGTCTGAACTTGGCAAGCTTTTTTCCCTTAAATCACTTAAGTTACTACAGGGAGGGGGATAAAATCCTGGCTGGGAGCCGAAATTCTGCTTCCCCTGACTCTGCTGGGTGACAACAGCTAGATATGTCTCAGGGTTGCTGTTTATTTATAGAAATTATGACACCCTGCACTGCTTTGCAATCCTACAACCACAATAAGATCCACTCAGGATTGTAATTAGGAGGTGTAGCTCAAGACTGCATAAATCTGTCTCATGAAGAGGTGTGCTTGAGCTGCCTTCTGTCTTGACTTTTGGTGGGATCTGGCCACTCCCTCATAACCTCCTCTCCAAAATGCCATCCTGAATGTCCTTTGGTGGTTGGAACCAGATGACCTTGAAGATCTAAGATGACCTTCCAAACCAAACCATTGTATGATACTATTAGGCTTTTGGTTGTATCTCAAGAACCTTAAGGAAAAGGAAGGCAAAGAGAGCACTGGGGTTGTCTCTGGGGTTTCCCTGATCAAATCCATTATCTGCAAATCCCTGAGAGTGGAAAACAGCACTGCCATTACCTGGGGTAGCAGTGGCATAATAGCAAACCCACAGCACCCATCCATCTCTGCTGCTGTGGTGTTGAGGTGAACAGCTCCAGGGGGAGAGCAGCCAAATCTTCATCACCAAGAGGTGACACTTGCTCCAGCAACATGAACATTCCACACTGTCATGTGTCACAGAGGGATCCTTCATATCTGTGCAATGCACCCCAGTCTCCTGGCAGCAGGCATGGGGGCTTCATCAGGAGCTACCCTTCTTTGTACAGAGGACTTCAGTGCAGACCTTCACCCAAATGCTGAATTAAAGCACCAAGCATCACTAATTATTCATATGGAATAATCTTCACACCACTACAGCCTTCATGTCTACTAAATAGGAATAAGCTGAACAAAATACAGCATGTCCTCTTCTCACCCTCCACATACTCAGTTACTATCAAGTGGAAGATGGTTCTGGCTTTTTTTCCCTGTGTCCTGCTTTTGTTCCCACACAGCCAAAAAGTGGGCAGCGATGGCTGAATTAGGGTCTTTTCCCATCAATAGCTGCCTCAAGCCAAATTTCCAGAAAACCTGGTCTGACTTCAGTGCTGGCCCTGCTTTGTGCTGAAGGCTGGACCAGGTGCTCTCCCAGAGCCTCCTTTAGCCTGGGCATTTTGCTCTGAGCCATGTCACGTGTTGACCCATTTGCTCAATGCAGACATGGATGTCTGAAGACAGGATTAACAATTCTGTGCTCTCCTGAGGAGGGCTGAGATGGACAAGGACCCTTCCCTTAGGATATCAGTGAGGATGTCTTGTTGCTCTCTGGCAAAATAGAGGTAGCAAGCAAGGAAATTCTACCCCATGAATAAGCAGGACCTTTCTGAGGACAAAATTTTGAACCAAGGTCCCTTTGCTATTTACCCACATTAAGACCATAAACCTCATGCAAACCATCCCTCCCCACTGTCAGTGGGTGAGCAGGGGTTGGGAAAGTGGCAAAGCGGCCCTGCTCGATCATCCATGTGGCCATGCCATAGGAAATCACCCCACAGCAGCCACTGGCAGGCAGAGGTAGGAGGGAGAAAGCTGGGACTCAGTGTGGATGCCAGCAGCCCTCGTACTCCCTCTCCAGGCTCCACTCTGCATCTGGAGAGTGTTTGAAGTACAGACACTGGCCTCTGCCATGGAATTCCTCGTGCTGAGGAGGAGCAATGCACCAGAGCACTCAGAATATTTTTCTTTTTCACCTGCTGCCCCTTGTCACCCACAAAAACAGTGTGAATCATGAGGGTGCTGCCTCTCTTGCCTTGTAGCTCTTTTCCTGATGTGCACAGAAACAACAAAAAATTCCTGACAGTATTTTCAGGGTGTTTTTTCTCCCTTCACATTTTCACATCTGCAGTGTAGTTAAACCTTAAAGAAAGTCCTTGTAGGATACACACTGAAATGTACTTTCAAGCCTTCTTCTGCCAGGTTTTGATGGTGCTGGAAAAAGTAATGCCTACTCTAATTATTGACGTCATATGGAAAAACCTTTCCCCCCTGCAAATCTGAAGCCACTTGATCCACAAATGACAGAGCCCTCTTTGTTGTTGCCTTTTCCCATTTTCTTTCAGCTTGCTTGATGTCCTTCTACAACAGCATTTAAAACTCACCTCAGGGCTTTCTCAGGGGGGTTGAGATACAATTAACCATTGCAACCACTGATGTAAATGAGCCTGGCTTTTGTTGCTCCAGAGCCAGCTTGGAGAGAGATTTGCCATGCATTTGGGACTGGTTGTGTCAATTACTCATGTGAGTGTATTAATGAAGTTGCAGGGAGGCCAGTTGCACAATAGTTGCATTCAGCTGGGTTTCTAAATTGCCATTGGAAAGTTGGCAAGTTTTTAATAAGGGCTTTTGCAGCATTTGGGGAAGTCACTGTTGTCTGTGAAAGATGCTCTACTGAGTTTGAAGAACTGGAACATATATATGTGAATTTTTGATCCAGTCAGTGTCCCAAGAGCATCTTTTGAAACCTGTTTGCTGTCCTTCAGCTGTCAAGTAAGCAGCAGTGGATTTTGGAAAGGATTGAGGGAAGATTAGTTTTAACACTGTGCTTGGCTGAGTGAATTTGGCATTTATAGGTTTATTTGTACAGTGATTTCTAGGATGCTTAATCATCAGGGAAACTGTTTCTTTCCAAATATTTTACATAAAGTAGTCCTTTTGCCTTCTGCAAGTCGTCTTCTGTAAGGGCCAGTTTTTGTTGACAGTAACAGTTCTGCATTGGGCCAGGAACAGAACACCTGAGCCCCTCTGATCTCCAGAGGGTTTGGGAATAGATGGCATCACCCAGAAGAAGTATAGGAAGTGTGTTGCCTTCACAGGCTTGGTAGGGAAGCAGGGTGCCAGTGATGAAATTTGCAGGGTGGTCTCCCTCTGCAGGCAGTGGGGTCTTTGGAAAATGAAGGACAAGCTGCCACTCTGACAGATTTTGTTAAAGTGAATAATTTAAGGATGACACTGCTGGTAGGAGACCTCAGCTGTGTAACAGCAGGAGGGAATGGCTTGCCCCAAAGAAACACCTGCACTGGGTGTGGGGACACCCAGCAGAGACAGAACCAGGAATGTGAGGTGTGCCAGGCCCCCTGCACCAGGACCTGGAGAGATGCTGATGAGCAAGACAAGGAATTGCAAGAGAGTTTTCTTGCATAGCCAAGCATCAGGAGAGAGCACTGAACTGGCCTTTTACAAGCAGTTTCTGTGCCTCTAGCTGGAGGAATATGAGCCTATTTTCACACTTTTTTTTTTTGTCTGAAAAACCTGCATTTTATTACATCTTCAGTACATTGAGAAGTTCCAGCCGTAACATGAATTTATGTAGAAAATACTCCAGCACTCAGTGTTTGGTATAATGGATCAAGGCAGTGGCTTGTAAAGTCTAACCTCCTGCCTCCACTGCTCCGCTAAATGGTACCAGATACTTCAGAGGCAGCCAAAATTGACTTTTGCACTTACTGCTCCTTGGTGTGTCTTGTGTAAGTGGAGAAGGGTGGCATGCCAAGCCAAATCTGGTTTTCCCTCACCAAATGTGGGAATACTTGGAACTGGGAGTACTTTAGAGTGGTGTCTATGCACTCACATGGTAAAACTTCTTTTCTCCTTATGTGGGGGCAGCTAAATGGGTGTGAAAGGATAGTTGAGTGTAATTATTTCCCCCTCTGCTCGTGTTTGCAGGGGAGGCGGGCTGGGGCTGGTCCTGGCCAGCGCTGGCTTCGGCCGCCTGACCGCCCCCATCATGGAGCTCCACAACCAGAAAGGCTACTTCCTCCACCACGTCATCTTCGCCTGCTGCACACTCATCTGCATCATCTGCATCCTGCTGCTGCCCGAGAGCAAGAACCAGAACCTGCCTGAGAACATCCCGGATGGGGAACATTACACCCGGCAGCCCCTCCTGCCGCACAAGAAGGGGGAGCAGCCGCTGCTCCTGACAAACTCTGAACTCAAGGATTACTCTGGCCTCCACGACTCAGCAGCTGTGAGCGACGGCATCTCGGAGAACGCCACTGCCAACGGGATGAAGTCGATGTAACTGGGTGGATTTTTTTCCTTTCTTTTATTTTTTTAATTATTTCCCCTTCTTATGTTTCTTCTCTTCCTTTTGTATTTTATTTGATGCTGTTTTGCGGGAGGAGTAGCACTTTGGGCAAAGGTGTTTTGCACATATTTTACAAACCAGTGATGGAGCAGACACAAACTTGGAGGAATTCAACTCTGCTACTAAAGCAAATTTTGGCATCTTCAACAGTTGTACAGATTACTCTTGAAAAGTTTTGGGGGAAAAGACTCATTTGAGAAAAGATCTGGCTGGTGGTAGCCCTTCAGAACTCTTTTTTTCTTCCTGACATTAAATATGAATATTTATTTTGATTTATTCTCAAGAAGCACTTTATTTCCTTTTCCTTTCATAGATCACAAAAATGAAGCCATCTTATATGAGGTGCAGCCATTCCAAGAAAGAAACCATGGGGGGAGGGGGAGTGTTGTTTTCTGTTTTGTTTTTGTGTTTCTTTAAAGGAAAGAGGGATTCACTGCAAAGTTGAATTGACTTAGACTTGTGCAACATTCTTCTGCCTATCTAGAAAGTCCAAGTGCCCAGATTGCCTGCTGTGTTTGTATACACTCAGAAAAGAAAGAAAAAGCAAAGCAAAACCTGTTGCGACTCAAACTCTGACTGCATTTTAGGCAGCTTATATTTGTCTTTAAAGCCCATGTGCACTTAAAAGTTACTTTATAAGTTAGTCCTTTTTTTGTTTTCACTGAATGCATTGGAGAAAATCCTACCCAAACAAACTGATTTTTTCAGTGAGAATCAGCTTTCTGCATTTTAAGAATATATCAATCTATTTTAGGTGGTTGCCACTGGTCCTTAATAGTAATGTAGATGATGCAAACCATTTGACTAATGATGCAAAAATGAGTTTTGCTTAGAATGGCTATAATAATCAGGAGGTCCAGGATCGCTGACTGCTCCAGGAAAAAAAACAGAGACCAGCAGTGATAAATATTAAGAAGCATGGGCAATGTTCTATACCTTTATTCCAAAAGGCAGCATAGCTGGGATTTCTGCTCCTGGGAAATGAGTGTCCTGTATTGTCTTAAAGCTTTTAGAACCAGGTTTGGGTTCTCAATTTAAGTGGGAAAACTGCTTTAATGACTGTTGGAAAGGAATTAATTGATAGCCTGTGAATAATTACTTACTGAGCTGTCTTGGGCTCTTAGAGTCGTGTTCTGGTTCTGAACCAAGAATATACAATTAATTTTCCCTTACTTCCCCACTTTCCCAACTGCTCTTGTAAGATTTATGTTCAGGGGAAAGGTTTACTTAAATTGGATTAATTCTACACAAAGTGAACATCCAGTTTACCTCCTGCTGTGCAGATGGCACTTTTATAGTGGCCACTTGATTTCTCTCCTCCAGACCTCAAACCAACTATTTCCTTTGGCCATTGGCTTTTGGTTCCCACTCAAGAGAATATTGTGAGGATCTAGTTCAATGCAAGGACTTTGTAAACAGCTTTCTTGCATTGTAGTTAAGCCTCCCCTCTCTCCCTCCCTCTTCTCCTTTTTCACTCAGGCCATCCATTTGTGATTGCTCGGTAATGCAGACGTTCAAACAGAGCAGCAGGATGTCAATGTTGTACTGAGTGTCCGTATGATTGCCACTTTGTTTGATGTACATCTTGCATTCACATGCAGGGGAAGTGCTCATTTGCACTTTCCTCCTCTACCTTCCCTCCCCCTTCCTCCCTTGCTGTATATATTGTCGATTAACTACTGTACCTAACGATTTTCATCCTCCATTAGGCTGCCAATGTCCTCTTACAGGCCCAAATAAATCAGAGATCCGTGCTCCCCGGCAGGCCATGCAGTAAAGCAGCACAGCCTCAGATACTGAAGGATGCAAGGGGACAGGTAGACCTGCAGAAGCAACAGAGGTGGCTGTGTTCAGAGTAACAATGTTGTCCTAAAGCTGCTAATTTTTACAGAGGATGATGTGGACATTTTGGTTCTTCTTGAGCCTGGTGAGAAACACTGGACCAGTTGATGGGAGTTTCGCCCAGAGTTATACTACTGTTTATTTTCACCTTTGCTAGAGTTGCTGTGACAGCAAGAGCCTGATCTTCCTTACACTCAAGTTTTATTGTCAGGCTTGAGTGTGGCTGCTTCTTTTTGTTCTGTGCCGAGAACTTTGCAGTGTGTTTTCACCTGAGGAAAGAACCCAGCCCTTCCCCACTCGTGCAGTATTCGCGTTCCAAATTTGTGCAATACCTTTTGCCTTTGATGCAAGATGCTTGCTGCAAGCCATGCTCATTCGGGGTCAAAAGAAATGGGTTCACGACAAAAAGCTGAAGAAGCAAAACAAGGCTTTAGGGAAAACGGGTCTGAGAGAGGGGAAGGTGCGAGTGCAGAGGCTGAAGCAGCATCCTGCCATCCATCACTCCGTGGAGCCAGTGGCTCCTTCCTTCGTGGTCTTCTTCGTGGCCTGTGTACTCAAGCTGCGGTACAGTTCTTGTAGACCATCCTCAGCCATCCTATAAACCCAGCTGCTTCCAGCACTGTCAGTGGTCCTGGTGAGCTCACCACTGTTGTCCACAGCGCTTTATCGTTTCCTATTCTGGTGGTTGCTCTCCGATGACAGGCACAGGGAAAAGAATACTTGTTTAAACATGCCAACACTTAGACAGTAAATGCACCAGGTGACAGGAACACGCAGCAATTTACTTTTTTTTAAGACAAAAATCTTATGAAGTTGATTTGATTTGCTGCTTTTTTGGTTTTTTGCTTGAAAGCAGGTAGTCAGTACTGATGTGCAATGAAGGGAGCCCCAGCTTCTCTAGTCGGTCTGGCCCTCTGCCACTGTCATGAAAATAAAGCAAAAACTAATTCCCTGCCTCGGCAGTTCGTTTTGCTCCTTTTCCTGAAAACATGAACACTTCTGTGATGATTATGTTCTTCCACACATACTCATGGAGTTGGAAAGCTTCCACTAAACCTACCTTGTGTGGAGGAGCCAGGTGATGCAGCAGGGCAGGAAGGATGCTTGCCCTGCCTTGTCTAGTCCTGCAGCAGGACAGGGCTCTCTGCTGGGGTCCCAGCCTGCTGCACCATTGGCTTTTTGGCCATGTCTCCTCTGCAGCCATCACCAGGAAAGGCTTTTCTCAGACGGCTCTTTCTGGCCACCACAACAGGGGAAGCAGTCCAAGCTGTCTTGTCCATTTTTGGCCTTTTTCTGTGAACCTTCAGTAACCTCTAAGCCCATCAGTAGATTTTTCTTTGGGTTTATCATTTAAGGGCTTTCTCCATCTTTGTAAGTTCAAACAAAAATGTGAAGTGACATTATGCTTGATCTTGGGGGTTTTGGCCCCTTTTAAGGTTTCAGTACTACTTTTGTTGCCAGACACACTGCAAAGAGATAACACCTGTTTTCAAGTGTTTCATGGCCACTCTGAAAGAGGGTTGTGCGATTTACTTTTGGATTTCACTGAGCAGGCTTTTTTTGTTGTCGTTCTTTTTAGTGGAAGTATTTTACTTAACTGGTGCCACTTCCTGAAGCTAAACACTTTATTGGTCACCAAATTGGAAGCAGAAGTGCCATTAACTGAACTCTGTGAATGTCAAGTCAAGTTGCGCCTGTAGCTGGCACATAAGACAACACTATTGAGCGGGGGTATGATCTCCCCCCCTACCTTTTTTTTATTTTGTTTTTTAAGAAAAAAATGAAATTACAAACCTCATTTTAAATGTATTGTATAAAATGTTTTGGGAAAGGCGTACGGTGTGTTTTGTCTAGTGGGCGAGATCTCCCTCCCCATTTCAGTTTCTGATGAAGTTTTAAAGAATCGTGTTACTGTATGTTTTGATCATGAATAGTCTGGTGGTGCTTCCTCATAGCACAAGCTTAAATCAAGTACTGAAAACAGTCTTACAAGCTAAATGTCTGCATGATGTTACATCTGTTGTACCTACTGAGAAGAACTTTGTATGTAAATGTACAGAATAAAATGACGTTGTCCCATCACTTTGCTCTCCCTGGTCTGGCTCCCTTGCAGTGACTTCTCAAACATCCAGCAGCAGCTGATGCCTCAGCAAATAGCCCAACCCTGCTCTACAAACAGAATGAGCTGTTTGTAAATCAGGCTAATTAAAACAGCACATTGATTTGCAACTCATTATCCTTTATGGTCAATTACAGAAGCATAGTTGACTCTGTTTCCTTGGTGGTGTAAATTAGAACGAAAATACCCTTCAACTGTTGCTTTTTGCTATTCTGATCTTGAACTGCAGCCAAGGACAAGCAGCTGTTCCCACCAGGTAAGGAGAGGTCCTCTGCACTCACACCAAGTCTAAGACATTGAAGACACTGGGTGTTCAAACCCTTTTGGACAAGAGACTCTCAGCAGTTGTGCCTTCTACAGCAGCAGCCTCTCAGTTACAGTTTTCAAATGCTGATTGTGTCACCACAGTAAGGTAAGTTAATCACTTTTTTATACGTGCTTAGGACAGTTGTCCAGAAGCAGCACCAGTAGTTTAGTTTTGGTTTGTATCAAAAGCTGATGCTTGAGCTCAAGTCAGGGCTCAACACTGAATGAAAAAAAAAAGAAAAAGAAAAAAAACCCCTGGATAGTTAACTCCTAGCTGCCATCTCACTAAACAAAACAGCCCCTGGACCTGCCTTGGAAAGGATACCCATCCTACCAGAAAGCAGGTCCAGACATGTACAGCAGGATGCTTTTCACTGGTGGTCATGATAGCAGACATCTCTGATTTTATGTATATGCTCAATTTACATATGATGCTCTTCTAGCAGCCTGACAGATTTATCTATTGCTCCAGAACTCGGCTTGTGCTTTTTCCTTCTACGTAGTCCTCAGGGATGCATAAATAACCCTTTGTGAAATCCTTTTAGTGTTCTTAGTGTCCAGGGGATGGAAAGAAATCAATTGTTTAGCACCAGTACTACAACCACGAAAGGCTAAAAGGACAAAAGTAATACTTGTGTCACAGCTTTACCATACAAAAATGCGGGGTTTCTTTATTTGAACACTAAAAGCCACTATACTATGTTCCATACTAGTACACAGTAGATTAATTGTATAGCTAGATAGCATTTGGAACTGACTTGCCATCAGATCCCAGTACTGTGTGGAGGCCAGAGACCACATGCACTTTTACAATGATGTTCATCCACTGCAGCATCCATTTGCTATCCTACTTGGCAGGGTAGCAAAAAAAATATGTTTGCTTTGAAAACTCAAATTATATTTGAAGAAGAGAAAATCCAAGTCAAGTGTATCTATATTTAATAACAACCACAAATTCAATCAAAATAATACAAAAGAAATATACTAACTTTATGTCAGTGTGAAAATTGAAATCAGTTTTTCTGAAACAAAACCTTCATCTTCTTTTACAATGATGCGCAATCAGAACTTGTCTGGAAAAGCTGTCATTTCTTCTTTGATCCTGTTTTCTATGAGTAAGGTGAAATTGCTGTCTGTGTTTTGAAGATTGTAGCTCACAAATATCTGCTTTTTGGTCTTGCTGGCTAAAACACAAAGCAGAGTAGTCAGACAGAGTTTATTCTTATATAAAAGTGATGATGGTATTTGAGCAAGCTTCTTAAAAAGCCACATCATGCAAATTCCTAAGATGTTCTCCACTCCTGCTGGGCTGGGTGCAGTTATAAAGGAACAGCAGAACAAGTCCCTGACCACTGGGGCGTTGGGCAAGATTTTGCACATCACAGAAGTGAGCAATATAAGACTACACTGGTGACTGTCAACTAGTTTTTGACCTGACACAATACACTTGTGGAAATCCTTCAGTGCTTGTAGTGGATTTTTGGACACTTCCTAAATACCTTACATTGTAAGTGAAACCACAGACTGTACTGGACTCTTAGTACTGAAATTCAGAGTTGTAAATCTGTGCTGTATAAAACATTAGAGGGAAAGTGCACAAGAAGTGATTGGACCCAAATTAACTAAGTTCTGTTTTTTTTATTGAAACCTTAAAAGGCCATCAAAAGCTATGCCCCAGTTCTGTCTAAACTCACTGTCAATTTTGTTTCCCCTTAACCTTTCTTCATACAGTGTGTATGAGTGCTCCAAGAGGATGGAGAGCCTTTGCTAAACATGATGAAGCCAAGCACAAGTTCCAGGCTACTGTAACGACAAGTACCTAGAGAGAGGTGCTACAAAAATTAAGAGCTGCCTTCTGTGACAGAGCTAATTAACAGTGATTAAAAAACCTGTCCAGTGGGACAAGATGACTTAATTATCAGAGTAGAAGAGATAATACCAAGTGCTTTATAAATAAAATATGCCATCCTACTTAGATTTTACCATGGTAATATAGCAAATTCATGGCTTTCTTTATATATTACTGAAGCTACACTTTGTGAAAAAATGTAAGAAACATATAGGAAAAACAGGCACTAAATTTAAATTGAGTTGTGTAAAATAGAAGACAAAAAATAGTATTTGGGTCACAAGATATTTTTGTCTGGGAATGAGCTGGGAGGTAATGATCCCAGACACAAATCAGACTGTTCTACTGAATATTCACAAATGTCAACTGAATTTTTAAAACTTCAAAATAGAGACACTAGGACTTCTAAGATCTCAATTCTTTCTAATTGGGACTCTAAACAGTTAAATACAGAAAACTCATCTATATGTACATATAAAATGTAGTTAAACAACTCCTTTAAGGCATTTTCATTATGCAAATGATTTTTTTATTATTTTCTATTCTAACAGGTTACTAGCTTCCTGACTCAGTAAGTAGAGCTGCTTCTGAAATGCAAGGACTCATCTACCTTTTAAGACTTAGCACTACAAAATGCTGATATAATGCACTGTGGTGCTCTGACTGCAAAAATTAGCACCTGGCACTAGAATTTTGTGGTATAAAGCAGCATGGTTTGTAAGCACTAGTGCTTCATCATCATGCCCTACATAAATGCAATGCTAATTCTGAACTAATTAATACCATTATCCTAGCTAACAAAACTATACAGTGCACTGCAGTGTCAAAACTTCTTAATTATGTTTGCCTATAGAGTCTCTGGGATGCTGTTCCAGTTCCCAGGAAGTGTGAATCTGGGAGTCCCTCCGGGCTGCCTGTGCCAAGGATCTCTGTTCCCAGAGCTCTGCCCCAGCTGTGAGGGGCATGGGGCTTTTCAGTCCCTGCTTCCCAAGGATTCAGTTGGACACATGCACTCCTGTGGAAAGGACAAAAGAGGACAGATCTTATGCCTCTGTGGAAGACCTTCTTCAGCTTCAGAGTAAATCTGCAGAAGACTGCAAAAGACAAGGCTTACCTAAAAAGCCCTCCAGCAGGCCTGCTTCCCATGCAGCCTGGTTTACAACCCTTACTCCACTGTCTCTTCCAAGAGGAGGAAAAACATCCTTGACAGCCATAGTCTGGGATGAGCTGCGTACCAGGAGAAACTACAGCAGCACAGATCTTCTCCTACAACCCCATGTACAGAGCAAAGGCCTGAACCCAAGCTTGAACAGCAGCTTAGCAGGAGCAGAAGAGGCAGGACAAGTGTTAGACATTAGCTTGTAGACTATTTATTCTAGAAAAGAGGTGATGAAAGTGACTGGTGCCCAGCTGAGAAATACTCAAAGAAAAGGTTGAGGTGATCTTCACCAAGAGTCTGCCAGTCCCTACAGAAGGAAGATTGAAAACCTGGCACTAATCAGTTGTGCAGCACAAAGCACAGTGATTTCAGGATATGCATATGAGGGAGGCACTAATGGACAAGAACTTTCTCAAGAATTGGCCTCCAGTATCCTACAGGAAACATTCTTAGAATTTGGGTTTATTGACTAATGAGACACATCTTGTGCCAAGGCAATCAGGCAGGGTGGTGGGAAACAATCCCTGCACCTCACAGAAGCAGATGTAGATAGACGTATGTAGAAAGAGGAATAAGAATGAAGTGCATGTGTCTTCAGCAACAGAAAAAAAAAAAATCAGAAATATGGAAGGAGATAGTCAATACATAAAATGCAGCTGTTGTGGCTAGGACCCCTACCAAACTATAAAGAAAACAAAAGGAGAATGTGTGCACGGTGATGCACAGCAGCATGTAACTCCTGCTCCAGGGCAGGAAACATTGCATTCAATCATCTGACATTGCAGGAATATGTGGCAGATGATGGAATGAGACTGGCAAACATAAGAAATGGAAGTAGTTATGTGCAAATGACATTGCATGCTACCCCTGCTAGTGCCTGTGGAGACATGAAACTGCACAGGAAAAAGTGGTAACGAGCATGATGGGGGGAGGAGACAGGAGAAAAACTGCCTGCCTGAAGGTTACCACGTGTCAGGATGGTTAAAAAGGCTACCTTGGAAGTACAACTATGAGTCAGACTTGGCTGTGAAGAGCATCTCTGCTGTTACAGATTTTTTGGGAGTAACAAGGATTTAAATTCCCAGAGAAAAACTAAACACCAATAACAGCAAAGCTAGGTATTTCTAGCTGAGGTCGAGCACAGATTTCCTTAACAAGCACTTCTTGAAACAAAGATACAGGGATGCTTGTTGATGATCTTGCAGATCCACTGGTCTCAGGATAAATAAATCAAAAAATAGATAAATTAATTTGGACTAAGTGACCATAAATTGACCTAAATTGCTGGACTGTCAAAAGCCAGCCTAAGGACTATGGTGTGAGATTTCAAAAATATGTATTTCGTTTCCCAGAAGCTCAGGTAAAGAGCAAGCACAAAATTATTCAAAGCCGTAAGTGTATTATTGACTCTCCCCTTTGAACCAAAGGTGAAAAAGGTCTATAGGCCTTCCTCAAAATAATGTACCTTAACCAGGACCACACAAGCAAGAACAGTATATAAAAATAATATGAAAAGAGCTGACTGGCAGGAAAACCTGCAACTCAGTGGAGAAATGTCACGGATAGAGAGGAACATGGATCAAAAGCCTAGCTGGGCCACAGCTGTCTCAGAGGTTTAAGATGAAATAATAAAAGACACCTAAAGTACACAAAGAAAAAGAAAATAGGAAGGGTGCATTATACTCCAAGGGTAAAAAGTAACCTATAGACCAGTACCAAGCAACAGTATCAGTTCTCAGTACCAAAGTATGGGAAATTAGTAATGCAAATAACAAAAGCACCTTAAGAAAAAAGAAAAAAAAAACGGCAGCAAAACTAGACAACTCACTAGGAGAAAGAAAAGTCAGATGATTCAGGCAGCCTCTGTCCTAGAATACTGAAAAAACTAATGGAAGAAATGGCAAGTTATTATGAACTTCAGCTACGCAATATCTAATAAATCTTTTAAGAGTGAAGATAGCAAGCACATGTACAAAAAAAAAACCACACTAGTCACTACGATAACTTAGAGTTGTCAGCTGGGCTGCAACACTACACAGAAGATCAGAGCAAGATTCAGAAGAAATGAGTGGCAAGGAGACCAAATGGAAAGTGGAATAAACCATTACACTTTATACAAAGCAAATCCTTTCTACATTTGTACTGACTTCCAGTAAGGCACCAATTACATGTAAAGAAGTTGTTTTATACAGTACTCCATAAAATTATTACTTAAAGTGGAAAGGATTGAACTCGGAGTGTAAAGAAAATTGTGCCACCAGGCTTGACTAAAACAGTGTCTATTAGAAGTTACTGTGAAGAAGAAAGATACTAATACTGCTTTTCAAAGATCAGTCTTGTGAGCAACCCTTTTTTCTATGTGGCCACGGAGGAGAAGCTGCTGTAGACTCAGTAAGTGCCTGACAACGCAAACTCAGGACCTACTGTCTGAAACGGAGATCAGCACAGAGATGCTTAATAATTCCGTGGCCTTTCCATCTGAAACAGAGGAAGCAAGGTGAGACTGAGCAGCTCAGCATGTTGCTTTTAAAACCTGGTAACAAGCACATCAGCAGTTCACCAGTTGGAGCTGCATCAGCCACCAGCAGCTGATGATGAGTAATCAGCATGATACAGCTGTCAGAGCTGCAGAAGCCCTAGGATGCATTAGGACACGGGAGTTTGCAAGCTGACGTCAAGATTCAGGATTTCAGCTATTGCAGTAGCTGTAGTATGCTGCACGTGATGGAAATGGAATCATCCCAAGCGGTGCCCATTTGGGTCAGTCAGATCAAGGCCAGGCATCTGTGAGACAGCCCTGGACTTCCCAGGGAGAGAACTTCTTGGAATGTGGGAGTTAAAAGGTGCGAGATGTGATGAGGGTTGGCTTCATCTTCAGGAAATATGCAGGTGCCTGGCATGACGGCCACCTCGCCCACCAGCACAGCAGTGTCACAGGTTTACAGAGAGGTCACTTGAAACCCCCCTCGACAGGCGCAACGTGTGCTGCCGCTGCCTCGCACCCAGAGCCAGGGAAAGGATATCAAATAATTCACTTCTGATAGTGCAAAGCATGCTCAAGGCCGCTGACTCCAGGTGCCGCAGACTCGTATAGGGATGGATAAAAAAAGTAAATCGGTGGTTTGGATGGAAACTGCCGCAACCTGCAGCACTGGAGGCTCTGCGGCCGGGGCAGCGCGCTCCGCATCCCTCTGCACCCACCCAGCCCGGGCTGGTGGCTCAGGGCCACCGGAGAGGCCCGGGCCGGTCCCGACCCGCGCGTTCCCGGCGGGAGGCGGCTCCCATCTCCCGCGCCCGCACCTACCCAAGCGCTGCGCCAGGCAGGAGGAGGCGGTGTCCGAGGGGTCCCCCAGGAGAGAGGCGGCCACCGGGATGCTGTCCTGCAAGTGGAGCACAGCACAAGGCGCGGCTTAGCGCCGGCAGCGCGGGTTAGGGGCGGCGGGGCCGCCATCCAGCGCCGCGGGGCTCCGGGGGACGAGCGGGGCCCCGGCAGCGACACTCACACGGGGGCTGCACATGGCGACGGCCAGGCTGGCCAGGGCGGGCGCGGCGCCCACCCAGAGGAAGAGCGAGTCCCGCAGCCGCATGGCGTGGAAGTGCACCCGCTGCTCGCCCAGCTGCCCGCTGAAGTCGTGCAGGGCGATGCCGCCCGCCGCTCCGCCGCCGCCCGCCGCCTCCATCCGCCGCTTCTCCCGGCGCCGCCAGGCCTGAGCACGCAAGGCCCGAGCGGGAGGCCGGGCTCAGCCCGCCCCGCGGCCCCGGGGAGGCGGTGCTCGCTCCGCTCCGCTCTGCTCCGCTCCGCCGCGCCCGCCCCGCCGGGAGGCACCGCCCCCGGCACCGGCCCAGCTCTGCCGCCCGCCCCGTCCGGCTCCCGGGGGATGAGCGCTTCCCGCCCCCCCCAGGGAATATCCGGACGCGCACACGGACACCCGCACCGGTGCCCGCCCCTCCACCGGGCCTCCCCTGTGTCCGTGCCCAGACCCCGCCAGTGCGGACACGCACGCCCGGGTACAGCCCCCCGGGAGCGTGCCTCCTCCGGGCCCCATACCTCCTAAACTTGCAATTCCCCCGGTCGGTGCTCACCCTCTCCGTTTCCCGCTATTCCCCTCCTATTCCAAAAGGCACAGCCCCCTCCCTCTGTGTGGGAGCGCACCCGCAGCCCCGGTGAGCCCCCGCTCCGTGCACGGCTTCCCGGGGCTCACACCTCCCCGGGCTTTGCCCCGCTGCCCGCCCGGGAGAGGGATAAAGCGGAGGCAGCCGCAGGGATGGGGAAACCCCGCTAGGTGGCAGGTGAACCCCTGCTTGCGGACTCAAGCCTGGACAGTGGTGCCTCCAGGGAGTCACCCGAGAGGAACCCCGGGGTTTCAGGCTAAAGAGAAAGAGATAGAGTGGTGCTCTGCGCCCTCGGGAAGGGAGAGGAAGGGCACGGCGACCTTGGCTTCATTCGCCTGTGGGGTTTTTCAGCACTGGGCATCTACAAAGCGATTCGGGTTTGCTTCGCTCGGGAGAATATGGAGCCGTGAATAATTAAAAGCCCTACTTTGGGTGTGAATTTTGTGCTCATCCCTCTTTCCACCGGAGCACAGTAAAGTCGGTCATTACTGGAGAGGATTTTCAGTAACTGTACCGTCTGTTGCTGATAAGAATATTGTCGGTTCCCTGATAGCCGTGAGCCCTTTACAATTGGAAACATATCTCTTCATGCCACCGGCAGGGCAATCATCGCTGCACAAAGAACAAGCACGTTAAGGGTGCTTATTAACAGATTGGCTTTTTAATCAGCATTTCCTCTGCCTCCGGTTTCCTACTTACCGCTAGAAATTAAAATTTCCATTTCTAAATGGTAGGATTTCATTTTCCCATTGAGGAAAAGGGTGGAAAGAAAGGAATCCTTCATCACTTTTCTTCCCTGAGCCGCTCCAGTTCTCCTGGCATCTGCCAAAAGAAAATCCTCAGCCCTGTTCATTTCTGCCCATGCTGCCGCACTGACACTAAATCCCAGGAGGCAGCTAAACCCGGCTCAGCTGCCATACCCCGACATCCCACGGCACAGGATCAACTTGAGGGGGTGGGGGGGCGGGGTCGCACGCCACCTCCCCTGCCCTACATTTGTCACTTGCTTCTTGCAAAAAGCATTATGGGATGTATGGTGTCATCCCCACTGTGTCTGCCCCCTGCCTCGCTGCTGAAACAGGATCAGGCTTGTGCTGGTCCTTCCGTGTACCCCACTCTACAGCCAGTCCCAGCTCTTTCCCTCGACATGGGTCGGTCCCTCACAAGGTGAGGCACTGCAGAAGCTGAATCTTGTGTTGGAGCTCAAACATCAGACTTTCCCTATCCCCACAGTCTGTTTCAACTGTGAAAACAGGCAAATAGGTGACACGAGCCACCTTGGAAAGGAGGCAGTGTTGGCTGCATGGACCAAACACTTCCCTCTCTCTGCAGCTGGGTAGCTGCCAGCCAAAACAGCCAGAAGCATTGCAGGAATAAAAATCTAGGAACAGGATAAAATGTCTGCCGGGAGTCACACAGGTGGTGGTGGTGAGATTCCTGTGGTTAGACACCTGCAGGTGATGGAGGAATTTGCCCCAGGCTTGCTTGATCAGTGGAGAGAAAAGGAAATATTAGGGAAGAATTCACTTAGACTCTTTTAGGTCTCTCTTTCGAGAGAGAAGGAACCCCTCTTGCCTGGTTTCCATTGACTTGAAAGGAAGTGGAGGTGAAAGGTAAGGTGTTCTGCAGCTTTGCAGACAGATTTATTCACGTAGGCAAATCCTTTAAGTGTTCAGAGCCAGTTTCTTTGCTATGCTGGGTCAGAGTTGGCTTCTGCAATGGAGTCCTAGTGAAGGATCTGTTCTAACAAAATTCCAGCTCAATGTGTCTTCCCACAAAGTAGAAGTTTGAGCCTCCTAATGTGCTAAACCTTTGTTAAAGTCATCTGCTGGGCTGAAGTAAGAATTTCTTCGCTGGTCTTTCCATGTCAGGTGCAAGTGTCTGGTGCTGCTTCTGAGGCTGTCTCCAGGCTTGCTTCTCCCTACAGGGAACCGCCTCTATTTGATCACACTGTGATATATTCCTCTTCTGACTCCTCTTTTGGAGTCTTCTCCGAAGTGCTTGTGACTTCCGTTATCCTAAACCTTGCAGACCTCTAAAAGTAAGTCACAGGGCTCCTCTGCACATTAGCAGTTCTGCGTGTTCGATACTTCTCTGTGAAATGCAGCTGCTCTCTGTAAATCATGCTACATCCTTGTTTAAGCTCAGAAGAGGAAAATCATTTATCTAGTGACTAAAATGCTGGTTAAGCATTTTTATTTGCAGTGCAGGTGTGTGAGTAGAGCTGTGCAGAACCAGACTATCAAGTGTGAAATGAATTTCTTGATTATAGCACTGCAAGGTCATGAGAATCCCTACAAAATGAGAGGGGAAAACACTCTATATGTGTATGGAACCTCTTTCATTTCCTTTAAAATACTCATTTTTTTTTTTTTTTTTTTTCCCATGGCCTTGAAAGCAGTGCCAATAAGTCTGCCTTGTTTGTCAGGTATGAGGCTGGAATGAGCCTCAGCTGTAATGAGACACTGGAGAGGGAAATAATGATAAAGTAAACATATCTTAGCAAAAAGCACTGCATGTTTGTATGTATGTGAATGTACTGCTGCTCAGGTGAGATCCAAGGTCCAGGAGACCTCATTAAAGGTATGTACTTTTACCCACCTTGTTCTTCTCCTAAAGTTAAGTCACCCATAAGAGCCACTAGATCCTAAACCTTGATTTTTACTGATCATCATCTCCCCTCCAGTACAGTTTCAAGTGAGAAGTAAATCTTCTTCCTGGTAATGGTGGAGTTAAGACCCATAAAATATAGTTATGAACTGGGATATCATTGAGAGCAGCAATTTTTTCTGATTCCAAAATGTATTCTGTGCTTTGTCTTCTGCATGAATAGAGTGAATTTGACCTGTGAGAAGGCAGGTAACCATTAGTGTGTATCAGCAAACCTCTCTGCTGATGCCTAGAATGTTCTAGTTTTCTTGATTTGTCATCCTTCTGCAGAGGAGTAAATGACTCTTGATAAAGCCATGCAAAATCTTCCAGCTGCTCTGCTAAGGCTCCATGACACCAGGCTGCTGTTGCAGTAGTTGTGCTGTAGTCCCAAGCTTCCAGGGATCTACTTTCTTTGAGACTTGGATTCTTGTTGTATGTAGACTTCCATTAGTGGCATTGATGGCTGAGGGAGTGGTCTTTTCTCTCCCTCTACATCAAGGCACCTGAGAATCTGGGAAAAATAATACTTCCTTTTTTTTTTTTTTTTTTTTTTTCTTCCATCATTGCATGGTTTTTCTCAGCTGGATCCATCCTCTGACACAGATTGTTGTGCCTCTGCTCAAAAACCTGTGGTGGCACCATGGAGGGCAGAATCAGACAAGCATGAAAGGGAGAATTGTCTCTGCTTACACTTTACAGTTATTATGGTTGTGAAGCTGTGATGATCCTAACAAGTCTTAAGGAGTGGCTGGGCCAGTCCTCGCTCATGCTCAGCTAATATGATAATAAGTCAGTCTGGGGAATCAAAGTGGTCAAAACCTTTTCCTGGGATCCTGGCATGGGTTGTTGGTTAGATCTGATAGGAAGTTGCTTCTGAATGATCTAACTATGGCCATGGGAGTAACCTGAGGACTCAAAACACTTTGTCAAACATTGATCAACCTGTGTTGTAGTCTCAGAAAAAGAGATGGAAAGAGAATCCAGGCTGGAACTTCTGAAAAAGTTGCAGAAAATGGAGGAATCAAACTTGTGAACTTGTATGAAAATCAATTAAAGAGATTTGCAAAGGGACTGCACTAAGTTCATGCTATGAATCTTGCAATCCAAAGCAATATTAAAGCCAGCACTCTCTGAGAAAAACGTCTAAAAACCACTAGTAAGCAGATGCAATATAGAGATGTACAAGCAATTCCACAACTGCAGTAGCTGCTAAGACAGTGTTAGCAGAACTGCTAAAAGACCTCCTCAGCATACATGTTGGTACCTAGGCAGGCATTGCTACAAGAAAATTCAGACTTCCACTTTTTTGGGGGGTTTTTTGGGTGGGGTTTGTGACCTCAGCTGTTAGAATTTCCGTACAAGTGGGATGAAGGTGGCACAGCAATTCTCTGTCACTTGTGATCCTCCGCACAATGTGTTTGATTAGAAATCATGTCTGTTAGGTTTTGTGCCCCACTGACCCAATGGCCTCCTGCAAATCCCTCCTACCCTTCTTTATTTCACTTGTTGGCAGACTGGAATAGTACAACTGTTGCCTATCTCCCTGCAGCTGAACACAAACTCCATGTGACACATAGCTTGTAAGGACCTTTGTGAGCCCAGCCTAAATTTCTGCTGTTATCAAATCAGACAGTTTCCTTTCATTGTCATATGAGTCATTGGAGGACTCGTCCTTAGATCTCTTGGAGCATTTGAGACATGTGGTTTCGTAGCTACTGGACAGGAGGCACTAACACGGAGTGACTCACTGCTCCCCTTGGGGACAAGAGGTTTATGCAGACAATTGGAAATCATATTTTGTATGCAGGCAGACCACTTCATGGTGGAGAATCCCAAAGTGTCTTACCAGCACCAACTCTCCTACACAAATGTCAGCAGCTGTAGTGAGATCTGCAGGAGCAATGGGTTACTACACACTTGTGGCCTGACAGGGAAGGACACAGGTGTGAAAACTTAATGGAATTGACTTTCTGAAAGCCTGAGAAGGGAAGGACAAAGAGATAGTATGAGATAGTATTGAAAAATGTTTTCCTTTATGTTGCTTCATTCAAATCCTAGATCTTATGTGACATACAACACACCTGGTGGATCCTGATATTCTTCTGTCCCTGGGTCACCTAGCACAGTACAAGGTCAGGGTACAGAACATGCAGAGGGTGTGTGGTGTCCTGAACCTAAGGGAACATCAGTCTGCTGCAGACTCGAGGGCCCACTTGCCTTCTCAGGTTGCAGAGAGTCACGTTCATAGCCATGAAAATTACTGATTCAACATGCAGCACTGGCAGCCACATAAACAAAGGTTTGACCGAGATTCAGGCTGCTTTGGGAGTGGAGTGAAATTCCTTTTTTTGACAGATAGTTTGCTGTTGCCATGGTTATGGAACTTGCTGCACTTCTGGTCTCTTCCCCACCCCTCTGGGTACTTTCCTTCTGCTGATGCCAGGATTTCCATGAATCTTATTTTGCTCTTTACACTGAGCCTTGGACTTAATAGTCTCTGTCACAAGACCCTTAACCTGCAGGTCCAACTGGATGTGCCCACATATGGCTTCTCCCATTCTCCAGCATGGCAGCAAGGCCCTGCCTCTCAGTCTGGTTCTCCGAACAGCCACTCTCTTTAATTGCTTTTTAAAGTGATGCCATGGCCTTTTCATTTTTCCATTTACAAGCAGGCAAAACTAGCTGTACAAAATCAGCTTTGATTATTTTGCATCCTCTTGCCTGGGCAAGGCAGGAAGCTAACAGGCCTGGCATTGTCCCTTAGCAGCCTCCCAGTCTTCACTCAGAAGTTCCTCAGCTCAATTCAGTTTTTTTCTCTCAGCTTTTTCTTCCTGCTCTGTTGAACACAGTGGTTTTGCAGAAAGAATGAATGTCTCAAATGATTGTTTGTACATTACTAGCGAGCAGCAAATGTCACCTGAGCCATAAGGATATGGCTGCTTTGGCCAGGATCTCTGAGTTCCTAGCACAGTTCTTGAAAAGCATGATTTAGACCTCGGGTGTATTTGATTTCCTAGCAGAAGTACCTCAGATGGCTATTGTTTGACACCTCATCAGTGTATCTGATGTTATTGATTACACAGGATTTAACTTTCACAAACCTCACTTAAGTGATCTGTTTCCAAATTCCTGAGTTTAAAAACATTTAAAATAGTTCACAATAGTGGCCAAAGATGGGGGTGTTCCCCATTTTCATGACAATTGAACAAACAGAATAGTTTCATTGTGAGAACACATCTCCCTAGGAAAATGTTGTTGGTCCCTTTACTGCATATTCAAAGTATGATCCTAAGAGGCTGAAACTGCATCTTCAAAAAGTCTGTGTCCTGCCCTTGAACAGCAGCTGAAAAATATCCTTCTCTGCTGCCTCTCAGAAAGCATCAGAAATTTTCTCCCTTTACTGCTTTTGTGTTTGAAAAAGCTGGTGCCAGGCACTGTTGCTGCTATTACAGTGCCCTGGGGTGGATGGTGGCCTTCCTCAGGATTGAAAGATTTGTGTTCATGAAGTTATATGCTTCTCGTGAGGCAAACGCAAATCGGTGAAAAATATCCCTAAATCCTGTGAAGAGCCGTAAATGGGAAAATGGGAGGAGAGAGCAGGACAAAGGAATTCATGCCATTTGGAAGTGATATATTTTTTAAATGCATTCAGAATCTGAGCCAGCCTCTACACAAATCAGTTGAAAAGGTACCTGCTCCCGTGAGCAGAAGAGAAAACCTTGTAATGATGAACCTCACTTAGCCATCGTGTAAAATGCTGCAGTGTGCGCTCAGAGGTAGTGCTGGATGGTTTGCTTACCTACCTACATCCTCACCTGTGCCAAGGTGAGGCTTCAGCCCATAAAACCCGAGCAACTCTATGGACACAGGTCGGCTCTCTCTCTTTCCTGCTCCCCTACAAGCGCCTATCAAGAACCTACACCAATGTCTCCGAGTGATAATGTCAGCGCTGGCGCAGTGCTCCTGTGACACCACACCCCAATTTTGCCGCCTTTTCCTCATCACTTTAACTTCAGCGCAGGGATTCCTTAAAGCACAAGGGGAAGGAAGGCATGGAAATGGTGCTTTCAGCTGTGCTCTTGGTTCCGTCTTGGTGAGGATGCTTCCAGCTTTAGTAAACCAGACGATCAAAGCCTTTGTGTAAATCCTGCCATCAGGAGAGCGGTTGTACTGCTGCACTGACAGCACAGCACAGTACTACGCAGCTCCCCCAAACCCTGCTTTTTTCAGCTGCAAGCTCCTGATACCCGGATCATCTCCCTCCAGCCCAACACGGGACGGCAACTGGTCCGGGGACAGAGAAATCTCTGTGATTTCCTTTGCCAGTAAGACAGATATTTAATATACATATGAGTAATCTGGGAGACCGGTTTTCTGAGCCTTAAAAATAATATTTATTTTTTTTCCATTCTTCTCAGAGGCACCTGAGAGGCCAACGCAGCTGCTTGATAAGGTCTTTGCAATTAATTTGCACGATCATGCCTTTAGCAAAGGGAAAAATGATGTGTTAACGAGTTGACAAGCACACTCTTACAACAAGCAGCGCTGCCAGCCGCAATGTAACTGCAGGGAGGAGAGAGCAGGGTGGTGGCAGAAGACCTTGAAAAAAAATTCTTTGTTCAAACCGGTTACAAAGACTTCTGCTTCCCTAACATACCAAAACCGAGCTGGTCGAGGGAGGCAACGAATTCAATAGAAATTAGACTTAGTTCCGATGCAGGGCAGCTTGTTGCTATCGGGGTTTCAATGATGAGTCGTTGGGGTGGAAAGAAAAAATTGTTTTGACCAAGGAGAATCGAAACAAAAAAAGGAGTATTTGCCGGGCAGGTGGCTCCTGTAGCGCTGCGGTTCCAGATTATGACCTGACGGCTGCAAATAAGGGTCTTGCCAGCATTTCTACCCTCTGACACTGCCATTTGCAACAAGATCCTCAAACTGTGTAAATTTGTCACATTTTACTTCAGCCCGAACATATACACACATCCAAAAAAATCCTGCTTATGAAAGAAAGGAGCAAAACCAGATTTCAAGAATAACTCAGACAAGCAAGTGAATATTTTCTTTCATGCCTTTCTCCTTTGCATTTACTGAATTTGTTCCACATGAATGTAGAAACAGCTGCATCAGCAACAGTACTGAGGCTGGAAACTTATTAATATTTATGCCTGGCAAGCAGAGCACACAGGAATCAAAATGCTTTCCCATCATTGGTTCAGGGACCCCAGCGTCCATTCAACATCTTGCCACATTTGGTGGCCAGGCAAGTGGATTTATTAGAGAGCAGATCAATTTCTCATCAACACTCTCACCCGGTAGTAGGCAAACTGCCCTTTGCCTCTTCTTACCTGCTCTTTGCTTTTCTTCATTTAGTAATTTCCTAATTAGAGGAGCTATTTCTCATCTCTCTTTTGCACTTCTGTCGTTTATATTCCCACATATTATATATTATTGAAGACTTTGTAGATCTTTGAACTATAATTATTATTATCATTAATATTATTATTAGCTTATATGGGGGCATATGCATCAGCCTTAGTGTGAATGAGATGAACCAGGAAACAACACTGTCACAGGTCCATTATGTGCTATGGGAAACCAAATGCACAATATGTGGCACTATGCACATGAAAGGTGTCATGTGGTCTTGGGATGTCCTTTAGAAACTCCTTTGGGGCTTCTTACTGCTGTAATTTTTGCTGACAAAGTGTTGCAGTGAGAGTCCTTAAGATGAGGCTGGGGAGTTTTGTTTCTGAGAATACAGTGGGGTTCTGCCTGTCAGCCTTGCTCCAGCTTTTGTTTCGTGAAAGCAATCCTTATGCTGTGTAATAAAGAGGAACTGGTGAGCAGACAGGTGCTCTCAGAAAAAAAAAAATTAAACAGTTACAGAGTTTTAACTATTTGCTAGGAACAATGACTTGTAGCAGCAGTAAAAGAGAAAAAAATTATCTTGCGATCTGGCTGAAGCCCACGGTGGGGAGAGCTTCAGAAGCTCCTGGTCTCAGCAGGGATGAGGCCAGGGATGGCCCAGGATGGGCAGAATTGGCAGGGGCTAGGGGCAGCTGCCCCGGCCCTGGGCCCTGCTGGCAAGCATGGCAGCACTGTAGAGGTGACCCTGCTCCCCGGGGTGCTGCTTAGGAGGACATGGGGACTGTGAATACAGCAGGTCCATGGCCCAAACCTCACCCACTGGGGCTTGTTGAGTGGCCAGAGCCCACTCAGCAGACAGGATGGTGTGAGGCCACTGCTGACCAACCTTCCCTGTCAGGTCCTGGATCACCCTGTGCATGTCCCATTTGGCACACATTGGCATTATCCTTGCGTACTGTGGCCTGAAGGCAGCTTGGCTTTGAGCTGTGGGGTTTAAGCATTGCACTGATGGGCAGAGACCGACTCTGGTGTGCTGGCCGGGCAGCTGCAGGCAGAGGGAGGAGGGCTGGACTTCACTGCTCCCATGAACCCACCTTCAGTGTTGATGCATTGCAGTTTTCGGCTGCCTCTCTGTTTTCTTCCTTTAGGATCCCGCAGATTTCCACCCTGTCCTTTAGCCACAGATGATCATGTTCCTATAATCCTCTGCCTGCATTTGTACCTTTTCTTATTAGGCAGGGAGCTGTGCTGCTGGCTTTCCCACAGCTTAGCAATTTTCTTGGGAGTCTGGGTCTGAGCGGTGTAGTTGGGCTATGTTACAGCCAGGGGTTTTGTTGGGAGCGAGGGTAATGAGGGTCACAGCACACAGCTGTGGCTACTGCCAGCCTTGTCCTTTCCCAGCAGCTGGTTCTGGTGGCTCCAGCCACTGACACAGACTGCAAGCAACCTGTATGCAAAACCATGAGGACACATGGAAATGGAGATACTCAACAAAATTTTGTTTGTAAAATGTTCCTTCTCCATCTGCACCACTCTGAGCTCCTCTCAGATGTACAGAGGGTCCTCCCAGCCCACCCCTCACTGACCCTCTGCTGAGTTACGATGGACCACGGTGAGGAGCAAAATATTGGTTTGCCTTAAGTGACCTAATGAGCTACACTAGATGTCCAGCTTGGTCTGTGGTCTAAGACCTCAAGTCATGAGGGTCCAAACTTCTTTCTAATTGTTGTACAATACAGCATCTTTCTCCCCAATATATAGAAGGTCTAGGTGCCTCTCTTAGGGGTTTGAGCATAACTTCAAGGTCTGTAAGGGATTTCCGTCCTTCTGAGAGGAGGCATAGATGAGGAGTGGGATGTCATGCTGAGCCACGGGACGGTTGCAAGTTTCTTTTTAGAAAAAACATTCTAATGACCCACAAACTATGCTGCAGTACATCCCACAAAAGCACATATTTTCTATTATAAATTAATATGACTAAGTCTTTCCCTTGGGCTTTTGTTAGCTGGCTTTTGCAACCTTCTGCATCTAGCAAGGAAACCAGGACTTCTTTTCATCAGTGCCCACTTCAATAGCGTAAGACAGAGGCTCTGACGGTGATCACACCCAACCTTGTAGCGGGAGGATGGGAACCACAAAGGGAGGGGGAAGAGGACAAGTTAGATAAAACTGGGTTGATCCTCTGACCTTCATTAAACAAACTCTTGACTGTGATTGTGTTATTCCTCCTCTCTAACATCAAGAACGACTGTGAACAACCTTGCAAGCTGGCATTTCACCCGCCCTGCCACCGTTTCCGCCGTCCTCTACCCACAGTGCTTCTACATCCTGGCAAATCAGCCTGGCGAATGAAAATGTTGTGGGTTTTTTTTTTTTTTTTTTTTTTTTTTGTTTTGTTTTTTTTTTTTTTTGTGCAGCTCGTTTCTGCCGGGCGGGGGGGCGGTTGCCGGGGAGATGGGGATGGAGGAGCCCAGCCAGCCCCGGGGCTGGGGCAGGGGCTGCGCTGACAGACACAGCAGTGTGAGGCAGATCCAGAGAGAGCGGAGAGTGGCACGGGCAGCCAAGAGTTGAACACTTCATTTTCCTGCAAGTAATTCACAACAAGCTGTGCCGAGTCTTTGAGGAGCCCTCCGTCCCAAACGCTCACCTTCGAACTAAAATGGACTTTGTCTGAAGTATCCTGAAGTTATTTGAACGGCTGCCATTCACCTCTAAGGAGTCTGGTCTCGGGGCTGCAGAAAAGCTAGACCTGGGCTTCCTCTCTCATCTCTCTGCAAAGCAGCTGTTTATTTTAAAAATAAGCATTTCACATGTTTTATTTTTCTTACAGTCTCAACAAGTTCTATACAGTAGATATACTTGAATCCCCTCGCTTCAGAAATATGTATTAGTTTATTCTAAGGCAAAGCTGTTGGGGTGGGTTTCTTTCCTCTACTGTGAATAATCTGTTTTCCTTGAATTGGATTTTAAAATGGCTTCCTTTGAAGCCTCAAGCTGTTAGGAATGAGCTTAGCGTAGGTAAGGAGAACGTGTAAAATCAGCTACTCCCCTTCACACCGAAATGTCAGTTATTCTTCTCGTAAAAAACTAATGTGCAGTGTACAACACCCAGGATACTTGGAAATAATAGTAGCGAGCAGTCACAGTACCTGTATTTTGCACCAGCTCTGTTGTCACCGAGTTTTACTATGACAGGGTTTTCAGGAACACACCCGCCGCAGCCATGGGAAAGACTGGCATTACTTTGAATCGTTACCTGGAGCGGTCAGTGATCCCCTGGAGCTGCTAAATCTGCAAGCTGTTCTTGAACAAATAATTATAGATGAGGATGTTGATTATGCAGTTAGCATGCCACAAAAAAATGTTCGGTTGGAATTACAGCTACACATTATTTGCGAAGCGTAGTCAACCAAATAATTAAATTGCTCCTGACTTAGGCCAGTAGAAACAGATTTCACAGGGACTGCAAATGATCAGATTAATTTTTATCAGAATCCCTATTGAAGAGACAAACGTGAGGGTGTATTTTCTAGCATGCCTTTTGGAGAAGGGATGCCTTCTCACCGTAAGGCAAACAAAAGAAAGGTATGGATGCGTTGGCATATCAATCAGAGGAAACCGGGTTGTGTTGAAGATTGCCTTGGAAGAAAGTAAAATAAAATCCGGAGTAATCCATAGGCAAGGTTATAGATCTGCATAAAACCAGGTTAGAGAGATTAAGGACACCGGCACGTGAATAGAACAAAGGAGGGAGAAAGAAGAGGAAATACATTGAAGAAATGCGGGTTGAAAATGGTGATGCGCTTTAATCGGCACCCCTAGAGAAGCTGAATTGTAGAATAGATGAAGTAGCCTTCATCTAGCGGGTCGCTAAAATGGGGCTTAGTGGAGTCCCGCCGGCCGCTGGCTACGGGGCGCCTGCCTAGGCTCGGAGCAGCCTCCCGAGGGAGCCGCACCCTCCCTCCGCTGCACACGCACACCGAGACCGTGGTGAGAAACAGGCGATGCCGAGGAGGAGCCTCCACGCTGGGCTGACCGCCCCGAAGGGCACCGGGCACGGCGGGAACCATGACACCCTGCCCGTGCTCTTCCTCCCCGCGACCTCCTCCTCCTCCTCCGGCGGCGTGGGCAAGTGCCGTGCCCAGCCGGCCGCCGAGGGCCCCGCCTGCCCTCCCCTGCCACAGCTGTAATGCCCGCGGTTACATACGGGACTGCTCGAAAATAAAGTGG
Source organism: Cinclus cinclus (assembly GCF_963662255.1). Classification (NCBI taxonomy): domain Eukaryota; kingdom Metazoa; phylum Chordata; class Aves; order Passeriformes; family Cinclidae; genus Cinclus; species Cinclus cinclus. The sequence continues at coordinate 68,670,988 of NC_085046.1, forward strand.
GGAATCAGAAATAATCTCTGGGGACCACACGTACAACCTTCTGCTTCCCCGCCCTTTCCTTTCTTCATCCCTCAGCACCCGTAAATCCGCAAAGAAGCGACGAAGAGCAAGACCCGCTTGCTGCAGAGCTGAGGGAACCACCCCCCTCAAGCCCCTGGCCCTGTGCAGCAGCACTATTGTCTGCTCGCGGGTCGCTGGTGGCTGCGGCCGGACGGGGGACAGCGCGGAGCAGGGAGCTTGGCTAGAGAGCGGCTCCTGGCTCAGCTTCGGGCACCAAAACCGATCGTTTTAGGCACAGAAAGAGAAGCCGAGCTCGGCACCGAGGAGAGGCAGGCGGGGACCGCTCGAGGGCAGGGCTGGCGGACCGGATCACCGCAAAGCCCGTCCTGGAGGAAAGCCCGTGCCGCGGGTAGATAAACCGGGTCAGGGCGTGGGACCCCTGACCGCCGGAGCAGGCTTGTGCGGGCAGACGGGCGGCAACCACGGGCGCCCGGTGATGCCGGCGGGTGCGCTGTGCCCCCAGGGGGGAGGGAGTCTCCCGCCGGCACCGTGTGAACGGAGACACCGGTGGGGGAGGCGGGGGCAGCCGCGGGGTTCCACTCCCACTCCCGACGGCAACGCCCGCTGCTGCGGCAGGGAAGGCTGCGCATCACGGGGAACAAAAGGCTGCGGCGGCGGCCGCGGGAGGGCGAAGGGCGGGACGGCGACCGCAGGGAGGTTCCGTGGTTCACACGTGGGCGGCCCGGCCCGACTCGGCCGCCCCATCGCGGCGCTCAGCGCCTTTGTCCCCGCTGTCAGCTCCGAACGGGGACGGCGGCAGCGCGCCGACCGCTCCCGCCGGCCACGCCCAGGCCACACCCCGCACAGCGCCGCTGCTCCGCCCCGCCCCCGCGCGCTCATTGGCTCCGCGCCGTTCCCGCATGACGTCACCGGCGGGGCGGGGCGCAACGCCCTATTTAAGGGGCAGCGAGGGGCGCGGCCGCTGCAGCTGCGAGTGCGGGAGCGGGCGGAGCAGGCGGTGAAGGCGGCTGGAGCAGCGGGGCGGCACCTTCGGATACCGGCACCATGCGTGAGATCGTGCACATCCAAGCCGGGCAGTGCGGCAACCAGATCGGCGCCAAGGTACGGACCGCCGACCGGCTCGTCCACCCGGGACGCTGCGCGTGGGGCGGTGCCCGCTCAGCCGGGCTCCGCGTATCCCGAGGAGAGCGCTGCCGGGAGGGAAAGAGCGCGGCTTCCCGCTGCGGAGAATCGTTGGGCTCGCCCGTCCCTGGGAGGGTCCGCACGGGACGGCTCCCGGCCGCTCGGTCGTAGGGGGAAACGCGATGGGGTTTCCGCACCGTGGGTGCGGCGCGCCTTGGGGAAGAAGGGTAGGGCGGAGGCATCAGGTGCTGTCTATCAGCCCCTCGCGGGCTGCAGGGGTCCTGAGCGGGCGGGGGAAGGGGCGCCGAGGCGGTGCCACACCCCTCCCGTCGGTGGGGGGGATATGTAGGGCGCGGTAGTGGCTCTGTCTGGCCGGGGGGCCGCACCCACGCGCGGCGAATCCTGGATCGCCACGTGGCGGGGACTTGGCAGGGGGCGAGAGAGGGGCGTGGCAGCACTGACCACCCTTCGGTCCCCTCAGTTCTGGGAGGTAATCAGCGATGAGCACGGCATCGACCCCACGGGCAGCTACCACGGGGACAGCGACCTGCAGCTGGAGAGGATCAACGTCTACTACAATGAAGCCACCGGTAGTGTTCCTCTATAATGAGCTTCCCGGGGGAGGGGGCATAGGGTGTGCAAGCAGGGGTCCCCCAGCCCTCCCCGCAGTGGGTGACGCCCCAGCACAGCTTAAGTGGCTGCTTTGTTTTCCCATCCCTGATCTTTTCAAATTCCCACACCCTCCATGCCCTCAGCAGCAAATCAGTGGGAAGCGGATGGGAGCACAGCAGGGTTCCTGTGATACTGGCTGCCGACGGCAAGGCTGTAACGCTGGTGCTGGTTCCTCCCACAGGTAACAAGTATGTCCCCCGTGCCATCCTTGTGGACCTGGAACCCGGCACCATGGACTCTGTGCGCTCCGGCCCCTTTGGACAGATCTTCCGCCCCGACAACTTTGTCTTTGGTGAGTGACCGTGGGATGGAGGAGTTCCCCGACTAGGAACTCCACACACGGGAAAGGCTGGGAGCCAGCATGCGAGTGACCCCGGGGCACCTGAATGCCCATAGCAGAGTGGGGATGGAAGGGAGGGGAGGAGCCCGTGGGGAAGGGGCTGTGGCATCATGTGTGTTTGTCCATGGGGCGCTAATGTGGCACCTGGCTTGCGGTCTGCCCCGCAGGTCAGAGCGGGGCTGGCAACAACTGGGCCAAGGGGCACTACACAGAAGGCGCTGAGCTGGTGGACTCTGTGCTGGACGTGGTGAGGAAGGAGTCGGAGAGCTGTGACTGCCTCCAGGGCTTCCAGCTGACCCACTCGCTGGGCGGAGGCACGGGCTCTGGCATGGGCACCCTCCTGATCAGCAAGATCCGCGAGGAGTACCCCGACCGCATCATGAACACCTTCAGCGTCATGCCCTCGCCCAAGGTGTCGGACACGGTGGTGGAGCCCTACAATGCCACCCTCTCTGTGCACCAGCTGGTGGAGAACACGGACGAGACCTACTGCATTGACAACGAGGCCCTGTATGACATTTGCTTCCGCACCCTGAAGCTGACCACTCCTACCTACGGGGACCTCAACCACCTGGTGTCGGCCACCATGAGCGGCGTGACCACCTGCCTTCGCTTCCCCGGCCAGCTGAACGCCGACCTGCGCAAGCTGGCGGTCAACATGGTGCCTTTCCCGCGGCTGCACTTCTTCATGCCGGGCTTTGCCCCGCTGACCAGCCGCGGCAGCCAGCAGTACCGCGCCCTGACGGTGCCCGAGCTGACGCAGCAGATGTTCGACTCCAAGAACATGATGGCCGCCTGCGACCCCCGCCACGGCCGCTACCTGACGGTGGCCGCCATCTTCCGGGGCCGCATGTCCATGAAGGAGGTGGACGAGCAGATGCTCAACGTGCAGAACAAGAACAGCAGCTACTTTGTGGAGTGGATCCCCAACAACGTCAAGACGGCCGTCTGCGACATCCCCCCGCGCGGCCTCAAGATGTCGGCCACCTTCATCGGCAACAGCACGGCCATCCAGGAGCTCTTCAAGAGGATCTCGGAGCAGTTCACGGCCATGTTCCGGCGCAAGGCTTTCTTGCACTGGTACACCGGCGAGGGCATGGATGAAATGGAGTTCACGGAGGCCGAGAGCAACATGAACGACCTGGTCTCTGAATACCAGCAATACCAGGATGCCACTGCTGATGAGCAGGGCGAGTTTGAAGAGGAAGGAGAGGAGGATGAGGCATGAAGTTGAGATGGGTAGGAGTTAAGTATAGTCTGAGCAGGCAAGTATTCATTGAGAGAAGGAATCTGTGCAGTTGTGCTGAAGCATGCATTTTTTAATTTGGTGCTCTCCACTGTTGCTTCTGTCAGCAGTTTTGTATCCTTGACTGTCCAATGTAACAGTAGTTGCAAAATACTTCAGAGTCTTCTGTTGAAATGGTTAACTTCTCAAACATAAAGGCTTTTTGTGTCCTAAACTGTCTCCTCTACTTTATTTATCTCTAGATGAAGCAAGTAATTCTCGTGTCATTTTCTGTAGCTTCACTTCAGAGTTTATTCCTGAACCTCAGTGTAAGGTTAAGCTCAATAAAACAATTCTGAGGCTGTGAATTTAGCAGCATCTGGAAACTCTAGTAGCTCAGATAAAGATGCTAGTTCAATTATGGAAACTCCTGTGTTTAACAGTTTAGCTAATTGTTGAGGCAGAAAGCTGTTTTAGCTGATAAAATCAAGACACTGCACTTGAATTGTGCAATTTGTCTTTATGGACATACATGGTAGAGAGGTCAGAGAAGAGGTATGGAATTCCACATTACAGGCTGTCAAAACTGTTTTGATAGGATAGCTGCGGACTTCCCTTCTGCCGTTCAGCAGCTTATTTAACTTGTTCCAGGGACTGGAACAGGCATATGGGTGGCTGACTGTGATTTGACTTGATGCTGAGCTTGCTTATCTTCCCCTCAACTCTCTTTTCTAAACACAAAAATTCCATGCAGAGAAACATAGGTCTGTACTAGCAGGCAACTTCAGAGCTCAGGTAAAAACCCAAGCTTTTTCACTTCAATAATAAAATATGTGCTTCCCAAAAAATAGCTGCTGACTTGCCCTTTACTGTCCTGATTCTACAGGGCAATCAATTCCCTTTAGGAGATATTAGGTGATGGGCAGATTTCTAGGTGCAAAAAGCTGTCCAGAGCATGCTCTACAATCTTAGTCACCTGTAGATACCCTGACAATAGCTGTCTCCAAGTTACGTGTTTACAGGGCAATTGTTTGCTCCTGGTCCCTGCAGCAGGAGATGAACTTCTATCCAGGCAGGGGAGAGAAATGCAGCTGCACCCTGCTGTACATCTTTGCAAAGGTAAGTGTTGTCTCTTTACAGTGAGGGAGGGGGGATTGGTCTTTCTATGTCCTTATGGGATCCAAGAGCCCTGAATGAATCTACAACTTTCTGAACAGTAGTTAGCAAAGTTTTGTAGATCCTAATCCTCCTAAAAAGCAAGAATGAAATCACTCATAGAATTTAGCAGTTACCCAGTATGTAAGCTTAGTCCTTAGTTCATCCAAACACCACTTAGGGAAGTGGTGCTGCACTACAAGAAAGTGTCGCTAAGAGAACTGCTACCAATGCTATAATTACTGCAGTCCTTACAGCTCTGAAAGAGCTGGTATTCACGTGTGTGCAGCCTCTATTGTGATCCTTTACTGAAATGCTTACAAGGCATTACTGGAATAAAGAATTAAAAGGGAGCTGCTGTGCATAACTAATATCTTGTCTGTTTTGAGTCCTCTGCCTGTGGACACTGCTCTGAATGTACGCTGGTCTTTGCTGATGGGCCTGGCTATACTGGTGCATGCAGGACAACAGGCACTTGCTACAGCTTTTCTCTCATATGTTGGTTTGGTTCTGGTGTAGAGAGGAGTGAGAAGCTCTTAAGCTGCCCCGACTGTCAGTAAACAAATGCAGCTGTGTATAACCACAACAGTACTTGTATTTCTTAGCACTTGAGCAGTTCCAGGATTAAACGTTAGACAAATTGAGGTTGTTTTAGTAACTGAGTTAATACATGCTGCCCCAGGCCCTTTGGGGAAATAACACTGTATCTGGTTGCCACAGTAACCTTGCCTTGAAATTACCTAGCTGGGTTGCACTTGAAACTGTTGATCGTATAGCTTTGAGTCAGCAAACGAATCTAAACAGTTTTACTAAAAGAGAGGACCTTGGTCTTTGATAGTAAAGATCTTCCTTTCAGCTGTGACACTGTAGCAGATTTCACTAGTATTCAACATGTCTAGCATCTAATTCTTGGTGTAATTACACTCTGTCTCTAGCTAATCCTTAAATATAGCTACCCAAGTGACACATTTCACTACAGCTCCCTTACTAGAAAGTAGGACACCATCCTACATGGCTTGCTGTTGTTTGTAGTCTGTTTTTTTTTTTCTTTCTTCCTAGAGGAAGAAACCCCGAAATAGAAATACTCTAGAAAGAAATGTCTTCATAAATCCTACATGTCTTATTTGCCAGTCATAATCATTAAAAATGAAACCATAATTTCAGTAGGAGTTGAGAAATATAGAGAAAGAGGATACTGAAAGAAAGGGAAGGTTCAAAGCTTGGTAGGAACAGTAAGTTAAATATAAGGGAAGTAGAGTCTCATCCTGGGACTGCAGTACGTATTTCTGTCTTTGATCTGCAGCTGTATTTATTGCCCAGGAGACCTTTCATTATTAAAACTGGAGCTGACTGCTACATGTCAAACAACGAAGAGGTGTCTTCAAAGGTCTTTGTAGTTGCAATTTTTCTGTTTCACAAAGAAAGCAGAACCACTGGAAGGATTTCACATTAGGTTATCTGACTCCCTTAACCTCTCCTCACTATAGATTTATATTTGTCCATGTGATGAACAATACATTTAGGGATAAAGGTCAGGCATGAGGCATACTGTTTGGAAGAAATTGGGATAGATAATACAAATCTAGTGATCTGCAGATTAAGCCACTTATAATGACTGATTTGTGTTGAGATACAAGTTAATTTAAAGCAATCTAGTTTCACTTGAATAGAACAGTTGTGACCTGATGGGAAGTTTTCCTCTTTTCTTCTGTTGACAATTAGAGCTGATGGTGTTGGGGAAGGGAACAATTTTTTTTTTTAATTCTTTTAATTCCTTTTATTTGATGGCTGGGATTTTTAACATGTTAATAAAGTGTCTTGACCAAGGCAAACAATCAGTGCTTGGCTGCTGTTAAGTGCAAGAAGGTAAAGATATACAAGGCTGAAAAAACAACAAGGCAGCATGCAGATTTAACTGAAATAGAAATGGCACGAGTTGTGGTAACACTGGAATGACCTCTCTCATAATTTCTCTTCCCTGTTTGTTTCCCAAACTTCAGTCTAAACCGTTGTAGAAATATAATCCAGTATGTGGTCTGATATTTCAGAACTCTTAATGGCATTGTAAGCTTACATCTGTTTTCCAGCAGATATTTTCCAGTCTTTCAAGTGGGAGAAAGAATGAGTCTCCTCTTCCCAAGAGACATGAAGTGCCTATATAAATCAAAGATTGGTTTGCATTAAGCATAAAAGAGACCATAATAGTCTAAGAATCAAATCAGAGCTCCATCCTGTTGACAGGTGTATCCTCCCAGAAGGTGTGAGCTGAAGAAGAGAATAAACTGAAGTAGCAATAGGATTTAATGCCTGAAGACAGAAGAGAATCCACACCTTTGGGTCTTTTCTCCAGTGAATTCCCTGCATAAACAGGGCAAACCCCTAATCTGTGCAGGGAAATCTGCTTATGCATGATGATATAATGTGCTGCATAGCTCAAAAGTGTGTGATGCTAGTAGGTTTTTTTATATATGCAAGTTCTATGTGCTTGAAGAAACCATGATGGACTGACAGAGTCCTTATGGGATGGTGCTGCAATGCACTGCTGCAAAGCACGGCTCTGGTGCCCAGAGCAACTCTGGCAGAGTGGTGCAAGAGGTACAAGTTTTCTTTCCTCACCTGAAAAATTGGGGCTCCTAACAGTACTCTTCATTAAAGAAAGTTCTCCTCTTGTTTCCTTTGCCCTTCCTGTAATCCCCATAGCCCAGTTATGTGGAAGATCAGGATGAAACCCAGTAATGGCTTTCAGTAGGGCAAGTTTTATGGTTGCTCCACTGAAATCACTTTGCAAACAACCCCCTCTCCCACCCAAAAGAACATAAACCTAGCTCGCTTCCCCCCCCCCCCACTGTTTTTTTTTTTTTTAATACTTTTTTTTCTAAGAAGGGTTGTTCATCTAGATTACATTCTGCCTCACAGTGGGAGGTGCTTTAACTACTGCTTTCTGTTTAATGAAGCCTAATATTTTTGTTTGCTATAGCTATGAGGAGGTAAAATCTTCTCTGGAGAAATCATGTGACTATCCCCTATTATTTGATACACAACTGTTCTCCCAAAAGGTGTTATTCTACTTTTCTTATCCACATTAAAGCATAATGAACACATATTTGTTCAGAAATGGTAGCCTGCACGTGAGTTATAGGTAACATTATTCCTCCAAGCCTGTTCATTATAGGGAAGGCACTGTTTTTGTTTACAAATAATCCCCTTCTCAATCTTCCCATTTGTTTTCTCAGCTGCTTCTACACTTCCACAGAACAAAGCTTGTGGCACTTTTGATGCTTTATTTGTGCCTGGGGTAATCTGACTAAGTTTATTTTTCCCTCCCTTTCTTCAGCTAAAAATAAACCTCTACAGAGAAGGAGCTGATCTTGTATGTGACTAAAAAAATATATTTTTGAGAATTTTTCACCTTCCAATCAAATATCCATTCACACTAAGCACCTGCCTTTTGATACTTCAGCAATCATCTGTCCTGGTTGATTTGTCATTTATTAAAATGGGAAAGAGTGGAATATTTATTCTAAGATACTCCCATTTAAATGGGTCTTATCCTTAACTTGCCTAAAAGAAAGTTCAAAATTGAAGCATTTGGTTACAGGCAAGTGCCTCAGGACATTATGTGTTTTGGAAAAAGGCATTTCTTGGCCCTGAATTTCCTGGCTGCTTGTCCAGCTGGAGCCCTCTGTGCATTGCAAACTGAGGCAGAGGGAGGGTGTTGGGGAAGCTGTGAAAGCCTGCCCATCCCCAGACATTCTGCCAGCAAAGGACACAGAGCAGGAGACAACTCCTCTCCCTGAGAAGTTTAGCAAGAATTGAACTGTTTCCCTGCTCTCAGCTTCACTCCTATTTTAAGTATTTTATTTGTGACTCTGCCAGAAAGAAAAGTTGTGTCTCTTTGAAGTGTGCATATGAGAAGACTAACTATTTACAGTATCTAGGTAAAAAAGAAATAATTTAAGAGTAGGTCATTCCTTCCTCCCCCCTCAAAGTCATTTTTCCCTTACGGGCAGAATTCCACTTGTAAGGGAACAAATCAAGTTAGCTCTTTTAAATTCTTGTTTATTAATATTTGATTCTTCTAGTATAGAAATTTTCCAACTGGTCTCAATTTATCCATATGTCATCCTTTATAATCAGGTTATTTTTCCCACTTGGCTTCCTTGGAAAGCTTAAGGCATAGCTTTTTTTGGTGTTTTTTTTTTCCCTTTCTGGCAAGAATGCCTGTATCATTGTAATAATAATTAAAAAATACAAAGTTAATAATACTTCAGTTTAAGCAGAACGTGAGAAAACACACTTGCTCCAGAGTATGAAGTGGCTACCCTGGCAGAAGCTGTGTAGCTTATTCAGCAAAAGGTTCTGTATTGTTTTGCAGTGAAAAAATGTTTCCACATTTTCCATGAATGCAATAGAAAGATATTGCCTGCCTCCATAGTGAATAATTAAACAGGAGTTTCAAGCAGAATTCAAATGGGTTCAAAACAAGCTTTACAAACACTTAATGAAATTCAAACACTGACTTACAGCATGCTTCTCTGTATCCCGCATAATGCTGGTCTTATAGTTAATAAATCAATTGTGTGGCTGTTTTTTTTTTTTTGAAATTTCATCTAAGAAATTTCCAGCTCCACCCTAGCCAGCAGGGATAAGAGATTTTATTGGCATTAAGAAAACTGCCACTTCCATAGGCAGGGCTGTTTCAGTATCCTTCAGCTGCTAAAAAGGATGGTCATATTCCCCTTGCCCTAGTTCAGGTGTTACCTCTGTGTCATTTCCTCTACCAGCTCTACAGCATGTCTAACCCTTTTATCAGTCTTTTCCTCTTCCTTAGTTCCACATTTTAGGACAGAAAATTAGGGGGGTGGAAGAAGGTTTTTTTTCAATTAGGTGGTGTGCCAGAGGGAGAACTTGTGCAAAGAAGGAGGGAAATGTGGGCAGCTGGAAGCAGGAGAAAGCAAAATAAGGTATTTGGTTGATTTGGCCACCTAGTGCAACATCACCCCGAACTCTCCTGCAGAGAGCCCGGGCAATTTTAAACAATGTACTTTGAATCCCACCACAAACTACTGCATCTCTTATCAGACCTCACCAGATGCAGTTCAGAGTTTGCCCAGTGTCAGTTTGAGTTACAAGTAACTATCAGATTGCAAGGAAGCAAGAAGGCTAAGGAACAAAAGAAACAGTAACTAGCAGAACAAAGTCTTTATCTGTACCTTGTTCTCAATGACGTGCAAGAAATGACCTGCCCTGGAAAACATGATATCAGCATTTCATTTATACTGCTGCTGGAATCTTAGTCATCTTTTGACTGGAGGACCCAGTTCATAGGGATATCAGATGTGTTTCATCTACTGAGCAAAATAAAATGGTAGATGCAGCCTGGATGTGGGGGCAGGAGCCATCTGGCTGATACCCCATCACATCTGGTGTACCAAGAGGAAATAATGAGAGCTGCATTGTTTTGCTTTTCTTCTCAGTAAATCACTGCCTGATGATGAACACCACATTTTCCTCTTTTTTGGAATCATTTTGTGACATGTGATCATGTTTATTATTTGGAAGCCAGAGAAGCAGGGTTCTGTTTGCTGTGTCCTGTACAAGCACATTCACAGAAATGCCTGAGTCTCTGAGGTTATAATCTAAATTCACAAGAGGAACCATATGGTGTGGAAGAAATATTAGATTCATCGAGAAGCAGCTTGCCCCTCTAAAGGTGCATGGATTATTTTAGAATTGACAGTGTCCCAGATTGCTCTGTAATGTGATTTTCTCTCACACATTTATTCTTTCTCCTCTTTTGTTCTTGGCCAAACATGCAGACCCTCAGGTATAATAAACACAAATTTAGAGGGCTCTACAATGAAACTGCTTTTGCTTATTCATAAAAACATGCTCAGTGTTGTATTTAATAGCTTCTAATGCCTGTAGTGAGTTGTAATATTGAAATAAAAATAGATTTACCTTTTAGGTATTTTATTTCTAGCATTAAAATCACTTTCACAATTATTCCATCCTCTTGCTGGCAGAATATTCTTCTATCTTAATGCCTATTGCAAATGATTAAGCATCATGTTCCAAAGGCGACCTCATACAGTCCTCATCAGGTAGGAACATCATAGTTACCAGGTAGAAGGCAAAAAATAAGGTGACAAACAGAGCCTGCTCATTTGAGTACCAACAGAAAGACTCGAAAAGCCATGTAGTCTCTGATATACTTGCCTGAGCAACACGTGGTATCATCCATCACAAATGACTGAGAATAAAGCCGTGGGCAGACATTTTGTGTATTTGAGAAGCTTTCCTATTTGTACACTTGTGATTCTTTCTCAAACAATGGGAAATCAGAGACAGACATGAATATGTTGTGGGATCCCCGTTGCCTCCCTTGTGCATCCATTGCCAGGCTCCACTGTTGCCTTGGAAACTGTGTAGGCAGGGCTTGATGCAGGCAGGGAGGAGGTTGTGGCAGAGTTTCAGCTGCTGAGGGGCCCATGGGTGATCCTGGGCACATGCCCTGCCTTTGTATGAATGGGAGAATTTTGGCTTTCATTTGTGATTCTGATAAGTTAGAATTTATAGTTATATTAAAAAAAACCCAAAACAATAGGGAACTCTCATATCTATTTGAGTATCCTCGATGGCTAAGATTTGTTCAAGTGTTTGCCATAATGAAAGGTTCTGAACTGACATTCAAGTAGCTGACATTTAGTTTGGTTCACTGTGTGTTCATGGATGTTTAGCATTGCTGAAGATGAGAGAACTTGTACCCATAAACATGTATTTCCCTTTAGGTACTCAGAATAAAACCTAGAGCTACATCTCCACCCTGAAAAAAGCAGTGGGAATCTACAAAGAAACCACTACAACAGTATCTAAGAATTACTTTCCTAATAAAAGCTCAGAATTCTTAGTGGAATAACTCTAAAGGAGGCCACTGCGTGCATGTGGGAAGACAACATATCAGGGAGTGTTCAGATGTCTTCAAGAGAAGAGTCATAATGCTTCAAGTCGGGCCTTTGTGGATTGCCAAGAATATTCTGGCAACCAAAAAGCTTTTCAGTGCCTGTGTGGATACCTCAGACAGGTCAGAGATGCAGTTGTGCTGCAGTTCCACCAGTAGTTAGATGTAACTGCCCAAAAAGGTGGATTATGCCTACAGCAAGTAGAAACACATAAGTGGTGTGAACAATAACAAAGCCTGCCTGCGATGAAGTGTTGCTGAAATATGTCAAAGGAAAATACTGATGAGAGCTGGGTTATAAAGAACACAAACGGCTAAAGAATTCGGTGAAAAGATCTCAGTGCCAGCACAGTCCTGAATATTTTGTGATTGCAAAAGCCACATGGAATAGCACCACACATAATTTCCTTTGTTACAAAGCTTAAGCCACTCTGCGCTCATGACATTTCACAGCAGCTGAGGTTTCTGTGCTAGGGAAGAAAATAAGCTACAGTTGATAAGAAAGTCAATTCACTGGAGCAAACTAAGAGCCACTTTTGAAAATACAGCCAAAGCACTTTTTCAAGGTCACAGCAGCCAAATTCCAGGCAAAGATATGCTACTTCTCTAGCCACTAGTATTTCCTGCTATTGATGAAAAAAAAAGTAGTGAAACTGGTGACATTATGTATTGATTTATATTGTGTTAAGCATAGCTAACCTGAGTATTATGTAAACAACTCTGATCATTCCGACTTTATTCTTGATAGTGGTAATGATTTCCCACATCAATTATTACCTCACCCTTGCAAAAATCTTCTTGTTTTGAAGGTGTTATAATTGCAGTAGAATGTTATAATGTAGTGTGAAACTGAGATGAATTATCTGTCAGTCTGGTGTTGCTGATCACACACAGCCTCCCACTCCTTTCTTTCCCTCTCATACAACCACACAACTGTGGAGGTTAGACAGAACCTCTGGGATCATCTAGTTTAGTCCTTTACCTGACAAGGTCAGCTAGAACAGGTTAATCAGGGTTGTCCCCTCTAGGGTTTTGAGTGTCTCTGAGACTGGACACACCACAGTCTCTCTGGGCAACCTGTACCAGAGCAAAGCATTTATTTTGTTGGCTTTTTTAATGTTCAGATTTCTGTATTTCTGTCTGTGTCCATTGCCTCCCCTCCTGTCACTGCACACCTCTGTGAGGAGTTTGGCTCCATCTTTTTTGCTGCTTCCCATCAAGTATTTATACACACTGATAAGAATCCCCTGAGCCTTCTCCAGGAAAACTGGTACCAGCTCTCAGCCACTCCTTGCATGCCAGATACTCCACTTCCTTTACTGCCTTCATAACCTTTCATTGGACTCACTCCAAAATGCCCATCTCTCTCTCATATAGGGGAGCCAAGAATTGAATGTAAAACTCCAGAGGCAACTCACCACAGCTTATCCCCTTTCTTGACCTGCTGGTAACAATCTTCCTTACACAAGGATGTTGCTGGACAACCCTTCCTGTTAGGGCATACTGCTCACTCATGTTCAACTTGGTCTCCACCAGAGTCTCCAGGTCTTTTTTGGACAAGCTCTTTTCCATCTGGGTGGTCCCTAGCATGCACTGGTTCAGTGGTTTGTTCCTTTCCAGGTACAGGACTTTGTACTTCCCTTTGTTAAACTGCATGAGGTTCCCGTCAGCCCATTTCTCCAGCCTACTGAGGTCACTCTGGATTGGCAGCACAACCTCTTGGTGTATCAGCCCCTCCTCCCAGTTTTGTGTCATCAGCAGACTTGCTGAGGGTGCACTCTCTTGCCATTTAACTCATAAACGAAGCAGTTAAATGGCGTTGGCCAAGGAACAGTCACTGGCATACAGCACCAGTGGCTGGCCTCTGAATTTCATGTTGCTGATATCAAGGTCTTCATCTTGGCAGTTCAGTCCAATTTTCACTCCATCTCACTGTCCATTTATCTAGGTCATACCTCATCAATTGCCCTACAGGGATGTTAGGGGAGACAGTTCAAAAGCCTTCACAAAATAAGCAATGTTAACTATGCTCAGCCTGTTGATACTTGGCAAAGCTTTAGAGCTTGCATTACCATGCTGTCCCCTTAGCATTTTAATGTTGTGCTTCAGGTGCTCACCAGTTCCATTATGCTGAACACAAGATACATTGTTTTGCATCCTCTGTACCAACCTATTCCTTGCTTCATCGAGGTCTGTCATCTCCCTTCCCTGGTGCCAGCGTAAAGCTGTCCTCAGCAGGGTGGCCAGATGGGTGGCAAAGTTAGTTTCACTTCTGAAGAAAAATTAAACTGTGAATCAAGTACTGATTGGAATCAAGTTCAATAGTTTCTGCACAATCCATTTTTAATGCTGCTGAAATTTGTTTCAGATGTTCATTCTCCCAGGCAGCAGTGCAGATACAAGTGTGTATCGCAGTTGCTTCAATTATATTCTCCTTGCTGTCCTTGAATTGTCTCTCCTCCCTTGGTTATCCACCATGTACTTATCTCAGTTTTTTTCTAGGAGAGATCAAGCAGAGATGCTACTAGCAGGATTCAAAGTTTTCCAAAATTAGATATGTGGCAGGTGACTGATAACACAAGAACATAACTTCACTTACAGAAAAGAAACATATCCCATTCCTGCATGTGTTAGTCTGCTATCACTTCTGGATAACTCCCAGAAAAAGTAATTCTTTAGCAGAAGCATAAAATCTCGTAACAGCCCTCTGTACTTCTGAAATTAGAGCATTGTGTTTTAGCATGTTTATACATTTAGCTTGTGTTATACGTGTTTAGCAGCATTATCCAAAACATAGTTTCGTGCTTGAAAGTGGCCATGGCCTTTAACATCACCACCCAATCTCTGCTTCTTTCAGGTGTCCGAGCTATGGGAAAACTATGCTCGTGCTTCAAACATATTGAAACATGATTAAGCAGGCCTGAGCTAGAAATACAGGCTTGAGGGTGCTAATAAAACATAGCAGCATGTGCTTTGCTGCTGTGGCGTAGTAGAGGCGAAGGAAGGAAGGGGATGAGTTCCAACAGGTGCGCGAAGAGGAGTTAGGCAGTTTTGTTTTCTTTTTCACCCCAAGACAAGCCACGTTGATCCGATTCCGGCCTTTTCCCCGACGGCTGAAGGTGAAGTTCCCCCGGCGCCCCAAGCCAGCGGCATTCAGCATGCGGAGGGGCCTCTCCCGCAGCCTGCCTCTCACAGACCGGACACGGACACGGACACGGACACAGAGCCCAACCGGGACGCGGGAGACAATGCCGAGACCGGGCCCACCCCGCGCCATTCCCGCCTCACGTCACCGGCGGGGCGGGGCGCGGCGCCCGATTTAAGGGACAGCGAGGGGCGCGGCCGCTGCAGCTGCGAGTGCGGGAGCGAGCGGCGAAGGAGGCGGCGACAGCAGCGGCTTCAGAGACCGGCACCATGCGTGAGATCGTGCACATCCAGGCCGGGCAGTGCGGCAACCAGATCGGCGCCAAGGTACGGACGGGCGCGGAAGCGGGACGCTCCCGCAGGTCGTGCCCCGCGGGGGGTGGGGAGCGCATCCCGTTCCGAAGTGAAAAGAGACCCGGGGTTTGCTGAAGCGTCGTGGTTCCTGCCCCTGTGCCCCCCGTCCCTGCCGCCCCGAGCTGCCGCGGGGCTGGGCGGGGCAGCGGTGTGCCCGCGCTCCCGTCCGGCGCGCCCGGCCTTCCCGCAGCAGCTGTGGACATCCCGCGCTGCCTCGCCCCTCTGCGGCCACGGCGCCAGCTCCCGAGGGAGGGAATGGGAGTTGTTTCACTTCCACAAATGGCCACCACTGAACGTGTACAAGTATTGCCATCTTGTAGTGGCTGCAGGGTCTTAAGCTAATGCTAGACAATGGGAGGACATCAAACTGATCTAGCCAGAGATGGCCCCCCCTTTTGATATAAACTACGAAGGAATTAATTTGCACTTCAGTGCTCTGGCTGCCCATCAGCCTCCTGCTAGTTCCGCTGCTTCGGCCCTTGTGCACTGACTCACCTTCCCACCCGGCAGCTGCTCTGCCATGCAAGGGAGTGGTCAAGGCCGCGGAATGCATGGGCTGCAGTGGGGCTGTGTGATTGGCACTAGCCAGCTGTTTCCACTGGCACAGGAAATGGCTAATTGCCATTTTTCAAAAATTTCCTCTAGTTCTGGGAGGTAATCAGCGATGAACATGGCATTGACCCCACGGGCAGCTACCACGGGGACAGTGAGCTGCAGCTGGAGAGGATCAACGTCTACTACAATGAAGCTGCTGGTAAGTGCCTGCCTCCTTAGATGTCCTCAAAAAAAATGGGGCAGGCATGACAGTTCATTGAGGCTGGAAAAATCCTTGAACAACAGCTGTCATCTACCAGTGACTCCTCTAAGAGACCTTTGTTCTCAGAGAGGCTCTGACAACATGGTAGTCTTGATTGTGACAGTGACTCTCCAGAGAAATGCAGGGAGGTCGATGGGAGCACAGCAGGGTTCCTGTGATACTGGCTGCCGACGGCAAGGCTGTAATGCTGGTGCTGGTTCCTCCCACAGGTAACAAGTATGTCCCCCGTGCCATCCTTGTGGACCTGGAACCCGGCACCATGGACTCTGTGCGCTCCGGCCCCTTTGGACAGATCTTCCGCCCCGACAACTTTGTCTTTGGTGAGTGACCGTGGGATGGAGGAGTTCCCCGACTAGGAACTCCACACACGGGAAAGGCTGGGAGCCAGCATGCGAGTGACCCCGGGGCACCTGAATGCCCATAGCAGAGTGGGGATGGAAGGGAGGGGAGGAGCCCGTGGGGAAGGGGCTGTGGCATCATGTGTGTTTGTCCATGGGGCGCTAATGTGGCACCTGGCTTGCGGTCTGCCCCGCAGGTCAGAGCGGGGCTGGCAACAACTGGGCCAAGGGGCACTACACAGAAGGCGCTGAGCTGGTGGACTCTGTGCTGGACGTGGTGAGGAAGGAGTCGGAGAGCTGTGACTGCCTCCAGGGCTTCCAGCTGACCCACTCGCTGGGCGGAGGCACGGGCTCTGGCATGGGCACCCTCCTGATCAGCAAGATCCGCGAGGAGTACCCCGACCGCATCATGAACACCTTCAGCGTCATGCCCTCGCCCAAGGTGTCGGACACGGTGGTGGAGCCCTACAATGCCACCCTCTCTGTGCACCAGCTGGTGGAGAACACGGACGAGACCTACTGCATTGACAACGAGGCCCTGTATGACATTTGCTTCCGCACCCTGAAGCTGACCACTCCTACCTACGGGGACCTCAACCACCTGGTGTCGGCCACCATGAGCGGCGTGACCACCTGCCTTCGCTTCCCCGGCCAGCTGAACGCCGACCTGCGCAAGCTGGCGGTCAACATGGTGCCTTTCCCGCGGCTGCACTTCTTCATGCCGGGCTTTGCCCCGCTGACCAGCCGCGGCAGCCAGCAGTACCGCGCCCTGACGGTGCCCGAGCTGACGCAGCAGATGTTCGACTCCAAGAACATGATGGCCGCCTGCGACCCCCGCCACGGCCGCTACCTGACGGTGGCCGCCATCTTCCGGGGCCGCATGTCCATGAAGGAGGTGGACGAGCAGATGCTCAACGTGCAGAACAAGAACAGCAGCTACTTTGTGGAGTGGATCCCCAACAACGTCAAGACGGCCGTCTGCGACATCCCCCCACGCGGCCTCAAGATGTCGGCCACCTTCATCGGCAACAGCACGGCCATCCAGGAGCTCTTCAAGAGGATCTCGGAGCAGTTCACGGCCATGTTCCGGCGCAAGGCTTTCTTGCACTGGTACACCGGCGAGGGCATGGATGAAATGGAGTTCACGGAGGCCGAGAGCAACATGAACGACCTGGTCTCTGAATACCAGCAATACCAGGATGCCACTGCTGATGAGCAGGGCGAGTTTGAAGAGGAAGGAGAGGAGGATGAGGCTTAAGCTGCCTGGGATCAAAAGAACTTCTGTAAAGCGGGCATGCATCTGAATGACTTCTGGTAGTGGTGGTGGTAAAGCATGTTTTCTAGAAACTATGTACCCAATTATCCTCTCAGCATTTTTGACTTTTGCCATGTTTCTCCATGTAACAGTTCTGAATCCTAGTTCTTACAATGTTTTTTCTCCTTTAATATTAAGAGCACATAAATGCATGTATTCAAGATCGTGGTTTCTGTCTTTCTTAATACCTCTCTTGGACAAAGAACAGTTGTTCAGCCTGGGGTGGCTGGCAAGTAAGGGTGCTGGTTGGCAAGAAGTAAGTTTAAAGACATGTCAGAAATCTTGCACTACAGTGGTATGCTCTGATCACTGAGGCTTACATATTCTTTAGACATAATGCTTCTCATATAATTATGCTTGATGTTTTTCTTACAGGACTCAGACCTACCTATAACTGCACTGAAAATGGAAAGCCAACCTAAATTCCTAAACAAGGCAAAGGCTAAGTACCTCTGACTTGTTTTGCAGTTCATGTCAACGTAGGAAATTTTCCACTTCTCTGTTGAAATCCTTTGCAAAACGCAGGTGTAAATTGTGCTTTCCTTCTGGCATCAGAAGCAACCTTAAAAGATGAAAAAAACCCAGCACTGATTACGCATTTCCTTCTGTGAGTACAGGTAATTAAAATGCTTGTTGCGTTTTCCTTGCTCTTGGTTACCCGGTAAGGAATTGTAGTAACTCTTATTTTAAGTATTGTCCCTATGTATGTGGTTGTAATGTTAACCACAGTAACAGTTGGAACAATAAGCATACTACTTTTCCCACTCTGGGGAGGATAAAATAAGCCTAAACCAAATTTTTGTGTCCTAGACCCAGTTTCTAGAAAACTTTCTGGTCAGAGATTACAAAACTTATGTGAATAAGATGAATCTTTGAAAGGTATGTCAAGTACCAGAGTACTTTTGCCTCTTTCAGTGAACAGTAGTTGTGCTGAGTGGTGAAATGTAGAGTTCTTGTCATTACCCAGATTTGGTTAGTATTTGTACTTTGTCTAATCTTTCTGCTAAAGACAATCCAAAACTAAAACCATTCCCCCATTAAAATCAGCTGGGAAGTCAGAACTTCTCTGCCTATACCAAAAGCTTAGAAGCACTACCTGCAAATAAGATTAAATCTTTTTATTATGAATATGAATGACCTGCCCAAAATTCTTCTTACTTTTGCTTTTTATCTAAGATAAACTTTATGCATCAGGGAAGTATGCTTCCTTTTATGGGAGTGGGAAATTCTTTAAATTGTTTTGTTCTACCATATACTAAGCAGTTTCAACAGAGCTAAAACAATTTTGACTGATACTTTGCCACCTTCATGTCCAAGTGCCACTACAGCAAGAGGGATCAACCTCCTTTTGGTGATGAGGAGTGCTGTTTTGTTCTGGGACAAGAGCAGCAGCGTGTGACCATACCCAGCTTTTCTAGTGAATTCTGTCTGAATTTTATTATGTCTGCTTCAAAGATATGCAGTGCATGGATGCACAAAGTGAAACACTGGGTATGCCGTTTCCTATTGCTGTTAATGTTTCTGACCACTGTCATGCTACCAAACTTGAGCCATACCATGCAAATTCAGAATGATGGCACACTTTCACCATGAGAGAAACCAGCAATATACCTGCACTATAAGCAAAAGTTTTTTCTTTACTACTGGATAAAAATCAAGGCAAGAAAAACTGATGGTAGAAGCATATGTTACTGTAAAGGTACTGAATTTAAGCTTTTCCTTCTGCTTCACAATGGAAAATGTCGCTTCCAATGCAACCAGAGAATAAGACCATGTACCCAATACATTAATAATACATTGCATTAGTTTGAGAACACCATTAGTCTGGTTTCTTTTATGACAAATATGCATACAGGGGAGCTTTTCAGCACAGAGATGTGCAAAGAATCACTGTCCTACATTTTACTGGATGGAAATTTCTAACAGTTTCCTCTTTGATTTTTTCTTCCCAAGAGAAGCTATCAGATTCTTGTCTAATTTATTGGGATAATTTGCCTTAGTCAGCATCTGGAGTATTTTGGAGCTCAGTGAAACCAAGCAGAATGATAGGTGCTCTGAACAGGGCATGTAGGAGTGATGAACCAGCAGACATGAAATAAAACACCTGCATGTGATTGTTAGGAAGATCTCTTGTTCTCATGTTTCCTGTAGCAGAATGCATTACTATGACTTTGAGGTATCATTCATTATTGCACTGAGATGACACCAGCAAAACAGTTCCCTACACTTTGCATTTATAAAAATACTTCTCCCCACCACCCCCCTTCTGTTCTCCAGGGCTAATCATCACAGTCTGTTATTAAGTAGTAATAGAATGCTTGCATTTGTGTGCAAATTCACAAAGAAAATTCATCTGGTAAAATCCCAGCTTTTTATAACAAGTGTTTCTGGAATTTTCAAGTTGTGCTGGTTTTGGCTGGTATAGAGTAAATTTTCTTCACTGTAGCTATTACTGGGCTGTGTTTTAGATTTGTGCTGAAAACAGTGTTGATAACACAGAGACGTTTCTGCTATTGCTGAGCAGGGCTTGCACCACCTCAAGGCTTTCTCTGCTTCTTGTACTGCCCCACTAGGGAGGAGGGTGGGGGTGCACAAGGAGTTGGGAGGGGACGCAGCTGGGACAGCTGATCCCAACTGACCAAAGGAATAGTCCATACCATGTGGTATCATGCTGTGAGCATACAGAGCTGGGGAAAGAAGGAAGGGGGATGTTTGGAGGGATGACATTTGTCTTCCCAAGTAACTGTTGTGTGTGATGGAGCCTGGCTTTCCTGGGGATGGCTGAACACCAGCCTGCCTGTGGGAGGAGTGAGTAAAGTCCCTGTTTTACTTTGCTCGCATGTGTGGATTTTGCTTTAACTATTAAACTGTCTTTATCTCAATGCATAGGGTCTTTTTTTCCCCATTTTCACTCATCTGATTCTGTCCCAGATCCCCTGAATGTGGGAGTGAGTGGTATTGAGTTGCCATCTGGGGTTAAACCACAACACACAAAGCAGATTTTTCTTGATTATGTAGTAATGTTTCTGAGCACACCTGTAGATTTTTTCTCATTCTGCTTTTCTTAAAAACTCAAAATTTCTTGAAAATTCGTGGAGCAGGTAGAAGCAGAATCTTTGAGGTTGTTCACATCAGTAGGGCATAGCAAACAGAAGCAAACTGTGTTTTTCTCTCTAATAACTGGGAATCTTCCTCCATTCATAGCATCTAAATTCCCTCTTCTACTGAGAGAGACAGAAATGAAGTCTCTTACAGCAAAAGGAATGGAATTGTCATAACAAACAACTTTGCTTGCTTTGATAAAGCTTAGAGGGTAGTGGTTCTGTTCGTAAAAGGAACTTGGTTTCTCTCAGAGGCCTTTAGGAAAGAACTTATTAAAATACTGTATTTTTTTTTATACTGAAAGAAAAGCTCAGCTACCCTATTTGCATTGTAACTTGCTAGGGAAGTTTAGAATAGCTCTCTGTGTGGCAGAGAACTTGTGCAAATACTTTTTTTTTTTTTTTTTTAAAATACTGGGCTTGAACTACTTCATTTCTCCAACAATGGTTTATAAAAAATTCCATCATTTAACTTACCGAGAGCCTTTGATGTGCTTATGAATATATTCTGCATGAGCTTGTGGGACCAAAGGGTCTTTCTCACCATGAATTATAAATGTGGGACATTTAATATCTGGCAGCAACTGTTGGCAGATATTACCTAGGGAGAAAACAAACGAAGGTCACACTTTGGTTTAAAATTGTATGAAAGATGAAACTGCATCCATAAAGGATTCTGAATTCCATTGGGTTCTAGCTATAGCCTCTCCTTATGGATTGTGTGATTAATCTACAGAACTATGTAAGCAGGACTATAACATTTCTTTCTCCAAAATCTTACTTCACTGCAATTTGCTCCATTAATGGACACTAGCACAAAAGGATACAGAGAATGAAGTACTTCTGCTCTGCAATTCCCCCAGGCTCCCTTTGACTCTTCAAAGCCAATACATGCATCTCATTCTCGGCTTTGTTCTTTTCAGCCATACAGTATTATGGCCCTCACCTTAAGCTGCATTTTGTTACAAGATTTGCTACCTTTTTGGAACAAATTTACTTAGGCTGTACTGGTACCTATTGCACCTCCTAGGCCCTTTGCTGTCTGCAATATTCTAATGGATTGAGCCCTGCTGGATGCTAAGCATGTATACCTAAGCCTCTCCATCACTCCCCATCACTCCACCACAAGTGGACAGGGAAGAAAAAACAGAATGAAAGGTTCCTGAGCTGAGATAAGGAACAGGAAAGAGCACTCCCTGAATACCATCATGGGCAAAACAGACTCAACTTGGGGATATTAACTGAATTTATTACTAATGACATTGGAGCAGGATAATGGGAAGTAAAATAAATTTTAGAAGCTTCTTCCTGGGTTCTACCTTCTGTCCCTCTGTGGTGCAGCGTGGAGGCCCATGGGCCTGCCAAGGCTCCACCCATGGCCTTGCCCTGGAGGGATGTCCCTTGAGTGGGCTGTGATTATCTTATCTCAACCCTCCTGGAAGGATGCTCCTTAGGTTGGCACACCTTTTCTTATAAGGGTGAGTTATCCCCCCTCCTGAACAGCTTCTGTTATCCCACCATGCCCTAGTACTCATGTTAATCCTTTGTAACCCATTGGTGTTTCCCCCTTGGTACCACCCTTGCTCTCCCCCATAAAAACCCCAGTATTTCCCCAGTTCTGCAGGGAGCAGTTGATCCTGGCTCCCTTCACAGAGCTGCTGGATAACAAAGGAATCTCTGTGGAATTTGCTGTACGATGGTTCCTGTCTCTCTGTCCCTGAGTCGGCCTGGGATAGCCTGGCAAGCAGAGCAGGAATCGCTGAGCTGAAATCACTGATCAGAGCTGATCACTTGTGGCCACGGCCACCACTTGCTGAGGCTCATCCGGCAGCTGGGAGACCAGGAGACCCCTGGAAGGCAGTTCCCTGCAGGACTGTCTCTCTCTGGGAAGGTTGGCGGCTTCCTGGGTCTGGAGAACTGGATCTCCACGGACCCCCTAGCAGCCTACAGTGCAGGGAGATAGCGAGTGGGGGCTGTGATCAGTTCATCACAGGTTGTTCCTGCTGCTGCTCAGGGAATCCTTCCACTGTGGGGTCCCTCCCACAGGAAACAGTTTTCCATGGACTTCTCCAACATGAATCCATCCCACAAACAGTGGCACCCCATAAACTGCTGCAAGGTGAGCCACCTTTCCACAGGAAGCAGTCCTCCAGGCACAGCATGAATCCAGCACGAACCCCCCATTGGGTCACAAGTCCTAGCAGGAAATCTGCTGCAGCGTGGGCTCTTCTATCAATGGGTCTGCAGGTCCCAGCAGGAGCCTGCTCCAGCATGGATTTCCCACAGGTACAGAGCCCTCTCTTGGGCATACACCTGCTCTGGCATGGGCTCCTCCAAGAGCTGCAGATGGATTTCTGCCTCCCTGTGGACCTTGATGGGCTGCAGGAGCACAGCTGCCTCACCAGAGACTGCACCGTGGGCTGCAGGGAAATCTCACCTCAAGTACCTGCAGCACTTCCTTCCCTTCGTTCTTCACTGACCTTGGTGGCTGCATAGTTGTTCCTCTCACATATTCTCACTCTGCTCTTCTCTGGCTGCAGTAACATCTGTGCAGTAGCTTTTTTTACATTCTTAAATATGTTTTCACAGAGATGTTATTGTTATGACTGATTGCCTTGGCCAGTGGCAAGTCCATCTTGGAGCAGGCTGGCATTGGCTTTGCCAGACATAAAGGAAGCTTCTAGGCATCCTGCAAAGCCCCTGGTACCAAAACCTGCCATGCAAACCCAGTACAAATGCATAACCATTTGAGATGAACTGTACTAAAGCTATTCAAATGATATTTTCCCTGCCCATTCGTAATTTCATGCTTACTAGTCATTAATCTCATTAGAAATAATTTTAATGGTTTTGCTTAAAGACTTTACTGAATTTTCTCCACTTTTTTTTCCCTCATTCCTTAGTAAGCCAGTTTCCAAACTCATTGCCAAAATTCTCACATTTTTGCAAGGGAACCTTTGGGCAAAACATACTTGATGGGCTTTATGTTCTATTTTTCTTTGAGGTAACTTTGTCTATTTGTAGTTTCCACTTTGCAACTACCAACAGCTGTAAGATTAATCCTCATATATGCACACTTTCCTTAGCATTACAGTCAGAGGTTGTTTCACAGTTTTTCCAATTGTTTGGTTATTTATGCAGCCTTTGTTTGCAGTTCTACTGGTTAAATATTTTCATTTAGAACATTTTACCCATAGTCCTCTAACACCTGCAGAAATGTTGACAGTTTTTCAGAAAAAGCACCAAGTAAATCTAGGTTATTTATCTAGGAACCTAGTTGGCAGCCAAACTATTATTTCCTAATTTTCAATCCTAAAACTTTTGTACTATAACCACTAAATTGTATTTTAAAAAGCATGGAACAGCAAGAAGAATCTTGGATGTTGCAACTTTATGCTACTTACTCAGTTCCATTAAGTGTTGGTGCCTTCTAAAAGTTCATTTCTTAGGGTATTTCACAGTAAAAGCTGTCTCATGCAGGGAAAATAGTTTTAAAAAGAGCTTGAGTTTTTGACCAACAATAGGCTTTGTTGTCCTCCTTTTATCTCCGATGGTTTTTATTAACACCTTTTCTTATATCTACTGTATCTGTGTCTTTGTTGCAGTGTCTTAACTTTAATTGCAAGGTGGCCTGCTTGTAATCAAAGTTGGAAAATTGGTTTTCCCCTGGGAAAAAACCCTGCACTCTGATAGCTGCTCATCTCTTGCAGCCAACATTAGGCTTCTCCCAATATCTGACGCAATTTCAGCATCTAGGTAATTCAGCTCTTTGTTACGTGTTTCTTGATGGCTTCTTTTTCACAGTCACTTTATCTCAGTGTCTGAGGCATGTGCAGGAAGTGAAGGGATGTCACAGCCACAGATTCACCAGCCTGGGCTTTGCACTTCAGAAATAAATAGTTATAAGGAGATTCCAGAAAGAGTAGAACAAAATCAGAACCTGATTTGCTACATCCCTTTACTGGGAGAAATCCTAGTCCTGTGTTGATGATCCTATACAAAAATTTATGGAAAAAAAAATGACATGAAGGAACGCTTTCTTTGTAGTACCTGGTGCCTGTTAATGTGCATCACCTTATATCTTTCATTATGAGAGCTACAGGAAAATGTGTATAAGAGTTACAAACTCCTTTTTAAAATATATTATGTATTACTGCTTTAGGCAAATTAAAAGCAAATTCCCTCTGAATCCAAATAGAACCGCAGATTATTTTTCATAATATCCTTGGCTGAAAAGGTATGTAGAGTAATTGTAGAAATCTTCAGGGATAAACAATAACATTGTTCTTTTTTGTTTTATCATTAAACACCTCAGATGCTTCAACAGTGTTTTTAAAATGTGTTTTTTCAATTCTGAGTTCTCAAAAGCTGAAGTCCCTTCTTTTTTAACTCACATGCTACTAGGCTTGAAAGAGTTCTTCAGCTGTTTTGCAAAAAGTGGAAGGCCTTACATCTTAACTGTGTCACTGAGAGATAATCCTTTGACAGAGACAGAAGAGGAGAGAAAGATTCTCTCTGAGCAGAATCCCTACTGTTTAGTCTGCACAAAAGCAATGTCTTAATGCAGTTTTGTGGTGGAACAAAAGGACAGCCTCATCAACTGATGTTTTCCATAAATGTTTTCCTCCCATACCTTTCTGGTTCTGTGAACCATCTGTAGAGTAATTGTGTTATTCCTGAGTGTGAGTCAGACCCAGCTTTTAATGCCATATGCAGAGTCCTTCCTTTACTGGCTGCTAGAGGTACTGTTAGATTTTTTTTTTAATCCAGAACTGCCTGCTATTCTAATTGCCTCAGTTCAACAATGTGAAAGCCTTACCATCTGAATTTTCAGCAAAGCGCGATATTCCGTCTACCCAAGCCTCACAGGTTTCTGCAAAGTACTTATGTCCATACAGCTCTTCCAGGGGTTTCCTGACCTTTTCACTCCATTTTGAAACATCTCGGATGCCTACATAAAATAACATTGAAATATGTTATGTCCTTTCTAGTAAAAAGATAAAAACCACACCTAATATGGGGAGGTTTCCAAACCAGACTGCAAATATGTATTTCAAACTTGAAACTGTAATTAGTATTTTAAATAATTCATAGTATGGAAAGGGTACAAAAAAGACAGTTGTGCAGCCTCTGCTGTGGTCTTCTGAGTTGTAGGGGAACATCTTCTTATTATGGTCACAAGGAAAAACAGAAAAAACACAATATTCAAAGGAATCAGTCCTAAAACTTCTGATGGTTCTTTCTTGAAGGCTTTGACAAGAAAAGTTCAAGGGCTACCATGTGTATAAAAATGGGACTGTTTCATAACAGTGTCCTAGGCCTGGCAGTTCTTTTTTATTTTCTTTTGCCTTTTGCATTGACTCATGGATGGAAGTTCATCCATGGCTCCTACCAGCTTTCAGAGGAAGGAAGCTCTTACTAAGACATTCCAGCAGACTGACATCATGGTACATTTGCCATAGTTTTACACAAAAACAAGTGACTCTACTTAGTAGAGATCTGTGACTCATGGCAGGCTAGCTAAAGCTGTACAAATAATCTGACATTTTAGTTATTTATATATAATTTTTTTTCTATTATTTTTCCCTCTAAAATTTTAAGTACTGCTCATAAACTAGGTATTCAGGGTTATTTTCACTAAACTGTATTTCAGCTCTACAGCTTTGTATTGACAAAGTCTGAAACAAAGCTGGTACAGCAGAGGACAGGACAGTACTGAATCATCAAACTCCAATATATGCCACTAGCAAAGGTTTTAATTGTTTTCAAAAAGGAATTAAGGGAAGAAAGGAGTGAGATGTTAATTAACAAAGAGAACCTGTCCAGCCAATTGACAAACATAGCAGTGACTGAAAGTATTTTATAACAGCGTCTGATTGGAAATGAATCTGCTCACCCCAGGATAGGTGCTACTGACCAACTGTTTCCCATATAGAATCTACTGTTTTATCCTTGTGGCTGGCATTAATTTAAAAATACAAGGGAGAAGCCAATGTTGAAATGACATCAACACCTTTCTGTCCTGCCAAACTCTCCACTGCAGCTGAGATGAACTGATGAGCCAGCTGTAGAGGACTTGTGCTGATACTCTCCGCACTCTATCAGCCAGGGAGAGATGTTGAAAGCAACAATCCACAGAGGACAATATTGCAGTGGGTGCTCCATGTAAATAGGACTTCTTTTTTGTTGTTGTTTTGGATTTTTTAAAAAAGATTTCTTTTACATTTTAGTCTGTTGTACAGGGAGATGTGTATTTTATAGTTATACAACAAAAATTTCATAAGTATAAAAACATGTAAAGAAACAAGCATTTTACAGACCTAAAAAGCATTTTGCTTTCTGAACTAAAAAAAAATATATTATGACTACTACTACCATTTTTAGTTTTAGTATAGGTGAGGTAAGGGTGGATATGCAATATATGCACTTGTAATTTTGCTGAAGCCAGAGAGATTTCACAGCTGGTATAAAGTAAACTGCAGTCACTAAAATGAAACTGCCGGGTTACCTTTCTTGAGAGCCCACATGGTTAACTCTTTTCATTTCTATGTTCAAAAGGAAATATGGCCATTTCTTCCTATTTTTCTTTATAGGGAGAAGTGATCTCAGATTCTATTTCACATGAGTGGAATAAGGATCAGAAATCTTATGTTTCTTTACTTTGCAAAGGTTTTCTGATGATAATAATTAACTCAGAAGGAATGCAAATGGTAAAGACTCCTTGGGACATTTACTTGAATGATTCCTTTGCTTCCTGAACTTACAGTTATGAACCTGTTTTTTCTTACTGTTTATATTATACAGGCCCTAGAGGCAAAAGCTGTAATGAGCTAGCCCAGTGATTATCTGTGGACCTGGTTTTAAAAAGGTTTGGCCAACACTAAACCCACCACATTGTGCAAGATATGAGGTAAGAACTCAAACCTGGGGTTTGATAGTATTATTTGGAATTTATTTGAAGGAATTTCTTAAAACAACAAAAAAATTATTTTCTGAAAACTACTGATAAGCTATTATAACTTCTGCTTTCCATCAGGGTAAGTTGTTAAGGGCTTGTTAAAAAATCTATTATATTACCCCTAGAGTATTTGTTAGAGGGTTTCTTATTATAACTCAAATCTATCCCTATACCAAGCAATGTAGTGAATTTTGTATCCTGTCTCTTTAGGTTTGTTGCATCCTCAGCTCTGTCTCCACTTAGCTGTTACATGACTAAGATTCTTGGGTCAAGTAGAAATGAAAATAATTCATTTAGAATATGACATGCAGTTTGTACATACCATTATAAATTCTCACATCCTCTTGAGTAACGCTGGCATTTGCTCCCCAGATAACCAGCTTGTGGATAAGATTTGGGTACCTTGCAGCAGCAATGAGCGCTGTAATTCCACCATCACTCCACCCCAGCAAGGAGAACTTCTTAAACTTTAGTGCCTTGATTCATACAAGAAAGTTATATGCAAATCATCAGCTGGCTTTACAGCCAAATGTCAAATATTTATTGAAAATTAACTGTACAGCTTTTATAATTAGAAAATATAATTTTCTTGCTAGATATAAAAATGCTTTTAAAAGTCAGACATTTGGAAAACAAGAAATTACACCTGCCATTTCAATTTTCTATGACTCTTTAATGAAATAGGCAGTAGTCTATTGGATTCTTGCTATGTTTTAAAAAGCCCTCCTAAAAAAGAAAAGTTGATTTAAAATGGAAAGTAAAGACCTTTTCAGAGAGCCTGATGAGATGAAGAATCTGTGGATTCTCTTTGTGTGAAATTGGTAAAGACTATCACAGTGTGGATGGTAAACAATCCAAGATTAAGGTAAACTTGGGAAAAAGAAAAGTATAAGTCTTGAAAAATGGGAGCCAGTGATCTGGTTTACTGATGCTAGCTAAGCTAAAAAAATAATCTGCTCTGTAACAACCAAAAAATGCTTAAAGTATTTTCTAAAGAATTGTATCAAATTTTAGTTGCTAATTCACATTTTCAGAAGCTTGTAAGGGTATATTTTAAATGTTACTTCATGGTCAGTTGTGATTGAAAACATTAATAACTAAATTCCTCCTTCTTCAAAAGGAAAGCTTAGGGCAAAAAATATGACAACCAAGACCTTAATTCATTCTGACCAGTGACAGGACCCAAGGGAATGGCATGAAGCTGAATTGGGGGAGGTTTAGGTTGGATATAAGGAAAAGGTTTTTCACCCAGATGGGGGTTGGCCACTGGAACAGCTCCCCAGGGCAGTGGCTACAGCACCAACCCTGACAGAGTTCAAGAAGTGTTTGGACAATGCTCTCAGGAACATGGTGTGACTCTTGGGAATGGTCCTGTACAGGGCTGGGAGTTGGACTCTATGATCCTGATGGGTCCCTTCCACACAGCGTTTTCTGTGATTCTATGATAATGCTTTCTACTAGAATTTGAAACTCTTCATAAATCACTAGATGTGGTAGAGAGTACTGGCAATCACAGGAGAGAGGATTTTGTGTGTATTATGTTCAGTGGGGAAAGAGTGGGGAAGGTAAAGGCACTCATGAGAAAATACATCTGAAGGTTGTAGAGGGACAATATTCAGTGTTAAGCAATACTTAAAGTTTTGCATATAGGAACTGCAGTTTGTGAACTCATTCACAAGAAAATATATTTCACAGTGTTTTTTGTTTTCACAGTGTTTTGTTCTGCAGAAATCACAGGCTTTTAGATGTAATTAAGGAGGATATTTTACTTTTGGAGTGAAAAAGAGCAAGTTAGCTGAATGAGTTGCTTTGGTGCTTGGTGGAGTCGAAGTCCAGGCCTGCTTAGTTGTGACAGAAGAAAGCAGAAATGCAGGCAATGAGAGAAACAACTACAGAGGGAGAGTCTACTTTGCTTGTAGACTTGATGCTCAAGTGAAGCACAACTTTACTAATCAACTATATTTAGCAGACTTCTATCCCTACAAGGCTTTTCTGGTTTTGGCTTCATCTTCTGTATTCTGCTCACTCTAGTTTTGACCAATTTTAGATTTCATTCTGCAAAGCTATGATGACTAAACAGAAAAGCAATAAGGTAGGAGAAAGAAAGGGACATGTAAAGTAAGAGCTGATAGCAATAAAAGAGAACTTTGATTTTTGCAGCTGATCAGAAGTTGGCGCTGGTCTGATGAAGAGGTAGTTGATCTGTGTCCAACTTTGATTATTGTGCTGCTGAATAGTTCCTGGTATCTTGGCAGATTTTTGAGGTTGGCAGCAGTGCTTGTAAAGGTTAAGGTTTTGAGGTTGCTGCTGTTCCCCTACTGCCAATAACAAATGATGGAGCTCAAAGTTGGCTGATGGATAGAATAGCTGATTAAATTTTTTGTTCCTCATGCCAGGTTATCTGAGATTATCTGCCTCCAGTATTTCTCGTGTTTACTAGCCTTTATCTTGATGCATTCTTTGGGGTATCTCATGATGCCTTTCCCGCAGGAGGAATTTAATTTATCCTTTGCATCCTTCAGAAAAACAATGTGATGCAACAGATGTGCTGGATAAGGTGTGCATGTTTGCTTGCTTTAATTTTTAACTACTTACAGTACAGGTCACTAACCTAACATGGGCAATAACCTGAAAGTTGGTTGCACAGCACAGTTTTGTAGGTGATTGTGTGCTGCCCACATTTACTCTGTGAGTTAACAGAATTTCCTTTGAAGTCACCTCCTCCATCCAGGCCTAGGTGAAATACAATCCAATGACCACATAAACAGTGAGCTACAATACAACATTGCTCTGCACTGCATGTATGTTTTCACTGCATCACAGGGAGTGTAGCAAAAGTTACAGTTGTTCTACAAAAACACAGAGAAGCCCAAGCCCATCCTTTTGCTAGGACAGTAGCTCTGAAGAGTAAGAACTTCTTAAATATCAGCACTAATTATTTGCCTAATGATTGTTTTACTGCTATTGACTTTGCTAGCATTAAACATTGGGGTGGAGGGCAGCAAAGTGGACATAGGTGTATTATACTTTTATTTCAAGCAAACTCCTTCATAGAACACAAATGGAGATACAGAAAAGTGCCTTCTGCATAGAGCTGCTAAATACTCTGCAGAGTTTCTGCTTTTGTTATTTCACAGAATCCTTGCACTACTCACAGCTCCAGCAGAGACACCAGAATCTGAAGGAGACTAGAACAGAGGTTCTGAAGGCTCACCTATACAGATATGTTTTTTGGCTGATTGTAGGCTGGATGATGTATATAAACCATTATATTCTGGAAGTCATAGTTGGAATGATTCCTTGAGATTTGTGCTGCCCTTTATAATATTCTAAAATAGAAGCAAGTTGCCCACGCTTGGTAAGATTTTAGTAAGTTGTTATTATATGCTTATATTGAGAAACATCTTCAAAAAAACAGGATGCTATGCCTCATTTTCTCTGGCAGCTCTAGAGATTGGTAGGTTGCCGTTCCGTTTGGCTGGAAGCTACACAGTTACATTCCCTTTGGGGAAAGCTCTGTTTAATATTTTGCATTTATTAGTATTTGAACAGAGACAAAAAAGGGGGTTACAACCATTTAGATTGCAAATTTGTCATCTATACATGGCAGTATCTTTATTTTATTTGCTAGTGTAGCAGAAGAAATTGAAGATTTACAGTACAGAGAGATAGCTTTTATGGCTAGAGGGCAAATCTGTGTTTTAATCCCAATTCTGATGTCAGATTTACTTTGTTTCACTATGCAGAATCCACCTGGACGGCCACATTTCCAGTTTCAGATGGGCTTTCAGCAAGGTTATTGTTTATTATGGAAATAGAGTTGGAGCGACTGTCTGAATCTTGCCTCTTATTTTTGGAATTTTAACACTCTGCCAACTTTCTTAACGTGACCAGAGACTGTATGTCTTAATACAAAAAAGACAGAATATTAGTTAAATCTAAACCAGAAAATAGTGTCAGCAGTTATAGAACAGAATAAAAGAGGAACACAGAAACACAGATTTAAATAAAAAATTCTGCAAGGAGAAGAAATAATAACAGCTTTAGGCCATATTCTTTATAACCACAATAGCTGTATTAATTAGTAAGATTTAGTATGGTCACAGGAAGCCTTTGATTTCCCAAAAAATTACTTCAGTAATATGCTGTAAAATGCAAAGCATCAAGTTAATTTTTAGAATCAAATGTTTCTTAAAATGGGCTGCTCCAGGCAAAATGCCAAGATTCTATTTGATAGAAAATTTGCTAAGAGCCCTTCAGTATGGTAATCCCTTCAATTACATTGCTTTGCATAGACTTTGGTTCTCATACACACATTTAACTAAATTTATGTGGCTCTTGGCTGCAACCCTCTTAGGGTAGTGTCTTACAATAAAAGCATACACCTTTATATTAATTCCCACTGCTAAACATCTATGAATCTTGCAGAATAGGTGGAAGAAGAAAATATTTTCTGGAATAGTGTGCATATGCTCACTTTTAAGACTTCATTTGTATGGTCTTTTCATAATCTCCTGTCTGCTGGAAACAAACTTCCTCCTTCTCAAAATTTAAGGAAGACAGCTTAAAAAAATTAAAAATCTCGTAATAGATTTACCTGCATAAGATCCACAGCATCTTTTGCATCCCTCTCAAAGAAATCTGGAGGAAAGTCTCGAGATGGAGGGATGGACTTTCCATATCCCCGAGGATCCCAAGCAACAACTGTGAAAAGTTGCTTATTCATAGACTTAAGCTGAGGTCCGAAATCAGTGTGACCACTCCCTGAAACATTATAATATTTCAATTTTATTAACCACCATACTGCATACATAGTTTACATGCTCTAAAGGGAAAGTGGGGAAAACTTGTAACTTTATTCCAAGTAAGAGATTATCCAACAAGGGAAGTACTTTTTAATTGCAACTATCCATTGCAACTCTTAGATGGGAAGTGCCCCAACTAAAATCGTTAGAAGCATCTGCAGTATGTTCAGAGAAACCATTTCTGGTAGGTATGAAAGGTTATCAAGAACAGTGCTCTCACGAATTATTAAAGACAGTATCTTAAACTGAGTTACCTGAGGAGGGATTCCTCTTTGACAGATTTAAAGCACTAGCGTGGTCATTGCTGTTTACCAGGTGAAACTGAGAATATTTTCAGGAATATTTTGCTTCAAATTTGAAAGTGAAAAGCACTGTGCTAGACAGTTATTATTTGATAAAGCATCTTTAAGAGAATATTGGTGTTTAAAGCTGACCTTTAAATACTTTGTTGCCTGAGGAGACTGTGGTAACACAGAAGCATAAAATTGTATATTCTTCTTTTTCTAGTATGTAAAAATAAGCCAAACACAGCCAATTTTTTTCTGATGCAGAACCACTTCTTTTATTATGAACTTGGACCCTTAAAGGATTTAAAAATTAAGTATGCCTGTCAATTGCACTAAGCTATGTATGAATGAAAGTAACCTAGCATGAAGGTAAGACTGCAATTTACATGTTGTTTGTGTTGTGGTCATGTGGTAACAGTATCAAATGCTATTTGATTAAAACTTGTTCAAATTTCATGTGCTGAAATATAAAATTTGCTATTGCTACATTAAAAAGGCCATTTAAAGCTGTTTAAGAGGTTTTTTTTCTGTTTACTTGGAGAAATCTGTCCTCAGATACTATCAACAGGTCTAAGAGGCTTTATATAGCCTGTTATGATGGAAGCAATGTATGCATAAAAATAATAAATAATCATCAATAATAATATTGTTCACAACTGAAGAAATACATTATTTATGTTTAAAGAGTTTGCACTGGCAACAGGACTGCTAGTTTAAAAAGCTGTTTAAAATCAATAGGTTCAAACATATGACTACTTGAAGGTTGACTAGCATTAATTTTTTTCCACCCTCCCCTTGAGAATTCTTTGAAAGAAAGAACCACTTCATGAAGACTTGAAAATGTTACTGCCAAGAAGAACAAATGTTTCCTGCTCTTCAGTTCTCGACATTTTATCATCTTATCCAGCAATTCAATTAAGCATTTGCCCAACTCTGAGCACAGTAACAGTTCTACTGACAGCCTGCCATGAACTGTTGGTAAGTCTGATGGATCCTTTAGGACTGCAAGAACCTAGAAAAAATAGGCTGTGTTAATTTTAAAAGGTTGTTATCAAAAACAGCTCTTTCAATGGACAGACAACACTTATCTAGCAGAACCTGTTGTCCATCTCAGAAAACTACTGAGAATCTTAATGATGTTGCTCTGAATAAATAAAAAGTGATAATACATCTTTAGGCAAAAAATAAATTTAAAGTGATGCTTTCACAATAAACTGTAAGGGTTACATTATGTCTATTAATTCAGTTGGAATCCATCCAGCTTCTAAAGAGGAGTGCATAACTCAGGCTGTGTAACAAATATAGCTGACCTGATTTTTTTCCCCCCTTCTGCTATTCTCCACATTGTGTAGCTATTTTCCACCTGTCCTGGACACCACCTTAGCACAGTTAAATCCAAAAGTGCAACTGACCACTAGATCAGTCAAGACATTGTATAAAAGGTGCCTGGTAAGATAAATGAAATAGAAAAACTGTTAACTGATGGCAAAAACTCTGCATTTTCCCTTCTGCTTAGGGTAGCAAGTT
This sequence comes from Cinclus cinclus, assembly GCF_963662255.1. NCBI lineage: Eukaryota > Metazoa > Chordata > Aves > Passeriformes > Cinclidae > Cinclus > Cinclus cinclus. Next base: position 68,705,130 of record NC_085046.1, read on the forward strand.
TTTTAAAGTGACAATGCTCCATAATTAGGTGTTGAATACATTACAAAATAGTTTTGTGCATTCTTGCCTGAGACCAGATCGATAAAGAGGTGGTTGCTCTACAGAGACAAGATAAAATCTCCAAACCTAGCATTCCTGGAAGCAGAAGAACTGCATGACTTCCTTCTCCTGTTTGCTGATAATGCAGGTGGACTCCATTCACTTGGATTTTAGCAGATGTTATTGAAGTACTAGAGACAGGGAAAGAGGAGAGAAATAGGAAAACGTTCAGATAGTTAATTTTTATTACTACCTAGTTACTCCATGAATACAGAATAATTACTTTTCCTAGATATTAATGACAGCACTGTGAGATTTTAATGGGTCGCTTTCCTTTCATGGGTGCACAGAAGATTAAAAAAAGTTTCTCAGGAGCAGAGCAGTATTCAGTTGTGACCACTATGTAGCATTCATGCAAGGCCAAAGGGTTGGGGATGGGGGGGTGGAAGGAGTCTAGACAGTGCAACCAGGAAAATATAAAGGCAGCCTTACATGGCTACAGAAGCATTGAAATAAATACATGAGGGTGGAGAAACCTCATTCTGTCACAGCACAACTTTCGAAATGGCTGGTGTTCACCATGCTTTTACTAAACTGAGCCTCTTCATCTGCCAGAAAAACCACAATCTATTGTTGCTGTTCCTCATGAACCACAGGGTCTGAAATGAAAACCACTTTGCACTGAGATGAGAGCGGAGAAGAATGTGATAATAATATTTGTTAGTGTAATCTCACCAGGAGATAAAGCTTAATTGGAAAATACCACATGAGCTATAAATTCACCCACTAAACAATCCATAGAAACCAACTGCACAGGACATCTCTCAGCCCCAACATTTAAACCCCTACACTAATCTTCAGTACAAAGCAAGACATACATGTAAATGCAAATAAGTGACCTGAAAAACTATGTCCATATACAAACACCTAGTAAGAAAGCAGAAGTAGCCGAGATTCAAAGTATCTTCTTAACAGTGTAAACCATTACATCTGTTCTCCCAGGCAAATTTGTGCCCTAATGTTTGGAAAACGTTAAGTAAAATGTGTTTATTTAAAGCTAATATGATAAAAATCTTGCCACTTGGTTACTTATCGATTAACCATAACTTTACCTAGATGAAATATTTTATTTATGCCCTGTGAATTCAATCGTCTGAATTTCATGTGCATAGATACGTTGTTTTCCAGTCTTAGATATAATAACAATCTCTATTCCATGATATGCACTGGGCAATGTATTAACAATTTAATTTTAGTATATAAAGTCTGAACTACTTACAGTACACATAGAGATGAAAGTGGTGGATTACAGGTATAAACGATCCCACTAATTTAAACCCTTTTCATAAGAAAAATGAACAATAGCTTGAAATCTCAGGTTCCAAATACGTAAGTGGCAGTTAAACCACAGAACCTCTTCAACACAAAAGACAATTTTGATTTCACATAAAATCTTGGGTCTATGTAACCCATCATGCCAAATGCCTGAATAAATGCTGTGACTGTGCAGAATAGTATCAGCTCCTTATGTGCAGATACAGTTTGAGAACTGGAATACAAATGCAGATCTGTGGCAAGAGTACAGCTCAAAGAAATTCAATGTGTAATTATAACTTCAGTGAGTTTTGCTGAATTGCTATGCTATTGTGATCCAAATGATAGTTTGACTGTAAAGCTAAACCTTCTTAAAGTCTGTGTATCACATTTGATGTGGTTTATACACCTCACAATTCAAATTCTGCATGTAACACTCATGTGGCTGCCTTACCTCCTTTTTGAATTGACTTCCACTTTTTTTCTTTATCAGGTTTTTTGTTTTTATTCTTCATATGCCATGTTTTGGTTTGTCATTAGTATCAGCAGGTATTTCATTACAGCTCTCACCACAGTATATCAGCACATTGCTCCTACTAAATTTTAAGAATTATGTGATGGGATTTTTTGTTTATTATGAATAACTCCCCAAACCACTTTCAGTTCCTAACAAAACAGAAATAATCAACATCTTGCTACCTTTTTACAAACAGGTTGGCAACATACAGTTTAAGACACAGAGTTAGATATACTGCTTTCCTGATTCAGGTTTTTTTCACATAGGTCTATGTTTTTAGGATTAATTATTAACATCAGGGGCTTGAGAATTTTGCTGAGTATGTAATACTTTTCCGCTCTTGGATTGTGTCTCAGTGTGAAGTCCACTGAATTCCAAGAGTTTCATGCAGAGGGTCTTTTGAATACTTTTTTGACTAACAACAAATGAGTTGGGTTTTTTAGGCACCGAGAAGCTGTTTTGAGACTGGCAACACCTAAGGCATACTTGGTCCTCCCAATACCAAATTTCTGTAAGGCTGAAATCACTTCATCAGTGTGCTTGACAGCAGGATGACATCACTTCTGTTAAATTTTCATAACGAATAGGTTTTTTTTCTGTTGGTTGACTGAATTGGAAACTCTGGTAAAACAAAACAAAATAGAAAAAACCCATCTTGGTATTTCGAATTAGTAATGTTAAGGTGCATAACTCTTAGAGAAGCATTGGATACATACTGCCTTATGTTTACCAAGGCAGCACAGACGCAGAGTGGGCAGATCTTGTGCTTCACCTCGTACTTGGTAGGAGTGCAGCTTAATCTAGCAACTACCTCTGTTCCAGCTGTGCTACAATACGACCTACTCTTTATCTGTGCAGGGCGAGAAAATTATGGTACCATGTCAGTTTTCCGCAATAGGATCTGCGGAATAAGCAATATGGCATAGATTAGATGCATGTGTTCTTGGCGACCTCGGCGACCTCCAGGGAGCCCCTTACCAGCAGCAGGTGGCCGAGGGGCAGGCAGTCAGCAGCACGTCCTCCCCAGAGGGGAGGGTGACAGGCACTGACCAGCCGGCGTTGCGGAGCCTTCCTGGTACAGATCCTTGCAGCGCAGGGAAAGCAAGAGCAGGCTCATCAGGACACTGCCCGAGTCCCCGCTTTGTCATCTCCGCCCTCCCGATCCAATGCACACGCCCTCTGCTAACATACTTTGTCCATCCCGCCGCCTGTCTGACAAATATCCCCTGCCCCAAGGCGCGGGAACGGAGGAGGGATCTGGGGAAAGGGAGAAGGAGGTGGCTGTGGATTTTACCCGTAGCATGCGGCCGGTCCCCGGGCCGTGAGCGGCGCTGCCCGGGCGGGCGGCTGCAAGTGCAGCAGCACCAGAGCCCGGAGGGCCCGACCCGCGCTCCGACAAAACATCGCACCCAGCGAGGCTAGCCCGGCGGGGAAGGAAGGAGACGGGCGAGCCGGCCCGCCTCTCCCCCCGCGTCCTGCCCCCCCGGGGCCGGCCCGCCTCTCCTCCCGTGCCTTGCCCCCCCCGGGGCCGGCCCGCCTCTCCTCCCCTGCCCTGCCCCCCCCGGGGCCGGCCCGCCTCTCCGCCCGTGCCCTGCCCCCTCCGGGGCCGGCCCGCCTCTCCCCCCGCGTCCTGCCCCCTCCGGGGCCGGCCCGCCTCTCCCCCCGCGTCCTGCCCCCCCCGGGGCCGGCCCGCCTCTCCGCTCGTGCCCTGCCCCCCCCCGGGGCCGGCCCGCCTCTCCGCCCGTGCCCTGCCCCCTCCGGGGGATGCGACGCCACCTCCGGTGTGCACCGGGAGAGGGGCGGTGCGTTGTCCGCACTCTGATTGGTGACCGCCGCTGTCACTCAGGCCAGGACGGGGAGGGTTTGGTGTCTGTGCTGTGGCCCCGCCCCCGCGGCGCTGATTGGTCATCCGGCGGGAGCCGCGGGGTGGAAGTGGAACTGTTGGTTCCTCATCTCGGGTCGTTTTCCCGATTTTTGGTGCCGCTTTGGAGCCCTGGAAGGGATAATGCTGTCTCCGCTTGAGAGCAGCAGGCGAGGGTTGAGGGCTTTGCCATTTCCAGCCGCCTCCAAGAGTAGAGTAGAGCAGCGCCCAGCGTCGCGCAGGTGCGCGGCTGCAGCGTCGGCCGAGGCGGGGAGCGGGACGCTGTGAGCACCGCCCTCCTCTCCAAGAGGCGGAGACAAACTGAGGCACCGCAGCGCCCGGGTGTCTGCCCCGAGCCCAGCCCTGGGAGATAGCGGGGGAGCTGAAGCTATGAAGTGTGTCTCCAGCAGTGCCCCTGAAGCTCCATGGATTTTGAGAACACAGAGGGCATGGGGTCGTCTGTGGCTCCAGGTGTGCCTGGAGAACGGTGCCCTCGGCAGCTGGACACTGAGGGCAGCTCTGGATAGTGCAACCTCTCCCCTATGGCGGTGCCTTTAGCGTCTCAGAGTCCCGGCATTCCCAGGCCCTCGGCTGGAATCATTAATTATGCATCACCAGTGTTATTTGTGGGGAACATCTGGCCAAGGGCTTTGCCGTGGCAAGTGTGGGTACAGATCAGGGCCAGCCACCTCTGGAGCAGCCTGACTTTTTTGTTTAACAGAGCACTTGGCCTGGCTTTCCTCTGCACCTTCTCACAATTTGCATGCAAAACACCAAGGAGACCGGCTGCTTTCCTTGGTGTCCAGCTGTGTTCCTTGGTGTCTGTTTTCCAAGCATGGAGGAGAATGGATGAGTCACCAGCTGGGAGAAGGTACTGAGGAAAATAGAAAGCTGCAGAGCTGGTACAAAGCTTAAAACAGACCTAGGGTTAAAGGTCTCCTGCCTTATACCTGGATGAGAGGCATTTCCTCAGGTCAGGTCAGTGTTATGTATTCCAGCCCAGCAGAAGCTCAGTGACTGCCCTGAGAATGAACAGTTGTCAGCCTTCCCACCTGCATTGCCATATGTGTGCTTGGAACTTAAAAGTCTTAGAGGCAAATGACAGTCATAACAAATCACAGTGCATAAAGAGATTAACTCAACTGTGTAAGCATACTGGTTCAGTTTATCCCCTGAGCAGATCAAACAATTTAAGATTAAGGTCTTTAGTATGGATAATTACAAGCAATCCTTCATCAGGACAAGCTGCCTTTGCTCTTGCCTGGAAGCTCCTGCAGTTTCCTTGGTTCTTAGGCTACTTTCGGAGGCTCATCTTTGTTGTGAGTCTCACTAAGTTTCTTTCTGGTGGAAAATGACTGGAGGAGATGGCTGACTGTTCTGTGTTTAGGACAAAGAAGTAGCTTGATATACTGCTGTAAAAATGTAATTTTCTTTTTCTGAATTCTGCATTTTCTGTGAATCAAAAGCAGTTCCTATCTCATGTGTCACTATGAGCTTTCAGAGGGAAAGATCTCCAACTTGTATCCAATTTCATATTGGTTAAAATGCCTTTCAATCTATTCTTCCTCCATATCAACTATTTACTAAGGCTGAAGGAAACAACAAATTCTCAGAATGTGTGCTGAAAGATGAAGTAGAGAGTTTGTCATACAGTGTAGGGGTAGGGGAAGAGGGAAGTTGAAAGGTAAATGCCCTTCCCAGATAACAGAAAAGGGAAATGAGGACATTTATGTACCACCTAGATCTGGGAAAGTTTCAGATGGATTAACTCCACTGTCAGTGTGACAGAAACTGGGAGGTCCCTCTGTAGAAAAGGCTGTCACAGTTGAGCTGTTGCACTGTGTGTCATCTCCAGCTGCAATCACAGCTCTGCAGCATAGGAGGCCTGTAAAGTGGCCATTCCTCTCCCAGGTGCCTGGACCATGCAACCCTTCTACAGGTAGTATCCTGCCTTCTTTGGCCTGAAGAGAGAAAAACAGCGTCGCAATTGGGCAGAAATGGCATTGGCAAAATACCCTGTTCTGTGTGTGTGTTGAATGAGTGGCATTATGAAGGGAGCAATTCAAGGAGAGCTGCTGTCTGGCCAACAGGGCAATGGCCCCAGGTACAGCTGTGAAAGCAGAACTGTGCCAAGGACGAATGCAGGTGGTGGATGATCTGAGGACAAACAGTGTAGACTTGCAGATGCAAACTGTGTTCAACCTACTCAGTTCACCAGAACATTCAGTCTTGTTAGTAAAGCAGATTTGCACATAATGATGGGCACCTGGGAGAATGCATTATTTCAGTCCAACTATTTCCTCAAATACATTTTCATAAATTACTGGTTGAAAGGAGAGAAAAAGCTTTGAGCAACCCAGACACAAGCAAAAAGCAGAAGCTTTTTGCTTTTTGGCTTGCTTTTGCACACATTAGAGAGTTGAGCACAACTGCAGCAGTAGTTTTCCTGACCACTCCCATTAAATATTTTTATCTGTCCAATTACTTCTGATGGTTCAGGCTGGAAACTACCTGTTTCTGGCCATTGCATAGAGAATAAAAGAAAAATAAAAAGAAAAAAAGGGAAAAGGCGATGTTTAGAAGAGGTAGTACTGCTCTACTGGTGACATGTCCCTGAGGACAGTTTTCCCTTTCAACTGCCCCTGTCAGTTTTTGGCTCCCTTGGTGTTGCACTATCTCTTCCCTGTGGTCATCTACTACTGGCAGGGTTTCCTTCATATGCAGGTGCCTCTGCAAGGCATCACTGTTGTACAGTGGGACTTTGTGACCTCTGACAAACCATTACAGGCCCTGCAGCCAGGCTGCACTGTTGGTGCTGTATGGATCTACTCCTTATAGAACTGAACACCAGGGGAAAATTTTTCCAGAACTTCTTGTAAGGGACAAAACCACAGAACAGTGAGATTTTCCCTGTGCCTAGTAAATTTCAAGGAGGAGTCTTCTGACTCATGGTTGGATAGAAAATATGTATCTACTATTTTTGTACTTCTGCAGGTTGTAGAAAATCTAGAAAAGACCTAGTCAGTTATTGACATAGCGGGTCCCTTGAGATCTGCTGGATCACCGGGCTGAAAGACTAATTCCAATTCTTAAGAGGTATTATTTTCACCCACATGTGGGATTCTTGTATCAGGAGGCTGAATCCCATACAAGGTACTGAAATCATCAGCATTAGCAGGGATTTAACTCTGGAGTTTTCAAAAAGGAGCTCATTTGTCAGGGCCATCGGGACACTAATAGGCTTTAATGGGCACAATCAGCCTCAGCTGGGGTCTCCCCCACACCCTGGCTCATGGGTCCTGGAGCCTAATTTCAGCTCAGCACAGTGCCATCAGTCCTTGCCTCTGCTCTAGCTGAGTTGCAGCCATCACTGTGACTTGCTGGAGTCTCCAGTCATCCAGGTACTGTTGTAGACATTGTTTCCAAACTCTATGAACACAATGACTGATTATTTTTGCCTCGTTTATTTTAGCTGCTTCTATGAGGTGAAATATCCTCCATTTCAGGAATGTTTTGTTGCCTGTGCTCTTGTGCCTCTTGGATGTTGATTTTTATGTTTTCACCTTAAAACAAAAATCTTGTTGCTTTAGCTCCACAGAGAGGTAAGATTTGAATAGTGTCAAATTCAGAACAAATATGTGAAAATACTGATATTTCTGTGATTTGGTATTGACCTTCCAAACAAAAAAGACTGAATATGGCATGACTTTTGAAGCAGTGAAGTTTGAGGAGTAGCAGTATGTGGTGTAGGAGGAAGCCTGTCTAGTTAGAATATTAGCCAAGCTGAGAACAAGCAGGCTTACATCACAAAGGAAATGATGCTTTGTTATAAGCAGAACAGATAATAGAAAAAGATTCTAGATACCCTGGCTCAAAGAACATTTCAGACTGATGAAGAAACTAAAACACAGACACATATGTAATGATTTCCTTTGCTTGTCTGCAAAGGATAGTGTCTGTCAACGTAAGTGGTGTCTGCATATCTTTTGTATGTTCATGACTAACTGTAAATCTGACACACCTGCACTTGGACATTTCAATGAGAGGTGGTCTCATAATTTCGAAGTTGTATATAATCTCCATCTTGTAATTCCAAGCATAGTCTTGGTATAATTTCTGACTATATTTAGGACATTCTAGACCCAGAGACTTGAAATTACTCCAAACGCTCTGGTACGAAGGAAGAAACAGCTTATCCCTTGTAGAAGGCAAGAGTAACATTTAGAAGATGGTTCTTGATTTGTTTATGGAAGGGGTTGTGTGAATCTATTTTAGTGAACGTGGTGACCAAGACATCCTTTCCAGTGCTGCATTTAGGTCTCTCAGCTAATGAGAGAGGGGTGTGTGTGGAGTGCACAGGAGTTGCAACCCATCATTCAAAATCCAGCAGTATTACTGGTTTATTAAGGGAACAGGTGTGGGCTTTTGTTTCAAGCAGCTCTTATCAAGCATCTCTCTGAGCTCTATAGGCTACAATGCTTATTATCAGATCACATCTTAGTTCTGGCAGAAATTAGTGTCTGTACCAAAGAGAGGAGGAAACCATGCTAAAGAGAAAGGAAGTGTCCTACTTAATAGTTCTAGAGGGAAACACACCATAAGTCAGAACTGTGTTTCTTTGTTTCACAATACTTCCTTTGGCAAAAAGATAATTTCTAGTCTCCACAGCTTAGAGCCTGTTCTGATCCTCCTTTCTCTTTTCCCAGGGGCTCTATTAAGGAGCTGCACTTTCACTTGGTGCTCTTTTGTGTTAAGGAACAAATGAGCATGGTTGGCTGACTCTTACTGCTAATTGGCATGCTAGAAGGGAAACCTGGAATGCTGCAAGGAGCACTTTCTGTAGCCTGCAGAGACTGCGATGAAGAAGCTGGAGGGCACTAGGATCCCGTGAAGAAAGCTCTCCCAAGTGCTACTTAGCTGTAATGTGGCCCTGCCTGTACTGGATGATCCTGCCTACTTTGTTTCCCTGTAGCTCCTTCTCACCCATAGCTGAGCATGTTTCAGAGGCTTAGGGATTCTTACTCAACTTCCTATGTGTCTGGGTGCTGAAAGATGGTCTGTCTACATTTGTTATCAAACAGTGCTGAAAAATCTGTCAGAGAAAACTGACACAGTTGACTTAAAGCTGCTCCATCAGTCAGATGCCAAGTACTGAGTGTTGCCTGTCCTTGGAAACTGGCCTCTGAGGAAGAGGAGCTGTATGTTGCCAGCTCAGTTCAGAGGTCATATATCAAATACTTGCAATGATGTCCTCTCTGAGTTTTTAATTCAGCATTATTAAGTGGTATTATTTAGCAACTATTTTGGAAGGAGTAAAAATTCCTCACATTCCTTAGCTGCTTGTACACTGCCAGTGGGGGCATAGTAACAGAATTAAATAAATGAATTGCTCTGAATTACATGGACTCAGTCCTCTCTGCATTTAAGAGTTTCAGCACAGATTGGCTGCTGTGTGACAAGGGTAGCTACTGGGCAGGGGTTGTACTTGTGTTATATTTGATCTAAAGTCTCCAACCACTTACTCTCTTAAAATGGAGAAACAGTGTCCTTGGCATAACTGGATGAGTTCTCCTGCTCTTCAAGGGGAGACCACAAGGAGATCTGCTGCTGCAACCCACAGCCTTCTCCCTGTCTTGCATCTCACCAGTCTTATGTAGAATCTCTGTAAGGCTGCTGCATTACTGCTGCCTGTGCCCATGAGGCCGATAGCTTGTCAGTTTGATGTGAAATTACTCTTCTGTCCTTTCTCTCCTTTGTTTTGCCATGAAAGGTATCAGATCTATGCCATAATACATCACTTTCTTTCATCCTTTCCCCCAATATTTTCCTGCATTTTTGATCTCTCATGAAAGGTAGCTTTTCAAAAATAGGCTCCATCCTTAATTTTTTTCTTTTTTTCTGTTTTTCTGAGCGTGGAGATAGGGGTAAGTGGTGGTAGATGAAATGAGCAATCCAGTAAGTTAACATTACCTTCTCTCTCTCTCTTCCATACTTAATGTTTCTGTAAATTTTTAGGTCAGGGAGAGCACTAACTCCTTTCCTTGGACCTCTTGCACACCATGTGCTTTTACATTTCACCTAGTTAACCTTGTGTTGAGACTTAGAGCTTTGATTTCAATTATAGCCATCTTAAGAAACAAGACCAGTCTTAATTAAGAGATAATAAGAAGATCCACAGACTCCCTAGGTAGTTTATTCCAGTACTTCATCATTCTTATTATTAAATATGTATTCTATTTTGGCATGCCTGGCTGCTTCCAGGCATTGTCCTATTATGTGGTTTTCCACAACATGCTAAAGGACTTGTAGTACTTTAGTCCTTCTGCTCAGGAAGCTAAATCCTCTCTGTGACTGAGTTCTACAAGGGCTGTAGTGAAGAAGTTCGTCTCTAGGTGAGTTCAGTTGGTGTTCTATACCATCTAAAATGTCACATGAACTATGAGCACTAGTCTAGAACTGGGCTTGACAAGCACCAAAGCTAAAATGACTTTGATCTTCTGTGTCCTTCGTTAAAGATCTAGGAATGCCCCAAGACTAAGTCTTGTTCTAGAATGCCTCATGTTCATGCTCTGCATCTCTGTTCTTGTTTCAGAATGTAAGGTCCAGACTTGCTTTAATAAGGAGCAATTGAAACATTTAATGTATGCCCATTAAATGTTCAGATTTCACTCTGTGTACGAAATAAGACAATTATCTTATGACTGAAAAATTGCGTATTGTTTAAATAAAGACTGCAGATATGGGAGACTTTAAAAACCAATGGGGGCTTGGGAATTGATGTAGCAGTATGGTGCAACCAGCGTTAACAGAGCATAACTTTGTGATCTGTTCAGGGATCTGTTTCATGAACTAATACAGTAGCTGCTGGCTGTAGCTCTGTGGACTGATATAGAGAAGACTCCCCCTACCCCATCTCTCATTCTGCTTAAAGAATAATTTTTCTTTTTCTGGGAAGTGTATGCTTATTATATTTGACAGATAAACCACATCATTATATTGTACTCATGAGGTTATAGAAAATTTAGCATGTTGATAAGTCAAATCTGTAAGGCAGTGCAATAAATTTTAAGTAGGTTTAAAGATTACAAATATGTTGATGCTTGCTTTGATTACAGTTTCATTTTGCTTCCACCGAAATGGTGGGCACTATATCAAGGAGCAGGAATCCATTTTAACTGTACTCCATTAAGTTATTAGCTTTTTTTTTGACAATTAAAATGAATAGTTATGAACAATAATGAACATCTAGTGCTCTATGTACAGCTTAAACAATTACCTGCTCCAAAACATCTGCTTGAAATAGCTGCAAATCTGATGGAAGAGGAGGTGTTGTCCCTCATAAGAAGAGTTTGGCATAATTCTTTGGTCAAAAAACTTCCAGTAATTCTTCCTTTGTAGATACTGCGCACTGAGATTATGTCAATACTAGGAAATCAGAGTGACAAGTAACATTTCCAGGCACTGGAGTTTCACCTACATTGCAGAGCTGTTCCAGTGTTTTTTCCTTATTTCATAAAGTAGTTGAGACTCTTACCCTGTAAAATCTTTTCTACTGAACAATGTAAAAAGTCTAATGCAATATTGTAACTGTAAAATATAATTTACGGAATTTCAAAGCCAGAAATAGGTGTTGCTTTTATTTATGCTGCTGTTCTGCATAATTATAGGCATCTATATTTAATAAAAATTATAAAAAGATTTGAAATATATTATTCACTAAGACCAGTCAAAGACTGGCATGTAAGTATTGGCACTTCTGGCAAAATGTAAGGGTTGGTTTTACATATTATTAGTTTCTATACAAGTTTTTCAAGCAGTAGGTCAATCTTCAGAACTGAACAAGACTACTAACATGTTTCAAGATTAGAATGTAGAAATTTTGTGCAATACATTCTTCTTGAACTGATATTTGTCTTGCATTTTGTTATTATCATTGGACAATTGTTCTATTTGGGAGGAAGATGCTGCTTTTCTTTTATCCTTTGGGAAACCAAATATTGTGACGTGAACCTTTTGATTTATTGGAAATAATCACTGAAAACTGGTAAAAAAAAAAATGTTCCAAGAAGTCTGTGCAAAAAGGAGAGCTCTAGAAAGTCTGTTCTTAGTAGACTTATTCTTCTTGGATTTGCATCAAACTTCCAAGGAGATCCAGTCTTTGGCAGCCAAAGAGGGCCTTGGCAAGTTTTCCAACTGTAGCACCTTTAGAGCCTTCCCTCATTACCCACTTGAGCAGCATTTGGTAAACTTTTTCTTTTAGTCCATCTCGTTCATAGTCGTGATCAATTTCATCAATCTCGGGATCACTGAAGCCCAGTTTCCGAGCACAGTGCTTCCACTGCTTAGCCAGCTTTTCTCTCACTAGATTCAAATGCTTTTCTGTCAGGACTGTAGTATTGTCTGCAAAAAGAAGAGTGTAAGAAAATGGCATCACTCAACCGTTTTTCTGCTCCTTTCACTTCCTCTCTCCTGTCTTCCCCCAACTATTTATTGGTAATATCTGGAGACAGAATCTTAGTGATGTAATCAGAAGTGCATTTCATGGAGGCAGCATAACCCAGTGATGGCAAGCACTGGACAAGAACTGTCCAGACAGAACATGAGTATTCCTGTGAATTCAGTTGCTGGACTTGCTCTTTGATCTGAAGCTATAATAGGTTGTCACTTAAACCTGCAAGATTGAAAAACTCTTCCTAGAATTCTTAAAGAGTTGTATACATTTTATATTCTGAGACACAAATATTACTTAGGAATATGCAGGGATAGTTTAATTCAGTATTGACCAATGAAAATAAATTACATTTCAGAATTGTTCAACTTCTATCTGAATGAAATTGTTGCTCTTGAATATATGGTTTAACTTTTCGTTTTCCCTGTGTCATGTTAGGCACCGGACACTATGATCTGCATGGGTCCATTCCAACTCAGGATATTCTATGATTTAAACCAGAAGTCGGGTGAGGATCTCCAATCCTAGCCTTGCTTCTACCAGTTTGAGTGTTTTATACATTCCAAACCAAATGATTCTCAGATAATTATACAGGGTGAACACATGAAAACTAGGGAGAAATTGCTCTTACCAAATACACCCCTTTCTTCATAATGTGCGTAAATTGCTTCCATAGCAACAGGACTAGTGCTGACATGTGTATTCTGATCTTCAATCTTCATGTGATTGTAGGATCCAATTTGAATTCCAGAGCTGTTATTTATGTTGTACTTGATTGAATCATCTGTATAAGGAAATTTAACACAAATTTACAAACAACAGCACAAGCTACAAATGTCAAGAAGTAACACAAGGAGGAAGAAGTTCCACTAATAAGGGGAGTGATATTCATTGCACTTGATGTAGAAATAGCCATTTACTGGCAACTGTGCTGTGAGTGTATTTTCACTGTGTACTGTGATAAAAATGTACTTTAGTGAAAGCCCACTCTATTTTATGACAGAGTGCCACAACCAAGCTTATAGTTACTAGACTGTAAATAATGTTTTCTGTGCCTTGGGAATGCATAGTAGCAGTCTTCCTTTCTGCTGCCTAGCGGCTTCAGGAAGTCAGCCTTGACTTGAACGCTCTTTTTGTTTAAATCTCAAAGCCTCGCTTCTGCCTCTCAGCTTTACTTCTCACAGATCTAAGTTCAGGTTTACAGTTATGACTTCTGAGTTCTGTGAGACTACAGCAAATCATTTCATGTTGCTTATAAGATACAATCAGTAAAACATGTAATTTGATCTTTTGTTTACTGTTGTCTGATTTCCACGCACAGCATGAAGCTAAGTCACTATTCATGTTAGGTGATGTCAATTCTCTGTTCTTTTGACAGTGTTTTCTGAACTCTGCTTGGACAATCATCCACTAAACATTCTAGCTCTAGCTTAAATGGTGAATCTCATAACCTGGAGTTATTGAAGTACAGATACTTAAAATGATACACTAAGCTCTGGGTTACATCTTTGTTATGCATTCAATTGCAATGTGAAGTGTGAAAATCTATAGTTATGTATGAACATCTAACTGCACTTAATATATACTAACCATATATTGTGTGCAAGTCGGAAATATATGTATGCATGTTGCAAAAAAGGAATGCATTTTATCATGTCTCATAACATTATGATTCCTGTATTTTTTTTCAGAGCCAGAGAACTCAGGAAACACATAATATTTGTAGTTAAAAATATAATTAAGCCTCAAGTTTGCTATGTTCTTATCTAGCTACAAAATGAATTTAGCATATGATACAAAAATGCATGCAAATACTTTGTCAATATTACAGTATTAATAATAAAACTTACTGTGCTTATAAATCTCCTTTCCCAAGCCTTTACACTTTGCAGCTTCTCAGGCTTGGGTCATCATTTAAGGGATTCAGAGTCAAGAATACAGAAACCTGGCATTTCAACCTGGCCTTTCTTTGTAGTGTAGACCACTTAGAAACTGGACAAGCATTTGAAAGGGTTAGTTAAAGAATTCAGAGTGTCTCAGGCAACACAATTTGAAAGGAGCATATATTAATAACTCTTGAAGGATATTACATGATTTTAGGGATTCAAGGCAGTAGAACTGTAGAGACCTGTGCCCCAATGAAGGCTGATCAGCATGAAGCCTGTAGCTAGAAATTTTTATTAAAATCCAGAGCAAGGTAGCAAGTGTCCCAAATGTATGTGTGGTTCCAGAGCTGGGCAGAGTGACAGCAACTTGAAGCTTAATCTAAGGAAGTGACTATTTCAGATGTACAGGAGATCTTGAAATGCCCTCATATGTTTAAAGTTCTTACATAAAAGAATATGTTGTCCTTGATTTATTTATCAAACACGTGTGTGTTTACATCCTGCTAGAGACACAAATTAATTTTACCTGCTGATACTGAAAACTTCAGCTATGGTTAGAGGTATTAAGCAATAACTGAAATTATTTCAAGTTCCTGAAGTTTCTTTGCTTTACTGGTCAAGAAGCAATGCAGAGCCTGTTGGCTACCAGGGCAGATGAAGGCCACAGCACTTACCTGGGCTTACTCGGGATGTACTAGGATAGTATGCAAACGTTCCTCTTGTGAAATAAGTAGAATCCCTGTAGCCTGCAGAAAAAGCCAAAGAAATGCCAAAAGCATATTGTAAATAGAAAAGTAGATATACTTAACAATGCCCTATTTGTAACAGTGTGAGTATACAGTGCTCTTAAATACAGAGAAGAGAAGCTTTTTAATTAGCAAGAGTGTCTCTCCTTGAGCAACTCTAGTTTTGCAATGATCTTATTGTGGTTTTGCTGTGCTACTAATAACCTTAACCATCCTTAGATCTCAGTGAGGACAATGGGCTTCCACATGGGTGTAGGAGTATCTGGCAGTGTGGGATCAGAGCACACTGAAGTTACAGACTGAGCTGCCTTGTATGAAGTATTCAAACTGGCCAATTCCAAACTCCCAAGTGTGAGTTCTTGATGTGCTCTGCAACCCATACTGGGACAGCAAGAGCAGGTGGGTTACAGTCACCTAACAAGTCAGTGAAGAGCTGAAATGCAGCTCTTGTGCACCTCAGTCTGATATCTACTACACTGTTTGACACAGCCTTCCTATAATAACTGTTTTCTTTATTTCTTTCAAACAGAAGGTTTTCCTTTATTAGTGATGTTGAAAATTCTAATGCCTGCCTCCTGATACGACAGCCCTTGGATTCATTTCAGTAAATAAACTCACAAACAATTAATCACAGCCTATGCATAAATAATTTAATAGAACAACATCTTTGTGTCATTCTGCTTGTAAAAAGCTAGGCATCCTTCATTTTCTTGTGAGATGACCTGGAAAATAACACCATGCTAAAAATATCCAGGAGTAGGAACAGGCATCTCATGCTGTCTCTAGTTCCTCCAAGGTATATATTGTAGGTCTCCAGTTACCACTTATTTATATGTTTTATTAATGCCCAATATTCTCTTCCATCTTTGCCTCCACACCTTTCTACTCCATGGTGTACTAGCAAACACCAACAGAAGCTCTCCCTCAGCACCAGCCAAAGCTCTCTGGAGGAATCAGTTTCAAGCCTTAGCTCCTTGCTGGATTCCTAGATTCAGGAGTCTCTCAGCTTGCTGCAAGTCAAGCTAAAAAATACCCATCTATTTTCTGAAACGCTACAAGTGTTGTTTCTGTATGAGCAGAACCTATGGTATGAATTTTATTGTTTGAGAGTCAAAGTTCTCCTCAGCTTTCCTAGAATGATTGGTAGCAGCTCCTGGTTTTGGGAGCTGCTTTAGCAGTACTTGCTGTCTGCTCTTCCTTGGCTGGTAGCTGAAGAGTCAGATGTTGGGTTTCAAGCTCTTCTGTTACACTGATGCTTTAGAAATGGTTCATTTGAAATTGGCAGCCTGACATCAGTGAAAGCAGCGTAATGAAGTCAAAGCTAGAGTGTTTTGAGTAAGCAAAGAGAACTTCATGAGATAAATTCACCCTTGCTATATTACAGATCAGCCTGCAATAAGTAGGTTGTTCCATGAACTACAAAACTCTCCTGACCACTTCACTGAATAGAGGAAAAGTGTATTTTCAGAAACACAGGTGTTCGGGAAGGAGGAGTCTCACCTGTATCTGTGTCTGAATTCTTGGAATACCAGTTTACGTTGGCTTGTGGCTGTGAGTTTTGTCCAGATTCTGGCACGGGAGGTTTACTTAGGCTAAAGTTACTACTGGCTGAAGATAATCCATAGGCATCCACAGGGTTTCCTATTGGAAGACTGCTGGGATTTGGCCCGTAAAAAGTATCTGCATTTCCCCATTTCGGTGTTGTTGCAGCTGCATGTGGCCAGAAATTTGGATCAATGTTTGCCTGGAAATATGGATTAGTGTTTGATCCTGCTTTTTCAGCTCTTGGATACAGTTCACTCTGTTGAGAAGTAGGAGAAGGCTTTGCAAAGGGATCAGAGAAAACTCTCAGTTTCCTTTCCTCTATAATTCCAGGGCTCAATGCTACTGAAAAGTATTCCGCTGAAGGTGGAGCTGCTTTATCCATCCGGCTCCCAAATGCGTGATAGTTGTATTCATGCTGAAGTTTTCTTTCCAGATTATTAGGAGATGCAAATGAAGTCTCACAGCTCTCAATGGGCTGGTTCTCAGGGGAAGCAGCAAACAGGGCTTCATTAACCTCACTGGCTATGGGACCTTGAGAGCTGTGTAGAGAATTAGGCTGATCTGAAAAGGAAGAGCATTAAATGTTTGAAAACATTCAAATGCAAGCATTTAATTTGTTGCAATGATACTAAAACCTATTAACCTACTTTATTACTATTGTAGATCTAGAAGGTTTCAATAAAACATTACTTCCCGCATAAGGCATTTTATAAAACACAGCTTTGCTGACAAATAGAACAGATTTTTATCTAGGAAGTACAGGTTTGCTTAAGCTATCAGTGTTAAAATCTCACTATCTCAAGTAGTGTGAGAATTCACTGCATAGTCTGCTTATATTGATATCAAGTTTTCAGCCATTGAAACAAACATTCCTGGAGGCATTTGTAGGGCCTGATATACTGGTGTGCCTCCTCTGGCATTAACTGAAGTTTGATCAGTGCAAAACTGAAGTGTAACAGGATGGAAAATAATGCCACTGTAATAACAGATGTAATTTCATACAGCACAAAGAATTTGTCATTAAAATCTTATTTTAAAATGATTATGTAAAGTGTCCTGTCTGGGTATTTCGTGATGGATACTCTGGTCCCAAAGAATACATTTTTACAAGTAATTTCTACCAGATAAAACAGTTTGTGTTATTCACATCTTTTAAACTAATTCTCAGTATCAAAGGAAGCTCTACTTCAGAATTGAACTAGATGGAGTTATAACCTGTATGATGCTGTAGCATTCCTAGACAAAATAAGGAACAAAAATCTGTTTGTTACTACTTGTACTTAGATTTTTAAGAGTAGGACTACAGACGCTCTCCTAAAGTTCTGAAAGCTTCACACTTTTCTAGAAAATATCATACATTGCTTGGAGCAAGGGAACTTACAGAGCATTGTAAAACTGGAATAAAGTGTATGTGTGTGCTTCTATTTAGGTCAGACAATGGCAGTGAACTTTTTTTTTCTCCCAAATGACATTATTTTAGCCCATATTAGGCAGGACCAAAACTAATTCCTTTGGATGGCTGTGTATTAGTACACCTACAGTTGGACTTGCTCTGCTTGTTTTGCTGCCCCTGTTAGAGAGGGAGTGGGAGGAATGGCTAATACAGAAATAAGCCCATCCAAAGTGACAGTTCTTAGACATTCAGTATTAGCATAAACTATATGGCATCTATTCTCCAGGGCAAGCTTGAGATGTATGAACAGATCAGATCCTGTGGGATGCCTTTCACCACCACTGTCTTGAGTGGTGCCCATTGACTAGAGGAAAAACCTGTGCCTTTGACTTACAGGCTGGCAAGATGGCCTCTTTCTGCAGTGGACACTCACAACAAAGTCTTCTGTACTTAAACTTGAGGGCATCTGCAATCTGCAGCACTTATACACGATTCTTTCTGCTTAGGAAATGTAACTACACTCACTTAAAAATACAGCAGTGGGGCTGCCCTAAGCCCAGTTCTGTTGAGGAACAGTTGTGGCAAACTTAGCTTTGGGGAAGATTTATGAGTTGCATGTTGCAGTTTAACATTATTAATTTAATCATGTCGTGGATAACTCAGCAGAACTTTATTTTTACTGGTTTTTTTTATTATTTCTTGCAAATTAGTGTTGCAAATAAGATGCTGTGTGCCTTGACCTTAAGAAACTCTGGTAAGAGAATTCCAGTTACACTACTACAAAACTCTAACAGTATCATATTAGATATATTATCACATATTAGGCAGCTCTATAAAATCACAAACCATGCAACTCATCCAAGATTTGATGAAATTATAAGAGAAAAGAGAGAGAAAACTATCTACTAGTGTTCCTCAGATTCCTTAGACAGCAAGGTCTTATATAAAGGAGTATTTTACAATTATGTATCTTGGTCATATTCAGAGAATTCATAAGAAAGGATGGAGGAGGAAAAAGAAAAGTCTTAATGAAATTAAACTTACAAACCAAGCAGTTGGCATGACTAAAAAGATGAGAAGAAAGATTAAGTATGAAAAGTAATTATCAGAGTGACCATTGTAAAGCTTAATGTTGAACGAAATTTTTGGCATGGAAGAAGAAAGCAGAAGAGTGTAAAAGGAGATGGGTTTGAACTGTAGATGATGGAAAACTTGAAATTGTAAGTGCGACTTCTGGGAGCAAACAACATCATCTCAGTTATTACAATTCTTTCTGAGGTGCTGAATAATTGAGTCTCTTAATAACCTTTAATGCTGAGGTTGCTTGCTTTGTACACAACCTTATCTTTGGCAAATACACAGAATAATTATGTGCTAGTGACTTACCTACTTGACCATTGCTGGTATCTTCTGGTACAGCATCTATTTGAAGGGATTCCATGCTATGCAGCAGTTCATTTGACTCAGGCCACATTTTCTGCATATGAGAAAGAACAAATGATCAAATTATGGGCAAAAGCTTAAACAAAGGGCGTACCTAGAGATTATGAAACAGCACAGCTCCGCTGTGAAGTGACCTGGCTGAACAGATTCTGTGAATCTCTGGGAAAAGATCCCATACTCATTCAGAGAGCACAGCCTGACAGCAAATACCCATTGATTTACTACAGGTGGGCAAAATTTTTTTTCAATGAAGGGAGGGAGGACTGCAATGTAACTGCAGCACATAATACTATGAGTTGGCCAAACAGTACCCTTGCCTACATAAATGTGAGCTTAATCCAAAGTGGCTCTGGATTGTCTGACTTGTTTTTAATAGCCAGACTTTTGGCAAGCAATCTTGGTGAAGGGATGCTGCTGAGGTAAAGGTAGTAAACATGCATCCTGTTCTGTGGATTTATATTTAATAAGTTTATTCATCAACGGGGAAGAAGAGGTGAGAAACAGTTAACATTCAGGTATAGGCAAACTGACTTTTATGAAGATGATTAGAAATGAAGGAGTTCAGAGCAAATTTTTAGAAAGAAGCAGTGCAATTTCCTTTCTATAACCCTCATCCTCACTTAACTACAGTGAAGGCAAAATCTAATCTTGTTCTACTCCTTTGGTGTTCCCATTATTCAGGCTTTACTGGACGTAATTTTTTTTAACCTGGAAAAATTATTTCTCAACTTGCCAAGTGTTGCTTACTTATGAAATAATTTTCAAAAGTAGAGTTTGTGTTAGTGGGTTTTTTAAAGAATGAATTAAACCCAAGAAGTACTTTCACAGATTAAAAATCAACAATTCCTACCCATCTCTTCCCAAAAAAATCAACTTTCCTCCAAAAACAGAACGTGACATTCTAATGCACATTACAACCGTAGGTCCTTAGATTCTACTTGAGTAATGGAATTGTTTGAACAGGGGGGGTTGAACCAAATGACTTGTGGTCCTTTTCATCCTTAACCATTCTGTGATTCTATGATCATTTTAGTTAGGAGGCTTCCTTGCTTGCTGGGCAGGCATCAGGGAGGTTATGCCCAATCCCTCTAACTCACGTTGCTACTGAAGCTGTACTAGTAATACACACAGTGACTTGCCTTGGATCCACTCTTCACAATCTGTGCTCTGATTGTAATGGATGCTCTCCTTCTTGAGAAAGTAATAAACTCACAGCCCATTTCCTAAAGAGTCATTTTGTCCCTATGGTATGAGAGGCGCATCTGCAGAGAGCTAATCCATCTAGTAAGTTTTGCCATAATCCTGATTTGGGGCTGCTGTCATAAGTTAGATTTATATACAGTTCACATTGGTAGTTTGATCAAATCAGTCCAAGAAATCCATTTAATCAGTTTCATTTTTCAAAACTCTTGGTGGTTTTTATTTTTTTTTTAACAGTTAATGTATTTGTTTCTGTATTTGTCTTTTTTCCTCTAGTCCTCACATGAAGAAGAGCTTGGCTGTATCTTATCTTACTGTAACTTATCAAACTCCTCACACATATAGGCAGGTTGCCATTTCTTTGTCCTCCAAAGCCATTGCATGTCTGGGCTGAAGTAGCCCCATCTCCTATCAGGACTAGAAAGGTCTGAGCAGATCTGTTCCCTGTGACACTGCTGGGTGCCAAGCAGGATGGTACCCAGGTCACTGCTCTCCACCACCCTGAGATTCTTCTCAGCAGTGCTGCTCCCTGGCTGGGCAGCTCCTGGTTGGCACTGAAGCCAGGGGTTATTTAACCCCAGGTGCAACATGTTCCACTTGTGCTTCCTGAATTTCACAAGGTTTCTGTCACCACATTCCTCCAGCCAGCAGCTACCAGCTTTTTGTCTGCATTGACTGGTTCTTCGAGTTTGGTCACCTGCACACCTTATGTGTGCTCCATCACTTTTGTCAGATCACTGGCAGAGGAGTAAAGCAGGTCAGGTCCCAGCCCCTTGCACTCCTGCAGCTGCTTCTGGCCTGCATATATAGTAGGACCCATCAGCTGCTCTCCTTTGGGACTCAGGGTCCAACCTGTTTTTATCTGCTCATCCAGACAGCAACGTCTGACCTTGGATACAAGAGAAGTTTGGGAGAGAGTGTTGAAAACTTTCTGAAGGTTGAGAATGCACTGCTCTGCCCTCATTCACAAATCCAGCCATTTTATCACAGAAGGAAATTGCATCAGTCAAGCATGATCAGTCTTGAGGTGGCAGACTCTGGCCATAATTGGGATTGGGAAGAAGGAATGTGGGGAACTTTAAAATGCTTAGAAAACTACTCACTTTTAAATTCTTCAGATCATCTTCAATATTTTTCCCTAGATTTTGATAGTAAAATGGTTTGTATCTTTCAGTGATTTCTGCAAAAATAAAAGAGCTAAGTGAAAGTGGTTTTCAATGGACAGTAAAAGTGATTTGTACTGTTAACAATCTTGATGGAAAATGAATGAAGAATGAAGACTTCTCTGATGCCAGAAACAAGAAAGGTATGCATACATTTGTAATTTGTTCACATGACACATTTAGCCTTAAACAGCAACAAGAACAGGATGACTTTTAGGGATTTTTTTGTTGCAGCATTACTTTTTAGGGTGAAATCTGTCTATGATAGTAGCGAGAGCATTGTTCCTTGACTTGCATATGGGAAAATTAGAAGCTAATACCCAATACAAGCATAAGATTAATCTATTAGCAGAAGATTATATATGTTAAATATGGAGATAGTAGGTGGGTTCCTCATGGGATACACAAACTTCCTCGGAGTATTTAAGTACATGCCTACTGTATATCAAGCTGTTGGTGCCCCAGTCTAAACACATACCTCAGTTTCCTGAGGTTTTTTTTGTTTGTTTGTTTGTTTTCTTGGGTTTTTTTTTTTTGTGTCTTGGGGTATTTTCCCCTCTTTTTGTTGTTCTGGGGTTTTCTGGTTTGTAAGGTTTTTTTGTTTGGTTTTTTGTTGTTGTTTGGGGTTTTTTTTGTTGTTTTTTTTTTTTTGGGGGGGGGGGGGGGAAACTATGTATTGAGGCAGAAAGAAGAGACAATGAGATACAGAATTTTGACTTATTTGCTCTTAGTCTCCTTCCCAGACCATTCAGCCAAGACTTCTACTGATTGGAAGTGTTTTGCCATCTGACCACATCAAAGAATGATTAGCTATCAAAGTTGGATTGCTTATGGAAGGATAATTAGGACAACTTTTGAATTTAGAGTACTTTGAATAGGATATTTTCTTAGTCATGGTCATTCTATATCCCTTGATATTAGTTCTTCTGAAAATTTCAGCAATAAGATTATACTATGCTGAATAGATATTGTCAGGGAAAAAGTGTCTTAATTAGCTCCCTTCACTTAGTAGGCTTTCTCAATTCTGTAATCCTGGATCAGATCCCATTTTTGGTCATGGTACAGACAGCATGCTCTACAGAACATGTGCATTGCTATTTCAGTTTAAAAAAAAACCCCGCCACCTTATTTCAAGAGGAAAATACTCAGGTTTGTTTTGCTGCATTATAAAATATCAATGGATTCAAACAAATACAAATCCTAAAGTAATGCCTTACCTGCAAAGGTTGGACGTTTCTTTGAATCTTCATCCCAGCATTGCTTCATTAAGTCAATAATTTCCACTGGACATTTATCAATGATCTCCTTTATGTCTGGTCTGTTTCCATTAATGATGCCAAAGCAAATCTGGGTTTCATTTATACCATCTGAAAAATAAAATTTCCTATCAGGTTCTGCTCATGGGTTTTGCTGCCTTTCCATAGGTAAAAAACAATGAAGTGGCTCCCTGTGTGTTTGTGGGTATGTAAAATATGATTTCAAAGAGGTCCAAGTTACAGCTACAAATTTTTCATATTAGTAAATTTGCATCCACTGCCCTGATTTACATGGATTAGAGATTTATTTTAAGATTAATGGGTTTACTTCTATATGCAAGACATGCACAGTGTGAGTGTTATAGATGTAGCTCTCTAGAACCTGCATCTCAGGTGCATCAACTCTGCACTAGATATGAACACAAAGATGGCCACACAGACAACACTTAGCCATTTAAATAGCAGAAAATCCATTCAAAATTATAAACATGTTACTCTGGAATTCCACAGTTGGCTCCCATTGTTCTACATAAGCCCAATGGTGCTTGTTGAGAAATCGGCATCACACAGCTGAGAATTGGTAATTGACTCTGAGATAATTCTCATTTCCATGTGTAACTAGTCCACCTCAGGAAATAGTGTCCATCAAAGTTTGCATCCTGGCCCATCTGAGGCTGGCCTAATGTCTGCCAAGTCTGGTTTGTGCCCACACAATATGGATGTGAGGAGATTCAGCTCATGGCTGCCTTTTATTCAGATGTTCTTGTCCATGCTTAGAAGTCAGGAATGATGCAACTAATTCCTCTCACTATCCATGAGGTGCCAAACTGGTGCTATTCTAGGCCATGGGAAAAGCAATCTACTAATCTCAAGTTTATAATGTTAAATACTTAATATTTGTAACTTATATTTCTGATAGCATCCTTTGGGAAGTAACGTACTTTCATACGGCTCTTTGTTAGCAAAAATTGCCCAGATCACAATGCCAAAGCTGTAAACATCTGATTTCTCTACTGGTTTAGTATTAACACAGCGTAAATGCTCTGGGGCCATATAGAAAAGAGTCCCAGCATTGTTCTGGTAGGTGCTCTTCATTTGCTTCTGTCGGACAGTTTCTTCTTGGGTCAGCCTACTCCAGCTCTTAAAGGAGGCAACACCGAGATCTGCAATCTTAAAAATGAGACACATCAGAGCTAGTGCTGTAATGAAGAAGAGACAAACAAGTATTCCATGCAGTGCTCAATTTTATCAAGTCTAAACACTAATCTAATAGCTTATCCAAAAATTAAATAGTGAAAAACTACAACTTAAGAAAGGAAAACAAATAATTTGATTTTTTTCCTTCTTTTTCTTTGTTTGGTTTGGTTTTTGTCCTAAATAAAGTATCACTGCCAATTGGGAGCTATTAGGCTGAACCATTATTATTAATTGTGGAACACTTGCACAATATGAGAATAGAAGAAATTTGGTTTCACTCATATTGACAGTCATATTTGAGGTCTACTTGCAGCACTCATGGGAGAACATAAGATTCACAGGAGAAGAATCTAAGATTCAAACCTGGAATCAATCTAGGAGATGGGCAGATATGCCTTCTCCCTCACTGTCCTTTCCATTCAGATTCCATTTAACTCGACCACCTTAGATCTTCCTTCAGAAAAGAGGAGGACCTAAAATTATGTAATATGTATGACAAAGAGACATGGAAAAGAATAGCATAGAACAGGCTGAAGCAGAGATAGCTGGGCACTGTGTGCTTGACAATGTATGTTACTGAAACTTTAGAGTCAAGATTTGCAACTAGACTAATGGCTGGTGGTGAAGAAAGTAATCCTTTCCTCCTTTCCCCCAGTCTCCTATTATGTGCTCCCTGTGTTCCTCTTGTTCCAGCACTGACACTTACCTGGGAAGACCTAGTGCAAGGCAAACAAGCAGCTTGCTGAACCAAGTGCTCTCCAACAGGATAACACTACCAAAAAGGTAAATGGTAATCTGCTGGTTTGGCAAACTAAATCAAGGCAGGGTGTTCAGATTAGCACCAGTGCTTACAGAAGGAAACAGGAGGCCAACAGGAGAGGAAAGCTGAAAGAAAATGGGCCTGTCTCTCTTGGCCATAGGCAGCTGTCAAATGGAGTTATGTAACTCAGCTGCTTCAGATAAAAGTGAGCCAAAACCTTGCCTCACTTCTAACTCACTTTTCTCTCTTACTGCCTCTAACTATTATTGTTCCTCTTGAATTTCTGAAGCCTTGGGCTATGCTTAGAGGTTGTGTATTCAGAGAAAAGTCAAGGTGACATTTTGCTGTGGAAGTAGGAGTCCAGGTTTGTGTCTACAAGTGAAAGGAAGTCTAGTGATAGAGAAGGATATGACAAAATTTTTACTACATTTACAATTTCCTGGAACAACTCTTTCCCTTTCCAATAATTGATAATGTTAAACACATTCAAGCAGATAGACTGTACAACAGCTGCCTTAAATTATACTTTTGATGAAGCTACTTAAGGAAGCCTTATCTGATTCTGAATTTGATCCCATGTTCCAGATCAGTTTGTCATGAAATGTGATGATAGCCTAGTTTGGTCCTGCCCACATAAGTGAGCTGAAACCCAACTCCCCATACAATTTATATTTAAAGCAGATCAATATGGGGGTTTTATTTTTGGAAAAGAAATACATTTATAATTCTTACCTGCAAGCTGCTCATACTGCACCTTGCTACCATATTAACCTTGTCGAAGAACTTCTCACTAATTTATGTGTAAGAAATGAGAAATATAACAGAGTTCTATGAGTTTCTATGAGAAATAGAAAATGAATGAGTTCTCTTCACAGAAATCTATTCTATAGTTTCAAACTGTAATGGGGTGACTATTTCAACAACTCACCTTGACCAGAGACAGGATATTTGATGAGGACTGCTGCAAATTCCCCTCAGGTTTATTCCACAGTAGCCTCTATATCTATGTGTCTTGATCCAAAACCCCACTAAAGTTAATAGAAGGGCTTTGGAATAGGCTTATAAACCATTCTTTGAAGTAGAGTCCTGATGGGCATTTTTTGTAGCTCCTGGATGTCATTTTAAAATGATGACTAAGGGAAAAGAGGGGTACAAAAGAGAAGACAACAGGCAAAAGAAAGAAAGGAATAAAAAAAGGAAGTGAAGGCAGGAGGAGAAATTACATTAAGAAAGGACAAAAAGACATTAACCATAAAACATTCTATTTTGTTTCAAATTCTGTATTAACATTTGTTTCATCTAACTGTTTTGTTATTTATAACTTGTTAATTCTCAAAAATATTTTTAATCCCCTTAGTGATTTTTTTGTTTTACAGTTGGAGGAATGCTGTGCAAATCTCACATTCAGAGGTTGTATAGGCCACCATAATTCAGCGATCCAGGGCTAACACTGTCCCAGTGATAGCTCTCTAAATTACAAAGGCATTCATCTACCAACTCCACCAAGTCAGGAACTCAGCATGGCTGAAATTGATTCTTCAAACCAAATCATCCAGCCTTCTCCATTCCCATTCTAACAAGTACCTTAATGTGGAAATCTCTGTCCACAAGGATGTTTTCTGGTTTTAGGTCTTTGTGTACAAAGCCTTGCTCATGCAGATAAAGCATTCCTTCTGTGATCTCCAGCACGAAACGCCCTCTCACTGACAAAGGTAGTGAGATCTAAAAGAAAGAAGTGCTATCTATTAAAAAATGCAACTACAACAATCAAATTAAAACTCAACCTTTAAAGAAGTTCCTCAGTCCCAAGAGTACCTCTGTTTAAGCTATGGTAAGAAAAATCTGCATCACCATGGGTTGAGGGAGGTGATTGTCACACTCTACTCCACAGTCTTATGGCCTGACCTTGAATACTGTCTTTGGCAGCTTTGGCCATGATTTTAGAAGGATGTAAAGCCATTAGAGTCTCCAAAGGAAGGCATAAATATGGTGAAAAATCTGGGGGAAGCCATATGGGAAAGGGCTGAGGTCACTTGTCTGTTCAGTCTGGAGGAGACTGAAAGAATACCTCATCATGGTCTACATCTTCCTCATGATGGGAAGCAGAGGGACAGGCACTGATCTCTTCTCTCTGGTCAGTGGTCAGTGATAGGGCCTGTCAGAATGGCATGAAGCTGGATTAGGTAACGTTTAGTTTGGATATTAGGAGAAGATTCTTCACCCACAGGGTTGTTGTTGAGGATTTTTGGGGTCGTCCTGTGCAAATTGGACTTGATCTTTCAAGGTCCCTTCCAACTAGGGATATTCTATGGTTCTAAGGTCCTTCTTGGATCAAAATTTTGGCATTAAAATAACTCTGGAGTCACTCCGTATTTACAAATATTTGCTATGTATTTAGCAAATTCTCCACATATCTACAACCACTTCTAGAACTTTTTAATCCATAACTGGTCTGCTTCTCTGTAATGCACAGGAAAGCCACTATCATTGTCTGCTGTATCTAGTGAAGGCAGTGCTGCCATTGGCTTTTTCATACAAAAAGAAGAAGAAGAAATTAAAGACTCCATTCTCTGGATATAGCAGTAACATCCTGTCCCTTTCAAGCAGCTCACCAACCCTAAGGGATAAAATAATTGACTGCTCACATTCTGTAGCACTTTCATCATGTTCCCCCGGTCCACATACTCCATCACGAGTGAGTAGTTTCCATCTTCCAAAATGACACCGAGTAGCTTTACCACACGGTCATGCTGCAGTCTGCGCATAATCCTGCCTTCTTCAAGGAGGGAAACATTGTACCTATAAAACAGAAATTACACTGAATTTAGGTGCCAGCCTCGAAAAGGGATGAAAATTACACTGATTCATGATGAAAACCATGGCCAAAAATGTCAACACCCCTAGAACCCCTGCAAGATTAACCATACTTTCAGCTGATTTTGAATTTATACAGAGTTGTTCATGCCAGGTTATATTCTCTAAGATGATGCTCACATGCCTTACACAGAGACTGTCTGCTCAGTCTGATTTTAAGGCCTGCTTTCCAGAAACTGCACAAGCATTCTTCTTGTAGGTATCTGTGGATGTCCAAATCTTCAAACTGGGGTGAGATCTGGGCAGAGCTGAAAGACCCCTGGAACGAGGAGGATCAAGATCCACTCTACTACTTCTTGTGCAGGAAACTATTTATAGAGGTCTTGTTTCCAAAGGGTTTCCTGTTCAAAACTGATTTCTTACAAGGGAACCACACACATAATAAATGTTGACAGCATTTGCTAACAATTACTGGCTTAGGATGAATTAAAAGCCTTAACTCTTTACCTTGGCTTCAGTACAACCCATCAATAATCACAAGTACATAGCTGGGAGCTCACTAAGGGCCTTAAAAAAGGGGTGGTATTTTTATTATTGTTCATGTTCCAGTCATCACATGAAAAGATGTAAAATCTTTTAACTATACTGCTTGCTAATGCTTTCCTACCCTCTGACTTAAAAGGAAACTGCTTTCTCCATCTGTGTTCCTCCATATTACTGAAGAAAGAAACTAGTTGTTATGTTTGCATTAGGATCAGTTAAAAAAATTTGCTAAAGACTTTTGGTTCAATGTTTTAAGAAATAACAAAATTATGAGCCTGTGTAATAACAAAATAAAAACACAAACCCAAAAACACATTTGGCAGGCTTGTCCATTTTAACTGTGGTCATCCCAAACTATCATTGCAGGCTGCAAACTACAAGCATCTCTTAATTTGCTTTCAACCAGCAAAGTAAAAACTCAATTTATTTATCATAACCCCAAGTAGAAAAAACATGGAATTTTGTCTCTCTCTAGTGGATGACTCAAGGGAGAGTTTCAGGCTAGTTATAGCTGTGAGGTAGTAGAGCTGCAATCTTGAATTCTGTAACCTGAATCCACTGAAATCAATAGCTAATTCAATCTTTGAATTAAATCAGTGGGCTTGGCTCACTCTGCTCTTTCTCAAGAGAGAGAGGGTTCCATTCATGCTACTGACACACGAGGTTATAGTCCTGCTGATAATTTATGTACGCTTAGTTCCTAGTGGACATCTACAGTTGGGTAATTTCATTGAAAACATATCTGCAAGTTTGAAAATATTGCATTACCACTGAGTTCCTGCATTTCCTTAAATGTGCAAGAGTCCTCTTGATTCTTAACAATTCATGATAGTGCTCACCTTGTAACAAAAACCAGGAACTTCACTGGAACTATGAGTTAAAACTAAAAAAGTTCTCTCGAGAGGGAAAAAAAAGAAAATTTGCAGGACAGCTGTTAACATTGTTTTCTTTTTTCCACAAAAAGTATCTCCAGAATCCAAAGATCTGAAATTATTGCACTTCATTTAGGTTTATCTTAATTGAATTTAGAGAACTTAGACTAACTGAAATGAAAATCAGAACTGAGATCAGTAACTTACTCAGTGCGCTGTGGTCCTGTATACACTTTTTTTAATACTACATATCCATGTTTCTTGTGAAAGCATAAAGAAATAGTTCCAAATCCTCCAGCATCTAACTGTTTTTTTTCAAGCAAATCCTTGGTGTTCATGTGGATGTCTTCCAGAGACATGGCTGCAGTCTTTGTGGCTTAGCAATTAAAACAAAATCAAGCACCCTCGTGCTTCTGGACCTGTAGTATAAAGGAGGAAAAAGAAGTGTTATTGAAAGCATTTATCTGTTCCACTAAATAAATGT
Source organism: Cinclus cinclus (assembly GCF_963662255.1). NCBI lineage: Eukaryota > Metazoa > Chordata > Aves > Passeriformes > Cinclidae > Cinclus > Cinclus cinclus. The sequence goes on from NC_085046.1 coordinate 68,734,612, forward strand.
ACATTTAAGGAGTGGGACAGAAACATAAACTCTCATGACCCTTAGGAATGCTCAGCTGGAAACCAAAAAATGCTGTGGTTCTCACAGAATCAACGATCACAATGATGTATCCTGTCAACCCACTAGAGTTATATTCAGTTAATGTACAACTACTTCAGTTGATTTCTTCACCTGAGGATCTCAAAGTTCTGTTGATAAATAGTTATTATCCATACAATATGCAGTAGATCGGTACTGTCCCTACATTTCATATGTGCAAAATCCAAACCCCAGAAAAATCAAGAGCCATGGTTCCAAAGGCAGATAGTGCCTAATTACTCTGATAGGTATCTTGTTTTCTGAATTGCCTGAACATGGGCCTATCAGGTGCCCAGATTCTTATATAACTCTTTAGCTACCTTTTAGGCATCTTTGCAAACCTATCTCTAAAGGTTTTGCTTAAAGCTTAAACCAAACAACCAAATAAAAGGTTCCTCTGGAGGGTGACATGAAGAACTCAGCTTCTATGGGAAACTTATTTGCACATGAACTCAAGGAGACAAGTGCTAGAAAGGAATACTTATGTCAACTTCTCCTCTGCCCATTAAAAAGAAAAGGAACAAAGAAATTGTGAAGGCTTGTAGTAATTCCTAAGTGTATCGAGACAAAAATAGTTTGGGGGATATTATGAAATGGGTAGGTAATAGATAAGTAAATGCCAGTGGATGCCAGAATAATTTTAATCCTTTGATAAAGCTGTGGTACTCTCTTGCCTAATATCTTTCCCAGGCTAGCCCCTGCCTTCAGCACATGCCAGCAAGTTGCTTTGCTAGCACTGCTAAAAGCCAACAAGCTCTGCTTTTTTTCCCCTCACTAAGTTCTTAACTTAAGCACCTTACATCAGGTAAAGAAAGAGTTTGCTGAGAAAAGACAAAGTCCAAGAGGCTGGCAGGGCTGTTCATTTTCCACTTCTCTTGGGGTAACTAGGACAGACAGAGCTGGGAGAAAGGCACTACTTTAAAGTGCCACTATCAGCAACAGCCGATGATTGGCTCGTTTGGGTTATTAAGAGCACTAAATTGTGTAGCAAAGGGACTCCCAAGTTTTTCCAGACCAACAAATGACTGCTAATTCCTGTAAACTACTCTGCAACTGTATGCGCCAATCTCTAATTGAAAAGATCACTTCATGTTGTGAACATCAGCTGCAGCCTAATTTTGATTGCCTCATTACCACAGGCTCTTTGGGGAGCCTGGGAACTAAGTAGTGTGTGTGGAAAGTAGGTACCTGAGGGAAGAAAGATGTTTCACTGCCGAGTTGGAAATGGTCTCATCAGTTCAACACAAACCAAAAAGGGAAGAATAAATTAATTAAAAAACATAGTAAGAGAACAGATAGAGCAAGAGCCTTCTCTTCTAAGTACATATAGAGACTCTCAGGACTGTTGTAGTACCGATAGAGAACAACCTCCCTACACCCAGAGCAGCGTTCTCTCTTCACTTTTCTGCTTTGGCTTTATGGACTTGAAAAGATACGGACTTTGTTTTGCTGAAGTGCTAGCCAGCATTATGAGCACAGGTCTGAGGATATGGCTGCATTCATTTAGTAAGAAGGTAAGTCCTGCTATGGCTAATAACGATTAGAAGAAATTTTTCCTTCTTTGTTTGTTGTGGTAATTTTTCTTTTTGGTGGTTGTTTGATTTTGGTTTTTTGTGGTTTTTTTGTTTGTGTGTTTTGGGTTTGTTTTGGGTTTTTAATTCCTTTACAGCCAATCAAATAGCAGGTAACAAATTACTCAGAGCAGTCCAAGAAGGACTCATAGCAGTGCCATTGCTGCTTTCATAGCTAAGCTTTTATCTCCCTGGAAGTTTCTGGTGATGGTTCTCTGGATTTGCTGGCATGGTCATTGCTGACTTCTGTGAAGATGGGGTGGATGTCACATGTGCAAGGGCCTAAATTCAGTCATGAGAGTCAAACATGGCATAAACTAACATCTTGCTTCTTTATCTTGGTCTCCCTTCCATGAATAGGTTTGAAGTCACTTATGTATGTTAATTTTTCCATGCTAACAGCAATTACATATCTAGGTAGTAATTGTAAGACCTGCATATGCTTTTCTTGTGAATGCAAAGTAGATGTGTATTTTTGAATGCTGAATCTCAAAAGTTGCATTAATACCACTAATAGCTTGGGACTGGCATTCAATACCACATAACCTGGCAAAAAATATCTCTTTCCAAAAATGCAACTAATACAGAACCTTGTTCCTATTTACAGTGTTAATTACCTGTTCCTACTAAGCCACACGTAGTCACTATAACCAAAAGTCTTGGAAATTTAAAAGAAGTAATGACTTCTAAAATCATAATGTATCTGCTGAAGTGAGTTGGGTAACATTCAAGAAGAGCAAACTTTCTTATTAGATGGGAAGGAACCTTCTCCCCTGGGCATGGTAAGATACTACTGCTTTTTTGGTTGTTCTTATTAAGTAATGAATAGAAGCTCTCTGATCTAATGACTTATTTGAAACCCAAAGTTTTGGGGTTTTTTTAATAGAATGAGTATCATAGGAAAACAATGTCTAGCCAGGCTTTAAAGCAAAGACTACTTATTCTGGTATACTATTTAACATGAGATATTGGCTTATGATACCTTAAGTGTCAGACGATAATAAACAAGGACAGAAGCTCAAAGCCTCAGGTTCATTCCAACCTTAGGGCTTCTTATTGAGATAGAGGGTAATTTATGTGTATCCATAGTACTTAGGACACACCAACTCATGCATTACCTATCTGTGGTTAAGAGAACAGAAATTTCATTGCTTAATTTAGCCTACTCTTACAGAAGCTATGCATTCTTTTAGTGGTTAATTTATGTTCTGTGAAGTAGCCCTCATCTGTATACTTGATTAATTATAAAGCAGTTTTTTCCATATACTATTCTGAACTCTTTGGTTGGTTCATATTTACCAAGTACCAACACGTATTATGAAAATTTTGACTACCAGTTGCTAGAAGAGAGGAATTTCTGTCTACCAGCATGACTAGTGTTCTTTAGAAAAGGATAGACGTGTTCTAAGTGGGTTTGTGACATTCTTCTTTTTAACACTGTGGTTATGTCCTCTTCTCTGACTCCTAAAGACACATACATTCACAAGAATCATAATATGAACATCAGGTCATTGGGTCATATTCCTAATCACTGTTCAAAAGTGCTTTGCTCAGTTTTAATGATTGGTAACTGATCTGATGTGACCTGCATGGCTAAGGAGGAACACTGAGCACATCAGAACAGTAATATGAAAAAAACATTTAATTGCAGCCTTTTGTAGTCTAATGATGCTCCCAGCACCTAAGTTCTTAAGAGGTGCTTAAGTTAAACTTTAACTGGAGAAAATGAGCATGTTCACAAGTAGCAAAACTGGTGGCCAATGAATTATTAGTCCTTAACTGAAAGGAATAAAGAACAGAAGCCAAAGCTGGTATCCCACACGAGTAACAGGAGACAAATAGAAGGGTTGCTACAGCTGGTGACAAAAATAGTGCCTGTGACAATGATGTTTCAAAAGCTGTCAGGTTATCTCAGGTCTGTTGCTATGTGTGTCATAACCCACTCCATCTAAACCTTTCAGTTCTGCTCAGGTTTTTCAGCTGATCCATCTTTTCACTAAGGAATGATTTTTTTTTTCCTTTTGGAAATAGCAAAGAAAATACCTGTGTCAGATCGTCAGCAGGTTACAGAAAGGATCCCGTGGGAAGGGAAGGAGAAGCCAATGCAAAGGGAGACAAAGGTGTTTTGCAACACAAGTTTTCACGGGAGCAGAGGCAGCGTGGGAAGAGGCAAGGATGGGGTCTGTGCAGGGGCCTGTACCCGTGCAAAGGTGTTAGAGTCGGCTCTGGTCACAGAAGCGTGCATTCCGTACGGGAATCGGGGAAGACCGTCTCGGCTGCGGCGCCGGGCCGCGGCTGTCGGAGATGGGCGCGGCAGCCGCTCCCGGGCGCTCCCGCTCAGCCCCAGCGCAGCCGCGCTGCCCAGGGCGGGCAGCGCCTGAGGCATCTCCTCGCCAAGGGGCCAGGAAGCCCTAACGCGGGGCTGCTCTGGCCTAGTTCCTCGTTCGCCGACTCGCCATACCGCCCTTCTCCTCCCGGCGGCTTCCTGCCGCCACCTCTTCTCATACGCGCCGCTCCCCCGCCCGCCGCTTCCCGTTCCCCGTGCCCAGGAGCCCCTCCACGGTGGCGCAGGATGGGTGGGACGGAGCGACACACCGCCGCCGGGCACAGTCGCCTCGGGAGCCCGTCACCCCGGCAGTCCCCGGATTACGCAGCGGTGGCGACACCTTCCCACAGCGGGGTCGCCACCCTGGTTTCGGTTTCGGCGCAGCAGCACGGCCCGCTCCCGCTGCCCCCGCTCCGGCGCGCCTGACTTACCGCGCTCGGGCCTCTGAAGGTCCCGCTGCGTCCCCGGGCGCCGGTGACAGCGGGGTCACCCCCACGGCCAATTAAGTAACGCCTCGGTCCCGGCACTGCCGGAGGCGGAGCGAAGGCTCGGAGGGCGCGGGAGCCGCCCAGTGACTGCGTCACTGCCTCAGCTCTCTGGGCGCTGCGGTCGGTGCTGCAGGGTGACTCGGTCACCTGCCGAGCTCTCTGGGCACTCGGGTAGGTGCCGGCAGAGAATGTATCGCAACCTCAGCTGTCTGTGTATTGCGATCCGTGCTACATAGTGACCCTGCCACTGCCGGAGCTCTCTAGGCTCTCTGATCGGCGCCACACCGTGACTCTGTCGCTCCCTGAAGATTTTGAGTATTCTGATCGGTACCACACCGTGACTGTCACTGGCCGAGTTTTCTGGGCGCTCCGATCGGTGCCACATGGTGACTGTCGCTGTGTGAGCTCTCTGGGCACTATGAATCTTGAAAACCTCGCAACGTTATCGAGACCGAGAGCGGGTTGGGAGTTGGAGGCATGCTGGAAATGCCTTTGCCTATGGAAGATTTGATGTTGGATGTGGAAATTTTTTGTTCAGGAAGGGAGGCGGAAGGAGTTTCTGTCAGCAGTCTCTGTTACAGGTAACAGGTAACAGTCTCTGTTACAGATAACTGGGTACAGTTGCAGGAATACTTAACAAAAAGGATCTCTGTAAACCACATAGTTCAATCTCCTCCGGATGTCAGGTGTGTAGCTAATACAGCTTTACATAAGGGCCATCCCTTTGCTGTTCTTCTGTGTAAAAGATGGCGATTATGAGTGTCTAATGTCTTTACCGTGATCTTTCCCGTTCTGAGGGACTGCTGCATTCCCTATGGTGCTTTAAAGAAGCATAATAGAAGAGCAGCAGCAGATCAACGTAGTAGGGCAATAACAGCCCACAAATTATGTTTTTCATTTCTCCCTTTGGTGGTCAACAACGCAGGATGTGAGCTCCTAATCCATCCATCTCCCTTTATCTGCTCTCCCAGGGGTGGTACTGTCTGCTTTGTGCTGGCCCACACGTGTATCTGCTGGGACCAGGGGCTCCTCCTTTCCAGCCTTCTGAAAGGTGTTTCATGAGAAAGACAGGTGGGACACACAAGGATGCGGGCTGCTGGGGGTTTGGAGATTTAGGACAGCCTTGGTGATCGATTTCAAGATGAAATTTTCTCTCTGAGTATCCAAACTGTCCTGTGTTGGACAAACTGAGTAAACAGCTCCTTTCTACCATTTTGCAAAAAAAAAAAAAAAAAAAAAAAAAAAAAGTTGATAGTGGAACTAGTGGAACTGATGCAGGACCAGCACATTCCTGTTTGCTACCCATTCTGGATCAGCTGGTATTGAGACAGAACAGGAGTTTAATGCTCTGACAGCTCCTGATGCCAGGGCTGATCACACCTACTGTAAAGAGGAGACTCAGGACTAAATGCTGAATTGCCACGCTGAACTCACTGTAGTTTGAACGCAGAAATTTTGTGTCCATCCCCACTATGAGCCACGCTGAACTCACTGTAGTTTGAACGCAGAAATTTTGTGTCCATCCCCACTATGAGGTATCTCAAGGAGAGCGTTATTGAACCTGCAGTCTAGAGAGTCTGGGATGTTTCTCAGTTAAATAAAAAATTGCAAATACAGATGTGGTATCTCTGGTAGGCCATTTGTGCAGTTTTGGTTTTCTCCTGCAATCCCAAACATTGCAGAAATCTTACAATAACATTTGACCTCTGAGGTTTTTTTTTCCCTTTCTTTGGTCTATTGGTTTGTCTGATTTGGTTCTTCTGCTGCTGAGCTTTGCATTGTGTATGGGGCTGAAGGTGTGGCCTAAAGGCAGGAAAAGAGGTGAATTTATAAGAATTACTTGGTTGAAAAGGTGTCAGTCTTATTCAGTGGTGATTTGCCAATAAGTACTAGGCAAAGAAAGAACTTGTCATTTATTTGTACGTGCTTAGAGGTCAGTGTTGCCAGTTATGACATTCCTTCATTAAATTAATAGAGAAAATAAACCAATCCAGAAATGCAGTCTGAATTTACAGAGAAATGTCTACATTCTGACTGAGATGAAGGAAAGGTTATCTTGAAATGGACAAAAGGATTGGTACATCTTTAATGTTTTTCCCAATAATTATCTGAGCAGAAGTCTTCAATTTTAGCATTAATGAGAATTTAACAAGTCTATCAGTTTTCTTTTAACTGAACTTGCATTAATCTCAGCCATTCACAAACTGCACTAAAAATCTCAGCCATCTTATTAAAAATTAGTGCTACCATATGTGTGGGAGCTGACGTGTCTGCCAGATAGTGTCAAGCAGACAAGTATCCTCAACATCCAGGTCAGTCTGGCATTCTTCATCTAATAGTTAATCCCACTGAGCTCTGCAACTGATCCAAAGCAGTAACGTTGGTTTGACAGTTTAAACTTCTGCTTTCACCTCAATTTCCTTCTTTCCTGAATAGTCTGCTAACTGAACATAGTGATTAGAAGGATGATTTCTCTTCTGTGCAATTGTAAAATTTGTCCTCGAATTTCTCTTGGTTACTTTAAGTTGCTCTCCTTAAGTCTTTTAGGCATGAACCTGCTTTCCCCAAAACTTAGATACGTAACATTTACTTCCTTATTCCCTTTTACTTTCCTTTTCCTGTAACAGAGCTGTTGAGCCAAAGCAAATTTCCTGCTTCTGCAAACTCAGGACTTTGGCTCACATGCCCCACAGCAGACATCTGCAACATCTTGGGGCAGCTCTGCTTCCTGGGAAATGTCTCTGCTGGATGTGGCTCTTCACTTCATATGAGAGCAAACAGGAACATGTGACCCCTTCCCTGTCGTGGCATTTCCCAGTCTGGTGTATCAGCTTACATTGAGCATCCAGAGCCTGGGCTCAACATGTTTATTATCCAATTATTCCCTAAGGAACCGTAAGTGACAAGACTGCCAAGGTGTGGCAGATGCGCAGAGGCCTAGGTGTTGTTTGACAGTGACTCAGGAGACAGGTTCTTATTGAGGCCACATTCTTTTAATATCGAAGTGCAAAGGTAGCAGTTAGATGAGCTAGTCAAAGCAAGAAATTCAGTAGCTAAGCAAGAAACCCACTCCTTGCCATATGCACAAACAGGCTTAACACCTCTAAAGCACAAAAATAACACTGTGACAGTTCCAGGTAAAAATCCTGGCTATTAAGAGCCAGACAATTTATTTGTCCCATAGATCATGGCCCATAGACACAGTCCACCTGCAGGTTTTTGGGTTAGTGCTCTGCCTCACCAACTGCTGGTGCTGGAGATCTCCAAGGAAGCCCATCGATGCTGACCAGGAGAGGAAGCAAACACCCTCCAGACCCAAACACCAACACTGACTGGTGTGAAGGGCCAAGCAACAGACAGGATTCCTTTTTCTCTCCACTTTGATTATGGGAAGGTGCATACTTAACAAATGGGAGCTGTAGCCTATAAAGGAAGGCAATTCATGCACATACCACTACATTTGTACCTATATTTTCCCTTGTCTGGTATCTGTCATAGCTTTAATATTGCTTTATAGATACCTGGAGAAGCCTAAGGCTGCCCACAAGGCTTTCCAGCTGTTTAAGACACTTTGCAACAGTACATCCTTTTGCAACACTACTCATGATCTAGTTTTGTTGCTTCAAGGCACACATCAATTGTGATTCTCACAATCAATCTTGGGCTTTTAAAGGTTGAGTATGGGTACTATATTCTCTCGTAAAGGAAAAACAGTGCCAACTGGTACAAAAAGTGTTAAAATTAACTTGGCCATGTATTGTTTGACAAGCAGCAGTGGTATAATCTGCCATGAATTATCACATGTGTTATCAACCACAAGGAGGCAGGATGACACCGTTTATGTGAGCAAGGAGAACTTCACAGAGAGTTTTGCACCCATTCCTGAAGGGAATCCCTTGGGAATCAGTGAAGATAAATGCTGTGTTGTCAGTTAAACTGCTAGATGTAGTATTTAAGATTCTTAAAATGTGTTTGAATTAGGAGATTCAAGTACTTCAATAGAACATCAAAAAGAAAGGAGAAAAAAAATCTTCTCTCTGTAGTCTTGCACCTGAACACTACTTGAAATACCACTCAGGAGAGCAGTCTATGGGTTCTTCCTCCCAAAGGGTCTTCAGACGCTGGGTCCAGGCAGTCAGCATCTCCTTCCTCTTCTCCTCAGAGACATTCTCTGGAGCATAACAGATGTGAGGTTCAAGGACTCTGACACCACAGAAGTGCATGATTCCATGCTGGATGCAAAACAAAGAAAGAAATGCCTCAGGAAATATTGCCTCTTTTACTTTCATTTGAAGAACATGGAAGTTTCAAATCTGTTCTGTTTCTCTGACCCAACACCAGTCAGGTTCTCTAAATCTGTGCATTTATCAGGAGAAAGAAAATAAACTGCAGAAGTTCACTTCCTATCCAGGCAGTCACTATTGAAGTCATTCAGCGGAATGGCATATAAGTTACAGAAACATAAGGGCAACTTCATTTATTCTGCTCTGTGGATTTTATTTTTAAATGCTGTTAATCCTACAGAAGTCTCCTCTTTGGCAGCTGTTCACTGTGGAGTTTGCAAGGATCACAGGTGGCCGAAAGTTCATTGTCCAGAAACTACTTAGATCAGTCTCTAACTGCAGTGTTCCACATCTACTTCTAAGATGGGGTTTTTTTCACCTTTGCCTCTGGCTTAGCCACATGGGCCTGTGTGAAGGCTAGTGCCTGTGGAATCAGCTCAACTTGCCATTTTTCCTCTGTGTGTTACTGAATTTAGAATTGTGTTTCAAGTCTTTGCCACGTTGACCTGTGGGCTTTGTAGTTGGACAGCTCCACAGGAGCAGGCAGACGGTAATAGCATGGGGAGGAGACCAAGGAATTTTAGCTCATCTATTGTATTGTACCTGGAAGAAGCTGGCAAAACTTGCCTTACCACCTGTATTTCCCAAACCATGCTACTCAGATAAAAGAGTAGCAATTAGAAGAGGAATGGTCAGTTTTGAGTCTTGATTGTTATGGCCAGGGTAATGTGTGACTCCCCTCCTGCCTTGCATCCTACATGAACTGGGAAATCACAGGGAACAGAAATCCTGTATGGCTGAGCTAAAGGAAATCCTGTAACAGCAGGGAAACTGAAAGGGCTGACAGTGTTAAGCTTTCTCTTTCAGTGTTAAGCTGATCTGGAGGAAGGGGGACAAAACAACTTTAAAAGTCAGTGGACTTTTAAAGCAATCCCAGGATTTTACGTAGCCGTTTACAAATTGCAGATCCTTGGAAATGACAACTTGATTATTAATTATTATATTTCATATTAAAACCCAATAAAACAATTGTTAAAAATAGCTGGAATAATAAAAAAGTATGTAAACAACAAGCAAATGTTCACATATTATACCTGCATGGGCCACAGGACATAGCGAATATCACCACTGATACTCCCTTTTGAATACATCTCTTGGCTTCCTCCCGTGGTGAAAGAAAACAGAGATAGTTTGCCCTAGAATTAGGAAAGTGATGGTTGATTAAGACATATTTAAAGAGTGGCTGAACAGTTCAAGAGATATTCAGGGAAACCTGGACAGCATAGGTTTTTAGGGTACAGGGTAACCTCTTCTATCACAGATTCTACATGAAGTGGCAGTTCTGAGGCAAAGGTTGATGTCATACAATTAGACAGTGGACTATGTGTCTTTGGGAAGGGATAGGTTAAAGAAATGGAATTATGTGTTGGACATCATTGTGTGATGAAGCACGGATGATACACTACTTCAGAACAATGTAAAGTGAGAGATTGAACAACTGCAATGGAAAAGAAGGATCAAGGCCCCATAGAACATGGTGCAAGCCTTAACTTTAATACAACAATTGCAAAAACATACCTGGAGCAAACCACCATCATAAGCCTTTGACAAATCGTAAGCAAAGCCTTGGACCAAGACTCTGTCCATCCAGCCCTTCAGGATTGCAGGCATGTTGAACCAAAACAAGGGAAACTAGACAAAGAGAAAATTACGTGGTCAGCACAGAGAGTCTGGGCCACCCTTAGGCACAGTCTACAGGACAATCCCCTCCTCTGAACCTGCTCAGATCCTGTATGTGCCTTCTTCCAGCTCTCTGTCAGGACAGGCAGTAACTGTGCCTGGCAAAAGGAGCTGAAGTGCTTTCTGTTTGTAGTTACCTCAGGGCCAGACCTGAGCATCTACAGCACACCAATACTGTGGTGCATGCCAGGGCTTCCATCCTGATTCAAGATAGAATAGGATGAAGTAGGAAGGTGCCATTTAATTCAAATATAAGACTGTACAGAATCATGTCTCCTATGGCTGAAATGCAAAATAATCTAGTATGTTATCAGCAGGATTGACACCTGGTGATCAGTTCTGATCTCACAGCGTGTTGACAAATGCCAGGGGATCATGATCAAAGAAAGCAGCTGACATCCTGACCCCAAATCCCTCTACTGAGAAGAAAAAGACTTCTTTAACAGTTGGACCCATGGTTTCTAGATCTTCCAGTTAGCCCATGGGAGTGCATCCTATCATGTCTTCACGGCATAATCTGGACTGCTTTATGAGCTCCTATACTAGGCTGCATCACCATCCCTAAACCTTTGTACACACTGCACACAGAGGAAGGAATTCTATAAACATGTAACCACATGTGGCTTAACACAAGGTGAAAGCAAAGTAGAAACTGAGCAACCACCACAGTCACTAGAACTGGTGAGTTTAGTTTACAGCAAATTTTGAATTCCTTTATGATGTCCTTTAGAGGCTTTTTAATTTTTTATTTTTTTTTCTGCATAAGAACACAATCAACTCTTCATAGCATTCTGCAGATGGAAAGTAGAAGGCAACTGATTCCTTCAGGGCATGTCTTACTGTTCTTATCTGGGAAGTAATAGTGTGAAAATGACAATGACTTACAGTGAAATGCTTAATTGAGATATGGCCCCACCCTAAACTTAATCTAACTTTGGACAGAGGAATGTATATACAGATGTCTAAGGACAGCAGGATCACAAAGAAATATAAGGCTCCTATTTCCTTTCACGGTACTTTTCTAGACACTAGGGACAGAGATGGGCTGAAAGAATCCCTTAGCAATTGCCAGTAGTGCTTGTGCTACTCTACTAAATGAGAACAGCCTGCTTGGGAAAGCCCAATTCCCTGACTTTGCTGGCTCCTTGCCCAGAAAATAACCCTTGCTCTGCTTTCTGCCAGCCTGCCTGATATCCATGGTCACATAAGTCTTTGTGCATCCAGACAGGAAGTTTGGCCCAGGGATGGGGAGTTCCTGGGGCTGCTGTTGTTTCCACCTGCATCACTGTGCTACTCAGTTACTGGATGTGCTGTGATGATGACCCAGGTAATTGTACTACTGATCTATAGTCCTTACTGTACCATTACCTAGACATGAACATCACAACTGAATCGTGTTTAAAATAATGACCTGGAAAATCAGCAGGTCTGCTTCCTGCACCTTCTTCTGCTCTTCAACCACGTCTTTGGACAAACCTCCTCTCTTGTAAGCTTCCCAGGTTTCCACACCATAATTGAATGCTTCTGAGTTGTGCAGGCGACCTGTGGGTAGAAGTGAACAGTGATTCCTTGTCCCATGCCCAGTACCAGTGCCAGGTAAGAGCTGAATGCAGGTTGCCATTCACAGTTCTCAACTGGGTTACTGCTTTCCGTTTTTTCTGCTTTCTTGTCTTTGCTGGATATTCAGCATCATCACAGCTGATGGTGACTTCCTTTTGAAATGGAGAGGAATGTAGAATCTCAGAGCTCTAAAGCCTTCCTGTAGCAACAGGGGAAGTGCAATGTGAGGAGATAAGCTTGCCTCAGGACTCTGGGGATGCAGGTGGAAGATTTAAGAGAATGTTGTTAATTGATCTGTCTCTGCTTTAGGTTTTGCTGAGGCCATCATGCACCTGTAAGCACTATGGAGCTGCTTTCCAGCCTCTGTAACTGGGAAATTCACCAAGGCATGGGGAACCAGTATTGGCCAGTTCTACTGATCCCACTAGCAGATTATCTGTGTCTAGCAGAAGACAGGGGCAGTTGTAGCCTTGTGAACAACACTGTCCCAGTAAGTCCCAGAATGGTATCTGAGGCATTTCCTCCCCATGAGAAATGGACTTTAGAGATGGATTATGGACACGTGCTAATGTTTGTTTTTGCTGTCAGTAATCTCACTGTAATCCAAAATTCATGTTCAGGAGTGGACTTTTAGAAATGCAGGTATCTGGTTATGGATAAGTTTCTTATTAGTGAAATAAGTTTCTTATTAATCTCTGGATTATCTGAGGGCTGGAACAGCTTTCCTATCAAGACAAACGGAGAGTTCTGCATGTTCAGCATGGGGAAGATTTCAGGGAGACTTTTTTCAGCCTTCTGACACCTGACAGGAGGGTTTACAAGTCACTGGTTTTTGAAAAAGGTGTGTTTTGATTGGTCTCACCAACAATGTCATTTCTTGTTGCTCTGGGTTCAAACTGCATGGCGTATAAATCTGACACGGTGACATTGCAGCCCTGCTTGGTCAGTTCTTCCACAGCAATCTTCAACAACGATCCATTGAAGGACTTGGGCTCTTGATGTGCATAGACTATCAGGACCTTTTTCCCTGGAGGCACAAAGAAAACCAGGAGACCATTTGGAATCTAGGAGGCAGATGCAGAACAGTTTGTAAACTCGGGGCTTGTTCCTTGCTCTTTCTGTAGTGTCTTTTCGCAAGGGCACAAAACCAGTGAAAGCAGAGTGGCAGTGGCAGCGTTTTGCTCCTGCTCAGCAGCAGTGAGTGACATCTGAGGCACTGATTGCTGCATGTGCCCTGCCCAGCAGTTCTGTGCTACACTGGGCTTTCTTTCCTAGCTGGAACTCAGTGGACAGAGGGGTTTTCCATAGCAGGTAACACTCCCCTACATCAGCACAACCCATCCCCTTCTCTTTGGACATAATTTCTCTTGGTCTGCTTCCACTACCACTCAAAAAGCAGTGCCAGCTTAGATTGCCCCAAAGTGTCATGGAAACAACTTCTGAGAGATCAGAACACCTTCCTGCTGTAGTGGGGGATCCCCTTCTGATCTTTCATTTCAGTGCTGTGCTTTTTACAACACTGGAGTAGGCATTTAAGATGCTCCTGTCTCACTTCAGCACCACCACAGTGACTTCTGTCGAGAGCAGCAGGATTTTTTCCTCTGAGATTAGATTGTCATGTATATCTCAAACTGCTGTCAAAATGGATTCAAGGTAAGCTGAGTGGCCAGGCAGGTGTGCAGGAACGGAATGTGTTAGAGGTGTGTAACATGGCTCTGCTCAAAGAACTCCATAGTGTGCTCACAGTTTTATTGAGCATAAGCACTACAATTTTAGTAATTCTCTTAAAACACATTCTTCAGTGAAAAGAATGGAAATATTTTGTATGGGCTTGTAGATGTTTACAGATAACCAGAGAGGGAAATTTACAGGGACTATTGTAAATGACAGGGTCTGCAAAACATGCGGCTCTTGCTTCCTGACTACCAACACAAAAACTAAGGCATCTCCTGAACTCAATTTCTGTGAGGCACAACTTCTGCATGTAGTTATGTAGTGTCTATGAAAAAAGAGCTACACAAAAAAGACTATTAAAACTCATGGGTCAAATGCTATCATAATTTCAACATGTGTAGAAATTGTTTAGATCCCTGCTCCATACCTTACCCTGGAATTTCAGGAACAGTTATGACTTTGCTGTTCTTGCCAAGTCTCAACAAATGGAGCTCAGTGCCTGGATGTATCACATGCTCCAAAAGGTGCTAAGTTTGATTCTGCAAAAATGCTGATTTGTTTTCATTTCGGTGGAGCTGAGGGGTACTTGGGCAGAGTTTTTAGAGAGACTGGAGTTTTCCAAGGCGTCACTTACTGAGGTAAATTCAGTCGTTTGGAAAAGTACGACCTCAGTGTCCCAACTAAACCCAGCAGAGGCCCCATCCCTGAGGTGCCCAGCGCCCAGGCCTGGAGCGAGCAGCGTTTTCAGCGCATTTGTTCTTACCTGCCATTGTTGGGGAGCGCTGGGGAGCGTCTCTCTTGTTAATCTGGTACTGCCTGAGAGCTCAAGGGAGAGATTTTCTGGTGAGAAACATCAGGGACAGGTGCGAGGAGAATCGCTGTTTGAGTGGGAAATGTGCCGCAGTGCGAGTACGGCCACTCACGCACAGGCGGGCACTGGCCAAGGGCGACCCGCCGGAGCGGGAGGGAAGCTCCCGACTCTCGGCCCGGGCCCTGGAGCAGGAATTCTCCTCCTGCCGCCCCACCGGCGCTTGGCGGCCCCGGCGCGGCCGCCTCGGCCCGGGGCTGTGCCGGCTGCATCGCGCTGCTCCCGCTCCCGGGCCGCCCTCTGGGAAGCGGCTTCGGAACAGCCCCCGGCGCCCCGGCCCCAGCGCAAGCCAGGCCGCCCTTACCTGCTCCTCGGGGCCCGGAGCAAATCCGCGGCGGGACTGGGATCGGCCCTTCCCGGCAGCCCCGCTGCCCGCCCGCCCCGGGCCCTGGGGCAGCGCCAGCGCGGGGCGGGATCGGGATCGGGATCGGCGCCGGCTCCGCTGGAGGCCGCGCCCCCGCCGCTGTGACAGCCTGGGACACCTACACCATCGTTGGGTATCTTTATATGGGTTATGCTGGGTCTCTGCTCCTCTGGAAGTACAGAGCTCGTCCTTCATGTCTCCCAGCAACGCAGGATGTGAGCTCCTAATCCATCCATCTCCCTTTATCTGCTCTCCCAGGGGTGGCACTGTCTGCTTTGTGCTGGCCCACACGTGTATCTGCTGGGACCAGGGGCTCCTCCTTTCCAGCCTTCTGAAAGGTGTTTCATGAGAAAGACAGGTGGGACACACAAGGATGCGGGCTGCTGGGGGTTTGGAGAGATAGGACAGCCTTGGTGATCGATTTCAAGATGAAATTTTCTCTCTGAGTATCCAAACTGTCCTGTGTTGGACAAACTGAGTAAACAGCTCCTTTCCACCATTTTGCAAAAAAAAAACAAAAAAAAAAAGTTGATAGTGGAACTGATGCAGGACCAGCACATTCCTGTTTGCTACCCATTCTGGATCAGCTGGTATTGAGACAGAACAGGAGTTTAATGCTCTGACAGCTCCTGATGCCAGGGCTGATCACACCTACTGTAAAGAGGAGACTCAGGACTAAATGCTGAATTGCCACGCTGAACTCACTGTAGTTTGAACGCAGAAATTTTGTGTCCATCCCCACTATGAGCCACGCTGAACTCACTGTAGTTTGAACGCAGAAATTTTGTGTCCATCCCCACTATGAGGTATCTCAAGGAGAGCGTTATTGAACCTGCAGTCTAGAGAGTCTGGGATGTTTCTCAGCTAAATAAAAGAAATGCAAATACAGATGTGGTATCTCTGGTAGGCCATTTGTGCAGTTTTGGTTTTCTCCTGCAATCCCAAACATTACAGGAAGCTTTTGAGCACATTTGACTTCTGAGCTTTCTTTTAGTTTGGTTTTTCTAATTTTAAGCTTTGCATTATATATGGGACTGAAGGCAGAAAGAGAGATGGCTGAATTTATAAGAATTGTTTGGTTTGAAAGGTGTAAGTCTCATTCCGTTTGGTTTTGCCAGTGTGTACTAAGCAAAGAAGGAGAGATACTGGCATCTATTTGCATGTGCTTACAGGTCACACCTCTGACTTGTAACTTTTTTTTTTTTTTTTTTTGCCAATAGGATGAAAACTAGTGTGTGTGAAATTTGTAGGTTTCATTGCACCATTGGAAAAATTATAGAGGCCGATGAATAAAAACCAACCAATGTCCACAGTGCTAGACCAAGGCTACCTAGAATGGTTACCTTGTTCCTTAATCTTAACTAAAAATCCAGTCACAGTAAACTTGTGCCATAATGGAAAGGTGACTTTGTGTCTGTTCTCCTGGTGTTATCTTTAAAGGATGTATTATAGTAGTAAATTTTGCTGACAAAGATTTAATTTTTAAGCCTCCATTCTTTCCTCCTGTAGGTTGCTGCCAGGTATCTCTTTAGAGATTTTTCCCTCTCCATTTCTCTGATTAATTGCAAATTCTGTAGGGACCTGAACATAATCATTCTCTGGCTGTCCCTGGTTTAACACTCTGCCTGGTCCAGCAAGGATGAGTGCTCTCTCACACAGGAGGTTTCCAGTTATGGAGATGACTCAATGCTGGAATGTTAATTCTGGGCTTACACTGTCCAGAACTCTGGGGAGGGGATCATTGGTGGGCAAAACTCTAAGGAAATACTTATCTATAATCTTTCTGTGATCTACCTTTTAATCTAGAAGTAAAGCATTAATTGGTCTGATTGATTCCCCCGCAGTCCAACAGCCATGAAGATACTATGCTGTAGAGTTGATTTTAGAGAAATAAGCTGTGATCTTTGCTAGTTTTGCATCACCTGAACACCAAAACTCATATTTCTTTGAACCCTCAGAGGGCTGAGGTGGGAGAAACTGCAGCAACCAACAGAGCTGATGCTTGTGGAGAAAGGCTGCATCCCCCTGGGGAGTGACAATGCAGAATGGGAGGCTCCAAGGGCCTTGGGAACCACCGTGGTTGGTGATGGACTGCAGCCACAAATTTTCACTGCAGTTAAGTTCAGAAGACCACTGACATTTCCCATAGATGCTGAGCTGTGGCTTAGCAACAGATGACAGAAATACAAGGGTGTATGCGTAGAGTACATTGAGAATATAATTTTCTCCTGGATTCATATTAAATTCCAGTGAAGAACCACCTTTGCTCTGTATGCCTCACTGGAGTACAACTGTATTTGCACTTTTGACAATCTGTTATGTGAACGAGCTGGTTAGGTCTTGGCTTATTCACTGTTGGATGTCAACAAAACACTTTCTCATTTCATCAAGGGCAATTCAGAAACAGCTATGGGGTATTTTGGCTCCACAGTCCTAGGGAAGAAGCTGGTCTTTTGTTTCCTTCCTGAGTTTTTCAAACATATCAGAATTCCTGTATATTCAAGCTGCATGAAAGTGAGCATTTTAATACTCTTAGAATGATGAGACAATCATCCAGCACTGACTTGAGTGTACCATCAGCTTAAATTCTTTACATCTCTTCTGTAGAATATAGCCTCTTTAGGCTTTAAGGTATCTAATAACACTGTAGGATTCTTCTTTTTTAAAAAAAGAAAATAAAAGAAAATAAGTAGTACTTGCATTGTGCATGGTATTAGTTATTGGCTGTTTCTTTCTTCAGCACAAACTTTTGATAAATAGTCTCTTACTAAGTATATTCCTCTGCAAGCAGGCAGCTCACCTCAGTGATGTTGCTTCAGGAACCCAATATTAAACCACAGAATTCACTACACCTGACTTGAAATGTCAGGTTTTTTGAAACCTGGATTAAAGTCACCTTACTGCAAGACATTGGTCTTGGTTTCTCTAGCTATGAGGCTCCTTGGTAACATAGTTCAGATGGGTATCTGTTTTCCTCTATTGTTCTGCAGTTGCAAGCATGTTTGACCTGCCATTTCAGAACACCACATAAAAGAAATACAGCCATGATTTCTGGAAAAAGATCAGAGTGTTTTCTAGACATCTGTGGGAGAGCAGGACCACCAGTAACAAAAAGCAAATTCCTAGACTAATCTGAAGTGGAAAGCATGTTCCTTTATACCCTTCTCCCCAGCCTGAAGGGCAGCTACAAGTTACTCACCTAATTCTAGTTTCATTCTCATGAAATCAATTCTGGTTTGGCAGGCTGACAATTGACTTTTAGCATAATGTGATTTAGAAGGACAATTATTATTTAGTGCAAAATGGCTGTAACATTTCCAGTGCTGCTAAGAAAACAATAGTGCCACTTCTTTTCTCTCTCTTTACTAACCACAGACCAGTCAGTCTCCATTGGTTTTCTATGTGGTAAAATTCTCCTGAGCTTTGGAAAGGCATGTGTCAGAACACACATGCAGCCCATCACAGATCCCTGCATAGCATGCACTGAAAGCACATCAGGACAAGGACAATAACTCTTGGCTCAGCACCCACTGTTGCTGCACAGTTGACAAAGCATTGCAAAAGCAGCGCCCTTGTGGAACTGGAAAACTTTGGCTCACGTACCCCAGAACAGATATCAACAACAGCTTGGGGCACCTCTGCTTCCTGGGAAATGTTTCTTCTAGACGTGCCCCTTCATACAGGAGCAAACTGGAACATATGACTGGTATGAGAGGGCAGGAAAGGACATGGATTTTGTCTCTACAAATGGTAATCAAAATGGAGAAGTCCCTTTGATTTCAGGAAGCATACTTTGTGGAAGTTGTAGTCTACAAAGGAAGGCAATTCATGCACATACCAATATACAGAATTTGGATTTATTTTATCCCTTTTCTGGTATTTGTTATGCTTTTAACATTGCCTTGCAAATATGTCTAAAAGCCTAAGGCTGCCCACAAGTCCTTCCAGCTGGTTAAGACACTTTGCAACAGTACATCCTTTTGCAACACTACTCATGATCTAGTTTCATAGCTCCAAGGCACAAGTGTGGGCTCTCACAATCAGACTTAGGCTCTTAAATGACAAGTTGGGTATGGGCACCATATTCCCTGGTAAAGAATAATTTGACAGGAAGCAATGGTATAATCTGTCATGAATTATCTCATGTGTTATCAACCACAAGGAGGCAGGATGACACCGTTTATGTGAGCAAGGAGAACTTCACAGAGAGTTTTGCACCCATTCCTGAAGGGAATCCCTTGGGAATCAGTGAAGATAAATGCTGTGTTGTCAGTTAAACTGCTAGATGTAGTATTTAAGATTCTTAAAATGTGTTTGAATTAGGAGATTCAAGTACTTCAATAGAACATCAAAAAGAAAGGAGAAAAAAAATCTTCTCTCTGTAGTCTTGCACCTGAACACTACTTGAAATACCACTCAGGAGAGCAGTCTATGGGTTCTTCCTCCCAAAGGGTCTTCAGACGCTGGGTCCAGGCAGTCAGCATCTCCTTCCTCTTCTCCTCAGAGACATTCTCTGGAGCATAACAGATGTGAGGTTCAAGGACTCTGACACCACAGAAGTGCATGATTCCATGCTGGATGCAAAGCAAAGAAAGAAATGCCTCAGGAAATATTGCCTCTTTTACTTTCATTTGAAGAACATGGAAGTTTCAAATCTGTTCTGTTTCTCTGACCCAACACCAGTCAGGTTCTCTAAATCTGTGCATTTATCAGGAGAAGGGAAGAAAATTGCTGTTAAACACACAGAACTGCCTTCTTTGGATGCTCTATGTTGCTCAGTTTGCAAGGATAAGAGACAGTCATGGAGTGGTTTGAACCTTCTCAGATTTTTCCTGAACTGCAGTGTGTTTCACATCTACTTCCATACTGGTTTCTTGGATTTTTCTTTTGTTTTGGTTTGGTTTTAAGCTTTTGCCTCTGGCTTAGCCATATGATCCTGCATGAAGGCTAGTGCCTGTAGAAATTCAGCTTGCCACTTTCCCTCTGTGTATTTCTGATTTTAGAGATGTGTTTCATGTTTTTGTCACATTTACTTGTGAGCTGTGCATCTGGACAGCTCCTCAGGGGTAAGGGCCTGGTAACCACAGTGGGGAGGAGACCATGCAACTTCCATGAATTGGGTAACCACAGGGAGCAGAAATCCTGTATGCTAGAGCTAAAGGAAATCCTGTAACACCAGAGACGCTGGAAAAGCTGGCAGCAGAAACTTTCCCCAGATGGCAAGCTGAAGGAAGGGGGACAAAACAACTTTAAAACTCTATGGGCTTTTGAAGTAATCTCAAGATTTTAGAGCCCAGTTTATAACTTGCACATGCTTGGAGCAGGCAACTCAATTATTTCTTATTATGTTTTGTATAAGATAATCAATTAAAAATTGTTTATAAATAGCTGGAATAGTAAAAATTAAACCAAACAGTAACCAAATATTCATATATTTTACCTGCATAGGCCATAGGAGATAGCGAATATCACCTCTGGTTGCATACTTCTCTTTGCTTCCTCCCGTGGTGAAAGAAAACAAAGATAATTTGTCCTAGAATTAGGAAAGTGGTGCTTGAGTTAGACATGTTTAAAGAAGAGTGGCTGAATAGCTCAAAAGATATTTGAGGGAACCTGAATAACATGAATTTCTAGAGGAGGGGGTGTCCTCTTCCTTCCCAGATGTTTCAAGGATTAGCAGTTCTGAGGCAAAGACTGATGTCATACAATTACATCAATGGACTGAGTGTCTGGACTTTAGGTAGAAATGGGTTAAAAAGAAAACAAATTATGTTTGATACCCTTGTGTGAAGGAGGGCTGATCCTTTTTCTTCCTTATGCAACATTTGAAAAATTGTGGCTGGAGAGCCCTCTGTTACTGTGAACATCTTTATTCCTGTCCTCTCTGATGGCAGAAACTTTTTGCTAAAGTCCCCATTCAAACTTGGGCTTGCTTAACCACCATGTTTCTTCTGCTCCTGTGACTATGGTATTAGCCATGTGCTCAGCTTCTCACATCTCAGTTTTAGCTTCTGTAATCGAACTAACATTTTTCCAGTGCAGTATTCTAAATGTCTTGAGCCTGTCCACATGCAGGTGTGATCATTGGTGATTATGCCTATTTATGTCAGCGAGGCAGCTGTTTCTGATATTTAAAGAAACTTAAATGTTTGAAATTGTTAAGAGCATCAGAACTAAAAGAGATTAATGTGCAGTAAAAGAATGGTGGGAAGACTGCAGTTATAGGAAATGGATTAAATTAAACTGTCTGAAAGCTGTATGTTACCACAGTGCACGCTAATACTCCTAATAAATGATAAAGCCCACATAGTAGACCAATAAAGATCTCTAGGAGATCTTGTAAAACTTTGGGAAATGCTGCAGTCTCCTTATTTTCTTCCCTCCGGACAGTGTGAACAACCCAGAAAATCACTCAGCATGTTACCAAATCATTATTTCAGAGCAGTGTAAAGTGAGAGATTGAACAACTGCAATGGAAAAGAAAGATCAAGGCCCCATAGAACATGGTGCAAGCCTTGACTTTAATACAACAATTCCAAAAATATACCTGAAGCAAACCACCATCATAAGCCTTTGACAAATCGTAAGCAAAGCCTTGGACCAAGACTCTGTCCATCCAGCCCTTCAGGATTGCAGGCATGTTGAACCAAAACAAGGGAAACTAGACAAAGAGAAAATTACGTGGTCAGCACAGAGAGTCTGGGCCACCCTTAGGCACAGTCTACAGGACAATCCCCTCCTCTGAACCTGCTCAGATCCTGTATGTGCCTTCTTCCAGCTCTCTGTCAGGACAGGCAGTAACTGTGCCTGGCAAAAGGAGCTGAAGTGCTTTCTGTTTGTAGTTACCTCAGGGCCAGACCTGAGCATCTACAGCACACCAATACTGTGGTGCATGCCAGGGCTTCCATCCTGATTCAAGATAGAATAGGATGAAGTAGGAAGGTGCCATTTAATTCAAATATAAGACTGTACAGAATCATGTCTCCTATGGCTGAAATGCAAAATAATCTAGTATGTTATCAGCAGGATTGACACCTGGTGATCAGTTCTGATCTCACAGCGTGCTGACAAATGCCAGGGGATCATGATCAAAGAAACCAGCTGACATCCTGACCCCAAATCCCTCTACTGAGAAGAAAAAGACTTCTTTAACAGTTGGACCCATGGTTTCTAGATCTTCCAGTTAGCCCATGGGAGTGCATCCTATCATGTCTTCACGGCATAATCTGGACTGCTTTATGAGCTCCTATACTAGGCTGCATCACCATCCCTAAACCTTTGTACACACTGCACACAGAGGAAGGAATTCTATAAACATATAACCACATGTGGCTTAACACAAGGTGAAAGCAAAGTAGAAACTGAGCAACCACCACAGTCACTAGAACTGGTGAGTTTAGTTTACAGCAAATTTTGAATTCCTTTATGATGTCCTTTAGAGGCTTTTTAATTTTTTATTTTTTTTTCTGCATAAGAACACAATCAACTCTTCATAGCATTCTGCAGATGGAAAGTAGAAGGCAACTGATTCCTTCAGGGCATGTCTTACTGTTCTTATCTGGGAAGTAATAGTGTGAAAATGACAATGACTTACAGTGAAATGCTTAATTGAGATATGGCCCCACCCTAAACTTAATCTAACTTTGGACAGAGGAATGTATATACAGATGTCTAAGGACAGCAGGATCACAAAGAAATATAAGGCTCCTATTTCCTTTCACGGTACTTTTCTAGACACTAGGGACAGAGATGGGCTGAAAGAATCCCTTAGCAATTGCCAGTAGTGCTTGTGCTACTCTACTAAATGAGAACAGCCTGCTTGGGAAAGCCCAATTCCCTGACTTTGCTGGCTCCTTGCCCAGAAAATAACCCTTGCTCTGCTTTCTGCCAGCCTGCCTGATATCCATGGTCACATAAGTCTTTGTGCATCCAGACAGGAAGTTTGGCCCAGGGATGGGGAGTTCCTGGGGCTGCTGTTGTTTCCACCTGCATCACTGTGCTACTCAGTTACTGGATGTGCTGTGATGATGACCCAGGTAATTGTACTACTGATCTATAGTCCTTACTGTACCATTACCTAGACATGAACATCACAACTGAATCGTGTTTAAAATAATGACCTGGAAAATCAGCAGGTCTGCTTCCTGCACCTTCTTCTGCTCTTCAACCACGTCTTTGGACAAACCTCCTCTCTTGTAAGCTTCCCAGGTTTCCACACCATAATTGAATGCTTCTGAGTTGTGCAGGCGACCTGTGGGTAGAAGTGAACAGTGATTCCTTGTCCCATGCCCAGTACCAGTGCCAGGTAAGAGCTGAATGCAGGTTGCCATTCACAGTTCTCAACTGGGTTACTGCTTTCCGTTTTTTCTGCTTTCTTGTCTTTGCTGGATATTCAGCATCATCACAGCTGATGGTGACTTCCTTTTGAAATGGAGAGGAATGTAGAATCTCAGAGCTCTAAAGCCTTCCTGTAGCAACAGGGGAAGTGCAATGTGAGGAGATAAGCTTGCCTCAGGACTCTGGGGATGCAGGTGGAAGATTTAAGAGAATGTTGTTAATTGATCTGTCTCTGCTTTAGGTTTTGCTGAGGCCATCATGCACCTGTAAGCACTATGGAGCTGCTTTCCAGCCTCTGTAACTGGGAAATTCACCAAGGCATGGGGAACCAGTATTGGCCAGTTCTACTGATCCCACTAGCAGATTATCTGTGTCTAGCAGAAGACAGGGGCAGTTGTAGCCTTGTGAACAACACTGTCCCAGTAAGTCCCAGAATGGTATCTGAGGCATTTCCTCCCCATGAGAAATGGACTTTAGAGATGGATTATGGACACGTGCTAATGTTTGTTTTTGCTGTCAGTAATCTCACTGTAATCCAAAATTCATGTTCAGGAGTGGACTTTTAGAAATGCAGGTATCTGGTTATGGATAAGTTTCTTATTAGTGAAATAAGTTTCTTATTAATCTCTGGATTATCTGAGGGCTGGAACAGCTTTCCTATCAAGACAAACGGAGAGTTCTGCATGTTCAGCATGGGGAAGATTTCAGGGAGACTTTTTTCAGCCTTCTGACACCTGACAGGAGGGTTTACAAGTCACTGGTTTTTGAAAAAGGTGTGTTTTGATTGGTCTCACCAACAATGTCATTTCTTGTTGCTCTGGGTTCAAACTGCATGGCGTATAAATCTGACACGGTGACATTGCAGCCCTGCTTGGTCAGTTCTTCCACAGCAATCTTCAACAACGATCCATTGAAGGACTTGGGCTCTTGATGTGCATAGACTATCAGGACCTTTTTCCCTGGAGGCACAAAGAAAACCAGGAGACCATTTGGAATCTAGGAGGCAGATGCAGAACAGTTTGTAAACTCGGGGCTTGTTCCTTGCTCTTTCTGTAGTGTCTTTTCGCAAGGGCACAAAACCAGTGAAAGCAGAGTGGCAGTGGCAGCGTTTTGCTCCTGCTCAGCAGCAGTGAGTGACATCTGAGGCACTGATTGCTGCATGTGCCCTGCCCAGCAGTTCTGTGCTACACTGGGCTTTCTTTCCTAGCTGGAACTCAGTGGACAGAGGGGGTGCTGCTCAGCACTGCCCTACATCAAGAAAACACTCCCTCTCCTATTGACTCAACAGGAAGTAGGAAATATTTTTTTGCGGTAGCAGTTGTTTATAAATAACCAGAGAACAAAATTTACAGGGATTCTTGAAAATGGCAGGGTATGCAAAACATACAGCTCCTGGTTGCCACGACAAAAATTCAGGCATTATCTGAGGTCACTTGGTTTGGAACACTGCTTCAGCCCACAGCAGCACCTGCTGAATGACAGGCAAGTTTACAGTGTCAGGAATAACTAGTAGAAGCCAAGCTGAGTATTTGATGAAACAACAGCTCATTTGTAACCTAAATTATATGGGCTAATAATTTCACCAGGGTGCACAGTGTCCATGAAACAAGAGCTATGCTAAAAAGACTCTTAAAACTTGAGGGTCAAATACTATCATAATTTCAACATGTGTACAAACTGTTTAAACACCTGTATATATGTTATTCTGGAATATAAAAAGCAGTTGCCTCTTTGGTGTTTCTGCCAGCTCCTAGTGAACAGGGAGCTCTAAGAAGTGCCTGGAGATGGACAAGCTTCCCATGGTGCTCAATTTGATTCTGCAAAGCTGTCGGATTGTTTCACTTTTGATAGAGCTGAAAGCACTTGGGCAGAGTTTTTAGAGAGACTGGAGTTTTCCAAGGCGTCACTTACTGAGGTAAATTCAGTCGTTTGGAAAAGTAAGACCTCAGTGTCCCAACTAAACCCAGCAGAGGCCCCATCCCTGAGGTGCCCAGCGCCCAGGCCTGGAGCGAGCAGCGTTTTCAGCGCATTTGTTCTTACCTGCCATTGTTGGGGAGCGCTGGGGAGCGTCTCTCTTGTTAATCTGGTACTGCCTGAGAGCTCAAGGGAGAGATTTTCTGGTGAGAAACATCAGGGACAGGTGCGAGGAGAATCTCTCTGTGTGCCGCTCCCGGTCCCGTGCTGCCCTCTGGAAGTGGGTCCAGAACGGCTCCAGCGCCAGCCCGGCTGCCCTTACCTGCTCCTCGGGGTCCGGAGCACACCTGCGGCGGGGCTGGGAGCGGCCCTTCACTGAAAATCACAGAATATCCTGAGCTGGAACGGACCCATAAAGGATCATCGAGTCCAGCTCTTGCCGGCGGCCCGCCCCGAGCCCGGGGCAGCGCGGGGCGGGATCGGGATCGGCGCCGCCCGCAGCCGCGGCTCCGGCTTATTTTCCCTCTGCGTCTCTTTCCATTTCATAGCCCCCAGCTGTGGTTCTTGTACTGCCAGTGACAGTGAAGGGTCAGTCCGTGCTCTTCCCCCCTGTCCACTGGTGATTTTGTGGACTTGCAGCGTGTGCCGACTGAACCATATCTTTCCCGGACTGTTTTTCTGGGACCTGTGTTTAGAAGTTGCACTGCACTTTCAATGCTTCTTAGTGCTCTTCTCCACCCCTTTCCAGTTTTACTGTATCGTTTCTTGAAGGGAGGGAACCAGTTCTACACATAGTTTTCACACTGTGGACATGCCTTGGATATACCCAGTAGTCTGATGTTTTTCTGCTCTGTGGTCCCAAGAATTCCTGACGTAAAATTTGTGCTTATTTGACTGCTATGAAGTGTTGAACTGATGACTGTGTGGAATTATCTGCCATAATTAGAAGACTTTACTCCTGTGTGGTGATAGTCAGCTCAAAGCCCTTTATTTTGAAAGTGAGGCCAGTCTGGTTGGTTTGTCTCCCATAAGTATCTCTTAAGGTTCACAGAGATTAAAAATAATTTTCACTTGTCTAACCTCCTAAGCAGCATTCAGAACACTGTGCTTGTCTTAGTTCTCACAGAGATTAGAAATAAACCTTCTGCTCTATGTATGACTTACCTATTAGAGGAATTTGGCACAGGTTTGTAGCTTAAATACTATTCTTCAGATATATTATAGGTACACTTCCTTACTGATATCTAAAATACTTTTCCTCTCGATTTGTAGCCCCAAGTCCTCTAAAGAAGATTAATAACTTTTATTCTCTAAAAATCTAATCAAGAAACTTGAAGAAACTTGATTTTCTATTGATTTTCTTGGGGGGCAGGCAATGGACACATGAGGAGGATTGAAAATACATAAATACTTTTTTTTCCCCCTTCTGCTTATTAGTCCACTTATTTAGAAAGTTCACGAGCTGGGTTTAATTCTGTCTTCAGTTTGAAGGAAACCAAACACATGTTCTCAAAGAATGGCCTCCACATCAAATTGCAAGTTGTTTATTCTGGAGTGAGTATATCATCAGTTCTTGTTGAAGCTGTTTCACTGCAGAAAAAGAATTAATGTTTTGGTGAAGGAAAAGAGAAAGCAGGCATCATTTTGTTACGTAGGCACTGGGATGACCTTGGAACAGGAAAGCTCCAATTTTTATGTCAAGAATTGCTGAAATTTTAACATGCAACAGCAGCTGGGTGCTGTACTGACCCACTGCAGAAGGTGAGGGTAACCTTTTATTGTTAAAATATCCCCTGGGGAGGATTAGAGGGAAACAACACTGAATGATCAGTAAATAAATGCTTCCTGATGTCCATCTGCCCTGATGCAGCTTTGAACCATTCCCACTGTCGTTGGATCCAGGAGAGGAGAGCTCAGCACTTCCCTCTAAACCACTCTTCAACAATGAACTGAGTCATAAACACAATCAAAGCCATTGCAGATACCACTGTAGAGTACAAACACATGCAGCACTTAGGTTATTGATTTCTTCAGCAATTGAACTAGATGAAAGTTTTCCCCTCCCACTTTATCAGATGACACAGCACACAATGTTGTGATGCCCAATAGCTGTTGTAAAAATTCGTGTGGAAATGATAATATCATGTTTGTGCATACATGTGTGCATTTTCTTCATACAAATTACATTCTGTGGGTTAGAGTGCAAGGGAGGGTCACCTATCTTAGAAAAGAAATTAATGAGAATAAATGAAATATAATAACATATAACCACGCAGGAACTACTTTAACTATTCTTAACTCTTTTCCTAGGATTGATACGAAGTTCATTGTATGCATTGTTCCATCTCTGGAGTAGTACATCAAGGTTTTAGGATGCAGTGTTTCTAAAGGATATTTATTGTGCCCTCTAGCGCCAAGTGCGAGGGTTTACCTTTACAGCAGAAGCGAAGCCCCCACCAATGACGAGCATTTAATCCCTAATGCAAATTTTGCCCCAGACAAAACGTTTTAAGAATCTTTGTTGTCAGTGATACTAAACAACAAGGAAAAAACGATGCTAACAAACTGTTAGTATGAGAAAAATCCTGTTTAAGATTAGTTTTCTGGGACTTTTGCAGCAAACACAGCCACTGGAGGAACAGTTCTAAGCAGTGAGTTACTGAATGCATGATTTTGCACTGAAAAGGAAGAAAGAGGGAGAAAGTGAGAAACAAAATCCAACGGAAAATAGTTCTTTACCCCCATACGTGTCACAATAACACCGTAGCTTCATGGGCTTGTTTTGTCATGGAATAAAGATGACAGTCACTCTTGTATTGATCTTTCTCCTTAGAGTAGAAAATTGATGGGCTTGTGCAACAGGAAGGAAGGAAGGAAGGAAGCAGGAGGACTGTGTGACTAGCAGCCTCTCACTGTGACCTGTTTTGTTCTCAGCCTGTCAGTATGGTAATGAGTAACAGAAATTGAAAATGTTAACCTCTGGGGTTAACAAGTTGGTAATACAGTCTCTAAATCAAAAGCAAACCAGGAACAGGGATGGTGTCCCAGAAAACATCTCTTCTCAATTGCTTAGCTTCTATTTAAACTTTTTGATGTTAAATATTTAACACTGGGAAAATATAGAAATGAAATCTATATCTAAGGCTTTTATCTCTTTGAAAATGAATTGCAGCTTCTGCTAGCAGATTTTTGCCAGGGAAGAGCACTAGTAAGTCAGAATCAAATAGTTCAGTCAAATACAAATTTGCTACTTCCAAAATTTTAATCCCTTCTGTAATTTTTGACTGAGGAGTCTGGTCTGAGTTGCTCTTTTGAAGATAGGCTAAAGTTGCAAATCTGACTATGAATTCAGTCTTTGTCTGTAAAGCACAGCATATCTAGGATTTGTCTTTGCATCTGAATAATGAGAATCTTTGCTAAGTGTGACTGTCTTTCTTTGCCTCATTTGTGATAGCAAAAGGCAATAGGAAGTGTTTGCACTCTCCCTCAACTACTTCCCAAAGGAATTTTTACAGGTTCCTCTTACATGCCAGAGTACCAGTCTGAAACATCTGCTGACAGGTCACTCTGTGCACCTGCAAACCACATGGGGAGAAAAGCCAGGGAAAATGAAGAGGGTTTTTTATGGGATGTACCCCATGGTAGTAACTTGGTGATTGCTTTCCAGTTACTGTCCAGCCTTTCATTAACTTGGAATCAAGCTATGATATGGAATCAAGTCCTGTACAGGAATACACCATCCCCTGAGCTGAGCACTAGCCATCCTGGTAAGAGAGTCATCAAAAGAAAATTGTTTTAACACACTGTGTCCTGTCCAGGCTCAAGATTAACAACCTGGCATTGGAAATAGTGAGCAGCTCAGTGACAATTTGCTTCAAAACAAATCCAGCTACCTAGCCAGAGCTCGAAAGAATAACGTTATGCAGAGGACATAATTCTGGAGGGAGGTTCCTCGGAATTTCCGCTAAAATCAGACTCTCTAAGGCTTCAATAGGAGCAAAACAACGTTTTATTTTCTTTAATGCCCTGACACCACCTAATTGAGCGTTCTGTGAGCGACAGAATAGTCAGGACGGTGCTTGCTCTGCCGAAGTCCAGCTGGGGGTGCTGGAGCGCCGAGAACGGCGCAGCGAAATCCTTTAAACTCCTTGTGCCGAGCAGAGCAGCAGATCCATCCCCATACCAATGTGTTTTCTCCCTTGGGCGGGTAGTTGCAAAGCAAATAGGAAATTAATAAAATTCGTTTTTGTGTTTGCCAGGTGTGGCTCTGCTGAGCAGCTATTTGGATACTTCCACTATTTTTCTTGGTCTATTTTATATGTCAGATAAAGAATTTAGGTATCTTGGGTTTCACCTGTACATTTGGCAGTTTACTCAAAGAACAGATATTTTCATCATAGTACTTTGTACAAAGGAAGACTAATGATTTATGTTTGATGGATAGGCAAACTGATGCTTAGAGACTAAGGCAGACTTGACAGAAAGACAGAGCCAGCTTCCAATATGCCTATGGGCAAGAGTTCAGCCATTTAAACTGTGTGTTGTCCAATTTGCTATGCTCAAAATCCACCTGGAGAAAACTTTCTGACTTAGAATTTGACCTGGAATTTTATAGGCAATGACTGTGTAGCGTGAAGCACAGGGGAAATCCCTGGAGCCATTGCTGGGATCCAGACTCCTCTGTGCACTACCAGGGCCAGCAGCAGGGCACAGACATGCTGTGCAAGAGCTGCTGCTGCCTCAGCTCTCTTCTGCAGAACGGAGGTGCCTTGACTTCCCCTTGCCCTCATCTCCTGCTGTTCTACAGTTTCATGGACCTTGGTGGCTGAGGCGCTCTGACGTGTGAAACCTGTGATAAAATTATCTCTAGGGAGACAGAGTTTCAATTCCAGTCTTAATCATTGGGCTGTATCATAGAAAGGGAAAAATAAAATAATCAGCACGTGCACACTTGGGAAAAGATATGTGCCAACTTCTCTGTGGGAGTGGAGGCCTGTTGGTAGCTGCTCCCTTGGGATGTACCAAACTGGGTGGGAAAGCAGATGATGCAAGACATATTCCTGATATTACTTGCTTTTGCATTACTGTTGGCTAGCTGCGGATAATCTGTCTTTCTGTGGCCCTGTGGCTCCCGAAGCCTGTTTGCCGGGATGTCTGTGTTGGCTCTTCTCTCTCTGTCAGTGGACCCCATGCAGGCTGCAGCCAGCAAAGGGGCTGTCCTGGAGAGTAGCTGGGGTTTGGTTGGTGCCCCCCTGGAATACGACTGCTTGCATCCCAATCTCGCTGCCAGGGGCTGCTCATGGGCTGCGATTCTCTGCGATAAACACTAGGTTTATAACATTAATATACAATGTAAGCCTTTGCACAGGTGGAGTGTTATTATATCTGACAGCTACTCCCGCCCTCTCATCATCCGTGTCATCCGAGGTGTGAAAGGGTGATCTTCACAGAAATGTAACCAGTACCCATATATGCATTCTCCCCATGTCGAGAAAGGAAGAGGGTGTTCCCACGTAAGGTGATCTTCCAGTTCAGTGCAGAACCAACTTGGTAAGTTGTCCTGAAGTATAGAATGTTACAGTTTTACAGAATGACCAATACAAGGTTTTGGCAATCTACTGAGTGGAGGTTAGAGCAATGCAAAATTACATATTCATACAAGTTATTGTTAATTCAATTACTTACTTGTGCTTAGTGTTTTGGGAATTCTGGTTTGAGAAATATTACATTTGTCACTGTAATATGGACTAAAATTCACACAACTCAGTGTGCCCCATTACTTTAGATTGCTTCTAGCTTGGTCTGCATGAAAGAATTGGCAAAGACTTGAGTATGGCTAAGAAAGGTCTGTCCCAGGCATTAGTCTAAGGAGCATTAGTCATACAGCTCTATGCATACTTCTCTTTTTTTTCATGTTTCTGTGGGGTATCCCCATTTGCTCCCAGACCTCCTACGCAAAAGGCACAAGCACAAAGTTACTTCCCTGCAGCACCCTAACTAGTAGTACAGATCTACCACTGCTGTCACAGAGGCCTCACATTTGAGAATTACTTCCTTGCCATACATTTGTGCTGCCAGCCTCTTCCCCTCCCCCTTTCTTCGTTGCTACCTGCAGTACTGCAAACCCCAAGAGCAATGAGCAGAGCTGAGAAATTCCCCAAACTCAGTTATCTGTGCAGCTACTCAGCATGACTCTCACGGCACTCAACCTGTGCATTGCTTCCCTCGTTGGGTTTTTTGACCTTTTCTGTGGCCTATTGTCATCTAGCATCCTGTGTTCACACCACCTCAAAAGCCAAAATAGTTTGTTCTGGGATTAATTTCTGTGGTTCAGGGGCTTGACCTGACAAGTAATATAGCAGCAGTCAAAGCTTACAGCAAAACCCCAAGTAGAAAATTGAGAGAGATATAAGTTCCTTTCCCTCTCCTATCTCTGCAAACTTAAATGCTCAACCTAAAGGATTCTCTATAATTTTTTTTTGATAAAGAGACATCATAGCATTTTTTTCTCCCTTTTAATTGCTCTGTCACATAACAGAATCCCTCACTATTGCAGCTTTACTTTGTGGGAAGATAGCACAGCAAGGTATGTGCAATTTCTTCCCCCTCTCCAAATACTGCGATAATAGCACAATTGTTCCTGGAAAAGTGTGCATTAATGTTTGTGATAGTGAATGCACAAATATGAAAAAACATTGTGTTTTATAGGTAGGACAGTCGGGGGACTATGTGCAAGTCTGGGAAGTAAGAACAACTAATTTCTTCCACTGACAATCTCCTTGGCCATGGGAAAGTTGTATGGACACCTATTTTGAACAGTCATCCACTGAAATTAATTTATCTTGATTTTTGGATACCTATCTTGAAACAGATGGGGTGCGAGCACCGAAGGACCACTTAGCCCCTGTCTCAGCATATTCCTTAGAGAACCCTTGGCAATAGGCACTCATGAGAGCAAGCTCAGGGTGAGCATTCAGAAACAAAAAGCTACTTTTGAAAGAAGGACTTTAAGGTTAAGGTTATGAAAATTCTGGTTATCATGGATGCTTATTTGAAAAGGTCGGCTAGAGCCCAGGATGAGTGTTCCAGGAGAGTGAGGGGAAGAAGAGCATCTTCCCTGCTGCTGCTGTTTCTTTGGGGAATCACAGTCCACAAGTGATATGAAGGCTGACAGCATTCCACCCTGCTGCTTGACAAGGGGCCAAGGGTGACGAAGTTTGGATGCACTCTGCTCAAGAATATCTTTGCTATAACAGAATGTTACCCTGCAGCAGAGCTGTAAATTGTGATGGTGGTTTAGAGCTGATCTTAGGAGGCCTTGCTGACACGTAATAGGGTTATCTCTTCAACCAAGGTTATTTTAACTGTAAGAAAGGATATGAAAAAATAGACAGAAATATGAGAGAAATGGGAACAAGAGCATGCACTACATGTTTATGGACAGTGTAAATGAGTCATGGAATTGAGTTAAAAAAAATATTAAGGTACTATAAACCTCTGTGGATAACTAGTCATCTGCTTTGTTAGTGATATAATAGGATTTGACCAGGAACATTTAGTCTGGGACTAACAAAAACCAATTTCTTCCTTTTTATTTCCCTACCAAAATCTTTAACCAAGATGTACATACACGTTTGTCTCCTTCAAACGTGCCTGTTTCATGGCAGACTTCAAACTTCTTACTTCATCTGTTGCAGTACTGGCAGATTTGGATATAATTGAATACATAACCTGATGACACTTGAATTTCTCTGAGCATTGCTCTAACAATATCATAGAACAAACACAGAGCTGCTTGCATAACCTTGTAGGTGTCAGTGGTTTTGCTGCAGGAACATTTAGTCAAACCATTCTCCCCAGCAATATGTTCTGAAGCACAGTGGTGTTTTCAGACCTGCTGGAAATATGCCAGGCTTCTGCTGTGCCTTCCTTGTGCTGGGACATGACTTGGAGTAAGGCTGTGTTGAATATATTGCCTGCAGAGTTCACTAATTGTAATGGTTTCATCCCTTATGATGTAGTAGCGACTAATTTCTTTATTTGCATGGACATGGCATGTAGTGCTCCTAAAGCTCTTCTTATGGTTTCTGATGAGGGCTAATACTTGACTTTCTAATGCCCATGTCCTCTCCTTATGACATTGCTTCTGGAAAGTCTTGTTCTCAAAGAAAAATCTCAATTTAATTTTGATTGCCATATCTAACCTCCTTGCTTGACTTGCCACCCTGGAGCAGTACAAAACCTAAAATCATTCTTTCACTATGTTGAAAGGTCTCTAGAGAAGAATGACACTGTGATAGTTCTTTGTGTAGTATATAGCATCTATTATTTGCTTTCTCACTTCCTCAACACAATTGTGTTTTGGAAAACTGCCTGCTTAAAATCACATGCTGGGATTAATACAAAAGATTATGAAAATACCATTTGAAACAGATGTGGGACTGCATGCTTGTGTATGTCTCCAAGATCTGTGTGTGTGAGCACTTTGCTGACAATTTTTTTCTCCATACCATCTACTCAGCAGTTGTACCAAACAGTTGTTCTGTTAACCTTCCTCTAAACCCTCTGTGATCTCTTCTTGGGGTGGGGAGTCTGTGTGATGAGAAGGAAATGGCAGTGGTCTAGTCATATGTCTAGACTGCATCATTTTTTCCTGGCCCCCTGCAGAATTTACAGGTGAAGGCTGTGTAGATGAATAGTTTTAGGCTGAATGTGTGTTACACAACATACCAACCCCTCTGTGCTACAGGATGTGTTGTGTAAAGGGTGAGATGTCTCGAAGCCATCAGCATCTAAAAAATGCAGAAATCATGTTGCAGCAGTACTGCCGTGTGTTAGGGATGCTGCTCAGGAAGGTTTCCTCTGGCTTCCCCTAGAGTTAGAAAGACACATGCAGAGCCAAGGATTGAACTGCAGCTTGTGCAAGTTTGGGCTTTGGGCTTTAGAGATTAACTCTGTTTTTCCCCGGGCCCAGGACTGTGCAGTATCATGTTCCAAATCAAAATAATAATTTTGGTTTTTAAATGAAAAATGTGGGTGTGTAGAGAGAAATTACTGTGTGTAAGTGATGTCATGCAATGTGAAAGAAGAGAAAGTGAGCCTTTATTTCCTTCTGTACATGATTTTCCAAGTAGAGTAACCTTTGCTGCATTCAGAGACAGCACAGGACTAACAGGAAAACAGATGTCAGCATGAAAACCAAGAACAAATATTCTGTGAGATCCAGAATCAAAACTAAATAACTTGCATGAAAGTAAGACTGTGAGTCTTGGATGTAAATATTCACTACTGATAATAAATGAAATAATTGTTTCATCAGCAGAAGGGCTCATCCTAAACTGGGTACAAGTCCTTACTTAATATCTGTGGGGTACAAAGTTTAAGCATTCAGCTGAATCACCTCAGTATGTAATGTCAGCTTTTACTGTTTGATAGCCTGTGTTTATAAAGCCAACATATGCAGTCCAAGATGCCATTTCTGTTACCTGCATAAATATTTTTAGTTTTACTGGCAGTTTTTGATGTTGTAAGTACTTATATGGTTTAAGGGGGCCTGCATTAGCATTAATTAGAATAGCTAACAGTTACTGCAGACAGTCTAAGTACAGCTGCAATTATACACACCTCCTCTATAAAAGTGAAGCCAAAGGATTTTAACCCAGATTTTAATGAAGTTATATCTCTGTGTCTGTATTCTAAAACTCTACCTTGGAAATGAAGCCATATTCAGAAAAAGTCTCACATTTTTATCGCATATTTTTAATCCGAAAGACAGAAGGACGGGCTAAATTTCTTGGGATTTGAACTGCCACTGCTGCTAAATCTAAAAGGAACCTAGTGACAGGATTTCAGTGGATGTACCTCTGCAGTAGATGCATTTGTAGGATTTGATCAATGGAACACTGTGGTTTAATATTCCTAATAAATAATATTAAGACTCGTGGCAGTTGTCTCTATTAAAAAACGAACACACATCTCACAATCTGTGTCAGTCAACACTTTTCTGGAGGAGCTGTCATAGAGGAGTCGAGATCAGGTCTGTTCCATAGTGTCTTTTCCATGTAACTGCTGGGGTGGTGGGGAGATGGGGGAGGGGGGGAAGGCCCTCAGGATAAAGCTTTTCAAAGTACTTGCTTTAATACTGAATCCCATGAAAGAAAATCCTGTGTACTGAATTGATTGCATCAAACTGAAACCTGATTCTGTAGCTTCCCACTTAGAATGCTGTCTTGCAACGGCTCTTGCAGGAAGAGCTTGTGAAAAAGGAGAAGTTGTTTAAATTTCCTTCCTCCCCTTCCTTCTCTTCCCTTCCTTCCTTGGGCTTCTGTGGAGTTATCTAAATCCTGCTGAGTACTTTGGAATTTGTTTGGCTTTGTATTTGCCTTGCTGAGAGTTATGCTGAAGGACTCTGAAGAGAATAGACCTTGAGCTTACCTAGAAAATGCAACAAAAATGGTGGAGGCTGCATGAAGTGATGTAGAAACTGGTCCCAGTATAACAGTAGTGTGGTATCTTAGCACGTGTATTGTATAAGCTTTTGAAAAGGAAGTTGTGAGAGAAAACAAGGGGACCACATACATTATGAAATTACGTTATGAATAACAAAAGTACCATCAAGCCTGTGGTCCTCCCTTTCTCCAGGATCTGTTTGAGCCTTCATTTCCTTGTATCTGTATCCTGTGACTGAGCATTGTTTCATTTCCATGCCTGTTTAGAAAGCCTTTCTCTTTTTGGTGGCCCAGATTGTCTCACACATGAGTAGTGCCACAATGTTCCCTGTGGTGACTTGCCAATATGTTGGCCAGGAACAGCCCAGTGCCAGTACTAGACTAAGGATGTCAAGGCTGGGTAGAGGTAGATAAAAGTAGAAGAACTGGGAGATGAAATATGGTGGAGCTTAGGAAAGCCTTAAGACACTCCTGGGGCAACAGAAGAATGGTGGATGCAATTGCTGCTGTTTCCTTGATGGTTGCTGCCTCTCTGAGTATACCCATCCTTTCATCAGTCTCCTGCCTTGGTTTTCAGGGCTTTGAACAAGACAAAATTGGTCTTTGATATCCTTCCTGAAATACCCACTTTGATATTCTTCCTGAACCTTATGCATAATATTTTTTTCCTTTAATTCTTCAGAAATTGAGTGAAGCTGTACAGTTATGATTTTACTGTTCTTATACTCCCTACAAGTGCTCGCTGAGCCCAGCATGGTCCCAGCAATGGGATTCTATGTTGGGTTTTCCAACAGACAGGCAGTGAATTGACCACACTTATATTGTGATTTTAATCTAAATTCCTGGGAAAATGCCAAGATCCATGATTTCGCCTCAAAAATCTGAACAGGTACATCATGCTGTCTTGTATCGATATTACTGCCTTCTTGTTGTTCTATTGCTTCAGAAGAGAGAGCTTTGCTGGAATACAGAGGTATTTGCTGGTAACTGATCTTAAGTTTGCTCTCAAGCTTACAGAAGAGTGTGAAGTCTTGCTGCCTTGAAACATGAGCCTTCTGGGTTGGAATGGCTGAGTTCTGAGAAGAGCGGAGAAAAGCTAAAAAGCTTGTCTCTTAAGAAATTAGTCTGTGGTTTGAAGGAATTCTAGAATTCTAGGAGATAAACATGAGATGAAGCCTAAACCAAAACTCAAGTAATTTATTTTGAAACCAAATTAAGAAACCAAACAGATCCTAAAATCTCATTTTGTTCCTTTATTAAAGGATAACACTATCTTCTATTGATTTCTCTAAGTGTCCTTTAAAAAAAAAATTAAACCAGTATGATTTCCTCTTGATTTTTCTTGAGTTCAACTTGTTACTGTTACTAGGAGGAAGTCTGCTGCTGATGTTTTGCATGAAGTTATACTGTATTGCTGATATGTTACAATTTATACAAATTGAACTTCTGCCAATTCTACACTCACAATAGAAGCTGAATCTTGACGTCAGACAGGTGAGATATAGGACAGTGGTGTACTGATGGGCTGTCTTTGGTGGGTGATTTTTTTTTTAACACAAATGCAGTGTGCTAAGAAAATTTTAATTGAACTTTCTGTAATTAATTCAATTTAATGTCAAGGGTTGGATTTGTAGATGCTATTCTAGTCCCTTTCAGACCTATCTGGAAAATCAATCACTATTATAGAGAAGCTAGGGATTTCCCCATCAAGGGGAGTCCCCACTTGACAGCGGAGCAAATCTAGACCCACCTTTTGTTTAGAGACTTGTGAAAAATTTGCCCTCTGGCATATTGGCTCCAGGAAAATAATTATTCCTCCCAGTCTTCCTGTGCAGTTAGGGGACTGGGTATGTTACGTATGTTACAGAAGCCACCTCTTTGTGCCTTGTTGCTTCAGGTGTGTGCCATGCATAGTTTATTCGTACTCAAGTATCCACTGAGATAGTATGTAAGTTTAAAACTAGCACATCTCTCCAGCCACATAAATTTAGCTTCATTTTCTGTGACCTTCTTTTCCTTTTAGTCCCTACATATATGTGCATATGCCTGTACTTAGATGAAAAGCATGTACTCTCATATAGAATAAAAGTACAGGACAGAGTATAAGGCCTGTACAAAAGCACAGAATTATCTTTTTTTTCCCCCCAAAGTAGAATTATTTACTATTAGCAAATGCAGCAAAGATGAGGTAGCCATTTCCCCTAAGTTTATATAATACATATTTCCAAAAGGTCTAAAAGCTTGATACACTGACTGCATATAACGTTTTAAAAACTTGAACTGAAACCAATGCCTTTCTACTCGTTCTGTGACCTTGCATCTTTCATGCCTGCCTGGTGGACTCACAGATACTTTTTACAGAGAGGGTTTTTCCTTCATCTAGAACTGTAGTTCTTCAGTTTTTTATTTGTATGGTTTACATGGTTTCCTTTCTAAACAATTCCTTTTCCTGCCCCACATTATTAGAAAATTTAATTTCAAGGTTATCACTTGGGAGACTCATTAAGCACTGGTTTTTGAACTATTGCAAATATACAGTAAGGTCAATTAGTTACGTAAATTTAGGAGTTTCCTGGCCAGGTTGAAAGTAGTCATCTCACATTTTTAAAGTTCCATTCTTTACCAGGGATCTAACTGTTTGCCAAATGTAGAGGTAGATCAAAAATAATATTTAATATGCTGAATTATGGTATCCAGTTGACTAGAGAAGAAAGTTCTGAATGAAATTGCACTTCAGTTTTGTTTCAGGTTGACTTAAGTGGGAATCCATAACTCATGGTTTGAATTTTCCACCACACTGACTTTTACAACCAACATTTGCCAAAACTGCCAGAAGATCCCTGATGTGTTTTCACTCCTTCACAGGGCAGTAGAACAGGATATTTAGCTCATTGTTCCTGAAGGGAGGTTGCCTCCTATGCAGGTCCTGACCCTGTGCTTGATAACTCCAATGCAGATATGAATGAGATCCAAGGCTGTTCTATGGAATTGTTCATGAGCTGTTGGTTTCACTGTGAACTGTGCTCCCAAGCAAGAGGAACATATTCTACCAATGCTTTCTGGTAACCCACAGCACCCACATCCTCTGCAAGTGTGAGGCAATGGGTAACAAGGATGATAAAGGTGCTGTGTATGCTCCCTGCAGCTCACAGGTCATGATGAGGTTATTAATGATAGAAAACTCCTAAATGTTACTACTCAGCCCCCAATGCAGGGCAACCCTTCTTCCCCTCACCTGAACTTTTTCTCTGAAGATGACATTAAAGGTTGCAAACAGAATTTTATGCTTGTTTTAAGGTATCTGAATTACTCCATTGGCACAGTATTTGATATGTACTCTGGTGAAAAATAAATTGTTCTTGCATTAGGCTTGACAGATTGATGAAATAAGTTGTCCAGCACTCTTCAGAGGAAGTCTATGGCAAAATAACTTTGGATATCTTGCAAGTGCCACACATTTGAGATCATCTTTAATCATTTTGTGCTTTCCTCTAGGTTTTGAGAATGACAACAAAATGCATTGTTGTAAAGAGAAGTTTATCAGGGACCAGTCTACAAAGTGATGACAGCAAAGAAAATAGAAGTGGCCCTGCTGTGGAAGCTTTTGTTTTTATTCTGTGCAAGGAGGAATCTGCTTCTTGGTTAGTGTGTAGAAATTGTGTGATGTTTCTTGAAATAGCTGTCATTATCTGGTGCATTTTCTAATCTGAAGTGATTTGTGGCCCTGATAGAACAAGTAGATGAACTGATGTTTGTATCAATAGACAACAGTTTGTATGAAACTAGAGTGCTAATGGAATTTCTTTAGAAGATTTTTGCCTTGGGCATGAAGGAAAGGCATTAACATTATCACAAAGGTTTTGGAAAATGTAAGCTGCTTGGTTATCCCCATCTGTATCTGGTAGTTGGTCATCCTCTTCAGTATTTCAGGACAGCAAGAGACTGAATGTTCAGTGATACCTAAAGTGAGGCTAATTTTGGTTGGAAAAGACTGTGACTTGCTTTTCTCACAGGCTTGTTTTCCCAATGGTAGTTTTTGGGACTTTCCTTTCCTAGAAAGTTGTTCTCTGTGGCTTGCATCTCATCACAAACTTTCTCTCTTATCTGGCACTCTCAGGAGCTAAGCCAGTTTTCTGCCTCATCTCACTACTACCACTCAGAAGAATTTTCGGATCAAGGCAGAGCTGCACATACAGCTGTAAGGGGCCCTTTTTCTTAACTTAGGACAATACTGTACAGATTTTCCTCTCTTTTTTTTTGTGGTTACAAATGCTTTGCACTGACAGGTCCAGTGTGGCCATTTAGGGAAGTGGAGAAGGTGGCTGTTTCACCTGGTTTTGCATTTGAGTTAAAGTGGCAAAAAAACTGGCAGACCCTTCATTTGACACACAGCTACTAGTTTCCAGCAGTAAGAAACACGTCGTGGTTGGTGAAAGGAAGGTTCACCTGTCTGAAATCTCAAAATAAATCCTTGTTTGTTGGTGACAACTGGCAAATGTCTTCAGTAAGACATCATGAATGGGGAAGCAGAAGTCTCTGGGAATTTTCCCTTGGAACAGGGTGACTTGTAGAGGGGCAAACAGAGCAGCAGATGGTGGAGAAGATTCAAATCTTTTGAGGGGTTTTGGTATAGGGTCATTAGACTAGAAGCAGCTGCTGGTTTCACCCATAACTGTGCTGCACATGGCAAAGTTATTTGAAGATATAATGTAAGCATATTTGAATAAAACCATGCAGCATTTACTCTTGCCTTGGCATTTAAACTTGCTATGTAGCAGTTTGAAATAAATTATGTATGAAAGAGTGCTATGGCAACAGTAGGCTCAGGGTGCATGTCAGGCTAACTAAAAGGTGCATTCTGATGGCTCTTGCAGAACTTGACTTGGGTCTTTCACTGAGGTAAACCAAGGCATGGCTATTTGGCATGATCACCACCTGGATCTGGGGTGTTTTTTCACTGAGATTCTTTGGTGTGTTCAAATCCACAATGGAGCGAGACTCTAGGATAAGGACTACAAACAAATTACAGTTAAAAAGGCTTGACATGAGCACCTGCACATTGATCTCACTGCACTACTTAGTTGAAGAGTCTTATTTCTTTGCCATGGGTCTACATATTCCATTATATTGTTTGCTCACTGCTTATTTCATCAATCTGAAGAGGAAGAGTGTGTAATATAGACCTAAATTTCTCCAGGCAAGACTGGTGGGGGTAAAGTAATGTTCAGTCTCTAACTGATAGTAATTTTCCATTTTATTGTCTTTTATAAAAATAAAAATATTTCTTAGTACAAAATAGCAAAATAACTGTTTTACTCTGACCAGAATTTTTACCTTCTAGGATTTTTGGTTTAATGATTGATTAAAGTTCATTCTTTTTCTTTGGTAATGAAGTTACTATTAAAATATCTGTACATGCAAAAGAAGATAACATTAAGATGGAGTTACTGAGATTGATGCTCTTTA
The DNA here is from genome assembly GCF_963662255.1 of Cinclus cinclus. Classification (NCBI taxonomy): domain Eukaryota; kingdom Metazoa; phylum Chordata; class Aves; order Passeriformes; family Cinclidae; genus Cinclus; species Cinclus cinclus. Next base: position 68,775,729 of record NC_085046.1, read on the forward strand.
TTTTTAATTTATTTAGTTTTTGTATTCTTCACATAAAAGTCAGTCCCTGATTTAAACTGTGACAGGATATATTGACAGACACCCACAGGAAACTATTAATACAGATTGTTTTCCCCCTATGGCTCTTTCTCAGTCATGCCATCTTAAAATAGGGGGAGAAGGTAATAACTTTATATGGATTAGTATCTGTGGCATAAGGACCTAGTGAAAATTCTTCTTCTCAAGATGCAGTGTAGAGACAAGAAAGGAAGTGGGATATCAAGTTGGGAGCTTCAGGATCTGTTTCAGATACAGAATATTTAAGTTATTAATTTCAGTATTTTTCTGAATATTAATTTCATCACTGACACAAAAGAAAAGACAAAATTGGAATTATGGGTGAAAGAATTCATACTATGTAATGTATGTCCACTGAATTGCAGCTACAAAGTTTACTTTTCAAAGCAATAATCCAAAGAATATTTGTTACACTACTTCAGTGCAAACAAAAGATGTCGCTATCAGACACAAAAAGCACCGAGGTAATTAAAGCTCATTCTGAAACTATTCAGATCTTACCATTAAGCTTTAATAATGATTATTTTTAGTTTCTTTCTTTCTACAAAGGGAAACCACTGAAGACACTCTGTGAAACTACTTAATCTGAAAAAAACCCCAAAACCCCTACCCCAAATTCTGTTTTAAAATGTTCCTTTTTTGATAGGAATATTTATAGAAATGCTTCCAAATTCCTGTAAATGCCCCCACATTTCACACATCATACCATGTGAAGATGTTCTTGACCCCAGAGAAGATGCAGCTGAATCATTAAACCAAAATGAAAGAATGTGGAGAATAGAAAGTGTATGAATTGTGAGGACAGAACACAGTATAATGACGAACAAAAGGGGAAGTTTCAAAGTAGTAGATATTAGAGAAAAAATTACACCAAATGAAGAGATTTTCTTCTGCCCTCATCCATATTTCAGTGAGGTTAAACTAAATGCATTAGCACAATGTCTGGTGCAGCATGGATCTCAATTTGCATGATTCCACTGCTGTCATACTCCTATTGACTCTTCAGAACTAGGACTGGATTCATGTGTTGCAATCAGGCTAAGCAACAGGGCAGCATTTTTACAAAAGGAGCATCATTAACAACAAAGATGCATCTGCAGACACAGACAGACCCCTTCCAAGGTCAGTTGGATTGACCTATCCTGCCCTCTTGTTCTGAGTTAATTCCTCCAGAAATATCTTGTGCTGGATATGAAAGTTGTTACGTGGGCCAACTGTCCCTGTTCCAGTTTTCCTGAGAGTTTCATCTCTCCTCTCTGCTTTTCAAGTGTGATAGAGCAGAATGTGGTGCTCAGGTTTTCCTCAGCCTTTATTGAGATCGAGCTCCCGGAAGTCCAGGACATTTTTCTAAAACCAGTATTAGGTAGAATGCCATATCTGCATGCATGATCCTCTTTATCCTCGCTTCAATTTCTGATTAGGCATCCTCTACTGGACTATTGAGATTCTTATACTTATTTTTCAGTCTTTGCTTTTTGTGGCTTCCCACTCCCCCCCCTCCCCCCCCCCCGCCCTTCTTTCGGAAGGGTGAGCACAAGATTCAGGGAGAAGGTAGTTAATGGGAAAAAAATAATTGTCACTCTGTTAATCCCTTGGGAAATCTTTTCAATGCTCAGTACAACTGGAGACTTGCATTTATTTCTCTGTGAGCCCTGTTTCTTCTGGGGAACTTCCCCATTTAGGGGGAAATCCACATTCAGCCACAACTGGGGGAGTCCCAGGCAGCTGGACAAGAGGTGAGAGGGTGTAAAGGACCTAGAAATTCCATCAGAGAAACTAAGGCACCTCTGCAGCCAGTCTTCAGTGCACACCAGTAGATGTAACTGAACTTGGAAGACCTGTAGGCTTGAGTCCTTAGCCTACTAGGTGTCCCATGGTGAAACAAGCTGGTCATCTTGTTCCCACTCCCTGGAAATAATGAATTTAGAAAGTTGGTGAAAGCAAAAAGATGGGAACTTTTGCCTCATAAAGCAGTAGGGGAAATCTATGTGAACATGTTGAAGTTTCATCAGATGAAAGAAGAGGAGGCCTCTGATGTTTGCAGAATTAAAAATAAAGCTTAGGTATATGAGTTGGGATGCAGGAATTTCATGTACCAGATTGGGTCAAAGGACAGGAACCAGGCTCTGTAGCTCAGCTACTCGTTAATACATCTAGAAATCAAACCCATTCTTTCCATATTTATTTCCAGGACCAATTATTACTACAGATCACTGGGTCAAGATAACTGTGAACATTATCCCATGTTGTGTTTAGGGTGTAAATTTACATATGTTTGACTTCATTTAAGCAGTTTGTTCTGTGAGAACAACTCAGAAAAAGAAGTAATTTTCAACCTATCCGAACCAAAGGAAGTTTTTCTATTTCTTTCACAGGATCTTTAAACCAAAAAATAGTTTTCTAGCTGATTGATAATGGAAATGTTAGTGGTTTGAACTTACTATAGGTGAAGGACTAGAAACAGCACAGTGCTGTTTTTATCCTATCTTACAAAAACTATAAGGTAGATGGCAGCAGATGTATTAAGAAATAATTAAATGTTCATAAAAATGTTGATCAATTTTGGATCCTGTAAGAACTTCCCTGAAAGGTAAAGAGCACAAGTTTCTTTAATTTTCCCTACCTTGGCACCTCCTTAAATCGGGTATATCACTCAACAGAGTGTAGTGTTACATTAAATATATCATGCCATACAGCATTTAATGAAAGCAAAATCATTAAATTCAGAAAAAATCTGAAAGTCAAATTACTTCTGCTTCTTAAGAAGTTTGCATAATATGCAGAATTTCTCTTTCCTCAAGCTATTTCTATCATTGCCACCTTTTCCTAAATTTTTTACATATGTTTCTGTATAGTACAGTGGTTACATGGTATATTTATACATGTTCTTTAGTTACCAATTCACATTTTTGGTTTCTGGCAATTTTGGGATACTCCTCTGTAGCAGTTCTTTCCAATTACACCGTTACAAAATTTCATATGCAGATCAAGAATCTTCACTGTTTAAATAAATCTCTACATGCAAAAAGCTTTTTCTGCTCATGCAACAGCATGGTCACTTCACTTGGCACTCATATAATTTTCCAATAGTGGCATATGGTGACATTATCCTGCAGTGCAGTGGATGGTGAGTTATAAAAAAAAAAGGCATTCTAAAATAAATCTGCTCAGGTATAAATGTTAGGGAGCTCATCAGAGCTCTTAATTTATACCGTATTTATTATTTGCTTATTGATTCCCAGGGTTTCCAGACCAAGCATACATGTTCTGTGTAGTCATTTTACTTGACTGTGGTGAAATATGGGATGCATCTGCTCTAGTAGTGTATGTAGGATCAAACTAAATAACTTGATACACAATTATTCACAAAATGAAATAATTTGTAAGTCTTGCCCAGAGTACTTTGGAAATAAATTTTACTTGGAAAATGTGTAATTTACAGAAGGATTATAGTATTTAGGAACTCTGTACAGAACCATACAATAATAGAAGGACAAGATACTAATTTTCATATATTTCTATTAAAATTAGAATTTTTACTCAGGTACACCAAAGCCCCCTTTTCTGTCAAGGTGGTTCTCTCCTCTTGGAGCTTATAATCTTAGAGTAACCCAAAAACTGTGGAACACAGTCTGTTAAAGGAGATGGAACTTCGATTATCTCACTGTTAGCATAATTAGGACTCACATTTGTTGTAATGGAGCATTTTCAGGGAAACATGAAGGCACATATCAGAAGGATAAAAGAAAAAAAAGCAAAGTGTAGATCTGAAAATGTGGCAGTTGGCTGTGTAACAAAATATTTGAAAGGACCTCTCATTCTCAGCATTTCAATAGGGAACACAGAGTCAGTAAATTAGGGTCTAGACTGTGATGGATCTTACAAACAGAAAACTGGTAGGGGTGAATTTTACATGATTTAAAAAAGCAAGGATAAGAGGGGTCTCAAAAAATGAGATGAAATAAAAAATCTTATTGTAGAAAGTTTGTCTCTTGCATACTGCAAGACTGTGTTGCCAAAGTTAGGAAAAGCAATTACTGGGGGAGAACGATTAATCATATTAAGCTTCCACTGATGATTACACATCCAGAGTGAGCTGTCGGAAAGACACGTTGAGTTGTTAGCTTGGCTAAAATGATTCATGCCTAGAGTGGAAATGTGGATCTGTAAGTGATGATTATGAAGTTATTAAGTGAGCCAGGGGAGGGATTATTCAGCAGTAAGGGGCAGAAGAAGAAAAGGGAACCAAACCCACAATTTGATAGAGCACCCCATCTTCCTTGCAGTGCTGGGGTGGAATGAAGATGCCTCCAAAGAGCTTTGTGAACTGTTATAGAGGGTGGAGGAGAATCAGGAGAGAATGGAGACCCTGAAGCCAATGAGTGTGAAATTTTCAGAAATTATATAGTTGTGCCAAGAATAACCAGCAGACCAAGAATGGGAAGTCTGCAGTGCTAGAACTGTAAGCTGCAGTTAAGAAGTCACTAGACACTATAATGAAAACAATTTAGTTGAACTCAATTGCCAGGAACTGAACTGTTGGAGGCTTGAGATGTAATTTAAAAAGCCAGCTCTAGACAGTGTGCTTACAAGTGCCATGTGCAAATAACTGGAGTATCCAAAATCATCAGTTAGGTGCATTTGGTAAGTAGAGACCATGTTAAAAAATAATTTTAAAAGAACAAGCTCATCCACATTTCAAGTATCAAGCCTACAAGAAATAGCTGTAGTTAGTGAAGGGAGGACACTGGTAGTGTAGGATGAATTAACTGAAAGAAAATAAAATGCGGTAAGGAATAAAAACTGAGTAGATGGTTTGGAAAAAAACCCAAATGCTACCCAGCAAGAAAACCTCACCGATGCAATGTAAACTAATCAAAACAAACCCAAAATAATAATGGTACATAGTGAAAAGAAAGAAAAATAACACAGGTATTGGAAAGTAACACCTAGAAGTAATTGGTAGGGTTCAGAATAAAAACCCTTTAAAATCAACAAGAAAAGCTTTGTTTACATTGCACTGATTTTAAAGAGAAAAATATGCTGCTCACATTTCTCTCAATGTCCTATATGTGAATATTTGCCATAATTTTAGGCATCCTGCCTCATTGTCAAAAATTGTATTTATCTGCTTCCCCATGAATCTTATTCCAACAGACATGAGAGAGAAAAATCTGTAGAATAGAAAAATTAAGAATAGAATATAATCAATGTTATTTGTGTTGGGAGGAGAAACAGGCAGACAAGAAAAGCTTAGAATAAGTGAGGGGGAGAGATGCAAGGAAGTGCAAAGGAGACCAGGAGCTGGAATAGGAGAGGGTCATGATGGCAAGACAAGATGTTAAATTAGGAAAGCAGATAAAAATTTATATTTGTAAGATGAGAAGAAAGAGAAAGCCAAAGAAAAGGTATAAGCAAATGAAGGCAAGCTAAAGTGAGGAGGAAAATCACATTGTATTTAATCAGTTATCACTGGAAAGAAATTGATGGCTTCTAGTATGATTTAGTACATGGTCTAGGACATCCTGAAAGTTCTCCACCAGAAAAGAGACCCATTATATTGCACACTAAATAGCTGTAAAGACTCATTTTAACAGTTTTTCCTGCTGGGCCTTTTTTGTGTGAAAAAAATTTCTTTTCCCAATAAATTTCTTTTCTGATCACAGGTTCTAGCTCTAACTTAACATTTCCCTCTTTCCTTTATTAATATTTTTTTCATGTGAGAAAAATATGAGTCCTAATTATGCTTTTCCTTTTATTAATGTATTTTCATGTGAGAAAGACTTTGTTCTGGATTATTTGTGCACTCTCCAACTCTCACTTTATGAACCTACTGTCTTGTATTAGAAAGTTCTTCTGCAAACTGCTACTGAATGAGTGATATTTCTACCCAGAAACATAGGGAAGCTACCTTTAACCTTTTCTTTCTAAAATGGTATCAAGAAGCTGCTTTCACTATAGGTCCAGTTATCTTCAGTCTTGTTAATTCTGTCTCCATTGCCTGTGGAGGAAGATCAATTTGTTCTTCCTCATTCAGACTAAAAGTCTTCTGGAAATTACCAGATTTGTTTGAATGTGGTCTGTATCTCAGATACAGAAGTGACATTTTAGAGCTAACTTCACAATAGAAGAGAAAAGGGATAGATCTGAATGGTGAAATGAAACTTGGGAGTACTTGGAACATTGCAAGGCAACAAACCAAAATCAAACATTTTAGGTTCTAATTGGAATGCACCCAAAACTAGCAAAATGTTTTGGTCAGGAGCAAAGGGTGAGAAAGGCTTTGGGAAGTTCCAGCAAAAGCTGAGATTTGATTAAAACTAATCTTGAAGTTCCCCCACCCACATATGTCACCTGATATTCAAAAATAATCTCAGAAAACAGAAACTGTATGGAAGATTTTAGTTTCAGCTGCATTTCCTAGCCAAACTTACAGAACCAAGTTGAAATGATAGAAATTACTTTCATTAATTTTCTTAGAAAGTAGAATCTCTCCTGAAAGACTGCAGCATTAGAAAATATGCATTTCTTTAAAAAGTGCCCTTTAAAAGCTGAAGCAGTACAACCTGTTGGTGGTGTTTTGTTGTTTGGTTTGGTAATTTTTTTTGTTTGTTTTGTTTGGTTATTTTTTGTTATGCTTTTGTTTTGTTTTGTTTTTGTTCAAATCTCTCCACTCATTAGAAAGAGCAGATATCCATTGCCTTGGAAACATACAATAAAATATACTCCTTGCTGAAAAGATGTTAAGATTGTCATACCTAGAACAAGGCTAAGAGGGTGGAAAGGCTGTTATGCCTATTTTTCTGAAGAGCAGTTTTTAGCTTTTGGTTATGTTTAGCCTCTAAATGTCAATAGGTAAATAGATACCAAAGGCAGTTTTAAGTAAAGGACTCTACTTTCAAAACGTAAATTAGATGTCTCAAAGTCTTCAAATATTCCAGCTGAAGCACTGCTAAATCATATGAAGCTCTGCACTGTGGGCCTACTGAAATGCAGGAAACAACACCAAGTGTTATGAACCCTAAATCCACTATCTTTGCAACCACCCTTCCTGTCATCCAATAGTAAAGATGTGACATGAGAACTAGGAGAGCTAAGATCATGGTATTAATCTTAATTTTAGTTTATAGAAATTACCTTTTTATAAAATTGTAAATTGTCTGAGAAGATTATGTCTTTTAACAAAAGAACAAACAAAGACAAAGCAAAAAAAAAAAAATCAGTGAAACTGTAGTGAGAGAGTCACCAAAATCTGCAGAAAAAACCCAACCAAATAACCTCCACAAAATGATGCACAGAAGTAGATGTAATATTAATATAAAGTTCACATCTCTAGAACCCTATCTTAGGTCTCTCATTACTGGAAGGGAGGGATGAGTGGAAGAGATTTGATGTACAAAGAAACAGCAATGTTTAGATACAGTTTGAATATGTAGTCTTAAAAAGCTGGATAAGAAAAAGATGGTACCTAACAGTGAGACTGAACTTGAGGATTTTGGAAGAAAGGCTTGAAGTCTGCGTTGTCTTTAAGATGATGGCTAAGAACCAGGAGAAAATACTGAAACAGGGTATTTATTAGGAAGGCAGAGAGAAAGTCCAGGAAAAAAAAACAATTGTGAAAGGCAAAGTTAGCAGGGGAGAGTTACAATAGCTGCATTTTTATGTGAGATCTCCCATAGCAGTGGGTGGTACATGGGAAAAAGAAGCAAAATCATTGAGTCCAAGACTTAAGTTGGAAGGGATCTCTGGAGGTCACATAGTCTAAGTTCCTGCTCAAAACAGGGAGCGTATCACAAACGGATCAGGTTGCTCAGGCCTTGCCCAGTTGGGTTTTGGTTGCACACAATCTCTCTGGGAGCCTGTTTGAGTACTCAACCACCCTATCTATGACCAGGCATGAAACTCTAGAAGACTGTGTAGGATGCTGGAGAATGGTACAATCATTAATTTGAAAAGGATGATTTCAGCATTAAGACAAAGTGTCAGAAGTTGTCATTGAATGAGGTTTCAGAAATGGCAGGTCAAAAGCAATTTTGTATAAGCCCTTGATATATAGCACAGAAAGAGTTGAGACTTTTCTAAATGCTCCTATGAGCACTAGGGATAAGAAAACTTAAAATTTATTTTCATTGGTAGACAGAGAGTTAATTCTTACGTGATTTTGCAGATGTTCAATGGTTGACCCTGTGCACATTTCTAAGTCAGGTTTTGTCCCCATTTGTCTGATAGGCTCATGGTCAAATACTTCTCCCAATGTTTAAAATATTCTGGGGAAGCAGAGATGGAATTAAAAAGAAGCCAAATGCTTTCAGGAGCAGGTCTTCTTTTGGAGGTTCTTTTTGGCCCAATACAAGATGAAATGCTTTACAGTACACAACTATGACCAAACTCAAGGTCAATAAAAATACTGTCAATTTTGTTGAAAGCAGAATTAGGCTGACACTTCGTGGTTTTGAAAATTCTACCCATAGATGACAATTGAAACTACTCAGAATATTAACTCTGATGGAAAAAATGCATAAGTAAGTATATTTGAGACTGAGAATTACATTGCAAAACTACTAATGCTGTGTACTTGTATAGGTGCTAGATCAGCTCAGTTTCCTTGCTGCCATGCCACAGGCAGTGTGACATCCAAAGCAAGGCATAACTAATTTATTATCTATCAAGAGGGTTTCTCAGGGGGCCACGAAATAATGAAACAATAGCTTGAATGTCACAGTCACACAACAAGCATGCAAAGCATGTATCAGGCTTACAGCTAAACACATCCTGGATGTTATTCAACTTCTGAGTAAAATTGCAGGTCCTAGGGAGAGGCATGCACCTTGTTTAAGTTTAGATTACCTGCTGGAGTGTACATTAGCTCCTCGCAAATTTGTGCATCTAGACTTCACTGCCAAAGTGCTAGTGAGTGTAGCTGTGAGGTGAGACTCCAGTCAAGCAGATGTTTGGATGTAGCTAAGGCTACATCCTGGTCTTGGTCTCAGGAACTGGATAGTTTTCTTCTGTTTCTTAATCTTAAAGTAGTTTCAAAGCCTGTCTTTCATTTCTAAGAAGTGTAGTGCTTCTGACTTTGCTGCTGTCCATGCAATTGTCACCATTTCTCCTGCATTTTTGCAGAAATAGCAACCTTCTTGCTGGTCAGCCCCCAGATAAACATTATGAGAGTTTCACTGAAGGCTCACTATAAAGAGATCTGTGTCTAAAGCCAAGAAGAACCAAAGGCCAGTTTAAATCTGACACTGTTCTGAAGTCACCATGGAAGAATTCCACCTCCTGTAGGAACAGCTGTCATCATCACTTGTGCTGAAGTAGGGGTTTTCCCCTCATTTTACCTCTGTGCAGCTAGGTGACCAACTAAAGGAGGCGATATTTAATTCAGGTCTGCATGAAAAAGTTCAGGCTTTTGCAGCAAGGACCTTCACGCCTTGACTCAATGTATATTGGAACACTCCCTTTGTGTCACATTTTATTTCAGTCACTCTCAACGTGGTGAGTTTGCATAGAAAATATTGTGGGACATAATATGATATTCTGGAGAAAAGTTTCAAGAGGGAAAGAAGCCATCACAAACTTTAGAGATCTGACTGGATTTATCCTATCAGACCGCAGAAACAGGGTAATCTTTCTTTCACATGGGCAGAAAACCTGTGCACGAAATACAAAAGCTGTTGTATTGAGTGATGATTCACCACTGCAACAAAAATTGACATGTAAGCAAATTTATGCTTTCTTTCTCATTTCACACGGGCAGAAGAAAACAGCTTCTTAATTTTAAGAATTAGCATCAAGACTTTCAGTAGAGAATCAAGTATGCATTGAAGGTGCCAGACTGCCAAGTGCACCAGAAGGTGCCAGAGACTGAAATCCTCCCTGTAACCACAGAAAGGGTCACAGAGGCAGCAGCAGTGTAGACTTCCCAAACACAGACAAACAGCAATCTACTTCTAAGGGTATGATTCCTTCCATCTCCCTCCCTCCTTCCCTAGTACTAGAAATGGTTGAGTGACCTCTTCTATTTCAGCAATTTGTTGGAAACCTTTCAGACTTATGGGGCAAGTGATACAGCTCTGCTGACTTTTGGTCAGGGTTGCACTTGATGGACTGGAACTGTCTGATTGTCACCTTTTGGTTTTTGATAGAACATAAACTACATTGGGAATTTTTGAACACAGACTCATACAGTAATTGGAATTGACTCAGCAAAGTCAATCCTTTTTATGAATGTTCTATTTTGAAATCCTTTTACAGGCAAAGAGGCACTGAATATGCAGCATGGGCAGTATGTCATAGCTCTTGTACCTCAAGAGTTGGTGCTTTGCCCTATTCTGTTTCCCAGTGAACTGCACAAAAAATTATTTCCTGTCATTTGTGCTCTAAAATCATCCCCACTGTTGGAGTGAATAAATCAAAAGAGGTCTGCTTGTTTCAGAGAGCATCCTGCTGTCCACCAAAACGTCAAATGGAAATGCTTCTGTTGGATCACTCCCACGGGTGTCAGGTGTGTGTAAGTGGAGGAGGCTCCAGCAAGGAGAGGACAGAACAGCCAGAGAGTGGAACAGCTGCTTTCTTTTGTGAGAACCTTTTTCCCCTTGAGTTTCTTGGGATTGGTGTTTCAACCAGTGTAAGATTTTGCCACCCAGACCAGCACCAGCTCTGCTGCTCAGCTGCAAACTGTATCACATGTAACAGAGATACAATCTGGGGAAAATCAGACTGTCAACTACCTGCCCCAAGGAGCATGTAGCTTTCATCACATTTTCCATTAGCCCTCCTCCTTCCCACATCCTTTCTCCTGAATACGATGACACACAGAGAGACACTGAGAAAAGGTAACTTGCTCATCTTTCTGTGTTGCTTCTCTGTTTCCTATGTTGAAGGAAACCACATATTTGATTAATATAGATGAAAATGCATCTATAATAATCCTGCTGACCCCAAGGGTGGAATAAAGGTGAATCTGGTGAAGATGTTTAGATTCATGCATTTTACTTGTAAACTTCTTCAGGTTTGGAAAACCTGTGGTTTTTCTTTAGCTCTGCCTTTCCAGGTATGTTTTCTGGGCACTGAATCTCTGGAAGCACTTCCAGGAAAAGGGATCATGTGGTCCACCTGCCTGAGATAGTTATTCAAAGCAGTTTTGTTCTAGCAGTTTTTGACTCCATTATTTCATTCCTACTGTGATATTTTATACTCAGCTCTGTAGAAAACCTGATGCCATTAAGCCAGAGCCATCTTATTGTTCTGCAGTGCTTCCAATTTGCATGGAAAATTATTCATGTTAATAACCCCCCATTGTTCATGTCTTATCTTCCTAAGTCATGTCAGAGAGCTACACAATGCAAGCCCTGCTGTCACGAGGTTTCTATACACTTAAAGGCATGAAGCGATTTGCCTTCAGTGAATTCAAATGAATTAAAGGTTTTAGGGACTTATGTAAAATCAGACAGAATTCTTAAGATTTGCTTAATTTCTCCTCAGGTCACGTTATCCACCTCTGCCTCTGCTAGCAGTCTTTGACCCAAATACTCCTGCCTGTGCTACTGCTGAGCCTTGTGTTTCAGAGGGGGGCCACCTGTTGCTCTGTGGCAATGAGAGGTGTTCAGCTCACAGTGCAAGGGAAATGTACTTTCTCAGCTGTCATCAAGTTAAGGTATTGATTACAGATGTCACTTGATTTCAGCAAACAGTATTTGGCCTACCCTTGCATTCACTGCAAAGGCATTTGCCTGTTTCTTCAAACCGTAAGTATAATTGCTGGTCAAGTGAAGTTGCCAAGGCTTTTAGGTTTATTGCTCTTTTTCCACATTTGTACACATAAGGTAATGTTCTAGATTTAAAAAAAAAGGGGTTTAACTGTTAGGTTCATAAGCATGTTTTCTTAATCTTCAATAACTGCTGACATGCTCATATTGCAATAAAAAAGTTAATGTTTAATGGGCATAATCCAAACTACAGAACTACCCTAATAACAGATGCAGTATCTTGTACATAATCACAGAAAACTCTAACATGTTTTTAGACTATAAGGGAGTGCTTTAAAAAACATCAAAGCATCTTTTCAGTTGCTGTTTAAAACCACTCTTGTTTCTCAGTTTTTAAGCACTATCACTCAGCACTGGTTTTGCTTCCTAATGTTGATTTACTTTGAGGTGAGCTTTTGTTTCACAAACTTTGTGAAACACACCTGTTTAAACACTTTGGCAATACAGAGCAAACCTGAAAATGGCTCAGTATCTATTATTTCATAACTGAAACCCAGTCAGGTTTCTTTTGTATTTTAGTATAATATTGTAAGCCACACAGGAAACCTACCTTCATTTCTATAGTGACTTATTGTAGAATATTTGTTCAGATATTATCAACCATATAATATATTAAAATTACTCAGTGTTGGCACCACTCCTAAATACAAGCCCATGTACATGCATTATAGCTCTATTCTGATATTAAGAGTATAAACTGAGTTTCATTTTCTGACAGATGACAAATGAAGTAACCATCAAAGCACGTGGAATAATAATCAAGTGAAAAAAAACACTGTGAAATTTCCTGAAATGTCTTCTTTCATTATTTACAAAAAGATAGGTCAAGTGAATCTTGTATGACAAATGGTGTTCCTTTTCCTACTGAAATCAGTGACTAAGCTACTCTGACTTCACTAGCAGTATAAGCTGTTCCTGTTAGGCAGTAAAAATGCAAACCCTTACTTTGCCTTCATGGACTTCAGCATAAACTTGCATTAACCCTACCCAAGTCTAACTGGAGTTTGAGTATTGCATTCCCTCCCAGTGGGTCTGACTCTTTCTGAACAGAGTACAATTGTTCACTATGAAGACACAAAAATATTCTTGCTTACAAAACTCGGTTCAAAGAAATAAGAAAGTGAAAAAAAAAACAAACCCAAACTTAATAATTCTACTAATAAGCTGAACATTCAGCCCACGTTATCAGCATTGCCAGATGGATTTCAGTGAAAATATGCTGCATTTTCACAAGTAGTACTCTGGAAGACTACATCATTTTCTCAGGTTAAGGGGAAATTTAAACATAAGAAGGAAAAAACCTTTCTGGTCTCAAAGACAAATACATCTCCTTGCTCTCCACCATTCTCCCTATTCTATTTTCCCCCAGCATTTGTATAATAGCATTTTCCAGAAGTTTTTTTCATAGGATTCCCCAAACCTCAAGAGGCTCATTAAAAAGCCTTCATTTGAAGGAAGATCCTTTTGTGAATTAGTAATGAGGTAGAGAATGAAAAACAAAGGTGGGAACTGATAATTTTTCAAAATTAAAGGAATTTTCAAAAAGGCAAGTACAGGAGATCAGGAGAGGTTCTGCATTGTCCAAGACATCCAGAATTGGGCTGGAAAAAGATGGTAGATAGCTAAAGTGGCTACTGATACAAATCTGTTTCAAATAGTCAAAACCAAAATCTGCCTTGAGAAAGTAACACAGTGATATCACATTATCAGCTGACTGGGTAGCAAAATGGCAGAAAAACACAATGCTGATAAATACAAAAGAGTGCATATGAAAAAAATACAGCCCTAATAAATGCAGCCCTAATAACTGCTTCTGAATGAGCAGTTGTCACTTGACTAAGAGCTCTTGCAGTCACTGTAAATGTCACCACAAAAACACCAGCTTAACATTCAATTCAGGGACTGGGTGTGCCCTTGGCTCACAAACTTGACCTGTTGGTTGCCAGAAACTGGAAGATATAAAAGAGGAAGGAACCTTCTGTACTCACCCTGTTTCTCATAGGTATCCACTACTTGCTACTGGTGAGAGAAGATGGAGCTCTATGGATCTTTGCTATGGCCTAGAACAGCTGCTCTTATATCCTTATATCAAATGAACAGTTTGAGAGAGTAGATCTAATGTGGAGTCACAAAGGAAAGTGAAACCATAGAGGTACACAACCTGAGAACCAATGTTTGAAGTTGCAGACAAACAACAAAAAACATCAGAACAAACAAAAAAGCCTCAGAAGAGACCACAAGGAGACCCTGGATTAACCTTTGTCAGTTTAGATCACTGGGTATCCTGGTGCTTTAGCACAGGGGTTGACTGAAAGTCCAAAATACCACAATAAAACATCACAGTAACACCTGAAGAGTTCGGAGACAGATGTAGCAGAAGTATCTCCTGCAACTGCAAGGTGTCCAGTAGATGCAAAAAGAGACAGACATCAGCTTAGAGAGCAGAGTATAAGCAGAGAAGGGAGTATCAGCAGAGAGTATCTGTAGTTTTTCCCTTGGAAGGAGGCACCAGTTGAAAAGAAGACCAATGAAATGCCAACCTGAAAGCAAACAGTAGCCATCCCAGCCTAGTAATGCCTCTGTGACACAGCTTTACTGATGACTGTTCCTGTAATGCCAGAAAAGATATTATAACATCTGAAAATATCTTTGGTTGAATGACCCTGAATTTACAGCATGTGCAGTGGAGCACAGGTTTACAAACCAACATCAAGTGTCCATCTGTATTTAACTGGGTTTCATCAGTGGGATGGTTTGTCAGCAGTGGATACTTTCCTCAGGAGACACAGTGCTCAGCAAGTGGTGATGTTAGAAGAACAAGGATTTTCAAACAGCAGAATTTGAAGTCCTGGCATTGTTACTGCTTCCTGAGCTTGACATGATTTGCATCCACAAAAGTACGTAACCATTGCTGAGAGTAGTTGCAAATCATTCTGATCCAGGGTGTCTCTGGTGGCCATATAGTTAGAAAGAAAACACATTTTTAACTATAACTATTTTAACATTAACAGAAGGCAGGAAGGCAAAGGGCACTGAGTTTGCTGCTTAACCTGAGAATATTGTAAGGGTTTACACCTACACATTCCAAGAGGCAGGTTTCTTGGCTGTAAGCATGCTCTGTGCTCTGCTTCCCACTCATCTCTTGTTCCCAGCTGTGCTACAGAGCACTCCCAGACTGCACAATGAAATGTCCGGGACACCCTGAATCACAGATGCATTGGAGTGAGAATTTTTAGGTAACCATGTTGCTTGGAAGCAACTTTGGAGCAACTCTGCTGACACAGATAACTGTGACAGGTTAAAATAATGAAACCAAGTGAAAACTTCTCAAGAAAAATAAAATACTTAATGCTGCATGATATCACTCCTGTATCAAGAGTGAGCCACAAAAGCAACAGTGCAAGGGTAATTGAATGTTCCTGGAGAATGTGGTCATGTAACTATTTGTATTAGTTTTTCACATGTGGTATTTGAAGGCTGTTACCTTAAATTTTGGCCAAGAAAACGTAATATAGGATTGAGAACTGTTTTTAATTTTTTGAACACGGGAGATCTTAAGACAAATCCCATTAAGGAGAAGCTATTGGGAAAATGCCATCAAAATAAAGATCTCTGTCCAGCATTTTGCCTGGAGGCAGGCCCTGATTACTGAATAACACACTCTATCAGTGAGTATCATGTGATGATGGAGGGATGGGGAATTATCTCCTGGTATTGACCACAGCTCTTTGTCCACTTGATTCAAAGATTCCTGCTGATTTTGGGGGACCAAGCCCTAATGCCTCTCAGATAATGGCTGAACATCTCAATGATATTCACTAAGTTTCAGTGGGAAGATCAAAAACTGACGACTTTCTACTCCGAAGAGTTTTCATGGACCTTACAAGAGGAGTCCAGTGGTTATAATGGACTGCGGAGGCTGTGGGCCTCCTCCATAGAGGTGTTGTGAAGGCTCTGCTGTGTTTCTCTAAGACTACAGGTACATGGCCTGGAAGTAGAGGTTAGGCTATTATAACATTATTTTTCCATTTGAGGACACTTTGACGTGGGCCCAGAGAGAGGAATACATGCTTAACTTATCAAGAGAATGCATTTGGATATTTTCACTCACACTCAGCAATAGACTATTCTTAGTAACTAATAATATGCATGTGCCTTGCAGCATGCTCTTTGATAGTCTTGTTACTATTCCTTAGGGATCTAAGATTTTACTGTATTTCCAAAGAATCCTGGAGTAAAAGAAAATGTCTTTTTCTTTTTATAAACCATGGCAGTTTCCTGCATTGAAAAATAAGCAGAGCTGCTGCTAAGACCACTTTCTTTCTTATAAAGACATTTGAGGTAAAAATGACAGGTTGACCTGATAAATATGTGCAAGGCAAAGCAGAAAAAATGCAGGGTTAAAACTGCCTGCTATTAATGTTAAAGAAATTATGTATCTTTTTAGCCACTCACTGAAGTCAGAATTTTCAAGGGCTATTATTTTTTCTATCTCTATTTTCTAAATGTTTAAACCAAGCATCCCACAGCAGTCCCGGTATCTGCACATCATTTGCAATCCCTCATGAGTTTTAAGGTGGTTTAATTTATTTTAAAGCCTGAAGTACATACAAACTAAATTAGCTGCTGGCAGGTTTAGAGACACAGAAGTGGAGTAATTTGGTACATGGTTGCCATGGCAGCTAACCTACATCTAAATTATCCTACATGCTTTTCTCAGACATCCTCTGGCATTGTTCCTTCTATCTGAATTGTTGGTTCCTTTTTTTATTTTCAGTTTTTCTTTTTCCTTTTTTTTTTTTTTTTTTTTTAAGCCCTGCCTTCTGCAAAGCCCTACTTTGTGCTGCTTTGGTCTCAGCTGCTGGCTCAGCCCTCACATCCTGGCATACTCTGTAAACTGGTGGTATTATCCATTAATGGAAAGGGGAAGCAAGAGGAGTACAAGGCAGAATTAGTCTTCCAGCTACTCTGCCTGTTGAGAGCAGCTTCCTGAAAGCTGATTTTTCACTGAAGTAAACCACAGTGGTAATTCCCCTCATTTTTAGGACTTAAAGCTTGCTGCAAAATCATTGATTTTGATGAAGCTATTGCAGATTCAGAGAGATATAGTTAAAGCCAAATTTGGCCTTAAGACAGTGGATTTATCAAATGATTAATGAACTTTGGTCTGAGGCTACATGGCAGTAAATCAAGGTGTTATCTCTTCTATCCAGAGAAAACAGGTTTTAAAATGCTTTGGCAATGTTTATTACCAAGTAGAAATATTAAAAGAAAGGGCATGAGTCCTCCAAGGTCTTTCCCTACCATTGATCTCCCTCTCAGCACAGTTAGAAAACAAAAACAGTGCTATTTATGAATGTTAAAGGTTTGTTATTTATTTCTGATGAAACAGTTCCTTTCTGTCAAATTGCTATGTTTCAGAGGAAAACCATCCCATTGGTTATTTCTGACCAACCATCCTTTTTATCTCCCTTCTTGCCACCTCTGAGAACTAAGTTGTGACGCTGCTTCCCAGGAACCCAGCCCAGGTCTTATCAGTTCCTGACAGATCACAGATAGCTGACATGCCTTCTGCCTATGGCTGCATGTGACCTTAGGGTTTAGAAAAAGTGAGATCAGAAGATAAGAAGTAGAGAGTATTTACTTATTTTTAACATAGTAAGCTCAACATACTGTCAAAGCAGAAGTTTTGTCGGATTTTTAAGAAGGTTCAGTTTCATTATCAGTTTGGTTGGTTGGTTGTTTTCAGCCAATTGCCTAGAAGGTGGTCACTGCTGATGAAGGCTTGACATTGCCAGATACATTTTTGTGTGAAGTCAAGAAGTGGGGATTACTTAATTTATGATCCTCATATCACAGAGAAGTAGGAAAATCCCTGGATTTGTGGGATTACAGGCAATGCTAAAGTGATCTCTTTTCAGGGATATTGTCTGAAGACTATGAGATTCAGCAAGAGATTTTCTATTTTTTCTGAGTCATTTATTCAGTCTAGTCATCTCAGGATAGCTTGCTTTTTAAAATGGACTTTCAAAATATTAAAAACCGTGCAGATACTAAGCACAAAGAATAAGAGAAGTAACAATGAATCTTGAGAAGTGACAACAAATAAACACTTTATGAGGATTTAGGTTTACTGAAGACCTGCCCCCATAAATGCATTCTGTGGTATTTTATTAAACAATTGGCTGAAGAACTAAAGCAAACACTTTTTGGAATAACTGGGTAAAAGGGGCAGGTCTGGCAACAATATCAGGATTCCCGCTGTAGATTTGTAGAGAGGTAAAGGATATACTATACACAAGAGTAAATGTTTAAGAGAGAAGTGGATTTCCTCTCACTGCTTCTTAATTTTGGTATGTTACATTCTTCCATTCTGATTTTTGCTCTTTCACTGTAAAACGTTGCGTGCATGCATGCAATAAAAGTTTAATATGGGAAAACACTGCAGGCTGAAGTAGGCATCCTGGAGAGAGGCACAAAACTTGAAATTAAAACAGAGGATCACCCTTCCCATTCAAAAGAATGAGGATGTTTAACACTTCCCCATCAGAAAAATGTCAGATACTAAGTTAGATATACGTGTATTACATCTATATTGCCTAATATAATGATTTTGAATGAACTTCCCATGCACAGTACTTTTCCAGGGCTCTTTGAAAAAAGGTCAGAAATATTGTTATTTATGTTTTTCAGACAAAGGAACTGAGTTATGGGGAAGTAAATTGATGAACCCAGGCTTCCAGCAAATTGACCACAAGGCCTTCCAGTTATCTTGGACCTCTTAGCACAACACCCATCCCTGCAGTTATTATGGATATTATTTACTTTTAATCCTTCTTGCCAGAGTTTCTGCAGCTTTCACTTTGGGGATACAATGTGTTCAGCAGTTATTATGGCAAGCCATGATTCATACTATTTGGACCTCATTCATACTTTGAGTGGCATGAAAATAAAGTAAATTACATTCTGGAGAGCTTTGCCAATGAAATATTAAAGCAAATCTCTTAGATAAAGCTCACTGCTCTGTTTTTCAGCAGTAGGGAGGGAGAAGGGCAGCACATTAAATCTGATGGCTATTCTTCCTGGCCTTACCAAAAGACTGCTCTGATGTTTTTGAGACTGATAATGACATGATACAGCCCTCAAACACTGTTGAGCCTCAGGGACAGAGAGGTTCAGGAATGGTTTTCCATCTTTGTATTTACCTAAACTTAACTTCTGTTGGCTTTCAGGTGTGCCATTGGCTTCTGTGGGAACAGCATCAGTTCTTGATCAGGCTGGTCCTGATCCCTGTCTCTGTGTACACTGGTCTGACCCCATGGGGAGTGAGTTTGTGACTCTTCAGCTTTTTACAGGGCTCATTCTCTGAATTAGTTTGGTCTTGGGTCAGACAAGTGTCAAGGGTTGCCTAAGGAAAGAGCAACAGAGGTGTAGCGTGAGGATGCCAATATTTGATTGCAACTGAAAGTTGTGAAATTGTTCCCTTGGAGTTTGCTTGTGCTGGTAACCACTGACAAGACTCCCCTATCACTAATCTATCCTTTACAGAGTTCATCAATCCATTGTTTCATACCTGGCCTTGCTGCCCATTGGCTCTACCATGTTCTCTATCTTTTACCCTTTCACTGGACTGTGTTGGACTGCAGATGCCCCCGACCTGCCTAGTCCTACTAAGGTGTGCCCAAAAAATGACATCTTCACTTTTTGCACACATCTACCACTAACACCGGTATAAATGCACAGGGAATTCGGTGGTGGTCACACAGCAGCATCCTCCTTTGTCTTACATTTGAGCCACTAAGGATTTCAGTTTTTTTAGGCAGTGTTACTGCACTAGTTATTGGGAGAGACCTTATGCAGTAATATCCCGTCTCTGCATATTTGAACCGTGTGTATCCCCTATCAAAATTAACCCGTGGGAGAAAATTTCCCTCACTAACCACCAGATCCCCATCCCCACACCTGGACAAAACACATCCCCACGCGTAGAGGGATGCGGCTCTGTCATATCACGCTTAACTGTGCAAAGCACGAGGGTGGAGGTAGTGAGCGTGGCTTTGAAGCCACGCCTGCCACGGCTCAGCAAAATGCATCTTTCCCTGCTTGAGGAAGATGGTTGGGCCAGGCAGCCTCCAGAGGCGTCTTCCCATCTCAGTCGCTACGATCTTCCGATGTTTACTTCAAACTATTCGCTCTCTCCTGTGTGTCTGTTTGAGTTAAGGACATGAATGTCCTTTGTCTACCTGCGATCCCAGCCTGCCCGCAGCGTGGTCGGGATGACAGAGCAGGAGCCACCGCAGGTGCCCTAACAGGGCACAGGCGGCCGGGCGAAGCTCTGCTTCCCGCGTGGGCACCGGCACACCGGAGCGGCACGGGCTGGGAGCGGCTGGCCGTGCCAGCAGCCCCCGGTACCCAAGGCCTGGTGCCTCCTGCCACAGTCCTTTCATTGCCGAAACCGAACGGGTTTCGGGATGGCAGAGGCGGGCGGGCAGCACCTGCCCGCTCCCGCACCGCATGCCGCAGCCCTGCCCTGCCTGGGCGCACCGGCGGCGGGCGGCCCGTGCCGAGGGGCGACCCACACGAGCCAGCGCCACTGCCGCCACCGCGGCCGCTGCTTATTCATCCTGCCCGGAACGCCCGCCGGGCGCCGCCGGCCGCGGCAGGTGGGGCAGGTCTGCGGCGCGGGGCACGCTGGGACGCGTAGTTCTTTGGGGTGGGCTGCGGCCGCACGGCGAAGCGACGCGGACTACAAGCCCCAGGGTGGCCCGCGGGGGCCGCGCCGCGCGTGGGGCGGCGGCGGCGGGAGGTGGTTCCAGGCAGCGCGGCCCCGCGGCTCTCGCCGCTCCCGGGGGCGGCCGAGCGGAAACCCGCCCCCAGCCGCCCGGCAACCAGGAGGGTGACGGCCGCGGCCAGGGCGAGAGGGATGCGCCTCGCCCTGTGCGACAGCGGCGAGCAGCGGCCGCCCTTAATGAGCAATTAGCCCGTCCCCCCAGTCCCCCCCCTCGGCAAGCATTATCCCATGCACGCCGACCCGCCGCTGGCAGCAGCGGCCGACGGCTTCTCCCGCGGTGCTGGCGTGCGGGTCGCTTAAGCCATGGGGAATGGGATGAACAAGGTAACCCCGCTCGTCGTTGTCGCCGTGCGGGAGTGCATGTGCGCGGGCCAGCGCGGCGGAGCCGGGGGTGGCGGTCCCTGCTCGCCCCGCGGCGGGAGGGATGCCGCGGCGTCCCCGCCTTTGTCTCGCCCCTGCGCCGCGGGCACCCGCCCCAGGAACAAAGGCCAGGGCAAGAGGGCTTTTCCCTTCGGTTTTGGGGGTCCCCCGCCTCGGGTCGAGGGCGGAGGGACGAAGACCGCGGCCGCGCCGCTCCCTCGGGGCGCGCCGCCTCCTCCTCCTCCCCAGCCGCAGCGCGGGCGGGCGAGAGGGGGGCCCTGGTTTCGGTGATGTGCCTGCGCTTCCCCTTCCCGGGCGAAGCGAGCTCCCTGCGGTCGGCGAGGGCCGCCGGCGCCGGGCTTCAGTGGCAGCTCTGTGTCCCCCAGCCCTGGGGGCTGCCGTGGGGCAGAGCCGGCACCCCCTGACCTGCGGCAGGACCCGGAGCGGTGACACGGAATGCTGTCGCTTGGCCAAAGCTCGCTCCGCTCCCGAGGCGCGGAGCAGCTGCTGGACACGGGCTGTCGCTGGAGGGTTGGGCTCGCCCGCTGCCGGTGGGACAGGAAAGCTCTCGGCCCCAGTGGACATCGCAGTGGGGAAGAGGAAGGAAGATGGATCTGTTTTGCAAGGGGTGTTGGCCTTTTGGCAGTAGGGGGCTTATTGTATGCAGCGGTTCCCCTGGCATGTCATGGTGGTTATCTAGGGACCACTGTGATTTTTCTCAGTTATCTCCACCTCTGTTTAAAACCCAGGTTTGAAAGTGTGGTGGTAACTAGCCTTTTATATATAGCTTACTATGAGGAACAGAAGTTGAGTCATCTCCTCTGTCTTACATCCTGCTTTGAGTGCTTTGGGAGTAGATTTTGCTGTGTGCGTGGCCTCTGATAAAGCAGAGGAAAGCAGCTAGAAATAGCTCTTCACATGTCCCAATCTGACATCCTTGCCCCTGGAAGTGAGATTGATGTACATCCAGAGTGCTCAGTGTGCCACCTGGAAGGGGAAGCCTTTCCATCCTATGGGTAGAGACATTGAAATGGAAACCTTCTGCAGGGAAAAGACCTGGCTGCTGAGGAATTGAGTTAATGTGTAGGAGGTAGAACCTGCCTTGGTCCTTCTCTCAGTTTTTGCTTTTAAAGTCTGGGAATAATGCTGTGATATTGGCCGCTCATTGATATTGGCCTTCTAGAAATGGCCAGTTAGGAAGAAATACAGCTAGAGAAACTCCTTTTAGGCTCCTGGTATGTTTGTAGTATTTTTCTTGGAATGCTTGAAACTATCAGAATGTTTAGAGGGACACAATATGGGATGCTCAAGTTGAAGTCTGGGGAGAAAAAAATATAAAACCAAAAAGACAACTCTTAGCCCTTTGAAGCTGCATTACATTTTAGTGTGGCACTATGTGGGTAGGAATTGGCAGTCTGTGCCTGGCCAGTTTGGTCATTTTAATTCTGTTAAATGTTGCCCTGACATGTACCACCTGGTGCTTTCAGGACAAGCTTAATGCTACTTGGATTTTTCTCCCCTTTCTTATGGCTGTAACCAAGAGGCTGACATGTTCAGCAGTTTGGGAAGGTTTGGCTCCTTTAAGGAGGCCACAATCATGTTGGGCACTGGCCACCAGGGTTTATATTTGTAGGGGTTCCACATGTTGGTCTGGAACTTGCCACATTGCCGAATGTGCCCCTAGATCATCTCTTCCTTCTGATCTTGTGAGTCAGCAAAGCTGGAGGGGCAATGGGAAGCATGGAGCCATCAGCGTGGATGTAGGGGGTAGTTGCTTGACTCAGTGTAGCCAGTCAATACAAATTGCCTTAATTTCTACCTGAAGTGTGTTTCTTGTGGTAGAACTGTATACGGATGGTAGGAAAAAATAATCAGCTTATTTGATGGTGGATTATTTCATTTAAGGAGTCCCTTTGTTCTGATGCCAAGGGAAGAGGGTTAATGATGGCTTGCAATGGGTGTGGTAAGAAGGAGCTTCAAGGACTGCTGCAGCCTCTGGATGCTGATCCTGTCCTCAGTGGCATGGTCCCCTCGTTATTTTCCTGACCCATGATACTGATGTATTTCATAGCAAATAGCAATTGCACATGACTTTATGTGGCCATTGGAGTGATAAGGGCTGGAGGCCTGGCATTCTTTTTAGGTGGAGTTTGTGTTTCATTGCTAATTTTCTCTGTAAAATTAGCCTGGCCTGTTTTTTTTTTTCCGAAGCCCATCCAAGCCTTTTGACACTTCCCACATTAAACTGAAAGCATTTGTTCATACATACCTTTCTTATTCTGTTCAGAGAGGGAGAATTGACTTGCGAATGTGAATTAACCTGCCTAGTATTAATTTTCAGTACTTCACCTTTTTTCTTGTATTTTCAATATGTATATTTTACAGAATGAGTAATGGAGTCTGACTTAGGAAGTTGTCTCAGTGGTCTGATTTGTGTTCATGCTTAATGTCTAACTTGGACTTGTATTCGAAGTTCAAGTTGAAGTCTGTGGTTGAAATGTAGAAGAAAGTTTTCCAGGAGCTGAAGTCTAGTGGCTGAGATGGTGACAAGATTTGACTGTCTGTGAACAGGATCTTGGTGAAGAGCTCTTCCTGGGCTTTAGTTGTTGCTTAGTGCTGTTAAAGTTAACCAGCAGTTATTCATGTAAACTCTTCAGAAGATTCGAGTGTTATCTCTACAAAAGTGCAGATAAGCCCTGTTTGTTGTAAGAGTGGATTCATAAGAAATTTAAACCAGTGTGGCTAGTTACAGCTGAGACAGCCAATTTTATGGAAGTCAGAGAAGCTGTGCCAGTTCATGTCAGCAGCAAATCCCCCTCCCTGATGTGTGCCACTTTCCTGTACTATTGGACAAAGGTAGGCTTGTCTTCTCCTTTTACAGTGCCCGGCCATCTCTGAGAAAGCCCCATGGGCTTCTCCAGAGTGCCCATTAGTACAAACACAGCCAGAAGCAGTGTTGGGCAAGGAGTTAGATGCTTTATTATAAGCATTTGTTGATATAGGAAACAGCAGCAAAGTAGCCCTTTAAGCCATTTTCCAGAGAGATATAGTGTCAGAGAGGACTGGCAGAAGCATTAGCAACTACTGTCTGTTCCAGGGGTCGGTCTTTGTGCGAGGTGGAGAACATGTGCTTCTCTCATGTAAGATGCAAACTAAGACAGATGTTGGTGTCCTTGTCCCTTGGTTATGCATTCTTCTACATCGATTGCTTGGTTTGCAGTAATTTTCTCAATGTTCTGGGTCTTATAAAGAGGCTACTGTTTTTGTTCATATAGCAGTGGTTGAGAATTTCAGAAGAAGAACCACCTTATTTTTCTGCTCTTCTATCACCCCTTCTCTCACATGTCCCTAGCAGCCATCAGCCTTCATTTTGCACAGCCCAGAGTTGCAGTTACTGAAGGCAGTGTGAGATGACACAGCTGAAAGTTCCCAGCCATAGTCGAGTGATGAAGTATTAGTCAGCATGACATGAAGATTCACTTCTTTCCAGGTAGCTTTCACCCATAGTAATGTTTCTTGCTTCTAGAATGACTGGTACAACAGGGATCACATCTGCCCCTGGTTGCACAGTGTCCTAATTACCTGTCTAGCATACAGCATTGCTTCATGATGCACAAATGCAGGCTTCTGGATTTTTCCTCCTTTGCCAACAAGAAACCTAATTTCTGCAACCCCCAGTGCTTCTCAGTATCTTTAATTTCTAATGTCAAAGCTTAATGACTGTGACTGGAAATTAGGCTTTTATTCTCTCTTGAGAATGCACATTTGATGCAGAAATAATGTCTGGAGTCTAAAATACTGTAGTCTACAGCATTGATGGTGTGATGGAAGATTTGTGCTGCAGATAGGAAATACCAGACAGCTATTTTAAAATACCTGGAAGCCTTTTAAATTTTTTTTTTTTTCATTTTTTATGCATAAGTTGAGGGAGCTCACTGGGATGATCTCATTGGTGAAATTCATTCAGAACTTGAGTTCCCTTTTGCTTTAGAACATGATTTTGCTTTCAGAATTTAGTGTCTTTGGCAATGACTCTTCAGTACTGTCCTCTCTGGAACAGCTACAGGCATCTTTTTTGTAGCCTAGGATGCAGCATTAGAGCTGCACTTCTAGCAGCATCATCAAGAGTGCTTGAAATATTGAAATGTCCCTTGACCACGAGTCTTGTGCTCATGGAAGGGGACAGCAGGGTGTTGTGAAGGTTCCTTACCCTACACAATACCCTGGCATTGGGAACTGCCCTGGGGAATTTTGCTGTCTTTGTGAAAATGTTGAATTTGTACAAATGAAGAGGGAAGGAAAATGGAGAAAGCTGTCTGAGCTTATCTTTGCAAGATATACAGGTGCCTGTTTGTACAAGACTAAGAGGAGCCAGTGCTGTCAATCAGGCCTTAATTTGCAAGTGGGGGTCTACAAGCAATAAGGTACAGCAAGGGTCCTAGAGAAGCTGTCTTTCTGTATCGGGAGGGGATGGGGGGAGAATTGAGCCCTGTGTTTAGAGCTGGTGTGACTCAGCAGGCGGAGAGCGATCGCCCAGCGAAGCCTAAAGGGAGGAAAGGTAGCACAAACCAAAGCTGCGAGGAGTGCAAGAGGTGCTGCAGCCTCTTTCCCCGAGGCTGGATAAATAACAGCGAACAGGACGCATTGAGCAGGTGAAAGCCCTGAAGCGAGGGCAGGTCAGGAGCTGTTTTACAGGCTCCTCTGCTGAGCTGTGCTTGGTGAGCTGGGTTGCCTTTCAGCAGGAAGGCTGCAGTGAAACGGAGGCTGTGGCAGTAATCCCTGGTGAAAAGTCCTTCGTGACTTTCGGGACTTCGCGGCTGCCGGATTGAGCTAAATGGGTGGAGTTTTCCCTTTAAATAGCTGTGCCTGAGAGCCTCTTGCTGCTGTTGTGGTGACACCGGCGTGTTGCTGAGGCTATAGGAAGTCAGTGCTGACATACCTGTATTGGTGGTATGCTAAGCATGGACTGAAGAAAAATGGATTGTGTGGTTTCACCACCACATTTCTGATCTCCTCAAAGGATGTGGGTCAGAGACTTCAGATGGCAAAGAACAAAATTCTTGGCCAGTGAATGTGTGCTCGGTGTGCCCGGGAGTTTTTTTGATGTCCTTACTGCTGTTCCCAAGTTGGGAGGGTTGTGAGAGGGTGGGAGGGGTAGCACTCGGGTGTCACCTGCCTGTGTGCCTGTGCACGCACGTGCCCTCAGAATGCACATGCTGGTCCTTGGCAGACCTTGAAACTCCCCAGTTAAAGAATGTCCTGTAACTGATGCCTGTGCAGGCATCTGGGAGTGTGGGGAGAGTGGGTAGATCGGGGAGAAAAACATGCATTTCACAGACTTTCAGCTGTTCCTTTTCTGTGTGAACGCACAAGTCGCTGTTCGCAGTGATTTCCTCTAAGAGCTCCGCAGTGCTGCAGCCCTGACTTGCATGGCTTTGCACTTCAAAAGCCTCGAAGGATGTCATTTTGCAGGGCTTTGTCCGGCTTCCTTAGCAACTTTAGGCAAATAATCTTTGCTGTGTGAAGTTTCATCATTACTTCCATGAAGGTAACTCTTACCCTGCTGTGGGGGGCAGGGGAGGGCTGTGTTGTGAGGATGCTTCGTAATTTGTAAACCTCATTTGCTGTCCCTGGAGAGCCTCTATTAAGTGAAAGAATCCCCACACCTAACAACCTCCCCGTCTTCCAAGGAATGCTGTCAAAGCTCAGTGTGCCTAGAGCTATCTGGTTTGAGAAGGTTGCAAGGAGGGACGAAATGTTGTCAGCATGTTTTAAATTGCATTTCACATTAGTCTGCTAAAGTAGTATGTTCCATCCTGTATGCAAATTGAACTTTGTCAAATTGTCTTACCACAAGATATCTATATTTGATACTATATTTCTTTCTCACAGATTCTGCCTGGCTTGTTCATTGGCAACTTTAAAGGTAAGATTAGTTTTATTATTATTATCTCTAGGATTACTTAGCAGGGGTCTTAAGGTGTTGTTTTGCAGGCACTTGGAATTCTCTGGCATCTCTGTAGTTTTTTAACCCCATCTTTCTTCATGTCTGGATTCACCTGGTAGCACTTAAAGAAGAACTCGTTTGCTCTTTCATCTGTGTGCTGTGCTGCAAGTACTTTGAGAAAAGTAAAATGAATACCATCTCCTTGGAGCGTGCTTCAGCTGGAATTCCTAAACATCGGCCTGCCTTAAACGATTCCCGTGCCTGGCAAGCAAGCCTGTGAGCCTGGCAGATTCTTTATAAGGCTATTGCAAGTCCTCCTTATAAGTAAAGGCTTACTATGCCTCCTGCTCATTGCTTTAATTATTTTGGTTATTTATAACAACTGCTAAAGAGTTCTGTTATCACCGCTTGTGAGACTGATAGGTCTGCTGGTTGCACCCTGACCACTGATACTCACAGTCTCTGTTGCAGATGTAAGTTTCTATGGATTTTTTTCCTTCATGCATGAGGTTTATTTTTTGTGTACAGAAAAACAGACACACTTAGAAAACACAGGAAACTTCATGTAGACAATCCAAATAAATGGCCTCTTCTCAGAGCACTCCCTTAGCTGCAGTTCTGGCTGACTCTCCCTACTCAGAAGTAAACCAGTTGTGCATGTACAGTTGTTTTGATAGATGTGGACCCCATATTTCCTATGCTTGGGGGAAAACAGCAAAGCAGGGCTCACAGGGGGTCCTGCAATATCCTGTTCTTCCTGGGATGTCTGATACCACACCCAGTCTGTTAAGGCTGGCAACATCTACACTGGATTTAGATGGTGCTGCACCTTCTCTCTCCCTCATGCACACTCTTCCTTCCTTGCCTCCCCATCCCAAAACCCCATCTCCCCATCCAATCCCCACCTCTGTGAGTTGAGAGTTTTTTGCCTGCTTCTGGATCTGCTGACCCATACTGTAGATCCAGTGCTTGCTGCTCCTTGGGACCTGGAGCTGATCACTTTGGAAGGCAGTCTGGAGTACGTGTGAGGTTAAAAGCTGCCTTTTGCCACGCCATAAACACAAGTACAATGGCTACTGTGTGAGGGAGTTATTTGTACCGTGGTAAGGAAAATCAGAGGATAGAGGTGATTTCATGCTGATAATGAAAGGAGAAAAAAGAAAAATACAGGAAAAAATGATGGTAAGGCCAAGAGGGTAGTTTTGAAAGCCCTTTGGATGGACCACTGTATGGTCTGATGCCAAAATTAACTTGGTCACAGCCATGTTGCTTCCTGTTTATTTTTTTTTTCCCTGTTCCTGAAGTAATTCAGGTGAGGGGTGGAATTGGGAAGATGTTGGATAGCGGAGTCCTTTAGGTTTCGGGTAGTCTGGCAGGATGGGCCTTGATAACATGGCTCCCAATCTGTCCCTCTCACCATGGCCATCCCATTGGTAAGTCCTTGCCCCAGGGAGCAAAACTCAGCTGGAGCATCTGTTTGCTGGTGCAGTTCTGTTTTCAGTGCAGGGTTGTGGAGTGAATCAGCATCCCTGCCCACGCCAGGCCTGCCACCCTCTAGCTCGTGCTGCCCCGGCCACACTCCATGTGCCTTGGAATGGCAGCTCTGGAATGGCACGGCAGGTCACGCCTGTGTGGAGAGCAGAGGTGTGCAGGTGGAGGTGATGTGAGTGGGAAGTGTTTCTGGGAAGGGAACCTCACTGGGAAAAAAGCAGAGGATGTAATGCTTCTCCTTACCTCCACAAGAGAGGAAAGATGAGTTGACTTGAACCCCAGTGTTTGTGTTATGGAGTCTGTTTCTAAAATTAATTAAAAATGCAAACAAAATGACAGTTTATTTACTGCTGTAACATTTGCTCATATTGCACTTAATCATTACGTCCTACCCTCACAAGTACCTGTTATAATCTCGGATAAGCTACCTTACCTGGACAGGAAAAGATAGGTATTGCAGTACTTCACTAATAAAAGAGCATACTTTTGCAATTCTTACCCTGTTCTGCATCCCTTGTCCCTCAATATCCCCTTGCTTCACTGCTTAGGAGCAGCTGCAGCAAGCTCTCTGTGGACTGAAGTCATCCCACTTAGTAACAGGTTATTGGTTAATTACGGGTGTATTTTTCCAGAGGAGTTTGATTCGGATGTTCTTGGGGTGTGTTCTGACTTGTAGCACTTTTTCAGAAAGTGTCTAATGAGTGTTGAGACTGTCACAAAGGGGATCATTGACTGAGAAATACTCGGCAGCATATGCAGTTGGGATTGGGCAGAGTATTCAGATTTGGGCAGCTGAAATGACTAGCTACATGTAAAGACAGAGGTTTACAAGATTTCTTCCTGTAACGCATTTTTGACCAGTCTCCCATTCTTCAGCCTATGGCTGATAGCTCGAAATTGAATAAAGTTGCATTTTGTCAGTAAGAGGAGGAGACACTGAATCCCTGGTGTGTATCTTGCCCAGACACAGGGCTGAGAATTCGAGGCACTGTCTGAGTCCCCGAGCAGGGGTGGAGAGGAGGGAGCTTCTCCTCAAGTTGAGTCAGGGTAATGTCTGTAAATCGCTCTGATCTGCCCTCTGGAGGATAGCGTTTCCCCAGTGGCTCCCCAGGGAGCCTGGGCATGCACAGTTTCCAGAGCTAAATCAAAGCACCATCCTACTCCCACTCCTGTCTCGCTGCTGCTTGGGAGATCTCTGGGAACGCTGGCAGGCTGGGAAAAGGCACAGTTCTTCCAGATGAGTGCATTTCTACTGAGTGAAAGTAGGGTATTTGAGATGTTAAACACTAATTCTGGAGGGTTGTTGTCTTGAGAAGGCATTCAGCAATTGTTCCGATTGGGGAATTATTATTCACCATTCAGCTGTATTTCTACTTTTAGGCCTAGTAAACTTAAATACAGTCTATGACAGAGCAGTGAAAATTCTGCATTTGACTGGGAGATAAACTGAGGCCCAGAAACAGCTTGTGAAATGAAGCTGAGGCAGAAATGGGAGCTGAACTTGCTGCTTCTGTTTTGTTTGCTGCTGCACAAACCTCTAAGCACATGGACTGAGAGGGGTTTTAATAACTGCCTTAAGGGCCTTTAGGGTAGAAAGTCATATGTAGTGCTGATTATGGAAAGCACTGGAGTATCTCCTGAAATCCACTGAGTCCGCAGTGCTTGAGTATGTCTCTGAAAAACTTTCCTGAGTAAGCACAGATCTTGGCACGTGCTCAAGTGCTTTTTTTCATACAGTCTCTATAAGTATGATTCAGCTCATCAGTAGCACATGAAAAGTGTGGTATGCTCCTGAGAGGGTATGTTTGAGATTGCACAGCTAGAGGGCAGAAAAATTCAAGAAGAACTACAGATGTCCATATAAAATACAAGACAGAGTCTGGTCTGAAATCCCAGAAAGAAAGAGCTCTTGGAATTCTTCTGTGATAGTGAAGGAGAGGTTATTTCTTTTATTTCTTTGGAAGTGGGAGAGTAGGGGGCTACGAGGGAAAAATGAGGGAAGAGAAAGTTAACTCTTCTTTCTGCCTCTAGTTTTGGAGAAAATTTGTTTCATTTGTACCTTACAGATGAAATACAGTCCTCTCAAAAGACAGAGTTGTTTACTGCATGTCCATTTGTCTTCTGCACTGGAAACCTGATGTCCCTTGAAAGTCACCTGGGCTCACAACAGAAATGGTTGTTTTTTTCCTTGAGGGAGTGACAGAACAGCCTGATTCTCTGCTCAAATGGAAAAAGAAATTTGTTTCTTCTGATGAGAGATTCTTAGTGGGTGCTTAGTTTGCTTCCAAACCAAGAGGTGTGGCATTAGCAGAAACCAGAGACTCAAGAGTGTTTCTACCTTCAATATTAAAGAGCTTGTGTTCTTCCTTGCTTGTAATAATTCAAGGTTTTTTCCATGGAATATTTGGGGGCTTTTTAATTTGAAGGGGAAAGCCACAATATGAGGTTTAATTTTCCCCAAAGAGTCCAGTGTTGCTGTGGATGGTCTGGAGAGTCTTGGGGAAGTTTTTGCCCTTCCCATTACTAAGTGTATAAAAAGGCAATGCCCACCAAGTAGTTCTGCTGTGTTTCTAAAGTCAGTTAATTCCTGTTCTCATCTGCTTAGTATATTTTAAGTTCCATTTCCTAAGGCTTTTTATCAGGTACTGAAAACAGGAGAGGATGGAGATACCATTTCCTTTTTCAGGTTCAGCTTTAGAAAGAAGACAATTTATTGGTACTCCATTAAACTGATTACTGACCTCTTTTCCTTACCTTTCTTGTTCTCCAAAAAGGAGGAGGATGAGAGGATGGAACAAAATATATTTTAGAACAAACTGTGAAGTGGAGACAGGAGAGATGGATTTTTTGTTCATGTACCCAGTTTGTGTGTGTGCACCTGTAACTGCACATAACTGGATTCAGGAAAAAAGCTCTCCTGATGGGAAACCATTCTCAGTAATAGCTCATAGGGCTCTGAACCACTACAGAGGATGTTCTTCTTTAGGTGTCTGGCTTTCTATCTAGCTCTCTCCAAAGTAGAAAATAAAATTTGCTTTATATAATATAAAATTAAAGATCTGATGATGATGAAATTATAGTCTCTATTCATCTGCAGATTGAGGCTAAATACATGTTATACATGCTGGGCTGACTTGCCTTTTCTGAGAGGAAGTCCTTGTCCCTCACCTTGCATTTCTGTGGAGGCACTAAAATACTGAAGTAAGAGAGAATGGTTTTAGGTGCTTTTGAGACTTCACCACTTTTGGTGTTTTATTGGGGTTGTTCAGTCATTGATGTGTCTTAACTGCAGTGGTTGGAGCTGTGTGTCTCTTTTGCTGATGGGGGATGGAAGTACACTGCACTAGGTGATTTGCTCCCCAGCCACACAGTAAGGCTTCCCAGAGCTGCAGGGAGACAAATTCTGACAGGTCCTGGTCCCATTTTGATGACTTTAGCATTGCTTTTGCATTTAGGTTTTGCAGCTGTCTGCATGAGTAGAGGTTAAGCTTGGAGTCATAGTATAAAACTGGGGGAAAATAGGCTAAATGTGGGAGGGGGGGAGAGAGGAAGACTTCTCCAGTGTGAATTGTGTCATTTTGTGTGAGGAGTGCGTTTCCCAAAGGTTTACTCAAAAGTCCACATCTTCATTAGCTGAGCAGCATTTTGCTGTATGAAAAAGAATATTAGGTAACCTGTTGTGGAGAATAATACCACATTTGAGGCACCCTTAAGAGGATGAACAGGAGGGGCTCTGATAGGTAGATTTTATCTTAACATTTGAAAATGGAGTGTTTCACACTGTGATTTCAAAATGTGAGCTTGCATGTGCTTGTACAGCATTGTGCTACAGCAAAGAAGTTAGAATTGCTGTGGTGATTCTTTTGGTTTTTGGTGGTTCTTTACATAACCTCTAAAGTTTTTTTGTTATTTATGGTAAGAGACTGTGAGTGACAGGATATCTTATTTGTACTGCTGTTTAAATAGCCTTATCTGGAGTATCTGTAGAGACTTAAGGCAGGTGCTGGGGAACCAGGGGAATTTCCCCTTTGTAAACTGTTTGAAGTTTAGATCCAGATAGTATCTGGGAAGCTTTTTCTTCTCTGCTTTAGTGAAATGAATGGTTATTTCCCAAATATATTAAGGACCTGCTGGCTACCTGGTAGGTCTGGGATAGCCATTTCCAGCTTGTTTCTAGGAATATCTGAAATCTCAGTGCTGAAATTCCTTTAGCCTGGGTCTCTGTTAACCGAAGAACTAAGGTACTTCAGTCTTTTTGAGAAGTACTATGTCCATTAGGCCTTCAAACTGGTTCAAAGCAGTTAGCATTTAATTTGGATCATACCTTCTTTTAAAGCAGTTTACCTTGTGTGGCAAGACATTTCTTAGCACGTAGATTATACTGATGATTAGAGATTGGGGTCTTGTTGTGCTAGGTGTACATTAACACCATGAGTTACACCCAGCAGGCTTTGAAGTCTACCCTTAGTCTTTGTAAGACAGAAACCAGTGATTTTTAGGAGCACTTAGACTGGTTTCTGGCCTCCAAATCCTTGCCTGCTTAGGCATTCGCTAAGGAATTGAGACTGTCCTACAAACTGTTAAAAAATTCTGAAGGTCAGATGGATTAGAGGACCTCGCCTGGCAATTAGCATTAGCATTTCTTCTTTGAAATGTTTGCTCTGAGATTTTTAGAAAATTTTATTTGTTCTGTGAAGCTAGGCTTAAATTCTGTTCCAGACAGAATTTGTGTTAATTCTCTACTGAAGGATTAGGCATCTGTGCTGATTGTGCAGGGTTGAGCAGTAGTGAGTAAAATCTTTGCAGTTTTGACTCTTCTCTTCATTTTATTCTCTGTAGAGAAGGTTTCATAATTGGATTAGGTTTAAGTTTTATGACTTGTTACTGTGCTCACTTGGATCTTGTCTATGGGGCAGTATAATTAAATGGCCAGCTCTTCTTTGTGATGTAGAGAAGGCATTGAAACTCTATAGTAGTTGGATAACACGACACAAGAGATGCTAATTGAACTCTTGCATGAACATAAAGAACATACAGGTGATGCTATTATTTTTGTACCTAGAGAGAGCCGGTTTGAAACCTTTGTGGTCAGTGCTCTCTTTTTGTGTGCAACCAGGCTAATGTGAACAGATTGTATGGGCAGATTTCAAAGGCAGGTGTTCACATCACAAAACCACTGCTGTGTTTGCCATGGTGTGCTGTGCCATTCTCAAGCAAAAAGGTCAAAAGTAAATGGGTACAAGCTAACTTTTACCTGTATTAGTGGTTCTTTCAGGTCATTTTCTGACATGCTGACAGTTTAGTATGGGGAAAGTTGCTTACTGATGACAGTCTATTTTACCCTTTTTTCTCATAGAATCAAGCCTATGGTTTTGCCGTATCTTGCATCAAGTTTTCATTTGCCCCAGTTTTCTTTCCAGTTTTGAATGTCTGAAACCCCTTGGTTACAGGTCTAGGAACCACCTTTTCACAACTGTACTTCCTTGCTGTAACATTTTGCTTTTTCATATATTTGATATCTTTATCACATGTCTCTCTTTAGACTTAAAATTACCATTTGTGTTGGCTAAATGCACATTTTTCTCTACTGGTTCACAGAAAGTTCACAGAAAGTAAGAATCTTGTTACTGTCTTGGCTTGTCTGCTGAGACCTCAATTCAGGTGATATGGTTGGCTTCCCTTCTCAGACCTGGATATCACAAGGCCTGTTTCCCAAGTGAAAATGTGTTCCCTGAAGGGTGATTTGTGGGTAGAGAGGAGGTCAGATATTTCTTGTACAGCTCTGAGTGCGTGTTCAGATGGCCATCACCTGCGCACAGACTTACATTTCAGATGCAAAATACATGAAACTTCTGACTTGAGAACATATTCCTGAGTCACTTAAGCTTGGTCTTTATATAGAATATAATTTGTTTTGGAGTTAGAAGTGTGTGTTCCCACTACCCACTCTGATGATGGTGTTCTAGAACAGCTGCATTTGAGGTTTTGCCTGACTTTATGCAGCTTCAAAAGGAAATGTATCAACAATAAATAACTTTTCGACATGCACAACAGAAATGCTATTTGAAAAGATTAAAAAAAATTATCTTCCTTTTTTCCCTCTATCACAGATGCCCGAGATGTAGAGCAATTGAGTAAGAATAACATTACGCACATTCTTTCTATCCATGACAGTGCCCGCCCTATGCTTGAGGTAAGCGTTGTGGGGGACTCCACAGTAAATCCTTACTTTGCCGTTACTGTTACAATCATCTTGGGGTTCATTTTTTTGTTCTGTGCAACTGATGTTTGAGACTGATTTTCTTGAAAGCTGTAGTTTTGAGATCCAGCCACAGGTTTTGTTGTTGCTGCTGTTATAACAAGAAGAAATCTAACTGACAAAGAAAAATAACTACACTATCAATCTGTATGACACAGTAATGGGAGTATGTTATTAATTTAATAGTAAAGGTAAGTTTCCTTCTTTGTGGAGTTTAAGCATCACATAAGCAACATTCCTTCTCCAGTACTAACCTTTCTTTATGCTTGGGTCCCTTCCTTGAATCTTTATGGCAGATGGGTTTGCAGTCCTTTTCTATGGGAAATAGCCTTGTTTAGGCTTGGCGTGTGGGAGGAACCAGGAATCCTCACATAACAGATCAAAAATAGCAGGGCATCTGTA
Source organism: Cinclus cinclus (assembly GCF_963662255.1). Taxonomy (NCBI): domain Eukaryota; kingdom Metazoa; phylum Chordata; class Aves; order Passeriformes; family Cinclidae; genus Cinclus; species Cinclus cinclus. The sequence goes on from NC_085046.1 coordinate 68,810,804, forward strand.
GTTTCCAAGACTTTAACATAAACTATTACTCCTGTTTTACTGAAGGGCAGCTAATCTGAAGATTTCTATTTGCTGTGTTATCTGGAGCAGAGGAAGGAGCTGGGAACAGGATACAAGTCTCCTTTGTTGGAATGCTATGCTTTCTTCTTTACACCAGCTCGCCTTGGAGGGGAGTCTGACTGGGCTTTGCTGCATCTTAAAATCCTGATATTTATGTCAGGAACTATTATCCTCTAAAATTTGTTCATTGCCTTCTCTGCATTCCATTTATCATGAAAAGTGGCAAAATTTTGGGTAAGGCAGTGTTGGTGTTAGCCCTCATATGCTTCTGGGAATTGTGCTTTTCTTTTTCTTCATGCAAAATGTCTCCAGTGATTTCAGTCCTTAAACTACAGAATTTCCACTTCTCCCAGGCAAGTCAATAGGTAAGCCAAACAAGAGGTGTCCCCAGTAGTCACAATCAACCCCAGTACCAAGGTAATGGTGAATTCTGGGGTGACCTTGAATTTATAAGTATACTGAAGCAGAGCTTTAGCTGTTGACTTTGTTGCACTGTCCATTTGACTTGTGTTGTGCCTGATTCTTGTTAAGTCTGAAACAGACTGAATTTCAAGAGTGCTCTTAGTTGAAGAGATGAACATTTGTGCTGAGTAAAGATGTCATGTTGCCTCTAGGGTGCTGGTCTTTAAAATAAGTTGAATTTTGTTTTGTTCTATCATGATTAGAAAACTAGTAAGACTGATTATGGTTCAGATCAGCTGCAGCCTCAGGCCAGTGCTTCTGGTGGTGGTACTTTTGGTGGCCCACGCATCACCTCCTTGCTTGTGGTGGTGCATCTGTTCGTGAGGCTGCACACTAAATAGAACTGGGAGCTTTTGTGGTTCAAATATAACCAGGTCACCATTTCTTCCTCTACTTACCACCACAAAAGACATGAAGGATTATGTTTACCCAGATGTCTTCCCAGTCTGGCTCACAGCAGTGTCTCAAAAGTTACAGTGGCACATGAACAAACAGTGACTGGTTGAGGATGGACTGGCTTTAACCACCCTTGCTTCCAACTGTGCCTTCAATTTTCTCTGTATGCAGTATAGTTCCTTTAAAACTTCTCCCCAGGTCCTAAAGTAGTATAAGGATTTCAAATTCCATTTGTTTGGGAATTGAGCTAATTTTGATTATCCGTCATTACTGCGGTGATTGTGACTGAATGCTTCTGTTTAGGAAAAAAAGCCTAGAAAACTTCTGTTAGGTTTGGTTGCTTCCTTTGTTATCTACATCCATGCCAGGTTGTGGGTGGGTTTGTTTACAGTTTGTGTGTCCACATTGTGGTTGGGGATTCTCATATCCATTGAAATCAAATAGGAATGTTTTCCCAATGTGTATCCCTCATTGACTTTCTCCCCAGATTTCACTCGTGCACCGTGATTACTTTTGTGTTCAGAAATCATCTGATGTTATTCAGACTTCTAAATATGCAATTGCAGTGATAATGGAATATCTTTTCCCTGATATCCCCTGTTTCATGTGTATGCATTTATACGGATACTGGTTGCCTATAAAAAGCTGCCTTTGCTTCTGCAATAGTTGCCTTTGTCTTTAACTAACAATATTTTATATCCAACATTCCCTAGCCCTGTAGGACATGTAGGAACCTGTAGGAAATGCTATAAATAATTAATTATACAAAGGTTTCTGTGCATGCTAAGGAAGATAAGTCGTTTTAGACATTGAAAAGCCAGTAATGTTTTAGTAGCAAGTTGTCAAAGAGAATTTGGTCTTTTCTGCCTGTCTTTGAATATAAGAATATGGATAGATACTTTAGGTCTCAGAAGTCACAAATCAGCCACATCTTGCTTGACAGATTTTGAGGTTTCATCACTGTTTTGATGCAATAATACCTCTGAATACAGCACTTAAAGTGGTGTATCAGAAGTACTGATTCTGTACCCACTGCTGGTGGGTAGAGAATGAAAATACCCAATCTAACTTTGTCATTCGTAGTCAAGAATGCAGTACTGAAGAAATGGTAACAAGCATCAGTCTAGGCAGTGAACACCAACTTGCTACAGATTGTAAAACCATTTTCTACTGTAGTAACTCAAGGCATTGCCCTTTTCTGTGATGTTACAGACTGTTTTTACATGAAATCACAGTACCTTTTAAAAATATGCTTTCCTGTGTGACTTACATACGTCAGGTTTTAGGTATAGGTTGCTTCAGTTCCTCATGAGTTAGTAAGCCATTTGAAAATGATTGAACAGTTTCACAACAAAGTATTATATTGGTTTAGGTTACGTGTGCCTACTGAGATATACTTTGAAAAAAAGTTTTCTTATAGAAATTCGGTTTTGGACATTATCTCAATCATCATTTACAATCCCTTATGGATGTCTGATTCATGGGTGGCTCATAATCTAAGTTTGACCTTAGGAAGTTATGAGTACTTTCAAGCTGGAATAACAGGAAACAGTAGGTGTAGAATTAGTTGGATTGTGAGACTTCTTACACCTTTAGACATGCCTTGCTTGCATTAAGTGCAAGACATGGAATTGTTTGTTAGACTTCAAGTGATTTACACTGGAAGAAATTTGCCAGAATTTGTCCTGAACTATCTTGCCATATTGCCCTTTAGTTCTTTTTGTATAAACTGTTTCAAAGAAATTTTTCCTCTAATAAAACCAATTTTGAAATATATTTAGAGAGCATTCTAAGGCTATTGTTCCAATGAAGTGCACCATTATTATACAAGATCTTAACCACTTTGGTGAGAATTTTGTAGTTTAAAGATGTATGTTTATAGCTCCTGTGATACAAATATCTATCTCATGGAAAACCTTATGGGTAGCAGGTAGCATGTCCAAGAGAAAGGCACGCATGCTGTATGCAACCAAGTTTTTCATTTCAGAGAGTGAGAGCAGTGTCCACCAGCATCTGTGTGCTCCCGCAGATGCACAGGGGCAGTAGCCTTGGTGAATCGAGTTGGCTCCTCCAGAGCACTTTGGATGGCTGCCCATGGGACACTCACAGATGTTTTATAAATCCACACAAAAGGCATGAACAGAGGAGAATAATTAGGTTTCTTGCCACCTGCTTTTTCTATTCTATTTCTCAGTTAGTTTAGGCTTTAAAATCTCTATTCAGAATATGAGACACTGAAAGGTAGATGGAGAAATATGTCTCCAAGTGTGCTTTAGATAATAAGTGTGTCTGGCAGTGACGTGTAGGATCCATCCAACATGTTGTCTTGTATCTGGACTTCTGTAAGGTCTTTGACATGGTACCCCACAACATCCTTCTCTAAGTTGGAGAGATGAATGTGATGGCTGGACTATCTGGTGGATGAGGAATTTGTTTTATGGTCACATCCAGAGGGTCAAGAGCTCAATGTCCAGATGGAAACCAGCCATGAGTGGTGCTCCTCAGGGCACCCTGAGTTTTGGAACCACTGCTGTTTAATGTTTACATCAATGACATAGAGGGATCGAGTGCACCCTCAGCACATCTACAGATGACAAAATTTTTTTTCCCAGTTGCTCAAAGTAAAGTATGTAAAGGTAAATCTTGTTAACCTTAACAGAAGAATATGGTTGCAGGACCATTGAGGTGTTTGTCTCTGGATTTTTCAGGTGCTTAACCCTGTTCTGGGGGTGGTTAAATGGGACCCAAGCTAAACAAACTGTTGATGTGGATTTTGTAGCAGCTTGAAAACAGCTGCATCTCATTCTGGAAAGTTGTAGGCTGTGGTGGACAGTCCAAGCAGATGAATTTAAAAACATTCGTAGTCCTCTCATCATTCCTCCCCACAACCATGGGTTTAAATGCTGGTAGAAGGAAGAATGCTTCCTATGCTGCATTGGGCAGTAGTTGTTATTTGCAAGGCAGGAAGGAGAATGGCATGAGTCCTGGGAGAGGGAGGGGTTCTGAGTTCTTGTCAAATGGGTGCTCAGACCCTGTCCCAGAGAGGTGTCATCCCCAGAGAGAGGCAGGGATGGATATGCATTCTGTGGGTCCCCATGTGGAAAGTCCACATCAGGTCTGCATGTCATTGTGGCTGGCAAATGACATGTCACAGATTCGGACTGGAAGTAAGCAAGACTTTGACTGTGAGGGTTAGCAATTGCTGGAATATATTTCCAGAGGTATAGGTGTGTTTCCTCATATGCTCCATTTTTGTGTAGAAGTTGATTCAGATAAGGCTGGGTTATAGCAGTCTTTATACTTTGCATTTTAGAGCCAGAGCATTTCACAGTCCTTGGTCTGTCTGAGACAACTTTGAGGAGCCAGTGGTGGTGACTTGTGAACATTGCAGACCCCTGTCCATCAGTCAGGAAATGGACTGAAACCAGCAGCTTCTTCCTCACAGTCCACCACACATTTGTCACTTACCAGTAATTTTGCTGCTACTCTTGACCTGCACCAGAGGTTTGATCTAGTAAATGTATGAATCCCATTACCAGTCGCCTGTGGTTGTGGAGTCCTTTGGCATTAATTTATTTATAGCATTATCATTGTCAGACTGATTCCTGCTGTGTCACAGGAAGCTTTGTATGCTGCACTCATGTGGTAGACATCTTATTGATCACAGTTATGTAGATTTTAAATCAACAAGAGTTTATGTGGGCATGCCTGTACTGTCCCCTGCCACAGGAGCTCTCTGTTGTTCACTCTCTTAATGAGGAACTGCACGAAGAGTAGCTTTTTGCATGTGTGCTGCCTCCGTCAGTTTTCTTTCTTTGTTTTCTGTGGCTACAGAATATTTGTTTGGTTTTTATTTTCAGTATGTTGATTCCACGCCCCCCCCCCCATTCTGCAGAGTTAACCAGAGTGCCATAAGAGGACAGTTATCTGTTTTTTTCTTTGTGTTCTGATGCCATTAACAATATCATCTTAATCTGGTACATGCTGTCTCCAGAGCAGTGGTTTTTCCCTCTTTTTTTCCTGAATTTGACTGCCTAAATAAGTGCTGATATGGTGGGTGGGTGGAGGGGTGGGGTAGGCAGAGAAAAGCTGGTTGCTGTCTGAACTACTGTGTGCAGTTTTGAGCACCACAATATAGAAAAAAACATTGAGCTATTGGAAACTGTCCAAAGAAGGGCTGTGAGGATGGTGGAGGGCCTTGAAGGAAAGCCTTATGAGGAATAACTGAAGTCACTTGTTCTGTTCAGCCTAGAGAAGAGGAGACTGAGGGGAGACCTCATTGTGGTCTTCAGCATCCTCACAAAGGGAAGTGAAGGTGCAAGTACTGATCTCTTCACTCTTATGACCACTGACAGAATTCGAGGAAACAGCATGAAGCTGAGTCAGGGTAGGTTTAGGTTGGTTATCAAGAAAAAGTTCTTCGCTCAGAGGGTGGTTGGGCACTGGAGCAGGATCCCCAGGGAAGTGGGCACTGCACCAAACCTGTCAGAGTTCAAAGAGTGTTTGGACAGCACTTTCAGAACACATGGTGTAACTCTTGGGGTGTGCTGTGCAGAGCTGGGAGTTGGACTGAATGATCCTGATTGTTCCCTTCCAACTTGGCAGCACAATCTATGATTCTATAATCTTTTTTTGTCCAGTTTGTCAGCTTGTGCAGCCAGCACAACTTAAATGAACTGTGTCTTTGGAAATAAAGAACTTTTCAGCCAAGTTGTCTTATAAAGAATTTTAGATACTTTTTTCCTTTCAAATTCTAAAATTTTTATCCAAGTAGAAATAGGTTTTCAAAAATGCAGTATTTAAGAAGCTGAACTGAAAGGGAACAACAGAGTTAAAAAGCTCTTTAGATGAACTTTTAGAAAAATCTTTTATATTCCTTGAGTAAACAGTCAAATGCATTAATAGAATACAGGCAATGAAAAAATGCTGTAACTGGAACAGAACAAGTAAGTGAGGAATAGAAGTTGTAGAAAAAGAAAGATGTCATGGAGAAGATGTATAACTACTCTGCACCAGATTTATCACTGCTAAATTCTGTGATATACCTGTTTTATGAGGTATTAAGTGTGAGAAGCTTGCAGCTGGGGAAATCGCAAGAGGTAGTGTTGAATCAAGATTATGGATTAAAAATAAAGTGTACAACTGGCTGCTAAATCCAGACCTTTGGAAGAAAGTGAAGAGTTAAATGACTGAACACCTATCAAAAACTGAGAAATGTTTGTAAGATCAAATGGTCACAGCCTGAAGAGCTGGTATAGAAAATGGATTCGTACCAGCTTGCTTTAACATCTGGAATCTTGTTTCATATTTTTCAAGCCTGGCTGTATGTTGTTAGTCTGAATGCAGTTTTAGCTGATCTTGATAATTTTGCATGTTTACCCGTGATCTTTAGACTATACATGTGTGCTTTTTTTTTTAGAAATGGAAAGCAAAATCAGGTATTTTAGAAGAACTGAAATGGCATCTCTGGCACAATGCAAGCAATCTGGTTAGCACAGTTTGTGCATTGCATTTTTGCAGCTATTTAGGTTCTGACTATAGAAACCTATGATAGCTGCCATTAGGACTTAATGGGATAACTTTGGCCAGGGAACTTCGGCCTTACCTCCTTTAAGTTTTCTAATTCTTTCCTTCTGTTGCAAGTTTGGGGAAACTCCTTTCTGTCATGGCTGCAGTTTCTGGATTGACTTAGTGTTATTATGTGTGTGTGTATAACAGGAATTACTGTGCTTAAAAAAAATAGAAAAAAAAATAATCTTGTGTCGTGCCCCTAATTTCCCTAGTTGATAACTTTGGAATTGCTGAAAGCTGCTTTAGTGATTTGTTTTCTAATCATAGATTCATAGAATGGTTTGGGTTGGAGGGGAATTTAGAGACTACCTTATACCAACCTTCTGCTGTGGACAGGGACACCTTCCACTACACCAGGTTGCTCAGAGCCCCATCCAGCCTGGACACTTCCAGGGATGGGGCATCCACAGCTTCTCTGGGCAACCTGTTCCAATGTATCACTCTCACAATAAAAAATTTCTTTCTAACATCTAATCTAAACCCACTCTCTTTCAGTTTGAAGTCATTTTCCCTTGTCCTATCACTACATGGTCTTACAAAAAGTCCCTCTCCATTTTTGTTGTAGGCTCCCTTCACAGACTGGAAGGCCATAATTAGGATACCCCAAAGCTTTCTCTTCACCAGGCTGAACAATCCCAATTTTCTTAGCCTTTTCTAGGTGAGGTGCTCCATCCCTTTAAACATCTTAGTATCCCTCTTCTGGACTCAGTCCAGCAGGTCCATGTCCTTTTTGTGTTGGGCCCCAGAGCTGGATGCAGCACTGCAGGTGGGGTCTCAGAAGAGCAGAGCAAAGGGGCAGAATCACCTCTCTTGCCCTGCTGGCCACGCTGCTTTGGATACAGTTCAGGATTCTCTTGGCTTTCTGAGCTATAAGTGCATGTTGCTGGGCCATGTTGAGCTTCTCATCCACCAGCACCCCCAAGTCCTTCTAGGCAGGGCTGCCCTTGTTCTGTTCATCCCTCACTCTCTGAGGACTATCCTCACACTGGACAGTAGTCCAGAAAGCATTTGTCTGGACTCAAAGGCATATCACTACTTAATATGAACTAACTAAAAAGGGAAATACTGGGAAATCAATCATCTGTATTTATTTTTTTTTTTTTTAAGCAAAACACAAAACAGCAACATATGTTTATTCTAGAGAGACGCTGCTCAGGAAGTGGAAACAACCAATGTGTTAAAAAAATCTGTATTGTAATATTGGATAGCATGCAGAAGTCTTAAACTGTAGGAGACCTTTCATATATGAAAATTACATCTTGATGGCATGACAAGTGAAGGTCCTGCTGGGTATGAGTGGGCAACATGTTCTCTGCACACTCTCTGTTGTCATTGAGATCCAATCCAAATACTTATGGGAACTGTTAAAGAGGGAGATGGCAAGACAGCCTTCAAAACCAGAGGTACTATTATAGCAAGGTCATGGCTGTCATATAAAGACCAGCTCTACAAATTTAATAATTTAGTCAACTTGCACAGTTGCATTTCCGTCCATAGCATTAAACTCGTACATCATCAGTGTTAAAAGCTGTTGGTTTTCAGCCATTGTGCTACCTTAAAGAGAAAGTGTACAATCACTTCTTCTAATAAAAAAACTTAACTTTCCTTTGTGATGTTTCACTGTCTTCATGGTAAGGGTTTCGCCTCATGAGATGTTTCAGAAGACCATGCTGAGCAAAACAGCTACCATTTTTCTTTCAGGTGTAGTGGCACCAGACATTTCTAGTTTGAAGTAGTGTCCTTGTCTGGCATTGATTCTGCTTGTGAAGTTGGGAGCTCTGACTAATTTTTCAAATATTACCCCAGTAGCTCACTAAGAGGCCACCAGCAGACTTCCACGAAGCAGCTTTTAAAGTGTGTCAGGCCAGGCCTTCGTGATGGGGTACCCCTGGCAGAGGCTGCTGTGGCGATGCACTGAATTAGTTCATGGATTGACTTGCTCATCACATGTGAGCTGTGTCGAGGGAAGCGCGTGCCTGTCATGGCAGGTGGCAGGAAGGAGAGGATAAGGACTGCTTGGAGCTTTCAATGGTGAGCTGTTTCCATGAAGGATGTTGAGACCAGTAGAATTCAGGTGTTTCTAATTGCTTGGTTATGGTATTTACCAGAACAGGACAAATGCTCTGGCCTGCCTCTGCAGAGGACATGATGTGGAATGTGTTAACCCACACTTTTAACCACAGAATCATAGAATGGTTTGGGTTGAAAGGGACCTTAAAATTATCTAGTTCCAACCTTCAAGCCACAGATGGGCAGGAACACCTTCCACTAGACCATCCAATCTGGCCTTAAACATTTCCAGGGATGGCAAATCCACGGCTTCCCTGGGTAACCTGTTATAGTGCTTCATCACCCTTGCAGGAAGCAATTAATTTTGAGTAAACTTGATCTCAGATTGAAGCCATTGCCTTTTGTCCTGTCACTGTATGTCCTTGTAAAAAGTAATGTGAGCTTATTCCAGAGGTGTAGTTATCATATTCCTGCATTCCCTTAAAGAAAGAGGCAGTTGTGATATATTTTAGTACTCAGAGACCCCCTTGAGGGTTCAGGGATCAAGTGTGATTGGTAGTGCTCAGATATGCCCTGACATGCCTGGGAGCTTGAATAAGTCATGTAGTCAAGGCAGACTAACAAAGTCCTTCCTCTCAGCTGAAGTCCTGTAAATATTCTTGGTGTGTCCTAAAGGAGATAAACCACAGTTTGATACCAACTCATTAATGCTTTCTTTCATTCTGCATTCCTTCATATGAGACAGGTTAGAACTGAAATTCAGGGTTAGGATTAAGAATAATAACCACAGGTCTGTGCAATTAAAATACAATCCTTAAATTTTCAACATTTGTCTCAATTTCAGAAAGGAGAGATTGGGAAGGAGGTTTTTAACAGGACACTTTATATTTGTGATTCCAGCCTTAAGGAGCTTTTCAGAAGTGTCACTGAGACTACTTGCTAAGAAAACTATGAACTCATGTTGTAAAAAAACTCTGACATTGTATTATTCCTGATAGCACAAATGAAATGTATGCATTCTACTGCAGGAGAGTCCCATTTGCTGCTGTTCCTATTATTCATATAATTGCAGTTTTGTTTATAATATTTTTCAAAGGCAAACCTGAGTGTGTTGGTTGCTTAAGTCAATTAGTGGTTGTCCTCAGCTGAAACACAAATACATTTTCTATGAGTCATTAATAAAATCAGCACTAATGGTGATTGCTACAGAAAGTAACTGAAAGGACAAACAAACGGTTGAACGGTTTTCAGTTTAGCAGGTTCAGTTTGGTACATTACTGGATTAAACCCTTTATAAACTCTCGTTGGTTTGGCTTGAGGAAGCTTCGTGCTGGCTGTTTCCCACTTTAGCTTTTTTGCTGAAATGCCCCTAAACAAAAATAAGTCCTCCTGTCCTCATCTGTTGATGTGACGACTCAAATTAACACATGGTTTTTGACTAACCTGAAAGAACTTGCCAGGTGCTAGAGGTTTTCTATTTGCATCTTGGTTCACAAATACAAGTTTAGGGTTTTATGTTAAAAAAAAAATTCTTGGAAATCGTTGATGGTATCTTTACATAAATTTAAATAGAGAAGTTTAATGCCAAAAATACAATACTGCTCTTTTAAAACTTTTTTTTTTTGGTGGACCCTTCCCTCCACACTCTGCCCTTGGAGAGCAGAAATTTTGTAATTTGAGGTTCTTTTTCCCTCTCCTCAACTTTTAAAATCTGATACTCTAGATTCAGGCTTCAAGTGCTAACTAGAACCTCAGAAATGTATGTACAGCAGTGGTGGAGACAGTGTTCTGAAAAACATTACTTGGAAAACCCACTGAACATGAAATAATGAGTAGCATTTTTAGTCCTTATTCTCATGCAAGCTGTTTTATGAGTGCTCATTTTATATAAGGATCACTGGATAGTTTCCTTTTACATATAAAACATACATTAATATAATTAAGATGTAATCAAACTGATTATCATTCTCAATGACTTCAGAATATCTTTGATCATTGTAAAGGAGCAGACATTTGTATAGGTGCTGCATTTGCCTTACAGTACTTTTTGCACTTTATCCTGTTTACCGAAATAATTCTTGGTATTGTATAATTGAATCTGTGTGTCCTTTGCAAAGATCCTGTTTTCAGTCATTGACCCATTAGTTGAGGTTTGGCACTTAGAGATATGTCATTTTGCTACTGCAACATTCTGCAAGTTCTACCAAAAAACCCCAAAGTTTTTACAAGTTTAGTTAAAATGTAGTTGGAGGTTTTAAAATAAGGTTCTGTTTAAGTAGAGTTTTCCTTATTCTGGACTGTTATGTTCTTGAGCACTGAATGAAATACTGGATTTAATAACCTTTTTTTAAAAGCTAATGACATTGGAAAGGTCTTGGTCTTTAGTCTTACCGACTTTTCCAAGTGTGACGTAACTGTTCAGTTTCCAACCTTAGTAGATCAACCTCTAAAATAGTTAGCAATTTGAATATTGATGGAATTTTGTTAATACCTTATCAACTGTGTAAAGCGTCTGCATATGTATGTATGCACCTGAAATCTGGTTTAATCCCATGATATTCGCTGCAGCAGAACTGAGTTATTAATTTCAGAATCTGTGATGAAAATGCAAAAGTGTTGTTGTTGTTGTTTCTCAAATAACAGTGAATTTTGGAAATTTTACTTAACTCTCCCTTGTTTCAACTTTGACAATCTTGAAATCTGGATACTTGCCCTAGTTTTGTTAGCTCTCACTGTATCGATTTAACTGCTGCACTCAGTTTCAGGGCCTATGAGAGAAATCTAGTTTTGGTGGTTACTCTGCTGAAACAGAAAACAACAAAGTAAATTATATTTTATTTTACTGATTTTTTTTTTTATTTGGACAACAGTAACAAGTTAAATACACCAAAAAAAATTGAAGCACTGCTTTAATTTGATGGGGGCATCAGTTAGGGTCACAATGTGAGTAATAAGCAAAAAGTCTGGGAGGTGTGTATGTATGTGTTGGAAGGTAGAGGTGTTTGGTGGTAAAGGTGATTGATGGAGAAAGGAAAGTGAGCAGTTATTTCAAAGTAACAAGTGAAAAGTAGTGAATTGAGACGAGCAGAAAAATGCTGTGTTCGTCATCTCACTGTCCTCAGAGCTTGTGTCTCTACCCATTCCATATGTTTGGGATGTTGTATTGCCTAATAATATACACAGAATCTGTATTTCAGATTTTAATTGGTTACTCTGAGGATAAGTGTGTTTGGACAGATAAAGCATGACTGACATAGCTGTCAGCTGAAGAAATGTTTGAATAACAATATATATGCAAGAATATTCAATAAATAAAGGGAATGTATTACTTTGTATTGGATTTTAAATGGTGTTTCTCTTTTCATCAGTTTTTATGCTTTGCAAGCTTTTCCCTTTGTTTCAAATAAATACCATGTTTTGAAATGAGTAGCTGTTCTGTACTGTTCTGTATTAGCTACTAATTTAGTGTGTGTAGGAGAAGTGGCACAATACCTGTTTTGGGTTGTTCTGTGCTTCCTTCACTGAATAATTTTACAGAATTGTCATTCTTAGGGAGCAAAGTGTCCTTAATTTAGAAAGATGTAAATAAAGACTTCCATATGGTTGACATAAAATTTGTATTTGTCTTTCCATCTTTTTTAATATGGAGTTTTGGTTCAACCTGGGATATTGCAACTGCTGCTGGATTCAGGTTTATTTAATGAAACTGCTGACTAGGGACCAGTTTGGAGCCTGCTGAAATTTTCACAAGAAGCTAGCTTCAGCAGTCTTTAATTTCACTTACTCTGTTGTAGTCACTGTTCCAATGATTGTTGCCACCCAACACTTTATGCTTTGCAGTTTGAGAATGGCAGACAAACTGCTAGGTAAGAAAATCGTGGTGTTTCTGTCTTTCTTGCATGCTAGTACCCTATATATATTAAATGTTGTTGGTAGCTGTTTGTTTGCTTGGCATAAACTGTTCTGCTTTGAAAGGTCCCTTTGGGACAGTTTTTTGATGGTACCTGCAGGGTATGTGCACAGGAAAGACAGTAGTGTCTTGGGGCACAGATATATATATGAAATATTATGATCTTAGGTAGGTTTTTTTTTTTTTTTTCCATAATGGTCGCAAACAGCAGGGTTCAGCAATTAAGTGTCTTCCTATTGCTAATGTTTTATAAAAAGAAAGTCTATACAGCATGTGTGAAGAAAGTCTAATTCCAGCACTCAATGTAGGAATAACCTGCACAAAAATTCCTGAGTATCATGTATGAATACCTGCCTCATACAATCTGGTGATGGTGTTGTATCCAATTATGCTGAATGATCCTATTATTATAATTATTATTTCAACCAAGAGAAGCAAAACTAGATGGTAGGGTGGGATCCTCAGGAGTTACCAACTCTGGCCAAACTGTGTTTGGCTCGAAGTTGCTGAGAGTTTCACTGTTGATTTTTGTGGGAGATGGGTTAGGTCACTGCACAGTACTTTTGAAATCCCACCTCTATTTCTGAGTTGAGTGTGTGATTATTTCCTCACAGGGAGGAGTCCATCACCACAGCCTTCCAAAAACGCAGATGATATACATCAGTCAAAATACCAAATTCCAGTAACTTAAACCATGTCCATTCTGAGAAGATATATTAATAAGCTAACGGGCTGATGCTGAGCATTTGGGAGCACAGTAATGAAAAGTGTGCTGTGGGCTTCACTGCAAGTTGTAAGAGCTGAAGATGTCCAAGATCAGGCTTTGGATGAGCCATTCAGGACCATGTGTTCTTTCATAGGCTGGTTTCATGCTTGCTTGCAGTAGTTGGAACTAACCAGCCATGACAAAAAAAAGAACATTGCAGGTCTTAAATTTGTGTTGGTGCTACTTCTGCTTTTAGAGTGAACATGACCTGAAAGCCCCTCTGCACTCAGCCTGTGAAAAGCACTCAGCATGTGCCATAACTTCTGAAATCTGTGGAACAACTTGCGTCAGTGCGTGCTGGAGGAGTGAACCTTCTCGCATGCACTGCACTCCAGAGCTAACCCATCTCCTGCCCTCAATTTTCAATTTTTCAATGGTACGGAATTGCTAGAGGTGATGGGGAAAGAATAGCATGTAAATTTACTTTCGGGTCTCAGGCCCTCATTTTACTGGAGTGACTCACTTGAAGTGATACTAGTGTCCAAGATAAACCTCTCAGATGTGTCATACAAATGCTTATTATCATACTTAATCTCTTAATATAGTTAATTATCCTTGGCTCAGCAGCCTATCAATGTCAATATGAATATTACTGCTACACTATCTTTCTAAGTGAATGTGTTTACAAGTTGTTTTGGATCAACTTTTGGCTGTGGAGCCCTCCTGGTTTCCCACAATGTTTCTGACTGCTTCTGATTGTTTCCCACAATCTCTCTGACATAGTGGTGAAGTTTGTGCACCTTGCAGAGGTGTGTCATGGTGCCCCTCTTGTAAAAGGGCTTGCTCTTTGTGCAATGGCAAGTGAAGGAATAAAGTGTATGTAGGGGAAATATGGAGGGGTTTCTGAACCAGCAAAGCAAAGGGTTTGTAGATGATGCTGCCTCAGGTAGCCACACATTTGAGCAGTGAAAATTCCTCTTCTTCCCCCAGCTGGCAAATAAAATGCCTGGTAGGTGCAGATTGTGTTCCACCTTGTTGGCAAAGTATCTCTTGTACATAGATGTGCAACTTTCCATGTGTGGTGTTGAACATGTGGGATTATTACAGGGGTGTGCATTGTTACAAAAGGCTAGATTAAGGTGCATTTTATAATGACCCTTTTGCTTGAATTATTATCTTTACAAGTGCATCTGAAGAATTAATAACTTGGCATCTAAGTTAATTCAAAAGAGTTCCAGTGAATAATTTAGTTTTTGCCTGTCTGAGCTGCAGATTGTATTCTTGGAAGTCCTATTTGAGAAGTCAGCTAAATGTGCTTTCCGAAGTGTTCTATTTCTTAACAGTCATAGGAGCAAAAAAACCTTTGAAAATAAAATGACAGTTGAAATGAGCATTGACAATGCAAAGCAGTAGCAGTAGGATTATAAATATGTTGTTTTAAATATACCCAGTAACATTTTTATTGCATCAGAAATGGTTATCTAACTTCCCTACTCGATCTTGTAACTTCTTACGGTAGCTGACTAAGAAAGAGACGCTAACTTTGTGGAAGAAAAGTATGTGTTTTATGGTTGTCCTTCTTGAGGGTTTCCAAAAATAAAAAAACCAAAATCCATGCCACAAACATGTTTCTTCTTTGAAATACATTTTGTTTGCTTTATCAACTGGGTAAAGAAAAATGATTGTGAGTTTAAAAGAAACTGCATATCGCAATTTCAGGTTGTAACATCTGTTCACAGAAAGGGAAGGGCAGGAGAAGATGCAACTTCATTTTCCTAGAAAAACAAGAACAATTATGTTTTTGAAGAAAAGTTTAGATCTTTTTAGGAAAGATGCTCCTTTTTTTAAAAGCTCACTACTGAGCCTTGGGGGAAGCATGACTAAGCTATATGCTGGTGTCTTAGCAATGTGAAAGCAAATGTTTTAAAATCTGACTGTATAGAGATAATCTCTGCTTGTCTGAATGATGGTGTTGCTTTCCTCAAAATCATTAATATTTCAGTAGTCTAGAGCAGGACTTTTACTGTGCTGGATTTATATGTTTAACTTCAATTTCTTCTCATACATTTTTTGCTTCTTTACACAGGGAATGAAGTATCTGTGCATTCCTGCTGCTGACTCACCCTCGCAGAACTTGTAAGTATTCTTTAAAAATAAATAACAAAACCCCAGAAATCTCACGGTACTATGATACCTATTTTAAATTTTCTGAAAGCTTTGATTCTGATCTCTAATGAGTATTACACACATGTGGGGTTAAAACTGTTAAGAAAATACAATAACACTTCATTTCATCCTGCTTTTTGTGTGTGTTTGTAGGAGGCTTCGTATGTAAACACTCTTCGCCTTAAACTTCAGGAATTCCTTAGTGAGTTTGGGCCTAATTCAGTCACAGTTTATTCTAGCCACTGTTTTTGTAAATCTTTGTGTTTGGCTCCCCACCCCCCCCCCCTTTTTTTTTTTTTTTTTTAGTGCCAGCTGCAGCCATTAACAAAGCAAAATATTTGAAAGAGGTTTGAAGCCTGGTGCCTCAAGGGTTGAAATAAATTCCTCACAGTGGGCCTTCAAAACAAAGTCCCTGTGTGGAAACTGTATCTGCTGGGGACTTCTTGAACCTGCCTCAGAAGTCCCTGCTGCTCTTGGTATAAGCTGCCATGGCAGGGAGTTTTCTGCCCTGCAGTGACTCTCACCTTGAGGACGTAGGTACTGCCACTACAGTGTCCAAACCTTGCTCTTTCTCATCTCTGCTAAAGTTCACATAATGCTAATTGACTTACACCTGGTTTTAATTGAGCATAGCAAGTCTCAATTCCAAAGAGAAATCAAAAGAACTTGGATGATGACCAGCTCTTTCTTCTAGAGCTCAATGTTTATCTTGGGGAGAGGTGAGGGGGGTTTCAGCCACATCCTGCTACCAAGTTTTGGTAGAGAAACAAGTAGTGGAAAGAGGCCTGGTAGGTACGGAAGGAAGTGCAGCACTGCTTTTCTCTTGTATCACAGCAATATTCTGGCTTATGCTTCTGGGGGATATTTTTAGAGCCTGTGTTTTCTCATACTCTAGAAAGATTCCAGTGTGGCGCTTGATGTGTGATGATTTGTCTTTTCATTCTGCGTTTCTGTCATGATTTTAGGGGAAGGGAAAAAAAAAAAAAGCACCACACCCCACCCGCAACAAAAAACACCCTAATCCCCTAAATTTCAGGTCTGTAATGAGAAGGTAGATAGCTTTTGTCATGGACAGCTTCCATGGCCTTAATATTTAGAGTAAAAAGAAATGAATTTAAATAACTATCCTTTTGGCAAGGAAAGTTAATATGAGATTAGAGGAAAACATTCACATGTCATTAACTGTTCACTGGCATTTTGAGGTGTGTAGCATTTTTGACGAAGTTTTCTAAGTCTGCTTCCTTTGTTAATAGAGATCAGTTGGGAATGGGAAGAGAAAGGATGGCATTTATGATGAACGTTAATAAATGTACAATTCCTTCACTGTTAAATGTCAAGGAGTTATATTGAAAAACCAGTTCCTGTGTTTGAGCTGGCTGGCGTAATACCAAGGCTCTTAAGGCTTCTCTAAGAAGATAGAGTATTTGCATGGGTATTGTTCCTGTTATGCTGCAGACATCTAAAATACTTGCTTTGGTATCAGGTGTTGCAAGCAAAGGTCATTACTTCTAATACTGATACATTCTATCAGTTAAAGTAAAACTTGATGAGTAACTGATTTTTCTTTTTTTTACTTTATGCAGTCCAGGCCTTCAAGTGAAATCAAATCATAATGCTCACAAGTAGCACCATTGCTTGCTTTGCACGTGCAGTCTTCTGAAAGCAAGAGGAAGTTGTCTTTTTTCAGCCTGTGAGGACTGGATGCAATCTACTGCCTGTGCCCACTATGGAGGGAGGGAGGGAGGGAGGGAAGGAGGGAGGGAGGCATAGCTAGGGAGCAGGAAAGGGAATTGGTCCCTCTGCAACATCTTTGCGTGTCTACCTCCCTCTTCTGAAAGAGGCATTCTGCTGGTGTCAGGGAAAAAAAACAGCTAACCAAGCAGCATCCTGTGTTGCAGGTCCTTGTGTTCTCTTAGCCATGGTTGACAGGCACAACTGATGTGTGCACACTGCTCTCCTGTCTGTTTCCCAACAGCAAGGGCCAACTGGAAGCCTTTTACCCACTGAATTTTGAGACTGTGAGCTCTTAATGCACTTCAGTTCAATTTTTCTGAAGGAAACCTCTGGTTTCTTGTGTGTATAATGTACATTTACTCCTAGAAGACTTGTTTAGTGGAGTTCTTTTCCTCAGAGGGATGACTTGCCAGGGAAATACAGCAGGGATTCCCCTGTTAGCATGTGGCTGTTCACTAAAGTGTCTCAAAAGCTTTATTTTACTCCCCTTTTCTGCCCCTAGCAAGCATAGGAGGAAAGCAATTGCTTTTCAGACTCAAGGTACTTCCTAGATGTTAAATCAATGTTTTTCCTGGTCTGTGAGAATTTTACCTCAGGCCAGTAACCGCTCCAAAAATGTCATCTTCTGTAGAACTCGTCACTAAAAAGTTACTTCTACAGAATTAAAATCTTCCCTTCCTGCCCTGTTCCAGTTAATTGTCTTTGGCTGTGTATTTCTAAGGAATTAACCTCCAACAGTCAGGTGGCTAGTGATGATAATACAGAAGCCAGATGACCTATTAAGAGGAGAAAATTTTGGTAGATTTTTTTCTTTTACATCACCAAAGGAAAGAAACATCAAGATGCTTCATCCTATGTGATTTGGATGCTGTCTTTTTAACCTTTATAAATACTTGTAGGAGTCCAACTATCAATGAAAGAAAGAAAATAAAGCTCTGGTATCATAACTCTGCTCTTGGTCTAATTTTGAATTATGCAGCATGCTAATGCATAACTTTAGATAACTTCTACAATATCCTGGTAGGGGTGTTGTGCTGGTGCTTCTTTCTGTGGTGTTTTCCCACTGTGAAGATGATGCAGTTCAGGGCCCAGCTTTCAGCTGGGAGAGCCAGATATCATGTTATAAATTGTCGTGACATCCAGCAAAGGGGCTGCAAATCAACACATTTGTCAAGTGCTTTCCTGTTAGAGATGATAGTCAACTGTTTTGTGGTTAATGTAAGACTTACCATTCTTTGTGTCTGGCGCTTGCCACACCGCTAACTGGTCCTCAATCTTAGTTTTCATCTAAACATGATTTTACCATAACTTTGAAAATGAGTTTAGGCAGCTGTGTCTTCTGGCTCAAGAAGAGACCCTGATGCCATAGGGTTGTGGTGAAGTACATACGTTCTTTTCTCTGGCTCAGCGTGAGGAAGGGCCAGGGTGCTATAGAGCAGCACTAATTTTAGATGTTACTATTTATCTTCTCATTTTCATGAATGCCTGTAATCACACTTGAAAACACATGAGCAGTGAGGAAGGGTGAAGAAAACTGGGTGAATGGAGTTCACAAGGTTCAGTACTTTGCAAAGGTGTTATGCTCAGTCACAGATATTTTTCAAAACAGAATGTTGGAAGTGTCTTGCCAAAACTTGTGCAAGGCCATTGAAACAAATTCACTGGTGCATGAAGTTGCCTTCCTGGCCAGATTTTCTAGAGAGAAAGAGAAAAGATGAGAAGATTGGGTTGTCAACACAGACCTAACCAAGCTGCATCTGAGTGAATGCTTTCAATCTCAGCTAAGCTCTTCATTGTGCAATAGCAAAGCTTCTTGCACACATAGCCAGAGATCTTATTTGCTCTCTAAGTTTGTTTATGTGAAACTTCTTGAGCTCCCCTGGCAGACCTGAGCACCATGATTTGTTACAGCTCAGCCAGTAACAGTGGTTTGGCATGGCAGTCTGAGTACACATGCATTTGTAAGGCTTTTTCTTCACTTATCCCACATACTTAATCAGTTTATTGAGAAATATAAACCTCTGAGTTGATCTGCTGTCCTAAAGCTTGGGATTGCATTGTGCCTTGAGATTTTCCAAATAAACTGCTCAGGTCTTCTCTAGCTCTGTTTTCTATGTTTTATCCATTGATTCAGGAACTGTACTGGAAAGGGAGTCCCAAGCTTTGGGATCTTTTTTGTTCATTCCAGTTAGGTATCCTTGCCTTTGCTAGTTCTGCAGGCAGTGACACTCTATTGCATCAGTGTTGTCCTTCAGGTCGGGAGTGTTTACAGTATCAGCAGCTGCACTGTTAGGCAGGAAGGGAAGCTTCCTTTTATGTGGGCATTCCTGATTTTTGTGTGGCTGCTGGTGCTGGGCTGAGGTTTTTTTCTTTTACCCTTGTGGTATAATATTCACCCAGAAAGGGGAAACATCTTGAATACAGGACGTTGTGTTTCATGGGTGTTGAGCGCAATGTGCTTTCAGGTTTGCCCTTGCCAACAGGACTGCCCTCTAAGAACCTCTTTCCTCTGCCCACATTGCCCACTTTGCTACTGCTTGTGAGCTTGAATTGCAGGAGCTCTCAAAGGCCACAGTGAGCTCCAGCTCTTTTGAGCTAAGAGGTTCTGCTTGCAGCTGTGGTGAACTGCAGGCAGTGCCAAAGGCTTTGCTGTCAGAAAGGTTGGGTGAGCAACTTGAAACTGAGATGCAAGGAGGCAGTGCTACATATTCATTCAGATGATGACAGCTGCCCACTTGCTGTCCTTCACTATGCCCCACTTAAAATGAAAGGGGCATATGTGAAGGATAATGAGATTGTAAAACCTAAAGTTTGAAAACTAAAAAGTTTGAGTCTTCTCTACGTTTTCTCGTCTGCTGCTTTAAACAGGTGGACTGTAGGCTGGCACCCTGAATATGGGCAGAAGGGGTACTGCTGTCTGGAAGGAGAAGACTGGAAGGAACTAAAGGAAACGGGGCTTGAACTGAGCATTTTTTCATAGCAGAGACTAAAGGGAGTGATTCCACATAGCCAAGCAGAAAGTCTTAATGTTCAGATATGACCTAGCACATGGGTTGAAGGAGGAAGTAGAGTTAAAGTTAAGCATAAGTTTGGATAGCAGGTAGTGTTTCTTTGTGAGAGACATCATGTCTGGAGAACTGCTTGTGTAGTTGTGCTGAGTTCCATCTGACATCTGAGCACACAAGGACATGGAAGGTCAAACCACTGCTTTAAAGAAGAATCAAACACAAACCAAAATAAAGATTTGACAGACATCAGAATAAAGTTTATCACACTGTAGTGCCTAAAAAACTAGTTCCTTACTTGGATAGAGTGGCATATAACTTATGTTTTGTGAGTTTTGTGTTTCATTGCCAGACAATAACTTTTACTTTGTAAGACCTGTATGCAATTCTAAAGTCTAGAAATAGCGTGAAGTGAGCTTTCAGATAGATTTCTCTCTTTCTAAGTAGTGATTTTACTAAATACAACACTTTCTTCATCCCCTTTCTGCTTTTGTTTTCAGAGCAAGGCATTTCAGAGAGAGCATCAAATTTATCCATGAATGCCGGCTCACAGGTGAAGGCTGCTTAGTTCACTGGTATGTATACTGCTTGCTAAAAAAACTTTTTAAGGGGTTTTTAAGGGTAATCTACCTAGATTTGGATATTCATAATTTTAATAAATTAGTGATCATCTCCCCTCTGTAGCAAAATACTCTTGGACTGAATTGCCCCCTTTATTCAAAAAGCCCCAGAAGAACTGCAAGTGCTATTAAAACCTTATGCTAGGACTTTTGAGTCTCTGGGGTGGGCAGCTGCTTGGAGATGAAAGGAGCCCAAGAAATTCTTCTTGACCTTCTCTCATCAAACATTTTTGTAGGATTGATTTGACTAGGAATGTGTTGGCTGGAGACACATTATTTATTTCCTACCATTTTAATCACTGTATTTCTAAATGTGATTTCCATAATCCTAATAATTTGATTAGTTTCTCTAACAGCTGTTTTGGTGACTTCAGAGTTGTTTAAAAAAACCTGTCTGAACAGGAATTGATTTTTTTTCCCTCTTTCTCTTAACTGCTGAAGCATTCAAATGTTGCATTTGCTGATAGCAAGACCCTGATTGGAGACATGCTCCTGGGACTGTAAAGAATAGAAAAGGAAATCCCACCCTGGGTTTTTTCTTGCTCTCTGCTATTGGTTGTGGTCTTTGTGCTATATGTCCAAGGGACATATCTGAGTCTATATCTGGAATCAGAGTCATCTCGTGATTTGAACACTGGACTTGTACACAGGCCCTGAGCATAAATCCTCACTTTGCTGTTGACTCATGACAGAGCTGCGCATGAGCCGTTTGGTCAGTCTTGGTGTATGGAAAACAGGAATAAATAGTCTGAATACTCACAGAGTTTTAAAAAAACATGTATTTAAATTTGTGAAGTGTTTTCAGAAACATAAAATGGTGAAAACATCTGGTAACTATTTTCTTTTTACTATGGTAAATATAACTCTAACACACTCTTTATACTCTCAGTAGAAATAGTTCTGAGTTTGTCCAGTGTTGTCCAACCAGGCCTAATGAATGATTCTTACTCTATCCTAGCTTTTCATCTGGGGAAACTGTAGTCCTGAGAGTTTAAGCTGCACAATGCAGTGGATAGCAGAAAGAGGAACTCAAGCAACCAGAGATATGTACCTCTTATTGGTTCAGTTAAAGTTCATTTTGGCCCCATGAAATTGCAGCCTTTATTCATGGTGGAGAGGAAACAGTCTTATTTCACTGCTCTGATCTATATAAACAGAAGAAAGAAAGTGGGTGACTTACTTCTGTCTTTTTAAAACTCAAATCTAACTTAGAATGTGTGCACTGCCCCCTGCTTTTGTGACAACTTTGTGCTTATTTCTTCTTTCACAGTCCCATACGAGTTACCACTCAAAACCCACTTTCTTGGTCATGTCGGATTTTTTTTTCTGCTGCATTTGAAAAAGCAGCACCAAAACCATTTAACTCAAATATTATAATATTACTTCCTCATGGCAAGCAACACAGCAGTCTGCTGTGATGTTGAGAAGTGGTGCTTTTAGCTGTGACAGCTGAAGTGCAGCAGTGCTTCAGTGTATTGCACCTCCTTTTCCATGCAGCCTTGCAGGTGTCTCCAGGAGTGTCACACTGGTGGTTGCCTACATCATGACTATCACAGACTTTGGCTGGGAAGATGCACTGTCTGTTGTCCGTGCGGCGAGATCATGTGCCAATCCAAACATGGGCTTCCAGAGACAGCTGCAGGAATTTGAAAAACATGATGTTGATCAGGTAAATGAACTACAAAAAAGACCTGTGAAACATAACTCCCAAGTCAGATCATGGAGTACTTCTCATTATTTTGTGGTCTGTGTGGTTTATCTGACTCCCTGTTTTTGCTTTGAGGGGATGACTTCTTAGTCCAGCCTGCTCCACGAAGGAGATACAGATAGATCTGAAGGTGTCAGGGAATGCTGGATGGGAGAAGGGTTGAAGCACAGCATCTAAACACCTCCTGCCCAACTGTGTTGTCAATCTAGTGGTTGCTTCATGTGAGCTAAGACACAGTTCAAGATTAACACCTTTATGGGGGTGGAAGATAAAGGGTGAATTCTCAGAACAGCAAGAAGTCCAGCCTGTAACTGCCAGTTGCATAAAAGTAGTGGGTTTCCCCCCAACACATTCGTTTGGGAATAGTAAGCAGGAAAGAAATCATTATCACAAATCCTTCCTGTCAAGAGTTAAACTTAGTCCTCATTATGAATTGTGTGTTGTGACCCCCCTCCTACCTTCTGTGTCCAAGACTTAATAAGTTTTCTGATGTTTACGGCAGCCTCAGATCTGACCCTTTTTTTCTTATTAGCCTTTGAAGGTTTTGTAGAACTAGGAAAATCAATGGAAGAGTAGGACTGCCAGAGGGGTTTCATAAAACAAAAACTAGTTTCTTACTCCAAAAAAAACCCCTATCCTATGCAAAAGACCTGCTCCCTGTGGGTGATTGGTGACTTCCACTTACGTTACCAACGTACTGTGGCCATCCCTTCCATTTTCCATTGCTCAGCATGTTGTTGTTGTATGGGCTTTTGTGCCTATTGTGCTTATTAAAAATAACACCAGAGGCAAGCCAAAGCTGGAAAGCAAAATACATGAGACAAAGGATGTAGTTTTGGTTTTTTTAATTCCTTCCCTGTTATTCTGCTGCAGAAAGCTCAGAGTTTAGAAATTACCATTTGTTTTGCATGATGCAGTTAGCAACTGTAAACATTTGTGTTTTTTTTTAATATTTAACTGAATGTTTCCTGGATTGTTTGGAACTGGTGTAAATGGTAGAATAACTGATTTTTAAGAGACAAAAGTCAGAGAGGGACTTTCCAGACTTGTCTCCTTCCTCCCTTACAGTCATTTCTACTCTAATTGGTTTGGTCTAACAGCAATGACAATTAAGGCTGTATGCAAATAGCCTGATAAAGACAGTAACGTCTCTCTTTTTTCATCCACCGTGGACTGTGCATTCTGTCTTTATTCACTGAGGGGGAGGCAGTAGGTTGCAAAAAGAAGTATCCACCTGTATTCACTGGCTGGGCTGTAGTTTCTTACTGTTTCTTAAGAGCAACCACATCCTCAGCAGGTGTCTGTTTACACACCTGATTTCAGTGGAATGATGCCATCTGCCAAGGGCGTGAGCTTTTTTTCAGATTTCAGCAGCATTTGGTGTTTTACTGTGCCACTAAAGGGTGGTGGTATCCTGTTGGCTTTCTGGAATATTGTCCTCTAGACCTTGGTCTTATAGGATGAGGTTTAGTCACTAAGGTCACAAAATAATTTGCACCTGTTCCAAACTTCCACGTGATAGGCAAATCTGAAGCCTCAGGCTGAGGACCTCTTTAAGTAATGGGAGGAAGTATCTACCTTGAGGTCTTGTCTCCCAATGTCCTAGTAAATGATCTTTATGGATCAAGCTGTTCATGAGCCCCAAATAGAACAAAGTTATGAAGGTTAAGGTTTGGAAAAATAAGATTATCCCCACTGGGACATGACAGTTGGAGTCTGTGTTTACTAGTTGCTTCTGCAAATGAGCTCAGCAAAATTGTCAGGAATTGGACAGTTCCTCAGCTGGAATTGTCCTCAGCTGGACTGAAATTCTCCAACAAGCAAGGCAGTGTCAGAGTTGAGTGGATAGAAAAAGTGAACATGTGAAATTTCCACTCTTTCCCATGAGACAGAGTTATCTGTTGGCAGGTCCAAATCAACGAAAAGGCGTGGGGGATTTATACAATATGTACTTATGGAGCTTGTTTGCCTACAGGTACCTTGTGGTAAAAAAAAAGTGGGTTTAAAATGAGATCTCATGACAAGAGAATTCATTTGCGCTATCAAACAAAAAGATACTGCCTCAGCCTCTGAAAGCACCTGAAGATTTTCATCTGAGCTGAAAATTGCTGCAAGCTGAGGAAATAGCCAGAGAAAAGGTCCTAGCATTATTGCCCTGCCATTGCTTGATTCTGTCCTCATCATTTATATCTCTCAAAGCAGGATACAGAATTGGACTGACCATCAGATGGGCTTGGTGCATCTGTTACCATATACCATATTCAGTCATTCATGTCAGTAACATTTATATTCTATATATCCTATTCTGTAGCTTGTAAAACTCATGGGCTATTTCTTCCTAGAAGACACCTATTAGGATATCCACACTACATTTTTTTACTACTGGTGTTTTGTGGGCTCAAGATAAAAAACCTGTAAGAGTGGTTCACCTTCTGATCTTCAACCCTCTTGCATCCTGTTGTGACTTGGGCAGATTGGCTGATCATATTGGCTTCCATGCTAATTCCTCTTATTGTTTGTGTATGCAGCAGGAACAGGGAGATCTTAAGTCCAGGATGTCCTTTCCCAGCAGGTGTTCCTTACTCTGTATTACTCCAGTCAGCCAGGCTGTTCCAGTGTGCCATTTCAGGAGATGTAAGGAGTCTCAGTGATTTCAAATATGTGTTCCTGTGCTGTGCATTCTGTGCTGCTGTTATAGGACATGCAGTATTTGGAGTGCTTTACTTTAAACTGCATATGATCCTAAAGGTTACGGAAATTTTGTAGAACAGGAAGAAGAATTAATTTTCCATCAATTTCAGGTTACTGTTTCATCATTTTGTATATGTATTTTTAATTTCTGTAGTTCAGGCAATGGCTGAAAGAAGAATATGGGGAAAACTCTTCTCAGGATCTGCAAGAAGCCAAAAATCTTCTGAGCAAATACAAAGAGCAGGCAGAGTTGCATCAGACTACTGGAGGAAGGCAGTGGAATAACAACTTCTCATCTGTGCCATCACTCTCATACAGCAACTACACAACAGAGACCTAATCACAAGAGGTCAATTTTTTTTCTTTCTACTTTTGCAAAACATCTTGCCATGTTTTCCATCCCATCTTCCAAGACTTTCAGCAGTGAACCATGCAAACTGTTGATTTATAGAAAGCTTCTTGATGACATTATGTGTGTATGTGTGTGTATGAGTGTGTTTCACACAGTTTTGTAATTCAGGCAGGATCAAGCTCTGTTTGTGCCCAGAGACAGGATCCAGTTACTGTGGCTGAGACAGTTTTTTTGCCAGCCACAGCTATATCCCCTTCTGCCCACATTGCCTGGCATTTACCGTGAGGTTAGCTCAACTCCACTTGTAGGCTAGCAAAGGGCTTGGAGAGATGAAGTCCGGTGATTCAAGCTGTGGCAGTTTGGTATCTCTGCACTAGTAGTGTGGCAAAGGTGTTACTGCACCTGAAGAAGGGAACTCAAGTCTGTGTCTCTGCCGCTCCTGTTCACAATCCACAGGCGAGTAGTAGGTGGAGGTGGGCGTGAACTTGAATGCTAGGCTGAAAGCTGGAGCAGGTGAGATGAGGCCCAAGTACCTTTCCCCCAGCAGTGGCATCTAGGAGAGCAGTGGGACAGACAGCTCTGAGTAATAGCACCTTCAGCCGCCACAGTTGTCTTTGCTTCAGTGCCCATGAGACTGAGCTGTCGGCAGAGCTGCCACAGACCAAGAGCACCCAGGCTGTTACCACAGCTCGGCTGATGTGCAGTGATTTAATCCGTGGTCCCTTGACTGTGCATCTGGTCTCCCAGCATCAGCTTTTCTGGAGAATAGTTTATCATGAACTTCATTCCCCACGGAACACGTGCCTCTTCAGCACACGCCCCTGCGCACACGATAACGCGTCTCCAAAGAGTGGGCTCGGTGTGAGTGCAAGCACCTGTTTCTTTGCTTGTGCTGTGGTTTGCTCTTTGACTTCAGCTACCTCAAAAATGCTGTTCTTGTCATTGTGGTTGTAAATGCAACCTTGAAAATTGCCTTGTGTAATCTTAATCTAACACTGAGTGAAGTAAGTGGGTGTGTGTGTGTGCGAGAATGTGCGTGTGCATGTGTGTTTCACAAATGTCTGTAGTTGAGAAGTTTATTGTTTTCTTTTAAAATTGCCCATGTTTCTCACTGATTTAAAGACTGAGTTGTTGGAATTCCAACTTTCCTGCCATTTAAGCACCACTGTATGTTTTGCTGTGATCAGATTTATAGGAATGAATTTGTACAATATATTTTAAACTACGTTGAAACTAGGGGCCATACCCTGCTCTTGGTAATGTTGTGTGTTTCTGGAATGGAGCCATTACCTGACTCAAGCAGCTTGTAAGACTGTAACTTCAAATATGTCAGTAGGGATGCTGGGCAGTATTGATTTCTGATGTTGTAATATGGGGTTGCCTTGATACCAAGATCATGATTTCTTGTCTTTGACTTGGAGGATGGAAGGCCCATTTTTCTTGAAGATTCTAGAAAATAAAAAATGCTCCCCAAACAGTAAAGATAGAAAACTAAAACCAAGCCCTTCATTTGTTCAAATGTGGTGTATATCATGCTAAAAACTGAGCACTGAGTGAGAAGCAATCAGCATACTAAATAGACTGTTGTGTCTCTTTCAATTTCTTTGGTATTATGGCCTCCCATGCCTTCACAAGATTCCTCTTTGTGTGATTTCCTGCTTGCAGGTAGCAGTGAATTCTTTGGATGGGAGCAAGGCTTTTGGATCAAGTAAACTCTGGCTGTTAAATATCTGTTGTTAAGTATCTTAAAAAAATATGTTATGGCTTGTGAAATACGGGTCATGCATATCAATAATTGCCTAAAAGGACAAAAGGGAGTGGGGTGGAACTGACCTATCCATTTCATCTAAGGTGAAGCGTGCATCAGGGTTCTCATTGCACTAAGTGCTTTAAGTGTACTGAGTATGATGAGAGCAGAATCATCATATCTTTGTTACAGTAAGGGATGTTGCTGGGTTTGGGAAGAGTGCTGGAACTTGTTCTCAAGCTTGCAGCTGAATGAACCGCTGCCTGTTTGGTATATGCAGCAGTTGCTGTGTGATTGCCTGGTAAGAGAGCTACTTAGCTGTTCCTGAAGATGTTGATCTGCAAATAATTGTCTGCTTAACAATTCCAGCCCAGCAGTGTCAATGTTGGCAGTCTCTTCTGTGCTGTGAGGGCAGATGTAATAATTGGAAAATGTTTTCCTCGGTAACAGGGTCTGACACACATTCAGGATGCAGGTCCATTTGTTCAACCCTCTACTCATAATAGGATACGTAGGGCAGCATCAGCCCATCAAAGGGCAGCTTTGTTTGAAGTATTCTGCCTATGGTCTTGCAGATATCCAGCCAGTCCATCCTGTAGCTGGCTGCCAACACTGTGTATCCTATAAAACTCCTGGCACTCTTGTCCTTTCAGTAGTACTACTGTGGGTGCTGGTAAGTTGGCAGTTCTTCTACTGTTCTCACACATACGGTGTGAGAACAGGCAGAATGGAGAGATATCTTCACAAGGCAGAATGGGAGATATCTGTTAATTTCCATGTGTCCAAGATTAGTCTGCACTGTTTTTTTTAAATAGTTTTATTATCTCCAAAGAGTCGGTCTCCTGAACAGGATTTTTTTGGAACTGAGTTTGGCTTAAGGGCCATATAGCCACGTGAGTGCGTTATGCTGCAGCTCCAAAGCAGATACAGGGTAAGCTGGGAAGACGGAGGGAATGCCTTATTGTCAGTGAGTGGAAGTGCTTCTCTCCTTTTGAAAGGCAGAAAGGGGTATTTTCTGCAGTCTCTGCCTTCAACATCTTGTGTAGTGGTCTGTGTGTACTCCATACTGCAGGTGTGAGAGCAGTGTAAGAGCAACAGCAGTCTAAGGAAACTTGAATCTGGTTTGTCCATGTAGTGAGTAGAATGATGGTTTACTCCCTAATTACCACAGGTGCAGAAGAGAGAGCTACAGTTCTCACCTTTAGCCTTTTAGAGAGGGAGAGGAGCTAACACGGACTGAGAATGTGACATGATTTGTCTTCCAAACAGCCTTTCAGTGGCAATTTGTAGGACTTTCCAGCTATCTGGAACGTGACTAGACCCAACTCACCTCTTAATAGTTGACCTTTGTAGTGTAGATGATGCATTCAATTATTTTGTTTCTGTACTTCAAAACACTGTCCTCATTTTGATGTTCACTGGAAAATGTATAAAATTTATAACACCTTATTGGATATCCAGATTTTAAATGTATAATCAATTTTTTGGGGCTGAACTTGATATCCATGTGTGATTATAAGCAAATGTCTAGTGTTATAGAATGTAGGTAATGGGTAAATGCATTAATAGTATTTATTACTGTTTTTTAACCTGGAAAAAGTTGCTTCCTTCCATTTTGTGGTTGAGTGGGAAGATATGGCAAATCATATCTGTTTTATAAAAGGGATAATAACTTTGGTTGCTATAATGGCCACCACTATAAAGATGTCAGTGAAAAATTATAGCAATTATTCCACTAGTTTAAAAACTCTAAATCTGGTAAGCTTCTTGATTCTCTGTCTTCCTCTTCCTGGGCATCTTAGCGAAGCCTTGATTGCTTTTTCCAAATGTTTGTATTTAATACGTTCTACAATTTTTTTATAAATAAAATTAAATGTTAACACCTGATCTAGTTTTGTATTTCTTGAAATCAAGAATAGTGTTCAGATGGCTTCTACTCGCTGTTTGTCTCCCTGCAGGTACAGTAAGAGTACAAGACTAACAAATTTTGGTGTTTAGATTACTTTTTTCTCCTGCACACAGACTTCTTGAACTTTCCCCTCTTTTTGCCAAGTTCTTCCAGGTAAGTTCAAGAATCTTCAGCAGTAGCACCTCGTGATAGTCTCCCAAGAGGATCTTGCATGTTGCTGTCTTACTGACTGTTGCTGGCCCATCATTTCAATGGGGTATGTGGTGAATCCAATGTTTTTATTATTTTGAAATTCCTTCTTTTCCATAGCACACTGATTTGGGGCTTAATCAGCTGTAAAACTTACCTGGTTTTCAGACTGCCAGTGCTCAAGGCTCTCAGCAGTGATCTGTCAGGGGAAGCTGATTTAAGTGGTGGTTGATTCTCAGGGGAAAACATTAAAAAAATTACAGCGTAAGGGAGGAAATGCCCCGTTCAAATTCCCACAGATAACTCACTGAATTTCTGGTTTGACTCTACCTCTGCTAAGAGAGTATTTCTGAAATTTGGACGATCGGGAAAAAAAAATCCAAACCTAAACCAAAGAAGTCCACCAACCTGAAAGTATAATCAGTCATATTATAGCCACATCTCATGGCCACTTCAATCATTGCTGAAGGCTGAACTCTTTTTGCAGTGGGACACCCTTATCATGAAGGCAGAATTAGATGCTTAGGCACAGTGAGTTTTGAGTCTTCTCTTTTTTTCCCACTCCTTCCTCTCCTGGCACTTGTTATTTTATATACTATTGGGAATGTGTTGATGGTGATTCCTAAGGAATCTTGGCCATTCAACTAATCAGTAGTATCCTCCACTAGAATAAAGTAGATGGGTCCGTAGCTCTGAAAGTGTTAGATGCAGCTTGTTCAAATACATTTCATAATACATAATGCATTATTCATCTTCAGTGTAAATGGGATGGCTTGGGTTTTATTAATGTGTGTTTCAGTCCTCTTCATGTCCTTCTATGAAGAGACTTTGAATTTAATACAGCCTGCTATGTGACACTTGAATTAGTGATTACCTTCTTTCTCCCCTCTGTTATCCATAGCAGTGTTTTAGATATATGTGCTATGACAGTGACTAGGCAGAAAACATACTTTAAGTATTGATGCCTTGGGTTTTAGCTTTTATATTTTTCAGAATCTCTGCTGCTTAGTGTGCAACTCTGAAACTTCATATTTGGTGTTAGTAAGTTCTCTTCATGGGGTAGTTAGACAAAAGAATCGCTTCCTAGCTAGAGAACCAAGGACAGCTGGTACCCAAAAAGCACAAACAACAGTGAGGGAAAGGGGCAAGCCAGGGGGCTGAGACTTCACAGACTGGGGCTGTGGTTGGATAATTGACCCAAATAAGTAGATGAATCAAAATTTGTAAAAGTGTAAAAACTCATGACCAGCTCCATCTTAGATTTGATTTGGGTGTAACCCCGGCTGGGCTCTTGTACTGCCAAAAGTGTATCCTTTCAGTAAATACCTGTTTTATTCCTTTTGCTCTGTCTACTCTCTGTTCCACGTCAGCCTTTCTAGGCAACAGTTTCCTGTCTGATCTAGGGAAACCTTGTAAGTTTTAGAGAGGGCTTCTCCTCTGCCTAAAGGAAAGCAGCAGTTTCCAAATGAAAAATGCTTTACTGTTCATCTTAATTTTGACCACTTAGTACTTTTCACGGGTAATTTTTAACCAAATCACATGCAAAAATTGTGCTGGAACTGTGGTGCTGTATTGCTGTTCCTGACTGTGGATCTCGATCCCTCCAGTGTTACATGGAACTGTTGTGAGTTCTGGAAAGTGGCAGTTTTCATCTGATTCCTGGAGTCCTATCCCACCATGCAGCCAGCTAAGGGAAAATAGAGGGCAAACCTGCATGTCCTTAGATGTGCCTATAACCTGATAAGGAATTTTGGTTTTGCCAGCAAATTATGAGAGTCTTTCCTTCTCCTCAATAAGATTGCATTGGAAGAGGGAACATGATGATGATCTGTAGAAAATATTAGCATGAGGAAGATGATGTTGTGCTGTGCAATGTTTCTGTAGATACGCTGGAGACACAAGGCACACGACAGAAACAGCTAATTTCAGACTTTGTTCCCAGCAGAGCTTTAAATGTGGGTCTTGTTTTCCATGTGGCTCAGCTTCTGTGCTTAACTATTTCACTGCTTCATTTAGCTGTTCTGTCCAATATTCTGCCCTCAGCCAAGGAACAAATTCTTCTTTATATATTTGAATGTGTGCTTTGCTCTAGTGAATTATGCCAACTGCAGTTTACCAAAACCAAATAGCTTGTGAGTAGCAAGGTGACTTCCTGTAGTTTTCCATGTAGTTTCTAGTGTAAATATTAGGAATGAGCATTAATGAAGTGTCAGTAAGAGTGTCCTTTTGCCATTGAGCAGCTGCATAACTCAATCCTGAGACCGAGCTGTTGTAGGAGACTTGGTTCAGCTCATGTGAGCCAAACACATCTGCAGTGAGCTGGGACTAAAACTAATTTGCAAGCAGCCTCAAAAAGTGGGATTTTCAGCCAGACCTGAGCCCAGTTTTCATTTTAGATAAGGAAATTATGAATGTGCAGGTTTGTATCCTCCATTATTTATTGAACTATGAATAGAAAGATCATAACCAAGACATTGAAGCTACTTGAAGTGTGAAGTTCTTAGGTCGTTTGCTTGACTGCTCGTTATTCATACAGGCAAAGCAGTGTTAGACCTGGGAGGAGGCATTTACAAATGGACCCTTTGAAAGTCTGAGTTCCGATCCTTCACTTCTTTCTCTGGAAGCAAGTGAGTTTTTATTTCATGTGTCAGCAGATAATACAGACTAGTACGATTTGTCTGTCTGTGTAACTGTCCTGTTATGGTTGGGGTGGTTTTCTCCAAAGCTTGATGTGCCTTCTGTTGGATGTTGTCATATTCTGTGGCCTTCTGGCTCTTGTACAGCACTGGGTGACTTGGATAAGTAACACTGATCCATGACAGTGTTGAGCCTGTCATTAAAAACATTAGAAAGGGATATTTTATTTGTGATTTGTATGCAAAAAAAAATGTTCATTGGTGGACCAGCAGGTAACTACTGATTGCAAACATTTTACTTGATTCTCTCCCTTCTATTTTAAGGCAAGATGGGACTTTGTTCCAAGTTTCTAAGTAGGGAAAACTCTGTCCTGTGTTTAGAGGAAGTATAGGTTGAAGGTGTCAGAATTACGACTGTGTGTATGCGTGTTCTGTATTTTTCCAAGGATTGCATTTTGGAAGTCTTTGCAAGTTAAGTCTGCAGCATGGGACTTTCCCAGTGAAACAGCTTATGAAATCCCTCAGTGTTTCAAAAGAAGGAAAGAAAAGAGAAAAACAAAAAATTCTTATTTTTGCACATATTTTTTGGATGCTGTGCAAGTATACCTCTGTAATTTCACAGCTGAGTAAGGCTGTTGAAGTTAACCATCAGTAATAAATCTGGAGAATGAATGGGAAAAGGTATAACCACTAGTGGATATTAATGTAATATAGTAATTAATTGGAAATGCACTCTAGACTCTGCTGTCACTGAAAGAGTCATATATACTTTAAAATATTTTCTTTTCTTTTGGAGTTGACCTTCATTTCCATGGGTTGGTTACCATACATCAGTGTCTTCCCTTGGGAGATCTCACATATTTCTAGCTGGGCTTCTCTCCCTTAGAATTATACCTCCTGCTAATGCACAGATTGCATAAATGGCATAGGAAGGGTTGCAAGAGCACCAGTGTGGCAGTAAGACAGACTTTGAGTTTCCATAGCCCTTTTTGAAACAAAAGACTTGTGGTTTTGACTTGCCAAGAAGGCATATGAGTCAGTCACCTTTGTCCAATCCATGAAATGCTGGACTGAGCAGCATTTGGGATTCTGTTACCAAATCTCCTACAATTTGGTGTGTGATTATGCAAATTGTTTCAGTCTAGTTTGCTTAATTTTCCTGGTAAAATTGGGAAGCAGCTACAACTTTCCTTGGTCCAGCTTTGAGATGCCTCTGATGAAAAGCACTGCATCAGTGTTGGCTGTGTGTTGTCAAATGAGATATCTGCCCTCCACCTTGGGGGTGTTAAAATGTGTTTGTAACAGAGAGGTCCTGAAGAAGGGCAAGGAGCTGTGGGGATGTCAACACCTTGATCCCACCTGCATATGAAGGTGCACAGGATGGTGGGTGGATGTAGATGGGAGAAAATTCGAGCTCTTACTCCCCCAGGAGCCGTTTGCTGTATTTCAACACAAACAGCTTTTTGTGCAGCTGTCATAATTTCTATATGTTGAAAAAAATTGAGTGAAGCGAAAGAGGCCCAGAGCAATTCTGGTTGTGACTGTCGTAGATGAAATTAATCCCTCTGGTGCATTGGTTGGACATAAAATCGCAGGTAAAAATTAAATGGTTGGGATAAGTAATGTGCTTGTCATTTCAAGAATGATGGAGGGAGCGGCGGGTGGCAGGCAGAGGAGGAACAGCACATGGCAAAAAATTAAAGCATTGGAATAGCTAAGGGTAATGTGGTTAGAGCTCCTGATGCATGTGCTGATAAGTTCCATGTACTCCAGGAAAAAGTCTGCAGGCTAAAAAAAAAGGGATTCTCCACAGTACTTTGGATATTTGGCTATGGTGATAGGAAAAAATGTGTCCTGATTTTCTTGTTCTGGAAAGAAGGTGCATATGGTGAATACATCTAATAAAGGCTGTTCTAGCAGATGAGAATTGGAGGAAGAACAAATCAGTGTCTCCCTGGCCAAGCTGCTGCTGCTACTTTTGGATTGCTTCGTGGAAGACATGAATTTGATTCATTTCCAAAGACAGCTTGGAAACTCCAGGCAGCAGAAGAAGGGACTCCCCCTTGACTTAGCTGTTTTTCTCTGCATGCTTTTCACTGTGAAATGCTGTCAGTGCCACCTCTCAAGTAATTTCTGAGGGAATGTCAGTGTGTGGGGACTCAGACTCTGAGTGACTGGGGAGCCTCACTGGCTTGAAACACATTGAACTTCATGCAGGGGAACTCACAATGCCTGCCGTGGGCACCTCAGTTAAAAAAAGAAAACCTCGAATTTCCAGCCAGAGCAGATGCAAACTGTGTGTTGGAGAAGCCCTTGTCTTTCTACTGATGACCAAAGTCTCCTTGTCCTCTCCAGGCCTGCCTCAAGCACTAAGCTGGGTAATTAGGATCTTACTAGTCCCTCCAGGCATTCCTTCCTCCCTTCAATACTGAATGCAGGTGGTTGCTGGACCCCATGTTGATCACTTGTTCACGAAAGCTGAACTGTTTAATCCATTTTTAATTGGGACCATGTATATTAGGGTGATTAGAAACTAACAGATTATTTACCTAGCTGAAAATAACTTGTGTGGGGACCAGGCTGTGGAAATAGCAGAGGTAAGAGTAGGGAGAGCACAGTTTGGTGAGTGCTCTGAGAATGATTTGCCAACTCTGATGGGAAACAATAAAGGGGAGGAAGAAACAGTAATCGGTGAATCAATCTGTGCAGCTCATTTAAAAATACCTCCTTTTTTGTGGCTTTGGTTACAAGAATGCTTTGTGGGCTGTAGAAGAAAGGCACTAGTAGCTGTTTTAAACCAGCCATATTCTAATTTAATATTTCATGAAGTACTGTGAACCTCTGAGCAAGAGAATTTCCACCTGTGTGCTTGTTGAGGGAGAGGGAGGGCAGAATGGCCAGTGGATATTTTAAACAAGAGGTTGCAATTAAAGCAAGAAGGAGCCTTCTGTAAGTAGTGCTGGGCTGCAGCTGGGTATTTTTTTTTCTTGAGAAGGGATGGAATGACACACTAGAAACCCCATTTCAATAGAAGATTCCAAGATGATGCCTGAAGGAAATACTTGACAATGGAGTTGTGTGAAATGGCCATATTCTCCTGGGAGATGGTAATAAATAGAGTCGTGTCTCCATCACCTAGAGTGGAACCTGCACAGTGAGGAGCGTTGCCAGCTGTGCACCCCAGCTGGTTCTGTGCTTTGGCACGGCATGCCCTGGCTTCCCAGAGGGCTGATGAGCTGGGACAGGCTCACGCCGTGGTTTACTGGCAAACTTCATGAGCCATACTCCGGGGAGCTGGGAGCTGATTGTGCACTGGTGGCGCTGAGCTGGTTCATTTTGGGAGAGGATTAGCCTGACCATCTGCAGGGGAAGCTTTAAACATTTGAGTGCAACCCTAAGATAAGCCTTTAATGCACATTTTCAGAAGTCAACGATGCTTTTGGCAGTTTTGCTTTTTTTTTTTTTCCTTCAAAGGAAGGTGATCAATATTTGTGGTTTGTTGCATGTTGTTGCAGCTTTATGGAACAGCAGCTTCACATTTCAGGGATGACTTTAGCCAGGCCCTGCAGATAGACAGTCATTCCTGGAGTGGAGTCATAGCAGTCACAAAAAGGAAAACCTCTGCTATGATGTATCTTCCCTTCCACCCATCAGTAATAACTAGCTGTGGGAAGAGATTATAAAGAACCCCTCTAGAGAGACCTTATTTATTTATTTAGACAAGACCACTGATGGAGTATAGGCCAAAGTTAAGGTTTCAAAAGATCTTCCAGGAAGGTGGTGTATCCTGACATCTGATAGCAGGAACAATGAATAAGAGAGTAGTTTGAGTTATGCAGGTATCTGCTGCAACCATCTTTAAAAGTAACACATAACATTTAGTAGAAGAGAAAAGCTTGTAGTCATTGTAGGACTTTGGGTTGACATCAAATTTCTTTTTCCTACAGCTTCTAGAGCTTTGCATCAGTAACTCTCAGTTTGTGTCACTGTTGGTGTGTTGGGCAGCCACTGTGCACGCTTGTCAAGCCCCTGGAGGTGAACAGTTATAACAGATAAGCTGACCTTACGGGGGTTTGTAGTGCTCTAGCTTAGTGAAGGTAAAGAGAAAAGCATAATTACATTTTTAGAGGAAAGCCAAGTCAGGCTTTAATTTTGCTCTGTTGGTTTCCTGCTTTTTTATCACAAGGGAAAAACTCTACAAGCAAATAATGTCACTTATGGGAGCTGGAAGGAAAAAATTGGAGGAATTTCAGGAACTGTCTAAGTTGCCTGAGAAAGACACAGTGAGGCAGAGTAAAGGTTTTGTTCTGAAATTATTGAGAGGGCAGAAAAGATGGCTAATGTGTGTAATCAGAAAGGTGAAAGGAAAAGGACAACTGGAGAATTACACTGGCTATTGTATCTCTATCTGTATTAGCTAGTGCACCAAAAAGCCCCCCAGAACCCAATAATTGAAACCGTGACCAAACTGATGGCTCTAGTCTAGAGTGAATACACAAACTAGCTGCCAGTGAGCTGCACTTGACAGGCCAATGGTTAGAGCACCATTCCAATATTGTGGAGCAGGAATATGAGGAAGGAGCATGAATTCATGAGTAGAGAATATTGGACACAATGAGGTTCAATATCCTCATAAGTGATCTGAATGATGAGATCAAGGATATCCTGATCAAATTCAGTGATTATACAAAACTGAGAGGGGAAGAGGACACTTTGGAAGGGAGAGCCACCCTGCTGGATAGATTAAAAGAGCAAGTGAACAAGAACCTTAATGAATGACAAGTGTAATATCTTGTACCTCAGAAAGCATATTCCAAGACTGTATCACAGGTTGGGATCTATCCAAACTTGGGGTTGGTCCTGGTGGACACACATCTTGAGAAAAGAAGGCTCAGAGAGGACTTTATCACCATGTCTCAGTATTTATAGGGTGGCTACAAAGAAGACGGAGACTCCCTTTTAAGAGAAGTCGTGTGGAAAAGATGATGGGTAATGGGTATAGGTTACTCTTGGGGAGATTACTATTGGTCACAAAAAGGAAATGTTTCACAATGAGAAGAATCAAGCATTGGAATAATCTCCCCAGGCAAATGGTGGATTCCCTAGTGTTGGATGCTTCCAAGAATCAGCTGGACAGGGTGCTGGGCCATCTTGTCTAGACCATGCTTTTGCCAAGAAAGGTTGTACCAGATGAGACTTGAGGTCCCTCCCAACCTGGTACTATGTGACTCCATGGTAAGACTTGCAGACTTAGCTGCATGAGCCCATGCTGACTTCTGATGTTCTCCTGAGGAAGTCCACTTGGTACTGATATATTTTAAACTCCTGCCCATGCAGAGAGGTGAAAGGAACCAACAACCTCTTCTCCCTTAAGCTCTGAGGAGCTTCATGAAAGTACACTGAGCTGAACAGTTTTTCTCAGTTCTGCAGGTCTAACATCAGATCCTTTGCTTGTGCTCTTTAGTGACACCAACAACTATCCTCACCCCAAGGCACTGGAGGCATTTGTGACCTTCGAATGGCCTCTGTGCTCTGGAAATGTGAGCTAATATTTTGAAGTGTAAATTTATAGACTGAGAGTTGCTAAAAGGATCCTATTTGATCTCTGGTGGGTGTCAAAATTATGAGAACTTGATTAAGTGAACCTTTGAGGGAATAGGGAAGAATTGGTCCCAAGTGGAGTCCTTTTAATATGGATTCGCAAATGAGCCTTGGGCAGCAATAATTATGTTCTTGAGTTCCCTGTCAAACACTTTTTTCTTTTTAAGGACAGCCTGTCCTGCTGCTTCTCCAACACTATATGATATGTTCCTTATTTGCCTTATGAAAAATAAACACCAGTCTTGGAGCTTTCCCAGAATCTGCATGACAGGTCTTTATCTGACTGCCTGATGTGGAAGCACACATCTACCCCAGACATGGGATGACTGGACTACCTAGGCACTGGTCTCTGTCATACATTACATGTTAATTGGATATTGGTCTGGGCTGGAGTTCAGATGGATTTGGAACAACATCACTGAAGCTGTGTCCTGGGACTGCTGTCACTCATACGGTGCTGTCAGTGCTGTGGTGACTTGGAAGTAACTGGCAGTAAAGTCCTCACCCCAGAGATGCCTCAGAAACCCAATACATCTGCCATTTAATGTGGAGCATTTACTGTTATTCAAGAAGCTTTACTGTGTCAGCAGGGAATTTTGTTTGCATCCCCTTAAATGCTGCTGTCTGTCCTTTTAAAAAAGTCTTTTAAAAAGTCATTGCCCTGCAGCTGTGGAGAGAAGCCTCATACTTCACAGCAACTGGGGCAGTGTAGCAGCAGGCAGCCCCTTGCATTGGCAGGACTGGGGCTGTCTGTCCCTGTGCAACAGGCATCTCCTGGCCTGGACACTTTGTTCCCTGTGAACACAGAGGGGGAACTCCTCCCCAGTTCAGTGACAGCAGGATCTGACTTTTGGTGCTTTGAGTAGCAGTTTAAGGCCACCAAACGGTCATTTCTTTCTTTTTAAGAATTTTTCCCCCTTTCTCAAGGCAGCTAGCAGCAGCACCAGTGTGGGGGAAAGGTTCATGTACCAATAGAGAGATGTAACAGGATTTTGCCTTTCATAGAGATGCAATGGGATTTCACCTCACTTCTCATATCAGCAATATATTCTCCCATCTGCAAGGATTAAATGAAAGAATAGGGTTCGAAAAAGTTTAAAACAATGTAGCACATTTGACAATATGTTCCTTACAGCAACCAGTGGCAGATACTTGTGTCCTTCTGGACAGCAAGAGCTGGGAAGCACTGCAAAAGGATTTTGAAGGCCTTTGTAAGGCTGGTAGGTCTGAATATCCAGAAGTGAACTGTCCCATGATGGGTCTGAGGTGCTTCAATAAAACCAGAGGCAAGGTATTCATAACATCTTGCTGGGACCAGTAGCCCATGGTGCCTTCCCGCTCAGTCACAGCCAAAATTGCATTTGCTATAAACAAACACAACAGACAGATGGGTTTTTAAGGGCCAGTGTATTTATTGACCCAATCCGAAGCCAAAGGGGAAAAAAAAAATGTAACAAAATTAGTAATGCTGAGTGGGTGAGGGAATTTCTTGGTGTTTTCTAGCATGCAGCTACCTTCAGCAGAAGTGTGTGTGGCTCATCTTTCATCACTGACAATGTGAAAAAAATTATTTTGCTTCAAAAGGGAAGCATTCCCCCATGGTAGTAAGTCACCCTTCAGAGCATCCTTCCTGTTCATGCTAACCATGAGTAGCCATGCATGCAAAGATCTCTTCTCTTTTCACCACTGAAAAAGAGCAACCTAGTACAAAAGTCAATGAAAGAGGCCGTCCAGGCAGCATCAGCTGTCAACAGTCACTGCAGCTGTTCAATCCTCAGAAGGCATCGTGGGCCTGCATCAACTGTCAGGCAAAATTGAGAGAATATTCAGAATTTTCCTGAGATAGAGTGAAATAAAGCCACACAGGCCATTTGTCTAATAAGGGGAGTATTTCCTATGTCACTGGAAGGAAAGCAGCAATTCCCTGCCATTGAGAACATCCCCCTCTACTTTTGCAAATCTGCCCACCTCTGGTGGTCCTGGATGCCGTTCCCTTGATGAGACAGTTGTGGATACAGCACTACACTTGCCATGGCCCTTCCTTTTCCAGCAATACCAAAAGCTCCTGTGATCCGGCTTGGAGAAAGGTGAGAGGAGATGTAATAGTGTATCATTACTCCAATTTCACGTATTCATTGTTCTGGGACACATTTCCAAAAGCAGCCAAGTATCTTTTTCTGAAGTGACCACAACGTCACAATGCTGTGAAGTTTCCTCCTGTCTTCTGACAACATTTCAGCTCTTGTGAATTTCCTCTCACATTTAGTGGATTTATCCTCCATCACCCAGGATGAAAAACATGCCAAAGCTGCTTTAGGCTGAAAGATGCTGACATCCCAGGAGAGAGGGGCTACTTCGAGCTTGTCAAGGGCTCTTCTCTTGCTCTCATTCCTTCTCATTTGTAAAGGCACCCAACAACGAGGACTGTAACACAAATGTCCCAGTTGTCACAGGACTGCAGAAGGATGAATTTCCCTCTGCAGGATCTTGCACTAAAGCCCCTGCCCAGGACAGCTGGCCAGTGGAGTGCTTTGTGGGGCCTGCTGATCCAAGGGCTAGAGCTGAAAACACTGAGCAGCCAGTGGTTCGTTTGGTGTTGTGCTGTAAAATGGTTTTTGGTTGGATTTGCTGTTACATGTTTTTGAGAACTTTTAGAAAGCCTTCACCAGTTTATGTATGTTCTAGACTGATCATTGATAGCAGGAGAAATTCTGGCTTGCTACCCCCCATTCTTGCCCTCCACTGGAATCCTTGTTTACCAAGACTTGTTTCCTTTTAAATCATTCTCCTGCACATCTAATAGGGCCGACTTCCTTAATTTCAAAGTGAAATACCACAGTACATTCATTTAGGACTTGATTGTTCACTCCTTGTAGATCACAGCCAAATGCATATTGCACCCCTGTGAATGATGAGCCAGGTCTCTCCTCAACAGAAAAATGTAATTTTTGTTGCTGCCTAAGGAAGAGCAATAGATAAATGGGTTTTTCTCTTCTTTAAATACTTTAGATTATAGCCCTCCTTGCTCACTAAGTATTTTTCTTTGGGGCTCTGGGTTCCTCTTTTGTCTATCAGAAAGAAGAGTGTAACAAACTGCTAGACCATCACCACCTCCTTCTCACAACGATCTGCATGACATCACCATCTGCTCAGTAAATCTGGGTTGGGGATTTACCCCTGGCTAATCAAGACAGGATGAAACCAAATTCATGCTTGAAATTGTGAAGCTTCTTCCACAGTGTTGTATGTGCCCCAAGTGTGCCACTGGCAATCCTCCCAGTTTCTTTAAAGCAGGGAAATCCTAGTGGCACCCAAATTTATGACTTTTGTGGAACTTCCCAGAAGTCCCTCTCACCTGAGTTCCTTTATCATTTAAATTCCTGCTTTGCATTGCTTTTCAGAATATTCTTTTTTTAATATTCAGTGCTGAGTTTCTGGTGAGTTTTCTTGTTGCGCTACTCTAATCCCTTCCCTCCCCAATTAATTTTCTTTTTTAACAGGGGTCCTTGCAGCTCACTTGCTTGGAAGTGGAACCTCAACCCTAAAATACACAAAACCAAGCTGATCTTTTGAACCCAGGAAATTATGTGGGTTTGACCTTCGACAGAATGGAACCCAAACACATTGCTTACATTTGCTGGTATGAAAGCTGGCAACAATTGGTTAAAGTGAAAAGTATTTAAAGTTGTTGTATATACAGCCTCCCTTCCCCTGGGCATGGGGCTCTCACATGGGGCTCTCACAGTGCCCTGTGTGTCCAGCACTTGGAGTGTCATCCAGCCACAGACTCTTGACAAGATCAGAATATGCCAGGAATCAAACAATGTGTCAGCCACACAGTGCTCAGTGCTCCCCAGTTCCCTGGAAACCCACTTGTTCCTTGCTGGAGGAGTGGATTTAAGACAGTGATCCCGAGAGCATCTCAATCAAGGCACACAGGTGACAGCATCCCGGTCACCAGTTCTACAATTGTCCCACAGCAGCCAGGCTGGCCTTCTCCTTGTGTGTCCCACAGTTCAGAAAGGGACTCTGAACATGGAATGTTTCCAAGGCAGGAATTCAGTCTTTACCTTGTTCTTTGCTGTAATAAATCGTGTTTAGATGAGGTACCATCTCTGGAGCAGTCCCACTTCTCCACTATGCTGAGAGTCCATCCCTAGCTTGGCCTAACTTCTGTGACCAAATTGCAGTAAGTGTTTTTTTGTCAGTGATCATCATATTTGGGATGTCTTTGAGTGCAGTCTGTAAACTGCCTTTCTGGGAAATATTCTGAGGACAAAACACAGTTGAGGAAATTTGGTCAGGTGGGTTGATGGTCTGAAGTTCCTACCTGTCACTGTCTTTTTATTGCAAATAAAGAAGGCTGGATATGAGAAAAGATAAATCATATGATTTGGAAGAATTTTCCACTGGATGAAAGGTAACACAGGTTCCCAGGTGACAGTGAGCTGGACCTGTTACTCCAGGGAATACGAGCCATGCTGTGCCTTACATCACTGGCAGAGGACCATGATTCTCTTGCTTCCAAGCCAGCAGTCCTGGGCAGTCCTTGGTAGCTGCCCTGCAGAGATGAAAGGCTTAGATTATCTGAGTTAAGGGAAAGGTTGCTCTCAACAGCTTCTGGCCCGCATCATGTGCTTTCCTTATTTTTTTTTTTTATTTAGAAACTATTTTGTTTTTTTTCTTTTTTTGCTGTAGTTTTCAATTTTTTTTTCCACTTTAGATCCATGATGGCTGCTTGCTGATGAAAGTAGATGGAATAGCATAGGTTGAAATACTCTGGGGAGATGGGTAGCCTCCTTCCTCAAGGAGCAGGAAGTCCATAATTTTTTTGCTGTTGGTTTTCAGAGGTGAAAGTATCAACCCAGGGTTTCCAAGCTCTTGGACGGACATCTGTGCACTGGGGAAGGGCACCATGCTGCTTGTGTGCCACATTGCTTGGGTGTGCTTGCCGACTTTTTCTCCCCAAAGGAAAGCCACGTAATAGCATTTTTATGTGATTTTAATTTGCAGATTTTTCTAAAATATAGGTTTTGCAGTTAATGTATTGTCTTATCTTGTAGTGGACTTGGCCAGTGCTAGGTTAACAGTTGCACTTGCTGATTTTAAAGGGCTTTTCCAACATAACTGAATCCATGGTTCTGTAATGACTCAGAAGTGAGGACATGTGGTGGAGGACCCTTTCAGTCCCGTGCACAGGCTGATGTACAGAGGCATGAAAGCAGCCTAATGGTTTGAAACATCCTTGGCTATGAAACAAGGGGAAGTACAGGAAAATAAAACAAAACATCCACCAAATCCACCTAAAATAATGTCAGCTGGGCTGTGACACTCTTCTGCTTCAAAGACATAGCTATACTTACCAGTTTGCTTTATTTCTAGTAGTTTAAAATGTCTCTGCAATTAGTAT
This sequence comes from Cinclus cinclus, assembly GCF_963662255.1. NCBI lineage: Eukaryota > Metazoa > Chordata > Aves > Passeriformes > Cinclidae > Cinclus > Cinclus cinclus. The sequence continues at coordinate 68,853,687 of NC_085046.1, forward strand.
TATGGAAAATATATGACTAACTAATACTATTTCAAGAGTCACTATTTTAAATGGAGGAACTGCAAATACCCTTCCAAAATAAGAAGGCAGCTCTTATGTCAGCAGAAGTTGAAGTTAGTACAATAGAAGATACCAAAAATTGTTTGTTGTTTTTGTTTGAATCATGTTAGATTGCTTACAGAGCAGGTGCTTCACTAGAATTAATCAAAGTAATCAGAGATCTGCCCCAAATTTCCACGGTGTCTCTGAATTAATTCGCATAATATCCACAAACATTTTTCTGATCTACTAATGACTTCTGAACTCAGCCCCATGCCTCAGAGATGTTGATGGAAGTGTGGTGTTGGGAGGCTTTTACAGTGCCCCTCTTTGGGTCTGAGTTGTGCTGCTGCTTTGGGCAATGGAGGACATCATTCTACAGGGACTTGCAACCAGGGATTGGCAAGGACTTCTGAGGGATGAAAACCCCATAGCAGAAACCTGTGCCACCAGCAACCTCCATCTCAGGAAACAGGTTTTGGGATGGCTAAAGGTGTAGACAGGTAGCTGCAGGCTTTCCAAAAATACTTTTAGGGGCTTAATGCACTTCCAAAAATGCTATTACCAATGTCATTTGTCAAGGGCTTCAGTACAAAGTTTGCTGGGTTCCTGAAGAGCCCTGGTCAGGGTCTTCACTTGAGAGGAGAGCTGGGGAAGGAGCTCGCTTGCTGCCATGCTCCTGCTCACTGGTGGGTCTGCTCTGGGCTGCAGCCAGAGTGCAGAGGGCCAGACCTTTACTGAGCACTGGGACCTGTCCCCACGGGCACATTCCCAGCAGAACCATGAGCAGATGGAATTCCAGGGCTGCCAGGACAGCCAGGGCAGCCCTCCCACCCCAGGGCGGAGCAATGCCAGGGAATGGGTGCCCCTCACTCCCCTCTGAAGGTTCCTCTTCTGCACCATGGAACTCCCCTGTGCTGATGCCCGCGGGGATTTCATGTCTCTGGTGCCGGCAGAGCCCCTGAACAAGCCACAGTCCTCAAAAGGTCTCTGCTGCCACACTTATTGTCCACAGCATGCCTCTAACAGGTCCCCCTGGTTTAGGGACTGAGTTCACCCAGTAGTATTTTAGGGAGACAGGAGAGCCTTTGTACCCAGAGAGAAAGGAAAACCTTCCTGAAGGAAAGGAGTAAACTCCTGTGCTCAACAGCATTTAACATGTGTGCCCCACGGCTCAGCACTGCCCCTTTCTGTAGGGACCCACTTCAGAGAGCCCTTGGCAGCTGCTTTGAGATGATGTCTGTGTGTCTGTCTTTGCTTTGGTACCTTGTGTGCAATTCCCAGGTGAGTCATCTGGGACTTCAGAGGGGTTTGGTGAAAGCAGAAGCCACCTTTCTGTGTGCTGAGGGCTTGTGAGAGACTGTTGAGAAGAAACAGTCACTTTTCCTGGCATGCCTTTAGTCAGTGTGACCTTATGAGTGTGAAAAACAGGGGGCCCGGTGGTGACTGCCGTGGTTAAACAGCGGCAAGAGCATTTTCACAGGAGGACTTCAGTCATTAACTCAGAAAACTTCCATGAAGGCAGCAGGGCATTTGGGCAAGGTTTGAAGAGTCAGGCACTGGCAATGGTGTGGAAAGCACCAGAAATGTATGAACAGGTTGCGAGGAGCTGGAGTGTCGGTGTCACTAACTGGGCTGGTTACAGAGGAATTGTCTCTTAGGATATGCAAATGGTAATGCAGCATTTAATGGGGACACCACAGTTGTGTTATTGATCAGATCTTTCTACTTTGCAGACCAAAATGGTGGTCCTACATATTTTTGCTGTCTTAAATGGAAATGAGTGATGTCCAGAAACATGAGTAACAAAGTCAGCAAAGCTAATGAGATTAGAATGTCTTACTCATGAGAAGACTGATTTGCAAAGGCTGAGTGTGCATGTAGGGGTCTGGCTTTAATCATCTCCTCTAATGTTTAGGCAACTGGAGATAGTTTTGTAATAAAGTTCTTGCGGCACAAAGCAACCAGCCACCCAGCCAGGTAATTTCCTACCTAGGTACTCTGGGGATTTTATGACTGACTTTAGCTTCTCTTAACACTCAACTTACCTACCTCTCCATCTACACATGGATTTCTTTCGACAAGTGCAACTATCTTTATTTATTTATTTTTTAATATTATCCAGCATTTGAGAAAGAAGGGTTTTTCTTCTGAAGCATTTAATTTCAGCATTTTTCTCCTGAGGGGTTTGACCTAGTGCTGATCCAATCTGCATGTTTCACCCTGGTCCTGAATTTGCCAGCTTAAAAACCACAAAAGAGAAGATCTGAGAAGTGTTCATTTTACTGTGATATATTTCAAGATGGTTTTATACTTAGTGAAATTACAGCTGGCGCCCTGAGTACCACACAGTATTAACCCTATAAATTGAAATTGGATTTTTAGAAAGTCTTTCAGGTGCCTTTTGGTAAAGCTGTGGTTAGTCTTCTTGAAGTAGCAGTCACTTCCAATCTCAAACATGTATTCCAATGTTCCAAAGATGTCTTGGCTCACGACTGAAAGGATTTCATACTGGCCCTGCCAATGCTTTTTTTAGAGGATGGATGGTGTATTACAAACCAAATACCTGAAAACGCCTGTGCTTCTCACTTCTCCCTCCAAACGTGGCGATAATTGCATTTAAATTTCAGAAGATGGCGTTGAAGATTTGCAATTAATATCCTAAACCTCCGGCGTGGCACGGTGACAGATTCTGTGACCTGAGACGTTGCAGCAGAGAGGATGTGGATGGGGACGTTAGAACTGAACAACACCAGAGTGTCGTGGCACGAAACACGTGCTCGAAACCCGAAAGGCGGCAAGGGAGACTTTTCATGCAAACCCGGAGCTCCCTCCTCCATCTACCAGCTCCCACCACATTAGGGCAGGAGGCTCAGAAGGCAGGAGAGCGAGTGTGTTCCAGCCTTGGTGCGTCAAGATGGGCTTTGAGGAGGCAGCATCCCCTGGGCTGAGCGGGGCGGGAGCCGCTCCCGGCCGGAGCTGACGGCTGTCCCTGCTCCCGATGCTGCCGCCCCGTCGGGCTTCGCTGCCTCCAGGACCGGCGCTGTTACTGCACCCCCCACCTTGCCCCCTTGCCCCCCACCCTCACACCCTCCGGGCTGCAAAACGCGGTGTAGGCTGGACGGGGAGAGCCCGAGCCGTGGGAGCAAAGGAAGCGGCTGTGTGTCTCATTGCACTCCGGGATCCCGGCTCTGTGGCCCGAGCAAAGAGGGTTTGGGTCGCAGAGGTGCCGGCAGGGGGTACCGACCCCGGGCACGGCGTGAGCGGGTGGGCGGATTCCCCCGCGTCTCCCCGAGCATCCCGGGGGCCCGGCCGGCGCCGTCTAGGACGATTCTGGTGGGTGTAGCGAGCTGGTCTTTACAGTAAAAGCCGCCCGGCTCTCACTGGTAGGAGTTTCCCCGGGCTATTTATGTATGTTCGTCTGTCTGTACAGATTTAAAAAAACCCAACCCAGCGGGGACGCACAGGGCGCCGCTCTGCACGCCCGCCCGCCCGCAGAGTGTTTACCAGCAATGGGTATGTGTCACCGTCTCAGATGTTTTCCAGCTCGCCGAGTCCCCGCTCAGCTCTGCCGGCTCCACCCCCGGGCCCGCCTCCCCCCCCGCCCGGCACGACGCCCTCCATCATATAAAGAAACTTCCCGGTGCCGTCGGCCCAGTCGCTCCGCGCCCCGTCTCAGCAGCCGCCCGGCAGCCGGAGGCCCCTGCCCGCTGCCAGCGCCGTGACAGAGGTAAGCGGGGGGCGGCGGGGACCCCCGGGACCCCCCAGCCCCGCCGGGACAGCGCTCCAGCCGCGGCACCTGGCGGGGTGGGCGGTGTGGGCGCCTCGGCTTCCCCCGGTCGGGGCTTCTCTTCTGGCTGTCGGCACCTGAGCGGGCTCTTTGCCTTTTTTTTTTTTTTTTTTTTTTTCTGTATTTGTAAATTTTCTTTTTCCCTTTTATTTTTTCTCCCCTCATTCTATTTTCCCCCCCTTAATTTGAAGCAAAAAAAAAAAAAATAATACCCGCCCGTTATCTGCTCTTGAGGTGAAAACGCGCACCGGCCCCAGCCCGGCTTGTTCCGGGAGGGATCCGCTTCGTGCACAGTGATGAGAGAGGGGAAAGTGACTTTTTTGAGGTCTTCGCACGGACTCCTACGGGTTCCGCGCTGGGGACCCGTGGTTCCGAACGCTCCCCATCCCCTCAGGCGCACCATGTGCAAGGGAGATGCCGAGGAACCGCGTTTGGTGTCCGGGGGGATGCTGCCCCTGCGGAGGAGTGTAAGGGCTGCGGAGCGCTGCTGCCCGTCTGCCCACAGCGGTGTGCGCTTGCTTGGCAAGGGGCTCGGGAAGGCTCCCGTGGGTAGAGGCAAAGATTCCTGGGTGAGAAATCGCTTAATTTTGTTAGATGTAATAGGGGGTGGAGTGGGAACCCGGCAAACTAAGCATTTTCCAGATCGGCGAGTCAAACCTGACTCCCGGTCCCCATCACTGGTGCCGGTGTCCTGGCACCTTCCCAGCGGGCGCCCATCCCTGCGGAGCCGCGCCGCTCTCCGTGCGCGCCTGCGCCTCTGCGTGCGCTACAGGGCTCTGTGTGGTGGGCTGCAAGCTCCCACGTCCCTGGGGACATAAGTGCCCTTATGCCGGGCTCTGTGGGTTGCTGTCGTTCCACTTTTAGGTATAGGCAGTGTATAGATTTGAATGTTGCTATGTGTGCTTGCTGGGAGCAGTTGGAGGGGTAGATATGTATAGGACATCATGTGTTCAAGTGCGTCTTGCTGAAGTGAGCTGGTGAAAGCTGCTTTGGTGTTATAGATAGATGCAATATAAACTGTAACTGCATGTGAAACCCTCTGAATCGTGTGCGTGATATGCCTGATATCACATGTGTACGATCATATGCGAGTATATTTTAGTGCAGTTTTTTCCTCTTTTTGGTTGAAAAGTAAACCCCCAGTCGAACTCTCAGCAGGACAAGGGAGTTGTGCCTTAAGTCACTTATGATAAAAATTTCAACGACCCACGTCTGTTCATGTGTAACAGTACTGGGACAGGGGGAAGTCTGTCAAAGTCTGCAGCACAGGCAGTGCCTGGGGAGTGCTGTGGGGGGCTGTGCCCAGTTTCCTGAGGCTCTGTACCGTGTTTCCCGGGGCCCCCAGGGCCTCCCTGCATGCCGTGGCTGCTGTTTGGTGTGGTGTGTGTGGCATCAGGGGCTGGGCACCGCTGGTGCGGACTTAGCACAGCACTTGACCCGTGTGTTTGCCTCTCCTCACATCCTGCCCATTTCCCCCTCCTCCACAGCCTCCCAGAGAGCCGGTGCTTGGACGTGTGTGGAGAGGTCAGCTTGGTGGGGCACCCCAAAACCCCCTGCCCAACCTCTGACACGAGTGGCATGAACTTGGAGCTGAGCGAGTGCGGGATGAACTCAGTGAGCTGTGGCAATGGGAAACTCCGCCAGTGGCTGATTGACCAGATAGACAGCGGCAAGTATCCCGGGCTGGTGTGGGAGAACGACGAGAAGAGCATCTTCCGCATCCCCTGGAAGCACGCTGGCAAGCAGGACTACAACCGGGAGGAGGACGCCGCCCTCTTCAAGGTAAGGGTCAGCCTGGGCTTGCGATTGTGGAACACTGGTGGGGCGGGAAGGATGCCCCACAGCACCTCATCCTTGCCACCTGCCTCTGCAGGCTGCTTCTGCCGGCTGGCTGCTGCTGGACACTGCCTGGCTAGTGGTGCTGCCTGTGCCCTGGTATCCCTGTGTTTGCAGGACAGCCCATCCTTCCACAATTCCCCATGTGGAGCTAAATGCTTCTGGGACCACAGCACATCTATTTCTACATTCATTCCCCTTTCTTATGCCCACTAAACCGCTTTTTGTACCTTATCATGCTGCTTTTTTTAAGCCTAAAGCTGTAGGGAGTAAATTCATGAACAATTCATGCACATGTAAGCACACACGCACATATGCTGTTTCAAGCATTCTACCTTGTACTTGATTTTTTTTCCCTTTTCTCATTTTCCTGCTCTTTTGATTATCTGAAATGTTTCCAGGCTTGGGCTCTTTTTAAAGGAAAGTTCAGAGAGGGCATTGATAAACCAGATCCCCCTACCTGGAAGACAAGATTAAGGTGTGCTTTGAACAAAAGCAATGACTTTGAAGAACTGGTGGAGAGAAGCCAGCTGGACATCTCAGATCCCTATAAAGTGTACAGAATAGTGCCAGAAGGAGCCAAAAAAGGTAAAGCATCTCAAATTCCCTGTGTAACAGAATGTGAATATGTCTCATTGCAAGCATATGAGGACTGAAGTGTGCTTTTCTGGAATGGCCCTGAAGCCTTTTAAAGTCTTTTAAGGGACCAAAATGAGGGGTCAAGTGCAGCTTGTTCTGGTGACTTCAGAGGCTGCATCTGTGGGAGGACTGCTGGTGTTTGAGATGGAGCACTGAAAGGGAGCCCCTGCAGGAAGGTGCAGACGGGCGCCTGCACTTCACTGGAGGAATTTCTCTTTTAGCTGGAGCCTCCCTGCCAGTTCTGTGTACTGAGAGCCAAGCAGGTGGCTCAAGGGACAGGCAAAAAAAAAAAAAAAAAAGAAAAAAAGAATGCTGGATCTAGGTTCTGAATACAGGGAAGAGTAATTTTGTGGCAGACAGTAGGTAACTGCCTTGGGGGAAAGAGCTGGGAGTGAGGAATGCCCAGTCTGCAGCTTCCAGGGCAGGGGCAGGGCAGTGCCTGCTCTCCAAGAAGGCCCTGGTGCCAGGCAGGTCCTGTGGGAGGCCAGGGCCTCATTGGCACTTCAGGGCATTATTGTGCACTGTGCTGTGGGTCACAGCAGAGCCCAGAAGGACAAACTGCTTCCCAGAGCTGACTGCAAGGGAATCCAATCTCAAGTGGGTGCTGGAAGGCATTTTGGTCCTCTCTCTGTTCAGTGGCAGGTTGTATGGATTTATCTTTAATGTGCCAATTTCAGATTTCCTTAAGATGTGGTTGACATAATTTATTTTCATCCCTCTGGTGAACACAGGTGCAAAACAGATCAGCATGGAGGAACAGCCATTAATGATGAACCATCCCTTTCCAATAGCATCTCCTTATACTGCACTACCATCCCAGGTATGGCATAAATTTGAGTGTTTTGCTTGGTGCCTCTACAGTGAACAGCACAATATCTGTGCTCTGTGCTATGTCTGTCTTTGCTGGTGGGGCTCTCAGGTTCTCCCTGTGAAGAAACCTCATTATGAAAACTGAGAAATTGAGAAGCAACTTTTCTAATGTCAGATGAGGCCACAGGGCAATTGATTTCCCTTGGTGTTGTTTATCCCAGAGTAATAGCTCTTTTCTGTTGGACAACAGTTCCTAGTGCACTGCCATTCTGTTGATGCCAGAATGCAAGCACCCAATGAAGCCTTGCTCTTTCAAGCAGACATTTACCAGCAGTGCTTTGACTGCCTTTTGTTGTTCCACTCCACTTATTATTTACACCAGTGGTGAGAAACTCATTTGAAAGCCTCATTGGTGGTGGTGGCCAAGTGCCATCCGCATCGCCTGGGCACAGCTCAGACCTCCATGGGCTTTGGCAGGGAAAATCAAGGAGCTGAGATGAGAAAGCTGATGCATGCATAGCATTAGTTCTGACAGCTGCCTGCTCAAAGAATACCTCATTAAATTGAATAGGTACCGAACTACATGGTGCCCCATGAACGGAACTGGAGGGAGTTTGCCCCGGAGCAGCCACATCCCGACATTCCCTACCAGTGCGCCAGCGTCCCCTTCGCCTCTCGTGGTCACCACTGGCAAGGGCCCAGCTGTGAAAATGGTAAGACACCCCTGTTTAGGGTTGCTTGCTAAAGCTAGCCACCTGGAAGAACCTCAGATTCCAGGCTTGTTATTTGTGGCTTTGATTGGAATTAACAGATGTGGATGGAGAGGAGTGCTGGGTTCCCTTGAAAGGGAGCCACTTTTGTCCTGGCTCTTGCATTCGCTGCCACTGTATGTGTGGTGTGTTTGCTGCGCAGTTCTCTGCATTGATAGAAATCAGCTCCCAAAAGTCCTCAGCTGTCTCAAAAGCCCTGAGCAATAAAGAAGGCAACCAACCCTCACAAAAACCCCAAATGGGAACATATGTTCTTTAGCTTTTCTCTCTGATTTTGGACTTTTTGAGGCATACACCAGTGAGGTTTTCCCTCCAGCCTTGTGGGTTAGACTGGCATTATTATCCCTAGGGGAAAGCTGGAATTATTACTTTATTTTAGTGCTGTGGCAGTGGGACAACTTGTCATGGATTGACACTCTCTTGGGGCTGGTACAGCAGAAACAGAATAAAGGGATGTTTCCTTCCCCAAAGATCTCACAGTACCAGAGTCCAACACAATCATGGCTTTCCAAGTTCTGCATCTGTAGGAAAAAACCCAAATTGTGAAAACTGGCAGTGCTGAAGCCTGCAGGGAATAAACCATAACAGAAAGGGAACTGTGTGCTGTAGACCCTTGCAGGGTAACTCACCTGAGGATGCAGGCATTTGCTTTGTGAGGAGAAGCAGCTGGTTCAGAAGGTCAGGAAAGGATGGGAGGCAAGAACAGACACTGAGTATAGATGCTATATTTTCAGAGGACAGCTCTCTACCAGTTTTGATGCCGAGAAATCTTTAGATCTGATAAAAAATAAATACTCAGTGCACTGCAACTTTTGCTCGCAGTATATTGGAATTATTAGGCAGAATGCTTTGCTTTTAGTTGTGTTGTATGCTAATAAAAAAATCAAGGTAGCAAGCAGGATGAGCTTTGCCCTGAAGTAAGTCCTCTGCAGCACTTCAACACATTTGGATACTTTGCTGAATTTGTAGGCACTTGTTAGTGGATGACACTGTGTTTCTCACTGGGCTCTAAAATGGGTCAAGAGATAGTGGGTGTTTTTTATCCCTGTTACTCCAGGTCCTGGTTGAGCTGGGTCCTGCTGCTGGGAAAGGTAATATGTGCTTGTCTGCAAGTCACTTGCATCATCCTCCAAAGACTTTTATTTGCATTAAGAAACAGAGGAAAAACATCAGTTGTCCATGGTATAATCCACTTACTGAAAGGCATCTGTTGGAACAGTTTAATGGTAGTTCTGCTGATAAAACCCTAATAAGCTCCTGCTGCTCATTTTTCTTTACCTACATTTAAACAGTGTTAATCCCAGTTTTATTGTTATACCCATCATTAGTTAGTTTTTTGGACGTATGATTTTTTTTATGCAAGTGACCTTTAAGAGCACTGTAATCTAGTTAAAATGTAAATTATTTCTCTAGTGAAATAACATGTTAAGCAAGAAAGAGGCCTAGGGGGAGTATAGAAAGGCTAAGGGACTATTTCATGGAGACACAAATGAAAATACAGTCCAGGTAACATCTGGAATGATTGGTAGAGTTGTCCTACCTGGAGGAATTGGGAAGTAGGACCTTTTTATGAAGAAGGGGAAAGAGAGAGAGAGTTTGTGTTGGGGCCCAGGAAAACTCATTTTTGCATTGCTGTGATCTCTGCCCTAGCTTTTCTTTTAGGATTTAGGCTGCTGTCACTGACTTTTGTTTGTGAAAACAGGTTGTCAGGTGACAGGAACCTTTTATGCTTGTGCTCCTCCTGAGTCCCAGACTCCTGGCATCCCGATTGAGCCGAGCATAAGGTCTGGTGAAGCCCTCGCTCTGTCAGGTAAGGTCCATAACCCCCCAGGCTTCCTGGGGAGCTTGACAAGAGACTCCTGCTTGCCCAGGCACTCTCTTGACTTGCCTAAGCACCATCTCTCCTTTCAGATGAAAGGAAAAAATTAAAAAAAAAGAAAAAAGAAACCTCCTTAGTGAATGAATTTGGTGTACGGTTGTCAGTCTGTTTTCCACGTTACTGAAGCACTTCCAGCCCCAGCTCTAAGGGATGGAGGTGGTTAAAGCTAATGGAAGTGCTTTACTGGTTTGTGGTATTAGTACTGGGTTGCTTTGAGACACCAAATCAAGACTTCCCAGGGGAGTTTGCCAATTTGGGAGTGTCAGTGACTTTAGGGTCAGGTTTTCATTTTGGAGGAGTCCCCTCTCTCCACTGAAACATTCCCCCCCACCCCCAAAAACAAAAAAAGGTGTTGCGGATGTCTGGATGCTGGGGAATTTTCGAAGTAATTCTGGGCAAAGGTGTGGGAACATGCTTTTCACAGAAATAATGGATAGACCTGTAAAGTGATATCTTGGTGGGTTTCTTAAGTGGGATTATTCTCCTGAACCAGGGTCACTGTGTGTGTAGGGGTGTGTGTGTCTTTGTGTGTGTATGTGAGCATATATTGCCCACACATGTGTATATACTATATATATATATATATACACACACACACACATATATATATATGTATGTATGTATGTATGTATGTATTTTCAGTGCTGTGTGAATTTGTAGAAGTCAGCCAAGTGGACTAAATTTGTCATTGAAAGCAAGGCAGGGGATTTTGGTTACTTCAGCCCTGTTGGAGCTGGAGCCAGCAGTTGCTTCCCTCCAGGCAGCTGAGTGCAAGTTTGCAGGTCCCCTGTGCAGAAGCCTTTTCTATGCAAAGCCTGGGGGGAAACACAGCTACTTCCTTGTTAAATCTGAGGAAGTGTACTGAGCTGGTGGGTTTAATTGTGATGTGAACTTGGAAAATGTGATCAACACCAACTTTTTCTCTGCAGATTTTTCCTCTTAAATGGAAATGTGATGTCTGTGGGATTTTAGTTCTTACCGAATTCCCACACATCAGTAGCACTTTTAATAAGATGAGAGAGCATTAATACTACTGTGCCTAAAAAAAATTTAGTATTTATATTCTTTTAATTTTTTTTCACTAATATGAGCTTCTGGGTGGTGCTGACCACTGGGCTCAGAAATCTTATGCAAACTTGTCTCTTGGCCATAGCACAGATCTGAATCATCAAACATCCATACTAATATATCACAGTGATTGTTTTTTGTTTGTCTGTTTGTTTCTCCTTGTAGACTGCCGACTCCACATCTGCTTATATTACCGTGAAATACTGGTGAAGGAGGTGACAACTTCCAGTCCTGAAGGCTGTAGGATATCCCATGGCCAAAGCTACGAGGTCAGCAGCCTGGACCAAGTTATCTTTCCTTATCCAGAGGATAATGGCCAGAGGAAGAACATAGAAAAACTACTGAACCACCTGGAACGAGGAGTAATTCTATGGATGGCACCTGATGGCCTCTATGCTAAGAGACTTTGCCAAAGCAGGATCTACTGGGATGGGCCTCTGGCACTCTGCAGTGACCGACCCAACAAGCTGGAGCGGGACCAAACATGCAAGCTCTTTGATACTCAGCAGTTTTTAGCAGGTAATTTCCACTATGGCTTTGATACCCTTTTGGAAATGTCACCTGGTCACTGTCCACATCAACTTTATGGGAGTGCTCTTTTCATTGAAGTGAGAATTGCCTCTTGATACTTCTGGGTAAATGAAGCCAAGGGGTACTTGAATCCTGAGTAATCCTATAAATTTCTGTGTTCTCTGCACATTCAGTGCCCCTGCACAGACCAGCAGGAGCCAACTGAGGCTCAACTGGTGACATCCAATTGCTCACATTTCTATACAAAGCATAAGGAGGAACCTAGAAAAATAATTTTTCCCATAAATTGACATAGGAAACTGGATCCTCATCTTGAATTTGATAGTCTGGATCAGTCTGTGGTCTGCACCTGTACTTCTCTCAGCTTGACCCAGAGCAAGCCTGAGGTCTTGCCCAGAGTATACGAAGTAGCAAGCCTTCTTTTCAGTCTGTGCCAGTGTCTAAAAGATATCTAGAAATTTAAAAGGATTTAATAAATTCTGGAATTTCAGGATTGCCTAATATTCTGAGCAAGGAGGTGCATACCTCACCAGAGCTCTCTGGAAAGGTCTCCTTTTACACAAGGCAGTGCAGAAGGAGAAGGGGAGTGCTTTAGGATGGTGCCTTTTCCTTCCAGCCTGTGAAGGGAAGGGATGAAGCTTCAACCCTACTTCCCAGCACACCTGGACAGTTAGAGAGAAGAGAGCTGTCCACCCAGAGGAACTGGTGGGAGATGGTCACTATCCCAGGGGACAGCTTGGGCAGCAGGAATAGACATTGCCCTCTTTTTGATTTTTCTGGCATTGCTTAGAGGTGAACTAAGTGGCTATGATTTGGTGTGTTTACTTACTAGAACAGGACACTCTCAGGGGAATAATGCCTTGCAAAATTTAGAAAATCCCAAAAAAAACTAAATCCAAGTCATCAGCTTTAGCATACTTTATATTCCAAGGCTGATACACTCTCTTAGAGAAACAGCCAAGAAAAAAAAAGCATTTAAAGAGAGAATGTGAGAATTGACAGTTAAAAAGGGGAATTTGAGGTCAGGTATTGGGCTGGGCTTCAATCACATGCTAATTTAAAGATGTATAATTCTGTGCCTGGTGATGGTTTTGGAAATCCCTTTCCCTTTTCTCAGGTGGTTTTTTAGACGTGCTCTGGGTTCTTCCAAATGGTTGACAGGACATCTCTTTTTAGACACCTAACCCCAAAGATAAGCTCAAGCAATAGCTATTTTTTACCCCTCCTAAATTACTTATGCACCAGTGCCTGTGCAAACCCAAGTGTGTGGTTGCAGTCACAGTCTGTGGCATGTGCAAAGTGAGTTTTTGCATGTGATGATGCTCAGTGAAGTTTGTAAGTGACTTGTCATGGGCCTGTCACATCTGCATGTTAATTGAATGTGCTGAGGTCCCAACCTGCAAGCAAGCTCCAGGATTCCCCTGCACTGGGAAACTGGGACTTCCCTGCAAAGAGAGGCAGGAGATCTCTGCCAGGAGAGGAAATCATGAACAGCAGAGAAAGGGACAGATGCAGAACTGCTATGAACCCACCACAGCTCTTGAGAAACCACTGGGGAGCTGAAGCCTAAAATGCAAACTGCTCCGGAGTATCAGAGCCTGTGCTGAGAAGCCTCTGCTGCTGAGAAGGCTAAAATGGGGCAATGAATCAGAAACCAGGGGAATGGTCTCTGTGGAGAGAGGTAAATGCTCTGTAATTGTTGTAAACTGGGCTGGGTGGAGAGTAGAAGGATAGAGGAAGAGAGCTTGGAGTGTGAGGGTGGTGGCCAGAGAATGATTGGTGGACAGAAGGAGTGGCAGCTGGAGCTGGAGTATCAGGAGATGGGAAAGGTTTGGGGAGGCACATGGAGCCCTTTGGTGTTGGATGATGCACTTGGACCTGGAAAGGAAGATGGAGAGAGTGGAAGGTTTCAGAGAAGTTCAGGGCTGACCTCAAAGCGTGATTATCCTGGTGATGGGAAAGAAAGGGCTTTCTTCTCCAGATCTGTGCTATGGGCACTCCTACAGGTGTTCAGGGTTTGGAGAATTGCTGAGGCCAAGTAAAACAAGGGGAAGAGGAAGTTGAATGAATTTGCACATTAGCAGTGTGGCTGGATTGGCCTTGGGTGTTTTATCCTTCCCTGTCCTGTAGCACGCAGAGGGAAGCAGAGTCCCGTGGAAAATATCTCTTCTTTCTTGCCTTATCCCCAGAGAGCTCATGGCACTCTTCAGGGGTTTTTGGGAACACTTTTGGGAAAGTTACGCTTTACTCCATGTTCTAAGTGAGCTGCCCACTGTTTTACTTGTTTTACTGACCCTCTCAGTAAGACTGGTAGTCCAAGCCAGGATTGGGATGCTGTTGTGGTTGCCACTGAATCCACACTTTGGTCTGAAAAACTTGCAGTTAGAGTAGGGGTGCATTTTTGGGAAAAGATGCATTTGTCATGTCAAGTCAAAGGCTTTCCTTTCCCTCTCTAGCAGGGAGGGTGCTTCATTATAATACATTGGCTTTAATATTAATTGCAGCTTTTTCCAGAGAGCATGAACAGGGTTATGAATTAAAATGGAATATTTACCTATCAGCTGTGTAGAAACACAGCACTTAACACTTTAACAAGGATATTAGATGGAATTTTCTCTTTTCTGGATAGAAATGCAGTGTCCAACCACAACATTTGGTCCATAACACTGAAGATTCTGGTCTGAGTGAAAGTACCTTATAAAGGCCTCCCCTGCTACTTTTCATAGGGGACACTGACTATTAGAATAATAATATAATTTGACCATTTCACTTTGCACAAGTTTATGGGTTAGCAAAGAGAGTGCAGGGGCACAGAAGACACAAAAAGCTCTTTTGCTGGCTCAGTACATGGCTGAAGTAGAGCCCTTCCCTTACCCTTACCTCAGTGTTCTGCACTGGGCACAGTCATGGCAGTGGCTCTGTGGAAGTCTGGCTGTGGCTGAATTTTGTGCCTGGCAATATTTTGTGTCTCTTGCACTACCAAGCTGTTGGTTTCAATGATGCTCTTGTGTGTCTGCTTGAATGGTTCCCAGCTACCAGTAGTGTCTGCTCCAAGGGTTCTGCTGTACTTTAGAAGTATAGCAATTGGAAGACATCTTTTTTTGTGCATATGACATTAATTATGAGACACAGCAAACAGAAAAGTTGCAGTGTTGTAACTAGCTCCCCCTCATCCAAGGCAAAGTCTCCAAACTCGGTGTCTTGTGCTTACCTTTTGTCTTTTTCCTGACCTCTCTCATCATCCCCTGGAGTAACTTAATCTTTACTGTGCTCCAGGGTCATCCACAAAGTCTGTCTTACTGGCCTGTACTGGTTTTGACTGGAGCAGGGTTAGTTTTCTTCCTAGTGGTCCATGTGGTGCTATGGTTTGGATTTGTGACCTAAACAGTGCTGATAATACAGGGACAGTTTAGCTGATGTTGAACAGTACAAGCACAATGTCAAGGCTTTGTCTGTGTCTCACTCTGCCCTCACAGGCTCAGTCTGGGGTGGACAAGAATCTGGGAAGGGCACAGTCAGGGCAGCTGACCCCAGCTGAGGGATATTACATTCCATATGACCTTGTGTTCTGCAGTAAAGCAGGGCATGGGGGAATTTGCCAGAGGTTGCTGTTGCTTGGGCGCTGGCTGTGTGTAGGTCAACCGGTCACAAGTGACTGCTTTTTCCATCATTTGTTTTGATTTGTTTTGTCTTCTTTGTTTGTTTCTTTTTTACCCATTGAATTGTCTTTATCTCAACCCAATTTTTTTTCCTTATGCCATTCTGTTTTTCTCTCCCATGCTGGTGGTGGGAGTGAGTGAGTAGCTGTCTGGTGCTTGCCTGTCTCCAATGATTATTCCACAGCACGGTACTTTCTCTCTTCCCAGAGCTGCAAGCCTTTGCTCACCATGGACGTCCACTGCCAAGATACCAGGTTGCTTTGTGCTTTGGGGAGGAATTTCCAGATCCACAGAGGCAGAGGAAACTAATTACAGCCCATGTAAGTAGGATTTCTGTCTTACCTAAAACAAGCACACTCCTTGGAGGATATGAATTTGCTAGTCAGGCTTTTGTGCCTCATGTAGATTAAGAGTGAGTTAGTAAATTGTTGAAAATGCAGCACTTTCCAGAACAGGGTTTAATCCCCAGATCTGCCAAGGACTGATTGGTAGCCCTCAGTAGAGCAGAGCAGCTAATTTCCCCCTCTCTGTGGAGCATAAGTGTCATTTGTGATCTGTTGCAAATCCCATCTAAAGCTGAATTGTACCTGGGACTGCTGGGCTGTGTTATCACCACCAGCCCAGTTGTGCAGCTCCTTGGGCTGCCTGGCCAGTGCAGAATGTGATGCTTTTACACCCACTGAACCTGAAGCTGCTCCAGAGTCCCAGCCTGCATCTCGAGGACCTCAGCCCTTAATGGGATGCAGGGGGTGCCTGTGCAGCTTCAGGGTTCTGTAGCTGTCAGGCTCATGGGCTGACTCACTTCATTTCACACACACTCAAAGCTGCTGTTTCAGGATGCTCTCTGAGAGGGGGTGATAGCAGAGACTGAGACCTGGTACTTTCTGAATTGGCTGTATTGGCCCATAAAACCACAAGAGAGGTGGTAATGCTCACATTAGTGGCAGGGCTTAGCTTACTGCATCCTTGAGAAGAAAACTGGTGTCTCTTGTAAATTTTTTGAAGGTCAGACTTCTGCTGCAAGCTATGGCCTCTTCTTAGGCTGAGTAGTTTTTGTGCTGCCACGCTGCTGCTTAGCAGGTCTCTAGGGTGGAAAGTTGAGAAGCTCACAAATCCATCCTGAGCTATGCAGTGACAAGTCGGAGATGCTTGCTCATCCCTGACTCTCCTTCAACTCTTCTCCATTCCTATTTTGGCTTTCCAGCTTTCCATCCCTGCTTTCTAGAATCCTCTCTCCAACCCCCTTCTCCATCTCTTGTCCTGGTATCTTCTCTGGCAGCCTGTAACTCCTGCTCTTTCCAGGGCTTTGCTTCCCCTTTGCCAATTGCTCAATCTGCTCATCCTCTTGACCTGTCCTGGCTTGTGGGCTGGTGGGACTCTACCCACTGCCTTCCTATTTCCACGATCCCACCAAACAGTTATGCACTGGAAGCTCCCTGGGACACCAGTCCCACTGCCTTCCCATCTTTGCCATGGCATTTATTTCCTCCAAAACAGTTACTGTGTCTTTTAATATGGAGACATTGGCTGACCAGCAGGAGAGGGTTGTGCAGAAGTGTTGTCCAGCCTGTCCTCCACTGAAAGTAAGGAGAGCTTCAGGTGTTTGTTCTCAGTGTACAGCTCAAATATTTACAGTCAGAGCCCAAAGACCTGAGAGGGAGTGGTCGTTTCTGAAGAGACAGAAGTGAAGGCAGTGTTAACTCACACAAACCCCACTTGGTGGTTGAACGAATTCCTCATCAGAGCTTGAATGAACAGAAACAAGAGTAACCTTAATGTTAAGTTGAAATCTGACTTCAGACATGCCTCATTTGGTGACGTGCCTCAGCCTACCTGATGACTCCAACATTTTAAGTCCTCAAAGTACTTTGCAATGACGACAAGACTTTTGGCGTGTTCAACATGTATTTAAACACCTTGAGTGGCTGTGGGCATGTGTATCCTGCAGGTGTTGCTCACATCCTGGGGCTGGCTAAGGGATTGCAATTTTTCATATGTTATTTGTCACTGTGTCACTGCTACAGTCCCTTCTAATGAAGGTGGTGAAGGCAAGGAGTGTGTGCAGGTAGTGAGGCACTTGGCAGCAGAGCTAGGCTAGGTTAGGCAAGACGTAGTTTAAAACAGATTAGTGAAACCACTGAAATTGTGTTCCCATTCTGGTAAGCAGAACTGTTCTTTCTAGCTTAAAACCACCCTGAATAACTAAGATGAGGAGCGTGAAGTTTTGTCACATGTCTGATTAACATTTTGTCTGTTCTTAAGGTTGAACCAATGTTTGCCAGGCAGCTGTATTACTTTGCTCAACAAAACAGTGGACATCTGCTGAGAGGCTATGATTTACCAGAACTTGTGACTAGTCCAGAGGATTATCACAGATCTATTCGCCATTCCTCTATTCAAGAGTAAGAACCTCAGAAAGAGTGCTGTTAAAGGCACTGTAAAGATTGTGCATTGTGGAAGAGCAGATCTGGGTCACGATTTGGAGATCCACAATCCCAGCTGGATGTGTTCTGGGGTTCAATGATAGGAAAGTGAACAACTAGGACAACTGTATTGTACAATAAAAATGACGGGTCTTCAATATTTGGATGCTACGTCTCACATAGGGTTCCACTGTTGCTGAGAATTAACTTGAAACTGACAAAATGATTGCTGTGTTTACGTTTGCTTAATGTTCTCTTTGGCTTTTGAGGACTGATCCTTACTGAAGACTTAAATCCAGAGTTTACACTGTTATCTTTGCAGGGCTATTTATTTTGGATTACTGATCTCAGGGAAAGTACATTAATTTGCGGTGTTCCCAATTTGAAACTGTAGCTACTGTAGGTGGGTAGCAAACGTAGATGGTTTATTGAGAATAGCTAATACATGTAAGTGGTTATAAATTTAGATTCATAAGTGTGATGCCTATATTCTTGTATAGAGTATTTCAGTGTATTTTTTGAAAACAATGCAGTTCTTCAGAGACATATTTTTTTAATGCCTGACTGACACTTGTCCTGACGATGAATTTCGTTGCTGCCATTTTTGTTATTGGATTAGCTTCCATGATAGCAGTTTCTCAAATGATGCATTTATGGTACTGTGTTAAGAAAAGCGACCGTTCAACTCACATTACCTGTGGATTTAGTGGATTAACCACTAAAATTCTAGAGTCCCAAAGAGCAGGTTTATAAATAAATTGCATTCTTATAATTTTAAGCTACTATGCACGCATTATACATGCATATATATGTATGTATATATGTATGCGTGAGAATGAAGTTGGCAGACCTTGCAAATAGCACAGAAATGGTCCAGCTACCCCTTTTTGATGTCACATGCACAAGCCAGGTTAAAATAACTACCACCTCTGACTTACACAGAGCCAACTCTGCTGTTTGTGTGCACTTGCAGCTTTCTTCCAGTGGTACTGAAGTAAATGTGAAGGGAGAGCTCAAGGAGAGCAGCATTTGTCCTCCTGCACTAAGACAGTCAAGGAAATACTTGTTTGAATGTTTGCAGAATTTGATGCAGTTTGCAGCTTTCAGTGATTGGGTGCTGTCACAAAGACAAAGAAGAGAGGCCTGTTAGGTGTGTGTGCCAATGAAGTTTCCTTGCTGGCAGTCAGACCATGATGATCTTTGCAGCT
The DNA here is from genome assembly GCF_963662255.1 of Cinclus cinclus. Lineage (NCBI taxonomy): Eukaryota > Metazoa > Chordata > Aves > Passeriformes > Cinclidae > Cinclus > Cinclus cinclus. Next base: position 68,872,339 of record NC_085046.1, read on the forward strand.
TTTACTCCAGAACATGATCCTCCTGTGCTTAGCAGGCATACTTCACTTGGCTTCCTAAATGAGGAAGAAAAACTGGTACTTGGTCTGGAAAAAGACTTGTGTCTTAGGGACTTTGAATTTATACATCTTAAAGATGCATACTCTTTTGGGATATATTATCCCCATCCTTCTCCACAGTGCCAAGCAGAATGAACAGATAATTTCTACTTTGTTACTTGAAGGGCTTTTTTCCTGGCTTAAAGATTTTTGTAGGCGAGACCTCTTTCTTAGACATTAAAAGCAATGCTCTAAAAGCTTTGCATGTGCTTTTGTCCTGCGCATACATTTTACTGAAAGGGACTTCTGTGTTCGAACTTAACTGGTACAGTACAAGTATTTGATGTGCTTTTCACTTTTTTCTAGTGGTTGTTGCTTCACATGCTCATTGCTTTAGCTCACGTCTTGGAATAAAGTTCTATTTCCCTACCAACTTGGTGTGTATGTGTTGATTTCAGTAGTGGGACAAATCTAACGCCCGTGGTTCTGCACTGTGAACCTGGGCAGCAATGCTGGCTGTCTATGGGGAACTCTGTTCTGAGCCAAAAGTGCAGAGAAAGGTCAAAAGGTAAGGATTTTTGTTTACGGAAATGTCTGCAATATTAGCCACAGGTAGCAGAAAAAGGGAAAATAGGGAGGTTCCCCTTCAGCTGTTGGTTTCCAGGTCCATGGACAGTGCAACAGAGCCCTGCAGTGTTGCCTGGTGTTGCCATGCTCTGCCCCTGTCCCTCCAGGGCTTCTGGGGCTGGGGACCAGGCTGATATGCTCCTGCCCAGCCCAGCATGTGGGGATCCTCCGACTGCCACTTAGTTCCTGGTTATTTTAGTTTCCGGTGCCCTTCAAAGTGAGTAAAGCTAGGAAAGGGTGAAAAGAAGGATGTTAAAGAGAACTAAAGTAGTGAAGTTGCAAATGGGAGGGAGTTTACCAAGTAGCCCCTCTTTGCTGGAAATCAGGGTCCTGAGAGAGGTTTTTGGGTGCAGGAGCTTACAGAGCAACCAAGGTGTGAAATACAGTTATGGGATCTGTGAAGCACCTGAAGATGGGGGGGGAGATAGTATTTTCTTTTTTTTTGTGCAGACTCCTATTGGCTACTGAGGTGCATTATAATTTTTGGCTTTGGAATGCGCTTTTAATTATTTTCCTTGAAGAAGCATAATTTAAAACCAGAAGCTGTGGAGAGAGAAGGAGGGAGAAGAGCACCATCTAATTTCTGGCCAAACACAACTTTCTTGGAGGAATAGTGCAGGGAGGGGGGTGAGTGGAAGGAAAATCAAGCTGCTATTTATATCATAAATTATTCTGCATATGAGGACTGAAAGCTACATTTACTTTTGTGAGCCTTTCTTACCGTTCAAAATAATGGAATGCCTAAAGTGGGGAAGAAACAAAAAGTAAACAAGAAAAAGAAAAACTGGAAACATTTTCTCCTTTTAGTATCCTTTTTACAGTCACAACGTGAAAGCATTTGAGGTACTTCCTACCTCAAATTGTTAAATTCTGTGTATAGTTTGTGAGGTCTACTTCCTTCCTGTTATGTTTTCAGTGGCATTGTAAATGACATGTTTTAACTCCCATCAACACTGAAGGCATAGCTGTTTGGGTTTTTTTCTCAAACGTTTTTTGTGTCAGTATTGGTTTTTCTGTTTTTAATATAGCCACAGTTGCAACAGTTTCTTGAAAGGGTTTTGTAGCAGAGAAGTACCTACATTCCAAATTTGGTTCTGCTGAGTAGTTTTGCCTGCTTCTGTGAACTGTATTAGCCTTAGAGTGGTTGTAGGTTAACCAGAAACAAGGAGATGTATTTTAAGCTGAAGTACAGTGTAATGGGGTTTGTGGAAAAAAACGCAGGATTCACGTGAAAACCCCCGTGGCTTTTCAGCCGGGCGTAGGCATGGTGTTTACATCAGCGTTTGTTAGCAGTGTGGAGGTGGGGAAACACCACCCTTGGCACAGGGCTTTCAGGAAAAGGCAAAGCATTTTCTCTTGCACGCTCGCAGATCGCTGTCTGTGTGTACTTGTGGAGAGGCAGGGGGGAGGAAGGGGGAGGGAAGAGAGAAAGAGAAAGAGCACTCACCATAAAGGCCAAGCAGATCGAAACGTACCTCCTTTCCCAGGCAGAACTGTGTGTCACATTTCAATCAAGTTGGATGGCAAGACAATAAAGATTGCCAGGGGGGTATTTATCTGAACTCTGATCTGGATGGTAGTAGGCTGAGAGTTACTGATTTTTGATTTAATGCTTGTGAGTTTGGTTGGCTCTGAAGAGACATGGACAGGTCCCCGTGACTCGGAATAGTCAGAGAGACTAATGAGAGGCAGCTGGTGTGCAGCCGTTCAAGCACTCAACTTCCCAGGGTGTAGTCAGGTAAGCACATCCTTGTTGTATCCCAGAGGAGTGGTCACATCCACTGTGGCCCACAAACAGCTCCTCTGCTGGGCTTCAGGAGCCATCTGGCCCAATGCCTGCAGAATGCTCCAGACCCTGACTGTGCTGAAATGACAGTGAAGGAAGAGCTAACTTAGGTGTCTCAGAATAAGGCTCTTGGAACTTCAGACATTAATCAACTTAAGAACACACTGATTGGATGGGCTGTCACTGTCCTTCTGGCAACTGGCAAGATGAAAAGGTAATCACCTCTGCTCAAGTGGAAACTGAAACACAGGCCAGATGACTTGGTTCTGGGTTTGGACTCATTTTTCTGGTTGGCCCTGGCAGAGGGTGACTGGACAGCTGATATCTGAGTGGTTCTGCACAGGGTGATGCTCCACAAAAAGGCAATTTTCAAGAGTGCGAAGAGCCCAGTCCAGGTTTTCATCTCTTAGATAGGAATAGTGTCATGCCCTGGTAAACAATGGCAGTGAAAACCAGGACTTCATTTTGCAAATGTATTTTTATTGTTTCTGCACAGCACAGCTGCCTCATATGTCCCTGCAGGCAGCTGGCATCCTCCTGCCACTCCAGTGTGCAGTGCTGCCAGCTCAGGCCAGACCTCGTGTGCTGGGCACTTCTCTCAAATCAGTCTTCCAGGCTTCAGCTATGATTTCCTGCTCCCTACAAAAGACAAGTCACAATTATGCAAAAAAAAATCTGTCTTTTAAGATAAGAGAATAGACAGGTCCAGGTGACTTTTCACAAACCACAGCTAATGCATGCCTTCCATATTCCTGGGAAGTGTTTTCATCTTTGACCATTGGGCTTTCTCTGTTTTGATTCTGAGTCCAGCTTCTCAATTCTTGCTCTAGGAATTTCTGAAATCTGAGAACTTACGGACTCTGGTTGTCCTGTCTGCTTACCCCAGCTTTTAATCCCTTTTCTAGCCATTCAGAAATTATGCCCATGTACCATTAATGGAACCACCTCTCAGAGGAAGTTTTGTGAATGTCGATGTGAATCCAGTGAGGTTAGAGCAGACACTTGCATCTTACCTGAAATATGCTTTCCAAGCTCCCTCAGCTGTGTCAGGACAAGTGGAGTGTGTACATCACCATGTGCATGAAGCACATTTCATCCCATGCTCACCATATTTTTCGTGTTGGTCCTTTGTGAAAAGCAGATGTTTAAATCTAGATCAGGCATATAGAGACCCCTGATTTCCTCAGGTCTGCAAGATACAAATTCTCTCTCTGACCTGGGAATGGCCAGCACAACACAGGCAGTGGTTAGATGCTTTCAGGTTCAAGCCCCTCTGCAGTTTGTCTCCAAAATGCATTAGCCTGTCATTGTCCATGGATAAGTCCTAATCATATATCAGGGATTGTTTATTTCATACAGTCTTAGGCCTTCTCTTCCCGGTCTAAGATGCCCTGGCAAATGGTCATCAAGAAATTTCATTTTTTCCTGGTGGTTGCAGCTATCTAGTAATGTGCATTTCTTGTTGTGGGTCTAGCTAACCTTTTGGACTCTCTTTTGGGTCTTCTATCAGTTTTCCTCTACACTGGCAGCAAGGTCTAAAGGTAGACAGTGCCTCTTAGTTGTGTGCATGCCAAGCGAGATGGGGCACAACCTTTGAAGGTTATTCTCTAGACAGCACCACAATTCCTGTAATTGTGAGTAGGATGTTCTTGTGTCTCCCCAGTTGCGATTCTGATGCTCAAACCCATAAACTGATCAGCAGAATTTAATCGTGGCAATCATTTGTGCTAGGCTGTCCCGTAGGAAGCTGGTGTGCAGCTTTTCTCCACCCGAAGCAGCACATTCAAATTGCAGTTTCTCAAGGTGATTGAATCAATGGTTTCTCATGCTCTTCTCAGAGCCATTCATAACTGTCTCATAAAAGCAAAGCCTGAGCATCTCTGGTTTCTAGCACAGAGCATATAGCATCCAATAAAATTGCTTTTAGAGCTAGATAGCCTACTTTTTTCTTTTAAAACTTCAGGGTTTCGCAATTTTGTATCCTCAGAAACCAAAGTTATGGGTCAGGCCTTGATACATCTCCAATAGCTCATTTTCATTTCCTTTTTTCTAACATCAAGAGGTTTAGCCCTCTTCATGACTGTCCCCTCCCACAGAAAAAAAACCCATGCAAGGAGTAGTGAGAGAGAAAGACTTCAAAACAGGGTGAGTGACCTCATCTGCTGTGGAGATGTCAGTCTCCAAGAAATAGGAAAGGTCAGAGCTGTTTAGAGCAATGGGGTTTTCACAACTCAGCTAAAAAGCCCAGCCTAGGTCTGAAGAATTCTTGGTGTCCTCACCCTTTATCTCATCTTTTCTCAAACTGGTTGGTGACCCTCCATCCACAGAAGTGGCTGCCATGTGTTTTTTAACATAGAACACCATCCTATGTTCCATTGCTTAACATGGACTTTCCAAAGGAAAGTGGTGAAATAAATGACAGATGTCTGCAAATATTGGGAATATTACAAATCCTTTTTTGCCCTTTACAACCAAACACAGAGTTTCCTTCTATCTTCCACCCTTAGTATAACTGAATCCTGAAAGTTTTAATTGCACCATCTTGAAAATTGTATTATTTGAACTAATTAGCTGTTTTGGTCGCTGGTCTTTGTGCAGCCTGTTTGTCTGTGTGGGACAGAGGCAGAGCAGCCCTCGGGCTGGTGGTGGCAGGAAGCTGGAGGAGCTGGGAGCCGCCTGTCCCTGGTGCCACGGGCCAGGGAGGGGACTTGCCTGCTGGCACCGGGCGTGGATGCAGGTCACCCCAGACAGTGCCAGCCTGAAGGATGACTCTCAAGTCTCGCTTTCCTTTAAAACAATCACTCTACAAATAAAATGGCTTGCCTGCAATCCCCACACAGTTACAGGCACTGTTTAAATATAGCAACCATCGATGTCTATCTGCAAATTACAAGGAAATGAATAAATCGAGGCGACATAAACCGCAAGAGGGAAGCTTCAAATCAGCCTGGAGCTGTGCTAGACTGCGTCTGCCGAGGGACCCGGCCGAACCTGCCCCGAGCCCTGCAGAGCTGACACCGCCGCCGGACCCGGCCAGCCCCTCCCGGCTGCCCGGCACGCACATCCCGGCAGCTGGCACAGCTGGAGTGGGCAGGACCTGTGCCCTGGGGGCACCTGCACCCCCACAAAAGCCAAAGGGACACCCGGAGTCCCAGCCGCAGGGAGGAGACGGTGCGGCGCTTTCTGGAAATGAATAAGTTCATTTCTGCGAGGCAGTGGTGGGGTGTGCTCCAGCACGCAGGGGAGCCCAGGAAGGATGAGTGCAGGAAGTTGAAGCATGACTTCAATGCTGCTCACCATCCTGCAGCCTGCTGGGTGCAGATATCTGGCAAAGTTATTTGGCCTGGCTTCATTTTTTTTTATTGTGAAGGTTGAGCACTTTTTTTTTTGATCGCAAAATTTATATCAAAGCCAGAATCATTAAATAGAACATTAAGGTATTGCATACAGTGTGTGTGTGTGTGTGTGTGTGTGTGTGCAGCTAGCAAGCCACTCTCACCCCTCTCTAATAAACTTTTACACAATTGGCAGGGTTTATTCCCATGTGAGGGAGGTGCTAATGACACCCTAAAAATTTTATGAAAATATTGGGCTGGGGAGAGGTAAAAACATCAAGTGCAAATCAGCATCTGCTGCAGGCTCTCAACACATATTAGGCACTTAAATTTTCAGACTCCATCAGGAGAGGAGTGTCTATTGATGCCTTATGCCTTATTAACCCCCAGGGACTTCACTGCAGGACATGGCCCGCTAATTCTGCTGCTCCAGAACTCCACCTTACCTGCAAGGTCTTGTGGAAAAAAAAGCACATATCCCAAGGGCCAAATAAACCCATTTCTCCTCCTTCCACATGCCAGGTGCTCCCAGGATGAAGGTTGTAGCTCTTGGCACCAGCAATCCTTTCCCTTGGGCACCAGCTTTGGAGGTAGGCTGACTGTGGGCAGGGGAAGGTGAATGTTCGTTCACGTGCAGCTTCTTCTTCCTGCCCCTCTGGCACACTGTGGATGGGATAGTAAGGATAATCAGCACTGCTCTCTACCATTCCAGCCAAAACACATCTTTCCCGGGAAAAACTCTGCATCTTTGGGCAGAGGAGGCAGAGGAGGCAGAGGAGGCAGAGGAGGCAGAGGAGGCAGAGGAGGCAGAGGAGGCAGAGGAGGCAGAGGACAGTGGCTGTAGGCATGAACCCAGTGAATGCAAGGAACAAAGTGTGAAGTACTGAGCATAGTTCAGTTGCAGGTATAGTTGGGGTTCATTAGGGCCATTTAGTGTGTTCTGCCTTTCACAAGGGTCTGAAGTAGAGAAGTGGGTTTTGGCCAGGAGAAGTCAGCTAGTTCTCAGCTAGTTCTCAGAAATAAGGCAGCATATGCAGACATGGGGAGCAGGAAAAGCATAAGAAATGTAAAAGTAAAAAATCAGTGCATAAAGACAGGTCCTTTCATTAAAAAAAAAAAAAGGAACAGAGACAAGCTTAATAGCTAAATTTGGCTGGGGAAAAAAAGTGGACAGGTATGAGCTCCTGCTTGTGGCTGCACAAGGTCAATTATGTGTGAGGCCAGGAGCAAGCCTGGAGACTGTCCTAGGGGAGGATGGGGGAGGGAAAAGGGAGTGCAAGGGCCCCCTGAGGGGCAGTGGTGGAGCCTTGGCCATGAGGGAAGCTGACACTGGGTGACTGCTGAGTGTGGGTGTAAGTGATAGCAAGTTGTGGTTGGAATAGGGGAGGAAGCTTGAGGTAGATCTTGGAGGGAGAAAAGAAACTTGGAAAGAAGGCAGCATAGCAAGCGGGATGCTGCAGCCACTGGTGCTCTGGCAAGCAGGAGGAAGGGAGGCCAGGAAAGAAGAAGAGGATGGAGGTTGATGATGGTCAGAAGTAAGGGTCTGGTTTAGGTGTTTAGGGGAGTCAATGTGAGGTGTGTGGCTGGGTTTGGAGGAGCTGGTGGAGAGGGTTATTGGAAGGTGGTGCTGGGAGGCTTTCATCCACACTTGGAGAATGGGGTAAAAGTAGCTCATGAGCTGGGATAGAGTGCAGAGTGAACCCAGCTCTATAGAGAGATAAAATCAGGAGACTCAGAGCTGTTGGAAAGGACCTGAAGGATCTTTGTGCAAAGGGACATGGAGAGGCTGAAAAAAGCAGCAGAGCCACAGCCAGTAATACAGCCAAGGTCATGGCAAGGCCAGGTGGAGAGACAAGAAGATGATGCTGAGGGAAAGACAAAGGTGGCCATAGAGAAGGAACTGAGAGCCCAGAGATCAGATAAGGAGCAGAGCATAGCCTGAAGAATGTTTTTAAGAGGAGCGAAAGTTAGCAAGTGGTCCTGATGTGGTGAAGCCCTAGTGAAAGTGGGATGTTGAATATTTCCTCAGTTCCTCAACTAATAGTCAAGCCAAGCTTCCTTGGCTTCAGGTGAGTATCTCCCCACAGACACCCACGTGCTCCTGCTCCTGCCCAGCCATCTCCAGCTCCATGTTTGGAAGTAGAAAGTGAAGAGTACTACTTCTGGAATAAAGACAGCCGTTCCTGTGCAGTCCACCAGGGAATCTCATTCAGGATGCCAAGGGTTTAATGGGCCAAGAAGGCTGATTTTAAGTAGTGAATAGTTCAATTAATCATTGATTTTATTGCCAATGATGCAAAAGTACATTGCAAGTCAACACTTCTTTTCAGGTAAGCTCAGCTCCTTGGACTGCCAGTACCGTGACCCTGCTCCCAGCAAGAAGATGCTGTGAGCTGCACAAGTGCAAGGAAGTGCCATGACCCCAGAATGCATGGGATTGCTCTGGATTACACAGTCCAGCAGAAATGCCCTCCCCTTTCCATGAGCGTGCAGCCAAGCCTTTCACATCATTTGTCTCCATCTCCTCCCTCCCTGAGCCCCTTGCAGTTTTTCTGTGGGCTGGGCTGGGGGAGCCACCGCAGGTCTCCCCCATCCCAAGGGTAGAGGGGAGAGGCTAAATGCACCAGGTAAAAGTCACCTACCTGACGCTTGAGAAGGATTCATGGGACAAGATCTGCCCGGCAAGAGGGGAAGTTAACCTGGCCCCGGAGTGTGTGGGGAAGCACCTTGTGGGGTTTGCTGAGGGGAAGATAAAAGTCTGGGGTAGATCCAGAGTAAATCCATGATTAAAGGCTACCCAAAACCATCCTTCCACCCCTAAAATAGTCCTTTGCTTATTTGTGAGAAACCTCTCAGGTTTGCTTTTAAATGCACTGGGAGCAGGTGAGTTTTAAGATAAGTACACAAAGCAAATGTGCCATTTATCACTTCTTATGCTGATGATTAAAGCAAAGGTTTTCCTTTCTCTGCAAGGAATATTATGAACTGAGTGCAGTCATGTTAACGACAGTGGTAACAACAACAACAACAACAGAATAAGTATTATTCTAGTGGAAACTGAGTTGTTGGTGAAACACAATCTAAGAAGCTGGAGCAGGACAGGGTTGGGGTAGAGGCTCAAAATCTCGATTTCACTGACTTTGTGGGCTGTCACCCCTGAGAGAAAAGTCTATATTTTAAAAAACCAGCAATGACTTCAGCTGTCTGGGTCTGTGGTGTTACCTAACTGCTACGGACATCCCATGAACCTCGCAGCCACCTGCCTGTGTTTTGATCGCCAGTTTGGAACTGAAGCAACTGATGTGGTGGAAATAATTATCTCACCGTCTGATTTTGTCACTCCGGCAAGGTGTTTGCAGAACTTAGTGCTTTGTATAGGATAACAAAAAAGCAATGGGCTGGCTAATTCAATTAAAAGCAAATAACTACAGTCAAGGCTCTGACAGCATGTGGGAGGAAGTGGTGTTGTTTCCACTGTGACTGGCAGCGAGTGACTAGCAAAAACAAGGTGATTTGAGGAAGGCTTGCGTGTTAATGGCATTTCCCTGTTCTGTTTGTCAAGCAAAGGTGGGAATATAGAGTCAGAATTTACTTGAATCGGTTCCTTTACAAGAATAGATGGGGGGGCCTCCATGGGAAGGGCACAGAGTCACCACGGCACACAGGCAGCCCTGAGCTCTCTGCAGAGGGCAAGGGGCAGGCACTCAAAGTCACTGTGGGTGAAACAGAGCCAAAGACACCAGAGCTGTGCATACAGCAGGTAGGACATGGAGGTCTGGCTGCCAGGGGTGCTGAGCTGCTCTCGCTCGCTCTCTCTGTGCCAGCTGGGCTCCCACTGCCTGCTGTCAGCTGGAGGTTTGTACCTAGAAAAAGTCTGCCCCTGGCGTGGCTGATTCACCCCGTACTTGCAGCAGTGGCAGGCCCACGCTGCAGCCACGGGCTCAGCAGTCTGGCTGTGGTGTCAGATCAGAGTTTTTCCAGAAGTGAATCAGACTCTGCCTGATGGCTGTATCAGGCATGATAACCCAAAAGTGTCTAGTAGCACTTTCCTCTGTCTTTGCCTATCTGTGTTCCTCTTTCCATCCTTACAAAGATAAAAAGGCCACTTGTACTGATTGTTGGTGCTCTATCCTACAGGACAGCCCATAAGATGTTAATTCCTTCCTAACCACCTCAGATGGTTTGCATGAGGAGAAAATAGTTCTGTAACAAAACTCACTTCAAAAGAAAATTGTCCATAAATAACTAACTCCAGCCTTTATATGGCTTAATCTTTCAGTCAGTGTCTTGAGAGAGAGCCAGAACTGAGGTGCAGCACAGAGAGGGAGTTTCTGGGCTCCCAAGTATGTGGTGCTTCTCACACTGGAGCAGGGATTCCTCTGCAGTGCTGCCCTCCAACTCACAGCTCTTACTCTGATTTGAAATCTGCCAGCCCCGGCTGGTACCAAACTCCTCATACTAAGTCAGGTTCAGCCTTCTAATAGGTCTTGTTTCTCCTCAAACGCATAACAGCAAAAATAAGTATGTACGTTCTCCCCCTCTTGCACCAGCTAAAATATTTTGTCAATGGAAACAGAGGGGATATGCTCTGGACTTGGCTCTGTCACTTCAGAGATGTACAGAACAGCATAAATCTGGAAAAGCTCAGACTTGAACTGGCATTACCTCTGGCCCATCCTGACATTCCCAAGCTGGCTTTGGTGAGTTTTCTGTCTGTGTCTCATCTTGGTTCAAATCAGACTACAGTCTCTCTGGCACAGTGTGCAGGCATTTCTCTGTCACTAAGCACTGAGATGAGCTGGTGGCACCAGCTGGGAGCTCCGCATGGTGCCACACTACAGAGTCTGGGAGAAGGCGGCAGGGTGAGTATAACAAATGCAGCCAAGAAGTAGCATTGCTATAGCACATCTTACAACACAACGCTTACACCAGCACATGCTTGCTGGCATCCTATAGGGCAAAACCATCCTGGCCATGCTGGGTGCCTTGGAAGACAGAGCCTGCAAGTGTGTTCTGCAACATCCTCTACCACCAGCTACAGGACCATCCCCAGGGAAACAGTGAGAGGCAGAGGCAGAGGGTCTCCCGTGCAACCAGAGATGCCCTAATACCGCTAAGTGAGTGCCCAAATCTCTCCAGGATATTAAAAACCCTCACAACAGCATAATCCAAGAATATGACCAAAGCAAATCTAACAAGAGCATGGCTGTGTGATGCACAGGTCCACACCACACGGCTCCAGCCATTCCAGGGCTTGGAAGCCCCGTGTTCTCAAACCACATCCACAGCTGATGGTATTGGAGGTTTTGGCCATCTGAAATGGTTTTCACTCCAGCTGTCCCTGAGAAGGGCAGCTACTGCTGCTCAGTAATGGAAATTGCATAAACTGGGCACTGCTGGGAGGGGCCAGGATGCTTCACCTGCAGGTAAAACCCTTATTACTGTTGGGAGCCTGCTTGAAGAGAGAACAGCAACTTGGCCACATTTACGTAGACTAAAGGATGGTTTCTTTTGTTCTGTGGGTTGGCATCAGGAACTTCACACCAGTGATTTTTTATTTTTTTTAAAGTACTTTTTTCTCCTACCCAGTTTGAATGGGGCTGCCTCCTGCTCTTCCTTCCCCACTGCTTGTTTGTTCTCACTGCCTCTGCCTCCCTGTAATTCAGAAGCACTGGCTGAGGAGGGAGGTGGCTCATGGGTGTTCATTTTTTTGCAACAGCTGCATTGTCACTGCTTGTGCTGGTTTGGATTCAACAGGCAGCAAAACAAACTCCTTGGTGTTTGCACAGCCCTGCCCCGTGTTAGACCACTCTCCAGCCCCATGGCATGTGGAAAGCCCTTGTCCTGGGTCATGGGAAAGCCTCTGACCCCACACTCTCCAGCACCTCATGGCTCTGCAGCTTGGGCAATGCTCTCAGCAGAAGCACCTTGGGATTTGAGCTGCATCCCAAGTGGAAGTGTTTGTGTTTTTTCCTTCTTGTTTGCTTTTTATTCCTTTCCCACTGCTGCCACAGGTCTGTCTGCTTTTCCTCTGCCTGTCAGTAAGTTGGGGCTGCGGGACAATAAGAATTCTGTTTTGCAGAAGAAACAGTGAGTTTTGTGACATTTGGAATTTGGGCTTTTGTTTGTAGTCTAGTTTTTTTTATGTTGTTGTTGTTTTTTGGTTTTTTTTATTCAGCAAGGGATGGAGGGAAAGCAAGATTTCATTAAGATTTTTCTTGGGGGAAAATGTCTCCAAGAAATGAATAAAATAAAATAAAATAATAACATAAATATCAAAGGAAAGCCATTTGAAAGTACTTCACAGCAGTAAGAAAGTTTGAAATCAGGAGCAGGGGGCCTGGCCCAGTCCCGTGTCCCCAGTCACCTGCCTGCTCTGGTGTTGACATCTGTGCCATGCATGGGTGTAGGTGACTCAACAGAGATACTGAGGTGCCCAGACACTGCTGTCCCTGGAGGCAGCAGCCAGGAATGAGCAAAGGAGGCTTAAATTCAGTGGAGAAGAGGCTCACTGGTCGGGAGGACACCTCTTCACCCCTACCAAAATCAATGACTTCAAGGCTCAGCACTCAGCCCACTGGGAGTACTCCTGGATCTCCAGAGCTGTGCTCCATAGGTGCTCAGAGAAATCCCAGCAGAGGGGATGCCTCTCCAGGAGCTGGGGCTGGTGCTGTGTGATGCAGCTGGAGCGTGGGTTTGGGTGCTGGGGCAGCGAGGCAGGACTGGAGGGAAAGCTGTGCCTGGCAATCTGGGACACTCATGGCAGCACAGCGGGGCTGAGTTGCTCTGGGGCTGTGTGTGCAGAGCTCAGCTTCTTCTAAAAACCGGAGACTTACTCAGAAGCACAGTTGAGTACCTGCCTTTACTCCACCTCTTTTATTTATAGTCCCCATTTCTCCTGATTTTACTTCACAGTCGCTGTATGAATTGCAGCTCTGAAGTGTTTGTAGAGGGGTGCAGGGACAGCTGAGTGCTGCTGGCCAAGCTGGAGCTGCTGTTTTGCTCCTGGATATGAGGCTCCCTCTGCAAGGGCCGTGTTGGAGAGCAAACTTCATCCTCCAGATGGTTTTTGGGGGGTGTGTGGAGCTAATGTCAGCTTAAATGAAAGCAGGGACTCTTTCCCCAGGGATAGACCAAGGGCTTTTTTTGTTAGTGCTTTCCTTCCTGTTGCTGTTTTTCTGATTTTTTTCCTTCCCCCCAGCCCCCCAGTTTTTTAAAGAAACATAGCCAAGCTGCAAAACTAAGAGGTTTGTTTGCCTGCAATGCAGGATGATGCAGAGTGCGGAATATTTCTCCAGTCTTTTCAAGGGAGGTGTCCGATGCCAGGAAGCACATTAGCTCAAGACCTGTGCTCAGAGGGAAGGAAAGAGAGCCATGCTGGTTTGACCTTACCTCCAGGAACGCTGGTGCTGGAGGCAGCAATAGGCCTCCCAGTTTATCTGAAACTCTGGTATCTGAAACTCTGATCTGGTGGATCTCCTGATCCACCAACCATATACCTCGAGGAGCTGCAGCATTCCTGCTGCCCTTTCCCAGCACACAGCGTGGTGATGTTAGTTGGTGCTGCTTCCACTTCAAGGATTCCCAAACCAATGAATCCAGGCTCTGTTTATGACAGCAATTCAGAACACACATTAATGGGGTGTCGGCTTCTTTCTCTCCTGGGATTTTTACGAAACTATGGCAACATAAACAGGGATTTGTAACAGCCAGAAGAGAGCTCAACGGAGCAGTCTAAAGTGTTTTCCTAGGAAAGATTCACACAAGCATGAGTCCCTGGCTCATGTGGTCGTAAGCAGAGATAAACAGAAATGTTTATCTCTTTTTAAACACTGAGGCTACCCTACTTAGAGTTAGGGGATTCAAAAGCAAGGGACATCTTTCCATACCGGTCACTTCACAGAATCAACCTGATTTTCCTTTTTCCAACAGTAACAGTGTATCTTCTGAAAAAGCAGCACATTCCATATGAAGTTCCCTACTTCAGTTAAGAGAAGCAGGGCACAACGAGCACACTTGTGTGAACAAGACACGTACACAAACCAGGTCATCTTCGAGTTGGAGTCAAAATCAAAACAGACACCAAAAAACCCAAACCCAACAAAAACCCTCAAAAACTCACAGGTTTGATTTCACCTCATGTGAAGAAGAGCTTGAGACGTTCAAACAAGAACTTCCAGGCATTTGGTTGCTCAATTTTTATTAATGCTCTCTTCTGCTTTACTGTCTAGACACCAAGCCAAACTGAGGTTTGCAGCTGCAGTAGCTTCTAATAAATGACATTTTTTGCCCTCAGAAGTTTCCTGTCTAAGTCAATGGGGCAAGTTGCAGAAAAATGGAAACATTACTAACTAGATCTCTCCCCCGCCACCATTGAAAATGTGATATAATGAGAGGGTTGATAAGAAAAATATTATGGTTTTGATGGTTGAAATAATTTTTTAAAATATGGACAGCATTTTTTGAATGGAGTTGTATGCCCACAAGACCTGGAAGTCACACCATGGACCCCTTTACAGTCTTAGGCACGAGACCTGTGCCTGGCCTGGGTACTCAGGGCTGCTGAAAGGGGCCCTTGGGGTGCCCAGCTCCAGGAAAGCCTGGTTAACTTTCCTTCATGAGCTCATATCTCAGATTTCTCCCTTGCCCAGGTAGTACTGCCCTAGCTGGTGGTGAAAGGAGCATTTCCAGGAGCTGATGCTGCTCTCTGTTTGTCCTTGGTCTCAGGCAGATGAGAAATGAAGGATTAGGCACAGCTGCAGCCAGGGCTGGCAGGAGGCTCTTCCAGCCTTGCATTGACAATCAAAGTCTCAAGAGATGTGGTGTTGGCGGGGAGCTTGTGGCATCAATTCACAACCTGTCACTTTCCCAAGGACTCCAAGGTGCTGGCTGGACCGATGGTGGGATGATGCCTGGTGCTCTGTGCTGGAAGTGAGAGGCAGCTTCAGGCCCAGGGCCCTGCTTTTGACTGGACAGAGCAACCATCAATACCTACCAAAAGTAAAACAAACCAACCCCAAGCCCCAACAACCTATTTTTGTGAGCAATTGCATCCATTATCCTAATTAAGTAGGAAATGCCAGAATTCTTTACAAAGATTGGGATTGACTGGAATGATTACCCACCATGTCCTCCCAAGGCCAGGTACCTCTGTGGGGGCAAAAGGAGGCTAAAAGAGTCGAAGAATGAAAGTATAGCAAAGAAAAGTCTCTTTGGCAAGCTAGGGAAAAAGAGCAGAGATAAAGGATGGTTTTGGCACAGGTCTCAGAACACAGAAAAACCTCATGGCCCATGATTCAGAGGTGCTGGTCACCACTGTAGAACTGTGGTGGGTGTTCAGCTTGTCAGAAAGTCAACCCTTTATTTACAAACCCACTCATCACTTACAAGCCTGCTTATTTACAAAGCCTGTTGGTAGAAGTACCTCACCTTGAACTCTCGAAGGAAATCTCTTTAATCACAGAAGTCTCACACTGCTTCTTTGGTTTGGGTTGGTTTTTCTTTTATTTCTATTTTGCACTTCACTTACAATATTATGCAGACAGAGGAGAATATTATGAAGACCACATAGGCAAGTTTAAGAGATGTCAGCATTTGACTTGTTTGTGAGGTGTTTCTGTGCCTGGGTAGGTGGTTCCCTTAGCTTAAGGAGACAGCAGTGGAAGAGACAGCAAATTTAAGGAACAGGATGGTAGTCCATTTCATCGGACCCTTTTTGGCTGTAGCCTGATGCTGCACCTCCTAGAGGTACTCTGAATTGCCATCTTTATGATTAATCCTCACCCAGTATGTCCTGATATGCTCCAGGCACTTCACTGCTTCCCTTTCCCATCACCACCATCTCCAAGGCACAGCTTCTCCCTCCCTCTCTCATTCCTCATCCCACCCCAAGCCTTCCCTTCCATCCCCAGCTCCTGCCTTGCCCCTGGGCTCAGGCTGCTGCTGCCAGCACTGCTGGGACCTGCAGTGGTGGGACCTTGCTCCTGGGTGAGACCCCACCAAGATGCACTCTCTGGGGCTGCAACACATAGTTCCATGCAGGGAGGCTCAGGTGCAGACCCCAGCAGGGGGCTCATGGGGACCCCTGAGTGTGGAATAAAACTAGGGAGGATTTTTTTAGCTGTCCAGCTCCAGAGAGTGCTTGTGAACATGATGATTTATTTCTTCAGAGGTTTATAACTTGGCAAAATTTGGATGGAGATTTTTTGCAGGCGAGAAGCGCATTCCTGACACACAAGCCAAAGTCCTGGCCCATTTCAAGTCCTTTTTCCAAAGCCTGGGGACATGAGGAAAAGGTCACAGAGTTTCTTGAAGCATGGAGCAGGGGAGAAAGAGTATATTTTCTTCCAGCTAAATGAGCAGCAACTACTTAAAATTTCCAGGCAAAGAAAATAGACTGAGGCAGACTCCAACCTGGGATATTTTAGCTCAAAATTACAAGGAACTATAACTAAGAAACAAGAAGCAACTACTGGATTTCCTGGTGCCCCATTTTTTTGCATTTTTTCAGAGACTGAAAGTTGCTGTACAGTGTATTTGCTATGGTTGAGAAGAAGCAGCACCCTGCTTTGCTTCTCCCCCACCTCCATTTTTTTTCTGAATGAAAGTGTTTTACAAATGAAAAATGAGGTTTCCTGAAATGAAGGGTTGCTTTTTATTCTGAGGTGGCTTCCATGAAATGTATTTGTGAGCCTTTTGTCTTTATCTTTGAACTTGCTGGAGGTGTGACAAGGGACCATATTGTCCTGGTCAGCCTGGTCAGGCAGAGACCAGCAGGGCATTTGAGGAGTTCTGGGCAGCCCCAGGATTCATTTTGTTGCTTGCGCTTGTCACTCTCTTTGTTGCCTGACCCCAGATTCAGAATCAAACCTCATCTACCTGAGCTTCTCCTTAGGGCCTGTTGGACATCTGGGGAGGCAGAGGCTGCAGAAGGGCTGTGTCCCTGTCACACCCCAGCGCTACAAGCTCAGCCAGCACACCATCCTCGTGACATTCTGGGGAAAGGCTTGGCTGCCTGGGCATCATCACTCCTCCCACTTGGACACCAAAGGGTTCTGGTTCTCCAGACCAGAGGTAGGGAAGGTGTCCCTGGACTGCTCACTGAGTATGATCTGCACTCACCCTGAGTGCTGCTGGCTAACTCACTCTTCTTTATGCTTTCTGACTCATCTCCATCCCTTTTCTCTGAGTGTTCATTCTCTCTCAATGAGTCCCTTTGTGTCCTAGCCCTTCTTTCCCTTACTGCCCTAGAGTGTCATCAGGAAGGGTGGGAAGTGGCAAGGAGTCCCATTCCGTGGAATGAGAGAACACAGATATCTCCAGAAATGCAGCCTGACCTGCATGGCCCTCTGGGCAAGTGAGAGAGTGAGGAGACCTTGGGCATGTATTGGAGAGTGTGGGCCAAGGCCACTGTGGCTGTGCCTGGGAGCAGCTGATACTCATGAGGGAAGGCTCCATATGGGAATGGTGGCACCTCAGTACACTTAGAGGTACTCAATAACATAATAAGCAGCAAAACTCTCCCTCCCAAGGGAAAAACAATGCAACTCTGTATGATAAACTGCTGCATGGGTTAGGATAATAGTCAAAATGGCGTGTGAGCACGGGATCTAAAACTTGTAAAAAAACCCCAAACTTGCTCACTCTCTCTAACCTGTGGACTCACTGCCACAAAGCATTGCTGAGGCAAAAGCTCCACAGAAAAACTAAGAGCCTGGTAAGGCAGGCCCTAGCCCCTTATCTATATGGATGTTGGGAAGAGCAGGGCAGTACAGCAGATGAAAAACTATCTTGGTGCAGTCTTGTGCAGGTGGTAAGAGCTGGTGGAATCTTCCACCAGGTATGCAGGAAGGACAGATGATGTCCTGTAAAGCCAGAGCACTCAGTCCTCCTCATGCTCAGGAATGCATTGTGCTTTTTAGAGCAGTTGTGGCTTTGGTTTTCATCCTGTGGGACAAACATAAAAGCAAAAGGATGTGTATTTGTAGGGGTAGATCTGCTAATGGACAGGTTTGAGAAGACTGAACCTTTGTTCACTCCTAACTTCTGCTGGTGTTGCTCCCACCAACATCCTCTTCTTTCCCAGGGCCAAAATGGCACAATTTCAAATGTGGTATAACAGAATGTGTAAAACAGATTCTGTTTTGCCAGAAAGAAAACACTTGTTATGTTGAAGTTAAGCTGAAATATTACACTGGTGAAAAGTATAATTTTTTTAAAAAAAGAAAAGATATTGTCACTGCAAAATTACCCTCAGGTAATGCCCCCTTCAAATAAATCAAATGTATAAAAATCTTTTCCCAATAAAAGACCAAGCAAAACACATGAAACACAAACCCTGGAAGGACCCACCAGTCCCAAGACTCTGACAAAATGGTAGCAATTGGGTTTTATTGGAATATGAGGAACTGAGTAGATGTAAACCCAAACAAAATGCAGATATGGGAAATGGGAAGAAAACACAAAAAACTATCCAACAAGATGAAGAATAGAAGGAAATAAACACTTGGGGCATCATTCCAAAAACCCACACTTTTTGGTGTGAGTCACTTCAGATGATGCTCCACCAGCCCACTATGTCTTTGTTCTCCTCCCTGCTCTCTGCAACATGATAAAAGCACAGGAAGGATGTTTGATGGCAAATTTACCATTGGCCACTTTCAAAGGAGAGTCATTCAGTGAGATTCACTCATATTTGTATAAGCTGAAACAAAAAAAAAAAAAAAGAAAAAGAGCAACATGTATAAAGCAACCAGACTGATCTTGCAAATACACTTCATCTTGGATCTGGCTGATGGGAAAAACACGCCATTAGAGAGAATGTGACACTATGAATACAGATAACGCCTCCAAGCAAGCCTCTAAGACCTATTTCTAGATGAGTGTTTACCACCATGTGGTCAGTTGTGGCTGACCATGTTGTGTACAAGTCTGATTATTACAGCCAGAGTGTATTAGTTTTACTTTTCCTAAATATACGCATATAGGGGGAGAGGGGGTATGTGCTTGGCTCACCCTTCATTTCTGTAGCACAATGGAGCTTCAAGTTTTGACCAAAATCTGAGCTGTTTTCCCCAAAGTGGTCAGCCTGATAGAAAGGCTCTCCAGAAAGGCGGAACCATTTTTATCAGTGAGTGTTTATAATTCACTATCACTGGTAAAGGCTAGCTAGTCAGACCAAAGATTGTAAGAAATAAAGGAAACCCACAGCAGTTCTTCAGTTATTTGAGGGACATGCTGCTCCCTGAAAGGCTGAGAAAGCTTTTGAAGACAGTAGTTTTTCATTCATGAGAACTGATTTGGTTTTACTGTTTGTTTGTTTGCTTGCTTGTTTTTAGGGACTTTTGTTTTTTCTTTCGTTTTTTTTTTGCTTTTAAACCTGTTGTACAGATAAAACCTGACACAATTCACCACAGGCAGGAAGCTAGACCTGGAGGGTGTGGTCCGCAGGGTAGAGCAGAGGCCCAGGGCTTTGAGTATCTCACTTCCATCCCTGCCACTGGCACTGACTTGCTGGCTGCTGGGGGTGATTCACATCTCCTGGGGACCTACCTGGTGGGACAGCTCTGCTGTTAAAGACAGCCAGTGCCAAGCACTTGATCTGGGGGCTGTCGAAGCCAATGGGTGGTGTCTGTTGGCTTTCACATGTTCTGGTGTTCATCCCTGCAAATTGCACTCAGAGTCAGAGATCAAAGGTGTCAGAGCATCACAAGAAGCTACACAGGATTTGTAAACTGAGTTTTCAGTATGTTCATAGATTGCATGTGAGGGTGGCAGAGGAGTGAGAGCACTGCTGCCTTCACTGTAGCATCAAGTAAGGCTTGTTGTGTACCACAACCAGATGTACCAGGAGGACTTCAGGTCCATGTCTCTGCTCTTGGATCAACACGTATGACCACAGGGGAGGCACCAAGGCTGATCTCATGTCAGGAGGGGAACCTTGAGCACTTTGTCCCACCTCAAGCAGGGCTGCTCTTGAAACCATCCAGCTCTAGACCATGCATTCTTTGTCCCTACCCTCTTCCTTGTGCCATCACTTGTATTTGGCAACCACCTGGTCAGTGATCTGATGCAACAGATGGTGAATTCGAGGCAAAGGTGGAGTGCTTGGCCAGGGTAGCGACGCAGCCTCACGCTCCTCAGACCCGTGTGTTGAAGTGCTGTTTCCAGCTTTGCAGTTCCTCAGTCCCACAGCAGAATCCACTCTGAATGCTATAAGAAAAGCACAGGTGTGTCTCCAGAGCACATAAGCTGCATGAAGAGGCACGTACACAAGTTGTTAGAGGTCAGAAGTTCATATTTAAACAATCCTTCATTGCAATACATAGTCAGTCTTCAAAACTGAAATGCTGATCTTCACCTGTGCTCAATTCTCATTAAAGCAAAAAACCACCACTTTCCTCCTTTTTTCTGAACAAAGAAATCTTGAATTCATGGACTCAATCATAGAATGTTTAGGCTGGAAGAGACCTTAGGTCTCATCTAGTTCCAGCCCCCCTGCCATGGTCAGGAACAGTTTTCACTAAACCAAGTTGGCCAAAGCCCCTTCCATCCTGGACTTGAACACTTCCAGGGATGGGGCATCCAAAACCTCTCTGGGCAACCTCTTTCAGCATGTAACCATCTTCACAGTAAAGACTCTCTTCATAATATCTAATCTAAACCTCTCCTCATTCATTTTTAAGCCATTCCTGCTTGTACTACTACTATACATCCTTGTAAAACGTCCAGCTCTCTTGCAGGCCGCCTTTAGGTACTGCAAGGTACTAGGTGGTGTCCCCAGAGCCTTCTTTCCTCCAGGCTGAACAACCCCAACTGTTTGAGCCTGTCTTCATAGGAGAGATGCTCTCAGAGGAGCCTTCTGATCATCTTTGTGGTCCTCCTCTGGATTTGCTCTAACAGGTCCATGTCTTTCTTGTGTTAAGGGTCGCAGAGCTGATGCAGTACTACAGGTGGGGTCTCACCAGAGCAGAGGAGAGGAGAGGGGCAGAATTCCCTACCTCACCCTGCTGGCCACGCTACTTTGGATGCAGCCCAGGACACAGTTGGCTTTCTGGGCTGTGAGCGGATATTGCTGGAGCTTCTTGTCCACCAGTTCCTGCCTGCACATCGTAAACCAGGGGAATTGGGACTCCTTACCATAGTGCAACACACAGCAGCCTACATCCCATCTTAGGTGTCAAAATCTGCTTGTGAATCTGGGTGCAAAAAACAATGGGATTGGTACTGGGAAAGTTGACACACAAGTTCTGATTTGCCATGGAGTGGGTCCCCAGGTACATTCAGGAGGCTGGACTGAAGTATGGATTAACACAACTCAGGTGGGTCCGTGCAATGAGTACTCCCAGGAGCAGAAAACCACATACACACAGAATGTACTGGCACACAGGGTCCCCAGAGAGTGGAGTTTATCAGGGATTAGAAAGAGTTTCAATGTTCACAGAAATAGGACCCTAAGAAAAATTGTATATTTTGTCCCTAAGCTAATCCATGAGCCACCTGAGTTTGTAAAGCTGTCACTGCCTACATGAGCTAGAAATCAGTTTTCCTGTTTGAATCAACACTTAAATAATGACCCAAAAAGGTTAACCTGGGCAGTGCTGCAGCACAGGGATAAAATACACCTGTGAGAGATGTCTTCCTCAGAGATGGCATCAGAACTAGTCCGGTTGTGCTGCTCATTTTGGAAATTTCAAAATGTATAGTAGGTTTTATCCTTGTGAGACAGAAAATTTTGCTGGGGTTCATTCTATTCAGTCTTGTAGCATTTTTACTTATTATAAAGAATC
This sequence comes from Cinclus cinclus, assembly GCF_963662255.1. Lineage (NCBI taxonomy): Eukaryota > Metazoa > Chordata > Aves > Passeriformes > Cinclidae > Cinclus > Cinclus cinclus. Next base: position 68,893,911 of record NC_085046.1, read on the forward strand.
ATCTCACCTTCTGCACAAAGATATCACATTCTCCTGTCCTCCAGCATGAGCAGGTGGAGATGTCTGAAAAGACGGTGGAAGAGATTCCCTTTCCTGTGCAGGCTGTACCAGAGACAGCTAGAACAGATGTCTACCAACATTTTTTACCCACATGGTTCAGAGTTCTCTGGTCTCTCCTAACTTATTTTCAAACCTATGTCTGCCTGTATTTATGTCAGGTTCTAAAAATAAGTAGCACCGTTAACATTTTGAATTTGAATTATCTGCTGAATATCTAAAAAGATAAGCTGGAACGGGAAGCTCCTCTGTGAGTACAGTCTAGTTAAAATGAGTGAAATTTATCAGAAAAAATGAGTAATGAGCAGTGAGAAAAACTGTCTCATTTTGCTAATTTTACTTCATAAATTATCTGATTTGACATTCTGTGCTAAAAAACTGCTTATGAACCAACAAAAGCAAGGCATGTGCTCCACTTGGTCAAAGCAGAATGTGTGGCTGCAAAAACGTTGTTGCATTAGTACTGCAGCATGAAACCCTGTGCCACCAAAATGAAGACTCCCATGGTTGTTTCTAGATCACCATGTGTTTAGAAATAACTGGGTACACCAAGCTTTAGGTTTGAGTCTGTGCTGAGCCCTCTGGTTATCTGCAGTCACATCAGAACTGCAGTAATTTCACCACACAGGTGTCATCAAAGCACAGAAGCATGCAGCAAAGCTTTCCTTTCCCCTACCTGCACCCCATTTCAGGAATAAAGGAAAAGATAATTCTTAATTCTTAACTTGTATTTGATGCATTTTTCATGAGCTATATCGAGACCATCAGCCTATTTTATTTGTGCACTTTTGCCTGGGACTGGCAATGAACTTTTAATATTACAAGATTTTTTCAGAAGAAAGAGGTGAAAGGCTGCCAGAATAGGCTATAAAACTAAGCATGTGTTAATAGCATATGGTACAAATAAGGCTGGATTCCACTTTCCATTGTCTTAGTCCTTTTTCCTCAAGTTGTTTAAATTTTCCAATTCAAAAGGAATTTGGCTGAAGATTTCCCTTACTTGGTCTTGAGCTCAAGGAGGGCTGCTTGCAGCGGAATTGTACAAAACCTACTACAAGCCTTTAAATAGTAGGGGTGTGAGAGGAAAAGAATACAGTTACCTTTTGGGATGTTCAGACTAGAAGCAATTAGGTACAGGAAAGAAGCCCACCCAGTCCCCTGCTTGCTCCCCAAAAAATCCCACAGCAGATTTGCTGGTGCTGCTGCTCCAAAAGCTGTTCAGTGCAGTGATAAATACCACAAACGGTGGTGTTTAAGTCACTCACCAAGGCACATTGCTTTAAAGTCTTCAAGGGTGCACTGGTGATTCTCCAAAGGAAAGCCCCCTTGGGTTGTCATGTAATACTGAAAGGAGTACATAATTTACACGATAAACACATTGTTCTGAAATAAATATACCATTTTGGACATGCTCTCTTAATACCTTCATTAAAGACAAGCTTTTAGAACTCTGTAGCTCAAAACAGCACAAGAGAAATAGAACTGAACTCCTCTTTAACCCTTGGTAGCACTATATAAAACCAGAAGTTAAAAAAGGTAAAGACAGAAATGGCTATCATGTTCCCTTATGGAACTGTGTTCCCTGTTACTCCCAGTTTTGCCTTTCATTTCATGCCAAAAAAACTCCACTAAGTGATGCTAAGTCAGAAAACAGCCTGTCAAGCACATGAAGCCAAAATATTCTTAACACATAAGGCAACTCGTGCAAAATTATTTTTGCCTATAATTGACCATATAGCTCCCTTTTTTATGGCTCTCTTTAAGAATGTTGAAAGAAGCAAAGTACCCTGTGTCAGCACTGCAGAAGCATTTCTAGCTATGGCCAACCTCATATGTGCACACTTTGTACTAATGTTTGATACAGAAAAACAGAACTGCTAATGAGGCCATGGCAGGTAAATGGAACCATGTCTTTATCACTACATGGACAGGTTGGAATGTAACTAAGAATGTTTTTATCTTTGAATGGTAAGCATACCAAATTATCTCCAAAAAAGTCTTTTAAAGGAATTTACTAGTTACAATTATTTTTATCTTCAGATGAGGGTAGTCAACCAGAAATCCCCTAGTTACACAGCTAGACCAGAAATGCTAAAGGACTGAAGTCCTATTTGAAGTCCACCATCATGTTTAACAAATTTGCAAATATTTCAACCTATCTGGAAGTCTGACTTCAAATTGTATTTGCATCTTACTTGTTAAATACTGCAAGTGCTGTGGCTTGTCTTGACAGTAGTCAGAGCCTATTACTGACACCTGACTGATGCTAAAATTTTAAGTGCCATGCAGGAACTACAGTTCCTAAGAACCTGAAACAGACTGCAGATGCTAGATATCCTCAGGGGTCTCCCTTTCTATCCCTGGATAAGATGCATCTCATCAATCAGGTCCAGAAAGCCAAAGATTTACAAGGTTAAAGATCCAGATGTGAATCCTGAATCTCAGGCTTCGGCCGGGGCACTGCATTAATTGCCAGTTTCAATGTGTTCTGATGAGGTTAAAGATATTTTCCTTCTAATTTTTATTGATACTATTCAATGATAAGAGCAAAATAGCAGCTATGTTTATAGCAGGTAAAATATGTAAACCCCCTCATTTCTAGTGAGTCCAGAAATCTGTTTGGATACAAAGATCAGTATTTTTATCCATTGATAGAATCAATATTTAATATCCTCAGGAAAAACACAGCTGAGAGTATCTTAGATGGACACATCCAAAGCTGTTGTCTGCAGTTGACTTAAATGTGGTCTGGCAATAGGTTTAGAAGTATAAATCCCCTGTGCAGGACTGTCTCTGATGATCATAGTAACCATGGTAAAATATTCTTGAAACTTCTTTCTTCATGGGGACAAAAGTGTATCTAGGAAACTGCAATCTTCTACCTTCTCTTATATTATAAAAAACCAGAAACTGTCTATCCGTACCTTCAATTTTAAAAAGGAGTTGAATTTCAATACATTCAGTATTCAAAAGGAGTTGAGTTTGTGAATACTTTTCTGATAAATTTCCTAGGGCATTGCTTCATTAAGTTTTAGACTTTTGCAGGTGAGGGACTTTTTGCTTGTCAGAATCAGCAAAGATCTCCATGAAATTCTTCTTTCATGATTTTTTAAAATACTAGCATTCTGTCTGCCTTTATATCAACAATCCTTTTTTTTTTTTTCCCCTGAACATACATTTTTAACTAAAGTAGAATCAGAATTAGCAATAATTAAGTTTTCCTTTTTTCCCCAACTAGTTTTCATAGGTATATTCTATATTCTATATTCTATATTCTATATTCTATATTCTATATTCTATATGCATCTCACTGCTTACCAATAGAGCAGGGAAACATGCTATTGCTTCAAAAATCTTGCGTTGGTTCTGGATGGCAAAGGCTGCCCAGGTAGAGAAAAAAAAGAAAAATCTCACCTCCACCATAAAGTACTCTCACTTCAGGGAGATGCAATAGCTTTGGCAAAGGTTGAGAGACTGGACGTGTTTTACAAGGCCAACAGTCACACGTTATGGAGCAGCCAAAAGCCCCCTGCAAAGCACAACTGCTACTTATTTCCTTCTCTGGTGCCATACAGTGAAATTAAACTGGTCAGAGTCCTGGGAAGATGCAAGGGGTTTATCACACAGAATACAACCTGCCCATTCCTCAGTCATCTCATGCCTATTCTTATCCTAGAAGTTCAGCACATGCATGAAAAGCAGCAGGACTATGGTTCTTTCTATATTAATAAACCAAGTGGCTTTTAAAAAAGCCATAGGAAGATGTTTAACTAGGACAATGACACACTATGATCACATTTCATAAATGATTTCTAAAAGTCAATTAAAAAATAAACCTTTTGTGAGTGGGAAGGAGCACGATTTCTTCGTTCTTTCAGGCTACTTACTTGAGCTATTCCATTAAGTTAATCCCCAGATATGTAATGACTTTTCCCTATTTTTACATGTTTTTTCCCATAATTTTACAGGGGGATTAAAGTATTTTTCCTGTGTAGTTTCCTAATTACATTGACACATAATATATTTTTTATTTTCTCTTTGCCTACCTCTTGAACTACTCAAGACTATTCAAAATAAGAGCCAAAATACAGTAATAGAAGAATGACTCAAAATCTCCAGAGGCTGAGTATCTCAACACAGCATATTATAACTGAATTTTTCTGTATGTCTTTCTTTACTTTTAGTCAGATATATTTTAGAGCCTCATTACTCCCTATATTTTTCACTTACGTAAGAAATAAAGTTCTCTAGGTCTTTATTGGAAGGACAATTTTTTTCCAGTTTGTAACAATTTTAGATCTTTCTACAGGTTCAAAGTTCTTGTAATAATTATTTTCCCTTCCACTGTTTTCAGCATTTACCTTGCTTTAAATGTCAGAGCCTTTCACTTCTGTTACTTTGATTTCCTTGCTGCATCTCTTCTCTGCAAGCTGTGACTGATGGTGTATTCTGGTGTGGTCTCCCTGTCTTTTCCCACTTTCAACAATACTTTTTAAACCTAATTGTATCTTCTAACAGTTTTTTATTGTAGAACCCACACTGACCACTTCTTGTTTTTTGTAATCTACTTTTCAGAGGAACTGCAGCCTTCTGTACATTGGCTATGAAGCCTCAAGAGTCCCAACCCCCCTTCCAAGCAAAGGGATTCCAATATCTCCTGCTGCAGCATGATGCTCACTGACTTCCTTAAGCCACAAAGTGGATTTATTAAAATGCAGGGCTCTGACTTGACTGTGAACATTTATTCATATCAGATGGAATTCAAGGAATAGTTTGATCGATTCCACATTAATCTCGTTTCTGTCAGTGAGATGTTCTGAAGTGTAAGTTACTTCAGAGAAGCACCTACATGAAAGTCTGACTTCAGGTTTTATAGACAAGCAACGAGTTGCTGTAGTAAAAGATGAGTAAGACAAGGATCTCACAATAAAGAAATGTCTGAATGTATGTTAAGACAGTACAGACAACAGAACAGGTTTTCAATACTTAGAACGTCTGATACAAATATAGAAATTGTAGACTGGCAAAATTCGAAGAAATAACATCTCTTGCAAAGTAGGGAATTCAAGAAGAGCTTATGACCATTTTTCTTAATGTTTTATTATTCTGAAGTGAAATCTTTTACAGAACTGGATGACTATTTCAGTTAATATCAGCAGTTGAGACTCTGACCACCATAGAAGGGACAACACTTAACAAAACAACATTGCTCCAGGTGCTTAATGATAATAACATGTATTTGAAGTTTCACACTTCCATTCAACATGCTGCTACTACTTACACAGAACTTCTTAACAAGTAACTACATGTGCATCAAACTTTCTCGAAAATTACGTATTATAGGAATTGTACTCTGCATTTTTAAAGCACATAAATGAACTGGCAAAATAAATGAGCTGGCATTAAGAAATTGTTTGAAAGCTATGCACTATTCCTGAAACAATTTACTCAAAATGACTGCTATTACAGCAAGAATATATTATTACTGCATTAATTCCAAGCCATGGTATCAGTTACAAAATTAAACCCGTTTGTTACCTCCCAAAACAGCAGCAGCAAAACTGTTTTCTCCTGAATCCCTATTTCCCCCCACACAAATCCAATAACTAGTGGCGAAAAGAGGAAAATAAGACTGACTAACAAGAGGAAGACAGTGGTTGTAAGCCTGTAAGAGCAAGAAAAGACAAGAAGAGTAAGAATGAGGAAGCAAAACAAATGACATCCTGTGCTCCTCCTTACTACATGAGAAGTTATTAACTAGTCTACTCCTTAACAGCAAATAATATTTTACTTGGACATTTTTCCTACTAATCTTATAAACTTGGAATGGTTTTCTGTTAATTGCCAATGAAAGTAAATCTTATTTCAGATGTGAAGGCTACCATCAACACTTGAATAGAAGGGAGAAACATGAAAGGCAGCAATATGTTCAATTAAAAATAAGTAAGAAAATAAAAGCCCCCAAGAAATCAGACTTATAACCACCAAATGAGAACAGAAAAAAAAGTTACCATTTTTAAATGCAAAAGAAGCAGTGTACTTAATATGGTATCTGGATATTTATTAGTCAGCTCTAGGGGGGCAATGCTTATTACATACTTTTCAATAGTTTATAGAATTTATCTGTTCCAGTCAATTCAGTATGACTCTATATCTAGAAATTAAGATTGATATACTGGACAACATGAGTAATACTCAAACTTAAGCTGACATTTGCTAAAAATATATTTCAATGTATTGCAGAACAACAATGAATATTTCTTAATGAACAAATGTATGTAAACAAAATTTACTAAATTCCCTCTACAGAGTGAAATACAGCAGACAGAAAACCATTTTATCCAAGTATGTAGGAACAGAAATCTCGCTCAGCAGGACACCCCATAACATTACTGAAAAAGTTGTATCTCAATTTATTTTTCCAGTGGAGTTCCTTTTAGTTTTTTTAAGAGTGTTCAAAGGAATTGAAGTAGTCCAGAAAAAATGTACAATGTTTAAGCACGTTTGTCTGCACTGTGTTTTTGTCTATGTTTTCATCATGGCTGATGAAGAAGCTTGAAAACAGGTCAGCTGCAAGTGCATGCTGCTTTTGAATTTGTTTAGCAGCTCTTCTAGTAACCTGTAAAGAGAAAAGAGTTACAACTTTAGGAGATTCTGAAAAGGGAACAATTACCGCAAGTTTTGATTATTCTGTCTGTGACTTCAGGTACGCTGTCTGCTTTTCTTGTGTAGCTGAATTGCAAATTTCAGTTCTCAGCCTTGTCTTTGGAAGGTATTTGTAGATTTCTCTTAAATATCATGACTGAAAGATCAGAGATAGTATGACTCTTCTAGGAGAAACATTAACCCACCCCAATCGTGTTATTTTGTCCCCAATAAATAAACTGTGTATGAGTTCATTTGGGGGCATAACAATAGTTAATTCACATCTACCGAGCTGCCAAGAAAGTACCTGGTGCAGTGGATAGTATTTATAACATTCCACAAACTACAGGTGTAGGAGCAATGGTGTTGATGGGCCTGTTGTAGAAAATATCGACTGTAAGAGTGGAGATGCATTAAGTTGTTTTACAGTCTTGGCTGGGTTTTTTATTTTCTCCAAATCCAGGCAATAATGTGATATCTGAACTTTCTGCCCTGTTTCAAAACCAAGCCATATAGGGTAGACATGTATTACCTGAACTTTTTTGGCATTCTGCATTACTGAACAGCCAGTAACAGAAAAAAAATTACAATGTGTGTTAAAGAAAAACTAGCCTAAGAATAGCAACTCAAACCAAAAAATCATATCTGCTTCCTCATTGGGTCCTCTGGAAAATGAACATGTCCACATTAATCATTTAGCATCATAGCAGTGATTGGGAATGAACACACATAAACAGCTCTCAAGTCAGAGCACAAATGCGTTATTTTACACAAATACATGTAGATTACAACGAGTGCCTGGAACAATGAAAATTGCCATTCCCATGAATTGGGAAACAGAACAAGTTCTGCACTGTCTGGGGCTCAGGGCACCGAGGCAGATGTAATAATGATGCAGTTCTTGATTCTCATTTGTCTCATGAAGCTCAGATGCTTGTGACTAAGTGAAAAAAAAAATTCTTACAGGTGTTTTGGAAAATTTGAGTTAAAAGATCTCTCCTTACTCAAAACTGATTTCTAACTTTAATAAAGCACAAGATCTAAGTGAGATGAGGAGCTATCTTGAGACTTGTTGTGGCTAGTGAAGAGCAGGTTTGACTACGTAGACAGAAGACATCTGGAAAAAGGCACAGACCATGGACCATGAGCTGCACCAACAGTCCCTTTGTGTGTCTACAAAACATTCTAAATTCTGACTGCTAAGTGCAAACTGATTTGATGTTTGAAAGTACAACGAAACCAATCTCTAGTTCAAACCACCTATATTTACACTACTCTACTCATTACAAATCTGTCCTAGCTTTACTTATTATTTAGCTGTGGTTGTAGAATAGACTACCAAACACAGGCTGGATGTAGCAAAGCAACCTGTTCGTCAAAGGTCATTATGGTGGAAAAGGAAGAACCCAAAATTCTTCCTCCTGATGTTAATAAAGAGCCACGGACCCTCCTTATTTGTTTTTAAAAGAAAACATGTCAGTTTTTTGAGTTCCCTATATATAAGCTTCCAAAAGCCTGAATTTGTTCTTGGCTGTTTCTTTGTTGCCACTAAATTGGGTAAAACAATACAGTGGAACTCAAAGAAACCTTAAGATTAACAAGGAAGGCTAAAATAGACTGATACTACAAGACAAATACAAAGCTACACTGAACTGGTAAGACTGGGATAGGCAAAGACATTGGCTCTTCTGGGTAATTTAATAGGCCATGAACAAGGCAAGGACTGAGCTTATTCTTGACTCTGTCCAAAAAGGCTTCTGCTCTGTAATTCAGAAAGGTCAAATACAGGGAAAGTTAACCCTTCTGTAGCAAAGTTTTCTTACAAGAGTAAAAAACAATGGGTCCAAAGACTATAAAGGAAACAAGAGGGTGCATTGTACTCACTTTCTGTCAGTTCCACTTGAGAGCTGAGGCAAGGCTTCCAAAGCTTGCTTAAAGCTTGATCTGCAAGGAAAATGAAAATACTCATATTCTGCTAGTACAAGACTCAGCATTTACAGTTTCTCTCTATAAGTCCTACAGATTATGCTATATTTTATCCATTTTTTTTCCAATAAATTGACAAAGTATTTACCTGAGGACCCGACATCCATGCGCAAATTGAACATAAAGTAGGCATGGGGTGAAGCAGCTATCTTGACATTCCTAATGTGATGTAATCATATATCAACAGAAAATGTTAAATCAGCAGTTGATTGAAGACTAGCACATCCGGGACTGTTCAAGAATTAAACGTTGTGGCCAGCCTGCCTTCTGCATAAAACTAAGTGACCATTGGTGTATGACGAACAGATAAAATATTGATTGTCTCTCTGTGCTTAGTAGACAGGCCATTGCATTCTGCCTTACAGAAGAGTGCCTACAAAGAGTATTACAGTGGATTTGCATTGAGATAACATAGAGCCACAGAATAATTTAGATTGGAAGGGATTTTAGGTGCAACCCTGATCTCAAAGTAGGGCTAATTTCAAGGTTAGAGGATGTTTCCTTAGGCCATTATCCAGTCAAGTGTTAAGTAACTTCAAAGACGGGGGCTCCCACCCTGCTCTGGGCAACAGATATGGAACAGAAATGAGGGAACAGAGCAGGACCTGCACAGATATGTAGAATCTTGTCAGCAAAATATAGTGACTTGTGGCAACTACTGCTAGTGACAAGTCCAGGGATAAAAAAAAAAAAACACCTCTACGAAGCTCCAGCTTTCAGGGTTCACTGTGCTTTGCACTATTACAGACAATATAATTTCAATTGTATCCAACCTGAGCCAGTGCCAAGTAGTTTTCTTTTAGAGGCCTTTGTCACTATCAGACACTCAGAACAGGGATGTAAGAACTCTGAATTGGAATGCAGTGACACCAGTGGACACTATGTGTGACTCTATGAAGGTCCATTAAGACCTGCAATGTCTCCTACAAAATTGTTGATCAGGTAAGATGACCAAATTGCCACCTTCAGGGATGTGTAATGCCAATCTTAAAAGAAGTGAAAGTAATTTAAATAATAGATGAATCTGCCTGTATCCAATTCCCACCATAACTGCCTAGAAAATTTCAATCAACTTTACTTAAAACTGCTGACAGCTATCATAGCCTGTTTTTACATGTCTTGGCTGCATCAACCACTGATGCTTTTCCTTCTCCCTTTATATTAATGTGTGTGTCCTCCACAATATATATCTTTGATCTTGCCTCAGTGAGAGATGATAAATTGCTTAAGGCCTTTGAAAGGTGTTGATTCTAGGAAACAGTGTGAAGCTGAATTCCCTTTCCCTGATTAGGTGTTTGGAGAAGGAGCAGGATATTATATAACCCTATGGAGAGCCCTAATTCTTCACATCCCTATAAGGGGACCCTGTCAGTATCTGGATCTGTAGACTCATCTGTAGATGCATCTGGCAGGTTATTTGCTTTATACTTTATGAGACTGCTGTGAAAAACTGGATAAAACTCATCAAGATCTGCTCTGTGACTGGCTTTAGCATAATTATCCTCACTAGCTGTACTGCTGTTAAGAAGTTTCACAATCTGTTTTTGGTAGCTAATATTAGTTTGTGTCTAAAAGTGCAAGTAAAAAACAACAAAAAAGTAACTGTTTTCTTTCAACTGATAAAATCTTGCTAGGCATCTGTTTTTGGTATATTTACACAGTAGACCATATATTCTAATTGAAGCAAAATTCCTTCATTCTAAATTTACATTATGTGTTCTTGCATGTTTACCAAGGATTCCATTATGCTGCAAGAAGTGACATTACAGCACATCTTACTTGCTTTCAGGTGTCAGGTATATGGCCACAGTATCCCTCAATGCACAGATTTCCAGTTTTGCCTAAAGATGGAAATACAAACAATGTAAACAATGACACAAAGTCATTTCACCAAGTGTATACAAGTACCCCAAAGCTTCACCTTCTTGAGAGGCAAATACTATTGCACGCTGCCCTTGTAAGCAGCCTTGGCTTTTAACAGTTTATTTCCTGTATTCTTTGTTGCCATGCTGCTCTGGCAGGAGACTGCTTAAAGGAGCAATTTCATACTTTTGATTCAAGTCAAACTGTTTACATGGTCACTGGGTAGTCGTCAAAAAACACTGGTTTATCTCTCAGTAACAGTAATAAATCTTAATTCTGTTTCACCTTTTTTTGGACTGTGATAGAAAGATAGAAGGATACAACCTTTTATCTTGTTTTTAAAAATGAAATACAGTGAGCTTAACTTCTCACAGCACTGCTTAGCCAGAGAGGAAGGAAACACAAAAGTACAAAAATCTGTCAATACACATTTTATGCTTGGTTATTCTGGTTAATTTATTTTTTTTTCCATCAGATGAGGAAGTAGAATGATTGTACTTCGTTTCTTTTGTGTCACCTGGTGGGCACAAGAGTCTGGGGATTTTACTCCTGCACTGTACTGTCTGCCAGGTATTAATTTTCATTTAGGCAAACTGTGGAGGAGACAGAACTCACAGATTAAACAAACTTCATAGATCATCCTTTAGTCTTTGAAAAGCAATCATTGTCATCACAACTTTGATATGAAATATAAACATTCTGCAAGAGACCATTAAGTAATTTCATTTAAAAATGCAAAGTGAACTTAATGAAAATTTGCATTTTGTTTTTTTAAGCATAAAGATGAAATTTAACCCTGTTAGACATTACAGTAACATTTAGACACAACTAATGATGTTAATCTTCCAAAACTTTTGACAATGCAACACAGACAACTAATTCCACTTCTAATGGAAGCCTTTGGCTTTTAGGTATTTCCCTCATCCCTCCTCTAGGTAGGAAGACGGCTACAATTTGTGCTTTTTTAGAACCAGAACTTTCTGGCACCAAATATAACATGGCCACCCCAAATTTTATATTCATAAGAAATGTTCTTCTCAACACAGAATATTTTACCTCTTTTTGTACAGTGCTCCAAGCTCAAGAGTTGTGGACTTTTTGAAGTCCCGTGCCTAAGATTCTGGAGTCTTTTCTACATTTTAGGAGGTACTAGTACCCCATTCTCAAGCACCACAGTCTAAATAAACCTTGTGGAAGGGTGAGCCCTGCAAAACTGTGGGATGGGACATGGGAATACAGAGTGAAGCTTGAATGGGAATTTTCTGTTCAGTCTAACAAGGCTTGGATGGCACTCACACTGCTGCTGTCTGACAGACAGGATTTTCCATGTTCAGAGGAACAGAAAATGACCCTGAGTGACAAATTTACAGTAAGGAAAGAAAAGCTTTCCCACTATGGATTTAGGCAGCAAGTCCCTACAGTGGGTTGTTTAATCAGAAAAAAGGGATTTAAATGAAGCTTTGTTGTTATTAAAGGGTTTTGTTTAAATACAGAGTCAATCTTACTTGGCTGCAATCTTCCTATACTAATTCTCTGTCCAATGCCATTACTAGGAGCAATTGGCAAACAAAGGTTACAACTGGATAATTATTTTCCCATCATAATGCAAGAATGCTGTCATGTACAATGAAAATAGGGAATTTGCTCTTCTGTTATAGTCATACCAATCTGACTCAAAGGTATATGTTTAAAAAAGGTGTTTTTCTTACAGTCCTTTAAAGCTTACCCAATAGCAAGTACAACTACCAATCCAGCTGTAAATAAAGACAGCAAAGCTATTCTTCCCATGTTACAACAACAAGGTATTGTAGAAAGAGTATAACAAACAAGTGACTAGTCCTGCAAAGTCTTACAAGATCCTACTGCATCCTGTTTTAGGAATTTTTAAACCTCAAAATATCACTACATTGCTTTTTTCCTTTGAAGTGATTTTTGTAATGTCAGGCCAAAGAGAGTATTTGACATCATATCAAAAAGATGCCATTAGGATGCTTTTTATCTCACAGGGTCCTGGTAGCCTTTTAATGCCATCTAACAAAAAGATAGCCCTAAAATATAATCAAACTCAAGAACTAGTATCCCAAATTCATTTATTTACTCATCCATAAATCTGAAATAGGTTGTAAACTAATAATTTTTATCTCCTTGCTTTCACTGCTACAATAAATCAAAGATACACCCAGATTACATACTTCTGTCTGTTATTCTCAGTTTTCTAGATTCAGATGTTTGACATTATGAACTATTTGGGTACCTGTAAAGCTCCATTTTTGCTGAAGGATGAAACACACTGCATCAGTCGACTCAGCTCTTCAGAGACTGCTTCTACAACCCTTGACATTACCCGAGGAACTAAGTCCTTGGATATGGTAAACACCTAAGTTTAATGAAAGAAGAACCATTAGCACAACACCCGCATTAACAGGAATATTTTCAATACTAACACTTCAATAAGAAACATAAGCCTCTTTGACTGAAAGGTCCCTTCATTTTTTATGAATATACAAAAAATTCAAAAGAAACTAGAATATGAAGGATGTCTTTTGATGCTTGCCCTGCATTTTGACCAATCCCCTCTGTTAACAGCAAATTTACCTATATGATTTGTGGTAACATTCTTGCTATACCAAAAGGCAGCTAAACTACAAAATATGTGCTTTTGGCTGATGGATACGGGTGGTCAGACTGCTGTCTTGTCGATAGCACCTTTAATTCAGAGTTGTGTGTCTTACTGACACAGTTACACAATCAGCCACTTTTTACCCAGTATTTTGCTATTTTTTTCTAGATTCCTTTATATTTGGCCACTGTTGAATTGTCATTATACTCTGTGACAGAGAGAAATGTTTGACAGCCCGTGTAAGGATGAGGGTGTCAATGGATTTTCATTTAGATTAGCTCCCTGGCAAAAAATATTAAACCTTACAGGTTTTTCCATGCATCAAGACCATCTTTTTAACTGCTTATTTGTATAACTTTTAAAAGTGGCATATTCAGAATAGTAACTGCAACACAAAATTATTAAATCTATGCTTGAAGCGAAGTATGAAGAGACTAATCTTCCTTAAAGGGAGCTTTACAGAAGTGAGAAATTGTTGTGGATTTAAAAAAAAAAAGAAAGTATGATTTTTCTATACAGAATTTGGGAAAACGCAGGCCAAGAGGTGGGAAACTAGGAGGAAGTGAGATTACAGGTTAGACACACCAAACTTGTGTCTAAGCTTAAAGGTGATGATAAAGCTGCTTTAAACTGCACAGGGTTGGGAGATAAGATGACACAAGAAGCTGGAATGGTGCATGTAAGCTGAAGTATGTGACTGAAGTGGTACAAGAAGGAAAACGAAGTGTCTAACGTTTCAAAACACTTCCCCAGTTTCTGCTTTGAAATAGTCTAAAGAATTAAGCAGTGAATTGTTTTGTTGGAATGCCTTAGATTTTATGCAAAGTTTAGATGCCATTTCTGACAAGGAAATTTAGTAATTGACAGAAGATATTAATACATATGTGTAAAAATAAAAAGAGAAAAAAAGAAAACAAGAAAACAACAAAACCAAACAAAGATTCCTGCAGAGTTTTCAGTGATTTTAATACAGAATTGTGTAGCAGGCATCCCATAAGGCTCACCATTCCAAAAGGCAAGTCTGCACCACAGGCCAAGTACACTGACCCGATAAATGTCAGCTACCAGCTGTTACCAGTGCTGGAAAGGGGTCATCTTACTCAGCACCAAACACTGCTGACCAATTCAACACAAACATACCAGGAACATGCCCAAAGATCTACTGAGGAGAGAATATTTCTGCCTGCAATGAGCACTCTTGAAGTTACTTTACAGAATCCAGGAAAAATAATTCTCAGCAAAGGTGAATCATCATAAATTTGCAATAAGAAGCCCATATTTTGATTTCAGCTAAATTTGAATTCAAAGGTAGAGAAACAATTTTCTTTCTGTTTGAGTCTATCCTTGCTGTTCATCTGATGGTATTTTTTGCTGTTTCAAATTACAGAAACTTGCTGCCTTGCTAATTAAACTTAAACCTGACCCATCCTAACAGAATTTCGCCAGTAGAAATGGGAATTTCATCTTCACACGCATTCTCATATTTCTATAGCATTTCACATCTAGAAATTTATGAGGCCATACTATTTAGGCCAGAATCAGTATCAGTCTCAATGAAGAGAGCACAGCAATGCACCTTTCTGCTGCAGCATTTTAACAAGTATGTATGCTTACAAGCCTAGCTCAGTAAGTCACATTTTTTAAAGTCACATTTTTTAAGTTTTTAAAGCAAAACCTCCAATTTCCATTTTAATCAATTTCCACTACATTGAAAAACAATATTAATAATTGGTACCATGTTGGTATATGTTTTTAGTGTTTCTTATTCCCTCATTTAGAAGCATTTGGTAAAATCACAATGCTTCCATGAAAGTGCTTCTGCTATAATCAAACACCAAAATAGTATCAAAAATACTGCAAGTCAAATTTGAAGTTCCTGAAAATACTTTAATTTCTATGAATTCTTGTAATTTAAGAAGGAATAAGATAAGTAAAAGACTCAAGTGAATATCATTATATTTTAATTACAGGGAAAAGGTAGAGCAGCCATACTTGTGGTATTTTGGAAAGTAAGAGTAATATTACAACCAATGCTTCTACCAGGGGCAACAGTAATCTTGAAAAAAAACAGGTAAAACAGAAAAAAAATATTTAAAACAATTAGCATTCCTGATAATTAGAAGGAGTGATTATGTAAAGCAAGGCTCTAATTTAAAGAACCATAGAAAATTCCTGCACATAATCCCAAAAGGCTAAATAATTGCAGCTCCTCCAAGCTTATTATAAGCACTGTTTTAACATGCACTCCCTAGCCTAGGTAGCCATTACCTACTTATATATTTCAAGCAGTATTTGTGCTGCACAAAGGCTATAAAACTTTCTGGGTTTAGCTTTCCTATTTCCATTGCACATAGAAGACTGACATATATTGGCTTTTCACTCTGAGTGGCACATGTTGAACATTTCTTTCAAGGTGGAAAAGAACTTAATTTACAGATATTTTGGAAAATAAAGATAATCAGAGAAAGCGAGCATCAAAACTAGCCATATATCTATATATTATCTGCATGGAAATGGAGAATTTAACTTTAGAATCTGGCTTTCCTCTTTATCAGATAACGGAGACTAAAAGGTGTAATGGAGTGTTACAGAGGATAAACAGGAACTACTCATCTCCTTCTGCCCATAAAAAAAAAGTTATCTGTTGTATTAACAGGCTGGATAAATCTAATCTGAAACACATCTACAACGAAGACACTTCAATAAAAGGGTAAAAAACCCTGGTGAAAATCAGGATTTACCAGGAAAAGTACAGTGAAATCATGTGAATATAAGCATGAAATGGTCTGAAGTTTCACCTCACCTCTGCATGCACAGCAATGATATTCACTAATGCTTCTTTCAAGTAGTTTCTGACACCTGAAACAGAAGAAGAAAAATAATTACTTTCATTCTGTTGTCACAACAACATAATAATATTCTGCTGTTCAATACTGTACTTTTTATTTTCATTTTTTACTACTACTTTTACAATCAGAGGCAGAAAGAGAAAGTTCCACAGCCACACCACCAGCCTATTTCCTTTTTCAAATCAAATGGAGAAAGGCACATTTCCTTACAGCAGAAGGTTAAAAAAACCCAGTAGGTTCCTGTTTTAGTATTCTTCTCTAGCAACATAATTTAACCAACTTTGCAATTTAATAAAAAGCAAGCATTATTAAAAAATAAATTCTGGATGTTTTGCTAGAATACACACACCATGGCACAGAATATGCACCACGGTTTGGTAAGTTCTAAAGAACAAAGTCAAGAGGTTTTGTTTGTATAACAAACAAAAGTCTTCAAGATCTTACTACTTTATCAGCTTCTCTATCTCTGAATTATTGTAGATAGGAATAGCAAGGTCTCTGGTTTATCTGAAAGAGGTTCAGAATATATTACTCATGGCAGTTTATAGGAGATGTCATGCCTTAGTAGAAATTTCCTTTTGGGGAAGGTGGAGAAGTCAAATAAGCATTTTCTTGCCAAGCTTATGAAACACTTGTCAATTTACACTAAGAAGTGAAGTCTAAACAGAAATACATCCAGCAGCATGTGCTTTAGTTAGGACAGTCTCTTAGTACTCTCTGCTGCTGTAATTCTGTAACTTTCCCAGCCTGTACTCCAGGTGTCTAAGATTTAAAACAGGCAAAGATTTAAAAGTGCCTCACTTGCTTTTATGGCTACTTCACTTTGTAGGCAAGGGAAAATTAGAAATCATTCAACTCATTAAAGTATGTATAAATTCTGGAAATACAAAGAAAGTAATGAGAGAGGGTTAGTGATCCACAAGACTTCAGCTTCTGATTTTGATTAGTCTACCACGAATCAGAGAAAGTACAATGATCCCATCCCTCCCTTCAAGATATTCAATCAACAGTAAAATATGAGAATCATGGACAAAGACTGGTGAGACCACACCGCTCAGAGATCAGTGTGATTAAGGCTAATGCTATAAAAATTACAAAGTGAACCTTTAATCAGTTCATCTTACTTGCTCCACCTTTTCTCAGATAACAGCAATGCAGAACTTAGTCCTGCTACAAAAAAACAGCTTTAAAAGGGGTTACCCAAGATCATCAAAATGAGCTACTCTGTGAGAAGAGTAGTATCTCACTACTGCCACCCCAGTCACGCTCATATCTTTAACTACTGATCCCACAACTTGCCTCAAGATATAAAAGGGTGACAATTTTCTTTGTTAGACAATTACAGATAAATATTTTATAAAAGTAGGACACAAGGAAGACAGAACTGTCTTCCATGAGGAACAAACATCTAGGATGTGCAAAGGGATGCAGCCTGGACATCAGACAAACACAAGCCTTTGTCTACACATTCCAAAACGTCTCTAGTGCCTTTTCTCTTTACCTTTATTCATCCCCTTGAAAATCTCGGTAGTTTTTTTCCATTTAAATTAACCCAAAAGATAAGTCAAACAGTATTGTACACCAGGTTGCAAACTTTCATCTTAGCAAGGAAGAGAGGGAGGAATAAAGCAACACCAGAAATTTTATGAAATTGACTTTTTTTCTCCTGCCCTGTAACCTTGCAAAGCAAAGCAAGAATGTTAGACACCAATACTTGAACCACAGTAGAAGGTCACAGGTAAATGCAGCACCCCCTTCCTTTTTCCTCTTCTTCTGTTTTCCTTCTTTTACTTCACTCTGCCCCTGCTTAAATCCTCTGCATACTTCATATCACAGAGGTCAAAATTTCTATCACACTCCAGAAGCAAATACAACTTGACCAGATACTGAACAGTGGTATGCAAATCATATCAAGAGGTACAGGGTGAATTTGGGAGCTTGTTTGCAATTAACCTCAGGATGCAAAGTGTTGCTTTTGGTCTGTAAACCTATGTGGTATCAAGTTTTTGGCTGCCTACCGGCCTCATCTTGTGACAGTAGGATCTTTCATGCAGGAACTGTGATTTTATTTTTGTACCAATGCTTCACAAGATTAAGACCTTGACGGTCTCCCTTCTTTAGGGATACCTGAGCACTGCCATGGCATTTTCCTTAGTCAATCAAGATTTCAGCTGTGACCTAAGCAGCATTTCTTTGTCCCAAATGAGTGTTCGTTAACAACGTATCTCAAACCCTGTCACTGCTGGGGACCAGTAAGGAAAGTACAGAGAGGGCATGTGTGCCTCCTGCAGAGCTGGCCAGCAGGCTGAGCTGTGAAGAAATGTTATCAAGGAGATGAGTGAAAAGCTGGAGTGGATAGAGACTGAAGTGGGTTGTGTAAGAGGTGATGTAGTTCCAAGGAAGAATCCTCATTTCCCACCTATCCTACCTAAATCCCCAAGGTACCACGCCTCTTCTCATGCATTCATGCAACTTGGCTCACTGTAGGAGCTGCTAATTCTGTCTGCTGCTGTAAGCACCCAAATTAAACAGCTTTTGACTGGGCTAGTAAAAGTTGTCTATCACTCTATCTGCAGTAACTTTCTATGACATATTTAATGAAGAGTTAGTTACCAAGTTGCCATCACTGCTATAACTACGTAAGTGCTGTTAATTTCAAAAGCATGAAATACTAATATCAGCAGCCTTAGTGCCAGGTGTTGAACACCATTGTCTGATGGTTCTCAGCTAAAGTAAATGGCTATTTATGCCAGAGCTCAGAATGAATTAAGTAAATGGAATGGAGATGGGAAGCTATGGTAAAAATGAAGTGAGAGTAGCTTAGTACCACATACTGTTAGCCTAACCCAGCTGCTTGATAAAATTGTTAACTTAAACCTCAGTGAAAGGGCATAAGCAGACATATTTTATCTTCCATCCTTGTACCACACACAAGGAGGAATGGGCAGGCTGAGAACTTAAAGGAGATTAGTGCTATTGGGATTGCAAGAAATAATTAGGTGTTCCTGACCTTTCATAGCAGGCTCACTCCAGCAATGACTGCAGGATCAGGGAGCTCAGTACCAGCACAAACATTTCCTCAGTTTCTTCAACAGGTTTTACAATTTAAGAGCAAATAATTCAGCACAAACTGTGCAAAGCTATGCAGTTTAGAGACAGTCTATGTATATGAAACTGCAGTTGCCTTAATTGCAACATTTAATAACCTGAAAGACCTTGTCTAGGTAATCTAAACAAGCCAAAGACACAAAGAACATGCAATTGCACTCTAAAAATGCCAGTTAGTGGAACCAGGCAGGGAAAGAATGGAGAACTACACAAGGCAAAGAACAACATAGGCACAAGTAAGAAAGATATAAATGAACTGACCATCAGTGAAGCTAGACTGGAAATTAAAGGTCACTCTAGGTTTAAAGGTTTGCTCTAGCTAAGCTATGAAATACATGCTTTTATGGCAACCATTGCTGTTGGGGGGGGAATCAGTTTCCTACCACTAATAGAATATAAGTAAAAAGAGCATTTCCCCCACAGCCCTTCCTTTTGTCTTATTTGTGAAGGATTTAATTTTTGGATGTAGAGACAAGGCCAAACATATTGGAATGTCAGGACCTGCAGGCATAGTTAATAACTGTACTATAGTTTGAAAAGGTACAATTTAAAAATATCCAATTTCTGATTTATATCACTGCAGTGTTTGTGGCAGGCTTTGGTGAAGCAAAGTATTACTTTTCTGGAGTATGATTCACTGGAAATACAAGCAGTGGCATCCAACTGTGAATTTGTTGTGAAATTCATTTCAAAATGAAAAAATTCTGTCTAGAATAGAATTTTTGTGCAGCTTTCTCTACAACTGTTCAGCAGCCCACGCAATTACAGTTTTTGGGACACCATGCTGCCAGTCCTATTATACAGCACTGAAAGCTAATGCACCATGTAACTGTAGGTTGCAACTATTAGGCTAATCAAGTGAAACATAACATTCTAAAGTCTAAAATACCTCTTATTTAGCATATTGAAGCACAAATACAATGCCTTTCCACTGCTTCTGACAGAAATGTGTTAAAGGAAGTCTCAACAAGCCCTTGCAATTTCTCTAAGGAAAATGTTATTATTCTGTTACAACATAAATGCATTCCACTCCCACTCTATTCTTAATACCAGACTGACTTGCTGGAATTCTAGCTGCCACTAACAAAGCCCAGCATTGCTCTAAAGAAAAATGGATGGGAAGACTTAAGACATAAAAATGAAGGACATTTTCAGCCATCAGCTATCACAATGGCTGACAGAAATTTCAAAATAATATCTTCTAATTTTGGACTCTCCACTGTACTTTCTACTGGAGAAACATATAACAAAATTATCCATTAATCTCCAATTTACACCACTTTTTTTTTTTAAACTTGAATGTGTCAGACTACGTTTCAAAGCAATTTTAGCAACACTGTAAAGCTGTAGCAAGGATGACTGTGTGAATGATGGGAAAAGCAGAAGGGAAAAAGGTTTGTGGTTCTGAGGATTAACAGAAACCAAACTTTTAGCTTGCCAATACAGGAGTCATTCAGGAGATCTTCAGATGGTGTAGGTGCTACCAGTTGTCCCACTTGTAGTTCTCAGAGATATGTTTCCCCCAAGTACTTATATGACATCGTTTATACTATGAAACCCCTGAAGTGACTGAATAAGCATGCAAGAGCTGGGACTCCAATACCACACTGTGTAATTCTAAAACACAGAGAGGCTACAAAAACTTGCATGCAAGAAAAGAGCAAAGGTTGCACATACAGTAAAACTGAACTCCACAAGCTGCTTTTTATGTGCCAGAAGATAACTTGGATCCTCAAATGTTACCAGTCCTTCTACAGTAAATTGATAGCAGGAAGGATGATTTGAGCTTCAAACATTTTTAAGCCTTCTGCAGACTCAAGAGTTCCAAGAATGAACTGAAATTCAGTGAGGACAACTGAAACACACAGGAAATTTTAACCCAGGCAGACCACATTTGACACACTTTTAACTCTTGTGACATTGGAACCTCATTTGAGATGGACAACTGGGAATTCAACCTTGCTGCTGCCTCTCACCAAACCAGCCTTTTCACTTGCCTCTTTTGCAAAAAGGAGAAGGAGAGAATAAATGCACATAACTGTTCAGAAAAAACAGGTGATGTCAGAAGGTACCTCTGCTTATCAGCAGTAAACCAGAAAGAGGATGAAAGGCTATGAAGGGTCAAAAGAACAGAAAAAAGGCAAATTTGGTGAAAGATAAATCATGCAGGAATTTTGAAAGCTACTGTTCCTCTCTGGAGGAGCTAGAAAAGCCATCCACAGGAAATTTTACAGTTTGACAGCTGCCACTTTTTTTTTTTTTAAAATAAAAGCAAAGACTGAACAGTTCTTAAGATGTTGACTAAGCTACCAGTCCTGTTTCATTTATTGACTTATTAGAAACCTAAGCTCTGAGGGGAGGAAACAGAAAAGAATGTTGGGTAGGCACAAAGCCACCAATTTAGGGAACAACAGACAGCATTCTGAGACCATTCAGAGGAGGTCAATACTCAACTGGGCAAGCAACTGCAGCTGGTGGTAGCAATGTTTCTTAGTGCTTCTGAAGAGAGCACTAAATCTGTTGGCCTTGAGGCTTGAATATGACTTGGTAGAGATAGGAAAACTGATGCTTGGGAGTATGAAATTTTGCATTTTAAGACACATCCAATTGTACACACTATATTTTACAATTTATTGTTCTGTTTGGTGGGTTATACCAGTAACAGTCAGTCTGAAACCTTTTTTTTCCTGATTACTTTTTAATAAAAACCTTCCTGAAAATACAGTAATGTATAGAATTTGGTGATCTAAAAAGATGAACATAATTCATACCTAGCTGCAGAACACCAGAAATTGCCTGTTCCTGGACATTTCATTTGCTACTCTGAAAGTAAATTTAGACGAGGGCAAATGCAAAAAAGTATATAATCTGCTCTGTTCTAATGAAGGAACTGGCTTTTAATTTTTTTTTTTAATATAGATTCTTTTCGGTTACATTACACCCTATTCCCACATTTAAGCAAAACGGTATTGGAAATGTTAATTTTTAAGCTTCAGATATATCATGCCAAACTTTACAGCAAGTCACACAGAAGATGTTCTGAACTGTATGTCAGTTATGCTCCCACAGCTCTTCTGTAAGTTTTTAATCTGCTATGTGAAACTGTTGGGAAAAAAAAGCTGCAAACATCTACTGCAAGTCGTTAATCAGTGCTGTGTAGTGCACATTAAAAAAGAAACTAATGAATGCTATCCACAAAGCCATGTGGATGTAACTTCTTTAAACAGTCTGATTTTAACTGTTAAGCTTTCTCTAGGTTCTGGCTGTATTGCAGCTGCAATGGCAGTATTTAATATCTGCTTTAACTAAAATTATCCTGGCACAATTTCTAATGTGGTCACACTCTTCCCCATGCAACACCTGTTACAGAAACAGTGGTAGTGGCTAGCAAGACTCCTTTTGGGATGGCAGACAATTATTTGTATTTCTGCAGCTCTTGAAAAGGCATACTGTGGCTCTGCAACACATCAAGTGAGCCCTGTCCTGCCCCATGCAGTCCATGTGGGAATTTCAAGCTTAGATGGATGCCTCCTGATAAACCAAGCTGCCCCGCACACCCCACAGAATTTCACTTTTCAATCTAACCTAAACAATAACTTCCAGATAAAACCAAGTAATCTCCTTCCAAATCCCAAACATTTAAACAGGTGAGGCAGAACGGGTGGGAGGGGGAAGAGGCTCTACAGAGTAACACACTGCCTGAGGTCACAGCAGGTCAGCAGAGCAGCCTGCACTGCCTCCATGCAATGTCTGCTGGAACAATTTTTAAGAAAAAAGGTTATCTGTACCGATGTGCCTTGGTAGAAAAATTTTAATTTATGAGATCACAGGTAACTCCAAGCTTCCCATAGTTACGGATCACTGCCTGACACCTCCAGTGCATGCAAAGATCTACAAATTACCTTATCCCAAGAAATGAACAGGAAGCAGCACAGACTAAAAGTGAAAATTCAAATGAACACCAAAATATTTTTATTTTTAGGGTGCAGGATTCCAAATAAACATGATTTATAATGTACCTTATATGTAAAATATTTCAGAGACTCAGGGTACTGGACTGTGAAGTACATATAGCAAAAACCAGCTGACATTATGTTGGTATTGGGAAGGCATTTATGAATGAATATTCCTTATCTGAAGGAATAAACTTATTACTTGCACTTTTCAGAGCACTTAACTTGGATTTGAAAAAAACCCCAACAATTTGGATTAGAAACAAGCGCCCAGGAGGACATGAAAAAGGCTAACATCTACTACCTACAAGGACCAGCAGCACAGCATGCCTGAGGCTGCATTAAATGCATTTGAAGAAAAGGTGTTGGTCCTCAAAACTATTCAGAAATCTAATATCTATAACCAGGGCGAGTTTAATGTGACTGACAGTCTGTTTAATTTTGTATGTTCCCAGAAAAACAAACTGTATTTGCCTCATTAGAAAATACCCCAAATTACTTAATGTTTCTCAAAAATTATTTTAAAAGCTAGCAACTATTTGCAGTTACTACAGTAAATGAGGCACCCCATTTAGAAAAGTAGTCTTTTAATTTCCAAGCAGCCTACACCTCTCAAGATAGTTCCCTAGCCTGTAGGAATAGACAGAAACCTAACTTGTTTGCATGCATGAGCCTTTCATGAACTACAGCAGTGGTACATGACTATGTCATGCTATTTTACTGAAGTGCCCCCACCCACACAGTGATATCATCTAACCTGACACCTCACAGATGCTAAAAAAAATATATATATTAAAAAAAAGTAGAAAAGCGACTTGGAATTTCCCCATGGACATAACAAAGCAGCTCACCTTCATTCTTTACAGCAGCACAAAGGTTTTTCCCTTAAAAGACAGTTGATAGGAAATCAGCTTCAGCTAACGGTACTACCACTGGCCTGTTTTCTATATTAAGACAACTAGACAAGCCTGCTTGTTTCTTCCTAATTACTAAAAATACTTTTGCTATCATGCTTTGTTGTTTACCCCGGATAAAAACATTTCCAGAAAACTGCTTGCAGGATGCTAAGAGCAGAACACATACTTGGCAATAGCTCTCAAAATAACGGAGATCCACCAGGTCACAACCTTTACCACCACTTAAGTGGCCTTATTTGTGTATTATATTTCCTCCTGATTTTGAATTAGTAGCTGTCAAAACCAAAATATATAGCAGTGCAAATAATGGCTTTTGTTTACTTATTGCTTCTGTTTGCCCAAAGAAATACAGATACCACCTCTCAGAGAATTAAATGGACATTATCATGTTCAGTAAAATAACACTAATTTTACACCGTCAAATTTCAAACATGATTATAAATATTTTTTAAAAATATGCGCATAGCATATTAACAAAAAAATACAGATAATACCATGAATACCATAAAAATAAATACATACATAAGAAATTTATATATATAAGAAAAATGTAAGTTAGAGGAAAATAATTAATTTAAACCAGTCTAGAATGAAAGACATAATTACAGCATTCAGAGAGTTTTATAGATCCATACGATACACCTGAGCCAAATTAAATGTCACACAACTGCTCCATTGTCATTAAAGCAGAAAAACCCACTTAAAAAGAGGGACTCCAGAATCTCATTTCAATTTAAACAAGAATGTGAAATTTCTCACTAGGCCACTTCCTGCTATTGCTGGAAACATTCCCTCCTTTAAACGGAGATGAATTTCAAGGTACTGTACTTGATGTTGTTTTTAAAGTACATTAAGAAGAAAATGTGAATGTGTAGGCAAACTGGAAACTCTCTGGAGAGATTACCCACTTATTTAACCACATTTCCTGTTTTTTAACCCATTTGTCCTAAGTCAGTCCTTAGACTACTGACAAAAATAGATAAAAGTGTGCTATAAATAGTTCATTAGCAGGTTTTTCTTGGTAAAACTGAAAATGTTTTGATAAATCTATTGTTCTTACTAGCTCCATACTAATTAAACTGTGAATCAGATTAATGTTTTCTTGAAATTCTTGTCTGCATATCTCATGGTAGTTATAAATATAGAGTGCCTTAGGAATCTGAGAAAAAGTCCCAAGAACTAATAGTGACCTAAAAATTAGCTATCAATAATTGAAATTTAATGAAGAAATTACTGGTGACCTATGAGGCAAAGCGCTTTTACAAACAGTTCTGAAGCAAGGGAAGAGGCTGATCATGCAAAGTCAGAACCTTTCTAAATATTTTGAGGTCTGAAGGCCAGAATGTTACATCTTTGAATTAGACACTATGCACTTACTTTCAGCCATTGTAGTGTGTTGATCTAACACAGTGAATGTCTTTTGAAGGAACTGACATAAGTAGCTACAAAGCTGATTTCTAAAAAAATTAAACGTGAAGGCTTTTCAGACTTATGTTACCTGTAGTTTTTGAACTATTTAAATTCAATCAATAGAAATTATGTCATGACATTCAAAGAACCTGAAAGTTTCTGTGTTTCAGCTGCCTTGGAGTAGCAGGAGCTCTAAAGACTGCCAATACTGTGATTAATACCTTTGTCTATGCATTAACTTCAGTCTACAAGAGGAAAACACCAAGAGAATAATACTGGTTCTGTGCCTCCTTGCATAGCCCAAACTGAGATATCTTTAAAACTGAAGCTGCAGAGGATGCTCTGGACTTTCTCCTACCTCATTTAAGCCACAGAATGATCTGAGGGACAGTTGAAGATGTCTATCCAATATTGCTGCTTTCCTTACAGATACTAAATTCCACTGCTTCTGGGACGGGATAGAAAGCGATTTCCTGTATTATTAAGAAGCAACAAAATCTGTAATTTTGAAACCAAACAGTGCTTCACTTGGGAATGAGAGGTGTTTGCTAGCATCAAATACTTACAAGAGGAGCAGGTAGATGAAGGCCAATTTGATATGTATGCATGCTCTTGCAAGGATTTTGTTAAGATATGGAATTATTTTTACTTCTTCTTCCAAATACACTAACAAAGCATAAAAGGAATTTTACCAATCCAGACATTAAGGTCTTGAGCAAAAGATGCTGCTTATCATACTTAGAATTGAGCTACGAAGACTCTCAAATTACTCAAGTTATTGCAGAATCAGCCAAATTTCAGAACACAAATCAGGTAAGAAAGAATGTAAATGGTGAAAGAACAACAAACAAAAAAGCCCCAAACCCCTTAAACAAAAACCTCCAATGCACTAATGTAAAAAAATACCTACTTCAGAGGTTATAGCCATTCATACCTCTCCATCTAAGCATACACTGGTTTCAGCTCACTCAAATCTCCACTGGTAAAGAAATGCATCGATGATCCTTAGATGAACCCAGTACTTGAGATACATGTCACACAGACATTTGTCCTTTTGTTGTTGTCATTTAAGTAAGAACAACATGGTCTGCCAGAGTTTCAGCCTTTACAGTGCTCAACAAGTGCAAGCACCAATGTGTGGCTGTAACCCATAAAAGCAACCTGGTGCCAGAACAAGAATACAAACACTTCACAGCCAACAATATGCTTCTCTATAGATTTTTCATTGCTTAAAAGAATTCCTTACCATTTTTACTTCAGCATTAACAGCTTTGGGGATGTTGAGTCTTCTTTTTGCTGTTGTTGCTGAATTAAAGTGGCTATATGTTTGACTTAAGGGAAAACCCAACAGTAAAAATTAATTACAACTATTAGATATTAAAGTAGGTGGTTTAAGGAAGATGAAAAAAAAACAAAACTGTGCTACAAGAAAAGACATTTCACCCAGCTAAAACATAACTTCTAAACCAAACCCATTTTTCTTCCTGAATTGAAAAAAACAGGTTCTGAAGAATGAAATTTATGCGAGACACTCAGATATAACAAACCCTCCTTCTTGACACAAAAATGAATACATCAGAGGATGACTCAGTATTACCTGAACTTTATCTACCAGCAATCCATTTTCTGTAGAATGCTGCTTCATTTTCCAGAAGAAAAAAATTTAACAAATTTCTTCCCTCTGCCCCCCTTGATTTTCAGCATATAAAAGTCATAGCATTATGTATCTAAGTTCTACTATCACTAGATTTCCACTATAAGAATAATTTTAATGCAAAAGGATTTTCTTTTGATAAAGCAGAGACTGCTAATAGACTGAAACTATAGTGCTGAAAACAGGGCACACATCCCTGGTATGACTAGGTTCCCACTGATTTTAGTGATTTCTAAGACAGGACTGTGATCCTTCTGTGTACATCCAGGAAATGTAGCAGAGTGGAAACTTAATGGGTCCTTCCTGGTCACAGAACCTTCTTAAGTTTTCAAAGTCTGTAGCTGAAAGAAACACTGGCACAATATTGCACATAAGAGGGAACAGACTGCAAAGTGTATATAAATATTTGCTATGTATTGGACATATTTTCAGTCATGTGCATCAATGTTTTTTTCCTGAAATAAAGTTTGATTATACTGACCAATAAACAGCTCTGCTGCTTAAAATCTCTCTTCCTATTTTTTTTTTTCAGATTTAAGGAAAATTGATAAGCAGACCAGCTGGTGGGTGGTAGACAAATGAACAGCACCATCGTCTTGTAAAACTAGTGCCTACATACCTCTGAAGTCTGGCACTCATATAATTTCCAGTAATGCAACCTGTTAGCCATTTATTTTCCAAATTCTTCACAAGTGAGCCTCTTAAGAAAAAAAACCAACCAGTTGCACACTTTGACAACTTTGACGTAGGCTGCCAAAAGCCTGAGTGTGATAACTCATCATACTTGGGGGTCCTTGCCACTTCCAGACCTCTCTCACTTTACAGAAGTGAAGTCACAGGTACAGTGGTGTCAGTGTCAAAGTCAGCAACATGCATTAACCCCTTCAGACTGCCCCCAGAGGTACCCATACAGGAAGATTTATGTAAGGAGAAGAATGTCAGTTTAAAAAGGTGTTCCACAGATAAAGAGAGTGTAACTGTATTCACCCCATAAAGATACAGGATGACCAATTCAACAGGAAAAGCCACCTACTCCTTTAATTGTAAGGTAGACTAAAAATCAACAACTCTATCAAAACTGAGAACAGTTGAATCCAAAAATCTCAAGCAGCATTTCCTTTCATTAACACAAACCAAGCAGAGTCTGCAAGAATATTAATTTATTTCTTTCAAACACATCATTTTTAAGGCACCCTGAAGGTGTCCTTTCATGATTTTATAAAACCTAAAATTATTAAAACCTTTCAAAACACAGACTCACTCAGGAAACTGTGTGTTCTTCTCATAATTCCTGAAGTCACTGGTACTGTAATAATAGCCTGTCAAATGCAAAATGACAGCAATTTCATAAAAGAAGAATGGGCTTAGAGATATACTATGTTTATGAATTTACTTTGGTTGTCACTCAAATATTATTATTATAAGAAATGAGAAAACTGAAGTCAATTGATTCAAAAGAGACTAATTTCACAAATAAAGTGTTTGGAACAATACAGACACTAATAATTTTAGTGTCCAGTTTTGCTCTGCATCTCTCTAACCTTCAAGTTACTGAAAAAAATTTAATTACCTGTGAAACAAGTCCTGCATTTATTAGAGTGACTTACAACAGATATACTTGGGCAAGTAAAAGAAGAGGCAAATTGGCAAGAGAAAATGTATGGACATTTAAAAATTCTTGTTTTAAAGTAAGCAACTTCAAAATAGTGCTTTGAGAAAAAGTTTATAAGCAGCACTAAGATGCACTATTTTTATGTTTCTTACAGTATGTTTTGTTTTTAACACTGATGATTTTTTGAAAGTTGATATTTCTATTGAATTATACAAATGTACAATAATAACAAGCAGGTGGCAATGCATAACATAAAAAACCCAATACTTTTGGAACCTGATTCTGCAATGGTCTGGGAATGTTTTTAACTCAAAAATGCAAGCAGTGACCACAATGAAAAAAAGCACAGAACCAGTTCTTAATATTTTTACATACTTCCTTCCAAATTGCTTTGTGTATCAATTGTACATGAAATACATAAAGCATATGAAATTTTTATTTGTCTTTAGTAACTAAATTCAGCAAACTGGCAACCAAATCAAAGCCACTGTATTGACTTACAGACACTAATAGGGAGCAGTATTTAGTAGGCACGATGGAAGTATCGAGTCATGGGAAAAAGCTGACTGAAAAAGGGACTTTGATTACAGATTCAGTGGATTCCTTGGAAAATGTAGTAGGAGGTTGTGCTCTGCTTCATTTCAATAAATTCTCAAATTTGATTTCTATGGTAAAATATAATTGTTGTTTGTTTGGTTCTTTTTCCATATATTTGGTAATTTGGGATAACCTTGAATAGGTAATTACCATTTTGCCTTTCAGTCAGCCCTTACTTCCACCAACATACATATTTAAAAATTGCAACATGTGCTGCAGTCAAATGCATGTAGATCAGCATATCAGGAATAATTACTTACAAGAGTATACCTTAAATTTCTGGCGAAAAAATGCTCTAAGTTGAATTTTATGTATAGCTTTACTTGTCTGTCTGCTTAAATAACCAGTGAGTTGGAACCAGATAACAGCAGCTTTTAGAGATGTTACTGCAGAAAATGAAAACCAACTGAAATCCCAACAACAAAACCACCCAACCTAACCCCAACAATCAAACAAAACAAAAAACCCCACGCCACCTTACTGTCTTTTAGTCTGTTATGAGAAAGGAGAAAATGAGAGAAACTGGTTTTAGGACACATACAGTATTAGATGAGAATATTAATCCTGTTTATTAGCGTGAAGGTAAGAACTTGCGCTGACTTTCGATGTTACTATTTCATTGTTTTTTCACTTCCAAGCTTTACTGAATCCCTACAGCATTTTGAAAAGGGCATGGATTTGAAATGAAGAATGTTTCTGCATGACCTGAACAATAGATTCTTAAAAATTATTTAATCCAAAATCAACATTTGGAAGCTATCTTGACTCAGGAGTGACCCACAATAACTGGAAAGCCTAAGATTTTTCACAGTTCAAAGTAAAGGCTTTTAATATTTTTGAATTACTTCAACTGCTGAACAAGCCCAACACTAATTTCATCCACACATCAATAAAGTTTAAGTGTTTCATTAAGTTTAAATTGCTATTCGTTGTGTAAAGACGTTTTAAGCTAATGAAATGTTTTTTTATTACAATGGATCTGCTGTACTGTTAGAAGCCAATCATATTTTCCCACTTAAAAAGTAAGAGTTCAAGGGCTTGATAACTTGGCTACAGAATATGCTCCAGGCTGAATTTTGTATAGAAGTTTTGTATAGAGAAAGCTAAGGCTTTTTGTTACACTAGAATTTTTAAGTTAAAAACACGCACACACCCTTGGGCAGAAAGTGTTACGAAGTACTGAGGAGACAGCTATTTTCCCACTGTGCTAGTAGGACTCTGCAAGTCTATCCAGTTGCAAGGTTCATTTTGGAGACTACTCTGTTTTTAAAATGTTAGAAACTACAGCATCCTTAACTACTGCATACATTCAGAGTTTAGAAAATAATAGTTTTTTACTACTCCTCTTTCATCTTGATACCAGTATTATTTTATTCTTGACCACAGAACCCTTAGGCAAAACTTCAAACCACAACCAAGAATATGAACTGATCAGTGGGTTCACTAAGGTCATCAAGGTTATTTGACCTCCTTTGCTGAGTTGTCTGGGGCAAATTCCAGATGTTTTAAGATGACTGTCTGCATCTGCACAGGAGGTAGCATAATGCTGTATTTTATATGGCCCTTGAAGAATCTCCACCACAAGATACTAAGCACCTTTATCAGGAGAGATCACTCACTGTTATGGATTGTTTCTAATGAGCACCTACATGCTAAAGGTTAACAAGACAAAACCATTCTCTAAGCACAACAGTGTGATTTATAGGAACTACACAGGCAGCTCCATGCACAGAGAAGTCTGGTAATTTTGATAGGGCTGAGTTTATTTGGACCAATGCCGAAGTTTTAACTTGGGACTTTCCATCCAAATATCACACACAAATCTCTGATCCTTTATAATTTGAGCTAAAGGACTATGACTTAGCTACAAACACCAGCCAACCACCTTTTCTACAGATAAACCTTAAATGGGAGCCACATTCACCTATGAATAGGTGACAACACCACAATCAGGTTTTCCAGATATTAACCGTGATCAAATGCTTCTTGATCTCACAATGCTCCCATGCATACTGTCTTCTGAGACTGTGATGATGACCCTACTATGATCTGGGTAAAGACTGCCAAAGGGAGTTGGAAACAGTTCTGGGCAGAAGAGAGCAGTCACGAGATCTTTTACCAGCTAACACCACCCAACTGCATATTCTGAGAGAAAGAGAGAAGTGCCTACAATTACCACACCCATGGAAATAAATCTTTGAAGGAAGAGAATAAATCTAAGCAAAAAAGCCTAACTAGAAACTCCAGAACAGATCTGATACTGTAATTTGGGACTACAGGTAATTTTACTTTCCATGTGACTTACTTTCCCCACTCCACTAGTTTCATTACATCTCAGTTTGTTAAAGATTGACACAGAGATTACCTTGAACATTACCAAGACAATAAAAAAATCTGGTTTCCAAGAGTAACAATTGAAGGAGCAGTCTAACACAGCTCAAACACCTCATTCACAGCCAAGGTTTGAATTTATTTTGGCTTATAACCCAACTAATAATGAAATAAAATCAAGTAGTAGGAATAGTGAGTACTGACTTGGAGTTCTAAGCTTTATGGCCCATGATCTTCTCATACCTCCCTCACCCCCCTAGTCTTCAGTTCTGACTTCCAAACCCATCCGAACCAACCCCATTGAGTTCTTCCTCTCACTTACTTCCAGCCATTCATTTCTGCTCAGCTATCTAATCTGCAAACCCAACCTGCCTGCACTCCAAAACTGTTCTCTGCATCATTCCATAACATTGGGGCACCCAAAGAATTCAGTAAATCAGACAGAAAACATAAAGATACCATTTGTGCCTATCAAATGCAACATAAACATGAAAGCATTCACTGTGCCAACAAGCTAGACCATGGAGTATTGTTTTGTTGATGACACAATTTATTACTACTTTTGTTTTATTGAAAGGGTTGAGACAGTACAAAACTTGTGTGGCTATACCCTCATTCATGCTTGTAAATAAGGAGTGCTGGAAGAGGGGGGGGGGGGGAAAAATGCCTGCCCTTTCTCCTCTATGCATTATCATTGATTCCAATCTCCAATTATCTTTCTGCTTTGAGCAATGCAGGGATTAGATCCTATTACCAAAGACAATCATAAAAATACTAAATTATATTAGCAGACCTTATGTGTTTCTCAAAGAGTATGCTTGATGGGCTAAAAAAAAATTTGGTCATCTTGTAATAAAATCAAAAACAATCAAAACAAAGGTTGCTGACGTGCTGAACTGATGACAAGTATCATGCAACTTCCTACAACTGGCTACAACAGAAGAGACTTCTGAGTTGTCAGACATACCTGATGAGTAAATCCTCTGAATTTCCAATAACTATAACCTCATTCAGGTGTTAGAGTGACTTGTGTTGCCATCAGTTAGAGCAGGTATGTGAGCAGACACAATTCTCAAGGTACAAGACTAAGCTGCCATCTGACCAAGGAATCACAGCAATCACAAAATCTCCATTTTAGACATACAAGGATTTTGCACCCATGTTCTTCCCACCACTAAAGCAATATAAATGAAGTCTTGTTTAGGTCTTCAAACTTTTCAAATGAGATAGACTCTTCCCAAATACATTATTTCCCTTTTAAAAATATACCTTGCCTAAACAGTTAATTTTAAAATGTGCTGATCACTTAATTTTATAGTTTAAGGAGAATGCAGGTTTTCCAACTTTTAATGAAAAAATAGCAATGATAAAATGTTTTTGGAGCTTAATTCATGGAGCTTAACAGTATTTAGTAAGGCACAGACACATAGACAGAAATGCCACAAGACATCCTAGCAAGAAGTTTTACAGGTAAAGCCAAAGATAAGCTGGAAGAGTGATGGATAGCAGTCTACTGATAACAACTACTGATAGGTTTAACAGCAAAAAATGCCCTAAACCAGAACTGTGAGTGAGGAAGAACGTGTGAAAAGCAAGAAGAAGCATAAGGTATAAACCATATAAGATGCAGCTAAACTCTACTGAATGCTTGTGCATGTGGAGTCTGGAGGCTGCTGAGACCAGTCAACAAAAACTTGAATCAAAATTGAGAAAATCTTGCATGCAAGAAGATGGAGAAGCACAAGAAGATACCTAAAAGTCAACATAAAAGTGCCAGTCAGTGTGCAGCAAGTAGGAACTGGAAAATGTGATGCCTCTCCAGGATAGATTCTAATGGGATTTCTATAATACTCAGAAATTAAAGGTAACATGGTGGCAGAAACCACAGGAAGCTGAAGGGCCATTGTCTTCTTCTCATCTTTTGCAAGTACAATGTGCATTCCATTTCATCAGCTAGAACAATCCATAAAATTTTAAATTGTAAATATATATATGTGAATATATATAAAATATTATATAAATACATATATAACATTATATATTTATAATATAGATATATTTTTATTCAATATTCAAACCAATATAATATGACAATACAGTGTTGTCAGAAGTGAGAAACTGAATGAAACCTAAATGCCTCAAAGTGAAATTGAAGGAAAATTTCAGGTTAAAATGAAATTACACAAATGAAGGTATTTTGAAAGTACATTGAGATTTTTGCTTATGTTTCAGGCAGCAAATTATTTTTTCACAAAAAATGGCAAGGCTACAATATGACAGCCCTTGAATTTACAATTTCAGTACATGATTCCACTCTGTGAAGAATTACGTATAGTAAAACAAATGCAGGAATTGTAATCACTCAATGCATGGATTGTTGCACTTGCTGATTGAATGGGTCATTTAAGGATGAATGAATTCAACTCATCCTATACAAATTTGATTGTTATATAGTTGG
This sequence comes from Cinclus cinclus, assembly GCF_963662255.1. Taxonomy (NCBI): domain Eukaryota; kingdom Metazoa; phylum Chordata; class Aves; order Passeriformes; family Cinclidae; genus Cinclus; species Cinclus cinclus. Next base: position 68,927,971 of record NC_085046.1, read on the forward strand.
TATTTCCTTACCAGAAGAACAAAAACATCAATTTACTAATGTATGTTGCAAGAGCGATTAGCTTGAACGAAAACCAGTGTATTTTAACTGGACTATTTAAAGATTGCTGTGTCTAAGAAACTTCTTGTGTCATAAACAAACTACTAGCATTTTGTAACAAACACCCCCAAAGTGACAAGTCCTTTAGCAACCTCATCTGCCAGTATAGAAGACCTTATTCCCTTAACATTACACGTAACAGACATGCAAAATACTGTTTTCTTCCTGGTCACATACATGGCACATTGTATCCCTGCATCAAAATACAAGAATGTGGCCTTACTAAAGCATAAAAATTCAGACAATTCCTAAAGACAGGGCATCAACACTTTAAGGACAGTTGGAGTTCAAAATCATCTACCTGATGTAAGTAAGATAATTCTGAAGCCATCCTTTTAAACGGCTAGGAGAAATTGAAAGGGTTACACAGATTTCAAACAAAACTATTTTGTACATTTCAGTCAAAAAATAATTGCTTATTTCTAACAAAAAAAAATAAAAGAAAGAAAGAAAAAGAAAATAATTTGTACTATATCCAAATGTTTTTAAGATGTAAATGCACTTGTCATCTTTCATGTAAGCAGGGTGCTAGTGCCCCAAATTAAACAAAAGAAGAAAAGTTAGGGTTGACAAGTATGTCGCTGTGTAACTACAAATTAAATATGCCTTTTGATATTTAATTTTTAACTGTTGAGTACCTTTTCATCAGGCTATTGCCATTAGAAGTTTTTTATTAGACTACTAAATTAGACAACAGATAAAAGATGTGACAAGTATAAAAAAAATCTGATTTAGCAGATCTGACGCACTTAATCTTTTACTGCGATAGTCGCATTTCATATATTCAAAATGTTTCAAACAATGATCTCGTAACACAAAGAGGAAGAAATTCAGATATAACTTGACTATATTCAATTTATGCCAAGTACAGAATGAATATCTAAAAAACCACAATCACCTTTCAGTTGAAAGTGCAAAATCACCTAAAATTTTCAAAGCAATGTGAAATTTTAAATACTGCAATTTCCCCCCGCCCCACCAATATCTGACAATGCAAGTGAAACACAGAAGACACGTATTTAAAAGGGACTGTTAGAATAGCAGTTGAAAACCTGTATGCTTGTGAACTCTAAGTGGATGCTGGCTAGACTGCACAGAAGCCAGCATTTCAAAAGTAAATTATGAAGAGATATCACCATTATCTGAACTGTTCAGAAAAATAAATGAACATCAACCTTTAGTGTGGTAAACAAATCCTCACATACTACAGTCTTACAGAAATTAATACAGTAGTTGCATATGTAAACAAATTAAATATAATCAAATTTGCCATGTTATGAAAAGTAATTTGTCATTTGCATGCAAAAGCCCACATACTACAACTAACTTTGCTTGTATTACACAAACATTAATACACCAAACTCTTTTCTATCCAAATTCAGAGCAAGCACCTCATTCACTCTCCAAAATCTATAGCCTTGCAAGTCAAGAAGATAATTTTTTTAAATACAAAAAAATAATGTAAAAATAAAAAAGCTGCCTACTTTTGTCACACAACTAAGACACAGCTTATGCTTTTTAAACTAGAAATAAAAAACCCACAACAAAACACAATCTACTACCTAAAAAGAGATGTATGAACAGGAAGAAAAAAACCCCTTATATGTTAAACTATCAGATTGATCAGTATACACCAAAATACCAATCTAAATACATACTTGGAAACTGATTAACACTATGTTTCCTATTGTTCCTTTCATCTCTTTTAATTGTGTTAATAATGCAGAATAAATTAGAACAATGTTTCAAACAAGAGAAACGAACTTAACTAGATTTCACTGCTGCAGCCTGTTAACATTGAAGTCTGTCTTGTAAAGGCTCAGAAGTCTACATTGAAATTAAAGTGAAAACTTAAATGAGTTATTTACTAAGAATCAATCTAATAAAGTTAATAAAACTGCCTTCTAACACCAGCAGTCACACCTTAGATCAAAATAAAGAGCCAAACATAAAATCACTGTGCACAAGCACTGACATTCAGATCTTTCATACTGAAAAGGGCATGGATGTTGAAAAACTAAATAGTAAACGTTTTAGCACGTAGCCTAAATGAAAATTTTCCCCATGCAAACAATTTATCCCTTTTTATATTTAAGGCTGTAACAAAAAACATATGTACAAGGAAATACCTGATAATTACAGGACAACTGCCTAAATGAGCAAGGCATAAGCTTCTTCCACACTGACAGAAACAGGGTACCACACTTGAATGGTATATATTTTTCAAAGCTTGCTCAGAAGGCAGGCCTCTTAATTTTATTCTAAATTCTTCTTCAGAACTGTTCATTTAATACAGTTCTTCTCATTCTTGTACTTTCCTATGAATTTTATGATGCAAGAAATTGTTGTCCCCAGTACTTACAGCCAGATGCCTGCAGAGCTGCCAATGATAAATAGTGTCAAGGTTTTTGGATAAGATTTTTCTGAATGTTCTATAACTTACAAGATTTAGCTAGTCAAATTAACCATGAATGTTCAAACTGACAGGATTCAAAGAAAGCATTTAAAATATAAAGACAAAAATGCTTAAGTGAATTATTTATATGACATAGCAAACTGGACAGAAACCTACCTGCACCTTTTTTCCCCACCCAGATTATGCTTCCTTCACTCCTCAAATTCTGTAACAGCTCAGGATAGATTTTTGTATTTGTATCAGTTCCACTTAATATAAAAAACAGCTGTATTTCCAAATCAGCTGTCATTTTATGAAGCAAATCAAGTGTACTCATGTGGGAAAAAAAAATATTATTTAAAGATGGAATCATAAATTATTGTATTTGTGTAGCTTTTCTTTGTGCATCATTTTTACAGATAGGGAAATAAGAATAAAATAAACAAAGCCAAACCAAAACAAAAACAACAAAAAACCCCCACCAAAAACAAACAAACAAACAAAAACAACAAAAAAAAAAACCCAAAAAAACCACCCCAAAACAGACTGGAAAAGAAAATTCTCTTACTGCATTGGTCTACATGGCTCAACAACAATATTGGCAATAAATACATGAAATTCCTGTATAGGAAATTTATGTGGGTTTGATTAATTTTGCTGATTATGTAGACCTTGACATTTGAAGCTTTGATTCTCAAAAAGAAACAACATTGATAACACTGTCAAGGCTAAAGCATTTTGGTGATTGCTGTGCTACTCAGTGCTGTTGCCTGAACATAGCATTGCCTGTAGTGATTCTCCAAGTATACAGTAATTCATACATAAGTTCTGTAAGCTGTGCAAAGAAAGTAATCAGTAATATTAAAAAGCTGTTATCCTTACAGGATAAAAGTGTGAGATCGAGGGAATTTTTTAAATTACACAGCAGCCTCTGGTATGCTTGCTTGTCTAGTGAGTATCAGATTTCTGTCATTTTACTTGCACTTCAAACCTGCCTCTTGTTTGAATAATCCTGTGCAATCCATTTATATTTCTAAATAAAAATTAATTCTATCTCATTTCATTTCTAAATCCTAATTTATGTTTTTAACTTGCTCATCCAGTCCTGATTTCCCACCTTGTTCCATCTCCACTCCTTACTTGATACCAGTCTTCATCACAAGCTTTTTGTTCCAGTCTCTCCCTCTTGCAGTTACATTATTTCCTATCTCAGCATTAGCATTCTCCCCCTGAATAATTCCCTCTACCCAAAAGCATTACTTCCAATAGTCCAGATCAGGTGTCCTCTGTAGAGAACTGCTCAGAAACAGCTGTAGCCTTGAAGCTCTGGAATGGACAGGAAATTCACCACTAGAAAATTCTTAATCTTGTTCCTAACCAAATTTTAAGTATTTTCACATGCACATTCTCAAAAACATCCTTTTGCAAAAGATGTGCCATGGCATTGACATGCCCCCAGTGCTGGTCAGATTTTCAATGGCCAGATGGCTTGGAAGCTTCTGACTGAATCAGGGAAGCTATTTTCTTTTTCCTTCTCTTTTACATACGGGCAAAATGAGGTTGTGACCCCTTCTTTCCCTTTGGAAAAAGAACTGTTCTTGTCAAAATTCGCCTTTTCACTATCATCATTAGTACTATTTGAAAGCTGATGTAGAAATAGCACAAAAAGAAAAAAAAAAAACCCTTCATGCTAAACTCTAATGTCCTGGCAACCATCCAGTAAGAATACAACACTACACATCACTGATAGCACCACTCAAGAACACAATTTCGGCCTAAATAGTTTGCTTTGGCATTCATTTTTCTTATTTTTTTCAAAATTAAGACTTTGAAAATCAAAATCCAAACCAGAAAAATGAAACAAATCAAATTTTTACATTTTGCAGCCATAAATAAAATCAGGTAATAATTTCCAATATATGATTTCTTTTTCTTAACAAATCAGTATGTCACTTTTTACCAAATCCTCGAGTGAACAATGTGTTTGACTCAAGTTAGACCCACTCCTAGTCATATGTATGCTATTTCAGTTTAATAAAGTAGGTATTTCTCAATGTTGTTGGAGATTAAGTGTAACATAAAGCTTTGTTTGTTTTGGGTTCTCCTACGAGGAAAATCAAAAAGATAGCATGCCTACTGCAGTATTAACTGCTTTGTTTAGATTATGTATATTTTCTCAAGTAAAATCTTACTGTACAATTTAAAGTTGTTTGTAAGTACCATTTTATTGAAAAAAATCAATGATATAGCTCTTGGGTCACCTTTATTCTTTTTTTTTTATTAAATCCTAGGAAAAAATGCCATTTGCATTTGCCCCACAAAGAGGCTTTCTTTCATCCAGTCCTTTTCAGTAACAAAGTTCCTCTACCTTCATGAAGAGGTTACCTAGTAATCACTTTTATCTTCAGAGAACCAAATATTTCCAGGGTCAAAGAACCATTGCTATAATCAAACAAATAGAAGGTCCTCAAAGCTACTCTTTGTCCAGGTTTTGGCTGGGCTAGAGCCAATCTTCTTCCTAGGAGCTTGTATATTACTGTATTTACTATGAGAATGTTGATAACACATCCACGAGCCAGGTGCTGCTGAGCAATGCTTACACTAAGTCAAGAACTTCAGTTTCTCATGCTTCCCTGCCAATGAGTGGGTGGGAGATCCATGACAAACTGGGAAGGGACACAACTGGGCAGCCCATACCATATGGTGTCATGCTCAGTATATAAACTCGGGGGAAAGCTGGCTGGGGCTGGGCTGGGCACCAGTCACTTAGTGGTGAGTGACTGTTTTTCATTTGCATCACTTGTTTTTCTTTCTTCTTCCTTGTGATTTGTTGATCTCTTGGTGATTTTCCTTTTCATTAAAATTTATTATTATTATTTTATTTCAATTATTAAACCGTCCTTATCTCAACACATGTATTTTTTTATTTTTACCCTTCTGATTTTTTCCCTCATTCCACCAGGGCAGGAGAGGAGTGACAGAGCAGCTGTGTGATGCTTAGTTGCTGGCTGGTGGTAAATCATGATACTTCTATACCAGTAGTCAACAGAGTACATTTGACAGAGGTTAATTAATTGGAAAGGTAATTAATCATAAAGGTGGAAAAGCACAGAAGAAGTTTCTATATGTTCCTTTTTAACATGCCTTGCTTCAGGATTAACCAAAAAAACCCTAACAACTTTTCTGCTATTTTGAATTGGCAAACACTATGATATGTAATCCTGAAGAGGTGTCTCTAATAGTCACTGTCTTCACTTTAATTTTTGCCACAAAGTTATAGAGAAAGTATATTAAACCAACAATAAATTGGATAACAGGAAGGCTAAGGCCCACCTGTATTAGAAATGCAATATTCCCTTCAAACAAAGAAAAGACTATAGCATAACCCCAATGGCAATGTGAGCCTAGTAAGTAGATGCCAATACACTAGATCAAGAAATGATCATATAAAAAGCTGACACAATGTCTTTGTCTTGGTTAGCTGGTGGGAACCCAGATGTGCCAAGTGAAAACATACTTCAAATATGATGACAAGTTATGTATTATTCAGATAAGTTTCCGAATGTGCAAGATTAATATCTAAGTTATTTCTGCAGTATGTTGTATCACAGTGTATATTCTGTGCAAAAAAGTAGTAACAAGAGATGGAAGAGACACTTCTGTCTAAAGCAATAAACTCCAGGATCCTTTTGCTTTTAAGCAAACAAGCACCTGCAGCTCTGGATTCACAGATTACCAGTGTGCCTCTTGTAATAGCCTCCATATCCAATTTTTAAGGACCACAGAATTTTTACTAAGTCTGCCACATACAACTCCATGAAAAAAAATCAAAACAAGAATGTAAAAATTGATTAGAAAAAGATCACCTTCAAAATGCCATGTACTATGTCACTGCAACTAATTTCTACTTGGTATTAACCAGGCATTCATGCAATAAGGGATTTAAATGTATCAATTTTACGTTGCAAAAATTATGTGTTCAAAGGACCTAAGTGTGCACAGGATTCACTACTGAAAAAAAAAAAAAAAGGCAGACTCATTTATATATAATGCCCCCGCAAAACAGAGGATATTAAACACAGCTAAATAATGACTAACATCTCAGTCATTTTAAACACCTTATACTTGCCCTTCAATGGTTTAACATTCTTTGCTGAACTACTGTTACAATATGAATTTTCTCATAATTTTACCTTTTGAGAACTGTAATTACATCTATTATGAAAGTAGCCAGACTCTATTGGAAAATATCCCAAACTACCTCAATGAATTTCATAAGAAAGTAGAAAAGATGGCTTTTATAATTCTATTATATACAAGCAATGGAGCACAATAATCACAAAAAACAAGTATTAAAGAGATTATCAATAATGAAAGCAGCTTTAATCATTTGGGGGTATTTGAAAAATGATTTAAGAATTAAGTAAAGTCTGTGAGAAAGAACTCATAATGAGAACATGTCAAAAGTTAAAAACACAGACTAGAAAAAAGTTTTTAATTGTACAGTATGTTTTAGCTCCTATCAATCACTGTTAAAATCATTGAAGTTTAATAAGCAGATATTTACCTGTTGGAATGAGACAATCTTTCCAATCAAAATATCCTGCATAAATGCCAGGTTCTAATGACCCAACTATTGGATCTGCCTTGAATTCAATGTACATTTCAAACAGTCTTTGATCCAGCTCTTTCAAGGATTCCATACTAACCTAAAAATTAAACAAAAAAGGAAAGAGAAATAACATAGTAAATAATCATTAACTAAAGGAATTTAATCACATAACCAAAAGAATTCCCGATGTCTTCTTTAATTTCAGTAAAAAGCAGTGATTACTGACACATTTCAATTCATAATTATGTATATAAAAACTTAAGAATTTCCATATTATCTGTCCATCCTACCCAGTATAATTTCTTTTTTCCTGGTTGTATTCAGCAATAGATATTTTTGATGAAAAATACAAGAAATGCCTAACCAGGCAGACCATTCAGTAACTGTCTACTTGCATGATTTTTTTTCCCGGCATGTCAGGAGGCCTTTATCTTGCAAAGTAAACAACTGAATTTTGTGAATGCTTTAAAATATACCCATAAAATTTTCCATCCTTAAACATGAAGATTTTTGTATAATACTTTACATTTATCAATTTTAATTTAAAAATTTCTCACTATATTAAAAAATACATTATTTATTTAAAAGATCCTGTCTTCTGAAACGTAACCTATGGACTTTCTCTCTCTAATTCAACAAATCTCTGTACAATAGAAACAGAAGCTGCAGCTCATTAACATATGCAGAACCCTTCCCTTTAACAGCTCTCCATGCATTATTTTGTAATTCACACAATTTAGCCACACTGAAAGCAAAAGGGATACGGACAGTTTCTTCACTGTATCTGAACAACTTTAAATTTTACACAAGGCTTTTTATTAAACATAGGTATCCCCTGTAATTATAGCTTCTACAGTGATTCTATAACATAATGCATATCATAAAATCTTGAAGTAGAACACCAGTATCTAAACATAGTAATGGATGCTAAATACAAATAAAATGAAATAAAAATTAAGATCAAAATCTCAAGTTACTGCTGCTGAAATATATTTACCTATTTATAAACAAGACCTTAAGCAACACAAAAATAGAGCTTTTAAACTAGTGTTCATTTTCCTCAACAATTAGGGGAAAAGGCACACACACACATGCATCCACACACCCACACATATATATATGAATAATTTTCACAAGTAAAGGAGTTTAAAAATGAGGTCTGCTTTAAAAGCAGATCTCTAGATCAGACTGGGAATTCAGAAAAAGAAAATCCTTCCTCTCTAAGGATTTAATACAACAAACTGTAGAATAAGGGTTGAAGCTTATTCACTAGAGGGATGTCTCTAAATTGTGCTCTACTCTGGTATGCCTACATTGTTAAATGAAGAGAAAAAGGAACTGCAATATTTGAGTCAGGAACAGAAGCAGAGAAGCTTTCAGGAAGGAGATCACAAAAGTGTAGTAGAAAACAGTTGTTACTGAGGTCAAAGCTGATGCTAGGAAGTTGGGATGGTGAAGTTGGTGCTTAGAGACAAGACACACCAGAACTTTCCTGCTTTTCTAAGTGATGAACCTTCTTTGATTTGTCACAAGAGGATCTCTATCCCAAATGAAAGCTTTCTATACAGCATAAGAAGATCAACGCTATTTTCTTCTTCTTTTCCTTCTACCCGACTGCTTATTTTGAAAAAGAAGAACACATTAAAAAAACTACAGAAATCTCACTCTTTTTTTCCTCTTACACAGGTTTCAAGCCATTTTTTTGCTTCAATTTCTTATGATTAGGGAGAATTACTACCCTTAGACCATTCCTCTTTAGCTTTGAACTAGTGGGAAAAGTAACTTTGAGTGCAAAGTCCCTGCAAATATGCACCCATTCAAAGAATCTGTCCAACAACTGTTTCAATGTTCCTCAGTGCAGTATTATAGAATTAAGTAATTCCACCTTCTGCTTTTGCCATCATTCACTACAAGAGATCATCTGCACATTCATTACAGGTTTTTTTTTTGGCTTCATACAAGTTCTTTGCAGCCTGTTTCAAGTTCAATACACAATTAAGATAGTGGTAACCTTGTTCTTCAGCTAGTGGAAAGGTTGCAAGAAAGAATGAACTATTAATCTGAAAGTAATTTTGAGCCCAGGACTGGGGGAAGGAATGAGAGCAGAATTCCTTAATATCCACTGTGTATACCCATTTTCCTGATCCTCAAGTGGACTAAATGCTGACAAAAATATAAAATTCTCACATTGCTGTCTTTCTGCTATGAACATCTCTGTGACTACAGTTTTCAATTCTTGCATCAAAACCATTTTGAGCCTCTACCCTTTGATGTTTTCTAATTATTAGCACTGTGAAAACAATTTTATTCAGAAGCTTAATCAATAAGCTGGATGAATTTTGTAGGATAGATCTTTTTTTCCTACTTCCTACATGACTAAACTGATGATAAGTTGAATTAAAGAATCTCCACAGAGAAGTACAAAAGTCATGAGTGTGTGCCAAGGTAGCATGTGCTAAAAGCACAGTGTAATGTTTGGCTGCTTTACATAATTTTGCACTTGGCACACTAAGACAAAAAATTGAAAAAATCATATAGAATGTAAGGAAATGTTCTTGGCTACCATTTAGAATTTCTGTACTTCAGAATATTAGATAATAACAATTTCCCTACCAACAAAGGCAATTTTAAAAAAAACGGCCCAGTGTAAGAACAGATCATTTTTTACTAAAACACACCACCAAATTCACTTTAAAATTAAATTTATATAGCTGACAGAATTTAAAAGTATACTTTAGTATACTAGCCAATTCTTTATTACAACTTTTTAATCTAATAAATAAATTAAAAACTTTCAGAAGTTTAGGTGATAGAACAAAAAACTGAAACAATCAACCCACCCCCCTCTAAAAATCTGTGAGCTTCCATCCTCATTTAAAATTAATAAAGGGCTCAAAAACTGCCCTCTTATGATGACTATCTAATTATCCAAATTCCCCCAGCATTACCCATTGATGTGTCCCAATCATGCAGTATTGCACCAGTCAGAGTTTTCAAAGGGTTAACACAGATTGGAAATCCATCTGCCACTTCAACATCTGAATTTGGTAATTTATAAATGTACCAAAATTTTAGTGGCAATACTTTGATGTGGTTGTGCAAGGCAGGATGTTTAACACATACTAACAGATGTCTTAGCTGCTTCTAACTGTACCAGGCTCAACTCTCAGCAGCAAAAAATGGCAATATTCAGAGTAATTTTCTATATTATACTAATCATACAAATCATAGCAATCCCTTTGAAATGCTATTCAAAACTACTTAAGTCTGTAGAAGTTCAGCAACATTCAGGTATAATGGGTCTAAGGATGTACTACACAGTTGAACAATCAGTTTGAGTGAAACAGTGTACTCTGTACTGGAAAAGATAACATTTTACTTCCAACCAACAAATATTTCTGTAAATAAACTAACTTTATGGTCCTAAGGATTAAGTCACAACATTTCTCATAAGAAGTGATTAATCTATACAAAAAGGCAGGAAAATGAGACAGCTACTGCCACCCACTTTGACATTTTCGTTCTTCGAAAAAGAAAAAAACAACAAAAAACCCCCCCAAAGCACAACAAAAAACCCGTGAACTAGTTTACGAACAAGAGCTATCAGTAATGCAGATTTCCAGATGAAATAATTTATCAAGTATATTCCTGAGATAACAATCTTTTACTTTCTGCATTGAGAGAACGCAGTGACATTAAACAGCTTTACTAAGAAATCTGATAAGCTCTGCCATTGAGTACAGAAGTCCTGAATAAGAGCTCACATTTTCTATACTGACTACTTAAGCCTTGTATGAACACACAGGACCATATTCCTGTTGTTGTGTCCAACTAATGCTTGTAGTCCCATCCATCTGTGGAGGGCTCACCCAGGAGTCATTTTGGATGTTTGGACACTTGCACCTACTTTTCACAGAAGGTAAACCAAATAAATATCTTCAAGCAATAATGTTTCATGCCAGTGCTCTCACTTACTTGAGTTATTTTATCAACACCTTGGAAGCCATGTTTCTCAAAATGTTCAGCTATATTTAGGAAAGTATGACGTTCCAGGTAACGGCAGTTACTGAGTGCAATTAAAAGTCTCTGCTCCTAAAAAGTAAGAGAAGGAAGAGCGTAACAGTTCAAAAAAGAAATATCAGCATAACCAACACTGCAACTGTATATAGAATGTTTTACTGACTCTCTGTGCATAATAAACATTATCATAAATAAAGTAGAGTTTGCAAATAGTTTTGTCAATAAACTACTGAGAACTGAATGAATATCAGGTGTGATGTTGAACAAAATGCTTCTTTTTATAGGATCCAGAGCATTCATTGGAATAGTAGTGACTAATACAGAACTGTGGTTAAGACTTCTTTACAAAAGTTAGGTTTGGACAGCTTTCCAGGAAGCTGTTTCTGGATTTTACTTTGTTTCAAGAAATACACTACAAATTATGACCATCATAAAATCAACTGAAGATCATCTTCGTTTTCCCATTAAGCTGGTTAAAACAAGGGAAGCAGGTCCTGAACAAATGCACTCACCAACTCTAAAATACTAGAAGGTTCTCAACTACTTTACATAAATTCAGCAGTTTGAAGAAATTTTAGGTGGTTATAACTTATGTCCATCCTTCAATGGTTTTTTTAACTACAAGGGAGTCAAATACATTCTGGAGCTGAGATACCACAATTGCCTTTCCTTGATCTTGATATAATAAGATACAGTTTCCAAACGAAGAACCAAACAAGACAGAACTACTATTTAAATAGATTGGATCTTCCCTCTTCCCTTCTCTTTCTTTTTAACTTCAAACTATTTTTCTACCTCAGGTGAAAGTTAAAAATAAACTAAGAAAATATTTTGAAAATAAAACTATTTGACAGTAAAGTCACCATAACAGAACCGATCTGATTAAAAATGGTGTTGGTTTTCAGACCCAGAACTCCTGACAGTTTTTTATTTCAGTAATACAATGACGAAGACTTAGAGTTGCTTCTACTTCAAGTTATAATCAGGGAGTATGCAGTCTGTTCAAAAAATGAGAATTAAAAAAAACACAGACACCAATCTTACTCCACTCACTCACTTTCTCTGTTCTCCTACAAGAAAGAGACAACAAAATGTCTTGTGATTTACATAAGAAAATTATACCGTGGAACCATGGAAGCCAGACATAGCCTAAAATTATTACTCTTTTTTTTAAAGTGTTTGCACCTATGACATATAGGAAGAAGGCCCAGTCACAAGACAACAATTAATATCAAATCTATGTGTTGCAAGAATAAAATTATATAAAGAACTAGTTATTATAGTCTACAATTCAGAAACTTGCCCGTATTTGGCAATTTGTGATTCTTTATTAGAGCAGAAATACTTATTGTGAATTAGGCAAAGCTGGGCTTCTGACAACTCTTAAAACCTGTACTAAGGAATATTAATTTCACAAGAGGTTCTCAGTAGGTGTCTTGCAGGTAAAACCTATGTTGTTTTATCAGCTGCTTAAATGGAAGAAAGTACATTTACCAAAGTGGCAGGAATATTAAAAATCTTTTTCCAACTTCCTAAAAACCCAAAAGAAAATAAGCCAAGAAAATAACTAATACTTATTCTCAGTAAATTTTCTGTGTGAAACTGTATTACTGGATATCTGTGTCTTTGTGAGTTTTAAAAAGTAACTAATGAAGAGACTGATTCTAATCTAAAACAAGGTCATAAATCACAAGTCAAATCCTCAGCTGACTTCACAGCAGTGCTATTTTCACTGATTTCTGTGATGCTGTTTTAGTTTCTGAGGACCCACTTTCAAAAATCACTTTCATGAGTTACCTTAACATGGTACACTAAGGTATCATGAAAACTAGTGCTTCCAACAAGAGAAATGCCTGCAGAATACAAAATTGTTGTCTACAAAAAAATAATATAAACCCCCCAATATTTACAATATTGCAACAATAAAAAGACGCACATTCTTGTATCTTTGAGCAGTATTTTCACATCAGCTTTTACATATAGAAGCAAAACTTACTGAAGAAAGACTTGATTCTTCATGAATGCTTCCAAATAAATCTGGAGATGAAACATCAACTGAAAGACTAGGAATATTGTTTAAAAAGTAAGTATATACAAAAGTATAGTGCTTTTGATACATGAAAAAAAATTGATACGTGGTGGATTCAAATCAAGAGGAATGAATTCAATCCTGTTTCAAACACCATTTACACCAGAAAACAAAGCAGCCCATGTTGTTCAGTTTTTCCAAGATGCCCACAAAGCCTGCAGGAGGAGCTTAGTGGTCTGATAGTACTGTTCTAGCTACAGACCTTTCCTTTCCTTCTTAATGCATTTTTCAATTTCTCTGTTTTGCCACAGATTCTGTTTTTACACCTATCCAGACAATGGTCATCTGAACAGAAGAAAAAGAAATTTTATTAAAATCAGAGTTAATTTTCCCTTCCTGATGCATATTGCTGTATTTGCCAAGCCTCTGGCTTTTCACAAATGTTTGTAACTCTTGGAAGCTCAGGTTACTCTGACTTGTTTTGGTCTCTAAAATAAGTGGCTCATAAACATATATTGAACAAACAACTTTCATGAATTTAGCAGAAATACAATCAGTAAAAAAATAGGAAGAAAAGAAAGGCAAGGGATGTTTCACCATGGCTGGATGTTATTTAGTGGCAAGTACAACTGATTCCATGTAAAATCATGTCAAAACCAACACATTTGCTTCACCAGCACACTACTTGTGTCACTGAATAAAACGGTGTAAGTAAAGTAATATTAATTATCTTGTATGATCTTTATTACACGATGCCACAGTGTTTTGACATAAAAAGTACCTGCTCTTATTTCAAAGCATCACTATTCAGAGGCAAAATATTCGCAAGAAACACGAAATACAGAAGGGATAAAACCACACACCCAGTGAAATTTAAGATTTGCACACAGAGTTGCAGAATACTACACGTAAATCTTATTTATTTTTACTTACTGTGATGTATCTATGTCACCATCAGGTTTGGTGCTCAGTTGCTCCAAACAATCTATAAAGCCCTAGGAAATAATACAGCAAGATCTAAATTTTCTGACAGAACTAAAGGAAAGCTCTCAAATTCACTTTTACTGTACTCAATAAAAGCAGAGCAATCATCATCACCTTGCTTTGTCTTAAACCTTACATAAATACAGTAATGTTTAGTAACAAATTTTAATACCTATTTTCTATTTTGCATGCATCATAGATTACTGGTAGGAAAACACAGTAATTTTAATCCTGATAAGTAATTTTCCTGATGCATTTCTAAAATTATGTAGTGATAATCTTATGATTAGCATGGTTAACAGTTTTCATGTGCTCAATCTGAACAGCGGATCCCAAGTAAAAATTGCAGAAGTCTCACTATAATACTTTTGTTGTTTTGGCTCATGATTTCTTATTCAAGGAGACTATTAAAATGGTTCAAAAACCTAAAGAATGCTATTACCTAATTTCAAATAAATTTTTAAAAATCAGATTTTGTTATGAAGAACACTTCTTTTCTGCTACAAAAATTAAAAGCCAGATCTTCAGCTGATGAAAACCAGCATTTTTCTCCTCACTGCAGTGTATAGATGTTAGATGGCATCAGCTCAGGAGGTATCAATTTTCAGTAAAATCTTGAACAAATCTTACATTCAGTAAAAAACTTGAATATGTCACTTACTCTCTGAGCATTTGCAATCACTGGATTGAGCTAATAAGTTCTATCTACTTTCAAAGTCAAACATTTCTCAGAATCCCAGTGTACCAGAGGAATAACACAGTCATCAACATAAGCCACATTTAGAGAGGTGAGTAAGGTACGACACATTTTTGATTATTTTTGATTGCCGCTTGCGTTGACAGTTTTGTACTTCAAAGTGCTCGAGTTACCTGCATGATCCCAATGCTTAGCTGGCACACATCCTCCTGTGTTTTCTGCTGCTGGAAAACCTGAGGATGCAAGCGTATTATTTTAGCAGAACAACTTCATGTTCTCAAGGAAGGCCTGAGTAACTTATCCCTAAAGAGATGACACAATTAAAGGAATGGCTGCTGGGACAATGTTTTTTTATGGATCAATTTCAATTTTTTTTCTCCATCCTAAAAATGGGAGAGACAATGCAAGTCTCAGTAAAAAGTTTGATAAGCATGAGGAGATAACATAGTAAAAGGAAGGAAGTCACAGTACATGTGGTATGTGTCATTGTTGGAATTAATGGAATTGCAGCAAATGCTCCCAGGATATTTCAAGGTTTCTGTGTCTTAAAAAGGAGGATTCCTCACGCAGGTGAATTCACTGCAGATTCTTTTGAATAATGTTCAATTAAGAAATGAGAAGATAAGCTAATCAGAAAGATTAATGTAAATGAGGAGAGAGAAACAATATCTATACACAGGGCCCCAGGGGAATTTGGAAAAGTGTTAAACTTCCTTAAAACACTGAAACCAGGAAGAAAATATGAATGTTTCAATCAATCAGGGCCTCAAGGTACTGAGTAGATGGGAAAAAACTCCCTGAATTTAAGTTCTTCAAGTAATTTGGATCCAACATCAAGTGAAGAGTAACTCCTAGAAATGGCCTCTCCCTTTTTTATTTTAGATATAATGTCTACTACTATCTGAAAATTACATGAATAGCACTTGTTTTTCCAGAAGAGCAGCTTTAAGGATTTAAATACAGGTTCCATCCACCCCAGAACAAATGAAGCACAAACAAAAGTCTAAAAGCTAGCACAAGTGAAAAGGTGTACATGGAAAAAAAATAAAGAGGAAAGTTATATCCTTGGATCATTCTCTGAAAGCTCTTCTCATTGGGTTTCAGAAGAACAACAAAAATGAAAACATAAATCAAAACTTACACTGGCTTCTCCAGGTTTGCAGTCCAACACAGCTTTAAGAGATTGCAAGGAATGAATAATGCACTGTTCAAACTGGGATGGCTGAAAGTCAAACGAGTTGTTAGCTGTAGATAAGCACATTAAATATACAATACGCAAATACATAACTTACAAGGTATATAGTAAGCTCTTTATGTCCAAATTATCCCAAACAAGGGGCAGGAGGAAAAAAAAGAAAAATCACACTTCATGTATTACCAGAGGCTCCTTTCATAGTGATGTGCTTTTGTATGTACATTATCTACAGAATTATTACCACAGATCAATGTACATTTTTTTATCTGAATGAGAGACTTTTACAACAAGCAGCCTCATATAAAAGGCTTATGAAAGATTTTTAGAGCTTTTCATGGTAGCATTACAGATGCCTGTAGACAATCACCCTCCTCCACTCCTTGATCCAAGGTGGATAGAATTTCACCTGGGATGTTCAATATTTCTGCATTGTATTCCAGCAAAAAGTTTCTAAGAAAATCAGACTGAAGCTTGTTTCAAATGGAACAAAAAAATGGTTTGAGGGGCTGTTGTTACCTTCAAGTTTCCAAACCTGAAATAAGGGTGTCTGGATAACATGTATCAATTTCATCCTGAAAGTGCAAACAAGTTCACAGCAGTCATTAGTCACTTTTTCCTTGTCTTTCTCTCTTCCCTGATAAGTCACACTTTATTTTTTTAATGCCTCTGACTGCTGGTATTTGGTCAGGAACCTGTTGCGCAGGGCAACATGAAGCAGTCACTGCTCCAGAAAAGAGGGACATCATCTTATTAGATGAGGAGTGAACAAAAAAGTATGTAACTCCTGTAAACTTGCTTTTCATTCAGTAGATAGTTTATGGCATGCCACCAACTTTAGGCTTAGGAATAACTTTTATTTCTGCAAATGGCGGAGGTGGATTTGGAAAGTGATGCTCACATGGCAAAATGAAAATAATGAAAAAAGCCACTACGACAATCTGTATTTGGTATTTTTGGATCCCTTAAAAGAAGAAGGCCAGAAGTAAATGGTTGCTCTTGGGTTTTTGCTTCCACACTATAAAACATCACATCTCAGGAGAGGAAAAGTGTTTAGATAAGTGATTTTTTGGCTATTATGAAGCTGAGAAAACCTGGTTCTGTATCTCACTGTTATCTTTTACCTGGAATATAAATGCTAAAGGGGTCTTCAACCTTTCCTACAAACTTAAAATACAGTTTCTACCTCGAGCCTAAAATGTCCCTAAAGAGACTGCCTGGCCCTTTTTTATATTGATTAACTTTTGCTCTAATATTACCCCAATGAACTCTACTTTAGTAGATAAATAATCTTGTTATATGACAAAACACAGTTGGCTTCCACCATTAAAATTTGGCATGTTTCAACCATGGCCTCAAAAGGTATCTTAGTGAAGTACTGTATACAAGGAATGATTTCTAAGCACAAAAATGACTTAAGCATTTTTTAAATAAAGATGTGTTAGGCAAGAGCACAAGCATAAAGAAACAACACTTCTGTGGAAGAACCTTCCCCTCACCTTCATTCAGCAGATGAGCATAGTGACAAACTGAAAAGTTAAGGGACTTGCCCAAAGCAGCAGCAACAGAAATCAAGACCAGAAGCTGTAAATCTAGTTATAGTACTACAACTGACAACAACACTCCTTCCTACGGTGTGCATATTGTGACTGCTTAATGTCCTCCTACTCAACTTCAAATACATATTTATAGAAGCCAGTAAGAACTAAAAAAGTCTGTGGAGCATTCCCTTAGATAACATACACAAAGCAACTCTCCCTCTCACAGGCCTTTTTTTGCTTTTGCAGATTGTATTTAAGTCACACCTACAACGTGCTTGCTGTGTTTTAGGCATTACTCATTACTGTTTATTTCCAGAAAGCATCTCACTAATTTATCTGAATTTGGTTTCAAGTCACTGGTTGTTTGCATGTAGGCAACATCCTAAATTAGCTTCTTTTCAGTTAAATTTCTCATTATAACTTATAAGTGACCTCTTTATTTAGCTACAGACCAATTCCATGGTAGTGTGCCTACTAAATTATGAAGCATTTTGATGTGAACTGAACTTGTGACCTCAAGTATGATTTTTTACTCCATTAAACCATCCAAAGAGGCAACCATTCAGACAATTAAAAAAAAATTACCTTCCCATATTTTCATATTTTAATAAAACCACAGACACCAGTATGCACACACAGATAAAGTGTCCAAAGTAATCTAAATTTTGGAGAATACAGAAATCACCTTCATTACACATGCAAAAGAAAGAAAAAATCCAGCAAAGAAAGTGCCTACAAGACACTATACCCACCAATGATGTCAAACCTTCATTGTCAACAACCCAGTCCTCCTTTTCAGCTAATCTCTTTATATCTGTAGGACAGAGTAATTGGGGAAACATGGGATGGGGGGGTGGGGAGAGAAGGTATAAATTTTAATTATTAAAAACTCCTTGAACTTGAAAACCACATACACAGGAACTGCAATGACTAGGTATACAAGCAAACAGCACTACAAGCTTCAAAGCCTTCAGCACTCTCAAATGACTAAGAATGGAACTCACACGGTGTGCTGCTGACACCACATAGAGAAGCACATCTATGATACATGGCAGGACTTGGACAAAGCACATAGTTTACTGGAAAGCTTAGAATTAAAGGAATATGGTGAAGGCTTTGGGTTTGTTTTTATTTTGAAAATTTTTAATCACAGTATAAAATACTTCAACTGAGAACCCAAGTCTCATATAGTCTATAATGCTCTAGCTCTTAATTAAAAATGAAAGAACAAATGCCTAGCATTTCAGCAAAGACAGAAAGGACAGCATGTAGTTCATATTCAGAGCTATAAAAGAGGCACATGGTGCCCACTCATGGTCAAGGATAAATGGTGCTAGATTTTCTTCAAAAGTACAGGAATGCAGATGCGAAAGGCACTGTCTTCCACTACCCAGAAGGTGTTAACTTATACAGGCTTACTACATAACTATTTATTGGGATGAGAATCCAAAACTTATGCACTATAAAAACACAGTTCATCTATTCATGGCACACACTGTGCATCACCACTGTGTTTTGGGCTTAACTGAAGTGTAAACAGAACAAAGATGAACTGTGTGCAGTTTGTGGAGCTTTGACATACAGTTTTCCCACACAGAAATTGCTCATCAGAAGTGCCTGCACATCATGAAACTCCCTTTTAAATGAACAAAAATTTCAGTGAATTACCATCTCTTCTAAAAATCCAAGAAAAGTGGATAACTAATGCTTACTGAAAGGTATCTTCAAAATCTTAGTGCTTTCTGTAGCTAAATTAAGAAGCTTAGTTATAGAGTCATACTCCGCAACTGTCACGGAAGTATAGGCTCAGTGAGGATAAAAGGCATTAAGGGATTGTGCAGAATAATTACTCTGTTCACTTTTCTACTTAATTCAGTTGATACTCTTCCAAGGGTTTAGACTGCACTGGTCAGCCTTTACATGTTTTTGTGGCTGCTGGCTTCTGTATTCTGTTCTTAGCTAACACAAATATAAACCCCACCAAATTTCTTTCTCGTATTTCACTGCTCATCAAATTCCAGTCAAATATATTCATGTAAACTCCCCGTCTGGTCCGGCATTCAGATAATTTCTCTTTCATGACCTTTATGACCAGTGACCACATACAGGAGGGGAAAGAACATAGACTGCCTCTCAGGGCCAGCATGTGTATATGGTGTGTATCTTAAGACAACAAAAAAACCCCTGTGCGTGGGCAGGTTTATCATATTTGAAAAGCTAAAGTGCTCTAATGAATATTTTAACTACATCTGAATATTTAATTACATCTGAATGTCTTTACCAACTTAAAACATGCAGCAAGAGATGAGACTGAAGTTTATATCAGCACTTCAGTAATATTTTGGAGATTTTAGAGAGGTTAAATTCAAGTCCAGGAGGAGCCTTTGTGACTTACATATTGCAGATATAGCTACTTCTGAGACAGATTTACATAGCTCCATGAGAATATCCATTACTTGTTAATAATAAGAGTTTTTTCACGGGTTCAATTTACCTGGCCATGTGCAGAAAAAAATCCTCACTATCTTAAATACATTCCAGAAGTACAATTTTCTTTAGTAGGCAAAGAAAAAAAAAAAGGGGGCCCACAGATAAGGAATGCAATGCAGCAGTATGGAATGAGAGTTATGATACAAGCAGGCATCTTTCCTCCTGTTTGATGCTATAGCCAACACACAGAACTCTTCACTGATAGGGGATGGAAGCAGTGGCCAAGGAAGGCTGCTGTTATGGCTACACAAAAGAGAGTTATGTTCTCCAACCAATAACACATAGCAGCTTCTCTAGGGATATGCTTTCTTTTGATTCAAGAAAGAAAACTATGAATTGCTTGTATTAAAAACTAAGGTGCAGACTACCACTAGAGTTTTTCCTACACAGAACGTGTAGCAAACAATCGGAACATATGGAGCAGAAACTCTGCACCTGAACAAAGAACTGGGCTATTGCCATGATGCAAAAAGTAGGTAAAACCAGTAACAAAACAGATTTTTACATCATTGTTCATGTATTGGAGCTCTCTGGATTGTGCTGGAGAAGCTAGGTAGGTAGCTGAGAGATTGGATAAGATGAGGACTGTCAAGAAAATGGTTGAGAGCTAAATACTTCCTTCCTTTGAAATAGCAGGACATCTGAGGAAACAGACACAGATCCTAGACAGAGGAATAAGTCAGACCAATAAGACCATCCTCATGTCACAATTAACAGAAACATTCTCTTAAGCCATCAAGAAAAAACAACTGAACTCAATTGCGCTAAGGGAGGAAAAGAAAAAAGACTTTCTCATACTTTATGTGAAATTTGAAATAGTGACAATACTTTACAGATTTTTAAGGAGACAAGACAAATTATGAACTTATTCAGACAGCTTGCTTGATATTAATGAAGAAAAATAATGTTAACTGTGAAATGGGATTTAATAAAACAAGAGTCAAGAATGCAGTCCAAATCAATACTGTTAAAAATAAACCATAGATGACTAATGATTTGTTGTCACCAAATGTTTAAAAACTTGCTTGATATAGCCACCTATGCTTGGCATACTTAAGCCTAGAGTAAAACTCTTAGCCTACATAAAATCGTATGTTAAAAATTAAAAGTGATTAAATTGCAATATTAAAAAGCCCTATTTTTTTTAATGTCAGGGGTAAGTAGTCTTCTGCGAAAAAAAACCCATGGCCCTGCTAAGAGAATTAGTAGATCAATCTGCCTTGATTTTAGGAGACATTTATTTCTAGGAGATCTACTTCACTGAAATTTAGGTTTCCGAGTTGAATACAAGACAGCAAGAAGAATGGCCTCTGATGGCATTAGATGCAGAGAATATGTTACTGGTCTTCACAATCCAGACATTTATGGCAAAAGTTGTGTACACAGCAGGAAACCCTGGGGATTACAATGTTAGTAAAAGCCCTGGAAACCACACAGCTAAAATACTTTATAAAGCCCTGTGGATTGCTTTTTTTGGGCTTTTTTTTTTTTGTCCTTGGGGATGAGACATTGCTTATTTAATTCTTCATGTTATAGAAAACCTCAAGAAAGAAAATAAATTACATTTCCAACATGGAAAAGCTGCATCGTGAAATAAATCACTTGTGTTGTAGAACTGTTTCAACCCAAAAGAAACAAGTCTGACCTACTCTATTTATTGAACTGAGGGAAGAAAATACTTACTTCTGAGAAACAATAAAGAACTTATTTCTGGCAGAAAAATGAGGTATTTGAGTAACTCTTGTGAGGGACTACGTAACCAGGTGAGTCCACTGCCACTACCTCATCTGTAATAAACACGGTTATCTTTCAGAACATGGTTTGGCCTAATTAGAGGCACAAAGAATGACAGTGAGCGAGGGGACCTGCAGCCATCTATTACCTTCAGCTGTGTGTTGTAAGGTCACAATAATGCAACGCACACGAAGGTCCAGAACAAGATCCTGGATGATCTGAAGCATGTCATTGGGTATCTCGAGGGCAGTAAGAGACTCAGAACTTAGCCTGGAAAACAAATTAAGTTAGACAGAAGTATAAACCTGAAGGTTTTTTCACACTGATACAACTACACTGAGTTTTTCAGACATTTTCTGCATATATAAATGCAACAGCTCCATTCTCAGTGTATCTTTGAAAATCAATTATCCCATTCTGAGAAGATTAATTATTTATTTAAATGAGAAGATTGTAAATGCAGATTTATTTTTCTCTAAGATTACAATGTCATCACAGCAACATGCCACCTTTTTCTACCGTCTTCTTGCACTTTCCTGCTTGATCTCCTGTCCTATGATCCAACAATAGTCCTTTTGGAGTAGAAACAACCTTTTTTTTTTTTTTTTAGGTGAATGCCTAATACAAGATCCACAACTGGGTTTCTGAGATTTTTTTTACTTGCATGAAAACAGTAACAGAAATTAAGCTGCCAGAAATGGTGATGTGGTGGTGCACCAGTTTACTAAGAATATACATATTCAAGGAGCCAAAATACAGCTAATACACCATGTGCAGAGTAAATTAATTCACTGTTTTGCTTCCAACTCTGACCAGGCACAAATCAGTGATACTACAGGTGAGGATGGAGACATTAACTTCCGTTTTTTTCCCCTTTAGAAATAGTAACACAGCAGCTGCTTGCAATAATTAGCATTTCAGCTTTCAACTAAAATGCTGCAGTCATGCTCAGACTTAGTCAGGGGCACAGAGTTCACTGCTTTTATCCAACTCCTGGGTATGTAAGCAAGGACAATTCAAAAGCAGTCACTGCCATCTGCCCTACTGCTAATACTGAGGAAAATACAGATAATAGAAAGTGCCAAGGTGGAGGAATAGGATGCCAGAAAGCAAACAAGTGCAACATTTCCAATCATCCACCTGTAGGCTCTAGTTCCATACCCCTGGTATTGGGCACAAACCAACAAACCCCCACCATTAAGCAGGATGCTCTCCACCAGCAGAACCACTGAATTAGTAGATTAGATAACTCTGTACTATCACAGCCAGCCAGGCAACAGAATGTAAAGACCCATCTGAGAGAAATTTAAGTTACTTTAGCCTGCACAGAAGCCCTGTACTTTAGAGTTGATTCCATTGAGCAAACAGCTGTCACATCCCTAAGATCTTCCTTTATCCTCTTACAATACACCTTAACAAATACATACATTTTTTACCTTTATTGTAAGAAAAAAGTCTTGTCAGCAATGGCTCACTTGATTGCATAGTTTAATTTATTCTCTAAAACCTATTAATACTGGGCAATGACAGGATAGGGTACAAGAAAGACAGTGCTACCACCTGTGTGATACACACAAATATGTATGTGTGACATCAGCTGTGTGAGACTCACAAATGAGCAGAAAAATTAAGATCACACAGATGTACAGTCAACTCCTTGTTATTTAATACTGTGAGTTTTATCTTGGCTCTTAAATACAAGCAGAAAACAGTCAATCATTCGTGAGATGACAGAAAAGAGTAAAATTCTATCAT
Organism: Cinclus cinclus; assembly: GCF_963662255.1. Taxonomy (NCBI): domain Eukaryota; kingdom Metazoa; phylum Chordata; class Aves; order Passeriformes; family Cinclidae; genus Cinclus; species Cinclus cinclus. The sequence continues at coordinate 68,951,519 of NC_085046.1, forward strand.
GTGCTTCACAATGACTTTTAGTTACGCACTGTGAAAATAAGGCTTAAGCTATTACATAACTTTGTAACAAATAAAGGTCTCAGGCGGGCAATATGTAGACTCCTCTTGGAAACAGCCTACTTTCATCATTAGTGAGTCACAAGAATTTTGTCAGATTGTCAAAGTGTGGGGGCTTGAAAATTAATGCACTTGCAGCACTTGCATGAACTTCTGACCTGGCCATCACTGATCAGTACGCCATGATTACATGTTCCATTCCTCTTCTCCAGATGCCCCCTTTCTTCTCTACTTTTGATCACTTTGCAGTAAGGTCTAGCCCACTTTGCTCAAGTGCCATCGTTAAGAAAACAAGGTGGGGAAAGGAGTAGGAGGGAGAAAGGATTTCCCCAGCTCTCAGTTCAGTTGTGCATTACAAGGGTAGTGCCCGGAAAGCAAAGGGAGATTCTCTGAAAGAGAGTCTTCATATAGTCTGTAGCCCCAGCCTGGATCTTAGCTCAGATGGCAGGAGCACAGCTCAACTTTAGAGAACCGTTGCTTACATTTCCAAGCCGGTGTTACAAATGTGCAAGTGCTGAAGTCTACAATTTTGTAATTTGAGTGAAGCTCATGGCTTGCTTCTTATAAAAGGCCAACACTGGTGCCCCTTTATATCTTTTAATCAAGTCAGCTCCTTCTTAAATGGAAAGCATTCCATAAAATTCAGCCAGAATAACAAACTTCATGTGGAAACATTTTTCTACGTGGTTAGAGTACAGAAAATTTAAGCCACAACAGAGCGAAAGTGTTAAACAGACTTGACAGGTATGTTAAACAGGTATGTATCACCCCATTAGCACCAAGAGTATCTATACATGATTATACCCCTTTCTTTTCTTCATCTGTGCTTTTCCTGTTACCTGCTTTGAAAACTCGAGATAAAAAGTATAGTATCATGCCCAGGTATTTCTCAAAAGAGTAGTAACTTTTCAAAAGATAATGACAATTCTTGTAGGCCCTATAGAAATATGCAAGCAATTTCTGTGTATTAGTGAGTCATTTTGAATTAATGAAAGGTACATTATCAATGTTTAAAAAAATCTAAGCAGAATGACATTATAAGCAGGACTATCACCTTCCATTAAACAACTGTATTGGTTAATTATGCTCTAAGAATAATTACAATGCAAACCATGATATTTTCACCCATTTTGGCAAAGACGGAAAGATGTAGCAAATGCAGCAGATAATTGCTTTCCACCCTAAAGAATCAAACTGTGTTTCATTCACTGAGTCTCTATGCTCTATGCTGTGCCAGGCAAGTATTTAATTCAAACTTTTTGATAAGATGCTGTGGGAAAACATGAATATATTATTATGTAATGAGACTATACCATGAGACACCTTTAATTACACTTACATACGGAATCCTAAATCTCACATAAGCAATTTTTTTTGCAACTCTATTTTTGAAAATATTAATGTTCTAAAAATGCAGGGTATTTAATGCAATGAACAAAACATTTTGTCCTAAAGCACACATATTCCATGAATAGAATGATTTTATGGGTCCAGAGATGCATTTACCTTACAGTCTGGATAACATGTGTTAGCCATTGGCCAGAAAGTTCAGATTTCATCTCCCAGCCACCATACTGTCTTAATTCTCCTTCTCTGAGGCTGAATGGAAGCAAGGCTCCACGTATAAGTTTTACCAGAGAATGCATCACTTCCTGAATCATTTTCTGCATCAGAAGGGGAAGAAAAATCAAGAAAAAATCTGTACCAAGATGCTTAAGCAGCCATGTACTTGCTACATACAACAGGTAGAAAAGTTAGATTTACAGGTGGCTCCATATGGTAGACAGGAGAGGAGAAGGAGGTATGAGGGTACACAAATTATTTAAGAAATCTTATTTTTCAAGGTGACACAAAAATATCTTGCCATGAAGGACAAATAAAAGAAATTAAGGTTCTCCCCATCACATCTCCCCCAACTACTTACCTTGAAATCATTTTGTCTTTGCCTAGCATTTTTCTTCGATCTTTCCATTTGACCAGATTTTTCAGCAGTCTTGTGAAAATGAGAAAATTGAAAAGGGTAAGTATCTTATAACCACTGTTAAAAAAATTCTGAAAAAGGAGGTTTCAAAGTGAAGAAGTGAAAACCAATGAGTTTATGATGTAATTAGAAAAATTAACTCAGGGCATTTCACTAAGCAAAGACTACATATATCTCAATAAACTCAAGTTATTGTAGGTAAGTAGTCCAATATTTAATTCTGAGGAGAAATGTGTGCTTAAGACCAAGTCAGAGACAAGCATAAGAGTAGCTCAAGCAGTACAAACTGCCTGAGGTTAAAGTTTTCTCACTGCAGTCTTAGTGAGATCTAAAACATATGTAGTCTATTTGTGCATCAAGTTTACATGAAGAAACTGTATTTTTTAGCATGGAAGCTGACCAGAGAAAGACATCAATGTGAAGTGGGAAACCATTTTTGGAATGAAGGCAATTTAGAAATGCATGATGTGAGGGGGAGGGTTGCAGGGTTTTTGTTTGGTTTAGGAACAGTATTTTGTTACAGTGCTCTTTAAATAATTCAACTAATTATAAAAGAGACTGAAAAATAAGCAGCATCTTTATTGACACTTATCTGAGAACAGAGGAACGTGAGTACACTGCATGAGACAGTTACAGTTGAAGAAAAACGTGATTTGACTAATAGTCTTCCTGTTTGTAGTTCTACCCTTCTGTGGAGAGTGCTAAGATCTCAGTAGAGTAAATTACATTGAAAAAGTTATTTCAAATCCCAGGTGAAGTGCAGATAACGAATTATATACGTAAAATACCTCCTATTTTATGTTTGTACAGCAACATCTACTGGACAGAAAGTGCAATAACATGACAGAGGAGTCCTCAAAGATAATCAGTTTACTTTCAAAGAATTAATTTGAAATGCTGTGTTTTTCAAAATCGTTTCTCAGTTAAAGCATTTAAGATTTTTCAGATAAAATAAATAATTTGAAGTGAGTAAAAATTAAGAGAAAAACATCAAACTCCGTAACAGTTTTGGGAAACACATAGCTATAAAAACTCTTGTATGCTAAAGCTCTGAATTACACCATTTCAGACAAGGAGAACAATCTTCAAATTATTGCTGCATTTCACTTCCACTTCTCTCTTCTAAAGCATTAAAAAGAAAATAAAGTTGCATTCCTTGAAACTTCAGATAGCAGCTTTAAATTCACACTGGTTTACAGCTGGATTAAACAGAGCAATTCATAGATTTTTGATATCTTCTTTTTTTTCAGTGGTTTTGCTGAAGACCCATCTTAAACCTTTCCTGTGCAGAGAGACCAAAACTATCTTGTGGTAAGATCAACGGTTACTACTTACATTTGTGACTTCACCTAGAGTGATTCAAAGAACTCAACTTCTCAAACTGTTGAAATACCACATACATCTTAACTGACAATATTTTAAGGCATACAGTTTACCTTTCAGAACTAAAAAGAACCCCCTCCTCACCAAAACCCTACAAACTGAACAAAATAAAATACATCTTGAAATGCATATTTCAGATTTTCTTTCTACAGTTTTAAAATGTCTTGAAGACTTAAATAAGCTAACTGAAATAATCCTGTATGCCATTTTATAGGATGTTTCTTAAAACACTGTAGCAATCGCCTTGCTTCCTGAATGATGATAAACAGCAAGCAATGCAATGGTAAAAGTATTCACTTTGTGGACAATTAAAATCTGTACTGTTTCTGACAGCAAAACAAACTTTCAGTCTTGAACGCACTGTGATGACAGATACTCTTAGGTGCTCTAGGAGTCTTCCATCTTATGTCACCCCCTCCTCCCACTCATCCTTAATTGACTGTGGCATGCAGAACACACAGGAGGAATGAATTCCTTTCTGTCTCCCCAAGAACTTGGGGGTCTTCTGTAATGACCAAAGGAGTGGAAGAAATCAAATGTATGGGGATTAATTTCTCAGAAGTTCAGAATTAGGCCCAAACAGAAGAGCATATGTACCTTACGGACTAAAAACAAAACTACATCTTTTGGCTTTTTAACTTTAACACTGAAACAATGTTTTGTTCAGGCAGGACAGAAGATCACTACATTTTCCACTTGCAGTCATTTTCATGAGCAGGATTTCTTAGCCTTGTTTACAGTTCAAGTCTTCATTACTCTAGAAACTGCTTTCTATTTCATTGTACACAGAAAAAAAAGAACACAGTAACTTACGAGGTGAATTTGTAAAGTTTAATTTTCTACAGTACTGGTGTCAATAACAAAGGTTATAATTTCCCTTATGAAATAAATTATTTTTGTGAAAGTCAACAGTACTAAGGTTTATTCTTGATTTTACTTCCTTCACTGCACATTATGCGTAAATGTCGTAACTTTTTGATTTTTATAATGTAAAACGAGGATTAAATATAGCATCTATTTCACTGGAGTTATAATGCTCTGTACATTATATTCAACATCTAAAGGGCTATATTACCTACTAGCATCATCATATGAAAAAAGTATATTGGTGATTTACAAACAGCAGCAATAAATCAATAAATTAATTCTTTGGTTAGAGGAATGGAAAATAAGATTAGCTTCCAAATGCTCTTTTTCAAATACTTTTGTTTTTTCTACTAAAGCTGCAAAGAACAGTAGATAGACGTGATGACTTCAGAATTTAAACACAGCAGAATACAGTATACCACAAAATTAACAAAAATTGATTGAGAGGTATCTTTTCAAAATCTGTTAATAGTGTGCATATAAAAACAGCATGTGTCATAATTACTTTTGTTTTTCCCCTTCATGGATTATCAGGATTATATTTGCACGATTTGGAAAAATCAGATCATCTGAGCAAGAAGGAGTAGTAGCACAGGTAGTTGCAGCTGACTAACCTTCCAGGCCTGACTCCCTGTAATGCATCCATGAAGTCTGCTCTGTGCCTTGGTTATTTTGCAACTCTGGTCTTGAACTAACCTCACTTCCAAATACTTAAAACTCAAGAAATGAGTACTCCTTTTCCAAAGAAAAGAAACAATATTTTTTCTGTATGACTCTGCCTTTTACATATCTCTACCCTTCATGCAATGTGCTATTTCTTCAGATCACCAGTGAAGGGCCAGCTATGAGTAAGAGGTGAAAGTACACAGATATAATTGAGTCCAGCAACTGGAATACAGACACGGCCACAGACACAATCCCCACTGTCAGAGTTTAACGTAATTCCACTGTATGCTTTTGTTATTTTAAAAAGAAAAAACTCTTACTAATATAAGTTGTTACTTCTACCAGTGAAATATAGTACTTCAAATACAATTATTACAGACCTTTGTTACTAGTAAGTCTTTACATAGAAGAATCCATACCTCACTGAATAAACTTCCATTCACATAAGAAACCCAGAGCTTCCAGAAGTTGGGCAGCTGACTCACAACAAGTTTTGTCAGCTTTTCAACAAATACAACTTGCTGAGGAGCTTTGTATCGCCAAGCTAAATGGGGGAGAGGGGATAGAAAAGACATTAATATTTTTAAAAGTAAGAATGTACTACTAGCTTGCTGCAGCATAAGTGACTATACAGTACATAAAAAGCCTTTTGGGTAAAAATAAAGTTTAAAGCCCTGTACATATATGTGTACACATAGAAGCTTTCTTCTCCTCTTGCATGCTTATAAGGTGCCAGCACTATGGCAGTATCTGCAGAATAGTTCCCCTTGTGGGGGTATCTAAGGCAATCCACCCAAAAATCCATTCAGACAGTCTTCTGTCTTCAAGCCACTCTAAAATGTATGGTAACATGAAAGCAATCAAGACATTAGAAAATTAACTTTTTTCAATTTCCTCTGCAATGGGCAAAAGGGGGTAATGAGAAAACTGAACAGAGGCAGAAGTACTCATTAACAAAGAAAATAAAGGAAACCTTTGTGAAATATTCTTCCATAACCATCTATGCTCTCCATTGAAACCTTCATGATCACAATGGTTTAACAGAACAGGGTATCAGTACAACAGTGATAAGAGACTTGTATTTCACTTCAGGAACTACATTCTGCTTTGGAACACTTGGACAAAGAAATCACGTATTTTTTGAAAAACCCCAAAACAAATATCCAAAGCCACTAAGACACTTTAAAATTACATGTGTGCTAATATGGTGTTTTTTAATGTATAAACTCAGGTCTTGTACAAATGATAAATTTAAAAATATAATATCAGCCTATGTAACACTGTGGAAATGCTGAAAGATGTTGCAAGAAATAGCACTTTTTTTGTATCTACTTTGCTACAGAATGTTGCCTGCACACAACAGAAATTCACCAGATAGGCAAAAATAGCTGCCTAATAGCACATTACATACTAGTAGGCTTCACCAGAGCTTCACTATTTAATTGTGTTGGTAAACAGTCTTGAATCTCCTTGAAGTACAGCATGCCTTCAGCAGGTTCCATTTGTCGAAGTCTGGATCATGTATTGCTCCATTTCTTTACTGCAGAATTGAACATCTGCCCTACCCATTTCTTCTCATGGGCAAAAAGTTAAGGCATTTTGAATTAGTATTTGAAAATAAAATCATAATGGAAGCCCAAAATTTGGGAAGAGGGTCTAACATAAATCAAGTGCAACTGTGTTGAGAGCGATATATCTGTTTAGGACACATGAAAATGTCAAAGCTCAACTGGAAAAGATCCTAGTGTGGACACAGATGAGATACTTTCACCAGCTTGGTTTATGACTGCTAGAGAACTGATCTAGAGCCAGTGGCAGAAAAACTCTCATTAACAAGCTGTGACTATGTCAGGGAGCTGTGCCAAAAGAGCTATAAGCAGCAGAGGCTCTGTAACTTCTACACACCCCAACTTCTAATGAAAAAAGTTTGGTTCCTTTGAGAAACTATTTCATCTTTGCCAGAAGCTCCAGCACTAATCCAAGGTTATAACCAGGGATGTCTGTTGGTAACTGGAAATATACTGGCAAGATTTACTTCATCTATGAAATTCTTTTCCCCTCGAGGAAGCATAATTCACGCTTAGTCCCAAGCCTGCAAACAGCAGATACCTCTTAGAATAAGCTACTACACATCATATCGAAAGGTTATGTATGGCCATAAATTTAGGATATTTTTACTTTGTTACTAAAGAAAGCTCCAATCTAATATTTTTTTCCATTGATTCTATTATAATCTCTGCTATACTACTCTGAAGATGAAACTAGAGCTATTGTCTATTGTTTATGTATTCTCATGAACCTATGCTCAAGCAAGAGCTGAATGTTATCTGAATGCTGCAGTTTTGAATTCATAGTTATTTCTTTAACCAGTATCTTGGACAACCACTGTTGAACATACTGGAGAGAAAAAAAACCAAAAAACCCAACATACCAAATCACCAAAAAAGCCCAGAGATGCCATTCCTTAAATTTACCAAAAACTAAAAAGATCCACGAACAACTGAAAACAGAACACATCACAGCACATTTGGAATGGCAGCTCATGCAGGGGCATTCTAAATTGTAGGTTTGCTTTGTCTCTCCACTCAGAGAAGAACAAGGATGGTAGAGCTATCAGTGCTCATGTGCACCTAAGCACCAAGGAACTCAAGTCATAGGCAACTCATTCTACCTCTAGAAAAATGGTATGGCTTATTATAGTGCTCCAATTCCCCAGTCTTCCTTTGAATCTTGGTTTAAATTGGTGTCTACAGAATACGCAAAACTTGCTGAAAATTTACCTTTTTCAGGTTGTAAAAGTAAATCCATAACTAAGATTCTACAAGCAAAATAACTGAAGTGGAATTGTCAGCCATATAGGCAATTAAGTTCCTGCTTACGCAAAAGAATTCAAACAACTTAAATTGGATTTTGGGTGTTGCTTGCTACATTAAGTGTGGCATTAGTACTGTTAGTGGACGGCATTCAAAAACAGTCAGTAATTTAGTGTTTTGCTTTGTAACGCTTGCTATCACCTCCATGCAAGGCTTTGGGTTGAGAAATGACATGGGTAACAGTAAGACAGCTATTTAAGTAAGGAATAATTTATTCTGTGAAAAATATGTCTTCTGTCTTCTGTGATGTCACCATTGAAAGATTCCTGAGAAGAAGTTGTTTGGACAAGGGTACTGAGGACACTTACAACTGAAGGCCTCAGCTGCTTGTGGACAGACAGACTGCTTGAGCTTAGTCAAACATTTTGCTTCCCTTTTTGAGTTTAAAGAATCAGAGAGCCAGATATGGGAAGTGATAGAAGGTACAAATGCAAGGAGAACCATCTTAGCAAATACACACAAAATGTATAACAAGCAAAATGCAGTAGGTGGCTATGCATGCAAGAGAAAATATCTGGTCTTGTAGAGAAAAAAAACACTTTGACTACTTTAACAACATTCTAAGAAGCAAATTTTGAACTTGAATTTGAATTTATGAACTGCTCTTTGCTTGCAGAAAACACGGAGGACTTATTTAGTAAGCAATAGTGATGTGTATGAAGAAAGAACTGTATTTTGTAACAATAAAAAAAACCATAGGTTTTTGTTTGGCTTTTTGACTACTCTACACAGTGGACAGTGTGGGACTGCAGCTTTTGTTTTCAAACAGAACAGATGCCTACCATCATCACGGCCAGACTGAAAGCTGCTGCCCCTTTTCAGTGAAGCAGTTTGACTGAGGTGGCCAATTGGTGATGGACGCACATCACTGTCCAGGTCCAGCATGGGGCTGTGGAGCAATGCATTGCCTGGGCAGAGGGGAAAAAACCCAAATGTTAGAATAACTTTGCATGTCAGTTTGCACATGAAACTGCATGCTGCATATGGCATTCTAATTAAATTCAGTGATACAAGTGTTATTTTATAAAAACATTCTTAATCTTGCTTTATTTAGACTCTGTTCATCTGTATTGATGCTATTCAATACGACCACTCCTCTAGCAAACCCAAAATCATAAGTACCACGGGGAAACAGACCAGTATTTTGGTCTGTATCTTTCTCTGTTTATAATTAATGTCCTAGAATTAGTTGTTTGAAGGCCATGGATAAATATGTATTTATGCCATTAGTGACATTGCCCATGCTTTTTTTCTGGTATATGTCCTAAATACACTTTTCAACAGCAGAAGTTTATTTTGTGTCTAGCTGAAGCAGTTAAGGGCAGACAGTTCAACTATCACTTAGCTGTTTTGTCTCTACCGAGTTCAGGTAGAAAAAAAATCCATCCATCAGGAATCAGATGAACTAATGGCATGTTTCCTTTATTAATTTCCTTATTTATACATAACTACAAACCCACAAAATGTTTTCCAATGTATCAAACCACTGTTTTTTACTTTGGGTGCCTGTCCACACATAGGTCACTATTCACAAGTCTAAGCAAGGATCTAATCTGATGGACGTGGATACTTGGAGTCTAACATGCTTTTTGAAAAACAATCATACAAGAAGACTAAGAGGACAATGATAATTTTTTAATGTACTGCAACACTGCCAATAACTTTTTACAAGTCTAAACTGCAGCTCTATGCATTTCACCTTAGAGAGACATTTCTGAAAGTATTCACACAAAACCATTTCAGCATTGCTGAGCTGAGCTGTAACAAGTACACACTTAAATGAACCAAAATTTCCAGAATTATAGAACAGCCCAGGTTGGAAAGGATCTCAGAAGACCATCTAGTCCAACCTTTCATGGGAAAGGGAGACAGAGTGAGATTATCTAGCACCCTATCCAGTTCACTGTTGAAAACCTCCAGTGACAGCAACTTTGTGATGTCACAGGGGAGCTTACTTCAGTGATTGATTGTTCTCAATGCAAAAAAACCCTTTTCTTAGACTGAAATATACTTATAAAACTGCATCTGATAAGTCATGCTGAATTTTGTAGTGAGAATCCCAGCATATGAGTTTATATTGTTGGCATTTTCCATTGATACCTGCATTCACTTAAAATAACAGGAAGGTCAGAGAGGATGACCACCAGCTGAAAAACTGAAATACTTAGATTCAGGAGGAACACAAAGCAAAACCTATTCAAAGCACATTTATTCTGGTGTCAGAGCAGCATGGCAGAAAAGGTATACCTAATCCTTTTGCTTCAACAGCTGGGGCTTAAAGAGCAATATAAAGCATTGTGAAATTTATCACAAACTTCCAATAGGTGACAGTATTGGGCTTTAGTTAACTTTGAAAGAAGTTCCTTCTCTTGTAATTCTTTAAAGGCTTTTAAAGAAATTTCCTACGGCCTTTCACTGTGGCATTATCATTACCAAAATAATGATCACTTCCTCCACTCATCTTCTTACTGTTGATAGTATAAGACACTTAAGTAAATAGATCCAATTTACATCATTCACGATTGTGATTGACACACTGTATTAACTGACTCAGTGAACTCAGCCTTCCTATCTTCATGCTGTCCTAGAGTTCTATTCACTGTTTAACTCCTACACCACTTATTAAACACATCTCATCTTTGTGACAGCTTTAAAACTGAAGAGTTTTCAGCAATATAGAACCTGCTGCAGTGTATTAACCACTGTCACCACAGACAAAATCTACAGTGAGACTGAAGAAGAAATCGTGGAAAGATTTTTCCTTTTGAAAGAACTAAAAATGCACAGTAATGAGAAAGCAAAAAACTAAAGCTTTGCAGTTATCAGCATCCAGGAAAACAATCCAGCAACTTTACAGAATGAAGTAAAAAACAAAGTAATTCCTCTTCAGATTAAAAAAGATACATATTCATTATCTTACAGAAATTCTACACAGAATAAAAAGAAAATTGTAGAAGACCTTGAGAAAATTTAAGTGTCTCACATAGTTTCTGGGATTTCAGTAGCATTTGAGTGAGATGCAACATATTTGCATTTTATTTGGGGGGGAAAAAAAAAAAGTATGTCAAGAAGGCTAACTCAAAATTGTCACAGGCATTGCTATTTAAAACATATTTTATTAAAAAAAAAAAAACATCGGCAAGAGTGTAGCAATGTTATTTTCACAAAAACTATAACAAAAAAATCCCTCTGATCTCTCTGCATAGAATTTAAGTTCTCAGCTTTCAGACAGCATGTTAATAAAAGGAAGGTCTTGTAAACAGATGGTCTCTAGAAATGACAGTGCCAATTAAACCTCAGAATTAAGAAGAACAGACACACTTACCAAAACACCTTAATGTGAATTAGATCAACTAAAACCACTTGCTCGAGGTAGCTGTATTGCTGCTGATGCACTAGGCCCACGCAGCCTGAATGGTTTATACATTCACCAGTAAAAGAAAACCAGAGAATACTCTCTTGTTCCACCAGAAAAACCACATCATCAGTTTGCAGGCATACCAGGAAAAGAAAGTTTAACATGAACTAATTTCTTAATTGGTTGTCTAGCATTACAAGCAAGTATAACACAGCAGCAGGGAACTACAACAGCACATATACCCTCAGGACTAATAAACATCTGGACTACATTAGCAAAGCTGATCTTGCTTTCACCCTACCAGAAGATAGCGCTTGAAGACTGCACACTAACACATAAATCTTGTAAAAAAGTGAGAGTTAACTTACAAACAATTTTTCTTCTATCCCAACTCATTCCCTCTCTGGAGCCAGCAGCTTAAATTTAGCAGCATAATGTAATACAGTGAATTAACAGTAGTATGGACTGCAGACAATAATATTTATAAACCTAAATAAACTAACCAAATAATAATTTACTGCCCACTCAGTATTTGATTTGTGTACTATTTTTACATTCCTAGATCCTGAATGTAGGACAGAAACAATTTAACTTTTTACTGTGCTAACAGGTTTTAAGAAATATAAACAACATGAAAAAAATATTCCCGGTAGATCTTCACTTTTAAAAAATACACTGCATATTTGAAGCTACAAAAGTATTTTTTTTCCAAAATACAGCAACTACATGAAGCATTATCTGTCAGTGACTCCAGTGCCAAGATTATACTTAACCAAGGAAACACAGGAAAAATAAAAGTACTGCAATCTCTTCTTCTACCCAACAGTAATGACAAAACAGAAGTATAATTTAACGCTTTGTTACATTTACAACTACATAATCAAGTGTAAAGTTTTAAGGATCTCAATACTGCTTTTAGTTTTTATAGGATTTTTGTGGGTTTCAACTTTTTGCGCACAGATATTTTGAAGGTGCGTATTCAGAAGCTGTGTGAAATAAAAATATTTCAATGTTTTTTTCACTCTTCTGTTCTAGTGCAGTAAGATCTCACCAAAATAAGAATCTAAAGAACACAGTAAAAGCACAGTCACTTGATATTTAATTATTTGATTGACCTAACTTTCAGTAAATCAAAAGCCACCCGTGCTGACCCCTAACTGCAGGCTTATCATACTATAGGGTACTTCTGATCCTACAGTACCTGTGGCTGACATACTAACCTTGACCCCATTTTTTGTATTGTTACCTTCAAATTCTTGGCAAGCAAGTGCATTACAACCTCCATTAAAAAGACAGCTGACATGAAATTTGCCTAAAATAAATTTTTCCATGATATGCAAACCAGTCAGATTTAAAATTTTAAAAGCTGCTTCACCTTTATATTCCTGAACTATTACCAAGTGGAGTGCAAAATTGTTCTGCAATATCCATTGCTCCACAACTACCTGGGTTTTTTCCCCCCCTCTGAGGTCTGGCAGGCAGAGGTTTCTTGAAGGAGTCACACATCCCTTGCCTCCCTCGATAATCCAGCCTCAGACACTCTGCAATTCTGCCAGCCCAGTGCAACAATTACATGACTTCCAGTAATGATTTTTACAAAAGCTACTGGTGATCAGGGGATTAATATTGTGCCAGTACTTCCTGCAGTGACAAAGAAAATTGTTAACAAGTGACCAACCTTAGGTTAAGTAATTTTTCAGTGAGATTTTCCATGTTAAGTCAAGTGTCAGTCATTACATACTTGCTCATATATGACACGTACATGCGCATACAGCATATATATCATGTACATGAGCAAGTTTAATTAAAAAAAACAAACCCAAACCCTACAAGATGTGCAACCAGGTGAATACAGCTGCTGTGGTTTCTCACCCATTATGTATCTTACAGTGAATTTTCTCACAGGCTACAACAGCAAGGGAAGGCTGATCTATAGCCTCCTGACTCTCTGAAGGGCGGCAGACTTCCTTACCAGCCTTAAACACCTTTGAACATTTTTTCCTGTGCACAGCAGGCCCTTGTCCTGTGCTACAGCCTGACCACCCACTGTTGCTTGTTGACCAAACACACAGTGCCTGGAGCCCGCACCGACACAATCGGGATAAGGCTCCTTTCAATGACACCGCATTGAGAATTTCAATTTGTCTAGGCAAGAAATTAGGGGAGCAGGAGTAATTACTGAAAAAGTAACCTGCTCAGCAGATGAATAACTGCATTTTATTCTTTTTTTTTTTAAAGGTAATTTTTCTTTCTAACCTTAAAATTTCTAGTGAACAAGAAGAAAACTGATAGCTTTTTTCTAGAAAAGAGACGAGCATGGAAGATTAAAACTGATAGAAAAAAATGCTTTTGGAAGATATTTTAAAATGAATGCTTTTTAAAATCTTAAAGCTAGTCTTCATTACTGTAAATGCATTTATAATGAAACTGTTTTTAAGTTTACTGCAGAAAGGGTAACTGGGTCTTTTCTAGTGCTGTTCAAAGTATTTTACAGCCTAAGGATATGCCTTATTGTCAGCCCTTCAGGCCAAAAAAATTCTGAAACAAGAGCCAAGCATTCAACCTCAACACATAAATAAAAATTACTTCATTTTACCAGCTCCAGCAGACATTAAGATCATCAGCACTTTTGGAAAAACTCACCTTAACTCAATTGCCTGAAAAATGACTGAAGACTGGAGCAGACACAAAGGTAAAATTCTGGCCACTGAAGAGTTTCAGTCTATCTTCATTCATAATAATCTTCACAATTTTCATTTTAAGCTACCTGTGTTGCTTTTTAATACCAATAGTTACTCTCTTTATAGTACTTTAATATTATTTAAAGTATTACATAAAATAAGAATGTCTCCTGAACTTGTGAACGTGCTGGATGCAATTAAAATTTCTAAAATTATAGCAAACTTAAAATACAGGCAGTAAAAGAGCAAAATGAGTCTTCTATTAATTTTTATACTGATCAATTTTTATTCTCTCTCTCACTTTTTTTTAAAATTAATAATCCATTAAGGGCTTGCTTGACATCTGCTGTCAAAAGGGTATTTCTGCAATGGACAGGGGATGTGGGTTAGACATGAAATGGCTTCCAGCTGCAAGAATTCTTCTTCCAGATGTACAGTAAGCAAAGGCAGTGGAAGAGAACCAGCTGCTAGGATAACAAATTGAAAAGGCCCTTTTGACACAAGCCTTGCCGGCCTGTCTGATCTAACAAAGATGGATCATTCATTGCAAGGTGAATAGAATCTCAGTGTGGCACAGGAAAAAAGTGCAACATGGTCTAAGCATCCATTTCTCTCTTTCACACCAAGTACAGCTGCTGTTACTCTGGCACAGAAAAACCTCGCGGAGTTCTTTACAATACCTGGAGAGCTGTGCATCATGCTCAGTGCTGCAAAAATTATACTTTTTTCAGCAGTAATAACTAAACAAATAATGATGATAATTAAAAAAAAAAAATCACAGTGACTGTACTACCTTATTCCTGTTGGAAGAGGTGGCTCCACATTGGGAATTTTAATAGGTTGCGTATTACATATTTTGCAAACCAAAGGGCAGCAGAAAGGTAACACTACAACCATGTCAGTGTTTCCATTTAGAGCTTTAGTTTCTAATCAGGTTAGCTATTAACAGGTAGATGATTTGCAATAATATTACATAAAATCTCAAAGATTAGCATCACAGGTGAGTGATTTAGGTCACTCATAAAATCCCCACCAAGGTACTGGCAAAAGTGGTTTCAATAAGAATTTGCAGGAGTGAGACTTGACAAAGTTTGCAATAACCTGCTAAGAAATTAAGGCTTTCTCAGCCAGTTTGAGGATAACTGGATGGGAGTCCCTACCCATTTTAGTTCAAAGGATCATGAAATGTACTAAACCACTATTAAAGCCTAAGCAATAACCACTGGCCACACAAAAAACAGTCTTAACCTCCACAGCTTCTGTCCCTGATACTTGCATTAAGAATCCCATTGCTTAACTCCTTTTGGCTATCTGCCCAGTGCCTCAGGAAAATTTTAAACTAAACCTCATTTATTTACATTTATTTTCATGTCATTTTATGTCATTATGTTGTCCATGTTTCCAGCACTCCAACAAATCTGGGAAGCATAAACCATAGTGAAAAACTACAATTATGCTTTAATAATAGAGGAATTGCCAAGCATAGTTACAATTTAAAAATACAAAAAATCGCAACTGAAGGAAACTATTTAGTATCTAGGTACCAGAATTGAAAGTCCCTAGATATCTACAAATCATAAGATCAAAGGCCAAAAGCAGCAATTTGGCCTTTAGCCAATACAAGGCATAAAATACCAGCACAATTCAGTTTCTCATTCAAATATTTCTTACTAGAGATCTAATAAATACTGCTTTATGTGAGCATATGCTCTTCCATGGTAACCTTTATATTCATGGCTTGAAAAAATTCTCTTTTTCAATTTTTTTCCATCTCATGCATCTCCTTCTCCTTAACATATCTACATACTAAATAACAGCAGCAAACTGGCTTTACTTACTTGAAGTCCTCCCTGAGGACAAAACCATGGGATATGACTATGTAGATAACACTAATTCACCTAAGCTTCAGAAAAACTTCAAAACCATAAAAAAGTTTCTAAAACAATAAAGGAGCACAACTGCCTATTCCATAAGTAAGGCAGATAGCATTTTAAGTTTTCTACATAATGCAATAAATCCACTCATTTACAAGCATTACTACATAAGCTAGGGTTCCAGCCAATTGCACATGGGTCCCACATCCACAGCTGCACCTTTAACAAAAGAATCTGATCATCAGCAGGAGAATGGCTTAAAACAAGGAGAGGAGCATAGGAGCTTTATGATTTGGGTATCATCTGTACTGCCACACTATGCCTTTGGCAGCGCTGTTTGGTCTCTTTGCCCTGGCTACTTATTCTGACCTGTTGTCTTATCTGCACTTTCACTCACTCCTTAAAACATGTGGGCTTGGAGTCAAGCAGCTTCTCATAATATGAACATCATATGCATTTCTTCTTTGCCTCATAAATGAGGAAAGTCTTCTATAGCAAGAAATAGGCTAAAGGCAATGATGGGTGAGTGACAACAGCCATATCGTAGCACATCATGAAACATTAATCGACATAATGCAAGATTAATCATCAAGCCAACAAGGTTGTTTGGACTGAGGGGAAGCACTGTACCCATACACAAACAGAGTTTTTCCTGAAGGGAAATAATACACTCCAAAATGCTGCTGAGAAGTACTTCATACACACAACTTGAGGGAATTCCATGTCCTACTTGTACCCATTGAAATAAATGCAACCGATTAACTAACAATCAGATTATAAGAGATGATTAATGTCTATTAAAATCAAAGGAAAGATTCAATTAAAGAATTTGCTGTTGGCAGTTGTCAGCTTTTTAAGTCACAATGCCAAATTATTTGACAAAGCTTAGCACATCAAAAATATATGATATGAACCTAAAACAAACATGTATTTATGTATATCTTTAATACAAAAAGTTCTGATAGCACATTCCAATACCTTGGCATCTAAATTAGCTTACTCTTGTCCTTCAGTCTGGGGATTCTTGGAAGTTATTAAAAAGAGGGCAATTATCAGGTGAGGACCCTAGAGAGGATGTAGAAAACTAGAATTATTTCTTGCAGTATTGGGGGTTCTTCCTGACTGCCATTACTATTGGCCCAGATAAGTCAAAACTCTTACAGATGACAGCAGGAGAAGATGTTATTTCTATATAAGAAAATGAAATTATTTCAGTTGTCATGACTAATGTCATTTTAGTTGTGTGGAGACAACTGGAATAATTTTGCCCCATATACCAGTGACTAAACTGGGAGTAAGTTTCTCCTTAGAATGTGCTTAGGACTGTGTTTTAGCTTGTTTAACAAATAATTGTGGTGTTGGCCTTCCCTTCCGGAACACATCATGGCCAGCAATTCTTTGAGAATATTTGCAGTTTGACAATCATCTGTAAAAATCCTGTCCAGAATTTCTAATGGTTTTAAATAACCCAACCTTATCCAGGTAAGAAAAGTAGGGACTTTGTCTAATTCCAAACCTATTTAAAGTAGTAAAAGTCATGTGTAATGACTTAGAGCACAGCTCTTCTTTCAAAACGAATAAAACAGCAGCAAAATGCTTTGCAACAAGCTCAGCTAAAAGGTGAAAAACTTTGCAGAAATGCAAAAGTAGATACAATCTTCTACTAAGGTTTAAGTTTACTATGCTGAAAAGTTTTGACTCAATAAGTTTGAAAGCACAGATTCAGTTGGCAAAAGAACTAAGGTAATAGCCAGAAAGAGCTGGTATGCTCAAGGTGGAACTACAATTGCTGTCTGCTTGTTCCAGCATTCATAGTAGAAGACTGCCAGATGCTAGAAACAATGGAAAACTAGAAAAAATGTAATTCCCTTTTCATTAGAATCCCAGTCTTACAACCCACCTCTTCCTCCAAATGCTCAGTAAACTAAAAAGTAAATCTATTTTTAAAGCAGGTATTAAGTGGAAAACTTAAATGTTTGAAAACTCATTATTTTATCTCAAAAAGAGCCTATGAATTTATGAACATATAAATAACATTTCAAACTTAAGTTGATCTGATCCCACAGTCTTGCATAACCAAACTGAGTAAATCTCCACACTTCTCCAGTTTGAAAAGCATACACCTATTAAAGTAGATTAAAATGCATGCCATGCCTCTGATCACAACCAGCATTGCACTACTTGGCAGTTGAAACCAATCCTTCTGAGTTTTCTTTTTTTCGTCTCCCACCTGGTGTATGCCAAAATTAAATATCTATGGAAAGTAAATATCATGCTTAGCAACTTTCCTCTGTCCTACTAGATAGTAAGTGAGAAATTCAATCAGCTAGGACTGATTTTTGAGTATTTTAAAACCTGCACAAAAAACTATAATCAACAGAACACCACATAGAAGGCTGGAAGAAAACGATTGGAATTTGATGAGTTGTAAGCATTTCTGTTGTACGTGCACAAAATATTAAGTATTGATACCTGCATTTGCTGGGCAAAGATGGTCTGTGCACACTTTTAAGCTAAAACTTACTGGTATTGCTGTCACAAGTGATGCACTCTGTGAACTCCATGCCTCCTGTCACAACCTGTGCATCAGAGAGTTAAAGTCTCTACAGAAAATTTACAGCACATTTCTACAGCAGCTCCAACTCGGTAAAACTTCAGTGGTTTCTCAGAATAAAACACCTTATTTGGCTTGGGATATGCACGCACTAACACTAAATATGGGAGTTACCTATAAGCCAAGGGATACCAGATTCCAATATGCTATTCATTTCAGAACTGGCAGCAAACTCTGTAAGACTTCTTGAGAAACAAGGCATTCCTAATTCTGAAAACTCAGTTTTCAGATTTTACTACTAGAAATGTCAGGCTAGCAGCCTTCCACCTGCTGGAAGGCTTTATATATATATATATTCTAATGTGATAAATCATGTTAATTTGTAGCTAAGTCGCTGCCACACCTGCAAGCAATACCTACACTTTTCATGGAGTAGCAGCCCTGTCAAAAACAGAATATAACTCTGTATTCATATTGGTTTTAGTAACAACTTTGCTTAAATATCCCCTTTGTCCAGCTCCCCTTGCTCTGCCCAGAGTCAGTGTAACCTGAATTTTGAAACTACACACAAAGAAAGGACTCCATAATATTCACTACATGTCAGGGAATCAAGTGTTATTCCACTGTGCTGCAATGTCACATGTATCCATATACGAAAAGAGTATCTAGTGATAAAGAAATCTAACCGGCAGATTCAGAGAACAATCCAAACTTGATATGACCTCAAAGAAATGTTACACGAGGAGAGTAAACCATGGATAAATGATTGAAACTTAATGCTTTTCCCATATGTAAAGAGCTCAAAAATAATAAAGTAAGCAAAAAGAAAAACTCCAACTGCTGTTTTGTTTTTATAACAGAATAAAGAAAACATTAAGTCAGTTTTCAACTTTGTAAACAGCTATCTAAATTGAGGGGGAAAAACTAAAATATCCTCTGAACACCAGAATAAAATAAAAGGCAATGCCAAATTCCAGAATGTCAAATATACATACATACACACATACATACATATATATATATATATATAAAGATAAAATAAAAACGTATCCTTGCCTTTTTGTTCTTTAACATAGCTCTCCTTACAGTTGTGCATGAGATGCAGAATCCATTGATGTTGAGCACCAATGCACTGCCAAGCTGGGTCCCCAGGTGCATGAAGATCAGAAAGATATCTGCAAAATCCAGTCCAAAAATCACAGTTCTGACTTGACACACTGAAGGCCTCATTAAAACAGACGAAGCATGTATTAAGAAATATTTTTTTCTTTTCTACATAACTTTAAAAAATCAAGAACAGGTATTAAGATACATTCCTATCTACTGCAAACAGAATTTTGTGTTCTTCCTTCTTCAATTAGTGAGACAAAATTCCACCAAAAAAATAATCTTAGAGAAATAAAAACCTTTAGTATCATATTAATAGGTATTTCCAGTTGTGTCTCTACTAAAGTATGCAGGAAACCAAACTCTCTATCTGCAAGGCTGAAGTTTAATGCTTCAGATTTGAGTGGAACCAGTGATGGCATCTCAAGCACATAAAACAGTATTTTTCTTCCTACTGTATATGACTGTATCATTGTGCAATCTTAACAAGTAATTACAGAAGGAATTAATTTCTGGCAGCTCATTAATTTTAGCACATGCATGCACAAACTCATATAAATGAGGCTCCTGGTCTTTTTGTTTGTTTGTTTTGGTTGGGTGTTTTTTTGTCCATGCACAGTCTGAAAAAAAAAGAGGGGGGAGAGATAACAAAAAGGACTGTGGCTTCTAGTTTCCAGAAGAGAAACACTGTCTTTAGGGAGAGAGGAGTATTAGAAGCCAGCTGCTGTGATTTTGAAGAGAACACAAAAGGAATGTAGTCTCATGTATGGCACTCAAGACTATCTGACAACAATACATCCAAAAGACTATTTCCAAAAAGTGGTAGCTGCTCTACAGTTTAAGGCACACTGTTATATTCTGCACTGATGAAACTTAGGACAGATTAAAAAAGTCAAGATGCTTAACATAAACTATACTGATATATTTTCTTAAGCTGTGCAGGGAATGTTTGCTCCCTCACAAAAGCTGTTTTACTACAATAGTACCTAATGTTAATTAGGACTGTGTTGAATTCTGTCTTTTTTGACAAATGTCTGCAGCACTTGAACAAAAAATAAACCGTCAAAGTAGGACTGGTTGGATGGATAAGAAAATTACACAACTAACCATTCTGACAGGGTGACATTCATAAATTATGAACTCAAGTCCTTTTCAGTGTTATGGTGGACTTTAGTCTTTTAATTATAAACATTACCTATCTGAAGGAGAAAACTACAATATGTTAGGTCTTGGTCAGCCTTCAACTTCAGAGACATACAATACAAGTGTATCAAGGAAGAAAAACCCCTCATAAAAACAGCAGGGTTTATGCAAACTATTTTACAATTTGGATTTTCTTAGTTTCATTTTTACTTCATACCTTGCCTTCAGAAAATTTATACTAATACACCCATGTATATTTAGAGTAATGAAACTAATTTAACAATTTCTTAGGCTGGGACTGTACTGATTCATTTGAATTAATTTATTCCACATTCATCCACTCCCTGCTCTCCTTTATTATACTTCTACATGTGAAATACATTTGGTTACATTAACACAGTCTGCTTTAACATAGGCTGGGGTATTTTTAAAGGTTCAGTAGCTCAAGGTAAGGGGCTAAAGAACAAAACACCTTGAAAACAACCAACCAAAACAACAACTGGAAAAACTCAAGCAAGAAACAATAAAACACAGCCAATGAAAAAAAACCCAAACAAAAAAACAGAATCAAGCACACGTGCAACTATGAATCTTTCACAGAATTCTTAGAAAAGGTCCTAAGACCTGGCTTAGGTTAAGCAGCTGCTTTTTAAAGTACCACAGAGAAAAGGAATAGCCAGTGCCACCTTCACAGACAGGAAACACCGAACTATTAATCTTAAAAAACAATTCCAAAACCAAAAATAGGCAATATTTATGTAGCATCCAAAAGAATGAGAAGCACTCTACATAAATGCACACAGGTCCCTGTAGGCATAAACTCACAGATGCAAAAGGGACCTAAGACAGCAACACCTCTATTGGGCCTGTGCAACTGCGCTTGGTGCGCACACAAAACACTCAAGACCTTGTGCAGGTGTCTGAATTTTACAAATGCTTCCTGCACAGCACTTTGGTCTGCTTCTTTTATGGTAACTGACAAAAACACTGAGATTCTCAAGACAAACTAGGAACCCTGGTAGCATCCAAATCTCAAAAGCTTTCTAAGTAAAGCCATCAAATGTTCCAGAGCATGCTAAAGTTTGGCACCAAGGACTGAAAGGTTAAAGTCTACATCAGCTCATCTCAGCAGCCCTACAGCAGACATCACCTTTGTGAAAAAACAGAAAATCTGTAAATGTTAACGAAAACTGGGCAACTTGTTAATGTTCATGAAATAAAAAGGGACTTCATTGTTTAGCCTGAGCAGTAAAAGAGCCACTACTACTTTCAAACAACAGAACAGTCTGGATTAAAGCCTCCCTGTCATCTGACTCAGGATGATTCCATTTCACTATCAAGTCAAGTTGAAGTATAAGACAAGTTAATACGGAATCTATTTTGAGGTATGCAAACTAGGAGTGGTCATTTCAAACATAGCTTGCAATATGTCAGTTTAGATAAAGCAACAAAATCCCAACATGCCTTAAAGATTTAAATTCAAATCTCAGTTATACTGCATTAAATTGTTCTCATTCAAGAACTGTTTTTCAGTCCTTTAATAAACAATCCAGCACCACTCCACTGCCATTATTTATGTAATCATAAAGTCTCAAAATACTCACAGCTTTACAATCAGTATTTAAACCATAGTAAAACTAGTCTCTACCCCATTTAGGAAACATTTAAATACACATTTAACACCATATGTCTGATGAAGGCACTAGGCAAATGATTACCTTATATAACGTTTCTGATCATGCAACGTTGATGGAGTTTCAAGCAGCTTATCCAACAAAAGTTCTCGTAAAGCTTCAATTCTGGTTTCAACTTCAGCATAATCTAGGAATATGGAGAAGGAATAAATCCAATGTGTCCTTAAGCAGAGTCATGAACTGAAAATTGTGTTATTTTACTAGGGTATCAGACACTTCTGGAGTTAATGTGGAAATCAATATAAATTATTTTATAACAAGCCACATCTAAAAGTATTATGTGTGACAGTTTTAAAAACCAGAGAATTAGACTTTCAAGTCTTTCCAACAATATGTGAGAAAGATACTCAAAGTCACATTTTAATTACTATAATCTTTTTTTATGTCCAGTGATACCAGGCTTAAATAAATAAATAAAATTGGCTGTGATCTCACATTTTGTGGTATATACCTCACTCAGAAAACCTGCCAGAAATATTGCCTAGAGTAATTGACTCCTATAAATCCATAATTTGTATGGATGAAAATCTGTATCAAAGCCACATAAAGCTCTCCTATGAGCTTTTTAGCCTTTAAGTTAAAAAACAGCTGAAACCATTAAATAGCAGAACCCATATCTTACATTTTTTGAACACTTGAACCTCTGTCTTTCCGAAGAGGGACTTGGCTTTTTCGTAGTCATTAATAACCACATCATAATCGCCCTTAAAAACAAAACCAAGCATTTACATTTGTCAAGAAAAAGACTGATGTCAAAAGGCAACTTTCAGCAAACAGCAAATTATTTTTAAAGTATTATACCTTCTGGATATTTCTTTCAATATTTAAGGGAAGATTGAAAAGAAATTTAAAGCGCTGAAGAACATTAAGCGCATTTCTCGTTGAATCAGCTTTGTCCTTGCGACCCAGCACTTCTTGAAATAAGGTGTCTGCTGTGTTACTGGCTCCTATTTCAAAAATGGTGACAATAAGAAAAAGAGTAAGTAATCAGCTGAAATCACAAACAGATTTTATTCATTTTAATGTGTTATTCAGGGTTTTTTTAGAGCAAATGAGTAATTATTGCTGATTTTCATACTTTTTTGTTCAACTGTGTTAACATTTTACAACTGCTGAAATTCTATATCAAAGCGAACCTCTTAGCATTTTAATGTGGTAAGACCCCTGTGCGACTAAAAACAATCACTCTTTCCTATTTCAAATGCTTAGCTTTGCTGCAGATATTTTATAGTTTGCTTTGGCTCCAGATGTACCTTTTACAACCAAATTATGCATCTCAGGATATAGAAAAAGTCATACAAAGCTTTATTTTAAAAAAAAGTATAATTTCATTTTGGTAATTAGTGTCAGAGCTTCTAAAGTTATCACTGTGTTCTGCAAACAATTTTTTAATGTTTTTAA
Source organism: Cinclus cinclus (assembly GCF_963662255.1). Lineage (NCBI taxonomy): Eukaryota > Metazoa > Chordata > Aves > Passeriformes > Cinclidae > Cinclus > Cinclus cinclus. Next base: position 68,975,158 of record NC_085046.1, read on the forward strand.
GTCAAGTCTTAAAAATTATTAACAATATTTGAGCCACTGAAAAGTACCAATGGTTAAGACAAAACAGTGTCATGACTAAAAAGTCTAACTAGCTGGTCACTAACAGAATGAATACAAATTGTCTTCACACTGCATTACAATTCCTACTGGCTTCATCACACACAGGATGAAGCCTTGCTCAACAATTCCACATATTTAAGTCTCTATACTATCTACGAATATTCTTCAATAAATACATTAAATATCATCCTAAAACATTTTCTATCCAAACTAAAAAGCATTCTATTTTCTAATAAAGATTGCTTCCTAAGATAGAATAATAAATTTTCATTTGTAGTAGAGAAGACACAGCATATGAATATTTGCTTTTTTCAACTTATGACTTACTTTTAATTAACAACAACAACAAAAAAAGACTGGAACTGCTTTAGCCTTTTTGATCATTGCGTGTAGAAGTTTCTACATTATCTGGTCTAGTGACTATACTTTAAGCAAAGATGAAAAAAATTACATCAGTCTCGCTGGGTGGCTTGCATGCCATTTTCTCTAGTCAACACTGTGGGTGGCCTGCTCATGTTAAAAGTAGTCTTTGTAAAATAATTGTTATATCTAAATAATGTTTAAACTTTGTTGAAATTTTGAAGCCTTGATGTAAAAAAAAGTTTTGTCAGGACATCTATTTTCACCACATATTATTCAGCTTAGAATACTTTAATCCATTAAGGAGAAATGCACAATGAAAACAGTTAGCTGGACATTTAAATACAGATCTCTGGTAAAGTATGATTTTTCTCAAGGTTATAAGAAATGATTTTTTGTAAATCCTTCTAGTAAGTAACATTTTGTTTGTTTGAATTCATATGTTTCTTGTCCATTCTTTTAACAGCCCAGGAGCAATGTGCTCTACCTGAGAACTAAAGTTATATTCACTAAGCTGTTTTTTGTCTTGATTCAATGCAAACCTTTTTTAAAAGGTAATTGACATCTGCAGGAAGACCAAAGTGATTTCTATCTTAATCTCTCTATGAAATCATCAACTCAGGGAAATTATTCTACTTTTTGTTTTTAGGGCTTTATAAGAAATTGAAATATATCAAATTACTTTTTAATGTATTAATGTAATTCAATACTTCATGCAAAATAGGTCTATCTTCTTAGAATTTAGAATTACAGTATTTAGAAAATACTGTAACATTTCTTCCCTCCTCATCCCTCCAAATTCTTTCTACAATAACAATCTTTATCTCTTCATTACTGATGAATCATCCATGGATAAAGTTTCAGTTCTTATATGGACTGTGTTTTCAAAATGGATGATTCATTGAGAGTGCGTGAATTTTTTTACTTCAAAATAAATCTCTAGTTGTTCAACAGTTGTCTGTCTTAGAGCCTGACAAAAACACTGCATATAGGAATTTGATTTACCTCCTGTGATATACAATTCTTCATTAAATTAATTATAAGACACTGCATGTTTCTAATAATATAAATGTAACAGTTTGCTTAGCAATTAAATCGAGCAAAAATTCCAAACATCTGTAATTCCAGCTAAACCCTCAAAGTGTTTTTTACTATCCCATGCTATTTCAATTCAAGAATTTGGAACCTCTTTACATACATTCAGATGCTGTGGAAAACATGCTCATTGTTAAGGGTTTGTAACCAAGCTCACACAATGGCAGTTGTCTCTCAAGACATGCACCTACAGTCCATGAAACGCACAATTTAACTGAAGAATTAAAGCAATTTTTGAAAGCAGTCCCTGCTACTCATGGATTATGGAAGCTTTTCAATGGTCAGACAAGTAACAAAGCTTTGATCCTAAACTACTTTGCATAATATTATTTACTCTTTCTAAATCTGTGTACTCCTACTTCCCTGCCTCCCACCCATCATGACTTGCAAAGCATCGTGAGGAAAAGCAGCCAATTCTTTTCATAGCAGGGTCAAACTTCAAACCACTCTGAAGTGTCTGGCACAAGTTCTACAGATCCAGCCTGAAAAAGTTTGCATTGTCTACATACAGACTTTACCCACCATTTATCAAATGAAACAGTAATTCTGTATTACAGGTAAATTTGTCTTATATTAGTGTATATAAGAATATATCACAGACCTAAATTTTTGCTTTTTTATTTAAAATCTGTCACACTATTTAGTACAAGGGAAAATGCTCTCCAAGGAATCTGTTCTTGGTGCATGACACGGCCTAAATACAGAGCACTGAGGATTGCACTGGAAATGCTTGGATTTGCTTTCACCAAATGCTTCTTTTTCTCCTACCTAGATGTACCAGGTATTCTGCACATGTAGACACATGCTATAGACTTTATAAAGTGGTGTGAGATTTTATGTGGTGTTTTTTGATGATTTTTAAGGTTTTTTTTGCAGATTTTTAAGTTTTTTGCAGGTTTTATTTTTTTTTCATTTCAGGCATCAAGATGAGGGAATAACAGTGTTCAAACTACACCTTTATTGTGAGCATGAAGGAATCCCTACTGAAAAGGGCTAGAGCTGTTCACAAAACCCCCTGCTTTCTTTGTGCTCCCCACACAAACACACATAGTCACTGCCTTCTTTATACAAGAGAAGAAAAACAGTGAACTTCCATGTCACTTTCTTGATTTCATAAAACACACTCAGACTTTCCAACACTGAGTCAGCTATCTGCATGTCATTCCTGCTTATTGATACAGCACTAAGGGAAACATCCCTTCCTCTGTGAAAAAAATCACAATGAAACAAAGTAAAATTATCTTGGCAGAAGTCCCAGAATTTAAAAAGAGAAGGAAAAAAAAAAAGAAAAAAGTAACTTTTTGATCTGATGAAGCACATACCAAACTGCAGCAAATTCAAGCCATCTATCTCAATGCAACCTTACAGATTATACAGAGAAAGAGAAAACAAAGTACTGACAGCTTTTCAAGGTTTCTAGAAAGAAGGCTCATGCCAAATAATCTAAATGCCAGCACATTAAGTGAGAAAGATCCTGTCAATAGACCTTGTTACTGCAAGCATCTTATAATTGGGTTTTTTTCCTGCCTTTACTTGAATGTCATACAATCCTGGTATTTAGCTCAGCTCATCCTTTCACAGTTTTGTCTATCCATATAATACTCTGTTTTCCTCATCCATTCAAAATTGTGATGCCACCAAAATTAATCTGAAGTAAACATTTTAGAACATCTTTATTTTGATATTTGTTATCATAAACATAGCCACAAGTCGTGGCAGTCCCTGCTACTTATTTCAAAAAATGCATTATCACACCCTGGAACCACTATCACCAAACAGGGAAGGGATAACAGGCTGTTTTCTACTTTCTACAGCAGGAAACATTAGGAAAATATTAAAATGTGTTAGAAAGTCCAAAGTCCATAAATAGTTGCTGCTGGAAGGACAAAACTTACTGTTCAGTACATTCTCCAGTTTTTGCGTCATGGATCCTTCCACTTTTTCCGTTCCATCCGCTTCCAGTTTTTGATGGATTGCTGGAATAAAGTGTCTAGTTAAAATGCAGAACGTTTTAATAGGTGGGAACACATTACATCAAAGTGACACTTCTAAACATTTTTAAAATTAAAAATAAAGTGCTATATTTCTTTTTAGACACAAAAAAATACAAACATGCTTCATGGCAGCAGTCTAGTGGAGGACAGGGCTTACAGCCAGACACTGCAGAATTTTAACCATTACTTTGACATTGACTTCCTGCATTTTCTTGAATAAGACAGTAATGCTTAAAGAAAAAAACCCCATAAACATATGGACAGAATAATCTATTAGCTATTATAATCTAAATTAGCCATCTTGTACAGGTAGTAATTTAAATTTGCATTTTGAAAAGTACTATTTAAACTCATAATACTTCTGCTTTGTAAATCACTGATGTCAAAAGAAAAAGAAATTGCCAATAATTAAAGAGTTTTCTCTTTCTCTAAAGAAAGAGAGTCACTGGGTATCTGGATGATCCCAAAATCAAGTGCTAGAACATTCCCCCATCATTTTTTTTTTCATCTATAAAAGGCACTCCTAAAATTTAAAAGTTTATTGGAGCATTAACCATTATCACAACGCTTCTGTGTAATTTTGTTCAAAACAGCAGGAAAACAGAGGGGAGATTGCTTTATTTTTTTTTTTTTGAAGATGCTATTTTTCCTCCAGTCCTAAAATGCCAAAATCCCAAACTCTTATTTCTGTGTGGTATTAGTAATGGAGGTGGAAATGCACAGTACCAGCACTAATTTGTTCTTTCAGTATAATTTACTCTTTTAACTAATAAGAGTTAATAAGAATATAATAATAACAAATTATTAATAACAAAATAAAATGATAAAGAAGTAGTAATTATATAATTTTAACATTATATTAATAATGTTAATTATATAATAGCATTAATAATTATATATTAACAATATACTATAAAAAGATACTGATAATTTAATTATTGTTTGAATAATATTTACTCTAATAATTAATTCAGGGAGGGGGAGACTTAACAGCACAGCTTGATAACACTGTTTCACTCTGAAAATATGAACAGTGAATGTAGTGTAGGTACTCCTTTCTTCTATTTTGCCTCTCTTACACAGCCCTCCTTCCTTCTTCTACTGTTCAGAACAATCAGCATTTCTCTTTTATGGTATTATTCCTGTATATATGCAGCACATATAAAATATGATTTTCCTTTTAAATTTTTAATCTGTTAACGTGCTAATCTGCTCTATGAAATGGCCATCAGCTCCTATTGCTTTAGATATATTTGAGGCTTAAAAAAACCTCCCACCGCTTTCCGCTGGTTCTCAGTAGAATGGAGTGAGGCTAAGCTACCCTTGAAAACAGTGATACCAGTGCTTTGAATAAAGCAAGTAATGATATATTTTAGTTCAAAACACAGACACAGTTCTGAATGCAGCCTCTCAATTGCTCCATCTTATCTTGCTCTGGTTTGTGTGGCAGAGCAACCTGAACTCCTCAACTGAATTCTTTCAAGGTGAAACAACACTACAAGAAGCACTCCAAGACTACACCTGATAGCACCTGATGTGCTGAAAGAGATATCTGGAATTTAATCCACTGGGTGAAATTTGAGCTAGGTCTGAAATATTGCCATAAGCTGCACATACCATACAAACAGAGGTGTCATGGCCAACTGGTTTCCTCTCCAGTGCCATCCTTACTTGGCCATGCCATGTAGATGCAAGCTAACAAGTGAACAAGGACAGGAGCCCTGTGGCCTCAGTCCTACTGCAAGGAGTGAGTGAGGGTGGCTATTCTGAAACAGGATGGCCCTTTATAACCTCCAGCCTCTTTCAAATGAGGAATTTTCATTGGGAGGAGATAGAGGAGACATGTGAGTAACACCAGAGTGCAATATATTAAAAAAAAAAAAAAAAAGGAAAATTACATTATTCTGACACATCCAAATTTGACCCTTCAATCCCTTGATCCTACACAAAGAATTACAGGAAGTCTTGCTTACATGAAAATACAAGAGCAACTCAATTTTCATTCTTAAAGTCATCAGAAGGGAAAAAAACATCTAATTAGGACACCATAATTCTTAAGACAATAAATGAAATGAACTAAAACTACCAGATTCTTGCATATTTTAAGGAGAGATATCTATCTTAAAAGATGGTATGTTGTTAACTGTCACACATATTTTGTGTGCATTGTGGACAGCACTTACCAACAAGAATACTTATACAATTTTGTAACAAAAACATTAGTGGCTCTACTGTCATTATTTCATTTCTATACATCATTGTCAGTCAGAGGCAGCCGATTACTGTAGTGCAATTAATGTTACATACTGAAAAGCAAGCTCAGCAGAACAGCCACAACATAAATGGACATTTTAAAGCTAAACGTTAAAAGCACAGTGTTGGAATCACATCAAACTGTAATGATTTTAATTCACATATTTTGAAATCATTCTATAAGATAAACTTTCGAAAAATACTTTAAAAAGAGACATAAATAAAAACCTAAGTTATATACTGCCTCAGAGGTTTTTAAAATATAGCATTTTGGAACTTTTAATTACATAAAATTAATTGCTGACCAGTTCAATATCATGTAAATCTTGATTTCCTCATTGGATATTTTTAAAACATATTTTGAGATAGGCACCAGGTGTGGCATTCCCTAAAGTTCCTCGGCCTAACTCTTGGCTCAAAGCAACACAGACTAACATCTTCTACCATTTTCTGACTAAGGGATGGCTATAAATGCATTTGGCATATCTGAAAATCTTAGTCATTTGCACAGAAATGCAGCTAAAGAAAAAAAGTACTTGAAATAAATCACATCCTTTTAGTCAGATGCAAAAAAAACAGGAGGGAGAAAAATACAAGGTCAAGGCTGACTCAGCAAAATATTTCTGATGATCTGATGTGGTAGCTAAGAACCTGGCACCAAAGAACAGTAATGCAGGAATGAAGAACACATGTTAGAACACTGCCAGGATTCATGCCCAATGCATGAATAAAAATGCCTTTGGTTTTCTTTATTGGAAGATTAACTATTTTTTGTAATTTTAGCAAAATATAAGAGGGATTTATTGATGAAGACAGTATCCCTATGTAAGGTAAAAATTGTTCTGAATTGATTCAACAGGACTGCAGGGCTGCATATAAAGAGGAAAGAAATAAAGACAGCATGCCATGAACAAAGCTCTTTAATATATTACTCTAAGAAAATAAAAGAATTTTTTTCCCTATGGTCATTAGTTAATAGCGCTAAGTGAAGTTTGGTTTGGTCACTCCTGCAGTGCCCTTTGAGAATTCTAGACAATTTTCTATTGGCAAAGCAAACCTGGCTTTGTTTTGGTTAACATTATCAATCCTAGCAAAAATGACAAAATACTAAACTAAATGCAGTATTGTCTTCAGCTACGTTTTTGTGTTTTGCTTCTCCAGCATTTACTTCTTCAAGCCTGTTTACCCAACAGAGTGGAAAAAAATGAAAGAAAATGGACAGACTTAAAATTACATTTTAAGGTAATTAAAGCACAGTGCTAGGAAGGGAGGCTTTATTGATATATAAACCCCAAAAATTTTAGTCTAAAAACATTATAAGACCAGACTACTTGCTCTCAGATGGACTTACATTAAAGTAAGTCTGATATCTCTGGGCAAATATCTTGGAAATTGACAGAAAAATGTGGCTTATTATTCTGCCTGTGGATGCACTAAAAATTCCAGGACTGGATCCAGGCCTTTGCCAGAACACTTCAGAATTAAAGAGGACAGAACACGCTATCCTCTCTTTACTGGCACTAACCATTTGCATTTGTGAAAGGTAAAAATAGTAAAAATAAATGCCGCTTTTAAATGTTGCATTTAAAAGATGGTATGGAAATCAAAATGCAATAATGTAGCATGAAATTAAGTTGGTTTTATGGCTTGCCAGGATAAGTCTGGGTCAAATTTAATCATAGGTAACATTTTTGCACACTTGCAGTCAATTGCAGAATTTGCTGTCTGAAAACTGCAAAATTGCAAACCTTATTACTTTTTCTACATGCTTTACTATTTTTCAAATTCAAGAAAAAAAGTTAACTTACCTGAAAAAAAAAAACAAGTTAATAAAATATGACAGCCACACAGTAACTATAAACTACCAAAACAGTATCCCTCTGGAGAAATTCTGCTAGTAATTAGCTCACATCTCTACAACAATAAGTGATGAAGAAGCTACATGACCAGTCGGCATAAAAGCAGGTACAGGCTTGGGCAGAGAATTTTCATTATGTTATGTGACAATTCCTGCTGTTTCCCACATTTTCTAATCAGATTTTCTCTTGCTTGAGACAAAAACAAAACAAAACAAAAAACCAACCAAACAAAAAAACCCCACCAAAAACAAACAAACAAACAAACAAAAAAGCCACAACTCCCTACACAATGCCATGCTAGGACCAGCATGAAAGGAAAGTTTGAGCCTTTTGCCAATTGTGATAACTTTTGCTTTTATTAAGTTGCATTAAGGTAACAGTTGGTTACTACAAAAATTGACCAGAGGAAGCATTCACCCAAGACTAAACTATCTACCACCGCTTAAGATATTTTAGGGAACCCCTTTGTCAGGTCATCTTTTTCTCAGATTTCCCATTTCAATGTCCCTCTTGATATCTAGTGCTGAAAGATCAGAACACAAATTTCCAACAAGCAAAATTAATTTAAGTTTTATTTAGTATGGCTATTTTTAGAATGCCTAATTTAGCACATCTATTTTTTTCATTTTGAATGCTAAGAAGGCCTATAAGGGTAGCAACAAAATATGACGCAATGGTAGTACTTATCCTTCTCATTCAGCTTTTGTCTCTAAGGGTAGCACAAGGATGATTCAAGTATTCAGATAGGAGGACCCAGTTGGAAAGCTGGCAGTGAGTAGACAGCACACCAGCTATTGTTTCATGATGACTACATGGAGGCATGATCATAATTCTTAACTTGAAATAATCTAACTTGCACCTACTATGGAGCACACACATGCAGGGGAACTCTGAAATGACTGATATGCTCTCAGTTATGTATTCAATACACGCAGCACGATTTTTTTATTCTTCCAGTTTGTTTCCATGGCCCTATTCTTCCTTATGCTCTAGAAATTATAATCTTAAAATCACTGGTTGTAACAGCAGACTGTTCTTACCTTACAAAGACAATATTCTATCACTTGAAGCAGGATGAGGAAGATAACATTAACAGACATACATCACACAGAGAATTAGAAACAGAGCTATGTCAGCCATTTCAAGTCACCTGCACATTTAGGTAGCAATAATATAATTGAATTTGATTTACCCAAACTCATAGACTTAACAAATTCATACTATTTGAAAAAATACACTCGAGAGTAAAGCAAAAGGGTGAAATAGATTTGTTACAAAACAGCAACGTGACAACAGCAAAATCTTATATACCATCCCAATGCCACACTACCAAGCAAAAGCAGTCATGCAATAGCATTTAATTGGACAAAAGAAAACCATTTCAAAATTAATCATCAATCTAGTTTGCAAACAGAATCGCTAATCTCTTCAAATTCAAACATAACAAAACTCCTTGAAAGTCTGAAGTGAAGGGACACATTTATGACAGACTAGCATCAGTTTTTAGCTTCTCAAATTTCCAGTCTGACTCACAATTGAATATAGCTCAGGTGATATTTTTCATTTTACTTTCAGAGAAAATGAGTTTAACAGACATAATGGCAGCAGCAGAGACTTATTCAGCCTGAATCCAATCCTGGATCACTAACATGCTCATTCTAGAATAAGCCTTAGGGAATGAACTGTAAAAATAATCTATAGGAAGAAAAATACCAAAACCAAATCAAAAAAAACAGGCGTTGGCCAGATTGGGGTCCTTTTAGCCAGGTAATTTAATTTCAATCATACTATCCTAGCTTATGTATTAAGAAAGGTAGCAGACAAAAGGCCAACTATGTAGTCCAAGGTCCCTGTCATGCAGGTATTCCACATATCTGAACAGGAGCGGGAAAGGGAAAAAAGGAACAGTGCTGTAATAGCCAGCACTGCTTCTTTTGTACAGACTTCCTGAAAATTATGAAAAATATGTTTGTAGTCGTAATTGCAAAAAAAATTGTTGCCATGGAAAACTAGAGAGCCAAATCTAAACCTCACATTTGTTCATGATACCTTTGTTTTAAAGACATTACAGCATCTTCTTTACCTGCCAATAGAGATGTCACAGCTACATATTTTTGTATGAGTGAGTGACTGAAGTAGTAATTTCCTTAATTTTTTCCTTTTGTTTTAATAAGAAGAAACTGCAGCCTTAGGTTCATTGCAAGGAGCATTTCAGAAAAAAATATACTGACAGAAAATTAATTTTCTAACTTTCCTAGCAACTTCTGTGTGGGACCCAATTTGATCATGACTATAAAATACGTCTAAACGACAAATGTATAAACAGCCACCCTTTTAGGAATGCTACTTCCTAAGTTGCAATCAGAATTACAGGAAATAAACCAGCTGAACTCCCCGACACTGGCAAGTGGGTCAAGTTGAGATAAACCCTGCTCCCCTCATCTCAGTTTACCACTCCATTCAGCTGATGAAACAAACTTCCTGTTGAACATCATCTCTGCAGAGTCACTGTCAAACTGTCAGCCAAGCCAACAAAACAGGCAGAGACACGGGCATCTGATAAGGCTATTCTATTTTCCCAGAAATTAAACCAAACAAGGAAGGGTTCTGGTCTATTTGAGCTCTTATTTTCTTAGTAAACAGCCTCTGAATAATAAAATACAATAAACATCTTAAGACTGCTTTTTATGCTTTCCATTGCTTATTTATGAAAATATTAACACTCATTTAAATCTGCAATAACGTCCGACAGTACACTTAAGATCAGACAGAATTTACCAGTCCTAACTAATGACAAAAGCTTCAGAATGATCAGTAATGCAGGTTTTCCTTAATCAAGGTTACATATTTCTAATAAACATTGTTAAATGCATACGAGTTTTAAAAAGCGTGAATAAAAGCTGCTGAGGAGAACAAAGTAGCTAGAGAAGCAAGTGTTATACCCACGAAAAGTTATTCTATACTAATTTAGGGAGCCTTAAGAGAAATAACTGCTCACCAGTAGCTCCATTCTATATCTACAATGCAACAGACCTATAATTTATGAAGTATAGCTGCTGGGATTAGAAGATGTGTTCTAAGATATCTGAAGGGAAAAAATTGAGAGTCCAAGTTTTTGCCCTCAAAAACCCTGTATCTTTAGAAAATAAACTGGATTTTAGAAATCTTCCCAAAGCAAGAGAGTTAAAAAATAGCTACACTGAAATGAACCAACTCAGAAAATTTAAATCATATTGGAAGACAGACAAAATGTATTCAGTAAGGGTTTTCCCTTGAGTCACTTTTCACCTGTGACAGTTGTATGCTCAGCATCAAATAACAGAAGTTTGCAGAATAATGGCTATGTCCCTAAGAGTTTGGGCTGAAACAGTTGTTCAGCTTTCAAATATACATTACTCCTCATGCAGCCTTGCTGAAATGCATACAAATTCTAGCTGCACTTTTTTAAAGGAGAAAAAAAGACATAAGAATTCACCCTTACATGTATAAGGGCAGGAAAGTGCCATTCCATCATCTTGCACAACCACTGTCTAACAAGAATATATTTTTAATTTAATGTTCTTCTGTTAAAAAGCTTGGTTTTCATAACTGCGTGCTGAAGAATTAATGGGGGATTTGTTTGCTTGGGGGTTTTTCTTTGGTGGTTTGTTGTTGGTTTTTTTAAATCTGCATCTGAGCTGTTTCTCTAGAACAATGCTAACAATGCTTACTCTTCATTCTCAGCATCTTTCATTTGAGAAAACTGCAGTGATCAAATGTTCTGGAAAAAGCTTTGACATCTGGCATTAGAGCTGGATGATGGCATCAGAGAAGTCCTTTTTTTTCTTTTTTTCTACTGGAATCCACATCCAACTTAACAGTTGATTGTACCTATCACTAGTTCAAGTCTTTAAAAAGTAATGCAATTTTTCCAGCTACACTCCCTCAAAAATATCCTGCATAAGGAGGAAGAACAGGCAAATAAGTAGCTCTTAATTCAAAACTAAAATTCATATGCAGTAAGAGTGGGTTTATCAATTGAAAAGAAGCAACAAACCTTTTGCACATGCATTTAATATGACATTTCAACAGAGAAATGTGTATTAAAATGTTACAGAAGCCATCTGTGACCTATACTGCATAAAGAATCTGGGTTCACAATTTAAAAACTAAGTATTATATTGATGTTGCCCTTGAACTTCAGTGTTACAGTTTTGAATTTTTAAGACTGAGGCTTTAAGTCTCTAATCTTCTTTTACAACAGCACCAAGGCCATTCTTTCATTATACCACTTTAATTCACTGTATAAGCTGAAAGTCTGCTTCCTTTTGAGCACCAAAGGGAGATCACTCAGGGGAAGACAAGGCCAAGCCATTTTGGTTACAGACAAAAAGTGACATCAAGAACCTCTTGAGTCATCTCAAGGTTAAAGACATAATTTAGGTAAAGAACTGCACTGATAAACCCTGTTTTTAGGCAACAAAAAACACTGATAAAGGTAAAAGATGCAAAACAATGTTGCAGTTTATAATTTTTTTAAAATTGAGACTACAGTAGTTAATAAAATAAATTAGGTTGCTTTCTCTACCATTATTTTATTAATATTTCTCACATCACTACTTGCTCAATGGCCTCCTCGTTTATCAGGAAATCAGTCTCCAAAGGCAAAATGCTACTAAGAGGTGGAACAAAAGAAAATTACTCTGTTGTGCACAGCTTTTCTAAAACCTCATAACATTCATGGTTTGCCTTATCTTTCTTCAAATCCTACTAAGTATTTGCTGATCAAAAAAAAAAAAATAAATCTGTTAGCACTACTTTTTATCTATAGGAACAGAGATCATTGAGAACAGAACTCTCACTCTTTTAGAGTATCTGATATTCCATATGCAAAGCAAAAAACAAGCCACATTTCAATATTTATTTGGGATTATGTTTGAGACAATTTAAGAAAAAAAAAAGGATTTCTATATTTTCAAGATGTGTAAGGACACTAAAGCCTGTTACTTTTCCTCATATTTAGTGAAAACTCAGCTTAAAAAGGTGAAAGAACGGCAAATAATGGTTCTTAGAGTATTTTCCTATGAATACCACCAAATTCTTCAGGTTTTCTGCTAAATTCTTTAATACTTTTGTTATTGAACCTAGTCAGATTTTGACCAAAGGGGTCAATGACCAGGATGGATATCAGCATAGTGGTAAAAAACAAACCTGTCGGGGATGGTTTCCTGTGCACTGCTGCTGTCTTATCCAGACCACAGCCTCACTAGACAGGACTACAGTAGCCTACAATGAGGTTTGACCTGCAAGACATTTGATGCTTTAAGAGTGTGTCTGTGTGTGTATAGATATACAATAAATATACATATAAAAAACAACTACTGTACTCTCACTGGTGTGCTGCATTCTCCCAGTGGCAAGCAGAACAGAAAAACTCTCTGATTTCCCAAAGCAACAAGTGTCTGGATATTCATATAAATACTACCATCTGACTATTGAATAAGGCATCATGAAAATCAAGTTTTTTTTCTGTTGCCACAGTTTCCAAGTCATCTTAATATTAACTCCAGTTTAACACTTCTCTTTCTTGCATTTGTGGTCTAAGCAATTAGATCAAATGCCTTCAATTCCTGTAAGATACAGCTGGTGACATCTTTTGCAAATAAACCACATCAATCAGTTCTAGCCTGTGATCAACACAACACAGATTGTGGGCTCATTATACAATTTTAGTACAGACTGTGAAGAGAAACAATATTTTTTTAATTATTAAATTCAACCATATATGCACTTAAGTATTTTCTTTTTATACTATACTTAGTAAATGCAGAGCATCTTTACCTGACAAAGCATCTTGTGCTTCAAAAAATGTGCTGAGACCTCCTTTCACATACGCTAGACTCCCTTCATTTTTCTTATTGGCTTGTTTCTTCAAATTCACAACAGCCGTTTTGAGCTGATCAAAACTGAAAACAAACAAGAAAACCTCAGAGACATTCAAACAATAAAGCCAGCTAATAAATAAACAGAACAAACTACTTGGAAAATAAAGCCACTTCCTTTCAGAAAAACTAGTAAGGCTGAAGTAATTGCTAATGAGTGTGCTTTCCAATAATCAGAGTTTATTCTTAGTCCAAAGATCCCAATTATTTCGTTTCAACCCTAAACAGAGGGCTCCTATCACTTATGATGGAAGAGACTTCTTTATAATACAAACTAGTCAAGATGTTTCTATTAAACATGCAACATTGCTCTTACTTAACTGTCTGCAGTATATTAAATCGATGACAGTAGAATTCACTATACTTAGTACACAGTAGATTAACTAGTGAGATGTTAGAAATCTCACTAATAATGGCATTTGTTTAACACTGCAGCTTTACTCACAATCCTTTTCCACTGTTGTTTCTGAATTCATTCAGTATTTTTATTTTGGTTTGGACAAAAGTTCAGAACTGATACAGTTCAAAACTGAATACCATAATAGTGCAAAATAAAGAAAAGCTAACCAGACTCCTGCTTTATAAAGGTATGGTTTTTTATATGCAATCTGCTGAAATACTTTTGAAAGACATTTCATAGGGCAATATTAACTGCCAACTCATCACTGTTGTTGGTATGGTGGCTTTCTTTTTATCTTAGTTTCATAATATTTCTTAATTTCTGCCAGTTTAGATTTGATTTCACATCTTTATTTTTTGCAAGCACCTTCAAATAATTGAGAAGTCTTATGTTGTGAATAAATCTCCATTAATTGTAGATAATTTTTTGTTGATGATGATTAATATGACCTCAGTAGTTATATTACTTGATTAACTAAGAAACATCACCATATAAAAGCTCAGAAATACAAATATAGGACATAATTTTCATCCTTAAAGTCTTTCTTCCTAGCCACAGGCCAAAGCAGTCTCCCTAATACCAAAAGAAAAAAAAACCCAAAAAACTGCTCTACACCTCTGTGAGGTGAGGGAATCAACAAGGTACAAAACTAAAACACAATATAATTCCATCAATCTTTTGCCCATTTTAAAAAGAGCTGGCACAAACAGACACATTAAGAGAACAAACCAATTTTTAGCCCAGGCAATGAGAAGGCTATCACCACCTGCTGGGAGACAAAGCACACTGGTGCACTTAAAAGCACTTTCCTTTTTATACTGATTATGTCACAACATTTTGCCTAATTTTCTGTTTCCATCTGCTGGACAGAAATAACATTACTCATTACCTGGATTGGTCCACTAGGGCACATGAGAAGTACTTACCAGCAGCATTTTCAATAACAAATAACAAAAATCTGTACAGTTCTCCTTTTAGGCACTGTTTCATGTTATCTGATGATCTATCAGTGTGTCAAAATAGTTTATTTATATTTAAGAGGGTATTTCCAGGATTAAAGGAAAAGGATGTTATATTGATTTCTTAAAAAGAATGTCCTTCAAGGAAGAAACAGACATAAGCCAACCAAAATGTCAGTGCACCACACATTTACCATTTCCAATAGCTAGGTTATGTAGAGGACAAGAACTTAAACCATTACTGTGTTTCCAGAAAAACAGCACAAATTATATGGGGCAGATATTTATACAATTCCAGAATATTTTTAAGACTATAGATTTTGAATTGGGAAGAAAAAGTAAACGAACAAAACAATTTTGCTGCTTCTTTATTTAAAGAGATGCTTATAGTTAGATTCAAAACATGACTGGGATCACCCCATCCTATTCCTGTTGAGTTTTACACTGCTCATGGACCTTCAATACTAAGATTCAGATTTTATAAACCAATATAAATGGAGTTAATACACAAATAACCTCCAGATTTCATTTAAAAGTACAAATCAACACTTTTTATTCCACTGGATGGAGAAGATCATTACTTGAAACTGTTGACATGCAAAGACACAAATCAATGGATTTTTTTTTCAGTAAAATGGATGAAGTACTTAAGCTGATAATAGAAAAAAGTGTTAAAAATGCTTTCTTTTTTTTTTTTCTAAAAGCACTTAACTCATTCAAGCTGTATAGCCACTGACATTTATCCACTCCTGAGCTTGTGGCTCAGCTCTCACATATTTCCTAAAGCAGTGGTCATAGCTGGGCAGAGCACTTCAACTGCAACTTTAACAATGCCAAGCAGAATAATCATCTCCATACCTTACCTAACATGTTGCTGCTGATACAGCCCAGAAGATGATTTGCACTGGACAGTAAACTTTTACAAACACTGGACTGTCTTCTGTATGACTGCTTTCCAATCCCAGGTGCGTACTCTCCTGCTTGCCTTCCCACACCCCTTTCTGTCTCAAATTTAACTATTTCACAATTGCTACAGCCACTGGTTATCACATCCCCTGCCTTGCCTGTAAGAATCAGATTCAGAAGAGTAGCACCCTTGAAGGCTCACACTGCAGCTATGTCAGAAGTCATTCCCAGAACTCCTCACAAGCCTCCCGGGATTGCTTCCCCTCATGTAGACAGGAAAGACAAATTAAAGTCTTGTACAAGCACCGGGGTGTGCTCTCTGGAAACTTCCCCAGGTAGCTTAAGGAAGATTTTGTTCACTTCCTCATGCCACTGCAACGACTGCAGTGTCACCTGTTCCAGACTCCTGAACAAGATCTCAACCATCCTGCACTGTAACAGGGCCCATATATTTATTCCAGCTGTTCTTCACATGAAGGTAAAGTACCTCTTCCTTCCTGGGTATCTTTTCCAGGTGGCCCCTTGCTATACATCCCAAAATACTAGGTACATCAGCTACCTCACTTTATTCCAGTGCTTTTGTCTAATTGGCTCTTACTTGCTTCTCAGACAGCACATGAGTGTGTACAGGCACTTAAGGTTAGACACTTCCAGCTAGTTTTCTAACTACCTACAGCACTCCTAGTGCCATCACTGAACCCATAGCTAGCACTCTGTCCCTTCATTTAACCCTTCAATTGCAGGCTGTTATCACCATCCCCTGATATTCCGAATTTGAAGTTTTTGACATCAAAGTGAAAACCTGCTGGCAAAGATGCTCCCACCCCGCTTTTTCAAATAAATTCCATTTCCCACTAGCAGTCTTTGTTCTTTAGTCATGGATCTGGCTACAGAAGTAAAAAGTGCTGCTTTTGAAAGCAGAAGTAGAGCCATCTGTGAATCTACAGGATGCATCCCTATTACCTGAAGCTTTCCCCTTCACGCATAAATCGAAGGGAATACCTAGGCTCCCACATTCTTCACTGTTGCCCCCAGTCTGCAATTACTCGTGATCTGTTCCAGATCTCTCTGGGCAGTGTCACTGGCACCCACATGGATGAGCAACAAAGTAGAAACAGTCCAAGGGCCAAACATAGAGAAAATTTTGTACAATTACCTACATCAAAAGCTGTTTATACATTATTACTTTAATTTTCCCCTCATTTTTTTTAAAAAAACTTGACAATCCCCAAAGTTATCAGATTCTTACAGACAGAATTACCTTGGAATAATTCCTCTTAGTTACTTGAGTTCAAAAGATGTTGTCAATATATATCTATTAGGTAATAATGTTCTCCTGCTGTTCTGGCCCTTTAAAGTGCCATCATTTTGAGAGGAAATGTAAGTATTTCCCAAGTAGTAGGATGGTTATTTCTGGAGCTTCAAAAACCAAATATCCTCCCACCTCCAAAACCAAGAAGCAACCCATACCTTTTTCTACCAGTAGGAAACAAAACTAAAACAATTTGTAAAGCGGTATTTCCCTTTAAAATACCAATCAAAGTATCTAGCTGGAAACAACAAAAAAATGTTCATCTTCTGGATTAAAAATGGCTGCCAGTATTACGTGAACACAAGCAGATAAAAGTTTTGGAACTTAGTTATACATGCAAAAATACATTTATATAATACATTCATGTAAGTACATACTATCAACTGTATTTCTAAATTAGAATTTAAATTGTCAAAATTTTAAGGGATTTATCTCAAAAATCCTACTTTCTTGTCCATCTTCTGCTACTGTAGCATTTTCCACAGGTATTAGCTACAACCTAATTGAGACTAACAATTTTAGTAGTCTCTTCAGTGCCCATAACTCGTGTCTCTGTTCATGACTTAACACCTGGAGTTTCCACTCAAGGCCATGCTAACTTCTTGATTCCTAAAGTTTAAAGAAAGACAGCTTCCATCTGACATTGGGGAACAGGAATAAAATAAAAAAAAAAATCATAAATTAGGTCTGGTTAAAAACAAGGTCTTTCTCAGAAGCAGATTAAGCAAACTGGTTGATTCAAGTTTCAGGCCAAGCAGAAACACCAGAGATAACTGTGGCTACAGTTCTATTGCTGTAAATGCCATTGAAACATCTACTGCATAATGAAATACCATCAGTGACTTGCATTTAAAAAAATTACTTATATGACAGCAACAAACCTTGTTGTTGAATGATTCTCAATCAGGTACCAGGCAGCAGAAAAGTTTTCACTTGTGAAATCAGCACTCATCCCAGGAAACAGCGACTCTAAATCTTTTTGAGGAAATTTTCCCCTGAAAAATGAATATTCATTTCTTCAGTGACACATAGCCTTGTAAACAGTTTACAAATAAAACAGTTACAAAAACCCCCAAACTAACAACAAACACTAAATCATTTCCCTATAAGATGGGAACATTAACTTGTAACTCACCTTAAAATTAAATCCACTATTACAGTCACATGTAATACAACTGAGAGAGACTGAAATCTATTCTAAGTTTAACATTTTGATTTCACTATTATACATAAGACAGAAATCTTGTCTGTACAAAATGCTTCTATTTAACTTTAAAATGGCAGGACATCAGAGGTTTGACAACTTGTAAATGATCACATACAATTATTGTCTTTTGATTCCTGAGCAGCAGAAGTCACACAGAAACATGAGAGATACAAACAGTGATAAAAGTACAACACTGAGTTAAAATAATTCTCTTGCAACACAGTTCTGTTCACCATACACAAAAACAAAGGAAAAACAGGTTTAACTCAAGTGACAGCCAGCAGGTTCTGTTAGTTTTTATTCAGTCTTACAAAGGCACGCAAGCCAATTCCTTGTGGAAACAGATTCTTTACAACAGCATTTTTAAACCTCTAAGTAGTTTCTAAGATCCTCATCCAGAAAACATATTCTATTCACTTTAAGTCTGCATAATAAAAAATATTTAAAGCACCTTTTGATGAAAACATGACAACCTTCATCCCTCAGTCTGGACCCACACCAAACACTTGGCCATATTCATTCCACCATGCATTCAATATATCACCAGGTGCACTCCCTCCTCTCATCTTCACCACTAGCTGCATCCCATCTTCAGAGACTAATTGTGGCAAAAAAATTCACTTTTGGTCAGCCCTAAATGGGTCAGTTAGATGGACTTACGTCCCTTTCAACTGAGATATTCTCATCTATTCCAAAATTTTACTATTTCGTTTTTGGATCACAAACATCCAACTCAGAAGACAATGAAGTCCCTCTCTGAAACTCACAAATTAAATGAGCTTTGCTATACAAAGTATACTGTATGCAAATGAAAATCTGCCATACTTTGTATTTGAGATCAAACTTGGGTGGGAGCAGCAATCCAGAGTCAGTTATAAGAATGACATTTAACACATATGGAAAGTCATTTAAATGGATACAAAAGCAGTGATCTGTTAGTTTTAGTTTTTTCTGTAATCTAAACATGTTTCAAGATAGTTAAAGCTGTTTTTATTACAAAAAGCAAACAGCAGATTAAGTGAAACAAATCTAAAGGCAGGCACATTAAAAAGTACAATTATATAAGAGGAGTTGTTTCCTGGAAGTTTCCTTTCATATCCAAATGGCCATTAGCACAAGCAGGTACAAAGGACCTACGTACATAATGACATGGCACAGAAGTCTTTCATCAGCAGCACCTGATTACAGCAGGGGCATGAAACAATACTTTTTAAAAACCAGAAAAAAAAAATCAAATGAGATGCAAGGAAAAGCGATGACAGATAGGAAAAGTAGAGACACTAGGGAAAACACTGTGAGAAACAAATGCAGCAAGAAAAAATGAGGGTCCCAACATTTGCCTGAGTTCAATGAAAAAGTGACGATGTTAAAATAAAACTTTTAGATTAAGTAGTGAGATTCAGGATTTTCAATGATCTTAAATTTCATGAGTGACATTAAGCAGAAAATGCTGATGGGTGTAAGAAGAAAGCTTCAATTTATTCTCCATTTAAACACAATTTAAGATATTTATTTTACCCTCAAATTAGTCAAAAGTGCCCAGTAGGAACACAAACTTGAAGGATAGTACTCCACACGTGATATACAGTACAACTGTACAAAAAAGCATTTCTATTAGATCTACACAGGGTGACATCTTTGTGGTCAGCTGCATTTTTAATGCTAAAAATCAAAACCAGGAAAACAAATTTAAGTTTCCAGGAGAGACTTGGACATTCTGCGCAAGCAGTATTTAAGTAAATGCAATCAATACAGAAGTGGAATTTCGCTCATATTTTCAGAATGTTCATGTATGTTCTCCAAAACCAAAAGATACAGATATAACACAAAAAGCACACACATTCAAATATACCACTACCAAATGCTACTCATTACTGCAGGTTTGTAAGGGATATGCATGACAATTTCAGCCTATGCATGAGCTACACAATTCCTAGGAGGAAAAAAGAAACTATTTTTAAATCTATAATATATATAGAAAGATCAAGACTTATAATCAATTACTGCAAATGAATCTTGTCTACAGAAAGAGGGACACAAGCAAAGGAAATTTTTTTCAGTTTCATGTTTGACTGCCTTGAAAAGTTACTAGGAGTTTGTTGTTTTCTTTTCCCCAGCAGATGTATTTGTGCAGAACCATAAATTAACAATGCCTTTATCTGTGCAGATGTATTTTAGATACAGTCACAACAGACCAGAAACATCAATGTGAACGTGTGAGGTATGTTAACAATATGTTACACTCCATGGTTTAGTATCCTTATTTTTATTGTACATTTTACCAGTAGTTTTCCCACTAACAGATACGCTACAGCTTGCTCCATACAAATTTGCTACAGCTGTCTTCAAAACAAAGTGCACACTAAAATGCTCAAACTGAAAGTAACTGTATTTCTAGAATGTCTGGCCAGATGCATCTAAAAAGAGACTGACTCCACATACACACAAGTTTGTTTCATTAACTTCCATTAGTAAATTAAATAAGTCAGTTTTTGGAAGTTGTTCATATGAAAACTTGCTTACTGTTTACTTATAAACAAGCCCATATGTGACTTGACAAAGTACTTCTGGTTTATTCTTTCAACATTACAGGATGAAGATGAACTAGTAGCAAAAGCTTAGATTATGATGACATGCAATTAAAATATAAATCATTTTTCTGTTGCTTTGCTCATTATACAAGAATCACTCCATGAAGAATACTTAATCATTATTAAAAACTAATCACTGTAAAAGGAACTGGGAACCACAAACTTAATCCAGAAACTCTCAGAAAAAGAAGAGTAGAACGCACCACCCTTGACAACCCTAAGTATTACACTACCTTTACAATTTCAGCAAAGGTACACGTAGTGGATTTGTATACTAGTACTTTTCTTCTAGGCACACTATTTTACCTAGAACACAACTAGATCTGGTACTAGACCCATATTTAACATTTTAAAATAGTCTTATTCATGCTTCAGCAACAATTTTAAATACAAAAAAACCCTGAGATTTCACATAGTTGTTATATTAATGAGAAGTATAATAAAAATACATTTGGTTACAAGCCACTATACACTTTCCCTCCCCTCAAACACATTTTGAGTATAGTTAATAGAGTCATACAACATTATATGTAGTGGTGCTTGCTCCCATGTAAGGGTCATGCATGTTTACATTGGATTCAAAACATACGGAATACAATCAATTCACTTGTGCCACAAGTGACCATCAATAAAAGTCCCTCCTTGCACTACCCCAAACTTCAAGTTCTGTATAGCCTAATAGGAATAAACCTAATTTAACAGTACAGGATACATGGGCTCCTACAAATTCCACCACAGAACTTGTGTCCATACGCAGAGTTTATATTCTCCCGAGATTAGTTGGAAATCTCCAATGGGTAAATCACAGCCTCCAAGGAGCCACAACCAAGTAAGAACAACAGATACTAATTAACAAAGCCTGACAGTGAAGACAGTTTAGCAAGTAGTAATTTTTCTGTAGAATTTGTTTTGCTCCCAGAACTTCAGAATCTTACAGCAGTAATTTCATCATATATGACAATATTTGGAGATTAAAGCTGCATCCCAAAGCAAGAAGCAGCCACCAAAAGGTAACTTGAAGCTCAGTTCCACAGGAGTTTACAAAAGGTCAAAAGGAGCAACTTTAAATAAAGAGAGATTCCGAATAGCAACCAGCATAAACAAGCTCCAGCTAGAGCTGCTGTACACTCCCTGCTCTGTCTGGTACCAGTCAGAGTCCTTGAAGCTGGCTTTGTACCAGCTGTGCTGTGTTAATAATGCATGCAAAAAGACCAGTGTAAGGGACACCGGTGTAGACTAAACACGGCAAATCAGAAGGTGTTAACAAAGGTCTCTCCAACAGCAACAAGACAAGGGTGTACTCCAGCAATTCCTCCCTAGTAGTATTGGGTTAATTAGAAATATGAAAACAAAGCTGCCACTGTATTTTAGAACTGGCAGAATGTGATAAGACAGATCTAAGAGATTACAGGCTGGTAGCTGCAGCTGATGCATCAGCCTAACAAGCAGCAAGTGCTTCTTCATTTTTTAATATCATAAAGCTGGGACTACACTGCAACTGCCTTTTGCAGCTTTCAGAATTTTTTGGCATGAAATCTCTGTGATCAAATTTCCACACGCCCATCACATTCAATGATGAAATTTATTGCATTTCCATACAAGCCTTTTAAAAATAAACATCTCAGCCTCCAGAAAGTCTTTTACTATCTCGTGGTGGCAAGCTGACATTTACCATTAGATGGCAGCGTAAGATCATCTGTTTCCTTCTCCCAGATGAACTGTTTTGGAAGCTGGCGTGGGAAGAGGGAAGCATCTGTATTGAGTGGGTGGACACAGAAGTATGTGGAATGTATTTAGCATGTCAGCCTTTGCTTTCATGTACGAGATGGATCCACAAGGGTGACCTCTGCTACATGCAAAACAACAAACACTATTCAAAAATTTTGTAACCACCACTAAGTCTGACTGATGTTACTGTTTTGCAGAGAATCAATTTTCTTACTCTGACATAGTAGTTAGAGGAGTCAGGGATCCCTTGGTTAAGCAAAGATTTTTTTTTGCAGGAGGGGGAAGTATGTGGTACATCAGAACAAGCAATTCATTCACAAATCTCACGTAGATCTAAATTTTCCGTCAACATATTTCAAGCAGTGTCTATGAGACAATCTCTCCCAGAACCATATACAATTCTGAATGATCTTGTGTTAGCAACCTGCTTTTGTAACAGCTCTGAGCTGCTAAAACTAACCCAAGTACTACCAAATTGCTGCTAAGGGGAGAATTGCATACCAAGTTCCACATTTCGCACACTGAGACAACTACTCTGCACACTCATTTTTCTTCCTGCTGTCTATTTAAGACTTCTCCTGGAGAAGCTGGCAACCCAAGGCTTGGACAGGTGTACTCTTTGCTGGATTAAAAACTGGATGGCCACATCCAGAGAGTGGTAGTGAATGGAGTTACCTCCAGTTGTTAGATGGTCACTACTGGGATTCCCCAAGGGTCATTACTGGGGCCAGTCTGGTTCAGTATCTTTATCATTGCCTGGGCAACAGGATCGAGTGTATTCTAAATAAGTTTGCAGCTGACACCAAGCTGGGTAGGAAGGCTCTGCAGAGGAATCTGGACAGGCTGGATTGATGTTTTGAAGTCAGCTGTATGAGGTTCAACAAGGCTGAGCCTTGCTTGTGTCAGAACTACCCTAGGCAGCTACAGACTGGGGGCAGAGTGGCTGTAAAGCTACCTGGCATGAAAGAACTTGAGATCACTGTCTGACAGCAGCTGAATGTGAGCCAATATGTGCCCACATGGGCAAGAAAGTCAGGGGCATCTGGGCCTGTATCAGCACTTGTGTGGCCAGCAGGACCAGGGCAGCGACCATCCCCCTGTACCCAGCACTGGTGAGGCCACACATTGAGTGCTGTGTCCAGTTCTGTGCCACTCGACTCAGGAAGATTGAGGTGGGAGGATTTTTTTAATTAGTGAATAAGATTCTTAGTTACATGACACAGGAACTGCAATTAATTTTTGAAAAATGTGAAGAACTTATAAATCCGCAATTATGTATACTTGCTACTTGCTAAACCTGCAGGCTGAAAGATGATGGCCTGAACATTACATATACATGCGAGTTAAAATATATTGACTATACATATAACATTTAAAATATTTTGATTATGTAAAAGAACAGCCATAAGGATGACTATATATACATTGTTGCCTTTTTTGCATCCTTGCAACATTTGAATATGAATAGACAATTCCAGTGTGTATTTTGAGAATATATATGTTACTTCAACAATATATCTATAGGCAGTACTCTAGTTATTAATAGAATGTCAGACCCACTATTACATATTTCCCTTAATTCACAGTTCAAAACTTTTGTTCACTTAAATCTCAGTCACTCCCAAATAAACTCCAATCTTCTATCTACTGAGTCTGAATAACTTTTTTTTTGTCCCTGTGCATGCCTAATAATTTAGCAAACTGCTGTACTGAAGCTCTTCTTTTCATTACTTAACAAGGTCTTCTTTCTCTAATTTAAAGATCTCATTTGCAGCACATTGAAAGCATCCACCAAAATGGTTCAAAAGCTACAATTAATTTTTAAACACATTTTAAACATACATAGTACCATAAAAATGTTTTAAAAAACCACAAAAGGAACTTTCAAAACCAACCATAACCCAAAAAGTAAATAAAAACAACAAAACCCCTCCAAAAACCAACTAAATCATTCCCATGTTGCAGTTTGTCTTTTCTGTATCATTTGCTAACACCTGATAATCACTTTCTACATGGAGGACTTCTTCCTATTTCAGTCTGTAGTCTCATCACCTCCCTCTGCCTTCTCTTCAGTGTGCTCCTGTACAGTTTATTCCTATTCCACTTTATCACATCCGTTTTCCCCCCTGCTTTTCCCCCCTGAGCTCTCCGATTAACATTTCTTTTGTTTACCACTATTTGCATAACCAATGCAATACACTCCTTTTCCTTCCTTGTCAGCCATCAGGCTGCAAGGGTTGTAAATCCCAACAAGTGAGACCAATGCCAAATGCTTCAGCTTCAAAATTAAAATACATCCCAAATTGCACATGTTTAAAGAAAAAGTTTAAAGGAACCAAAGGTATGAATAGAAGAGAGATCCACAATGTTGCAGATCCTATCTGCATACTGAACAGTATTATTAGGATCATATTAGGATGTCTTCTATTGTAAAGCATCCCAACAATTTTTATCACTTCTAGTGACAAATATTCCCATATCTAGTAATGGTTATTGCTAATATCTTGCTTATTCGCTCTCTTTCTTATTTTACAATTGCCTTTTTTCACTACTTTGTACAACTTTTCAATATTTACTCATTCCATATGTGAAATATTTGCAAACACATGAGTTTAGCTAAACTATATGGTATTAAAGATTATTTTATAGAAATAAACCTCACATTGCTCTAATTTATCAAGAAAATTATGAAAGATTTTCCATTGAGACGGCATTCTTTAATTAAACCCAGCATGTTCAGCTATAGTCAGAACTGTGCTGGGAACCACAGCACTAGGGCAGACCAGGCTTTTTCTCTTTCCCCTCTGCACAATGTAACCCCTCAATTCCTCCACACAGCTACTTGTTATACCGATCAGTGTTACATCTCTCAAACTGATGTTTGCCATAATCTTCCTGCTTCTCCTGCAATGAACCTGAGAGATCAAGAATAATGAACTAGGTTTAATATGCTTGCCCAAAGATTTCCCAATTCCCTCTCTCTACAAAAGGTTATTTTCTAGCTGCATTTACATGTTTCTAATTTATTTCTTTCACATAAAACTTCAGGTTTCAGCAAAAAATTTTCTAATGCTTTCAGAAAAAAACATTTAAAATATAACATGGCTGGTTTTCTATTTAACAAACATCCAAACAGGTAACTCTAAAGTATGCAAATCCTAAACTAATGCAGCTTAAGTTTCTATGTGATAATTCTTACTCTATCATATGGACAATGTCTTAACTATAAGCAGTGACTCAAGAGGATAAGTTAACAAAGCACTCACTGCTAGTTGCTGTGCAGCACAGCGATAAAAAACGATTATTATGGGGTTTTTAATTTACAAAAAGGGGAGGGAGAATGGAAGAGTGACAGAAAGTCTTCCAGTAACACACTGGAATACTGTCCATAGTATGAAGGTCCATGTTTTGTCAGGAATTGGAAAACTGAGGAACATGAAAGAATTACCTGTCAGAAGTTAGACCAAAGGCTGAAGAAAACTACTCAAAGAGATAAAATCTCCAGCTCATTACAAAAAATTGGGCTAGTACTTTGAAAAGAAAGTATATTCAAGCTAGGAAAGAAATGCACAACCAGAGGCTGGAAGGTGACGTGGATCCACTAGAAATCTGGATTTTGGGAAAGTGTAGCTTTCTCATCAGAACAAGGTAACAATGGACAGTGCAGATTTTTTCCAATGCGCTCCCCCTCACAAACAAGAGCATTCAGCAGATGAGACCTTAGTGACAGTTTAATTTTAAATGGCCTTTTGTTGGGTAGAGCTGGCATCTTGATTGAGAAAAAGAATTCCTGATGCTGTTTCTAAGAGTTGAGCAGGTTTAAAGAGTATCCCATTTAAAGACCCCTAATTCCATTTCTCATTCACTATAAAGTTACTATTATAGACAAAAAAGTCATAAATTCCACCATACTTAAGAATTAAAGTAAAGAAGACTGTGGGCTGAAAAACAGTATTAGTATTTCAATAAAATAAACTAGATGATGTGGCATAATAAATCACATTTTACAGTGCAATTTTAGCAACAGATAGCAATCTAATATCCTTAAAAGCCCCATGAAACTCAAATGCAACAGTAGGTATTCTGTAACTACAATGCATAAATCTGAAGCCTTAGGTTATTTACCAATCCTCAAAATCTAAACATCACTG
The DNA here is from genome assembly GCF_963662255.1 of Cinclus cinclus. Taxonomy (NCBI): domain Eukaryota; kingdom Metazoa; phylum Chordata; class Aves; order Passeriformes; family Cinclidae; genus Cinclus; species Cinclus cinclus. The sequence continues at coordinate 69,001,954 of NC_085046.1, forward strand.
GAGTTCAATGTGTCAGGCTTTTAGATTATCTACAGTACTAACTGATGATCCAAAACAGAGGATTATGAAGCAGGATGCAATGTGCACTAACAACTCTGTGCACCAAACAAAATACCAGCAGCTAATAGATGTATGTGTTTTTAAATCTTTCTCTGCCCTGCAAATCATTAAACTTTCCTGGTATTCAGAAAGACACGTATAGAGAAAACCACTAAAAATGCGGATTAAAGGCATTTGGTACTCACTTGTCTATCTCAATACCAAGTGGATTAGCTGGACGTAAGGACAAGGGGGGAATCCCTTTGTTCCTGTCAGTGCGCATGTCATAATAGTTCATTTCATCCACCCAGACAGCAGACTGATCCAAGATACCTTGGGAAAACAAAGCACAGATCCTTAAAATAACAAGGGCACTCCAGCACCATCAACTTCTAACATACTGAATTAATTTGAAAAATCCTGATAAATATAAAATGCATGCCTAGGTAATATATTGAAAGATACATGGCAAAACAACCTGGATGCAATTATGCTAAATTATTTTATTATAGCTGCTGAAAGGGTATTCATGGCTGTGCATCAAACATTACCCTCTTGCAGAATGCAGTTTCACATACATTAGGAGAATTATCCTGACCACAAAGTATTAGTATTTTCATTCCTGCAAGTATTTTGGTATCTGTCCAAACTTTGTTATCTGCTGCTTTCAAAAGACCAATTAATTGAAAGTCTTCTCATTTGCATATTTTGGGAAGATTCCTTTTCTGTCCCATTTGCTATCCAAAAGATAACTGAACTTTGGCTACATGCCAAGATAAATGACTTCAAGGACACAGAACTCACTTTATTTCCAATGCCTTAGCACAGACAATGCATGAAGGTGAGACATAACATGCACTGGAATCTCAGCTGAAAATGGAGCCAGCCATATGCTTAGCCTTGCCTTCCTTTAACACACCCATCAGATACTCAACACCAGAAATTACTCCAACCCCACACTTCCCCATATTTTCAAATATGAATTCTCCTCTCTCATCACCAAAAGCTCCACTATACAACATTTGCACTTACACAGTTCACCTTTCTGTTATTAAGATATTAGTGCAGCTTGGGAGAAAGTGCATGTTACTTAACTACCTCTGAAGGGCTGAGAATAAAAGCCTAAAACAGTTCTTGTGGGAACACTTGTGTTAGGAAAGATAACTATCCAGCTTCATCAGTGAGGGGTTCTGAGAGAAACATTTTCAATCCACAGGGTATTTAGACTGGATTCTAGGTTAAGCAGAGGTCCTAGACTGCCTGGCAAAATAATTTCAACGGTTAAGCATCTCGTGAGAAATACTTAAGACTTTGTCTTGCAGGATGGTTTGAATTACAAATAAGAAATGGCACTGGGGACTCAACTTTCTTTTAATGACTAACTGTCAGCTCAGGATTTAGGTGTAAAACTCATGAGTTGGCCCAGATTTTGTATTTATCTAGTACACTTAAGAGTAATTACTGCATCTGTTATTAAGTTTTTTAAAATTTCAGAAGTTTAGAGCTATTCCATAAAGAAAAATAAAAGGCTACTTTTCATTCATCACGGAGGATTTCATCAAGATACTGAGAAAGGAATAACCCTGAGTTCCTCTCTCTCCCTATACATATGGGCATTTTATTGATATATTCTGCATTTTCTAAGCAACTGAAAATTGTCCTGAGGTGGATCCATTTCAAACATACATTTTATACAAAGAGGCATTTTGTCATATATTTGCTTAGCAAAGAAAATGGATGTGGATTTGAACAAGAATTATACCTATTTTTTCATGTTTAAGCAGTTTGAAGGAAACAGTTGAAGTTCCTTTGCCACCAGACTTCGTAGTAACAATAATGTCTCCCTTGTCATTTTTAGCCTTTCCAACTCGACATACAATTTTACTGGCAGACATCCATTCTGCAGTGAGGAGACAATTGTGCCCACAGATTGTTAAACCTGGAAAAAGAAGAAGAAAAAAAGAGAAATATACTACTGTGAATAGAAGTATCTTTTGAAATTCTGCAATGCAAATTCATTTACAATGCTACACGTGTTTTACATAAATATATAACCCTTAACCAGTCCCCTACAGTCAATAACAGCCAAGGAGTCACAAATATATTTTCAGATGTTTCCTTGGTGACTTCAGGTATTTTGTCCCAGCAACAATTCATGAGACACCAACAGTGCTGTTTGAAACTTATCTCTTCCACCACTTTTGGGCTACTGTGACTTTTCCTTCATGTAGTACAATAGATTTTCTGCAAGATACTGGAGAACTGCTGTTCAGTATTGTATTTCTATGAAACTCCCTTTAAAAGCTGCATGCGGCAAATCTTTCACAAGTTCATTCTATATGACTTTTCAAAGAAAAAAAAATTAATATTTAATATTTTTATCTGTAAATATTTACAACTATCAATGTCTCTTCAACTTTATTTGTTTAGCAGTACTTTTGTGGACATAGAAACTTGTTTAGGCTGAAGTGTTATTAATTGACAAATATTCCATCCCAGTCTCTTCTGTAAAAAATCCACGATGAAAGACTGATTCTGAGGAATAAACTGTCCTTGTTATACGAAAGAATAATAATCTCATGTTCATCTATTCCCTTTTCTATACTTGCTCACAAAGAAGGGTAACAAATATGAAATACAAGAAGGTATTTTCTCATAGGGAGAGGCTGACAAGCTTCAGTGTTCAAGAACACCTCATATGAATTAAGAGTCAAGGTGCAGCTTAATGTAAGGTCCAACACTTCCTGAGATATCACATCAAATTGACCTGATCAATCAAATCGATCACCAAGCAACTGATTGGTTCTGGTTAGATCAGGACTCTGGATACTGGAGTTGATTTGTAGCTGGAATTCTGCTGTGCTGGAAAACTGGCAAGAACCTAACTGCTCTAGTATCAATTGGAGAACAACTTCATTAGGTTCTTCTTAAATAACTAGAAACTTATCTAGAAACGTTTTGCTTCATGTCCAAAAGAACAAGGCTGTACTAGTGTGTTGGCTGTACTGAAGTATAAATTAGTCAGGCAGAGCAGTTCCTTCCCTGTTGGCTTGACTTTTGTTTTTAATTTCTAGAAAGCTCTGACCAATTTAGAAAATACTTAGAGACAGAAAAGGGTCAGCATATGTGGCTTAGTACCAAAGCTTCACACTTATTTTCTCTCACAATTTAAATCTCTGACATGACACAGCAGACAAATTTGGCAGTTTTCATGGCTGTCAGACATAAAAATGCATCACTCCCTGCCAAAAACCGTCTTGAAAATGAAATCCAAGAAATAAAAAAATGGAAAGGCACTGGATCTTATTACAACTGAAATTAATTTTACTTGAGAAAGGACAGTAGATTTGTTTCTTAAATATTCTTCATGAATAAAAGGGAGAGAGTGGGATGAAATAGGATATACACACAGAAAGACTTAAAATAAAAAAAAAAAATTTGCTTATTTACTCACAAAATTTTAACCACATCAAGTTTCAGTTTCATAGGGGAAAGAAAAAACCCATACACTAAGATGCATATTACATATATGCAATAATACAACCTTATGTTATATTACATTATTACATCTCTCACAGTTTTATGCTAGCATATTCTCTGAAGAAAAAATGATTGTGATAGGAACTAAGACTAACTGAAATACTTAGCTTAAACTATTCATAAAGATGTTTTCACCCCATAATTTCTGAATTCATGGCTAAACTGAGCAATCCTTTAAAAATCCAGAACTAAGTTATAGTAATTTAGTAGGCTAAAACATTTTGAACAACTGTTTGAAGACCCTTGTATCAATTACTGTCTACTCAGAAGTTCCAAAAGCTCTCAAGAGAACAAGATCACAAGGTTCAATACTTTTGAAATGGCAGGAAACGGCCTTTGCCTGTATCTTAAAAATGCAAAAGAAAGTTAAGTCTCTATCAACGCTTCATATACCACAAGAAACACAGCAATGGCACAACACAATTTCTAAAAGAAATAAAGGCATGTAGGGTGAGAAGTTCTGACAGCAGAGTTACCACATTTCTTTCTCCAGAAGTAGGAAACTCCCTTTTAAATAAAACTTCATTTGAATCCATTGCATAGTACAAAGATCTCTGAGACCATCATTCTCAGCTCCTGGCTTTAATGTGCCTTTCTATAAATAGGCATAAGTAATACTCTAATGGAGATGCTCTGATTTCAGTTAAGCTTATATATGGACAATTTTACAGTGTCTAAAATACACAGATAAAAATGTCTTAAAAGACAAGCTAAACCATGAAAACACAAATGTTACACGTATCTCTTGCATTTGACATTTTGTACCATGAGCTATAGAGTTACAAATAAAAAGTTCATTTTGTTTCAAAGATACCAATGGATTACTAGAAGGCTCTCTCTTAAATGAAAACAAAAGAATGTTCTTCTATTAAGTGACACTGTGTTTATAGATAGAAAAAAGTTTCTTGCTTTTCATTTTACACTAATGCATCTAAACTTTATAAAGAACTCACTCAAATTTGCTTAACGCTCATGCCTACAAAGCCTTACTTTTCCAAGTATTTCCACTCAAGTATCAGGGAATATTTCCATGCCTAACAGAACCATTAGAAGAAATCTTTACATATCTGGGGGCTTAGTCGCTTACTACAGAAAGCTGACAACCGAGCTAAGGAAAAAATAAGCCAATACATTATTTATTTTTACCTCAAAGCATAAAATTACTAGCAGCTCTGTGTTACAAATGTTACTCTGAAAGAAATATAAGAAGAAATACTAGCAGTTGGTCAGCTGTAACAACACCATAGAGTTCATGACATGCCTTCCTTCCAAGAACATAGCACTGATCATTTCTAAGAGGATCATACCAATGAACGAACGAGGCTATTGAAGTACACCAGTCACACAAATACACAGAAATATACTCACCCCTAACATCATCAGTTATTTGAGGATTCCTCAATATGGATTCTATAATGTACCACAACCTCACCTAGCAGCTCAGGAAAATACTACTTCCCCTTTTGAGAGACAGCAAGCTGAAGTGGAGCAGAAAACTCTAGTAGCTTATGCTTGGCCATAAAGCTCATTGTGGTGGCCATGAATGGAATTTGTGAACATTGGTTTACAACCATGAAGTGAAATATTTTTTCTAGCAAAGCCAAACAAAATTCCAATGGCCTTCAGAGGAGTCATGATTCCACAACAAATTAGATAAATTGTCTCTAACGTAACTACTGAAGTACACATATGCATAACTTACAAAAGAAATAAGGGAAATTCCAGTAGTTATAGTTAACTTGAATTTCCAGTAGATTTTACAGTCCTTCTCGAAAGGCTTACGAAAATGAAGTTGCTATAGGATATGAACCTCTAATGGCTAAATTGCTCAGCAACACAGAGCAACATAGGGTTACAATAAATGAAGTGTTTTGATAGAGGAAAGTTTCCACAGGGTATATGCCAGGATCACTTATGTTCAGTACATTTATAAATGACAAGACAAAAAGGTTATAAAGTTTGCTGATGATATTCATTTAATTCAGAGAGTGAAGAACATAAACCCCAGAAAAATGCAAGCCATAACTTATTAGACTGAGTGATGCACCATAATGTAGATATTATAACAAAACAGCAGAAATTCACTGAACAAAGACAAGATGCATGCAGGCAAAACCTTACATTCACAGACAGCAGGCTCAAACTGACTACTAATCCTCATGCATTTAACCATGGAACTATAGTAGGAAGACCAACAAAAACATTAAGTTTGAAAACAGAACTCTATGGCCGAAATACAAAACAAAAGTGAAAGTACAGTGTTATGCCACAGGGCATTCACATCCTGAACCCTGCACACAACCAAAATGTGTCACCCATGACTGGTAGTGAACCTATAAGAGATTTGCTGAAGAGCAAGAACAAAGGCCAAGGAGACATGCTGAAAATTTAAATAAGCCAAGACATTTCAGCCTGAAAAGGAAGCAACAGAGCAACAATTAGCATGGTCTGTGATCAGGAGAATCAGTGAAAAGATGTCCCCTCCTTCAGCAATTGTAATGAAATCACCATGCTAAAAATCCAAACAGCAATGAAAGGGGCTCTTCACATATCGTGTAGCTAAATCACTGAACCTGCCTTGTCCTCACTTCTACAGATACTCGTGGCATAGCAATCGCCTTTCTGAATACACTGAAAACACTTCTGACAGGAAAATGTCCATGTGGAAATTCTCAGTTCCTGAGAAAGTAACAAGGACCATCTCATTACATCTACCCTATTCTAGTACACTGCAAAAACCATTCACTCTTCATTTTCATGCTCAGAACAAGATGCTGAGTCAGATTAAGGGTTCATGTAAAAGGTACAGTCAGTCTGATTAATTACACATTGGGAAGCATCCCTGAATTTCTGGATTCAAGTGCATGTTTGTGTAAAGGGCACTCCTCATAACGTCCAACACAGGTTCTATCATGCAAAAAATTTATCTCTAATCATATCCAAAATGTTAACCTTCTGCAGTACCAAAAGGGCATTTTTTTAACTTACCCAGGAGGTCTGTAGGTCCAGTCCCCAAATTTTCTCCTCTAATTGTCACTTTTGTCCATGAGGCGCCTTCATTGGGAGAGATACCGGTTACAAGTGGGGGCTGCCGTGCTCGAGACATGATGACTGCTCAGTGAGCTCCTTTTATCTGTTCCAATCTGAACTCCTTTTATCTGTTCATCAAGAAGCAAGAAATTAAAATCCCACTAATTATATAAAAAATTATTAAAACCATTTCAACCTGTTCTTCTAAAATGGCAGCAAAATATAAATGTAAATATGGAACACCACTCCGAAAGTCTTTTTTGACACACAGTCATAAAACAATAAAGAAAAATGATACCTTTTTTGCACTTTTTAAAAAGTTAAATATAGCTTTCTGAAAGAAAGAAAAAGTATATTAAGAATTAAACCTTCTGAATACTTAATGAAGATGTATACACAGACTTCAAATGAGTCTATTCCAACCTCTATTTGAAAGTTAGTATTGTAGTCCTTAGAAAGTTCAGAACTGTTAATCCAAGGTAGGTAATAGACAATGACTACATATTTGAATAACTTCTCCATCAAAGTAAGACTTACTGACATAGACAACCCCATGTGAGGAAGCCCTCAGCACTTACTTGTATAAAGCACCAATGTCAACATGCACAGAGAATGACTTTCCAACACTACACTAGCAGAGATCATCAACAAAACAAACAATACCCCAACATAACAACAAAAATGTACATAAAATCATTCAAGAAGCATTTCTAGAAGAGCATTCCTTTGCCCCTGAAACTGAGTCAAGTCAGAACAGTTTAATTAGCTCTGTCATTAATAAGCTCTGTAGCTCAAACAAAAATATGCCACCCATGTAATGTTGTCAACATTTATTTTACTACACAACTGATCACAAATTCCTATTTTTTATTAGGAATTTCCTTTGAGTAGCTCTGCAGCTACAAACAGCTATAAGAAGATAAGCATATATAAATATATATATATATATATATATATATATATATATATATAATGAGTATAACCTGAATTTCAACACTTACTAAATACCATCACCATTCCAAAACCTCACTTACACACACACACACAACAGTGTAAACAATTTTGGAAATTCAGGTTGGTAAAATACATGTAGAATATAAGCCAAACTTCACAAGGCTCCTCCAAGCTATTGTTTTTTGAATCAAAATGTATTTTCGACTTTTATTTGGAAATGGTCAAGTCCATGAAACCCAGAAACTCTCTAAACCATCTCTAACAATAAATGGCAGTAAAACTGCAGCTTCCAAGTACCTGCAGTTAAGACATAGCAGAATGAAGACATACTTCTTTCAGCTGCTTCTGCATATACAAAATACTTTTATTGTACCAATATACTCTATGCTTCTACACAGCCTCCTCACATTTTTCAGTGGCAGTATCTAGATCTGACATGAGAATCAAAGGAGCTCCCACCGACAGGTTTCTTTCTTCACATTCCAAAGCTGCAACACACTGAAAATGAAGACGGAAATAGACAAGGCATGAAGGGGAGGAAGGATCTCATACCAAAAGTAATCAAATACTGCCCTTGGAACAGGATCTCCTGTCTCTGTGTATCCATACCATAGGTGCATAGCATGTCACCTATAACAAAACTCTGAATTCTGATCCAATTTCAGAGCCCACAGCCACACCTGAAGTCAGTATGGAATGCATCCTGAATATATTTTTGAAAACAAATTCATTAACACAGAAAAGGCATTTAGATACCCTGAACACAACAGAAGTAGTTGTATCTTCAGAGAACTTTCCAGACTGTACAGTGTGCAATTAATAAGAGATGTAAACTCATGTTGAACAAGCAAGAACATAAAAAGTTGCAGTATGTGAGCCATGTCCAGTGTGGGAAGGAAGGCTGCTAAGCGCCCATGGTAACACACACAATGCATATCTAGTTTGGCTTTATATCTTTACCTGGCAAACCCCATAATATTAATTGACATTAAAAACTACATGATGTGTTTAATAAAACATTTTTGCAAACAATCAACTGATGAAAAAGGAATTAAGTTATATAGTTATTAAGTTATATATGGGTGGTCTTAATATTCTTATAATTGTCTCCAGTAAAATACTGGAACATTTTACATTAACCCAACATGAGGCTGGAGAAGCAAGTAGTCAACAGATGCAGGCTATAAGGGTAGAACAGCTACAGCTCTTCTTTCTCTGAAGAAAAGAACCGTACTACCACATTAAAAAGAAATCAGCTGACAGTCATCTCCAGCTATGGAAGAGAAGGCTGTGCTCTGTGCTAATGCCCTATTCCTATTTCTTTTACTCAACTGGCTTCTCCTCCTCCTCCTCCCTCACACAGGGACAGTCCCTGACTCGCTTTAAGACTGAGGCCAGGTCCTCATCTTGAGGACCAAACTGTTTGAGCAGACAAACTGTTTCTGATACTATCCTCTTCCCTCTGATCATTTTCCTAACAATGTTCCCTCTGACGTTTTACCCGTAAGTTCAAGCAGGGAGGGAGAAGGATGTTACTATTTCATCCTCCTTTCAAATCCAGACACCTTGGTAATTCCTCTTACCTCACATTCCCTACTCCAAGCCTTCTTGTCCAGGTACATCATGTGCACAACTATTGATCCACTTACTTGCCACTGGTGAAAATTATAGACCTCATCTTCTGTCAACAACCCTAACCCTAGAGTCAAATGCTTTGCCAGCTTTCCTCTCATCTCTGCTGCATTCAAAACTACACCACCACCCAACAAAACAGTGGGCTGCACAACAGAAATACGATGCTAGAGAAGAATCAGGTCTCTAATTTTGCCAAGAGGGAGGAGAACAAACTGCAGCTATTCCTCACAATCCTATCCATGTAGCCTTTGCAGCTTTTCTCACAGATCCTCAGCAGAGCCCAAGGATACACAACAGCTGTAAAGGAACAGTGGTGTTATGTCCTCCCATGCACATAACCACCTTCTGCAGGAAGCAACAAGTGTCTAGATACCAATTAGTAGTCACTATAAACCATCTCCTTTATTTTGGAGCAATTTTTTTGTAAATATTTATGTGGAATATTAATCAGTAATGGCAAAGTAAAAAAGGCATTTTCAGGAACAGCAGAGAGTAATATGGAGAGGAAAAAACCTTGAGAAACACAAGTAAAATAGTAGTACTGTGGTGTTATTTGTGTGGTATTGTTTGGTTGACCCACTCCCAAATGTTGTAATTCCCTTGCATTGCAAATATTGCTGCTTTCAAAATAGCCCAGCACACAGGTAGTTGGCTTGTTTCAATACCAAACCTCAAAAGTAATATTACAGCATCTTTTTCTGGATTTCAGAAATCAGCACTAGATCCCCCTTCATGATGGGCTAAATAAATGTAATAAAAATGCTGAGCCTCCTGAGATCTAGTATTCCTTCTAAAGCACTTCCATACTTACTGCAGAATTGCTTTAAAATACCTCACTGGAATGAGAATACCACAGTAAATCTCAACACATTTCAAAGCAGTACAGCACTGAGATGCTCTATTATTATTATTATTTTTAAACAGCAATTGCTTTCATTTATTTCAAAGAGAACTCTTTGTAATATGTCATTATTATAAATATCAAGCAAATGCTTGGGAACCTTCAATTAATTTATAATATTTCCTCTTCTTCTTAGGACAGGTGTCAATAGCTGACATGACTGAGGTGCTTACTGGGAAGCCTAGCCACTATATTGTTGTGGCAAGTTCCTAAATTTCTTTTAAAAATATTTAAGGGAAATCTAACAAAAAATTACATTTTCATTTCACAAAACACGACAACCACCTAATTCCGAGCTTTTGTTGCAATTCTGTATGTTTCCCTAAAGATAAAATCTATTCTTCACAAAGTATGTATTACACATATAATAGTAGTTTTTTTTTAAATGGCCCTCTTCCTGAAAGACTGATTCTCATACAGCCAGGGAAAGATTGCAGCAAGACAAGATCTATACCAGATCTTTCCTCTCGGGAGCCAGGCTCACAGAAGAGGTTTCAACAAAACTGTTTTTTACAATGGACAATCTTCTACATTAGCAGAGTTCTTTCTCCCTCTTTATTTCTCTCCACCTTCTTTTTTTTAAACTTAATTTCCTCACTGTATCTCCCCAACAATTTAATGTGGATATCTGGTTGACTGCTCCCTCAATCTTGCCCATACTATTCTATTATTCTGTCATAATTCTTGTCATAAAAGCACAAGGAGTTAGAAAGACTGCAAAGACCACCTACTACAAAGTCCTCTTGAAAAATGCCTTCCATAAACAACATCTTTGTCTTTACACCAGTTTCTCAAATAAACTCTTCTCTCACAAAGGTTTGGTTAAAAATAGAAAAATCCAGATAATTCTGAGCACTGAAAGTCTGCTAAAGAGAGGACATCTTCCATCTTTATCCTAAGAAAACCCACTTTAAACAAAAATAACAAAGCAATGAAATATCGCCCAGTATAAGGGAAAGCACAAGTCTATTTGTTTTTGGTATTTTGTTTGTTTTTGGGTTTTTTTCTTTTAGTTTTGTAAGCCTTCAGTTTAAAGTTGGTTTGAAATGGGAGTTCTTAACATCAGTTTCCCCGTTCAACTTTCAGTGGCAAACAGAAGAGAAACCCAAAGTAAAATGGCAATAGCTATCATACCTGTTCTCTAAAGCAAAGTTCTACTTTCTACATTTTACTACACTCTGGAAGTACCACCAAATATGAAATACATGAATAACCAAAGTTCAGGATTGAAGGATATTAAATTGGCTGGTAATTTCAAATCCCAAAGGGAAACTACAAACATCTTGAAGGGCTGGAACTTTGGAAAATGAGCAATAATATGCTGCCACCTTACAAATTTCACCAGTGGGAAAAAGTAGAAGTGTTTTAAAACAGAGTTTCTGACTTCTGAAACAAAATAGCAAGATGGTTTCAGTGACTGAAAATTCAGTTTAATTAAAGTTTTCAGTGACACTTTGACACAGACATGGAACTTAAAAGATTCTCTTGGAGGAAGAGAGACTGAAGGTCAATGCAAGTGCCATGGTCATCCAGCAAAAGGAATCAAAGCTCTCAAGAAGGGAGGGAAGAAAAACCCGATTTGTCATCACTGAGAAAGTCTAAGTTACAAGCAAGCATTTAAACCTTCAGGTATCAGGTATTTATTTGTTCTTAATCACATATATGTGACAGAATGCAATTTATAAAATGTTGAGGCAGGAATAACAAAGCATCACCCACGTGCAAATCACAATATGCCTCAGATGTTGTTTACTTGAAGAAACAAAACCACAAGAAAACCAACCTGAAAACAACAGGTGAGCTACTCTAATATCACAGCATGAAATGACTCCCAAATGAAAAGATTTATGATGTGCCTTTTCAAACGAGCAATAAATACTCAGATTCCAGAATGTAGGTGATAGTCTTTTAACCTTAAACTACATAAACTTGTGCTTCTAGTACATAAATCTAATAATCCGTTTTCACTAGAAAACCCATAGAGTCTACTGACTACAACACACTGTGACAAAGTCAGTGAAGGGACACAGCAAACGACCCCAAGAAGAACGACAAAGCAAAATGTTTCCGAGATGTTTGTATTCAAAACCATTACAAAATGATGAAAAACACTGTTACAACCTTTTCTGTGCTTTATCTTCCTAACAATATAAATTCAGACAGACAATCTACATAAACCAAGAATTAAAAGCATCCAAGAAGCAGCACTGTGAAAATAACTGACATTTATTAACCCCTCTGGAGATCTTCAGTGCCCTAGAATTGTCACAGCCTTCAACACCGCATTAATAATATAAAGTCCATTCCTGCAAGCCTGCCAGAAAAGACTGGGAAGTGAATAAGCTAAACAATGCTGAAATTCCAAGTGATATTAAGAATCTATGCATGTTTATTTAAATAATAAAAGAAGACTTGTCAATTTAAACAAGAAGCACTCACGAATCTTACATTTAGGGGAAAGAAACTCTTCATAACACCACTAAGCTACTTATAATGAAAAGATGAACAAACATAAAAAAGTGGGTAATTTCACTGTCACAGAGAAAAACAAAGCCTCATTTGTCTTGCCCTGTCATATCCGGCGTGTTGATTCAAGCCAATATTAACACTGACAAACATGCTAAGTTGCATGCCAAAAATCAGTTCCAATTTGGGACGACGTGCAAGTTTTGTGACAGAGAGAGCAACCGACAAAAAACCGAAGAGACTCAGAGCATTAAATGACATAATATGATACCCTATGTTTTTTCAAAAGGCTCCTGAATATTCTAATCAGCCACAAAGGGCACGCTAGATATTTTAGTTTTAGGGCGGACGGGGAACGAGCGCAGCAGTCTTGCTTTCACAACAGCCCGTCCTCTTCGCAAACCCCCTTCAGCATCCCAGAGGTCCCGCTTTCCTTAACCCAGCAAGGTACATCTTCACGGCGATGCATCTCGACGGAGCGAAAGCAAAATAATCACGGCACTCAGCGATGCCATTAACATTTCAGAGTCACAAGGGATTAAAAGGCTTGGAGCCGGGGCAGATGCTGGGAGAGCCCTCGGCAGAGGAGTTCACCGCCCGCCGCAGCCCGGGCTGCAGCTGCGAGGGATTGACACCGCTGACGGTGGAACCCGGCTCGGGAGAAACTCCGGGCACAGTTCCGGCATCCGAAATAAATTAAAGTAAACAGTGTTGCTCTCTCTCATCCACCCTGTTAGCAGCCTCTCGGTTGAGCTGGAGACCACACACCCAGACCACACAGCACCAGCTGAACTCACTCGCACGCAACATCTAGAAGCTGTCACTCCGCTGAGGTATGAGCAGGAAAGAGGGGGCCGGAGTGCCAGAGCGGGGTGTGTGTGTGTGTGTTTAGAAAAGCTGCTTGCTCTCTCCTCCTATCATTACAGCTGGTTATGTTTTGTGTGGTTGGCAAGGAGGGAAAGAAGGAAGGGATAAGAAAAAAAGACCTATAAAGCTCACTAAGAAAACATACTGGCCTTGGCCTTTTGTAGTAATGATTTGCACTCCTCCTGCACTAGTTTAGTAGCTGATGAAGGGCTAACAAAGCATCCATTTAACATCAATTAACCTTCTATCTATCACATGTCCAAAAAAAAAAAAATTAACTAGGTTCGTTTAAATCCATTTCCTTGTACATTTTAAATGACAGCATCCTGTCAGTTACAATGTAAAAAAATACCTATATATTGATCTATTTTTACATCAGGAGTTCTGAGATGTTATTTATTTGGAGAGGAGAGAGATATTCCCCGCAGAGAACAATCTACCACACAGATGACATGATGACATCAAAACGCTGAATTTTCTCCAAAAACATTGCATTGTAAAATGAAGTTTTGTTCATTAGCATCATCTATCAAAACAACCTGAAGGAAGTTAATGAGCCAACATATAACACCGAGTTTGTAACTCATCAGCAGCAAGAAGTAAAAATAGCAAAACACTAAAAATAGATTAAAGCCAACAATAGTCTGTAATACAGATGAACAGAGACTTTTAAAATGGGGGGGGGGGGAGTTCTTTGTTTCTTTTAGCTCATAAATAATTTCATCTGCCAATTATGTCACCTGTTCAAACAAAGAAAGCAGAATAAAATGCTTGAAGACTCATACAATTTATCTCAGTGAGTCTACTTTAAAAAAAATATTTCCTTCCCTCCGTTCTGCTTCCATGAACACACATATCTCCCCCATCAAGCTCACCAGCGCACAAATTTAATACATACACATTTGGACAACCAAGAACCACAGCCACATTTTCACCTCAGTTCAAAATCTTTTTACCTAAGTGACAATGACAATCTCCAAGTGCCACTATTAAACAAAACCATCAAAACTACAATAACCCAAATGTCAGTAACAACGTTATACACTTGGATGCATATATTTGTGTTTGTGAAAACCTTGAGAAAAAAATTCAAAAAAATATTTCACCTTGCCAAATACATTTTAAAAAAGGTTAGTTTCAAAGTTCTGTAACTTCCCACTGAAAAAATAATTTATCCCCCCAGTTTATTAATTAGGTCAACATGCTGGTTTATACCAGTTCTTGAATGAACACTTTTGCTGATCTATTTAATGTAACAGCACCTATTCATTACTAAGACTCAAGTCAAACCAATTTAATTTTTCTAAATGTCTATTTTGGTCATACTGGCTTGCTGAGAAAAGGGCAAAAGCGTAGAAGAAAATATAATTAAAGAAAGTTCGAGCACAGATGTTTTTCCCCAAAACTTCTGCTACTTTCCTTATAAACGACATTGCAACTCCCCAGAAATTAATTAATCTACTTGTTAAAAGCTTCTGTATTTACTATGTGACACATCACTATAATCTAGCAACATTGTAAAAAGTCCTAAACATCTATATATAAACATATATATAAAAAGTCAACTCAGCTTTATACAAAACAGTATCACAGATGGCCATAAATCTCCCACTAATTTCTAAATTCTCACAAAGCATATCTTCCTACATCTGCTTCTACCTCCAACATTCCGCAGTGTTTGCTTCATCCAGAAGTCATTATCCTACTCTCCTCCAGCTAAGCAATTCATCCCTCTTTTGTTCTAAAGTTATGATTATTTTTTTGTACATAATTTAATTAATAGGAAAATGGTAAAAAATCTTAATACTGCATTATCCCTTCATCTTATGTTATTCACAGGGAGAAACTGAAAAACAATACTTCAAGCATCAAAATATTTCAAATACACTTATTTGAATGCAAATGCATTCAGAAAGATTCAGAAGTTCAGAAAAATAAACTAAATGAATCCCAAAGGGATAATGTTTTTTTCTAGAGAAAAGAAACAAGACACCACAGATTTTTTTTTCCTAAGCCCTGTTACTACACACAATATTCTTTATAAAAACACCATATAACCACTGTAATTACGCAGTTCACATGGTTGAAGTTTTAACTTGGCTGCTTGTAGGTAGGACTGCAACACTAACACTTACTGTGTGACTATTTTGGCAATTCCTTTTGTTTAAAAAATACTTACAAGATGAGACATACACTTGTGTTACTGACATTCTTGTATTTTTCATGTTCTCTCCCCAACGCCTCCTCTTTCTGGCCTTCGCTCATGGAAGTTCTCGAGCCATATATGCTACAGCATTTTCCTCAATACACATGGTCCAACACACACTCAAATACTTCCCTGTAATACCTGAGTGCACAGGTATTTTTCCAACAAAAGCCTGTCTTTGCCTTACAAGTCTTCATTTCCACTCATCCGCCTGAAACTCTTGTATGGAGTGATCATGCTTATAGAGTAGTGAGGTTGTCTTGTGAGAAACACAATCTCCCCTGCTTTCTCTGCTAAGGAAACTTGAGAACAACTCATCTGCTATATACATAGCTTGCTAATGTTTTGCCAAAAATCTAGTGTCTAGTTTTCCAGCAAGAAGCAAGGTACACTTGTTAAAACCACTCTGAGATTTGAAATGTCACAAGACTCACAGAATTCTTAAACAGAAAATTGAAAGTAATTGCTTTTTAAATGGAAATATTTTATGAGTATCTCAGAAAAAAAAGAAAGTTTAGTTTGCCCTTAACACAAAAGGGACTATTAAAAAAAAAAAACAAAAACAACAAAAAAATCAACTTTACTTAGCCTTAAATCTTTAACTAATGCAGGCTTTTTAATGAACTTCCAAATACGGGGTACATTGCTTTTAGGTTATCAACAGTGTCTAAGGGAAAAAAAAAACAACCATACAATCCCAAGTCTAAATATACCTAAAAATCCTTGATTTGTACTGTAATCTGATCCACAGACACTTTTACAC
Organism: Cinclus cinclus; assembly: GCF_963662255.1. Lineage (NCBI taxonomy): Eukaryota > Metazoa > Chordata > Aves > Passeriformes > Cinclidae > Cinclus > Cinclus cinclus. The sequence goes on from NC_085046.1 coordinate 69,018,355, forward strand.
TGCCAGAGAGCCCACTGGTTTCTGCACAATATAGTCTAAGCTCTGCCTTTGCCTCTGCCTAAAACTGAAAATCTGGGAATCTGCAGTTCCGTTAAGGTCAAGGGAAAACCAGACCCATTAAGAACCTGGTGTCTCAGAAACTTTGTTTTCCTTAAAAACAAAGCAAACAAAATTAGAAAGGAAACATGGGCTTTCACACTCATCAACAGGCATAATCTCAGTATTTTCTAATGAAAATGCTGAATATACTTCCTGCAGATTAATAATGCGGTAGTCAAGAAAAGGCTACACAGACCAAATTCTTTTTGGAGAAAAAGCACTAAATACTTCCAAAATAATATAAAAAGTACAATTACAAAGAATTTCTCCAGAGGAGTGAGGCGTATGATCTGGTGTTGTTTAAAATACTAAATACGTATCTTACCTTTCCCTATGCAAAGCCTGTAACATGGGAATTATACAATTAATAACTATAATAACTACATTAATAACTATTTCAGGTATTTCTGTAATTAACTGGTTTCTAGGGAAGTTGCTTCACGGGGGTTTTGAGGGTCTTTTTTACAAAAAAGTGATTTTTTTCTCCCTGCTGCCTTTCCCTTCTCCTTATAACTTTTGACACTGGGAGAATAATCTATATACTTTTGAACTGAAATGCTGATTGAAATTCCTTTAAATAATTTTCAGGGTAAAGCACAAAAATTTTTACCAGCCAGATTTTTGAACTCATACTTCAAGCTGTAAACACAGACCTCTGCTTTCATGTTCAGCAGAAAAGATGAAACATGAATCTGACGTGACTGCACTGTGCATGTGCTGTTTCATCATCCCTCATCCTCCAAGCACCTTTACAAACAAGATTCCCTCCATTACCAAACACCGTATTTCTCCCCTGGGAAAAGTAATTTGAAAGACAATGTTGCACAGCCCAGATTTACAGAATGTAGGTGGTCTAAGACAGAAGGTCAAAGTTAAGCTGAAGAGCTAACATCTGACTTCTGCTAAAAGATACCAATTCAGCTGTTTTCAGATTTTGAACCTTCAGCTGGCTTCAAGTAAAGCAGTAGGTTCCACCCTGTCTGAAAAACTCGCATAGGAAATAAATTCACTGTAACATCTACAGTCTTCTAAGTACTATTCTGCAGTCCATGACTGTGAAATGAAGGACATCTGACTTCTCCTGCAGAACGTTTTCTTTGCCTGTTAGCATAAACAGTGACCCACAGGCATTCAAAATACATGCAGGTAGTGTCTGTATGTGCTTCACAAGCTTTTTTCCTGGTGTACAAAACTCTAATAGCACATTATTTAATGGATATTTTCCATAGTTGTCAGAATCTGTGTTTTAAGAACACCTTTTATATTCGGTCTTCTGTCAACATCCTATCAAGATAAATATTTTTTTTTTCATTCTTGGTTGCTTTTATTTTTTTTTTAAGTGAAGTCAGAAAGCTGAGAAACACAGAATAAACAGAACTAAAGTAACTCAAAACTGATGTTAAATTTCAAGAACAGTGATGAAGACTTACTGAATTTACAGCTAAACATACCACTGCATTGAAAGAAATTGATTAAGTTTGGTTTAACATAACATATCTGAAAGTTTTGATTAATAAAAGAGGTCAGTGGCCTCTGCCTTTCTAGTCAAACTACTTATTTTGCTTTAGTCCAGCTTCTCCAGGAAGAGTAGCATAACAAAGAATGGACTGTATCAGTGGATACAGTTTCTTTCTAGCAGGACCTCAGGAAAACAGTTGGTGAATTAGGTAGGTTTTAATGTCTTTACTATCTGGTTTTGCCTCAAATGCTCTCAACAGCCAGAACAAAACCCTTGCTCACTCTCACAAGAAATCCTACAATTTTAGAAGAAGAAAAATAAAAACAATCTTTAAAAAATTTTTAAAAATTTAAAACAATCTTTAAAAACAATCTTTTTTAATGTTCATGACTTAGACCTTCACTATTTTTTTCTTTTTTAATTCATTTGGAATTTCAGTAACCTAGACTGCTACTTAGCTCTAAAATATGAAGAAGCAATAAGAGCATTAAAAGAAAACCCCAACTATCAAGTCTGTAAAAACATTTTCATTTATTGAATGAAGACCAGAAAAATACAAGACAACTTTATATTTTTTTTTAAAGCCAGGATAAGTTGGATGGATAACAATTTTTAACTAAATTGCTTCATCTCTGACACAATCTAAAATATGTTTTCCATAAAGAAAACTGCCCTTTCCATTACAACTTAAAATAATTTTCACTGAGATAAGTCCAACCCGTATAATGAAAATAACCGCATCTGTTTTAAATGGTGTTTCAGACAACAGAAATTCCAGCTAAGTAAAAACACTGTTGTCCAAGGAGTGGTCATAAACCACAAGACCTGTAAACTAAGCTATCCACACGTAAGAAATCAGCAACAAGACATGCCTCTTGCTCCTTCTTGCTGGGTCAGTACAAGCTGTGATAAGATAAAAATAGGGAAGTAAGAATTGTAGAGCATTTCTTCTTCAGGTGAGCAAAATGTAAAGGAAGAAATGCCGTGAGTTTATTTACAGTCTTTAACTGTTCTGATAACTTTATCATAAGCAAAACCAAGCTATCAAAAGCAAAAACAAAAAAGAAGTTTATAGCAATGAAATGCAGAGAAATCACTAAAGGAGAAAGGAGACGGTTCGATTCTTTTAAGAACAATCAGAAAGCCTGGAAAATTAAAGTAAGATTATGTTTTTAACTACATTTAAAATAATGGATTTTTGGAGTTTAGATTTAATCTGATGTCCTGACAGAACTAAAATGGCTTAATATTTTACTGGCTTTTGATTCACAGCTTTTGAGTCTATGGCTAGAAGCCATTAACCTCAACGAACGAGGAAATTGCAGAAGGAAGACTAGTTTAAAAAACAGTAAAACTGGACAGAATGGGAAACTACCTTTTGGAAAGAAGATCATCCCAAATTTCAGACATCTATGCCTTGCTAAGAGACCACTTCCAGGTTCCTAATTAGGATATTGAAGAGGCAAGGAGGAAAGATGTTTGGTCACCCAGCTCGTGGACACTTCTGGACTGCAAGGCAGTCCAAGTGAGGCAGAAATGCAGAATTGTGTAGGAAGTAAAAAAAATAAAAAACCCAAAGTCTCAGGGAAGTGTAGTATCTACAGACAGACATGAATGAAATCCACCATATCTCAACCAATATGTTAAATCAATTTCTTCCACATTCCTTACCCTGTAATTTTCCTACTGCACTTGCCTAGGTATGCAGTCATTTTGGGGAGCTGTAGCTGAAACTTGATGGCACTAAGTGTGAAGTTATAAGAAAAAAAACAACAACAACAACAAAAAACCCCCCACTCAACAAAAGTCAGTCCTGAAAGTAACCAGCTTTGACTCACATCTCTACCCTGCTTATTTCCTCTATCCCCCACCCAGCACACCTACACTTCACTGAGCCGAACGACTGCATCATTTCACATGGGTCGGACTGGATGATGACAGAAGTCTTTTCCGACCCAATTCTGGGACTCTGGGGCTCCGCACAGCTCTGGCCCAGGCCGTGCAGCCCAGCGGGAGCCGGCGCTCCCCCAGCCCGCTGTCAGACGTGAGACACAGGCAAAGGCCAAGGAGCTGCTGCTGCTCCTGCCGGGCCCGGCCTCGCAGGGACGGCGCCACCAGCGCTGGGAAGGGCTCCCGGGCCCGGGCCCGACCTCTCACGGCAGCGTCACCCAGCAGGACACCGTGTGCGGCCGGGGAAGCCGCAGGTGGCAGGAACCCCCCGCCCGGCCGGCAGTGCCCGTCTCCCGGCAGGGGCTGGGGAGGAGGAAGAGCCGCTGCAGCCGGGAAGTGACCGCGGGGGGGGGGGGGGGGAGACGGCCGGAGCCCAGCGACGCCCCCTGAGCCCCGAGAGCCATCGCCGACAGCGCCGTCCCCACGGGGCCGGGGCGGGGACGCGACGCCCGACCCCGCCCGGGGAGCGGAAGGCGGGGGGAGGCTGAAGGGAGGGGGACGGCCTGCGCCCCGGGGAGGCGGGAGGGGGGGGGGGGGGGGGAAGCGGGGAAGGGCCGGAGCTGTCCCGCAGCGCCCCACGGGGGCCGGGGCGGGGGCCGGGTCCGGGGCCGGTCACTCACCGCCCGCCGCCGCTCGCATCCGGCACCTGCGGCCGCCCCGCTCCCGGCAGCGCCCCGCGCCCGCCGCCCGCAGGCACCGCCAGCCGCCGCCCGAGCACATCGAGGGAGCGCCGAGCCACGGCCCCGGGCCCGAGCCACGCCCCACTGGAGCCACGCCCCCCGCGGGCCACGCCCCTTCCGCGCCGCGCTGGTTCCCCCTCGGCCGGCCCTGAGCGGGGAGGCCGCTGAGCGTGTGGGGAGAGCGCTTGTCGGGACCCCCGTGATGAGGAGCACGGGGGAAAAAACGATACAAGCTTAATTATAACAGTCTTGACTGCGGCAAGGACAACAACGACAGGACCCGAGGGAACGACCTGAAGTTGTGTCGGGGAAGGTTTTGGTTGGATATCAGGAAGATATCCAGAGGGTGGTTGGGCACTGGAACAGCTCCCCAGGGCAGTGGTCACAGCCCCAACTCTGACAGAGTTCAAAAAGCGTTTGGACAGTGCTCTCAGGCACATGGTGTGGCTCTGGGGATGTCCTGTGCGGGGCCAGGAGTTGGACTCGGTGGTACTTGTGGGTCACTTCAACTCAACAGATTCTGTCATTCTGTGAACAGTAGTAATAAATGATAAAACCACTCCCAAGCACTGTCCCTATAGGCAGAAACTCACTCAGGAATAGTACTGGGACTCCCAGCCTGCCGTGCGAGCCAGGCTGCCCATGGAGGTCATGGAGTCTCCCACTCTGGAGACATTCCAAACCCACCTGGACACGTTCCTGTGTCACCTGCTCCAGGTGACCCTGCCTTGGCAGGGGGCTGGACTGGATGATCTCCAGAGCTTCCCTCCAACCCCAACCATTATGTGATCCCGTGAGGGGAGGTGCAGAAGGACGGGTGGTGGACAAAAGCACATGCACAAATAATCAAGCAGTGCTGCCAGCCCCAGGTGACATAAATCCGTCCTCCTTTGTCGATAAACCAGTAAAAATGTTTCTTTCCAATCCTGTTGGCTGCCTGAGGGGATTCTGAACGCAAGTTCTCTTCCTTATGGAAAGAGTTAGGAGATCTTTTTTCACTTTTTGCTGGTATTGTTTGATATTTAGTTGCAAAGTCCAAATGCAGACAAGATCTTACTGGGAAGGAGAGGAAAAGCAGTGAGGAAAAAAAAAAAAAAGGAAAAAAAATGAAGGGAAGAATCCATTCCTCAGTTTTGCGAAAGCAGAACATTAATGGGGAAACAAATTACCTTGCATAAAACCTTAAAACACTATAAAAAGCATTATGGCCAAACCCCACAAATTTCCTAATTTTTTTTTTCTTAGGTTAAAGCTGCTGAGGTGAAAATAGGAGACTGGAATATGTTGTACCATAAGCAATAAGCAATACCTTTCTGACTCTTTCCTCTTCTCTGTAAAACATTATACAGTATCTTTCTGGGGAAAACCAAAAGCAGATGGTACCTATCTTTTCTATAATTACTTCCAAAGTTGTAACTAGTAACTGCACTCTTCTGCTGAGATCCAATGCAGAAAAGGAGCTCCTCAGTTCTCCAAGAAAAGTAAAGTTGGCACCAGATTAAAAAAAAGTGCAACCATTTGCCACCCGTTTCAATTTGATATTTTTCCTCCATGACAGCTTGTTTGAATTTTCTCATTGAACACCTGTCATCAGATGTGCCAAAGAAAACTGCTCTTTGAGAGGTTTGGTGGATTCAGAAGGCCCTGCCGAGCACAATGCATAGCTGGGTCCCAGCCCAGTGCCCTCTGAGGGATGACACCTCTGCCCAAAAAGCCCATTGACTTTTGTGGGACTCCATAAAGGGAACTGTATTATCAGAAGGTTTGGTAATAAACAACCAGTTTAGAGTATAGATTTAGTTCAAATGATAATTTTCAGTGCCAAACTGGAGTTTGATTGCAGATTTGATTGAATATTCACCTCTGTTGTAAGTTAAAAGACCCTGAATAGGTGAATCATTAAGAAGGGGGAACCTGAACTTGCAGAGTCAGCCTCTCCAGTGTTCACCCCCCAAGTGAGGACAAGCTGACAGACCTTTTACTTGTGAAAATGTCACCTAGAATTTAGAGATTTTAAGCTGCTGTTTCTAAAAAGCTGCTCAGCAGTGTTTTTATGCAGATCATGGTCTTTGGGATTTTGTCAGAACTGCACAACCAGGTGAAGTTCTGCAAGAACAGAAGCCTTATAAAAGGCATATGTATTTTCTTCACTGGCATCCACACAGGCAAATCCTCCTATTTCCACAGGCAGCATCTAAGAATCTTATGATCTGTAGGGTCCTGGATAATACTGTCGATACAGAACTTCCTGTGTGGTGCACTTTGTTGAATCTGCTGTGGGTGGTTTCCCCAGCTGATGTTTAGTGACCATCACCTACCCCTTCAGTGACTCCAGAACAAAGCTGGCAGTGACTGAGTGCAGATGTGACCCTCTGGAGAAAAGAAACACCACTCCACATATCTCTTTGGAAAAAAAGAAAGAAAACTAGTGTGGTTAAAATATATATATATATATCTGTCATATATATATAACTTATGATGTATATACCAGAATATATAGTATATATTTGCTGTCATATATAATGCTGCTAATATAAATATATTACTCTATGGAACTCCAGATGCTGTTAAAGAGATTAATCTATGCAGTTAAAACTGAGGAAAGAAGTGACAATTTGTAATGTAATGACCTGGTAAATAGTGTTATACCTCATAGAGGTCACAAGAGTAATTGCTCATTCATGCCTTTTTCTAATCCATTTATGCAGATCTGACAGTGATCTGTAAACATTACATCTCTCTACAAAGTTGGGTAAACAGATTTGAAAGCCAGAGAGATTATTATGGTCATCTTGTCTAACCTGAATATTGAAAGCTGTAGAGTTTCCTTCAGCCATTCCCACACCAAGGTATTTCTGTAGCTGTTTTGAAAAAAAAAAAACAACAAAACTTCCTTTTATTTCAAAGAATAAAATCTGTAATTTATTTATTTTTGAGAAATAGCAAATCAATCATTGCACTTTTGAAGATTTCTCAGTGTTTATGCTAACATGTACCACACTACCTTAATGTGTAAAAAAAAAAACCTGATAGAAATATAAATGTTGTTTGAAAAGGTAAATTCATCTAGCTGCAGCATCTGTCCATTGCAAGCCTGCTTCTTGTTAACAGAAAAATCTTCCTTTTGAAGATGTGTGTGAAATGCAGCAGATTTACTCCTTCACCTTCTCTTGACAAACTGTATGGATTAACTTTGATTCTGCACTGTATAAGTGCCTTTCCAGAACTGTTTTCTGAATGCCTTCAAGCTTACAGCTATTGCCTAAATGTTTTTTGACATGTGGACATCCAAACCAGACCTCCTCCTACTCCTGTTTAAATTTGTGAGGTGAATATTATAACCTGGGAAATCTGAGGAACAGAAAAATGCGAAGAACATAAGGTTGAAAATGACCTTAAGAAGTCACTCTTTCTAGCTCTTTTACTTGCCCCAAGACAGGATCAACTACTCTTTTGTTGTGACATAACTGTTTTTTCAATCTTGTTCTTGGAGGCTTCCCAGTATGGTGCTTTTGCCACCTCCTCAGGCAATCTTTCCCAGTGTTTCTCTACCCTTATCACTAGAGGTCTTTTTTTCTAATGTATGCTCTGAATATATCCCCTGCTGCAATTTCAGTCCATTAGTGAAAGGTCTGTCTTTGCTGGCCTGGAGAACAGACTCTTTGCTTCCTCCCTATAGCAGCCGTTTCCATATTTAAAGGCCCTGTATCTTCTTTGCGTTGTTATTCCAAACATTCCCATTAATATCCTGATATTTAATGTTTTCTGGTCTGGAAATCAAGCTTGAACTCCCCTGCACTCTTCTGCAGACACCCAGTGTCATTCTGGAAACACAATTCTCCAAGCCAAGCATGATTCAGGTAAAAAACTTAAAAACAACCCAGACCCAAAACTCTAATAATTAAGATGTTCCGTGGGGCAGCAGAGCAAAATAATTGGTTTGCCTATATTAGAGGCTGTTTTCCTGTTTCTACCCCATTTGTATGGTATTTTCCTTTTTACAACAGTGTAACAGTGGTGGCTCATGCTTAGCCTGTGATTCACTCTACATTTTTTCCAGGCAACTGTAATCCTGTTTACTTTTCCCCATCCTGTATCTGGGGAACTGATGATGCTATGTCTATTGCACCTACCAAATGCCATCTTTTGTGCTTTTCTTAAAAAAAAACCCTCAAAGCCAGTTTGATAAGTACCTTCTGAATTCTATTTCTGTTCTCTAGCACTCTTTCATCTGATGTCTTCTTCATGTCATCTTTGAATATATCAAGCTTAGTCTCTACTCTGTTCTTTGGATGTTTTATAGGGAGTATCAAATACAGGACAGACCCTTCAGAAACCTCTTTCAATGCATCTCTCCTTTTGATAATGGCCCCATTTTGCTAACTGTTCCTCAGAAATGACCCTGCCTTTTCTGACACTATGGGGTTTTCAATTTGGACCATATTATCTTGGCTTATTCACAAGAAACATTGTCTAAGGCTTTACTAAAATGAAGATATATGACTCTTTAATACTTCTCTCATTTGTATAACACCTATTACCTTATTTTAAAAGGAGGTCTTATTGGTTTAATAGGGTTTGTTCTTGACAAATCCATGGTCATCATTACTTGTCTGTCTTGTAATGCATACAGATGGTTTGCTTCATAATTGCCACAAACTGAACCTATCTGATTTATAACTCACCAGCTCCTCCTATTTTCCTCTGTGTACATAATCTAAAGCATGTTTGAAATTAAGAGGGCTGCTTCCATGACCATATCATGTCTTCTGAACTGGAGACCAGTAACCTGCCAAAGCCATGGCAGTAGAACCAGGAGCAGAGCTAAGAAGCCAAACACATCCTTGCCTGCTCTAACAACTCTATAATCACTGCACAACCTTTCTTCACCTCATTAGTTCCACTTCCCTTTATTTTCTTGAACCGCCAATGGAACATCCCTGTGGCTGTTGGTTTCTAGAAGTTCCCATAGATTTTTATAAAAAATTCATACACATATTTCAATTTCCAAGCATATTTCCTGCATTATATTTTGCTCCCAAAACCAGCTGCTTTCTGATTCCTCCTAAACTGAAAATCATCTGGATCTGTGTTGTCAAACCAGCATCCAGGAACTAATCTACTTAAATCTTATGGCTCTATTTCCTTTTTTTAATACGTAGGTACAGAAATAAATTCTTTGACCTTGGCAGCATTTGGCTGTTATCCGGGAGCTTAAGCCAGAAACTTTCATTGTGAGGTGAAATATGTTTATCTTCACTGAAAGGTGAGAGAAAAAGAAACAACTTACTGATCAGTGTTTTCTCCCAGATGATTTCTGGTATGCTTCAAGAGAAACAACATATAAATTAATGCACACAATATTTTGAGTTTTCTTCCAGAACATGTACAGTCACTTTTTCCACATCAAACAAAAAATATAGTCTTTGCACTTTCAACCATTTCCAACAGTACACAAAATTCTCTCACTCTTTTATTTTCTTGGCTAACACCACCCTAATTCTTCCCTTTCAAGACTTATCCAAGGAATCTGTGCACTACTGACCCAGAGGCATTGTTTCTCTAAACAGCACCAATGAAACAAATTACTAAATTACTTTGTGCAGCTAAAAATACTGAATGCTGTATACCACAGCTCTGTCTAGGGTGTCACTACTAAGTTGCATCAGTTCAAATACTTCTTGAGACCAACCTTTCTATGCTGTGGGTATTGTAAAAAAAAAAAAAATAAAATGGGGAGAAGTTGAAATCCAAACTAACTTAAAATTTTACCCCTTTTCTTTCTCAAATGAAAAGAAAGATATCCTACTTAAAAGGATATTTGGCAGGTTTTGCCCTTCAAATTCCAGGTGATGTTTTATTTTTCTTTTCCACAAGAACAGACTCTGGCACAACTGCTTTAATTTCCATACTTTGGGGATAAGCAGTGAAAAGCTATTCATCAGATATTTTTTCAGACTTCTGAAATCATGCTGAGTAAGCACAGAGATCAGATCTGTTCTGGATTGAACTGTACCCATGGGACCGTTCATTGCTGCCTGAGCACCCCGGGTCCGCTCCACTGGAAGGGAGCGTATCTCTGCTCCAGTAGCAGCCAACACTTCCTAATGTATCCCAGTGAAAATCAACTTGAGTAACAAAAAATGGTTATTTAATTATCAATTCGACTAATTTCGATGGAATCAAGTTGTTTCCCTAACTTGCCCCATTCAGTGTCTCTGCAAAACTGTATTTATTTTAAAGGAAGTGATACAGGATTTCTTGTGTTTCATATTACAAATGAAGATTCCTTCTATTACTAAACACCTTCTTGTTTGCCTTTTTTTTTTTCCTTTCTTCATAATTCTCCCTATCAGTTTCTCTCTCTTCTTCTTTCCTCTTTTGTTTCTCCTAACCAACTGATCTCTAAGTCTCTTAGGGTGAAAAAGAAAAGAAAAATTAAAAATAGGGCTCAGAAGAAAAGGGAATGAGAATGGGGATAATAAGATAAACTATGCAACTTGGCCAAGTATAATTGGCTTCTCAAAACTCAACTTTTTAGATAATTTATATTCAGATTAGTATCACAAGCATGCTGTTAGCAAGAGGTTGCATTTTGCATAAATTAGATGTAATTATTAAGTTCCTTTCAGAGAGAAAAAATATTTTAGTACCTCAGAAAAGCAATTAACATTAAAATGTGTATCTTGGTCTGTGCCTTAAATGTATGATCAAAGGCACTGGATCAGACAGCTTCAACTGACACCCATTAAACACATGACAATATTTGATTTTAATGAACTACAATTCTAGTCTTTAGTGTTTCTTAGTGACATTTATTCTTGGACACAGACATCTAAGGGGTGTTTGGCCTTGACTTCAGATCTTCAGTAATTTCCACAGAAATTTCTGAGAAGAATGTTAGCCAGTGTTTTAAAACACAGAGGCCTAAATTTAGACTGTTAAAACTGTATTTAGCCCTGCAAAGTGCTGAGCTCTTGGGCTGAGATCCAAGAAAGCACTTACAAGTTCCCATTAACTTGGAAACACTTTCAGGTCTATTATTCACTTTACCAAAAGTACTGAACTCAAATACTTAAAATTATGCATGCACATTAAGTAGCCTGTTTGACTTAGCCTTATACAGTCCCCAGTTCAGGTCAGCTCATACCTGAGACCCTGACCTCACTTTGTTCTTTGAGACACACATAGTAAAATATGGTCAATATCTGAATACATTTATAAATAATATTCTGTCCTGTTTCTACATCACTACTATATAACAGCAACAATAATGATGGTAATAATAATAGTGGTAGTAATGTTTTGCACACCCAAATCCTGCTTGTAGGAAATAATAAACCACTTCTGAAAGCTGGATAAAAGTTGCACCACAGTGGTTAAGAATGAGTATTCTGTGTTTCGGAGGGACAGGATGAAACAGGAAATAGGAAACACTATAGCAAAGGCATTAAGAAGAACTATAACACTGAAGACAACAAAATATTGGTATAGATTGTTCAGAGAATCCATCAAACTGTGTTCATTGGAAGCCTTTAAGAAGTGGCTAAAGCACCTCCAGGAACAATTCTATTCCTGGAGCTATAGTCAGTCTTTCCTTAAGAGGCAGGATATTCTAGGCACATTCATAAGGTGCCTTGTAGCTCTGTGCAACTTTTAAATTTCGACATCAGGGTTGTGCTTGCTCTTGCTATGTACTGGCTAGCTTTCTATGCTGGCATGTGAAAACTGGCTAGAATAATTTCCATTCCATTTGTCCATTTCCCAAAGCTATCAGCTGCAGTGAAAGACAACATCAGTTGTGATCTGACAGAAATCCTGGTGTTTTCTCCAAAGGCATTTGCAGAAAAAATACAAAATCAGAATTAGAGGAGTTAGTATTTGTGAATGTGACAACTGCTAGTTGTTGTTAAGCACTGTAGGAGATAGAACCTCTATGTGCAGAACACCCACTTCTAAAAGTGCCCTATATGCTCACCACAAGATTCCTCCTGTTCTGTGCTGTGTCAAATGCCAAGCTGATGGTGTGACTGTATCCTCAACAAGGTAGAGAAGCCCTCATGGAGGAGACACAGGGCTGGAGGAGCACTGTCTTCTTCCATTTCAACACATCTTTCCCAATTGATCACTGCTCTCATTTACAAGGCAAAATTAACCAGCTATAAATAAAGAAGTGAAGTCCTCAATTATTCACTTGCACTGCTCTTCATAGAATCACAGAATGATTAGAGTTGGAAGGGACCTTAAAATATCACCTAGGTTCAACTCTACTGCCAAGGCCAGGGACATGTTCAAGTAGACCAGATTGCACAGAGCCCCATCCAATCTGGCCTTAAACACTTCCAGGGGTGGGGCATCCACAGCTTCCCTGGGCAACTTGTTCCGGTGCCTCACCACTCCCACTGTAAAGAATTTTTTGCTAGTATCTGATCTAAATTTTAATTTGAACACCTTTCCTGTTGTCCTGTCACTACATGCTCATGTAAAGACCATCTCCACATCTTTCCTGTAAGTTCTCTTCAGGTACTGGAAAGCTGAAATTAGGTCGCCCTGAAGCTTTCTTTTTTTCCAGGCAGAACAATCCCAGTTTTCTCAGCCATTCACTTCAGGGAATTTGTAATATCCAGCTGAAATAAAACTCACTCTTAATTGTAATGAGGCACAATATGTGCATGCAAGATACACTTTGATCGATTGCTTCACTCCTTAGCTTGGGGCATTTATTAACTGCCAAAATCAACTTTCTCACTGGGAAATGTATCATGAGGGAGATTGAAAATAGGATTCAGAACAGGCTGGAAAGGTCCTGTTAAAATCTGAACTTCCCCAGTGGGGAGATCTTGACTTTTCAAAGGAAATGGAAATATGGATGAATGCTTGGGCTGACATTTTGATTTGAGATTGCTTCTGTTAAAAAACCAAAACCTCCCAAAACCCCAACAAAAAAAACCAAACAACAGAACCCCAAAATTAAATCCTATGACAAAACACCACAACAAGCCAACCGAACAGAAAACCCCACCTGCTTACTTTGCTACTTCAGTAAATTGCAAGAAATGTTTGGTGATTGAGTAAAAGGTCTCCAAATGTCAGATTTTTAGATCAAACACCAAAATAGCATCCTGAAAAACTCAGAAATAGGACAGACATTTTGTTTTTTTCATTTTTTTTCCTTTCCTATCTCCATTCTGGAACATTTATAAATTCAAACAGTTGGGTAGTTCTAAAGATGTGTCCCTGTAGGTAAAAACAGAGTCCATCTTCAATTCACTCTTCCTCCAAATAATTTCTGAGATACAGATCAGAACCTTAATGGTATATTTATTGTTAAACATTTCCCTATGCCTGAATTCTGGGAACAAAACATAATTCCCAAAAGACTTCAATAGTTGCACTTAGTGTATTAGGAAAAAGTGAACAGAATTGTGCCAACCTTTAATTTTTGCACACACAATAAAAGATCACCACAAAAAAAAATAGGCATGAAGAGAAAAGAACTCTGTAGACTAGAAATTTTGTCAAGGGATCAGTGAATTTCTTTTGATCAAAACTTAAAATTTGCAACAGGTACTCATGCCCAAGCATGTTCATCTCCAAGCATGGAGGTAACAGTGACATACTAACCCTGTCTGCTGTGGAATGACATTCCTACAAAAATTCAGGGAGGCAAAGCACAACTCTAGTGCCAATGGCACATCCAGACATAGTAGGAATTTTCCTAGAGAGAGCAGGGGGGCTGTTTCTCTTTTCCCTCCACACACATTATGTAGCTATTGAACTCTGCAAGACTTGCAAAGAACACACTTTATATTATCTTTTCATTTCCATGGCATCTGTACATTTGAAGTTTCATGCCTCATTGTGCCTGCATGTGATCATCTTGTACATGTATTTAAATTGCTTCTCTTGCCTCTGATCTTGAGACACAAAAGCAACATTGAATTCTTTTTCCATTATATATCTTTACAAAAGAACTACTGTAAAAATTAATCAAAGATATGCTGCTTTTTATTGTTATTTTTTTAATTTTGGGGGTTACTTTTCCTCATATTGCAGTGGTTTTGAAATTGAAACGTTGCACTGCTGAGAAAGTGCCATGAAAATATAACCCACTACATTCCAGGAAAATAAATAAGCAAGGCCACCCAAATTTTCAATTAGTGCTAGTGCAGTATGCAGGAAATGGCTGGAGAACCGTCAAAGGCAGCCTTAGGCTGGGTCGTGGATACGGAACAGTGACAGGAAGGTTTGAAGCAGGAATACAGGCTCAGTGTGAAGATGGCTCTTCTCCAAGGAAAACTGCATGCTAATAGGTTAATACTGATTTCCTGAAACATACAGCCTGGGTATTACATGCTGGAATTTACATTCTAACAAAGGCAATTGCTGAGCCTCAAGACTTTGCTTTTTTGGTGATGAAATAACACCAGAAAGTTCAAACTGCATTATATATTTCATGTTTTAAGCTTATTAAACATTCACAGTACAAACTGTGCACATATTTTTAAGCCACCTGAAATAGCAACAGCCTCACTAGTTTGGGAAACTGGTATGAGAAACATTACATTTCAACAGGTCAAGCTTGTTTGGAGTAATCCCAGCAAAAGATATCGACCAAGGTAGAGTGATGCCACTTTTAGAATAAACCTGCCTGGAATCAAGCAGATACACAGAGTATCAGGAATCAAATATTTTTCCTTTTGCACAGTCTTTGTAGACAAAGTGGTACTTGGAAGGTATCTGAAGACTGAGTTGGACAAAGGACTTCAGAAAATAAAGAGCTGAAAATCACAAATGAAGACACTACCTCTCTTTCTGCAAGTCAGAGGAAGGGCTTCCATCGATGACAGAAGATGCTGTGCCAGACCTTCATCCTGAAAGTGCCCGAGAACATGAACAAAATTAAGAAAGCAAAGAAACTTAATGAGAAAAAACAGCTAAAGAATGCAGCCAACCTTTCCCTCAAGTGTCTTCCTATTTCACTCTATCCAACTGATGTTGTGAGTGTCAGCTGAGGGTAGAACTGCAGCATCACAGGAGACCCTCATCTCCTCAGCCAGACCCATCCACTGCCTCTGCTGTCTTTACAGAGGGTGGCTGGCACAGGAGCACAAAAACCATGAGTGGAAGTGGGGAAGAGATGGCAGATTTTTCACTGGAATCTGCGGGGCCTAGGTTTTTCTGTTTATCCATATTAATATCAGCAGGTATGTTTTTACTATAATACTAGTGCAGGCATGATCCCATGTCACAGCAAGCAGCCAGCAGCACCCAGCTGTTCTGCCCTGACCCTGGGCACCCACTTAAATCACAGGCTGTACCTCTAGTGGCTGATCATATTTATTTATGAGGTACACACCATTTTCTTTGTCTTTCACTGTTCAGAGAACTGGAAGCCATCCTGCAAGTCTTTCTAACATTTTAATTGTACTAAATTCACTGGGAAATCTGCCCAGATAGAGCCTGGAAAAACTGGGCCACAAAAAGAGACCCTAATTATTTGCAGTAGGAGGCAGAAACAATGACTTTTCAGTCCCTGCCTCTCCCTAGGAAATGTTCTGTGGGATTGAATTTGCTGAAAACTGCTTGGGGTCCACTGAGTGATGCACTTTCCACTTCTTCTCAGGGAGGTTGTTTTAAATAAGCTGTATAAAATTTTAATTAGCACATAGTATTTTAAGTTCTGAGTACTATCCATACCCTGGAACCTTTTTAGTTTAAAGTCAGTAATTGTATCACTTGCCTATGAAAGAGAAATTAACAGAGGAAGGGAGGAAGTGGAGGGAATTTGGGGAGTTTATATTTGTGTTCACACATAATGGTACATTTTTTGGTCATATGTGATAATTATTTAATCAAATGGAATTTGCCCTGTGGTGCTTTACATGACACTGCTGCCAATCACCCCAAAGCAAATAAATCTTTCAGGTGGTGAAGGGAGCGTTTACTCGCCTCTCTTCTGGAGAGCTACATGCTGTGAAAGCTGAATGGCTAATACTGCTGAAGTGATCCATTGGCAGCTATGTGGATCAGGCATCAATTCAGGCAAGACTTCATGCATTTTGGGGAGTCTAGACAGAAACTTGGATATCTGTGTAAGTTTGGATATATTCTCAATAATTGTCCTGAACAAGATGCTTTGCTGAGCTGAGGACACAGATTTTATATAAAGGTACTTCTTCCATATAGGAAAAAATGCCTCATTTTTTTCCCCCCCACAATAATTTTTTTTAAAGTTCCCCTTTACCAAGTTTCTTAACGGTTGAAGAATAAATATTTAAACAATCACAAATGTTATAATCAAAACCACGTAAGATGCTACAAGAGTGTTCCCTTTTGTATGAAGAAACAAAAGACCTCAAGCTTGCAGAAACCTTCATTTGTCTGGTTTGAAAACTGATACACTGTACAATACAGCATGTATTATCTTTGTGCAGTATTTTTATAACAATACCTTAAATGCCATCGGCTTAATGCTTACCATATTACTATAACAAATCCATGGAAGCTCTGCAGAAGACCAATGGAGAGGAGGCTTGGGGGTTGCATCTGCTGTGTCTTTAGCCTCTATTTGGTGAGGTCCTGGTGATGAGACCCATGTTTAAGATTAAGGGCATTGCCTAAGTGCCTTGCTGGATGGGAGCTTGAAGAACCGAGCCCTTTGCTGGCACTCAGGACAGATATTTTCAACACTGAACAAATTCCTTAGCTGGAAAAAGTTATTAATAAAAAATAATTTAAAAAAACCAAACCCAAAACAGTACAAAAACCACATTTCCTAATTGTATGTAATAGGTAAGTAATACCTGTAACACTCTGAGAAGAAGGGGAGCCCCTGATGGAATCTACCAACTGATTTCAGAAATATAATTATATACATAAAGTTGAACAACAAGACTTTTAGCTAAGTCATTTGGGTAAAAATCCTGGTTCCATGGAACAAAATGGGATGAATTTCCATCTTTCACATGGGGCCAGCATTTTGTGCATCCCTTTTACATGACACAGGCTAATTCTGACTCCAAATTTCACTCTAATATTAAGTTAAATGGCAATTTCCTATGACCAGTGACCAAATTATCCAATAATGTCTGCTTGATACAATCAAAATAAAAAAGGTGAAAGTCATGTTGTTTTAATGCAACTGATTTCTTTCCTGAATTTTAATCAAATGGGACAGAAGGATCAAGTTAGTCAACCAAAAATTTACAGTAATTTAGAAGTATGTTTAACACAGCCACACACCTTTGCCCAGGTAGAACTTTCTCACTTCTATGTCTTCGTCCCTTCTTTCTTGTCCTATGGTGTTAGGGAAAAAAAAAAAACAAATTAATAAAAAGAGGGAAGAAAAGTTTTTCTATTTTGGAAGGCAGGAATCTAAAGGAAATATAACCACAACATCTCTGGACTTCTGGATATCAAAGATACTTTCCTGCTTTCCTGTCCAGACTGTCATACAATTGCTCTGGGAGGGGGGAAGAAAAGCAAGAAAAAAAGAAAAAGGAAAAAAAGAAAAGAAGAAAAAAGGTAGATAATAAAAGGCGTGGGGACTGTCCTGGAGACATTCCTGTGCTCCAGCAGTCACCTGGGTGCCCACAGGCTCCTGCAGCAGTTGTGCACCAGATGCACAACCAACACCTGAGCATCTCAGCTGCAGATTTTGGGCCACAGCCCCCATGCATACACCTGCACTGAAATCCTAGCCCACTGCCAGGATGCTTGCAAACCAGCACTGACTTCAGCAGAAGCAGAGAATGATCAGAAGCAGTTTTCACCTTTTATGTTCTGTATGTTTGTAATTAACTGTACATTAACGTGGAACATTTCTATACAAGTTCTGTTTTCATCAGCAAGAGGCATACCCATGTATTTGAGTCTGGGGAGAGAGAGAAACCTGTTGTTGAGGTAAATGATTTATTATTTTTGTTTTTGTTTCAGCCTCCAGGCACAAATACTAAATTGAAGAAAATGAAAATTTGAGTGGGGTCTGAGTTTCCATTTATGGTATACCTAATTTTCACTGTAGCCATCAAGAATGAAACAATTTAACCATATTTTTCCACAGTAAATAACCATGGATTAATGTCAAATCCAGCGCAGGAGCTGAAGAACTAGTAGTAGAAATAGGTGAAAAAGTAACAGACACGGGCAGGTTTTTTTTTCTGTGAAACTGTTAATGGAAACCCAGCCCCTTAGCTGAATTACCTGCTTTGTTTCTCCCAGATACACCACTATGTCCTTCTCCTTTCTCGAGATACATCACCATAGAAGAAGACCTCTATAAAAAACTAGCTCAAAAATAATTGTGGTAAAAGACAGAGAAAGAATTAAGCATGCAGTCTCCTGCAAATTATAAGAACTTCTCGTGCACAGACCTACTTTTTATTTTATTTACGGTCTGTTCCAGCTTTCTGGTTTTCAAAAACCACCAGAGGGAGCCCAAAACCTCTCATAAATATAAGTAAAAGCGTACTGGAGTCAGCAATGAAAAAAATAGAGCAAGAATTAAGCTGTCTGGGTTTCAAAGGAATACACTAATTGCTCATTCACCAAGATCCACATAGATGCAAAAGATCTGGACGGTGATGGGTGAATCACATAAAACTATATTAGAAGAGCATTTTAAATTTAGACCTGACAGTTAAGAAAACAACCCAGGACAGTCTGAGCATGTCAAAAATATACATTAGAGATGAGAATGAAATTACATAGGCAGCCACGTACCATACAATACACAATCATTTAGGAATATACTTTTGAGCTCCACTGTTTCATCTGTTTAATGCTATCAGGTGCATAAACCTTAAGTGAAGTTATTTATGAGATGGCCTCAGGGCTGCTTCTCATGACTGCCACTGTTTACTCCCTTGTAAGTGCTGATGGCTAAGGTAATCACTGGGGAAAATGGTGAGAAGCACTGTGTCATGAAGCACTAATTGCTTGACCATCACAGGGAAGCACTTCAAAGTCTAGACTGACATACTGTATGACTTCCTACTGATTTGGCTTTTCATGAGCTGGTCACTGATTGATCCAGCTAAGCATTACCTTAACTAGAAAACAAAATAAATAAGGAACTATATGGATGGTACAAGTGGACTTATCAGATCACTCTTACCAGACAAAGGTAAAAATGCCAAGTATAAGTCATGGTTTCTTGCTACTATTACCTTATATAAAGGTTTTTCCAGAAGGTTCAAAAGCATCTGACTAAACCAAAAGTAGATCCTAGGAAAAGCCCAGGAAGTTTGGCATGATGATACAGGAAATGTTCCCCTTTCCAGGTCAATATTTTCAGGATACATGACCTAGTTTTATAGATATGGGAAAAAATTAGGAGTTCAATTTGCAGAAAAGCCTAAGAGGAAGATGGACAAAAGGTAACATCTGATAGCAGGACCTGACACATGAAAACACTTTGTTTCTTTGGACAGCTAAGTGAAGTTAATGAAGATTAGATGAGCTCCATTTGCTGTGGTCAAGAGCTGATTCATTATCTTTATTAGCTCTCAGGGTAGGCTCTACAGCACACCCCTTTTTATTTTGGACATACAAGGAAAAAATATTTGAGCACCCTGGTCTAATGGAAGGTGTCCCTGGCCATTGCAGAGTTGTTGAGACTAGATGATCTTTAAAGTTCTTTCCAAGTCAAACCATGCTGTGATTCTGTGATACTGTACACATCTTTCCCTTGACGAATTGTCACAGGTTTTAATTGCAACATTTTTCAAACCAAACTTCAGTCTTAATTCTGGAGATGCACATGAATATAATTGCCCACACCTTTTACAGATGTAACTGCAGAGCATTATTTTCATCTATTAGAGCAAATCTTAGCACTTGTTTCACTCCTGTGACCTCAGCAAAGGAGGAAATAGTTCTTTCCCTGTTTTAGCTCTGTAGTGCTCTAGGGAAGAAGTTAGTTTAAACAATTCCAGAAGTGCTTGACTAATACGCATTTCTGTTTACATCCATATTACGAATAGACTGGTCAATGTCGCAAAGCAAAAGCCAGTAAAACTTGGACTTGTAATATTCCTGCAGTGCACATCTTGACTATACCAGTGAGTTCTGTAACACTACTGATCTAAACAAAAAAAGGGTCTAATTCAATAGTAAAATGAGCACTCTATCTGATCTACCTTCCTTGGTCCATAGGATAACTCATTAAAGATACTTAAATAAAAAATAAATAAAAGAAACAAAAGGTAATATGTTATCTCTGATTCACTTCCTTTTAGGAGACACAGGACAGAATTGCAGCCAGTTTATTATTTGAGTACTCTGCAGATGAGAGATCAAGTAGAGATCGGTTAATTAAAAAAAGAAGATATTATTAGAACATTATCATTAAGGGGGAAATTGTTTGAAAGCCAGGAAATTCCTCGTTTAGTGTTCACAAAGTCCTGACCCCTAGAGCTTCCTCATTACGAGAGAAAACTTACCCTACCAGAGGGCACAAAGATCACAAGATGCAGAAGAGGATGAAGGGAAAATGCTCATGCCTGCATCAGGTAAAAAAGTGCATCCCATCAGTGAAGACTAAGTCCACCCCAACAAAGTCTTCTGCGAGGGACCAGTGCAAAACCCCCCAATCGTGACTCTCATATCACATCTCTGATGAAACCCCCTAAAACCCAATCTACCTATGCTCTTATGGCTTTAATGTGACAAAAGATAGCTATTTGCAAAATGGAAAAGCAGGGCAAAAAAATCTCACGTTCTTCCCGCAAATTGCAGACACCCTTCCTCCTCTCAGACCATCCCCAGGAGGGCTGCATCCAGGGCTGGAGTGCCACGGTAGGTGGTGGTGTGCCCACGCAGGTGGGGAAGGCAGGGTGGCCACCCCAGGGGCTATAGGGTGGGCATGCCAGGGGCTACAGGCACAGTGGTTGGCATCCAGTGGGGCACAACAGGGCTCTGCTGTTGGGAGCAGCAGCTGGAGTCACCTCCAAGGCACAGGCAAAGTGCAGCCAGGCCCATTGGAAAGCCTGAGAGGCAACTGTGGTGGGACGCATTAAAAATCCTATGCCCAGGAGGCAAGCGTAGGACTGTAGCTGTTCCTGAAAACTCAGCTTCCCCAGCCTTAGGCTCCTTCCTCACCCCCATTCCCACGACTCGGCACAGTTGGGGATCGCTTCTGCTGCCTCGGCTGGCTGTCACTCCCTGCCCATCTCTCTTTGAGCCCATGAGTCACTTCCTCTCCTCAGATCCCACCTTTCAAAACTTCCTTTTTCCTTTTTGGGGGTATGTGTCTGAAAGCCTTTTCTGAAAGAGGGCACTGGGTTTACCATGGACAAAAGCCCTCCTGGGAAGCAGAGTGTTCTCCTGTCTGAGGACACACGGCCAAGATGTTACAGTCACATTCGTGCGGTGCCCATGATGCCGGCATGCACAGCCCCACACTGGCCTCCTCCGGTTCTGTGCCCTGACCCACTGCAGCTGTGGGGGGCTGCAAGGGGGCTTCTTACCCCATACCCCGCCTGCAGGTGTGGATAGACAGAGGGAACAGGAGAGAAAGGAGAGGCCCAGCTCACCCCAGTTCCCTTGCTGGCACCAGCTGCTGTCCCTTGTTCACAGACCAGCAGCCCTGGGGTTCAGTCACAGCTGGAGAGAAAGCAATAAAGTAAAACCAAAAAAACCTTTAACTTAAAAAATGGAGTTCCTTTCTTTTATCCTTCTTTTATTTAGCTGTTGAGAACTCAGACTTAATGTTTTTCTCTACAGCTATGAAGGTTAGAGATCTGTTTCTTGGAGAGCAATGGTGAACTGTCCTAAAATCAGTGACAGTGTCACTGATTCCTCTAGCAAGCCAGTCGTGCCAAACCCTGGGAAGCTCCCAGGTCTTGGTGATACTCCCTTGTGTAAGATGCAGAATTTATGTATTCCTGCCCCTCAGAGGCAACAAGTACCAAGAAAGCTAAAGGGGGAGGAGAGTGTGGATGTGAGTGGAGAGGTGTGTGTGGGGGACACCTGTCAGGGTTTTTGTGGTGGTTCAGGCACAGCTTGTTCCCTGGGAGATTTCTGTGCTATCAGCAAGATAATCATATTGGCTAACAACTTAACCGGCAGATACAGAGGCCAAATCTGCCTGCACTCAGAAATTCAGAATGAAGCTGTAAGTTTACCTATTGGTTTATCCTGTTAGTTTACCTGTTAATTTATCCTATTTGTCACTGTATTTTCAGGATTATACTATTGAATATAAAAGTGCTTTGACTTCGTTAGCCTTCAAAGTATTTGAAAATATATTTTTTTTTGCTCCAGGACTTCTGAGGCCTGATGTTTTGCCTACCTGTAAGGCTGTTAATGCTTCTTTGCCATGTGGTAAAGAACCATTTACCATTAGGACAGGAAGCATAAAGTTATTTGGGTCAGGTTCTCAGCTGGTGTAAGGGAACATCTGGAATAGGGGGCTATGCAGGTTCATGCTGCCTGAGAATTCAAGCTAATTAATAACAAGTATTTGCTGTGGGGGAGATCCTATGTTTGAGTTGTTTTACAGAAGGGACTTGCAGTTTTCATGCTGATTTCATGCTGTGCTAAATAAGTCACTGACTATTAAATAAATAATTAAATAAATAAACAAGACAATTGCAGTATTTAAATTAAGCATGCAAATGGTTGTGGTGTTGAAAGATATTGTTTCCTTAGTATCTTCCATTCTCAAATGTTATGATGCTTTCCATGGCCAAATACACCCACACAACTGAGAAGAAAAATGAAGAAAATAAAGTGTGTGTGTAGATTCCTGTGTGTTGCCATACTGGTGTTACAGAGCTGCATCACTTCTGGCCATTCTGCTGTGTCTGCCCCAATCTGACACTGTGACTGAGAACTTAATGGACCTTTCTAGGCAGGAATTAAAAAGTAGGAATAACCAGTGCTTTTTACTAACATTGGGTGGGCAACACTAATACAGATAGGAGAAAAATTTTCCAGGGGAAGAAGTGCCAATTTTGCATAGAAATATTGATAAATGACCATAAAGCCAAAATAGCAACACAATCCCTTCACCAACACTTCTAAAATGCTTTTATGTTCACAAAGTTTTTGAAAGACAAAACCCACAAAACTCACCTTAGTCCTAAGTCTAAATAAAAATTAATTTTTCAGATGCAATTTTTCCCAACACAGCATTTCTGTAAATTCCTTATCAAGAAGCAACAAAGAAATAGATTTCTCTTTTCAGATCAAGAGAGCAGCTTTGGTAATGGTTATATTCATTCATCTTTCCATTCCAAACATCATCCATCATGCCTTACATCCCTTACACTGGACTGCAGAAAACATACCACAAATTCTACTTGGAATAGCAATGCATCTTGAACAAAGCTGACTAAACTCAAAATTAAGTTTTCAACAGCTGCATGTTAAAAAGAAAATCAATGAAAGAAAAATAGTGAGCTCTACTGAACAAACATCCCACAGTTAAAAAAAATATGTTTTGATTGATGAAGGAAAAAGCCATGACAGTTTAGGTGGCTTAAAAGAAATTTCAAGGATCATACTAAGAAGAAAGTTGGTATTATATTAAAATATAGCTATCCCAAGAGATAACTGCAATATACTGGGAAACAAGGATATAGTGTGGCTTTTCCCATTTCTCAAATCAGTTCATTAAATTTTCTTTTCTTCATCTCATGTCCCTAGTTGAGGGAATTTACCTTCAGGATCATCAACTTTCTTGGTTGTGAAGCACCTCTAATCCATTTACTTGACCGTCCTGCAATCAATTAATGCCATGCTAATCCTGTACTGGCCAGCACAATGTGGAAAACTAAATGTATCACATTATCTGCAAGAAAACTATTCAGGAATCTAGATCTGAATCCAAGACACTTTTACCTCTACAGAAAGGTCAGGATGAAACACACAATAAGATTTATGATATCTACAAAATCCAGCAAGGTAAGCTCTAAGGAGAAGCAATATCTTTCATCAGATCAACTGATCCAGCTGGAAAAAGAAGACAACATTTCAGGCACAGAGACCCAGTGCAACTATGGGCAAAATCTGAAGTTCAGTTTAGATTAGTCCTCCAGTGAAAATAAGTATTTTAGCATTGGAAATTTGCACAAATAACCCTCACTAGGATAATCTTCTATACTCTTTATGAAAAGCATTTTCATGGTGTAATTAGAAATAAATTTCCAGCTTTTATTTTCATTAGAGCAACCCATAGGAATTAGTATGCTAAAACTAAGAATGCAGATGCATTTGACAAAATTATTTATATCTGTAGTATTGGAAGTGTCTGTCCAGTCTCACAGATTTTTAACTGAGTACATTGGTTCCAGAGGGTCGATGGTGCTTTTCAAATGACCTAACTTCTATTCTTACAGACAGTACGAATCACATTCCTTCATGAGAAAGTGTAGGTCAATGGAATTACTATGGAAAATGCAACTTCCTCTTGAGTGAACATGCCAAGAGAATGTCTTCTCTTACAGTACTTTGAATGCTACTCTAAGGGCATCTTTGCAAAGCAGTACCTCTTTGGGAGGGACAGCATGTTGCTATTCTTCACTGTATGTGCCTGAACTTGTTTATCTACTTCCAGTCCTTTAAGCAAGCAACAAGATGGCACAAGTGTTCCACGGGAATATGACGCTTGTGTATGTCATCCTCCCTGAATTTTGTCCTGAATTTCCAGTACTCCTGTGCATTATCAGTGGGATTCTTGATTATTTACGTTGCTTACAGCCGGACAAGCCTATGGCTTGTTCCTCCTCTGTGTATATTAGCTACCATTGCTGTACTGTGTCCTATTTCCTTTCTCTTTCAGATATAGAAAGAGTAGGGCAGTGTAAAATCATGGAGACAAAAACAAAAGAAGCCATAAAAACACTGAGCAGCTCGATGCAATGGTATTGTTTTGTTCACAGACAGCCTCGCCAGCACAAAGGAAGTGAGGTGTGCTCACACTGAAAAGAAACAGACCCCTTCTGCATGGCCAGGGCCCCATGGCTTCTGCTCGTGAGGCTGCTGGTGCTCATGCCTTTGGCTCTGGGAGAAAATTGCTGGGACCTTCTTGTCTTACCTCCCTCCTGGGAAAGTGCAGCTTCCTCCTCTCTGGGTGGTCTTTCCAGCAACTGAGGTCTTGTCCTTCTGCTCTGGTGTGACCCAGGAGTGAACTGAGCTCATTAAATGTACTTGCCTTTCCTTTGAATAAAAAAAGGGTGGAAATAGATAGATCTAAGTTATGACGGTAATGCATTTATATGAAAGAAATAAAGACAGTGCAATTGTTTATAGAAATCAACAGCATTTCACCTCTGTGATACTTCTTTCTTGAGAGGCCACGATTGTCAGATCAAGCATTTCAAGACACATCATTTCCAGAAGAGAGGAGTTAGACACACTCTTGATCGTGTGCTTCTGTTTATTCTGCATAAGGGATCTAGGACACCTGTGTTAGTTTTAAAGCTACTACATGTACAGCACTTGACTGCTATATTTTGGCAAGTCCCAGCTGTTATTTCACATGTGTGAACTAAGAAAATACCCAAGGTAAACACAGACTTAGAAGAAGTACCAAAAACATTTACAATAAAGTGCAAGTATAGCCCAGTATGCTAACCTGCTAATATATACAGTGTGCTGGCCCTGATCTATTTCCCTTTAGACAAGCAAAGGAAAAGAGATGTAACAAAGCCTGTATGGAGCACCACAACTGGTTACCAGTTTTTTCTCCTAAAGGAACAGCACCACTATGAATTGCTTTTCTCTTGTTTCTCTTTACTCATAGTCATTACCAGCCAAGCTTACCCAAATGCAGGCAATGCAGAATAGAAACAATTTTTTTCTGTCCATTTTGTGCATGTGACAGAATTTAATTTAAAAATAAGTTTAAATACAGGTTACTTACATGTGTGCACATGCTCACACTCCCCCTCTACGTACACAATGTTAAAAGGACATTACTGATGATCATTTATTTTTCTCTGCTCTTGCTGCATCTCATATCCCTTCTCTCTTGAAATACTGCCAGAGAAGATTGTCTTTAATAGACTTCAATGGTGTCAAAAGAACCTCAGGAAATGAGGAGTGAGGTGAACTTAAGGTCCACTGTGTGCCACCAAGGCTCTGATTATATACACTACTTTGAACAGGAGGCAAAGATCTGCACCCCTGATGTCTTGCCTCCCAAATCCAGTATTCTGTCCACTTTCTGTCTCCTCTAATTTATGCCAATTATTTTGACCTGCTTGGTTTCTTGTCCCAAAGTGATGTTCTTTTACAATCTCCTCTTGCTTACACTCAGTTTTGAATTATGTCTCAGAAGCTCAGAGATTTCATTAGAAATGAGTTTTACTCAAAAAACAGAGCTACTTCATCTCTGTGATTTCCTGTATATGGGTCACATCCTTTTAAGTACAGTCATCATCTCTGTAAATACTATCCTTAGAGGTAAGTTTTCCAGCTGCCTCCTGACATGTCCTGATGTAACCACCCTGTGGTCTGTGAGCCAAATCTTCTATGGGGCCAACAAATAAAAAAATGAGCTATTGATTCAAATTAAACGAGTCAAACAAGGAATTTCCAGGCAGCAACCTGAACCGAGTTTAATGTTTCCTGATTTATTTAAGCCAGGAGCCTAGTAGGTATGAGAAGCTGTAGTAAAAAAGGTTAGCTCTTCATTAGTGACAAGACTAAAAGTTCTTAATGTGATTTCAGCACTTTGTGTATCCAGGATCAGCTCAAGATCCAAAGGAACATTTCCCAGTGTTTTAGCTCTCACTTGCTAAATTAATTCCTGATGTAAATGAGACCTGTTCTGATGAAGTTATGCAAGCTTGCTGTGTAAGAACCACATGCTATTTTGTGATTAACTAATTTCTTGCTCAAAAGCTTTCAGGAGTAAAAGACAAGTATTGTATTTGTCCCATGTTTGACATGGCAACTTTCAGTGGAAATATCATGACCCTGTAATTATGGGTGCATCAAACTCAGTAATGTTTTGCTTACATCACTCACTACTTCCATTCATCATAAACCAGGATTGCTTTAGTTCACTCATCAGTAATTCTAGCTGGCTTTCATCATTACCATGGAAAACATATACGAACAATTAAATCTCTCAGCAGAAGGAATCAACTTCATCTGGAGATTTATGAAAGCATTGCGAGAAAAAAAAAGATCATGTATATATTCATGTGAGCAATAGCAATGAATAATTATGTAAATATCTGATAACAATATGGCTCATTTTGTCAATGGTGAAATGCTAATTTGACTTGATTCTTGAGAACTTGCATAACCTGAAAAGAAGGAGAGGTGGGGAAAAGACAAGGAAAAGGTCTATGTGTTTTTCTATAGAAATTCATAAAAAGACCCTGATGCGGTGCAATCTAGAGAACATTAATTTACTATAGTTATATAACCATAAAATATGTCAGTATAATATTTAGAAACAATGAAGTACATCCCATTACTTTAAGGCACTGAGAGCAGGTGCCTAAAGCAGAGGAAATTTTACCTCACTCAGTTCTTACCCTTGCAGGTTTGTACATGCTGACCTCTGACCAACAATCTGCACTGTCCATTCTGTTCCACCTTCTCTGATGACTTGTTTGAAATCCTGCAGAAAATCTGCCTGAGGGCAGGCAGTTAAGAAAGGTCTCCCCGCCCCAGGCTGTAACTATGAGACCACCCTCCCGTGTAAGAGACTGAAGACATCACAATATCAGGTGGAAGGCACTTTTATAGCTTTCCATATATTTTAATTAACATAGCTTTGCAGTACTAGAGAACAAGCAGTAAACATAATGGTTTGAGGGCTGATAGCTCTTCATGAAATATTTACATCAGCTTGATACTGACTTAATGTTTGTCTTTAGAAGCTCCCAATGTGATGATTTATGTGTCCTTCCAAGCCTTGAAATAAAGAAATGAGGTTTAGCATTACCTTCATAAAGACTACAGTTGTGCTTTTATAAAGAAGGAATGTAACTGATGGTTAGCTCTCTATATGTAGATAATGTTAGTAATGAAGCACTGTAAGTGGCACTCAAATTGTGTATGCATATGTAACATAAAATAAAAGTAACAAGAGAAAGGAGGTGATGGAAAGCTACAGAAAGAAATTGGCATGATTGCAAGATGTAAAAAAAATGCTCTACAACAAAAAGCATGAACAATTTAATAGCAAAACAGGATTCAATCAAGCTAGTGCATGTCTCCATCCTACAGACTGCTGTACAAAACCAATCCTTGTGATGTAGATTTCCTTCATAGTGGAAATTTTTATAACTCAACAGCAAAAGTCATTTCAGTGTAAAAAAGTGGTACTTAGAGTCATGGAATGATTTGAACCTTCAGAGGCAGGGCTAGTGTTAGGTCAGATTCAGTGTTCATGCCTGAAATTCCTGAACCAGGGAACACAGGTTTATTTTAATTATATCCTTAGATAATCTGTCAGTACTTCAACTGTAGCATATACAAAACAACTGAAAATGGACAAACAGCTTAGTCCTCTCTGGGCTCCCAGTGGTCCTTCCACTGACTTCCAGGATTGTGTATTTTTTGCCCTTTCTGACACTACAACATTGGTACAGTTAATGATATATCATCTATGCCTTGATCCTTCTAACTCACAGACATAATGGCTGAGAAAGACAAATTGACTTTAATTTTCTGCTTTGCATGACATGACAAAAAGATTCTTCCAAGAACAAGTAGGTACTAAGAGAAAGCTGTTTAGGAGATACAAAGCCTTATAAGGACCTTTTCAAGGAGTGAGATCCATGCAGAATTATCAGTGAGAGAGATTAGTACTGTGTAGAGCAGAGCAGGGATTATGAGTTAGGAAAAGAAAGTGCAGTCTTAAAAGAAACAATCTATCTTTATTGTCTTTTAAATCAATTAGGCATCAGACCACCAGCATTTCTACATCCTGTTTTTGCTCATGGTACTCATAGATTATGAAAATGTTGACATTTCACTTGATAAGACCTTTTTTTTTTTAAAAGGACATTATTTTTAGATGCATTGCTTTTTGTAAGTAATGTCGTAGCAATGATGGTCTAAGGGTAAAACCAAGGCCAGATGTGTAGAGAGAGGTATTGTCTTTTATGAAACTAAAATAGTTGAAAAAATAGATAATATTTAGAACATGCCACCACTCTTCAGGTAAAAGGAATGATTCATCCTCAAATGAATCAAGCTAAACTGAGGAAAGAGATGAATTACAAGGTGACAGTCGATGACCTTGTTCAGACTTAGTGGGAGAAATAGGCATGCAACCTGTCTATGGTCTGCAGTGTTCAAGGGGAGCACCCTTTATGATTCCTGCTTTGGACGAGTCTGGGGACTGCTGTCCCCAGAGACTGTAAGGGACATGACTGCTTTTGACTGTTTATCCTCTTTTCTGAGTCTCATGCATGACAGGCTGCTTTTGACAGTACTTTTACACCTGCAGTGGGAAGTTAGGGGAAAGACATCTTGATGGTTGATGCACACATTCAGGATAGATTTAAGTCTTTGAAAAAGGGAGACCTGGAAGAACATAATCACTGTCTTTATAAATCTTGCAGGTGGCATTGCTCAAGGAAGAGTGTTTGAATTCTGCATGAAGAGAATAACATACCTGAATAAAAACTATCCAAGCAAAAAACACTCCTAACAGCTCTGGTGTCTTCTGCTTTCTAGAATATTTTGCCTTGGATTCAGCTGCACTTAGTCACTGTATATAAAAGAAAGCTTTGTGTTCTGAAACCTAACTTCATATCCTTGCTCTGTAAAAGTCAATAAATAAATAGGAACACTAATAAAATGTTAGAATTTGGATGAGGAAACAGGGATTTAATAAATGGTACGTAAGTACAGTCTTATAAACAAATGTTTACTGTTTGGAGACTATTCTGTTCCCATTCTAGTATAATTAACAGAGATGTGATCACAAGTATTTCACAAGGACACTAATCTAGCCAGGCAGTAGAAGCAGGGCTCTGTGTGACCCAAAAGCAATGGCTTAAAAAGAGGGTAATGTCAAATGCTGTGCATTAGAAATCAATGCCCAAATTCTGCAAAATTCTGCAAAATTGCACGCCAACTGTGATCAGCCTGGAAATGTGTGGGTAAAATTGGTTAAAACTACAGAAAAACTAAGAATTTCAAAGTTTTCTCATGTATTAATATAGTGTTAATTTTCTGGAATGCTTCCTGTCAGAAAAGATGGCAATTTACAGATGATAAAAATGCTAATTATGCCATTAGCTTTTTATATTTTTTAGCATTTGTATCTTGATAGACTAGCATGTGGGAAGAAGACAATTGCAGAGCATCCAGCTTCAGGAAGGGAGATGAGCACAGAGGCTTCCCTCTGGTTCTGGGACCCATCCCATGAGGAGAAACCAAAATGACAATATACACCTCTGGTTTTCCATACAATGAATGAGAAAGAGTTAACAGCACTTGGGAAGGGCTCCTTTGGGAACTCTGGCAGGCTCTTTGTCAGATTTGTTTCAGATCTTGGCAAATGTCTTGATTCTCCTTTGGCTCATTGGATAGCTGTTCCGCAATGATTAGGTTGGTTGAAAAGTTCTTGAGAACTTTTAAAAAATTCACACAATATCATGCCCATCAAAAAAAATGGTCATTTACATTTGCTCCAGAGTGTTGAAAAAGCTCAGAAACAACAAACAGTGATTTTTTTTCTCAAGAATAACACTTAGGCAATTGGCTCCTTTTTTTTCTTTTTAAACCTTTTCAGATGGAGATTATTATCAAGATTTTTCTTGATAATATCATCAAGAACATATACATACATCTAGAGTATGTGTGTATCTATTAATAATATTATAATTTATAAAAATATAAATGCAATTATAGTAACTTTCATAATGTTTAATAATGATATGCAGTGTTAAATTATACCCAGCATTTCATGTTCCTGTAAGAGAGAGAAAAAAAAAAAAGGATGAACAGCCAGCATGTCAGGCCTGTTGTTATTGGTGGTACCCTGAGGCAAATTTTGCTATTTCTGAGGCTGAGACCCTTTCTGGAGGCCAGCAGGAGAGACTCACAGTGACCCTAGCAGGGCATACAGTAACCACTGCAAAAGCTCCTCTGCTCCATTCACCTCTGCCACAGGGGGCCCCAGCCTCAGGTGAAACCACCCCTGCCCTGAATGAGATGTGGAGCAGCACAGGGAGTGATGGAGACAGGCTTCAGTCCTCACTGGCTGCTGCCTTTTCTATGGAATCCTTTTCCCTGGTCATTTCTGTTAGCCTTCAGTGATGTATTGTAATGCCAACATATATAAATCACTACAGAATAAGCCACAACTCTCTGGCATCCTCATCCTGATGAGGACCAGGCTTAAACTCCACCCATTCACATACCTGAAATAATGTGGGCATTTGATTGCCTGCAATGCAAGTTTTGTCCTCAATTAGATTTAGAAGAAGGCTTTGCAGTGAAAATACATGTGCAAGCTAGGTCATGGTGGTGTTCTGGGGGAAATGGAGAATCTGAAAACAAAACCACCTTTTGCAAGCTAGGAATGATTCCATTTATATATAAAATTCTTTTAGTGGTAGCTTGTCTCTCTGTAAGCTGTTTGCGTGTATGTGAACATGATACCTTGGCATAATATTTACCAAGTCCAAACACATTTTTATCATATGCTTAGCTGCTGAGGTGATTTTTTTTCTGGATGTCATGGTGTCAATTATCTGGTTAATGCTGGGAGTGGCCAAAAAAGGGGTCATGACGTGCTCTGCTAATTGTTTGCCTCCTTCCCAAAACCTTCTCAAGTCTGGTGAAGTCACAGGGTTGCAAGGAGAAAGGTAAGCTTATATCCAGTAAGGCAAGGGAATGTCCAGCCTCAGGGCAAATTGTGCACATTCATCCTCTGCCACGTGGGTCTGGGAGGGAATGGTGCCAGACCCTCAAGTCATTCTGCTGTGCAGCAGGCAGATTACTCTTAATACAAAAAATGTAAACCATGATAAATGGGAGCAGATTTTAGCTATGTTAGTGCATGTAGACTTCAATGCATGGGTTAATTCTTTGATGGAAGTCTGAGCTATTCGCATTTTTGACAGATACATCTCTGTTCATACGGATGATTTTATAAAAAGTGATGATATAAAGTATACCTTCTCCAATTCAAATTCCTGTAAATGAAACATTTAATTTTAACAGGTATTAACATACTGCATTCTGCTTTAATACTCTTGCTATATTCAGTTCCAGCTGAAAAAAGTATCTCAGGTCTATGCTGTTTAATGTATATGAGATTCATTCTATTTACTTCTTCTTTAAAAGACATAAAGCAAAAGAAACCTGGAATACCCTAAGTCAGAAAATCCAAAAACCTAGCCAAAAGAAATGTATCTGTCCACTTTTTAGTGAATTAAGGCATTGTCCAAAGAACATGTGCTTTGTACATACATAGGTCTTTCTTGCAGCGGTTCCAGCTGTGCAGTGTAGGACCACCTGGAATAACAATGGAGCCACTAGAGTTATTTTTTATGCATATACAGCAGCCAGGATTGGGTCCTATCTACGTACAAGAAAACTTTTGCTTTTGAAGATGTTTCCAGCCAGCAGTACCTTTATGAATAGTAAAGGTTGCAATTTAAATACTTGAGTTGTGTCTCACATGTTTTTGTGTCCAGCACACTGTAATTGGTTCTCTTGATTAAATCTAATGCAAGACAGGGAAACCCTATGAAAGAAGGTCTGTTGCTAACATTCCAGTTAGATGGTAGGGATTTTATACATATTCCTTACTCTTAGCCTCCAGTAGAATTAACATTCTTTGAGTTATGGATAGGTCCCAAGATGTAAGAGAGACAAATTTCTGTCCTTCATTACCCAGTAGGAAATGGGAAAAATTAAATGTATGCAGGGTGGTGCAGTTAGTCAACATCACATCTGAACTCTTCCCAATAATTCAACAGAAAAAATTAAGGGAGGGGACGAATAGGGAAATTACTGTGCTACAAAGAATTTTGATAGAGTTTTACAAGAGCGTAGTCCATCAAATAATGATAGGAAACTTGACTGGCAGGACTATTAAGTGCATCTATTTTAATACCTGTGTACTTCTAAAATATTCCAAACCCCACTCCAGCTTTCTTTTTTATTTTCCTTTACACTCGCTATAGTGACAAAGCCACCTCTTTTATTAAGAAAAAAAAAAAAGGCATTTAAAAATGTCTGTTTCATTCCTTCCAGAGTCAGGGCATTTTTTTTTCTACTTTTTAATATGATTAATAACTCTAACAGGTATTTTCAAAGCCAAACAGCTGGGTTATTACTCAAGAAACAGCTGTTTCATTGCTAAATATATCCTTATTTCACCAGCCATCAACTTGCTGAAGCTTTGCTGGTTACTTGCCTTTAAACATTTGCTGATAGCAAGAAAGCCCTGGTACTTAATCATAGCTGGTGCTACAAAAGCCGGAGCTACTTAGAAAAAAAAATACACAGAGAAAAACATTGGAAGAAGGCTTTTTTCTTTGAGGGTGGGGAGGGTTTTTTTTTTGTTTCAATGCCACACATTAGGTTGCAACCAGATGTTCATGTTATAGATCCTGCCTGGATTAAAAAAAACCCACACACACAAAAAAAACCCCTTTTCATTCAAAAATGTCAATATCGTTTAACAGCAAATGTAATATAATTACAGTATTCAATAAACATTTAACAAGACACAGACATTTTCTGCAAGAAAATATTACTAGAGTGAGCCTTTTAGCAGTTTAGCAGTTAAATTAGTAATTTCTTTTATAACATCTGGTGAGCAGTCTCTAATTTCTAACGTTTTTGGAACAAAGAGACATTGGGCACATTTTGAGTTACGAATAATTTGCCAGTTGTTTACATTTATGCCAATCTAATTCTCCACTGCATAAATGCAATTGAATACATTACAAATGTGTTTTCCATAAAAATCCCTAAAATACAGGAGGGGGAAGGTAGAGAGTGAGTTCAAGCCACTCTGGTCCTTCACAGGCATTGCCACGCCTCTCCTGTT
The DNA here is from genome assembly GCF_963662255.1 of Cinclus cinclus. Classification (NCBI taxonomy): domain Eukaryota; kingdom Metazoa; phylum Chordata; class Aves; order Passeriformes; family Cinclidae; genus Cinclus; species Cinclus cinclus. The sequence continues at coordinate 69,052,535 of NC_085046.1, forward strand.
GCCATCCTCCTCGCCTCTCTCAACATGTGATGGAGCCTCAGCAACCCACCCTGAGCTCCCAAAACTCAAGAGTGCCTCTGTGTACTGACTCAAACCAAAGCAGTTGACCTTAGTAGAAACCTTTCCATAAACTGTGTGGATTTAGGATCAAGTCCAATGAGAAGCTCTCGTGGCAAGAGGAGTCCCTCAGGAAGTGGAAGAGAGGCAAAGAACCATTTGTGTGGAGGAGGACAGCCCCAGCCACCTGCTAATGTGCTTGTGGGCAGCCTGGAGACATGACCCATGGAATAGGAAGGCTTCTTCCACGTGGAGATGTTGCCAAACCACTAAAACGCTTAGCAGTGCTGAGAGCTTTCCCTGGGTACTGTTACTCCCTAACATCCCAATACTTCTTGCTCCGTGTTTTCCCTTACTCGGCTGAAGATCTCAGAAGAGTTTGAGGTGATCACCCACCCCCTTGCAGCTCAACGCTTGCCTGCACCACAACCACAGTGGCTGCAGTGACACCTCCTCTGCAGGACTGAGGTCAGCCCACCACATCCACTGTGCCCACTCCTGTCTGCCACAGGGGTTGGATCCACCCTGCATCACAGCCTCTGCAATCCTGTGTGTTGGGAGAAAGGTGTCAGCAAGTAAAGGACCTGCATGCAGCACTCCACAACCCATATGCTGGAAACAGTGTGATAAACCTTTCTCTAAGCCGTGGGTTTCCAGAACACAGTTAAGTTATTGCCCCTTATCTCAAATGGATGATAATACGGAAGTTAGTAAAAATTACTCTTTGTCATCATGTCATCCATCAAAGATACAAGATTTTTCTATATTTTACATGAAAGGTTTAATTATTAGCCTCTTTCTAAGTGCCATAGGTTTTGTTCTTTAATCCCAAAAATTAAACCTGCAAGATTTTTTTAATGCGTATGTTCATTACATGCTCATAAAACTTCTGGAAAAGTTTTGTCCATAAAAAATGGTCTTTTAAAGTATCAGTGTTGAAAACCCAGAAGAAAGTATCTTCTTGTGGGCGCTTTTGTTTTGTGCTGTGGCAAAGCATGGCTGGATCTTATTTGCCTTGTGTTGTCCATTCAGTGACATCAGCTGAGGCTGGTACAAATACAGGCCAGAATGTTATCTGATGTAAAGCACAATAGTCAATTTTTAACACATCAGATCCTTTCCTTTTTCTGCCTACTTTTTTTTTTTTTTTTCCCCCAAAAAAGTTCAGAGGAGGCAAAAATAAAACACATACTTGTAGAGGTTTTGTGCTTTGCTAGATCATCTAGTGCACTTCCAGTTCCCCTGCAGGTCATACTAACATAAACAGTCCCTAAAGAGGAAAGAGAGAGAAAAAAAGAAACAGAAGCTTAAGCTAGGCTTTGTTTTGCTCTCAGTAACTCACTTCCACATGTGAGAAGTGAACAATATTTTCTTCTATAGCCTTAAACCCCAAATTAAAGCTACATAGCAGAAAGAAATAACACGTTTGCAACACTGAGCAGCATCACAAATTAGACAGTACAAACCATTTTCTCTTTGGAGAACAAAACCACTTTGGATCAGTAGGGAAGGGCACCCTGAATTCAAAATCTGCTAAGGCACAGACGGATTGTAGAACATTTTATGCCTTTGATGATAGAGGATCAGTTGTTTGCAATAGAAGTGCACAGTCTGTCCAAATTCTGTGCTGCCTTCACTGCAGATGGCTCTTGCTCTAATGGCTGTGAGCAGCCTTTGTGACCACTGCAGGTAATAGGACTCAGCCTTCTCATTCCTTTAGGAGTGCACCTACACCAAGAAACAGGAGCGCAAATGGAAATAGGCAGAATTTAGGATAATTAATTCAGTGAGATGAGAGACATTTTAATGAAAAAGGTGATTTTTTGGGGGTAGTGATAGTGATGTGGGATCCTTTTTTCTTTCCTTCATGATTTGGATTTCTCTGCTGCAGAGAAGCAGAGCATATCTGGGATGTGACACCCTGTGGTAAGTGCTCGATCCAGCTGCAATATAAACAGAGCTTTTCACAGCACATTCTAAAGCTGTAACATTAAGGAGAATAATGGACGATGCCTTTTGATATCTTTGTGTAAACGAAGAATTTTATTACAGTGAATTACCATGTTAATTTATGAAAAGTAAACAAAACCAAGTGCAAAACTGATTCAATGTATAACCTAACTTTCCTGGTGCCTAATGAGGTGACAGTGATGGAATCAAAACAAATATCTTTATGTTTCATAAATGTAGGGAAAAATACTTCTGTGTTCAATCACTGCCTGGAGTCTCTGACAATGCTGGCACACCAACACCACAGGTTTAAAGTAACTAAAAGTCACTTTGTCTACTGGCTGAGGATGCAGGCAGACTCACTGTGGACCACCATGGGTAGTAAGATAACAAAGATGCAAGGAAATGGCAGATAAGGTTGAGAAGCAGTTGGACCATATTGAACATAAATAATATACTTTGCCCCTGTCATTCCCCCATTCATCTATAAACTATTGCAGAAGTAAAACTGTGCAAAACACTTCATGGAGAGCACCTCCCTTGGGTCAGAATTTTCCTTTGACTTCTAAGATTTTTGTTTTGTTTCGTTTTGTTTTTGTTTTTTTTTAAAGAACACATTGAAACCTGGGCCCATGGAAGACAAAGGGTTACCACTATTCCTAACACATTATCCATCTCCAGCTGGCAAGTTTCTTCCTGTGATGGTATTAACTAGGTGCAGGTCCCCTGACAGGCCATTTGTCCAGAAAACTATGGTCGTGGGAAAAGCTGTAACCCAGGGTAAACCTTCAATAGGAATGCTGTCTAGACCTCTCTGGGACAATTTGGATGGATCTTTAGCTCTTTACATGTCTGCTATCAGATGCTCAAGAGCTGTATGGTGCACTGATGTATTCCCTGCTAGAAGTGCCTGAGGATGAGACTCCACCACAGCCTCACACTGAAGAGCATTTTTGTGCACAGACAAACTGACAAACTTGGTTCTTCACAACTGTATCCAGTCCAGTTCCAAAAACAGCCATGCAATGCAATAGAAAAATCAATACCCTACCAGTTAGTAAACTACATCTGGATAAACTTATTATGTCAAGAGATGTGACATGAAATTAGCTTAATTCTTATGTCTGTGGATTGGACCTTTATGTTCTTAAAAACCATCTGGACACCAGCCATGTGTGTCCCCTACATCTTATGAGCTTTTCCTGGGGAAAAAAGACAGAAGGCACAGCCTCCCCAGCAACACTCTTTTTCCCTCTCTTGTTTCACAGTAGAAATATTTGCAGTGAAAATAACTTTTTTTTAGGTGGAAACTTAACAGAGAAACATGGGCATCCATGGCAGAGTTTGGCATGGCAATTCCAATTGCCCTCTATAGAGCCAAAGATTATTATCACACCAAAAGCTGTCAGTTGGCAGCAGTGAAAAAAAATTGAGCTGGGACTTGTCACTGTCCATACATTTCTTAGTCTGATCAGGGGAATCTACAGTGTTGGCAAGACTCTAGCAAACAGTCAGGGCCTTGGACTCAGCCTCTTCTTGAGCTGCCAAGACATAATCACTCTAACATCCTGGACAGCCAAACCCTGCCTCCTTTTTAATAAGCTCCTATATAGGAAACCATTTATAGATAAAATAAAGGAAAATTATTGTGCTCACTTCATATTCCTGAAGAAGGAAATAGAAGCAAAGTGAATTAAGTCCAATTTGCATGGACTTTTGAACACGCACAGTTTTTGGATATAAGCTGTGGAGCAGACGTAGAATGTTGTAGCCTTTATAGTCAATATTTTATTAAATTTTTCCTTGTAAATGTTGCTGTGTCTTTATTGCATTCATTCAATAATGGGAGAACTTTCCTGTAGCTAATTCTATGCCTTGAAATTTCCCTTCTTGTTAACCTGTGACTGCAGTTGAATGCAAAGTGTCTGCCATGCAATACAATAAGGGTGGATTCAGGTACCAAGGTGACTGTATTTTTTATTAAAATACCATTTTATATGCTCAGTTTCAAACTGATGACTGCATTTGCAACACCTAATTGCCACCAGTGTCTACAAATACTTTGCATTTAATGAAAATATCAAACTACGTTCCTTATTTTGGTTGAAGCAGTAGGTTGTATTATGCAGTGTAAAATCCCATTTTATAAAATTTAATAGAAATACAGATATAACTTTGCACTCTCCATTCTCGTTTGAACTTTATACTCTCTATATTGCAGGGTTTCATAATTTTTTCATGGTAAGTCTCAAAATATTTCTGTTGCATCAGGGAACTGGGCAGTTCCATTGTGGCTGATTTAACACCTATAAATTGCCATGGCTACCAACAGAAAGCTTTCTAGCTGTATGAGGTAAGTATCTACTCTATATTTTAAAGCAGTTGTAGGTTTGGATCCACTGGTTGCATCTTATATTAAAAATTCTATGAACTTTATTCATCAACACACCATCAGGGAGCGCACAACTTCTCACACTTTTTAAGGCCAGGAGGTAAACTCTTCAGTCAGCCAAAGCTGAACTTCCTCATGCTCTTCTACATAGACCCTCACCTAATAATGGCTGAATTGGAATTGCTTTAAAGATCCAAGACAAGAGCAAGTTCTGCTTACAAGAGCAAACAAGAAAATAGTTGAGTTATTTGAAGATTTTGTTAGAAGACTTGGTTAAAACAAAAATCTGTGTCATCCTTGGTTCTGTCTATCATTCCACAGCTGCATCAGAATTTTGGTAAAACCCAACAAGCATCTGGAGGTCATCTTATGTGCAACCAAATCATCTACTCCTCAATTATCCTGTTAATTCAGCTTTGGAATTGCTTGAGGGAAAGAGCCTTGTCTGTATAGGTATGAAATGGTCTGGTGTTCACAGCCATGTCACCCAGGCTACAGCCTGATGGAAGGCATGACTCGTGGACTTTAGCTTGCCTTATAAAGAAAAATCAATTCATAGCAATACAAACCAAAGATCATAATTCTTCAAAAATAGGCAGATGCCATAAAACCAGGATTTTTAGTGCCCCAAGGTATCCCTCATATAGCTGCAATGTGAGTATGATATTCCATAAGTTGTGCCTGACATAACACCCTATCCACTTTACAGGGACAAAGCTGGAACCCAGCAGCTGGAGCACCTGCAGAGGTGAACCCAAAGGGTCTCAGTTTCATCCTTATTCTGCAAGAATTATTCCTCAAAAGGCAATGAAACTCCATAATTTGCAGGGACAGAGAGCTTTCCTCTATCTCTTAAGCAAATAATTAAAAAACCAATAAAGGTAAAACTGCCAATAAAAAGCTTTCTAATTCAGTGATTTAGTTTTGGGCCAAATTCTGGACTAGATTCAGGTGACATGACTGGTTGAGTTTGTTACTGCAGAGCCACTTGTTTATAAAGAGAAGTGTCAAGAGGACATGAAGAATGACTGAAAAGACAAAACAAACTCTAATCAAACCCTTTAACCTCTGCTTTGCACTTTGGCTGCTTCTCTTGAACAGTTTTACAACTCTGTGGGTACAAGTAGAGAGTCCTCCTTTCAAAAGCTGCAAACATTTTGCAAAGGGCCCAGTAGGAGGAGGTTGTAACATAGCCAGATATACTCACTTCACCCTTCTGATTTAGTGGGAAGTGGTCAGAAAGGTCTCATGAAAAATATACAACACTTTCAGGCAGAAAAAAAAAGGAAAAGAGTTTGGAATACATTGAAAGTAGAAATGAGAATGTGGGAATACAACTGCACTGATCTTTTTGATAATGAATCCAGTAGGAATATTACTTATCTTTATACATGTGACAAGATTGTGGGATTTCCTTTTTAGCAAGTCCCTTCAAAAATAGGAGACTGTGACACAAAAAATTTGTGCTGCTATTCAGATGAGGAAGGCTTCCTTACATGTACTGTATGTATCTTGGCAATCCTGAATGGAAATTTAAAAAAAAAAGAATGGGGAGATGCTTTTTGCAGGACACATATATGCAAGTCTGCCATTCCACTGGGTTTAGTTTAGTTCTACAGATTTTCTTTATTAAAATCAAACCCAAACAAAAGACCTAATTCTTCTTTCATTTATACACACATCATGTAAGTCATAATGCAAATCCACTGAAACTAGTTTTGTGAGACTGAAACCGAGCATTATATGCACAAAAGATGTGGTCAGGTCCTGTGCACCAAGTCAGGACTGGATCTGGAAGTATTTGTATAATATCAACTCTATATAATACCTATTCATTCCTGACTTACTTGGAAGAAAACACCAGCACCTCCAAAAAACCAGAAAAAGATCCTTTCTTTAGGATTGCACAGAATACATCCTTAGAAAAAAATCTTGGTATTAAGGTGTGTTAGGTATGCTACTTTGTTCTACATTTCCTCTCTTCTGTTTTAATTTGTTCTTCCTTTCTTTAACCGTTGCTCTGCCTTCTTCTTTTCCAGGCACCAAGAGTTTGCCTGATTCAATGAACTTTGACTTCTCAGAAATCAGTTTATTTCAAAAAACTTACACTGACAGAGTTTCTTTTGTCCTCTCATAAAAAAACAAACCCAATACCTGCTGAAAATCTGAAAAGCTTTGGGTATGAAAAGTCAAAAACTTTAGGTGTGCTGAAAGGCAATAAATATGCCTTTCTGCTCTATTCTTCCAAGAAAATCTGAAAGAAGGTGCAGATATATTTTATGCAATAGGGATTGTTAAGAGCAGACATGTAGTTGAATCATTACCTTTTCCGTGACATTTTGGAGACACGAGTTTCTTTTAAATGTTAAGTATTTTTTTCTTTGTGCGTATGGAAACATTTTATTTATTTATTTATTTATTTATTTATTTATTTTCAAGTACTAAAAAAATAACAAAACCGAACGAGCAAAGATTCCATCAGGACAAGGAAAATCCGCACAAGGATTCTAAGTCGCCTTTCATGCAGGGGTAGCCTGAAGATGTAAACCTGTTGCGGATGATGGAGCGGGGAGGTGGAAGAGGATGCCCGGAGCATCTGCAGGGATGCAGGGGAGGACAGGAGGGGCGGGGGCGGCCCGGCAGCCACCAGGGGTCAGCCGAGACCTCCCAAAAATCTCTCTGGCTGCCCCGAGGGGGAGCGTTCGTGACAAACCATCCGCGGAGCCGGGGATTTGGTACCCTGGTCTGCAGGTATCTCACCGGCTGCTGCCTGCACGGAGCACTGGCGCATCCTTTTTATTCCCTCTGCGTTTATGCAGCAATTCCACTCGCAAGAATTACTCTCGCAGTATCCACTGGCAAGGGTTTTAGTTTGTGCACATACAGCATGGCAAGGTTTGTTACTAACTTTTGTTATTTTCCGTACTCCCATGAGAGGTGTATTTCAGGCTTCTGCTTCGGAAGCAAAGCAATCCAGCAAACTGACTGTGTGGGGAATGCATCTCTTTGTCTCAAAACTTATCCAAAAGTCAAAAAATAGCAAGTAAAAAAAAAAAATTTCCATAAATTATGGATATAGTCATACCAGGTGCCAAATCTCTGCTTTTTTTTTTTAATTTTTTTCTTTAAATTCAGTTCACATGTTGCTCACTTTGTTTCAGATCAAATGCTTCACTGAACTAAAACTAAAAAAGAAACACAGCTAGCCAAACAGCCCGAGATCACAACCCTACAATAACAACCCTGGACACACACACAATAGAAAAGCAAAGCTTCTGCAGCAGCAAGGAAACAGACTTCAGTCTCAAGCTTCCAGGGGGGTTAAAACAACAGCGAGTTAAACGTGCAACTTTGCATAATAGGAAAATAACTCAGCTTTATATTCTGCGAGTCAAGAGTTGAAGAATCAGAGCACGAGAACTGCGTACTGTGACTGGACCTGCATTACAAATCCTGTCTCTGTCTGAGCTGGGGGGGAGACAAGAGTATGCCAACACCAGTTCTAGGAGAGGACCTGAAATTGGGAAGAATGCTTCTGCACACATACTAGAACCTAGGAAATTCCCTGAGACAGAAAAATATAAACCAGCATGTATTTAATCACTTTCCTGAACCAGCGTCTGTGGTAATGATTAGAGGACTTTAATGATCAAGCTATTTTAATTAATATTCAGATGGTTTTATTTTTCATAGAAAGAAAATACAAGCTTATAAACAAATGCCAACATAAAGATTTTTTGCCTTACATAAATAATTGTGTTTTTGAATAAGGATTTCTTTCCTAGCAATTTTTATCAGAATAAATAATAAAATAATACAAACAATGCCTCTGATAATCAATCAAATTGAAAATATAAATCAAACACAAAAAATATTTTTTTTTGCTAATTTTCTGACTGACTGTAGAATTGCTTGTGCTTGGAACAAACAATTCACTCGAACATTTTGACCACATTTTAGAACACATATATATTCTCTCCTGCTGGGATACAAACTGTTCTTATTATTAAATGCAATAGTTCTGTAAATATAATAACACGTTTCTAGTATAATGAACTTTTTCACATTCAACTTTTTTTCCTGCTCTCAGTTATAATGACTACTTACTCTGAATAAAATATTGCTTGCTATACAGCGTGTTTGTACAGGACAAAACAATATCATATTTATCTAAAAGACAGTTATAGCTTCTGTCTTAACTAGAAAACCAGTCATATAATTATTTTAGAACTGTTTATTTCAGTGTAGGAGACAACAAAAGATGACCTCCAGATCATGAAGTTCTGTCTCTGTAAGTGTTCTCATAAAATGATGTAATTCAGAAACATTTCTGCCTGTTCCTCAGGAGCAATGGTTGTGATCTAAATTTGAGTCACACCATGCTATATCCAGAATTTCTCAGCAGGATACTGGGAAAAAAAAAAATCACAGCCATATTTCTATCAATGTAGCAAAGGCCAACGTAAAGGTAGGATTAGATGGACCAGGCATTGACCTGCCAAAACTGGACATAAATTCAAAGCTAATCACACTAAGTAGATTAAAGAGTGGGGTGACTGTGTGTGAAAGTTACAGTGAACTGAGTGTAATATTTGCAAATTCAGATCTCTTCCAATAACCATTCTCCATTTGACACATATGTATGTGTGTAGATGTTTTTGTGCTACACAGACGTAGAAATAAAGGCAGAGTATTTCCAGGAGGAGAATATAACCTTCAGGTTTCTTGACCCCTGCAGAAAATGTGGGCATCTCATGTTCTAGCAGGCAAGACAATCTCTCTAACATCCTTGGAGCACTGCCATAAATCTTCGATTCTAGATACAGTGTTGAAAAACCAAGGTCTAGATGGTGTTTTCCTATAAGACACTGATACAGTTCAATGGGGTTGTGCCAGTTAATACCAGCCTGTGGGTTCACTAACATATATTCAAAATCAGAGTTCTATTTTTCATACAGACACTGTTTATTCCCATCAAAGACAAGGGACATGACCAGAATACTTTTAGAAGGATGGATTTCATGTGAAATTTCAAAACTTTATTGGGAAACATTTTTTTGCACAAGAAATAGCTCAAAAATCAAGGGACTTTTCAAATAAAATTAAGCAGACTTTAGGAGTTTTGGAGGACTTCAGACAGAGTAGAAACTTGTGTCAGAGCAAGATTTCAATGAGACTGCTGGGCACAGGGTTTATAACAGGGTCCAGAGGCAGCTGAATGGTTGAAGAAGGAAGTTTGGCTTTTTTTTTTTTTTTTAAATTTTAACTGCTTGGTAACAGCAGCACTGATGGGGTAGAGCATGTCCTATCTGCTGCCTGCGATGTGCCTCGCTTCCCAAACACGGGACAAAACACTTCAGTCGCTGCTGGCAAATATTATGAGTTTTTTCTTCTACTGGAGAATTCTGTTGGCTCTTCTCCACACTGCTCTGCTTCCAACTCACTTACACCTTCCCTCTCAGACCCCAGCTCTCTTAACCCTTCCTTTGACACCCAGAAGTGCTTCTGTTCCTTGAACTAATTCCCTCTCGTTACAGCTCATTGTGAAAAAAGAGGTGGTGAGGAGAGAGGGATTGCAAACACACCTCTGAATCTTTCAAAGATAAAAAATTCAGTAGAGGTCTGAAGTGGAAAATTTCAGCCAATTCTAATTTCCTTTTTGCTCAAGGCAACAGCTCAGCTGACCCAAAGCTCTTATGAGGCAGAAGTCCACAGTTCAACAACAGCAATCCTGCACACCCAAATGTAAATATATATAAACACTTGTGTGTGTGGATTTTTTTTTAAAGATGCTGCCTTGCTTTCCTCCCTTCCTTTGATGCTGTCAATGCTCCTAGCTGTGTTCCTAGACAAGTTGGGTTTCAGACTGACCTCTGCTTCCCAGCATCCTGAAAAAGAAACCCTGCCTGGTGGCTGCCCAGGGCTGGGGCAGGGAGTTGTGCCTCTCTCCAGACAATCTGGATGTTAGGAAAGGAAGCTGGCACTAGTATTTAGAGATACTATTTGTAGGGCTGCAGAAAAGGTCCCTAACAAAGAGGACACTCCATCGTGTACCTGGTGACTGCTGGAATGTTTCCTGCATTCAAATTGCTGCCCAATAATCCCAGCAAGAGATCTATCTATACTTCTACAGCCAACGAGAAAACAACCAAGAGCTAAACTACGAGGATCAAAGGCACGCAGCATCCATGTGAGCATGGTTGTTCAGAGACAGCAAAGCCACGCTGCTACTGGAGCATGAAGCAGCTCCAAGGGACTTAACAAGCTGTAAGTGTAACAGGTTGGGAGCTTTTGCCAGGCAGCCAGATGCTTTTGGGGACATGTATCTAGTACAGCATGACATCTGGGACCCATGGTTGCCACTGAAATGTAGGAAAGCTCTGTGATATGATGAAAAAAAGGCTTTGGGTGCTGTATGTTCCCCAAATTTCTTTTAAATTAATTGGCAAAAATTCTTGGAAGGGTGGAGTGCTAGAAAGGACAAGTCATATAACACAACTAAAGAGGAACTTCAGCAATTTTTTAATGTATTTACAAAAATGTATGTCTCTTATTAGCACTTTTTATTATAAGACCATTTTTGAGACCTGGGAAATATATCTACTGAAATTAAACCACTTGATATTATATTTATTCTATGATATATATGTGGGAGGGATGGAGTTTTCCTATAGGTGATAACTCTGAATCTGCTCCCAGCTACATCCAGGCAAAACTGCCATTAACATTAATAGGAAGGGAATCTGACCTGGTGAGAGTCAGTTAGACTTCCTGTGAACTCAGCAGAGCCCGAGTAAAGTCCAAAGGATGACTTGGCTCATGGGAGCTCATTCAAACCCACTTTTCCTGAATATGATCATAAATCACTTGCTCTCCTAGGTCAGCTTCAAGGAAATTTATATCCTCTCATGCTTATTTGTGCCTGGCTGAAACCAGAGATACCCTGTTGGTACATTAGGAGTAGAGTTTGCTACATTTCTTTTTTCCAGTTTCTATTTTATTCATTAACGACACAAGCATCCATAAATACCAGTTTTTCTTTGCTGTTTTCTGGGACAAGCCTGATTTTTGAAAGCAACCTGTATTTACTGCTCCTATTCAACTTTCCTGCAGTGAGTGCTCAGCATCTCTAAAAATCTCTCAGGCTCAAGCCGAACAAAGTATGCAGAAAACAACAAGAACAACAACCTGATTCAAAAAAAGCCCACAACCCCATCTAAAATCTTAATTTTCTCTTCTTGTTCACCCAATGCCTCATCACATACTGAAGTGCTTTGCTGGGAATTGGATGTGTCTAGTGCCAAGTACACCCCACGGTGATTTGGTGGTGGATGCTGAAGTTGAGCTCCCAGAGGCAGAGCCCACTCTCCAAGGGGAGCATGGCACCATCCCTCGTGTCCCAGCCTCAGTCCCTAAATGATCTTGCAAAGACCACTGGAACCACATAAACCCAGCCAAATAAAACAATGCCAAAATGCCATCTGCTCCTCTGATTTGCACTTTGAATAGGTCTCAGAGAGCTATTTGAATAGCTCTCTGCAGCGCTGCTAAACAGATGAGCAGCATTATTGAGAGCAACAGGAGAGAACTATGCTGTGCTGGCATTCCCAGTGCTTTCTCACATGAGGGACACTATGGCACAGCCTGCAGCACTTCGTATCAACAACTGACAGACACAGATTTACTGTGGAGAGGGGAAGGGGCAAAAGGAAAGAGCCTCTGCCTTGTTCAGGTGGAGTCGGCCAGAGCAAAGTTCACAGTGTGCAAGGCAATTGTCTGCCCAGCCCCTGTTAACATGGGAAACCTGAGCTTGCGAGTGTGACTGTGGGGAGTTCTGCAGCACAAGAACTGGGCAGCTAGGTGGCTGCCCTACAACAATTTGATTTTGTATTAACAAACTAGGGGCCTATGTATAAGTGAACAGAGAAACAGTGGCTGTGCGAGGGAAGAAAAAAATATCAGCTTGTATTAATTCAAATTGCTTAAGTCTTTATTATTTGAGAGCTGAAATTAAAACAGGTATAAGCCTAAAAATAATTTCCAAGGGTTAGACCTTAAGTGGTAAACAGGTAAGTAGCACTGAATAAGTTATTTTCCATAAATATTTAGACAGTCAGCAGCTCACAAACCATGAGCAGGCAGAAATTCTTGTTGGCAGAAACAGAGCACTGAGACCTGTCAAGCTCAGGATTTTGTGTTATAGCTCCTGAACTGTTAGGTATTTATGAAGTTCCGTGGGTTTTGAGAGGTATTTTTGGATAACATGAAGAGATGTCTTAAATGCTATGGTTAGACTAGAGACTACCCTAGAGGTTGCATATTTCACCTGCACAGCCCTGGACAGAGTAGAGACCTTCAATGGATCCTCCTTGCTGACTGCAACTAGATATATAAACATGTTAATCAAAATTATAAATAACAATTTAAAAACTAATAATAATTTCCATTCACGATTTCAACATTTTTCTTAAACTGGCACATTGAAAATTTCTGTCTCATATCTTATTTAAGCTACCAACATGTCTTATATGCCCATTCCTCCAGATTACATTTACATATTTATGATTACATTTCCAGACTCTCCAAAGATTGCTCTTCTGACTCATAAATGTTTCAAGGAAAGCTTGAGTATCAAGAAAAATAATTTTAAAGTAGCCCCCTTCAGAGACATTCAAATACCTTAGAACCAGGAAAAAAAAAAAAGGGTAGCAAATTTTCCAAGTTGTGCCTCTAGACCTCGATGCATTTCAGCCCCTCATACGGTTCTCACACAGTATTTTTCAAGGTTTCAAACTATTAGAATCTGAATTGAGAGCAACTCTAAAGCATGGAGTATAAAATGCTCTATAAATTAGGTTAACCTATTTTTTTAAACCCAAAATTATTTTGGCCTCCATAACCTGCGCTTGGGAAACATTCTGGGCAGGATGGAGTTGGCTGACTCTGTAGCCACGTATTGTACAAGCAGGCATCACACAAGCCAGTCATGTGTAACCAGAACTCCTAATAGTCTTCAGCTTTCCAAACAGTAATCTCTACTAAGGGAGTGAAAGGAGCTGCCCTACTTGTGTGGAGGGAACCTGACAAACACTCAGGAATAGCTTTAATACTTTCCAGTTTATGGACACCAAAAGCAAAGCTTAGAAGAAAAGAATAAAAAAAAAAAAAACCAAAAACAAACCATTGGAACTTCACTCACAATGTAGCCCTGATTTTGATACCTTGATGAGGATGGAAGGTAATACATCTAGTTTTGCTTTGCTGAATGGGGAATGAGAACTGAAGTGTGGTTCTTGTTCAATGGGGGGAAACAGCATTCCAGTTATTCAGGGGTGATGTTTGCATCAGAACCTCATGATATTAAATTCCAGAAAAGGCCTAATTTTTGACTCATACTCATTCATAGGAAACTCTGAGCATATGTAGCAATCAAGCAGCTGGCCTTGGTGCTTGCCTGTGCTTTCCATTGACTGGGGATATGTTTGAAGACAACACAAAGAAATATTGCTCTTGTTTTTTATTTTAAACACTTCCAAGAGGTCTAGACACACAGCATTACTGTGCAGGCCTGAAGATGAATGCATGAGGGCATAGGATCCACCAAACTTTGTAATGGGCAATGGCTTTAGGAAAAGTTGTGTTCCTATGAGCAGGAGCCACTATCTCACAGGTTCCTTTTAACAAAAAACATAAGCAAAGCAATGCAGTTGGTACAGCACTTTTTTGTTTTGAAGTGTCCCAGAATATCCCCCAAAACAAGCAGCCTTTAGACTGCTGACAGGAGACTCAGAGTATGACAGCCAGCTCTGACCAAAGGCAGAAAGGTTAGACATGTTACAGAAAACAGCCACTGCTTTAAGATCTGTCCATCAGAAACCATCTCTGTTGACCTAATCATTCTACCCCCACTGAAATTAATGGAAGTCTCTGATACACTTCAGAGTCACCAGAATAAACCTAAACATAATTTTACCTCTGAAAATCACATTCATTGTGACCACATTTCACAAAAAGGATTTTGCTCTTTATGCCAAGGCATGTGCACAGAGCTTAGAGAATCCAATACTGGGCAAGCTGAAACACATTTATTTTATTTATATTAAATCTACTACATAACATCTGGGCTTAATGTAGAAGTACATCATAGCAGACAAAAACATTGAAATTAGAAAACAGCTCCTAGTCTACCCTAGCACCTTGCCTGTGCATAAATAAATATGCCATATACAAAAAGGCCAGGTCAGAGAAATAAATGTAAATGTCCTAGGCTAAGTTTGTCAAGCTGAAACTTTTCAAGCCTTTGAAAATGTGTGGCCAGAAGGCAACAGCATGATCAGCCACAGTGTTTTCCTGCAGATCAGCAACCCTAGGATTTTACTCCACAATTTTTTTCGGAAAAGTAAAAGCTTGTGGTAGAAACAGAGTTTAAGACTTTGCAGTGGGTAATTGCATTGTCATAAAAATATTTATATTTGTCTCAAGATGAAGTTGCAAAGCAAAGAATTTCAGCATTACAAATTGCAAAGAGCCTTAACATTCTCTCTTCTTTTCTTCAACTTGCTACCTTTAGGATTCTTGGTATTGAGCCATTCAAAAAGTCAATCAACAAAGAACACACCTGCTGTGCCAGATCACATGCTAAGAGGTTTTTGAAACATGTTCAAACTTTTTTCTACCTGTTCTTTTTTAATGTTCAGATTTATAAGAAAAAATCCAAAATGAGAAACAGTTTGCCGTTTAACTTCCCATTTCAAAATTCTTGTCTCCATAAGAGAAATTAATTTTCCAGCACATTTTCTTTGGCAGAAAAATAAAATATTTCTGATTCATATTCCACAGATGTTAAACTGTGATTGCTAGTATTGTTCGTTGTGGGATTACTGACTGCTTTTAATATTTAATGGGATTTAATAGTCTTGACCTAAGCATGCTCCTTTCTGTGAAATACATTAACATTGAACTGATTTAGAGTAAAAAGATCTAGTGTTGTGCTTTTTTGAACTGATGTGTCTGGGGTATTTTTGTTTCTTTTGAAACAGTAATTAATAGAATTACAATAACAAAAGGAAAAACAAACTAAAAAAGAAACACAAACAAAAACCCCACAAGAACAACTAAAAGTAATCAAAACAACTGAAATTTACACACTGATTCATGTCAGGAGGTTTACCTCAGAGACAACCAGCTTTTCATTATTTCAGATGGATTTCAAGATTGAGCCGTGTAGGATTGGAATCTTTGGTGGTATGACCCAGACTTTCACTTACTTTTATTCTCTTATAAATTTCTACAGTTGATTAAAGTATATTTCAGGCTTCCCAAACATTTCCATTAAAGTTTCTTTGTGTTCGTGAAATGTTCTTTATGAGAATGCCAAACCTCAAAGTATATCCTGAATCAGCTGGTTCAGGCAGCTTTTAACATTTCTTTGGGCCCAGGTCTATGAAGTCCCCTGCACTTATCTGCAGCTCACTCTAAGGCTTCATTAACCAGATGTTGTGGGCACCACAAGATTGAATAGTCAAGCCTGTATTTCTGGTACAGCAGAGGAATGGAAGGCATGGTTTAAACCCCAAATGGTGAAAACTTGTTTCAGGAAGTTACAGGGCTATTTTGGGCAAAAGGACAAGAAAATTCTATAACACCAGCCTATTTTACAAAGTCCCATTAGATCACTTAGAAAACTTTTTGGCTCCTAAGAACAAACCCTCACAAAAGAAACTCAATTACCTTCAGATGCACATGAGTAACTCATTGGTTCCAATAAGTACCAAGCCTGTGTATGTGTTTTTTGAGCATTTATGAATGTACCAGGCTAAGATGCTGGCAGATTTACGTGCTGGATGAAGTTCTGCTTTTGGGAAGAAGGTGAAGGAAGACGAGCACCTCCCACTTTGGGAACAGCAGCTATTCCACAAGCACCAGAGCAGCTCATCTCAAGGTGCATTCTGGCTAATAGGAGGAAACCTCAGATCTGTATCACTCCTAGTTTTCTAGGAGACAATATGCATTTTTTGCAACCTTTAAATCAATGGCAGAACAGCTTTGTTTAGCCTGAATGATGAATGAAGATTGTTATTTTTAATCACATGTTAAGATAGTGAAATCGCTGTATATTTTCCTGAGTTTTGAATATATTTCTGAACTGAGATCTTAAAGGCACTGGCAATGCCAGAAAAAAAACTAGAAAGAAAAATTCAAAAATATTTTGAATATTTTACCATCTTAGCTCAAGAGAAATTAAATTTTACTTTTTCTTATGACTTAAATATTTGAAAAATATTAATTAAATATTCAATATTTTAATACAATGAAGTATTGCAATAACTTAATAACAAAACTCCCACTGGTGTTTTACATTAAATATGGTTAATTTTCCCCCAGCTTTCTATGCAGAGGGATGATGCAGAGGGATTTTTAAGTCTAAAGAAATCAGAAAAAAAAAAGTATTAGCAATTGCTACAGCAAAACCTTAAAGTAAGAAGAACTTCTATGTGCTGGATTCTAATGCTGTGTGAAGACTGCTAAATAAATCAGATCCAGGGAATACTGAAGGCCAGTCTGACTGCATCTGCAGTATTTGGCCTTGGTCCTTTCTAGCACCCTTGCATTGTGCAGTGGTGCCCCTAAGACACATACATAATTTTAGTGGGTTGTTTGTTTTGTTTTTTTCATCCAGTATGCCTGAAATAATGTGCAGGCCCACCAAAACTGTGCTTCAATCATGTGAGTCTGATGCATGTATTTCATGAGCACGCAGAGATGTTGGACGGTGCAGAGTCTGCTGGACCTCAAAGGTTGTCCTGGCAAGATGACTTTAAATGTGGCTCAGGCTTATCTGTATTCCCTATTGAAACTATTGGTTCCTGCTCCCTGCTTTCCCAGTGCCAGGAGTAGGTATGACCTTAGAGAGCACCATATAGCACAGGTCTAAACAACCAGGGAGCATCCTCAAAGTAAGGCAGCACGGATGCTCAGCAGTCAGTGCTCAAACACACTCCCTGGACAAATCTTATTTAGCAACAGAAACAAAGCCCGAGCGTTTAAAGGAGTTTTACCATACCCACAAGAACTGTGGGTTGTCATAAAGGCCAAAATTTAATTTATGGAAGCATACTTGGCCTTTCCAGCAATGTTGTTGGAGCCCAGCTCTGAGGAGCACACAGGCAGCTGTGTGTGAAGGAAGCCGTGTGCTCTGGGCAGAGGAGAAGGAAAGGGACCAGCCAGGACACCTTCCTGGCATTGTCCTGCCCTGCTCCAACACACCTTCTGCCACAGCTTCTCCACCTGTAAATGCAGGAGATGGACCTCTTGAAGGGATTGGAGAAGGGGTTGGGACAGTTTCGTGTCAGAAATAATAACATGATAAAAATGGAGGTGCTAGCAGTTTTGAGCATTAAAATGGTATTTATAATCAGTGATAAAAAATAGACTGATTTGCTTTCTACTAGAGCAATTAGGATTCTATTTGCTTTTGTATGCATGTATGGAGCAACATTTTGTCTCTTGAGGAAAGGGAGAGAAGGTGTATTTTCCATTTTTATATGCATATATCTGTGTCTATCTTATAACACTCACACTTTGTTTCTTTTTTGAATACCAGGTGAGCCAGTAATGGCCTCACCTAAAAGGCATTCTTTGCTTTTTCGTTAGACTTCTTCAGTGTGAAAATGCCTGCATAGTCACCAATTAGTGTTTAAACATCAGGAGAAAGGTTTAAAAGCTCAGGTAGGAAGAGACCAACAGAAGAAAATGATCCAGGGCCATCCTCAGGGCTGATTCTGACTGTGGGACTTAAAGCATATCACATTGGTTAACAGTTTTGAAAGGTATTTAAACTCATAGCTCAAATCAAAAGCACTAACTTCAAAATAAATTCTTAAAACAGGAAAAAGTAGGGACTTTCACTCAACTAAACTTAGATCTTAAATCCAGATATGAGTTCTAAAATGTCTTGATTTTTTCCATATTAACTGAGGTTAGTATGAGTTATGCTACTGTATACAAAGGAAGAATTTCACAAAAAGTTTCTGTATGTTGTGGTTACATACACAGTTATTCCCTAAAATTAGGGGTAATTCCTCACAATAAATAACACCTATAAAGCAGTAGAAAGGCAGAAGCTTCTTAAAATAAGTCAGAGGTGAATTGTATGGAGTACTGTTAAAGTATAATGGTAGGAGTCCTTTGTACCATTCAAAATATATATTTTCAGCTTAAAAATGAATAATGAAAGAACTATTATATTGAAGAAATGTAACTCTTAAAGCAGATGTGATACATTTTCACAGTGGTCAGAAAATGGTCTGCATCTAAATTGTCTAAAAGTATGTCTTTGGCTACTATTATCTCCTTTCTTTTAGTTTAGAAATATCTTTTGTTCCAATCATTTATAAACAAGTTTGTCCTGTCAGGGCCTTTTCTTGGGGTTTTTGTTTTGTTTTTTCCTGGCAAGTCTGAGGTGTGTCTCTGCAGTTTTATCCCTGTAAACTGAAGGGAGCTGAAAAGAGATTCAACAGTTTTCTCCTGAACATGGATTAGGTAGCACCTTCTGTGTACTTTTCTTCTTGTCTGTCTCTCTGGAGTGGTTGGACCGTCACATTTTCTGAGACTCTAAACACTGGACTCCCTGAGCTCTTTCAATGGAAGGGCTAAAGTCCATGGAGGCACCATAAATGTTGCAAAATACATCTTCTGGGAGCTTCCACCACAATGCAGTTAGGGGGATTCAGACACACCACTTCTGGTAGTCAAGTGGGAGAACAGAGGACTTGAAGACTTGTGAAGGCAGAACAAGCTGCTGCAGGCAGCAAAGCTGTTAACTCTTTCTACCTCAACCACCTATTATTTCTCAGAGAAACTTTCTACCACCCCATGAGCTGAAGCATGAGCCACACTGGGTTCTTTGGCCAGTCTCAGTGCCAGGTTTGGAAAGGGTTTCTGGGACCCTGAACACTTGGGTTGCCCCTTGGTGTACCTCCAGCATCTTCGGCCAAATGACAAGCAGGTGGAGGCAGACACACACACAGCAACTGATGGGATGTGCTCAGCTTTAGCCCATTTCCCATCCCAGACTGCCCCACCTGATGAGGGGTTGTTGAGGTGAGCCTCACACACCACTTTCTTCCCAGCTACCTCCCTCCAGCAGGTTTATCCATAATGATCAGGGGCTTTCTTCAAAGAAGCTGCTGCAAAAGCCCTTTCCACCATCCAAAAAGCTCATCAGATAATGTCTGACTCAAAACATTTCCAACCCATTAATTTTGCCTTTAAGTGGTGTGACCATCTCTGAGAGTACACTGATTGCTCTGTCTCACAGTTCAATGGTAAGACAACCTAATAGGGCTATATTTTCAAAAAGTAACTTTTGTGTTTTATTTAAAAGAAAAACACAAAGTCTTCTAGCTGTTCAAACTTGTTGCCTTTCATGGCTGTGTTCTCTAATCCTCCTGTTATGAATGACGAAATAGGAGAAATAGATTTGAATTATTTCTAACTCTTGTTGTTTTATATACCTTTAACTTCTCTGCTTTACAACTTGAGAGACAAACTTTTCACTGTCCCTTTTCATTTGGAAGATAATGCAGGTCTCAGAACATTTTGGCAGGATCAGGGGTTATGCACATACAAAGTTTGCCAAGAAATACGTAGAAGAACATATTCTGACAATACAGTGAGAAATTTTTGAAATTTTCTTGAGCTTAACCAGAAAAAAAACCCAATCTCATTTCATTACTCTGTGTCACAGGACAGCTGTTTCAAAATCTGTTGCCCTTTAACATCCTATTTTGTTCTGGGACAACATCCATGCTTCATTAACTCCTATTTGTCATTTGCATCATCTGTACATTAGGATACACAGTACATCACAAAATATTTCTTTATTGACAGGCAGCCAATTTATGGTATTATGATACTGACACTGTGGCACATTTTTTTTTAATGCTTAGACATAGGTAATATTTAAAACATCTTTTATGCTGTTGTTGACTTTTCCCACTCCAGAAGACTGAAAATTACCAGAGAATTAATGTTTACAAGTCTCACTTTGTACAATCACAGTTTAAACAACAATGTTAATTTATTTCTGCATACACTTCTGAATGTTTCCCTGTGTAGCTCAAATTCTGATCATGAGACCCAAACTTTTAATATGACCATTTGCTAGCATTCTTTAGTACCCAAGCCATCATTTCTGACACTTTTTACAGTGATTTATTTAAAGGAACAATGCAAAATTACATGCAGAAGAACATGTTGATTTTTAATTTTCCCCTGTATTTCAGAGTTTTACTGAGGTTTCTGGTTCTGTGTGTTACAAAATTTACAATGATGCTAATATTAAAATATTTTAAAGTTCCCTAGTTGCATGCAGATTTTTACCAGTTTACAAAAAGTTCCTCTAAGTGAAATGTAAGCTTTTAAGAAAGTATTTCAAAAGAAAAAAAATACATTCTGGCTGGCCTTTGTCATCCAGATAATAAAAAAATTAATTCATTGTTTGGGCAAGCCAGTGAGTAAAAAGTAACTGAATTTTGAGGGAGATCAAGTACTTACTACAACACATGAATTTTTTTATCAGCTTTAATGAGTAGGAAGCATATATTAAATCCAAAATAATTTTAAAGTAAATATATTAGAAAGCAAATGGAGATTGTCAAAAGACATTTTTTATGGAAGACTGCATAGCCACTCTTGCTTCCAAAATCACATGAAATATTTTCCTACTTCAAGCACACAAAACATTGAGAGTATAAATGTTCTTTATGGAATAAAGCACAATAAATTCTGTAAAGACCTAGAGACTGCCACTTGAGGAAAAATTGAGTACAGAGGTTGCCGTTTTATTGTTTGTATATAACTATATTTTAATTAAGACAAAGTTCAAAGTGCAGTGATGGAGAACTAAAGAAAAGCAGCCCATTTAATGTGCACACTAACAGCTTCCATGTAAGAGAAAAAGAAGGACTGAGAACTAAAGGAAAGAGCGCTCTGCCAGATGTGTGGAGCTTGGGGAGACTGCACTGCTGCTGGGGAGGGGATGACACCTTTGCCAGCTTTTGCTTCAAAGAGTTGGCTAAGACTGGCCTCTGCTAGGAGACCTCAAATGTCCCCTCAGAAACCTCCCCTCACCCTTCCAGGTGGGGAAGGTGCCTCCCATGCCCTTTGTGTTGGCTTCCCCACCTGAGGAAGGGACAGATGTGGTGGTGCCTCTTTTTTCTCAGCTCAGAGTTAGGTGGAAGTCCTGGCAGTGTCTCTGGGCAATTTGCATTTTTAACTCCTCTTGGGCTTCAAGCTGTTCTGGGTGGGCTCAGAATTTAGGAAAACTGGTGGAACTGGGGCAGGTGCCCTGCTTCCTAACTGGAAGACAAATGCTGCCAAAAAATAGCACCCATGCATGGAACTCCCTGGGCAGAATTGCTACCAACCAGATTAACCAACCTTTGCTTAGAGGGAAATCTGGATCATCTTTCCAGGATCTAAGTTGATAGAGGAAATGGGAAATTACTCTAACTCACATGTGGAAAAACTGAAGCTTTAACTTCAAAAAAAATATCAGCCAACCCAATAAACACCAGGGAAGCTAACAGCAACAAGCTGGTGCACTAAACATAAATGCTGCAATTTCAAATACAAAACACTAATGAATTTGAGTTAGTACAGTTAGAATCACCACCAGCAATCAATATTGATATGTCATAGCTCTTTCCACATCACAGCATTCTGTATTTGGCTAAAACTGTAATTGTTCTCATATGAGGAAACTCAAAGTAAGGATGAATGTGATTATGAAATCTGCAGAATGCTTTCAAGAGATGCCAAATGGATCAATGTCATAAGAAGGGATTGATTTAGACAACAAAATTAACACCCAGAACGATGAAGCATTATATTTCATACCAAATAAGGAAATGGAAGATTTAGTAAAGCAAATAACTGGATAAATTGACACTAACTGACCAAGTTAACATATACAAGCAAAGACAATTGATATGAGCAAAATTTGATATTAAGATTCAATTTGCTGGTTAAAGAAATGCAGCACAGACCTCACTGTCAAACTAGGATACCTTCTCTTATTGCCCTTGTTTGGCTTTGCCATACATGTTACTATTAAGACAAAGTGCAGATGAACACAAGACAAGTATCACATGATTTGACATTACACCAGGAAACTCACAGAAACAGTGAGTATAATAACATATAGCTCATGTGTTTAACAATTTAGTACAAATGAAGAGTACAGAAGTGGCAAGTACAGATGAAGATTTTGGCCAGGGTTGCAAAAAAGAATCAGACATGTATTAGGAAAAGAAATTATCTGCTACAAGCCTCACGCACCTCATCCTAAAAGAAGGATCCTCACAGATCTCAATTCCAGCTTAAGTCTAAATGCATGAATCTTGAAATATTGAAGTCATCTCAAAACATGAAAGGAATTTTAGTGTCACAACAGACAACAACTATATTTACTGGAGTAAACTGCATTTGTTCATCAAAAGTCTGTGTCTTAAGAATTAAACTACATATTTTCAACTTGATTGGCATTTCCATTTAGATATATGGATATGAAAGCTGGAAATACATCAGAGATGAAAACAGGTGTCTGTATACTTCTGAAAGTAAATAGACATCTAAGGGAACAAAACTGTGGTAAGCATAAGGATGAATCTGTTGGTTTAACAACCAAAAGTTATGCTGAAGAGTAGGAGGAAATTTATAGGATATACATTAAGAATGAAAACAGAACATCTGCTAGGAGAGGGATATACAGGGGAGCAGGGCCAAAAAACATTACTCAACACAAGGAAAATTCGTGGGGCTTCATAACACCAAAGGACAGAGAGCAGCCAGAAACAGACTGGACTGACAGGGGTCATGTTCATGCCTGTAGCACATCTAAAAAGAAAGATTCACCCACGATGTAGGCTCAGATGAACTCTGACTGGGCTCCAAGTAATTCAAAACTGCTTGCCGGTACATTTGTTTCTAAATGAGAGGAGGAGTAGAAGGGCTTTGATAGGGCAGCGACTGTAACTGTGGTTCTTATGACCTTACTGACCAGTGCTGTGAACTCCTTCCTCCATGCTGATTCACAGCCAGGAATAACTGCAGGTGCCAGCACCTCCAATCACCAGGAATTGCAGCTCTCCCCTTTGTCCAGCCCTTTACACGTAGCTCTTGCCTACGCTGTTCCCACCAGACTATCATACCCTCAGCCAGGAGCGGGCGATGGAAAAGTCCATCTTTACTCCCTTCCTCAGAAGAAATGGGAAGGCCCATGAGTGAGAAATAAGCCAAACAACTGCACCACTCATTAACCACACTTCTGGAGAACAAGAGCCCCTCCCAGTGCACCAGCTAACTTGCATAGAAATTGTCACTGGTTAAATTTCCAATGAGGAATCTTCCAAGCAAAAATGCAGTCTGAAAATCCTTGAAGCTGTTCTTGCAGAACTTGTATTACGCAGTATAGGAAGAATGAGGATATTCATTTAAAGCTCCTTTGGAAAAGAAGCTTCAGTTCTACTTTAGAGAGTAATGGAAGGAACAAACTCTCACTGCCTCATGCAAAAAACTCCCAGGCTCTGGTTCTTTATGAACTGGGCACTGCCACCCAGGGGTGTCCTAAGTTTGTCAGTTTGACCTCAGCTTTTTTCTAACTTCACCATGATATGGTGTTGTGATTACATAAAACATATCCTGGAGTTCCCCAAGGAAACACAAATGACAAACCTGCTCTAGTCTTCTCATTTGGAAGAGTGTGATTACATCAGATGAAACAATTTGATGTTCTAACTAATTTCTGAAATTATGCCTGGAGACTGGATTTTTGAGTGACTACTCCCTCATTTACATGAAAATTCAGGATAACCAAAAGAAAATGAGTTTGTAAAACATCCAAACAGTTTAGCTCATCCCTAAGAGAGAAACTAGCCAGTGTAATTACAAAGGGATAACCTTCCATAATTTATCTTTCAAGGATCTACACTCTTGTTATAGTCTGAAAAGTAAGACAACCAAGACAAAACTAAGGCATCTGTCAGTTTGAAAGGGTCCCCCATCAATACAATTGATAAAAAGTCCCTCTCTCTGGGTACTTTTCAGATTCCTGCCCATGTTCCTCACACGCTAACCTGGGATTATCACTTGTACATTTATACATTGAATGACCAAGTAAATCCATCTACTATCTTATTTTTACTGGGACTGACCTCCAAACAGAACAGGAAATCTCTTTGTAAGCAAGTTCCCATAACCAGTCCCCTTGCTGTTTAGTCTGCATTGGATTAAGCAGTGACTTACTTGCTTCTTTGATTGGCAACTATAGTACTATAAAAACAAATGTACAGAGCAAATCTCACCAGAAAAACCTCCCAATCTGCAGACCCTTTCAGCTTTATTTGGACTGAAACTTGATGATAGTTCCACTAGACAGGAAACACTCACCCCTCCTTTCTAATATGGCACTACCAGGAGGACACATTTTCTCACAGACCAAGCAGCAGAGCTGAGAGCAGGGGAGAGAGCAGGAACACTGGAGACCTCCTATAATACATGTCTCAAATTCAAGCTGTTGTAAGATAGCAGAAGATGACAACACTATTTATTTAACCTACATTTAATTCTTTAATTGAGAAAAAAACATGGCTTGTGCCATGAAATTGGGTGAGATAAGGAGAAAGCAAAGCAAAAGCATCCCAGGGATTTCAAGCTCACCACATGGTAGAAGCTGGGACGAGTAGACACTTGAACAGCAAACAATTTTTTTTTGTTTGTGGGTTGTTTTTTTTGTGTGTTTCCTAACTGGAGACAGCACACTGCTTGTTAATAATGCTTTGCAATTCTATATCACCAGGAAGACCCTCCAGGTGGTTAGGACTCTGCCTTTGGTGCTGTAAGAATTCACAGATACTCAGAAGGGCTCAACATGTACAGCTCCATATGTCCATATGTACAGCACTCAACACTGACAGAAAATCTTAAGATAAACATAGATGTGACAGAAAAGGAGTTGGGGCATTATCCTGCTGCTCTGTAGTGTATCTACCAAGTCATATTTATATGAAGTGACCACATATTGAAAAGTCAAAGAAATGAAATATTCATTTTTGAGATCAAATAAGAGATGCCACATAACTGAATTAGCGTTAAAAAAAGGAGCCACCAGCAGGTGTGAAGTGTAAGTCCTGTCCTTCTTAAACTTGCATCATATGCATTTGTCACTGCTCTCAAACTCAAATCTCACCAGCCATCCCAGTCAACTGCCCCAGTTCCTTAGAATCCTACAGTATCCCGAGTTGGAACGGACCCATGAGGATCACTGAAGTCCAGCTCCTGGCCCTGCACAGGACACCCCAAGAATCACATTGTGTGCCTGAGCATTGTCCAAACTCATCCTGAACTCTGGCAGGCTAGTGCTGTGACCACTGCCCTGGGGAGCCTGTTCCCAATCAACCACCCTCTGGTCCAAACCACAACCTCTGCCATGTATTTAACATTAGGCTGCCTGTGGACTCACCTCCTGCTGCTACCAGTACAACCACAGTCAAAGAATACATCCAAGAACTGGAAACTCTACATGCATGCGTGTATGTGCATGCAATTCATCCAAGTCTGGATGGCCACAGAAAAAAATTGTCCTGCTGCTTCTTCACCAAAGTAAAAGATGACAGTGACAGTTTGAAATTATGTAGTCCCCTACTTGTGCACAAGAACTTAAATCCACAAGAGTCCTAGCATTTTGAGAAAGGCAAATTGCAGCTCCAGTCATTTTCACTCCATCTGGACCTGTTAAATGCTGGTGCCCAGCTAAACCCAACCAGGCTGAGGTCTCCTTCTTAAAAGCCCAACAGAAAGGACATAAATAAAATGTCTGTGAGATTCTCTAGCCTTTTTTAACTGAAGAAAAGGAGGTGGCCACTTACTGTGAAGCAGCAGGCTACTAAATCCAGGAAACACCAGGAAAGCCATAGGCTATTGCTTCTTCCTCCCAGTCCCAGCTGTAGTCTGATGTTTCATCTCATTTTCCTTCTGCTGACTCTCCTACCTGCTCCGTTTAGCATTAGCTTTATTGTTGATTTCCAAAGTCTCATTTTACAGGGTGAAAAGCAGGAAGGGGCAAATGCTTCCATCCCATTCACCTGATTCATATTAGCCTGGAGCACTTTTCCATACCTGATTTCATTTGATTCATCTGAAGACAGTTAAAAAAACACTAGAAGTATCTAGCTGGTAAAAAGAGTAGCTTGTGTTTCCCTGCACCTTTCTTTTGTGTTGGGTTCCTACATTAGCTACTTCCTGTGAACATCAGTTCCTGTGCAAGACAGCCACAGGCTGATTTTGCAGATCAACCACTGAGCTTCTTCTCTAAAAGAGAAAGAAGAAAAACTTAGGCTTCTTAGTTTTCTGGGAGGCCTGAAGAAAGCCTTTCCTAGAGCTGGCACCAGCTCGCCCTCACCAGCAAGGCTGCTTACAAGGCTTTCTCCCAGCTAGCTCTGGAGGTGGCTGGATCCCTTCACAGGATGACATAACTCCCAAAACCTGCAGAAGGCTACACCTGCCAACGGTGCGGGGGGGAATCTTTCTGGCATTTTAGGAAGCTGAGTTGCCATAATAGGGGCTAGTGATGCCAGAACTGCCACAAGAGAGGGCAGGGCTTGTGACCCTGGGGTGAGAGAGAAGGGCCTTCCCCCTTCTTGGCAGTAGGGACGACTGGTTTGGTCATCTGGAAGCACAGCCTGAGACTCCTGCCAAATGCCTGGATCACCGGGCTGGAGGCAGAAAGCTGCAGTGCTCCCAGGCCCTCCCTGCTGAAGCTGGCCCTGTGCCTGGCACCCCAGGGTGTTAACTGGGACAGGGAAACAGAACTGCTGGCTGGACAGATGGACACAGGGACACTTGCCAGCTGGGGCAGAGCTCCAGGGACATCCCTCACGCAGCCAAGAGAGGCAGGTCTACACTCTGCCAAAGATCATCAGCCTCATCTGGGGAAACCCTCATGATGCCCTAGACAGATAACAATCCTTGCCTTTAGCTTGGAGCAAGGCAATAAGAGGGAGTGTCCCCTCTCTGGCAGAGAGAGGACCTGATGTCAGGTGTCCTGTCACTGTGGAGAGCTTAGACTGAGGTTAAACCACTATTTCCAGCAGGTGCACTGCTTTTGGGGTTGTGGGGTTTTTTGGTGGGGGGCTTCTCTAATTATATTTGTCAGAACTCCCATTGGTGGATGCTATCAGGGGTTAAACACAAGCTGAGTATCTACTTACTGAGCTCAGGAAGGGAAGAGGAGAAAAAAAAAAAAAAGAAGAAAGAGAAAAAACAGAGGCAGTCCCAGGCATGCCCAGGAGCAGACCTTTGGGCACCTCAGGAATTTTACTGGCAGAAACATAGGCACTTGCAGACTTCAGACGCCTCTAGGGTTAGGCAGTAGCTGAACAGGGGTTTTGAGGATCTAAATGTTGGCCACAAATGCCTACAAGGCAGTTAGGCAGAGCTTACATGCCTAAACCTTTTTTGTGGCTCTAGCCCTAAACTAATATTATGGAAAATACCAGCAATTATTAGGGACTTCTTATCAGATTGGATACGTATTTCCTTTGCATAACTTTACCATGGCCTCATTTATGTGGTGCTTAGAGAGGATGAATACCTGTTCTGCATGAGTAATTATGCCGAAGGCTCGTGTGAGGGAGGTAGTTTATGACCGCTGAGTAAGGCCAGCTACGTTTACGTACACAGCTCCAGCATTCCAGCTAAAAATGGGTCTTACCACTAAATCTCCCTTGTTACTTGGTTTGCCTGATTGCAAACAGATCCCAGAATATGCAGTTGCACTGAGGTGATTGATGCCAAGATGCTGCAGTGAAAAGGAAGTATTATTTTAAGTGTTATCACGTCCATGAGCATAAGCAAAGCCGTGTCATGTGACAAAATGTAAATAGAGCATTTCTTAGAAAAGCCATTTATTTGCCTCCATGATTTATTATTCAATGACATGTAGGCTATTTTTTCTTTGTTACTGGCACTCATGTTCATAATAACAAGGTACTTGACTTGAAGGTATTTGGCCAACCTTTCCAAAGAGCTATGTAAGCAGTAATCAGAGAGAGCTAGGTCCGTGAGTCAACAAATTGCTCTCCCATGCTGATCAAACAGTCTTGGCATCTCTATAAAAAAATACAAAAGCAGATTTTGGGCTGGCTTACCCAGTTTTCTCTCTAAAACTATTTATTGTATTTGCATGTGGCAGAGTTCAGGCTTAAAATAACCAAAAGTGACAGTTGTTTTATTAATAGAATTTTACATGTGATTTTCATTTATGTTTAGAAGGATAAATGAGACATCAAGTTAGCCTCCAAAGTTTTTGTTGCCATAAATTTGGTTTCATTTGCTCAACCTAAAGGCAAATGATTCTCTCATTTTACACCATACCTTCACAGCCTGCAGGAGAAAGCAGTCTAATACTTGTGCCAAAGCTAGTCAGATCAGCAGAGTTGAGGTTTATTGTGAAAAGCTTTTACTCCAGCCTACACCAGGTTATTACTACTGAAGCAAGTAACAATCAGATAGACTGCAGAAGCAGTAGGCTTTACCAGGACGAGGAACAAATATAAGTGGGATTTTGACTCAATTTCCATCATACATGCTCACAAACCCAGGTCCTGAATCCAAGAATATATTCCCATGCTCAATATTGCTACTTCACTCTGTAAATGAATGTTTTAAAATGAAATATCTTTACTTGTGAATCATCTCACTGCTCCTGTGTGCAAAGTGAGTAGAGCTGTGTGAATAATTGCATTTGATTTCACTGTGACTGTTAAATTTAAAATATTTTTTAAGCTTGCATTAAACAGATGCAACTTCCCTTTATCCCCCTGCTCTTATTTTTTTTTTTTTTTTATGAAATGAAAAGAGGAGAGCCTAATGTGCACTGAAAAGCTCCTTCTGATCCCCAAAATGAAACACTTTGTTTTTGGACTCAAGTAGTAAAAGCAAAGGAAATTTAAAGGCTAAATTTCAAAAAGGGAGAAACGGTGTTTTCCCCATTCTGATTCAGTAGCCGGTATGCAAGAGACAAATACTTTGGTTTCCTGAGGTCTTTGAAGCTGCCATCTCCATTTCCTGGAGATGCACTTACCATCCCTCAGCTTAAGGGGGACCACCAGGCTGTGGCTTTCCATGCAGCCAGTCTGCTGTGCAGCTTTTCTCTGTGCTTCCTGCTTTGTGGTGCCCCAGACATGGAAGAAACTCACAGGGAAATGAGGTGAGGTGTCACCACCTAGGCCAGCTGCCTCGAAAGCAGCAGGTGATCCTGCTGCAGACAAGATGCTCCCCCAAGGTACAGCTCTGCAGGTGGAAGCTCTTCCAAGCACCCTCTTTTTGGCTCTGTTTTGGTTTGGCTGGGTAGTAAGCTGTTCCCTGAACCCAGGGGCTCCTTCATTCTCAGGGAGGGAGCCCTTCCCATCAGGCTACACAGTTATGCTGCTTTTTAACCAAAGGGTTACTTCAACATTTGATTTCTACCAAAGGGCTGTTAAAATAGTTTCACTTATTGCAGGACCACAAACATCTGTTAATTATGGGCCTGGGGTTTATTTATTTATTTATTTATTTACTTTAATAGCTAGGTCTTACTGACCTTCACTTAGGCGCTTTTGAATATTTTACCCAATATAAAGACTGCTGTGTCAAAAAGTGCTAACAATAACCATCATGGGAGTCTTGGATTCAAAGACAGTTTGCAGACCTCATTAAGCCAAGGAGCTTGCCAAGTTCAGTATTTTCAGTTCAATGGAAGCAACACTTCAGTCCCTTCATGTAGCAAAGCAGCTGCTAGCAATGGAGGCTGCCTGGCATGGGCAGAGAGAGCTGAGCTCACACAGGGACACTCGTCGGTCCTGGTACCAGAAGACAGGGAGTCACACTGGAAACAAAGAAGAACCATGAGAAGAACCCTAAAAAGCAGCAGGATGGCAAGGGTTTTTCAACACAGGGCTGATCAGTGAAGCAGAGTCAAGACCTTCAGGCTAGACAAAAGCCTCCTGGTTGTTTCATGTCACAGGAAATATGACTTGTGTACAGCCTCTCTGTAGTTACAGGGATAAATCTTGATCAATGCAGAGCAAGACAAGCAAGGTTTTCCAAGCCCAGCTAGCGATGGTCTAGCACACTGGGAGGTCTGCTTCATACCATTGAGAATCTTTGTCTTGTATGCTGGAGAAAAACAGATATTTGAGAATTTTCAAAAAAGTAAGATAAGCAAAATCAACTCTTCAAAGAGAGGTAAGATGCTTTAGGCATTCAACAGATCGAAAAGCCAGACTCCATATTTGCATACTAAACATGGAGGTAGAAGAATGCCTTGGGTTAGACAACAGTGATTCTATGCCTTTCAGCTGTGTGTGGAAGGATTGACTATGGGCACTCAACTACATCAGTCTGAGTGAGGCAGATCCATCTTACATTGTCACAGGAATTTGCACAGGGCAAGAGCAGCTCAGAAGCTTTCAGTCTAAAGGAAGTGAAAAGCATAGTGGCATTGGTATTCTATCACGGAACTCAAAAATCAGAAGGAAATAAAAAGATCCACAAAAGAATTGAGGCTTCTGAATCCAGCACTATTTAGGGAATTTTCATCTGTGAGAGAAAAGAAAAGTTGTGAAAACACATGACACACATGTTTTCACATATCCTGATTCCCAGGCCAGTGCTGTCAACAAAGTCCATCCTTCAATCATTGGGTCATTCTCAGCTCAGGATGTTTTCAAATGTGTATTTTCAAAGGACAAGTCTACTTTCCTCTCTACTTGCAGTGAAGTTAAGAAGATAAGCCCTCTTATTAGCTCAGCACCACCCCTCAAAATTTGTTTGCCCCAAACCACTCTGTTATATTAAGGATTCTCCCCCTATTTGTATTCAACCATACATCCTTGCAAGTACTAATAGAGTATAAAGCCCAGAAGCTGCCCAAACACAATTCCCCAAGTGTGATGTAAGTGAATACCTCCCTGTGGCATAGCTGTTAACAAGTTTTATAGAAATAAGAAAATAATACAAGATTTGCTCTGGAGCAAAAATGAATGATAAAATCCCTTAGTGAACATTTTTGAGACATTGTTTTAGCATTTAATTTACAGCTTCCTAGTGTTTATCTCTTCAGGTGGGATTTTACAAATTAACCATAGGTAGAACACACCCCACTTTGTAATTCTCTTATCTTACTTAAATAGGAGACAGATAGCAACTTCTATACATGCTCACACCTTGCTAATAGAAAAGAGTGATATATTGAAAATTTCCTTATCACCTCCAGTTCCCACACAGGTGTTCTTGGTGATAAACTACTGAATGATATAAACAGTGATTTCAGGTAAAAAGTAACAATTAGTCAAAAGGAAAAGAAAAATAAAAAAAACAAGCCACAAATTAAACCACCTTTCCTGAGTAGGATTTAGAACTGAAAATACTCAAATACAGGAGTATAAGTGTGAATTTTTTCAGTGAGGCACATAACCTCTTGGACTTCCCTTTAGTAATGCTTGCTGTCACCCCTCACAGCCCATAGGCAACTTCTCTTCCCTTTTGAGATGATCTTGATGGGCAATTCACAGATATGATAAAGAAATGTATGATACTCCCTTCGGTCTCAGCCAATGCAGGTCTGTCTCCAGTGGGTGCCATCACAGATAGGGTGTGCAGCTATTCCTGAACAACTGTGGTAGGAGAGGTATTCTGGAAGAGGAACTACTGAGAAAGCTCTCTCCATTTTAATTCTCAGGGAATTGTTCTTTCAGATGTAATAGAGAGCATTTAAATGTATT
The DNA here is from genome assembly GCF_963662255.1 of Cinclus cinclus. Classification (NCBI taxonomy): domain Eukaryota; kingdom Metazoa; phylum Chordata; class Aves; order Passeriformes; family Cinclidae; genus Cinclus; species Cinclus cinclus. Next base: position 69,084,761 of record NC_085046.1, read on the forward strand.
TAAACCAGCTGAACCCTGTTGCTGCTATTGTGTAATGAGTGTATCCAATACCTCAGGTCCACAGAAAATTGTAAAAGTTTGTGTTCTACATTGCCTTTGATTATTTTATTTTTTTTATTCCATAGAAAACCTTTATTTTATAGCCCTTACTAATTCCTTCCAGACAGACCATTAGAGACACACCCTCCCCCCCAGCCCCCACCCCCCAAAAAAAAAAAAAAAAAAAAAAGAAAAGAAGATTCACACCTGTTGTAGAAGTGCATAGCCAAGTCTTTGCTCCTGTGACTGCCACTGCTTTCTAGGCAGGGTCACTAGGGATGAAAATGGAAACTTGAGCATGTGATGATGTTTTCAAAAATCCACTCTCTCACGATTTTCCACCATCTGCATTAATTTTCCAGTAATGGTATCAACTAAGATTAATAATTCATAAACACCTTCATATAATGTAGAGCAATAGAGTATCAGTTTAACAGAAACAGGAATTCAAACATACATTAAATTTCACAATAAATAGTCCAAGGTTGTGTCTCAGAGCAACATTCACTGTGCTCTCTGTCAGGACAGGACTCCGACTTTGCATTTAATGCATTTATTTGCATTTATTCATGTGGTACCCACAGGATTCAGTGACTGCACTCAGCCAGGCAGACATCAATGTGACTGGACAAGAGTACCAGACTCCTCAGTCTAAAGGACAGCACTGGCCTTCTCTTATCAATTATCTTTAAAGTTTCTGCCAACTTACAGGGAATAAAAGTAATTCCAAAGAGTGGTAATTTTGTTTTAGGGGAAGAAATAACGTTTTTTTCTCAGTGGCTTTTAGATTATTTCTATAGAACCAACAGAGTCCTGTTGAATAGGGAAATCTATCTTAGATTTTATAACAGGCCTATCAAATTTCTCTGTTATTTCTGCCTCACATGCTTTCTGTAGTAGTTTTATGCCCTGGTTATATTTTCCACATATTGGTGTCTACGAAACTTCTGAAACTTGGAGTTAGATACCTGGTTAATAAGTTTGGGTTGTTTTGGGTTTTGGGTTTGTTTTTTTGGTTTTTTTTTTTTTTTCCCATTCCTTTTACCAAAGCCCACCCAACAGTTTAAAAAAATAATCTTCAGTGTTTTCCATAGGTCAGGTGTTGTCTGGGCAGGTTTCTTCTGGCATCTACAAGAGGTACCAAGTTAAGGACAGAGATTTCTAGGTCCAGAATGCATGAATTACTAATTGAAGGGTCCAGTTTATCAAAAAGAGATGCAGGGTGCCACTGCATAGGCACAGCATGCCACTGCACAGCTGAACAGTATCCTTAGCATATCTGCTCAGCAAATTTTGCTTTCTCAAACCCTCAAGAGAGATGGGAGTAGGAATTTAGACCAAAAGTGCCACTGGCAGAATATCTGTTCCAAGGGCAATTGTACAGAGTATCAAATATATTTCATTATTCCTAAGCATTCTTGATAAGTATCAGACATGTATAACACTTCTTGAGAAACCTTTTCATAGGAACGGTACCCCATAGATATGATTTATCATGCATTAACCAAAATAGAATAGAGCACTTGAAGCATTCTTGAGAACTGTTGCATTGTTTTTATTTGGAGTGGCCACAAGCAATCACATAAGTGTTTTTTTATTCTTATTGCAGTTCTTGCAAGATGAGTGTTGGCTATGGATTATGCCTCACACTCCAGCACCACCAGTGTTGTCTCATGTCACCGACTCTTCCTTACTCTGCTCAGTCAGGGTCCAGTTGGATGCCACCATCTGTCAGAGTCCACAAGGAGGCATGGGGTCTGAGAGTGGATTCTCATGAGAAAGACAGTAATGTGAACAGGAAATGTCCCATCAGGAATCCTTTCTTGGGACAGGCTCCTGTGGAAAAGAACAAACCCTTATTGTCACTATTGCAGCTTTAGCTTTATATTCTTGTGCTCATCCTTTGATTCATTCTCTCACCCCCCACTCTATTCCCAACTGATGGGTGGGAAACAGGATATTTTGTGAATTCTTTCCTTCCTGTGTGGGTCTACATGACATCTTTAATTAGCAACTCTCTGCAGTGGAAGTGAACAATTAGAAAGCACAACTATCCTGCTGATGAGATCATAATACAATTACTTTTTGAACAGGTATTTAAGGCATCACTTTCTGTCATTTACAAATATCATTGATGTTACTATTTAAAAATATCTCACACCAAAAAAAAAAAAAAAGTCCTAAAACACTTCCCTAACAGAACGAGTGATCAGGAAGAGCTTTACAAACATTGTGTCCCCTGAAGAGTTTCTTTTGTGATGCAAAAGAGTGATGGGAAGGAGACCTCTGCCTTCTTCCGTGGACAGAACTCCAGCCAGCTGTCGCCTGCCATTTTACCTGGAATGAGTAGGAATACTTGTTTATTTAATAACCTTAATGCTGATCAGAGTGAAGTGGCCTTCCACAGAAAACCCCAGTGGCTGAAAAGATTTTTGTCAGGGTGGGATTTGACACTGCGGAGGCACAGAGAGCAGCACTGCCTTGGAGGAAGACCAAAGTATAGACAAACCTGGCACACTCCTAGGACCTGGAACTGATCCTTCCTTGCCTTGTCCTGTAGACTGGTAGGTGTAAATGCTATTAAGCCTCATCTGGTAGGTTTGCCCTTAAATGCCAACAGTCCAAGTGATAGCTCTCAACTCCTGCATGTCCTATAGGTTTGGCCTATCCCTCTCTCCCAGATCCACCAGGATGAAATTTTCTTTCCTCACTGCTGCAACTGAACAGCCCCAGGGGACATTAAGATGATCCTGATTTCTGATTTCCCTTCCTTTTTTTTTTTTTTCTTTTCATCTTTTTATTAGTTTGAATCTCTGATGTTCTACCTGGCACTTGGGAAAACTCATTTACACCACTACAGAGCAGCATACACTCATTTTGTGAAAACAAACAGTAACCACACAAGAAGCTAGATCAGAGAAAAACCAGATATCTGAGCCAGTATGACATTCCAAAATTTGGGGCTGTGAACTAAGAAAACTGCAGAACAAGGTACAGGGTTGTGCTTTAGCTAGAATATCTGTCATTTCTCAAAGGTGTCTGAAGGTTGGTGTGCAAACCCATGTAGGATCTCACCAGCCTGTACATCACATCCGAGAAGACACAGACAGAAATAAGAAGTTTTTTCAGGCTGAACTTGCGTGCCATATCTACAAACTGCTATCTCACATTGTCACAGCAACAGGTTTGTCTACAGCTTCACAATACAAAGCAACTGCAGGCACTGCCTCCTCATTTTCATTCAGATCTAATCATGAAACAAGAATGTGCTTGGTCATATTTGTGCTGGGACTGCATGTCCTCAGTGAAGTTTGCACACCCCGATAAATTGGCTTGCAGTTCAAAATAGAAACTACTACATTAATAACAGAACATATAACTCTGAGCAAAGATTGCCAGGGTGTGAAATATTGCTAATGGCATTAAGGGTCTTTATCACATCTTGTAAAGTGTTATCAATCAAACTACAGGTGTTAAGCAGGTAAAAGCTGTAGTTTGAGGCGACAGATAAGAACCTTTCCCTTGAATATTAAGCACCATTTCCCACTAGATCTTTCCTGAGAGAAAGTGTCAGGATATCAAAGGGGAAAAGAAAGATATATTTTTAGGCCTTGGGGAAAAAGAGGGAGGGGATTATGAAGATAGTTTTAGGAGAAGCACTATCAGCCTCTCAAGATGACTTCAAATAGCAATCTCTTCCCCAATTGCAACCAGATGTTTATTATATTTACCAAAGAATTTGCCTTTTTTTCTCAAATAACAATTTGCTAGTAATATTAAAGCCATGTCATGTGAACTTGTGAAGTATATGTGGAAAGAGGCAAGTATATTTGAGCTTCGTATTTTACCATATACCATAGGCATCCAAAATAAATGGGTGGCTACATTACACTGGGGTTTGTTTGATGTACATGGATCTAATGCACATCACTTGGTTTGCTCCCAGCAAGTGTTATGCATATTTAATACACAGAAGGTAAAGAAATCAATTTCAAGGATATAACTGAAAGCCACTATAAAATTCCGCTATTACTGCCATGCTGTAAAGTACATATGTTATTGATTCCTCTGGCCTCTCTTACATGGGAAGTGACTTGGTGGCTTGGGGCCTCACCCTTTTATTTGAATTCAGACTCCACCTGAGGAATCTGTTGGCTTTGCTCTGAGTCTCTACTGGGGTACAGAAATACCTTCATTTATAGCAAGGAAAAAGAAGATACCTATGCCTGGTTCTAGTTTGAATCACAAGTTTGTGTCTTTGGGAGCTGAAAATCTGTAATTCAGAACAACATTTTTTTTTTCCTGGAACAATTTTTTTAACAACTTTATACTTTCTTCCTATGCCAAAAAAAGAATGACCAAAATGAAAGATATATGTAAGATTTACATGTCCTAAACATGTAAAAAACCCCAAAAAAACAGGAGGAAAAGTAAAAGCCCTTTTCACTGTGCAGTTGATCAGAGGCTTCAGCCAATTTTTCAGGCAGGCAAACTCTTTGACAGTAATTTTACAGTCTGGGAAGAGAGGTGGGGTACCCAGGGACCTTACTTGGGGCGGGCAACAGAAAGCAGAGGGCAGAAACTTGGCCCCACATTTCCAGTTTTGAGTTCCAGCTGCCCAACCTGAACTCTAAGTCATAGGATCTGCAAGCCAAAACCAATCCTGAAAAGAAAGAAAGAAAGAAAGAAAGAAAGAAAGAAAGAAAGAAAGAAAGAAAGAAAGAAAGAAAGAAAGAGAAAGAAAGAAAGAAGGAAGGAAGGAAGGAAGGAAGGAAAGAAAGAAAGAAAGAAAGAAAGAAAGAGAGAAAGAAAGAAAGAAAGAAAGAGAGAAAGAAAGAAAGAAAGAAAGAAAGAAAGAAAGAAAGAAAGAAAGAAAGAAAGAAAGAAAGAAAGAAAGAAAGAAAGAAAAACAGCCAAACAAACAAACAAAAAAAGAAACCCAACAACTTTGCTAGGAAAAAGATCTGCAAAATTCTGTGCATATAACCTGATATCTGGGCTATCTACTGTCTAACACAAACCACTGCAGATAAAACAGCCAATCTCCTTACACAATTACATTTTTTAATGAGCAGATTTTGTCTGGATTTCAGCCAGAACTTTAGCATACTATAGGTTCAGTTAAAATATTTTTAATTATTATCTCATATTGTAGTGATCATCTCCTATGGCCACTCAATCTTCGCAGAGTGTTACAGTATTTTTTTTATCTAATGGCCTAAGTCTATTAAGAAAGGCAGTGCCCCTGGAAAGGTGAGAGTTTTTTTGTGCCTAAACTGACAGTAGGTTAAAACTCAAACGCTGCCTCTGAGCCCTTTGCATGCTGGAGACAATAGCCCTAGACTTGTGAGCCCAAGCTGTGTCTGTGCCATGGTGTGGTCCAAATGTGGAGGAGGTTTCTTTCTAGATGCCCAGCTACAGCACTAAGAAATGCATGCCAGTTAATTTACCCCATTTATTACCTGAATTTAACAGCAGTTGATCAGCCTCTGAACTGAAGAACTCAATCTCAGTTACCAAGACTGACTGATTGGAGTAATTGAAGCAATCTTATTTAATGTTTGCCTTAAATGCTCTGGCAGTCTGATTCAGATAAGATTTCAAACAGTCTCTGTTCTTTTGATCTCAAATTAGCTTCAGGATTAACTCAAACTTGGGTCAGACACAGTAAAAAATTCTCTCAAGTGTATCTTACACTGTAGCCATGCTCAAGCCCTCTTCCTGATTTCACCAGATTATTTAAAATCTGGCCTCAACCCAGTTTTGCTGGTGACAGTCTGAACCGTAGGGCAGTGCTGCACTGGTGCCTCAGGCTTGCTGAAATCCTTACCTATGACTTGCAGCTCTCTATTTATCACTTACCCTTTGCTACCACTGAAAGGGGTAATAAACACTTTGAAAAAGCTGCTCCTAAGTAGCAAGATTACTTCAGAAGGTGAGTTTGAGGTTCTTAATTCCCTTAGAAATGTTCCACATTTTTCACCTCAGGTCTACAGAACTGTTTGTGTATCACCTAAAACCACAAAGCCTGATTTTGATTAGGCTGTGGGTACCACTGCTAGGTTATTGTTTTAAGATAGCATCATGGAAAAACTTCAGTTATAACTTAATTAATTCAAACACTGTCGTGACTTTTGAATGGAAGCATTTTATCCAAGCAAAGGATCACCCTTGAATGACTGTATTTGCACTGCAGAACCACCACGGCTCTAGGGTTCAGCTAAGGTCTGCATTCAAAGTTATTGCATTAACACTTATGTTATACTGCTGCCTACAGGTCCTTATTTAAAATTAGGGTGTTATGCTAACTTATGTTTAAACAAGACTCTTGTTCCAAAGCTTAGGAAACAAGCAAGATAAGAAAGGTATGGGAGAAGCTGAATCCATTTTAACTTTCCATGGTTTGTGTGTGTAATTGAATGTGTTTATTTCACTGCCCTGAAGCCACCACAGAGGGGCTGGTTTTGTAGCAGAGGTACATTTGGGAATGCAGTTCAAGAGGAAAACAGGGATTATGGTAGTGCCTGTATTAGAGGTGCTGTGGAGGAAAGCACAGGGATACCTGGAATGGCAGCCTTCCACATAGCAGACAGGTAGGTATCTGATGATCTCTCCTCTGGTGGTGTTGCAAACTGTAATTTCCCCTTGTGGAAACTGCACATTTTTTAAAACCAAATGTATATGTATTTTGAGGTTGGACACAGAATATAAGGACTATAATTTCCTAATTTGTAGTTTAAAGATCCTTTACAAGTAGCCTATAAATCTCAAGAGCTTGTCATGTTGCACCTCACTATTATATTGAAAAAAAAGAAAGAATGACACATGCCACAGGTTTCACTGAAATAGAAACATCATTCTTGCATGATGGCTGGAGTGGGGAAGGGTAGTTTTCCTTTCCAGTTCATATGCATAGTTCTTCTTTAGGTAACCAACTTAAATTGCTACACACATATTTTAAATTTCAAAATATTTTCTGAAAACAGGAAGAAGAAATTTCAACTTAATGCCTGTAGGGGAGCCAGACACTTCTGCAAGCACTTCCTCTTGTCCCTGCAAAACTGATTGATCTTAGCAACTCAGGACGCTGGTGGTTTCAGCTAAAGCTAATAGCCATTGAAATTACTTTCCTCCATGTTCTGTAAACTGTGCTATTTTTGCAAAAGGAGACTCCTTTATTTGAATAATTAGCAAACCGACATTTCCTATGATCATATAAATTAATAGAAATGTTAGCATTTAGCACTAAAAATCTTCTGCATGCTGGAGGCTGGATAAGGTATTAGTCAGATCTAATTAAAGTTGTCTGATGCCAGGCAGTCCCTGGTGACTGCCACAATACTATTTCCTATGTAATTGTTGGTCAATTTGTTGCAATATATCATCAGGATTAGTGAATTATTAGTTATAATTACAACTTCAGAGTCAATAGCAGTGTCACAGCAAGGGTAAGTAAACACTAGAAAATTATGAGTGATGGAAATACCTTTCTAACAGCTACATCATATTAGTAGTACAGAGACCACCCACTGTCACAGCTAGGCACAATGATAAATTCCTACTTGGGGAAGGTGGAGTTGGATGCTTTTGCCTTAATGTTCTGCATTCATCTTCATGACATCCCCTATAAGCTCCTTTTTGATTCCTGCCCACCAGCTGTGGAGCACGCATGTGAGGTAGTTTAAACTGGCTAAAACCCATACAATCTGCCAGACTAAATTCTACTGCTACCAGTGTCAAACAATTTGCACAGACCATCCCCAAGGATGTATCTCCTAAAGGTGTGCAGATCATTTTCCTATGGCTCTTTGGTCATCCTGATGCCTGGAAAGGCTGACCTGGAGCAGAGACTAGACAGAGCAAAAGGAATAAAACAGGTATTTACTGAAAGGATACACTTTTGACAGTACAAGAGCCCAGCTGGGGTTACACCTAAATCAAATCTAAGATGGATCTTGGTCACAAGTCTTTAAATTTTTCTAAGTTTTTGTTCATCTACATATTGGGGTCAATTATCCAACCACAGCCCCAGTCTGTGAAGTCTCAGCCCCCTGGCTTGCCCCTTTCCCTCACTGTTGTTTGTGCTTTTTGGGTAGCAGTTGTCCTTGGTTCTCTAGCTAGGAAGGGATTGTTTTGTCTAACTACCCTGTGAAGAGAAATTACTAAGACCTAATATGAAGTTTCAGAGTTAATACACCAAGCAGCACAGATTCTGAAAAATATAAAAGCTAAAACCCTAGGTCCCATTTTCACAAATGGTCTGGGGGATCAGGAGACCACAGCCTGTCAGACAGGTACCAGTTCTCCATTCTCCAAAGGCCACTTCTCCAAGCACTATTTACTTTTGATTCCTGATACGGTTGGCGTGTTATGATCTCTTGGCAAAATTGACCCTTGTGTGCTTCTGAGAATGTCAATGCAAGGTCCTCTATGGAAGAAGTGTGATAGAGGTGTCTACTGCTCTTCAAAGAACAAAGTATTTGCTGTTACTATTTTGACGAACATGAGAGATACCTTTCAAAACTATTCCAAATTTCAAAGGATGCATTAATTTTGTGGAAAAAAAAAAAAGAGAAGTATTTTTCTGCAAGTCGAGTCCAGGACTTCCAGGAAATCCAAAGAAAAAATACTTCTGATAAGAAATTTAAATTTTACTCTAAGTTCAAGGTGTGTTGGGAAATGGACTGAGAGTTCAGTGTGTGGAAACATGACCCATAAAGTTCAGCATATAATGCAAGAACCAAAACCTAATTAGGGGAGTTGGTCAGGCTTTTAACTTATCTAGCTAATCTCCAACCACAGCCTCAAAGGTTGAAAATGTGACTCCATATTCTAAACCAAGAAACAGATCATTAAAATTCAGGCTGTACAACTAACATTGCACTCATTTAACAAAACAAGAGTTCAAAACACAGGGAGTTTTACTCCACATCAGAGACATTTCTGGAAACCGCAGACTTAACGAACTATCTTCCCTCTATTGGTTTCAAATGAAACAAGCACAGAGGCTTTCTTTGGCACAGCCTAACCCTGCTCAACCAGGTGTGGGTTTCAATTAAGTTACCCTTGTGCAGGAATCTGAAGACAAACATTTGTAAACTTTTTTTTGGTTTGTTTATTTGTGTTTTAAAAAAGTGTACCCACAGTGGTCGCCCTGCTGAAACCAGCCCGGACAGCTGGAACAGCAGCCCAGAGCCAACCAGCCAAGTCACAGCTCTGGCTGTGTGTGAGCTTGTGGTCTGCTCTCACAGCCTGACTCAGTGGAAAAAAAGAAGTCTGTGGAAGCTCAGGCTATGGTAAGATGACAGGTGACTTCTGGGGAAAGAAAAAAAACAAAACTATAGCTGTAGTCCCACACCCCTTTCTGGAAACCTGGCACGAGTCATTTGTGGGAGAGAAGGTGTTGAGCAGAGCTGGCTGGGTGATAGTGGAATAGGTCCATTCCAAAACTGTGCAGGTTTTCCATTTTTTTTTTTATGGTCTTGAAATGAAAACAAAAACTTTTAAAATGGAAGGGGGTGGAATTGTGTTGAAACATCTATTTCTGAATTAGAGAGATTGAGTTTTCAGATCAGACATAACCAGAGACCTCAACCTGGGACACAGAAAACTCCCCATTCATCAACACCAGCACTACTGCAAAATGTTTTGGCGTCCAAGAAGCAGCATATTTTAGTTAAATATATTTCATCAAACGTGTTCTGACAAATTCCAATCTTGAAATGTCATTGTGTCACCAGTTTGTGGAAAGATCAGTATTTTAAAAAAAAACTCATAAAAATAAAGGACTGGAAAATAAGCTGAGGTACAGTCAGTCACTCAAAAGACGTTTGTCAGCAAAATTAAATATAAGTTCAGGCATATTCTGTTTCATCACATACTGTTCCTTGTAAGGGTGAGGCACTTAAGTAATTTCTCTATTTTGGAATGAGTCTGCAAGACAAACAGTTTATCTTCGGTTTGGCAAAAGAAAGTTACATTAACGTCTATCAAGATGAAAGTGGAGCAAATCAGAGTATTTTACAGCTTAAATAGTGACTCTGTTCCTCAGCTATGTGTAAACTATTCATCTCACAGGACTCAATCAAATGTCATTGTCTTGATGTGAGTTCCCAGTAAACTGGAAAACACAAATCCATGTACATATGTGCACACATACATATATATATAGGATGCACACACACACATAAATATAATAATTTCATGTACACACACACACACACACAGATGCAAACCACATCTGGAGTTCCATTAAAATATTTCTCCTACGTCCTCAATAACCACAGTTACAGTAATCCCTAGAAGGAACAGAGTAAGGCTAAGGTCAGCCGTCTCTGATCAGCAGTGTTTGTACAAAGTGATTTTATGTTTCATTTGCACTAGAGATTGATAACAAGTTAGAATTTTGGCTCTGAAGAATTTTTATGGAAGAAAAAAAATGTTTGGAAGATTGAAAGATTTTCCCAAAGGAAGGTTCAGGGAGTAAATGAGAGCTTATTTATCTTTTTCAAGACTTCTGCAAGTTGGAAAACAGGGATAAAATTCCCAGCCTTACTCCTCACAAAAATGCATTATCACAATGGAGTATGTATTGTATCTTTTCTGCTGAAATTAAAATAATTTTTAAAAAATTAGGGAAAACATAATGCGTAAAACTCAATCTGCTCTTCAGTGAAAATATTACAATTTTTTCATTGTAAGAGTGTTACCATCTTTACACCAAGATGATTCCAAACATGATGTACATTTTTCATCGAGTTTGAAAGTGCACTTAAGAAACACCTTCATTTCCATGAGAGCCCATAGTTTGGGTTTGTATTTATTTTTTTCCCCAAAATGTTTTTATTGAAACAAAATTCAGCTTATTCTAGCTTGCATTTTGGATTCTCTCAAAATTTAAATTTGAAACTTCAAAGCAAGCCATCTCCACAACCATCACTTTTGTAGGATTTTGATCAAAGCCATGGAAATTCCTGGTTCCACCCTTCAATAATGAACCGGCCCAGGTTTCATTTGAAATCCAGCTCTGAGGAGCTGACTTACCTATCTGGTTTGCAAGAATCCTGCTGTCTTCACCTGACCCGAGAGCATCTCCGCATAGCAAAGCTCTCCTCCAACTGGAATGCATCCATGCAATACAGTCCCCATTCCCTCAATGTGGGGGGGCACCAACGTTTGCCTGTCAACCTCCTGTTTACCAACCTTCTCCAAGTTCAGAAAGTTCCTTCTTTCTGCATCCTCAAGATCAAGGGGGTTTTTTCTTCTTTTTTTTTTTCTTTTTTTTTTTTTTTTTTTTTCTTTAGCAATTCACTAGATAGCTGTGTTTGCCCAAAGAGACCCTCCCACTGCTCTTTTATCCTCTGAAGGCAGGCCAATTTTCAACTACAGCCTGATGGTTGCCTGGGTTAACCTCTGCCTTGTTTCATGAGGCTTAGAAACCCCAATACACCTTTCAAATGGCGTGTCTGATCACACTGCTCTGGCAGATAAACAGAAAATTAGAATGAGCTTCTCCAGGGAAGCACTGGCATGAAGGTACCATCATCTTCCAGGGGGAATGCCTGGCAGGCAGGCATGCAGGCAGGCAGGTTTGGAGATCAGTTATGATGGGGACACAGAAAAGGCAGCTGTGTAACAGCACAGTAACAACATTCTTTCAGTATTTCTGCCAGGTGCTTCCTTCTACAGGGAATTTGGGACAAATATCTTGAGAGCACTTTCAACCCTTAAATACTGTATATAAGACATTTAGGTGGCTGTTGAAGATGAAGTTATCCCTACCTTGTTTTATATAGCTTATATTCAAGTATTTTAGATTTGAATCTCCATGTTTCAATTCAAGGCCTTTATCCTGTAAGTTTTCCTGTTATTTGTAGGATATTTCCATCATGCTGGTAGCTTCTTCCTCCTCTCTCATCATGACTGCATGTCACAGTCCTGTGCAATAACACAGGCAAAAGACATAGGTTACTACAACTTGGTTTCTAGTTTCTATTCTTTATGTTTGTTCAGGTTCAAATGCAAACACCACTGCACAGAAAAACTGGGGTCTTGCAGTTGATCCAGACTGCTTCCACTAACTAAATTGTCCTTTGAGTGACATCCAGAAGAGCCATCTGAGCTTTCCAAACTGACTCGCAGGATCTAATTACTCCTCTGGATATATGTATGGCTTTCCTGAGGCACAAGTTGTCTTTCCTAAATCAGGATGTGTTCAAAATAAGTTCAATTGAAAAAAAAAAGAAAAAAAACAAACTCAAAAAATACAGAAATAATCCCCAACAACCCAACAATTTAAAAACTTTCACCTTCCCATTTTAAGAGATTTTATTTTTAAACTACAAAAACACAGCAGTTCATAATTCGCCACCAAATCCCCACTCTTTAGGTCTCCATTCTCTTGTGTGCCCTTTGCAGCTTTCCTCAAAACCGTAACCAGACATTTAACCATCTCCTGCTGAGGTCAATGGGATTTAGGCAGATCCATGCCTCTGCAGCATGCACTAACTCAGCTCCTCTTCTGACAGCAGCTCAGCTGCTCACATTTGTTCCACAATGTGGCCTGCAAAAGAAATTGTTTCAAGGTGTACAAAGCATTTGCTGCCTGCTGCTGTTGGCAGCATAAAACTGCCATGGAGCTGTTGCCAGGGGAAGGAAGAAATAAAATCCCCTCAGGAAAGGAAAGAACACACAGGTAGAGAAGGGGGAGTGGGGTGGGAGGCGTGGGGTCCCCCCTGGGACCCAGCCCTCATTTGGAAATAAGATGAGCTTGCTGTTGGCACAGGTTTTGGCCAAACTTGCTGATCCTCCTGTGTGCACCTGAGCATCTCTGTATGCAGACGTCTGGCACACGCTGAGGGTTGTTCCTTGCCCCTCTGAGCCTTTGGTGTGAGGCCTCCTTGTGAAAGCCTTTTAAAAGCAGTGACTCTTGCTCTGTTTCCTGGCAACTTGTTGTCTAATGGCACATCAAGGAGGGCACCCAAAACCCTTCACTGTCTGACAACACAAGTGACTGCATGGAAGCACAGCCCTACTGGAAATATCTGGGTGGCTCAGGAAGTCTTCCCTGGCTCTGCCCCTTGTTCCCAACCCAAAACACACTGAAGTGCATTCTCAACCACGCTAATTTGCTGATACCCATTTATGGTACAAGAAACTGGACTACAGATGGTGAGGCAACGATAGCAAAATCTATAAAACCCCTTCTTATCCCCATGCAGCAAAATCCACTTGGAGTGTGATGAAACAGCTTTGAAAGGGAAGGAAGCCACACAGGAGCAGTAAGCTGGGAGCAAAAGCCATGGGAAAGGTCTGGGGCCTGACAGTCCTTCCCTTGATCTCAAGTCTTACATTTTCTGTTGTATCTATGGTTTCCCCAGAATATTTTTCTCCGGCTAATGCAGAAGGTGTAGCCATGCTTGTTACCCATGCTCACATTATAGTAGCAGGAATAAATGAGAATCCAGATTTAAGAGCTTTAAATGTTAATCCAAAAAAAAAAAAAAAAAAAAAAAAGGATGATACACAGTCATATTTTTCTTCATTCCTTTTGGGGTCATGCATGTATGAAACTTCCTCTTCTGTAACTTCTTCCACAGTCTCCCATGGAGCCCTCCTGCAGATGATCCCAGCAGTAACAAAACAATGCTGTCCTTGCTGAATGACAGCACCAATTCTTGTCACTCTGCTGAGTGGGTGCCTAAAGCAAGTACTTTGCCTCTTAATTCATTATTTTCTCATCACTATCTGAAAAAGCAGTGTACCTTCCAAAGAATGAGACTGAGTATCAAAAAGGGATATTACCTTGCAGAAGATTTTACAATTAATTTTAGTATACCATAGATTAAAATATATAGTTTTTCTACCTATCTTATTTAATTAACTTTTCCAAACTATTTCAATGGATTCTTTGCCCAGGATAAGTGTTAGTTCCAACAAACCACAATTTTATGCAACAAAACTCACTAAAAGACAGAAAAAATTGCATTAAATTTACAGCTGGTTTTCACACTAGGCATATTTTCCAACTAAATTCTCTCTGATCTGAAAATGCAATGTGTCATTTTGAAGGAAGTTCTACTACTACTACTACTACCACTACTACTACTACTACTACTACTACTACTACTACTCCTACTCCTACTCCTCAAAAAGTGTTACCCAATGTCACACAGAGAATGTATTTTTCAAATATTAATCCACAGCTTTCATTTTAAGGACATGTTTATAGAGGTTGAAAGGAAGTTCAGATGAAGTTGTTGCATTGTGGCAATATATGAAATGAATTGTTTTAATAGGAAAGAAGTTTAAGATAATCTCTCGGCCTTATTTCCTTTACTTGTTAAACCCTTTTGGTCACGTCTGTGAGAGCAATGCTGGCCACTTTTGTTTATTTTCCTTTAACTGAAAATTTTTAACCCTGAAAGTAAAGTTAAGGAGAAAAAATTATTCAAGGGTCTTCATGATATGCGTGAGTTCTTTTCCAGTTGCAGATGCCTCATTAAGCAAATGAAGTGATGATTTTTGCCTTCCTCGCTGAATTTCTGTGTTCCATTTGTTGTACCCACCACATGCAAAGGGAAGGAAGACTGGCATTGCCATGTGCCAACTCCAAAATGGTAAAGCTGATGGAAACAGGACAGGCCTGACAAGAGGATAGGGACTCCTCAGAGGAGATGTCAGGCAGAAAACTGGGAGTGAGGAGATTGTACAACACCAGCACAAGTACAATACTACCTTCTTAAACCATAAGACAAAGCTTAGGATTTTGGTGGTGAAGTCAGGGCAGAGGTCTGAAATCCAGAGGCTGCTTTCAACCAAAATTTCTGTGGTCTATGTCTTGTGCAGATAAGAAGAGAGTTCCCATCCCTGGATGACTGCCAAAGATGTCTTTCTCCATTGGTTTCTTTCTTTCTTTTTTCTCTCTCTCTTTCTTTCTTTTCTCTCTTTCTTTCTTTTCTCTCTCTCTCTCTTTCTTTCTTTCTTTCTTTCTTTCTTTCTTTCTTTCTTTCTTTCTTTCTTTCTTTCTTTCCCAGCAGAGAGGGGTAGACAATTAGATATATAGTTACTTACTATTTTCTTCAAACACCTGAATTTAAAAAAATGAGGTGGATTAGCCAGACAGCACTAGGTTTCTACTGATCCCTTATCCAACAGACCAGAACCCAGGGACTGTTTCCAGTAATGTCATCTATGTTTTCTGGATTTTACATCTCTCAGGTCCAGGACAGAGGCCTGGACCAAAGATCCCTGTTTCCCCCACAAGTGCTCCTCGTGGATGAGGAGTCTGAGAGTGCAGTGCTGCATCTGGGGCCTGAGGCTGCTAAATCAGCAGGCTTGGAGCTCACCCAGGTGCCTGTTTTGTGCCATGTCACCAATATGCCCTACATCCACCTCTACAGAAAGGCTCTGGCAAAGTGCACATCTGTTCTCCTGCTCGTCAGGTATGATGGGTCACCCTCAGTTTTGTGAGACGTCCCTGCAGAGTCTAAAGACTTCCACGAGGGACTCAGACCATGTGGGACAAAACCTTTCCTCGGAGACTGTTCCTTATCTCAGACACTGCAAAACATTATTTGGCTGCAGGCAGCCAAACCCGACTGCAAGGCTTTCTGCCAGTTTGCTTGTACCTGGCAGCCTCTGCCAGGGCACTCACAATGATACCCTTCAACCACAAAATGTACGAGTCATAATGCACAATGCACTTGAGCATTAACAGCGGTGTTACAACATGGATTTACTTATGTCCATCACACTCCCAAGGAACCCTTGCAGACGTCACTGGGCTCTTAAAGATTTACAGTAAAACTAAGGAACAAACAAGAAAAAACCACAGCTTCGTTTCCCAGTATCAAAGGGAGAATTTGCCAGTAGCACAGCAGCAAGCCACACTGACTGTGAGCAAACAAACTCAGTTCTGCATTGCCGTATCTGACTTTTGTTGAGGTACCTAACTTTGATCTTTGGTATGTGAAAACGTTGGCAGGTAGTTTCTTTTTATTTATTCTGGAAATCCTGCACATTTGAAAATTTGGTGAGCTGGCCTGACTAACACATTAACGAATGCTGACATTTAGTTCACAGTTACCACTGAGGTACGACCTGAATTATTTTTCTCAAGACTACAATGGCATTCAGTTCTGCAACTGAATTGATTTTAACGTTAAGTGAAAACATTTTTGCGTTTAGATACAGCAGAGACTTGTATGTGTACATTTGTCCAGCAAAAGGACAGTTTATGTCTCCAAAGTTGAGAGCCAATGTTCTGTGATGTCTGTCTTCAAAGCACCTAAGCGTGAAAGCAGACACTTGAGTTGTGTTAGCCTACACAAAAAGGCAGCTGCCAGGGACATGCAGGATCACTGCTGCACTGGTTCATCCATTAGAACCTTGACAGCTCATTTTTGAAAGGGCTGTAGAAACAAAGAGAAGCAGACATGCCAGGGGACACTTCTGCAAGGGTACAACTTATATAACTTCCATGTTTTAATTGTCTAAGTGGTAGGTGGGTGGAGCACCTTCATAACTTGCTTTTCTCTTTTATTACTGAAATAAAATATCTGAAATATCTGAGGGTGCTGGGAGAGAGGTTGCTCTTATTGCATTCCATTGCAGGCAGCATGGTTTTTTCAGGGACACCTGTCCACATGAAACTCTGTAAACACTTTTTAACAGGTCCCCAGGTAGTAGAAAGAACACAGCTGCTAAAGAGTGCTAATGGCAGGACAGCTGCTTGGCTGACAGAATTGGAACCAGCATGATGCATGTGCTGGGACTGTAAACAGGAATGAATTTTCCTAAAATCTTTATAAGTAAAAATGTTTATTTTTGGAATATTAACAAAATAAAAGGAGTTACGCTGTTCCTTTAATTTTAAGTCAAAACGTAATGACATGCAGCTTTTAAGAAGGTTTATTTTATAGGAAAATCTCAAATTGAAACAAGGTGGCTTTGAA
Organism: Cinclus cinclus; assembly: GCF_963662255.1. Classification (NCBI taxonomy): domain Eukaryota; kingdom Metazoa; phylum Chordata; class Aves; order Passeriformes; family Cinclidae; genus Cinclus; species Cinclus cinclus. Next base: position 69,101,755 of record NC_085046.1, read on the forward strand.
ACAACTTCAGAAATACCATAGTTTTCTTCCTATATGTATATACAAGACATGCTTGGGAATTTTTTTTTTGTCCTTAATGTGTAGTAAAATTGATCATGAAATTCTGCTTTCCACAAACCATACAGCAGGTATCAGGGAATGCCCTTCTGTCTCCCAGGTCTGTCACTGATAGCAAATGCCTGGTGTGCAGCGCGAGAAGGCACAAGAGATCTGGAACAGTTTATTCACATGCTAAAAATATGAAATAGAGATCTTGTTTCAAGGACTGGCGCCAAGATGAAGACCCCTGACACCCAGCCTTTCCCCAGCCATAGCCTTCCTGTCTGAGTCAGAGCCATCCAGTGCCCAGAAAGTGCCCTCTTGTGACAACCTCAGTGCAGGCTCAGAGGTGGGGCTTTGAACTGAGATGAACAGACTAGTTGCAAACAACCTAAATTCTTTTTGGAGTGTTAGTAAACAATACATTCCCTTTGGGAATTTCTGGGAAGTTCACCTGAGGACAGCAGAACACAAACTGCTCGCTACTTCCCCCACAGCACTTGCAGCACAGCACACCAGCCTGGATGATGAGGAATACTTGCCTTGCCCTCTTGAAATGCCATTCCTACCTTTTTGGGAATGACAGAGACATTCTAAAATCTATCTAGACTTTATCAAGTTTCTCAAAGTCTCTCAAAGGCATTTTCTGCTGTGCATGTTTCACCAGCATCTTATCAAGGGATGAAACCATGAGTCTACCACTTGTACATAGCTCTTCACAGCTTCTCCTCTTGAGTCTGAAGCTATGCTTGTTTCAAAGTTATTAATTGCCTTTTCCACAGCTGGCACCATTAGCCTTGCGTGTTGACTCAAAGTGTGATGAGATAATTAGGCAGGGTGAGGAATCTTTGTTAAATTTCATTCTTTGGCACTACTTTGCCTTTGATCTTCACTGGTCTCCTTTCCAGAAGAGTTACAGCATTCCAGCAGAAGTCAAAGGTGGGCCTTTCATCAGCCTGGGAGAAAAGCTTTGTCCTGTGCCCCACGGCACTCTGCTCTCAGTCTTAAACATCCCATTTGGATGACAGCTATGTGAGGTGCCTACAGTCAGAAAAGCACGTGTGGTGCATCCTGCATCAAAACACAGACCACATCAACAAATTAAAAGAGAACTCAGAATGAAGTTCAGTAATGAAATAAACAAGAAAGCAGGCTTTTAATAATGCCATTTCTCCATTAACTTAATTGAAACTTTGTATTTTACTCTGCAGGTTGGGAAGGCCATGGCACAGTAAATTTAAAATCCTGTAAAATCAATGTCCACTTCTCTCTCTCTTGGACTCCAAAGCTGTCTATATTCCAGAGTCATGCAGGCAGTTAACTTCAGCATTCTCCTGATTTTACCTGGCCAATTGTAAACCATTTAATGGATGGTGTAGAAATAGTTATATAAACTCGAATAAATCCTAGAGCATTTATACACTAATGAATGAATCACTTTCCCAAATGTTCATTCTTGGGCTTTTGTCACTTATAATTTCTTTGAGATCTGGCCTTTCTACTTGTCACAACCTATACCTCTCCACACCTGGGATGGCATGAGATGCAGGGAGACGGTGGGCACACCTGAATCTCATGAATCTTGTCCCTTCCATATTGTTATCAACACTGGGCTTTTAGTAACACATCAGTGCAAGCCAAAGAAAAGCATCTGCCCCAGGAGAAGTAATTGGTAGGATTGTTGCAATATATATAGAGGAAATAAATGAGAGAACACTGGTTAGCAATTCAATATTTCACCCCAGGAAGGATATGATTGCCTGTTACACTACGGTGTGTGTTGAACTATGTCCCAGAGCTGTTTTGGTACTAGAAAATAGGCAAGGGTAGGGACACCTGTAAGACAGGTATGTAACTGCACATGATAATGAAGTTAATGTCCAAGTGAATGTATGTGAAGAAATGAACTGTGTGGTGTTTCATACACCACAAAGAGTTACTCTTGAAAGATGTTTTCCCCACGTTCCATTATCCTCACTTGGTCCTTCCAAACTGGGGAGACAGAGTATGAGCTGCCTATTAGTAGGTTTTGCTTGCTGCCACAGCTCCTTTAATGGTGGTAATCAACTGAGCTTGTGCACATCACCTTCAGTTTCTTCTGGGCAAGTGTGTGAAAATTCTGGTAGGAGGTTTCACGTGACTGCTGGGAGGCTGGTGCTGGAGCAGGAGCAGATATCTGGCTGCTCCATCTCTTATCTGATGGCTAGCATGTTGCTGCTCTTACCCCAGAGAGAGTTCAAAAGAGTAATTCCCTTAAGAGGTATGAGACCTCCCTTTCACACACAATGGGCTGAGCCACAGCGTTTTTTGCCCTCTTATACCAGTCTGCCTTCTCTCTCTTCCATATTGCACTCCTGGCTGCAGCTGGCCCTATCCGAAATTCAGGAGCTGGGATGCAAAGCAGCAACTCACAGGTTATTGTAAAGCAGCCACAGCAACACAAGTATAGAGGTGGAAAGAGGCAACAAAATCATCAGAGCCTTAGGATTATGCAGGATGCACGATTTACAGGGCAGGTCTTTTTTATAGAATGGGTCAAAGAGGTAACCCAGTCCCAAAATGCAACAAAGAGAACACAGTGCTGGGTGTCATTGACAATGGGCTGTAACAAGTCAGTCCTTCCTCTTCTTCGGTGGCCTAAGCTTCTTCAGTAAGTTTTAAAGATGCTTTTTACAGAGAGCGTCCCTGTGGAAATGAGACAGGTGATGCACTGGCCTGGGTGAGACCCAGCAGCACTCTGGGATGATCACTGTTTCCCAATGAAGTTAATTTAAATACATTTTCCTAATGTATGGCTTCATTTTAACTGAGACACTTTATATCCCAGTTAACTGCACATCTTCCTGGCTCACCACTGTAGCAGTTTTCACGACATCTCCAAACTACTACTCCACAGGTGCCACTAATGGTTGGACCCATTTCCATGACTTTAGTGAATGGCACTTAAATAATTCCTTTTCCTACTGGGGCTTTTGTCTTTGCGCTTTTAATTTTCCAGGAGGGTCTCTTCAAGCTTCTGTCAAACTCCTGTTACAAACAGCCAGATAGAACCAGACATAGAATAAAGGGCTCATATGTTCCATGTTCTAATTTAAGCACCTAATGTTCACTGGACTTTAAGTACTATACACATGAAAGAGAGAAGACAATTTGATGTTAGGAAAATGGCCACCAGAGGTTCCACTGCAGCTGAGCCTCTCTGAGATTTTTCTGTACTGGAAAAAGTATAAAACTGTATTTGAATCTGAGCAGAAAAAGTAGTAATCATAAGCTCTTCTTGCTTCTGACAACAGTGGATTCTGAAGCAGCTAGTAGATTTTTAGATTTCAATTAATCCAGACAGCAAGAAGTGAGATCACATGGCAAAAAGATGAAGCTGGCTCCACTCCAGCAGAAAAATTTCAGAGATGGAAATTCTTGAACAGAGAATACAAATAGAAGGAAGAAAAAAAAAAAAAAGCCTGTCTGCAACTGAACCCAGTTTGTGGGTATCCTGTGGCAGAACACTAGAAGACATATAAATATAAGCAGACCTTGAAAACTTGTTCAGATTTACCCAAATAAGGGAACCCAGTGGACCTATCTGAGAAAATTGATAGATGAGAAAAGAGTGAGAGCAAAAGGCAGCAAGGCCATTTAAGTTGTAACCCAGCAAGAGATGGTCCCTGTAACTTGAAACACTCTGCCAGCTAGTGCTTGCCATGACCCTGCCCAACACCTCTGGATATATGAAACACTTCCTATGAGAGGATTTCCTCAAGCTGCACTTGGGTTAATTTCAGGACACAAGAATTATATCTGAACATGCAAGGGTTTATGTTTCCTGGATCTACAACAGGCACCAAGTTCAACAGAGACAGCACTTTCAGACTATGGGAAAACCAGTAGAAGAATATGATTTGAAAAGAAAAGGGGTGCTAGATTGACAATAACAAGAAAAAGTCCGTGCAAGGGTGGAGGGAATGCTTCAGTTGACTTTTGCCTCTGACAGACAAAGGAGACCAAAAAATATTGCTCAGAATAATGAAATACGTATTGGGAAATTTGTTGCTCATTGGTTGCTAATTTGTTGCTCGTGGTCTGATGGAGCAGGGACAGTGTAAAAAGTTGATGCACTGGAAGAATTAAAGACGTCCCAGAACTGCTTATATATCAGAAAGCATAACATTTAAATTGTTTAAGGAAGTTATTAGTTCAACCTCTGACAGCAAAGTACAGTCACAACTGACAACTGATGGCTTGAGAGGTCAGGAGCATTCATTCCTTCCTGTAATGGAAAGAAGGCTGCTTCAATTTTAAGCCACAGATTGAAAATATTCAGTATTTTTACTGATAGGAGCCTTATGAACTTCAAATTAACTATAAACTCTTTACTATCTTTGCCAGACACACATTTTGAAAAAAGCACAACTATATTTATTTTTTTCCAGCTACCAAACGTACGATTGGCAAGGCAAATTTAAGTGAGGCTGATAGTGCAGGCATATGCATTTCAGCCTTCAAGGAAAATCCGGGGTAACAAACTAAATTTGGTGGGTGCCAGTCTAACTTTAAAAGCCTTGTCTAGATGAAATACAGACCATGAAATGTGTTCTTGCTGGAACAACTGCTCGGGATGTGACCCCACAGAGAGAGTGTAACAGCCTGTGGGTTGTGTTACAGCTATAGGGTTGCTGGGGATTTAAGTGCTATTATTCCATTGAAAAGAAATCATGGGGATGGAGAACTGTGCTTTAAAGGCTTAAGCTGCTCAGGCAGGGACTCCAGGTCTGTGTTGGGACTCTGAGGCTGTTGTCAACATTAGGCACAGCCAGTTGAAAATGCATATGGGAGAAAGTTCTTTTGTAAATGCCTTCAGAGCCTATAGTCTGAAAGCCAAAGTCTAGTGTTGAGATGCTGCTGCTGCTGCTGTTCAGGATCTCATAACTGGCATACAGCATGTCCTTGGGCAAATGCCTCCACCTTCAGTAGGCTTCACATTCAGCATCTGGAGAACAAAGAAAATTCATTGAGTTCCACAGAGATGCCACATGAAGCTACTGATAGCTGTCAATGGCTCTGATTTTTCTGAGGGTGAAGTCCTCTTAATGCTGATAGTTGCTGGCTACAGTAAGTTTTGTTTCAGGCTTTAAATAAAACCTGTACGAGTACCAAAATTAAATTTTTTTAAGCAGCTCTCCAATGTGTCATTATTCATAAACCGATAAACTCGTGAGGAAGCCAATTGAGAATTTCTTCATACAACTTCTCCAGTCAGAAAACACCAATTTGAAAAAAAAAGAAAAGATCAGTTATTGGTTTGTTTTTTTACCGGTGGTTGTTTTTGGTTTTTTTTCCAAGAAAAAGTCACTTTAGATAAATGTCACTTTTGATAAATGTAGAAAATATTAACAAAAATACTTCCAGAGCAACAAAATACTTTGTTAAAAAAAAAATGTTCACCTGGTAATTTCAGTTAAACATTACTAATGTTTGGATAATCTTCACATGTACCTGGTCATTGTAGTAGAAAAGTAAGTCCATAGCCCAAGGGGAAAATTTCCAACTGATTGCAATTGGGATGAAAGCCATGGTTTCAAAACCAAACTGGGGGACAGGAAAGCAGTTCCTGGTCCAGTACTAGCCATGATAATATCAAGCAAGCTTCTGCACAACCCCTTTTTAACTCTTAATGGGTTGTGGTTAGAAAGAGCAGGAATGTTCATGTTGGGAAATTGAAGACATGTCGAACATTTATTGAATGGTACAGGTAAGTGATTGCTTATTCTCCTAAAGTTAAAGAAGCTACTAGTGAGGTAAGGAAAAAGAAGGAAAAGATAAAATTTAGAAAGTGTGAACCCATAGCTACTTTATGAATTGATTCCTTTTTTTTAAGAGTTTGAATGGGACAAAGGAAGGAAAGTTACATACTGCTGTGGGTAACAAAGCCAGCAGGAAATATGGTTAGCACTCAAAAGAACATACACGATAACACCCAAGTTCACACGCAAGAAAAAAAATTATCTCCTCTTCCCACCACTGTCAGAAAGATATAGGGTCCAATAAAGAATGTCTGCATTACCAGAGTGCTCATATAGGAAGGATTTTAAAAAAAGCATCACAGTACATCAAAATCTGAAGGAGCAGAGGCAGAATTGTACCATGATTCAAGAGAAGAAAGTGACCTCAAGATGAAAAAGAGAGATCTGCCTCATGTCAGTCAAATAGAGAGGGGTACATTAAAAAAAAAACATTAAAATCTGTGTTTCAGACACATACACTGATCTACAGGCTCCACTCAGCAGTTACAAAGGCAGAGGCTGGGCTGTATGCATGGTGTCTGAGGGTAGCACATCTGTATCTAAGTACAGGCAGTCTTCAAGTCCTGGTTTCACCAAGAGGATGGTCTCCAGAGTCTCCTTCCTCAGGTACTTCTGTGCTTCAAAATTGTGGTGTACATTTAGTGAGAATTTACTTTAGATGAGCTGTATATATACTCTCAATATGTGGAAAATAAAGGGCAAATACAGGTTTCTTAAAGTTTAAAAATACTTAGGGGCAGGGGTTTGTTTTGGAGTTATGTATATTAAATAAAGATGAGCCATAGCTTGCAAATGAGTGGCCTGCTTGAGCCTTCATTTGGGTCATAGATTTTATGAAAACCCCATTACTCAAAAAAAACCCCCAATCTCTAATCATATTTCTGTTGTGTCAGTTACTGTAGTTTTGGAATTAGGCTTCAGTCCCTTTCTCTTTTAAAATTATCTTTGCACTCCCTGGCTTTAACTGGATGAAGAAATACTGGAATAGAATGAAAATTACTTCTTTTGAAATGTTTCCAACCCAGCTAAAACTGTCCGTATGAGAAATCTTTCAAGAAAATCTGTCTTCATCTTATTTCCAGCTGGGCTGCATCCAGTTCCAAAACTGGAACTGGACAACTCCATCCAGTTGCTGATGGTGGGAGAAAAGTATCTGGATACAGACAGTTACGTTATTTGAGACTCTGAATTCTGGATTGTGAATGCAAACAACTCTAGAAACACCAGAGAGATGTATTAAGGGACATAATAACGGAAGGGAGAGGTGAACTGAGACAGTTCCTTCCTCTCCCAGGCGCTCCAGTCCTGCTATTACTGCCCTTACCACTTTACAGATGCTTTTCCTTCACTTCCCAACCCTGCTTTTCCCTCACCTCTGCTCTTCTCAAAGGCAGCAGCTCATAATCCCCTAGCAGCTTTCTAGGTGTTTCATACACCTTTCTCTTTTCTTCGTGTTTTGAAAGTGAAATCTGTCATTGCCAGCACAGAGCTGCTCTACATCCTTCGAAACGCCTCCTAAAGCTCTCTTCTGCCATCACACCTAGAAAAACCTGGGAAGAGGCTCCCGGGGTGCTGCTCCACAGCCCAACATACAACAGCCATCAGTGTAGACCTACTGCTTTCCCATGTTCCCTCACCTCTTGGTAAGCACTTTTTTGGGAAGCCTGAAGGAGGTTCTGTTTTCTTTCTCTGTTTATACAACACCGAGGTTTTTATCTGTGGCTAAGTCTCCTTGATCCTATCATCACACAAATAACAGGGAATGATAAAAAAAAGCCAAGCAAAAACATAAAGCTTAGTTGTTTGAACTGCTTTCACACCGTGCTGAAAAGTCATTATTTGATACTACCAGAAGCGACAGAATCTTGTTATTATTATTTTTTTATTTTTACATTGCTGTGTTGTTTTTTATTTCAACAATCCCTGTCAGTTCTAATTCTCCAAACAGGCAAAAATTTAGGTGGAAATCCTGTCTCCACTGAAGTCAAGTGACGGATTTCCATTGGCCTCAATGGGCCTGGAATTCACCCGGTCACAACCTAGAGAAAGAATATTTGTAGTAGCAAACCAAATAAATATATCCGTGTTTTCTTGTGAAAAATCAATTTGAGACCCCTTTTTCCTGGCAAGAGTTATGCATAGCGATATAATATGAGATACAGCAGTACTTGGAACAGGAAATGACTGTGGACACATTGTCAGGGCAGTGCTGTGCTATGCCAATGGCTGAAGCAGAGAAAACTCCTAAGAATTTGTTAAAATACTCCAGGAAATAAAATAAAACAAAATTTAAAAAAAAACAAACCCAGAAATAAAATAGAGTGCACAGTGAAAATACCAGAGTCCAAATTTCTGTGAGGTTGAGAGGAAACAAAGAGATGGGAAACTATATTAAAAGAAAAATAGTACTGCATGGGAGTTGCCAGTGAGGTGCCAGGTGTTGCCCTTTGCAAGGGAAAGCATCTCATCAGAGGTTGTCAAGAACTAAGAGCAGCAACACACCAGAGCACCTGAGGGAACAACAACTCTACAAAATATCTTAATATAGAAATTGGGTTCAGGATGTAACTGTTTTATTAGACATCCAAAGAGAGATTTTCCTATTCTACGGAATTAATATCAACCAAAGCATATGTGTGTACTCAACAGATCACATGAAACAGAAAAGGACTCTTTCAGGGATTATTAATTGTGTGTTTGTTGCCTAAACATAAGCAACTAGCCCTTAAGGTAGGAGGCATATGCCAGAAGTATGAGAAGCAGAACATCACTGTGAATCAAAGGGCATGAAAGACCTTCTCTACATCGGATATCAATGACATTTTCAGGTATTTAAAAACCTTGCTTAAAGAAACAACTGCTCATTGTGTAGTCAGAGCATTATGCAGCAGTGGGGAGTTAGTGAAGTAAGAAACAGCCCAGAAACATGAAATGACTGTGTACAAAACCAGTGACTTTGTGCCTGAATGTGACTAGAGGCACTCTGCTTGTATACATGTGACAGATACATGTGTTCAGGATTTTGGGGGAAGTGACTGACCACTTCCTTTCCTGCTCACTTGTAATTCCATCAAAACATTTCTCTCGCTCTTTTACTGTTTGTTTATCTGTTTGTTGTTTGTTTGTTTTAATCAGAAGATTAATATAGTTTTCCCACTGAAAATGTTAACTTCTTGCAGTAATTCTAGCACTACACAGACAAAAATATTTCAGGTGAAAAATTTTATAATTGCATGTGAGAGAATAACTACTGTAATGCTAGCTTCCAGTGGTAACATTGAATTCCCATGACAATTAAAAGTAATTATTGGAGCATGAGACACATTCTTGTAACCTGAGCTACACCAATGCATAGTTTATATCATATAATAGGGGATATATTTGTACAGCACAAGAACATCATCAGAATCAAGTGTTTAATCAAAAGTGTAACTGGCAAGGTTCCAGACTGTATTCAAACTGATGATCATTTATGTCATATCAGTCATATGTATCTTGTAATATGCTCATTCTCTGCAGTGCATGTTGCACAATTCTAAATGTTCCTCATTCCAATGTACTGTATAATGAGTTTTCATTTTTTAATACTTCCTAACTTCTTCTGGATGAGGTACTACTAAATAGTTTATGCATATATGCTTTTAACTTTTAAGAAAAGTGTTCCGTGCATTTGAAGTGAATTTGATACGAACACTTTAGAAAAGGGTTTTTGCTGGCAGAAACTCAATTTCTGGGCACAGATTCTGTGGACAAATGTGTTTTATCAGTGCACACAGACTAGATCTGTCGGAGAAGGAAGCAGTACATATGTGCATTCCACTCTTACACAACAGTCTACATCATCAGCCCAAAATGGACTTGAAGGGCAAATGGGCATGACACATTTAAGGACCAGAGGAATATATTTTTTTGCACAACTGCAATATTTTTACTGAAGTTTTGTTTCCTTTCTTAAGTTGTGGCTCATATATCTGGGTCTCCACAGCTGTTCAAACTCCAGAAGATTCAAGCTTCCTTGCTATTGAAATAGTGACTTCTATTTTCTTTTGCTTTAAAAATAATTTTTGACATAAGATTTTTTTTCAAAATATTTCATAAAAGTACAGAATTGTTCATTCCGAAAGTGAGTGACTTCTGACTCTCAGATCCAGGACAACAGCAGGAATACATATCATGGCACAAGAGCTCAGTTTTGTTACCTATGCGAACCCTCCCTGCAGCTCTCCCTCACAGCCCTCAGCTCTACAAATTGTACAACATGGGTAGACCCTACAGATGAATGTGCATTGACTGCTGTATCCCAATTATTTATGTTTTAAATACTTCTAATTTTATTTTTCCAACTATTCTCTTATTTTTTCTCTCCTTAATCAGACCAAAGAGAGGAAAAAACCCAGTGCTGACTTTTCTTAATCTTAGGAAAAACTATTTTAAAATTAAATAGAAGAATTGAATAAGAGCTTGTCCTTTTCCTCCTCCCTTGCAGTCCTTTTTATCTTCACACTGCAATTTTCCTTGATTCAGACTGTTCTATCACAAGCTTAGCTGGTAGCAGCAAGAGTTGTGAAGAGGTACAACCTTTGGCAAAGAGAACTGTGCTACTGCCTTTGTGACACAGAGGTAGCTTTATTTGCAAATTGGGAGAGTTGTTTTCTTTTAATTTATGAAAGGAAGCAGAAGAAAGAATAAATGATACAATTAAAAATGCTACATTTTTACTCTCTATGTAGTCATATTATAAGGAAAAGCTCCTCTGGCAATGAACTTTCCAGGGTTACTTCACACCAGTAAAAGAAGGAAGATGACCTTAGACAGCAAATTAATTTACTTTTATGAAATGAAGCCGTTCCCTCATTTCCCATGTAAAAGAAATAATGCTATATATTAGCTGTCATGCTTGCTGTAGGAGTAGTGCTTCCAGTAAGAAATTTTGTAAGCACATGCTCTCATCTTCTAGGCTTTTATTCCATATGGAATGGGTGGTTGCTTTATCACGTGAAGAGCAGAACCAAGCTCTCACAGCAATGATCTGGGTGACACCCACTGAGCAGGCAGCATCAGCACAGTGTCTGTTAAAATGAACACAGACAGAAGAGCATCCATGAGGTGCAAGACCAAAGCAACAGAAGCAGAAGTGAGCTCAATTCTACAAAAATAAACCTCAGGATGTTGGTACCCTCCAGGACTTTCTACACTTGGTGCAAAACTGGCAGAGGGCATGAGGAAACTGTTTGAGGGATAATGACAGATATGTGTTAGTAGCAGGACACATGCCAAAATAGCTTTGTAGGAGCAAACAGTGCACATTGTGCAAGCATGTAAAGGCAGATGAGACTTTGTAGGTCAATAAAACACAACAAAGAACTCCACACTAGTGAGTACAGAGATTAGAACCCAGATATCTCACTGATGAGAGCCTTTGTTTCGGTTGAAAGAAAGAGAAGTATGAAAGTGTTTTATATTTGAAGGACTTGAGTACACAACATCATAGATACTCAGCTACAAAAACTGTTTATTTCGGTGGGCAGAAGAGAAGGGAAACATAAAAGAAATGTGAGCTAATGGGGAATAGCTGAATTAAAGAAACCCACAATAAAATAAACCTTGTAATAGCTTAATATAAGAAGAGACACTGTTCGAAGCTGGTTTTATCTATTATCCACTTAGATACTTTACGCTCAGTTCAGTTATTTTATTTTCTTTTGTTATTCCCTGGGGAGCAATAAAAGCGTATTTCTGGCAACTCAGTTTTTTTCAGGACAAACAGATGAGCAAAGCCACTTCCTTATGCATTCCTAACCATCTTCTGTATGGTCTTTTTCAGACACAGTTCACAAGAAATTGTATTTACACCAGAGAAAAAGTCTCAACTGATGAGCAAATAAAGACACTCCCAGTGTTACCAGTCCTTATGTTGAGATTTCTCAGCCCTGCATACACCACCAAAGCTTCTATAATCATCATGCTACTTTAATTATAATACTGGCTATTTAAGTTTACATATCAATGAAAGAGAGGAGAGTGGTGTTACACAGCAAAGTAGAGCTCCTTCCACATGGCATCAGAGTAGGTCTAGCAAAGTCAGACCATTTATGAAGTCTTTGTAACAAATGTAAAAGAAATCATCCTAAACCAACACATCATTCTTGAACTTAGCTCAAGGTGTGTGTTAAGAGCACACTCAACAGTTCTCACTTAAAGCCTTTACAAATTCAAAAATGGTGAGTCATTTTCACCAGTGACTGTGCTCTGATTGCTTGCAAAGAATACAATGATATAACAGATGACTACATTAATCTGTAACACAGAAGGAAATGGAAAACAACAGAGGACTGCTGCCCAAACAGTGTTTTGAGAACATTTTTTGATATCAGACACAATAATGATAGGCAGGTTAACAACATATGACGAAAAGATAGTTAATGTCCTAGAAGCACCAATATTTTATTAAGCTATAGATTAGATAACAGCTTATTCTCAACTGATTTGTTTGTCCCATTATCACCACCTGCAAGCCATGGCAGAGAGAGAATGAAGACCTTGTGAAGAGCTTGGTTACCTAAATATTCTCCAAGAAGTACCTGTCCTTGTTGTTCTTTTTTTTTTAAATTTTTTAATTTTTTTAATGATTTCTACAAATACCAAATAACAACATGGTTATGATAGTGCTTTTGAAGAAGACTGAAGTCCTTTGCTCAGCCTTTTTATTTTTTTTTTTTGGCAGAATACCTTTGAGTTTAGGAGAGAGGATTATTTAGCAATGCATTCCAATTTCTTTTCAGACTCAAGGAAATTTCTTACCTGTAGAATAGTGTGAAGATAAAGAAGATAAAATGGAGTAAAAGTGGAAAGAGAAACAAAATAAGATCTGTTATTGAGTATGTTGAATGGGAACCTCTTAGCTAGCACAAATCACTGCCTAAGTCCTGACTCCAACTGTTATTATCTTTCATAGGCACAATAGAAATTCACCTCATCCACAGATACGAAGACAGAACAAATACTCATTTTCTAAATAAGATGGGGGAAAGCAGCCCAAGCCCCTTATTTTCCTCCTCATCCTACAGAGCTACAAATGTCCCTGTGTCATCCTGTCAATACTGATGTCAGTGTGTACACAAACACATCTGTCTTCTTTATTATTCAGTCATCAAAATTCCAAGTCTACAAGATAGTCATAATTATGCCTCCCAAAGAGGCAGGCACCTGCCATTTACTATACCTTTTTCAATTACATCTAATTGAAGACTTGAGATCAAATAGAGGAAGGGAGACAAGAGTTCTTCAAATTATCTAAACATTCCCTGTTGAATAGAAAAAGAGAGGTCTCCTACCACAGCTCAAAATAAGTCCTCCAACATGACTGGCATAATAAAGAACTGGAATATGAGATGCATTTCCTTTCTCTAAACACCCAATGCCATGAGGATATTTTTCACACAGGTGATGGCTCACAGTCAGAAGAAAAGCCCCCTTACCCCTACCTTCCTCCCCTACCCCCCATCACTGCTGAAGTTAAGCCATTAGGGAATTTTTTTGAGTATAGGGACCTGACGACTTCCAGTGATTTTTCTCCTTTCAAGAGCACCCAGACAATGGAGGACAGCAGGTCAGAAAAGAAAAAAGAAAATAAATTAAAAAAAGAAACCAAGTTTGTGTGTGATGATACAGATAAGATGACTGATGGTATATTATCCTCCCTGAGCACAGCTGTAAACTCCTTGGCAACAGTAACCTGATAGCCCCAGAGGTAGAGTAACCTTCTAGGAATTGAAGAACCTGGAAAAAAAAAAAAAAAAACAAGAAAACCAGCTGGCTCCACTTATATATGGGATGTAATTAAGCCTAAAAGAGAGGAAGATTTCAGTGTGTGTGATCTGCATTAGGAATAGGTCCCTGAGAGCATTGTTGAAAAGGTACTCCTGGAACTTGTATGTGTGTGTGCACACATGTGTCTTGGGATTTTCCCTTTCTGCAGAGAGTGAACTTTCCATCAACAGAGGGTAGGAGGTTATCATTTGGAGAGAAAATGGGAAGAGTCAAAGAAAGAAATCCTTATATCATGTGGTGGAAAAATGTTGACCATGTTGGTTTGTCCCTCAGATTCACAGACAAGATGCCACAGCTAATATAGTGTTAGTAAATGAGACTGCTTATGCTAAAACCAAATTGGCCAAGTGGAAAATCTCTCACATTTGTCAAGGAGGAATCGGTGGTAAGCTGTGTAACAGGAAAAGCAGAGTAATTAAAAATACCCACCATCAAATTAGTGATACCTCCACAAAGTTGACCCAGTATAATCCTTATTTTATTTATAAGCAAAGCTAAAAAGCTATTTGTAATCTGAACAGAGCATCAGAACTTCCTAGCCCCATTACTACTACCTTCATAAGTACAGAGTGAACCTGTAATGATCATACATTTAATTTTAAGGTAATGGATTATGAGAGCCATAGCCATTGAGGACTTTGTACATAGAATTCTAAGATAGATAAATTAAATATAAATTTTATAATTGAGTTATCTTGCCTGTTAGAAAGCCTAAAGGAGTTAATGCTGTTGGATAAAAGCAAGAAGAACTCAGCTAGTTTTCATTATTTGTATCATCTGCTGGAAAATGCAAACAACTCTGTCAAGGGAAGAAGCATGGAAGATTCCCTTTTTCTACCTTTCCACCCATTTTTTTCTTTCTACAGAGAAATGCAGGCTGATGTAGTCATCATGAAACAGTCTCATAATGTCAAGATGATTCTTTTAGACTTTCGTTGACATTCCAGAATACCATTCATCAATGGGTTTTGTGGAGAGTGCAGTGTCACAGGCAGGAACCTCAGGGACAAACCCACTGCACTAACACCACCAGCAACCAGCTAAGCTGTGTGCACCTGCTCCTTTTGTCCTCTGCTTTGAGGGGCCAGAAACAGAAAAGAACAGTTAATTTGCTTTCCTAACTAGATGGTTCAGTAGAAGAGATATCTGCCAGGCCACAAAAGCACAATAGGAAAAGAAGTGGGTTGTAAGTGTATACTTCAAATTTTACTGTGTAGCCTCTTTTTGTAATATATAAAGAGGATGAGAAGAACTTGATTTGTCAGTATCACTTGAATAGCTCGCCTTATATTCATCTCTAGTATTTCTTTTTGTAGCACTGCGTATTTCTTCTTGTTCTTGTTTATTTCTCCTAACATCTACATCTTCCAAGAGTATTTCCAACCAGCTCCTGAGCAGATGACACTGCCTCTCAGACAAAGGGATGGATATTCAACTAATTATTTTCATATGTTTTCATATTGGCAGAGATGGGGGTTGCGAGATTTAATGATAGAAAACATGCAGAGAATCATGCTCAGTTTTTTAGGATTACTTAAATGCTTTAAAACTGGTGTAAGACATGATCTTGGTTTTTATAAATAAAATAGAAGCACAAATTCATTTGAGAGATCACTCTACTGGCCAAAAAATGCAAAACTGGTGACCTTAATGGAGTGACTTGAAAGATGCAGTTGGCTCGTTGGCTTCCCTGCCTATTCATTCATTCATGCCTCTGGGAAACTGAAACATGATTTCACTAAATACATGTCATGGTTTGTGTGCAGGTGCAAGGGGATATGTGTATGCAGTAAGCCTGCACCCTTTCCTTTACCTTGGTAGTGTCACCCTCCCTTCCTGTTACATTTTATCAGGCTGACATGAAGAATGAAGGCACTTGCTTCACTCCCTTTCCCTGACATGAGCAAAAAGCCTTGTTGTTTGGCAGCACAGGTTATGACCAAATCTGGAGAGAATCTCTCCTTAGGTCTTTCTCTCTCCACCAAAGGTCTGAGCACTAATCCTGTTTAAGACTGGGGGGCAGGGGCACAGGGAAGCAGAACTAAACCAAGCCAAAGTGTGCTTAAGTAGTTAGCAAGTGATGCAGGTGAGTAAACCGAGATGATGTGGCACATCACTGTTGCACTGACTGAGAAACACAAAATTGCTCTGACAGGTTCAAGACTCTGCAGGTATATTTCTCTCACAACACTGAAAGCAGATTTCAGACCTGTTATGCACAAATGTTATACAAAGCTAATTCCTACCTTTGCAACGAGAAACACTGGAAGTAAATTATCTAATATGTTCATGTCCATTATTAGACCCTCTTTCATCCATGCACCACAAACGTTGTGCCCAACAACACGCTGAACAATAAGGAAAGCCAGAACTCTTTGTATCTCTTGTATTAATATATTTAACACATTGCTACTTATTACACCTTACCCTAAACTGGCATTCACTGCTTCACTATTCCTTTTATTTCATAGTCACTGTTACTTGTTCAATGTTAAAGCAGTTTCTTGTTCACATGCTTGAAATAATTAGGATAATTAACAACATTTGTGGTTTGCCTCCTATATTACTTGGCTTTTTCATAGCTTATTTTAAAAGAGGGGAACCCTGTTCAATCTTTTTATACATATATGATCTATAGGTCAATTTTTTTGTTCAACATAGCACAATTAACAGAGCTTTTGTAAAAGCCTCAACAGCTTCATAGACCCACAGTCTGTGGGTGAGACTGCATTTAATAAAGAGCAAACAGAATAAATAAAAGGTAGGCAGGGTAAACTGAACTTTAGCCTCCAAAGCATGTTTTTACTCCTAGAATGGGACAATCCCCTTTCGTGCATGTGAAAAGGGGAAAGGAAAGCATGGAATGTTCTTCGGTGCAGAACGAGGCTGCTCCAGATCTCAGCGGAGACTCCTGCTGAGGGCTGCCCTCAGAGGCAGCAGGAAGCCAGGGACACTTGCACCTCCTGGAAAAGAGAGCTTGGGTTCACAAGCAGCCTGAAGATGCTACTCTCCATCAAAAACAGCACTGAGCTATTGAAACATCTAAAAAGAAGATATGGCAGAACAAACACAGCACAAGCTCCATTTGAGGCAGAGAACTGCTCTGATGATGCCAAGCTGCATTGCCACCAAGCTCTGACAAGCAAACACCTGTCATATGGAGGTAGTTTAAGAAGTTACCTCATGTTGTTACATCCAAATGTACAGTGCTGCTTATGAATATTAATGTGTTGGCTCTGTGCAGCATTGTACTATATTGTACTATGTTGACATAACCTTAGTTTTTCCTGAGCTAGATGTTCTCTCTTCCCTCTTTAGCCTGTTTCATGTTGCTTCAGATTTAATTTGTTTCCCTAACATTTGTTTAAGGAGCTGAATGAAATGAGGTGGCACAAGCTTTCCTAAAGCTGTACTGACGTTCCAAGTGTGGTGAAATGATGCAATATGCAAGAGAACAGACTGAGATATTCAATACAGCAAAAAGCAGGTTTGTTTTTTCTAGAAATGTTTCATTTGTTCTAGCAGGTGTGTCTGATACCTTTTGCATAATGATAAACCCACACACATTCTTCATGCAAATAGTGACCCAAGAGCTGCTGAGTTGCTTCAAGTAGTAAGTGCATGTAACAACCTGCACTTACATACACACTTTACGTTTACAGAGCGTTCATACACTGCAAGGTAAACAGAGCCCATTGTGCCAGGGCAAGGACACATAGGGCTGCTGGAACAGAGGTGCCATGCCATGGCAAACACAGTCAGAACCAGCCAAAATTGTCAGAAAATCTAACCAGAGATTGTCTTCTCTCTTGGGAGAGTCATACATCTTATATTTCTTCTCCTTTCTTCAGCCAGAAAATATTTTTCTCGCACATGGGTTATTTGAAATGCCTCCTATATCAACTGTTCCTGTTCCACAAAGGTTTGGGGAACAAGGCATGGGCATATGTGTAGCAAGGCATATGTGTAGACTCACCCATCTGGACTTTACATGTTGTGACCACTGTACGCTTAGGTACTTCCATGTGCTCCATTGACCTGTCTTGGAAACTCTGCCTTGGTCAGCAGAGAGTTTCCCTCAGCCCATCTTTCATCTGCTAACTTCATCTTTCCTTAAATATCCCAGGTGCTGTGGCTCAAAGGTCAGCAGAGCACTTCTTATACCAGCTCTCACCTTTAATTAGGTCAGATTATTACTAAGAGCTTCTTCTTTTCTTATTAGTGATTTCACTTCACAATTGAACCCAGTCCTGATATGTTGGTAGACATTTTCTTAACAGAAAAAACCAAATCAGAATGTTTGTCCAAATGGTTATTTTGGCAAATGTTTCTGTGAGCTAGCTTGTTTACAATTCTTTAATCCACTGTATTTGAAGGAAAAGTGGAAAGGAAAGAATTAAAAAAAAAAAAAAAAAAAGAGGCATTTCAGTTTGTGGTGATATCCTAATGCACCCAAGTCTGCTTTTTCAACACAGAATTGTCACTCTAGATGTAACTCTGATACAGTAAAGTATAAAAGTATCTGAACTTTCTACCTCAAGCCAGGAGGTCAAATCAGCACCCATATAAATGCAGAACCTTCGCAACATCGCGGCACCTGTCTGAGCTTAGAGGTTGTGAATTACAACAGAGGAGAGGCAGACATTTGCTTGCATCCCTGTTTTACCTGCTCTTTGGTGTCTACAAACTCTGTTTGACAGTAAATAATTTAGCTTCATCCATTTGATCTTGCACTGAAATGAACTGAAGCGCTGCCCTCGCTCACCTCTGAGTGCTAACTGGAGCTGTAACCACACAAGGACCAAGACCCTGGTATGCTTTCATGGCCCACCTCAGTGTTTTCAATGCTTTCAGGACAGTCAGACACACAGTTTTAAACAACGTTCAGTCATCTACAGTGCAGTTCAAGCTTCCAGGTTTGACTTTGCACAGGAACACGCAGGGAGTGCCCGGTCAGCAGAAATGTGTTTGCAGAGGCTGGAACCCCGGCATGGAGACACGGTGTTTGTGTGAGCACCCAGCCCAGCAGCAACAGCCCGGGTCCTCTCTGCCTCTGCACTGCTCCTGTGCTGCCAGGAGCCAGGGAGGATATGGCAAATGGGCTGCAACTGCAGGACTTTAGGAGGCTGTAAGTGGAAGTTTCCCCACCAGGACTGAGGTATGGTCCCTTGGGAGATTTACTTTGTTTTCTATGGGGTCAGGATTTCATCTGATAATGTACTTACCACTCTAAAACCTGCTAAACTGCACAGACATTTGATAACCAGATAACTGATGGTGTTTCATGCAGAGTTCCTGTGGAACTTTGGACTCCCACTACAAGTCAGTAAATATTTTATGCCCGTTTGGGTACAGCTACAGCATGCCA
This sequence comes from Cinclus cinclus, assembly GCF_963662255.1. Taxonomy (NCBI): domain Eukaryota; kingdom Metazoa; phylum Chordata; class Aves; order Passeriformes; family Cinclidae; genus Cinclus; species Cinclus cinclus. Next base: position 69,120,793 of record NC_085046.1, read on the forward strand.
TAGTAAACAGGATGGGTAAACCAAGAAAATTCACAAGGGTTGCCTGGGACAGATTCTGAGTTCTGCATCTTCCAGTCCCTCACATGTGTGATGAGTTGTGCCTCTCCCTGTGAGCACTTCCATTCATTTAATAGTATATAGTTTTAGTAAAAGCCCTAGAATTTGTCTCAGTATGACTAAGAAAAGTAGCTAATAATAGTCATTATGCTTATCTCTTTGGCATTTTAGCTTGAGTTCCTACTAATAAAGAACTATTTGAGATTTTAACAGAAATGTAAATGTTGAAGTTTCACAGGTCATTGAGTTTTATAATATTGAGTCATTGGGCTATTATACATTGATCGAGCAAATAGCAAATTGTGTGACTTGCCAAAGAGCATTACTCAAATATTGACCAGGAATTGATGACAGTCGGCTACTCTCCAAGGACTACAAAAGTTAACAGGAAATTTCTACCTGAGGCAACTGCAAGCTTCTGCCTTAACCTTCGGCAGGCTTTTTTGGTTCCTTTTTTTTACCATCTTTTTTAGTCTCCTCTGTTATGTCCAAACACTCTTATCATAAACAGAAATATGCTTGTAGTAAATGCTTTCTTTTATGTCAATTTTTTTCGTTTATCTCTCAGTCATCTCTTTTTCTTCCAACAGTCTATTGATTTCTTTAGTTAATCATACCTACTCTTCTTATTATATTTCAATATTATTTTATTATGATAATATAAATTATAATTTAATTGTAGAATTATATGCTTTCCTATAAAGGGTGGATGCAAGGACAGGTGGCCTGGGAGGAATACAGAGATACTGTCCAGGATTATGTAAGGATAAGCTAAAGCTCTGATGAAATTAAATTTGGCCAGGGACAGTAAAGTCAACAAGAAAAGCTTTCAGAGGTTACATAAAAGGGAGATTTGGGAAAATACAGTCCCTCTCCAGGGGGAAGCAGAAGACCTGGTTACCCGGGATATGGAGATAGCCTCGGTCTTGACCAGCAAGTGATCCAGCCACACTGCCCAAATTGAAGAACCCAAAGGCAGAGGCTGTGAAAGTGGAAAACTGTCCACCTTAGAAAATCAGATTTGAGGGCATCTAATAAACCTTAAGGTGCACAAGTCCATGGGACTTGTGACAAGGTACATCTGCAGTTCTTGAAGGAACTGGCTGATGAAGTGACTAAGCCATTGCCCATCATATTTGAGGTGTCATGGCAGTCCAGTGAAGTTCCCACCAACTGGAAAAGGGGAAATATTGTTATCACTTTTCAAAAGAAAAAAAATTAAAGACCCACAGGCTGGTCAGTCTCACCTCTGGGCCTGGCAAGATTATGGAGCAGATCTGCCTGGAAGACATGCTAAGGCACAAGGAAAAGGAGGAGACGATTGGTGGCAGCTTTGGTGCCAGTTTTGCTAAGAGCAGATCAAGCCTGACAAGTTTGGTGGCCTTCCAAGCTGGGGATACAGTGCTGGTGGGTAAGGGAAGAGCGACAGACGTCATCTCCCTGGACTTGTGCAAAGCATTTGACACTGATCCACATGATGGCCTTGTCCCTAAACTGGAGAGACATGGATTTGTGTGATGGACCACTCAGTGGATAAGGAACTGGCTCAAGAAGTTGTTTTCAAGGGCTCCCTGGCCCAAAGCAGAGAGGCCTGTGACAACCAGAGTTCCTTGGGGCTGGTCCTGGGACCCGTGCTGTTCAACATCTTTGTCAGTGACACAGACAGTGGGATCAAGGGCACCCTCGGCAAGTTTGCCAATCATGCCAAGCTGTGTAGTGCAATACCTAAAGGAGACCCTACAGGAGAGGTGGAGAGGGACTTTTTTAAGGGCTTGTAGTGATGGGATAAGAGGTAATGGGTTTAAACTGGAAGAGGGTGAGTTTAGATTAGATAACAGGGTGGTGAGGGTGGTGAGACAGCGGAACAGGCTGCCCACAGAAACTGTGAATGTCCTTCCCTGGAAGTGTTCAAGGCCAGGCTGGATGGGACTTTGAGCAGACTGTTCCAGTGGAAGGTGTTCCTGTCTGTTGCAGGGAGGTTGAAACTGGGTGATTTTTAGGTTCCCTCCCAACCCAACCCATTCTATTATATTAAAAAAACAGGAATACCTGCAGTGTACTGCTCCATTGTACAATGCGATTTGTATACAGTACAATGCACCTTATCTTGAACAAAGAACACTAAAGTACAAGCTTCTAGCATGGTCTTATTTGATTTTACTTCTCCAGAGCCCTAAGCCTGATCCCAAAGACAACATTTCAGCTCAGAAAAGAAAAAGTGCTGTTGAGAAGACCTTGTCTTAAATCCTACATTTTCCTAGGACAAAGGACAACCTGAAGAAAAATTCAAAAGCTGGTGCTTGAGTAAGACCACGATGCAGTTTGGGGTAGGAACACACTCTGTTTTTCAAAATATACAGCTAGAGAAGGTTACTTCTGGTTTGTTCATCTGGCTCAGAAACAGTGACCTCACTCAAATCCACAGAGGAGCAGGCTTTGTTCTCCTCCTCACCATAAAAGAAATTGAATTCATTCCCTGAACAGCCCATTAGGCAGTTTGGGAACAATGTTCTTCCCTATGAAAGCTATTCCACACTACTTGGACCAACCAGATACTATCTTGGCCAGAGAGAGTACTCTTAGACACTCAGCTGGATAGAGGAAACCAGTGTGTCAGTCCCTGTTCTACTGTCTATTTTCACACTTCTGTGCTGCATGTTTAATAAAACAGGAACTGACATCAAAGTATCTTCTCTCCCACATGTGTACTTAACATGAGATCACAGAACCACATTCAATCTCCTTCTGTATTTTAATTTCCTTCATTTTTAATCAAATGTACTTTGAACTACTCCATAAAAGTCAGCCCAATTTCAGCAGAACAGCTGTGAGGATGAGGAGACACTGTAAGATGTCACCCAGAGAAGAGCTGGGGATACCCTATTCCTGGAAGTGTTCCAGAGCAGGTCAGATGGGGCTTTGAGGAACTTGTAATATCAGTGAACAAGACACAGCATCTAAGTTCCCTGTGGCAGAGGAGGAACCTGGGCCCAAGCAGTCACTTTTGCACCATGGGTGCCTGCATTGAACATGTGCCTGTTAAGCAACCTTTCCACACAGACTGTGGCCAATTAGACACTTGGAAAGCAAGCCACTGGATCAGGTCCTGCCCACCATGACCTGAAGAGAGCAGCTTATTAATGAACACACAGGCGGTTTAGGCACAAGACAAAAACCAATTTGCTGGTTAGTTAGACTGTGCTGGAGGCCCTTGGCCAAAGCCAGGTCTTCAGCATGGACTAGCAATCAAAGTAAGCCTCTGGACTTCCAATTACACTAAAAGGAGCCTGCCCTGCTGCTCTTCCCAGCTGCTGCCACACCATCAGGTAAACAAAAGGAGCACCTCCAGAGCCAGCTACACCAACATACCTCAAGAAGTGTTCATTCACCACCACGCACACAGAGTCACAGAGAAGCTGTAAATAAATACCTGTCAACACCTGAGCCATGAATCCATTTCTATCCTTTGTGTACATTGCCAGAAGCTTTCCTTTGTATCTTTAGAGATTTGCACTCACATAAGTCTTTTCCAGCCTTCCTTAGAGTTCTAAGCCGCTGTCTAGAAGGGGTTATATTCTGCTCCTAGAGCAGAAGTGTCTCTGGAACAGCTTTTGCAGTTTTCTGCCAGCAGAGGATACCCAGGACCAAAACTTCCCACAGTCTTGAATGTAGATCCTGCTTTGAGGCTACACATATTCACTGCTGCTGCCTTTGAACAAAGAGCACACAAGGTCTGATGCCTCACTTCATTCATCTCTGTAATTTGGGGGAAAAACATAAAGCTACTTTTGAAACTGTACTGTTTTCATTTAGGCTTGCAGTGTTCTCCAGAAGCAGGAATTTTGCACTGCTAGTCTTTGAGGTTTTAAGAACTTCTGCATCTTGCCAAGAGCATTTCTCATGACACAGGCTCATGATGGACAGATCAATAGATTCTTGAATCCTCATATCCTTTTCAAATTACTACCTGAGATATCTACCTGAGTAGGCCATCTTATCTGATAACTTAAACAAGCAACCTGTCTACACTTTAATTGTTATTGAGGATTAATGTTGTTTATAAAATGAAATCAATACAATCTCTATTGCTTATTAACAGAAACATTCTAGGCTCTGCTTTGTTTGCTTTGCTTTTCAATTAGTTTCTATTATTTTCCCTATTGGCTTTTAACAAATATCTGTAGAAATAAACTTAATGGTTGTGAAACTGTTATCAGAGTCAACAAAGTCCCTTAATGGAAAGTCTTGTATATTTAAATGTAAAAAAGAATCCACTGTTTAATCATTTGACATTATGAGATAAGTTTATTACTATACATCTGTTCTGTGCCGGGCCTTGGTTTTTTTTTTAAGCTAAGCAATTAAGAGTTCTTAAGGGTTCTCTAAAGTTCAGATGTCAGAACTGTTAAGTTGGTGCTACATTTAAGATGAAAAAACTCCACAGTTTAATAAATTTTGTTTAAAAATTGCAAAACTGAGAAAGGGTTGAAAACCATGGGATTCCTGGGAACATAATAAATACCACCCATTTACACTGCAAAAGTGTTGTCAACACTATGCAACAATTAAGTATCTGAAACATCTTACAGACACTGCTCATACTTCCTCTGTGATCCCAAGAGGGCTGCTGCAGTTGCCAGGGTTTGTTCCTCCCTCTCAGAAGGGAAGAAGAGCAAGAATTGTTGAAGAATGGTTACTGAACTCTAGATATAGTCCTAAGTCTGACTGGGATCCAGAAGATAAGCAGGTGAATGTGAAGGAGGGAATGGACAAGTAGAGTAGTTTTGTGGGTCCTGAGGGGAAATGATGTATGTGACAAGTCTCAGTATATAGTGTGACAGTAGCATATCCCACTGCAGCTAGCATCAAGATGGAAAAAATCTTTTCTCAGTCATCACTCTTTGCTATTTGAATGAAGAAGACTTTTCTTCCACATTACTCACCATGTAGATGACAGAAGTGTGTTTGCTGATGGGCTTTTGGAGCAGAAACTCTCCATCTGTGGGAATAGAGTTCCACAACACTCGCTGAGTTGTACCTTTATGGATCTTTCCAGCGCTTCTGAAACTGCACTTTTACACATCACTATTCATAGCCAGAGACACCTGCAACCCACACACTCTTGGCACACCATTTGTGGGCTCTCAGCAGTTTAGCTGGACGTGGTCATGAAGCAAGCAAAGTCACAGGAGAGTGTTACATAACGAAGTGACGAGTTCACACAGGCCAGCAGCTTTGCCTGCTGCTGCTCAAACCACAGGCAGCACCAAAAACAAGTGGCACAATTCCTGCACTTCTCTACAAAATGATTCTGATTTGGCAGTGTCACCCCTACTTTGTGTTCAGTGACATAAGCAGAGAGCTGGTAAAAATGCAAGACAGGGTTGAACCAAGCTCAGAAAACACAGAAACTTTCGGATGCAAGAGTATAATCCCCAGCACAGACTACCATTTTGTTCCTGGGAGTCTACTCAGAACTACATACAATGAAAGAGTTCTAAAATCTACTACAGGCACTGTGACAGCTATCCAGTGCAACCTATCTCAGGAAATGTTCTTGCTCCCCTGGCTTCAAATAATTCTGCTTGCAATCACCAGAACTGTTCCTAGTCTTTACACATCACAGATACATTCCAGGGTAGGGTGAGGCAAATGGTTCTGAAGCTTACTCAGGTGTCATTTATTTCATGAAAGTTTGCTGGTTATTATAATCAAATGTCAATTGTCTGTAATTGTGGCATGCGATGGAAAATCCCTACTTAGGACATGTTCTGCCACTTGCTAGTGAAGTACAGTAACCCTCAACAGTGAAGCAATACTGAAAAAATAGTTTTGACATGTAAGCATGTCGAGGAGTATAATTAACACATATTTATTTTGATTTTTTTCTTATGGTTTTGCTGTAAGGAAACCATCCTATATTTTAAAAGAAAGGTACCATGCAGAATTGAAGAATTCTTCCTACTCAGTTAATTTACTAATCTAATTACTGATTAATAAAACTTTCTGCTTTCCTAGCCTCTGTTTTGACTTATCTTCACAAACACAGATGAATGTTGCAGTGATCTTGCAATACACGAATGCATCAGTGGCTTGTAAGTAAAAGTCAAAGCACAGAGTATAACTTGAGCTCACCCCAGATGTTGTTATAAGACACTCTCTGAGAGAGAGCTTGCCTTTAGAGCTTCAAAATTAAGTAATAACTACTTTTAAGGGGATTCTACTTGAGAAGAGAGGACTAAAATTTGACTGATCATTGACACTGGGATGTAAGGGGGATGACTTAGTATTTTAGTTCTTTGTTTCTTTCCTTTTAAATGAAGCAAATTAATGGATTTTACATGTATTTACTAACCATATAATTCTGATGAGTTACAAAAGTGTAGAAATGGTTTGACAAGGCTAAAACTGATGAAGCAAGCTCCTAAAGAAAACTTTAAAAAAATTCCAGTGGCAAACCTTTTTTTAACATTAGACGCTGTAGAAAATAAAAGCACAATGACAGTTTGCATTTTGAAACTGAGGATGAAGAAATTCATATCAGAATCTAACCTCTGGGTCAGCTTGCACCTAGATGCAGTAGACTTGCCATCACTTGCAGATTAAAGTTGAGGCTGATATACTTTCTGAAAAGATGGTACAGTTCAAACAGTCACCCTGGCCTTGATGCAGAAATCACATCATGTGGTTTTATGGGTTGTTCTATGCATATGGAAAAATATTATCTTTACCTACCCTTAAAATCCTGGAATCTTGTGGAAATAAAAGAAATTAATAGTATCTCAGCAGTCAAGTAATCAGGATAGATTATGAAAAGACGTACTTGAAAAATTAAGAGGGGAGAGGAAAGGGAGGAATTTCCGCAAGAATTACATTAGCATGCCAAGTTGGTCTAATATTCCTCATCAGTATTTGTATTCTCTGTGTGCTGTGGTTTTTTTATAGCTGGCCTACTGTAGATGAAAATACAAACAAAGAAAATGGGAAAAGCTTCCTTGAGCCTGTGCCTGAAGAATTCTTACAATTCTAAAATTATCTGGATGGATTTTAACTGGCGTGCATATGACAAATACCCAGATTTTATGCAGGTTTTCTAGAAAAGCTGAATTAGGCTGATTTGTAGCAGTCATTCCAGTGATCACACCAGCACTTTTAAACACATACACTGTCACTTATTGTAATGATAAGTGACATGAATATAAGGCTCAGTGGGACTTCCATTTTTTTTCCAATCATTGATTGTATATATCACACATATATACAATGAAGAACAGAAATTATGGAACAAACCTAATTAAAAGTTTACTGGGAATAAAGGTCCATAACTCTTAAAGAAAGTGTATATGTGTATGGACCTCTATAAAAATAAAATTATATATGCTGGTCATTTTGAGAAACCACTTAATTTGCAAAATTATTTAATTCTGGGAATTCAGATCATTAGCAAAAGAGGACTTATTATTGTGTTTATTGACATAATAATACATAATAATTTCTTATACTTGCTTGTAGAACTGTACAACAATAATACAAACATTATTCCTGGGATTAATTATTCTCAGAATTAATGTTTTGAACAGCTTGAACTGACATGATTTTAGTTGCTGTATTACAGCTTTCCTCTTTACCATCTGCATCTATTCACTTCTTTGGACTCCTGTGACTACATTTTAAACAACCCCGACCTTTGTTAAATTACTTGGTTAAGGCTGATTTAGGGGCACAACTTTATTATTTTTAATATGCACGCCTGTAGGAAAATTGGAGAAATGCTCTGCAAAACCAGCATTTTATTTAGCAGACAGAAGAACAAAGTATTATGGTTTTGGCACAAATATGCAACTCTTCACTCACAGGATGGAGAATAATTGGTTAGCAGCTCTTCAAAAAAAAAGGACTGCAGAGTTATAAACTGCAAACTGAACTTGAAATTACAGTGCTGGACCTGTAAGCAAGATTAAACATGGTCTGAAATTTCAAGAAGACATTTCAAGAAAACCTCTTATAATGATATACTTCATACATAGAGCACAAATGTGGTAGAAGTTCAGCACCTAAGTGGCAAACCTGCAAATTATTTTCAGAGAGTATTAGTGGCAGTGGTTAACAGTTACTGCAAATATGTAGGATTAAAATAACATGAGAACTCAGCAGAAGATACCCCTAAGTAAAGTGAGAGACACTAAGTGACCATAAATGCATTGTATACTACCAAATTTACAGGCAAAATATGTTTTTCTAGAAAATGGCCAGAGTTACATTGGCTTGCACAGAGCTATAAGGATCAGATCCCTTTTGGCATCCTTGCAGGGCAGACACCTCCCTCTCTCATCAGCTTTTGCAGTCCTGGCAATCAAAAGGAGCTCACTAAAACCACACAAGCTGCACGGGAGAGGTGCAGAGCACAGCATCTCCAGGGATTACACAGAGCAGGAAGTATCAATCAGATGTCTAGAGCAGATGCAAATATGAATTTTGTGGGCTTATTCTCTTAAATCGTATGTGTCTCTATGCTTAAAATAAGTAATGTATTCCAAATAATTTTTTTATATAACTTGAATAGTTATATTTGATGTATTTTTTATGTAAAAAGAATGGAACAAAATTTACAAAAAGGTCAGTTGGCCCATGTTTAGATTGACAACCCAAGCATCACATTCTCTCTCTGGACCCAAGCTTGCTCAGAATGTTCTCAGTATTGTTTTATTTGGTTTGATTTCCGTCCCACTTTCCTAAAGAAAAGCAACTAAAATGGGATGTCACAACACACACACTCACAGCCCAAGTCCAGTTGCAGTAAGTCAGCATCCACCCCTCTGAAAAATACCAGAAATGCCTGCCAATAATTAACCAAAAAGTTACATAAGATGCTAGTATAATCAAAAACTACTGAATGCTTGGCAAAACAGTGACCATTTATCACAAAAAGCTATAAATAGAAGGAATATTGAAGAAAAATACAAATAAACCTACTGAGAAGGTCTCTTTAAATTTTTAAATTTTTATCTGAATCTTTATTTACTTGAAGCAGTAGGATACAAAAGATACATTACAAAACTGATTAAACTTCACCATGGGTCACAGACCCATGAAGGGGTATTTTTTTTACCTCCCAGATCAGTTCTCATGAATATTACTTTGCAATAACAACTCTGGAAATGGCCTAGGAGCCAAAGAACCCTGCAGCCAGAATGGAAAGGATAATATCCTCTCCAAGCAGACCCAAGGATCCTTTGGTGAGATGCCAGTTCTCAGGTGGAAAGTACCCACATTTTTCTGGATTGGCCTGCATCTCCAACCCCTTCTCTCTTCCTACCCTCTGGCTCAGCACACCACTTTCTCCCCAGTGCTCCCTCCCAATACTGCCTGTGCCGACACAACTTCAGAGCCTCTTAGGGGAGAGTTTTGGCTGTACTCTCAGAGGCTTGGTGCTGAGCCATGGAGAAAACAGCTCAGGAGTGACTTTTTGGGGAGTGACTTCCCAAAAGTGACTGCTCAGCACTAGCAGGGCACCATGAGTTCTGCACTGAAGGGGAAAATTGTCTTCTGGGTGGGAACCATGAGGAGTTGGTACTTTGGTCCCATTCCTCAATCTCTGCGATGACTGACCATTCAAGGCCATTCCTGATGGACCAGATGGCAAGAGACCCATGCAGGTGTTTGGTTTCACCATTAAAAAAGCCCTTTACAAACCAATGTGACTTTTTGCTCGCAGCATGCTCTTGTATGCACTCCTGAACACTGTTGAGGACACTGCAGGACTGGATCCTAAGAGAGGGAATGCAATTTATGACCTAGCAGAGGAAATAATCAGTGTATTACATCTATTGCTGGCACTAGCCTGGAAAGAACATGAAATAGACAAAACCCACTGAACAGGACAGTGAGAGCACTGGAAGCTACAAAAGTCTGAAAGAAAAATGGCAAGCACCAACAGCAATAGTGAGCTTGAAGTGAGAGAGAACAGCAAACTACACGTGCATTTGTGATTTGCTGTGGCTCAGAGAAAAAAAATCAGTACATTTTTATGGTGTACATACTGAAATAGTACTGCCCAGAACAGACACAAAATAGTATGGGCAAAAGGAACCTGATTATAGCATTTATCTAAGAATTGCTGCCTTGTGGACAAACAGGGAAAAATTAAAAGAAGCTGAACTTCTATGGATTTGCCTGACACATAATTTGACTGAATCCAAAGTGTAATACTTGGACCTGCTTAGCTCCAAATACAACCAAAATTGATATGATGTGTGCATGCCCCTCTGATCTAGCTGAGATCAGAGTTGTTGAGGTAAAATCATATTGTTGAGGTGAAATGAGCATTGCTGTGCTGTACTAGGACAGGGAGGTTTCCTGAAGAATATATATGAAACCTTTACTGTGACTTAAGAAATTGTTTCCACCACCTAGATTCATTTTCCAATGCCTCCAGCAAAATTAAAAGCAGAAAGGAGACAATTTTTCAGGACCTCTTTCAGCACATTATAATTAGAGATCATTTCATCATCTTAAACATTCATCCTTTAGTCAAACAAATCCTGATTTGAGCTGCAGCATCAACAACTGCAATGAATTGAAGTTATATAGAAATCCTCATGCACTTTACTTCAAGCCAACGTTGTGTATTCCCATGACCAGGGCCAGGGTTGTGACCACAAGGTCTAGGCTGTGTCACCCCAGCACCTGCCATGTCCTCTGGCTGGGTCACCCACAAGTTTTTGTTATTAACATTCTCACACACGCTTCTGTAAGTAAGCTGATATGGGACCAAGTAAGTCCCATATAAGTCTCTTGAGTGATGATAGTTAATTATGGTAACTCCTGCTTAACTTTTTATACTCTCTAGTAATATTGGCATAGTAAGCTATTAAAGGTAATTTTTTTCCAATTTACTGATACAGAATGCAACCTAGAGATACCATGATCAGAGATAAAAACATTCCCCAACTTTTAAGTTCGTCCATATTGCGTGCTTTTAGAATAAACTTGGACAGACAAACCCTTGTTGCCTTTGTATGGTGAATTATTATTGCACTGAAGAACACGTTTGTTGCAGTTGCTAGCTCGGTAGACTATTTATGTCAAACTTGATCTCATAAAGGGTTTCTACAACAAGCGCCTCCTGACTACCTTGGAAGTTCACATAAAGAACTCCTGCAGGATTTGAGCTCTTACTGATTTCCCCTCTTTTAAATACCTCTACCACACTCTGTGTCTATGTTGGAAACAAAACAAAACCATATGAGAGGACAAAATCAAGAAAAAAATGTGAAGGGTGGAATACGATGGCCCCTATAGACCTGTAAGTCTGACTGCTGTTGTATGCAAACACATGAAAGCAGATAGAAAATAGCATAAAATACAGCATGGGTTGATTAAAATGGGGCCATGACTTTTAATCCTTCTCTCTGAACTGATTTTCTTGGAAATGTGGTAGATTTATGTCAAGTCCTGTGAGACATCTGATATAGTAGCATATAGGAGCTTGCTGTTTTAAACTAGAGAAGATGTGGATTAGCAGAATTATAAGGCAGGTAAGGAGATATAGGGGATATGGGAGTATCCAGTGCTTGAAAGGGAGTACTGAGAGAAATCAATAACATAAAGGAAATGGGAAAGGCTGTAAGAGCCTTGATAACTGGTATAAAATTAGTGAGAAAAATATTTAGTTGTTCAAAGCAGAAGAATCTCCACTTGACGGGTGACAAGTATTTCTGCTGTAAGGAGATCTAATTGATCCTGCACCTGCACTGGGATGCAGGGGATTTGCTTGGAGCATCCCACTATCTGCTGTTTTCTTCTGGCCTATGCATCTACATTTTTTTCCAAGGAGTAATGGCTGTTAACTGGAAGAGGGTAGGTTTACATTAGATTTTAGGAAGAAATTATTTACAGTGAGGGTGGTGAAGCACTGGACAAGTTGCCCAGAGAAGTTGTGGAGGCCACATTCCTGGCAGTGTTCAAGGCCAGGTTAGATGGGGACTTCAGCAACCTGGTCCAGTGAAAAGTATTCCTGCCCATGGCAGGGGAACTGGAACTAGATTATTTTTAAGGTCCTTTCCAACCCAAACCATTCTATGATTCTATGATTTCCACTCCAAAGAAACAAGTTGAAGGCATTGGAAGTGTGAAAGGATGAATAAATGTAAAGCTAGAATGCTGAGAACCTCTCCTTTTGCCTCCTTTTATATTAACACATGCAGAATTGAAGTGAGCTGCCAGCATGAATGGCCACGTATCCCACTGCTGCAATATGAACATGAACTTTCTGGTCAATCTGCTCCAAAACCATTTATTGCCTTCACATTAATTTGGATTTGCAAGTCCAGCTTGAAATAACACATGTGAAAGCGTGTTGTTCCAGACATCAAAGTTAATTGGAAACATCCTGAATTTTCATCTGTATGATGTCTTGGTACAGGTTCCAAAGAGCTGCTCCAGCAATCCAACAGGGCACCACACCCCAGGGAGAATCTGTAGGCTTTCAGTCTGGCTCCCTGCAAACTGCTTTTTGGGGTTCACATGCATTTCCATGGGCTTTTACAGAGCAGCTCTGACACTGAACTTCAATGCTCAGGACTCTCAATGTAAGCAAGTGGCTGTTGCATGAACAAACAGATCACTGGAGCTGTCAGGAAGGTTACCTGTGCACAGAGCTGTGAGGTGTTGTGCAAGTACCACTGGCATGGGTATTTGCCTATGCAAATGTAGACACTTTGTGGGGTTCATCTAAACACAGGCAGCTCTAACAGTTTGTCATGCCCTTAGAAAAGCTGTACAGGTGGTTGGAACAGGGCTGCTCCTTTCCAAACACTGGCAGAACACCTATGTCTTGAGTTAATATAGCTAAATATAACAAGGAAAAGAGCCCATAGAAACTAAGAGAAAATGTAAGTCTGCATAAAATTTCCTCATCTATTTCTTCCGAAGCTCATCACTGATAGATATCTACACCTTGACCACATGCCAGAATGGGCTACACATTGTGAAAGGCATGCATACTTTACATACGCTGCATTGCTACATACGGGAAACAAGTTTCATGCCCTGACTGCTAGAGTACAGAAGGCAACATTTTCTTTTTCCTAAAAGATCATAAAACTCAAGAAAAGGGGGTGGAGGGGGGAAGAAAAAAGGAGCACTACATCATCGCCCCAGTTCAAAATATTTGCATTTCTCATTTCAGTTTAATTTTATTGTTTTTTCGTTGGTTTAGGTAGAAGAGAGAATAATTTAAATTTACAATTGCATTTTTCTGCTGAAAAGATTTTAATGAGTCATTTTAACAAGATCAAAAATTTCCCAAAATATTATTTGAGTAAGAACTGTAAAAGCTACACTAATTTGACAAACAAGAGTTAGTCTGTCCCAGTTTGTCATCCCAGGGAAATGGCAGTTTCTTGAAGAAATTCCAGCTCACATTATCTATTCTGCAAGTCCTGTACTTTTGCAATGTCCATCTCAGTAGACTGCATCTAGGTGGAGAGTAACTACTGACCTAGTAATCTTCATCTAATGAGCTTGTCTCCATAGGAAACTACACCTAAAACTACACATGTAAACATCACTTCAGTCTATTAATACAATCTGAAATATTTCATTGGATAAATTTAATAAATTGTTGTCATTATCTTTTTGCCTGAAACCTTCTTCTAAAAAAAAAAAGAAAGATTACTGAAAAAACACATCCAACTACAATTTTTTTCTCTCCTAATCTGTCTCTCCATGACTAAGCTAACACTTGCCTCCTAAGGTTAGCCTTGGGCTTTGTTGTACAGTCACCTCTTCTGTGTTTCAACATGCTGAGAACTTTTTTAAACCGGAAAAAAAATATTGAGCTAGAAGTTACTAGGGTTACTGTTTCTTGACTACTGTTGATATGAAAAGAAGATTTAGATATTTGTTAGGGTAAAACTATTCAGAGAAACAGACAGAAAAAGCTGTGGATGAGCCTATCTAATCCTTTGTCTATATAAGAGCATGTTAGACTTCATTACTGATGTACTGGACTTACCCTCAGTGACACAGGAGTACCTAATAATTCCAACAAAACTGCAAAGGAATGGTGAGCCAAGCATGCCAGAAACAATTGCTAGTAGGAGTGCACATAGAATAAAACACCTCTCTCAGAAAACAGATGTGTCAAAAAATCTAGCTGATGGTCAGCACCAGAAATGCTTTTTCAAAAGTCAGAACTACAAAAGAACTTCTGGGTATTGGTGGTGTTCTCATTATTTTTACATTTCAGCCCTTTTTTCTGCAATCCTTTCTCTTATATCCTTTAATTCTTTTCAGACTCCTGCTCTTTCCTCGACTTTGGCCTAATATGTACTACTCTCTGACCTGAATTCCTAGACAGACCCTTTCTTTTTATTTGTGCTCTCCTTTCCATTTTCTTTACCATGATTTTTTTTTTCTTTAAAAATATTAACCATTCTGGTTGTTTATGAACCCTCGAGTATCAAGATTTCTTGAAATTGTGGTTGGGCAGTACCTGAAACTTCACAAACAGGATGTTGTTCTGAAGACTCAGAACTTGACATCCTCTGATTATTAATTCATTGTATTGTTTTGTGGCTATTTAGCATCATTTTCTGAAAAGAAGTAGAAAAGGTTAGATTGCATGGTCAGAACTATTAAACCTGAACCTGGTTTTCACCTCATGACAGCTGGCTATAAAGTGATGTCCTCAGCAAAAACTCCAGGTCAGGAGTTCACTAAAATTAGACACTGACCATTGCTTTTGAATTCTTTCCATTATCTGTGATAGTTTGGGATTTATTTCTCTTAATAAATTTAGTGTTCTGATGGACTGAATCTAGAAACGCAAATGCTTTCCTGGACAGACACAAAGTCAGTCTTCAACATCACTGAGTACAATGAAACAGCAGCTTGCAAAACTGTGTTGATCCAGGAATTTAGGTTAAACTTTAGTGGAGGGGTTTATATCATGTTAAGGAACATATTGCAGAAGAAGACCAAGGCCAGTCTGGACTGGGATATTTTATATTTACCAGAATCAAGTGATGGAATTGTAATTCTCTTCAGGAGCCAAAAACAAAGCCCTGAACCACTTCTGCCACTCACAGTTGGAAAGTTTAATCTATTTTTATCTTCAGTTCCTAGACAGCATCCTCTCACATGCATTCCCATCAATACAGACAGTGAAACTTGAATTATGGGTACCTAAAATTATGGCTCCTTAAATAAAAAGTGAATCCTTAAAAGTAGTGACCCAGACTAAAACACTTGAATGAATCAGGAGTTATTAATCTGCAATTTTTGGAGATTTTATTTCTTTCTACTAACTATTTGCAGCCTTTTTTGTACAGTACTGGGTATTTTTTTCTCCATTTGAAGAAACTCCTTTAGCAGTGTTACAACAAGCTTCTCCCACTCTTTACATCTTCCATAATTTTTAGCTAACCCTGTACTGGCTGCTGCTTCTTGTGCTATTTTACTAGACCCATATATTTGGAGTTTTGGACATCAAGCTTATGGTGCTTTATGTTAGTACAGAACAGAGGATCACGCAGCAATAGAAATCAGACATGGACCTTCCCTTTTCCAACGTGCTTCACACTGATTTACCATGCATGCTGATACCCATGAGCTTTCAGCCCTTTAACAGCAGGAGCAGGAAACCACTCTCCATCCGTATCTGATACAAACTATTACAAAGATCACACAGTAGAAAAGATTATAAATAGCCTTGATCAATGCTGGTTTTGTGGTCACCTTGTGCATGTCATATCCACCACGGATGTGATGAGTACTTGATAACTCTACTGTGTCTTGCAAAAGCTGAGAAAGAGTTAAGAACTCTTCCCTTGAGACTGTGTGTTGGGAAGGGTACAGGTCTGAGAACATGTTTTAAGCTAAAAGGACAGCATAAATGTACAAGCCAGGCAGATGTGTTAGAAAGAGAAAATTGCTACAGCTGTCTCTTTAGCAGCCCAGAACAACATAAATGCTCCAAAGGATATGATGCAGGTCCAGCTCACAGTTGTGCATCCCTCCCCTCTGGATCATGGGTGTTGGCTGCTGTGGACAAGCAAGGGAGCCTTTGCTACTCAGGGAATCTGTTGCATTTTGACAGTAGGACACAACCTATTTACATATATCCTGCAGGAAAAGAAAGGTTTGCAGGCCAAGGATACCAGTGCACAACTAACCACTCTTTGCCTAGAGGAGTGTCCATATCCAGTCCATGCATCCATGTGTAGAAAGCCAACAAATGCCAACACCTCAAGGAAAGAGTGGAGTGGTGTTTTTGCAGAGGATTAGGAATTATGACCAAGCAGTCCATAGAACTTCCTTGGGGATATTTGCGCATGCTCAGGACCACTCCACAGAGGCAAGCACTTATCCATCTTTTATCACTTGGGCTTCAGTAGAAATTCTCCTGGTTTTGTCTATCACAGCTTCATAATGAATAAAGGAGAGGATGAATGTGCCAAATATTCTGACCACATTCATAGTGGTCTTGCTAGTTCTGGCTAATACAGAAGATAGTAAGGTGTCCTGTATTTATGTGTATGCGGACTGAACAAGCATGCAATGTGGTGGTAACAAGGGCAGACAAAATATCCTTACTCCAGTCCAATCTATCAGCCCTCCCTCTGTATCTGGCTCTCTTTGTGGCCACTTCTTAGTAAAACTCTTCTGGAGAGCAAGATCTTCCTTTATTTTTGGAAAATAGTTTTATAATAATATTTTAGTAATTAAGGACAGAAATCTGTTAATAGCTGGAGAAGGTATTTTAATTTATTCAATCTGCTTTTAAATGTCAGCAGTGACTACACATTTGAAGTTCTGTTGGGAAACTAATTCCATAACCCTCAGTCATATTTAACCTTCAATCAAGGTAAGACAATTCAACTAACCTATCAAGGTGAATCTTAGAAAATATTAGAAACATTAAGCAAAAAACTAATAGTGGCTAGCAATGGCAACACAACACTAAAAAATAGAAAAAATCTTTAACAGGAAACAACTAGTTCCACTACAGCTTTGCTCTTTTAGCTTTTGCTAAGCAGAATATATTGGAAAGGACACTTGGACACATGAGCTTAGAAGTAGGAGCCAGACCTCGGAATTTTGCCAGTGGGATTCAAAAACCAAAAGCAGCAACAGGCAGAAACTAAGAATTTCAACTCCTTTGCCCTCAATGTTCCTTCCTTGTTTACTTTTTCTATCCAGAAAAACAAATAAACAAATAAAAGAAGAAGAAAAGAGAATCAAAACAGCACAAACCCAGCCACAGTGTTCTGCAGGTGACCTTCATTGTGCTATTTGAGGCGTAGGAGGAGGCTGAAGGGAGGGGGAAGAGAAGTTACTTTCATGTGCCTTTTTGTGGTAATAATCTATATTAACCCCACTGTTAGTGCTGTGATGCCTATTTCATCTTCACACCATGCAAGATGTCTGGAGTCCTTTGAAACGGAGATTAGCCATTGGCACCTCAAGGGCACTACCATGTTAATTGTATCTAGCTGCATTTCAACATTGAAACTTCTTTTTCATCCAAAGGGTGAACAACAAAATGACTTTTTGAATCCTGACTCACCAGGGAGAGCCACTTTCTGAATCAGTGCTACCACCTTTGGGCAACACCTGACTCTTCCTGGCAACTGCTGCTTCTCTATAACCACTTGAGTGCCCCATCACCAAACATTTCTGAGAAGGAAGGATCAGATGACTGAGGAACAATTAATTAAAAGAGCAAGAAACAGCGAAAATAAAAATTTTAAAAATCATAGTTTATAATAAACACAAAATAGCGTTTCTGTTCATTTGAGAATAGTGAGTCTGAACAATTTCAAAATCTGAAAGCAGGGAATGGGAACAAGAAATGTTCCAAGATGACATAAGAATCTGGCAAGTTTACCTGTGCTCTGCTTCTTCTAGAGACTAATACATGGAGCTTTCCATCAAAGAAGGAGCAGAAATTTCCATTATTTTTCCTCTTTTTGGTTCTCTCCCTTATATCCTTATGTTGTAAGGAACCATCACCCTTTCAAACTTTGCATATGATTACAACATTAATTGTCACAAAGTGATGAGCCTTGTGATAAAGGTAAATAGGATCCTAAATTCTGTTTAAATATCACACAACCAATGAAACCTCCAGGTATGAAACCCTGTCTTGGCTGTATACTGTAGGACAGTGATTTTTAATCTAAACCCAGACTACTTTTGTTGTTTCTTTTTTTTTTTTTTTTTTAGCTTGGAATGATCACCTGTCTTGCAAGATTCTAGCTTTGATAATTGTCTTTTGATTGTCACTGACACAAGTTTCTCAGGGGACTGAAATGTCAGCAATGCTACACTGAGCATTTATACAAATATTTAATAGGTTAGGCAGAAATGGTAAGAAGAAGCCAAAGGATGCAAGACAGCCTAGAAATGCAATATAATTCATAAATGGAGGAGCAGCAAGAAAGAGAATGAAAAACTCCATTTATCTAATAATGAGAGGCACCAGTACACCCACTTGTTTTCTCTCTACTTTATTCCATCCTTTCACTCTCCTATAAAAAAGCAAACACCACCCCTATCCTCTTCTGTAACAGACTTTGTCATAGTCCTGAGTATTTTAATATATACATAAGTGCAGAGGGAAACTTTGTTATTTCCATTTTGCTAGCAGAATCCATAAGCTCTGCTTCCATATCTGCTTCTTTGAACTTTTTTCTGTGTGATCAAGTTTTCCCCAATATGCAGGCTTCTTTCACAGCCATGTCTTCCTTTAGAAACCCTCCTATTTGTAGGCACTCTTTTTCATCTTTTTTTCTTCAACTAACCCTTCCAGTCAAGTTCTGGAATGCTTCTTTCCCTCTGGGTTTGGTATTCATTTATCTCTTCTCAGAGGCAGAAATTACTTCATCATCCCCAAAGGCAGGACACTAGGAACACACAGATATGAGAACTATGTTGTTTCTTACAGGAAAGTATTCCCAGGCTGCTAAGTCTCATGGTCTTCTGTAACAGAGACAAATGCAGCCAATATACTAAAATCATAGTGATTCTCCAGTAGTTCCCATCTGATTGGAATTATCCTGAAAAATGCACTCCCAGGCTTAAGCAACAGAAGACAGTCCCAAAGACAAGAGACAGGAGAATTTCCCCCAGGCCCAGGCTCCATTCCATCATTCTGAAGGTGCCTTCTTGATACTGCAGATATTTCACGCTTTAATAGAACCCTTTTCAATAAAAGAGCCTTAAATCCAGATATCTGGGAAGAAGTCTGGACAGCTCTGCCAAATTCACTAAATAGCTTGTTTCAAGAGCAGAGAGTTAGGTTGGTTTTCCCTTGGGAAATAATCTTTTGTGACACCCTCTTACGCAGAAGCTGTGTGGCAGCCTGACCCACTGCTGATGGCAGAAAGCCAGCCCCTATGGAGCAGAACTTCAGGAGAGCTTATCAGATGCTTCTGGCAACTGTCTGCCAACTGGGTTGCACATGGACAACCTCATTAAATTCAATTAAGCAACCTTGCAGGGCTGACACCCTGCCTGGGATTTGAACAATTGGGATTTGTATTGCATCTACTTCCAGTCAAGGCCAAGATATGGATTCAGCACCTTTTATAAGCAGCATTTGCGCACACCACAGAATGCAAGAGTCCAAGTTATAAGTTGTATTCCCTTTTATTTAGTTCACCTGAGGGTTGATGGGTCCTACCTTTCCCAGTGAAGTTACACCTTGCAGGTGTCCTGACTTTGGCAGAAAGCAGAATTGGATGGAAAACCAAATGCAGCAACAAACCATGGAACCGTTATTTGCTGTCTGATGGCAAGGAATGGGCACGGCTGCCTTGGAAAGTGCACACCTAGCCACATAATAATTCTACAATTGCTTCTAAATGCAAAGGATAAAGCCTTTCACCTCCTTCCAGCCTTTTCCCATGGCCAACACTACTGTTCTGTAATAACTCATCTCTGAGTAACAAAGTAAACAGCATTACAAAATAATTTCTGAAGCCAAATATCTGATAAAGATGATTAATGCCTCATGAAATGCCCAAGTCATATTTGCAATAATTGCAATATTTGAGATGGATAAGAGGAGAGAATTATAGGATTTGCTGTAAGGCTGAATTATCTACAGGAAGTTCATGTGAAAGTCACGCTACCATCTAACTCGCTGGTACCTGACAGGCATAGTCCTTAACAGCTGGCTTATTTTTTTTTCTGGATTTTAGAACAGTTAGTGTTTTGAGGCAGATTTTTTTAAAGCTACCTTCATAAATACCCTCATTCTTGAGGGAGATTGTATTGGTCCAGAAACTGCTGCATGAATACAGTAATCTTTCCCAGTGAGCAGAATTTTGGGGTATTCTTGAATAGCTGCCCAAACCAAAGTTTCACAATGTTTGTTCAAGACAAAGTTTGCCAGCAAATACAATGTTCTTTCAAAGAAAAGTGATGTATTTCTTCTTCTGAACAACTCACATGGGTATGTTCTGTAGTTTCTCAGAATGACAAAAATCTAAATGTTTGGCACAAGCTTTGGGGGAAAGAAGACTGAAAGGTACTATCTTAGAGGGCTTCAACCACTTCACATTATATAGTCCATAAACTGGGAAGAAAATTATGGATAACTTCCTTTTTCTCCCTTATGATGGGATAAAGAAACTCTTTTGTTTATAATGATAGATTGTCTCAGTAACCAGCTAACACACAATATGATAACATTTGATGAAAGAACAATACAAAAAAGATATTACTGTTGGCAGCCACCTACTCCAGAGCTCTCGTATTTATTCAAGCAAAATTATTATTATTAGTATTACATCATTTTGTTAATAATGACTGAACACTTTTTAAGGACTGTTAAAAGCCAAATTCACAACTGGAGCTGTTCTGACTGGACATAACAGTTTTGTTTTGCTTTTGTGACGCCTTAAGGTTCTCTCTTCTAGTCAGTCACTCCTCTGGTGCTAATGAAAAGTCTTGCTGCAAATACTCCAATTTAATTATTATTCTATGACCACTCTTATACCCCCCAGCCCCAAATTGCACCAACATGAACACCAGTGGCAAACAAGCACAAACAGGGCATGAAAAAGGTCAAATAAAATTTGTTTTCAACTTCAAAAGAGTATTTCTGTAAAACTCTTCTCAGCACCTGCTGAGTTCTTGTAGCCCATACTGTACTCCTGCAAACTGCTCATTTCGCATAGAGAGGCAAGGAGGAAATATCTGTAAGAGGAAAGCTGGCACTGAGGAAGAGGATCCTTCTCCAGCCATTTGTGTCTATAATGTGAAACTCCAGGCTGCCTTGAACAGCCACAGTGTAGCAGGGGAGGAAAATGTGGACAGATTTTCCCTCCCATTTCCACTGCAAACAAGCAGAAACTGGGAAACACCTTGCAGGCCAGCCAAGCACAGATGGGTGCACAGGGGATATGGCTGAGCCACCACACTCTGGGAATTTTGCATGTTCAGGTTTTATAGCAGGCTACACAGTCATCTTTTTCTAAAGGTCTCCTGCAATATTCAGTCACTTGCAGCTGCCAACAAAGAGCCTGGTGGTTTAGCCCATTCAGGCTTACATCCAGACTTTTTTTACCCAGCAGAAGACTCGATAAGTAACAGAAACACCCTTACTGGAGCCCTTCCTGTGACTGCAAAATCCCAGCATAGGAGAAGGAGCACGCCTTGCTCCAAAGGCTAAACACTGAGGGCAAAGCACAGTTGCCAGAGCTTCTCTGTCCAGCCACCACAAGTGCTGTGGCAGGAGACACTGATGGAATTGGCATGGCCTTCATCTGCTCCTCTGGTGTTCCTCTCCTTGATTCTCCAGAATGCCCTTCAATAAGTCCTGCTTCCTCCCTTGTTAGGAAAGAGGGATGCTGGTCTGAAATTAACTTAGTCCTGATCACTGATGCTGTTGCACAGCACTTGCTGAAACAAAGAAACCTTTTCTACCCACACCCAATCTGATATTACACCATCCTGGTCTATAACAATAGATTTTTGGAAGTACTTGTCAAGAGCAACAATTTTGCTAACAAACGCTATGACAGGGGAACATTAGAAAACAAGCAAGCTCAAAAACCTGCAGTAAATGAGGCTTCAGAAACTACAGTATTTCTTTTATTTAGAAGGAACAAAGGACCTCATGTGTGTCAGGAGTAAATAGAAATCAGCCTCCAGCCTTCACAAATGAATAATCACCTGTAGAAAACATAATGTTTCTGTTAAAAATAAAGGTGTAATTTGCAATTAACTAAGGAACAAGAACTATTTCTTCTAGAGCCAATCTAGTGAGGTTTTAAAACTGGCATATTCTGATACTATCTGTTTCCCTATAGGCAAAGAAGCCAATCTTGAGCTTTCCTGCTGCAGATCAAAGTGATGGCAACGAATGTCAGTAAAACAAAGTCTCCTCTAGTGTCAGGCAAAACAGGGTAAAAAGCAAACAAGAAAAACTTATGCACAAGAATATAAGACAAAATGGGAGAGTACTTCTGCCATGCTAAGAAAGCTGAACATCTACTGAATCATGGATTTCAACAAATACATTAATATGATAGGAGACTGGTTTCCATATATGCATCAACTCTCTGGGGAAATCTGATTTCTATTTTCCTTCCTGTTCAAGGGACAGTTGTTCATATATTTATTTGCATTGCCATAACGTGGAGATGCAGGCTGTGATCAGAGGTCCATTGTGTAAGGTGCTGTACACACAGTTTATCAAAATAGCCTCCGCTTCAGAGACCCTCCAGTCTAAACAGGGAAATTCTAGAAGTCCCGAGGGGAAACAAAAGCTTGTAAGGTTTCCAAGAGAGAACCAGAAAGTCTTTGGAAAAGCATCTTTGGGTGGCATTTTAGACTAAATGGAAATCTTGATGTTCTCATTTCAGTGATATATTTCCTTGGGTTTGTGTCATTAGAAATCTTACCTGTATTTTCTCAGCAATTAGATTAAAACAGTTGCAGATAATAAAACAGGCTTGAAGTTTGGGCCCATTGCAAAATCTAATCAGAGTACATTTCTATCAGAGAATTCATTGCTTTATGAATTCTCACAACTCCTTTTTAAGCATCCAGCACCAGAAATTCCTCATTTACTGCTCATCTGCAAACATTACAAACTAATTCCTTGTTACTCCAGATCAAAGGAACTTGGAAAAACTCAGAAAGCTTGTCTGCATGAGCAACTGTCCCATGGGGGAAAGAGTAATAAAAATTCTGAAGGCAAGTCCACTGGGGTATTTTCAAAATTAAGGCCTGAAATATCTTAAAAAGGACACTTTGAAAATAACCTTTTCAAAGAAAATGATTCCCAGATTTGTTTATGTTGAAAAAAATACATACAGAACAAGAGAAACAGGTGTGTAGCTGTACAAATTATCTTGTATCCATTTAGAGACAAAATTATTAAACATAAGACACAATGAAATGTCACCCTCTAAACATGAATATGCACTAGGAATAGAAGTGTGGGCATCTTAAGAGGAAAGAAATAAATGGCAGGCAGGAGACAAGGAGTTTAGGGAGATATGCCTTACTGGAAATGCTGCTGTTTGAGGGTATATTCTTCCTTCTCTGTTCTAGAAAACTAAAGGGTGAAGCAGGGAACACAAAAATTCAAGGGTAATGCCAAGATGATGCTTACCTTCATGTTCCTACAGAATCATACCCTCATGAAACCCCTTGTCTTTGAACCTCCTTTTTTTTCCAGCAAAGGTGACTTCCCTTTGGTTTCTGAATGAACTTCAGGATTCTCTACTTCAGGAGTCTGCAAACAAAGAGATAGATAGACTGAAAAGATCCTTGTGCTCCTCGGCTGTATGGTCAGTAGAGCTTCATCACTAAAAAAATTATTTTTCCTAAAGGGACTATAGATATGCATTAAACTTCTGTCCTACATCTTGGCAAGAAGTGGAGATCTTATAAGGAGTGTTACTTCTGCTGGGATGTGCTGGAGGACAAGGTGAGAAAGAGGAGAGAGCGAAAAAGCAGCACATTCCTCACTGGGTATTCAGACCAAGCTGCACCCCCTTAGCCTTCCTTTGTGAACATAAGTAAAACACATTTATAATACTATAGAAATACTGCTGCTAGATCAGTGGATAAAAATCTGACATGGGAATTCTCTGAATTATTGGAATTTAAGGGAGAAAAAAATTGTTTAAAAATTCACAAGCAGTACTTAGCTGGTAGAAGATGCAAATGCTATCCATTTCACCACTTAGGCAGTTAGGTTTTGATCTTATGCTTCAACAGTTGAACACAGTAAAAATACTTCATTAAGGTCAGATTGCAAGTGTTTTTCTCCTAAGCAAATAATGGCATAATCTACTTTAGCACTGCTAGCTGTTAACAGCACTATAAAGAATTTCTTTTTTTTTTTTTTACACCATTTTCTAAGTTACAAAAATGTTAATCCCTGATAGGACTGGAGAAGCTAATTTTGTAGAAAGCAGAACGTGACTGATTTAGTAAAGGGATTTCTGTTCTGAAGCTTTCAAATCTCTTGTTCACCTTCCTGTCAATCACTGAAATGAATCAACACTTTAGTGGAGGAAACATCATCTAATCTGGAGAAAGAAAAAAGGGTATAAAAAAAGCTAGTTCAGCAGTATGGCAGGCCAGCATGCTGTGTTCCAGACATGAGATCCTAAATTCTTTAGCTGACAAATGACCTTTAAAAGTACATAGATGAGAAGAGCAAAGGGACAGGACAGCCCAAAATATTCAAAAGAAACTACAAGTCAGGGACTCAGTGGTAGGCAGGCTGACCTGGCCAGCTTCACCACTGTCAGCCTCTGGCAGCCCTCCATTTCAGAGTAAGGAGAAGACTTCAGAGTTGTTGGACACAAAATCTGCTAAAGGTGTTTTTATAAATTTTGCTGATAACAAATTCCTAGACAAGCGTTTTACCAAACATGGATGCAATACTCCTTCCAACCAGCTGCTGTGCCCTTGTGTGACTGAAATCATTCTTAAGACAGTGGCTTCTAGGAGTTATTTTCATTTTTGAGGGGTTTTTTTTGTTGTTGTTGTTTGTTTGGATTGGGTTTTTTTAACTTAAACGCTGGTTAGCAAAATTAGTCTAAAATATGCTTAATTCTTAAGCCACTGACATTCAGGTGGAGCTAGGGATTTGATATGAAACAATCACTGAAATTTTTAAAATCATTGGCAAAAACACTGACAATTTAATAAAGCACTAAAAAAATGAAAACCTGGAATCTCATACTTTTAGTCTTTATTGCTTCACCACTCTTCATCTGACAATCTTATTTGTCCCTGGAGCAGTAACTGGATCTACCATAAAATCTATACAGTAGACAGAGGTTCCCGTGTTTTGGATCAGCTATTCTAACCTAGGAAAGTTTTTTTTTTTTTTGGTAGTGAAGTTTAAGGCTTTGAGAAATGTGCAGTCTTTGTTATAACTTTAACAGAAATAAGATTAAATTCACTAAATTAAACCTTTTATTGTCAAGGACCACAATGAAGGGAGATATTTATTCAACATGCTTTCCACTGGTGTCAAGGACTAAGGTCATGGTTTATGGTTGTTTCTTATGTAATGAACATGAAAGATGCAAAAGGATTCCATTTTAGGACAGAGTTAAAATGAGGTATTTAATATACTAAAAGCTAGTCCATACTGTGTTGCAAGTCCACAGTGTTCCACAGTGTCAATTGCTGCCTGAGCCATTAAAGAAATTAAATGGATTAAGTTTCAAAAATAACCTGTGAGCTATTGAGAAACAATTTCTGCTGCCCCTCAAGACAACCTGTGTATTACCAATGTAGATTAGGGTAGCCTGAAACCCTTCCCTGGCTGCACACTGGGTGGGAACACACACCTCAAGCCTTACAGCCTAAATATGAAGCTCTTACGAGCTTGGACCACCAAGTGAAGCTCTTCACTTCCTTCAGCTTCACACAAAGACCACATAATGCCACGATTTTACATTCTCTGAGTACCCACAAATCAGGCTCACTGCAAAACTGGTCTGAGCTTATGCAAAAGATGCAAGTTACTACTGCTCAGAACTTGCAGTCTGTGTGGAAATAAACTGTTATCTGCCCAGCTACAGACAGTGGGAAAGATTTCCCACCTGCATATTTCCTGCATGTTTTTTTTCCTTGTTCTGGTATTTCTTAGCCTATTACGTGGTAATTGATTACAACCACCAGGGAGATTAAACAGTTCTTCCCTGGCAAGTACAGGAGAATTTCAGGGATAATTAATTAATGTTTTAATATGCAAATAGATATTCCTTTGCAGCTGGAATTTTTCATAGTATTGTATAATAGTATAAAGACTTAATCTCTGGTCCAGAACTCTCACAACCACAAATCACAGGAGGCTGGAAGCACATCACTACTACTTGCTCTCTCCATACACTATTTCCTTAGACATCCACATTTAAAACCTTTGGAGACAGGATTCAGAGATAGAAGAAAACTTAGTCTGGCATGGCACAGTCATTCCTTTGTGTAGTAGAACACAACTTCAGAAGGACATTTTTACACTATTTACTTTTCTCCCTGCTAAGTTGCTCTTCCATGAGGTGTAAAACATGCAAATGAATTCAGGGCTAGAGGAAAGGTTATTGAACAGGAAGCTTGGTCCCACTAGATCATACACAGTCAAATTCTTGATTCCAGTAATGGGCTGAATTCAGCTCCAAGAAAAATGGCAGCACAGATATGGGGACAAAAAACAGCCCTAGGATCCCATTTTGAGGTAAAAAATGAAGGAACCTGAAATAACATATGAAAAAAAGGAAAACTGGGCACTGTCCTAGTCTTGAGAGACCTTTTTTATATTTAATCATTCCCTCTACCTAAGATTTTCAGGCATTTTATAGTAACAATCCACCAAGAAATAAAGATTTTTTAATTCAATGTTTTGACCTTCTGGGAAAATCACAGTCAGTCATGTAAAAATGTTTAAAGTTCCTCCAGTGGGTCATATTTTCTTCTGTATCAGCAGCCACAGTCACTTCACCTAGTGGCTTGGATTCTGGATGTTTCTGTAAGCACCAGTCCCTGAAATCTCTAACACTTCACATTGGCAATTCTTTGCCTAAAACCCAGGAAAAAGAAAAAGAAAAAGAAAAAGAAAAAGAAAAAGAAAAAGAAAAAGAAAAAGAAAAAGAAAAAGAAAAAGAAAAAGAAAAAGAAAAAGAAAAAGAAAAAGAAAAAGAAAAAAAGGAAAAGAGAAAAAGACTAGAAGACTAGGAAAATTTTCCTAGAAGACTAGGAAAATATTCCTTCAATTTTAAGAAAAAAATGCTTTTTAGCTTTGATAAGCAATTGGCATCCCATTTCTATTGAAAAAAAGGCAAAAAAAAGCCTGGAAAAACAAAACTGCAGACTTGTGTGCCTCAAGCAGTCACCACTGGTGCTTATCCAGGCTTTGAAGGATGGTTTTCCCATGGTCCTATGTCTCAGAAAGTCTTTCTTCTCTTTTACAGGTGCCTAATAAGAAAAGAGTTTGCAATGGTACTTTTCCCTAAGTGACTAACTTATGTTTTCCTCTGCACACTTATTTTAGAAAAGCCGTAGGAACTTATCTTTGAAAATTCTATTGCTCCATCAAATTTAGCTAAAATGATGTGTTCAAAAATTTCCAGGAGGGTTGTTCAAATGGGTATAGCACATATAAGTCTATGGGCCCACAGGCAGTAGTTTTGGCTCAGTTCTCTAAGAACTACAGAAAGAGAAGTAATCTATGCTCAGAGGCAGGCTGAGAGTCCCCTGCTAAATTGGGCTGAGAGCATTAAATGGTCAGGCCACCAGAGAAGAGGTGACACAGGATTTACATAACCCAGGTCTACTGCCAGCAGGAGCAACAACCAGGAAACAAGAAGGTGGGAGGAGACAAGGAACAAAAGGAAAGAAAAGGGGGAAAAAAAAACCAAAACACCTTTGATAGCTGATCTGGGTGATTGATGTGATTAATTGCCACCCACACAGGTAGGTGTTGCTACTGTTTATTTAGCATTCTGCCAGCAACAAATATTTGGGACTCCTGGTTGCTTCATGGACTTTGTCTACCTGGAAGTCAAAACCAGTTGTATCATATGCATCATCAATGACTAAACAAAACATCAGGAGTGCAAGATAAACAGTCCTAAACAGCTGGATGCAGGAACAGTGCATGCTCTCCCCACCTGCCAGTGAGCCAAGAGCAGTGGGATCCATCCAGCTCCTTACACAGCTCCTTCTCTTCTGCTATGCCTCCTTCCTCAGAAAGATGTTAGTATATCATTCATGGCAATAAATACTCCTAGAATCTTGTGAAATTGAAGATTTTGAAGTATTTGCTTTGTGTGCTGTTACCACTGGGGAAGACAAAGCAAGCAGGGAGGGCAAAGTAGGGAAAAATGACCTATCAGGACTGTTCTACTGAGGAAAGAAACTGAAATTCAAGAACATACAGGTATTTCAAAAGATGTTTTGGAGCACTTTGATTTTGTTTTTGTATCTGTACTTAAACATCCTGCCTGGGCGGACTTTAATAGAAACTGCCACACTTCCAAAGAATAGGTAAAATAGAAAACTGTTAAGTATTCTACCTTAGAATAAACATGCACATCTTTATTTCACAAATAGAGTTTTTGAAAAATCTTTTCCAACTTTAGTCATGTCTGAGAAGTATATTTTCAAAACATCTCTGCAAGTGTTCAGAGGTTGAATGACTGTTCTCTTTTAGCCACTGGCATATGTAAAGATATGTTACCATTCCTCTGTCAGTTAGAGCAGCTAGGATTTCAAGTACCAGTAATCTGTCTAGAAATCTGATTTATTCTCACCAGTCTCCACATATTAAACATAGCAACAGTATGCACCAAGGAAACAATAATTAGAGCCATGTCAAACATTTTTCTAAGGTTACATTTTCAGTCTAGCTAAGAACATTTTCTTTCATCATGCCAGGATTCCCCAGCCTCTCACCAAGTCTGGAGCACACCTCCTTCAGTAACACGCACAGCTACATGCCTGTTCTAAAGAAGCAACATGCACTTAGATACTTGTTCCAGTGAAAAAGAAAAAACCTAACTATAAGAAAACATACTTTCAGTCAATAGTAAATGCCCTAGAAGACAGGAGAAAAAAAGGCAAGTTCATCAGCAGATCTGTTAAAAAAGAAGCCATGGAGGGAGCTTGTAGCACTTCGTGTCATGCTGCTTCAGTGCTTTATCTTGGCCAGGGAACAGACTGAGTGTGGCTTTCCCAGCTGAAAATAGGTGTCTATTGTTTTCACTTTTGGTAAGAAGCCAATTAGTTGTCAAACATGGTCATCAAAAAATTGCTAGTGTGCATGGCAAAGCAAATAATACTTCTGTTACATGTTCACTCTGTCAGAAACAAATTATAATGCGAGAATTTCCAGCAAGGATGGGGCGAGTGTTATATCCTCGTTCACAGGGTAATCAACATGCAAATCTTCCTGTTCAGCTAGGCTTGAGCTGATGAGGAAAATGGGTGAGGATTTATAGAAGACTCATGTGTAACACCCAGAATAGGCATTACACAGAATGTTTTAAATACTACAGAACAACACCTCTTACATAATTACACCACCTCCTGATATGGGTTCCAATATATACAGTCAGATGCTGAGATTTTTCTTTCTGTTGTCAATGGCATTTGCAGAGGACATGAAGAGAGCTGCACTGTCACAGGTGAGTGAAGCCAAAGCTGCACAATACCAGAAAGGATCAATCTGCACTAGCACTGAGCAGCAACAACAGATTTGAGATAGAGCACATGCCTGCTTCCGCCTATTAGGATTGCAGCATTCTTTCAGCATGTAATTAACACTGCTTACCTGTCTTAGCCAATATCCCTCTGCCTAATACGTGGCATTACAACTAAACACCCGAGTATCACAAATGCCACATTTCCAATTCAGGGATGTACAGTGCCCAACCACCCCGTCCTTCATACCAGCCAGCATGAGCATCAGCAGAACAGTCCTCAGTAAGAACACTCAGTGCCTCCAAGCCTAATGAGCAGCTGTTAGGGCAGGGGTTTCCGGGCTGCCCTTGGAGCCTGGCTGAGCAAGCTCTGGTGTGGCTATGTCCAGCCTGCCAAGACCTATCATGCCTGGGGCTTCTGAGGCTGGCCATCGCTTGCATACACTACAGAGAGGGATGGCAAACTGCTGATGCATGGCTGACCTTTCTTATTATTGCTTAAATCCTTAATCACTTGCTTTGGCCACAGCAAAGCTAACCATTAGCACCAGAGACTATGGCTACTAAGGCACAAGAGCTCTGGGCTACCTGTTTAAATAGATCTCCAGAAGGTTAGCAAAGGCCAGTGACCATTGTGGTCTACCAGTTCATTGTGGTTTACACCCAGCTCAGCCCCACACAGCCACTGTGGAATGGGGAAGCTCATCGGAAGGGTAAAAGGGCAAAACCTCATGAGTTGAGATAAAAACAGTTTCCCAGGGAAAGCAAAAGCTGTGTCCACAAGCAAAGTAAAATAAAAAAATGAATTCACTACTTCCCATCAGCCCTCTCCAGAAGAGCGGGGCTTTGTCACACAACAATTACACGGGAAAGCAAATGCCATCACTCAAAATGCCCCTCCCACCTCCTTCCTTTCCTGCAAGACCTTTTTGGGCATGGTGCTGTGTGGTACTGGGATCTCCCTTTGGCCAGTTGGGGTCAGCAGTCCCGACTGTGTCTTTTCCCAGCTTCCTCGATGTTAGGGCAGAAGGCAGAGCAGAAAAGGCCCTGACACTGTGTAAGCATTGCTCAGCAATAACTAAATCAACCCTGTGTTTTCAACCCCTTTCACCTCAAACCCAAAACAGAACACTGCAAAATTTACTATGAACAGAATTAACTCTTTCCCAGACAAAACCAGTACACAGCTGAAGAAGAGAGTAAAGGAAGACCATAAATTTTGCCCATTATAAAGAGATAAACCCATTCCTACATTAACCCATGCCTAGATGTGACTCTTCCACGCTGGTGGTGTTTATATCCTACCAAGGATAAAGACCTCCTAGATTTACAGCATCAACTTCTGTTCTTAGGCAGGCCTTTGTTTTCCAAGAACAGAGTCTGCACAAGGCTGCAACTTGCCCGACTGCCCCTTGGTAGGCACAAATTCTTCCCTCTTCACTGAGCTGGTGTGCCTGCTGATCAGGCAGCGTGTCCTGAGTGAGACAAATCTCCTTTGGAATTTGTATTTAGCTATAACCCCTGAGAACTGGTGAACCAGGCCTTTCCACCAAGGCAACATCAAATCCTTGTGAATGCTGATGGAAGGAAGAACTAGCGCAGTAAGTGCTTGTTTTTACTTGATGTACTGTACATGAAATTATAATGATGGATACTTGGCCTCTTGGACAGGTTTAGCTGGAGATACACAAACCAAATGCCCTTTTCCTTTTATACATCTCTTTTATGCTTACCATAAGCATATGTTACACATACGTTTGTGTTCTCTTTACAGTGGCTGGTACCATGTCTAATGCTCTGTTCCCACCATGTGCACAGCTGAATTTGTATATTACACAAGGCATGCCATCCAAGTTTATTTTCAGTTACTTAAGAGGATGTTTCTCCCTGAGGCACAGTTTCTGTTTAGCTTGTTTAGATGCCACAAATCCAAAACACTGGGAAGAAAAAAGTATATATATATAGAGAGAGAGAGTTGAAGAATATAAAACCAGATAAAACCAGCACTGTGAAAGACTGCCCCTGGGAGTGAACAGATGTAATGCAATTTTAAAAATTAAAACTCCTGCAAACAGTTTGCCAGTGCCCTTGATGATGAATGCAAATTTTATTAAAGTGACAGCAGTTGATTTCCTGCAACTGAACCAATGTCATCCTGCAAAACAAGATCAATGAATAAGTAGGTATTTAAAGGCAAACAGAATTGACACATTGATACAATGTTAAGAAAGGCATCAGGATCTTCTGCCTCCCCTTCCAGAAACATTCTTGTGTCAAGGCTTCCTTCCTGCAGCAGGCTCACCTTCGCTAATATCCTCTTGCCTTTGCTTTCCTCCCAACAGCAGCCAGAGGAAGGGACAGTCTCCTCTAGTGCAGTAGGTTAGTTGCTCTCATGTCTCAAAATAGCAAGCTGTTCAACTGACACAAAGGAAAGAAAACATCCTTGCATCCTGTCCTGCTGCCAGCTTTCAAAAGGTAATTAAACATCCCCCTCTTTCAAAGAGCAGAGTTCTCCAGAATCACGGTGTTTGAGCTCTGATGTTGTCAAACAACAGGGGGTTGCTTAAGTTTTGACTGACCTTTCCAGAGACCTACAAGCAATTTAATGGGAGCCCTCCCTAGTGGTGACAGAAATGTTCCATTATCTGCTTCCTACTTTCTAGAGTGCTTGGGCTAATGGGGAACGTCACCTCTCATGGTCGTGAGAGCTAAACCAAACTACTTCAGGCAGACTCACATTCATCTTTATTTTCAGTGCAAAGAAGAGCTTTTCTGTGCAAAGCAGTGTTAGCTTGGTCATGAAAAATTTGTTTTCACTGATTCTCTTCTATTCACCTGCCATTTCTTTATTATCCTCAACAAATTGTAATACCTAAGTGCTATAAAGAACCAATCCCACTTCCAAACTACAAAATCATGATCTCCTTTTGTCCCAAGGTGATCTATCCATCTCAGAGCTCTGAAAGACCTGCCTGGCAGTCAAGCTCTGTTGGTATCCAGCACTCCATGTATCAATTAGTTCCACCTCCTTCTTTGCTGTCCTACACAAGAGATGCTGCAGAAAGAGAAGAAGAGAGGAATTGGGTAGGCAGATGCTATGCTGAGTGAGAACTTCTTGCATGAGGAAAATTTCCTTGTTTGCAATCCATTCAAAGCAAAAAAAAACCAACCAAACAAAAAAAAAAAAAAAAAAAAAACAAAAAAAAACCACAAAAAAAAACTAGGGAGCAGAATTCAGCTCAAAATTTATTCTACAATTCATGTTTGTTTTCCTTTTCTTTCCGTTTTTTTCTTCAAACTGAATCCAAATGCTGGATCAAATTCTGAAGGCTGCAAAGCAGTAAACAACCCACTCATTCCAGGGGAGATCTGCTCAATTAAGAACCAATAAGTTCAGCTCTGTTTCATAACTTTATTGTTTGCTGAAAAGTCCCTGGAAGACAGGCCCCCAGACAATCAAACCTTCGCAGCCAACATGAGATGAAGTTAAACTTTTTCTGTTCTTGGACTCACTCAGGGAGGATTCTTTAATCTGCAAAGTGGAAATGAGGCCCCTGCCATGCCATCCAACTTTCAGCCACTTGCTTTTTCTCAAATAAAATGGAAGAAGAGCAATAGACTGCTTTTCATCTGGAGACAGGATTACAGCAGGCCAGCTAAGGGGCCAGCTGGCTCCAAGCAAAGCTCTAGCTTCTGCATTTTGTTTTTGCCTCAGTGAGATCATTTTCTGCACTGCTTTCCCCTCCTTCCAATTTTCCTCTGCTTAGATTATGTAAAATAATTACTGGCAGAAAACCCATCTCTCAGTTTTCTTCCCCTCTTCCCCAGACGCCCAAAGTGCAATTATGTTTTGGGGCAATCCAGGAGTGTAAAAAAGCATAAAAATCCCTATGTTTATCTCCTTCCACAGCACAGTCACTGCACAAGCATCCTCTTTGCTCCCCTTGAAAGGTGAGAGAGTAGACATGGGGATACCAGAGCTTCTGGGGCAGGGTACAATCACACTAAGCAAAAGAACCTGTCTAAATAATGTCAAGACATCTGTGGTGTGGTGAGGATTAGTGAGCATTTTGTCTCAGCCCAGGTAATAAAGATGCTTCAGGCTGCAGACTCTGCTCCTGTCTATTCTGCAGTCTGGGAAAGCCAAGGCTGCTGCTGTGGGCAGGAAGCAGGGGTGCAGAATTATCACCATGAAGAGGTGATGGAGGAAAGAAGAGCCTCCCAGAAACAGTTGTTATTTTCCCCAGATTCTCATCATATAAAAGAAGGAATGGCAGCCAACCTGGATTTTCTTCAGGGCACTTCCCCAGCTTGGTGGCAGGAGCAGACAGGCATTAGCTCTTTTACCTTGGGCCAGCAAGTTTAATTCTGCCAGACCTACCAAAAAGATGCCTGAACTGGCCATGCTCAAACAGAGGTCAAGGTCATCCCTTGGGAGCTTCGAGAAAATCACAGCAACCATAATGGCCACAACAAATTAAAGCAATGCGTCAAACAGCTGCCGACATTTCTGGAAAGTACCTTTGGATTATGCTTCTAGCAAAACACATCCTCACCAAAACCACACAAGTTCTGTAGTTGTACAGGGTGAAGGGGTGTTGGGACTAGTTTTAAGTTTGTTTGGTTGGTTTTTTAACACCAACTGCTGTAAATTTAGAAAGGAAAATATTGTGATAAACTAGAAATTACTAAATACGTATTTTTATTACCAGTTCAAAGTGCATGGTCAAGTAGAGGGCTGCTTTGTAAGTTACTTGAGTGCATCCAAATGTAAAACCAAGACTGAAAGTGATTTACGAAAGCATCAATGATAAATTGTCATGGCCCCAAACTGGGCTGTCACATCACCCTGAGGTAAACACACCAGGTATGACAGAATCACTTTTTATCAGCACAAGGATAATCAAAGAGCCAATCCCATTCCCTGAAAATCTGTATTTACTTTTTATGAACTCTGCACAGGGTTTATTTTCTATTCCTCTGGAGAAAGGGTGAGCTGGATATTCATCACAGCCTCACAAACTCCTCCTTTTCATCCATGGCTGTGGGAAGTGCTACCCCAGCTGCCACAAAATATCACAGCTAAAGCCATCCCAAACTACATGACCTCCTCAGTACCAGGGCAAGAAGCTCTTAATTGTGCACTCATTTCCTAGCTTCCTTCTTTCCTCTGTGCCTGTGCCCTAGATCCTACCACCCGAAAAGCACACACTCAAGGCCACAAGGGAGAGTTTTTGAATTTAGTTAAGATGACAAAAATTTTGTTGGTTTTTATTTTTTTTTAATTTTTTTAAAATTTTTTTGTTGTTGTTGTTTGGTAGATTTTTTTTTTGCTCTAACTAGCATGGGCAACAAGATGGAAGCCAGCAGGAATCTCTTCCACCACACTGAAGCATCTTCCTCAAAAATGGGAACTCTAATGTTTTTTACAAGCATCATAACAAAAGTATCTAGATCCCATTTCTTAGAAGCTTTTCCAAAAAACTGGGCTTTCAGATTGTGACAATGTAAAACATACAGAAACAATAAGATACTACTTCCACAAACACATATGAAATCAATTGAGCTGAGCTCATTTATTTAACACTGATCTGGCACAGGGAAAAAGCACAGCACAACATAAAGAACTCAATTCTTCTTGTGTGCTATTCTCACAGAAGTTATCCATACACCATTTTGGCTAATCAATATCCTTAATATCATTCAGACAGTAGCTCCAAACAGTTTATTTCTCTGCCATACAGTATTTAACATTTTCATGCATTGGTTTAGCTTATGATAATTCTCCTTTATAGCTTTGAAATCTCTGCTTGCTTGCTCATCTTGATTATTGTGTGAATTTTTTTTTTTAATTTATCACTGAATGAAGTAATTAAAGAAAGGCAATAGCTGGCAGTCAGGACATTGGGGTTTTGGTTTTTGTGGGTTGTCTGGGTTTGTTTTCTGTTTTGGGGGGTTGTGGAGGTGGAACATGAAAAATAAGGAAATAGCTTAATATATTAAACATCAGACTGTTAACCCTTCTCACTGACTTTATGAAAGTCTATTTTGCACATCCAACTGGTTTTGAGTAAGATTGTTACTGTTCACGAGACTGGCTCTATGGCATCTGCCTTGACAATGTATCAGTCTAAAATGCAAGATAAATTAGCTTTATATATTTTTGAAAGCTAGACCTACTTTTTCTCTACCCTGACCTATTTTTAATAGCTGTAGCAGGAGGAGTTCAAAGAAAAGTTGCTCTGCCTGGAGCTGCACCTTCCCAAGATGATTGCATCACCAGCAGCCACAAGAACTCAAGAGTCAAAGCAGCAAACTCTTACATGAGCTGTGAAATACATTCTCACACTCAAGTTCATAAGCAACATTAGTGGGCCAGACTTTGTAGATGGGGTGAAGTGATAAGAAAACCCCTCCTTTCCCTACTGAGAGCAAGGGAGTCAGATTCTCCACCCACCACTACTGAAAGCAAAAGCTCTCCTGCTTACAGGTGTGATGGTGGTAGGACATGAGGCAGGGAGAAAAAGCTTCCACTTAAACAAACCTGAACTGTAAGCCGAGTAGTTAATTCGAACACATCTCAGTTTTACAGCTGAAATCACTGTTTGCCATT
Organism: Cinclus cinclus; assembly: GCF_963662255.1. Lineage (NCBI taxonomy): Eukaryota > Metazoa > Chordata > Aves > Passeriformes > Cinclidae > Cinclus > Cinclus cinclus. The sequence continues at coordinate 69,157,150 of NC_085046.1, forward strand.
ATGGGTGTCCTACTGTTAGAAATTCAAAATATGGAGCGGGTAAAGTACACAAACTTTATCCTATAATGAGAGTACTCTATCTTGTTCAGATATGGGAAAGACTGTGGCAATAAGAGGAAAGGACACAAACAACCAGCACAGCTGAGCAAACGTATAACAGAGGTTTAAAAGAAGAAACCACAGGAGATGCCACAGACCAAATTTTCAGTTCCATGCAAGTCAGCCAAACTACAGCAAAATCTGTTGAGCCTCTACATCAGAATGCAGATGAAGAAGGATGCACCTGGCAAAGAATGGCTGCACAATCTGACATGCACACAACCCCCCAAATTTGACTCTAAAATGACTAGTTATTATTATTGTAATTAATTGCTCCTGAGTTACAACATCTTGTGTATTTTAATTTAAGCAGGTGGAGGATGCCTTCACCTTTAAAAACATGGAGTTCTCCACCCTCCAGTAAATCCACTCAAAGCACAGCAATTAAAACTTCAAGCTCCCAAAAGCAGATTCAAAGGATCTTTCAAGTGTCCTGAGTGAAAGCCACAGGGGAAATTCTCTATAGGGACAACCAGGTGAGATCCCATTAAAGTCCACACCACAAGTAATTAAAGCAGAACTATGGTGATGAGCATGCAAACAGCAACTGAGACACCTCTAAATGTAAAAGTATGCAGCAAATTTTGTTGGTTATGAAAAGCATGCTGCTGTGACATGAGCTGAGATAGCGATATCCTGTTTGGGTCAAGTGGGAGAGTCTGCTTTGTCTTGTCAAGTGAGCTCCACTTGTAAAATTTCACCTGAGGTGCTTGTTTCCTTCCAAAGGCTCAGCAATTTTTAATATATTCTATTCCTTGAAGATGTGTTTTGTTTTGTGAAAGTGATGAGAGTGTAAAGCACCACTCCCACCTTTTCCAAGATTGCTTTTGGTGTTATTTTGATGCCTCAGGAGTCTCATTTCAGCCTTATAATAACCCACTTACATATGAACAACTAGTAGTTGTCACTGGGTGATGTTTCATATCTCCAGGCTTCCCATACCAAAAAACCTTGAAGCTTATTCTCTGTTTACGTTTCTCTGATGTGGGGCAGTGGTGCTTTCCTGTGCAGTGCTTAAAATTTTCCTTGCTAATAAATTGAATTTGGCAGATCCTTGTAGTTGCCTACACATCACAGGAAAGGTAAAGATTTATAGGTGAGTGACTCGGTGATTTGAGAGAGGTGCTGGCTGGATCAAAGCCCTCTGCACAGACAAGTCTTGCCACCCCAAGAGCCCCCTGTGTGCAACACCACAGTGATGCTGTGGTATCAAGAAGGACTACTTGCAAGCACAAGCATGCCCTCAGCTCTCCTCAGCACAGTCAAGGAGCCCTTAGCAGTGATGAACAGTCTCCAGGGCCTCTCACATGGTCTTCCATCCCTGTCCCTTTTTGAATAATCCAGATCATCTTAAAATCCCTGGGTGGATGTCTGCTATCAGCCCTGGATTTTGTAAGGAGCTGGGAGAGTTAATCTTGCCAGTAACCATTATTTGGTCTGATAGTAAACTAGAATGTATCTGTGAAGAATTTGCCCTTCTCTTTGATATATGTTGTTTATTCAATGTTACACCTCTGGTTTCAAATTGCCTGCATAAGAGCTGGGAATTTACTGGATGGTAAAAGACACTACAATGAGAAAGTTTTACTCACCATAGCCTTGGATCCAGACAAGCAACAGAAACTGCACAGATTTTAAGTGGGAATGTGGATAACAATTCGGTTTCTTGCCTCTCAAGCTGAATATGATTTTCTTTTTATTTTGTTTAGCTTTGGCCTGCCCAAGACTTAAGAGATTTCATTCACAGATGCACAGCCCTTATGTCTAAAAAAGCCTTCCAGATCACTATTTTCAGTCTCCAGTATCTCATAAATCATTATATTTCTACTAGTATTACATGAAAAGTTTACTTTTAACTAACTCTTGTTTTCCAGAAGATCTTCTGATCTAGATTTCAAGGAATCAAGAAATGACCATTGTATCCCCAGTTTGTTCTGGGGTTCATTCCACCAATCCAACTGAAATGTTCTCTTGTTTGTACCTGGATAAGGTAAAAGTACCTGGATACAACTTTCAGAGACTGGTGACTACTAGGCTATTGATACTTCCGGACCACTAAGCAATTTCTTGTTCTTTGGAAGGCATTTATTCGCTGTATTTTATTACCTTCTCCTCACTTAGTAAGATATTACTGGAAGTTGTTCTGATTCTTCTCTCATCTACACAGAAAACGAGGAATGACTTGAAATCAATGTCACTAAATTTGTCATGAAAGCAGGGTTTTTGATTGGTAAAAGTTAAGAAGGAATGCTATGTGCTACCAGACTGATTTATTCAGGTCAATCTTCCTCTTCACCACCACAGATGTTGAAAGAAATGAAATTGTGTTTTGAAGTAAACTGCTCTGGAGAAGTCTCACATACCAGCTATTACTTAACAACTGCCAGCCTTGCCAACACTCCCAAATAATCAGACAAATCAGAGAGGTTTTGCCATATTTTTGCCCCAAGAGCGGTTCTCTCTGGCCTGTTCACTCAAGGAATAAAATGGGTCTCACTAGAAACATTCTGCAGTGAAAATGCGCAGACAACTTTTCTGGCTTTAGCAGCAGCCACTCCAGTAAGGATATCAGACCAAACTGTAAGAGTGAGAAGCACCAACTGCAGAGCTCAAAGGTGATGGGGTATTATTCCATCATTTTGTGGCTACAGCTGAACCTCAGACCCCAAATGAAGAGAAGTTATTGGGTTTTCAGGTGCTCTGTGTAAAGAGCATACTGCCTTTTGGAGAGGCAACAGGGGGATCCCAGCTTCCCCCAATAAGAAATTAAGTTCAGGGGGGGTGGCAGGATAGAAAACCCATCTTTGCAATTTGGATTTTCTGTTGGATTTTTACTTCTGACAGGGGTTAAATTGCCAAGACAAATCTCCTACCTCCAGAAATTTCATATCCCGCTGGCAATAAAAATAAAATGAAAAAAACAACCACCCAGAAACACAAGGACTACCTACCTAGTCCTTCCTAAAAAGAAAGGCTATGCATGTACAACCACAGGAACGAAAACCTCTTGTGTCTTCTATCCTGAGCTGTTCAATTGGAAAATATGATTACTACTAGTCCATGGGCACAGCACAGCTTCTAGCACTGCTTCCCTGTCTCACATCCTCATTCCCATCTTGTTTGGAACATGCAGCAATTCAATAAAATATATTTACCAAAGAGTCCCATGCTAATGGGAAGGGGTGCATGTAGTTGCTCACCTGATCACCTCCTTCACACCTCTCTGATAACTCCTAATCAGCTGATACACCTCAGGAGCAGCAAACGAGCTAAACTCTGATCTCAGCCAGAGCAGTCCAGCTTTACTGGGTTTGATGAAATTCTTCAGGTGTAACTGCTTATTGAAGCCCTTCGTATTAAGAAAAAGGCTTACACAGATGTTTACAAGCTCATTTCATGTCCTTTTCAGCATTGTAAAGAGTTCAGTAATTTAACACTCCTCCTTTCCCATCTATCTGACCCTGCTGTCCAAGCAAGATCAGAAACTATAGATGATGCACAGATTTAAGCAACTCATCTTCCTCTCCTTCAGGATTTCTAAACAACCTCCTGATACATTGAGTGGAGGGCATAAACCAGACTGGGATTTCTCGTGTGCCTAGTTCCCCCAGCAAAATCCTCTGACTCTCTCGAGAAGCTAGTCTGGCATTAAACACACCCTTATGTTTGCCATGGCAGCCATAGATGAATGCCTGGGTCTCTGTGCTTGGGCAGAGACAAAGGCAGCTGTTCTTGCTGCAATCACAAGACCTTGATGTGCTCGTGTTCCACGTGCCACCATGCTCTCACTGACATGGTGACATGTGCTGCCAGTGACACTGAGAAACAAAAAGTTCCCAAGCAGCCCAATGTATGCAGAACTGAGATCCTGAAGAGGTGCAAGGGAGGGTATATTCGAGATCCTTACATCCCTTTGCTAAAAAAACAAATCAAAAAACAATTCCCTTGCTCAAAGACCTATCCCAAGGTGCTCACCCCTAATTCATGTCCTACCAGGGACACTTTCTACCAATTACTTCACCTTCAATTCTGCCCCACTCCTCTCCTCCACCCTGGCAAAACTAAGTAAGCAACCCAAGAGCAAACAATAAACTGTGACCTCTTTTACTCCATCCACTTAATACATAACAGACGTTGCATTCCTGTAAGGCTGGGAAGTTATTTTGTTTGGTTTCTACCAGGGGTTGCCTATAGTTTAGCTCAAAAAGCCATATATATATGCAAACATATATATACATATGCAAACATACACATATTTTTACCTCCCTCTCTCTATAAAAAAATAAGTTACATTATGCATATATGCATGTGTAGTAGGCAAATCTCACACAGGAAATTTCTAGCCTGGGGGGAGAGGGGGAAATCTAACAAAGACATGACCCTTTTGACCTCTGCCATACCTGTCTTTTGTAGCAGGGGGCTGTTTAGTTAAGGAGATATTTTACACCTAATTGTATCTTTGGGAGCTACAACTACACATACACAGACTGCTGACTTCGAGCAGGCTAAACTGCAGAAGAGAAGGAAACCTGTTCTAACAGAAAGCCAGCATTACCAGCTTCACAAGTATACTTTCAAAGATTTTCAAAGGAGCCAATGGGGAAAAAGAAAAAAAAAATACCAACTGTGTATGCAACTTCTGTGTAAACTACCTTTGAGAGCCCTGGAGTTTACAGATGTTGGAGGACACTGTAAAACACCTGCCCACCAGCACTCTCTCACCTGATTAGAGACCCTGTTACCCTTTGGTCACCACAGAGCAGACACTTCTTCACTTCTAGAGATCAGATACACCCATTTGATCCAACCTGATGAATTATACAAGCATCCAAATGTTAACAAAGCAGACTTCATCACTCTAAGGAAAGCTGCTAAGGGACTTCAGATTCCTATCTGATTTGTCTCTCAGTAGAATATCTATCACCTTTCAAAGAACCATTTCTAAGAGAAATATCACCATCATTCCTACCTGCCAGAGTTAGACAAACATATTGGAAATCTTTTCATTGAAGAGCAGCAATTAAGGAGAAGATTTCCCAGGCAATCTCTCACAGAAGAGAAACAACCCTTTTTCTGGCTTGTTTTCTTTTTATTTCACCACCTGTTTATATATAGTCTTAAAAATCTAACTGAGTGATTTTAGTAGATTTTAGGTTTTGGATTTTTTACTGGATCAATGCTCTTGGTGTGTTTAGTGTGCTCATGACAACCTCAAATCACTTTGTAGAAGCTAACAAATTACATCAGCCCCTTCAGCAGACAAGAAAACTGGGGTACAGAAAACCTAGAGATGAAACTGAGAATGTAAGAGGGGTCACACCCCCTAGTGTGAACCCTTAATGTATTCAATATATTTTACAGTATTCCAAATTTTTGAATGACAAACATCACTAAGAACCTTTGCATAAATAACTGCAAAGCCAATTGCTACTCTTTTCAGGAGATGTCCTTTGAATAGTGCTTCTTTTTTCAGTAGCTTCATTCAGAGATCAGGAATTTTTTCATAATGGGAACATTCAACATGCCAAAAAAACCTGCTGCAACAGTTTATGGAAAATATAAAAAAAGAAAAAGGAAGAAAAGAACATAAGCACTCTTGTCTTGCCTTAGGGCTCTTTGTTTACCCAACCTGAATTTAACCATCCCATGGAACAATCAGCCCAGCCTATCTCTCTGAAGACAATACTTCAGCATTAATGCCAGCCAACCTGATTGCAATCACTAACCTGGATTCAGCCCCAGTTTATGGAAATGGCAAACTAAATTTTACCAGCAGCAGAATGAGCTAACACAAACACTGTCGTGAAGCCCTGCCCTTTGTCAACACTTCACTCCTGTCTCCAGTTCTGTGTAATGGATTTGTTATACATTTCCACATACCTTCTAACTGTGCTAGAGAAATTATCACTTCATTGCATCATACAAGCACTAAAAAGGCAGAAGGAAAAAAAAAAAAAAAGAACTGCAACTTGATTGTGAGACTAGAAAAAGGAAGCATTAGACTCCAGGTATTTTACAGAATTTGTACAGGAATCAAGACTGGAAGATGTTGGATGGGGTCTAAGATATAGATTATTGTGTCCAGCTAAGAGAAGGGGTTGGATGAAAACAGCCAGGCAGCTTGAGGGGAGTTTGTGCAATGAAGAATAAAGGATGGACACTGTGTGAAGTTAACACTATAACCTTTATAATTATTGGTGAAGTTGTTCACTTGAAACATTTGTCTATTTGCTTTCTTTCCATACTTGTACTAGCCCACTGTCCCAGGAAAATCAGATTAAAGAGCAGTTCTACCATGAACACAAAAAAAGCTGGCAAAGTCTGTTAATGCAATGCTGCTGAAAGAATAGCTGACTCACAGTTAGAATTGCAATGGATAAAGAAAAAAAGGAAGCATTTGTTATATGATATTTGTCATTCCAGCTAAAGATTGCTAAACCCTAACAAAAAAAATACTTTTCTCCTTTAAAAAGTTTTTCATATTTAAAAAGCTAAAGAAACTGTAGCTAAAAGAGGATACTTCAAAGAGGGGAATTATTGCAGAAAAAAAAAGGTCCTTTTTTTTCACCTTCACCTGCTGAAAAATGGTCTTGGAAAGATATAGATTAATGTAAGAAAAGTGGAAAATTGTACTTTTGTACTGTTAAATTATTTTGCCACAGTTATTAAAAAAAAGCACGGAAAAAAAAGCAAAAGGACAAATCCTGTGAAACATGGCTTAGAAAAGAAAGAAGAAAAAGTAATAAATTTCAATTTCTAAATCATTCCTTCAACGGAATGAAAGAGCCTTTCTTCATATAGATTTTTTTCCCCCCATCAGAAATAACATTTGACACTGTCACTTTGCCTTTTTTTTTTAATGAAAAAATGTTCCCTCATGCCTAACCATGCTTCTAACAATTTTCTCTGGTGCCTCAGTTTGCACACATTCCCTCCTCCTCACTCTTCGTAGAGCACAGAGATCACTGCATCCTTGACATCGTGTGTTGGTGTATACGGGGGGGAGGAGGAGGAGAGAAGATAAGGCCATTCATTCACAGTATCAGCCTGGAAATCCTGCTTAAATCTCTCTTCCCATCATCCCCCACTTTTTAAGCTCCAGCCTGCACAACTGATGCCCCTGCTTCTCAGACAGGACAAACACCAGCCTTATCCTACAGCTAGGTCTCATCTCCAGTTGACTGGAAACTCACCCACGTAAATTATGCGTCTTAGAGGATTTAGGGCCACTCGTGCAGCTTTTCCTGGCTTTTGCTGGACATAACTTTCTATGTATTATCCTTCTAAGTACTATCTTTCTCTGAAAGCAGGAGTACTCAACGAGGAGTGTGGTGCTGGTTGCCAGGAGGAAGAGAGCTGGAATCCAGGCTGGAGTTACATGGCAATCGGTACCTCTGTGAAAGAGCAGAGCACCCAGGTGATGTGCAGAGCACTGCTACATACTTTCCACTTCCTTTTATTTCTTTTGATTTGACTAGAGTCCTGGCTCAAAGGCATTAGAAATCCTACCTAATTCTGCCCACACTGACCCTCACAGTATTCACAGTAACACCTGTTTCCCACATTTGATAAGCCCAGAGCAACCAGCTATGAAGAGCGGAAAGAAGTATCTCTACAACAGCTATGACTTGCCCTAAGATTTCGCAAAAAAACAAACAAACAACAACAAAAAAAACCCCCAAACAAACAAAAAAAAATGCATCCTGCTGGAGCGCTGCAAGGAAATAAATGGTGCCTTTTAAACTGGCATGCCTCCAAAGGGCAATAATTGAGCTTTACTCTTTCAGTTATTCCCATTTAAAAAAAAAATTATCAGAAATGTTTATTCAACAGTGAATAAAATGCTCAAATCAGATAGGCTTTATCTGATAGTAAGGTAATGACTGACTACCAAGTCACATGGCAGCAAAACATTTTTCATGGATGTGGTAATGTGCCCTCACCTGAAAACCTTCGATTAAACAACAGTGGGGTGGGGGGACCGCAGATAAGAACAGCAAAGTCACGTAACACAGAGCAAGACTTTTGGGTGGAAAAGAAACTCCAGATCTTGGGCAACCACCTACAGAGCTGTGCCTCAGCTATGCCAAGGGGTCCTATGACCTTTCAATGCATTGTCCCCCCCAACTGCATTAACCTGGACAGCTGAGTATGAGTAGGCATTTCTGTATTTTATTTCTTTGACTCCTATTGCAGGCAATGATAGCTTCTGCAATGCTTCCACTATTTACATAAAATTAATTTTAAAAAACAGGAGTTTGTTGCCTCATATAACTACTACTGTGCAATTTATCAAGAAATTTCCATTTAGCTCATAGAAAAAGGAAAAAACCCAACTCTACATTCTCAGGTGACATTCTTTAAAAGCTGCTAGACAATTACACAGCAGTAAAGTTTACAAGAAGCACATTACTTTCTCTAAATTCAATACACACTAAGTTGCTGGCAATTTTCAATCCTGTTGTATCACAGCTGCTTTAATGCAATGTGAAAGTAGTAATTTCTTTCAAACCATTAATCTTCAAATATTTTTAGAAGCTGGTATGAATAAGCCTGGAAAGCCACAGTATCAGAGAGCACAGGGGTGAAATAGACCCTAAAAGTTCATCTAAGCAGGATCAGCAATGCCTAAACCACTTCTGGCAGATGTGTGTTTAACCTCTTCATTGAAAGCTGAGGTGGTGAAGGGACAAACACATAGCAAATCACTAACAGTGACCATAAACTTCAAACTGAGATACCTCAAAACATAGGTTCCTCCCATGGGCAAACCTCCCTGTTAATTTCACTGAAAGGGTTATCAAGCACTGGAACAGGCTGCCCAGGTTAGTGGTGGAATCACAGTCTCTGGAGGTGTTTAAAAGGTGTGTGGATGTGGCACTTAGAGACATGCTTTAGTGTTGGACTTAGCAGTGCTGGGTAAATGGTTTGACTCAATGATCTTAAAGGTATTTTTCAACCTAAATGATTCTATGATGAAGCTAATTCTTTTTGAAGATAAACCAAATACATCTGCAGCTGTGGCTTGCCTAAAGCAATAGTATATCAAGATAAAACATCTGTATTCAGCACCACATGTTGGCAACATCTTGGTCACACAGGATCCACAAGGAGGAAGAAGACTGCTCCTTAACAATGGTTTCAAGGGGGATATTTTACTACTGAGTGAGCAAATGCCAACTCAAGAGCTAGATAAAGGTTCCCTTATCCAGTGCATTTGCACTGCTGCTTTATCCCCACCATACCTGTGCTGGGCTGTCTCCACACCCTTGAAGATATCAAGGGGCTCTTCAGGAAGCCCACTCTGCCCTAACTGCTGGGCACTTTGCATGCTCCCTGAGGAAGGGCAGGGAAGGACTGGGTATGTATTCGGGACACAGAGACAGCAAGGCAGGTCCCCAAAGTGACCTTCTGCTTCAGGACACCTCTTAAGAAGGTCATCATAACAACCCAGAGTCCTGACAGGTGGATCCAATTTTCCAATTGTCCGATTTTTTCCACACAATTAATAATAAACCTCAATGTTATTGCCACCATCTTCACCATCAGCCTTCTAATTCAGCTCAGGTTCACCAAGGTGAAGCCAACAAAGAGATTCTATTTTATTGTCCAAATAACCAATCCAAAGAGAAGCTGGATATCATTACAGCTACACAAATATCTGTTCCACTGCAAAATGCAATTCATATTACATAAATGCATTAGCAATATTGCATTTATATAACAGCAAAGAAAATTAAGAATGACCTTTGCAAGGAAAATATTAATCAGCTCACTCTATCAAGCAAGTAACTTTAAAACAAATTGTAGCAGCCTACAGATGCCTTTTAGTCAACCAAGAATTGCTCATCCAAACACAAATAACTGACATTTGAGTCAGAAATTTCACTGATATGAACATTTTAATGAACATTTTGATACTGAGATTTAAAGAGGCTGTAATCTTAATAAGGAAAAAAAAAAAACACACTCAGGGTTTGAGAAAGAAATTTCCAGTAATTAACTTATCCTTTGCTTAAGATTTTTTTTTTCTTTTGGGAAGTACATTGTGTTCTCATCCCCAACTGATTCCACACACTGCTCCAAATGTTAAGTATCTATAGAACAGCTCCAGCTTCAAACTATGCTAATGACCAGACATCAAAAATTTTTTCTGTGCATGAAAATAATTTCACTCTTGGACTGAGTTTTCTGTAGGAGGCATTGCTGTGTTTGCTATCTGGAACAGTTCAATGCAGAAGCAAAGGACTTCAAATTAAAATAATTCTGGCAAAACCTGCATGGCTTTTGGAGGGCTTACCTTCAAGCACACTTTCATGTTCAAGCTGGACTTAGATCCCAAACATTTTCAGCAGACTGAAGAATTCCTGTTTTCTGGTGCAGTGAGAATTAACCTGCTACTTTGTATGCTCATCTGAACAATTATACAATAAAAAGAAAACACTCTTACAAAATGACTCAAAAAAAATCTGAGTAAAATTTGAATTAAATCAATGATTACAGCACACAAAGTTCACCTGCCTGTTACACACAGTAACAGTACCACAGACAGAATGCTGTTTGTTATAGATATGCTAAATATATTCTCACCAGCACAGAAGAAAATGCAATGTCCTCAATGGTTAAAATTCTAAGTATTCTAATTCTAATTAGTGGACACCACATATCTACAGAAAAGAAGTGGTACTTCCTGGATTCTCCATGCTAACACCATCAGGTTTCAATACCTCAAAGACTTTGTTTCATGGGTAGTTTCTCATGCAAGAGTGTTCCTTACTGCATGTGGATTATGGTAACACTTCTAGCATAAACTCAGAGTGGGGGGAACCATGCTTTCCACAAGGCTTGGTTCTATTCCAAAGCAGAGAGAAAGAAAAACACTCATTGGCCTACTTGAATATTGAAATAGGTCCTTAGCAACTGGAGCCAGCATGACCTGGATTTTGTCAGTGCTGAACACTGCATGCAAGTTCCAGTGGGCTTACTGTTCCTCTTGCACCTAGGGGTAGCTTTTGGCTGCTCACTTAAAACCTCACCACAAAGCTTGGCAATGGATTCCAGGTCCTGAAACCTCAATGGCATTTTAGACACTGGGGTTTAATTTGGTTTGGCTTGGTCCAAGTTTTAGACGCTTGCATGCCATGGAGTTTAACAGGCCCCTGCTCAGCACTGAGCTGTACCTCCTAGCCCCTCTTGCTCCTGGTGCTGAGAACACAGCTGAGAATCAAGACTGATGATTACTGCCTGTGAGAAAAAAAATTTCAATATAGCAGGTAAGCAGAATATCCACATGTCTGATCTGCGAAGAAACGAGACAATTTCTCCCAATCAAGTTCTAGCGCAAACTGCTTACCCACAACATTAAACATGCTGACAAGGTATGGGTTGAAATTAACACCATTCTTTTTTTCACAGCCAGAATATAGGAGTGACATGCCAAGTGAGAGGATGGAATTAGCAATTAGTGTCACTTGGCTTCACTGTTCAATATGCATGCATGAAGAGGCATGACAGCAGATCCAGACGGATAACACGAGGAAACAGTCGGTACATGGTGGGATCAGTGTGTTGTGCAATTTAAATAAACAGTGTCTAATATCAAGCAGGATGAGTCACAAGCATGCAGATGATCCCCAAGGTTTCTCAGTGAGCAGATGCAGATCTCTGTGCTTCTTTCACAAGTATGCAAAAAATATCTTTAAATGCCAAATTCCTCCATTTTTTGCTTCATGTTGAATAAATCAAATAATGGTGTAGTCCTTCCTGGACATGGTATTAGGCAGCTTATTATGACATTTGACTTTACACAGAGTTGTCAGAAACAGAGCAGATCTTGCCTTGCAGCATTGTGCCAGAAAGCACAACCACTTAGTGTTGCAGGGCAGCAGGATTTGCACTGCTAGTTCAATGTGTGAAATTACTGGGTAGGCAGAAACACATGCTAGATAGAAAACTCAAATGACAACTAATAACTGGTCCTCCTTACTGATTTAATCCCTGGAAAGTGCAGTTCTGTGGGTGGTGATATGCCATTTTCATTAACTCAAACCAGAGGGAAAAGTAAACACACAGAATAAGGCAGAATGAGAGCCTAAATTCCCAGATTTCAAGTCCTTGAACAAACAGTTCAAACTCAATTGCTCGGTCCTGGGGGAAAATAATCAAAAAGGCAGCAATACCTCCAATTTCAAAGTCTAATTAGAGACCTCTCTAATGTATCCAATACTTATTTCAAGGTATAAATTCCTGAAGGTTTTCAGAGAAACTGGCCCATCATTACTTGAATAAGCTTGTATTCTAGTTTGGCTTTCTGTAAAAGAGAAGGGATAGTACACATGTGTGAGTACATGGATTTACTCTTCCTATACAAAGGTCCTATTTGGTATCTCGGTACCATGCAAGAGATCAAAAAGAGAAAATCGCAAAAGTAATGAGTAATAGACATTTAAATACCCAAATCCAGTACCTTGCTTAACCATCTATGATGTGCTCCAGAGGCTCATTGCCTCAGTGTTTCACAGCATACGTTCCAAGATCACATGGAGGAACTACTTTTCAGCTGAACTGTTTACATGTTCAATATTTCACCATCCACAGAAAGACAAATATTAACATTGGCTGCCCTAGTAGAAAACCTATCTTCTGATTTTCAGCAGCAGGGATTTTAAAGGCTTTGTAAAAACTTAAAAATTTTATGCAACTATGATAAATTATGCCTAGATTGATCAAGGACTGATGTGTTCGTAACTGCTTGAAAGAGCTTGAGAAATACTATAGGTTTCATCAAGGCATTAACTTTTTTACATGCTCCATAGCTTTCCAAGCTCTACAACATGATCTCCTGGACTTACACAGGCTGACACTATTTCATTTGGTCAGCTATGATACACACAAAAGAATTAACTTCAATCTGTGGTAAATGAGTATTAATCATCCTTGGACTACTCCACAGATGTACTCTACACCAAAAACAGCTCATACAATCATGGAATAATTCTATCCTCCTTGGACCACTTCACAGATGCATTCCACTAAACACAGCTCATACAAGTGTCTGTTCTAGCTATGGTACACCAGGACTCTTTCTGACTCTACAAAAAGACTGGTAGAAAACTGGAGTAATGCCATTAGGCTACAAGTTCAAAACTGTAAATTCTGATCTTCAAAGATTTGATCTGCAATCTAGACACCATAGAAAAGGTATAGTGAGATTGAGAGGGAGAGAAGAAATAGACAAATAAGCATATATGCATAAATTACACAGGCATAAAATAGTTCTATAAACACATCTGATTTCTAATAACTGCCAAAAAGACCCTACTCTCCTGGAACCTACATATGATGCTGCAATTCTTTTTGAGAACATGAATTCCCAAGTGGTTGGAAGCTCAGTGACCAGGCTCTGCAGAGCAGTAGCTATGTTTCACTGCTCCAACTCCCCTAGGGAGCACATCAAACACAGCATGTCCTGCAACCCCAAAACTTTGCCATAACTTTTATCTTCCTAACTCTGGAATTCAGAAAACTCCAGTATTTTCTCAAAGGTTGCTCTACCACAATTAACAGAATCCTTGGGTTATGTTCTGTCTGATGCCCAAAGCGTTTTACTATCTTCCCTGGGTAGAGAAACAGAAAGCAAGTTGTAGTCTTACAGCTTTTATCACTTACTGTCCAGTTTCTTTGTGTCTTTTAATACTAAAAAGCCAGTAAAAATGTCCAAGGATACTGAAATCTGGCTATTCTCTACTGTTGATCTAGGATGAGTGAATAATCAAGTGATAAAAGAGAGAAAATTTAGATCAGGTTTTACCTCTTACCCTGGTCTGCCCACAAACAAGCTGTGGTTTACACATGGGTATTTCCTGCCCTGCTCAGACAGAGCAATATGAACAATTTTCTGTAACTAGCTGGTATTTGCAATTTAAGATGTATATACAGGTCATCTGGAATGTTGTGCTTCTCTTCCCTGATGAATTAACTCCCAGAGGTTGGTTTCTGGTGGGAATACTCATGGTTCTGTATTCATCATCTGCGCTAAACACTCACAGCTTTCCTAAACATTCCTGCCAGTAAACACTCACTGGAGAGCTGGAACACAAAGAAAGAATTTGTTGAAAATTTCTAATGAGACTTTGAACCAAGAAAAGTCATTTGCTTTATGTTTATGATTAGCACACTGAGTTCCTGACCTGGTCAGACCTTAAGGTGGTACCACTGAGTAGATGTTAATTTGCAACAAATAATAAATCAAAGTGGTCTAGTTTGACTCACCCAAACACCACAAAAAAAGGGCTGGTATTGAGGCTCTTCCCTGGGCAGGAATCCAAGAAATCCAGTGCTGTGTCACTTTTATCCACATTCCCCTCTGCATCATCTGGCTAGCTACAATTTTAGTGAAGGCTCTTCCCAAGAAACCTACATGGAACATTAGTACAGAAAGATCAGTTGACCAGAACACAGCCCCTCACTCTAAACCACTGCATTCCCTACTCCCTGTCTACTTTTCAGCTAAATGGTTTCCCTCTGGCATAGAGAGAGAGATACAGGTGAGGTTAATAGTGGGACTCAACTCATCACACCTGGTTTTAGCTACTTAAAGATGTCTGGGTTAAATCAGCTGCCCAGGTTCCTTCTCTAGTCAGTGCAAAGAGCTACATTTAGGAGCAGATTTGATCCTTGTATTTTAGAAAGCCAGAAGACAGCTCCCATCTTTTCTATAGCCCTGATCAAGCTTTCCCAATAAGACTAGGTCTTGGATATGGAGATAGCACTCTGTGCAATGACAAAAGTGCCCAATCCATCCAAGAGACCAAGACTGTGAATCTCACAAACTGCAAATTCCTGAAGAACAATCAACTTCTCAACAAGTGTAACAGTTCTGAAAAAAGAATTAAATACAGAACATCTTTAACGGATGATTAAAAGAAAAAGTACCCCAAACCCAACCCAAAATCCAGGGCAGAAGGAATGGAGCACTAACAAGCAACAGTTTTCTATGAGACAACACTTCCAAAAGAAAAATCATTCATCGTATTATTGCAAGCATAAGCATGCCTTTTATCCATCATTGCTGTAGAGTGATAACACTTTCAGGCTGCTTCCCCTTAGAGTCCCAAGAGGAAAACAGAGATTTTTGCCAAGTCGCCTGTTGCTACTTTTTATCCCGAGTGTTGCCTTTCATCATTACAGAATGGGAATTCTGCCACTGATTTCAAAGACTCTCATGATCATAATTGTAACTTCAACTTCATATTAATGTACATGTGTTTAATTTAATTGCTTTGTTTAAAGATAAAAGAAAAAATGGATTTCGAATCTCTCAACTGATTTTACTGCACATGTTCATAGTTCTGTAGTTAAAAAAAAATTTTCCTCCCCCCATGGGGAAACAGCAATATAAAGCCACACCCATCTGTGTAATGAAAATAGCTATAAAATGTTTACATTTTCTCCATTGTAATGGAAATTTCACAGTGTTCTACTGTTAAACTGATTTCTCAAGTCCTTATAGTCTAATGTTCTAAAATTAATTTCATGCAAATCTGTTGGAAGAGGAGGTAGAAGCTTAACCATCTTTCAAAAACAAGGGGAAAATGCTTTAAGGCCAAAGCAATGTAGGTATAAATCAGCAGAGTTCTGTTAGTGGGGTTGCATGAATTTATATTTGCATAATTTGTTTCAGAGGCTTAGTCATTCTGAGGCAAGGTGTGACAATCAGAAATCAATTTTATAGTATAAGATATCAGATCCAACTTCACATTTACACAAATTGAAAGTAGGTGAACAGACCATGCTTATGCATGCAAAAGAGCTCACGTAGAGATTTCTCTCAACAGCAATCCTCTTCAGACTGGGAGAGGCTACACACAAACATTTATTATAACTTCTTAACACAGCTCTAAGCTTGGGGTGCTGTGCAGGAGTAAATATGCTCCCCACCCTGGCTGGTGGCCAAAGGATCAAGGATCAATCTGGAAAAAATCCACACCCAGCTTGCCTATGAGAAAAAAAAAAAAAAAAAGTGATTTTATTTCCTATAATTAGCAGATATTTGAAGTACAGACAGAGGAAAGGAAAGGTTGTCTCTTGGTCTTTTGGCTTGGATTTTTTTTTCCAACCCTAGTTCAGTATTAAGGATTTGCAAAATTTATCTAAAAAATCTGGCCATTTAACTCGGTGAGTTAACATAGTTTAACAACTTTTTCCAACCCCCAAGACCAAGATCTAAAGGATGGGTAACAAATGTTCTTCTTTCAATCACAACAACATATCCATGTGGTTTTTTCTTAGGATTTGAAGGGGTGGGTGCTTGATTTTAATGTGAATAACTAGCTTTTGTTTTACCCCATTTTTAAACAAGGCCTTAATTTCTGTGATCTGTTCAAGTCAGAAATAAATTCACGGCATTTCCATCACTCTTATCTTGAAGTACTCTCTTTAATTTATATTTAATGGATTGATCTACTGGACAGGAAAAAAAAACCTCTTTGTTCTTTAATGGTAGCAACCATGAACATTAAGCTGAGCCCAGGCAGAATACACGAAGAAAGCTTAAGAAAGTTCACATCTGCCTACCTAAAAGGGCTTCTGCACTCTTGCTTATGAAAACACCAAGTAGATCTTGTGAGTTTCTTGTTTCTTTCCACTCATGTAGGCTATGACACAGTAGAATGCATTATTTGAGGTACACTAAAATACACTGCTAATGGAACAAGTGGGGCTGAAAGAACTGGATAATCTAATTATTCTAGACTACCTGTGAATTTAAAAAATTGCTTGTTTTATTTTATTATGTATTTATTATTTTTAAAAGGTTTCTCTTTTTTTGCCAGGGTGAGCCAGAGTACATATAGGATGAAAAACCACAAAATATAATTTAACCAGAAAAAGATGAAGTAGTTTCAAGAGAAAAAAACTGCTCATTTTCCATATACTCTGTTCTCAATAGTTCAAGGGTTGCTGCAAATCATCATGATGACCACCATACCTGTATTTTCACATTAGTTTAGGCATTTATCAGGATAGAGCAGGCTTAAGCAACTGGAAGTCAGTGTAACATAAGCTCACATCAAAATGACCTAAAATCAATGATCCTGTAAATGGTTACTTTGATGTTCAAGAACCAAATGTAGCCTGACCTGATTCTGGCCATATCACATTACATGGCTTCTTTGGTTACAGAAAATCATACATTTTATCTACCTGTGGACTACTTAGACTCAGGTGAATCTGTTTATCTTTTCCCTCAGACTCTGCTGATCTTCTGAGAAAATGTTAACATCTACAAGTAATGGAAATAAGATTCTAATGTCTGAACCAGCAATTATCAATTGTTCTAAAAGCTAAAGTTTCAAAATATTACTGGAAAACAATTGCTCTTCTGCTAGTACCAAACACAGGGAGCCAGCATATCACCTGGTGCAACACAAGACCTTATTTTTACGGATGCAAAGCACTTCAAAGTGACAGAAGTACCCCCACTGGCACTGACCTGTCTGAAATGACCACAAACTGACAACTGAAACTACTTTTGAAATATGTTCTCTTTCCTCCTCTTGGAACTAAGCTCTATTTATCTGTTCTCCTCTGGTATTTAAAAGAATACTAGCAGCCAAAGTCTCCTTTCTCTTTTTAGTTCAGAGGAAATCTTGGAGCAAATTACTATTCTGTTGGACAGGTATTTTCTTTGAAAAAGGGGGAGATCACCATAATTTCCTGGCCATTCCACTGCCTTGTGTACAGCCTGACTTTCAAAAGCCAGAAGTAACACTAACGGTCTCCAAGTTTCCACAGCTAATTTTACCCAGATCTTGCACCTTTTCTGGATGCCACTGACTCCAGGTCAGCTGAGGGCAATCCTGTGCTGGACTCCCTCTGGGACAGCATGTCCCAAGCAGGAGGAGAGCATTCAGAGCTATGCTGTTGTCTGGGCAGATGACCCTTCCCCAAGGATCATCCCTACTGTTTTCTGACCTGAAAACACCAGGCACAATCTAAAGGCAAAGAAAACACAGAACACTGGGCCGTTCCTACATGCTGTGTGGGTGCTCTGGAGGGGCTGAAGGAGGTGCAGACAAACTAGGTACATCTCCCAATTAAGGATGACTTGTCATCTCCCTTTACAACAGAAGAAAGTTATTAACACAGCATACTCTGAAGCCATAATAACCTTCTGCACTGGAGAGTCCTTTTCCTGTAAAATGGAAAAGGACTTTAAGGCTGCTGTAATCAGAAGAGAACAAGAACAGAAACCACTGGGAGTCTATTCTTATTTCACAGCAGATGCAGGAATGCTTTTATGTTGTGGAGACTCTAAGTGATATCTCCTGCATTGATCACGGGCATCCACTCCTAATAAAGTAACAGTACCTTCCCCTAAACCTACTCAGTCTCAAATCAAAAACAGCAGAGAAGTCAAAAGTCATTAATCTATGCGGTTGTATACCTAAATCTTTGTTTCTAGATTCTCTTCCTGCTTCTTCAGCAAGAGAGTTTTGTTGGGAGAGTTAGCTTCTGCATTCCAGTTTGTAATGCCTAGTTACATATAAAGAAATCTTATTGTACTTACAGAGTCTGACTCACATCTCTCTATGCAAGTAATAATTTTTCTTTATGTTTCCTGAGGGCCATAAACCTCATTGCCCAAGTAGCCATCATCATTTTGGTAACAAAACTACTACAAAAGTTAAAATTATCAGTGTGAAGAAGACTAGAAATTATGGACCTGGATAGACAGGATACTTCTTTGAGCCAGCCCTGCCACCAGACTTTATTTAATAATTTCATGGTGATCCCTTTCAATGCGGTCATAAAACAGGCGACACCTACAGATGCAAGGTCAGACACCAGTCAACGTTTGAGTTCTTTTTGCTCATCAGGCCATGGGTAAGGTTCAAGCTCAGTGATGCAGTTCACTTTTCAGTACTTCTCAGGTAGCTGGGCATGTTATAAGACAACCTCCTCCCCCCTGCCCTGCCCCCTTCCTGCTAAACACCAGCAAATTCTTAGACAATTCGTCATCCTGAAAAGCAGCTGAAACAAATAAACAGTCTGACTGAGAAGCAGAAAATAGTAAACTGATTATGGGTCAAATAGCAGTAGGTGTTTCCATCTCTCTGCATACTCAAAGTTCTCTACTTGGGGTTTGCCAGCTGCTCTGGAGGAGATGAACTCCATCATTCATATGTTCTGTGCTCTCATGTTAGCCAGTTCAGTTCCATGTGCCTCTGTTTCCACACCTGTAGGATGCAGTGGCAAATCCTCACCATTTTTCCTCATTAATTGTTTATGTATGTAACCTCTTGCAGTGACCTACTGCCAACAGCTGACCAGCCTCCCTTTGTGTCCCAGGGAGAGCTTTAGCCCAAACAGGTTTCTCCATTAAAATCTAGAAAGGGGACCTTCCATTGCATGGTGATACTTCCAAGCTGCAGGACCAGCCTGCTACATTAGGTACACCCTTCCTCACATAGATTACCACTCCAAGGAACACTGGCTTCTTTCCTTCCTCTGTGTGGGCAGCTAAATGGCACCCATCAGCCTTGCTGAATGATCTTGCCTTAGAGAGAAGCATTCTGCTGCTTGGGTAGAGAAAGGGGCTATCTGCTAAGACCAAAATTTCCCACAGCTGCTACCGCTCTAATCTTTTGCTCTATGATACACAGGAGTTGGGAAGAATTTGAGGATTTCCTCAGTGCACGGTTCTGAAAAAAAACCACATTACTTAACATGCTTCCGTGGTCAGGTGTGTTTGGATTAGTTGTCCACAGATGGGGAAAAAGAAAAAAAAAGCTGTATGACATTCAGCTGCTATCTTCTATCTGATAGCACAGGATATCAGAGCACTGCATCTCATAGCCAGTGGCAGTTAATTGTGAAAGAATGTAAGAACAAGGCAAACATACGGCAACATACACCCTACTTGTTATCCTTCTGGATTTTGGAAATCTGCGGTTGCAAACCCAGGGGCTGCATGTAGGCTTTCGGGTTAAGTAGCTCCTCATGATCTGAGATATCCCAGCCTTTTTAAAGTGAATGACAGAAATACATAAGCATGAAAATGTTGCTGAAATGAATATACCCTCTTTACATTAGCATGGCTTTGGTATAATGGTTGTTTGCTGTGGAGGACAGTGTGAAATAATGCATATCTGCTCTGTGTTTTAATTAACATGAAAGTAGGAAAGCATGAAGAAGAGGAAGGGATGAGTGATGTCTGTTTTCAGATGAGTTAATCTGCGACGAGCCAACCATCTTCAGAATGCAATGGTGAAGAAAGAGAAAACAGGTAAACAAAATAAAATTTTTCAAATTACATTGAGGTTCATAAGTGAATTAAATACCAGACTTAATTCAGCAGTTCAAAAAAACAGTTCATTGTTCATTGTCTCTGGTTTTAGTTTTTTAAGGCTAAATCATCATTTCTGAGCTCTTGCAAAAAGCAAACCAGCACAAACACTGATCCATGTGTCCACTTTAACTTTCTGATGGCCTTATTCTTTATTCAGACTCCCCTGCTGAAAGTTTTGTGCTTCACAGTCCAGTCACATCATGGCACAGGGCAGCTCACCATTTTCAGTCTGTATGCCTGCAGCCTCCCAAGCCTAACCTTCATAACTATTTTTTGGCTAGTCCTCCATCTTCTGTGTGACCCAGCCCAGCTTTGTTCCTATCTCAGTCTGCATCTCACTCCACATCTGTCAGAACAGTTGCTTCGTTCACTTTCTCAGCCTTACTCATGCCACGCTCACCTAACACTCCTCATCTGGCACACACAGCCTGCTTGCCTTGACCCTTAACTTGGAAAGTCCGTGCCAAATTAAGTTTATGCTATCTATTACATGGAGACCTTTTTGTACGCTTCCCCTGCCACCCCCTTGTCACTTTCCTCCTAGCACTGATACGCACAATGCCTCTGTGCAGCTCATTTTAGACAATCCCTAAATCTAGCATTTCCTCTTCCTTCAGAACTTACTTCACAGTGAATGGGAAGGGCAGATGTTAAGACAGGATATCAGTTAATAGTCTGCTGTCATTTCTCTAAGTGTCTGCACATACATGATGTTCACATCACCAGCTCAGGAGAATATATTCTCATGTCACCATTGATGGATTAATTCCAAACACATCAAAGACCTTCTCTATCAGAGCAACAACAACAACAACTGAGCTTCTCTGGGACAACCAGGAATGAAAAGCCAAGTGTAAAATATGCAAGAGCTGTATACAAATTCTCTTGAGAGAAGCATGAGCAACAGGGACAGTCTTCTAGAGATGATTAGACAGTTTCTTAAGGTTGATTATTTTTAGGTATGTTCATAAAGCCACTGTTTTGAGAGACATCTGACACAGTTCCCTTTTTGGTCAAAATGGCTAACAGAAATGCTTAAATTAACTGAAATTGAGCTCAGTATAGGTGATGACACCAATACCAGTTTTTACATAGGTGACATACAGTCTTCATGATCAGCAGAATTAAAAAAGAGAAGAAAATCGTAATAGCAAAAGGGCATGAACTTAGCATTAAAAACTTTTAGTTTTACTGTCTCTTCAAATGGCTCAAAAATAATAAAAAGAATAAATTTCACATAGTTCTGTAGGATTAGAGCAGTAGTCCATAAACAATACAGAAAATGTCTTTAAGATTTGTCCTATAGAAATTTTGGGCCAGGGTGGCTCAGATGCTAGAACTGCTCCTATAAGTAAAGTAATGGCAAGGACAAGAATTTATGCAATTAAAAAACAAACAAACAAACAAACAAGCAAAAAGCTAAAATAAACCCTAAACACCATCACCACTGACAACAAAACTATGCCTGTTATTTGCACATTAATCCATGCAAAATTTCCCTAAGGTCTTGGTAATGAAGCAAATCTGAATACATATGACCTAGAAATAAAAGAGATAACTGGTTAAAAAGCTCTAAAGTGGCTTGAAGAGAACAATTTTACATGATAGCTAAATGTGACAATAAGTTTGCATAGGAGATGAAATGTAAGGCTGCCCTGAAAGAGGACACGGATTTTGCATGGAAATTACCTTTCAATCATACTTCTTGTCCTGAACACAATAAAACTGAGGCAAGAAGGGACATATAGATAAACAGGAGACACAGAGATGTAAGAGCAGCTGAAAGTAGAAATAATTCTTGATGTAGGGTTTGGTATTCTTAATTTTGTCCAAAAAATCTTGCCTCGGGAATCAGGCAAGTTTGATCTTGTGGGGTGCATGGGTAACATCTCTTCTCTGTGTCCATAGAGGAGGTCACCTGCACACAGCTGAGATGGACTCATTTCACAAGCAGAGAAACTGCCCACACCTTCCCAGGTAATTTCATGTGGAGTAGTTTATCAGCAAAGGAGCTGACTTCAGTTTCTCCCCTTTTTCACACACTGTAAATGCTTTTGGACAGGATGAAATGCAAAGTTGCTAAAATAAATAAATAACTAACTAAATAAAGCTGTCCCCATCTCCCACCACCCACCCATTCCTGAGGGATGACTGGCTGTTTCATAATCAGGAAATGTGTGAACACTTTGGGGGTGGGGAAGAAACATCTCATGAGCTTGCAAGCCTCTTCCAAAGACTTAAATACACTTCAGATACGAATCTAAAGAGACAGGAGAGCTCCAGACATCTTGAGCTTTACCCTTCACTAGTTTCTGACTCAACTGATTTAGGTGCTCTCTTCAGAAAGAGGAAGAGAATGCACCCATGTGGACAACTTCTGTTCCATTATGTGCCATGTTTCAGCTTGAAAACTATTTATTTTTTTCTGCAGAACATCTCAGTTGGCATTTCCCTGCTTCACAAACCTGACTCAAACAACCCTATAACAAACTACATTTAAGCCAACACAACTGTGTGGGTTTAGAGGCTTTTAAAAATATTATTATTTTTCTTCTGAACAGGCATTTACTTCTTTCATTATTCCATGCTCTCAATATCTTTTTCTACTTCTTTTTACTGAGTCAGACCCTTCTGCCCTTACTCCAGCAAAACTTTCCTCCATTCCCTGGAGCCCTGGAAGAACACTGTTAGAAACTGCTTTCAGAGGTCATTCATTTATATGTCTTTTTGAACAAGCTTGAACTTTTTTGTACTTTTTTTTTGCTCATACCCCTTAAGTACTTACATGCCGGAGAGTTATTACCACAATCTCCACACCAAAAGTACTAACATGTATGGATGCTCGATTCTCCCATTTGTCTCCCAACTTGAGGTCCAAGAAACTCAAAAATTAGCATTCTGCTTGCATCATCAAGGAGCAGAAATACTAAGGGGCTATAGCAGCTGAAAAAAAACTGAGCAAATGCAAGAACGCCGAGCAAGAGATTTTCCACAGAATAACTTGCCCCATAACAAATAGCTGGAAAGGGAGCAAACCGATTGAGGGCCACATGAGATGCATTACCCACCCTTTCTGCCTGACATTTCATGCTTCTAGTGTCTGAGTAAGATGCTCATTAACCCCAGGATGCCGAGTCTGGCAATTTTAGCTGGTGGGTGAATTGTCGTGAAGTTTCCCGTCAGCTGCTATTTGCAGTGATTGCGCTATGAGCTTGACACACGTTGCATTGTTCAGGCTGGTTTTGTTCTTTTATTTTGCTTGGGCTGGCTGCCTCCTGGAACCTCTGCTCTGCCTACTTCCTGAGGATTAAAGCATGTCTTCTGGGCAAGGAGACGCAGGGACCACCTGCAGATTCTGTTTATATATCCAGCCTTGTAGCCTGATTGATCTCACAATAGGACTGCATAATGTAAACACTTCATTATTCCACCAAAGGATATGTGCTCTACCACCTATGGTCCCTCCAACCAAGAGTCAGTTTTAGATGGTTAAAATTTGTTAAGCCACACCAAAAGAAGCTAAACAAAGGAAAATCCATCCTAGCAACATGTTTAAGTTTTTAAGTTAGACTAATTAAATGCAATTAAGTTGGAAACTTTAGCCTACTGCTTTACTCCAGGACTTTGCCACTAAGGCCCAGCAGTGCTCAGGTCTGATGCACTATTTAAGTGTGTCTAAAAACAACCAAAACTCAGGTTATCAACAGGATTTTTTCCCACTCTAGGCATACGACACCACAGTTCTGCCTAGGGAGCTTCTCTCTTGCCATGGGGGTCTGGTGGGAGGCACAGATCCACCTACAGAGAAATGGGAACCTGAGGAGTCACCTGTCCTTGGCTGTTTTCAGCATGGCACCTACTCACTGTGCTGCCTCCATTTCCTGACACTGCAGAGGGGCAAGGAGAGAAGGCAGGGACAATGCTTTTCTGTTCATCCCAAAACACAGAAATTAATAGCATCAATGCTCCTAAGCATTTCCTACAGGAATTTTGTACCAATATTTCCTTTTGCTAGGTGAGAAACTGAGAAAAAGAGGCCAATGTCCACCAGCAGATTATGGGAGGGCAGTCATGATCTGTACCTGATCTAGCATGGAGCAGGCCTTGCTACTTCCTACACTGAAATGTACACCCCTTTTCCCCCTTTGCTCAGGAACAAACACCTCTGCCTACTTAGAGCCAAAGGACAAGTCAAGGGCAGGGGCATGGCCATAACATTGCATCTCCTGAGACTCAGGGTTCAGCTCTTATGAGCATTTCAACATCGTTCTTGTGGTTTACTTCCCTTTGGGAATTGTTTGTTGGTTGTCTTGTTTATTTAACAGCGTTAATTAAAAACTAAAGGCACACCCAACTAAAGCAAGGCGCAGTAATCTGAGGAACTGCCCAAGTTCCTCAAGAGGGAGGAGAAGGTTTGCCCTGAATTTATCTAGGCAGATAGAAATAATAAAAGAAAAGAGAAATACTGAGTATGTCAAGGTCTGTAATGCACTCTGCGCGTGTCTCAGACTGCTCCTGAAAGCATAAACCAAACTGAGACAATTTAATTCATCTTTAAATAAAGCCTTTTGATTAGCAAGCAAGGCATGAACACACACAGATTGTCAGGGTATCTGCTGAATGGGGCATTCACAGCTTCAGCACACAAAACAACCAGAAGGTCTTGACTGAATAACAGACACAAGCAAGGCATTAAGGTCATTTAAAACACATCCACACTTACTTGCTTTACAGAACAAGAGCTTAATTGTTCAGCAAGTTATAATAGTTTGGTGTTTACACCAAGCACCTTATCAACTGAAATACTTTTTATTATTACTCTTCTTCTTTCAGTCACACTGTAGACTTTCAACAAGACCCTCTGTGAAACTTCAGAGAGCTTGAGACTGGTGGAAAAATTGGTGCCATTACCTTGTTGGCTAATGTTGACCCCCTATTTTATGATGGGCACTGAAATTCACATCGAGATCAGCAAGCAGGAACAGTTTGAACTCTGACAGTTCTCTGAATCCCTGAAATAATCCTAAAAGTATTCCAGTCCTAAAAGTAGCTTCTGGTCATTCCAATATAGATTTCTAAGAAGAAAATTAAAAAGAAACTTCAGAATCGGAGTGCAGAGAAGCACAGAACCTTTATAAAAGAACCTATATATGAGAAGAAAAAGAATTATTTACATTTGACAGGCAACAGATATAGCCAAGACTTTAAAACTAGCATTGGTCTAGGAAGGATTACTCCTTACAGGCTTCGATAGATAAAGCAGCTTTAAAAAATGCTCTGGGCTAGATTTTTCTCTGAATTTCTCTTAGCAGACTTCATCCTTAGAAGTTTCTTTTCATATTCAAAACTATACAGTTTATCCTATCTTTACCAGCAACTTACTGGAGGAGCAGCTTCTTACTCTGGAAATTGTTCCATGATTTTATTTGAGAAATTCTTTATACAATGAAAAACAAAGGAAATTGGAGCCGACTCTAAATCCTAACATACATTATGCTGCCTCTCCAGCCTTTAAATCAATGGAAGATAAAAAACTACTTGAATCAAGAGTCGGATTAATCCCCTATTTTTAAAAAACTCACCAAAAGGGGAAAACCCAATTTATTCCCAGCTGACAAGCCTTCATACCTGGCCAGCTCCTGGGTCCTGCCATTGCACACAACTACTCATGCACTCAGCTGCTACTCACCTCTCTTGGTGCAGGAGCAAGCCATTTTCCCCTGAACCTGCCAGCACTGTTCAAGCACAGAGCCAAGACAGCAGCTCTCCTTGAAAACTTCACTATCACCATCCTCGCACAACAGAACACACCTGATGTTTGAAAAGGTGTCCATGCTGACCCCAAAGAGGAGAGCTGCTGCACAGAGGCCTCGGAGCATCCTGCAGGAGAAGCAAGCTCTCCCCTCCCACCCCAGCAGGACTCAGCAGATGAGCATCATCGAGTCATTTGAGCTCCTCAAGCCCTGAGCTCTTGATCTGCCAGCAGATGGGTAAAGGCCTCAGCACCTCAGAGAAGACTGACAACACCAGGCTTTACAGTCCTCCTAATACAACCCAAAATCTCCTGCAAAACAGAAATTCCTCTTAGCGAATAGGTCTGTAGAGCTTATTAGAGATTTATTTTTTTTAAGAGTTGCATAGCTATAATTCACTTCACTCTGACTAATGTGTCCAGACTTGTTCCTCATGGTCTTTTCTTATGCCCAATAGCTTTTCTTTTAACCTGTTTTCCCTTTAAAAATTTTCCCACTGTTTTAGGACCTGTCTTGCACTCCCTAAGTAGATAAATTTTGATTTACATTCTCTCCTAAGTTTGCAGTGGCAGAGAGTAAAAAAAAATATTTTCTCCATCAGGCAAAGAAATCCTTGCTTATCTCTTTTCTCCCTTTTCCCCCAACAGGGAATGCTGGCAGAGCTGGTCAGCAGAGCTGCTGTTCTCAGCCCATGTGCAACACACAGCAGAAAGAGCAGTGCTGCCAGATTGGCAGCCTCTGCTGGAACAGCATCCGTCTTACAACAGGCATCTGGAGAAATGGCTGGAAATCCAAATCTGTGGAACATCAGCTTTATTAGAGATGAAGCTAAGCTACAGGTTTGGAACCTGAATCTGAATTTGTTTCCAAACTGAAGAACCGGGGACTTGCTTCAATGCTTTATAGAAACAAAGAGCCATGAGGTTTTGATCTGAACCAGAAAAGTCAGGCCTGTTCAGAGCCTGGGACCTGTGCCTAATCACAGCTGGTTATAGAGTGATTACTCAGCACTGCTTGTCCACTTCATTCACATCTGTGCTGTTATGCACACTTGGCATTTTTTAACAGTTATGTCTGTGATCAGGTAAATCTTTTATTTTTTAATGTTGGATAGACAGTTGGGGGGATCGCCTGAAACATTTCAGTTTCTAATTTCTGACATCTACAGAGAGCCACAAGATGTAGGTGTTTTGGGCAAAAGCAGAGATCTTAAGTTACTTGAAGTAAGCAGGTACTGGTATGTACTATGCAGAGTTTTCCTTTGTTGGTGCTACCGCTTTATAGTGTTCAAAAATAACCCAAACAGGTTAGGTAGTAACCAAGATATTATCTGAGTAAATTTTACCCCAGGGAATTCATTCAGAGTCAAAAATGTTTTAGTCTGTCTGCACGAATGTGGCTCCAAGGAAGATTTTACAAGCAAACAAGTTGAACGGCACAAAAAAGCAGGCAAATATAGAAAGGGGGGAAACTAGTAGAAAGAATTGCAACACGTTTTAGTAGCTATGTTTTTTAATACCTTAGACTGATATTTGTCTGTCTTTGCAAAAAGTAAAAATTCATCTGGGCTTTTGTAAAAATGACAGCTTGCTTGTTTTGGTTTTGTAAGAGGCACAGGCAGGTCCAAACAAAAATCCCAGAACCAAACACCACTTGTGGTAGGAAGAATCAAACTCCCAGAATATAAGCACTCCTTTAATTTGAGTACTTTACAATCCAAATCCTCTTGTGTCTCAGGATTACACTGCTGGGCATTGTCTGACCAAAAGCCAATTTAATTTTCTAGGGCACGGATGATATTTCAGTGCTTTTGAGTTGATCTAGAGAATTTTACATCACTTACTTCTTCCACTGCCAGTTTAATAAAGAAAATAACTTAAGCCAGAGGTGTCTATGTCCCTTGGTAACCTTGATCTGCATATACAGCTTCTTGTGCTCACAGCAGCCTGGATTAAATTAGGAGAGACAGAGGTAGCTCACTTTCTTCCTGCATTCTGACCTATACCCTTTTTCTATCTGCAGATTCCACCTTCTTTCCCATGCCATATGCAAGACCAAACCTCAGGAGACACACACACACACACACACACACACACACACACACACACACACACACTTATCAGTACTCATGTATTTTAGTGTTTGAAATCCAAAGAGAATTACCCAGGCATGTCTTTTTAAAGTAGCAGAATTAAGCAAGAAACCCACCCGTGAACCCAGATCCAATGTCACACCAGAAGACAGGCCATCTAATATGTGCATTGTAGCTGCTATTTTCCAAAAAGAACAAAATACAAATTAAAAAATATGGAAAACATTTTGGCAAGACACCCCTCATATTTTCTCTTCACATGCATGCTGATGCTAATATTCTTTTCTTCACCTGTAAATTTGCACAGATGCTCATAAAGATGCAGACAAATAAGTGTGTGTGTCTTTCTTTATATGCAATTTATAATTACTATCTTGGATTACATATACATTTTAAATGCCTTCAACATACATGTAACACAATTTTATGTATTTTTCCACAAAAGAATATATGCTTTACTATGCTTAGGCACATCTAAATGTGTCATGCTAAAAATATTTTGCCTACTGTATCTTGTAAGTCACAGAATGTATCAAATCAAAGGGGAAAATTACAGAAAAATAGAGTTTTAGCATAAATCCTCCAAAAGTTTTCTAGGCAACCAGGGCAGATGAACAAAGCCATGGGATTTAAATTACCAGCTATACTGCTCTGGCTGCATTGCTTTCACTGCAAGTTGATGTTAGGCCAAAAACTTCCAGTCTGTCCATTAAGTTTAGAATTATACATAGGGTACACCAGCTCTTACAAGAAACTTCTGGACTGAGTATGCCACCAATTCTAGAGAGACAGTAAGAAAAATCCAGAATATAGTACTATCAGAATTATTTGTGACTAGCCATTACTTTAAAATATTTGTCCTGGTAAGTATTGGCCAGCACAATAAGGCAACCTGTTAGAAATTTTAACTGCATTTCTGCAAATTAGTGATTTCAGCAGGCCTGCACCAAAGCTGGACTGTATTAACATACTTGTGAAGCAAGCCCAAGATGAGTTTAGTGAGAGAGTAAGAAGAGGCAATGAAGTCAGGGCTGCAGTAGGGGGTCCCAGAGGGTCATAGATGGGTGGTGTGAGCCCAAATGAAGCTCAGGAGGAGGTGGAGAGGGAAGCAGCATGAGACATCAGCAGCCCAGAGCTCCCTCCCTGACCCTGCATTGGTCACCATCAGTCCTAGCCTGTGAGCAGGACCCTGCAACTGGGACATTGGCACTATTCTAGGACACCAGCCCAGGCTGTTTGGGAAGTGCTGTAAACATCCCCATTGTATAGATGAGGAAATAAAGTCTGCAAGAACAGAATGCTTTACCATGAGGACATGATAAAGATTAAATTAAAAAGGCCACCTCTTTACCTTAGGTCAAGATTTTCAAGCACTGAGAAGATCACTGGGTGACTGCTATTGGCAGGAAAGGAATGGACCTTTTTGATAGATGCACTTGCATATTCTGCATTCACTTCAATTCCTAGCTTTCTTTCAAAAGAGGAATCTCCCCTCAGGGGTTGGTTTTGTATCTCTTCAGAACATGAAAAATAATGAACTTACGAGCAGAGATAAGGAGGACCAAAAAGAAGAAAACAAACCAGCTCTCTTGAACTACACAAATTAATTTCTTAATTGCCTAAAATGTGCTTGCCTTCTTAATCTTAAACTTCATCCATCAGTCATTCCTGTCCCTGAGGAATAATTAGGCTGGAAATTTCTGTATATCAAGGAGACCATGTTTTTGTTGCTTTAATTTTTCATGTTACCTAAAAATGGTGAATTTGTGGTTGTTTATCTGAACAGAAATAGAATAACAAGATCAGAGCAATGGATGCAGAAAGCAATGTGTATGGACCACAGTCTATGTATTCATCAGAGCATTCATTCAGCCCTTTTTCAGAGGAAAGCATCCTGAGACAAACACATTTACCTGGATATGAGTCGTAGACCCATTCCCCAGCAGAAGTGAAGCTACTCTAGATCTTCACCCAGGGAAACAACATACACTTACAGAAAACAGGGCTCTAATTTCTGTTCCCATCCATCATGCTACCTGCAAGAGAAACAATGCTGAAATAGAACCATGCTTCCCAGTGTAGGGAGTTCCTTGGTGTGAACTGGAGCTGTGCACTCCCAGGGGATGCGCCTCACTTGAAGATTAGAGCAGGACATTGAAATCTGCTGCAAAGGAAAATGCCATTGCTCTGTCAGAGTGGGAAATTCCTGTGGAGGCTCTACCCTGTAAAGAGAGAAAATGTACAGACATTGTCACTGCCTTGGGCCTTCTCCTTAGAGCTGAAGGACCCAGAAAGCATATCTGCATTCCTACTTTGTTCTCAATACTTCTGTAACAAAGAAACAGTATCACCTAAAAGTGATACTAAACCCGAAAATACTTTGGGTCCCCCAAGCAGCCCTTGGAAGATGCTCAAATAGAGTTACAACAAGTTTAGCTCCTTTCTTCTCACAAAGACTATCTGTCAAAAACCTTTAACTTCTGCCTCTCAATCCAAGCAAGCTTTTAGGGACACTGATAGAAGAGGTCCAGTGGCACAGATCCTTCCAGCATCAGCACTAATCCCCGACAGCAGGCAGAGGCAGCGATGCTCTCAAAATCTCCCTCCCAACTGAGACTCAACAACAACCTTCACAGAGGCAGAGCTTCCACAACTGATTTGAAAAAACATAGGTTTTCTGTCAAGGACAGCTGTCAGGCAGGAGAGTCTGTAGGTGAAATTAGACCTTCTATACTTACAAAGCCTCCTGTGCGAACAGATTCATTCTCCTGGGATAAAGTTAAATAGGTGCTGGCTTCTGTTTATAAATATGTCCAAGGTTGTTTACCTGAACAGTATTCATGTCAACAGAGTTTTATCACCTTTAAATTGTTTTTGTTTCATTTGTCTACTCATGAGCCATTCCAGGGAATGTTTATGGTCCCAGTAGTACTGGGACAAGTTGTATAGCATTGCTGTTTTGCATTTCCTTAATCAGCTTTATCTGCTGCACAGAATCAGGCAGGTCTGCCTGGCTTTGAGCAATGGTAGCAGAAAACTCTTTTCTCCAGTGTCTGACTGAGACAGCTACAAAGCCAGTAAACACCTTATTGTGCAGTTATTTGAAAACATTTCTGGGTTACTTTTTGCAAAAGATGCATCCTGAAAATGTTAGCCTAAATAAATTTACTTATTCCATCTATAGAAGTGATATATTTTTGAGCCAAAAATATTTATTGAAAATAGCATTTTATAGAAAAGACTGGGGAGTTTTTCTCTCTTGTTTCTGGACTAAGCTTAAATGTTGTGTTCCACTACAAAATATCTCTGGGAGCAACAGATACCCTTGTCTTAGTTTGGCCATCTCTGGAAATGAGGAGTTCACACTGTTCTGAAAATTTTTGGCGACCAGATGACCTCAGCTGAAGAGAAATACAACAAAAATATTTCCCAAGTATTTCCTACTTCCCCATCCCAACAGGTCTTTTCTTGGTCTTCTCTGCCCCATCCTGTGTTTCAACTTCATTTGGACATGAGTTGAAGAGGAGACATCCCATTCCATGTGGTCTGCACCAGTAAAGCATTCTTCACCTACATAAAAATAAAAGACTTAGGCCTCTGTTACTGGTCCTACCTGTTTTTTATATTCAAAGGCTGCTTTAATCTTTTTTGCCGTAACACCACCTGAAGTCAGCTGCCTGCTGATCTGAAATCCTTGTCCTCCAGACTCTTTCTCCCACCCCAAGCCCCCATTCATAGTCCATAGGTGCAGCACTTCTCTTTCCCAGGCGCATCCATTTCCACTTGCACTCAAGTGCAAGGCTGTTTCACAAGGGGTCTTGGTGACTCTATACACCTTGCCCTCCTTAAAATAAAGCCACAGTTTCCTATGGTACACAACACTTGCAGACCGCACAACAGCTGTCTCATCTTTTTGGAAATGATTAGTTTATTTTGAACTTAGACTAAAGTATCTAAGCCAGAATAGGTCACTGGAGCAACAGCTATGGTGTCCCAAAGAAATCAAGCTGTAGCCTACAATTGGTCTGATTCAACAGCAAACACTGGAGCTCGTGTGCAGGGAAAAGTGTTTGCTACAAATACAGCCTCTTTTATACATCAGGCATATTTTACTAACACATCATTGTGGAACTTGATAGCCTCACACAGTCATTCCCAGTAAACACTGCTCTTCTCTCACTGGCTTATCTGCACAGCCATCTTTTTTTTTTTTTTGTTTCAAAGTTCCTTTGTGACAGAGAAGGGAGCTTTGGAACACATCACGTCACACTGAAAATAAAATTACCTGCTCCTGAACCAAAATTCTGAAGTTTTCCAGAATTGTTTAAATAAACACTCTTTCATTTTTGAGTAATTTTCCCCCCCTCTTGGAAAAGTCATTGAAAATTATCCCCATTTGGAGGTTACCAGAAGGAAAAAATTCAGTGAGCTTCCTAGTATCCTCTCACTGAAGTATAGGCCAGGCACACTCCAGTTATGGTTAGTGTTTCTTTGTGCCAATTGTTCCACAGAACAGATCTTAGGCAATCCCTTCTGTCCTTACAGAGCATCTACTTACATCCCTAGGCAGAAAAAGATCCGATTAAAAGGGATTAGAAACATGGAGACAACTTTTAAGGATCTCACAATATTTTTTTTCATAACAATCTAACTCCATTAAGAAAAAAAAAATCCATTTGTAAGTGGTTTTGTCAATGGTGGGAGTTGGCAAGGAAGACAAGCAGCTCAGCTTTAGCCAGGTTACACAATAACTTGCTACTATTTGTGGCTGGCTCCCAAAAGGCCAAAGAAATTAACTCGTGGTTAGTTAAATAATAGTTTTATTAAAACAATGATCAGATCAAATAACTGGCATGTATGTGCAGGAAGTCTTTCAAAATACTCAGGTCCTGAAAAAGAGTCAGATCAAGAAAATATCTTTTAAATATCTGATCCCTGAAGTAACTGAGACCTGTAAAAACTGGATGCCTTAAAAAGAAAAAAAGTTTTTTTAAACCTTAATCCCAACATTCTCTCCAAAGAATAACACAGTTCTCTACTTTCAGTATTTTCTCTTCATGCAGATGTTTTCATTCCCTAGTTACAGCAGAGAAGTTTTTTTGTTTTGTGACCACAGCTCTCTTTGAACATTTTATTTTTAAAAAGAGAAATAAATGAAAAATATCTAAAGTGGTGCTATTTCACATCCCCCAGTTGATTTGTCCACTGAAAGGAACAAGTAACTGGAAAAGAGGCATGCTGACTGGAGGACAAGCCCTCCAGATTCCCCACAAGCTGCAGAGAACTGCAGCTGCAGATGAGCAGGTGAGCACCACAGCTCCTGAGGGTACCCAGACCCTTTTTTGTGGGGGTTCAGGAGCCACCTTTGCACACCCACATCTATTCAAGCGAGAAGAGCAAGCTCAATTCCCAGATACTGTTCTGCATCTGGGTGATGAGACAGGACAGAGAGCACCACGGCTCCCTCATCCCATGCCTGCTGCAAGAAGCCCTGCCCTGGGCTCGGTGGCTGCAGAGTCAAGTCTACAGTGAATTTGCTGTGAGCAAAGTTACCAGCTCTGGTATGAGAGGATCGCAGCACACGGAGCAGACTGCTCCCAAAAAGGGCCAAATTACCTCACAGGGTTCAAATGGAGTGTGCAAAGGCAGGGTGCCTGCAGGCAGCTTTGGGCCCCATTCTCTGGGCTTCTGATCCATGAGATTACTTGCCCAGTGGAGGCTTTGTGACTTTCAGGGTGTAAGAGAGCACCTTGAGATACTGAGAGTGGTTTATACAATGCACAGCACAAATAGATGCTGTCATCAATGTAATGTGTGTTCAAAGAGAAGAGCAATGTAAAGAGTGTCTGACTTCTGAGCTTTCTTAAGTGTAAACAATGAGCACTCTTGTGGCAGATATCCATCTAAAGGTGAACTGCTGCCCCGAATCTGGGCTTGTATCTATCAGTTTGCATTATATTCAGGTAGCGGTGAGCACTGCCATTTGGGTGGGTATAGAGTACTTGGTGAGCTTTTTGGATGAAGGGCAGGTAAAAACTTGCTACATCTTGTATCCAAGATTCGAGTATTTACCTGTTGGAGCCCTGCATATTAAGGCCCACGCGTTTACACTGCAACTCAGCATGGAATTTTAATGAATTCACGGACTCTGAAGGCCCCCACCCACCTCTTCTTAAACAACTGAAATCCTCTGCATTCCTCTCAGCTGTTGCTGCTCGGCAGCTGATCAGACTGGGAGCAAACAGGCCTGAACACCGAGGAAGTGACAGACATTTTCAGATGCCAACCAGCCATCTCCCAATGCAGAAAATGTCCCTCCTCTCCCAAAGCACAAGGAGACCAGAAATTAACTCCGAATTCTCCCCTTCCATCATAGGCCTTTTATGGCAGTAAGTTATACAGCGCCACAAGCCAGGCTTGATTCCTTTCATCTTCCTGTTAAAGAACCACTCTTGCTCAAACACAGAATGCTTGCGGTGAAAATAATCAATCGCTCATCTGAACGAAAAATAAAAACCAGCAGTGAGGTAGATCTTTGCAGAGCCTTGCCCAGATTTACCATGCTGAACATCATCCATGTCCAAGGGAAGAGGGGTGCAAACAGAAACCACTTCCCAGCATGTGGCAGAGTCTGATTTTGCAACTGATCTCATAGATCTCCAAGTATAAAGCAGTGTTTTAGCTTATGAAGAGGGACTATGCTGCCAGCAGTTAGAGAGATAGAGGTAGAAAGAATTTTGATTCCAGTATTTCAAAATGTGACGAAACACCAAAAAGATAAACTGTAGATATTATCAGTCTCTCATATCTTGACAGCTATACCACTGGAAAAGAAAAATAAGATGTCCTATGAAGGAGAGAGGACAGAGGAGAGCAGAGGAATGGCTACAGTACTAAAAGCTTTATCTACCTCTAGCTGGAGCCCAAAGAATTCCTCTCCATTGTCAACAATGGCACATCTTTTCATGCCAAGCCATCCTGAGTGAATTGGTCTGACAAATCCCATAACAGGTTCTATTAGGATAAGATCTGACATTTCAAAGCAGGCTTCTTAAAAATACAGCCTGCCAATGACAGTCTATACCAAATTTTGGATTAAGAAACATTGGACAGGTCTGTGCTCTTCTAAATCCCAGGATCAGCAACAAAGAAGAAGGAACAGGGTGAGTAATGCATGCAAATGTCTGCATTCATATTTGAACACAAATCAGAAATGCCTGTCATTAAAGAAGTCCCTCAGCTTGTATCCCACCCTAGGATTCAGACTGCATAACATAGTATAACATAGCATAGCAACATTTATACCTGTCCAAATTGAAAATAACCTGCTTGCCATACTCCAGGACCTGTATGGCTGTTTCACTGACACTCACAGAGCGCTGGAGGCACTCAGTCATAGCAGTGTTTTCTTCCTCTTCAGCTACTCCAGACTTGTGAACCCCACAGTTGCAGACAAAAGTCTTTTATCAAGGGCCTTGCATTTACTTTTACTTGTTATAGCTATTATATCTCAAATATATTTCTCTCTGTGTCTTTCATTTTATACCTTTTGCTCTCCAGTGATTTAGTCCTTCTACCATTACCTCCCAACTCTGTTGCAGCTAGTTTCACTAGCACACTTCCATTTTCTAGGCAACAATCTCTAGTAAAATTAGCACAGAAGACTGGTCCCAAAATCAATCATTAGGATGAGCTTTCAATAACAACTTCCCTCCAGTCAGAAAGGTCCCTTTTCACTGAGATCTGCCCTTTGGTTTACTTATTAGTCACAATTTTTCTGGCATTACTCAGCATGTCTCCCAGTTTCACATGCTACATCCCACTAGGAGCTAAGCAAGGAGGACTGCATTTCCATGACTAGAAACACCAGTGCTTTTTTCAGTGACTAGGTTTACCTAGATCATGCTTGATCTGGCCTCCTTCATTTTCTTTCCTTTTTCTGCTACTTTATGTCCTATTCTTACTTTTATAGGAGTAGAACAGTTGCTGTGAATAACCTGCACTCCAATAGGGCTGTCCTTGCCTGTTTGTCAAAAACAGACTCACATTCTACAGCTGAACAGGGTTTTTTTTCCTCTGTTAAGTCTTACTGAAAACAGTGTTCTTTAGCCTGCAATTATATGGGTCAGTTCCTTCCAGATACCAAGATGACAATGATCCAGCTATTCTCCAATATTTGAATCAAGCTGTTCCTCCCATTTTGGCAGAAGCCATTTCAATTTCTAGGTTTTCATAGCCACTAAAAACCTGCTATGCGTGAATATTCAGACTCAGCATCCTGACTGAAACAGAAACCAAGTATCTGACAAATTGTTGAGCCATGACAAACTGCTTTTTTTTTTCCTTTTTATTTATACGGCTGAAGGACCTTTTGTTATTTGTTTTAATTTCTTTTGCAGAGACAAACTCAGCTCATCTCATGTCAAGTCTCCTTTTACCCATATATTTCCTGACCTCTTACATGCAGCTTTCTTTGCTGACCTGTTCTTTTTTCTACTCTTTATTCAGCTATGTCTGATAACTTTTCTTACATGTTTTTTGCTTCACAAGATATGGCATCCATATGGAGCTGAAAAGTTAAGCTATAGATCTGCACTTGTTCACTCCTCATTTTAATTGAAATTGAAATCCCTCAAAGCAAGGATATTTTCTACTTCATTCTACAACTTAGTGTTAGATCTAATATTGCTTCTTGTTGTTTCAGTGACTGGTAAGGAATTGTGCTAGTCATTGCTTTCAGAAATGTCTGAATTTAGCTATTTGTTCCCCTGTATAATCCAGGAAGTCAAAGCCTCCCATAATGATAGACTTCTAACAAGCAAGATTGGTATCTACCAAATCCAGTTCTTGAGGTCATTGGCAGATATACCACACTTCCTCAGCAATCAGACTTCCCCAGAATATCTTTGGCTCTATTAGGTTGGTTATTTAACTCATTATCTCTTCTTATTTACCTCATTAAAGGCTTACAGAAACTGTTTACTTCAGTCTTTCACAAGTTAGGTATGCTCCAGTACCTGCACTCCAGATATTCCTTCCCTTCTTCTCCTTCAGTAACTCTTCCCAGACATACAAACATACACATAGCCCCCTGCCCAACCTCCTTTGTCATGTCCTTACTCGCTTGAACTCCTCCCACTACTTCCAGGTAAAACTGCAGTCCAGTGATTTACTCTCACAGCACATATGCTCAGTGACACATCATACCCAAAAATTTATGCAAAACACCTCCTCAACCAGCAACCATCTTAGCTATCTCCATAATTGTTTTGCCATCTCTGTTGCACCTCAGTAGTTATCCTCACTTATCATTCCTTGACAGAGTTCTTAATAAAAATACTTTTACAAACAAATCTTTCTCCTCCCCACCACCCCCCAGGAGGCATCTGAACTTTAATTCTGGAACTGCAGAATCTCTTTCTACCCTCCTTTGACTATTCAAGCTAATTTCCTTTCTAGTAAATCCTTAGCCCTTCATTTAAGTGTGATGTCCACAGATTGATTCTGCCACAGCAAACTGCAATGAATTTTGGACAGATTTTATTTCTATTTTATCTACTTTTTTACAATATATGTACTAGCTATTCATATTTTGATCTCTGTTTTGGTGCTTTATTGTCTTCCTCAGCATCCCCAGGTATTAGCAAAATGAAATACAAACTGCCCAGAAAGAGAAGTCTTTTGTGTTATGACCTAATAGATACAGTCCACGCTGATTGGGATATCTTCCCAGAGGGATTTTTTTTTTTTACACAGTACCCTTAAGATACTCTCTTCCTTATTCTTACTTTAAATCAAATATAAAAGTATTCAAACTCTATCAGCTTTCTTCCTTTAACACAAGTAAAAATAACTGCATTTGGCAAACAGGTTGTCTACTCTCATTCTCTCTGCTGGAATTTCACCTTATGGGAGCTCATGCAAGCCATTTTTTATTTGCTTTAGTTAACGTAAATTCAAATAAACTCAACATTCAAAGCCAAACTTTCAAAAGGTGTCATATATTTTGCCTGCTTTGAACTCAAGGATTTTGCAGGCTTTCCCTGTAGATCTGCCAAGGTTAGCAGAGTTCAGAGAACCTAGCCCAAATTGCAAGGCTGCAATAAAACCTGACATGGAGATTCATCTAGTTTGAATGTTCATGACAGTTGCTTCATACAATTACCTCCTTGGTCCTTCTGACACCCTGAAGAAAAGCAACAGAAATGAATTTTCTAATAATGTAATCTGCAGAGAATTGTGTTGAGACTTTTAAGGAGCTGCATGTTACAGGCCTGTTGCTGCCATAGCCATCCCTATTTCTTTTTTACAAGGAACTGCTGCTGTTAGAAATAAGCCACAAGTCAGATTCTGAATTTCAGCTCTTCGAATTCCCTGTGTGAGTCAGTTTCATACCTGCTCTAACAACACTGTTTTCCACAGGTCTGACCACTCCCTCTACTTCCAAAGCTGTATTGGAACATGGGATCTTGCTCGTGTGGCTGGCCTCATGGCATGGTGACATCATCCAACAGATCTGTCACCTCATAAAATCAAACTATGAGCAAATTTTTTTTCCCAAACAAGTCTAAATTAATTACACTATTCCTGAACTGCCTGCAGGTTGGTGGTCAAGAAGTGACACATGCTATACACATACACAAAAAAAAAAGAGATTCCCTCAAAGCTCTGAAAAGAGAGTGAAAGATGGAGTTCATTTATAGGCTATGTCCTACAGCTGGCTGAAGGCAAAAAGGAGCACAAACCATAACCAGAAGGGTTGCTAAAGATGCACGCATGCATACAACTGGAATTTCTTCCTTGTCTTGTGTTCTGTACTGGCCATCTTTGCTTACATATTGACCTGGTCTACAGGTACACCTGCACTGGCTATATTATGTACTTCCATTAATAACAAATTATAAAAGGGCTGAATGAAGTATAAAATTAATTCATCAAGTACTACAAAATGATATTACCCCTGGAAATATATATATATATATATATATATATATATATATTAAAAAAGAAACTGGAAGCAGAAATGGCCATAACATCTGATTGCCTAGATGATTCCACAGTACAGATATAGGCATTTCAGATGTGCTCAGTTTCAGGCATTAAGTCAGAATCACAGAGATTACCTCTTTACCTTGTGTCTATTTCCACAAAGTAGACAGTACAGGTTGATTCTATAAAGTAACATCCTAGCCCCTCAGTGTGCCCATTGTATCCTCAGTAAAACCTAAGAGAGCCTCAAAAATCCCTATGCTACTGCTGAGATCTCTGTTTCCAGGTGGCTTCTCTGCCACACAGCAGGTTTGCTTTGCCCTCTGCACCATTTAACAGGAACTAAACAATGTAAAGAGGACAGGAAACCACCAAGATATTTGGTTGATCAAATGACACTGCCAGCAACAGATTTGCTTATCTCTTTAAAATTGAGGTGGGTGAGCAGAAAAAGAAAAGAAGAAATAAAGAGTCCTGTTGGAATGTTGGAGCACAGTTTTAGCCCATTAGCTGCCGTGTGTTGAAAGGAGTTGAGGCCCTTAGCTAGGTTCATAGGTATGGATAAATGTGAATTGAGAAAGTATGTAGAAATCTTCTGTTGAAGGCACACTGACTTTGCCAATCCACTGACCTCCCGAGCCTTTCTGTAAGACATACTCGCTCACTCTCGCTTCTCCCTGCAGATTAGCTCTGTCTGCTCCCAGGCGCCTACTCTCTCTTTCCCTAATGTGATTAAATAAGCTCCCTGTCTCTCCAGGCTTGTGCAATCGCCTCTCGCTTAGTCACCTAAGCGCTCTACAACACCCCAAAGGAGTGGAGTCAGCTGAAACAGGAGCGTTCCCAGCTCTGACATGTAAAGTACTTGCACTCGCTGCTAAATAAACTTGGAAAAATGTTCACAATGCAGCTGTGTGCACAAGATGCTGCAACCTCAGGGCAAGAATAATTATACACAAACAAGATACTTAGGATTTATGTTCCCCTCAAATAAAAATGTGAGCTGCTCATGCCAATCTCAGCACTTCATGGTATGCCTGCAATCTGAGGCAGAGGAACAGATTCTCTGTTAAGGATAAGAGATTAGATACCATCGTTGCTTTATTTTCCAATAAACTTTAGAGGCATTCTAAGCATTGTGGGTACACATTGATATGCTTTTTATCATACAAGGATGAAGATTCATGGGAGGTCTTTTAAAGGCCCTGTTGTGTTAATGGTATTTATTCAGACAATTTT
This sequence comes from Cinclus cinclus, assembly GCF_963662255.1. Lineage (NCBI taxonomy): Eukaryota > Metazoa > Chordata > Aves > Passeriformes > Cinclidae > Cinclus > Cinclus cinclus. The sequence continues at coordinate 69,197,669 of NC_085046.1, forward strand.
CTATTGGCATATGTTGATGATTCCTTTTCAGAAGTTACAGGGTTAAAGCTGAAGCCTATGGGAATACCAGATCAAAACAAAACTGAGGAAGTTTCAGAAAAAGAAACAAGTACTCCTAGACCATTCCAAGCAAAGGTTTATCTAACTTGGTCCTTAAATTCTCTCATGAGGGAGAGTGCCAACTGCTTGTGCAAGCAGCCTGTTGCAATGCTTATGCATCTCTCAGTAGATGACTACTTCTCCTAATAGCCAATGTCAATTAAATCTGCTGCTAACAAAGTCAATCTCTCCTCTTCTCAGTGAACACAGCTAAAGATTGATTACTGTCTTCTTCATAATGACTTTTTAATCATGGTCATATTTATCTTCTCTTCCTGAGGGAAAGAAACCCCTAAAGCCAATTCTGTGATCTTTTTTAAAAAAAAAAAAAAACTCTCAACACACTCCTTGTCTTTGGATCTGTAAGTGTTTGAATGTGCTGCATCCATGGGCAATGCCAATAAAATCAAAGAAAGCTCTGCAAAGAAGACTTGTCTGCAATGGGCCTGATATCTCTCAAGAGTCATTCCCTTGAACCAGACTCAGCAGTGAACATATGCAGTGATATTTCATTATACTCCCATGCTCTAACAAACCCCACTCTAAAAATCAAGGAAGACTCCCTTGAAGTTGCTTTCATACCTACTTAGTTCTGAAGTAGAACCTGAAATGGTATGACTTACAGAGTTGAAAGGAGACTTTGCAAGCTTTGCTAAAGTTGCTGCAGACAAGGAAAACTCAACAAACAACTTCAGGAGTACTTTAGTAAGCAATTGCTCGCTGGTTGGAATGCAAGTTACACCACGTTAGACCCACTTCATATTTTGCCCCAAGGAACCAGCAAGCTGGGTGGGAGACCGACGGGCATTCCCACCAGCCTGTCAGGCTGGACAAGCTGCAAGAACAAGCAGACAGTCTGATATTTTTGCCTTCCCTTTCTTGACCTCAACTATAGAGAAGAAAAAGTTAATGCAGGTTTCAACCTTTGTACCTAGGTCAAGTTCTGTTAAAATTGCAAGGGAAAAGGTTCAGGAGTTCACAATTTTCTTAGCCAAATAATGAGTACAGAATTTACATTCCTCTGCTTAGAAGACTTACACAAGGCAATGCAAGTGGTATGTGAGCAGTAACTGGCTCTTCACAGGAATCTTCTGGAATCAAAGGAGAGAAAAATGTCACTAACAACTCTACCTCATTTTTAATATTCTGTCTGCAGGTGGCCACTATTTCCATGATCCAGTCCTGCTCCTTGTCATACTCAGCTACATAAAAAAAAGGATAAAATAAGTATATTAAAATATATAAGTAAGAAGAATAAGTAATAAGATAGAAAAATAAGTATATTAAAGTATATTAACCAAGCATGGAAAAAAGATGCTAGCCCCAAAACCCGTGTCATGGAGGAAAATGTTAATTTTTGTTGCTGGCAATTTTATTTGGGTTGGCAGAACATGCCATTTCGACTGTGAAGCGGAGCACATGTACTGAGCTCTGTGAGCTCATCATGGTATCCTTGCTGGTGCCAACTAGTAGCAATTCAGAGCTCAACTAGTTATTGAAAACTATTCCATTACAGTTGTCAGGTACCAGTCAATTTAAACCCTACTGAGAACTGGTCAGAAATTGAGTGACTTTAGAAACTAATACATTTTTGCTAGTTTCTGAGGCTCAAATGGGTACATGGAAAAGATACTGTCTTCCAGTAGCCCATTTTGTAATTGATTAGAAATTAAATCCTTTGTGCTTAAATCAGGGTGGGGAAAATAGTTTGAGACTGCAGTTTGATCTGAGTGTTGCTTTTACTTGTGGTTTGGCAAAAGACTCTGAAATGCTGCTAAATCAAAAAGGCAAAGAAAACCTGCAATTGCCATGTCTCTGCTTATAAAAAAAAACATTTTAAAATAACCACATGCATCATTCACTACACAGATGCCACATTCTTCCCTACCCTTATTTAATAGCTGGCTGTCAATCTACGTTGAAGAGCAGTTACCTGACATTACCATAATAATGCTTCAAAGCTTCATATTAAAGATGGGTATCTTCCTAGGCAAGCCCATAGGGGTAAAGAAAAAAAAAAAAAAAAGCCTTTTCTCTCTAGAGTTGCAAAAATGCAGTTCTCTAGGAGATGACAGAGTGCAACCAGGCAGGAACAACAATCACAGATACTCCTGACTTCTCTTTACTGTAATTAAGCTGAGAGAGATCAACAAATCTATATCTGCATAAGACAGGTTTCTCATCTGTATTTCTATTAACTGTGGTAGAGAGAAAACTAAATGCGAACAGAGACCTCTGGCCATTAGCATAACATAAATATTTCTTCCATCTTCCAGGATAAGCATTATGCTTCTCAGGACAGCTCATGTACAAACCACTTTGATGTCTAGTCATTCTCAAAATGCGCTCCTTTCACATGCTCCTGCTGTGAGCAAACACTGCAATGAAAACTTGCCTGTATCACAGGTTTGGGAGATGGTGCCATGTGCACGAACCAAAAAACATCAAAATCTTTTAAGCTGAGTTAATTTGATATTGGGTACGGGGAACTGGAGCTCACGTTTAAACTCACTGTTTTCTGAGCAGGACTAGAGGGAGGTGGCAGGAGCCAAAGACGGCTAAACATCTGAGACACAGCAGACTCCTTTAAGAGGAATGGTGAGAAATCAAAGCATGGAAATCCTGTGAAAAAAGGGCCCAGATACTTAGGTGAAAGAAAAGTACAGTTAAGCAAGGGCTTACCAATATATAGAACCTTTCCTTCCCTCTGCACCAGACTAGGGAAGCTCAGGACCTGACAGTGGTTAGAAAGCAGAAAGCAACAGCTGATTCACAGGAGAATTTCCAACACCAAACACAGAGCAAGCACTGTGCATATCTTCTCTTCTTCCAGCATGTATTGAGACTCCAGTGGAAGAGTCCCAGAACACAAACTTTCCTTAGAAGCTACTGTCAAGAAATCCATTGACACCAGCCCCCATGCTCTGCAGATCTCTCATGCAGCCTCCTGTTGACTAGGCCTTCCACATCCCAGCTTTCCACTTACCAGAAGGTAAATGTTGCAGGAATGCAGCTGTGCCAGTCTTCCATGTTGTGAGAGAAGAATGCACAGACCTCTGACACATGAGATTACACAAAGGGAAGCCATTAGGAAATGCTACAAAACCCCAGGTGTCCATAAGAGAAAAAGGAAGGCTAAAGACAAATTTCCCTCATCAACTCTCTCCCTCCCTCCCAAGAAAGAGAGAAACCCTGCTACTTGTTCATCGTGAGACAAATATGCTCCTGTCAACCATCTTCCAGTAGCTCTCTGAGCTGGGATTTGTCACCCTAGTGAATTCGGTTCAACTTTTCTTTCTCTGAACACAGACATAATATTACCCAAGGATGGACAGAAGTGATATTTCTCAGCACCTCCCTCCTTTACACAGCTGATAAAACCACCTACATGAGAGCCATGGCACCTACTCAGTACTCGGAGGCACAGTATCCATTCAAGGCAGGGAAGCTCCTTATTCAAGCACAGAACTGTTGTGGGCAAGGCAGAGTATTTATAAATTTGTAGGCAACAATGTTTACTCTGATACCACTGGATTGCTTCATACCAGCATTTTGACTGAAACAAGATGAGATAATGGGAACCCTGACTGTTGGAAGTCAGCTTGGTTTCAGTTTGAATGTATGTATTTATTTAAGCCTTCACAAGGTTTCCTATTGACTCTGCACATAAAAGAAGATAAGTCAATGAAGAAAGAGAGCCTCAAGAGCTCAGAATGGTATTTGTGAGCTCATGCCATGGCAGGAGAAAAACAAACACCACAACAGTTTTGGATACCATGGGCTTCTTTCACAGCAGTTCACTTTACATCCCTGGCTCTCTCTTACTCTGAAAGAGGGCTTTCCTGAAGTAGAAGAATGGGGAAGAGGGGGCAAAACAGTTTAATAATGCAAAGAAACTCTTTTTCAGTTCTTCACACTGAGTTTTCAATTAGCATACAGAAAAGCTTCTATATTTAGAAAATCTAAAAGTACATAGCTTTTGCTGTGAATCGACACAAGACCCATCACACAAAAGCAACATGTGTTCACATGCATGCATGAACATGTACACAAACACACATATTTGTTCATGTGTGCACACGCCCAGAGGCAGCAACTACCACTCTTTCTAGGGGAGTTTCATCTGTGCTTTTGAGAACATCACTTTTCAGTAAGAACATCTGCTTTTGAATCAGTTTGTAAGTACTGGATCTGAAATAATAACAGGCCTCAGCAGCAAATCTGAATTCTGGTTCAGTCTTCTCCTGGGCCTGACCACAAAAGGAACTGCATCAAGGCATTTATTGGGTCTGTCATAGATCCAGTTGTGTCAACATTAACTCACTGAGCTTGTGGACCAAAACAGTAACACAGCTATGAAGAACTAAGTTCTTCAGTAGCAAAAATTATAAGAGAGTATTTGATGTATTACAACAGTGCTTTTCATTAAATGCTTGCAAAAAGTATAGCAACCATGACAAAATAATTTGTGGTTTATGCAGGTATATAGCTACACAAGACCGCACAACCATTTAAATAGTGCATAATGCTGGCAATGATGGTTACTAACCCTACATTAAGAACTGTGGGCAGACACTTCATTAATGCACACACAGATCTCCAGGATATTGTTCTGTCTCCATGATGCAGAAGTGTAGAATACAGTAGAAAGATTGAGTGGGATGATGAAGTCATCTGGCAAATCTCCACAGGGTGATGCACCTAGGAGCAAATGACATAGCATCTTCACACCACCCACTGGATGCACCACTGGAATGGAATTTAGGTACAGACAGACATTTCAGTGATCCCCATTGCCCAAGTGTGGACAAGCCACAAATCAAACCTAATGTGCTGGATCTGTGAAGGAGGAAAAACTATTGCTATCTTTCTTAACTTTAAATCCTAGCAGAAAAAAATACTGGTAAACCTACTGAAAGATAGAGTCACCCAACATTGCCCATTCTAAGTACTCCCTTTTTGGTTGACTTTATATTGGCTAAACCTAAGGTATCATGTATGGCATTTCTATACCAGGATCTGCTTCCAACTTTTTTTTTTTTCCTTTTGAAATTAAGACGGCAAAACCAAATCATCTCCTAGTCTTGGAAATAGTGATACCCACTTTATGAAAAAATCTGCATAAACTAATGAGACATTGGCTGCTTTAGCTCTTCGCTGCCAATCTACAGATACAAAAACGATATATTCACTAATAACTGAAGAACTCACATTATACCAAGAAAACATGAAGGCAGATACAAGAACTCTTTATTTTAGGGTCATGTAATCTAAACATTGTTCAACAGCTATTACTGGTAAAGTCTAACAAGAAAACACATGTGTCACAGAAACAATCCCAAAAGTTATTAAAGAACACTGAGCTGGAGACTTGAGCTTTAGCAAAAAAGAACTGGTTTCAAGCAGGAAGAAAGAAAAGGTTAATAACACTGTAACCTGCAATGCCCACTCAGAAAGTGCTTTTGTTAAGAGGCAAGTATCAACAAAAGTGAGCAGGAGCTTTGCAGAAAGAGGTGTTTCCTGTCTCCTTTCTAATGCATTTATCAGATTGTGGAGGACATAACTCCCCATCTTTTTAACCAGAAGGTTAATTTATATAGCTGTATTCTGTGGAAAAAATAAAACCTTATGATGCATAGAGGACAAAAGAAGATATTCCGTAACAAGCTAGAACAGAAAAGGAACAAACAGAAGATATATTTATTTTACCAACTACATTTTCCCAACTTTTTTTTTTGTTTCCCTAGGAGAATGCCAGTTTCATGCTTTTCCTGGAATTACTTTTAAAATCAATCCTTTCCTGATTGTTTTCCCTTTGTCTTCTTCCCCAGATCTATCCCCTGTGCCACAAGGAGAGGCAAAGTCCTGCCACGTTTAAGTGGAATGTTGGCGCACATGTGGGTGGGTGCAGAATTAGCCAAAACAAGTCCCTGCATTCCTTTGGATGTCAGCACCTTCTGCTGGCTCTTTCCTAATATCTTATTAATAGGTAAAATCTCTTCTCCAAATCAACCTTCCCCATTAAAAAAAACAGAAATGAAAAACTTCCTTAAAAACAGAAACAGAAAACCTTCCTTAAGCAGGTGTCCAGGCTTATTTATAACAAAGAATTACACTAGTTAGACAATTACAGTTTTTCAGTTGCCTAATTTAAATTCCTTTAGGTACCTAATAAACCATCAAATGAAGAAGAATTACCAGTAAATAGCAATTACCTTGAAAGAACAGCACTTTAAATATTAGAGTGACACTTCATTAGTTATGCTGGCAAACAGGTCAGTTTGAATCAAATGGCTATTTTAAATTAGTGGTCCTATTGCAGACATGGGGTGTAATTTTTATTACCAAATACCCAGCCAAGCTAGTGACCTTAAAAACATTACTCAAGAAATGGTTGAAAGTTAATTAGAATACTGTGCCAGGGAGAAAAAAAAAAATAAATAAAAAAAGAATAGGCTTGAACATCTCTGAATTCTTTCCAGGAAGGTGTTTTTAATAATGGCAGTAATTTACTCCATTTAAAGGTCCATATCCTCCAGTCAAAAGGTAGGCTTTTATGAAAGCAACAAAATATAAGACTAGAAAAATATTTCCATCCTCTTTTTTCCAAGAGCAGCAATTTTTTTTCTCAAGAAACAACATGAAGAGCCTTCAAAGCATTTATGACTTCCCTACTACAACAGTGACTCTAAGTTTCTGCTGGTATTACATTTGCTTCACATGCTGAAATGAAAGTACCAAGAAAACCAAAGACATTGCTTTTTATTTTAAGCACTCTGTGGTGTTAGAACTCATAACAAAATCATATGGCTAGTGTACATATTCTTTGTTGCCATCTCTGTTTTCTATAATGTACACCAGAGCAAAGAGTTGTTATAGTGATAACTAAAACAACTGCTACCTGCAATACCACTGCAAGAGTCTCATCACATAGAGAAATTCCTGTATTTACATCACTCCTGAAAATTATATCTCTAACCTTTCACAGCAGACATAAATAATAAGCTGTCACAATGCAAAAGGAATAGAAGTCCCAGCATGGCTTGTTTCTTTTAGGTTTCTGTACAGATATCTTCATTCATATTCATCTTTTCATTCCTTCTCCTCAGTTGCTTTCATCCCAGTTTGTATCCAAGACTATCATCAGGTCCTATCACAGTCCTATCCACTGTATTCTGTGATGGCAGTAACCTAAGCAACGAGCAGCTGTGGATCCCAATTTCTGCCCAGCTTAAGTAGAGCATTTAAAGTTTTTTTATGCCATAACTGGGCAGAATTTGCCAACAACTTGCCAGACACAAAAGGAAGGACATAATGCTATGAATCATGATGAAGGATCCATGAGAACCACCGTAACTACACTAAAGTTCAACATAGCAGTCAATGTCCATTGAGGTGAAAGTCTTCACAAAGAACTCGAAGGAAGATTCAAAATTAAGTTCAATTTTGGTAGAAAAATATAGGTAATCTTTCTGTCCAAAGATAGAATCCATTAATTTCTAGGAGGTACACCTGCCAGAGATACAGGGAAGATCCAGAGCCTTGTGAAAAATCTTTGAACTCCAAAACTGTTAGAGCTCTGATAATGTATTTGGATATCAAAGGTGGGACTTGGAATGAATTTACTTTCCTGAGAAGGTGAGCCCTGAGATGTGGCCTCTGCTCCTGAGTTTACATTAAAGTACATGAACAGTCCTGGAAATAGGGACCAAAATCCTATATTCCATCCTGTGTGAATTCCTTAACCAGGAGGCTGCACAAACTTCACCACATATCCTTGATATCTCCATTGAATTATTGCCTGACTAGTGGAATAGTTTTTGCAGGAGCAGTGCAGAATGTTCTCACACTTCTCTTGAAGATGGAAGACAACAATAAGAACACCTCAAGCAAAGTAGGAAACTGGACTTGGATCTGACAGATTTTAGATTATGTCTAGCCACTACGGTGTTGTATAAAACATGAGAAAATTTGACTGGAAGAGCTGTATAAGAGAGAGGGATGAGTCTTGTTCAGCAATTTCAGACCAAAACTGTGAATATCCATCAGCAGGAGAGATTTCAGGCCTCCAGACCTATTTCTTCAGCATATCAGGTGGGTGTATGGAGATATGTTTGATCAGAGTATGGTGTCTCATGCACTAGCCCAAGACAACGGCAACGTTTCAGGCATATCTTGTTCTCAGCATTTCTTTTAGCTGGTACCTGACACATCCAGAGCCTGATGTCTGTTTTGGATCTCATCCTGAAGCATGTAACTGTCCTTAATTACTATACAGGGCTATGAAGCACAATAAAACAAAGGTCTGGACTGCACTCAAGGTGATTCTGTTCCTGATCCTGCACTCCACTGAGAGCTTTGCCACAGGTCTGAATGAGCCTGGAACAAAACTCACTCCAGTCTCAATGAAGCTCTTGGTATGCTCCACAGAGGTGAGCACAACCACCAAATAAGGACCTGTGTCTGACTGTGTATGATAATTTTTCCTTGTATTTATGCCCACTGAAAGCTGTCCAGTAGTAGCTGAGATGGCTGAAAAGATAGACCACAGCCAAAGCACCAAATCCTGGAATGTTTTTGAGCATTCAGGTCTCAGCCTTATCCTGGCCCCATCTAGGAACTACAGGAACATCTAACAGCATCACGATCACTTCAAAGAAGAAAAAATTTATTTCACAAGCTGGATGGTCAGAAGAACAGGGTAACAGAGCATGTCATGCTGTGCACTCAGCTTCATCTTTTCCAGAAAGAGTAATATATCAGACAACACCCCATTCCAAGAGGCTCTCACCATACTCTGCACAGACCCAGTGACACAGACCCATTAGCACAGTCCTCAGGAAAACCAGGCAGCAGAGTCAACTAGCAATACTGCTCAGTTGTCCCACTGCACAAATCACATGGGGAAAAAATGAAAAGCCAATTATTTCAGATTAACTGTGGATTTAACAGCCTAATCTAAGCATCCATGCTGGAAAATGAACTGCAAAGTACACCTGTAGGAAACAAGGCCCTTATAATCAAAGAAATTAATTTGTTCATTTCAGCTGAGTATTTATTGAAATGCCTATCTCGTACAAATATTTGTCTGATATATTGATATACAAATATAATTTCAGTATACTAGCTGAAACTCTAATTAGAGTAATAGCTATATTTGCTTTGTAAAGGTCTTCCTTGCTGAAATCAATTAAGAGTGCATAATGAAATTTCATTAAGCTCTACAATATGTTTTTCTACCAAGTGCAAAATTACTATCTTCCCACTACCTTATTACAACCATGCATGAGAAGAGTCCTAAATAGATTCAGAAATCATTGTGCCAACAATGTCCTGTGCTTCTTTATCAGTAAACGTGGATTTTTCCTCCCCACCTCCTGAAGGAACATATTTGCTATGCATGTAAACAGCACTGAAATGACGAATGCAGAATTAAATTTACTGTGGGATACACCTGTAGTCATGTCAGCCTCATGCTGCCCAGGAGGGCTCCCTCATACGAGGAGGCACAGCTTTCATTCTGCATGGCCTGGTTCACAGGCCCTCCCTCCAGCAAGCTCACCATGATGGATGATAACCACCCTCCCCTTTACATCCCCTTGTACCCCCATTTTACACTCTAAACTATGAGGCAGAGAAACAGGACTTTTATAAGTGTATAGGTATTTACATGTTGCTCAAGAAGTGCTATGACATGGCAAACGAGCACCAGAAGTGATGGACAGAGAACTGATCTAACCTGAGAGGCTCAGAAGTCAAAGAATATGTATCTCTCCTTCCCCAGAACAAGCGCTGAACTTATGGCTGGGCAGAAGAAAATTGTGAAAGAAGGCAAACAGGCACACAAAAAGCAAAGAAATTTAAAAGTCACTCCTAGAGCCACGGATGGTGCAAACAGCTGCACCCAGACAGACAATGATCTGTGTCTAGTCTTCCCAGCACCCTCTCAGTTCTCACTTCTGCCAGCCCCAGTCTACACAACCCAACAGGTTTGTCACAACCACATGATTTGGGAAACTACGTCAGTTATTCACTCCTGAGATTCCTCCACGTCTCTTTATATCCAGATTGCTAACACATAGATGTTGAAGTGGTGAGTACAGAAGAAATACCTGTCATAGCCTGGACCGGCCCTGCTGAACAGTAACAGGTTTTATTCTAGGCTTGTACACCCGGGGGAATGAGGTCCCAATCCCACTTTCCTAAGAGTTTTTCCTGGTATTATATTGGCTGTCTCCAATGCCTGAGACCCAGAAGGCTAACAATTGGGTAGGAAAATAAGACACAAAAGGACTGCCAGAAGAGATGTGGCCCAGAGATATGGAAAGAAGGTAGACCTTTGTTACAGATGTATGCTCCTCCTGCGAAGAGGGAATTGGAAAGCACTTGGTAAAAGTAGGATCCTCACAAACATAAAGGGGCCAAAGTGAGGTAACACAGCTGAATAGTTCTGGAGTCAAGAGTGATCTCACAACCCTGAAAACTGAGAAGCCTCTCTGCATGACAAAAATTAAACAGGCGCCTTAGTACTTACTCTGGAGAATTGACTCATTTTGTAAGTTTGCAGTTCTTAGCTCGTAAGCAGAACAGAAACATTTTCTTCACTGAGAGACCCTAGAAAGGAGCACAGAATTGTGTGTTTTGCTAAGGGCATAAAATATGTATTTAACACAACACTGAGGTTAGCTCTGTTGGTTCGAGCATGATGGTAATGATGCCAAGTATATGGGTTCAATCCCTGTATGGGCCATTCACTTCAGAGTCAGACTCAATCATCCTTCTGAGTCCCTTCCAATTCAGAATATTCTGTGATTCTGTGATTATATTTTCTAATATAACTAAAGACTGGCACTTTCATAAAGCCAGACAAATACAAGTTCTCAGACATTATATTTAGGACCAGTGAGAAAAACTTCACCACCTGGGAGGATTTTTATTCCATCAGCAGCACTACCACCCACCTAAGTCTGTCCATGTGTTTGTGTGGAAGAATGTCGTGTCTTCCTGCAGCACTCATGTCAGAATTAAAATGCCTTGCATTGTAGACGCATTAGGAGTGCTTTATCATGCTCAACTCTTGCACACAGTGGCTCATTATGATTGGGTAACTCAGCTATTAAGCTCTACAATAAGCCCACGCTGAATCCTAAAAAGGGAGCCATATATAGGCTATGGAGGTGTTGAGTAAGAGAAGATTTACTGTGCTCTACATAATTAATTTTGCCTTCTATCTTTCCTGTATTTTTAGCAAAGCTGCTGGCTGAACACACTGAATAAATATATTATTCAGGTGCAATTTCATCAAGCATCTTCCAACCTAATAGAGCCCTACTGTGTTCAGACTGTTCATGACCCTGTCACAAAGAACAACTGAAAATCTTTCATCATAATATACAAATGATTCTATTTCTTTTTCCTCTTTCTTTGTAGCTAAAAGAGGATTACTTTGGAACATGCATAGGCGTTGCATCCAACTCAGCATCCTCCATTATCCATGTTAGCCATTGCTCATTGCCAGGCAGCTTTTGGAAGAAGCAGCTTTTGGACAAGTACAAGGGGAGGGCGGGAAGCACCCAAATAAAATGAACTATAGGGGAGGAAAACCAACAGCAGGAGAGTGAGAGAAAGGGAAATTGAGAGCATCTGGGCAAAGAGACTGGAGTTGCAGTGCAGTAAATAAAAGGCCTGACCAGAATCAGATTAGCTGGTAGAAGAAATATGCTACACCAAACACAAGGGAAGAAGAAAGATCACAGCAAGCTGATCAGAGTTGTGGTGATGTAGAACACCAGTCTAGCACTACAAGGAGATGAGATGCATGTGACAGCCAAGGCCAAGACATGCAATTACCCTGGATAAGCTGCATGGGAGTATCATTCTAATGTCACATAATAGCATTGTCGTTTCTCTTTTCTACCTCAAAATACAAGCCAACTTTTTACTGTAATTCTTGATGTTAAAAACAAGTAAGTATTTTCAGTTGGTAAAGCCAAGACTTAGGGTCTTAAAAAAACAGCTGTACAATCTTAATGTGTACCTCTCGTACACCAACATTTTAATGCAGCCTATATTAAGATGACTACTTGCTGTTCTTTCCCTCTACTTATTTTTCTTGTCCATTTTCTTTCATGACTGAGGTATGAATCCTTTCAGCACGTGCCTTTAATTCATAAATATTAGGTAGGCTGTTTCTTACCCCACTGAGTATGACTGCAATTAAATATATTTTTTCAAATGAAGCTGTTAATATTCATTACCAACATCTTTCCGAGCTCTAGACTGCAGCTCAGACTCATATGTACACCAGCTAACTATAGTTGAGAACCTTTTTAAATGGAATTCTCCATCTAAAGATTGACCAAATATCACAAGAAACAAATCTACTTAAACCTCATCATATTGAATGATCTATTTATAGATCCAGCTGGACACTGGATCATTAAATGTCAAAGCACTTCAAGAAAGAGTGTCCTCTTTCCAGGATAGCAGAGCTATTCCTGTGCTTTTTACAGTCTGCAGTGGGTACTTACAGCTCTGTTGTTTCCTAAAACTAAAAGCAAAACTGAAGATAGGCCTGTAAAAACAGAGAATTTGATGAGTTTTGTAGTTTTAAGCCTAACTAACCAAAAACCAAACAAATTCATAGCTTCACTGGGAAGAAAAAGATGAGAATGCTAGGAAGTGAAGTATGAAGCCCAATATAAACTGTGTGACTGCACACATTTTATAAGCAAAAATAATACTCTATTAGAGAGAAAGTATAGTTTATATAAAGGATAAAGATTCTGTCTGACCAAACCAGATGCACACATTAACATGAGGGCTGTGCAGACAAGTAGGAACCATGGACCTGATCAAATAAAACACTGAGATGTGGTAATCTATACTATTTTCATTGCCAAAACCTAGTGGAGAAAAAAACAAACCCAAACAAGGAAACAAAAACCCCCGAACAAACCAGTCCCTGGGGGCCAGTGACATACCATTGATCTTAAAAAGGGGGTAAAAAATAATGGTGACCACCAGAAATCAAATGGATGCTGACCAAAGGAGTTACCTCAGAAGCTTTAAGCTGAATTTATCACCAAAGTATATCTTCTACAGGGATTAAGCAAGTAAATAAATAAATCAGGTCTTGGATAAATAAACACCTCACCATTTATCATCTCTATTTGTCAGCAGATTGCATTGTGATTCTCTCACATGCTTTCACATAACTCAGGTAACTGAAACATATTAAGAGGGTTGAATGTATTCTAGACCCATGACCTATTTATTTCTTTTCTAGGCACTAATTTCCCCAAGTACACCTCAAGTGGAATGATTCTCTGGCAGCCTCTGAAAAGATTTTGTTTCAGCATCTGACTACAAAAGGGCAAAGATAAAACTTAACTTCAGGAGGAACCAGGAAGATTAAATTCGCTTTACTAAATTATTTGGAATGGAGGCATGTGTTCAGGAAGAGAATACAGTGGAAAAGCATGGTTCCCAGAGCTCAGAATAGGTGCAATGAAAAAAAAATTTAAAAAGTGATAAACCAGTGACAGCTTTTAAACTATGAATGAAGTCTAATATAAAAAAAAATAAATCAGCTGTAGTGCTCTACTTCTTGGAAAGATGAAGAGTGTTCCTCCTCATTTATGTTGCAGATCAGTCCTAATTTAAGCAGTTGATAACTAGCAACTGTTTTGTTCCTCTGCGACCTCAACAACAAACAGGCAAAACCTCTAGGGAGCTTCCAAGATGAATTCCACACCAAGGAGAGAAGGGGATGAATCCCTCCCACACACACACAGTTATATTCAAGCAGCTCTAGCATTGCATGCATTAAGGACAAAAGCAAGGGGACACAGCAGTCCTTCAGCAAACCCGTTCAACCCAGGGAAAATAAGGGTCAGCAAAAGGAATCCTGGGAGACATATCTTGGGGGAAAACTAGTTAGAGCCATTCAGCCTAATGGACCACGTAAAAATTGATCACAGCAACAGTGTTCAGACAGTGATAATTGTCATCGCAAGTTATCGGTAGCCATTGCATTTCAGGAATTTTCTTCACAATCCTTTTCAGGCACCCACTAAATTGATTTTTCCTGGCACATCCTCAAATGTTCTATTTAAAAGCATACCAGCTGTTGAAAAAAATATAAAAGTATTTTATGTGGGCCAAGCAAAAGTACACCCATAGCAAAAACTTGTCTGGGATGATGGTCAGCAGGTACAAGATGAAGACAAAGCCCCAGCAATACAGCTGAAGGACTGTCATTGCTGATCTAATCCAACTAATGTGATCAAGCAGGCAGGGCTCTGTCTCATTGGGTGAAATGCCTGAAGCACAACAGGCAAGATGTGTTTCATCCTCAAATTCCAGGAAAGCATTGTGCAAATGCTCTGCGTGGGAAGGCTGTCTTTGCATGCCTCATGTGACTGAGTACAGTTAAAATGTCCCAAATCTCTTCCTGGTGCAACTGCATCATTACACCAGAAGCAATCTTGCTTACAAACCTAATGGTCTCTCATGAAGAAATGGTGCAGTACCAAGAAAGAAAATGGGAGAGAAGAGTTCGCTTCTGAAACTTAAGTGATGCTTTTTGTTGCCAAATGTTTGCAAATTTAAAGCAACATTAAGGAGCCAAATAGCATAAAGGGCATAGCTGACACTGTCTTGCAAGATGACATTTCAAGGTAGCAGAGAGGTTTTATACCCTCAATCTTTTCATTAACCTGATGGATTATTTATCTTTAGGTGATGCTCCAAAATACCACTTCAATACCTGTGAGTAACCATGCCACTGATGAAAAAACACCTTTTTGGGGATGGAAAAAAAAATCCATATAACAGCTCTGTGTTTCATATAATACCCCTCATGGCAAATATTCAGAGATGGGCAGTTAGGTCAGGTGTCTTGTCTTCCTCCTCAAAAAAAGCTATGCAGTCAGTTGCAAACCTAATATCATAATTTCTCACAAACCATCACATAAATCTTCTCAGCTGATTTTCTCAAATGAAAAAGGTGTTGAAAGCACAGTTAAATACTGCTAATATTTTCAAGACTTCCTTGGCTTTTACTCATCTTGGAGCTTTTGCCATAGAATAGTCAGGATTTGTTTATTAGTCTCTTCTTGGATCTGGATGATATGTTGGCACTGGACAAACAAAATGAGAATGACACAAACAATTAAACAAAATAGAAGTATCTCTTTAAAAAAGCTTCTCAAATATAATCCACCTAAAAATTGCTGAGTGGAAAGTCAACAATATAGCTCATTCATGTACTCCACCAAAGACAAACATGGAGAATAAAACTGAGGGGGTTTTGGGGGGTTTGGTTTGGCTGTTGGGTTTTGTCCAGTTTAACACTTGACTATGTATTCCTTCTCTGTCATTCAGATGTGGAAATAGCAATGACAAATGAAGAAAATAAGCAGTCCTCTTACTTCTGCAAGTCCTGCTTCAGAAAGACAAAAATAATGCTCCAGTGAACTGCAGGCTCTAGGGTTCTTACAGCTATTAGGTAACAACAAAAAATCAGAGGAATCCAAGTTTACCCAGTTCTTCAACTGTGACAGCTGTCTGGCAATGCTGCATCACCTGACAAAGGATTTTGTCCCAAATATATCAGTAAAAAGTGAAGTTTCATGGCACCCAAGTGAACAGTTGCACCTAAAGGGCATGTAAAAGCGACAAGTCCGTAAGTAAACTGAAGCACAAATTAAGCTTCTCTCTCTTTGGTATGTTATCCCAAACACACACAGTAAACACACACCAGCACATCTTGAAAACTCTAACCCCATGCCAAATGCAGTCACAAAGGCCTGTAAGATATGGGTTTATGAACTGGCCAAGTGGAAGCTAAGTCTGACTATTATTTCACATCAGGCTAACATCTGCACATCTACTGGGCATGTTGATGGTAAACACAAGCTTCTTAGCATAGACACCGATGGTATCCTTTATTCCCAGTAAATTAACAAAGATCCCTGATGCGGTTGAATAGTCGACTCACCAGACAAGTATAATAGACATGCTGCAGGGGTAAGATGAAGGACTCTAATTATCCTAATTTGGTCAAGTTTATTTGAATATCTTGCCTTTAGAGATTAAAGAAGCCTAAGGAAGTTTGGTCCCAAATCCCACATCCAAATTCTTTAGACTTATTTAAAAATCTAGTTCATGAACCTTGGAGTAATTCTCCTGAACATCTTTTGAGGCACCTGTCTGAGTGTCTGAGAGCTTAGTACCTGGCCATTTTGTGGATGTTAATCATACCTGAGCAAAAATGGCTGCCCAAATAAGGGAAATGTGGTGGACACAGTCAACAGTGATTCACTAGGTTGATATTCTCCTTATTGTTCCCTGAGCCCTCACAGAAGCGGGTGGAGAACTAGGGAGCTAATAGGCATAAGGTCAATGAGCTGTTCTATGAGCAACACAACTGATGTAGCTGAGTCTCCTGCAGATGCATGCCCCCCACCCCTCTTGAAAAAGCTTTCCTTGGCAATCCCAGAACCCCTGTGTTCCCTTCCCAGTGCTCATCTGTTAGCCTGCACAAGCAGCAGTGCATCTTCCATCCGATTTGGAGCTGCACCAGCTGACTGGTCAGTGGGCTGTGGTCTCAGGCTGGCTACGAGATTGATCATTAATGCTAATGTCCTTCACTTTTATGGGAGGAAACAGAGCATCCTAGTAGGAATAAGGCATCGATAGGAGTCCTTCTTTTCCAAATATCTATTGAAATTGATTAAAACTACAGACACCGACAAACTCTTTGTCTATTGCCCCAAGATTTTATCCCCTATCTAATTCAATCAAGGAATTAAAAAATTGTATAGAAGGAATAGAGATATACTTTTTCCATAAAACCTTGATTCCTAGGAAACAGGCATTATGTATGCTGAAGAAGAATTACTGTGGAATGGACAAAAGAATCTCTTCATAAAAACAAAGTCTTGGGGCCATTCAGAGAAGCACATTTTCCTGTTCTTAAAACTAATTTGTTTAATTGCCCTAGAGGTATGGTTAGTTACTTTCCATCAATAAAAATTATCATAAATACTTTTCATTTTTAAGTATCTGAGTTAATTCAGTGCCATCTGATCCACCCCCACAGAGAACACAGATTTTGGCAGCAAAAGTTTCTTGTTGCCAGCTCCCTGCCAAGTGCTAGAGAAAAAAGTGCTTTTTCTTCTGACTGAGCATCATCCACAGCACTTTCCAGATGGCAAGGGGAAAAATGGAGAAGACCTAGTCAGCAAGGATTTAACTGACATAGGTGTTTTGCACCCACAAATTTGACAGGATCCAACAGGAACTGCACCACCCATCAGAAACTCCACAGATCAAGTTTCTTTGAAAGAAAACTGTGAATTTCTTGCTAGAATGTCTCCTATAGAAAGTATAAAAATGGAAGGTGACAAACCAGAATTCTAGCAGTCTATCAATCAGCAGCTGAAAGATACTTTAAGGCTTCAGTTTATTACCTTCTGGTGTTGGGGTTTGTTTTTTTTTTTTTTTTTGTGTGTGTTTTTGTTATTTTGTTTTCTATACAGTATCCAGCACAATGAGATCCAGAACACTATTTGGTGTTTCTAGGTACTACTGTATTACATACAGCATATGCATCATCAGAAAAGAGCACAGAATGGCTGCAAGGTAAGATCACCAAAGTTTACAGCCATCTCCATCAGAATAAGAGGTTCTTCAGTTTGTCAGATGAAGGACATTTGTGTCACACTCTTTATTCTTTGTGGCAATAAATGTTTCCTGGCAATGTTGTTAAAATGGCAAACTTGACTTAATCCTGTCCTTGACGCCCATAAACTGAGATGGAATCTCTGAAGGCTGAAACATGCCTAGCCGGTTTTCAAGCACCTATTCCACCACAGCTGGGATGTTTTATATGTCCATGTTACCTTCTGCTTGTCCTAATAAGCAGTAATGCAGTGTTGACTAGATGATTTCCACAAATCCAAAGAGGTTTCATTAGACGTCAGCAATGAAATGCAGAGACAACCTTAAGAAATGTCAACACAAGGATAGTTTTGATTCTTAGATGCAGAATACAGGTAAGAGGATAGGAAGGCCTTCAGCTTTTCATTGCAGCTATTGAATTTTGTGGCTTGATTCACAATGCAGGATTAAGTCACTTGAACAGCTGGTCAAGTTACTGCTATTCCAGCATCTGAGCAGCACTGGGGTGTAAGGCTGTGACTGTCTTCTCTGTATCTCCTGAAATATTCCAGAGAAGTGGAATATACAGCTACATCCATCTATTCAGGAATAACTTTTCATTAGTCAATATTATACTGTCTTTCACAGTGCCACAGGGTGACAACACTGGAAGACAGAATGGTGCCTAATACTGTTAATAGTAAAAGCATCAAGATTAAAAACTCCAATCAGCCTGTTATATTATACAACTTGATGATAAGATGAATTCAGTTCCATGGCTGGGAAACACAAGACAGTAAAATGAAATAGATTATTTATCCAGAGCTTGTCAGGGTGCTCACTAAATCATGTAGGAGAAGATAAATATTACTGATGGATTTAAGAAAGGAAGGAATCATTCTGTGCATGGGACCTGCAGGGAGAATTTAGGCTTCTTGCTCAAGAGTGTAAAGCAAACCACCCCCAAAAAGCTTAGAAAGGGCTGCTCCTCCTGTCCATGGTCATGGGCAATTAAGTTGCACATTCTTCCCCTTGTACCCAGCAACATTTGAGTCAGCATTCCCTGCACATTCAGTGATCAGACAGGAGTGGAGAACACAGCTCACAGCACCGGCAAGATTAACTACAGCAGAGGTAGAGATGTGGAAGACTGAACCAGTGGGACTTCAGGTGTCTCTGAACCACAGCACCTTAAATTTATCTACAGGAAGGATATCTGAAGGGAAATCTCAATGATCTTCTCTGACGTGGCAGAATTTACATTGCTAGGGAAAGCAAACAGCAGGGCAGAGACCCTTGAGGCATAATGGGGATTCTCAATAACAGCAAATTCACTCTCACCCAAAGAAATATTTCTGTTATATGGAGCTCTCACCTTCCCCAGCAGCAGCTGGCCATTCAGCTGGGGACCTTAGGAGACAAGAACATTGCACATTGTGTAACTGCTGAAATTTCATTATACCATTAGAGCTGATGACAGAATTCACAATTTATTATAGGGCTAGGACACCAATGCAAACTTTCTGTTATGAGCAAGGCAAAAATCAGACTGGAACTTTTCCCAGAGTACGGGAGGAACAAGAGGAGCCTGAAGCTGAGTTGTCACCACCTTCAAATACAGATGACTTAATTAAAACAAAAAAGAATGTATCTGACTGACTTTTCTTTCCCCTTACCCCGAAGTCAGCACATTGGAAAGTGAACATAATTTATCTTACTAAAGAAGTACATGTCCAGGTGAATCCAAGGGAGGGGCTGGAGAGGCTTGGTAATGAATACTTCTTTGCAAGAGTTGGGAGTCCTGTTCCTCCTTCCGTTCTGACTGCTTTCTGCTGTTTTAGGATTAAAGAGAAGCCTTCAGCAGGGTGTAAACAGCATTTATTCCCTCACAGTGGTTCCTCTATGCTGCCACAGCAGTGCAAATCTCTTTACTGTTGGTCAGTACCAGAAAAGCAGCAATAGAAGCACACCAATCCCAGCGAGGGTAAAGCTACACCAGTATCAGGGCATCTCACATATACAGAACTTAATTCCACTGCCTCAAACAGAAAAAAGATATCCCTGGAGAAGCACTTTCATCTCTGGACAGATCTGTCCATCATGTGTATACAATCCACGCCACAGAGGGTGACCTCAAAGCCCTCTTCAAAACCAGCTTCATGACCATACAAGCAGCAAAGCAGCACCCAGAGGTGCTGACACAGCTGAAACACGCAGAGCTGAGCATGCCTGGACACATGGAGGAGGTTAGCGGACCGCCAAACGTGTCTGACAGGCTGTCCACAAACCAGTCCTGTGGACGCAGGACGAGCAGGAGACACGTGCTGCTATGGTTAAGATGGTGTCCACGTAAACAGAGACAAAACTCCAAAAATCAATTAGGATTAGGCAATATATACATTATGGATCAGGCCCATATAGTTTAAGTGATTTGCAAGCAGCCTTGAACAACACCTCCTCACATGAAATGCCATTACCCAACATAGAGAACCTATTTATTCAGAGTACTCAAAATCACCAAAGTCCCTCTTTGAGCCATCAGTCATGGCTAAGAGGCTCCCACTGGCCACAAGCAGAGCAAAAGAGTCACACTCCATTATGAAAGATCCTTTTCATTTTCTCCTTAACATTCTACACCTGGGTCTAGCACAAGCCAGTTTTGTAATAAACAAGTTAATGTGCCTGTGCAAAGTACACTGACTTTTCACATAAAAAAACCCAAACCAAACATACTTCTCTTTATACAGTATAGAGTTGCCATATGAACTGACAGTTAAGACAAAGCTACTGAGCAAATTAATGATTTTTTATCCCTTCCGTGAAGCATCTACAAGATGAAATCCCATCTGAATCTTGGTTTCACAGCCTTGCCTTATTTAAACAATTCATCTCCTTTTGTCTCTCATTTGTACTGCACTTTGTGCGTCATTCTGGGTTGTTTCACTGCATATTGCACAATTACAAGTATTCAAGCATACAGGAGGCAAGAATAGCTTAGCTTGTTTCGGTTGCCTTACAATCAATACCTTTGCCTCAGGCACCAAAGAACGTATGAGAAAATGAGTTTTCTGTTTTTATAAACTTTGTCTATCTTCAAGCACACTTTGATCCATTCTTCTGCAGAAATGAATAGGGTGGGGCCATTACAGAACAAGTAGAGGCAACAACAATGTTCTCTTAGACTGAATCTTAACAGAGGTGACCACACCAAAGGCCACCCTTCTTAATGATCGTGCTTTTATTCTCCAATTCATTTGGAATCTTTATTCTCCCTTCCTGAACTGAACAAATGCAAGCTTTGTGATATCTGTTCCTTTTTATTTTGTGGCAGCAATGGGGCCTTTTAGCTTTGATCTGATCTAGTAAGCAATGATGTGAAGGTACTGTCTGCCAAAATAGGAAAAACTATGCAGTTTATGATTGCTGGAAGTGAAAGTTATTTGTGGGGGTGTTTTTTGATAACATGGTAATTCAAACCATGTCCTTACCCAAAACAACTGAGAGAGAAACATTGTATTACAAAGCTGAAAAACTGTGTTAGAGAACAGTTTCACCACAAAAGACTGTGGTTTACATAAATGAGGATTTACAAGCCTGAGGAAGAATTGCAGACATTTTAAAAGTAACACAACATTTTTTGAGCATTTTTGCTCCCTTTCAATCTGCCCCAAGAGATAGTTACATCTTCACTGTGCCAACCCTTTTGAAAACCCAGCATTTTTATCAACTCTGCAGATTTGAAAAGGACTCCCTCAAAAAAAAAAAAAAAAAAGAAAAATCAAAGCTTATTTTGATCACCTTTTGGCTGAGATAAGAATAGTCTGCCAGAATATGTACAAAGAGGAGAACATCAAGGAAAACCATAAAGAAATGGTACAGAATTCTTTTACACCGCTAGATATTTCAAATACAGATCTCAATCTTCAGCCTAGGTCTAAACATCAACACAGAGGGTTCAGATCTCATCATTCTTCTCCAGCAAAAGGAAGTTTAAATTCTAAAAGATGTCAATATCATTATTCCAGTTACTGTTGGCTCAGAGAAAGGCATTATTTAGTTCAATCTGTGCAAGCATGGCTGAGAGCACTGCTGCCTTATTCCCTCACTGAGACCTTTCCTACAGTTCATTTTGAGCTTGATCTTTCTCCCACTGTTGTTATGAAAAATCTCTCTCTGATGTCAGGAGGGGTTGGCATGTAGAGAAGTCTAATAAATTGTAGGTGATTGCCCTATCTTTGTTCTTTGCTAGCTGTTTAGTAGGCATTTTTTTGCTCTCTTTCCAGTTTCCAATTTCATCAGGATATTCCGTAGCTTTTAATGAAAAACAAAATTCTTGGTTTGGTTGTATTTTGTGAAATGCCCAAAGGCTTTCCCACACAAGAATCCTATAAAAATGCATTTGTGTTTTATTATTTTTAATAATTACGTACTTGATCAAGAGTAGTCTACGTATGCCACTGGCTAGCATGAACTACCCAATTTGAATGGGCTTTGCCTGTTTGTTTACAACATCAGGAGGTAATAATCTCTCCACTGCTAAATTTGTACCTGAATATGCCTGACTGTGTAGTCTGGACAAGAAGCATCACTGTAATTTTCTGTATATTATCAGTGTGGAGATCATTATAATACTTAATTCTACTCCAATGTCTTATTTGAAGTGAACATAAAGCTACCATTCCAAGGATGTAAGGCATAATCATAAACTTGTTACTGTTCAACATGCATTCACACTTAAGTACCTATAAGCTCACAAACAAAATTATATTAAAGAAGATCCAACCACTGAAAGAAATTCTTGGGTTAAAAGGAGCTAACAGAACTAATAGGACATTTGTTGATGAAGTTATCCTATATTTCAAATATATTTGTTAATTATAGTTATCAAAGACTCACAAAAACACAAGCATGTAGCTGACAGCTGTTCGCTAACTCAGAAATATAAGGATCACTAGAAAGAGTGTGAGCCTTTACCACAAAAGAGTGCATGGTAGTGTATATCTAATAGTTTTGGTGAGAAACAAAAAAAAATTCAAATCAAGTTCAGAATGCTGGCTTCAGCTTAACAACAATTTGTGAGATCACATTAGCCTTTTTTTCCCTTCTCTTCTTAAGAGTATGTGGACAACTGCCAAGTATTTTTTAAAAGGTTTCATGAATTTTAGCATGAATGACAGCTCCTCACAAAATTTCCATCAGAACAGCCTCATTTGCTATTTGCTGCTATTCTTTAAAAACAAGGGGAGAAAAAAGTGGCGTGACCCAGAAGGGAATGCAAAGAGCAACAGTTTGAACAGAATCTTCCTTAGTGGCTTGCAGTCCAACAATTGGCATGGTAAGTTGATGAGGTGGGCAGGATTGTGGTGGTTTTAGGAGTGTTTTGCCAAAAGAAGATGACTTTGTAGTTATTATCTCATCTGTAACTTCAGTTATCTACAATTTTGGTCAGTGAACACTTCCAGCTGGGAAACATAGTCTCTCCCTCTGACTGAGCTATTGGAGCCATAAAAGCACCTAGACCACAGGACGGGTACTTCTCCTTGGCTATGGGATAACAGCAAGTATGTATGGGCTAGGAGCCACCTCAGATCACTTTGGACAGCTACACTTCTAGAGTGTGACCTGTTTGCTTAACATGAAATGAATGTCATTGTAGAAATGAGCCTTTCTACACAGTGACTATAAGAGATGACAGAGTGACATACTGTTGTAGTTTAGGAATGATACTCCCCAGTTTAGTGCTCCCACTGAGACTCTCCATACCAAGTGTCACTCTCATGCTTCCCCTTCCCCCTCTGCCTGCTACTAGGGAAGGATGGAGAGGAGAACTGGAGGCACAAGAGGTAAAGATAAAAGATTAAAATAAGAACAATTCACTGAAGACAGCAATGACATAGGAAAATGAAAAGTAACAGCAACCATATTAATGACAGAGGATATAAGAAATTAACAATTCACAACAAAACTCCCCAGAAATTAGACAATACCCAACCACTCCCTCCACCACGCTATGCCAACTCAGGGAGGACACCTTACCCTATCCCTGAAAAATGATGTGAAGTGATACAGGACAACCTTTGGGTCCTATCCATGACCCTCCCGGCTACTGCAAAAATTAACCCTGTCCTGGACAGAACTAGGTGAGGTTGTCCATGTCAGAAGATCAGAAATTTAATCAGTTGAATTCCACAGAGACGAACGTGCTACAACTTCCTTTTGTCATTTCAGAACCTGAGAAATTGCAATTTCCTTACCAGCAACATAATATTTTCAAGCATCATTTCCCAGATCTTTTTGTTCCTTGAAAACTAAATATTTCTTATTTTGCCCCAGCTCAGACTAAATGCAAATTTTCATAAGGAAGAACCATTCTTATTTTTGCTTAGCCCTACTTATAAAGGCTTGTTAGCCCAACTATGCTTTAAAGGCTATTTAAAGGCTTCCTCTTATCAAATCAGTACAAATTTCTAGCTGCTGCAAATGAAAAAACATTTCTACCAGGCAGCACTGATGTTTGGAACATAATCTAAATTTCTCCACTTCCCAAAAACCCATGCACTAAGAAGTAAAATACCTGATAACAGGTCATCGTATAATGGCATAGAGACAGGGCCAAAGGTGTGGATTCAGCTACTTGGTTCTATGTGTAACACTATTCAGTATTAAATAGAGTGCCCAGACCATTCTCTTCAGAGATGCCATTGCCTTCACTCGGGTTGCATTCGGATACTGTATTGAAAGATACAAGAATGCCCTAACATAGCTGGGTGATGAAGACAGAATGCTAAATTCATGGCATCAGCTTTGTACAGCTTTCAGTGAACTTTAAGCTGAAAGCTGCTGAACCAACCAAACTATGGACAAACATAATCATCCTGCTAAGACTGCCCAAAGACATGTCCAGCTAGTAACACTTGTTGCATTCACATTTAGCTGTCAACACTGGCTTCTCTGAGGACTCCAGAGTGTGTGTCGAAATGCATCAGGAGCAAATGTTAGCTTACACTGTTTTATGTGCCCCAAATATTATGGCACAAATTCACTCATGACATAATGGTTTTGTTTACATAGTAGTAAAGGTAACTAAAATTACCAGATACAGGACAAGAACATAGATCCAAAAAGGACCAAATTGCCTAAGTTCCACCCACATTCAAGTGGATCCATAACCCCCAATTCAGCTGCTACCTGTAATTGTACAGGTGCCTCCAATAAGGACCTTCAGTTTTCAGGATACCTAAAGCTCTGCTTTTCCACATGCCACAAAGCACTCCAGCCTCAACAGCACTGAGTATCCCCCTTCTACCCAAGCAAAATCCAAAAATGCGTCATTCCTCTTTCCTCAGTGCTTTGATCCATCAAGAGTCTGCAGGGCATCCCTCCACACCAGGCACCACATAATGCACAGCATCAGCTACTGTTTTTTTCCTAGATACAGCCACCATATCATTCTTAGTTCAATTGTCAGATCACCCTGCTAGCATGCAAGAAACTTGCCTGCCACCACCATGCCCTAGACAGTTCAATTGCACATTAAGTATCTACTTTGAAAGCCCCCCTAGCCTCTGAAGTATATGCTATTCTCCTTTTTTTTTCCTCATTGGAGATGTTTTACTTGGAAGGGAAAGTCCTTGCTTTTCTCTTAACAAAGAGAAGAAAATTTTGAGCTCGCGTTCCTACTTTAGGCACTGCAAAGGCATTTTGATTGAAATGACCCTTGGAGAGAGACATCACTGTGCTCCTTGGAAGCACTGTCTTATTTTTGGTTTCTAGCCTAGTTCACTTTCAGTTTTCTTTCATCCCACAGCAGGGTCAGTATCTATGCTGCAGAGAGCAGATAGACACACTATTTAGGAAACTCTCTGGGAGGTGAGTTTGAGTTCCCTCAGGCAAAAGCAATAACTGAGAGAGATTTCCCACAACCTGGGGGAGTGCTTTAATCACTAGGCTCCTGTTCAAAAGGCCACCCCCACCTACTCTTCTGCCATGTTTTAGAAGAAGAGAGAGACAAGCTCTGTTTTTGGAATAAAGGGTGTAACAGGTAGCTACGTGCTGGTGAAGATCCCACAGTATCCTCAGCATTTCCTAATAGAAAGCTGAGCACTTGATCCTGATGCACCTCGCTCTTCCCACATACCAGTATGGGGCCAAGGCACTTAAGAGAGGTGTCTGCTTACCTTGGGCCAGCCACATAAAAGCTCAGCAGTATAACACTCAGTGTTGCAGCATCAAAGTCCCACTTTGGATTGAGCCTGAGGCTGCTACCAGAGATAATTTATAATGTCAGAATTTAAAACCGTATGTGATGCTCATTACTGTAACAACTGACTCTAGCCTAACAAAAGCAGTAATGCCACAATAGTTATTGTTAAGCAATTTAATTGATCCAGACATTTATGCAGAGCCATTTACCTGTTGGGGCTCTAGGCAGAGGCTAGGCAACCCTTCTTTTCATTCCCACATTAGATGACTTATAATTTCTTAACTCAACCTGAAGGGATGTCCTCAGGTTTCAGGGCCTTCAGCAACTGTTCTGGTTGCTCACCTCCAAAACTGACTCTGCATGTATATTGGTATATTGTGCTAGTCACCACAGATGATACCCTTTATTTTTGGCTGCAAACACTTTACCTTAATTGTGTATGCAAGTCATTGGTCTGTGAGGTTCACCTTACTTCACCTCCAAAGACTTAGTGAGGTAATACTACACAGTGAAATGCAAAGATTTTTTTTTAAGGTACTGAGAAATAGCACAGTCTTCTGCCTTCTTGTTTCTTGTAGATCCCACAGATCTGTGAGCAAAACCAGTAAATTCACAAGCCTAACAGGGATCACTAACAATAATCACTGCTGAAGTTGTTTAACTTGGACTTTCCTCGGGAAATAGATGACAAACATCTGGTCTATGGACCAGGTAGGAAAACCTCTTGACCTTCTCAAATAAACCCAAATAAAATTTAGTTTTTACAAAACAATTCAAATCCTTAAATTTGCTTCCTAACATAGTCCCCCAAACTACCTACCTGTAACCTCCATGAGATTCAGTATGGAGAGGTGGCATGCAGCACCAGGAAAGCTTGTTACATTTTGAGGTAGAAACCTGGCTGAGATAAAGAGGTCTTAGCCTGCCTAACACTGATGTTGCAAACACTCATCCCTGCTGTACATAAAGGAGAATAGCCACTGAATGCGTTACTCCTGTGAGCTAACTAGATGAATTAACAAATTTTTAGAATGTAGGTACAAATTATAAGCTTGTGACTTCAGAAGAGACTCAAGGGGTGCGACAAAAGACTTGATTGCTTTACCTATGCACTGAGCAAGTGCTAGCAGAGCTAACTGTCCAAAGAAGCAACAGGCATTGCTCACACATAAAGCTCACACATTCATTTGATTCCACTAATTTTCCCTTTCTGGGGCAGCATGGAATTCTACACATGTACTTTACTTGTATATGGAAATAATACAAAGAGAATATCTAATGTGGTAATAGTAATCAAATAATCTCTCTGAAGCTAAGAAGCATGTATAAAATGTCCTAACATCAGTTGAAGCTTCTGTTGTGTGAGCACCTACCACCTTACCAGGTATAAATAAATATCTTTAGACCATTCTTCATGTATGAGCTATTAATGTCTCATGAAGCAACTTGCACTTCTTTCCTTCTAAAATTAAACAGGCCTTCTAAGTAGTTTTGTGGCTAAGGAAGAACTAATCTCTTTTGATGACCTAGATAAATTGTATTAGTATCTTCCTACATTTCTATGTTCTTGCTTTTAATAGCTGCTTACACAGACATACTAATCAAAAAATACATATAGCTGAAAATCTGAAGTCATTTCCTCCCCTTGTCTGTTGATGTAGTGGCGGAAGAACAGATGGTTGAAATTAAAGAGCTGCTTAGAGATATAGCAGAGCATATTAGAGAAGGAAAGCAGACAGCACTTCTTTTTGAAAAAAACTTTCTTCTGAGCCAACCAGTGAACAAACCTAGGTTACCAAGGAATTTCTTCCTCTAAGAAATTAAATCCAAGTTAGTACCCACTAAAACCAAACCAGGCATTTGACTCATGTGGGTAGAGATTCGTGCTTTCCCTCTCCCTGTCAGGATCAGGTTGTTGCATTTTTTAGAAAAATAAGTCTAAAATAAACAAAAAATTTCCTTCCAGTAGCTATACTGAATCAAGAACACCCATGCTCCAAATCACTTAATGTCATCCAGATTTATAGTTGGGGTGAATCGGATCCAGAATGTTTCATTCCCCATGTTCCAACAAAATAAGCCATATGCAAAGATGCGTTGGTGGAAAATGTGGTGAGCAAAAAAGCCCCTTCCAACCCTGCTGACTGATACAATATTCATCCTATTGTTAGCAATGACACATTTGAAGAAAAACAAAGACACATTACATGTGTTATTAGGGAAAACATGAGATCCTGTTATGGATGGACATATTTCACAAATTCACAATTCCCAAATTCATAATTCCCCTGCCTCTTCTCTTTTGTATCTCCATATGAGGTGCCTCCTTCCATTCTTCTATTTAGCTCTGTTCCCAGCTCTTGAACTTTCTTCGCAACTATGATTACTCGAGTTGATTCTAATTGGAAAGAGTATCCTAATTATACATCTCATGGAAATGTGACACATTTATCCTGTTTGATACATTTTTAAAAATTGATGCTAAATATTGTACATGTAGAATTCAGTGTACCAATTTAAAAGCCCAAGAAATTCAACAAAGAAATTATGCTTTCTCACTTCCCATTCTCTTACATTACAGTTAACTAAATTACATTTTAAAATTTTATAAAAATCAGGCCTAATTTTGATTTAATCTCCTTCCCTCTTTTACCCATTTCTGTTTCAGAAGAAATGGAGCAAAAATTTATTTGCTTCAGCTCTCCTCCTACAGGCACATTGACAGGTAATTTCTGCAGTGCTCCTGAAGCTAGGGTGTATGTCAAGCTGATGAAAGAATATGCTAAAGGAACAAATGAATACTTGTACAACAGAACCCAGGTCAGTGATAACAAGCACTGAGGAAGGAGGAAGGGAAGTCTGACCACCTTCTACATAAAATTTTTGAGACTGATTATGAAACAATTATTCCTTGTGCTCAGTTTTAATATTTGAGCCCCCAAGCCCAACACACAGGATTGAGAGTTATGACTTTTGGCAGCTCTGGTAGTTCTGATAACTACACAGGCAGATGGGTGGTACAAGTCGCTTGCAGCAGCTCTAATTTTTTTTTTGCTCAAGACAGTGTATGGACACAGCAGTAAATAAAATACAATTTTTTCCATTGGAGCACCTGAATGTGTGAAGTCATGAGACTGGCCACTGATTTCTGTCAAACAGAAGCAGGGCCAACTCAATTTATTATATTTACAAATACCTGCTAGTCCTCCTTGGTGCAGAAAAAAATGCCAGTCTAAAATGTATATAGGAAATTAAATCACCTTGACACTGATAAGTGCTGAGTGCCTAATACCTGACATGTGCCTGATTCACTTAGGATATTCAAAACAGAGCAACAGTCAAGGAAGAGCTGGGGCTATATAAAAAGGCTTGAGACTCCAAGCAAACCATGCAGCTCAGGGCTGACTGCTAAAGCTAATGCTCATTAAAATTATTTAGAATACTTACAACAATTTCACAGGAGACAGAGCAGGTGATTTGTCACAAAAATAAATTCATCACTTGAGACAATGACCAGAGACTTTTCTGTCTGCAGGAAAATCACATTAAAACCATGCAGACGAGTTGAAACCGTACTCAGAAGGCAAAGAGATACTGCAAAGGTATTCACTTAGAACTTAAGAATTGTTCACGGTTCCAGGTTTTGCAAGCTTCTGAGTAATGTTTGTGTCTGCAAAACTTGTTTGACTACAATAGAACTTATTTTTGTAACTTAATCCTGTATTTTTTGCAAAGGTGGTACAATTAAAAGGGGAAGAATCAACATTTTTCTACATGAATGAAAGACATCAAAGAAAATAAAATGAAATGTTCTACCTCTGTTACCTCCAGAAGTTAATCTTCCACAAAACATGGTGCTCTTTGAAGATCTGACACACTCCTTTTTCTCGTAGCACCTTCCCCATCACCTATGTTTGTTCCTTTATCATATATTTTTTTTTTATTTTTTTTTCCTTCTTGTTGCCTTTTTGCAAAAACTTCTTCATTCCTCTTGGAACACAAACCAGTGGTGCAGTGCCTCAAAACCAATAGTGTTCAATGTCTGTCATATTATTGCTCCTGAAAGACTGCCACTATTACACATTTTCACACCAGCAGAAGGATTTAGCCTGCTGCAGCAAGATCAAATAATTCCAAAATGAAATGTAAAGGAAGTTGTTTCTCTCAGAGACCGTAGCTATTTCATGGCACAAGCTATGAGCAGACTGTGACATCTTCACCAGAGATTTCTCATCACCCTCATGCAGAAGGACTCTGCCTGCCATTAGCCCAGGGGACCAGACTCCATCATTGTACTCAGTAAGTTTTCAAATCAGTAATTTTGGGCTTTCTCACATTGATGCATTTTTCTAAGAAGATCTTTTGCATTCACAATGGCTACCTCATCATCTTTCTCCACAGCTGTCCTCTGCTCTTGACTTGTTGATCTGTGTCTTTTGTTTCTATTGTAAAATCTTTGAGAGAAGGACTGACTTGCACCGTTTTTCTACTGTGCATAGCACAAGCAATTGGAGCAAACAGCAGTAATAAAGGCAAGGAGTAAAGAAACACCCTTTGGGTGGCTTTCCTAACCTCTTTGTGAGGCTTTATTCTGGTCTCATGGATGGGAATCCACCAGTGGGTGCATTGCAACCAAATAGGCATCTAATACACGGCGCAACGTAACAAAACCACTGCATGAAACAGGTGGGATCAGTAGAGGCACCCCAAAAGTCCACTCCCTACCTCCCCATCACATGAAATTGAAATGGGAGTTTAGCCAGAGATAAATCCCTTGCAGGCTGAAAAGTCACATTTGAGGCTGTATTAATATTATTCTATTAATCCTAACCATGAAGGGAACTTCTTGAGTTTTATTCAATTATAGAGCATCATGTTGAAAACTTCTCATAACCACCCTATCATGAACAATAAAATGCATTAAAGAAAAAATGAAGGCGCAAAAATGAATAGGATTGAGAGCATCAGGCTTAATGGTTCCTCATGCAAATTCATGTCAGCCTTCCTTGCATGTCTGAATTCTGTAGTGACATGACATCTGATTTTCCCAAGGACCTCTGCCTCATTCTTCACCCAGAATTGCCAGTACAACCTCTTAGACCAACACTAAACCAGCATTCATGAATGGATTCACAGGCTTCTTTGTGATATTTGTCATTACATCATCTAAGAGGAGAAAAGAAAAAAAGCAGCAACCAAATGTTGATGGATTTATAATCACAAAGCACCTTTCCTTTGAGAAAGGAAGAGTTGTCCTATATCCATCAATATAGATCTGAACTGAAATACTGGTGCATCTGAAAATTGGCCCCTAATGTTGCATTCCCTGCTCATAAACATTTTTCTATGTTTTTGCAAGGTTTTCTATGCTTGAATCTTATCTGCTACTGACTAATGGACTACTCCAGAGCAACATTCAATTCCATAGACCTCTACATACCTTGTCTCATGTGATGGATACTCACTAGAAGAGTGAGTATGCATGCAGTCATGTGCTTAGAAATTACTTCAGAACACACATATGTCATGGTACTGCTGTAGCACTGCACTGATAACCCTTACTCAAACATGCCCTAACTCCTCAACTCTTAACTTTGCAACCCTCCATCCTTCCAATGCAACTTTTATTTTTTTGGTCCATTCCTCTCTTTGTGCAAGTTGTGCTTCTGGAGACATAATATGAACTCAGCACTTTTACCCCACAGACCTGTTCTTTTTCTGCAGCATGCAGCTCCTACCTTTACAATTTTAGCAGGGAATTATGGACAACTGGTATCTGGTTGCTGTCTTTGGTATGAGCTGATCATGGCATCTCTCTGCAGTCATGTTATATAGCTACTGAAGGAAACAGAGGACTACAACAAGTTTAGCTCATCAAATTTTTAAGAACTTTTCTTTCCCTTTTTTGTTGTTCAAGTTCTCTAACCTTCATGTTCAACTGCAGGTTGTCTTCATCCTTATTCTTCTATCTGGTCTTTTTACAAGGACAATTAAATGCATATGTCTCAGACAAGGCCAGCTTTCCAAGTTTCCAAAGATTCAAGTCTTTTCCCAAAAACAGTAAATTTTCCTCCTTACTTCATTCTCAGAAATAATTGAATCTTTTTTTCTTTACTAGATGTTACAAAAAATTACAACATAAAACTATCTTAGCCAAAGAGCTGGCACAGAAAACCTGAGTCCCAGTGGTTTAAATTTCAGCAATCTTATCAGCAATTGCAACAAAAATCATACAATGAATAAAGTTAGTCAGTCTTAATTATCTGTGTCATTACCAGATCTGCCTGTAATAACATGGTAGCTCAGTCTTCTGGCCTCTTCTAGATGACACCTGACTTACAATTCTGTGGGAATTTTTAATGTGTTACTATATGTTTATGTCTATCTGTCATCATTTCATTATGAGATTAAAATTATATAGCCATTTATACTTCCATCAGAAATAATGGCCTGAGAATACCTATTGTTGTTGCTGCAAATTGTAAATCATGCAAAGGAAAAAAAAAAAAGACCAATTATCAAACTGAAATTGCTCTAAAAGAAGGATCCCATTTTGCCACATAGGTGAGTACAGTCTTCAAATATTTCCACTGTTTACATATCTATGTGCAATGTAGCAGTTTCAGGGGGACAAGTGAGATTTGTTAGTCATCACCCCATGAAACACTCAGGTAATGATAATTGTGAAGAAACAAAGCTCTTATGCCATCTACACATTGAGCACACAGGCACGGGAAAATTGAATTCCCTGACAAAGCTCACAGGTGAAGCCTGGGGTGGAGCAGAAACTCTGAAGTCCTACATTAGCTCCCCCAGTATCCACCAGCCTTTTTTTTCCCCCCTCTATGTTTAAGTCTCAGATTTTATTTAAAAATTTCTTATTTTATAATTGATTCTCAAAAAGTCTAGGCAAAAGCTTAAAAATATATGCTTCAGCTTCACAGAAAGGTCAGGGAACAAAATAAGAGAAAAACACATTTGAAATGCTCTGATTTTTTTACCAAAACCTATTTTCTGTTGATATTTTGGCAAAATATGATAAATTGGTTCATCTCAGCCCCAAAGTGAAGTTGTTTTAGAGAGGCTAAAACAGTAACAAACCAGTAAATCCTTACATTTAGCCTCATAACCACTTGATTATATAGGATAACACTATGACATTGCTGATGTTTAATGCTGAGTTCAACTCCATTCTGCCATAGAAGTGGAAACATGCACACATCACCTTTCCTGGAATGCTTTTGCTTCCCTTTGGATAATTGTACTTCATCTTGTTCAGAGCGATTTGAAAAGCTAGCAGTGCTGCTACAGAAACTGAGGTTAAAACTAAATTCCCTTATCCTTTTGTATGCAGACAATTGCAAGATAAACTGTTTCATTATTTAAACAAAACAAAACAAAACAACAAATCTCTTAATTTTAAAAAGTTATTTCAATCTCTGCAGAAACCAAGATCATTTCAATATCTGGCCCTTCCCAACCGTTTATTTAAAGGACAAGTTCTGCAGCAAGTTTTCTTTTGTCTCTTGTAATTTCATCATATTTGGAGCTTCCTGCAAATGCATTTTGTATACACAACTCACAGTGAATAGATCTTTAGCACACAGTCAAGGCCTCTCCACCCACACCTAAAAAAAAAAATAAATAAACCTCAAAAAAACGTAAAAGGTGTAAGTATGATACCAAACAACTGAAACACTGATGCAAACACTCTAAGGACTTATGTAGCCACAGGACCAGTATTCTTTTTAGGATCCATTCCGGCTGGGATGGAGTTAATTTCCTTCACAGCTACTCCTGTGGTGCCATGCTCTTGTACCTGAACCAGGGTGTCAGCTGTGCTTAGAGCATCAAAGCTTTCTCTCTTCCCCACAAAGCAAGTGGGCAGAAGGTTGGGAGGGGAGGTAGACAGGACACCAAATGAACAGAAGGATATTCTCTACACCTAACACTGTGGTCAGCATGTAAAAGTTCAGGGAAAAGGAGGATGAAGGTGGTCTTTGGCTATCACAGCATTTACCTTCTCAAGCAACTCTCGTGCTGAGACCCTACTTCCCAGGAAGAAAGTGGACAGGAAGTAATGAAAAGTAATGAATTAGTTCCTCTGTCTCCTTCGATTGCACACTCAGCTTTTGCTTCCTGTATTAATCTATTATTATCTCAGTCTACAAGCATCTTCACCTTTCTTTTTTCTTCCTGTCATACAGAAGAGAGGAAGGAGCAAGAGGCAGGATGAGTGTTGAGCTGCTGGCCAGGGTTAGCCCTCCACAGGTCCCCATGTAATGGGTGTGATCCCTCTGGCATTTTCTGTTAGGCCAGGCAAATGCATCCTTTCAGCACAGCAAACTAGAGGCCTAAAGTGATACGTAGTTATTTCCACTATCAGTAGTGCATGACATGCAATGATTTAGAAATTTGAAAAGATTAACAGCTCGCTCTCATCCCTGTATGTTTTTCAAGATAAACAGAAGAGTTGACAACTGCCATGCAGCACTGTGCCCATTTTAATGTCCCCCATAGAAAAGCAGTTTGCCAGACACGCAGGAGAAGCTTTCTGCCCTACAAACCAGCCACATTATCTTCATTTTTTCTTATCTATTAGAGCTGATCAGACAATTGTTCTCCTTACAGGCAATAATATCTTTCAAAAAACTCCCAGCTTATGTCTGAATACTTAAGATTTTGACTTACTGACTTAGAGCTTTATGGTTATACTTCCTGGTACCTGTATGCATTCTCCTTTATCAATGAGACTGGCTGGTCAGGCTCCCTCTCTGGTAACACCTGATGGTCTCACTTTCTGTTGGCTCATAGTGACTCACCAAAACACAGAAAGATTTGTCCAAAAAACTTGAAATCCAATGTATAATAGAGCACACTGAAGTACCTATCCCTGCAGTTCCTGAGGACTACGTCATAATATTTTCCATGTTCAGTTGATTTGTTGTTATCTGAAAATGAAAACTCTATTTGTATTAAAATTTTTTTACAGTAAATTTTCAATTCTTTCTGTTTTAATCAAAACCTTTTATTACGCTTTTTCCCTCTCCTTACCCCTAATATCACAATAAAAAAGATGTTTCTAAGGCTGCTTAGTTTCAGGTTCTGAGTTTCTTTTATTTGCTGACGCTAAGCATTAATTTGATGGTTCTATGCATTTCACACAAGTTCCTAGTAGCACTTGCAAGTAGCATTTTATGCACAACATATGGCCAGTATCTAGTCAATCTCTTTTCCACCAGTTTCAATCAAATCCTTATCTGTTTTCTTACAAGGAAAAAGAAAACCCCTTAAATTACACCACATGGAGATGATCTAGGCAAAACTGGCTGAGCTACAACATATTGAGACTAACCCAAACCACATCTTTGTGCTGTGCCAGGCACCACCCTTGATACTCCTCCTTTACCAGACCCTATGGAGAGCTGGGTGTATCAGAGAGAGAGGTCTGTGTGGATTGCCATCCTGCAGCATGATGATGAAGCTGTCTATAAACATGGCACTGTGTTAGAAATGCATCTTAGAATTTGCACATATCATCAGAAGCCTTCAGCAGTCTTATCTTCTCTGTTGTTTTCTTTCCCATAAAATAATAGCAAAAACAGCACTGAAACCAATCTAACAAATTTCTTCATTTTGGTGCTTCAAGGCAAGAGCATCTGCTCTTACATTCTTCTTCAAAGATATTTACCCACTATTTTTAAACTATTTCCTTCCACTTACAGAAACTCTGCTACTATTCCAGGAAATCACTATCTTTATTGCTACAGAATATTCCTAAATATCTATTCTACCATTTAACAAATGGCAATTAGAGCTCGATATGAACAATAACATCGTAGGATTATACTAGATAAAACATATTCTAATTAGTCCCCACTCTCCCAGAGCTTTTTATATATTTGAGGACCCTTATTAAACTCTCTCTCCTTTTAAAATTCTCCATTCTTTCGGTCAAAAGTCCCAATTCAATCTCTTCTTACCATTAGGTTTTGCTGATTTTTTTATTATCCCCTTGTTCACTTTGGATTCTCTCCAACGAGCTCACATCCTATTAAGAAGGCACAGCCCAAAATCAGTTCCAGTGCTCCAGCTGATGCCTTATCAGCATTGAGTGAAGCAGGATTACTTCATGCGTCTTGTCAGCTGTATTCCTGTTTGTATGTCCCAGGTTGGCAATTATTATTATTATTATTATTTTTTTCTTTTTAAAGAGCATTCCCAACTCATGTTCACACATGTGATCCGCTACAGGCTGCGAGGTTTTATTCTGAAGAAGTATTTCCCAGACACTTACTTACATCAGCTGACGACTTGGCAGTGTTCTTCACTAACAAACAGTGCTAAAGTGACACAACTAAAGGGCAAACTACCCCTGGTCAAAACCTTGAGACAGAGATCTAACATGTTACTTCTGTGTGTCCTGGGAGGTATCTTTGTTTGCTTTTGTTATTGTGCTTTGTTTTAGTTTTATTGAGGTCTGTTTGTTCGTTTTGAACAAAGCTGGTGGGCAGGGAGAACATAAATGCAGAAGAAGGATCATGCCATCAATAAGTGCTTTTGCTGACCACAACACACTTGCATAGCTGCTATGTGCTCAGTCACAAATGCTTTCATGAGGCCATGAGGACTCTGTCCCTCAGCTCATCTTTGGTGGCAGTTCCCTCTGCTCTGACAGAGCCATTTCTTGCTGACCATTTGCATGCAAATTCCTCCTCCTTTGTACAATCCATCTACTTGCACTGGGTATGAACGTACGAACGAAGAGTTATGGCACATGATTTTAAAGTGATAGCTCTGTGGTGACCTGCTTCCTAGATCTGAAGAGAAAGTCCTTTTCTTTCTAGACTGACCAACGTGATCTTAGGTGATAATCGTCTTCACTTATACTGACTGACCAATATAGCTGCCGTATGTTTGTACTAATAGGCTCATTGTTTAAGAACTCCAAGGGTTGACCTAGAGATTTAAGATAAAATTTGGGTTCCATGAACATTCCTGAATTTCAACGCACAAGGCCACTGAACAGGAAAGACAGAAGCTTAGGAAGTTTTCTTGCAAGCAGAAAGAAGTATTCTACAAACCCAATTGTCACTCCTAATCAAAGCTACTGGACTGGCTGAAGTTAACACAGAATCGTTTCACTCAGTTCCATAGGTTTCAGGCTGAGCCTGCTCTTACTAAATGCACCTCCAGAGCTTCAGTTCTTCCCATGGCTTTGATTCCTCTTTAAGCCTTGCACCTCTGTTACTGGAGACTTTAAACACCTGGGTCTTAGGTGGAGTCTTCACACCATTTTTCAGTTAGAGAAGTTTAAGTTCTCTAGGATTTATGAGGCTGGCATTTGCATGGTGAATACCCTTGGATGTTATTGAAGAGGCTTGAGAGACAACAAATGGCATCAAGAAATCTTCAGTGGCCCTACTCCATAGCTGAGTTATAGAAGATGAAACTATGGTTTATAATCATGAAGATGATGGGAAAAAATAACCTTTTTCATAACAAGAAAATCTTCTTGGTCTTAGGTGGCCTTTCTGTGTCAGAATGAATACCAAGAAGTTTTCTCTTTTTAAGAGAATTGTGCCATGAAACCAAAAGAATCCTCCCTGTTTATCAAGCAGAAAAAAAACAACCAATGACTTCAAATACTTCTTTAATCTCTACCATCCCTACAGAAGACTTTTCTTTTTACACATTTCAGTTGGTTTATTGCATAAATATTATGTTAGCAGTCATTCTTCAGTGTGTAGGTGGGATCGCCAGTAGGCAGAGAGGGTGATAAATGAGTCTCCAGGTGTTGCTGCTCTTTTTAGAAAATCCTTTAACAAGCATTTGTGAAGATTGAGGTCATTCTGCAAACTTGTAAGCGTTACAGTAAGTTGTTTCACAGACACTTCTTTTTTTAAGAAGTGCTGTCAGAGTTGGTGAACCCAAAGTGGGTTGTATCTTTCTACTTAGCTCTGTTTACAAAATCCAGGTAATTATTTATATGCATTTAGTTTTGAGGATGCATTAAAGAGGTCAGGGTTGGGGTTTATTAGACCGATGTTCTCATTAATTTCTTTTCTGGCTGCAAGAAAGCAAATCTTGCAGTCCTGAACTCTCTAACAAACATTTTGTGCACTTGATGACAGCACAGAGATGATGGTTTGTTTCATTAAGGTAATTATTGTAAACACCAAGAAGCCAGGAGAGAAGCTGCATAGCTCAAAAGATAAGACTCTAAAGCCTTTCACCTTCAGACTGCAGGTCCTACCAACAACCAGGCTGAACAGGTTCATTCAAGTATCAAACCTACACTGAAGTGTCCTCCCACCCTCAGCACCCATCAGACCCAGCAGCACCTCGCTAGCTCACTGACTGACAGGGCTCCACGGGGAAGGGAAGGACCACACAGGGCGGAGCACTGGAATTCATCGATCCCAGCGCAGGCAGTGGAAACAGCGCTGAACTGAAACTTTCCTTGCTGCCAGGGTTCTTCAAGATTGCTGGCATCTTTGCTGGGGATCAAATGGATGCAACCTATTCTCTAGAGCACACCAAAAGAAAATGAGGAAAAACAATATTTCAATGCTTTTTCAAAGCACCATGCCCTTATCAAACCATCCTCATATCAAACTATTTCCCCATGGCATGGCGAAAAGCCTCAGAGTGGGTAATTCCAGGCAAACACCATCCAAAATACCGCTCTGAATGCCCCTGTGCCAGCACTTGATATCAGGTAGCCAAGAGAAGTATTTTGCAGCAAGGATTAGCACTGAAGACCTCAGCTCTAAGGATGCAATAAACACCACATGGAAGGAGCAGAGCCGTGGAAAACCGTTTGGCATTTCATAACCAAGTCCCCCACCTTCACACTGAAGTAATATTTTATCGTCTAGCATCGTGTCTTGGCACAGAATTCCACAGGCTGAGACTCTTTTGTAATTCTGCGCTCTACAATGTTGCTCCCCCCCACCACAAAGAGACCTCTGTCCAAAGGAGGAACACAAACAAGCTCCATTCTGAGTCATAAAAACATAACACATGCGTAAGTGCATGCAATAATCTTTGTATAATTTGCCCCTTAGTCATTGTCTAGTCCTATTATGTAAATCTGAAACATGCATTTTTGAAAATAAAGGGCTTCAGTAAAATAATTACTGTTGTAATCCTGGAACCACACCCAATAAACAGTTTAGCAATCAACTGGCTCCATATATTTGAAAGCTATAAACAGATTAGTATGAAATTAAACCAGTAAGGGCTAAAATCTCAGCTGCTGATGTAAATTAGTATTGTTTGACTAAATCAAATTAGCAGTTTGATTGACTTCAATTAAGCTACACTAATTTACAGAAAGCCATCATCTTTTCTTTCTTCATGCATATTCATCTCAGAGTATGTGCATGTGTGTAAGATTTCTTTGTGTTCTATGGAGACAGTGATCTTTAGCACAATAATCTCATTTCTCTCTCTGCATATGTAGATTCATGAAACTTAAGTATGGCTTCAGGCAGTGTGGGAAGAGGAACTGAAGGACTACCAGTAAAGACCTGATGACTCCAATCTAATAATTTCAATAAACCCCTATTCATTTCCTTAATAAGAAATTTGCTTGACTACAGAAGGCAGCCTGAGACTGACCTTCACAAGCTTCATTCCAAAGAAACCTAGAAAATATTATCCATTAACAGTTTTTGCACAATTTGGAATAATAGCCAATTTTTTCAAAACCCAATATTGTTAACTTCACAGTATTCCAGGGTGTCCTGGCAAGAACTGCACTTGACTTTTCATGCATCTCCCTACAATTCATGATGTCACTTTGATCTCATAGTAAAAATAAACCAAATTTCAATGGCTTTTAATCTCACAAAACTGGTTATAGTAGGATCTAAAATTGACTATTAAAGGATCAGATGACTGGGACCACCTCCTCATTTGGAAAGGGAGCCATTTATATTGAACTTCCATTCTAAGCCCTGTGAAACACATGAATCCTTACCACTATGCTTAGGTTGCATATTAGAAAAGTGGGGCACAGAGTCAAGCTATGGAAGTGCTCAGCTCATGGAATGGGAGAAACAAGAAGTCAGGTTTAAGAAACAGATCCTTGTGCCTTAGCCACGTTCCTAAGCCATGCTTTTCCCTGAGATCATCCGTGCACCATCACACTGCCAAACTAAAAATTGTCTTGCCACTACAATTCTGATGCTCTGAACAAGCCTTTTTATCACAGGGATGGCAACACAAAGGGAGAGGGAGGAAAAGGTTCTGGTGTCTGAAACGCACATTGTATCTGGATGACAGGAGTGAGATTGTCCCTCTAATTACTCTTTTAAGCAAAAAGCAACAATATTGCTAGTGGAGAAAACACATAAGGAGGAGGAACAAATCCCAGGCAGCTAAAAAAAGGCAAAATAGAGGACTGAGGAAATGAAACCTTGATTTAATTTATTCCCAGACCAGTCAGACAAAAATACTTAAACAGATATAAGCTACAAGGAAAGGATATAAAGGTATCTGGAGAAATTTGGGAATCAAGTAGACCCAAAAGGATTAACAGGTGTCTCCCCTCCAGGGCTGAGAACGAGAACAGGAACAAGAGGTAATACAGTCAATAAAACTGCCAGCATTGTGTCAGACCGCAGCTGCCACTTTTCTATCAGACACAAAGTAAAATATCTTCCATCTTGAATTTCCACTGCATGGTCCCCTCTGGAATGCCAACCAAGAAACAGAAACATCACAGCCAGAAGTAAAAGGAAACAGGGAAAGCAGCTGCTCTGGAGAGCAAGCATTCATGGCAAGGAGATCCAGGCCCTCCTCTGCTCCCATGCTGGAGGCTGGTGCCAGTGGCCATAGAGGTCCTGGGTCCAATTCATATGTCCTTTTTGGTAAGTGTAGCTAACCAGAATTCATCTCTAAATCGGAGAGAGATGGATTCAACAGGTGGACTGTTAGGTGGATAAGGAATTGGTTGCCCAGTCACAAAGGACATCAGTAACAAGTGGTGTCCCTTAGGGGTCCACACTGGGACCACTTTTGTTTAATATCTTCACTAATGACATCATCAGTGTGATCAAGTGCATCCTCAGCAAGTTTGCAGATGACCCCAAGCTTGGTGGTGCAACTGGCACACGAAGGATGGAATGCCAACCCAGAGGGACTTGGACAAGCTCAAGAACAGAGCCTATGGGAATCTCATGGTTTAACAATACCAGGTGCAAGGTGCTGCACCTGGGTCAGGGCAGCCCTAGAAGTGACACAGGCTGGGGAAGGAAGAGGTCAGAGCAGCCCTGATGAGAAGGACTTGGAGGTGCTCGTGGATGAGGTGCTGGATGTGACCCAGCCATGTGCACTCACAGCCCAGAAAGCTGAAAGAGCCCTGGGCTGCATCCAAAGCAGTGTGACCAGCAGGGCCAGGGAGGGGATTCTGTCCTTCTGCCCTGGTGAGACTCACCTGGAACACTGCATCCAGCTCTGGGATCCCAGCACAGGAAGGACATGGAACTGTTGGAGCAGGTCCAAAGGAGAGCCACAAAGATGACCACAGGGATGGAGTATCTCTACTATGAGTAAAGCCTAAGAGAATTTGGATTTTTCAGCCTAGAGTTGGAGTGACCTAATTGCAGCTTCTGGTACCTGAAGGGAGTTACAAGACAGATGGAGAGGGACTTTTCACAAGAGTATGTAGTGACAGAACAAGGTGAAATTACTTCATACTGAAAGAGAGCAGGTTTAAAGATTAGGTACTAGGAGAAAAGTCTTTACTGAGAGGGTGGCAAAGCACTGCAACAGATTGTCCAGAGAAGCTGTAGATGCCCCATCCCTGGAAATGTTCAAGCACAAGCTGGATGGAACTTTGAGCTACCAGGTTTAGTGGAAGGTGGCCCTGTCCATGGCGACGAGGTTGAAACTAGATGATCTTTAAAGTGCCTGCCAACCCAAGCCATTCTAC
Organism: Cinclus cinclus; assembly: GCF_963662255.1. Classification (NCBI taxonomy): domain Eukaryota; kingdom Metazoa; phylum Chordata; class Aves; order Passeriformes; family Cinclidae; genus Cinclus; species Cinclus cinclus. The sequence goes on from NC_085046.1 coordinate 69,239,581, forward strand.
GATTCTATTATATTCTATTATTCTACTCTAAGATTCACAAGATCAGAAAGAAACCACCCCTCCACATACTGAAGGTTACCTGAAAAAAGAAGCTGAGCACAACAGCTACCATGGTGCTGCATTAGTATGGATCCCACACTGCAGAGTGCGAAGCCCAACAACACGTGCAGCCAACATGCCAGCAGCAGGTGGGGGGTTGGTTCAGCAGCCTTCATCTCATTTCACCTCTTTGATCTGCTGTAAACACCCCAGGTTGACTGCAATGCCCCAGTAATATCTGACACCTTGAGGCACATGGAGGAACACGACTCTCTTTCTCATCATTTTTTCTTTACAGAAATAAGCCTGGGGAGGGGTCTCCCTTACAGCATCTGTCATTTCCCAATTGCTGCTGAGTAGCATGTTAACAAACATGAACAACTTTGTTTGGGAGCACAGCAAAGGGCTTGCACCCAGAGAGAGGATTGCTCTGTATGTTCTTGTTACTGTGATATTTCCCATGTACTGAGACATTCCTGGCTGGGAAGGCAGGCAAAAGAAGCATGTGTTAAGCAGCATGTGGCAGGACAGTGATGGAAATGCTGTCTGTGCTGCTTTCCCACTCTAAGCTCATCTTTCAAAGCTTGGGCTATACTGTACTATATAATACTATTAACTACTAGGATCAAGTAAATGTTAACATCGAAAGGAATTCAAGAATATATTTTGATAAAAGCGCATTTTACATATGGTTTTATTTGTTTTATGCTGTCACATATCCTAATAAGTTTAAGGGCAAGAACATTTGCAGAAACAAATAATTCATATGCAAAGCATCGTAAATGCTCAAGGAATGAGAAGTCTGGATTAATACATGTGACAATATGATCCTGAATTTGTGAAGCATTATTTCAATCTTTCAATGAACACAACTGAAAAATGAGACTGCATATAACTGGTCAACTTTGACTAGATATTTAGGTAACATTACAGAGCTGCTGGGCACATAATGAAGGATTTTTATGCTCTTTCAGCTTTACACTTGAGGTTAAGATTTTTTTTTTCCTTCCTTTTCTTTTTTCCTCTTCACAGAACTTCAGGTTTGGAAAAGCAATATTTAAAAAAACATTGCTGAGTTTTAGAGTTTTCAGGAAAATGTCAAAAGACATATCTAAGTTTTAACTCCCACATGGCACAGAAGTGTAGGGATAAGTTTTTTAAGTCATCTGGATGATTGAATAGACTGAGAAATATATGTTGGGGCTGTCAAAATACCTGGCCACTACTTCCAAAAATCAGCAGGTGATACTTGCTTAGGAACACATGAAAAGTCTCATCATTTTAAAATCAATATTTTCAAGATCTTAAATTACTTTCCTAGAAAACAGAGCCCTCATGGAGTTTGACCTCTAGGACTCATTCACTGGGTGCTGACCAAACCCCATAATTTTTGGTCCTTGTTTGTCCCTTACAACCACAGTAAGGGTTCGGACAGCCAGAGCAGATGTGCATTTGATCACAACTCACCTCAAAGTCTACCACTAGCTGGGTAATATTTGGAAGATGGCTTCTGCAGGGCAATTAGGCAGCAAGGGAACTCTTTGAAGCTGACAGAATGATTTCCATTGGCTGCAGTGGACACCAAATCAGGTCTAACAAGTAGACAGACTTGTTGGACCTTGAAGTGATATATGCCTTTGAAATACATATATAAATACACACAGGGACATAACCAGCCCATCTGTGTCTGAATTTCCTCATCTCAGAAATATGGATAATAACAGCTATTTACTCATCTTTATAGAAGGCTGATAGTATTTAAAGCAATTGGTGTGATGACTAATTAGCTAATATTTGAAATTTTAAAGCACTACATAACTGCTAAGTACTACTACTAAATTAAGCCAACTGTCAGTAAAGGAGACAGCCTGATCTTCACTGCTTGTTGACACAAGACCAGTTATAAATAATGAGTTCCATAAAGTCTAAAAATATATCATAGATGGAGAAATTAATGAAAATTAAGATTAATAAAATGGTCCATCATCATTCAATATTAAAATTTGTTGGATTTCAGACTTTTAATCAGCAATATCTACAGTAATTTCCCGTCCTATATGCACTATACAGCTAAATAAAGCAGACATGCCTTTTTGGTTGAAAATAAGGCCTGAGTTAGCCTTGTGCCACTATAATAACATTAACACTGTTAACTTCTGAATCAAGAGCCCTGTTCATCAGTTCATGAAGGTCCAGTTAGGTTTACTGCTCTTCCTACTCCAGCTGTAAGACTATAACAGAATCCCATTTTTAGTCATCTCCTAATTGCAAACCTAATCCATTAATGACCACTCTGTTTCCATTTGGCTCTTCCCAGATTGCACCAGAAGCTCAGTTATTCTGCATTCAATTAGCATATGCAAATTTTTCTCTGCCATTTTCCCACCTTGTGCTGCATTTACTTCTAGGGAACAACCATTTCCACTAAAGGCAGAAGCCTTCAGCTATTAAACATTTAGTCTGTTTTTATTGTTCTTGCCCACACACTCCCTGTATGGGAAGAACTGAACATTATCTCTACCTTGACAATGCCTCCTTGTCTTGTGTCAGCAGAGTATTTCATAACTCAGCTCCAACCTTCTACACCCAAGGCATTAAGGAAAATGTTAACAAAGATCAGTCCCACACTGGTCTGTTAGGATTTCCACCAACAAGCTTCCACCAAACTGGCAGAACCTGTGCCATCTCCCTGGTCCCTGCCCACCTTCCTATCAGCTTCCTCACCTTAAGGAAGGAAGGTGTAGTCTACCTTTGCTATCCTAGCATTTCACTCCAGCCAAAGCAGTACAGCAGACAAAATTTGAAAATTTAAAGTTAATCTATTATATGCAGACATTCTTTCTCATGATCAGGGAAATAGTCCAGTTTTTCAAATTCCAGAATCATACAAAACAAGTACAGTACTCTATGCCCAGCTTCAGAAATGTAGAGGTAAGTATAGGTTCTTCATAAACATTCAAGCAAAACATTGCATACTGTGTTTCAAAAAATTGAGGAATTATTCCTTCAACTGACTAAACAATTACTGGTATTTATTATCTCTATTTTGACAGAACTGGTTTAACACATTCTTAAAAAAATACACAACTTATTCTTTTTGATCATCACAAGTGTCATCAGCCTACCACAAATATTGTATTAAATAACTCTGCACCACAAAGAAACGTGATCCTCTAAATGTTGAATCAACATATTTGCTAAGGAGGTGTGTATCAAGTCAAGCCATCTCAACATGTAACTGATCCCCCAGTGGGAAGCAAATAAACAAACAAGAAAACAGAATATCTCACCTTTGAAATGCCAGTTAACACAGCTCCACAGGCCCAGTTCTTCTCTAGCATTTATCTACTGAGAGGCAGCTGCTGCAGGCACAGAGATGCTCTTGCAAATGGCCTGGTCTACAGCTCTCAGCAAGGGGGTTTGCTGGTCACACAGTCACCAGGGACCCCACAACATTCCCCACCAAGACAGGAAAAGCCAGGCACTTCCTCCTCTCCTTCTCCTTCTTGTTTTCAAGGCCACATACAACCCCTTTCTCTTCCTCTCCCTCTGGGAAGCTGAATTATTTTATGATGGCAACTGGTCATCCCTGATCCTCTCTGACATCAACAGCACACAGACTCCTGTGTCTCAGAAGAAAGTGGGTAAAACTGCTTGGTTGGGGCAAATTCTCTCCCTTGTAAGAAAAATCACCTCCCTTAAGAAAAATAATTTTGATTGAAAATCACATTTTGCCTGAAGGCGTCCTGGTTTTTAAAATCTTATCCTCCCCAGAAAAACACAAAATCAGAAAAACGGCTCTTGCTGCCCCTCCACTGGAAAGTAGGAAAGTAACAACCAGAGGATAAAACACAGAAGGAAAAGCATGACTGGTGAAAAAAGAAGTGGTAGCACTGACCTCTTGACTCAAGGGCAGTGTGGGGAGGAAGGCAGCTCAGAGTGGGAGGGAAGTGGCAGAGGGAAAATAGTATGCATATGTGCGGACACACATGCAGATACTGATTTACCAAAGCCTAGTGAGGAGGCGTCAGCCTCTCTGTTGGCACCAGTTTGTGCAGCCTGCCTTCCTGCATCTTGTGGAACAGCCAGCATGGCTCAGCACCCACCCAGTTTGGGAAAGGGCATCGCCTGCCCTCAGCAAATGCATCGGCATCTACAACTTCACATGGGAAGGGGCCAGTGCTGTTGGAGAACACTGCATTACATGTGCTATTTCCAGTGAACATGCAACACTGCTTATGAGCTTACATAAGGAGCGTGAGCTGGTCTTGAATTTGTTCCACATCTGTAGCTCCTAGAGATGTGTATGCAGACTGACTCTAAAGCTGCAAGCCTGTTTGCCCTGCAAAAGGGAAAAACAATTATAAAACTTTTGTATTCTTTGCACTTAAAAGGGCAGGTCCCCTTACACCAGATACTGCTCTTTCAGCAGATCTCTGTGGGTGGAGATTTCATATCAGCATGTCTGCCAATTCCTGCCAGAGTTTCATCCAAGCCACAATATACAGAGTCAACATTAATTAGCATTAATTATTATTTATAAGAAGCAATATTATCTGCAGTGCTATCATTCACACTTATTTTTATGCCTTACGTAGGGTTCAATACATGGTACTTCACTGCTCAAACAGAATAAGGTCCCATGGAATCTGCAGACTAATGCACACTATTGCCATCCTTAAACCATTTTGAAGAGGTCATTGTAAAAGCTAGGAGAACCGATTTTCTGAATTTCCATCAAATTGCCTTCCACTTTCTGTTTATAGCTAGGTCAAGATTTTTCTTCTCTTTTTTTTTTTCCCCTTGCAAATGGGAAAGAATAATTTTAAAAACCCAAACAAACAACTGTCTAGAGATCATAATTTCATTTTCTTTCTAACCAGAAACACAGAAAAGAATCAACACAAAAAAAAGCATTCCCCCACACCATTTGGAACATCTCAACACAGTATTTTCAGCATAAAAGTCTCAAGTGAGCCTTCTGCACTTCACCAGAATGAACTGGTTTCATATTAACAGAGAAATCATGCTCAGTGAACTTATGATGAATTTATTTCTCTATCCATTTTGTTGGCACAAGCAGGAACTTTCTTAACTACAACTTTATTCTGCTTCAAATCATGTCTCCAAAACCAGAATTGTCCTCCATGAAATGGACATTTTGTGTTAAGCAATGGGGCTGATTTTATTTACTTCCCATAAAAGTGAGAAAACTGGCAAATATTACAAAATTCAATTTCAAACAGTTAATTACCCCAGATAGCTATTATTAGTACTACTGAAGTTATTAGTATTGTTGATAATAACTGCTCATAAATAATGATTTGCATACATTACATTTAGCTGGAAGACCTTATGAGCATTAGCAAATCCTATAATGAGCATGGTCCATATTCTTCTTCTAATGAATTCTACCTCACTTCCAGTTTAAATAATATTTTTTACCACTTTGTTTCTTGCCTATTTTGTTCCTTGATGCAATACACAATAGCAAAGGCACCAAGATTAGTTCAGCAAATCCAATTTAGAAAGCCACTTTTACACAGGCCAAGTTTAATGAAAACACTTCAGTATGTTAAAGTGAATTCCCTTAGCCAATCCAGGCTGGTTGGAGAAACTACTAATAATCATCTGGAACTGCTGAGTCAAAATTATGAATTAGATGGAAACACTGAACACATTTTATGTGCTCCCATTGCTTGTACTCTATTTGAGATTGTTGCAATCACAAATTATGCACTGCTCTGAAACACTACATACTTTGACCAACATGAATTGCAACATTTTGCTGAGGAGTCACAACATGTTGTGTCACACTGCATACACCTTTCAGCCAGAAGTATGAACTGAAAAGAGCAGGAAAACTTTGCACTGCTATTTGTTGTTGAAAGCCAACTTCCATCTGAAAACATTTGTGAGCAGTTTGATTTCTATTGAAATGTACATTTTATTTGCTTTACTAAGAAATCAGACAAGACTTATTTAAATTTTCAGATACAGAAGAAAACTTTAAAACTAGATATTGTTGATATGTTGATATTCTAATTTCTCCTATTATTCACATATGCATTGGATTAATTAGGTCCACAAGTTATCTAATCAGAGGAAAGAAACCACACTATTTTTCTTATATAAAAAGCAAGCATGCACATTACAGACATTATGAATGACTTCTTAGGTAGTTGTTGATTTTTAGCTAAAATAAGTCATGAATAATTTGTATAGAAGAAGGGCACCTGAGAATACTGTTCACTGCATATGGGCAATTAATACACAGAAAAATATTTGCAGAAATTAATCATTATGACTTGTTTCACTCTGCTTTCTAACTCTGAAATGTCATTCTCTTGGTTATTTATACAAAAAGATGGGAAGAATGCTTCCAGAATAACAAAAGCATTCTGGATGTAAAAAAAAGTAATAAAAAAAGAAAGTTTGATCTTCATTGTATCTATAACCAGCAATTACCATGCCATTATATTTATACCAGCAGTCAAGCACTTCACTGGCATAAACAGACACACCTCTTTCAGCAGCAATCACACATGCTGGTAGCTATCTTCATCCAAAATGCACTGATAGTTAAATGTGAAGAATGTATAAATTATTGTCCAGGTCTTTGGCTGGTTCATCACACAGCACTTCACTGAAGTTAATAATGCTGTACCATCTGATAACACATCCCATTATTCACAGCTTAATTAAATTGTGCATGGAAAGTTAACAGAAAGAGGTAACCAACCAATGCAACACAAACAACACAAAACTCAGTGCAGCAAGCTTAAGCTGGCTCTGTTAAGCAACACATCAGTAATGGTGGAAAGAACACTTTTGGAAAGAGCTCAGTGTCAATAAACACATCCTTTTTAGTATTGATGAAGGAAGGCAGATACCAGGACACATATAAAAACAGGTCTTAACTCACCTTTTCCTGGAGCAAGTGCTAATGTTCAAGCACTTCGCAGAAGGATGTTACAAAACAGCCGGATGGGAAACATTCTTCTGCACCAGTCATATCAGAAACGACTACAAGCAAGTGGCAACCAGGAAAAGGAAGAAAATACCTGCAATGCTCAAGGTGGAACACTGTGTGCAGCTTTTAAGCAGCAAATAAATTTTGAGGGGCAATCCCTCTCACCTTGCACAATGTTTTGGGGTTTTTTTTGTCTACCGCAGTATGTTAAATCCTATCTTAACTTCAGGATGAACCTTGATTTAATGATGAAAGTAGCTTTTCTTTTCACAATCAGTTTCCTTACATAAATAATCTCTTCATAAATAATAAATGAGCAGAGTATCTCAAGTGTTAAAAACTGGAGAACCTCCATTTTAGATGTTTCCTAAGAGAAGACAAACAGACTTGAATTCATCTTAAATGCCATTCAGAGCCCTGTAATCTATCCCAGGTGGTCACCTGGGAAGCCTTAGCCTTCCTTTTAGCTAACAGAAATAGACACTACAGGGTGAAAATCACTTCATATACTACAGTCACCTCTTTTGGGATGAGATTATAACAATTCCCTGGTGTGACAATACATGCAGGCATTTAAAATTTCAGGCAGCAGCACTGAGAACCCACTATCTGCAAAGCAGAATCTACATATTTAGAAATATTCAAAGGTCCAAATTTTCAGTTCAAACTGACTGTTATCTCTTGTTCTTTTGCTTTATTTTCTTGTTGTCTATGAAATGTTTAGTGTTCTCCACTACTTAAAATTAAATGACTCTTTCTAGTGGTATAACTTTTGAACACTTTAATACCTTAGCCAATAGTTTCCTTGTAACAAACTGAAATGGTGCTATATTAAAAAAAAAATATTTAGGTTGTATCAAATCTTACCTTTGAAAAGGAAGCCACACAACACACAGAAAAAGACTGTTTCTTGCAATGTTCTTGGTCTGTACTCTTCAGCGTCACTGGGGCAGAAACCCAGTCAATATATCCCCAAAAATACTAAAGAGAACAACGACGCTGCTCCTTCCTGTCAAGAGAAGATGAGAGCAGAAACACCTTATCAAAGCTTCAAGGTGTAAAATGAACACGAATATTCATTTAAGTTACATTTTGCACTTGCCAACTAAAAAGAGCTAGGACATGCCCTCAAGAAGCTGCCGTGTGATTGTCCACACTAATTAGCAACAAACTTCCTGACAAGGGCTGTCCCTCTAACCCAATACTTTCTCATGCCACAGAGAGGCCTCTAATCAGGAGATAACACAGACAAAGGACAGTTCCCTCTAGACAGCACAGATGAGGCCACTTCTTTGTAAGGAAGAGAACTTAGCCATGCTAAATCCCTCAGGGGAAGGACTGGATGGATGCTGGCTTGTTTTCATTAGAGCTAAGGTAGCCCTAAAGACCAGATGGGACGTTGTGGGCTTACACATCTTTATGTGTAAGATCAAGATTGTGTCTAGAAGACTCACCATACTGAGGTGTTTCAAATACTAATGAATACATTCATGCGCAGGAGTAGTTTTCCCAAATTAATTAGGATTACTCCTATGTATAAAAGTATGCCAGCGTAGGTGTGCACAGAAGAGGTTCCGGAATGTCAGTCATCATACACCCATCAGTTAAAGCACAGTCATAAATGTTTTTGTTTGAAAGATTGTACTAACCTTAATAAAAAAAGACATGTTTTCTGGGTCTGATTACTCAAGAAGAACTTGCAAGTCTATACTTTAACTTATTCATCTTATATAAATAAACTTTCCCCTTGTGAAAGGGAGTCCTATGGCATTAATAAATAGGGATCTTTCTCAACCAGACTCAGATTCTGTAAGAATCACTTAGAAACATTTAGACTAATTATTTGTTGCGAATTATTCACTTGACTCTGTCTCTTCAATCAAGAAGCATGGCTCTATGTCTTTCAGCAGCACAAGCCAGTAAAATAGAATACTCTCGTATCCAACACCATTTAATTAAAGTCTCAGCTGGGAATAGTCATGAGTCTGGCCAAAGTTCTGAAGGTTTGAAAGCAGGCCCACTGGAGTGAAAGCTCCACCTATTCAGTTTGCCTCTGCACCTGACTACACATCTATTTTCCTCAAGGGGCCAAACTTTAATGATAGTGCATTTAAAGGCCAAAGTAGGGGTAAGAGGGGACCGAGTGTCACATCCTGCCTTCAAAATAAGCTCGATCCAAGTCACCAAGATTTACTCACAGAGATGACTATTTTATAAAGTAGCACTGGAGGAGGCCATTTTTCTCACAACATTTTGGTAATTCTTTTTAAAAATCTTTAATCTGTGTTGGGCCTTGTCGAGTTCCTTGGCACTGACCGCGTGTCAGATGGAGAAGGTAAAAATGCACTGTCTTGCTTATGGCATAAATACATCAAGCTATGATTAGGGACTCCCATAAGTGACAAGTAAATATCTCCATTGCCTGGCCCACCAATGTCAGGTGCCAGAGCTTACACTTCTCAGACATGAATACTGAAGTCTGCAAATCTTTGACTTCCTTTGTGTATTAGTTGTTCTCTGTTTCTCTTTCATAATCTCCTATTCTTCACAGTTGCTAGAGATTTTCACTGAGAAAAAAATAGGAGGAGGAAATATTTTGTACAGAAATTGCAAGTAGAAAGAACTTTCAAACTGATGCACCCCAGACCCTTTAGGAATTACATACTGATGTTCAACATTCACTTTTTTTTTGGTATTTTTTATTTAGTGTAAAACAAAACAAAACCAAAATCAACCACCAAAAAGAAAAAAAAAAAAATCAACCAACCAACCAAACAAAAAAAGCCTCTTCACTCCTCTGCCACCCCTAGCCATGAAAGACTGGAAAAGTATACTCCAAGAGAGAAAATGCAGATGAAAGACAATCGCTTCCAAAAGCACCATGGGAAAAGAAACACCAGAGAACTCCCTAGCCTGAGGAAAGCTCTGGGGGTGAGCAGTCCAAAAAATTACACCAGCAGAAGCAGTCAAATTGGAGACTGTTGGGCATCCTGAAAATTTTCTACAGTCTAAGTGGAACTCCTCTGCAATGTGTTCTCAGTTGGAGCTCTCTACTCCAACTTCCTCCTCATCTTCACCTCTTCATCTCAGCTTTGCTCCCTTTTTATATTTCCTCTGCTACCTTTAACCTTCCCTTCCCCATACATTTCCATTTATTTATTTTTTACAGTAAAAATTAAAATGTTCTGAAATGTCATTTCCATCACAAAAACATCTCAAAACCTCCCAATATTTTTAAAAGGGGAAATGATCCATGTAAAAAGAAACCCAAAGAAGCAGCTGTGTGCCACAGCAGCAATAACAATCCTGGAGAAGTTAAGACCCTGTTTGTGCTAGACTCCCTCTGTGCATGCATACTCTCTCCCTCCTCACGGTCTGACTGACTTAAAGGGAAGGAGCCATTGCATTAAAGCAGATTTGGAGATGTTTAGTAAGACCTGACCATAAGCAAACAAATCAGGACTACTGACAGGTTTACAGGGCAGAAGATACTGGGTGTGACACACCAGAAAATCACTTGCAGACATTAAACTGGCGCAAGTCTGTGGACTATGTTTTACTTACCAGTCTTAGGCTAACACCCATGACTTTTCTCTCCTTGCAAAGGTATGATGTCAGGCACATGGCAGTTCTCGAGATTCTGTATAAGCCAGCATTGCCAGAGGCTCTGTGCAGGTGTGGTTAACAGTTATTTAATGATTCTTCACAATTGCATGTATCTGTCTGAACATAAATACAGTCTGATTGTAATCTTTCTTTTCACACCATGAATTTGCCCTAGTGTTTCCACCCTTGCAGGTTCCCAAATGCCCAATATCTGTTATTACAGACCTGAGATTCACTTCATCGTTTCAAACCATTCACAAGCACTTTGCTGTCCTGTTGGCTTGGTAAGGTGAAGAGAATGAAGGCAGTATATTTAACACAAATTCTCCAGTTTTTCACTTAAATTCTGTATGTTTGGCACCCTGATGACTCACGGGACTCTCCTCCCTTCCCCATGTTTACACAGTGATGACAAGTACTGTCAACTTTCTAAAAGCAAAATTATCAAAAAACCCCAGAACACTGGCACTTCCTCGGAAAAGCTCTCTGTCTTTCTCCTTTCCCAGCAGTTGCACGAGCCTTCATTCTAAATATTACTACAGTTCAATTAGTTAAAATAATTTTGAGTGATAGTTCAACTGTTTCATTTCCAAAAGGTAATAGTTTTCCTAATTAGTCACTTGCTTTGATAAGGCACTGACTTTTACTGTAATCTAAATTTACAAGGCTTTATCTACCTGAATCAATTAAACACACCCTACTTGCAAATCTGGTATGACTAAAAACCATGACAAGTGTTTGGTTTCATTTTACATTTGCTTCAAAGTGCCCCACTTGGAGGTTAATTATTAATCTACAAAAGTATATGTAAAGGTTCAGGGAAACAACAGGGTTAGTAGGTAGAGCAGTAGTGGAGGAATTAGGAAACCCATGTCTTATTTCCATCTTAGTTCATGTAAGTTTGGCCAAGACATTCAAAACCTGTGAACCTTTACTTAGAGAACCAAAATAACAACACTCTGCACAAAGCACTTTGACATCTGTAGGGGAGAAATTTCATAGGTGTGAGGCAACAGGATGTTTATTCACACCTTAAAGAGACTGAAACTCAGCTAATCCCTTAAGAACTCACCCAGGAACTGGAAATCAAATACACAGGGCATGCAAATCAAAGAAGTAATGATTTTATTACATCTGCAACAACAGAAGGATCAGCTCCCCAAACTTTTACTGTATTTCTCTGCTGTCTGGAAGGTGGTTGAAAATATGCTTGATTTCTGGAACCAGTCTGCAGGCTTCCCTGCAATATAAATCCCCATCTCCCATCACCTGAGGTACTGCAGTGGATGCACCCTTGGTGTAATTCTGCCCTCTGTTCCAGGAGTAAGCCAATAGCAGCATGGACCAGATTTTCAAAGATGGTTCTGGAGCTGTCCAGGGGGTTGCAGAGAAAGAAAAAAAGGACACAGCAAATGGAGGACAGAAAATGCACAAGAAAGGTACAATTTTAGGGGTAGTATTGCCAAATCCTGCCTCCCACAGGAAAGTCTGACTGCCAGCAGCCTGCAAATAGCTCCAAATAGCCTCCAAATAGCTCCATTATAATACATTTCACTTGGTCTTGGAAAAAATAAAAATCAAGAAGGTTTTCACGCCAATATTTATTTATAGATTTGGCTAATGCTTATATAAATCATGGGATTTCACCCAGAAATAGATTTTTGAAAACAAAGAAACAACAAAAGAAATCCAACCCATAAGTAAGAATGTTAAATACTTATTGCTCTTCAACTGGAATATTATTGGCAAGGTGATTAATTTGTTGATTCACAGTGCTATAAATAGTACTTTGTTGAATTGGAACATATCCTTCATATCTCTAGTCATTGTTTACCCATGTAAAATATGTGTGGGTTTGAGTCGGCCTAGGTGTACTCCAGCAAGGGCTAGCAAAGTTCAGTGAGTCTCCATCATATATTCAAAGTCCTTCATCCCCCGATTGATTTTGCTGTAATTCTCTTTAAAAGTTGTTCACTTTTCTCCATCAATGCATGGACTTGAAGGCAGTGAGAGGCTATTGCAACAGCTCAGCTGGTGTTCCCTCGTATCACGGGCCAGTGATAGCAAGCCGCTGGCATCAATACCAAGTTTGATGCCAAGAGATATTTGGTCTGGCACCAGCAAAAACAAGCTGTGGTGGTTTCTTTTTGTTTGGCACTAGTAGCAAAAACCATTCACTGTGCTTGGCAGAGAGCCACAGAATTTCACCAAATGGCTTCTGCATCATAACTTCATAACAAGCATAACACAGCGTAACTTCTAATTGCGGTGGAGCCTGCCCCTTAGCAAGCAATTATATCCAGGATTATCAATACATGTGCTGCTTTCCAACACCAGTTTCTTCCTTACTGTAAAAAAATTTTCCTTGAAGAGATCCACAAGCCCCTAAGTCCACCTCCATTTGGATTTTGTCTCTCGTGGTGCAGTTACATGAAACCTGGTAATCAGCCATGGGAAAAGCCTATGGGGACTGTTACTGAATTAAGTCATCACAAAATATGTTGTAAATACTGTGTTGATTTAACCTCACCCTGCACTCTTTTATGTCACGTATTTCTCAGACTGCAAACCTGCAATATGTTCCAGAGAGGTTCACCTTATGTCAGTGTGGAACCTCATTCAAGCCCTGGAGGCTTAACACAGCACTAGTAAAAAGGAGAATTAGCTATAAATTATCTGAGACTCAGGACAGAGCAATCTTCATTCTGACAGCTCCTTGCTAAATGGTACAGCACTTTCCAGTGAGGCCTTTTGGTGGATGCCTCAGCACAGGGCAAGGGCTTCAGAGAGTTCAGTTCTACAGACAGGGTGGCAACTGACTTACCAAATTATTTTCAGCAGAACTCACCTTCACTCCTTGCTGCCTGTAAAATGGGAGAGCCCTGAGATTTGTCAGTGAAAAGGATGGTGTAAGAATCTGGAACTTTTTCTCCAGTACTAAGCATTAATAACAAAAGCAATAATGTCACTTCCTTCACAGGAGAAAATTTGTGCCTGCCCACTCTGTCACAACCCAGGGCTCTGGAGAAAAGAAAATTTGCTTAGATGCAGACATGTTTTCATGGAACATGGAAGTGGGCACAGGGAGGAAGTGATACCAAGCTCTCAGCATGGGAAAATTTCGTTCTGAGCAACGTCTCCCAAGAAAATAAAGACTGCATGAAACCAAGCTGAAATGGAACCAAGCTGTAAATTCAGCTCTTAGTACCTGCCAAAGACATGAGAAAATCTCTACCCAGAGGGAACGGCTGTCCTTGTGGAAAAGTGCCAGTCTTTCCCAATGAGGGAATTCACCCAGACATGCATTCTGCTTCAGTGATCAAACTCTTCCTCTCAAGGTCTAAAGGAATTTCCACTAACCTCCTTTCTTACAGCTCTATCTCTAGCTGGATTTCCTTTAACTACAAAAATATACATACTGCAATTAGCCAACCTTCACAGACTGTAATTAATTCATGCATGCTAGGCACATCTCCTGCTGTGAGCAGTCCATCCAGAGCAAACTCTTTGAACTGGTCTATTGTTTCCCACCTAGAGTATTGCATTGTCCAGTTTGATCATTCCTGGCATGGCAGTGCACTCCTGCAGCTTGCCACAGGAGGAGAAGAGATGATGGAGCACTGTGTCCAGCTGGAGTGCTGGACAACTCAGATACACAAATAAGCTTGCCTACCCCTAACTATAGGACTTTTCCAGTCACTGCAGAGAGAGTTTTATTGATGAGTTGCTCTTGAATGACCTCACCTGGAATCCCTCTCTAATCTATAGTTACTGATGTGGAGAGACAGAAGGCAGAAAAGAGAAGTGAGAAGGAACTGGGTGGAAAAAAAACACCAAAACTAGAAGAAAGAACTTTTTTTTTTTTAATTTAAACCAAGAACATATCGTGACACACCTTTACCCAATGTTTGCTGAGCTAAAAAACCCATGTCTCCATGGTTTAAAGTACCATGGAGACAACATAACTGGATCAACCAAAAATACACTCACAACCACCAGACAGTGTAGCATTTTTCTACATTTAGTAAGGAGTATTTTTGTAATTGGTAGTTTGAGCAAACTGCAAAAGACTATAGAAACTTATCTCCAAATACCCACTGGCAGAATATCTCTGAATTAAATGAGGGAAATACTACGGAAAATGGGAAGCAAAGCTGATTGCGTGATTTTCAAGCAACCATTCATGTTTCTCCATTTGTCTTTGACTGGATACTGTTTTGGGTAGGAAAAGAGGGGATCGTACATCAAAAAAAGTCCTGTTCTGCCATTCTAAAGAGGAAGAGACATTTCATTTTAGAACAAAGAATTAGATTTTTTTTTTACATTGCTTCACTGGAGGTTTTGGAGGTTTGTCTTGGGGTGATGGGGGTGGGGTGTTTGGCTTTGCTATAATACAGCACATCAAAGTGCTTTTGATGTGAAGTTTACTTAACAGAATCAGTTTTTCCGATGATTGTGTTAATCTTTATAAACCTGAAGGCGATACTGTGCCTTTTAAAAAACTATAGCAGGAAAAGACTTGAGGTTACATATACTCTCAGTGGTGAGAGATGGGAGTACTTGGATTATTTCACCACTTCTTACAACTTTGCTTGTGTTTCATGGGCAGCGTTAGCAATGGGCTTGATATTGCCCTCATTCAGGCCAGGAAGCTCTATTTAAAACCTGCATGGCCCTTTCATAAGCACCTTTATATATTTTTCATGGTCGGAGCCACCACAGATTTCAAGGGACAGTTTACAACAGGCACTGGCTTGGAGATAGCAAAGGGGCCTTGAGCCACAAGAAGAATCAGTGCTGATCTTAGAAAGGTTCCCTGTTCCCAACCATTAATAGCTATCTTCGTATTATTTTGAGTACAAGCTTCTGTCCCCTCTTGAATCTTGCAAAACCAGCTTTGCCATCCACTCCTAGTCTTGAAGTATGGCTGTGAAAAAGCTTCTGTTATGTCTGACGTGTTTACCTACAGCATTTGAATGACTTTTTAAGTTCTTTGAATAAAGATAAGAGACAATGTGTACATTTTCCACACAAATAGTGGAACGGTAATAAAATAAACATCAAAGGCAAGCTAGCAAATCATCGCCACTTCACTGCTATTTACAACAAAAGCAGGAAGAGGAAAAAACCTACCCTTGCCATTGGCATCATAGTAGAAAATATGAGTTTTGGAAGGAATTATACCTTTTTCCCATACCCTTAAACACAAACATTGGCACCTACAGCTAAGACAACACTTTACTGAGGGATTTCAGTTTACATTACATGGAGACAACAACAAGAAGGAACCAAGAGAGGTCTCCCTCCTCTTACTTTTGTCTTTCTGAATTGCCTGCTTTTCTCAACTGGTACAGTTTTCGTGAGAACAGCAAGGCATCCAGTGTATTATTATTTCTATTAAAGTTGTCAAAAATGCAATAAGAAGTACAGAATAACCTCTCACTCTTCGGTATTTACCATGTAAACTCATGCAGACTGAAGAAATGGTAAAGCTTTGAAACAAAATGCAGGTGTGTGTGGGGAAACATATATTCCATTTAAGAGAGATCAAGATAGAAAGTAGGGCTGTTTGTTTCTCCTCTCAGTCTTTTAAACCTGTCTTTTTTCATCTTCCTCTCCAATACTCCTTGAGAGCCAGACCACAGTGGAATAGTCCTAACCAGAGTGACTCTGCATTATGTATTTATTCTAAAATAAGGTCCGATTTAGAAAGACTGCTTTTGGAAAATACGGAGCAATCCAGCTTTTACTCCAAGACACAAAATTTGATGCATACATATGAGAGATAAAACATAAGCACCACACTGGATTTCTGCTGATGTTTTTGTTATTGTTTTGCAGACGCCAGCACTAACGCCATATGAAGTGAAATGGCATTTTGCAATTGACTCTGAACAGTGAGCAGAACAGAGAGTTTTCAGAGAAG
This sequence comes from Cinclus cinclus, assembly GCF_963662255.1. Lineage (NCBI taxonomy): Eukaryota > Metazoa > Chordata > Aves > Passeriformes > Cinclidae > Cinclus > Cinclus cinclus. Next base: position 69,256,125 of record NC_085046.1, read on the forward strand.
CTGCTGCCAGCTAGCTCTCTTCATTGAGTTGTTTTATTCAGCATAACGATGGAGGAAATAAAAACTCTGAAGGAGGGAAAGACCTTGACAACTTAAACCTAAAAACAAACCCAAAAAGTATGAGTAATTTTTGTTAGAAAGAAAAGCGTCTAGATAAAACTGCAGAATACATTGTCCCGAGTTTTGTGGGAAATTTACAGATTCACAGTGATTTTAAATATGTTAAAGTTACCACTAAAAAAAAAATCTACACAATAAAATATTTCACTAGAGAGTGGCGGTTGTAAGAAAGAGGTTACAAACACACCAACCAGAAGAGCTCAAGAAATGCTACTACAGAAACAGCAGCACATATAAAACTAAGGTTAAGGCTTGGACTAACTCTCTCATAGTAGAACTCCAAAGCATTACCTACCTGTTCTCACTCTACCTCTGTACCGGGTGTGCTTATGACAGAAGGAAAGAGAGACCAGGTCTGAAACTATTTCGTCAGGCTACATAAATCATTAGGAATTCACAACTGCAAAGCCATGTATTATTTTCCAACAGGTTGTTGAGCTGTCATATTACAACTTGTTGCTTTATACGGAGCTATTAAAATAAATCACTGCACGTAACAGGTTCAGCTCTGCCACCTATAAGTCATTCTGCATTTTACACCTGGGAGGCGGGCCGGCTCTGCTTAGTCGCGCCGAACTGCGGCTTCGTTCGAAATACCCGGGAAGGGGAGGGACCTGGCAGGAGAAAATACAAACAAGTTTCGTAAAATAACTTTCCAACAAGACCTCGCTGTCATCTTGGCTAATTACGGCTCTGATATGGCTTATTAGGGCATACCCACCTTTGCTACCTTGCTTCTCCACCCACCACCCTTTCAGATCTTTGCCCTGGCTCCGCCTCTCGCCGGCGTTATAATGGGCTGGTCTGAAAGTGGTGGAGAGACACACAACCACAGGGGAAGGGAGAGATAATGACAATAACACTAATAACCCTAATAACCCGTCTGCTGCCCGCCTCGCAGCGAGGAGCCAGCCCGGCGTCCCGGCACTGACAGGGGCCGAAGCCGGAGAGCGGAGTAACCCCGACGGCCCTCGAGAGCTTCTCCCCGCGCCCGGGGAGCGCCGAACGGTAACAGCGGCAGCGCCCCCGAGCAGCTCCGAGCCCGGGCCGACACGGACAAGTGCCGGCTCCGGCAGCCGCCTTCTCCTCGCACCGGCTCCACGGGGGCCGCCTCGCCCCTCTCCTTCGGCCCCATGGAGCAGCGAGAGTAAAGAGCGAGAAGAACAAAAAGGGGGGCGAAAGGAGAGCGAGCAGCCCAGTGGGGGAGGAGGTGGAAGAGCGGAGGAGTCGCCCGGTCCCGTCCTCGGTGCCCACCGGCGGTGTAAGGGCCGGCCCCTGCTTGCGACCGCGGGCCGGCGGGCTGAGGCGGGCGCGGAGCCCCGCTGCCCTGCCCTGCCCTGCCCTGACGGTCTCGCCTGCCGCCGCGGAGCTGTCCAAGCCGGCTAGGGGACAGAAAGCCCCTGGGTCGCCTCGCTGCCTCCCGCCTCCCTTGAGGCTGCGCCGAGGGGCGGGGGTCGCGCCCGCCCAGCGGAGCCGCGGGGGGGCCGGCGGCGCCGCCGCCATGAAGCTGGAGGTGTTCTCGCAGCACTATGAGGACAAGCTGAGCACCGGCAGCGACCAGGAAGGCAGCGGCTCGCTCTCCCCGGCTCCGGCGGAGAGCGAGCTGGGCTCGGACGGCGACTGCGCGGCCAACAGCCCGGGCGGCGGGGCCGGACGGCAGGGGCATCCCCCGCCGCCGCCCCCCACGCCGCAGCCCCCGCCACCGCCGCCGGCCGAGAGCGCCAAGGGGAAGCCCTACACGCGGCGGCCGAAACCGCCCTACTCCTACATCGCGCTGATCGCTATGGCCATCCGCGACTCGGCCGGCGGCCGCCTGACCCTGGCCGAGATCAACGACTACCTGATGAGCCGCTTCCCCTTCTTCCGCGGCGCCTACACCGGCTGGCGCAACTCGGTGCGCCACAACCTGTCCCTCAACGACTGCTTCGTCAAGGTGCTGCGCGACCCGGCGCGGCCCTGGGGCAAGGACAACTACTGGATGCTGAACCCCAGCAGCGAGTACACCTTCGCCGACGGCGTCTTCCGCCGCCGCCGCAAGCGCCTCAGCCGCGCCGCCCCGCCGCCGCAGCCCGCCCGCCCCGCCGCCGGCGCTCCGCCGCAAGTGCCGCAGGAGGCGGCCGGAGCGGGCGCCGCGTCCCCCGGCGCTTCCCCGCGGTGCTGCTGCGCCTCCTCTCCCTGTCGCTGCGCGCCGGGCGCCAAGGAGGCCGCGCCGGGGGGCGGCGGGGCGAGGCCGGCGGGCGGCGGCGGCGGCGCCGCCAAGTTCTCCAGCTCCTTCGCCATCGAGAGCCTCCTGCAGCGGCCGGCAGGACCCCGCGCCGCCCCGCAGCCGCCACCGACACCGCACGCCCGCCTGGTGTGGCCGGCGCCGCCCGCGGCCCCGCACCTGCTCCCCGGCCCCTATCCGCTGCTCCCTTACCCACCTGCCGCGCAGCCCCCGCCCGCCGCCGCCGCCCTCTACGGCGGGGGCCTCCTGCAGCTCTGCGCCTACGGGATGGGAGAGCCGTCGCCGCCGCCGCTGCTGCTGGGGGGCGGGCGGCCCGCGCTGGCCTCGGGGGAGCCGTCGCCGCTGGCGGAGCGGCCGCGGGCGCCGCTGTTCCACGCCGGCCTCCCCAAGGGCGGGCGGGGTCCGCCGCCCGGCTCTCCGCTCTACGGGCCCCTCCGGCTCGCCGGGCCGCTGCCGCCGGCGGCGGCGGGGGGCTCGGCCTCGTTCCAGCCGTACGCCGTGGAGACCCCCCTGGCTTAATGGAGCCCCCCTCCTTCCCCTGCGAGGGACCTGCCCGGGGAGGCGTGGAGGGGGAAAGGAGGAGGCTCTGGATCCCGCACTTTAACTCCAGAGGCGACCACAGCCTCCAAGCGAAAGCCCCGGTGACTGTGCCTTAGTGAAATGACAGTGGGTTTAACTTAAGCCAAAAAAAAAAAAGGAAAAAAAAATATCAAACAATTGTCGGTTTGGACATAGCCATGAGCCTCAAGTGCTTCTTACTGTTCGTTGGGACTACTTGACTTAAGTCAGTCCCTCTCCACGTCTTTTCTATGTCCCTCTCTTGTCCCCACATCTCCTGCTACCGAAGCCTGGGGCAGCAGAGCGGGGGTGCCCCGCCGAGGGGCGCGGTGGCGGCCGCTGGGGGATGCGCTGTGCGCTTGGGAGGGCGGGGAGGAGGGAGGGGGCCGGGAACAGCAGGGACAGAGGAGGGGAGGGGGCCGGGGTCTGCTGTGGAGCCGTAGGTCTGTACTGCAAAGCAATGCATCACTGTGCCAAAAGAAACCTTTTCTCTTGTCCGGCAAGCTAGCATTTCGTGGGAAGGGAGGATATTAAATTATTTATAAAAGTAATGTTTTTAACACAAAGAGAGTGAAGCTTTTTAAATTAATTATTGGAGGGGGTGGGAGAGGGAATAAGGCTCAAGGAAATGTCAGGCGTTGTCTCCTGTACTGGCTGGAGTTCTACATTTATGGCCAAGACCACTGCTACTGGAAAGAGAAGAGTAATTTTTTCGTATTTTATTTTTGTGTTTGTATGTAATATTTGTGCGTGTGCATTTTTTTGACGCTCGGCCACCATGTTTTTCCGGTTTTGTTTTGTTTTATTTTTCCTTTCTCCTTTCCCCCTAATAAAAGCTGCCCCCTAAATAAAGGCGGTAAAAAGGAGAAGAGCATGATGTGTGTTCTGGCGTGAGGGAGGGAAGCCTGTCGTGGGATAACCTTGACCGAGAAGCTTGGCTAGGGCTGCCCGCCCTTTCATCCCCATCCCTACCGGTGGGTAGAGGTGCCACCTATGGGCCCGCCTTACTTCAGTCACGGGAGACGAGAGGTTCTGCTCTTGGACTGCCGCCAGGTATGAAAGTCCTTTGCAATTCCTCGAGCCAAATTAGAATTTCCCGCCGCCGTTTAGCCCTGCAGGAATGCTGGCGATTCGATTTGCAGACGGAGAGATTTGCGAGCAAACTGCCTGACTTAGGGACAGCCTGTGAAAATCCTGTACATCTACTTTTGTTTTTTGGGGTTTTTTTGTGTTTTTTTTTTTTTTTTTTCATTTTTGTTATTTTTCTCACGAAGGACAGCAGGAGACGTGTCGACGTGTAATCCTGTTGTCATCTCTCGGTCCAAGGAAAACTCGCTTCCTGAAGGTCGTTGGCAGTACCGGGCTCCGACTGCTTGTGGTGGTGACACCCCCTCTGGCACCTACAGCGGGGGAAACCTCAGCAGGGTGAAGGCTGGGGAGTATCTGCTGCTAATAAAAAGTTTGCACGCGTTGCCTTCTCCCGACGGGCTTTATGTTAAGGCTGATTTGTATTGCCAGAAGTGATCAGCAAAGCCTCAGACTAAGTCGGAAAAAGGAAAGTTTGGGGCGCTGGTTGCCTGTGCTTCCCAATTACAAATCAGTGTTGTCCCCGAGCTCGAACAGTTTATACAAATGCTGAAATGATCATTCAGGTTTCGTTTGTTCAGTTGTTTGTTTTCATTAACACAGTAAAAAGTATGAAAATCGGCGCGTTTTTTTCCCCTTCAAGTCCTCTGTAAGCATACCTTACCTAAAAACAACTATGACAAGGAGAATTTCGGCCGAGAATTTCGGGAGAGAATTTCTTTCTAATTACTTGTATTTCGAACCTTGGAGTTTCTCTCCCACCTCTTTTTCTCTCAGTGCCGAGGTTCCGCCGCTGATTAGGTTCTACCCTACTCGCAAAAATTATTCCGAGTAGCAAAGGTGTATTGTGAAAGGAAAGCTTCAAACAGAATAATCTGGGGCTAAAAACACCGACTTGTTTCAATACAGCTCAAACAGATTTCACGGTGTGTTTAGCTCAGACCATAACATCCATCAGAACACTGCGAGAGATTAGTGACTAATGTATGAAGTAATCCAACCCTTGAAGGAATTGTTTTTTGTGTACACACGCACATGCACACATACACACACAATTTCGACATTATTCTGCCTTCAAGGCTCTGTGCAAATATTAATCTACCCTTCCATAATCTGCTTTTTTTCTCTGGTTTGTATTTTGCCATCTCTTTTTTGTAGGACATGACCTGTCACCCTGCAACTCCTCATATCTTTGTCCGTCTGTAAAGGTCATATTTCAGGGTATGTTAAAAATATCTTGGACGGAGAGTGGAATTTGTTGTTATAGCCCCAAGTGTGTATTTTAATCGGATGTATTTAATATGGATGAATTGTGTGTAAACATATGCTTAACAAGATGTCATTGAGCTTTCTACTTTCAGAAAATAAGTACACTAAGAAAGAAATAAAAAAAAAGGGGGGAGGGGGGGGGGAAAGCCCGCAGTTTGAGATATCCATTGTTAATGAGCATTCTATTCTGTATTTATCTTAAATGAAACTCTATTTTTTGATATGTCAAGAAAGGTACGTCAACAGTAGAGTAACAGGGATATCTGTAAAGGTCCCCGCGGTCCTTTCTTAGCCCCTGTTTGGATTTCCTCAGAGGGTAGAGATGAGGGTTTGAGCTGGTCCCCGGTGCGGGGCGATGGGAACAGGTATGGTGTGCTGGCCAGAGCCCCCCCCGGCGGCAGGGCTAGGAGCTATCCCTTGCGGAAACGTAAGGAGGGTCTTCTCCGTCTGCTCCTGTTAGCATCATCCTCCAAAGAGGAGGCAAGAGACCAATTTTCCCCCGTTGACCTCTGGGTGAAAATCTCCCCGTTCTCGCTACCTCTCGGAGCACGCCGGCTCGTTTGCTTCGGAGGAAACGAGCGCCTGGAGAGGAAGAAGCGGCGGTGCCGGCGCTGTTCCCGGCCCCGGGCACACGGCAGAGGCACGGCCGGGCAGGAGGGAGGGAGAGAGGAGCGGCGGGAGGCACCCGGAGCGGGCTCGGCCAAGGGGGACGGCCATAAATCCGAGCTGTCAGCTCTGACAGACGGCTGGTGAAACACAGCACCTGTCCAAACACTTTCCACCAGCAGGTAATCAGAGAACCGACACTTTACATTTTTGTGCGGAACAAGCGCATTAACCGTTTCACAGACCTTCCCGAAACAGCAATGTTTGTATGTCTGGGTACTTTGTCTTTTTTAACCTCTAATAAATCAGGATGACAGAAGAGAGACAAAACCTCTTGACTTGTGATATTTGACACATCAGCAGCAAGCCAACACTTTGGCACCATGGTCTTTTAGCCCTACCAGTGTCTGCATCACCCACAGCCATGTTGGTTGGATGGGTGCAATTTGTGATGATCCTTGAGGGATTTTTACACACTACACAGCCAAAAATAAGGTCAATAGCACGGAAAACCTAACAGGAACGGGGACCAAAACAAGTCTGTACCAGTGCGTGAGAGGACCTGAAAACATCCCATGCTGGCTTCTCTAACCCTGCTGCAGTTTCTTCAGATGCCTGGTGGAAACACCAGCCTAAGCAGAATTGCACATAAATTCAGATTCAGACCAAGCTCTGGTTTTAAGCGCTTTTTTGAGGAAAGGTTCAGCTTTTCAAATAAACATGTTTTGCTCCTGAGACTTTTCCCCCATTATAACCAATTCATCTCTTTCAGGCTTTGAATGTTTTAACTTGCTTTAAAGCGGAAAAAAAAATAATCATACCTGACAATCAAAATATTTTCAACAAATATTTTGGGCAGCTTCTCCATATCCCACACCAGCTAGGGTAGATAGTAATTAAAATGGTACCTGAATAATGCTAGTCCTAGCCACTTTCCTAAATCTCTTCAAATTTTAACCTGCTGAGGAGCAGAACTGCATAAATTTATCTTTAATGGAATAAGCCCAAAATAATGTAAAGGAGATTTTTCATCAGAATTTTGTGCACCTCAGGAATTAATGGCTGCCAAACACGAACTCACAGAAGAAATAAGCTTGAGATAACAGCTTGTATATATTACACAGAGTCCATGCAGCAGGATAATAGAATAATACTGTGCATAGGCACACCTTTACTGTGGAGGCAAAGTGTTTAACTCCTGTACCTCAGTGGAGGCATGCCAGCAGGACAGCATTTTGATTGTTATTTTTCCATCAGATTAATTAACCCAAATTTCCACCAAGCAGATCTGATGAAGCCTGAAATTCGCTTTTCAGCTTACCTTCCAAATCACACATAAGATGGCATTAAGTATCTCATCAGTATCCATAACATGAGTCAGGAGGGAATTCACTGAAATCAGTCACTTCATTCAACAGCCATCTCAGCACAGTAGTGCTAGCTACAAAACTCAGTTCAACATGGATCTTTAGCGAAATCTTCTAAGCAAAAAATACAGCCCTTTGTATCATACTAGATGCTGAGAAGACCGAAAAAGGTTGGGTGGAAATTTTGTCTTGGGAATTTGCAGGTTTTTCTACCCCTAACCATTTTTCAAAAGGGTGATTCCTAAGAGCTGGATGTTTCAGGAACAGAAGACCCTTAGAAAAAGAAATTCCACCCCAGAAAAGGCACCTACAAAAGACTCAGATTCATAGACCCTTCATTTTTCACACCATGCCTTAGGAAATCCAAGGTGAAACTTCCTACACAAGAGCGAGAGCAACTACAGCTTAACATAGAAGGATAGCACTTCTCACCAAAGTCCACATTTTGCACAGCTCTTCACTGGGTTGGGGGGGGAGGTTTCATTTAATAACAGGCAAGAGAGTCAGTCCTTTTGTTGTGCCAGGCTTTCTGCCTTTTAAGTGTGAAGACAAAAACAAAATTGAAATCCACCTCCGGCCACATTCAAGGCACTAAGTTGTGATTTTGGCAAGAGTGCTTGTTGCAGCTTTGCTGAGCACTACAGTAACACTTTAATGATGGGGTGAATAGTTCCATCTTTAGTTTACGTCCTGAAGAGGAAGTATTTTCCTCTTGCCTAAATTCTTCTGTCTTCATCGACTCTCAGAAGTCTCAAAACCAGCTTCAGAGAGGACATCTACAGAGTGCAAATACCCTCTCATAAAATCAGACAAATGGCTACAGAACACCTAGTCCTTTCTAAGCACCCAGACATATTAATGCAGCATTTTTCAAGTTATCTATTGATGGCTTCAGAAAGCTACTGATTCACGTAGCGTCCAGCCCTGCACAGGAGCTAAGCATTGCTGTTGCCTTCAGGAAGTTGTACCTCCTACATCTGGATGGACTAGGCCTTTGTCCTCTTTTCCAGGGCCAGAGGGTGAGAGTATGAGGAAGGATTGAGAGAACACAGTCATTACACGTTTGTGCTCTTGCACCATGCTATTGTTTTATTTGTTATGACCTGTTTCAAAATGTCAGAGGTCTTTCAAGCAGCATGGCACCCTAATAGCCTCCTCTGCTATGGGGAAAAGCAATCTTTTTGTGGGTTCTCTCCCTTCCTTAATAGCAGAGAATATTCAAGATGGAGCAATACAAGTCCAGTCTTCAAGTACAAAGTCTTGAGCAGAGTATGTGGGACCCAGGACCACAAGGTAGAAAAACATGTAAGAGGGAAAGAAACAAGAAAAATAGGCTGACATTTCATTTTCCAAATTCTGCTGCAGTTTGTTCCTGATCATAACTATTCATGGAACACATGCTTATATGCATTATGTGTTCATAAATGTTTTAATAAGTATAATTTAGCTGGTTTAGGGTCCAGGGGGTTTATTTTAGCTGTCTTTGAATTGCTGTTGTTAAGCCATAATTTGGTGCTGGAATATAATTCAAATAACTTCTGACAGTCAGCTAGTAACCCTTCACATAAATAGTACACTTCTTGTTTATCCTTAATATTGTTAAAGTATTTTTAGTCCACTGTAAATGAATAGTGTTAATGAATAACATACCTGAGCTACTACAGGCACTTGGTGGGCCCATGAGGTATCCCAGGATATGTCAGTGGGAGGACTCTTCAACAAGGCTGTTTCTGTGAAATTAATGTTTTATTTGGTAGATCTTTAAGTTACCTGCCTTAAAGATCTCAATGTGTCAGCAGAAACCTGGGACTCCATTTTCCTCACCTATTACTTTATTCAGTAGCTGTTACAAACAGGCAGATAAACTTCAACGTTCCAAGTAAAAGTTGTCAGCCTTACTTGAATTTTCAAAAAGAAAATTCTCTGTAAAACCTCAGAGATTACCTACGGTCTTTCAAACCAGACATATGGCATCAGTCTGTCCATTTCAGTTCCTTCCACAGCATTTACTGTTTGAAATCACAGCATCTTACTACAGAAATAGCTTCACTGAATTTCTAATAAGAATGTATAAAAAATGTGGACATGAAAGTTTTCTGAAATCACCCAGTTATTTTCCCTCCAGTGCAGTTTCTTTCAATGTATTTTTAATAACTTATGAAACAAGGCAGTATTTAGTAGCTGTGTTCAAAGCAACCTGAGCAATTAAGAAGAAACCCTACAAAGATATGGTTTTCTTTGTGAGACAACTTAAGATGCACAACCAGGTGATAGGAGATTTTTAGTACCATTCCTGCAACAAGCGTATAATGCAATTCTCTTTCACCATCAAGCAACCGCTGTTGCTCTGGGTACTTCACACAGCCATCTTCAATACAGTGGTAGGTGCCCAGTACTCATCCTCATACAACACCTGAGTAATTAACCTTTCTTTGGCATATGCAAGCCTCAATTAGTTGTATGTTATCATCACATTCCTCATTAATCATTTAACAGAACTGTAGAGGTGTACAGGAGCCACTTTCCTAATTTTTTTTCCTCATAAGTCAGTCCAGGAAGCCCCCAAGTCATTTCTGTGTTTCTCTGAACTTCTCTGGATCATCTCTTTCTGACTAATTGTAAGAACATGGTGAAGGCATAGCTTTCTGTGTCACAATACCTGGAGTCATGTCAGATTCTTCCCATGCCCCCCAGTTCCAGAAGAAGCAGGTTAAGAAAGGACAAAAGTTATAAATTATATTCAAAACAGCCAGTTTCACACATGACAGCCGAGTACAGATGGCAGTTACTCAACCTTCTCAGCAATAACCATAAAAAAACCCCACTGCAGTGTAACATTTTAACAACCTTGTTAAGTCAGAGAAACAGCCTTCCCCTTTCACTTTCCTCTGCTCCCTTTTCTTGCTTGTCCTCATCGAAAGCTATCCTCAAGGAAAAATACATTTTTGACCTAGAATCTAGTCTACAAAATGACAGAACTTGCCATAGACTTTCCTGATGTCCCCTAGCATCCTCTGCTAGGAGGACTTTGCCCTGAGTCTCTCACAGACAGCATTTCTCCTTCCAGATCCTAAGTTGCGAATATAATGCATACAAATTGTATTTTGTCTGGTCAGAGCTCCTAATCCAAAGCCCACTTATCCTGTAGCAAAGTCACTGCTGAGACCTTGGCCAAAGCAAAATTAAAGTGTAGCACTGCTCATCCCATTTCCCAAGGAAATTAGCAAATTTGAGTCTTCCACAGCTAACAGGATAAAACACTTGTCAGGACTCCCAAGGAGAATCCAGGTTCAAATTTTCTTGTTCCACAGGAACTGGGTACTGCTTTCTATTTCTTTATTCCATACAAAGAGGATTGGTTTTATTCTTTGATGGGAATAAGCCTCCCCATCCCATAGCATTACCAGTGACTGCAAGGGAGAATTTCCTCTCTGCGTTATAATTTCTAGCACTGCAGATGAGAGGTTCAAATCTGAGCAAGTGACATGACACACTCAGAATATACTGTCATCTTGTTATTATAGTATCTTCCTTTCCACTACAAACAGAAACAGCCAAAGGAAGGACTATAAGACTACCCAATCTTTAATTAGTGTTTGCATCAGGAAAGTTTATGTTAGACACCTTTTTGTTCCTTGTCCAGCTGAAATCTCAAGACCAACAGACCCTCTGTGCAAAAAGAAGTGAAAGGTATACATTTTCATAACTTTATTTAAATGTTGGGGAATTATGCTGGGGTTTCCTACAGGGTAGAGATGACTCTTTAAACTAGGAAACAGCTGAAGCAGCTAGAAGTCAGTCAGATCACCCACAGGTTTGTGAACACTGCAGCAGTGCCAAAGGCCTGTCAGTTGGAGGAGTAAATCTGTATAACAAAGAGCATGGGATATAATTCTAGGGCTAGTACTTGTGCTAATTAGCCAAAGCCATAGTTTGCTGTCTTACTCTAAGATGCCATAAAAGCTTTTTTATTCAAGTCACAGTGTGGTATCAGCAATTAGTAATTATTTTCACATATATGTGTAAACATATATTACATAAAAAAGCCCCTACAATAAAACATCTTAAAGCAATTAAACTGGACCAGTGCACACCATTATTTTAGCACCTTTTAATTCAGTTCACATATCACCGTAATGAACTATTTAAATTAAAGGACCACACTCCTCTTCCTTCCAGGATTGCTGCTCCATCTAACATAACTAGTTGTTGTGGAAAGGAAACTGTCTCGCACAATTAAAAGGAAAATTGTTCTCAAGGCCCTGACTCAGTGGAAGTCAAGAGGTTTATTCCAAGCAAGAATAGAAACCTTCAGAAAAGAATGAATGTTTTAAGTATTTAAGTCATAGCATTATAGATGCTCATGTACATGGGAGAACTAAAGTCTTTAATTTCTTTTCAGCCATCTTGATGTCAGGATATATAGAAACCCGTTGTAAACCAAGACTTTTTTTTTTAATTTTTTTTTTTTACATTTGGGGTTCTTCTAGTAGTTAGCTTTAAAAGGAACACAGGCAATTGTTACGTTACCAGAATCTATTCTAGAACAGGGGACATTACAATGGAAAAACAGGGCTCCTTTTGGACTTGCACACCCTGCCATAGCATCCTTTAAGAAATGAGGTTTTGCAATTTCTGAGGAGTCATATGCACCCAGATTTGAGTCTAACTCAGATAATAATCTGAGCTGTGGGACCCTTCCCTTTGGCACAGTTCTGCTCTTCATTACCAGAACAAGAAGTCTGGCTTAATAGGCTGGTGCCTAAAGGTCTCCCAGATGTGAGGAGGGCTGACAAAACTCTATCATCGTATTCTTATTTAATTGCTTGCAAAACAGGATTGAACACTGTTTGAGTTCAATATATTTTGGTTGGTTGCTTTTGTAAGCACCATCCATCCACATCCTCTGACACAAGGCCAGCAAGTAACATCCTATGATCAGGGATTGTGCCAATAACCTGGATCTATCAGCCATCACTACACAAAATACAGCACAGGAGTATCACAGGGATCTTTTCCACAGAAAGGAGTTTGGTGTTGTACACTTATTACTAGAGTATGTTCCTCAAAGTGGCACATGCAGCCCTCAGACCAGGCTTACCAGTCACATCCAAGCTCAAAAACAGCAAGGCACAGAAGCTTGCAGACTAAAAAGAAAACCTCACAAACCAATCACTGTACTTCATCAGTTCATAACAACTGTAAAACACTTGAATTATGTGGATATTTCACCTCAAAAAGGCTGGGTTAGGAATGGATGCACACAATGAGCACTCTTCTATTTATTTAATAAATTTCCCATTTAGTGACAAGAACCGATTGAGGAAAACTGAAAACATATTTTCATAGATTGACTGAGAAGTATGTTCTGTTTGACTTCAGCCTCAAAATTTCATTTCACAATGGTGAAAAAATAAAAAGGTCAATTTGTTTTCAAGATATGCCTTCATGATAGATGGCTCCAACTGATTTCAGCAGGAGTTCTCATGGACCTTAAATATCCCAGTCATTCAGCTCTTGTTGGGAGTGGCTCAAAACCCAGCTGAGCCAGGAACTAAATGTGAGCAGCTATACATTAATCTTAATTGCTACTCTATAAATAGTCTGGGAAAGAAGGTAATGGGAAACCCCAGCCAAATTGAGCAACCAGTGGCATGAAGGGGTATTTTTGTGTCCCCTGCATTATTAAAAGGCCAAATAGGTGTTCAAATTAGAAGGCTGAAACACTGACATCAAACTCTGTTTTGAGCAAGAGGCTTGTTTTGGCATAAAGCCAAAAAAATCATGAAATTAATTTTCATCTCATTCTTTGTTACATATTTTTCTTATTTCTGTTGTGTTTCTTTAAACTTGCCTTATAAGAGCCAAATTTGAGATCTTAAGATGCTGAGCAGGCTGATTACTTGAACACTGTAACTGCTTTCCTGGATCTTCAACATATTTCAAAGAACTTTATGGCCACAGCTGCAGTAAGTTGGGAAGAACCATGAACTTACCATGGGCCAGGCTGCATCCAATACTTCTGAGGTTCTCAGCATGCAACAGAGAATTCCACCTCACACAATGCCACCCAGAAGTACACACAAAGCCATCTTGCCATAGATAGAAGCAGCGTTTTTACTCCAGTGGGAGGTGAAATCAGTGAGCAATACCTGGAATGTCTGACAGACCAGGTCTTGCAAGGGCACATCCCCTTAATGGGCAGAACAAAACCCCTTAAGCCTTCAAAAGACACACTAATTCTTCAGTGAGGGTCATGACAGGCAGGAATTAGTCAGATATTCATGGATAAGGACACATCATTCTTAACAAAGTAGGGGAAAGTTGCTCCCACATCTATGAGAGCTAGGACCTTGGAGACAGTCCTGAGGTCCAGAGGGTCATGGATTCATGTTCTTCCAACTAGAACTACTCCACAGGATGTCTGCAGAGATAGAAGCTTTGTCCAAGCCCTGCCAACCCCTGCTGCCTCTCAGGACAATCACCTGCCAAACACAGAAGAAACTGGAAGGAGCCTGGGAAAGGAGGAAGAAACAACTTAGTCTCCAGAAGGCCTCACTGCAGCTCTGCCTGAGAGTATATCAGTCACAAGTCCAGAGGTTTAGAAGCTTCCAATCTAAACACTCTTATCACCATGTATAGCTCTGAGCCCTAGGGGCTCCTTTTGCCCATCAATATGTTATCATCATTTTCTATCATGTAAACTCAACTACTGTTGGAGTTGCACTGATGCATGATAACCATACAGTGTTGATCACCCATATCAGGGTGAAAACATACCTGAACTCTGAGGTGTTTATATATACAGACTGGTAGAGAAGCTGGACTGGTGGCCCTGCTTGCATAAAGCTCTCTTCTTGCTCTATTAGTTCTACAGACTGAAAATACAGAAAAAAAATTAAAGAATGAATTAAAATTCATATTTTTTCATTAAAATAAAGTTATAGTGAGAACAAAACCAGAATCTGATTTCCAGTCAGAAACAGGGGGGAAAAAAGTCTTACTTGAAATTATTCACATTTCAGCTTTTTTTTCTTTTTCAGAGACATGATCAACACTGTCAAATATAATATTACTTTTCATTTGCTTGATTTACTCCAGTACCTGCTTTAATTACCAATTCCACACAAAATAAGGAGGAAAAAAAACCCAACCACTTGCAATTTCTTTAAATATCATCCAATTAAAAATAATAGCAAAGAGCCCATCAATATGCAATCTGAATAATACATTGAAATACTATCTACAAATAAAACCCTCAGTTATTTGGCAAATCACCATTTACACATATATGAAAAAAGAACCCATAACATTTTCATGGCTGCAGAGATAAATATATTGGCATTCACTGAAATAAATCTGTCTTGGTGAAAAGCTGTATATGGAGTAGAAATATGGAATAAATGTGGCCATATTTGCATTATGAACACAGAGCTCAAAGCTAGAAAAAAATAGCTCTTAAACATCCAAGTTTCACTGATGTAAATGGGAGCATGAAAAAAATCAAGGTTTTGTACGAAAAGACTTGCAGAACCAGTTTCTTATTCTGCAATCAGAGAAAGACCCACACGCTACAGAGAAGAAGGAATCCATGCTTGCTTTTGATGTGGGCAAGCAAGGGAATGTCTCCTGGACAATGGCATGCACCTTCACCACCAGTGGCTCAGGTGACGATGCTGTTCATCACCCCAGGGACCCATATGCTTCACTTGAACCTGTGAGTTCTGGCAACATCTCCCAGCTTGTTCCCATATGGGATGCTGAAAGACCCAAGCAGGGTAGACAGGCTTGCTGGACTACTACCAGCATGGCCTGCCAGGGTGAATCACCTTTTCCCTGACTGCTCTGTCCAGGAGAACTCCAGCACATTCCATGCAGCTGGAATACATCTTACTAAAAGTTCAGATTTACAACCAACCTCTATAGAACTTTCCAACTGACCTGTAATTTGTGGGAAAATGTCACAAGGAACACCAAGCAAGATTGTGAGAACTGTTATGCATATTTTCATAGGAAGGCATGTAATTCCAAAATCCCTTCAGATATGTCAGAAAAATCTGCCTGTCCTATATGAAAGAGAAACTTTGGTTAGCCCAAGGTCCTGTCTCCAGTACACCTATTCTCAATAGCTTAGGGAGCGATCAACAGCAGGTAAACATAACCCCACACATTTCCTACTTGTACATGAAGATTAGGATATTCTTAAATCAAAACAGAATTTTGGTGCTTAACAGCCCTGAAAAACTTTGCTTTAGCAAATCTGTCCTGTCACTTTTTGAGCCCATTCCAACTTTTTCAGTTGAATTTCACAGTCAGATTGGTGTCATGTGAAGAAGCACCTCTTGCTATTTTGTTATTAAAGTGCCTCCTGAACACAGGCCACAGGATCAACTGTAGTTGCCATCTGGGAGAAATCTGCAACCACTGTCCTAAGCTCTTCAGTCAAAACTTCAGACCTGCATTAAATCCCCTTAGGAGAAATCTCTTGAACAGTTTTGATTAATTAATTGCTCATCCCAATCATACATGTAAACCTTATTCTACCTTTACTATACCTTGCCTTGAGAAGTAGAGGTGGTTGTCAAAGGCTCAGGGGTGAGAAGCCTCTAACTCAGATGGGATTTGAGAGCTGAGTATACCAAGGATGCGTATTGTGCAAACAAAAGTGAACTGATAGTCATAAACAGAATATCTTTACTGGTTGCTACTGTTTTCTCCAATTGCAACTCAATCTGGATTTTAGTTTTTCCTTAGGAAAATCAAAGCAGCACTCCTGTGTGGTAAGTATTGTTTCAGAGCCTACCTGAAGCTTTTTTTCCCCCCAACATTAAAATTGCTTTCAAAAAGCCAGATGTACTTCAGCTTTGGGAGGGGGGATTGGACCTATGTATGCCATCTGTATTAGGCTGTCCAGCTCTGTCCCTTAGTCTTAGAGCAAGCAACATGCAGATCATGCAGCAGATGCTGTCCTCAGGTCCCTGTGAAGACCACAAAAGCTGGTGGGGGAGGGTGAGGTTAACAATAAGTCATACTTGAAAGTCCTCCAGGCAACCCCCCACCATTCCATCTATACCATTGTCTTTCATAGTTGCACATTCCATTCTTGAACCCTTGCCTACCACGGAAGTAAGCAGAAGCACTGGCCTGCCAAAGACCAAAATCTATTTCTACAGAAAAGTTTTCTGGTTTTGATCTGTTCTTCTGACCCTGAAGACAGATGTCTTGAATAAGTAACTAGAAAGTCCTTGGGTTTTGACTAGAGCTGTCAAAGAAAGACCTCATGGTCAAGTAGTATGGGGCAAAATCATCAGAAACAAGAGCTATCTATCCACCTTTTTCACAGCAAAAGGTGACCTGTGAGCAAAGGCTCACAAATTCTCTGTGTCCTTTCTGTGAGCCTGGATGCTTTCTGTAGTCAGAAGGCTTCCTCTCTTTTCATAGTGTTTGTCTGGAGCTTTAGTCTTAGTAGGCAAAACCACCACCTTTAAGAGTGATCTATATTTTATTAAAAGGTATTGTTTATGTCAAAACTTCATGCCCACTCCACCCAATCTGCTGAGAAGTAGCAGTGCTGTGTGCTCCTGATTAGCTAGAGAAGAACTCAAGGAAAGTCTTGGAAGAGTTTTCTATTTCATATTTCTATCTGTGAATGAGCCAAAAGGTATTAAAACAAGGAAAAGCATTTTCAGAAGAACAAATCATCCATCACACCTTTCCCCCGACAACTACTTTTTCTTAATATTAGCTTCAGTAACATCAACAACAAAAAACTCATTACAAATTACCCAAGCTACAAGATAGCTTAAATATTCACAAGCATGTAAAGCCACTGGGGGTAAGAGCCTGGAGCTGTATAATAATAAAGCAAGACTCAGCGAGATTCCATAATTATTTGTTACACAATCCAAGAAACTAGCTAGAGCATTTCTAAGATTACACGTCTTGCTCATGATGCCTAACCATGCCAGAAATTACATAAGGCTTTTTATAACAATCGCTTATCATTAAAAAGGCAAAACAATGGGTCATTATGACCAGAGGTGACAATCCAAGAATTAATTTACTTAGGTCCTGATCCAAAGCCCATGACAGTGATTTGCACATATTTCAACATGCTTTGGATCAGATGTTGAGCATTTTTCATGTTGTTCCCTTTTTTGTTTCTGTGGAACTAAAGGACTGGAACTGTAGAAGAAATTAAAGCTGACATATGTTCCTGTCAGAGCTGAGAAATCAGAGCTGGCACTGATTTTGGTGGTGGTAGAATCTGTTTTACATCTTTCCGGGGGGGCAAAAAAAAAAAAAAATCTATATCTATGTGTATATGCTGACCATCAATTCAGATTGCCAAATATAGGTTTGAAGGCTTTCTAGGTATTTCACTTCTGGAAACGTTGACCTATGAAGACAGCCCTAGCAAGAGTTGCAGGAAGCATCTGAAGCAGTTGAGATGTAAGCGGATACATCTGTTCCTAGGCACTTTTATGTCAAGAAAAATGCAAAACACATGACCAGCTCTACTGTGATAACAAGAAAATTACATCTGCAGCATGGAAAGAGTCCTCAGCAGTAAGTCTAGCCCTATCCATCAGGAAGCCCTTCTAGATAAGGATGGACACCCTAGTGAGACAGTTTATCTGTAAAGCTGCAGGTGAGGACTCTACTTGTTCCCTTCCTCCAGACATGTTAAGGACTGTGGAGAGTACACAATTCAGTGGGGAAATACTATAAGGAAAAAAAAAAAAATCTCTCACATACAATCATATATATTGACCTAGAAAACAAACTCCTGCAGAAGGAAAAAAAAAAACAAACAAACAAACAAAAAAAGACTTTTAATTGACTTGATGGGTAACAACCTGCAGGATCAGGTTCAAAAGTATCTCATTGTGGAAGTGCTGCTCTGCATCAATTAAATATAATTAACCCAGAGTCAACAAATGGGTATGGGGAGAAAAATCACCTCAGAATACAACAGAAATCTACAGAGTCTTGAATATCGAGGTAAATGTGAACAAGGTCCAGCTGGTTGTTAATTACTAAAGTTTCCTAAAAACTTACCCACCATTAAATGATGCTTGCAGGATCTAGATGCTTTATTTTGTTACAGAAAAAAAAAAAAAAAAAAAAAAAAAAAAAAAAGGAAAGTTCAATAGCTCCCAGAGAAGCCTCCTTGCAACTGAGCAGGACAGTCCCTGCAGCGAGACTAACCTGGGATTTGCTTGGTTTCTGCACCTCTAACTCATTTGCAAGATCCACACCTGCAGATCCCCATCCCTCAGAGCTGACAGAGCACCCTTGGTCTCTCCAGACTGACAGCTTCACCTTTAGCCCACAGCTCTTTCAGTGTAGTTTACAAGCCCCAAGCCTGGCATCAACCAAGAGCTCACAGTGCTTCTCCAGTGTACACTTTGGCTTTCCACAGACACACAGTCTGATAAATTAACCAGGTCAACACAACAGTGAGCACCTCTCAGTGGGGCACAGTTTCATGTTGCTAACTGCTTTCTAGATTGCAGGATTCATGGTGATGAACAGCCAAGGGTCCTGCCAAAGCATCCAAACTCCATTTCTAAATCCTTTTGATTCCCGCAGAGCAGAGACCTGTAGTACAAGGAGGTGCTGGTCTGCATGCCTTATGTCTGCAGTAGGTCTGGGGACTGAATCTACCAAGGAATTGCCCAGGAGCTCACCTCTATATGGGCACTGGAGGTGTCCCATCTTCTGTTTCTGTCATGTCTAAATCTGATCCAGCAAGTGTGACACCTGTGTCATACACTAGGCAAAGTCACTGTGCAATCAAAGATCAGAACACAAAACTTCACACCCACACAAACCCCAACAAAGACAAGATTCTTCGCTTCCTGCTATCCAAATGTTAATTGTGTCAATTTGCTTTCCCCAAAATAGTCAGTCTTCCATGTTCTCCAGCAACAATCCCTGGACACACTAAACCTTTTCTGCACAAACTGAAAAATCTCAGATTCAAAACTTTTCCTATCATCCACCCTTACAAAAGGAAGAACTATGCCTACAGTACATATTTGGCCCTCATTCTATTCTTGAGACACATGCTTTCAAATGGAAGGATAAGACAGAATTCGGTATTACTTCTTGGACACAAAGCTAAACATCTTTTAATGTGGGGAAATTTGCAGGTACTTGTAGGAAAAGGCACTTTCTAAGCCAACATGGGTTTAGCTTCCAACAGAAGCATCAGCAGCCCTTACAGACTTCTTCTCTCTTAGATCTATTTGGTAGGAACAGACATATTACTATTAGAACTCACCAAACACCCACATTGTTCTTTCTCCCCCATTAGCCTGAGCAACACTGACCAAAGTGTCTAACTAGTATTGTCTCTGTTTGGAGCCAGTTTGCTGGCTTTTTCTGGACTCCAGTTTCTACAAGTGGTGATTGGCATACCAGTCAGAACAAAACGAAGCACAGCCTTTGTGGAGGTGTGCAGATAATCAAGGCAACACTGCAGCCTGCAGGTGTCTTTTAAGATAACACCAGGACACACCTGGATACACCTCTCTTCTCCACTCTCAAAGGACAGCACACTGGCAGTGAGACTAGAGGATCTTCTGAGGTCACTTTAATGGGTTATGCATTAAGTAGACCAAAATAAATTATTCTGGATGTGTTCATAACTAGGAGGAAATAATAATTTACCTTTCCTTCCCTCTCCCCCACCCTTCTCAATAACTGAAGGATTTGGTGAAGGTTTATGTCCATGAGAAACTCTAAATGCCTCTAGATGATGAACAATCAATGTAGTTTTGCTGGGAGCATAAGAGAGAAACAGAGACTTGGGACTGAAAAAAACACACAAGTGAGGGCCAAATCAGCTGACATTCATTACCTTCTTTGATTTTGCAGACAGGTATCTTGTTATGGAGCCCCACTGAGCAGCCTGAGGACAGCTTTTAAAAACCTATTGTCCCCTTCCATTCCTTTAACATATTCCTCTCCTTGGAGCTCAGGTGTTTTACCACCACCATTTTCAAGCTACTTCAGGTTATCCTCCTCACTTACATTACCTCGGAACTTCAGATCCTTTGTCAGCTTCTTCAAACATGGACTAGAATAACATTTTTTACTGCTTTCTCCACATTCCAACAGTTAAATATTCTCAGCATCAATCCAAAATTTTGATTAGTTTTGTCCTGTTATAATTATTAAAAATCCTCCATGACCTGCCTTTTAAATCCTTCTAATAGTTACTCAAAACCAGATTCTGCTCTAAACCCTCCATTTAGTTTGGTGACCTCAGAAGGCTTATGGATCTTTACTTTTATTTTCCAGAAGCATCCAGTGAACTAGGTAGTCATCTCCTCTGGAGAAAGTCTTAAATACTTGGCATGTACTGCATTCTCTCTCCTTTGTTTCTCTGTCTCCCTTCCACAGCAATTTTTTCTGATATAGCAGTCATACAATACATCTGCTGGGTTTCTGAAATACCCCTTATTGTTGGCTGCTAGGGGGAACTTATCTGTGGCTGTAGTCTTAGGCTTTGGATATTTATTTTTTTTAATTGCCATACCCTTAGCTTTGGTGTAGAGAGATCTCAAGAGCTCAGGTCACTGTCACATTATTCTCAGTCCTGTTTCTGTGATGGCTTTTATAAGGCTCCCCATTCTACCCCCAACAGGTGTCAGGATAGTAGTTTAGCTGTGGACTCTTACCAAAAGTACTTTCAAACCTAGCTCTGTCTTCTGCCAATAAATGCTTTCTCCCTGCTTAACTAAGTGGACATCATCTTTTATTTCTTATTCCTCAAACCACACAGAATTTATGACCATCAGACACAGAGAGACTCTATCTAGTCCCTTTGCTCAGCCACACATTCACCTCTGGCACTTACCTGTTCCTGCTTGACTTTCTGCTTACAAGGACAAGAGCTGTGACTCCCCCAGGCCCCAGACTTATTTCCCATTTGGGTAGGGTCACACCTGGCTCTGGTTTCTCTGCACTGACACAAGAAAAAGCAGCCAGAGAAACAGTATCACAACACATCTTTTCATTATATCTCCAACTTAAGCACTTCCTACTGCACAGAAAAACAGGGGAAGCAATCTGAGGACCATTTCTGTGCCTGTCTGAAGCCTGCCACTGATTATCAACAACCTTTCTGACCACCAATGACCTCTCATCTCTCAGTATTTAAGACACCATACTTATGTAACCTTCTCTGCCTTTTCTTCTAGAAGAAGTCATTCATAGGCTGGCACACAAAATCACAGCTTGTCTTATTCACACCCTCTGCCTCAATTACTTCTAATTAACAGCATATTGACAAAGAATCACACAACTTTAACTTCAAAAATACTAATAACTAACCCATGTGTTACAAAAGCCAAACAACAATAAGATTCAAGCATATATTAGATCACTTTCTGCTAAACACAACAATTCCATTTCCTTCTGTCTCTCCCAGGTTACCCAAAGGAGATTAGGACAACTCACGCTACAGCTATTCATCAAACATTTAGTTGTTCTAAAAAAACACATAGCAAGTGCTACAGTAACTTCCCTGGTCATAGAACACACCCAACAATAGACACTAGTCCAGTCTGGGGGACCACCTTCATTTTTATGGTTGCCTTAATCAGCAGAATATTGAAGAGAACTGTGCTGCTCAGGCTCAGAACATTTGCATGCACTCAGCCTGGCCTTACATTCCCTCAGAACAGCAGGCAGGTGGTGGTCATCATCCTTTAAGTGGTCTCTCCTGTTTATACAAGCATGGATTTGGAGTGGATGTTAGGTTCCCTGTCCCCAGTGTAGTTCCTAGTGCCATTATATCTCTCCTGCAGCTGTCTGACACAGGCACAATTGAGAGCAATGTGATGGGCATTAGTTTTTGGAGTGGCTTCTACTTTTTCTACATGTATATGGATCCCTCACACTATTTGCTCCTCACCCCAGTGGTGGATTCCAGGATGGGTGCCAGGCATGCACAGAAGGAGGGAGACAATACGAAGCCATGACAAAAAGACAGAATTATATCAACCTCAGAAGTTCAGTTTATTATATATGTTTTAATATTCCAGAAAGAATTCCTTAGCTTTCTGCACCCTTGTGGTAGACATAGGTGTTTTGAAAATCCGTGTGATTTTTTTCAGCCTCTCCAAAACTGTCCTACTCTGGCCCATAATTTCACCTTGCACCTGAGACCTTTCTAACATATAATGTTTGAGTGTCAATCTGTAAGCAAAGTAGTGTGTGATTTCCAACATTATCCACATGACACAGATGGGCAAGAGAACATAGTGGGAGTGCTAAGTGTTCATGCTATGCTGTATTTTCACTGAACAGCAGCCAAAGTTAAGATTGAGTTCGAATATTGTGTTTAAGAGCAAAAAGCCATAGAAATGTCACTCTCTTCAACCAGAACCAGGATTTTTTTAATGATTATTACTACTTTAGAAGTAAAAGATCATTGTTGGAGGTTCTTCCTTGTATCTCATACTCAGTCCAAAGCTGTTGACATTAGTGGAAAGTGTCCAGTTTAGAATATGAATTGGGTTGCTCTTTTACGTGCATATTTTTATTGAGAAAAAACAGAAGGTAAAATACCTGTGAAGACACTGAAATTATCTCAGTGGAAGAGCATAGGGCTAAATAGGGATAAGATAGTTCTTAATGAAGCTCCAAAAGGGCCCTCAATAATTCAAATGAGCTCTCGCAAAGGGGCTTTTTTACTGGTCTAGGAAGAATAGCAGAACGTAACACTCACTCCTGCAGTTCATAATAAAACCCTCTTGAACCCCAAAACAGCAGAAGAGAGCAGAGATATTGTCTATCTTTTCACAATGTAATGCTGGTACCTTAAACAGCCATCCACATGGATACTGTTAGCTAGCTGGAGATAGGTTCTGTGCTGAAGGACTCATAGTCCAGAAAGGTAAGATGAAATGCAATAAAATAAAAGCAATCTTCTTATCCCAGTTTTATGGGTAGGAAACAGAGCTCTGAAGAAATTAAGTGCCTTGCTACTCAAAGCCATACAGGAAATCAGTGTCAGAGGAAACAAATTCAAACCTTAGTGTCATGGTAGTTCCTTCCTCTTGATACCACTTTGACCATCAGGACTGCTTTCAATTAAGCCTTTTATTGAGGACATCTCTTTCCAGCTATGCAATCTTTTTTATTGCATATCCCACATGGTGGACCTGTAGAATTACAAGTGTCTCCAGCCAGGTTCTTTACTGTGTTTTATGAACCTTAATGAGCCCCCCCACGGAAAGCTGAAATTACCTACAGGGAGGGGGTGGGGAGCAGGGAAGCAGAAATAGCAGCATTGTATGCAGCTTTAGTGTGCAGCTCCAGGCTCACAGAGTGGTGTGTAAACAATCCCATTTGCCACGTTTAAGGACAGGCACAATTTTAGGAAATCCAAACACCCTGTTAGCCTACTGACCTCTAGATAACCTACTTCAGCAACAATGAAACTTACAGTGTGCTGGGAAGGCGGAGGGGCAACGTCGGGAAGATGCTTTGCTGCCATAGGAAATGGGCCAAGGAAAACTCTGTCATCATTTTGATGTTCATTTGATGAGTCTGTAAAAGGAGAAGAGTATCAGCTTGCTAGAAAAACTGTTTCCTGTCAGAGATTTGAAGTGAATTTTTCTGCCCTAGCAGCACTATCTACATGGTGCTGCCTCCACTTGCTTTGATCCTCTTACCTGAGAACCCTGCTTTTCCACCGACCAAGGTGAAACAGAATCCAAAGAAAACGAAGCTCCACACTGTCCACATCTTTCCAAACTGAAGGTGCAGAAGCAGTGTGCAAATCAAGCTCTTCTGTCTTAGTGTGAATTCTGGTAATTCATGCTAGGGGATACCAGAAACATAAGCACAGACACAGAATTGAAAGTGAAGTGGACGATAGGGTCAAAAGCAGGAATGGGGGTTGATTGCATGGCCGTTTGACAGCAGCACACATTCAGTAAGCAGCTGACTGTATAAATACCTTCAGTTCACCTTGCCTAGCTTCTTTTTCCTGTGCGCAGTCAGGTGTTGGTCACAGTGTCACTAAATCCTTTTTGTACAGGAAGAGCTGGGAAGAGAGGTTACACAGTGAGGATACGCTACTATTTGTGTTTTTCACCTAGGAATGCTGTCTGCTTGCATCTTTTGAAGTACTTTCCTGCCTAGCTCAACTGTCCCCACCCTTTAGCAAGTCTGCTGCTCAGAAATCTACAATGAAGTGGCCTGCCAAGTGACAATGCAGAGGACAGAAGGGGTGTTTCTTCATTTTCACTAACCAGGATCACTTTTAGCTGCTGGGAATAGCTCTAGTGATCAAAGGAGATTGCATGCATCAGTATTTTACCTAGCTCAACTAGTTTGTGCTTTTATAGCCTGGACTTACTGTGGGAAGGCTGAGGAGAAAGAAAGACCTTTACAGCTGCATCTGCTTTGTGGTGGAATATGAAGGAACCTAGAACAGCACTGTTAGGTGGGCTCACCACACCTCTGGGTGAAGAGAAACACAGTCAGACTACATGGAATAGTTTTGTTCATTTCATTGTCTCTATTTAATCTTTTGAAAAAAAAAAATTGACTCTTTCTCCTCCCAGTCCTTGCTTGTGACATACTGGGGCTTTGTTACACCCAGCACTTGAATAAATAAAATCACCACACGTGGTTCAAGTAGGAATAGCAGCAACCTTGAGTACAGTATTGTAAAAGCAAGAGATTTTGTTCTTTATCACCTTGTTACATTGGTCCTGCAAGCCTAGCTGTAAAAAACACCTTGTAACCATAGCTAATATCCAATATGTCTGCAGCAAAACATATTTTTCAAGTATCGAATCCATGCACAGCACAGAAAGAATGACTTGGAATGGGAAGAAAGACGGAACATTGAGCTCTAGGAAAACTCAAAGGAACATTTTATTGCAACATTTATAATAGAAGTTGGGGGGTTTAGTTTTGCCTCAAGGTGTAACTTGCTCATAAAAGTTGTGGAAAACCTGCTGTGTATAAGAACCCTGGCCTATGATGTCAGAATTCATTATGCACACAGGGGCAATTTACAGCCTTGTAAAGTTGTAGACAAGGAAATTGTTGCTGAAATATTGTTTCAAAAGTTTAAAGGTAATCATTCTACTGATGTATACACCTCAGCTATTGAACACATCTTTTAAACAGTTCCTGTAAACTGAAAAAATCATATGGCTTGAGTTGCAAACGTCCACTCATGTTTCTTCATATGTGCTAGGTATAGAATTATATATGTGTACAAGGTTAACTGTGAGATATTTATTTTTATGCAAAAGTTATCTGCTAAGTTATAAATTAAGCATATGCATAAGGTGTTCAGAAACAAGACAAACTGAAAGCAGTTTTCACTGCCCTCTTTTCACTCCCCATTCAGACACTTAAAAATAAAAAAGGTCAAAAAAAGAGGAAGCAAATCAAGAAAAGAGGGACAGCAAATAATTAAATCCCAAAAAGAACAAACATATTTTCAGCTTTCTAAATACAAAGGTATTTTATCAAAGAGACTGAAGCTTTAATTGAAACATGTATTTCTTAACAGAGCAACTATGGATGCATGAAAACCCACCTAGGATCAAGCAGAATTCGATGCAAAGGTACTGGTTAGTTTAATGTGTCAGGAGAGAAAGCAGTGAGTCTGTGTCTGTTACAACCAGGACTGGCACTGCTGTGTTTAAAACTGAGGGAGAAAACCTGTTGACTGTAGAGTATGGTCTGTTTCATTTGATTGCTGCATGCTGTTTTATTCTGTGGCTCTAAGCATTTTAATTGCTGCTATCGTGATTTTTCCATCACCCTGAACAGGCTTTGTGACCAGATGTTATTTGTCAATTGTCCCACAGTAGCTGGCAATAATATAATTACAGAAATATGGAAAAATATGCTTAGCACTGGGGATTAATAGCCAATCCAAGCATTTTCCTACTGAATAATCTTTTTTCAAATATTCCTTCTCACAACAGTCCAAATTATTTTCTAGCTCTGCATGAGGTAACTTCCCAAGCATCCCAGTTACATTTATTTTTTCTAATGCACTTGTCAGCTACTTCAAACTCCACCCCAACTCCTGACAGCGAGGCCAATTGAACACCCTCTCATGGTGGTTTCATGGGGAACCAGTTCACAGCCTCAGAAATGGACTGCACCCAATGGCAGGAGCCCAAAAATAATCCCACCACTTCCACTTTTTTCAATGCGCCTGCATTGTTCCAATTGCACCGAGATATAACTACTGATTAATTCTGCTGTATAAAAACATGCAAAATGGAGGAAAGTTGTAAGACTGCTTTTCTTTCTTTCTTTCTTTCTTTCTTTCTTTCTTTCTTTCTTTCTTTCTTTCTTTCTTTCTTTCTTTCTTTCTTTCTTTCTTTCTTTCTTTCTTTCTTTCTTTCTTTCTTTCTCTTTCTTTCTTTCTTTCTTTCTTCCTTCCTTCCTTCCTTCCTTCCTTCCTTCCTTCCTTCCTTCCTTCCTTCCTTCCTTCCTTCCTTCCTTCCTTCCTTCTTTCTTTCTCTTTCTTTCTTTCCTTCTTTTTGTGAACATTTTACTCATGTTCACAGTAAAATTTCCATTGGCATCAATAAGCTCTGTATACCAAACTAGCACTAACAGTTTCATTAACTTACCTGCATTACTCCTTTTTTATTGCAGTGGAAGTGAGTGGAAAATCAAGGCCAATGGAATAAGAAACAATCCTATTATCCTGTCCATCAATATTTCTCTGGCTGTGGAACTGAAGGTTAGTTTTATCATTGGCTTTTTTGGTCACAGAAGCTTTAGCACCTTTTCTTGCTCTACACAGCCATTCTGGTAAGTTCACTCTTGTCTCAGTCTTTCAACTCTCCTCCCTCCTTCTGCTGCTGGGCTTCCTTCTTCATCAGATCTATCCAGAGGCAGCAGACATTTTGTCAACAATTCAAGATACCTAGGGATCCACTGAGATGGCAACAGAAAATGAATGTCTATATAACAATAGTCCTCCAGATCTGAGAATTTCTCTGTGCCATCAAAATATTCAAGTCCCAAAAGGCAATAGCATGCATAGAGAAGATGATCAAGGTACAGCCAAGCAAATTTCTATCACATCCTTCCAACCCTGTAAACCAAAGGCCTTACTTTTTCACTTACATGGAAAACACTTTTGATGCCATATCTGTTATTCACCGATATCTGAGATCACCAATGCATCCAGTCTGCCAAGACAATTGCAGTGACATCGGATCTACCTCAGGCATAAATATCATTTGCAAAGTGGGTGAGATTTCACATTGGTGTTGGTCACCCTGACATTGTTCAGTAGTTCTGTTGGAATTAGAGTGAGCCACAGCTGAGGGAAACATCATGGAAAGAAAGATAATCGCACATGGCACTTTTTCCTTTAACACACAGCCTGTCTGGCCTGCACTTGCTGGTAAGTTTATGCAAATGCTTTAGGTGCATGTTGTATGTATGCCTATATAAAGATACAAAGGTAAAAGTTGTGTGAGAATGCAAGCGTGTTGATACCAATATATAAAAAATATTTTATGGTTTTCTATTTATGTACAAAGTAACTGATGACAACTCTGTTGCTCCTAACATTCAGCTGGGAATGTGCCACTTTGCAGGGCTAGGTCCAGTCTCTGAGAAACAATAACTTTAAATCAGAGATTATTTGCAAAGACAGACAACCATTGAGACACAATCTGGAAGTGCACAAATATCACTGCTAGTTCTTTTTCTACACCCAGATATCTTGGTGAGATTAATGTGCCAGAGTGCTACAAGTGCTCAAGTTTTTAAAGAAAATTACGTATCTTCACCCTCAGAGCCAGATTCATATTTCTGTGTGAAGCTCAGAGACTTGAACCTGCTACCTCCTGTGAGCCAATTTCCCCTTGGATCCACATTGCAGATTTCAAGAGTTGGAATAAGTTATGCTTTGGAGAATAAATTAGTTACTGGCAGGACAACTTTGGCAACAGATTCATCTCCTAATCAGTTGCTTCACTAGCATTCTTCTAGCTGGGAGAAAAGGCCATGTCCTCTTCCTCTTGGGTCTGGTGTTTCTTGGAGTGAGTTTGTAATAAGATTCAGTTTGGAGAGCAAAGGATGTGATGTCTTCTGTTAAACAAAAAATATGCTCCTGCTCTATTAAGGCCCATGGGATTTTTTTTTTCTTTTCTTTCTGTCTCTTTCATGAGAACAAAAAGAGTAGAAGAGTTAGTAGTAGAAGAGTGGGAGAAAGGCCTAATTAAAATTAAGGAGGATTTGAATAGCTGAATTTGAATATATACAGGACTTTCCTCTGTACCATGAGAAGCAGCAGAGCTGTCTTCCCTGGGGGAAATCTCTATCTCTCATTCTCTTCACGGCTGTTGTTTCACTTATTTCTTGGCTTTCTCTTAGATGTCTTCAGAGCCTCCAAGCCACTATGTCTGATCTGTTGAAATAATCAGATGCAGGGTTAGCCATAAGACACTTTAGCAAATGTCTTCCCAGAATGCAGGAAACTAAGCCTCCATCCTATGAAGATGCACACTGTTGTTCCAATGCAGAGCCTCTGGAAAAGAGGGTACAAGACATAGATGAGTTTTCATGTGCAGCCTGAATCACACACTCCAATTTCCCTCACTGTGTATTTGTTGTGCTACAAGAGCACCTGTCAATCCCCACTGCACACCATAGCTGCATTGCCCCGGGGCTGGACATACAACTAGGAGAGGACTCCTGAACACAGCGAGTATGAAATGTATTTCCTTGGGCATAGTTTGGGAAGTGCTGTGATGAGATCCAGAAAGCAGCAAACTCCCAGAGCATTAATTTGCTCTCCTGTCATCTACCGTGCATGATACTGTATTTCTGGGGTGACAGCTGGAGATGAAGCCAGGTTCTGACCACAAGAGCTATCCCTCCATCCTGAGGTCTGCTGGACAGACCTCCTTCCACCACTGGCCACCTCCTTGTGTCACTGAGCCTGACATATTCCCTCTGTCAGCATGCTTATGGGCGCCCACCTTGCTGTCTTTGTCTGACTCCACAGCAGCTCCCTTCTGATGCAGACACTGCTCTGCTTCTGGGGTGGTCTGTCTTCCTCATCTGCAGGCTCCCTCATCAGTAGCCCCCAAACAGGGTGGGAAGATGAAAGTATTTTCTTTTCTTCCCATTTCTTTTCTTTTCATGAAGAAGAATGAGGACAAGGGAAAAGAAATAATGAAAGGCTAAAGAAAAATTTTCCCTAAAATCCATTTTATCCTATTTTTATTTGCCTTTTTATTTTTCTGAAGATTGTAGACAAGGAAGAGAACTGAATTTGACTATATCTAGTTCTCGAAGATATCCATTGCTTTGCATGTCACATGCAGCTTTAAAGGCTGTCTGGGTTTGTAGAAGAGGAATAGTAAAATGCCTTCATGACTGCATCGACTTGGACATTTTTCTACCTCTTCTCTGGTGCCATACATATGGCTTTTTGCACCCAAGCAGCCACAAGCATTTTTTCCTTCCAGCCAAGCTGCCCTTGAGAGACCTAAGGGAAGAAGCAGCCTGTGCCCAGGCCATACACTGCCCGGGGTGTTCAGCATCCAGGTTCCCCCTTTGGCGATGGCAGAGAGAGCCCCATGTTCCCAGATTGCCACCCAGACCCAGAGCAAGAGGTTTATTTAGGTCCACATAACCAGCACCATCCCTCCCAACAAATCTCACCCTTCCTCTCCCTTTGGTCCAAACAATAAAAACTTGTCTCAAAGTTTTAATAAAGATGAACATATAACGTATGTGTGATGTCAGCCTCGTGTTTAAAAGGCATAGCAGGTCTTTATAAGCAGAGGATATTACTCTGCCCTGGGACAAATCCGAGGCGAGAGTTTTCGCTTCTGGATTGATGTGGTATGTTTAAACCCATGGCCGCCCCTCTCCGCCTGTCAGCTTGGGAATTTATTTTCGTGGCAAGAAGCAGGCATGGCTGGCGTTATCGGTAGAGATGACATGAGAGCCAAACAAGGGGGCCTTTGAAATAGGAGGGGTCCCCCCTCTTCCTCTCCCCGCAGTGGCATAATTCATCTGAGTAGGGGGCGAAAAACACCGATATACACCCATCTTTAAAACTGGCCGGCTCAGGAGCTGTTGTGGGAAGGCATCCATCGGGGCCGAGGCTGGCAGCAGTGGGCTGGGGGTGGCCGGGGTCCCCGGGCGCCTGTCCCAGCAGGTGAGGGATGCCCGAGCCCCCATTCCCAGGATCCCAGCGCCACCCAGCGGAGAGGCCGGGCCGCCGCCGCGGGGCCGGGGGTCGCCTCTCGGGGCAGGTCGGACGTCCCGGTGGTCTCCCGATCCCTCCCTCCTCGCCCGGACACACTGCGGGGAGGAGGTGGACAACTTGCAAGGGCATGGTTTTAAAACCTCACTTTGTATTTTCGGTGTTTTCCTCCTCTACTGCGGTGGAGGAGCTGGATCTGCCAAGCTGCAAAGCCTTAATGAATTTGGGAAAGCAAGCAATCATGGTGTAAATGGTGTGGCAGTGAAAGTTAAAAAAAAAAAAAAATAAGAAAAGGAAAAATAAATCATGAGGAGGGCTTTTTGGCCGGGATTCCATGATTCCGAAAGGTCATTGGTATCATTTTGACGTTGATTATGTAGCTGTTCTAGTCTCAAGCCGGCTCCCCTCCTCTCCCAGCGTGGTGTGCGAGGATTGTATTTGAAAGGGAGGAAGCAGATACCGAAAGTGATGGCTGATGAATTGTCTAAACCCTTCAGGGACATTTCGTGCGGGGGCTCGAAGGCAGCTCATCAATAAAAACCTCCCGGATGGAGGAGGGAAAGCGAGAAAGGGTGATGGGATTGGGGGGGACATGGACCCCGCAGGCACAATTGCTCCCCCTTCCCCTTTGATCTGGTGGGGGATCATAGCAGACATAAGGCTTTGGAGGTATCGGTGTAAAAAGGTGTGTATGAAGGGGGGGAAAGGCAGGGAGATGCAGCCTGTAAAACCACCAAAAAAAAAAAAAAAATTAAAAATCATTAAAACTGGTTTTACGGTTTCCCGCTCCCGCACCTCAGACCGGCCCTTCTGAGGGTCGCCGAGGCGGGAGGTAGCGGGACCGCGGCCACAGCAGCCGTGCCCGGCCCCAGCAGGCTCGCTCCTGAGGTGCGATCCTGGATTATTACTTTTTTCCAAACTATGTTCGTAAATCATGTAATAATCCGGCACTCAGTAACTCTGCCCTACCTTTGAGTGGGTCGTTACGTTTTATGGGCTTTACTTAAAAATTAATGCAAACCTCTCACGAAAGGAGAGGGGGGTACGGAGGGGGAGGCGGCGAGGAGGAAGGGAGAGAGGGGGAAACCTGCTCCTGATTAGTGCGTTCCTCAGCAGCGGGGCCGGGGCTGTGGGCACAGCAGCGATGCGGGTGAGGGGAGCGCAGGGTCTCCCGGCGTCAGTGGCTGCGCGCATCGCTCCGAGACCTGCTTCTTCCGAAATTAAAGCACCCTCACACACCCTCCGATGCTACCGATACGCCTGCCGTCCCAGCCGGCTCCCGAGGGCTCCCTTCTCGCTGCCCACCCGGCTAGCCCCGCTAGCCCCCCGCTCCCGCGGAGCTTTTCACGCGGGTTATGCGGGAAGAGGATGCCGGCCCGCCGGGGGCGGCGGCGGACGGAGGGCTCGGGGTGAGGGGGGAGTTCCTGGCGGGGCGGCGGGGAGCAGGAGAAAAACGCAGGCCTCCGCCAGGGCTCCCTCGCCCCACTGAAACTATTTGTCTGCTGCAAATGGTATGGAAAGTAATTAAGGTCGGCGCACGTATGAAAATTATTGACAATGTGTAAAGTTAGAAATCTCATTTGATCGGAATGTAAACTTGGGCGGGGGAGAAGCCAGTCAAAAAGGTGCCGTGTGTTCAGATCTCGGGCCAAAGCGTGTTTGCCCTTATTCGCGGCTGTCAGCGGGGTATGCAGGGCAGGATCGGGAGGCGGGGGGGCTTTTCCTGCAGCCTTGCAGAGAGACGAGGAATCCCTACAAGGGCTGCCGCTCTTTTTGCACTAGCTCTGCTGGCACTTGAGCGACCTTTACCGCTGAGAACCGAGCAGGATGTGAACGGGTGGAGGGTATCGGGTCCCACACCCGTGTCTTTTTCAGCCTTCCCTCGGAGGTCTGTCAGAGCCCCGAGCCTGCCTCCTTCCCGGGAGCGCGGCAGAGCCTCCACCTGTCCGGAGCCTCCTGCTCTGCTGCCCCCGCCCGGCTGCGCGCACTGCGCCGGGACCTCGCTTCTCCTGTGATCTCGAAACATCCCGCTTCTTATTTTACCCCGCGCCTGTCACGTTTTATTTACACCGACAGAGGATGCTCGGAGACAAAAGAGTATTTTTTTTTTCTACGTCAAAGATGTTTTATATTTTTGGAAGGGTTGTGTTTCCTTTTAGAGAGGTGACCTATATCCTGACCGCTGTAGGGGGTTTATTTTGATGCTCCGGGAAGTTCAGTTGGAGCTGTGCAGAGATGGGAGGGGATAAAATCTTTAACATTGTCATCTGGTATAGGAAACGCAAAGTCTACTCACAAAAACACTCGGTGGAAGTACTCCGGGGCTGACACAAAACCAGCGCTGTTACCACATGAGGAGCGTGTTTCTGTGCAGATTTACTCGCCGCGATGTCCGCTCGGCTCCGGCCGGCTGTTGAAACACCGGTGTTATTTTTTGCACGGGGGCCAGGTCCCCTCCCTCAGTTGGAGCCCCTGCTGTACCCCGCATCTGGGGACCTTTTCTCCGGTGTCCCACCCTGCCGGGGTAGCGGGGAAAGCACAGAAGGGTGTGCGGGACAGTTTCCCCCCTGGGGCCCGGCATCCCCGCATCTTGGTGGAATTCGACTTGTCTGAACCCTGGATTTAGAGAGCTCAAGCGGAGCGCGGGCAACTCAGACTCGCAGGGTGTGTGTGCCACGGCTCCCGGCTAGTGATAAGGCCGGTGTGGGATGCAGGTAGTCTTGGAGGGGGAGGGCTGGGGGATTAAAAATACAACAAAATCCTAGGCGTAAGTGTCCCCCGGAAAGTCTAAACTCTGAGAAACTCTTTTTCAGTCCGCTGAAGAGACCAAATGCCTGTGAAAGCAGGACCTGTCCGGAGGGGGGTTGGGATGGGCGGCGGGGGGCGGATATTTCTCGTCCCCGGTGTTCAATGCTCGCACTTCCCCTCCGCGGGGTCCTCCGGCCCTTGAGGCCCGCGGAGTCCCGGCTCCCTGCGGGACGCCCCCAGGAGCCAGGGTCCTGCGGGTCCAGCGTGGGAGAGTTGAGCAGAGACTCTTCTCCCACCTGCTGAGGCCGATTTTCCCCTGGAACACACTTCTCTAAAGGCAAATAGATTCTGCTCTTCGGCTGGCTTCTCGCCCAAACTTTGTTTCCCGCCTGGTCTTTTTCTCCGTCCCTCGGGCACTGAACAAAGCTGCCCCGGCCCTGAGAGTTGTGTAGCAAGGAGGAAAGGGAAAGGTGCGGCCCTACCATTTTACGATCACCACATTCGTGTAGGTGTCCTGTACTTAGAGTTCTCCCACATTCAGACACTGCTGAAAATTTTCTTAAGGTATTTTCACGGAAAGCCAGCCAACATGGCGATACCCCAGGTGATCTCCTGTAAAATGCTACAAGAGGTGCCCGCTCTGTGCAAGGAGCGTGTCTGGTGATGCTTTTAGAGTCAGGCTGGTTTTAGGGGGGCTTTTTGCCACAAGGGAAAATGCAGTGCATTTGCACTGAATGTCCCTGTCTGCCCTTGAGAAAGGAGGTGTGATTGTCGTGATCATCTGTCCTTTTCCTCTGCTTCAGGAAAGGAAGGAGAGACCGACTCTTCAACAGAATCTGGGAAGAAGGGTTTTGATGGCATCCTTCAAGGAGACATCTATAAAAAGTCACGCCTGCTGCCCATTGCGTATGCAAAGAAAAAGAAGGGGGGGGGGGGGGGGGGTAAAAAAATAAAAAGGCGGAAAAAACTCTCTAAACAAACATCGGGATCGCACGGCTACTGCCAGAGGTCCCGAGATGTCAAGAGGTCCCGGGAGCAGCACAAAGGACGGGACAAGACCGCTGAGAGTCCCTTCCCATCGTGGCCTTTCTGCTCCCTCCGCCGCGGTGGGATTGCCCCCCTCCACACCCTCCAGGTGGTCGCCCCGGGCAGCCGGGGCCGGGACTTGGGCGCTCCATTGCAGCCGCAAGGCTCCTTCCAGCTGGTTGAAATGCCCGCGTGCCCCTCATGCGGAAAGGGATCTCTGTCAGTCGCTGTAGATCGAGATCTAAATCCAGGCACCCTGAAACTGACAGTTGGAGGAAAATCCTCCAGGGCTTAAGGAAACGCACTTTTACAATACTGGAGGGATTTGTTTAAGTTTCAGTCTCGGCTTTAATTGAAAAAACGCTTCTCATCTGCAGAACCTCAGAGGAGAGGAAAGAGCCTGAAGCACGCAGTTAAAAAAAGGAGGAAAATAACAGAAAAAGAACAAAAAGGGGGTGGGTGGGGGGAAGGACTCCAACATGACCGTAAACATTTATCTTTCATATTTGTCTTCCATTTTCTTAACTGGTTTAGTCTAACTTATTTCACTTAACCCACGAAGCAGAGGGGACTGTGTTATGAACATGAAACTGAAACCGCAATAATGAAGAGATTTCCTAGAATAAAAACTATGATTATACAACAACATCTGAGTAACCAAATCTGCCAAAAAGTTTAATTTCCGTATACTTTGGTAAAACAAACCAGTTGTGCTCCGAAACGAGGATCAGCTCAGAAATGGATACACCAACCAAAATAAACATCTCCACAAAACAGCAAATGCCCTTCTGTTTAATCACAGGCAATTTAAATCATCTTTTTAAAGGATCATGATCATGTTTTGGAGGCTTTTTAACGCTATGTTTCAAAAAAATGTCTGCTGCGAAGAAGAGGACGCTGCTAACAGGTAGAAGATTTAATGTGTTAGCCCCGATTCCCGTATCAGAGCTGTGTCAAGTCAGGATCGAAGCAGCACGCGGCTCTAGCACCGGACAGCCTTTCCCGGCTTTGCTTCACTGTCTGTCCTGTCTCGCACCGCCGAGAAACCAATGACATCCCAGTACATCGTGACATCTTGTGTTGGGAGCAAACGATTTTTCCCATTCGACTAAAAGTAATGATCAAAACCAACAGTCTGAATCGGGGGCAGGTTAGAGTGATTTGCAGGCAACGATCCTCCCCCTTACCTTTAATTCCTTTGGTCTCCTGAAGATCGCAGATATTACTTGAACGCGTCATCCGATTATGACATTTAGACTGACATTCCACCGAGGAAGGTGAAAAAGCACCCTCGCTCGGCGATCTAGAGCAAGGAAAGATGTTTATATATAAAACCACAGATTTTGTTTTAATTAAAAAATATCAGAATAGGTCGTTACAATGAGATCAGGAATCACACATCGGCCTCCCTGCCTTTCCAGAGAACAAGAGGAAAAAAAATGATAGATAGATGATAGATAGATAGATAGATAGATAGATAGATAGATAGATAGATAGTTTTTTTAAAAAAAATTATTTTTTAATTATGGGAACAATTTAAATCGATGCTTCAGGAAAGGTAAACATGGTCTATGGACTGAGCGATTATTTTTTCTATTAAAAATGTGTCGTAAACATTGCCGGGCTTGGTAGTGTTTTTCTTAGCTTATCCTCAGATACAATCAAGCCATTTTCGGACACATTCCCATGTATGTAGCAGTGGTGATCTGGAGGAAGCTGTCGACGCCTGTTCAGTTAATTTAGGTTTTCTTTGTCTAATTACTGTGGAGCTTAGGGAAAAGGAGCTGGGCTCAGGGCAGTAAACTGACACTTGGGCTCTGTGTGTGGTATCCAGGCAGAGTTTGATGGAAAAAGCCTGCTTCCACTCAACTGCAGGTCACTGTCTGGGACCAGCCCCACCCCCTCCCTGCCCGTACCCACCAGCGAGCTCTCAGCACGGAGCTGCACTGGAGACAGACGGACACACAGACACACACAGAGCGCTGCAGGCGCGCCGCTGACACGGCGTCCCGCTCTGCCCGCGTCCGCGTCCTTCCCACCCCCATTCCTTTGCTCCTGCATCCCTGTCTGCTCTTGTCCTGCCGCCGTCCTCCTTGCGTCTCCAGTTTGATTCTGGAGCCTTCCTCCATCATTCGTGAGCAGGCCCGTGCCTCCGCCGGCCCCTTTTCTTCCTTGCCCCCTCCTATGCCCCGTTTCCTCCGGCAGACGGTGTTTGCCAGAACGCATGACCACCCGTTGCAGCGGGGGAACGTCCCCGGGGCGTGAAGGGAGGGCGCATCCCTACTTCTCGGACTCTACCCCTGATTCTCGATAAAATGAATGATATTTAATGGGGCCGTGGGAGGCGGCGAGGGGTAGGGAGAAGTCTTAAAAGACAGTCATATTGCAGTAAACACTGCTGCCTAGGGCTCCGCAGGGCTGGCGACCCCCTCACACGCGTCTACGCCCGCACCCGACCTCATCAGCACCCTTGTGTCCCGGGGCGCACCGGTGGAATTCAGGGCTGGCAGCCGCTCGCCTCGCCCCGGGGCCGTGTAGGGAGCAGAGGGCAAAGACGTGCCTGTGGGGCCGAGGGAATCCCGGGAAGGCGGTAAGCAGCACCGGCGCTAGTCCGGCAGCGGGAGCGAACCGGGGATACTGCCGCAGCAGCAGCGGCGGCAGCAGCAGCAGCAGAAGCAGCAGCGCCTCTTGCCCGAATGACGGGTGGACAGAAGCCAGCTGGAAAAGGGGTGGTCTCTTTCTTCCCCCTCTCGCTCTCCCTCTCCCTCTCTCTATCTGCTGATTTCTCTGCCGGATTTAGGGGGGGGTCTTCGGGGAAAGAGAAAAAAATAATAGCAAGATTGAAGGAACTGATAGGCGATGGCGTTGTGCCTTTTACGGGAAAAAAAAAAAAAGAAAGAAAAAAGTATATATGAAAGAGTAACAGTGCGGAAGAGATTGGGGGGCGGGGGGCAGACTCTTGCGCTTCCTCTCCTCGCCGGATTAGGCAGCGGGATGGTCCCCAGGTGGGGGGCAGAGGAGGAAGCGGAGCGGCGCTGAGCGGACCCTCCGCGGGCGGCACGGCGCAGAGAGGGAGGGGCAGGACCAGGGCCGGGGCCGGGGCCGGGGCTGGGCCGGTCCATCCCGCCCAGTGCCTGGCTCCGGCGGAAAGCAGAGGAGCCATTGCGCAAGGGACCGTGGGGAGGGATGCGCAGGGCTCTGCCGCCGCCCCACCGCCGCCCGCCGCGCTGAGGAGGTGCCCGGAGGACAGCGGCTCCCACCGCCCCCCCGCTCTCCCCCTTCAGGGCACCCCCCGCCCCGGTACCCACCCCGCCCGGCTCCCCCCCTTCCCTCCCAGCCTCACCCCACCCTGCCCCATTCCCCTCCCTCCGCCAGATGACCACCGAGAGCGGGCAGCAGCGGCTGGAGCCCCCCGTCCCTCTCCGCTCCTGCAGCCCGGCTCCCGGAGCTCTCCAGATGAGCCGGCCGCCTTCCTCCGCCCTGGAGACCTCCACCTCCTCTTCCTCCACCTCCACCTCCTCCTCCTCCTCCTCGGCGGCGGCGGCGGCGTCCTCCAAGAGCAAGAAGGCCAGCTCGGGGCTGCGGCGGCCCGAGAAGCCCCCCTACTCCTACATCGCCCTCATCGTCATGGCCATCCAGAGCTCGCCCTCCAAGCGCCTAACCCTCAGCGAGATCTACCAGTTCCTGCAGGCCCGCTTCCCCTTCTTTCGCGGCTCCTATCAGGGCTGGAAGAACTCCGTGCGCCACAACCTCTCTCTCAACGAGTGCTTCATCAAGCTGCCCAAGGGCCTGGGCCGCCCAGGCAAGGGCCACTACTGGACCATCGACCCTGCCAGCGAATTCATGTTCGAGGAGGGCTCCTTCCGACGGCGTCCCCGCGGCTTCAGGAGGAAATGCCAGGCGTTGAAGCCCATGTACCGCATGATGAACGGGCTGGGCTTCGGCGCCTCCATCCTCCCGCAGGGCTTCGACTTCCAGGGGCCCCCCGCCTCCCTCGCCTGCCACTCCAACGGCTACAACCTCGACATGATGCCCAACGCCATGGCCAGCGGCTACGAGGGACTCAGCGGCGGCCACCACGTCCCACACATGTCTCCCAACCCCGGCTCGACCTACATGGCCAGCTGCCCGGTGACTGCCAACGGGGACTACGGCCCCGACAGCAGCAGCAGCCCCGTGCCCTCGTCGCCGGCCATGGCGAGCGCCATCGAGTGCCACTCGCCCTACACGAGCCCTTCGGCTCACTGGACAGCCTCGGGGCCCTCGCCCTACATAAAGCAGCAGGGCCTCCCCGCCGCCAACGCCGCCTCCTCCGGCATCCACTCCAGCGTGCCCTCCTACTCCCTGGAGCAGGGATACCTGCACCAGAGCCCCCGCGACGACCTCTCAGGTAGGGGCGCGGAGGGGCGGCGGGGGCGGCGGGGAAAGCGGCGCCGGAGGGGGTTTTCTCCGGCGACAAAAATTTCTCTCGGGGAACCCCGGACCACCACGGTGTCGGAAAATTGAGGTGCATTGTCTGCGAGAGGGAAACAAATACGCGTGGGTTGGAGCTGTTCTGTTTCGGGACAGTGGGGCTGTTTGAGGGGGACGGCTGTGGGCACGGCTGCGAGCAACCCTCCTGCTTGCCCGGTGCCAAGAAGGAGCACTCTGAGGAAAGCCCGGCTTCGTCCCGGCTCCGTCCCGGTTCCCGCGTTCCCCTTCCTGGTGCCGGCGACATGTGCGCGGCGGGGGCAGCGGGGTTGGCCCCTCCGCTCCGTGCTGCGGCTTCACTTCGCGGGGAGCGCCGCCGGGCATCGCCGCCGCCTCGGTAAACCGCGCTCCGCTGAGACGCGCCGCGGGAGTAATCAAATAAAGGCGTTAAATACTATCCTCCAAACCCCACCGGGGGAAAAAAAAAAGGAGGGAATTTAAAAGAAAATAAAAACCCTCAAACATCAAACCACCCCCTTATCTTAAAAAATGCTAGAAAGATTAAAGCGGATCGAGTATATTTCTGCAACCGGAGGGAAAGAGTTTTCTGGTCGCTGTCTTCTACCCCTTAGCCCCTCTCCGGCCGGTGATTACAGACAATGTCTGCTCAGAAAAATCCGACCACAAAAATGGGTAAAAGATGTTGGGCTCTTACGGGGAATTTTTCCAAATAGCCCTTTTAAACGTGGGTCCCAGAGGTTAAGCAAACAAAGACAGTCTGGGCTGGACCACACCGAAGAGGATTTTAGCCTGACTTAACCCCTATGAGAGCGGGGTCTTGTTCAATTTTATGGGAATTTCAACAAGTAACAAATACAGGCGACCCTCAGCTCTGGGTCCCCTCCCGCCCCCTCCCTGGGCGCCTGTCAATCATTCTCCTGTCCTTCTGCGAGCGCCGCAGCCTGCCCTGGCCTCCCCACAGCCCGCTGTCGCCGTGGGGAGAGCAGCCACCATGCAAGTCGCTTTGCCATCACCCCAGAAGGGACGTGGGCTGTCAGGGGACAACAAGCAGTTGCAGACTTTCCTCCCTTAAAAACAAAAGCCCCAAAGCCCTCAATAGCCCTGACGTGCCTTCTGGGGAGAGGCGGCTGCAAGGCGGGTCGCCGTCTTGCCGGCGTTTCGGTGCAGGGGAGAGAGCGGACGAGATGTGTCCCCAGCTGGGCTCCTCTGTGCCCACAGGGCTCTGTTAATGAGGTTTAAAGCAACGTTTCGGAGCTTTAGGACGTCCTTCCACGTGCTTTTTAGAGCCGGGGCGAGAGGCAGGCGAGTTCACAAGGGCATCCCCCGCCGAACTACGTACCTTCTCCGTTAGGAATTTCTGCTTCGGTTTGTTGTTTTTGTTTGGATTTTTGTTTTGTTTTCCTTTCTTTGGATCTTTTTTTCCTTTTTTTTTTTTTCCCCCTCTGTTTGTTTTACTATTTGCGGCCGCATAGTCGGCCACGCAGGGCCCATGGGGCCACGCGTGGTGCAGGAGTGGGACTGGCCCGGGAAGCGGGGCTGGGAGGCAGCTGCCCCCTCCTCCTGCCAGACACCTGAGGTAAGAAAGCTGATTCCTGGAAGAGAAATTTTCATCCAGAAACAGCCCAAAGTTATCTCCACAAAGCAAAAAAGCAGAAGGAGAGAGAGGAAGGGTTCTGGTCCTCCCGGAGTTCCACTGCCGTTTCCGAGGCCGGGGCGGTTTAAATCCGAATTGCTTCTGTTCAAGGACGGACACAGAACGGTACGGACTGCTGGACTCTGTCTTAATGCCGACCACCAGCCTCCGTTTCCAGCAGTTCAGATATAATGCCATCGCTTTGCAAAACGGTGTTTTCCCGCTTATTTTCTACAGCTTCAGTACCTGGGCCCAGGACTTTAGTGTAAGCCATACCCAGTCCTTGATTAATTTAAAAAAAAAAATCAAACCAAATTATTATTTTTTTTTCTTAGTGGATCCAGTCCTTACTTGTGTATGATATGTAAAATCTCTGTGGCACAAATATTTCAGAAGAGCGAAAGGAGGTAGGGGAAAAGGATCCGAGCTTTTTTATTTGTACTTATAATCAGCAATAATTTTTCTCCTACTGTCCCCGCAAAAGCAGTCGCAAGTGAAATTCGTCTTTCTCTTTCTCTTAGTTAAATGCAAAGCAAATTCGGTGGCAATCGCTGTTGATCGGTCAATAATTCTCTACTCATGACAGCGTCAGGGAGGACTTAAAACCGTGAATTTACATCAAACCCAAGAATAAGAGAGGTAAAAATTGGAAACAGGAGGCTTGGTTCTGCTAAAAGGGTTTTGAATCTGGGGG
This sequence comes from Cinclus cinclus, assembly GCF_963662255.1. Lineage (NCBI taxonomy): Eukaryota > Metazoa > Chordata > Aves > Passeriformes > Cinclidae > Cinclus > Cinclus cinclus. The sequence goes on from NC_085046.1 coordinate 69,297,132, forward strand.
GCGGGGGGAGCTGGATTTTTTTCGCAGACTATTAAATCCTGCTAAATGATTGAATCAGGATTGTAATAAAGTGCCCCAGTTTATGGTGAGCATACCAGCAGGGTTATTAGAAAGCCGAGGAAATCCAGCGAAATAATCACTTTTATAAAGTGAGCTCTGCGGGGTGAAGGAGGGGACAATGCGGAGGAGAACTGGCTGTGCGCGCCGCCGGCCGACGCCGCCAAAGGGTTCGGATCCGCCATCCTGAGGAAAACCGGGGACGTTTCCCTCCTGTTTCTTTCTCTTTTTTCCCTTCCCCCCCCCCCCCCCCCCCCCCACTCTCCTGCTTTCTTTTACTGTGGTTTTTTTTTAATTCTCCTAGCTTTTTTTTTTTTTTTCCCTTGACCCTCGGTCACATTTGACAGGATCCCGCTAGCCGAGTTTGACATCCACACGCCAAACAAAAACCCTCTCTGGCTCTACCCTGCGGGCCTTGCTCGGGCAATGCTCCCCTCCCCGCCGGATCCAGTAGGAACCCTGCCAGACCAAAGATCCCAGCACGGTCCTACGGCTCGGTGTTGGGGGTGGGGTGACGTCTCCCATGCGGCCCCCGAAAGGCTGTGGGAAATTACAATGGGAATTTGCAAGGTCATTTACATGTCGGTGCCACGGATGTACTCGGCTTGTTGTTGTTGATGAACCGTAGGGTGTATCTTAATATTTATGAAAGCTCACACGCGAAAAGGCGTGAACGCTCTTACACGCGCACACATAAATAAATACATACTGTATCAACACACAAATGGATCCTGACTGGAATTCAACCTGCAGCCGCTCAAGTCAGAAGCAAAATCCTCCCAGGAACGGGGTAGGGAGCGGGAAGAGCGAGGAAAGATGGGAATCATGTTCAAATGGCTGCGGTTCACACAGCAAAACACGCAAGTTGCATCGTCTCCACTTTCTCTCTCTCACACACCCGCACAAAACACACGCTGCCTCATCTACCTCCCACGCAGAGGCTGAACTACCCCTCCAGGCTGAAAAGTACCCAGGCAGAGGGCAGACAGACAGCAGTGCGTGTGTGCCCACGCAGGAGGGATGCTCAGAGATGCCTGCGAGCCCGGCACGCGAAGCCGGGCACCGGGCACGTGTCCGTGGGCATCCAGCTCCGCATGCCTTCCTCTCCTCTGCCTGCGTGCCACGCGGCTGCGGAGTCTAGAACCTGCCCGCAGAGCAGGCTCGGGGGCTCGTACGAGCACGGCTGCAGCTCCCAGCCGACCTGCAGGCGATGAGGGGCTCCGGGGAATCCACTTTCCCCTCCTCGCTCGGGGCAATGGAACACCCGGTCTCTCTGACCTGCCGCAGGTCAGGCTCTGCCCCTGGGGGATCGTCCAAGTCTTTGGAAAGCCAAAGAGGAGTTACCAAAGCTTTCAGGGGGAGCCGAGACCGGGGGTGAGGGAGCGGTGTGCCAGCTCCGTGCAAGCAGCCTCTCTTCCCTGCGGGTGAGGGAGGAAGGACTGCTCCACAGGGAAAAAAAGCTCTCCGACTTCTGAGCAGCTCTTTTTATTTCCTTCTCTTGCAGTGGGATTGCCTCGCTACCAGCATCATCCCTCCCCGGTGTGTGACAGGAAAGATTTTGTCCTCAATTTTAATGGCATTTCTTCGTTTCACCCGTCCGCTAGTGGATCTTACTACCACCATCACCACCACCAAAGCGTCTGTCAAGACATCAAGCCCTGCGTGATGTGAAGGCCGCGCCCCAACAGAGACAATCAGGTGTCACTGAACAGAGCCGAGGTGTAGACGGACCCACGCAGATTAAATATAACGTGCACTCTGATAGAATTGATAGTACACGAGTCACTTAGCAAATTTGCCTAAGGAAGCAGTGTTTTCGGTCCCACTCCACCTCCTGAAGAACATGTACAGCCGATATAATGCTCCAAAGGTCTTACTAAAAGAAAAATGTCTTGCGTGATGTTTTGGTTAGGGGGGACGTAAGCGTCCTTACGCCAAGTCTGACCACCTTAATAATAAACCGGCTTTCTGCCATCTCCTAAAAAAAAACGAGCTTTGGGAAAGGGAACAATTCGACATGTTTTTATACGAGAAAGTGTCTTTGCGTAAGAAAAATAAATGTCTCCGCACCTGCGAGGACTCCCCATTCTGTTACTGCGTTAGCAGGAAATGCATTTTTTATTGTGTTCTCTCCCCGTGCCCCACCAAGGACACTTTGTATCGACTTCAGCACCGACCAATTGATATTATCAAAACAGTATTGTTTAGCCCTTTCGTGTATAGACTGTAAGAAAAGTTCAAAATTTTTTTCCAGTATTGCAGCAATACAACGTTTTGTTTTTTATTTTTACAAAAGTTGTTTTCTACCACAATATTTTTTAAAAAATTATTTTAAATAAATCTCGTGTATACTCACACACTATTGCTTTAAAAGGAGAATATATTTGCACTTATGTATACTTTTTACAGTTTGCCAAAATATTTTGATGTAAAAATTTTTTCCCAATAAAATGTATATAAACGACATTCACTTGACAGGAAAGCCACTTATTGTTCCTTGGCTCCTTGTGAGAAAAACTCTTCCACACCAGCATCCGGGAGAATTAAAGATGCAACCCCAAATCCTACAGTCACTGCAGGCAGAGGAGGGGAGCGAGAGATTGACCTGAGGAGCACAGTGCCATGCTCTCTCCCGCCGTCACGCACTTGCCACCCTGCTTTCCACCGCTGCTGGATAGACTTTCGAATAACCGAGGTAGAGGACACAAAAGCAGGAGGATCAGGACTGCATGATCCTCTCTTGGAGGGCGCCTCCAGGTCTGAAACCTCCCCGCTCTTTAGGGATGCGTTTGTGTGTCCCCGTGTCCCCTTTCCCCGTAGCCGCCTCGGAGTCCCTCTGTGCCCCGACGGGACTTTGCCAGGTGTGGGGGCAGGAGCCCCTGTGCAATGCGGGCTTGGACCTCAGAGGGCTTCTCACGGGAGGGTGGCGACAAAACCGTGGCTTGATAAAGTCTGGGGCCAGCACCGACAAAGGTGAGGGCAGCGAACCGGGCCGGAGGGGAGAAAAAGATTTAAAAAGTACAAAAGAAAACAAAAAGGCGCTCCCGAAGCACCCTAAGCAAAGGCACCCCTGTCCCCACGGTGCCCCGTGGGTGGAGAGCGGCCAAGAGTCGGAGCCGGGCGCCAGGAGCTGCTGGTCTGTGCATCCTGCAGAGCCCATGGCCGTGCCAGCCCCACGTGAGGCCGGGGGAAGCGCTCCGAACCCACCCCGCGAGGTCCGGTCCGGCCCGGCCACCGCCCCCCGTGCAGCCCGTCCCGTCGGACGGGGACGCAGAATGGTCCCCGTACCTCAACGCGCACCGACGCCCGACTCTGCCCGAGCGCTGAAAAAGGGGAGAGAGTTTCAGCAAAATGCTCTGAGAATTTGTGCACACATGTAAGTGTGTATGAATACGTATATATATATATATATATATATATATATATATATGCACGCACCACCCACCCATATATACATATATATAATACCTATGTAATTATACATAACATAAAACTCCTCATCTTTAAAATACATATTTATGCTCAGATATGCCCTTTTCTTCCCCGAGCTTCTCAGGGCCTGTGATAAATTATAAAGTCAGTTTCAGAGTTTGCTCCGACCACAGTGCTGTGTTTACATTCTTTCCGAGGCAAGCCTGCATGGTCGTAATTTATATCCTAAACACTTGAACGTAACTTGTTTACACAGGAATGACAGGACCTCAAAGAGAAAAAAACTGCGTTTCTCTGCCGGCGGCCGGGCGCGGGCCGCCAGTGCCCTCCAGCGGCCCCGGCCCGCAGCGCGCCGGGCTCCGGCAGCTCCGCACAATGTTGACACAGCGAATTGTATTTCAGTTATTATCATCCCCCCCACACACACACCTTCTGAATGCTGTAATATCCCATAAGATGTGAGTAATGCTCCCACTTTCTCGTCTCCTAAGAAAGGGAAAGGATTTGCTAGGGCTTCCTTCAATTTTGGAGTTCTGTGCTCTGCCTTGGTGATTTAAGACTATTAAGGTTCCCTTTCCCCCGTTAAAGCCTCTCAAACAAAGGACGTTTCAGAAGCAGTACTCTTTAGACAGCAGTATGTTTCTGGGTGCTGCCAGTAAAACGAGCTCAAACTTTTTCTTCTGAATTTAAGGGTGACTTAAATGACAGGGAGGAAAAAAGCAGACAGATTTTTAAGTTAATTTGATCTGATTTTGTTTTGATATTTGATTTTATTGCAGTACCTTCTACCCTAGGAATTCAGCCCTTGTTTAGTCTAAAGAACTCCAGTGGCCGCAGAGCCAGTGAGAGTCATGACCAACAATTATGCCACTGTGAGGACAAGGAATTTACATTTTAGCCACACAGCTAAAAATTCCCTTCATCCTATAACATTTGTTAACAGCCACTGAACATACCCAAATACTTCACATTTCAGAAAAAGAAATTCTGTGTTAGAGATCCATCACATCGAAACTTCTAATCACAGCAGCAGTGATGCAGTAGACATCTCTGAGACTTGTGGGGACTTACAGTGTCAGAGAAAGTATCGGAGAAAGCTGAAATTTCTAGCATTAGAACAAAACCCGAAACCTAGATGTGTATCTTCAGTGTGAAAGAGTCCAGGAAGGCAGACCCAAAGCTGAGCATGCATTTGCTTGTCAGTCTGTAGGGAAGCCTGTAGCTGCTATGCTAAAGTGAGCACCAGTGAGTATAAAGCATGGGAAGCTCTGGGTCTCTGCGGCTCTCAGTTACTGCTCTTTTCTTTAATAATAGTCTATTCTCTTCCTCTCTTTCTCTTAATTCCTTGCCTGCTAACATGTCCCTGACTGCTTTGTTGCCTATGTTTTGACTGTAAGAAGCCTAAATGATACTCCCCCCACCCTTTAACCACGTTATAGTATAGCCCAAGTAGCACCCAACAACAGTCTCACACCTATGCTGTGTCTGAAAATAAAGTCACTGCTGATTTTCATCCTAGGACTTCAGCCCTCACAGTGACTTTTTCCTTTCAGGTGGGCTCAAGGGAGGATGGAGCAGAGAACTTTTAGGTACACTTCTGGTCTATTCTAGTGAACAGCTTGTGTAAAAAGAAAGCTACATGAGCTTTTCCAACCAGATCAGCTGGACTAATGCATTAGTAATGCAAACCGTGCCTCCCTAATGACCCCGGACCGCCACAGCTACAAGAAAGCTACAACTAAATTACAAATAGTTAGTCATCTAGACTGATGGCATAGCTCACATTTGGTGAGGTGCTGAGGTAAATGGATTGAACATAGACTAATCCAAACATTTCCATTATTAGAACACACTAGGCAGAGTCTCCGTGGGATGGGAATGAAATCACGCTGGAGTGCCTCAAACAGTTTGCGTGTGATCCACTATAATCTTACATATATATTTTCTCCATTCTCTGGTTTCATCACAGTCTTACTGCCTCAGTGGAGGGATTTTGCTTGTGAGGGTGTTTATATTACACAGAAAAAACCCCACTCAACCACTTGAAAGCTGGGATCATTTAAGCAATCATTTTAACTTTAGCAGAATTAGCCAAATGCCAAGATATCTTATGTGGGATGTTGAATTTCTAGCTGGTAGTCGACCAAAGCATTCTTTAAAACAATGAGTTTATCAATCCCATTGAATCTTCTTGCCCATTATTCTATTAAGACCAACAGCAGATGAATGTCTTGCTGTGTTTTGGCTCAGATGGCAAAATACCTTTAGCCAACACAATATTTTCAGTTTAGTGTGAGAGTTTTAGCCTGCTTTGGAGGCAAAGAAAAGTAAAGATTTTTTTTTTTTTAACTCAGTAACAATAAGCCTGATTTTATTGAACTAGAAAGATTTGCTCATAACATATACATGAGGTAATATTTAAATAAGACTGTTCAATAAAATGCTAGGTATGTCACTTAGGCCACGAGCAAGCAACGTGCTGTTTTCAATTATAATTTTAATATACCTGAGCATGTGAATACTCCCATTAAAGTCAATGGGATTATGCAGATGCTTAGAGCTAAAAGTGCTTTGCTGAAGAAGGATGATGGGACTAGAATTAAACACTACAGGTTCCTCCTATGTGCTGCAGCTGAGGTCTGTATAAGAAAAGGAGTAGAATATACCTGATTCATATACAGGATGAAAATTAATTCAAAACATACTCCAGCTTTGAATAGAGATGTATTCTACAAAACCTGCTGGCATTAATCTGCATGAAATACTGCCTTAGCTAATAAGAACACCCGGGCTTTATTTATATATTGAGCCATTTGATAGATATAAATGAAGAAAGAGGTAAATAGAAGCCAACATATTTTTGAATAAAAGCCCAGAGGTTCTTTCAGAGTTCAATGATCTTTGTGTCTAGATTATAAAGAATTCAGAGCAGCTTCATGTGCCTTGCCAACTACTGAATAGAGCTCCAAAACATCTGTAATATTAAACAACTTCAAGCCTCCTTTTTATGCTTGTTTTCATCCAGCAGTGATTTATAGAAATCTATTGGCTTCTCCACTGGTTTTTCTAACAAGAAATATGCAGGGAGGAGGAGGAGGAGGTTTAAAAATATGTTGGGACACCGCTACCAAACTGCAGCTGGAAATTAGAGCTATTTTAACAGTGGATTTAGATTTATTTAGGAGATTATGGAGTAATGCTAACTGCATTACATCGATTATTTTAAACATTGCAAAATGAATTTGTGGTGGTGTGCAAACTGCTACTGAGTTCACAGGTAATTTGATGTTTTTAGGGTAATTCAAAGAGACTGTGCTGCTTTTGAGGAACAGGATTTCTTGGACTGGATCCCCACTGGTAACATTTTCCTTGCAGTAGGGGTTGCAGGCCATTAATTCTTACTGTCCAAATATAGGTAGCATTAGTTTAAATTAGAAGTTTTATAACTGATTTAGTTGAGCTACTGAAATCCCTTATGTACACAATCTTATCTCATTTTCAGAGATCCTCTTCGGATTGGTTTATACCTGTCCCGATTAACATATACCAAACACATTTTACTTGATGAAAAATCTCTGTAACTAGTTTAAAATTATTCTTTGAGATGGTCTCTCATGCACAACAATTTTCTGATATGATGAAAAGTGTGATTTAGTTCAAACTGCGTAACTGGTGTTCATGGGCACTCCATTACTGTAATCCCTCCTTTAGACATGTATAGCTGCAAGCTGCACCAATACGACCAAATTTAAAGTGGTATCAGCTCCCCAAAGCTGATTGAAACTAAACAAAGCAGTGTCTGTGACTAGGAATCCTTGTGTTAAAGGGCTGCAGCTTTCCCCTATGCAATAGCTGAATGTTAGAAACTGGATATAAAGCATGATCGATACTATAAGTTTCTGGATAATCTTATTCATGGAATCAAGACCTTAAAATCAGGCCTTGGGCCTTCTTGATTTCATGGGTTTTGGGTTGGTTTCTTTGGGGGGGTTGTTTTGTTGTTTTTGTTTTTTTGTTTGTTTTTTTTAAATCTGGATGTTTCCGTGCCAGAGATTTGCTGACCACTGGTGGCTTGCAGAGCATTTTCTGGTGGCTTAGAGAAAGTTATTTGGTTACAGGATGGTGCTTCTCATCCTTTGTTCTGGAGTCAATATGAACAAGTGGGAAGAGGAAGATGCAGAGAAGATTAGACTCAGCAACAGCATTCAATTTTCTTTGAAAAATGAATAAAGAGCCTTCAACAGGCTCAAGTTAAAGATAAATTAAAATTGCAGAACACAGAAATGTTTCCGGGTTCTTCCACTTGTCCTTTGCCACACGGTCTCCTAATGCCTGATGGTCTCTTGGCCATTAATGAAGGGAAAGCAGAGCTGTTCACCAGAGAGGAAAAAGGAGCATCAGAAAAGCACTGAAGGAGTGTACTTTGATTCCAGGTGACTTAACAGGCAGAGCCAAAACAGAGAGAGTGAGGATTCCAGGGAGTGATGTGAATGTTACCAAGTTGGGGTAATCATCAATAAAAAAGGTTCAAAAATGGGAGTAACAGCTGCAGCCACAATGGGAAGATGAACTATGTCATAATGAAAGACAGAATTATTAGGTCCCTTAAAAATAGATATCAAGTTCTACTCCTCATATCATGCACTAAATGTTGCTTTCATTGCAGTGTACCCCCTTTTCTTTTCTGAACAAGAAACAAAGCTGCACTGGGAAGTAGGAACACTTCAATACATCAGTATATTGGTTTTGCTTAGTGTGAGGCAGCAAGGAGGAGTGGATAGGAAAAAAAGCAATAACTCGAGATACGTGACCTCCAGTAAACAAACATAAGCTTGTTCCAGGGCAGCAGAGGAGCAGGGGGTAGGAGGATTCTGGCTTGACTACCCACTGAAGGTGTCCAAAGTAGTCTGAACAAGCAAACTGGAGTGCAGAACTCTGCCAATTTACTCAGCAGGCTCAGAGGCTCTGTCAATAAAGCAGTAGAAACTGTTTGGTGAAGCCTGTCTTAGTCACCGGCGCATGTGAAGCAAGCCAGCCTTGCTCAAGCTTCCAGCAGTGGGCAGTACGGAGAGACAAGCAGAGATGGTAATTCTTCAAATTTCTTTTCTAAAAGCATTATTTCTTCCATGGAAATCAACCAAGCGTCTGCATTTCAGAAGACTACTTTACCCCTGGATATGTGCCATAACAGGCTTTCTCAAAGATGGTACATGCCCAGCCCTGCCAACTTCCTGGGAAGTGCAACTGGCCCATTGCAGCCTACTGCAGTCTCCAGACAGTGAAGCCTGATCTAGCACCCAGGAGAGGAAAGGACCACAGCTCTGTGCTTGCCTTCAGCAAGGCCATAATGAGGACAAGGATGGGACTCAGCTGGAGCACTTTATGCCTGATGTCAGTGTGTTTGTGATGGTAACAGGTGAATATCCAGGAAAGTGGTGATGACAGCAAGAGTCTAATTTTTGCTATCCCCCTTTCAGCTTTCCATGCCTGTTGATTACCCCAGAAGATTTCTGTGTCTGCCAAATGAGCTTTATTTCAATCCTGGGACACAAACCTTGCCCCATATTACTTCAGACAATGGCCTTTGTTACCAAAACCGTGGGGGCAAGGAATGACTGTGAGTGATTCATACCCTACTGTTTCTGTTCTAATATTATAACACCAGATATTCAGACCTCTACAAGCCCTTGACATTTCCTCTACTTTTTTGCACTGATTTCCTCCTTATTGTTACTGATGAATTGCACTGCAGTCCTACTACAGGATCAGGGTTTAATGATGCCCCTTAGTAAAAGAAAGGACATCCACATGTACTTGTTTTCCAGACGTGAAGAGAAGAACCAGGATTCCCTTTCTTTTTTTTTTTTTTTTTTTTAGTGTAGCCTGCTGATTCTGAATTCTGAGTCTCTAAGTTCCCACTTGTGAAAGGAGATTTTTCTCTAGCTTAGCTTCTGAAGGAAGAGACCCACAGGAGATGTAGGGAGGAGCAAGAGAAGGACAAACATGGGATTTAGCCCAGCAGAAGTGGGCTAGGTCTTCTACCAGCCAGTACTGTATTTGATTAGATCCTTCTTGGCCCCATCCTTCAGACTTGGAGGGAAAAGTGATCAAAATTCCATGTTCTCATTGAGTTGAAGAGCATCTACTGTTAAGCAGCTGACATTTGTCTGTTCCAGGAGAGCTCTGTCCTTTTCAGCCACCACTGGTTGGGTTGGCTGCCTCATGTATCTAAGAGAAGTACAGAAATACAGACATATGAGTAGTTGCCACCTGCCCATAGTTGGCTTTAAGTACCCCCAGGGTCCCCAGACAGGAGCCACACTCCAAGGGTGAGAAACAGAAAACAGATGGACATATGAAACAGACCATCCCATCTAGGGGCATTTCAGGACATATTAATTAGTCAGGAGCATGAACCACAACAAAATATGGCGTTCCTTCTACACGGAAAAGCCTTTGATGGTTGGCTAGTAATGGCTAAAAATGAGACAAATCCATAGTCCAGATAGGCTATAAGTATGCCAAAAAGATCCATGTGCTGGGAAACTTGTTATTCAGTTTGTTCATTTCCTGTACGCTGTTTGAAGCAGCCAGAGCCCTTTCACACTATTTAGTCCTTTGAATGCAAAGTAAAATAAAAACAGAGGAAGAAACATGCAGCTAGCAAAAGTTCCAAGCTCAGCACTTTAGGAGGCACTTGAGCACAGGGAGAGCAGAGGACCCCCCAAAGCTGGGAAAGCCCCCACTTACAGCATATGTTCTGCAAAGTCTGCTCTGTGGAGATGTTAATAAATTTGTCTCTTGCCCACACAGCTGTCATTCACAAGGTCACTTTTTTCCACCAGAAAAAGGACCTGACAACTCTCTCACATCCTTACAGACACAAGCAGAAGGTAGAAGCCTCTAAAAAACCCCCACCTGTCCATGAAGTCCAGGTTTTCATATTACTTCAGGCGGACTCATGTCATTAAGAAAATATACCAAGTTCCTCATCAGTCCAGTCTCAAAGCCCACATGCTCTAGGAACTTGTATTTGGAAAGGGAACAGAAAACTGGTGGACTTCAAAAAAAGCATTACCAGCCTAACATACCCTGCTTGCTCACAGTGAAGTGTCTCTGGAGGGTGTGATCTGCATCCTGAATGTCCTTCCTTGTTTTAAAAAGATAATCATCATGCATAATTTTGTCAGGGCATTCATTTCCCAAGATATCCACTTGGCAGTCTAAGAACTTCCTATTGAACTCAGCATTGATTTCTTTTCCAAGCCCATAGGTGAATTCTGCATAAGATTCTTTCAACCTGCTCAGCCTATTCCACCCCAGGCACTTCAGGAGATGCAAGAAATCTTGCACACAAAATCCACACCAATCCCTCTCAGGGTGAGAACTGCACTCACATTTGAACTCAGCTCTTCACCTCTCTAGCATCCTGTGCTGGGGGATACCAGAGGTTGGTAGTTAGTATTTTAAAGATACATTTCTTTCTGTGCATTTTGTCTGTGTTTATTTTGTCTTAAATACCAAGACAGAAGCTCTTGATTCATCTTAATTAGGTTTTCATTATTTTCAAGCAATTTTACCAAATCTGCCTTTGTCCCCTTCCCAAGGCAGCTCAGCACGATCTTCAGCTATCCTGGCCCCTAACTTCTTTCTGTGATACCCTTAATTCCCACATCACAGAAAATGAAAACTGCTTGGGCAGGAGACTGCATTTTACTAATAACATACATATTTAGTAACAGTTGACAAAACTCCTTTTACAGAAAAATGTCAAAATAGGCATCTGAGTAAGAGTAATTGCAGGTGTCTTTTTTAGAAGAACTAGACTCAACCTCTGCATGCACACTTCTCACCATCAGCTGTGAAAGAGCTCAGATGACAGGCTCAGGTGAAGATGTGTTCTCTGTGGTTAAGGGAGATGAATCCTGGCCAAGACGCCAGATCCTGAGCAAGAAGTAATAGACAAAACTGCACTGCTGGCTTCTAGCATGGCTCTGTGTAGTCCCCACCACTCTCCACAGGAAGCAGAAGTTTCTATCAAGCTGCCTTCAGAACTCACATCAAGTGCTCCCCACCACATGAATATTTTGTCTTCCCCCCTAATGTATCTTATTTTGCATGTACCACCAATTTATCTGCCATTGTATTGGGCCTTTGCCTGCTTTGCTGACTGACATGCTGGCCCCAGTGAAGCACTGGGCTTTGACTAAAATGAATAACTTCATCCATTTCACTTCCTTACTCCCATTCCCCTCTCCAGACTGCCGATATATTTGTTAAACAATACTAGACCTTGGCACTTCTGTGCCAACATTTTTTCAGAGACAAAAATTTGCTAATTTTTTTGTGTCTATTTCATCCAATTTCTTATATAGCTTTGTTGTAGTTTGGGTTTACCAATTTTAAATATATTTACCTTTTGTTGTGAAATAGAAATAGAAGTAAAAGCAAAGCAGCCTTAAAACTTAACATGAGATAAAGAAAAACTTTATTAATAACACAAAGAAAAATAATAAATTCAGAGCAGATCTTCAGACCACTTCCTTCTTCCTCTTTTTCATATCTTAACAACGTACAGAGACACTTCAGTGAACTCCTTGCTTAAATAATATTTAGGGAGAGGAGTTTCTTTTTGTTTAGCTATAAGGATCTTTTCAAGGGAGGCAATAACAAGTTCTCTCTTGACTCCACTTTTTCCATGATGAACAGCCGCCCAGGATCTGCCATCATGAAATTCCTCCCACTTCACAGCCTTCCCGGAGCTGAGTTGCGGGCCATGTAAAAAAGTCATGGCGTATTACTTTTAAGGATGAGCTACTCAAAAGCAAAAGTTCTCTTTAGCTCACTTCTCTCTCTGTCCATACATTATTCCCAAGAACAAAGATCCTTCTCTTTTCCTCGGGGCAAAGGATCCTTCAAATACTTTACACCTTGCTCCACCCCCCATGTCTCTCTTTTTTTCATGGTTTAAAGAAATTTTTTGTGAAGTACAGTCCACAAAAAAGATATTTCAGCCAACCTTCATGGCGTCTCCTCATTCTCCTTCCATTTAGAAACTTGGCTTTTACTTCATTGACTTTGTTGTATCCTTTCTGTTCTTCCTCTCACCCAAGGAAAGATGAAAGTCTATAAGTCTTATCTGAGCATTGGAAAAAAAATTAGAACCTCACCCAGAAGTTGCAGGGGCTGTGCCAGGCCATGCCGGAGCTGTGTCGGGATCTCAGGGTGCCCAGGCCCCGCTGGAGGGGCAGGACGAGAACTGCACAGTCCATCCAGAGGAGAAATGGGTGCCAAGGCCGTGTGTCCATGGCTTTCCCCCGGCGCTGCCCGCCCCCAGCTCCAGCCGCAGCCCGGGGGTTCTCCCTCTGCCCTGCCCAGCACACAAAGCCCTGGGGGCTCTCCCGAACCGGGCCCGGCTGCCTCCCCCCAGCCCGTGAGGGCGGCCGGGCGGGCTCGGCCACCCCAGGGCTGCTCCGAGCCGGGGCAGGGCAGGGCAGGGCCCCCCGACCCACGGACACACCGGGAAAAGGGCCAGGATCTCAGCAATGGGCTCGGCTTCTTTTGGTTATCGGGGCTCCTGGTTGGAAACGGGGCCCGGCAGCTCCCGAGCCCAGCCCTGCCTGGCCCGGGCCAGGTCGGTGTTACCTTGTGAGGGGCTGGAAATGCAGGAGAGTTTTCCCGGGATTTACTTGCTTCAAATGTGATTCATGGAGTGAACCGACTTCTCCAATTGGTTTTTCAGGCTGTCAAAACTAAACCAGCCTCCAATTGGTCCCATCAATCCACAGAGGAGGTTCTCATGGAGAAAAACTTCCTAGTGTGCCCTCCCCTCGGGTGCTTTCAAGGTAAAACCAGCACAAGTTTTCAGTTCATGGCTTCTCATCATGGGACAGCCTTAATTTCTTTAGTAAACACTCAACCAAGATCTTATCAAAGTTCTTTAATAGAAGGATATGGAATACTGGAGTTTTGGTTTGTTGTTTCGTATTTGTTCAGTTGGGATTTTTTTACTTTTTGATACAAAATCAGGCTGGAAACATATAGATGTAATTAAAAGATCAGTCTCAGAGTGCATGCAGTGCTTTTCAGCCCCATGGATAATCTTCTCATCTTAGTTACACCAGTGCAAACTAAGAAAGCAAACAAACGCTTTGTTAGTTTGAGTTGATTACTTGGGCAGGCAGTCTAACTGAAAGAAACACCTGCTAAAAATATTTTGAGAAATTTACAGTCTGATCAGACATCGTATTATAAATATAATAAGTAGAATTTTCAATAACAATATAATTTGTAAAATCACCTTTTACAATGCACTGGAAACACTAAATATTGAAGATGCCAATATTTTGTTACTGAATGCATGTGCTAATGCAGTAACAGTGAGCTGGAGAATCCAGTAAGAAGAGATGAGAATGAGAAAGTAAACCAGCAAAAAATGAAGAACCCACAGAAAATAAAAAATGAAAACTGTATGAGATATGTCACTGTGTCTTGCCTTGGTGTTATTTTCTGTACAGTGAAAAACAAAGGACGTGGGCAGGAAGAAATGCACAGGAAACAAAATACGGGGGGTTCTAAGGTTCCCCCAGAAATAGCGAGTACCGCCCAGGGCATTGGGAAGAGGCTGATTGTCCCAGCACTGGCCTGTTTGGCCCATGAGCTGGCATGGCACCAGCCCCACCCGGACCCAGTGCTGACAGACATTCCAGTCTAACACCATTTCCGACAGAAAGACAGAGACTTGTGTCCTGCTTCTCCCAGCCTGAGAGTGGAGGTGCCAAGATGACATGGAACTTGCCCAAAATTTGGGAGGGAAGAATGAAGCTTAAGTCATATTCACGCACACAGGCCTCCTTTTGTTATTTTAACCCAGTTATCGAAGCAATGTGTTCCTGTTGATTTTTAAACCCTATTTTGTTTTGAAAAGGCCAAACTGTATCACTGGATGCATTGTCTGGTTACAGAGCTCCCAAGAGCAGGGAACTTCCAGCCAGCTTCCAAACCAGCTCAGCAAAATGAGGACACAGGGGGATTTGAAATCACAGATCTAATCTGAAAGGGACGGTCCCCATCTGAAATGAGGGAAAGCACAGGGAAGAGGTGCCCAAGGAGAGGCTGCAGAGGCATGGGAGGGCAGCAGGCACATTGGCCATGGAGGGGCCATGCTGATACTGGCAGATGGATACTGGCTCTCATCACAATTTGGAGCTGTGTCATGCTGAAGTGAACAACCCTTTCACAGCTGACATGGTTTTTTTTCTTTTTCATTTGTGGTTCTGCATTTTGCAGACCCAAAATTGCCTGGGAAATAGGTCTGGGGAAAGCATGGCATCTGCTTGGTTCTGAGAGGTACCACCGAGGAGATGTATCACCAATAATGTCTCTGGAAAACAGACAAGCCTGGAGGGATGACTACAGGAGGAGGATGGCTTCATAAAAAGCTATCCTACTATAAAGAAAGACTTTTGACCTATGGACGAAGAAACACATATGAGATTAGGGCTGGGAAACGGGTGTGAATAAAGAAAAAGACAAAAGAGAAGTGGTCAGACTCATTCTGATGGAGAAACAGAATGGGAAACCCAAAGGAAGGAAAGCATTATGCAAAGGGTAGGACAGAGGGAAGCTGAAGAGGCCTCAGAAAGAGTGAATAAAATGATGATGCTGGGAAGGCCTTTCAAAATGAAAGAGGGAAGCTAAGATGGCTAACCTGCAGGAGGGGAAGTTCTTCCTGTTTGGTACACTGCAGGACAGGAGCACATTCCAGTCCCTGAAAACTCTGTCCAGGGAAGGAAACACAGAAATGCATAGAATGGAGATGCACGAATGGGTGGGAAAAAGACAAATCTGCATGGAGATGAAAATGATCTTTCATTTATCTGCATAGGCCATTTGCTGCTCATACCCTCGGAGGTTTTATTTCCCTCTCTCCAAGGCATATCTAGGTTACTACAAGCATATAGAATCCTTACTGACATGCATGTGGCTGCTGTGCTCAGAGGGACATGGAGATATCAACATATGGTATGTCCTATTAAAAATGGTTTTTGCTGCCACATGAAAATGCATTTAGCTTGCATGTGGATAACATTAACGGATTCCTTCAAAGATGAGCTTTAGCTGTCAAAACTGTCTCAGTATTCCTGTTTCTCTTATACCTGTAGTCTGTCTGCAGAGATAAAGTCACTGAGAAAGAATATAGATTTTCTTCTTCAGAAAAGCCTTATTTTTGTCTTATCAGTGAAATAAGTACATCCTGTGCACAGAGACAAAAAAAAAAATTAAAGAATCCAAGTTGCTCGAGACCTCACTGTTGGCTTACACTGCCAGATTATTATAAAATGGCTTAAGTAAATAAATAAAATTGCATTGTCCAAAAACTCCTTTCTTGGAAAGCTTTATATCTAAGCTCTTTATGCAGTGAAGGTAACATTAACATCTTCCTGGTCCTTTAAAAAGTAGTCTGTTACATTGCTGTAAAAAACATGGAGAAAAGATACTGCAAAATTATTCCAAATAAGGAAAATCTGAAGCATAATTTATTACAGCCATAAATTATCATGTAAATGTCAGCAACCAGTAGATCCTGGACTTCAGTGATGGCAACTCTCCTAGTAGGAAAGATGCAGTGTTTAGTTTGAGGCTGTAAAAATGCTCATCTGTAGCCTTTGGATGGCCAGTATTCAGAAACTGCCTCCCAGCCAATGAAAGAGACTCAAGTGTGACATTCCCATTAGGATTTGTGTAATGGCAACAAGAGCATTGGCAAAGCAGGGTGGTTGGCATGGGACACAGTGTGTTGTCTCTCAGGACAAACCTCAGCTTTCATCTGGGGAACCCAAGATGCCTTTACTAGGGAAGTCATGTGCCACTTGAGCAAGACAACAGAAGCCTGTTGCCTAAAATTAGAGGCTGTTTGTTACTCATCACTTGCAGGGCTCTTGGGAGCGACAGTATCCAGGCACCCAGTTTGGAGAAGATATGAATTCAACTTGACTGCTGGTAGTGGAGGCACAGGAATAAGAGCAGGGCAAAGGCAAGCAGTGTTAAAGCAAGGAGCCAGTTTCTGCCCCTGGACTAACTTCTAGTATGCTTTTTATTTGATTAAGCCAACATATTTCACCGGTGCTTTCTTCAGCTGAGGGAAGCAGAATCATTGTGTCCATGGCCATTTGCATGCCCTTCACCTTAGCTCTGTCTCTGCCCATACCTCAGCTTTCTCCCTGGCATACCTGAAGCAGCCTTTGCAGCAGGGTAATTCAAATGCAAGGCAGGAGGTTATTCACAATAAAAAGCAACACCAAGGTTGGTTCAGCTTGTATGGCTTGTTGTAATGCAACCTGCCAAGGTAGAGATGCTTTTTATGTTCAGAAATAAAAATAATTTATTTAGAGGTTGACAT
The DNA here is from genome assembly GCF_963662255.1 of Cinclus cinclus. Taxonomy (NCBI): domain Eukaryota; kingdom Metazoa; phylum Chordata; class Aves; order Passeriformes; family Cinclidae; genus Cinclus; species Cinclus cinclus. The sequence goes on from NC_085046.1 coordinate 69,314,023, forward strand.
TCTCAAGGTGAAAAAACAGCACATATTCAATGGAAGGAGCATGTCTGGAACAAGGAACAAGGATTGTCTTCTTTTCCTCATTTTTTTTTTTTAATTTCTCCTCTCCTTTTCTTCAGAATTGTACTCTTCCTTTCTCTACCTCACTCTCAGAGAATTTGAAAACCTTCCCTTATTTCTGTCCCTTGTTCCCTTTCTCTGTAAGACTTGTACCCAGTCCCAAAATTACAGCTTCCCAGCAGTGGTGGGAAAGAACAGTGAGGCTGGCTCACATACTCAACCCTCAGCCCTTTCCCAGGCTGGCACTGGTGGCAGCTCTGTGACTGCAGCTGGCCCAGCTCAAAGGCTGTGGCTAACCTGTTATATAGGTGAGACAGCATCTTTGGAGCAATCGTCTTTGGAGCAAACTTTCTGGAGATGCTTACCAGACACTTTGCAGCAGCAAGGCACAGTCCCTCCCTCCAGGGCTACTCAGCTGGCTTTAGAGAATGCAGCCTGACCACACAGTGTCATGCCATTGACTTTGAAGCCCTTGAATTCCTTACTAATTACTTTTATTTTCCCTCAAAGCTGAATGTTTACAGGCAGTAAGTATGAGGTGCTCAAACACTCCTGCAGTTCCTTCCCCATACCCTAAAAGTGATTGGAAATTCTTCAGTAAGTACCCTTTCAAATTAGTGGGTGCATACAACCACCAGAGAGAATGGAGAAAGCTATATTTTTATTTGGTGCAAAGATGTCCAAAACTAAACAAAAATCCAGGGAGGATTAGGTATGGGAGGTGACACTGAGAAGGTAGGTGGTGTGGGAAACACCCTTTAGGAGGTCCTCCTCAGGCTTGGATGGGTCTTTGATGACATTTGGCACTTACTGAAAAAGGTCTTGTCTGCATCAGCCTATTGCTCATGTCAACAGCTTGCTCATCACATCAGCCTCAGGCCCTGCTGGGGCCCCAGGGTCATACAGGCAGAAGAGTTGCTGTCTCAGATCTTCCTATGGGAAAGCAAATGCAAAGGTGCAGCTTTAGGGAAGAATTGGCCCCTAAACTCTAGAGGAATGATCAGGTACTTACAAAGAAGTCATCACTGTTTCTGCAAGATCAGCCTTCCTGTACCATTTAAATCTATACACTTAGTTGTGAAGCCTTAGAAAAGAAAGATGCATTTTTAACTGATGATTTTAATTTCCAACCACCATCTTTTAAATCTGGTGTCCTCAGAAGGTGAGGGCTGCTTGAGTGAAGGTCTTAAACTTCTTCTCATTGCTTCTCCACTTCCCCTTTCTGCTCCTGTCAAGGGTGGTTCTGACTGCTTTAGCCTTTCTTTTGATTTCAAAAACACAGATGTAAGCAGATAATGAGGCCACAGGAGGAGAATCCTTCAGGATGTCTTGTTTGGTTTGGAAATATTTAAATGTCTGCTGCATTTCCTTTGAGCACAAGGCAGGAATCTGTGAAAGGGCACTGCTCCTTCTGCTACCCACAGTACTGCTAGGGGTGGGAGAGTGTGCGTGCATGCAAGCATATGTGTACATGTGTGCATGAGATGGTTTCTAATCTTTTCAGCATGGTTCTTTTGCCTGGGATAATGCAAAACATTTCTGTAGGTCGCATTCCCCTGGAGGAAAAGATTTTAACTCTAGTAATTCAGGTGAAGCTTGTTCTATCTAAATAGTCTACCAGTTTCACATTACACCAAATTAATAACTTACTAATTCACAGTGAATAATGATTTTTTTTTTTCGTGGTTTGGATAGGTTTAAGTGCTTGTGGCCATTATGAATGATAGCTGGTTGTTCTAGATTAAGGTATCATAATGAAGAGGAAAACTTTATTATTGTGTCATATATGGTGACAGTGAATGGCTGCTGGATGGATTATGTGGTGAGTTTGAGAATCAGAGTCAATCACCTTTACAGTGTGGCTGGTACAAAGCAGCTGCCCAAAAAGCTTTAACACAGAAAGAGAACTCTTCCTCATTTTTCTCCATGAAGTTAAAACCGTGTTGGAGGCTGCGCTCGACTTCCTACTGACAAACACCTCATGGTCTGACTACCACAGATGGGCCCTAGGCAGAAGTGGAATATAACTCTGATTAAAAGGCAAGGACACTTCATGGGAGACAAATGTGTACAGAAGATCAATGGGTTATACCACAGACGAATAAATGAATTTAATATCCATGGACTTTTCATAAGATTTGAAAAGTCAGTCACATGCAAGCCATGGCTTCATCCAAAGACAGCTGGGGCCTATAGAAAGTGTTAATAATAAAATATTGTGTACAGAAATGTTCAAAAGAATTGGCAGTATTCATGCTGGAAAGAGTTGTGCCTTTGCCAAACATGAAAGATCTCTTGTTGGCTGTGGAGAAGCTTACATTTGGCCCGTGGGCCAGAGAGGGTTAATGAATATGGGTTATTTCTGAAAGGTATTCTACCAAGGCCATTGGCCTGGAGACTGAGAAGAGAAAAAGGAGAAGGAGATAAGCAGGAAAGAAAACCTGCAGCTCGGAAAAGTATTTTTAGAAAAGTCTTGTGAAAAACAGAGGCATAGATGGTCTTACACTAATCAATGTTATGTTGATTTATTGTAACCAATGAAGAAAGTGTAAACTTTGTAGAGGAGTTAAAAGACAGCCAGTTGTTGTAATAAAAGGGGATATTTTAGTTCTGAAATGTAGTGTATCTATTTGTATGTCGTGACCACCTCTACAGTGACAGTTGGCTTCACTATCTTGTTTAGGACCTGAAGTTCAAATTTAGACTACAGCTATCAGTATAAAGAGCAATAGAATAAATTTGCAATACATAAATAAGAAAAAATTACAGTCTGATCCAATAAATCTGATGAACTTGAGAATAACCTGACCATGACAAATGTTTGTGATATTTTGAAGTGATTTGTTTGGGCTTTCAGAAACAAGATTGTTTCAAAGAAGTGTTAAGTTGCAAATATTACTGCACATTGGTTGTGTCCTCATACACTACCTCAACATGTGCTTTTAAGCCTCATCTTAATTATGATTTTTCACGTATACTTGGAAGTAACTGTCTTTTATTGCCTATGCCTTTGTATGTCATTGCAATCCTTGCACACTGAGATATCTATGGTTTTTTTGCACACTGAGATATCTATGGTTTTTTTACCCATCGTAAAAAAATTCTCAGCTTCCTTTTTTAGCTCACGTATTATTGAAAACAAACTAGTGGAAGGATGAAAACCTTCAAATGTTTTATTTTAATTTCTATGGAGACAATAACTGTGAGGAAATGTTTTTAATGTAACTTATTGTATCAGTGGAGACTGTATTGTAAAGAGCATTTTTTTCTATTTCAGCTTATTGCGCCAATAGCTGAGTGATGCAGCTACTTTGCTGTTAAAAATAGCAGTACTATTACTGTTTAAAGCAGGATACCAGTAAATGCACTCTACAACCACAAATGCATTCCAAAGTGTTGTTGCTAGTAACTGTGTGTCCTGGGCTTGTCTTGTGGGCAAGTCAGGGGGTGGGATAAATCCATCTACTGAGGATGGACATTGGATGTAACCCCAGTGAACATACATAGGCACGCAAGCCTGAATGCACACACACTCTCTCTCTCTCTCTCTCTCACACACACACACACACACACATAAAAGTAAATATTTATTAAATGGATGTCTCAGTGTCAGCCCTGCTCTGTATGTTGATATGATCCAAGACTAGAAGCCACAGCTCAAAACAAAAAAAACCTGTGAATACTTGACCTGGAAGCAGTGAGAAATTCTTCTGCAGTTCACTGATCTTCTAATGCTTAACCCTTACCAGCTCCACTTCTAGCATCTGCATGAATGTTTGAGACAGAGTTTGAGTGGCAGAAAGTGAGATATGATATAACTATGTATTTACAATAGATTAACTGCCTTAGGAAAGTAGAGCCAGATGAAATAAGGTATGTTCTGAACAAGTGGAGAAAAAACTAACACAGTACATGCTGCACCCAGAAGGGTAAAAGAGAAAGAAAACCTTTGAAACAGCAGAGATTGTTACATTCAAATTGCTCCTTTCCAAGTCTGTAATTTCTCAGCTAGGTCAAAACAGAATATGAGTGATTACTGTTACAACTGGCATACACTCTGCACTTTGGCTGCATTTAAGATACACAACATTTTCCAGAGAATCGTGTCGGATAATTTGTCTTGTGTATTTTAAGCCTTTTTCACATGTCCTGAAAGACATAAGCAATAATATACCTCAAGGAGTGCAGTGGCTGCAGAGGGGAGGAGGCTTGGGCCCAGTGTCAGGGCACCTGGGTGCTTTCCTGACTGTGTTCCCATCTATCATAAAACTCCAGATGGATTGCTGACACCAGTACTCCCCAGCTTGGCTGCCTAAAGTTCAAACTCTCTTTGGCAAGAGTAATTTCCAATGTCAATAGTGCTGTTTATCTTCACACAGAAGAAAAAGTAACTGCACCTAGACACCTAAGTCCAGATTAACAGGCAGAATTAAGCACTGTGGTTTTCAGAGCTGAGCTCCCACGGGGTAAGTGTGCAGTGCTGTACCTGTTTGCATATCTGTGTTGCCTAACTGGGATGGCAAGGAGAGAGGGTCCTCAAAGGAGCTTCACAGCAGGAAATGCATTTTGGTCGTAGGGGGACTCCACATCTTCAATGCCCTTATCATCTATCTGCTGTAATGGGCTCTCACTTCTCCTTGCCTAGGCTTCTTCCTTATGGAAAACAGATGAGGAGAAGGAAGCATTGAACATTAGGAAGGCTCTCACCTTGTGCTCAATATGAGTGATCACAAACATGTATAAGACACCAAATGGCACTACTGAGTTGCCCAGACCAGGCCCAAATTTGGCTTCCCCCAAGGGGGATCCTGCCTCTCCTCACTGTCTCCATACATGGGCTGGGGACACTGGGCTTCCACCTTTGGCAACTACCCAGCATTTTCCTTACCCCAAATTGTGTGGTATATTCTGTAAATTTCTTAGAACAGCATTACCCCTGACTTCTTCTATTATATTAATACCCCCCAGGCTCATTTAGATAACTCCTAGTTTAACACTAAAGAAGCAATTGTGTACAAACATTACACCATTAAGCCTTGTTATAAGGGCATCTTCATACACTTGTCAAATTTGAAATACATGCTCTGGCCATATTAAGCTAAACCAGTCCACTTTGTTATAAATTAATTACTTTTCTTAAGAGAATTTCTCTTTAAATTCATGGTCACAGGTATATTCCTTGGTTCAAACTTAGTTACTGTTATTAACTTGGTAATGGACAGAAAATTTCAGTTTTGCTTTGTGAAACAGAATTCTTGAAATGTGGTTCTAACCAGAAAAATGAAGGTGAAAGCAGAATTCTAGGTTTCACTGTCTTTGTTCTCCCCATGAATTCTGCTTAGCTTACTGGTAGACATCTTTTACCTATTGCTAATATGGAGAATTCAGACAAGTGCTGAAAATCATGTTCAGGGAGTCATGAATCTGTAAGATCAGAAAGGACTTCCTGACACAGGAGGCTGAGGGACTAATGAGGAGAGATGTTCTCTTGGACCTGTTAATTAAAAATGAGGAAAAATAGGTCATGGATGTGAAAATCTAGAGCAAGAAAAATTTACTCTCACTGGAGGAGCACCCAGTTAGGGAATATTTAAGCATATTGAATCCACACAAATCTATGGACTCTGATGGGCTGCAGTCATGAGTGCTGAGGCATCACTGAGGAATCATGAATGCTGAGCACATATCATGATGAGTCCACTCTTGATAATATTTGGAAGGTCGTGGCAACTGGGGAAGTTCCTCAGGACAGGATAAAAGTGTCACTGCTAGCTTCCAGAGGGGCAATAAGGATGACCTGGAGAACTAGAGTCTCACCTTGATCCGTGTGGACATGATGAAGAAAAATAAAAAACAAGATTGAGGGTATTCACTGTGGATTTACGCAGGGGAAATCATGCCTGACTGACCCGATGGCCTTCTGCAATGAAGGGACTTGGCTGATCATACAAAGTGTGGCTGATGATAAAAAGTGTTGGCTGGTGGGTGTGATGCCTTTCAGAGGGACCTCCACAGGCTGCATAAATTGGCCAACCTGAGCCTCACAATGTTCCGCAAAGGGAATTGCAGAGTCCTGCATGTGAACAGGATAACCCCATGCACCAGTACAGGCTGGAGTCTGGCCAGCTGGATATCAGCTTTACAGATAAGGATCCAGGGCATCCTGGTGGCCAACCAGTTGCCCATGAACCTGCAATGAATCTAAAAGGCAAAGAAGGTCAATGGCATCCTGGGCTGTGCTAGGAAAGACGTTACTGGCAGGTCAAGGGGTATGATCCTTCTCATCTATTCAGCACTGGTGAGACCCATATGCAGTGCTGGGTCGGGATCTGGGCTCCCCAGGACCAGAGATACACGAACGTTCTGGAACAAGTTCATCAGGGAGCCACAAAAGATGGTGAGGGACTGGAGCATTTCTCATATGGGGAGAAGTTGGGAGGGCTGTGAGTGTACATTCAGTAAAGAAGGCTCAGAGGAATCTCATCAATCTGGATAAATACTTGAAAGGAGGGAAGATGGAGCCAGATCCTTCTCAGTGGTACCCAGGGATGGGACAAGAGAAAATGGGCATGGGCACGAAATGAAATACATGAAATTCCATTTAAATACAGGAACAATTTTTGGGTTTTTTTTTTTTTTTTTTTTTTTTTTTTTTTTTTTTTTTTTTACTGTGAGGGTGGTCAGATACTGTCACAGGCTGCCCAGGTAGCAGAGTCTTCATCCTTGAAGATAATCAAAACCCGACAAGACATAGCCCTGAGAAATTTGCTGTAGCTGAAACTGCTGTGAACCAGACAGTCTCCAGATCTGCCTTCCCATTTCAGCTTTTCTGTTATCCTGTGACCCCTGCAATCCTTTCATCTAATCTCATGCTGTACACAGGCCACAGAGTTTCATCCAGGGCTTCCCCATACACACCAATCAGGCATGCTAACTGAACAGAATCTCTTTTAGAGAGGCATCTGCACTTGGCCATAAGACTTCGACTGATGGCAAATCCACTATGCCCTTGATGGAGTTATAGCTCCAGTAATTTCCTTTGCTATTAAGAAAACACCCTTCACCTTACCTAATCATCCTCTTCCTCCATTAATATTTAACAACTAATAATTTAAAATTTCAATCAACTAAATTAACCCCTCATTTCTACTGTGCAAAAATACTGCATGCATTGAGTTCAAACCCAGTATAGCTGACTTAAACTTCCCAGATGTTTCTGAGGGTGACACATGACCAAGAATTGGGACCAACTATCTCTTTCAGAATGAGACAAGTTAAGGAGGGGACAGTGGACTACCAGTCTAAAGAGAGAAGTGGATTGGCTGAGTAAGAAGGTAATATTTTTAAGATGCTTTTCAAAGTAAAATTATCCCCTCATTAATAAAATTACCACCCAGATATTGGCAAAGATTTTCTGTTTTAGATGTACCTCAGGAACTGATGACTGCACCTGTCCCTTCCAGTTGCCCCTGAAAATCCTTTCTCTCTCTTCCTTAATGTCACCAAAAATTTCCTCCACTCAGTTATTGTAAACTCAGAGCCTCTTGCAGAGAGTGAAATGCAAGCTAGACTCTGTGCTGTTACAATGTCCTTGAAGATTAGAAAATAACTGTATAGATTGTGTAATCCACAAGCCATTTAACCTGCCTTGAGGACATATATAGCTTCCCACTCATCAGAAACGAGGCCATCTCTGTTAATTGGGAGCCTGATGTTTCAGCCTATTTTTGTGAAATAAAGGCACACGTAATCCACTACTGTAAGCATTACAATAGTAGGATCATGTTTTCACTTCTAATAATTCACTTTGCAAGCAAGACTTTGTATTCCTAGTACTCTGCCATCCTGGTTTGGCTGGTGTCTAATCCCTACCACAATACTTATTTTAGCTAATCATCATAGTTTTTCTTTAAATAAACCCACAGTAACCAAAGTGGTGAGGGAATTAAGTACATAATTTCTTTTGTAGCCCAATATCTCCATCTTATGGTCATAGCATGTATAAGGACTGAGTTTCTCAGTGTTCATTTTACCATGAATTGTAGTGGAGACTATACAGCAGTTAAAACACAGTTTAGTATTTTCTCTGAAATAAGTGGGAACTTGATGGGTTTTTTCAAAACTTTTAGGATTTTTAAACTGAATGCTGCTACTGAATCTTTTTCTTAGGGAAGGGCTAGTAGAAATTGCTGGTGATTAATACACTTTTCTACAACAACCTACACTTTTCTACATCAGTGTTGCACTTCACAAGAAGATAGAAGCTATATGGACAATACCTATACATCTGTAGGCATTGTCCAGCAAACCATGAATTGTCACCATTGTGCATTTCTTCCACAGAGTTCCAAAGGGAGAATTAAGTCATGCCATATTTGCAGTATATTTTCATTAACGTTTGGAATCAAGGCCATAGGACACCAGGCAAAATCAGGAATGGATGCATTGGTCAAGTTTGTTTAGTGAATGGCTTAGTGCTGTCCCAGGTTTTCTGCTCATGATCTACACAGCCTAGAAAAACCCAACTGAGCAGAGAAGACCTGGAGGAAATGAGCTTGACAGGAAACAGCTGCTGATAGAGAGATGTGATAGACAGCAGCACTGATTGCTCTCTCAGAAAGGCTCCCATCATATATTTCCATGGTGATATAGCACACTGTGGCTCACTGAGAGCAATTTTGTTTGTATGGGACTAGAATATCAGCTCCTATCTCCTCCAGAAAAAAGGATATAATTATACTGAGGCTCAAGATCATATGGGAATCCTGAAATCAGACTAGCATACCGTCCATGCTAGGGAATGTGCACTACACATCAAGCATACCTCCATTAATGATGCAATTGGTAGTACACTTCTTCTGTCACATTATATTTTTCATCTGTCTCTGAATGGCAGCTCAATTTGATTTTCTGGAGAGAAGGAGAAAACCCCCAGTGATATTTGGCCTAGCTAACTTCAAAACCTAAACAGTTTTATTTACACATCTATGCCAGTCTCAGCACAGAGCAGGTCAGAGAACGTGCAAACAATTTATCCTTTCAGAAGTGTCAAAGAAAACCTATTTCTGCCTCAAAGGTTTATTCTAATTGGAGGACCAGGCAAGACGCAAACGCACTGTTTTGCTTACCTTGTCCAATTTGGACTGCTGCCTCTTCATATAATTCTGAACAGCAGAACCTGCTAACCACAATGTACCTTTTCCCAAGGCCAAAAATTTCTTCACACACCTAGGAAATTAAGTCAAAAGTTTGTGTTTATCAATACCACTTGCAGGCAAAATCTGCAACAACAGTATATTTTAATGTGGGAAAACCAATAATTTTGATATATGAGTTAAGCACTTTCTGTCAGTCCTAATGCAGCCCAATGAAAATGGCAAATAAACAGTAGACCATCCAGCTTGTCTACCCATCTCAGCTGTTCTGTTTGGTCAAGTGAGAGTCTGTCACCATGTATGTTGCCAGGACTACTTCTAATAATTTAGGATGTATGCGATGTTCCCATACTACTGAGCAGTCTTGTTTTGAAATAAGGTCAAAAATTTTTCCAGTGTTAATTTTAATTCAAGCACCATTGCAAAAGGAGCACTGAGGGAAATTGTATCAAAAGGAAGCACACAGATTCTGCTGTCATACAGTGCCCATGTGGGGCCCAGGAATAAGAAAGGCTCTGTAAGTGGCATGGAATATATGTGCTTTTTTATTTTAAACAGCACCCAGCTACTGAAAATCTACACAGTATGAAGAGTATCTACATTGAATTGAAACATTCCCAATCCCACGGAAGCAGGAGAGACTCCAGAATCGTTGGGTACCATGATGCATACTGCATGAGGGACCACTTCCAAAAGATGCAAGCAGCATATACCTATTTTCAGCAATGCAGACTTTTCCTTAAAATGAAACCTCTCTACCTGGGTTTTATAAAGACAATGATGGCAAAATGAAGGAATGGGAGCCCATGACTTCATACTTTGCCTTGTCCTGTATTTTTCAAGCAAAATTGAATCCCAGAAGTCTTAATTTAGTCCAATATTTACAAGAAAACCTGTTTCAGATTTGTTAGTTAGAGCAAAGTCATGACAGGTGCCAGAATTCACAGCTTTCCCAGCTCTCTGAAGAGCAACTTGGGCTCCCACTGCTTTGAACGCCAATGCAGGACCGTGTAGGTAGTTCCAGGCATGACATCCCAGATGGGACCTTCTCACTCAAGTCTCTATTCCTCATGTGTCTGTGGCTGACACACAATTTAAATGAAGTGTGAGTTATTTCTGGTTATGGGACCTAGAGTGACTCACACCATGTCTAGATCTGTGCTTGACAACAGTCAGGAATAAAGCTGAAGCATTGCAAGGCTCATTCTTGAATGAAAATGAAACAAGAGACTCATAACATTAAGTTTAATAGCAAGAAAGAAAGGTGGATCTAAGAGAAGTATGAGGGAAAATGAGTTGCCATTACAGATGCTCCTTAATTGTAATGCTGGTAAGTTATAGCATGGCTCTAAGTTCCAAAATCACTCTCCTCCTTATGTAATACACACATGCATATCACAGAATAGCTGCTGCACCTACACAAAAAAATAAGCTTTTGTTCCCTAGTATATGAGTTACTAAAAGTAGTCAGTGGACATTTACCACTGCCAGAAAAGCTGAAACATTAACTCTCCTTTGCTTAAGATACAATGCTTTGAACCAAGAACCAGCTTTCTTCGGTTACATCAGTAAAAACAGACAGCTGATCTTCCTAAAGACAGTGAGCATCATCATCCCTTTCCCAATTTAAATCTGATTTTCTCAGTTTGCTCTGGAGAAGTCTCATAAGGATCCCATAGCACATAGCCTGGCATTCTCCCTGCAAGGTCAGGAAAGGCTTGTAAAGCATGGGTAATACAGGCACACTTCTCTGCAAGACAAACCCCAGGGGAGTGAGTCTTAAGCTTGCAGTGGGATAATGCCTGCCTTGAATACTGAACTTTTCTTTCTGAAGCAAGAAAAGCTGTTCACAGAGTTTCTGATCTAAAGAAACATTACCTTAAATAAAGGTATCTTCTGGCTTCTTTTAGTTTATTATTCTTGGCCTGAATATGGCATTTTCACAAAAAGGCTCATGAGTGCCACCTTCACAACTTAGAGGAGATTAAGAATGTTATTTCCTAGGAACAGCAGACTATAAAATATTACCATGGAGAAAACAGAACTATGTAAATGCTGTATCTACTAGTTGTTGCAGTGTCCTAGTTAAGTCCTTTTCTGGATCATCAATAAACAAAGCTGCAGTCTGTGAGTCCTTATTAAACTTACCATTATCTGCTTACACTACCAGAGCAGTACTGTCATGGCAGATATATCCTCCACAATAAAACTGGGTGTGAGACCAACTATTTATCCATAGGATTTTAAAGTGAAGCTATTTCAGGAACAAAAAGGGAAAAAAATAAGAGAATATAAGTATTTTCATATGGAATAAACATCCCTGCACCTGCCACAGTGTCAGTGGCTGCAGCATTCTGGCAGGTGTTGCTTTGCTCAGAAGAGTCAAAATGTTTTTGAGTGCTGTTTGTGATTCTAGACTTTTAACCTGACATAACTCCAAACTTCCTGGGCATTTCTTTGGTGATATTAATCTTTGTCTCGCAATGCTAAAAAAAAAAGTTAAATAAATAATATAGAAAAATCTATTTTAAAGTACATATGTAACGATTTCAAACTCTCACAAACTCTTGCTGTTATAGGGAGTACAATTTCTGTTCTACTGTATAAACAAGGGATCTAGGGAAAGTTCAGTAGATTCATTGAGATGGTTTTCTTTGAAGAGGTAAAGAGTAAAACGTATTAATGGAATGAGGCAAAAACTGCACCTTCAACTCACAGTACATTTTAGCAAATACTATCTGTGCATCATACTTAAAGAAAATGCAAAGGATACAAAACAAAAGTAAATCTTAGGAGTGCGTGCATGGAGCAAAGTGCACCAGAGTCGTGAGTGTGAGAAAGCATTGCTTTGACAACTGATGTAGCAGTCCTTACATAAAAGCCTTTTCCCAAGGAAATGAAACAACATCAAAAACCTGAGGGGCAGGGGCCAAGGCCACACACACTGGATCCCCACAGGTGTGCAGCTCAGAGTTCACAGGTTTCTCAGCCACCCTCATTTGTAATGAGGGCCAAGGGGCACTTCCAAAGGCAGGTTTTGCTGAAGGCTGTTGTATGTCTGGGGCTGAATCTGCTCAGCTTTTCACTGCTTTTGAAATCTCAGCATTGCACTGGTCTCAGGGCAGAGGGGACCTGTGGTGGCTCCAAGCATTGCTGAGGCCAGTCTCCCAGCACAGCTGGGCTGCCTGACATCCACAGGGCACCAGGTCCAGTGAAGAGCTGCCTTTCTGAAGGAGCCCCAGGAGCAGCAGGAACAAGGTGCTGAAGAACTGGTTCCATAAGTTCTTGTCTTGCCTTTGCCCTCAGCAGGTAAATGGGCCTCTTTGCCCTGCTACATGAGTAAATCACCTTGCATTCCCCTGGCTAACTCAGCTGGAAGTGAGCTGTTGGCAGGGCACAGTCTCCTCTTTTTACTCCCTCCGTCTCCATCCCCAGGTTTGTTTTTCCCAGGGCTGACTGACTTGTGGGCTGGAGAGTGGGCTAAAGGACGGAGTCCTTGACACTGGGAGACTTACAGCAAGCAAGCAGTAAAGAAACACAAATAGCTCAGGAGGTATACAAAGGATTTTTCAGGAATATCATTAAATGTGGATCTGAGGCTCTTTAATAGGACCTAAAGCAAACGGTGCTATATTTCCACGCACTTCATGTGTGTTTTGCATTAAGCATTAATCATGATCATTGAATATTTAGGCACAAAGAATTCATGTGTTTTCTGACACACGTGTTGATGTTGGATGTATAGTTTAGATATTCTAAAGATTGAGTGTTCCCGTTAGTGTTAGCAATTTAGAAGGCACATAGCTATTTCCTCTGGTCTCAATATGTGATGATGCAACCGCCAAAATAAATACCCCCAAACACAGTCAGGTTGAAGTACCCATAATATCAACGAGAGACAGCTCTTATATTAGTAAAATACTGCTTGTAAGGGTTTGGCAAGATTAGAGAGAAGAAAAAATTTAAGAGTAGATCCAATATACACTCATAAACCCTTGCATAGGAAAAGGGATAACTGCAATTTAATTTGAAGAATTTTGCAAATAGATGTTTTAAAATAAGAGTTATTAAATACAAGCAACATATTTACACTCAAAGAAATAAATTCATTCAAAAAACCCCATTATTACAACTGAGTTATTAGAGCTGATTTTATTTATAAAGCTCTAAAACTTTGTCTGATGCCTTTAGAACACAACACCAAGCAAAAATTTAAAGTGATGCGTTGACCCAAAGACACATTCCCTAGCTTGGGCCATCTGGGGCTTCCTCCATGTGAGGGAAATATTTGCTTGGCACAGGGCCTCTGTGGTGGGAAGAATTCACACCCTTTAAATTTTTCTGCTATGGAGCATGATGGGCATGTTTTGAAGAAAAGTAGCGAGCATGGGAAGAGATTATGGCATCTGGGTGGTGGCCCATGTGGTACAAAACCTCAGTAAACCATGGAAAATAAACCCAAGTAAACCATGGAAAGTAAATCCAAGTAAACCCTTCCCCATTCAAGACCAGGAAATCAGGGAAGCACAGAAGCCATCAAGCCATGTTTCCTCCCTTGCTCCTCAACATTTTAAGCATTGGCTACGGCACAGGTGAAAATCAGCACCACAGAGCTTGGTGGTGGTCAAACCAAGTGTGAAAGCAATGGTTGTTGTGGTTTTGTATTGGCTTCATCCTGTCAAATAAGGTGGAACTGCTCCTTACCAGCCCCAATGAGCACCTTTCAAATAGCTGCGTTTTATAAAATAGGAGAGCTTTCAAGAAGTGATTTGAAGAAGGAAATGGAGAGCACTGACACACATTAATCAGGAGGCAGCATGGAAAGAGGCCCTGAGGCAGGACTGGGAAAGCAGAACAAAAGGAACAATCACAACAGATCACCAAGGGCAGGAAAGAGCACAGCAGAAATGAAAGCACTATTTTCAGTAAGGTAAGAAATACAAAGGGCTTAAGGAGTTCAACCACCTCTGGAGGGGAAAGAAGATTTGAAGACAGCATAGAGATGAAGAGCCAAGGAGACAGGGAATGAATGGGATGAGGTGGTGAGCTTGCTGGAGGGATTTGGAACAGACTAAGGGACCTTGAGCAAAATGGGGTCAGCCCAGAGTCTTGGATGTGATAACAGGAGGCAGAAATTACCAGAGAAATTATTCAAGTGCTGGCAGAGGGAACAGTGGGAAACTATTCCTGCTGGAGCACTCAGAAAAGAAAGGAAACACCATTTAAAGCAGTCCAGGACCAAAGTGAAAAGATAAAACTCCCACTGAATGATGTCACTTACCCTTTAAGGAGAAGGGAAAAAACAAAACAGGAATGTCAGGGTAACAAGAGCTCAAATCAAGTACAAAAAGGTGCTAAGGGTAAAAAAGATACACTACAAGTGGAAAAAGTCTTAGAAAAGAGAAAGACCTTTTGAATGTCAGGAATAGAGCCACTGGAAAAGGCTCATGGGACGCGTGAGATTCTTGCCTCCCCTCTGCCGCATAGATACAGCCCATGTTCTTAGCTGCATGGGCATGGGGCCATTGGGGCAGCACACACACGTGCATTCCCTTCCCAGCCCACCCTCTGTGAGGGGTGTCTGCATCCAGCCTTACTGGGGCACCTGAGCTGTGGCAGGGGCACTGTGTCCTAAATGTCCACCAAAGTTACTCAAGAAAGCTGCTAACCACTGGGAAAACAAAATATAGCAAAGCTGATCCCAGCACAGCCCCTCAATTGGCTGGTATCTCTAGGCCATGTCTTCAGTTCATATAAGCTGGCATTGCTCCACAGACACCACTGGAAATGCTTTGACTTTCAGCAGCGCTGAGCAGCTGACCGTGTATTCCCATCATTTGCAGGGAAGAGTGTATGTATCTCTTTTTTGTGAGCAGAGTCTGAGCACAGACCCTTCACTGAGAAGCAAACTGAGCACTGTGCTAACAAAAGAAACCACCCACCGATAATTTAGTAATATGAAATTCCTTATATTTTCTCTTAAAGTATTTAAATAACTACTGGATATAAGACTCTTCAAAACCTGCTTTATCTCCCTCCATCCCTGCTTTGCATTTCTCCTGCTAACCAGTGATGAGGTCCCAACAGTAAAAGTTCTTCATTTTTCATTTTCTTTTTTTCTGATTTCAATGCTTACTACTTAATTTAGAAGCAACCTTTTTTGGCATCCTCCTAAAGTCAGGTCATTAAACCTGTTTACACTTTCATTTAGAATATTTCACTATCTTAAATGACCAAGATAAGTAGCTCTGTTGTATAATTTCTTCATTTTATAGTGGTTTTGTGTCACTTTATATCAGTGAAAACACAGATACGCTCTTTCTTTAGGAGTTTGAAAACTAAATAGCTGGTGCACATCTGTTCAAATTTAATTTGAACCTATAAGCTCCAAACTGAAAGTAAAATGGTGGTGGTGGGGGGGAATTGGTGCTTTTAAAAGAAAGTAGAACAGCAAAGTTCTTTTTTATTTCTTATTCTCCTATGTAATTATTAATTCCCCCAGGCTTTCATGAAAGTCTTTCTGGAATCTGTTACTTTCATTCCATTCTTTCAGTTTCTTTTATCTTCTTCTCTACAGCTCCTTAGAGCTCTGTTACACCATATATTCTTTTCCCACTGTGTATTACATTAATCCCCCCATCCAATGAACACCTGTAAAATGTAATTCCCCCTTCTAAAAAAAAATAGTGTTGAATTTTAAAAGTCAAAATTCTGTCTAGTTAACAACAAGCCTTGTTTCCAAAGTGATGACTTAGAAGCAGCCCAATAACATTACAGTCAGTTCCTGCAGCTCCAGCAGTGACTGGGAGCTCCATAGGGCCCAGGAGCAATGGGAAGACAAGAAGGTCACTCAAATCCTTGTAAAACCACCTACACAACCAGAAGAATCACAATTGTGGACACAGGCTCTGGGGAGACCGTGTGAAAAAGAGGTGCAGGGAAGTCTGAATCCCCATCCCTCACCAGGTCTGCTGTGAAGAGACCAGGCATGCAGCAAAGCATTTTCTTCCACTTGGAACAGCAGCAGGTCAAAAGCCCAGCTGCTGTGCCCACAGCAGGTATTTGCCCCCACTCCTTCTCCCCAAGTAAGGATAAATGAGCAACCTGAAATGTGATTAAAACACTTATCAGCAATCAGAAGTATCCCTTGAAACTCATGAGAAGAAACAACCCCAGGCCTTTTCTAGTATGGGACGTTCCAGCTGGATTCCCAAGTTCAGGCTGTCGAGCTTTGTGTGAATAAGAACAACCAAGTCTCAGACAGCCTAAATATCCTCCTATAGAAACGAACACTCTCCTCTCCTGTGGGGAGAGGCTGAACAAAGCTTTCATGACCCTTCCTAACAAAGCCAGCCTCTGACTCGGTTTTTGGTAGATGAGGGAGAAAGGAGGATCCTTCTCAGTGGGAGGGCTCTGTCGAGGGAACATCAGAAGGATGCACCAGACGGACTCTTGGACTACATCTAAAGCTTTCTCACATTTCTTTTCCTTCCTCCCCACCCTCCTTCCCCTCACACACACACACACACACACTCAGTTTACCTCTTCCCTACTCATCTACAAAGTGGCTGTTCAAAGCACCGGGGATGGTGATGTATGCCCACACGTGCATGTGGGAGCACAGTGGCTGACACTCTGCACGTGCTGGCTGCTGCAGGAAAGGTCCTTGGAGGCTGGTGGGTGCAGTAGGCATCAGACACATCTTTCTCCTCCAGCCCAGCCCACACTGCCCATTAATCCCTTTGGACAAGGCTGGCTTGGGAGCCCTTTGGCCAAGTCTCCTCCAAAGCCTTTTCAGGCACAACCAGGGTGGAATGGGATGTTGCACGAATGTGCTCCTTCCAATAGGCAAGACATCACACAGGCAAGGCATGAAGCATGAGGTTCCTACAGACTCTCCAATGCCACCATTTTAAAGCAGTGAAAATGGCAGAGGTGAAGGAGAAAGGAGGAGTGGAAGAACAGCTCTGCACTGATTGCAGTGGGATTTGGAGTTGATTTAATGAGGAAAATTACTCCCGGATCTTAAATTGCTATGGTTTCCTCTTTGATTGAATGTTGGTATTGCTTTAAGCTTTCAAAGGAACAAATATTATTACAATATGCATTTGATAAGTGAACATTTCTGGTTCTTTTCCATGTAATTTACCTTGTTAATCTTTATTCTCTCTCAAAACAAACAATAGTTTGACTCTTCCTCATATTGAGGGCATTAGTTTGCTAACAGGCTGAAAAGCGTCAGTTCACCATTTCTAGCAGATCTATTTTCTTCAAGTTCTTGGCAAGAGAACCCCTCTTGCTTTAAAAGACAGTGAAGTGTCCTGTCTTGTCTTGTTATTCCTCTGGGAACAAATCATTCTTTTATGTATGCTTTGATGTTGAAATAAAAGGGGTTTTAAATACCATTTCACTGTACTGGTTATAAAAATGCTGTAATTTCCTTGTTACTTGTCTTATTGGAAGTAAGTCAGCGACAAAAGCACAAATACCATATACACAGAAACTTCCTAAATACCTCTTTTATCCACAGTACTGTGTTTTATTGAAAGGCTCCAAACTCATTGTCTGTGAGTGAAACTCCACTGTTATTGTCTACATGTTGTTATTCTCACCCCAAGCCTGAGTATGGACATACACATTAACCTGGTCACTCTGCAATAAATCACACACTCACTCAGGCACAAATTTAACAGGAGAGGTTGAATGTGGTGTGGATCGTGTGTTTCCAGCCATGTTTTGCACTAGGGGCTGTACAAGGCTCCTGTATCTGGCCTTGCCAACACTAATAGTCCTAGAAAGCACCTTGGTTCACAGATACTAACACCCTGTTTGCGACTCCAGTGGCACTTGAACAGCAGAGGTCAGTGGACACATGTGTGAACATTTACAAGTCATGCATTAAATCCCACTTGGATGAAACTGGCACACAGCATAAATTCAGCCCACCGCAGATGTCTTGAGTCATGAGTGCGGTTCATGCCAAGAAAACTGAAGGCTATTAAAAACACCTTTTATGCTAAATTCAAAACACCAAGACTTACAGTTCTCTTGCACTCCTGCATTGACTCCTACAAGTCTTCTTCCCACTTAGTCCAGCAAAAGCGAGAGAAGCGCCAGACCTTTGTATTTATATTCATTGCAGGGCTGTACAGAGATGTGTACAGACCTGTGTTCGGACTGTTTCTGTGCAACACGTTGTTCTCTCACCTCTGTGACACTGCTTTCAAAATATGTTAGCACTTCCACTAAGTGGAAAAAAAAGAAAAAGCCAGCATGACTCCCCACTGAGACATAAAGTGCATGACATTATGCAAAGGAAGGTAATCAGACTGCTAATTCTTAAATAGATCTTAATGAAAAGCAACAAAAAAATCAGTGTCAGGAAGAACAATAGCCACAAAAGGAAGAGGAAGATTCAAGTTTTATTAACTTTTTGCTCACAACCACAAAGAGTTCCTCTTCTATAATCTGCTATTCATAGCAAATGGGGTAACTCCTCAGACATTCATGAAACACCACAATGTAATTGTACTGTTGACAGTACAAGTCAGTAAATCTCGGACAAGATTCATCTCAAAAAATCTCAAATAAATTGTGGTTAAGGATGTGTATTGGTCATGGATTTAAAACAGTCATTGAAAAACAATGAGCACCTTAACACAGAAACAGGCCTGCACATGCTGCTGCAAGACTAAACTGTGATAAATTCAAACAATCCTTTTGCTTTTTTTTAAAGCAAAGCTTGTGTCAGAAGCACCATGGAATTAATTGAAATAATCAATCTCACATTCAGCTCCATAGAGGGGACAGGAAGGTGTGGCTGTAAGAAGCTAAAGGGGAGGAGTGGAGAAGGTAGTGTGACGAATTAAAAATATCTCAGAGTGCTTTGTTTTACCTTTGGGAACCACATGCTGAAAAGAAAACTTATAGGCAACTATGCAGTCCGGGCTATAGGGGGCTGTCAAGAAACATATAGAATCAGCCAGGGTGGACAGTTTTAATCAAATCTGCATTTGTGATCAGTAGACACAAGGTCAGTGAAAGGCGGAAAGGCATTTTATTTTTGGGTTTTCAAATATTTCTTGATGAAAGACCAAATAATACAAACTTAGCTATTTAACAAGTAACTCTGTATTTTACAGGTCTTTAAAAAATGCCTCATAATGTTTAACTAGTAACTTAAGCCTGGTTTGGGTATTAAGAGTACAACCACTGCACAGCCAATTTTAAACACAAGAACCTGAAATACAAAAGAAATCCAACAAATTTTAAATCAGTGACAATGTTTCATTGTCAGGGACCAGGTTTAATAGCCTTTGGTATTCAGTATCCCAATACCTATGTGTCACTTGGCTTCCCTGAGAGGCTGGGCTGCATTTGAGGCATGTAGAGACTTCCAAGCTTGTGGTAAAGTGCAAAATTCTACATTTCCAGGTGCTTTAGTTCACTGAACAATACTGTCTCTTCTAGCTCATACAGTTCTTGTCTCCCTTGGGAGGCATCCTCTAATCTGAGAGCAGAAACAATTTACCTGATCTCTACCTAGTCTGTGCTGAGGTTACCTCAGTCTTGCCCTCCACTTTCTTAATTTCCTGCCTGGGAAAAGGGAACGCCAGACTCTTACAGGCAGCTACCATCCCACCACTCAAAAGGTGTAAATTTGAAATTGGTGACATGTTAGTGCCTGCTAAGTTGCAGTATAGGATAGAGCTGGGGCAGCTTGTCTCCAGTAAGGTCCTTTCTCTTTTGTTGATATTTATCTCAGTTGGCTGACTCATGGAGGCCCATGAGAGAGCCAGAGGGGGACTTTTTACAAAAGCATGCAGTGGCATGACAAGGGGCAATTGCTCTAAACTGACAGAGGATGGGTTTAGAATAGATAATGGGGAAAAATTCTTTACTGTGGAGGTGGTGAAACACAGGAACAGGCTGTCCCCATCTGTGGAAATGTTCAAAGCCTGTTTGGAGGTGGCTTTGAGCAATCTGGTCTAGTGGAAGGTGTCTCTGCACATGGCAGGGAGGTTGGAATGGGATGCTCTTTAAGATTCCTTCTAACACAAACCATTCTATGATCCTTTATATAGCCCAAATGCCTTATGTTACACACAGCATTAATACATAGATTAGTATTCATTTGGAGTGCTGGAGGTACCTTCTGATATGTCTGCAGGCACTGCTAACTTCTTCCAGAACTTCTATGGGCTTCCAGGTTGAGGAAAAGAAGGACAAGATGTGCAGGGAACGTGAAATGATGTAGCTTCCAGTAAAGTGAGGGTCAGGCCCAGAAACACAGTGCATTTCCTCTGGAAAGGAAAGCCCCCCACCTCTTTCACTATAAATATATCAGACTTGTGTGCTTTGTTTTGAGCCCAGTTTCCTAAGGAAACAAGGTCTGTGCAGTCATGCTGTGTCTGTCTGTTTCTGTTCCCTACTCCTAACTCTTGACCAGATTTGACACTGGGGGCCACAGTCTCCAGTAATTCAAGATTTTTTGTACCTTGGTGACCAAGAGGAGAAAGGTATTTGTTGTTCTTTATATCTCCTCTAAGAGAAAAGCTTTATCATATGCTTTTTCTAAGATAGAATCCAGAGGGGAAAAGACCTTGAGAGACAGGTTAGCAGGAAACCAGGTTGTGTTAGTTCCTCTCCTCCAGGAACTACTTGTTTAGTTTACAGTCTCTACAGGAAGTGTCCAGCATAACAGATACCATGCAGGCAGTGCCCCAAAATACCTTTTTGAGGCTGGACATTTCAGTTTTCAAAAGTTACAGATCTTTATAGAGATCTGAGAGGGTAGTCTGTTAACCTTTGAAGTCTGGAGAACATCTGATATTTCTCTGTCAACCACTTCTCCATCTTGGTGTTGTCTCTATCTTCTTGGGGAAAGAAGACTTTTGGGTGCACCGGAGGACCTCCCTTGCCCAGGTGCCCCCTGCCTACACAAACCAGGCCTTGCAGATCATGCAGACATTTGCCTCTCTTCAGATTCAGTGAATGGCAGGGGTCCGGTCATGGTAGCAATTTGTATCCACCTGCTCGTGTGCATTCCCAACAAATTAGAGGAAAATGAAACCTTAAGGATCCAATAAGATAGCATTTTATAGCCAGTCTGCATAGAGTGAAAAATGCACAGATGAAAATGCAGGAAATCTACCCTCAAGAGAGCCTTATTTGCTTTACAACCCTCTGTTAATCACAGCAGAGTATTGTCCTGTGATGTGTATGCATAAAATGATCACTTTTTTTTGTGGTGTAATGATGCTGCTTTATCTACTGCCTATGCAACTGCATATAAAAAGCAAGAAATCTGTACTTAAAGAATGAAACATATATTAACAAGAAAAAAACAACACCCCATAATTCAGAATTGCGTTACAGGTTCCGTACAGGATCATATCTCATCTACTTTGCTTAACAAACATATCACGTAGACATATCTATCTTAAGACAGACACAATTATTCATTGCAAGAACGACAACTATTTTTATGTAAAGCAGAAACTAATGAAGTAAGAAAATGCATTGAGAGATTTTTGGATATGAACTTCTGAATTGCAAGCATGGCGTTTACATGGCAGCTGCTTTGCTGGATACTGCCTCACTGATGGCTTGTGGCATTGATTTATTGACATTCCCAAACTAGAAATTAAGGTAGCCTCAGGGGAGGATATCAACTGACCTGTAAATTGGAACATGTGTTTTGGGTTCTTTTGTTGTGCTTTTTTTCCTCTTTTTTTTTTTTTTTTGAACAGCACTTCTGATTTCTGCCACTGATTTCAAACTTTTCCATATAACACAAAAAAATTCTTCCACATCCCAGATGTATTCAGACCATAACAATAAATTAGGACAATAGACTCATGCTGACTTCTGTCAGTAGATCTAGCTCCTGTGGTTGCACTTTTTTGCCTATACAGCATTAGAAAGAAGAGCTACCTTTTCTTTTTCAACAGCTTTTTCCAAAGTCAAGATTAATCTAAAGTAATGAAATGTGAGGTCAGTGAACACTGAATTCTAGCCAGGGTATTAGCAAGTTGGTGAAAGAGCATTCTCACGGAGCTGTCTGCCACATCTGCTGATGTTCCACAACAGAAGAGACTCCCCAAAGTCCCTGTCTTGAATTACCCCTACACCAGGTTTCTACCAGTCTGTCAAATTTTATCTGAGTCATTCACCCGCCCACTCTGACAGGAGCGTGGGAGCAGTGAACAAAGGGCAGGCATCCACTGGGAATGCTGCCAGAGTGAAGACTGACAGGCCACGCTGGGCCCAGATGATTTGATACGGCGTTTTGGTAACCTAATTGTGAGGCAAGGATGCTGCCTGTCTTTACACTGGCAGAATTCATCCCATGATGGGGCCTGATACTGCAGGAAAGAAAATTATTATGATAATTCTGTCATCCAAGCTACTTATGAAGCATCTGCTAGGCATTTTTGAGGGCAGAAATGGCATTTCTGGAGCAGCAGAAACCTAAAGCCAGGAGAAAGTTCAAGGGAACAATTCACACTTAGGATAGTTTCCAGTGGATGTCCAGTGCCTTGAATCTAAAATCCAGCCACACTTCAGCCACCACCCATGGCAGATAGCACAGGCAGTTCATGGTATGACCAGCCCTGATCCCAGCACGGTTTGGCAGGTCCCCTGTGAATCCCTCCCAGGCTCCACACCTCTTCCTGCATGGTCAGATATCAGTGCTGCTGGCTGATAGTGCCCTTGCAGCACTGCACCTGTGCCTGCACTGCAGCTTTTGACTTGTGTCTGGTGCTGGCAGCTCATCAGCAACGCAGTGCCTGGGGTACAGCTGAGAAGGACACATGTTTGGTGCAAAACACAATGTCACAGCAGCCATTATCCCTGGGAAGGGCTTCACAGTACCTTCACTCCAGTTTTTATCCTTGCCTCTGGCCTCATCATCTGGGTCACTACCTGTGCGCTCATACCAACACAGAGAAAAACACCTTTCAGTTTCATTTTTCCTTCCTAACAAAAAGGCAAAACCAATCGTAACAACGGTATTTTCGTTACAATTCTTGCACGAAACCATTTGCACCCATTACAACTCTGCCTCAATCTTCTTAATCTGAATTACCATCCCTGTCACACATGGCTGTATTAGCAAGCATTATTTTACAGAAAGATTGAGTTTCAGTGTTTGTTTACCATTTTTGGGCTGGTGGATGTGCTGCTTGTTCCTCATCCCTCTCCAGTCCTGCAAGACCTGAAACAAAGTGTTTTCCCCTCTGAGCCCTTGGCATTAATCACAGTGCAGCACAGGAGGAACATGAATTGCTCCAAGCAACTGCTTGACATGTCCTTATGTCCTTAAGGAGGAGTCCTTATGGCAAATGCCTCACTGGCCTTGAGTTTCTCTTCCCAATATAGATTTACTGTGGCTCTGTAACAAGGAAATTGCAATAGCTTTAATGTGCAAAACCATATTCAGTCAATTAAAGAGTTTCTTCTTTTTCCTTTGGTTTTACAGATGTCTACATCTGTACCCATACCAGGTATTTTTTGCTTCCACTGGTGTGGATTGTTCTAAAAACATCTGTTTGAACAAGCACTGTAAACTAAAGTTTTTGTTTACTCAGTAAACTGAATGCATTTGCACTGAAAGCTAATGAGAAAAAAGGAAAACAGTGGTTTTGATCTCTTCCTCACCACCAAGACCAGAAGGTAAAAGAAATCCACAGCCTGTCCCTAGATCTCCACCTCCAAATCAAACAGAAGAAAACAATTGCCTTCCTTGAAAACCTCACAAAGAATAAAGCTGTAATTAAATAGAATTCTCATGCCAGCAACTTTGGGAAATACTCTGGTTTTATTCTTACAGCAAAATCTTCATTGATGCTGAAGGAATTTCATGTGAATGGAACAGACTCTGAAACAAAGAAGCTGAGATAACAGCAGGACACAATTCCTATGGGGCTTCCCCTGCTGCATCTCCAGGTCCTGGTGGTTCAACCAATGCCTTCTCCAGCCTGATGACACCAGCCAGCATTTCCTTTCTGTTTGCTCTGGGTTTTCTTAGGTGACTATGGCTGAGAGCCTCCAAGGCTGGGCATGGGAGAGTGTTCATGGTTTGAGTTACGGACAACAGGGTAGAAAGAAAAGTTCGTGATAAGAATCACATGTCAGCAGTTATTCAGTCATGATATAGCTCCAAAAAGGAAAGATAAACTGAATTTCACAACTATTCAGATATTAGTATTTTAAGAGCAACAACTTTTTAACTCAAATAATGGCTGTGCTCAGACAAAAGGCATGGGTCTAAATTTGACCTCCAAATGCAGAATTTCTAAATATCCAGAATAAGCCTGGCTGTCTGTGCTTTACAGTTCTCGAAACCAGTCATCAGGGCCTTTTGCAAAGACCTGCACCTTCTCCAGCTCTTCCTCAAGCCAGCCAGGTTTTGCCAACTCCAACCCAAAGTGCCCTGAGCTTACATGGATACTGCCTACTTCCCCTAAATGGTGTGTGAAAGGATGAATGGATCCAGAGTGCCTCACAGGAAGAGCATGAGGGGAGCAATTGTAACTTCCTCTTTGTAGAAAAGAAACTGCAGAAATTTATTACAAGCTGATGTACGTGAAAGTGCTGGCATAACAGTGATGGCTTTGCTGCTGAGACAGAAGGCAAAATATTGTGAAGGGATGTGATGGGGAATGCTCTAATTAAAATACTCATAATTTGTAGGTCTGCAATAAGGATATTTTATTTGTTTAGAACATCAGCAGGAGTCAAGAGACTGAAGCTCTACCCATGATTTGCTGTGTAACTTACAAACGTTTACTTTCTCCAACACTCAGTCTGGATATTTAGAAAAGAAAGAATTAAGAGCAGTAGGAGACACAGTACATTAATGCTTGTAAAGTTCCTTCAGATACTGGCTCTACAGTAAATTAAAATATAAATATTAATGATCTCTTACTTATTGTGAGTGAGATAGATGGAAGCAAGGCCTCTGGGTAATCTTAAGGTATTGCTTTCATTTCATACTAACAATTTATTAATGTTCTTTCATTTTCATTTCCCAAATCCATCATAATTTACTCTGAAACATTTCTGAGTATGCACAGTCTTTTATGCAAAAAGGTGTCCTCTCCCCAGAAGGCCCAGAAACGCTGGCCCGTGATTAGAGGAGCAGGTTTTAAACGATTTATAAAACATTTTTCTACAGTTTTAAAGAGATTTCTCAGTCACCTCTGCTTAGAAATTTCTCCCCACTCGAGGAGCAGAAGGTCCCTGGCTGCACCTCCCAGCACAAGCCTGGCAGGCGTGTGTTTATGTGCTCAGCCTCCGCCACCGAGCAGAGGCTGCCAATTGTACTGAGCTGTACTTCATTAAGCAGCAGTTTTACGAGGTGGGCTGCAGCACACGGGGGACAGGCACAAGACCACCAGATTTATGGTATTTCAGTGTCAAGCTGACAGCGTGGCAGTATTCACACAACAAAAACCACATTACAAGAACGTTACAGGCGTGAGAGAGCCCTGCCAAAAAAACATCCAGCAACCCAATGGGGTAGGAAGTTCAGGGTTAGGCACTAAAAATTCAGTACCCAGCATGGCAACATTCAGATGGCACACCTCCCCCTTTGCCTGTCTGCTGGGGTCTTTAATCCTTGGCTGTGGGTTAAAAAGCCTGGCTTTTAGGGCAGCTTTTGAGTACCAGGCTCCAGCATGCACAGGAGGCAGGCACCCATCCCTCCAACACCAGCTCCTCACCAACATCTCTGTCCAGCCATAATGACTTCCTGGAGCAACAGCCCAAGGAGGTTATCATTCATTTAGTCTCCACATGGACATCTGTCAAATGGGAAAGGAAACATGGAATGCCTTCAAACCTGCTTTTAAAAAATGCTTGTCTCTCTTGCCCATATCTCCCACCAATGAATGGGTTCCTATTTGTCTCAGTGAGAACTATCATTTCAGAGGTGTTTTCCAGAAAAAGCATGGAATCATTAAGAAAAGTAGGAATGAAATCACTGTAGTAGATGTGAACTGATAATGGAGTTTTTGTATAGAGTCAAACTTGAAAAGATCTGGATCACAGAGAAACTCAGCCCACACACACACACACACACACACACACACACACACACACACACACCCTAACCTTTTTAGACCAAATACTGGCCGTGTTCTCTTTAGCCCAACATGAAATTCACCCTGGCAAATTACAGGATAGTGGTGTCACATGTATCTATCACTGATTCTTAGTCCCACAGAGGACAGGAGAGCAGATATCTCAAGGGAATTTCTCTACTAGACCTTTTTCAGGAAGAACTGGTCAGGAATCCACTTGGAAAATGGACTACACTAACCAGAACAAGGAACCCTGTCCCAAAATTAAATAAACAGCTAATTTATATGGCACTTTACCTTGACATCTTTACATTACCCATAATGTAGATGAAGTCAAAATCCTGATGGACATCAAGGACTGCAATGCTTAGTCCAGTCTCTGTGTACCCTCACAGCCCAGAGATATGCACACATAAATTTTTTTCCTGTCTGCCAGAGCAATTTTCAGATACAAAAGAGCCCAGACAGGGTTTCTTGGCACCAAAGGGCACTTGGTCCCTGGCTTTCTGGGGCAACCTTTACTACAACCCCTTTTCCACAGCAATGTCCTCTGCATCATGACAGAAAAGGGAAGCAAGAAACGCCCAAAGCAGGCACTTCTACAGGGAAAGAGACTTTTTGTTTTTTGTCTTGGTCTGAATTTGCTCTGTGCTGTCAAAGGGGACTGAAACCACCCAAATGAGCCTTAGCTCCAGTCCCAAACTGCAATAATGCTGTGGCTCAAACAACAGGTACCTTTGCTTCAGCAGCCTGAGTTTCATTATCTCATCCAAGAACTGCGTAAGGCTACTGTAACAAGGAAACACTTCACACAGATACTGTGACTTGATCCTGTTTGCTCTAATCAAGCTTAATGCTGTCCCAGGGCAATCTGGAAAAATTCAGATTTGCACACCAGCACTCGATTTCAGCAAACCAAATCCAGGACTCAGACAGCAAGTATTACAATTCTGGCACCTCATGCTAAACAAAACTAGCCCTGCAAGATACCATCACTTTTTTTTCCTTGTCTGTCCTCTCCTAACCTTGCATCTCTACAAAGCATGTGGAGGAGCTCACACTTGTCACAGATATCTGCAGCACACCTGCCCCACTCACAGCCATACCCAGCATGTCCTCCCTGTGAAGTGCCAAAAAATCTGCTCACCTGGGGAACCTATGGGGGCCAATTAGCTCCAGCAAAGCACCATAATAATAGGACTTGTCCTCCTAATTTTGTTTCTTGAAACTCAGTGCACTCAGCTGTCTAAACCTACTCGAAGCCAACTCAGGTGCCCATGACAAGTCATTCCATCCAGGTGCAGCTCCAGAGCTCATCCAACAGGCAGCCTGAGAACTGGGAACACACTGAGAGCATCAGGCTGCCATGAGTGCTAGAACAGAGCCATGGCAATAACAGTCCTGGAGCTGCTGCCTACTGTGCCTGTGTCAAAAAGCAGCACCTCAGTCAGGGAGAAGGTCAGGCTGGTGCCAGGAGGTGGAGGAGCAAAGGCTGCCAGCATAAGCTGGAGTCACTGTGAGTGATGTCCATGTACACACCATACATCCCACTGCTCCCATCACTCAGAGTTTCAGCAGAGCCTGAAACTGTGCTCCAGCTCATTAAAAGGCTTCCAAAACCAGAACCACGTAGTGAAAGGTCACTACAATAATGATAATAGAGATAAGTGTTACAAATAAAGACTTCACTGGCAGAATCTGGCCACAGCAAAACATGGACAACTTAGCTACTGTGAAACAAATGGACAGAAGAGGACTTTTATGAGCTTTACAGCTGGAATTTACTGTTTGATTATTCAAAATATTGTTCCCCAACTACCAAAAGAGACTTTGATCAAAAAAGTTTGCTTCCTTTAAAAACAGGTCAGTAACGTTGGTTTCTTCAGTTTACTTCAGGATAAAACCTTTCTGTTAGACTTGGAAGGCCAATGTCCTGCCCTCAGTATGATATTTTGGGCTAAGTTTTGGAGCAGACTCTCAGTGCAGATCTTGAACCTCTCAGCCTTTGGGCTTTTTATATTCATACTGTGAGTCAGTCCCACCTACACTGAAAGGAAGTCCAGCCATGAAGTTTGATGCAGATATGGAGTCATGGGTGGATCAAGCCAATCCAGCAGCATGATGAGCTTTTAAAGACAGATTTTAGCTGCTTCATATCACAAGTCTGAGAATTTTCAGATCAAAACCCTCCAAAGTATTTTAGGTACTTATCAGCGACAATTTTCATACTACTCTTTTGTGAAAAAGAAAGGTTTAGTGATGCTCAGCCTTGAGAAAAGCAGGCTCAGGGGAAATCTCATCACTGAATATAAATACCTGATAGCAGGGTAGAAAGAGGATTGAGCCAGGCTCTTAGTGCAGTCCAGTGATAGGACCAGGGATACTGACACAGACTGAAAGTCCTGAGATTCCCTCTGAGCTTAAGGAAACACTTTCTTATTGAGGGGTAGGAGAACATGGGAATGGTGAGTTTGTGGTGTGTCTAGCTTTAGAGGTATTCAAGAGCCATCTGGGCATGCTTCTGGACAACTGGCTGTAGGTGGTCCTGCAAGAGCAGGTGGGCTGGACCAGATGATCTCTAGAGGTCCCTTCCAACCTCAACCACTCTGATTCTATTCAGAGTTATAGCCTGAAAAACAAAATTCCTCTGAGGCATGAGATAGAGCAGGATCAGCTGCTCACACAGTGAAAGTGCTCAAAATAAACCCAGATAAACTCAAAACACCCAAATCACTGCATAGACACGGACATGGGAAAAACACATATCCACTGAGGGAAAAGCAGCAGCACCATGAATGCAAATGAAAACTGAGGATTGTTGGTGTGCAGAGGTTCATCCCCACCACCACACTCCCCGGCTGTGCTGGCCCAAAGTATACAGATACAGCTCAGAAATCCTCCATCCTTCCTGACAGGCGAATTTGGAGCCCGGTGGCTGCAGGCAGAGAGCGCAGCACTAGAGGGCACCAGCAGGATGCGGCCACTCACGGCGGCTGGAGCACACCAACCTGCTTCGCTGAGGATTAAGCACTTCTCCTTTTTTCCTCTTTTATTAAAAAATAAAAAAAAAATTAAAAAAAAAAAATAACCCACTACCAGAAAGCAACACACACCTCTCTTCTGCATAGTCATGAGGAGCTTTCTGTTAAAGAGAAAAGTTGGGAGCTAAGACCCTGACAGAGTTTTTGAGAAGTCCTCACAGCTTTGCAGAGTGATATAAAATACCCCAGGCACAGACACGAGGGGAATTTCAGACAGTCTGGGCAGCACGTCTTCCTTACAAATAGGAAAACTACTTACGTAGCAAAATTTGAAATTTGTTATATTCGGAATTTTATGTAAGGAAAGGCAACCACGGGAACAAAGGAAGATAAAAGCTCTGCTAGCCAGGCTCCCTGTTTCCCCCTCTGCTCCTGCAGGATTCTTCAGCATCTGCAGCAGGTGCTACTCTGGCACCCTTTGGATCCAGTGCCATCACTCTGCAATAGCACATCCTGTTCCACAATACCCACACACAGACAGGGGGACTGAGCACCCCAGAAAGTCCTGTGCCACCACTTGGCTTGCCACAAGGACCTCCCGAGCTATCACCTGCCTGAGGCAGCTGCTCACCACTCTTGGTTCATCCCAGTTGGTCACCCCAGACAGCAAAAAACATCCCTGATTTGTCATTGTCAACCAACATACAGACTCAGCCAAACCACCCTCACCAGACTGCTTCCACTCCTCTGCAGGCATCACCTGCTCTGTAAAGACTCATCTTTTCTTCCTCTGCACATATGCACCCTGGGGGTGTATCAGCACCAGGAACACCATCTCCCCTGTCCCCACAGGAAGGCAGGAGAGCTGCACTGGCAGCCACAGCTGCTCCCCACCTCCCTGTCACCTCCAGCCTCCACCTTCAGGGACCAGGAGTGGGTTTATGTGCTTGCTGCTCGGCCTGGGCTGAGCAGAGACTGCCAATTGTACTGCACTGTACTTAATTATGTAGTAGTTTTATGAGGTGGACTGGAGCACACAGGGGACCAACGTGAGACCACCAGATTTATTGCACTTTAACTTTGAGCTGACAGTATAACAGGCTCTAAGAGGTAAGTACTCAGTGCTTTATTCACTGATCTTTTGCCCTCTCCCTACATTTTTGCACAACATTTTGGAACCTGTCTGGGACAATGGGAAAGATCTGGAATAATGAATAAAATAAGAGAAAGGTAGGCAAACGGACAGACATAGGGAGACAAAATACAGGAGAGGGATGAAAAAAGAGGAGGAGAGGCAGCTTTTCGTACAAACCAGGTGCTCCAGGCCCTGAGTTACCACATTATTTTCTTTGTCATGAAATCACAAACCAGCCTTGTCAGCAAAGGCAATTCCTCTGGACATGCTAATGGCTGCAGCCCTGTGGGACTCCTAGCTCAGTACTCATTTCTTAACAGTAACGCTTACATTTGAACAAAATAACAAGAGCTACATCTTCAGGGTTTTCAGTCGGGAACAGCCTCCTGTCACTGCCATTCCAATGAGATGTGGCTGAAGGAGTTACTTCAACAAGATGTTCTCACCAGCATCGTTTGACGACATGGACTGGATTTAGCCACATGTGTTCAGGGTTTGAGGAAAAGAAAAATGGCCTGGTTTTAGAACATGGTTGGCTGTATGCACCAGGAGAATGGAAAAACCATCACATTTCTTTTTTTTTCTTTCTTTTTTTTTTTTTTAATCTGCACTTGTTCAATATTTAAAATATTGCTTTGAATCTATACAGATTTTCAGTTATTGGACCACTTGGATTTTTAAACCTCACTGACTCTCAGCCAGACTGCCTCTGTCTGCATTGAAAGGAGCCATTCTTCTTCTTCTTCCCTTTTTTTTTTCTTTCCTTCAGTGAAACTGGAGCCTTTCCCTTCCCGTAACTTTCAGCTGGCTGAGCCATTCCTAGATCTCTGCATTTTTCACTTTCCAGCCTGACCCCCAGGACTTCGGGAGACGCGTAAGAGAAGTTATGTGACACATTGGCTGCAGTGAAAAGCTGTGCAGCTGAAGGGGAAAATGCTTCAGATGTCAAAATAAAATAAAACAAAGATTTACATCTACGAGGAAAAAGCAGGGTGAAAATGTTCTGTGAGGAATGGTATTAGCTACAAACTGGTGGAAAAGCACAGAAACAGAGCAAAGTTGTACTGTGTAAGAAATAAAGTGCATGTGCATTTTTATTATACCCGCTTTTTCTAGAAGACCACTCAGAACTGTGTTTTACCTGTTTCAAATACAATTATAAAGAAATAATCACATTATTAGAAACTAATCTAATTGGGTTAAAATTGTAATTTTAAACTAGTTCAAATTAACAGATGTAATAAGGAACAGCACATTTTGCTTGGAAAAGTAAATATACACCATTATTGCAGTGGGGATAAAATTATTAGACTGCTTAGAGGGCTTAAAAAGAGTCCCAGACCATGCTAACAAATATGAGATAAAACTAATCACCAAAGTTTTCATGAGTCCTAATGTTTGAGAAAGTTTATTAAAATCCCTGGAATGTCTTATGATTTTTAGTACTGATTCATTGCAAAAATACTGTCAGAAAAGGAGCTCTTAGTTTGCATGTTGCTATGCAGAAGAGATTTGCAAAATTCATTTCTCAACCAAACATGGTGAATGAATTGTCTTGAACCCTACAGAGCCCAAATGTGGAAACTCACATTTTTCTCCATCCTTTTCAAAGAGCAAATATTCTTAGATTCTGTTTCATCTAGAATAAAGATAAATCTCTCTATTCAACCATCTTAGTGAAAAGATTGATATAGTACTGGAGTTCTCTTTAATGAAAAAGAGTTTTGAAACACTTCTCCAGTAAAATACCAGTATACCATCCTGTAATTTAATTTCTGGAATTACCTGGGGAAGGACCATTACTGACCTTATCGCAAGAGCAAAAGAAGTATTTTGAGTTTACAGAGAACTTTTGGTCAATTATTGCCAAGATATTTATACTGTAACACGTTTAAGCCTGGAGCTGCCTCTCACCATGTATTTATATCATTTGTAGCCCAAAAGAACCCTGATTTGTGTGAGGCACCTGGCTGGTATAGGAATATAAATAGCAAAAATAAACTAAATTCCTTGATAAGTGATCCTATGACCCTGTAAATGTTTATGGGAAAGCTTGTAATACTCTGCTGCCTCATCTGACATGATTTCCACCACCCCATCCCCCCCCCCGCCCCACCCAACCACTCCAGATTAGCTAATATTGAAATTTAGGAAAGAAAAAAGAAGAAGAAAAAAGAAATTTAAATTATTTATATTAGTTAAATAAGCATTTGGTAACAAGATAGCCTTGGGTCTTTCCAGGATTCTTATTTTATTTAACTTTACAGAGATCACAGTGACAGACACAGTTTCAAAGTAAAAAAATTAAGACAGAAATGACCATAAGAATTAAACAGAAAAAAACTGTTTTAACCAAAGTTAATTAATGAGGTTCTTACTTAACTTATCAATATGCAACAGATGAGAAGGAAAATCTTTTAAATGGTGGTGAAAAAAACCTTTAAAGTTTCCATTTAGCACCTTCAGTGTGAAAAAGGCTGCGCTGCACCTTGCTGCTAGATCCTTCTGTCAATAACACACATTAACACCGCTGGAGCACAGAGAAGTCCTGTTGGATCAGCCCTGCATACCAACCCACATATGCAGCACTCCATCCCATCACGGCTGGAAGATTCTACCTATCCATCATTGGCTAGGAAATGTGAGATAAGCGGACAAAGGAAAATGCCAAGGCACGATTAGGTAATCTCTTTCCTTTACAAAATGATTTCTCATACTGGGAAGATGAATGGGACTCCAAAAAGCACGTGCCCTCTCTGTCAGTAGCAAAACATTTTTTTTTTTTTCTTCCATAAGCAGGAGTCCCAGAGCTCTCAAATTCCTGGGCACAGAGGACGCACTTCCCGTTGAGTGAATCCCGTTGATAACCATCCCCGTCACCCAACAGCTATTCTGTGTCCCGCCTACGCTCGTCTGCTACAGTGACATGTTGTTTCTCATCTTCCACTTGTCCTGTTGCACTCACCGGGGCATTTGTGAACAATTTGGATCTGCATCTCAATGATATCTTTCAGCACCACCTGTAAAAATTAAACGGATGAATCATGCACACAGGCTGTGTCTAAGGCATGGGTGCCTGTGACTCCCTAGTAATTTTATAACCTGTTTACCAGTTCCAGCCAAGTTTGACAGAGGGGCAAACACCTCCCAAGACACAAAGTTCTCACAAGTTCTGGAAAACAGACATTCAGATAGAAGAAATTGGTAATGTAACTACAAGAAAGGCAACAGGACCAGTTCTGCTCTCACAAGATCAAAGTACACCCTACAGACACAAGGAAACCAATTTTCACTGAGTCTGAAGCTTATGGAGGTACTTGATTAAATGGCAACATGTGTCCCTGCATGAGTGGTGGGAGGTGTGCCCTGTGATTTCTTTCCTACCTGTTCATGACTAGCAGGGTCAGGGTCACACTTTCCATTCCCAGAGGTACACTACCCAGTTCAGGAGCTGAAAATGTGAAAGTATCTGTTCCTTCTAAAGAGAATCAGTACCTGCCTATTGGTGTGGCTTAGAGGAAGCTCGAGGTGAAACTAGTCATGGATCCCTTCCTCCTCCCAACCCCATGTAACATGACTTGCCCTGCTTAGCCCGCCAGGACTTCAAATTTAGGTTGCTCCTCCCAAAGTCCCACCTTTACTGCACCATAACCAAGTCCCAAAGCTTCATCTGAGCACAAAGCCATCTTGAATGGACTAAGAAATGGAAAGTGCTCCTGTAAATATCAGTTAATTCCAGACCCATCCACAGGAATTCAGTAGAATTCAGTAACCTCTGGTAGGAAGAAAACAGCAGACACTTAACAGACAAAGTTCTCTGAGAGAAGGATACACAGCTCTGTGCAAGCACCACATGGGCCAGAGCACCAATGTGCAAGACTGTCAGTGGCATCTTGCAATTCTACATGCACGTTCATACACCTGAGAGTATCCCTGGAAAAGAAACACAAATATGTGGATCATCACTCATAAATTCAGCCTTTCAAAGGTCAGACCTTTTCTCAGAGGCTTTTCCTCCCCACTTTTCTCAGGACTATTTTTAATACATACAATATTTTTAATGCATATCACTTAATTGAACATATTTTCTTATGCCCATGCTCCTGAGGAGCTGTGTCCTGTTTTTCTGCCAAAGAAAAGCAAATCTTTGCTGGTGGGCAAAACATCCATTAGCAAAACTCCTCCGCACGTGGAAACCAATTCATTCCTTTATTTTGGACAGTACCTGTTTTTGAGAAGGGGATGGTTATTATTTCAGCCAGCTCATTTTGTAATGGAGTCTATCTAACTCATTTGGGTTTTTGCTTTTGTAAGGAACTGTGGCAAAACAATCAGGCCTGAGCCACAAGACCACACTGTATGTTCCCTTTGGAAATACCCAGTTAGACAGTTGTCAGATAATTTTATGTGCTGAATAAGTGGTTTTTATATACAGCAATGGTATAGAGAAAGAGATAATCTACACAAGTATGCTTTTCCTCCAAAACTGCCCAGAGCTTTTCTCTGTGATTACACAGAAGGCAAGTACATGTAACAAAACAGAATTCATGTGCTGCACAAACCTCTGTGACTGTATCACCTCTACCATGGACCTATACCACAAGAAGAACAGATCTCTGGGTATTCACCTTCAAACCCACAAATTTTTCATCCCTTACCTAAAGGGAAATTTCTGCTAGTGGTACCAGTTGTGTGACTAAACCAGCAACCAGAGGCAGACACAGATGGAAGCCAGTCTGACATTCCACCAAGCAGGAGGCAGCAGTGACCTATATATACTTGTCAATACATTTCACAAGAAACTGCAAGTTGTTTCAGCAAAATATGACTCCTTTGATACTTTCCTGTTTAATTTAATCCAGGCTTTTAGTATCCAAAGAACCCCACTGCTTTGAAATGAAGAAACTTGGTCAAACATTTCAGCAGTCAGCCCACAGCTGGCAAGCACAGTTCAGGGGCCTAAAACACAACTGCTCACTAGGTTTGCACTCATAGACAATGGAGCTTTTAAAATTAAGGCTTGTATACACAGGCAAATTTATCAGCCTGATTACACTGGCATAATTAGGCTGACAAATTTCTCTGTGTAGACAAGTCTTGAGACTCTCCAATTCATAACTAGGCAGGTCTTTCAGTGAGAGAGAGGGAGAGAAAAGAAGGCAAATTAGCAGCTCCTGAAATATCTGAGGAATAATTTTTTTATCGGTCTCTCATTTTTCTTTCTTAAGATTTCTTTTTTCCCTACAAATGAAGGTGCATTTAATTTCTAAATTAAGATTTGGATGAGGCATCGGTATCCTTGTTTTTAGATAAATTAGAAATAATAACAATCATCAACATTCCCTCAACAGAAAGGATTCTATCTCCAGTGTCAGACAAACTCATGATCATTGACAGTCTCAGAATTCCAGTTTAGAGCACAGACTGTAGTGGGTTTCTCATTTTTTAGGACCATGCATCTGACATGAGACTCTCAGACACCCCTGTCCCTCCACAAGCATTGTGAGAAGCCCACGCTGTGGAGAACAGCAGTCTGGAGACACACCAGGAGCACCTCTGTGGTTAACTTTCTTTCTTTCCAACTCTCCCTCACTCTTTTCAAACCAGAGTATCACATAATTCCCTTTTGAAACTGCCAACTCCACAATGAAATAGATCAGGCCTGAACTGGAAACAGCCCATGACACCTCACCAGAATAAGATCCCTCTGGTGTCTTTGTGGATGGGAAGAGTCTTCCATCTCAGGCACCTTCTGCACATCTTTGCTCACTGCCTCACTGTCTTAGTGCCCTGAAGCAAAATTCTGAAACAATAAGGATCATGTCAGGGGAAAGAGTCATGGCAGGACAACCACAGTGAACCTAGCCTCAAGTCCCTTCCTAATGGAGAATACTCCCTGTGCTCTCCTGGTTTCCCACAGGGTGGGATCCCGCCCTTGTACTGCACTGCTAATGTAAGTGATTGTGCTGCTAATAAGTGACAAGGGCTTCGTGAGCTATGCCAACATAGCTGTTACCAAGCTTCATCTACAAGGGCTGACTTCAGAGTCTCATAATCTCCCTCAAAATAATCCCTCAATGGATTTGGAAGATTCAGCCTTCAACTTCAGCTATTTCCCCATTCTAAACTTTTATCTCCTACCTATCTTCAACCTCCACCTTCTTCCATATCCCTCCTTGTCAGAAACACAGCTCTCTGCCTTGACAGAAGCAAAGACTCTCTTGATAGCCTAGCATAGTTCCCAGGCTCTCCCTCCCCTTTACTCACTGCTATCAACATAACACCGAGCAGCTCGATGACGGAGAAGGGGAGCCCCCACCATGCTGGGCACTGCACATGCACGTGCTGGAAGAGAGACTTCTCTTCTTGATCTTCCAACCAAAACAAATAAAGCCAAAAGAAAGGTTCTTCCCTTTTTACAGATGGGAAACCAGGACCAAAGATATTAAATGTCTGGCCCTAGGAAGCCTGCAGCCAAGGCAGGAACTGACCCCCTGTTTCCTGAGAGCCAACATTCGGTGTCTAATCACACATGATCATTCTTTCCTCTCTACCTCCCTGTAGGCATGAGGAATTTTTGCTCTACATCTCCACATGTTTCTTTTGCTCTGTACTGCACACAGCCATACACACATAGATGAGACTCCTTAATAAATAATCATATGTGAATTCCTGCACTTCTCTTGTACTTGTCAACCGTGTTTCCCTTATAGCACAGGAATTAGTCTTTCCTTCCCGTATTCCCAGGGTAATTATCAAACAAACTTTCCTCTGGCATAGACTTCCCACACCAAGGACACTTTAAATCTTACACATAAATCTCTTTCATTTCAGCAGGTCTCACTCCTGGAGAATGGCATTTAATAGTGATCTTTTTTTAATCAGGTTCAGTCCCCTGTTTCCCACCCCCATCTGGTGAAAGCCACTTTCCACTTTGAAAGGAAGTCAGTCTTTGATTTCATAAATGATTATAAGAAGATTTAACATCCTCAGGAGCACAACTATTTTGATTAGAATGTATTTGCTCCAATACCTTTTCCAGCTGTCCTGCTCCTTGATGAAAACCGCAAAATACAGAAATCTTTCTGAATTCACCCACAGACACTGAAGTGTGGAGACAAGCTACTCACCCACCCTCCCATCATTTGGACTCTGGCTCCACACAAGGTAGCAGAATAAAGCAGGGAATTGTCAGCACACCGGCTGTGTGCTGGTCTCTGCCTCAAGCCCTGGCAGGCTGTTTGCTGAGCATGGATGTGTGCGGGCTTGTTTGCTTTAGCTCGCTGACCTCTGCAGTTGCTGCAGCCCTGCAGCTTGCCGAGACTGACACCACGAAGAGCAGCTCGTGTGGAAAGGCAGGAGAGCCACACAGATGAAGGTTTCAGGGGAGCATGCATCTACTGTCACTCTTGCAGGCAAGCAGGCGTGAGCATAACTTTTACAGGCAAGTGTAATTTTGCAGGCAATACCCACTGGTGCACAATCTGTCCATCTTCACGCTGTGGCCAGCTGAAGGATAACATCAGATGCTGTTTGCACA
Source organism: Cinclus cinclus (assembly GCF_963662255.1). Taxonomy (NCBI): domain Eukaryota; kingdom Metazoa; phylum Chordata; class Aves; order Passeriformes; family Cinclidae; genus Cinclus; species Cinclus cinclus. The sequence goes on from NC_085046.1 coordinate 69,351,981, forward strand.
GTGCCATAGCGGGTTGGAGTTTTCTGGCTTCAAAGGCAGATTTAAACTGCAAGATAAAATTTTTCTGCAGCTTTGCTTTCAAAGACTTTGTACCATTTTTCATTTCAAATACTACCCCTCTGAGGATATGTGTATATGTAAAATGAGATGGCAACCTGGGGGCCACAGTCCCACGTCACCCTCCAGTACTCTCAAAGGCTGTCAGAAGCTCAAAGGGTTCTCCTTGGAAAACAGTAAATGAGATTCTGGCTCAGAAAGACAAGCTAGGCAGAAATTTCCTGCCTAGGTTTCTTTAGGAGTGTTTCTGACTCTGCTACCCGGTCCAAAGGGGTGAGACCCAAATGTGGAATTGTTTTTTGATCAAAGTCTTCAGTGTTCCATCCTGTCTGTCAGCAGCTGTGCAGCTTCATTTCAGCAGCACTAGCTTTGTGAAACAGAGCATAAGCTGTGCAAAGTCAACTTCACTTCTGCGGGTTTCTTAATGGTCTTTCAGACTAAACCTATTCCCCTAGAACCAAAGACACTTTTTTGAGATCTTGACAACACAGGTCCAGTTTGCAGGTAGCACACCTACCCAACAATAAGTTGATTAAGTGCTGTTTTCCTATGTTTCAATGCCAGATCCAGGACAGTTCCCCTCCAACCTGGTTGGCCTATTTGGATTTGAGGTAGTGTGCCTGGAAACTCAAACCCTTATAAGCCACGTCAGCACCTGTGGCAGTTGTTGTTCTAGGATGCAGAAATAAACTTCCCCATCCTACACAAATGCTTGGATGTTGAGGCCAGAGGGACTTAGATCATTTTGCCTGGCATCTAGAGCAACATGGACTATAAGATTATGCTAAGTAATTCTTATTTGAAGTTTCATAGCTGTGGTTGAACAACAACCACAATAAACATGCAATCGTGGAAAATCTACCACAATCCTTAGTAAGCTGTTCCAATGGTAAATCACCCTCACTGTTAAAAATGTGGACGTGGTTTTCAGTCTGAAAGTACTCAGCTTCAGCTCCTGGCCAACAACATATTGTTCTTACAAGCCTACTGAACTGCAGAACCCTACCTATTGCATTGCTGGTCCTACTGACATATCTTTAACTTGTGGCAAGGGACTGGTTTGAAAGCTAAATAAGTAGAACTCCCCCCCCCCATTTTTTTGCTGTCATGAGGGATTCTTTTTTTGGTTTGTTTCTTTTCACTCAATTGCTTTTGTAACTTTCCCCTGAACCTTCTCAAATTTTTTAATATCCCCCTTGAAACCAGTTGTGAAGCTTTCTGAAATGTTAGTGGTTCTCTCAACATTCACAGAGCTAAACTACCTCCTTAGGCTTTGTTCCAAAAATTTCCAAATGCATTCATGAGGTCCTTCCAGGCTGTATTTTAACCAGCCCTGAAAGCTACAACAACATTTCCAAATCTCCGAGACCAAAGTCATATTAAGTGACATTAAGATGAAGCAACAAGCCCTTGAGCCCCCACATCAGAAAATTCAGAAAGAAGCAATCTCACAGCAGGAATGAGTGAGGAGAATGATCTGTCAACTTCTCCCATTTCTGTGTGGGGGCAAGGGCTTTGTAGCTACTGTCTGCTCATTCATGCTGATGGCTGCAAGTTCACAGGGGCTTTGCTGTTGTGACTTTTAGCACATTTCTTTCTATCTGCCACTTTCAGGGCCTGAGGAGATGCAACATGGTCCAGACCACCTTTCTTTTTTAATCAAAAAGCAAACAAGTCCTCATACACATGGGCTGTTCATGCCTAAAACACCAACCCAGCCAAGTAGAGTCAGCAGAAATGGCAGCTACATTTGAAGCTTCAATACCCTTGGAGTGACACATTAAAGAAAGGCCTGCACTTTTCTAAAACCATGCATCTAAATCCTGTGTTTTCCAGTGGAAACAGAATATCTGGTTTCTGCTTATTTTGTGGAGGAGCCTCATGGACGTACAGCTAGCAATATAACCCAACCTGCTGCTTTGAATGTCAGGATTGTGGTCCAGAACTCAAATAATTTTCCCCCTCTTTTGCCCTAATAAGTAATTCTGTATTGTGGCAGCTCTTCCACCTAGTATAGTCAATCCCTACATGCAACTTCGTAGACTGCAATGGTGCAACTAAAAATCCTGCCATGGCTGCCTCTTAAGATGAAGATCTGTGCTGGTCTGGGACATCTTTGCTTAAGGAAGGAAGGAAGGAGAGAAGATCACCACCACACCCCAAACCCAGTCTTTCCCCATACACAGAGCCACTGCTCTCTGAGTATTAATAAACCAGGTGTTGAAAGCGAGGCTCAGCCTGAGGCATGCTCAGTGCTACACTTCTTGCTTGACCCACCACCTCATCCTAGAGATTAATTAGGCCTGGCCCCTCCCTGCTAAATTGCCTCTCAGGCACATTGCTCAGTTTTCATCCTCTTGCCTCTGGCATATTCACTCACTAACTTTTTATTTCAATATTCATGTTTTCCAGTTTGTAAGGCCCTCCACTCATTTTCAGTAGGCTGCCCCAAGAACTCTGTTCCAGTAATAGGATGTGGGGGTGGAAAAATGTCTGGAACGAGGGAGGATGAGCACAGCTGGGTTGTGATGGGGATCTGCAGCTTCCAATCTCCTCGCTCTTTGCTCTCCAAATCTTCCCCATTATGCTGTCCAGGGTGAAATGCACTAGCTGGGCTGAGAGACAACATCACTTCTCATCTCCTGTAGATGCTCTGTCACCCCTGGTTGCTCATTTGAGAGACGCAAGTTCAGAGGTTCTCCAGCAGTGCTAGAGCATGCAGCCAGTTGTCCCCTAACCTTGGCTAGAGCTTACATCTAGGGACATGGATGTGATATTTGGCTGCAGGAAAGGTCTCTAGGCTGTAAATCCTGCCTGGGGAAAGAGGGTGGTTTGAGGAATAACCCTTCCCCACATTTTATAAGCTTGCTGGTGTAGTGCTATGTAACTACTGCCATTCCTTGCCTTAAATGCCTCATTATTTCTCTGTATCACCTGTGAAGTTCAGACACCTCACCCAGACCTGAGGATCACACTTTCAGCTTGGCACACCCTTACCTAAGTTGAAATTTTTGGTCCTGTCTCCATCCTTTATGCCATCTGGAAAAACTGGAAGCTGTTCGGGCCAATACCTGCCTTTTGCTCTATGTGTACATCAAGAAGCTCAGCTGAACCTTAATTGCGATCTCTGGATGCTGTTGTAATACAAAAAGTAAATATTAATTAGTAGGATCAGCAGATTCAGTACCAGACATATTTCAAGTCACACCCCCACTATATTTATACATGCTGATATGTGAATGTGACTGCAATGGTTAATACCCCCATATATTTGTCTGTACATTGTGTTTTTCATGTAATAGCCATTCCTTTCATAATCATGTGTCACTTAATATCCTGACTAAGACAGAACATTCTGTAACACAGTAGCACGTGTTTGGGCAGAATAGTGAAATTATCTTTGAAATGTAGCGTAGATGGAAAGATCAGATGATGAGTCTCCTTCCCATTTTTCTAAATTTCTACTGTGGCTACTGTGTTTTAATATTCTAAACCATCAACAAGTTCATTCTTCATGCCTGTGATGAACTAATTTATGCTGGCTGCTATCTGATTCTTGTGTGTGAGTTGCACATTCCAAAGAAAATCCATACTGGAAAACATAATTGCAGTAACAAGCACCCTACAGGGGCACAAAATTTCTCCAGAGGATCATCAAGGGTTAATTGGGCTCTTCTTTGCACAGTTCCACAGAGCCATTGCTATTCCTATCGACCGAGCAGTGGAGGGAAAGCAATAAAATTACCAGCTAAAGCCCAGGTTCCTGCCTGTTCAGTATGCCATGCTAGCTCCTCAGACAGAGCTCTGATTGTATGGCTGAGCCAAACAGGACGGCTGTTTTTAACACCCTTCTAACTTATGGTAACCATTAACTACAACCTGACTTCCCATTACAACATACCACTGTGAACACCTATTAGCAGCTAATTGAATCATCTAAAAACGGTCATAATTCAAACCTGTGTTTGTGTTTTCATAATGGTTCTCACAGCTTTTGCTGTAGTCCAAGAGTATATGCAAATCAAGGCTCTGTTTTAAAGCTCATGCTAAGATGGAAGTTTAAATGGAAATCTAATGGAGTGACAAAGCAGAATAAAGCCATATTGTATTTTTGATGTTACCCATGAGACATGATAGGAGAAACTAATAACAAGGCTCCCTATCTCTAAACGTTTTCCAGCTGTGAGCCACTAAAGAGCCAAAAGACCTCTCTGAGTCAACACCAACAAATGCATACACTCACATCGTAATTTTCTGCAATTTCTATTCACAATTTCAAGCTGTACAGCATGTTTCATTCTCCCTTTTATTTAAAGAAATAGAAATATTTCCTCTCAGAGGCATCATGAGTTGTTTTCCATCCCACTATATCCTGAAGCCTTCACTTTTGTTGTAGCTCTTTAAACATGAGTATGTTTTTACTGTAGTATGAAAGGCAACAAAGTACTTGTTTGAAAAGTGCAAACAAGCACGGTGTTATTGGCATGTTTGCACTTATTTGCTGCCAGGGCTTTTTAATTTGACTTACAGCTTTATTTTATAAAGAATTTTCATTAAATAGATGGAGAAGTTGTTAGGTGCTATTTTGTGTCGAAATATGTCTACTTTCAGATTAGCATAAATTATCCTAAACAGGCAAATCACTTTAATCCATTTACTTAAATGGAAAGAAGAATATATTTCACCAATTCTAACAAACTGTTGAGAGCAGATAAAAAAGATAATACACCTCAGACAGAGGTAACTGTGTCTCCAGGGGAAAGACTTGGTCCCTTTTGCTGAGTTATGGAATCATGGTGCTTCCAAGGCCCTTGCAATGCAAAGTAAGATGCAATCACTTAAAGCTCCCTCGAGATGTTACTGAGGTTTGCATCAGTTAAGTAAACCCAAACTCGGTGGGAGGGCAGGGGAGGAGGAAAGGATTCAGCCAAAAACTATGGTTGCTCCCTCCTACTATGAAGCTCCCTACCGCCCTCAAGTCTGTCTAATGTATATATCTATTTGCACAAAGAAGAGTGAATGTCCTCAATATATGTGTGAAGTGCTAAACCTGTCCCACCACACCCTTTTCACACATTATCCACTGGTCAGCCTAGAAAAAGTCTGCTCAGATCTGCAGACCTGGCTTCATTGCAGGACACACCTGTCATGAGGTGTGACCCACAATCTGCGTTCACTCTGCCAGCTCAGGTATCACATTCTTTCCATGTTTATTACATGGGTCAGATGCTTATGTCTTGCATCAGCATCTGATGCACACTGTAGCCTTCTTGGAATAGCCATCAATTTTCAACCAAATAAGTTTTAAATCACCTGCCATTTGTCAGGCTGTTTCCCACCACTTAGCACAAAACATTTTGATGGATAGGGAATGGTGGATTGTCTCTCCAGTGAATGTACAAGAATTATGTGTTTTACATGGGAGATGGGAATTCTTTCCCGCAGACACACATGTGCAGCCCTGCTGGCTTTCTTGGAAGCTGCGTACATAGTTCTGAGCAAACAACCACTACGTTACTTCTCGCATGCTCAGAGATTGTGCTAGGTTACTCCAGCATGATTAATAGAGTGCCAAATATAAGCAACTGAACCCTTATTTAGGCAATTCAAACAACAGTATTTTGAATGTCCAGCCTCCAGACCTTTGTTTCAATCCTCACTTCAGACACTATAAAATCTGCATTTGTTAAAATCCACCAGAATTTGCTGGAGCAAGTAGCACAGTGAAGGCAGTGGCTGGGACACCTATGGCAATTGCCCTCTGGCTGCCAGACGGGCTTGCAACCTGTGTGTGTCTCTCCCCAGTTTTGGGAAGCTCCTACTGTCCTAATTTCCACCAGAGCTCCAAGAATTTCTTCCACTAATCAAGCTGTGGGGACTTCACTTCTTTTTAAAGCAGAATATCTCATGTAGTTACCCTTCTTGTGCCAACTGAGTTAATGACCAAGGCACCAGTGCTGCACAGCGAAGTCATGACCTATGGATAGGCACAGGTTCACTTTGAAACATATTTCTAAAACCAATCTGTTTGCCATATAGAATGGCTTCTGCCATTGTGAAAAATGTCCTCATCCCACCTCCTAAACTGTAATGAGCTACCATGTTTCACATTTTTCATTCTAGCGTAGACGGTAAAAAAATCCTCCTGGGAACAGGAAAATCGAGGGCAGAAGCAGACTGCGTACCAGCCATTCTTTCATTTGGTCCCCACTCCACGGAACAAAGGAATTTTAAATTTTTTTTTTTGTTCTCAACTCTGACCTACTAAGCTTTAGGGTCATGATCCCCATTTGGGAAAATCTGCACTTTCTCCTCTTCCTTCTCCCTCCCTCTCTCTCTCTCTCAAACACACACACACTTGCACACCATGAAAACATTATCATAATGTCTGCTGACAAAACAATGCCTGAAGATACGTGTCAAATGTAAGCATCCAAATAACAAAGCCAACAAACCATTAATTTCAATTTCAAGCATAGGTTAATAAAAAAGAACCCCAAAAAGCTTTACATTTTTACTAGACAGGCAGTGCAGCATTACATAAATTGACTGAAAATGACTGAAAATGAAATAAAATGACAGCACCCAAGAGTACCCATTAATTCAGGGTTCTTTCCTTTCCAAGTCTTCATTCATTTTTCTTCCCCTTGACTTAATACTTGTATTTTTCTTCTCTCTTTTAGATACTATCTTTGGCTATTTCTTTACCTCTCTTTTCCATATTTGCTTGACTTTTCTCTCATTTTCTGTGGAGCCTAACTCTGGGTTCCCTATGGAGCTCATTCACAGTCAAATGTTCCTTAGTCAGCAAAACCATCCACATCATCACGTTTTTCAGTGCAGTTCCTCCAGCTTTCATTATACCCTTGGGCTAAGGACCATGTGAGCCCCCAGTCTAGGGAAAGGAAGTTCACTCTTCCTGCCGTCCATGACAGCTGCCTTCAAGCACCCCAGCTGGCTTTCTTGAACCCAGAAAGGGAAAATTCCAGTCTAGGTTCAGCCCATGAGCAAATTGCTTTCTCCTCTCAGACGTGCCATGCTGTTCAAAATTTCTGTCCTGGGTCCATTGGGCCTAGGAAGACCCTAGTTATCATTTGCAGAGAGGTTCTCTTCACTGGGAGACAGCAACAAATAGAGACATACCCAGCTCAGCCCTAGCACACCCAGATATACCATAAATCTGATGCAGAGATCCTGCTTACTGATGTGTTTCACCCTCCCCTTTCTGCATCTGTAGGTAGCTGCCCCTCCTACTCTGAAAAGGATCAAAATGTTAGATGGCATCCCTGAAGAGCGATTCAAATTCCTGAGCTGCACTTGAGGAAAAATGTCCCTGTTTATCATATTATTGAAATCCCTTGGCTCCATGCAAATTCTCAATTGACTAATACTGATTCCGTAATATTTACTGTTGATCACTTTTGGTCTTGCTGCTTTCCATCACTACTGATGGTAGAAAAGCAGTATTTTTCCAGCACATTAGTCTTCAGTGTGCTGTTGTCTATCTTCTTTTGGAATGCCTTTATCATATAATGCAATTAATATTATTTATCACCCCCACAACTCAAGAAACATGGTGTTTGCTAGCCCAGAAAATACCCACTAGCCCTTGAAAAGTCATGGCCATGCAACATCACACATGCTAGGAATGTATTCATGCCAGTCCCAGCTGGGGCTCATGTGCAGGTGCAAGTTAAAAGCTTGTTTTGGTGTTTTTCTCCATAAAGCATTAAATCTCTGGATCCCTTAATACTCCCACCCAGCCTCACAGCAGGCATGTCTGAGGAGACATTAGTGTAAGCATCTTGTAATGCTGCTGAGGTACTTAGTTAAGTGCTCCCCTTTTGGGCCTCATTTTTGCTACTATGCACAATAACGCTCAAGGCTATGCAGCTGCACTCCAGTTCATGCAGGATCAGGTTCCCCTGCCCTCTTTCTCCTGTCTTAGCAATTCTTTTTTTCCCCCTCTTTTTCCTTTTCTACCCTACACTCATACATGAACATTTCAGAGCACAGAACACCATTAAACTCAAACAGAACATGCACGAGCATTTCATAGCTCTCTGCCAACCTCTTTTGCCAGCCTCTCCTTTCAAAGAGACTGCTCCAAAAGTTGACTGGAAAGTCTTCCTGCTGGCCTTGGATCAGGCCCAAAGCAAGGGACACATTTAGATGGGAATGGAGGCACTAATGAAAGGCAGCTTGCCTGCCAGCAGGCAAAATGCAGGGAGACCTACACGGAGAAAGGAGTATGTGAGGGTCAGACTTGAGAGACAAGCCTCTGTGCAGCGGATGCTCTGCCAAGCAATCTGTGCTCTTCGTGACTTCCATTCAAGCAGACTGTTGAGGCACTCAGATCTGGCTTTGAACTGTGAGGTGAAGACAGAGTATGGGCACTGCCTTACTTTTTTTAATCCACCGGATTTATTTGTTTAATATATTTTTGCTGTCCTGTGTATTCTTTTTATAAATCTTACTACAAACAAAGCAGGATTTTAAAATGGCAGTGGAAAATATGCCAGCTGGTGATGTTTGGGAGAGTCAAAAAGAAACACAAGTAAAAGCCCGCGTTCAAATTTTTGTGAATGGGCAAATGGGTATTGCTCTTCTCACTCCCTGTTTTCTTCTGGATGCACCAACCAGCCCAGGAGGAGATGTCTCAGAGAAATTCTTTCCATGTCTTTACCAACAAACAGGGCAATACAAGACTCTTCACAGCCCAGCAGTTCCTACCGCCTGTTACTCAATAACTTGCAAACACACACTGTTTTAGCACCATCCAAGTCAAAACAGACTCCTCACTCAATGCAGATTGTCCATGGCTCTCTATTTTTCATAATACTCTTGCTTGAAAATAGCTTCATTGGAATGATTTGTCTACCTTGTTTAGATCTCAGTGCTTTCTACTCATATTAACATGAGCAAATACAATGAACTATGTCATCTAAAAGAAAATCCAAAAGATCCTTTTATCAGAGTTGTAAGATGATGTGTTTAAATGAATTGTCTAGCAGGGTCCTGACAGAGATCTGGTTTGTTTAACATTTTCAGCTGTTGTCTGGAAGCAGAAGTAGAAAAAGTCATTAGTTATATTAGCAGTTGACACCCAGACTGGGGCAGACAAAAGAAAACAAGAAATTTATAGGAAAAATGGAAATCAATTGAGAAGGGTTTGAGAATTAGATAAGCATTATCCAAATGATACAAATTTATAATTATGTATATCAACATTCAGACTGGTTACTTACCACACTGGGATAACCTAATGCTATCTTGGAAAATACTTCACATGGAATGAAAATGGTAATATCTTCTATCCAGAAAATGGGTTAACCATTCTTTATACAGTATTTCAAATGCTGTAGAAATTCATAGAGACGTGGAGTTCACAGAAGGGGAAAGCACCTACCATTGAACAGGAAAGAACACAGATGATGAAAATACCTAAAACACCATTGCATGTGCATTTTGCCCCTCCAGGCTAATGAGAAGGATTGAGTTCAATTACTTAATGACCACAAATCTTCTGCAATGCTCTGTTCTGGTTCATTTTGTACATAAATCATGGTTTTCTGAGTGGTACATAAAGTACCATTCATTGCAAGCCAGATTTGTTTACATGTGCAAAAGAAAATTAGATATCTAGACAAAGGTAGCAGTCACGCATGAGACATCTCAGGAGCATCACTCCGTGGTGGAGTCCATGTGTGTTACAGACTGGGCTGTGTATGTGCCAGAGGCAGAATTGAGCCTCCCTGCTGGAAAAGCTTTCCTCAGCACTGTGAGCTCTTGCACTGTGAGCCATTGCAAAGTCCCAGAGACCTGCAGAGGTTGGGTGAGCCTTGTGAGTGCCACTGCCTAGCTGGAGAGAATCCTGCATGCCACAGCTGGTGTGTGTGGGCAATGGTTTCTGTCCCATATCCAGCTTGATGGCCATCAGGCAGATATCAAATTAACATCTGAGCCTTAAATTGCCTATGAAATTTCCCTACACTGGCTCCAGTCTACTATTTGTCCCTGGCTCACCATCACCAGCTCATAGCCCCCATCTTCTCTGTTCTCCAATGTCAGTGCTGCAGTGGCTCCTGTCCCACGCTCACTCCCTTTGCCTTTTGTTTCATCTCCACAGTCTGCCTGCCTCTTTTGCAATCCCTGGGCATATCCTGATCTTCACCCTTCTGCTCTCTGAGTCTGCAGGACAGAAGTAATTACAAGATCTCCTGTTTTTCCAAAACACTCCTGGATCCCTGTCCCAGACATTCACTTCACAATCAACCAAGCACTCCTGGAAACCATCACACCTCTGAATACTTAGGGAGGTTTTTATCTTGAAGCCCTAAAGATACTCTCTACAATAAAAATAGCAATACAAATCTATGTTAAGATGATGAATGTGCAAAAATCATGCCAAAATCGCAGAATGTTGCCATGAGGGTCAAGGCATGATTTGAGTGCCTCAGCACATTTTGGACAGAAGTCTTGATCTTAACCTCCCTAGCTGGATATTCTCCACAAGCTGTCCCAAGTTGCTTAAGCAAAGGTGACACAGTGAAACCTCCAACTCAGTGCCATGGACAGAGTATTCCATGCTTGTAGAACAGCCACTGGGAATGAGATGGTACCATGGAAACTTGTTTGTGGTCTTCCTTTCTCATCGGTCAGTGAGTCATTTAGGCTTTGTACTCATTTGCAAGAATCTTAGGTTGGCAAGGGCCAACTGAACACACTGGGCTTTTGAACACCTCCACCCTCACCCGGTCATTCTGTCTGCAAGATGCACCTCAGCAGGATTTGCCCCCATTGTCTCAATTCTTCCTCCTCCAAGGTAAGAAAACACGAATGTCCAGGAGCTTTACTGGGGTATATGCAGAGGCCATCGAAGAGCTAACATGCTGTCCTGGTTTGAAGGACAGGTGTTTGCCAAGGAAAGCAGAAGCTTCCCCTTGGACTGAAAGAAAATGTGATTCTTCCGATTATTATAATTTCGGAATTAAGAGAGCTCTCAGGCAAAGATATGGGGATAGGAATAACAGTTCTTTACCAGTATATCTAACAAGACAAACAAGAACAACAACAGCTATGAAATTACCCACAAACAGAACAGTAAACTCAGTCCCAGTGTTTTTTGGCTGCAGGCACCTTTTCCCTGAGCTGCAGTTCCCGGTGCTGGGGGCGGGCGGGTCCCGCAGAGCCGCAGGAGGGCTGGGGGTGATGGCAGCGCTGTCCCAGGGGGAGAGAGAGAGAGATGGAGAGAGAGCTCTCCGCTCACGGTGTGGGTCCCGGTGATCAGCAGAGTGCTGGATGGTGGTAGTTCACAGCGAGAAGGCAGCCGGGCAGGGTCCGATGGTGGTTTCCCGACGCAGGGATGGGACACAGGCGGCGATCGTCCTTCTCGTCCGAACTCCGCGGGGGAAATGGGCCGAGGCCCAGCCTTCCGCTTCCTCTTCTGGCTGTTTGAATCTCGTGGGGTTTCCCTCTTCCCTCCCGTCCCCTCCCCCTTGTCACCAGGGCCCAGTCAACAGGTATCTTAGCATGACAATGGGGAAAATTCCACAGAGGGAAAAAAGGGAGAGAACTAACCCTCAACACATGCTCCATACTGAATTCCAGTATGGCCCACGTACCCCCATGTTGGGTTATAATCAGGCTGTGTCCATAGCAGTGAGCTAGACCATTATGGCATTGGGACCAAACATCCAGGCCAGTTGGAGAGAGGCCAGAGCACTGTGGGCTAGTGAATGACTCTCCTAAATAAATCTGCTGGGTCTGGTGCCTGCCTCTTGTCAGACCAGACCCAAAAACTGTTTAGACAGAGTATCATCTGCAATGGGCCATGCTCATGCCAGAGAATGTGCTAGAAGTGTACTAGCATGGACTGTCATCTTCCAGGGCCAAAGAAGGCTGCCAGGCCTTCTTGGATTCTCTAGCACAGACTGAGTCCCAGCATCTGACTTTTCTCACTCAGAATAATGGTACAACAGCATCCTAGAATGTGGCAACTACGGAACCAGAAAAGCTTTTGGTTGCATTCCCTCCCTGGGAATGTGGGAAGGTATATACTATTTCCTTCCTGCTTCATCTTCCTAAGATGAGATGAAATCCATCAGCACTTTTGCTTTCTTCCAATCTCCTTGAGATAGGTATGATAATATACTTGATTGCTTTGTTCAGTAAAATTTATTTGGTTTTAAGGTTACTTTAGAAGTTTGCTTAGTTTCTTCAAGACTGCTTCACCCACACATCTATCTCAGTGTAAATATGTTTTTACTAACTTGCTTTGGCAAATGACACTCAGAATTTTCTTCCCTGACACCAATGAATTTTAGAAGCAGCCGAATGCAGCTTTGGATATATATATATATTAAGGATAAAAAGCTTTCCTCTCAGGCCTGCAGAGTTACACACATAACAAAATATATGGCAGATAGAAAGACCTCACTTTGCTGTAATTCATGAGTGATTCTCTCAAAAGCAGAGTTGTCTACTGCATAAGACTAATAACACAAGTGGAGCAGTAGATCCAAAGCTGACTCTGACTTTACAGCCATTCTGGCCAAATGTCCCCTTCCAGCCCCAGCTATGCCACCCACAAAAGCCACAATCTCCACTCCCCTTGCCTACATGTCACTGCTACCAGCCACAGGTCTTTTAGTTCAAGAGAGTCCTCAGGCATCCTTAGCACATTGCACCCAAGTAGCTCAAATGATTTAAATTACAGGGTTTTTCTAAACCAGCTCATTTGACTGAAATGGTTCGAGAAGCTTTTATTTCAGTAAATCTTCCAGGAGACAGAGAGGGACATTCAGAAGGTAGATAGCAACCTGCAGTGAAAATTGCAATGTCTCACAGATGTAGTTCTTTGCTCAGCATCCTAGTTATTAACACAGTATGACCCGACTTGGAGGACAGCTTTCCTGGGGCACCACCTCTTGCACCTTCCCACCACAGGTGGGTGGAGGTTTAAAGGATAGGAAGTGCAGGACAGGCAGTTATGCCTGAACTCTGTTGCTCTCACACATCTCCTTTGCCACTCTCTAGAGCCTCTTCTGGATTTTCAGAAGGTCTGTTACCCTTACCTGCCACTTCTGAGCCTCCTCAGACCACTGCAGCTGCTCCCAAAGGAGCTGAGGCTGTGAAGGGTGTGGCAAGGATAAGAGCAGGCCCCAGAAAAGCACAGCTCATCCTTTCCCTTCCTCCCTGCTCCTGCCCAGGACTGGTAGCACTTGGCAGCACAAATAATACAGTCCTGACCTGCTCATTCCCACACTTGGAGTAGTGTCTCGGGCAGTGGCAACGACTGAAGAAAAGGCTTTAATACAGAGCGGGGAGGAGGAAAATGTGCCTAGGATCTGGTACTTTCTGCCTCCAACTCAGACTGTCCTCAGGTTGCTCTCAGCAGTCCTGGCATCTGCTGAGCCTGACAGGGAAAGGGAGCCACACAGAGGCAGTGGCAACAGGGGCAAGGAACATAACCTCTTCTAAGAGATCCAAAGAAAGGGGAAAGGGGAAGGTAAGCAAGCCTGAGACCTATAAGCAGCACCTTACACATCTGTCTTCTTCCACGTTTATTTCTAAAAATTGTCCTTGAGCTGAGCTCACCCCTCAGAGAGGGAATTGGCTGAGGTAAGTGTGAACTGGAGTGCCCACACTACAGCTGGGGCTCTACCACTTGTTTCCCCCAGAGTTTATCTACACACTCATCGCTTTACCACTTATTGTTATTGCACCATTTCCAGTTCAGGATATCTCCATCACTCTCCTAGCTTATAAGCTTTGGATAGCAGTTGCTGTGCTGCCAGGACCCTATTTGCTTGCCTTTATCCACCACTATATCCAATACAACTGGCACGAATTAATAAAGAGAAATGCCACAATGCTCGTAGTCACTGATAGCCCCCTTTTCTGCTGAAGATCTTTTGTGTGCATCTGTGCATCTTTAGGAAATGGAAGATATTTTGGTATCTGAAACAGAGTCATATTCATCTGTACTGCAGACTAACATGACATCAGTGAAATCACAGCCCAGACTGCAAGGTTTGGGTTTGTCTGCTTGCTGCTAGCAACAGGATCAGTGAGTAGATACCTAACCGTGGGTCAAACACTGCATTGCTGGCTCAGGCACAGAATGAGGTTTTCAAAGTGCCTGGGGAACTTGAGTTCCAAATGAAAATAGTGCTTTTACCTTCAGCCTCACTCAGAGTTGTCTTTGGCTTCAATAGCAGATAGGGACAGAAAGACCTTGAGTCTCTGACTCACGTGTCTGTCCTGTCCCATAGACACTTTATTGAAGGAAAAAGTCAGCTAGAGCCCCAACATGCAACCAAAAGCAGAAAATACTTTATAACCACAGACTAGTCACTCTGACTCCTGAGCAGCTCCCAAAGGTAACTATATTTTTGTCTTAACAGATGTCTCAAGAGATAGGGGAGGTATTAACAAAAGGTGGGTTCCTGGAGCACAGACAGACATCTAGTGTATCAGGCTGTGAGACCCCAACCCACCTAGGGATTTATAGGTCAAAAGGAGAAAATAAAAAGGAGGGGTCATCAGATACAAGTGAGCATAGCTTCATTAAATCATCACTAGATGCTGTACCGGTAGACTTGATCCAGCTGGAAAATGACCTATAAGTCGGCCATGAAGTTTAAAAAATCTTAATCCATCAGTTATAGTAAATGAAGCTGAAAATGCTTTCCTCCTTTTCTTTGCATTATTTTTTAACTCAAAATTGATGTATACTTTGAACTTTCATTCAGACTATGAATTCAAAGATGGCAAGAGACAGAATAAAAGCCAAAGAGGTTCAGCCACAAAAACAAGTCCTGTAGGACCACAGAACAGAACAGGACTGGAGGGCTGGCTGGTGCTAAATGTCTTCAATCCTTTGAAGCCACTGATTTCCACCTTCTGAGGTAGTTCTTGTTCAATCCCCTCATCAGCTGTTTGGAACCTTACTGCCAAGATCACAAAAAGCTGCTGGGCCTAACTGGAAATCATATGTAGCATTGAAAAACCAAACATATGAAAGGTAGAGGAAACCTTTGTCCTGTGAAATGCGGAGAAGCCAGAGAAAGAAAATCAGAAATAACTTTTTTACACCATCAGAAAAGAAGGCTGAGACCTCCACTTGTGTGACAGCTGAAGACTCTTAGACATGTAAAATAATTTGTGGCAACAGCCTGAAAGTGTCTTGCAATATTGTGTCCTCATTTTGCCTGGACAGATGATGAAACCTCATTGCACTAACTGCAGGCATTGTGCTACAGCTCCACAGGTTGTCATTACGTGATGTGCTGCCTCCTGCCTCGGCTGCCTACGTCTCCAGGGCTGAGCACAGGGCACAGCAAGGGACAAACTTTCAGCTGGTGTAAAATGGCAGAGCCCCACCAGATTCTCTGAGAATTCATTGATTTACAGCAGCTGAAACTATGGCCCCTGATATGCTTAAAGTCTGAGACGGGCTTTCATTGGACACAAATGAATATGCTTTGGGACACTTTGAAATCTGTGCTGTGCGCAAGCAAGGAGCTAAACGATTCCCAAGATTTTCCCTGAGCCATGTACAAACACACATTGTGCATGGAGTGCAAGCAGGCTTCACCAGACACACAGACACAGAATACGCTCCCTGGGATGTGCCAGGGTGAAGAAGAGTTTTCTAAGTCACTTCATTTTTACTGGAAACTCTGCGCCAGTCCTCCCACATGCAGTGCAATGTGCACTCCTCGTAACCAGCATTGTCTGAACTTGTGGTATGTTAATAAACCTTCCTGCCAAGCCAAAGACGCTCTGAGACACATCACCTTTGTCCAGAGGAGGATCCCAGCTGCAGCGAAGTCCAGAGAGTGTGAGTTCTGCTACAAACCATCACATAGGTATGTTAAACGAGTTCTATTAAAAATAACTGCTCTCCGTACTGCCTGGAGTAGAAGGGGGCACAGGCTGTTTAGAGAGTGCACATGAGAGTGACAGATTGCAACAAAAAATCCTTTCACTGCACACACAGAGGAAAATGAGGCAGTACAAATGAATGCCTCTTTTTTATTTCATAGGGACAGGTTGGCAAAAGCAGATTATTGGGATTGGGCTGCACAGAAGAGAGGAATTTTCTTTTTTTTTCTGGAATCACGATTCATCTTTATTATTCAGTCACTCAAGCTTCCCTGGAAACAGAGTGCCACTGAGTTATGGCAGTCATGGATGAATTCAGCTGAAAAATATACATATAATAATGAAAGAAAGTAAAGCTGGTCTTCTTGTGCAGCCCTACCAAGAGACAGCCAGACAAAAGTATGAAAAAATTGACTGTCTGGCCAAGAATGAAATTGCTGGCAAGTCTGGTTTCAACCCTGCTATTAGCTTTCTTGCAGCTGCTTCAACTACCCATGCAGTACTGAGATAAGTGCATTGTCTGAAGTCCTTTTTCTTGCTAATTGAGTAGTATATTTATTTGTATATAGCCTAGTTCTGATTAAAAGCTCATCTGAAAGAACTTAGGAGCTAACAGTCAGCCACCTTAAACAAAGCAAATATAAAGCAAAAATGAAAATGAAACAAAATACAAGGGTTTTGATTCCAGACAAGGCACTCAGGAGCGTTCCTGCATTTCAGGATGAGCGTCATGCTTCCTCTGTGGGCAGAGGCCTCTCCAGCTGCATTGCACATGGGGCAATTCTGCAGTGCAAAGGGGCAGGACGCAGGTGGCTGCACAGGGAGGTGGCTGGGGGAGGCCGTGTGCTCTTGCAATCTCTTTCCCTTGTGCAACAGGTGGATGGGCAGAAAAGAGTGGCAGGGGAGGATCTGCATCCCTGTCCTGGCACTGCAGCCACCTCCATGACGCGAGGAGCTCTGAGCACAAACGTTAGGTGTTTCTGGAGGGAGAGGGGGACTGGGGTACAGGCTGGCTTGCACCTTGTCCCTGTCCCAGGAAGATCACAGCTGAGTGCTGATGGATTGGGTCAAGAGAGGTCATGCTCAGGGTCTGGCCCTCAGGAATATATTTCAGACCTGGTCTAATGTTAAAGTGTGACATTATGCCAGCCTTCAGCCTCACTCAGCTCACAGGCATGTCTTTAAGGCTTCCTCTATTCGGAGGTGTAAAGCACTTCTGTTGCAAGGCCAGTAAAAGAAGGTACTGTCTCAGGGTGGAACAGAAAAGATTGTGGAAGATTTGCCAAGAAAGTGCCTGTGCTCTTCTTGGTCCAAAACATGGTAGGGCTTAAAAAAATTTGAGAAGTTTCAAAAGGCATCCAGCGATTGTTTTTAAGGAAACAAAAGAAGCACTTATGGGTTAGGTTTTCCAAGTTAACTGCATTAGTAGATACACTAAACAGACAGCTTGATCTGGATGAGTCACACAGCAGAAGAGGAACAATGACCTGTGTGTTCCTCCAGTAAAAATCGTTCAGTTTTTTGCTGTTAATAAAGACTTTAAAAAATATAATTGAATTTGGGCAGTCAATTGGGAGGGGTGTGGCTATCAGATGATCACCCCCTCTCCCAGGGAGACAAGTATTTGGCAGGGTGTCAGAATTTCAGAATACCCTAAGGCAGGCCACAGCATCTTAAAATAACTTCAACACACCTCATACCATGCCTGGATGTTGAATCACCCCAGAGATGTCAATCACGTAACTGCCATTCATGGCAGAATCACCTCAGTTGCTCTGAACCTCACTTCTGAACTCACAGCTTCCCTTCTTGGGAATCAGAGGAGGTGCAGGTATATGTGTGTGCGCTTGTGTGTGCCTGTGTGTAACTCCTCAGTCTTCACAATAACAATTCCACCCTTTCAGCCTCCTTGTTGGGAAACAGCCCTTGTGGAACAGCAAGTTCCTCTTTCACAACAGCTGCTGAAAGGAGGCAGCACAGCTTGGCAATAGCAGTAGGAGACAGTAAACCTGAGCCTTCCCCTTAGAAGTTTATAGGGCTCTTGGTACCAACAGGCCTGTCAGTGTGATTTAACCCCACCTAGTAATCCTCAGCTTGGCCCCTTTAACTTGTTCAGAAGTATCTGTTCATGAGATGAGCAGGTCTCAGCTCCCTAAGAGCTTGGCTTGAGACACTAGGTCTGGCTTTCAGAGGGTCTAACATTCTCCTGGTATTACATTTTATGCTGCTGTGGTTGTTGCTGTGGTGGTTATTTATCTGCACTGGAACACTATCCCACAGGCCAGGATTCTGCCATGCTGGATCCATATGTGCTCTAAATCCTTACTGACTTCAGTTCACTGCCCAGCTTCCCTTGAGAACACCATCCCCACGCAGCACCCAAAAACAAGAATACAAAATAGAAGTTATTTGTTGAAGTATCTGCTATAGTGCCTCATATATTTTTTTTTTCCAGCTGTAAACTAAGGGTAAATACAGATGTGTAAAGTGCTGTGGGATGTATAGATGTGTGCCAAGCACTTTGTACGCACACCACAGTATGCATTGCCTTGCTCTGCAGTTTAGGAACACATGATTTTCCATGCTTCACCTTGCTGTCACACCATCCCTGAACTTGTCTTCTAACAAATCACATCAATGCCCAAGGAATTAAGTCCAAAAAATTACTTTCACACACAAAAAACCACACTGATTACTGTGTTGCTCTTTCTGGAATGTAAGCAACCCACTTCTCCATATTAGGGCAAGATTCACCGTTTCAGAGATTAACTTCAAGATTTTGTTGTGGAGTAAAAAGCCCCAGGGTTGGAGAAATTGCCTTAATTTGTGCAGACCACTAGGTGGAAGTGCTGCTCCATCTCAGCCTTGATGTCCTCAAGACTTCTGGAAACAGCATCCAGAGCTAGAGCAGCCCTTGACAAAATCTTATTCACAAGGAAGTGAAAGATGAGGAACCAGAAGCCTCGGTCCTCCTTTTTTCCATGCACTGGATTCTGTTCCAGTGCACCCAAGTGTCTCAAGAAACATATATCAAAATCAACCTATAATGAAATCATAACAGCAAGGCTTGTGACACTGAGGCATAAAACCTAGAATGTGCCTTCAGAAGGAGAGGCAGATGAAGTTATCAAGCATGCCACAACACAAGCCATTTAGGAATTATTAGTAACTATTGTTAGTAATTTATAGTGTGCTTTTATGGGAGAGGGCAGAACCTGGGGAAATGAATGGGCTTCCTTGGCTTTTCCCTAAAATAACAACTATGTCTTCTATCCCATTTGCCCTTTCCCAATTCCCAGCTTCTAGCCTCTGCCTATAAGCCCTCTTAGCATGAGGTAATGAATTTTCTCTTACAGCAGCTGGCCGGGGCAGTGCGTGCCAGAAGGCAACTTCCAAGGGTAAAGTCCTGCCCTATGTTTGTCTGCTCAAAGCCATGTGCCCTGAAGCCTCCCTCAAAGCTGACCTAGTAAAACCAGACGTACAACTCACTGTATCTCCCTCCTCTCTGCTGCCTTCTCTCCCTCCTGACTATCTGCCTTCTGTGCTCTCACTCTCTCACCTCAGTAATTTCATTTTGCTCACCCTGGAATCCTGGGACACCAGGCACTTCATATGTCCTTTACAGGCCAAAGGCAGAGCAGGGTAATCCTGAAGGGAAACACAAGAAAGATGCCAACACAAGAGGGTTAAAGGCAGGCTGAGCCTAGCAAGCGTCGTCTAGACTTTCAGTCTCATGATTCAGTGTGTCTGATGTAAAAGTATTTAAATAAGAGTTATGTAAATAACATGGCAGACAGATAGATTATTTAATATAATCAAAGTGAGATAAGGCCCAGGCCCCAATCCTTCCCTGAAGTAAGGCTGCTTTGTGCCATCCTCACAATACAAAGAGCCCTGAGGCTGGAAGACCCAGCCAAGTGAGGATCACCCCAGTGCAAGGAGATCGTCTCCTGGCCTGCCACCAGCACAGCAGTTCCTGCACAGCTCCTCCATCCCTAAAGCCAAGCAAAGGGGCGTTCATGAGAAACCTCCATATCCTGCTGGTCTCCACGGCCATATTAGAGCCTTGGAGACACTGTCATTTGGGACCATTCGGAGCAGACTTCCTCTGAGCCACTCTGGAGGCTTTTGCCTGCAACTGAGACAGCTGGAGACTGCAACCAGTGATAATAAAATCAGCAAACTTATTCCTCACCTCTTCACCTTCCAGCAGGGTTAGCCTCAAAAACAGAGTTGGAAATGGCCCATCAGGTAGAATAAAACTTTCCTCTCATTATCCAGTTATCACCTTTAGCATATTCATCTGAATTTTACCTACTTTTTAACGTCCCAGGGCACGTCTGCACCACAGAAGTTGCATGTAGGATGGGCCCTTCTGAGCTAGTTTCCTATCCCCTCACTGAGGGACTGATGGCAGTGTAAACACAGAAGCAGAGGGTTGCTACAGTCTGCAAATCCTGCTGGAGAAGCCAGCCCTGGACACAAGCAGGCAGGGCCCACAGCATCACACGCAAGAGCGAGGCTCACTCAGTGTTGCTGACAGGGAGCAGGAGCTGCTGCAGTGCAAATGTGCCCTCGTGTGATGTAATTGCCACCAGCTCCCCCAGGACACGAGGCTTGCCACTAACTCGGTTTGTTTTAATCTCACAGTGAGGTGACGCCGCTTCCTTGACGTTGCCCCTCTGTTTCCCGTTAAATGCATAGGCCTGACTTGACCGTCCCTGTGCTACCATCAACACACAGGCAAGTCTAAATAAAGTTTAAGGACTGTGCTGCTGGCACTTTCCACAGTACCATATCCTCTTACCTCTTCTTCCCATTCAGGTCACTCCTAACTCTCCTGAATACATCTTCTATTTCCCCCCCCTTTTTCTTAAGTTATTGGTATCTGCTTCATCTAATCTTCTCATCCACTTTGAATGGGACCAACAAGTTCTGCTTCCAGACACAGCCTGACCCACAGATAATCCTTGCATGATTATGTCCATCAAAGACAGTTTATTTGTTTGGATTTTTTGTTTGTTTTTTTATTTTTTTAAGACAAGAGAGTTAAACCTATCAGGGACAGGTGCACTGAGGTATGACTGTGCTGTGTGCAGGTACACCGTAGTATCCCTCTCACAGGGAATGCAGAGGCAAGACAATGGAAGCCAGTGCTGGGTTTTTTTTTTTTTTTACATATGCACATCTAGCATGCATTGCTTTTGCACACACACAAAACCAAGATGAGCACACGTGGGGCCTCTCCCTCTCTGCCACAGTCATTCAGTGGTGGGCAGCAACAGAATGCATCTTCTCTCAGCCTGCAGACAACGGTGACCATGTAAAGACAGCTCTAACAAGGAAGAGATTTGCTCAGACTTCCTCCACTCCTACCTTCTACCCAAATTAATGTTGAGTAGATAAGGTTGGAGAGAACTTCCCTTCCTTTTTTTAAACCTTTCCTTAGTTTTAATGGTCTGACTCATCAGCAACACAAAGATGACAAAATGTCTATTCTCCCTCCC
Organism: Cinclus cinclus; assembly: GCF_963662255.1. NCBI lineage: Eukaryota > Metazoa > Chordata > Aves > Passeriformes > Cinclidae > Cinclus > Cinclus cinclus. Next base: position 69,373,436 of record NC_085046.1, read on the forward strand.
TGCTCCCCCCACCCCCCAAATATTTTGGCATGATTTTGCTATCAAATTAGGGTACTCAATCCATGCCAGCTGGAAAAAAATATATGGGCTCCCAGCACACTCATTGTATATGATTAGGATTTGGGGAGGGTGCGGAGCATAACATCATCATAGGCAGAAAGTGAAAACAGCCAAAGGAAACGCCTACACTCTTCCTTTACAAAAGCTGCTTGTTGTGTCTGTCTGAACAATTGTTAAAAAACCTGGAGGGGAATTAGAAGGGAAAAGATAACTGACTTTATTAAGAGCAAAAGATTGATTGAGCAATTGATTGCACTTAATTGGAATGGTGTGAGCAAGGGAGATGATTTCAGGGTTGGTTGTTTTTTTTTTTTGTTTTTTTTTTCCCCCCCCTCATCTTGTAGACATTCCTGCCACAAAACTGTACAGGCAGGAGGCTGAGTTACCAAGCTGAGAGCTTAGGTCTGCTCCTTCTCCCAGGGCTCTGATTGCCTGGAAGCAGCTGTCTGGAAGAGCTACCCCTTCCATAGCACTGCCAATTGCAATTGTTGAGGCCTCAGAAAGAAGGAGGAACTTAAGAGTCACAAGGTTAAACTACAGAGGTTGGTTTGTTCATGTGTTTCTTCCCAGAGCTTTTTTTTTTTTTTTTTTTTTTTTTTGCTTCTGAGGTATGCTCACATTCATAGGATGCTTTCCTCTCAAAAAATAAGGTCTAGAAACTCTTTTTTTAACAGGATGGAAAGAGTCTCTTCTTATCAATCCATTTCAGGAGTGTAGTTCTTAGAAGGAAAAATGTTATCCAATTCATAATAATAAAAGCTGGAAGAATTATATTACTAAAACCTCACTAACCAAAGGGACAGAGAGAAAATCCTTATCGGAAATATTTTCATGAAGTAGAGAACTTTATTTTCTGGAGCTATGCACATATTAATGAAGCTGCAGCACAAGAGAGAGCTAGCTCAGGGTTTCACAATCTTTTTCCCCATAATGGTCCTCAAGGGGAAAACGATAATGTGCGTGAACAGTAAAAATAAAAGCAAACCCTGAACTAACCCCTTTGAATGAACTGATTCCTGTTAATGTATTGTTATTACCTTACTATATATCACTTTCATTTTCCTCTTAAGCAGCAGGAAGGACAGACATTCATACTGCACAGATAAGAGTGTGATTTCCAGTAAAAACAAAGGTTCCAGGAGTTAGGTTTGTATTTGCTTTGTTTAAAATCAAATTACAAGGTACATGGGCCCCAAATTATCTAAACAGTGCAGTCAGTACACAGACTCACAGGGTCATTGAAGTTGGAAGGGACCAGACCAACACCACCTTGTTTTGCCAGAGTGATCACCTCACATTAATAAATACAAAGCTTTCCTGCCTGTGAAGGCAGGGAGTAGAACTGGATGGTCAGGATGCCCTGTGTAAGGCTATGCTTTGCCCTCCCAGGTGCTGGCAGCTGGTACCCTGTAGAGCTGCGTGCTCTGAGGATGCATTTCACATCCACTAATCTCATTTGCCTACTCTAAGCAACAACAGAGGCATTACCCAAGTACTTGTGGATGAGCAATCTTAGTAAGAAAGAAAAACAAGAGAGAGCAGAGGAACACCATTGCAAGAACAGATGGCCAGTGCCGAAGACTGAGGCAATAATGGATGGATAGATGACCACAGAAATGGTAGGGCTGAACAACTGTCTTGTGACTTTTCTGCTCACAAAAAAAAAAAAAACAAAAAAAAACTGAAGAACTGTCTTCTGTCCTTCTGCTTCACAAAACAAAACAAAACAAAGCAAAATATTAAAAGCAGCCCAAATTTCTCCACAATCCTTTCTCATTTTCCACTGTGAGCCTAGAGCTACATGCATACAGCAAGAAGACTAAGGAAACAAATAATGCTTTCACAGTGACATTTTTTCATACCAAATTGACCGAGGGACAAACCAAAATGGGGATGGACATGAGCTTGAGCTTGTCTCTCTTGGTCAGATATACACCTCCTGTGCCAGCTGCCACCACTGCCAGCCTCCTACAGGTGTCCTGCAAGCATCCCCACAGTCACCTTCTTTTCTGTCCATCTGCCAGGAGTTACCAATTTCCCAGGTCTGATGTCTGAGCTGCTCATCCAAGCACTCCCTCATCCATTCCTGCGAGAACATGCCAGGTCAGCTAACATGATTTACCATTTAGGTCTTTCCTAACCAAGTTCATTGGGACTGAAATGGGTTGGGAAACCATAAGGTGAGTGATTCCACCAACAGACCTGATAAGTCAGTGACCTCTGGCAGGGGTACAGCGATCAGTCATAGGAAAAAATCTGCCCTGACAGCCAAGGGGTTTCATGTCATTGGGCCTTTACAGCCCTGTTTGCTCAGTGCCCACCCTGCAAGACCGCTGGAGCACTCATGAACACAATTCTCTTTTTCTTGCAGACCGCCACATCACTCTGCAGCTACAATTACCTGTACCTAGTGCTCGTTAAGTGCTTTGAAGATTAAAAGCACAGATACAAGTGTTAAATATTGTAATTATTGTACTACGTAACACTGCTGCACTGAAAGCAGGGAGGGGTTGTTTTTTGTGTTTGTATGTGGGAATACCATGACAGCTGCTCCTTTCTGTATGCGAATTGCTGCCAAAGACCTTGATAAGGGATTGTGCTTGAAGGAAAAGAACTGAGTCTGGGAGTTTTCTTGGAGTGCTGCATACCACAGTGAAATTAAACTTCATTCTTACCAGGCTTCCACTGTCAGAGCTTATTTCTGTATGTGCTGATTACCCTGAGCTGCCTCTGGCTGCAGGAGAAGCAGAGGTGACTCTCTGCAGCACAGCAGGTCTTGGTCCTGCTTGCAGCATGCAGAGGGAAGCACACTCACCTCAGACAAACAACTTCGGAGCAGCCCTGCAAGAACCAAATTCTGAAGTCCACGTTTCTGATGTATTCAGTTCACACTCGGGGCTTTAGGGAAGGGCTATCCCTGAAAGAGTCCAGGGCAGATAGGAGTTTAGTCTCTTCTTTCTGTTAAGGACACCTCCTCACTTTCCAGCACAGCAAAAAAGGCTTAAGCCTGACCATGGTTTTCCCACACACTGCACTCCTCTCCTGCACTGTCTTCCTGGCACTGAATCACCCAGCCCAAATGCCCAGGGGGAGCAGCCAGGCTGAAAGCCCCTGGCTTTACTCCCTTCTTCTTTATTGTCAGAAGCAGGTGGGAGGATGAGGTTGTGAGGCCAGCATGTAGTTCATTACTACTTTGCTACTGTTCCAAATTATGTCAGGAACTGGGCTGACACCTACCTGGCTCTCTGTAGCCAAATACAAATAAGACTGGTCTGAATTTGGGTCATGTCTGAGGACAAAGCCATGAGTGACCTCTTCAGTCTGTGGCATGGTGTTAAGCATATTTCTGTGCACTCCTGATCTCTGTGACACAGCACATGCATCCAAAAGCTGTAGCATTTAATCAGGCAGTGCTTCTCTAGGTGCACTGGGAGTTCATCTGAACTAAGATAGAAAAGGAATCCTATGAACGGCTGTTTACATGCCTCATACCTTCCCTTCCCTATTCTGCAACAGCCCTGACCAGATCAGAGCCTCTCTGCATGAGGAGGTGAGTAGATCCCATGGCCCAAGATGAAATGATGCTATGACCCAGCTCCTTCACACTGTCAGGCAGCTTTTGGGAAGAGATGGAAACTCTGAAAGACTGGGGAACAACTGTGCCTCCCCCTTCTGCACTCTCATGCATACAAAGTTCTGAAGATGTAAAGCCACAAAAAGGGTGGCTGCTCCCATTGAAAGAGAAAATATCAAAGTAAAGTAAGCACCTGAATGCATACTTCACAAAGAGGGTAAATGTAAGCACAGGCAACTGCTGATGGTATGGGCAGACATGAAGCCAATAAGAGTCAGTTAAAGACCAGTTCAAGAGCCTGCAGCTTCCCCTGACTCCTATAGGTCTTGAAGGTGCTCTGAGAAAGCGGTCACGTTACAGTCCCATGAAAAGCCCATGTTTTAATCTGAAACCTACTGACAGCAACAACACTGGATTTGGGATTATAGATTTGGGATTGTACGTTCAGTTTACTGCACAGAAAGTATATTTGTCTGTCTTTTAAAAGGGGTGAAGAGACAAAAGATGAAAATATATATTCACTTTAGAACACTTTTAAGCTCACAGAGTAGCTTGGAAGAAGGCAGGAAGGTAGGAGAGGATGAAGGACTAGCAAAAAAGAAGCCTGGGTGTGTCACAGGGGAAGGGAAAAGTTGTAGGAGGAAGCGTGGGAGGCAATGCAGACAAGCTTACTAAATTGCAAGACAAAACGTGGATTTTGTCCCCAAGCAAAACACCTCGGTAGTGCTGTCAGGTCAAGCTAATAAAGGGAGTTCTTCAGAGACTCCGATGTTTGTCTGTATTTCCTTTCTCACTAAGAGGAAAAATAATTAATAAGCACCTTCTGTCTGGCAATCAGCAACTATTTACATCAACCTACGTGAAGGTGGCAGCTTTTCTGATCACAAAGCACACCTTCTCTTCAGCAGTGCAGCTCCTGCTCTTTCAGCCCTGTACGTAGCTGCTGTCTGTAGCACTGCACCTGATTTGGAAGAAGGCCCTTTCAGAAGGGGCTGAAGGTGAGCAGCACCCTCTGTACAGGCTATAAAAAGAAACTCACTTTAGGGGCTTCTAAAGTCTCGGGAGGTTTTCTGCAGCCATCAAAGACAAGCTCCAGTATTGGCAGAATCTTTACAATGAAGGATTTGCTGTAAAGTGTGAATGTTACTGGCAAGATGCAAAATTCACAGTGAATTCAGTAACTAATAGCGCAACTTCCTTTGTTTACTACGCAGAGGACACAAGAAAATTAAGCTAATCTGGTGCTTGTCCAAGGCACCACTAAAAAAAATTTTGACAAAAGCTGACCTCTTTGCTCCTGAATAAATATTAGCAATTTGTTTGCGCGTTGTGCAGCCAGTTTGGTAGACAGGCAAGAAAAAACGAGCAAAGAATTTATTCAGTCATTTTTTTTCCCTGCACCAATTGTCAAATAAATTATTCACAAATACAAGCTTCCATCATTCATCCAGTGCTAGACTAAACACTTTCTACTAAACTTAGTTTTCAGCATCATGTTTCAGTTTATAGTTACGTTTTTCCCTAGGCAAAGTGAGCCAGTCATTAGACAACTCTCATAGGTTTCCACTAAACATGCTTGATTAAGTCTTTTAAGAAGGAGTAGGTGGAGGAAATTGTGCTTTAAAGTCAATGGGAACATTTCCATTCAGTTCAATGGGAAATGCGCTGGAAGAGATAACATTATTTTGAAGAGTTAATGAGCATATTTAAGTCTGTACAAAAAAACCCTGTGCCACTGTTGCACACTGCACTTTGTGAGGGAGAGCTTTCAGAGTAAGAAACCAACCTCGGCACTGGAACTGCCAAAACCAGCAGTTTTCCCTAACACCACCCCATAGTCCTTCCTGGCACCTAATGCACACATATGAAATCCAGCAGCATCATCCAAGTTCTAGTTTTGCTCACTCTTCAGTGGCTGAACTTCTGTGACTGCATTCAGCGTGGTGGTGCTGAGCTGGTACAGGTGCTCACCTTTAATTTCTCCAAGCCAGAGCCACAACTGATGCAATTCAGTTTAATGGCTTGAGGATCTGGCCTCATTTGAAAGGGAAAGAATATGAAAAAATAAAACAAAATAATTTTAAACACTAATTCGAATATGAATTTCTGGACTGATTTACTGCGCTGCCACACATCCGTGCAAGGTCAGGATGACACACAAGCAAGAGACCTCTGAGACAAAGTAACTACATGAAGCTACTGCATTTGGAATTTCTACGGGTAAGCAAATTGTAAAACAGGCGCACATCAAGAGCACACCTTCGCTGCAGGTCAGCAAGGAAACTCCATGTCATCATTTTCTTCAAAGACATTTAGATGGATGCTGCCATTCCCCTAAATTTAGGAGAAAGAGGGACATGATGTACTATTCAGTCTATGCAAATCCGTGATGAACACTACTGAGTGCAACACCTGTGTTCAGCTCTTCAGAAAGTTATCATTTTAAAAAAGTGCATATCATAAGCCCTTTTCTTCCAAAGGAAATGGTCTATTTTATCCCCAGTCCAATCAGTTCCAGATGAATCCTTGAAGAATATCCCCCAAGAAAATTATGCTTATTCATTATTGGCACATCAGCTCAAGATCCCTGGCACAGTCAGTGTACAAATGTAGAACACAAGGCAGTCCCTACTCTGCTGAGATTACAATCTCAAAAGTCATAGGTGAAAACAAAACAAAGCAAAACAAAAAAACCAAAACCAAAATAGACAAACAGGCTCAGCAAATGTTGAAAGCTATAGGTGTGGTGGAGGGCTCACATTCCTTCTTCCCTTATTGTGTAGATGCAAGACATGCCCAGCCTCTGGATGGAAGCAGATGCATGGGAGAGACTTTAAACTATTCCCATGGACCAGGCTGGCCATCCTTATCACTACAACCTTCCTTTGCAGAGCTCACTCCTATCCAGAACTGTTGTTCCAGTTGTAGATGTGCCCATGGTGAATACTAAGCACAACATATCTAGATGTAAGACTCATAACGTTCTCTCCTTCACTCAGCACACTTGGCAGGTTCAGCTCAGAGCTTTCTAAAGGGCCAGTGTTTGAAAGTCTTGTTGTCTGCACTTTTTTTTCCCAGAACCTGTGCTTTAGACCTTCAGGCTCAAGGACTGAGTAACAAGGAGAGAGGCAATAGTATAAAAAACCATGTGGCTCCTGCCAAAATGTGTCACTTCAAGTCACTCCATCCAAAAACCACGAGGATCTGGCCAGAGTTGAGACCAGTAAAATACAGAGATATGCGGTGCAGAGCTGATAAGAACCTTCCCTTCAAATTTGTCCCAAAGCCCAAGACATTATCTATTGAATCAGACCCTGCGGGTACTTAGACGCCACTCTGCCTACTTTTTGGATCCCACAGGGATCTAGGCAGAAAACAGGTGCCAAGATGCTCTGACTCAGGCAGTTGCAGGCATGCCCAGCAGCAGAGCTACCCGTGCTCGGGGAGCATGCAGGTAAGAGATAGAGGCACCTACCGAGGCTGGATGTCTTCAAGGTTAAATGGCTGCTCAGCACAGAGCAAAGCAGCATTGCCATGATTTTGGGCTACATGGCCTGAACTCCACTCGTGCCCTGTTGCCAGTGACAGAACTTCCCTCTGAAACTGGCCCTCATAAAAAGCCATCCAGGTTTCCTCCACACTGTTCTTTCCACTTAATTTAAGTGCACCTAATCAGGAAATCTACTTAATTGGAATATCTCTGTTAAAAATCAGGGGTGCTTACTAACAATGACTGCATCTTGATCGGGATGGTAATATCACTTAATTGGGATGCCTTCAGGTATCTTAGTGGTTTGGGTTTTTTTATGTCTCAAGCTCAAGCTAGTTTTGTCTGTCTGCTCCTCATAAAACAGCTTTCAGTTCCTCCTTAGTAATGATACAGGCAAACGATGATGTAAGTTACTTTAACATTTTTTGCTTCTGGCTGTTAGTTGGTGTGGGAGGGGCAAATTACCTGTTTCTGTGGGTGTTCTTGCCACAGGGACGGTTACGGTAGTTGCAGTCTCCATCCCATGCAAACACTTCTGCCTCCGACAGCCTCCCTGTCACACGGCACCTCTCCAAAAGGCTCAAGTGAATAAAGAAACGTTTTTTGCTACCTGGCAAGCTCATCTAAACTGCAGGAAAGATAGCAACCAAAGTGTCCTGTACCCAGTATTCCCTTTTGTAGCTGACTTTTTCAATATTTACAGGGTCTACAACTCCTGAAAGCAAAAGTGGGCGTTAAAGGAAGGCTGTGAATCTGCCTTTGAACCAACAAACCACACTTACATGCCACAGTTATATATGTGCAATTATTTCTAAATGTAAGCATTGGCTAAGAATCTCTGTTTCTATTTTAGAGGGTTATCAAGTTAAATTGAAAACTTTTTTTTTTTAAATGAACTATCAAGGGTCCTTTCCTTCATGCTACGCTATCTTAAAATACCTGTTCTTGTATTTATCAAGTGTAGTACCTCTAAATTGGCCATCTGCTACTGACAGTAGTCTGGCAATCATTTCTGCTTTGCAAAATGGGGAAACTGACTTTGCCTGGCTTGGCTGATGCCATCCTCATAAGAAAACATTAGCCATGTTGCCATCACAGTTGGCCAGCCAGTCTCACTGGGGCAGGAACTGGGGTGTGAGCTGAGCAGGTGAGGTGGTGGCATGCCAGAGCAATGCATCAAACAAACACAGAGGTCTAACGAAGGGGGCTAATGTCATCTGGATAAAAAAAAAAAAAAGAAAGCCTGAAAGCTTTGCTTTTATTTGGTCAAAGAAGGGACACTTTTTGGGGAGACGCTGAAATATGTACTGCCAAAGCTCACTTCTTCTTCAGTACAACTTTTCTGTTCAAATCATGCCGACCAGTCTGCTTACAGATTGGCGGAAATGGCACTGCATGTGCACTTACAGAACCAGAGAGGGAGAGAAAGAATCAGAAACTGCAGTTGTAACACACTGAGGAACTGCATGATGATTTCTTTTACTTTTAAATGGTATGCTGCCTCATTCTGAGGGCAAAGACCTACTAGAAAATGGGGCTTGCCTGGGGTCACAGCCCATGGAACTCCAGCAGCTGCGAGTTTCAAGCGTTTGCTACACAAGGTGCATTTAAAACACCACTTCTTTTGTGCATTCCCTGTGGTCAGTGGAAAATAATAGCTGGATCTTGAGAGCTCTACTTTTAAAACTGTTATTTCACCTCTTTTTATTGTACTTTGCTTTTTGAGGAGTGAGACATTGTTTTCTGTATGTAAACAAGCATGTGTTACTTCCAGCAGTGCACAAATAACTGCAAAGAGAGCATCTGTGGCTTCGTAAAAGTGCATATGCAGATATGTAACTTTTATTACTTGTATTGCCATAGTTCCTAGGAGCCTTGGAGGAGACTAGTTCTTCGGTGTGATTGTACTTAATGACCATAAATGCCTTGTAAAACCCTTTAAGTGCCTTGAGAACCGTGAGCGCATGTAGCCGTGTGTGTGTGTGTGTGTGTGTGTGTGCGCGTGTGTGTGTGTGTGTGTGTGTTTGTAAATCTACACATCTCTGTGGCCACTCTGTGAAGGCATCTGGGCTTACCAGACAGTTTTGCAAAGCTGTCCCTTGGAGGTGGAACACGTCAGTAATTGGACAGCAAGGGGGAGGTTAAAAAACAGAAGTACTTTTTCTGGAAACCAAGGCTTTTTCACTGACAAGTTTTATTGGCAAGCCTGGCAACCAATAAAGACATTCCTTGGCAAAGGGGAGAATGCAATGACCCGGACGCAGCTGGCATCGCTCTAGCGCTCACCTCCGACAGCGAGCCAGTCCCCGCGAAACCCAACCCTCGCGGCCGCGACTCCGGAGCCCGGCGGCGGAGGGAAGGGTCCGCGTGGGGTGCGGAGCCCCGCGAGTGCCGGGGGTGCCGGGGCAGAGGGAGCGCGGCCGAGCGGCGGGGGCGGGCGGGGCGCGGGCAGGTGCCCGGCGGCCGAGGGCGGGCGGCGGTGGCGCGGGTGGCCCGGGAGGGGGAGCCCGCGGCCCGCGCAGGGCCCGCCCGCCGCGCAGGTGGCCGCCGGGGCGGTGCGCGGCAGCATCCTCGCTCCTCGCCCGGGGGAAAGCGGCTTCCCCCGCTAGTCCGCTGTCCTCCAGGCGGGAATCGGGGGCTTGAGGGCCGGCCTCCTCCCGCGCAGCCCTTCGCGGAGGGCGGGCGGCTTCGGACCGGTCCCCGCCAAGGGCGGCCCGCGGCGGAGCGGCGCCCGGTCGTGGGTGTCAGCAGGGCTGAGCTCCCTCGCCACCACCCCCCATCCGCACCCCCGCTTCTTCTGCCTCACGCCCTCCCGAGAAGGCTCCCAGCTCTCAAAAAACGAGTATGGGAAAGGCAGGCAATTATGTATCCAGGGGCTGATCTCTATCTGCTACCTAATGACTTGCCAAGTACTTATCACTTCCCAGACTAGGAACTGTCGCTTCATTCTAATGTAAATAAACCCTTTATACAAATAAGTCTCTCTCTCTCCTCTGGTCTGCTAGAGCGAGAGGTGGAGATGGAGCAGGACGGAGCTGCTGAGGTTCATACTCCCAGCTTCTTTGCTCCCTGTGTGTTTTCATTTATAAGAATCCAGAGAATCCAATGGATTGAGCCCCCCTCCGCCCTCTCTGCCCCTCCCAGAGAAAGGAAGGAAATAAGGGAGGAAAAGGAACACAAAAGGGACAGGGGACCTTGGAAAGCAAGAGAAAAAAAAAAAAATAAAGTTCCATGTCTGGCTATCGTCTTGTCAGCATAGAAGTGAATTTTTAACACCCTCAGCCGTTCAGATGATAGTGTTTTACCATGGGATGCCTAAGCTAGAGAACCTACCAAATAATTAAAGGTTTCTCACTCATTTGCGGGTTTCTCTCTCTCTCTCTCTGTGTGTGTGTGCATGTGTGTGATAGTACTTTACAGAATGTACTTTCCAGCAGAAACAACACAAGTAGTTCCCCACAGGCTGGTTTTTGTCCTTATTCTTAGTGTCGCGACATCTCTGTGACACAAAGAGACGAATTATAAGTACGACCGCTATAATTATCGTGGGAAGATTAAATGCTCCGACCTCTTGATGGTCTCGGTCTTCTTGGTAAACTAAATTCAAAATTCGGTTTTAGATACGGAACGTGAAATTAAGGTATTTCTCTCGTGAATGGCACGAAGCCGATGTATGCTGCCTCATTAACTGCAAAGGATAATTTATTTCTCAGCCAAGAACGAGAGGCTAAAGATGCCACAGGGAATGGAGTGCTCATTTTCGTATTAAGTTGTGTTATTTATGTCTCAAGATAAAAGACGCCCTGGATTGGAAAACTACCTCGGTACATTTATGGAATTGTTTACCCACGTTAATAAAATAACAATCACGCCTGTTTGCTTAACTGAGTGCCACGCAAAACAGACCTTGCATTTAGAGCTCGGCTTGATTGCACAGGCTTGAGATGGCAGAGGTGCTGGTGCAAGGACGAGAGGGCGGGAGGAAGGGATTGCTGTCACCCATGTCCAGCGGCTGCAAACAGAGTGGAGACATTCTGCACAAAACATTTTTCTACTGGTGAAGCACACATTTGATGCGATCACTTCCCTCTCTGCCCCTCGAAAGGATGTCAGCGGTTTTCTCCTGTGGTGTCGCCCGCTGTTTAAAGAACATGGAAAGCTGCATCCTGAGATGCAGAGTCGGGCTGGGTGGCTGGTTTCGGACTTACAGGGACACTGCTGTGATGTTGAAGCCAAAAGAAAGGGAGAGAAGCGAAGCTCTGACTACGACTAAACATAAACAGCCCGGGGCTGGAAAGCAGTTCACCTCCAGGTCTTTGAGAGGAGCGAGGAGGACAACGCACGGCGGATTGTTTGGGTCCACCTGGACTTTGCCCAGGTCAAATAGTAGTCCCGCCGACTACCACACCGATGTCATCTTTCTTTCTGACATCTCCCTAAATAAGATTGCAAATGACCACACACACGAATCCTCGGAGGGTTTCAAGACCAACGTGGCTCCCCTGGCCTGGGTCTGCTCATCGGGGCTCCCTCCCCGCAGCCGGCGTCCCCCGCCCGGTTTCGGGGAGGAGGGGACAGCGGCCGTGTCCACCGCCCGGGGGCCTGCGGGAGAGGGGGCCCACGGAGGCCGGGGCTGCTGCCGTCCTGCTCCGTTCCTGCGGCAGAGCCAGGCAGGGCACCTCCAAGGCGGCTGCCCCGCACGGAGGCCGGGATAACTAAGGCAGAGCGCCTGGGAGAGGTGGCCGTGCCGTACGACCGGGTGGGTGAACACCCAGCTCCAAGGACTCTTTCTGGGTGGTATCCAAAGACAGCGAGGGGAAAACTGATCTTCCTGCCTCCCTAAACGCGTTGCTTTCCCCCCAACACGCACACACACAAGCCCAAATTTCCACTATGAACCTTCACAATAGTGACTTTTGTGGTTCGAGCAGAGAAACCGAAGTCCTGCTGGGTTTAGGTCTGTAACTTAACACACGTTAGTTGCGTCAGTTCGCAATTATAGCATCAAAGTGGCTGTTGCAAAATGTCTTAGATGCAAAATACTTCGGATTAATGCCTCCCCCCTCCTCTCCTTCCCTGTACTGAAACTTCTCGGTGTTACTCCAACTTTTGCCTGTGAAACAGCTTCGCTACCACTGTCCAGATAAAATGAAAAAGCCACTGAAGGCTCCGGGTCTCGGAGTGGCACGCTACGGACGCTCAAGGGAGCGAGCGGGAAGCCCACGGAAATTGTTTTTAACGGCAGGTAATACCGTGGGAAAACCGGATGACCTGGTCTGCATGGAAACGTGCTAAAGTGCCCTTTTTTCTTTCTCTTTCCCCCCTTTTTAATTTTTTTTCCCCTCAGCAAAACAAGAAAGAGGTTTTGAAAATATAAAGTGTTGGATTTGACATCTACTCCAGTGCTTGAACATTTATTAATTCTGCCGTGGTGGGAAAGGGAAAAAAAGTGCAATTAGGCAGGAGCAGGTGAAAGATTCCAGACGATGAAATACAACAGGCTAAACGGGATAATGTATTCACCATTAAAGAACTGACATTTACTACCAAAAGGAGACCCGTTACTTTTGAATATGAAAAGGAGCAGATATTAAGCTACATAAATTACCTTCTTCACATGACTTGAATCTCGTTTTAAATACTTTTTTTTTTAATAACCAACACATCGGTGTTTCAGAGGAAAAGCCATACCTGCTACAGTACCATCAAGTAAATGATGCGCCTTTAGCACGCTCTGAAGTAATGGTCCCCAAAGCAATCGATCACAGTAAAAAGTGTGGAAAGGGGCTTTCAAATCAGTGAAGCCAAAAGGGTCTTTTAAACGTGTTTTGCGTGTCATGAGATCAGGATGGGTAATTCATCTCACAAACGCACCACACACACGTCTTTCCCGTACAAATTCCACACCTTAAAATAGATTTCAGCGTGATCCTTTTAGCTCATCTATTATTAACGCTAATGAAGTTTGAGAGGTATGGGCTACAAAGCGAATGGAGAGTACTGGGCTGTATTTCGAATATCTGAAGTATTGGTAAAATAAAATAAAATAAAATAAAATAAAGTAAAATAAAATAAAATAAAACAAAATAATACTGTGAAACAATGTATACTTATTTCATCCGTGTTTAAAGTGCGAAAATAAAATCTTCCTTCTTCAAATATAAGAGACAATTTAAATTAAAAATTTAAACACAAATAACAGAGCTCTCACTCTCTGTTCCCTTTGAGTTCCTGTTAAAGTCTTATTCTGATTAGAACACAAACGTTATTTCACATAGTTAGGCAAAGCATATCAAATCTTCATAGCAGGACCGGCCAAACAGTTAAGGGAACATTAAGTTTGTTCTTTTTCTCCCCTCTCCCCCTTTTCTTTTTTTCTTTTGACACACCTGACATACCACGGAATCCACTCTGAAGTAGAGTAGGAACAAAATTATGCCCTCTCCGTCTCAAATGAGTTAAAGAGATAAAGTAAGGATCTGCTTTCAGTGTCACATCCCACATCACGTAAAGATTACCTGAAGGGGCGAGCTACAGACCCCGTTCAGAGAAACGTGCCCGTGTTTATAAACCGCAGAGCCAGCGGGCGCTTCATTTGCAGACAGAGGGAGGAAAGCCCATGGTGGCTGATTAATAAAAAGGAGCTTTGGAGGACTCGTCAAACCCTTGTCAACCGAAGGAATGCAATCTCTTCAGAAGCATTTGGTCAGGCAGGCAGCTGGCTGAAGGCAGGGTGGTGCTGCTGGGGCAGGGGCATCCCACTACACACACACACACACACACACAAACACACACACACACGCACACGCATTTTCCTCCTCGTCCCTGGGGCCTGGGGGGTAGAAGGCAGCTGGGCTGAGCTTGTGGCCGGGGCGTACAGGGAGCGAGCCGGCACACCGGCATGGAGCCGGCCCGCCGATACGAGCGGCAGCCTGGAGGGAATAGGAGGAGAGATCCCGACGGGAACGTGTGGAGAAAATAGTCCGGGGTGCTTACACACTTAAAAAAAAAAAAAAACAAAAAGAAAAAAAAAGAAAAAAGTAATAATAGTAAAAAATAATAAGAGAAATAACATTCGTGGGGAAAGCACGCGTGGCAGAGCGCGGGGTGCGCGCGTGAGTGGAAAGAGCTCCGGGGAAAGCATATACACATATATATATATATATATATATATATACCCATATACACACCCATATATATACATGTATATTGGTGAGGGCATGCACACGGTGCGTGTGCCTGGGGTGCTTGAGTGAGGGCGACCGCGCGCGTAAGGAGGCGGGTGTGTGGGCGAGAGAGCGAGGTGTAGGGCAGTGGGGCTCGGGCGGGGTCATCGCGCAAAATACGCGGGCGCTGGAGGATCCCCGCGGGTGCGCAGAGGCCCGAGCGAACGCGGAGATCTCCGCAGCGCTCAAGGCGTCCGCGTGTGCCGGCGAGTGTGTGTGGCCGGTCCCCGAGCGCTACAACTCCCGGAGCTGCTTCTGCGGGGATTTTTTCTTTTTTTTTTTTCTTTTTTTTTTTTTCCCTTTTTTTTTCCTCCTCATTCAGAGCCCGGGGTGTCTCCCGGTCCTCATTGGCCGGCTCAGCTCTGCGGGGCGGAGCTGAGCCGCCTGCAAAAGGAGGAAAAGAAAAAAAAAAAGAGGAAAAAAAAAAAAAAGGGAGACCGAGAGAGGAGAGGGAGGGAAAAAAAAAAGGAGAAAACTGTAAGTGCGTAAAAAAGTTCTCGCCGTGGTGACGGATGCTCAAAAGTTCAGGAGTTTTTCCGATGCTTCCCAAAGCAGCCTGCGACTGAAAAAGAGACTGAAAAAAAGCGAGAGGGAGAGAGAGAGGGAAACTTTGCACTGGGAGATCGGGAAGGTGGATTTTTTTCTTCTGCTGCTCGCTTAAAAAAGCCAACAAAACACATCCCTCTACTTTTGTCCCTCCTTTGCAGACAACTTGTTGCAGATCCCCGTGGAACAAGGAACTGGGAGCGTGGGAGCCTCTTTGCAAAGGTTTTATTTTCTTAATACTCTTTCTGCATTTGGAAGTTGCTTTCTCCGCTGCGATTACTTTTTTTTTTCCTCCGCCGTTTTCTTTTTTGAAACATTTCCCCCCTTTTTTGTCCCCCTCCTTTTTCCCCCTCTTTTTTGATTTTTTTTCCCCCCTCCGCGTGGAGCGCGGTAGCTCGCCGGTGGGCTTTCCTGGGCGAAGAAGAGGAGGCTTTCGGCGCTGCCGTCGTTATTCTTCCTCCCTTTTTCCGCGCTCCGCCGGGGGGGTGGGGGGGTGGGGGTTGCCCGGCCGCCCGGTCCAGCTCGGTCCGCGGAGCGGCGGAGGGGTGGAGGGGGAAGGGACGCGCTGTTTGGTCCGGCGGGGAGGGTGGGGGAAAGCTGACGGGAGGACATGCAGGCTCGCTACTCCGTGTCCAGTCCCAACTCCCTAGGAGTGGTGCCGTACCTCGGCGGAGAGCAGAGCTACTACCGCGCCGCTGCGGCGGCGGCCGGCGGGGGCTACACGGCCATGCCGGCCCCGATGAGCATGTACTCCCACCCGGCCCACGAGCAGTACCCGGCCGGCATGGCCCGAGCCTACGGGCCCTACACGCCACCTCCGCAGCCCAAGGATATGGTGAAGCCGCCCTACAGCTACATCGCCCTCATCACCATGGCCATCCAGAACGCTCCCGATAAGAAGATCACCTTGAACGGGATCTACCAGTTCATCATGGAGCGGTTCCCTTTCTACCGGGACAACAAGCAGGGCTGGCAGAACAGCATCCGCCACAACCTCTCCCTCAACGAGTGCTTCGTCAAGGTGCCCCGCGACGACAAGAAGCCCGGCAAGGGCAGCTACTGGACCCTCGACCCCGACTCCTACAACATGTTCGAGAACGGCAGCTTCCTCCGCCGCCGCCGCCGCTTCAAGAAGAAGGACGCCGTGAAGGACAAGGAAGAGAAGGACCGCCTGCACCTCAAGGACCATGCTCCGCCGCGCCCGCCGCCGCCCGCCGCCGCCGCCGAGCCCGAGGGCGGCCCCGCCGGGGGCAGCGCCGCGCCGCCGCCGCCCGTCCGCATCCAGGACATCAAGACGGAGAACGGCACGGCCTCGCCGCCGCAGGCCGTGTCCCCCCCCGGCGCCGCGCCGCCGCTCGGCGCCGTGCCCAAGATCGAGAGCCCCGACAGCAGCAGCAGCCTCTCCAGCGGCGGCAGCCCCCGCAGCACCCTCCCCTCCAGCCGCTCCCTCAGCCTGGAGGCCCCCGAGCCCCCGCCGCCCCCGCCGCCGCCCCCGCCGCCGCCCCACCACCACGGCCCGGGTTTCAGCGTGGACAACATCATGACCTCGCTGCGGGGCTCGCCGCAGGCCGCCGCCGAGCTGGGCGCTGGCCTCCTGGCCCCCGCCGCCGCGGCCCCGCGCACCGGCATCCCGCCCGCCCTGTCCCTCGGCGGATACTCGCCGGGACACAGCTCCGTCTACGGCTCGCCCTGCGGCCAGGCGGCCGCCGGAGCCGCCGCCGGCACCTACCACTGCAACATGCAGGCCATGAGCCTCTACGCGGCGGCGGGAGGCGCCGACCGGCCCGGACACCTGCCCGCCGCGGCCGCCAGCCCCGCCGAGGACCCGCTGCCCGAGTACGCGATGCCCTCGGGCGGCGGCGGCGGCGGCGGCGGGGCGGGGAGCGGCGGCGGCGGGGCGCTGGGGCACGGCGGGCTGGGCGGCGCGGCGGGCGGCCACCAGGAGGGGCACCACCCGCACCCGCACCAGGGCCGCCTGGCCTCCTGGTACCTCAACCAGGCGGCGGCGGCGGCGGCGGCGGCGGCGGCGGCGGCGGGGGAGCTGGGCCCGCTGGCGGGCGCGGCGGGATACGCGGGGCCGCAGCAGGGCTTCGCCGCCGGCCCGAGAGAGGTTTTCGAGGCGCCGCGGCTGGGGCTCAGCGCCTCGCCGGGCGGCGGAGGCGGCGGCGGCGGCGGAGGCAG
The DNA here is from genome assembly GCF_963662255.1 of Cinclus cinclus. Taxonomy (NCBI): domain Eukaryota; kingdom Metazoa; phylum Chordata; class Aves; order Passeriformes; family Cinclidae; genus Cinclus; species Cinclus cinclus. The sequence goes on from NC_085046.1 coordinate 69,390,513, forward strand.
CGGGGCAGGGGGCGGCGGCGGCGGCGGCGGGGCGGGGGGCGGCGGGAGCTGTCAGATGGCCTTCCCCGGCAGTCAGCCGCTCTACCGCACCTCCGGGGCCTTCGTCTACGACTGCGGCAAGTTCTGAGCTCGCCCCGTCGCGGGGACACCGCGGGAACTCCGCTCCTGTCCGCTCCGCTCCTCTCCGCTCCGCACCGCGCCACCGGCCCCCGCAGCGACCGCGGAGGGAAGCAAGCGCGTGGCGAAAAGCTTTTGTACAGAGACAGCCCCAAAGCATGTCTTGGTTTGTTAAAGGACAGTGTTACTCCAATAACACGTAAGTTTTTTTTTATTTTCCTAATTGCTTTGAGAAATACTTTTTTTTTTTCCCGCCCCCCACCCGGCGCTCTTCCCCGTCCCTTAAGATATTTGTCATGCCCCGTGATTAAAAGGGAGCGAAAAGTCCAGCGTAGAGTACCAGCTTCTTTCCCCCTCCCCTTCCTCTTCCAGAAGGACTTGTTTGAAAATGTAAATTGCGACATAGTAATTTATTTTTAATTTGTAGTTGGATGTTGCGGACCAAACGCCAGAAAGTGTTTCCCCCTTTCCTGAAAAGTGACGTTAAAATTGACTGAAACGCTGATTTTTTTTCACTATATATAAAAAAGGAAACTGTATTAATCTTATTCTATCAATATTTTTCCTTTTTTTTTGTTGAAAATATTCTGAAGGTATTGCATTGTTTGTTTATTAATAAATTACCATTCAGTTGGAATGATCCTTTACACGTCTGTATATTTTAATGCTTTCATTTAGAGAGAGAGAGAAAGAAAGAGAGGGAAAAGGGATTTCATAACTAACTTTGTCGCTGGAACAGCTTGTTCCCCTCCGCACAAATTCCAAAGACCATTTAGGAACTGCCAGGTCGAAAAATCCCTTTTCAGTCTCTTCTGCAATACGTTCCACTTAGTCAGCTCGCCTTATCCGCTAGGAAAAAAATATTTTCCCATGGCAGCTCTGAGTTGGCAAATAAACAAACACGTTTTCTTAGCAATTAATGGCAAGACCTGGAAACATCTGACCATACACAGGAGTATGGCGACATTACGTTGTTTTTAAATAATATGCCTATGTAAGGATCTATTAAGTGATAACTCCAAGGTAGAAGTGCATGCGCTAGATTCCAGACCATGTGTAACTGTATATGTCGAGCTATCGATCTCTCTGTGTGTGCTTCACACGTATTTATATCTAGGATTTACATATGTACCTATATTTAAAGAAGAAAAACGTATTTATTTATAGTTTAATATACGCACTGCATATTTTTTTTTAAACTCCAGTGTATAGCAGATGCCAAATAATCTGTAGTACGTGTATTCTCAAATATAATGCCAGCATATAAATCACCGCTTCTTAGAAATGAGAGCAAAGCGTGCAATCACATCAGTGAAGCCACTTCTGTAACACTTAATGTACTATTTTATTTCGGGGGGGGGGGGGGGTGTGGAGGGGGAAAGAGTAGTTGGGTTAAAGGGTACTTGAACGGTCTACCCTTACCCCTTTACTGCTCTGCATTACTCCCGTCCTTCAGGGACTTTATTAGTCTGTGTCTCAATTGCTCGGATTGAAATTATTTTAAAAATATTTTGTGTGGGTGAACTATTCTTATACAGTGGGTGCTGTTTTGGTTTGATTTTTCGCTGGGTTTTTTTTTTTGTTTGTTTGTTTGTTTGTTTTGTGGGGTTTTTTTTCTCCTCTTCTTACCTCCCTCAGTTTTTCTCAAATCGGAACAAAATATATATATCACCAGGGTAGCAAATGAGTGTTGTACAGACTGGCATCTTGTCATATCAAGAATCCTACCTTCTGGACCATTTACCATTAAGAACCTACGGTCAATGGGGATCATCTTCCCCTTTTGTAAGTAACCACCAAAATGCAATAAATCCATTCACTTTAAAGAATCAGCCTTGTCAGTCAGACTTGGAAATAAGTTTATTTGATTACAGATATTTTAAGGCCTAAAATTTGCTTTCAAGATAATACAGTTTCCTATCAGAATCTCTTATCTAAAGGCAACACTTAGCAGTAATTGCTGTTGCATTGTTAAGGATTACGCTGTAAATAAATACAAAGGTATTTACAGTTCAACCTTATTACCTCGCGTTTGAGCTGTGCTTCCCTTCCAAAACAATAGTCCAATGTTTAGAAAACACCTTAGCAGATGGAATGAATTGGAGGGAGCGTGTCATCTTTGAACGCGTTGCCTTAGAAGGCTTTTATTTAAGTATGGCATAGACTTTGCCTTTTGATGCTAGTACCTCTACAAAGATTACCGGCCTTATTTACATCTGTTTGTTTGCTAAGTTGTGTAAGAGAACCTCAAACGCTCCACTGCTCGCTTGTGGTAAAGCTGATGAGGAGGACGAGCGAAGTTGAGCACCTTCGCTCCGGGGACATATTTTAATTGCTGCTCTCCTTTTTTCAACAGCAAAGGGAAATAAAATGTTACCAATGCTCGGTCGGGCTCACTTTCTGCTCCCCATCGTCCCTCTCCCAGTACCAAGAGGGGGGCAGATAAACTGGAGGCTCCCGCCCACCGCCGCCGCCGCCGCCTTGGGAGCGGGACTGGCGGGCCAGAGGCACGGCGGGGCTCTCACTGCCTTACGCCCCCGCTCCCCTTCGCTGGAGAGGGGACCCTCGGCGGGGCAGCTCCCTCTGCCCTGGCAGATGGGTTTGCCAGAGGGTTGGCTGCATAATAAGACCATTCCTGCCCCCCGTCATGTACTTAAAATAAGTTTTAAACAAGGCAGAGGGTAGAGGCGATCGAGTCTGCTATTCGCCTGTTATTTTTGTTGCGATCAGGCGCCGGCTTTCCTGTAGTTTGGGTTTTCTCAGCGGTCTGCAGCGGTAGGGTGTTTGTGGCGAAAATAAGTAGGGGGGAAAGCGGTTGTCAGCCCGGCTTGTTTAATAACCCTTTGCATTGTCAGTGGTGCTGCTCGGCTGGGGAAGCTGGGGGGGCCGTGCGTGGCTTGAACGAGCGCCGTGTGTAATTACTGCTAATGCTCGGGGCGGTCCGCGGCCCTGTGCCGCAGGGCGGCCGCGCAACTTGCGCTACCCGTGGCCCTGGCTGCGAAAGGGGCGGGTGGAGTGCGCTCGGCGAGCCGGGAGGGAGGCTCGCAGTCAGGGAGGGGGCAAAGGGAAACTTCCCGCTCGGTCGCAGGTAGGTCGTGTCGGGATCTTCTGCCCCCGGAGGAGATCCCTTTCCTGAAGTGACGTGCGTGGTGGCGGCGGAGGTCACCTCCTGCTCCTCAGTGCGACGGGCCGGCTCACCGCACACGCGTACTTCTTCTTGAGTTTTAAAAACACTGTTTTATATATATTATTATCATAATCTTAATAATAATTTTTTTTCTTCCCTTCAGCACAGAAATTGATCACAACGAAAATAAGATTAGCGGTGCTGGCGGTCCCCGCGGTAGGCAGTGCAAAGTGCGGGCTTGGCCGAGGGAGGCGACCGCCGGGCGCGCAGTCGGGAACCGCGGGTCCCTGCGCGACATTGCAAGGACGGGGATCGGCACCTCCGGGCTCTGCCGTGCCGGAGCCGTCGGCGTGAGGCATTGAGGCTGCTGCTGGGGTCGGGAAAGGCCGAGCAGGCTCACTAGAAACCTTCCCGGGCTGGGGCAGCGCAACTGGGGGGCACGGAGTGGAGCGTCTGCCCGCGGGCCATTGTGAACTGCGGGCAGCGGGGCCAGCGTGGGGCAGGAACCCTTGTACCTCTTCCTGTCCTCCTCTTGCGTGCAGGAGGCAAACCCGAGCGTCCCTTCTGACCTGTGATTGTCTCCCAGCAGAACTGGGCCTTCCCTGAACGACAAAAGAGGTGCGGTCCGAATTTACGCAGCGGTGGGCGCGGGACATGGGCCCGGGCAGCAGCTGAGAGGTGTCCCCGTAAGGCCTCGACATCTGTGGTGGCAGCCCCTACAGCAAACGGGGACATTTGGCCCCAGCCATGACTGCGGAGAGGTCGTTTAGGCGCCAGGTTAGCACGGCGCTTTGTGGGTTTCTTTTTAGCTCAAACTGATTTATTATCCCCAAACTGTCGTTTTGCTTTTCGTCTGTGAGAAAACCAAACAAAACAAGTCTTTAAATTTTTTTTAATATAAATTTGAGGAACCATTCCATTTGCGTGGTGGTTCTAGTGGTTTCTCACTTGTACTTGCTCATCTCTCACTTAAGCTGTGGAAAATGTAGAGAGGAGGAATATTCTCTCCTTTCTAAGTTTCCTCCTTAGAATTTCTTCTTAAAGTAATTACAGTTCCTATTATGTTCTGCAAAGGTCATAATCAAAAATAGCAGAGAAGTGCATGCAAATAGCCGAGAGGACATGGATTAAAACCCCTACTCTACCTCCACAGGGCAGGTCAGTTGGAGAACGTGGTGGGGCTGTTGATGGAGACATTTAAGAGAGTGGTTCCAAATCGGCGTTTTATAGTATCTGGGGCTCCTTCTGGTAGCCAAGAAATTTGGGAAAGGTGTTTCGAAGTTAGAGGCTAGTTTCATAGTCGGGTTCAACTTCGTAAGACTATTGGTAACTCTGGGGCTGCAGCGTTTTGACCGGCTGCCTGTAGGCTGCTCTGACCTCCCCAAAAATGCGCCTCTGGAGCAGGACAGAGAGGACTAGCTTAGAGTTTCACCCTGTCCTCTGGAGTCTTGGCTTGGACGTTTCGGGCAAGTCGCGCACGGCGCCCGCAGAAGGCGGTGCGGGTTTTGAGAGTTTTGCGGATTTTGCGGGTTTTGCGGGAGGCAGAGCGGCGGTGCCGCTGCGCGGAAAGGAGCGGTGGTGCACGGTCGGGGGCTGCGCGCCTGCCCGCGCCCACGTAAAGGTGAGCGTGAGGTAGGAGTGCGCATTCCTTATTACGTCGTTCGGTTGCGTAGGCAAAAGCGTGTAGCGCCGAGGCGCGCACATGGCTTCCCCCGCACAGCACAGGACAGCTGCGGTGAGGCCCCTGCAAGCTCTCCCCCGTCCACTTTCTGAAATAAACCATTTCAACAGCGACGGCTAATTGAACATTAGTTTTCAATTAATTTCACTCGTGAAGTAATTTAAACTCCTCCGCGTAATCAGTCCGTTTTCTCCTGTCTCCCTGTGCTGGGATCGGGTGTGTTGGCTAAATTCAACCGCACTTCTTTGAGATGCGCTGATCTTCTGAATCGGATTTTTCGTTTTTGTTTTTTTTTGTTTTGTTTTGTTTTGTTTTGCTTTGGGGGGAGAGGAGGGGGAAGGGGGAGGGAGTTGGGTTGGGTTTTAGAGTTTGTTTTTTTTTTGGTGGATTTTGGTGGGGTTTTTTTTGGCCAGGAGGCAGGTGAGGAGCAAAGTGGTGGGCGCTGTTAGGGCGTCCGAGGCTGAGTTGTAGCTGCGCGAGGGCGCAGTTAACGCGCAGCCGGGGTAGCGCGCAGGGCCAGCTCAGGTTTACGCGGTAGGCTGCGCAAGAGGCTGGCGTGCCCGAAGTGTGGTGTAAGAGAGCTGCTCGGAGCTCCCCGGGGACGCACGCTGGTTTCGATCCGGTATCTCGGTCACAAGCTCACGGACTGGGAGCTCATGGACCAGTCATCGTCCCGGCACAGGTTTCCCCCCCACCTTTTTTCCCCCCTTTTCCCTTCTGCCTGGCCTCCCCGGCGTCTTGTCTGTTGTGAATCCGCCCCAAAGGTGGTGCGGTGCCACGGTGAACGTAGCCCTCCTGGTTTAATTACGCTGGGGCTCATAAAGCCATTCGCTTCTTTCCAAAGTAATAAACAAACGTCGCGTTAGGTCAAGATTGATGGTGTCCATGCAATAAAAACGGGCCAGGTCAGGAAGGAATAAAATTCAATCAGAGCTCGCGGAATCATTTTTCAGGGGACAGAAAGACAGAAAAGGAGACGGAGGTCAAGGGAGACGATGTCGCCATTCACAACACACCAGCCGGGAGGGAGGAGGGCGAGGGTTAACGAGCGATTGTTTTTTATCAAGCGGAGCCTAATTGAACGAAACAATAGCCGCATGGAGCGGGGGGAGAGGGCCGGCTCCTTACCCGGTAGTTGCGGGGCTGGGCGGCAGCCCCGTACTCTGGTGGAGGCACCGGGAACCCCTTGCAGCATTGCTGCACCCCCCGTTTCCCCTTAAAATTGTACACACGCGCCTGGGGCAGCGGGCAGGCCTTGTCCTAGGCCGGGGATGGCGGTGCAGGTAGCGGTAGCAAAGGATCGGTTGCCCGGGGGACGACCCTGGGAGCCCCCCTCATTTCCTAACGAGGCTGCTTGGACGGCCAGAAGAGTAAGCCCCAGATCTCCCGAGGGTAACTCCGGCTGGGCCGGCCGGACAGGGAGAACTCGGTGCCACTTGGAACTAGTGTACTAGTTCCACTACCTCGAGTGTACTGCGGTGTAACGCTGCTGGAGCTCAGCAATTTGACAAGCTGCTGTGAGGTGCTGCTCGCCGGACCCCCGACGGCCGGGGGGTGTCGGGCTCGGAGGAACAGACCCGTCGGAGGGTCACGGTGTTCAGGGAAGAGACAGCAGCACAACACCGCGGGATAGGCCCTTTCAAGAAGGGGCAGTTTTTTTCGTCCCACCAGTATTTTTTGCTGTGCGGGCCTGGGAAGCAGCCGGCAAAGGCTCCCTCCCTCCGATCAGCAGGCAGGGTCTTTGGGGGATGGGGAGGATTTCTCCCTTGTCCCCCCCCGCCTCCCCCAAGCCAACGCATCTGCTGCACACACCTCTGCGACCTTCTAGGCCCATAACTTGCGCTTTGCTTAGTATGCGTGTGCCACAAAATAATAGCTGTTAGAAAGCACTGGGATGGAGAGCGAGGGGAAGGCAGCCCGACCCACCGATGGGAGCTCACAAGTTCCCCAGCTGAGTGTTCGGCAATTTTTTTTTTTTTTTTTTTTTGCCCCCTAAACAAACACAGCTTGAAACGACTTGGGTGGGCAGGAGGGAACAATTTGTGAGCCAGAGAGCAAGTGAGCTGGGCAGGCAGCCGGCCCACAACTTACCTGCTGGAGACTTTCACCTGACCTTTAGGTGTCAGGGGGCTAGGCTGTGCCGTGTATCACCCCACGTTCAGGTCAGCTGATTTCGATTGCGTTCAGCGGAATTAAAACAACACCAGTGAAAACACCAAACTGGAATCCTCCCTCCTTTCCAGCCCCCATCACCTCTGGGGAGAATCCAGGAAAACCAACACATTTAGAACCATTAACTCTTAAAATAGCTGAATTTCCTCCAGTAGAAAAAACGCAAATTATTATACTCATGAGTTCAGGATATTTATATATTATATGAATCGATGAACAAACAGGTCGTATCACTACAACCATCATTCCTCGGAAGGCAAGTGCTTGGATCAGAAAAAAAATTCCTTAAACGTTTTTCCCAAAACAGGAATTTATTCCTGGAATTTATTTACTTGCCAGGACATTTAAGCAGCCGAGTTTATTTTTTTCCTTTCTTCTTTTCTTAAATAAATATTTAAAATAAGGAAAAAAAAGGAATATTTTTTCCATTGAACGATAACGCAAAAGCACAGACAATATCGTCCGCAGCAGAATTGTTTAAACAATGTCGGTGCTTTCAAAATTCCGCAGTATAAATACATTCCCAGCGCCGTTTTCATGCGAGTTTCGAGTGGAACTCTATTTTCTGTTTGCGTTCTCTATGTGAATTTCCCCGGTCCGATTGTAAGTAGCTAGAGCCGTAAGCTGGCGGAGGACACGTCGCCCTGCCAGCCCCGCGGCCCCGGCCCGGGCATGCCGGACTGCCCGCGGCGTGGGACGGGGCCAGGGCCGGGTGCTCGCACACACGTCGCCCCTGCCAGCGAGGAGCTGCTCGCCGTTTTCCCCAAGCGAGAATTTATTAAAAGTGCCGGCGGCCAGCGCTTCCAGCCTCGCCTCTCGAGGATGGGATGGATTAAAAACCGAATAACGAATTGCAGAAAAATTACGACTTTCTACCGACGCCATTTCCCACCCCCCCAAGGGCTCCGCCGGGGGGGGTGGGACGGTGATGGAGCGCGGAATGCACCGGTGCGAGCTCATTAGCAAAGCAAAGGTTGCAATTAGCGTCTGCTGCTGAGAAGCGACCTCTCCCTCGCCCGCGTCTCCTTAGCCCCCATCACCAAATAATTGCAAAGTATCTGTTGATGTTTTTCTTCCACCCGTCAAAACGTTGGAGCCCTGCCTGCTCCAGGGCTCCGTCCTGGTTTTGTTGTGTCTGGAGACAATGCTCCGCCAGCGAACCATCAGAGGTGAAGGGGGGTCACAAGGGGAGGCAGGAGCGCGGCCCTGCGAGCCGGCGGGGGCCTCCCCTCGCCGCCCACCCCTGCAAACCTGCCACCCACAGCCGGGAGGGGCGGCGACCCCCGCCCGGTGCCCCTCTCCCTGCGCTGCTCCGGGCCAGCCCCGAGCACGCCTTCCCGGCCGGGCGAGTAGCGGGAAGAGGATGTGACCCTCATGTCCGCCCTGGGGGGACGTGGCTGCTTTATGTGCAAGGCGTCGGGGGGAGGTGGTGGCGGCGGCAGACTCTTCCCTTCTCTCAATTTACACCTAAATTTTATTTTTCTAAATACCCTTGCAGCGCACGATGAGTCTCCGAGAGCGACCGGAGCCGGCCGCAGAGCCTCTTCCCACCGCTACCCTAAGCCGGCGTGTTCGTGCCCGAGGAGCGGGGCAGCGTTGCCTTCAGCCCCCGTTTGCTTTTACCCTTCGGGCTTGCGCTCCAAGCTTCGAGGTGTATTTTTAGATGGCGCTGGCGGTTTTGCTCGGCGACCCCGAGGAAAACCCCGTCGCTTTGTCTCGCCGGTCTTCCGTACCGGGGCCGGGGAGGAGGGCGGCGGGCGGGCCGGCTGTGTCGCCGGCGGGCTCTGGGACTGAGCAGTGCCGACCCCCGGCCCGCTGGCAGAAGTGGCAAGGGCTTGCGCTCCCGAGGGGCCACCCCACCTCAGGCCGCGGCCACGCTCCTTGCTGTCCGCAAGCCCATGAGTGGCCATTGGCCCCTGAAAGGCCTCAAGAGAAGGAAGGAATAAAAAAGGATTTTAGAAGGGGCTCTCGTGGTACTTTTACCATTGTCAAGACAGGTTCTGGGGGAGGCGAGGGGCTGAGTTATGGCTAACAGACGTGGGGCGGCGGCGCTGACAGGCGGCGGGCGCGGGGGAGCGAGCCCGGCCGTCGCTGCTCGTAATTCCTGGCGCTGCCGGGCAAGGAGCCGCAGGCAGGGCCAGGCCTACCTTCCCCAGCGGGCCCCGGCCTCTGCAGCCCGCTGGGCTGGAACTGGACCCTCTCTCTTGTCCCTGCCCGCCCGAGTCCCCTCTTCCTGACGGAGCTCACTCCCGGGCAGTCCCCACCACCCAGCGCTGCCATTGCTATCCCGCTTCTCCCCGCAGCAGTGGCGCAGGGTGAACTCTCCGCTTCCCACGACGCAGTGGAACAGGCTGCCCGGGCGGGGATTCCCAGCAGGGTCCCAAGCCCGTATTCCCGGCCCCGGCCAGTGCAGAGTGTCAATAGTCTGGCCCTGGACACCGACCGTCCTTTCTCCGCCGGTGCCACAGAGGTTCCGGGAAATGTTAAACCCACCTTGTCGTTTGCTTTGTTGGGCGCCGCTGCTGCGGATGGTTGGAAGCTTGCGAAGGACGCGAGGAACTGGGGGCCTCTTGGGTTATTTACTGCTCGAGCTGCTCTTTTCCATTAACGAAGCTGCAGTGTCTCCATACGAGACCGGAGTCGGGCAAGAGGGGGGGATTGCATCTTTCGAACCCGGGCACAAAAAACGCTTGACGTGCACACGAAACTGATGTAGACAACACAAGTCTGTAACTGGTGTATCAGCTACATGTACCATACCATCTCTCTAAGTCGAAGCTTGTTAGTGGTTTGTTTCATTTTGCTTAGAAGTTATTATTATTTCGTTTCAAAGACGTAATCACGTGGTCAAAGAGCAGTACTTTAGGATCAATTAGGAATCAGGCAGGAAGGTAGTGTTGGGGGAGCCGAAAAGCAGTTCTGACCTTTGCCAAATGGTAAAAAGCAGCGGGGCAGCGTGCATTTTGTCCTGTCATGACCAGTATATTATTTTTTTCGTCCCTACAAAGGCAGCAGAAAGACACCCAGCACCAGGCCGCTGCGAGGGACCGCTCGGTTTAGAACAAGTTTTCGCTTTCCCAGTCTTTTCCCAATTTTTTCCCCAGTATAGACAGAGAAACCAGAGAATGAAAAAGGCTTCTCTAGAGTGTGCTACAGTGAGAGATGCCAAAGAAAAAGTCCTGAAGTCGAAGCTCCCAGTCCTCGGCAGAGGTGTGTAAACTAATATTCAGATGCACCGGCAAGCCGTCCAGCGAATCACTGTAAGGGAAAAAATAGTTCGCAGCGATACAAAAACGGCTTGTCATAAAAGCGCTGGGATACTTTTAATAATCACGATTCCGCTCGCCACCAAAGACCCGCCACCCGCAGCCTGTGGCCGCCTGGCCGAGGCGCTGCGGAGGGGACAGCCCTCGGTGGGGAGTTCGCCCCCTCCCCTGCGCCACCCGCCGCGGCCCCGGGGCGAGCGACGGCGAGCGACAGCTCGGCCGTGGCGGGGTGTGCGGGGGCAGCCGCAGAGCACAGCCGCAGCCCTGAGGCCGCAAACGCAGGCGTGGGTGCCCACGGCACGGCGGCGAGCGCGTCCTGCAGGGGCTGTGTAGCAGATCCACGCGGAGTGAATGCTGCGGGAGAGCTCAGCTAATGCAAGGACATGCACCCACGGGAAGGGGGCTTAGTGTTATTTTACTCAAAAAAAAACCCAAAAAAACCCCAAAATCCAGAAAAAGTGCAGCCGTGGAGTCGTACGCGTTCGAGGGGAAAAACACCCAAGGAGGCTCTTTATAAATATACCCACGGTAGGTGAGTGGCAATGTGTCCATGATGCCGTGGAACGCTCCAGGGCTCCGGACTGAGGGTCCGGGACCTGCTCGGCACTGGTCTGTGCTGGAACAGCCCCGAAGGCGCCGCGGAAACTGCGTGCGGGCTGGAGAGCCTCACACGCGTGGGGAGATGCTTGGGGGGAGTGCAACAGAGACGTCCTTCTGTCTCCGCAGCTCTCTCTCCTCTCCGCCCTACGAGGGCTCGTACTCTGCGCACCTGTAGGAAGGGTCTCAAGCAGTGGCCGGGCTCCCACGTTTCCATTTCCCCATTCGTGCTTTCGAAGGAACAGACCCAAAAGGAAGCGGCTGCTCCGGCTGCCCGGGCGCGCTCCACTCCGTGCCGCGCGTTTCCCACGGCACCTCCGGCAAATGTTGCTCTTGGAGACCGGCGCACGGAGCACCCTCCCCACTCCCCCTAGGCTGCTGTCGAGCTCCCTCCCGTCACCTGCATCACTTCCATCATGGGACTGCTCCCGGACAGAGCTTCCCCACCCCCCATCCCTCTTAACATGAGGGTCCCCCCCATACAAAGTTAAGAACCAGGAGATGCACTTCAAGAAAGTGTACCTCCTGTGTGTCTCCCTCCTGTGCACCTTGCTGTTTGCTCACTTCCAGGCATAAAGTTAAAATGATGGGAGTAATTGGTGGGTGGAAGATTCTAAACCAACGGGAAATGTATGGGCTTGACGACCTCTGGGTAACCCAGGTACCTTGGCACAAAAAGCAAAAAAATATTTACTCACATTGAAGTTTCTATTTTTTAAAAGCTTTTTTATTTATTTTGTTTTTATTTCTTAAGTCATCTTTTGAAATGGTTCACGCTCCTGTCTGAGGTTTAATTATAGTAAGCAGGAAGACGGTGGTAGGGGAATGGGCTGATTCTTGGGGGAGGGAGTCAAAAACCAAATCTCCCCGGACTGAGAGGGTGCTTTGGACAAAAAGGCTTTCTGTGACTCATGCACACTCTGAAATGAAGATCTGAAAAACATATACAAGCCCCAGCTTGACTGGTTTGAAAGTGATTCCAGCAATTAGGAATTAATTCAGCATGGTCAAAAGGCGATTTCACTGCAAGTTATATCAAGTTATCCAAACTTTTACAGAGTTCAGATGCTGGCAATGGGCTGCTGAGGTGGAGGTAAGGTTGCAGGAAAGAAAAACAAGGATTTTAAGAAAGGCAGAAAGGGGAAGCTGTGGAGCAAGGTCTGGAGGTATGGTGAGCCCATGTTTGCACCACAGGTCTGCTGATGTGGAGAGGGGAGGAGTGGGGAGCAGGGAATGCTTTGTTTCTCAAATGGGATTAAGTACTAAAAATGTGTTGGAGATCCTAAAGAATAGAAAGATGAGTCTCAATTAAAAATGAAATCAATGGGTTTGCTGGCTGATCAATTTTTCAGGTATAGTATGATCCTTCCCCAGTTAATGGCAGAAGAGAGATTTAGCCCAGGCAGAGCTGACCCTGGGATGATGTGTGGGGCAAGAGGCACTGGGAGGATGTAGAGGGTGGAGGCAGGAATAAAGTTGGTCTTTTAGACACAGGCAGGCCAACAATAAAACCATCAAAGGGAGGGGCAGCTGCCCACCCTGGTGGCTCATGGCAGTGCTGGCCACGGATTACATCTGTGGCATGGGTCCTGTGATGCCTGCCGGGCCCAGCCAGGGCTCAGGCATTGGGATTGTTCCTCATGAGCTCCACGTCAGCGTCCACCATCTCCCTCACTAGCTCCTGCAGGAAGGAGAGAGACAGATGAGGGTCCCAGTGCAGGGACAAAGGGGTAACATGTCAGGAATAACCCAGAGCGTGACAAGCCCCCGTGGCCCCCACACCAGAGCAAGGAGAGGATAGGGCTTTGTTGAGGCCGTTCCCACAGCAGCCCTGGCCCATGCCCTGGTGTGTCAGTGTGCTGCTGTGCACTGGGGTGCCTGTCACTGCCACAGTGTCTGCTTTCTTCAAAGCAAGGATCCATGCAGAGGCACCAAAAATGGGGTCTCTCAGGATGCCCAGGTCACCCCACACAGAGGTGTCCCCCCTCCTTTCCCCTCTCTGTGAATTCTTTTTAGAGGATGTGAACACCCAGCAGGTACAAAGCACACCAGAAAGGCCACTCACATCAAACGTGACTCTCGGCTTCCAGTTCAGCTTTTGCCTGGCTTTGGTGCAGTCTCCTTGCAGAAAATCCTGTGGAAAAGAAGAGAGAGACACTGCAAGGACTGTTATCTTCCTCACTCTGAGGCCTCCCCATTGCTTCTGCTTCCCTGTCAGCTGAGCACGGACTGCACCCCACCATCGGACTCTTCCAAGGACGAACTATTTCTCTTGAAGATGCAATTTTAGTGGAAGCTCATATGCCTATTAAATCACCAGGAGGCAGCATCCTTTCACCAGGCTATTTTGGATGGAAAGAGTTATTCTTTATTTGTGTGTACACAGAGGGTTTGAACTCCAGCCTTACAGCCATATAACAGTGAGCATTTTATAAGAAGTTACTGTACATCTTAGTCATGCTAGTGAATGAGCTGATTCAAATTCTTTCCCCCCCATTTGTTTAAATAATGTAAATCACAGAGCAAACATGACAACTAGCCCCTTTCAAATAAAAACATGATCACAGACAAATGATGCTGAAAGACTCATGGATATGAGTAACCATATGCAACACCTGTAACATCCAGCTTTTGAATACGTCCATATTCTTTTCCTAGAGTATTTTGGGTATCCACATGCAAATAAAAGTCTAAATAGCTCATAAATGAAAAAAAAAAATTGCCTTGAAACCATTACTGCAACCAAGACTTTGGTCATGTTTACCTTGCTGTTCAAGTATCCTTAAAAGTGCTACCACACCAAAACAATCCCACAACTAGTCATCAAAAATAATGCAACAAAATTAAACAGAGACAAAAGCTCCTTTAACTGCATTTATAATTTAATGCAAAACCTGACTGTATCTTTCTCTAAAATTGGAAGGCAGTGTTTAAGCTGTTGGCTTTTTCCAAATGTATGTGTTGATTGAATAAATTATATTATCACTTCTCACAAGCTGTGTGTGTCTTTGTAGCAATAAATACTAACATTATATCTGTCCAGGTTTAAAGAAACCCAAACAAACCCAGCTTGATTACTGAACCACGAAGCTAAGGCTGAATTGTCCTCTTGCATTAGGCTTTATATGGTGGTAACACTGCAGGCTTTCCAGAAAAAAATGCAAGGACTGCTTTGTCTCTCTCTTCCACCGTCTGACCAGCGGTGGAGCTAAGGAGCATTTTGTGAGTGTAATTTTTAAAAAATTGTAATGCTGCATGCCACATTTTTCAGATGCTCTCTGTTGATCATATGTGGTTCAGGTCATGTTAACTTCCAAAATCACCTCATCCTGTAGGAAATTCTTCTTCATAATTGTGCACAAGAAAGCTAGACAGCTTGCTTCCAGGAGCAGAGGAAATCCACCAAAGGAAATATGGCACTGAAGAAGGGGATGTGGAACAAACACGTCTGCCGAGACTTATTCCAGGCAGCACTTTTACTAGTTCAGTCTATAGGCTAAAAAACACTTCATCCTGCCTTCAGAAGAGAGTAAACAGATGGATCAGAACAAAATGATATGAAAATATAAAAACCGCCACGATTTCCTTAAATTAGACTTAATGATTTCCTACTGCAGCCCTATAATGGGCTTTTTGAAAGTGCAGCAGACATTTGAGGCCAAGTCATGCAAAACTGCATCAACTTGAGGGATCCCCTGGAGGGTCGTGTGAATATGGATTGCTAAATCTGGTTTGAAATGGGAAAGACTCCCACTAATTTTGATAAAATTTGGATCAGACCCTGATGTGCTCGTGGAGATATGTCTTTTATCTGGAGTTCAGTTTAATTTACATATATGTGTATATATATGTGTCCAGGAACAAGGAAATCCTTCATAAAATAATAATTTCAGTATAAAAACAATTGCCTTTTATTCAGTCCTAATTCAAGCCATTAGCTAGAAGTGAAGTGCTTTAATATCACCTAGTTTTAAGTCATAAGAGCTATATCATGAAACTTAGATTTTCATTTTTTATAAATGCTGTGTAAGTAAAACTTTTACATCTACAACCTTTATATCAAAAAAATACTTTGAAACTAAGCCTTATCTAAGATATTAGCTTCCCATTTAAAAAAAAAAACAACAAAACAAAACCAACTAGGAAGCACAAAATTAATTGCCATGGCCTGCTGTATGTAGTTGCATTCTGCTTTTGAACAGCTTGGGAGCAGTCTTTTAACTGTCTTGGACAAATGCTTTTTCTTAAAACAGATTATCTAAAAAAATACTTCACCTAATTCCAGCCCTTTATTAAAAAACATAAACACTCATCCGCTGAGTAGGCCAAAATAAGGTTGGGGGTAAGCTGCAAATCAGTAAAAGGGAAGTATTTTCAGTGCTGGATTATACACAGAGATCACACAAACAGCTAGTATGTTGAATTCATCTAGGGGTAAAAAAACCTCACATTTTATCTTTAAAAATTCACAACCTTTGACAATGATGCACTAAAAGTATTAGGGCATAATCTGCGAGGAAAAAAAAAAAGAAAAAAGGTAAAATAATGGATGATTTAATATATATGATAATACAAATTCCCCAGCTGACTTGGGTTAAAAGATTTTTTAAGTGGCTCTCCTGAAGAAATTTGTGTCCTTTTGAGAAACACAACTTTGTTAATTTACTTGAAAACAGCATTACAGACAAAATATCTCCTAGGCACTGTTAAAAAGGTTCATTTACAGAAGATACTAGGTACAGAGGCTAAGTGAAACTATAATATTAACACCATATTACACCTAAACTTAAGGTTTGATTGTATTCTTATTAGCCAAAGTTTCAACACTGAATGGAAATGATGACTGGAACAAAGCTATTCCTGATTAAAGGATTGTATTGCAGTCATGTTTCCTGTATTTTTCTACAAGTAGCTCATAATATTAAAACAATAAGGTAATTACAATAAAATAAGAATATAAAAAAAAGCTTCTCTTGGAACAGAATGACTGCTTGTTTATATTGTTCAAGTCTTCCACTGAAACCAGAGATGCATCTGCCAGGCTTCCAAAAGGAAAAAAATCCACAAACAATCCCACCATCCAAAAAACCCCCTCTAGTATATTCATCATTAAAGTGCATTAATCTTTCAATAACAGGGCATCATTTTCTGGAACTACAACCAGATCAGAAAGCGAAGAAAGAAGACATCAGATTCCACTGGAGAAAACATGGATTTTAATTTTTTTGGAGGGGGTGGGAGGGTAGGGGGTGGGGAGGTGGCTTGATGAAATGGGGGGTGGTTCTTGAAAAACAGTTACTGTTGAATATAAACTGCACCATATCCCTGCTCCTGATGGAAAAACACCCGATGAAATGACACCACTTCATGTTTTGTATTCTTGCAGGATTACTTTTTCTGTGCCATTGTGCTTTACATACTGACAGGAAAAGAAAGCTCTTTGACTCCCTGAAAACTCTCAGGGCTTAGATACTGAGCTAAGAGTCTATAACCCTGAAAACACTGATTAAGGCTTTCTGTTGTTTTTACAGCACTCAGATTGTCATGAACATAAAATCAAGCCTTTGCTTTTAGTTATCCATTTTGTAAGGAGCAAGTCCTTTTTTTTCCATGCAAGCAGTTAACATAAGTGACTAGTAATGGTAAGTTTTAATGGCACTCTAAGAGTCAGAAACAATATTCAGGTAAATATTTAAAGGGAAGGAAGATGGAAAAGATAGCAGTCAAATTCTCTGTTGCCACTTAATATGAGCATGTAAATTCTCCTAGGGCTTTATATGCAGCTCACTGCCATCTGACTGCCTCTCAGAGAACAAAATGAGCTTCTATGGTGTGAGTTTTTCTGTTTCACATTTTCTGCAACTGAGGCTGTGCAACTGTGTAGAAAATACCCCATTATTACTAAATTTGCTTTTGTGATTATTCAATTTTGTTGTCCAAATGCACACACACAAATGCATACAGATAAGTAGCAAGAAATTTCTTATGCAATGTGGTCAGGCATTTTAAAATTTGGCTTTTAAACCATGAGACAAAAATGTAAAATATTTTAATGTAAATATCACATTTCCCAAGCTCTTGTTCTGAGTGTCACTGCGACTCCTATTTTGTCTTGTGCAGTGATTGATCTGGTCTCATTGTGCATTGTATCACTGTCTCATTCAATTAACTTTAACTGAAAATTTAAAGCCTTGAGACAATGTAAGGAAAATGAGATAGTGTGGCCTGAAAGAAGGCCAAGGCTTCCTTTATTACTACAGTTTGGTTGATCCTCTTTCAAATGTACCTTCACTGAAGCCAGCACCCAGTGCCAGCTTTTGCTTTCTCTTACACTAGAATAAAACTGAGATCAAGTCCTCAGTAAAACACCTGTGATGGAATTGTGCCCAGTTCTGCTTGCTGAAGCAGAGACAAGGCTTTACCTCTAAAAATAAACAAACTTGATCTAAGCACACAAGAGTATAACTGCATCTGAAAAGCAGCCAGGGTTACGTTCACAATCAGCACCAGTGCTTGGAAGATGATTTGTTACTTCAGGGCTCCCATAAGCAAAGAGCACTGACCCAGCTTGGTGGAGGCTCTGGCTTGAGTATTTAGTCTTGCACTTTTGTGCTCAAGATGTTTTTTCAAAAAGAATTTCCAGAACAGAGGGGCTAAAGTTTCCTGCATACCCTACTACTGTTTTATTTTTTTTTCTGAAAACTATCACCTTTTAGCTTTAACATATCCCATGAAAAAGAAAAAAACAAAACCAAACATAGATACTCGATTAGATGTCAGTTTTGTGTTTTCATCATTATCATAGAATCCTAGAATGGTCTAGGTTGGAAGGCACCTTTAAGTTCATACAGTCCAACCTTTCTGGACAGAGCAGGGACATCTTCAACTAGGTCAGTTACTCAGAGACCCATCCAACATGGCCTTGAATGTTTCCAGGGATGGGGCATCTTCCACCTCTCTGGGCAATCTGCTTCAGATGCTTCAGTGTTTCACCACTCTCATAATAAAAAGTTTCTGCCTTATATTTTGTCTAAATCTATCCTCTTTAAGTTTAAAACTATTACCTTATTACCCTTTGTCCTATCACAACAGGCCCTACTAAAAATTGATATCACCCTAATGTATTACTAACTTTTATCTTATGAAATAATCTCCCCTTTGTGTACTTCTTGAAACATTTTACATAACGTTTTTTTTTTAAAGAGGGTTCAAGTAGTAAATCTCAGGAGTAACACCAGCCCTACAGTACATATGTGCATCTGCTGCAGCTTATTTCTTGGAGAATAGCCCTGTTGAAGGGTTGCAAACATGTCAGGAGACCACATGCATTGCTCACTAAGCAGTTCTTTCACCATCAACCTTATCCCCCATTCCCTAGTGTTCTGCCACACTTGCCACCAGGCCCAGTGATGTTGTGTCTTAACCCAGACGCAACGTTAGAAAACAGGTACTATGACTTCTTCTGAGCACTCTGTTAAGAAAAGTAGAAATACCTCACTAAACCAGGGCTGTAGAGCCTGTAAACATGAGCCTTACTGGTGCAAAATTCAATGCACAGTTCAGCTGAGCTTGGATCAAACCCCAGAAGGAGTTACAGTAATGAGCACTGTGCGTTCCTCTGCGTGTTCTTCTGGAGATCCACGGGACAGAGAACACCAGCTTGGCTTCTTTGCAAAGGGTAGTATTTGTTATAATAGCCATAGTAACAGAGATGAAAACCCTGTGTAATTATAAAACAAGAGACTCCTATCTCCATAGTAAATGTGAGAAGACTGAAGATAAAACATATTGAAGAGCAAAGCCCAAGTCTAACCAGGAACACAGTAAACGTCTCCAGGAATTTAAGATGAGCCAAAATGTGTTGTTGCTCAGTTTCCATTTTTTCTTTCCACTGTTCTTAGAAAAGGAAAGTTGTGGAGCAGTTGGGGTACCAAGGGAATAGAAGAATGCCAGTGAATTTGGTTCCTGATCTAAATTTGTTTTAATGCAGCATGAACAGACTGCTTTCCACTCTTGGGTCAGCAGTCTTTTGCAGAAAGGCAGTATTGTTCACAAAGAACCGCAGGAAAAGGCAAAAGGCAAAAGCAACCAATAGGCTGAAACTCACATATAACTAAATGCCATTGAAAATAAGAGGCATAATGCTTTTTTTCCCCCCCAGCATGTTTTCCTATGCAAATCCACTCCTGATTCAGAAAGTTTAATCTTTACTAAAACCATGTTGAGGAGGAAGGGAAGGGGAAAGAAGGACTTGAAGAAAGGACTGATTCTGCCCAGCGCTGAGCCCCTGACCATCCGATGGACCTCGGCAGGCTGCGAGTGCTGGGCATCTTTAGGGTAAGGTCGGTCCCCCCTCTCGGTTCCCCCCTGTATTCCAGCAATAAGGTATCGACACAAACCACACAGTCAATAAAACCTGAGCACGACCTTCGCTTTTCTGCCAGGAACCAGGGGCGTTAGAACAGCGGCTTTATCTTATCTGTTTGATAATCTTTAATTTCACCAGCTTCCAAAGGGTTAAGGCAAATGAAGTCGGAACAGCAATAAACATTAGGGCGATAATAACAGTAATGGAGCTCCTCTCCCTCCTCCTCTTCCCCTCCCTCCCCTGCGCCTTTTCCACTTCGCCGCTGCCTATCAGCCCCAGCCGAAGCCGAAGCCAGACCTCTCTTTCAATGACAGGGGGTGATAAGAGACTCGGAGAAAACAGCAAGCTGTCTGGTCTGCTCAGGAAGTCGGGGACGGGCGGTATTGTCCATCAGCGGGGCCACGCGGCGGCCGGAGGCCGGGAACAATGCTGGGCTCTGGGGAAATGGGCTCACTCAGCGCCGGTGCCGGCAGCCGCACCGCCCGCACTTACAGACCGAGCGGCCGGGCACGGGGAACCGGCCCCGGGCGCCTCCGGGCCCCGAATGCTGAGCTGGGGGCCCCGGCAGGAGAGACCTCGGCCCGGGGCGAGCACCGGCGGAGCCGCAGGCACAAGAGCCCCTCGCCGGGCTGAGCGTTACTCGGATCTGTCCACTTGCCGAGCGAAGCCTGAGAAAACATCTTGGCCGGTGCCGTCCCTCGAGCCAGATAAAATTCCTCCCGAATTACAGCCCGATATCCCCGAAGCCAGTGCTGAATTTCACTGGCTTTGGATCCGGAGCGGAGCTCGCTCGTCAGGAGCCGTCCGGCACAGCTCTGTCCGTCTGTGCCAGGGCATCCCGCTGCTTCTCGGGCTGCCATGCACGAGAGGCAGTCCCAGGAGTGTTCCCCCCGCCGCAGGGAAAGCCCTGCTGCCGCGAACAGCAAAATTCCTGCAGCTGGCTGCGCTCAGGCGGGTGCTTCCCTCCCTCGTAGTTTGCCCTGAGGCCCAGTTCTGCACGCCTGGGAAGACCTGGAATTTTTTTTTTTCCCTCAGTCTGGATGTAAGTGCAATTGTAACCTCAGCTCATGGCCCTGCAAAGGGCCAAAGAGGCTTCCGAATGGCAAGATTATTTCTAGTTCCCATGAATCCTTCTCCTAAATAAGCAGGGAACTTCTGGAGGAGTGGAAGAAAATCAAGCCCTCTCCATTTGCCATATGCATCCCATAACTATGAGAGTTCAGGTATTAGGGCTGGACACAACCCTAGAAACAGAGAAAGCTTTGGGTTGGAAAGGACAGTAAAGATCATATAGTTCCAACTCCCCTTCCATGGGCAGGGACACTTTCGGCTACACATGGTTACTCCAAGCCCCATCCAACCTGACCTTAAACACTTCCAGGGATGGGGCATCCACAACTTCTCTGGGCAACCTGTTCCAGGGCCTCACCACCCTCACAGTAAAGAATTTATTTCCAATACCTAATCTGAACCCTCTTACAGTTTAAAGCAACTCCCCCTTGTCCTCTCACTACATGCTTTTATATAAAGTCCCTCTCCAGCTCTCTTGTACGTCCCCCATAGGTACTGGAAGGCTGCTCTATTTCCATCTATTTTCTCTAGGCTGAGTAACTTCCAGTCTCTCAGCCTGTCTTCACAGGAGGTGTGCTCCAGCCCTCTGACCATCTTTCCAGCCCTCCTCTGGCCTTGCTCCAGCAGAAACTCTTCCTTTCTGATATGTTGTACCTCATCATCCAAACACACACATCACAGCTAAAATCTTTAGCTCTAAAATGTTTGCTAAAATGCAAACTAATAGTTATCAAAGAAAGATTTTCCTACTCTTATAACAAAATAGAAATGCTCTTTGCAAATGCTGGTTACAGGTGGTACCACTCCCACTGACTTCCACAGCCCTGTAGCCTGGCTGCTGATGTGTGAACTAACCATTCCATGTTTCAAACTAACCTGGCCATTAAGAGGTGCCTGAATAACTTGGATTTTACATGACATGGGTTAGGAGCATTTGTGATTTTTCCTTTTACAGCAGAGGTTTAGAGGAGGTTATATAAGAGCAGGTTTCTTCAGGCTCCCTGGACAAATGTGCCACCTGCACATCACTAAAAACCAAGACCCTGTGAGAAATGAGCCTCTTTCATATGGACGGAGATCAGCTGTAGTATAGGAAAAGAACAGGCTTCTTATCTTTTCACTGGTACCTTCAAGTCCTGCTTTTGCTCGCTATTCAATGTGTTTTCTTATTGCTTTACCTCTTCTTCACTCTGACAACTATTTTTGGGGGTGGTAGTAATAAAAAAAATGTCCTCAACATATGTGGTTTTATTGTTGCGTTATATATATTTAGGGGACGACATGATACCTTTAAAATTTTTACATGTAATTCTCACCATGGTTTTTTTAATCCACTCTGGTTAGTTTTTTCATCACTCCCTACTCTTCACATTTTCTGCAAAGATCAGGAAATCACTTTGTGAGGTTGTTTGATTTCAGCTGGGTTTATTGTGCAGGAATGAATGTCTTTTTCAGCTGTCTGACATGCCAAGATGAATAGGAAAACTGAGAACCCCAGCAATCCAAGATTCAATCCTACTTAATATCTTCTCCCACTAAAATTTACTTCATTTATAGCAACTTAAATTGGAAATGTAAACAAATTCAGTTATCAGCTCTGGTCAAATACCAAATGTTAAGTAACAAAACAGTAAACATTAGGACAGCTATCCAGCTATCTTGTATTTTACTTACAGATATTTATCTATCTACTTTTAGAGCATTAAGCAGCAATTTAATGAATGCAGATCTAGGAACTCAGGATATTACTTCTTCATAGAATTATTCCTTTTCTTTTACAGGATGCATCATTTGCAGTCAGTTTGCTACACCATTCACATTTCTGAGAAAAATCATGGCATTTGTTATGTTAACATCAAAATTATATTATTTTTTGGAATGGCATGCTGTTATATTTGCCCTAATAAAAACATTAATTTATTCAAAATGGAATTTTTCATCTAAAAAACTTGTAATTGAAAAATTCTAATTAAATCACCTATAACAGCAGTTGCTGTCTATGCCCCTTTTTCACCTCACTACCTGAAGTTTGGCAGGTGAGATGACACCCCCTTCCTTAACTCTAACAGTGTTACATGAACCTCTGTCCTTCTGAAGGTTGTGGGGAAGATGACAGAGAGGAGGTGGATATTTTTCTCTTCCTGTCTTCCTCCCTGCTATGGGCTAACTAGTACATAGGAGTTAACATGGAGGATGTTCAGTCATTTCTCATTGTTCAAAAAGAAATTGTAAGATACTCCCTCCCTGCAGTATGGGGGATGAAGAAGGGAGCTGCTGCTTCTCTGGACAAAGTCACAATCTGCCTTTTACTGCTGGCTGTGTTTTTAGAAGCAGCCTCCCTCTACACAGTCATAAACCCGACCTAATTTATGGGACGCATCACCTTATACCCCCACCCGTCACTGCATTCCAATTTCTCAATAAAACCCCCATCTCATTTGAAAATCCTTTTCAATACAAAATATCTACAGAGAGTCTAAGCTGTGAAAAGCTTAAAGGGGGCTCAAGAACAGAGATCTTTCTACCCAAGAGGGAAAAAAATTCCGAGTCCCCATATGGAGGAGACTCAGAACACTATACTGTGGGGCTCCTGTCTGCAAAAATGAAGCTAGACTTGCCTGAACACAGTTACATGACAAGCAAGAGTCCACAGAAGAGTTAAAATAAAACAAGGTAGAATAATGTCTGATGCTGAGTATGTCCCAAATGTATTCTTCTGTGCACTTCATAGAGAAGGAAGTCCAAGCAGTGGCCTTTCACATGACATCATAAAAGCCTAATTTATCACCAGCCACCAAACATCTAGAAAATCATAACATCCTTTCAGGAAAACCATGTGCAAGATAATCAGACTTGCTTTGATGAAAGATTTAGTGCCTGGGTCCAAGTAGGACACTACAAAGAAGAACCCTTTGCAGGTAGCAGCACACAACAATGCACATCACATTTAATGTTTCAGACTCACACTATATTCTCTAAAAAGCTTATGCATTTCCTGCCCATAAACAAACATTGTCTTGCTCTGCATGTGTGTTCAACCGAACCTGTTAAGATAAAACACCGGCCACTGGTCAAGTCCAGACAAGGTAGACAGCTGAGTATCTCTTTTACAGATGAAACACATGCTATTGCTACAAATAAAGGCACAGTGCTCCCCATTCCCTCATCTCATAGTCCCTTGCAAGTGTGTTATGGATGTGGGCTGAGTATTGCCATGGCTTGTCCTAGCTGTTGAAAGGATAAAGTCCTCCCAAGCACACTCAGCATCGTGGCTACACTGAAATGAGGGGTGCATCCCCCCTAACAAATTCCAAAACATTCTGCCAAAGACCTTGTCTCTCTCTCCAAGGCTCTCACTGATCTGCCTCATCAGTTTCTGGTGTCTGGTGCAACCTGACTGTCTTGATGGAAAAATACTGCTCAGCAAGCAGTATATTGCCGTAAAATCAATTGGTTTCACATTTGCAAATGAAATCAAGCAAGTCTGCTCTTTGTGTTGATTAAGCAGACAAAACAGAGCACAAAACAATTAATAAATGGCTACAAATACCAGCTATGGGGTGCTCAAGACTTCTTTTTGACTGTAATGTCAGTTTGTTGGTGTGCATTTAAAGATGCACAGGATTCCAATTGCCATGAAGTTCACTGATCCTGCTGCTTAATAATCTGATCCTTAGGCTCCTGCTGGTCAGTGGCCACAGGTTCTTCTGGTCTGACTGGAAAAATAACCGGATTTTCCACACCATTCTTGGTAGTTTGTTGCTGTATATTCTCTGATCTTCGTTAATAAAAATAGCTTCCTATTACATTTCCTGCACAGGAAAGCCTGGGGAAAAAAAATCATAGTTTTTCCAATGACATCTTTCACTTTCAGAACAGATATTAAACTCACCACACAATCTTCCAATAATAAATAAAATGAATTGAACTATCTTATTTTCTTTTTAAAGATCAGTATTTTGTTTTCTTCCATCCTTCCCTTACCTCGGTGTTTACTTTCTCTCACTTTTTTTCTTGTTTAAACATTTCCCATATTTTGGCGAAGCTATTGTCCTGTAAAATCCTATTTATCTCTTTTTGTTGTAAGACATATTTCTTTCCTAATTTGATGTGTCTCCAGTCTTTCTCATTCATTTAAACTTGTCCCATTTCTCTTTTGAGCATCAGTCTCCTACTCACAAACATCCTCTTAAACCTGGCCTTACTTTCCTATCTCCCCTTCAACTTTAAAACATGTTACCTTGCACTGAGATTTTGTTCTCTTCTCCTCATTTCTACTATAGTGTTCTTTTCACTTGAACATTTTTTCAATTTCTTTTCTTTTTGTATCATCACAGATTTGTTCATTTTTCTTTTCCAGTGGTACTCTGTCACACGCCAGCTTTCTCTTCCCTCAGGATTTTGTGTGGAACATTGCAGGAATTCTGGAAGACAATTCGTATTACCAGTAACACAGCAGAGATTTGCTGACAGGGCTGAAACTATGTTGAAATAAGTTTTAAAGAAGCAATAAGATATCCTAAAGCTCACAGTGCCAGTGTAAGTAGGGGTAAAAAGCAGATACATTGACTGCTATTGCTGTTCACAGTAGCTGCCTATAAAATTCCACAGATTTGGCAGTGCATTAGCCATATACACTTTAAAAGCATGGCTAATATGCTCTGCTTCTTTCCAAAGCATCACCAAATGCATATACCACTTCTTGAAATCTGTCCTCTCAATGACCTTCTTCTCTTAAATACTTTCAACTAAAGAAGAAAGGAATTTTGGATCTGTTACCAAAAACTTCTTCATTACTTCACCCTGCAGCAGTCAAACATGAGAAACTTCATTACAGAAGGAAAACAGTTAGGATTTTCTACTGGTCCTGCCCTACTTACCAAACCTTCTCTAGTTCCACAATTAAAAAGCAAGGAAACTGTTGAGGCATACACAGCAGCAGGCATGGGCTCAGAATACTTCAATGTTTTCACCTGTATAATGTTTAAAATGTGAGATGCCTCATCAATCTCTTGACTCCTTTACAAGGAAAGTGTCTCTTGAGACCACTCACAAAGGAATCATTTATTGCCAAGTTTCAATGTGAAAGACAGAGCTGTTCCTCAGACAAGCAATCCTATTTTTCATTCATGTTTTGGCAGGGCAGAGATGCCAGGTAAGGGTCCCATTATGCATTGCACAAACACAGAAGTGGGAGCCCTTTCTCTGAAAATTTATCAAAGTCAAATATCACCTCCTGGAATACTCTGCTAGAATTCATCTACAGCTCTCATCTCCATTTCAGTGCAGGTCACCAGTGAAACCTTCTGGCTTAATTTACTTTCTTTGATATATTCCAGTATAACAGCAATACAAATGAACACACAAAGCAATGAATTTATGTGTATCTACTGAGAATCTCAGAAGCAGCTGAAGAAAGATAGATAAACATCTTGGCAGCTTCATTCCACTTGTAACCTGAGGAAGACTTGAACTTTGTATTACCACTTAGACAACACAGAACTGCTTCACCAGCAGCACAGCAGTGACAATGAAGAACCACCAGAGAAGATACAGATTTTATGTGATTAAGCAACAGTAATGACATTACAATGGGAAGAAAGCACTGTCACCCCCATTTTATGAAGCTAAGAGGCAGGATGATTTAGGGACTTGACCAACACCTTGGAATGAGAGGAAGGAACAAGATGAGAACCCAGGCTGTATCCCACCATTTCCCTCTGATGTATAGCTTACTACAGATGAAGAAGCCAAGCATTCACATCACACTGCATCTGGCACAATTTGCCCTGTAAGTCCTTGCCATTGATTTGTAGGGAGCAACCCCTACAAGCAAACTGCTCCAAGGATGAGTGATCATACAGCACCATGATGCAGCAGCTGACTTATTTAACCACATATTTCTCATTTGTCTACAGTTTCACTTCTATTTCTGCCCCTGGATTTTTGTTTATAATGTCTTTCACACAAAAATCAAATACTCATCCTAGCAATACTAAAAAATTCCCATTGATTCCTCAACTTTTCCATCCCAGGCTGCTATGATTGTCTTGAGAGTAAGAGAACTTATGAGTTTATTGGGTTGTCTTTTCTGCTCTAAATACTTAATTTTCAGATGAAAAACACCCGGATAGACCAACTGTATCTTTTACAACTAAAACAGTGTACATTTTAAGTGCATATACTGCAGTGAAGGCCCACAGACTTACTATACCATACAGGCAGTGCTGAGAGAGCTCTCGATTTTCATAGCATCTTTTGGCATAATTTATATTTAAATAATAACAGTCAGGATCACTTTCATCAACATGAGAAAAAAAGAACTTCAGATCTAATCAAGAGACAGTTGTCTCCTAATACTGCCTGCTCTATGCTTGCTTGAGCACGTAGGCAGCAGCTGGCACTTCCACAGCTTGATCATTACTACTGCTCTTCAAATTATGCCTGTCACACAGGTTAGGAAAACATGAGTAATTAAACATAAACAGCGTCATAAAATAATAGTAAGAAAAAAATTAATAATCATCCGAATGAGTGTTTGGGGCAACTCCCTACAGCACCTTGGATTTCTGCCCCTTCTGCTCAGACAGTTTTCCTCTGTGTACTTTTTAATTATTTCCTTCAGGAGTCCTTTAAGGCAAGGAGGTTTGTACAGGCGGGAAAAGAAACACGTACTAGAACCGATGAGAACAGTGATATGCAAAAAAGAGAAATGCCAATTAAGTATTCCTCATCTACTGCAGGCTGATTCTGAATCTCTTATGGCAAGGACTTATGCCTCACTATGAAACTGATAGTTTGAGATGCATGGATTTCAAAGGATTTTAAATGCAAAATTTCAGGAGCTGCTTGTTCCTTATTTGAGCCATTCACTACAGCTGGTCAGCTGGTGCAGTATCTTCTGGCCCATCAGCTCCTCATACCAAGTTCAGCATTTAAACTGTATGGAGGTCAATGCAGAAATTCTGCAGTCCTGCACTCCTGGCAGTACACGTGGATGTATGTTGCCTTTTGCTCGAATAATCAACAACCAAACTAATTCCTAGTTCAGCTCTCTTACAAAAACAACATAAAACTAAACAATAAAGACTGAGACTTTGGACCATGTTATTAACAGCCCTAAGCAGGCTGTTGTAACCTATTTTAGTGCACATAGTTACTGGAACTGAGCATGCAATTCTGGTAATTGCATACAAAAATGACCAGCTACATGAGTAACGGGACATTTGTCATCTGCAATTCTTTCTGTGTAGGAACTCTGTGAAATGTGTGATCCTTCATGGTAGTAGACATGAAAATACTATGTAAGAGCAGTACTGTTTCCAGCTGCTTTACATCCAGAATAGTTATTCACATACTTAACTAGAAGGTGCAACCAACTTGATTTACTCCCGCTTGGTCTGTGTTTTGCATGGGTATGAGTTAGATAAAGTACAGTGTAGGGAAGACTCGTGCCTATCTACATAAGGAGAAAAAAAGTATAGCAACATACATAATGTTGAACACATTCAAATCCGCATATTAAAACAACATTTAGAAATGGTTGCTGTTCTCATTTTTGCTCATCTGTGTGCCTCAAGTTATGTATTTTCTTACAAATTTCAGCATCTCTCTGAAATAAAGTTCTTCCTACGAACCTGAAGTGCTTCAACTTCTGTATTTAATTGCTTTCAATTCAAATGAAATTGCTTAACCGACCTCATCAGAGGTGCTTACCAGCATACTAAAAGTATGCTAGCAATTCCATACACCTGCTCATGCTATCTAACAGAATATTTTTTGGGAGAATTGCTATTTCTGGGGAGGAGGGACTTGCACATTCCCATGCAATCTCCCACAGAAATAATCAGGAACCTGGCCAAGAAGTGACTGAGTGGGCTAAGTACAGCCCAGGCTTGTAATGTTCATCAACACTGCTGGTAGCATCCCACCAAGCTAAACTCATAAATTTGACAGTAGGAAGAAATGAACTGTCCCCATGTGCCATTATTCTTGCCCTTTATATGTCTGCTTGATTTAGTCCTTTTTCCACTAACGCGATGTAAAGACTACTAAACTCAAAAGCAGATTCTCTCCTTGGCTTCAGGGCTTGCTTTAAGCTTTTTCTTTCTCATAGCATAGGAGGCACATCCAGCTTGGTTCCTCCTTGGATCAAGTGTTGTTGGATATTCCCAGTATCTCCATCTGTGGTTGTTTTAATCTTCCATTTTGATGTTTTTCTACTGCCTTTCTTTCATTTCACCATCACCTTCCTCCCCATCTCCTTTAAGGCTCCATCCACTGCCCTCCTACTTCTCAGCTCAGTGCAATCCCAATCTTATGATTTCCTAAGGCTTTTTTACTTTTGACACATATGAATATACTTCAATCTTTGGTCACCTCTCTTAAGAGGGTGTTCAGTTAAATTGCCTCCCTTCACTAAGCAGCTTTTCAGCAGAGTTTCTTGCCAGGACTGCAGAAAATTACACTCAGATTCATTAATTAGGATATAATAAACTTCATGTACCATTTAGCAATGTGCCATATGTGGCAATTAAAAAAAAAAGTAGATGAAACCAGAGGAGACCCTCTGGCTCATTTATGGACTCAAAGTATTTCTGGGAAGGTCACAAATCTCCAAGATATCTCCTCAAACTAGATTTTGCACTTGGATTTCTAATTTAGCTGAAAGATGTGTAAAAACACATGCAGACAGACAGCTCCTTGGCTATACATCTAAGGAAGCTCAAAGCATAAGTTATTACTTCCAAAGTCAATTGTAACTTACGCTCACTAAATTGGCTCCAGACCCACCCTTTTCAGACAGTAGTATAGGAATAATTTATTCTTCTGGTGAAAAGCACCCATTTTAGCTAAAACACACCCCCATCTGGGAGCCTCACCAGCGTAAGTGCCAAAGGCAGAGGGATTCAGAGGTGCAAAGGGCTATTGGAGGCTGGCAGAACAGGGGTGAATAAAGACCAGTATGTAATAGTGTCTGTCAGCACGCTGAAACATATAACCTCTGCCTAACACAGGGGGTCCACAACACAAATCCAAGAGGAAAATTTGTTCCTGTGGTTCAATCATCACATTAGATGAAGAGGTTTCCTCACTTTTAGCATCCATTTGATTTATACCAGAAGTCCTATGGATAGTGGTGAAATCATGGCAACTTTCTGCATGTCTTGATCTAAATTCTCAATGTGCATCTTGTTTTCTCCCATCGGGAACGTGCTGTACATAAATATAGATTTATTAAACAAGAGGTTTGAGAGCTCTCATTTTAGACATCTGCCCCAAGTGCCAAGTTAATTGCCTTACCAGTGCAGAGATAAACAACCCTACATAAACTAGGAGCTTTTCTCTCACCTATTACACTGGAAACCTGAGTTGAATAAGGTATGTGAGTTCAGCCCCTTGCAGTGGCAGCAGTGACTTGGAGCGATCTGTGCCGCAAGAGATTTAACATTCCCGTGAGAGATTGCTGCACTAGCTTTCAACAGAAACACTGACCTACACACAAGGCTTTTCTTCTCCCAGGTGAGCTCCTGCATCAGCAGCTACCCAACAGGAACCTCCTCATGGGAGATCTTTAACAGCAGTAGCTGCTGAACGAGAGGGAACTGTAGAAACACACTTGTTGCCAAACTGTGCTTTTAGTTGGAAGGAGGAGAAACAGATGGGGAAATCACTCTTCAGACAGTGTTTACTAGCACAATCAGCACCTGAGGCAGCACTTATTCAGGTGCTGAAATTACGGAGGTAGGTTTTACGATGAGAAATCTATTCCTCATATGACAGCTATATTTCTCATCATGGATCATAAAAAGTAGATGATCCATCAGATAACTACTTGATTGTAACGTGCATCACAGTAAAACCATCAAACTTCTGTTTTGTTTTACGACCCTGGTTACATCTGGAATGCTTTCAAGAAGGATGCTGATGTTCGTTTTGGGTACAAACTGACTCAGGAAACTTACTGGTTTGATACTTACGTGATAGTAGATAAGAATAAGGAGCAACGGTAGCAGGAATACCTCCAATTTTGCTACCAGGAAGATCACTTTATTACTACCAATATAATTTTATTGAATATTCTTCTTGGACTGGACCATGAAGAGGATTCTTGGTTGTCTAACACTTTTCCTTTTTGGTCTAACAAACTATTCCCATCGGTTGTCTATTCTCTCTTACATTATAGATCTTTCCCACAATTACTAATTCAATAACAGTAATGATAATAATGAAGCCAGTGTTTGTAGAACTCACCTAGTTCCGTATTTCTATAATAACAACAGTAATTTCTTATCTTTACACAGTTTTTGTTGCCAGATAATTTCTAATTCTTGTTCCCCTAGAGGCAGAAAAAAAGGATGAAACTACTATTCTAAGGTTGCAGAACAAGCCACAAATAAAATTCCTGATTTATCTGAGAGTATGTAGTAGAGCTGTGAGCTGTGTTGTAAGCAAACACCCCAAAGAGACATGTTACCAGAACCAATTTTTGCAAGAACTTGAAGATTTGTTTTTGGAGATTGTTGTGATCTCAGCAGTGTAAAAATTGGATAAAAAGTTGTCCGTGCTGTGTGCAGTCTGTCTCTTTGCTTGGCAAGGTTACAACTCCATTAAACAAAACAAACCAAACTAACCCTCTGGTCTTGCACAGCTCTGCCAGGAGAGCTTGCAAGTTTTCTGGACAACTGAGGTTGCTCTCAAATTGTGGGGTTGATCCATCACATGTTGAAATCAGCAACAGTGAACCATAGCTCAATATTCAAATCAGTTCTCCATGCAGGAACAGCATGTCTGTAACAAGCCAGGACATTGAGTCACTTCATTCTTGACCTTAACCAAATGGGTTAAAGCAATATATATTTCATACTGCCCTGCAAAAGCTCATCTGTGCTTGGTATTACCAAATAATTCAATTCATTCCAAGTACCAGACTTCAGTCTTTTTTTTTTTTTTTTCTGACTGCATGATAACATTCAGATGTTTTTAAAATATCCTTTTTCCCTACATGTGCCCACCCAAGCAGCAACAGCAGGCATTCTGCTAAAACCTGACAATGAAATCTGGTTTTGGAGAGAGACCAAACATGGAAAACTTCAGCACAAACAACAATTGTTTTGGAAAATTGTAAGTGTACCAGCCTGGGGTAGGGGACTTGAAAAGGAACATTTTTGCCAGCTCAACAGACCTTATAATGCTCCTATCTTCTTAATGGACTTTCAGTCTCTTAAGCCTCTTATTGTATAGTCCAGACCTCCTCCACCACAATTATGTTGGCCTGAGCACCCCTTCACCTGAAATCTCAACCTTCCTTCAAGTGGCTGCAGACATCTCCTTGTCCTGCATCTTTAATTTTGGTTCTTTGGACTCAGCTTTGCTATCTTACCCTACAGATATTAGGGAACAGCATGGATGAAGAGAAGCAAAGATTATGTGAGGGAGGAAAGTGCTCTGCTCTACATCCATAAGGACAAAATGGGCAGGAATAGGGACTACAGTTAGAAAATAGATGAGCTGTCTCTCTGTTGAGAAGTAGGTGTCCTCCTTGAAGGCCCTAGAGATGCTTATGTGTCATTAAGATGATGAAAGGAGCTTTAACTGCTGCTTGTTTGTGTGCAAACAATACCTCTTCAAGACCTAGATCATGCTGCATGTAATAAAGTACTAACAGGACAGAAACAAATGCAGTGGTGGGGATGAAGTGGGGCCTGTATTACAGAATGGAAAGGAGACAGCAAGAAATACATCTTCTTCCACTCTTTTGTTTTTTTCATCATAATTGCCAAATTTAAGCTAAGGCATGTAGTTAGAAACTGGGAGTTTAAAATAAGCAATGAATGTCTTGCCTGTATCCACAGAAAGTAAGCCAGATGTATGCAAGTGTTGCTACTGTTTCTACAATATTCAAGTTATCTAAGAGGACTGCTATTTCAGCCTACAGAGGAGACACTGCTATTTCAAGTTATGAAGTATTTCTATTTAAAAACTCATATTTCATTGTAAAAATATAAGACCTTTGAAAAACATCTACATCTACAAAATCAAGAAGTACCTTGGAAGCATGTCGTTTTAGATGCTTCTGTTAGTGCAAGCACAAGCTATCAGAAAAAGGAAAGGACAGAAATGAGCAGCCTTTCTATTTCTTCCATGCGGTTATTCTCTACAGTATGTAAGCAGTGTCCTCACACATGGGAAGATAGAGGCTTCTGTTTTGTAAGGAGAAATTCCTTTTGACAGATAATCCAACTGGAAGTTGATGCTTTTTCTACAATACTTTCAAGGAGCTAGCCTCCATTTATATGCTTATGTTTTCAATTGTTGATACAATAAAAGTTTGGATACACTCTGATGAAGCCCAAGAAAAGTGATAGAAATTTGCATATTTTTGTTTTTAAAGTTGGGGTGTTATCTGATACTGCTTGCAGCTGGGGAGGGTCCACCCTGCACTTTTTAGTCCAACATTCAAGATACCTCTTTCATTATAGTTAGTTTCAGTAAAAAGACACACATTTCAGTTCTGCAAGATTCTACACTAGGGCTTACTAGTACACTTTCTCCTTGAAGGCTCTGTCCCCACCCCTGCCACAATATCTCTCTGCCAAACCAGCCCAATGTTCTTATATTTTAATTGAGCCTAACTGGATCCATCTGCCGTATGATTCGGGGGTTACTCTGAACCTTAAATTCCATTCTTATGCCAGATCGCTGAGATTTGAGTCCTCTTTTAAGATAATGCTGTTTTCTCTTTAAATTCTATATGAGGGAAGTTTAAATTTTAGCACAGATGTTTGCACAGCACTGAAGAGCTGAATGAGACACTTGGCACATCTCTGCCAAACATTCTAAAGTCAAAGGTAATGGCTGCTGCTACTCGGCCTCATAGCCTGCTCGCTTCTATTCATGATGCTCAAATTTTTACAACTTGCTACACTTTTCTTGAGGTCTGGACCTGAAGGTGTGCTTTGGCTGTCACAGAGACCATTTCTGCCCTTGAGCATCATTATGGGCAATGCTTACAAACACCTGCAAATGCAGATGAGAAATACTTCTACCAAGTAAGTGTCTAAAATGGACACTAATGTAAGTAGGCATTTCTACTTCCATTGCTGGCAGCTAAAGAGAAGGCAGCTTTTAATAAGTAAGACCTGTGAGTGGCTGAGTATGTGTTTGGGGAACAATGCTCACACAAATTGGAGCATATGATTACTTTTTCATAGGCAATTGAAGAATCACAGTATCATTTTGACATAGCTTGGCCACAGACATAGTTTTAACTGAGTAATAAACATGTATCATATTTCTACAAATGCTTTTATAATATCGCATAAAAGTAACTCCTGCTTATTTAACAGTGCTTGGAAAAAGCAATACAGCACTTGTCTCCATGGAATACAATTCTTTCAGATCCTGGCAATTTGCTGAACGAAGCAACAGAAGCAACAAAAATGCTAGAAGTGCTAAATAACTAATGGGAACCAAACTTGGGCCGCTTCCCCTGTGCCAAGAACTGTAGAAACCTGATTTTGATTTTTGGCAGTTTTGCATTTAACAGAGCTCCTAGTGGCTTATATTGGTCTAAAAATCAGGATCTCTTTCTATAAGTTCAGTCTTGCCACTCTTCCTAAAATGCAGTTTGAAGAAACAATTAATCAAAATAAATTGTATATAAACTGAACAAATGACTAGAAGTGTGAAAGGTATTTGGTATGTCCTGTTAAATGCTTTGGTCTAGACAAAACTTGGGTGAAGAACCTTGAAGTTGCTGTCAAGTGCTGAACTATTCCACTAGAGATCTGTCTTATGTGTTCTCCAAAAGGTTGAAAGGCAATAACAAAGCATGACACACCTCTCCAAATATTTAAGCAACAAAGAACAATGGTATGAGACAATACTGCAAGATAGTGTTGCATGCAGGGAGTGTTGCTGGCCTCGAAGTCACCTCTTGAAGTGTGGTAACACCCTAGGGTGTCTCATGTCATTGCATCATTTAAATATGAACTGGAAAAAAGAAACCTTAGACCTTTAAAGAAACCTGTATTAAGAGAGGAATTATTAGCAGATGGAAGCTGGTGGAGACAGGGCTTTGATTTCTGCAGGTTTAATTCCCACCTGAGTTTCATGTATATTCAAAACAGTGCCATCTCCTGAAGGAAAGGCAATATATTAGGTCGTTGTTCACTTTACAACCATTTCATCTTCCCATGAGCACATGCCATTCTGAGGGCCATCTGCTGAAGCGAAGTGGACTTTGGTCACTATTCTCCTGCATTGCTTGGTCCTGTGGGTATCCATGGCTCTGATGCACCATGAAGTTGGCACAAGAGCTAGTATAAACTCTAAGGAGAATCTACCCAAGTATTTTAATGTCTTCATCTCACTGAGCAAATATTTTCAGGTATCATTCTATCTCAAAAGTTTTCCATGTTTGATTCCAGATAAACATTTTCCATAACAGTATTTATATTTGACTACCTGAATGAAAGACATGGGTTTCTATGAAGCTATGTTAGGCAGGAATTTGCCTATTTGCTTTAAAATATAATGTGCTAGAAAAGATGGGACATGGGATGCCAGCTGGCTATATTTTATCTTGGGTTGTTTCAGATAAATAGGGCCTGTTTTCTTGTAGGTTGAAGAACATCCACGGGACCACTGCTTCATGGAAGGCAAAAAGGAAACACTTCCTTTTCAACTGCAGCCATCTTACTGTGTTGAAATCCAAACACTCAGAATAGCACTGTAATCAGGAACACAAGATGCACGAGTTTAAATTATGTAAAATTTGAAATAGATGTGCAGTGGATCCCCTTGGTTAAGAGGGTTGTATTTCACCTGCTAGAAACTGAGGGTTGTGTTTCCCATTCTTCTGCAAAGACAACTCTGGCCTTGTGTTTGCCAAAATCATTACTGACAACACTCATACTGCAAGTGGAATATTGCATGTGAGCAGGGAAGTAAACTCCTGCTTCATCATGGATGTTCACTGCTACACACTTTGAGAAGCTTACAGTATGAAGGCCCCAGGATGGTGAGTATCTCTGTTATTGGATACAGCAAGCCATGATGCAACCAGTCATGGAGAGGGAATAATCTTTCACCAAACAACATAAGTACACCTAATAAAAGCAAATGCAGGGATGTTTTTTTGAGTGTGATTTTTAAATCATGCTTTCAAGAATGCGATGAGCTAGACTTATTTTGCTGACATCACTGGACTTCCAAGAGGTGCAGGGTGGTGTTTTTGTCCAAAGTCAATGCCTACAGGACTTGTGGATTTTGCTGTGTCACCTTCATGCAACCACATTGGTCTGACAGTGCTCCACAGAACCAGAGCTGAACACCATGAGTTTATTCAGGTCAGGATGCTGGCTTATTTTCAAATACAAAGCTTGATACATTTTCAGGTATTTCAGAGATATTGTACACTGATCTTACACAGATTTCAGAGATATTGTACACAGATATACAAATTCATGAATGTTAGCAGTGAATGGATGCACTAACTTCCTTTCCTAAAACTGAAGCAAAATTATACAGAGAGCCACTTCATAGCACAAATTGCTTTTTTGAAGTCCTAAACACGTTTAAATTGATGTAATTTTTGTTAGCCTTGAAAAACCCCTAACCCACAAACCAGTAGATCTTCCTTTCAGCAGACTACATGTACGTCTACACGAGTGAAAGAAGAAATACACCCTGTATCAGCCTCAGCTGAGGATACAGTCATGCACAGAGATATAATCAAAGTAATAAAATGATACAAGCATGTTTTAACATATTTCTGTTTCACTTTTCATGTTTATTTAACACCAGCTCCATATGTAATGAAAAGGAATTGCCTGGTTTCCGTCTTGGTTAGCTAATGAAGTTTGTTAAAGTGATGCAAAGTTGTTGGAATGTGTGAAATACAGATACATTGTAGAGTGTCAATAAGCCAAAAAGCCACAGCATCAAGACAGGAAGAGATAATTAGGCAACATTTATACAGTTGAAATGTTACTTATTGTTTGCAAATGTGTGGAGAGTTGATAGAAAATAATTTCCCATAATAATTATTTTTATGTTTTTTTCTATGGTAATTTGTAAATAGTTAATAAATAAAAGCTTGCAACATGCAGGTATCTATGGACTCTTATCTATTAGCAATTAACAGATAGAGGCAGAGGCATTTCAGTTTACAGGGAAAGTTCTTGGAGAAAATGGACCTGAATTGTTTAATCATCTTTGGCATGAGAAAAACATTTGCAAACATGCAGGCAGTCCTGTGTAGCTATTATGTATATGATGTCATCCTGCTTTTAAGTTATAAAAGATATGAATGACTTAGCATATAAAAGAATCCCTGGACGTCATTAGGAATCTGTGACAGTCATTCCCCCTTTAATTTTCCACAGAAACCACCAACAGCCAAAGTGGTTCTGGAGCAGACGGCTAAGAAAACAGAGTGGCAGTGGGAAAGCCCTGCTTTTGAACTCAGGTGAAATGAAAAGATAATTATATTGGCTGCACTGTTGGTTGTGGGCTTTTTTTTTTTTTTCCTTTTTTTTTTTTTTTTTTTTTGCTTAGCATACAAGTGGTGCAGCTGGAATGCTGCTCGCTGTCACCCCGGTAGGCAGACAGGTACCTTGGCTGCAGAAAAGACAAAGTTCCCGGTGTGTCTGCTTGCAGTGAGGTGGCTCATTGCATGTTGGGACCTGCACAGTCTGTAGGACACACAGCCTTTGTGTCGGTGCCAAGGGTGGCAATATGGTCCATTTCATGTCAACGTGAGACAGCCCTTGGGCTTCTGGCAGGCTGCCAGGGCAGCCCACAGCTCTCTTATGAAGATAATACCACCGTGATATTCTACAGAGATCAATTAAAATGCTGTAGCCACTTCAATCTTCAAGCACGTGGGATCCCCTAACTCAGAATTCTTATGTATGGCAAAGATTTATGTAGTTATTGTAGCCACATGCATGGATGCATAAAAGAGCTGGAGCTGGAGTTACTGTCAGTAACTTCTAATTGAAAGCTCTAAAAATGAGAAGATGAATATAAATACACAGAATTGGATTTTAAATGTACTCTGCAACAGGTCAGTGGGACCATTTCCACTACTGACAAAAGAGAATAGTCCTGCAAATCTGTCTTGCTCACTACAGTTTTCTGCTAGCTCTTGTACAATATTGGCAAATTAATAATTTCTTTTTGCTTTTTCTCCAGGAGAAGCCATAATTTTCTCTAATATCATAGTGGGTTTTTGTGGAAATTAGCATACTACAAAATGAGAATGGCAAATAACTCCATTTCCAAATGCTATGTTCAGCAGCCAGATTTATTAGTGGATTTGGCAGCATTTGCCAACTCCTTTGCACATGAATAACTCTACTCACATTGTTTAAATAAATGAAACTAGGATAAATGAGATTAATTTGCCAATAGCAAATTGCATTCTATTTAAAAATAAGAATTAGCCTCTACCAAATCCACATGCTTTTGTTTATTTCCCACATAATTTATGCACAGAAACATTATAACAGACTATCTGAGATTATAGGTTTCAGTGCACTTAAGCAGCAGAAAATTGGAGCAGTGTCCTGCAACAGGGGTACTTTTCCAAGAGTCTGGAGACCACAGAAGGACCTGACACAAGGAGATAAAGCAACCCTGAACCTCTCACAGACGTCATGCCACTCTGAGGAAGAAAGAACTGTGTGTTACAGCCACATTAGTCAACATGCCCAGCTCAGACTGAGGGAACATAAAGCTGGATTAACCTACTCTTGCAGATATTGCTACATATCCAGCCATGGATGGGCATACTAGTTACTCTACCCAGTGGAAGGCAGAGTCTGCTGTAAATATGACATGAAACCTAAACAGATCATCTATCTTATTGTTTCCTTTGTCCGTCAGTATTCAAACAAGTCCCCCAAACTCCATTTTGTTTTCAATTATTGTAGTCCTCTATTTGGTACATAAATTTGATGTAAGTGGAGCACTCCAGCTCTCACCGATGGACAGTGAAAATTTCTTCATTAGTACAACTTTGTGCTTCAGTGCCACAAATACTCTTAAAAATGTTCCCTATACCCTCCCAAAGCTTGGCATATATATTCTTTTTTAAGAATTCATGATCTCTCTTAATTTCCCCTTGGCTGTTTCTGCTTCCTTCATTGAACACTTCTTTTTCACTTGCCATATTCCCCTCTAAATCACCTCCATTTATCTGCCTCTTTCCCTCATAAGCCTTTCTTTAACATACATTCCATTTGTCCTACTGGTGTTTTCAGATCTACACTGTTTTTTCCCTTGCCCACTTCTCTGAAGGGTTTTTTTTTTTGCTCACACTTGCCCATTGGGATTCCTCCTCCCTCTCTGTTTTCTGTCCCATCACCCTTGTAGACTGTGTGCTAGGTTCTCCCTCTCCCATGTGCAAAGCCTTCAAGATGGAGTCTAATGCCAGTGGTGGCAGAGGGAGCATGAAGGATCCTTTCTCCCCTTGGTCCTTCACATGGGAAGAGATACTTGAAACATGAAATAAGAAAGGAATCAAAAGGTCTCCTTACTTGGAGGTGACACCATGGGTTAGGCCACCATTCCAGCAGGTAAGTCCATTCACTGTGAGACCAATTGCAAGACCATTCATCACAAGCTCTGGATAGGGAGAAGGGTAGCCAAGAACACAACAACTGCCTCCAGTGATTAATCCTTCCACATCTTTCAGGGCTGGCAAGACTTTGGGGACCAATGGCAACTTCCCTTGATAAAGTCTACTAACTTGGAGGTGGGCTGAAAACACCTATGTCTTAAAAGAAAAACAGAACTTTCATAAAAGCTATCACTTGTCACCAGGAAAAGTACATGCTGGCATTTTAAAGACTTTTTCTTGAAAAGTAATAAAAGTAACTAGCAGAAAAATGATGTCATTTCTGACATTGTCTGTATGGAAGCCCCCAATAGGAAGTACTGTAAACCATTTCCC
This sequence comes from Cinclus cinclus, assembly GCF_963662255.1. NCBI lineage: Eukaryota > Metazoa > Chordata > Aves > Passeriformes > Cinclidae > Cinclus > Cinclus cinclus. The sequence goes on from NC_085046.1 coordinate 69,429,876, forward strand.
AATCTGCTTTTACACAGGCCTGGGACTTAAAAAGAAAATTTAAGAGTTTAATGCTTAAACCAAATGTTTAATTTTCAACATCCCCATAGAGTCACATGGCAACGTGGAGGTTGCAGTTAAAAGCCCAGATTCCTTCATCTTCCTGACACTGCATCTACACTATAACAAAAACATTTTGAAATTAATGTAGAAATAGTTCTAACTGGAGCATTAACATATTTACTTCAGTCACGTTCATCAGGATCATTTATATCTTACATATGTGATGTGTAAGAATTCACTCTGCCTATGCATATACAGTTGGATCTTATATATTTTATATAAAAACACTCCCTTACAAAGTATGATTCATTGGTTTAGCAGTTGGTATTTTAGCTTTTCCAGTCTGTTCAAAAGCAGTTTACACATTTAGAAGTATGGTGTATATAATCATTACCACTTTAAGTAGGGCCTCATCCCATCTATATGAGAAGACACATTAAGCTGAGCACTGAAATCTACTGAGACAATTCAAAGCTCTGGAAGAATTGTGAGTCATGCTTTTGCTAACTGTTTTCTGTGCTATTAGAAAGTGGTTTACTATCTGATTTATAATTGCCCACAGTAAAACATACTTATCAGGACAAAAGAGTGCAAAATGCTACCCTTTATCATGTACAACAGCTGATCTTACAGCAGGGTGTGCCTTGGCCCAGGAGCAGAACTGTTCTTTCTCATGATTAGAGAGCAGGTCCCATGGTCTCTCCTGCCACTGATCTGTGGCAAGCTGAATGGTCTCCCTGGGTTTTGGTTCCTCAAAAGGAGTGACAAATCTTACCAGCCTAAGCTGTGTGTTGAATTTTCTTACCTAAATAATATAAGATAAACACAGAGATCTGCTGTCTGCCAAGAATGGTCCTATCTTTGTTTGCTATGAATGACAGGCATCTCCACCTGAGTATCAGCAAACACAATGTAAACACATCATAAGGAACATCCTTATGGAAATAGTTCACGTGCATGTGCAGAGAAAATGGAAAAAAGGCATGCCCCTATCTAGAGTAAAGCTTGTGCCATATGTGATTACAAAGACTTGTAGGCTGAAACGAGGCTGGGTATATTCAACATTTGGGTCCCACATTGGCTCTTATGGATCTTCTTAATGCTGTCAGTCACAGACAGCCCACCCACACGTGCTCCTTGAGACAAAGGAGAGTATACTTCTTTTTGGGAGTAACAGATGTAACTGTGAAACCGCTTCCTTGTTTTGTTTGCAACCCGAGGAAATTTAATGGGACCTTTGCTGAAAACAGTTAGGTTGGATAATGACTAACCTCGCAGGCTTTGAGGTCTGCACTGCCTCAGTGTAAGAAATGCAGTATAAGCAAACTTGGGAAGAGAGACAATATTGATCTTCTGTACCAAGTGGTTCCTCTGACCACAAAAAATGCCATGTGTTGGCTCAGATTTATTCAATTCAACTTGATGGTAGGATGGAGGAAGCATGTTTGATGATTCTCAGAAATAACACATCCCATTTAGCACTGTCAGAAGGCTGAATATATTGAATATGAACTGAGTACTCTGGCATTTTACCTGGAAAAAATAAATACTTTTTGCTAAGTGTGTGCAAAATGTGTTTTTGTTTTTTTCTAAATCTCTTAGCATGCAGTGATTTACACAGGAAGAAAAGAAGCATGTCAGTGACATACAAATGACACTATCATCCCCTTTCAAGTCCCTGCCTCAAAGTAGAATGTTAACAATGTCAATTGGCAACAAGCCATTTAAATTTCATTTTCTGTAATGATGGTTGGAAATTATTTTGACTAAAACTTTCCCAAATTCTTCAGCTGGGGACAGACATTTAACAAAATTTGAGCCAGGGTGGAGCAAAATGTAAAAACATTTTCACAGAAGAAATTTCAGAAAAAGAAAGTTATATGATAGGAAATTTTAAGTATAGTACAGATAAGGAAAAAAAGGGCAATACCTATTTGTTGACAACCCTATTTGGCCAGCAAACCTAGACATGTTCTGTATGAAAAACCCCCTCTTAGGGTCTGAATTAGCATCAGCATACCAGACTTGCCTTTGATTAAAATCCCTCAAGATGTCTTTGGTATCTACATTCTCCTAATGAGTATATGTTTTGTGGTCTGCCTGGCAGTAATCTTGAACATTTAAATTGCCACACACCAACCCGGATAGTGCAAGGCAGGAAATATGCAATTGAGCATTATGCTTTCTCACGTTAGGAGGGCAGCCCAATCCGTTATTCTGTCTCGCACATTTCCTCAACTCTGTCCTGGGTCACTCAGCACTCGCTCAAAGTAACGCCTGGCCAGCAATCAGCCACACAAATACACACTTGGAAACCACCAAGTTTTGTCCTGGACTTGACATCCCCCCTCCCGAGCCTTTTCAATGGACCATGCTCCTTCCTCCAAGGAAGACATCTCCGTGCAGGTTATATTGGAGAAAGGCTCTTCATCAAGTGAACTGATAACAGGGGTGATCAAAGTCTGGCAGTTGTACCTTATCTATTGGGGATCATAATTCAGGAATGGAGCTGCCTTTCAGTTTGCTCCTCCCCACCATTAAATTACATTCAATCACCGCATGGAGAATGCAGCCCATGCGCTTGCAGCCAGATGTTATCATTACAGGCCTTTTCTTATAAACTGATGCTGAAACCCGAGTGGTTGATGAGACTAGCTAAGCAGTTGTACCTTTGACCTGATTGCATTAAACTTGCCCTATCAATTTAAGCTTAGTATAAACACCATTTCCCAGAGTCCCTCATGACTTCAGTAGTGAGAAGAAGCTGACTAAGCCTAAACATTTTTTAACAGCAATCTTGTCTTACAACACCAAGGGGATTTGCCATGTATCTGGGGCTTTATAAAACCATATGAACATGCTGAAAGAATTAAAGTCCTTTAAAAAAGCAAAATTGATGGTGACAGTCCTTTTAAAAAATCAGTTTGTAGAATGTCAGCGCAAGAGGAGTTGGAAACAGGACTAAAATAGCTTTTAAAAATACAATAGATTTGTGTTCGTTTCACACCGTTGTTCCTGAATGCTGAAAGTGAGAGTTAAAAAACAAAACAAATGAAAAAAAATCTCAAACTGAATTCACCCCTTATTAAAAAGAATTTCTCCCCAGCACTCCACAAACCAAAGCCCTTCCAGATATGTCACCTATCTAAGTGAAATCTCCCATAAAATATGAGCATCTTTACCCTGGCATATCAGCTTTATTTTTAATAAAGTTTGGTCTATTTCACACTGAGGATAATTCAGATAATCCTATCAAAGGTTTCTATGTAGCAGCACATGAGCTATAGCATATGGTACAGCACATGGCCAACAAAGCTTGGCTAGGCTGAATAAAGGAGGACATGCTTATAGCTATGAGGATAAGAATGAAAGTAACATCATGCTTGACTCAGCTGTAATGCCTTCTGTGGAGCACTAAATCAGTGGTTTGGTAATGCAAATGTTGGCAAAACAATGGGAGATAAACCAGCAGAACATGGATCTTCACCTCACCAGGTTGCAAGTGCTCTAGCCCTGACGCAGAAAAATTTACTTGAAGTTGAACAGATTCCTGCTAATTTTAGTGGAAGTATAGAAGTAGACAAAGCTCTGCAAGACTAAACCTCTGATCCAGAACTGGAAGAAACTGAAGAAATATCCAGGAGTGACATGACTCGTTTTAAAACATATTTAAAAGATATTTTGTGCTGTCTTTTGTTTATACTTAGGGTAGCAAATCAGGCAGTGGAACTGCTGCTAGAAGTGCAAGGAAGAAGAATAATAATAAGAAGGAGCACATTAACCAAAATGTGATGGTTCCATGCTTATGGAGAGCATGCTTCAGAGCACTGAAACATAAAGCACAAAAAGGCAACAAAAAGATTATTAACTTATTTTACTGTTTTGAAATCTAATAAAACAAGAATATGCATGTAAAAAAATTCAGACAACAAAAAATCCTTCCAAAACTAACATAAAACCCCAATCCAACCAAGAACGACTGTTACTTAAGTAATTATGGAGAAGCTTATTTAAGAACTAATTTACCTGAGTCCCTACCTTGGTTACTCTTAGAAGCAGCAGCATCTGACTTTTGTTAAACAAATGCCACTGCAGGAAGGAAAGGAAGGTAAGTAAAAAAAATAACCTGATGCACAGTTTTGCATAATACAGATGCAGAAAGCAATTGAGAACATAATGTAGAGTTTTTTTGTGTTCAAATTAAAGTAGGGTCCTTTTTTGCAAATGAGCAGAGTACACATTTAAATGACAGAAGTTAAACCCAAAAGAAGATTTGCACAAATTGCTTGCCTTGCAGAAAGAATCTCTGTTTCTCTCCTTTTGGGATCAGATGAGATAGAGCAAACCCAGTGACCCTGACTATGAATTCTGAGAGGAAAAAAAAGAAAAAACAGGTGTAAGCTATTTATTTCAAACTTTCTAAACTAATGTTGATTTACTCAGCCATGTCCTGTCATTACAAAAGGTACTTCTGTCTCATAGCGTACAGCACAGTGTGGAAGCATCTGAATATCTTTTACCCTACATTTGCTTGTAAGAGTGATCTAGCTGTGGCATGACAGGGAACAATACAGGCTAATTTGGCTAATCATGGAGTCGATGGATGCTGGGTAAAAATCTGACTGGATAGCTGAGCCCAGAGTGTGGAGTTAAATCCATCTGGCAGCTGGCCACAAGCGGTGTTCCCCAGGGGTCAGTGTTTTGGGCCAGTCCTGTTTAACATCTTTATTGATGATCTGGATGAGGGGATTGAGTGCACATTCAGCCAGCTTGCAGGTGACACCAAATTGGGTGGGAGTTTTTATCTTCTGGAGGATGGGAAGACTGCAGAGGGATACAGATAGGCTGGATTGATGGACCAAGGCCAATTGTATGAGGTTCAATAAGTACTAAGTCCTGCCCTTGGATCACAACAACCCATTGCAGCACGACAGGCTGAGGGAAGAGTGCCTGGAAAACTGATCAGGGGAAAATGATTTGGGAGTGCTGTTTGACAGCCACTGAACATGAGCAAGGGTGTGCTCAGGTACCATCCTGGCCTGTTTCAGCAATAGCATGGCCAGCAACGATTGTCCCCTGTACTCAGCTCTGGTGAGGCTGCATCCCGAATCCTGTGTCCAGTTCTGGGCCTCTCACTACAGAAAGGACAAGGAGGTGCTGGAGCCTGTCCAGAGAAGGGCAACAGAGCTGGTGAAGGGTCTGGAGCACAAATCTGATGAGAAGTACCTGAGTAAGCTCAGGATGTTAGCCTGGAAAAAAAGAGGCCCAGGGAAGATCTTACTCTTCTCCACAATTACCTGAAGGGAGGGTGTAGCAAAGCAGAGCTTGGTCTCCTCTCCCTGGCAAGATGTGACAGGGTGAGGGAAAGTGGCCTCAAGTTGCACCAAGGGGAGGCTTAGACCAGAGACCAGGAAAAATGTCTTCACTCAAGGGGTCGTCAAGCATTGGAACAAGCTACCCAGGGAAGTAATGGAGTCACTATCTCTGGAAGTGTACAAAAAATGAGTAGACAGGGCATTTTGGCATATGGTTTAGTGGTCATCATGGCAGTGATGGGTTAATGCCTGGACTCAGTGATCTGAGAGGTAATTTCCAACCTAAACTATTCTATCATTCTATGATTTATCCTTCTAGTAACTGCAGTAACAGCTAAGCTGGAGAAGATGAGGTACAGCAGGGGAATAATAACTTCTAAAAAGGGGTGGCAACAGGTCAGAAACGGGAAAGTCTTGGGCTGGCATGAAGTTGTTGGTTGGGTTTGTCACTATCAGCCTTATAAATCATTACAGCTACTTTCTATTAAGTCAAAAATATTACAGGCTGAAGAAGGCTGGTGATTACTTCAATTTGAGAATCATCAGTACAGTGGGGGTCACAGGTTAGAAAGAAAAAACTGTCTCAGCTTGAAGTCTGCCATCAGTGAAGAGTTGAGAGCCAAGAGGAAAAAGCTTGAGATAATTCACTTAGAGACTGAAAACAAGAAGCTCACTGTATTCTGAAACAATCGGTGTAAAGAAGAACCTGGAGGTATGAGTTCATCACAGGTGACTGTGAATCAGAAATGTGATGCAACCATGAAAGCAAACATAATCTTAGCATGTGTAGGATGAGCTATTTCCAGCAAAGGTAGGGGAGTATTACTGCTAGAATATGAGACACTAATTGACATGTCTTTTATTTCAAATCCTGTTTAGTACTCAAAAACTACTCTTGGTAGTGTTGTTAAAAGAAAACAAACTGGATTTGGGGCAGATAAAGAGAAAAGCTGTAAGGATGGTCAAGGGATTTGGAAACAACAACACAAAGAAAAATGTAGTCAACCATACTAAAACTTGAGAGGTGAAACAACTATGTGCTATACCATCACTTGGGAGAAGATGCTACAGCACCACCAAAGGAAAGAGCTATTTAAGTGAAGGACAGTGGTATAAGAGCAGAGGGATATAAGCATGCTAAAAATGCCAGTACAACGGGATGTTAGAAGAAAATTCCTACCTATAACATCAGGCAGGTTCTGGACTGCTGTACAGTAGGATTAGCTGGGGCTAAACATCCTCATGACTTTTAATGTGCAGTTAATGAAAAGGGTTTTGTGATATGATACCTGCCACAGAGACAAAGCACAAGTATCTCCCAATTTGCTGTTAACAGCATGGCTACAACTCGAGCATCAGCATCTGGTAATGCTCTTACTCTTCTTAACGATTTAATATCTTAAATTTATATCATACTTTTCAACCCAATGGATCCCAAAGCACTTAAAAATTGCAATTGATGTGCAGTCTGTGAAGAGAGGGCTTAATTCACTGCAGAAACAGAGCTGCAGCACAGGTGAGAGGCAGCAGCTGTTTAAAGCGTGGTTATACTCAAACTATAAAAAAGTGTTTACATTTTATAATAGGAAGACCAAAGTGGTCTTTTGGGGGAGAAAGTATTTTTACTGGAAAAATATAAGTGCTCTGTATTTCCTATTTGCTTCTCCAGGCAGGAGCTCTGCTGTTGATGTCATGGAGGGACCAAGGTGCAGCAATCCTAGCAGAATGAAGGTGAAAACATTTCCCCTGTTCATGCTTCCACTACCCATGAAAATAAATTTGCTATGTGTAATGTTGCAAAGTCATCACTACATTCTTATTTTAAAGGGTTTCCTGCCTTCCTCGGGGGATATAATTTTGGGAGATTCATTAGGGCTTGTTCAAACTAATCCCACTAAATCAAGGTGGATACTGAAATATGCTTGTGCAGGATTCATCAATGGGTGAGAAAAGTTCAGGCTACCTTCCCTGCAATGCATGAAAACCCAAAAAATTGGAATGGACCTTTGCAGGCTACATACAAAGGTGACCAGCTGTCAAACCCAAACTTTAAAAAATCATGACATTGGTTTATGAGTAGAATGATGTGCCTTCTACCTTGACTTTGGGATTGTTTTGATTTGCCTGTTTTAATAAAAAATTGAGAAATCTTTTTTTTTGTTTATTTGGTTTTCCCTCCACTGAAGGCATGGCATATAATCACACTATGTAAAATACAGCCATGAATTTTAAGGACTGTCCTGTGGCTATCTCTCAGCAAAAGTGATTGGAAAGAAATGTCTGAGCTTATAAGGGCACCAGTGTAGGAGTTAAAACCTCACATCATCAGGTTCTGTTTGGCTTTTGAAAACAATCAGGAGAGTACACTGGTCATCCCATTATCACATGTAAGTGAAAACAGATGTATTAAAGTCAGTTTTCTGTGAAAAGAAATCCCAGTGCAACTGTGATTCTCTACAACTATAAAGCAGGAGTAACATAGAAACTGAAGAGAGATTAATATTGTTACTGCTAACACCTGACCAACGGGTAAATTACTAGTTATCATGAATTAAAGGTCTGTTAACCTAGAAGCTGCAAAATGAGCTCTTCTTGAAGGATTTTCAATAAAAATTCAGCCTATTTAAATGTTCAGAGCAATCTGAAATCCAGGTAAAGAGAAATCAATGTCGTGTCAAGCTTGGAAATAACTTTTAAAAAATAAGCCAAATTAAGAAATTCCCCTTTAATTGTAAGGAATGAAAGCTTCTCTGCAGAAGAGCTAATTTAGTCATAAAGGTGTCTCTTGCATGGCTTTTTTCTTTTTTTTCTTCCCTTTCTTCTACATTCCATAGTTACAAAGGGAGAAGTCATCTACAGGTCACACCACTCCTTCTGGCGCTACTTAAACATTTTCTAAAAATGTATCTTCACAACAGCAACACACACAACCCATTGCATGAGCAGTTGCTATCTGAGCCCCCAGTTGCCACCCCAAGCTCCCATCCACTTCCTCCTCCTGGCCCCTGCGTTCCCAAGGTTAGCTGGGCTCAGCTGCCTGGCTGTCATGGAACTGCTGTGGGGCTTGGGAAAATTTTAGACAAGCTCTCTCCTTCCCAGGAGGCTCCCCTCCCAGTGAACACATGCTCCTGACATGACTTTAGGCCACTGGCTCACCTGAATTATGCAACCAGGGCTTCCTTCCAAGCAGGAATAGTAGATAGTAGATAGTAGACCAATAAGGATGGTCCCAACCACATTGTCACCAAGCAGATTACCAAGCAAATGTCTCACAGGAAAAATGCTTGCTTGTTTTGGGCTGCTGGTGGGCTCAACTATCTCCCATTACTGAGCTGCCAAGGCCTTATGGAGCCTTCAGTGAAGGCTTCCCAGTGGTGTTCCAGTAGCCCTGGACAATATGTGTCCGCCTGCAACTCCTTTTTCTCTTCATCTCAGAACGGAACTGAAAAGAGCTGTATCCTATGACTTAGTGTGTTGGAGAGGCTCCTCTTACCCCCAGCCCCTTTTTCTATGAGCCTGGATGGAATGGAGGAAGAATGGGACCTGGAGGCTCTACCCCTGGCCCCTCAGTGTCTCTCCTGGGTGTTATTTCCCCATCATGTCTCAGCTACTTCCAAAAGAAAACTGTGGACAGTTTAGAAAACTCTAATCCTACTATTTTATAGCTGTGACTCAAAACAAGTAGGTTATTTCACCTTTGCCATGTGGATGTGTTCTGCCATTCTGGCGAATGTTCACCCCAGCCTGGTCAACTCATGATCCTTTGAAAAAAAAGTGGCAGTGTGCACGTGCCCAGCACATGTTTGTTAATGATGGATAGCTTAAATTTCTGGGCAGCCCAACATCCATGAAGCATCTCACTTGCTCAGGGTATTGGCTAGACAAAGCAAGCAGGTAATCCCTGAAAAACTAAGATCTTGTAATGCTTGCATTACCAAGTTTCAAGATGTTTGACTTTGTACCTTAATAAGGTTCCTTTAACTCATGTGTGGTTACTATTTTTAAAATGTTTTTCTAGTGTGTTTTCTAGTGTATTTTTGTTTCTCTATGTACACAGACAAGCAGTTTCTGTTTTGTAAAGCAGAAGATTACTGCATGCTCTGCTTATGTTAAAAAGAATCTATATTCAAGAATGAACTGGCAGACAACTCTGTTGGTTCATAATATTGCTAAGGGAAGATAGGAAATCAGTGATTTTGCCTAAGGGAGCAACTTAACTATAAAAAGAAGAGAGGGGAAAACCAGTCTAAAAACTTTTACAAAACCTTCATTTTGAACTAGAAACAGAAAAGTCATCCCAAGCTGTCAATTACTGAGGCATGTGAATACTACTTAGAACACATTTAGAAATTAAAACTGAAATACCTTGGACCTATTTTTAAACAGGTTTTGCATGGTGTAACACCATTAAAGTCAGCAGAATAATTTCCAAGTTATAAATTTGTTAACATAAGGTTAGTACAAGGTTGCAGCGCAGTGGATGAGAATTGCTTTGAAAGCACTGTACAAGATGGAAGGCTGTATGCTAATGTCAAATAACCTGCTGGGAGATCGTTTGCTTTCTGCCTACACAGCCAAGCTATACATTAATTAATGCTACCACAGAGACTGTAATCTCCTAAGGCATAGAGCAAAACAGTAATATTCTAACATTAATAATAATTAATATTCTCTCTTATGAATATTGCTCAAATAAAAGGATGCTGTATTTTAATACACATTTACCAAGAGCATGTAAAACACAAAGCACCTGATTTATTTGCTGTTCTTCTGCCAAACACAGGTAATGATTGGCAAATAACTTTGAGCTGATGAACAAAGATAGGGGGTTACATCTTTAGAAAGCAATAGCAGCCTCCTCAGAAATTTAATTTGGCTGTGGTTCAAAAAGCCAATGTAAACAGCCTAGACAACCATATTAAACACAGCTTATTCACACTTTCAGCCCGCAAGAGTTGATGAAACAGTGCTCACCAGTCTGTTTCTGCCTCCTCAGATACACAGGCACACATGCAGTGCCAGTTAAACACACAGCACAAGCCTTGGATGAGGCAGTGTCAGAGAGCATCTCTGAACCTCAGACATCAACCAGGCAGGTATTTTACAGGCTCCCTAACTCCTTCAGGACTTTGGGTAGCTGCAGAAACACTTCCAGCTCTTGCAGATTCTTGCGTTGAACCAGTGAAACAGCATCCAAAATACAACCTCAGCCCCAGTACTGAAAACTGGAAAAACTCCAGAGTCGAGCTGGACCGTAACTCAGCTCTAGAGCTGTGGGGTGATGGCAGAGCATGGGACAAATACTAGGTCACAGAAACCAAATTAAGAATGGAAAGTGGAACAGAGGCTCTAAGGTGAGTTGTTACCTATGTAAACTAAGGCTGCATTTATTACTTGGGAATGAGGAAGAAGGTGGAAAGACTGTTTCCATTGGTTCAACAACAAACACAATAGGGAATGGCATATTGAACTTGTAGGGTAAAATATGCACAGGAGCATGGAGCAGAGTAGGTTGTAGTGCTCACAAAAATAGTGCAGGAATTAAGAATACAAAGCAAAGGAAATACTAGATTATGCAAAATGAGAGGGCAAAGCAAAAGAACAAACACTTGATGCTGATACCATGGGAGCAAACAGAAAACCCCGGAAGAGTTGCAAGGCAAGATGAACTGAAGAAAAGCCAGGTTTTAATGACGTTTTATATAATAGTTCTTGAATGGTGACAGTGATATTTTAAATAAAAGATAGTTTTAGGTACAACTGTACATGCAATGTAGTGCATTGAGAAAAGCAGGGGATTTTAACAAAGGACATCTTAAGAAACAAAATTATGCCAATTATGTTACAGAGTTCAGGAGACTGGAATACGATAAAATGGAAAGACATTGCCTGAAAAAAAATAATTCAGAAAAATATAGAGGATTCAAAAACAGAAAAAAGAATTAATAGATAAAGGAATAACTAGGAAAAAAAAACAACCTGATTTTACAGATCTGAAATGGCAATAGTGTTGTTGGATCAAGAATACTACAACGCCCAGTGAATTAGAATCTCAGGAATGAAAAATAAAGGGAGATGCAAGTAGTAGTGGAAAAATATGATGATGAATTGCATGCAATACAAAGGTTTAGAGGAACAAAGTTCCAAATCTGATAGATGTTAGAAAGCAGTGGCAAGATTTAATTTCCACCCACTGCTACCACAAACACTAATTGAAGTAAACAAACAAACAACCCCTTGTTCAATTATTCAGGCCAGTTAATTTAGAGTTGTTTGTTTGTGGCAGGAGACTGAGATCTTTTGTTGATATAACTGAAATCATGCCAGTTAAAAGTTAAATCCTGCCTGCTAGACATAACTTGGGGTTTGGAGGATCATGTTACATGTCTCAGAGAAAACAACCAGCCCAAACAGCATTCAGAGATGCCAGGCCTGGTGAGGGAAACTCATATTCTCTGCTGCACTTTCTTTCTGAATTCATGCTCCAGTCCTCGTTTCAAGAACACCACAATCCAAGTCCTTCTGAAGCCTCAAGATCTCACGTCCTTTGTAGTACAGGGACTGTAGCTTCCCCTAGCACTTTGATGTGTAAATAACATTTATTTTTTCATTTCCTCCATTGTATTTCAGTGTGGCCCTAAGTTACCATCCTGATTTATTTTCTTTCTTCTTTGGGTAACTGTACAAGGCATGTGTTGCACACTGGCTAAAAATAAACATAATGTCAGACTTATATCCAATACTGTCTTTGATTGAAGCACCATGCCCTCCCTTATCAAAGACATCAAGTTCCTACTTTGTAATTTCCCATTTCTAGTTACAGCCTTCTGATGCATATCTGCTTTTTTTGCACCATGGTATGATTCGGAGAATACACTTCAGTTTTCTTACAAGTTGCTAAAAATAGCAAAGAGTCTGTCTAGAAGAGACACCCCATTCTGGCAAAACCTCCCTGAAGACAAAAGAACAACTCCCCTATTTTCCGGATGGACTTGTTAGTGGGCGTGGTTCCCCATTTCCCCATTCCATCTTTATGCCAGTGCAATTAAGTCAATGGGGCTTACATCAAGATAAAACCGAAGAGCATAACGCAAAGATGAGTCAGAGCCCACATGCTCCAAAATGTAAGAGGACCATTTCGCAGCAGGATTAGGAGAATTTGGAACTCGCTTATCAGAAAACATGTACTTCAAAGTGATTCCTGATCATTTTGGAATTGACATTACAAAATCAGCATAGGTTTGTTCTTATTGTTAGTCAAATCACAACTGGGGAGGAAACATGCCAATGCAAACCTCGTGAAAGATACTTCATATTTACCCTTGAACAATGATCTGGTCTTCAGGACGGTAAGAAAAACTTACAAGACTGACAATGGACTACATTGTTCTTTGATGTTGCAGCATGGACAAATCACAGGTGTATTACGTAAATACCTGTCAAACTGACAATTAATATCAATTAGTCTTTAATCTGACATATTACATTGGGCGCAGCAAATGCAAAATCTGTTCAAAGTAGATTGTAGATATGTACCCTTCAATTAGACATGAGGGAGGAGGAAATTCTACTCTCTGGGAAAGCACAGAATTTAACTCCTGAACTGCTAGAGATCTGTGTGGATGAAATTCATCCTTGTGAAATTGGCCAATCCAAAACATTTTTGAGCCCTTGCAAGTTCAAAAGTGTAAGGGGCATTTAAGTAGTCAAATGAGAAGAAGCTGTTCCTCCTCTCTCTCTATAAACACAGTTTCAAGTGTGCAGTGTATAGCAGCTTCTTTTTTTGACACATAAAAAAGCCAGAATAGAGGAAATAAGAGAGAGAGATTGCTCTGGATTAGACCTCCTGAAGCAATCATTTTGGAGTTGGGAAGTAAGAGAGTATTCACAAAGCCACACAGGAGATGGAAAAAGGCACTTTCATGGTGTGTCCCAGAGCTGGAAACTGGACTAGAAGAACACACAGCTCTTCATTTACACAGGTAAGACCGACTGATACAGCTTCCTCAGTTTTAGTATGTGGGGTTGAGCAGCTCCCTGTGTTCAATATACCTTTGGGATTTTTTTCAGGCTTTACACCATCAAGCAGATCCCTAAATCACTACAGTCAAAATCACCATACAGTAATTTCTCCTCAAAGTGTGCAACTGCAAATTCATTACCAAAACTGAACCAACAGTTTATGCTACAATGGATTGTCCTGGGGTTAATGAGACAGAGAAGTAAACCACTCAATAGACAGATTCTCAGCAAGATCCTCAAGCAAGCCACAACTGCTGTTATGACTAAATATGTCCAAACCTCAAAAGAAAGCAGACATGATTACAATATTTTGTGGCATATGAAGAATACATAAAGGAGGCTAAAAGCACAATACTTGTCATCCTTCTAGAGAAAGCATCTGACCTGTTTCATAGATTTCTTCATATACTATGAACCTGCTTCCCCATTTTAAATTAATCTTTTAATTTTATTTATGATCTCATTTTTATTTATGATCCTCCAAAAGAAGATGCTGACTAAATTTTTGTACAGACCTGTTTTTAATGCTGTGAAAAGTTCTTCTTATCCATAGAAGTTTCAAAGAGCTGGCTGAAAGAAAATACACAACTTCTCATTAGTCCTAAAATATGCAGATGGAATCCTGTCTCTTGCCAGCCATCAACATCAGTGAAAATTTTCATTCATCTGACATCCTAGTAGTCATGCCTCAAATTCATATGAGGTTTGGAAATGCAAACTTTCAGCAGGATGCCTTTAAATCAGCAGGTATGCTCCGTAACAGAATTTTGCAAAAGAATTACACTTTTAAGTAATACTACTCTCATTTATTAAACATTAAACATAATCTCAACAAATTTAATCAGGGTTGAACTAATGATTATCATTGAAAATATCCCCTTTCATTTGAGAATGTAAACACCTACTCTTCCATCCAGTGATTTCATACCCTGAGATGATGCTACACATTGCTTTCTGAACCCACCGATGGGAATGACTTTCTACCTCTCAGCTCAGAAGGAGTGAAAGGGAAAATACCAGGGAAATACACAGTAGCTTTGTTTTCAATTTAAAAGAAGAAGGCAAAAAAAGAAATGTGTACCCTGGTAATTAACTTCTAATATTAATTAAATAAAACCTAGATTGAAGAAAAGTAGAAAATCAAGAACTTTACACTCTAACAAGAAAGCCACTGCTATACAAGAATATGGAGCTCTTGTTTTCAGTTTTCTGTTTCTACAAGAGATGCTGAATTCTGCCTTTTTTGTTTGTTTGTTTGTTTGTTTATTTGTTTGTTTTTTGTTTTTGCAATGAGGTATTGTTGGTTTTGGTGACTTTCTTATGTGAAGGAAAGAAAAGGGATTTCAACAATCCCATGATTGTCTCTGGAGATGTTCAGCTCATGTCATGGCTAACTCAGTCCCTGTTGGAACAATGATTATCTATGTTAAAAATGTTATGTTCTGAATTCTTGTTCCACTGCTTTACAGGCTTTCATGCACCTTCACAATAAGCCTTTGGCTGCTGCCATACACAATAGGATTTTTGACAAAACATTCAGGAACAAGAAAATACCTCTTCCTTCTTCAACTTGGCATTCCTAACTTCCTTGTTGACTTTCAGTGTGGCAGAAAACCTACTGAGATATTATTTTCCCTTCATTTTATGATGTGGACCTCCAGGATATGGAAGTGGAGCATGCCTGTGTCCCTTGAACTTTTGAACAGCACTGGAGTAATTCCTGGTATCACCTTCTGGAGACACCTCTCCTGCAGCCTCTGCGTAGCACTAGGGGAAGCTTTTCATTCCACTTTGTATTTTCTTAAAGCATTTCAAGCTGCTGTCCTGACACGTCTGAGGGAAGCAGGAGGAGGCCTCTTGCCAGACAGCAACCCCATGGTATGCAGCTGCCTGCCGCTCCCTGCTCCGAGGCCACAATTACACACCCGGGTGGTGACTGCTGCCAGCCCTGTGCATGGCTCCCACACCAGGGGGAGGACAAGGAAGGAGAGCCAGGCCATCACTGAGCTCTGCCATAAAGTCACATGGATAAGGAAAAGGAGGGAAAAAAAAAAAAAGAAAACAAGAAGAAAAAAAAAAGAAAGAAAAATAAAAAAATGGAAGAAAGAGAAAAAAGAAAGAAAAAAGAGCTTTAATAAGAATGCAAGTTTTAAGAGTATTTTCAAAATAAAAATACCAATCAAATAAATTGTGAGCCACCTAATTAGTTAAACTGCCCCTTAGATTAGTTAATGTCAGAGTCTCAAAGCTGATCACACTGAAGCTAATTACCATATTTCAAGTATGAGTTGTAGCATCTATGTCTGTATTATCCCCGAAATCCTTACTTTCTCAAAACCATCATTATTTCTCTTTCTGCCCTCTGTCTTTCAGTATTATCTTCTATAATAATGACTGCTGTCTCTGATCAAAGTTGCAGTAAAAAAATAAGCTAAGTCACATGTAGTTTATGACCTTCAGATGTTAAATGAAGCGAAGTTACATGACACTACGCTATGAAAGCAGTCTTAACAGAGAGAAAATGCAAAGTTTTTCTACATTTGTTAGAGCAAAGTACAGCATCATCTGTTATTATTGCATAGCTCCATGGCCAAAAAGTAACCTGAGGAGGGGTCATACCACATATTTTATTCCAAATATGAGCTCAAGCCTAGGTAATATCCACCCTTCCACTTCTTGATGAGCAGAAATTCCAGGATTCACCAAGGCTTTTCTAGTGAGCTGAGAGTCCAAAGAATGCAGCATTCCCAGGAAAAGCCCACAACACAGGACAGGCAGACTGGCCTAGTGCTGCTTCCTCCCAGCAAGAGATGCCTGGCAGAGCCATGATTCTGGCTGAGGTACATCATGCAACAGCCCCTGACAGTGATCCAGAGGGAGCACCATGCTATCTGTCACAAGAAGGACTGAGGGGATTTAATAACTTTGGGGAGGAGAGGAAAGGGTTTCTTCTGGGCAGAACAGATCAGGGTTCACTTATTGTCAACCTACCAAAACCACAGCCAGATCTTTGGACCAACTGGGTGATACTTTAGGGCCATTGGCCATTGTTATATTATCAGTATGTGACAATGAAATTCAAGGGCATGAACAGCGCACTTGAGTGGCCTCACCTTAGTGTAAATTATTGCACTTATTTGAATTTTTTTGGCTGCAGTGCTTGTATTTCAAGTCCATCACCCACTGTGTCAAGTATGAACTACATTTTAGAACAGCTCACCAAAAACATCAACAGTCTAGTGCAGATATTCTTTCATGTACCTTTCCACAAACTATGACATATATGTCAGCTGGGTTACTTTGCAGATCACTGCTATTTGGCTTATTTTAATCCTTGCTCCACGATGTTCTCATAACTTCAGAGTTGGTTTTCCCAATTTAATGAGGGAAAACTGCAAGAGCTTCCCTTCCATGTTTTGAACAAGGGATTTTTTCTTTTTAACTCAGGGCTCCCCAGGAGCAGAGCGCTGCTTCTGCAGAGGCCTGCTGTACCTAAAGGCACAGTTTAGCTGTCACCTTGTTTGAAACAAAGCTATGTTTTACTTTGAGGTGTCTTTTCCTTCAAAGGACTCAATCAGAGGATGAATTGTAACATTCTCGGCATCAGTTGCCAAGACTATTGATTTTCTTTCAGCTGACGTAAACCAACCAAGCTGTTATACACTGTACACATCTAGAGACATGACCCAAAACGATGGACTTAGTTTATGGGTAGCCATCAACTAAGGTGAGCAGTGATTATGAATAATGGATCCTAACCCCTATCAGTAGCTGAACTGAAATACATTCACCTAAACCACTTTTGCATCCTAGAAAGGAATTGCAAAGGAATTGCATTGTTAAGGTTGCTGTAATTAAGTTCTCTTTTAACATATTTAAAATATGCTAGGCACAAAGTCTTGGGTTACTTAACTGGTACCACCAGTTCAGACTATCACCAATTCTGTGGTTTTGCATGCATATCCCACATCCCTCCAAAGCTTTTAACCCATTACTAGTTATTATTTTAGAGGAATGTGATACATAAATTTAAACATGTAAGACACAGTGTTCAACACTCCTAATGATCTATTACCCTCATATTACTGAAGTCCCTGAGGAAGTTTGGCAGATGTCATTCAATCATCAAGCTATCATTACTATGTTTTAGCTTTAATCTAAAGTGCCTAAGAGCTTTGTGCTTTTTAATTAATATTCTATTTCTCTTAAGGAAAAAAGAAAGGGTGGGGAGAATGGGTGGAAATAGTTCACCTTAACCTGCCTAGAGTTTGTCATATTTGGGGAACACATTTGCTTAACAGACAAGATTACTTTTTCTTGTTTTAGCCATAAATCTATTTCCTCTATTTCCAGTGATATCTCAGTTAACTTAGTTAGTATCGACCTGGAATGTGTTA
The DNA here is from genome assembly GCF_963662255.1 of Cinclus cinclus. Lineage (NCBI taxonomy): Eukaryota > Metazoa > Chordata > Aves > Passeriformes > Cinclidae > Cinclus > Cinclus cinclus. The sequence goes on from NC_085046.1 coordinate 69,447,652, forward strand.
AAAAAGATATTATGGAAACAGAAATTCAAAAAGCAAGAGTTTTTGATCCAAATCTTCCCAATATGTGAAAAGTAGTGCAAAGTTAACAGTTTGTGCACAAATGAGTTATTACCTACGACTCTGTCTTGCAGACTGCCTATTTATTAATATCTCATTTTCTGATGACCTCTCCCAGGAAATTCAGAGGCCCAAGATTATTAAGTAACAGTACAGCTTTATGAATACCTCACTGTTTGGGTACTTTGCTACCTCTGTTGAAGACCAGATTTAGACTGTTTGTTGTAAGCAGTAATACCTCAAGCAGTGATTCAGGATGTCTGTTTTCCAGAGTTCTAAATTAATCCGGGACACCGCAGATGTGTACGAGTCCAGTTGCAGTTCTGTGGGCTGGAACACATCCAATCCACAATGAAACTCCATTTCAAGACAGGTAAATGCCTAAACACAAGGACCCTTATGCCCTGTGTCTTATACACACTGTGGGCACATGATGCCAACTTGAAACCAGTGCACAGCAGGTGCTGTGGCCACAAGAGATGATAGCCAGATTTTGTGCAACAGTTTCAACATACGATAGAAGACATGGGAAAACTGGTCCAGTTCCCTTAGTTTCCCACTCAGCTAGTCAGTGGTGGGAAACATTTTTTTCGTATCTAATTTATGCATTTTTTTTCTGCAATTTTTGACTTTTACCTGTTTGTCCCATCCAATCCAGAGAATGGGCCACTCCCTTCTCCCTTCTAGCATCCCTCTACCTCTTGAAAGACTTATCATGCTTCCTCTCTGTACTAAACATATCAATAACCACACCTTTCTTTAAAACCTCAGTTTTCTAAACTTTCAATCGGTTTTGTTGCTTTTCCCTGAGTCAAAGCCTACACCCTCCTGCAATGTGGTGTGCAAAACCAGGCACCATCCTGTTGTTGCAAAACCAGGCACCATCCTGGGTCTTGCCAGCACTGAGCTGGAAGAAACACCTCATGTTTTAGACACAATGTTCCTGTCCATCAGTTTCAGTAGGATACTTGCTTTTTCACAATAGTGACAGCACGAACAGGTTTTAGATGGTGATCCCATACGATCTCATACCTCTTGTTTTTCATCCCACGTGGCAGATTTGGAATCTCCTCCTTACGTGCAGTACTCTGCATGCATTCTCATTGAGTCATACCCTATTCATGTCAGACTATTTCTCCAATAGTCAAGATCACTTTGAACTCTGACCCTTCCCTCCCACCTCACTATCAGGCGGCTTTCTGTCCTTGAATGTTAAGATAATCTCATCTAATGCTGTTCAGATTCCACAAATATGCTGCCTGTCCCACCACTGAAAATACTGGAGTGACTTTTGTAAAGCCCCATTTGAAACTTGTTTGTAGGCTGATACACTGCACAAAGGCAGAGTAATTGCTTGAATACTTCTTTGTAAAGATTTATTTTAAGATAATACAACTTCTTCAGTAAATCCTCTTTCAACCTACACCCTCCCCTAATCACAAATGAGTCAGGATACCACTTAGTCAATCAAAAAACCCCAGATTCTAGCCAAGAGACAGGATTTATTTTCTCTGGATGGAGAACATTCCTATGCAGGGTAGAAAGCTAAGTCAACAAAATCGTACAAAGGCCCAGCTCTTGCCCACAACTATCCTTTTTATGCAGACAATTGACACCAGGGTGTGATTCTTGGGAACGGCCTGCTGGATGTGGCTCCCAGCCAAGCCAGGGAGGCACAGGCACTACTCATGCACCCCATCTTCCAGAGCAGCACACCAACAGGCAGTGCTTCACAGACCTTCCCTTGCCACCATCGCTCCCTTTCCACGACTGTCTCTTTGCTCTCGTGACAGGCACTGCCTGCTATACATGAGACACACGTCTAAGAAAATGAGAAAATAATGTGTTGAATGTTGAAGACCTCTTCCCACGCCCATTGCAGATAATGGTTTAGGGTTCACTGGACAGAGAAGACAACAGGCCTCCTAAAGCTAGCTTTCATTTTAAAATTGCAATCCAAATAGAAATAATAGGACTGGTTGTGTGTTAAAGACCAGCTTGAACTCTACCTGCAGCAATTAGAAAGGGTACATTGCAAAGGAAAAGAGGAAAATCCAAGTGCAAGCTGCTTTCTACCAGCTTTCTACAAAACATCATGAGGATCCTTAGGGTTTTACAGTTTCCAGTACTCTTTATAATTATTTAATTAATTGGAAATTAGAGGTAATGGAGACCTGTTATTTGACTTGTTTAAAGTCATAGAAAAGAAATTAAAAGAGGGAGTTGGATCTTATTCCTTAGGTTGATCAGTCTGAGGCAGGGTCTTTTAAGGTTTTTTCCAACATGTAGCCCCTTTCAAATATTGGGGGGGTGTGGGTTTGAGTTAAAGTATTGAATTTCTATTTTCAAACCAATTAGAATGCATTATAGAACCAAATTACTGGGAGATAGGGCCTATCTGTGGCCATAGAGAATTTATGCACACAGATTGTCATTTTACCCTTAAGGAAAACAATTTACATTTGACTACAACACCTCCCTTATGGCCCTTAATGTGTCACGATACCTTTGTCTGCTTTCACACAACAGGTTCTTTAGGACGAAGACATTACTTATTTTTGCCTTGTATGATGCCAAATATGTTGCCAGTACTTAAAATAAATAGCATCAACACAGGATCATTATCATGCAATTTAAGCCCTGGCAATCTACAGTTGATCCAAGAAAGTCAGTTTTTTTCCTGACACTATCTGTGCTATCTGGGAAGGGATTGTGCTAATACCTTCCATGTGTGTGAAAAGAGCCCTTGCTAAGAAGGTTTTCATGCTGGCTCTGAATCTGATTTCACATACCCTGTTTCACACTGATGTAACTGTTTTCCTCAGTACAGTTGCACTCCATACAGAACCTTCTCCCAGTGACCCTCTGTGAGCCAGGGGGGAGATGGGATCCACTGTTTCTTGAGTCAATGTGAACAAAACTTACCTGGCTTTATTATTTTTTTTAATAGTAGATGCTGCAGTTTTGTGATTACTTTCCAAACATTGGCTTCGTATTTCCCCTGAGGCCGAAGAAATTTGCAATTTTCTATTATTCTGTTTCCTACCCAGTACACTAACAATTTAGGCAAATTTTGCCTTTGTAGTATTTAATTTAAACAACTGGAAATGGGTCTGTGTTGTGTGGATTGTGCTGGAACACAAACATGTTTGCAAGAAAACAGGCTTTACAGTGCTTTCTGTGCCCTGCAGCCACAGACTCCTGAGACAGGAAATCACAGCATTAACCTGATGATCAAGCTACAGACAGCAGTGTCGATGTGCCACAGACCTCTGGTATTCTAAGTAAAAGGCAAAGGCAGTGAAAACAGATTAAAACGCAAAAATCTGGCAAGTCAGAAGAAATTTGCTCCATGCCTCTCTGTCTATATGCACATGTACAGCCACATACAGACAGATTCAGCCTCTTCTATATGTATAAACTAATAGGATGATAAAGATACAAATAGATTTCCAACCTCTCGCAGAAAAAAAAGCATTCTGAAATGATTCATATTACCCTGTGGCATGGCAACATATTATTTAATAGCAGTATAAAGTGATACATGCTCTGAAAGAGCTACGCTCACAAGAGAAGCTTCTTTTGGACTCAGTTGCATGTATTACATCACTCATGGCCGCATGTGAATGTTATTTGTGTATGTTCTCTGAAACAAAATAAGGGGGAATAGACAAAGAGAGATTCCTCCCACACCCTGCATGCCAGAATCTCGTTTCCTATCCTCAGCTGGTGCTCAAGAGTCTGACTCCAGCAATAACAGTCTCCCACTGAGATTAAAGCACTGGCAAACACAGCTTATCTTGGTTAATGTATACTTAAGTTTTGTGTGTATAATATGTACATGTATTTACATATATATAGAAGCACACACATATGTATATATTTACATCTCTCTCTCCCTCTACTGATACACATATTGTGTTTATAGACATTTATAAATATGATATGTGGGACATCTTTTGCAGAGAGGAAATAGTCCCTGGATGGAAAAACACTTGTAGATGTGAGGCCAAGCAGAGGTGGTACTTGAGTTCAGCAGCTGCCCCCTGCTCCTCTGCACCTCACTGGACACAACCACTCTCAGAGACCTCTGTCTCCTTTCCCCAAGGAATGCTGGGCTCCACTCCTGCTGCAGAGCTGTGGCTCAAACCTGGCCAGTCACAGTAATGTTGTTCTTCCACCTCATGTGAACCGCATCAAAACTGCCATAAAGCCCAAAGGCTCAGAGACCTATGACAACCAAAGCACCAGACCATGTTTTTGTGGAATCATTGAGCAAATGTGCCTAAAGTAAGCAGGACAGACCCTGAAGATGTTGCTTACCAACTAGGTTGTTCAGCATTTCTTGAGGCATTGCAACATTTACCAGATTTCCCCATGGGGACAGTCGTATTGGTAAATGCGGTTTACTTGATGATCCTCTGTAAGTTTAAATTAGTCTGGGCAGACATACTTAGCAAGGGAAAAGAGAAGAGAAAGAGATCCAAATTTTGTGGACCGTAAACAAACACTTTTGTGGACTGTGACCAGTAGAAAATTTACTGGGACATAAACATTGCTTACTTACTCCAGGGTAAAACAACAATAATGTTTCTGAAATAAAGAATAAAACATCTTGGCTAGCAAATGATAACTCATTAGGAGTGTAAAAATATAGGCATATATGCCTATACACATAGAGTTGCCAGAAATTAAGGGTTTGTACTTCAGATTTATGTGACACCCCTTCATAATCAGAGTAAATTAATTTACCCTGCAAATGAAATTGATCTGTACAATGCATGTATGCAGGTGCTTAGAAGATACAAAGCAACATGCAGGAAACTTCATACAAGCGAAATGCTAAAACTGCCAATACTTACTATTGCATCATTTTGGAAAAAAAAAAAAATAAGGACAGGATGTCCATAAATAAAAGCTGTTATTTTAAAACTGCTGAGAAACTCAGGTATAAATATATACCAGTGAGTCATAAAGTGAGGGGGAAATATGTGGAGTTTGATCATACCCTGTTTTAGGTGGATACAAATGAGACAGAAGAAGGGAATTAAAGCCTTTAAGCGCCTGAAATTCCAAGATTCAGACCTGTAAAGTACTAAGCCAAGGAAATCATGCTAGCATATCTGCTGGAAAGAAACAGCATACAGCAAAAGTACTTCTATGCTAGGATCATCAAAGTTGGAAAAGTTGTGAAGGACACATACATAAAAAGGAAATGCAGTGAAGAGGTACAGATAAAAGAAAAAAGAGATTACGGCACACAATTGCTCTTTACCATCAACAAATGTAATCCAAGTCTATAAAACAGCTGGGGTTCCTCTGACTTTACAACACCAAGTGCAACTAGAATTCCTTGGGGGTAAATATCTGCACATGAAGCACTGCTATTAAAAATAGCAAAAAATTTTGGTAGGTGAAATACCTACATATGCCGTACATGTATACATACATAATATATTCTGGTAAGAAGCAGCCACATAGTCTGAGAACATTTAACATGAATAGCATCAGATGCACTGGTGTAGAACAAATAAAGGAAAGGAGGGGGAACCCCGAGGTCCAGTCCATCAGTTTCTTCTTAGCAGATAGTCACTCTGCCCCCACTTTCTTCAGATGTTTCCCTAAGCTCAGCCAGTAAGTGAAACAACATTTTACTCAAACAAGCATTTTCATGCAGTATGGGCATTTCCATGGATATGTCTTGGCTTAAGCACAGACCAAAGTCCACTGCTTAGAATGCATATTTGGAATGAAACCTCTGTTTCCATAGTGGTCCTCACCACTCACAGAAGTTCCTGATTCCAAAATATTTTTTCAGTAGAATTTATATATCTAAGATCTATATCTAAGTTTTCTGTGGTGGACTTAGTAGTATTAGGCTAATGGTTGGAGTGGATGTTCTTAAGGGTCCTTTCCAACCTAAACGATTCTATGGTTCTACTTAATTCAGGACAGACTTTCTAAGGCTGCAACCTGAGCAGCTCCTTAACTAATATGACTTTCTGGGATAAGCACCAGCAGAGATGCCTTCTCTTTATGCACTGGCTGGATTTGTTTTCTTCCACCTGACCGTAAAACAGATTCCCTCCATTAGACTGCAAAGGTGAACACCAATTGCAAAATTTTGCAACTCATAATTTTTCTGTGTGCTCAAGATACCACCTCAAGATGGTTGGGAAATGGTGCTGGAAAAAAGAATCCCTTACCTGTAAGTCTCAGTTCTAGTCAACCTTGCTGCTTACAAGCCCTACAGCTCTTCCATCCTTATGGATGTCCACAATCTACCTTGAGTTCAGCATGGGTACAGAAGTATTGCCAAGTTAGTTTATGAAGTAATCTCTTTACACAGATTTTCACAGGATTTCTTTAAGATTCTTGTTCTTCAAGGGATAAAGTGAAGCTGCCAAGGAAAGGCCACATGGCATTGAAAATCACAGCAAAGATGTGGGAGAGATAAATGGCATACATACATGGAAACTAAATGGCAAGCATGGCACACAGAAGCAAATGTGTTTGGTTGCAGCTTCTGAATGGTGGTGGTGCTAAACACAGCCAGCCCTCACAGACACAGCCCCCTGCTGCAGTCAGATCTGAATTTACCAACATACTGCAGTTCAAGTAAAGCATAGCCTTAATTTTCATTCTTGAAATCTGTGCTGTTTCTTGAACAGCACTTCAGCCTGAAAATGCATTCTGTAAACTGGAAATCTGAGCCTATTAGCACATTTAGAGAAATAATTGGATTAAAGCAGCAGGGGCCAGCAGGGATCAAAATTATCTACCCTTTAAATACATCTTAGTGACAAAAGCAAAATGTGTGAAAAAACATTTAATGCTACTTCTTCAGTGCAGCCTAGCCATATGAAAGGCAACTTTCAATTTTACAATGGGCTTTGTGCCACCAGAGATATGATAGAATGGAGTGGGAGGGAGAAATGAAGCTTAGCTAACTAATGAGTTGGGACTATCTGCTGTTTTTGGCTGAAGAGCTATTACTCAGTTAAATATAGCAGTTATTCTCCTGGCAGCACAGAGATGAACACCTCATGAAATGAATTAATGACATTCCTCTGGTTTGATTTCTCATGATCTGTAAAATTTTAAAACTGATCCTAATTCCCAGATCTTAGTTTCTATGCCAGATTCACCAGACAGGAAAATATTAATCTGCAGGGATTTTTCAAGGAATTTTCTACATCTAGAAATGCTGAGAATATGTTCCTCCAAAATCGAGTAATAGCTATGTTGTTATCCTCCTTGCTTTCAAAATTACTTTAAACTCCTGCAAGTCCACAGTGCCTGTACCACTCAGAATACAGTGGCTTTTGAAGGAGAGAAGAGGAGGTAAAATGTCCGAAATTGCAAGGACAGAATATCCAATATGACCAAGTGGAATTTGTGCAACTGGGAGGAGGCATAAAGTGTTTAATGACAAGGTTCACAAAGCTTGCTCAGTTTGTGGATATTTTCCAGGAAGAGAAGCTCTGAATGAGCTGTGTCAACAAGGCTGTCCCAAATCCTTATGCCTGCCTTTAAAACTGCATTGAAAAACAAGTAAAAGACAGTACAGCCCTTATACCAGTTAAAGATCCTCAGAACTCTTCAAACCTTGAATGTACCTTGCTTATATATACATAAGCTGCTACTTAAATGCTGATGTCAATATAATGCTGAAAATTGATGCAGAGTGGTAGCCAGGCTGGATTTTGAGTCAAATATGCCCATCTGAAAATAATACAAAGAACTAGCTAAAGGTTAATACTGATAACAACATTTTGCCTCCTCAAGGCAGACATGATGTTATAAATGTAAAATTTCCAAGATTTTTGGGGCGTGGGGGATTCCTTAAAACTGACACATCCCTTCCCTTGGGCATTGTCAAATCTCAAACTGAACTGGTAAGCTAACACTTCTCTTCCTACACTAGACAGACTCAAAAGAGAGAAGATTCTGCTGGAAACATCTATGTTAAGCTCTGCCAAGAAAGCATGTTTTCTCAACAAGAAGTGGCTGTCTCTATTTGCTTTGTCTCAGACATGTAAACAAATTATTAATTCAACTATTTCACATTTTGGACATGGCACTAATCACAACCTTGATAATGAAACTCCCTCCCACTTTATAGCTTATAGCTTGAGGAGCCCTGTGAAATGCATAATAAAATACTTGAGAGCTCATTGAGGGAATTCAGCACAACAAATACCTGGAGGAAAGATTATAATCTATTTCCTTTCCACAGAGTCAACAAGACTAAAGACTGCCCACTTGATTGTGTCCCTTTCCTCAGGGCGAGTCAGAGATGCAAGTCAAAGTTACTTGCTTGACAGGAAACACAGGAAGAAAAACGAAAAGAAAAAAGGCAAAAAAGGCCTGAATTTGCAGTCAGGATGGGTCACGCCTGGTGGCAGATGTGGTGGGCTGGTTGTACATGGCATTTCTTGCTGTCTGGCTTTGCATGTGTTCAGCCTAAGTGCCCGGAGTCTGGACCTTTTTCTGAGCAAGCCAAATTACCCTTAACCACATAACCACACAGCTCCATCTGTGACCTCTCCTCCTGGATCTGGAAGGACCCACCCTCTCCGTGAAGGACAGTTAATTGCATCTCCATGATAATTGAGCCCAAAGACTGCTAGTAAGTAGAGGCTATCAATTGTGTTGAAGTATGACTTCTGCTTTTTGTGTTCCAGATTACTATCCACCGAGGATTTCCTAGAGCTGTTGGACTCTAGCCCACATATGCAAAGACAATCTGAAGAGTTAAATGAGATGCTGAGTTGCAGCTCTTGCTATGGCCAATGCAGATTATTTCCACTGAGGAAACCACCTCCTTTCTTAATTGCAGGGAGGTGTTTCACTTGCTCATTTTACAGCCAGTGTTTGCATCGCACACGGAGATAGCTGTGAACTCTGAAGTGGAAAGTGAGAATTAAAAAGTTTCTAAGATTGCAAAGAGCATAGTAACTTAATAAAAACTTGTTTAGGAAGCCAAGCATAATGTGTGTTATATTACACCAATCCTAGGTCAAGAGCTTCGGACTGAAAACACAGAGAGAATTTAAAGTCACAAAAATCTTCTCAAGTTGAAAATCTTGCTGAAGCAATGATTATTGTTTTGTTTTTCCAAAGAGAACTTCTATTTTGAAGCTTTTATTTTGGAGAACTATTAACCATTTCACCCCAAAATGCAAGTAACTTGGACACTAAAAATCTTCAATTTAATCTTAAAGTGTACAATGGTTCTTCTGCTTGTCTTCGCAGAGGTCACAATTCTCCAGCCCAGGGTCAGAACTGCCACTGAATACATGCAAAATTTTGTAATCATACTATTTTGTGTCAGCTAAGGAAAACTTGTTATTCTCAGCTCACAGCACCTCCAAACAAAAGACCAGCATTTTATCTGAAGGAAATTGAATATGGGAATCGACAGAGAACACCACTTAGTTCACTTAGTGCCACCTCAGCTGCTACTGAAAACAATTATGCTTGGGCAAGGTTACTTGCAGTAAATATACTACTTTTCTTTATCATGTCAACAATGCCTGACAGTTAGTGTTAGCTGATTTGGAGAACTGAGATAATTTCTGAGATGCTTATATTAAGAACCTTTGAATTTGGTATGACTGGTGAAATAAAATACTTGTTTTCCAAAGGATGAACATTTACAGCTAAAGTAAGCCTTCCATCAGTGTCTCTCTTTCCACTGCTCCTGGATGCAGAGGTGTATTTATACCACAACGCTGCTGAACTGCAGACCTTTTCATAGAGCTGCAGCTTTGCTGGCAAGAATTTCAAGCCCACGGGCCAAGACACCGGCCATCCCTTCCTTCCTCTGAGTAACCCTGGAGGGGATGCCTCACTCCCAAATTCTATCCAGAAGCAGGACTCAAGATCCCAGGGAACTGCCTACAGTGTCCCTCTAATGTGATTACTGTCAGGTAATGTGGCACTGAGTTTGGGAGTGAATTAAGCATGGTATCACTAGTTTTTTTCCCTTCAAAGTGGACTTTCTTCATGATCACAGCAAATAAGTAAAAGCATCTGAGTAGCAATGGAACTGCAGCATGAGGCCTTCTAATTGCATCATTTCATCAGAGAAAAAGCAGAGGGCAGGAGACAAAGTTTTCCAAAGTGACAGGACAGGACAGAGTGTTTGTGTGCATATTTGTGTGTGTGTGTTTCTTTAAATTACCAAAAAAACAACAAAAAAAAGTAACTGAAATTCCCAGTCTTATGCTGCCCAGACTTCGTATGGAATTACCATTCCATCTCCCTGCGGTCATCCCATCAAAAACCCTCACTGAAGGGCATAAAGCATTTTATTGAACGCATCCACTCTCCAGGAAGTAGGATCCCTTTTGTGAAAACACACCATGCAAATGAGACCTGGGGTCCACTGATGGCTGTGCTCAGGATTTCAGCTTCCACCTGACTGATCATTTCCACACTTCACCTCTCTGACCATTGTATGCTGCAAGATGGTCTACAGCAGGCACCAGCAGCCCATACATTTATATTAATTTCACCTGAAGAATGAATGGCTCCATTTGTAGTGTATGTCAAGTGTTAAGAGATCTGTTTCACAGCCCACATCTTACAACCACTTCAATTCAACATATTTTTATTTTCCTAAGAGGATGTACGCAGTTTGTAAGGATACCTTCTCATTCTCCACTAACAACAGTTCCTAAGGTTCTCATTTCACTAGCCTTTGCTGCCTTGGCCAACAATTACAAGCAGGAAGGGTGGGATGTACTTAATCTGAAGATCCCCAAGTCCAAATATCCTTGTAGCCAGAGTATTTATTCTAAATAATGCTATCACCAAACATTCTCAAGATCTGCTCTTCTACAGCACCAGTATAAATTGCTTTGCTATTTTTGAGCGTAACACCAAGGAATCCAGGCAGTAACAGCAATTACGATATCTTCACCACTTGTGAATATCTATTTGCAATTTCTATTGCCAAAGCCATCACTACTTAGCATTTTTTCTAATGTTCTACTCATTAGCTAACACCCATAAATACAAGTATTTATTTTTAATAGTGCTCCCTGGTCAAAATCCCTTATAAAATTCCACAGTTTTCTACACTAACAGTCCCTAGTGCTTTGTTTTACAGAAGTGTTAGGATAGTGCTCTGGGCAATTATTCAATAGTACTGGAGTACAAGAGTTGTTAACCTATGGCTCTGAACCAGCAAAGTTATAAATTTACCCTAACATGTTATTTAATTAAAAGAATGGTAAACTTCCAAACACCTGTGTTTCTTCAGATAACCTTCTACAGATACACCCAAACTGGGACTTAGAGATGGCTAATGAAAACATCTATCAGGAGTGAAGGACAAAATAGAACTATTCACAACTCTTCGTAATTCTGTCAGTGGGAAAAAAGTTTCCTTCAATTAAAAAAAACCCAAAAAATTGTTTTTCTTTATATGTAGTAAACAGCAGTTTTTTATAGGTGCTTTCAGTTGACTCTGAAGTTGCGTGAAATATCTTGTCAAACAAATCTGAGAAAGTACCAATTAGGCTGTGAAGTTCTGTCATTTTCTGTTTTGCAATCTTGTCCCCGGCTAAGCACAAGGAACTGTACAAGATACAGACCTCGTAGCTCTTAAGAGAGTGCAAGAAACACTTTCCAAAAGGCACTGTTTGAGTTCTTGTGAACCTCTTTTTCCCTCTTTTATGACTCCTCAGCAACTTAACTGGCTGCAGACTGTAGAGCTGTCCCTCCAGCTGGTGTCTGCCTCATGACAGAGTTGCACATGGATTACAACTCCCAGCAGTCACTGAGCACTGTTTAAAGGGGGTTTAAACACAGAAGAAAGAGAGAGAAAGCACATGTATGTGCACGACACATGCATTTCATCAAGTATGAACACCAGATCAAGTTCTGTTTCACTTCCTTACCAATATCTGGGAAAAAAAAACCCCAACAACAACCTACACCAAGAAGCTGGACTCTTTTCCTTCTTTTCACCAGTAGAATATTTCCAGGCATGTGGGTTTTTTTTGTTCTTGTTCTGGGATTCTTGGAGATGTTTTTAAAAGGCATCTCCTAGAATAAAACCTGAAAACCTCCTGGTTCTGAAAAAAGATCCAGAAGACACTTGTGTGTACAGCTAGCTGGGCAGCAAAACAAGAGAGAAGTGTAGGTGCTGGGGAGTAACAGAAGTGGGGAATTAGTGGGGCAAGAGTCTCATATTTCTTTTGAAGAAAAAAAATAGGTAAAACAGAAGTATTTTAGCTCTGAAGAAGTGTAACAGTAAAAATGCAATGTCTAAATACATTTAAAAAGGGCCGATAACAGACAACTGGGGGAAAGAGGAAGGAAAACAGTGGAATGACTACTGATGCTATTGGAAAATGGGCAACCGAAATGCAGAGAATTAAGTGCAAAGCTAGGGAGAATAATAAAGTATGCATCATAGAAAACTCCCCAAGTGCCACAGAAAATCAATGACAAACTGACCCTTAACATAAATTTGTGAGAGGTATATTTGGATCTATTAGCTATTTGAGTACCCGCTGTGGAATCAGAGGCTGGAGAGCAGCCCCATGGAAAGGGACCTGGGGGTCCTGGTCGATGGCAAGTTGAACCTGAGTCAGCAGTGCCCTGGCAGCCAGGAGGGCCAACCCTGTCCTGGGGACATCAGGCACAGCATGGCCAGGCAGGCAAGGGAGGGGATTGTCCTGCTCTGCTCTGAGCTGGGGCAGCCTCACCTCCAGTGCTGGGGGCAGCTCTGGGTGCTGCAATGCAAGGAGGACATGGAGCTATTAGAGAGCATCCAAAGGAGGGCCACAAGGATGGTGTAGAGCCTTGAGGAAAAGCCATGTGAGGAAGAACTGATGACATTTGACTTGTTCAGCCTGGAGAAAAGGAGACTGAGGGAGACCTCACTGCAGTCTACAGCTTCCCCACAAAGGAAAGTAGAGGGGCAGGCACTGGTCTCTTCTCTGTGGTGACCACTGACAGGACCTGAGGGAATGGCCTGAAGCTCTGTCAGGCTCTTTAGGTTGGGTATAAAGAAAAGGTTCTTCACCCAGAGGGTGGTTGGGCACTGGAACAGTGCAGTGATCCCCAGGGCAGTGATCACAGCACCAAGCCTGACAGAGTTCAAGGAGTGTTTGGAAAATGCTCTCAGGCATAGGGTGTGACTCTTGGGGTGTCCTGCACAGGGCCAGGAGCTGGACTTTGATGATCCTTGTGGGTCGCACCCAACTCAGGATATTCTATAACTCCATTCTATGATTCCAACTGCACCTTTTTGAAAGAGGAATAAGTCAGGTACTATACAATCCATATAGGGGCTGGTTGAAATCACATTTACTGTCTGCAAGGTTTCCTGCGTTTTGAATCTAAAATATGTGTTACTAAAGTACGCCACCAGGACTGTTTGTGAAGATACCTTGCAACTGCTGAAAATATGCACTGGTTTGAAATTTATAGTAACAGAGTTACCAGTGTAACACTTGTATGATACAGCCAACAAGCTACTACTTCACAACATTTTTTCCACATGAAGAATAAGTTTGCAGAATTGGCTAATGAGCTGATAGTGGAGACTGGAGTGCCAGATATTCTCATTTTCTTTGGATCTTCCTTTACTGCAGGAACATGAGAGCTTTATATTTAAAAAATGTGTCAGTACAAATATGTAAGTTTACAGTTGCAGACCATTAATTTGAAACGCTAATGCTAAGAAAGAAGTGCCTAAAATTTCAGAACAGACTTCCATTGATCCACCGAAGAGTGGAAAGTACTAATAAAAATACTGTAAAACATTTAAAGATGGCGTCCAAAGAATTTCCAGCAAGAGAACTAACTCCTTGGGTCTCAGGGCACTGAAAAGCTGTCTTGTTATGCAGACACAGATCTCAGCTTGGTACACTTCCTTCAGCTTTTGCATGCAGGTGAAAGTCAGCATTTATGTGGCAGAATCTTAACAGATATAATAAATAGTTTCCCACATATGTTTCTCTAAGATCTTTACAAAGAAATGGTGATTATTACAGCCTGTGTCTGAAAACCTCCTCCATCACCCAGGATGTTCCTGCTCTAGCTGTGCTGCAAATCAGAACCACAAGAAATTTTCCTGCATGAAATAAATGTTCATAATCCAAGGCCATGCTGCACATTACTGAACCAGCTAATAACATGAAGTCATACTGCTACCATGACAAACAGGCTTTTATATGAGCTAATTTACCCGGCTTCTGCTGCACTGAAGCATTTCACGCTGTTGTGACTAGACTCTTCTCCTTTGCTCAGCCTAAATCATTAGGTCAAGTTGCATTCCCATGCCCACAGCAAAGGAAATGGAGCACAAGTAAGTAGAGACACAGTGTGAGATGACAACAACAACAAACAACAATGGTCATCAAGATGCTCCAGAAATCACAGCACATCACTCTTATGCAGTGATTTTTGAAGGCTACAAGAGAGTTTTCAGGAGAGATCTGAGGCTACAAAAAGAGGAATCTGCTTTCTTTGCAGCAGCAGTCATTGGGATATTTTATAGAGGGGGGAAAAAAGAAGCAACAAAACAGGATGCTTGTAAGCTGCCTCTCAATAAAGCACCCCCTTTTTAGGCAAAATAAAAATTAATTTGGGGTATGTGAACAAACCAAAGCAAAACACTGTATAGGACATGAGGAAATGATTTTGTCAGCATGCCTGGAACTTGGTTTTGGAGGGAGCCATCTCTGTATCTATGCCTAAGGCCATGAGAATATTCAAGGTCACTTCATATTCAACAACATGATACTCAATGGGATTATTTCAGTTCAAGTCCACGTGAGGTCTGTCAGGCTCAAGGACCTACATATTCTGTTCTTTTGAAGAAGCCTAAATGTGAAGCTGAAATACACTCGATTTGACACAAAAGCAACACAGGAAGAGTTTATCAAAAGAGGATATTAGTCCTTTTCACAGTGCTAGGCTTAACTGTACAATGTTTCTGGAAATGTTTAATATAACAAAAGTGGAAAAAAAGAAAAGCAAAAAAGCTGCAGGCACAGCTGATGTAAATGTCTGAGTTGACTTTTTTTTTTAATAATAATTTTTATATTGCCTAAATCCCTAAAGTCAGAGTTTGGAGTATCCTGGACTCTGTCTGGAGGCTTCCCAAAAATCACTGCTTGTCAACACCCTTTTCACAGAAATGAGTCTGTTTACCTCCACCACTGCATTGTCAAGTCATCTCTTCCCATTAGCATTACAGTTTAAATTGCTATTCTTACAGAGATGTCTAATCCTCCCTTTCCTTATTCAGGAACTTCTCTAACAGCCAAAGTCCAAGTTAAAATAATTTACATCAACAGAATGTTTTTCTTCAAGGTGCACTTCTACATAGATTGCTGTAATTGGCTAGATGGCATTTTTCATGAGAAGATTAAAATATGCTGAGTTGATAGCAGTGAATAAAAAGGAAATGCAAAAATTTCTAACTGGCTATTCATTCACTTTGAATCCTGATCCAAAGTGAACACTTTCCTGCAGAGGATCTTGATGTAAAGCTCATTTCTGTGCCTTAAGAATCTCTTTATGTCTTTTGGAAGTGATACACAGGTGTGATACCTCTGCTGGAGCACGCCAATCTCCTGAGCTGTCTTTGACAGGTTACACAGGAACCCTGAGAAAGCCTTCATATCACACAGTCTCTGAGGACACTCTGGAGGTTTTGAGGTTTTGCCCTGCAAACAGCGTCTCTCTGAGTTCTTGGCAGTTAAAAAAGACATTGAGGGACAACCCAGATTCTGCAGGCTTTACAGAAAAAATGTAGTCAGCAACAAGGGAAAAATTGGTATATGAACCAAGGAGTCATTCACATCTAATATGTTTAGTTCTTTCTGTTTCTATCCACCATTGGCATCCATTGGTTGGTGTGTGGAAAAAGAGTTATTGATTACATTCCTCCGACCACTTCAGCAGGCCCTTTCCTCTTTCCGTGATAAATAGGACAATTCTTGGTAGACCCAGCCAAAAGCAACAACTCCAATCACTTTGTCACATTTCTAAATGGTCCCTCCCAGCTCAAAGTCCTGGTAAGTCATAAGTTGTCTGCATGCCAATGTACAAAATGGCCATTTGATGAACTCTGGTGTATAATGCTGATCCTTACAAAACCCACAGCAAGTACACAAGCTGTCACGTACTTATACATATGAAGGGTTTCTCCCAGAATTTATCACCCAACAAGCATGGCCGTGAAACCTGCTTTTTCTGAAAGTATATCCCAGCTGACATGGCTGCTGGATGCAGATGTTTGCATCCATGGTATTCTCAGTCATGGCAAGCTATGCTATCATGAGTATCAAAGATATCAGACAGTACTCTGGAGTAAGAAATCCTTCCCAAAGCCATGTTTAAAACCTTAATGAAGTTAATATTTTTTTCCCATTAATTCCATTCAGCAGTTAAGCCAAAGCAGAATTAATTGTGGTTGCTAATACTAGAAGGCAAAAATAAGAATATTTCTTGTGAGCTTTCCAGCACACAAACTGCCTGACATCCATCACCAACTCCCTTTGGCTATTCTTCAAGTGCTCATAAGTCTTCACTGCTGTACATCTCTCTTGTGGTGAATAACACACCTTCCAGTGTTTTCATTTTTACTCTTGTGCCCCCCTTGCCCTTGCATTTATTTATGCCACACAGCTATTGAATTATTATTGAGGTGGGTGGCTTACCTACAGGGCTAGTCATATTCTAATCATGACAACTTCTTGTTTATAATACCTGAGCTATCTCACTCTTGGGAATAATTTCATCAGTCAAGATTAATTTTGACCTTTATTTTAAGACCAGAAGCCATCCAGAAGGCATCTAACAAACATGCAAAATACAAAGACAACACCAATAAGCACCTTGGGGAGGAGACAGACAAAGGAAGTCAGGAATAACACCTAAAAAATACTAGCTTGGACACTCATCTGCAAGCCCTTTAAGCCAACTATGTGCAGGATAAAAGACTGTGGTAATTTTATGGGATTAGCACTACAGAAGAACTGTTTTGTGTGATGAGCAAATGTCACAATGTGTGATCAGTGGTGACACTGCAGTACAAGAAGAGGCCCCAACAGGCTTTGTTCCATAGCTATAAAAACAGTGGACAGAGCAAACTTGGCCCTACCTGAGCTTTTCCTAAAACCTCACGTTTCCTCTGTTTCCAATTTCACCATCATAACCCACTTTTTAATCTCCACCAACACATGGAAACAGAAACTTGGATCAAGAGGAAAATGCTGCCAAAGATTAGAGGTTTGGAAATTTACAATTGTTATCTGAGGAAAAACTGTAGTGGAAGCCAATTATTTTAGTCAGAAATCTTTGTTACTGTAGAAAAGCTTCAATATATGATTTTGCTTCCAAAATCAGAAGACAGAAGCATAGTTTTTTTATCAGTCAAACAGAATTAAAAGTAAGAACAAAAGCAATTCAACTCCTAGTTACTCAGTCTATAAATTTTTAAAACTAAGGTCTGCAACCACTAACTCAACAAGAGATGTAGGAAATTATAAACATGAACTTGTCACAGACCACTGTGAAAAAAAAAACAGGCAGGTGTCCTATTTTAAACCATATTTTTTATTTTCATTACTGTTATTCCACCTTTCCCCTTATGGCTAATCAATACCAAGCATGACTGCAAAATAGTACCAGTTCAGCAATTTGGAGGAAGTAAAAAAAACCAAAAGTGCTTTCAAAAATTACAGAACAACGTTCCAAAAAGGAAATCTGATTTAAAAACCCATTTCTGTGCAGCAGTCGAGTGGTCTGTTTCAAATTTCACTGGCTATCTGTAGCACTGAGGTTTCTGTGTCACTGCATACAGAAAATTCAATGCGATGGGGATGGTGCTGTCTTACTCTACTCCTAACCACAACCTGGTAGATAAATCCTGAAGTCACAAGGCAGCTGAGAGCTCTATGAAGACTTTTAAAATTTACTGGCAAAGCTGGAAGGAAGAAATTTAAATGAGGCCAGGTTAGAGATTTCAAAGGGATGAGTGACTGATCCTGTTTCATGTTATGCCAG
The DNA here is from genome assembly GCF_963662255.1 of Cinclus cinclus. Taxonomy (NCBI): domain Eukaryota; kingdom Metazoa; phylum Chordata; class Aves; order Passeriformes; family Cinclidae; genus Cinclus; species Cinclus cinclus. Next base: position 69,465,751 of record NC_085046.1, read on the forward strand.
ACAATGCTAATAGTTTAAACACTAGCTCTGTCAAACAAGAAATAGACGTATTATCGTCTGTGAATTATTTAAATTGACTTCACCTACTCACCTTTAGAATTTTCTGACTGAAAGGCAAAAAAAAAGAAATCAAGAAAGAAAAAGTCTCACAAGAGAGGCATGCACTCTTAATCTATTACTAATGTCTTCTTGAATCCTGTTAATATTTTTCATATTGTCTGCTCTGGTGAGCTCAAAGACTATATGTGAGGAATGAGCAAAAATTCCAGCTGATCCGGGGCATAAAGCTCTTAATGTTTAAGTCTCTCCTGCCCTGCAGATAATTATTGTCTACTCTTTCATGCATCCAGCTGGGACATCAGACAATTTGGGGAACATCCAAGATGGGCACGAAGAACCATTTCCTGATTCATAATAAATATGGTAGATGTTTTTGACACACAGATAATTCTTCTTGGGCTTTATTCAGCAACAGCACTTCTCCTCCCACACCCTCCCACATTTTTAAAAAGTTGTTTACATGTCTACAAAGCTCAATTTCCCCTGCTATTCAACCACAGAAGCTCTTCTTGAACACAAGGGAAGTAATAAGTATACTAAAAAATAATTAACAGTGTAAAAGGTTGTTAAGTTCTGATATGGTCTGAATCATCACTGTGAATTTTCTCTGGAATACAAATATGAGAGAAGTTATAGAAGCTGATCCTCAACATCACTCAACAAGCACTCCTCAACACCATCATCATCACAGAGTAGCAATAATAGCAAAGGTCCCACCTATTCATGCCTCCTTCATGAAGTTGTTAATTTACAAATGATGACTCCAAAAGGTGATAGAGGGGAAAGGTAAAGGTTTATTTTTTTAAACAACCACTTCCAAACTTCCATCTCCTTTCAACAATTTTCCCTTTTGAGAGAAATAGCAGATGGTGGAGGACAGGGATGAGTCTGAACAAAAATGCGTTGCTGAATTTTTGGGGAGACAGAAGACCTCTAGAACTAAATTTAAAAAGTCTTTACTCACCTAGAAAATTGCCTTCCTTCCCTCCAAGTTAGGCTTTCCCTAGAAAAACTGAAGGGACAATTTAGATTTTTTTTTTAGCAGAATATTTGTTGTCTAGTTTTTCCTCCAGAAGTGAAGTTAAAACATCCCACATTTTCTAGGAGAATAAACTTCAGATAACTAAAGAAATGAAAGAAATTGATAGATGCCTACTGCCATTTTTGGACTGTGAAACACCTGAAAAATTATGAAATTAAAGGTTTTGGAGACAAACCCCCACAGCCTCCTCATTCCTAAGAACTTGCTATGTCTTTATGCATTTCTCCTAACCTGGTCCAAATGGCCCTTTCACATTGCCCTGGACTGTCCCTTGTAGAATCAACTGCACTCACTCATAACATCTCCAGCAGTACCAGAGTAACCATGATAAATATTTTGCAAGAGGTGGAACATGATTTTGAGAATCAGTGGCTTGAAATGCTATCTTTCAAGAAGAGAAATACTAGGTGCCATGGCATACCCAGGCTGGAGACACCTATTTCCCCAGCAAACCCCTGACTGGAGGATTCCATGCTGAGAAGGCTGCTGACCCAAACCCAGAAGAAACTGCTATTGCCAACACTACAACCATCTCATGGGTTCTGAGATGAAACACATGAACACTCTCGGGCTGTCATCTTCCTTTGTACACCCACTCACTCATAAAATAAAATACAAACAGCTGAAGGCAAGCAAGCTCTGGCTAAGGCTGGAGAAATTAGGCATGAAACTAGCCCTTAATTCCAGATTTGCTGAAGGAAACCTTACCTCTGTCTCATATCCTATGTATTCAAAAGCCATTTTTATTTTCATATAAATCATGCAGTTTACTTTTCTCTGCTGCCATTCTAAAACCCTTCCAAGGGCTGAATTGGCACAGCACACTCAAAAGAAAAGGTTACAGTGATGTGGGAAATGCAGTCAAAATGAGAACAGTACTGTTAACATATTGCTTGACTTTTAAAAACCCATTGTAAAATAAAATAAACAGCATCTGGAAGTGTGACAGATCTTCAGACACGTTCCTACTTTTAATTTTGAGCAGTAATCAGGTGTGTAAGTGACCTCAAGCACCTCTGACACTAAGGTCTTCAGAAAACCATGACAGGAACAGATTTGTGCTGAGCCACTCTGCCACTCTCACTAGAAACTCCAAAATGTGGTCTGAACCACAGTTTGGCTCTTTTGAATGTCTGATCTCATGTAGAAAATGTGGAATAGGTGGTGGGGACTGCTGGCAGGAGGGAACGCTTAGCAGCTGTGACAAATGTGTCTTGGTGTTGCCTGAGCCTGGGCTTCTGTCATGGCTTTTGCCTGCTCCAGGCTCTCTCCCACCCTCTTGACTTCCCTTCAGAGGCTTTGCATTTCCCACCACATCTGCTGGAATGTTTGTATGGGACAGGCATAGGACAGGCAGTGATAAGAAAACAAGGGTCCAAATGAGGGTGAGACCAGAGGGAGAGAGAAAGATAACAAAGGGGTGGGGGGGGAGAGGAGGCCAAATGGCAGGCCAAGAGAAGGGGGAGGCAAGGGGATAAGAGTTGAGATAAAAAGAGACTTTCTGTGCATGAGTAAACATGAATAAGTGAAAAGGTGGCCCCCTTAGTGCCAGGAAGGCAGAGAATAGTTAAGGGCTGGAGCAGTTGATTCAAACTACAAACTGCATGAACTTGGTATAATTCCTTCTTGCCTGTGAAGCTACACTAAGAGAACCTGACTAAAGAAAGTGTCTTGAGCGGTTTCAGCATCTCTGCTCCCAGGCACTGTACAGTGGGGCAGGTAAATGAGAAAAATCAGCTGGCACCTCCTGAGTTCCCACAATGTTTGGGCTGGCCTCCTTAATTCCCATTACAGATAAATTGCTCTCCTCCATATTAAGATGCAGCAATGCACACAAGCACACCCTTGGCTACTGGTATGAAACTGTCCCTATTAACTATTCATGGCCTTGATGCTTGGATGCCTGGCTGAATCAGGTAGGGTCTAATTAAGAAGGTAGACATCCTTCTATCCTCATCCACCTCTCCCTCAGCCTTAATCCTCCAGTCACCTAAGTTTAATTTAAAAATTTATTTTCAGGAGTTGAGCCCAGATCTGTCACATGCAAGATTGCCACTAATTGCTATGTGTCAACAGCATTTAGAAAAATGAGCAATGAATCAAAACCACCAACCTTTCTGCCTGGATGACAGCTTTATCTTTACACACCAGCTTTTCGATGGGGTTGCAACCTCTTTACCCACCCAGAATGGGAAATTGCATTGCCCAAAATCAGTCAGAGATTTCTTCAGCCAGCCTGAACCCTTACAAAGAAAAGCCACTCATCTTGTAGATGAACATACGGTGTAACACCCAAGGTGCAAAAGCACTCCAACCTAGACCCCAGGAGGTAAGGACACCCCCTTCCTCTGGCTAGCCTTGTCAGATGGTTGTGGCATTAGGGGATGGGAAAGCAGACTCAGAGAGTCTCAGGAAGATCAATGAAGATATGAAGGTCACAGATGACACATGGCTGGTTTCAAAACCTCAGGAATGACAGCAAGGAAAGAGGTGGTGAAGGAAGAAGGGCAACAGAGCCAGCTGTAGAAGTTGCCAGAGAAATGTTTTGTTGGAGGCACAGCAGAGGAGGAGCAGGATGACGCAAAGAGAAGCAACAGATTAAAGGACAGTGTACGAGCAGTGGTGTCCAGAGGGATTCCTTCGCTGGATGTGCTGGCCTAATACTGATGTAATGAGCTAATTATGAAGTAAAACGTCAGAATTTGTGTGGAAGGGCTGGAGGAGCACATAGTAGGTATCTGCTCTCACTAGTAAGGAGGTAAGATAGGGCTCCTGTTAAGATTCTCTTAAGGGGATTAAACAAGGCACAAAGCAAGATTGGACATGAGCCTGCTGAAGCTCCTCCAGTTTGGTGACATAATGAGAGAAAAACTTGATAGCAATAATAATCTTCCTTTCTTCTAAGGAAAACCCACAATGAACAAAATTGGGATGAGATAATAAAATGTAGAAAGCTACCAGTTCAAGGATGGTTGCATCCTCTAGGAATGACAGCAGAACACAATGCCATGAGGCTCTTCCCCAACTTTGCTGCTGCTTAATGATGTCACTTGAGGTCTGCTCTGCCACACATGTTTCAGAGGCAGAAACACAGTGATGCTATTTTTTTACAATCCTTTTTTCACATGCTTGTTGAGAAATATTTAAAATATGTTGTGCCTCTTAGACGCTATAGAGAAAAGTTACTACTAATCATTATTTCACTTGGCTGAGTTTGGCATGTATATTTTCAGAGATACCTCTGAAATGCCTGATATGTAAGGCCTTAACTGAAACAAACAAACAAACAGTATACTGCAGGTTTTATTAGCAGGAGGGACAAATAAAAGGAAGAAGATGGCAAAGCAATGCAGAGAAAATGCTGAGATTAAAGTAAGAAAAAATATAAACATTTTGGCTGAGACAGAAGCAAAGTCAGCGTGGAAGAGAATTAAGGACATCAGAGGCAATAGTTTTCAGATGTTGACATACATTTTCAGAACAAGGAGAAAAGAAAACAGATAAGAGAAGACTGTCAGTTTTATGACAGTTCACAACTTCTTTACCTGACTGCTAGAGGAAAATAGACAGGAAAATAAGCTGAAGATTATTCTTCCTTGAATGCTCCCATTTAATTTTCATAAGTATTAATAAAGGCCACATAGTGACATTGATGAGCAAAAAGATCCTTGAGGAAGGGAAGCACGTGTTTCCTCATGCAGATATCTGAACAGTTTACAGTCACAGGCAGCTCTGAACTCAAGAGTAGGAAATGAAGCTTGTATGGAAACTAAAGTGGAAGTGTGGGGCATTTAGGGGTTTGTGATCATGGTTTCATTAGACTCGAAATGCTCTTTAGGGCAGGAACACTTAGAGGAGTTCAGAAATGTTTTTTACTTTAAGAAAGCTGACTTTGGGAGAATGTGATATGCCCCAAGGAATTTTTACTGGAATCCTATGAAACATGGGAAACAGAGCTGAACTTTTAAAAAACATCTGAAGAGACTGAAATTTAAAGCCATCCCACTTAATTCCAAGGAAGAAAAAGGGTAACTGAGGCCAAACACAGTTAAGCAAAAATGCAAAATTTATATAAGTGACACAGATAAGACTTGAGAAGATATATATATATAATATATATGTATTTCATTTATATCAGTGCTAGAAAGAACTGGGAGAAAAACTGCTTAAGGCATATAACAAAAGGAAGAAGTTAGCAGTTAGCTAACTAACTTTCTCCTTTGAAGAAGAATAATAAGAGGCCAGATGACTACTTAATTATTAGCATCACATTGTGACAGAGTTTCCAGGCTTGCTTAAAGGAAGGAAATTTGCATTGATGATGTATGTACATCCTAAGAGTTACAGCCATGCCAGCCCATAACAAATGTGATGCATGGATTAAACCTGCAGTTCCTACACCAGGCAAGCTGTAGGACAACTGCAGAAACAGGTGGGAGAAAAGGAGAAGAATTCTCTGCAACACATGCAGAACATTAGATTTGGAGAAAGAACATCTACACATGGTTGAAAAGCTTCTTTTATTTTCCCCTTTCAAACGATGATGCAAACTCCTAACTGAGAGATATATATGTTCTGTGTTCTGTGATGACAAGACAGACCAGTGAGATCTGGAGTTAATCCTCACTGTTGCAGGAAAATGCAATGAAATGAAGCAAGCTCCTATAAAACTGTTAGCTTAATATCTGCCATGCAAAAATAATAGAAGCACTTAAACACCTTAATGAGCAAAATTTAATTAGTAGCAATTGTGCAATTCTTGGGGGAAAATTCATGCATACAAATTAATTGTAATTGTCCTGCTGAAAGATAAGAAAATTGAAGACAGACCCTAACTCTATAAGAAGTACGCAACTTTTGGGGTTGAGAGACCTGATGTTTATGACATTATGTGCTGCTTGTTTCCAACTCACCAAGCAGCTCATTGAATTTCAGTTTTAACTTTTGAAAAAAAAAATTAAAATTACTTTAACATTATTTTTGTGAATGCCAATAATTATATAAATACAAGTTGCCTACGTACAATAGGAACATTCTGATTATAAGTAGAAAAGACTAGTGAGATAATTTCTGAAGTGCTTTCATTTCACAGGTGAGTAAATTGTACTGGAAAGTGAACTTTACATGCCTAGAGCAGAAGGTGAATGTAAAGCATGACTTTTCTAGCCATGTGTTTAAAAAGCTTGCAAAATAAGTGAAAGCACCTTTTGTAGTGTATCAAGTTCAGTATAGAAAGCAAACTTGCCATGAAGCTCCTGTGGAAATTGTTGATTTTAAGAAAGGAACAAACAAATTTTTCCCCAATCTGTGCAGCATGTTAGCCTCTGAAAACATTTTAAAAAGGGTCAGAAAATATACTGATGGGAATTCGATAAAAGCTGAAAGAAATGATACTGATAGGTTTGCATTTGGCAAGACACAAGGAAGGAAGGAGAAAGACAGGCATTAGAAGCATTAGCAGGAACAATTCCCAAGGCCAGTAAATATCAAGGGGCCCCACGGCAGTCAAAAGCAGAGTGAGGAGATTTAGAGCCAAGGCATTCAAAGGGTCTACTTAGTTTGACCAGAAGACTGTCTCACATTTCAAGGTTTCTTCTTCAGTACAGCTAAGCTTTTCAATGGGAGGCCTTGACCCCAGGGATCACTAACTGAAGAAAACAAATGTGTTTTCAAATGAATGTATTGGCACTGTCAGAACTGACTGTACACAAGATTAAATTATGTTTATTTTCAATTTCCAGAATACCATGTTAAATTTTAGAGAGACAGACAGACGGAAATGTTTCCAAATAAGACATGAGAGTCTGAGCATCAGATTTTCTGTCAGCTGTGATTCAACAGCAGAATTCCTGTTAACTGAACTGGCTAAACCTCCTCCCAAAATGTCAACCTGAGGTTTTCTTGCCTTCAGCAGTATTGGTACAAGTGTCAGCAGGGGACACGTGCTGTCAGTCCATTTTAGTTATTTCATTGTCCTTCCTTGCTTTCTTGTGATTCGGTTTTGGTCTGGTCTTTTGAATTGCACAGATGTGATTCCCTGAATGAAACAAGTTTGCTTGCCTTTGACAAGGAATGGAAATCAAATTAGAATAAAAAAACAAAACATAAGAAATTGATTCTGGGTATCCATCCTGAGATTATCTAAAAAGGAAACTCATTGCAGAAAAGAGGTATCACATCTCCTCATAGAGGAGTTCCCTCGTAGCTCCTCTGCATGCTCCTTAAGACAAAAGTACTTTGTGCTCCTACCTTGATCATGCTTGAGCAGCTTTACAGCCTTACTGAGTTCCACAGGAACCAAGTCAGGACTGCATTAAAAGTAAGGCAATATGGGGGTACTGGAAGGTAGAGATGGAGCCCTCATTCAAGGGAAGGCAGCCTATGAGAAACCAGGTAATTTCAGATAAACATCAGACATCTATTGTGGTTTTACACAGTCCTATTTCAAGCCCACATTCCACTCTGTATTTGAATTCTTCCCTATTCTCGTGTATGGAACCACTAGAAATGAAAAGTATTCCTGAGGGGTGTGTGCTTATGCATTGTCCCAAAATAGTAAGTATAATGAGTTGAATTTAAAATCCAGAAAATGTGTTCCCAGCGGGAGACCAATAGGGACAGAGAGGAAGAAGACAATGGGCAGCACTACTCCAGAAGAAAACATCTGAGCACATGAATAACCCGAAACTACAGCAAAGACTTCCAAGGAGCTACATACTAATCATGAATTTTGAGGAGTGAATATGTACTTGTTAGTAAGAGGTATGACAAAGCAGGAAAGTGGGTCTCACAAAGCACAGACTTGTTGGGTCAAGTGTCCTTTTCCTGTTTGGCAAGTCCTTTTGTCTCTGTCCTCCTTATCATCCTGACACCTTACCACAGCACAGAATGACAGACAGCTCTTAATGACTTCCTAGCATTTGATTCTGATACACAGGTCCAGCCCTTTTTAACATAACATGAAAGTGTCTATTCCCCTCTGAATTTCAGTTTGAGACCCCATGCCCACTTCCAAACATGCAGCCTCCCACTCCCACCGGCAATCTGTGTCAACAACACAAAGGTGCTCTTGTCACCCGCTCGCTTGAATGACACAGCTCTTCTGAATAGACACACCGACAGATAATACTGTGTCAGTGGGGCTCGTGTCCCTTTCCCCAGGAGAGGAGGAACCCTTTCCTGGGCACACCCACTCCCACATAGCACAACTGGGGCTACTGTTCCCTGTGGCCAGAATCCAGGCTTCACCCTGTACCATCTTTATGCATTGCCACCATTCTGCCTGATCTGGAAATACTGTTGTTTTTTTCTTCCTCCCAGATTAGGTGACTGGAGCAAAGGGGTTAGGGATTTGGTCCTGCCAGCAGCATGTGCTGGTTTAGCACCCCTGGTAGTTTTCACTGAGGCATTCCTGGGAGTAAAGATGTGTTCTGCAAATGAGCATCTGCTGAGTGAGACCCTGCAAAGCACATGAGCACATCTAAAGCAGCATTTTGCAGCACACATAGTTACAAAGATGGATGCTGGACAGGGGATACTCAGTGGCTGGAGCTGAAACACTGCTGTAAAACACAGAAGGTGGTACTTTATAATCGTGCCCACCAATGCCCACCTTCTTCTGCTTTCCCTGCTTGCAGCTGGAGAAGGCATGACCATATTCCCATTCACGAGGAGCTGTTTTACACTTTGTCCCGTTTCCCATATGATGTTTTAGCCCCCTGAGCACCACCTCTCCCACTCAGGGAGGGTGACCAAAGAGGAGCAGTGTCTCTGTGAGAGGGTCAGCCACTCCTCCTGCCTTCTCCTTGTTTCTTCCCAGGTAGCTGGCTGTGAGGGGCCAACAAGCAGGCTAATTTAGAGCTCTAAAAGCTGGCAGCGGGGAGTGCAATTAAGCTGTTTTCACAGACTGCTGGCCAAATGCAGCAATTTATTGGCTGAGTGATCGGATTATTCATTTGCAAAGCCAAGTGAGGGCTTTTTCTTACCACTTCAGTTGGCCTGTAGTACTTGTGATTGACTGTCACATGAATCTTGCCAGTCTCTTTGCATCGTCCCACTTCATTTTCATTCTTCCCTTCCCACCTGTAAGGAAGATAAACATTTAATCAACCCATAATTACTTTAGTGCTCTGATCTTACCAACATTTGGCTTGCTTTCATTTACTTGAGGCTGGTGTCAATTCTCCCTGCAGGACAGTATAAACTCATTAGCTAAAGGAACAAAGGGAGAGTTTAGACTTGAATAGAGTAACAATGGCTTTTGAAGTCTCTTTGTTTTGGTTTTTGATTCAGTGGAAGGTCTAAAATACAGGACTTCCAAATTAAACACATAATGCTAAGGGAAAATAAAATGCCCTGATTTCAGAATGTCTCATGTATCTGCAAATAAATATGACAGTGAGGTTTTTCATTTGTGGATTGGTTCAAAGCTGTTCTCTTAAAATATTTTTAATTCTTGTATTTTGGCCAATATTTTCAGGAACTCTTTAATCTGTTAATTTTATAGATGTGAAGCTCTGTTTGAATAGTATTAAACAGCATAATTTAATTTGCGCTTTACTAGAAAAAAACAAAACAGTTCTAGGGCTTTCGGTCCTGCCTCGGCATGGTACTCCACATACATGTATTGTAAACTCTACTTGCTACCTGTGAACTGAAAAGTCACCTCCTTCGGTCCAAATTAGTTTCATATGTGTTGAACAGCCTGCAATTTGCTGTAATTGATGTGATCTGGTTGAGCTCTGAACCATTTTCTCAGAGACTGTCCCGGTTTCAGGAGCAGCAGAAGAGGAATGGCTTGGTGGGTGACCAGCTCTGCCTTTGGGGAGGTCAGGCTGCAGCCTGGAAGCCTGGGGACAATGTTCCCACTCCAAATAAATGCTTCAAATGACACATGTAGGTACATACATTGGTGCCTCAAACTTCATCCACTGAATATACAAAATCCAGAGTTGTGATTGAAATTTTTCCCCTCTTTGCATTTTGCTTTTTGGTATATACCATGGGGCTCTGAACCAGCTTGGCTTAAAAATGTGATGGTGAAATTAGCTTTTTTTTTATATATATTTAAGTAAAATGTGTATAAATTAAATCAGCACTGTGATTAAGGCTATCTAGCCTCAGTCACCAGCAAGGAAAGAAAAACATCCCTAGCCTCCCACTCACTAATTCTTCTCCCAGCTCTTGGGATTTTGTCGCAGATATGATTTCTCCTTGCTTCCCTCCCCACACAAGATCCTTGAAGAATTTAATTCTTTGACAATATCAGTCTTCATTTTTGAGTTTCTAGCCCTGAGGGCTAAGGAGAAAACTCTGAAAATGTGACCTCTGTGTACCCGTGAAGGTTTAAACACTGAAAGGCAGAAGGAAATACTAAATATGCATTAATGCAAGTTTTTGAATCTCACAATTTTTTAAACACAACTCATGACTTTTGAGTGATTAGCAAAGCCTGTAGGATGCTTGATACCGGGAACATTTCACATTGAAATAATTTCCTGCAGATAATAGTGACAGTGAAGTCAGCTGTTAATGGGCATGCCATGATGTTAAAGATGATTTATAATTTAAATTTTCTTTCTTTTTTTGTTTTTCTTTTTGCAGTTGCTCTGTTGTGAGCTTGAACGGCAAAGTGTTCATTCAGAAGCCAAAACTAACATTAGTCCCTCCCTTTAAAGGGCAGAGGGTAAAAATGTGCCGGACTCAAATGAGCTTAATAGAAAACTAACCGTCATCAGTAAAACAACAGGAAGCGCTTAGATCAGGAGACGTCAGCTGTTGTTGGAGGTCACTGAGCAGAGAACCCCATTTAACACCCAAAAGGCTCCAGAAGGCTCAGCCCAGCCAGTAAAGACTCACTTAATGTCGCTATCAAAGTTATATAACAATAGAAATAGCTTAAGGAGAAATCTCCACCCGTTTTGTTCAGCCCAGCAATGTGAAAAGTTCACAAGGAGAAAAAAAAAGAGAAGTGCTTCTCATTGTGAACAAAGTAACGTTTGATAGCTGCACTTCTAATTACTCCTGGCACCTCGATGCTCACAGCTGGGATCAACATACAGCTGATAAAAGGGACTGTGCAAGGACCAGCCTGACACCAGGACCAAGATATCCATTTTCCCAACCAACTCCCTCTCCCCTCTCCCTCAAACCACAAGGCAAGGGAAAAAAACCCAGCACAACCACCCTTAATTTATAGTCAAATTGCAGTCAGAATTGTTAACTGGAAAATGTCATGCCAAATTATCCTGAAGCACGAGCATGATGGAAGGGGCACGGGGACCCCTCGTGCTGTGCTGTGGTTTCAGCTAGCTCCAGCCCAAAGACTACCCAGCTTTCTGCTCCACAGGGCAGATGCCCACCTAGGCATGAAAACAGCCTTGTGCAGCCTGGGGGAAACACAAGGGATCCCTGGCTGGAGAAAACTTGGCTCCTCAGGACTGGGCTAAATTTATAGAGGACAGGCAGTGGATCCCCCAAGCCCAGCTGGTGCCAAAGCCCAGAGCTCCCATGCAGGCACCTGCTGGCCTGGTGCAGGCTTTGCCCAAAATGCTGCTCCTCGAGCCTCTGCAGGGAGGCCACTGCCTGCCCCAGGCTGCGCAGCTCCACCCTCCCACTGAAGCAAGGGATGCTGATGGCCTCAGCCGTGTGTCAGCATGTTCTGCACCTGGAAAAGGATGGGCAAGACCACGGAACTGCTCCTGACAAAGCAGGTGTGATGGCCTTTGCACCTACACTTCCATGTCTCTGCTGGAGATGGGTGCTTGGGGATTGCTGGGGGTGATAGTCAATGGTCAGCTCTGGTGGACTCCACTATCAGCCACCTCACAGTTTTCCATAAAACTAAGATTCAAATGCACGAGCAGGCTTACTTACTTGGAAAGTTCTTCACTTTCCACTGGGATGGAGTGCATTTAATTTAAGGCTAATTTCATATCTATTATCATTAACATATCACTATTTTTACAATACTTATCAGTGTTGATGAATGCTTCTTTGGCTTTTTTATTTTTGGAGTTTCCAATTATTTTTCATTTCCTATAACTATTCAGTAAGACAGCAAGCTTCAAGCAATGAAAACTCCCACAGGTGTAGAAGACTTTATGAGGATGAAAAGCTGGGGTACCCACCTGATAGGTTGTGAAGTGGGCAGGGAAGGAAAGAGGGAAGCCAGGATAATTGAGGAGGGGTGGGAATAGCACTGCAATGGACCAAATGGTCAGGCTGTAACTGAGGAGGAAACAAGTCAAAGTACATATATTTTTGGGGTGGTGAAGAAATCAAATAAAAATGAAAATTTTCACAGAAGCAGAGATAAACCGAACAAGTATATGCATTTCATCTCCTTACTTGATCTTTACACAGAAACAGAACCTATAGCATAAAAAAAAAAAAAATCAAAACCACTAGAGGCTACAGCTGCTCAGCTTCTTCATGAAAAATAAAACTATCATGGTCACCTTTATAATGAAACAAATACCAATAGAAAATATTTTCACATTTGAAGCTGAACAGTAAATCAAATAAAAGTAAAATTGTATGAAGGTTTTGCTTTTCCTCCACAGCCAATATTGTATATCGTTTGTGCAGATTTCTCAGATCTGTGGCCCGATTTCTGCTACACACAAAATTAAGCCAAAGCACTTCACTCTGTCCTGGCACGTTATAAACAGCAAGACTGACACCATATAACAGATCATTAATATCTTTTGCAAGTAATCTTTTGTAGGGAAACTTTAAATATGATTCTTCACATGCTCCTTTGCCACCAACTCAACCACCAACCTTGCCAGCAGCTCTGACACATCAAAGTAATCATAGATACAGGGATTGCTTAACCATGACCTTGTGCTTAAATCAAAAGCATGCTACTATAAAGGAATGCATTTTTTTTTCAAAAGCTCTGATGAATCAGGTATTCGATGTTTTTTTGGCTTTTGTTTTTACTAGTCAAATAGTCCAAGCACTGAAAGCTCAGATTTAAAAAATTTAATTGCAGCTCTGCATATTACAAGATGATAAAAAAGAATACATACTAGGCTCCCTATTTAGTTTTTATTTTTTTTTCTTCTTTCTAGATAATTGGAAAGCTTTTGAAACTCTGTCTCTTCACTCCAATTTGTGAAAGTTGGTGTTGTGGTGTTGGGAAGAAACTGTTTTCTCAAAGAATATTAATGCTTCTGTGAAAATCAAAGCATTATGGAAAGAAAAGTTTTAGTTTCAAGCAAGTTCCATTAGTGTCAGCCTAATACAAAATTATTTTAATGATGTCTAAAATAGAGGCTTTTACATTTTCAGAATGGATTGTTTTTCTTTCTTTCAGAATGGCTTAAAAATTCTAACTTAAGTTATCCTTTCTTTAATGGAGGTTAGAAAAGAAAAAAATAAAGATGTCCAGCTGACCTGAAATCAGTTATTTTTCCAAACTGCATTTGTGACAAATCTTTTAATTTAATTTCAGAGGTGGGATATATGGAATTTGCCATGAAACACCGTATTTCATTCTAAACTAGTCTTTCTATTGTAGAAACTCTCATACCTCTTATGTAGTCACACAATTAGACTATTACAATTTTCAGGCCATAATTTCAATGCTGAAACAGTTATTGTGTCTGCCTGCAAATAAAACCTTGTATCGATAAGAAGTAATGAGGGCCTGCTTAGCTGAAATAATTAATTCTCCAGCTGAGGTGGGTTAAATGCCCTCTGAAATATATACTCTGTTTTGAGAATGACAAAATTGATGCAGTCCAAAGTGAGGACTCTTTTGTGAGGGCTCACCCAGGCCAGCATTCTTCACTGACGTGGCTCGGCTCCTTTCAACTAACTCTCTTCAAAATGCTCCACTTGCTGTAGGAGATTCTGTTCCTCTCCATCTGAAAGCTTCTCATTTTCTTTTCTGATTTAAATACAACACACAGCACTGGCCATCCAGCAATTTTTGGTGGGGAAAAGCCAGATCTGAAACTAGAAGCTGTTTTGCTGATGACTGCTGATGGTTCCTCCTCCATGTCCCGCGTTCTTTCCATTCTTATAGCAATCCTTCAAATCTCATGTGTTTCCGTAACCCAGCCTTCCATTTTGAGATAAAAAGAAAAAAGCAAACAAACAAACAAACAAAAAAACCCCAACAAACAAACCAGAAAAACTCTTCTCTCTCAGTTCAATCTCAGTTCAACTTTCACTGTCACTGAAGAGGCCACAGGAGTTCACCTCAGAAGACCTTATAGCTGATCTGCAAACTTCCCTGTTTTAGGCTGACCTTTTATAAGACCAACTAGCATGTTAGTAAAGATAAAATTTGTATGTAGAAACAAATGACTAGGGTAAAATATTATTTTTTTCTGAATTAATTCTTATCCTGGAAGCAATGAATATTTCTGTATCAAATGTGCATTCATTTCTGTATCAATAAAAAACACAATAAATCTTTCTGCAGCTTGAACAGTTTTGGATTTTTTTTTGTTTTGTTTTTGGTTTTTTTTTTTGTTTGTTTGTTTTTTTTTTTTTTTTTTAGTTTCCACATTTGCAGACAGGAGTCTTTGCAGCAGTCTGCAAAGAACTCTGAATGCTGTAGTGGTTTCAGGCTATCTTTGCAATCCTGTTCTAATTTAATAAGATTAATGGCAGAAAATTAGTCAAGACAAGCATTTGCCTGTTTCATTTACCCTGCTGTAGCTCAAATTATAGGCGGGAAGTGTTTCCCCCAAGTACTTCTTAATTAGTAATAGGCAGAAGGGAAAGTAAAAGAAAAAAAAATGTAATCCTTACAGGGGAAAATATTTATAGCTCTGAGGCTTTCCTGTTAGTACAAAGGACTGAATTTGAAAGATTCAGAGGACTACATAAATATAATTTGGAATTTCTCCCTTGAAAAAGAAATGTAAGAGGAAAAAAGCTACACAAGGTAGATAAACTTGCATGAACACTTTACAGTCCATTTCAGAGAGAGAATCATTCTTATTGCAGCTGTACATTTCATTAGTTACAAAAATGTAGTAAAGTTTCTCTCTGTCTTGTTTTGGCTAGAAAACGTAGTCCTGACATGTGCTAATGACTGGCTAGGACAGAATATTATGTTATGTTCTTGGAAAGACTTTTTAGGCTGTCCTGGATTTTCAGCTGTACAAGTTAATGTGAATTGTTAGGAAGACAAAAAACTTAAAAAATAAAATCAATATATTTTGTTGGTTGATGAGGAAGCCAGGATCTCTTTTTTCCTGTTCTCCACTGCAGTATCATGATGTGACAGCTAAGGTTTTACATTTGGAACTTTCCCTGACAAAGCATAAAGTAGTGATGGCTAAGAGCCCCTGCACACATGCCCAGCTTTCTCAGATGTGGTATGAGCTCTGCCAAGTTTTGTTTGCCATGACTTCTATCCTGGACATTTATTCCATCATTTCATGAATTTTGAAAGGCAGGTTGTACAGCAGTACTGGAAAGCCATTGCTTATAGCAGTGGAAAAAGCTGCTAGAAATCTCCCAGGTAAGTTTCTGAAGTTGAAAAATTTCAGAATACCTGCAATCCTGCAAAAGCCCCCCAGAAACCTCAGATAACTCAACCAAGCTTTGAGGAACAGTAATAGGAAGAAAGCACATATCCTTGTGGGAACCTGTTTAGCCACTGCACTCTGATGCACTGGTTCTTAGGTGACTGATAAATTGAAAAGTCACAGCTCAATGGGGACTCACCAGTGGGGTCTCATGATGCTAAAAGGGAGGGTTTTTCTGCCAGGCTGCTCCCTGAAGGAGATATATTCAAGCTGGAGGAGGTGGGAGTAGAAATTCACTGGGGCTTTCAAAGAAAGGTACCAGAGAGAGGTTACCAGACAGCTGGCCAAGGAGGGACTGTGTGTGCTGCAAAAACATGGGTCAGGCTGACACCTGGGAAAACTATGGAGGTTCTTAACAAAACTTCCCAAATCCTGAGGAATATTTTACATCTAGTGCAATTTCAAAGATGAGCAATGGCTACAGGATGAGTAGTGGGTGCATTGCAATGTTATTCTCACCTTGGGACAAGGGGAAAGAATGGCTGGTTTATCTGAGCAGGCTACATGCAAAATATTCAGAGTTCACTGTCAAAATGATCAGCAACAAAATTATCACTAGCACTTAAAAATGACACCTCAGTCCCCATGTGTATAGTTAGTTATATATCACCTGTAAATGGCTTAAGGAATAAAAATTTATTCACAGGAAAGAAAAACTTCAGAAGAGCCAGGAGAACTAGAAACCCAAGCCCCCATTTCTAAAGCAATTCATGTTCCTAAAAATCCATGTCACTACGTGTCACATGAGTTCTTATACAATTTTTGCAAATTACTGTTATTGATTAGTAATAAAAAAGAGCAACTATGCCTTTGTACACACGAAATACCTGCTCTAGTTCACATTTGGAGTTATACTGTAAAGTTCTTCTGAGAGACCAGATTGTGATGGCTATAATGCAAATACTGACTGCATTAGACATCAACATAAATGATACACAGTCTACCATATGGAGCCATATATGAACAAAAAGTTAAAAGAACAGGACACAAAATTTTGAGCGTTAGGAACAACAAAATCTAAAGTAATCTTTTGATATCCCCTATATAATAGAAGCTATTAATAAAAGTACTTTCACTTTTATTTCTGCCCTTGTTATTTTCTTTACGTTTTCTTGAGGACTTAATTTGCTTTCTGGAAAACACATAATGATTTGTCACTCTTGGGAAATGCTGAGCCTTCTTAGACTAACACCAAACCAGGGAGTTCAGTTTTAAACTAAGGGATAAATATAGTGACATCAAAAGAAACCACAAAAAATGATATGGGGAACATCTGCAAATAAAGACATTCAGCTAGGTACTGACCTTTACATATCAGCCTCTAATTGTAGGTAATCAAAATTTAAAAAATTGAAAAGGCTGTTCACCAAACATTCATTGTTGCTTAGACAAATAATAATAGACAGGGACATGGTAGTTCTCAAAATCACTGCAATTCTTACTCAGTTAAATCCGTAGCATTTTCCTATCCATTCTTACTATGCAGAATTAGCTTATAAACACACAAAACAAAACTATAGAAAGAGAAGGAAAATTAAGAAAGACAAAGCAATTATTAGAGCTCTGACTATGTCCCCTTCAGCCTCTCCAACCTCACTACTGTTAAGGTATATGGGACAATGTGTGATCACAGGGACATCTTGCAATGAAGAAATGTGAAAAAACATGGGGAGAAGCTTATTCCCCAAACGGAGCTTTTGGGTCAGAAATACTATTTATACGGTCTCTCTCTCCCTCATCAGATTTTCTGTTTCTGGAAGTTGATGCCAAAAATTGAAACCAGACTAAGAACTCATTGAGGAGAAAATGTTATTACCTCCCCAGCCACCCACTGGCTGTTCAAATAATATTGTATATATCTGTGCACTTCTGCATATTTATTGAATTTGTCAAGTTTTTGTTCCCAAGTAAAACTTATTGGCCCTGTCAAAAGTTCACCAGCTGCACAAGTGACTTTGATGGCCTGAGGAACAGCCCTGGCGTTAGCGTCATGGAAGAGCCTGTGGCTTTCCTCTCCCTTTTCCAGCTGAGATTGGTATGTTGATGCATGGGGCCCAGAGAAGATACAGAAGGAGGGAAATTGAAAAAATAATAAACAATAAAAATATAAATTACAGAAAGCGCTCACCAAGCCATCCTGGTTTTATTATACAGCCTTGGGAAGGAATTTTGTATTTTCAATCAAACTATGTGGAATATGCATTGTAAACATTCTGCACCCACTGCTCAACATTTCTATGGCTTAGTAGGAGAAGAGCTGATAGGAATGTAGAATGGTTTGCTACACAAGCCTTGTAGTGTGGCTGATGGGCTGCCAACTGGAAAGAACAGGGCTGCTAGGTGTCACCTCTTCAGACTGCAGAGGATGGGAGCAGGACTGTGGGGATCTGGGGCACAAAAGACAGAACTGGGCAGAAAAGCCCCTGCTGAGGGTCAGTTCTTTCCCTTTTCCCTCTGTGGAATTTTCCCCATTGTCATGCTAAGATACCTGTTGACTGGGCCCTGGTGGCAAGGGGGAGGGGAGAGAAGAGGGGAAACCCCTCAATATCCAAACAGCCAGAAGAGCAGACAGAAGGCTCTGGCTCGGCCCATTTCCCCCATGGAGTTCTGACGAGAAGGATGATCACTGCCTCTGCCCCATCCCTGCCATCCCAGCGTCGGGAGCCATCCTCACTGCTGTCGGACCCTGCCCTGCTGCCTTCTCGCTGTGAACTACCACCATCCAGCACTCTGCTGAGCATCAGGACCCACACCGTGAGCGGAGAGCTCTCTCTCCATCTCTCTCTCCCCCTGGGACAGCTCTGCCATCACCCCCAGCCCTCCTGCGGCTCTGCGGGACCTGCCCGCCCCCAGCACTGGGAACTGCAGCTCAGGGAAAAGGTGCCTGCAGCCAAAAAACACTGGGACTGAGTTACTGTTCTGTTTGTGGGTAATTTCATAGCTGTTGTTGTTCTTGTTTGTCTTGTTAGATATACTGGTAAAGAACTGTTATTCCTATCCCCATATCTTTGCCTGAGAGCTCCCTTAATTTCAAAATCATAATAATCTGTAGGAAGGAAGGATCACATTTTTCAGTTCAAAGGGAGGCTTCTGCTTTCCTCAGCAAACACCTGTCTTTCAAACCAGGACAGCCCTTCTTGCAGGAGGGTGATGATCAGCACCCTGCTACTAACATCTCTGGAGGGGCTTCCCTACCCCAAGACAGGGACAACAAAAAATGAAGACTTTGATAAAAAAACTAACATTAACCCACCTACCTTTTTAACTTATGATCTAGAGGGCAACACTAGACATATCTGCTGTGGCAGTAATTCATGCATGGATGGTCTCAAATAGAAAATGAGGAGGGTGGGAAATGAAGAATGTAGACAAAAAGTACTCTGTTCTGTCACAGCAAATGTGAGAGGCTAGAAATGTTCAACCTGTGGCTACCTTCTCATCCTCATACTTACACAATCGTTTTCCCAATGTGCTTAAATGACTTCTCCACAAATTCACGGACACTGTGGACCTCCCCAGTGGCTATGACAAAGTCCTCAGGCTCATCCGTTTGCAACATCAACCACATGGCCTGCAGAAAGATAAACAAAGTCAGATTCAGTGTGCATGTAAGCGGCCTCTTTGGCACACGGTATTGTATTACCGCGTTTCTGATTTGGAAATAACTGCACGTACACACACATAACCCAAGCTGGGGAAATTAGCACTTTCTTTACACAGTGGCTATTAACCAGTTCAGTGCAACTCTGAAAAGAGTTCAATTATTTCTTATTACAGAAAACAATGCCGTATTTGATTTTCAATTTGTTTCACAGTGGGAGTTTCTGCAGGGGAGACATTAATATGTTTACTTTTGAGCACTGAGACTTGGTTTAGTACTCATGAGCATGGATTCACTTGTTTAAAGCGCTGCATGAATTGACATTGATATGGGAGTTTCTGCAGGGGAGACATTAATATGTTTACTTTTGAGCACTGAGACTTGGTTTAGTACTCATGAGCATGGATTCACTTGTTTAAAGCGCTGCATGAATTGACATTGATATGGGGAAAAGAGCAAAATTTTGTAATGTTTCAGTCCAGAATGCTGCTGTCTGTCTGCTACAGAATGATTTCAAACACATTGAAGCATAAAAATATGGATACTTTTCGCTGTTTCTTCGGCCACATTTGCTTTGCCTAAGATGAGATTTTAATTAAGAGTGAGTATTTAGAAAGGTACTTAACCAAGTTAATCCGGTTTCCCTGCTGAATAAGTGTTGAATGTTACATATTAAAGTACTGTAGAAGAAACTTTTGACATGGGAACACAGAAAATCCTGGTGGAAAAGTGACATAGCCACTAACATCAGTTTCAGAGGACTGTTTGTGCAGCAAGAGTTGTGCAGTGTCTTTTGAAGCAAAATTTCATTGGATTGTCAACATGTTTGCATTTCATGGGACCAGCTTTTAATTCCCACAGAAATGTCTTTCACAGAGTCCTCTCCCACAAACAAGTAATTATGGGTGGGCACCATCTCAGAGGGCTGGCCACCTAAGTCAGCATGAAAGCCAGAAAGCAGATGGAAAAGAGGTATTCAAAGACATGTGTGACTTGTCTGAGATATCACAGCAGGTACATTTCAATTTTCTGATGTGCAAGGCAGTGCTCTAGTGACTGGACTGTTTGACTGCATAGGAGCTGTAGGTGTATAGAATAATTATTACTTTCGATAAATCAAATTATGCAAATGCTTCATTTCTTTGGAGAGGAAAAGGGAATACCTGCATGGCGTGTTCCTAGTTTAATAAATAACCAGAAAAGGGAAACAAAATAATTCAACTCTCTCTCCATATGGTAAAAAGGACTGTCATACTCTCACATTGTAATCCACGATGCTATTTGCATTGACCTCTTCGCATCAGCTTTAAAGAAAACATCTTTAGTAGGTCCCTTGATGGCACTGGATACTCTGCAAATCAGATTAATAAAAGCTTTGGGATAGCTCAGTTTCTCTTGGTAAATACTACCTGAAATATTCAGTTTTTCCTCTCTATTCTCAACAAATCAGTGTCCTGCATAGCAAGGTAATACATTCCACTTAAATGGTTCTAGGTATGATTCATTTTTCTTTACAGTTATTGTTTTATGCATCTTCCAAAGTTTTGACAAGATTTTATTAACATGTTCCTTTTGAACCTTTTTACTTCTTGAATGTGCATGGAAGGCTCAGTTTTGGGCAACTGCTGTGTAAGTCCTTGACATAAATTATAAATTGTGCTTTAGGGAGATGACCTGCTGGGCAGGACAATGGCAGCAACTTCATTTTTCCTTTCCAGGATTGAACATCCTAGTCAATGACGCAGAAATACCCAACTGGCTGATGAAAATCATCTTGTGGGGAGGAGATGTCTTAACTTGTATCTCTCATATGAGTGTTTTTGGAACACTGGGGTTTCCCTGCTGATTTGAGAGGTCACTGTAAATCACCAACTCCAGTTTCTTCATGACTGAACAAGCTTGCAAGACTCACAGTAGCAGCAGCTGCACAAAAAGGTAACAAGAGTATCTAAAATAAGTGGCTGAGAGTTTCGGTTCTCCCAGCCTAGTCCCTGATTTCACAGACCTTCAGGCTTCCTTAAGCAGTCTAGCTGAAAACAACACACTTCTTTGCATGAGAGGGCACTATTTGGGCAAATAAGGATTTCCACTATTAGTCAGGGGCAGTGGTTCTCCTCCCAACTTTGGTGGATGGTTGCCTTACATAATGAACCTCTTTTCTTGCCTTGACACTTTAGCACCAGTTACCTTGGAGAGAGATGCGACAACAAAACCCCATTTATTGGTAAAAATCCCCCCCCTTACCCAAAAATGCTACACTGGTTGACCGAATATGCAATTTAGCATAAGCACCTGCTATTTACTATGACTGTTGGTAAAACAATATTAATATACGCAAGCAGAAGCAGGATCAGACTTCCAACAATTTTTTGCCATGCTTCCACTTTTAAACAACTCAGTATTGTAATTCCTTTGACACAGTTTCAGTGCAGGCACTTGTGCCAAGTCATTCAACAATCCAGCGAGTATTCAAAGTATTTATGCATTACTTTTCATAGTCATATGAAATAGAGCTGAAAGTTTCTCTTTACTCTAAAACACACCCTACACTGAAGGAGGCAGTGCAAAATACTAACAAAAAAAAACAGCCTTTGACAGTGGGCCAATGAGGTTTTATGAATTTGGATTTATCAATTCTTGTCTACCATTTCAAAAAGCAAGCAATCACTGTCTTAGCAATGTGACTTAAACTGCAGTAAATTTCAACAGGATCAACTTAGAAATGATCAAACAATGCAGACAGAGTTACTAAAAGAGATTTTTGCTTCAAATCCTACCAGGAAAGAATGTTTAGATAAATGGTTATGTGAGAATCTATCACTGTGGGTTCTTTAATTTTTCCTGGCATTCACAATTGTTGGCACTTAGAGTTACCTCAATCCAATCAGGTATGAAAAAAATTAACATGCTAATAATTACAAAATAAGTCTCTGTTTTGTTTTGAGGAAGGTGACCAAATGCTGTTACTTTGAATGGGTCTGCATGAACAGTCTGTAAAAAAATGCCACGGCAAGCCAGAAGAGAGAAAAAAACATTGAATGAATTGCACAGTTAAAATTATATTTCCTCAGGTACAGTCCATGACAACCAATAAGACATCCATGTACAGGCAGGAGCTACATCCTTTCCTTATATCAAGTGCCAGGAATGTGATTCTCCTCACATCAGAGTAATAAAGGTCCTTGACCTGTGACTTTCTAGGCATTTCCTCTAAGAATTCATATTGTACCTTGATTCAAGGCTGAGAACGAGAGGAAAGGGGGTGATAGAGCTCCGGTTTTATTTGTCATTACTGAATGGCTTACTGGTTTTAACAGAGGGGAAAAGCTTTGTTTAAATTTCCACTGAAAGTAATTAATGGTTATTGACTGGCAAATGAAGAACAGGTGACACTCTGAATTAGAAGATAAATGATCTCATGTTCTAGCGTGATAATGGGTTAGTAATTGCTACAAAGCCTCAGACTAGTGCATCCCATCATAATGCTAGATCATGTCCAGAACACAAAGGCCTCTGTGTGAGAGGTATTCAGCCATTCACCTCCTGATCCAGCTGCAGAGTGATTTGCTCCATTTATTCTCTGATGGACTGCACAACTGAGGCAAAAGTTCACCCATTCTCACCTTCCTGTTCACATGCTGAACCACATGACCCATGACATGGCTGAACTGGGATAAAAACATAGCCCAGCTTTGGCTCTTGGCTATCTTTTAACCATCACAAGGTCGTATATTTTAGGATTTTTTTCTGGTGCAGGAACTGAGAATTGTGAATTTTCCGGTATTTCTTTGTAAAGGCTCTTTTGGATGGGCTTAGAGCAAGTAAAGAAATTACTTGTGTTCAGTTCTGCCACCCTCTCCCTAATTTTTTGCTCAGTCCAGATAACAAAATATGGGTAGATGTTGAAAAGGAGGAGAAAACTACCACGGACACAATTCAGGCTTTGTGTCTCTTAGAGTAAGACTCTTCCCTTAATGGCAAAAGTGACAAAACCTATTTTTCATATTTGAATTCTTTTTGGCTCTGGTCTAGCAAGTCACAAAGCCTAAAGGCACTTCTTTGTCATTTACTTTTAAAGACAGAAACCCAACAGGAGACATGTAGCTAGTCTAGCAAGCAGACACACTTTTATGATTATGTGGACTAGGATATCTGTTCTGCATGCCTGAACTCCAGCCTGTGCCAAAATCTTTTCCCTTTCATCTTTTCCCTCTACCCTTTTCTGTATATAAATCCCTGCCAGTAGTAGGCACCATTTTCAAGCAATGTACCCAAAACACGACCGAGTCTTCTCCCTGCCCAAATTTCTTTGCTTATGGAGTGTTTGCACCTGGGCTAGTAAATGGGAAAACCCAAGTTTGGCTGACAAAACCCCCATACAGATAAATTTTATGCATGCCACTGCCACTACGCTTGTGATGTGCCTGCTTGTCTTGAGAATCTAGAGTATGCTGTAGATGTGTTTCACCATTAACTTTCAGTCTAGCATCCCAGTAAGAAAACATTTATTAATTGGGTTGTCATCCATGGATAACAAAGACCCGGTAGCTGAGGTTATGTTTAACTCCATATATTTGAGACTTTTGTTTCAGTGTCTGCTCTTGCACTATGTACAGTTAAAATGGGCTCATAACCAGGTATCTTCCTATTCAAGAGCAAAAATAAATCCAACCTTTTAAGATCTTAAAGTACAGCTGATGATACAGCTCTAGAAATAAAACACTTTTTTTTTTCAAAAGAATAAGTATAAAGCCTTTTCATCCATCTCATCCAGTTCAAGACCCAAAATAGATATGACTGAACAGGTCCCAAAATGGGATAAACAGGAAATGTTCCTGTTGGTACTAATTACTGTTGCCCTGCACTGCTACATAACAGTTTTTACCAAGAGCTATACTGTAAAAGAAAAACCACTTCCATACATATTTCTAGGTGTTATGAAGAGAAATTCTGGCTTAGTATTTGGCACACATGGAGAAAAAAACAATCAAACCAAATCAGTAGTGTTTACTTTAGGAGATGGAACAGATAGTTGCAGCCTGATGCATGGTGCATTGTCTGTGAGTTTCAGAAGCAAAGAAGCAGACGCTGGTGAATGTCTAGCTCTACTTACTTATCACTGTGGAAGGAATGGGTTACCTCAAGGCTGTCAACAATCAATTTCTGACTGTGTAAGAAAACATCACCACCTGGAGAGACCCAACAGTACATTATTGCCATTTATAGAAATTCTGTCTTTACGGTACTCCATACTCTATTGTGTAGAAGTGGGCAGAAGCATTCAGTGGGTTGGATATGGTACTCTAGTGATCCCAAACATAGCTATCCTGTTGGGGTCACCACTGAGAAGGAGAATTGAGCACTTTGGGCCAAAGTATGATGAGCCTTTACAGGGATGTGGGAGCAAAGGAGAGCCTTCTGCCCATATGACGAGCACAAAGGCCTGGCATGACTGCTGTTCCTGTGCGCATCGTGAGGGACTGCTCCATCTGTGCCACAGAAGACAGGGCTATTGTACCACTTCCCTCTCTGCATTGTCCCAGCTCAACTGCACTGGCATTGATAGAGGCTGCTTGGCATCTCCCGTGCTGAGCGACGTGTGGAGATGTTGTGCCCACGCACTTCCTGCCTGCCTGGGATGCGAAGCAGTTCCAGATGCCATCACCCGGCTCCTCCTGACACAACCCAGCTGACTGGCTGTGGTTTCTCAAGCTGCTGCAGAACTGACCACAATTGATGATAGTGCCTTAGAAAAGTGAGACGGGACATTGACTCAGAGCTCTGAACCCAAACCAACTCCCAGTTTATCTATTTACTCACTTTTGGAGGGGCAGAGGAGGAAGAAAAAGGTGCTACATTGAGTCACTCACATCTGATTGACTTCTGCAACTGTTAAAAGAGTAGGTGTGTCCTGGGTGTACCTGGTAGGCATCAGAGTGTGTTATATAAGATTATATAAAGACACAGTGAGACTTACATATCATACACGGCAGGGTGTGTGGGGGGGTGGAATCTCCTTACACATGTTTTGCACACAGCAGGGGCACAGCACACACTGCTAAAAAACACCAGTGGAGCTGAAGTGCAGCACAAAAGTGTTGTGATCAGAGTAAATTGTAAGCTGCCCCTGTCTGACAGGCAACACACAAAGTGTTGGGCATGATCCCATGCTCCCTGCCACAATGGGAGTTCAGTCTAGAGTAATGACTATTGCTTTAGTACTTGTTTCTGACAATGTTATAGGTCAAGGCAAGCACAGCAGGGGGACTCTTGCCAAAGAAAACCACAGGGATGTGCTGCCAGGCATGCCGATACTCCCAAGAAGCCAGTGACAGCAGGAATATGGGAGTATGCACAATCAATGTACTACTATGCTTTTTTCCCCCTAAATTACAACCCTTCTTGCTCAGCTACTTAAAAAGCAAGGGTGCACACCCAATAAGTAAGAATCTTACAGTGCTGTCACAATTTGTATTTAAAAGACAAACATAAGTTCAGGATTAAAGTCATTGTCTATCATTGCAACTGGTGACTTTTCACATGCTCAACCCTTTCTCAAAACCTCCAGCAAAAGAGGTACTTCCCAAGAACGGCAGGACACATGCCTCTTCATTTCCTCTAAAGAATCATCATACTGTTTTGTCAGATTACCAAAAATCACAGTGTTGGTGCAGGATCTCTTGCCCAAGGAACCTCCATTCATGGAAAAACCCTTCTGAACACCATTCAACTATATATCAGATCTCATCAGTTTAAATATATTTTGATATGCCTCTTCCTTAACTGTGTAATGCTGAACATAAGGGCTCCAAAGTCTGTGTACAAAGTTTTTTCCTCAGCTGCGTCTTTTCTGCTCATGCAGAGGAGACATTGAGTATTTATGACATGGCAGCTGCTTCCATTCAGAAGAGTGACATTTGCAAGCCATAGACATCGCTGACACAAAAAAAAATATATATATATAAAATGTGAATAAATTTGGGATGAAAATATTTTCCTGTGAGAGAAAAAAAATCATTTGATAAGAAACAATGGAAGATTTACCTTAAGAATCCCAAGAAAGTAAACAAACAACAAGTCTCCCAGGAGATGGTATGAGATAGAGACTCATTTTATAAACTTTCTCAGAAATTTTCCAAGTTACAGTTGAGAAATTTCCACAGAAGCAATTTGAAGCATGCTTGCTGATTTAGTCAAATCCTAGGTGTTGGCTCTAGAGGTGAACTTATTCAGAGAGCAGAACTGTGTTCAGGTCCATTATTTTTCCTTTCAAGTTGAAAGAGTATAGTTGATACATTGAAAGATAATAATCCAACAATTATAAAGTTACTAAGATAATAAAATACCTGATAATCTTCGTGGGCCATCTCAAATGAAAACAATATCAATGTCTTTTGAAACAAAAGCCCTCACATCTGTAGGAAATACTAGGAAATACTGTCTAACTTCTCTCTAGTAAGTAGATAGGCCAATTGTTTTACAGATCTCAGGGAGGACTCGTGAAACTTTAGTAGGCAGTTCTATTAATAAAAACCACAAGAATTATAATCCAGATAAAACTTAAAGGTCAACCTTCCCTGTTAACGCAACATGATGTTTCTCACATAGACCTCGGGTGAACACAAAGTTCTCATTGTGTTATCAAAAACTAGATTGCTCCTTTTTTTTCCCCTTGTGTCACTGAATGTCAAAATATTGTTCTTTCAATATGTGGAAGTATTTGTATACAGTTTTATAACTGATCTTTAGTTGCTAGCTGGAGGCAAAAACGAAACAGTAAAGCTGCTCGTTGGGAAACCTCAACCAACAATGAAAATTAATATAGTCCTTTTTTCCTGCCAAAAATTTTTGAACAGAGTTTTAGGTCCACAATGGTTTGTTTATTCTTGAAATGGTTAGATTGGAAGAGACATGTGTGACACAAAGTAAATTAATGAAAAAATACAGAAAGGATGCACATATGCTCTGTTTCTTTCATTTTAATTTTGGAGGATATTGTCGCAATTGCTAACAAATTGCTTCCTTAAATTCTGTTTAAGAGAAAAGGAAAAGAAATTCAAAGCTAAAGAGGGGGGGGGGAAAGAAAAGAAAAATCTGAATTGCAGAAAGTATGTGAGAGTTTTAACCACTCAGATTTGAATTGCATAGACAGGACTATAGAACAAATACATGTTTCCCAGGCTCCACCTAGCAGACAATTCGGAAAGATATTTGACCCGCTTTCCCCTCCCTTTTTACCCTTCCAGAATTAATTTTCCCTGCTATTTTTATATGAATGTAAGACAAAATACCTCTTCACAAAGAGGCAGACTCCCATTTGACAGGATTACTCACCGCTAAAGTAAAGGGTTGTACCCAGGTTGCGGTGAGGGCAGAGAAGTCTTAGGGACCCGTGCCAGGAAGGGCTGGTTGGGGCCATGATCTAACCACAAGAAAACACACGAGGCTTTTAAGCCAAGCACTGGCATGTTCACTGGAGCAAAACTATCAGCCTCAGAGTAATGATCACAATGTAGATATTGATCACAAAGTGTTTACAGTGCAACATTTGACTATGAAAAGATCCTGGTTCCTGCTTCTAACACCTGTTTACCTCCTGTTTCTTTCCTGGATTGCTTAAACACTTATAGCTAAGCAAGCACAAGCTGACTCGTGCTCCTTTTGATGGAGGTCAGAGGAGCAGCATGATGTATGGGCCAAAGTACTACTGATCTCCACAGAAACAAAAATGCTGTTATCCATACTACAACTCAGAAAATTATTTTCTCTCTCCAAATCTTCTTTTCCTTTCCTCACATCTGTCAAAACTGCCTCTGCAGCTTGCTAACTTCTCTAGGTTTGTAGGTCTGCCCAGTGCCTGTCCAGTAACGGGTCCTGACTCAGGTTAAACCACTCGTTGTACTGTAAAGAAATTGCTAAGAGCAGCAGACAACTGCCAGAGCACAGGCAGATAGGCTCAGAGATAATAAAGCAGCACTTCATGAAGTTTATACATGTTTGAGGATATAATTGGGAAGGAAGAAGAGCAATCCTTTAAGACAGTAAGAGTAACAAAGCAGGAGCACTGAGATAAAACTTACCAACAGTGCTACTGAAAAAAAATTGCAGGGAGAAATAGTCAGTTAATAACATAAAATTAACCTGAAAATTATTTCATAATTTAAATTTCCCCCTCAAATTTCCAGAGCTCTTGCTTCATACTTCTGAACTTCATGCGTTTTCTCCTCAGACTGCTAAGAGTTTTCAAAGATGTTACATTCCTGAATATTAATCTAAAATAATTGAACTGAAATGTTAATTTACTCGTCTTGAGAAAAACGGTATTGATTGGGTAAATTAGAATAATTTAGAATAATTTATAATAACTTATAATTAATAATTAATTAATAAATAATAAAGAATAATAATTAATAATTTAATAATAATTTAATTTCAGAATAATAAAATTAGAATACTTGTCTGAATAATCTGTGTAAATAAAGAGCCTATTATCTTAAACACAACACTGAACTTCACTTTTTGATTTTATTGCAGTTTTCAGTGCACGGGAGTTGGAAGAAAGATTTCCACCATTAAGTCATTGTTATTTATGAGACGGTGATAAAATTGCACATCAGGCACTGTTTTACTAATGATAAAAAGCAAGAAGTCACCTGAAAAAAAGAGAAAAAGGATGCTAAAGTAATGTCATTCCTGGTACAATGGATTTTTTTCTTTTCCTTTACCAGAACATTTCAGGTGACAACATTTTAGAATTTGATGCTAAATTCTCTTGGCCGAGTACAGACTGAGACAAGCACATGACTTTGATGCCTCGGGGACCCGGTAATGCAATACAGAGGGATTTATTTTCTTTTTTATTTTTACCTCATGTCACAAGTTCAATTTTAGGCCAACAGTACCCAAAACGACCACCACGTGATATAGCAGCTTATGCAAAGAGTCTGGCAGTTTTAACCCAAGCCCTGGGACAGAAGAATCTGCCTCACAGACTTGCTGCCACAGAGTCAACACTACAGTTGCTCTGACTGAGTTCCTCTGTGCTCAGGGTTGGGTACCAGCTCATGGTCTCTGCCATCCCAAACTGATGCATGGAAATCTCAGCTAGAAAACAGCAACAGCAAAATGATCCCAGAAACCAAAGGATGTGTTTTAGAAGTCTGGCTGCGCAGCGCAGATGAAAAAAGGCAATGTGAAGGTTACTTTCGAGCATGCTCAAAAAAAAAAACATTTGGAGGGCATTTTGCATTGACCTTCCCTTGGCTTGCTCTGTCCATTCTGATTCCACCGTCATTAGTAATTACTGTTCCTGCAATGACAGTCAGTCCCACCAAATCCTGCGTCAGGGAAAGGGAAGGATCTGCACTGAAACCATAGATACGTCTGCTCTCCATGGGCTAGTGTCAGAATGGAATAGAAAATTTTATTCAGTTTGTTCCCAGCAATAAATACAATCCTGGCATCCTGGATAAATCCTTCACATAACAGCATGTGTTCTTTCATGCACCCTGGGAGCGATTCTATTTAAAGCCATGGAATTGTGGGTGTGAGACTGTAAGCACATCCACTTACCCAAAACAAAATTAAAACCTGTCTTATATTAGAGTCAGGAGAGCTGTTACGAAAAATGCAAACCATATGAAGTTTTAAGTATACTTATGTTTTTTATCTGTCTCTGTGTAGCATATACAATTGACTTTCACTGCCTGAGATGAAGTGATGACAAGTGTTTTACCATATTATTACAGAATACCCCAGTAGCATTATCACACTTCAACTTTTGCTTGCAATAAATCTCTGCTACATGCATGTCAGAAGTCATTGCTCATATCACATCAAGACAAATTAAGGGCCCTCCCTCCTCAGTGGACATGAACGAGACTCCGCACACACGAGGTATCCTGCCATTACGGCTGGAATACCTCCCGCAGGTCAGACACCGGGAACGACGTTCCCACACGCATTACTTGGTGAGGGCCAAAGGTCTGTTCTCAGGCAGTGGCACAGGCATGAGTCATTGCAGAATGCAATGGATTTATCACCACAATGACACCATCATCCCTTATATGCTGGTTTCCATATGCAAGTCTCATTCTTTTTTTTTTTTTTTATTCTTCTTCTCCTCAGAGATTTATAACTCAACTGCTGTAATATATTTCATGTGAACACAATTCTCTGTTCTATATATTTTTTGTAGTAGCTATACCATAAACCATATTCTAATTACAAGAATCCAGCTTTAGCTCCAGCCTGCTTATTGGTTTCAGTTTTGTCCAACTAAATGATGAGCAGCGTCTCAATCTCAGCAGTGTTAATGACTTTCTTTGGGACCTTCACTAAATCATTTAATCTTACAGCCCAAATTCTGCTGTCTATGAAGCTGGAGTCATAATATTTATGCAACTAGAGTACTGCAAGAAAGTTAAGGGTAGCACAGACATTTCATGATGAAGTGCATTATTTGTTATATAATTAGATTTGACTTTGCACTTTTATAATGAAAGGTGGGAATTCAAACATTCTACCTTAACACTGTCTAGCTGTGGACTAATTAAAGACAAATTAAAGGAGCAAGGGAATGTAACAATGAGATCACACAGAAATCATTGTTAGATTACATTCTCCAAAATGCAACAAAATAGACATTTCTTGAGATAGTGCACATTTTTTGTTATGATTCCAGAAATAAGTGAGATAACTACTCAGGTGATCAAGATACCAATAACTAAGTTACAGTGGTGTCTTTTTCTCTCTTGCTTAAACTTCAGAAAATTTATTTTTTACCTTTTTGCAAAATAATTGAAGGAAACTTGTAAATTAACTCTTTGAATATTTTCCCAGAGAAATATTCCATTCTGCAAACCGTGGCTAACTCTGGCTTCATGTGAAATCAATTTCATTAATTTCTACAGCCTACCAACATAAAAGAGAGGAAAGTGGGGTGTGTAGTTCATGACACCATAAGTAGCTCTCTGATGCCACAGTCTTTTCTGCATTTGACCCAAGAGGTAGTTGTAAAACCAGGTATGAAACAAACTGTTGCATCACATGGTGAAATAGTAACTAAACTTGTTATTAAACCTCCTCACTTAGTATCCTTCCCCTTTTCAGCACAAAGAAAATAGCAAAGCATGAGACCACGTGGGAAGGAAAGGAAATCAAACCATCGTGTTGCACATCTTGGAGAAGCATCTAAAGCCTGAGACTACTGTATTCAGACCTCCCTCGAATCCTGCCCTCTCTAGCTGCCACCTCTCAGTCCCCATGCTGACCCCCTGAATCAAGCCAGATGGGACTGGCAGAGACATGTCAAGGAAGTGCTGAAAAGGTGACTTGGGTCTCTGGCAGCTAGTCTGGAGCTCATTTCTATGTGAAATCTCTGGGGGCTCCTGCTTTGCAATTTCTCAGGAATGTTTAATTCTCCTCATCCCTTTGCCGAGTCTCTCTAGAGAGGTCATGGAGGCCTGTGACATCCCTGGAGGGCACTGCCTAACTAAATTAGCATGAGATAACTTTGGACTCTCTTCCAAACAAGAAAATACAAGGGAGAGAATTTCATTAAAAGCAGAAGACTAGGTGATCCAAGTTAATCCCAGCCCAGAGCTGCTGCAGAAATGTTCTCTGTTTATATTTTGACTTTACTCTCTGTTACAGAGTTCACTGACTATAATGGAAGCTGTGTTAAGTGCACAACTTGACCTCAGTTGACCAAATCTTAGTTTCATAATAAAGACAGAAAGTGGGTTAGGCAGCTCTAAAAGGTCTGATTAGTTACTGTTTTGCCTGGTTGTGTGTGACTACGTAGGGCACTGAGTGAATGGCAAAAAAAAGCACCGATGCACTTTATTCTTTAGATGAGCTTTTAAATCAAGAAACATGAATGTTTTAACATGCAACACTACTGTAATGCATACGTGTGTAGGCTTAGCAAATACAACCAAGTCCCAAACTTGCATTTTGTTTTTTTTTTAACTGACTTGTGTACACAGGGTTTTATTTAGGTTCCTTCACTGGGTGATGGAAAAAAAGACAAGCTGGAGGAGAGGGAATGGCAACATCTGCACCCTGTTCTGCAGTAATGTTTCCCATGCAACCCAAGGGCAGGGTAAGTAAGACACAAAGGTAGATAGATCAACACACCCAGCAATATCCCACCTCATCTTCCAGCAGTGAAGCAATCCCAGCAACCACCACAGCAATTAGCTCCAAAACAAAGATTTGATTGTCTGTGTACAAACAGGATGGGGAGCAAATCAGTTTTTTTTTTTTTATTTTATTTTTCACTTGGGCTGCGGTTGTTGCAGCTGACACTAGGGAAACAGGAGATAAAACAAAAATGTACCCAAAATAACTCATTGCCTGAGGTTTATCTATTGGGAAAACTGAGCTGGTGAGACCCAGGGATTCACACTTCAAAGTATTGTTAAATATATTGGTAGCAATAAATTTAGACCACCTAACTCAGTACAATATGAATGAAAACCACACTATTCTTGAAAATAGGAGAATAGAAAGGGACATCTTTATTAAATGCTCTTTCTAAGCCAGTCCTGCATAACAGCATGCTTTGGCTATATTGGGACAAATCCTCCTCCTTCTGAGAAGACAAGAAGAAAAGGAAAAGGTACAAAAGTTCATGCAGTTCACATTAAGGACAACCCAATGCGCTCTCTCCCTTCAGGAAGGAAATATTAGCCTGGCCCCTTAGCTATACTCTGAGGGCAGTGATCTGCTGGGAAACATGATTTCCAATTGGCAGATCTTGGGGCACCAGCAGGCTAAACCAGGATCCTTACTCTTGTCACAATTGTCTCTCCTTCACAGAGAGACCCCTGCTTTGCCATGCGTGCCACTGAGTTTGTACATGTGCAGTTAAAAAAGCAAATTTTCCCACTGAGCTTTCCCAGAAGAACTGAGTCTCTGCTTAGTAAGTGCTTTTCCTAAGTCTTCCTCAGAAAAATGAAATGATATGACAAAGGAGAAAGTTATTCCAGCATGAGAGAGAGACTGGAGAAAAAGCATGACAATAACTTCCTTCCACAGTGCATATTTTTACCTACTCCTTAAAGCTAGCTTCATCACCAAAACCACACCCTGAAATCAGGCATGTGGGCCCAAATCCAGCCCCCCTGGAGTCAGTCAAATCTTCTCTATAGACCTCTGTGAGGATGGAATTTCATTCCCTATGTAGGAGCCTGTCACGGCCAAAGGCGAAAAAGAAAGGGTGTTTTCCACGCAGGCTTTGCTTTTCTACTTTTGTGCCCCTTGGGAGACTGGTGCAATTAGATCCCTATTATTATATACTGGAAAGGCATATTTGGCGCTGCATGTGAGTTTATGCACTTAAAAAACAGAGGGAAATTTTAAATAGAACTTACTCTCTTTCAAACACCAGACTTTATATATAAACAGTTCAAAGTTGCTACAGTCTGGTAAGCGAATAATTAGGGAAAAATAAGCATGTGAAATATGTGATTAGCTGGCAGAGAAAGAGAGCTAAATAAGATTCTAACCCCTTTTAAATGCCAAAACAAGGGATAAAAATTCATATATGTGTCCAAAAAATAATCAACCTAGCTTCAAATATTTGAATCAGAACCACAAGGAAGAAGACTTTATAGCTGTAGGCTTTTTTTTTTTTTTTCATCATTGTAGGACTTCTTGGGAAGGTGCAAATAGGAAAATTAACCTAAAGAGACTAAAGGTGTGATCTCAACAAATCTACTTATATATGAATGAAACACATCCTTTGTCACAATTAGACTTCCCCTTTTTGTCTACCTAAATTCAGAACTCTCTGGTCCTGTGGACAAGCCCACATTGGGGTCTAATGCAACTGAACTGATTTGCTCTACTATTTCATCCAGGCTGATTTTCATGGACCAGATCCATCAGCATACTGCACTATGAGGAACAACAGGTATGGTGAATGATAGACGCTCGGAGTTCTTACTAGACACATTGAATTTTCTTTCTTTATCTACAGACGGCTCAGCTGGTGTTCTGTTTTCCTAAAAACATATTTTCTCCTTCTTGAATTTTAACTGACCCATTAGTCTGAATTGTCCTAAATTATCTGCAACAGTATTTTAAAGTATTTACCAAATAATCTGTTTTCTTTCCTGAGAAAGCAGCAAGTTAATGGTGAAGAAAATTGTTGCATTTTCAAATTTATCATGCACAGGAGGGCACATCCTCAGATGTCATATGCATATCCTGGTATGTCAATTAGTCTGCAACTTCTTTTTTTTCAGATATTTCTGGGTAAAAGTATCACAGTAACCCAAAGAATTTTCATCACATCTGAGTTTTTACATGACACTTAGATAGGGAGGAAGGATTTTGTCTTTATGTCGCAGGGCAAGAAAGGAAGATGCCTTTTTTCCAACTCCCCCAGCAATTCAATGCCTGGAGGAGAAACAGGAAAGAAACCACGGTGACCTCTCTGAACTCAGGGAAGCAGCTGGCAGCTCAGCAGGAGTAGCACTGCTGATGGACTCTAGTACCTACCGCTGGAAGAAGCCTTTTAGCCCTTCTTGCTCTCCCTCCCCTCTCTCTTTCTTTATCTTTGACATCTTCTATCTGTAAATTATACAAATGGAAGAGCAAGACAGAACTTTCAGAAACCTCAGGAGTCAACTTGTTATTAGACTGGATAAAGAAGTTATCCAATTATCCATACAAAATCAAAACAATACAATTTCTGTATTGAGCAAGCAAAGCATAACTTTGTTTAAGGAATGAATTATGCATAATTTCTACTTTCTTGAGCAATTTGTCTCTTGACATATTAATGTTACTGCTCTCTGAATTCAAACTTCTAAAAAATGTTTTTGCTTCTACAAAAGATTTAAACTTGAGAGACGTGAAACAAACCTTAATTTCACAGTAGGGGAAAATTTCACATGGAAGGAAAGTGCTAACTTTTCTAATTCTAGATTTAAAAGTACCTTTGAACATTTCTAGCCAGTTATCACAATGAAGTTCAGCAACAACTTATTTCCTCAACCTTTGAGAAAATGAACTGATTAAAAGAACAGAAAGCAAAAGAAACAAATGTGGTGAGGGGATTTTTTTTTTTTTTAAGATTAAAAGTGTGAAAATGCCTGGGAAACCAGAGCAGAATTGGCATCCTGATCCTGAATACTTTATTACACAGATTTAACCTTATGCATCAAAGGGGACTCATGCACATATGTGAAGGGGAAATACAGCCATGTTCCAGTACCAACACCACGCAGATATGCCACATGACACTGAAACATGACTGCTGGTCAGTTAAACTTTCTTTTTGTTTTCTCTGTTGTGAAGCCAAAATAAATGTGTCATCTTAAGGCTGGGTATGAAGAGCATTAAGTGAAAGTGCTTACACTTGTGATGAGTTAAGTGCACACAGTGGATCTGCTATCTTGGATCAGCTACACAAGGCAACATGCAAATCTGACTTAAGTGCCTGTTCTTGCTCCATTTTCTTTTTCTCTTTTATTTTTGTTGTTTGTTTTTTTTTTTTTTTTTTCCCAGTCCAAAATCCAGGAAAATCAAACAGCTTTATCAAGCTCAGACCTTTAATGAAGTAGTTTAGGCTCTGCAGTTAAAGAAAAGAGTTGATATGGGGCTCGGAGAAAAAGGCAGATGAAGAGGAAGGGGGAGGAGAGGAGAATTTTTTCTGGCATCTGACCCAGGTTTAAAACTGTGTTTCATTTTCTTAAACAAAACCAAAACACTCCTCCAACTTTGGGAAATCCTTAGAAAAACAACAAAAACATTGTTTCAGAAGGCAATTATGGTTGCTAAAATGACACATCATTTATGAATGGAAGTACTTAGAAGAGAGTAAACTAATTCTTAAGGACAATAGCAAACACACATTGAACCTAAATTTGCTGTTTCCTTGGCACTGTTACATTGACAATTAAATTATTCAAGATTTGCACTACTGTAACAAAAAGCAGAGCCAAGATCATTATTTCCATCACTGACAAAGAATTACTTATGTAATAAGTAACTGTGCAAAAGTCTTAATAAAACCACAGAATGAATTATTTAATCAGTAAATGAAACACAGAATGACCAGAAATTTCCTCATAGTAGTAGGGTAATAGTAGTAGTGGGAATAGTAATAACAATAAAAATAATGGTAAGATTGTGGCCATACATTACAGACACATTAGATTCTAAGGGATGTCTCTGTCAGGTGTATAAGTCAAGAATTTTATTGGCTTGTCCTGTTAAATGTTACCTACAAAAATGTGGAGCTCAACAACTGAATATATGCTTTGAAAAACTCCTGTAGTTAATTAGCAAATTAGCATAGGCTAATGTGTCCAGTAAAAACAGTAGCCACTAAAAACTCAACGAGTTCACAAGTCACACTTAAGACTGTATATTGTTACGAAAAGTCCAATTTTTATTATCTGGTAAAAGTAATGTGCTTTTTTATCATCAAGATCACATTTAATGCTTTCCAATTACATCATTTATAAGAACTCTGGTTTTGAAAGGAAGAGGATAAATACTTCAAACTGCATTTATCCCCAGTCCCCTCTACTGTACAACCAACCAAGTTCACAAGAGAAAATGTTTCTCCATTTACATATTTAGTGTAAAACAGACAGACACAACTTTTGTGTCTTGTTTACTAATGAAACAAGGCTTATGCACTTCACATGCACTTAGTTGTGTGCCCAATAACTCCTGATTTCCTACTGCCTTATTTCCATCAAAATTTGGCAAAGAAACAGCAGTACCAAAAATATTAAATTGCTGCAAATCTGGCCAAAATAGGATTTGACAAAGGGAGAGATACCCTGTTGGATCACTAAGGAAATGGCCAAGCCTGAATGTAACCAGGGAATGCACACAGGAAGGAGCTATCACAAAGAATCAGAATGTATGGGAAACTTCAGCC
This sequence comes from Cinclus cinclus, assembly GCF_963662255.1. Classification (NCBI taxonomy): domain Eukaryota; kingdom Metazoa; phylum Chordata; class Aves; order Passeriformes; family Cinclidae; genus Cinclus; species Cinclus cinclus. The sequence goes on from NC_085046.1 coordinate 69,502,917, forward strand.
ACAGACTGCAGTTTGTATGACACTAGACACACAACCATGTGTTATAAAACAAATGCCTTGTTTACAGAACTACATCTTCAAAAAATGAAGTTCAGACTTTCCAGCTTTGGAGAAAGATTGTTCAGGAGCACAGTCTCTGGGCTTTTTTAATTTTTTTTTCTAAATTCTTTGCATAACAACTAACACATAATAATTACAAATGGACAGGATGAACACATCTTGCTCATCACACCTGACCAGCAGTATGAAATTCGGTGTGAATTTCCCCTCCAACTGCTCCTATCCTACCAAGGGAAGTTCATGAGGTGCTGGAAACCCTTTGCTCTTTCCAATCAGCTGGTTACTTCAGCATCAGTGTCCCCAAGAGCAGACAAAGAGGGCTGGGAGAGGCTGAGGTCAGACCGTGACTGCTCTGGAGGGCCACAACAATTGCACATTGCTTCCTGCAAGGGTTAAGCCAGGAAACATCTCCTGTCTTATCACTTCAGTGCACGCCCAGCTCTGCTGATAGCATCTGCTTGCTCACCCCTAATTCTAGGCAGCTTTATGCTTCAATGGTGTAAATATGACACCAAAGGGGGCACCCACTACCCTCCTGTTGACATATAGAGATTATTTTGATTAAGCAGATGAGAAAATGCAAACAAGAAAATGCTGGCAGTTCAAACTGGCTTTCATTTCCTAGTGTTCTGTGACAAAATTAGTTGTGAGAGATTAGTTATTTTCCTTGTCCTCCCGAGCTCAGCCCAGAAAGCTCTCAACATCCCTAGAGGCTGCACCCATGGCTCCACCTGTAGAGGCTGGACAGTGGGAGTCTAAAACATCCAGCAACTGCTAGGGAAGAAAAAATATCTGCCAGAGAGCTATATAAGCTGTCATCAAGGCACCTGGATCAGCCCTGATCTCACCAGCAGGCATTGCTGCTCAACTAGAACACAAATTCTTTGTACATGTGCCAAGACATTTCATCTCTTAATTGAAGTAAAAAAGTTCATATATCTGGGTCTCAAAAGGAAGCCATTCTTTCCTTGTGCAATCCCAACATACTCCTTTCCAAGCACAGCTTCAATCATGACTCAGACCTGGGAATGCCACTGAGGAAGAGAAAGGATGCACTGCAGCACAAACACTTACTAATCCAGGCAGATTGCTGTGGGCTATTGGGTAGGCAGCTAGAGGTACACTGGAGAATGTACCCTGTCTTGGGGTAAGGGAAAGCTGGAAGGTCTTTTATTTTATATCATATTGTGGTATCTGGTAAAATCCCTTAGAAAAATTATACAACTAGATATAGAATTTTTCTATACATCAACAATGTGAATAGCTATTTGGAACAGTAAAATATATAAGTGTCCTATAAAAAGCATTAAGCCATCATCTTTCCATAATAATTTCTCAAGTAGGATTTTTTCATAAGTATTTTTCTTTAGATGTTGTCTGTGTGTGTTCAGTTTGCAGCTCCACACCATTAGAGGCATACAGAGGTTCTTGTCTCTTGGTAAATACTATGTAAATTTGTTCCTATGATTACAGCACTTGCTAAATTGAGCGTAGTAATTAGGAGGCAATGCTCACTTTATGAATTTTCCATAGTAGGTTTGATGTTCCAAGATAAATCTCCAATTCATCAAAATAGCTGTGCTTGTGCTTAATTTCAAACATACCTTTACTCCACCACAATTAAGCAAAAGACTTGAATACATGCTTGTTGCTTCAAGGGGATTAAATCTGTTGACTTTAATTAGATTTATGCCCAGACTGAAGTTCTGCCCTGAACTGAGGCCTGTGAAGTACAGCATTTTGAAAGAGGAAGTACTGAATGAAAACTAAGAGAGATTATTCAGATTATCATTTGAATATGAAATAATACTTTATATTTTCCATATTCTGTATGCATTAGCTATGTAAACCATACATCATCATCCATAAGGAAGGCAGTAAATGCTTTTAATTTATCTAATATCATCCAACTCCGTTGTAAAAACATCTCACACTTATATCAAGCCTCATAAATAGCAAGTCAAAGTACAAAAAAATCCAACATATTTTCTTGTGAATTAATTCTAGGAGAGGATACAGAAAGGCTGTTATAGATAAAATACTCATATATTTCTTAGGCAATTACTTGAGGCATTTCAGGACAATGTCTTGATGGACACATGAATCTATTTTAAAAGGTTTGGTGGTAACTTTTCTAAGCACATACTGCATTAAGTACCTATAAAAAATGTCTTTTAAAAATACTTTCTAAATAATGATCACTGAAGTAACCTCCATAAGAGAACTAGATACTAATCATAATTTGAGATCAGACAGACAGGAAATTGCCGCACCCTACATTAGTGAATGCATCCAGGTCCCATGGTAGTCTTTACAGTGAGTTTAGATTGTCTATGGGAAATGAAATCATGTGCCAAAGGCCAAGCAAACCAGAAATTAAAATTCACAGTTATGTCTCCCTGTTGCCTTCATAATCCTTCTTATTGCCTCTTACATCATTACAAAGTGTTCTCCAGAATAGAACAACCCACTGCTGCGCTATGTATACCACCACACGCTATAGGCTGTCCAAGTTCTGCTCCAGAGGCCAAATATCACCCACTCAGTTTTAAAAATCGTGCTCAGAGTCATCATTCATGTCTGTGTGGTAGTCAGACTCTGGGATACTGCATGCCCTGGAATAATCTGCTGCTAATTCCCAGGCTTGTTTTGCCACAAGACTTCTAATTCTATTTTTGAATATCATATTCTATATGATGACAACAGAACCTACACTCTACATGCTATTACAGAAGTAAAACGTGTCTCTTCAATTCTGTAAAAAGTTACCATTGCAATCACTTGTCATTACATTTCTGGACAATGTCTTTGTGGATACTTGCATATATTTTATGTAGTTTGCTGCTAACTTTTCTTTTACACATATTTGCAATACCTACCACCTCTCCAAAGTTCATATTCAGTGGTCTCAATTCCCTTCACTGTTGTTTGCAAGAATGGGAATTAGAAACTTTGATGACCTGGTGAAATCACTCACTCAAGAAATTAAACCAAACTATAAAACTAAGTAGCCTAAATATTGTTTAGCAGAAATGTGGCACCTGCAATCCATTACTGAAAGAACTTGGTACCATAAAATACAGTGATCAAGTTTTCAGATAGCACAAAAGATATTAGTAAAGAATGAAAATAGAGTAAGTTTATTTTCTTCTGGTTCTAACTTCATTTAGATTTTGTAGCTGGCAGCATGTCAGGACCAACAGGCTTCCGGCAGGAGATCATTATTTTAAAACATTAACTCCCATGTTAATGTTTGATTTTGCTAATGTTTAAATTGGGATATATTTCTGAGCAGGAGAACGGAGGGGTAAAAAGATCACACACAATGCTTTTTCTCCAGTAAAAGTAGCCAGAGGTGGGTTACAGTAAAAAAAATAAGCTAACATCATGTAACAGATATAATAAAATTCACACAGGTAACTGCTAAATCCAAGGTGCAGGAAAGATAAGAAAATACAAAGAAAGAGCTTAGTGGTAACATAAACAATTTATTTGGCATAGGAACCTCTGCCAGATTTCCTGCTATCCCACTATTTGAGTGAGGGCTCCTGCAGAGCATCAGCCTCGAAGCTGTGTGTCATCAGAGAAGCAGTGTTCTGGAAGAGACCTAAACTTCAGTGCCTGACTGTGGGAAGTCATCAGAGATCCCACCATACTTTTAATGAATAAAGAGGTATCAGATCCTGGTCAAGTAGCACTTGGGTTAAATAACTGGCAGGCTAGCATGGAGAGTGTGAGAGTGGAAAGTCAGAGATGAATCACAAATAAAAACAGATTGTAGAAATAGATATTCTTGCCTCTTGAGTTACCCTCAAACTTAATTCCATAAAATAGCTGATGATCTCACATAAGCTCACTAATGCACTCATCAAGAGAGAAAAGTTTTTTAAAAACCCTACTGATTTCAGTCACAAGGCACCAAGGGGCTCTGAAGTATATGAGCCAGCTCTGAGTTGGATACCTCAGGCATCAGAGTACACAGGACCCACTGCATGTGACTTCCTACTGTGTCAACCACTCCTGCAGCTACACTTGTCCCCATCCTCCTCACACTTCTGACTGCATCACGTATATTTCACTCTCTGTTGATAGCTTTGTGTAATACTACAGCCATGCCTCAAAATTCAGCTCACAGCTCATCTAGTTTTCAAGTTTTTTCATAACAGGAAATGTGATTCATACGTATCTTCAACTACATCTATCAGTGTAAAACACTAAGCTGTGGCAATAGCAAAGCCTGGGTACCAAAACTTTTCCAAAATTTCAGGGTGGTTTTACAGAAGAAAGGATTTCCTGCCATGATTTTCCTGTGCCACTTTGTGTGCACTTCAAGAAGACCATGTCTCCAGTATTGATACCCTGCTACGAGCAGTCATGGAGTGTTTGTCCTCTGCAAGAAGTCTGACCAGAATTTCATACTTATCTTTGCATAACAAGCCACCCAGTAGAGAGATACTAAATTTAGATATAAATGAGGCTTCATCCATATTTCAGAGGGCTGATGTGGCTGAGTAATGCTTACAGGCAATCTAACCAACAAAAGACAGCAGAAAACAGCAAACTAGAGCAACTACTTCTGAGATGACATGGATTATTCCCATTACTTTTAGTCAGCGTGATGCAAAACACAAACGTTCATTGCACTGCGTTGGGAACAAGAGTAAATATCATAATTTTCTTTCTTAGCATCTAAAATCAGCAATGCAGATTTTCATTCCTGTTATGCCTTTGCAATATGAAATAACTGATTATTTGTTGAACAAACTGGTGGGAAATTACAGTAAAGATTTAAAACATACAGAGCACACAAACACAGAATACTGCAAATTTTGAGGACTTGAATTACCAGAGATACAACATTAACAAGCTGTTTCGACTGTAAAATAACATTTGCATAAATGCATTGTGTTAGCTAGTCAGTAGCTCAATTATTACTTTGTTGTCTTGGGTCTAAATATTGGAAGTAGAAGTGTAACTTAAAACAAGAAATATCTGTCAAGCAGGAAAGCTCAAGATATGTTTTAATAACATACCAGAGAGCTGTTTTATTGTGCGGCTGCTGCTGCTTCTTTTGAACTCCTAGATAATATCAGATGAGGAACATTATACTGTTCTATGCACATTTCCCTCATCACCACAGTATCTGAAAAGTTTCCAGCAGTTCATTAAGCAACATGACTAACCTCCCTCATTTGTGGTTTCTCCATTCTCTCTCTCATCCTCTCTCCAAGGGAAGAGCTCTGTGGGCATGTGTGTGTGTACACAGTGTTTTGGTGTATTGTGTTGGTTTGGTTATTTTCAATTTTAAATTTTATTGTGTTCATGCTACCCTGCACTTGTAACAAAGGGATACATGGCTTTATCTCACTTAAGTTCTGCATTTGCTATTTGCCTCTTACTGAGTGAAGCCTGCAATCCTGGCCCTCCCTCTTAGCTTCAGCACACATTCTCTGGTTGTTCTTCCATACTCCTAAAATAGCCATACACAACAAGTGGGTGCACAGCACAGAAAAGACCAAGTCAGAGGAGGAGAGTGGAAGGGTGGGAGAAAGGTCCCATAACTTACGCAGGCCATGACATCACAGCTGCTGACAGATTTTGCATTTTGTAAGATGAACTACTACAAAAATCTCACTCTCTGCTATTAAAGTGAACAGTGAGCATTTGAGAGCTCCCCATAAGGGCGTCTGTGAAGTTGTAAAATGTGTCTACTATGCATGAGGTGCAATATGCAGGGGTTTTGTTGCCATTACACAACTGTATATAAAATGCAGATAGGAAAAACTTCAAAAAGCTAAGCCTGACTCTTCCCCTCCACTATGCTAGCAGATGCTGAGCATAACTTCACTAACTCAGCATATTTCTGCCCAAGAAGACACCACATCTTGGTAGCATATGTGCAATATTTTAAAGTCCAGAGTGAAAGACAACATGATAGGTAAAGTATTTAAGTTAGAGTGCTGTAAGGATTGTGGAGAGCTATTGCAATTTTTATACATTTGTCAAATTTGGTATCAAACCATGGGGACAGTTTCAGTTTCTCCAGACAAGATTTCTGGTATCATCGCCTCTCTATATTCAAGCTCATATGCATGTCTAGATGCAATAAGCAATATAAAAATGCCCTCAACTTCTGCAATTTTTCTCCCAGTATATCTTGCAATGGCACAAGAAAAAGCAGTATTAACGGTTTTTTTTTTTTTTTTTTTGTTTGGGTTTTTTTGTTTGTTTGGTTTTGGTTTTTTTCTAATGGTGAAAATGAGAAAAACAGAAGATGACTCTTCAAGTCAGTCAACAGATCAGGCCTTAGCCCACAGTGAAACTTCAGGGCTCATACACCAGCCTGCTTCAAAAGCAACATAGTCACACAAAAGTCTGTGTTAATCCTAACAGAATTTGCTTTAGAATGAAAGGAAAAATTACTCTAATGTTCACAGGTGTAGATACCAAATAAGCTTAAATTTCCCCCTCCCCCCACCCCAGAAGAGGAAGTTCTGTGCAAGGTGTTGGAGATCTAGCCCAGGATTATCTGCTGTTTGACTTATGCCCTTCAGAACACTTGCAGGAGGATAGGAGACCCTATCCTTTCATTCAGAAGGAGACAGCTAGTGAACAACAGAATCTCTAATTGTGTCTTGGGGATACTTCTGGAAGATTTTACTATCCCAACATTTAAAAAACAGGAAAGCCAGAGTAAAGGCTAGTATCCCTTAATATGAGAAAGACTGGGAATGGAGCTAAGGCGCCTGGCCAATGAGCAGGAGAATCTTCAGGGTTTGCTTACTGCCTTCAGGCATCAATGTGCCAGAAATGACACAGAGACCTCTGCATCAGCTGTCACTGCAAGGATCTCACTGAACATTAAAATACTCCCTGCATCAGGCAAATTTCAAAGAAATACAGTTTCTGGTGTAAAACCATCCACTCAAGGGCCACCTCAATTTCCCTTCAATTTACTGCTGCCAGTGAGAGCAGATGGAGATTAAAAGTAGGGGACAATTTTTCCCCCTCATGGTGGCTGTCTTGCTTGGGACTCCACAAACTGCAGTACAGATGTCAACAAGTGCCACAATAAACTAGAACTTGCTCTTTCCCAAAAGCCAGCAGTCATTCTGATGTTTAGAACTGTCATTTATCCACAGCCAGCAACCAAGCTACCCCAGCTGAAACCATCACAAGAAGAAAATTGAGAAATTACATCTTTTGAGACAAGATGTTCCTTTCTTAATTACTTATGTGTTTTTAGCTAAGTCTTCTAATAATTTGGATTGCTTTTCACCTTGAAACAGTTTTGTCTCTGAAATACTCTCCTGGCCATAACTTGTTTTGTCAAGTTGTCTTTTCTTTGAAGAAGTCTTCTTGGTCAAAATATGTTTTATGCTTTTAAAGTGCTCCCAATTGCCTGAAAATTGAAGAGTGGGTAAAATGCAACATAGGTATTTCTTAGGACAAATATGCAGCAGGTACGATGGAGACTTTCACAGTTGTCTTGGTATCTGAGAAATATTTTCTTTCTTTTTTTTCTTTTCTTTTTTTCCTTTCCTGAAAAATAAGGACACAGTTGGTTTTCCCACAACATATAATATCTCAGCTAATTACACCTTCTTTTGGTCTGGACATAGTGTAGAGAGTAAGCCAATCCCGTTCTCTTATTCATGGACCAGACTTTTGCACCTAATGGAAAACAAAGCACTGCCTCCACCAAAGGTATCAGGAAAAGATGCTACAAAGATGACAAAGAAAGTACAAGCACAACTTCTTGAGTGGGAAATGTGTGTTGCTACAAAGCAATACAGCAATAGATGCATGAACAATTGTTTGCATAAATAAGTAGAAGAGAAAGGCCCCAAGGAATCTGAGATTCCTTGTGGGTAGTTCCTTTTTCTTTTTTTCTCTAAAAAAGAAAAAGTAAGTTACATATTGTTCAGACATTTGCTGGCTTAAGCTTAAAGGGCCTGCATGCAGAGTATTCACTCTGGGATTCTGCTCTTTTCTCTCAATAACATTATTTCAACTATTGAGTCGTGTTGCCACTGGGAAAATATGAACATTTCAACGAAGAAAAATAAATTGCATTTGTGTTCTCACTTCAACTCCCAGATTCTTGCTGGAGAGGAGCCAGGACAGTGTTTTAAGGTGCTGACCATCTCCTTCCAGCAAAATAGAACAGATGGGATGGAGTTAGGCTGGGACCCTGCAGCTAGATGCAAACACATATAAGTCTTGTATCAGAGTAAGGCTCTTTCCTCCCCTTACCCTCTCTATTTTGAGTACCTAGGATTTCAGAATACGGACATCTAAACACAGTAGCTAGGAGGGAGCCATGGCACACTTGGCTTGAGCACTGTGCCATGTGCTGCTGCAGTTCAGACACTGTCAGGAAAAGCAAGGTTCACTTCCCTCCTTTGCCACCTGCAACCTCAGAAAAACCCCTGCACCATTCTCAGATGTAGCTTCCCCCCAGTGTAACAGGAATAATCCCCTCCTCCTGGGATACAGCTGCATCACTTCAGGACCATGCAAATGAGAGGGCTCCACAATTTGCTCCTGTGCATTTGGTGTCAATGGGCCCTGCTGCTCCCTCAGTTTCTGCCAGATGTGCACAACCACCACATTTGTAAACACAATCCTAGTGCATATCCACACAAACTACTCACAGGAGCTAGTTAAATAAAACATGGCATTTGCTGGCTGTAAGCAGTGGAGAGAGGGAGGGCATGAAACATGAGCCTAATAGGAATTGGGGAGCTGGGGTGAAGGGGGTTATAGTCCACATTTACAGAATACTCCCGGAATACCAAAAGCTTTCCTCTTCATAATACAAAAACTTCGTTCACTTTAGTTAACTCACCATGAATAATGAACTGGGGAATTAAAAGCTTTAAACCTGTTAAAGAAGGAATATTAACTTAAGTATAAATATGGCTGAAATAATCCAGACAGTTTTATGACCTTACACCCCAAAATGAAGGTGAAATGCAGAATTCTTTCCCCAGGAATAGTGGTAAACACAGCTAACAGATGGAAGAGCTGAATGGAAATTTCAATAAAGTAGGCCACAAAGAAGCATTTGTAAGTGCAGGGGTGCTCACTTTAAAAAAAGGGAGTTGGGGTGGGGGGGAAAGAAGGCTAAAAAATGGAACTTTGTTTTATTTTGATAGAGTGCCAAAACAGTACTGCATTCCTTAAAGAGCAGAATAAAGGAACAAGTTAGACTGGCCTTCTCAACACCTCAGCAAAAGCCCCCATGGGTCTCATTTTGCTAGGATGACTATTTATATGACAGGTAAGGGAATAATTTTGTTGGATTCAGTTACACTAGGCCTCCCTGACCCCTGGGTCAAAAGAGCAAATGCAAAAGTGACAATGTGGATAATTGCCTGTTTAGGATAATGGAATACTGATTGAGGGTCAATTATTATAACACCTGAAAGATAAATGAGCTGATGTGAAAGGTTCAGCAGAGGTAGCAAACAAGAACTGTCTGCACACACCATGCCATGGTTAATAATGCAGAGTACTGACTGCTGCATTTGATAGCAGGGAAGCACATTTCCTGAGCTTAACTACTAAAGTCGAGCAGTTTCCAAGTCCTAAAATATTTTACTTTCCAAAACCTGCCATAAAATAGAAATTCAGTGCCACTACCCAAAGCTGAAGGACTAAGGTAACATTATTTAACATGTTACACAATTAATTTCCATTATAACCCTTGTCTATACCATGCATCTCAGAGTTATTCTTTCTTCTGTCTCCTGAGTGAACTTACTTCCATTGCTATACAATTAAAGAAAACCAGGTTTGACATTTGTGTGCCTAAATCCAATCAAAAGTGAAACACCATTCAGGTCGTTACTACAGTAAGCAACTCTGGTTCATAGGATTTTTAAAAAACTGAATCTTGTCTATAAAATGTTTTGAAACTTCTGTGCACCTGACTGCCTTGGTTGTGCTGCTTTTGCACGGTATGACTCTTGAAACACTTGTTCCTCATTTTGTTCTTCCTATTTCCTGTGTCTCACAAAAGACAAATATCCTTCTTTTCTCCTCTGCACATCATGACGGCATAGGGTTTAGGCTGAAAAAAAAAAAGCATTTTCAAGGGGAAAGCACAACTGACCCCTCTTTAGGGTTACAGTTCAATTAGATGTTGGTCACAATTCTCTCCAGTTAGTGTTTTGTCTGGAGAAAAGGAGGCTCAGAGGAGACTTTCACTCCCTACAACTATCTGAAAGGAGGTGGTGGCAATGTGAGAATCAATCTCTTCTCCCAGGCAACAAGTGTCAGGATGAGAAGAAATGGCTGGGTAAGGCTCAGGCTGGATATAAGGAAAAATTTCTTCACTGAAAGACCGGTTAGGCATTGGAACAGGTTTCTTGGGGAAGTGGTGGAGTCACCATCTCTGGAAATGTTCAAAAAATGAGTAGATGGGGCACTTTGCAGTATGGTTTAGTGGGCATGGTGGTATTAGGTTGAAGGTTGGACTTGATGATCTTGGAAATCCTTTCCAAACTTAATGATTTGAGTAAGCTGACAGCAAGTGTCCAGACACATAGAAAGCACACCTTGGTGTGCAAAAAGTGTTTCCAGATCATTTGAAATGTCCATCTTCTCATAGCAGGAGATGAATGAGCAATAAGAAACACATCTCTATAAACAGCAGAGCTCTGATAAAACGCTCTCAATGTAAATATTTATGGCTCAAAACTATGTCCCAGCAAAAAGCATTATTTGGAAAATATTTCACTCAAAAAGGACTCAGGAGATCTGCTGCAATAAACCCACAACTCAGTGTAAGCCTCTCCCAGTGGTCTTCCATAGTGGCATGAGAGGACCTTGCCTGATTTTTCTCCTCTGTGTGAACAGGGATCTTGGAAGGAGCAGGAATAAGCATGTCTAGACTTCTGACACTGTCAACAGAATGCATTAGAATAAAAAAGGCTGCCAAGAAAGTGAATATATGAAACTATAGCATCTTCAAGGGGACAGGAAGGTGACCACTGCATGAGTATAGAGGTAGGGTCATAGCCCAGTTTGGCTGCAATAGTGAGAGTCATTGTTGCCCTGTGCCTTTCTGCTAGATATGATTTTTTTCTTTGGTTGTTACATGAATGCTAATTTTCCAAACTCACAATCCTGCATTTTAGCACAACTTTATCTTTCAAAAAATCCAGTTAAAAATTCAAGCTATAATGACTATAATGCAGTAGGAAATTAATTTCTCCCGCCACCTCTCCAACATGAGAGGAACTTGCAGCTGATTCTCATCTCTATTTTATTTGATGGGAATATCACTACTACTTCAGTACCATCAGCTGCGGGAAAAGTAATTTTGAGGCCAAGCAGGAGATTCAAATCCACAAGGAAACTCCCTTTTCTACAAGGTAAAGGATTAAAACTAGTCAACTTCATAACAAGCCAAGTGTCTTGCTAGGAACACTCCCTAATAGGAACAACAAGTGTGGAGAGTAAGTCACATGACTTTGGGTAAGAAAACCAAACCAAAAAATCCCAACCCTGGGCCACCGATCAAACACTGTCTCACAGTGACTAATTTCTGACTAGAACCCTACTGCTTTGGTTTTCCTTTCCCTCAGACCAGATGAATCATTGCATGCAGGCTGACAGAAACAGAAGGCATCCTTTTCCTTCAGCTGCCAAACCCCTCATGATTTTCCTGTATGACAAAAGTCCATCCGGCAGTGATGAGAGATTTCTGAAACTAACTGAAGTCTTCAAGGCTTAAAAGATTATTGAAATCTCTTCCACTGTGGGGATAAGCTAGCTCTTATTTCAAATATGATGCATTTTCTATTCCACTCCATTCAGCTTCTGCAGGAAGCATATCCCTCAAATGTTCCACAGTTCAGAAATGTCTCTCGTTTCACTCTCAAAGCTATTTATCTTCCTTGAAATTTTCCTACCGCCGTGCTTTTGTTATTTAAGAGTCCTTGTAGCAGTAAAATTGAAACAAGCCCAAACCTCTAAAAGCTGGGCTTATAGAAAGAGAATAGTTAAAGAAATAAATCCCATGATGTTTCCAGTTCCCACACAAACATGGTGCTTTTTGTCTCTTTGTCCCACACTTGGGTGCTGGCACGCTGAGAGGCATCTAGCAAAGAGATACAGTGCAAATTTCATGCAGACCCAAAAGTTCAAGGTAGGGCCCCTTTTTCCTTCCCACCTACATATGGGGCATTCCTGTTGCTATTTAGGCTATCCTAACAAAGCATCCACAAACAAAACTTGTTCCTGAAAATAAATGTGAAGAACCATGCTGGATATTTCAAATTTTCATAAGCTGTGCTAACTGCTAAACATGGGCCTGAATCCTCAGAAGTTACAGGAATTAATTACAACAGCAAAACAGCACAGAGCCCGGTGGAAAGCACCACTATGTTTTGTTCTATAAAATTCCCACAGGGGATTCTTGTTCTGAGGCTACTTGAACAACATAATCAAGTTTCCAAGAGCAGCTGTGTGTGACTACTGTGTCACAGTAGTTTTACCACCAGGTAAAACTGGAAAGTGACAGTTATGATTCCATCTGTCTCTTGAAAGAAATGCTGCTGCTGAATGACTAGAAAATGAGGTGTGAAGCCAACTGATTCTTTAGCCCATCTCCACAAATTGCAAAGCAAACTTTCCTGTAAGAGTGAGACAAATAGCTTAGCCCCAAAAGAAACCAGCAGTGATTTTGCAAAGTATGAGAGAGTTGGTGGTGCTCTGATTTGGCGCTGCTCACTTTTAAATAGGGTCCCAGCCTGTTCTAAAAGGCCACTGCTATGGAGGAGCAAGATGTGTGGGTACTTTGCAAAACCATAAATGTCAATGGTTCTCTCAGAGCTAATACCTGATTGCCCTCTTTATGTTTTGGCAATATTAGATTCTGCCTTCTTATTTCTCAGCTACTATCTGATTAACTTAAGGGGGATGCTTCTTATGCTGAGGGCCTCTATAACAGGGATCTGGGGTCACGGGAGATGCCTCTGAGTGTGGGCATTTTAGCTGATGTTGATTCCCTGGACAACAGCTCCTTTGCATGGTACAGGTGTTACAAATGAGCCACTGGCTAAAGTCAGTCTGCTTGCACAGCACAAGCCTCATCAGTCTGAGCAATCTTGGACCTATGGGCTCTTTGCTTCTCAACAGATGGCCACAAGTCCCTTCCATAGGAGGAATTCTCATCCAGTCCAAATGTCGCAAACCTTTTCCATGTTATCAGGGAAAAGATGAAAACCCTGAAGGTGTCTTTAAAGAGATTCAATAGAGGAAAAAGCCCTCTGGAGCAAAGGAAAGAAAATTTGGAGTGACAGCAAACTAGAAGCCTAATGTATGGACAGTTAAGGAAGCAAATGAACCCTTGAGTGTTTCAAATGGAGAAGAATACCTTCCCTTTAATTAAGAATGAAAGATGAACATGATCTGTGGTATACAAGACACAACTCAAGTGAATAATTTTGGAAGAGGTTGACAGCAAACATATCTTTGGTAATAGCCAATGTAACTAAGGCAAACCAAGTGCTGAAAAATACAGCATGAAGAAACACCAGATTTTCTGCAAAACAGAAATAAATTCCTAATGTCATCCCGTCTTCAGCTAACTTTCATTGCTTGAAAGATGGGAATAAATCAAAACCAAATTTCTTTATCAATAAAGAAATCGATAAATCTACTCTGTAAGATGACAAAATTCTGAAGATCGCTCATGAGAGCTTTACTCACTAGAAGTAACTTCAAGTAGCCTCAAATTTTGGGGGTTTGCTAAGTAGGCTGCAAAAGACAATTGATTAGTGTATTTTTAGAGAAGACTTTGCAGAATAATAGAGAAGTAAGACGGGCTTTTTCCTTTGGTAGTATGTTGGGAAAATTCCTTCCCATTAATTATTTTGATACTGTTTGGCTTCATTGTAATTAGCAATGGTGGCAGGAGCTTGGGGATTTTGCTTGGATGTTTTTTTTGGTTCCTTGGGTTTTTTTTGGTTTTTTTTTTTTGTTTCTTAATTGAATAGTCTCATTTACATTTCAGTGAACAGAAACATGTTTCAATGTTAAAATTGACATGACAAAAAGGACATTTCAGTAATTAACCTGAGCTCCAACGTAAACTTACTGGAAGGAACCTAGAAGAAGAAGCTAAAAGCTGATCAGATTATGTACAAGAAAATGAAAAATCATGGTTGAAAAACATTTTTTTTCTTGTAGTTTTTGTCACCAATGATTCTTCTCCTGGAAAGAACAGTTTTGCAAACAGCATCAATATTATTGAAGAAATAACTGAAACTTCACAGTCTGTGTGATTAAAAACAAATTTACAAGCAGATTCCTAAACAAAAATGCTGCACTTATTTAAAAGGACTGAAATCAAAGCAGGATCCAGACTGTTTTTGGAACCTACACTTTTTGTCTTTTTCTTTGTTAACAGTTTGATGCTGTTGTTATGCTAAACTACTTACAAAACCATGATAATCATGACAGAGATGAGATGAGATGAGATGAGATGAGATGAGATGAGATGAGATACATGACTGACTCAAATGATTCTCAAAGACACACTCCCATCCCTCATGTGAGACCAAAACGCCAACTGCAGGCTGCATTCCACCGCGAGAATTCTCGGTCAACACCACTGCAAATGTACCCCAGCAGCTCTCTAAATCTTCATCATAAAAATCCAGATATATTAATAAACAGAGACATCTGGAACAGCATCCCAATTTAGCTTGGCCACTGCACCTTACTACTGTCATCATTACTGTCTCCAGGCTCTTTACATGAGATATTTCCCTTCTCATTCTGAGTCTTAAAACCATACACCCCACACCCTCATACCTGTCCATCTTCTTCACAGCCTGCCTTCCATGATCCTTGCATCAATGAGGAACCCAGAAAGCAGGATGGAGAAGTGTGACCTAGAAAGAAGGGTTTGCCTTGCTATGGTTGAGTGATGCCAAGAGAGTAAACTTGAATGTGATGTGCTGCAGAAGGGAACTCCTGAAACTAAATTTTCTGTTGTTTTGTGACATCTTATGTGTTTAGGGCCTATGGTGATTAGGAGACAATGAAGGAAGGAGCATGAAACATCAAATTTCAGAGGAAGAACTAAAATAAACATCAGTAGGCAAACCCCCTGATTAAAGGGAGACTTACAAGATGAAATGTCAATTAGCAGTTACAGTGAGCACTCGAGTCTTTCAAGTTTTTAATACACAGATTACAAAGAAGACATCTTTCCTGCTGTTCTCCATAAGGTTAATATTCACAGAATTAAAAAACATGGTGACCTGCTCCTGCTGGAATGTGCCACGCAAATTCTGAGAATGTGCGGGAGAGGCAAAAATTAATTATCAATGAAGTGACAGAATTAGAAAAATCTTCTGAAGGATAGGCTTAAGTTTTCACCAAGAAAAGATCAGGGCTGTTTTTGTTTATCTTTTTCAAAACAGCATCTTTAAATGGTTTCTATAATAAATAGGGCATTATAACATCTGAGATGTGGCTAGCACATGGTCTCCACTGAAATATCTAAAATGGACAGGAAACTTGAAAATGGTCAGGATGGGTTCCCCAGCCATGCCACGAACCATTTTAAAACCAGCAAGCCAAGAGGGACCAGAGGTAGGCAGCGACATACTAATTTATACTTCACTTGTAGCTTAATCTGCCATACCAGAAAATGGATCTTCAGTTTTCCTCTAGGGGTAAAAACATTTATTTTAACAATAGTCATTTACCTCAACAGGTCTGCATCAATCCCTTTCCTTATTTAAAGAGAAATAAACTGCTTGCTGGTTAGATAACATTCTCTTCAGGGCAGGCATAGCTTATCGGAGCTGCCTGCCGTGAGCCCAGTCCAGGCTGCAAACAATACACTTCACCAACTCTACTGCCTTGAAATCTGAAAACATAAAGCAAAGTACAAATTACTTTCCGAGACTTTCTTCAGCTTTCCTCAGCATAGCTGCGAGAGACTTAGTCCATTTATAGAAAGAGTGAGACAGATTGAAAGTATGTGCGTGTCAACTGGCTCCTGCAGGGAAAATCCTAGCCATGGGCTGGGCATCCTGTCTAGGAACTTAACCAGCCTCTCACTGAGGTGTGACATATTCTTCCAATGGACTTTTAATCCATTCACTCAATAAAATGCACAGAGATAAAACCAGCTGAAGCCAGGAGCAAGAAACCAGTATTTTGTGCCACTGTTCTTTCATCACCTTGCATTCACTCACATCTAACTTACTGTCTCTTGCAGATGTAACTCCATCCCAGTGACCAAGTTCAGTGAACTCTTGGGGCAGGCAAAGCACCTTTGCTCGGTTGCTTTGTATTTGCCTGCACATGAAAACCTGCTCAGCTTGTCCTGGAGGAGCTGCCCTCTGTGCCTGCCCGTGTCCAGCAGGAATCATGGCAGGCAGCAGCGAGGCAGTGACAGTGTCCCACCTCCAGCAGCTCCAGCTGCCACCAGCCACTGGGAACATGTCACATGCTACGTGAATTGTCTGGTGTTCCTGTCTTTTTTTCATACCATGATCTGAGCCAGGTTGGCAGCTTTAATTATCATTTTCCCTTCCAGCTGGCCTATATCCCCTTATGTTTGAGGCATCGTTCTGGAGTGGCCTCCAGGTTTTGAGAAGCCAAACTCTCTCCATGGCTGACACCTCTGCAAGATGTCTCAGAAAATAATCCTGGGTTGAAATTCTGTCAGGACAATGAAAAAGGGGTTGGCCAGGTGGTTTCTTGTTGCATTGGCATTAAATTAAAAAAAAAAAACCCAAACAAACAAACAAACAAACAAAATAAAAAGCCCACCCCAAACACCAAAACAAACAAAAAAATAAAAAAACAATGAACAAAAAATCCCCAATTTATTCTAGAGAAATTAATTTCAAAAGCCCTTGGAGGTCCTGCAGCCAAAGACTGTGCTTCAGGGCAAGGGCAGACACTCAGTAGAGCTCTCGTCTCTGCTTTGATAAACAGCCTGGTCTTTACACCTCCTGTACAAGACTAATAAACTCTATAAAATATCAAAATCACTATTACCAGGGGATACATCAATAACCCAGGGATTTCACTGTTGGCTGTGTAGTGGCTAGCTGTGCTGTGACCCACCACCTTCAAAATTATAATCCTTTCACTGAATGAGACACAATTAAAAATAATATAATATTTCAAAGAACTAAGTGCTCCCATATGGAGATCAGTTCCTTAAGTGTTGTAATTTGCCAGCTCTTAATATACTGGAATTGTTTTAATGAAATATCCTGTGCTATTATGTAAGTACAGTATTGTTTCCATTCACACTTCTGTTCTACACAGCTATTCCAGATGTTCTACCCACCAACTCAAGATGGAAAAAAAAAAGTATACACACGTGCATTCATATTTAAATATATATGTGCATACATAAATATATATGTGCATAAAAATCAACTTAATAAAATAAAACCTAAAATTAAATGTTTTTGCATTTGAAAGAAACTCTCTGGGCATGCCTTAGTCTTCTTTTAACAAACCTGCCACCATATAACTCAAACCCTTAAAGTTTCACAGCCCTAAGTTGTAATAAAAACAAGAATAAAAGTTTACTAGAAGGTCAAAACTGTCAAGTATAAGCAAAAAAAAAAAAATCAGAGATGCAGAAGCAGGAGAAAGGTCAAGTGCTTCTGAAAATATTCAGGTACTGTACCTCCAAGTATATTGCAGCAGTAGGTGACTGGTTACTGCTGTTTTATTTAATAAGACTTCACATAAATTCCAGCTGCTAACCATGTGATAAGTCCATCTCAGAACAGAAGGGCTTCTATTCTCCTGCCACACTAGGATCCAGACTTCCACCCACCTCACTGGGAATTACAGTTGTACTGAGGGCTGATCCCATGCACTGTTTTCCTGTGTTCACATTTCATTATAATGCGTGAGCTGTGTGAACGAACAATCTTAGGATTTAAGGAAAAAAACACCTCATTTTATGTAACCCCATACGTGGTATGGTAATAATTCTGGGGCTCTACTGCACAGCAATTTTCTCAGTGCTTTAATGCAGTGATGGCACTTTTTTAAAACTAAGAGAGAGGGAAAAAAAGAAAGAAAATGCACACAGGAAGAAGAAGAATGGGATTAAAAGATTATTCATAATTTCTGACTTTTTCTCCTCTTGCTCCTTCCCTCATTCTCTTTTTTCACTGTATTCCAGTTATCCTGCTGATAAATATATAACTCTTCAATTTGTATTAAGGTTCAGTACTTTCCAAAATGCCTTAAACTTCCAGCTTTTTCTGTCAATTTTACAAAGGAAAATTAATTCTTTTTTTTTTTTTTTTTTTTCTGGGCAGACTGTGCAGATGTTCTGTAACTTCTATGGCACTGTCAAGTAGTGGGAGGTTCTGCCATCCAAACAAGTATTTTCCTGTACAAGGAGGAGGAGATGGACTGGAAGCTCCACATGGGACATTCCTGTCCAGCTCTCACACTATGACTGGTAGGTACATCAACTAAATGGGAATGAGGAATAAGAAACAATGTAGATGCTAATTCATTAGCAAAAAAATCGCTACTTTTTTGCCCTAAAAAAAGGTACTTACATTTTTGTCTCTTCAGTGGTCTGTTTTCCCTCTTCTGTGTGTAGTTTTTGTACTCTTTGATAGTTTGAAATAAAATATTTACAACTGGGAAAATAAGGAGATACTTCCTGTTTTACAGTGGAGGTTTTGGAAGATAAAAGCAGTAACATAGTTTCAGTTACATTTTTCCCTATAAAAATTGTATGTAAAAATTACAACTCTGATGACAGAAAAACTATTCTATAAAATATTTAGTCATGAAAAAAAATTAAATTAAATATTTGCTATTAGTGGATGGTACTTTCAGAACAAAGTAAAAATATAAAGTAAATGCCACATTTCCTTCTTCTCTAACAAGTATACAGACAGTGTTGTACATGAAAGTGATATGTAGTGTTTTTTCACTTTAACATTTTTAATATCTTTGCAGTGTTCCTTTTAAAGGAAAACTTAATTATTTCTCACACAGTCTATAAGCCTTTCTCTGGAGACCTACATGAGATATCTGTAACACAAGCTGAAACTACATTTAATAATGTCCACTGTATGAAATTTACTCTTTAAAAAGTAAGAACTTTGAAATCATTACAGCTTTAGTATTTAAAAAAAGCCCATGTGTATTAATGGCTTTTTAAAACACTGGAAGTGCAGCTTGTCAAGAGAGATTGTGACAGCCTGGGAAGGTGGGGAAGACATCCCCTGATCAGTGACCATAAGGTCACAAAGAAATCCAGACTTGGAGATTCATCCGTAGGCAGCTAAATGAAGCTAAACAAATACGCAGGCATGAACTAAACCATGAAAAACACTCATCTCAGTTATTGTAGAAACAAAATAAAATAAACCACAGGTGCTGTTGAAAATTTGAATTTCTCTGCTGCAAGCTGAGTTAAGCTCCAGCTGCAGCCCTTCTGCCTCTGGAGTCAGCAGCCAGGGAACAGTTTTCACTCAGGTGCTGCCTCCACTCAACACTCTCAGCATCTCTGAGCACGAGCATGGGACATTTTTGTCAGGCACAAAGTTCTTTTTGCATTTTTTTCCAGGGTCTGCACAGTGAGCAACTGCAGACCATGCAGTGACCTGGTGCAGAGTCATGCAGGGAAAGGGTGGGAAAACTGAAGGAGGTTTGCTGAAAGGATGACCACAGTAGTTTGGGATGATTATACAAATGGCTCTTCATCTTTTGATGTTTCCTCTTTTCTAATAATAAGATGGTCATCTGCACGCTTTGCTTTCTGAGAAACACTCCTTCATTTCTCTCCCATAAAAATAGTCTGTTTCCTCTCAGTGAACAAATTAGAGGAAGAGACCTACAATAATTTACACTATATTAGACAGTTATTACTGTGCAACGATACAAAATGTTGATTATACTAAGTGAGAACTTTGCTAAAATTGATATACTAGAAACAGAAGAATAAATTGAGGTTTCGTACTGCATGTCTGAACTCAAACCATCCAGGGCGACACATATAAATTCCAAATCCCACTCACCTTACTCATTCATGCAGTTTCATCATGATTATTCGAGCACTGACAGTGTGCTCAGGCCATAACAAATAAAGAAGATGAGAAATTAAAAGGTTGGCCTTTGTGACTGTGACAGGCACCATTTGGCCTCCTGTGCCAGTGCATCATAGCAAAACTGTGGGTCTTGCTATCGTGGCCTTTGCACGCACTGAACATTTCCTAGTATGACTTAGAACAGGAAAATAGGAGAGATAACTTGTTAGTTCCTGCTTAGTACCAAAACATGAGAGGCAGATCTCTCTTAAATGGGACCTGCTTCACAGAGCCAATAAAATTCAAGAGTTCAACAGTGTCATAGCCTGGCATCCACATTAAACTTTATTTTTATTAGCTAATGCATGTGCTACATTTTAATGGATGCTAATGTAAATAGATGTGCTTATTATGACTTTAGTGCGTTCACAACAGCTTAATAAAGCATTTTTATTGTCATCATTTATTGCCACATTCTTTTCGCACTTAGAGTGGTGCAAGTCCAAAATAGCCCCCTAGAAGTCATGGGTTTACCTAGGTGTAAATCTGTGGTTACTTTAGATGTTTATTGGCCTGAAAGGAGACTCTGGCTCATAGAACCCAAATATCACTTTGATTTAAGCGCTGCTGAGTTTAAGCAGACTGTAACCAGATACTGAAGAATCACTCTAGCTCAGAAGGAAAGGAGTAATAATTTTAAGTAGGGAAGAACTCTATTCCTTTATACAGCTTATTTTAAAAATTATTTTTAAATAAGATGTCTTGCTTTGTCTATGAAATAGCTATAAAAGAAAATTAACTTTGACAAGGTTATCAAATCATTTGGCATCAGCTTGCAGCTTAGTGCTTTTTACTTATTTTACCCTTGAGAAAGCAGAGTCTGCCACAGACCCTTTTCTCCTCCTCATTTTTCAGACCAACTCTTGATATTAATATCCCAATGCATTGAAAAAAATGAGAATTTTCATCCCAGGAAGGGTTTGTACACAAGAATATGTAATGAGGGATTTAGGACCACACAAAACACTGCTGAAATGCAACTTTGCCTTAAATGAACACAGCCAGATTTAAGAGGGCAAAATTGATGTCAGAGGGCATGCTATGGCCAGAAGAGAGAAATAAGAGAACCTCTCAGATGCATGGGGAAGACCAAGAGAAGAACATAAAGCATGCGAGATCACACACAACTCCAAGTACAGCTGCAGAAACAAATCCGGCCTGACCTTTTATAAAAAGTCTCAAAATAAAAGCTATTCACACATCACAGAAAACAAATAACAACAAAAAACCAAACAACTATAGGAATGCTGTTTACCTGAGCCAGAGTTTGTGTGCTGATTAGGAAGAAATCGGTACCAGAAGATCAGAAGCTACAAAAGACAGCGCCTAACTGAATGCATGACTCAGCTACCACCAAATGTGTTTCTTGAAAGGCACAACTCTGACCACAGATGTGCACGAGAGACCTGAGAAAACATTCACTCAGACTGGCGACGTTCTTAATACACAGGGACACAGATGCTGGAACAAATCACCCCAGCACAAATAAGGGCATGGCTCCATGACCTGCCAGCAGCAGCCTGGCAGCAGCACACACACAAATCCACACAGAAAACACAGAGCTGCAGTTATCACAGTAAAAAACCCCTACATGGAGGCATTTACCACAGAGCAGCTGAAATGCCGTGGGTATCTTTTGGTAATACACTCTATATCCAAGACTGGTGCTTTCCACAAACAGTGTTTCCTTGTGTCAGCAAGCTGAGACAGGAGAACATGTTTTTGCTCTAACCAGTCAGGGGTGCTTTTTGCTTTTTTTTTTCCATCCAAGCTTGCTCGATTTAATAATAGCTCTTCCTCATACAAGACTTCACCATGACTCAAAATTTATGAGGGAAGCTTTCTAAAGTAAAGGGATGAGCAGGTGCTTGGTTTTCACTGACTACCAGCAGCACCTGGCTCCTACATGTGCTGTGGAACATCTCCCCAAACTGGCTTTGTAAGTGCCTGTGAAAAGGAGGCTGGAGAAAAGGCAACCCAGCTGGCACCTGCCACAGCCAATATGCCCATGGAGCTGTGAGAAACTTTTGCAGTGAGCTCCCAAACATCCTTTGGATTTCAGCTTCATTAAAAATATTAATTTCAAGCCAAGTTTGCCAAAATGTCTGCAGAGATCCACATATCTTTTTGCAGACTTAGCTGAAATTATGACTTCAGGTAAAAGCCACAAGAAAAATATGTGGTTGGTGTTTCTTCCCAAAGCCAGGCAACTGATGGCAGTTTGGCACCAAACCCACAAGTAATGTTGGAAAGTAAAGTGCAAGACAGGAAAAGTAAATGAAGGAATATTTCCTATCAGCCTCTGCAGTCCAGAGCTGCACATTGTTACATGCCTAGGAACACCAATTTGAAAGGTGGGGAAATAATGAAATACAAAAGAAAGACAGGAAGCTGAGGTGAGAATCTTCTGATGTGCTAATTAATTCTTGATTCATTCTTCCCCTGTAGGCAAAGAAGAAACTATTAAAAAATTGCACAAATGTTTGTGCAAGCTGTGGGCTCAAATTCTGGTTTCTGTTAATCAGGCAGAAACTATTTACGCTGACTATGGCAGAAATAAATTATTCGAAGTGACATAAGCCCATGAGGCACAAACACGCCTTATCCCTGACAGAAAAGAACACACCATTTTTTTGCTATTTTTAAGAAGTTTAGAATCATGAATTTGAATTAAATCAAAACAATGGATGGGGGGGGGGGGGGGGGGAAACTTGTTTTCAAGAAGAACACTCTCACCAGATGAATCTTTTAAGCAAGCTAACACTGTAACCAGACTGAACCTAACTTTCTCTCCCAGTTTTTTTTTTTTTTTCAAAGGTAATACAGAAATATTGGACAGAGAAATGCAGCAAATCCTCCAATTCTCTGAGCAGAGCAGCTTGGTGAGCTATGCTCAGACCCTTTTCTTCTTGGTGGACTGGGGCTGCACATCTCATCAAAGCTCAACTCACGTTGATTACAAGGTCTTATCATCCCCCTGCAGTCAGTCATCTGTCAACAGCACAGAAGGTCACACCTCTCATCTGTCAGTAAGTGATGAGACTGAGGATTTCTCCAAATGAGCGATCTCCAGTCCCAGATGGAAACAACAACCCAGCACTGCTTTGAACACGCTGGTTTGCTCGCATTTCCTGCGCTGCCCCACCAGCTTCTCACTCCTGGAGTGCCACAGCACCTCGGTTTGGAAGCAGTTCTGAATTCAAGTCTGGGCTTACCACTGATGGCATGGCTTGAAAACTGCCCCAGCCTCAGTGTACATTGCAACTACGCATGCAAATGGTCTGTTTGGCAGAATATCTACATGCCACTATCCCACAGCACAATTAAAAAACCTAAGGTGAAAAAGTTGTATTGATTCCTCGCTCTCACACCTACACAGGTCTTTTGTGGCCGTAGCTATTGAAGGTCTGCCTCTTCAAGGAAATACTTTGTGCCTGAAACCCATGCTGCCTAAGAGGCACATTTTGTTTCCTCAAAGTTTAGTTACTCCCACACAAAGCTACAAACATTCTCTAAGTCTTTGGAAATCCCAGCCTTGGCTTGGCTTCGTAGGGACATTCTTGAGAAGGCTGCCATTAAAATGGAGCACTCCCTTTTCAGAGACCCAGTCTGGGGCCTGGAGAAACACAGATCTCTGTGGCCAGGTGGAGAACTGAATATGACCTCTACATTTCACACTACATAAGCACAGCTCTCACCCTACACTACCATTTTGCTCAGAATATAAAGAAAACACATGCCATTTATTCACAGATTTTGCACTAATAATTTCCCAGAAGCACACTTTGCCCTAGGCACAACACAATATATTTTTTTCCTGCAAAGAGTCAGATGTGAGCTGAATCATTGGAGAGATTTTCTGAATGGCTTACTTTAAAAGTACTTATTTTAACACAGTCACATGTTTTCAAGCCCAGTTTTATGGATGCTTTCTGAAATTAGTTTTAACAGCAAAAGCAAGTTGGTGTGATGTCCATCACTTTCAAGATGAAAAATGGGTTTGCCAGATATGAAGCCAAGTAACACAGAACTCTCTTGCATTTTATAATTTTACAAGCATGCCTGTTTACTGAATCACACCTGTGTAAAATTGAGATGCAGAAAGAAAATACACACTTTTTTCACCTCCCATCTACCTCATAAATAGGAAAAAACCTGACCTAAATAGGAAAAAAATCTGACCAAATCCACAACCAAATACCTGAAACTACTGAAGCTAATCACCCCTCAAACCCCAGCAGCCCACAGATTTCACCAAGAAGAATCTAACTTTCAGTAATTTTTCCCCCCATGGCTCAGCAGGAAGAATTCAACCAAATGTTCTGGTTTTCTTCCATGTCTGGGCAACTTTCCAGAACTTCTAAGCCCAAGAGGCAACTTCTAGTTCTATCTAGGTTGCATTCCTTTGTGCTACTCACCTGATTCCTCCTTGTTGCCTTTTGCAAAAAATACAAAGGCAGTTGCAATGAGAGATACCTTCACAAAAAAGGTGCTGCAGTGCTGTCTTTAAAAAAATTGAAAAGCTTACAAAGAAACTGAGAAAGAATGACAGTACTCCAGGAATACAGAAAACAGTCACAGAATTTTGCACACTGCATATACACACACCTTTTTTTTAACCAGCTGATCCCTTATTTCAAATAACTTCCTCTAGTCAAAACAGTTGCAACACCTCCTCCACTGACCAGACAGAAGGATGCAAAACATCATCCTACCAAGCTTTACCTCCTTGTTATGTGATTATTCTAGGATCTAATTAGCCCTTGTGTGCCTATCAAAAGGGTAGCATGCACATAAGATGGCAAAAGTCAGGAAAAAGGAATGACCATGTTTTTGAAAGGGAGGACCAACCTAAACAGCTCAAATGAAGATAATATGTAAAATCAATGCTCTACTTTTGAGCACCTCTAGAATTTTTGAGAAGACCAAGACCTGCACAGAATTCTAACATAGCTAAGGAATTTTCTTCATCTCATGATTAATGTATTTTTTTACTTCTCCAGCTTCCTCACCAGGTTTCCATCTGCCTGTCTCACTTTTAAAAACTCCTGTTGTCCCAATAAACAGCTTTCTCTTTACATACCATATGCCTCAAAGCCTTTTCTTATGATATGAAAAAAATTACCAACAGGAAAAAAATACTCTCCCCTATATCCATTTGTTTCTAAGATATTTCATCTTAATCTTTGTAAAGGTTCTCTTCTAATCCAAAACCCTTGAGGCATTTTAGAAGGTGAATGAGTGATTAGAGGCATTCCTGCTGTAATTTATACACTTTGTAAACTCTAATTGTTCTGAGCCAAAGATTTCTTTTTTCCTAAAGTGACAAGTTTAGTAGGTTTCAAGGTGTACAGCAAGATGTATCTAATAGGTCAGACTTTATTAGATTCTGGGCTATCTGTGTGTGTGTGCTGTGCTTCTTAATTCAAAATATAGACATTTCAGTGGTTGGGGGAAAAAAAAAATCAGTTACTAGCTGAAAAATGCTTTTCATCAAAATGAAAATTGTATTTTGAATTTACAAAAACCTTGACCAGGTCTAATGTTAAGTAATTTCCCTGAGGTCATTTTAGAGGCAAAGATGAAAGAATACAAATATTAGATCTTGTACTTTGCTATTAAGTTTTAAAGAAAAAAAAATACAAACAAACAAACATAACAAGACCAAAACATAAAATGCATGTTGCAAATTCAATGACTACACAATGGAGTAGCATAACATAGGCTTTTCAGTGGTACTTGCTTGGAGTGATCCATAAGAGCTCACGTGTGTGCTCATGAACAGTAGGGTAATTTCAAACTCTGAACTAACAAAAATCTTCATACTTTGTTAGCATGCATTGCACATGTGACAAAGGAGATGACTTCAAGCATGATAAAACCGTGCAAATCAGCAACACTCGGTGGTGGCTGTATGGCAAGAATAAATTAATTTGCATGGAAATGTACATATAATTTATGTACACACGCACACACTATGTATAGAGGCATGAAATATCTCAAACTAGCATGCAGAAAATGCAAACAATTTATGTTTTTACTATGGGTACAACATACTTTTCTTTCTAACTACTGAGCAGCTGAAATTTTGTTTCCTCAGCCCAACATAATTTCATGCTTAATTTGCAGGAAGAGAATTGCCAATGACTGTCTGAAGGGAGAGAAAATATGGGTATTATAACAGTACAGGACCTGCTACTCTGCTGTTTGGCAACCAGAGGGGCCTGTGTAGTTTCTATCCTTCAGTGCATCAGAGTAAGATTCCAGCAAAAACACATGTTAGGAGGGGGAAGAAGGGAGGGCTGGGTATTCAGCTGAATGAACTTACTGTTACCTTTTTTTTTCTACTATAAGTCTTCTTTTTCCTGATACTGTCTGAATTTGAAACATCTAATTTAATACATTGAAGGGCCCCGTCTTCCTTTTATTTCCTGTCTGTACTGGAGCAGTCGCCTGTTTCAATTATGACTTTCTCCAGCTCCTACATTTTTCGTGCTCCAGCTGGCTCAAAGTGCACTTCCTTGGAAGGTAAAATGCACTAACTGTGCTGATCAGAGACTGATAGCTGAAAAGCCACAATCACAATATTTAATAGCTGAGCTGATAAGTGGAATGGGTTAACAAAAAAAAAAAAAAAAGGCAAAAAGAAAAAAAGAAAAGACGGAAAAAAATCCAACCCCCTCCCCCCTCAAAATCTTGACCTAAACAAAAGGGTACTATGTAGCTGCATGTTCCATTAAGACACCATTAAAAAAAACCAAACATATATATGCACACATAGAACTGCAGACTGATTACATAAATTCATACTTTTATGGTAAATTTCATCCACTTCTATGCATGTGTGTTCGATGCTTCTTTCCTGCTTTTCAGTCACTTAGTGCTGACTAGGGACTAACTCGATGCAATTATTTCAAAGAACAGGATTGTGGGATTGGTATGGCACTACTGCAAAACCCTCTCCAGCTAAAAATAAGATTGTTTTGTCGTCAAGATGGAGAGGAAAAAAAAATGTCTCTGAGCCGTAAACACCAGTGAATGTATTTTTTTCTGCTTTATGAAAACCACAAATCTTTTTTTTTTTTTCCTTTTCCTTCTTACTCATAGGGCAGTTTAATTACAGTTTAATCTCTCTCAGTAAGCACCCCTTGAGACCTTATTGTCAAAGTACTGTATTATCAAGGCTACAGCTACAATTTACTGCAGTAGGTGGGGGCTCCCTTTACAAAGGCCAGAAGGTACCAAAGAAGTCGAAAGGGAAAAAAAAAAAGAAAATAGAAAAGGAGTAGTTCAGTTACTTTATTATTAACTAACAGTGCAAAGCTTTACTGGGCCCTAGAGGTCCTAGTTCAATAATTAGAGAAACTCTGTAAAGCCGATGGCCAACACTCCCCCCTGTAACACGCTTGCGTCAGTAAATCTGAATGAAAACGTGAAGTTAACAAAGTTGTTCAGTGCTCCATTTGCTGTGGCACCTTAGGAACGTGGGCTTGGGGAGGCAGGGGAAGATGTTTATGGAGCGTGTTGTGAGGTGTGAAATGTAAAGCAGAGATATGTTGGTTTATAGGGCAGTATTGAAAATAAGCAGGAACTAGTAATTTAAATTTAAAAATAATCTGCAGATCCTTGCCAGCTTTGTTTTTAAATGAACTTGAAGGTATTTCTCCAAGATGTGAGAATGACTTTGCGAGTAGAAAACCAAACTTAATTCAAGATAGCAATGCAGAGGATGTTGCATCAGCTGTTTTCTCCTGCTGTTTATATTGGTGCAAACAATAAGAAACAAATGCAACTGAGAAAAGAAATGGTCCAGTATGAAATGGATTGTGTTATTGAAGAGAGTACAGCTACCTGACCTTTCAGGTATGGTTTAATTGTATGTTTGCATAGGCGATCAAATTATAACCAATGCACACAGGACATAAACATGGTGTAGTGAAATGAAAGCAATGCAGTACTAATATTGAGGAATGATATTTTTCCAATAATTTTTGGTTAAAAAACCCCAACTATACCTTCCCCTGTCTGCTCTCTCACAAGTGTTTACTGCACATGGCAGGAACTTGTTGCCAAGCGCACAGATATGATACGGTATGTAGACAGTGACCTGAAGGGAATATTTATTTCTGTGCAGAGTAGTAGGTTATGGTTACAGCTATCAAGCTGTTTCAGTCACTGATTTATTTACCCAGAAGAATAGAAACAATATTTTTCTAAATCTGTTTCCTATTAACTTTTCCTCCCCCCTGCCATGGCCACCCCCCTTTAAGATTCCTAAAATGGATGAAGCCTCTTCTTTTCTCAGCCACAAACCAAGGTATACTGTATATAAGAATTCCCTCATCCTTGAGGCAATGATCAAGGAACAGGATATCCTGGTTAATACTAATGCAGGAAGAAGGTTTGCTCATTCTCACAGACTTTTCAACCCACTGGTGCCTTCTGAATCAGCCTAAGGCATGCCTTCCTTTTTGTCCCTGGGAAGGAAAAAAAAAGGGGAGGCGGGGGGCAGAGATTATTTTAAAAGCTAAATCTGACATGTGACAAGGGAGAATGGCACTGCAAACCCATGCCATGTGACGGGACACACCATATTTGATGGCAGCAAGGAGACACACTGAGTGCTGCCTGTTTCCTAAGACCCGTTATGTATTGGTACGGTGCCCCTATCCCTGAAAATGCTGAAGGCCAGGCTGGATGGGGCTCTGAACAACCTGGTCTAGTGGAAGGCTCCCTACCCATTGCAGAGGAATTGGAACTAGAGGATCTTTAAGGTCCCTTCTTTACCCAAGGCATTCCATGATTGCAGCATGATTCTTTGATTGTATGATTCTACGGGCTGTGCTCCCAGACCCTGCACCACTTCTGGACAGAACAGCGCCTTGAGGAAAATATTGCCTAAAGTAATAACAGCAGCCATGACAACAGAAGATGTTCCAATATACGGCTGCAGAATGTGGAAAAGCAACCAATCTGCAACTGTGGGTGACAAAAAAGCCCCACCAAAACCCACCAAAAAACCATGAACAAAAACAACCCATAGAAATGTTAAAACATCTAGTCCCTCTGCTACTTCTCACATACTAAGAATTGGCCTCTTAATAAAGAGCAATCCATACAAAGAAAAGTCAGTAGTACAAATCACTGCAAACACATACCTCACCATTTCAATATCCACTATCTTCTTGTCTCCTCACTTCTGTTAAATTGCCATCAATTAACACAGATGTTGAGGAGATAAGGTTTTTAATAACTGCCTTTATTTCCCAAAGCTAATGTTTATGCCAGTAGCACAACACCTTGTTATTTTAATTCATTTAAAAGCATTATGCAAATAGCAAGATCTAATCAAGTGATAAATGTGCTAGCCACATGAATAACCAAGCACCTTTTGGTCTTACTGCTCTTTAACACAGATGATGCAGGGGGGCTTTGGTTATGCTTGCTTTATATTGGTATAATCTCAGTAATTGAAGGGGAAATAATCCTGATTAATATCCATACGAGTCATGAGGGCAACAAGAACCACAATCATTTAGGCATTATTAAAAAAACAAACAAACAAAAACCAAGCAAACAACAACAACAACAAAAGTCTTTCCTGCTACATACAAATCACTGTGAAAGAAATTAAGTCAAACTTATTTACCTACACACACAACCATGAACTCATGCAATGAGATTATATTAATTCCCTATAGTGTTGCAAGACTTACTTCTAGTGAGTCAAACAACTCCATTACAAGAACGTAGTCAAGGTGAGAAAGGAATTAAACTTCCACAATCAGTTCAGGAACAGTGCTGAATTCTTTCTTGCTTATCGCAGGGTGATTTTGCACTTGTAATTTTTTTCCCCCTCAATGTTATTTTCCAAAATTTTTTTATGCTAGTGTAAGCCACTAATATTTTGGCCATTTTCTGCACTGCCTAGACCTACTAAAAACCATGCCTCATAAAATGAGGATTTAAATCTTCCCAGAATAAATGCATTTTATTTCTCACCCTGCCCCCTCCTTCCCCACCCAAGGTTTCTACTATAAATGGCTGGTAACAGCTCAATCGAGTGCATAAAAGCAATTGAATAAATAAAACTATGAAGTAAGTGTAAAATATTAGTGTCCAGACATGCAAGATGTATGCAGGTACTACGAAACTTCCACAGCTGTATGTGCCTGGAACTCATGCGGTGCCACAGGTTTAACAGGACCCACTACCAATAAGAGTTTTATTTGCTTAATAAATTACATTCAAAAGCACAATAGTCCGGGCTCTTAGCTGTAAAATTGCCAAATATTGTCAGTGATTGCTCTCTGGTTATAAATAGTAAAATAATGTACAGCTCATTAGATTTTTGATTCCCTATGCAATTCTTTCTAACCATTACTCAGAAACATATAAAAAGCAGCTCTACATGACATTTTATAGAGGTTATAAATTGCTATGAGGAGATGACATGGGATAAATCTGTAGGCAGGGTGAAAGGGACTCAGCCAAACCAAATGTGTAAATTAAGATTTCGGGCAAAGTGTAGGACTACATGAAACAATACTGAAATCATAAAGACAGATGGGTAGGGATTAACTGCAGCAAAAAGAGGTTTACACTGATGGAAAAAACACCAACAGACCTCTCTGCTGAAGATAGGTAAGTTAGCTGTGCCTGGTAGTATACAAAAGTCTTAAAATCAAACACACTACAAGGAACTTCAGTGTTCAAAGTAAGATTAATTAAACCTGGGAAAGCTTTGCAATGGACATCTCACTTACATGAGACAAAATTGCAGGATTTTCTATTTACTTTTCAAGATGAGTTTTGGCAGCTCTAAAATAATTTTACTGGTCCATAGGGAAGATAGCTGTTACACTGGACAATGTTCCCAGAAAATTAAAGACGTTTCTTGTTTCTTTTTAAATATAAGATCTAATTTTTTTAAAGACACACAAAACAATGATTTCCTTATTATGCATTTACATACTTAGCCAACATATGAAGAAATACTTTGAAACTTCCCAACACAGGCTTACAGGAACCATCACAGTATTTCCTTTTAGCATTTGGAAATCTGGCAGAGAAGTTCTTCTTTCAGTGCACATCTCAGTCTCCCCGAGTGACAATAACATCCAGAGAATACTGCACTGCAATTCTTGCAATCTTGCAAAATTCTGGGTGCTTTTTACAGGCTGGAATTGCCTCAGCTCCCTGGATGAAATTCTGAGCCTGTGCTCATTTTCTTTCACATTAATGGAGGTCAGAGTCAGGAGGGGAATCCATAAGGGACATGTCCATAAGGTTCAACAGGAATAGGTCTCACTGTAACATCAAGGCACTCAGGCCAAGCCAAGCACTGAGGTTAGTGTATTTGGTTCTTACTGAATATTAAATTGAATTACTGAAATGCAAAACTTCCTAGAGTAGCATGAGTAGTATGTCTCCCATGCTTCTCAGAAAGACTTTAAATAAAAAAAAAAGTTATTTCCTTCTCTACACATAGAGTATTAAAGCCCTCTTTGCTAGGGCTGAAGTAGGCATTTTCTGTTCAAATTTCTCCATGCCCTCAATGCTATGCAATAAATGTGAACTCAAATATCTTGGTATGTGTATTTCTGCACATACAGTATTGCTTGGACAGTATCTAATAAGCATCTCTCCACTATGAAATGTGGCAATTCTTTTGGGCAAAAAACAAGGTGGAAAACTGGAATATATTTTGACAACCTCATTCAAAATAAAAGACTTCACCAACTTATATCATAACAGCTGTAGTGGAACAAGAAAAAAAGCAAGATAAAATTTTTAAGGTGAAGCTATAGATTTTTATGAAGCCAAATGATGCAATCTGAAAAAAAAGACAAATTAACAAGGTCTGGGAAACACATTGCCAGTGCAGTTGCAGCAGCAGGGTAGTTCAGTGGCAGAACAACAGGCTGAATGTCAGGAGACTTTGTTCTATGTGTAGCTCTGCCATGATTTGACCTTTGGTACCTCTCTAACCATTCTGTCTTTCATCCTTTATCTGGCCTGTCTATAACAGATTGACAGTCCTTTGGGGCAGAGTCTACTCTCTTCCAACATATTTGTGTAGTGCCTAACACAAAGGAATCCCAATCTGCTTTTAGCACTGTGCAAACACACAGCTGAAAATGCAGCTTCTTCCTCTGGGACCTTGCAATCTCAGCCAAGGGACAACAGAGAGATACATCAAACAGATGAAAGACACAAGTTAACTCAGTGCTGCAACTGGTCTGGCTGAAAAGAAGCTGGTTTGCTTTGCAAAATACAGCTTTTCCCTGATTCTGAGGACCACCATTAAAACTCTCTGCACACTACACCAGTGGCCATTTTTCTACGCTCTTTAAGTGAAAACAAACCAACTTTATGGTATAATAAATGGGAATCTTTCTCAGGAGATTCTTATTGCTTATAAGTTTGCACCGTGGAACTTCAAACTGAAAATGGGATTTATTCAGTCTTTCTCTATTTGAACAGTCTAGTTCCAATCTTACATTATACTTTGTTGATGGTTGTCTTCGTCTGTTGTCTCTTAGTTCTAATCTGAGAAGAGACTATCCTGCTTTTGTACACATACTGTGCCCAGACACCCAAGATCCTGGACTGGGAGACAGGTACCAAAGTATCACCTCAACATAAAAAAGAAAAGGCAACAGTTTATGGAAAAGCTCAGTGAAATACCAACCACCATTCTTGTTCATACACAGGTGATAGGGGAACTAGATTTGTGTCATCTGAAAACATTTGAATGCCCTAAGAGCTACAGTGTTTATCTATAGAAATGTAGAAAGTCCAAGACACCTGACAAAGGAAATCATGTGGACTATACAATAGATTTATTCTAAGGAAAAAAAAAACATGGAAAATATCTGATGTGAGCTGGGACATTTCCTATGCTCAAACACATGCCATGAATCCAAACTGAGTGAAGGGCAACAGTAAGGGCATTTCCGAGGGAAGAATTTTGCAACCTCCTAGTCAGCTAATTTTCCTTTATTCATGTTCAAATGAATTGGGATCTGTCACTCTAAGACCTTAAAAAATCAGGGCCTTGTAGAACTTGTTAACTGACATCTCTCTCATTCATGAAAAGTGCAATCTGATGGGCCAGTAAAGAGCTATAAATATAACTTTTACCCTGCTTCTTTTTCATATTTCTGGCTTCTGGCCACCTGGATTTGAATAAATCCATCACCGGAAGATTCCACATGTTTGCTATTTGAGCAAACATCTGTTGGTTAAGCTGCTGTTCCCTTGGGAGTATGGCCTGGCTGTTCCACCAATCAGTTTGGTGGCTTGGTTTCCCTTGTATGCAAATGCACACTGTTTTTATGAGCTCACTCCTTTTCTCTCCAGCAATGGCAGAGGCCTGCCATCGTGCTCTGACATGAGCCCAAATGCTTAGCTCAGTCCTACTACTCCTTTGGAGGATTACTAGCTTGCTGATTGTCCTGTTAAGGACTGACAATTATTTTTTCATCAAGTATTTTCTGAAGGATTTACTCTTTTTTAATACCAGGGAATACTCTAGACCAGCAGTCTTTCTGTCAACATGATAATTAAAAAATATATTTTTTAAAATCAATTATATGCAACTGAGTACCACACTAAGTCTACTTTCATGTCTGCTCCTAAGGTCTTCCTCCCCTCTTCTGTTACTCCACTTCTCCACCTTCCCTTTTGATTCACTTGAGGCTTCTTGCACTTTTTATCTTTCTGCTCCTTCCTTGACCTTCTTTGTAGCCTAGGATCTCATTAACCATCTCCCACCACTGAAATTGCTTGGTAATAAAGCAAGGAAGGCTTGATTACAAAATCAACAGTTGTACAACAAACCTCAAATGAAACACACACACACACACACACACACACACACACACACACACACACACACACACACACACACACACGTGCCTTTTAGAGCTATAGCTTCAGGCAGTTTGCAGACCCAAAAAGACAGGGTGGAATTGGCTATAGGCTGTGCATTCATGAGTCATATCAGTGGTCTAGACACCACTTCTTTAAAACTTTCCTCTGAGAATTCAGCTGTCTATGAATGAAGTTAGTTTCTGTGTACGTGGCAACATCAGGCAGACTTAGCACAAAGGCTTGTACTGGCTTTCTGGCAAAAAAGGAGACGATCCACTGAGAAGAAAATGTCATTTTTATTCTTCAGATCTATTCTGTCCTCTCTTTTAGTGAATAACCTATATCTACTGCCAACATGCTATTTCTTCTCCTATCCATTCTATCTTTTTCACATATGCCTGTCCATTTGAGGAAATTCTTGTGCAGGGAATTATGACCAATTTTCTAAGGATGAAATACCTACAGCATCCTATTTCAGACAACGGATCCTCCATCTACTATTACCCAGCATGACTTTCACGTTTAGAAACATGCTGGAATACTTGCTCATTACAACTGTTTTGGAAGTACTGCAGGTGTCTTAAGAGACATTTTTAAATATGCATTTTTTTTTTTCTCTTAAAAAAAGAGAAAGTAGAGTGTAGCAATGCTGATTATTGTAATTTCAAGGCACAGAATGATGAGATCTTTGCAGAGCTGCTTCTGTTTTATTTTAAAAAGCAATGATGGTCCCCTTCTGAAGACATTTGGAAGGGAGGAGTCTTCACAACAGGAGTCCCCGAGGGTCCTCAGATCAACCTGCATTGGAGCAGTCACAAGATAAAGGCCAGAAGCACTAAATGCAGAATTCGTTCCGTCAATCAGTTTATCTAAACAAACTCTTGCTAGAGCTTGAGAAGGCCAAAGAGCAAGATTTTATCTCTGTGCAAGAGCTAGTTTTCTGTTTGTAAACTTTTTTGTAGGAGAGAAAAATCTGAAGGAAAGTAAAACACGTAACTTCAGTTTCCCTTTTAATTTTTCATCTACTTTCAAAACTTTAGTTTCTGGATTTTGCAGAAGGGAATAGAAAACAAAGTAAAAAAGATTCCACCAACTATTGACTCACATTTCTTCTAGCTATCAGAAGACATTTGCTAGTAGCCTGGAAAAGGAGGCTTGTGTATCTGTATGAACACCGAAGGAAAAATCTCTGAGACATGCATCCCTTTGAGAAGGATGCTTCCCCACATATTCCTTTAGACTTATGGTGTAATTTGCTGTGCACCAGGGACGGAGCTGCATCCAACTTCAGCTAATGTCTGCTTGTCACAGTTTTAATACAAAGAGCCAAAAAGTTTGGCGCCCCACAATTCCTCTTCTTCATGTTAACTCACTTTTTGGCAAAGGGTCTTACAACGGAGCAGAAGACAGAACATTAACCAGACAATTAGCTGAATTCCAGAACTGACTGCACAGGCAAAAAAAAAAAGTAGAAGTCCTCACCACCAGCAACGCATTTTGTGGGCTGAGTTGTCCATTAAGCACTGTGGCCACCTGGGTTAAACTGCAATGAGTGCTTGCTGCCAGCTGGCCTTGTCATCACTTTCCCTCTGCGGACCAAGAGCTGTGCAGCGGGAGGAACAGACAGATGATAAATTGCAAAAAGAATTAGAGGACCTGTTGTCCCAGCAATTGAATTTTTTCAGGCCAAATAAATGAACGTTTTTCTCTTTGAAGGGAGCAAGGCAGCACATCTGCTCCAACCTAAGAGCAAGAATAACTGGGAAAACCTCACACCCTCACCACACATACGTGGAAGGGAGGTGCACCTATCAATCAAACACAGCTGTCTGTGCTGAGGGTGGGAAGTTCAAATGACTGACTAGAGGAGTCTTTTTCTAAATTTATACTAGGTCTTACACTATTTTAAATAAGATCACCATGGCCTTGTGAGCTGAGCAGCTTTAAACCTATTTGGCAACATATTCCCCCTCCACCCATATAGAGCCAGACCCAGCACTTCTCCTTGCACCTCTCTTTAAAAGTCTAATATAGGTCCCTTGAACTCAGCAAGCTATTCTTGGGCTTAAATGCTTTGCTGAACACCAGCTGGAACAGCATCAGCTCAGCACTGATATGGTCCTCCACGGGCTGCAGGGGTGTAAGTATAGCTTGGCTGCTGGCATTGTATTATAATGGACTCCTGGTCATCCCTACCAATATGAGAAGTCATAAGGGAGTCAGAAGATGAGCAGCTAATTTTAAGGGCTCCAGTTATACACGGTTAATTGGTCACTACTCACACTACACCTTATACTGCTGTCAGAATGTTATTTTTTGACCAGACTTCTTTTTCCAAAAATGTTTTGGCAGAAAATCTCCCAGGTTGGAAAGAGACACAGAAGCAATGGAGCCAAACTCCTAGAATCCAAATTCCTAAAAGGTGTGTTATGGAATGAAATCTTAGTATAACAAATGAGTGTGGCTGCTTTGGAGATACTTCCCCACAGCTTGAAACAGAGATGTGGGAATGTCTATGCTTGTACTCAAGCTGTTTTCATGTACATTTAGTAGAACTTTAATATTCATCACTCGGCAGAAATTGGGCTGATATTAAAGCAAATATTTCAAGGGAAGATTTATGCCCAAATCTGCTTCTACTTAAATTGTTTCGAAAATATGAGTTCCTTCACCACGCGCCTAAAGCAAGGACCAAAATGAAACAGCTGGTGCAGGGGCCAGAGGAGAGAAGCACAGGCTCGATGAGCTGTGCTGCATCAGCACTCTTTTACATATGACTCTGCACTTCTGAGTGTTTTGCCACAGACATGACACCAGTGGTGTAAATTCAGGTTGCTCCTGCTTCTCTGATTTCATCAGAATTTGAGATGGGAGGCTAGAGAAAGCAGGAGGAAGGTGCTACCATCAGCCCCTTCTGTCACTGGAGCATAGCAGAGAATTTAGACCAGAGAAATTCACACGTATTGGAAAATGACAGAATTGCTTAAGCTTACAGCTGAACTTGATGCGAATGATTTCATCTGCAACAAGCCTTGATCATTCAAAATGAGCAGAAATCCCCTCGCAACTCCCTTGTGTTAGTGAGATTTACAAAAGGGACATTAAATGCACAAATACTGCCAATGTCTTACTCATTTAAGCAGGACTTAAACCTGGCAAATGGTCCCATTAAACTGACAGGGCTGCTTGCAGAGTAAGGCATACCATGGGACAAGGACCTTGCCTCACTTCTGGCATTCAATTATCGTGCACTGTTTGATTTTGCACAGTGCCCCGCCCCATGCACAGCACCGGTAAACCACTGGCCAGTTCATTAGCTGGGCACACCTTTCTGCTATCTTTTATAATTATTCTTCTCACAACACCCACCAACAACAAAGTTTTTCCAGGTTACAAGTTAACCACCTGCTGAGTGACCAAAATGCTGGCCCAAAACTTCAAACACATTCCATTACTTTCATATGTGAGTAATTTTATGCTCAGAAATAATGTCACATGAGTCATAATATCCTTTGAATTCACTGTCTGAAGGATCAGAGCCCAGAAGTATCCTTAAGTTCAACAGTTGCCATGTTTTCCTCTCAAAGAAAAAAAACAAAAAGAGAAGAATACTCTGCCTGTTTGCCTTTTTCGTGAGGTAAAATGGCCAGAAAGACTTGGGGTATGTTTAATATTTGACATGGAATAATAACTAGAAAAATTAATCTAGTACTTGGAAAGTTTTCCTCTTACTTATATGGATAAAAAGATAAAAAGAGCAAATGTGATTACTTTTCTTTAGCACATAAAACTCAACTCAGTTTCACATATTAACACAGAAACAATTTTTCAAATTAATCCAGGCAAGCATTCAACTTATAAAATATAAGTTACATTGGCATTCCAATGGGAAAACTTTTAATAAAAACGTGATATTAAATACTGGAAAATCAGCACTATGCATGCTTGTAATAACTTTCATTCAATTTTTTTTGTTTTTTTTTTTTTTTTTTTTATTTCCTGCAACTTTGAAAAGCTGGAGTAGATCTTTTTATCTGAACATATAAATATAAACATGCAGTGCTATTTCCAGACCCTTACTACTACAAATTGTATTGTGAATTTCAGAGCAGTAGTGAGAAGCTGCAATTAATGGGGAAAAAAATAAATTAGTATAGTTCATGTGAGAAAACTGTTCCAGCATGACCTGCCCTGGCTCTGATTCAAGTAAATCTTCAAACATGCAGTTAATTGCAAGCACAGATGTTTTTGTAAATAGGAAAGGAGTAGGCTACCCCATGAAAAATGAGTAAACTGCATTGGCCAAAATTAGAAGCATTTGCCCTGATCCATACCACTGCAAATACAGAAGCTGGCTATCTGGACCTCTAATCCAGCCATGCCTTCAAGAACAGATGACCAGGCTGACCATCATAAGCAAGTTTGAAGGTTTAGAGATGCAGTCACAAGCTACAGAAAGCACAGGCTATTTGCATACAAAACAACTACAGCAGCTATTTCTTGCAAGAGTTACTCTGCTCCTGGGACAATTACAAGGTAGAAGTTCTTTTTAGTATCTTCCTGACAAGTAGTAATGACAAAATGAATAGTTATCATTAACTTAGTTACGGGATCCAAAGAGGTCCCCTAAATCTGTCATCTGGAATACACCTCACTGCTTAGTTCAGCTATGTCTGGACTTCTTCAGATAGAGAGGATTTGGAAAAAATCTGCTGCTTTGCAATGTGTAAAACCTTGAACCAAAATAACTTTCAAAGACTCAAAGGCTTGAAGACTTGTTCTCCTGTGTCTCACCACTAAATGCACAACACAGCTTGACCAAAGGAAAATCTCCTGCCTAGGATGTTGAGCTGTTACTCAAATCCTTTGAGTTAAGCTACAAGTGGGCCTTCCAGGGATAACAAACAAATCACTGATTCTATTGCCCTTGAAACAATTAATTTTCTCATTTAATTTCCAAATTTAAATCAACAAAATATTTCAAGATATATACCCGTTTAAGTTTCACACAAAATAAATGCATGTGAATGATGTTCTATGCATATTGCCTGAAGATTTCAAGAGGCTTTGTATTTCAGAGATAAGTTATAGGTTTCTCTAGCACTGGCAACTGAAGCAATATCTAAAAAAAAAATTGTAATTACAAACAAAAATTTGTTACAGACATTTTATTTGTAGTATAACTGCATGACATTTTCTGCCCTGTTATGAACAAAGGTTTTACAAGCCAAAATTCACCAACAGCACCAACAGGCACACCCAAACAGCCCTAATACTGAACTGTGCCATGGTATTAGTGTCTGAAGAAGATGACCTTACCATCCACTGGATGCTTCCAAAGTTTTACTGCATATTTAAGTCTGGTATGAGACAGTTGCATGAGACAGACAGGCTTGAAGTTATTTAGAATAATGCTGACAAACCCTCGGCCAACATATACAGCAGACTCTAGAGGAGGCACAACCAAGGAAGTTTAAAGTCATGTTTGTGGTCAAGCTGGAAGACAGAGTACCAAACACTTCTCAGACATTTGTCTCCAAGGCAGAATTCACCTTCGTCTTAACCAGTGTACCCTTAAGAGTACAAATGCTGGTATCATGCATTCCAGATGTAAGACAAGACTAACATGCCAATTCTGTGATGCAAGCGTCACTGACCTTTTAAAAAATGCTGGGAGGACAGGGGATGACTAAATGACTAGCTAGCATTCTTTCCCTTAAAACTAAAAAAAGCACCTTCTAATAGAACCAAACTTCTGATCAAATTTAACAATCAGCTACACAGTCACTCTTTACCTAAGAGAGAAACAAAGATGTATTTGGAAACAGCATAATTCATTTGTCAAGATGTAGCAATTTAATGCTTCCAGTTCCCATCATTTTCCTAAATTAAATGACTGCTCTACACAGCCACCCTGAATGTGACATTCTCTGAAGTTTGTATACATTTCTAGTTCTTAATCGAGGCATTGCTGGATCAGTTTTATGTTTTATAGTAATTATATTCAGTGCTACTTTTTTTTTCCTTGTGTTTTATGACAGACTAATCTCCCAGCAAAGAGAAGGATAACTCCATAGTGACTAGCATACAAAATTAACATATGAGAGTAAGCATCAGAACACACTATCAACTGATTATCAAATTAATTCAGGTTGTCTTGCTTTCTCCAAAACTCAGGCTTTGAAAGGCTTAGAATTAGTCCTAGTAAGTATTCACATTGAAAAGTATATTTAAATGGCTACAGTACCCTGGTGCCTCTCCAACTACTTCCAGTCCAGGTACTGTAACCTGTGCAGCTTTATTGGTTAGGAGCTGCACCATCAAGACCCAAGCTAGAGCTTTATCAGCTGCTTCTAGCAAATATCCCTTGCACAACACCTATGTGAAGTTTTAACTCCTCAAAAACTAATTGCAAACCGTAATGAATGAATAGCTAAACGTGAAACATATTTTCTGCTATTCTATTGATACTAACAAAACTTAAGGTGGAATTAAGGGCCTCCCTTTATGCCCCAGACACCAGGCTAAGTGCCACCATACAGTCATACAGGTCATTGACAACTGTAGTAGATAACAGTGGCTTTGAAAAAGAATACTTCATGTGCATATGCTAGCATCTAACTGTTCTACACAAAATGCAACAGTGCCAGAAAGAAAAAGTACCTGTGACTTAAAGATTTACATGCTTGAGCGCAGGCAGAGACATAAAACAAGTTAGCACAAATAAAAATGCAAGACTCCTGGTTTCCATTTTACCAACCAAGGATAGAAAAACAAAGTATGTACAGATCAAATTGTACAAGAACTTTCCTTTTTCTCCCACTTTGATCACAGTGAATGAAGAGAGCATTTTGTGACCATCTAGGAAAATCCTTTCTTTGCAGACATGTAACAAATACTTTTCATGATTGTCCTGAAGCTGCAACTCTATTCTTGTCTCTTTCATTTATTATTTGTCTGTATCTACTTGTGTTTCTATTCTGTGCTTGAAAACTTTCTTGAGTGTTTTGTCATTTTGTACTTAGTTTAACAGTGCAAGTAATGGAATTCTGTTCCAGGAATGGGTTCCCAATACTGCTGTGAAACAAATAACAAATTAGGCTGACTGACTAGAATAGCAATCTGAACAAAGTTATCTGCATGTTCAGGATGTGGCCCATCAGATATGATGCAAAATAAGATAGTATGTGTTATCATTCTTCAAAGTAATTTATTCCTCTACCCTCTGAAAAAAATAAAATAAAGCTCTTAGCTTTCTGTCTCTGAAATTTGAGAGATTATGCAGGTGATGCAGGAAAAATCCAGATTGAATAATTTGAAAAATAAAAGATTCTGCAATTTATAGAAAAACAAAACAAAAAAAAATCTGAATGAGAAAGGCCTTTCAAAGCACAGCTATTTTTCAAAAATGCATGCTCCAGGGGATCACTAATATTACGTTGTCCCTGCTAGAGCCAAACTTTACAAGTAGTAATAATGCAATGGAACAGAGATGATGGTGATGACCTTAGTAATAGCCATAGTAGTAGGGAAAACTTGATGATCAAACCAGGAAAATGGATGGGGCAGCAGGCAGGGGAGAAGGGTGAATATGGAACAGATGCAGCAGGAAAAGATCAACATATTTTTGAAAAAAAAACAACAAAAATCAGACTTTATAGACTCTAAGAGACTTTTTGAGAAACCAGAAGAGGTAATTGTTCACATTCCAAACATTTTGATATACAAACTGCACAACCATCGCCCATGAATAGCTCAGCTGTTAACAATTTTTCCCCCAAGAAAATAATCAGGCTTCATGCCAAGCGACTTTTCTCAAAGTGAATAATATTTTGAAAGTCTGCTCAAAACATAGCTGTGATGTAATAAGTTTTTAAAGAGTGCAAGTGACTCTGAAGAGATCCCAGTCTGAGTTTGAAAGAAGAGCCAGTTTATAACCCAGTTAGGAAGAAAGCAGACTTTTTTCAGACTTTTACTCTAGTGGAATTCTCAGAGAGTCTCCCAGAAAAAGCCAGTCCTGCATACACATCTGTTTCCAGTGTGATGCTGGTATGCAAACTATTGTCTATTGGAAGTGTGTTGTGGTAACGTTTGCCAGGGTTAAAGACTGGGTCAATTTGATCAAGAAGCTAAAATTAGCTTCTGTGTGTTTTCCTGAAAAGAAAAAAAAAAAAATACTGTAAAGCTCTTTGTTTTCCTTCAGGTCTTGTTCTCAGATTTCTGTTCAGCTGTGTGAACTACTATAAAGCAGACGGTTCCAAAACCTACTTCTTTCTTACTTGCTTTTTTAAAAATTTGTGCAATAACAGCAGCAGCCTTTAGCTTCTACAGAACTGAACAGTCTGATTCTGTATTTCATTCATCACAAGAGTTTAAAACTCAATAAGGCACTCAAAATCCCTGCAGTAGTAAGACAGATGCAAGGGAAAAGTTTTGGTTACTAAAACTAAAACAATAACAAACTAAGAATAATTTTAGCTACTAACATAATTGAGAAAAAAATCTTTTATATTTCAGACGATGATAAAATTGCACATGTTCCTGGAAATGTTTTACTGGTTTGTCTTTTAGTTACATGCACTTTGAACTACACATCACTTGTATCTGCTGTACTACAGTCATACAGGACCATTTTTGTGTTACAGAATCATAGAATTGTTAGGGTTAAAAGGAACCTCTGGAGAACATCCAGTTCAGTGCCCCTGCCAAGTCAGGGTCACCTTGAGCAGGTGACACAAGAACACATCAGGTGGATTGTGAATCTCTCCAGAGAGGGAGACTCCACAACCTCCCTGGGCAGCCTGTTCAGTGCTCCGCCACCCTTGACATAAATAAATTCTTCCTCGTGTTGAGGTGGAATTTCTTGTGGTTTGGTTTATGGCCATTGATCCTCATCCTGTTGCTGGACACCATGAGTTTGGCACCATCCCTGCTTTTGAGATATTTATATGTGTTGATGAGATTCCCTCCCAGTCTTTCCTTCTCCAGACTAAACAGGCTCAGCTCCCTGAGTCTCTCCTCATAGAAGAGATGCTCCAGTCCCCTCATCATCTTTGTGGCTTCTGCTGGATCCTCTCCAGTAGTTCCTTGTCTTTCTTCTTCTGAGGAACACAGAACTGGACACTGTACTCCATTTTCATAAGAAACACAACAATTAATTTATACTTAGAGTACTTAATTAAAGGAAACTTTTTTATATGGAAATATTTCCTAAATTAATCATTGGTAACACTGTACGTGTTTATGAAGGCCTTTAATTAAAAATATTTAAATTACTTAAAGGTAGAAAAATATTTTAAAAATCGCATCAAAACTGTATTTTTCATAGATCATTTGGTTTAATTTTTACTGGCTTCAGAATAGCACACTAGCACACTGAGTTTGTGAAAAGGACCCCCCTTCTCGAGAAAGTTAAAAAAAATCAAGGCAAAATAATATGGACAATTTTTTTCTTATACACACAAAGTGAGTTTCCTAAAATACAGAGAATAGAAATGGT
Source organism: Cinclus cinclus (assembly GCF_963662255.1). NCBI lineage: Eukaryota > Metazoa > Chordata > Aves > Passeriformes > Cinclidae > Cinclus > Cinclus cinclus. Next base: position 69,546,477 of record NC_085046.1, read on the forward strand.
CATTTTAGAGCATTATAAAGACAAAGATGAAAGAATGAGAAAGCATAATAGAATAAAAAGAGCCTGGGGTTAAAAAAAAATAATCCCCAAAGGTCCTGTTCCTGTAATGTCACCTGAATAGTTTGATAAGTATGAATAATCCCAAGAACTCAAGTGGGATCTACTTTACATGTGTAAATATTTCTAAGTTTGATGCATCAATGCACAAAGTGTAGCAGTAAACAGTTACCGTAACATACTTATTAATTGGTAGGAATTTCTGTGATTTACAAGACAAACTTTATTCTCTAGAATATGCCGCATTAAAGTAATTCCTCTTTAAACTGGCTTGAAATATGTCAGTATTAAGGGCCAGTCTTTTACTAAAGAATAATTTTTTAACACTTAAAAATCGGTTGGTTCTCGTAAGGCAATGTGCAATTATGTGTCTGTTTCTGAACAAGCAGTAATTTAAGAACTCATTTACTAACTTAGCATTAAAATGGCAAAACAAAGAAAATGCTAATCTAACATACACTCAGTGTTCAACAGGGTACCTTGAATTTAGCAAATATGATTTTTATTTAAACAGCTCTAGAAGCTGAAGGACCAAACTGAAGTTATATGAGGGGGAAGTCTTTTTAAGTACTGTATGCTCATTAACAAGTTTTTGTGTTTGTTTTTGCATTAGCTGCACACATTGGTGTACCTCAGTTGGTCCAGGTAGAGATTTGTCCTTATACACTTAAAAAAAATGTATATAAACTTTCCTATAGACCTTCAAAATTTGCAGACAGTCTGTATTTTAAAGACAGAGAAAGCTTAAGAGGTAAGAAGTGAACATTTGTTTTTTTTCTGGCTTTTCCTACCATATATGCTCTGTTTCCTTAATTTTTAAATTTTTACTCTAATTTATGGGATATCCAAGTCTAGTGCATGGACATGATATACTATCTATACTATCTTCACCATCCTTGAAAAGAGATCTTAAAAATCCCCAAAACACATACTGAAGTCTCAAATCTCCAATCAACTGGACTGAGAAAAGTTTACTCTTATCAGAGATAAGGATTCTACGTCTGATATTTCAATTCTGCTAGTTCTTTGCAAGTCTTTTTGTGGTGAGCATTTTATGGTGTACCTCCCCCTATTTCTTAGATGCAAGTTATCCAGAGCTGATTGTGTAAAACCACAACTCTCCTAGTACAATCAAAGGCCACTTGCTTAAGGGCTCGAAGCATCTGGCTCTACATAAAACATCTTCCTGAAGAGTTTTCCCATGGGCTTTGTGGGCCACAAATTGTAGCTGTGGGGTGCTTTTCCTTGGGGAACAGAAATGCAGGCAGCTTTTTTGCTTTCGTGGGAATGTTCACCATGTCCCTGGTTCCGCTGAAAGTAAGCCCACGAAAGTTAAGAGAGGCTGATGAATTCTGTTCTATAGAGAGTTCAGCTACTTGCAAATGTCTATCCAGAAACAGAGCAACATCTTCCAGTTTCCCCTTTCAAGATACATTTCAAGGAACTGTCATTTCTATGCCTGAGCATGGTGTAGAAAAAAAACCTAAAAAATATATTATGTGCTCATCTTAGAGCTGCTTTTAGGAAGAGTTCATCTTTATCAAAATTAAAATGGTATAGCACTGATGGAAAATGGGAAACCAAATTCACTCTTTCATATCTGGGGATGAGTTTGTCTACGTGAATGATGTCCATCCCATTTTCCAACATAGTCTCAGTTCATCTACCTGCAACTGGGGTAAGGAAATCAAGGGACTCACCCTTTTCTTCCACAGGTCTCATCATTTCAGGTAATCTCATGACCTTTTCTGGTTTCTTTCAGGGACTGAAATCACACTCTGGCACAGGTACCAGAGACAGCTGCGAGCACTCAAAATGCTCCCTGGTTGCTTGGAGGAGATGCCACATCCCTCAGCACAACCCAGGTGCTCTATGGTTCTTCTGCCTGGAGATGTACGCCATACCAATGAATTTCCAAGACTAACCATGATTGTTATGGAGATTTTCAGGACCAGATTTCCTTCTAGATGCCACAAACAGCATATTTGGAGTTTCAAGGCTCAATTACTATTTGCAGCCACCATTTTTGCACCTACAGAACAGGGAAGTAAGAAGAAACCTTGAAACCAGACCAAAACCTTTGCTACTCCTTCCAACTATACTAGCTTGCCTCAGAAAAGCTTATATATACATGCAGACCTTGTCCAAGCTTAAGTTAGTAGTTTAGGTAACAAGACATTCCCTCACACTTTCTCCTGCATGTCATTAAATATTTGCCTCTTTTTCAGCTACTGAGGAATACGCAGCCATTATTTGCTTTGGATAAGATACCTTCTCGTTGTGCATTTCTCTTTGTGTGCATTGCCCTGTTATTAAGGTAATTTGAAAGAGCCACGTGCAAAATAACAAGGGAAATCTCTCCCAGTCATGTCTTCATCCTATGGGCTCAATTGTGTTCACATTATTCAGGCTGACTATTATGTAATTACAGAATTGCTCTTGTTCAAATGAAATTCAGTACTTTTTCTTAAAACAGACAGGTTACTAAAAGAAAAACTTTTTAATTACAGTATTGGCTCTCACATATAAATACTAAAAGGAAGGAGGGAAAAAAAATTTTCTATATTAGATTTTTTTGTATTTAGCCAAAGTAAAACACAGTGGAGCACCAAAAGGAAAGCTAATGTAAGACTTGCTGAAAAACTCCTGCACAAGCATCATTCTATGAGCTTTTTGAGATAAAACATTCCGGAAAAATATTATGTGCCCCTCAGCTCCTGCCCCTCCAAAAATAAAACCCCCAAAGTCCCCCCTCCCCCAAAAAAACAAACAAACAAAAAAAACCCAAACCAAACCAAAACAAAAAATGAGAAGAGGAGAGAGGCTGTTATTCACTGAGGAAGAAGAGCTAACATTTTCTGTCTCCACAGCCACAATACAGATTACCTATTTACACAGTAAGGTGTGAGGGCCACACAAGGAAGGAAGTCTTCAGCTACTGAAGATCATTAGCAGCAGCCAGGGAGGCCACTGTCAGTCGCTTGGACTAGTTTCTCTGGATACTCATACAAAGCATGGAAAATTATCAGCACCACTGGGCCTCTGCCCAGGTCATCCTACAGCTGAACACATGAAACGTTATGCCCTGAGAATGAATGCCCTGGAAGAAGCCCAGGGGTGATTTGAGCCCCTGCACACATTAATCACCCTGAATGTGGTCTCATGCTGGGATTCACAGCCAAGGCAGCCAGCAAGGTTGACTCCTCTGAGAAGGGGAGGCGTCAGAATAATATTAGAAGCATCAAATGTCCTCCCTTTCCCTGGTATGGAAAGCTCATCTAGGAGGTGTCAGGATAAAACATGAGAGCTGCTGTTGTACTTAGAGACATGAAGGAGTGATTCACTGTTTCATGGCACAAGTGGAGGAGGAGGCTGCAATAAAAACTTTTATAAGGTGAGATCTAAACTCTGAACACAGCAGCACAAGATTACAAAGCCTTTTTGTCTTTTCTCAGGAAAAAAAAGTCAACCAACAACCGAGAGAGCTGAGTGTGTTGTAATTAAACTGTAAATTTCTTGAAATGAAAGCTCAAACTATGCTCCTGACACACCTGCTTTATGAAAGTTACTCATATGAAATTTTTGTTGATCTGTTGACGCTTTACAAAGGAATCCAAAAGACATCAACAGGAAAAGTATGCTACCCATGAATAACCACCTTTTAGTTATTATTAATGAAATTAACAGACAAGATGGAATCAAGCAAACATAGTACCATTCCTTCATGTCTCCTGGAACAAAAAAAAAAGCCAATAACTAAACCCTTGGTAAATATACAGTTCTGGGGAAGAGAAATTATTTAGATGTTATAAGTAATAAAGTATAAGTGTGGTGGTAAACTAATTCTAAACAAATATATGGTAATTAGCTTTATTTTTTTTAAGATTCTAATAATGGTAAGACTTCCAGTAGGATTACTCAAAATGTAATGGGTAAAGGCAGAAATACATCTGCCTGACATGACTTGATGAGCCAATAATAACATTAATATTTCACATAAACATTCTATTCATTCAGCATTTCAGTTATTTAATGACAGCTAGAAATCATAGGAAATCATCACAAAATGACAAATTACACAATTAGAGCACTAAATTTTCCCAGAAAAACAGGAGAACCAGAGAAGGAAAAATGTACTTTTTGTGACCTGAACATGTTCCCTTTTCCAGCAACAAATTCAGGACTATTTCTTACTTCTGCAGTCCAAGCAATTTCAATGTCAAACAATTCTGTCCTGTCCAAATCTAACAAAAATTTAGCATGAAGCCAGACCTAGCTCCCACTTAAAACACCAGAGCTAAAATGTGCTGAGACACCACTTTGACCTTAGTATAAGCAGGAATGTTTCATTGATGAGAGAATAGTGCTTTTAGAAGTGGTAAGGGGTAGAACTGAATCATACCATTCTGTGCTTCATCGACCTGCAGAATAACTTAGAGTGCTCTACAGTGCTCATACAGTTAAACAACAACAAACCCAACAAAAACCCCAAAACATCCCCCCCCCAAAAAAGAGGGAAAAAAAAAGAAAAAAAGCAGCAGCTCATATTCAACCCGTGTTACATGTGTGCAAAGTTCTTTAATAAATGTATATTATCTAGCATTGGCTTGAATGACATCTCAGACAAAAAGAATATCTTCTTTTACACAGGACGCTCCTCCATCTGTTTTCTCAGCTCAAATAGTCTTCCAAGATCTTGGCTACAAACAATTATGTCAATTTTTTTTTTCCAGTAATCTCACAGAGATTTAGAAATATAGTTCCATATGTAAGTGCTGAAACAAAGTCTCTGAAAATTCACAGACACTTCAGATCTTACTCATTGTGGAAACTGGGAAGGATCACTTCTAGGCTTGTCGTGTCCCTTTGCTCTTTTCCCAAGCTTTCATTACTGGCCTCTGACAGTGACAGGGTTTTTAGAAAGATGAAATTTTGGTTTGAGCCAGCATGGCAGTTCCTATGAATAGTTAATACACTGTTGAAAGTTCAGTACTTGCATACTAGCTACTCTCAAGATTTTTTTGCAATCCTCTGTGATGGGACATTTCTCTAATCCTTCTCACTCCATCTGTAAACCAGCTGGAGTCTTAACCTGATACATCCCTGCTCTGATGTTGCTTTAGCATATATATAAACTGACTTGCACACAAAGCTTTTGCTGACTATTTTAGTTCATCTCTCTGTATTTTCCCTCTGGGTAGGAAAGCACTGTCACTTATGTCTGTCATTCTGCTGTCTTAGTTCAAGCAAGTTTTGAGAAGAATGTCCTGGAAGCTAAATGACTTTCTTTGACTGCAGTGAGTCTTGCTCCTACCTCCCAGCAGAAAACAAACTCTCTCTTGGCTCTTTCTGTTTCCTTCCTGTTTCCACTTAGCTTTTTTAATTCCAAACTTTTCAAGCTGTCACTTTCTGTGTTGCCAGGACCAAGAAGAGATGGCAGGACAAACAAAAGAAACCTGGCTGATCAGTAAATATTTATGGGTCCCAGCTAAACTCCCATAGAAAGAAAAAGCTGCTTTGGGTGATTTAGGACTCTCTTGAAGTCCAAACCTGTTCCCTGCAGGTAAAAAAACCCAGACAGAGCTGACAGAGTTTTCATCCCACTTCTAAATGGGAATTAAGCACCCCTAAACAACAGCAAGGAAGTGAGTGAAAGGAAAGACTGAGACAAGAATTTTAACAAAATGGAGAAAATTCAAACAGTGATAGAAGGTGGTATGGATCCCAGGATCAACATCCTGACAGAAGGGAACAAGCCATTTGAAAATTACTTAACACTTTTAAAAATAGAACCTGGACAGAATTGCACTGAAACATTTTCAGATTTCAAAGTCTCTCTTTGGGTGTGATTACCCTTTACTAACTTTATGGATTTTGCCCCTGAAGACCTTTAAAGGCCAGAGCACTGTCCTCAAATATACATCTGAACTCAAAATGACAAAGAGTTTCAGAAGAGGTTCTTGGCCTCAAGAAGTCTGCAGCTGGAGTTGGCAGCCATCAGACCATAACACATGCTAGGTCTGTTGAAGAAAATTTTCAAATGAATAATGTAATAATGGTAGTGTGTAAAAAAAGGCAAAGTTAACACAATACTGATCATTTGACCCCTACATGATGACAGTATTATGTACTTTAATTTTATGAGCCATACAAATACTGTTACATATTTTTAAACATGTTAAAAAATAAAATTACACTCTGATGGTGACAGTTTATTGTTTGCAGGTGCACAGTGCTGGAGGGCCTGGCTCTCTGAATTAACAAGTGCCAGCACAGGCAGATACAGACAGCTGTCAGTCATTTTGCCTCAAACTAGGTAAGTATCCCTGAGATTATGCAACTAATATGACACAACAACTAGAACTGAAAAGCACAGGTGTACTCTGGAGAGTAGATACACAGAAATACAAAGCTCTAGGAAAAGTCTGTTACAAACAGTATTTTTGGCTACCTTTGAGAGAATGTAGCCATGGGAAACGCAACTGCTCTGCCTGGTGTTGTCCATATTCCTATGTAAGGTTACAGTCACAAATATTAGGCAAGTGCAGATATGGGCTAAGTTGTCCCAGCCCTGAAAGGTGTGATAGTCTCATAGCTGACAGGAGTATTTCCATGAAGCATGAAGAAGACATGCTGGTCTCCACAATTCACTAATGTGAACTCTACCCTTGCAACAAAATCTCCTGTGAGCAACAGAATTAATGATGACTGTCTTCTTGCAGATTTATAATTTTTAATATCCTTCACCACCTCAGCTGTTTGACTCCTCCCCCCTCCAAAAGGTCCCCCCTCCAAAAGCTCCAAAAGGTCATGTCCACTATAGTGGCTGTCCAGGCAAGGACAGTCTCTGCTAGAGCAGGGGAGAGTGTAGGTGTGTGCCATCTGACTGGGCAACTCCTGTTAAACAGAAGGGACAACAGCCAACTTGCACTTACCATTCCCTCTGTGGGGGCCGTAATTTCAGTTCCTCTTCCTTCCCTGGCCACTGATTTTCAGACTTGAAGAAAATTAATTATCTGCGAGACTCTCATTTGAAATTGTCTGGTGAGCTCAAAAGCTCCCAGGGAGAAGGAAGGCACAGAAAAAATAGTGTGATTGCCTAAGCCTTGTTTCCTTAGGAAAGCAGCCTAAACACACATTCAAATGAGAAACACCAACTATAGGCTTCCTCTAGTCTGGTCCCTTAATCAGCAAATGAATACTTGCATGGAAACAGAGGATAGTATAAAGAAGTTAATTTCCAGGGAAGGTTATCCCCTTAAGACACCACTACTGTTCTTGGCCCCTTTGACTAACAGAAGCATCAACACATGCTGCAAGCAGGTCTTGCTCAGAGCATATTTAAAATTAGACAACTCTAAACACACTCAAAACAGCTGGAAGGCTATCTGGCAGACCTGGGTGAGAAATCACTGTCTTGTTACTAATAACCTTTCTGCAATGCTAAAACTTTTCCACTTTACAGCTGTATGAACACAAACCTTTTGAAGTTGAGAGAGGGAAGGCAAACCAAAACAACATCCCCTGGACAGATCTATCTCAGAGCCACCTGCTGCTCAGTGTGTAGAGAGTCTGTACCCATCTCTTAAGTCCCTATCTCACTGAGAACACATCTGGGATTTGAAGCCCAGCCCTTCAGATATGTTGTCTAAACACCTTAGGGATTACTCTCAGGTTTTACCCGTGCATCTTTTTTGTTGGAATTATGGCATCTTTGTATAAATATTTTCCAATTTTTGGACTAAGGAGCATGCAGCTCTACAGCCCATAGACCAGACATTTCAGGTGGCATGTGGGAGGCCAGGCTTAAGTAATTGCCTGCAAAATTATTCCTATAGAATAAATCTGTGAATAAATAGAATGTTCAGTAATATGGCAAAATGTACAGTTGTAATGTGAGATTGAATTTGTGGATCACTGGTCTATAAAAACCAGTACTGGTAGAGGCAATGTTGAACCAGTTTTATTGGCTACCACCATAATTTGCATATTCTTTCAAATGTTTGATTGAAACAAACCAACTTTTTTTTTTTTTTTTCCCTGTGATAACATATTTATCAGAAAAATCCTGAGCTCATCTAGTAATTTGAAACTGTAATAAGAACCAATGCCTTCTCACCCCAGGGAATGAGGGTAACACTTCTCCAGCATTCCCATGCTCCTTACAGTACTATTAGAGGAAAAGTCCAAGATTTGTCCACAATTTGATTCCTCCAGGCCTGAATGCTGTTCTAGTAGCAGACCACTCTGCTGGCTCCAAATTTAAATTACTATTTAAATAAATTAGAGACATTTTAAATAAACATTAGAAGTTAAAGATTAATCACATCAGTTTATCAGGTAATGAACAAGACTGTGTGCAGTTTTTGCTCTAACAGGAACACACTCAATGGATTATCTAACTTTAATACACACAGAGAAACCAGAAACAGATTTGCCATCAAATACCCTCCCCAATCCAACAAAAGCAATGATCTTCTTTCACTGACACGAAATGAAGAGAGAAGGAATGATTCAAGGTGGGGCCAGGGAAAGGGGAATTATTGAAGTCCTTATATAAATGCATGTTTTTTGCACTGAAGATTTTAAATTTCATCATTTTTTCTCCCATAAATTTCTGATGACTCTACCTGTGATTTCCATCACAGTCATGCTTTAATTCAGAATGGAGGACACCAAAATTACATAAATCTCCAACACAAAGTAACATTTTGTGTGCAAAATAAGAGCTGTCATGAAAAAGGTAATGAAGAAGAATAGCTCGTACAGAGGGCTCTAATGTTATCCAGCTGCTGCTATATGGCACTCACTGATAAGACTTTGTTTTAACGTTACAATGGAGAAAGTTTGGGAAAGGTTAAAAATCAAAATACAGGAAGTAAAACTCTTTATACCTCATCTGTTACATTTCCTCTTAAGTAGCATTTATTTTCTTACATAATTTAGTTTTCCACAAAGAGCATGTATTTGTCTTTTTTTTTTTTTTTTTTATAAAAAGAGAAGAAACATTTCAAGTGGTGCTTTTTAGGTACATGTTTTGGGCAGCAATCCTATTTTTCTTGGGAGCTCTAAAGGAAAGGATTGTGGAAGAATGGAGTAGCACAAAAACTCCACCAGAGTTTTGGGATATTCTCATCATAACAACACTGTGGTACTGCTACCATCCTGTATCTTCCATTAAAATAAAAAAAAAAAAACAAACCTAAATTAAAAAAATGCCAGGAATGTGTAAATAAACTGCTATTATTATGGTTCTTTCTTTTTGCTGTTTAGACAACCACTGGGAACATCTTGCTGGCATACATTTTACCAACAACTGAGCTGATGACTACATTCATAAACCAAAATTTTCCACAGGACCACAGAAATAATTTTTAAAACTATGTATGATAAATAAGCACAGATGTTAAATGCAGATAAGAAGGATAAACCCAGCTTTTCAGTTTTACAGAGGAAATACTTTCAAGTTAAGGTGCAAATGCAGTAATGTGCCACCCTGCCACAAAAAAAAAAAAATAGGATGACCTTGATTCGAATCAGTCTAGAAAGAAAAGTGAAACCGACTGAATAATTTTTGTTTCCTAGAGGGGAAAACCATAAAAAACTGCAAAAAACTGCCCTTAGAGAGAACTTGCAGTGTTAGTATTTCAGTGGCTATATCGTGAATACTTGGCACTTTTAAATATGTCTAAAATTATCATCTCTGCAAACTGCTTACCCCATGTAGCAACAATAAATCCCTTCCCCCTGTTTTTTTTAAATTTTATTTTATAATTAATGCTCCTATAAGAGAGTCCAGAAGTGCCAGATACTTATCCTATGTCAAAAATGGCATGAGCTGACAGTGATTTCTAGAGAGCAATGAGAAGCTCCATTCTTCTCTTTCAGTGAATATGCAGTGTGCCATTAATGTTAAATATGTAGGCTGAAGGAGAACAAAGCCTCAAGGAGCAGAGCAAACTACATTCCAAGAAGGTTAGCGTGCAGATTCCTTCACACTGCACAACCATTTACTGGTAAGCCAATCTAACCTGTTGATACCATCCTTTAAAGTACTTTTATTAACCATGGTGACACTAAAGATGTATTTCCAAATACTGAAGCCGACATCAACAATCTCTGAATCAAGCATTACTAGCATCTCCCTGGGGAGGAGTGGGAAAATCTGTTGTATAGACTCTTCATAGCAAACCTCTGCTAGAAATGACATCAAGAGACAATGAGCATTTGGCAAAAATAGCCAAGGCAGCTTTTTTGGGGGCAGCTTAATGATGTAGGAGCCAAAGAGTTAAAGTGAAGCTGCAAAGCTCTGCAGAGCGCTGAAACCTTCCTGTTGGGAGTTCCTTTCAGGAGGACTGGGAAGGGAACAGTATTAATAGCTATTGCTGGGCTGCACTTTCCCACAGGTCTGGACAGGATCTCCACAGCAGCTTTTGCCTTTCTGAAAGGAAGACCTGAAAGGACTGCAGACATTGGAAATCTCTGGGCCTCACAAGGTGGAAACAGGACCTGAAAGACGAACCAAGGGCTGTGCTAAGCATTATGACTGCCCACAGCTGAATGGCCACAGAGGAGAAAAGGGCTAGGAGAGGGGGTGAGTGGGGAGAGAAACAGTGAGGAAGAAGATGTGAAGAAGGCAGCAAGTGAGCAACAGCAGTGCTAATGTCAATGACAGGTAGCTGTCACATGGAGACCACTCAAACAAACCCACTTGTCCCCTGAGGAACCTGGAGAAACTTTCTGGTACAGGAAAGTATTAAAAAATCCAAGAACCCTCAAACCAAACAAATTTCCCGTAAACAAATAAATAAAATTGCTCAAGTTTGTTACACATCACCTCATTTTGCACAGCTGAGTCAAGTTCATTGTTCTCAGAGTTTTATCTCTGTGAGGCAAGCAAATGCAAACCGTGTCCTTTTTATTACTGCAGGTAGGAGGATTCTGACAAAAACTATAGAGACCTGCAAGCACACAGAGATTGACTTAAATTTCTTTGTGGTGACAGTAAGTTTCTTTGTCTTCACTGCCACTTACAGAACTGCCACTCCAGGTAATTTAATCCAAGTTGGAACTGCAGACCTGCAATGCAGCACAAGTTGCCGGGAGGAACTCCAGCGTCGAACACCAAGGCATCCTACTCAGTTACAAGCAGCAGTCAAACTTTCAACTCCCACTCCTGTCTCTACCATTGCTGGTCACCTTGAGCATGAAGAACTATACTTGATACTGTTGGGAAGAGTCGGGAACTTTTTCTGCAGTACACAGATATGTTAGGTTGGCTTTTTATTCATGACAATTACTTATGATTGCATGAATTTGGGCCGGTTTGCACTCTTCATCTCAGGTCTGAAGATTATTAAGTCCTATTTGTCATACTTGTGAAAAAATATGCTTCTTGTACCTAAATATACCATTCTCTGTATGATTACATGATTACAATAAACACTTGGTGATGCAAAATTCCAAATGAACTGGAGTCAAAGTGAGAACAAGCAAGATCAGAGAATTTTCTTTTATGAACTTCTCAAAATACTGAGACCACTTGATTAAACATTTTTAAAGCTCTGGGCTCTGTTCCAATATTAAATAATGTCCCTATATCTGATGTCAAATCTTGCAAATGAATCTTTTCTCTAGCCAGAGCTTGTGTTAAGCGCCTCCTTCTGCACCTTCTTCTGCTGAGAATGGTAAAAACTACTGAGTCCTGATAAGAAGAAATTGGTGTCTAGATCAGGATATCACCTGAAACACAGCACAGGAGAATTTTGCAATTAATAAATGCTGCACCAGATCTGTGCATCCCTTTCCAGTATGCAAAACTGTGTCAATTATCAACCATGGATGTAAGTGTATCTTAAAAATTTTGGCTAAAATGTTCCATAAAAGCAAGAACTTAGCAGACTACCAAGGAGAGTTTATTATCCAGTGGTAAAAACCATCCTGGGAAGGGGAGCAGGGAAAGAAAGGAGTTTGTCACAATCATTAAATGCAGACATATTTGTCCATGTTGATTTCTCAATGTAAAACAACTCAGAAAAATGGAAAGCCACTTTTCTGCTACAATTTTAAATGTTTCTTACATTCAGCTTCAGAGAAGAGTTGTACACTGTATCACGATTACCTTCACTTTTGAGATTTGAGCAGAATAGCCTAAGGATGTTTATTTTAAACAGGAAAATGCTGAGTGAAATAAAATGAAGGCACTGTAATGATTGGGAGGACTTATTTTTCCCTTTAACCTACAGAAGATACCGTCTTGCTTGGTATTGTGATGTCTATGAGTAAGCAATCATTCTACCCATTACTATTATGTTAACAACTGTAAACCACCTACAATTACTAGCATGATCCCTAACCTCTGAGAGGTGGTAATCCAGTATTGGTTGTTAGCTGTCAAATTTATTTCCCTTTGGTGAAATATACCCTGGATTTAATTACCAGTCATTCTTGATACTTTATGGAGTTGAGCTCAAGTACTGTGGCTCTGACATTTAACCCATGACCCTTAAATATTTACCAGCTTTACTGGTTGTGTACAATTATCCCTTCAAGTATATCTCAGATCCATCATTCTGCCCTTGACTTACTACTCCAGTCACTCTAAATCAGATATATCTTCTTCCTTCCAATGAAAGGGGAATGCTTAGTTTCCACTCTAAAACATGATAAAATTGAAAGATACATTTGTAAGGTGTTGTGTGGTGTGGTCAGCATCTGCTAACTGCACTTTTACTGTGTTAGAGGATGCCTTGCATCAGAGGGACAATAAACTTCGCCCAGTGCAATGTTTATTAACAGAAGCATCAAACAAGATTTCTGTTACTGATTATGAGCTCAGCGTTCCTCTCTGGTAACAGGAGTGGAGTGCAGGGTGAAAAACAACGATTCTCTGACATACCTAAATGATGACACTGAGCCCACACACGCTTTTCCATGAGGTCATGTTCCCATGGGTGAGAAGATGACAGTACCAGGGAGTAGCTGTACTTCAGACAACACAAATAACTTCTCAGAGTTAATGCTTCTCCAAGTTGTAAAAAACTCTCCAGATGCTCTGCTTCTCTAGAAGAAGCAGCTGATGGCCCTAGAAGAGCCATCAATGAAGGAGCTAAAGGGAACATGCATCCTCCCAGAGGCAAAATCTGCCTGAAAGGCTTCCAGGTCTAGAAGCAGGGTTTGAAGCAGATACCCAGGGCCTTTCCACGGCCATTGAAGCTTCCCAGTTCTCTGCAGAGCTAGAGAGAGAATTCAGATGAATAAAATCTTGTGCAATGGCCTGGGTATGTTTTGCCTCCCTCAAAAGACTATTGAGAGTTAGTACAAGATGATTTTGTCTGATAGGGATAGCAGGTTACTAGATGATCTTAAAACTTCTTTTGTTAGCAGCCAGCCTAGTTTAAGATGCATAAAGTTCCCACTGCCAATGTTGTTATTGACCAATATAAACGTGAAGAACCTGGCAAACAGCACAGAAAAACATCGGTCAGCTATAAACAGTCCTTTTTAAAGTGCAACATGTGACAGTGTTTGCATATGTACATGTACATACTCAGCTTCTCAAGCAGAATCTGAGCCTGAAAATATTTACAGTTACCCTTGATTTTACTCAGCATGAGTTGTCACCTCGCCGAGAATGCTCCGATGCCACAGTATTAAGCATATATGCAAGTCTTTGTAGTGGCAGAGTCATTGACACACATAAGGGGATTTTTAAGGAGTGTTCAGCTTTGGAATATTCCTCTAACACAGTTAATCAGCAACCTGGCTCACAACTGTATAACCTAACCTCACTGCTTCCCCTCCAAAATCCAAGCCACTGCACAAAACACTTATTAAGAAGTTTTCAAGTTAATTATTTTTTTGTGTGTAGTTATCTTACTTCCAGACGTGTTTAATTTACAGGTAATTTGCACTCTATACAATGCATTGTAAACAAGCATGATAGTCTAGCTACCTTTAAAAGTTACATATTCCTTCTACACATTACCCCTAAAAAAGTGTTCTAAAATAATTTCTAATCTCTTACAAATAAATATATAAAGCTTACTTCTAACAGGTAAAGAAATGCCTCATGACCCTCAAACAGGCATATATACTTGCCTCATATGCAAAGGAAAACAAAAATGATTATTCAACAACACTGGAATGTTCCAGAGAATTTAAACTCAGATATTTTCTGTTGGGAGTGATTATTCATTCCTCCCTTCAGCTATTTCAAAAAAACACAATAAAGTTTAAAAATTGTAGAGCAAGATGGCTCTTACCCTACTGAATTAGTATAATTTCCCTTCTTAACACATGGCTTCAAGGAATTCCACTATATTTGAAAAGGTGGTTTAAGATGCAGAACAGAAATATTAGGACTCTGATAAGAGGTACCATCTGTGTGTACTTTTTCAGAAGTAATTTAAAGAATTGTTCAGGAATCTGTTCTTGGATGCAATAATTTGAGAAGTAGGAAACAACACACTGGTATCACAGACATAGCTGTGGAACTGCAAATATTTATAGGCTCAAGTCTTTCAGCTGAATCAGACTTCCTGCAAATGCTAATGTCAGCCTCACTCCCAGAGCAAGAAGTCATAGAATGGAGACTGAGACAAAGGCATGAAAATGCTAGGGAAAAAATTTTGTATTTCATTTTCCCAAGGAATTCCTTTCAGTCATCTCAATGGTAGTTGGTCCAATGAGATCAGCAGAAAAAACCCAGATCCTTCTTGAGTAGTGCAGGCTCAAGGAAATCTGCCCACTCTCTCTGCTCTCTATAGAGTAAATTCCCTGGAAGACAAGGATCATTATGACTATCATTTGACTGTGCACTTCACATCTTCAGAAAATATAAACAATTTTGGGCTCAATTCACACAATTATCATTACATGAGCATTCACCATACAAATGACGCTTCAGATCTCTTCAGAGCTTCAAATCTCTCTTCAGATCTCTCTGGAAAAACTAAAGTAAAAAACCCAAACAACAAACCTCACATTTATTTCTTCTAGACTTCTCCAATTTTAACCAAAAATACAGCCTTCTCTTAAAATTAAAAAAAAAAGGAAAAAAACCCACGCTCACAAAACCAAAAAGAACACTCCATTTGTACAGTGTATGTCAATCCAATCAATTTTTATAAGCATGAGTTATAAAGTATTTAACAATGACCAAAATAAGATAAAAAAGGAAATTCTATACTTATTACCGCCATCTAAATTTATTAGTGGGAAATTATATCTATGAGATTATTAACTGTGCCAGAGAGGAGATGTAAGAAGTACACCAAAGTATATATATAACACTTTTATCACACTGAGCAAGTTAATAACCAAGAAGATGACTAATGAGTATGCGCTGGTATAGAACTGTCTAAAGACACAGCACTATTAGAAGCTGAATCTTAAAATATCTGACACGTGCAATATATCTAATTTTAAGAAATCACATCCAACTTACATAATGATGAGAGAATTATAGAATAATTGAGGCTGTAATGGCCCTCAGGACTAATGTAATCCCAACTGATCTAGTAATATTTTCTATGCAGGCATTTTCATTACGTGCTCCTTGGTTCTGGTTTCTAAGTGTTCTGTTGAAACCACTCACTATATGAATCCTCTGCCTGGCATTTCACACTTTGCAGGATAATTCACAATGCGTTTGTGTTTTTTCTGGAATTGCAATTGCAAGAATACAGCTTCTGACAATGTACGCTGGATTTTCTGTAATTTCTGAATTCTGTATAAAATTTTATTTATGGAGCCATTCATATTCAAAAACATGTTCCAATGTTTCCTACCTGCTCCCATCTCCCCCCAGCCAATGTTGACACAGTCTAATTTATTACAGTAGAAGAATTAATTATTGGCATCCATCTTACACAAGGATAGCTCCCAGAATACATTACTTTCATTTGCCAAGATTGTAGGGGCTCTCAACATGCTACAGCACAGACATTTTAGAGGTAACATAGATGTTCAGTCAATAATTTCCATCCCAGTATTCTTTTGCATCAAACTTGGGCAGCAATTTGATAACTTACAAAGTATTTGCAGTGCCTAATTGACCACTGCTGAAAGCACACACAAAAAGCAGGCCCTTTATCAAAAGCAGCAGAAATTGCTACAAAGTTTGGTTATATGCTTTGGTTCCCTTACCCTTGCCTAAAAAGACAGATAAAATTTACTGATTCTGCAAAGTGTTTTGCATTTCTACAGTAGGAGAGTGCGGTAATAGATAAAACAAAAGTAATTCTCCAGGATATGACGTAAAGGTTTATAGAATTAAAATATAAAGTCCATAAATTCTTGATGTTCCATGATGTCCCTAAGTCCCCATAATCTATAGTTGTGTGTTCAAACTCTAATTCTAGAAATCTAAACCATATCATGTTTTCCCCTTTGCAGCTGGAAGAAATTCTTGATTGAGAGCAAAAAGTAAACATTATAGCATGGCTTGAGTCTGGATAGCACACAGAGCAACAGGTTTGCAACTGAACAGGGTCCATTTTAATTTCAGTGATATATTAATTAATCCTTCTGACATCTAAATGAATTATTTCATGGTGATCAAAAGCATGAAAGAGAGCATGGGGTGTCCAAGAGAGATAACACTTTGAATAGCATTTTATTCTAATGTTTTGGAGGTTGGCAACTGAGAAGCTCTTACCTCTTACTTATCTCAAAGATGAGGCCAGCTCTGAAGCAATCACAACCTACACAGACCTACACAGCATCTAGAGTGACAAAGGGATGCCAAGAGAAACACAGATCTACTCACCTTGATTAGGAATAAGAGCATTAAAGGCAAACTGAGGTCTGCAAAACTGGTGGAAACATGCAGCCATGTTGCAAAAAGTACAGAACTGATTAACTTGGAGACAGAAGCAACCTCTCATTCTGGGGTTACAAAAACCAATGCAGTTGGAAGCAAACCTAATCCTTCTCCACCTCCACTCTCACCTGATCCATAAGGAAAAGTACTACCCTATCTTTTGAAGGTACATCTGAATCCCTCAGCTATTACCTATGTCTGTTAATTGGTTCATCAATTCTGAAACACCATTTGTTCTCTACTGTTCACCTCAGCTACGAAACCAGAGCCGAGGCTGTCCTCCTATGTGTGTCCTTTGTCCTTTCTCTTTTCTTCTTCTTTTAATAGGAACATTGTAGGATACTAAGATAATTTCTGGAATGGTTTTAACAAGACTTTAATAAGGGTAGTCTTAAGGATGAAAAACTTACAAAAAGTGAATCAACAGAACTGGTAAGATTATGTGAGAAACCTGTCAGATATAAGGAGCAGAGAGCCATGAGTAAGGAAACCACCTATTTGTCTCCAATCAAACTAATCCAGTTTGTTCTTTGACAACTTTCAAAGCAACCTATGCTGCTGTAGGATCCTGCAGAGGAAGCACAGATACCTAAATAATTTCAGTTCTGCATTGATTATCATTGATTGAGAAACAAGGTTGAGGAGAAAGTGTACACAGCTGCTAAAGAGCTCAGTCAGTGTTGTGATCATCATCAGTACTGATACTGTGTATTAGCCAACAAAGCTGAAGCATAGAATGGCTTGGGTTGGAAGGGACCTTAAAGACATTGTAGTTCACAAAAATGTCTTTCTCCCTGTTCCCTTTCTCCAAAGTTGCTTGATGTATGAAAACTACAAAAGGTCTGGGGGCACCATCTACAACCACACCTCCTAAAAAGGAGCTTTACAAACTTGCACAGGCATCTGGAACACCTAACTACAGCTTGGAAGAGGTTATGCAGACTACAGGTATGGAGTTCAACATTGCATACTAAATGCAATACATTACAACACCATTCAGCTTTTCACCATGAAGGTATTGCTGCCATCTTGATGTTTCCATCCTATTCTGTTCTCCACACTGTTGATGACTCCAGAGTTTCAGACACCAGGCACCTGTCCTACCCATTCTGTGATTCCCCCAAAACAATGCCAGTCAACACTCACAAGTACAGCACAGAATAATTTTTGTAATTGATGCTGCAGTTGCATACTGATTATTCTATAACCTATAATTGCAAAATCTGTTGTCTCCAAAACATAGTAAGGAAATACCCAAAGAATTCTTGCATCTTCCAGCATATCCTTATCTGCCAAGCAGAGCAGTAATTATTTTCCGGTTTTATTGATTTCAGATTTCTAAATGACAATTAAAAGGCTCAGATGCCACAGAATCTGCCTGAAATGACAGATTATTACAAGGTCACTAAACAGCTCATCATGAACTTCCTGATATTTTATAAACTAGGCTGCCTTCACTTATTGTGATACATGAATGATTGCAAAACTCCTTTCAACAAAGAACTTTTCAAGGCCTTGTCTTTAGTACTAGAAGTGCTTAGAGGGAGACAGAGTTCCCTGAAAAATATGAGGTTTAGTTTTTCACAATGGCGAAGGTGAATCTTAAAGAGTTTTTGTTCTTACTAAAAAGCCTTTCAATATAAAGTGGAGCTGACTAGAATCTCCTGTAAGTGATCCCTGGATGAAGACATAACACATAATGCATTTCTTCTTAACCTTTACACCCTCTGCTCCATGCTTGCAAAATCCTTCCAAACTAAATCAGGGAAATGACATAAAATGCACTTTCATGCATTCTTGGTTGTCTCACGAATGAAGAATTTTTGTTAAAAATCAGTATGTACAGTTGTAAGGATATTTCTGCATTAAAAGCATTTTCCATTTTAAACAGAGGAGAAATCACTCTCAAGTTGAAAAGTCCTCTCTTTGTGTCATGTCATCAACTAATAATGGCTCAAAATGTTATGACTCACAAAAAGTTATGCTTTTTCTTGTATAGTACTACCCCCTCACCAAATTTGGATCATAATGTTTTCTGTCTTTAACATAGATAATAAGATCCTGACATGCTGAAATGCCCTTTTAAAAATGCTCCCAATCAGTATAAAAATAAAATTTTTAAAACTAAAAACTACACCAATGTGTTAAGTGATACTTTCATCTTGGCCAGTTTTCAATTAATTTACAATACTGTTCTGTTTATCAGAGTGGGAGCTGAGCCAAGCCCTCTGTGCATCTGATGAGCCTCACAATAACCCCGAATACACCTGTTAATTTTGCCTCTGGGTAAACAGTTGAAAACTCCTCAGCTATTTCCTCTAGTTGGGTGGAAACAAAGAAACATGAGATTAAAAAAAAAAAAAAGGGTTAGATTAGGGAATTGGAGATGCATTAATTTAAGAAAGGAACAGGGTCAAACTAGGGGCTAGGAGGCTAATAAGCACAGAGCACACAGCAAGAAAGCTCACAGCAGGGTAAGAGTTCACTTAATTTATTCAAGCGATCTATTCCAGACGCAGTAAATGATACATTATTGGATCCAGACCTGCAACTGCTTACTAAGACCAGCCTCACTTAAGTGTCATTACCCTCCCCTTCAGAAATATTGCTATTACCCAAACCTGTTCACAGTGAGGGCTTTACTCAGCTGGCAATCCACTAACTTTTGTTCTTTATGATGCTCCCCCTAACTCCCCCTCTCTGCTGTGGGAATTAGGCATAACAACCACCATGCTAACCACAGAACACCCAAGTTGATACAACTCTATGAGATTTTTAGTACTTTATTACACTGAAAACCAATCCTATGGATAGCAGACTATAAACAACAGCAAATGCTATATCAAGCAAGCAGTAAGTGGTTAAGGACTTTAAGGTTTACTAGGGGGTTTCAATCAATCAAAGTCCCCTTTGTACAAATTAGAGAAAGCTGAAAAAGAAATCAGAGAAACACTTATCATGGAAAATTTTAAAGGAACTTCAATTTTATGGCTTTTTCTTTGAACAAAATAAACAAAGGGCAGATGGTTTCACTGTAAAAGATTGGCTTTTTTTCCCCCCCTGCTGAATTATGATTAATGTGTTTACTAAGCCAGAACAAAAAGGAGCCCTTTTATGATGGCAAACTTTCCAGTAGCTGGCTATTGATACCCTTAAGAATATCATTTAATTTGGTGATCAGGTTACACAAGATTTCAGAACATATTAAAACTGTATTGTACAGACAGAAAGTGTAGGGACTGTGAAGCACATGAAAAGCATAAACCTTTGCTTAGTGGGGACTTTCTTCAGTCCTTGGAAACTGGGCAAGGTCACAGGCTCAAGACTACTTTTAACTACCTGTCTTCCCACCCCAAAGACACAACCCACTCTTCTGGGTGTGCTGGCAGGGGACCCAAGATGAAATACACCACAAGCTCCTGCAGCTCTTGCTCAGTGCTTGGGCAGTCTCTGAAGTTGGACGGGACTTGACAAAGAGAAGAACACAACCCAGCCCTGCTGCATGGAGGGAGAACATGCTGCATAAAGGGCCGCATTTACAGATTACACCAAGAGTTTGCCTGCTCTTGCTTCTGTGCTGAATGGCACAGAGGGCAGCTCCTACGAGATTTCACAGGGAGCTGAAGTCCCTCTGTTAGACACCTGCCTTAACTTGCACTTTCCACACGGCATGGGCAGTAATGTTCTCATGTTGAAAGAGAAGGAAAGGCTAGTCTGTCACAAAAAAAGATAACTGCTGCAAAACTTAATAGTTCCTCCTGCCTTTCCCAGGCTAAAACTTAGCTCTTCCTGGGGCTAAGTAACACTGAGCTTGACACCAAACACAGAACAGCTGGAATAGTGGGGAGCTACTAAAAGTTTTGTTTGTTAAAAAGTTAATTGAGTGAAACTCATATATTCAGCCATTTGCTTCCCATGTTTGTTAATTTCCCACACTTAATAGCTTTTGCAAGGTCCTTTGCATTTCTCACAGGGAGCAGTCAGTTCTTTATCTCTGGAAATTAGCACCTCTGGAAAGAAAACAAAAGTAACAGGCGGCTCCACAGAAGCCTTTAGTGTATTAGAGAGTGTTGGGTATCTTTCAGATTTGGTATCCATTTGCAGAACTGATTGCAAGGCCATTATGGTGTCAGCCATTATGATACTTTATCTGCAGCAGAAGACCAAGGGGCTTCCTAATGCTTTAAAGAAGACTGCTCATCTCTGGGATTTTTGGCTTTGACACTCTAGGAAAGATAATTCCCAAAGCAGGATTCATACCTGTAGAAGTCAGAAACAACTAGCCCCAGGACTTTGCTTTGCACACCTCTAGGAGATAGCATTAATAGTAGGAGTCATGGTGGCAATTTGCTTTCCAAGCAGATCTATCCAAATTGATTATATTCAAAGTATTGTCATTACAAGCTTTTTAAAGGCCTCTGTAAAAGCCACAATAACATTCAGAACCACAATTTCTAGATTTTTTTTTGTTTAATTGTTACTTTTGATCTTTAAGCATTCAGCTTTTCAGTATTTTCCTGGAAACTCAAGGGCTGCAAAACAAAAAGCTGAGATCTTGAAATAATCATTGAGCTCCAGGAGCTGAGGCTTAAAGAAAACACTAGATATTGCAAGACTCACATTAAAATTATGAGAGCTGGAAACGCTGTGTGAGGCTTTGGTTTCTCTTTACATAAAGTACTGAGAAAAACCAGCACGTAAAAAATGGTGATTAGATCCACCAGTCAGATTTATTAATATAAGGGAGCTTAGAATAACCAGAATATATTAGATTGATAAAGAGTATTTACTACATCTGATATATCTGCAATGTGAAAAAAAAAATAAAGTATCATATACATAGACCTAAAACTAAAGCTATTCATTTAAAACTCCCCCAAGTTTGTATGACTCACATAAGGGGAATTTTTAATTTTAAATTATTTTTCCCTTCTGATATCAGTGCCAACTCTCCCCGACCCCTTAACACAATTAGCAGCAGACAATGCCACCACTGTTTCCAGGGCAAGGACATAAGCTAGGAAAAAGTAATATAACAAAGCTGTTTGTGGCTCTACAGTTAAAGGTTATGTCAGCATTTTCATGATAGAAACCCCCTTCCAGAGGTCAGTAACTCTTCTGGAAAAGCTCACTCCACTCAGAAACCTGTCACAGAGGGTTCCTGCCATAGGATACATTCTTTCATGTACATGTATATTTGTGTATATATACATATATATATATGTATGTATGTATTGTAGGTAGCTGCACGGAGACCATATTAATGGTTGCAGGATGCTTTCAGCTTAAACTGGAGTTCTCTTTCCTCTCTTTTAACATTCAGACATAAATTCAGTGTGAATTGAAAATTGCAAGGTTCAGGTCCAGGACTAGAACAGTTCATGTCAATATGACCCTACTTGATCAAAGAGTTCATACTATACCTCTGCTTTTTGGCCTCCCATGATCTGGCTTTTTAAAATGCGACATCTATGGAACTTATCAAAATTTGGGCTATGGCTACTTATCAAAATTCCAGGATTGGGCAAACAGGGCTATGGAGAGGAGCCAATACTACATGAAATTCTTGAAATACTACATTGAAATTCTGGGTCAGTATCTTTATCGATGACCGGGAGGAAGAGATGGGGTGCTGTCTCAGAAAATTTGGAGGTGACACCAAATTTCCAACTTGGGGAAAACAGTTTATACTTTTCTTGCCATTCAGAGGCATCTTGACAGGCAGGAGGAGGAGACCAAGAGGAACCTTGTAAAATTCAAGCAGGTCAGACGCAAATGGAACAGATTAATTGACTGTTGAAATACAGCATGGCTGGGTAGAAGCCCTGCTGAAACAGACCCCATGTCCCTGTGGCCAGTAGGCTGAACCTGAGCCATCTCTGTGCTCTGCCAGTGCTGGACGCTAACAGCATCCAGGGCCATATCAAAAGTCCTGTAGCCAGTAGATCAAAGGGAGCGATAATTCCCCTTTACTTAGCACTTGTTATATTGCATCTGGAATGCTATGTCCAGTTTTGGGTCCAAAAACACAAGAAAAATGCTGAAAAACTGGAGTGAGTCCAACGAAGGATTGCCAAGATGGTCAGCTGGAACAGAGAAAAATTTTTGTGATGAGGTGATACAAGCAGTAGAACAGGTTAAGCAAGGAGATTTCACAATCTCTGCACTTGAGGCTTTTAAGACCCATCTAAACAAAGTCCTCAATGACTGGAGTTAAGTCTGGAGTTAAGTCAGTGTTGGCCCTGCTCTGAGCTGGATTGGACTAAGTCTGGTTTGGATTAGGCCTTCTGAGTTCCCTTCCAATTTAAATGACCCTCTAACTCCACTCTGAAGAACATTGGTGAGACTGGGATTTCACCATCCTGACCCAGATAATGGACAAATCCAGGCTGGGGATCTTTGGTTCATGAACACATCTTTCTTATTCTCCTTTCACCCTTCTCTGTAGGCTGTGTGATCACGCTCTCCAGTCAGCTGCAAGGTGGCAGATGAAGTGCTAGAGCTATCATGGCATGTCTGCTCCTTTGTTAACATGCACCTGTGACATGGAAATACTACACCCAGTAGGGGAGGAAAGGTTATTTGTCACCCCAACTTTAAACACCTCGGTTTGATCTCTCTTATTTTCCTCTACTGTCAGCTAAGTGAATCCTATCAAGTGCCTGATTTAGTGTTTTTAAATTACTTTGTGGATAATAATCTCTGTCTTTCCATCAACCAGGGAGGGAAAATAGATGGACAGAGGCACCTTGCCAAATTAGGCTGGGTGCTGTGAATCACATGCAAGTCTTTATCCTTGTTGTCCCATAAATCAATGCTTACACAGGTAGCAGTTTCACACATGGCTGTGTGTCTCTCCTAGCTGCTCTCTCCATTTAGGGATATATATATATCAGCCTTTTGAACTCTGAGAGCCCTGCAGGCAGTGTTGGCACCTAGACAGTTTCACAAGGAAACTTTGGACTGTCATGAGGCAACGAACAATGAGGCAAGAGGCACATTTGCCAGCAGAGCACCTGGCTGGTAGGAGTATCCAGTCTAGCACTTCTTGAGACTGAGACTGTACCCCCTGATGCAACCATGGAATTACTCAGTTGCTTTACTGTGGCATGACCTGGCCGTGATAGGCTACAGCCTTTGCCATTGTAGCTCACACAGCAGTAATACATACTTAAAAACAAAAGGTCTCACAGAGATGAAAACATTACAGACGGAATTTTCTTCAAGAAGGATGTAAGAAAACAAGCTTGACTGTCATGACAGGCAATGCTTGCAGTACATCAGCCATGAAGACTCCTGTTGGCATCACAGGTTGAGATTTGGAATTATGAAATAGCTTTAAGATTATTTATGGCGGGTACCTCCCAGATTTGACCAGTAGCATGAGAACAATGAGAGAGATGCTTGTCTGAAAATTTAACAAGAGGGTGCTGAACATGGGTGTCAGAAGTTGGCTGCAGGCAGGAATAAGCCAGTCAACAGCTGAGAGATGACAGGGTGAATATAAGACATGAAAGGCTCTTGAAGTGGAGACAAGTAACACTGGTCTGGTGCGATAGAAGAAAGGAGCCAACTAAGACATGTGACATGCTGAAAGCAGCAACTGAGGGAAATGATCTTCTCAGAAACATTCTGAGTAGAGGTACACAATTTTATATAGCGTGTTTACCAAGCCTACAGAAAATGCTGCGGTCTCATTTAAGACATGAAATTATTTCAGACTGAATGGGCTAAGTAGATTTACAGAAAACAGTATCTCTTAAAAACACGATGCACCAAGACTCAGCAAAAGTAGCCTGAAACTGGTGCACCTGACTTTGTCTGCCTTTTTGGCCAGAAAGCTTCTTATGAGCTCATTCAAAGACTGGATAAAGAAGCCACTATCCCACTTAGTTAACATGTGTCAGGCCACAACTGTGTTATTGTGTTCAGTTTTGATCCCCACAATGCAAAAAAAAAAAGCTGTGAACAGGCTGGGGAGGGTCCAGAGAAGGGCCATGAAGATGATCCAAGGCCTGGGTAGTCTGAGATGTGAGGAAAGGCTGAGTGAGAAATGGGTTTGTACAACCTTGAGATAAAAATAAATGAGTGACCTCATCACAATGTCCCGGTATTTAAAGGATGTCTACCAAGATGGAAACTCCCTTTTTGTGGGAAGCCACAAGAAAAAGGCAAAAGGCACAAGTTACTCTTGGGGAGATTCTGATTGGACGTAAGAGGGAAATTTTTGAACCATTGGAGCCTTTGGAATGATTTCCCCAGGGAAGTGATGGATTCCCCAACACTGAGCACTTTCAAGATTTTTCTGGACAGGGTGCTGGGCCATCTAAACCTTGCTAAAGCAAAGAAATTTGCAACAGATGATCCTTGAAGTGTTTTCCAACTGGTTTTCCTGGATTCTACAGAAATACATGGCTTTAGCAGAGTTCATCTCAGCTAGCAGAGGTTAGGAAAGCAAAGATAAAAACCAAACCATAGTGAAGATCAAATTGTTTGTGTATTCCACACAATTAGAACCATTAGAAAAGGTTAAACCATTAAGCTATTTGTTTATACCAAGTGGAATTAGGTAGTTGATAATTCTTACCACACACTTGAAATTTTACTCCATTTTTTCAGATGAATTAGTATTTGTCCTGCTTCCAACATTACAAAGGCTTTCTCTGAAAAGAATCTATAAGCCAAACATTCTATTCAAAACTTGCTCCTATTTTAACTGAAGTCTAGGACTATATTTGTCTTTATTGGTACAGGGTCAAGATGCACATATATGTTTTTGCTTACCATACACATGGGATAGAACATAGAACAGAGATTCTTTTTAAGCAGGCTGCTTTTAGGAAATGAGATCTCAATCCTCAGATCTGTGGGTTAACAGCCAGTTTAAAACAAAGCCAAGGATTGTTACTTTGACAAATTGCATAATTTTCATACAAACCAGTTCTAAATTACCATGCCATAATGTGTATGTATACATATATACCCACTAAAACTCATAATTGCTATTTTAAAGCCTTTATAAATTCTGGGGACTAGGATTTTCATGCAGCAGGTGTTTACCCTGTTACAGGGTTTTGATAACCTGAGGATGGACTGCAACCAAGTTCTGTAACAGGGGTGTGGATGGGTTAATGCTGCTACTATTGCACCACTAAAGTGCTCAGCAGCTAGAATTGCATGTTAGGCCTCCATGGAAGGTGAGGCCACAGGGTCAAAGGAGGCAACCTCCCCTTCTGCACTGGAAAGTAGGTGAGAAGCTAAGAAAACAATGCACGAGTGTCCCACAGGGGGAGAGGGGTGAGTAGATTCCCTTGAAGACAGCTGCAGTAGTAAGCAGAAAGCCAGCCAGGGAATTTGTGAAGTTTGGGACAAACTAGCAAGGAACTTTTCACCAGAAGGTGTTGCAGGATCTGTGGGGTGGTGGAAACACCTGGGGTGTGCCCTGAACAACACTTCCAAGGGGGTGTTCTGCTCCCTCTTGGCCCAGCACCGGCACCTTGGGCAGAACTAGTTTCACTGGGCTTTACACAGGATGTGAATTCCACCCTCAGTGCCTGGGTATGGAAGTCACACTGATCCAGTAAAGAGAGAAGAGGTTCTCAAGGAGCTGCTGCTGTGGTCTGAAAAATGAAGATCCTCTTATCATAGCTTACCATGAGAAACAGGGACATGGCAGGCAACCTCATGAGAGCATGAGAAGCAGGGCTTGTAAACAGCTCTGCAGGTTTAAATGGCCCTCAAACCCACCTGCAAGCCAGCCCAGAGTGATTTCATTTCCATCTAACAGGGGGGAAAGCAATCTTGTGAAGAAGGGGTGGGGGGATTAATTGGTAGTTCACATACATATGTTTAAAAATATTTTTTTCCTTGACATAGGAAAATAGTAGAGCATGAAAACAAAACCTGGAACAGTGACTGCACTGTAAAAGGTGACAGTGAGCACCAGGCCTTACCTGTACAGTGTTCCATGACTGTTCAGTATGGATGGGAACTGTCTTAGGAGAGCAGCACTCATGGAGAAGGACTTTTTCTGCCAGAGCTACACAGAACCATGCCATGTGACATAAGAGTTGGGCTCGTTCCTGTGTTTCCACAACATCACCAAATTCTAGCAATAATTGCAATATTTGGGGCCTTACGTTTTCATCCTATGCCTAATTCCAGGAGCAAGTACATGAGAATTTGTTTTCAAAGATCAGGCTGTTCAAAAGGCTTATGAAACAGCAAGAAGACCTTATGAAATATTATTTTTAAAATCTCCTAATTTTTGTAGGCAATATAGAGTGTTTTTTTTTTAATTTCAGACTCATAGCTTTGAAAAATGGGCATTTCTGGTTGCATATTCATCTGAAAACAGAACTTTTCTTTAAAAGACAGTCTGATAAACATACAAAAATTCATCTTTTGAAATGGAACTTCATTTTAATATCCTGTAATCTACTTCATTCTATAAGGCAATGATAATTCTTTTCAGCCTGATTTCTCATGTACCTTTAAATACTTTTCAATGTTATTTTGGCTGCCAGTCTGAGACACTAATGATTTAAAAAGAGTTCTTACTGGTAGTGAAAAAATCTTTAGTCAGCAGACAGATAACACACATGTAATGGACTTGCTGCTAACGTCAAAGTCATATACAACTGCCACTTTATCACATACTGTTTATTTTTTAATATCTGTGCATAACTATAAAAGAACATATTTCTAAGCCAGTTCTGGGAGTGCCATCCTTACTGAGACCAAGGATTTGAATATCCTTGTTGAGTACAAAATGCAAAGCCAGACAAAATGCAGTTATAAAGCAGTGTAAGCCCTTAAGCAATAATAAAAAACAAAGAAACGTACTTGAGATGTTACCCCTCATTTCTTGCAAAGCAAGCTCATATTTAAGTTCAGATGGACCAGGTTAACAATCACTATTTTTAATGTTAAAATGCCCTGGGGAAGTTATAAACTCACCAAATATGCTGCTAAACTTACTTTATATTGTGTGCAGCTGTATGGCTTCATACCAGTGACCAAACTTCCTAAATGGGCCAGTGAAGTAAAAGATGCTCTCCCCTCTCTTCTCACACCCTGCCCCTGCATTCCCCACAACAATGACTTACTTGTCAGAGGAATTTAATTTATTTCAGTAGTTTGTCAGGCTACTATTCAGTTCTGACTTTCCCTACCTCTCTTACCCTAGGTTTTTTCATCTGGTAAGGTCAGCATGAGGGAACAGATAAGGCAAGAGAAGTACTAAACATGAATGACACTTTTTCCCTTAGAGAAGTCATTACTATGAAACATAAAAGTCAAATTTCAAGTAATTTTAAATTAGCAATTACATTGCAAAATGTACTGCTTAATGTGGATTGATTTTATATTCACATTGGAAGTCTTTCCCTAGAACCGTCCAGCATAAACAATTCCACAAAACTAGTTATCAACCTAAACCCCACATTTTTCCTGTTTTTTTTTTTTTATTTATTTTTTCTTTCCTTTTGATAGATCAACCCTATAAGCCTGCAACATTTCTTTCTTGCAGCAAATGTATTTTCCTGAAAATGCTTCTGTAGCCTGCATTGGAGGTCTTAAAGGAGGAGGTCTGGCTTGTGGATTTGGGTTTTGTGAAGTTAACAAGGAAGCTGTTATGAAAAGGAGCTTTGGCACGCCATGGCTCATTGGCAGTGATTAATTGACCGACATAGTTTCACATGATCCATTCTGACATCTAGACACAGACCTCACCTAGGAAATCGCCAAGTGGATATTGATACTGCGTGGCCAAACTTAGCATCACAAACCCTTCAAGGCTATTTTAGGCTTTACTGGCAGAAACTGCCTTCTCTTGAAGCCTCAGCTAGGATAAATGGCCATCAGTGAAATAATTACTTAAAAATGGATCTCTGGCTGGATAATAATAATAATAATAATAATAATAATAATAATAATAAAACCCATGTGGTCAGAGCAATAAGGAAAAACTGTGTCAGGCTGAAATGTCTTTAAGAAAAATGGGCTCAGTAAAACAGCAGACTCAATGCAAATTAGAAAGATAGCTGCTATCAACAGTGCAGCCAGGGCAAAATTCTTTCCTCAGTATAGTTTGAAAATTTTAAAACATATATAATTATTGTTGTGGGGTTTTTATTTTTTTTTTGGAGGGGGTTTCCCACCCCTCCCACCTCCCCCCTCACAAAATTCATGCATTTCCAAAGCTCCCAAGACACCTAGATAAATAAAGAAAACCAGCTTCTGGCTAGGTTCAAAAGAGATGCTTTTAAAATCATTGGACAACTTCTGTACTTCATTAAAGCACAGAAGAAAATTTATTTTGTTACATTACAGTAGACCCATTCTTCATTGTAAAGAGATAACTTACTTATTCAAGAAGAACCCTGATTAAAACCAGAGGTTTTTTAAAAAAGTTCAACAAGTTTAAATATACTATTAGTGCTTGAACTTGATTTGATTAGAAGCCTTTAAAAATCTTCCCATAAGATACACATATTTGTTAAAAAGTAATTCTGTGTGTTTCATGTACGAGATCAATCATCTGCGCTGTCCTGTTGGTGACAAAACCCTCGGCATGCTCTTGGCAGAGAAGTGAAGGAGAGGGCAACATGAAGTCACAACAAGGCATCCTGTCACTAAATAAACACTGTAGTGCAATGACATCAGAAGAAGGAATGATGAAATAAATGCAACTATTCCAAGTTTGCCTATGTGAAAACAAGTGGTAGGAGCAGCTACCATAACGTTTAGTGCCTGGCCTTGAGGTAGGATCAGGATTTCTATCAGATTAGCTGAGGGCCACTAGCACAAAGAAGTTCCTTCTCAGATGTGCAATGAGTTGATAAGCAGTTTACAGGTGAATAAAAAGGGCAATATTTGCATCAGCATTAACAGTTTAGCTCAGGGCTGCTCCTAACCTCAAAGTTCAGTGTCTTGGTTCTTTACATTCCATGATTTGCTCTGTGAAGTATTTAGTATTTATTATTTATCTACTTATATATTTTTTTTTATTTATAGCGTTAACAAAGCCTACATAGCAACAAATGGACCTCAGGTATTACACAGAGAGGCTTTTGGGAATACTGACCATCTTCCTTTGTTCTGGGTTAAAACTGAATCAGCATCTTTGAAAAAGCTGATTTCCTACTTTCCTTGTTCCTACTCTTGCACTTTTCAGTGCTGTAGTCATACAAAAATATATTCCTATGGCCCAGAAACCATTTTCTGCATAGAGTCATTGCTTAATAAAAGCCTACAGATAGAGAAAACTTATTTGCTTTCGAATACCTTTTATTTTAAAAAGCAATATTTCATGGAAATGTATCTGTTTCGGGATGGAATTTCTAGTGGGTGTGAGAAAGAGTTCAGCATCAAAATGAGCACAAGTCCCAAAGCTCCTCTCCCCTCCCTTAAAATGAAATTGTTGCTCTCTGACTAGCCTTGACTCTGGTGGAGTTCTAATGGGATAACTGTATATTTTGAGAGCTCAAAACATATATGCCAGAACATTAAAGTAGATTTAAAGCACCTCCTAGAAGGAAAGATAGAACTATCCCAAACTCTAGTCATTGTTTTCATGAACTAAAAGCAAAACTCATATACAACACAAATTTTATGGAAATCTAGTTTGTCTCAAACCAGAAACCGAGTATAAAAGAGGAGAACAGGCACATATTCAGCCATCCTATAAGCAGACTACGTCAATCACAGAAAATCTGAATCCACAAGCAGGCACTGAGGTCACTGGAGCAGCAGCTTAAGGAGCCCAGACTCAGACAAAACACGAAGCTGAGGTCTTACAGTTCCCTCTAAGGAGATTATTGGCTTTACTTCTAACATTATACCATTACTGTATTATACATAGATTGAAAGTTACCTCTGTGATGTGTAGAGGAAGGAGATTGATCTGGAGGAAGGAGATCGATATGGAGTATAAACAACTATGAAAGAAGGCCAAACAATTAACCCAGTCTGTAAAGTTTGCAAAGCCTAAAATATCTCATTTAATTTTATAATGCAAATTCTTTTTCGAATAAAAAACATCCTGTCTTTTGCAACTGTTTGAACTTCACAATGATTAGAAATCAAACTAGAAGACATTGGACAAACTTTAAGCAAGAAGGGCAATACTGCTGAGCCAGTGAAATCCCTGTTGATGGCTGATGTGCAGGCACATAAATGTGTGAGAACTCTGTGCTTAAGCAGTAGCTAATAAAAAAAAAGTCATTTATGGAAATTTCTTACATATTGTAAATAGCTCATGCATGTTGCGACTTGTTATAATTTGGGGATTTCACTTGCTATCCCCCAGCTTATTCAGGCAGAGTGTGAAAAGCAGCATGCAGAAGAAAGTTACAAAGTCCCTCAGTAAGTAATGGAGATTTTTTCCAATGCATAACAAATAAACTGTCTCACTGTGGTGGTACTGGATGTAACAGGCAGTAATGAATAGCCTAGGGTGTTTTTGGTTAGATGCTGTGCTCTTGCCTATCTCCCTGGTGTTAGGCTGCCCCTGCACAGCACTGCTGAGGTGGGATCACACAGGGAGACCTTGGCGAGGACCCGTGCAGTTCTGGCAGGGGGGAATGGATCCTGCCTTCTCTGCAATAAAAGTAACCATTAAATCCAGCCTACACAAAATAGTCAAGTGGGCAGAGAGGGCAGGAATCTACCAAGACTCCACTTTAAGAGATCTGTTTTGCAGAAGTTGTGTTCCTGATGCTTAGCCAGACATGGGACATGTCTGCCTCCTTTTTGCCATATACTTGCAGTTGCATGAACAGAGTGAAGCACAGAGCAGTTTTTATAAGCATCTTCCTTTGTCTACCTCTTCCTAGAGGCAGAATTTCTCAACAAAGGATAAAAATGGTCATTAATTTGCAAATACTAAAACTATTTGACCCTAGACAAGATGCAGCAAAAAATTTTCTGGATACAGTAGACAATTTCCAACCAATTTCACTAGGAGCTGGATCAGGACTTCACTGATGGGGAGGAAGATAGTGATGACAAGAGGAAAGAGTGGCAATCCTACAGAATACTCCTTCTCTATAAGTCAACCAGTGACAAGTGCTCCATCTGATGTCTGAAATGATGATCCTTTCATTAAACAAGGTCAGACTAATATAACATTATTGGAATGACTTTAATATGTTAGAAAAAAGAAATTCTTACTACAGTGTCTTCTATTGTATACAACAAATACAAGCAAAAAGTAATGGGAAGAGATAGGCCAAACAACTTCAGTATAAACTTTAAATATGCATAACACCCCTTAAAGCTTAGTCAACATTATCTGTGAAATCAGACAAACACTGAATCTAGTTTGTTCAGCTCGGACCTAGTTACAACCAAATAACCAAAATGTTCTATCTTAAGTACTTTTTAATATTTGTACAGAAGAAGTATGATATGTGCAGTTGCATTTATTTAGGAATTAACTGTTCCAAAAACTGGATCCAAGAGCATTTTTCTCCAGTTAGTTATAATAGCTTTTAATTTAAAATACCTACTCCAGTTTCTCCTGGGACTTAGTAAAAGTAACTTACTGTGTGAGTAGCAGAGTTCAATCACTACTTCTGCTCATGTAACATTAGAAAAGCTGATCTGTTGAGAGTTCGTGTCTAATGTGAATGTTTCTAACAGAAAAGTTGAGTTGGACAAATTTTGATAGAATAGCATTTGCCTACAGCAGAAACACAATGACTCTTGTAGACAATAATATTAAGTCATAGATCATTACCTGCAATTTGAATGCTCTTGAGCAGAGAAGATTTTGCTAGAGAAACTAGTACAAAACATCTAAACCAATACCTTCTGCAAGAAATAAAATTCATCAAGGTAACAGAGAAGATAATCAGAGTTTTGGAAAACAGTGCAAGCATGCACACACAGTATCTAGATGGATAACAAAATAAAATGCAGAATGAACCCAGTTAAATATTCTATTCTATTCTATTCTATTCTATTCTATTCTATTCTATTCTATTCTATTCTATTCTATTCCTTGAATTAGATAAATCACAATGTAGTATTAACTTGAGAATGAGAATAGCGTAGATCCAAGAAATTACTATTTCACATAGTAGAAAGAAAAATGAGGAAACTCCAATTTTAGACACTAAACTTAACAATTTCTATTTCTTAACTTTAGGTCTTGATAACCTTTTTTACCTTTATAGCTTTCAATTATTCCTACCTACAACCTGGAAGATGAATTAGAGTTGTCCATTAGTCATTTTCTGGTCTCTGAATGTTAAATCATACTTTTGTTTATTCTAGCCTTCACAAGAAAAACTGCTGTTAAAAATGTACGGCCCAATGTTTTCCTCTTAACGGGAAAAATGAAAAAAAGTGACAGGTAAAATTAAATGTTTCAGATGTTTTCTTTGGAAAGTTACATCTCAACTATTTTGTGGGGGAGGATAAATGAGGCGAGATCATTTTAACATACTACCTCAATAATATATGCAGAGTGCCTCAGGAAATGTAAGAACTGTTGGCCCTATAAATGAAAAATTAAGAGGAAGACAACTATTTATTTCATAAGTCATCTATATTTTTACTTAGAATCACTGAATAACCTGAAGGTTCCAGCTGGCTGAAGATTCCTTGTGATCTCAGAAATCAGGAATACTTAACCAATTCTTTAAAGATAACATTCACTTTATTTTTCACCCGTCACACAGTTGTATAAGTTTTCTGGAATTTTAGAATGTGTTAAGATACATCTGAATTGCCACTATTTTTACTTGCAAATATACACAACAGTTTTATGGGCTAAAAACTGTATTCCACTTCCCAGTGTGCACCTCTGTTTCCAGCATCCAACCATCTCTACTATGTATCTTTCGAATAATTTAGATAAATAATTTAGATAAAAAACGTTTTTTAAAAAAATAATTCTAATAACTGCTTACTTTCCACTCCCATTTTTTTGGAGTACCTTTATCAGTATAAAATACACTATGTTAAGCATACACATCCACTATTAAAATCTAACAGGCTCCTTGGCAATAGGAACTGTGTTTGCAACCTCCAGTTACACAAATCACTTCCATGATGGGAAAACACCCCGAACATCTGTTCATGTCTTTCATTTGGCACTTTATTCAAGAAATTATTGGTCAAAATCCTCAAAAACCTCTTCTAAATTTCAAAGGTGCAGACTGTGATAATTGATTTTGCAATCAGATATTTCAAATCATCATTGCAGGCTTTCTTGTTTTTAGGGAGTTATATTTAGGTCTGAAATCACAGAAAAAAAGTTGCCATGACTCTTCCTTTTTTTGCTTTTTGTTATAATATGCTAGTAATAAAAAAGTCTGAATTAAGCCACATTTGGAGGAGTCTAACATTTTAATGAATCTTCAAAAGAAAAAAAAGCAACAAACCTTTTGAAGCTTTTAAGACACTAACAATGACTAAAAATAATTGATTTGTAATAACCAAATCTTGCAAGAAGGATATGCTGCACCTGGAACACAAAAGGCAAAATGAAATCCTATCACCATAGCGAACAAGTTTTGTCCTTATTTCTGTTTTTTAAAGATGTGTTTATTCAAAAGTATATTGAAAATAATATTTGAAAATAATTTAGGAATGAGTAAGTGTTGATTACTATGACACACATTCAATATTTTTTCTAAGTTATAAATAAAATTAAAGATGGATTATAGTATACCTATTTGTGCTGGGAATCATATAAATTTCTCTTTTTAACAGCTATATTTACTTTTAACAGCTACAGAGAGCCTTAAGAAATCATGACCATGGTCAAGAGACACATGTGCATCCATAAATTTTCATGTACATTTCATGCCCATGAAACTTAGTACTAGGTGCCTTGTGTGAAAAAAATTAACCTGGCTTCAGAGCAAGAAAGGAAAACATATCCAGTGTTGTATTACAAACAATAAGCTCAATATTCTGTGATGCACTTAGAATAAATCATAGAGATTTGCATGAACTGGCCCTGCAAATCTCCATCAAGCACATTCACCCACAATCCCACTGAAGTTACAGGGCCTATTCTTGTGAGCACAGAATAGTGGAGTCTTCAACCTTCAGTATCCTATTTTTATATCATCTAGTACATCCCAGATCTGAAGGGCTGTGCTTCTGAAAGCTCGTAGGAGTTGGATTCAATCATCCTTACGATCCCTTCAGACCTGAAATATCCCACAATTTCAATCTTTTTACAACACACAAGACCAGGGGGAAAAGAAAGAATCTAAAACGAGTAAATATCACGGTGCTTTACACAATCGTAATCATACAAGATTTACTCAAAAGAGTGGAAGTCAAGAAACAGAACCAAAACCTGGTGATGATCTTACTAAGAAAAAAGGAGAAGGGCAAACCTTGGGACTTTTAGCACCATCTGTAAAACGAGAAATAGACTTATCAGCCAGTATTCCTTGGATACTCACTAATCTAACAGATTGGAAATTTGATCTCCACCTTGGCCTCCACTGTAATGTCTGTAAAAGAGACTCCTGTCAAGACCCAGGTAGTGGATCTCCTGTTAACTTTTCTAGCATGATGCTTTTTTGACTGGACAAAGAGCACGGCAGTATTTTATACGCTGTCAATTCAGATGATCTTTCACCCCCCCTCCCCCCTGTTTTAAATATGGTTGTTCATGTACAATTTCTCTGAGTTTTACCATAAATGTGATTTGATCCTTGGTAGAAGATCAGATTATTTTTGTCCTGTTTCAAATCTGTATTGATTTTGCATTGTGGAGGAATTGAAAAGTTAAGTTTGAAACAGATTTTCTTGCAGAAACTTGACATCAGCTCTTACATGCTTTTTTGCAGCTTTCATACTAAGCTGTGGTTTTAACAAACTTTTGAGTGATTATTATTTGAATAATGCCTACATTTAGCACTGTTTTTTTGTGCTTTAAAACTTGAAGCAAATCGCACTAGCACTTACTTGTTACTTTTATTAATGCACAGCCCTGTTTTAGGTGCGGTTCTGTGCTGCTTCTTACCTTGCTACTCCACATGTGTTTTTTTTCCACTTCATTCGTACCCTTTTTACACTTTTTGCATGCTTCTTTTTTCATTCTCTTTTACTTTCACACCAGTCAGCTTTGGGAAAACTGACAGTGAATGAATGAATGAAAGTGTTGTGAATCATACCTAAAAACACCTGGTAAAGGTTTATTTTATGGCATCAAATAAAAATGCTGAAAAATACCTGTCAAACGATATTTTTTTAAAAACTAGAAAACCAGAAGCTTGAAACACAGTGGAGCCAAAAGAAAAAGAAAAAAAAAAAAGGTGTAAATTTACAAGAAGGTAGGCAATGGTGATAAAAAGCGATTTTGCGAAAGTTAAAAAAAAAGAACAAGATTAAATGACATTAAAAAATATCCAAGTCTTCATTTGATTATCTTTAATCTAATTATAAAAAGGAGCTGCTTAGTTCCCTGCAAAACAAGGAGACCTTAGATGGTTTAAGCAGAAAAAACAGAGGCTAGCGCAGCAAAAATAGTGCTAAATTAAAGCACTTGGAGGCCAAGGGCTTTGAACCTGGGTTTAAGCAGTCATTCCAACCTTGTGAGGCAGGGACTACAGAAGTTTGGGCTCCTGCTAACAGAGCCCTCATTGTTTCACCAGGCAGCTAGAAAAATGCTGCTTTATATCTCCTCACACCACAAGCCCAGCACACATAGCCTAGGAGGAGAAGGAGTCTGAGGGTGTGCTATCCATTGAAAAGCCATTTTTCCGCTATAAACTACCCCATGCTCCAGCCCTGGCTTGCCAATGGCGCTAGCGGGATGTTATGATGGTGCATAATTTATAACTGGAAATTTCTGATTTATGTGGGATTTGGGGCATTTTTGTGCCCACCCTCCCAGCTTTTCCTCCCTCACTCAGCCTTGGGCATGTCAAGGTGAAACCTTCAAACTGCAGAGCCAAGGTATCCGCTGCACTAGTGGATAAACACTGCACAGTTGAAAGTTCAGTTATTCCACACCTGTTTAATGTGTTTATTCAGTAATTAAAGATTAATGCTTATTCCAGACCAGATAAATATATACTGTACACATGCTTGCATTCTGTAAGGAACAAAGATTTAACTGTATTGGGCTACTTCAGGGTACTAAAACATGGGTTTTTAAAATGCCTAAGCCGTGTCATATTTAGGCTGTGCTATAAATTACAATACATACATTGGTAAAAGATGCTAACAATAAGTCAGTTGGAAGAATTACCAAAGACAGTTTAGAGACAGGTCACTATTTATTTGTATGGCTCATAATTACAGCTATTTGCAGAGACAGCTATGGTTCATTGCTATTCTGCAGCAAACTCAGTTGAAGGCATACATGATGATGTTTGCATCATTTAGACTTGCTGAACCTGTAATAAAATGTATTAGGCTGAAGTGCTCCTAAATATTTTATTTATATATATGTACATATAGAAAGATATATAATATGTATATATATATATACTTATAATTATATATATACATAGCTATATATATATAGCTACAGATGAAAATATTCTTCATAAGTATACAGAGAGAAATTATATATATGTACACACATATAAATTAAGAACTCTGTAATAAGCTTTCCATATGCAAAAATATACATAACACAAGACCTCAGTGGATGCATCAACAAAGCAGTACCTTTGCAATGTTCGAAACAGACTCTTCCTCAAAAAAGTCCAGTTTAAAAAAACAGATGTAACATAATGAATCTCACCTATTTTTTTTAAATGCATAAGAGAATGGAGATACTATGCTAGCATCCTGTTACATTTTAAGGGAAGCTCTACACATATCTCTCATATGGCTCTTTTGAAAAATATCTGTCTTCCTGGTTCCAAACTCACTGTGTAGTACACTGTGTAGGTTGGAAGCAATATCTTTACAGTCACAGAGGACCATGGGAATAGCTGAATCATGTCTGTCTGTCTGTCTGCTGAACTCATACCAATTATGCTAATTCTATAATTTCATTTACTTGAAGTAATCAAATACAATTTACTTAACTCTGCTTCTTATAAAGT
Organism: Cinclus cinclus; assembly: GCF_963662255.1. Taxonomy (NCBI): domain Eukaryota; kingdom Metazoa; phylum Chordata; class Aves; order Passeriformes; family Cinclidae; genus Cinclus; species Cinclus cinclus. The sequence goes on from NC_085046.1 coordinate 69,584,394, forward strand.
TCATAGGTTTATAAACAGAAGCATCTGAATTGTAGAAGGTTTTAATTGTATCATTTGGGATGCTCTGGTGCTCAATTAAACCTGTAAAGCTGGCAAACTAGTATGCTTGCCAAGCTGAAACTAAACCGCTGCTAAAGAACGCATCATTAAAATATATTTCAGGTGGTTTTATTATTTGTAGCTCCAAATCACAACAGCAGCTTATGACGTTCTTAAGGTTCAATCAAGAGGTCTTACGCAAGACTTAGAGAATATACTTCAGTGAAATCATCAGTCTATTTAATGCATGTTCTTTGTTGGGTTCTGTTTTGCACTGGCAACAGAACAGTTCCAGTCTCTTTTAAGAAGGAGGGTACAGCCAGTACCAACTTTTTGGAAGCTTTTACTCACTGCATGACTTGGCCTTGGTCTGTTTTGGTTGGGGCAGAAAGCTCTGTACACCTGAATGGGGAATGAGGCAAGACCTGCATGGGGTGAAGACCAATCTCCAGCAAAGGGCCCTTAGCCCACTCACAGCTAGCAGAACAGAAAAGGGTCTGGGAAACTCAAATGCAGCAGTTTTCCAAGTCTGTTTTTTTTAAAATTGTTTTTGGATAAAGATAGCTGATGCCTAACACACTGATGCAGTTCTTTTCACAGAAGGTGTATACATCTTGCTTTGTCTAGCATTTTCTAGATGACACATTCAACAAATCTTTAGAAAGAGGACAATATGTGTGAGTGCACAAGTTCAAAAAGAACAAGTTTGCAAAAGGATTACTGTAAATTCCCAAACTGCCTCCTATGTTCAATGGCACAAATTTATGACTGGTAATCTTGCCCCCTTTCTCAGAAAAAAAAAAAAAAAAGGAAATATAACTGTTCTCAACTTTAAGAAAATACAATCCAAATTGTAGTGGTATACACTTTGCAGGCACGGGAAGTACACATGTGTTTGTAGCAGTGTGTTCACAGCCAAGTATAGTGGTCCTTCTTGGAAGCATAAAGGCAATTGTGAGAATAAAAATCACTAAATGCAAACCACAAAACCACAAATTAAAATCCAAACAGCAGAATTATTTTATGTTCCAGACTTCTGAAATGATGAGTTTCCCTCTGTCATTTCCACAATGCAGCCGGCAGAAGGGAAGGCAAAGAGAAAGGAATTATATATTACAAAAGTTCTGACCTGTTCTTGGCTTTCACAATTTGCTTAGAAGAGCACAGAACATCAGTAACTGGACATAAACAAAAGGTGCTGCAGATTCAAGCCTCAAATCAAGGATTTAGTCCACAGAATCACAGGGCTTGGTTTGAAGGGACCTCTTGAAGTCATCTGGTTCAGGACTCTGCTCGAAGCAGAACAACTTCAAAGTTAATTGAATGTCTTGGTTAAAGCATTTTATCCGGAATAATCCAGCAATTCAAATATCATTCTGGTCAAGCAGCACTAGATAGCTCCACAGAAAACAGAACTGTAGAGTTATATTGTACTATGTTTCCACATTGAAACAGAATGGCAAAGACATTTTGCTTATTTTAACAAAAATGAAAATTGTTAGCTCTCTAAATTGTGTTTGATGCAATTAGTTTGTTTGGAATTAGCGGGAGGGTTTGTTTCACTTGGGGTTTTTGTTTGTTTGTCTCTGGTAGTAATAGTAATAGGACTGTGGAAATATAAAGCCTAAATAGAGAATGAGTTCCAGTGAGTTTGCCACTAGAGCACATTGTAGTATGAGGTATGTACAGTAGAGGCAGATGTAAATACAGAAAGCACATGAAAAGTCTCCAAAGTTCTTCACTTTTGGATACATTTGGATACCAAATATGTCCTTTGCTATGGAAAAGTATCTATAATTTAATTCTTCAGCTCCTGAGAGATTTTATTTTTAGTAGCATAACAGATCATACTTTTAAGTATTTTGTTAAAGGCACACAGGTGAAAACGACACATGTATGTGTCTTAAGGTAGAATATGTGACTAGCAACCAGTCACTGTTGACTTTATAAGTCTTGCAAAAATACAAAAAATTCTGTTGTAGAACACATAGTTCAGAACCGGAGCATATTATTTATTAGTAATTAATTGAATACCATAGAAATGTCTCTACCTATCAAACTACTGAGATCTAATTATAAAGGGGTAGCAGAAAAGGACACTGAAATCTAGCCCATGCTAAATTCCCCTCGAATGCACTTGGTACTGCTGTTTGCCAGGGCACAGAGGACACGAAGGGACCAACCTAGTCCTGTTAAGCTAACAAAAATGACAGAAAACGTTAAATCAAACAGATATCTCTGCATTATTAGGTATATTCATCTTCTCCACCCTAGGCAAATGCCTCCTATCTTGCCTCGTCTACAGTCAGCTACACTGGATTAAGCAGAATCCTGAGGTTTAGACAGAGAAAGCACTCTTCACACTAGAGAGGTAATTTGAACAGGCACTTAATTACTGCAGCCATCCAAACAGCAGTGAGGTAAAATGTGCTCTTAAGGGGGGAGAAAAGCAACAACCCAAAGCCTCCAAACATGTGAATGAGTCAAGTTTGTAGCAGCTGAGAGCTGTTTGTGACTTTCTTGTTTCACTCCTTTAGACTTTCTGGCACTTTTACTGCCTGTTATCCCAGTGGTAATATGTAAGCATGCAAATAGATTACAATGAGAAGGGAGCAAAATAGGGGCTACACATAAAGAAACAGAACTGTAGTAACTGATCAGTAGTATCAGTAATTTTCTAATAAGCTAAAAGTTTCTTGTTTAGAAGTAAGTTTAGAAGTAAGCAAATAAACTGTTAAGATAATATTGTGATGGAAAGTCTAAAGGGAAGTCTAATATTAGTAAGAGCAAGCATTCAGAAATTGGTGCTTTAAGCTGCCCTACCATGTTAATCTGAAAAGCCCAAATATATATTATGGCTTACAAAATTTTCTTCTTTTTTTTTGTGCTTCCAGGTTCTACTCTAGAACCCCAAGTGCAAGAATCTGCCCCTCTTATCTTCCAAATGGCAATTTGGATTTTCATGAAAACATTTGACTCCAGTGCTGAGGTTTTAAGAAAAACAAGAAAATCCAAACAGTCTGAACTACTGGGAAAATTTTAAAAGGCTGAAAATGATAGGGTTTGGTTAAAAATGTCTCTCATTTAGGTCCAGATCTTACCATCAATCTCAAAATTTTTTATGCAAGTTTCCTGTCAAAATTACAGGACTTGGATGTATTACTTAGCAAAGGTGAACCAGCTAGAATATTAACCATGGTTGTATTTATTTACTTGTGCAGCTAATGAAATTACGGAAAATTCTTCTGTAAACACAAGCAAGTTTGGAATGCATGAAAGTGGGCTTTTTGCCAAAATAATAATAAAATTAAAAGCAAAGCCTTAAATAAACCCAGACCACATGGGAAGAATTTTTGATCTCACTGACTTCACGGGTCCCAGCATTCATTGACAGTGGGCAGAAAGCTATTTTCACTATTCTCTTTAATTCAGAATCTTAAACAAAGCCTCAGTTTCTTTAAGCAAAAGTTGTCATGTGTCTCTCAGTCAAACCCTGCCAGGCCCGAGGTAACAGCACAAGGAAGGCAGTCACTGGGAAGTACCCATGAGGTGTCATCAGAGCTGCCTGGAGCCTTATCTCAAAATAACACTAAGCTCCCAAAGCTGTCAAAAACTAGCTAAAAGCACAGAGGTTCCCACAGAAGATTTTCAGATAGATTCTCCAGAGTCCTTACACATAAAACCAAACAAAGCACCTTTCCCAATTTTCCACAGGAAACAGATAAGAGGCGCAGTGAAACAGCCAGCAGTTCAGCAGGCTCAGCAGCTTTCCCAGGAATGCCAAAGACAGAGGAGCAAGTGCTTGTGGCATTTGATTGAGACTAGATGATAGAACCTCTGTCTTTGTGATATGCAGCGATGAGCACAAACACCAGCTCATTATTCAAGCCAGAGCCTGATGAGCATTGGCTTCTTTGCATACTGACCATAACTCTTATTCTTGTCAAGACTGATAGGCACAACCCACCAACACCTTTCCCTTTGGATGAAAGAACCCATCAGATTAATTTCTCACCCAACCATCCAGAAAACACCTATGTGATTGGAGATGCAAAAAGATAAAAGAACTGTAGGCAAGCCCGTAGCTTGGAAAGCTTTTGCTGGTTGGCTTTGGGGAAAAGCATGACACATTAAGAGCCATGGAAACCACCAGGTTGTCCAACAGATGCAGCTGAAGGAGAGTCTTCTCTCACATGAAGCAACTGCAATGGGCACTGCTGAATTACCAGGACCCTAAACCTCAGTGACTGCCAAGCTGGGAACCAGTTTAACAGCACGAGCACCTCAAAGTTCAGATAGGAGGAATGCAATAGCAAGGGTCACTGCAGGAACAGGCTTGTAAGGGACTGGTAAGGTTTATTAAACACCACTCATCACTCTTTGTTTTGCACAATTGTGGGAAAAGAGGATTTTATAGCAGAGTGATCCAGTCTACATCAGAATTCAAATGTGCAAGACAAGTCCTGTCTCTTGGAAAGAAATCAGTCTGTAGCTGTGAGAGAAAACACATTTGCTTCTTTGGCAAAATACTGGGGACTCTCCTCCCACACAGAAGTCAGACAGGACTCCTATTTAACTGAAGATGCCAAGAATGTATTTCTCTCTCTGTCTATATATATGTATGTATAAATATGTATATATATATATGTATATTTATTTCTGTTCTATTACGTTCTTTCTAATGGCACCTCTAACATTACATGTGCACAACCACTTAATAACAGCCCCATGCTTATGCTTATAAATTAAGAAGCCCAGCTCCCAACAGACCTGTATGGGAATGCACTACCTGAAACACACGATCAGAACTAAGACTGAGGGTCAGAAAAAATATGCCCTACATATCTGGATAAACTGTACAGAAAGCAATCAGATTTATTTTAAAAGCCCACAACAATATTTCGGAAGCTACATAGAGTTTGCTGAGAGGTTAGTCACTTCAGATTTCATTAGAGGACACAGGATATTTTCAGTAACTAGTGAACAGTTGCCTCTTTTTCTTCACAACTAATCCTATGCAATTTGAAATAAAGATATTCTACTATAAAATTTTACTCAGTTATCAATTAACTTTTCAAGAATAAAGTTACAATCTTGTTTTATAAAGCACAAATTATTACCATTTTTATTATACTTCAGGAGGTGAGTTGCAGGTTTTTTTCTTTTTGTAACCTGCTGCCCTGTCAGGCCTTATTATTTTCACAAAGATCTGACAGTTGTGGGGTCATATTTGTTGGCTGCTTGTGACAACATTCAAAAAGGGCACTATATATCACCAAAACAGCTCACAAACTGGCTAGTCACGTTATTTATTATGAGCCACACATGTGACAAACTATTTAACTCAGTGACTCCTAATAAGTCAAAGAGCAAGCAATTAGCTAACACAGTATGAGGGCTGTTCGTGGCAATTTATAGATGCTCTCAAGCTGTCACAGCACTTCAAAGTGCCATTGGCGGGGAACCCCTTAATGACTCACTTGATATGACAAGCAATACACTGCACACATGGCAGCGATGAAATTGGCAGCTGATTCTGTTACTTGAAGCTTCTTCCCCTTTCCCCAGCAGCTGTTTACATGTTTGCAGTTTGCACTTCTCTCCTGCAAGTTGCTCCTGCTGGAAACATGGGAGAGGGAGGCACTGTGTTGCTTTGCAACAGAGCAAGAGCTGTTCAAGGCTGCTCTGTGGGTACGACCTGAGGTTGACAAGAAACCCAGAGAGCTGCACGGCTGTTAACTAGGAGAGGCACTGCAGGTAAAATCGGCTGGTTCCACATAATTTCCAGTTCACTACTGGAATAGGCTGAACCTCATGGAAGTTGGGATCCTTTTCCAGTTAGCTGGGATTACTTTTTTGGAATAATTAGGCTTTATAGCAAACCAAACAAGGACATTTGTAGGACATCTGAAGAAGACGATCTCCAGACCTTCCAACTTCCACCATACTGTGAAAGTAAAAATTATCACTTTTGATTCGCTCAAAAACTGGGAAAGATCCAAGATTTAGAGTTCAAACCAGTTTCTCAAGCTTAGCCCTTGGCTTTCTGCATTGAATTACAGTAACTGGTGATTATCTTGCAATTTCTTCTTTGCACCTCTCTCAAAAACCGTATTCTCTTTCTACCGAGTCCCCTCTTGTATTTCTAGTGGCACTCAGCTAACCAGCCTCCTGGCTGAAGGCACCTTGGTGAGTTATGGACCAATGCTGAATCAAAGATTTCAGAGGATAAACTTATTCTGGGTTATCCTGTCCATATGAACACAGTGACAGTGTATGAGGAGCACAGGAATTAAAAATAACCTGGCAGCATCAGGCTAAAAAATGTGGTAATGATTAGCAGATACTCCATATTGGAGAGTGGGAAGGTAAAGAGAGGTAAAGGAGGGAACTCAGGAAGGGGGCAATGAAATTATTACTTTGCAGAAACTCCAGGTGATGAAACAAAGTTTGGAGAGGAGAAAAATACAGCTTGAAGTCACTGTTCCCCCAAACAGAAGTCACTGTTACCCTAAATATTGTACCTGCAATGATGAGAGCATGACAAAGCTGTGCCTGGTGAAAGATAATAACTATTCGATGGGAATGAATGGGTGACTCTGAGAAAACACAACAGGCTGCCACAGATGGATGTGACTGTCCTGTTTCAGAGGGTAAAAAAAGCAGATGCTAGACCTGCTTTCAAAAGCAGTCACTCCAAGCCATCCAAGCAAAGCCTCCTCCACACTATGAGACATGTAGCAGGAGCAATTAAGCCTCCCTCTGCCACACACATTCCTTTTAAAAATGCAAAGCGTCATTGACTGTGCTTTAGCATTCCTCAGCAGCCACAGCTGCATTATAGCAACTCTGTTATTCCAGATAGCTCGAGGGGAAAGTACCTGCACAGAGGAGTGTTAACCTCTGCCTTTAATTGCATGCTGACATCATCCATGAGATTTAACTTGTACTTTTGACATAACATCACACTTTCAGTGCAAAAGCTTAATTTACTATTCCACGCAAAAGTGTTGAAATCCTCTTCATACAGGAATCAACAAAGTATTTAGCGGGGACTATGCAACTCTAAAAGCACAAGGAAATGTTTTGTATATCAGAACAATTTTATATTTCCAAATTCCTGAATTCCTGAATGTGCATATTGGCAGGAATACTTTTGTGAATAAAGTAGCACAAGAATGTGTTTTCCAAAAGTATTTGTTTGCCAGTTACTTGGAAAGAAAAAGCAACACATTTAAATCTTCATATATTAATATAACAATGTAACAATCTGTAAATTATATGAAGGGGAGATTGGTTTTGGTTGAGGTTTTTTTTTTTTTTTTGCCAATGTTCACTAGAGTCCTTAACTACCTGACCTTTCATCATTCTTTTGGCACCTTGTATTTTTTTTTTTCCCTTTAAAAAAAAAATTTGGTATCAATTAGTCTTTGTCAAGGTTTGCTTTTCATCCCATGCATCTATGCCACACTGCTGAGCTTTTCAGAAGTTACGAAGTAGACCTATCTGCACACTGTGATGAAGATCATTTTACTGCATTAATGTAATAACTCATTGATCAAATTTCAGATATGCAGGTATTACTTATTTTGCTATTCTAACTTACAAAAACTGTTATACTCTGAGGGAATAGTATTTCTAGGCAAACCATGTTTGGGTAGGGGAGAGGTTCCAGCTTATATAAGGCAGTAGAACAGCTAAGTAGAAAAGAGGTGTTTTTCAAAGTGGCACTTTTAGAACTGATGAACAATTTGACTCTCTGACCAAAAGCCACTGGTGGCAGAACACGGATTTCATATGCTGCAGGACATGAACAAAGTTGTGATTTTTGTTGTCACTCTCAGGATCTTTGGTGCTTTCCTTAGAGCTATTCCTTCCAGGGTCATGAGATTGCAGAGGCTTGTCAGCTTTCTTTTTAAAAGAAATAAAAATAAAACAAAAAATTATGAAAGTCTCTCCAGTTTCAAGGGAAAATTTAGAAGCATAACTTGAGTATTCCCTGTAAGTGCCAAAACCCAAAAAGCCAAAAAAATCAACACTTACTCTTTTTACGTTAAATAAATCATGAGGCTTTATTTTAATCTTCTCATTTTGAAGATCCACTTCACTTTCCATGTATTTATTTATTTATTTATTTATTTAAACACTGGGGAAGAATCCATGGTGAATGTAACAAATCACAATATGGTGAGTAACCTCATACTCCTCACAGGTACTTTTCATCAGGACAACAATTTCCAGTGAGAGTCACAAAATTTAGTCATATTTTAAAATACCTTCTCTTGAATCATCATGACTGCTTTTTCCCAACATCTGATCTCCTAGTAATCAAGGAAAACAAACAGCCTCCTTTTGCAATCCATTTCTAATCTGTGGAGAAAAGGACTAATAGTACAATGGTGCCTATTCAGTAACCGTCAAAATATTATTCAAACACTAAGCACTAACGCAGAAATCCTTCAGGCTCTCCTGTTTTGTGACAAAGAGCCCCAATTTTGGCATATGCATGTAAAGTGCATTTCTGAGGTGAGCAAAGTTAACCTCTGAACTTTGCCTTTAAGATGTTCATACTTTAAAAGCAAAACATAGTCATTATAGAAAAGTGAGCTGAAAACCCCGGGATCTGAAGAGAAGGGTAGATGGCCACATGCAGGTAGAAGAGATGATATTCTATATAGATAATCACTACATTCTTACTTTACACTTTATATTTTACCACCTGTATTTAGCAGATTTAAGATTTTGTCCATGGCAATTTATTAGCACCTGTAAAAGCCAGTAACACAGGTTTATCCTCTGACCTAATATTTAGGGTATGGATTAAAACCTGTCACTAAATGAGACTGGCTGAAGTTTTTCGGCTGAGGTGCAGGGGGCAAGTTTCAGTGATGATAGTCTTGGCTGTGGGATTTGTGATTTGCAACTAAAAGCCACTGGAATTAGAGAAAATTGTGCCTTATGTTTGGTGGAGTCTTGATCTTCTGAAATAAGCGTTCAACAGATGCTATAAGGTCACATTTCCCAATTAATACATGAACAAGAACAGGTTAAGGTCTCTTCTCTACAATTAAGGTGTTCCATTTTGCCAGTAGTGCTTTAAGCAGAATCTCTTGATGTAGTCATTGAGCTCTTCCTCATGGACCAAGTGCCTACATCTTCCACCTTTGGAAGCAAAGAAAAACCCTTCAGACACATCAATAACCTTTCTCTGTCCTATCAAAACTCATCGTCCTCTCTTGAATGCAATTAGTTCTTGATTACTTATACTATTTTCATTCCTCTGACCAGGATTTTTTTCCTCAAGTAAATTTCTTCCTTCCCCCACTCCACCACATCCTTTATCCCATTTTCCCTCAGGCACGTTTTTGAAAATGGCTGGTTCTGACTGCTAACAGCATCTCACAAATCCCCATCTGTCTGTTCCTTCTCAGGTCCATTATTCAGATCAAATTGAGTCTTCATCTTTCAGTAACTCTCTGGATATTCTTCGCTCCACATGTTCCTGAAGTGCAATGTCTTTATTTAATGCCTACTGATCTCCTTTCCACACTGCTATATTTCTTAGCCTGTCTCAAATTACCACACTGGTATGTTCACTGGATACTTGTCATAGCAAGATGCTCTGTGTGTAAAGAGCACAAATACCCTGAAGATCAGGGTAAAAAGACACAAAAAGCATGTGGAAAGCATTGTTAAATGATGTTAAGAACAGTATCTGGTCAAATTCATAGCAGATTCAACTTCATGAATGAATCCTGAGAACCCCAAAATCCTTAGCACTGCCCGAGAAGCAATTCTCCTGCATTGCAGTGATAGACTGCAATTCAGCAAATTAAAAGGGCAAAATACTGACTGCCCTGCTCAACACAGACAACTTTCAGGCCAAACAAGGTCTGTGGTTAGGCAGATGGCCCACATTTGAATGGGTCAGCTAACTTCTACCTAAATGCATCGCAGAGCCATGTTCTCATCTGTCTCCCATCAGATACAGCTGCTTTACTGCCTTCTTCCAAATATTTCTGGATAGTCAGCCACAGAAGTCATTAACTCTGCTACCACAATGCTGTGAAGAAACCAGTCAGCTAAACTACAGTCAAATAATGTTGAGTGCCTGCACAGGAGTTTATTGGCCCAGACAGCAGCGCAGAGCCTGCATCTCATTTGTGAAGAGAATTCTTCATGAATGCAGCTGTCTGCTGTCAGAAGGACACCCTGCTTACCAGAAGTCATTGCTGAGATGCAATGCTGCACATGGTAATCTGGGGTTCAAATGGGTGTTCCAGACAAGCTTGTAAGAGAACATTGCAAGAAGCTGCTGAAGAAACTTCCAAGGGTTTTGTTCTAGCATCCCAGCAAGAACAACTGCCCAAAATCAAAACACACTGAAATCATCAACAAACTTAAAAGGCAAACAGAACCCATATGCAACACTTCTGCATTGTTAGGTTTTGGGGTATTTTTCTTCATCAGTGGCTCTGGGTGGAAGAGAGAATATCATCTTTGTAGGAAACCCTGCTAGGTCAAACTGAAATCTGAGGATTTATATTACACCATATGATCAAGAGCATCTGCTTTCATCTCAGGCACAGCAGGGACAAGGCAAGAATCATTCAAGATCTGAAAAATGAATCAGCAGCAAGTGTGGCACAGCGAGTACTCTAGTGGGAACGGAAATAGAACAGAACTAACAAATATTGTTTTGCTTGTTTGCTTTCCTGCTTACTTTTTAAATAAAAGAATCTGCTGTGTTTGTGTGTGTGTGCCTAAGCGTGTGCATGCAAAATTACATAAAGCAGAATGAATTACTTAGACAGAGGTTTAGAAAGAGGTTATTTAGCTCTGTCAAATCAATCCTATTCAAACCCAGTCTTTCAACATTGATTTTTTTTTTATGAATGGTAAATATATCCATAAAGAACAGCCTATTTCCCTTATAATGCCTGATCAGCTTCAGCTGTATTTAAAAACCACACAACTGAAAAAATCCCAAAACCAACCTTCCATAAAACCTTGCGTTTGGGTTTCAATCCTGGGAGCTTCAGGACATAAATGAAACGCTAAAACAGGGAAAGAGGAAGAAATTTCCTCCATGACACATTGCTTCCTCAACTGCCCACTCTGAGTTTCTTGTCCTTAGTAGGCACAGTGAGTTGGCAGCCTTGGACTGAGGAATGGCTGGGTTGGGCTGCTACAGCAAATCCTGTATTGAAATGTACAAATGTTCATCCTTTCAGTAGTCTGGGTCAAACCTGCTGTACTCAGCAATGCAAAGAAACTTTTAATTTTGCTCTGTTTTTAAAGAAGGTGAGCACGTGCATGCAGGTCAGAAGGATTTGTACCACACTTTACAGCAGTTTGTGGAGCAGATTAAATAGATTTGTCCCTGCTGAAAGGATTATATAAAGATTAAAACATTCAAAGTAGAGAAAAGCGTGTAATACATGAGGGCAATTTACACTAAACCCATTATTAAGGAGATGAACACATTTAATTAAAGAAAAAAAAAGACAGGACAAAACCTGAGTCATGAAGGAGTGAGATGATACCACTTTAAATAAGAACAGCCTTCAAATAAAGCTGTGGTAGAAGATATTTCTTCACCAAAGTGGCATTTTTGCCAACGAGACTCTTGGCAGCCTTCAAGGGTCGACACTAGCACAATTGACCAAATATGGTTGGGAATTTGAAAACATTGAAGATATTAGCATTTGTTCCTGAGTCTAACATAACACAGTCCAGTCTTGCCACCAGAGCCTATAACTATTATGTGATAACTTAGGCACTGGAATGCAAATAATCCACTGGTTCACATTAGAGTCATTTCCATTTGTTGATGTTCCCAGTCCCCTCCAAATCCTGGCAGTACCTTACTTGACTTCTGAGGAGAGCAATCTACAGGAAATGTACTAAAAAGAAGTTAAATTATGAGAGCAGAAGTCAATGGTGGTTTACTTGCAGAGAAGGGAAAAAAAGATGATGCATTAAACTACACTGTCCAGAGTTACTTGACCTCAAAGTGATTGCTGTTAAATTGCTTGAATTGACATTAGTCATTTACCTACTGGCAGCTACTCAAGATTTATCTTTACAGGCTACAAGGTTTCATCATTTGTCCTTAAACTCCCTGCCAAATGTTAACTTTCAAAATACTGGTTTAACTGTGAAGTGTGGGGAAGCTTTGCTGAAGTCAATGAAAAATGAATTCAAGTACAAGATAAAAGATTAAATACTTAAATAATTTGGCACCTCTCTTCTGTGAAGTTAAAAGAATGCTATAAATGCTTAACGGATAAAGCAGGATAAAGTAGCACAATAACTTTTAAGGAACAGTCTGTGATCTGAAGTCATCTAACCTAAAAATGTCACAATGGACATCTGTGTTGGAAAAACAATAAGGGTCTATAATTTATTAGAATGTACTACACAACAATTAAATTATGGTGGCGATAAGTTTTATGCTACAGAGATAAGTGCAATTACTTCTCATTTTAAAGAGAAACAAGAAAAGTCACCCCAGGGAAAAATGAAGTCCTCCCACACTTTTAACTACACCTTTATCTAGCACATATATCAGTTTTATGTGTCCACACATCCCAGTAAAGAATTGCAACTTTTAGTTTAAACCTGCATTCAGGCAGATGCAAGAAGCAGGAAGATAAGCAGCAAAAAGCACCCCACGAATACTGCCCAAAACATGGATTTCAACAGGCTCTATAGATGTCATCAGGGCATTTTTTATTGGGGAAAAGTAAAAAAATGTATAAAATGGCAGTAACCTTACTGAAAACCTGTTGTACTTTCTCCAACATTATATTTTTATGGACAGTGAGCAGCTGCAGGAGGATTCAGCACTTTGCTGGAGTGTATCCTGAAGATATGCCCAAGAGACCATCAAATTTTTCCTCTAATACTCTTCACAGCTGACTTTATTCCTTTCTTATTGAGGCCAGTAAGTGATGAACACAAAGGTAAAATGCAAGTTCAGTGGCAGACACTGAACTCTGAAGAAACAACCTCTCCACCAGCCTGAGTTCTCTCTCCCATAATCCAGTCAAGTGGAGCATTAACCAGAGGGATGGCATTACAGCCCAGCCCACAGCACCTTGGCTGAACTATGCCTGGAGAGCCCAGAGTTAGAAATATCTCCATAGTTTCATGCATTTCCTGAGCCAGTGCTCCCTGCAGAGCTTAACAGCTCAGACAGACCGCCGTACCTGAAAGAGGTACCAGGGTACACTTTCCAGTACCAACAAAAAAAGTTTTGCCTGAGAAAAAAAACTCTTTTTTTTCCAAGTATGTGCCATATGTTAGAACAAATTATTTACTGTACTATTTCCCAGAGCACCAGAACCAAAGAAAAACTGGAAATCCTGAAGCCAGTGTTTAAATCACCAGACACATAAGTCTCTAAAGATGTTACAGTGGATGTTAGAAAACCAGAGTCTGCCTGGAAAATGTCTGGGCTATGTTTTCCCCTTTAATTTTATTTAAAAGTTAGTTAAAAACTCAAGCATTTCTGCATTTTTGAGTGTGTTTGTAATTTCGAGAGCAGCCTGTTACTCTAGGTGCTTCAGCTCCTGAACCCTCCAACTTCAGATACTGAACAAGGACTTGATTTCCTGAACTGAATGGTCCTCACATTTTTAACAGGCAGTTTGCACACCAAAACAGAAGCATTCAGGATCTAGAGCACTAATCTCTTTAATTAACACAAATAACATTTAGGAGCTTATTTCATTTATGTTCTGTGTAGGGGAAACAAAGCATATTCCAAGTGCCCCTTCTTAAGATCACCTTACATTAACATCTGTATTGTCAAAATGGGTCCCATTCTGAACTCAGCAAAGGGATTGTCACAACTGCAATGACTTTAAAAAAAAAAAGGTCATTGTGTCTGGATGTTTGTAAAACAACAAATCTCTTTAGGGCTCAAATACTCTATAAAATTTGTAGTGCATGGGATGCTGAATGAAAAAAACTCAAATGCGAAAGGTGTCCTGAAATTACTGCTACAGTACTTTCCCACAAGCAACACTTCAACAATTATCAGTTGAGTTTCCAAGGAAGCTGTGAAAGCCAGTAATGGCTTGGGATCATCTGTATCAGACAGCTCCATCAGATGGCACTAACTTTTGGTACAGAAATATAATTGCAACATGAAGCCAAGGCATTTGAACAGGCATTAAAAAAGATCTGCTTAAAAAAAAATGATCTGGGTATACTTTCACACTTAAAAAATAATGTTTTATTAAAAACCCCTAGAGATTTTTGTACAGCTGGAATTATAAAAAAAAATTCTAAGCATTCTTAGATTAAGTCAATAGTTTGTTGGCTCTAATAGGAGAAAAATATCTCTATTTTTTACACATTTGCAGTTTTTCTCAATTTACTAAAGAAGTTCTTCCTCAAGAGCTGTTTACTTGAGTAGTACTCAGCCTTTCCCTTCTTCCTCTCCCTCCCCTCAAACTCCCAGAAATTATTTGAAAATGAGAACATCACATTCATTAAAAAGCAGAAAATAACATTCCCATGGAAAAGGTATCTCTGCTTGATATCTTAACTGAAAGATTAGATTTTAATGCCTCAATAGTCAAATGCCTCAAATGTAAACTTGGTTTTCACAGTCTAAACCAGGCTTCAATTTTAAGAAATGATTATTTGCATAACATCCCCCTTTTACTTTGGCATAAAAACAAGTTTATGACTTAGTTTCCCATCAAATATGCTAATTGGCTCAGTCACATTTATCTTCCTAATATATGTTAGCAATTATTTTTAAGAAAATCTGCTTAATGCATAAGAAATTGAATCAAATGACCATATACATTTTGTATACAGACTTTTCAACTGCTTTTCTCATTTCTTTTTGGCTCCAAGACACTATTCAAAACATTCATAGAATAACAGAACCATCTTTCATAGATAAGAAAAAAGGGTATATTTGCCTCAGTGGAGAGAGAGAGAGACAGAAAGAGTATAGCTGTATTTTAATGCCAATATTTTTTCACATTCTAAGGGAGATAGGAAAAGGTTTGTGCCCACAGAATTCAATGAATCTTGCATTTCTACTTCCCTCATTTCCCTGCCACATATCACAGCTAGAAGAAAATGCTAGCTTCCAAGAAAGAGGGCAAATGGGAAAACAGACATGAATCCCACAGGAAATTCTCTATTTCTAAAAGCATGATAAAAGGAAAAAGTCAGGAGTTTTATGCAGTTTTAAGATGCAGATCTTAAAAAAATTAAAATATTCTGCCTAGAATTTCTGAAATACTTCTGTGGCCAGCACCTTTTATCACAGGTAATTTAAGGGACCTGTAATAGAAACTCAAGGTATTCAAGGACAAAAAAAATGCATAATAACGTTAACAAAATTAAAAGACCAATAAAAGGCAATGAAAGCTGTGGCAAATTATATAATGCCACAAATTCAGGATATAAAACATACAGCTACCTCTTTGCTTTAAAAAAAAAAATCACAGAAAAGGTTAAGAAACTTCTTTTTGCACCAAAACTTTAAAAAGAAGGGAGATTTTAGTTTAATATTATTTTATTCTAACCTCACATTGCCTCTTTCAGAATGTTTTGCAACGTACTACTACCTTTCTTTAATTAAAAAGCTAACAAGATCCAACTATTTCTTACAGCTACAATGTTGTTTCTGGATCAAAATATCACTAGTATTCAACAAAGCATTGCACAATGTATTTTTTACTGAGTAAAGCTCATTGGAGAACCCATTTCGGAGGCACTAGAGGTGAAGCAGTCTGCTCATTTCCTTTGGGCTCATGAAAAAGAGGAAGAAAAGATGCTGAGAGAAAGAAACCAAAAACTCAGCCACAAGATCCACGACAAGCAGCTGAAAGAGGGACCTTGGGTTAACAGTGCCATCATCGGTGTCCAACTTTTTTTTTTTTTTTAAACCAGCTCTCACATTTTTTTCTCCATGATAAATAGCTGTTTCCAGAGGTCCCCTCCCACTCCTCCCTCAGTCTCTACACAGCAGTCTTATTCCATGTGTCTGCTGTATTCTGCTTTCTCATGTAGTATTTTCTTGCCCTGTTCTCTTTGCAGTCCCTCCCACTTTCCATATCTGTTTAAATGTGACATGATCCTCATGCTGCTCCGTCTGGCTGCAGGAAAAAAAAGGAAAGAACTTGCCGTGATCTCCTTCAGGTGTTCTTGCAGAACTGGGACTGTGATCTTGGTCTGGGTCGGAGAAAATGGTCAGTGGATAAAATAAAACATCTATTTCATTATCTAAAAGGTTTGCTCAGTCAGTAATTGCTTCTCACACAGAGCCACACTTCAGAAACAACTCAGTAGCAGGTAGCTTGCACTGAGAGCCTGTTGAGGGACAAGGAGATCTCTAAAACATCTGGAAACATAATTGGATGATGAGCACTTTTGAAAACCTGTCCTCAGTGCTTTTACCTCCCTGAAAAAGTGCAGAGTATGTGTGCATAATTTTAAAGACGTTGATTCCCACACAGTGACATGCAGTTATATGGGGCAGCTTCTCAAAGCCCACACTGAAGTTAACAGCCAGCATGAGTCAGCTGTTCCAAAGTGTCAATTGCCCCAGCACTTCTGCAGCAATGCTGGATGTCCATATCATTGAGATTACATGGAAAAAACTCAGAGATCATCATACTAGACATTTTTTCTAAATTACAGTTCTTGACTGGTGGTTGAGAGTTGCCAAAATCTTTTAATAAAAATAAGAATTAACACACTACAATAACAATAGCCAGAGTCTCTTCTCCCCAAGCGCAATAACCAGAATAAACAGTTTACCCAGACAATCTTTCCCTAGAAAAATTGAAATAAATTAATCTACAAAAATATTTGAGGTTTTTTAATTTTAACATATCATACATTCCTAGGCTAATTTGTTTAAAGCCAAACACAAGGGACAAGGAATCTTATTTTTTAATCCTGTATTACTTTTTGATACCGTGCTTTAACTTTTCATTATCATCTTTTACCATGAATTTCTACATTTACAACAAGAAAGCCTCTTTTTTTTTCTTTAAGGAAGAAAAGCCTTATACAAGTGTTCAGCAGTAGGCAAAAGCATAAATCCACTTCATTATAAATACTCATCTACTTAACAGAACAAGATGACCATATTTTAAAAATTTTAACCCATATACAAACGCTGACATGTAATTGTCACAATCCTGAACTCCATAGTTTTCATAGCTGAGACCTTCTAAAATGATGACGATGAACAAGATTTTAGAGGGAACATAAGCTTTAGAAAGCAAAGAAGGAAAAAAAAAAGTGCATGCAGGGAAGGTAATGATGCATACAGGCATATATTTGAATTTATCAGTAAAGTGTCATTAGCAGATACCAAGATTTCACTTTCCCCTCCTTTGGAAATCAAATAAAACAACTAAAAATATCTAATGGACCAGATTTAATCCTTTCTAATCCTACTCATATTTCCAAAGCATTGGGGAAAATAATTCCACCCACACACTCAAAAATGTATGAATGTAGCTGAGAATGGTCGTATGAAAAACTGCTTTTCATCTTCTTCTTCCTGGTGCTATCTTTGTGACTTCCACCAGCCTTAAAAGAACATATATCTCTTCTTACCTTCGCTAAGTTGTAAATTAGCTATTTACAAATAATAACAAATTTTAAAAGACTCTTGGTTTTCAAGTTTTTTTAGCAAATTCTACCACAAACAACAGGAAATAATCCCATTTCCTTAAATACAAATATGGTTCACTGGACGAAGTGTTATGTGAGCAAAAATGTCTCACACTCTGCTCCCTAATAATTGTGATCTATATACAGAATCAAAAAATATTCACACAATCACTGTGTATGTGCATACTTTCTCAGTTACAAGACCAGACTCTGAGTGTTGCCTATTTTGGAATTCTAGGCTTGCCAAAGGGCTTTCATTAACATGTCTGTCTCTATAAACTCCAAGACATGCTAAGGTTTTCTATAAAAGTGCAACAATAAATCCAAGCTTAATCAACCCTTTGTTGAGCTGCACACACATGGACTCTGTAAAATACAACTCAGACCAAATGGCAGGACCTCTGGTCATAGCTTCACATTCAATGGGTGTTTAAGACCTGGAAGTGTTGCTATTTTTTACCCTGAGCCATGTAAACATGAACATTTGATGCCCTGGACTTCTTTGATTAGACATGCATTCTCACCACACAGCTGCAAACATTTTTTTTTTTTTACTTCCTACTATTGCTCCTAGATAAAACCAAGCAATTTTGCCTCAATACTAAACTCAATCCTGGTCTTCACTGCCAGTTCACCTCCAGCTGCCTGTACAGAGTTTCACACTAAGCCCCTTGTTTATATCAGTGCTGCAATTAAGCCCAGGCCAAGAAGAGAAGTCCCTCAGAGGGTAGCAGAAGTGCAAGGCTAAGAATTGATTTTCAACTTCTGCGACATAGTCCATACGCATCCTTTCAACCCCAGGAAAAAAAAAAATCCTCAGCCAGATCTCCTCACATCCCACCTTTTTTTGTGTGTATGCAAAGGGTTTGTTTTTAGGTTTTGTTGTTTTCTTTTATTTTGCTTTCAGTGGCCAATCTGGGGGCATTTTTCACAAGTTGAATCCTGTTTCCAAATTGGCCAGTGAAAAGTTTTAGCCATGCTGAAATCGTTTCCAGGGCTAAATTGGGAAACCTGAGGCAGCTGGGCAATCTTACAGCTGGCTGAACTGTGGCTTGCAATAAAAGGCAGTGTGAATAAGGTATATTGAAGCTAAATTGGATTCCTGTGAAGGGCCATTTATTCTGAAGGGGGGCATGGGGGGAGGAATTAATGAACAGAAATTAAATTAGTTGAACCAGGCTTTTAAAAATATACTGAAAAATACCTGACCCGCTAGGAACCTTTTAACAAAGCAGAAATTTGGGCTTGCAGGACCAGTTCAGCTCAGCTTCATTTCCTTACCAAAGGTACAGATGTCAGAAGATGTACAACTACTCCACCTGATAAGAAGCCAGGCTTATGGATGGATAGATGGGGCAAGTTTTATTTCTGTAACCTGAAGTCAATGCAGGACAAAGCCACTGCTGTGGGAAATCCAGTGTAAACCAATATGCAGCCCAAATACAGAGGTCATTTCAGCTGATGAAAATACTTAATTAACTAATCAGCAGATACCTAGAGAAAAATAAACATGTCCTTTCATCCTTCTTGCCAAAATTCTCTTCACTGAAATACAAAGAAATCGTGGAATTTTGGAGGGGTTACTGATTAACTTTGTAAATATTAATATTGTAATTAACTAGAATAATATTTTACTTACACACTCGAATCTGGGATATTTTGCAATGAAAGAAATGCTACAAGACTATTGCAAAGTGACTGATCTCAGAAATTTCTTTGGGAGGATTTGGTTTACTTGTAGTTGTTTTGTTGTTTTTATTTTAATTTTTGGGGCAGGGGGTATGTTGTTTTTTTGGTTATATTTTGTTTTTTTCCCCCTGATTCTTACTGAATGAAATAGCGAAACCTCATATTCCTGAAAAGCTGGAGCTACTTCATTGATATAATTAAATCTGTCGTAAAAACCACTTGGCTTTCACAGTTTCGCTTTGAATTGTAACCCACATTACATCTAACTTTTCTTTCTATTACAAGGGCTAGTACCGTCTGTGAAATCCTGCGAATTTGTACACGTGCCTCCAGAATAACAGTACTTGTAATTAGCTATAATAGTGCCTACTGATGTGACACTTCACATCTCAACTATCACTGCTAATGAGCTTAGCTTTGCAACCACCTCTTTAAGGCATCCAGATTGTGTCCCTTTTAGACATGGAAACCAAGAATGAAGACTGAATTATATCTTGCCCAGACATTTCTTATACCTGTTCTGCAGCACTCCCTTTAGTAGTCACAGCATTTTTAAAGTAGAGAAAACTATTGAAAAATATGCTCAGGGTTCAGATGTTCTCTGAGGCAAATTTCCACAGAAACCTGTATTTTTTGCCATTTTTTGCCCAAGTGTGAGAGCTTTTTTAGGGTGGGGCGATGGTTTGCCAGTTTCTCCTCTCTTCTTGCCAAGAGGTGCCACTTTCCTCCTCCTCCCCACCCCCCGCCCCTTCCAACTGTGAGTCATAATATTATGAACTTGATGATGGGAGAAATCAGATTTTCCATCACACCACAGTAATCTTTACCTTGATACTATTCATCATTTTCCCAACCCAAGTTCCAGACACAGGACAGTCACTTTCTACAAAGCCAGTCTCAACAGAAATACCAGCAGTATATCTGGAAATAGAAACATGATTTATGTGTCTGTTTAGTGACACCTTTCTTGGTATATTAGTTGAAAATTTGCTGGGGGCACAGGGAGTGAGTGAGCTGCAGGCAGTACAAGCTGTAATAGCAGCTCAGCAAGCTCCCTGCAAGTTGGCATCACATCAGATATTAAAATGCCTTACGTATGGAATGGATACTCTTCAGATATTGTGGCAGGTGTAATCTGGAATTGTAATTTAACCAAACAAATTGATTAATTGATCAAACTATGCATGCGAAACACATTGCAGTTAAGAATGGGCAAAACTTAAAATGCCTTCATTTTATTTTGTATATTTCTCAATGGAAATGTACCATTTGTTCACTGAGTTATTGCTTGAGTTTTAACTGTGGGCAGGAATGAAAAAGAAAATTATTTCTTGGGGTCTCTGCAGACACCTATATTTGTTGGATTGATTGGCTCCTATGGTCACTGTTACCTGTCTGAAGGTAGCAGTAAGTACTTCTAAAATTTTCACCTGCCCCTGCCTTCAGTTCAGTTTTGAAGTTTGGACACAAATTGCCTAGAACACAACATTCCAGACAAACTTTTGTATATTTGAGGATCGCCTGGTTGAAACTCTTCTTTACCTAGCTCTTAATCTAATATGTCTAGGAAGAGGCTACCAGGCATTTTTCTTTGTGTTCTGAAGAGTACAGATGCCTGTTCTGAGATGAGAAGGATGCAGCTGAGAAGAATACCTGAAGACAGCTCTGTGATGCTCCAGATTTCATGGTTATAGCATCCTAAGTGAACCCCTAGGCAGTTTAAATGCATCAGAGTGCAAAAAGCCCAAATAGGCACACTGCATGTTTCGTCCCAACAGGCTTTCCATGTAGATCATGTGTTGTGAGGACTGTGGGACAGAAAGCACAGGTACAGGAGTGTATAAATTTGCACTGGGAGCTTGCCGTAACTGCTACAGCAGCTTCCTCACGTTTGCGAGTTGTGAATTTCAAATTTTCTTTCCCTGAGTAAAATCCATTTAAAAGAAATGGCATTCATAATAACTTGAGACAAACACAGGTTTTTTCCAAACTGGAATGTCCATATGCAGGCACATCAGTGTGTGCCATAGCCCAAAGAACAGGGGAGAAATGTTTGGTGTGGCCCACCTTCCTGGTTTTTGGAAAGGACTGTGCTGCTTTCCAAGACAGAATAGTTTAATCTGTAGGTTTTATCCAGCAAGGAACCCCTATCTGGTGGCTTGTTGACTAAGCTAACTGCCAGATCTTCCATGCCAGTGGTAAATTACTGTTTCATTCTAAATACTTTCTATCAGTTTATTACAGAAACCCAAAATAAGTTTAAAAAACCAACCACTACACAACAAGCATATAGAGCGTTAACTTACCCAGCCCTGCAAACCAGACAGAAAAACTGCTGAACAAATCTAAAACACAGAAAGGAGAGTTTCCTGGCATCACCGAGACCTCTGAGCAGCATCACTGTCCTCCCCAACTTCTGGAAGACACACAGTGCCAGGAGGGAGAGAAGGAGGGAGAAGTAGCCCACACCTGATACCTGTATCACCTGGCTACGGGAAATGAGGGGCCTAAAGCAACCTAAAACAAGGGAACAGTGCAGACTGCAGCCAGCCTGAAAGCACCACTGCAAACAGAAAGATGCTGTTATCCCTTCCTTATGACACCACGGGGCAAATTCTGGGCACAGCCAAGGACCCTGATTGTACATTGAACACTAACTACATATGCTAGTAACTTACACATTGAAAAATTACTTTACACGATGCAAAAAGAATATGAACTCAGGCTAAATTCTGTGTAAAACTTTACACCAGGGCTCCAACACCGCTTGTCAAAAAGTGAGTGGGGTATTTTAACTTTTTTTCCTATTTTCTATGTTAGGTTAAAAATTCAAGAAAACATTCCCTGGTAATGGAAGTATCAAAGGGCTCCTGATTAGAATGATATGAACAGGCAACATCACATAAAACTTCTGAAACAAGTTTAAAAAGCCAAGTTACTAAATTTAAACAAAGTTAACATATCTACTTGTATATTTTTCTAATCCCTACGTTTCATTACTTCACCCATGATAATTTTCATCACTTCTCTGTTTTGAAAGGAATTTTTTAAATATAAAATGCATTACAATCAAATGAAATGCATTGACATGCTTCTCTTTCTCCATCAGAATTATTTTCTCTAAACTATTGCTAAATTTCTCCTAGTAAAAAAACATTATTACAAGGAAGGGACTCCTCACCACCCACTCAGCTCCCAGAAGCCAAGGGAAAAAACTTGAAGATATTGTTTTTTTAATTTGACACTGATACTCTTTGGCCCTAAAAAAAATGTTCCAGGTCTAGCGTGCATTTTATATGGATTTATAAAGAATTAGCTCAAGAAATAGCAAGAGCTAACTTCAAGCTTATACATT
This sequence comes from Cinclus cinclus, assembly GCF_963662255.1. Classification (NCBI taxonomy): domain Eukaryota; kingdom Metazoa; phylum Chordata; class Aves; order Passeriformes; family Cinclidae; genus Cinclus; species Cinclus cinclus. The sequence continues at coordinate 69,607,141 of NC_085046.1, forward strand.
TTTTTTTTTAAACATGGCATATAGGACAAATAACTAAGTACTTTTTTCCATCCTTCCCAACTTTGACATTGACATTTAAAATGCTCTTCTTTTTCAGGAAAGAAGTGTCTTAGGGCTGTGGAGTAACCTCATTGCTACAGTTTTTAACACATATCATACTTACTATGGAATCCTGATGTTAGAAATAAGTACAATCAACCAAAAGACCCCAGTCAACTTGATTTGAAGCAGGAACGTGATTTTTTTCCCCCTTTCTTCCCTCCAGCTAATGATGAATTATTATATTAAAATATATATTCCAACTTCAAAGAAAAGCTAGTTGTTATAAAACACAGGCATTCAGAATTAAGTTTGAAAAGATTTGACCTTTTGCACACAAAAACTAACACCTACATGAATGAAGTACTGTAGTAAGTGATGATATATGATGGATCATTTAAAATGTGTGTATGGAACGATGCACATTTTTTAAGGCAGGGGCAGATGGTGGTTACAGCACATCCAACATTTTCCAATTACTTTGTTTTTTCAACATATATCCAGACCATAAAAATATTAGAAGAGTCCTTGAACTTTAATATAAGCAGTACTTTTCAAATATAAAAAAAACCTTTAAAATATAATTCAGTTCAAATTTATGTTCAAAAGACATAATCCATAACAATTCAGACAATCTCCTTCACCCTCTCTTACACAGTTTAAAAGGTTGCAAAGTAAGAGAGAATAATGAGGGGTTAGACCCAGAGTTGTATCCCCACATGTTGGATAGAAATTTAACCCTGTTTTCTTAAATAAGACATAGGCACTGAATACAAAATGTTGCTCCACCCTGATCTGCTATGAAGACAGGCCCAGTCAGATGCAGGGTTTCAGTTTTGCGCAAACTCTAACAAAATGCAAGAAATCTGAGAGTAAAGGTAACATGAAATCCACTACCTCCACAAAGAATTTAAAAGCAAAATGGGGAAAACAAATACAAGTACTATTAACACACAAATACAAGTACTATTAACACTTTTATATAATGAAATTAATATTTCTCTTAATCTTTATCCAGTTAGATAAAACTATAGGATGAGATTTCAACAAAGTGCACATTGGGCTGACATTGGAGCACATTTTCAAAACAAAAATCAAATAAGAAATATGCTGGAAATGGACCCCAGTGTGAAGTGAAACAGAAGTTCACAAATACAGCTCCTTTCCGAGTTAGGCTGTAAACCAGGAACACATGGAGAGAAGAAAAGGCTGTTTGTATTGTTCCAGGAAACTGGACCAAGGATTATTCTATTATTGCATTAAGCAAATACAGTATAATATCTTACACAGTGAAAAGTTCAGAGACACCATAGGCCAAGTGATTGACTGATTACATTACACTGAAGTCCTGTAAGCCATTAATTCCTTAATTACTACAGTTATAAGCATTTAACACCAATATTATTTTGTTCAATGGCAAGGAAATGGGGAAATAGTATTGTGAGACATTTTCACTTCAAGTAAAATTCTTTTAATATGCACATTTTCAAGTTAAGGTCCCATCATGCACATATTTAGGATGTTCATGATTTTATGAGTTGTACACAATAAAGTCTGAAGCAAAGATGAAAGATATCCTTTAAACACTCTTACTGACCTGACAGAACTGACACACACACACACACACACACACCCACACCCCACAGTTTCAAGATGAATGTAAGTTACACCAAGTAACTTCCGTACTGTAGGCACTACTTACACCTTCCAAAAATCACTTTATTACTACCCTTAAAAATAACCCTTCAGGCAATGCCTTCCCATGGGTTTTCAAGTCAACAGGAACAATTGGGCATAATGTCACCAAGACCCTGATGAGAGAATGAGGAGAATTTGTTTCTGCTTTCAACCCTGCAAAGTTCTTCCTTAGTGGCTGTAACAGAAGTCAGTAATGCACCTCCCAAGAAGTTTGGCCTGGATATGCCCGGACAACATCTGCTACCATGTCTTTACACAGACCTAACTGACTCAAGGCTGCAGGGGAGATGGGAAGAAGTGCCGTACTACTGTAACTATTCTGATTTAAATGAGGCAGATCTCTTGAGCAGGTAGTACAGCTTGACGTAAACCTCCAGTTGCTTTCAGAGTCCCACCATGAAGAGAAAGTAGCTGCACAGTACACACAACTTCCTTGTCTGTCTCTGTCACAGAGACACACCATCCAGTCTAATAGCCATTCAAACAGGATATGGAAAACTATCCACCTGTAGGTTAATGGTTCTCCATCTACTTTACTCTAGAGGGCTGTGCAGCCATCATAAATTAGCATAATTGAATGAAATTGACTGGTATCAACTGAACTGCCAGTTCTCAAAGGAAGGAAGAAAATATTTATTTCCAACAGTGCTAAGGACAAACTCCCCAGGACCCCTGATGGCCAGGACACACTCCTTGTGCCACTCATCTTGGCTCAGCATCGGGAGGTTCAAGATTCAACATTACTTCTCACACCAGAAAGCTGTTGTCTTTTTCTGTACCACTCATCTCTCTTTAGTTCTGCAAGTATGAAATAAAGAACATCCCTGGCTGCCTCCCAAAGGGGTCTCAGCCTTCCCAGCAGGAAGGACGGTGACTGCGATGAGAGGGCCTCCTTTGTAGGGAGGGCGAAGATGAAGAAAAGGGGGGATGGGATCTCAGAAGAGTGGACAGGGATGGTAGGGACCACCCAGGAGATAAAGAAAACATGGATTGAGGGGAAAGCTGGGGAAGCTCCTGAGCATATACAGTAGCTAATTGTCAAATTTTAACCATTTAGACTTTTAAATCTTCCCCCCCTTCCCTTTACATGCACATGGAGCAGAACTTCTGAACACATAGTGTTCAGAAGTAACAGCTTGCAAAGACATTTAAAACTAAAGCAGATTTTTAAATTTAGCAGAGCTTTCTCAGTGTTTTCCAATCCTAGCTCAAAGGCTGAACTTTGTTAAAATTTGTTACAAACAAGAATCTTAAGAAGTTCCCAGACTTTGATGGGTTTTCCTAAATTTAAACCTACAGTGAAATTTTATAGGAAATTACAGACTAAAAATGACACAGCCACGAGGAGAGACCATAGTACAGTTTCTTGTACTCGTTTCTCTCTTGTAAACCTCTGTAGGATGGGTGTCACTAAACCTAGCTCCCTGTGCAAGCCCTAAGTTTCTCTTCTCCGGTGTTCTCCGGTCCAGGCTTTCCCACACACAGTAATGCATTCCCAATCATGGCTTTACAGCAGCCCCTGAGAGCAGAAGGGAGCTGGAGCAGCAGAGCCAGATTGGCAGCCTGAAAGCCAACCATTGTTCCCAGAGGCAAGCAGCCCCACAAGGCACACTGACTCCCTGTCTCCAGAGGGAACGCTGGCACAGGGCTTCTCTCCACTGCCTAATAGGCTGGGGCACAGAAACACTGTAATTTGGTGTTAATTGGGTCAACCCCCTACTTTAATTAAAATGAAACTCCAGACCTTTCCCGGCGTACCTCCAGTTACATTTTATTATTGCTTAGCTAAACCAAATGTACTGTGGTGGTGGTGGTGGTGGTTCCTTCATTTCCTTGACTGCACAAGTCCTCCACAAGAAGTTTCCCCTTCTCCCTTCTTGTTCTGATGGCATACTGTTAGGGATCACTCCACCCCTGGGTCCAGGGGCTCCATTTGGATCCAGACACAGACACCCAAATCTTGTCTGAGCTGTGCTGTAGGCATACCTTGGCCCTATCCTGTTCTCTGATATACTGATTCATTCATTGTCTCTCCTGGATGGTCTCCAGTCCCTTCTGTTGCTCCTGACTGGAACCCTGAATGAACTCCAAACTCGATTCATCACCTTGCCTTGCCTGGGGCTTCTGATGAGACCTTGTTATTTTCACCCATCTCTGCCCATCCAGCTGAGACACTGCAGGACTGTGCCCTGGTTGATGAGGGCACTGCTTGTGCTGGGGTCAGTGTCAGCGCACAGCCTGTCGGCCTCCGGGTGCAGCTCCATCCTTTCCTGCTGCTCCCTGAAACTAAAGACCACGGCAACTTGACAGGGATTTTCTCCTCAGCCAACCACCAACCAAGACTCATGGCACATTTACTCTTTTAGCACCTGCAAAGAGTGGAAACAATTGCAGCAATAGCAGTGAGATCCATGAAGGGTCTGCCATCTAAAACAGATGTGGTGAACACGTCATCTGGGAGCATGGAAGAGACCAGAATTACAGTGGAACTACTACTGGAAGCAGGGTGTGAGAAGGACACCGTAGGTGAAGTCTGATGAACCAAGAGGACACCATGTGAAAATCCAGACTGCAGAGAACACAAAGGGGCTGCAGCAAAATCTTGGGAAATGAGCAGGGGGGCTGAAGGTGTCTCAAATAATGCTGAGGGCATGCGACAGGATCATGCACGAGGCAATGTAGCATAATCTGTCCTTTGGTGTCCTTTGGTGACCTATGGAGGAGTGTGTACCTGCCCAGCATTGCAAGCCTCTCTGAGGCACAATGACTCAGCAGAGGAAAGTATCAGGTTCAGTAGGTTTTCCTCACTGCACAGGAGAAGGGACTGCTGAAGAGCAAAACCTGTTACTCACTACCCATCTGACATATGTGCCACAGCCAAGGCTTGCCACGGTTCTGCTTTGCCATGGTGGCACAAACACATATCTGCCATGTGCAGAAAGGACGAGCCACAGAGGCAGCAGGAGTAGGAAGCCTGACACCAAACTTCCCTCAAGCCCTGGCTTTCATCAGACCTTCTTGGGGCCTTAACAAGGAACTGATATACTCTGCAGAAATAAGACATTAATCTATGCCTCTTGTCCAGTTCCTTATCTCCTGCTTTTGTGCCTCTTTTGCAAGGTGACACTCATTTAATCTGGAGAGAGGCAAGACTGGAAAACATGTCATGCCTCTGAGAAGATATATAAGTAAATGAATACACAAATCTATCACATACACGTGCATAGAAACGTCCCATACATAGGAATATCCAGGGCATCAAAACTGGCTGCTGCATAAACTGTGACTCACTTCATCAGACTGAAGAGCAGAGGGCAGCGCTGCTTGGCAGACCGCTCCTGCCATGCCAGAACCACTCGCCCAGGTCTGTGAAAATTTAACACTGCATCTCAGCATGTATATGTACTCTGTACTTACATGCAGCAAATTCAAAGAAAATGAAACCAATTATGACATTAAATGTTGGACTAATCTTATTCAGGAAATCATTTAATTCAATACAAACAATGAGGTACTATTATTTTAATTTTTTTCCCCCCAGGAAATTGTATTTCTATGCCTGCAAAAGAGAGTGAGAATAACCATATATTGTTCCCCACAACTGATCTGCAACACTCCTTAAGTGCCTGTCTTTTTTAAAAGGGGTCATTTCATGCACACTGTTAAATTAAATTACTGTACCTCTGGAACCAAAGTTGGAGTTTTGCAAAGGCTATAATGCAAGCAGCATGTATGTTAAATGTATTTTATATATTTATATTTGAATATACTGAATTTGGAAACATGCGTATTTCCATATCTGTCACTATCAGAGCCACAGGAATCTTCAGCTAAATTATTTTAGTAAAGATGAGTTTCAGGAATTTAATGTAAAACAGGCACTGAGCAAGCTCAGTCACTGGGCAGACCATATATATACATATACACACATACAAACATATATATATATATATATATATATATATGACCATAAAAAGTGCAAAAGTTCACTCACTGTGTTGGTTTTATCCCACTCCCGATTAATGCTGAACATTTTAACAATTATGTTCTCTGAGGCTGTTGGAGACCTACACATGCAGGCTTTGTGTTTTTTTCAGAGGGGCTCTAGCATAGAACTCGTCTTGTTTTCTGCCAACATAGATGCTATAAAATCATGCTTAATTCAGTTTACTCCTTTCTTCCCCTCCTTTCTTCCCTTTTCCTCAGCCTGATCCTCCTCCATGTTCCTGGGTGGGCAGATTCACGGGGAGACTCGGTTTTTAGCATAGCCACCACCAGGCAGTTTGTTACTCTCCCGAAGCACATCTGGGCTTTATATCAGGCCTTTAATTAATCCTCAGTGAAAGCCAAGCTATGACATTTTGACTGGGCAGGCTCCAGTTTTGGACAGGTCTTGATTTATTGCGACTGAGTCTCAACCTACTTTGATTTATTTCAGCTTTGGGGAGGAGGGCAAGAACTGAACAGAAAAAGCACTGTTGGATGCAGAACATGTGATGCATGTAAAGGACCTCCAGAGTACTGTGGACCAAATGACAAACAGCTCAGACAATTTACAATAAAAATTAAATAAAATAAGCACCACAGATGAAAAGATTTTGGTGAAAGAAATCACTTAAAGCGACAACAACTACCACTATCAGAACTAGCAACAACAAACAATAAGAGACTTAGTGAACTAGGATCAAACGATTTGGCAGAAAGTGCCAACGAAGGAAGCTCATGCCTTATCTCTAAGTAAACAATAAATCCCTGGTCAGTCATTAGCGTTAATCACGCCTCTCATCTGCATTCAGCTAAATACAGAGAGGCAGGACCAATGCTTTCCTGAAAAGGATGTTCTGCTATTGTCTGCCAGCTCGCCTTGGGTGGATGTCCTTTCTGCAGGTCTCCCACTCGAACCGCACGGTGCAAGACACGAAACGTGACAATTCTTCTGGACACCAGGGACAAAGGCAGCCAGAGCCAAACTGTTCATCTAAATAAAGCAACAAACATCACAGTAATAGCAGCCACCGAATAACAAATCCAATCTGCTCAAGGTATAAATCTTCCTCGTTTCTGTGGGTAAGCCTGCTCTCTTAGCCCCTTTTCTTGTTCTTGTTAATTCAAATTCTGTTGAACAGACAACTTGGGAAGTTTTTTCTTAATATTATTGTAGCTATTTCCAATCCATTCCTGCTGTGTGTACATTGCAAAGGAAATCAGTATCTTGAAAATTGTAATGGAAACAAATAATTTTATTGTTTTCTTTAAGTAATGTTTTAAAAAATTGAATACCATTATGTATGCCCCTCTTTTGTTTTCTTCTCACCAACTGAAAATCAGTCTTTCTTGTGTTTTTTCTCCTTTAACTATGGGGATTTATGGATCCATCAAAAGAGAAGAAAAAATGAAGTTCCAGCAACTGAAAAGCAAAATAATTTTTAGTGTATAAAAACCTCTAGTACTTTATATTTGCAGACATCTATCAGGTTTTGATGCCTAACAAACATCTAACAGAAAATGATGTTTTTAAGAAAGACTGGGCACCAGCTGCTATTAAAATTTTAATAATACCTCTGATGCTACCTCAACAGTCCCCACACACAGCCTTGGAGGACAAATCTTTGCACTCCTGCTATTCCCTGTAAGATAAGACAGAAGGAACAGCAACACATGCACACATATGCAGGCTTGTTTCAAGGCATCTGTGCTGTCACAAAGCAGAAAAGAATACAAATTTGGTATGAAAATATCATCATCTTTAAAAAGATTACAACCAAGGCACTGAAGACATTGGTAAAAAGGCATCTATATGTTAATTTTCTAGGTTTCAAGGTGAAATCTGGGAGAAAGTTCTGCTGTTCATGGTTGATCATTGATGCCGGTGTAAGGTGATACTACAGCTGTGTGCTTTTCTACCATGCAGGTAAGCAGTAGGATCCAAAGTTTAAGATCACTTGGTTCTTCTGCTAATTAGAAACAACTGCAGGGGTGTTCTCGAACTAATCTGTATCACTAGTGACTAATTTTATCATGTGTAAAAAGATTATTTTAGCAACAGTAGGCTGACAGGCCTATTTGTGCTGGGAGGTTACACAGGGAACCCACATTTGCTGTCTTCTTCCCTAACCAAGTGGGCAGGCTGAGCTGCCTCTGTGTCCAAAAACTACATACAAAAAATTTACATACCAAAAAATTATTAATTCTGCAGAAATTCAGATTATTCATAAGGTTAATACCTACCTGCTCTGAAAATACTTTAAAAAGGAAAAAAAAAAAACAAAACCAAAAAAAGGTTCTCCTAGAGATAAGGCACTAGTTAGCCTGGAAAATGTTCTTGGAAGGGAAAGTCCTTGGTGCTGCACCTTGGCATTCCCAGCAAACAGACCACAGCAGAGCCCTGCTGTATGGCAGGCTCCTCCTTGTAACCCAGTATCACTTCTGCTACCAGTAAGATCAACTCAGAAAGACACATTCCAGCAGTGCATGCCATGGATAGGGCATGCAGGTCGCAAGGTGTTATGTGCTGAAATATAACATCAAATAAACATAAACACGGAACATGCTCATATCAGAGCAGTGGGGAAGACCGTTCTATCTCACGCCTCCCGATACCTTTCCAATATTCCAAGATCTGCTTGTAATCTGGCAAATGAAGTTTTAAACCTGCAGTGTTTATAGTATGTATCTACCTTGGATATCAGTTATAATACTGGCAGTAAAATGAAAAGGCTATACAAAATATTTTTCCCTGTCAATTATTTTGCCTTTAAAATGAACATGATAGAACATGATATATTTAAAACTGTATGCTTGTTGAATTTAAAACACCTCAGACGAAGAGAGAAATTCCCACCAGACATGGAAAAGTGATGTTGGTCTGGAAATAAATACAGCATAATAAATTAATGGGAAGGGGGAAATGTGCCTGTATTGCATAAGAAATATACTGCATTAGCAACACAAAGCATTACTTTTTCTTGTAAAATTAAGTACAGTGCAGCAAGGCCATATGATTTGTACCAACTTTTCATTATGTCAAAAGCAACATGCGTGCCTTGTATTAGACCATTAGGGTTGCCTTGATAAACTATTACTGTGTAGAGTAACATCTCACTTGATAGAGGTTAAAGCAGAAGTAGGAGTTCATGCTCTACTAATGCAATTTACTGCTCCTTAAAGAAATCTGTGAAGTGTACTTGGAAAAAGGAAAATTACTTGATATTAAAAAAAAAATAAAAATCCAACCCATTTGCAGATCAAGAAATAATGCAAAACTTGCACTAAAAAACATCAGCTTCTAAAATTTACAGAGCTTGTTATTAGAAGCAAAGCTAAAGAGCAAGCAAATGTGCTTGGACTGTATCCAATTCTGCAAAAAAATCCCTGTAAGTCATCCTCGCAGAGAGGCAACATTTCATGTGGATAGTTACAGTTCCCCTAATTTTCTTCCTCAAATCCAACACCAAAGATCCTTTTAATCCCGCTGCCAAACAGAAAATTTGGAGGTGGATATGTGGGCCTACTCGCTTCAGAAGAACCACTGACATCCTTATGCCACGAGAAGCAATGGAATGGCTGCCGAGGCGGCTCCCAGCAGGAGCTGAGCTGTGGATCCGCGGGGCGTGCGAGGAAGGACGGATGCTTGGCTCCCTTGCTCCTGTCAGCCTCGACCCTCCTTCAGAGCAGGGAACACCGGGAAGGTTTGAAGGAACCACCACGCCAGGGCCCTACTTTTATTCTATTCTCCTCTCTGATGGCCGCAGGCAAATCCATCCCAGTCACACTGCCAAGCTGGCTGGGAAGAGGGGACAAGGAAACACCGACGTCCCTCACCTACCTTCCAAATGCAAAGCTTGCCACTCCTGAGGAAACACACAATGCTCTCACCGCAGAAATCGTGTGGGTTTTGAGAGGAAGAGAGAAAGAAATCAAGCACAAGACAGCAATAAGCTTTCTTCACATCCTTAACCTGGTAACCAAGTCAGCCGTCTCCAGGGAAAGCTTAAAATGGGCCAAAGAAGGCCAACTGGAAAGTTCAGCTGCTCTATCTTTGGATCATTAGTGTTGGTTGTTAGGTCAAGGCTTCATCCAAAAACACCTACAGCTAAAATTCAAGTATTTCTGCTATAACAAAAAGTGGCATATTAAGTGCACCCTGTGGGTTTAGGGAATGCTTCCTATTCAAAAAAATAAAACACAAAAAGGTGGGGTTTTTTATTCCATACCCAGATCAGGAAAGAACAGTCACTCTGCTGATAACCAATCTTCTTAATAATGCACAGAATATTAACAGCTAGAGTACAATAAAAGTGAGCCCTGACATTTTAAGTTATCTGAATCATTTTTTCTTTCAGTGAATGGTCCTGAAGTTGGAGGACTAAAAACTTTGGTTCTGGGAATGCATTGCCTACGATGTTTTACTGGCTTGATTTCAAATGAAAACAATTATTGTATAGTGAGGATGTTACCACACAGACATAACAACACCATTAACTATTTTTGACTTCCAGTGTAAATTGAACCATTATAGGTTTTAAAAAATGTTGTCGTTAAATTTTAATGATCTGTTTTAAGGGAAGTTTTTCCCCTTATTAAAATTCAAACCAACTATTCTATATAGAGTTTTCTCAGAATGTGGTAAACTATTCTAAGCTTCAAATAAATCTGTAAATCATAGATTAGTTAATAAAGAGAAACTATCTGGGTTATTACAGGTGGGGCTAGTAGCAGTACCTGTTATTAATGTTGCCTAACATTTACCAATAAAAGATGCTGCTTCCCATTCTTTAAAATGTTGCTAAATACCATCTGACTGAAAAAAAAAATTCTGAGTTCAAACATGGGCACATCTGGCTCACTTTATTTCTTCCTTTTTTCCTCCTCCCTCACTGATGATGGGAAAAATAGCAAAGAAAGGAAGGAAAAATGTCAATTGAAGTGATTCTGCCAATCAAATACATTTCGTTTGCATTGAACTTCATTTTTTCCCCATGAACTAGGGGTTTTCTTGTTGCAGAGTAAGTATTTGAAATTTTGAGCACAGAAGCCCAGATAATGTTTATGGGAACATTTCCTTCACATTTGCCTTAAACTTGCCCAATTCATGAACTTTAGGCGGACTACAATAGGTAAAAAGGTAAAAGGTAAAAAGGTAAAATCCTGATTTACAAGCACTGAAGAGAGACTTGTGAGACCTTTGCTGTTAAATTTTGTGAAGTTTCACTCTATGGTGAGCAGGCTCCAGCCCGTGATGGGGCAGTGGTTTCCCTCCAGGCACAGCTGAAGCCCTGAGACTGTCTGCTGCATTCACTCCTAGGTCCAGGCAATCACATCTCCCTCATGAGATTCAGCTCTTTCCCACAGTCTCTTCTGGAGTTATCCCAGGTTAAAATCACCACAAGTCTGACTGGAAGGTGGAACAGATATTTTTCATTTTTTTTTAAACTCTAGCTTGTTTTCACCTGCTGCTATATTGCCACCAGCCAATGAGTAGACCGTGTCCTGCAGCATGCACTCAGGTGGACTGCAACGATGGTGCATTATCTGCATTATGTAGTCTCTCTGCTGACATCTGTATGTTTTCTACAGGACTTAGAACAAGTGAAAGGATAGCTCCTAAAAACAGACCCTGTCATAATTTTGCCTGGGTTTTCACATGTCGACAGTCAGAGCAAAAAACTAAAATCATAGGAATGCAGCATACATTTACAGTTATTTATGCAAAGTGCCTTAATTTTCTGCTCTCGAGAAGAACAGGCTGTAAAAGCAGAATTTGTCAGGAAGTCTCTTGTAATTGTGTTATTTGATGGAAGAGATACTTCATTCAAGCCACAATGGAAAAACAGGTCAGTGTCAGAAATATGACAAAAATACATAATTTATCAATTTGGAAACCTTATCCTTGAAAGAAGCCTTAGTTTGACTTTTCCATCAGTCCAATTGAATTGTAAGACCACCGCTGTAACAAGACAACTTAGAAAACCACTGGGGTGGCCTTGATAATAATACACGTATCATTGTTGAGGCACAGGAAACTAAACCAGATGGTTTTGCTGAGGAAAGCATTTTTTTCTGGCTTTGTAAAGCTGAAAAACACTAATAGGTCAAACATGAAAGTGCTGAAAAAGAAAGTTAAAGGAAAATCTCTGTAAATAAGAAAAAATGTATTTACATATGTGTTTCCCTCACACAAAATACATCGGCAAGAACATAAAAAGGGGGAAAAAATGCTACCATTCTGAAATAGATCAGGATAGTTTTCTGAAAGGTCTAACAGCAACAACATTTGCAGTTGGACTTACAGTCCACCATTGCTGGAAATCTGTCCTACGATGTGTGTTAGACAGAACACCTACATATCGCAATTAAGAACCTTTTCTTGCCTCATTTTTATGTTTTAACTATGGAGACCATTCATATCTATTGCAACAAGCTACTTACTTTCTTGTATGATCTCTTAATACCAATCATCTCCAACTTAAAGAAAAATAGTACATCAGTGAACCTCTCAAATAACATGCAATTGAAAGTAATTTCCACAAAAATCATCCATGCACAGAAACATGCAGTTACATGCACACATTTATACAGGCTGCACATGTGTGTGCATGCACACATGAATAGAGGGTGTTCAGATTTTCTCATTTCTGCTGTAGTTATTTAGAATCATATTATTTGCAGACTTCAGCATTTCAAAAACCACAAAGGGCTTGATTTGGGTTTGTTTACCATTATTGTAGACATCATCCACATAAGTAAAATTAAGATGATAGTGTGTTTCTCTGCTGAGAATTGGAACTATTTCTAATGGTCAAGAAATTTAATCTAAATTACATGCACTGAAATAAATGCACTATACAGTCTTTTAGTGTGCAGTCTTATTTACCAAAATGTAAGCCTTTATTTAGCATTAAAAAAGAAAACTTTCACTATCACAGTAATTCTAAAACACATTCTCTCTTCATAAGGGAAGCTTTGCCCACATTTTCAAAATCTGAAAGAAGATGTTTGAGAATTATACCTACATTTTGCTGGCGCCAAATCATGCTCTAAAGAAAAGAAAACATAATTATTTAGATTTTAACTTTTTCTCTGTTTGTATAGGAGAATGGAGAAGAAATGTACACTGAGGAGAGCTTCACTATATGCTTATAATTTGTGGCAGTTCATTTTGGCACTGCACAGATATCACCTTGGGGAAAATGCTTGGTCTTCTGTCCCACTCTGAAGCTTGTAACTAAACCAGAGAAATAAAAGAGTGGTTTCTGAAGCCAGAAGTCAAGTGGGCCTGCAGTGCCCTGTAGAGCTGAAAGAGCCTGATGGAGCCCACCTGGACAACAATAAAGAGAGAGTAATTACATCAGGGTGTCACAGAACTTCATTTTGATTCTATATGAGAGACATGGTGGGGAGACACCTCTTTGGTGGCCAGTGACACCATCTACCTCTTCATATCAAGACAAGCTCTTTTGTAGAGTTGGAATATTTCAGTTGAGGTGCAACATGCACAAATAATTTACTAAAATAGTGATGCAATGAACTGACCTTGGAAATCCACTTATCTATGTCTTTTCCCTATTGACTCAGTCAGAGGGAAGACAATCAATCCTTCTGGGATCTGCTCCTCCAACACTCTTTTGTGTCATGAAGAAGTGTCTGTGTTGCAGTGCCAGTGCCTGTGGGTCAGTTCTGGGTGAACTTCACATCTTTGATTTGAAACCAGATTTGACTGTGTTTTGACCACTTATGCTGGCTGTACTGTACCCTGAGAACTGGGTCATTATTTGGGTAGATGACTGAACGTATTACTGTGGTCAAATGTCACTTCCTTGATCCTGGACACCTATCTCCACAAGTCCTAAATATTTACGTGAGGAAATCAAAAAATATTCTGCCCTTGGCAAGAGCATACTTCCTGTGGGAAGATATGGCTTTCTCAGAAACATTTCAGCATGAGTCCTAGTTCTACATTAAACATTTTTAAACTATTAAAAAGAATCAAGGCTGGAATGCTCACTGTCTTATTGTCCTTGATACACATGCTTCTAGAAAAGGTACTGCTTCAGCAAGTATCTGCCAAGAGTTTTATGAATGTTCAGAAGCTGTTCCAAAGGAGCACAGTCTATCAAGCTTTTCTCCTAAACGTTCTTACAAGTCCTGATGCTCTCACAATTACTTCACCTAGAAGGAAGCAGTTTAATGCATAATCACCTCAAGTGGAGCAAATCTGACTTAATTTGAAGATTAGTTTGGCTTAATAGAGCCATTAGTTATGCCACCTCAGACAAGCTGATGGAAAGAAAAAGTTCCATGTGCTTGGAAATAGACAAAGTACACTTCACCAGGATGGCTATTCACTCATACTGAAACAAGCCCATCACTGAGGGTTTAAAATTATTTCTCACTTTTATTAGAAGATATTGATTTTAAACATAAAAATTAAGCAGTAAGAATAGAAAAGCATTTTTCACTTCAGTCCATACCAAAAGGGTATTTAGAAACATACCTTAAGCTCATGAGCCAATCTTATAACTATATGAGGTATTGATAGCTACACAGACAGATATAACTGACTTTCCTCTTATAACCAACAGTCCTTAACAAAGCAAGACTCCCAAAAACAACAATTCAGCTGGGATGGTGAAAGGATTACTCAGAAAAATCTTCAAGTCTTAGCAGACTAAGGTAAAATGTATCTCAAAAGACAACACCTCCTTAATGCTACAAGAAAATAAAACAAAAGTCAAGGTGCCTTGGCCAATACTCCTGTTGGCTGGCTCCTTTTCTTATGCACAAGAGTAAAGTAAAATTCTAAATAATTCTGTCTGGCAAGAGTTTTTATATTTAAACATACACACAAACATACAAGGAGGGATTTCCCACAACAGAAGTGGTAGCAGTTGTTTCCAAGGGCCAGTTTCTGCCTATTAGAATGGTAAGAATAAACATAATGAATAAAAGACCAGGTGATGCTAACTAGAGATTTAAACAAAGATTAGGTTTTACTATCTACATTTCAACATGTGCAAAATGGTCTAAGACCATAAAAATGACTGCGTGTTTTCTTGGGCATTTAATCACAGATTAATGTATGAATCAGCACTAGTACCAATTAAAAAGAAAGTAAGATGGAAATTCTCTCTTCAAGCAGTTTTATAGTTTCTTAATATGCTTGGTTGGTCTGTACAATAACTTGCTATATTACTTATTTTTAAACAGTTTTCTTTTGCTTTGATTGTTTTCTTTTACATTATTTAAATATAAATTAATGGAAGCCAATTCCCATACATTCTAAATATCAAATGCACCCTGATTTAATCACGAATGTAGGCACATACCTAATTTTACACTTTTGACTAGACATGTAATTAATTGAATTGGAGCCAGTTATGACCCAATTATGTAGTTATTGCTTGACGTACTGCTGGATTTCTGTTGAAGGCAAGAGAAAATATTTCTGATCTCTATGAATACCTAAAGACTATTAAAATTGTTACCTTTGACTCATTCTTTTAGTTTTGTAAGATCAAGATTGAAGGGCTTTTCCACAGCTTCCATCAGGGCAGTATTTATGTTGTTTGCACAACATTGAGGTATGGGCAGTGCAATTGCAGAAGGCAACCTGAGCATCAGCAGGTGATAAAGAGGAAACTGAAGGAAAGGCAAAAAAAGCCTCAGCTGTTTTAACAGAGGCTAGTGTGTCTAGGTGGCAGCCAAAAACGCCAATGGCATCCTGGCCTGTACCAGCAATAGTGTGGCCAGCAGGGTGATTCTTCCCCAGTACTCAGCACTCTTAAGGTTTGCCATTGTGCTAATAATTGAAAATACCCAGCAGATAGTCTGCAACAAGTAAAGGGTAGGTTATCCTCACAAAGCAAAATAGTACACAGAAGATTCATATGACAAGATTGCTTTCCCTATTCTAACTCAGTGGCATTGATCATTGTCTCTAATACATTCTCATGAGACTTGTGCCAGATCACAGCAGAATAAATAATGGAGAAAGGGAGAGCAGGAGGCAGCAACAATTTCTGTCAATATGTTGAGAGTTACTAATTTTAGGTTAAAATTTATAATCCCACACCAAAAATTTTAAATGCCTACTTATTTCTATTCTGTTCTCTTCAAAAACTGAATGGAATCCTTTCCTTCCAGTGAGTTTGACTTCCCAGTTTTCATTCACCAGCAGAATGCTGCTGTGCCCGGTCGCTGCAGGTGACAGTTCAAGTGCCAGGTCAAAATCCTAATCAAACACATTTTCCAAGTATTCTCCACTGATATGAACCCATGTTTAAACCCCAAATTTCTGAATCATCTGCTACCAAAGCTACCCTTAACCCATCCCTCAGTGGGCACCTACATGCTTCAGTGCAGGCACACGCTTCTATACTTTATGCAAAGGAGTTTGCCCAAAATCACAGTGGCAGTCAAATGAACTCATATAATGAAAGCTCAAGAGTCATGAATTCTGTTTGTGCTTTGTAACCACCAGACGTTCTCAAGTCCAACACACACAGGATACAGTCTTTCCATGAAATCAATGGGAGCTTGCTCATCAGCTTTTGTGAGATCAGGATTTGACCCATAATATTTCATAATACTACAATAAGGAATATAGTTATGGTTTTATTATTATCCCTAATAAGGAAATAAGAAGAAAGAAAACACAGTACATGGTCTAGTCTATATGCACATGTGTTACTTGTATTAATATCTATGGGATTTAAAGCTACATATGGAGAGGATAAGATATATCCCTATGTGTTCAGCCATATGCTTAACGAAGCTCCCAAAATGCTTGTAAATACAATCATGCTTTCTAACATATTATGTATTTATTTGAACAATGTTAAATCGCGAAGTCCTACTTTCCAGTCCATTAAAGCCTCAAATAATTGTTTATTTCCAGTTTAAAGTTACCTTATTTTTTAGCCTTTAGAAGGCTGCCTGTAACCACATTTCCATAATACTCAGGGAATTAGAGAATTGATAATAACTCTCCCATTATCTGAAGGGGTACCTCTCTGGGATGAGAAATACTCAAGATGAACTATACCTTAGGGTGGAATTCTTTCCAGAAGATTTTGGGACAGGCCCAAGATATGTAGTTGAAAGGCCTGGAATGCTACTTGCACAAAAAACATGTGTTTGTGCCATAGACCTCAAACAACGACATTCCTTCTGGAGGCCAAAGGCCTTGAAAGCTAGTCATCCTTCTGGATGGGTTAGTTCTCATTTCCTTTTTGGTTTTTAAGGTTCGAATGATGGCCCTGGCAGGCTGAGTGAGCTGGGCCTGTTCATCCTCAAGAAGAGATGACTGAGACAGGACATATGCCATCAATATCAAGAGGATGGATCTGGGCTCATGGTAGTGCCAAGCAATAGGACAGGAGGCAAAGAAAAGCAACTGATACACATGAAGTTCCACCTGAATATGAGGAAGAACTTCCTTACTGTGCAGGTGACTGAGCACTGCAACAGACTGCCCAGAGAGATGGTGGAGTTGCCCTCACTGGAGATAGGCAAGAACCGTCTGGACACAGTTCTGTTCATTGATCACTGAGATGATCCTGCCTGAGCAGGAAGGTTGGACCAGACAAGCCACTTCCAACCTCACCCATCCTGTGATTCCATGAACACAGGACAAAGGTCTAACTCAGAAGGAACAAGAGAGTCATTCTGGATTCCCCTTAGGGAAGAAGACTTCGGGATTCATCCCATCATTTATGACCTAGTGCAGTTTGGAATGAGATAGCTGAAGTTTTTTATGAAATATCCAGTGCCTGTTAACAAATCATATTCATTATGTTCGTACAACTGATCATTTTATTTGACTTATCTTTTGCTTCCTTTCAGCTGGGACTTGGTAACTGATTTTATGATCACTCATGACCATAGTTTCACGCATTAAAAAGATGACTGGAATGGTTTACTGGTTTAACTACTTCAGCCAATATTGTAGGCACAAACATAAAACCGTAGACATGGAGGTGCAGTCATTACATTCATGGTGCCCTTAGCATCTCACATGCAATGTAGCACAGAACCAAAGACAAATTCATTTATAGCTGGCTGCCAAAAACCACCTTCCTCACTTGCTTGATGCAACGCTTTTGATACCAAGGCAATATGGCTGTTTACCTTTCTTAATGTCATCCAGGACATCAGTTTATAGAGGTATTACAATTTTGTTCTCTAGTTCTTTTTGGTTGCAAAGGAGATTTGAGAGCTCAACTTTTAATCTACCTTTAAAGTCTCAATTAATGATAAAAATCAGACTTTTGCCTACTGAGATATTTCTTACTTTGTAATACAGAAAACCAAAACAAACAGTTGTCATCTTTTTATGCGACATCAATGAATGGTGAAGTCAAATCCGGTTTCCCAGCAAGGAATTATTAAAAGACAGAAATAGTCCAATGACCACAGGAAATCTTTAAGCACCAAAATGGGGACAAAAGTCTCCTGGGGAAAAGGCAATATTTCCTACATGGTCATTCATGTCTCCTTGTAATACAATACAGGGGTATTGTTTGTTTGTCTGCTTAAGCAGATGGGTAGAATAAAATTAGAAACAAATCCTGACTACACAAACATTTCAAACACTAAATGCAGACTTATGTGTTCGAATACCTGCCATCACAGCTATGGTGTGATGCTTCTTTAGAATGCATAACCAAAGAGGCCTTTGATCATTAATACAGACCTAATTCTTGCATTATTAAAAAGAGGTCACCAACCTCCAAAAGGAACTTTCACTGCAGGTCATTCTGTATCTTGCTGAAATCTTAATATTGGTCATAAAATTTGTAAAAAGAACAGAAGAAATACTTTAAAATAGACCCACACTGTAGTCAGACTCCTTCCCCAGGAATTCAGGCAAGGAATGTAAACCCGAAGATTTATTTTTCTGTTCAGGTCATGCCTGGGGTAGACTGCTGTGTTACTAAATTCCCTAATCTGAAGTCAAGAGCAAGACAAAGTTAACAGACCTCAATAGACAAAAAAAAAAAATCTTGAGATAGCCCTCTGTGGACCATAACCTGAAGTTACAGCAATAAGCATTATCCTCTCCACAAAATGATTCAGAAAAAAATCCCACAGTTTACCTCAACGTAGTCTCTGGCATGGCCCCAGTCTCTCTTAGCATCCAGATTGCCCAGGCTGAAACAATCCAGCTGCCCAAGGTGAATCTTTGCCACTGATCGGCTAATCTTGCGAGTGACAAAGTTAGCCCCTGGAAGAGAAATAAAAGGTAGTGTCAGCATAGTCATAGTGGCAGAGAGCTGGTCACAGGAGACACCTTGTACAGCTCAGCACATGGCACTTTCAGGCTTCACTCAGTCCCCTTGCACCACTTAGATCCATGCCATCTTTTATCATTTGAGCAGGCTAAGAAGCTTCCAGTGCAAGTGTCACATACGTTGCAGTTTCACAGCAAACATCTTTCTTTGTGGGACTTCTTAAGCATTCCTAATTTGCTGCCTCAGTATTCACTCCAGGCATAAAGCCAAAGAAAATCATTTGGAATGTCAGTTCTTAAACACAAAATGCAAAAGGTTACATAAAGAAGACAGACATCTTAGACCACCCTCAAGTTTTCTGTTGACGTTTCTCTTTTCCTTTCAAATTTCTTTTTTCAAGGAATGCATATATCTAAATAAATGTGTTCATTAATAATAAAAAAAAGAGACTATGCAAATACTATGTATTCTTCAAAGATTTGTTAATGGATAAATGCATTCTACTTTTCCAGTTGTTTGGGATTCTTTGTCCCTCAGGTTCAGTTAGATAATGAAATTCTGATTTCAAATTTTTCAGTAGAAGATTGTACTGTATTTTACCATATTTCAGCATGTTGTACGCTCTATTACTCTGGAAAATTTGTGTATGCATTTCTGCTTCCAGTGGAGTTACTTTAAACAATATTTTTTGTTACTTATTTTCAGATCTTGATTTTCAAATTATGATGGCTGTGTTTCTAAAAGGTGGTCATAGTCTCCTCAAAAGCAGAGGGATTTGAATTTAGACCAGGAGTTTAGGCTAAACAAGCCCAATGGTATTTGCACACTAATGAGCCACAAAAATTAAAATTACATGCCTTTTTAATAGCTAAAAAAAGATACGATTAGATGGTGACAGATGATACCTCCTCCAAATGAGAAACAGGAGAGTTAGTGAAAATGCCTGTAGTTGCAAAATGCTTTCAGCAAATTTCAAAAGTCTTAAAAGTGTAGCTTATACATTCAATGCATACATATAGTTTTCTTCATTATGGAACTCTGCTCTTTAGATATGTGTCTCAGTGTGTTCTGTTTCCTGTCAAACAAACAGTAGGTTGCTGCAACATCATTAAATAATGTGAAGTGTCTTTTTCAGACTACTAGTTTTTTCTGTAGTGCCAAGAGCACTCCAGTACTTTTCTGTGTCATTTGACTCTACTAAAATTAAAAAAAAAAAAGATAAAAATAGCACAGCTCTAAGAATCATGTGGAATGAAGAACTTAAATAATTCAGACCTTAACACAGGGTTAAGATAGAATTTTAAGTTTTCATCAACTGCTGAACTAATGCAATTCTGCTGAACTAAGTGCAATTCAACAGCAACTAAGTTCTGCTGAACTAAGTGCAAATTTCGGATATATCATCAAATTGTGCCTGTTCCTTAGAGGATGAAAATCATAAAATTTCCATATCTCCTGAAAATGTGTACCTATATAAAGGAAGCTTCCTAAACAGTGTGATTTGCAAACTTTCAGAAACAAAATATACTCCAGAGTATTTTTCAAAGCAAATTTCTCAAAAAAAATTGGACAGCACCAACACTGTGACTCAGCTATTTGAAATTCTGAAAGCAAAGTACTGTAGTTCTCCTGTTCCTGGCTGGACAGGCTTGTAGCAGGAGTGGAGTTCTGGCTTAACAGAAACCAGTGACAGAGTCCCTTTGGTTTAGTCAGACTGGCACCTCTCCAAAGATTGTTTCCATTTTTAACTTAACAAAGTGCTTTGAGACCTTCATACAGATTATTGCTAATTAAATAAAAACAGATTCAACCTATGGCAAAAACTTACTTAGGGCTAGCTCTGGAACTTCCTAACCTGCACCAAAATTATTTCAGTTAGCATTTTTATTCAGCAAATAACAGCTGAAGGAACAGGTTTCTTTCTAGGATAAAGTAGATGGTTTAAAGTTCCAGGCTGCAACCGAGGAATAAGCAAAACTGACTGCTTTCAACGCTACATTCCCATTTTCAGCAAAAGCAATGAGAGTTCTAGTCACCATCTGCATTAAAGCAAGTTTTACTGTCAACCTGCACAACTAATGAATGTCAACTTCCCTTTTGTAGCGAATGCTTCGTCAGCATGAAAAAAGAAAGAGAAAAAAAAGCAGCACATTAGGATGTGTAAGAGAAAAACTTTTATACTATCAATTTAACTTTAATTATATGAAAGATATCACACGAGAAAGCTGATTTGTCTAGCACAGCACAACAAATACTAATAGCTGCTGTCTTCTCGCAGAGTCAGTGTCAATTGGAGAGAAACAATCTTCAAAGATATCATCCAAGCAAAATCAGAATATTCCTGAAAAGCCTGAAATGAAGAACTAAAGAGAACCACAATGAAAAATGAAAACCTTTATTTTCCAGAGATATTCCAGTAAGGGTCCCGCTAAATACTACCAACCCTCTTCTTGGAAATGCCTCAACATTAAAGCAGTGGAAGAAAACTATGCTACTGTTCATTCTGAGAAATGCAATTAGAAAATTTTTTTCATAAACCCAAGGACTGAATGGCACATTTCAGAAGCATTTAAATGATATGGTTCATAAATAATGTTTAAGTACTGATTCTCTTCAAACACAGTATCTTAAAATGTCCCATTACACTCTATGTTTGATCCCATGCCATTAAATGCACATCATAACTAGAATTTAAGTTGGTGTCCACTGGAGTCATACACAGTTAAGGCTATGTCAGCATTTCCACTCAAAAGCCCTGTCCTAGAGGTTTGCAATTTGACTATGACATTGCTTTGGTCTGAAATTCAGCAGAAGTAATGTCTTTTACCTCAGGATTGATTCTATCTAAACGGTCAAGGCAAAATGCTACATTTACCTTTATATAACTGAATACAAAGTACCTTTTGAGGCACGGAAATTGTTAGCTTTCTTTTCATTAGGAGGTAGTGAAGACTTGCTAATGCTAAACACACAAGATCATTTTTCTCCACAAAATGATCACTCAGTGCCAGGAAGAGTATCATCAGAGCTGCTTGTGTTAATCACTTTACCCTTTATGTTGATTTTCATCAGATCAAGACCATGCAGCAGCTAAAATGCCACCAGTTATCACAGGCCTAATTTGTTATGCTACCAACCTTACTAATTCACCTGAAAATGTGCTGGTGATAGTGAAGCTACCTTAGACTGGTGGTAAAGAGAGATGTCAGAGTCCCATATTTGACTCCTGGCTCTGCACTTCCTCAGTTCAGAGAGGTTTTGTAAAATAAAACTCATTGCTCATAGCTAGTACAAATAAACGTGGAGTATTCAAAACTCAGTTACATGGTTGATGTATTTTGACTTACCTGAATGCCTTTTCTCAATGTATGTGTGGGTGGCAAATGTCTGGGAGTTCACTTTCCTACAGTAACCCAGACAAGAGTCATTCCTGCTGTCTGTAGGGCCAAGCATGCTGGGCTAACTGCCTTGCACAGCTATCTATGCAGCAAATACATCCAAACCATTATATTATGCTCTGGTTTGCATTGCTATTGGCAGCACTGGAATTGCTGCAAGGCAGCATAAAAGGTGTGGCCAGGCAGAAGAGATGTGGCCAGACCTAGCAAAGGATGCTTTGGTGTGTCATTTCAGCAGTTTGGAACAGCCCTGGTTAAAGAGGGTCTGACAAGTTCTTACATTTTAAAAGGGGCTTTTAACAAGAGTTTTCATGATATTAACAGGTCTTTTAGGAACCTTGGGCATTAGCTTAGATTTGTTTTCAAAACCCAAGCCCTCCCTTTGAGATCGTTAGCATTCCAATAGGAACCATAAGGTCTGATTTACAAACCCGATTTATCCTAGACAGGATTTAAAGCAAGGATTCCTCATCAAGCAGACCTGATCTGTAAAACATATAACTTGTCAGCAAACCACTGCGGGAACAATAGTACGATGAAAAGAAATAGCAGAGGTATAATGCAATAGCTTTTGCTCTCCAGCCCAGGCCTGTCGCCCATTGTGCTGCCTGGCTCAGGGTGGAAAACAGTTCATCCCTTCCAGAAGGATGCTGCCTACATCTGGCAAAGATGCAGTTTTGAAAGCTGGACACATCTCTCACTAACACATTTTGAAAACTATTGCTTTATTTGAAGACTATTGCATGGTCTTAATGCACCTACAGTTCCAAAGCTGGATTGCCCCAAGACAGAAAAAAGATAAATCTTAGTCTGTGCTTCAGTACCCCATTCCTTTTATCAGCACTGGGGTTTCACCCTTTGTGAATCGTCAGGGACTGCCTGTTTGAAGTAGGTGTTTTTCTCTGGAATCTGGGGTTTAGAAGAGGCAATCAAATGGATGAAGCAGCTTTAAGAGCCACTACTGTAAGCATCTGTTTCAAGAACCCTCATTTTCTAAGCTCTCAACACTACATACAAAACCCAACTAATGTTAAAACTGTGGTCTTAGGAAGACTGCCCTGTGAAACACTAGTTCTTACATGCCTAACAAAATCCATTATTAACCCTAGCAATACCACAGAATCACAATCTTATAGAATTCAATAGCAGTCCTTATATATAAACTGAGATGCAGTCCTAGAAAAATCTATCAAGTTCTTGTAACGCCTTTATTTTTCATTTTGCATAAAATACTAATAAAAGGTTTCTGTCTCTGAAGACGCTGACACAAGAAAAAGGTTGAAGTTTTGGGATTTTTTTCCCTCCAGGTATCTGCAGTTCTGGCATAGGTTCTACTGCAAGCCTAACATGTTGAAACACATTGTGTACCCAGCGCTTCTACCAACCCAGAGAAACATATTTCTTTTAACATATATGTGTTGTAAATGATACATTTAATGAGATCATTAAAATGTTTTGATTGCCTGAAAATTCACATTGCTCATCATTTCCATTCTATGAGAACCTTTTCCATTTTTTGTAACAAGATGAAACGAAAAAAAACAAAGCAACACCCAGATCTTCTAAGAAAAGAAGCCTTGAATTTTCTTACACTGATGAAAATCAATGACAATTATGCCAAAGCAAATGGATTTATTGACATTGCAAACCAAATGAAAAATCAAGCTACAGATCTTTAAATTAACCTTCCATATTTTGCATTTAAATGGAGTTTTAAACTGTGTCTTGATCAAAACCACTAATACAGTATTGCATTTTGGTAAAACTAGTAGAGCAGTTGCTTAACATATGTTAAACACTCATGCATTTAAATTGTGAATCCATTAGCAATTTAAAATATCAATTTTTTTCTTACAACAGCAATTATACAAAGTAGAAACAGAACTTTTTGGAAATAAAGGGTTGAAATCATGGTTGAAAGTATTTTTTTTCCTTCTGCTTGTCATTTTACAAATTTTACTTGGCAAATACAGCTACCTTTGGGTGAGCTTGCCATAAAGTCCACAATCAGATTTTTGCAAAATGAAATATATATGAAATAAGGGTGATATGATTCATAAGCAATTCCTTGTAAAGTAATGCATGCGATACATCTTCCCGACTAGGGTAATAAATAATTTTATTTCCTGAAACATGAGATACAGTGCTTCAATCCTTACATTTTAATCCTGTATAGCATAGCTGGAGAAAGTGTTTCATCATAATATATTCAATCTTTTTCTTTGTTCTTTAACATTTTAGAAGCTTACTGTAGTGCTTTTCTCAGATTTTAAAATATATTTTCAATGTTTTCCAAACATTTTCAGTTTACATATCCCAAATTATTTTCCAATGGACATGGATATTTCTCTGAACAGGAAAGATAAAGCTACTGATAATATTCTTTTTCAAAAGGTTATTCTTCATCAGTCCTCTAGGAAACAAATAGGTAACAGAAAAATCTGCAGATCCTGGACTGAAAGCAATGGTCCAGTGACAGGAGGATAAAATTGTCCCTCTTTATCAAGTGACCTTCATTTGGAACTACTTTGAAATGAGTGATTTAAATAAAATGCTGTGCTGGTAATTCCTTTAAATACTGCTAACAATGACATCAATCAACATATAAACTGACTTACTTTGTTTAATTATATATTGATACATATTATAACCTTTGCAATGCCAAAATGCACTAATTCTCCTTGTCCCCATTTCTCATTAGCACATCAGTTTCCAACAGAAATGTGGTACCAATTCCTTGGGTGCCCATTGTTTAAGTAATGGAAAATGAACTACTAAAATGCTTTCATATTTCAAAAATGAGGATGTTAAGACAGAAAGATAAAGGCATTGAGAGGTGTGAATCAGCAGGGGAGGGAAGCACAGTGGAGGGGGTTGATGTTCTTCAACCCCAGAGCACCTCTGCCCCTGCCATCCACTTGCACACAGAACATTTGGACAGCTGAGGGCAACAGGTCATTGAACTATGCATGGAGGGAACACAAATTATTGCCTTTTATAATCTGAATGGAAAATGAGAGTGGGAGGCAGCCTTGTGAGGAACAACAAGGTACAGAAATGTGGAGGGAGCACAGAGAGTAGGAAAATTTTTCTTTTTCCCAGTGGATGAAAAGATATCACAACCTCGGGGGACAGCTAGTAAGCCCTGTAAAAAGTAGGGGACACAGAAGTAGGGGAAGAGACCTACCAACCAGCATCAAAGGTCAAGAATCAGAGGTGGTGTTTGCCACAGCCCTCCCCAGTGACTCAGTGGTGCTAGCCCTCCACTGGGCATCTGTCATCAGGGCTTTAGGCTGTTCATGGCTGTTCTGCATACAAACAGATTTAGGTTTCCACCTCTCAAAAAACAATGACAGGATCATTTTTATGATTACACAGCAGCAGGTCTCTAAAGTGACTGTGAAAAAGTGATGTTTGATTAGCAGACAATCTGCATGTGTAGGGTGTAACTCAAAGCTATTAGATTTCACAATTAAAATACCACTATTTGGGACTAATTACACTTCTCAGATCTATGTTATGGGGTTGTTAGAAGGACAGGGTAATATACCAGCACTAATGTGGCCAAAACGTGCTATTTTAGTATATTTCCTCCATATAATTTTTCTTAAATTAAAATGTTTTCCCCTCAGGAACTGTACACTGTACAGGAAAAGGTGAGGCATCAAAGATTCTTATAAAGGAAAACCCAAACATTAATACTGAAAACAATATATAAAAGTCTTATTCCTGTTCCCAAGTTTATGTTGCTAATGGCACTTACATAAACAGAGCAGCGTTTTGCTTACAGAAAACTTAACCTTTTGCTCCAAACTATTCACTTTGGTTTTTTTAATCGCAGTTCATATATACTACATTGCAGTCTTTAGCTGCTCTGATTTGCTCACATTCATTTAAGCTGTGTTTTTCAAATTGTACAACTAAGTTTATTGAATTAAACCTCTCATTTCAGCTGTCACAGAATTAGGCAAGCCCTTGCATGTGTGAGCTGTGGGTAAACATGAGTGTGCTTGCCCATCAGTACAGACTCTTTACATTGTTAAAGCTTGTGTAAACAATTGTAGTTAAGTACGTGCTTTGCTTAATTGGTGCTACAATAGCTAGAACTGTATGCAACCAAAAGGAAAATCTAGCACTCGTACAAAATTGAATTATCCTGCAGTCTTAGGAAACTTGCACAAATCCCCCGATTTTAACTTCTCTTGTTTAATGGTTATCGCAGTTCAGACATCTGTGCTCTTAAATTTAACACCCCTTTCCTTTTCTCCCCGTCTTTCCCCTCCTCCATCCTCTCAGCAACCAGTAGCACATCAAAAAAAGTTGCTGTTTGATGGTTCAAGCTGAGACATTCAGCCTCACACTCTCTTGAGATGAAGCAGGCAAGGCTTTTAATCTTACCTGGTGACACATGACTGACTAATACAGTTTCTTGGACCTTCTGACCTCTGAGGGACTAAATCTGGTTGGTCTCTCAACCTCTCCAGGTGGCTGGGACATCAGTTTGTGGTGGGTCATGATGCAAACAAAGTTTTGCGCAGGTTTCCCGTAACTTTCTGTGCACCCATAATTGTGCTAACTTTTAACGCGGAAATTTCTTGAGTATAAAACGTATCATTTCACTTCAAGTCAGGGGAAAAAAGAATTTTACTTTTACTGTAGGTTAAAGACTGTAACAAGAGCTAGCCTTGAAACCAGTCACAGCGGCAGATTTGCTGAGTCAGTGCTGATGTATGTTCTTGGACTGAGAGAAATGGTCTGGCTAAAGCCAAGCAGCTTATTTGAAACTTTGCCTCCCACACAAAATAATAAAGCAGTGCTAGACGGGTTTGACACTTATACAGCATAACTCAAGATGTTCCTAATCCCTGTGCCTCCCTTTGGAGCTTTGTTGCTCAACCATTTCTCTCCTAGGACTTTCTTCTGGTTAGCTTTGTGACAGTGGTAGTGTTCGAGGCACCCTTTAGGCCCTCAATACATCATTTGGTAAATGTGTTTCGATTTTACTAAACCACTGTTTGCTACAGAAGTCCTGGAATCATCAAGAGGGAATCCTGAAACACAGATGAATAATTTTTTTCAGGGAGCTGGAAACAGCTGAAGGGAAAGAGCTTATCAAGAAGTAACAAGGTGAGAGCCAGTGAGAACTAGAAGGAAGAAGGAGGGAAAAAAAAAAAAGCAATCTCAGCTTCTGCAAATACAGGAGGCAAATTTTCTTCCAGTACAAGGTACATATAATGCAAGGTGCTACATTTCCTTTCATCTTCCATGTTATGAATAGTTGGATTCTCAGCTAGGATGTGCTGAGAAATATATCTCTAATGCCACTGATGAGCCCAGCAAGTACAGACCACCACTTGCAAAGTTCTACAGCTACAAGGATGAAATCTTCCAGCTACAGACACCTTGTCAAGCTCATAACAGACTAATCAAGTAAACACCTGGCTCAGAGGTTTAGAGCCAAAACAAAATCTCCATTTTGTGCGCTGTGGCATGTAGTCAAGCTGGTGTGCAACCCAGGCTCTGAGATCACCTCATGGTGCTCTCAGCCTACTCTCCCTGTCCCTGCTGTCCCAGTTTCCCAAGCTCTGCTTCTGCACAGGGACACGTGGTTCTGTTGAAGACCGAGCAGGACAACCCCAGAAGTCATTATTTTGGATAAAACCAAAGTAACAACCCTAAAATGTAGTATTTTAACAACAAACCCCTGTTAAAAAAAGCTTCAATTGATTGTGTGGAGCAGGTGCAGGGGGAACCAACCCTAAAGTTAGCCCCCAAGTCCTAACAGTTTAAGAAGAGAATGGGGTGAGAAGGCAGAGACACGATGACAGTACACCAGGAAGACCACAAGCCAACAAAGACAGCATGTCCCTTCTGGTCCAAAGACCTTGGCCATGTTTGGTCTAGATGTGTTGACCTCCTCTAATTCAGCAAGCCAATAAAAACATTATTTCACCTAGATGTAGTTACTGCTGGTTGCTTAAACTTCCCATAAGAGCTATGTCCTTACTGCAGTGCAGGATGTGATCACTCTCAGAGGACCCTGAAGTTAAGCAAGGGTGCCACGGCTTCCACACCCAAGCTCCAAACTGGAAATGCCACCAGACAGAGAGGCAGCTCTCCCACAGGCAGAAAGGGTATGTCAGGAGGTTGCATAAAAACCATTGCTGAGAGCAAACTCCCCTCTGGGACAAAGCCTGGGCATGTTGCTAATTTTCACTCTAAAATGAATAAGGCACAGAAAAAAGAAATGGACCCTTATTTAGTGAGAATATATTTTAAACACAATCATTGAGTAAAATTCTAACAGCTTTTTGAAATGCACACACATTTCAATGAATATTCCTTTTTACTAATGTTGCCACTGAAAGAGAATCCCACTCCTGAATTCTTTCTCTGTGGGAATAGAGTTTCTTCAGTGTAATTAATAATATAAATAAATATGCAGCTATAAACAACAGAGAACTCAGCTCTCTGGCAAGATAAATTGGTGCAGTTTTGCTGAAGTCAGATGACCTAAATTTACAAAGAAGAGGCAAAACTTAAACATACCACCATTAACATTTCCAATCACCACAAAAGTTTTGCACAAGAAAATATGAAACAAAACATTTGGAAAATGATGCAATGGCAAAAAACCCCAGACTGTCTATATAATACATCCATTTACCACTATTCAGCTTGTCATGCTCACTACTGTTTTAATAACAGTATTTTTAAGAACACTTTTTCCTTTGGGGACTCCTGAAATTCATTGTTATCCTGTTTTTGTGATATTTCCCATTTAAGTTAGTTTATACTTCCTCCAGGAACACAAGAGGCAGTCAGATCACCTGCTGTTCTGAGATGTCTACAGTACTCGAACACAATGGGGTGAAACCAGGACAGAAAGTTAGCCCAATGCTGAATTTCCTGGCTTTGTATTTTTAGTGGGGCCTTTCACATCATTTTAATATCTCTATAGGTAGCTGTACATGCACTCAGAAAAACACACATGCACATGCTCTGTACATACTCAGGATAAAGCTGTAAATTCGAGCACCAAAAGTTAGGAAGTGTTTCAGGGTTGCTTCTGAATGCACAATGATACAGTTTTACAGAACATCTCTAGACATCATACCATATAATCTTTTTCCTAATAGGATTGCCCCCTGTCTGGAGAACAGACTTGCTCTGAGAGTAAAAATGGATGTCTTGTGAGAAATGAAGTAGGCAAGGATCCTATGGAGCCTGAAGCTAACCAAAGGTAAAGAACTTCAGAGAAAGAAATGAAAGATTCAGAGTTCAGTCTGCTTAATGATGTGACAGGAAAATGAACAAAAGCCTGATTCTTGTGCAAATTCTGAAAGGGTGCTCAGAAAGTCAAATCCAGGTTCTCGTTTAGACACTGACTCGCATCCCTCTATGTGCTTGTTACCAAGGCTCAAGGTGGAATCAGGTGAGAGTTTTATTCTGAACATGCAACAAGCAATCATGAACATGAAACAGCAATCATTTTTTTGTTATTTTTCACACCTTAATTCCCCTCCTCTTCACCAAAAAAATGAAGGTAAAATGTCAAAATCTTACAAGAATTTGAGAAAGTATCTTGATATTTCTGAAACAATGAGACAGAAATACCCTGGAAGAATAAAAAAGGGATGAAATCACTCAACAGAGTAAATAAATCTGCTGCAAAAGGATGTTTTTCTTGTTCTCTGCCCACCATTCCACCTTCCCCACCCCAAGACTGAACATCTAGTCATTCCAGTAAGAACTCTCCATCCTATGCAAGGAATAAGGAAGAGGGAGCCTGTGGGGAGGAAAACCAAAAGTGCAAACAAGGGCTTTATCAAAATATATAGGCACAAGTTTAAGCTTGTGGAGGCATCCCTCAATCAGTCATTCCACAATTTATGAGCCGATCAAATTTGCAAAACTCCTTTCACCCTCCTCTCATAGCTTTCAGAACATATTGGTATGTACCTCATTTTTTATGCCCACACTAAGGCAAGGAAGACTTCAACTGCTGTAGCCACAGAATGCTTAGATTTTCTGCTTCAGTCTAGAACACACTTCCAAACCTGGACAAAACTGAACTTTAAAGAGTTTCCCAAAGCACACTAAAGAGTTCATCTCTCAAAGGGCAGTTTATTGACAGGCTTGAGGAGCAGGGAGGGAAATCACTGAAATTTAACCCTGAACCCCACGTGAACCCAGGGACTGGGACTGCATATTTTCCACTGTCCTGGCCATCTGCTGCTTCACTGCACATGGTAATCTTTGGCAACCCCACTGAGAGCTGCCTGGGCTATGGCTCTGTTCAGACAGGGTGTAGAAAGAAAAGACACTGAGAATGTCATGGCTGACTGACCAGACTACTGAGATCAGAGAGATTATGCCTCATTTGCTCACCAAGCCCTGCCAAAAGCAACACCATTTAACTGTAGGTACTCAAGACCCAACAGGCATGTTTAAAGGAAAAGTAGGTTAAAAAAGAGGACCATTCATAACGTGCATTTGTTTGGGACACTGTAGCTACGACCTTTGGGCAATTACTCATGAGAGTTTTAAAAGAAAGTCGACAGTGCCCAGCATTTCAGGTACAAGAGGTAGCTGGCAGAAAGTATCATACCAAATTTACAGGGCACATGGACCTGGGAGATGACTCAAGGTAGGAGTAAACAGAAGGAACCTAATAGCCCAGCAAACAGAGATAAACAGAGAAAAAAATAAAAAAACCCATAGCTGTTATTTTAAAACAGCTACAGTATGTTTATCTCTTGGCTGTGAAATGCTGCACAGTATGGGAGTGTAAGGGTTTGGTACTTATATGCATAACTTTCATATGTCATCTCATGACAGGGGACCTCCCTTGAGCCAAAGCCAAATCTATTTTTGTTCCCCAGAGTACCCCCACTAGGCTCCAGATGCAGCAGGCAAAGAATCAGCTCTCAAACTCTGATTTCCTCTGACCACACTCTTCTGCATAAGGGCCCCCAACCCGTCCAGTCATTAAATATCAAATGCACACACACAGATTCACTGGCTTTCAAAATGACAATACGAAAAGCTAAGGAATATTTCAGAAGTGTCATAGAACTGCTAAGGTGTATTTTAAAGGGTGTTGGACCTGCAAGAAAATTACTGTAGGATACAGAGTTACTGTAAGATTTTTGAGTCTTACCATGCTGACAAGAACCACCTGTTATTACTGTATCTCTCGCCCTCATCCTCCCTGCTTCTGCCAAAAGTGCTGGAAATAAAGATGCAATTCTATATATGCGTCTACAACAACATCCTGCCCTATTTCTTCACTCAAGTACTGATCTTGGAAATGACAGTGTCTTCTCTTCCATCTGTTTAGAAAAAAAAAGGCACTTTGATAAGATAAGCTTCTCCAGAGGCCGCAGAACTGTGGTTGGCAGACATCAGGTTTGACGAATGTTCTTCTAATTGCAAAGGGACATTACAAAATTGTCCTCTGATGTGGAATAGACAATCACTGTCACCCTTTCTCCTTCCCTGCTG
Source organism: Cinclus cinclus (assembly GCF_963662255.1). Classification (NCBI taxonomy): domain Eukaryota; kingdom Metazoa; phylum Chordata; class Aves; order Passeriformes; family Cinclidae; genus Cinclus; species Cinclus cinclus. The sequence goes on from NC_085046.1 coordinate 69,639,014, forward strand.
CTCTACCGCCTCCACTCTGTCTGCCTCACAGGGAGATCAGGAAAGAGGCAGAAAAAAGCCATCTAAGAGAAGAGGAACAGGCATCTTTTCCCCAGTTCCAGCTGTGTTGGAGCCAACAGGCTCTGGTGTTTTGATGATTCCAGGACCCTTGCATCTCATTTGATCCCTGCTTGACAGAGGTGTACAGAAGAGGTGGGAATGGCTTGCAGACTTACAGATGGAGCTTCTGAAACTCTCAGGCTGTTCCCTCCAAGACAGGGCGCCTCTTTCTGAGAGCTGGAGTCAAAGAACCTTTACACCAACCTCCGATTAGTAAGCAGTGTGGTAAAATGAGTAAGGCAAAGAGATCAAACATGCTTTCCACTGTATTTTTCTTTTGATTCAAACACATATCTTGAAGAAGAGTAGGTTTGAAGCAATAAGCTACCCACTAACATTCTCAGTTTTAATTTCTCTGCTGCTAAGCCCTGCTGAATCAGAGCTCCCGCTCCCACTCTTCTTCTTGACTCATAACCTCAGTGACAGCCATGAAGCTGGGCAGAGACACTTTATAAAATATACTAAATGAAGCAACTTTCAATAATAACAAGGACTGGCAGGTAGCCATGTTAGAGGAGGAAAGACCTAGTGAGAATGTCCTGCAGCACAAAAGTCTCTGTTGTTCTCATTACTGCAGAGGAAGAAAATCTCTTTAGATGCTTTTGATTCAAATGATCATTTGACAGAAACAACGGACGAGACAAATGGCTGTAAAACAAGGCAATTGGATTTCCTACTGCTACAATATCTTACTTGGCTCCCATGACACAATTTCTCTGTTATTCTGCCTTGCCATGGTAAAGTAAACTTACAGGCTACCCAGAAAACAGATGAGTGTAATCAGTCCTTTATAAATTATATCCCTTCACTCAAAGAAAGCAAATAACTTTGCCTGCTCTATAATAACTGTTTCTAATACTTCATTTATTCTTTAAATTGTTTATAAAACACTTCAAGAGAGGTCAAGATGAGAGGGCAACAATAATTGGAGATTAAGGAGACTCTCTAAGTATTTTGCACCTGTGAGTAAACACTTTGGTAATTATTATGATGAGAGATAGATCTACTAAAAACCCCCCAACAGCTTATTTATGATTTTCTTGGACATACATGTTATTTCATCTGTGAGGGAGCCCCCATCTTTTCCAGGGCTATTTCAATTCAAATTTAAGCAGCTGCATATATGTCTGAGGTCATGTGACTGGCAAGTCAACAACAATAGATTTAACCTCATCTCCTGTGGAAGTAACCTAAAGAAATAATGAGCCACAGCTAAGTGATATTCTCGTGAAGTTTTTTCCAAGTCCCCTGAAAAAGCAGGGACTTTCCTCCTCAGAGACACACATGTTAAAGCCCACAGAGTCAAGAACAAGTGGAACTGAAGGACAGAGATGTGAATTAACATGCAGGACTGGTGTTTGGGTAGGGTTTCAGAAAGCACTTTTGAACAGAAAGGGGATATCACGTCCTTTTGCAGTCTCTGTGACATGGTTCTGCCCACTCTAGTTTCTGTTCTTCCTGTGCCCATGCACAGCACTAGCAGTGGTCATGGTACCATTCTGGAAAAGGGGATGGAATAAACTCTGTAACACCATCTCTTGAGCGGCTGAGAGTCACAGCTGCGCAGATGCCTAATGCAGCTGAACTCTGACACAGCAATTAATACTAAACCACACTTTAAAAGTACATATGGATAAAATTATATTAAATCTTTAAACACTCAACCCATTGGTTTCTTTTAAAAGTTACAATTTAGCATGCCAGAAAAAACCTGCTTCTTAGTAATTTTTTCTGCATAGCCTAGAAGAGGTTGCTAAAGAAACCATTAGTGTCCTCTAACCTCTCTACCAACTTAAAAGAGAACCCAAAAGAAGTTCCTGGAAAATAAAAACCAATCAAATTCTCAGTAATTATACAGAAATAATAAACTTAAACACAAAAAAATATTTGGTGAGGAATTTAAAAGTAGCCAGGGCTATAGACATACTGGCGTACAAAAATAAAGTTAAATTTTTAAGTTATTCTTAAGAGTTTCAATGGAATTCAGTAAATAGTATTTGATTCATGACAAAGTACTCTCTTTGTCCATTTTATATGGTAAGGTTATAAAAATGCAGATTCACAATTCAGCTTCTATATAATTCCTCTTTGTTTCTTTTTAACCCACATTTTCTTGATCTCCTCAAAGGTAGAGAGTCATGTAGATCTAGACACAAACACAAGCTCTCTCTAAATTGCTTCAGCCTAATACCATATCAATATAGATTATATCCATATAAAGGAGTAAATGAACCACAGCTGTTACCTGAACCAGATCCTTTGTTTACCCTAATGCAGAATTGAACCAAGAAGAAAATACCTGATTATTGGATCAGAATAATTAACAGAGAATTTTCAGGGGAAGTTCCCTAATCACCTAAACTGACATTTAAATTTTTTCTACTTGAACTAATTCAGAAATACCAAGGCAGATAAGTAATTATTGAACTGACCAAAGTGAGCAGACTTGTCAGAGTCTATGAAAAAGCAGATCCAAACCAAACAATTTTCATGTTGTTTTACTTGAGGGCATTTTAGTTATTGGTATTTTTTATGCATCACAAGTCCAGGAAACAGAACTGTAAACAGGAAACACAATTTTTCTTTCATTTTTGAAATTAATTATATTAATCTTAGCAGTGTCTCCCACAAACATTATTGTAGAGTGAAATGGAAATTCGGCTAAGCTAATATTTCAAGGTAGCTGCCATCTTCATCAGTACATGGTTGGGAACTATTAATATTACGTTTATGTCTTGAAAACTCTCTGTGAGGCATCTTTAAAATATGTATGACTCCCAGGGCTTTGAAAAATCTGAATGGTCTTGTCACTACACAGCAGGTTTGAAAATCAGATTAAGGCAACTGAGATTTTATTAAAAAATAACTTACTGTATCATGCGGCTGCATAAGTGTTTCTTTCCTGACAGGCCACAGAAAAATAAGAGGTCTTCTGCTAGTCCATTGAGGAATAATGTTTTAATTTTTTGCATTTTAGTAGTCTCAAGGAAAAGCATATTTTAAAAACTGTTAAATCTTTCAGATTTTTTTACTCAGTCCTTTTACTAAACATTAAACTATCTGATTTTAGCCAGTAGAAACAACATTGAGTTTGACTGAACCCTCACATACATTATCAGTTAGAACATTTTTGATTAATCCTTTGACAGAAAATGTTACTGAACACACTAATTCTTTCACCAAACTTTCATGTACAGGCAGCCATTTTCAAGCATCATCCACATACTCACACACATGCATAATTGTGGAAAAAATGAATGAAAATTCCCTGATGACTCTGTGGGTTTCTTCATGGGTGTTGATGCCTGGTTATCACTGTCTATAAATGTGATGGTAAACCAGATTACGTCACCACACCACCAAAACCACAACCAACCTGTAGGACCAAAGTGACAGGAGACACTTAACTTACTTGCAAGTAGACCAGAGTTGTGCAATAGCTGCAGCACACTAATGAAATCAAACCCAGAATTGCTTCATCCCATGATTTCAAAACAAAGAGCTTCTTTAAGTGCAATTTAAGATTATGATGCTTTTCTCAAGAAAAGCATCATCATGAGACATAGCAAAAAATTAATAATGACCTGTTATTCACTGGCTTACACTTTTCTGACGCCATTTTGGCAATAGAACTTGGATTCACCAGCACAACAAAAACTGTTGCCAATTCTTTAGTAATACCAGCACTTTCAGAACTAGGTAGCAAAGGTAGCATTTGCCTACTGCTGTTATGCAAAATCAAGCTTCAAATTCCCAGACTTAGTTGTTACACCAATCTTGCCCTGCTTTTCGTAAATATTGCAAGATCTGCTGGGACCATGAAATATGCTAAAAAACAAAGCAATTGTATATGCGTTACACTCTTTTTAAAAATTATTTTTGTGCAAATCTCAAACAGGATATATAATTTTCAGCAAAATTCAGATGATTCATATCACTACCTGGAAGCTGCAGCACGTGTGGACTCAGGGCACAGAGCAGCTATTCAAAAAAGGAGAAGCACACCCACTGTCTAGTTTTAGACCATACAAAGGGGAGGGATTTGTCCATAACACATGAATTGAGGATGCTTTACCCCCATAGAGCATGAGCACAAGTCACACTACTGGCACCAGTCCATGTCCATCCTATTCCCCCATTTTCCCTAAAAGATCAGGACTTGAGAGGAGGAGGACCCATCCCAGCTGAAAAACACATGAGAAAATTAGCAACTACTGACCTGATTTTCAATGGCAGATACATGCAATACTTATGAAAATAAACAGCAGGGCAATAAAAAACAAGTATTTGCATGATCCCTGTTATGGTCACAGGGCTGACTTTACATTCAGTGCTGCTTCAGTATAAATGTTTAAAATGAAGCACAATACCGGTGCCAACTCAAACCGACAAGATTTCTAAGACAATGGATAATTTCAAATTTACTCCAGTTTTCAAGAACTACATAAAATTTGGGGAGCTAAAGAACTTTTCCTGATCTTGGGAAGTGCACAGCGTCTCTGTTTATCTTGAAGCAGTGGCAACAAAATAGCAACAAAAGATTTTGGTGGTTATTTTTACAGTCTGCAGCAGACAGAAATTCAGTGTGAGAGCACAGAGTGCAGGACACAACACAAGCATCCCTAATGGATGCACACATGCCTACCAATGACTCAGAATATGGGCATGAGGTGGGGCTGAGAAGAGGAAGGTGTCAGCAAGAAAGCACAAGGAAGATTGATAACTTAAAAAAGCAACTGTTTCAAAATTTTTAAAAAGGAAATGGAGCATAAAATATTTCTGGGTGTTACTAATGTTTTTCTCACGTCTTCTGGACTTTTCTTACATCCAGAATGAGCTCTAGATTTTTGCAGATTCACATTGCCTACACCTGGGATTACTATAGGATTTTGTAAAGTTTTGACAAATATTCTCAATCCACCTATTGATGGATATTGATGCAATGAATAAACACCTTAAATCTTTTTTTAATGTAAGGATTTTAAAATAAATGAGGATGGGGAAAGAAATACATAAACTGAAGGTCTGAGTTGCTTTATTGGATAATTCTTCACTACTTAAAATTCTTTACTACTACTTATTATATTCACATATAAGATAATGAATTCAATGACTTGGTCTGAAAAAAAAATCCACAAGTATGCCTGCAACATTTCTATAGCAGTGGGTCTCAAACTCACGTGTCCTAGGGCAAACAATTCAGAGAAACTAGAGAAAACACAATACTTTATTCTCTCTCTTGGCTTGGGTTTGATTTTTTTTTCCTGTACCAAAGAGCAACCCTGAAGGGTTTCATGGGAAACTTTCTAATTCTCTGTCTTAACAGCTATCATTCTACAGGGGTGAGATACAGTACATATCAAAATATGCAACTGATATTGCAACATCTAAATAGCATTGGGTGTCTGGTTTTATTACAATGCTTTGGGCCATAGCTTTCATTTGCCAATCATTGCCTAACAATTAAGTCAAACATAATTAAATTTTAAGAGTCTCAGGCAAATCTTTGAAAAGGAAATATTTTAACACGGTTGGCAAGGTGTGCAAACATCAACAGTGTGTGGGAAACACATGGAGCTGACAGTATATACACTGCTATAACTCCTTGTAACAGAGGTTAAAATCTTTTCAAAAATACTTGCAATTAGATGAGTAAAACTGGCAAAAATCAGCAGTCTGCCAGGTGTTGGGATTTTCAGCTATTTCAGTGACAGCAGGATATGCTTATGAATGCAAAACTTTTGTGCATCCCCAGAAAGTAGATAATGCATGTAATGCTCTGAAATCAAACTACCTACACAGTCAATGCTTGTCTGTGTGGTTGTGCTTCTTATTTTTAAACATATTTCTAAGTGAAACACTTAGTGAAATCAAGGCAGAGAAAGAAAACTGTTCCTAAATTCAAACCAAGCTCTGACCAAATGCAGTAACCTTCTTTCAGATAAAGCAGCTTACCTTCCTACAATTGCTATAAAATCCCACTGCATGATGAATCATATCAGAGGTAGAGGTGGCATCCAATGATATTGCATTTCTCACTTACTTGCTTTTAATGAATCCTGCTAACTTTGTTGAGGAATAATCATCTGACATTTCCTTCTGCAGTGTTTTTTTTAACCACTAATGGTGAAACTGATTTATTGTGAATTAATCTCTCCTGTTCAGTCTCCTGTATCTGAAATGCCTCAGTGGGTTGATTTCAAACAACTTTCTGAAACAACACGCACTTTCAATAGGTTTACTTTCATTTTAATTTTTTAAAAATTAATTAAATTATAATCAATTTAAATTTAAATTTTAATTAAATTAAGTAGAGGGAATTTTCAACCTTTTGGAGAGCTATTTTAGGGAAAATAGGACACACACTGCTGAGAAAATGTTTCAGACACTAAGACGGGACAGTCACTCCATGGTTACCAGCTGTATGATCAGGCTTTTAAGTTCCTGCATCTAGCAGATGATGCCCTAAATTTGAAGGCTGTGGATTGAGGCCTACAGAATCACATACTGAACATCTTTGCAGGACTCTGAAGATGAGCTGTAAGCAATTTCTAATGGCTTTTACTTCATAGTCTCAGGGGAACACTGATCTTGGATTACACAGCAGGAAGAAGACAAAGCAATACGCTAATATATCACATGAAAAATGTATACATTTGACAGAATTTTAATCACAGTAAGACATATGTCTTCAGTAGTTTAAGAAATCATTAGTACGGCAACAATGACTAAAATACTAAACATTCATTACTTACAGAATATCAACAACGTAAGATAGATTCATTTATGCAACATCTTGCAATAATGGTGGGACCTTTGCTCTTTTTTTGACTTTTTTTTCTTTTCTTGCTTCTATTTCAGAATACAACGATATTTAACAAAACAAGAAACATCATGTAGATGCAACTGCAAGCAAAAATGGCTCAAGGAGTTGCCTGAAAAAAAACCCAAGAAATACAGATGAGGTTGGCTGTGTCTTGAGTCCCCATATCTGGGGAAACTGCATCCTGCAGTATGCTCTCTTGTCCTAGGCTCTGGGTACCACTGAGTTAGGACTTAACCATGCATTCAGAGGAGGTGTTCCCCTGATAAAGTCGTGTCCTTCAGAGAGGATCTCACATGCAGCAGCTTGGACTGCATTCCCACAGAATGGGAGTGGACAGGCAATGGACTGGGGTGCATCTTTCAGGTATGGTCTCTTACCCATCAGCTCTCAGGGTCTCAGATGACCACACTGTATCTACACTGTCTTCTACACTCTCCCCTCATTTTCTAGCAACGGGATAACTCAGCTAAATGGATTTCTGGCTGAAATCAGCTCTGTTCTTCTGACCTGCTGCAAACTCTGCATTCACTTTAAGCTGTTTTGCAAAATGCAAGGTGTAAATCTCACAGTTCTTGCTTGCATTTCACTTCATGTTCTCATTTATACATACACAAGAAAAGCACAGGAACAGCCACATTTTCCATTGTGCTTTGCCTGGGGAAAAATAAATGTAGCAGAGGTGAAAAATAGTGGAAAAGGCACATAAAACACATTATTTCTCAAAATCCTGCTACAAGTTTGTGTATTACTGAAGGCATAAGAACACTACAGGTGAGATACACACACTGCAAATCCATTTCCCATTTCTGACTTTCATAAAATTCATATTTAATTAAAGAAAAAACAAGTCTGGCAGTTCAGTATGAGAAAGTAACACTGGAGTATAGTAATGTAACTTGAGAAATGTTAAGAATTACTTGGCAATTCTTAGTTTTGGCATTTTGTAAATTGTGGGGATACTCTGCGCCCTTTTTTTTTTTAGATTAACAAAAGTTGAAATCAATCATGGAAGATAGCAAAACTTGTAATCCACTATTTTCTCAACACAGTATAAGCCACAAGGGAGCATATGATTTAATGATGAAAAGATGCTTCTGATAAGATAATAATTTGCTCAGGGAGAGATCTGAGCTGTGAATGCAGCTGTTCCAAAAAATCTAAACCCACAGGCAAGAAATTACTTATTTTTTGAAAAAGCTATATCCATAACTACTTAGATAAACTGGTGTTACACCCCAGAAAAGTAAATCAGACAGGGAAGTGAAGAATCAGGGCTACTTTAAGACTGAAAAGGAAGAAAAAAAAGGGGTGGTAAAGATTACCACAAACTGTCATTATAAAGACTGAATCACAAAGATTTCAGTAGTCAGAATGTTCAACACAGTATCTTACTTCATCAATTAGTCACTTTAGAAAAAATATCATTTTATATCCTGATTCAATTAATTTACATGATTATTTCATTCCCATATGTGACAAGTTCCACGGCATTTACCTGGATTACCTGGATGCTCAAAAAATAAGGGCATGCAGAAATGGTCTCACCCTCCAGTTCTTATTTCAGATGTCTGGAACTGCTTTTAAAACACAATTTAATGAAGGGAAACCCACTCATATTTTGGTGTGGTTGCACTACCTTCATATCTTAGTTGGCTGGCACTAGGAAAGTGGCACTAGAAATAGAAGGTTAATATGATCTATTAGAAACATAAGAACCAGACCAAAAAAATGTCCACATATTTTGAGGTGCTCTGGTCTGTATTAGTTGGTCAGTAGCAGGTACATCATCATCATCATCATCATAATTAACTGAATTCACTTATCTTGTAACACCAGATCTTTTTCAAGGGGAAAAAACATGTACTTAGGCAAAACAGAGGAAAGGTATTACCTGGCAATTTTCTATTATTACAGTCAATATTGCTGCAAATCCATTTGTGCAAGTAGACCCTATTGCCCACATTTATCCCCAGTGATGTCTGACTGCATGTGCAGATAAGGGAACACCTGCATGGATCACTTAGCAGGATCAGTCTCGCAGCGGGGAGAAAAAGCCAGTAAGAATGCATGTCTCCAGGACACTGCATGCTTTCTCTGTTGAAACATGCAAACTAAAAAGCATGAAATGATCTTGGCTGCTCTGTAGCACACAAATGTCTGAGTAAGTCCTTTTACATTGGCCATGGTACCTTGCCATCAAGTTTTCAATGTTGCACACAGGGCAGACGACCCCTGATGACACCAGCCAGCCTGTATGCTTCTCATCCAGCAAGGAGCAGGAGAGACACAAACAATATTCTGTTGACTTTTTCTATTTATACTCATTGATTTGGAAATTCTGCATTAAATGAAGGAGACATAGGTTTGCACTGAAAATTTTACACACTTATGTCATTCACAGGCCTCAACTTAGCAAAAAAGCACCAGGAAAAGCCCTTAGTATTTCCAGTGGTACTAGGTTGACCAAGCTTTAAGAGATTAGCAATTAGTCTCCAACCAGAGACATGAGAAAGGGAAATCTGGCAGATGTGGGCTACATCTCTATACAGTAGATGCATAAGAGCAGCTGCTCTAGCAGGAATTGCACAGATTTCTTGTGAAAGTCAGTAGCAGATGTCACCATCTGCTTCTCTATGAAATCAAGGCAAAAGGGAGACTAAAAGCTGATTAAAAAAAAAAAGGTAACAACAAACTACATAAAATCAAAAGACACACAGATGTATTTCCCTGTGAACAGGGAAACACTTACTCCCTTCTCCCTGGCAAACCTGAGACCCAGATGCACAATAAAAGCAAAGAACACTCCCCATTCTAAGATACGATTTCTTTTCATTTTAATCTTACTACATGTACTTTGACAACATTCAGCCTGCAATCTAATACCTAGCCACTTCCACCCTGGCTGAAAAAGATCACAGAAATGAGCAGTTGTATCCTTTCCCTCTGGCTATACAGCAATGGTCTGATGACAACTGCTTTACCAGAGCTGGTATCAGACACAAAAAAATTCCCTACTGAATGATCTACACAATGATGTCATGTGTGGAGGCAAAGTATTACTTAGGGGGGAAAAAAAACAACAAAAACCAAACAAAACTTTTGTTGCATTGTGTCAGGAAACATGCTGTACATGTTTGTACATCTTGGCTGATTAAGATCAGATGAGGCAAGCAATGAAGTGGTTAACCAAATCAGAAAGTTATCTCAGACATCCAAAGACACATCTTGTAAACCTGAGACAACTTCTTACACAGAACTGAAGAGACAACAGTAAGGGCTTGTCTGGGATGAAAAAAAAATGGCACTGTCAACAAGCAGTTTGCTTTCCCACTCAGGAAAGGAGGTATTAGTGAGATTCAGAGACCAACAAAAGAACAGGAATCTTTCCAGTGAAGTAAAAAAGGTTTGGATTAAGCCCCAGTTTTCCTGAAAACTAGACTTGCTAATTGCCTCACTCTTCCACTGTCAAAACCGTCTTCTCACTGAACAGAAATATCTTTCCACTATTGCTATAGGGCAAACATTTCCACACTGCTAATACTGGGAGACATGTTCAGCTACCACCAGCAACTTGATAGCCACCACTTCCCCCATTTGGTATCCCATAGCGTTGTTTTCAGGGGAAGGGGAAAAAACAAACATTATTCTGGAACAGTATATTGGGTTTTCTTTTGCTTGTTCATTTTTGAATACAGAGACTGCCTGTAGCTACTGTAGAGCATATTGCTTTTCAGCTCATGTCACACTTAGACAATAAATAAGCTTCAGAAATGGAAGATCCCATTCACCTTGGCATGACTATAAATAAGGAAACTCTTGAGCTATACCTGGATAAAATGGACAAAAGAAACTGAAGAAATTAGCTTAGGGAAAGTATGCTGCTAATACAGGTCTTTTCCCCAAAGGAAGCAAGTCATGCTTATCTTATATTACCAGACTATTACTGGAAGTACTATGCCAGACCCTCAGATGGCATAAATCAACACGACCCTACTCACTTCAGTGCAGCTGTGTTGATTTATGTGAGCTGAAAAGTATGTACCGGTCAAAAAGTGACTATTTCATCTTACAAAACTGTAAAAGTGACTAAATGAAATAAAAGGAAAATCAAATGAGAGGCAGTATGTACAATATAAAGAAAATAAAAAAGAAAGGAAAGTATTACAGAAAGGCTCGAAGAAGATGTATATTTTATTGAGATTAATATAACATAGCCACTAATTTTATTTCATATGAAACTTTAGATATTATTTTCTGCTGTTACATACACATGTATCTCTTGACTATAGATCCAAGTACTTGTGCAATTTAATAATGCTGTACTATTCCCAAATTAAGATATAAGGCTCAGGCAGTGGGTTCAGCCAACCTAGAATTTATCACTGGTGTTTTTGTAAAGTCACTCTGATTGTCAGAACATGAAACATCATACTTAAAAGGAAGCCCACACAGCAAACTTAAGTGCTCAGCTTTACACTGTGGCGTCACATCTTAGAACTACTCCTGTTACGGTCTTTCTCTTAGACAGCAAGATAAAAGTAGAAAACCAAATGTTCCCAAATCCAGCACTTCTCTCAAGCCTTTGTAATTTTGAGAAATACGAAACCTTTCATATTAGACTTAAGCACTCTTTACCCTTATGAACTCTGTGCAGACTTCCCTATTATTATACAAGCTACATGAGATTAACTACTGGTGCTCCTTTCTGAGTTTAAGCTGGAAAGGCTCAGAAGAAGAAGAATTGGCATTCTGAAAGAAGAGGTGTAGATACCTGAACTCCTTTTATAGGGAAGCAGCTCTTGAGATTAGACAGTGGTTCTCTTCACTAGGTTTTGCACTGCTGCCTCAGCACTACAATATCCGAACGCTATATAAAGAGGGATTGTGGCAGATGCACTTGGCCCCATTATCCAAACTAACAATAGTTTGGTACAGGCCCCAAAGGACGTAAACACCTGAGTTGTAGCTGGGCCAAGAATTCCTCCAGGAAATCCACAAAGGGACAGACTAACACAGGGTATATTGATGCTTGGAACACATGCATAGTGGGTGGTTTTTCTCCAAGGTTCAGTTAGTGAAGAACGAAGACAGTTGAGGGTCCAAAGGGTCTCATGCATACCTTTCCCATCATGTGTAATTCAACTAAAAGCCAACCACTTTATCCCATAAACATGACAGCCTAAATGAGACTTCTTTGAGCTCTCTCTGCAAGGCAGCATGGCTGTGTGGCAGTGATCCCCCATTGTGTTAGGACACCTCTCAAAGTTGCCCCTTGAGTAACAGAGACTTTTCTACTAAAAACTTTGGATAAGTGCAGTTTCAGTTCTATTTAAATTGCAAGTGGACTGCTTTTCAGTGCCTTTCCCCTTGATCTGGGATTCATCTCAAGGTTTGAGATTCCTTACCTGAGACAGATATCACAGTGGAGAGACCCCTTATTCACAACAGATGCTCAGTAAGTTGCTGGCAGCATGCCAAATTAATACTAATGAATGAAAGAATTAATGTTTTAGACATAAATCATTGTAAAGGTCTGAGACTAAGACTGGAACTAGCTGCACCTAAGCTGCATCAGGAGTTTAGAAACTTCATGACTCAAATGAGTCTCCCTTATAGTTTAGCCCTTTTAGTCTCTGTCCAGATCATTCCAAACTGATTCTACCTCAGTATTCCTTTGTATGCTTCATCCATGTGCTGAGTAACAGAGTAAACCTTGCCATCAAACTTTGTTAAGTCATGTTTTTATAAATTCATATTAAACCCATTTTCGCTAATACCTTTGTGGGTCATTATTTGTGTGACTCCAAACACTCATTTACACTATAGATCACGAAGCAAACTCTTTACAATTCTTTGTTCAATGCAGCATCAGTGACCAGCTTCACAGACAGCTGCATTTCACCATCTTTCAACATGAGTACTCATACTTCAAATACAAATACTTCTATATTTGATCACAGCCCACAGTGCAGGCTCCAAGGTATGAAAAACGCATTTTGTTCATCCTTACCATTGCCTTCCAGTGTAGCATATTTCATGGATCTCTGGCTACAAGGAATACTAGAGTTTGTCTCTCCATAGTTTTTTCCCATAAATACATCTTGTGTAAGAAACCTACAGAAATTTTCCAAAGTATGATTTAAAATTCAGATATGCACTGTCTGCCAGGACTGATCAATTCTACACCTCAGCAACTGGTACTGCTGCAACCTTCTGCTCTTCTCTGATTCCTGGGTATTAGGTTTTTTGTGGACAAGATGCAAATAATATCACCATCAATGGAATGCTGTATTTGATGCATTCAGTGTAACCCTAAACCAACTGAAATAGTGGTATATAGTATTGGAAGAAAATATGTATTGATCTATTTAGGTATTCCCAATCACTGAAATCAGTATATAAAAAAAAGGCTAAACCATAAAGCATTTTAAAACTTCCATGGATATTACCAGCTTTGCACAGGAGTTAGAAATTCCAACTAATTCCAACTAATTCCACCTAAGTCCTCTTTTCCTCCTGAAATCCCATCGCAATCTTCAAAAATATTAGTAGAGCAATGAATGGCTATCAAGAAGCGATCTCAAAATTACTGTTATTTCATTATCTTGTCTGTGTAGCTTTCCAAGCCTTTTCCCAAAAAAAACACCATGCAAATAACACTGGTCTGTGGTTACAGTTGCTCTCATGGCAAATACTCCTGCTAAGTCAAGAAGAGCCAACTGAAACCATTCCTAGGACAAGATTCCTGTTCATGGCATGAAAGGCCTAAAACTGCGCACACACACACGCAAGGAAAAGTACAGCCTGAGAATTCAAAGCACAGACTTGAGTTCTCCATGGGGACATTCAACATGTTGAAAAGATACCTCAGATTGGAAAACCCATTGAAGTTGTGTTAAAGCAGGAACAAATATCAGAGAGATCAAAATAGCAATGAGTACTGAAGTTTTCCTCCTCCAAAATGGCATGAATCTACACCAGATCATCAGAAACAGTGCACGTGTTTATAAAATTTTCATCTCATCTTGTAGCTCCTTAGAGTTGTTAGAAATCATGCCAAGCTAATACTTTTTGTTGCATATTCCCACTTTTTTACAATGGTCAGGATGTTTTGATTGCATACTGATAACTCAGAGCAATTTGAACATTAAGTTTATACAGCACACTATGAATACACCTCAGTAAACTCTTTAATACAAAACAAAGTATTAGGGCTTCTAAATGCAATAATCTAGAGAATATGATTCTCCTTTAATTTTGAACTTGTGCTTCATTTGCTCCAGTGAAATGGTACACCAACTTCTACCACCAATTACTGTAAATGCTTCCTATCCATTGTATGATGAGGTTTCACAGCTGTGACTCCCAAAGACTGAAATTAATATTTAAATCCTATTGAAGTTGACTCCTTTTTTCTCTTCTTTTTTTTTTCTTTTTTTTTTCCTTTTAAGCAGAGTTGAAATTATGGTCTATTTTATATAAATATCATATAAGTATAATTAAAATTCTTATATTTTGTGGCAGGCTATAATCTATATAATTGCATTCCTGTAAAACTTGAATTTATTTTTCATTTAGAAACAGACCACAATAAAAGACTTCTGCATTGAGAATCCAGTTTTCTGTGTTAATTTTAAACTTTAATTTTAGAGTGTTTTCTACAGTCACAGTACTTAAAGGGCAGAGGAAAACTGTCATTGTAAAAGAGACTTCTAATCAACCATGGAGTATTACTCAAACTAAACACCAGCATTAATTGTTCATAAAGTACTGCAAGCAGAAAAGGGATGATTAAGTGCAATTTAAGCTGCATTGCTATTAAAGATTAAACTGAAAGGCATTTTAAAGCCATGTGTTAAAAGCCGTCTTGTAAAATGGTATGGACCATAATTCAAAACTTTTTCAAAATATCCCAGGCTGTACTAATTACTCTTATGAACTTAAAGCATTTATTGTTTCTGCCTCTCAATTTGACATTTATACTCAAATTAAAATCTTGAGTATGTCACACCTGAAATTGCATCTCTTACGTAGTTGCCTAAATAAATGTTTAGAAAACCTGCCTTTTTCTAATGTGTCATATTAACATTTTTCCTTTACTTATTATCAAGAGGGACACAAACTTAGATACACCAACTTTCCTTCGGCTTTTGTGAGCTACAAAATGGAATATGATGCTCAAAAGGGAAAACTGCTGCTCTTGCGCTCCGAGGCTCTGAGACTGCCAGGAGGTCTGCATCAAATGCCATGAGTAGCTGCAAGTCATGACACCTTCCCTACAAAATTCTGGCAAGTTTAAATGAAACCTGTGGATGCATTGTTCCATTTTTCCGATCAGATATATGCAAAGTTGGAAACAGTTTTGCATGGATTTTCTAACCTCTTCTGGGGCTCTCGTGATTGAAGAGGATGCCATTCACAGCAAAGAGATTGTAGGCTTCCCTGAAGTTCACCACAATCCAGTAGGCATACAGTTTTGCTGCCCCTGTAAAAATAATTTTGAAGTGTTATTGTATAAATGCTTGACACGTACACAGCTCAGACACACACAAAAACTGTCACATGCGGGGTGAAGTCCACCTTTCAGCAGCAGAGTGCTTTAGCATTTGATTAGTTCCCTGTATGTCCCAGATTTTATATAGAAAAAAATCAGCCTAATAAACAGCAGCTGAATGGGAAAATACGCATATTCTGAGCAGCCTCTGAACTGGTCAGGAGACATCAGGGCACTTTCTTACTTGTTTTCTTATGCACACTCAAGCACAGCATTTTTTCTTTTACAATATACTTAACACAGAGCGTGTGAAATATCCCACTGTAGTGACCTCTATTAAGTAAAAAAACCCCAACCCAAAACAAAATCAAAATTACTCTGGAGGAATAAAAGTGAAAATCTGTAGCCTTAACACTCAAATTGATTTGAAATTCTATCACCAAAATCCTCTATGCCCATTGCTTTAATAAGTGTTTCAAATTTCATACGGGTTCATGAAGGAAGAAGTGAGCTCTTGTGAGTCTTTCATTTAGGCAAGAAAAAATATGAAACCTTATCACTTCAGCAGTACCTCACAACCCTTTGTGAAGGAGGAGTCAACCTACCCCCCTTTCTTCAAGAGCTCTTCACCTCTGAGCTGAATGAACAAAGTCTTGTGAAGTGAGATGCTAATTTCCAACCCCCAGGCAATGGCAGCAAATACTTTTTATATAGTAATTCATAAAGGTATGCCTCTCGACATGTCTAGTCACTTTAGTTCTATCATCATTCTAATCTCACACCCAAATGACTTCAGCCCTGAGACATGAGCAGAGAGAACAGGCAGACAGACACTGCACACACACCATCAGCGCTCACCGTAAGGCGATCTTGGGTAAAAAGGGGTGGTCTCCTTTTGCGGGATTTCTTGCACTTTTCCAAAAAGTTCACTGGTGGAGGCTTGGTAAAACTTCACAGAATTGATAAGGCCACAGGTCTTAATAGCATCCAGGAGCCGTAAAGTGCCAACCCCATCAACGTCAGCAGTATATTCTGCTAGGTCAAAAGAAATCTTGGGAGAGAAAGAAATAAAAACCCACCAATTTTATTAGGGTACCAGAATATGCCAAAATCATGTACAACCTATCAAAGCAATTCAACACTTGCCATGGACCATCTAGACACTTTTGTACAGAGTAGATATTCAGTTTACAAAAGTACCCTCAAAGGATTTCTAAGAATAAATAAGTAGCTCCATAAATAGCCAAACCAAATGGCTGGCGTTCTCCGGGATTTTTTTCCCACGTGAAGTAAGGGATAAGCCTCCCCATGGTGGGAACATTGTCAGGCACTTTCTCATCTCCACAGCTGCTGGCTTCCACAACACTCACTTGGGCTCAATATCTTTGACACACTTGAATTTGGTTATAATTGTCCAAAATATATTTTTTTAAAGTAACAGGACAGAGAGCATGACAGTACCAACATGTATAAACCCCACCTCCTCCCCCAAAATTTAAACAGACATCAAAATTCAGAGAAGAGTAGAAATACCTGCTATCAAATGAGACTCCCAACACTACCTGGCCAAAGCGTACCAGAGATGTGGCTTTTGCACCGACTTTAGAGATCGTGAAATGTGACAGCAAAGGGTGCAGGTATGCAAAAAACCCCTGACATCCCCAGCTGACATATTCTTCAAAGCATGATAATAAGCTCATGCCCACTAGTGGGCCAAGATTCCTTTTTCTCTACCCACTCCAGTATTTGTAGTTATTTTTACAATGAGCTTGTCCTGCGGACTATGCCACAATCAGTGCTCAAGTCTAAGCTTTCAGTGTGTCAAAAAGATAGTAATTATTTATTGCAGTTACGGAAGGAAAAAAAAAAAGTGGAAAAAAATAAGCTGAAGGTAAGAAGTGTGTTGTGACCACCCAAATCTGAAGACAGGAGAAAACATGCTCAGAACGGAGCTCACTCATTTTTGTGGTGGTACAGGTTGTTTTTTCAGAGCTTCCTGGATAAAGTTCCTGGACTCTGAAGAATTTTTTCCCACCAGTCCCCATCACAGCAGCACATTCCTCCTCCCTTCCACATCTTCTCTCCAACCCAGGGATTTTGCTTATGCCAGTTTTTGAAAAAAATTTCCCTGTTTATACTGCCAATGTTATAAAAAGTAAAAGGGAATGGGCTTTTAGAGCAGCCTCTTTCATGGCCCCGACCCAAAGAATTATTCAACCTATGTCCCCTCTGGCTGATTCAGACTGATAGCCCTGTATTCATTCCTCCTGTTAACCCACTTCCCCTATTCAGTAACCACTGGAGGTTTAAGCTTATTTGCACAGCAGATGGAAAAAAATAATTTGATTAATTTGAATTTTCACTCATGGTTAATTTAATACAGGTATGAAATTATCTAAATGGTGTTACTGTGCTCCAAAATAAAAAGGTTCATACAGAGTTTTGAGCTGAAATAGGTAAAGATATGAACAAAACCAAACCCTACCTTTTCTTTTTTTTTTCAACCAAAAGAGGGGGGAAAAAACACAAAAAGGAAACCTGATACTTCATCTTATTAACCTGGTATGACCCAGCTGAAATTGAGCACTGGTCTACCAAGAAGGGCTGTGCATTTTTCCTTTGAATCCATTTGGCACAAAGATGACAGCCACTTAAGGTGTCTAAACTTGTGTCAGAGTAACTCTTAGGAAAGCATCTTAATGAGTAAATGGTACAGTCAATAATGTACTAACAAACAAACTGGTGTATTAATCACATGTCCCAGCTCTCCAATGAAAGTCAAAATGCATAATAACTGTAGCAGAATCAGGAATTGACCTATATTAAGACATTGTTTCCAACAAATAACCTATTGAAAACATCACCCTGAAATGCAAATCACTGCTTCCACACTCTACTACAAAGTAAATGGCACATGTAACTGAGGCAGTCTAGGAGATCCCAGATTATAAAACCTCCAAACCAGAGGGAGCAATGGGGCCCCAGCAGCAGCAGCAGCAGCAGCAGCAGCAGCACTGGGAAATGCTCTCTCTGGCTGGTGTAGAGACCAGTTTCACAAGAGATGGTTTTCCCTATTGCCTGATGAATGACCTCAGCCTTCACCTTCACAAAACACTCCCTGGGGTGTGAGGTAATTGTGCCCCCACTCTGACTGGGTCTGAGTGTCCCCAAGCAGAAACCACCAGTTCTGTGTCTGTTTTGTAATGCAGACTGCTGTTCACCACGGTCAGGATGCAGACCACTAAATACATTTCATTTTGGAGTGCAGATTAGACAAAAATGGCATTCAGGAAAATTTTAAAAAATGTTTTATTCACTAAAACATCCAACACCAAAAATTCTTGATTGTTAAGAGAACCTGTGGAAGGTAGGGGCAGTAACATTACAAATACAGATAAAAGCAACCCAAATTTTAGTTTTATTCTAATTCAAAGTTAAAATGTAAAAAAAGTTTTATAAAATAATAGATCAACTAAGTACTTATAAATAAATCAGGGCAGAGCAGGAAAAGGTGATAACTTATCCCTTACAGCATAATTTGCCTCCCCTTATATGTGCTATTTTTTGCAAGACTAGCAGAAAGATAAGAGCTAAAAAAAAATAAAAAAAGATATGTGCAAGAGGAAACAACATACATGCAAAAGACACAAAAAAGAACTGAGTTACAGAAAGCAAATATAGAACCAGATTCAATAGATGTTACTCTTACAAATAAACTTTACTGAGATCAGTGGGACTACCTGAAAGAGTATAAAACTTCATGGATATTATTGTAAAGGTAGGTGTATAAAGGCTAAAACCAGGTCATACTTTATGGAAGATTAAACATTTATCCAGTGGGAAAAAAGAGCTTAGCTAATAACTACAGATGAGAGTTTTCAAACTGCCTAATTTATGACAACTTTCTTAAGTGCCTGAATCAGGAAGATTGTTTTCCTCTACACCAAAAAAGACAGTGGTGAGTCAGAGCAGAAAACATAACAGAGATGCTCTTGATCATGCTTTGGAGAAATTACACACACACATTTTTTAATTGAGATTAAATAAAACAGATGCTCCATACTTTCCCCAAAAATCCAAAACTATCTCTTACTCTCTACTGAGTGAAGCAAGACCTGAAACTGAAACTGATTTGTAGAAAGCATAGTGTTTTTGTAATGACTGGACTAAGAAAAAGAAGTTTCATTGCCTGGCAGAAAATTTAAATCTGAAATTTTTCTCAGAGTATTGAAGTAATGGATCCAATACTTTGGCCTCTTTGTGCCGAAGGGAAATCATGGCATACCAACAAAGCAGAAATTGTCTTCTTGGGACAGAAGAGTTTGAGTGACTTTAGAACTTGCTTCCCATGTCCAATGCGGACACCATGCTTTTCAAGTTGTCATTGTTGATCTCTGGAGATACTATAGAAGTATATTTTTCAGGCATATCTATTTATTCCATTCAGTGGGTAGTGATAAGTGTGTCATTACAAGAGGACAAAGAAAAATAAGGAGACATTTGACAAAATTACTTCAAATTACAGGTTTTTGGGTTCTGAACATCCTGCGGAATTTCTTCAAAAATATTAAAAAGCAAATTAACTCCTTATGTACATGTGAATTCTACACACTGAGTATCTTCTTTGCTGGATTAATCCCTAATACAGTACATTTCAAATACATGTTTAGTCAAGAAAAGATTTCCACAGCAAGGTTTACCATAAAATGATAATATTTTCATGAAAAAAGCATAGTTTCATCAGTCATAACACTTATGCAAGCACAGAACACAATATGAATACACTGTACCATATTTTATCCCTTCTTTCATGTGCCTACAATCAAGATGAGTTTTGTGAACTGGTTTCTACCTTTTGAATTTGAACTCTTGTGTTCCCCCTCCCATTTATTTCTCTTTATAATCACCAGATTTAATTTCTACAAGAGATATTAATTTAATAGAGCAATGCTTTGAATATGATGTTTCCCAACTGATCATTCAAAACCAAGCTTAGCAAGGTCATCAACAAGATTCAAAAGCTTACTGAAAATTATCTAAATGAAAACACATGGGTCTTACCCTCCAAAAGACCACATTCCTATCATGTCTATAAACACCATATACAAGACTTAATAATACTTGCTTTTGACCAATGTGTTGTTGTCAGCTACGGTGATACTCTGAAAGTTATCAATTTAGTGCACACGCAGTTCTGGCTTTGTGGGACTCCTCATCTCTGTTTTGTCATTTGTAAGAATCCAACAGGCAAGCTGTGATCATATTAACTATTAGTTTTCAATCAAAGAAAACCATATGCTAGCAGAATGTGCTTCAATGCCCTACACAAGGAATATGAAAAATGATTTGAAATTTCCTCTCATCCTTCTCAGTTTCAGAAGATGGGATTTCTGGAAGGCTGGTGTTATAGGAGGGAAGCTTATGTGAAGCCCCAGGAGGAAACAGGATAATATAAATGCAAATTATTAGTCTTTCACTGTAAAAGGAGAGGTGGCTAACCTAACTATAACATCAATTTAAGCACCTTTGCTCTTTTGAAAAAACCTGTGGTAGATTCTTTAGGTTTATTGAGGTAGAAGATATGTGTATCAGGTAATTAAAAAAAAGGTTTACACGAGAAAAGCAAATCACAAAGCAGAAAAACTGCTCAGAAATGTTTCAAGATTCACAAGTTTCACAGTGGTTACTTTTTTGCAGTCCTTAAAATCAATTCTGTTTGCTTTGAATATTCAGTGTGCCTGCCACTGCCAATAAAAACCACTGGGATCACTTACATCATCTCAGTAAACAAGCTGCTCAATCCCTAGGAACAGGCATGTAAAGCATAAGATTCCAGTTGCTAAATCTAGTACAGACTATGGGCCAAGAATTCCTGTAAAGTCCTAACACACTTAAAAAAAAAAAATCCTACAGATTTTAGGAAATACAAAGAATCTGGAGGAGCTGAGCTGTGTTGAGGGGTGGGAAAGAAAATATCAGGTAAGCTTCTAAGAGAATGTGACAATTCCTCTTCCTCCCAACCTCTTAACACAATGACAACTTGTCCTCTCACCCAATAAAAAAAAATATTTGAAAGACACAAAATCCCCCAAACAATTATAGATATTGCTATACAGAAAAATAATAAATTCAATAGCTCTAAACTGCTTATTACTAAGTGATACTCTTGATAAAGACCTATTCAATTTCTTAGTTAAACAGAAATAGACTAAAAAAGTAGTGACTGAAATTCTGGATAAAATGAACATGCCTTCTGTAGATTTATCTTTTTTCCTGTTTATTTCCCTGTTGTCTCATTAGCAAGACAGGAAAAAAACCCCAAATGATCCATATAAAATTGGAGTATTTGGAAGACATGCTTACAAGTGGAGAATTAGCAAAGATTTTATAAGTGGAAGCAGAAATCAACATTGTTTCCTAAAATTTATGTTTGCCTAAGACGTTCACAATATTGCTGCAGCAAGAGAGTTCGGGTAATGTGGATTTTCAAGTTATTTGTGATGCAAAGGAACAAGCAGTGAAGTTGATAAAACCAGTGCTTGCTCTTCTACTTCTCTACCACTGCTTACATTTTGGTCCTCTGGTGGAATTTCACTGTGGCTCTATCCCACTATGTGCTGCAGGCTGAGTGACTGGAGAGACTTCTCGAAGTGGTTAAAAGTTTGGCTTTGACATCAGTGAGCCAGCATTTCACCTTCACCTCTAGCTATGGAGGCCCAAACCAAAGCACAAAAATAACCTTTTTGCTGTTTGGAGATTTGAAATGATCTTTGATGATCTTCAGGTTCTATAATAACTTCCTTTGTGCAGCTGAAATCCTCAATGATCAGGATCAAGACCCCCCCTAACATATTCCACAGCATATGTTCATACAGCAATTTCTTGTGGCTTCTCTTGGGTACGTCTTCCTTAAAACTCTCCTCCTGATTAATTTCAAATTCTTGATGCAAACCTACTGAAATAATCTTTAAAGAGAAATAACTTGGCTTTGTTAAAAGAGGTTGTCTTTTTCCCTCTTAGGAGCAAAAACTGCTGCTTGCTTTTTGTTGGGTGAAAAAAGAGAAAAAACAAAACCAACCCAAAGCAGAGAATAAGCACACAGAAATACTCCCTGAGTAGGTAAAGTTTCATATTTATCTGGCCACCTACCAGTAAGGGTTGAAAGTTGGATTCATTATTCAGTTTCTTTAGCAAGGTGCAGTTGTAAATTGAGCTCTTGAGGTCATGATGTTCACCTTTGCCTCTAAAGCAGCCTGCAGAGCAGCTAAGAGCTATGGAAGAACTACCAATTCCCTGTTATTTTCAAAATTTTGATGCCACAATCCTTCAGTTGGAATACCAGTTCTCTATTTTAATAAAACAGTCTCCTACATCTTGCACAGTTGTCTTGACCATTGGATTCAAAGGTGTGTTTGGACAAGATTTCCAATAAAAGTAATTTGCAATTTGTTTTCTATTCATTACTATTCATTACTATTATTCATTTCTATTATTACTACTACTGTAGTGAATCAAGACAATTTAACAGCGTTAAGGGAGCTACCCAGAGACAGGTCAAAAAGCAATGGACACAAGTTGGAACATGTGGAATTACAATTAGATATTAGGAAAAAAAAGAGTTCACAACATGGGTGGTCTCACACTGAAACAGGTTGTGCAGAGAGGCCTTGGCAACTCCATCCAAAGCATCTCCACCCTTGGAGATACTCAAAGCTCAATCAGACATCACCCTGAGCCACCTGCTGTAAGCTGCTCCTGCTTTGTGAAAAGAGCCAGTCCAGATGACATTCAGTCTTTGCTGCCAAACTCCATTATTGGACAATTTTAAGAAGAGAAGGAGATGGGATTACAGCAGTGTGTTTCAATCTTCAAACATGTAGCAGCATCCAAGGAGCAGAACGAGGATGTACAGTGTGCAAGAATGAGGCCTGGCCTTATAAAAAATCAGTAATTTCTACTAGAAAAAATAGAGGGCTATTCACAGCAGATTTTTGGAGACATGCAGTTCAGCTTGCTATTCATCATATCTCCTTCACAGAAGAGCTTCAGATAGAGGAATGCTCAGATCTGATAGTAAAAAAAAATACCAAAGCGGAGGAGGAAAAGGAGGAGGGATATCACAGTACATGAGATTCAGTATGGCCATAAACCTTTGTCACAAAAATGTAACCTCCCCATTAGTTTTGCTTATCTTCTCATCCATTTGTTATTAATTTGATGGAACTGGGGAGTT
The DNA here is from genome assembly GCF_963662255.1 of Cinclus cinclus. Taxonomy (NCBI): domain Eukaryota; kingdom Metazoa; phylum Chordata; class Aves; order Passeriformes; family Cinclidae; genus Cinclus; species Cinclus cinclus. Next base: position 69,662,666 of record NC_085046.1, read on the forward strand.
GTCAGGGTTATGTGATGCAAGGGATTTATCTTGCAGAACAATCTCTGACCCACTGTTCTATGTCTTCAGTTTCAAATTACAGAGGTTAGAAAAGAAGCTTTTAAAAAACCAGCATTGATTCTTTATTCATTGTCAGCATGATTTTGTACAGGGAAAGCTTTCACAATAGGCATACGTACCCAAACTTTTAAGTGCATGCCACATGCAGCAAAGTCAGGATGGGTTTTGATGTTTCAAGTATTGTGGCTTCAATAGCTAATGACATTGTAATACCCTAAAAGCTTTCTTACACACTGAAGTCCAGCTGTGCCAGAAGCTTTAAATGCTATTTAGTAGAAAGACAAAAAGGGGCAACTTGCAGAGTCACTAGAGAACATTCAAAGGGAGATGTAAAAAGATAGCCAATTCATTTTGCTTTATATGTATCAGGGGAATAGAGAGCTATGAATAACATCCATGAAGGGAATGCAGTCACTTCCAAAGAACTAGCACCATTCTTAAACACTTTCACATATAAAGACATTACTTTAAAACATACAGGTTATTTAAAATTCTAACATGACAACTATACTATGGTTTTGCTTTTTTTTTTACTTCTGAAGCTTTTTAAAAAACTTTCATCCTTGCTTCCTTGATGCTTTCAGAACACATTGAAAGATGCTTTTCACAGTAGTGATGATGCAGTGTGCATCATCACAAGCAAAAAAAGAAAGGAAAAAAAACCCAATCCCTAGAAAGAACAACTAGACCTTCACCATCTATCTGCTTTGTGATTTTGATAGACTTCCAGTCGATAGATAGATAGACACTGAATAAAGAAATAATCTAGCATGGCAAAGCTTTGGTGGTAACAACAGTCTCTCCTCTCTTTGCATTCCTGGCCAGCAAGACTGCAAAACACAGCTTAATACAATGGACCCTCCCAAATATTGACAGAATTTCTGTATTGCCTAGGAGCTAGAATTAACCCAAAACTTTGCAAATTACAACCCTGCCTGACCCTCTTGTACCTCCTACTAATGCATATGGTAAAACATCCCTAGACTTATCGAGTCTGTCAGAATTTCTGCCTTTTCAACCAGAGAAAAGCTGTGTTTTCAGCATTTGTTATCACTGAAGATTACTTCCCAGACGGAGATTCTTTATTCCAGATGGCACTGTTAAAGAAAGCTTAAAAGCAGTTCAAAACACAGCCTCTCAAATACCTCTAAAGTATTAAAAATACTTCTCCCTTCATGACAAAATAAAATAATATTTCATAAATGGAGTTTTGACACATTTTGTTATGGAATAGGGTCCTTTTTCCTTAAGGGCATTTAATCTGGAAAAAAAAATACTAAAGCTATGCAGATCCTTTGTAAAATCACTTAAATTGATGTTGAAAAACTTGAGAAAACTTGCTATAAATTCATAGACTATTTTTTAAGAAAAATTTTGTTAATTTCCCCCCTGTCCACCCATTATCTACATTATCAACTGTCTGCCCAGTTCCCCAAGTTATATTTTTCATTATTTTCAGATGGCTTTCTGTGATATAACCAACTAGTAACTGATGCAGCACAGCTCAAGATAAAAAGATGAGAAAAACCACTGACTGCTGTTAAAGTTCTATCATTCATTCTGACCAAGCTGTGTACACTTTAAATGAAGCATCTGTAGAGATATGACATATACTTTATAAAAAAACAAACAAACAAACACTTTCTATAACGATTAACCGAGGCTTTAACCTTTTACTGTATGGAAATACCTGTGATTTTTAATTTTGTAAAATTAAGGGAATTTTCTCCTCCTCTGAACAATTGCTTCCTAATAGCTAAATAAGGGTTGAAGCAACTTCCCTGCTTCACAGCAATGCTCCAAGTAAAAAAGTTAATTACATCAGTGTGCACGTATTACTCATTAATGAGACCACAAACCTAATCAGATAGACTGCCCATGAATATGGGCTCTGACAGGGGCCAAGACACAGCCAAGTCACTGCAAGAAAACAAGTTACCATTTTACTGTGGAGCTGAGGTAATGCTGTCTGGAAGCACTCTTAAACCATGCATGATAAAACAACTTATCTTAGCTCTCTCTTATTGTCAGCTACTCAAAAATCATCACCATCACAGCCTAAGGGCAGAGAGGTATCTCAGCTCTGACCACATGTGGCATTTTGTGGTGCTTCACTTGAGAAGGAGCTTTCAGAACAGGACTTCAGGGAGAGAAATGAGAACACGAGTTTTTGAGGAAATGAATAAGCATGTGCATACACACACACACACACAGAGACAGAAAAAAACAATGACTTCTTCTCTTGGGCACAACACGGAAATGGTGGAATCACACATTTAAAAATGTATAGATGTGGCATCTGGGAACACATTTTAGTGGTGAAGATGGCAGTGTTAGATTAGTGCTTCTACTCAACCTTATATATCCTTTGCAGCCTTAACAACACTGTGATTCCATCTAGGGAGCAACCCCTGCCTTGAAGTACCCACAGAGGGGAGTTCAGAACTCAGAGTCCAGCACCTGTATCTGTGTGGCAAAAGGGTTCTAAGTATTCCATCCCAGAAAGCAAATGTTGTCTGCCCCATATGTGCACTTGGTTTACTCTTAAAATAGTAAAAGCACCACAGGAAAACATTTTCTAAATAAACACTACCACTTTGGTCCTATTTCTTTCACTTACTTCCCTCAATATTCTCCCCTTATTTGCCATCACTTACCATGGTTCTTAGTGTTACATCTAGTAACAGACCCAGTCCTACTTTCTGGTTTGCCATAAATCAATTAAAAACAACACAACTCTTCTTTAGCTAGAATTATTTCAGCCTACCTCAGACTTCTATGCAATTAATGTCCAGGCCTTTTTATTTTTTTCCAATTTTACCGCATATGCATTAGGAATTAAATTGGAATGGCCAACTGCATGGTGCAAATTTGGATGGCCAGGTATCTACCGACAATAGTCATGCTCCCACAGCTTCCACCTTCTCTGCTCCTGCTGTGGTACTTCATCAGGAATGACTGGGAAAATGAATAAACATGCAACAGCATGTCAAGAAGTAAGTCACCAGGGTTTGGTTTTTTTCATTTTTCCTTTTTTGAACTGGGCAAATAATTGCCTTTTCTTCCAATGCATAAGGTCATCTGTGAAATTTCACTCTGAAATCTAACTCAAAGAAAGGACAACAATTTCAAAACCCAGCTGCATTCTTTTCCTTTTATTTGTTCTTGGGAACAGCTACTTAAAGATACTTAAAAACATTGTTTAACTAAATAAAAGAGTCTGAGGTTCACATTAGCCCTGAAACAAAACCACTGAATCCTTAAAATTTATTAAAATTGCAACCAACAAACCAAAAAAATCCACCCACACCCCTTAAAATGCTAAAGTGGGTGAACCATACCAGAGAAGCACTAATGCCCTTACCTGTAGTGCATGTACAGGCACTACATATGATTAATTTTAAAATATGGATATTAATAGCATCCACAAATAGAGCTGGTGATGGCTTTGTTGTGAATGATGTAATAAACATGTAGAATCTGCTTTCAGTAAACTCAGTGTAGTAATTACATACCTCAAAGTGGACTATGATAATTCTTCATCCCGTCTAGGAAGCTACAGGAGTGGAACACCCTATTATTCCCACCTTTAGTGCTCATATTTTAATATAGTTGCAGTACTTTGGAAACCACAAGCCTTATATCTTCTCCAGTTGCATCCTTTCAGGGAGAACACTGCTGTTTTCCGTGTGACACTGAGCACACTGAACTCCAAGGTGATCCCCCACATAAAATGTTCTATTTAATCAACTCATCTGTCTGAAAAGGATGTGAGTGGCTGGCTAGGAAGAAACCTGTGGGATGAAATCTGAAAAAAACATGTCTCAACAGGTATGTGGAGGTAAGAGGGAAAAGGCCAAGGGGCAGAGAGCTTAGAGGGATGACACCCTCTGGTTAAACTTTATTGAACAAGCAGGATGATACTCTTAGAGAATAAATCAGTCTGTTATTTTTTCTGCTAGTATTTCCTTTGCCCTACTTTATTCTTCCATTTATTATGGACTACTAAAGCCTCTTCACTAAAGCTATCAGAAAACAATGTATAGGCATAAATTTTAAAAGGCAGCTTTGGCACTCATGAACCATAGTGATCATAAATCAAAGCAGAACATTGCAACTGATTTGTATCCTGTAACCCACAGCCCTAACCTCAGCCCTGCTTTTCACCTATCTCTTGGATTCTGACACAGAGAACAGGATTAGGAATAATAGCTGCTCTTCACTCGAACATTAAGGTAAACCATTAATGAAAAAGGAATATGGTAGTCAACTAATCACAAAAACTCAAGTTTGTGTGTCTTCCCTCTTGCCCCTATGAACAAACGCTGTATTTCCTTATTGCCCTGACTGTGCAATGCGACAGCATTGCAGTTTTTGTCTCTAGCAGTGCTAGAAGTGACAAAAGACCATGCTGACCTCTACAATACAGTGCTTCTCTTCGTCTGTACCGTAGGGTGGCACCTGAGGTGCCAGAAAAGGCCTTCTCAGAGCAGCTTTGAGTAAGACTTGACTAATGTATAAAAAGCACTGTCAGCTTTCGAAGTGAACTTGGCAGCCTCATGATGAGGCATGCTGGAAAACCACTGTGGAAGACAAGTCCAAGTTGCCAAAATGTACTGAACAAGTCATCGGACACAATAAGTGGAAACATCAAATTTGACAAATAAGGTGAAGTCTGTAAAATTGTGAACGACTGCATTTTAGTTTTAAAAGAATGTATAGCTCAGGCAGATGCCATGTCCCTATTGTATGCAAATATTTTATTTCAATTAGCACTTTTCAATCATGCTTTTTCTTTTCTGAATGACTCATGGATATCTCTGTCAAGAAATGGCAAGATCACAAGCACATGCCAACAGGGTGCATTTATCTCAAGAAGAAATAAATGTGGAAGGAGTCATGTAAATCTATCTCAGGATTTTTTTTAACCTGTCTTCCCTTCCAAATACATTTTCTCTACATGCCTGCAAGCCTCTATAAAACAGCATACTCAGTTTCCATGTCCTTCCAAGCAAGCCAGTATTCACAAGTATTTAATTGAAACTAAAAAATTGTGGTTTTAGTGCTTGTCCATCAGGCAAGAAAAGAAAAAAAATCAAGTTCAGTCTGTAAGCTCAATCACATAGTATTAAGCCAAAGAAGATGTCATGATACTAACTTGCCCATGAAATGCACATAGAAAAAGAGGAAATCTTTAGAGCTTCTAAAGGCCACTTGAGAGAGTCCTGCTGCACAGGTCATTATAGACAGAGATTATCCATGAGGGAAATATGCTGAATAGCTGTGAAGTATGGCTGGATGAAAAAAATACTGCAAGTTCAGATCCATGATTGCACATCAGCTAAGAACACTACACCTCGTGGCTGCAGGAGGAGTTTTAGCTAATTTCCAGTGTGCTGACCCAATGCTGCTCTGGGGCTTTGAGCATCCTCATCTGGGATGCAGAAGGTTCTGTCAAGGGACCCCAAAACACTGGGAGAAACAAACTGGTGCTGCCTGTTTGCCAGACAAACAGAGAAAATTTCTCAAGTGTCGTATGGGAGTTTGGAAACATTAGTTAATTTTTGATCCTGTATCACAAGTATACCAAAGAAGCTGGGCTGCAAAGGCTGGAAAACGCAAATAGCGAATGGTGATGAAAAATTCTATAGTTGGTAAAAAAATTAAAAAGCTTTGGCATGAAAGCAAAACCTCAGTATGTGCTTCACTTTCCACTCCTATAGATTTTAACACCTCTCATGTTGCAAGAGTACTCTCTCCACACACAAATTTAAGCTGATATTAACTGCAGTTGCATATGAAAGTATGTATTTTTCATACTGGTTAGGTTTTAGGCAGTAATCCCTTTCTCAGAAACTGAAAGATTTAAATGAAGTCATCGTTGCTAAGTGCACTAGTCAGCCATATATCATGTTCTCTGAAGTACAAAGAGTACTCAAGGGTAAAAGTTATTTTATGATAATGTATGATTTCTGCATTAAATACAGAACTGCCATTATATAATTTTCGCATCTTGCCAACCTTTTTGTTGTTTTTCTGGGTTTTTTTAATTATTATTATTTTTGGGTTTGGTTTTTGGTTTTTTCGTTTTTGGTTTTTTTTTTTTTTTTTTTTTTTTGAGCAGGGGTAGGAGGGAGGAAAAAGGAGGTTAAATAGAACTGGAACAGTACTGTTTGTACCCTGGTGAATATTAGGGAAATTATAAATGATCCCTAGGCACACAGACAGATTTATGCAATAAAAGTAAAATACCGTGGGGTGGAGCCTTCGTGTGAAAATCTCATCCTTGGACAGCTAAAAGGTATGAAATGAACCCAAGTGTCTCAAACCCCTCAGGGTTGCAATTAACTCATGATAACCACACCCTCAAGAACTGTCTCCTTTGCTCCTCTGTTGGGTGGGAGGAAAAGGAAAGAGGTGCATTTCTCAGTATGAAAAACAAAAGATGGATAGTTTACATTAGTGAACCCTTCAAAATCAAACCATTAAGATTTCTTAATTTTTGATTTTTCTAATTAACAGCATGAGTAAAGAGACACCACATCTCATGTCAGTTTGAAAAACAGAAAAACAGGTAAAGAAAAGCCAATAGGGCAAATAAACATAAAAAATCCATATATATGCATGAACCAAAGTTTTTACTAGCTTGCAGTTAATACAGTAATGAGATTAATAAAAACAACAAACAAAATGTGATTAAGCCTCATTCTGCAAAGACTCTTTCTCAGAAAATTCAAATAAACTGTGCTATCCCTAAACCAGCGACATGGCTTGACAGCCCCACCTGCACACACTTACAAATTTCTTTTTCTGTTTCTAGTGCTAGAAGATATCACTAGAGAGCACTGAAGTCTGTATTATCCTGTAAAAGTCTGAACTCTTCCTAAAAAATTAAGGGGATGCTAGAAGTGTTTTATTGAGGGAAAAAAGAGTGAGAATCAAACCATCTTAGATTTCTTAGCTATACCGGACATACAGACAATCCTCAGATTTAGGTAAACAGACTTGGCCAATATATATCCAATTCAAACTACCTGGTATCTACTTCTGTCTTTGGTGTACGGAAATGAGGAGGCTTTTTTTTTTTTTTTTGTTATGCTACAGGCTTGTCACATTTATGAAGAAAACAGCTACTATGCTTGTAAAGTGTAGTGATGTGTCAAGCCTAGGAATATATTTACAGGGCATTTTTATCCTGCAGAAACGAGAAATAAACAATGACTTTTCTTGCTGAGGTGAGAGAACACACCAGAATTCAATTCCCTTTACTGAACTGATACTATTGGCTCTCTGTATAACAAGAGCAAATTCTGTGCAATGTATCATCAGAGGGACTTGCCACAGACAGGTATGAGATTGAATTAGATACCATGCCAAAATTACAGCAATCTGATACTAGGAGTCTTGTATATCCCCAGCACTGCCCCAAGATTTATGTCCCATTGACACTTAAAAACCACCACCACTTTTGAAATTATAGCTTCCCACAAAATTCCAAATTCAAATTCCATCCAATTAATGCATTTGTATGAAATTCAGTATCTGGAAAATTAATTTGATCATAAAATTTTATGTAAAGACATTTCAGCACACAGTCAATAGATATTGCATCCCAGAAGTCTGTTTCAAATATTTATTATTTTTTTATTCCCTAGAAATTGCAAAACTGAAGCTGTTTAAGGAGCGGACATGATGCAACAGTTGCTCTAAAATGCACATCCTCAAGAGTATACGGTTTAGTTCAGATTAATTCTTTGCCTCTTTACAATCTGCAAATTCACCTTCAAAACCTCCCTCAGCTGAAAATTATCCCACTTGCACAGGGAATTCTCACCTAACCGTAAAAATATAGAAAATTTTACAGCTCAAGACGGCAAAGGAGGGGATAACAAAAAGTTTTTATCTGTCACATTGTTTTTCTCACATTTCCCTTTGCTATTCATCAAATCCTTGAATGAAGTCTTTCACTGTAGCTGAACTATGACTTCATGATGTTTCTTCTATTGTTGCAAGAGGGAACGACTGCCTTGACAAGGAGGGGCTGAGCTTTTAAAATGAAATAGGTATTTCTAACACAATGAGTCCACAGTTCATCCATCATCCATTCACAGCTCTGTCTTAACAGGGAAAAAATGAGATGTGCTCTATGGTAAAGATGAACTAAAAATTTCACAGCTGGCAAGCCTGAGGTACTGTTTTCTCAGTTAAAACTAAGGCCACATACAGAGAAACTGATTGACTGCTCACTAGGTTTTTGGGTTTTTTCCCCCTTGTCACTTTACTGCCTAAGTCTTGAACTTTGTAGAAACCTGCTAAATACAGGAATTCCATTTTTATTATTTTGATTTTTCCCCTTTCTTCAAAATTGTATCAAAATATCCACAGAATCACAGAAGAAGCTGAATTGGAAGGGACCCACAAGGATCATCGAGTCCGACTCTCAGCCCTTCATATCCCCAAGAGTCACACCAATTCGTACATTTAAAGTTAGAGCTTGGAATTAACTTACCATATTCCAGTATAGTTTGAAAAAAAGATTAATCTGAGCTTATTACAAAATTCCATTTATGATGTATGAAAATGTCTTTCATCTCCCTTTCTTTGCAATCTGAGGTAATATTTCTGAGGTTTTGGAACAAAAGACTGCAGATATTATCTTTGATAAACAGCTCCAAATCTGTCAGCATGTTTTCCAGACTGCAACTCCTCTTTAAAAGTCTATATTCGTATGCAATATGTTACAGAATAATAGCTCAACAAGCTCAAATTTCTTTAGAATTTCTTATCTGTCTTATTCTTTACGTGTCTTTATCTATATGCTTTTACTGAAAAACAAATAAATTATGTTAATGTAAATTACCTCATCTTAATCAGAGCTAATTTTGAACCTCAAGTGCAACCTCAAGGTTGAGCACATTTGAGAAGTTCCCCATGGACACAGAGTTTCATCCTGGGAGAGTTGATGGTTGGGTCAGGGTCCAAGTTATGAGAATTCACCTTTCAAAGGAGAACACTATCACCCAAAATGTGGTGATGGTCACCGTTGTATCATCACATATGATCATAAAAGCTTAAGAAAATACAATTGGTGGTGTTGCATATTTTTAAAATACTGCTGTAACCTGTCCTCCCAAAGCCATAACCCTTCCTCAAATTAGAGAAATTAGCCAATCTGGATCCAAAGCTCGGAGTCATTAGATCACATTTTGGCAGAACTTGACACTCAAAAATCTGGTTGGGCACACAACCATTGACAGGATTGTATTGACAGGATACTGCCAGCCACGTTTCAGAAACTCAGCAGTGAGATTAAGAACCCTATACATAAGTGGGCTATGAAAAATGCATACAGCTACACAAGCAGGAGTACTTCCTGGAGTGCAACCTCACCATATCTATTTACACACTGAAAAAATCTTAATCACACAGCAATTAAGGAGCTCCTCCACACTAGGCTGAGGAGAACCATCAGATGCCTTGAATTGCAGCATGCACCCCAGAGAGGCTGGAAATAGGACTATAGCAAGAATTTTATTAATAAGTATGAAATGGACAAACTCCACATGACTTTACCCTGCCATGTCTCAAAAAACAGTCTTTCCTACTGCTTCGTTCAAGTCCTGAGAATAAAGAAAATATAATGCTGTAATGTTTCGCACCAGTCTGTCTTGGCAGACAGAGTATTGCTCTCTGGCTGCAGAAGTGTCTGCTTTCAAGCCCTAAGCCCTCGCAGCAATTATCCTGCTCTCAGACTAAACCTACAGAGCATATTTCAAAAGAAGTTACATCTAAACAGAGGGAATTCAACAGTGATCAATGTTCCACAGGCCTCGGTGGCAATAAACTATTTACTGCCTTAACCTTTCAAGTTTGCACAAGCGGAGCAGCCGAGAGCCCTGTGATGAATTAGCCCAAGTGTTTGGTTGTGAGCGGAGCAGCCGCTGCTTCGGATCATCTGTCCAGCAACACCGCTCGCCCCGCAGCCTTGCAAACAACAGCCACCTCCAGAGCCGGCGCCTTCCCATCTCTTCTGGGGCTCCACTGCCAACTTTTATTGCGTCCACCACCCCTAACGGAGTAATTTTGGAAAATAAAGCACATCAAGAAGCTGGGCAGGATCCTAATCATCTTCTTATTACCCACCCAATTATTACCATACAGAAGCATAACAGAGAGAGGATATCAAAGCTCACTCAGCACACTCGAGGCTGCAGTAGCTGATTTAGATCTGCTTCCCCTCTCTTGCAAGATTGCCAAAATACATTCAAAGGGGAGAAAAAAAAAAAATCACACCTATTGCATTAGCGTCGTTGTCACCAAGGCTTTCCCACCACTCTGCTTGCTGAAACACAGTAAGAGAAAGTAATCCATTACAGATGGCTGAAGACACCTAAGCCTTGGCAAAGTACTTCTGGAAAGGCTGTCTAAGAGTGGGTTTTTTATAAATTTCAAATGGAATTACTTTGCCTGTAATTTAAGTGCAAGACTAGCTCTTTTATTGTAGTTGTCTTGCTAATTCCGGGGTTATTAGGATAGGCTTTTAAAACCAGTGAGACCTCTGTGGGCCTTCTGTTTTTACAGTTTCAGAAGAATGGGATTTCTAACACCATTACCTGGAAATAAACCAGGTGATCATCACCTCGTCCTTCCAGGTGAAACATCTTAAGATGTATTTTTCTCTTTATATAGATGTGCGTGTGTGAAATCTGTAGGCTAAGATACTGCATATATACACACTACAGTTAATTCAGGTTTTCTAAATAATCTAAGGAAATATAAAATCAGTTCTGTGTTTTAATTTTCCATATAAAAGTTGGAGATAGAATTTTAATTTTTGATTTAATAACTAAAGGAAACAAGATTGTTTGTTTTGTTGGGGCTTTTTTTTTTTGTTAAACACTACTTCATTGTTTATAACTCAAATGCTTTAATATGAAGTGTGTTAGTGTAAGAATCTGGAAGCTAAACCAGAAACACCAAAAACAGCCCAATTTCAAACAGAGCAAAACATAAAAAAATAGCTGGTATTATTTAAGCTGTAGATAAAAAACTGAAAGAAGCGTCAGCTATTCTGACTGATACATGCATAAATCCAAAGAAAATATGACTACTGAAGAAGAAGCACATGTTTTTGTTGCTGTATTTACTATCTACATAAGCATCAATACACATATAGTTAATATTACCTAAAATTCTCTAGTATAACCAAGTCCCATATAACATAGGTCATATGACCTCAGTCAGTGATTCTCATACCAAGCTGTACAAATAGCTAGTAGTTATTTATATCCATTAGGCAAGCATCCAATCTTGATTTAAGGATTGCAAGAAATGGAAAATCTTTCATTTCCTTTGGTAAGCCACTCAAATGCTAATTGTCCACACTTTAAAAAATTTGCACCTCTTCTCTAGTTTGAATTTGTTTAACTTTAGTTTTCAGCACTGGATCTCCAGACAATTGCCTGTGAGGTTAAGTACCCAGTAATACCAAACATCTTATTCCCTGTTCGAGCAGGATCAAATAGCTGATTCACATTTGCTTTAATGAGGTAACTCTAGTGGTCTCCTAATGTCATTTACCAGCAAAACTGTTTTCCAGGCCTAGAATCACTTTTGTCTTTGCTCCGAGTTGTTTCCTATTTCCAGCATATCCTGGAAAGCAGAAGACCTGAGGTGTTCTCATATTAGGTTATATAAGCAATATTGACTCCTTATTTCTACTCAGTAGCATCCTGTCAGGGGTATCAGTTTCTCTGCTTTTCTGGCACAACACTGCCCTGTGTATAGTCCAGCACTCACTGCAACCTCGAAATTCTCCTGCACCTCCTACTGTCCAGCAAACACAGCTTTTACCCTCCTTTGATGTGACTAAACTGCTTTCAGAGGCAGAAATGCCCAGCCCTGCAGAGGACGGGGCTTGGCTAGCTCCTCACAGAGACACCTTGGGTACACATTCTCAACACCTTTTTCTGGTCTAAAAACTCTGTCTTACCCAGTGCACTTACCTATCTCAACCCAAGTCACAAGAGGTATTAAACTAGTTCGATTAAACCTTTTCTTAATTTAAGAACTTAGAAAAAGCAATTGATTCTGTCTGCAAGTGAAAAAGCAACTCAAAAGTTTATAGCAAATTTCTAAGAAAAATAACACTAGATTTGTGAGTGACCAATCTGTTTGGAAGACTGCTAACCTGTTTGCAAAGAAAGAGATAAAAACAGGGTATCTCACATCTCAGAATACATGAGAATGAAGAAATAAGAAGTGTCTCAGTATTATAATTTAACCTTATTTCAAATAAGCAGTTTGTTTGATGACACCAGAAAATTTTCAGACAGATGGCTAATGATTCCCCAGCAGACATCTTTAAAAAATAAAGAGTAATAAGGCTTTCCAGTTGTGGATATGGGGAGTGGGAAGGTCAGTTTACTGCAGCTAGAACTGTTGTTTCCCTATGGTTACCATGAGAGAAAGTGGATAACTTGAAGTAGTGTATTCTTATGTTTATTTAATCAAATGATATGCTGTGACACTTCATTGTTCATTTAGATTGGTGACCTGAGCAGATCTTTTCGAAAGGTAGTTCCTACACTGTAACTCTGCATTAAAGACAGGTGTACACTGGTACCTGGAAAATCTCAGAAAATGGACCTTGGGCTCAGGACCTCGAGATATGCCATACAGAAGCAGAGGCTTACACAGCTGCAGATGGAAAGTTCAGTTTATAGGGGGTCATGACCCCCCTCATAGCACAGATCTTGAGCAGAAGTCATAGGCACATCACTATAGCCACCAGAGCTTTCCTTCCAGCAGTGCCACACAAAAGCTGTGAAACAGAACTAAGTCCTTGCTGTGCCACCCAGAAAAGGCAAATTTGATAGAAATAAGACCCCAGTAAAGACAGCTGCATCTCTTTCTGGCTCTGCTGGCATCAAATAATCATCCATTCACAAGCAGAAGCACTTTCAAACCTCTGGAGTTGATTTGCCAGATTAAGCTGCAACGATGAAGAGGGTTTGCTTCATCAGCATCTTTATTGAATTAGTGACCTCACTTGGACTGATCCAAAATTAAAGCAGGAGGAAAAAAGTCTCCAAGATGAAGCAGACAAGATGACCCTCCCTCCCAGGATTTTGTCACAAAATTATGCTCCTGTATTTATCTCCTCAGTCACATCAAAACACTCCTCCACCAAGGGTCAAAAGGAAAAAGTAGATTAATAGCCCTGAAGCTCCTGAACTTCATTAAGTTTGTTACAATGCCTTATAAGACCAAAACGTTCACTAGGTCTACACAAAATCCTGTTTAAGCAAGTCAAGTTTTTCTACAGTTCACATCAAGCCTTCTGTGTCTATTCCAATTTCATTTGCAGGGAGGAACACACTAGAAGTAGGTTTTTTTTCACACTGCAAGGTTGTCATTACATAATTTAAAAGCAAATGAAAGGTTTTCCCAAGCACAGGACATCTCTGTCTTGTACTGATGAGTTCCTCCTTTCATTTGCATTAGTTTCATTGCTTCCGTGTCTCTGCCAACATCATAGGATATTCTTTTCACTTAACTATTATAACAGCTAAGTGATTCACCACTTCCCCCCCCCAAAAAAAAGTGTTTGAAAGCACTATGAGATGAATTTATTTTCATTTATTTTCTGAATTAATGAGGAAAGAGCTCTCCTAAACAGAGACAGCCATCTCGGCTTGTTAGCAACATGAAAATAAGCTGTTCCTTTGGCTCATTTTGAGACCAAGCATGGTAGGAGTGAAATAATAAAAAATTCTTTTTCTACTTGCTGGCTTTTTCTTCTCTGGCATGAAGGGATGTGGAGAACACAAATGAAATAAACTTTGGAATGGCTGTAATGTTGCCAAAAAGCATTACCGCAATACACACACACACACACACACAGGGTCTTAATTCTAATTTACAGAAGGCAACAGCATATCACCTTTGTGGTACATGGTAGAATAAACCCTAGGGAGAATATAGAGAGACACACACACATATTTGCATTTACATGTGAGCACACTAGCATCCCACAAACACATCCAATTTGTCATATTCTGACACCTGCATAAGTCAAAGGCCTAATCTGTGTGAACCTGCTAAAAATTATTTAAAAGATTTTTCAATAGTATTGTCTATCAATTTTTCACAATCTTTCCCCAGGTTAAATAGGAAAACAAATGTGTTAACAGTATTATTTTCAAACCATAATGTGCATTGAAAAATATAGAATACCTACTCAATCGTTAAAACTACACCATCTAATGGAAAACCTTAATAAACGTATTCACAGTGGGGTTTTTTTCACATCCTTCTTAAAAAATACAATTTCAATTAATGGCAATTAGCCTCTATTAGAGCATTTTCTTCTGGAAGCAATCTCTTTCCACAAATAAACCAAATGGAGGGGGGAGAATCAGACTTAACATACAAGTTTCCACAAGTTGTATCAACATCCAATATATGCTTTGAGCTTTAAATACAGATATCTAAGAATACATAATGATTGTGTTCCAAAATAGCAGCAGGCAAGTTCCATTAGCCCAGAGAAAATAAGATCATCTCTACATAAATTCAAACACCCTTTTTTTTGGCACCACAAGACATGAAAAATACATTATGTGATGAGTAGGTGTTTAATTGCCCCAGTGCTTTGACTAGATCTGTATAAATACAACTTGTATTGTCATATGCAGTGTGAACAATAATTTATAAAGAGTTTCCTAAGCTATATTAGGAAAGAACATTACACATTAATAGGCAAGCTAGGCTACACATATCAAAGGGAAAAAGAGAGTAATTTGTCACTTTCCAACAGGTGCTAAAAGCCAAACAGAATGATAGCTGCTGTACTCTGAAACATGCTCATTTTCCTCAAGCAATAGCTGTTTGCCCAAAGAATCCACTCCAACTCTCCCAAGAGAAAAAGCCTCACGTTACAAAGACGAGAAGGCAGTGTAACAGTCCAGTACAAACACCTGCTGACCTGCTCTTCCCTTCCAACACCATGTGAAGGTCATCTGAGCCTCAGCCAAAATCCTGCACCCCACAGAGAAGTCAAAAGAGGAACATAAAGTACTTGAGGTTTCTATTTTACAGCACAAGTTCATGGAAGCGTCCTTTTGTTCTCTCAGTATCTGCAGAGTCCCTTGGCTTTTCAACTGTGTATATAAGTATCACTTTCCTTTGCTTGATGTAAAGACATACTGTTTTGGTTGACATATACCAAGATTTTACATATACAGCCCTGGAGGTCATAAAATTTGGCAGCAGCTATTCTCACAGTGTTATGGCAAGCCCCAGTACTCATATGTCAGGTACTGTTAACACCATTTCTCACTAAACAGTTCCAAGGTTAACCTGAAAATCTGAAGAAAAAACGGAGGCACAGAAATTGAATATCTGGCAAACTTTAATAGAGGAGAGAAGAAAAGTGCATGCTGACTGAGATGTTTACAGGCATATTTTCCTTTATTTCAAGATGAGAAAAAAGTGTTTCAGGGACATCTTTAAAAAGAAAATGCTGGGATATTTGTTTCTGAACTGCCTGCTTTTCTGAAACATTAAAGTGAAGGTTGTTACTCTGACCCTCTGGCTGTGCTGATGCTCACAGAGAAAGGCGGTGAGGCATGGATGCCACAGCACAAAATGCTTGCAGCAGGAAGCCTGATTCAAAGTTTGGGGAAGCCAACAGAAGTCTTGCTCCCGACCTCATGGCTTGTTGGATCAGGCCCAGGGAGTGCACGAGCGAACAGCCTGTTCTACTGGCTCCAGGCACCGAGGGGAAGCTGTGCACACATAAACCAGCACTGTGATATGGCTGCAAAAAGCCCAGGAATAATCACATAAGACGTAACTTCATGAAACGGTAAAGAAGGAGCTTTGTCTTGAGGTTCTGGGAAGATTTCTGACACTGAAGTAATTGCTGCATTTTAAGCAATAAACCACTGTTTAACTGTTACGGTATCTACAGCACAATCTACAAGACAGTTATTTTTTGTGCTTGGCTGTAATCTGCAACACATTCTACAACTGCATGGGGAAAAATAACTGCTTAACACTTATTTGAGGGCATGTGTGTACTCCAAAGCTTTAAAAAGCTGCATTTTTTTATTGTTTCTAGAGCACAGGAAGAAAGCTCTGACAAAGGTTTCACATTTTTTCAGGGTTTGCATTAAAAAAAAGAGAAAGAAAAGCACGTTCGTTGAGGGGCTCTGCGTGAGCCTGCAGCAGTGAGAACTACCACAGCGATCCAGATGGAAAATGCATCTTGGTCTCCATGCTGCTCTTACAGGTTTTGACTTGCTGAAGGTGGGTGGGCAGAACTTAGAGAATTTGGCACCTGCATGACCAGAGTCTGTAAAGTTAGCAATTTGGCTGTACTGATGATGAGGAATGTCGAATAACATTGTGACCAAAATCGACTGCCTAGGTCAGGCATATACATGTGCAGCTTTTTCCTATATTCTGTACGTCCTACGTGGTTTCTAAGGGGTCCAAATACCAGAGGAAATAAGTGCTTATCTGTCAAAGAGTCAGGAAAACAGAACAACAAAGGTGGAAGGGATTTAAAAAAATTCTTTTGCTGTCCTACCCCCAACTGAGAAGAGCTTGATGCTTCCTCTTACTCCCAGCTGTTCCTAGTGCATTTGGCTTTAATCAGGTGCAGGGCAGGAACTCAACATCCTGTTGCCTTGCTCTGATTAGGAGGAGTCAAATTCTACAAATTGGCAGATTTCTTCTTTTAGTGTTCCTTATTTGATGTATCATTTGTTTTAAAGTATTTGGAAAGGGCCATTACAGAGGCAGTGGACCCAGCTTGTTGCGGCTTCCAAGTCTATTTATAGCTGCAGCCCTAAGGAGTTTGAGCAGACTGCAGTTTCTTCTCCTTACCACACAGAAAGAACCATCCTGAAAGCAATGGAATTTAAAAAAAAATATAAAACAGGTATTTTCTGTCCAAGGTAAGATAATGGGCTTCCCTGACAATACAATCAAAAACACACTTAAGAAAAGGCATACAGAAAACAAATAACATGACCATTAAGGGTATTTTCCCTCCTTCAGCACTGAAAATTAAAATTACAAAGGAACTAATGTTTTACTCCCCCTCCTTCTCACTTTTTTTTCCTCTCCTGTTTTAATTCGAGAGAAGTCAGTCAAAGAAGGGATGACACTCCACCCTGCCCATGCACAGGATTTCCTCTCCCTTCTTTCATTCTGCTTTGCATTCTCACATTTTAAAAACATGAAAGTATAAGATGCTGACTAAAATGGAAGTGTATGCAATTGAAGAATAAACTTTCAATACTAATCTTATTGTTTATAGAGGGATCTTTCTCCTAAGGGAGCACCCACATTTATTAAAAACAGTTTGAAAACTACAAGACTGACTTGGATACCAATCAGTTTGGTTCACTACAAAGCAAGGAATTTCTGGGAAGGTCTAGTTTATATGTTACTAACATTCTTTGGAGTGTTGCTTTAGGCTTTTATCAGCTCCTTATTACAAGCTGCTGCCCAATTTCATCAAAAATCACCTGTTTCATGTCTGTAATGATTCAGACTATTGTCTGCCACTCAGAAGTTTACCTCTTCTGTTTGCTAACTAGATCTCAACCATCAAATGCTACTCTGTACAGCAAAAAGTAGATGAAAGGACTACATCTTCCCTTCAACAAACCAGCAATTGCTCTTAAGAAGGCAGCTCCCAAGTAGAAGATATGCCTGGTGTGGCCAAGTGGTCAACACCTGACAATCTAGAAACCCTCAGAGGAAAAGTGAGATTAAGACCTCTTAGCTGCAGCTCTCTTCTGATAAAAAGCAGCTGCAATACAGAGACAACTACAACCAGTAGGAGAAAAATTTTCCAGTTCCTGACCTTCACTCTCAGCTTCGTGTTTAAAAATACTCAGAGTTTGCCACGGGGCAGTAAGGAAAGCAGTGTGGTGCATTCTTTCAAAGAGAATCTGAAATAATTTTCTGGATCATGTCTGCCCCTCACATTTCAGATAAATGGACAAAAAAGGTACAGGGAAAAAAAATCTTCCCGGGCTCCATACACTCTTATTGATAATTCAGGGTTGAAGAAAGACTTTAGGAGCAGGGAGAACACAAATCACTACACAGAAAAATAAAGATAATTGGTAGGAAATGCTTCCAACCCCTCTCCTCTTTTGTTAAGGGAATAACTATTCCCTTATTGGCAAGGTTGGTTGCCAGTGCTGCCGGTCTGCAATCAAGAAAGAAATGTAAAAATATACTTTATTAAACCAAAGTGCAGAACCATGTATGTAAACTTTAAAAACTTGACTTCAAAGAAACCAAGTAACATAATTTCAAAATAAAATATCAAATTTTATCCCCACCTGTATCTCAGTGAAAACCAAGCAGCTACTTATTGCCATTTCATCATTTTAAAAATCCTATCTATTAATCTCAAACACAGGGCTGGCCAGTAGCAGAATATCATATTAACTTTATTTACCTTGGATTTGAACTCATTTGTCTATGATTAATTTTCATTATAAAAGTAGGTATTTAATTTTGGTATTTTTCTCTTTTTCCAAGACTAATATTTCCTAATTTCTACAACTGATTTCAGTCAACTGATAGATAAACAATATCCAGACTATGTTTAAAGCTTGGTCATAAGAGTCACTCTTGTCCTGTTGTGCATATCAAAATCAAGCTAAATTGCAAACTATATTCCTCTTCACTTTCAAATGTGCCAGATCACAGGACAATTTTGATGGGGTTGGCTGGAGGTTTCTTTTGTTTGTTTGTTTGGGTTTTTGTGGTTTTTTTGTTTGTTTTGTTTTCATTTTTTCACTCTGAAGCTCTCAGTGAAATAGATAAAGAAAAAAAACAAAACCACAAGGACAGGGGAGACCTGCAGGGGTTTGGGCTTTTTCAGTTGGAGTAGAGCCTCAAGAACAGGAAGGAGGCAGTAATGTCATTAATGTTTCCAAGAAGGCTGAAACAGAAGAAATCTGAGAAGCCTTTGCTACTCTACATTCTTTGTAACATGGCAGTTCAGATTACAATTAAAGTGTATTATCAGCCTTATATTAATTTCAAAATTTTTGAGGCCTCTTTCCTGTCATAAAAGGTATATTTAGAGGTTTGGTGGCCTTTTATGTTTTGTTTTTCCTTTTTTTTTTTACTCTGTTTTTGCATTACAGCAAAAGGTGACAGAAGTAGCCAGTCAGTTTGTGCCTTGCACATGCAAACCCATTAGTCAAAGAGGATCTAATAAGATATCTGTCTCACCTCTTGGGGGTGAAGAAGGGACAGAAGGGCACACGGATTTCCTTTGCTGCCAGCACCTTACCCTGATTCCAGAGCAAACACTCTCTCAAACCTGTTAAAGGAATAACCCTGCTTCAACAGCAAACTTGCATTGCCTGCAATCAGGTCAGGATCTCACCCACAACTTAATTACCCACCAACCACCTAAGCAAAAAAGTCTCCTCCAAACCCCATGTGCAGAAGGCAGCTGTTTCAAGAAGTGCATCACTGTCATTCAAGAAGGCTGCCATATATTCTGTTATGTACACGTTGACCACAAAACAACATCAGTGAACTTACAGCACTGCATCCTTTTCCAGCAAGGGTCAGAGAAACCTGCACAAAATCCATGGAAGCACATGTTTTTCCATTCTCATAGTTTACTTTTTTAAACACAGTCCTGGAATGCTCGCATCAGGACGCACCTGTTGCCATGGACTTCCACTGCAAGTTTGGGAAAATCCCTAAAAGCAACAGGTTAAGAGCTTTGCACTCAATTATAACATTTCAGTTGATTCCAGTGGGTATAAGACTTCACCTCAATCCCATTGGTTTCTCACTATTCCCTGAAGAATCGGAGGAATTAATTTTCTGTATATTTCTCTTTATACTGCATATTGAAACAATTTTGTATTTCATTTTCTTGTTTCACACCTCACCCATATCACTTGTAGTGTCTTTGTCCCCATAACAAACATCTCAACTTCTTGGCTGATGGAGTGGCTCCCAGCTTGGTGGATTCTCACAGGTAAGTGGAGAATGGAAGTCCTCTAGAATAAGGAAATTTTACCATGCAGATTTCACACTTCTGGAGAAAGTACCTTAAGCACCAGGCTTTATACAGAATAAATTAGGATACTATTTCTGCTAGGGTTCTGAATAAAAGGGGTTATTACTATATAGTCAACAAAATAAACTTTGGAAAGAGGCAATTAAGCACTTTCTCTGATTCACCCTCTAGGGCAGAATCCCTCTCTCCAGTAATTAATGAGGCACCTATGGAGATCCCCTCCCTGGGCAAAAGTCAGGAGAGGGTAAAGTGTTTGTCAGTGCTATTACCACCCTCTAATGTTTCACACATATGAACAGTCCAGTTGATGGTATCACTCATGACAGGCCTACAAATGCATCTCAACAAATCTGGGCCAGGAAGAATCCTTATCTCACCTTGGAAGTCCCAGGCAACTCCAGAGAACCTGGTCTGAGCACAGACACAGGTCTCACTCCAGGAGACACCCTTGAAAAGTTTTTTTAAATAAAATATTTATGAATTGCCTACAGATATGTTCCACAGGACTAAGAAAAAACAAAACCAAGAATGAAAACCTAAAAAATTTCCCCCTATAACAAATTGACAAAGCCACCAGAAGCAGCCCGGTAAATTTATGGAAAATGTAGTTAACAAGTTTTCATTTAATTTTCATTCATCTCTGATTAGTGAAATACTGTATCAGTCATGAAAGAGAAACTACTTACAACCTAAATTCTATCCAATTAATTTAATAATGCTATAAATTTAGTGCCTGTGAAATTAATCTCCTCCACATTAACTGATCTGCCATAGTCAGAAAAATCAAGCACAAGTAGTTCACAGAAAGAGTAATTTTCTGTTAAAGTTAAATTCAATAAAAGGATATAAATAAAGAAAAAGTAAATCTATGCAAATAAACACATATACTAGAAAGTGCATTTGAATTTTCAAGAGAAACATTGACTATATGTTGACGCTTACATACAGAAAAGGCATGGGATAAAATTTTGTTTGTAGTTGAATATATTGGGACAACTCTTGGTCATATGGATCAAAGGAAAATAAATACAGTATTTTATTTTTCTGAAGAATTTAAAAATCCATAGGGAAAAGCTCTGTACAAATGTAGCAACTGTCCTTAGGTAGCTGTGCAAATAAGCGCTGCTCAGTTACTCCCTGGAATTCAGTTCCACACAGACCATCAAAAGGCACTCCACACTCAACTGCACTTTCATTTATGCTTTATAATGGGAAAATATGACATGTTTCCCAATTTAATTAGCGAAGAATTTTTTTTCTTCATTTCCAAAGACAGTTCATGTAGCTGTACTGAACAGGGAGTTGACTAAACAATGCAACTTACTAGCATGGGACAAAAGGTCATTTGGAAGGGATGTGCCTTTAAGGACTTACAAAGGCTTCATGCTCGGTCCTGTATTAAAAGAGGAAGCATAGCTCAGGAAAGGAAGGATGCCCACTTTAAATAAGGAAATGAGTTTGCAGGATGTACACATGCTGCTTTCTATTAATGATAAGCAAACTCCACAGAAAAAGCAATAGACTGCTCCAGCTTTGGCAGGAGTCATCTTCTTGTGGATTACCTGTAAAGAACTTTAAAATAAACAGACTGCAAATAAATGTCCTCAACCTCTTTTTTAAACTGATTTATGTAGGTATAATGGGGATTAACATACTCTGATTACTATACTCTGTTGCAAGATATATAATTACAGACTGATGATTTTACATGTAGGCCAGAGACGACAGCAGTGGTTTGGGGCAGCAAGAATTAGTGGTTGCAATATCTTTTCTTCTTCAAGCTGACCTTCACAGCTACAGGGATTAGCCAGGCTGAATGTTTTCTAAGGATTTGCAGATTTCTCTCTTGAAGTTTAATAAACCATCAAAAAGTGATAAGTATTTTCCATTAAAAATCTGTCATTTGTTTAAACAAGTAATAAAAAAGGATTCTGTTTTGCAACAAGAGTTGACTATCTGACCACAAATTTTAAATAAAAAACAGAAGGTACAGAACGTTTTGCTATACTCCCATTTCACTCTTCTGTGAGAGCATATTACTTGACCACTGAAGCTTAAGAGAATGTACACCATGCATATAGTTCCAGGAAAATTGCTTTAAGACTGAAAAAGGCCACGAGTAACAATGTACAGAAATTTTTAGTATCAATGTAATTGGTTTAAAATATATATACACACACCTGCACACACACATTCTTTAAAGAAATACGTAAATCTCTTTATAAGCACATTCAGATTCAGGTAGAAGGGTGATGTCACTGCCCTTGGGGAAAAACAAAAACAAAAACAGTTAATGAAGAAAATCTAGTTTCCTATCACCCTTCAACAATGTCAGAATTTGGTGTTGCCATCCATTATTATTATCATTATTACATCATAAAACATTTTGAATTTCAAAGGATTATTTTTTCCCTGCCCCTCCAGAGTCTTTAGGATGACCACAAATTCTGGCTGGCATAGCCATGCAGAAGTGGGCATCCTTCCAAACCCTGAGCAGGCACAGCCCAGTGCTGGCTTACAGCTAGTTGAGAGAAGCAGGCAGGCTTGTTCCCTGTGCAGCTTGGACCATCACACCCAGCTGGGCCCTGCTCCTGCTCCTGCTCACTCTCTGTGACCCACTTGGCACATCCAGGCTAAGAGCTCCTTAACAAATGCTATGCATTGCTTCCAAGATAAACATCAATGGACACTTCAGTGGGAATTCTCCTCCATGTAATGGCAAGAACAAGGCTTACCTCCCTTATACCACAAATATCAGCCTCTCTTTTTTTCATTGCCCTTTCTCATACTTTTAAGACATATTTTCCATCCAGTCTCAAAACACTTCTAAGCTGCATGGGGAAACCATCGTGGCACGGAGTTATGAACAACTACATACTAGAGTGACCATAATCCTTATTTATCCTCTTCCACCACATTGCAGAAACAAGTGTAACAAAATCAGGAGCACAGGCTCAGACACACTCTGAATACTAAAACTCAGGAATACCACAAGCTTTTTTCCTTGGGTGCCAGAGCCTGACAGTTCTGTTCAAATACAACACCCTCAAGGTTATCTGAAGTGATTCTGGTTTTAAAGAAATGGTTTGAATAAGACTTCAAAATACCTAGCTATAAAAAGAAAGAGTGTCATTTCACAAAAATCATTTGTTCCACCAGCCTTGGAGGTGTCAACATTTCTATTATACGCTCGAGTTTAATCTTTATTATTCAGCTGTAAAAGTTTGCTGTTAGTCTGAAACTTGGCATAAAAACACTTTTTTAAAAACTCAGCAAAAGTCAGACTGTGTATTGTATTACATAAGTGTTTGGTTTTTTTGAAAAAGAAATAATTACTAGGATAAAGCTCTTCTGGGTGCTTGTGTAATTCCAAAACAAACAATTTTCCTTGAAAGTGTCTCCAGGTATTTATGGGAAAGAAGGAAAGAGGGAAATTAAAACTGACCAAGCAATTTCATTTATAAATATAGCTTTCTGTATATGTTTTTTTCAATCAAGTATTTATGAGGATTTCCAACAAGCAAACTTTACACACATGCATGGCAACCAGATGAATATGGATAGACCACAACAGGTCCCAGGAGTTGTTACTGTCTATTGGGTCAATAATATGCAAATTGAGAAGGATTTACAAGCCGGACCATAATGGCTCCTCAGGACCCATTACTTTTCAATTGGTAAATAATACATGTTTTCTAAACTGCCACCACGCCAAAATATGTGTTTGCCCTTCGTGCTATAAAAGTTCCATATAAACCAATAGGGTTTGTCAGATAAATAATAAATTTAAAGAAGCAAAATACATGTTTAACTAAACAAGCAATACACCTAAACACTGACAGAACGATGAATATAGATGCCCATAAATATTGCATATATTTAGATGTTTATTTGGAACCAATGAGCAAGAAAAAACAAAAAAGTTACTAAGTACGAGGGAGGTTTTCTCCTTCGTGAACATGCTTACAGACAATTATTTGAAATTTGTGAGAAATTAAATCCATTCAGACAAAGGAAGTGTGCAAAGGAAACCATGTGCATACAAGAAGCAACTACAGATATTCTAACCTTTAATGGTTCTAAAAGCTGTACACTTCTCAAGTTGCCTGCATTTAATGGCATGTTATTAAGACATTTTCCTGACCATGTCTCAGGATGCTGCTCTCAGGACTGTGATCTCCTCACACTTTCCTCTCAGCTTTGGGTGAAGAATGTGAGCAAAGCTGGGAAGAAAACACAGATCAAAAGTCTGAGAATTAACCTGATGATGTTGGGAAATGCAAACCCAATGTTTGGGAAGGAGAGATAATGCACAGGGATGGTACAGAGAGCACCAAGGAGGAAGGAACAATGAAAAAAACCCACAAGGGAAGAAGCTGATGGCAAAGACAAAAGGCAAAGGAGGAAAGATGAAAGGACATGAAAGGATCACAGGCAAGAAGAAAAAAAAAACCCAACAAAATTCCCATCAAAGCAGAACAAGATGTCCTGTAGCATTTCAGATTCTGCAGAGAAACCTTTGTCTCTACCAGAAGCCTGGTAAATTGTGAAACATAACTGAACAATGAGCAAAGATAGTGAGTTGAAGTACAATACCAAAATGAAGCTTGAGAAATACTCAAATGGCTCACCTTTAATTTGGACATGCATTTTCTGGGAAAATTTAAAATGCAGAGGCAGTTCTGCTTATTTCATCATACAAATTCATGTGATGCCAGGAATGCAAAAACATGCAAGACTTCTTTATCTCACATAGAGACAACACAGTCCAGTCATAAAATTACTGGCAAATCTTAACTGAAGTTAACCAAATTACAGAACAGCGTGGTTGTGACCAGCTGGATGAATGAATCAACAGCTGCATTTAATAGGAGATGAAAGCACAGAAATGACCAGAAACAGCAAAAAGGCTGTCGTGGGGAAAAGGGCTGTTAAAGGAGCACAGGTGATGGAGTCTCAGAGCCCCTGCTTCCACGAGAGCTCTACCTTTAACCAGCAGCAGGCAGCTAAAAAGGAAGGCTGCAGTGGTTCACAAGGAATTTGGTGTTATTTTTGTCCTACAGCCCAGGTAAACCTTTTTGTTGGGTGAGGAGGGGATAGATATTGAGACAAGCCAAATAGTTGAACAAGACCTACATCTAGTCACAGCAGTAAAAGCCTTCTTCTGTTTCCCTTTGGCTGTTTGGAGAGCACTTCCTGAAGGGAAGGTGGTGAAGCTTGTAGTGCTACCCTTCTCAAAAGTAACCTGCTGAATAAAGAAATTCTTTCATATCTGCAGGAGTAACAACGTGAATGAGACTCTCCAAAGGGCCCTTTGCAACCCTATGTGTCTTATGATAACAATAATTATTGAAACAATAGACCAAGATAACAATAATTATTGAAACAATAGGCCTGGGCAAATCACCACTTCTTCAGTGCTCAAGATACAAAGGAAATTCTGTATTCAATTTCGACTACCTTCAGCAGCACTCAGATCTCTCGTTTGACATTCAACAGAATATGAAAAGGATTTTTGTCTCTATTTTAATTCATTTTTTAGCAGTTTCTTTATATTGCAAGGTAACATTTTAGCAGCCAAAATAGTTCATATTTTATAATAAATTACATCCGGTGACGCATTGGGGAATATACCATGTTATTAATGCATTTGCCCTGCAAAAAGAAAGATGAGATTGTTGTGTTTTGACAAGCTTTTTAAAAAGAAATTAATGGTCATGCTCTGGGGTATAAAAAAGTTTCAATTTAACCTCCACCACTCACAACTTGTCAATAAAATCATCAGGGAAAAATTAAATAATAAATTTTCCTTTCGGAAAAACATATTAATCTTTTCTGGACAGCTCTCAAGTTAACAAGGTGTTAATTAAACTCTAGGTGTACTGATGCAATATCCAAGCACTTGAGCCCAAAGGAATCTACCACCACTCACAGCCATCTTTATACAGTGTGCAGAATCATGGACAATCAACCCTCTTGAAGACTTCTACTCTGCTTTAAAAGAAAAAGATTTACTGTCAGATTTAAACCTTTCCAATGACTAGCTCACACATCATAAAAGAGGGGATGGTAACACAGGACTAAAAAATGGCAGGCTATAATTTTATTTTTAATATCTACTCATTATCAGGCATAAACAAGTTAGATCTAGGTCTTACAACCAGTGAACAACTAAATTCTCTACAATCTGCTGGGCAGGGAGGTAGAAGAGATGACTTTCTGGATCCAAAGGTACCTTGCCTAAACTTCCGGGCTCACCAAGTGGCATCACTGGACTTTCTTTCAGTGGCCATGACTCAAGGTGTGCCAACCTGCTATAATCCTACTGATTTCCCAAGGCTGTCACCAGGCACTCCAAATACTCAAAACTCCTGATTACTGGGAGTTGCTCTTATCCTTTAAGGTACAGCTATTTAAAAGTACATTTGCCTTCCTTACACAATCTCTAATCCTCTGAAATTTCTGATGGAGTTGTATCAGTCTCAAACTCAGTAGAAAAATCCTGCTCAATCCTCATGTGGCAAGTCCCCTGTTGTTTACTCACATTATTAAAAAATTACAATTAACTTAAAAAATGCGTTTGGCTACTGAGGTGGGTCCTGGCCCATAATCTTCCTTCCTGGCCCCTCTTGCTTCCAGTTTTCTGTCTGGAACTCACCATAGGGAGGAAAGACTGTTGTGACTCACCTGAAGATGATCCTGCCTTAATGCCCTTTCATCTAGGCTCCCCTTTGGTGACCAACTGGGATATTTTCCTTTATGGTTCTATTTCAAAGTTTAGGATACCTGCCAGTTTTATTTACATTATATGTGTATCTAGTCTAAACTAAACTTTGATAAAATCATTAGCTACAGTTAATTATATGTGCATCAAACTCATGAAACATACGGACCACCAAATTAAACAAATTTGAGAGTGTAATGGAGAAAGGAAATCCCCACATTCAAACCACTACACCTACCTTGAACATCAAACCATCCGGATCAGAACATAAAAAAATTGCAATTCGTAGTTCTTTTTGCTTTTCCTAACCTTTGAACACTGTTTCTCTGAACTGACAATATTCACCTGCCTCATGTTTATCTCCTCCCACTTTCGAGGTATGATACACACCTGTAAAACATGTTTGAGCATCTGAAATAAACAGCAGTAAAGCAATCCACAGAAAGAGACCTCTCTTTGGCATGAGGGCTGCTAACAACTCACCCTGGGCAATTAATTCTCCTGGTCCATACAGTTGATAAGAATTAAATTGAACACTTCCATCAATTTAAAAGCATACTAAATTAATGTGTATTGTTGATAACTATGTGAAGCTCTTTAAATCAGTCAGAGATAGCAAAAATTACTACAGCACAGCTGACTTCAGGTAGTGCTTGGACCACTTCCTTGCAAGGGCTGTTCAATCACATCTACTGCAGCAGTTATGCCATACCAGTACCTGGAAGGGGGACACTGTGGGGGATATTCCACAAAAACACTGAGAAGTTACGCTGGGAAGAATTATAAATTATCTGTATTGAAGCATTATTTCAGGAAGTATCTAGATAGCAAGTTGCCAGCAGATATACCACCTTTCAGGTAAGAGACACCTCAATTGCCAGAGATCCCTGGGCCCTTTTTGAGTACTGGCTGTATAGCACTGCATCCTAGGTAAAACCCTTACAAAGTATTTCTTCAGTAGCTGTGTAAATCCATCCAGATTTAGTCTCTGATAGCCTCAATCACTATTTCAAGCTGGTGTGAGCAAATTTGCACATTCTTTCCCATCTTGTAGAATACAAGGTTTATGAAGAGTCACATCAAATAGTTCAGATGAGTTCCTTGGATTAATATGAAATTAACATTTTAGGTGTTTCTCTGGAAGTCATTCAGAACCAGGACATTAAAAGAATGCTAATTAGTAAACTTATAACAGGTCAAGTAATAAGTACTAAAATTAAAGTTCCCCACTCTTCCACATCTCTTATTAATTTGCTACATTCAAGGAAAGGAATGAAAACACTCTCTGCTAACAGACTTCATTTGCACAAGTTTAAAGACTGATACATAACTAATTAACAGGATTTCTCATACTTCTGTCAAGGTAAACCAAAATAAATCGGTTTAGACTTCATTTGTATCCCATGCAAATGCTGAAATTCTGAACAAGTTGAACATTTAACACTCCCCCGTTTTTTTCTCTCCCCAGGAAAACCCTTCTGATGACAAATTTTCCTCACATAGGAAAGCAGTTTCAGAAAGTTATAAAACTGTTCCAGGAGGAACCACGAACCACAACCCGAGACTTAGCTTTGCCATTAAGGTGACCAAACAGAAGGTGTTCAGAAGACTGCAGCACAATGAGATTCAAAACACTCACAATGGTGCAGGGATAATCTTCTCTTGGTCTGCAAGGTGAAGCATTCTGCTGTAGCGTGCCAAAAATCAGCATTCAGACAGCAAAACTTCACTCAGCAGAGACACATAAAAGCCTGACAAGCTTCAGAGGGACACTGGAGCCAAACCTGGCTTCATCACCACCCCAGTGGGATTTGTCTTGGCAGAACAGCATACCACTCCTGCCACTTGCCTTCTGCAATTATTAATCTCCTGAGGACTGGGGAAACTTGGAAGTTTTACAGAGCATTTACGAGCTCAAGGCCAGTGTATAAGGTAAGTGGGAGGAATGGAATGGAATGGAATGGGGAGTGGAGCAGCAGGGGACAGAGCAACACACCAGCCCTTGCTCTGGTGAAGACCCACAGTGCTGTGGGCACCCGCTGAGAATGAAGAAGGTCTTCAGCAAATAACATTAACTTGGAAACGATCCTTCTGTATTTACCTCTGGCTAATACAGGAGGTGATTAATAAATACCCAATGCCCAATTTCATCCCACACACCTCCCTCTAGCACAAAACTAAAGAAACCCTTTGCTATTCCTCTGCTTTTTAATCCACCCAAGACCCTCCTTAACTACTGGGTGGTCTGTTAATCTACCCTGCCACCTCACAGGTCTCCAGACACTTGGGTTTAGGTCAGATGTGCTAATCTCCCACATTCCCTACCCTGGACCTCTGCTTTCTGGTGTCTCCAGGCCCAGGAGCAGCTTGTGGGAAGCTCAGCATTTTCACCATTGCACTCGAATTCTGAAGAGCAGGCATGGCTTTAAGTCTTTCTCCACCATTCCCTCCAAATTCAGTGCATTTCCAGAGGGTTAGGTTCACCCCTGTGAAGGCTAGATTTTTAACTTGCGCTTAAGTAAGAAGGCAAATATTGACAGAAATTAGTCTCCTCACTCTAAATGTGCTGTGAACATCCCCCTCAAAAATTGTTCAAACTCAGTCTGCCTTTGAGTCTATTTCTATTTCCCACATAACCACATTAAAGAATAGAATGATAATAAATAGAAATGAAAGCACATACATTCACAGCCTATATCTATGTTAAAGATATACCACTCACAGAAATACTTATCGATCTGGTCTGCTATCTTAGCACTTGAAACAGATATTCTGATGCTGTCCAGAACGGGGAGATGGCAAAGACTTGGGATTTACCAGTAAGCAAAAATCCCCATACCAGTGGTCTGAAGTCCAGTCTGTGAATTTTGCATATATTAAATGTGTACACATACACACACACATGTCCTTAGCTATAGTGGGGAAAACAGCTTTTATTTATTAAAGAAAAAAAAAAAAGCCGAACCTTGTAGCTGTGCTTGGATTCTTTTCCCTTGAAGCTTACAGGAAACAAACCCCATAGTACAATGCTGTTCTTGTCATGAGTTCTGAATCAGCACCACAGCACATAGTGTATGTATTGAAAAACAGCTGTTGGGTGACAGACTGCTAGCTGGGAAGTTGGAGTTGAGTGAAGTGGTTACCCCACATCCCTTCCCCACTGATAAAGTGCTTTGATAAGCAGGCTGTACTGGTGAAAGCTAGCAAAAGAGCCAGGACTGAGACTTTCAGGAATGAATGTAAGACTTGTTTTGTGGAAGCAACCTAAATCTCTTGCACAGCCCTCTCCACTTGTATTTTACCAACCCATTCCCAGTTTTAGTATACACTCCTCCTGATTGCAGCAGAACCAATTCTTTGATAAGTTAAAGCAATATCCTGTACATATGGGAAATAAAACCAGAAAACTGCTAAGAAGTTTCCCTTATTTTAACTTTTTATGAAAGTATTTTCTGCAATTTAAAATGTCAGTAGTGGTATAGCATTAAAAAAGGTCTGTATTGGAAAAAGCATGTCTGGAGTAACCACAAGCAAGAAACACGTGGGCATAATTTTTTCTTCCTTTTTTTACTAACAGAAAGTAATTCAAGGATTTCTTGGGATTACTTTCTGATCTTTGATCTTCAGATAAACATTTTTAGAAACAAAATTATTAAGTATAAACGTCATGCAGACAAACAAGAAAAAAACAACCTACTCGCCTTGTCACAAATCTTACATTTTATATGTTCATAAGCAGTGCGGAGTATAAAAAGGTTCCACTAAAAACGTATCTTCCTCTTAGCATGTAATGTGATTTGTCTATACAGTTCCTTCACACATACAAATTAATATAAGATTTCTATCCTTCCGATACAATAACATAAAAATTCAGTTTAGCTAGAAGCAGGCATACAAATAAATAAATTATTAACTATGTAATAAGGCCGAAAGATTGCTGAACTAGAGAGATACAATGCCACACTGAATATTTTTCTTCCACAATGTCCTGGTCTTGGTGTCTCTATAGCTCTGGCACTCAAACCCTTTGAAAATGGAAGAAATAAATTGCCTAACCATTGCTGTTTGACCCAAAGGAACCACACTATTGCTTTAACACACACTTTTCATCTGTCTTCGCATCAACACGCATGTTAGCCTACATGTGGAGCAAGACATATTCCTAGAAAAAAATTAAAGCTTCTCCAGATGTATGCTCTTACAAAGTAATTTAAATTAACATCTGATTTTCTGCTGCTAATGCTGACAGCTGTACGGAGATAACACCAATACAAAATCAGCAGGAATTATTTCAGAAAATTTTAATAGGACTGTGGATGTACATTTTTAATAAATTTAAGTAGTTTTGCTTTGCGTTTTGACTTACCTCTGTCTGATCAAATCAATCAGAAGTAATTTTTCTGTCTGCATTTAATCAAACAAGTAATTTCTAAATATCTACATCCAGAACATTTGCAAAGATATCAAAAGATTTCTAGACAGGGAATACAGAAATGCAGGTAGAATTCTGAAAACCAGTTAGGAATTACTTAAAGGAAAAAATCCTACTTGACACCCTCTTCACAATTAGTAGCTAGCCAGATGTTTTTGTTAGCCTAAAGCATGTTAATTTTTAAGGAAAGCTAGGTGGAAGTGCAAGTGCTGAGCAGAATAGTAACAGTGCTCCCTATATTTTAACTAAAAGCATATGGTGTTAACATTCAGAAATTTTACAGTGTCTTATTGTGTTTTCACCAAGAAAATGGAGCATTCAACCATTTTACTTCCTAAGCTTTCTTAATTACCTTCATTAAAAACTTGGTACAGCAAGACCAAAAAGTGGTTGAGGTTTTTTTTCTTCCATTTTGCACCAGAATAGAAGAACAGAAATCTGAAGAGAAAGGACTGCGTACAGGCCTAATTTGAAACCACTGTGTTTATTTCGGCAAAATAAGTCCCTGTGGAGCTGATTATTGTTATTCAAGCCAGCCAACTAACAGAATTGATTTTATATTGCACAGAGTAACAGAGATCTTACTGTACATCCACAGTACGTGTACCGAAGGTCCTGAATACTCTGATCACCTATGAAGGGTGATGCCTCTGTCTCCAGACCCTAAACTGTGCTCTGGCTTCTTGTCAAGTGCCACCTGTTACTTGTTTTAAGTTAGATTTTTAATTCTAGCTCAGGGGCAACTGCATTTTATACGCCAGGAATGATGCCTAACAAGATGTCCTGTATGTCCTGTAAGTAATGAAGAGCCTCACCAGCTGCTTATAGGGCTGATCGTATTAGAAGGCAGGATGCTGTGCTCTTCTTGAAACTTCTGAGGTGGGCAGACCAGATGGGAAGGACCACCAAAATTCTGCTACTGAGAGAAGGAAATTCTTGCTGCCATGCAGAACTTGTATCACTGAGGTAGGGTGGAAAAGACAGAACAGAACAATGACACTAAGGTCCTACTTCAGCTTGGTGCTCACCCGTGGAAACACAAAGGAAGGACAGAGAGACCCATTACTGTCAGAACAAAATCTTTTTTTTTAGGAACTCTGTTCTCTGGCCATTGTGAACTGGTTATGCCTGTAGCCCTCTTTAGTACTCATATCAAATGACCTGTGATCATGAAAATATCAGCTTTTAACACAAAATACCACAGTTATTGCAGGGCCAAAACAGAAGATAGATAATTTCCCTGTTTTCTTACAAATACAAACATGATAATTATCAGAAGAGGCCTAGAAAACCCAAAGTAGTTCTTTTGAGTCATCACAGTTTGAAGACCAAGATATTGGAGTGGGCTTAGATTTACTGATTAGTCACAGCACACTATAATTCAGAGGAATATTCTGGTATCTAGATCACAGATGGTATCCAGGCACCCTAAGGGAAGCACAGAAAGCACAGACTTGAATCTTCAAGGATTAGATTCTGTGAGAGAGACAGCCCTGAGGACACATCAACACTGGAACAAAGCAAAGGTCCCTCATGGATTTAAAAGGTAGTCCTGTAACCTAAGAGAAAGAGAGTGATCAGCAATACATCTGACCAGATTTATGTCTTGCTCCTATTAGAGAGCTTTCTTATGAGATTTGTTTTCTTGGACAACCACTAATTTTGCTATCAAACTTATTCTGCTCCCTTCACAGAGTTAGGAGCTGTGTGTGCTGCAGGAAAACAGTTACTCCACACAGGCATACTCTTTCTTCAACATAAAATATAAATGCTCACTTTACTGTTAAAAAAAAAAATCAAAATTGAATAACTCAGAACTAGAGAACTACAGAAAACTAACTGCTGTGCCAACACAAGAGATTTTAAACAACCAACAAAAAATCATAACAACAGAAAATACAGCCCACACAATTGCACTCTCTCTCCTCTTCTCAACCTAACGCCTACTAACACAAAATAAAATTGCATGGGAAAGGGTTAAGCAGAAATTAAGTCTTCAAATATTTTGCCATCTTACTATTTAATGCATTTTAAAGGATAAACCAATGAATTAAGCAAAAAATCAGCTTTCAAGAAGGCTACATATTTCTGTAAAAATGTATTTTGACAGCTATCTCAGCCTATATTGTGTGACACACAAAAGCAAGACATGCTACGAAGCAGGTTTTCCATCATGCTAGTGGAACACACACCTTCCAGCTCTTTCTTCTGAAGTTTAAAGCTTTCATTGATGACAATATTATGCTTGGGTGTGAAACCTGCCCTCTACACATGATCCTGCAAGACAAGCCTCACTACACTCAAACTCAGCTTTATTTTCCACCAGACAAAGACAAGCTACTTGCGCGCTTATTCTGACAATAATGGGTCAATGGACAATAACTGCAAGAACTACAGAAGAAATAAGTAGTAAACCAAGTCCAAAAAAATGACAGAATAAGGATTTTAGTCCATTTTTTCACGGCACTTTTATAACACAAAACTATGTTGCATCTTAGCACATATTCAGTGGAATTAGAAATTAGGAACAGTGTGCAGAGATTTCATAAAAGCTCTAAAGACCTACCTAGAAACACTTTTAACAAATAATGTGCCAGGTCTGTGACATAACTGTTGGGTTGTCTAGAGGGACCTCTGGAATTAGGACTTAGAGAAAAAAATAACATATGCTTTTAAAGACCACATGTAATCAGCTGAGTTATGTGGGAAATGCAGCATGAAAGACACAGCCACATATAATTAAAATGTCAGTAAAATTAAATAGTTGTAATTCTCCCTTTGAAAAAAGTATCTTCCCTAGTTATCTCTTGATCTTATGCAAAGGAAGCACACAATGCAAAAGGGGAAACAGAAAGCTCATTCAGCCTACAAAGTAGAGATAAAATTAACTAAATTAACTAAATATATTAATTCTATCTTCTACTGAACTGCATACATAGCATACTCTGACATGATATATTATTACACTTATTTTCTTCACACTCCACTTCTGATTTTGACCTATTTTTAATTTAGTTTTATGTATTGAACTTCATAGAAATCTGTCCTTTTTGGACAAATTAGAAAAGATATTATGACACTGGCAGAATGAAGACCTCTTCCCTTCCAGTATGTTTGACTCATATACCCTCAATAGAGTAACTCCACCACCCACATTCTTTCTATTCCTCAAGCCAAACATTT
Source organism: Cinclus cinclus (assembly GCF_963662255.1). Taxonomy (NCBI): domain Eukaryota; kingdom Metazoa; phylum Chordata; class Aves; order Passeriformes; family Cinclidae; genus Cinclus; species Cinclus cinclus. The sequence continues at coordinate 69,697,148 of NC_085046.1, forward strand.
AATGATTAAGCTCTTTGTTATACTCTTAATCCTTCATGTAGAACCAAGGGTCTGTGCATGTTCATGTTTAAAATTTTCACTGCATCAATGATAGAATAATAGAGGTTGGAAAAGACCTGTAGTATTTCAAAAGCAGGACCAATTTCTATCAGGTCAACCACAGATATGTTCTGAGTATCTCCAAGGACAGAGTATCTGTGTGATAAAGATAAATCTTATTTCATGTCTTTACAGCGGTTGGAGAAAGATGCAAAGTAAGCTGCAAAGAAAAGTAGCAAATATTTACCTACCAAAAGCAAAAATAACACTTCTTTCAGTGATGTCAGATCAGTTCCAAGATAGCAAATACTGACTTTGTAGTCTCCCAGGCAGCAACACTTTTGGTCTTCTGAAAACATAAGCTTGTCAGAAATTTCTCTGAAACTGCACAACTGAGTCTAATAAACACATTGAACTCAATCTGAGCTGAAGATGCTATCAAAGCAAATGGTTTAAGCCATTTTTCACAGAATAAATGTATGCCAAGAAGCATGGGAAAAAAAATCTTTAACTTACTAACTTACATTTATTACTCATGAGGAAAATAAACTTGAAGATTAATAATGCTGTTACAGTATATCATAATTACCTACTTCATTATTCAAGTCTAGATTCTAGATTCTCCAGGGTACTCACATAAGTAATTTTCATGGAAATATGATTACTTTTACCAAATCTGACCACAGGGAAGGAAGTTTCCTCCTGAAACAGTTTCAGATGCTAAAACTCAGAAACTAATTTGAAATCACACCTCCTCTTATCATACCACCAGTGTGCTCTTGTTCTCACAAAGACACAGGCTTTCTTCATATGCTCTACTCTCAGGTTTTGTCTTCGGATGGTTTTTGTCAGACATTAACCATTTGTGAAGCCAGTACTTTCCATATTTGCACTCTACTTAAGGTTGTGGTGTTTTGTTTGGTTTTTTTGGGGGGTTTTGTTGTTGTTCCTTTTTTTTTTTTCTCCTCAAGTTTATCTTAAGATATAGGTCAGTTTTTTTGCAAAATTGAAGCTAGGAAAACTTTTCTTTTCCCCAGTGTTTTAAAAATTCTAAACTACAGCCATTCTAGAAAAGCTGCATTGCCTACAGAATTTCAAGTAGCAACAACAAGATATGACTATGTGGGTTATAGACCAGGAATGTGGATTTGCTGATCTTACCAAAAATCTATGCTAGCACTTGCTTATAATTAACAAGCTTGAGTATTGCTTTGGCCCACAGAAATAGTTTCCAAAATCTCATCAAATCAACACCAAACTCAGGCAGAAAGAAGTAGAAGATGACAGCATCTGCCAACCAGTGTGCCTGTTGAAGCCTTCAGAGTGAATAGATTAAAGGAGAAATATCTGGTGTTAGTCCATCTAAACCAGATTAATGTCTGTGTACCTCTTTTCACTTGGAAGACGACTGCTATCCCACGCTTCCTGTTCCCAATTCAAACTATTTGAACCACTACTCCTTAAACATTCAAACCACCAGGAGATGGGGACTCTTCCTTAGGATTAATGGAAGTTTTACTAGCAGAAGTGATGTCTCTCAGCATCCCACCTGGGCACGATAATAAGGAATCAAATAGATGAGCTGGATGTAACCAGAGCACCATGCACAGCATCACCACCTCTCTGCACAGATATTGTTCTCTCCCCTGATCCCTGCTGCTGACCAGGGGTGGTCTTCAGAGCACAGCATGCCTGCATGCAATTTCCACTCTCCCCACATCATGATGCAGGTGCCTTCATCCTGCACTCCATTAAAATTTACATTCTTCCTTCAGCTTCCCAGTAGCTGTTTGTCACTGTTCTCCAGGAATTCCAGTATTGCTATCATCTCCCTTGCTTCCTCCTTCCTCAGGTCACCAAGGGACAATGTAGGACTCAGCAAGAGAGGGGGAGAATGCAGAGAACATTACTGCCCTGGACTGGCAGTCAGGAACGCAGTTGGAGCTCAGATTCTCTACAAGACAGGCTTAGGGCTGCTGGGAAAAGGATTAGGTAAATTTTACCCAGCTTTTTTAATAAATGCCATCACAGTAGAAAGGTTCCTTTTATCATCCATACAACAGCTGATTTAAACATCCCCCAAAAATTACTATTATATCGAAAACAGCAGCATGGAGAAGAATGAACAAACTTTGTGAAAGTTTAAAATCATTGAAAAGTGGGAAATATCCTTGCTTACATTTTACTACACTTAACCTTCAGCAACTAAAATCCCCCAATTTATATTATATGCCTGTAAGAAGTGGAATCCTGTAATAACAACAAAAAAAAGTTAATTATCTCAATTAAGGTAACATAATTTCCTGTTGGAAAGATACATACAAATAAATAAGCCACAGCCCTGAAATTATCATTTTTGGTCACAAAAAGAAAATATTTTCAGGATATGACAGTGTTAGGCTGACAGTTTATACTGACCCCAATCCCTGCGCAGTTTAAAACTAACTTTACCTCACTGCAGGGAGATGCTTTTCCAACAAACATGGAATGTCAGTAAGGCATCCAAGGCTCAAAAGGCTTTTTCTCCTCCTTTTTTAAGGGAAATCCATGTCAGAACCCTTTGTAAGGTGATAAATAAAACCCCAAACAAAAATATAAAACAAATCAGCCTCATTCCAGCCTTTTAATTCTGATACATGTTTCAGTTACTGGCAAAGACTATGCAGAGAGTATGAATTGCTTGGCTTCGTTACATTTGGGAAAATTCCAATGATTCAAAAAAAATAAATAAGATTCAGAAACAGTTTGAATGTGCAACAAAACTGATACCCAAGTCACACCCCAGATTACTGCTCTTATGCAATTGACATTGGCCAGAATCCATATAAAAACATACATCTTTTGGCTTCCTGCTCTGAAATTTACACTATCCCATTTCAAATCTGTGCTTTTATTCTTAAAGCCAGAGCAAGATTATCATACCACAGTGAGAATACCTCTCCAGAAACTCAATATAGCATATTTGCAAACCTATCCTCCCTTTTCACTGCAAAAAAAGAAAAGAGATATTATTAAATTATAAACCTACTGTAGGGTTAGTAAAATGGTTATAAAACAGAAATTTAAAAGGTGGGGAGAAGAACACCAATAGATTGTACTTTTTAATGGAATATTTGCAAAAAGCAGTATCATTTATCTGGCAACTATGTCTATGATGCAGCTTTTAAAATCACACTTACGTTCCATATTATCTTAGTACAAATAAGATCTGTTATTACAAATGTAAATGAAATGTAAAATGCTGAGCAGTAAATAAAGCAGTAAATAAAAGATTCAGCCTGCATATTTACTAACTATTTTTCTTTGGGTGAGAGTTTACTACTACCTCAAGTGAAACACAACATTTATGCTGATATTAGTGCATGGGGGTTTTGCACTGTCTCTCAGACTTTGCTGCTTTTTCACAGCCAAGGAAGGGTTTTGAAATCTATCAGCCCCACTATTTAAAATATAAGCCTGAAACATGAGAAGGAAAAATGTTAACAACATATTCAATCCATCATAAAAATTCATCTGTTGCATTTCAGTTTACATGACTTCACAATCATTTTACAGACTATGATGTTCCTTTGCTGTGAATAGCAGTGGGCACAGTTAATAGCTATTAATTCAGAGTAATCTCTGTACCTGGCTACTGTTTTCAAACTTGCTGTGTGTTAAAAAAAAACCTGGAAAAATGAAGTATTTCCACAGAAGAAAGCAAAATTACTTCTGAGCAAGCTGTGCATTAAAGGCAATATCCAACAACATCTTTAGTCATCCCAAAAAATCATACTAATGGGAATCATGATTTTTATTGGAAAGCAAAAAATTTCCTCATATGGGTTTCCTTGGAGAAATAAACAGATTTTTTAAACCTCCTTGGGAAATATAAACATACTTTGGGCCCAGAGTTTTGAATAAGTGAACACCCAATGCCAGGCATGCAAGAGACAAGAGTCGCTTCCAGCACTTCTCTTCCTGCTCCTCCAGCATGAAGAAGACCGGAGAAGGAGAACAAGACTTCTTTAAATAAGTAACTTAGGATATTGATGGTGATATTCCTACATATTTGTGATTATACCCAGTTGATGAAAAAATGCAGCAGTCATACAATAAAACATTTACAAAGCCACATACCAAAAAAAGGTCAAATACAACAATGGTATCAAAGATAGGAGGTCAGCAGTTGATGGAGAATCTTCCTCTTGGCAGAACGACAGCTTTATTTTCTTTTTAATGTAGCAAACAAGCAAACAATCTCCAACTTCACTCTGCCATTAGGGCACTTTTTAGAAAGAGGAAGGAATATGAAGGGGAAAAAAAAGTTGAACTCTTACTGAGTATATTTTTGGGGGCTGTCAAATTTAAATATGAAGAGGGCCCACATCAGCTAAATTTATGTTTGTCTCACTCACATCTCTGTAACTTATACTTTATTGCTTAGAAATCACAGTATTGCTTTCCAAACACTGGCAGTATAAAAACCTTAGCACAAGTTGAGTGAAAAAATAGGCAAAGTTAATAGCAGATTTCTAGCATTAAGGATTCATAGCATAGCAATGCATAGAAAAAGAAAGCTTTTCTAATTAAAAGCATTTTCAACACTGGCACCGATACCTCCAGAGCCTCTTCAGACAGAGAAAAAAAATGTTTTCTCTGCAAAATTCAAGGCACTGATAAGTGTGATTTCACAGAAATAAGTTTGATTTGGTCACTCTTAAATTATGCTGAAGGAGCTGAAACCAAGAAGTGATCCTATGCACAAGAATGACACACAGGCTAACCCAGCAAACTGTGTTCTGTCAAGCTATTCACAATCTTTGCTACCAAACCCGTATGGTGAGGAAGGCCACAACTAGACTCCTTTTGCTCATAAAATATCTTACTACAGTTATTAAAACAGGTATTATATTTTACTTTCTATCTAATCCTTCAATGTTTACCCCATTACTTAATAATGGCATTCTGCATTTTCAAGATGGGATGCTAACAACCTAATTTGAGTACGGAGAAATAGAAAATAATTTTTGAGGTTATGTGCCACAAAACAGTACCAGTCTGAGTTAAAATCACAAGAAATATAGTCAAACTATTTACAAACTTCAGGCAAAATGTACTTTGAGTTTCAGAACATATGCACACAGTAATAGTTAGAAGAGGGCAAATGTGTACCTCTACATCACCAAAACATCAAATCTGTTACACAGTTCATTAGCACAAATTGTACAGTTCAGAATTAAACCAAGTAAAACAAATACTAATCTTCTAGGACAACTGACAGGAAGTATTATTAATATTATTATTGGTAGTGCTGATAACAACAACAATAATACCAGTATATAATACCTACATTACAAAAGCATAATCCCAAGTATAACATCGTGTAACGTGGAACAAAACCAGATCAATAAAACATGCTGTTTTCTGATTTCTCTGCATATCATAAGCAACTTTAAAATACAATAATTACCTGAACAATACCTTGCTGCTCTTCCTAATCTGCTTCCTTTAAAGGCCAACAGTTTCTGTGACATCAGTCTATGCAAGCCTCCCCAGACAGACACATGCAGGTTAACAGCAAATTCATGCTGCACATGTTACCAAAGGACATCCAGTTCAGAGCCAGTGACTCAAAACTGAAGATCTGCCCTGGACAGAATTTGGGCAGAAGATCACCAAAGGGCTAACAGTGAAATTCAGCTGATGCACGATGCCAAAAAGGATGCGGGGAGTGCAACAGACCTCAATTCTGGCACGGTGGCAAAAAATGTTTCACAGCACTTTGAGTGTAATAACCTATAACCTAGTACATAATGTTGCCCTTATGCATGCCTCACTCAAAGGAACTTTTGCAGGTATTAAGCATAAGAAGTAATTTCTAAGCCTCTTGGTGTACAACAATTACCCTATTGTCACTCAGCCCACTGTGCACTGTAAATCTGATTTTGTGCAGCAATCTTGCAGCATGCTGTCATGTCTGGGTGTGACGACTGTGCTATTTTCACTGTGCAAAATCTTACTTCAGGGATGACAGATTCACCCCCACCTTCCTCTTTCCTTGGGTCCCCCTCTCTGGACAGCAGAACATTTTAATCCAGGTACCCTCATGGCAGAGTGATGACATCATGACCTTTACTTACATTTGGTGTCTGAGATGCAGGACCTGACCAGTGGTTTAAGGTGTTGAAAGGTATCACTGGTTCACTTCGATGCAGGTGTTTCAGAACTGATCCATCACATTTACAGGGCCAGACTTGGTGAAAAGCCAGTCACTTAAAATATTACATTAAAACGTGCTTCTAGTCATCATTTCTAAAACATTTTCCTGAAATTCTTTTGGGAATAATTTGAAAGGTATGTTTTATGCTCAGAAGCAATAGGCCACCAGGTGGTTTTAACTCTTCCTGATTGGGTTGTTTTCTGGTCAGACTTCGTTTCTCCATCAGTTTAAGCCTCACAGTTTAATGACAAGACAAACCAGCCAGGGAAAACAAAAGAAAAATACAGAGAAGTAGCTAACATTTCAAGGGGTTAATTTAAAACACAATTCCTTTTAAAGTACATTTCTTTTAATCCAAGAGCAACAGAAAAATAGTATCTTCAAACAGGTAATCAACTTGCCATAAAAACATGTGAGAAAAACCAAGAAGTTTTATGAGGAAGTTCATGGTCTTGATTCACATTTGGCCAAAATCCTGCTGTAGAAGTGGCCATACATTAGTTATTATTAGTTATTATAATTTATTACTATAATAATGCAGAAGGAAAATTATAAGCTTATTTAAGTTTGAAACAATTAGTAAGCAGCTGCTTACATAAAGATTTCTCCTAAATAAGTACATTTAGTAAAGGTCAGCTTGAGGTTCATGAATCAGGTCAGCTTCCAATATTTTCCTTCAAAAGATTTCATGAATAATGGCAATAAAGACTGAATCAAGCGCTCAATTCCCATATTCCTATATTTATTCTGTCTTAAACCAGTATGGGCTGAAAATCTTGGATGGTAGTAAGAAGTTGCCTGTTTCTGTTAGCAACTGAACTGCCCCAGAGAGAAAAAGCCTAATCAGAAGAAAGAAAAGAAATTCTAATTAACTTCAAATATTAATTTCTAAACAACAACAACAACAAAAAAATCCAGAATTAAATTCCAAGGTCTTAAAAGCACAACTCTCTGTTTGACTTTTGCCTGAACAAAATAAGCCAGGGGATTTGCAATGTATTTACTGTACTTCATCACATAACACTGCAATTTATTTTTTACAAATAAGGAAAAAAAAGTAGGCAGTAAGGTGTAACAATTTTTTTTTCAGACAAGTGACAAGAGAAAAGGCTGTTGACAAAAAAAGTTTGTGTATTAAGAGTCCTTGAATATTTTGCATTAGCAGCAGGATGTTCATTGCTTTCAGCAAGGAAGTCTATTCATTGTTAAGATTTCTGAAGGTACATCTTCTTCTGGAAACTGGCCTATTTATTAGAGAAATGGAGATAAATCAACTAATACAAAGAAAGCATAATCCACAGCCAAATGTAGTCAAAATCCATGGTACAGACCAAGGAATGGTTCATGCTTCCTCAGACAAAAATTAGGGCAATGATGTCATCATGAGTAGGCTGAAGCTCTGCAACAAGATGGTGTTTCCAACATCCAGATGGCATTGCCTCTGTCTTTCAAGTTTGGACACCCCAAATTCCCTCTCATTCCCCAGCTGGTGTTTTAGCCTCTTCACTAAGTATATATCAAGCCTTCTTGACTACAGTACATATTTTGATTCCCTGTCAAGTTATACAATCATAACAAAACAACAGGGATGCTTCCCACTGCACAAAATTCCCAAGTAATGCTTGCAATGCAACTGCAAGACAAAAACAACTGAGGATGAGTTTTCTGCAGAATTTAAGCATCTGAAATATCTAGAGCTAATTTTGAAAGTAATCATACCCCTACTAGAATTGTTCTATTTAATTGAGTGGGATTTTCCCTTTTTTACTCAAAACTATACAAGTGGGAACATTTCACTTTAAATGCCCTAAGAGATGTCATGTTTGATTTTTCAAGAAGACATATTTCTCAACATCTACTGCTTGCACTTATCACTGCTGGAGTCCATTGCAGGTTACCTGAACTAAAAAGACCATAGTACACATTCTGTTTCAGATCCAGCCATTCTATTATCCAGGATTTAGGATTGCAATTATTTTATTAAGCCACACAATGGTCTTATTCAATATTGCAAGGGTCTGTATAGCTGAATGCCTCTGTCTTCAAAATGGGCCTTAAAATTTTGAGATGTCAGATTTCTAAAACTACTAATTTTGACATTATGCTTTGATCTGGAAGTTTCTTTTTTCATATCTGTCTCATGAAAACATCATGATCAGAACAGGGTCCCTCTCTCAGCCTTGCATTGATATGTTTGGGTACTACAGACATATTATTATATATTCCTTAGAAAGTCTTCTGCTGAGAAGAGAATCAGGTTGAATTTATTAAGTGTTACATACATATTAAACACATTTCTCTTACCTTGGAGAAATTCACCAATTTCAAATCGATATGAAATCTGCCACCAGGCATGCTGGACTAGGAAATTTCATTTTCATTGCTCTCTTACCCCACAGTCATACCTTTATGCAATTTATTACAATGATTCACAAAACATTTTAGATCATTTCGTAGTGAGTGTAAAAGAAACTGGTGATTCGATTACTTGCAATTTTCTTGTTTTCAAGATAAATAAATAAAATAAATAAATATTAAAATAATATAACAAAAAAATATCCTCAACAGGTGTCTCCACCCTTCCATTATTCTGATGGCCTTTCCAAGTCAACTCTCCTACTCAAAATATGCTGCCATAAATTAAATTCATGCATAATCCTCATTGAAATAATTTGCAAAATAAGTGGTAGAAAACATATATGAATTCGGTTTTTATGGAATGCTTTCTGATCTGCTTTCAGTAGGTTACCCTAGCTCTAAGTCAGTAGCTTCTCCTGCATTCAGAATTGTGAAGTTTTGTACATTTGCAAATATGAACCCCAAAGTTCTAGTTTTCATGTCTTTTAACTTCAGGTTATTCTTTATCAGAGCATTGTATGCATTGAACAAAATTTTTAGACACATTTGAGGACACAGAGAAGTAATTTACTTCTCAGATTTATATGATCATTTTGTTACTCTTTCCATTTAGTGATCACCGTATTAGTATGGCAAATTTAAATGTTCTTTGGACTGCTAACATACATACCACGTATATAATTATACAGCACATGTACCATACCCTTAATGCAGATCACATGGAAGAGCAAACAGGCATCCCAGATGCTTCATTTCACTACTTTATTTTTAAGTACAATTTCATTTGAATTCAGCTTCAGTGGCCATTTTATCCCCACCTGATTCTGTTTTCCATTACAAATTATAATCAGCTGCTGCTTTTATTAAATTTATTTCAATGAAAGCCAGAAAAGACCTGTTATGGCAGCAAATACTGAGATTTTAACCAATCTTAAAAAGCACATGGATTAAAAAAAAGCAAATTACAATGGCATAAACCAAGTACAAACTTCTGCCACATCTGTTTTCAAAGGTCACTGCATGCACCAATTGCTTCCTTCCAACTCATTCCATGCCACACCAGTACACATAATTTATCAGCACACTAGAGGAGTATACAGCAGTTAAAAAATGCATCTTAAATTCAAGCAGTGGTTTATTACAGTTCATTCATCTGCCTACCTCATTGTAAGGAAGGAAGACTTACTAAAGGACATACATAAGGTGGAGATAATAAAAAAAGAGGACTGTCAGAGGCACTTATTTGTGGTGTTCATTCTGACAAGCATTTGGAGTGTTCCGCTATTTCATGGATTTTATTAACACTAAATGCTAACAAAACAGTATTAAAAAGCACGAGAGTGTTCAGCAGACGAATGGTGAAATAAATCCCATGTTTTAAACATTAAGTTAGATATAAAGCCTAAGTGAAGTACTTTTCAGGCATTATAATATCATTAGCATCATTAAATTGAAAAGCTGTAGCTCCTGCTAACACATTACAGAATTTACTTTGAATGAGTCACAATGCTGGTTTTGAAACACCCTATGGTTGGGGTGTAATGTTAATCTTTGGTGACACCTTTTAAATTTACTTTGACAGAAGAATATCAACATAATACACCACAGTAAGATCCAGATATTTGAAAATCATATGAACCCAACAACAGAAAGTTCATAGCTGAATTAGCTGTCTACATTTAGTATGAATGCTCAGACAGGATTTATCAAAAGGTTCACAGAGTAACCATTTTAAAAGTGTCAGAAAACCAATGCAAGACACACTCTAGGCTGCAACTGTGGAAAACAAGCAACACAACAGATACCTAAGACAAGAACAAAGATGGATTATAAAGGGATTAAATGATTTCACAGGAGCCAAATTTGTTAATGGCAATTTAAATGAAGAGAGTCTGGAAATCACATTTTGTTCGTGAAATCACCAATTCACTCGCTACTAATCTCGTCTTAATTCAGTGACCTGACTGCCTGGGAGCTCTTTCCAATTCCTTGCTAACTAAATAATGTATCAATTAATTTCAAGATGCAGATTCAGTAGTTAACTGGAAACTCTCAATTGATTCACAATAGCAACATTACACAGTATTTGTTTGAGACGTTCACAGATCCAGAAGAGACCGGGTTTCCTGTTTCTCTATTCCTGTCTGCTTCTTGTATCAAAAAGTCAAAGTTTCTGGTTTGCCTTACCTACTCAGGACTTTTACTGAACTCTTAAAAAACTGGGTTCTTGCTATCAAATTTCAAGCTGTATCTTCTTTCTCCTCATAATTAAGAATCCAAAGAAGTTAACTTCATCCAGAAATCCTCTACAGTCCTAGAGGAGTTCAATATCCATCCAAATTTTCAGACTGCCCTTTGCTGGCCACTCCATTCCAACATTTGAGAACTTCTTTTAACATAAAAAGCCTAAGATAACCTGAACACAAGGGGTCCGGAGCAGATAATTCACATCTCACTAGCATCAACAAACTAAAACTTCATGGTTATTTTCATTTGCACAGAAAACTACCCCAATTTCAAAATACCAATATCCTTTGATTTAGGCCATTTTGAGAAAAGTTGTGAATGCTCCTTCCCTGGAATTGTTCAAGGCCAGGTAATATGGGGCCCTGAGCAACATGGCAGAGTAAAAAGTGTCCCCACCCATGCAGGGAGGCTGTAACTAGATGGTCTTTAAGGTCCTTTACAGTCCAAACCATTTTATGTGTTTCCTCTGCTTGAAACCTTAAGGCTATTAAGAAAATGGGGACAATGGTTAATGCAATACTGAAACAAGGAACACAAGAGCCCAGCCCTAGTATGGGCCTACAGATTTTTATTCCCATGAAATGGAGGTTCAGCAGAAGTTCCTAGATGGAATGAGGTGTCCCCCCGTGGCAGCCAGGCAGGGGCTGCAGTCCCTATTGTACACTGTGCACCTGGGAAGCCTAAAGGTTTGCCAGTCGGCAGGCTCACAGAAACAGAATTTTTGGCTGTACTGGAGTCCAGTGGAGGTTCAGCTGACTCAATACTCCAGGAAAACTAAATAAACTGGTCCCTTACCTTTGGCACTCCTGACTTACAGAAGACCTTAACTTTGACATGCCTTTACAGTCATGATATGCAACAACAATGTACCAACTGCAACAGCCTAAAGAACCACAATACAACATAAAACTAACAACAGCATTTCCTTAGTCCCCTGCTGGCCATCAATTCTTTCCTACTTACACTGTTATAAACATGACATCACAGCTTGCTTCCTGCTGGGGTACTCTTGCACAGAGATAACAAACATGTACTCTGCCAGTACCAAAATCAAAACCAACTGCTCGACTCCAACAAACAGACAAGAAAACTCCAAATACTTAGCAAACAAGTACTGAAGTTGCATAATGTAAAATCCCTTCCTTACCATGAGTACTTCTTTCTCTACAGTTTTAGAGGCACAGTTTTAATAAATGCTGCTGAAGAAAACATGATTTGAATATTTTATTCCACACTAAGTGTGAAAGGGGGAAAAAATATGCATATTTAACTATAATGGGCAATTTACTGTGGAAAAAAGAACACACAAAAGGAAAAGTTTTAAACTCCCATTGTATAATTTGTTTTAGAAACATGTTAACAATGCAGGAAAAAAGCCCTTGATGTCATTTATACAGCTAACTCTTGCAGGCATGTTCCAAGTCCAAAAAAGAAGGTTAATGCTACAATGGCAGTGAGAAACATGCAAGTCAAAACACAATCTGGGAGGAACAAAGCACCCTATACAACCCAAATTTCAGCAGCACTAAATAATATCCCACCTGTCAGTATGTCAAACAGCTTGGCGTGTTTCCATTACAAGACAAAAGTCACTTTTGTTTGTGTGTCAAATGTGCTCTGAGCAAAAGTGAAAAAAAAAAAAAAAAGAGAAAAGCCTTTGGAGAGTAGAGACAGTTCAGAGAGGTAGAGAGGTTGAAAAAAGCTAACTGATAAATAACAATCATGCTTCCCACCTTTGTGCTTATGTTCAAAAATAGCATTTTGGTCAGCCAGATGGTACACATATAGTTAAAAATACACATAATGAACAAATTTAGACATAATTGATGCATGGAAGATAACACTGGGTGGAACATGCCCTGCAACTTAAAAAAATTAACTTCAATTTACAAATGGGACCCAATCAGAAATGCCTGTTAGTGCCTTGTTTTCCATTTCTTCAGGATTCTTTTTGTGTGCTGATTTATAATTTTCCCAGAATCAAGAAAGAGGGGAAGGGCAGAAAGAAAATGGACAACATGAATTATTGCTGCCTTTTTATTACCTAATACAATTTCACAAAATAAACTAATTTTTAATTTTTGCTTTAGCATAAATAATCTGTTCCATTTATTTAAAATGTGAACAATGAAGTTGGATGGTGACAGAAGAGATCACTTTTTCCTCAGTAGAAGATGTTCCTTACTAAGGAAACTGGTGAGGTGTCACTGGTTTCAAAACCCTTTGCTTATTATGCTCTCTGAGAAGTGACAGTAATTGCTTTATTCCAGAGCACAGGCTGTCAGATTTCTTGGTTCAGAGGACAAAAAAAATCAGAGTTGGAAAATGCAAATGAAAAGATAGATGGCAATATTTCACCATTCTGTACCTGGATGCCAAAGAACTTTACAGATGTGAATTATAAGCTTCATTGTGGAAGACAAGTAATAGTTAATGATGACAGTTATTCCTAGTATGAAATCAGAAGCAGCCCCTGATCAATTGCATTAGTTTATAATACGGAAAAAAATAACCACAGTAGAATACAGAAGTAGTTTTATGATTGCAAGAAAGAATTTTAAGTTAACCCAAGTTTTGTAAAATTTAGGTATCCTTGATTAAGTAAGACTTCTATCTCCTTTGTCTCAGCCATAGGTTTCCCCAGAGACTCAGGGAGTTTTCATTTTCATCTGAGCCTGGAATCTGCCCCATCCAAGCAGATTCTGCAAGACCCAGCGAAGCCCTTGCCCAGTTACAGAGGTCCTGCTGCATGCAGGGCTGTAAGAATGTGAAGTGTAAGGTTTGCAGGTTTGCAAACCTTAACTAAGGTTACGTAAGCTCAAGTAACAAGAGGAACATCTCTTGCCTTTGAAGTAGCTACCTTAAATTACCCTTAGCCTAGTTTACTAATTCTGTAAATTTTTCGTGGAAACATAACCCAGGATCTTACCTAGGCACTAAGCAGCTTAATAAACACACCAACAGGCATGATCAAATCAATAATCTTTCTAGACACCTCCTTAATTCTTAGATTGAATCCCTTTTCTCAAAGATTACTCTAGGAATTTTAGATAATATTTCATACTGCTGTTTGAATCACTTTTGGCTGGTTTTCAATAGTGGGATCAAGATTCAGAGTGTGAGATTCACAGAAAAATATCATCCTTTTAATTGTAGAGATCAAAGCATACAAAAATATTTTTAAAAAAATAATTGTGGGGTACTCACTTCAGTCAACAGAAAACTGAAAACTAAAAAAAAAAAAGCAAGACAGCATTTAATGTTACCTCAAATTCTCTGTTTGAGATAAAAATGCATTTAAAATAGACAGAAACCTAGATCCTCTAAATATCCACCTGCAGAAAAATGTCAACTGAAAAGAAATATAAAATAATCCTCATACCTTGCAAAATAACTGGGCACAGCTTTGGCAAGTTCTTAAAGCAGCTGTATCTGCACACTGCAAACTGTAAAATACAACTAATGATCTACAATATATTATCATGCAAGAAGCATGTGTTCAGTAACAGTGCTCACCTTTTAGCTGGATGTTTTGCCAAAATATTTTCAGAATATTGATGACCATAGAAACACTTACAGAAACAATTCAGAAACAAATACCTGGTGTGAATTTATTTCTCCTAAAAAAGGAGGCATGGGGAAGTTACACTGACAGCCACCAAATGGTTATTCAAGATGCTTTAAAAGGGGTTAAAAAAAGCTCTACATTAATTAATTGAGAAGTCAGGCTCAAAAGCAAAGCCAAAATCTTTGATCCTGTCATTGCTCCACAGCAGTAAAGCTTGTAGCTGTTTCATTTTTTTATTGTTATTATTTAAGTTTAGTAGGCAACTTATTCATATCGCTGAACTAGAGGAAAGGTGTTAGGAATTAATCAATTATCTCATAAGGGAAGTCAAAGCATCTATGCTATTCCAAAAGAAAGCTGCAAATATTTAGAACATATGACAGACCAATAAAAAATTTACTTCATGTCCAAAAGGGCAGCCTTTGTGAAATTAATCTCATATCATGAAGGTCTCAACCAGAAGGTGAGTTCAGCTGTTCTGCAACTGAGACCTCAAATCAGAAGAAACTTCTAGGGCAATATACAATTAAATTGGGTAAAAAAAAAAAACCTTTTAAAAAAAAAAAGGTCAAATATTTATTTGCATACTTTTTCTTACATAAGCATATGCTCATTAATTAGAAGGATCCTAATGCAAACAAATAGTTTCAACATAAGGGACCACACTTCCCAAAAAAAAAAAAAAAAAAAAAAAAAAAAAGAAAAACAAATCCCAAGAAGTAATAACACACTGAGACTCTGGCTGAGTCAGAGAGCAGACTAGTTGCCAGTATAGTGTAAAAATACTTTCAAACTTCTACTTTGAAGCATGTTATTCTTACTGTATCTGTATGGAGCCACGTATGCACTGCATGCAGAAAGGAGTGAGAAAGTGAAATCCCTGGCCCTGAAAAGGTTGTTGCAAATGAACATGGTGGGAGGGAAGGGAGAGAAATCAGAGGGAAAAGGGGAGCCCTCATAAACTGTAAGGTTTAAGGAATGACACTGGAGCGCATCCAAGATAAATCTCCACTCTACTTCGTCTTTTTTTGGGAGAAGCAGCAGGTTCTTCACACCGCATGGAGCAAAGATCACAAAATGCCAAGAACAACAGGCATAATTCTTCCAAGATCATTCTATCAGGATTTTGCAAATGAAAACAGATTGAAATATCTGGAAAAAAAAATTTGCTGAAGAGAACAAAATTTTCACTTCACTTGTCTCTCACCACCACGTTGAATCTACTTTCCCTCCTCTCACAAAGAACTTCTAAAAGACAAGAAGAAACGCTGGCAAGTGAACACCAAACTACCTCATCTAGGCAAAAAACTGAACTGTTCACTAGCTGTCTTTTTAATATTTTATATGAGCCTTTCCAAGTTTTTATTGGTTCTCTTCATGTACTTTTACTATCAGAGGCTCACTGATCTTGGAATATAAGCTAAGAGTTGTGGTTTTACACCACAGTGTTTATATTAGGCTGTCAGTGCACAAAGAAAATGAATACAGATCCCACCTGCAGCTCCTGCTGTTAACTTATGCACATGGCACACGTGTGCAGGACTCGTGAAAAAAACCTCTGCTGCATCCCTGGATTCCCTGGGAGGCCTCTCTCCAAACATCTCCAGCTACATCCAGTCTCTGTGGTATCCCAGTGGGGCGGAACCAGTGCTGGATTTAGGCAAAGGCAGCATTGGTCTAACGTTGCAGATTCTTGGGGAGCAGCAAAAAATCACCCCACGAGGTTCTCCATGCACATACATGTTGTCAGGTGGCTGGAGAGTCAAGGGGGCTGCTACAGCCCTGAAGGGAGAGGTCTGCAGCCTTTCTGGCTCTAGCAGGAGGGAGAGCTATCTCCCACCCCCATCTTTGGTGAATAAATCAATTTCTGCTACACCACGCAGAAATTTTTACACCATCTATGGCAGAACAATTTACCTTTAAGTCCTCAAAGAAGCAATCAAAGGGCCCAAAACTATTCAGGAACATGTCTATTACAATAGGTATAGATGAGACTGCACTTACCTGGTTTCAGAACATCATTCTGTTTATTAACTCAGAAGGAATTACAAGCTATCAGATCCCCCCAAATTTTATGCTCTTTAAAATTCCAACTTACGGCAGAGATCCCAAAAACTCATTAGAACAACTGCTAAGAGTCTTCAAAGTTCTATTCAGTTATAGTTATAATTTCTCTCACAACTCCCAATCTTCTATGTTTTTGATTTTCAAAGTTTGCATTTGATTTTTAAGTCTGCTTCATGACGTTCAACTGCATGAGACTGTCCATAGTGCAACCATTAAAGACTAACTGATATAAAGGATTTATAAGGAAATGGAAGCAGCTAACCAGTCCATGACAAGTTTTTAATTTTTCTATTACATTCTCTTGCTTTCTTCCTGGAAAGTGAATTAGAAAAATGAAACATTTTTCAGTTACAGATATATTGTAACATTGAAGATGTCAAGTAATCTATTTTCTTTAAAGAAAGAATTTCATGGCTTAGTGGCTTTGAGTGTCAAAACAAGCACATGTATGTCTTCTTTTTTCCCTTGGTTTAGAGAGGTTAATGATCCCCATGTCAGGATTCTGAGACTTTGCACTGGCTTACACTGTGCTTGTAGGACTAAATTTATAACTGGAAAACACAAACAACAATCTTAGCATGCTAATGGAAGTCCGCTGACAGGTATTATATGGTAATACAATCACATGAAAATTCATTTTATAAAAAAAGTTACTTTACTTGCAATATAAATGGCCATTGATAAAGTTCAGTTAGGACCAGAGCTGCCACTACAGCTAATTTCTTTGTGTCAATAAAGTCTCCCAACATTTTTCTGTCAAGGACACACCTGTGCAGCTGGTGTCAGCTTTTTTTTTGAGAAACTTGACAGGGTTTTTTTTACATAGAAGAGGTAAGAAAAAACATACTTCACGAGATTAAAATTTAATTTTTAGCATTTTTTTTGGCAATAAATTAAACATACTTATGATGTACCTGTGAACAGGGCAGCCAATTTAAAAGCAGGTACAATAATGTATGGAAAAAAGATGTGTTCCAGTAAGCAGAGAAAAGAGTTATACTGTATGCAGAGCAACTGTTAAGAGATCTGAACTGTTTAGCAGATCATTCCAACACAATATTTCTCCCTAACACTACAGTGAGCAGAATATCACCTCAATCTGTCAAAAATTAGGGGGGTTATCTATGACAGTCTGCAGAAGAGCATTACTGAAGCACCTCAGAACAAGAAGTTCATTTGTCATCCTTACCCAGTTTTAGTGCATGACATCAAAAATTCTCTTGCATAAATAAGGGGATAAATGCAAGAGAACTGGGAGACAGATCATTGCTTTTAAAGCACCCTATTCTTAGAACACCTTTTTTAAAAAAATCAGAAAAAAGATCATGCCTACCCATCAAGACTTCAGAGAAGCTTTCTAAGAAGGAACACAACACACAATAAGGTCTTAAATACCAAAAGACAAAATACAACAATGTGGCAAAAACCACATGAAATTGAATAGCTGGATTGGTTAATACCAGAAAGGCTACTTCAAGGTACATCTAAGAGGCTGAATTCTAGCAGCCCCAGCAGGAGTCCTTATAAAGCAGAGCTGAGGCACTTCCCTGATGTGAACACTGGCTTAGAAAAACACTGGCCATTATATTTTCCATTTTATACGTGCCTACAAGACAATGTGGTACAGGGAAAGTCTCCTTCAGCACAAGCAGTGCCACCCAAGTATGGCAGGAACAAGATGTGCATGCTAGCAGGCAGTGTGCACTTGAATGTCTATATAAGAAAATACCTCTAAAACACGGAGATATTTTGCACTGCATTTAACTGATGAGCTGTGTTCTCAGGCAGAAAGCTTTTTTTTCCACAGTGGACAGAATGCATCCTGAAAACGTAGCACCCCACAATAGATAACTCTCTATTTTGCAGCTGCTCTGCAGAGGTGGCACTGACACTTTTTAACCATCCCTGAGGCAACAGCCTATGGATACCACAGTGTGAAATCCACCTTGTGCCACACATTTTACTACTGTCTAAATATGAGTGGCTTCAACATTCTTGTTCTATCTCAGTGAGATGTGAACTGGAGTGATAGGCTAGGACCATGTGAAAGCTATGGAAAAATAGGGTTTCTCCTCCTTGTGCCCTTTCCCCTCTCCTACACCCCCATCCTCCTAAACAAAAGGCATAGAAAAGGAAGAAAATTATTGCTAAGAGAAGTTACTGCTTAGGGGAAAAGTAAAGACAGGCAAGTGAATGAAATATTCACCCACCCATACAGTGAAGAGATAAAATCATGGGGAGCACTGCATTTACCTAATCAGATGAGCATTAATTGTACTTGTATGGCTGAGGCAGGATGACAGCTGCTTCCAAGCACCATCAAGAAACACACTTTGTCATATGGCAAATTTACTCTTTGCCAGATGTTAAAATGGAAATCTCTTTACAATATCTTTAAACATGTATAAATTTCACTTTGCACATTAAAGGCAGCTTTAATGCAGCATTTCATCCAATGTATTAATAGTAAAATCATATTTGTCTAAACACAACAGTTTTGGCTGATGCCTCAGTATCATTTTGTCCTGCTTAGAAGTTTATATGTGCTCGTTCATCTGCCATGATCCAAAATACCTGCTGGAAACTTTTCTTGTTCTCTTGGCCATAGTTTTTCATGAATGAACTCACCAGTACATTTCAAGGTGATGTTTTGTTTTTAAATCACAAGCATAAAATTGTTTTAAATTTCCCACATCTCCCTTTATATACACAGAGGCTCTCTTTACTCCCTCTTCTCATATATATAATTTGGCAAGAGAGGGAGGGGAGTGCTTGTTTGGGTTTCTGGGGTTTTTTTTGTTTTGTCTTGTTTTTTGGTTGGCTGGTTGGGTTTTACTTTTCCCATGCATCTGTTGTGGTTTTACTCAAAGTGCCAAACATTCAAGTAAATTGTGGAGCATATCATTAATACTGTTACAAACTTACTGCTTTTTTGTAGAGAAAAAAAAGTAACCTCACATATACTGAGTAATATCAGAAGAACTAAGAAAAGCATTTTTCTAATGAAAGGAAGGTGCTCATCTACTCCAATAGAACAATTTTATTCACACCAACTTGCTCCTTAAACAGTAAGTAGTGTTTTGTTTTGATTTTTGCAGCTGAGTGAACTGTATTAATGGCTTCTGTCAAAATAGAAAGCTCAGGGGAGGAACTGAAGTCCTAATTTATATAATCAAAATTAATTGGTAGTTTATATCTTTAGGGATTATAACAGGTCATTAGATTTGATTGAAGACAAAGGACAATACAAAATTTTTAATTAAGCTTTCACATTTAGTGGTGAAAAACATAAGTTTTAATGCTTTGCATTTTCGATAGCCATATAATACGTGTGTGTTACAGTTAAAAGAGGGATCAGTAGGGTGGAAAAAGCTCCTAATTACATCTTCATGAAATGAAGCCAAGTGACAAAGCAATTGCTGCTGCTTATTATACATAGCTGCTTGGCTATACTGAACTAATTCTTTAGCACTTTGATTTTCACACCCTGGTTTATAGGCCTCTGATGATCCACAAGCTCAAAGCTAATGGTCTACAGCACCAGATCTCATTTAAGCTTTTTTAATTAGAAACTCAGCAGAAATACAGAATCCTCCATGGAAAAGGCAAAGGGTAAACAATGCCCATTGGTACAAACACCATGGGAACCACTACCTCGTATGATGTCAAAAGGTTCCATGATAAAACAAATACCAGGACAAATTTCACCTGGTAGACTGGAATCAGGATCTCAGCCACATGAACTTCAAGGAAAGGTTGGGCTTTATAGCAGGTATCTAGGAACTGCTTTTCCAAACCACCTTAATAATAGTTACAGACAATTGTCCAGTAATGGTTGGATACTGTCAGTGACTCTTCTGGTCCAGTGGAAGATGGGATCAGTAGCAAGCCAGGTATGTGGGAAAAGTTGTGCTGCTCATTTTTGGCCTCCACAAAAAACACCTCATGAGACTAAGGCTGCCCACTTAAAGAAAGCCCCTGTCCCTCAGGTAGCTTTGCAGCAAGCACATCAACATTCAACCAGAGAAAAATGAATCAACATTCAGCAAGCTCCAGCTGCTAGTTCATCATAAAATTTTTGAAGTAATAAGAGATTACCCAAGGGATATAGGGTATTAATTTAAAACAGTCTCCAGTGTGCCCACACAGATATAAAACAGAAAAATGCTTGCTCATCCTTTTACTAAATTCCATCTCAGATTACTTGTTTAAGAACATTTTATCTGCTGTGTTCACAGACCTTTACCTTGGTGTCACAGCCAGGAAAAACCTATAAACTCCCCTTCGTTTATGGAGATCCATAACAAACAACACCTTTTTTCAGAAGTTTACAGAAAGACAAAATTGTCACTGGAACAGACAGCAAAGCTGGTCACTATCAGTCTACTTTCCTATGAGTAGCTAGAACAAGGGCAAACTGATAAATCAGGAGCTGTGATTTTTTGCAGGAGTTTTTAAGCTTTTTTTTTTTTTACCACTTAAAAATAAACCAACCCATTTCCAAAACCCACAAAAGCAAAAGAACTCTTCTACATTACTATAACTCAGCAATCCTGCAATTCAGCTCCCTATTGCTCCATTAAAATCTGTCTTTATACTTAAAACAAATTTGAGTTTTCTTCCTTAAGGTTCCAGGCAATGAGCTACCAAGTGCCAAACTGTTCTACTGACCTTTTGAGCAATAAGAATCTTATTACTAGAACAAAACAAGACATATCCTACTGCCAGAAGTGTATTCAAGGTATTTCTAGCCACAGACAGAAAGAGCTATGCTCTTTCCAAAGAATTAATCAAAATGTGTTAATTCATATGTGGAAGCTTGATGTCACAGTAGCTTTTCTGTAGGTTAGAGGAATGGACATCAGACTCCCTTTTCCTGCTTGGTCAGTCCTCTTGTGGGATCTATGCATGTATCTTTGTATAGATTTGTTGAATCCAGTCATGGCATTAGGCAGCTACCTATTCCAAATCCCAGTCACACTGCTCTCTGCAGTCCCCAAAGGAATAACAACATCAGCAGCAACAGCAGGCAGCATCTTCTCAGAAAAATTTTCCAAGTTCCAGATTGCTAAAACATTTTTGCTCTTGTGGCTTTAGAACGTCCAACAGGAGGACAAAAGGAGTTTTGGCAGCAGTGCCACATTAAGAAACCAAGTTGGGTCTTGCTAAAGGCAAGTTCTTTACCAGATCAGTAGTGAGTGCAGTGGTGAAGTGCTGGCACACCACCTGCCTCAGCTATGTCTTCCCTCACCCAGTTGGAATGACAGAGTAAGCATCTCCAGAAACTTCAGAAACCCTCTTTGCACCTCAAGATGGCACAGACTGGACTAACGAGAATGGAAAAAAACAGCCTATTTTAAACAATACCTCCAACATTTTTTTATCTGCAAGTGCATATCTTTAGGAAGTGACAGCTTTTCCAGCTCTAGGAACAATTGTCAAGGTTTGTTTTTCCTCATTTAATTATTCAGGATACCAACATGCCTCGTTATTCAAGACTTTTTTTTTTCTTTCTTTTCTGATCATACAATCACCTCCAAAGTATTTTAAGGTTTAAGAAAATATCTTAACATTTAGGTAAGACCAGCATAATATATCACTTTCATAAGCCAAGAGCTGCCTATATGTTGTTCTAGTGAGTACTTTATTTGGAATTTTGTTAATAGCTCACCATGTGTACTTTACCACATCACTGCTAATAACAAATAACAAGGAACACTCAAAGATTCTCAAAGAATCTTAAGAGAAGATTTTATGAGAAACAAAATTTTAACAAACTGAAAACAAGAGGATTTGTTCTTCAAAGTCTGAATCAGCTTTTGTAGATGTACAGCAATTGCTTGTATACTGCAAACACAAGAACCAATGAAAATAATTTTCAGTTTATTTGTATACACCATAAATCAGTGAAAAAAATCCTAACAGATAGGCAGGACTTTATACAACGAATTTCAACTATTTTAACAAGTTGACACTGCACTACACTGAGTATCAGAACTTCAGCTGGGTTTCAGTTCCCAACAGACAATGGCAAGAGAAGAGTTAAAACTCAGGACTGCTACTTTTTTAGCCTAGTATTTAAGCCATTAGAATATGTTCTCTACTTATCTCCTTTTTGTTCTAAAATACATTTTTTTCAATAGTGTTGATTGCTCCAAGGTTCCTATCTGCAGAACTCTAATGAAACTACAAGGAGTATTTAAACTTAAGGTTGAATTATCAAGTATTTTCAGGATATAGAAAGCAGGAAACAGCAACACATTATGTAATACAGCCATTATATACTGCCATAATAAATATTTAGAAATTCCAAGACTCTCTAAAGAAGCCTTTCGTGCACAGTATCAGCATTCATCCCTTCAGGGTGTAACATGCAGACTGCTTCTCCACAGGGAGTTTTATCTTATTTCATTTTCGTACTGCATTCCACCTCTATGTCGCCAACCAAATTGTTTCCTGTTTTATTGTACAGAAGACCAAGAAAAAGTTTAGTAGTCACTATCTGCTTTTCATGCATACTGATTAAATTACCTAGGGCATCTAATATATCTGTTGTTATGTTATTGTAGGAAGTCAACTGGATCACAAAAGGTCCAAAATATTTTATTTTTACACCTAAATTTTATGCCTAATATTTTAAAACATTTTAACAGCTATTAGAGTTGCTTCATTTTCACAGTAAAAAATTCAAATTTATGTTTTTATGGCTATCAAATGCTTTGCTGACTTAAGAAAAGGCAGTGTCACTTAATTCAGAAGGTACCTTTCAAATTTCATTTTTCAAGAATAGCTTTGCAGCCTTGGCTACAATATAACAATACAGTATTAACACAATCTTTCCTCTGGAAAAGCGACTGTTTCTCTAACTGGATATCATGAAAAGCAAGTTAGGGGTTTCTTTATTTTATTTAAATAAAGTTATATCAAAATAATAATTTTGGTTTAAAAATTTCTCTATTGTCACATAAAATCTGAAACAGAAATTAAAACTCCCCCAGGTTTAATTGTGATAAAATGAGTAACAGAAGCTTCCTGCAACCTAGCACAGTTCACTAGATCAAGCAGCATCTTAACAATATATTAACTCAAAGGGTTTGCCATATGAATGTTATACAAAAGCAACAACCAACAGAGCCTTAATGGCAGTAACTTGTGGGGTTGATATATATGATTCACAAATAGCCAATAATCAAAACATGAACCATAACAAAGTATTTGCACTTTACTCAAAATTAAAATGGAAATGACAGCTCTCAGTGCCAAGAGGACTTAAACAAGCTCACGCTTACTCTGCACTGGAGATGGTTACAGCAAAAGTGTTATTTTTACATCTGTAAAAATCTGAGAAGAGTCACAATCATCCTGGCTGCTTGAATTAGCAATTATTACTACTGGTACATTAAACAAAAGCATGTCACTGCCTAATAAAACAATAATTGATTTGCTTACTCTTCAAGAGGAAAAGACCAGTTCTCCTACTGACACTGCTGCAAGAAGAGGAGGGAGAAACCATCCTTCTCTTCTGTGAATGGATCAGGCTCTGGCCATGATCAGGAACACACCAAGCAGAGCACTGATCTAACCTGGTACAGCAAGTACTGCATGCACCTGTAACACAAACCCAGGTGTGCACTACTGTCCCAAGGAAAAAAAACAAAACCAAATACCCCAATGTAGAAGTCAAAGCAATAAAAGCAAAACCACGGCTCTGAAAAACAAAACCAACCAATCAAAAGAAATCAATCCTTCAGCTTGGGGCACAGCCACATCATGACTGGAACACACTATTAATAGTGTCAAACACAGTAAAAAGAATTATCACATTGCAAAGTCTGGACTATTCCCACAGAATTTGACAGTTGAAAAAGTCTGAAGCATTTGTTTTTCCAGAACAGTTTTATAAACATAACCTAGTCATTAGAATATGCAAGCATACTTTGTAAAGTGACCCATGCAATACCTATTAAGACTAAATGTCTGCAACACACACATTCTGGCAGGCACACGCATTCTCTGCACTTCTGAGACCAGCCCACCTTTGAACCTCTTCACTGTAGCTTATGCTTTGAAGCAGGAAACCATAAATGGAAGTTGTTGCTTTCTTCACTTCACATACAAGATGAAAGGTCCTCACAAGAAGCACGTCAGATGCCACAACAACAGATCTTACATGAAAGGCAGCAGAAGTGACACAGAGGAGCTACAGCTCTTGTCACATGGAACAACAGACCTGTGCTAGCAGCACAGCCCAACAGGGCATGGCAACACACAATCCTACCTGGGTGATGCAGTTAAACACTGATGCTTTTCACTATGAAATAGAGCCATCTTCTTAGAGACAGATGGATACTGTGCTCTGCACAGGTTTGTTTCCAATGAGCTAGCTCTGTGAAGAGCAGCCTCTGAGCTACTGATATGCTGGAACATGCCTCAGAATTGTGGGTCTCTACAGGAGGGATTTGAAAAATGTTAGACTTTCAGATGAGAAGAGGTTTTAAATATTGGTTTTAAATATTATGTGCAAAGACACTCCTGGGTTGGTGTAAAGGATTAGAAAAGTAGTTTGTACTCAATGACAGCTGCTCAGTAAAGATCTTACGTTCACAGGTGAGGCAGGATGCTAGTTACTAGGTGGTGAAACAGCCCGAGGGCAAGTCAACAAATCACACCCAACTTTGTTTTCAGCCTTGAGAAATATACTGTAACATTTTTCCTTAAATTAAAAAATTTATAATTTATAGGCAAATAATGAAGTCCTAGAGGGAAAGCAACTCCAAATCCAATGCAGTAGACCTTCCCATTAACAAATTCTACAGTCATGTTAAATACAAAACTTTAGAATCAAATCAAAAACAAAGAAAAAAATGAAGAATACTAACTTTACATGCAGCTTCTTATAAAGAAAATGAAAAACAACCCCAAACACTACCACCACCAAAAAACTCCAAACAAAAAATCCAATCAGAAAAATACTATTCCTGTTACTGCACAGGAGGTTGTAGTTTCTGTTTTGGTTTGTTTTAAACAGAAAGCCAAAAACATAGCAGCATTACAGCTAGCAGGCTGTGTTAAAAGCCATGAGAAGGAGCTGAAGCAATACTTAGCTCAGGTACCAACACCAGTTGCATAGCACACGAGTTTCTGCATGCTTGGGATCTTTCTCGTCTGAGCAACACCTGAGAAACATACAGGAGAAAATAATTCCACAGCCTTCTGTGACAGTGCATGCTAAAAAAAATATAATCCTGTGTCACTTAATAGAATTTAACCAAATCTGGAGTATTTGAAGGAGATCCTGTTTATGGCAGAGGGCTTGGACCGGCTGACTTTTAAAGGTCTGTTCCAACCCAAACCACTCTGATTCCATATTTTATTTAATACACAATCATCAGCATCTCCATGGCTTTCTTCTCCTCCTCATATCTACATACATACAAACACAACTGGACATTCCTGGCCAGGGGACTGTATAAGCCTACAGCTAACTTGTACTTGGGTTTGACAGACACGAAAATGTTTTTTCATTTTAAAAATTGAATTAAATTCAAAAATTTTGTTGTTAAAGTTGCCTGGAGAGCTTTTACCTTCCAGGAGCAAATAGAGCCTAGGATCTGTCTCTTCCTAAGTACTGTACCTCTGCATTGGTGATCTGTGGTTCATGTCTCCTGGGTTGAAGCCCAGAAATGCCTTTAGTAAACAACACAAATACTCTCAGAGTTGACTTGGCACAAAAAAGAATATCTAGCTCAGGTTGAAGAAGCTCTTCACATAACTGTGAAAATTATGCCAGCTTCAGCTTTTGCATACTCCGTGCTTGCATAGTTATTGCGAGCTGAGGTCACAAATCACTGTAAGAGAGCATGTGCCTCTAACATGCTGCACAATTTTCTGATGCAATTTCAGTTTTTTTAAGTAATCTGACAGAAGACAAACACCCTGGAAAAGTATTTTCCATTGTCCATCATCTTTTAACTATACTGTTCCTGCCAACTGTTTATCTGAAAGCTGATTTTGACAAGACAGATAAACCTGCAGAATGGTGCTGTTTTACATTTGCCCTTTTCATTTGTTAGTGTTTTTATTGGGAGTTAACACAATTGTTTTGGTTCAGGGTTTTGGTTTTTTTTTTTTTACCTTTGATGGTGTTTTGGGGTGTTTTTGGATGTGGGCTAGTATTTCTATCTGCATTATCTCATTGGTCCCTGCAACTATATTCAGGATTCTAAATGACAAATACAGAAATCTAAACTGTGGAGGACTCTACATATAAATACATATGGCAGTTAAAGTACTGCTCTGGATTCAAGAAGACTGACATAAAACATTAGCCTCAAAGAGCCTCCGTTTACACTTAAAACCATCTTGCTGGCAACAGACTTATTTAGTGATCAGACATATAATGGAAAAGGTATATCAGGATATTGATGGGGGGTTGTGCATGAAACCACCTCTCAGAAAGCATTATCCCTACACTGAGTCTTGTTTTGATGCTCGCAGATCATTTATTGCTTTTTATTTTTAAAAAAGGTGATGTTCAGATACCCACTCTTAGTCCTGAACATGAGATAATGGAACACTTTCCTAACTTGCTCTGAGAGCAGGGAATATGAACATTAGTTTCTCTCTCAAGGTAGAAACACAAAATGGTTTGGGATGGAAGGGACCTTGTAGGTCACCTAGCTCCAAATCCCCCACTATGGGCAGGGATAATGAAGATTCCAAATTCCATCCTACACGTTGCATACTGTTTAATATACAAAGAGGTGACTTCTCTTCCATGTATATCTTGTATCCCCCTTCCCACTAAGGAATTCAGCTGACCTGCAAATTAAGGACCTGCAAAACTATCCAGAAGCAAGAGTGAATTTCTGCAGATCATTGAGCTTTCAGTATCTGTATATTTTGTATTTTTACATCTTATTATTGTTGTAGATAGTTCTATCCACTAGCCCTCCTGGGATAAGGTTTGGCCTAGTATTCAAGAGCAACTTGAAGATTAGGAGGTGGGAACAGATGGTTTTAGTCAAAGCCCTTTAAATCAGTTCCAAAGTGTAATATTTTCACATACTCCCCATACTTAACCACCCATCTAAAAAATAAAAAGAACAAAAATCAAAAAGTGACAGAAAAGGAGAAAAAAAAAAGATGAAACAGATTAATTCATTTGGTCTGGCTTTTGTACTTCAGCTTGGTAAGTTTTAGTACGTAATAAAACACCCAATCTACTGCACTTGTACTATTACCATTACATTTAACACATGACATGACAAATACTGAAAATCTTTAGCATTACTAACATACAGAAAATACCTTTGATGATATTCCAAGTAATTAATCTGTTGCCACACAGTGCAACATATATAACTATGCAGTTCAACATGGATGAAATGTGGTATCTAATAACAACAATTTAATAAACAGTTAACATAGCACTCTTATGTTATCCTCTCTCTAATAATTTGACACATCTTTCATATAACAGTTTCTCACGCAGTGCTATAAGGGAACAAACCAGGGAAAAGAAAGAAAAAAAATGAGTCGATAAAACAGATCTGTTTAACAGTAAAAAACAAGAGTGCAGATCATGTAGCCTCCAGATCTCATTGCCTGTCAGGCAAGCAATTTCTCATTTAAAACACAGCATTTAAAAAAAAAAAAATACTATATGTTTCCAAGTTAAGAGAAATACAGTAATTGGAATTCCTTGGGATAACCACCATTTCATGAAGATCCTTTAAATTACAGACATTGGCAAAACGAGCAATTTCCCTATTGCCCTCTTATTTTCACTCGAAGTTGCTAAAAACAAAGGTTTTTTAAATGAGCTCTAGTTATGCGACAGGATGGTCAAATACAGTAATACATGTACTAAGCACAATTTCAGTAAAGGGAAGAAAATGTGAGCAGGCCACCATAGGCTGTCTGAGGAAAAAACTAGACATTTAAATTTCCCCTTATTTATAGGCTATGCTTACAAAAAATGACATCTGTGCTTAGGTTCTTAAAATGAAACCACCCTCGTTTGCAGGAAACATTTTTAACTACAATTTTATAATGTACTGACAAAAATTCTATCTTAGAGGAGCAGATTTAATTTAGCAAGTACATAGTTTCTGATTTTATGCAAATCTAATCAGTTTATAGAGACTGCTTCACGTAGGCTAAAAGCTAAAGAAAGCAAAAAATTAGCACTAATTCATGAAGATCAAGAACCCACATGAACCACCACCAGAACTTTGCAAATACCAATCCAGTTAAAGGCAAGAAAAAACACATCAAAAAGCTTAGTCTGAAGTAAGCTCCTTGTGTATTAGTGGAAGTGAATCAAATATATATTTCCATTTAACTGCTTCATTTGAACTACAGTCTGCCATTACAGCACAACACTGCCATCCAGAAGAGATGTTCCAACCACAGCAGAGCCACATGGGGTTTGGAAGATACCTAGAGAAGCATCCCCTGTGCTGGAGACCTTGCCACACACCCAGCACAGCAGGTACAGAGTGGCACACAAAGAAACCCAGGGGCACCACAGCAAAGGTGTGTGCTGACAGCCAAGTTTGCTCACATCCATGTGCACTTTGGGACATTCTTTTCAAACTCGTAGGCATATGAATGAAAGCTACTTCAAACAGATTAAAAATGACTTGTGGCATTTTTGTTCATAACATTCAATGACACTATGGAAAAAGTTCCTCTTCAAATATTGAAGGTAAAGTGTCCATCCTTCTACACCCCACAAAACCAAAAGTGCCGGCTTATATAAAAAAATATACATCTAACCATAAATTAAAAGTTAAACTACATTTAATTAAGTTTCAATTGCTTCCTTGCCTTGAAATATAATTGCATTTTCAAGATATTATCCTTGCAACCTTTAAATCTTCAAATGACTTATACTCCGTGGCATTAAAAAGCCACGTTTCACTTTGTTAACAGTGCACTTTGTCAACATGTTAACATCTAACAGTAAATATGCATACGTAACATATCATTAAGAAAGATACTCTTCCTATAAAAATATTAGTATTTGCTTACAAAAGAAAAGTCAACTTTATACTTGCTGACAGAGGATAATATATTGCAGGCAATTCTGTTTTATCAATGGGTCTCATTATATTAAACTTTCTTTTGCTTCCCCTCCCCCCTACTCTTTTGTTTTAAGGCAAACCATTCATGGATTAAAAATATTTCAGCTTTATTAAGGAAACCACTGAATCAATGGAAAAATTGTCCTGTGAATGAGGACAGGTTTTCATACTAGATACTGTTACACGCATTTTTCAACCATTAAATTGCAACAATATCACTGTTCCTAGACTGCTACATCTACGCTGATATTATCATAAATAACTTCTATTGATCAGCTGCATGTCATTATTGGGAAATTTTGACTTCACTATGACTTGATGTTAATCGCCAGATTTTCATTATTTATTTTAAACTGAAGCATTGGAGAGAAAGTTCAAATAATTTGCCTTGACTTATTCAGTAAAAATAAAGAATACCCTACACTAATATTTATAGAGGAATTCTAGTTCAGTACCTTAACCACGAGTGTAAGGCAACAAATTACAAGTAATAAACTGCTTACACAATTTAAACACAGTTAACAGTATACAATTCTCCAAAAACCACCCAAAGTTTGTCTTCAACTGACTTGTATGACATTCTTTTAAATAATAATCAACATCCAGCATTTACAGTCCAAATTTCAAATACATATTCTTTATCATTATAGACTATTAAAAAATATAATGCAGAAACATATACAGTAGTATTATGAAATGCAGCCATTCACTGGAATTTGCAGGGTTCAGTAATGTTACATCTAAATGTGACAAAATGAAAATGCACAACACCTGGAAATGCTGATAGCTGAACAAAATCAAAGTATTAGACAGAGTACAGTAACAAAAGCCTGCAAGCATTAAATGCTCCCAAGCACTACACAGAATCTCTGCCAGTGATGCGAGTCACCTTCAGATCACACCTCATGACAAGTCAATCAGTCCCATTTTTACTTTTGTTACAAGTATTGCAACCAGCTTCAGGAACATCTAGTATGTGAAAACCCAAAACCCAGACAAAACAAACTTGAAGTGTTTTAAAGAATTCCTTGCATAGCACTTTTGAAAAGAATTCTCATTTATCAGCTATTTACGTTCTGTATTGTTTCAATTAAGTTGTAGCTTTCGAAATATTCAGGAAGAATTATATACCTTTTTATTTCAGATAAACTTGCAAAGAGTGCTACTGTAATTCAAGTTTAGACATGGAAGAGATAACAGTATAGATCAGTATCACAAAAAAATTCCATCTTCTATTAT
The DNA here is from genome assembly GCF_963662255.1 of Cinclus cinclus. Classification (NCBI taxonomy): domain Eukaryota; kingdom Metazoa; phylum Chordata; class Aves; order Passeriformes; family Cinclidae; genus Cinclus; species Cinclus cinclus. Next base: position 69,727,959 of record NC_085046.1, read on the forward strand.
CCTTTACACAATGCAAATTTCATTCTGTTGTTTTGCTTTGTTTTTTTTTTCCCAGCAGAATTGGGATTTTAGTTAATGTGGATTTAGCAAACTAACTGAATCTTTTCTAGCTCCAAAGACTTAGCTATGCTGAATGCATGCAATGTTTTCAGGAGCATTTTTTAGAGCCTTGCAATTAAATTTTACTGCCCAGCTAACTAAATACATAGGTTGCATATGCCTTGTAATTAAAATACATCATTTCTGGTGGATGTTCTTTGCCACAGTGGAGTTTTAGAAATAAGTCAAAGGAAAAAAATTACACCAATATAAAATTAGAAAAGCTCCACAGAACTCACAGCTTGTTACACAAATGCACACAGAGCTTAAAAAAATTCAAGAATATTAAGCATATTAAAATCTTTAAAGCAGTGCTTAAAGCTTCTAGCATCCTTTAATTTGTTTTTACATCCTTGTTTGATGCTGTAGTCTTTGTTCTGATGCTATGCCAGTGAAATTGCATCACCATGAAGCAACATTATGCAAGAATGTCTGGCTAAAATTAAAATGCTATTTCTCAGCATCACATACTTACAGGAAAAATGCAGTTCAGACATCCACAATTTAATTATGCTAGCCAATATATTTGGTAAATACTTAATGAAAAATAGGGTAGTGGAAAGCTAGTATGCATAGTTGTATAGGAAGATAAACCACCAGACTAATCCTGTTGCTCTAGCCAGTTTTTTGGAGTCCAAGTCTATCACCAAGGATGCTCAGCACAGCTCCATTTCAAAAAGTTGGAGCAATAAAAACTAATTGAAATTAGGGAGTTCTTAATGTAATAGGCAGACAGCACTGTTTTTTTTTTCCTTAAATTAAGATTTTTTTCCAAATAATCAGCTATTACGTAAAGCATACCTAACCTCTACAAAACAAGTTGTATGTTCGAGCACAAACACATATCAAGATGTTCTCTCTCCAGACCTGAGTGTTTTGCAAAAACAGGGGTAAGTTCCTATGTTACAGTTCTTCAGCCTCTAAAGAAAACCAAGAGATTTCCTGAAGAGTTATCTATTGCCTAATAAAACATAACACAGCATTATCACAATAAGACTAAACTGCAGCAACAGTATTTAAACCATTCTGATTCCTAATTCCGATGCATCTATAAATACCAGGGGCACACTGCTTACAAAGCAAACAATCATCTCATTCACAAGACACGCTCAGTTAAGGTAAAATATTCTGTACAGATTCTCTCGTGCTTTTCACTATAAAAGTAAAAATGAACACAACATCAAGAGATCCTAAACATCCTAAACAAAATGACAACTTTCAATTATTCCTAACTACAACATGTATTGACAAAAATGAAATAGCAGAAAAGAAAAAAAGTCTCAATACGGTTCTGGATCTTATAAACAAATCATGTTTCATTCTCCTTCAATTTCTAAAATGCTCAAGGAAAAATCAAAACTTGTGACCATGGTCTGTTGTAACAGTGGAATTAATCTCTGTTCTGTCACTTCTGGCCACACAGCCATTCTAAATCATAGGGATTCTGTGAGTTTGAGTCTGTGCACATCTCAATGCAACAGCTCTTTCATAGAAATGTTTTGTGTGATTTAGGTTTTCTTAGTGCTGTTTTACACACTAAGAAAATTAATGAAAACATTTTTTTTACCTCAGAAAATACTTTATTTCTCTTGTTTTGCATGCCTGTAAAACAGCAAGAAGCTTTAAGACACACAGTCTATTTCATCCACAGATGGAGGAAGTTGAGAGGATACACATACGTTTTTAAAGGTGAATAAACCACAAAGCCAAACTTACACAGAACAAAGAACAAATCTAGCATTACTCAGCAAGAAGACTGGAAACATGCACACACACATACACCCCGACAGCTCTAATGAAACTAAAGGAAAAAAAAGAAATACTGCTTTGTTATGCAAATATACCATTTCAAAATTGAGAAAATTAAATGATGTCATTCAAGCTAATATCCTTGCCTCAATAGAAAAGTGGCAAGAGACAACAACAACAACCCTCCCTCCCCAGCAACCCCCTTGCAAACATCTCAATGAGCTTTGGCTTCAATAGCAGTCTGTAGCATTCAGCCTCAAGAAGGATTACCAAGAGCATTTTGGAACTGCTTATTTTAAAAAGTTTGCATTTGTTCTGCCAACCTAATTCATCAAGACAATCAGTGCAATGTATGTATTATTGCATAGTCACAGATTTTTCATAGCTTCTATTTCTAGTGTTCAGAACAGCAATTTGGTAAATAGTTTGCAAAAACATAAAAACAGAACCATGTTATTTCTTCCAATATTTTAATATGTCTCCATGGAAGTGTGTTCAGAGACACAAGAAAAAAAAACATTATATAACAGATTCAACACTTGGAAAAAGAAAAAATGTATTAACATAGCTTCATATTATTACTAATTAAAAAAAAATCACATTCACTTCCTTAATTTCATAGCTTGATTCATGTTCATATAGCATATATGGCACATAATTGTTATGCCTAGATTTTTCTTAAAATTGCCACTGCAAGAAATTAAATAATAATAAAATAAGCAAATTATTAAAAATCCAAAACACACACAGAGACACGCTCATTCATCTGCATGAGCAGCAATTTAAGCACAATGAAAAAGCTCAAGAAGTCAGAGCCATTTATATTAACACAGGGTATGATGAACAATACTGAAAATCACCTACACTCTTGCAGACCTGTGTTACCCTCCAATCTCAGTAAACTGCAGCAGCTAGCACAACACTTCAAAGTGAGTCAAATATCATTTTCTTTAAACCTGTAAAAAATAAATTACGTGGTGGTGTGGGTTTCTTAATAGCTTGATGAAGAGGGTGGATGGATCACTAAAATATCAAATCAGGGGATAAGAAATGTAATTATCAAAACAGAAACCTGCCAGATATCCCCAAGCTGCTGCAACAGTTTTTCAGGCAGCTGGGTTAAAAAAAGCACGTTTACAGAAAGTAAACACTTAACGAGGTCTATCATAAATATAACCAGTAAAGCTAATGCTCAGCCAGGATGGTTGTACTCAGAGCTGGAAGAGAAATAAAATATACTACAAAATAAGATAGCACCCCATATTGACTTTTCTAGCCTTGACACACTTTCTACACCCGTCATGCTATACTACTAATAATAATTTCTCAACTTCTTCTCTATCTTTCTCTATGATAAAATAGATTAAAATAAAATAGATTAAAATCTGAGGGCTTGAGCAATCATTGACATCAAAGCCTTTAATTCCACCTTCTATTTTGGGATCGCCCTACCCCAAAATTTTAGATTTAGATGATCATACAACAAAATATGCTAATGCCTACAATGATTGCAGCTATTTTGCAGACATTAATTTTGTACTTAATAAACACTAATCCAAACCCTGGACTAATTTTATTAATTAAACACTTCCAGAGACAGATCTGCAGTTTGACCCATTTTAATAGCAAATCTAATTTTGGGGATCAGAGCAGAACTGACTGCAGCTCTTTTCCTAAGAATGCTGACATTTAAGTAAACCTTACCAAAGAATGCTTGCCTGATTGAGGACTGACATTTCCTTTCTCTAACTCTCTTAAATAAAACATAGGCTTTCTGGCCAACTCCTACAGTACCCCAAGGCAGCTGTATATCACTTTCAGTTGCAACTTGTGAATACTTTCTTTTTCTTTCTGTCTCTTTATTTTGACATGCATATTATGTTAGCTGATTTCAATCATGTTGCATGAGTGGATGACATACCTTAAAAGATTAAGTTTTGCCACCTGGGACTACTCCAGAAATTCAGTACTTTATAGCATCTCATACCCTTCTTCATCCTCTATGTGCCTGCACTATCAATAGTAGCTTTCTTCCCTATTTTACGCCAAACGACAAGTCTTTCAAGGCTGCAGTTGATACAAGTCAGCTTGAAGTGTCATTCCCCCACATTCCCATTCCAGGATGGAGCTGCTCCATTGTGTACAACGCTCTGCTGCCATCTATTTGACACAAGAAATACAGCGCTGTGAATGCCACAGCTGGTTTTGCCTTCCCTTTCCTCCCACTTTTCTCTTCTCTTGCAGCAGCTGTTAGAAGAAAACTATCAGGGAAGCTTTTGATCACTCCTCCTTGCTCATACCCAGAAGCAGAAACCACTTCAGCAATTATTTTCATGCTAAAAAAAATAAATCGCTACAGTAACAGCAGAGATTTGGTTATTGCAAACCAAAACAGGATTATATGATACACCACTCTTCTCTAAAAAGGGAATCCAAGTTAACAAACTTCCATGTATAGGGCAACTCTAAATAAAATATGCTATAAAGCAACTATTTTAAAATTTTCAATTTAATTATGCAGCGGCAGAGCTCATTGATGGGTTGATTGCAGCAGGCATCCAGACTTAACTGAGGCCATGGCACTGAAAGAACATGGATTCCCTGGCTGTCCTCCTTCACTACACCAGCCTTAAAATTCAGAAGTCAGTTAGGAAGCCAAATCACAGCCTCAAAGTAGAAACCACACACAAAGCACGAGATGAAGGAGGTGGTACTTTACCCGTCATCAGGGTCACAAAGATAAACACCACTTCATTCATCACAGTATTCATCCTGCTTTGTGTGTGACTGCACAAAACAAGAACAGCAGCTGAAAAAAGTCCCCAGCTTGCATTTGTAAAATATCACGTAAGAGACACGCACTGAAGCCGCAAAAAAACTCTAAAGGAATCTATAATCTTCAATTACAGATCCACAACAGTATACATTCTGGTCTTTAAATACTAAACCATATGGAAAGGTCCTGTCTCAGAGCTCAGTCTGGTGCTTTTCACATCCCTGATTAAGTACTACTTTTTTTTTTTTTTAACATGGCTGCTTTCCCAATACACTTAAGTAACATATTTGTAGGAATGTGTTTCAGCATTTACCCTGGAAACGATTCATAAGATAAAACAACAGAATGAAAGACTAAAAAAGTGCAAGCTTTTCACAGGAATTATGAATAATGTCACTGTGATCCAAACAACATATGAACTCTTGTGTATTTTTCTACAGAGAGGGAAAGAACACCTTAGTTCAGAGCAAGCGTAGGGAGAAAAGGAGGGGCTTTGTTGCTGTAGGGAGGGTGCAGGTAAGGAGAAAATGAGAGATATGGAATAGGAGGGCACAGAGGCAATACCAGTCTGCAGCAGAAGTCATGAGAGTTTTTCTTATAACATACATAATTTAACAGTAGTTGAAATATACCCATAAACATAATGCCTTAATTTTCTAATTGGTATTAACATAAACAGTACTTGGTTTAGGGAGCAATTTGTTAATGCTTGTATTTCCTAATAAATACTAGTACCGCTGAGTGCATTATTCAATTGTTCTTTTTATGCATTCATAGCATTTGCAGCTATAATACATATAGTTAACTATTACAGTTAATCTGTTTAATAAAAATAATAGTTGCACTAAGTTCTTTACTAACACCAGGTTTTAAATCTATTTATTCTGACAATATAAGCTGCAATTACAGGATTGTATAAAGTTGCCATAAATATTTAGTGGACCAAGTGAAGAGACGTATATAATTCCAATTGCTAACTATTACTGGAATTATGTTTTATTCCAGGCCACACAGAATCTGTTTGAACAGGCACTGCACATATTATACTAAAAGCATTGCCCAAAATATTTCAAGTGTAAGGCTACCTAAAACCTGACCACTCAAAAGGAATTAGATTACTTAAAGAGTTTAAGGTGCACACAGCAAACCAACACATATAAGTATTTGAAAGAGTCACTTGAGAGGCTTACTCTGCCCTCTGGTGCACTTCATCCCACAAGGACACAGTATCCTGCACAAGACTCAGGAAATCATCCAAACAACTGCAACAGTCTGAAGTTAAAGCAGCCAAAAGGGTGTGCTGAACTAAATGAAGACAGTTCAGCACCTCAAAAAGATCATACCCTGGGTAATGCCAGCATGAGCAGAAGCACTAAAACATTCTGCAGGATAGAAGGCAGCCCAACTAGTTTTTTATTCCTCTGTATTTACAGCAGAGAGCCCAATTGTCCTGGCTAAGGACCAAGAACCCACCATCTAAAGCCCTGTGCAAATACAGTATTTGCTGGCTAGCACAACAATTTTCCAGCGAGGTTGTGTTCCCAAGGCCGGCGTTACAGGCTGCCACCACCAGTAAAGAGATGACAGGAGACCAACAGGTACCTGAGCATGCCACAGAACCACAGCCCCACACAGGGCTCCTACACCAGTCAGAGGAACCCTAGGGCAGAAGGCTCTACATTTATAGCCTGATAGCATAAATCAGGTTTGGAAACTCAACTTTTGGTTAGCAAATTGAACAGCCACACACGCTAAATAAGAAGGAATTTGATATCATATTGAGACCATAACATATTCTATAAAGTGTAGCTATAAAATTCTCCAATGACATAAAATTAAGGTCTGTTACACATGATTTTTTTTTCCTGTAAGTTGTACTACATCTCTACAGAGTACTGCTAATATTCTTTAAAATTAACTAGACTAGATCTTGTTACACTGAACAGCCAAAACTTTTCTTCTATAAAACATACAAAAAATCCATTCATTTTCTCAGAAGCTGTGAGCTTCTGTGGCATTGATAAGAAGCTTAAAACTCATGCAACAATTAAACAGACTACTGAATGATAAGAACCACAAGGTACATAATGAATGAATTATGCAATTATAAACCATACTACCGATGGAATACTGGAAAAGCTTTACAATTAATTCTTTGAATTATTTAGCCTACAGTTTCATATAAGCAATATTGTATTAATGAAGAAAAAGTTTAAAATTCCAAGTGCCCAACAACAACAATCACCATTTTTTGACATGAGAAAGGACTGCAGGATCAGAACCAAACCATGTACGTACAGTTAGCACATAAAATCAGAAGTATCATCATTAAGATTTACTTGTTAATGACATTTATGCATGATAAAAAACCCCACCCAACAAATCAGAGAGGAGTACTCCTGTTTAATGGACCATATTACTAAAACACATCTCCAGTGCAAAAGAACTATTTTCAGAATTAATATATCAAACAGAAAATGACAGTAATCAGAAAGAGCTATTTTGCTTCAGTGTTACTGAGATATTTAGAGCTAAGGAAAACCAAACTGAAGAGTTTCCAACACAAGGGGCTTTAATAGAGAGCTTTTCTGTAAGGAGGGCACATTCCCAAACCTGGAAAATTAACAGCATGAGACTTTGAAAGGATGCCAGAGCTCTGCAATCAGGAGATTTCCATACTCAGTTCTGTGCTAAGTTATTTAGTGCCTTGACTTTCCTCATAGCGAAGCACTCAGTGTACATGTGCAGTGAAAGTGCCTTCTTCATGTGAGACTGCCTCAGAACCACATCATCCTCTCTGACACAGACTCTGACAGAGATGATTTTCAGCTATACTAACTGCGTGGATAGAAAAGTGATAGGGGAAGAGTATTGCCCCTATGACACCACGGATAAAACCTGCCGGAGAAAGTGAGCAATATACAGTTTTAATTATCAGATTCACTTGAGCTTGCCAGATTCCATGCCATGACCCAAACACTACCTTCTTCACTATAAAGTTGCACAGCACCATCTCTCCCCAGCAGCTATCACAACCACAATTATCACTGCAGGAAGAAGCATCCCATAGAAGACTGTGATAGGAAATGAAAAAGACGACCTCCTTCTCATATGGTTCATAGTCCTCAGGCTGCAAGGAGTCTGGGGATGCAAACAGGCTTTACAATGCGATGGAGTAGTAGATAATGCTTTCTTCAGGTAAGCTAATAAAGCTCATTCTCATATATCCTGCTCCTCATGGGTGAATTTTATCATCCTGACATCTGTTATGGGGACAACAGCAGGTGCAAGCCAGAAGGTTTCTGGAGGGCATTGATAACCTGATGTGGGTGACTGAACAGCTGACAAGGGGAAATGCTATGAACAGACAATTCCTGCAGTCAAGGAAGAACTAGTTAAGGTAGTCTCAGCCCACAAAAGGCTGAAGGACTGGAGCATCTGTCATATGAGGAGAAGCTGAAAGAGCTGGGGTTGTTTAGCCTGAAGAAGGCTCAGAGGGTGATCTCCCTGATATGTCACCTGATGAGTTGGATGGGAAAGGATGACTAAGACAGACTCTTCTCAGTCATATACAATGACAGGAGGTGAGGCAATGGTCAATAATTTCCAGAAATACAGAAAATGTGCCATTTAAAAATATGAAAATTTGTGATGGTGTGTGCTAGATTTTTACTGAGTGAAGGAACAGGTGAGGAAACAGGTTACTCAGGGAGGTTGTAGAGTCTCCATCCTACTTATCACTTGACTGGACAAAGTTCTTTGTAACGTGGCATAGATAACTCCGCTTTGAGTAATGGGTTGGACTACACTGTCTCCAGAGGTCCCTTCTGACCTTCAACCTTTCCTCAACTTTGTTGAAATTATCTGATGTGAACATTTGCTTGTCTACTTCAAGGTTCCTCTCTGTAGATATTCCGTTTTCCCACCAAGCAGCATGCAACTACAGATTCAGGATGCAGTAAGAGACAGGTGAGCACAGCCTTTTGCATAAATTGGGGTTTTCCTCCCTGGGCTCTGAAGACATACGCACTACAGCTAAATTGGGCCAGGCTATTTAATACCACTAGGACAGCAAGCCATGAATCCAGCCCACATTTAACTGCACAGATACAATGAAAAAGTTTCAAGTGCTAAAAGCAAGATATCTCTTACTGAGGTTACACTGCCTTTTGGGTTCTGAAATTTGTCAAAAAATACTTGCCAGCTTCACTAGTTCAGTACAACTCAAAGCAAGCAAACAAAGTTTTACCATGCAGTCAAATACTAATGTGACCATATGTCCTTCAAGAAAAAAAAGTTACACTTTTATATCTACGTGTGTGCCTCCTCTGAAAGACTGTGCAAAAGGAGACATTTACATAATTTTAGGCATCCTACATTTGGATAATTGATTTTGAATATGAATACAGATATGAATATACAGTTACAGATAACATAATTTGGATTAAGCCATCTGCATGCTAGTATGCATAATAATAGATAATTATTTAGAATCAATATACTGTATATTCCCATAAAACCAAATGAAATTAAAAACAAAACATGGTCAGTTCACCAGATTCCCAAAGAACTACAGTTCAAAGGAGGAGGACATATAAAGAATGGATAGAGAAAATGAGGCCAAAGTGTTTTAGTAGCCATGAAGTGAATGTGCTACTGTTTTCTGAACATCCCATGGTAAAGCCACAGCGCAGAGAGCTAATCCCTGTTTCTCACCAAAACAGACAGGAATGCACACTGGATAATTTGTTCCTACTGATGATATCATTCTGTTAAGTTCACTGTTTTTAATAAGGAACAAGTTTCAGTCTTCTCTCACTTTCTCCCATATACAAGATCAGATCAGCCTCCCAGTGACCTACTTTATGAGTCACAGTCCTCACTATTTATGAGTCAGAAAAACATCTTCTCTGACAGTATTTCCCAGACTACTGTGGGTTCATTCCAAGAACCAATTTCATCTTCATTGGTTTCCTACAGGAAACCAGACCAACTTCCTATGATTTTATTTTCCCTCATTTCAGCATGGCTCACATAAACTAACTGGAAGTGAGAGTGATAGAAAACTTTATTCTGCATAAACACAAGCCAATACAAACACCACCAAAAAAAATCCTGAAGACGTCACCGGTTCAAAGTGACCAGAATGTGAAGCAGGCTAAGATTAGAAGTTCTTTTCCCTCCTTCCCCAAACATGATGCACACAAGGAAACCCAGTAAGTTTATATAACCACAGTCTAATGCTAACAGCTGTTTAGGTCTCTGGTGAAGACATTCACTGAACAGATGGCCAGGTTCTACTCCCTCTTTCAACACTGGGAATTGTTTTAAAATGCTACACACTGTTGGAGCGTTTTTAAGTCCTACCAATAACATAGTCAAGTTCCCTGACCACCTCAGTCAACAGACACAGGGTGCTTACCTTCTCAATTGCAACAACAGAAGTACTACTGGAGATGATAGGAAGCAAGCACACCTTGAAGAAGTTCATCTAGACTTCCCACAGGACTGCTAACATTGCCTAAGTATCAGCCTGCTGCATCCAGGCCAGCTTCTAATAGGGCCATTTTCATTGTCCTCCAGGACATTAGGACATTAGATTTCCAAAAGCCAAGTCAGTGCCAGATTTGCACTGGCTCAGAATCACAGAGTGGTCTGAGCTGGAAGGGACCTAGAAGGATCATCAAGTCCAGTTCTTAAGTGAATGGCCCATATGGGAATCAAACCCACAACCTTGGCATAATTAGCCCCATGCTCTAACCAACTGAGCTAATCATGCAGTGAGACATTTGAGGAATGATCCTTCCCATAACCCATGGCAGAATCATCTGAGAATCTACAGCAGCAGCACAAGCACCACTATTACCCCCTCATGCCCACCCAGTGCTGTGACCAAGGTGTTGCAGCTGCAGGAGGCATGTGGAGATAGATGATGTTAGCATGGTGCTAACATTCTAGTCCCAAATTAAGTGGGACAGGTAATTCCCACAGAGATTGCTACACAGTGAGCCAGTTCACGAAAAGGGATGCTGAGACACCTAGCTGTGGACTACAAATATCCAGCACAGTTTGCTGGCTCAGATTTCACTCTGAAAATCAGTAGTTCAGTTATCTTTTGCATCATCTTCTGTCTTTGGACTCATACAGCCCTGTTGTTATTCTGCTGTATGTGAGCTAATAAACCAGACCCATGTTAACACAGTTAATTCAATCATGCAAGTAAATTAAAAGCAGAATTATTCTCATTTCATGTCTGTATTCTGCTCTGTGCGTTGTCAATAACTGCAGTCTTTCAATGTGATTTCCTCTTGCTGCATTTCAAGGCTTACAATGTTAGGAACAACACACCACTTTCTGTGGGAAGGCTTACTTAGAAAACTGAAGCCAAACTGAATTTCAGGAGGCTTCAATACTCATTCACTTCTCACCTCAAGAGAAGCCAAGGAATATTATTACTTTAGAATGCTTACACATTGCCCTCAATAAGGACAGGACATATGACTGATGCACAATTTATTTTAATGACAACTTGCTACCTGGACATCAGCTTCAGTTTGTAATCATGAAGTATGAATGAGGATTTTGCAAGTAAATAGTGGCCACTTGTTAGTAAACTGAGCTTTTACAGAAGTGTAGGCTAATAAAAACAAACCACAAAGTTATTGCCTCTGCTATTCATTTTCCATCCTTTTGATGCAGCAGTACTTGCCAGGGTCAAATTACTAGTTTTTAATGACCCCTTTTTATTCCAGTTTCTCTAACTTGATTTTTTGTAACCAAAACCCCAAAAGTGTTGTAATACCGCAGGTCAGTAACAGAGCTGTTTTCTCTATTTGTAGATCAATATTTCAAAGAGTATCACCTGCATGAAAACTGCTATAGAGAAGCCTTTACAGAAGTGATGCATTCTGATGTATGTAATGATTTTAAACCAAATAATGTCGTTTTAAGTACTGCTTGGCCTAAGAACACTGCATAATTTCTCAGCTAGGACTGATCAGCAGCAAAGTCTACAGCAAAAGTGGTTTCATGTGGCAGAAAAAACAGATTTTTAAACATGCAGATTTTGTTGACAATGACGATTTAAGCTATTCCGACATCTTAATATATATTGAGTAGCAAACTCATGCAGTAATTTAGCACCACAGCAAACATTACTATCTTGACTGAAATTAACAGTTGTTAAAATGGTTATAAATGCTGCAGTCTAAAATAATCAAGGTAATCTACCACCACCATATTCACAATTCTTAGTGCTAGAGAAGGTTACTCACTTTGACATGGCTCTGAGCTCCCAGGTTGTAAATCTCAGAGGGTTTGACTTCATTAATGATCTTCACCAGGCAGGTGCTGTCTGTGAGATCCCCATAGTGCAGCTTCATGTCTTCAGGGTTTAAGAACACAGAGTTAATACACTTTAATCTTGGAACAAGATTGCATTCTCGGTCCATATCCTATTTCAGGTCAAGACCTGAGTAAGCATTTATTGGAAAAAGTCGAGAGATCACCAGCTAAACTTGGTTTTGCTTGGGTTTTTTCTCCCCTGCTTTAACTACAAAATGCATTTCCCCAATGGAGTAATGATTAGCATTTCAGATTCTATTTTTCAATAATCTTATTTACCTCTCAACATTTATATGATTTGTTTAATAGCTTACACTTCATTTTCCCAGGTGGTATAAATAAGTTCAATGTCAGATACAGAATGCCAGTCACAAAAATAGGGCATTTTTTTGGTCTGGGCTTCCAATCTTTCATTCAAAAATGTTTTAATAACTTCTTAAGTATACAACAATGGCTTTCTCCTCCTTCCCAAAATGTTGCCCGTTTCAGTTTCTCACTGTGAGCAATTTCACAACACAACAAAAATGTCTAAGATTCCACTGGATGAACATTTAGATAACATTACAGTACAACCTGCTGCATTTGTTACTATTGTTTTTCCATATTAAAAAATACAGATGCACACTGAAAGGGAATTTAAGAGAACAATTTAACTGTCAATGAAACACGGTTTTTGATACTATACATCAAAATCTCAAAATTTATTAGATTCACACGTTATTTATTGTTTCCAGACTTCAGTTTCTTTCTAATTTTTGAGTTAAAATGTTGGCAAGAGCATGAAACCAGCTCCTGTAAAATTTTAAAGAGGAAGTTGCAATGTTTTATCAAGTTGTCCTTGTTTTCAGACCCAAGAAGACATTTTAAAAGTGAAATTCACAAAACAGATCTCCTTTTTGGTCTTATTTAAAGTAAAATTGAACAATCAAACAACCACACTGCTATTCACAGATCTTTGATGAATTAGCTGCTTATGTTTACTTGCCATATTTTATATAGATTTTCATTTGATGCTTATGACCAAATTTCTTTTTTTTAGTCCTGAAATACCAGGCTTATTACAAGAGATATGAATCCACAATACATTTTTAACTGCTGTTAAGTAAGATACGTGAACTTTGTTATTATTTACACTGGCTTTTTTTCTTTTTTTTTTAACAGTATAAAACAGCAAGGAAGTTAACAGATCACACAGTTCTCAGATGTTCAGCCCCGTACATTCCCATAAAACATGTGCATGAGGTTCTTCAGGTTGGTAAAGTAATACAGCCATGGTATATTCTTGAAATTTGTTTTCACATCCACACAAGTTGAAAAGGACATCCTGAAGAGACTTCAGACCCAGCTGAAGCTGTGGCTAACAGGTAATGCTAGGCAGGAACGAGGTGCCAGAGCCTGTGTTCCTCTTCCTACACCAAAGACATGCAGTCCTGCCACAACCCCCAGGCCAGAGAGCAGTTTCAGAGCTTCCCAGGGGAAGATGGGCTGCCAGCTGGGCTGACCCAGGAAACAGGGACACCAGCCCACCATTACCATAAATGTGATGCTCTCAAGAAGAGTGCTTATTTTGGTCCACCAACAGGTCGTCAAAGCTTGTGGTCCAAGTGGCCTTTCTGAAGGAGAGCAGGGAATGAACCTATGCTCCCTCCTGACCCATGAAAAAGAGGGTGTTTCAAGAGCAAAAGGCTAAGGGGAAAAACTTAGAAATAGGGTTTATTGGGTGCACAGATTCACAAACACAGATCAAATGTCAGAACCTTTGGGCTTTAGTGATATTATCCAACCTAAGAACCTCCTTAGCAAGCAACAGCTGGAGGGCTTGCTCTAAGATGCACCTGTCTTCCTTCCTGTTCTCCCTACTTTTTCATACAAAGAGGTTCACTGTCAATGAAAAGCACCATCTTGCAACATGCAATCGATTCCTCATGGGAAAAACACACATGGCAAAGATAAAATTAGGGTTTGCTCACATCAACCACTATTTCTTCTTTGCTTCCTCCAGTACTGCCTGGAAACCCATTGTTTTCAACAGTTTCCATGGAGCAGCCTTTCCTGAGATTCCAAGTCCAATTCCTTCTCCTCCCATTCATATGGCTACATTCTTCAGTTAAAGGAAAATGAGATAAGAAGTGGGGGAAAAAAATTAACGTCTACTTTCTCTTTTCTTCCTTCCATCCCTTTCCTTGAATGTTTGTATGTACATTTGTTGTGATCTACATTGTCTTCTCAAATCACTTTTCATAACCACAAGATGGTCCTCACAATGCACAGGTTCCTGTTTGATTTGATTTTCTTCATTCTACTTTGTGAGCCAAGATTGCAAGTCATGGGAAACAGTTCTTACATTGTTCTTGACAGAAAAACAGGTTTGAGTACTCTTCATGAAGATATTTTGTCCAATTCTACCCCTCTCTTAATCAGATACTTTAATGAGGAGTAAGTACTGTAAGTAGAATCTAATCAGAGCAATACAATGTCAGAAAATAAGCATTTTTAAAATAAAAATTACAAGCAAAGACCAAAGGAAATCTGTAAGTTGTATTATATATTAAATTTGATAAAATTAGGCTCAGTTTAACCATGGTGTGAAGCAAACTTCAAAGACTTGATCTTTTACACCATAGAGATACTTGTTGCTAACAATACCTTACACTGGACTATCTAGGACAGCTTGCACAACTCCACAAAATAGTCATAGCTGGAGGACTGTATGCTCATTAAAGTGCTCAATCCTACTGCTGAACTGGAGCCATGCAACATTTGAACTGTTTTTCATTAAGAGATCAGTTAACTTCCTTTAAGATAAAATAAACATTTTTTTTGCCATTACTAAAAGTAATAATTTCAACTTCCCAGATTATCACTGGTAACAGAGAATACAGGAAATTGTCAGCAAATTTCCAAGAGCAATGCCTTTCCTTCAGGTAAAGCAGGTATTCCCTTCCTAGGGTGCAGGAATTCAGAGGGCCCAAAGACTCATTCTTCTTGTCATCGAGTAAGAACTGATCATGTCTTACTCGTGCTCTCATACAGGCTGTTTCCAAACCTTCACCTCCAGCAGACACCATGGAGCTCATGAGGAAACACAAGTGGAGTACTTAAGATAACTACCACAAAAAAAAAACCATGTTGAACTATTCTGAAATCTCAGTATTTTTAACCTCACATAGCATTTTCAAGGCCCAGCCATTTTCTAACTGATACTGCCCAGCTACTTCTGAACCATGGCAGCATTTCTACACGGCATAAAGTGCTTAGCTGAGTCCTTCTCATATTTTCCACTTTTAAAAACTCAAGAGCTTTTAAACACCAGAGTACACACACAAGAGTATCCATATTTCATGCCATATCTTCTTCAGAGAAAAATGGTCATTATTCTTTCTGAGATAGAGCAGCTAACTAACACTAGCAGAAGAAAGCTCAATTCCCTTTGTGTTCCCAGGGATCTTTCTCCACCAAACACACAGCCCAGACTAAATATAACATATACCACCTTAAATACAAAAGCAAAGTCTTACTTCCTTCAGTGTGAGCCTGTGGGTTCTTATAGAGATGTTCAATCCGGCCTGTATTAAAAGAACTGGACCGACGAACGATGCCATGCACCTGGGGATTGAACAAGGAAAAATAGAAAAAGGGTAAATTTTAAGCGGAAAGTGTTCGTTACCACCACTCAAAACTCTGGTGTACATGGACCTAACCCTTTTTTACAGGTAATCAGGTCTCATCTCTACTCCTAAAGATAGACAGTTATCCAATTCACAAACATGACACTGGGAGATGAGGTCAGGTGCTGTCATATTTACTTTCACACCATTGAGTGGTTTCCCCTTCTCCCTTGCTGACATTACTAGCAGTCCAAACATCACACACAGTACAAACACCACATTGAATTGTCCCAGAGCACCATCTCCTAAGTAAGTGAGGCTTGACAACATTACTGGAGTTGGAGAAGCAATATGTGAATGCCAAGAAAACCACTGTTCCTTGGTTGTAGAGAAGTCTTTCTGGAGGCAGAGATGGGCATAGAAAAAGCAGCAGCAGGAGATGGGGCTATGGAATGGACCGAGTGGGCAGAGAGGAGAGAAGGGGAGGAAGAAGGGAGACAAGAGGAAAGAAAGAACAGCAGCTGCAAGGCCCAAATATATTTTTTTAAATGAGCTGTCATTCACTTGCTGGGGTGCTGGAAGAACAACCAGAACAGTCAGTGCTGTTTTGTAGACCTCATGAGTCACTGTTCTCCAGTGGGTTACAAGAGACACAGACAAGCCTAAGGCTGAAACCCAGGCTGGGAATTTCCTTTAACCTGCTGCGATAAATAATCTGGTGAAAAAAAGCTACACTGATTCTGAGTAACATTAAAAAAAAGACTGTGCGCCTAATACATTAGAGAAATTTTTCCAACATTGACCCTGTTTCCTCCTGTCCTGTAAGACAGCCCCATGATGCCTGCTGCCAAAATTCATGTTCGCTTTGGTTACCAGCTACAGAAGTTGTGCTTGCACAAATGAAATCAAGCTTAAGCCTCTGACTGTCCTCCAACTCTCCCAGGCTTTATTTCTGAAAGTGAGCAATTGTACTTTGACACATCTTAGACTGGGCTTGTTGTGGCCATCCCTTTATTCTCTCACTTAATTTTAACTTGTGAGAATACAGAAGCAGGAACAGGCAGTGTTAAGAGTTTTGGTTTTGTTTGGGGATTTTTGTTTTATGTATAACACAAGCTGTGCTTATTGACAAAGAAAATGTTTTTCATTTCATCTTAAGTCTAAAATTTAACCAAGTAAAAAAGTGAACACAACCACAGGTTGAGACCAGTTTGCTGATTTAAGAATGAAATTTTGGTGGCAAGATTTAGAAGAGCCTCATAACTTCATTTTTACAGCTTACAGGTCCAAATTTATGATGCCAATTTCCTTGCAGAAAACATCTTGTGTGCCCTGTCACATTGCTTACAACATACCATGTTCTACAATTCAAACTAAACTTTTCACAACTGAATAAAACATTAACACTTTCAGGATCAATGAGGCACTGAGAAACGTGCCCCCCAAAAGAAATTTCTGTAAAATAATGGATTTATGAAGATACATATAAAAAACATGTAATTAAAAGCCTTACCAAAATAATTACAGATTGTGTCAACAATTTATAGGGACATCAAGTTTACAGAGGAACACTTTCAAAAAAAAAGACACTTTCATAATAACTTCACTTTCACAATTAACCTCACTTTCACAAATGATGCTGAAAATACTTTGAGTACTCAAACTTACTACTGTGCTGAGTAAAATATCAGATTTTGCATGTTTTTGCAGTTTTAATGTAACTAATTATTCTGAAGGAAGCAAATTGAGGTGTTCAACAACAGAGGAGGTTTAGTTAAATATTAAAGAAAAATTTACTCATGGATAGGGCTGTCAAGAACTGGAACAGGCTGCCCAGAGAAGTAATTGAATCACCAACCCTGTAAGTATTTAAGAGACAAGTAGAACTGGCATTTAGGGAGATAGTTTAGTGGTGCACTTGGCAATGTTGGGTTAACAATAGGACTGGATCCTGGAGGTAATTTCCTACCTAAATTATTCTGCGATTTTTCTAGCAAAATTAAATACTTTGAGCCAAACTTCTGATGAGAGACTTCTTGAGCACTCAGTTATCTATCTCTGAATTAAGTCATGCTGAAACTCATGTTCATCTGAATGGTTGACCAATAAGTCATATCTTGCCAGCTCAAAAGCTTGATGAAAGATTGGGCTTTCAAGAGCTTTGTGTCTGCTCATAACTGTGATAAAAACTTTCGACCAATGAAATGCGCTAAATGCAACCATTCCAGGACTTGACAAGATTCAGTAAACAGACAAATCCAGAGAGCCTGTTGCATCCAGCAATAACAAGAAAAGGTGAACCCTGTTTCTTTTTTTCTTTTCTTTTTTTTTCTCTTTTTCTCCCACTCCTTATTCTGGTATGTACATACAAGAGCAAGAAAACCAATCAAATGCTTAATCTGTGACAGCAATATTAAGAAAACTGATGAAAGGTACCATTGTCTGCACAGGACAAGTGAAATACAAACCCTCTGACAGCCCAAAATGCGTGCAAACTGGCTAATCTAGTTAAGAATGTATCAATGGATTTTTCTCAACAGAGCCAGATGTCCAAAAAACATTGAAATTAAAAAAAAAAAGGTCAAATGAAGCATCTCAATTAGGGAGGTAATGAGTAATCATATGCCTGCTTGTGTTCAGTTATTTCAGAACAAAGGTTTCTGAATGTGAACACAGGAAAGAATTCCAGTTAGAGTGATGCAGAGCAGAAGAACAGAAAGAAAAAACTCTACCCAATTATAGCAACCTTTGTATTGTTGAATGGGTTATATTGCATTTTGCTGTTGTCTTCATTGTGTACTATGGGAGAATATGTGCATTTGCCTTCAAAGTAGCAAAAGCAACCACAATGATATCTCTTGTCCCCAAACAGAATGGAGAAATAGCAAAAATAATCAATTTACAACACTGAAAAACCAACTTCAACAAGCAAATTAATCAATAAAGCAAAAGAAAGGATGGAATAAGCAAGGCAGGATTAACCTGGTACAGAAGTATGGGAAGCACAGACTGGCTGAGAAGAGACTTTTCACTAAGCTATGAAGCAGTATTAAAACAGAAGTAATAAAATTCAATATTAAAACAATACTAACTTTTACTAAACCCCCCCAAAAATATTACATTTTGGGGAGATTAATTTCACCACATTTCCTTCCATCACCATACATCTTAGAAGCATCTTGTAAGACCAAGAAGGCAAATATTCTTACATTTATGCCCATATCAGTTCAAACCCATCAAATCATACCATACCAATAGCAACAATGTGGTTGTTGCTTTGCTGCACCACAAGAAATGTGATTTTTGCCAGGAAAAATTATGCAGCAAGAAGGAATCAGACTCTTTAGTTCAAGGAAAAAGTAAGCAAAAATCATGAGCTAAGCAATAATCCAAGAGAAAAGGTACAAAGCAACTATATCAAAGTACGACTTGTTTGGGGTTTGTTGTTTGGGTTTTGTTTTAGGGTTTGTTTTTTTCTTTTTGAACAGAGAAAGCAAAATGCAAGGTTTTCAGTGCTGAAATATAACTGCCAAAATAAAAGGGCCTTTACTGTGGAGAGAGAGGTGGGGAATGAGAGCAAACAAGAGATACTTATTCCTTTATGTGGTACATTGCATCATAAATTATTCCCTAATTCCTTGCAGTTTTGGCTCACACAGGTCAGTGCTTATCTGAGCTGGCGGGAAA
Source organism: Cinclus cinclus (assembly GCF_963662255.1). Lineage (NCBI taxonomy): Eukaryota > Metazoa > Chordata > Aves > Passeriformes > Cinclidae > Cinclus > Cinclus cinclus. Next base: position 69,747,222 of record NC_085046.1, read on the forward strand.
CATGCAAAGCAGCTATACCCCAAGGAGAAGAGGGAATCCACCAGTGGACATTCGATGATAAATAGTACAATAACCTGGCATGATTACAGGCCATGTTGCACATTCCTCTCTGGAGTTTTGATTTGTTATCTAGGACCGGAGTGGAAAACATACACAGAGGAGGACAGAAGCAGAGGAAGCGGGCTGGAGCTGCAGCATCCAAACGACTCCATCAGCCCGCAGCCAGTCACTGAGTCACTCACCTCATAGCCTTTTTCCAACAGGAACTCAGCCAAGTACGATCCATCCTGGGAAGAGCAAGACAGAGGAAAATGTTAGAAACACACTGAATAGGCCTGGGAGATTTGGACTGCTTAGGATCTCTAAAGAGGGAAGAAAAAAACCTTACAGTGAGTAGACTGGGTAACAAGCCTATACTTTGATTTCTCCAGATTCATACACCAACCTAAAAATACTAAAGACTCTCTTTAGTTAATTTTAGACTGTGAAGCAGTATATTTTAAGATAACTTGCTTACAAATGCTGGTTGAGAACTCCCATCTCTTGAATCTCTTCCCAAGTTCCATTATAAAGTGCCTGGGGACTATCTTTCCAAAATATCCTAACCACGGTCACTGAATTTGAACTATTTTGGAGATAGGGAAGGGAAAACACGTAAATAAAATAGTACAAGCTTGGCATTCTCTGCAAAGCAATGTGGCTCTGTAGCACCTTGTCACTCTGGCATCACCCTTGCCCAGGCACACCTCCGACAAGGCTTCTGAAGGCAGCAATAATTCTGCCATGCTTGACCTACTGAGGTTTCAAAAATATCCCTAGCACACCTTATATTTTAACTACACAATAAAAGCCATTTTCAAATGTTAAATATATATCATTGAAAGTTGAGAATTTGGGTCATTAGATTTCAGGGATTTTTCTTTTTATTTTCTCCTTTTGAAATCCTTGTCAAACTTAAATTATTAACCTCCTCAAAAGCAAATACTTCAAAACATGTGCTAGCACGTGTTTTCCTGAAATAAGAGGATTCTCCTGGCCTGATTATTGCCAGGATTACCAAAACCAGCAAGTCATATCACCTCTATAAATGTGTACGCACCATCACAAACCTAGCAATGTTTACGCCTCCCAAAGAGTTCTCACTAACTGATTGAATTATTACCCACACCCAAAGTCTGCAGCTTTCACTGGCTTCTTGAATTGCTTGCTTCTTTAACACGTGAATGTATTTTGCTACAAAAACATCATAAAAACAATGAGATGCCACCTATGCTTCCAGGCTTAAACTCTGTTATGTGGATCTGCTCTGTCATAATCACGGACAGAGAAATTTAAGGGCAAAGCTAAACAGACATCTCTCTCTGATCATCCCTTAAAAGCATGTTGCTCCAGAGAAAACCCTTCTTTATACCTCATAATAAATGAATTGGCTTTGCCTCATAGAGAGCCTAAGAACAACACACCAAAGTAAGATATTTTAGATGCACAGGGGCAGGACTGCCAAGGGAAATGGCTTATAGTATGGATGGCAAAATCCTGGATATGTGTATGCAAAATGGCACAGTACAGTGCACAAGGGGCACATTGCTCTATGTTTCAAAGCACAGCATTAGAAAAGGAATTACTTCATGGTATAAATGCTTCATAAAGTCTCCCACAATCTAGAAGGGCTTGAAACCAAGACAGTTTCAGCTTCCATCTTTCTCCCACTACATGTACAGGCGTGTGCCCAGATCTTCACAGAGCTATAGCCCTGTAATTGCAGTCTATGACACCGGTTAATTGGGAAGATAACAACCCTCATGTGCCATGGCTTCACTGGAAGAATATGCACATCAAATGATAAGAACAAGGCCCTAATGAAAGGATCAATTCAAAGAATATTTGACGGAAAAATCTAGAGAAATGTGGCTGCAAAGGAGATGATATCTACCTTTAATGATTTTGTCATCTTTTTCATTAGCAATTCCTCCAGGATTTAGCAGAGAGGGGAAAACTTCCTAGCTCTCCTTGGTTGCTCAGTCCACTACAACATAAAATTATAAATAAAATTTAAAAAGGAGGTGAAAGTGGAAGACCCAGAGAGTGCAAAGGAGATGAAAAAAGAAAGGCTGTGATTACTTAGGAAGTTGATGGGAAACAGACTTAACTAGGATTGAACCCTGTCAATAAGGTCTTGTTCTTCTCACCCAGGCCATTGCTCAAAGTTTCCAGTCACCCTGGAACATTTTGAACCAGCAGTGGCACTTGCTTCCTTTGTGCTTCCTTTCCAGGTCTATCAAGCGATAGGGCAGGGCTTTACAATGAGTGGGAAACAGGCAGCAAGTGTGAAAGCTCCTGCTTTCTGGCTCTGGCACAGCACAGCTGATTTAGTGTCGGGTAATCGCACACAGTGCAGATCCGCGCTGTCCTGCGCTCCGATACCGTATCGCACGCGGCCCCAGGGTTCACTTTTCCCTTCCTTTCCTTTCACTACTGCAGCCTGTCAGTGGGAATGGCAAACACAACAGCCATCAAAGCCTCAAAGAGTTTGCAGCTGGTAAGGACAGGACAGATTCCATCTTCTCCTAAAAAAGTCAGGGAGTACATAATAAGAAGTAAGCTTTGTAAAGTGATTTACACCTTTGGCCATAGGAGACTGTATTACACATACAAATTCCATTATCAAAGCTACTGATTTGCACTTATACTACAAAGTCTTCAAGATACAGGAATCCCTGAACCAGAAAAGGGATATTAAAGGAACTAGATGACAAATTATTACGTAGGTGTTATATTATACTTCATTGGAGAGCTTAGTTTTGCCACTGTAAAGTACCCAGGTAATGCTATTCAGTTTATAACATATCAACAGAATATCAGAAGACAGAAGCAGGTCCCTGTCTGTGGACAAAGCAGTCCTGAAAGAAAATTGCCTACAAGCTGCCTTTAAGTAGGATTACAACAAGGCCTGGCTCCATACAGATACGTCAAACCAGCTCGAATGATCAAAATACTTTAACAGGACTGACTAAATAAACAACCTCAGTTAAAACAGCTCCTCATCAGCACACTCTGGCACCTCAGATTTGAATCTCTGTGGTGTCTTCAGCCAAATACTAGTTTGAAAGCTCATAGAAAGAATGATACTTCAGCTCGCTTCCAAGACACAGCAGCAGGTTTCCAACTGCAGCTGCCTTACAACATGTCTGTAAAATTCCCAGACAAAAGAAAACAGACACATAAACTAGCATGAGACAACTTTAGGATGCAATATTTTATATTTAATACAGTAGTTAATGTCAAGAACTTCAATAAGTTTTGACACACTATCAAAGGAAAACACTTCCAATGTGGTGAAGAAATTGAGACAAACGAGTTAGTGCTTTGCCAAAATCATCTAGAATAAAAACAGTATCAAGTTTGACTTGATCCATGAACAGGATAATTTATACAAAAAACTGAAAACAAGTGTAACTCAATAGCCTGTTTAGCAATCCAGCCTCCTTTATTTTGCACTGTTTTACACAGGCAAGATCCATTTACAATAAACTCATTTGGGATTTATATTGACATACCCAGGGAAGGCTGTAAAAGCATCCTGACATGCAAGCCACCTTCATCCTCTTTCTTTGATTTGGCCAGTTCCAATACCCTTCCATGGAACTCTTGGATTCAAGAATTAGATAATGACCTACCTGAACATTCTTAATCCAGAGAAGCCCCTCTTCCCCATAGGTACTCTTTGTTAGCAAAGAGTGGAAGTACTAGATGGATGAAGAAACAAGGGGAAAGAGATCAAGGGGAAAAGATCAACAGGAGGAGGAGGTGGTGGTGGTACACGCTCCTTTTATTGCTACTCCTAGAGTTCCAGGAGAAGTATAAGGAGAGTTTTTCAGAAGGAGGGAGAAAGAATTAAAGACTTAACATAAATGATGCAAGTGTATTATGACCATACCACTGAGGAAAAAAGGCTCTCAGATGCTGGGGAGTAATATAAACATCTGAAAAGAAACACCCCACAATGTATCAAGTATTCATAATTCATCACACCATTGAAAAAAAAAAAACGTGTAATGGTTTTCCACATACCACAGAAGAGATCAAAGATGCTTATACTTATAAAATTCAAAACTGATTGAGGCTAGTGCCATGCCCTTAGGGATAACTACAAAGGTCAGTTCGTGGAAGTTCAAACTGAAGGGGGTATGTCAATTATCAAGACCATTCTTAGCAGTTCTAAATTCCTTTGGAGCTACAATCTATGGTTGTGCTCTGCTGAAGTTAAATTTTGTTAGGTTCAATTAATCTGTTTGAGGGAAAGTGCATGAAAAAAAAAAAGAGGCATACTTTCATCCATAGGACATGGGTTTTATTTCCTAAAAGCATCTTTCTGCAACAGCATCAGAAACAGTGCACAGTCACCATTTTCATTTAGCCTTGTTAGAATGAATAAACCATCTCCCCATTAAAATCTACAGAACCATTGCCACTGGTGGCCTTGCACAATAAATTGTTGGTTCATCAACTTTTAAATTTTTGCACAGCTAGAAGCTAATGCTGTTTCAGAGACTTGTTGAACTGGAGTGTGATGACAGATCCTTTGGGGCAGGAGATACAGACCACTCTAAAGCAACATCCAAAGGATTTTAATAGCAGTCTGTAACAACTATTCCTTTGTTCATAGCACCCCAGAGCAGATATCCTTAAAAATGAAAAATCCATGAGAGTAAAACAGTGAAAATTTATTTTTGTTGAAAAATGCACACTTCTAATAATTTCCAGTGATTTACAGAGGAAATCAGTAATTTTCTGCAGATACTATAAAAAGAACAGTGCCACACTTTGTCTCAAGTCTTCAAGGTGATAATAGAGGTAAAGCATTAAAGCATTCATAAAAAATTCCCCATACTGAAAACAGCAAGAACTATGAACTCTGAAGTATTTAACTGATTTATTAAAGCTGCCACCCTCCAAATGCAGCAGTTATTTTGCTATTTTGATTTGTATTCTGGCCAAGTAAGAATATAAATACAAGTGTCCTTTTGTTCTTGCTGTCAAAAGAAAAAGTGAAAAGGCAGCAAATGTAAAAAAAAATTAAAATCTTTGTTTTAAAAGATCATCCACTTAATCAAAGGTTCTTGTAATTCATTAACTGCACTGCAACAAAATAAAACTAAGCAGGAGGAAAAGTTAGTAACAAGGAAAGCATTCTACTTATATTACTCTGTTCTTTTTCAATTAAGATTTGTTTAAAGGCAAAAGAAAAGCAAAGTTGCTTTGGAAAAATGAATCACTGTTATTTCCTAGTCAGAGCTCCATCTGACCTCACATACTATTCCACTGGTAAACTGTTAAGTTATATTAAGAGCTGTAACTGCAGTTACAGAAGAGCAACACATTCTTCCTCTCTCTCTCCCTCCAGTTGTCTTTATCTAAAACAACATTATTCACATCATCAATATTTATAGCTATTCTACTGTGAACCTCAACGCAGACCCCTCATTTAAAGACCAAACCTTGCACCACTCTAAGGTGGACATGTACAGAATAAATCTCTAATTCAAATTTGCTCCTTACCAACCAGTTTGGCTTAACTTAAGCCAACAGTAAGGTATGCCAGCTAAATGGTGCTGATTTTTTTTAAGTGTTGACATTTGTTGACACATAAGTACATAAAACCTTCAGTCTAAAACCATATGATATTCTATAATAATCACACAGCTTGCATCTATCACACAAATTTGTCCCCAACATCTCAGCTTGGGAAAAACAAATTACACCAACAAACTGAGTATATAAGTTTTTTCCTGACTGCAGGAAACTGTGGCACATAGTGCGCTATGTCCAAGCACACCACAAATTTCCCAATGATGACAGTCAGGTGCTTGAGAGGTTTTAAGAAAAAAAACCTAAAAATCATGCCCCTAAGTATTCAGGCATCAAGATGCTCAAAACAATTGCTTGCTTTCAGACATATCCAAAGAACTACTATTAAAAAAAATAGTCTCAGTAGAGAGTCTTCTAAAGCTTATAAAAGTTATGAGGCACAAAACCTTAGTTCTTTCTTCAAATATGAATGTCTAGGATCATGCACTAAAATATTAGCACACTGATATAAACCAAACCAATTAGGAACTCTGAATTTGAGAGAAACCTAGCTATGCTTTTCTGTCTCACTAGTGAAAACATGGGTATCAGCGGAATGTATCTATAAACCTGGGAATGCAAGTCATATGGGCAGCACTCCAGATGAAAATTAAAACTTTTAGTGTAATGGGAAACCCATAGAAGTTATAAAAGCCACGAGATTATTGTTTTGCCCATCCCCATTTCCTCCTGCTTTCAGAAAGGTATCAGACAGTCTTTCACCTTTCCAAAACAGCAAGAGCAATGAGCTTTTTAGACCTTCCTTATCCTCAAGTAACCAGACTAAGCCAAAAGCCCCATTAAGTGACTCACACTGATTCAGGGGGAAACCCCTCAGTATGCAACAAATGCAAACTAACCCCAAACACTACCCAGTGGAAGCCCAAATATACAAAACCTAGTGCAGAGGGTGAAGAAACCAGAAAACCCAGGACTAAGCTGCAGGCTATGCCCCCAAAAGAGTAACTTTGACATCAAAATTTAAAAATTCTGCATTGTCACAGTAAAAATCCATAAAGTCCTGAAATTTTGGGTTCAGAAGGAATTCTGTGACTTTTATGTTTAAAGGAAATGAGTAATTCTGTGAAGTGACACCAGTCGAAAAAATATGGAATCTTGGCCTTGCCTCTTTAACATCCTATACTCGAAAACCAGTAACAGCAGCAGTAACATGGCTATCACTGTAATTTGGGGAGGACACCTGAACTGATCATCATAACACACATTCTACCAGAAATAAAGGACTCATCTCACTCCTAGACAGAGCCACATATTTTTATTTTTTTCTTTCTTTTAATCCTTTCTGCAGCAGCCTAATGTAGCTGCTGAGGTTAAAGCTGTTTTCACCATTTTAGCACCAGGCTCTCAGACTTTTGGCTCAAGCAGACTTTCTTGCACTCCTGCTCACCTCCTGAGTTTGTTACTTTGAGTTTAGCCCAAGAGGCTTCCTAAGAGAGTGCAAGGTCAGTTATTTGAGACAAAAAAAAATAAACACCTCACTTGCTATCTTGTTTGCATGAGATCAAAGCCTAATAAATGAGAGGTAAATGAGCATAGACCAGGGAAAGGCTTTCTAATTCATTCTTCTATACTCAGCTTTACAGATGGATATGGCAGTTTTGTCTGAAATGTGGTTTATTTACAGATAAAGACAAAACCAGAAATCATGTTCCAGTTGGAGGAGAGTAGCAGAGCACAGTAACCCAACTCTTACTTTCTTAAAAGTTTGCATAGAGAGAAATTTGAAAATCCAGTCAGGAAGGCTTGTTTGTTACAACTTCAGCAGCTCTCAGTATTGCACTATTTGCTTGGGTGGCAGAAAAGTGCTGACCCTGCAGCCACACAATCTGCAAATCATGGGAGGAGATACTCTGAACCTGGACATTTCAAGTTCTAGGAGCCAACAGCTTGCCTTACAACTGGTCATAACCCTCTTTGGTACTGCCTCACCCAGTCTGCACGATCTGAACCCAGTTTTTACTGTCCTGGCATCTTCTGAACCGTAAATAATTTTTTTTTTTTTCAGGAACTCTGCTTATTTATGCAATTTCCACCTTTTTACTTCAGGATTCTCAAACTTCCCAATTTTCAGCAGAGGTCTTTAAAAGATGGATTCTAATACTTTTCAGGGTTGTGGATTCAGAGTGGCCAAGAGACCAGACAGCCTAACTGTGGTTATCAACACCCTGAGCTCCGGGAAGCTCAGATTTCTCTTTACACCAATAAGGGATAAAATAAGAACCAAAAAAACCCAAAGAGTTATCACAGCAATAAACTTCCTAATAGCTCTGCAGTGGAATAGAAAGGGAGAAATGTGATTGAAATTTCAAAACAAACAAGAAAAACCCTACAGAAACGTCAAAGCTAGATTCTTGTGAAAAGTATAAATATTCGGGCCTAAATGCTAAAATATTCATTTACTGTCTTTACTTAACTATTTGTAACACATTTTGTCCAGGAGAAGTGGAAAAACAGTAACAAGGGAGAAAATTTGCAGGAGAGCTCTTAGGAGTTGTTCCCCAGAGTTTACTGTACATACATCCACTTTTTCCTCACAAAAGGGGTATGTAACAAATTTTGAGTCCTCCCTATATAAATCCACACTTTAGTTCCTTGGGGAACAACAAAAAAAAAGCCACACCAAAAAACCCTTCCAAAATTATAACAATCTTAAGACAGCAAATTTTTCTTTAGCCCTCCAAAACATTGTCCTACCAAAAAAATAAATGTAGAAAAACAATTAGGGAAGGCAAAGACTTTGTTTACAATGATTTGAATACAATTTTTTTCCAAAGCTAACGCTTGCCAGAATTCCATGTTTTGCAAAAATCTTTTATTATGCCAAGGAGACGTTTCACATTTGTTGGATATTTTTGAGCAAGAGTAAATATGCTTCTAAGGTTTTGTTGAGTTTTGGACTTTTTACCAGTTTAGGATTTACTTGGTTTTGGGGGTTTTGTTTAATACACAATATATGTTCTATACTATAACTGTAAATAAACATCAACTCTGTAGTAAAACATTATTGAATGAACAGAAGTATTCAGACAATGCCTACTTTCTAAGCAAAGACAACTGTTAGTGAAGATGCTTAACTATGTAATACCTGCCTTCACGTTCAAAACACTGAAATATAAATTGACTGAAATTAGACATTAGACCCAATACCTCTGTTCCATGTGACTGTTCTTGCTAATCAAGGGCTCTGATGCCACATGGACTGAGCTTCCTGGTGGCAAGAAGCCAAGCAGGATAAGGATTATCTGGGCGATAGCAAAAGGATGCAGTGTTTTTTCAGAGAAGGTTGTAGAAGGTCATCCTTATATTTACAGATACCATACAATGCCTTGTGTACCCAACTTCACAGCTTTCCCTTGTCAGCTTCAAAGGGGGAAAAAAACCCACCCAGTTGCATTAATTGCCAAGGTTCTTGTCTAAGGGAACTAGAAAAGGGAAAGTAAGCAATCACATTTGCTTATCCTATCTGTCAGGAGCAGGATTTGGAATAGACAACTATCACAAAACCACCAACAAAATACCAATTCCTTCAATTCATACAGTATTAAAAATCACCTGCAGATTGAATTAGAAAGACATTTGTATCATATTCAAGTGCAGTAATCAAAAGAATTCTTTCAGCAAGGTAGTTTCCATGAACAGCTTCCTAATTAAGGTAAGGATGGAGCAAGATCAAGGTAAAGTAACTTTTTTTTTAAACATTGCCTCATTTTAAACAATAGTTTAAACAGTTCCACATCAGTCTTGTTCCAATGAATTATGCAGTTTAGCACAGATCTCTAAAAAAAGAAAAACTATTTAAAACTTTCATGAAGCAGCTTTTAAGAAGCATCAAAACAGATTATTTTAAAGACCTTGACACAAACAAACTTCTTTCATTTACTATTGCACAAAACCTGAACCCAGTTAAATGTAACTGTCTTTGCGGGCTGCGGTGAGATGGAGTACATGGGACATATTTTATTAAGTTTTGTCTGTATTCATAGTGATTTCCTCTAATCTCAAGGTTTCTTTGCAGTTCATTTGAATAGCTTTGCACCCTAGGAACTACAGGAAATTCTACGGAAACCTCCCTGTCTCACTAACTTTGTAAACTGCTCTGTTACATTTACTCCTACCAAAAGCCAAACACCACAGGATCACAGTGTTACTTCTTTTAAATTCATAAATTCTTCAATTGCCAAGGGACATAAGGGTATGCTTTAACTGGATAAACACAGCAGGTTTTGCAAAAAGGCCAACATGAAGAAAATAGTATTTACTTTATTTAAAAGTCACTACCGCTTAAAATGCCAACATCCTATCTTTCTTTAAGAAACACTTAAAATTTCCATAGCAGGCACAGTAAGAGAACTCTTGGTTTTGCTAAAAATGGAATGTAAACATGACATCAAAGTGTAAGGGGGCCTCATTTTCAGAAACACAAGGACCCAAAACAGCCCATTTCTTTGAACAATATACTAGGAGATGATCAGATGTATACATATAATAAATTTCCCTACAATTAAGTACACAGGTCCTCCCTTCACTACTGTTCAGAATTGCAGATTACCACCACCATACAGCTATTTGGAATAGTCTTCAGGTCTCATATTTGCACCTACCATCTGGCTTTTGCCTGACCTGAGGCAACACCTCCATCAAATAAGGACAACAAATAGCACCTGATACCATTTGAATCTTCTTATCACTGAATCACCACAATATGCTCCAAGTCAACAGAAAAAGAAGCTTCCATGTTGGACTACATCATACATAATTTGAGCAGCACTTAGAGTTCTTTATCACCACATCAAGTAAGATACTCTGCCTCAAACCATCTGTATTGTCCCTCTGCCTCACTCCAAGAGAAGCGGCATAATCTCTTTCCCTCATGTCCTTCCCCTTAAGGTTATCTGTTAATTAGAAAGCTTGAAGAAGCATCATAACAGGACTTTCATTATCTGATTTTATGACCTGTGCCCTGATCAAATTACACAGTACAAGGTACCCTTTAGATGAGCATCCTTACTCTTCAGCAGCTGAATGCATTTATTTGGGGCACCAGAAAATACACTGAACAAGGCCTCAAAAGTATGACTGAATGCTTTTGTACTAGTGAACGTGTTGGCAAGCAGTAGATGCATACAACCAAACAGCTCAACTACTCTATCCTCACAGAAAACTGCTCAGACAACATCACAGCAGGAGGCGTCTTGGAGGAAGCTGTGACTTATCGCTGCCCACAAAGAAGACTACAACAAACTGCTTTGAGATAATGGCAAAAGTCCCCCAGCACGATCTAAGGCATCACAGAGGTCAGTCATGCTGTCTGACACACAGCACTACATCCCATTCATTCAGAGCTGGGATTAATGCAGTAGTAATCTGTGCCATCTGCTGTGCACAGACCATCCGTAGGCACAGGCAGTCTTCCAGCCTCACACACACTGCTCTCATGGCAGACTTACAAAGAAAAACGTAGCTTCGTGTTTACACCAATATTGTTTGTCAATATTGCTCTGTTTCTCCAAGAACCTGGCAAACCAACGGGACCAGAGGATGCTTGCCAGTGCAAAGCTGCTGCTTTCAGCGGGATACCCACACATTGCAATTCAAGCACTCCATGTGTATCTGGGTGATCTGTGAGATACTCTACAAAGTTTGTTTCTAAACCGTCTATACAGCAGTTCTAGATACCTGTGGAGAAGATTCCACTCCCCCCCCCCCCCCCCCGCCCCCCGATATTTGTTTTACTCAAGATAAATGTTTACATGAAGGAATGTTCAACTTCAAAGAAAACCCTTCTGAGTTTTGTCATGTGCTTGTGTAGAACAACCTCAACCTGGCATTCAGCCATCAAGTGACTAAAGTTTGCATCAGAAGGTGAACAGCAGGGGTCTCAGGGAGGGAGTGAATAGAGAGGTGCTCATCCTGCTGAAGTGTAGCAAAAATTTCTCAGAAATTACTAGGATGGGACCAGCAAAGATCGAGCTTGCTACTCTCCAGCTGGCATGCAGGAAAGGCAAAATTGTCACTTGTAGTGAAAGTTGCGGTGCTGATCTATTCAGATAATAAATGCTATGTCTTCCCATTACTCTTGTTAAAACTATATCCCCAGAGATGTAGGTGCCAGATAGCTATTTACATATTCTCAATGAATTTCATACTACAAGGATGCCAAACTTTTCTTTTCCTCTCCATGCACCCATGCTAACATATGTATGGTACATTAAAGATCACCATTTCTCATCAAGTAAAGAGCATTTTATCTTGCAAAAAACAGTCTTCTTAGGTGGTTTTCTTTTTGTTTTTTTGGGTTTTACTTGGGTTTTTTTTGTTTGTTTGTTTTTGTAAAAGCAGTAGCTAGGTTCACCACTAGCTCTTGAAGTGTCAGGAATCATTTGAGTGCAAACACCTCATATGTGAATTCAACTGCCTTTCAGACCTATAACAACTCCGTTTTCCTTCAAGTACACGGAGAAATCAGTGTGTGATCCTGCTGGATCACCCCATGCCCTCCATGTCTTAATTGCTCTATGATTCACTGGTACAAAATCACAATGATTGCACGGTATCATGCTACTTCCTTCTCCCTTTCAGGGAAGAAAGTGATTGGTCAACACTCACTTCAGTTATATTTAACTGTTCACATCACAGTGGGAAAAATTCACCAGGTTGAAGCTCCATGATCCTAATGACATTCTGTAGAAGGTGGCCAGAAATACAGGGACTAGCTGTCCCAGATATCTACAGGAAAATCAAACAGAACATCTATATTTCATTCACTCTATTTTACAATCATCTCCATGCATCTGTGCTCTCCTAAAGTCATAAAAGTTAATAACAAGGTTAAGAGCATCTCTATAAGGCCATTCTTTACTTTGCCCATGTTTATTCACAGCTTGAGGAAAATCCAAATAAAAATGCATCCTACAATACAACTGGCTAGACTAGTACTGCAAGACACTAAAAAAAAATTGTCTTTCTTCCCCTATAATACATAGCAAGGCTGAATAAAACAAATTGTTCTTGTTGATGCCATGCAGTTAAAGGGCAAATTGCAAAGTAGTTTCCACAATTATTGTGTCATTCTCCTGTAAAGGACTAAAATTCCAAAAATATAACAATAGGTAGAGATTTAGTTGCACTGTCCCTCCTAGTTGAAAGCATGCAAAGAACAGTCTTTTGAGGCTTTGGCTTTTGCCTCTGGCATAATTTTCATTTGATCTCACCCAATCAACTTGAACTTGGTTTGAAGCCTTTTTTGCCAAAGCATAAGATGAATGATTATATGCAATGTTGCTTATAAAACACTATAGCAACATATCCAAACAGTCCTGAAAACAGATATCAGGCATGAAGACTGACTAAAACATGGATACAAGCACAAGTCCCAGCAGAAATTCTTAGGCAAACTTACACTACTGTGAGAAGGAGGAAAAGGGGAAAGGTTTCTACCCGCAAAAATATTGATAAGTGGCATATTCAAATATGGTTTTACAGAATGAAAATGAACATACTGATGTTAAGACTGCCGGAAACTGTGTGGCAGCTGAACAACACATTCTGAACTGAAAAGGTTTGCTGAAATCCAGAAGAAAAGCTTGACTGAAAAATGAAGAAGCTATTAAGGTAACATAAGCCTTATCAGCCTCTATCAGATCCACTGACCATGGCTCATTCAATTAACTCATCTTTGGCATTGTTTTGTAGAACCATTTTCAATCAATTAATCATTTTACCTGATGATTTTCACTGATATTAATAACACTTTATAGAGAAGGAAGCAAAGACAGACCTATGGGGTAACCAACTCGGGGAACAATACTATAGCAGCTGAAAGGCTCAGAAAGAAACCTTCAGCTTCCCTGTCAGCAATCATCAAGTACATTGTGGAACAAGCTGGCAAGACATTCTATTGCATCTCATCACTTCTTTTTCTGGCCTTCTCTCTTATAAAATTATTTCCTCTTGATATCACCAGACACACAATAACTAGGTTAAAAAATTAAGCTTGCTGTCTAAAGCAATCCTCTTTGCTTCTTTCTCCATCTGGTGTTCAAGCCAATAAAGAAATATTGCAACATTTCCAGAGAATTTTCATAATTATTCTTAAGAAAATAATCTTCCTTTTAACTCTCCTTTGAGTAACTTGTCCATACTTAAAAAGACAAGAATGTTATAATATTTAATAGTACTTAAAATACTTTAAAAATAAGGCAGCTAGAATTTATATACCTCTGTAGCTATACATATTATGGGGCACTACATTTCCTATGCCAGTAAAAATAAATTTGTCAAGGACCTTGCTTATCACACACATAAAGGCTGTAAGTTATGAGTAAAAGGGGACAAGCAACAGAGAGAAATACAAGTATGCCAGACACTGAACAGGAATGTCTTATTCTCAGAATTGTTCTAATCCTTCAAGCTTCACGGTGTCCTATTTTGTGTGCACAGAAAGAGTTGGGAAATACTTCATAGTGGATGATAGGGGGTAAAAAGGTTATGGTATGAACTATTTACCTTAATTTTATTTCACATACACTGCACAAAAGGAAGGGGAAATTATGCCTTATTTTTCTAAAAGCATACAAAAAGGCTTTTATCCCCCAACCTCCTTAACAGCTAAGAACAACACAGTATAATACAATATAATAACTACAAATACAAACCTTTGGACTGAAGAAAAATAATTTTTAAATGCTCACCAGCAGTAATAGCTAACACAAGGACAGTACTAAGTACTTCCTCAGAAATATTTCAGTTCAGCATAATTAATATGTGTCTTTCCCTTTCTAGCTAAGGGAATGAAATCCTTCAGATTAGAGGAAGTCTTAAGATTTAGTCAGAGGAGGTTAATAGTGCAAGCACTATAACCTTGGTTATCATGGCCATCACCAATTTTCAGAGATGGAACCCCAGAGCACTGCACAGTTTGACAGGTCTGCAGCAGAGACTGCGAGTACCTTCCTGCAAAGTGTTCGTCAAGACACCTGAAGTCATAAGTCTATTTTTAAACTTGGATAGACTTGACAAAAATTATCTCACATACCATGCAGACAAAGAAAGAATTAAGAAACAATGTCAGACCACAGGCACCCTAAAACACTTCCCAGATTATCCACTGCATTAAAAAACAGGTGCTATCATTTTAAAGATGCATATGAAGGCCACATTGTCCCATTCTGAAAGCAGGGGAACTTTCTCCAGGATTCCAGTTTACCCATCACCTTCATATTGTTCTACAATTAATTCCCATCTTTATATTTAGGATTAATTGAATAATTTCCCAACATGATGATTCATCTACAGGTCATCATTCAGCTCTTCTTCCTTAACCTCACCTGTAGAGTATTTGTGTGGTTGTTTTGGGGATGTTCATTTGTTTTGGTTTTTTGTTGTTGGCATTTTTTTTAAGCTTCTTTCCTTCACCAGTGGTTGCTGGCTGGAAAAGCTACTGCTAGACCATGAGAAACAGCCATTCTTCACCAATGCGTCCCCAGAGCAGAAAATGCTTGCTACAACTTGATGTGACACTTTTGGTTTTGGCACAATATAACAATCTTTCAGTCACTGTTTGAAATTACAGAGAAACAACAAGCAGGTCAAAGATCAGCTGTAAATTAACACTCACTTTAATAAAAAATAATTTTAAAATAATGACATCAGCTAAGCCACTCTCTTGTAGACATCTTCTCACACCTGCAAATATAGAATACACAACAGATGTTGGAGAAACCAGACTGATTCCCTCCTCCCCCACCACAGCTGAAATACTGAGATTCTACAGGAGAACTTGCACACTGTCACTTTGCTGTGAACTGATTACATTTGTATGCTTGCTAAGTATTTTTTTCTGCTGGCAAGCATACACATACATAGAAATCAAACTTGCACAAAAAGCACATCTGAAAATGTTGATGTGGTTCTGCTCCAATTGCAGTACGGGACAGGAAAACAAGAGGAGCAAAGGAGCTGTAAGCTGGTGCAAAACCTTTTCACTAACTTTGTAATCAGTCAAGGAAATAAATATACTTTATTGATTCCAAAGAGAGCTGAACTTCCACAGTTTGTAGCTGACAGTAATTAAAAGCTGGGTGGATGTGGGGGGATGGTTTGAGTTACAAACCAGGGAGAAGGAACCCACAGTTCCTTCTGGATGTTCCTGGCAAACAACTCATCAGCATTTAAAAGGAAGCCTCCTGTTCCCTCAATTCCTACAGAAGACTGACTGACATGCCAACCTACCTGAACCCCGCCTGACAGCTGAGACTGGTCTCTGACAGCATTTTGTTGCGTAGGTTACAAAAAAAAAAAAAAAAAAAACCCAAAAAAAAAAAAGGCATTCTAGTTATTATTGTATCAGATTTGAATTGCACGGAGTACTTTGGCGGTTTTTGTTGCTAGCCCTAAACAAAATCAAGCAATATTCCGCAGAATTCAAATCACAAAGGGAAAAGGGAAAGGGAGAGTCAAAAATTGCATACCATACTATCACTGACATTTGTTAGTGGAATGTGCTTACAGATGTTTCTTCAAGTCTCAAAATCTTTAAATCTAAGACTTCAGGAATATAAATTTTAAATCAAACAAGTAATTTGTAAAAGACAAACAAAGGCTAAGAGGCTCTAAGTCACTAGTATCTCCCTTTATTTGCAAGCTCCTACCATTTTGGATGTCAGAATCCTCTGGTTTCAAACACAGCCCTTAAACCAACAGGTAAATCAAAAGTAAGCTCTGACATTTTCAACTTCCACTCCCCACTGTTTGGTTCGAAGCAAGTCTGTATGGTTCTGCATGGTGCAGAACAACACAGTATTGATTTGAAATCATTATTCCAAAATAATCATCCTAATCAAGAAAAATGCATTAAGCAGATGTCAAATCCATTTCCAGCTACTCCTTTTTAACCCAGAGGTACCAGAAAGCACCTAAAAAACTTCTAGTTTTCCCTAAAGAGGGGCACAGCAATGAAGCAGGAAGCCCACACTTCCACATTTCACTTCTAACCCCCAAGACAGAAGCTTCAGTAGAGATCTCTGTTCACTTTCACAGGCAGCAATGGCAGGGGTGCTTTAATCAGGGTCAGCACCTCCCTGGCCATCCCATCACAGGCACCTTATTCACAAAAACAGCAGCCACACGGATCCCACAAAGCTTTCAGGTTTGGAAAGGAAAAAAGCAGCAACAGGATGGAAGAGGTCTCCATCCATAGAGTTCAGATAGCATCATTAGAGACTTCTGCATTTGGGGAATTTAATTTTCAAGGAAAAGCCAAAGTTATAATGATAATGGCATCTAATCTCACTGTAAATAAGACTAAAGGTTATAACACAGAAGCTGCCAAGCACACCATCTCTTGGCAACAACACTTGGAAATCTGCAAGCTAGGGATGCCAGGTCTTTTTATTTTTTTCTCTTTTTTAGCATTCAATTTAGATTACTGATTTTAATCACCAAAGAACTATATCCTCTTACATGTCCTGTAAGAAAATTTATAGTTATTTCAACCACCTGCACTACCATCTTTAGAATACAGTCTGCATCCATAGCAATCAGTATTGTTAGTATAGACATCAACTAAATCTGAACTTTTAATAATTTTTCTAGGTATATGTTCTAAAAGGTTTATCTGTGAGGCAAGAGTTGCGTTATTTATGAAGTATTTGAAAAAAATAATGATTTATTTGACTTAGCCACACACCACTGCAGCATGCTCTAATGCAGCAGTTACTCCTGGGGTATGAAACAAATCCACCTGAAGGAATTTAATAAACTTTACCAACGTTCTCTTGGCCATTAAAATTATCTTATTGAACAAGATTCAGGGCTGTTGCATTAATTTAGCTAACACAAACACACCAAGTCATCCTATAAAGGAGATTCAGCTTCCATCCTGGAGGAAGTAGATTCCTCACTGTTTTTCTTTCAGGACTCCCCAGAATACCAAGGTTCACACACTTGACCTGCTCACACAATCCAAATTTCTTTCTCCATATTATTCTTCCCTTCAGACAAAGCTTTTTATGTCATAAAAAACTAATATTGAGAAAAGCTAATTAGCATAATTATTTATTAAACATTAGCAATTAATAGTATCTGTTTAACTCCAGGAAAGAGACTCTGTATAATTTAATGCCTGCTGATATGCAAAAGGTTTCAAAAAACTAGTATGGTTTTTTCCCCCCACTTTTGAACTTGCTTCACAGCCAGCTTCAAAACTTTTTTATCACTTTTCAGCACTTTTAAGTTATTGATATAAGCTCAGCTATCCTGTGAAGAAGCCAAATGAGAACCATTTTGTTCCAATGACTTTACTATGGTACCACTTGAGAACATAAGATTGCAAATCACTTCCATGTTGCTAATCCTAAATATTCTAACTATTCTATGAATGCTATAGAGCATATCTCCCCTCTGGAACTGGAATAAAGAGAGAAGAGGAAAAAAAATCTACAGCTCACATAGTAGCCATTGTTTGAATATCAAAAGTGGAAGCCAGCGCTGGCGTAACTCAATCTGCTAAACTATTAGTTTATCTTGATGAAATTTAGTTAAATCATCAAACTGCTCTGAAAGTGTATGCTAAGAATATTAAAAACAAAAATACTCAGGAGCAGCTTCTAGAAAATAGCTTCTACAAGACTAAATAGAGATTGTGAACACAGCTTCAGATGGAAATTTAAATGCAGCTATGTCTTGAAAGAAACACATTTAATTAGGAAACTTAAGTCTTACTAAAGAAACACACATATCAATTTTTTTTTTCTCTACATAAAAGAACATGTTTGACAAAGGAAGGGACTGTTTCTGAAACTACTGATCCCATGCCTTGATAAAAGACTAATGTAAATATTACTATTTAAGTTTTCACCAAGGTGGATATGCTAGAGAAGAAAGCACATCCTTCTTATAAAGCAAAATAAAACTAATATACAATAGTATAACAGTCTTCACAGAACAGTAACATCAGAGCTACAATTCTCAAACTCGTAAGCGATTAATATCATCTCTTAAATGTGTTTATATTCAATATGAAAGCTGAAACACTTCACTTTTAAGTGATCAGAGGTTAAAAGTTACAATGAAATACCAAGAACATATTCATATGCTCCAAAACAGAAACAACCAAGCTTTGAGTGACTCACAGCCACTAGTATCAGATTTGGTAGATCAGGACAAACTTTAAGAAGTGAGACAGCAAATCATCAGAAAGACAGTTAGGTAGAAAAGACTTCATAAATACATCTGTATTATTCTCAGTCTCAATTACCAGGTTTACAATAGTCACTGTACTTAAAAAACCCACTGCCAGTCATCCTTCTTGGCAGTATTTAATTTTACTGTAGCTTACACTTTTCACCTCATCTTTTCAGGGGACATTTTCCAGTGTGGCACACTGCAGGATTGTAAGACCTGGGAATGAGTCAGTGCAGGAGGAAGGGAAGGCTCAAACCCACCAGCAAAGAGGGAGCCCAAGTGGTGCTAGTTGGTTTTGTGACAGCAAATATTTTGCTTTTCCTTAGTGAATGTGGTGAGGTTGGGTGGGAAGGAATCTGACACATTTGTCAACTCACACTAGAAAACAAGAAAACTTCTCCCCACCAATAACAGGCATACCAAAGATATTACTAACAAAGCTGCAAATTCTCATCCAGCCCCAATGGGCAAAGACAACTGCCACAGTACAAACAGAGATCTTAAAGTCTGAGTGGGCACTGAGTGGCAGGGATGGAAGCAGCCAAGTTTATTCCATGTTGCTGATTCTTCTCTGCAAGCCATAATGCAAGTAAGCTTCTTCTGAGAGGAGTTAAAAAACATGCACTCACAGCCCAAGAGTTGGCCCTTCAAAGCTGCATGGGCTGAGGCACTCAGAAGGCATCCAGGAACACCAGGAAACTGGCCCATTTCACAATGGAAAGAACAAAGGGAAAAAAAAAACACAAAAGGCTTGCCAATTGTGGCTAGAAACCAGCAAAAGATGGGTGGCAATAGCAACAAAATTTTGGGATTAGACTATCCTTAGAAATCTGGAATTTCAGTGAAAGGCACCCTGAATTTTTGTTTCCAAATGACAGAACTCTAAAGCAGCTGAAACAATGTTGCTGCAGGAAAAGAAAAGAAGAAGCTGCACAGGTCACAGATTCAATTTGTCTCAAATTGCAGATCATTGCATTATGAACACCAGCACTGGAAAGGGAAACAAAAATAGGTACCTTGAGCCCTCTTTGCCTTTCATTTTCTCATGTTCTTAACGTGAGTGTATTTCCCAAATTCTTCCTGTGACAGTAAAACAAAGTACTGACATTGCCATGGCCATGTTAGGCACTGCTGAACGAATAGTCTTCCATCTTACCTGGGAGAATACAGATGACATAAAACTTGCTAAAAAAATTAAAATTTGCTTTGGTGTCTGCTAACCCAATTGCAAGGAAAACATCACCCTTATTTCCATAGCATCCACACAACTCTCATGCCTCGTTCACAGCTTCAGACAACTACAAGGTTTATCTATAGCATCATCAAACTTCACCCAACATTCCACTATTCTCTAGAGCTGCAGTAGAAAAGAAAACTTTTCCCTATAGCTTTAGCTAAAGCAGAGGACTTTTAGCGAGTTCCTACAAGAGAAAGGTCATTACAGAACTTCTCTATTTGTAGCAAAGATTCTCCTTTCTTTCCACAAGTGTCCTTGACAGCTTTACAGACAGCCAAACCTTCAATTCCAATCCATCCTTAGTCAGAACATGCTGTGTAAGTACAGGAGATCAACAATAGTAAGTAGATATCAACAATAGAACCCAGAACTATCCCTGTATCTATTTATCTACACATATATCCATATGAGAATTCCTAGTAGAGGACAGAGAAAAATCAACCCATTTGAATTGCTTCATGTTTAAACCATTAAAAAAAAGTCATCCTAACAAAGTCCACATTGACAAAAAAACAAAAATCCAAAAAAACCCCCCACAACTCAAATCTGTAAAATGAAAACTCCCTTTTTACTTAAGGTCAGTCAAGTAGGATTATTACCTTAGAGGATTAAGGTAAACTGACAAAGCTGTAGCATTTCCCATATTTTACTCTGAAAGCAGGTTAGACAGTTTGCCCTCCTTTCCCACAATGAAACAGCACAAACACCAAGAATCTGTTCTCCAAGATACATGGTACTTGTGAGCAGTGTCACAGGCAAGATGTGTCAGGGCCCCAGGTAACATTTAAAGCCTGACTCAAAGTCTCATAAAACTGGTGACCATAGAATATGGAAAAAAATGGATAAAAGTAATTTTAATAAAACAAACAAACAACCCCAAAAACAAACCCAAAACCAAAGCAATCCACAATGAACACAAGACAAAAATTGCCAACACACTCCTGTAAAACCTGAAGCTTTGTGACTTTTGTCCTCGGCACTGAAATCTGTGCTTTACATATATTTTAAATTTCTGGGTACCTTGTGACCATGAACAGTGAAGCAAAACATTTTTGTAAGGTTAACACATTTGCAGCATCATTATTTTGAAACAGCAAAGTATTTTTTGTATTTTTAAACACACCAAAGACCACAAGAGCACAAGCAGTATCTATCTAGCTAGGAAAAGATGATATATACACTCTAGTGTAGCAGATCACACACCATAAACATTTATCAAGTGATAAATACTTCCCAGGAAACATGGAAACAAGCTATTTTGGAAGGAGCCTTGTACTCCAGCATGATTACAGACATTAATTATTTGACTATAGATATATGATAGTAGTGATACAAGTTTATATTGTACAAAACAGAAGCAACACATGTGAGTCAGACAGATTTTCCTACCAGGGCTCTAATGTTAACCTGCTTATTTGAAATGAGAAACACCTTCACCATTAAATAAACAGTGACTGTTTCCTTGTAGGAGGGGAAGGGGAATCCCCATTCCCTCCTGCACTCCAGCTTTTCCTACAGCATCCTTTCAAGTCTCATAATTTTAATACCGGCTCTTTTAAATGCCAGTTTTTCCTTTCCCTTTTTGCCAAAAGACTTGTTTTCCTTTAGCAGACAGAGTAGAGGTTGGAAAATATTCCTTCCTACAGAGTTCTAAAGAACACGCCACACTTACCCGAGATTCAAATCTATCAAAACTCTCATCTACAAAAAAACTAGTCAGATCTAACACAAAATAAATTAAAACCCCAAATAGAACAATTTCAGTCTTAGAAGAAAGTAGATTCCAATCATTCCTGTCACCTTTCTTGATCTTCAATCTAAGGAGGAAAAAAAAAAAAAAAAAAAAAAAAAGGATTTCACCAGAGGCAAAACATTTCAGGTTTCCATAACAAGGCAGGAAAGTATGATTAAGCAGTTGCCTGTGCATGAGATGCATTTTTCTTTTCTGTTACAAAACAGAGAAATAAAAGGCAATTATAACACAGAACTCAAGTATGAGGCTCTGTGGTTGAGAAAAAAAAACGAAGTAATTTTAAAGCATTTGCCAGACGACTTCAAGCATTTCCTTTCTCATTCCAGGAGCTGGCATACAAACTAGGCACACCTTATAAACCCCACCACCTCCTGGCCCTAATACATTCCTGTTTTTGCTTCATTAAAAAAAAATAAAGTTAAACAGTGTATGTATAAATATATGCTCAAATATTTACACACATACATATCTTATCACAAAAAAATGACTGATAACAGCACTAAAAATAGATGCACTCCTTGCTTAAATGTGAGAATAAAAGCATGTTTTCACTTGCAATTAAAGTTCAATGAATAAAGGCACTAAAGGAGATCAACACTGTATTCACAGATTCAGGGCATTTCTCCATGAATGGCACAAAAAATCTCCAGTCATCATTTGTTCATTGGTGTATTATTTTCTGTCAGTTGTGGTGGTCTGCTGCTACCATGACAATATCGCCTTTTACCTGAGGATACCAGTGGCCTTCAGAAATATATTCTGGCATGTTTACAAGTCAGGAATTTTTAAACTATTTGTTGTTTGAAGCTTTAGGTTCTGATTCTGTGACTTTTTCTTAGAAAAACTGATTCACTGAAAGCATGGAAGTCTCCTTATCGGTTCCAAAATCTTCAACCAACAATTAAGGAATATATTGATATACTGCCAATCCAGAAACTGAAGTGACACATTAACATCATCAATGTTCTCATCCAGTCCTGTAATGAATTTCAAGTAGCCTGACCAACAGGAATCTGTTCAAGGATAGTACAAAGAGTCCATAGTGGCTGCTAATCAAGGGGGGAATAATGGAGGGAAGGAAGTAGAAGGATGAATTTTTCACTTATGTTCCATAGAGTAAAGCCATATTAGAGGCTGTTGTTATGTATTATAATAGGAAGGAATGGCTATTTTGTCGCCTTGTTGCATGTGTAAGCACTACCAACACCAAGTAATTTTCAGATTTCATTTTGGAAGGGTGGGGAAGGAAATGCTTTCTTCCATATCAGACTCAAATATAAAACAATTTACCATTCATATGTTTCAGCTGAAGCTCCTTGCCCAGTTTGTAAACTTACACTGAGAGTCACCTTCCCTTCAGCCTTATTAGAGTCTGTAGTTTGTCTTTGCCTGGGCAAATAACACAAGACCCATTGATCTGTGGGACAAACATGGCTACACGGAGGCAAGTAGGAAGCTTGACTTTCCTTGCCTGCATCCTGAGTAGGCATCTAAAATAGCTTTAACTGTCCCACCACTACCTTCATTACAGGCTTGGGTAGAACTGGCCACGTCAGTGAAGGAAAAGTTGTGGTTTAGTCTAGACACAGTATTTCCCCTTTCCTTTACCATGATCCTTCTTCCAGCAAAGATCTTTAGTCAGAAGATTGGGAGGAAGGGAGGGAGGAAGGAAGGCAACCTGCTAGTTCAAAAAATGAAGATCTTGGGACAAAGCAGCTGTGGTACAGCCTAGTGTTCAACAGATTTCCCTTCCTGAGGCTTTCCCTATGCCTAAAAGGGTAGGACTAAGAATCCCAGAACCACCCTTAACAGTGACCTGAAAAAGGAGATCTTTGTTACTAGTCTAATTACAAGGGCAAACATCCATGTGTAACCAAACAAGCTCCACCCCAAGGGCTTCAGTTCTACTGAACTGCTCTCAGCTTCCAGTTCCTCCCAGTCCCCCACCTGTTTCTTGACCACTGTAACATCACCAGTCCCAAAGTAATTTGTACAGTCTGCATTCAGCTGAGGCACCAGAGCCATTCCTTAAATGCAGGATAGGAGGAAAAGAGCACTGCAGCATGTTTTGCAAGGGACTGCTGTGCTGACCCACCCCGAGCTGTCAGGTTGCACATAGCACGGCGTCCTGCCAGCAAGCTGGTACAGGGCTGCAAGAACTCTGCTGCCTGCTGTGTGTTTTTAAATATTGCCATAGTTTTAAAACTTCATTATTTATTTTGAGGCACAAAATTAAACCAGAAGATTTGGGTAAACATCATCATACGTAAACCCTGACTACAGCAGGAAGACTTCTCTCTAAAAATACTACTCATTACTGCTGGATGTATTCCAAATATACACTTCATGTGCATTCAGAAATGGAATTTTAAAAATATTAGTGCTTGTTTCTGAGCATGTCCTGTCAGTGTGATTCGTGAAACATCATCATCATCTCAGAGTAACAGCACAGCATTTCAGTATCCAAGGTGCCTTTGCTCTTCCTTCTCTCTTCTCAATTTTAACCACACAAGTTTTCATCCTTAATATGGTAGTCCTTATAAGTTATAGTAACTTAATTATTTTCCACAGCTACTTGAAAAAACTTAAATTTTCTACCAGCTGTGAAGTCTAAACAGCCCACTACCGATTAGAAAAGTTCAAGACTTAGGGGGTAATTGTATGATACCCATCTTTTTCAGCTTGTTCTGGCCTGCATTCCTGGTGCCAGAAATATCAGCAGCTGATGAAAGTCCGATCATCATGTACTTACTACTTCCATGCTGACAAGATGCGGTCATAACATGAAGAAGCAAATAATAGAGAGATAATAAAACCCAGGACTCCCCACCACACGTCTGTATTTTCACAAAATCCTCAAGATCTGCACTTTAATGCTGGAAGTGGTTTTGGGTTTTTTTTTTCCCCCTGAATCTTCAGAATCCTCTCTTCCCCACCTTGGTGGCAAAACTCCCTTCCTCCATCCCACACCAGCAGCATCAGGAAGCATTAGCTGCTATCAACAGGGGACAAACCTTCTTCCATTCTAGCTCAGGCACCACTGACACTTGCAGTTTAGCATTCCTACTGGTATCTAAGCTAGAATTAATACTAAGTTTTACTGGGTCAAAATGGAAATAGTGTGGGCTGAAAGATCATCTTGTTCTCTGAGAACTTCCCATTTTTATTTCAGAACAAGGGAAACTTTTATAGTTACATTTTGGTCCCAGGCTTACTAAAAAGATAAGGATACCATGGCCATTTTTACTTTTTTCTTTGTTTTGTAAAGAGTTCATCTTCCAGTGTCATAAAAATACTACTAGTTCCATTTTCTCCCCCTCCAAAGAGCAAGCCGGCCTCTACTTCGAAGGGCTTAAGCGCGACTCTTCAATAAAAGCTTCGAAAGCGAGTAACAAACCGCCCTCAGACAAATCCACTCCAAAAAGCTTGACCGAAGAGCAAACCGAGCGTACGTGGAGGACACCTTGCTGTTTCTGAGCACCTTGCTGTTTTTCCCGGCGGAGCCATGCTCCGCACAGCTCCCGGGGCAGCGGGTCCGCGGCACGAGCGCTTCCCGCGGGCTCCATCCCCGCTGCCCCCGGGCAGCTCCAGGCGCTGCATTCCCGAGCCACCTGGTGGCACGATCGCCGCATTGCAGCGGAGCCAGCGCCGGGGAGACGCCGCGTCCGCTCGAATCCCTGCGAGGAAACGGCACCTACGGCGCCTTAAGTGAAGCAGCGTTCCCAGAGGAAGGAGAAGGTGGGTTCTGCAAGTTAGGCTGCGCAAGGACACCGAAGTGCTTCTGCCAATCGCCTTTTCTAAGCGCTTGGTTATTCCAGCCGACAGCTCCCCGCAAAGCAACCTGCTTGGCAAGTTCTTGTAAGCCACGCTCATCAGTCTGTAGGTACGTGATGCAGCACGGACGAGACAATTGTACCCCATGATATCAGCTGAACACATACTCAGCTGCATGAAATTTCCCCCCCCCCCCCCCCCAAAAAAAAAATGTTTTCTGAAGACTGAGGACAAAATACTTTTACACGCAACAGTTTTCATACTTTTCCAGGTACCATCAGTCCTACAATCCGAGGTCTGCTCCAAAACTGTTAAATTGTTGGGCCAATGTAACTTAAACGATTCAAAGACAGAAAGTAAGTGTGGGTCTCCTGAGGCCTCAGATAAAAAGGAAAACATTTTTACTGCAGAGGCTCCTTAGACATGAATCCATACACATGAGCTCTCCAAATTCCCTGCACACACGGAATAACCAACAGAGACACTGCCAGGGCAACACTGGTTATGCAAGTCAGCTGTCGTGTAACAACCCATTTCATTCCACAGTGATTTATTTCCACTTCGACACTCTAAGACAGTACCAAAACACACAGCTGGTTTTTATATAAAATGAGCACTGTGTGACCAAGCGGTAATGTAATCTTCTTGCCACTCCGCTGTAACCATCACTTCAAGAGATCCTTCTTGGAATAATTATAGTTTTATATTGTTGCGCCTTCTGGCACCACTGAAAAACAGTAGCTTGTAAGAGTTAAAAAACCCCAAACAAACCACAACAAACCCCAATCCTCACACACTTAAAGACATTTTAGATCCTTGTTTACCACTATATGCTACCCATACTGTTCATAAATGGTTTCTGTACACATACTACATATAAGGTATAAAGAAAGGTATAAACCAACATGCTAACTACAAACTTATAAAAAATGAGTTCCAAGCCTCAAAACACAGGAAAACGCATCACATAAGACCCTGACAGAACACAACACACCACTTATAGACAAATAAATAGCACAGGCAATCTTAACACAGTACAACATTACCAAGAAGCCATAGTCTTTCCATCAGCCCCAAAAGTTTCAAAGTAATGGAGAGGATTTACAAGGCTTTAACCAGCTTTCTAGTCTACTCATAGACATTAGGAAAATGCTAATAAATAGCATTCTTGGGATATGGTACACCAGATACTTCACTGGAAAACCCATAGTGCAATTGACAGAAGAGTAAAGATCATGATTTATTTACTTACTGCCTTAACTGTCTCCCATCCTATCCTTTACTGAAGTCATAAAACCACAAATAGCAATTTTCTTGCTAGTTCCTTAACAGTCTTCAGAGATGGAATGAAGATAACCACAGCACAAATACAGAGATGCTCTGACACAGGCTCCTGACCATTTCCTATCACCATCTTCATTTTGCCTGCTTCCTTCCCTTCCTTTCCAGAAAACTTCCTACAGCTTATAAAGTTTCAGGTTTCCCCACTTCTGCAGCAAAAAGTAATGAGGGTTGGTACAAGCAAGATGAGACACAATTGGAAGCAGCGATACAAATTGGCTTGAAGCCCACGGCTGAAGAGAGCAGCTTAATCAGCTCAATTTTAAAAAAGCTTTTCTCTCAAGTGATGGCTTCAAAGCCTTTAAGTGAACAGTTAAATAGAAGAAACAGGGACAGGTCTTTGAGTGGGCTCAAGGGCAGTCCTAGACAACTTTCAGTCTCAAAACATCCAGCCCTTTCTCCATAGCTTCCAAAAGCCTTTCAGACAAATTTGATTTCCATTAGTAGAATTCTTCAAAAATCTTCTCTGCATCCTAATCTCACTTAGGTTACTAATACAGAAAATTCAAATCATCCCACTGTACAATCTAAACTTGGGATGAAAACACTCAAAAAAGCTACCAAGCTATTAAACTAATTTGTGTTCTGTTTCAATAGGAGGAAATAACCTGTATTATGTTTGTGGATTCGGTTTTTAACTACAATGTTAAAGAACTGCTTTTTCCTAAGGCTAGAAAACATAGGTTTATACATTTTCCAACTGGACTGTTCCAATTACCATCAACATCCTGAATTAATGCAGTTTTAAAAATATATCCCCCAAGCATTAACATTAACACATTCACTAACTGATGCATCATTTCCTTGTAGCAAATATCCAGATCAACTTCCACACAATTAAAACTTTGAAAAAAATTTCTTAAGATTAACTTCTCCTTTTATCTTCCCTAAAGACCTCTGGAGTTTGTGCAGAAATCATAGGCATTTTACATCACCACCATCACTTGGCTTGAAAGACAATGCTGCATTCCATAAAACATCTCTACTTGTTTGCAATGATTTGGGGTAAAGACTACAGATGATAATAACACAGTATTTTCACATTTAATAAAAGTCAAATAACCTTGGTGCTAATAACACAAAATCTGTACAAACAGGAATGGATACACTTTAAGCAGTGAACAAGTTGAATGCTTTTTAAGATCCAAATTTGGCAGAGGTACAAATTACAATGATTAGTCAACTTTGGAGTTTAAAGTTTAAGTTCAACCTGAATACACTAACTTTTCCCACACAGACAGAAAGCTTCAAGAGCTTTATGCTGACATTTAAGACTACATCCAAATAACCCAAGAATATTTTTTAAATGGCCATGCATGTTAATTTAAGTAAAGACTGCATTTCAGCATGGGATTCTACATTGATCTTGCTCCTAAAATAATAAAAATTAACTAATATAGAATGAATGTTGATTTAGGTAAAAAAATGTATTAAAATGCTGGAACATTAGACTATTACTATTTTCTATACTAATACTATACCATTCCTATATTACTATTTTCAAAACAATGCTCTATTCTACAGTTAACTATTGAAATAATGCACTGAAGAGCATTGAATGAGGCCCGAGACAAAACATATTTTACTTTCAACAGTAAGTGTAATGACCTGTTTCATGTAGAAATGCCACATAATCCTATATTGTAGGTTTTAGCTCTTCACAGTTACATAAATATTTATCCAAATAAATTTACTGTGTGTCATTAACTATTTTATATACATAATCCAAAATTCTCGCTCTTGTTGTACAACTGAGATTTTTCCAAGAACTCTTTTGATGGAAAGGCATCGTTCCATGAAGAGCACTTCAACCTGGACAATATTAAAAACAGGTCTGGGTTTTGACACTCTGCTGGCAGCAGCTGAGGTTACCTCAAGGCTGACATGTTAATACCACCATGCACTTGCACTTGGGTTGAGAAATATGAAGCTTTGAAGGGTTAAATAAGGAAAAAAATTAGGCATTGCTTGCCAAGGGACTACCTGAAAATCAGCAATTCCTATGGCTATGCTTTGCTTTTAACCCTGACTTCTCCAAAGCTGCAGAGGGGTCCAGGCAACACAAGGCTAAGAGTTAACAGATAAAAGCTATTGACCTTGTCAGAATAATTTAGATTTTTTTTTTTTCCTTTTTAGCAGAAATTAAAAAATAAGAAACCTTTAGTCTGAAACTGCCTTGAACTGTACATTCCAATAGCAATGAAATCTAGTAGATAATCACATTCCCTAAATTAAGCAGCCTCATCAAGATTATGAGCAATCAGTTCAGTAAACTCAGGGAAGCAGGGGGAAGTTACACATCTGTTTGTGCATTTAGTGGCCTGGGCTTTTATGAAAGCACAGAAGAAAGAATATGACACACCTCAACTGTTGCTTCAAGTTTATGCTTCAGAAAAACAACATTAATTATAGAACCAAAGTAATTTACTGACTTCTCCATCAATGGGAAGATAATTCAGCAGTTCTAGATCATTACATGATTGCAGATCAACTTTCACAGAAAATTGTATTGTTGTGGCTTTTAGCAGCTCCTTCAAGTTTTTTATAGCACTTATTTTTCATTTTAATGTACCTACAGAATTTGTGCAAAGTTCAAGGAAAAGAAGAAATGTTTCTTTAATTTCTACTCTCCAAGCATAATTTTCAAGACGCCAACTATATTAGCATACACCTTATTTTCAACTGGAGCATATTAACAGTGAAGAGTATTTTTATTCTATGGTAAGGAATACAGGAATCCAGAAACTAGTTTTCCCTTTAGCAGATTATCCAACTACAACTGACATATAAGTACTCAGCAAGGGAGCTGTGGTACAGTCCCAAGTCAGTAAATTTAAGAGCAAGGTTTCATTCACCACATTTATTACAACAGTTTTGTCTTCGTAAAATTATTTTGCCAATAAATCCAATAAAACAAAGCTCAAACTAGAGACAAGCTGTTTTATAAAATATGAATGGCAGGATACATTTTAGGAAAGTGAAATCTCCCCACAAGGGAGCTGTCAAATACGTAATTACTTTTAAAGCATCTTAAATGTTTCTGAAACTATATATGGCATGTAAACTAGCCATTTTATTATTAAGACCATACTTGGATAAAGCTCTATGCAGTATCTGTTTCATTGCTGGTTACCAGATGAGTTTCTTCAAGACACAGCACAACAAACACATTAAGGGTAGTTAGAAATGACAAATTTCAGGGGAACTTAGTGGTAGGAATGAAAAACACCACTCAAAGACTAACATAATTCTGGCCACAGATATGGATCATACCAGAAGACTTTTCCTAAGTCTAAAGTGTTTTTTGCTGCTAAAAATAAAGGAAATTAATCAGTTACAACAAGAGAAAAAACACACACACACACACACAACCAAAAAGAAAAAAAAAAATCTCAATTCTGCAACCAACACAAATCACCTACACAGAACGGGAGATAGAATTATTCTGTTTTATCCCCATACTAGCAAGAGTTTATGTTCCCATGCATGTATCAGATATTATTCAAAAGTGCTTTTAACACAGCCATTTCCAGTCTAACTTCAGAAGCGTTTTACTGTAAAATAAACCCCAAAAAACCAGAAAATATATTTGATAGGAGCTAGATCAGGTAAGAATAACAAGTAGTTGCATTTTCAGGCAAAGATAACTGCATAGCAATAATGTTTTCTCTTAACTGAAGCTGCCCACAGCTTCTAACCATGAGATAGCCATTTAGTTTAAGTGGCTATTGTATTCATACACAAGAACCTCTGACATTTTAAAAATTATAAAATTATCTCCTGATTCAGTGAAAGGCTACCATTCATCATGGGGTCTCTCTAAAACTACTAGGAGTATTACTTGGCATAAAAACAGCTTGAGTCTTGAGTCTAGTTAGGACTTTTCTGACAAAATTTTTACAAGGAAAATTCCAGGTGAATCAGACTTTTCATCGGATTATACTAGGGAGAACTTTTACTAAGAAAAACATCATGGTTTGCTAAGCACAGGGGCTTTTGCTTTGGGTATTAGCCACTCCTAGATTTTGGGGAAGCATTTTTATATGGTCCTGGCAGACAACCAGTAAACAACATATTTACTTGTTTAATCTGAGCAACTAGTGCAAGAAAAATAATTTGGATGATTAAGTGAAAATTTGTTTCAGAGATTCATCTGTCAGAGAGATGAGGACCAAATTGCAAGTTTCACCGAGCAGAAAAGAAGCAAATATACTACAACTTTAGATGCCCACAAAGGAAAAATAAAGGAAATATAAAGGAAAACTAAAAAAAGAGAGAACTGATTCTTATCAAGTTGATTACACTACCTTAAAGTGGGTTTCCCTCACTTCAGCAGCCAGAAGCTGGCAAATTTCACTTTGCATACAAGCTATATCACAACACAAGAAAGAACACATATGCATAAAAATAGAGAGGATGCTACCGCCCACATCATTCTTTGTGGTTTAATCAAGGTTGATTCATGGTTACACTCTCTTCCAACCCAAGCCCCAGTGCACATGTAATTACAGATTAATGAGATACTGTAAGAGATGTTGATGTGATTTAAGTTGAGCATTTCTTAGGTGAACACCCTCAGGTGAAAATGCTGTGACAGCAATTAAAGGCTAAATGGAACAACTGCACTCAAGCTTCACTACCACCTAGAGATCTTAACTATCACCAAAAAAAGTATTTAGCGCAGTGCTGCCTCTCTAATATACAATTCTATACTCCTTCTCTACAGATCTTCTCAATTATAAACTAATTTTGCATTGATCTGTGAACAAATTGACCTTGCAGACTTGCAAAAGCCCCCTCCTTCCTGAGGACAGTCAGCCAGCACAACCTACTTGAACCCTCAATATTCCTTGTGTCGAAGGCTCTTCATTCCCTTAGCTCACAGAAATTTCCCAGACTTTTAGAAGAAGCACTCCCACGTGGATCTGCTGCCAAATCAATCGGAAGGTGCTGAGCACACATTTTCAACACAACAGGCACGGTATAAAAAGCAGTCTCAACTTTCACACCCACTATTGTGCTAAGCCTGTAAATGTAAGCATATGGAAGGTGACAACAGTGCTGAAGATCAAGATCTATTAAACAAAATTGCTGCATATAAGAAAAAAGCCTTTTTTTTTCATCACACCACATTTGCCTGTTAAGCACAGAGAATATTTGACTATGATATGTTTATTCTAAATGTTTTCTCTTAAAGACCACAAATGTCTTCGAAGCTTGAAAGATAAAACACCACTTTCACTGTTTTAACTCTAGACTACCTGTTACCACAGAAACTGATACTCAGCAAGAGAAAATAGCTTTAAACAAGTCAGTAACTCAGTTAGCAAGAGAAAATAGCTTTAAACAAGTCAGCAACTGTTTATAGCAAAAGATATGTCCCTTCTTTTGGGAGCTTGTGGCAGGGAGTGCATTCCCCTTAGAGGGGTGTAACAAATTAAGGAAGATAGTGAAGATGCTCACAATGCCTAATTTTTCCCGGACTGAGGGAGTAAAAGAGAAAGTTCAAACTGTGACAGAATTCCAAAGTCCAATTTATTACACAAAGATGCATGAACCAAGGTGATGCCACACAGTGGTATGATAACCTAAGTAAAAAACATGTGGTTAAATCCAGAGAGCAGTTCATGCTGTTCACTACTTGTAGCAGATCTGAAGCTCAGAGGACTGAGCATCCACTAGGAAAGGACAGTTTTCATTCTGTAATTCCATAGTTCATCACACACACAGGCAAGAGAAGAGACTAAAACACAGAAGAAAAAGGCTGGATACCTAATGCTTTAGGGTTTCCAGAGGTAGCCTCTATACCCTGACCATTTTTCTTTCTAACTGGAATCTTTCAACATCTGTAAAACTGAAAATAGTACACTCAATATGTCCTCAACTCAGTATAAAGTGTTTCCAAGTTGAAAACAGACATCTGGGATAAAGCAAAATGAAAAAAAAATATGTGAGAAACCAAATAATGCAGCATCACTCCATTTATCATCCCATTATAGTGAAAAATACACAACTAGTTAGAAACATCAGGGGACAAACAAAAGAAATCTTGGGTACAAAAAACCAGTAAGAAAACAGACCGTAGAAGCCTATTTCATTCCGCAAGTTTGTTTTCCTTTTAGCACACACACAAGTCAGCCTTACTGTTAAACTACAATCTGCTTTTCAAAAGTCTTTATCTTTCGGCACTGTATTTTGCAAAATGCTATCAATAACTCCTTTCAGGACATGATTTCAACACAAGAATTCAGTATTACTGGAATAAAACCAAAACTTATCTAGCTCAGCTTACGCAATAAGGTTCAAGAATTTCTAACATATAAAGAGTCAAAGCAGTACTCAATTATGGTAGGAAATTTAAAACAGAAAAAAAAATTCAACTTACAAGATTTGAGCCAGTTAAGTATTATTTAGATGAATTCATTAGGATCTGGTCTGCTGCTTTGTCTAATTAAAAGCTTGTCATTTATATTTCTGCAAAACTTCTACAATAAATGAATTCATCCATTACAGCCTGTGCTGTCTTGATCTAGTCATATAATATCAATTGCAAAAGCAAAGAAAAAAAAAATAGAAACCAATTAGACAACAGTAACCAGCATAGCAGGACTTTCATTCCCTGGTAAGACTGGAAAAATAACAGTCAATAGTGGCAAGGCAAAAAACACAGACTGCTCATCTGATGCTTGATCATACTCTAAATATCCACTATGTTACATATTCTTGAACTGTTATAAGATATATTTTGCACCTAAAAGTTAACTACAAGTTCCTCTATGAACACCTGCTAACAACTCACAAAACAAAATCAGTCCACACAGCTAGCACTTCTACAAAATATGAGGCTAAATTAAGTCTCTGGATCTAGCTTCCTGTAATTTACAAGTCTTTACAATACACCTGACAAATCACATGCCTTCTCTAGTTTAATATTTTAATACTATTTGAAATAGTATTTTATATTTTATCTTATTAAAAGTATTTAAAAGTCTTACTATCAAAGCAAATAAAAGGAATGGAACAAAGTCCTCAAATTCCCCTTTCCAATCTCTAGATTAAAGGCTGTGAGTTGGTCTGATGAATGGTTATGACCCAAATCAAATCTTGGGAAAGGTCCCTATTGTAAGAGGCAAAGAATCTCGCTAAGGGAAACAAATTGACTATTAGTCTCTTATCACAACTTTTACACAACAATATTTTTCTCTGTATTTATCAATATTCCCTTGTTCTGTTACACCAATCCCTTGCTATGACATAAGAGATACTTTCAAATGGAGTTGGAAGGGCTCATTTTTAAATGAGTGTTCCTTTCAGACAACAAAACAGTTTTCAGAATACTTCCATTTCTAAACTAATAGTTATTCACGTTAAA
Organism: Cinclus cinclus; assembly: GCF_963662255.1. NCBI lineage: Eukaryota > Metazoa > Chordata > Aves > Passeriformes > Cinclidae > Cinclus > Cinclus cinclus. The sequence continues at coordinate 69,781,530 of NC_085046.1, forward strand.
ATATACCTTTGCAAGTCTTGAAGCTCCAGCTTCTTAATGAGACTGTGAGAGTCAAACCTAAAATCAGTTTTAATTAACATTTTACAAAATGCTTTCTAGCATTGGGGACATTTTCCAGGACATTTCACAAATTTTCAATAGCACGTTCCTCTGCTTTTAGCAATATTGCAAGATTAGGAAAACTATTAAAATTTTCAGGTTTGTAACTAACAATAAGGAATTAAACTGTTTGATTTTTTTTCCCTCCCCCCAGAGGAGTGAATTTATTAATAATTCAGTAGCCCTGCTATTATATTTCTGATTTCCTAGCTCCAGTAAACTGACCCCTGAACTTTGAGTATAGTACATTCCCAGTTTTTGTTGTGACACTCCAGTCAATGGTCTTAGCTAAAGATAGTTCTTTAAATCAAAGTATTTTTATTTAACTAAGGTCTTCCAAAAAATCAAAAAGAATCTACGTATACTTTTTTTTTAAAGTTATGCACATTTATATTAAAACCTTTACGCTAAAATACTATTGTCAGTATAAATTATATGCTCATGACAACAACTTGACCTCTCTCTCCCTATTTGAGGAAAGGGTTACCCAACTACTTGAACCTACAGCCTGCACCTGTAAGACTGAACAGGTGGTCAAAGCCCTAATTTTGCTTCCCTCTGCTGTATAGTTGGAAACCATTAAAATAAACTGTGAACAAAAATATCATTTGGAGTACCAGACACCCACCAATAAAAAACTCATTTTGAGTTAGTGCAGCAATGCCACCAGGAGCTATTCAAACTTGGCTACCTTATCTCCAAGTTTTGTTTGCCTCTACTGAGGAGTGTGAAATCACTATTTCCAGGGGGAAGAGGGGGAAAAAAAAAAGAGGGAGGGGGAAACGGAGGGGGGGAAAAGATGCTCCTCTGTGCCTGTAAAAATATCTTAACAGCTCTGGTGTGAATATCCAGCTTTGAAGAAGGACCTGTTTGAATAACTACTTTAATTCTTGCATGTTGCTGGCTGTAGGACACTGCTAATTAGAGTTCAGTGCCTGATTAAGGTAAATTAATTGACCTGCACATCAAAGGACAAAACAACTCATTTACTGCCTTAATTCCTCTCCCTCAAATGTGCATACCTTATCTCTTCGAAGAAGAACAGTAACATATTTCTAAATGATAGAAAACTTATGTGCTACTCCTCACATTTTATCCAAGGTAGACCATTTTTAGTGGAGTTTTTTGTCTGGTGTAATTTTAATACAATTTAAATGTATTTACTAAAGTGTATATGCATGTAATTACCATATAATGAAAGCCCTTAGAAATCAGTTGTACTACCAGACTCAAGTCTGCAAAAATTAAAGCAGGACAAATCCTAAAAACTGCAGGAAGATGCTGCCTAGACACCTAGGATTTTATTGAAAACTCACCACAACAGCAGCTTCTTCAGCAGGTGCACATTGAATATTTACTTCACTTGAATTTATTCCACTTTTAAAATTGAACAACAGTTCCCACAAAGCTGAAAGCAACTCTAAATAGGAAATCTTGAAAAAAAGAATAAGCTATCTAATCTATAAAACATAACAAGAGATAATCTTGCCCTTGATGGCCGGAAGGTTTCTACCCTGAACACCTTTAAAAGGTGCAGAGAACGGGAAGCAAACAATGACAGAAGCCTCTGCCTATCTCATTTAAAACCACTGATGATTGCCTGACGGGTGGTACCTTCCATTTCTGTTGTTTTTGGTTGCAGCCCAGCTCCCAAGCTGAAAATCCCATCTTCACTCCTCTCCCCCAAGAGAGTTAAAACTTCTTTAAGTAGAAAGGTTTCCAGCTGCTGGTGCTTCAGTCCGTTTAACTGAGTACAGGTTGACCCCAGCCACAGGAAAATTTTACCATGCAGTAAACATGAAAAGGACTATTAATTCATAATACTAAGAAGAATAAATAAAACCATGTATGTGTGTGCATATATATGTATTTCAAAAGGAGTAACATTCTCTTGTTTAGGAGAAGTAATACCAAAGGTAACACAAAACCTCTAACTTTAACCTGTATTTAATAGTCAGCTTTGTATTTAATAGTGTAGGCTTTGAAAATTAAGTCATTTTCTAAAGGACTGACGTGCAGAAATACCATTGAAAGCCCACAAGAATAATTAACTGACTTAAAAACCAAGGGCCCCTGGCACCCCCGATTTTAAGGAACAGATATTCCAATTTATCTCCCAAACAACCCCTGGGTGGATAAGGGGAAAGTAAGGTACAGACAGCACAGAAACTGTTGGCATTTATATTTGGAAGAAAGCATGTCCATTAACTGAGACACTGTTGCCCATAACAAGTCTCTTAGTTCACCACAAATCTAAGTTTTTCTCACATGGAAAAGCTTTGAATGAACCAGACCTCACAGTTCACTCAATTCCAGCTCTAAGGGATTGCAAAGTAGCTCGTAAAGACAAGTTAAATGCTTTGTGCATGATGGCAAAGTATTTAAGTGAAGGGAGCCCTCAACACTTTCTGAAAAGCCACAGATTATATCTTTACAGCTAATATAAATGTGGTTTTGCTCATCCTCAAGTGTTTAAATTATTGCTATAAACTGTGGCAAGCAAAGTAATGTCACAAACCTGCAGCAATGTACCTTGCTTTTACACTCAATTTTGAGTATATTGCAGATCACCTTTTTTACAAGGGCACCAGTATTACCAAAAACCCAAAAAGCTAAGAACCACTCATCTGACACACACATCTTCAGGGTATAAAAAAGGGTGAGAGCTGACATATTCAAAATACCGTTGCAAAAAGATTTGCAAGTGCTTTTCTTGTGCCACATTAATCAGGCCAGTCTAGACACTGGACAAAGCTGGTCATTCTCTGAACTGCTTGCAAAACTTGATTAAGAGCATGGAAAAAAAACTGTCAAGAAAATAACTGTAAAAATAAAATTTAAAAAAAAATCCCATTCTAAAAAAGCATCACAACAGCATTCACAAGAGTCTCCCACAGTGGACCTACTGTATTGTCTGATGGAATTTGGCATTTTTCTCTAAAGCCAGTCAATAACAGGAACTCAATCATAAATGTCCTGCTTTCCGGTGAGCGCGGCAGCCTCAGCTGCACAGCCTAACGAGCCAGGGGCACACCAGTTTCAGCAACAGCTGGAAGAAAAGTCCACCAGAGAAGGTTAAAAGGTTTTGGTTTGTTTTTAATAAAGCCAGAATTCCTTCTTTGTTAAGCAAAAAAAAAAAAAAAAAATTAGGCCACAAAACCACAAACAACTCACGCTCCCGATAGTTTTAATACTGCAAAAAAAGGCAGAAAAGAGTAGGAAAGGAGTGCAGACGAAAAAAGAAGGGGAAAAAAATGGGCAAAGAAGGGTGAGAGACAAAGAGAAGAATGGAAGAAAAGAAAGGCAGAGAAGAGTGGAGATGACCTGATGTAAAAAAAGGGCGAAGGGGAAAAAAAAAAAAAAAGTACAGAGAAGTTCAAAGAACTTTGAAGAAAGTCAAGGAAGACCAGGAATTATCCTTACTGGAGATGCAGTTCCTCTGCTAAGAGCTCTTGTACTTAAAGCACCACATGCCTATCTGGTGCAAGTTACTATGCTAACAGGAACATACTTAACTGATGTTGGAAACTACTAGCTTTTCAAACTGGAAAGAAACTTAAAACAGCTAGTTTTCCATTAGCCTAAAAACATTGCTACTATAAAAAAAAAGTTACCACTTTGTAATATTTTCTCTTTATTATTATTCTTATTTCTTTTTAACTGAACTGAGTTTTCACACAGTTCAATTAGCAGATTAATTCATTTACTGGCTTTTGACAGGAATCCTATAACATTCATGGGGAAAACGGAGTATTGTTGAAGGAGCAGTAATACATAACTCACTCTGTGTATACCATGTGTGTAAGAATCACTTATAATCTGAATGAAGAATGCCTTTATGTGAAGCTTCTCCATACAAAAAAAAATACTTGCTATAAGTCAAAATAGCTAGAATTCTGACTCCTACTAAAAGTGAAAAATAATCAGTAACCTTCCCATGTGCATAAGTTTTGGTATTAAAAATGTCATCTTAATTACAATTAAAGCACTGAGATCATTTCCTATGAAAAAGCTGTTCAGGTTTATTAGTTCAGTGGAGAGTTTTCAATCTCAATCTTAAACTGAGAACCAAGATTTAGAGCAAAGGCATTTTCTGTGGTTACACAAAGTCTAACTCACACTCAACATATTGCAGTCACTTGGTTCAACATAATAAATCTACAAGAAGTTTCTGAACAGTATCAAAACTGATTAGACACCTGTACACACACCTCATTTCATTTAGATTAGAAATGCCTGTAGCAGCCTAGAGCCCTCAAATATTTGTGGCTAAAATCTGTGCTCATTTAAAACAAGATCATTTTTGACTGACACCTTTTTGATTAGCTTGAGTTTTCTATTTCACATTTGTCAGCTTGCAGTGATTGTCGAGAGGGGTTCAAATCCCCATTTCCATCTGCACACAGTTACAGCGAAATAAGCGATGGCCACACCAAATGTCAAATTTAACCAAAAAGAGTAAGTCTTTTTGTTACTAAGATGTCAGCTCAAAGCTTCAACTGAAAGTTGGGCATATTTGTGGGTGAAGACCAGTCTATACCTCACATTTCATTGAGGCTGACACCTGCAGGCTCCATCCATCCTCCCACTGGACATTAGTACTCAGAGCAACACAGCTCCATCCTCTTCTGGCAGGGCAAGTTTCCAGACAGGGGCATTTGTCTGGAGCAAAACATTGTACTTGCAACCCAAATAACACCGTACACTCCTACAGGAAACAGATACCAGAAGACGGCATGCAAGGGAGAAAGACCTTGTAGATCACTGCCCCCAAACCAGGGCTGTCTCGCTGACCAAGGTTCTCCAAGGAAGCTGGACAAAGGCTATAATGTCTTTTCTCAAAAGATGAAGGAAAGAATAAAGTGTATGGATGAAGAAGCATTTAATACCTCCCTCATTGCTGAGAGGATGAGAATGAAGACAGGAAGAAAGCCTCAGCTAGATTCAACACCCACCTTATGGAGAAGTGCACCTTAGTTGGAGACTGCCAGAAAAGAGGGTCCTCAAATTTTGGAGGCAGAGAAAAGGAATTACACTGTGCTTTTACTCTTTTCACTTTTGCTTCCAAAGGGCTTCTTCTCAGATCCTCATCCAACACTAGCACCAAGTACAGTGGCCCCAGCACCCGCTATAGTCAAAACACTCCTGGCTGCCTCAGGCCCTGCTTCTCACATGGTTCTGCCACACATTTTGCTCTCTCACCAATGAAAAGGGTATACAGTGATTAGAGGACTGCATCTGGCTATCACGCCACATAATCAGCAGCCTACAAAGCATAAGGTACTTTGTTTATTTTGCACCTAATTTTTTTTTTGTTTTTTGATAATTACGTACAAGTTGCTTTAAATAGTTAATAAATGGGCACTCAGTGTTTCTATTTATCTAGAATTTTAAGGGTCACCTCCAGATTTAACTACATCAGTACTGGACGCTTCAGCTATCCTCCAGGTTTACAATCAGATTTACAAAATGTAAGAAGCAGTGATTTTGCATTCTCAGAATTCAAAGGTATCAAGAGAAGATACTCAGAAAGAATACCCATTTGTTACAACTGAAAGAAATCAAATATCTCCAAACTACTTATGTTCTAAACTGAAAAGGTTAGCACTAAGACCCCCAACACACAAGAAGACAGCCATTGTACTACAGAACAAATACTGCATTTGGCATAATACTCCTATACAGAACTGAAGGAAGGTTATCACTATAGAACACGTGGTACTTGTGGAGCCTTTATACTTGAACTGCGATAAACGTCTGTTTCATTTTTTTTAATAGTTCCAAAATAGCAATAAGCAATTGTTTTTTAATAAAAAATAAAAGTCACAAAGCTGTTACTGAGAAACCAAAAAGTCATGTGAACAGCCTATCCCAGGCAATTTCTTGATGGAAGGAATGCTGCTCCATTTTAAACTTTGATCAAAACAGATCATCAGTCAGTCACAGCATACCTAAGATTTTTAAAGGATAAATTTAAACACATAGGGTATTCATTTGATAGAGCCTTGCATACCTGTCTCCACAGTGATGAGCCACATAGAACTTCAGCAGTTTGTTTTTCAACTAGTAGCTAATATGGTGTCCTTATACTATCAAATACAAATTGCAACAAAACCCTAACTCACTTCAAACATAAAACTCCACACTTTCGATACCAGAACTGGCATCCTACAGTTATTTCCTCTAAAAGACCAAAAATTGCCTTTTGCTTCTCCACATACTTTTCAGATTCCACTGTCACCACAAAAGGGCTCCTGAATTCTTCCTAGTTTAACTGCTCTGCCAACTCAGCTGCAGTGGTCCTCACAACAGCAGTCTTCTGCCCCCTCACCCTGACTGCCACCTCGACTTCGCCAACATCCAGAACCAACCTCTTTGCCCAGCCTCTTTTTTAACTAGATCCTTGCTGGGGTTTTAACCATCTACTTCATCAGATTACTTCTGTCTCAGTTTTATTTCAAAACTACCACTCCCCTTTTCTCTTCTACATAATGCTGATCTACTTCTAACAGCCTTCATTTAGACTACAGTTCTACCTTCTGACCCAAACTCCCAAGAACACTAAAAATCAGAAGAGATGCTCTGAGATTGCACTTCTGTTTCCCAGCCTCATCAGAGCTGAGTGAGGAAGAGAAATTCCGTCAGGCTTTACCGCTGATAGTCCAGAAAATACTTCACAGACCCACAAGGATGCTGAGTCTCACAGAAGGAAAAGGTTATAAGGACTGGAACACAGTCAACATGGAGAGAAAGCCTTTTCAGTCTGACAAGCAAAACCATGAAGTCCCTATTTGTCTACATGAACAGACTTTTGTAAGAGTTTATGAATACAGCCAAATCAGAGACAAAATCTCTTGTCCCAAGAAAGACCTTGAGACTGTGCTCCAAATCACTCACTTCACCCTGAAGTGGTACGAAGATTATGCACCACTGTAAAACATCTTCAGTCTTCCTCACACTGTTTTCTCTCATAGTTGGTTAATTTGGATTGACATATTATAAAACAAACAGTTAGTGTAGGAAATTTTAGGATCCAGTGTAAATGCCCAGCAAGAAACACAGAAGGCAAAATGGGACAGTCATGTAACAGGAAGTTACTAGGAAATAGTGCTACCAAACTCACCAATCACAGTGGTAGCAGAACCCTGAAAAAGATCTCCAGTGTTCTGCATCAACACCATACTGTGTTGCCAAATATAATCTGCTTTAACCATTTCTTTCTTCCCTGAAGCATTAACTTAGATATCAGCAATTCAAGCTGATTTTGTGCAAAACTGTATTTAACAAATAGAATACACAAGAGCAATAACTAAGCATTAATGTTTGTGTCAACAAACATGCACAGCAGTTCCTTTTAGACATTCCAAATTATAAAATACCACTTTAGTTTTTCTTCCACTCTCCATTTCCATGCCAGTTATCCATAAGCAAACTCTCCTTACTGAGAAAATGAGGATGAACAGAAAAGCAGCTCACATGAGAAATCTGGAAATCCAAATGCCAGTGCTGTAAAACATGAAGCAATTGAACACATAAGAAAACTGAAAATCATCCAAGCATATGTAAGAACACAAGGATTTCCTACTCACACTAATTTCCTTCTTAAAAAAAAATAAACAACGACAAAAACAGAAATTGAGTTCTCTCTGTCAAGACAACATAGCTTGAATCTTTCTAACACATTTTCTACAATAACCACAGAGAATATACTTTTTGCCAAAAAAAAAAAAAAAACAGAAACATTTCTATTCATCATCAGAGACCAAGACCTCTTTGAAAAGGCTGCCACTATGCCAAAGTAACACATACCTCCTGCAACAACCTACTTTGAATCCAGATGAACAAGATACATACAAAATTTTCAATAGGTAACATTCAGCAAATGGCTTGAAATGTTCCTTGAAGAAGATAAGTACAATTTTCTGCTGGAACAGAAATCTTATCACTTCCTGAAACCACACTCAGATGCAATAGTCCCACAGCTCCTCATGGGTGGAAGGAGTATGTAAATCTCTGCACATCTGGACATGCTAAACCATTAATAGAAAAGAATCAAATTGTTGTTGGCTGTGTCTTTTTTTAAGCATGCAAAAAGTCAAATCTGGGAATAAACTGGCAGCTTCACAAGTCTCAGAGTAGGACACACAGAAATACCATTAACTGCTTTGCTCACTTCCCAGCGCTACATCACCACATAGCACTCCAGCTGTGACACAGTAGAACTCTGTCTAGAAAGACATGTACTTCACAACTTCATATCTGGAGAGAAGACTGCCCGTTGAGGAGTTTTCCTCCCTTCCCACTCAACTTGGAAGGCTGAAGGGCTGACATAAGCTGTAAAGTTAGCCATCACTTTCTCTGACAGCTTGGAGAGGGAGGGAGGAAAACAGCGGCAGCTACAACTGCTCGATGACAGTGCTTCTGGCAACAGGTTCCCTAATAACCAAAGCCTAACAGCACTGAAGGTGGGCAGCTAGTTTTCATAAAAAATAGATAAGGTCCAAATCAGAAAAGGCACAGTGGGAAAAAAGACCTGAGGAAAAAGGGGGAGAAAGTTTATGTACTGGAGGGACATCACTTCTTGCTGCTTAAAAATACATTTCACTTGTGATAAAAAGTTCAGGTTTCAGCATGGCCAGATCTTTCCCGCAAGCACAGCTATGTATTTGCAGCACGTTGGGAAGTGTACTTATCCAGGTATTGTCTTCAGCCAGACTAAGGTGTGCAGCCACTCTTTAAAAGCTTGATCTCAAACCAAGGAATGAGCAAAGCAGAGACAGTGACTCTAGGCAAGTGATTTCTTTCAAGTCACAAAAAAACATAAGGAGGTCTGAAAAACATAAGGACTGTTATGACCAAGTTTGTGTATATTGCATCCTCCCTTAAGGACTAGGAAATGTTAGGAGTTTTATTGGATACAAAGTACCAAGAAAGTTACAGAGATATTACATGATTTTCCCCCTTATTAAAAAAATCTTCCTCTTTGCTATCTCCTTCACACAAAGGACTCATCTTCCTTTTCAAGGCAGCCCAGCCAGACCCACTGTCCCCATCCTCCAGGTAGAAAACTTTGCTGTACCACTGCAGCACAGCCCTGCATGCAGGTGGAGAAGGGGGAGAACAGTACAGTGCTACTGCATCATCAGTCTTACAGGGAACAAGAGCATAACCTCCATTATCTGTGCTGCATCATGCTACAGGAAAAAAAAAAAAAATCAGGATAGAAAAATGGACAGTACTCTCTGCTAATTTTCACACCAACATGAAATAAATTTCAACAACTGGAGAACAGCCATTATGGGATTCTGGGTCACAAGCCTCCTGTCCCTGGCAAGAAAAGATGGGAAACAGTGCCCCAGTCCTGTTCCAAATGGTGCTCTGCATGAAGATTGGGGATTTTCTTATTTTTCCTGTGCCATTAGGCTCTCCCCATTGATGACAAAAATTTCTCACCTTGATTCTTCACACACACAAATTTTATTTTACCATCACAAAGAAAACTGAAAAAGTTTCCATGCCCATATAAAGTTTCACTACTCTAAGAGTTTCCAGTGAAGGAGGAAAGAGCACAGACCTGACGTACTCCATTTCAAACTCCACTCTCAAGAGGTCTTGACACCCAACTAGGTCCTCTCATAGCTGTCTGAAACAGCTGCTCTTCTTGAAAGTGGTTAAGGAAGTGATACAAAGCACCTTCTATCCATAAAAAGCCTCATTACTTACTAAAACACTAACTACAAAGCTCAGCCACCAGTGTTCATACTTTGTCATGAGGAATTCACAGGAAGCAGCTTAAAAGTGGAATCCTAAAAACAGCCAGATACAGCTGAGGTACTGAGAATGATGATCAAATCATGCTAATACAAGGAATCAAGTCAGAATTTAATGACACCAATCCAGAACTGCTGATGCAGAGCAGCAATATTTACCTTGAGGCAGCTTGTCATGTTTCACCTTTAACCATTACTTCACGAGTATCAAGTTTATCCACAACATACTGCAAACACCTAGACAAAGCAACTCACTGATTTAAACCAGTAAACAGCCTTTCTTGAAAAGCACTTTTTTTGTTCATGAACAACACACAGTTTCACTCTTGCATGCTTCCACTGAAAGGGACCATCCTACCTTTATCCTCAATTGCCACTGCCACCTATACATACACCTATTCCTGCCGTTTTGCCAGCACCCAGTACACCTGTGTGGCCAACCAAGATCACCTACAGCTGAAGACCAAACAAAAAGACCTTAAAGGTTTTCAGATGGAGCAAATTTTAGGAGTCTTCATCTTTTCCTAGCTCTTAGTTTATTATCAACCTTCAGCACTAAACACATATGATCTTCCATTTCCTGTCCCAGATATAGATGATGCAAAACCCCCTCTTACGAGCCGAGGATTTCATTTGGTTGGGCATGACAGCAGCAGTGCTGACAGGCCATTGAAACAACCAAAACTAGAGGTAGGAGAACCAGACACCTTTACCTTTGTAATTTTTCCTCCTCAGTCTCTCCCCACCTCCCCAACATTTCCATCAGATTAGTCAGTCTTGTACCTCACAACTAACAAACTACCTGTGACTAAATATATTAACAAGATAGCAATGTTAGGAGTGTTAGCTCTGCAAGGCTGGTCTCCTTGCTAATTAAGCCATTCCTCCTACAAAACCTCTTAAAAACCAAGTAACAACTTCCAGCTAAACCCAGATCAAGTTCTTCACTACCTAAACTGTTTAAAGGTGCAGCTATATACACATGCATACTACAGTATCCAATACAATTTTGAAATCCATATCAAAGCATTATCAATTGCTCATAAACTTCATATGCGTTTTCCAAATGTCAACAAGCTCAGGTAGAGGCCAGGAAGAAAGAAGTGTATCAGTACCACACCACGTCTGCTAGCCATGTTTCAACAGCAGTCCCAGAGAGGTTATAACTGGAGTTGAACGCTGACTTGTTTGCTTTATATACGCCAGGAGCCACACACAGAAAATTGCTCACTTCTGAAACAAATTACTCTCAGTTCAGTTTCTCCAGAGGTCGAGATAATTATGTCCTGGTGTATTATTGCATTCACCAGCAGTACCTGGCAGCGGCAGCATGCCAGCCCTCAGCTGCTTTAAAATGAGGCTCAATGATAACCGTAGGAGGGAACAACAGCTTTTACAGCTCACTCCGTGGAGGGTGTTTCTCCAACTGCCTGAAGAGTGACTATAGCCACCTAAGCTGTTCCAGATTCATGTTTTGCACACAGTCACTCCTTTGTCCTCCTATCCCCACCACACACACCAGACCCAAAGGGAAGCAACAGAAAGCCCTGCAAGGGGAATTCTGTCTTCCGTCATCTGCTCTGCTAAAAGCATGAGACATCCCTTTGTACACCCAGCAAGAACAAGGGAAAGACTTTGCTACTATACACAGTTTCCCTTGCTGGCATCTTAAACAGAAGCATACCAGCTTTTCTTCACAGTTTTGCTACACCTGGTATTTCCTCAAAGAGAGCAGTGCTGCAGCTACACCTTCTACACTGTCCTGCCAGCCCAGCAGCAAAGGCAGAGCACTAAAACAGAGATCCATGTTTTTTTCGCCCAAGACTGACAACATCAGATAAAGTGGGACTTTTCGCACTGTCACAGGCAAGCCAGTTTCTTCCTGCTTTTCCCCCAAACACAGGGGTGCACTTGAAAAAATAAAAGTAGAGAACATTTTCAACATATGGAATTTTATGACCAAAAAACCTCAAAAGAAAATAAAAGAGTCAAAAGGTCTCTCTTCAAAAATTAATCCTGGAATTAACATGGTTCATTTGAAAACTTACCAAGCGTTGTCTTATAAGAATTATTATACATGAACACCTGTAAGGAACCAGCTATTAACAGTACCAATGAAACTGTCACACAAAAACAAAGAAGTGCTACTTGTGGCCCTGCAATTAAGGCTGTGTCAGCAGTTTGGGTTTCATGACTTTAACACCCAGCTGTAAAAATGGTCTTCAGTAGGGGCAAGCTTATTGCACCAGTATCCACAGGAGTGGGGTTTCTGTTTTCACTGGGTGAAACACAAGAGTCAACTGTGTTTTAATACATTATCTCAAAATAGAAAAATCCAGAATCTGCAATTTGTTTTTGGAAATAAATACTGCCAAACAGGACTACACCTTGAAAGACAGTTTGATAAATACTGCAAGACAGAAACTTGGTAGAGCACAAGAAATAGAGAAATAAGAATGTGTGATGTTCTCTTTTGGCATACATTCTTCAAGAATTAAAGGTATTCCAAAGAAACTGCCTGCTAATGCACATTTCATAGCTATAGATCTTTATAACTTGGCCAACTTTTTGCTTAAACATGGAACAGCATTAACAGATTTATGTTTCAAAAGGCATCATTTGAGATTCTTCAAGTGAGAAATCCATAACCAAATAAGCAATGATTAGCCCTGTGCATGCACAAAATTAAAATGCCCCCTTAAGCTGACAAAAGGCCCACATCTGACCCAAAAAACCCCAGGAAAAAAGCAGTATTTCAAACACATACTGGGGGATGCATTACTCAAGGTCCTGTAATAAAATAGCATCTTTTAAACAAAAAACAAAAAGCGACCACAACCCAAAATAACTACTTCAATGTGTTTTGATGCTTCAGGCACAGACAGCACCCTGAATTTTATTCTTTTTTGCTATTAAGTTTAAACTACAAAAAAAATTACAGATTTACTTAGAAGGCTAACACCCTTGACAGCCTCAGTATGGAAAACTGTCACTTACTTGCAATAATAAGATAATTCAATTAAACGTTGATTTTTAACAGTCTGATTCCCACACACACTCATATACAAACTATGAGTTATGTTTCCTCCACAAGCATAACGACAAAGGTAATACAGTCCTGCTGTAAAGAGAGACATAGTTTTTCATCCCGGCCTTCCCTATATTTCTCTTTATCCCACATTAAAACAAAGCCTCCTTATTGAGACAATCAGAAGAACATGTGGAACCAGAAACACAAAGGCAATACATCTAACAAATTCTGTAGATTTATAAACTCTCCCCTTCATCTTTCCCTCAGTCCTAAACATATGAGAGGGAAAGCTGAACACACACACACACACGAAGTTAAATATTTGGCAAATGTCACTCTCATAAGTTCAAATTATTTCTTAATAAAATCAATTTTAAAAAAATCTTCAAACCCACCAGCACTGAAACATCGAGAACTGATCTCAATGAAACTGGGGATACTTCACACAGTTTATTGAATGGCTCACAAGATCATAAACCCTCACTAGGAATGTGGGCTTTTACTTCCCTCAAAAAAATCACTCTTAATTGGTTTTTGACCACTCTTTCAATTTTCTTACCATCCAGGGCTATGAACTGGCCCTATCCTGCCCTTCAACACATGGGCACAATACAGCAGCTGCCAACATTTGTAAGTAAACAGAGAGGTTTTACAAGGGGAAGATGGACAGTCATTTACACAGCAAAGTACCACAGTCTCCATGAACCAATAACCAACTCTCCAAAACTTTTGGAAAAAAAACCAGTCCCTTTCTGCCTGGAAATTTGGTTTAACATCAAAGCCACAGTAAACACATGAAGGCAACATAAGACATTACTGAGGCCAGGCGAACTGAAAAATGAAACTCACTAATCAGTCCTTCAAAACAGAAAGAGGATCAGAAACAGAGAGGCTGTGCAGATGATGCTCCGGAGGCAAGCAGAGATTTGGGAGCACTGTTGCTCTTCAGATCAACTCCAATGCAGCAACCTTACAGTATGTGTAGAAGTACTCAGTCCCCATATCTTCAGTTGCATATAAACACATTTACTGCACGATATGCTTCTTTTTTACTAGAAGAAACAATTCCAGCAACAAAATTCAATTACTTTTGTTTATCCTGTAAAGTGCGTTGGATAAAATCATCACTGCAAGATGAGGTGCTACTCAGGACAATAAAAGTCTAAGTCCCATCAGGTAGTCAACCTAAACACCTTTCACACTCACCAGATCAGATAGGGAAGCCAGGTGCTGTGAATTGTATTGGCTATAAGCCCAAGTAGGCACCTGCATTTGCTTAAACAAGCCTGGGCTCTCACTCACTGCAACAGCTGCCTAGACAACGTGCTCAGGTGTTGAAACAGTTAAGCAAGAAGGTTCCCAGCTGAGATGACAGAATCCATCACCAGCAACACCTGCTTGTATGAAGGAAATGGATTGGATTCAACTAATTAGTGGAAGTTCACAGTCACATTTTGAAACCACACCAAGTAATTCTGAGGAACTCAGCCTACATAACCAGTGTCAAGAGTAAGCTATATGTCCACCACTGCAAGTGCTTGTTACACAGCTTTCCCATCAGTTAATGTATTTCAAACGCACGTGCACACTCTTATTTCCTGCTCTACACACCTTCATGTCTTCTAAAAATAACTTAATCCATATTTTTACAGTTCTCTCAACTTATTAAAGTAAGAGCCATGGCAGCATTAGGGCATTTCTGCAGTCTTGAATTTGCTTTCAATTTGTGAAGTCTGTGTTGCACTTGCCCTTAACTGATCAAGACAACAGACAGATGTGAGACCCTTGAATATGATGAAAACAAAGGGTTTGTATGTGACAAAGCTGAATTACACTTTAAAAGGAACTGGCAATTAGTACTTCCCATACAAGTTACTCTCCAATATTAAGAAAAATCTGATCTCTCCTAATGTTTAAACGAATAAAGCTACAGGCAATTAAAGTATCTAAAATTCTAGCAAGACTTCCCAAATCAAAAATAGCAACATAATAATTCATTTCTATAAAGATGACTTCTATAACATGACTAAACAGTGATCCATCATAAATAAGAGTGTGAAAATACAAGGATAATATCAGTGAAAATTCAGCAAGCATAATTTTGGAGACACAGTCTTAATATTCTTACTTTTTCTTGAATAATGATAAACTCTCAAATTAGTAAGAAATCTTCTCCCTTTAAAATGCAGAAAAAAGGACTTAAACAGTTACACTGTATATTCAAACATTAAATTGTGCAATAAGAACATAGAAACATTTAACGTGTATCAGGTGACCACAAGAAATTAAACACATGAAGCAAAACCACACAGTTACAACTTTTCTGTCTCTGATCAGCTGCAAGTTGCCTGAAGTTTTCCTAAAATGGACTAGCAAAGGCATAAAGCAAAGTTTAACTCTTAGTCTTTGTAACTTCCCTACCTTCACAAGTCAGGACAATCCTCCAATTTTATTTTGCCTTCAAAAATAAAGTTATATATTTTACTGAGCCTACAACCACAAAGTCTCCACTGCTTTTCAAAGACCAGCAAGATTCTGGAACAGTTAAGAGTATAATTGCAAACATTAAGGGGATCAAAACCACTTTTTAACAAAGAGGGTCTAAATGTCTGCTCACAGAGACCAGGCTTGGGCTTCAGTAGAGCAATGCTTGACCAGTGACAGTCAAATCAGCACCACAAAGAAGCTTCTCAGCTGTACCTTTTTAAGTAGAGAAACCTCAAAGAGATACCTGAGAGATGGGAGAGTACAGTATTTTGCATGTAGACTTGAAGAGTTCTGTATGCCTTTTGTGCTGTTCAGTATTTAACTTCAGAGGCAAACAGCATGCCAAATTTTGGCAGGAATACATTGACAGACTATTACTGTGTAATCATGGAAAAAATTACACTGACATCAAAACCACAATTATTTAGTTGTATGAAACCCAGATGGTATAGCCAGAAATTTCAGCTTTCAAACCAAACCTGCTCCACAATAATGTTTATGCTCTTAGAGAGGATATCAGTACTAAAAAAAAAGCAAAGACAACAACCAGCAGCCAAAGATATAGTGTCTGTTTCTTATCCTTTCAACAGAAATCTCAATTAAGAGGAAGTTATGGGTCACCACCACCCCTGATGAAGCCATCCATTGCTAATGCATCTGAAGAGATTCTTCATGAAGCAAGCAAACGCTAGGGAAAAAAGATAAACAAAATAACCACAGTCCTGACGGCATGCTTGTAATTTGACAAATAGTAACCTAACAGTCAGGTATTGCTACCCAATTCCAGAATAGCACCATCTGAAATTTACAGTAAGATTCAGAATAACAGTCAGAAGGGACTGCAACATATGAAACTAGAAACAAAGTTCAGGGGGAAAAAAAAAAAAAAAAAAAAAGGAGTGGGGGAGTAGTACATATAGGAGCACTCAAGTATTTCCTTCTTGACTTTGGGTTTTATTTTCTGCAAGACATATATACCAATCTATATGCCTTGAGAAAGGCTTATTTCCACTCAAAAAGTGGTTCACACATCCTAGGATACAAATAAAAAAAATGTCTACTGTTTTCTGTATTGGGGGTTGGGTGGTTCAATGCTTCCTTTGCAGTATAGTGGCATGCTACCTCAGACTGCCTCTGAATGCACAGAACAGTTACCATTTACCTGAGGCATTATCAAGAGCTGAGAGGCATCTCTTTACAGGCCGTGCAGGTGTCAGATATGCAGCAGAAACAAAGCATCTTGTCATTACAGCAAAAGCACTCAACTAGACACTTAACAAGGTGTAATTTTTTTCCTTCTGCATTACAATTCATCACACCTGCTGCAGGAATTCTCCTTTGAGGAGAACTTCTAAGCAGAAATAAACTGGTCAAAGGACAGCTGAAGCAAAATCCTGCAGAAACTCTTTCTAAAATTTGACTATATCTTGCTACATTTATCAGTTAGCCAGATTCTTCTAGAACAAGCATTTTTTTTTGTTATTTCAAAGGTGTTCAAGCTTGGCAATTGCAGCACAAGCTGGTTGATCTACTTGGATACTCCTTGCAAAAGGCCAAGATCTATGGCATTCCACATCCAAGGCAAGCAAATCATTGCAGCTGACATACCTGTTGGATCAGTGTGCTTAGCTGAGCATTGTAATGAAGTAGCTGACAATATCACAAGTAACTTTGACTGCACAATGCAAATATACCATTATTCATCAAAATGGAGCTGTCTCAGGGTACACAGAATCTAATGCCCCTGAATGGCACTTAATCAGTGAACTGCAACCATATCAAAGTCAATGGATGTGTTTTTACACTTAATTTGCTTACTGTCAAATGACACCGAGTTACAAGGAAAAATGCATGTTTCCCATTTAAAAAAGAAATAAAGAAAAAAATGAGCCTTTAAGAAATACTCCTGAAGAAGGAAGCCTGCCTTGGGTATACCCATTTGTGTGTGTTTGTCACTAAATTAAAATTGTTATAACATTCAAGTTGCATATGAGGAAGTTCAGTTTCTTAACACATGTGAAAAGCACAGGTGACAAAAGATAAGCCAGTTCAGATCAATTTGTTTGGCAGGCTTTACAAAAGCTTCATTGTGGATTTAGGTTGTAAAGCCTGTGAACACCCTCAAAAGGAACAAGCCATAAGGACTTTCCAGCAATAGGAACCGGAAACTGGAGAGAAGTCCACTCTGTCACCTCATCTTCTATAGCTTTGCTTAACTGAAAGATTTGGACTTAAGTGCATCCCCCAGATCACATGCATATGACCCAAAGGAACTCCTTAGCTGAGATTCTGAAAAAACAATCAGTGGATTCATATGAAAGAAGATGGAGATGATAAAAACATTCAAGAGAAAAAAAATCTTTTTTATTTTCCTCACTTGGCTAAGAAGCAACCAAAGTAGTAGCAAGAAGAGATTTAGAGCAAGAGAGACATACACCTGTGCAAGAGGAAGCTGGACACCGACCACACTGCTGCCTTGCTCTTGTGCCATCATCCACCCAGTGCTTCAGGGAAGCTGTGCTTTCCAAAATAAGCCTGACTTGTGCTGTGAGTATAGGAGAGACTGAGCTGACAAGCTTGTAAGAACAGTCACTTAATCAGGACTCTGCTCGAGACCCAGAAGTCTGGAGAAGGTGGGATAAGGTTGCTAGGAATTGCCAAGAAAAAGAAAGTACTTCCTGCCTCCCAGACTGAAGGAAAGAGTAGGTAGTGCAAAGAAACCCAGCCTTAGTACTCCTCAAAGACAAGATGTGAGCACCAGGAAGCACCACTAGGATAAACACCAGTATCACAACTGCAATGAAAAGCCTTTTTTTTTTTCAACCTTTTATTTATAATTTATAGTGATCACAGCGGTAGCTTTTGATGTGTTTCTCACATAGGCCATCAGCAGGTTCAAGTACTCCATTTTTCCTTGCCCTTCTGCAAAGCTATCTATTTTCTAAGAAACCGACTCCCTTGTGCAGAAAGCTCAACAGACAAAAGGATCTGAAAGAGATAATGAGAGGGGAAAAAAAAAAACAAAAAAAAAAGAAGACCAAAATTTAGTGGTAGAAGATCAAGTCACAGAGAAAACTTTTTTACAAGAGTTCTCTATTCAAATTGGATTGGCTGTAGGCATATAAAGAGGAGGCTTCATCTCTTTAAAACTTTAGGAAATAAATACAGTTTCTATCTACACCAGCAGTCACCAGTCTTAATTAAATTTAAAAATCCCAAAATAGTTAAAGATTAAACAAGCTGCATGCTGCTGGTAATGGGATATTCTGTTCTCCTGGACTGGCAGTCCAGGTGGTAGTGGCAAATGGTCCCCCTAACCACAGGATCAGAAAATGTCATGAGAAATGTTGCCTCGAGGAAGTTATCTTCCCAAACCCTATTTGGTTACCATGTGCAGAACTGTTTCATACCTCAGCACTATTAACATGAACTTCAGCATTCTCTTTTTCCTGGAATACTTTCAGTATTTTATCTAAGTTCACAGCGGGTACACATCACAGTATACAATACCTTATGATTCACTCGTTGTTCTCAAATGTTTTTCGATCCACATCCTGCATACATGATGTTCAAACACAAGGAATCAGACTGCCTGCACTGGTCCTCGAAATGAAAGCCTGCTAGCTCAGCCAGGCTGCCAGAACTTCCCTCTCCAGTATACAACTAAAGAACAGACTTCACTGGCAGTCACAAACACTGAGCAAAGCTGCGCAAAGGTGGAAAGAAAAAAAAGGAAATTAATACACCAAGGCAGACGTGAACTAATCCTGTATTCAGCAATACTTTTTATTTTGAATATCTTCTAGATAAGTTATGTTCAAATGCCATCACTAACTGCATTATTATGAAAGGCAATGGAATGCAGCCCAGGCAGGCACAGAGAGCAACCAAAGTGCTGGACTACTAGTTCTAGAAGAAGAAAAAAGTCCTGTCAATCTGTACATACTGGTGTAGAATATGAAACCATATGAAAGAGTAAAGCATTGAACCATGTATTTACAGATGGCTATTATGCAGAAGTTTAATTACTCTGTCCTCCTCTTTCCAAAAGGGAGTCAAGGCAATCAAAATTCAGGCATCTTTGTATAAAGAGGATCTCTGTTTTCAGGAAATATACTAGCCTCCCACTACAGTATTTGTTATACTACTTTATACTGAGTAAAATACCTTTTCCTCAAGAGTTTTAGATGACAATCAATAGCAGTACTTCTCATTTATATCCTGTAAAGGGAAAATACCTGGATTATATTTTAGGAAAGCTTAAATTTCACACCAGAGCTACTATTCATTTGCTGCATATTATTTTCAACAATCCCCTTTATGCTATCTTGTCACAAACTGCAGGTGTTCCGCTTCCAACCCTGTGGAATTGGAATAATATCATACATCCTTACATTGAAATGGACTTCTGTGCAGTTCAAGATCCCTGCTGAAGATAGGGCCAACTAGTGCAAGCTTGCTTAGGGCCATGTCCCTAAGCATGTTTGGTTTTGGTACCTCCATGGACAGACATTCAACTCCTATGGGCAGTTTCTTCCAGTGCTTTACACCCTCATCATTCAAAACAAAACAATCCAATAAAAACCACCCCAAAACAACACATACCCTCCCAGGTTTAAAAGAAGTTTCTGGCCAAACTCAGTGATCTGACATCTCTGCATCCTCAAACTATGACAAGGATGTTCAGCGCATGTGAAATCCTCACTCAAGACAACTCTTGGCTACTTAGAGGCTACTTAGAGACAGAAACTGAAACAGAGTACTTGGCTCCAGCCATGACAATATTTGTTTAAATGAACAGGCAGCAGTACTAATATTTAGCTTTACTCAGAAACCAAGACTATTTGTTTTAATGAGAGGGCAGCAATGCTAATATTTACCTTTACCCATTTTCAGCAAAGATTATCCTCCTATTTCAATGTGAAAAAAACCAACCCGTTTGATTTTATCCTTTTCTTGGCAAACCAACATCCTGTCTCTGGTACAACAGGCTATAATGTTTCTTTACATCTGTTTTTCAGGTATATACAGGTTCTCCAGTGACACAGATTCTCACCTCACCATATGATCACAATAGTGAAAGAAGCTTTATAAAACATTGTTTAACTCTTTCCTCTACAACTCTTCTCCAAGTAACACATACTTTATTTTAGCCACAAAGTATCAGAGTTTTATAGTATGTGACTCCATACCAGCGATTCATTTCAAGGGGTTTTTTTAATACTAAGCAATGACTCATGTTCTGTTATTACTTTACTTTGCCCCACTGAGTCAGTCTCACCAAGTTTCATCTCAACAGCCAAATTTCTAAAAAAACCAAACAACTTGTCCTCAATTTGCAACAGCAAATCTTGCTTTCTCAGTATCTTCCCCCCCTTGATACAGTTAACCTTTCTCAAACGATGAACTGTAACTGTGGCATGGAACTTACAGAGCACATGTACAGGGGTTTGGTGTGTTAGAGGAAAAGCAAAGGCTGTAAGCAACTGAACTCCTGATACAGCAGTCAGAGGCAGACCCCACGCTTTACGCTCTCTTCAGGCTTGGTTGAAAGTTCTGAGGTTGCTGCCTTAAGTTTTGCCAAATGGAAGGTGTATTTGACAGAACTGCAGGCAAAGGAGTAGAGGCTGGTGCAGTATTGCTGCTGTAAGAACTTTGACAAGGCAGGGACACAACTGCTCCCTTCATCTATAGCTTGCAATAGCCTCAGGGCACGTGCTGACACTGAGCTCGGATGCATTGCTTCATACAAAACTGAGTTCAGCAGTCCCCTCCAAGCTATCTTGGTCTACCTTGCTGTCTGGGTCTCCTAGAAAAGCACTACATGCAGATAGGTATTATTTACTGCTCATAATCCAGGGGCCAAGTGGGAGAAGTAGAAACATCAACATACAACCTCACAGATAGGCTCAGACAGATTATATCTTGGTGCTTCTCCAAGAAGCCAAATATCTAAATACTTCTAGAAGTATCAGCAGAAGAAAGACAATCATACTGATTGCAGTGCAATCAGACATTTTGAATAGATATTTAAATAAAATTTTAACAGATATTTAGTAACAAGGCCTAGAAAATAATGCTTTTAAAATGTACTGGTTCAGTAGCTTCCAGAATTAAGTCACAAGTCATATTTGCACATCTAGAATTCCACTGATGGTAATTTGATTCAAAATTCCCATTTTTACAAAAAAATTCTTAAACTCACCAAGGCTTGCAAAGTCCACCACATTTATTTTGCATTGTGAAAGCACTCTTACTGTAAGAGTTACATTCAAGTTGTTTGGTTTTCCTTTTTTTAAAAAAGTATTTTTAATTAAGCACATGCAACGGGCCTGTTTAATTTAAAATATTTATCTTTAAATGAAGAAAAAAGTGCTAGGCATTACTCACAAGCAGTTCACCAGCAGACCGATACCTATTTGACACTTCAGCAATGTTTCATCCATCTAACCACAGCAACTGCCTCACTCAGGAAGTCATTTTAGCAAAGCAGTGAAAAGTGGTTCATCCCACTGCTGCGTTGTGAGACAGATAAGAGAAATCTCAAAACTGCAAAAGGAATATATAACACCACTGCCTACATGCCTAGAGTCTCTTATCAGCAATGCAAGTGGTGGAACGATACTGATTTCACCATAACTCCAAGGGCAAATGCACAATTTAGAGGCTGATATATCTGCTTTGATTTAATAGAAACTAAGGTTCATCCCTTGGAGCCAGAATGTCATTTAAGTCCTAATCATACAATTATGAAATTTGCTTTCCTTTGTGGCTTCACTGTGCGTACAGCAAACTACTTCTGTTATTTGGCTAAAGGTCAAACTCGCCTTCCTATCACTAACACATTCACCCTTGCAGATACCCGTCCTCTAAATATCTTCTATCTAGAAGAGAAGCAAGTCACCAGAACTGACTTCATTAACTGGTGCAGTTAAGCTGGCAAATGGCATGAGCCCCCAGTCTCTCACTAAACAGAACTCATGCAGACAGCCCATCTTTCTCTGGCAGGCTGTAAAGTCTCATGAACCCCATTAAAAGTCCCTTAATCAGAAGTTTCAGTTGTGCCTTATCTCTATGTTATGTTTCAGTTAAAAGCTGCATCATTGGTCAATTGCTCCATTATCAAGTATGCCTCTATCTGAGCTCAACTCCTTCTCCACCCTAGAAAAAAAACCCCAACTTTTGTCAGTGGAAAAGATGAACAATCCACATGTTCATGGTTACACAGAATTGGTGAAAAATACTGAGTTGTCTGATTTCAACACTGTGATTAAGTACACTTGCTGTGGCATCATCTCAACTCAGGAAGGGCTGCTACAGTTCAAGCAGCACTTCACTTGGCCCAAGAGTACTCTAACAATAAAAGTCTTGCTCCACAACTGCCCAAAATTGTCATGGTCCACATCCAGCTCGCTATTTATCTTTCACCTATCCTTATGTGCCAGGCCCTACAGGGCCTTACTTCAGCAAACACTCTCAGAGTACAGTGGCCACACACAAACAAAAGCAGGTTCCTTATACAATACAACTGTGCGAGATCACTTTTTGCTGTAGCAGAAAGGGCACAGCTCAAATAAGGGGACTCTCCAGCTTCCACTTCAGCAAATTTGTACATTTTACACCTGGTAACTAAGTTTAAAAACATATTGCTGAAACAACTGAAACAACTTTCTTCAGGGACAGGGCAAGCCTGCCTTTCTCACATAGGAAACAAAATTCAAGTCTCCCATTTCTGAGTGAGGCCTCTTCAAAGAGGGGTAAGGAACAAGTAGTATTGTGGCTTCCTTTAAAATTAATCTAAAAAAATAGATGGACCAGGAATCCTGACAGCAGATCTCAAACTTATGGAGAACTACAGGATGCCAACAAAGGCCTTTCCTAGCTCTGGCTCTCCACATGCTCCAATGATAAATAATATGCCTGTCAAAAGTTAAGGTAAGAAGAAAGAGCTGCTTTGAAAACAGACAAAGTAATATAGAGAACACAGTACTGAAAGAACCATGGTGTTGTAGCTACAGGCCTCTAACTTACTATCTTTGATGAAGAGAAACGTACTCCTGCCAACAACCTGGAAGACTTTTCACACAGCATCAAAGGAGTCCTTGGGAAAGCTTTGTGCTCTTGCTAGAAATAAACATCAAGCAAAAGTATTAGTACACAGAGGTCATTAGTTTTTCCTCTTACATTTCCTTGTCAGACAGCCACTTGAAGGGCTCTCCCCAGCCTGCTATTGGCAGACAGCTGCTAACCCATGGGAAGACCATGGAACAAAAGTTCCAAAAGAATACACGGGACCTAGGCAAGAATACACGGGACCAGGCATAATGAGATGAAACACAAGCAGCAGGTGAATGTTCAAAGCATAGTGCAGGTTCTTTCAGACAGCAGATGAAAAGCTAGTCTCTGGATTTACTCCCTCACAAAGAACCCACTGATTCTTCCACTATAAAATAAAAAGAGAGACAGCATTGTCTGTCTCAGAGTAAAAGAGCAACATGTTTGTTTTGATGCACTTGTTCACATGTACTTTTTCACAGTGCTCATGATCTTCTCAACAATCCACACCAGCACCTCGCAGTGGATCTGTAAGCATACAGAGACAAGTCACAGTTGAAGGGGAAGAAGCTCTTCCATGCATGAAGCCATCACTGACTAAGTGCAAACCATAAAGAAAAAATGCTGTTCCACTGGGATTCCAAAATGAGCCCTAATGGCCACTATACATTACTTACTTAACAAATTATACCAGACACAGGAGATACACCCTTCAAGCAAACTCATTCAGTACCAGCATGTTCCTGGAGATAAGCAATGTGCAAGGAGAGCAAATTTTTCTAGGTAGTGGGAGGTATCTAGATTGCAAATAAGATGTTCTTCAAATATGAGTAAGCATGTCCAGGACAACTTTTCATTTAGCACCCATCTGCCAGCAAAGACAGAGCAATGCAGACCTCTGTGTGCACAAACAGTCCAACCAATTATCCCAGCTGCCTACTGGAAGTGTAGCACCACAAGCCACAAACTGCACCTATGAATCCTCCTGCACAGCTCACCAAGTTAAAACTCACCACCATCATATCTTTTCATCATGCAGAAGTTGCTCCAAGGGAAACTGTGATTTCTTTCTCTTTCCATGCACCTTCTGCTCAAAACACCAGGACTCTGAGAGCATCATTACCCCTACGAGTAATATAGCCAAAAAAATTGGAGACTGCAATGAACGTACACAAATACAAAACAAGCGGCTCCATTCATGTTTCAGGTACTGACTATAAATGCACAGCTGCCCAGTGTGCCACAGTGATAAGTGACAAACAACCCTTCTGAGTGACAAGCCTGCTCAGGTCGCAACCACAGCTGGCTGCCTCACACCTGTACTGGTACCTTCCCCACTGCAGACGGCCAGGATGAAGAGTCCCAACACTGGATCTTTGTACTATCTTTCCTAGGTGCGGCTCTCTTCCCAGCGATGATCACTTCACACCTCATCTCTGTACAGGTTTAGTTGATTTTTCAGGAATTCCTAGTACAGGCTGCTATAAGACAGTCCAGAAAGGAGACATAAAAGCACTGCACCGCACCTAGTTCACACCAGCTGAAGAGCTCTACAGACCCCCGGGGCAGACAAGCTCTACCCACGAGGGAGTGTCAGACGCTGCTCCAGCCCGGCGCGGAACCGGCGGCACCAACGGGGAAGGGAAGCGGGCACGGGGCTGGGAAGGCACCCGCGGGGATGTGCCCCGGGGCCCGGGAGCGAAGGCGCCAGGCAGACCACGCCGAGCCCTCCGCCGCCGCTCTCCCCAGCCGCGGCTGCCCGCGGGTGCCTCGGGGCGGGTCCTTCCCATCCCCTCTCCCTCTCCCGGCGCCTCCGGGAGGGCACGTGAACGAGGGGAGCCCCCGCCGTTACCTGCCCGGTGATGCCGGTGATCAGAGCCACCTTCCTGCCGTTCATCTCCTCGCCGTCGTCTCCCGGTGCGGCGGCGGCGCAGCCACACGCCTCCTCCGCCGCGGGCTGCGCCATCCTCCCGGCGGCGGGCGCGTCCCAGGTGCAGAGGTATCCCCGGGCGGAGGCGCGGCCGCCGGGGCGAGGCTCCCGGCGCTGGGGGCGGGCACGGAGGGGAGGATGCCTGCCGGCACCCGAGGTTACCTGCGCTGCCCCGGCCGCCGCCGCCGCGGCATTTCCGCGCTCCCGCCCCGCCCCGCGGCGGCCGCAGGTGCAGCCCCCCCCGCAGGCGCGTTCCCGCCGCGAGGCCCGGGAGCGCGCCCCGCGCTCAGCACCGCTCCCGCCGCGCGGCTCGGCCCCGCAGCCAATCGGGAGCGCCGGCTCTTCCCTGAAGGA
Organism: Cinclus cinclus; assembly: GCF_963662255.1. Classification (NCBI taxonomy): domain Eukaryota; kingdom Metazoa; phylum Chordata; class Aves; order Passeriformes; family Cinclidae; genus Cinclus; species Cinclus cinclus. The sequence continues at coordinate 69,807,256 of NC_085046.1, forward strand.
GCCGGAGACGCGCCGGGGCCGAAAGCAGGCGCGGTGATTGGCTGAGAGCGGGCGGCGCGGGGCGTGGCCGGAGGAGGAGGAGAAGGAGGAAGAGGAGAAGGAGGAGGAGAAGAAGGAGGAGGAGAAGAAGGAATATGAGGAGGAGGAGGAGGAGCGGGGCCGCCCGACTTCCTGACCGCGTGTCGGGCCGGGGGATGCGCCGGCGGTGCTACGTGAGGTGAGCGGGGCCGGGCGCACAGCGCCCCCCGCGGCCTGGAGGAATCACCGAGGCACCGCCGCGGGGACCGCGCTGGAGACGCCGAGCGCTCCCGCGCTGGAAACGAACGCTTGGTTATAAAACGGACCAAAGGCTTCTGGAAAAAGGGATTTACAACAAGTATTTCTTCTTCCGATGAGGCGCTGGGCCAGCATGGCTTTTACAGAGGCAGCAGGTCGCTGTATGTACCAGGAAGAAGGTGCCTGCCCGTGATTTGCTGTTACTCCATGAAGGATTTCGCATCAGTTCCCTCCCTGCGTGCTTGGATGGCGGGGCCTCTGCGTTTGTAGATGACCGTCGTACTGTTAATTTTTCTGTTATTATGCTGTATGATCAAAAATTTTGCAATGTCATTGAAAACCCGTATTATATTAAAAAAACACGCAAACAAAAAACACAAGCAAAACGGAATCTGGGAGCATACTGCCCTTCAAACAGAACTATGCTCTCAAAATGTGAACGCTTCCTTGCACGTGGCTCCCCACTTTCTCGGTTTAAATTCCCTTCTTGCAGCCTCGCAGTCTGCGGTGCCATGGAGAATTTGTATTATGTCACGGTGACTTAGTTGCGGGATGTTATCCCACTTGTACCATTTCTGCCTCCCATTTCTGAAGGTTTTTCTCGACAAGCACATGCAGTTTTGTCCAGTTAGCAACATCGGCTACTACTTGTGCAAAATTACTTCATCCCACTAAGTGCTTGCTTTGTGGATGTACAGTCTCAGATTCAGAGAGAAGGGGCACCACAAATGAGCACCACCCTCTCAGCTGTAAAATGACACAGGAAAAATAAAAGGATATCAAATTCTGAGAGTTTCAGAATTCTCTATACCAGAAATAAGGCACAAACCTTTATCTGAAAACCTGGGGTTTGAAATTAGAGTTAGGAGCAAGTTTCCTTTCTTTACTTATTTACATACATCATTCACTCTCCTATTAGATCTGAGCTGCATAAAACAGTGCATGAGCCACAGTCTTAAAAATTGTCCTTTTTGTGGCCAGATAAGCTTGTCATTTCTAGCTTTCCTGGCAGTCCATTCATTGGCTTGTCTCTTTTCTTGTTCTGCTCAAAAAACTGCTGAGTTGGGTTGACAGGGTAAGTCTTGAAGTTGTGATAGAGGAGCGCCCACCCCTAGGGCCTACGTGTGCAGCTAAGAGCCTTTTTTTTGGTTACTTTCTCCAAACAGAATTCTTCCTACCCCGTTTATTCAGTATCACACAAGAACTATTTTTTTGATGTAGCGTTTTCCTTGACTATTATTCCCAAAAACACTCCACTGAGGGGGGAAGCTGGTTCATACCTTTCATAAATTGCCTGATTAATCAAGTACATCAGGTGACCGATGACCTTTTGCTTTGATTTTACTCTCAGGTGAGAGGCATCTCCTGCTTGTCCTCTATTCACAGCAGTAGATTTCCTTCCTGCTCAGTGGCTGTACTCCTGAGCGTTTTAGAGCAGAAGACTCTGCAATCTGTGTCACTTTTGTAAGGGGAGCATCCCAGCCAGACTTAGCTGAGAAGACTTTACCAGGGTTCATACTTGTATTTTTGGTCAATAGTAATACTAGAAACAGGCAAGTGAAACCAGACAGGGTGTAGCCCAGTTCAGGTTCCAGCTGACTGAAGCTAAAAAGAAAGAAAAAAAAAAACCACCACCAAAAAAGCCCCCTTTAACTTGTTTAAGTTTCTGTCCCATTTATAAGTCTGGCAGTAGTAGTTGCAGACACAGTTAGCCAGCTACCATAATCCTGCTAGGTCTGCCCCTGGCATGCACAGGCACATTCCAGGTTTAATGCACAAAGACTGTTCTGTCACCAAAGTCTTCCAAAGTACATTTACAGAAGAGACTGAAGGCTCAGCTGTGGCCCAGGTACTAGATTTTACCTAAGTTGCTCTGGTGTTGACAGCAATTTATGTCAGACTGCAGCTGAAAACTGGACCAGCAGCCCCCAGGGTCTCCAGGATTAATATTCACTCTGAGTGCTAGGCTGCGCTGATGTCTCCTTGCTGCCTCCAGCACCTGTACCGTGGCATGTGCTACCTTACTTAGACCTATGTCTGCCCACGCTGTAATCGCTTTCTCACACGTCTGTGTGGACCCAGCTCTGGCTTCTAAAACTGGCAAGGCCCCACAGAAAGAGGAGACAGAAGACTGATGCACATCTGCACCTCCAGCCCCCTTGGATCCCAGGAAAAGGAGATGCTTGTGTGAGCATGGGTGTCCAATAAACGTTTTATGCCCAGAGAGTAAATGGTCTGGCAAAGTTTGAGGAGACCCAAAGAACAGCATGTGCAGCATTACCTTTAAAGTTGCCACCCTAAGAATGGGGGGAAAGAGATAGGACAGATGTGAAGAAATTTACTTGGTACTGGTGGATAAAATAGGTATCCCAGGGAAAGAAGGGTGGAGAGCACAGCTAATCAAAGTTGAGCTGGCTAAACCAGGAAATGATGTAAAATGAGGAAGGAAGAAGCAGAGAGGGAAAACTGGAGAGAAAATAAATGGCATTGAATGTAAGGAAGAAAGGGGTAGTAGGAGAAAAGGCTGAAGTGTATAAGATTGCAAAAAATGGTACCTTAAATGTTAAGAAAAAGTGAAAAGGAGGGAGAACACCTATACACTGAAATCTTATTACACTTGAATATCATATATATTGCAGTCCTGATTATCTCAATGGTTAAATGGGGGTGTGACTACATTACCTTTGAAATTTGGAAAGGTAACTATGTGTGGTTTAAGAATGTCTTGTGAATCAGTTTTAAGTTCTTGCAGGAAATAAGTAGCCTTATTTCAGAAGTAGAAATAGCTGATTTAAAATGCTGGTTTTATTCACTGTAGGACAAAGATATCCCTAATTTTATTACAATAATGGCATCACTCATGCTAGAACTGTGGTAAAAATTGACACAATACCACTGCATCCTATTCTGTACAGGAGTTAGAAGTTGCCATTGGACTGAGTGGAGCCCTCTTTCTCTGCATCATTCAGTGCAACAGAGGGGGAAACTGACTATTTTTGTTTTTCTGGGTGTCTTCTGAATGATCCTCATCCAATAGTTTAAGCAACTTCTGCATTATGGTGCTGTGAACTCCATTAAACCAGTGCCCAGGGATCATGGAAGAATGCTGACTACAACACATTTTACTTTGCTTATCTGCAGCTACCAAATTCTTTGGATCCTGTCTCCAGCTGTGAAGTCCATGGTGGCACCTAGGGGTTGTTCAAAACCCCACCAGGGCTGGATGGGGACTGCAGAAAGGGAGCCAGTGGAGGATGGGTAGCTCATCCAAGCGCACCGTCCTTTCTGCAGAGCTTTTGGTTTATACAGGCAGGCAAGCAAGGTAGGTCCAGGATAAAGTACTGTGGAAAGAGTTTCTTTTTCTACTTTGCTGCTTTAAAGTAATGTCACCAAACAGTTGTATCCATTGACTTCACAGATCTAGAGAGCTGTGGAAAGCACAGCTTTCCTTCACATGTGTGAAAGGAGGGAAGGGTGAGTCCAGGGGAGATCCATCAAAATACGAAAGTGCAGATATTGGAGTGAGAGGAAAGAGCACCAAATCTCATGAGGAAATAAGGAGAAGTGAAGAGTGGGCAGAGACAAGAGGAGGAATGGAGGGGAAGTCTCAGAATTGTTTTTCTGTTATCTTTAAGATTTGAGGGCATGTGGAGTGATCCACAGCTTCAGTGCCCTGACATGGTGACTTAGCAGGTGGAGCAGAAACAGGAGGGCTCAAGGATGGTTCTGGAAAGAGCCTCAAAGCCAGGGCCTGGAGATAAGCAGCACTTGGGAACCACTTACTTCTCAGGTGGTTCTTTTGTGCCTGAGAAATCTTACACCTTTTCCCAACAGGCTGAATTTCTTTCCAAGAGGACCTTCTCAGTGAAAAATGAAGTTGAGTCATCAGTGCTTCAATTCTGTATTACAGAGAGGGGGAAATTCCTGGCGTACTGACTCCCAGCTGGAGCTCTTTGTGTTCAGCATTTGTGGCCTGTGCCCAGCCCACAAAGTACTAACAGTCTTCTTTTCCTCTGCACAAAGGCTGGCCTGCTTACTTTTAAAGGGGTGGGTAAGACTGGTCAGACTTGCTAAATTCCTGGCAAAGATTCATCCTTTGAAAGGAAGAGACCCAGTTCCTGTTGGTGCTGTCATGATGTGATTTTTACAGCACTCTGCACAGCCTGGTGCTTCAAAGGCAGAGACAGTGCCAGTGCCATGTTGCTCTCTCACATCCATCTTCACCACTACCAAGAAACTGCGCTACTCCGCAGTAAAACAGATGGAAAAACAGGATCCGTGCTGAGCTTGGTGCCGCTGTTTATATCCATCCTAAAAATTTGTGCCTGGGAGACTCAAGTCTGGAACAGCACCGTGACCAGGCATGTAAATCTCAGTCCCTTCTGTGCTTGGTGCAGTAACAGCACGGGTGTGAAGATATGGGGATGCTGGCAGAGCTTTATGCAGTCTGATGGGCTATATTTGGTAGCCTCAGGCACATGGGGAAGGCTGAGGTTAGCTGGAGCCTGGCCCTTCTGCAGCATCTCTGGGCAGAGTCTGATGGCGTGGGATTCTGGGCCACGAGCAGGGGTGGAGGAGCCTGTCAGCAGGCAGGGACAGCCAGGGCTTGTGGATACCTTTGGGGCTCGGACAGAGCAGCCAGGGATCCAAGCCAAGCCCTGACTCTAAAAGAAATACTGTTCTGTTAAAAAGGAGCATGGCAGTGACAGTCTAGTACCTCCCTTGTTTGTGGTCCCCAAGCAAGCCAGCCCTTGGTGCAATGTGTTCCTCAAGCACGCGGAAATAATTAACAAATGTTCTTTTGTATCTCAGCCAGCACTGGAGGTACCTAATTATGGGTATTGTTTCTGTAAGAAACACCAAATAAATGTCCATTTTCATTCCCAGAAGGGAGTAAAGAGCCACAAGTAAAAAAAAGCATCAGGCCCAGCAATGTGTTAGCATATGCAATTGTCCCTTACAGCTTTGTGAATTGATGCTAACTGGACTGGAGCCACTGGAGTTAAAACACCTGAGAGAAGAAACAGGTTTGTAATTGGAAGAAAAAGGAGAAATCTCTGTGCATGACTGATTAGAAACACTTTTGCCCAACATGATTATTTCAGTATGTACTGGGAGTCATGAGACCTTTAAGGGAGATATTGGCAGCTCCTTGGGAAGTCTAGTGGTTGAAGTTCAAAAAACTATAAAAGCATAATTTTGCTAGACCTGAAAAGCAAGTTTGCATATTTTAGAGAAGCTCACAAAGAGAGAAGCTGAATTCCAAGTATGCAACTCCCTATCAGGGTCTTCACATGCAGTGCTTCGAGCAGGAGAGCAGTGATATGAAAATACACCATACAGAATGAATGCTGTCAACATTTGATTGATCGATTTGAAAAACCACCAGAAATCACTGGCCCCGATAAGAATGAGAAACATCAATATAAAAATGTGACTGATTAAAATCTTATTTGTTTTCTTGGTTTCTTTTTTCCTGAAGGGGGTGTCAGAGAAGGAACTAAAAGTTATATGATAGGCCTTGAAAGTCTGCCTAAAGAAAGAAAAAAGAGCAACTACTGGAAGGCCAGGTTTTTCCCAAATGCCACAACACACACACATACACAGACAGACCCATGTGTCTCCATCCATGCCTCTCTTGTGTACCAGCGTTCATCTTTTTATTACGGACTTCTTCTTTATGGGGAGTAAGTTTCAACAATGCAGTTTGTACCCCGTTGGAATTGTTTAGTCTACTCACTAATGTGAATGAGAACATCAGGGACTGCTGCTCTGGAAAGACATCAGAATACAGTAGAAGAGGTCTTTCTTACACAAGTTCTTTCTTTTCTTGGCCTTACATATAGTCTAATACATACCCAAATCCTTACATAAATCTTGTCCAAAAGAACTTCTAATCAGAAAAGAAAACGACAACCCTGTATTTCTCACACAATAAAAAAGACCACCTTGGGAAAAAAAAACAATGCACTCACAGAGTGGTATGGTGTCTGTTAAGAGAGTTCCCATTAAGCAAGTGTTAGCTATTCAAAGAATTAACTGAAATGGGGTTGTAAGTCAGCATCTGTTCCTTGTCACTAAACTCAGGGCTATAGCAGAGAGCAAAGAAATGAGTTATAAAAACTTTTAGCAGGAAAATGAAAAGAAATCACTGTCCTGTAGTCTGGATTATTTTCTTAGAAGGTGTGTCAAAATACCTGTGGATGCTTTTCCAAATTGTCTCCCCACTCATAGAACACATGAGTAGAAGAACATAAGAGAAGCAAGATATGGACCAGAGAGGACTCTGCTTTTCTGGAACTGTTGTTTTGTAACAGCACATGTATTTGGCTAGATACATGCTATTCACACTTATGTATCTTTTTGAATTTTATTTGTGGCTAAGTGTAAGGTAAGAATTAGTATTGTTGTTTTAGCATGCACATTTCAAGAGGGTAAAAGCTGTTCCACAGCCTTGTATGCCTGGGACGGATTGTTCTGTGATTAGTTGTGACCAAACCCAGAAGAATTATACACAAAATTGCTTCTTTATTACCCCCATTACAATGCATTAACTGTTTGCTAGGTGCTGACAGAGTCAGACCCTGCTAGCCCTTCTTTTGGTTTGTCACAAAGAGTGCTGGCTCTGAACCAAAAAACAGAACGTGCTGGAGCTGGTCAAAAAGGAATGTGGGTGCCAGTGACAGGGAAATGACAGAATTCACATTTTCTTGGGAGTAGAAAGAAGCAACACTACAGTAAAAGTCAACAGGACTTCAGGAGGACAGATTTCAGTTATCTGGAGAGTCATTAGGTAACATTTCCTGGAAGGCTGATCCAAGGGAAAAAAAAGTGAATTTAAAAAGAAATCCTGTACCATGAAAGAAATTATATTAAAGGTGCAACTGCAAACTTTCCAGGTGCAGGCAATGGTCCGGAAGCAGAGTAAGTAACCAACTTGGTTATATCCCTTTGATGCCTAACATGGGAGGAAATTGTACAGGAAGTAGAAACTGTATCAGAGTACTAAAGATTATTTTCAATAGCACACAAAAGCACAGGCCAGTGAGATGGTAGTCCTGGCAACTATTGCTTGTGAAATCCCTCTGTCAGTGCATTAGTAATAGGAAAAACAGAGTTAATGAACTACTCAATGGAAGAGTAATTATTAACAAATAAAAGACAACTTAATAATTTATAAATAAAAGATAAAAGAATAGATAATAAAAGACAACTTATTTAATGTCTTTTGGCTGAAATGTGGCTGACAGTTCAGATCCATAGCAAAGGAATGGATCAAAGCAAGGTGATGTTTTCTTTAAACGGTCTAGAGGATGGAATAGAGGGATTTCTGTGAGGCTGAGTGGGAATGTAAGTAAGTTAGATGAGAAATAAAAATATCTCCAATAAAATGGTCTATGGGAAAAATCATATTAATTCAACAGGGACTATTTCAAAATAGTGCATTTTGGCGAGTGGGTTACAGAACTAATCAGTTTAAAAAACACAGATTAAGGAACTGTGACATAAAAATATGTACAAAACATTTAATCAAACCAAAAAAAGCATGTTTTTGCTGAAATGAGAAAACACAGTACAAATATAGGTGTATCATCTATAAGTAAGTGAAGTAATACTGATCCATCATTTAGTGTAAGGGTCTCAAATAGGGCACTGTGTTTGTTGCGGGATGTTCAGAAGCTGAAGGAAAGCCATGAAATTATAAAAATTCTAAAAACTTTGGAAGCAAAGTTTGGGAAAGCAGTGGGGTCTTTTAGCATAGGAGTGAATGATACTGTCCAGGAAGGAAGGACCAATACAGTCTTCAAAGGCGTAAGAAGCTGCTACAAAAAGTTAGGGAGTAACCTATTTTCTATCCTCTTTATGAGTAAGGCAAGATATAGTAGAATTTTAAGGTTAAGAATCTACAGCACTGGAATAGATCTGCACGGGCAGCTTGTAGCAGCTCCACAATTTAGGTCCCTGATAAGAGATGAGATGAATATTTATCAGGAATGACCTGCAATAGTTACTCCTGCCCTGGATGAGTGACATTCTACTTGATGTTTCAGCCTTACAATATTTTGATAGGAGTGAGATCGTGACTTCTACAGGGTCAATACCAAAGAATCCCATTGAATTCCCACAAGTCCTCAAGTGCCAGGCAGGCTCTCATAAATGGCACTAGCTAATCCTACAGCAGCCAAAGGTTTGTTGTGCTCTCCTGCTTTTAGTGGACTCTTTAGGGTTACATATAGATAGCAGAGCTGTGATCAGAGAGAGGGAAACTGAGTCCCATAGATTACTCTTGTCTCACCCAAGTCATCATTTCCATGTTGCCTGACACCACACTGTTTTTCCAGCCATAAATCTGATAGCTGAACAAACATTTGTGATGACCCCAGTTTGAGGGAGCAGTGTGGGTGAGGCTGGGAGGTGAGGGCTATAGGCAGGCTGGCGGAGCAGCAATTTCACTGACAAGGGATGCAGTACTACAGCACCCAGAAACAAAGAGCAGAGCAGGTCCTGTGATAGCAACCAGGGTTAGTCAAGTCTAGTTCACCAGGCAAGCCTGTAGCAATGAGGCAAAGCCAAGGACAAGCCAGAATATCAAGTCTGCAAGACAGAGCCAGTGTTCAAATCAGTGAGGAGCATGGCCAGGCACAAGGATCATGCATGAGTCCCTTGGTTTGAACAGACCTCCTAAGTTCAGGGCACCAGACCCCTACTTCCTCAGCTTTTTCTCACCCATTTCCTTCCCCAGAAGGGTTCCAAGGTTCTGCAAGGGCACCAGACCTGAGCTGGCCTCAGGGACCAGCTACCAAAAAGCTGGGTAAGGCAGTGCCTCTACAGCAAAAACATTTGCCATAACACCAAAAAACCCAAATTCCCCATTACTCAGAATGACAGGTCCATACTGCATTTTAAAGAATAGCCAGGCACTGATGAAAGAAAGGCCACTGATAAGCCACAGTTCGAGGGGGAAAAAAACCCCAGAAACATATTTTCAACCTCAGTGGCTGGTTTTAGCTAGCTCATACTCTCAAAGCCGTTGCCATAATAAATGACGGTATGTTGTTTGGTTTGCTTTGGTGGTTTGTTAATGTTTTGTTTTGTTTTGTTTTGTTTTGTTTTGTTTTGTTTTGTTTTGTTTTGTTTTGTTTTATAGGGCAGTTTAGCAGCGACATTTCTGATACCCTCATTTCTGGCTTCTCTAGGCTCAAGAAACCAGATCTGCTAATGACAATACTCCTTCCAAAGCATTTTCTTTTTGTAGAATCCAGTGCTACACCCATAACCTCCATGAGTGTAAGTGAGGTTGTCACCACTTTTTATTGCTGCAGCCCCTTTGCCCAACAGCAAAGGACCACCAAACTCTCCAGCAGCAAAGGCCAAGAATCTGGCCCAAAATGTTAAGTATTTTATTTGTGTTTTACAGTCAATACATGATTATTGAAACAAAAAAAAATTTTCTTGGTTAACTGAGGGAAGATTAGTTTGGCAGGATTCACACCATTGTGCTAAAGTGTTTGACTATAGTCCTGGTGACACAATTGGCCCCTGTGTGCAAGGAAGTGACAGCATCAGCTATGTCCCACCTCCAACTCTGACAATTTTGGAGATTATAGTTACTTGATCATCTTTGTCAGATGCTTTCACTGACTCATGTGTTACAGACTATGAGGTAGTGTCTCTGCTTCCTGGATCAAATTAGCCATTGGTGTGGCTGAGCCAGATGGTTAATAGAAGCATCTGCTTAGTTCTGGTGGTTAATCTTTGAATACTACCCTGCTCATCATCCAGCCTGTTCTCTTTTCCTTCCAGGGTGTTTCTGAAGAGCTGTCTCTTCTGGCAAGACAAAGAGCAATTGTAAAGAAATCCCTATGGCTTGGGTGGAAGGGTGTGCTTTTGCAGGCATGATTTGCCTTTCAAACTGAGCTATGAAACTCACTGAGCCAAACCAGGAAAGGTATTTCACCAGACTTCAAGAAAGTTCCTGTAACCACTTCAGGATGGGTACTCTTTTGGCTTTGGGATAACAAGAACTGAGGGACAGAAAGAGGGAAAAGGAAGAGATATACAGGAGAAAACTGATTAACCAAGATTGGGCTTCTCTGTCACACATACATCTACCTCACCCAAAATTATAAACAGGCTTTATTCTCCTTGGTGGCAACTGAACTAGCATTTATTGAAATGTAAACGTGTATCAGGTCAGATATTGGCTTTCTGCAGAATTGGGTGGAGACTCCCAGGAGAGAGCCTCAGGAGTGGCCTCAAGCTTCTTTGGATAAATCCTGCTTTTTTCCATTCCAACATCACCTCTGCTTTGAACACCTAGGGATGTTTCTGGTTGACTGCTGGCAAAATGGCATTGGAAAAAAAAATTGTTAAATTAGCACTGCTTGCTGCCAGAAAACTTTTTGACTGCAAGGTGGGAATGTGAGAAACCTCCCACTCTGCACATGGGGCACACATTCAGCTGCTATGCTCCACTGGAAAAAATCTGCTGTAATTTCAAACAGAAACCACAGAGGTCTGACAAGGCCTGTAGGAGACTCCTGGAACTTTTAACCAAATTGTTGCCGTGTTTCTAAGCGGTTGGACTTTACCTGCTAGCCTGCATTACTTGTCTAGTAAAGTCCTTATCATGATATCCAACCAAACTTCCCACTGACTAGAATAAGATGGTCAGCAATGCACACTATAACAATGTAAATGACAGGATCTACACAGAAAAGACTATTTAGATTTTTGGTGGTCTCCATTTTTCCAAACAGGATTTCACACCCTGCATTTTTACCATGTTTTTCTTTCAGTAAATTTCTGGCAGGTGTAACCTTCATCCAGGGAAATGGAGACCTCATTTTAAAAATAGGAATCAAATATTGGCTGTAAATAATGAGGTTATGTTTATCATCTTTTTCATTATAAGACTGGAAGGTGTCTTCCTTTGGGTTCATTCTCCAAGTGTCTCAATCCTCAACACAGCTGGAACAGTCAGGCTTGCTCTTTGGGTTCTGGTGTCCGCACATGCTTAGGGGAAGAATTGCAAGCCTGGACTCTATATCACACCTGCAGCAGCAAACGCAGTAATCCAGATTTATCACTTCCTGAGCTCCATGAGCTTTGAATCAGCTTCTCTCTGATTCGAGTTCATCAGAGAAGTAATCAACGAAAACTACAGTAACCAAAACACTGTTTGGCAGGCGGAATAAAAAGTAGTAAGTAACTCCATTTCATCAGCCCTAACATCAGTGTAGTCATTTAAACATTGAGCCTGTGAACCAGAAGGTTGGAAGCAAACTACTCCAGTCAATGGAAAGACATTCACTAAGCTAAATGGCTTTGTATCAAGCTCTTACTGGATAGAGCTATAAAATATTTCCTCCAGAAGTTGTGCAGGCTATTTTAGTCTATCCACACTGTGGGGAAGGAAACTAGAAAACAATAGCAGGCCAGACCGGGAGAAAATGCATTGATATGGGCAATGGAAAAACAGCAAGGTAAAATCTAAATGGTATATAGCTGAAGTATGATCAGTATGCTTAACTGCAGCTTGAAGACTGCTCTCCAGTGGCTGTTCAGTTGTACTGATTCATAATTCTGCATGGAAGTTCTGCAGGGTGCATAGCATTTCTGAAAAAAAAAAATTGAAACAAATCCTAGATGAGATATTGTTAAAACAGCAGATTAAGTTTGGAGTTCTAGAAGGATTCAAAGTATCAAGCACAAGGCATCCCATTTCTATTAAGAGGGGAGCCTTTATTTTACATCTCTTAAAAAGAGCAGTCAATTAGCCTGCCAAAAAGATGTGTGTACTTTTGAATTGGATATCAGCACATAATATAGTTCTAGTTAAATTATAACATAACATAATTTATTGCATTAATAAAACACAAAGGATTCAAATCAACTTGCATGATGTCTAAGTGTTAGTGATTCACTTTTAGTCTGTTGAGTTTGAATCTTGTTTTAACACCAGCCACATTTTTTTCAGCTAGAAGTGGTTTTTATTACTCTGTTAATTATGTGAGCCTTTAAAACTGTGGTTTGGAAAACATTACACATCTGAGGTATTTGTACAAATTAAGGGATTAATGACAAAGAGCTGTTTTCTTTGTTTTTAAAATGAGTCCTTGAAAGGACTGTGCATGCATGAAGTGGAGCTGGTACCAGGACTGGTTTGTGTCTGTGTGCATTCTCCTCCCTCCTCTTTTCCCATGCCTTCTCCTCAGCAAGATATGGATCATCTTGTGAGCATTCTGGGTGACAGTTGGCTGGCAGGTTGGCTCCTCTCTCACCTGAGCATATCTTCCAAGCTAAAACCTAGTTCTTAGGCAATAAAAAAGAACATTTATGTACCAGCATATATAGCACTCAGTCGTGCAAATAAAAATAACAGCTTCGTGCCTCTTTATCTTTCAAAAAAAAAAAAAAAAGATTGCTTGCCTTACTGGAGGCCAAAACACAAACTGTGCTTTAGCCAAATAAAAGTTACTGAGCTCAATAGAGCAACTAAGTAAAATTTAATGACCTGTGACTTAGAGGTTACACCATGTGATCTAGTCCCTTTTGGTTTCCAATTCCACAAACCTAAATGGAATTTAAGTGGTTGGGTTTTCTTGGGGTTTTTGTTTTGTTTTGTTCTGGTTTTTTTATTCTTTAATTAGAACATTGGTGAGACTGAAAGGGCCTATCTAGCTTCAGCCACATGTAGGTGTGGATGTACGGTTGTATTTTTGTTGGGTAAAAGACTGCCCTTCTGCATTGTGTTTTGGCTTCATTTTTGAGGTGGCTGGATATCCAGTCCAAATGCAAATTGGCTCAGAATTAATTTCCACTTCCTATCCTTCCTTTTGCTTAAACAAATATAACCCAGGATTCAGCTTGCAGAATTCCTGCTTTGTGGGCAGGGTTGCAAGGCCATTCAATAACCAAAGAGCACAGTGCATAAGAAGCATGCAAGAAGTATCCAGAAATTCTTTGGTATAATAATCTGACTCAATACCTCCAGTCACGAAAGTTAATAATTATTTCCAAGTAACTTTTGCCAGACAGCTGTGCAATTGCTTAGTCGCTTGTGTGCTGACTCAGGAGTGAGACCTGAGAGGTGTTCCAGAGAAGATCCCTACAGAGAAGAACATGAAATAGATCAAAGCAGATATCGGAATACACACTGTCATGGTTCCAAATGTATCTTCCAGGTCAAACTGACAGAGAAGAAACCCTGGAAATAATGAACTTGGATTTTTTAGCATCTGTCAAAATTCAGCATCTTACCTGGGTTTAGTCAGCTCTTGAAACCTTATTTCCAATTACTTTGTTCACAGGTTGAGGAGGACTTAGTATGTGACAATCATTAAGCATCTAACTTGGCCATAAGGCACAATTTGCCCAATAAAAAGCCTTCTCAGAAGTTAATGGGATACTTTATTTATGGAGCTGTTCATTCATGGCGGTTCCACCTACTTAGCAACAAGTAAGTGAAGAAAATATTTGAAGACTTGTTATCCATCATTTGTGCCAATACATGGTCTCTACAGGATACTCTACTTTAAAAACTTCTGTGTTAAAACTACTACCATAGCATATTGAGGATGACATAAGCAACACCTAACGCTTGCTTCATTGTGGACTTCATTTTAAAATCAAGGCCAGATCATGTTTTAAAAATCTCCCCCAGAATTATCAGGACTCCCTTCAGGACTGAGCCCTGTGATTCAAGCAGAGTTTCGTGCATTTGCTCCTTGCCTTTTTTTCAGGTGGAAACAAAGAGTAACTGGAAAACATCCAAGATCTGCCAGAGAGATAAGGCAGATGCAATTTTTAGTATTAAAGGCTTGCTAAAACTTTGAGTGTTGTAATACTATGAAGTCATAGAGGAAAAGAACTGGAAGTCATGGCACAGAAAAGCCAAAGTTTGGGAAGCATAGAAATTTATACTATTTGCAAAATTTAGTAGACTGGATAGATGCTTACATCCTGACTCTGATGCCTTAAGTTTTAGCTTTCATATTTTCCAGATTCTGTACTGCATTAGTATATAACTCTGAACTTCATTTAAAGTGTTATCAACTTCTCTTCACAGTTTAGTTGGACAAAATAATATTTTCCAACCTGAGAACCAAGGACAGTATTGCAGCTTCAGCCCAAAAAGTGTAAACAACAGAGAATTGAGGAGAGAAATCAGGGAGGATGGGACTTCATAAACTCATGACACACCGTCCATCTTAGGTCCATCTTGGGTTCATCTTGGGTATAGCCATGGCCAGGATCTTGTACTGCCCAAGGTGTATCCTTTGAAGGCCTTTTAATAAATACCTACTTTAGTCCTTTAACACTGTCTAGCCTCTGTTCCAGGTAGCCTCTCAAGGCATCCTTGAGCTTACCATTTATTGAATTAGTTTGGTGTAAAGCTGGGTGCAAGACAGATCAGTATCTTCTTTATAGTTAATATTGAGTAGCAGCAAATACGAAATATCCTTCAATTCCCTGATTTTCATCTCCAGAATGTCCTTCTTTCCTTCCTTCTTGCCTGGGTACCTCCTTCTATGGCAGCAGCTGGCACATCCCCCTTCCTGTGCTCTCCTTCCCATGTCATGAATGGGGCACCTACTTTGTTCTGCAGTCTGCCTGTGGGCTTGGATATCTTCGTTGGCAGTTCCCCTTTTAACTGACTACTAACCCCTATTCATTGTGAGATAATCTGTCTTAACTGTTCTGCTGTGATTGTTCATTAAATCCATCTTCCTTGCCCACAGCAGGTACAAAATTCCTTCCATGACAGAGTTCTGTGCTCTCCAGTGCTACTCTGTCAGAGGAGAAGGGTTTTCTAATGTCCAGCTGGAATACCCTTGCTGCTGTTTAAGCTCACTTTTTCCCTTTCTAATTGCCACAGATGAAGAGAATTATTCCCTTCTCTGTTGCAGCAACCTCAGTACTTGTGTGATAATGCTGTAAGGGAAACTCACTGCAGACTTTCTTAACACTGAAGAGAGAGAAAGATTGTTCTTTATATATTACAAATTGTACCTGTATTTTTGAAACCCAGCACCACATTCTCCTGCTTCGCAATAGCACAACATGTTGATTTTCACTTGGTTTGTCATCCACAGGTACGCTTTATCCCCTTTCTAAAGAGAAGCATGTCATTTGCTCTTTACCCTGTTTGAATGTATGTGTCTGATGGACCCTGCATAATATCCCATCTTTCACTTGACCCACTGAATATCATCCCATTTTTTCCAGATCATTTCTGGGATTTATTGGAATTGTTTAGCCTCCCCAACAGCATGCATCCTCTGCCCTAGACACCAGCCCGCTTTCACTTGGTAAAAATTTTTAGTCTTGCAAACATCTTAGGAACATCTTGAATAGCTCTGTTTCTGGGGCAGATACCTGGCAAAACCCACTCAGTATGTCTTTCTAATTTTGACAATCAGCCACTGCAAACTACTCACCAAATGCACTTTTCTATTAGTGAACTTCCTGTGCTGCTTACTTTTACAGGTTATTTTGACAGATATTTGAGATAACTGTAATTGTGGTTTTACTCCAGAAGCACAACTTGCATTTATTTTCAAGAAACTGCCAACAATACCCAGTCTTCAAAGCCAAGTGATAATATTTTAAATATTTAAATGAATAGCAGTTTAATTTCAGTAGTTATTTGGCAAAGCTCTTGAGAATCCTCAGAGGATCACTGAGGTTTGTGGGTTACTGGTCTCCAAGAAATTATACTTCTGTAATTTGCAATATGGATAAGTAACCTGTAACTAATGATTTCATTTTTAAGAGTGCTCAAAGAGTAAGCTAGGGATTTGATTTTCAAGATTACAACTCAGACTAAAAAAAAAAAAAGTAAAAATAAAATACCTATATTCTGCTAAAAATCAAACTCACAGTGTTGTTAAACGTTAATGAACTTTTACCCATAACATTTGGAAGAAATATGTAGCAGTTTCTATGTATGTTGTGAAATATCTTCTGATATATGTGGAGAAACATATTTTATCCTTAATTAAAAAACCATATGTTGTTGTGCATAGCCCTTTCCACTTACTTTTGTGACTATTACTGAGACAATATATTCTGTTTGAATCATAGTTTCATTATAGGACAATGTATCAAAAAACTAAAGCTTTTGTAAGTACATTCTTCCCCCTCACAATATGCACTGCATATTAAGAAACATTTTCCAGCCATATCAGCCCTTACAATCTTCATTTGTAGTTTTAAAAATGTTGAAGTGAATTGTGTAACAAAGTGAAATAGTACTGAAGGTGGAAGCATAAAAAATTAGTAATTGGGATTACTAATTCTTTTAGGAGTCAAAGAAAAACTGCATTGGAAAGAAGACTGGAAAATATCCCAGATGGTCCAGCTGGACTGAATAGGTGATCTTTGTCTGAAGACTCTACTTCTGTGAAGCTGGAAAGTATTGAGATGTGACCAAGGTAGCATAAAGCCTTACCCCAGACAGAAGGATTTTGTATAAGCATGTTTGAAATGGTGTAAATTAATTAGGATCATATGTTCAATCTGTTTCAGTAAAATAGCTCCTTGTGAGGCAAGTAGCTGTAAGGTTAGTGGTCTTAGAGCCCTAAGTGACTTTTGGAAAAGGCAATCATTTACATACCTTTTTGAAAGCACTGCATACTTATTTAAAACATAAATAGATTTAGGCTTGAACAAATTCTTGTATAAAGATAGACAAGAACTACAAGCTTCATTTTCTTTTCATGACAGCAACAGGCTGACTGTGGGATATGTAATGTTTTCTTTCAAGTGATTTGTAATAAAGGTTTGAACTGTTTAATGCAGGGGATCTGAGCTGATTTCGATCCTGCAGCTCTCTTCCCAAGGCTTTAAGGAATAAACTGTAGCTCTTTAATGGTGTGAAGAGGTATTACCAGCCCCCAACTTCCTTGGAATTTTGGTAGGTGGTGGGCATGAAATACACAGGTTCTTCAGGAAGCCTGGCACCACTGAAAATTGGTGAAAATGCTGAAATACCCTTCTTTGAAGGGTTAGATGGGTTAGATTTCAAATAGAAGCTGGTTTGTCCTTGCTAGTGGGAGACTTCCAGAGGAAAAAGGTAATCCTTTGAAGGCTCTTGTTGTTTACTGTAAGAAACTGCCACCATGGTTCACTGCTCACAGAACTTTTCATTTCACCTCTCTGCTTTCTTCCTCCTCCTGCCTCTCAAGTCTTGAGATTTATTTCTTTTTATGCCATTGGTGTAAATGGAAATGTTATGCTCTAAATCTTGTTATTTCAAAATTTCTGGTTGAGTAACATTAGAGAATTGTTATTGAATTTCAAATGAATTGCATTGAAACTGCAAAATAGTCAGAATATGATTTTTTTTTGCTCTTCAGGTGTTCTGGTCTTTCTCTGTTCCCCTGCAGGTACTGCATCTATCAACCACCCCAGGGAAAGACAACACTGCAAAGTGCAATTGCCAAAGGAGGACTGGTCCCTCTCAGCAAATAGGTAGTTTCGTCACTGCCATCCTGCCAACCTGTAGACCCTTTGCTCTTAGAATTATACCCATTACAAAATCACATCTGAACTGTTTTCCTGCCATGAGAAAAGGTCTCTCTCCTCATACTTTGGTGTGACATCTGCACATCTTTGTCTAAAGATGCAGAGTTCGTAGGAGATATTGTTCACAGGTATTAAAAGAAGTTTTCTTTCTCCAGAGGGAAGCATCCTTTTGTTGTTCAGCTTCAAGGGGTGCCACACCTCTGCTGTGCACAGTGGCTTGGCCAGTGCTAAAATTTATGACAAGCAGGAGTTCAGCAGTTAAAGGAGGGATCATAGCCTCAGACTGTCACTGGACAATTGAGTGACAATTGGGTTTCACCCATGGGTTAGCATGTACTGCGTCCTAAGGTGTGATGGCAGCTGTAGATGTGTACATGATTCCAGTGGGCAGTAATGGGTCAGGTCCTGGGTCAGTCGTAGAGGTTGAGTCAAAAGTAGTAAAAGACAGGGCCACAGACAGAGCTGGAGACAAGATGCAACAGGGGCCTGAAAGTCCCATCCAGAAGACAAGCTGCCTGCAGCAAAAGTCTGAGGTGCAGTCAGAGACATTCAGAAACAGGACTAGAGCCTGACACAGCCATGAGGCTGCTCAGGCATGAGTGAGCAGACCTGGGTGCACAGACCTGAGCAGAAATGGTCTCCTGTACAACAGGCAGAGGGGTGTACACAGGTCCTGGGTAGGAGCTGGGCGGGACTGTAGGTACCCTGGCAAGGCTACAGAGCTAGGATATGCTTGGTGATGCCATGCTTTGCAAAACAGGGTCATGGCTAAATTCCAGCTCGCAGAGTCACGGTGGGCAGGATTCAACTTTCACTGCAGCTCACAGCTACCTAAATATGGACCCCTATCTACAGAGGCAGAATAAACTAATGGCCACAGTGGCAAACCTTGAGCTAGGTATCTTGGCAACCAAAGGAAAGGCAAGACAGAGACACTGACATTCCAGATTACTGAGACCCACTTTCCCATTCTGGAGTAGAAATTACCCTTCTTCCCATGTTTCTTCCCCAGTTTTATTCTGTTACCTTGTTTGAAATTGACCCGAGCTTCCAGAAATGTCACTAAGTCTCAAAACCAATATGAACACATTTACTTCTAAAGTTCAAAATTACTTCTGAAGCTCCTGATTTTCCTTCCCAGCTGCCTCTGTTCAAGTATTTTTTGTGTTCTTCCTTTTTCTGCCACCATTCTGATTTCTTGTAAAGAAAGGGCATTTTCCAGGATGAAAAGTAGTTTCCTCTTCATCTCTGGGAATGGTGAGTATCAAAGCTGGCTTAACGAAACCCTGACAAATCAGAATTTCCTTCTATCTCCCAAACAAGAAATAATGCCAAAATCAATATATGGACAATACAGTACTTCTGGAAGAAGGCTTACTTTGGTATGTGACACAAAGGACTCTATCTTTTAAAGTAGCAAAACACAGATAAGATTAATTTGCTCATTTCTTGGGAGTTATCCTTTTACAAAAAAGTTCATGCTAAGGTTTCTGAGTGCTCTGGGATAAAGCCAACACTACCACCTACTGGTCTGATCCAAGAAAGTTTTATCTTTCTTTCACTTTTTCCCTTTTTTTTTTTCTCTCTTCCTCCCCCTTTCCCCAGCTTTTAAATTTTTTCCCGTTTCTTTTTTGTTTAATCTCTTTTTCTTTTTGATTATTTTCCTTTCTCTGTTTCTGATTTCCCTTTCTTTTCTGTATTTATTTTCTTCTTTTTCTTTCCATTTTCAGATCAAAATTCCTATTTTTCTTTGGAGAATCTATGGATTCACAGACATAGAAGCAACTGTGCCAGCAAAGACATAGTGTTGGAAAATATGCATCATCAGAAGGATATATTTCTTCTTTTGTGGCCTTTGTGAGACAACTTGGGGTACTTTGCTGCTGTGAATGGAGCAGCGTACATCCCACCACTGCACTCTCAGAGAACAAGTAATAAGGCAGAACTGACAATGTTTTCAAAATATGATAAAATACCTTTTGGATATTTTTTTTTTTTTCAAAATCACTCCATTGTACGGAAAGTCCTGCTGGTCACTCACTGCAAATAAGGTAAACAATATCATTTGGGGAATTTATTTTTATTATTGCATGGTGACAGTTAGGATCCCCATGTTTCCCAGTTCACAATTCCACAGTGGCTCTCATTTGTTCCTGAGGACCATTTACAACTTATATCAGCACACCCTGCCTGAGAAAGAGCACCAGTATGCTGACTCCAAG
The DNA here is from genome assembly GCF_963662255.1 of Cinclus cinclus. Classification (NCBI taxonomy): domain Eukaryota; kingdom Metazoa; phylum Chordata; class Aves; order Passeriformes; family Cinclidae; genus Cinclus; species Cinclus cinclus. Next base: position 69,827,286 of record NC_085046.1, read on the forward strand.
CAATCTTATTTACTTAAATGACCACTTAATGGCCACCAGTGGCTTTGTTTTCTTTTGTTCAAGTAGACACTTGAAAATGTAAATATGGACTATAAAGACTGAAGGTCCCACAGAAATTATTTACTCCAGCTCCCTCAAAATCATCTTTTTTTTTGCTAGTGCAGCTGTCACAGCCACAAGACAATGAATAATTCTTACTAAAGAAACTCAGCTCAGCAAAAATTCATTTTGCCAAGTAATCCTAACATATGCAGGATATCTCCCACACGCCTTCCTAGGTAATGTCCTTAATTTTTGCATACAGTAATGTTTCTGTATTTTGATTTGTATTTGTATTTTTATTTTCTTCACTTTTGGTCTGAAAGTCAGTAAAAATAACAAGATACACGAGGGAAACACAGTATTTCCCTCGAGTATTTCACTCCTTTATTTCCTCATTTTTGTGACCCTTTAAAGACTACAAATTACTGCTAGAAATGCAAGAGGAGAAACAGAAACATAATCTTTAAAAGCCCTCCTAATCTTTTGTTGATTATTTAAAAGTCACTGCTATAAATGGCTCTCTACGCTTATTTGTGTTCTGCTAGTGCCCATTGGATCCAACCAGGAAGCACATGGGGATGGAATGAGTTGCCCAGATTTGTGCTGCGAGCACAGCCAAGCCAGCGGCCGAACCCACAGCTCAGGCTCAGACTTAGAGCCGATCCTTTTGGGCTGTGCCTCTCCCCTCCCAGCCAAGAAGCACATTTCCAGAGGCCTTAATAGCCACTTGTGTGTAACTGGCCACGCTTTGCTTAATGAACATGAACCGGGGGGAAGAGTGTTGCTGCCTAATAAACTATTTCATTTAGAATACTTAAGTGCCTGTGGAAGGTGCATTAATCACCTAAGAGCCAGATTTCCAAAGTTATTTAAGCATCTAAATGCACAAAAGACCATTGACTGGGCTTTTCAGAAGTGCCTCCCTGTTTCAATCCCCTGGGATATTCATCCAACAGGTCTAGGCAGCTTGGTGCTTTTCATCACCTGATTGGGGTTCTTACTGGGAAAGAAGGTCTCAAAAGCAAAAGGGAGGCCTCCGTATCATAAATATGGTTCACAGGCAGTGCCAAGGGCTGGTGGGGCTTCTGTGCATCTTCCCTTCTCCTTTACCTTGGATTTGTACTAATTGCTGTCTTCAGCTCTGCTAGAATTGGGAAGATCCATATTTTGACCAGATTATGCTGTCTACAATTCACTATGTGTGGGCTTTACTGATGTGCTTTGGAATCCGTCATGACCATTTTCTAACCTTTTTCTCAAGGAACAGCACTGACTCATTGGATGGAACAGGCAAGCTGCTTTGGTCATGTCTCCTCCAAAGTCCTGGGTTTGTTTTCAATGTCCTGAATAAATACTGCAAGCAGGATGTGACATCTATCCATCCTAGCTTCCTAGTGCCAGCTGTAGAACTGAAGACAGGCTGCAGGGAGTTCTCAGGAGTGCACAGGCTTCCACACTTCTTGTGAAAATGCAAGTGCCTTTGGTGACAATGCTTAGACAGGTACCATGTCACACAGCCTCATGTGGACTTAGTCTCTCATTTCCACTCTTACAAGAAAAGAGATATCAGCTCATCATCATCTATGATGTGATATCATGACTTATTCTTGCTGAAGCATTTGTTTTGTTTTGTTTGGGTGCCTGTCTAAGTGGTCCAGTGCAAGTGGTACTATGGTCCCACCAAAAATTCTCTAACCTGCATTTACATTTAAAAAAAACCAAATAGTAAAATAAGAGAGTTCAACCTTCTCAACATGCAGGAACTTTCTTCACCTCTGTTGGTGTCTAAGTCTGCAAGTTTGGGTGAAGTGTGTGCATCCTTACTGGGTGCCGTGCGATACCTCTGCTGAGCCCACCCAAGGGCAGGGAGGTTGCAGGAATATCATGTGAGTTGCTCCAGGATGAAAGGCACCTTAAAGGCAAAATATTTTGTTTAATTGGATAGGCTTACAGCTGTATTAATAAAATACTGGTTAGCAATGTTTACATATACAAGATTTATCATGGTAAGGTTGATTCCAAACTTAGATTTATTGTGCAGGAAAACGAAGAGAAATCAGTCATGTTGTCAATCCAATTTCATTTCCATACACGTTTTCTTCTGAACCAGACAGGCCCCTGGAAATACACATTTCTTAACCAGAAATGTCCTTCAAATCTAGCCCTGACACAAATTTGAGGCTCAGCTTCACCAATGGGTTTTGATGCAGTGCAGAACTTCAGTATTACTGTCCCAGTTGAAAGGGAATTCCTGGCCCCTTTCAAAGGAAAGAAGTGACGTTCTCTTGTTCAAAGAAGCATACTAAAAGCCCTAAGCATGGACTGTTGCTGTAAAGTTGGCCTCCCTGCTCTTCTGCTGTGAAAGCTTTCAGCTCAGTACTTTGAAAAAGGAATATATTTTGGGATGTGCACATTCCACCACAAACCTTTCTTAGTGAAACCACGAGGCTTTTTGCATTTAACTGCCAAAACCCAGGAAAAATTTTACCGGTTCAAGGAAATGCAGACTTTACAGTACAAGCATGCACAGTTATGGGTCACAAAACAACTTTGACTTAGGTATTCATTGATTTTTTAAAAATAATTGATACAGTTGTGGTTCTAAATGAAATATACCAATTTTTAAAGACTGCATTTTTATTTTCATATCTCTCTTGGCTTCAGCGAATCTAAATCACTGCATTTTTCCTTTTGGATTATAGGTGTAACTACTATGGCTATCTGGAGGTGGGAAGTCAGTTGCCATTGAAATGCTAAATTAGCCTAGAGGGAAAAAACCCCACATTTTAAAAAAATTTCTTTATTTTAAATATCTCAGTTCTAAACCCAGTAACTTTGACTACCTATATCCTTTAACAAATGCAAAATTAAATAAAAAATACTAGAGACAGTGAAGTTAATTGTTGGAACCGACACATATGAAATTGTTTAGTCTTGAATCTGACAAGGATGTACATCAATTTTCAGTAAACAAACATGGTGGGTATTATTTCTAGACAGGATATGTCAAGTTTTATGCGTGAGGGCATCTGCAAGGGCTCATTCATCAACTTGACGAAGGTGTAAAAGGTTTTAATGACCTCCTAAATCTCCTTCCCTGGCTGTCGTGGTGAGATGCCTTCCAAGGTCGGTCACCCAAGCCAGCAGGTTCACTTGCATTGTAAACAATCATAGATCAGACTGAATTATAATTGCTGGTGGACTCCAGAGCAGAGGGCCCTATATATATCACAGCTCTTTCTTGTCAGGGCAGTACAGGTCAGCTGTGTTTGTTCATGGATGTATTAGGCTTTGGTTTTCCTGAGCCTCTGCATCTTTGACAGTGGTCCTGCTTCCCCATTGTATTTGCTGTCTGGACAGGATGTTCTACCAGAGGAAGTGTTCCTTGTGGAAAAGGCGTCAATTAGTTGTCCAACTGACCCTCACTCCTGCTACCTCCCTTGCAGGCAGAAGATAGATTGATCTATTTAGATATGATCTTGCATTTGTTTTATAGCTTTGCCAAGTAAGTAAAGCAGTATAGGCTTACAAGTTGCTGACTAAAGCAGGCAATAATGCAAATTTCCATTTCCACCATATGTCATCAGCCATTTATGTTATATACAAGATAGTTTTTGAATGGAAGAAACATTAAAAAGGGCATGGCTGGTCAACAAGGTTAATTAATTGCTGTGCTGGCAGGCAGCTTTGTTTGAGAAGGCTGTGATGCTGCAATCATCTGAGACTTTCAAGGTTTTGCTGAGGAAATGGGTCATTGAAAAAAGGATTTTGCATAAATTTTCTGATAAATAAAAGAAGAGGGAGAAAATTCTTAGCAATCTAGCGTAAATATCAGTAATCAGGAATATGATACATTAAAATACATACCGGTTTTGGGTACATTTCCTCAGAATAATCTATTCCAATGCATAGGAAAGCAAACATTAGAATACCACAGGCAGTTTTTAAAAGAGCTCTTGGTCCCTGGGCAGAGTTCTGGCAAGCAAAGGAAAGCTCTGCTTGATCACACAGCATGTGTTATGAACTGCATTTGATTTTATGGCTTTCCAGAAAGCTGTCCAAAAGAAGGTCGGCTGGTTGTTTTTTTGGGTTTTCCTCCCACTTTTTTTTTTTTTTTTTGTGCAAGGGGTCTCAACCATCCTAGCATGTGTTTTTCCTCACCCAGCTGACCCAGGCCAGGGAGGTATTTGCCAAGAGGGTCAGCAGCTCCCAAAGGCAATGACTAGAGTGCAGAGCTCACTGGTTCAATTCGGAATAGCTGGGCTTTTGTTCACCTCTGTCTTCTGGGCTCCTTATTTGTCCCCCTCTTTTTGAAATTTGCTTCCTCCTTTATTTCTTTATTACTGAAGCAGTTGAATTTGCTCTCTACCATGGTACAGATACAATGTACAATAGCAATGCAAAATATCTTTTCCTAAGATGGCAGCTCTCAGATGACTCTTAAGAATTTAAGAAAATAAGCAAGTGAAAACTTGATATGCAGGCAATGCTGTTTGAAACCCCACACCTACTGCAACCACCTGGAGAAGGAAGATCCTTCAAGAGACAACCAAAACCCATAAAACCAAAGCAGGATCTTCCACCAAGTGTGCCTCTAGGGAATGGATATGATTCACTTCTCCCTACAAAACTCACCCATGCCTTTGACAGTGTAAGAAGAGAGATTTCACCTGCTAAAGAAAATTCAGTCAGCAGCACCTTGGTCTTAGTGAAGCTATACATGGATCAAACCTTTCCCTCTGGTGTAACGTGAGCACAGCAAGGCAACCTCAGGCACCATTTATGGTATGTGTGGAAAAACCAGGTGCAAACTACCACAAATAAGAACAATTCTGCTTTCAGAAGGACTGCCAGTTGGAAATCTCTTGGAGGATAACTCTTTGATGAGGCTTCTGTTACTCAGGTTTGGATTATTTGTTTTAAGCAGAGTGTGTTTAAGAGCTTATAAAAATATCAATGGGGCTGGAATTATGAAAATAAAATGCAATTATTTGGGTTTTTTTTGGTTTTATATCTCATGTTTCAGTTGAAATGTTGTCAATGCTTGGGCTTATTAGGGAGTCCCAAAAGGGACAAAACCACTGAGACTTTTATGTTAGTCTGCACGGCTGTCCTTATATTCAGTTCTGTAACTACTCGGAAGACATGGAAAAGCCTGCAACAAGATCTGTCTACTGGATATTTATAACACCTCAGTGCCAGTCTCCTGAGGCAATTTTTGAAAAGCTGTAGTTTCTACTTCTTTACTTTTACTCCTGTGTTGATGAAAAAAAAATTAAAACCAAAGAAATCTTCTTCCCAACTAGCAAACAAACAGAGAAAGTAGAGTAACAGAAAGGATGGAATTAAACTTTCCTTCTTCACCAAAAGTGTTGTCTACATCAGCATACACCGTGAAATCATTTAATTATATATCTATAGCGTGGGTGGGTTGTTTGGCATTCTGTGACTGCTTTATTGCAGAGCCTTTTACTTCAAGTCCCATTTAAAACATGTGGTTTCTGCACATTCTGGACTATCCAGTGGGAGTTTTTAACGTTACCAAGATTTAATCAAAAGTAAATAACTCTATTATTTTTGCATTGTTATAATCTGAACACTTTTAGATGTCTTATGTAATTACACTAATTACTTAAAGGCAATGCAGGCTGCTTTACAAAGATTCATAATGATCTTAGAAATTAAGTCATTCTCATGGTTTTTATTTTTAGTTAAGGTACTTTTGGCTCAACTTTTAAAGAACAGCAGTTTTCAGGTAACTGGCCAGACAGTGTAACAAGGCTCAATTTTAAGAGAGCACTCGGTCTCCCTACTCAGAAGATGGAGATGGTTGGAGGACACACAAATTCATCAGCTATTTCCCTCTATGGCTCATTTATAGTGCAAAATTTAAATAAGAAATATTTTGAAACCTGGCTGATTTCTTTAGACTGGTACCAGATTTAAATATGAGCATCACTGTATGTGGTCTCTAATTGCAAAGTCCTATATCTCAGGGTAAGACAAAATCCTATTGTTAGAGTGGGATGGATCCCCCTGCTGTTAAAGTCATCTTTGAAAACTCCTACAAGGTGACTTTAGACTCTCAGACACTCTTCAGACTCACCTGAGGGAGCTCACTTGCACTATGGAGAATGGCAACCTTTATAGAGCACTCAAAACTCCCCACTCAAAATGTCACATCTTAGGAATGGAATTTGAGGAATGAAATTGAGCTTAACAAGGGAGCTTTGTCTTGGGGCTGGGAATTTAGGCATTCACTAAAATCAGTCATGAAATAAAATTTAAGAAATTATAAAAAAAATCAATGGATATTGTTTCAGCTAGGTGTACAGGCTGTACAGATCTGCAGGCTGTGTCTTCTGGATGCCTGTGTGCTTGGCCTCTAAGTGCACAGGCACAGGGAGCCAAGTACAGAACACTGGTGTTCCTCTTCTGGATATATCAGCCCAGTGCACTACTGTTTTCTTGGTTGACTTCTCTTGATATTAATTTTTTTTTAATTACTTTAAAAGCACAGGAACAAGATTGTTTCCTAATGTCTTTCTCTGCACTTATTTTGAAAACTAAGAAAACAGATCTGCCACCCAGTGCCTGCCAAGTTTGGGTCTGGAACTATTTGTTGAGTAGACAGTGCTCTATAAATACATTTTATTAATATATAACAAATACGCACTCTACACTGTCTACAGTTTTTCTCAACCACAAACACATATGTACTGCTCTCTGGAGGCTCAATAACAGCTATTGGACCCTGGGCTCTTTCAAAAGTGTGGCATAACACAGGCAGCCATGTGTGCACTCATATGTGTATGCACTCATATGTGTATGCACATATGCAAGACATGGAAGTATCTCAACTTCTATTGATTGGTTGCACTTACATCATTATATACCTTTGCATTTCTGCCTAATTGCATTTTCTAGACTTGCTTTGTACCTGCTCTACCACAAAATCACAAAATGGTTGGGGTTGGAAGGGATGCTGGAGATCATCTAGTCCAACCCGCCTGTTGAAGCAGGTTTGTGTAGACCAGGTTGCACAGGCAAGTTTTTAGTATCTCCAGAGAAGGAGTCTCCACAACTTCTCTAGGCAGCTTGTTCCAGTGCTCCGGGCTCAAGCAAATGGAGCAGGCAAAGTGCACAGTGCAGTGTCAAATAATGCCTAGAGTACTGAAAAGTAACCGAGCTACATTTCAGTATTCAGGACTTATCTCCCGTATCTTCTGAAGGAGTTTCCCAAATATAGCTTGTGGAATTATGGACCATTATATGATACTGAAAAAAATTATGTAGCTTCCTGTAATGCCAGCAAAACTGAAAGCATGCCATGAGTTTATATTTAGTAGATGTTAATAAAAGCTGGGAATTTCCACTTTTCTTATTTCATGGCATATTTGTCTTCCTGAGCATCCCTTGACTGTACAACAAACACCACCACTTGCTGAGGTGTACTTAGTGAAGGAGAGTTTGGTCCCAGTCTACAGCTGCACAAAGGTGATGGCAAACTTGGTGTGCAATGTATCAACGTGAGGAGTGCACCTGAAGGCTGTACTTCCCTCATTCATGGATGTGAAGGTCCTTTTCATCTTTCTTTCTCGTTGCAGCCTTCTGGTATGCTGAAGCAATTACTGGTATAGAAATTTGCAGGGGGTGGGGATAGGAGTGGAATTACTCTAATGAACGGTCAATTGAAATTTCCCCCAGTCATTGGTCAGTATATTTAAAGAATTACTACTGTAATTATATTTTATGAGCATGAGTCATTTTTCTGTTTTTAAAAAAGTACTTCAGTTTACCCATCTCTTTTAGTACATTTCCATTTGGTGTGGTTTGGCTGCATGGAGAAATGCGGCAGCTGGTTACTTGAAAATATTTAACAAAGCACCAGATTCCTCGGCTCTGGCATACCTGTGGACCACATATATGGACATAATTGCAAACATCTGTCTACCCACCCATGTAAGAGCTAAGAGGAGCCATTTAAGAAAAAGAAGGCCAAAAAAGTCAACTTTGAGGATGAGAAACTACAGAGCTACCTGTTTGTATGTTTATTTATTCATAATATATTACCAGCTGATAGTCTTCAGAGACAAACCCCTTGGCCATTTTCACAGGAGGGATGTCACAATGCAATATATTGCAGGACCACAGTATATATGCATTAAACCAAGCAATGATAGGTTATGAAAAAGCATGAAACTTTAAAGAGCCTTCCAATCACTTAAAGAAGAACTTTTAGTGATGTGAAACAACAAAGAGGAAAATGGAAAATGCACCTTGGAGCGAATTGTGTGATGAGTAATTGAGCTCAGATTGTGTGAACCATATAAATTATTTTAGCAGTCAAAATGGAGATTTTGGATCCAAACTAACTTTCTCACCTGCAGTAAACTGTAGACTAGGGAGTACTGATGAGTCCATGCTAGTCCTGGTTTGACCCGAGCTTCAGCCCAAGCTCACCCTGACCCATGCATCCTGAATTCAGTGGTTGCCTTCAAATTAAAAACTGGTGGAATCCCCTCAGTGTATTTTCTACACTCCAAAACTGTTTGGGTTTTTTTATGATCTGTTTTCAGATCTCCTGACAAAGAATCTTTCACAATAGCTTAACTGATCAGAACCAGCATCCTTGCCTAAAACCCTTCAAGCTTTTGGATGTCTAGAATATAGACCCACAATAAAACTTGCTAATATGTATTTTACTCACATCAGTTATATTCACTGACTGTCACACTCAAAGCATCCCTCTCCATTAATCCACCTTTGCCCCTCCACTAGGCATTCAAAAAAGCAGAATGGTGGATTGTTGAAAACCTCAGACATGGTAGACAGGACAGAGCTGTCTCCATAGTTCCTTGAACTGTAAGAATGGCGTATTTGAAATTGAGAAAATTCTGGGCAGCTGTTCTGCTTATGCAGGAGCAGGGAGGAAGGTGTTGCTTCTTGTAGACTTTCATCTCCTGGGTCTATAAACAGAGTTCAGATGGGCAGCTCAGAATATCTCCAAGTCACTTTAAATCTCTTCTAAATTGTATTAGTGTACACAGTGAGCCTAGGGCACTTTCTGTAGCTGGAGCAAAAGTGGTTTGCAACAATCTTCCTCCTTGCCGACTAAATTTTATATATACTGCATAGATATTTTGTACAAGGTTAGAAGATACAGCTCACATCTCTTTCTTTCAGTGGGAGGCTGTTCCTTGTACAGCAGTGCTGTCCTTGTGAATCTGACAAGAGCTCTTGTCAATGCACCTGGGGCAATTTAAGACCCTGCAATGCCCAGCTGACCACACAGCCCCACTGTAAAGGACTCCTGCCCCTGCCAAGGAGTCAGGGGAGTAGAGCACCCCAGCAAGGTTATTCAAACCCCTTCATACTGAGACTTCATCTCTATGCAAATATTTTCCAGCTAAAACTGAGTGCTCAGTTTACTACATATGCAACCAATCCATGGTGAATTACTAAACTGAATACTAAGTTTTTCCTGCCCATTTATTTCCTCCTTCTCTTGTTGTTAGACTCCAGGTTCTCCTGAAAGGAAAGGGACATCTGTCTGAAGAAATTTACCCTGGGCAGGAAAGAGGTTGAGCACATGGCTTTCCCTGCTATGTCTCACGACTCTGTGAAAACCCACACAGGTGAAAAAAGATCTGTCAGTGCAGTGTTACGAGAAGCAGAACATGCATTTGCAGCCCAAACAAAAGTAAAATTGAGGATGTGGTGTGGTATGGTATTTTCTTGGACTGATAATTTCTGTCTGATCAAGGTCTGAACGCTTTGAATGGACTTCATTTGCCATTTGGATGTACCTCATGTTGATTTACAATTGAAATGATACTGTAACACCATTACTCACTGCACAACTCCAGAGGTGCATAATATGTTAAATCTGCACCATGTTAAAAGACAAGCTGGAAATCAGCTCTAAGCATTTATTTTGAGGCACAAATTCTAGATTTTTTGCCAAGCCAAAATGCTGTCTCCCATCATAAATGCTACACATAAATATTGTGTAATGGGAACAAGGTGTCAGCTGGAGTCTTGCAGGTTCTGTTTAATTCTTAACTTTTTTTCTATGCCTTGACATATAGCAACACAGTTGTGCTACTGTAAGGCTGACTAAAATGCTGTTTTCCTTACAGATGCAGTGAGACCTAGATCTATATCTGATAGAGGTATAAGATCCAAGAAAGGGCATGAAACCCAGGTACAGATCATTACTGATCTGGTGATTGCCAGTTTCTTTGTAGAATTGAGCTTCCACAACTGTAATTTCTGTATATATAAAATGATAGGATAATCTTCACTGTCACACTTATGGATAACTATTGCTAGAACAACTCTGAAGAACAATAATTATACCTCTGGAAAGATCCTGAATTCACAGAATTCACAGAATGACTAGGTTGGAAGTGACCTTCAAAATCATCAGGGTCTCTTCTCTCTCTGAAGTGTCTAGCAAGGATTGTGTCCCAAGTGGACTGAAGCTGGGATTCTTTTCCCCCTACACATTGGTTTAGTTATTTCAGATACTTGTAATTAAAGAAGCACTGGGATCATTGGTCAGTAGTTTGATGTCAACCATGATTTAATTGTAAGTGACCATTTCATTAATTGATAGACATGGAACAGAGTCTGTATAATTAACTTTAAACTCCAACATCCACCTATTGTCTGAAGGCAGGGGGTTTGTGCCAATTCTCTCAGCATGTGTTGCACTTGGGAAACTAAAGTCACAGCATGAGAACATAACTGGGCATGAAAAACCTGTATTCAGGGATTTCAGTGCAGATGTAGAGTGAAGAAAGCATCTTGCCACAGAGAACAATGAAATGCTTTCACAGAACAATTGAAATAACTTTCCTCAGCGGGTGAAGGATAATCCTGTGGGACCAGTCAGCACATGGCATGGATTCAATTCCCTGCTCTTTGAGACTCTGTATAAATGGTCTGGACCCAGAGTTTTAATTGCTCTTGACATTTATCAGTAAACTACCTTCTTTGTATTTGTTAAAGGGTGTTCTCTTCTTCTCACTGGCATATGGGCAAGAATCTTGAAGACTTTGAGGTCCTCTGATGCCATTTCCAGAATCACAGAGTACTCTCTGCTTCAGAGCTTTCTTACCTTTCTATCCAGCAGAATTACTAGATAGCACTCCTATAAAACTGGAATGAACACCAGATCCAATTAAAGTGACATTTTCAGTTCCTTCATTTTGCCTCTAAGAGTTCAAGTCATGAATGAAAAAAGACAGATCACAAGGAGTTGTCTTACATTTAACCTATTCACTGAATGTGATTCTGACTTCTTTGTAATTCTTGATTAAAGGATCGCCCTGATGAGGTGTGACCAGCATCCCTGCTGAGCTGATTTCACGAAAGTCAACAGTGAGCACATCAATTAATGAACAATGAATTAAGTGGTCTTGAGGATGCTGCTGGCTATCCCCCTCTTCACCATCTCTCATGATGGTGGGACCTAAACCAGAATCTGTTAGAAACCATGGCCAAAGTTATTTTCTTTTCACCATCCTCTGTTCATCCCCTCAGTACTAAGGGGTTGGGAGGGTAAGACCAACCACTTAAAAGTTTCCTCAACAGGTAGGTAGCCAAGAGGAATGGCAGCAGCAACATCATCTGTCAGAAACAGCACCCAGGAGATATATCAGCAACAGGAGTTTGTGGACACTTCTCCACAAGTCCCACCTCTTTGCATTGTGGGTCTTTGGACTACATTTGCCCCCCAAATGCCTTGGGAAAGATGCTGGTCCTGGGAATGGACAAACTGATTTCTCAGAAATGTGACCTGTTCTTTGGCTGTCTAAGAGCAGCCTCCCAGAAGGAATGCTTCTGATGAATTCTGTTGCTGAAGAATTCTGAATTCTGAAGGACTGCTTCTGATGCTACAACAGCTGGGTTTGTCATTTATTACTAGCCTAGTATGCTTTTCTGAGTAAGGGCTGGACTCATCTCCCCATAATTTTTCCATTCTTCTGTTTGGAGGCTTTATTCCATAGTTGAATTTGTTCATATGCTAGTGACACTATTTATCCACATAGAAGCACCAGATAAATCCAACTAGATCATGAAAAGAAACAAGCAAATTCTCAGGTACTGTAGAGCAGGGTCATCCACTGGCTTCAAAAGAATTGTGCTGTATGATGTTCTGGTATGAACTGTTTTGGGTGGATGAAGAATGGATGGAGAAAATCCTTACAGGTAACTGAGTCCAGACTCCTCTGCTTCTCTTTCACAGTCTCATCAATTTACCAAGCAGTCTGAATGTATAGGTAGATTTGGTGGTTTTCCCCTTCTGTTACTTCAGTGTCTGACTGTCCTGGTTACTAGAAATCTTATTTACAGATTAAATTGGTGGATATTATATCCATGTTATCTCCACAGTAACTTGTGGCTAGTCCCTTTACCCTCAATAGTTTTCCACTAACTGGTGCAAATAAACAAGTAATATAACTGATCCTCGTACTTGAGTTACTGGATTGAATAAATCAATGTCATTAATGTGGTGTGTCCTCTAAGCAGCAGAGCCATACCATGACACCACTAGCTGAAGCCCTGGAAGAAATAAAGTTGCATTTGACTCTGCCAATTTATTCCAGCAGCCTGGGCATGCTACTAATGTGACTGCACAGCTTTCAGTTCTCAAACTAGGTCACTCTAGTGACCTACTTTGCAGCAATTTTTATTTGTGTCCGCAGCATTTCTCTGAAATATGTATTCTATGTTTTTATCCCTTTTCACAACCCTATTCCTGATTAGATACCTTTTTTCTTGAACACAAGTAATCAGAATCATATATTGCATTTCAGATGAAGCCTTGAAATTGTCTTAAAATTGCCATACAAATATTTCACCTGCTACAGCCTAAGATCACAATTACATCCAACTTGGGGATCAAGTCATTCTACATTTCAGTGGTATATCCAGGCACACATCCCTCTTCTCCTTTGTTTCCAACAGAAATTACTGCTATTCATCCCAAAGGGCTGATTTTGCAGTGCTATTCACTTTCATTCCATTTCTATTACTTCTGTCCTCATGCTCATCCAGCTCTCTCTGCATGGTATTCTAGTCCTCCTCTGAATTGACAGTGCCTTCCAACTTTGTGTCATCAACATATTTCATAAGCCCACTCCTACATTTTGAGCCAAAACCACTCCTTGAGGAACTCCATTAATAGCCTATCTCCAGCCCAATATTTTCTCTCTTGACACAGAGTGCTGTCATCTCTTTAACCAGTTTTTGAGCCATCTTACATTTTCTCTCCTAATCCCCCTTTTCCTTACCTATGCAGACGCTTTCTCACATGGCACCAAACCAACTGTTTTACTGAATTCAGAACACTGTATTTCCTTTGTCTAGGAAAAGCAGTCATCCTGAAGAAAGCTATTATGTTAGTCTGGCATGACCAGACTATGACCAAACCAGACTAAAAATGGTGTTTTCCATTTTCCGGCTTATCTTTCTTCTTTTCTACAAAATCTGTTCTACAGACTTGCATATGGTTGCAAACTAAATGGCCCCATGATCACCAAATGAGCTTCTCTTCTTATTATTTCATTTTGACAGTTGGGTATGGTATTCTTTGGTCATGTCTTCTGTCTCAAGTGTCCCAGAGGGGGAATTTCTAAGGAGCTGATGATTTCTTGTGCTGTTTCCCCAAAATTTCTGGAGTGGTGAGTAACCTGTCCCCTCCAAAGCAAGTTTGATGTGGCAATTTGAGTTCTATTTCTAGCACCATAGGACTAATTCCACATGGGCATACTGTGTCTCTCTCCATTGTCAGTGTCATTGTGCACAAAGGGAAACAAAAGGCACTGTGTGTCAGTTTTAGGAAAAATCACTATTAATCTCCACCCTGGCCTAGTGCATGGCTGTTCCCACGCTTCTTTTGTGCTCAATTCCTAGTTATATGGATGCATTTTTTTTTCTGGTTTTTTATTTCCTCTGAAAGGTCTAACACAGCTTGACTTTTGGCAATTTGTACTTTATTTCTGCACTTTGACCTCTTAAGATGCTGCATTCTCTGCTGATTAGGCTTCTTCTCATTCTTTTTAGGCTCTCTGTCATTATCCATGTAATTTTTAGGGTGGATTTTTATTTAGTTCCTTCCTACATGACCCCCTCCTACTTTTATTCTTATGAAACAAGTTTCAGGTATTCTTTTGGAATTCTGACTCAATGAAATCTCAGTTTTAAGTAGCTGTTGCTTTTCAGCCTCTATCATGAAGTGAATGACTCCTTCCTGAGGCAATTCTTCTTCATATACTTAATAAACCAATCATTATCACTCCCAGCATTATTGTATTTCCAACTTCTTTTGATCAATGCACAGCTTGGAATACCTTTGGTCTAGACAAGTCTCTGTTCTGTGCCTTGCAGAAGAGGGGACTCCAGAGACACAGAACAATGCTGCAGGCAGCAAAAACCTCAATAATAACCTTTTTGAGACGTTTTGTCCTGATGTATACATGTTTTTTATTTAGTGAAGCAGTGCATCTTAATGCAAGACTAAAAGTTGTCTATGAAGCTTATATTTAAATCACATTAACAGAACTGAAATAAGTCAATTTGTCTTAGCAATTCATTGTGCTAAAGAAAGGAAATTAATACTCCTCTATCAAAGCTCACAGGAAAAAAAAGTGGGTTTTTATATGTTGGCCAGGGCAGACTGAAAATGTGCTTTGAGCAAACTACTGGGTAACAAAGTACTATTTTCACAGAACTCTGTTTGAGAAAAAGACCATACTTAAAGAACACTTTATATTCACATGTACTCAAGCCCCTGATAGAGGTACCCAAACCCCAATCTCAGTTTTTAGCTTCTACTATATCTATTTAGCCAAAAAGTAAAAAAATGATTGAAAGAGTTGTTTCTTCTGCTTGACTGGCTGCTACTCAGAAGTTGGTACAAAGGTATTGAACAGCATCAAGCACAAAATTCATGAATATTTAGCAAGGGCCCCTATTATAAGAGATAACTATTGATAGTAGTATGAATACTTAAATTTAATCTTTGCTGTTTACATCTAGACCTAATCCTAATTAGAGCAATGGTGAAGGTCTGAACTACTCTCCATCTGAAGAGAAATAGCATAGGCTAGCACACAGAATGCCAAAGCCCTACGAGGTGTGTGTTATTTTTAGAAGAAATGTTCAAGTAGAAATATCTGAGGTGGAACACTGAGCCTTGCCATAGAGCACAGCCCCTGACCAGCAGGAGTGAGGCATGGGCAGACAACCCTCAGCAGCTGATGTCAGGATGGGGCAGAACTGCATTTCTGTTGTTCGTAAGAATGCATGGACTACACTCCTTGAGCTGTACGACAGTGAGGAAAAAGGAATACAGTCTTGCTTCCTTCCAGGCATGCTGTCAGCTGACCTGTTTGAGTCTTTTCCAAGGACTATACTCAAGGGAATGTCAGGAGACGTCCTGCCTCCCTGAGGTATCACACACAATGCACAGCATGAAACACAAGATTCAGAGCAAGGCTGTGCATAAACTGAGATGTCGCACCCTAGAAGAATAGCCCCTAACTTGTACATTTGCTTAAATCATTGTTTCTTATCACGTACAATGTCTTTGGGAAGATCGTTATGAGTCATTAGAATATGTGTTCCAGACTCTTATCAATAACTGCATTATAGCAACCCATGTCATCATGGCCATGTTATTTCACAGAGTTACCCTTAGTTAGGCAAAGAAATATCTTAACTAAGAAGATACCAAACAGTCTCTACTCAAAACAGTGCTTTTTTCAGGCAATTTTTAAAAACCAAAACCAGCAGTTCTGTCAAACCTCCAGCAAACCAACGTTTCCATACCCCTACGGCTTTGTGTCTCCTGAATGTGGGATTTTCCCCCTTCTCTAAATGTGAAAAAAGAATCAGCACAGAAAATACAGTAAATTTACTGTGTCCTATTATATAGACACCAAGTTTTTATTTGCACCCACAATATGCAAAAAAATATCTTGCAGCTCCGACACTGGCAGCCACATAAATTTCAGAGAGGATCTTGCTCTGACTCACTCCACAGAGAAGTGTGATCGAGTGCATGCAATGGGTTTTCTCTCTTTTGTTCACCTCTCTGCCAGAGAATATGGAAGCCAAAATCAGGATACTACAAATTTTTTATGCATATACCCACCACCCACTGAAATTAATGGGAGAAGTTTGAGTAAATCCCTGGTTAGAGAGAAATAAGGAGTACTTTTAATTGTGCTTTTAACTGAAACATGCTAATTCATATTTATGGCAAGTAAGGGTAGATTCTTCTCTCAGGAAACCTCTAACAAAAATGCAATCCAACTACTCTGCCTGGATCCTGGAAGAATGATTTGGACTCAGGAAGCTGGTTATGTGCTAAAGGAAAACAGGAGGTTCTGCAGTGTTTGAAGCTGCCTGCTTGTCTCCAGCCAACCTGCATGTCACACGTGTTTTTTGGCTGTGGGAAGCCAGTGCTGAGCTGCCACGCAGTACGTGTGGCACAGAGCACTGCTGTGACAGGTGCCTACTGTAGAAGCAAACACATTGATTACACTGGTGTTATCTCATCCAAATGATGTCTGAGAGCAGGGCAGAGAAGCTTGACCACTATTCATCTACCAGTATTTCTGATTTTTTTCCTCTAAGCTTTCGATCACTTCAAAGTCTGATGGCTTCAAAACAATGCCAGGCATAATTCCTTTATATTTTAGGAAACATGCCATAAGAAAGCAATGACTGTCAAACAGTCTTAATTTGTCAGGGGTCATCCTTAATCCATGCTGTGAGCAGGAGCACAGTTACTCTCATCCAGAACTTGACACACTGGCTGAACTGGAGCATGTGCTGATATGCTGTATAATGCTAAACCTTAAGCCTTCTCCCAAGTGCCTCTGAAATCTGGAAGGTTTAAGCACTCATTTTTTTTCTCACCTATGGGGTGGAATAAATTGTACATCTCATCTGGCTTTAATTTCAGGCAGTGTTAGTAGAATCTCCAGCATTGTAGTGGGGAATTGGCTGGAAATTTCCCTGTGGGATTCAGGGGCACTACCCTCCCGGAGATTGGTTTGCCACAGCACAGACATTCTGTGCAGCTGATGCAAAACACTATTTGAAATATGGAAACATCCAGCATTTTTGCTCTGGGGCCAAGATAATCCCTCATTTCTGCCACTTCACTGGACCCGCCCCGCAGAACTGATGTGAAAGTTTAGCTCAAGTCACAGTGCGAGTCAGACGAGACCAAATTCCCATCTGGACTGTACCCACATAACTCTATAAGGCAACACAGCTGAACAGGTGTAATTCAGAGAAGAATAAGAAACTATCCTTAAGCCAGCACTGCAAATTCAGGCCTTCATTTTATCCTGTGTTATCTTTTTGTAGTCCCATTTCTCAGTGACTGCAGCTCTGCTCAAGTTCAGCCACCATGCACAGAGCTCATTGTGGCATGGGAACAGCAGTTCAGACCTCACATACTCCTGGTCCTTAAGGCTGACCAAAAATATCCTTCAGGACAATTTTGCAAATGCTTAGTATTCAGCTCAGGTGCCAGAGTCTTACAAAGTGCTCTTTATAAATCTTGTGGAAAATATGACAGTGTAGTGAAATGTCTGAACTGGAGCAGTTCTTTTCTAGAAGTTGGATTTCAGGGTGCCATGCAGTGTTCTATTTTCACATCCTTATTTTAGGAGCAAGGATTTTTATCCGAAAGTTGCTAAGTAATCACCAGGGTTTGTTTTTTTTTTAGTTTGTTGTTGTTGTTGTTTTTTAAAGAAACCAAAAATGTAACCCCCCACCCCATCTAACTAATTATCTTAGAGAGAAAAAGCATCAGTTTCCTTCATATGACATGTCAAGTGGACAGTATCTTGCAAGCCAAAGACAGAAACACTAGCTCACCCACATAATTTTATTACTGACTAAAATAAAACCATATGATGTTTCTGCATTAGTGCCTGAAGGAATTAGTTCACTAGATTCTGGCACTATAAAGTGTCCCTAACACTTTTGTTCATACACATGTAAAGTCCAATGAAAAATGGTGATAGTTATTTTCAAGGAATAGAGGAATAGCTGGAAAGCAGTCACCCCATAAGAGAAATTACTTCAGCTGTTTGCCATTACTGCCATCAATGTTAACTCAGAAAACTTTAAAATTGTAGCGTATACAATAAACTAAATTTTAAAGATCTTATTCTATAGAAAGTGAAGCAAATGAAAGGACTTAGATCAAGTTCAATGGATTTTGGAGCTGTCTCTGCTTCACACCAAACATTATAGACACATGTTCAAATGCTCTGACACTGTATTTCTCACAAAACTTAGAAATGTTGCTACCTAGTTTTAGGAATAACTGTAAGGTCAATGTTGCATCTATCCAGAAGAAAAATGCTTCCATCTGTTTAAAAGAAAGACATTGTTAGTTATACTTAGATACTTTTAGAAGAAGAATGGCAGCAGAAATATATAAATTCTGGCTACAGCACTGTTTTAAAAACTACTGGTATTTAGCATAATTATATTTTGGCAGAGCAAAATATAAGTTACCTACAAAACCTGCTATCTCAACTAGCACATTTGAAAATAAAATGCCATGATTTATGTAATATCTTGTCATCCAGGGATCTTGAAATATTTTACAAATAAGAATGACATTGAAGAATTCTCCCTTATTACCTTCACTCCACAGAGTGAAAGTGAGGTACTGAATTCTGTTGAGCAACTTGCCATGTTTGACAAGTAGAGCCAGAAATGGGGTCTGTAATGGTATTCCCTTATTGTCTTTTTCTTACATGGTATTTCCTATCTCTTTTCACAGAATCTGCTACTACAGATCACATCTACCATAGCTACAAACAGCTCCTTGTGTCCAACACCTTATAATTACCAGAAAAGTCCATGAGACTGACAGCTCTGGAACAAAAGCCTTCATTGTTCCATCTTAGGAAATGAAATGCAACTATCAGGTTATATATCTTGTGGGTGAGGCACTGCAGACCAGCATCACAAACAACTGCAGGGCGATGTGACAGTGCCAGGCTAAGATTTCAAGCTGCATTTCTTGGCGCCTGGGGAAGAGGCTGGGATAACCTCACATAGATATGGAAGTTGAGCAGCCCTGTTCTGCAGCTCAGGTGGCTGCAGGATATTTTATGTCCCCACAGCATTGAGGGGTCTCCTCAGCTCAGCCTTTGGCCAACCAGGTGCTCCTTCCTCAGCTCTCTGGTGCCTCTCAAACCAACAGCAGACCTGCACACACACACACACAGACACACACACACACAGACACAGACACACACACACACACACAGACACACACATGTTCCCAGGAGCATGAATCCAGCATCAGGAAGCCAATCTCTATTGAGTCCGTGCACTACAGAAAATTGTCTCTTTTCAAAGCTTCTCTGGGACTTTAAGTCCTCTGAACCTAAGATCTATTGGGTGAACTCTTTTTTTAGACAAGACCAAGAGCTGCCCATTGGCTCCTGTGATTAACCAAGTTGTCCCTTGATGGCTGTGTAGTAGAGAGGATGAGAGATGTCTTGTTATTTTCCCCACAATAGCACTTGCGGCCATTGCATAAAGTGGCAAATCCATGTTTAAAGCTAAGGTCTAGTCACAATTCTGTATATTGGCTCATGAAATGCTTGTGGGCATTATTTTAGAGACTAATTTTGGTTGCAGCATGTCAATTTACTTGCCATTTGCATTTGGGGAAATACTGGTGTGATTGTCACTCACTGCTTCACACTGGCACTGACAACTTTTGTGTGTATCTATTTTGCCTACTCATTCTGAGGCATCACTGGCCTCCACTCGAAATAAGATTTGTGATGTTTCAGTATCCGTGACAAAACTGCCAGACAGAGTTTTCAAAATGAAAATAAGAAGTCCAAGAATTCAGGAGAATTTATAAGCTGTAAAAGAAAACAAATCCAGACATTTTCTGAGCCAAAAAGATGCAAGACAGGTCCTATTGACAAGACACAACTATTTAGAATTTTCATTCATAATAAAATGTTCAGTTGTACAACCACAGCCAAAAAGAAAACCACACAATTTTTTCATTGCAATTATTTTAAATCAAGTGTGTCATTTTTTTTCTCTTGGTGCCTGATCTTTGGCACCAAGATAGAATTATACTTGAAATGGAGCGGTAAAACACAATTAGCCTTTTTTATTTAGCAATGGTAGTTTCAAATCCATTCACCTCTAATAAAAAATTGTGGAGTTCTTGAATTGACAATAAATCACAGATTAAGATGCCTAAGAAACAAATATTATTTCTATATTTTTACAAGAAACACTTGATATTGCAGCCTCTCTGTCTGTTCTTTGTTCTCCTCCTTACTCCTTCACTCCCTCAAAGAATGTGATTTATGCTACCATGGTCAAAATTTCATTACTTTCTCTTTAACCCAGTGAAAATAAAACCTGTCTTGAGAAATCTGGACTATGTGAAAAATAGAAGCTTGCTTTTTGATATTTTACTTTAAGATATTGAACAGAAACTTCTTTTCTCTCAGAAGCAACTACCTTGATATTTTAATTTATTTTTAAAATTTCTTCCAGCAACAAGGAATGGAAGATTAAAGAAATGGGATATGGTTTATAAAACTTTTTTTCCATGGGCGTGCCCTATATGACAGACTGTGTCCCTGAAACACCTTGGCTCAAATGTAGTAGCTGTGGGTGTGGTGATTATTTCCTGGCACAAGGAGGGATTTCAGGAAAGCACTGACTCTGCCTCTCCACCCAGGCAGGTTCCTGACCTCTACTTACAAGTGACAAGAGCCCCCATGTGCATAAATCCTACAGAATCCTTTAGGCAAAACCACTCACAGTGTTTGCATTGTGAGACTGCTCTCTTGAAAATATAAATGTATGCATAGCGTGCCTGAGGGTACCCAGTTTTGAATTATAGAGTGCCTTGTGAGCAGTTGTGGCATTTGGTTTGACGACACTCCCCCTGCTTCCCTCCCTACTTCCCACTTCTTATTTAAAATTCAGCTTTTCAAAAGCTTGTTACCAAAAATATTCTCACTGATCTGTGGTGGTGCTGACTAGCAAGAGCTTTGTAATAGAGAGTGAAAGATCACTTTATAGACTTCAGCTCCTTCCTGGAATGTTTTTTTTTTCCCTTCAATTTTTTTCCCCCCTCTCTTGGCACATATATTAAAAAGAAGAAAAAAAAAGAGAAAGAGTGTATAGGTTTATTGCTTTATGGGGTTGTTAGATGGATAGCCACAGAGATCAAAGTGCTCTCTCTGCTGAACAGGTGTGGCATGGAAAGTGCCAATTCTCTCCTTTCTAAGCCCTGCACTGAGGGAATTTATTTTTTGGACAAGACTTTACACCAAACACCAAACCTGGAGAGAGCCTGAACTAGAAAATGTTTCACTACAGAGGAGGAATGGACACAGGAGCTGTGTATCCAGATCAGGCTTAGATAAGTGGTCTGATAGAGTATTTAAATAACACCAAGCTAATTCTCACCCTATTCCTTTCAACACATCTAGTTTTCCCCAGAATTTTACAAGGCAACTTTGATGGTAGTAAGATCATTAGAGAAACTATTTACAAGAGCAAAAGAGACTATTTAAAAGAGTGTGTAGTGACAGGACAGGAGGAATGGCTTCAAACTGAGCATATATTTAAGTTAGATATTGGAAAAAAAATTCTCTTCACAGGAACAGAAAAGTTTTGGATGCCCCATCCTTGGAAGTGTTCAAGGTCAAGCTGGATGGTGCTCTGAGCAATCTAATCTAGTGTGGAAGGTGTCCCTTTCCATGGCAGGAGAGTTGGAACCAGATGATCTTTAAGCTCCCTTCAAACACAAAGCATTTTTATGATTTTATGATTCTGTGTTCATTGGGCTACTGATCAGATTTTTGTGTATGGTTAGACCAGGAGATTTGTTTGCCTCATACATGGACCTTTTGTTTTGTTGTACAAGAAAAGAACAAGAGAACACTAACTGTGGCCAATGCCAAAAAGCAAAACACTCTATCTGTTCAACAAATGACCCCTCCCTCTTCTTTGTGGAATAGATTAAAGTATTCTGATTAATCCTATCAAGGAGACTGTGGTGGTGAAGAGGAGCCAAGGAGCAACAGGAGCACAAACTAGAAAAGGACAGGCCATATTTTAGGCATAAACCACAGCAAAACTGCCCAGGGGCTGAAGTTTCTGGGGTCTGCCAGTACTAAGTAGTAATAATAATAATAATAACAACAACAATAATAATATACTGCAACATAATTTATCCTGCAACAGTGGAGCAGTTGTTGAGAGCTTTGATATCTTAAGAGGATGTTGTGAAACACCTTCACCAAGGAACAGGGCTCAGGTCAGTGCAGGGGATTCATCAAGGGACAGAGCAGTCAGCCAGCAGGTCTGGTCTTTGGAAGCCTTGAAGTTTAAATGGGCTTGAGTAGAGCCCTGCCTTTGTTTAGGCAAGTCCAGGGAGAGGAAAATTCCTGAAAAGAGCAAGCCAGAGGCAGTTGGGTTTAAGAAAAGGAGGTTAGGGAAAACAAAGACAAGAATGAAGTGCTGAAATGGGCTGTGGCTTCCAAAGCATCCTACCTTTAAACAATCTTGGCTGGAATACAGGATTCCTCATCATTCCTCTGCTTGTTAGGAAATATCTGTGAAAACCACATTAAAATTTGTTTGATTCTCCTTGGGTACAGATCTGCAGTGCCATCACTGCCATACATCCCACTAACTCACATGCCTGTCATAGTGATTCTATTCACCACAACCACAGCTTACCATTTCCACAGCTTACTATTATACATGGAGAAATCTATACAACACACCATCATCAAAAATCATGCTACTGACTTTTAAAATTAAGTACTCAGAAGCAAGGAAATTTCTGTACACCCTAACTCATATGAATGGATTATGATTGGGCCTTTAATCACACTGAACTCGATGATCTTGGAGGTCTTTTTCAACCCTTAATGATTCTTTGATTCTTTGGTATAAACACCCTATCTTATTCAGAAATTGGAGTTTCAATTTCTGTACAGTAAATATTTATTTGGGGGTATTTATTACCCTATGCGAAGAATGACAGAGGAATCCAGTGAGGAAAAGAATTCTCAATGTGAATGCCTCTTCTAAGACAACCTCGTAGTTGATGTACATGAGAGGTGTTTGACAAAGACTGTTCTGATATAATTTAATATGTTGCATCATGAAGTCTCTTCAGAATAAAGAACATGGACCAGGAAGGTAGATTTTCTGAAACAGGGCATCAGAGACAGTTGATTACACAAAACCCAAGCTCTGAGCTCCTTCATTAAAAGGGATTGGGAATTCATGTCAAAAAATCCTTCGTCTTGGTCTCCCAAATATTTTAGAAAATGTGTATATTTTTTGTCAGGCATTTTAGCATAGCTGAGAAGTTGTCTTGTTTTTGTTCCAACCCCCCCCCCACACACACACACATCACTTCTGGATTTTTTTTGTGTTATGGAGTGTAAACAGAATAGGCCCAACATAGCACCTAAGTACATACTTAACTCCAAGCTTCAGTGGTGTTACTGATGTGTCCACAGTTAATGATACTTATATTACATGGGTTTGTCCTCCTGACAAAGAAGCCCAATGGAGAAGGGCTGAGAACTCTACTGAAAGCCAAATGAGAACTCTACTGATATGCAGGGAGTCGGACATCTGACTCCCCAAACTCACTCCTAAACCCTTCTAAAAAGCCCTGCAATTCTGGGCTGAGGCCCAAGAGAGAGTTTTCAATTCCATGTGAGTATGCTATGACTCAGTGCTCAGATCTGATGTTATTAAGTGAATGAGGCAGCCATGACATTTATTTGCCATGACCTACGAAAAGAGAAAAAAACCTCCTGTGTGCAAGCACTTTGAGTGCTCACTTGGTTGTTAGCTGACTGTTCATTAACAGTATATCTGTGTTTGTTGCACGGCTGCTCCATTTACACCCAGACTGCACATACAGGCTTTTACTATCACTTGTTCTCTTTTCTTTGCACACCATTATCTCCACAAGGAATGTTTGTAATTTAGAACATGGAGAATACTACCAATTAGAGAAGAAATTAATGGAAGGAATACCAAGGGAAGACATAGGAAACTAGATTAAGTCACTTTCCCATGTCTCATTTCTTGATTAGACAAAAGAGGAGCAATTTTACCAATTGCCTCTGAGTACTTATGAAAAAAAACTCAAACATATCTAGGTTAATATGACAGTTGCATGTAAGTGGAAATTAACCTTTGGGCATTTATGATTTGGGTAAATATGAATCTGTTTTCAAAAGGATTTTGGAAGACACCTGTCTGTACCATGTCATTTGCAGACTGTCATCTGCCACATACCAGGCTTTTGTCTGAAAAGATCTGGCTGTTATACCTACTCCAGAGAAACTGCAAGATTTGGGAGAAATGGTGGAGAAAGTGTGTTTATTGTTAAGTTTTGGTTTTGCTTGATTCATGCTCAAACTTTCCTAAAATAGTCACTCTTGGAAAGAGAACAACTCTGGAAAAAGTTCAGCCAAGAAGGCTAAAGTTTATGAAAATAATAAATAACTGAAACTGGGCCTTCAGAATGGAAATGTTTAGATGAACTTAATATTAGAGCTTTTACATATTGGTACTTCACTGGTTTTTTGAGTCAGAAATACAGAGTGCAGGAAGTGAGTGGGAGAAAATCACTGGATTGATTTTGCTTTTTTTTTTTTTAATGAAAACAGGAAGAAAATAGAATATGACATGTACATTATGTGATACTGAAACAGTTCACTTAGACCAATGACACATCCTTCAGCTACCAGTGAATCACTCTTGATGAGTAAAGTGAATTTGAAAGTGGAAAAGTTTTGTAAAATTTATACCAAGTGTTCGCATCATGCTTTAGTACATTAATACATAGTAAACCCACAATAAGGTATTTTCTGCTGTTTTGCGAAGAGGGAGATTAAGATAAAGAATGAAATCATGTAAGTATTTTAATTTTCTGAGGTTTGTAGAATGATGCTATTGGCAACATAAGCATCAGTAAAATTTGGAGAAGAGTTGGGGATACTAGATAAAATTAGAGTTCATAAAATTTTTGAGATATCATTTGATATGTTGCAGGTACATCTTTAAACGTACTTTTGCTTACTTGTGGTGAATGTTGCTTGGAATCACCTGTTTGTACATCTTTGATGGCTATTTAATTTCCATGGAAATGCTCCTAAAACCAACAAACACAGAGCTTCCAAAATGGCCTTCCAAATGCATTTGAAGCATACATACTATGGTGCAGAAAACTCATGTGAGATTCTTCCCCCTATGAATTTTCTACTGACAAATATGTTCACAAACATTAATTGGAGAGCAAATAGAAGTACTATTTATCCTATTTTCCCTAGTTTTAGTGATGTGAATGCCTAAGCCTGTTATTTGGAACCTTTGCCTTCTCTCTGGCAATGCTGTTGGATGTTCCACAGTTCAGCGTGAATAATCCCCCCAACAGGACAGACTTTGGGGTTAATAATAGGTAAAAATGGCCAACCTCTGAGTTCCCCCATGTCTATATTAGTGTGTTGAACTGAACAAAGTGTGATCAAAACCTGAAGGATTGCAGATTTTTTTTTGTTTTGTAGCCACTGGGCAACCTCTCTCTTGCTCCTCCTGCCTGGATGGAGGAGAGAAGCCTGCATGTCACTCCACACAAACTCAGGAGCTGCCCGGACAGAGCAGAATTTAAAATGAAATCTCAGTCACTGATGAACACTGCCTAGCCTCCAGAGACACAACAGATGTATGGAATAAGGTTATGACAGTCACCAATCTTTCAGCTCAGGGCACACTGCTACGAATGTAACTCACATTGCTCTTCCATGAGATTTGAAAATAATTATTACCCATCTCTATAGAAACCACATATTTTTCAAGGGTCACCTTTTTGGTTTCTGTAGTGGCAATCTTCAAGGAAATTAACACTTTTTGTGAAGCAATCTTGTCACCTCTGGCAATGAGTGGAATGCATGGAACACATCTGGGCTTCCCTCAGCAGCCATCAAGCTGCACCCTGATCTTCCATTTGCTCCTTTAGCATGAACTTAAGCAGAAACCAATCAGACTTGCAAAATGTGCAGCCAAAATCTGCTCTTAGCACTAGCATTGTCAGAGGTCTAAACCAAGAATAACCTGCCAGACACATCTGAAGGGCTTTGAACCTGGAGCCAAAATGGCAGTCAGAGGTCTGGCAGAATGCATTTACCCATGTGTAAGCAGGGAGTGGACTGAAAGTCCTGTCAGTGATCAGGAGGGCTCCCAGACTCCAAGAGCCATAAATGATGGATGAATTAAGTGGCATGAGGGTCCAATTAATATGCCCCATTGTTGGACAGATTTTTCTAGCCCTACTCTCAGGGGTCTGGATTTTCTGAACAGACTTCTGGCAAAAATTTTCAACACTTAAGATACATTTCATCTGAAACAGAGATAATTGTCTCTATCAATTACTAAATTAGTGTCTGTTAGTTAGTTAGCTGAGAGTGCAGTTCATAACTTGAGATGAATATATGAAGCACCCAGGAAGTTCTTCCTTCCTCAGCAAGGAGGAGATGGAATCAAAGAAAGCAACTGTTACAGTGTAGAAAGTAGCATGGTGCTGGGAAGAGAACAAACCTTCAAAAGAGTGAAAGGAAAAGAAAAATAATTAAGAGAAATCAGAAAGTACAATTAGGAAAATTCAATGTAGTAAACTAAGTTAGTGAGGCCAGGAGAGGGGAAAATTTGAATCCAGGTCCAGTACTGGCATACATTCATCTAATGCTTCTGTTGCAGAACATCACATAAGAAAACTATGATTTTTTTTAAAAAGCTTCTTAAGTGATGGGCATGCACATTCCTATGACTTTTATTTGGAGTTGAATGTTTGAATTTCCCCCAATGGAACCAAAAATCCTGCTCAAAGTACTGTGCTATCCAGATAGGCCAAGCAGCTCATGTGGTAAGGTAGTACTGCACAGACACAGTCGATGAGAAGGAGCAGCAGCAGAAACACTATTTGGGGTGGGGCAGATGGGGCGTCCTTCTGAATTTCATAGAAGTTCTTCTTTCACCTCGAATACTATACTAGCTAGTCCAAACTTAGGATTCTGATTTAGGCAATTAGAAATTTGACCTTTGACTGATGGGATGTGGAGCTGGAGATGACCTTTGACTGGACAGGGTCAGATGTTTTGATTGACTTCTGCTGCTGTTGGCTCTGTTTGCAGCAAGAGCCAGCACTGCTGCCGGCTTACGTGGAACATGCTTTCCTCTTTCCTGCTTCCATGCTCCTCAAAAGCTGCTCTTCCCACTGCCAAGAGGTGAGACCATGCAAAAGGGTATGATTTCAAATGATGAAAGTGCAACAAGGAGCTTTCAGAGAAGAAGTGGAAATAATACTGATAAACAAGGCTCAATGCAACCATGCAAACTTTTGATTTTCAACTCTGTCTGATTTCTAGCTTCCAGAACTCCCACACACATTCTGCCAACATTGGTTAGGCCTCAAGGTCTCTGGAAATAACTACAGAATTTTATTTTGTTTTCTTCTCTAGTGACATATTTTATTTGCTATAATATAGTTTTTTATATATATTTAGTTTGCTATAGTATGCTTGGAAGTCCAAAATAACTTCCTAAAATCACAGAGTCTGTAGTCAAAGGCAGAAGTCTTAGCTGATCCTTAGAGTCCAAGAAGTACTGTAAGACTGAGTAGACAAGTCTTCACGTTCACTGTGTGACAAGGCCTCTAAGGATTTTTCTGTATTCTTGAATGTCACAAGCAGAGACAGTGTGGAAAAGAGAATGAATGTGTAAGAACTCTGAATTCTCATATGGATTGTGATAATGATAACATCGGAGGCCTTTTTATTGGTGCATGGATTGAACAGAATGAGTGCTTGTGAGTGTAAGGTCCCTGTTTACCCCAAAAGAGTGACCTTTTTCTGGTTTGGGGGGTTTATTGGGTTGACTTTTTGTTGTTTGTTTGTTTGTTTGTTTGGTTGGTTGGTTGGTTTTAATTTGTTTTTCATTTGTCTAATGATAACCTAATTAAATCAGTTTCAGAAAGTTACTTACAGTTTGTCTAACAAGCTCTCAGGCTCTGGAGACTGTTTCATAATGAGTGAGTTCCAGAGTATTTAATATCTTAAGTCAAATAGCCAAGGGCTTTTTGAATCCAGCAACTATTTGTGTATTTCAAGCCATCTCTGAGTTTGCATTCTGGGATTGCAGAGACCTGGCTCTAGGCTTTTCTGAAACTAAGCAAAACTCAGCTGTTCAAGACCTCAGGACTTATGTGGGACCAGGCTGCTCCTTCCATTGAAAAATGAAAAGAGTGGGGCTGAGAAGGGGTGTCCTGGGATACAGTTGTATGGGAATGGGCTTGCCTTTCTTCCTGCCACCGGGAGCAGGGAGAGATTGGTGTTACCCAGCACCATACAAACCCAGCCTGTCCCACATCTGTAAACCTAGCTGTCCAAAGCCCTGGCATGAACAAACCCTTGGAAAGAGATGTTTTACTGCCTTGGCAGGGCACTGTGCTAGGTAGCTGCCACCTTTGCTGATTCCTGAGGCTGGCATTGGGAATGTTAAATTTTTTGTGAAATTTATGTCCCAATGCTTCATTTTTGCATATAGAGACAAGATATCAAGAATCTCAGAGGATAAATCTCTTTCTGTTTGCTTTCTCAGTGCTCTTGAAGGTACAATGTACAAACAAGGCATCCAGTTGCAGACTATCACCTACCAAGGGTCCAAATGCAAATAATGGGCCTAAAGTGAAAGCTCACAGTCAAAAAAATTGGGGTTCTGTGCAAAAACCAATGTATAATTTTCAACAGAGCAAATAGTTTTCGCTTGTTCAGTCTCTGCTGTACTTATGGCCTTTAGGGACCTGGTATCATTTCTCAGACGTGTGTGAGTGGATAGACCCAGTGCCCTAAAGGAATTCCAGTTAATGGCTCCAAGGTCATTACCCTGTGTTCTTCCTATGTAAAGCTCTCAAGTGATTTTAGTTGGCTATATTACCCTCTGCTTCTCCTGCTAAAAACAATCTTGCTGGCAGTGCTGCTTTTCCTCAGCAGAAGTAGCCACATTTCAATGACGGGTGACGTGAGCTCTGCAAATACAGAGCCAAATTCCATGGTAACACAAGAGCATGTACTTATGACAGCAATGGATTTGTGCCTGGTCAGACTGTGGCTGTAGGAGGCTGACAGATGATAAAATTGTCTGGGATGAAAAGCGTTATCAAGTTTTGCTGATGTAGCTATGGTAGGCAAGTCCTATCACAAATCTGTTTAAGGGTCTCATGCTAAGTCTTTCAAAACACCAGGTATATTTACACAAAGGTATTTCAGAATTAATCCGTAAGTTATCTGCCTTTAGTCCTTCATTCAGTCCATTCTCCCCTCCAAAAAGCTGATAGCTTGTTATTTTAAAAGCACTACTTGCTTTACTAAAATCTATAGAAAATTGATCATAATGGTATACTATAAAAACTAGTATTTAATTTGGAGGTGAAAGGGCTATACCTGCAGCATTATCAGCCCTGGCTTGGAGCTAGACTGCTGTAAAATGTGTCCTCAAAAGAACATGTGTTTGTGTTTGTGTGTGTGTGAAATTACCCCAGTGGAAAATGAATTTTTGACATGTAAACAACTATTTGTCTCCTGAAGTCTTGAGCACAGGCCCACTATCTTATCGTTCATTAGCAGCCTATTGAATTCACATAATCAGTAATAGTTTCTGGAAGCTGTTTGGCAAGCAGAGATGGAAATTACTAACTCACAGCTGGGTAAGAAAAAATGGCAAATACACACATTATGCTTGCTCTCTTTCCCCCCTCTTCCTTGGACACTGTAGATTTATTGCCTCACGGTATTCACAGATGATGTTTTCATAGTCACTAATGAGGTCCCAGCAGTTTTTTAACAATAACAGGACATTACTACTCCTAAGATATATTATGTGTTTTCCCCATTTTTCTCCATTTTGGTTAAATACTCAGAAGTGTGCTAGCTTAAAAATCTCCTGGTTTATTATTATTATTATTATTATTATGATTGATAGTTCAGTCATGTGACATCAACAACTGCTGAGGTGTAACTTTTCAATTGTTAATTTGTATAAAAATGTAAAATATAATATTTTTAACATGCTGTTCATGGTTTTCTACATAAAAATGACAAAATGCTTGTTTGGTGGTTTTTTTTTTTTTTACAAGTGGAAAGGCAACACAGCAAAGATCAATTTCCAATAGTGTTGTGCATTCCTTTTTCCTACCTGCAAGAATCTGGCTTCAGCCCATCACAGTCTACAGAGATACACAAGGTAAAATGAAAATATTTACTGGAAATAGTTAAAATTAATTTATTTTGAGACCTATGATCCTTCTATGTTTATTCAGCAAAACCAATTCATTCAGATACTGATTCAAGAAAGCACATAAATATGTGCTTTATTTTATGCACGTGTTTTAGTTATACTAACCTTCAGATAAGCCTGAGGGTTTTCATTTTCATGAATTTGAAATTTAATGCATAACCCTGCTGCAATAAAATGTAAATTTCATTTAGAATAGCTGGTAGTATGCTGCATCTGATGTTAAATATAGAAGTTGCTGTCATTTAAAATCATAATACTTAAAGGCTGTTAAAGATGAAGTCAGTTTAATGTGTGAGTATTTAATGAGCTATAATGTGTAAACCTAAGCAAAGCTGAGTTTAGGAGATTATCCTCTCATCCATAGTTCTCTGAAGTACAAATTCTTCTGTCTTTGCCTGTGATTTCAAATCTCTGCTCTGAAGTGTGAATCTGAAGAGCCTTCTGCTAGACAGACACTTGCAGCAAGCACCATTCATAACAACAAAACTATCCAAGGTCCCAACTAATCCAGTATCTACATGCCTAGTCACTTCATGGATATGGGGCTATACACACACCCCTAAAGCTAACCTTGGGTGTAGCATTTCACAGGTTTGGGGCCAAAGAAGATGGTTGGTGGGAATGAGTAAAACTGTGGTCAGAAAAATTCCTGGAGCTGCTATTTTAGCAATTAGATCATGTACAGTTAGCTTCATAACACCTCCCAGGCCCCTTAGGTCGGCACACAGACCTGCTGGGCTCTTCAGAGAGTACCTGAAACAGAGGTTTTTTTGGTTTGGTTGTTCATTCATTGTTTTGTTGTTGTTGTTATTGTTGGGTTTTTGTTTTGTTTTTTTTGTTTGTTTTTAATTTTCTTTTTATTTTAGTAATTCTTCTTAGTCTACCTTCCTCTCTCCTTCTTTTTTCCCCTGTGCAGATGATTAGGTAGGCAAGGCAGTAGGCCAAATGGACGAAAGAGTTTGTGGGGTAGAGGGTAAATTCCCATAACCTGGGAAGCAAAACAAAGATTTCCTTTGGTCTAATTCTGCAGTTTCAGTGCAAACTAGATTTTGTCAGGAATTTTAGTTATTTCAAAATACTCTGTTGTATAATTTTGTTCCTAAGAGATACAGGGATGAGGGGCTGCAGCTCTGCTTTTGTAAACTTGGATCCTGAGTCGACAAGGAGATCCTCATGGCCAGGCATTTTGTTCTCTTGCAGTTGGATTAGATGACAGTTAGTTGGATTTTAATGCTGTAATTTGTAAGCAAGGAGTCTTCAGTTCCATGCTCTTTTTCAACCCGTTGGCAGAATCAGTCAACAATGGTTCCAATTCTGCCCCCACCTCAAATGCTTATGACATAAATTTTAATGGAAAACTGTTACTTTGAAAACCCAAAAAACTCTGTCAAGCAGCTTAGCATTTCATTAACAGATGTATTTGCAGCCATTATCAGCAACTTGCTCCTGGCAACAGCCCAGGGTGCTCTCCTAGACACAGTGGAAGTCTGCCCTTTATAGCTGTTAAAGCTGCAATATTTTCCTTGAAAGTTATGTGTAAGAGTCTCATCCCCAAGCTCCTGGTATCTCCTCTTCTCTTTGAACTGCTTAGACCATTTCTAGTCATTGAAAAGGAGCCAGGTCTTTAGAGCATATAAGAGAAAAGAGCAGACATGGGGGAGGAAAATCATAGAAAACTAAGGGAAAATATTTTTCTTTTTATTTGGAATTAAAATGTCTCTATCAAAGTTCTTATGTTTCCCCTAGACATTACACTATCAGAGCTTTTATCTCACCTGCCTGACAGTGTTCAAACACACACTAGGTTTCCATTCCCATTTTGGAATAATTTTTCTCTTCCATGAGGCTCTGCTACAAAGGGGAAGAGAAGCATTTTGAGCATTTGGTGATGCTCAAAATTAAGTAAAATACCAAGTTGTTTAATGAGTGGCAGAACTAGTGAAGCCTTGTCTTCTACACAATTGTCTTTGTTCTTCTGCCTATCACCCCAAAAATGTGCTCAACTTCCTATGACAGCCCTATTGGAGATAAACAGCTTTTACTGTGGCTAGTTCATGTTAACACATGGGCTGACTGACCAGCTCTCTGCAACCAAAGAAAATACACAAAGGGCGAATAGCGATTTTTTTTCCCCTGCTGTATTGTGAGGGGTGCGAGCAGAAAGATAGCTCTTCTTCATCCAGCTACCAGTTTTCTTGAGATTTGTGAGCTTCCTACCCCTCTTCTACACAGTCTAGGAAATTTGCAGTGGATTCAAAACATGCTGACAACTGGGAAAAACTGGCAAATACCATGATTACAAAATCTTCATCCTTGTACACAACAATAACAACAAAAAAATGGGAATACAATTTTAAGTGCCTCAGGTGGCTCTGTCCTTTGGAGGCAATTGAAATTCTATTGCTCCCAGGATAGGCAGAGATTTCTGGTTCCTGCTGAAGTCTCAGCTCTGAGGAGTTGCTGCTGCTGACTCTTCCCAAAACTGCTAGCCCCACAGGGGCCAGGGCTTCCTCTGGTTATGAGATAGAGGCAAATGGTGGCATGCTGAAGGTTCAAGCACAAGGTGGTAACGTGGAATCATCCCACATAGCATGAGACTTGTAGTGCAGAACAAGGCACCAGGAAAAGCAGTGCAATGCAAAAATGTGAATCCATTTCCCTGACCCTTATTCATATTTTCCATAAAAGAAAACTGTTTTTTCTCATAAAGAAAGCTCTAAATCTCTTCTCTCAGGGAAGTGTTTCGAGGAGCTGCTTTGGGAGGCAGGGTAAATCGTGGCAGGTTGGTCATTTGCAGAAGCTCCTGTAAGGGAAGTATAAGGGCCTGAGGTAAATGTTTTGTTGTTAACAAGTTCCTCTAGACCAAGGTGTCTGGGAAGTTTTTGCCATAGAAGGATGCTGTGATGGACAGAACCTGCCCAGATTAGACCTGGAGGAAAGATGTTTGCATCACTATTTGCATTTTAAATATGAAGGGTGTTTGGAGGTGAACTCTTCCCCTGGATGCTATGAGGAGGCTATTCCAGGATGGAGCTGTTACTGGTGAAGATGTCTCTGTTTCTGGGCACTGCCTCCCCATGCTGGTGCTTTGTGAATTACAGGAGGGGAGAAAATACGGTGCATGAGGGCCATATGGGACACAATCTTTCCCTGAAGAGCCCTGCTCCTGTGCAGCCCAGTGCATTGGCTGCTCTCTGTGTCTCCCCTGTCTCATTTCCATTGTGCACAGGCAGAGGTTGCCATCCCATTTTAAAGAGAATGCTTCATTTTCCTTCACAGCATACCAAGGAACAGCTGCCACCATCTGAAAGCAGGTAGGATGTGTGGTGGGACAGCTGTGGATGTGGAGATTCATCCTGTCTCAGTATTTTCCTCCATTCCATTCTATCTCCAGTGCTTATCAGCCTTGGCCAGAGGCAGGGGGGTGAGAACAGCCCCAGGTTTGTTGCAGTGTCTGTATGCCTTTACCTATACCCCATGTTCACCTGCTTCTATTGATTTCTCAATACAATCACAAATGCTGCCTGCCCCGAAATCCTGCTACAAAATCAGTCACTGACTTCTGAGGAAATTCCCCTTGCCTGGAGGTGCGTCAGCCAGGAAAGTAGCATCTCACTAGGCAGAAGTAATATTTCAACAGAGATCAGTCTGACTTTTCCCTAAGAGGAAAGCAACAATGGTTTTCAGTTCAGGGTCTAAAAATGTGTTTCCCTGGGGCAGATGTCCATTCCTGTTTCTGGCAGAGGACTCAGCCAGTCCTCATGGATGCCCAACATTCTTGGCTGAGGCATGGGGACCCCCAAAGAGAAGAGCCTGGTGGAAGACTGGGACACAGTTTTGATGGAGAGAGCTCACTCCTTTATGGACCCTGTGCAAACAAATGTCCTCCATTAGCCCCACCTCCCCTGTGGGGAAACTGAAGCCAAGAGGTAAAGGCTGGATGTTCATAGTGTATTTTAAACTTAAATGCCCTGATTTGGAAAGGCCTGAGGCATCAGCATTTCCCATTGAACGTGGTTGCTAGTCTAAGGCCCTTCATATATCAGATCCCTTATTTAGGGCCCTAAATTTAGAACTTGAACTCCCAGCAAGATGAGAAATATTAGCAATTGGTTGTTACTGCTGTGTGCACAGCAGAAGTGTACAGCTGTGTTGCTGCTTGCCTTTCTGGTTGTTTGTCCTTTTTTGTCCTTTCAGGCAAACTTTATTTGTTGTCCCAAATTAGTAATATCAGATGACTATAATACAATCTCTGCTGTTAGCTACCATCTCTGCTGTCAGACAATGATGTGTTATAAAAAACATACCAAATGAAACTTCATCTTTCATTTCAGAACCACATTTTCATCTTCAGAGTGCAACATCGTTCAGCTGGAAGTCAGGAAATTTTGCTTTGATTTTAGAACTGCAGGACAGGCAAAGCATAGTCTTAGACAAAGTTTCTCCAAATTATGCCTTTTCTATTACAGAGTCAATCTGTCTCCAAAGCTCTTTCTTTTGTTTTAACTGGAACAGAGGAGAAAAGATTAATAAGATTAAAATAGAAGAATAATTTTCTCAGGTCATTAACTTCCTCTCTTTAGTTTTCTGTAATGACGGAGAACAAGGCAGTTAACTTGTTCTTACTATGAGTGCTCAGTACAATATAGTAGTACCCAAGGAAAAATCTTTCATTTCAACTACTCAATTATTTTGTAGTTATGTCCGGTTTAAAAGAAAAGACGAGACTGATTTGGCTCAGTTTGAAGAATTGAATGTGAATTGACAATTTGCAGATTTGGACACCCCCTGGCTTCCCGCACACATATTCATAAATACAAGGATAATATGATAAATAGATCCGCTGATCATTTGAAATGCCAGATAATTTAAAACTGGTAGACCTCTGCTTGGAGGCTTTCTTTCCCTGGCTGATTCAACATGTGCTGTTACCTAAAGTCCAAATCAGCCTCACACAAAGTCGCTGAAAGCTTTATGTGCTCTGAGAGCACACCACACCTAATTGCAGTAGGACACGGTTTTCTTGCCCTAAAGAATTGCAGAGAGTTACAAAAAATAGTTCAATTGCTCAATGTATTTTTAATGGATTAGCAAAATTAACAAATGATATCTTATTTCTGGCTCCTTCTTGGTGTTATGTAATTCTTTCAAAAGGATACTAGATGTTCCAGTTTGGTGATCTTTCCTCTTTTCAGGGAACAAATACACACGTTTTTGTTGTTCAAGTCCTTCACACTAACCTTCTAAAAAATAGTTGGAGACAGGACAGCTTTTGTCCTAACTGTATTACCTTTGTCCTAACTGAAATATTCGGTTTTAGATTTACTTTCTGATAAGAGGAGTTTTGACAGCTGGGGGAACAATTTTAAGAAAACTGAATTAAATGGGGAAGATGTCAGACCACCTTCCCAGAGCAAGCCAGGAGTCTGTCAGGGACTATAGCTTGGCTCACAGTGATACCAGCTTTTCATTGCTGTCATCCGTGTTTCTGGCCAGGGTCGCTGGTGTCTGTGTGTGGTTACACCCAGCCATAATGATCCCAACAGCAGGAGGCAGGAGGGAACACCTTTTGTCTTTTTTTATTTTATTTTTTTTTTCTCTTTCTTTTAAACCTGACCTTCTTCCATTGGAGTGACCGCTTCAGGCTCCTGCTTCTGGTTGGAAGGGTGGGGTGAATGGCTTCCTCTTCCTCCTCCCTTCCCGTCCCATCCTGTCCCTGCTCCCAGCTCTGCTGTACAGATCACTTGACTGGGAGAGGCAGAGGGGAAGGGTGTTTCTAATGCCAAGTGCTTGGAAAGGACTGTGAGTACAGTTTGCATGATTCCTGTTTCAGGCAGAAGCAAAGCTCAAGGCAGGGAAGAGCGAAAGGAAAAATCCCCAATCTCCAGGGAGATGCTGATGCCACAAACAAGTCCAGTGAATAACAAAGACACCTATGTATTCTGGAAAATCTAAGAAGCAGTGGGGTTACCACCAGCTGCCCTGAGGTGAAATCTAGAGCTCATTTCCCAGTTAGAGGGCTGTCAAATCCTTTCCAGACTGATGGCTACACTGTCCTCACCATGTTTCAAACTAGACAGAACCATTTCCCTCCGAACTCGCAGTCAAAAAAACCAGCTGAGATGCAAGCACTGGAGTTTACACTGTGTAGTGTGAAGCATTTTGAGGGTGGTAAAAGAGCACCCTCACTAGGGGAAGACAGAAGAGCACCTTCAGTTTTTATAAAATGTAAATGAAGGTAGGGGACTCAGCTGACCACTTTCTCTGGTGCTTTGAGTGCTGTGCAGCAGTAGAAAGCCCAGCTGAATCTGACTCTCACCATTCCTGGGTAGCTGAGGTAGTGAGTTCCCTACACAGTCAGATAAAAACAGTTTTGTCTAAGACCTAAATCACAATTCTCCACGCATTTTCAGGTCAGACTTTTGCAGTCTGATGCAATCGTGGCAAAACTTACTGGCTGCTTCAGTCAAAAGCAAGCTGTTTTGAATCTCCTAGGTCAAAAATACAATGTTTTTGAACAAGTACTACCTGTTCACTTCCAAGAACACCACCAAGTCCTATGCACCATGAGGGATGATATGATCACCTCTGACGTGAGAAATGAGAAATGTTTACCAGAGGCTATTCAGATAATTCTAAATTGCCCACATGGCATGATTCTCCCTCCGTGTCCCTTTTGGGAGTGCTGCCATGCATCAAAAACGTGGTCCTTGTCTCTGTCCTGCTCCTGGATCCTGGCAGAAGATGGTGCCAAGGGGAAATCTGCTCTCACAGCTAAGCCAGCACAGCCTGCTCTCTTTCAGAACATGATGGAAAATGTACTTCTTTGTTCAACATTTTTACTGAGTGTAAAAGTGTAAAACCCTTGATGGTTTGCCATCTGGATGGAAACTGCTCCCCGTTCAGGGGAAGACAGGTAAAATGCAGAGCATGTGTGTTCTGAGTTTTGATGTGGAAAATATTCAGTCTCTTGGGTGATTACTGCCATATTTATGTGTAATAACAGTAACTAATATCAAAAGAACAATAAAAACCTGAGAAGCATCACCAGTGATGTTTTGAAACCAAAGTGAGTCAACAGCTCTCTGAAAAATGAGGCTGAAAACACAACACGTGTTAGGTGCAAAGCAACTTTGGAAATGCATGTCTCCAGTAGGGACAAAAAAAAAAAATATAGGCAAAAAAGAGGGCAGGAGAAAAGGGTATGTGTCTGTAGGGGGCAAAACAACAAGGTGGTGTGGGAGACTTTGTGGGGAGGATGGCAAGGAAAACGGGAGGATGTAAAAAGAGCAAAGAACTTTTGTGAGCTTTCTGGCAGATTTTGGAGCAGGTGGAATGCAGAGTGTTTACACAGTTCATATTTCAATATACTAAGAAAACACAGGGAGTCAGGCTCTAAGCTGCTATTAAGCTCCCCTCCCCTCCTGCCCCAACCACTTCTTTAAAACCTGCCCTCAGATCTCGAATGGAACTGCTCTCTGCTGGGCTGGTGGCGCTGGGGCAGCGACTGTGCCACCAGCTGAGAAAACAAATTTGAGAAAGAGAGTGTGTGCTCGGGTTAACAAGCCTTGGGTGAGTGAGGTGTCCCCCCCTGCCCTGCTTTCCCTGTTCTCACCTCCTATTCCCCAAAGCCCCTGGAAACAGCTCACTTTGGTGGGAGAAGCCGTGAGGAATTGAATGGCGGGCGGGCTTCAGAGCAGCAAGCCTGGAGGGGAAGGGAGATTTATAATGTTCCAGTTTTGACTTTTTGCATAATGAAAACCAGAGGTCTAATAAAATACAGCAGCAGTGACACTGCAATGGGAGGGGGAAAAGGGAAAACAAACTTTTGGGATAAAATAAACATTGTGTACTCAAGTAAGGGGTCTATCTCTATTTCCATCTATCGATACAGGCATAGACATATTCTCCTTTACTAATTCAAATTAAGAAGATTAAACCCAGGTAAACAGAACACAAGATAGGTAGAAATATTTCCTGTTAGCAAATCAGTCTTCAGCAAACTAACCAGAAAGGAACATGGCCACAGGACCTTGTGAGTGGCACGAAGTTGTTTTTTCATACTTATTTGCACTCAACCGTGTTCTGATCCGGGGCCAGTTTCTGGAAAAGTTCTTGATTCATTCAGAATTATATTGGCCAGGGGGTTATTGCAGTTACACTTTTACTAGTTTTTAGGGAGAAATTTCTTCTCGAGGTTGGAATAGAAGAAATTATAGAGCACATGTGACTTCCTCAGTGAGCTGGTTTACATCCTGTGGGATAAAAATAACATTGTACAATATTTTCTATCATTGATATATGCACTGCTTTTCATCCTAAAGCAATGTGGAAACATTATGATCAGGATATATTGGCCAGTTAGGGAAGCTGGAAGACCTGTTCAGGACAAAGAGCAGCATGCACCCTTCAGAACCCCTGCTTAGCTCATTCACTTCAGGATGTAAAACTAAAACTTCTCCATGGTCACGAGTGTGGGGAAAAACTGAGCATGAAAAGAAAGAGGTCATGAGCTGCAGCCTCTGCCCCTTTCAGCTGATATTGAAGTTCAGTTTCTGAATTTAATTCACAGGTTTGTTTCATTCTCAGTTCTGGGGTCCTGGGAAAATCATTTGGCTTCTTTAACTTCTCCAGTTACTCATCCATAAACCAGATAGTTTTATTTGAGCTGGGAAGCCCAAGTAGAATTTCTATTTGAAATTTTTACAGAAAAAGTAATATAAAGACAAAACAATTGCCAGAACAGCAGTAGCATCAAGTCATACTTTACAACTCACAAAGGGCTTTTTTTGATGTGTGTTTGGTAATTCCATGCTATTTACTTGGATCCTGAGATGACACATTCTTTGACCACATGCCATATAGTTAGTGATATACTCACTAATAAAGTCACAGTGTCCTGAAGACAGTGAAATACAGCACTGGAAATTCAATAGCTCTATCCTGCATCCTGTTCAAGACTGTGAGCAGGCAGGCTGACTTGCTGCACTCCTGCTCTTAGATCATTATTTGGCTAAAGCAAACTCAGCTGAAGAGCACCAGTGCTGACTTTGGGTGTCCTAATACATCTCTCAAATTTGAGAGCAAGGCTTGCCATCCATGGATTTTTCATAGCTTCATGACTTCTGGCCAGTACATTGAAGAAGACATACTGTGCTCTGCCTAATTCAGAACATACTTTGGAAAAAAAGCAAGAGCCTAATGGGCAGAGTCTGAATGACTCTGGCCAAAAAAACAGATTTCCCTGAATCTTTCCTTTCTCCTCCCCCTTCTCTCCTCGAGGAATTTAGTACAAGATATCATCTGTGGATAAGAGGCAGTAAAACTCCCAGGGAACACACAGCCGTGGAGTCAAAATCCAAACCTGTGTTATTACATCTCGTTCTTCGTTCAGTGCCCAAAAACCAAACTGAGCCGATGTCTCCTTGTCTTGAGCTCTGTGTGTGGGTGTTGGTCCCTCGCAGGGGCACCCTGTCACCCCAGGAAAGGCACAACTGGAATTCTGTACCTGCGAGCCCTGTGAAAGAGGCACCTCCAATACAACAGCACCCTCCTCTGCCTGCTCGGCGTAGAGAGCAGCCCTGCTAATTCCCTCTGACAAGATGATAAAACCCAGCCAGCGGAAATCGTTCTAATTACCGCAGATTATCCAGCTGTTTCAAGAACGCAAATTAATATAGATGATGGTAAGTAAGTGATTGGAGGGCCGCCATTCCTTTGAAATTTAAAAAAAAAAATATATAAAAGGGAATGACATTTTAAAAAAATGCAACCCACTTTGGAGAAAAATTAAAGATGAAACTGTAATTAGTCTACTGTGTATATTCTACTATGATATCATTCCAAAGAATGTAAAATTCTTTATGGTCAGGATTTTTCCCTTGTACTGCTATTTGACGATACTTTTTCAGTCTTAAGAAAATACAAGTCAGATGTGCTTTCTCACAGTAAACCTCAGCCATTTTAAGTTAGAGTGGCTTATAGCCAGAGAGCTATACACATTTATGAGTCACAGCTCCTTTCAGTCAAAAATGCAGGACACTAAACATGACCAACAACTACTATTTCAGGACTGGGACGCCTTTCTGGAACAACAGTGGCAGGAATATTTGATGTAAAAGTACTGTAAAAATAGACTAATTTATCTTCTCCCCCCCCCCATAATTTTTCTGCCCTTATTTCTTTCTGTTTCACATATGTTTCTTCTCCTTAGAAGACTCATGAATGAGTTAAGTATGCTATCAGCTTTTCCTGGTGTAACAAGTGGAACAGAATTGTCACCTGGAGAGAGTCATCTTGTAAGCAGGGAATGAGATACAGAAATAAGATGCATGTACCAAAAAATATTTAGAAATGGGAGGAGAGGGCAAGAGAGTCAGTGACAACCAGCATATCTGAAAGAAGGGAGAATTGATGGAGATGATTTATACAGTGAGGAAAAAGCAGGTTCCTACTCCAACTCTGTGGAACATCTCTTGTCTCCTCCTATCAGACTTACAATCCATCCTTTAGGTTGTGATTTCTGCTGCACTGCAACCAGACACTCCAATTTGGGGCTGTGCATGCCGCAAACCCACAAGTACCTCAGCAGCTTCCCAGTTTGCATTGCCAAGGAGTGGGAGCATAACACAGATACTACAGACAGGCCTCAATAACCTCAGAAGTTTCCTTACTTCCAGCAGAGAGCATCAGTTCCCAGCAAGGCAGGCTTTTCTCACTGGGGAGGCTTCACAGTACCAGCAGCAGTGAAATACAGGAAAAAACCTCTGTACTGCCCCATCTGGACAATGGGTGCAGTAAAGAAGTAAAGTAAAGAAGGTCTTCCTGACTTACTAGTTTGTTGTTTGACCTTTTTTTTTCATATTAGCATTGCTGGAGCTGGTGACAAGAGCATGAAGAAGTAAAAGCAAGGATTTAAGTGGTAGTCGAAGGAAAAGGAGGCACCTAGCAGGCACAAAGAAAAGGAGGAGGAAGATGAAGTAGCATTAGTAAAGCTTACTCCGAGAATTTGGGATATCTGTACTAACCCCTTCCAGAAGCAGAGAGCAGTGAGCCTCTTTGGGGTGTGCATGCTTTCCATGTGGGCTCTTGTCTCCAGATGGGTAAGCCAGCAACTCCTTACAGAGCTGCAAAGCCATTGCTTTGCTTGCAGACCTTGGGAAGGGCTCTGGAAACAGTTTCAGCTCTGCAAAGCAGGGTAAGAGGTAAGGTGTGTGGCAGTTCAGGTGTGTGGCAGGGTAGCAGCCCTGTGACAGCCTTCCAGGAAAAGACCTGCTGCAGCTGCAGCAAATGCATGAGGGAAAGTCTGTTGCTGCAGCTGGATAGTCACTCAGTCCTCAAGGAGAGTGGGTGAGCTCTGGGTCCAGGACAGGAGCAGGATAAGTGTTCCCTAAGGATGCAGAAGGACACCTGACAGCAGGGGTGTGCACACACAGCTGTGGTGGCAGAGCCAAGAACCACTGTGCCTCCCCCTCTTGCTTTCGCCAGGCAGTGCTTGACTTGTGCCGCAGGCAGTGGTAAAGTGGAGAATGCTGCAGTGGCACTGGGGCTGCCTTAGGGGCTGGTAGCTCTTCAGCTGCAGCAATGCATAGCTTGGCATGGTTGCTTTGTGCCAGAGGAACTCTTGCTTCATGCCTCTGCGGAGACACTCAGGTTACTACTGATACCAAAACACACTGCTTGCTCCTGATTTAAATGTCAGGGCTGCTGCCTACATGTTTATCATATGCCCTATTTGTAAATAACAAAGAGAGTAAAACTCCCATGGAAAGCAGGAAATACAGCTCCCCATGGTTCCCTTAAAAATGTCAGGGGAAAAAAAAAGTGTCCTATTTAATATTCCAGAAGGTTTTCACATATACATAAGTTGTGCATCCAAAATTTACTTCCTGCTGCAAAGGCAACAAGCAAAATACATAACTGAGAAAACCCCATGCTCAGCCTGAATTTTCAAAATGCCATTGTGTAAGATTTTTGGCAAGACTTTATCCAGCTCAGATTGCCCACAGATAAATATGAGTTTATTCAGACTGGGACAGTTGTGGAAGACTTAAGGCTCAGGGTAAGGAAAACCTATCTTTCCAGATGAGGTCAAAAGAGCCTGTCTTATCTAGTTTAGGAGAAAAATAATAATAATAATAACAATAATAATAATAATAAAAAAGTTTGAAATGTGTTCACTTTATATAAACACATCAAGGCAATAACCAAAAGACAAAACCAGGATAGCCAACAAGGTATTTAAGATAAAGAGGTTGTCAGAAGAACAAATAGCAATAGACTGGCTCTGAATGCATTTCCACTGGAAATTTTGATATATTTTCTAGCAGAAAGGGCAGAAAATTTCTGGTAAATCAGTAGTTGAACTGTTTATGGGAAAGATTTTGTGCCAAAATTGCCTGAATTGACAGCATCAAAGATGACTGCTCAGGAGGCCTGTCCCAACCCAGGCTTCTCAGCTGGCTGGTGATTTTGGACACCTTCCTCACTGAGTTCTCACACAGATCTGATGGAAGGACAGTTTCCACAAAGTGTGGAGCTTTTCAAAGTGTTTTGCCTGGGACAACCCTCAAGAGACAGCCAAAAATGTTAACACCATGACTTGACCTACTTTTTTCTCTTCTCTAGAGAGCTATTCTTTGATGACTCACTCAGAATCAACATTCTTAGACTCTGGCTTGAAAGGGAAGCACCTGACGCACAGGTAGGTAGATGTTAACTTGTTAACAGCAATGAGTTCTGGTGCTCCTGCCCTAAGGCTAATTTAAACGGAGCAATGAAACATTCCATTGCCTCGAGGAATCTGGGAGAAGTCTTTGAACTAGGGGAGGCAAGAGGAGATATTCCAGAACTATATAGGTAGGTCACAGCAGCCTTATTAATAATCCATGTTTCCTCTGGCCTGCAGTGCCCAAAACCTAAGAGAAGACAGCAAGTTACTAGACATTTACAGTCACTTGAGTGTGTGCACACATCATACACTGTGATTACCACACAGGTTATTACAAAATGCAAGGTAGGCAATCTTGACAGCAGAAATTTAGTCTGTGTTCCACTAGCATCTGCTGCGCTATAATATATAATTATTTTCTGGTTTTAAAGTAGATTTGAAACAGTTTTATTATAAAACTGCATACATACAGAACTGCCTGTAAGCCTCCTCATCCTTCTGGGTTTTCCATGAGTCATAACACTCTTCTATCAATAATTTCAATTACAAAATGATGAAATCAGTATCTGAGGAAGACTGAAGAACAGTAAGTTGTGAGTTCTGGCTTGGGAATGTAGTGTCTGTATCATGAGACTACTATTTATAGCAATGAAAGAAAGGCAGAATTATTCACTAACTATTCCTAGCATTTAGATATTTTGGTGATATAGACTGGATTTATGCAAACCCACACATATATATAGTATCTGAACAGATAGGTCAACATGAGAAA
Source organism: Cinclus cinclus (assembly GCF_963662255.1). Classification (NCBI taxonomy): domain Eukaryota; kingdom Metazoa; phylum Chordata; class Aves; order Passeriformes; family Cinclidae; genus Cinclus; species Cinclus cinclus. The sequence continues at coordinate 69,871,199 of NC_085046.1, forward strand.
AAATGATTGCCACACATGTCCTTGATAACTTATGATGAAACCCATAGGAAAACCAGAAAGAAGCAGCACATTTCTAGGAGCTGAGGTTGGCATTGCTGAGAGGTTTTGCTCCAGTTATAATGTAAAACTGAGGGCATTCATAGTTGCAGAAGAAATGTCAGTGAAACATCAGCTGGCTGTAGTTTTCATTCCTCTTTCAGCAAATTCACAGTGCTGCACACCCTGCAACATGACAGTCCTTCTAATTTATGCTCAAATCAGAGCTCTTAACAACAGTAACAGCCCTGCAGGGTAATTAAAATAAAAATAAGGAAAATTATAGAGAGGAAGTTTACCTCTTTCAGACAGCTTTTCAAGCATTGCAGCTCCTGTTTGTTTTATGCCTATGCTGAGGTCAGCTTGCATGGACTAGCATCAAGCACTGTTTACTGAGTGCCAGAACTAGATTAAAATTTCCAAACTTAGACTTTCTACACATTGAATTAATGGCATCTCAGAGGCCTATTTCAGGGGCCATCCACTGATAGGAACATGCTTTATGTTCTTGCTGAAGACAAGAATTTTGACCTAGTTTTCTGAATATCACACATTACATTTTCTGCCCAAAGAAGACATATCAAAATACAATTTACAAAGTGAGGTGTATATGAGTTAATCACATAATAACTCAGCTGTTTGCAAGAACTTTATCCATCTGAAAAATATTGGTCAGCTTCTTATATTGAAGAGTCCTTTACATTAAAGAAAGAAACTAACCCCCATGTGAAAATTAATCTTTAAACTGTTTACAGAATTTATCAGTCAGGAAAGCAGCTGGTTGGGGTTGTCTATTAACTACAGGCAGTCTGGTGGTTTCAAGGCACTGGAGACTTTTGGTAGGTTATAGGGTCCTGCAGACCTGCCCAAAGAAGCAAATATGCAAAAAATACAATTAATTTTCTGCTATTACTTAGAAGCTTTACAAAGTATAAAAGTATTGTGACTACTTTGGGGAATTTATTTTCTCTTCTAATATTGTTTTTGAAATTTAATTAAGATCCAATCTAAGATCAACAAGGACATGATAATTCAATAAAAACATTTGCACCAGTATGAAAACCTTCTAGGCAGGTGGTATTTCAGGGAAATTATTTAGATGTTTTTTATAACTTCTAAAAAAGAAAATGTCTGTCTATCAAGTAGTAGCTGCATTGTTTCACCAAGTTTCTCTTCTACAGGTGGTCACTGTGGATCTGCCTTGTGGTAACACTTTGTTATCTCCTTCGTTGTCCCCATGCTGTCTCTTTAAAAACTAAAAGTGAACCCAAACAGAAGAGTGGGGTTGATTTTGTTTTCCATGTGCAGGAAGAGCAATTCCAACATAAATTATGTGTAGAATACCAAAAAAAAAAAACAAAAAAAATCCCTGAAGACAAAGCAACCAATCCCCAAAATATATGGAGCATGTGTAAAGGAGCCACAGCTAAAACTGGTCATATTGAAGGCCTTGTGTGTTTACAGAACATATGTCATTTATATGATATATTACTATATATATCATATATATGATATATTTATGTTGTTTTCCTGAGATAAGTAGATTTGGCCCATCTACCTAAGTCAAGACCAGTGATTTTGACTTAAGTGGTGTTTTTTTAATGTTGTGTCATAATTCTGAGCCCATTGGTATCCCTACATGCTACCTTTTTGAAGCATCAGTCTTGCTCCAGTGAAGATTGTTGAATCAGGTGAGTTTTTAAAATGCAACTCATATGGGCCCTGTGGCACGTCTGTTTCTTATGTTTCTAAGACAAGATGAAGTGTCCCATCTTTCCAAAGGATTTGACCTGCTGCCAGGTGATCAGGTATGCCCATGGGGCCATTGATTGAACAGCCTTACCTGAAACCCTACGCACATCCAGTGGATCTGAACAGCTCACGTTTGGTTTAGCGTTGTCCTTTCCAACTCCCCGTTTATCAGGTACCTCCTCACCCACCAAAATAATGCTGGCATTCAGCAGCACAATAAATTCTTACTTTTCAGTCTCGAAGAATATTCCATACGTCCATACGTTTCCACTTGGGAAAATGTAACAAAATAAAAGTTTGCTGCTGGGGAAAAAATATCAGATCTCTGTAAAATGTAAACTATGTCTGAAATTTTGCACACAGAGATTGGATTTGCTCAGGTGAATGTCAGCCTTGTTTAAGATATTGAAACTATTATGTTAAAAAAAGTTGTCATGTTAAAAACAAAAGTCTGGCAAGTTTCTGCTAACACTGACTCTCAAAAGGGTGGTTCAAACCAGATCAAGGCACAAAACAGGGTAGCCAGCTACCCATGCTATGCTCCAGATACAGTTCTTTTTAGCTCTTTTGCCCAACAGTGGACTTTTACCATCTTTAGTCTCAGCACATCTCAGAGTTAACAGGACCAGGAGGTGAGATTATGTTCCCTGTTGTTTACAGGCCCAGCGTTAGACATCAACTCCATTTCTTCACATTTTACTGATTGCTCTCCTTGGTTATGGCTCCAATAAGATTTCTAAGAAATACAGGTTTAAAAGCATGTTACAAAAGGGGGTGAAAGAAAGCTGAAACTGTGATTTCAGTTTACCTTCAGGGGTGGGTATGTGGAATTAAAGCAGCTGTGGCTTCCTAGAGTGCAAGACCCAAGGCCATCTTTCTTTTATGATGATGGCTTTTGCTCCTTCCCTTGAACAAAAGGTACTGACTCAACAGTGGTCATAATCCTCAGCTTGTGCAATCTGAAGAAGCATAAGCCCTTTCCAGTCTCTCCTGTGGAAAATGCAGGATCACACAGTTTTACTTTTTTCACAAATTTCTTTCTTTCCTTCTTTCCTTTTTTCCTTCTTTCCTGTGGAAAATGCAGGATCACACAGTTTTACTTTTTTCACAAATTTCTTTCTTTCCTTCTTTCCTTTTTTCCTTCTTTCCTTCTTTCCTTCTTTCCCCTATGGCCTTTTATTACCCTTTTAGCTGGCCATATAAAGACAAGATGATGTGGCAGAATTTTTAGTACTTGAAAGTGCTGTGGAAAAGATTTAAAGCTGGCTTGGTGACGAAGGGCACAGCCTCTCAACTGAAGGCCAAGTTCAGAGGCAGTATTGGCACAGGGATTTGTACCCACCTCTTTAGAGCCATGCTCACTTTCTGAATTTGACCCAGTGTTTTTGGCTAGGGAGTCAAACAATGAGCAAAAAAACCCAGTGGTTATGAAATGGCACAGTTATTACAGCCACTGAGAACTCAGTTTGTAACACATTGTAGTTGTAACAAAAAAAAAATGTAATCTTTGACTAAATTACTTCACTTGTTTGACAGCTGATTCCCATTAAGCTTTTGTATGGATCATACCAGTAATCTTGATAAACCTCTGATAAAGTGTCCAGATGTCCTAGGTTTGCCAGTTTCTAATTAGCAGTCCTGGGGTCCTGTCAATTAAAGTTGGTGTTTTGTGCCCAGGGCCATAAAGTGAAAAGTTTTCTGCATCTGATGTCAATTCTTCAAAGAGGGACCCCCTTCTTACCATTGGATATTGAGTCCCAGTTGGAGATATTGCAAATTTGATCAGCCTAACAGAAATTACAGGCAAGCCTGGAAACAATATTCTCTTGTGTATGTCCTAAGAAAGTGTTATTCTTCCTCCAGGCTTCAACTTTGCCTATGGACAGATGCACCCCAACCTTCCTGGGGAGAGACAGGGATTCACCTCAAGATGACACACTCTAAAAAGTGGAACCACGGAAATTTAAATTACCAGGCCAAATAGTTACAGTTTCAAAGCTGAAATGAGAAGGGCAAGTCGGCTACAGCCCTTCAGACAAGTGCTAGGTGGGGGGAATTACATGTGACAATAGTGGTAGTGAATTCAACCAGTCCTTTCTTTTCTCTAAATACTCTTAGATCCTGTAAACTCCTCATCCTTTTCTCCCACAGCTCTACAGGGTAATATTTCAAGAACAAGCTGACTTGCTGAAATGCAAGACAATCAAACTACTGCCATAGTGTTTAGAATTTAGAGTTTAACTTAAGAAGTGGAGGTTTGTCAGTTTCTGTAATAAGACAGGTAGAAAGCAGTAGATGCTTTTTCATGATGGACAAGATTGTAACACCTCTCTTTTAGTGGCATCATTTGCTTATACTCTACTGCCTTTAATTTTTGTCTACTATTACATGTGTATGTGTGTATGTGTATTCACATTGGAGTTCCTAATCACAGTGACATAAGAGTCTTCAGAAAATAAAAAAGCAGCTGTAGAATCCTGAAAATATCATCTCAGGCACTTCCTTTTTATCCATTCCCATAAAGAGAGAGCTTTTGATGACACTCCCCTCTGTGTTTCCACGCTGGGGAAGGTGCAGCCCTGTGAACCTGCCAGGTTGGCTCCACTGCCACCTTCACCCTCTTTCCATACTCCTCAAAGCTGCAGAAGAAAAGCAGAGATATTACAGAGCACGGAATCATCAGAGTTGTTGCTGAGATTATCCAGATCAGTTTATAAAAAATTTCTCAACAAAGGCACTGAATTGCCACAAAGAGAGGTAAATTCCGGTGCCACGAAAGCTCTGCTCAGAGCCTGAGTGTGAGAGGAGAGGAGAGGAGAGGAGAGGAGAGGAGAGGAGAGGAGAGGAGAGGAGAGGAGAGGAGAGGAGAGGAGAGGAGAGGAGAGGAGAGGAGAGGAGAGGAGAGGAGAGGAGAGGAGAGGAGAGGAGAGGAGAGGAGAGGAGAGGAGAGGAGAGGAGAGGAGAGGAGAGGAGAGGAGAGGAGGAGCTGCGGTGGCATCCCGCAGGCATCACCTGCTGCCAGGAGCACAGACACAGCACTGGATACAGACATCCTCAGCTCAAGGGTTCTGTGTGATTCCTCAGCAGATCTGGCTTGTTCCTGTTGAGTTTCAGCAAAAACTTGCCCAGTCAACTCCACACAGGAGAACCTTCAGTAGGAAATGTAGCTTGCCAGGAAAGTTAGCTGGTCTTTTGAAACCTCAGAAGGAAAACGAGGAGCCCCATTTGTCAGAGTTCTAAACTGATAAAATTGGAACCTTGCCTCTAAAATAATACTAATGGTAAATAAAATGCAGCTTTTTACCAAGCAGGCAAGCTAAACAAAAAAAAAAAAACAAAAAACAAACAAAAAAAACAGTAAAACTTCTGAATGTCTCTACAAAGCCTGTTGATGTGGGAAGTAGAAGCCCTGCTTTGTAGAGATGCAGTTTTTCACTCAGTGTCAACTAGACTGTATTATGTCCTTCATGTACACATTATGCTGTGCAAGGACGTCACTGAGCAATTTCCACTCATGCTGCTGCTGCTGCCTGGTATCAAGCTTGCCACAAGTTTTACATTCTTTTTTTCTTTAGGTACAGTGAACTACAGTAGTTCAGACCACAAAAGACTGTTGTTGAATGTGTTTAAAAAAAGAAAAATTTATAAGCTGTGCCCTTTTTTCCTTTCAACAGATAAACACGAACACGAAAATGAAGGCAAAAGCTCCTAAAATCCAATAATTAAAAGAAAGGTTAGTCCCTATGGAAAGAACTACTAAGGTCTGCAAGATATCCTACAAATTGAAACCGACTGTGAAACTTGAAAATAATAGGGATACAAATTAGCTGCATGTGATCATCCCCTTTTGTTTATCCAAGGCATATTCTTTTCTTGTTGTTTTTGCATACATTTTGTTTACGATGTGAATGAGCCACACATTCCTAGTATTTACCATCCAGAATTTCACATTGGGAAGGTTGCAGTTAATACTCAGGTCCTGATTTGACGCTTATGACAACTGCAACTGCTTATCTCAGGGCAAAACAGAAAGAAGCATTTATAAAATATGTATTTCTTTCCAAAAATATAATATCCACCAAAGAGGAGTTGAAAACCTTCCTTAATCCAGTGCCATAAAAAATTTAGCAATGACAAGACTAAAACTCATATTTCATGACTTCTCCAGTGAACTAACTCACTTTGATGTACAAATTAGGTTGCACAGAAAACAAACTCCTGTGAAAATTTCTTGTCCTTCCTGATTAAAATGACATATGAAATAAATTTTTTCTGGTCTCTTCCAAAGACATAATTTGTAAATTTTAACAAAGTGCTAAGGACCAGTCCAGCCCCTGGATAGATTTACTTCTACTATGTTCTTGACTCCTAATGAAATAAAAGAGAAGTTTCTCTCATGGTATGTTTGCATTTTTTCATCAGATCCCTGATGGAGTCAGGGGTTAGAGAGTAATAAGAGTTACTGAGAAAAGCTAAACAAAATCCAAGCAGGATCAACAGGCCTTTAGCAGCTCTCATGAGTATCTGAGTTTGGATTCAGTTGTATTTGTGGAGAAGATTCTTGTCAATTTTTACCCTGTTTTATTGCCCTCCCTGGCATCTCCAGTCTCCAGCACAGCATGGACACACACCCATCAGGACAGTCCAGTGCCTTGGCAGAGATTTCCACCACTGGCAGCTGCAGCTCAAACCCTGGTTAAGGTCAAAAGAAAAGTGACAGTGGGGGTCTACAGCTATTCCCCGGAGGAATTCTTTCCACGCCAGTGGCATGCACACAAATACAGCCTCCACCACATGAGTTTGGAAGTCAGGGGTTCAGAGAGTTCCTGACCACTCTCTGCAGCACTGAAGCAACAGGGCTGCTGCTGGTCAGCATGGCATTGTGCCAGCAGAGCTGTGTGGGAGTCTGGCACGGTCCCAGGTGGGGCTCTGCTTGGTTTTGAGTGAGCCTGTGAGTCCCTCCCTTTCACTACAGTTATTCTGCCACAGAAAATTTCACCATAAACAAATATTTTGGTGAAGGCCTCCCAGAAAGGTCCCCACTCCTTTAGCAAGGACAGGGAATTTGTAAAGGGGAAGCTCTGACCCCAGTGCTGGGAGCTGAGCTGTGCAGTGCAGGATGATGTCCTCTAACTGGGAGCACTGGGCAGCAAATTATCGCACCTTTTATCACTTCTGACTCATCCATCCCATTCCCAAGGAGACTTTCCCAGAGGAACACACTTAACACACTCATACACACAGACAGTGGTGCTTCATGGATCTCTCTCTGCTAACATCACTGCTCTGCAAGGCCAGTGGTGTGGACTGAGAGCTGCAGTCACACAGCTCCTGCAGAAGCACACGTCCCACTTCTGAGGGGATCAGACACCCCAGCTAACATCCTTAACTTCCCCTCACCCACATCTTTTGCAGCCCTTCCTCTTCCCCCTCCCCCATGTTTTACTTTTTTAACTGACACTTTTCTTTAAATACCTGGGGCTGCCTCTTTAGTCTGACTTCCCTCAGGAATGCTACCATCTCCATCTCCTTTATGAACTACTGGACCTTGGCATCCCTCCAGCACTACGGCGTTAAGAAAGACATTTTCTATTCAGCAGCTCTGACTCCACCACATATTGTCTCTGTAGAGTAGGTCAGAAGGCAAAGCCTGCAGAGTGCAATAATATTTGTACTGCTGTCTAATCCTGGAGGGAAATTTGTAGGAGGGAAGTGGAGCCAGTTAAGAGAATGCCAAGTACCTCCAAACCGCAGGGCTCTGTAATAAAAAGGGGAACAAAGAGGGATGGCTCTAACAATACCCACAGTGTTTCTTAATCTAATCATATTTTTACTCTCATTTTTGTCATCGTAAGAAATGCCCCACATAAGCTTTTGTTATCTTTTCCTCTTCCATAGGTAAAGGTATGGTTAAATAAAAAGCTGCTAGTAAAATAGTCCAAACATATAACAGATGCATAAGCATGCCTTGAGAAATTATTGCTGGAGACATAAAATTGATTTTTTTTTTCTTCCCCCATAGTTCTTTTCTTCTTCCTGTGGTGAAAATGTACCTCTATAAGAAATGTTCCTATTTTCTCTTGGACTGGTGGTCCTGTTTCAGGCTTGAATTACAGTATATATGAAAGATAGAAGAAGGCTTACCCATTCCAGCACCCTGAGTGGGAAGACATAAAACAGCTCACTTATCTATTAGAAATACTTCTAATGGCAAATTTTATCTTAAAAGTTGAAATTAGAGGAATAAACTTCTGTCAGTAGCTTCCTGTTCCTGGATATGAAACCTAAAACAAATAACAAACCTCTTCCTAATTTCTTTACAGAAGGACAGAAGTATCATCTCTAAGTCACAAGGATCCTGAGTTAAAACTATCACTTTAATTGTGTTGGCTTGTTGGTTTACAAGAAGAGAATTGTGCATGAAAGAAATAAGACAATCTCTCCAGTGAGAAATTTCTGTAATCACTGTGAAAAGGCTTGCAATAAGATGCATGAACATAGCATCCTAGTAAGTATATATGACCTTGACTGTTTTCTTCCACTACCATTCCTTGGAAAAAGCAGTCAGAAATTACGAAATTACATCTCTTAATTCTTCTTATTTCCGCTACAGAGTTATTCTTTCAGTTGATTTCAGCAACTCTTCTGCATCTAGAAAGAGCAGGAAAAGGTAGTTACCTTTCTTCCCTCAAAACCAGTGTGTGGTTTCCCATTTTCACTGGTTCTGATGAAGAGAAACACCCCAGGGTCAGTTCAGCTGCCCAGATGTCTGCCATTGGGGATGGCACTGAGCATCCCCCTCAACCTTCTGCTGCTGGAAGCCTCAGCCACACTTCAGAGCTCTGTTGCATAAACTCTCTAATCCACTCAGCAGGATCAAAATCACTTGACAGAGATTTCTGGTCCAGAACTATTGAAAATAGATCCTGTTCATCCCAGCTACTGCTAGCTTCATAATCACAAAAAAAAAAATCAAGAAAGGACAGCTTTGGCATGGCTGCAGATCTCTCAGGCTTTACAGACAAAATGGCCTACAGACTTGTATATTCCATCTCTGCCTTTAACAATGACAGGAGGGCAAGCATGGGGTCACCTTTTGGGTCTTTGTTCAATATACATGGCATTATGGAACAAGACAAGAGGCTAGTTTTCAAGGTGGATACCTAGAAAATTTGCTGCAGAAGTAGGAAGAATCGTGTAATTTGGAGAAAATGATCAGAACACTTTGTTTCTGAAAGGTAGAGACCTTGAAAATATTTTCCCCCTCACGTTTGGTTCACTTCAAGTGCATTTTGAGGCACATAATGTAGGAGCAGAAGAATGTTATATAAATAAAAGATCTTTTCCCCTTTCCTTCCCAATTCACCTTTAACAAGATTCCTGATCTCAAAGCTTCTCAGGAATATGTCACCATTCCCAGCCTGTCATTAAAATATGTTTTTATTATTTTTAGAGAAAAAGTACCAAAACATGTGCAACATGAGGGGTAAGATTAAGCAAAAGAAAATGGTAGGCAAAAGTGTCACAATCTCTTAATCGAAGAAATTAGAGATGAAAGAACTGACTTATCATTTCCCTACTGAGGCTGGAAAGATGGATATGCTGCTCTGAGACTGCATAACATTAGTGCCTGTGTTGATACATACCAAGCTGTATAGTTCATTAGGATATAATGTGGAAAGAAATAATTTGGTCTGAAGATAATATATGTAATAGAGCTGTGGTAAAATACATTAAAGTTTCTTTGAGGATGGGGTGGAAAGCAATCACATTATAAAAGAAATTAAACACTTGAAACTAATTTTCTTCCTTTTTCAAATGAATCGATTAAAACTAGATGCAAACTTGCCTGCCAATTCTGTGAAAGTTTGGCTTCCAAATGAAAGGAAAAAAGGAAAATAACACACAATCCACATCATTTTTTTATGAAAGATGTGGATCAGGATGCCATGTCTTAACATCCATCTGTAATGTTATAAGCATGCAAATGTAGATTCATTTTTTATAAATCCCTGCTCTACTCTCACTAGTGATGGCAGATTTCAAGATATGAGATGTGCTGCCCCGGCCTGACAGATGGAGCTGAAATCTTTCTAGTGTTTGAAAATAAATCAAATTAGCCGACATAAACTTGGTGGAGGACAGGAAAAAAAAAATTGCCTTTAGTTAGATATAGAATTGTACAGAATTGTACCTGTCCTACTGCAGGGTTTACTCCTCAGCAGCATCCACACTCTCTAGTATTGTCCTTTGTTTTTGTTTGCTGACAATTTGAGCTGAGAGCTTTCACTACATATCAGGGGAAAACCAAAAGTTTGGAGCTGTCTTAGAATTGTTCAGATCTCCCACAAAAGGAGGAAAAGTCTGGTGTTCTTCCTGAGCTGAATGGAGTAGGCTGCTCCCTTCTGCCTCCTTGCCCAGGACCAGGAAAGCCCTGTTGCAGGTGCCTTCCCTGAAAAAGTGCTGCACACAGCTCACAGGAGGCCAGCACAGCCAAAAGAGCGTGTAGGGTTTATCACAAAGCAGAAATATATGTGAAGGTGGGAGGGAAATGTCACAGTGCTGTAACCCAGGTAAAAGCCAGAGCACTGCCCATCTATTCCACCTCCCATTGCACTGGGCTTTGAAGGTTTCAGCCTGCTCCGTCAAGACTGCACAGAGAATTTTGACTTAAGTTTTGGCCTGGTTCCAGGCAAGATGAAAGAGACTGATTATTGACAGGTTTTGCAGTACTTTTTACATTTGACTACACATTTATATCACAAGTCACTTAGGTCTCCTCAACTGATTTGATTCTCATGGTGTTCTGATTAAAAATTAAGAAGGCCTTGTAGATACACGTGGTCTGATTTTTCAAAGATGCTCTGTTTCTCACTAAGAGACAGATTGCTCATAAAGCTAGAATAAACACAGGAGCAATAGCAGGCAGGAGCAAAGAGCTAGGAATTACAGTGTATAGCAATCAAACACAGCATGGAATGAAGTGATGAAGTTTACAGGTGTGTTAGGGTGGCTTTAAAGTCCTCGCTGTTTTTAGTGACCTGCTAGAACACCCATATCACCACATAGGATAGAACACTTTTTTTCTTCTAAGAATAAACTTGTTTCCTACAAGTCCCAGGGACATCTTTTCCTCCTGAGTGCTGCATCACATGAGGGGTTGGAATATGTACCAGATCTGCAATAGGATGCCAAGTAATACTTCTTTGCTGAGTCACTTCACAGGATCACACAAGAGCATTTTGCTCTAATTGGTGTGATCTCATTAGCTCTTCCCCTTCACAAGCATCTCTTTCACCCACTAAAAATGTGTACACAGTCTAGTCCTTATCCCATTTTAGTTGCCTGGATTTTAAGCTCTGCTCTGTTTCTAGCTATTCAGTAATGCGATCAAGCATAAAACAAATCTGCTCCTGATTCTTCCTGTCAACAAATGAAATGAAGACTATAAACTATCCTCTTCCTAATCTACTATTTCAGCATATTAGCTAACATAAACCCGTTCCAGTGACCCATGTAATAGCCACACTGACATTTTATGCTTGGTTTCTCAGTTCCATATGTACATGATTAAAAATTACAAGGTATTTCTTTATACAATTCTATTAATAGCTTGGGGAATTTTTGCTTAATTTTTAGGGTAACATGCTCTGAGTTTAAAGGGCAGCTTTGCGTTGTGGAGTCAGAAGCCACTGCAATATACTTTTCAGTTTCCTTCAGTCAGCCACAGCAAGAAAATTGATGGCCTGTTCTCTGGGACTCATGTGTTCCTCCTTGGCTGCTGTCTCCCACGCTGCTGGTGTATATCTGCTGTTTTCACTGGAAAAGAATGCAGGACATTCAAACTATTCCAAGCAGCATCCTTGATGTCTGGACTTCATGGGAATATTTCACACCGCAGTTGTTGCTAACTGCTAACTTTCATACCTCGGACCGGTTCTTTTGGCAGCTCCCTCTGTTTTGCTCTCTGAGCAGGCACAAGCAAAGCAGCCTTTGCTGCAAACACGAGGTGCATCACTGTCTATTATTCTGCTGCCAACAGGGAGACCCAGCTGATGGCATCCTGCTATTTGGGGGGGGGGGGGAGGGAAGGGGGGAAAAAAAAGAAATAGAGAAGAATTTTGAAAAAATAAAATCTGTCTTTGCTGTAATCTCCAGGAAAGGCTTTCAGCTCAGTCCAAGGAATAACTTGGAATTTCAGCACCTTAGTGCAGTTAACTGGTATTTAGGCAAAAGTGTGTGCATGTAAAGGAGAAGTAAGGAGACAGCAGTTGTGTCTGAGAAATTCTGTCCTTTTTCATAATCTCCTCTGTGTTATCAAAAAGCAAAAAGCTTTTTAAGGCAGATGCTCTCTGAAGAATGACTGGAAAGGCTTAAAGGAGGCGGGGGGGGGGGGGGGCATAAATGCACCCTGCCACCTCTACCACTTGCACATCACTTCTGTGGCTAGTGCTGTCTGCTGTTAGGAGGTCAAAAGTCAGGCTGGGTTAACCATTCTTTATGGTCTTAAAGTTGGCAGCACATCAAAATATCCTTAACACTGCCTTGACATTGCAAGAATGAAGAAGGGGCATGGGAAGAGAGGGTTTATATTTGAAGCTGTTCCTGTTGTTGATTTGATTGATACCAGAGAGATAATACAGAGCTTGGACCCAGACTGAGTTTTTCAGAGTTCATGGGCCTTCAGATGGAGAGCTGGGTTGAGCTCCTCAAATTAGGGGCTAAAAAAAGTTCAGATGCCAATCTGGTTTGCAATTTTCATGTAGACTGTGAAAAATTAGAGCTTTGGACTGAGTTCAATTCACATACTGCATAGAAAATAAACTATTGTTTATGTCACAGTGAAAAAACCAAGATAATTATTATTAGGAAGCTGAGTCTAAGTTCCATTCAAAAACTCTGAAAATCCCACAGGCTGTGGTGAGAAGAAAAACAGAGCAAGACAGGAGTCTTTCAGCAGATTATTTAACAGGCTTTTTAGTGATGTTTTTTCCTTTCACTTGGAGTGCTTCTATATAGTGAGATAGTTGCAAAATGCCACAGAAGAATCTGCTGAACATCGAGCCTTTCCTCAAAACATCTCAAACCCAACAGCAGCTCTCAGGGAGGGGAGCCTGCCTTCAGCCCTGGCAGATCCACTGCAGCTACAAGCCAGTTGCTTGCATTCTTCCCAGCAAGATTTTGAGAGCTGTCATCCTGATGTCCCTCTGCAGTCATCAGAGGGAGAGGTGCACATTTCCAGAAGGCAAGATGGATACTCAGCTCTGGCACAGAGTAGTTCAGCACACAGCACTGAATTCAAAGTGTGTTTGGGTTATCTACATTCCTCAGGAACTCAATAAAGACACCCAAATTAAATGCCATCGCTCTTCTTTAAATACTGAATGGATTAGGCAGCTTTGCCAGCCATGAATTGGTGTAAACCCAAAGAATATAAAGATATAAGGGAACTACTAAGATATGAGAAGAGACAAAAAAAAAAAAAAGGAAAAAATAAAGAACTGGGTTCAGTCCAGTTCAGATTTTTCCTGCTAGTATAATCATCATCTTACTGACAGAGAAGAAAAACACAAAGGCATTAATGGCTTGTTTGAGGCCACACAGGAAGCCTGAGAGAGGACTGAAAACTGAAACCATATCTTTAGGATCCAAATCCTTAACCACAAGGCCATCCTCCTTTTCATAGCTGTCTGTCTTGGGGAAGAGAAATAGAGTAATTCTGAATCCCAGAGGCCAATAAATTATATTACCATGACACACAGAATCAGTGCTTTGTGCTGGCGTATTTTTTCTTGCTTGCAATTACCTTAACAGGGATCACTGAGCTGCATTTATTGGAGGACCAGTACATAACTCAGTGGAGATAATATGTCTTACCATTTTCATTCGACCTATAATTGAGCTCAGTGCTCTCTAAATCTATTGTCCAGTGAGTAATGGCCCATAATGCCAAACGCCTCCACAGTTTATCATCATCTGCAATATATTTTGGATCGACTTGTGACAACAAAGGCTGCTGCAGATGAGGCTGAATGACACAGCTGGCAAGAGGAAGCTTGGACATTCTGCCTATATGTCTCTCTGGCAATAGTTCCTCATGTTTCTTATCACTCCTAGTGCTTTGAAAGATTGTGAAGGAGTGGAGAAAGGAATGAGTTTTCAGTATTTCTTTTTTTTAACAAAGCAGTCTCAGGATCAAAGATGAGGCGAGACAAGGCTAGTAGGGAGAGGTAATGCCTTATTTTAGGTGCATAAAATAAAAACATCTGGCCTAATAAAAGATACTAGCTCTGGCCTGTAGTCTGGCTGGAGGTCAGTACCAGAGTGCTGCTCTGCTGTGGTACACAGCTTGCACTACCTGGCATTGCAGTCATGTACACACCACTTCTCCACAACCCTCAGAAAAGTAGGTAGCCCTGCACACTCATTTCAACACACGAATCAAGAGGTGGAATTTCATCAGCCCACACTGAAAACCAAATGTCAGCATGGCTCAAGAAAATTATATCTCTTTTTCCACATCCTACTGTGTTATTAGAGGTTTTGTTGTCCCCCAGTTATAAAAGAGACATGTATTGATGAGGCCCTATCCATGTACCCTTTCCTATTAGCTCATGCTCTTGAGTAATTCACAGGCATTTTAAGACCTTCTAAAAACTGCAGAGTTGCTCTGACAAAATTTCATGCGAGTATGACTATTGGAGGTCATATTGGAGGGCTGGCTGATAGCTTACAACTGTGTGTGCTTACCAGTGAGAGAGATCAAACAATATAAACATAAACCATTTCTCTATGTTTGAAGTTCTAAGACAAACCACACGAAATGCAATGAGAGAGATGGTGTCAAACTTTACACTCATTTGAGAATGAAATAGCTGACCTGCACATCTTCTACCCCTGAGGCATGCAGAGGGTGTACTCTACTTTTGCAGCCTCCATCTCTCCAGTCTTGTGCCTGTTTCAGGCTCAAGCCTCAAAGCTGCTCAAGAAGGACTTGGCCAGATGCAGAGATTATTTGCTAAGCATCTTGGAAATATGCAGTTTTGTGAAAGTTGTGCCTGGCAGCTACATCCATACTTCTCCACCAATGGAAAACAAATCCGAGTGCCAGAGGCTGTTCAGTAAAAGTCCACTAATAAACTTTGAACTGTGTGTTATAGGTATCCTTGCTAGCCAGTGTGTGTTATGTTTGGCTGTTGAAGTACCTCAGCTTTCATTTTATGCAAATGAACCAGTCAGAGACATCTGACAAAATCTTGGATGGCCTGGCAGCATGGCTTTCTAAACTCTTTGCACATTAATACATACCCAAATTAATCAGAGCTTGGTTTCTCTGCTGACATACATTTCACAGAAATGGAAGGTCTCCCCAAACAGGCTCACAGCAACGAGACACACTGACACCTGCTCTGGTTCCAGATTAGGAACTTTTAGTATTGAAAAGAAGCCACTTCACTGCCAGACTGCTGCAAGTTTAACACCATATTTCCCGTTAACTGTGTCATATTGAGGAAAACCTCATAAACCTGAAGAAATCTATAAAGGGACGGTGTCTTAAATAGTTGTAAAATTTACATCAACTTTAAAAAACTTAATCCAGATGTTTGTGACTGGATTAATTACGTGTAAGTGTTCAGGTAGTGCAAGTCAACAATTTCTTGCTTGAAAGTTGTTCACAAGGGACCTACTTCCTCCATGCACCATTTCTGCTATGTAATTCATCACTCAGGCCCCATAATCATGTTTCTGATTCCTCGCTGAGTAACTAAACACGTTCAGTCCTGCAGATATATTTAAACAGGAACATAGGGAAGAAACAAGCAAAAAAACTAGTGAACAGACAAAAAGTGTTTTTCAAACACACCAACACCCTAAAGTAAAAGAGTGGTGGCCCAAACATTTATGCAAATGAAGTCTTTGTGCAATCATTGAAACCTGTGTCATCAGTTAACCACAAGTTTGGTGGAGCTAGACAAGAACATAAAAATTTTGGCTACAAATGCCACTCTTACTAAAATCAAAGGTGTCAAACCTGTTCTACTTCAGCAGAGCATGGGCAGTATAGATATCTCTAGGCAAAGAGAGAAAAGAAAATAATCACCCTTCTCCTGTGCAGTTCTCTCTCCCATTAGACTGAGGCAGTTTTTGTCACATTGATTGAAAGGTATATTTGAGAAATGTACCACTTAAGTCTTGTTTCACTATAAAATGTCCTTGGCATAAGGCTAGCTATAACTCTCCTAAACTATCCATTTTGAATGACTGTCATTAGGAAAGAATTTAGTGGCTTTGCATTTCATATAAGGTAATAGTTTCTAGAGGATTTGGGGGCAGCAAATAATAACTTTAAATGGTCTCAGGAGAAGTCTGGATGACGCACATCATTCAAAGCACCTGAGAGAGTCTGTCTTTTACCACCAAGTTTAAAAGCATCTATTAAAGCATCTACTACCTTCTTGTTCCTGTCTAAGCCAGTTCCTCTAACACAGATCAGGACAACTCACCCTGTACTGCCCTACCATTGCCCTCTCAGCTACAGCTCACACCAATTGTACCCAAGTTACCAGCAAAGAGAGGTAGGAGCTGAAAAGCAATGCAGTGGACACTTCTGTAAATGCCCTGGGGCCATTTTGAAATACAGCCAATTTTTATGGTATTACTTCTTCACCTGATGCTTTACAAATCAACATCTGGTGTGGTGATCAGAGGGAACACTCTCAGAAGGTTTGAACCCAATTCTTGTGATGAAGTGAATCACGATGGATCCATCCACTGACAGTTACCACAGCCTTCCAATTTTCCATAGTCTCCTACTGAGGAGGAAAAGTATTTCATGCTGTGTGCTGCTAATGGAAGTGCTGCACAGTTTTATTGCATGCTACCGTTGAGCTTTCATGGAAATATTGCAGCAGCACCCAGTTCTCTGCATGTGTGGGCATGTGTGATGTTCTTTGCATCTTTGGAACTAATATATATATGAAAATTCCCAGGAATAAAATGTTATCAACTCAAGAAGAATCAAATTTTCCAGGCAATTTCAGTTCTTTCCTTTGAGTACGAAGGAAAGGCAGGCAGAGGAAGGAGTCAGGTTTAAAGGGCCAAGTTCTGCAGCATTCAATTCCAGTAAGTTTGCATGGGTTGAAAGTGAGGGCAGTATTTGTCATGTGGATGGTAGTGATTCAATCATCTTACAGCTCTGGCCACAATGAAACCAGTGGGACACATGGAGGAGCTTTCTTCACTTCTCATTGCTTAAATTCTTTTTAGTACAAAAAGCTCATGATAAGATAGCAGATTTTTAGTATTTCCAGGATGTCTTTCTACTCAAAACCACTTGATCATAGTTGTACGTGGAAGATGGATAAAAATAAGGAAGAAAATAACTGGTTTTGGAAGTGCTAACATGTTATTTTACTAGTTTTCAAATACTTTAACTAACATAACTGGATTCCAAGAGCACTCCAACACAGGCCACAAAACCAGAATAGGTTACACACAGTTTCTAGGCAGAGACAGATAAATAAATCTTACTATAGTACACACTAGAATTTGGATGAAAAAAGCATCTCAATCCATTGTGAGAGTCATAGCCAGAATATATGTTCTCTGTTCTCATTCTGTCTTTTTATGATTCAGCCATCTAAATTTTCATATAATGTAAATAGCTGCAAGAGGACAAGACAAGGAAAGGCAAACTGGAATTAAATGCAACATTCCTCAAGGAAGAATGTCTGCTCTGAATCAGGTAAAGCTATGATATAGTCTTTGTTCCTCTTGACTCCCTGATGAGCTACCATAGTCCATGCTGTAGGACATAGATTACCACTCAAAAGTCCACTTTCTGTTTTGCCGACAATCCCAAATATGCACACTCTTTTTAAGGCCAGGCCAAGACAATTTATTTCTTTTTTGCCAGTTGGCCAGAACAGCAAACCCTATAAACCTCAAGTTATTTATATTTTCCTTGTCTCCAACACCGAGTCCCACCAGAGTGAGCAATACATCTCTTGGGATTACACTGCTGCTTTCGTTCATGATCACTTCAGCTACTGAACTTCATCCATACTTTATAGAACAGAGTTCAGGACAACTTATAGGAGAAATAAATTTCAGGTCCTACCAAATTATTTCAAAATAAATATTTGGATGCAAAATCAAGGTATTTACTGGACCCAAGAATCTCCAGAATTACAAGAATCACTTTAAATATGGCTGTTTCCCCTACTGGGTCTTCATTAAGCTGTTTCATCAAGATGGACCAAAAGAAATGAATGGTGAAGTGTACATAGAGGGTGGTAAGGAAGCTCTTCACTGATGATAATATCTGTGTTTGAACTGCCCACACAGAATATTTTTAAATGGAAGGAAGATGTATAGGGGAAGAGAAGAGGTGCAGAGGACAAGAACAGGCAGCTGCAGATAGAAGAATGCTTTTTTCATGTTTTTCTTCCCTTTCTTGGCCACAGACCTCTGAGGTGATTTAAGACGGGTGTAGAGCTCCAAGAGGAAATACGCTCTTGTAAGAAGGATAGTACAGTTATGGTTGAACAAGCAAATTTTTATCCTTGGAGACATTCTGCTTTATTACCCATGGTTGAATTATTCTTTATTTTGTTCTGAAACTCAGAATGTGCTTTAGAAATGTGATTGAACCTGGTTTTGATTTTGCTCTTGCTCCAAAATGTTCAGCTTGCTGCCTGTTTTGGGTCAGATTTTAACAAAGCACAGAAATACATACTTCAGTACAGCTGATATGAAAAAAAAGCTTTGAAATTCATTTAGCCTTACGCATAGATGATCAAAAATACCAAGAAATACTGAGACAAAAAATTATTAAAAAAAAAAAGAGAGCAAGAGAAAAAAAAGAGAGGCAGTATTTAATATAAACAACTATACTTCAGGGGAAAAGACTACATTTACAAAGGTGTTGCGTGATAGAGATTTGCACACTGATGCTGTCTGCCTGAAGCTCTCCACCAGGAGGTGAGCAATCCACCTCCAAAAGAGATTCCTTTCCAAGGCATCCCTCAGTTCCCACCCTGAAGACTGTTTTCCACTGCTGTTCTGTACAACAGAGCAGTCACACTTCAAATTCACAATGAAGGACTTTTCATACTTTGGGGCGTGTCCCCATAACTGCTCTCATGCTGCGCTGTTCTTGGAGTTACTGGACCATCCTTGTGCAAGTTTTCAATCAGATAGTTGTCCTCAAATATGGTAACTGAACAGGACATTAAAGAATTCACAATAGAATATGTACTGCACGTATAAACATAACATGAAGAATGGCTAGGGATGTAGCCAGAAGAAGTAATACTGAAACTGAAGGGGATGTCCCACTTCAAAACCTCACATCTTCCTCCTTCATTACAAGGGGTGAGAAACAACCTTAAATACTGAGACAGAATGTTAATTTTCATGTGAAGCATTTATTCTTAATTTAAAGGTCAAACCTCTAGACCGTAGCCAACTCTCATTAATTTTTATTTGTAACAAAATTCATATATGACAAAGTAAATTAAAAAAAAAAAGTAGAGCTATGAAGATCTGGATAATTACAGCTGAGTCTTATTGACACCATAAATCATTAAATCCCCTAGAAATACTTGTAACTATGTCACTCTAAATTTCCCTTTGGGCATTCTGTGCATTATTGCACACACTCTCTCTATAAATGCAGATTTAAAAACCCCATGAGTTTCAAATGGCACTTTATTAGGGAGCATTTAAATCATTTCTGAGAGTAAGATCAATTTAAGCATGCAGAATTTTTATTAGTAGCACAAAAGAGGAGTCCAGCTGTTCCTATGGAGCAAGCGTATGTGAACCAGGCTTCAGAGCCGTTTCTGCTGTGCTAGCCATGGTGTTAAATGTTGGCCAAGAGGGACTTTTGTAGAACAGAGCAAACTGAGTATACAGCACAGCTGAGGAAACACTGCCTCACATTTTGTATTTCTTATTAGTGACCTAGTCCCTGAATCACCCAAAAAAGCCCATCAGAGTTCTTGATCTCGCAGCAGCAGGAACTGTGCAAAGCACAATGTGAGAATTTCCAGAAGGGCTCAGAAGGCCCTGAAAACAAGAGAAAGAAGGTGAGTGAGTGGCAGGTATCAAGTCTAAAGTGTTTGTCCATCAGAGAAGGGCATCTCTGTTCCAGGAAGCAAAGAGTTCAGCCATTGCAACCAAATCAGAGCCTGGCACATGATCTGTTTTAACCAAATGCATAAGCACTAGATTAGGCTGAATTTTGCAGTCAGACTCATGAGCTCACTCTTAACCACCAGGAATATGCCTCCTAATTTGGGAATCACTATTACAGTGCAGGTAGATAAGTCATCACAAGGTATCCCCTGGAGCTACTAGATTTTATACCAGTTATGAATTTAGCTACCCCGGAGCCATTTTTATTTCCAGCAAAGCATTCTTCTTCCAATGAAATGTATGTTTTTTTAAACACATGAGGAACATTTACCAGAATAATTGATCTTTTACTTTGAATGTTTAAAAAAAAATAAGTCAGACAGAAAAATGGACTAGGTCTGCCCTAGTTGGGCCCTGATGGCAATTCCAGAGAGAAATGTTTTAATTGCCAAAGAAAGTCCCTTCTGCCAAAAATCATGTCTTTATGGAGCTTGTCAGAAGTTCTCAGTTTCAGTCCAAAAAACTGCCGGAGTGAAATCCAATCACTGATGACAGCAAGATTAAAAGTGAACAGACTGGCTGCCTGAATAGCAGTTAATAATAGAACAAAAATGTGGATTTTACACAGTTGATTCATAGCAAAATTTTTCATAGGACATACATAAATTTTAATACCAAATGCCCATCATTTTATCCCTTGGCATTTCTTGAATACATGGAAAATGTTGGACTGGAATACTGAAAAACAGAATAATTACTCAGGGTACATTTCCTCTTCTCTAGTGACAATTGAAAAGTTAATAAAATTAATTAGAAATGGGCACTATTGGAAATACAACAATGTTTGAATCCTTCCCAGTCTGGAACTCTGACCTTGAGTCTGTACCTTTACCAAGGCTTCTTTACACTTTAAAAGGTTACAGAGTACTGCTTGTACAGACAAAGCAGTGGTTTTACCACAGAAGTATTAAAAATTAAGAACCAGAATGAAAAGTGGTGTAATTGTGCATTTTGACCCCTTTATTTCCACATTTATTAAGCATTCTACTTTGAGTGAAACATTAACATAGAACACTGGAAAGCTTTTCCCCTTGGAGACATGGATAGTAATATGATGGAGAACAGAAATAGGAACCATTGAGTGCAGAATAGCAAGAGTCACTAAATGCAAGAATATTAGTCAAGACTTCTCTATGCATCTTCAAAACCAAACACTTGCCCACAACCAAGAGATCCTTTTCCTGAAAAGAAGATTTTTGAGAGATAACATCGATTAGTGTTGCAAGTAACTGCACAGGTTGATGAATGCTCTATATAAACATATAAATTCCTTTGGGATCCATTAAGAAGAATCTCAGCAGTTACAGAAAGCTAAAAAAAAAAGACAAAGTAGCTCCCTTCAAGTCCATTGGTCTGGAGTCATAGCACAGAAAGCTGTGGTGTGCTGTACTCTGGGGACACAAAAAGTTTTGTGCTCTAGATTTAAAATCACTAAAGGAAACAAGGACATCCATTCCCCTTGAAGGCTGAAAGAATCTATTCTTTAAAGTCATGTAGAGATGGAGAATAATTTTAAAGTTTCTCCTAGGGAGATTAAAAGGTACCAAACAACAGCAAAACTTTTACAATACTTTAATCTTATTAATGCCTATTCAGCAGCTGAGCTGTTTTCAACCCAACAGGTGATTTCTCTCTGTTTTTATTACTGTGATGATTATGACTGCAAAGAAAAAGAGGGTTGTTATTATTTTTGTATTTAAATGAGAAAAATGTCATCACAGAGACTTCATATCCTGAAGTACCTCAGGGATTTGGGTGACCTTAAATAAATAATTTATATGAAATAGCAACATTTTAAAACAAGTTAGAAGAAGAAAAACCCCAAACATTTGCAACATCCAGTAATTTCAATTCAGGTGTGCTATCAAATCCTTAATTTTAGATTCATCTGGTTGAAAGTAGCACTATACACTTTCAGTGAGGGACTTTGGGTTTTCCCTCAAACTTCTACATAATTCAATTATTTTAATGATGACAATACACTTTCTGCCTTAGTGTGAACTTTGGTGAATGATGATTTTGCTTAGCAGTGCCATAATTCTATTCCACTGTGCCATTTAAGTAATGGTTGCTGTTATTTCTTGTTATTTTGCATTAAACTTCTGAAAATAATCTGGCCAATCATACATCTTATTGTTCAGGCTTTTTCAGGCTAATAATACTAGCTGAATAATAGTTGTTGAGATTTCTTAATTTTCTAGACCTGTTGAACTCATCACTTGATTGTCCTTGGGAGTTGTCAAATACATTGCTAATATTCCTTAGTTTTGGGAAAAGTGATTTAATAAGTCCAAAGTTACAAAGTGATCCAGATACTACGCTGTTGTAAAAGACCAGGTAATAATAATTCTTAACATAACTTGCTCCCAGCCATCCTGCAAGTGAAGCATTGTCTGTTCATTTCCTTGCTACAATATCATGGATGAATAATGTGACTCAAAAAGTCACAGTGGATAAAAAGTACTGCCCTTCTCATCTCTTTTAGAATGTTGGGAACTCAACTATGCTATGTTTCTCATTGAAAATACTTTCTTCCATATTCCAGTGTCCATCTGTCAAGATTGTATATTAGAAATGAAGACCAAACTGTAACATTTGGATTTAAAATCAAGCGAAAGACCTGTCAACATAGTATTTTAAGCATTTGCCAGAGATTGATCTGGTTAAGCCCAAATGTGTAGGGCAATACAAAAGACATTATTGCCTTGATTCAGTAAAGAATTTGTTTTCTTACATTTACGTGGCTGGCTGTCATTATTAGGTGCCATTACCTTAGACATGTGATGTAGGTGATGAGCATCATGCAACTCGTCTCTTTCAAAACCATTCAGAGTTATTTAAATAAAACTTCTTGTTTTATACATCTGAACTGCCCTAAAATTACCCATACACACAGGAAAAAAACCTGTCCCTGTAAGTGCTTCCCTGCAAACATATCTCTTCCCCTGCCCCTTAATCCTACTTCCTTACCTTAAGGGGCGGAATTTTAATTTTCTTGGATATTTGAATTCCCCTTCAGTTAACACAAGCTTTGATATTTACCTTGGCAGAGCCAAAATTTCACCCCTAAAGGGTTAGAAAAGGAAAACTAAAGAAGAATTGAATTATGAAAATATTAAATTATGAAAACAGGCTAATGTATCAAGATTCTTGCAATTTACCAAGATAACATATTAAGCAGAGAGACAATTCTATGCATAGTACTTTACACTACTAATCAAAAGGTGAACCACTATTGGAAAATAAATGCAGATTTGACTTAAATAGAAAAGAAACAACATTAAATTCAGTTGAGTTATTCTCTTTTATCCATTGAGGAAAGGACTCATCAATATGTTACTTATTTCACTCTGGGTTATTCCTTGGCCTCTCAGGTCTTTCTAACACAAGACTCATCCTTACGTTTGTGCTCATACGTAAGACAGAACAATTCTCAGGGATCTTACTGAATCTTATTGCCTTATTTTTTTCACTCATTCAATATTTCCGTTCAATTCTCTTGCTTACTGCTCTCAATCTATATTTTGCTTTTCCTTCCTGCTCATTTGAAGATGAATGTAATTGAAAAGGTGACATTCTTTCACTCCTCTGTTTGCTGGAGCCTTTGGGAAAAGCTGCAAATTTAGTTATTTTCCTATCTAGGGAAAAGCTGAAAGAAAATTCTCAGACTTCTTCTAAAAGGACTTAGAAGCAAGTATTATGAAAATCCTGAATGGCATTTCACCTGCAGACTTAGTAATGTGCATTTCAGTTGCAGAATTAGTAATGTGCTGTAGACTCAATTTTGCAAATCTCTCCCCCTTGTTAAAAACCGTATTTCTTATCCAAACTAGCAGAGAAAGCTCCTGAAAGACAGTACCCTTTCCTAGTGCTTAAAAAACATCTTGTCAATTTTCAGACTATGCTGTACTTAATGGCAATTAGAATGATGAATCAGTATCTCTTTGTTCACTAATTGATCATTTGTAGGCAAAAAACATTTAGCTATTTGCAACATTTTCAAGGGACTCATCAAGATAAAGAGAGACGACTGTTAATAAAAGGCTTCCTTTCTCTAATACAGCTCTAGAGGATACACAAATCCATTAAAGGAACATGCTACTAGGAGCAAGGTGCATTTCAGAAGGGAATGCATCAGTCTCTGCTTACTTTCCATGACAGTAGAAACATTCTCAGAAATACGCAAACATACCTGCCACATCATTCTGTCAAGAAAAAAAAAAAAATCTTCTTTTCTAAGGACGTAAATCCAGCTCCTTCCAGTCAAGCACAAATCACACAGCTCATCACAAGATGTTTCCTCTAATAGGGTCAGCACAGATGTATGGATCTACACAGGTCTTTTTCCAATGGCAGTGACCTCGAAACCTCAGGAGTGTAACTACACACATTTTCAGTCCTGCTACATAAGTTCCTTCAGCTGAAGAGCAGGTGGTTACTCTACTGATTTATTTTGCAGGATGTTATGTACCCCTCTGGAATTCAAGGCACTTCAAATGAAGGTTGTATTAACGTACAAGAGTGGGCTAACGCCTTGATGAAGGCTTTTCAACATGAAGAATAGAAACAACAGAGCCACGAGACTCCTTCATATAGGAGGTAAGTGCCTATCTCAGATAAGTCAGCTCTTTTGCCACACTCCATTGACTGCATTGGTGAGCTTTCCACTAACTGTGACAGGATTTTAGATATTAGCTCACATTTACACAGCTACATGCAGAAACCTGAAGTTGTGTTTTATCACAGAGCTGAATCCCATATGCAGTTTCCATCCTGAGACAGCCAAGCACCACGTCAGTTGTGCCCTGCAGTGACTGAATCCCTCTCTTGCCTCCTCACACAGCCCAGGTCCCCAGAACATCCTTCCTATGCCTTTCCAGTAAAGGGCTGGCACCAGGGCTGAGGTTTATCAAACCCAAGATCTTGTTGGGCAAGTGTCACATCCAAACCTCGAGGACTCTTGGATCACTGCAGCATTACTTACAGTTGCAGCATCGTTGCACAAGGGTGAGGATGATTACCTGCTGGCAGTCTGGCTTCAAGCCAGGCTCACCTCCCTCCTGCAAGCACTTGAGCAATCTCTAAGGCCCTGAGCAGTACTTCAGCAGGCCCTCAAAATGACCCAGTGCCCAGTAAATGTGTTGCCACCTCTTTCCCCAAGGTCCCAACACCTGACCACTGAGGAAAATCAGTTCTGTCTGCAATACTGGAGCTAGATCCTCCTAGACACTCATCACCACTCTATCCAAGCACAAGATATTTTAGGAAACCTTTTGAGACACTCTTACTTCCCTTTGGGAACTCTTACTATCATTATCATAACAGAACTGTTTAAGTGAGAGACAAGCCAGCCCAGCCTGGAGACCAGACCCTGGGCTGCATGGTAAGTGGCATCACAATGCCAAAAGAAAATAGATGACTGCTAAGTCTCAGTATATCTAAAAAACAGGGTGTAACACCTTGCAGGATTGATCACTCTGCATATCCCAAGCTTTACAATGAGCAAGGGCCTGCTGTCATGGAAGTGATTTAGCCCGCATGGAGCAATGGATCAGAATTCACCTGGTTCATATATCATTTGTTTTGGTGCAGTATACATTGATCTGTCTTGCTCTGTCACATCACTCATCACACCCTGAAATAGGGTTCTTGTTGGACTTTTTTTGGTTCCAGCTATTTCACTGCATAATATGACCCTATGAGACTTTTTTTAAAAAAATGTTTTCATATATGTACCATGTTTTCAATTTCTGCTTTCACTCGCCAGACAAAGAATGGCTATTCTGTTATACAATAAGAGCTATTTACAGCTATTGGAACCACAGACTTACTGTAAGTTTCACAGCTTTCAAAATGCAATGTAAATCTTCCCTTTTATGTTTTAGCCCATAATTTATTGCCATAATCACATCAACACTGTCTCACTGTTTCAAAACTTTTTTTTTTAAAGTTGGTTGAAAAGCAGACTATGAAAAACTTGTTTTCAAATTTAAGTTTTAATAAATTGCTATTTAACAGAGCATCAAGAAGCTAGTGACTAAAATGCAACTGAAGTCTGACTGGCAATTCAATTCTCTCTTTCTTTTTTATTTGTATCTTTATGTTCTCTATTCTGACTCAGCTTTCCTCAAACACATATACACAAATACATATTGGTATTGACTGCTGAAGATCAAAAGTTTGTCTCTGTAAAGTTTGGGAAGTAAAAAATCCCAGACAGCAACAACAAAAGAGAAAAAACCAAATCCTACACCTCAAAGAAACCCAAGAAACCCCAGATCTCAAAACCCAAACCCTTCAACTCCTAAGCACACAGGAGGTATGGGTACTCTTTGGGCATGTTGGCCCCTAGTTAGGACTAAATAACTAACTTTATTTGCAGTACATACCTGGAGCTTGACCCAAAGCTCTTTAATATCCATGGATTCATTCCCACTGACACTCTCAGCAGGATTTGAATAAAAGTTTTGCTGTGCTTCTCAAGCCAATCTTGTGAAAGCCTTTCCAGCTCCATCTGTCTTCAAACTTCTGCAAATTAATCCACCCTCTTCAGCTCTGCACATATCACTGAGGAACCTGACTCCCCCAAATCAAATCTGTTTTACAACTTGAAATCCCCATCTGGGTTTGTAATTTGGTGTGACTGACATGTCTCCAAACTGGTGATTTTCTGGAGGCCTCAGCATTGTTTCCTATGCCTCTTGTTTATGAGGGACAGAGGATTAAGGAGCCCTCTCCAAACCACTCAAGTTACACAACATACCCACCCCAAATTCCCTGCAATAAGCAAGAAGTGATATCCAGAGATGCATACTGGCATAAGAAGCTCTCCTGTCTGTCACAAATTACTGCCCTTTAATTATGGTGCAGGAGGTGGGCTGGTACTTCTCAATTTATTCAACACACAAGTCACCATTTGCCACAGAGTTATTTAGCAATTTGGAAAAAAAAATTAAGCTGGATGTAACACTGAACCAATGTGACAAAGGAATTAACACCAAATGGCATTCGATATAATTTATTTTGTTTTAAATTTACCTGGCCTTGTTGTTGAGGTAGTGGATTTTTCTCACTTTATGTGACAGGATCAGAGTAAATAAGTGGATTTTTATTTGTTTTACACTGCAAAGGAATTGCTGTTCATGTTCTTGTCAGCCCAACTGCATTCTACTTTTGCACAAGAAAATCCTAAGGAAACTGAAGTGTCCAGAAATGAGTCGGGTCTCCTAAAAATTATTTACTGGAAGAAAATATGTCAAGGTGGTTGCGAATGCATTTTTTAGTTTCTTTTCCTCCAATCCCTTATTTCAGCTTCTTTTTTCTTCTTCCTTCTTATTTTATTTCTTTGCCCTGTCCCCCAGAGCTTCCATCCTCTCAGCTGAAGCAAATGTTAAGCCAATTGTTTGAGTGACTGCATGCTAAGGAAGGAGAAAGTGTCTAGGGAAGGTTGATACAAGGGAGAAGGGATGTTGGCAGTGGGAAGGAAAAGAGAGGGGAAAGCTTAAATGTGATTCTAAAGAATTATATTTATTCTCTCTAAAATTAATCTGTGGGGGTTTTTTTGTTTTTGTTGTTGTTGTCTTAAAGATCCACTTTAAACTAGTTGTAATCAGTCAGCTGTTGCTCACTTTATGGGTCTTGTTCTGCTTAAGCATGCACATAGAAGAGCACATATGCATTTTTCACTTGTATTTTCAAGAAATGTCTTTGTTCAGTCCCTAAATTTCTCTATTCTGGTGACACAATGTGGACTCTTACAGTCTGCACAATCGGAAGATTTTTGGCTCTCCTGCAGCTTTGCACTCCAGAATATAATGTCCCTTTATGATCCTTGATTTTTCCATCACCTAACTCCTTGGTGAGCATTCCACATTTTCTTGAAAGCTATTTCCTTTCTTAAGTAGTGAACCTAAATTTAGTAAAAGCTGGGACGGTGATGACCTCTACTCCTATTTATCCACAGTTAGGTAATTCCACAGCCACTCTCAGGGCTCCTTCACCAAGTTATTTGTCTTTGTGTCACTATGTTATACACTAGGAATGAACTGATGACTGCCTGACTAGCCAGATCTCATTTGGAAGAACAGACCTATCAGACCTTTTAACATCAACATTATTCAATCCTGAGTCACACAAGTTGGTCATCAGGAAGGAGTCTTACAGCATTTTAACCCAAAACATATCAGTACAGTCTGATTTTGAGGTGATACAACCTTTTTCCCACCCAACTCATTCCTCATCATAAAAAAACAGATCCTATAAACTGGCACTGCAGTGCTCAATCAAAAGGCAAAAAGATTTGGCTATAACTATTAATACAATTACATCATAGCCGACATCCAAGTGCAGGGTAGGGGAATAAAAGAAAACAAAAAATAATAAAAAAAACCCACATCAAAACTGAAGCAAATTCATTCTTTAATGCATATAGCTTTCTTATTTAATTCCTCTCTTCTCCTTAACCAATGGGAATTTTCATAACAATCCTTTATTTTCCTGATTTTGGGACTTACTGGAATAAGCGTTTTTTAAGAGGACATCACCTTTCATTCTCTCAGTATGAGTCAGTCTGACAGACTTACCTGCTGTTTTGTGTTGGTGGCAAAGCCCAGTCATCTCCATTGGGCAGCTGGAGGCAGAGACACTTATTTCAAAGCTCCAGCCCTATCCTGACCTGATTTCATAAACCTCAGTGGCTTCACTTCAACCCACACATAGCCTGCCACATAACTCATGTTAGTATTGCACATCTATTGCTGCAGGACCTACACAAAAGGGTTTTTCTTCCTCAGAGCTGAGACTCCTGTTTGGCATCTCCCCTAAGGCAGAAACACCAGGGCTTCAGCATAAAAAGTTGCAAATTAAGAACTAGCTCAAAATAAGGGAAAACCACATGGAAGCACATCACACACGCATGAAACACCCATCCCCAGGACAGGATGGGCAGAGACACTGCAAACTCAGCCCTTCCTGAAGAGAAAGGTCACCAGTGAAAGCTGAAGGGAGAAAAAGATTAAGAAATATAAAGGGGTCATTCTTCCCTGAAATGGGCTTTTTTTTTTTTTTTTTTGCTATAGGACTCAACCTTTCAGTATGTGCAGGCTTAAAACATTTTGACTCTAATGCAGATTTGTCCAAGAGGACTTCAGGACTCAACTATTCACACTGAGGGGAGTTATCTAAGGGAGAACTTGTAAACTACACTCAAATGAAGACACTCAAATATGATGAACATGAACATTATGAATTACAGCTGCCAACTTTGCATTTTGTAGGACTGGTGTATTCTACACCTGTGACTTTCAGTGCTTTGGTAATATAAGGTGGCTGAAATACACCAATTATTTGTCTGGTAATTCTCAGCAAGTATTTCTACCACCGCTAAAGATGATACTCTTGGCAAGTTCTTTAGAGTAAGAAATAAATATTTGAACATGATGGCATTTCCAGGATTTTTCACTCCAGTATCATCATATAGGGCATATCAAATGGCATGGCAGACAATAGTTGTGGATTTATATAGAAGGAATCTACAACCAATTGATCTTGCTGCCAAGGAAGACCACAGAAATGTGTAGGAGCCTCATCCTGTGAGGAACAGAGAGAAGAGCTCCTGTTTAGATTTTATGGCTTAGAATACATCAACAGAAAAGTAATCATACTTATTGTAATGATGTTTTAGGGGAGTTGCAATGTTTTCTCTTCAGCTGAGAAATAGCTTTTAGTCCACCTGCACACACACACATACACACAGAATCCTTCCCAGTCCAGTTTCTGAATTAATTAAAATGTAAGTTTTATTTACCATGCAGGACATGCAAGCAGTAAAATAAGTTACATTTATCCTTCGTTTCCAAAGCCAAATAAAGCCAGGGAAGCCTTTAATTCCTATCAGCAGCCTTCAATCTTCTTTCTCCTGATATTTTCTGGCTAATGGGCTATCCTCAAAAAAGCCTTCAGGGGTCCTGGTCTTCACTAGAGTCTCTAATACACAGAATCACAGAATTAGGAGGTAGCAAGTGACACAGGTGGAAACTTGTAACCATCGTAGTGACATGTGATAACAGAATGATGGATTCGGGGAAAAAAAAAAAAAGAGAGGGAGAATTATTTCAACAGTGGAAGATGACTGGCTGATAAAAATGCAAAGTCATAAAGAGAAGCCGAGGTGGGAAAACCCCCAAACACTGAGACTTTCTTCTGAGACAGTCTTATTTACAAGCAACAATTAGGTGCCCACACTAACCAGGCAGAGTGTCAAATATTTAAAGCTGAGTTAACCTTCACTGAGCCAGAGCAGAGGTACAAGCAGATCAACAGCAGCTGCTGCTGCCTGGTGCCCCATTGCATTTATCCCAGGAAAACCATGAATCCCTCTTTCCCAAGACCCCAGCAGCCAAAGCTGGACACAGAGCTTGGCAGGGGAACCACAGGCCCCTCAAACCCACTTGTCCCAAACACTGCTCAGCTCCCCTTTCCCCTCAGCTGCTGTTTGAAGGGCTCCAGTTCCCCAGGAGGCCCAAAGACTCCTAATGTTAGGTCAGGAAAAAAGCCAAAATAAAACAGACTCCAATTGCCAGCTGAGAACAAGGGCTTACTGCAGGAGGAATGGAAATAATTCCTTGTAAAGTGGTGTCTCTAGTAGGGAGGTTGCTGAGAAATAACACTTCTGGGTGTATTTTTATTTGATTCCTGGATCTGGGCTCCTTCTGGGAGCTATAACTATTGCCCCCACACTTGGAGCATCCAACTTTGAATCTCTTACTAGTGTAAAGCTCACTGTAAGCTGTTTATCTTGAGAGTTCTATACTGCCTTATGCACTTGTTTGAACTGCATTTCCAAAAGCAGTCCATACCCAAGCCTTCATGCAACCTTCCTTATTAAAGTGCCTCAAACCTTATGAACTTCAAAAGGAGAAACATTCACAGAACACTCCCACACGCTATTGCTGAGTAGCACAGAGAAAACACAGGGAGACTGAGCACAAAACCCAGAGACAGGACAGTGGAGGCAAGTTTCACCACATAAGAGCATGGAATATCAACCTCACTTGGAAAGAAATGCTGATGGTGCCTACCTCGGGAGATGGCTCTGAACTGAAGAACCAGAGCAAGTTAAGGCACCTCTAGCACCCAGGAAGAAAGGAGCAGGGCTGAAGGCTGATCCCATTCCATCCCAGATCCTGCTAGCCAGGGACAGGCATTGCCCTGCTTGTCAGGGGGCAGGAGGAAGGGGCAATGAACTTTGTTTGAGAGGGCCATGTTGCTCCCACATACTGGATTGGGAGCACTGGTTCTTAATATACTGTCCTGGACTTCACTTCTGCCAAAACCTGAGCTTTTCACAGCTGGCTTTCAGGCATTTAGGTAGTCTTTTGGATGTATCATTGCAAGGTTTGCCAAGGATTGCATAGGAAGGCTACAGCAGTCCAAGGTCTTGAACCCTGGGTCTCCTGTAGTCCATATGGAGATGTTAATCACCATGTCTTTCTTCCTCCTCAACAGGTTCTTTTTAAGAGTTACCATCATTAAAAGAGAGAAGAGTTACGTCCCATTATAAAGTACGTGACCAATCACATAGCCCAAATTTAATGCATAGCAGCCACTTGCATCAGGCTGCCAGCAAGCTTGTGTGACAAAAAATTATTCACAAGATGGCAATGGGCCCAGGCTGGCAAATGCCTTTGAAATCAGAAGCTGTAATTACACATGGCTTGGTTTGGGATAATTAGCTAAATACAGGTCTCTTCCTGGAGAGAGGTCTTTCCAGCCAATAGTGTATTTGACTTAAACAACAACTACAAAACACAGCAGAGCCCAGGAAAATTAAAGTCTCTCCCTCTTCCCTGGTCTAGCTTTTCCAGCTTGGCCCCTCATCCTGAACCTCCCAGCAGGACAGCAGCACTTCTGTCTGACTCCATACACACATTGCCATCCTGTGGCCAAGTCCTGCCAGCACAAGTCACTGTCAGCAGGAGGCGAAAGAAACTCCTGGTAACCCAAAGCTGCTACTTCTAGAAAAGGAAGGCAACACATAGCATAAGAAACATAGGTCTTTACAGTAGCCATAGTCTTGAGATAGAAAAAGCAAAGCCAGCTAGCATTTTTTTAACCTTGTAATTGAAGGTGCAGTTGGATTTATGATTCAGGGGACTATTGAAAAACATCTGAATAATTCAACTACAGAAACTCAGAATCATTCAGGCTGAAAAAGACCTCCAAGATCATCACGTCCAATGACAGATCACCACCCCGTGAATGAGACAGCACTAATTGCCCCAGCCAGTAATTTCCTGGACACCTCCAAGGATGGTGACTCCACCACCTCCCTGGGAAGTCTATTCTGGTGCTTAAGAAGTCTTTGCATGAAGGAATTCTTCCTGATGTCCAGCCTGAACCTCCCTTGGTATAGCTTTAGTGTCTGTCTCCTCACCCTGTCACTAGCTGACTGGAAGAAGAGACCAGCCCCTCCATGCTACAACACTCCTTCAGGTAGCTGTAGACATAATAATAATAATAGTAATAACAATAACAATAACAATAACAATAACAATAACAATAACAATAACAATAACAATAACAATAACAATGCTGTTGAAATGCAGGTAATGAGAATAGGAGCTTGAGAGAGAGGGAGAGGGAATATCAGGCTCCAAAATCTTCAGCAAAAACAGAAGCAGGCAATATTGGACTGAGTCCACATGGAGCATCAGTGAATAAAAACCAACCAGGAAACGTAAACACAAAGGAAAAGCCTCGACATGACAAATGACCCAAAAACCTCTGGAAATGTGACCCGACCCCCCCCCACCACCAAAAGGCATATGGAAGGAGGGCATGACTTGATTAGGGTGAGTGATAGGAGAAAGAAAGCAGAAGCTGGGTGGGAGCCTGAGGGCTGCTGGTCCTTTTCAGAACGTTACCCTGGGTGCAGCATCCAGCTTGCCACAGCCAGGTCAAAGAAGATGTGCAATTTTAGTAAGGCTGTGTTTTGGTTGCCTAATTCTTTTGGCCTGCATGGAGGCAATATTCCCCTTGCAACTGCTTAGGAAGGCAAAAGGAAAATGTTGATTAGCACTTAGCAAAGGAAGTGGCTTATTTGGCCTGATTATGATCATGGGAACTTTGTTGCCTCTGCTCCAGCGACCACATTGGTAGTGTTAACTGGAAAGCTAAAGTAGTTGGTAAGGAAACTGCTGAACCCAGCTTAGTCTGACACTGCTTGTAATTTGCCTTGAAAGGACATACAAGCAACATCAACTTACTTTATACATCACGCCCTTGGTGGCTTTCCCCTGAAAAAAAAAAAAGCCACTTTACAGTTCCTTATTGGGTCAAAATGTGCCTCTTCCCCCTGGGTGGCTGCTTGGACAGTGATAAGGTTTCTCTCAGGGCTGCCTGAGAGCAAAATGTGGCCCTGGGATGTGCTACAGTTATCAGTCTATCATCACTAAATATGCTGAACTAGAGAATCTTATCTAGAGAGACATTTCTGGACAAGGGGTTTTTTGTGTGTGTGTGTGTGTGTGTGTGTGTGTGTGTTTTTAAAAAAATTACAGTTCTATTGACATTCATTTCATTGCAGGGTCCCACAGGCCAGGAGAAAATTATGAAATGGTATTTTCATAATTGACAGGTTTTATGGTTATGTTATTAAATGCTGGAATGCCAAAGTGAGATTTCCTTTAAATTAACAGCTCCAGTTGATGTACTATTCAATTAATATCATGTACCTCAGGATGGGCTGGAAACCCTTCAGCATAGGCAACGAGAGCTTTTCCAGGGTCTGCTTATATGTCAGCGTAGAGCAGCCAAAGGACTGATTTAGGTCATGATTTACACTTTTTTTCATTGGTGCATTTTAGTACAGACTACCAAAGTTTATTAAAGCACCATGTGGGAAAATGATTTTGTTTGGAAGATGCAAATAGAAAAGAATAATTAAAAGGTAACAGAATACTGGTCCACTTAGTGCTGAAACAGACACCCTGGGCTTAGGAGCACCAAATAAAATTACCCTGAAAAATACCCACATAATCCTCTCATCTTCTCTTTCTCTTTAGATAAGAGTGGGGCAGAATATTCCAGGGATTTAAGGCATCATTTGTTTACATGGTCATATTTTAATCATCTACAAGAAGCTAAGGTTACACAACCCCAGCGTTCAAACAAACCCCTACCTTGCTGTTTATAGGAAGCCTGACATTCATACCGTTCCTGGGCTGCTCCAAGGGGAGAGGAGAAGAGGATGGAGGAGGAGGAAGAGGATGGAGGAGGAGTGGGGGGGGGGGGGGAGGGGAAGAGAGGAGGGAAAGGTCAGCTCCCTTTTTAAGCATTTCTGAGCTTGCTGGAAGCTTTCAGCGTGTGGGTGGTAGGTGTATCGGCTGACATGGGGAAGTGTAAGCGTGAAGCTGGCCACCCAGGACCTCAGGGTCACTGCTGACACTCCAGATCCCCGAGCTGGGGAAGGCACCTGCTCCCTTGCCAAAACAAACCATCTCCTGCTCTGGGCATACTTGAAAAGACCTGCTTTTGTCAGCCCAGGGGGAAGAGGGAAAGGGAGGGGGAGAAGGGGGAGGAATTAGAGGGATGTGGGGGCTTTTGGTTTTACTTAAACAGTCTCAAATATCCAGTTTACAATGCAGCGATGTTCTTCAGAATTTATTAAAGGGGAGGGTGGGGGAAAGGAGCTGAGGAGACTTGACTCCAGATCTGGTGAGCATTAATATGCATTGTGCTAGAATTTCATGAGGCAAGCGAGTTTTGTAGCCCTTGCTCCGGTGGTCCTCTGCTGACAGGATCTCAAGCCGCTATTTGTTATCTTTAGGCCTGATAAGTACATCTGGTTTTGATTCAGGTGGCCGCGAGCTTGTCTCAGAGTTGAAAAGGGTGCTTTGCTCAAATTGAATTTTCTCACAAATTTCAAACTGGGATGAGAACCAGAAGAAGCTGGGCCCTGACACACAAAACTCCCGTTTTGCTTGCTTGGCCCTTGGGCTCGTAAAAACCTGGCACAAATCAGTTTCACCTGTTTGGCTAAGTGAGTACATGCTAAAAGTAATAAAGCTATTAGTGCAATCAGATATTTCTCTGCATGTGTTCTGATAAAAAAGAAAAAAAAATTAAAAAAAAAAAAAGAAAAAAAAAGATAAAGAAAGTGGGGTGGTGAACTCTTCTCAACCCTGACTGTCACATATCTCCTGTGTCCCTGCAAATTAGTTGCAGAGAGGCTGCTGCCAGTTCTCCACACCTTTCTGCCTGGGGATAGTATAGGCTGGCAAGGAGACCTGGCTGCAAAGAACTGTTCAACTCCATCGCCCTCCCTAGAAAACCACTTGAAGTCACTGTCTGCAGTAAAGAGGGAACCAGACTACTTGCTTCTTTTCATCCAGCTCTCTTTGTAGCAATACCAGGCTTGCCCACTTCTAGGCAGTGAAACCCCAGCTGGCCCTCCAGCTTCAGCACCTGGGTATCCTGATCCTCCTGCCCCCCAGTTCAGTCACTTCCAGCAAGAGGAGAGGACTGGGGTGATTAGCTCCTGAGATGTGTTTGAAACAGCAGACACTTCTGACACCATTTCCCAGTGCAGTGAATCATCATGTCCTCACAGCCAGTGTCTTCTGTGACTTACAGGAAAGACTCTGGTAAACTTAGAGGTGAAATAATTTCAGAGGCTTCTGGTCCCTCACACAGACCAGTGACATCTTAAATTAACTACACTCTGGCAACACATTTCATTACACATAAATTTGTGGCATTCCAGTGCTGTGTCCTGCTCACCTGAGATGCTCTGTAAAACACTCTGTGACCCTGCTGAGCAGAAAACACCATAAAAGCACATTCTGTGTCTCTTCACAATAGTATTGTCTATGCTCCACTTGAGGAACCTTTAGGACAAAGCATGGAGCACTTATTTTTTTGTTCTACTATCTGTTTTCCAGGCCCCATTTTATCATTTTTGTTGTACTTTGCTTTCTCAATCATTTTTCCTTGCAGTGGCATCTCTTATGTCTCATTTTATAAGAAGTTTCACCTTCCATGAAGATTAGCAAATTATATTTGTGACCTATATTTGTCATGCCATCTAAATGTAGATAGCCTTACCTTAATAAAATTAATCAAACAAGCACCTTTGTATAAAAAAAATCCTCACACAGATATCTTTGAATTGCATCAAAGTAACTCCCTAACCCAGATCTGAGAAAAGGAATAAAAGAATGACACTGTTGGCATTTTTCATAAGTATTTCTCCATATTTTCCAAAATGATAATGATATAAAAACATAGAACATCTGTATATTTTCTTGCAGAGAAGGATGTCTTACTTGAGGAAAAAAAATTACTGAATTTTCCTTAGAATGTTTTATATGTTAGCATGTTTAAAAAAAAAATAAGCTGAATTTTCCCTCTCCTAAACCTGTAACACAAGAGAACTGCCTGCTTTCTGATAACAAAGGTCAAAAAATGCTAATAGCTACCACTACCCATTTCCTCCAATCTTCAATAGCTTATTTAATACAATAATTCATGTACCCTCTGAGCTTCTCAAAAGAGACACCCTATTTGCATGCTCCATGCGTGTACTCAGGGCCTGAGAGGAATTCACTTTTGAAGTGCCATGTAATGAAGATATCACACCTTGCCTTTCTGACTGCTCCCATGGAGGGAGCATTTCTACACAGTTCCCAGCTGCACGAGTGACCTCCCAGCAAAGGATGCTGGTATGAACACTGGCCATAAATCAGAGGAGCTAAATCCTAGAGCCAAAGTCTTTCTGTCCATCCAAACCAATTATTTTTGGGAACTATTCCTGTGCCACATTCTCTGGAGAGCCAAGGGAGACAGAAAGCCACGGAGTATTCATGTGTCTCCTTCATTCACTTCTATGCCCCTTGGGAGCTTTAGAGCATCTGAAAAACCTCTTCTCATGGTCTTCATGGATTTATGGGGTTCCCTACAGCAGCTTTTGGCAAATGTAGACTCTGACATCTTTGTGGGATCCTCACCTCCTAACTGCAATTTCCTACAGATGGGAATAAGGCACGGGCCTCACTCCCATCTGTAGGATGGCAAGAATCATGACAGCACTCTTTGTGGCTGGGTAGTACAAAACTGATTGCTGATCTCCACATTTGCTGCCCTGAACACCTCCTCCCAGTTCCTCAGACTTACAGTCCAACTTTCCTGAACTCCAAGCAAATTCAGCTTCTTATCTTTCACCCATTTCTGACATCTTGCCTTGCCTTTGCACCCGACCTACCGAAATTTTTCTCATTCTTGCGGTGTTTCCCTAGGCTGCAAATCACAGAAAAGAATGGGAAAAATCAAAAAAGAAAACAGTCCTAATTTCCACTGGTGGGATGCTCCCCTCCACCCACACTAGCTTTGTTTAGGTGGCTGTGCACACAGCACGGTCCTTTCTAAGCTGACAAAGTTCACACAAGGTAGCAAAGCCAGCTCACCACAAGGTCACAATGTCAAATTAGCATCAGCAGCGTTTCTTGGCCCCTGCACATGGTCTTCAGGGAATAGACAGAGCAAAGAGAAAGTCATCGAGTTTGGGGACTTTCTCCTTCCAAATCATGGGTACCGGTGTCCCGGCTGAAGAGCAGAAGGGGGAAGACCAGAGCATGGATCACTATGGGCAGGCTGAGGAGACAAGGAAAGGATAAAGCCCTGCAAGCACATCAGTGCCCCTACACCTGCGGGACCTGGGGATCACAGCAGCAGAGTAACATGGAGTGGTTCACTCGGCCTTTGTGCTGCAGCTGACACAACTACACCAACCACAATTCCTCACCTGCCTTCTCTCGAAGCCCATTCTAATGCTCACATCAGTTTAGAACAATTTTTCCTAACTCCTCTCTGTTTTCTCAGCTAACATATAAGAAAGCAGAATTCATTTAAAAACCAAAATCTCAGTACTTCACTGTTTTTTTCAGTAAGCTGTTTTACAGTGATGCATGCTTTTCCTCTTCACTTTTCTCATCTTTCTTTCCACCAAATATTTTCCAACAGCCACAGTCTAACAATAAAAGCAAAATATTTAAAGTACCAAGGAAAAATCCCCAAGTCAACTTATTTAAACTGGCTGAAACAGATCATATCCACACATAGGACCTATAAGCAGTAATAACATAAAAACTACAGCAGAAACACATTTTAAAAATTAAAGAATTTAACAAAACAGGTTGAAATAAAGTCTTCTTTTAGAGGTTCTGTTTTTTAGGTTTTCTCTCTACAGAATATTGTGCTGATTTTTTTGTTCTTTATATATCACACAAGATTTAATTCTGCAAATTTTGAATATATATATAATTTTGTATGTATGGCTTTTTATTTTATAGATATTTTTTGTTCAATAAAATAAAAATGGGAAAAGAAAAATATTTGTTTAATGCATCAGAAAGATAATGGTAATGGCAGAATACATGGTAGGTGCAGAAAGAGTGAAAAATATATCTGCTTATTCCATAGACTAATATATATCAGTAGTATTACACAGATGTTTTTTGATTAGTATTAATTCCAGGAAGTGCTTAGAAAATTTTGTCTTTCTTTCTTTCTTTCTTTCTTTCTTTCTTTCTTTCTTTCTTTCTTTCTTTCTTTCTTTCTTTCTTTCTTTCTTTCTTTCTTTCTTTCTTTCTTTCTTTCTTTCCCTAACCCCTCTTCAGAAATCCATAGAATTTAAACCTCCACAGAGATTTTACTGTCCTCCATTTTTAAAAAAGATCTTTAAGGGTAAACACAAACATAAACTGAAAACAAAACTAAACAAAAACTTTTTGAAATAGTACGGGTGTTCAAGGGATTTATAATATTTAAAAGGTTAGAAGTAAATCAGAAACAAGTTTTGGGAAGAAATTGCCTATTTGTACAACACTAGATAGCCAGAAAATCAAAATAAGATGGTTTGCTTGCCATAAATCTCTTTCTGTAGAAAAATGAATGGCAATGAATAATTTAATATTTCTAAATTAGACAACACTGCTACAACAAAAAACACTTATTCAAAAGTCAGCAAATTTTAAGGTATGACAGAGAAGAATAGGTAGAAGGAAAAGGATTTTAGAATGTATTTTGTTTGGTTTCATTAAGAATGGTGCAATCTTGTGGTCTGAGGAATTTCACGATCCTTCAGCTGATTTAATTTCCTATTTCATTTTCTTAGACCTCAAATAACCACAGACTGTGATTCAGAATGCATTTTGTTTATGTATTATGGTAGAAAATATCATCCTATCACTTCTAGAGACATTTATTAGTATAGATCCCTTTTTCCTCCAAGCCAGATGATCTTCATAGATGTTTGAATTTTGCCACTGATTTGGATGAGATGCTCATCCAATTAGCAACCTTGGTCCCTCTGAGTTTTTTGTTCAGAAACAGCTAACCTTGCTGGAGAGCTCTGTGAAAAAATGGTTCAGACTATTCAAGTATTCAATTGATCTATATGTATACACTAAATCAGAAATGTTTGTGTGGGATACTGAGCTATTTATCACCATTTCTCATACAGGGGAGCAGCCTTATCAACCTGAGAAGCACAGGTGAGAGTGAAACCAGAGTATCCCAACCTCACCTATGTTCTTTGTGAAAGGCATGGAAAAGATGCACTACAGATACACACATTTTATCCAGTTTCTAACACTGACCCCTGCTTTAGTCCATTCTTGCCATTGCTTTGACTTAAAATATACATATATGTGTATCTTTCTCCCTATCCTGTCCTTTGCACCCTCTATTCTAGCTGTGCTGATGTATTCCATGAAAGCACCAGCCAAAACCAGGCTTTCTCTTTGAGGATTCCCAGTTTACCTGGAGTAAGCTCCTGAGTACTGGTAAGAGATTTTTTTTTCACACTTGGGAATGTGCATCATTCAGAGAAACCATCATAAGGAACACCTGCATATTTACCCTGTGAGCTACACCTGAAGGTTTCACTGGTCAGCCTTGGGACTCTAATTCATGTGGGGCTGGCATGCTTGTTGCAGCTGAGAAGAAAATAATCTCAGAATGTTTTGTCATCCTGTGTGTGGGGAGGTTCATCTTTGCATGAGCAAACCTCCCCCTTGGTGCAATTTCTAGAGGGGCACTGAAAGGCAAAGTGGGATTGGTAAGAGTTTTCCTTAAAATACCATGCTGCAAAGTCTTCAGCAGCTCCTCCATCTGCCAGGCAGAGGGTGAATGGAGGATTCAGATTCTCCCAGTCTGAAAACCCCATCTCCACTTTGTGAATCAGGGCACAGGAACATTTATGAATCCCAGATTTAAAGCCAGACAGGAGCACCAGACCTGTCCTTCTATCTATGTTACAAGACAACCTGACTCAGCAGTATTATTACAATTAAACAATTACTTTTTTTTCATTATACCTTGGACACTCCTCCCTCACCTCCAGAAAAAAAATTAAGCATATTGAAAAGGCTGTTGTTCTCAAAAGTCCTTACACTGAGTGCGCAGCTTGAAGCATTGTACAAGCTGGAGAGAGTAATAGATGGCGTTAGAGTTTCTTACCATTAATGAGTTCAAAGAAAAAACATTTGCTGATGCTATATTATGCCACTCAGCTCTATACGCTGATTTTTGCAATGTAAAAATGCTACAAAAATGAAGCATAGAGAGACCAATAGTGAAAATAATCTGTGACGTATATACTTTAAAGCAATAAAGAGTCCCTGAAGTTAGTGGCCTGAGTATACCAGAGACAAAGCAACTGAGGGTTTAAAGTTGAAAACTTGGGTACTAAGAAAGTTTGGTAGATTTTAAATCCAAACCAGTTCCAACCAGATTCCAATTAACCAGTCCACAAAATCCTGATTGTCATCTGGGGGCATCCAGAAGAGGAGTAGTGGAATAGTATAATTTGTGCACTATAAACCTGTCTGGGTATTTCTGGCACTATTGTTAAATTAAAGTTATATTAAAATGAAACACTTCACCATTTAGCTTTCTGTCTGCCTGGCAGGTTTTGCACAATAAATCCAGTTGGAGAAAACTGGCCCATTTAAATTGGTCATTGGATATGGCATTTCTACACCATCAAGAAAATGGCTGCACATTTTTTTAATTGTTTCCCTTGCATATAATTTTCAGGCAGTTTTATAAAAATGTTTTCCTTGTTTCACTCCCCACTGAATTAAGAATGCAGATGAAGAGTTGCCAGTTGGCCTATGCGATAGTCATTCCAGCAGGCAGCAGTGAGAAAGTATGAAGTGGTTTTTGGAACAACTACCTTTCTTTGCAAAATGCACTAGACTTTGCATAGCTTGAAAGAAATGCCTTTTATTCCCTGCAGACCACTTCCTCCAGCTTGGGAAGAAAGAGGAATTTCCTAACCAGTGAGCATAAAGGATAAACAATACAATATCTTG
This sequence comes from Cinclus cinclus, assembly GCF_963662255.1. Lineage (NCBI taxonomy): Eukaryota > Metazoa > Chordata > Aves > Passeriformes > Cinclidae > Cinclus > Cinclus cinclus. The sequence goes on from NC_085046.1 coordinate 69,912,562, forward strand.
CATGTACTGCTTATGATCTGCTTTGCAAGTAAACGAAATTTTGCTATTTCGTTGAAATTTAAGTGACTTATATTCTCCAAAAGTCTTAGCTATGCATTAAGACAGAAGTCTCTTGTTGCTGTAGGCATGTATGGTATTTAATCCCCTCTCCATCCCCTCCAAACTCTGCCTGTCTCACCAGCACTCACTTGCATACATGTGTCCATTAACAAAATTATGATTGCCAGGTCATTGCTTGGTTGTAGTCCTTCCTTTGGGGACTGGAGGGAGTCACAGTTTCCCAGAAGAATTCATCATGCTGACACACACAAAAGGGTATGTGATGTATGAAAAGTAATAACAAGAACCAAAATGCTTTGTGCTGCCAGTTGATCAGATAAAATCTGCACAAGAAGGTGCCAGGGCTTCTGTTCTGTCGCTAGAACAGAAAGAAAGGAAATAAATTCCCACTGGGGATGCACTTCCTGCTGATGTCTCTAGAGCTGTAGAAAGTGAACAGATAAGGCCACAGCTCTTTTATTGCATTGGATTAAAACGAAATCATTTTCAAAATGCAAAGTTAAAGAAAAAAAGTTTTGTCAGCTGAAACCGAAAATAAAAAAAAAAAAGGATGACCAGAAGCAGGGGGAGGCAGGAGAGTGACATGGTGTGACTGAAGGCACTGCCTTTAGAAGGGGGGGAGGGTGGGGGGGGGGGGGTTACAGGAGCCCCCTGCCCTGCTCCACCCACCCCCTGCCAGGGGCACAGAAGCTCCCTGGGGCCACCAGGGCCACCAAACAATTACTGGCTTGTTGCAGGGAATGGCTGCAGAGTCCGCCAGGCCCAGCTGGATCAACAGTCCCTGCTCCCAGACTAGCCTGGGGAGCTCCTCCACTGGGTAACACCAGGCAAACCTACGGGAAATGGGAATAAATGAAAAAAAAATAAAAATAAAAGCCTCACAACTAACTTTCCACTGTGGTGCTCACTTGATGCTTTCAGCTCTCAGGCAGCCCACAAAACAGGCACACCTGGGGACAAAATCTCAATCCTGACCCCAGCAGAAAAGCAGGGGCTTCAACCTGATTTTTAGGAGACACCATTACCACACAGGAATTTCTCCCTGCTCAGCCCAGCTCCTTCCCCAGTGAAGTGGATGGACTGGTGGGCACCACACCAGGGCAAGCACAGTGCCCACGGAGGACACCTCTGTCCCAGGGCTCTGCCTTCAGCACATCAGGGCTTTGCTCAGGAGCTCCCTGCCTGCAGAACAGGCACCATCGATTTGACCCACGTTTCATGAAGCTCCTCCACATGGCAATTGCAAGAGGTTCCACAGAAATACCAGACAAACCAGGAAAAGACACCTTTTTGTAACAATCTTCTCTTGCTTCTGCTTTTGAGGATTAGGTTTCTTTCAGTGTGCTCTGGACTGTGTTCTCTGGCAAAAGCTGGCTTTATCTAGATCTAATTGTTTTCTCAATTAAGCCCAGAGAGAGAGGTTTTGCCTCTTGGATTACCAAACTCATTTTAAGAAGATAATTTAGTGGCTTAATTTAGTGACATTAAAATTAAATTTTAACTTCAGTTTTTGCCCCCATGCAGAGTCTTGTAATGAGTAAGTTGCCTCCTGGGAGGAGTAGATTTCTCTCCTGTTTTTCCTTAGTGGAGAAGACACTGGAGAGGAGGGAAGTAAGAGGTGAGTTGAAAAAAAATTAATCTTTTCATCTTTGGACTCTAATTCATGGAATTAAGGCTAGGCTAAGAATCAAAGTGCAAGCTCTTCCTGCTACCAACAGCCTTCTAGTGCCCAAAGAAAGCTGTGAGGAATAAAACAAGTGGTGAAGATCTTTTATTAGTTGGGGAAACACAGCAGCCTGTAACCCTTCCAGCGTTAAATTAGGTAGACCGGGGCGTGAGCAGCACATTCCCCTCTTTCCTGGGTTCACCTGTGAAGCTGATGGGGCTGTGAAGGTCCAAGTGGAGGGGCAGGTCTGCTTGCTCCCTGTGACAATAATGGCCTCCAAATGCAAAAGAATAACATCAGTTAGCTCCCTTGGGCTGTTCAGCTTTACCTCTTTCTTCTTTAAGTCCTGTCACCTGCTCTCCTTACACCAGACCTCTCCCCCATCCCTTTCAGTGTCCTCAAAATTGCCAGCTTCCCAACAAACTTCCACACAGGAGCCAACAGAGAAGTCCTGTCCCCAGTATCCCTACAAGCCCAGAGAAATCCCGTGGGCAGCTGGGCATCCTTGCATGAATTCTGCTCTAGACAGACCTGGGCAGTAGTCGAGTCATTTGAAGTTAATAATTTCACTTTTCACAATGTCCTGGAAGCTTCCAGTCTCAAGATGCTGCTAAGCATCCAAATCTTGTTTTAATGTTTCTGAAAATCAGGGTCTCAGTGAGGCAGGCAGAGGTTTGGGGGAGCAAGCCAAGAGAGCAGCAGAGCCATCTGCTTCTTCACAGAGAGTTTTAAGGGGACTTACCCTGTTATAAGTTACTTTTTCTGGATCTAATTTAGATTCGACTTTCTTGTGCTTTTCACAGAAAAATCTATTGACTGCAGCTGAAGTCAATGGTGAAATTTGCCTCACAAGAATGTTAGGAACATTGAATAGGGCCTTTTGTTCCCATATTAATTATTATTTTTCAAGACATACAGTGGTACTTTATAAGCAAATGACAATTCAGCTTTAGAAAAAGCTGGTGAAGGATTGAAATTCCAAAAATATTTGTTGAAATCTCTTCAAGAATGGCAATTACATTAATAAAACTAACACCTGATAGCTGAAATTTAGTGATCTTTTTCTATTAGCACTGCTATCAAAGGATTAGTAAACACACAAGAGACAACTCTTCTATGAAGCACACATTGTTCTCCAAGTTTGCAAATAGAAGATTGGAGCAATTATGATAGATTGGGCAGTGATAATTTTTTAAAATTCAATTCAGAAAATATATATGATACACTTCCTTCCTTAGCTGAATCTTTACATATATATTTTAAAATATTAAGACTCCTCTCAATGCTTGCCTTACAGAAATACTAGCAATTTTGTCTTCCTAAAAATCTTTGCCTTTAAAATCTGTGACTCATCACACAGCCATTTATTCCTCACTCTTGGTCATACACAGAAGTTCTTTTTCACACCTCATCTCTCACACTGGCAACCTCTCCCTTGTACCTCAGACATGGATCTAAAGAACAATAGAGCAATAACAAAGCAGGTTTTTCTTGATGTCAGGAGTAACAAGCATTTTGAAAATTCCAGCTGAGGAATATAATACATTTATATGATCTAATATTTTATAAATAAAGGCAATTAATATGTTCACATTTAAATATTAACATTATTTCCCATCTAAGTACTAACTGAAATTATTAATATTTTCTAGAGAGCTTTTCTTTAAAAGTTGAATAATTCAAAATTAATTCTTCCAGTAGCTAAACAATTTTTTACTAAGATGAAAGGTAACTGCCTCAAGAAAAATCTTTAAGACTATTCCTTCATATTTCTGCTTCTCTTCCTTGTCTGGTCCTACTTAGGATGAGTTGTACTTTTTCTCTAGGCATGCATCAAGAAATGATACCCATAAACACAAAAGTTACACTTTAAAATTGAGAGTCTAATGCTCTTTGCTAATTTCAGGCTTCACTGTGTAGGCTGAGCCCTTTTCATGTTGAGTGCTGCACAGAAAAAAAGCAGGCAAAAATTTCATCTCTGGTGTGAGTCTTCAGAGGAGCCCCAAAATGATTCTGTCCCATAAGTGCAGCTGTCGAATCAGTAGTGGTGGGTTGAGAGGTGCACTGAGGCCTCTGAAATGCTTTTCAAATATTTTTACAAGAAATGGAGAGATTATGTCCTTGAGAATTCCATGTGCCTTGTGGAGGGCTCATAAATAAACAGCTTTCAGGATAGTGTTTCACACTTCAGCAAACTCAAGAAAGGAGAATATGTGACTCCAATGATTTCTACGGAAAAGTGTTCCACACAGAGCCCCTTAAAATACAGTGGTGCTTTATGTCAAGTTTTGCCTCCATACGACTGTGTTTCCTTTGGTGTGGATTAATTATCTATATTTTTCAGTCTCTTCAGCCACCCTAGACACATATGTACCTATGATTTTTATTACTGAGATTTCAGTGTTCGCTGGTTCCACCCTCAATCTTGGCCCAAAGTGTTTCTTGAAACTCTCAACATTTATTTTCTGGTTTTTGCTTGGTTTGGGGATTTTTTGGCTTTTTGGGTTTGTGTTTTTTTAAAACATTTACTGTTTCTCTCAATTTTGAACTTGCAGCTCCATCAGAGTACCAAAATATGCACCATAGTCACAGATCACATACACATCTGTTCCCACTGGGTATGAACAAGAATATACCAATGAAAAAGGTACCTTCTCATTAACTTACTGTTTAAGCAGCATTTACAAGGGAACATCACAGAAAATCCCTACCACAACATCTGCCAATTGCCTGCTTAGATTTAGTCCCAACTATTTGATTTTTCTAGTAACAAGATAAAAGGGGTTTAAGTCTCACCTTGCCCTATAACTTAAGAAACCTCTGTGCAGGGCATGATGATCCCTTTCAGTGCAGTGGGAGCTCTTCTTAGGGCTCTCAGCTATGTCTTTGGAGTGACTTCTATCAACTTCAGCAGATTTAAATCAGGTTGAAATTTTGAGTCCTGTTTTTATTCGCTGTGTACTGTTGCTCCTAAGTGGGGTTTCCTGACAACTTCTCAGCTCCTAATTCAAGCTACCTATGAAACCCACAAAAGCATGCAGTAGGGATCAGCTGGCTCTTGCTTCCCTTAGGATGAAAATTAGCAAAAAATACGAACATTTCTGACCAAAACCAATGCTTCATCTATAAAGGAGAAAAGTCCATGGCAAATAAAAGTGACAGCACATGTGACAATAATCTGTTTTATCTTACTGTTTCTCTTTTGCTGCTTCCAGTTTTACCTCCTGGAATTTAAAATCTACTCAACCTATACTGTCCCATTCTGTGCCTGTGTCATAGGGTGATAAATGCATATTACAAGCAGATGCTTACTTCTTTACATTAAGGTATAAATTTTGGATTCATACCTGTGTTAGTGCAGATATAGCAATCCTAATTAAAATGGAATTGTAAAGCTATTTGTTTTTTCAGATCACTGGTAAAAACATAATACTTCTTTCATCATTTTCACCTTATCGTGAAAATATTTTTTTTCAACCTATCAAGATAAATATTTATTGTGAAACAAATATTTTATTCAAGGCATTTTATTTCCTGGATTGCCTTGTGCCAATTGAAATTTAATTTCAGTAAAATGTATTTTGAAATAGTTTTATTTTCAGAAGAAAAACTGATCTGTTTTAGTTCGAGAGTACCAACTCAGTGTTGTAAAGTTCCTTCATATTCTATAGGGTTTTGGTTTTTTTTCCCAGTCAAGATCCTTCACCAACATCAGGAAACAGACAAAACACCAAGGATATGGAACTTGAACACAGAAGTACTTTCAAATTGTGGTTAAACCATCCTGCAAGATGTTTTGCACTACCCCGTCTCTATAATTTTTAGCGCATGTGAGCTGAAAGAGAGATATTAGAAGGAAGAAAAAATGTTTTGAATTTAAGAACTAAATTACAAAACTACTGGCATCTCAGAGGGACAGAGCAGGGCATTACAGGGATGACACCAATGACAGTGAATTTTAAAAGAGAAATGGTGATTTTAGTGACCTCTCAGCTTGCCCGGCTGTTTTCTAAATGACAGCTATATCCATATGTCATTTCACAGTGCTGATAAGTTTGCTTGCAAGCGCAGGCCTGCAGCACAATTTGGAAAACCTTCCTGAAGCTCTGTTTGTCCCTTAATCTGCAGGCGCGACTCATGGGAAGGAGAGGGGTGCTGGGGATTGCCGCGGTGGGAGATGTCGCTGTCATTTGTCCCAAGGTATGGAGAAGGCCTGATGGAGCTGTGGTGGCCTCAGCTGGCTGGCTGACCTCCCCCTGACTCGGGGCAGGCAGAAACAGAAAGATTTTGTGCTCCGGCAGAGCCGGGCCTTCCCGTGACCCAGGCGAAACCCTCCAGCCGCTTTCCCACAACACCGCGCCGAAGCCTGGCTGCAGCTCTCCGTTTATTTTTTCAGGTGAGTAGAGGCTGTATCAAGTACTGGTTTCTCAGTTGCTTTTAATTAGGCTTCTGGAAGCCGCTCTTTCATCTCAGGCGAAGCCTGCGTCACTTCGCTCCAGCTATTTTCGGTCCCAAAGCCGCGGGTTCGCTTTCATGCGGCTAATTGAAGGCACACGGGAAAGCAGAAAAAAGCTAATCCCAATGATTTGAGATATTTTATGGTTAGGGTGAAACCACACGTTTTTTAGCTGCAGAGAGACGCCTTCTAAATTTTAGCCTCCCAACTGCTTCCCCGAGGGCAAGGAGGCGGCTCCCAGGAGACACCGGCTGTAATGACACAAGATCCCCACTGGGTCCCACAGACTGAAAGGGGAGGCTGAACAGGTGATGGAGACCTGATGTGCCATAATAGAATGGCTTTGATTTTAGACTCCTGCCCCTCTGGTCATCTTCGCATCTCCCAGGTATGCAGTTGAAGTCCAACAAATCACCAACTAAACTTCCAAGGCACAGAGGAGTTCAAGGCATGTGACTGCCATTAACCTTGGCAGGATTCCTGCAATGGGAGTGAGTTTGAAAATGAAGCAATAAAAGGCATTTCATGAGCTCACAGGGGAGATTCATAATTACTGCCTAGGATTGTCTACTGCAATGCCTGTGCCTGGCCATCCATCACTCTGTCCTGCTCAAATCTGCTGCATGAGTACACCACCTTGGTGTGCAGAAGGACATCAGGACTCCAGAGCTGCTCTGTGTTGTAGTGTGTTGCTGTTTGTGTTGTGTCTTGCTGGTATTCCCTCACACCTGCCTGCCTGCTCCCTCAGGCAAACACCTGCATCCATACTGCAGCTGCCAGGGACTCTTCTGCTGCTGAGGTGCTGCATGTAGCCCACCTTATGGACAAGGTATATTTCTCATATGTTTCTCATGAAGAAATCACTGTCATGACTGCTTTGAAGCTATGCTTATAGACACATACACTTTAGAGGCATCTGGGTGAAATCTGGTGCAAATTGAGTGAAAGTGCCTGTACTGGTAAGTGATTTTAACTGCTGTGAACCCAGCCCACATTATGATAACCCTGAAGCACCTTCTCACACAAACCACTGTTTGCAATAAGGGTATGTGACCCCATGATAAAGTCACTCCTTTTCTCAGTAGTGCCACAGAAGTGCATAAGAGATTTTGTCAAGTGTTTCTCATATAATATCAGTGTCTGACACTTAAGGCCTTATTGAACTTTGAGGCAGATAACCCAGAGCAATTCTCTTCTTTTGATTTTTTACACACACATACACACAAACACACACACACACACACACACACACACACACACACACCCTGTATATATTTGTGTGTATATATGTATATATATGCATTTAGGCACAAGCGCACACCAATCATCTGTTGCAATCATCTGTTTTCCTGAATGTGTAGCACTGTGTTTTGTGCAGCAGTTGAATGAATAGCACAAGCAGAGTTAGGAGCTGAAATCCTTTCACTCCATAATATGGTAATACAAGTAATTTCCATAGGGGACCCACAAAAGGTTGAAGAAACAGACATTTTCTGCCCTGGCTGATCCATAGGCCTTTGATGACTTTTGTCTTTCATATTCTTGAATTTTCTTTTACTGGCTAGTCAATTTAGTGCTCAACACATCAAGCATGTGACCAGCAGTGAAGAAATGTGATGAACCAGAGAGATCAAGAATACCACTGGTATGCTGGGCTGTCCAAAGGGCTCCAGGTCTGGCCACTTATCTTCTTCTGGCAGTTCAGAAACCAGTAGGGATTCACTAATTTTTCCTTAAAAAAAAAAAAAAATTAAAAATAATAAAAAAAAGTTTATGTTCCTTGCACCTTGATTAAGTTATCTGGATGAATGTACAAAGCCTTGCTGCTTGTTTAATTTGTCCACACACTCTCCACATATCATAGGACAACTCTTCCTCTCCAGAACATGGCTAAAACCTCTTGATTCATGGTGCTGTGTGCCAGTATCTGGTGGAAACACATTTGTCTGCTCAGGCATTGGTGGTGGGAATACCCATGGAGTGATGGGTGTGCTCTGGGCTGACATAACCAGCACAACCCAAAGAGATGCAAATGGGTGGATGGTGCAGGGTGGAAAGACAGCAGGGAGGCAGAGGGGTCAGAGTAATAGATGGCCGTAAACACTGTGCTCTATTTTTGTTCTTTACTTTCTTCTTCTGAACTATAGATTGAGTAAAAAATGCATTTCTGGGGGGGAAAAAATGGGAAGATTTTAAATTCTTGAAGGAGTTTGCCCTGATAGTGTTATAAAGCAACAAGTTTGGGAAGCCAGACTTCTCTGTGTGAAGGCTGAAGTGACACCGTGACTTTTCACTCTGAAATTATGTTTTTCACTTCACAGGCAATCTACAGCTTCTAAAGCATTTTAAAGGGATTAAGTAATTTGAAACAGAAAATAAATAATTCCTGTCTTACATTTCAAGAAAATCTGAAAAATTCTGCTTTGGTTTTAACCAAATGTTTTTCCTCTGATAATTCTGTTCAGCAACTGAACTGAAAACCCACTATTCATTCAGTCCCTACACAGGTAATTGCAGTTTGAAAATGTGAAAGGTTACATAAATTATGCTCAACAATCTTTCTACTTAATTATTTGCTGGCTATTTTCTCATAGCTTCAAAGCACAAGTGGCTTTCTAAGCAAGATTTGAACGATGTGAAGGTAGAGAGCTAGCTTACAGTGGTTATGGCTTCATATTTTGCATATGGAGCCATTATTCCAACTAATAGATCACCACTGAGAGAAGCCATTTAAAATATCTTTATGGCCTATATCCTGACAGGGAAGGAGTTGTAAAAAGGTCGTAAACTGTGCCAAGAACCATAAAAAGAAGTTGGTGTTCTGCATTACAAGAAATGCAAGATAAGGTACTTGCACGTTCCAGGCATGGTGGGTGGGTGGGCAGGGGGCCTAACAATATCCAGATGGGCCCTGGAGCAGGGACTGCAGGAAGGCTCTGCAGAGCCGACCCTTCTCATCTGCCACTTCTTACCTACGTCACTACCTCCTCTCCCCTGGGTTTCAGCCTTTGCCTGTGTAGCCTGCATTCTCTTAGCTCCTGCTGGGCTTTCTGCCTTCTGTCCCTCACCTCCTCCTCTGGTGCCTGGACTTCTCCTCTGCCATTCCCAGCTAGCCAGAAGGGACCCTTGTACCCACCAGGGCTTCGCTCCTCTGCCTGTGCTGTGCTACAAAAGACATCACAGTCTCAGTCAGCCTGGTCAGAGGAGGTGCCTACTGTCTCAGGGATTCCTTCAGGGGTGGGATATGAGCAGAGGAAGGAAGATAAATGGATCATCTGGTTCTGTAGGAGTTGCCAGTATCCAGTCTCGTCCCCTGATGACAGGGAGGTCAGGGATTCTCTGTCTAAAACTTTTGCCCACATCCTCTCTTACTTTCCCCAGGGAGCCTTTAGTGAACACTGTGGTGGCTGGGGGCTGGATGGGGCTTGTCTGCTGTCCACAGATTTCCATGCAGGACACACTTACATCCCTGCAGGATTTCGCTCTTATGCATGCTGTCTTGTGCATTCCTACTTTGAATCTTGCCCTCTCTCCTTCAAAAAGAACCTTAACTTTGAGTTTCTGAGCTGACTAATATTTGGATGTTTTGAGAAATCTTCAGTGCCCTTAAAATTATTTTTTATTTCCCTGAAGGAATATTCTCATATTCTCTTTCCTGACTTCGTAACTAAATCTATGAAAGAAAAAAACAAAAAACTGCAAAGGAGCAGATCCCCATTTACTGTTTTATCTTACTCTTATATATATATATATATTCTTATATATATATGTATGTGTGTGTGTATATATGCGTGTATATATATACATACATATATTCACATATATACATATATAGATATGTGAATAATATCTGTAGATCAACCATATGCAGAGTAAGTTGGGTCCCAGCTTCTTTTGAGGTATCACAACTGTGGAAAAGACTAAAATACTATTACTGCAAATAAGAAACAGGCTGTAACAACCAAATGCTTGGGTACTAATTCAGTCTTTGGTAGAAGTCTCCCATTGCCTTCACTGGGAATTTCCATACGTGAGAACAGAGGGGATGCTAAATTCCAGTTTTCATAACCTTTTGTGGTCACTTATGGAGATGCTTAGTCACACTGGGATGAATGGGATGAGGGACTGCTCACCTATCTTGCTGTAGGTTGCACAGTCCACTCCCGAGGAAAACCCACAAGGACTCAGAAAGAATATTTCCATGACTGGGGACACTCAGGGCTTCCCTGAGAAATTTGGTCTTCTATACATAGCTATGGCAGAGCTCTGATTATAGCTGTGTTTGCATAACTCCTTCAACTAAAATTCAGTGAGTCCTAAGGGTCAGCATTATGCTGTCACATCACATGTTAACCCTCTGCTGCAAACAGAGACTCACAGACCCACCGGTGCTAAATAACCACTCCCTTTCAGTCTCCTCCTTTGTACCACTCCTTGCCAGACCCCAGTAGAGATGCCTTAGCCAGCACCGACCTCTGCAGGAGAGCAGGAGCCTCAATACCAACATTTGTTTCTGACAGACCTCAGCCAATGCACCTCCCTTTTTCCATCAGGAGGGAAAAACATACTTTATGGTTTCTAGTTCTGCTCCCTGCTATGCTGCCTTATGAGCTCTTTGCCTGGCCTGTGTATTATGTAGCTATCATCCTTATGTAATGGCTCTAATGAAACCAAGGTCAGATGAAGCTAATCCAGAGATTTAGGTTCATTATGGGACAGGTTCGCCTGGAGCCTAGCCTTTCACTTGCAGCAGAGATGGCCAGAAGATTCCCTGACTCCAGCAATGGTGGGCATTGAAGCCAGAACAACAGCCTTTCTCCAAATGCACACCAAGCACATAGAGACTTGCCCATTTCACTTGTGAAGGGGATCTTGGGCAATCCAACCGCATTGGTGCAACAGAAAACACAGCCAGGGAAGGTGATGCCCCTTCACCAACTTACCCCAGGGGCTGAAAGGTCAAAGCACTCACTGAGGAGACCTGGGAGACCCTGGTTCAGATCTTTCCTCTGTCTGCGGTAATTTGAACCTGCATAAATAGCCAGTGTGCCAGAAGGAAAGTGAGTGATAGTGTCACAGGCCACACACAAAGCCACCCCTTGGGATGAATGATGCAGATCTCCGTATTCCCACAAAAATGCTCTGACCTCTAGACTTCACCTTCTCCAGTCTGGTGAAGAGTTATTACCAAGAAAGCAAAACAACTTCACTAGTGGGAAAGGCTGGGCCTGGGACACCGTGTACAGCCTGCTCGTGACTCAAATACACCTTCATGGGAGGTACATTCAGATCCCCTCAAAGAGAAGCAAGAATTAAGATAAGATTTTAGACACCCCAGAGTACTCCTCAGTGATGATATCTGTACCTCCTGACCATGGCTGAGACACTCATAACAACTCCTTTGGTCAAGGCTGCCCATAGAAGCCCTGTAACAAATGCCCTGGCTTACTAGCCATTGGCTGCCCAACAAGCTGCAGGAAGGTACAGCCACCCTTACAGCTGTAAGAAAATCCTGGCTTAGGTAGCTCTGGTCAGACCTGCAAATCTCAAACTGAGGAATATGCTTTTCTAGACTGCATGAAATGTAAATGTTACTGTCCTTAACACTATGGCAGGGAAAAGTTTTTGAGGATCCATTGTGTGTGCTGAGATGACAAAAGGAAAAGCAGTTTTCTGCAAGATCCTCTTATAGGAGAGGGAAGTTCAAGCAGAAAGGTGGAGCCATTCACATTTCTGATCCTCTTCCAAGTTTTCCTCTTTTGTGTGTGTGATCCCAGAGACACTGTTACCCCAGTCTGAGTCTTCTGTGCCTATGCACAGGTGCTCACAAAGGTTCTTTGTGTCCCAGGTAGACACATCCAGCTATATCCATTTTGTGGGAACATCCAGCACCTCCTGGTGAGGGCAGATATAAATACAGCTATAACTCTCCTTTACAAGGAAACCCCTGTAGTTAAAGGGTGTTTGCCCATAATTGTACAGATGAATGCAAAATAACAAATTCCCACATGAAAAAAGTAATCTGAGTTAACTTCAACAAACTGAAATCCAAAGGGTTGGGTTTTACTTGGAGTTTTGCTCCTAAAAATTTTTCTTCTTTTTGTGTTTGCTGTTCCTGGTAAGCAAGGTAGCTCTCAGTGAACAGAAAAGGTTCATGGATGCCCTGAGCCAATCAGCAGCTGTGAGTTCCAACTTCAGAATCCTTAGTTTTCTTCCAATATAGCTGTGATGCCTTCAGAGCAAGAAGACTGCACCAAGCAAGTGCAGTAATTTTTTACCCCTCATCTACTTAGCCACCCTCTAAAGAACCAAATCTTAGGCCAAACTTCTTGGGACATGGTCCTAGAGACTGCAGTCTGCAGAAAAAAGGATCAAGCAAACATGGGGAACAACCTCCAGGAACAATCCATCAAGTCAGAAGGCACAGTTGTATCAAAGACTACATTTGCGCTCTCCAGATGGAAGCACATTCCTGTGTAGCAAGATGTGGGAGCAAGCAAAGGAGCTGGGTCTCATTCCTGGCTTCATACCAGCACATGATCCTTGGAGAGTGCCTGTGTCACATATATAGGTACCACAGTACCCTAATATACAATGCTGCTGAGGCAGTTCAGAGTCCTGGAAATTAGATTGTGGATGAGCAGGAACAGGTTGTTAAACTTCTTGGTCATGGAGAGTTAATCTAATGTTTCTTCAATAATTCATAACTACTTTCTATTCCTGATAGTATTCCTGAGACTTCATGCACTTCCAGAAGAATGACCTATGGTCAGGACCTATGGAACCTTTTCTGGTTCCTACATCACCAACAGAATTTCTAGGTTCTGTCAAAAAGACCAAACTGCTCCTTCAGTTATTTTTGGAATTGGAGGATATAACAGCAAACAGAGTGCAGAATTTGATTTTCAGAATCTGTTCTATTAATAGTGTCTCTGACTGTGAGAAACCAGCAAGAGCTTACTTTGGTTTTTTAGATCTAAAGGTGAAGCTAGAGCAAATTAATTTCCTATTTGTTCCTCAATACACTTAGTTCCACATTTATTTCAGCTTTCAGTGTTCAAAGCCATGTCTTACTTTTCAGAGTATAATTGTGCTGTCCAAATCCTTAGAAACATGACTTTTCTTTTAGTGTCACCCCAGTGCATTAAGTAACAATTTTCAGGCAGAGAGCATACCATAAAATATAGCATTCTATTCTGATAATTATTTTGGAGATTATCTCAGATCTAAAAGCAGCTTTGGCTTCAACCTTTGTTTATAGACTGCTCTCTATTGCTTCTGTGTTGTAGAAACAACATTTGCCCTGTTCACTTGATAAATAGTTTTCTGTAGTTTTGTCCCATTGCATTTTAACATCTTGCTACAGAGTTAGCAGAAATGACTGAGAAAGGAATATTTCTTAAGAGCTTCTTATGCGATAGACTTGGAAAATAAGCCTTCACACGTTGCCAAGACTGAAAGGTAGGGAGAGAAAGGGCATGTTTTGGGCAAGCTCCTTCAGCAGGATGGGAATATTTTGTGGTAAACTGTCGTTTCAATCTGAGGTATTTTAGGCCAGACAGCTACAGCTGCTGTCAAGGAGAAAAGCATCTCATTTCTGCTGGTCTTGCAACTTTGGAAAACATGTATTTTCTGCTGCCAGTAAAGCCAAGGGTTCTTCCAGAGGGCACTGCTGATCTAGAGGGCAAAGCTATATATGATATTTTTTGGTATGTCATGATATGTTGGTCCTAAGGGAACCCAAGCATCCAGGAAAGATTGAAGTTAGAAACGTGGGTGGAAGCTTTGCAGCCCACAGATATTTCTAAGTCCAAACGACATCCTGAGGAAGTGAGTCTGGAAAGGGGCTTTCTCATGCTGTTCTCTTTCCCAGCTATTAACAGTGTTATGTGCTTCACAGTACCATTCATGCACCAGAAATGCAATCACTTATCAGAGATGAAGGCAATTTAATCTATTAAGGAATGCAGCCTTTGGATTAAGGCACAGCATGCTGCTGATACGTCCTCTCCAAATGTAATGTATTGCTGCCATAAATGGTTGAAATTGGACAACACAGATTGTGACTTGCAGTGTAACTCCTGCCAGATAGGTTTGGGGTTTGTGTAGCCACCCACACTGAAAAGAGCATCCTTGGCCCCTCAGATGTTTTAGGTCCAGTTGGAGCAGTCAAAACTTGAAAGAAGTGGTCTGTTTGCAAGAGGTGCTGATCAAATCTGGCACTTAGATATGCAAATGTATAAGGGAAATAATTTTGTGGTGTCCTGTGTGGGCCATTTATGCACTTATCTTCTCCATTTTGACCCAAGCCTGTGCTACTAGAAATTGGGCTGCCCAAAATACATGTTAATAAGCTGGCTGGAGCAGCAATCATTTGATTCTTTGGTGGAAATTTCTTTGGAACCTTCTTTAGTCAGCCCCAGTCTGTCCAAATGACAACATCTGTCATCGTTCCAGATATCTTAAAAATGGGGCCAGTTACAGTTTTTGTATGTTAGTGTCTCATCTCCCTGCCCACCAGAGAGATGAATGATTAGTTGAAAGCAACAAAATGAGGGAAAAGGTAAAAATAGCATCTGCAGCAGAACGAGTGGTGAAACACACTCATACCCTTTTTTAAAGTCACTGTGTTGAGAGGGCTGTGTAGCTATGCAGTTGGAGTCTGCAGAGGAATGGACCTGTCACTATGAGAAAAACATGGCTAGCATGCATCCTACCTGGAAGACTTGGAATTATTTCAGATTAAAAGATTCAGAGCCAGTGCCAGTAAACCTGGTGAACTGGGGACAGGTTAGAAGAAAAGGGTTGGGTCTGAGCACCTTACCAACCACTGTGGTAAGGTGCTCAGATATCTACAAAGCTGAGTCTTTTTGGAGCCTAGATGACACCTGCCGTAATTCTCCACTTACAGTCTCATTAGAAAAGGGAAGGACTTAAGACAACTGGAAAATAAACTATCCCTCCTCCATTTTAGAGACCTCCAAAACTGAGATGAAGCCTCTTGGAAGGGCAGATGTTTCTAATTCTATGTGTGTTTTGAGATTTTTTTCAGTACTTACATTTTTCACAACAGGGGTGTATCTTCAAAGAAAGGACCACCAGCTACCTGTTAATGACTTACTAAAAAATTAGCGCTTCAGAAACTCTTAGAGGAATAGCACAGATTTTCCAGTATCACAAAGAGAAACTTCATCAGAACGTCTTGTCATTACAGACACTGGGCAACAAGTAGCTCACTTGGCTGCTGCAGATTTCAAAATGTTCTGACCATTTATTGTGTATCTTTTCAAAGGTTATCCAGCTGGTGCATTAACCCTTTACATTCCTTTAACTGCAATATTCTCCTGCCTATTGTGGTCACTCTCCATCCTCCTCTTATGCTATGGTAACATCTGCTGGTAGGAAAGTCTCTACTACAGTAAATGATTCTCAAATACCAAACTACCACTAGACAAATTCTAGAGTTGGTTTAGCAAGCTACTTTAAAAAATAGTTATACTGAATGCTTTTAGGTAGTGTAGATTTCAAACAAAAAATTCGTTCGGATCATACAAATAAACAACAGGGTAGGAAGGTCAGTATGTTCCAGCAGAGGAACAGAATTCATTTCCCCAGCCTCAGAGTTACAATAATATTCAGAGTTCCAAAGACTTTTTCTTATCAAATATTAAAACCCTCCTCTCTACAAAGCCTTTTTTTTTTTTTTAATAGATAATGTACAGGAGCAAGGCATGTTAGTGCTGGAGTTGGCTGGTTAGGAAATTTTTATTGGGACACATGATTTTCTATTTTTTACAAATGTGCCATTCTAGAAAGCGATGCTCACAGAAACCATTTTGTGGATATAAGTGCATTAGTATGAACTCCATATTTCTTACATCTAAAATTCAGAGATATGTCTGCCTTAAGACACTAAGGGCTGTTTTCAGGTCCGGTACTTTTGCAATCATGAATACACCAAACTGTAAAAACGGAGGGACCATGAATCTTCCTTCACCAGACCTTATGCCAAGCCAAGGAGTGCACTAAGGAACAAACCTGTATGGAGGAGAAGTGATTTCTGATCATGCAGACCACTCCATCAGGCATGAAGTGGCTGGGCTGCAGACCAGTTTCTCCAACTTGTCTTTGCTCAGGCTTTTCTGCCACCAAAACTGACGTGACATGAAAGGCTCTTTCACACATCAGCACCTGCATCTCTGAATGCAATAGGGATTATTTCTTTTCTTCCCCCATGGATCAGACCCTCAGTGCTTCTGGTGCATCCCAAAGTCCCCAGGGGATTATTTCCCCCTGCCTCCTACAAGTTTTTAATGAGGTGGAAAAAGAAGGAAAGCAGTTTTCTATGTTGCAGAAATGACAAAGGGAGCAGCTCTCACACATGCCCAAGGGCTCCTATGGTAAAGACTGATTTGGTGCTATCTCCCAGCTACAGGTGTGGGTGGTTTTTTAGCAGAGAGGTGGGGCAGGGGGAACTCAACAAACTCATCTGACTTCCTTTAGTTTAAACATTTCTTGTCAGAACTTACTGAGGGAAAATAAGTATTAAAAGAGCAAAAGCAGGAAAGGGCCATTTGGCTTATCTTGTTCACTTCCTGAAATCCAAACAAACTTTCGAAAAAATCCATATCACACCCTATCCATTCACCCTGTTTCCCTGCACTGAGGATGGGAGAGTCTAGACAAATCTGGGCTTTGGAAAGCCTTTGGAACTTTTTGGAAAATAGGTTCCAAATGTTTTGTTAAAGGCTGTGAACATGTTGGAAAACACTTGCTGGGGGGTTGAAGGAGGTTTTTTGAATTATTTATTTGTTTTCACTCCAAGCGCCATGGCCAAGAGCACAGGAGAGAGAGGCTGGGAGGTCTGAGCTGACAAGTGATTACTCACAGAAGGCAGTCTCAGTGACTTCCCTGGGACACCATTTGCCAGCAGTGACTCAGCCAGTATCACCAAAAGTCAGGAGCCAGCCCCAGTTGTTTGTGGTAGCTCTGCTGGCCCTTCCATGTCAGGTGCTTTGCAGGAGCTCCTGCTCTTATAACTCTCACTTAAAGTTCAGGAGCGTGGTGTTCCATTGTTTACTCACCTGGCTGTGCCCTGTGGCTTCTCATATACTGTTAAGTTCATCTGTATGGCTTCACTTTTTTGGCAGGACACATCTGGTCCCTGGGGTGAGAAGCAGCAGCCCATGCATCTGGCTTGCACTGCCTGGAAGCCAGGTCTGCAGGCATACACAGGTACTTCATTTCAAATAACATGCCTCAAATCCTGTGTCAATCTGGGATTTACTGTCTGGTGACCCAGGGTGCATTTGAATTAGTGGATGGCAGTTCCTAGACCAGTGAAACTCCAATTCTTCTTTTCAAGTCAGATTAATCAACAACAACAAAATTATAAAAAAAAAAAAAAGCCACATCAGAGTTATCCACAGCAATATTGAGAGGTGAATTTCCTCAGAGTGTATGTCAAGGTCCTCTCCCTGCTCACTCCTTATTTTCCTGTTCTTGAATCCCACCCTTCACAAATATTCTGTTCTTTCTCATGTCCTGAGGGAAGAAATGCTCCAGAATGAGCCAGTCTTGTTGGGTCTCCTGGAAAATTTGTGGCTGCTAACTTAATGCAATAAAATAGAAGCAATCAGGGGAGTCTCTTCAGTCCATGAAGATTTAAATGACAGTTCATGTAGCTAAGTAATGAAAGCTGGGACCCTTCATCACAGATTTGACTTCTTAATGTCTAAATCCTTTCTTAAAAGAATCAGGGAATGATCATGTTCAATCCTAGCTGGTTTGGGTGCTTTATCTAATCATTCTTTTTGCTTAAACACATCAAAAATGAATAGGACGATTTCAGAACACTACTATTCTTTGTGTCAGCTTTTTAGTTCTATTTTAAACACTTTCAAATCCTGATGCTGTAGAACATTTTTTGACCAGGTAAGGTCAAAAAGGTCAAAAATCCATAAGGTAATTCACAGCTTTAGGAAAACTGTCGGAAAAAAAACTCATGAGGCGATTTATCTGGGAGACCACCAGGATTTAAGGGAAAGTGTCACCAAGAAGGCAATATGAAGGAAGTTTTGTGCAGTTTTAAAATCAACAATCATAATGCCACATTGTGAGACTCTGAAGTAGCCTGACTCCTTTTTTTTTTTTACATTATTTAGCAGAGGCTAGATGGCTTTGGGGAAATGTTAGCTTACACATTCCCCTGGAATACTGGCTGGGTTTTGGGAAAGTGTGGGAAACACATGTAAATGTTTTTCACACACCAGAAGTGGAAGAAGAGAGTGAAACCACAGTGGGTGAATAGGTTTTGCTGGATCTGTGATTTCCAAAACCAAGACATCCTAGGCAACTTACAAGGAATCTCTCCAAAGAAACAAGGTATATTATCTAGTTTGGCCATACAATGCAATAAGTTTGGCTAATTGCCCAAAAGTTTTGATTAAGCTGTTAATAAATTAAGCCTAAAGAGCAGCCAAAAATCACATCTCGCTGCTGAAATTCATATTTGAATGAAAAATCCTGTGCTTTGAAAGAGAAATGAATGTTGTGCCAATTTAACGTTGTTCTTTGGATCAACACTTAATTGTCTCTTCAGGTGATGTTCTTCTGAACCTGCCCCTTTCTAGGGAAGAGTGGAAGGGGGCACAGACCTCTCTGTCCTTCCCCCAGCCCCTCACCTGGCTCATGGCCTGCCACTTTTTGCATTAGCAAGCTACAACCCTGAGTGCACCATGCCTCACTTCAGACAGAGGAAGACAAATCCGAGGCTCTCAGCCAGTTTCTAGGGATTAACAGGCATAAATAGCCCTGGAAATGCCTGAAGCTCAACTGACTCCTAAAAAGGAACGAAAAAATGCATTCAAAGCCCCAACCCACCCTGTAAATTGCAGCACTAGCACAGAACTTACTTAAAGTTTCAAATTTGTGGTCCTCATGTTTAAAAACAGGTCTTCTATTGAGCAAAAAAATATAGGAAATGTTTTTCACATCTTGTAATATATTCTTGACAGGAACAGAGATAGGATTATAGAACAGAGCAGTCCAATACAAACGCTGGTCTCCAAAAAATCGAATCCCCAAACCTTGCACTGTGGGCCTTTCCTCTTTCCTGGCCAAAAATCTCTTTAGATGGATTAGCTTCTGAACACCCTTCATCTGGTGACAGAGATTTGGTCAGGTAGAGCTCACTGAATACCACAGAGACAGAGGTGCCTTTTGACAGTTTAAAAAAGAGAGGGCTGGGGGAAAAGGGACTAACCCAGTTTTTGAGAGTTGGCAGAGGCAACGTGCCCCCTTCTGTGGATCACCACTTTTCACCTCTGAGCCCATCCTCTTACACAAATATGGCCAACCAAAAAAAGGTCAGGCTGGCAGAGCTTTAACTTTGGGACAAAGGGACACACTGTTGTTATGTTTTGCTGTTTTCTTTGGTTTCTTTGTTGAGAGGGTGGGTTATTTTGTTCTTCCTAGTCTGAACTCCAGTGATTCATCCATCTCCAAATGTTGACATTTTAACCCGATACAAATCCCCCTGCCTAGCTTTCTGTCTTTTCCATTTTCAGTTCAGATTTCCCTTGTGGACTTGCAATTCACTCTCAGATCATTAATATCCTTTGCTGGCAAATCCCTCTCTATGTACAGAGCAGGAGTGCCTGCTGCCAACTGATCTTCCTTCACCTCTTACTTCCAATGAGGAATGTAACCTCAGCTGCCTTTCAACATTTCCAGCTTCTATTTTTCTACCTATCATTCCTAGTTGCATAATGGCCACTTTACCTTAGTTATCAAGGTTCTTTATTACTGCTCACTCATTGCTGACACTTGTCTGTAACCTCACTTTTCTAGAGGGTTGGCAGACAGGAGGCAAGACAGACTCAGGCCGCTGAGCACAGGCTTTTCTGAGGATCCAGGATGTGGCATAAGCCAAGAAAGCTCCCCCTCCTTCTGAAGAAATACAGACAGGGGGGAAAAAGGGAAAAAAAATGAAGCAGCAAGCAACTCTCAAGACTGATTTAAGAAGAATGAATGGGTCTTTGTTCTCTAGGGCAGGGTTTGCATTTATATTTGCCATGTTAGCCATGGTTGTGATTTAATTGCACATCTTAATGACTTTTGGTGTTTCCCTTAAAGACCTAGAGGCTGGAATCAAGGGAGTCCATAAGGCCCTTTGCATTCATTCAGAGCACAAGGTAAACCTTACTTTTACAACAAAGAGGAAGAAAATTCTCCCCAAAAGGCTCCAAAACCCAAAGGAAAATAAAAGGAAATTGACATCTGTTGTTTTTAAGAAGTCTCAGGATCTTTAAGCCACTCTCAGGATTTTGGAAAGCGTGATGCTTTGATGCTCAAAATTGACAATGCTGGCTTTATATTTAGTGTGCCACCATGCACAAACGTGCTCAGGAAATTAGGAGTAAAGGCTCACTCCACATGCTACACCAGCTCTTTTAAGTTGTTCCTTGTTCTCTTGATGCAAGTGGCAGCAAGGAGAGAAGACACTGCCCATCTCACCTTTGCTGCCTTTGGCAACTTTGCTAGTCAGACTCTCATGACCTTCCACCCTGTGCAAGAGAGCTGGTGCAAGCACAAGTGTGGAGATGTTTTAGTATTTAAATCGAGATGGTTTAGTATTTAAATGAAGATGTTTTCATATTTGAACACAGGGTTGGGGTACACAGGAGAATGAGGCCAATGGATGATCTTTCACTGTCCCTGGGCAAGATCCTTCCCTGCAAACCAGTGCAGCTAAAGGCCCTGATCCTGTTGAGCCAAATCACTGGTAATGCTGCTGTAACTTTAGTGGTGATCACTGTGGCAGGAAACAGAGTGTAAGCAGATGACCTCTGTCCTCCACCTTCTGCATCTAGTTTGGCATATCTGTAATTTTCTTCATCCTTTTGTTGTGCTTTACCCATTAATCTTCAACCAGATTCATCCCAGCATTCCACTGGGTTGCTGGGGCTCACATTCACCTTTTTCAGGGGAGCTGGCCTTATTCCCTGTCCATGCCACAGATTTATGTTGGTCTCTGTCAGAGTGAGTTGGGTTGCCAATGACCTACTGCCCAAGGTCAGGCTCTGCTCAGAAAAGGCTGTGAAATGCTCACAGTCGTGGTGAAGCAGCACCCCTGGATGGCAGGGGGTTGTGACAGTACGGATGTGTTATGGTCAGCATCAGGGAATGTAGCTTGCTGAGAAAGGACTGGAGAGGAGATGTGTGACCAAATCTGCAAGAAGAGTGGACTCAGGTCAACAACTTTACACGTCTGCTGTCCTGTTGTCTTTGGCTTGTTTGTCCACAACTGTACAGGCAAAGGATTCTGTCTTAGCTATGGCTTGGAAGGCCAGAATGAAAGACAGCAGATGAATTTGGTCTCAGTTCATTTATGACCTTATTTCTAAAAACTCTGCTAAATCCTCAGGGCAAATACATTACTGACAGGGTTCTTTGCTCATACCCCCATCAGCAACATGTGCTTCCAGTAAGTGAGATTGCTGACTTTTCTTAAGGCTAAATTATTTCTACCTTGCTCCCATACTGCCTGTGGATGCCTACCATCCCTTGACCCTCATAAATTTATTTATTTATTTAATATTTATTTACCCCCTGATTTATTACATATTTCCATAACAAGTCTTCTCTGTTAATGTTTTTTGGGGTTGTTTTTTTTGTTTTGGTTTTTTGTTTTTTGTTTCTTTTGTTTGTTTGTTTGTTTGTTTTGGTTGTGTGTGTGTGTGTGTGTGTGTGTTTTTTTTTTTTCTCTCATTTGAACTTTGATTGGAAGAATGCGTAGCTCCAGCTTTTTGGGGACTGAGTTGAAAACCTTTGGACTGACCTGAGACACTGTTGTCACACAGGGTCTTCAAGTGGTGTGTAGGGAGAAGGTGAGTGCAAAATTACATTATTTCTCGAGTCTGGTGACTGCTACCTGTGTAGCAATGTTGTTAACCAAAGGAATACAGGGCCTGACTGTGGGCTGGGAACTTCTGTCCTGGCTAGCAGGAAAAGCCAGGCACAGGTAACCTGAAGGTCATAGACAAAATTTAGTGATCTAGCAAGCAGTGAGGCTAATGGTTACCAAGGGTATGGGAAGCGACAAGTGAGGAATTAATAGGAAGGACCCCATGCTCCTATTATAGCTGATACTGAGGTGACAGTTCTTGGTTGGTTATGTTGCATTTCGGCACCTACAGAATAAAAATGAGTTTGGAAAACCAGTGTATACATAAAAAAAGAGACTTGTGAGAACATTATTTCATGTCATGTGTTGAAAGACAGGAAAAGACAACCTTACATTTTGTAAAGAGAAGGTGGAGTGAGGGCTTGGACAATCAGTCTAGAAGTACATAGGTGAGGAGGCATTTGCTAGCAGGGATTTGTTCAGTTTGACAAACTTAAAGCAAGAACAAATGGCTAGAAAATGATCAGACAAGAAGCGATTTTTTTTTTAATGTGCCATAGTGCAATAAGAAATTGGGGGAGGTCTTATGTCATTGAAGATCAGATGAAGCCATCACAAAGATTTCTGACCATGTAATTTCTGGTTCTAATAAATGAACAATCATTCAGCTTCCATGTGAATAAAAAAATGATAACATTATGGAACTTGGGACCTCCATTCTTGCTTGTTCCAGACAGAAAGAGGACTTCTGTGTACGGGCTAAAGAAAAAATTAGTGTTTTAGCATACAAAGAACTAACCCTAGTAGTTGCTTAATTCTCTCACACCCCAAAACCAGCAGAGAAGTACCCATGGTCTCACTTTATGGGTTCATCTTCTTACAGGATCTCATTCTCAACACAAAAACCGTATCCTATCTAGATTTCTATTTATAGCAGAAGTGTGCAAGTTCCTTCATGTTTTTCTACTCCTGTCAGCTGATTTACAGGCAAATCCTAAATCACACCGATTTTCTGTTTGTGTTCTGCAGGCAACCTGAAGCAGAGCTATTGCCAAAGGGAAAATTATATAAAATGGCAGTAAGTAAGAGCACTCCCAGCTGCACTGTGCATTTGCCCACAGTCACCCCGGCCAGCCTCACATGGTGCAAACTCTCCAACCTTTGTCTGATATCATACCTCAGGCACTTCCCTGCGTCCTTCTGCTTGGCATGCTGAGGACAGGCTAAGGATGGGGAGAAGTTAAACCCCACGTTTAGTGCCGTTTTTCCCTGCAAATAAATGATGTTTTATTAGTCAGAGGCTTTTTAAAGGTTATCCGCCTCCACTGGTTGGCACGGGTGGTCCCTAAGTGAGATTTGCGAGTGCCACTGTGCTACATAGCGCAGGCGGCGCTGGCAGCTCAGTGTGGAATGCGCCTTCCCAGAGCATCCCCTCCGGAGCCGAGGCAGGAGCAGCTGTGGCCGCTCCCGAACAGCAATGCTGGCCTCTGGTGGCCTCGCAGCGCGGTGTCACCAGCCACCGCCGGGCAGGGATGCGAAGGGAGCAGCACCGAAGCCACACATCATCCCTTGAAATCCTCCCCGTTATGGGGACATCGCCTGGTACCCTGGTACCAGCTCCCCCCCGGTGGTACTGACTGACTGACAGACTGACTGACAGACTGACTGACTGACAGACAGCTTTGGCCCCACTCAGGAAGGTGTCTCTGGTCAGGACACAACTTGCTGCTGTTGCAGCAGTCGCTTTTTGCTCTGCCTACAAATGCCTGTGGGACTAGGGCTAGCATTTCAGGCCATCTGAGTAGCTCTGGGATGGCACTTTCACTGAGGCAAAGATAAAAAAAAACAAACAACAGACTCCTACTATTAGAAAGCTTCTTCCAGCCCATGGAACATGGGCATCTGCAGGGATAAAGAGCAGAGTAGATGAAAGCTCCTTGCAATGGATATTTCTTAAGTCTGCACAAGAGGACCATAACAAAAAAAATAAAGCTAAAAGCAAAATGAAGGAACTTAGCAAATGTCAGTGCCACTTAAATATCTCCTTTCAGCAATGGTTTGGCTTCCCCAGTGTTTCCCATGACATGTGCTTAGACAGTGAGGGATTAGAATCCCATTATGAACTGCCTGACAAAGCAGAGGGGTAGAAGTAGCTGGTGACATGGCGATGTGCCAGGAATGCTCAGTTGACACAGTGAGAACACCACATTTTTATGAGGCAGGACCCTGCCACCTGCCCCTAAATTTTCCCTGATTCCTGGGACCACACAGACTGAATGGAGTGAACACATTCAAGGTTCAGAGCAGGGTACCCCCTCAGTGAAAGTATTAATGTTATTGGAGGACCGAGGTCATCCTGAAAGTAGTTTGCTCTGA
The DNA here is from genome assembly GCF_963662255.1 of Cinclus cinclus. NCBI lineage: Eukaryota > Metazoa > Chordata > Aves > Passeriformes > Cinclidae > Cinclus > Cinclus cinclus. The sequence continues at coordinate 69,937,027 of NC_085046.1, forward strand.
TCTGTTTACAGTGGTCAGATGTCACACCTACATAAGTTATGGAGATAGACAAAGATCAGAGTTCATGAAACAGTGACTGGGCACCTAAAGCAAAGAGAGGATGCGCATGTAGATTAGCTGGTGAGGAGTAGACAGCTCTGGAAAAGATTGACTTTCACCCTCCCTTCCTCATCTCTGCCTCAGTCACAACTCTGTGCTCCCAGCAGTACGTTGAGCCCCGGGGATAGCCTCACGTCTGTGCTGCCAGCACAATGTTCACTGTTTCCACTGAAGACGGGCACAAGCTGGAAGCCTGGGGGTGGACACAGCCCACCCAGCACAGGAGAGGCACTGCTGGGGTTGGTGGCCCTGCTCCTGCACCCAGAAGACCCTGCAATCCAAATACAAGATGGCTCAGCTCCTGGATGAATTCCTACTTGCATGCAAGAGATGTGAGTCACCAGATGAAGTGATTTCCTCCCCACCCCCCCCCCCCCCCCCCCCGCCCACTTCGTTTTGGATGAGGAGGCTTGAAGAGAGGAATTTTGAAATATCCAGTCCCTTTTCCAAAAACTGTCATTAAAACAGCCCATAAAGTTTCTCTGGAATGTTTAGGAGGCCCTTAAAGAAAAAAAAAATTAAAATTAAAATTCAGTTTTATTGAATGAATGGGCATCACTGAAAATATTCAGAAAATTAAAATTAATTTTAAAATAATTAAAAATAAGCGAAGTTTAGTGTATGTTTCCAAGTTCTGGGTAATATTAAAATATCATTAAAAAACTGCAAAGGAAATTTACTGTGAGCAGGTGTTTGAAATAATTGGGGGAAAAAAAGGGTTGACTATTAATTAATGAAGAATTATGAATGTCCCTTGTTAGATTTTTTTTCCTGTAGTCAACATATTTTTAACCACATGAACTTAGGGAACACATTTTAAAAGTGTGGAGCTGCTTTACAGACACATACAGGGAGCTGAGCATTATTTTAGCCCCATTTATTTTACCTTTGCCAGCAGCATGCATTTAGCAAGAGCTGTTGAGAGGACCAAGGTACTACAGCAAAGTCTTCTTCATCAGTTATAAGGCACAGAAGTTAATATTTTCTAGACAAAAACTCCTACACCAGGGTCAAAGGCACTGAAAACTAAAACACAGCAATGGGTTTCAAGAAAGGTAAATGAAGAACAAATGTGTAAAGTTTGGTCAAAATTAGGAACTCGCTCTGAGCTGTCACTCTGAAAGACTTTCAGGCACCTGTTGAACTCCCCAGGGTCCTCTGTGGACAGATGCTGGCACAGGGGTTTAACCTGGGCTCCTGTTGAAATGGCTGGTGGTCTTGGGGCTGCCACGGGCACCTGTAAAGGGGCAGAAGCTGCATGTCCTATGCTTGGCCACTGCAAAATTGTTCTCCTGTTGAATCCTTCTGCCCCCAAGCTCTGCCAGCCGGATTGCAATGGCTTTGTCCATGTCAGCCAGGAGCACTGAGCTCTCTGGGGAATGAATGCAACCCTCAGATTGATTTAACTTGCAGCTTAATCAGGAGGGTGTAAACTTAGATCTTACACCTGCAAACCTCAGGCTTATCAAATACAGACTGGTGTTAAATCAGAACCTTCCTGTGTAAGAAGCCAAAGTTGTTTCTTAAATATGGTGCATGTCTCAAGTGCTGCAACCAGAGATGTGGGTAAACCAGCCAGAAAAAGCTCTACTTACTGAATATAGGCCAGTGTCCATCAGAGGTTGCTTCCTGATTTCTTACCCTGTAACCTTTTTCTCAACTTTTACTCTCACTCTTTATTTTTTCACTAACCAGCCCACTTGAAGTTTGATTTAACTCTGCAGGAAACAATAATTCTGATTCCAGACTGTTTTGGTAGTCGATGAACTCCTAGATGGCGTAAGGTTAAAGTGCAGCCCCCAGACAGCAATACTGAATAGGCCAGTGGTGCAAGTGTGACAAATTAGGGAGAACAGTACACCAGCTCTCTTGAGTGACCAAACACCCGAAATTTCAGTAATTTCTAATTTCCTCCTTAGTAACCTGGTCTTAAGGACTTCCAGCAAGACTGTAGTCAAAAGCACCTCAGGTCCCAGTTACATGCAGAGAGAGACAAGGTTTTCTTACAAGGAGTGAGTACAAACTGTGAGCCTGAGTCAACCTTTGACGTAGGTACATTTGTTTAAATGGAAATTACTTTTCTCTTCATATATCTAGAGACAGAAGTTGGGAAAAAGGCCATGCTTCTTTCTGTCACTAATATAAATGACAAGCTCATTAAATACAAAAAAACAAAAAACCCCTGGAGTAAACAAAATCAGCATTTATTCCTCATTAATCTTTTTACACCATTGCTTCATGGTTTTCACAAAAGAACACATACCAGAGATACATGAGTTAATCTACAAAACCAGATATGCAAACCAAAGTGATAAGGTACATGAAAATCCACATGCTTCATGATTTAGTCGCCACATGCCTGTCCTCTTAATTCAAGGGAAGTTGCTGTGGGGTACTCAAACATTAGTTCTGCCACACCAAAATGAGATCACTAACTCTACAGACACAGCTAAACAACATATTTACAATGCACTATCTCTACCAGTCTTCATCTATGTTTGAAACAGGTAGGTAGTAGTTCAGCTACCAAGCCTTCATGGAAGGTGAAACAGTCTAGCATTCCTAAATGGATTTATGCAGTATTTAGTTTTATTCACAGGAGACACAAGAACAAGTACATATCGGTGATAAAAGTAGTATGTGAAGATGCACCATCCCCCTGGAAGGGGCTTGGAGCATCAGTGCTCATTCATCCATTCATCACTACTCTGGGTACAAAACTGCACCTGTTACCACGTATTAGAACTCCAAAAGCTAAGAATTGCCCTGGTCACTGGATCCAGTGGAACAGAATCCAGTATTTCCAGGTCTCCATCAGTGGAGAAGAACTGACAAACACTTTCTTTTCTCACAGCTCCTGGTGGGGAACATTTTGCTGAAAGAGGCTGTCAGTGATTTATAGTGTCAGCATTAAACTGAAAATGCTAAAACAACTTGACTTTTACTGCAGCAATTTAACCACAGCAGAAAAACTGTTTATTGATTGAGATTCCTTCACTGTTAAAAAGTTCTTTTTATTTTTACTGATCAGGACTGGTGCAAAGTAGATATTTTTGGCAGGAAGGCAGGGTGGTTAAACTGGGCTCTTCTACTACTCACATCACAAAAGGTAGATCTAGCACTTCCCTTATTGATTTCTGTGAGCTACCCTATTATTCCTGGTTGGAATCAAGAATTTAGCTTGGCTTTAACTTTATTCAGCATCTGACATTAGAGGGAATATAAAAATGAAATTAAAAAACAGCTGCTCTTGTAATCTCCAGAGTGGATTATCCAGGTTGCCAACTGCTTATGCTGTGAGGGTACCCAGAGGAGTGACTGGCTGCAGGCATTCACAAATATGGACATGACAGTATGGAGATCTTTCTGCAGAAGAGGTTTCTACCCATTTCATAATCTTCAGGGTGTACAATATATAAAACCGTTGAAAAACCACTAGTGCCCCATCTTGTGCCAAGTAAATTTGCTTCTAATCTTGATGTCAGTCTTAGACTACCCTAGTATATCTGGCATCCAGTATACCTGCTGCATCCATAGGAGTGGGAATAGCAGTGTCCTGATTCTTATGAGTGCCAGGTGATAGCTGTCATGTTCCCAGGATTTTATTTTTTTAATTTTCACATGTCAGGAGGAATGCACAAAACAAGCACTGCATCTGGGCAGTTCATCCCTCCCACTGCATCTGATGTTTCTATACCACTCTTGAGGTACCTGCAGTCATCCCTGCATCCAGTCAGTCTGTCCACATGTATACAGCTAAATGGAATAGCAGCAGCTAGAACAGTGCCTTTCACACACAAACCTGCTCACAAGCACAGCGATTCACAGTTTCCAAATGCAACCATATAAGCCAATATCTAGCAAAAATTATAAGCAAACTGACACAGATGTAGGTGACTCATTAGAATCTAGTAGCCTTAGTATTGTTATGACCTAGTAGAAAATAAATGTTGATGTGCCAAAACAATAATATAACACAGCAGGCTTTATCTATTAGTCGTTACAGAACATATTTAAATCATAAAATAGTTACAGTTGGATGGGACCTATAAAGGTCATCTAGTCTAACCTTTCTGCAATGAGAAATTATGTCTCCCACTTGATCAGGTTGCTTACAGCCCCGTCCAACTCACGCTCGGATGTTTCCAGAGGTAGGGCAAAGTAAAACAGAAACCAAACCAAACTTGCATATGTAAGCACACACACAGAACAGCATGCTGCTCGAAGTGCAATGAGACACAGGAAGCCACTAAAAAGAATCTGTCTCAAGCTATTATTTACTAATATTACAGCAGCCAGAAAAGATCACAGAATTACAGATCTTTTAGAGTTGAAAGGGACCTCTGGAGGTCATCCAGTCCAACCCCACTGCCAAGGCAGGGTCACCTAAAGCAGGTGACACAGGAACACATCAAGAGGGTTTGGAATGTCTCTAGAGAGGGAGACTCCATGATCTCCTTGGGCAGCCTGTTCCAGCACTCTGCCACCCTCAATGAAAAGAAGCTGAGGTGGATACAAGACACAAATTAACATCTCTGGAGACATTTTTCTCAGGCACATTGCTATGCACAGCAGTGATGATTACACAGTAGTGTAATTGTTTACCCTTGGTGACAATAAGGCCCTAGGTAATGTTCCTTCCTTCTGACTCAGTGCTGCAGATCCAGCGTCTGTGGAGCAAAAAGCAGAAGTGCTCTTGGGATTCCTTCCCCCTCCACTGGACACCTGCAGGCCCACTTGGGTTTAACCCTGGGCACCAAATGGAACCTTCAGTCTCTGCAGAGACTTGCTCAGTCCAGTCTCCTCTGACTGTCCCTCCCTCAAATTCATCCCCTATTGCAGGAGCTCTTCCAAGAATGAAACAGTGGGACAATTTGCTGACAGGACTCTAGAGTGTGACCACCATTATCCATATTATTTATAATGGATGTTAAATGCCTTGATTTGCGTTAGCACACTGCCTGGATGCACAAACCAGAGGTTGCTGAGGGGTCCCCTCCTGAACTCATGCCTAAATTCTCAAGGTGAGGGAAATATGTCCACCTCTTCTATCATCCCATGCATTCCTATTTCTGACAGAGCACTGTACAGATGAACTTGGATGATGTGCTCCACAGAGGCCATATTTTTCTACAGCTCCTGGAGGATTTGTGGTTGACTCAGTGCAACACACTCCAACACTGGGCTGATCTTCATGGCACTAAGCTTTTAATTACTACTCAGATGTATATATCAACACATAATAAATCCTCTTAATTCAACTGAGCAACAAAGCAGAAAAGACTGTCACACTATTATTTTAATATAGTTAATAAGATTTAAAATTACATTCAATTTATCCATGTATAATCTACCAAGGGAAAAACAAAACCCTGATCCAATTCTACAATAATGGCACTAGAGTGCATAATGAGATCCTGTAATTCCAAAGTGGTTTGCTGCATTTTAGCCTGATCATTGAGTTGCTTACTGTACAAAAAGCTGTCGAAGACAGTCACAACAGGAGTGGGAATTCCAATCCTAATAGAAGGGCAACTTTTCTATTAATCTTGACCAGGCAAATATAAATGGTGACTAAAAACAAGCAGCCCAGCTTCTACCTAAAAGTCATATGCTCATTTTCTTGCTTGAGATCGCTCAGTCTTTGCCCAAAGAAACTTCCATTTCTGCTTGTCAACGTTTACTTTAGTTAAGACTACAGATGAGGACTTGAAGGTGGCAGTGCTCTACATGGTATAAAAGTTACATGCTAAGTCAGTGTGTGATAGCAGTATTTGCAACCTCTGGAACGACACATCAGTATTACTAAGAGGTCACAGCTGTAAGAAGCCCAGTTCATTTACAGGAGCAGTCTTAAGGGATGTATTACAATAATTTTAAAACATTGGATCAAACGGGCTGTAGAGAATGTGATGGCCATGATGTCCCATTAATGGGCCCCTTTTTATTTCAAAATGAATGCTATCCAGAAAGGACAAAGGTGTAAGAAGCAATTAATTGTGTGGTGATGAATAATTCTGTTTTGTCCTTATGTTGATCCCTTTTTAAAAAAGACAGAACTTAAATATATAAATATATGAAATGTATAGATAAATATATAGAGATAGCTATGTTAATATGTGGTTTGATCAGAACTGGACTAAGCAAAGACAATGTAAAGACACCACAATAGCATGATTAAATAAAATACTCATTACAATATAGATTTACATAGTTCTGAAAACAAGCAGTAAGAAAGCCATATACAGCTGTGAGTAAGTCTCATTATTTTAACTTCGGAGCTTTGGCAACTTAGATTCACTTAATGATAAGTCATAATCAAAAGAATTCAGGTGATGAATTCAGCTGTTCTGACTCCATTTTTTTTTTTTTACCTAGTTAAAAATCAGAAAGGCTTGGGAGCAAGACAAGAAAACTTCAGAAATAGAGAGGAATTTTACTTGAGCCTGTTCACCTCTTTGCCAGTGGTCCTAATCAGTTAAATTAGCATTAAACAGATTAGCTGATATAAAATCACCCTCTGTTAAAATAACTCTGAATTATACTTGCATTTTGGAGAACAGGGTCTGCATGGGTACAAGTGAATAGCGCCTTGTTCTTTTTCTTGTTTAATTAATCCAAGTGTATTTACAGTGAGCAGTAATTCATCAGGCTAAAAAATCCTGAAATGTACCATATCACAGTTGCAGCAAATTCACTTATACACAAGGAAAGCCTCATTTCTCCCTTCCACTGGTGTTACATTAACATGGCTTTAACTCTGGTTGAGCTAATCCTTAACTCATTTTAGTGTGACAGGAAAAACAAACTTCAAACCTTCTACAGAAGGCAGTTTTAAATTTGCTGCAATTTTTTTTGTTTTTTGTTTTTTTAAAAATTATTTTACTCCAGTGTCAAATGAACCTTGGCTAGTGATATAACATAGTGACAGATTTCCTTCTGGGCTCAGACAAGAAACCATTAATTTTACATTATAATTCAAACTTTAAGGAGCTTTTGATAAGTAAATGAGGACGTAAGACTAGATAGAGAAAAGTTCATTATGAAACCAAACTAATGTAGCACTTGCAGGCATGGAGAACATTCTGCTCCAGAAGAAATGCATTCCTGCAACCTGGAGAAATAATTTCCTTCTTTTAAAAGCTGATTAGAGAAGAAGCAGCTCCACAATGCTGGGACTTGTCCTGCAAATGAAGTGCTGTTGGTCCATTTAGTAGAAGTCTCAGTCATGGCAGGGGGGGTAAAGCACCGAGACTGCTGATATTTTCAAATCTCTTAGCAGCAGTAACCACACAGCAGCTTTTCTGCAAAATAAACAAAACAAGAATCCAGTTAATTCAGCAGTATATTTTTTTCATTTGGTTAAGTGTTCTGGGATGACTACATGGTGGTTTCTTTGTGCATAAATAAAAGAAAGCAGCAGTGAAGCTTCTTGCTTACAAAGGATTCCCACAGCCACCTTTTCTGTGAAATGTTTTATACAACATTAAAAAGACAAGGCCTCTTTGTTAAGTGGAGAATTGATCCTGGAGGTGTCTCTTTAAATGAAACTACTCTTTTTTTCTCTCTTGTCATACAGATCACAGTATGCAAAGGCATGCTGCAAACCTCTCCATTTATTTGTGTTACCACTGCAAGCATTTATAATGCCAGGTCTAAATCAACTGGCACTTGAGTGCATTATTTTGGGTTAAATGTGGTAACCGTACTACTTGCCTGATAAAAATAGCTAAAGGGATTCTTTAAAAATAAAGCACAGCTATGACTTTAGATCCACTCATTAAGTAAACTCAAATAAACTCCAAAAAGAAAAACACTCACAGAGGAAATAACACTGCAAAAGCCAAAACCAGATTTTCCTTCAAGTTAGATCATGGGTAGGTTACTATGTTACAAAGCTATTAAAAGTTTATTTTAAAATAATTTTGACTGCTGTTGGACAGCCAATTTATCTTAAAGTTGACTTTGGTTGTAACAGAAAATTGTGTAATACAGTGCTTCCTGTGTTACTGAGGGAGAATTTTCACCATTTTGTTGTTGTGTTTGTTGCCACAAGTTAGTGACCTGAAATGGGAAATCCAGGTACAAACACTAATCTTGCAACAGGTCTGGAAAACCTGTTTAGAAAACTACTGTGTAGAAGCACACAGGTGAGTGGACCAAAGCTTTATGGAATCTGACTCAGCACCAGTGAAGTGAGGGTGAATATGGAGCATCACAAAGAGGTATAAATTCCCACTGGATTTCTACTCCAGAAGTTGATGCTCAGGTATTACTGTATCAGGAAGTTACATGGCTTCAGAGAGCAAGTGGGATGTAATAATGGTACCTTAGTGTTTTCTGGCATCCACTGTATCATGGAAAGGCATCTTCATGTCTCTGAAATAGCTCAAGTAAAGATCATTACCTTCTGTGTTACTACACTATACTGTATAAAATTTGCTCTAATCTTCCTTAGAACAAAAATTTAAACCTCCCACAATACTCTGTTTTTCACATGTTCCTGGAAAAAAACTTGTTGCAAAAAAAAACCCCAATCCAGCACTTGTCTGACCAGGCAGATGATGGATGATGGCACCATTAAAAACTTGCCTTTTGGCAAGTGGTGAAAGGTGGACTACTTTTATTTTGGCATCCTGTTGTTACTTGTGACGCACTACTAAAAGGAAGTGGTTTTACAGTGTATGTGTGTGTTCTCAGCCTAATTCACATCTTGACCCTCCACCAAGTGTTGCCCAGAGATGGCCTCCAAAACCTTTGAGCAGTTCCCTTGGCCCCTGAACAGAGCTGCCAATTTTTGTGGTAGTTGGTGAAAGTAGCTGTGGGAATTGGAGTAATGGTTTATGGAGACACTGCACTGCCAGAGGCAGCACGATTTCAAAGTGGCTGAGTATGCACTGGTCCAAGACCAGGGACAGAAAAAGAGAGCAGACTTAAGTCTCCCTGATCCCCAGGGAAGGCAACTAAACCAGCCTGAGAACCACTAATGAACTGTTTGTTAATGAAAGGACAAAGACAAGGAGCCAGGGAAAAAGGACAGAGGGATGCTCTGTAAAACTTGTTTGGGTTGCTGAAAGGAAGGTAAGTGCCCTGTCAGACCTGGTTCCTCGGACATGTGGAGCAGCTTCTTTTAGGGGTCACCTTGCTTTGATTTTGCTGCAGTTAGTCAAGCTGCCCTGAGGGTCTGGCCTATGCCTCTGCTAAAAAGTTATTATTTTTCATATTTCTACCCGTTTTAAACCGTACTTCTAACCACAGCATGAAAACCCGAAAGCTTTCAACACTGAAAAATTATTGGGTGAAACCCTGTCCCATGAGAGCCAGTGGGAGCATAACCATTCCCTCTAAAATGGCCAGGGTTTGTAGCACATATGGCTCCATACCCATTAATTATTTTGCACATTGCTGTTACTTGGTATAAGTAATAGAGCAAGTTTACATTTTGAATGCTTTCCAGACAGCAGCAGGGATGGTGGTGGTGAATACAGTTTGGACTGTGCACTTTGGACTACACAAGGTTTTCAGCTGTCCCCTGATCCCTTCCACAGGGGCTACAGCTTTTACATCTGAAGGAACATTTGGGACCTAAAACAAACCTTCTGTTTGGCAGCTCTTTCAGAGAGGTTATTGAGCCAGGGGTGCTTGAGACACACAGACACCTTTAGCCTTTTTCTAAGGGAAAAAGAAAAGATACCATTATTGGAGCACTAATTGAAGATCAATCATATATTACTTCTACTTAAGGTAATGGCAGAAGAACACTGCAACATCAGCATATTTAGTGAAGCTATTTTGCAAAGCACAAGTATGAATGAAAAATATTGGGGGAGAAGATGCAAAGGACACCATGAGCTGTAAAGTTTGCATTAGGGTAAGGTTTCCTGAGGGGAAAAAAAAAAAAAACTGGTGATAGGAAGGACAGCAGTTTGTGTTCTTGCAGCATTGGGAAAATACTGTCTGTTCCCCAGATTGCAGAAATCAGAGCTGCACTGGAGCCCAATTAAAGGAGTCAAATTATATCCTACAAAAACCTCTGAAGATATTTTAACCATGACAAAATCTCCTATTTTTACTGTGCACACACATTTACAAATCTTCTGATAATCTCATAGGCATTGCTGTTCTGGGACATTACATTGAAAATGAAATTTAAGCAACAATTTGAGTAATTTATTTTATTATTTATATTTATTTTTCTATCCTATTTATAGTAATTCTGGTTATCCTTAGTCTACAACAGGAACATCTTGCAAGGACAGAGCTGTCAAGACACTATTCAGTCCACCCCACTGCCTTATCAGTAGGGCTACCTCTTCTTGATTATCCCCATAATCTTTGCTCTTATTTTAATAACCTTATTTTGTTAATTAATAATATCATTATTAACTCTTAATGATGGCTGTGAAAATGCACCTTGACATATACATCCTAGGCAATACAGTAGCCATCTTATTTAACACAGATGTACTTTGCCTGCAAAGAAAGAAGTGAATATTGCACTTCAAATGCTGCAAAAATTCTGAAACCTGATTAAAATTATCCCCTTGTGAACCACTGAACCACAGAGTGGACTCATTTAGAAACAGCCAACAGAGGTGTCATCAACAGCATGAATCTCCAAAAATTACCGACACTGGAATAACCACAGTGATTTAAAATCTTGTTGCTCCTCCAGCTAAGCCCAACTGAACTATTTGGTTGAGCAATTTTTTCTGTGTTGGCCACTAAGCTGGCTGCCACTGAAGGGCAAGAAGGTGCTTAAGTACAAAGGTACCAGGTGACGTTCCAAGCTCTGTTGGGAAAAGTATCTCTTTGGAAGAGGTAGGATGAAACAGCACTCAGGGAGGTCTTCAGGACAGCCTGAAAGGGCTTTCAAGGTAGGAATGAGAATCATCCCCAGCTAGAAAATCCTTTTCATATGGCAATTCAGTGCTCATTTTGCCAATACTTTCATTTTGCTAAGAAATTGATCCACTCAGCAACACACAGCATTGCAGGATCTTATATTTCCTCCCAGACATGCAAGAACTAATGAGCAAGTGTGAGCATGCAAATTCTAACAGCTAAAAAAACACAATGGGACACAAGTGGCTCACAGTGGCAAGAAATGAATCAGCAACAAAGACTCAAATGAAGTGAAGAAAAATGTTAAAGCAAAGTGATGTGGCAACACAAGAGGGCAACAGCAGATGCACAAGGATATTTAAATATAGGGACCTGGAGTCTGCAGTGGAGCTTGTGGTCTGTTAACCATGGGTGTTTTAAGGCAGCAGTTGCACTTAATCTCCAGCTAGAGGAAAACCAGAATGCTATTAAGAGTTTCTCCCAGAATCTTACAATTCAGCAGTTATCTGCTACAGGTCATGTGTTCTGCCATCATGCAATGCTGTCATTTCAGAACAGTATGACAGATGGCAGATTAACTTTTTTTTTCAGCAAAAAATATATTCAGGTAATTTCAGAGCATTTGATGGATACAATGAACAACATCAATGAAGTGTCATAATACTGTATGTGGGCATAAAAAACTTATAAGTCATATTAGTTCTGCAATGGAGCAGCACAAGTGATACAATTGTGTCATGACGGCGTGGAATACACATTTCAAAGATACAGGATTATATACCATTTTTCCTTGATGAGAAGCTTTGATATGAAATCTTTGGCCTCATCAGAAACATCTCGAAATTCCTCATCTTCAAAATCCCAGTTACAGGCCAGGATATTGTTGAGAGTCTCATTGTCATCATCACCCAAAAAAGGAGACAATCCAGTGAGGCTGAAGGAAAAAAAGGAATATGTTCAGTCCTCCTGTCTTTCCCTCTTCCTGTTCATGGTCTGCAATGTGCCAGCTAAGATTGTTCTGTCACTCTGGCCTATCTTACAAATTACTACTCTCTAAGAGGGTCTCGAGACTACTCCTGTTTTCTCGTCTATTTAAATGTTTAAATAATCACCCCTCTTCTCTAACACACCAAGCATTACTGTCTTTCATGGCAGGTCATATTTTCTAGCCCTCTGACCACTCTTGTACTAACCACTGGGAATTTACTAAGGAGCTTACATTATTCTGGAAGTGTGATGCTCAAACACTCTTGAGATGCGCAAAAAACCAAAGACAAAAAAGTTCATGGCAATTGGAAAAGAGGAGAAGTTTCTCAATATGGAACTTGGAAAGAAGTTTACATTTCCTATTTTAGGTACACAGTTTTTCACTCTTCCAGTATAACAGCAAACTTGGATGACTGACACAGTTCAAACTGGAAACAGCTTACAAAGCAGATACTGAATCCTACTTACAGCATATAAGCAATGACTCCTAAACTCCACATGTCTGTAGGAAAAGAGACAAACTCATAATTTACAACTTCAGGAGCAAGAAATTCTGGAGTCCCAAAGTTAACTCGAAGTTTTTCCCTGGGTTTATATCTAGGAAATGGAAACATTAACAAAGGACATCAATTACAGTTCTTATTAAAGTTGCATCATCAATTGTCTAGCACTTAGAGGAATTCCAGAAGCATACAGAAAATTCAGTAGGAAAACAAGGACAGACAGAGGCACAAACTAAAAAGAAATATACCCCCATATATAATAAAAAGTATTTTCAAGCTTTCTATCATACTAAGACAAAATGCAATTACTACAAAAAGGAAGAAATTCATAACTCAAGGACTTCTCAGAGCAGCTCTTACCATCCTTTTGGGACTTCTCCATATCATAGGCATGAAACTTTTAACCAGTAAATCCTTCACTGAGGTTATAGCACCTAATTAAACTAGAAAGGGATATAGCAAGGGATATATTTAAGAGCCCACAATGGTATCTCACACTCTCTTTTGAACAATCTCTTAATACTAGAGACAAGAGGCTAGACAAGATATACCACTGGTTTTGTCCATTTTAGCTGTTCCAAGATACTTATGTGCATTCTTAGTGAGAATCAGCCTTCTTTCAACATTCTACCTGAAAAGAAGGTTTCAGGACAAATTTTCAGCTCCAAACATTCAATATTAAAAGATACCCCTGATTAAAAGGAACAAATTTGTCCTAAGATCAGTAGAAAATCATTATGCATCAAATGCATAATTGCAGGGATGCAATACTTTTTTCATTGTTTCCTAATTCATTTATGATTAGTGAGAACACATGCATGTACCTTCTTGCCAATCCAAAATCAATAATTTTTATTTGATTTGCCTCTCGGTTCACGCACAGGATATTCTCAGGCTGCCAAGAGAAACAAAAAGGAAAAAATACAACAAAAACCACTTGAATAAGAAACAAGTATGAAAATCTGGGCTTTTAGTAAACTGGAGGGAGAACACTAATAACAGTGCAAATATCTGATGAGCACCTTTTGGTTTCCTCCTGGTTCAGATCTCTCTGCATGGATACCCCCCCTTGCCGTCACACAACAACCAGAAGCGTGCATTTTGTGCCTTCTAACTGCTTTTTGTTTTCCATGGCTTTTCAATTTGACATAAGGCAGCAGTTCAGATAAAGAGTTCTTTAGGGGGAGAGCGACAGGGAATGCATACTTTCAGGGAGGGGTTTCAGGGTGCTTTCACTGTGTCTCTACAGACCTTAATCAGCTCACACGGATTAAAAAAAAATTGGGCTTTGAAATTTATCTTTCAGCTTTACATTTCTGAGTTCCCAAATGTTCTGTCAGATTGAACATTAATATATTAAGCCAGTCACATCAACTTTATGTTTATTTCAGCTGTTTTAGCAAAAGATAAGATTCACAGGTTAAGTACCTCTGGATTTTCACAGGGCCAAATGCTACTCTTCACTTTCCTGGCAGGAATCCATAAACTTCCAAGAATTACTCCAAATTCTTACAGAATAACTGAGAGAAAGATTTGGCCAATTGTCTTTGAAATGTAAATACCTAAAGCACAGTCCCATATTCACTGCCAGCACTTTTACAGCTACTCTGTCTTATTGCTCAGTGAGTCCTCTTTGAAACAAAACAGCCCTCAACACTTAAAACATTAGTTAACCTTTGTCACCATTACTAATTCATTTTACATGTAGCACTTTTAAACACCATATGTCCATAGTTTCTGAAGTCCTGTATGATTATGGTCAAGATGATTTTCTTTCAATTTCAAGCTTTCTTTCCCAAACTCATTTGTTACTGACAGCAATCTATGAACAAGCAAAACAGAAGGGAGAAGCCATAGCTGGTGAACACATGAAAAGAGGTCTCTGGGATTAATTTATTGGATTGTATATGTATCTTTTTGTCAGCAGTTTGACCTCATATTAAAATTGTGCCATCTCAAGATCATAATTAATGTGTCCCAAAAAACTGTGTGAACTTCTGTTTGACAGTTTCTAGGTAACTGGATGTTTATAGAGAAGGAGAAAAGTACGTCTGGTCATCAATCGGCTACTGAAGCAGGTCCCAACAAGCATCTGCTCATTTCCTTAACCACTGCAATAATATGTATGCTAACAACATTAAAGATGTACTATATTAACTCAGTTATTACAAGCCAAAACCAGCAGCTGTTATAAAAATCTCACCAAAGAGAAAACCATCTTGTGCACTCCTTGTTTCTTTTTATTGTATTGTAAAGCTCAGGGATCACTAGGAAGCTTTCTAGCCAGTCATAAAACTAAAGTTATCATCCCATTTTATTCCTGCACTAAATAGAGGTAAGAAACAAGTCAATTACTTAATAAAAAATTGGGCTAAGGGCAAAAGAGCCAGCTCAAGTGTACAGTTTAATGAAAAATAATAATGAATGTTTTCTAAGGAGTGGCAGTTGACCATTTGCAGTTGACCACAGAATGTGCAAATACATGGCAGAGTACTTGTACGTGTGGTAGTACATGGGAGAGAATCTGCCACCTTTCTCTGGGCTTTCAGCTACACTAGATGTATTTGTTACATTAACCACTGACTATTTTTATTCCTTTCATTCTAGAAAGTACTTTTTAATGTACTTCCCCTTAATCTGGCTATCTGTAGATGCCTTTTCATGACAGCAGCAGTTCAGTGTAGTCCTCAGAAAATTGTGTGGGCTTATACTGATCCTGAATGACCCTTGAATTTAGTTCCACTCACTCAAGCCTTTCAGCACAGTAAAAAGCAGGGCTAATTACCACCCCATGACTGTTGTATAAAACATGTATCTTTGCAGTTGAATTAAATAATACTTACTCAATATCTTGAGATCTAAATATTGAAATTAAACATAGCAACATTATTTGTAGTCAGCTGCTGGCTTTCTGTAAGATCAGTCTGTGGAAAATTCAAGCACTATGAAGCTTGATGACATATGACCACAATTTTCATCTAATTTACTTAGTCCTGTAGTAATTTAACTGATCTCAATGTGGTTAAAGTAAATATGCATTGAAATAAGGAAAGCAGAATAAGGCTCTTTGTTGTTTCTGCCACAGGAATCTGCTAAGCTTTATGGCATACCATTAAGAATGGAATTTCCACATCTGTCATTGCACAGAACATACATCTCAAAACTCTACCTTGAGATCCAAATGAAGAATGTACATTTGGTGCATGTACTGAATTCCTTTGCAGATCTGTTTTATGAATGAGATAGTATCCATCTCTGTCAAATTGTAGTTTTCATCAATAATTCGGTCAAATAACTCTCCTCCTTCCACACTGAGGAGAAAAAGACAATAAAGCAGTGACCAAGTTCAAACCCAATCCCGTACAGAAAGATTAATGCAGAAAATATGCTCTTGACCATTTTTATCATTCACAAGCAAGTTCAATAAGATGAGCTTGTACTCTGATCTGAACTTTCTAAAATCTGAGTTCTGATGCATATTGGTCTGAACGTCTTCAAGTCTGAGAGTCCAGCCTCACATCCATTGAAAACAATGAACATCTTGAAATTTGGATATTATGTGGTCTTGAGTGATCATTTTCTACCAGTGAAATTAATGAAGTTCCATGGAAAACCAAAACAACATGATGGAGAATCTGCATTTAAATCTGTCATCTCTTCCCTCTGAATTTAAGATGGGCAGGATCCAAAATGTCAATCTCAAACTACCTAAAGTCAACAAAAATTACTTAATTTCTCTTCACATTTCAGTATGCCTACAGGTTATCTGTTCACAGGTACACAGATACTTTTCTTTTGTGATATGTTCGTCATATAGACCAAATTCAGAGGACTATCTAAGAATGTCCAGAATAGTCAAATTCGCCTAACTTTGAACCTTCTGACACACATTTCAGTGTTTCAGTTCTGGCCTTTTCAGCTTCCTTAAGACAGTATCTGCTTAACTTGACCTTAAGGCAGGTACTTTCTGCCTAATTAGCCTGATAACCCAGCATAAAAAAGCAGGTTTATCCTTTCAGGCACCTGGTGTAAGGATTGGCCACAACACCCATATCTGGCTCCTCTTCAGTGTTAGATGTCTTCTTGTTCGCCTCACAGAACAGGAGATAGTCTGAGAGGTTAATTTCTTGCCTGACACAAATTAAAGTGTTAAATTAAAGATATGTAACACAGTTCTATCTTCTATTGGAGCAGTTGCTTTACATCATCAGGAATGTGGCACGCTACTGGAAAAATGCATAAATGGCTGCATCAGAAAACTTTTCTCCTAACTTCCCTTTTTTTTTCTGTTGTTCTCGAGAACATATTTCATATGTGTTTTCTACCTGTAAGAAGCTCCATTTCTAATTTCAGGAGAAAGCAAGAAGGAAATTGACAATTCTAGCAAAAGTAGCAAACACAGAAAGGAAAATAAAGTAACATACTTACTATTCCATGACGAGTACAATGTCATTTTTAGATTCAAAGGCATCATATAGCTGGATGAGGTTCACGTGATTCAGCTGGTTCATGACATTGATTTCATTTTTTACTTCATCCTGTAAAGAACCATGAGTATTGCTTCAGTTGCCTTTTTTCCTAAGAAAGCTGTGTTTGAAGCAAATCTCCACTATCTTTATGTTTTCTCTTGTGGCAACCAAACTCAGGGCTCCTGCAGTGGTAGATGCCAAAGCTATAGGAACTAACAGACTGAACTCAGAGCTGGAGTGGGCTGTTTCACTAATAATATATTTACTAGAAAAGGAAGAGGAGAGCACACATGGACAAGTGGAAGGTTCCCAGGGATGTAAAGGAAAAAGAGAAGCAGAGGAGGATTTTGTTCAAACAGCTGTAGGTGTACAAAATCAAGCTAAGAAAAGTCAAGGACAGTCCTCAAAACCTAACTTTGGAGTCAGAGAAGAGAGACTGGTACCTCCATTCAGCCCAGCTATTTTAGACATGCTGAATCATTCTCTGATGGTGGCAGTCTCTCTCCATGCACCATAAAGAGATTCTTGGTGATCAGCTTGGCCACAGCTATAGCTTAGAAACCTCAGTTACCTGAGACAAATCCCACTCTTGAATGCTCTTAATGACACTGATGTCACACAAAGGATGTCATTCATGTCTTTCCAGGGAAAGCCAATCCCAGACATCCAAGAGCTTTGCAAAACAGCTCAGATTAATTCCTCCCATCTGTATTTGTGTTGATGTCAGGTGCCCAGATCATGTCTGTTATCAGCATCCCCACCACTGACATCAAGTCATTGCAACAAAGGATACAGTGTGCTTTGGGGGGAATACACTATGTCACAGGCCTGACAAATGTTTTTACCATTAAACACTAATATAATTAGCAACAGAAAGAAAGAAAGAAAATAAAATATTTAAAAGAAGCAGAAAATACCCCAAAAATAGTACTTTGATGAGCTACTTGAAGTTTTGGAGGTGAAGTGAAATAGAACTGGAATGGAAATAGAAATGGAATTACTGGTATTCTAGCAGGTCCTATGAGTGTGATGGCTTGTGAGACATTTCATCATGGCCTGCTGTGTAGCTGAAGAACACTATGATCCATTGGGGAACAATAGACTGATATCATGCTCTACCAACCTTCTGTTTTGGACCTTGTGCTTTTATAATTTTGGCCGCCAGCTTAAGACCTGTTGCTTTCTCTTCACATTTGTGCACTTGCCCAAATCGTCCTCTAAAAAAAAAGAGCAAAAAAATCATCCAGTGGTACACGTGTCAACACTGAATGTAAACTGCACTATAAACAACCATAAGTTATCCTCTCCCTACTGGCTTTCATTTCAATTGCTCTGTTGTTGCCATTTTATTGTGTAGATTGTACTTGCTACTACTCATTTAGGCACACCAACATCACACATTGTTCTATCTGGTACTACCCCATTTGCATGATTCCATATAGTCACCTCATAACGTGCAATGACTAATCCCAGGGAAGTCAAAGATATAATGTAAGGAAAATGGCTCACTTCTGTACACCATCTGCCCCTCTCCATCACGTCATTCTCCTCCATGGGAGGGTTGTGATTTTTATAGGAAACAAAGCCTTACCCAAGAGTATGCTGCCATGCAAATTACAATATCCCACTCTCCTAAATAATGTCAACACGAGAGATAAGTAACTCCATGGCCTGTCAGATCATCTGTCTGTAATGTCTTGTAATCTATATGAAAACAAGAATGTGTTTTCAGGAGCGAGACTCACTGAGAAGAGGAAGACTACGATAAGTCTCTATGTACCGCTGGCTGTAAGTTGAGGTAAAGTACTTCAGCATCGTAGGAGCCTTGTCATAAAGCCTGAGGGCATCTGGCTGGCCTAGAACAATGCCAAACACAGGCCAAGTCTGCTGGTGCCAAATAGTAAGCCAAAATTCACTCACACTATAAAACCAGCACTGTAAGAGATCAGACTTTCATTACTTCAGCTCTTGTGGGGCATGTTGCCCTCATTCACCTCCTAGTGTACTTGGCTGTAAATTTGTGCCTTGCTTTCCAAGTTGATTTACTACACCTGACTTACCCTCCCAGAATTTCATCCTCGTTGACATTATAGTAATTGCTGATCCCCACTCTTTTGGCTGAGACAATCCGGTGATCAAATGGTGCTGGTGGAGTAGGAGTATCATCTAAAAAAGATGAAACAGACAGAGAGCATATGAGTGGTCACATGCAGTGCTTGTCTATCCCATATTTTAGTTCTTCTTTTCCCCAGATAAGTTCATTTAAGAACTGAATACACTTACTGTAATCTTTATAGATAGGTCTTTCTCTACTATTGAACATGGGTTTTATTTCAGAAGCTCTGGCTCATAAAAAGAGGCTGTTGTTGGGGAGCTACACTACCACAAGACAAGGACTCTTTTTTAAAGCTATCATCTTTTGTACAACAGTTGGGAAAGGCAAAGTGAAGACTACTAGACTGTACCAACGTAGCTTCATATTCACAAGGGGCCTCTGCAATTCAGCCTAATCTCTGATTTTTTAAAATATTTTTTCCTCCTCAGGGATTGTTAATATGTTGAGTATGTACTCTAACTCTCCATTGGGGTAGGAAGAAAAACAACTCTCCTGCAGGCCCAGCGAAGAGAGGCTATTTCCCAGCTTTTGGTGTTGACAGTGAATCTCAACTGATTGGCAAAACTTGTCCTTTTCCACAGTGGGGTCATCATCTTTAAAGATCACACTTAGAGCTTGTGCACATGAGGGAGTTTCACCCTATCAGACAGTACTTGGGATTTCCTGTATGTCTCAGGACACACAGTAACAGTCATACGCTGACCTGAAGAATTTCTGCTCTTAAAAAAAGATGGCAGATAAAAGGTAAAGAGGGGCACAGAGGAGGGATGGTTCCCAACATTGCACTGCAGCAGCTATGGAGTTTTGGCAGGTCTTGGGTGTTACTTTCTGGACCTGCACATGTTGGACCTTTCTGCCATCCTGATGTCAAAATCCCTGCTGGAGACCAGCCCTCCATGCCTAATTTGGACTTTTTGCAGGCTTTTATGACTTCAATTTCATACCCACGTTGTTTTTCCTTTGATTGATACTCCCGAGAGTGACCTTTGGCTGACCAAGGTGACAAATACTTCTTCAACTATTTGGGAGGGCTATAGCCCCAGTGTTTCAAAATGAGCTCCCTAGTTTGGAATGCCAGCTCTTTTTTGTGTAAGGCTTGTTGAGCAATTTTAAAACCATTCATTTCTCCAGTGAAAATGATCAAGAACACAAACAAGAAACCCCATGACAGCATGTAGCTGGCAGGAACAGTTTGGTCATTAATGTGGCAGTAGATCGTCCTTATTCACAGTCAATGTCCATTTTTCCAGGACACCAGCTGTGTACCTAGATTTTAATTTTTTTTTCTGACAGTGTTAATAACTTACATGGTCAGGAAGTTAGTTCATGGACAAGGAATTATGAAAAGCTGGGGCTTCTGGAAGTTTGCCACCTACTTGGAATTCTGTGGAGTTTGAATTGCATGACTGTAAGTATGGGTCTTTGCACATTACTGGGACCCACAAAATGCCAAGAAAACCTCTAAACTAAGGCAAAATTTGACTCTAACAACACAAACTCCATCAGCACCAGCATGTAAGTGACAGAAGAAAACATCTTTCTGAAAGCTCAGCTGGAAACATTACCAAACTTTGGGCAAGGAAATATTCTTTTAAAGACACCAGACTGCTTTTCAAAACTATGTTTAAGGTTTTACCTTCAAGATATTCCCCATAACAGACCCTCTATTTTCCTTTTCCTGCAAACCAGAGGGGATTTCTCCATATGCAACAACAATTTCCTATTACAGATCAAAGATGCTCCAACAGAGACACTATAACCTTAACGTCATCCACAGCAATCACAACAGTTTATTGATTTTAAAGTTTTAGTGTGCTATCTCCTGTTTTCTGCTACAAAAACCTAGCACAAGCCTGTGATAAATGTTTCCCTCCCACACCCTCTCCCCTTTCCCACAGCAGATAAATTCATCCTGAGTCCTGTGTATGCACATGCATACACATGTATTTCCAAGTCTTTCAGGCCACCTCTTCACATGCCATAATTTAAATACAGGAATAGGCACTGAAATTCTCAAGATGGAGGTCTAATATTAGAAATAGCTGCCTCACCATGGTGAGTACTGCTTCAGAGTTCAGTGCCTGAGCACCATTTATCTGACTGTTCAACAGCATCACTCAGGCTTCCACACAAAAGTCTGTATTTCTTTACTTCGTAGCCTGCGGTTGTTCTCACTTCAGATTACAATGGCATGAACGTGAGCAAGCTGTTTTTTCAGGCTACGTCCACATCAATGCAGATTCCCTGTTAACACACATTCTCAGCATTTCCACAGGTCAACCAAGTTTGCCACACCTGATATAATTTCTCCTTCCACTCTATACTTAGGGATTTTAGCTCTTTTGTTAAAAAGAGAGAGGATAGTGTTAGTTGAGTAGTTGTGACAGAAGCAAATTAATTTTGAATAATTTCTGTCAGAGCAGAAGCCTCTAATATGAAAGCAAGCAGAATCGTGTTACTTCTTGTCAGCTTAAGATGCAGCCCATGAAAAACTGTTTCACATCAGAGCTATCATGCACACCTTTTCCCCCGACTGATTAGAACCATGAAATTATTCACTTCTACAGATCTCTGTTCATCACTGTAATACCAGGGGAATCAAATGCTTTCCCTTCAGGATACTTCCTTTAAGAGTTTTTTATAGATTTACATATGCCATCAATGCTTTCTGCAACTACTCTGCTCTTTTTGTTGTCATCTTTGACTAGACTTTCATCACGCATTCGATGCTCACTGCTACCACTATGCTCAAACTGGCAGGTCTGCCCAGGGATTGAACTAGAATTTCCTGTACCTTTTTCGCAGCTTTTACACCTGCAAGGACAAAACATGGTATTAGTGCAGAGTACACTTAAAGCACAGCAACTTTAGAAACATAAGTGAAAAATGCCTACATGGATATTGCATTCAAAGAACATTAAGCTATCTTGTTTCATGGTGTAAAATTTACTGGTTTCATATTCATGCCGAGAAATAAAAATGGCCCTTAAATTAATGACAGCAAAATGTTTCTCAGCTACTGAAAACCTTACCTGAGTTCTTCTAAACTTGATATTAGGCTATGAATCCAGCCTTTAGAGCAAAGGGGACAGCATTGGAATTACCCTTTGTTCATACAGGTTCCTGAGAGCTTAAAACTGTTTATTCCTGAAAGGCAATGTATTAAATCCAGCAAGTAAAGAATTGCAGTAAATAAATGTATTAGGTCAATTGCTGGGGCAAATGTTTGCATTTTTACGTTGTCCTTTAAGTTAATAAATTTGCAGTAAGTTAATTCCCAGTTGGCAGATACTGTTGTTAATCTATTTTGATGATGTCATATGACATTGCAGTATATAAATATAACTACGGGAGAATTCTCCCCAGAGATAAAGAACAGTATAATATAATTCCCATGTTCCTTACATATTTCCCAAGCAAACAACCACAGCACACTGCTAATACCATGTGTGGTGGATTGTTTGCCTGTCTTTTTTTAAGAGTATAATTTCACTTAGATCAGAGACATAAACATATCTTTCACTTTTGTACTGGACTAAATTTTCACCAGTACTTATATTAATCATCCACTTTGACTTGAAACTTGAACTACACATTTTTCTGAAGCAAGAATGTGTAGTTTGAGTTTCAGACCTTACCTTCCCTCTGATACCTCTTCGTCATGACTTTGTTCTGCCTTATCTTCCTTTTGGGAAGGAGCTAGTGGTTCCTCAGCACCTTTTTCACTCTTCTCAGTGTTTTCTTCCCCTTCATTCTTTTTCTCCTCTTGTTCCTCAAGTGCATCTTCAGGTACCTGATGTTCCTTCTTCTTCTTCTCCTCATCTGCTGGGGACTCACTTTCTATCTCCTGCACAGTTGGTTTTTGACAAGCGTCATCAACAGCATCGCCTTCCTGCTGCTTTTCTGGAGTGAAGGATTCCTGAAAAGAGTTTCTCCTATACTCATAATGGCTTTCTAAAGACAAAGTTTCTTCTTTCTCCTCTGGCTCTTCAGTATGAAATTTGGGAGGATCCACTTCAAGCAGAACAGAACTTTCCCTCTTGGAATTTTCCTTGTTGAGTTTATCAACTTCTTTCTGAGAGCAGGACTGACCCTGCTGGATGTCCCCATCTACAAGAGATTACAAAGTAATCTGTCAGTGGTTTTCTGATAGTCAGTAACAATATTAAAGTAGGGCTGCACACTTAGCATAACTTCTGTTAAATTTTGAACTAGGCATTTGCTTTCCTCTCCCACTTTCAAGGTCAGTACATGTGTCTCCTAAGCAAGAGCTGACTACTTATTTAAAACTGGGATTTCATGGGTCAAAAATGCTTTCTTTGAGACACAGCACTAGAAAATGTTTTTCTCACTCAAAGTTATTGACAACCAAGTCAAGGTTAATAAATTACTCATGCAAAGCACCTTATTGAATAGTTGAACACCCTGTGCTCACTCATGCTGATGAACACACATGTAAGTCAAGCAACTTCACTGGAGCAGCTCAGGAAAATCATAGTTATTTCTGTGTTATTTCTTAGAAACCAGAAGTTGATCAGAGAAAAAAATTGTCTAACCTGTTGTATCTGGGGGCTTCTTTTCTTTTGTTTGTGTTTCATAGAAATGTGACTTTTCTTTGATGACCTGTGAAGAAGGCAATTGACATATTAGTCAATTTATACAATGTATGTGTTGGTCCTGAAGAAATTGCAGTCTGACTTTTTTTTTTTTTTTTTTTTTTTTTTTTTTTTTGCAAATACTCTGTGTTCTAACTCACGCATTTCCAGTAAATGATGGTCCTTATTTTAATCAATACAAGCCAATTGAATTGATACCAGTACAAAGCAAGAGAAATTATCTTGGTTGTAATCAGCATCAGTGTTGGCATAGAAACAGACTAGAAAAGATTAGGAGTGAACCTCAGAGACTAAACCAAAGAAGCATCCAGGAATCAGCTGCTGCCCTGCCCTAGCTTTTGCTGTTTAAAAAACTAGGTTAAACCAAATCTCGGAATATTTAATATTCCCGTAAAATGTTCAGTAACAATCTTACTGACACTTACCAAAAAGTTCCTCTCTGTGTAATCAACATTTCGTAATGACTTCTTTAATGATGCAACGATTTATTAATGGCTGAGACAGTAACCTGGAATTGGAGCGTACAAGCGCTTAACTTCAGCTTTGTACCCTTCTTTTATCTACATTTTACAATGTTGCAGTGACATCTAGAGGCGTTTCATACCAAACCAGCTCCTCATAAAACCTCTGTAATTACTGTTACCCTTGTGGATATTAACTCATGTTTCTAGGCTGTGTGCTTGGCGTGTTTTTTCCTGGCCACTCCTAGACTTGTCAGTAGGTGACCACAGTACAACATGGTATCTGCTGTTGCTCTGTGCTCCTTTTTTCCTTTTTTCACCTTCTTCCTCCCACAATACTATGAACCTGGCACTGTCATTACTGTTATTAGATCTGCATGGTGTCAAAAAAAGTTTTCACCTCAAAATATTTTCCAGAGGGGCTACCAGCTAAAGCAGTACTGTACATATCCCAACAAAATATACAGGTTCAGACTCTTAATTTTGAGTGCCAATGTGATCAGTCCCACAGCTCTGGGCACCAACCAGTTTTATTACTAAACATTTTTTTCTGGCAAGCCCTCCACATTTTTTATGTTTTATTTTTTTATTTTAATTTCATCAGGCTATACAGAAAATAGGCATGAAATCAAAGCAATGTGTATCCGCTATAAACAGAGTTCAAGGGAAAGGAAATTCCATGAGAAGCCAAAAGAGTTGAAACAAACTGGACGTAAATGCATGGAGGGATTTCAACAGGACTTGTTCAGAAAATCTTCATCCACAAGGGACAAGGAAACTGTAATATGAGCATAAGACCTGAGACTGACAATTATTTTGGATGCAGTTTGTCCCAGGAAGTTGCAGACCACAAAATGAAAAAGGCCACAATACAACAAGGTAAATACCTTTGAAATATAAATCGGAGTCATGTTCCTACAGAACTTAAATATAATGTAATGTTGCCAGATGGAACACAGGGAACCAACTAATGCTCTAAAAAGCACTGAAAAAAAAATAAAATAGGGAAAAGCCACAGACTTATTTATTCTGCACTGTGCTGGCAATTAGTAATGCACTCGCATTCCTGTAAGTACGTCAGCCCCTCCCAACCACTGAGGATATCAGCTCTGATCAAACACAGTCAGCTGAGCAAATAACCAGAGAAATGGCCTCCAAGCTCTTTGATGTATGAGGCCAGATTTCACTTCTGCATTCAGAATTAATTGCAGACACACGGCACTTCCAACTAAATATTGCTGTAGTTTGCAGGTGTGAAATACAGAAGCCAGCTTTTAAAAATCCGTCTAGTGGAAGGAACACTGGACAGTGCTGAATACCTGAGACTGCCAGGACATTACATGAATTAGTACTGTGTTTATTCAAGCACCATTTCTGATCTCTGACATTTCACCAGCAGATGAGGAGTTCATAATAATTTAAAAGAAAAAGATCATACAAATGAAACATTTACTGATATTCTTCAGAATGAATTTGCAATAAATAAAGGGGCAAGAGTGCATGAGAGTAAGAAATACAAGTACAAGGACTAGATATTGAAATACTTGTAAATACATCAGCAGTCTATACGTGAACAGCCTAGTTTTCTTCACATTTTGCTGTTTGTAGCAACATGTGACTTCAACTTGTCAAATCTTGACCTGGCAATAAAAACAAGAACTTTTGCCCATTACTTCTTCCCTGTAAAGGGTGGGGGCTCAACAGGTTCTCTGGAGCTCACAGAAATCAATGTATCCTTCCTAGCCCAGCCACAATCAGTACAAAGACCTCCTTGTAGTTTGTCAGGGGCATGAACCACGTCCAGCCCCAGGCAGCTGAGCAGCTGCTCTGAGAGCCCACAATTCCCAAAAACCATCATACACTGTGAAAATCTCATCTCAGAGGTGTGGTGGTTTGTTAAAGACATCTATCCCACCTAATTACTCTTCACACCACTCCTCTTCAGTCTGTTAGAACTTTCTTAAGGGTCTTTATAACTTAATCCCCAATAATATTTTATTTATTTATGCATTATTCTTCTCAGACTTATGTAACATGACTTTCTCCAGCCTGTATTTTCTAAAATGTCAGTAATAAATATTTCTTAGTAGAAAACATTTTTCCCCCTTCTTTAATGACTTGAATATGTAAAATCAGGTAAACGGCACTATAGTAATTTTTCCAAGTCATACAAGCCAAGAGCTTCCAAAGAACTTTACATTTTCATTTCACAAAAGCTTAACTATTAAAATCTGTGTTGCGACCCTGTAAGGTACACCACAGCAAAAATGTGTCTGTATCTACACATTTTTATATTGTGCCTTCAAAAATATGTTTTCTAGACTCAAACATATTCTTTCCTAGAGTATTTTCAGACCCTAAGTAAGAGAGAAAGAATAAATGCCTAGGTGATGATACAGAATAATGTGAGATAGTCCAGAGGCTGAAACTTTAATATAGAATGGGAAAAAAAAAGAAAAAAGAAAAAAAATTATTTAAATTTACTTTAGAAACCTCCAGAAATCAAGCAAAAACCAATAATATATAAAATATATAATATATTCTAATTGGAATTTCAAATGCAGCAAGAAATTAATGTCTTTTATAGACATCTGACTCATTTTTAATGAGCTCTACATGGTTAAATTCCTTCTTTATACTGCAGCAGTCCTACCTTTGGAATGTTTTTTTAGCTAACTTTCAGATTTTTTTATTCACCTAATAAAACTCTTTGATTATTTTTTTCCTACTGCAAAAAATTCTGTAATAAATGGCCTCATGAAGCAACCCCAACCATTCAGTTAGACATCCTTTATCACCCCACCATATTTCATTTGATACCAAGACATTATCCTCAGCTTCCATGTACTAATATTGAGACACAAACCTTTGCACATGCCTAAACCAAATTTTAACTCTGTTTCACTTTCACATATTCTTGATAGATTGCAGGGCTGTATTATGGCAGGATAATCAGGTTTTGTGTAAGAGCTGATCACCACTTGTTTATCAAAATCATTAAGTTACTTGAGATTTGCAATTAATGAGTTTCCCTAACAACCAGAACTCAGCCATGGGCTTTGCACTGAGGGTGCTCCCAGTATCTCCTCACCAGGTCCTAGGAGAGTGCAGAATACAACACAGAGACCTCCCATGCCATCCACCAAAGCTGGAATCCATCCCCAACTGCACTTTTGTGTTCTTCTTCAATATATAAACCTTTCTTCCACCCAGCAGTGTAAAATAGTCAGTGAGAGTATTTTTGATACAAACTTCTAAATGCTAAAACCCATACACATGGGAATTCTGCTTTTATTGGCAAGTGGTGCATCTATTCCATGTCATTATTTTTTTTGGTACGCTATAACAACTGTTGGCACCTTCAGGCAAAGATTTTGACTCTTGCATGATTTTTATAGAGCTCCTTGAACTAGATAAAGAAATAATTCTTTTGTAAAATCCAAACTCAATCCAAAAACATCTTCTAATTACACACAAAAAGTAAGCTCTGACCCATGAGAATTGTGATTCCCCCAATACGAAATACAAGAGAAGTTCTATGTGACCTGCTGCTTTGTAAATACAAAGGTAATGAGGTAACAACCTCTGCGTGAAAAAATCCCTCGGAACAACATCATCCTAGGGCAGAAGATGAAAATCAGCAAAGACAAAGTGTTGTCCATTACCCACTAAAGTTTGCTGACTTCCCACCCACTGTGCTGGAGAAGCTGTGGCTTTTGCAAATGTCTGCTTCCTCCTGCCATTCTTCTCAAAATAGTCTAAAAAAATCTTACACTGAGTAGAAAAGGCTTTCACACAATCAGGTTCCTGACAAAGCCTATGGCCTGGGTGAAGATGCAACAGGTTGCACTAACAGTGATAGCTTGAATCTAAACGTCTTTACTTTTGTCTCGAGGTCTAGTTACTGCCACTTAACAGAGTCATTATCAGGCCTAAAAAGCGCTTTAGAGATAGATAGTTTAACTCCAATTGACTGGTTTACCTTTAATGTCTCTGCAATACACGGAGACCTGTAATAATCACCAATAAATCTGAGGCTACCAAGACACCCACCAGAGCACTCAGCATTACCTGGATTTGATACATCCTTTCACTGCATCTGGGAAATCAAATCAACCAGTCACTGGTGTTTTTGGGTTTTTCATCTGAACAAATCAGGGACAATGTCAGGCAAGAACAAGCACTGAAGAACTCAGCTGCTTTTCTTATCAACACATTAGAAAGTCTCATTTCTCTCCCTTCTCTATACTGCTCAATTTCCTTACATGTGTGATGACTGACAGGGTGCATGTGTGCCTCATATGCATCTGTTCCATAATCCCAAAATTTTCCAGGTGCTGCTCTTCACATTTTTGCCATTACTATTAAATGGCTCATCCTCCTAAGTGGGTTCCACTATTGTCACAGTGTGACACAGGAGAAAAAAAAAAATCCATCTTGAAAGTCAAATCACTGGAAGATCTTTTTAGCTGTGGGAATAAACCACCCACTTGACAAACTACTCAGGCAATTTTTTTTTTTTTTTATTACAGCATCAGTTAAGTAGCCTCACTGTAAAGAAAGTATTTCTCAACTTAACTAACTCAGCTGAGCTAAGCAGGCAATGGTATAGATGGCAAATATCTCCAGACTTCATGAACTTCCCTTCCTAAGCTTTTCTCCAAAATCACACAGCGGGGAGATTTCCATCCAAAGGGCTATAAACTTAAGAAATCATCTCCTACAGCTTTGATGACTCACTTTGAATTGGACTCCAGACATGCAGGTTTCCTAACAATTCATTTAACAAGAAGGGAGTTTCAGTTGAGATGAAAAATCTGTTTGGTCTATTTTTAATTTTCCTTTTATAGACTGTGGTCCTGTGGCACCTCACCATGGTTGAGGCAGAAGCTAATGAATGGAATGTGGTGGGGGTCATTCCAGGCTCAGTTGGAGCTGCTGCCCAGACACCTATCTCTGCTCCTTCTCACTGCTGCATGTGTATGCAAAACCCAGGGTGCTGCCAGGCTGGCACCAAATTAGTTGTGTTTTAGAGCAGTCACCCTTGTCATTAAAATTCAGAATGGTGGAGACCTTACAATAATTGCAATGGCACTTTCCCACCAGAGGAAATAGTCAGGTATTGTATCACTACACTTTCTGATAGGGGCTGAGAGAAGTCATTAGCAGAAAACTTTCTAAATGCCAGGATATCTGATGACAAAAGTTGAATTTCAGATGGCTGCAGCAGACAAAGACTTCCTCCCTGAGCAAATCTTTCTTACTGCTGTCTCACCTCTTTGAGGAACTTTCTAATTTTCCAGGACTGCTCTCTGATGAGCTGTCTTGCTTTGCTTTCCTGCACTTACAGGTAATTTATTTTTCTTCATCATGAGGTCTCCCTAGTTTTTCCAATGAATTGTAATGGATTACTGCAATGGTCACTCTAACACAGACATTCATGTCTTGCCCCAAGAGCTATCTAATGTGGCATGTAGCTATTTAGAAATTAGGTGTGTCTACTTTGATTTCACTTATTTTCAGAGTTGTAGAGACAGCAAAATCCCAACAGTGTTCAGGAAGGGATCCTACACAGGAACATTGTACAGTAGACAGTAAGTTCTGGAGGTAAATGGAAATGAAGTTAAACAGCATTATGAATTGAATAGGCATGAAACAACTCCTATGGCTGTCAGTAAGGGAGAGAACAGGGCAAAACAAGATGAAAACATTGTCCTAAGAAAACATACCAGTTCTATGACTGGCAGACAGTCAGAGAGAGAATTTTAACTCTGATATACTACAGCTCACTCAGAAGCTGGAATTCTTCTGCCAAGAAGATATCTGAGTAAAGGCATCAGTCCTGAGGGAAAGAAGAGCATTCCCAAGTATAATGGCACCTGTGGGTGCTAACCAGCTGCATTGCCCAAGCAACAGACAGCACAACTGCTGAGATTCTGCAGAAATTTCTACTCCTTGAACCACCAAGCTCAGCAGAAACTCTTGCAAATAAATGTTAAAAAAAATTTTTAAAAATTCCCATCTATTTGGCTGAAAGATGAAAAATACACAGAACACGGCCATTTTGGAGAGAATTTAAATAATACTTAAGAGACCTGTTAGCATTTGCAGGCAAAATGAAGGAATCAGAACTGTTATAGACTGAGGCTGAATGTGGCAAAGAGCAGTTCCATTGTGGGCTCCTACTAAAGCAGCCAGTGACCTGCAATTGCAGTGTGATACCTGCACAGGAGGTACAGAGGGTTCAAACAGAAAACAGAGCTCCAACCACTGGAGTGTCTTTAGTGTGGGAAACAGACCCAAACTGCTAACAGTTGTTATTCCCACAGCAAAGCCTGTAGCAATGTCAAGAAAGCAAAGTTACAGACACCTGAAGGCAAGTGCAGGAAGTTCAACACTACTTTATGATGGCAACAAAATGGACTTCCTGACTCTCCAGAAGAGTACTTGCAGGTTAATAGTATAATATCTCTAAACTCTTTAATTTGGAGGAAACAAGTGAACTATTACTTTACCCTCTTTCTTTATAAGTGGAAGAAGTAGGACTGAAAATGGAGTTACAGACGGGAACATTTTGCAACAGGATTATCACAGACTACTTAAAAAGGTGAATTTAAGGAAAACCTCAAGGCTTTTAAAGACGCTTACTGTAGAACCACTGATTTCCCCGAGTGGCAATAGTGACAAAATGACTTAAGACAAGTAATACACACTACTCCTCTTAGCCATGTGGTGATAAGGTCATGTTGCACTCAGTGGAAAACGGCTGGGAGACATTTGGCAGCATCGACAAAGAATGAAGTGTCTCCAAGTTACACCATATTACAACTTCAACCCAAACCAGAAATAAACTAAGCCCCTCTATGTGGAGGTATTTCAGGATGGCAGTAAAAGTCAGGAAAGCAGAAATTTGCTTCAGAAGAGAGCGATCCCTATACTTTTCAAGAGCATAAAACGTGCCTGTAGAGCCTGTGACTAGGAAACTTACAGCTGCTGCTGATGCCCGGAGAGAGATTACACACCCCAGATGCTTATTCTTTATCTCTCTCTAATTCCCCCTCTTCCCTCTCTGTTCTGCCTCTCTCACAGGTCTCTATGTAATATGATTCTGTAAAAAGAGGCAGTTAGGAAAATTTTAAAAATAGTACTACATTAAATAAAGAGGAGCACCTCTCTAGAGAAGGAAGGATGGAAAGGCAGGTGAACAGCCTGTCAACACTATTCACTGCCTTATCCAGTTGTACCCATGGCCACTTACTGCACCACCTACTAGTAATTCATTCATAAGTTAGGGTTGGATTATTTTGCAAAACCAGGCTGGGGACAGACAAATATTTTGCAGACAGCTCAGCTATTAGAACCAAGAGATAGCATTTACTCATAGCTGCAGCAGGTTCAATGACAAACAGGAACATCATCCAAAACATCTGATCACCTCCAGTAGTGCACAGAAGTGGGCACTGCAATGAATGGATTGCCTTGTCCATGGCCGTACAGAAACAGAAAAGATTGTGCATGTCTAATGGAATTGAAGGGTTGCTCAGTGCTGCCACAAGAAATCCACCTATGATACAAGAGATGTTCTTGCTGTCTGGCAGGCTGCACTTCTGCGAGGTCAGCATTGTTCAAAACTATCATCATGTGGGACTAGAGATGGGAGAGATGGGAATGAGAAATCTTTTAAGAGAAGCAAGGATTGGTATTTGCACATTTGGGTAAATTTGTCCATTGCTATGTCACCAGATATTAGTGATGCATTTCAGGTGGAAAACTCTGCAAAGGTGAAATCCCCTATTTTTCTATTCCTTTGCTTTTCTTTTAACTTTAATCACAACCATATAAAACATATAGAAAAATATATAGATCTAATTCAAATATGGGGGCACAAGCAACCAGATTCACAGTGTCTCATGGACCAGTATTTTGATTAACTTGCTCAGAAATCCTGTCCTTTCCCTCTCATCCAGAGGGGAGTCTGTTTACCCTAAATGCTGTTACACACTGTCTCTTACTAAGCTGATAGCCAAGCTCAGCAGTCTCTGCTGAAGGATATCATTCCATGTTCTACTACTCCTAATGCAAGCCTGACTTCAAGTCTGTTTTTACTTATACCTAAGATGACTAAGTGTTTACCAAAGCCAGCTGTTGTTCACAGGATAGCTTGGTAATTTTATGATGGCCCTTTTCTAATAAATCAAAGACACAGAGAGGAGGTAATGACAAGCTAACATATGCATGCTATCTCATAAAACAAACAAAATATAAACAACATAATAATATCATCAGCATGATTCCAGACATGCTCACGCTGCCTTTCCTAAGCCCACATGCTAGACAAGTTCCTACTGAGTCCACTCAACATCGCCAAGAGTCTGTAGAAAGAAAAATGAATCAATGAGGGAATTACAAATATAGCTACTGTTGGAAAAAGACAGAGACTCCACTTCCTCATCTCTTTATTGGATCCTTGTCTTCATTGGATCCTGTTTCCATCTTGTTCAAGGCCCCTTGCCTCTACTTCCAGGTATTCTAAAGCCCTGAACTCTCCATGGGGGGCACCTGCATCTCTGCCATCTTGGCTCCCCTCTGACCTGTCAGCAGCACAAGCTCCTCCTGTTCTGCTACACCCATTGGTTCTCACAAACTCACTAGCAAAGTCTGCAAGGTCCTCTCCTTTCTCCAACCCTGTGTTTCTATTGCAGGGAGCCTTGCACCTACTCTGTTCTCCAGGAGGTGCCAGTTCATTAACATGCCAGGCCTGATTCAGTTTATATTTATAAATAATTTAGATTAATACGTACTTTCACTGAGATAAGAGGCTCTCTACAAACTTCAGTGATGGCAGCATTACAGAGATGACTTGTGGGTCTGACTCCAATGGGGCTTTTGTAACAGATGTCTTCATTAATTGTTTTTGAAAAGTAAAAGCCCTAAACTCAGATGTTCAAAATAAATAACCTTTTCTTATCAAAGTAATTGTGTAAAACAAGAGAACTTCTCTCCTGTTGAAACTCCTTTTTTTAATCCAGTCCAGCCTGATGTACAAGAAGGGCTGTAATGACAATTTTTGTTGTCAGTCTTCTTTGGCAAGGAAGCTATTTTTCTCTTCACTTAATGATGCTCTGGAGACAAGGCTGCACAAGTTATATCCTAACATAGTGACAGACCAGTCAGTTCAGCTGACAGAGCTTTACAAGACGTTCCTATGCTGCTACTCAGCACTGACTGATATTTTTATAGTTTCCTTTGAAGGCTCAAATGTTTCTTGTCTATCTAAGAAGTGGGGTTGCCTTAGGGTAACCAACCTGAAAAGCACATGGTTTGCTGACCAGGCCATTCTGAGTAATATTGGGTGCAGTGCTTCTTTTCTTCAAGGAATGCCATTTTCAGTAATACCTTCACATGATATTTTCTTGGTCAGAAACTTTAGAAAAACAAACTCAAAAACTATTCTTTAGTTGAACCAAAGAGTAAAGCCTGCACATGACTTTTTGGGAGAAAATAAATTAAGCAAATGGAACAAAATATAAAAAGCAACCTTTTTGATTCACTGTGGGATAATTAAATATCAACATACTCTGTCAGAAGAAATTCCTTAATCTTTTTTACCAAAAAAGAATACTCAAACTACCTTACAAGAACTTGTTAGAGTCAAGAGAGTCTTTCAAGAGATTTTTGGTGTCTTTAAATCTGAACTTTAAAGAACATGATGAAACTCTCATTATGGTAAGAGAGGCATTTTTTTACCCAGGGAAGTTTACACAAGCCACAGCTCCAGTTA
This sequence comes from Cinclus cinclus, assembly GCF_963662255.1. Taxonomy (NCBI): domain Eukaryota; kingdom Metazoa; phylum Chordata; class Aves; order Passeriformes; family Cinclidae; genus Cinclus; species Cinclus cinclus. Next base: position 69,970,904 of record NC_085046.1, read on the forward strand.
CAGTAACCCTACCTCAGGTCCCAGTTTAGAAGTCCCCTAGTCCTCACCAATGGAGAGAAATACCAGATCAGAACAGCACAGTTAAGATGTTCTCTGAAATAAAGGACAAACACATGTACATGCCCTGACCTAAGGAGGCTTTTTACCAGTTCCACTAATCTCTAGACCCTGGTGCTCATAACATGACTGCTGCAACTTGATTCCCCCAGATAATTATAAATCCAGAAAATATCATTGTAAAATTCATGGATAGGACCCAAGACTACTGATGTCTGTCAATCTTTTTTATGTTCTCTGTTGTTATGTTTTACAGCTGCAAAGGAATACTTAGAGAAAAATGAATGTCTGTATAACAAGTCGATTTTTCTATATTTTTTCCACTGAAACTTGCTTAGCTTGTTCTTGTACTTTTCACTTTTAGAGCATATTGGTTGTTCTTTCTTAAATGTCAATAAAACAAAAAAGCTGAGCATGTAGCGGAACACATCTGTAGCTTGCAATGATTCCTGCCAAGATGAAACACAAACCTGGGCTCACCTTTTCATTTTTCTTCTTGAGTAGATCACCAGCTGTTGTCTCCGAGAAAACGTGCATCCTAAAGGGATGTCCAGCTCCTGCCTTGCAAGCTTTACGTTTTTTAACATGATGTTTTACACTTGAATTATGAATTATTAATGTTTTCACCCTCTCTACCAGAGGTCCTACAAGTTTCTGTAGTCCAGAAACATTTTGTTCAAGTCCATCTAGCCTTTTAACCTGCTGCTCTGCTTTCCTGTTTATATCAGTAAGAGATTTTTTCATTTTAAGGCAAAGTCTCTTCACTTCATTATTTCTCACTTTTTTGTTTCTTTCCATCCTTGAGCCAGGTTCAGATGTTTCTGCCTTTACCATCTCCATGTCTTTTTCAATGCAACAGATTTCTTGGGAAACACTGTTAAGCTTCTTAAGGACATTCTCTTGCAGAGTCAACAGTTTATCAATTTTCTCTTCAAGGGAGGCAAACTTCACATCCATGATGTTGAAACTTTCAGATGTGCTGACATCACTTCTCTCAACATGAAGAGATTGAGGAGGTTCCATTCCATTATCTGGCCCTTGGTTTTGCAAAGTGTTTGGATCAAATGTTTTGGCCAAGTTGTTGACCATAGATGTAGAAGAGCTCTGCCTGCTGGATGTGGTCATTTTGCTGGTTTGGGTATGGGAAGGAAACGCTCTGATGATCAGCTGCTTGAGGACAATATCAGTTGCAAAGGCTTTCCATCCAGGCTGCTCAGATATACAGCCAAGTTTGGCAACTCCAGCACAACTAATTTATAAACTACTCTCATGTATTTGACTAAAACAGAGAAAAGAGACACCCAAATTATTTAGCAGGAAAATGCCTTTCATCCATTCTTTTCTTTACATATATCTATCTATCTATCTATTTCCAAATGAAGTGAATATAGAGATGCATATCCTAAATGCACTCAGTTCAGTGACATGCAGGTCACTTCCCTCACAAGGTCCATACCCTAGCAAGGACCAAACTATTTGCACTCCAGTGGCATTTGACAGCAAAAAGGCTATGTGATACATGAGAAGTCATTAAGGGTAGAGAGACTTTGGCAGTGGTGTTGTCGCTTTTCAAAAGCCTAGTATGTAATGTGATCCCTGCTCTGAAGAGAATAAGGGTCCTTACAGGGAACTTAAATGTGGCTGCTTGAAATTGCTATGTTTTAAGGTAAACTTTTCAGATGAAAACTTCTATTCCTCGAAAAACCTGTTATGCCAGGCAGGAAGTCAATACAGTGGTTGAAAAATAAACACATTAAGAATATAAAACAAGAAGGAGATGCTGGAATGCAAATATTTTGAAAAAAAGTGATCGCAGCATTTTTATCTGTCCTGTGTCTCAGCTACCACATAGCCAGCTCTATATGCACAAGTAATTAGCTCCATAGCTAATATCTTCATTTAGTTCTGTATTTATCAAGGCTGTTCTAATTTGCCAAAAAATTAAGAGGCTTATGTTTTACTATGATATGGTCACCCAAATAGCAAAATGGAACATTTAATAGAGACTCAGCTCTTTTCTTTGTTTGCCTGACAGTAAATGTCTCATTATTAACATTCCTAACTCAAACAATATATTTATGTTTTGCTTTTGTAAAAGACCTTTGTTTCTTCCAGAAAGAAAACGTTGGACAAAAAAGAAATTTCATTACTGGGAACAGGTTTCCCCTAAGGGTAGGTCTGAATCGTTGAACACCTTTCATGTTGGTTAGAAAAATAAAAACAGAATTTAAAAGAAAGAATAAAACCAGAATTTCTCATCTCAAGTCAGCTGTGGTCCACAGAAGGAAGAAGTAAATCAGTATGGAACAGCTTGATGGAGACAGGCTGCCTCTGAAACACAAAGAAGCAGCTACCTTGGACAAATGACTGTCATAGCTTGACCACACATAGGTCAGTCCGCACTGTTGCCACATCCTTTATAGAAATAAACACATAAAGTTGGCCAGCTAGTTGATAAACAGCCAGAGTGTTGCTCTGCTCAAAGGATCAAGAGCTTCTTTTGTGATCCCTGTTTCTTTTGCCAGCCTCAGTTTCTCCATCCTTTAAACAGGGAGCATGATGGATAATTAGGTAAGGGACAGAGTGAGTTCTGAATACCTAGCAAACTAAATAGCCTTTCAAAATTGTATGTTGTTCTCTTCAATTTTAGGTGCCAAACATGTCTTTTAAAGTCAATCACAGCTGAAGTTTCCAAAAGCTTCCAAAGGCATTCTCCCACAATCATTTGTGACTCAACATGTAGTCAGTGTTGATAAGGATAAGCTAATTCAGGAGCTTGTTCTCCTGTTACTGCAGGTTCATAAGTACATTTGTCACCTTCTGGGATCAGCATGTTACTGCAAGTGAAAGTGAACTTTGTTCATGCATGACCCTAAAACATGGACTGAAATCTCATCTTTAAATAACAGGCATTACCAAGAGGTAATCATGTGTTACCTTGCACAGTATATTCACTGAGAAGGTTAAATATTTTTAAAATAGGAAACAGGATCTAAGGAAAAGAAAAAAACTTAACTATTTAAAGATCTCTGTTTCATGAAAAGAAAGAATAATATACAGGACACCAGTTAAAAAAGAGGAAATATTAACAAAGCAAAGAATATCACATCAGTTCCAGCAAAGTAGTTTTCTCTGAAGCCCTTTTTCTTATTCTCATCTCTGCCAGAAACATGAACTAAACTCTCCTGACAGTTTCATATCTGCAGAAGCCCCTGCTGCACACAAATTTCCAGAAGATGCATTTGCATGTCAGTTAACTGGCCAAGTTTAAAAAGCCATTTATCTTGGATGAAATATCCCTGCAGGAATTCAGAGTCAGCCTCCCCCTGTCCCCTGCCCTCCCTGCACACACAAAAAAGGGATAAAGGTTTATTAGATCCGGCCACCCATTCAGCTAGGACTCCTGGTCTGGGGAGTTTCATAGGCAAAGACTCTTAAGCACAAGGATCCTTTTCAAAAGGAACAATTTGCTAAAGCAAGAAATTATTAAAAGAAAAAAGAAAAGGACATAGAGACAGCAATGGTAAAATCATGCTTTATATTACTGTGCACAGCCACATACGTTAAACATTTAAATACTTCGTAACAGTTGCCCAGGGAAATACTATGTGAAATACCTCAAATCAATACTATAAACACTAATAAAAATTTTAAGCTCTGTGAGGTAAGATCCTATTATCAAGTATCATCTGTAAAGTCCTACTGATTTAATATTTTACCATGATATACACTGAAAGGGTAGAAAGCAAACTATAAAAATGCTTCATTTAAAAGCTCATCAGTATGTTAGCAGTTCTGTCTGAAGCTGAAGTGAACTGGAAGAGAGAACTGCTGTATAGGGTCTTGAAAATAGGAATAAATGAAAGAAAACAGACATAAGCTTGCTTTGTAGGCACAGAAGGCTCTTGCCAGTAACTTCTTCTCAGCTGGAAATCTGTGATCCCTGCCTCTTGACCTGTAAACCGGAAATAATCTCACATATTCAGATGCTTTTAAGGAGTTCAGTGAAAATTCATTACTTAAGGGAAATTGTTCTGTAAAAAATACTGTGATTTAAAGTATTTTAATATTTCCTTCTTAGTGCTCTGAATTATTACTGCTACATTATGAAATTCAATAATACTATATGTAAATAATTTGAGCCATTTATAAAAAACATATAGCTGAATGCAGTTTTCTTAGTGACTAAGATAATCTCTTAGCACCTGTACCTATCATTAATAAACAAAATAAGCCTATATAACAGCATTTTTATCATCATCTCACAAATTTTAGTGAGATGTTTTAAGTGACTGATCACTGGATTTGCATAGCACCAAAGATGCTTAAAAGTCTTCTGGAAATTAAGGGTGTGAACTGCAGGAATGGTTACTTTTCATGAATTTGAAAACAAAGAAACACAACTGATTGAAATACATTAGAAAGAAAGCAATTCCACTAATTAAAGATGACATGATTCCCCACGTTCCCCGTATTGCATAATACTACAATTCAGAATATTAACACTAGGCCACTGCACCATGGCAGTGACAATGTCAGCTCAAAGGCTGAAATTGAACCCTGGGAATTTTTGCACACAGGTGTAACAAACATCTGGTAATCAACTGAGAAAATGTATGATGTTTGATAACCTGCCTTACAGCTTAATTTCGTCTATACAGTTGCTTCCCTGTTGATGATGAATTTTTTTGAGTGGCTTTTACATAAAAGAAAATTAACCCACAGGTCTCTTTTACTTCAAGGTCAGTTGGAAAAGGCCTTAAAGCAGCATATACAATTTTCCAAGTGTCATAGTACTGCAAATTTGGAAGAAATAGCAATGAAGCACCAATGGATACATTGCTCCTACTGTGACTTTCACATTTTTAACATGTCTGCAGACATGGTACAGTGAGCCTGTAAGAGATGCCATAAAACTCTGTACCTTATATATAGATGTAATTAAATGGGCTATAGGTGAAGATTGGACAGACTGGAGAAGTAAATTTTTCCTTCTGATTTCTCTCTTGAAATCAAATTTCAGCCAGTGTTATTTCCTCTGCACGTATGGAAAGCTGGCTAGCATGGAAGCTATGGAAGCTATCCCAGCACAGCTATTTTCTCCCTAGCTCTATTAGCTGCCTGCTTCTGAACTGTGATCCTCCAGTTCAGACATGCCCAGACCAAGCTTTTAGCACATTCTGCCCCAAAGTCTGTAAAAGGCAGGAGGACCTCAGACCTCAGAAGACTCAGTTCCAAAGTGTTTGGATCTCAGTCTCATAGGCATTAGAGGAAAAAAAATGGAAAAAAATCATAGCTCAAAACATCCAAACAGTTTCTAACCAGTAAAAATTATAAAAATATGCAATAATTGCGGTTCTTTTAATTTCATATGACAACTTATCAGTCCAAAGAAAGACTGCTTTCTGCTTAAAAAAGTTGTTCACTGAGTTTTCATCAATTCTTGGTCTTCTGATCATACAGCTGAACTGTTAACTACCCTGCCCTACCTTATCTTGTTCCACTGCACCCATGTTACCAGGAGTTATCCTCTCCCTCCATGCTTTTTTAGACTGAGCCTTTTCAATTTAGTTCAGTTCAGTTCTTTATTTTTCCTAACAATTACAGGTCCAGACAGTGTAACTCATAAATTTATGTCTGCTGGCATCAAACATTATGAACAAGAACACAAGTGGAAATGTTTTACTTGTAGAGTCTTATTCCAACTTTCTGAGGCTGTAAGCCATGTATCAGGATATGCCATATTTTGTGGATGACTGCTATGACTGAATTTTATCTGGATAATATTGTACACATTCATCAATGTTAAGTTGTTCTAAACAAGGTATCTCCAAAACACCCATGTGCAGTTTAATAGCAACTGCAATGGAGGATTGGGATGTTTTTCCCTCAGAAATAACATGGGGCCACCTGCCATGCATGAGTTTGCAGCACGTGTCTGATGCACACTCCACGTTCCAGCCATTCCTCACTCCTGCTCTCCTGACATTTCTGTACCTGTGTCCTGGCAAGGATTGGGTTTACCTAGGGAATATATTAAGGGGAATGGGCTGCAGGTATGTGAACAATTAGCTCTGAGTGACTTTATGAGTTTTCCAAAAATGCTATCTAAATTTCCCTTGGTGCAATTGAAGCTGATTTCTTCTTGTACCATCTATGGATGACTAGAAAAATTTGTTCTCTTCTCTTTTGCAAATACATTTAATTTATTTGTAGCTTATTACTGCATCTCCCTCTCAGTGATCTCTCAAATATATAGTTACATTGCACACAAAAACATATTACCATTTCCTAGAAATTATCAGTATGGAGAAAAAAGGGAGGATACTTTCTAGAGTATTTTTCTGGAGAAGTTGCCCTCCTAGATGAAAAGAAATCAAAAATATTCTGTGTTTTGTGGATTTTTAATAAATTCATTTGTGAAAATGGTACAAGCGTACATGTTATGCTGTATCTCCTAGAAAACAATGTAAGATTTTGCTTTCCTTAGAATATATAAATCTTCTTTTTCTATTAAAAAAAAAATGCTTAGATCTTTAAAATAAAACCCCAGGACAGAGAAATGAAAAACGTAATAAACATACAGCAGGATGCTTTTCAGGAGCCTACATAACAAAATTACTATCCATTGTTTTATATTTCAATTAGTTAAAATAATTGTAGAAAATTGTAGATAATCTTTCTTTGTAAGATTATCTACAATTATCTTACCTTTCTGCTGATTTCTCATTTATTTTTATTCTTTTAAATGTCTAGTTCATGCCTTATATATCATTGCCCTACATGTCTGGAACTTCCCTATTCTTCTTCCTTCCTTAAGGTTAATTCTCTCCTGCCATCTTGACTACTGTTTCATCTTCAGCTTTTATCCTATGGTTGATCTGAATTCACTTAATGAAAACTTCATAAATTAAGAAATATCAGGGAATATTTGGTACCCTGCTTTTATGAAGTTCTAGTTCAAATTAACTGTTCTGATTATCTATCTTCTACAAATTTTAAAAAAATACCAAACACAACCAACAAACCACTCCTTTCTCTGAAACTCTGTTCAAGAGAAATGCAGACTTTGTTCTCAGATTTTCCCAGCAACACATATTTTGCTGTTGGACTAGCTACAGCACATAGAAGAGGAGTACCAATAGTATGTTTTATATCTGACTTACCAATTGTGCTTTAGAGATAAATTATATCTTTGTATTTTTCCCTATTGTCATAGTGGTCATAAACTATAGACATCCACAGCAAAAAAAGTCTTTCTCCTCTAATCATTTGCAAATAAGGTGTTTTGAAGAAGACCCTTATATCATGCACAAAATATTTGTGTAGAAGTATCAGTAAAATCCATGTCTCAAAGAAGGAACAACTTAAGACTTAGGGGAAGCAGGAAAGCCAATATCCAAAATACTCAAATATTTCCATGTGCTAGCCACAAAGGTGAGAACCTCTGTACACAGTAATGCATGTGAGAGCTAAATAACTTCTGCCCTTTCTCTAGTGCACAAAAACATCTCCCTGAGAAATAGCATAAGCTTACAGCTGCCCAGCTCTGAAACAGATCAGAAAGCAAGCATGAAAGCTATGAACCAGATTCAGAAAGTCATGCTGTTTGCTGAAAGTTCACAGATGTCCTTGATGGTAGAACAGAAAAACCATTCTCTTTCTTCTGCCCCCATTCCTCCCACACTTTCAAATCAAAAAAGATCCATCAAGATAGATGAGGAAATTGATCTGAAAGGATGTATTCCTACAATCAGCAGTCATGTTGGACTCCTTCAGCGTGGGGGCTGAAATTACTGTATGCCTAAGATTAAGTGACATACTGTATCATTAAGTGATATACCTTTATGGATCCTCTGGGGTCTGCCCAAAACACTTTCGGCAGAAACACCCCACACGGCAGCTCTGTTTAGGTTCAGAAAAGGAAACAGCTTCATACAGTGCAGGAGCATACAGCAAAAATCTGGCACTGAACTTCATGAGGTAGGACTAGGGAATTTACTGCTCCACAGGGCTCTCTGCACACAACTACTCTACGACCTGTTAATTAATTATGAATTCTGACTTCCTTTACTGTAATGACTCTGGTAACTAAGTACCCTGGAATATCCTAGGGATAAATGATGAGAGAAAGCCCCTGAAACAAACTACAGAGAGACTGCCAGCACAGTTCAGTGATCAATCTGCAGATGCTTGCTACTGGTCTTTTAGATATACCAGCACCTCCAAATTTTGAGCCTCTCTGTGACCATTTGCAGAAAAATAAATGTTAATTGACCAGTATATCCTTCTGTAGAAAATATCTTTGAAGATGAAAATGATGACAGAAGGCACTATCCATGTTCTGGGGGGGGGAAATCTCTTGCAGTCTGGAACTCTGTAGACCTCCTTCATGTGGAAAAGCATTTGCACAGAAAACATAGTGTAACTGCAGGTTGCATGGTGCAGCATGCAACATTAATCTAGATCAAGAACAACTAACTAATACATGGCATCCCAGTGTCAATGGGTATTTTTGGATTAATAAAAATTGCACAGACATTTAAAAAAAAAGCCACCAAAATCAGCATCTGTCTGCTTAACAGCCAAAGTTCAAAGCACTTCGCCATCAAAGTACATGGTGTTCTTTCACTGAGGGTTGGTCTCCACTATCATCATCTGCTGTCAAGATATCACATCAAGAGTCTCACCCTTGCATAGCTGTCCCCAATTAACTACACTTAAAACACAGCAAACCTCAAAACCCAGAGTTTCTTAAGGCTGAAAAATACTGTGTGATAAATTACCCATTAATAGCCTAAAATTCTATTTCCAGGAAGCTTGTTTAAAGGAAAATTCCTGACTTTCTGAGGCTAAAGCAGAGGTGTCATAACTCTGAAACAGAGCAATGAAAGAAGTACTGTCTCCAGGTGCAGCAGGAGCTATACCTCATTTCATCTGCTGGGTAGACTGGTTAAAATCTTTGGTTTCTATCCAAAACTTTCTGGCAGCTAGCATCCTGTATTAAAATTTATAAACTACAAAAGGCCTTTTCTTACAAAAAGCTAATTCAGGATGGATAGGCTGAAAGGACTTGAAAGGGACAGTCATCAGAAGTGGTTATATGGAAAATTGGGTGTAAGTAACACCTTGGCTCTACCAGAACATACCAAAAATACAGTAAATGCAATTTCAGTGAGAAAGGTAAAGTGTACTGATTAAAAGATCTTTAAAAGAGCTGAGGCAAAGAGCCCCAGAGCTGCCTCTCCTGTTGGGAGGTAGAAGTTTTAAAAAGTATGCATTATCCTCTCCAGAAGAAACACATTGATAGCTCAGCTTTCTTCAAGCTGCAAAAGTTACCTACTGTCCAGCACAAAATAGCAGAGACCTGCTTAGAAACAGTGGGCATCCCCTGGGGTGATTGCCCACCCAGCAGGCAGAGCAGACAAGACCCATATGTGTCTCGGGCTGTCACTCTGTGATCAGCTGCCTTTACAAACTAACCCTTACAATGCAAAGGCAATCATCTCCTGATACCCTCAGAGCCAACCCATATTCTCTTTGGAGAACACTCCAAAAGATAACACCACCAGGCTAGTAAAGATCCCAGTACAGCAAAGAGGGGAATGCAGTGATTTTCTGACCAATGACTACTGATTCATTTTCACTCATGGTGTTTTGTTCCCTGCTGCCTTCTACTGTGAGATCAGCTATGGCGGTGCACAAGTGGGAAGGACATTTTATGGATTTCTGTTTGTTTGCTTCTTTAGAATAACAGCAAACACTACCCACAACTACTACTACCCAATTCTGTATCATACACTTACTGCACCAAAAAAAAAAAACAAAAAAGGAATTAACTCTGTAAGCAATCCAGGGCACTGGTTATTTATCCAGGCAGACTCTGCTGAAGCAAACATTCTTTTACCAGTATGACTGCAACCAGATTTGGAATTAAACAGACTTCAAGTAAGTAAATCAGCATAAAAAGCTGCATACAGAAAATGCCTCGAATCATCTCTTGAAAATCTAGCATCAGAAAAAGTGAAATAAATGGCATATTCATATTAGGCATGTGTGTCAGAATCCAGGACTGTGTAGAAGAAAAAAGAAAAAGCACCAGAAGATGTACATAGTGGCAACCAGTGTTTTCAGAAAAGGGGCAATTTGAGCTTATTTTATCTGTAGGGTTGGCTAATTCTGGTGAATGTCGATATTTTAAAAGATTGTTATCTGACCCTGGCAAGTTTCCATAGCATTACTTTATGCTTTAGGGATGAAGAATTCAAAGGAAGGTGTTACCTAAAATTTAACTTGTGATCTATATTAAAAAGCCCTAAAATCCAGGAATCTAAGCATTAAAGTATTTCTCCCCTTTGATCTATTTGTTTTACATCAATACAAGTTGCCCACTCTGCTCAATTTCATGACAGACTGAAAGGACATGAGGTAAATGAAGGTCACAGAAATCTTTTTCCTTGTCTTCCTGTCCTGCCCAGGGTGCACATACTAATACCATTTTGCACTAGTGGATATTTTCAGCAACAGAAACACCTTTTAGCTACGTCTTCTTTTTTAGCTATTTTCACCCCTAAAGTGTTCATTCCAAAATGAAACACGGCAAGTTCCCAGCCTTACAGCTGAACTTTGAAAGCCATCAAAATCATCACCTACTTCTGTCTCCTTTAAACCCCACATATTTCAACTAAATGATCATTCCAAATGCCCAGCTACCTGGCTGCAAAGATTAGCCACATTCAGAGCCCAACCAAAGTCATTCAGCAAATTAAGACTATCAACAGCTGTTACAGAGACCCTGCGTGTCACTTCTTCAATTTTGGATTATATGGTGGGCTCTAGAATGTTCTCTGGTAGCTGGTAGGACACTGATAAGCGAAACAAGATGAGATTCACCAAATATCTTCTATAACAGAGCTTTTTTTGTTTTAATTTGTTGGGTTTTGTTCAGCTTGAAAACTTCTGAAGATGAACATTGGTCTTGGCCTTATTGTTGTGAGAAATTTCAAATTAAATTGTTTTCAAGAAAAAACAAAATTTTAAAGATGTTTTGTGTGTACTAAATAGATTCTTATGATCATTACACAAAACCTGGAGAGAGTACTCTTGCTGCCAAGTATTTGCCTTTGCTAATGGATGAGGACTTTCCTGGCAGATGCAGGGAGCTTGAACAGGATTTACCTTGCAGAAGCTTCTTCCACCTTCAAGAAGCCACAGTGGCCCTGGCAAATACATCCCTGAACACAGATATCTTTTCTTCCCATGCTTTCACTTCTGTCTATGACACCCTTCAGACATTCTAGAGTAAGTAAAGAAGGTGTTTAAATGGAGCAGAGTGAGTATCACAAGGAAGAATGTATTAAATAAGAAGAAACTAAAGTTCTGAAAGTCAAGCTGTTGTAAATAGGCTTCTGTTTACCATCCAGGAAGGTCCCAAAAAACACATCTAGATGTTAAGACAGTCCATAAGAACTGGGGGAGAAACTCTGAGGCTGCACATTTGCTATTTTTCAATTTCAAGTGCTTTTCTTGGGAAGCAGTGTTCCTTAAGGCAGGCCAGCAATCAAATAACAGCTGTGTCATTCAGGGAAGAAGAGCTAAAGTTTTATTTTGTGGTAATGCTGCAGGAAATCTGCTTTCAAAGGTCACTTTGGGCATCTCATGAGCACAATAACCCAAAGTACACAGAGTTGGATCACAGTGCCCACAACTGAAACACTATTTCCCCACCTTAATGAACAGGTTAAGTAAAATCATGTAAGATTTGAAGTGCCTGGCCTTTGGGCCAACAAGCTAAGCAAAAACAGTGCTTCCTCTGGCCAGCTGTAGCTTTTCCCAGACAGAAGTTTCTTTACACGGAAATTTTATCAACATGTAACACTGGATAAATCTGCAGTTTGAGTAAATAATAATATACACAAGTGTTACGGAAGTTGGCTAATTAAACAGGGGATGGTATTACTCACTAATATTCCTGAATATTAATGTGTTTCAGCCTGTAAATACTGAGGAAATACTGTTTATTTTCTTTTTAGGAAACCATACTTTATTAGCTCTATGCCTGCTGAGAAGCCTCACCTTCCTACTACATTGTATCCCTCCCACACTTGCAGTCCTACCTCTTAAATCCCTGATTTCATGCAGCTATCAGAGTTTAGTCTTTCTTTTTTCTCCCATAAAGTCTGATGCAGTCTTGCATTAGACTTTAAAGAACTCAGTAGTCAGGATTATTAAGACAGAGTCCAAAATGAAAGCCTTATGTTAACAGAATGATTTAAGTTAGATCACAAGTGCCAAACACCAGATATTTTCTCTCAGTGAGTACAGAAGAACCAAACCAATGAACTCAGTCTGTCTACTGAAGCTCAGCAGTTGTATCACTTCTTTGCCAAAATGCACACATTGTGCTTTCCTATTGTTACCTGCTCCAAATTAAAACTCTGTTACAGCGCACACCTGAAGGTCACCAAAGAGGAGGCTTTGAGCCTTTGCTTGGTCCTTGCTGTGGGATTCAATATTAGCTTTATGAGGATGATTTTAACACCAGAACTGAAGTAGGAACCATGTAGGAGGGTCCATCCATGCAAGTGGCCCGAACAGGTGCAAGTTAACCTTTGCTGACAGTATTCATGTTTCAGTGTTTCACCATCTGATGTCATCAGGTGCATCCAGAAGCATTTCTGACTGCTTTTTGAAAAGCCTTTGGGGAGAAGCCATGCCTGCTGTTCATACTTACTTGTATGAACTTCAGAACTCAAAAGCCTTCTGTAGTGTTCAGGTGAAACCAACTGTTCACACAACTGCAGTGTGATAGGAGTGAGAACTTTTCAGAAGCTGAAGAAAAGAGCATTCTGAACCATTCATACAGGACAGCAGCTTCGTGCACTGGTAAACAGGACTAGGTTCTTAGTGAAGCAGAGGGTCAGAGCAGTGCTCTCCTAGAAACTTGTCCAGCAATAAGAAAGATAGATGAGGAGTTGTACACTTACTTTTCCCCAGTTGCTCCATGTAGTTGGCCCAATCACTATCTGGATTTCTTATCCTATCTGAGAACAGAAAAGGGCGTGATGATGTTTACACACCATGGTTTTCTTGCACCAGTAACTTCCCCACTTCTGCATAAGAGAGGCTATAGGCTCTTTAAATTTGAATGGTTAAAATGCAAAGAAACAGCCACCAGAAAAGTTAGGGCTCTTGCTGCATTACACAGTTGACCACAGTGAATATCCTATACTATGCGGGAGTATAATATTTAATAAACCTCCCAAATAGGAAACTCTGACCTGAAAATACAGCAGGAGTTACACAAACACTATACCTATACAATACAAGAAAATTAACATTTCCTAGAAGCCAGACCTTTTGCATTTATTGAAGTGCTTTCAGGGTAAATTGTAACGTATTTTTTGTATAGAAAAAAAAAAGGAAACATAACATTGCTTAGAGTAGACTTGGTTGTATTTATGTTAATGAAAGATCAGATCTGGATTCCTGAGTGTCTAGTGACTGCTTCTGGGACAGGGAAACACGAGAAGAGCAGTCATGTTATGAAACAAACTCTCCTCTTACCTCAAAGTCACTTTCCTCTCTTCTCCTGACCTATCCTCATCTGTTCCCTGCTTCTATTTGCAGAACTCCATTAACGTTGCACACTCTAATTTGATCACAAGTTTTTGGGTTCCATACAGAAACCCCCTGGCCAATTTCCATGGCCTCTACACCATGGAAGGGCAGACTGAAAGATAAAAATGGTCCCTTCTCATTTCATGCAACTGATGAAAGCCTATGTTATAGGCCCTTTTACCTTTTAAACTCTGTAATATTTTTGGGATCACAGATACAAATAGCATCCTCTATCTCTCTCCTATTTGACGGGAAAGCAGAGATAGATAAAGCCCTACTGATACCCCTGTCTGGCTTTCCTCTTCTCCTCAGGAGGATAGCCAGCTATTACCAGTTAAACCTGAGTTTAAACACAAGGCAAATTAAGATACAGAACCTCTAGGCCCCACAGTATAACTCCAGTCATCTAAAAGATATTTAGCCTAAGGCTGTATAGTCAAGGGAGAATAAAAGTGAGCAATGTCTGCAGGACGGTTCAACCCCAGATTATGAGATTATGATAGTAGACAAATTGAAAGACGTGTCCTAGGTGGTACTGCTCTCCTTCCTGACTAAAGGAGGAGACCTGCTATTGTTTCAAGGACATGGAGCAAAGAGGACTAATCTCACCTTTTGCCCTCATTACAACATAGCTTAGAAAAAAGTATGTCATCACAGAAACCTGAATCATGGCTTTCAGCATTGTTTAAGTTCTGTCTGTCCTTATCCTGGGCAAGAGCCAGCCTTTTAATCTTCCTTCTACTGCACTGTTGTGTTAGGCTCTAATGAGCCTAAGAGAAGAGTTTCATTACATTCTGAGTTCTCATCTCAGAACATCAAATAGTGGGGGTTTGATTTTGTGAGAAGATGTGGCAGATGGTATTTTCATCATTATTTCTATCATGTAACTCATGAATGTTGCTTGGGAAAATGGCATCAGCAGAAATATGGATTAAATCTTGTCCTAAGGGTAGGAAATATATGAGAACTGATCAGAAACCAAAAGTTATTTCATCACTGCCAACACAACACAGATGAGCACTGCAAAAGGGATTGCTCTTCTCAAAATACCTCATTTTCACTCTTTGGAAAGGCAATTTTCAGAAGCTGGAAAAAATCCACAGTCTTTGGAAAGGTGGTGCAATTTCACATAGCAATCTCATTTCACAATTAGGCTATGTTGTTCATTTTTTTATTGGTCTGCTTAGCTGGTTTAATGGCTTCATAAAATAGTTCATTCCTCTTTCAGTTCTCTTTCTTCCCCCCCCTCCACTTTCTTAAAATAAATACACAGTTTCTAAGTAATCCTTATGCCTCAATCTCAGTACTTACTGAAGACTCATATCTGTAAGAAGTATCATATCTCTAGAAAATCGTGATTGTTGTGACAAGATGAATAGGGAATGACTACCATTTCTCCCAGTGTAAGAGGATACAGACAATCAAAGTACTGCACATCAGTTTCAAATCAGAAACAACAGATTCTCATACTAATTACTAGTGGAGGAGCTTACTGACACAGGAAATTGACGGGGTGGTGGGATAAGGGCAGATAAAAACACATTGGACAAAATTATGAATGACAGTTGCATTAGAGGCAATAGCAAAGAATAACTTCTGGCCATGATCTGATGTCTGACTGAAGCTCAGAAGGTCTCCCTGATTAAGAATCTCATCTTATGTTCCCCAATTTTAGATACTGCTACTAGTCACCTGCAGCTGGGATGCTAGCCAAGCTCTAAATCAAAAATACTCACATGGAAACCCCTGCTTTATTGCTTGCAAGCCTTTCTTTCTGCCACTAGAACATAGTGCTTGCACCTGGAAACATTTGGAAGCCTTGCTATGACCTCATTCACCTTTCTGCCTCTGGGATTCAATTTCATGACTGATGCAATTTTTTTTACCTAAATTTTTCATCTGACACTATGGAAAATGAACTGTGATTACCCAGAGCACAAGCCTCTATTCCCTGAGCAATTCATATGACCCAACATGAGAATTAAAAATAGTTGTCACTGGAGCTAACCAAAGAGTTTTGAAACAAAACACTGGAATGTGTTGGAAAATGATGGCTCATGAAAACAGAAGACTGATCAACACATGATGTACTCTTCAAAGTAAAATTAACTAGGGAAGAAGGCAGAGCAATACTTGCAGCCCTACTGGAATGAAGCATGTCTCTTTTTCACTTCAGTGCAGTTTTTCTTTTACAGCCCTCTCTTCAAGGGTGTGAAATTATTACAATTAAATTCAAAACCTTATGAAATAAGCCAGATTATAAATTTCTTCACAAACTAATTTCAGCCAGCTTGCTTAGTCAAATGTTCTTTCTATCTTCTGGAAACACACTGACTGAACTGAAATGTACTTTACTGTGAAATAGAATCAACTAAGCTTCTCATAAAAAGACAATTTTACATAAAGCTGAAGTAAGCTAAATTTGGTTTTAGATGTTAGTCTGTGTTGAACACAGCATACAGAGGTAAGGTATAGCATGAAGCTCTGACAACAGGTAAAATTGCTGGGATCTGCATAGATTTTTTTTTTATTTCCTGTTTATTTTCTCCTTTTCACCCTACATCACTACTTCCTGATATTTTCCTTAAATGATAGTAATTCTTAACATCAACATCCACATCCATTCATCCACAGTATCTGCAGAGCACAGCAAAATTCTTCAATTTTTTGGTTCTGCTGTACTAGCTGTTTTGAGTTTACTTTCACTGGTAAACATGCCACAATGGAGAACATCACCATATATCAAGTAGCTGTAATCAGGCAGATCAGGTACCAGTAATTTTCCTAATAGAGACCCAGTGTCAGAGATCAAGCATGAAGGTTCAGATGTCTGTATTGCCACTGTCCAGAATCAAGTGTCAGGGATCAGCACTGTAACAGCCAGGAATAAAGAGTCATGTGTGGCAGAGCAGGGAGCAGATCCCACCCCAGACCTCAGTGGGGAGGCTGTGTCTCCAAAGCTTCACCAGTTCAAGTCGAGGACTAATGCAGCAAAGGCAAAGGAGATTAAATGTTTGTCCTCCAAGGGGAACCCAGTGTTTCTTTGTCAAACATTGATTTGTTCATGCAGGTGTGTCTCTGGGCAGGCAGCACCTGCAATTCTGTGTGTGCAGTTCATCTTTTCAGACACTGTTAGTCATGCCTTTGGCTTGCTGCTCAATATATAAATACTTGTAAGTTTTCTTAAGGAATACACCCTGAATGCATGTAATGACAGGGGAACATCCTAAGCTAGCATAGCAGTGCTTCTGAAGAGAGCTGAAGAGGCATAATTTCTTAAAAAGGTTCAATTTACTGGACCAGGTTCCAAGGACCTGTCAGTGCACTCTACTCCTCTTGAACAGGTTATCAGTATGCCCAGTGCTAGAAGACTTAGTCGAAACTGTAGTAGAACATGACATAAAAAAAGAAAAATAGGGAGGAAAAAAAACTAGGAATTTTTGTAATAGTAAAAAATTTAAAATATTTCCTCTCATTTGTATCTTGTTTCAGGTTCAGATTTTTGAGATCATGGGAAAATAACAGGGAACTAAAGTCAGCCAGTACTTGCTGTACATCCCCCTAAGAAAGTTGTGTAATACCTTTCTGATTCAGTTTCCCCTTTTTTTCAAACAGGGATAATAATATAGAAATATCATTCAGAGGATTCATAACATATTGAGAGCTTTGAGATTGAAAGAAAGCATCCAGCCATGAAAATGCAGAGACTGTTAGTCTGAAAGCTCTCCACAGGAGCGACTTTAACTGTCATGGACGTAAACAGAGCTGGAGTGGAGTGGATAAGCATCACACCAACTGAAAGAATAATTATGCCTCTTTTGAGTAATGATACTTAAAGTAAGCAATCTCTTTTAACCTTTCCACTTTCTGAAGAAGTGCTCATATGATTGCCTACTGCTGTGGACACAAAGCCATGAGTAACATATAAAGAGACATGATTCTTTGAAATCTCAAGACATGATTCTAATTAAATATCAAATGCAGTCATCTGCATCTCTCAAACGCATTATCACTGTGTTCATATTGCTGTTGAGAAGTATTTTGTGCAAATCTGTTGAATCTTGTAACTTGGGTGTTTGGACGTGACAGAACACCCACCAGCAGCATGCTCCCTGCCTCTCACTAACTCCATGCACAGCAACCCTTAGGCTCTTAAAGTTACAAAGAAAAATTCAAAGAATAATTGACTTAATCCATGTGCTAATACTAAATATGTGGAGGTTAAGTAGGGAGATCATGGTAGGCTCGAAATCCACACCATTTCAGTGCACTAACACATGTCCACCTGCTTGAACACACTAATCCAAATCAAGGAAGAATTTCACTGGGCTGGGGCACTGAGGGAGCATAACATGCAAGAAACAATTTACATGAACCTTGAATACCCTACACTTCTGTGAGGTGCAATAATTTACATGTCCCAAACAGAGACTTAGAGGTGTGCTTTAATATGAATAAACAATGTAATTTGTTT
This sequence comes from Cinclus cinclus, assembly GCF_963662255.1. NCBI lineage: Eukaryota > Metazoa > Chordata > Aves > Passeriformes > Cinclidae > Cinclus > Cinclus cinclus. The sequence goes on from NC_085046.1 coordinate 69,989,055, forward strand.
CTTGGGGTTTCAGAACTCATTAGAAACTGCAGAGTTAAACCTGAGAGCAAAGTAAAAGTTTCAGATGCTTCAATAGTTCTGCAGACCTTCTCATAGCACTGTAAGTTAGTCTGCCTAAGTTCAGGACAGACCATTTGAGTACAATTGATCAAAATTTAGTTTATTTTTTAAAATACTTAACAAAAGAATCTGAGACAACATACAAAAAAGAAAGACAGGTAGAATGAAAAAAAAATTAAAATAAATTAATCTATTCCTTCTTTCCTCTCTCCCCACCTCAACTCCCCAGACTAAGGGTAAATACAATTGTCATTTGAAACATGAAACCCTGCAAATGCAAACACTGCAAAGAGCTTCAGTGGCTTGCATCCCAGCTTTCCTTCATCCAAGGTAGGATAGATACAAGTTCTAAGGAAGGCATCAGAAATTCTGTTTACAGTGATATTGTTCATTCCTTATCTGGAAGTACACATCTTGTTTCTGCCCTGCTTCATCTTGAGCTGGGAAGTAACATTGGTGCATGCAAATTTTTTTTTCTTAAGCTAATACACGAAGCCACAGATCTGTAGATTTCAAGACAGGATGGGATATATAGCTTATAATCTTGTATTCTAATGAGTCTGCATTAGTTCCTAAAGATTATCTTGTGATTCTCAAGAATCATTCAGAAAGCAATTCATTGTCAAGATGCCAATCACTGCTGAACCAAAAAAGGAAACACCATTGTCCTGAGGAAGCACTTCTGGAAAGTACTGGCACAAGTAGAACCATGGAGAATATCCAAAACTATGGTTTGAAGCTATGACACATTTTCATAGAGCTCAGTATTAAGTCCTTGGCATACGAGCAATCTGTAAATCCCATCTATTATTAACAGGGATAAAGAAATATGAGTGGAGCCATTTAAGGAGCAGAAACAACTGGGGAAAGGTGAACTCATTACAGTTAGCATTCATATCACTGAACACCACAATTAGAAAGTCTCATAAGGACTCATCATCATCTGCAGGTACTTCAGTTCCCAGTTAGCTTTGATGTAAATGATTTATAAGCCAGAAGAGCAGAGCCAGCTACAGCTATTGCACCACTACATTTCATGTCATAGGTCTGAACCTTTGTCACTACAACACCTGCTGTTCTGCTGACAACTACAGTCTTCTAGCTGTTCAAGCTGCTCTGACACCATCAGCATCTCTTCAGCGGTCCATGGTCTCTCAGAAAGGCATGAAACCTGATGTCTTGTGTTCCACTGCCCAGAGATTACCAGTGAAACCTTACAGGGAGAGCAGCACATGCCTGCCACAGCAGAACCATCCATGGTTATGTCTACCACCAATTATTCACCTCAACTCCAATCTGAGCCTTACTTTTTTGCCGACCTGGACAAAGAGATGCATGGACTATTCTTATGCACGTTTACTCCTCAGATATGAGAAATATGCATTCAAATTCTAAGCATTTACAGGGTTCATGAGGAGCAAGCTACAGGGAGATTCCCAGGAATCTAGGAAGCACCTTGCAGCATGACACCCAGCCTCTCTCCCTTTTTTTATTTACAAGCATAGCTGCCCCCTTGCAGCCCAGAGTAAGGAGTGCAGAAATGTGCCCAACACACCCTTTTCTTTTACAATGACAACAGGATCTTTCACTGTCAGTCACTTGGGCTGTGGCAAAGGTACAGCAAACCTCTGTAAAAGAAATACAAGAGCACCCACCTGATCTGTTTGGGAAGGATTTAGAGAAGAGCCAGCTCAAGCACAGTTTGTAGTAGAATATTTTGTGCTCTATCTTTCAGTGAGCTGCTCTGCTGTATTGTTTACTTTTTCAGTTTGTTTTCCAAATTCTAGTCTATCCAGAGGATCGCAAGGCCCTCAAATAACATTTCAGAGGTCCAAAGAAAATCCATGAGAATGAAAGATCCATAATAATCAGCAAAACTTAGTTCAGAAAATCACCAAACAAGACTGTGCAAATTCTGAAACCTGATCTTCGTGCCTGTTTGGGTTTTATTCTGTTTATCTAGATATTCCCAGGAAAAGGCAATTCCCAGTATAACCATATTGGCAGCTCAGAAGATGTCCACTCAAGTAATGCACATGTAGATTTACGGTCACAGCAGGTGTCTTAGGCCTGCTGATTTCTAGTTCCTTGCATGTCTAGCACAGAGCACATTTACTTGGTATACGAAGTACAAAAGAATGGAAATCATCTGGGAAAGGCAAGTGATTCCTGTGTCATATTAACCCCAAAAATTTCCTCCCCACCCCTGTAAAACCACAAATTGACATACCTGACATCTTGACTGATCTTTGTAGAATCCAGCTCCATTTTCATTCCTCAAGATAGCTGTCTATCTTGAAAGGTCAGTAATGTTGAGAAGAAAACATAAAGAATGGAGGTTATTCTGTACTGCCCACAGTACAGAAGCCAGCGTAGGCAAAGACAAGTATTCCTCTATTAAAATTGCTATGAAGGACTGTAAAGCAAAAAAGGTATATTCTGCCTTGAAGAATATGGAAACATTTTCCCTTCACTCTCAAGGGCACATTCCAGCTTTATCAATTCCAAAAATCTACTCTTTCATACTATTTGTGGGGTCTAAGTTATCCAGATGGCTAAAGCTTTGCAGAATCAATTCTCAGCACAGACCACTGAAGAAAACATCTTAAGCAAAATTGAAAAAGTCCTCAATGAACAACATATGTAAATATAAGAAAAAGATAGAAAGAAAAATGTAGAAGAAGATTGAAGGAAATTATGGGCATTGAGCTGACTTTAAAAAAAATCAAGACTTCTGAGGGAAAGAAGAACAGAACTGATCTCACGCCATTATACCAGGAGACACCTAGTCAAGCAAAGCTTCACAGCTCATATACAATATGGCTCCAGTAGGACCGTTGTTAACTATTGTCAACCCAAAAAGTAAAAAGATTCTGAAACAAGAAAGAGCAGAAAGAAGAAAAATCCAAGGTTATTTTTTTAAAAAACAACAGAAACACAGCACAAAACATGATAAATCAGAATGTATTATGCTGTACAGAAGTAAAGCTGCATCACTTAAACCCTCTGATGAATGAATTTCAGACAAAATTGGCTATTAGCTCTGTTCTTCTTCCAGAAGAGGATTTTCACCACTGGAGGTCACTGTGAACTGTAATTGCTCTTTATCAACCACTCAAAAAAAAAAAAAAAAACAGACAAGTTAGCTAGGATGCAGGACCTGAGGTGGGACAGAAATGAAATATCACTTGTAGAGTATTTGAAAAACACCCATAGCTAACTGCTGAGGACTTGTCTTTGCTGAAGAAAAGCTTAGTCTTGTTTCAACTCATTCCAAGAAGAGCAACTGGCAGACTACTGAGAGTTTAGACATGTACCTGCCTACACACAAGAGCCTCATTTTGTACGTCAGCTTCCCTCTCTTACTGGTCTTGCAGACGCTTTCCCTGAACACGGGTAAGCTAACACAACTATGGTGATGAGGACACAATGGGAGACCTATTACTGCAACTCATGAAAATCACAGGTTTTTCTTAGAAGGGTAGAATTACCTGCATTAAGATCAGGATCTGTTAAAAACGACAAACATTTGGCAACAGTTCCTAATAAAAATAAAAGCTTCTAGGTTTGAAGGTTTACATCCTATGTAATCCATAAATCACAGCTCATCTGAATGTAATTTTCTTTTCTCCTTTCATTGCATTCAGAGAACCATTACTGAGAACAATCTTTCAAACATTTTCTACCCCACCACATTCAATCAGATAGCAGTGCATACATACTGTATTCATTGCTGATTTTAAACTGATGCTCAGACAGTGGAGGGATGTTTGTCTGAGTTCCTGTCTCCCATACTGTAGGACTCCTACTGATAAGAATATCAGAAGGAACAGCTAATGCTCACAAAACAGAGGTGGTGGGCCACTTTTAGGGGAAATTAGTATGAAAGCACTGGAAAATAATAAAGATAAATGAGCTCAGCTAATGTATTAAAAACATTAGCAAGTTCATAAACCAAAGAATTTACATTTTAAGTACACATCTGAAACTCCCATTTGACCACAATTTTGACAATGAAACAGTGACAGCTGGGCAAGTTTTATCTGAAATACACCATTTTATACACTGAAGTTATGATTTTTGATATGGTAGGGGAATCATCCCAATGCAGGTTTCTGTATTTTCTGGTCAGTGAAACACAGCAGACCAATTCTTGACTTGTGTCAACCAGAATAACACCAAAGGAGTTTGGTCTTGTTTGACTCAAATTGAGAACTTCTGTAAAAGACAAGTAATATAAGTGTCTGAAAAAATGAAAACAAATTGAAAAGGGACCAGCTTTTCTTCACTCCTCTGATTCATCTTTTACTTTTCTCATCATTCTTACACACTTTAATCTATTTCAAGGAATCAGCAACTGAAGGCTTATCACACAATCTACAATACAGCAAAATCCTAACAAAGACCAGATCCTGCAGAATGAAGATTGAAAAAATCCTCTGATGTGATTAAAGCATCACCCTTGTCAAGCACAGGCTAGCTACAAAAACAAGTTCACTGAACAACAACATTACTGTTTTGTTGTGTCATTCTCCTTTCATTTACCTTTGCACACAGAATATGAGCTTCTTGAAAATGCAACTTTCCACTGGATGTATGCTCAGACAACCTCAATGTAAGTGAACACATGATGCCAAACAACCCTGATCTAACAAAGCATTTCAGCACATGCTTAACTTCAAGTATGGGAAGAGACCCACTGTAAATAATGTGTAATCTGAGACTACCCACTTGGTGAAGCATCTCTGGCCATATCCTTTAGCATGTCATTTTAGCTTACTGGAGGTAGAAAATCCCATATTTCCACTGGAACAAATAGTAGTTGCTTATTTGCAATTATAAGTGACAAAGAGAGAGCAGGACATTAAATGTCTTACATAATTCAGACAGCTATGTTTTCATTTCAGTTAGTTCTTTCTAATATTGAAGGAATCTTTTGAGCTATATGGAGTACCACAAAGTCCAAACAAAGCATGCTTTTAAAAGTTGAGGAAAAAAAAAAAACTAGGACAGATACTTAACCATGGATAAACAGATGGTCCAAAGCAATGATTTTTGTAGGGCTTTTTTCTGCAGAAAACATTTGTTTGGCATAAACTTCAGTGTTTCCTTTGACAAATTAATTCTCATTCCAAATTCAAGCTGATAAAAGTTGTTCATAACACTACAGAATTGCATTTCTTTCTTGACTTCACTTGCATTGACGGCTCTTTATAAATAATTATGATTTCCAAGGTAAAAGACAAAATGCAATTTCTAAAGTCAAATGTTATTGAAAGATAATGCCAAGGGGAGGTTATTTTTAAGAGTCTGATCTTTCCTTTGGTGTCTACCGAACATTTTGTCAAATGCATAGCTCCAAACACTGCATACATTAACAGTATTATTCCAGATGCAGAATTATCCTGGGAACTATAGGGGGATTAGCAGACATGGAAATAGAGCTTAAACCATTATTGCCAACCCATATTCCTTCAATTATGCATTCCAGTGATTTTGGAACTCAGAGACAGCTAAGAAGTCAATATTCTCTACCGCAATCACATAATGCTGAAATGGAGATGACTGAAGTATTCCTGGGGGAAAAGAAAGTATCTCCTACATACTTGGCAAATGCTAGCTGATAACACGAAGGCCTTCATACAATGTGTCTCAGAGAATACAGCTCTAGATATAAGAAACAGGTGTGATAACCAAGACATTTCTTTCATTACAAGGGGGTCCCACTGCAGTAGCAGCATGACTCAGGCCCCAGTCTGGAAGTCAGAAAGTCTGACTTTCAGCCCTGCTTCTGTAACAGATCTGTCAGGTGACCTTGGATACTTATTTCCATCCTTCCAAGCCCCTGCTTCTCCACTCAGTTTCATAACAGCCTGTCCACTTAGACTGTTGTGTCTCTGATGTGACAACTGTCACTCACAGTGTCCATAAATAATCTCTGATACATTTAAACTTTGTGTTGTCCAGGGATATAAGGAGCAAATTCTCATCCTAAGATGGCTCCTGAGATATCTAACAATCCATGAAATTACTGCTAACAAAGGGGAACCTTGTAAAGCACAGTGTGAGACAGGAATAGTGCATCGCCTAAGTTTCTTTTCAAGTCCCATGCTGGCCCTCAAACATTTTGAATCAATCTGTTGGCAATCAGTGGCAGCTAGAATTCCAAGCTAAAGATTTTCATGCCTATTCTCTGCAGCAGCTGTGTGATGAAAAAATTGTAGTGCAATTTTTATGCAGCACTAAGTGCACAAGGTCTTCTCCTTAAGTGAGAAAAGGGGTGTAAATATTGTGTATAATAAGCCAAATAACTAACAATGACAGGAGAGGCAGTAGTTGCATGTGGAATCTGTAAAAGGAAGAGAATATGCTTTCAAAAACCTGCCCTTTTTTTTTTAATAAACTCATACCTTTCCATGTTTCTCTATTTTTAACATGCAGTGAATTATTTTACAACTGAAAATGAAGTGCACACACAAGGGAGATTAAAGATACAGATCTTGGATGTAATGCTGGAAAGATGTGTTTTAGGGGCTAGAATATTGTCTTGAAGAAAGGACAGCTTAAAGGATTAGAAGTAACTAAAATAAAAAAATAAATCTATTATTTTAGCCAATTTGTCCTATTCATTTGTCCTAATCTTCTGAATTTTGTTCATTCTTCCATTTCAGTAACACTGTATGAAGTTGTTTAGACCCCCCAAGCTCTTTAAAAACTCTCACCACCAAGTTACATTTTTGTACTGTACATTTCTATTCTTATAGAATAGGTTTCTTATGAAACCATTATAAAACCCTGCTAAGACATGAGTTGGAAGAAATACATAGTATAGGTATAAATACAAGAATGTAGGATGCCTCTTTTATGGTCTAAAACAAGCAGGACCAAGAGGCTTTAGGCAATTGCTCCAGATCTGGAACTACCAAACACGGGTTTACTACAAGTTTCAGAAAGACAACAAAACATGTTTGATTTGACAAAAGCAATAATTCCTTTAGTGAACACGTTCTTTAAAATGTAGTGATGATAATGAGGGCTATGGCAGCATTAAAGTTCAAGAGAAAATCACCCCCCACCTTGTTGTCTCCCAGCAAAATAGTTAAGTTTAAAGGCTGAAATTTTCTCTATCATCTTCAACTATAGTCACTATTTAAGATACGAGGTAAACTAGATAGAGTCATAACTAGGTAGGGACATAACTGAAATGAAACCTATCTGCCCACATATCTGCTCTATCACTGTTTAGTCCAGGCATGGTGTTAGGGAGATCTTGTGTAGCAGTATGTCTGCTTAATTAGCCCTGAAGACAGGAAAATATGGAAAAATGCTCTTTTTTTTATTGTCAATAACAAATTATTTTACGTGCATTGTAACCACATCCCATGCATCTTCTTTAGCAAGAGGTCATATTATAAAGCCTCATATTTTAATTTCTCTCAAGAATTTAATTTGTAAATGTCAAATAAGCACTTAAAAGCACTTCCCTAGACAGTACTTGAAAAAATTCTCCCTTGCATACTACGCAATGCATGTCTAACTTAGGTTCTCAATATAAGCAATTAAGCAATTTCTTTAACTCAGGAGAGTTAAATAAACATTTTCAGCAAACACAGAAGGACCAAACACCAGGAATTACATCAAGTTGTCCATATAAGGAGAAAAATGAAGATACTAAACCCCTTAAAATGCTCCTTACATGTGAGGTTTCTGTTCAAGGTAACAGAAATGTGACCTCTCCCATGCAAGGGCCCTTGTTTGGAATTCTCACGCTACACTCTGTGCTGGAAAGTCACTTTTACTGCACCGTGACTTCTGCTAAATGTGTCCACAAGACACTGCCAGAAGAGAAAGGTCACAGGGACAGTCTGAATCTCTCCCCAGACCTCAGTGTATATTACAAATTGGTTGGGTAGGTAATCTGTAACAAGACACCTCTGAATTATCATGGCCAAAAGAACTCTTTGCTAAGCTGCACACCCAGGGTCAAAAAGAAGTTTTTAAGGGAAGATAGACAAGATGAAACACCTTTTACACAGAAATAAATATATATGTGTATTTGCTGTACTGAAACTGATCTGATTTTCAGATGTTTTAACAATCACTTATTCCAAAGGTTACAATAAGCCTCTAACCATGGTATTCATAGGATCCAAATAAAGACCAAGGAGAATTAACAGGGTCAGGAAGAAGTGAATTTTATGTAAAGGAACATCAGAAAAATAAAGAAGATACCTAGAAGATGCCACAGATTTTTGAAATTTTAGATCCTGGACCAAATGGTGTGTGGGAACTTGGCAAAGTACTCAGCACCCGTGAAATGGCTGGGATCCAGCAGGCTGAGGCTTCAGAGGCATGCCTCCCCTCAGATCTCAGCATATAGCCATGTAAAGAGGACACTAGACAGAGAGTCAGCAATTTCATTTCCATATTGCAGATGTCTCTGCACAAATGTCACTGACTGAGAGCATGACCTTAGCATAGTCTTCATGGGTGCCTATACCTGTTTCTCATTTCACTTCTCCCTTATCCAGCTGCTCAGACAATGAATTCTGTGGAGTGGATCCAACCTGTACTGAGCCTCACACAATCCCAGTTAGGGACTCCGCTTGCCCATAATAACACACATAATTGTTACCAAAGGTCCTTCACAACCTGCTGAACAAACACAGGCTCACCAACAGGCCAGGTACTTCCCACTGGCAGTAGCACCCTGCTCTAGTATCACACACAGAAACAAAATTGATTTACTGCTGGTTACTTGTTATAACTCTAAACCTTCTTTCTCAATTAGCACTTCCTTGGGGAAGGAGCATCATGACCGAAGAGTAGCACTGTTCCTATATACTCTCTTAGGAAGCTAAACTCATATTTTCACCAGGACCACAGAAAAATGAGCAAGACCCACAGAGCTCTTTTGATCCAATCCCCATTTTTCCTCACTTTGGGAGGTCAAGGAAGAGCCATTCTCAAATATGAATGCTGGTAAAGATCACGAGCCTTTCTCATCACATCAGTCCAAGCCATCACAGGTCTGAGCCACAAGACATATATCAGCATGCTCAGGGAAAAGGCAGCTCTAGGAACTTTTTTCTTGCAGTTGACAACAATGCTTCTCCAGAAAGGAAGAGGGAAGAGCGAGTCTGGAATGGACATGCCATGGGGTCCTGAGATGACACAACAGTCTTGGTTTTAGGCAGCTGTTGGCTCATTTCCTCCCAAAGCTAAGGATTCCAATTATCCAGGAGCCCCTGCATGAGTGCAGCCTTATTGCCAGTTCCTGGAAAGGACACTTGCCCTGCCCTTGGAATATTTGTGAGTCCATGCCACCTTTCTATGTATGAGGACTTAGGAGACAGCCTGGGAAACTTGTACCTTATGAAGAACCTTTTAACTCAAAAGAACAAATGTAAAATATGCAGAGCAATCAAAAAAAAAAAGCAAAAAAAAGAAAGTCTGACAGACACTGCCACTCTGAATTTCAAAAGTGGGTCCATGATGTGCCACAAAATTGGCACAGAGCTCTGATTTATGCCAAATTCAGGAAAAAATACTTTAGTGCTGATAAGGATTAGAAAATAATCTCCAGTAGTCTTAATACAGGGTATTTTAAAATCTGCTTTCTTTACAGTGCAATGGCTACAATTCTCTTGCTACCAAATACCATGTATTATTCTGGCCTAAGTCTTAAAAACTGGAAAATAAATTGACCATAACAAAACAGAAGAAGTAGCAATACAAATGGAAGGAAATTAGCAAGAAGGAGATTGGAATGAAATTAATTTCTTTTTCATTTCAAATTCTCTCAAGAGAAAATGCAAAATCTTAATCAGCCAGGCATAAAGAAAAGAGTGGATCATTTTCAAACTCAGGTGAAAGTGCAGGAACAGTTTCAGACAAAATGCAAACTACCACCAACAGATTTGACTTTTTTTTTATTTGCCAGGTGATTTCTTTGTGAATCATATTAATCTTGAGTGCTGACATGTAGCAATATTTTAGTTATTCTCCTTATCACTATCCTGTGAGTTCCTTATACTATGTGTGAAAAATTCTGCTATAAATTCACACAATAGGTCATGACTGTTTTGGCTGATAACGCTAGAAGAATATATAAGTGTGAGACTGCAGACTTTTCAGACCTCAAACCTTTGATATGAAAACACTTTTGAGATTCTGCAGGTGGATCTCTTCAAAGAAAGAAAGAAAAATGTTATTTGTAGGAAACTAATTAAAATCCTAAGCATTTTGGCAATCTCCAGCCTTGAAAATACTTTTGAAAAAAGTCTTTCTAAACTCATCTATTTCTTTTGTTTAAGTAATGTTTCCTGTTAGGAATTCTTCTAAAAACTCTCAAGCTACCACATGATGGGTGATCCCTGCATTACTTTCTAGAAAACCACAGCAAACATGCATGCTATCTTTGTAACATGATGCAAAACCAAGTGACGCTAATTCTTTGGGGAGACAATGCTACATTTCCTTGACAACAACAGGAAAATAAGGGGTTTACTGGGGATCGCTGAGTCTAAGAGCAAGAAGGGCTGGTAATCCATCATGGCCACGGAGTGTAACCTTGAGGCACTCCCTTGTACTGCACCCAGTAGAGGTCACTAGAGGATGTTCTAATGGCAAGACAAAGCCTTCCGACTGCAAGGGAAGAGATGCACCTTCCTGAACAGAACATCATCTGCCTAGGATTTACTGCCGGGCAGACCTAGATACTGCCAATATGAAAGAGAGAAATAAATGCCGCTCCAGGAAAAAACAAATAATTTTAACTGGCTACATCCAAACACAAGCAGCATTCATCCAGTTAAACAATACTGAGACTGAGCAGTGCAATGTATCTAATTTATTAAAAGTATATCTACTACCTGTGCATTTCCAGGTGCAGGGATCCCTTTCTTTCTTCCACAGCTTAACACAGTCCACAAGGTGTGCCAGAGATATGAAGCCAAAAGGCAGAAATTACCTACAATCCAAGCAGCATTTCTTTGCAGGATTAGATCCATCCCTTTAATTTTAATCATCTGATTAACTTGGTTCTCCTGCTCTAGCAGATGCAATTTGGCAGGCACCCTCAGAACCCTCCCCTTCTCTGTAAGTACTACCTAGCTAGACAAGGCTCAGACACGCTGCAGGATCCCATCTCACACTTCAACACATTCCCTGAACCTATAAGGAAAAGAAGTGATGGATCACTGACAAGCATGAAACAGGTGCAGGGATCTACCAGGGATGCGTATTGCACACACTTGAAGGCAATTACTCTGACATACCAGAACTTCTCCAATGAAAGCAAACTGTTAGCACAATCCATTTGCAGTTAACATTTCAGGCAATTGATAATCTTTTTTCCCCCTTTTAATAGGAAAGAAACGGAAAAAAACTATTCAAGGCAATAACCTAACAAGTGTCATGGTGCATGTACACAGAAAAGTCAATTTGAAATGCCATAGTTTTAGTGTCTTCAGACCCTTCTGTTCCTGTGCTTGCAGTGTATCTCCATTGCTCACATATTCAAACAAACACTGTGAATGAAGAAAGGGAGTCCTAGCTGTCTGCCCTTTTATCCACTCACCTGGCGACCATCAATTCCTGGGATGGAAGGATGCCAAAGGATGGAAGGTGCCAAATTATTTCAATGACATGGATGTGAAACACTCAATATTATCATAAAAGTATCTTCTTTGCTCCAAAATTCCCAGTAGCAGATAGACTGTTTTAGTTGAAATTTCCCAAGAATTTTCAGTGCAATGAAAACTCTGCATGGAAAATATTTCCTTGAGCAGACAAAGCCTGGGAATTTTTTAAACAATTAAAAACAAGGTATTAAAACTGGAAATGGTAAGTAACTTTTTAAAAAAATCCTGCTACGAGCTCCATTGTAAGCTCAGAGAGATTTATTCCTAGAGATCAAAAAATGAAAATCTGAGGAACAAAGCATGTTGTGGTTTATTGTCTAATAAATAAGGATATAAGGACATATGTAAGGATTGTGAAGAGCCATTACATAAGGTCTCAGGTCTATATTTATGGAAAGAATCCTTATATATAAGGATTATACAACTTTCACCCAACAGCTGCCCATAATGTAAGAGTCATTGAAGAAGTTAGAAGAAACAATGTAATTTCTTCTCTGCTTGGGTATTTACCTGATCAGAGGTAAATAAGCAAGTTATATGAAGACCAGAAATCTCACGTGCTAAAAATTAACAAATCAACTTACAAATATCATTACATCCTTTGGGAAAAAAAAATGTCATGAGATCAAAATTTTAAAGACTGTTATCCTTTTCTTAGTCAGCTTCTGACTTCTGTTACTCCAGAGCGCTCTCAAGCCACCTCTGAGCTTGTACGTAGCTGTTATGTTCAGAAGGCTCAGTGTAGTGATGGGGGTTTTTTCAATGAGGAAACGTTGATATTTCCTTATTTCTTTCTAAGAATGACAGGAAAATATTTTCACAAGCATGGGAGCCTGGAGCATTAGGTAAAACAAAGCTACCTGAAGTCACAGAATCACACACACACATTGCCACATGACAAGAGAGGGCCATGAGCTTGGGAAGTGAAGAAGGCACCACAAAAAGGATATTCTGTAAAGCTGCGCCAGGCCGAGGTTGGCAGCGTGGTATCTCATGACAGCATTCCAAGCAAGCTGAAAAGGCACTTGGTAAAACAAAATGGATCCAAACTTGGCTGAAGTCCAGTTCCAATTTCCTGACCATACCGAGGCAAGCTTTAGACATGGTGCTTCAATTTCAAGGGTAAAGAAAGCCTTGAGAGTTTTGATCTCTTCTTCATTAGTTAAGAAGTTTTACTTCAAATGTACTGAGTCCTTTTAGTTTTCCTAAAAAGCCATTCTTGACTAAAACTGTAAAACCAGAAATGGGTTTCTGTTAAAACATATAGCTCAATATACTGAACAATGTTAGGGACCAGAGGAGAGTTATTTAGAGTCAATTGTATGACAGTAATAATTTTTTCTCTGTACAAAACATTTCCGTGACTCTGCCCTTTACTGGAAAAAGGAACTTTTAAAAGTATTGTTACCACTGCAGTCATTTCCAGCACAGAGCCTGCAAGGAAAGCAATTGCTAGATAAATGATGGTGGTGGTGAAGGAGGTGAAAGAAGGCTCAAAGGATACAGGGAATTAGAGGACAATTAGCCATGCCCAGGCCTAGCTTAACTGAACACCAAATACCAAGGGTATCCAATGGCTCTAACTGAACTAAGTATTTATAAATTAGTCCTTAAATTGTTTTCAGAATATCAGCAAAAGGATATCTTTGCATAGAAAATGCTGTAAAAGTATCTTCTTCAGGGTCAGTGACTTGCGTTTAAACCCTAGCTCCACGATTCACAAGTATGACTTGGTTATTTCATATTACTGATGTTCAGAACTGTAGAAGCTCCCAGGCTCTTCTTTACCCAGTTAACCCACCCACACTGGATAATAATTTCATAACCACTTTTTGCAGATAGCGATTCAAGATCAAACAATTTGAATTGCATTCTGACACCAAATACTACCCAAATAAGAGCCAGAGGGAAGAGACAGCAGGTATGATGACCAACAGGGCAGAACTTTGCCTGGGCCATCAAAAGCAGCCCAGGTGTAAAACATGGAGTTCATTGTGATCTAATGTAGCTGGGTCAGTTGTGTGGCAGTTTCACAATCAATTTACATATTCATAAGCTGGTGCTGTTGTCAAAAGGAACTACTTCACCTTCTCACACCTGCTTGTTCCTATCCTGCACCACGCCCTCCCTTGGACCAGCATCTTCAGATACCTCCGTGTATTCAGTATTCAGTGCAATGGGCCAAGGACAGGTCTGGATTTTTAGTCCTCTTTTAATTTGGTTCTCGCACATGAAAACAAAACATCTCTTACTTGCTAACTTATAACCTGAAGCAAAACTTCATGTTCACTGAGGACAGACACAAAGACAAGCCCAGATACAAAGACTAGCCAAGATACAACGACATGCACTGCCAACAGTACAAATGGGGGACAAGAGGGCATCCTGAACAAAGAACATGCAAAACATGTAAGGAGCAGTTTTGTCAGGAGCTGCTTTGCCATCCTGTCCAGGAGGGAAGTGGTCGATGGAGAGCTGGACGTGGCAAAGGGTGCCATCTAGGGGGCACCGACAGCACAACTTCTTGACAGCACCAACCCGTCATCATTGATGGTCAATCAATGATGGCCAATCGGTTGAGGGGGTTCGCTTTCCACAGAAGTACTTTAATAGCTATGAAAGTACTATTATTATTATTATTATTATTATTATTATTATTATTATTATTATTATTATTATTACTATTACTACTACTACTACTACTACATTGTATATGAGAGTGGGTTTTTTTACAAAAAATATACTCTACCAAAAGACAAAAATCATGTTTGCCTCTTTTATTAAAAGAAAAAGTCTAAAGAAATAGTTGTTTTGAGGAAGTGGATCATTTTCTTTAATTATAATTTGGTCATTCCAGAAAGAATTGTTTTCTTCAGCAAGCACAGACGTGACCACTGTCCATTATTCAGCCTCTTGAGCTCCAACACACTCCCATTTGAGTGAATGGATGGTTTGTCATTGCTTTCACCTTCACCCACAGAGATTACATACACAAGCACAATACGCCTGGGCAAGGTTTACTATATTTCCTGCCAACATACTCTTTACATCCTTTCCTGATCAATATAATAAAACTGTTCACAGGGCCAGCAGACCATGCTAAGACTTTCAAAGGGAAGGACTTGGTTTTCCTTTTATCAGTATTAACAGACAGGGCCAAATTTTTATTGAGAAATTCCTAAAAAAAAAACCACAAAAAGCCCCCAAAACAAACAAACAGGCTATGTGACAATGAAGTTTTAAAAGCTTAGGAGAAATATAACTAATGTTTATGTATCTGGAAGGCTTGCTCTGGTGAGGTATATTACCAGAGTTCAGTTAGATTGTCTTTCACCTTTGAAGTCTTGTTCCCAGGAGACTGACGAGCTAAAATGGGATTTCAGAGCTATTTCTCCAGCTTGCAATTAGACACCAGCTGTTCATCTTCTAAATGTATTCCTTTCTCCTCTACTGCACCACCAAAAACTCCTTACCCTTTCTTACAACACTTCTTAAGAAAGGGTCAGTTCCAACCATCAGACTAAAGAAGTAAACATCAAGACAGTGAATTAAGAGACACTGCAGCACAAACTGGCAAAAAAAATCTCACCACCTTCAGTTACTACCTGCAATTAGCATCAAGCTAAGATACATTAACACAGGCAAAGCAGCTCTCAGTCCTTTTGCTGATCTTCAGGATCACAAAAGAGCTACATGGCTGAAATACCAGTTTTTGTGTCTCACTCTTGAAACTTGTTATCTTCACACTGGAAGTATACTCTATTAAAAGAGCCAGTAACATCTTCAAACCCCAACCACCCAGTTGTGGGGTTTTTTTAATTTTTTTTTTTTTTTTTGGTTCTCATTTTCACTGGAACACTAAATGAAACTCTCTAAAAATAAACACATCCTACTTATATGAGATACTATTTGTTTGCTTCAATATAAGGTTTTCTTTCCATGTCTACAAAGTAAAAATTGTAGTACCTTGTTGAAGACTGGAATAATTTTGAATAAAAGTGACTCAACAGATTAAGGAGTTTCAAAAATTCAGCTTCTTGATTTGATAATACAAATGGAAACATAATGAAATTTGCTTTATGCCAATGCTCCAGGGTATCATCTGAACACAAAAATATTCGGAATACTTGAAAAACTGTTCTGCCATACCAGCGCAATCAGCATACAAACAGCCACAGCACAAATTTTTCAAGTCTTTTCACAAATTGGTATGTAAAATTCATCTCTCATTCTCCTACTGCAAGTGGATTTTCTCAGTTCTTATCTAAATGATGCATCAGTTAAAATACTGTTTCCTTTACATTATTGCATAGAAAAAAACTGTAATACAAGGAAATGTACTGTTATTTCTAAACATATTTTGGATGATCACAAAGTCATTTTCCTACTGGAGACCCCATACCATGATGCCCAACACTGTTCTTACTGGAGACAGGTGGGGAACAGAGCTACACTGACAACACTCAGCCCTGCAAGTGCAGCACACAGCATGTAACCATGCTCTGCCTGCCAGGTAGAGGGGAGCAAAGCACAAAGCTGTCTCAGTTCCTTTGGGGAATCTGCTCTTTCCATGGGATTCATTCAGTCTCCACTAACTCCAGAGCTGTCAGACAGGACAAATGCTTTCAAGACATGAATCCAACAAAATTAATGTTTACCTGCTGATTTTGAAGAGTGGTTGAACCACACAACCGTTTTACAATTTCTGAATATTAAGTCCAGTAGTAATTAAACCCCAGAATAACAGTATATGCTTGTTTCTATGAACACAAAAGATCAAAAGAAGCTAACCAGTCTGTAAGAACCTAAAGAGCACCGTTGCCTGTCCCAAATACTGTGAGGACCACAGAAGAATTTTGCCACAAGATAAGCACAGAATGGAGCAATAGTGTGGTGCTCACTCCAGACCTGGTGGAGGCAAGATCTGGCTAGCACATACTCGCTAATTCATCCAAAAATTCCCAGTGTGGCAAAGTGTGCAAAGAAGCAACTGTTCATACATATATCACCAGTCAAAGATCACCCCAAGTTATGGGACAAATGGCATTTGCCCCACCGAAGCCCTCCCCCAAATAGTTAAGCCACTGTGACAAGGACTTGAAATAAGATAATGATGTTACTATTGTCTGAGTGTTACTTCAGATGGAGAAGGGAGTTAAAAAAGCGGGGACAAGAATGTGTCACTGAAAATGGACACAAAGAATGAAGAATTTATGGGCCACAAAAAAAGCCAACTCAGCAACTGTGCTGAAATCAGCTCTGACTGGGCAAAAACTAATTCTGGCAGGGGGAGACTGAAACCACCCACAGCTCAAGAAACCCATCCGCCCAAAAGAAAAGACTGAGCATGTGCACTAACTAGCACTAAAAATGCAGCAATCATTTAACCAATAGAATAAGAGAACTGTGTAGCCAATGAACATTAATTCCTTTCTCTGCTAAAATATATAAATAGTGAAAAGTTGTGAACGACCTCAGGACTTCCACCTCTGAGAAGCCATGGGTGAAAAAGGACCAATGGAATGTCATTTGAACCACAGGTGCTGACTAGCTTCTACTTGATCTTTCTCTCTCTCCTCCTCTACTTTTCCATTTCTATCTCTCGATCTCAAATTCATTATTAAAATAAATCCATACTATTGACTTCGGCACATGGTCTCATTTGCACCTTAGTTTGGGCAGAGGTATCTCTCAATAATCAGATCTTAACACAGTCTCTCACAGCTACAATACATTTTCACAGATGATAATGAAAAATTCAAGTCTACTGGGGGGAAATACACAAAGTAAACTCCTTAACTAGCTGGGAAAAAAAACCCAAAAAACTGAGAGGCAGTGCTTTTGGGAAAATAAAATTAATTATGCAGTTAGTTAGTTATTACCTTTTTATCTTCTGTTCCAGGACCTGATTCACTGAATTTTTCTTCCTGAAAGCTTCTAGTCATCTTCATTTTCTCCACACTCTGAAAAAAGGCTGTTTTTTCTAGACTGCTTGTGCTGAATCGTGCATTTATTTCTTCCAGCCTGTTAAGCTTAAGTAGCTTCATACTATGTCCAGTTAATTTACTGTCTGTTTTCCTCTCCACCTTAGATTCATAAGCCAAAGAACACTCATAACTTCTGATTTCTCCTCTTTCTTGGCTGTATAAAAGAAAGACAAATAAGAGGTCTTAGTGTTATTCATGCATTTTGACATATAAAATTATCATGTTGCAACACTTTATATTTCAACTCTCTCCTTACACTTGCTGAACCAATATACAGAGTATACAGCACTGCCTGTTCACAGAGACCGCTCTCCACTGAACACCAGATAATTCAAGAAGGATACAAGACTAATATAATTTAATTTCTTCATAGGAACTGTTTAGCTCAATGGAATTAATATCTACTGCTGTTGCTGCAGATCCTGCTTATGGAGTGCTCCTCACTTTTTTAGCCACCTCAGTGGTTGCCTGCTGCTCAGCATGTTCTCTCTTCAGTTGCAGTTCCCACAAGCTGATATGCAAGGACCCTGCTACTAAGTCCAAAGATTTTAGATACTAAACAAAGTAGTACAGGCTTGAACACAGTCCTTTTGTCTCTCTTCCCACTATCCTGTAACACAGAAATAGGTAGTTGCCAAAATGGTGGCAATTTCTGGCACTCTGTTGAAGGCTGCAGAAGAGCACAGTCCTGAGCTGGGTTCCTTTCCACTGCAGCCTTTGTGATGTGTGTGGCACATACAGGATGTAGGATCATCGAGGCTTGTCTAACAGTAGGATTGGTTGGAAGGCCACTGCAAGTCAACCTGCTAGCACTGACTCTCTGTAGAAGGCTTTTATTTCACAGCAAGGTTGTGGGTTCCCACCTCAGCAAATCACTTTGCTACACTTGGAATATATGTCCTTCTGAACAGCTAATGTTTTTTGGAGTTAGAGAAACTACTCTAAAATTCACCTGGCATCTTTTTCTGCAACAGGAAACAGAGGACCAAAAAATTTATATTGCTTTATTGCAACCTTCCTTCACTGTACTGAACAGCCAGCTACAAAAGAACAGTGCTAATGCCTTAGCTCTAGAAAGTTGAATCTGTTAATACATAAGCCAGAGTTTTCAATTTAACTTGCATAAATACCATAAATTATATGGCGTAATTAGGAACTTATATACAACCTTACAGTCATTGGCAGCACAGAGAAACAGCTTTCAGTGTACAACCAAAGGCCCAATTAAATCAGTTATTTTTATCCAAATGGCATCCTACAGAAAATGGTCCTCAGTGTTTTGACCCAGTATCTGTGCATTTACAGCCCCTTAAATGTGTACCTATACAAAGTAACTGCTATGCCCACAGTTAGCCCTCCAAGCTTCCCAGATGTGAAAGATGCCACACACTATCCCATGTGACACAGGAGATGGTTGGATAGTGGTGACATTTAAAGATGATGGACAGCAAAGAACCATGTAAGCTTGTACTTTTCAACTGAGCCTTCCAGAGAGATTCCTGCTACCATGTTGTTGTAGATTGTGCTATTCATATGTCAGATGCAGGCACACCATCATAGGCCTGTAAGGCATTCGTCATCTGAAGAAGTCGTGCATCCAGTATGTAAAATTGCCCAGCCTGCTGCTTCTAGCATCACCAACTTTCACAGCTTTGACATCCTTCCCTTTCCATCACCATCAGCTGAAAGAACACTTTATGATATTTTATCTTTTTTAAAAAATCTTTTCTCTTCCCCCCTTTCTCAAAAACAGGTTTGTGGATTTTCTTAAAGGCTCTGACAATTACAGGTGAAATACCCAGTGGCTCAGTCTGACCTTCAAGACATTATTCTATGGATTGTTTCATCTACTCCATGACAAGGGATGATAAGATGTAATTGAAAGCTGCCAGAAAAAACAGGCGATGTTTCCAGATGCCCTCCTGCTACCTCCATGTCTGCAGCTACTCAAATCCCACAGCGATTTAGAGTGACCTGGCTGTGAAAACCTTGTGGCCTGACAGGACTGCAACCAAGGAAAGCTGATTTCAGCCTCTCCATAGCTCCTCAAAGAGCACATCATCCTCTATGCTTTGATCACCAAACGTGGCCATCTATCTAATGAGAATGACATGTCCTAATTAAAGGACATGTTTCTTCAAGCTGACCAGTGAGTTAGTTATCTGGGAAAAATTATTGGGATAGCAAGCTCAAATGTCCTACTGAGCTCTGTTACCAAGCAGAGACTAGGTGAGTCCAAATGTGATTTTCCTCTCCACCACTATTATCTTAATACATCCTTGAAACAAAAAGCTGAACAATGGAAAGTAAAATTTGTTTGCAAGGGCCTCCTCCAAAGTCTCAGAGAAGACATCTCACCCTGGTCATGTGCCACTGAGTAAGGGGAAACTATAACCTTCACATGGTGTGAAGCTCCATTTGCCCCAAAGGAGGATGAAAACCTTCCTCCATTCATTTACGTTTCCCAGCTCTGTTCTGTGAAATACTTTCTTCCACTTTCTGGGTGATCTTCAGCAAGCCAATCGCTCACTTCAAGCAAAGCATCTTGCTTCATGAGCCACATCTTCACTTACCCACTCGGAGACCACACATATCATAAAAGCACTGCTTAGCTGTAAGCACAGGCAGTGCGTACCTATGGTCCTGCTTCTTTTTCTGCCCTATAGCATCAAATTCATGTATTTCCATTATAAAAATATAAACAATATAGTAAATGTTTCTAATATTGATCAGGAATAGAAATGGGCAGGCAAATAGGTATTCGGCAAAAAGTAGAACCCACAAACACTCCATTTCACTTTCAATATCTGGGTTTAGATTGCAATCACTTTAGTCACAACTAGGTATACATGAAGGGCTGTAAACCACTTTGCTTCAAACTCAGTCCTTTGGTCTCCATCATCAGATCAAATAAAATTTTTACTTCTGACCTTTTGGGCACTTTCTAACCAGCCATTTTTAAATTTTAAGCCTGGGGGTACGGTTAGCCAGTAGCTAGACTTGTTTACCTTCTAACACAGCTGACATTAGACTGACCCGAATTTTACAAGCTGGGAACTATTATGTCACAGTGTATAATTAAACCTAAACATATACTTTAAGAAAGAAAACAAGATGTAATGTGGAAAGAATTACCAATGGGTCAAGTTCGGGTCGTAAATTAGGACGCGAATTGTACCACTTACTGCGCCCATCTTTGAAATACAACCTGCCCTGCATTCTACCTAATATGGGAGTTCAGTTTTGAATATTTTTTTTTAATAGTAGTTTACTGATAGTTTTTCCACAGAGAATGAAGCTTTCACATATTTCAATGAAAGGCCAGGCGAACCCCCAAGGCCAAAGTCCTTGGCGATGTCGCTCAGCGCGGCCCCGAGGGGCCGCAGGGCCCGGCAGCCGGGGCGGGGAGCGGGCCCGGGCGGACTACAGCTCCCGAAGGGCTGCGGGCGGCTCCGCTTCCTGCCCCGGCCGGGGAGCCCATGGAGCCGACGGAGGGCGCCGAGGAGGTGGGGATGGTGCAGTGCCCCGTGTGCCTGCGGGATCTGCCGGGCGCCGACATCAACCCGCACCTGGACCGCTGCTTGCAGGCCGGCGGGGCCCCGGCCGAGTCCCCCAGCAAGCGGCCGCGCCTCGCCGCCGCCCCGCCGGGCAGCCGGGCCGAGGGGCAGCCGGAGGAGGCCCGCCCTGCCGCCGGCTCCCCCGTGTTCTCTCTCTTCCAGAAGGGCCGCGGCGGCGGGCAGAGCCCGGCAGCCGCCGGCGGGAGGAGCGGCGCGGGGCGGGACGAGGCCGCCGCGCAGCCGGGCCGTGGATGCGCGGCCGCGCTGTGCGGGGAGAGCCTGGCGCAGAAGCTGGAGGGGAAGCCCCTGGCCGAGCGGCTGCGGCCGGACACGCTGGGGGACTACGTGGGGCAGGAGCCGGTGCTGGGGGCGCAGACCCTGCTGCGGTCCCTGCTGGAGTCCCACGAAATCCCCTCCCTCATCCTCTGGGGGCCGCCGGGCTGCGGGAAGGTGAGTGCGGGCGGCGAGCGCCCAGCCCCGCTCACAGCCGGCGGGGTCGGGCCGGCGCTGCCACATGTGGCTCTGGAGGCCGGTGTTCGTAAAACCCGTTAATTTTCGGCCTCGATCTTCTCTTCCCCCGTATGTCTTCTTGGTTTCTTCTGTAGTTTCCTTATGTTGGCCGATGTCCGCTAGTTTTCACTTAAGATTGCGAAAAACACACCCTGCCTCGTGAATGAAATAGAATTGGTCCACCCCCCTCAGCCCCACTCCATGCAATTTGCACTTTGGTTACACAAGGCCTCTCCTGCTTTCAGGTAATTCCTATTTCGTAACCCCAAAGTCCGTACCTAAAACACAAGCCGTGGTTTAGTTAATGCCTGAGAAGCTGAATAACAGCAGCAGCACAGTCTCTAAATATGTCTAGGAAATAAGATGAGATACCAGCAGATTAATGCAGCACAGTTTGCAAGTGCTAGGTTTGCTTAGCCTACAAATTCTTGCCCCTGAGAGAAGGCAGCACTGGTGTGGAAAGGAGATAGCCTTATGGCTAGGTCACTCATCCACTTTCAACCACTTTTAGGCTGGTGGTTCTTCGCAGGATTTGACCATTGCATCTTTGTGTTCTGTCTCCTTTAACATACCAGGGGCCATCATGAATCCCAAAAGACCCTCTAGCACAGCAGTGAAGGGATGTCTCGGGTGTGGTTGAGCAGTCTTTTAGATCTGACCTTTATTTTATCCTGTTGTTCCACATATTTCAGATTTGTGGGGTGGAAGGGCAAACAAAATGCAGTTTTCTCTGTCAGTCTAATGTGTTCACAGCATTTAGTTTCACGTATTGCATATATATATATACATAATTTGGTGTGTTGGCTGCGTGAGGGTATGTTTGAGAAATCTGGGATAGGGGAAGTAATTAATGCTTAGCAGAGAAGTTAAGGACAGAGCAGCAGCATGGTCTTGTTAGCATACTTAATTGAAAATAAAGACTTGCTGTGTGTGGTGTTTAAATAATAGTACTAGTCAATCACAATAAATAAGGAGCAGGTGTTAGAATTAGATTAATACCATTAGCAATGATCCAGAAGGTTTTTTAGGCTAGATAACATATACTTTAAAAGAACCAACTAGTGAACTTCAGTAATTGCCACTTCTTTAAAATAGCAAAGTAATAGCAGAAAGCAAGAGCTCAGAATAGATGGGGTAAAGAAGGGCTGTTTCTGAAAACTGGTTAAAGGGGTGGTGGATTGACTCAAGTAAGATGGTTAGAGAGAGAAGTGGAACTCCGTTCTTTAATCAATAGGAATTCTCCTTGCTGAATGAGTAACACAATCAGAGGCTTGCTTCTATGCTTTTTGGGGGATTTTTTGTGTCTCCTGCCTTTTGTTTCTTGTCTCTGGCAACAACATGTGCTTGCTTTTTCTTGAAGCTCTCTTTGCTCAGGAAAAAGAAAAAAACTGTACGAGTACAGTGGTAGCAAAGCAAAGGCTGCAGTACAGTCTCTGCAAACTGGCACTGGCTTCAGTGGCCTTTGGGTTGTGATCCGATGAAAGCACCTGGCTTTGACTGTGGCAGTGCTTTCTCATGAGCTTGTGACAGCTTAACAGTTGTGTTCCAGGTCTTCTTTAGGAGCCTTCTGTGGTACTGAAAGTGTCTTTTGAATAATGGATGATCTGTTTTATGCCTGTAATATCACAGCTTTCATTCTCCTTTTATATGACCCATCCTCCTCACCCATATGATTTGTGCAGAATTGTATTTAGCAAGCTTGTTTCTCACAGAGTTTAAATTCTGTTGCTCCTCAGTTGTTTGACTTGCATAATTTCTGTGCCTTTTGACCCATCAAAGAACAGTTCCACAACTTATCTGTTATATTTTTACTCACTGACTACTTACACTATAGGGTAACTCATCTGCTTTCAAGGATAGTGTTTTGGGTCTATTTGCTTTCAGCTGGGTCCTGATGAAACATCCATTATTGGCTGAACCAAAAATTCCTTCTGCAAAAAGTTGAACTTTTCCCTTTCACTCATGTTTATCAACATTTCTAGGGTGGTGCTAGAATATACTATTATCTTAGGCCTTCTTCCCCATAAATCATATTGTCTGTCTGAGTTAAATACCTGAAAGCTCTATTATTTTCTTGGATATGTCCTTATAAAATTATTCTCCTAACAGATTTAACATGTAAGCAAAGTAGTCCACCTAAAGATGGAAAAGGAGATCTGTTATTGCCTGCCTTTCCCACTCACTATTTGAGTTGTATGCATATAATGTGTCTAAGAAAACATTTCATGAGAAAGCAACTTAGTGCTTGAAAACTTGAGCAATCCTGTGAAGCAGAAGTAGGTGTTCTCACTGCTTCAGGACCTGGTTGGACTGATCAGCAAAAATTTCTCCCATTAAATACAGTCCTTTTCAGGAGGAAAAATACTAAGAAATAATGACATGTTATGTAGTTTCGTGTGTAACAGGGCCATATGCTAAGTTCTGCCCATCAAAGAGCTAAAATAGCAGCATAATTAGATATGTTGGTCTAAATTCGGAAGTGCTGTGTAAGATGGTCATACATTTCTTAAACCTCTTCAGTCTCTTGCTACCCATGGAGTCTGGTTATTGCAGCCCATCTGTGCCTTCTTCCATTTCTACAGCCTAATGCCATGCTAACTGATACGTTTGATAAAGGGTAGAGGACTAAGTAAAACAAACAACTGAACATGGAATAGATTATCAGGACCAAATTTCAAATCAATTTATGTATTATTTTTCAGTCTGGACTGTTATGAAAGATAGTAATTCAAAGATTTTTTTCTAAGCAAGAAGAAAATATTTTAGCCTGTTAAAGTGCAGTAAATGGAGGATTTCATAGTGTAGGTCAAGAGTATTTTTGGATAATTTTTATAATGAGAACAATAAAGCTAGGTAGTGGAGTAAAAATATGTGTGTTATGTAACTGCGCTGCACAAGCTGATTTTTGCCTCAGCTGCACTTGAATATTCAAGGAAATGCCCTCAAAATTGAAAAGACAGAATTGGGTTATTTCTGTTGTGATCCTCTTTTCTTTTGAGTTTCCATCTGTACTGAGTCCTCTTACTTTAAGGGAACATGACCTTTGTACCTTGGGTCTGTCATCCTAATTTCTTAGGAGGCCAGGGTGCTGTGCATGGAAAGACTTTGACTTTTTGTTTGCACTTTTGTCACTCTGAAGTGTTGAACACAAGAGCCTATTTTCTTCTTTTAAGAAGCTGACCAGGCTCAGGCCAGAAGAAACACTGCCTTAAAGAGATGTTGTGGTTATTAGCTTAGGAGCAGTTAGCTTGTTCATCCTGACTATGCAAATTTTTAAAGGCCTGTATGAATCCAAGTGTAATGTGAGTAAGCTGTACTGTGATTTATAGCACCTTAATACAGGGATTTAGATTTTTGCATGTCTGCCATGGGGGCACCAATTTTAGTAAAGAATTAGTGGGGGGGACACAACGTAACTTGAGCACTGAATAATTTTGCTGCTACAGATGAAGTTTAAGACTTATAAAACTGAACATTCTGTATTTAAATACAGTAAAAATTCCCTCTTATGTTTGCTGCTTAACAAGAAAAAAATAGGTAGCAAGTGGCATGAACCTGCTCCTTATAGAAGATAATACAAAGAGCATTCATGTATGATTTTCTGAGGTTCATGTCTGCAGTGTAGTAATAAGATGAAATATGCAACGTTGGTATGAGTGCAAAACATGCAACTGGGGTAAATGGTCTTTGAAGTTTCTATCAAATCTTCTCTGACATTTTATTTTATTTCTAGAACTCCCTTGTATTTCTTTTCTTTGTTTGCATTCAATAAATGACACATTGAAACACAGGAAGTTCAACACCTATTTTGGTGCCCACATATTTATCACCCCTTCCCTCCTGTGCTTCCTATTTCACTAATACAAGTAGTTACCTAACAGGCTGTTTGATTGTGTGAGTGTACTTCGTCTTCTCTTATTCATGCAGCTTGTGACCTGATTTGGAGCGTTTGAAGTAATGAGTTCTTTTGATTGATTAGCGTGAAATTTTAAACTGGAAATGCATAATGTCTTATACAGTAGTGTGAACTGAAAGTTCAAGACAGCTCTGAAAAATGGGTTTGTCTTTGCAATTGCCTGGGAGCAGTGTTGCAATGCAGTGTGTTTGGTTTTGCTTATGCCAATCTAAATCAGGAATAACTGGAGATGGCTCTCTAGGAAGAGAACGCTGGAAGAGAAAATACGATTGTATCCATAAAACAGTTGGAATGTAAGTACACAAATCAGGACACAGCAAATGGAGATACAGCTCCATTTCAGTAAACATTATGCAATGACCTTGCATCTGTTTATGCTTGGTTGGGCTTGGATTCTGTAAGTGCTGTAATGCACATGCTGTGTCTCTTGTTCAGTGACACTTAACTCCTCCAGTAGTATCTCAGTGGGCTGTTTGGGGTTTGAAGAACCAAACAAGATGGGTAAGAATAGCATCTGCCCTTATATAAATGCCAACTGCTGCTACTTTTGATTGTGTTTATCTGTATAGACAGTGCCCCCAGGGCATGTTCACCTGCTATGCTGCCAATTTCCTTTAGACACGGCCTGGCTTATCTGCTGTGACGCAGTGTGGTAAAGAGAACATCCACAGAGCTACATCCCAGAGAACTGCTGCCCTGTGCGGCATCCAAGGATGCTGTTGGTGTCTCCCTCCAGGCAGTGACACACAGCATGGCCTTTCCTGATTGCTTGGCAGCCACAGTATGGCCCTGCTGCCAGCAAAGGGAGGGTTGAGGGTGAGGGGAGGCCATTGATGGCAACACCATGTAAACAGAGATTTGGAAATCCTGGCCAGAATAAATGAAGAGCAAAAAATAGCCAGAAAGTCATGGTCAAACAGCAGCAAAGAAAATCAGGGTGCTAGTTCAGCACTCTGATAACATAGCTTAGACCCTATGAGTCTGTCGGTGTAACTAGCCTGTTGTGTTGTGCACTAGGTTTAATAGTCTCTTTTCATCCCTGCCACAAACATAATTCACACTATGGTGTGCTCTGGAACAAACCAGCAAAATCCTTTGTTGGGCAAACCTACGGGCCAGCTAGATTATCCCTGCTCAGGAGTGATGCATGCTGTGCCGCACTTGAGCTAGTCTGTGCCAGATCTGCTTTGGTCTCCTCCATGTGGACTGGCAAAGCCTACAGCCTTCCAGACTTTCTGGGAGAACTGTGTATATTGGAAGAGCCTTAGGTTTCACAGTATTCTTGATATGATCTAACCCTGTGTGCTAATCCCTCCCCAGTTTTTTCCAATTCCACTTTCTGAACTAAGCTAGGCAGTGCCACTCTTCATTCCTGAAAGGAGCTTTGGTGAGCTAATGCAATGAGCATAGATTAATGGTCTGGTACAGGGCTGTAAAAATCATAAAGACCACCTTACTTCTAAGCAGGTAATGTAGTCATTGAACATCAGCATCAATAAGACTGGCTTAATTTGTACAAGCTTTTTACTGTTTTCTTCCAGCCATAGATATGAGGTAGCAGTAGATATGACTAGTGGCAGTGCAGAGAGGAGGGAAATAGTTCATGTTTAAAGAGGGTTGCCCAGTGAAGGAAATTTCTGGATATACAGAAATTTATTGTCTTCTAGTACAACTACCCATCTTACCAAACAGCAAATCTTTTCTACTCCGACAGTGGGAGCTGTGGGATATTCTCATTTGGGCTGAGTATACACAAAGCAATAGATACAGGATGGTGAAGGAGAGTTTCAGTAGTTAAGTGTTTGTTCTGTGTATAATGGGTCTGGAAATAAATTACCATGGGCTGAAGTTAAGTGTTACTCATTGGTGAATAATGGTTCAGAAGTTTCTTGGTCAATGTGTTTTTATTTCAGAGCAGCTTTTTATGATGTCACTGCTTTAGCTTGTCTGAACAGGTAGGTCAGTAAGGTCTCACAATATTCAGCATAAAAGTTAAGATAATAGGTATGAGTTTGAATAGTTTGGCATCACAGAGAAAGAGAACTAAGAATGGTTTCTGGAAGGGGCAAGGATATTAACACTTTGGGCTTTGTAAGGTGTAATTTTTAGTGAAGTTAGCAAAAGGTTAGTTTGCAGGATCATTGGATCACTCTTATTCTTAATATGTGGGAAACAATATTTCTGCTCCTGCCCATAAGGAAAAAACAGTAACTAAATAAGAAACACTTGTATTGTAAAAGGAGCACATTATCAACCTGTTTGGATTTCGTTTTTGTGCCTGTTTTGCAGTTTCTGATTCAGAGGTACTCACTCATAGTAAATTGCAACATCAGTGTCACTATTTTAAAAGATTTGTTTTCCAGTGTAAGAATCAAACTTTGAAATTAATTTTAGATAATGAAGAATAATCAGCGTGTTTTCTTCTTCCCTATCAGATTTCTAATTTTCTTTTTGTCCCCAAATACATTGCCCCAAGGGAAACTAGGAGTCTAGCATATTGAGTTAAATATGAGTTACAGTTGTTCTGTGCTAGTGCCTTCATACTTAAGCTGCTTTGCTTATGTGAATTCTCCACTAGATTATGTGTTCTTTTAGGTTGTAACCTGAACTAACAAAGAGGGAGAAAACTGTAGCTTGTTACTGACTTTTGCTTGAGATGGTAGGATGAAAAGCAGCATAAAAAACCTGAACTCATGGGAAGTAGGAGGACCAGGGAAAGTTTTACATCTGTGTGATAGGCAGTTTGACTTGCTGAATGATTGATTGTGCAGAACAGAAGGAAGAGGCTGTGAATATGCCTGTCCTTGTCAAGCATTGCATTTGAAAGGCAATGTATGTTATTCTTATTGCAACCTTTGGTGACCCACGAGTTGGCAGAGAGGGAGAGGAATCTGCTGGATGAGAGCCATGAAGCAGATTTCAAGTAGATTCTTGGTCTAACAGTAACTTTCAAACAAATCTATTTGATTTTTCTTTTCCTAAATTAGAGTTAGAAATATGGACTCCTGTGCATGTGTTTAAAGCAAAGTCCTTACTGCTTTTTTCTGTAAATAACAAAACTTCCTGAGTGACAGCCAGGGTACAATGGGCGACCAGTCCAAGCGGAGCTACAAGAAGAATAGCTGCTTTAATTTTTTTCTTTGTCCTATTGCCACTGCCACTTCAGAGAAGGAGGAGGTACATTTTTTCCTTTTTCATCCTCAAATTTGATGTCTTGGGTGTTTCTGTGCTTTCAGAGATTTTTAAGGCATGGGTATATCCTCTGAAGTTACATTCCAAATCAAGGCCCTTTTGTAAGGCAACATGAATATTGGTTTTAATTTGGTAGCTCTGTTTCAAAGATAGTTTTGGGTTTTTTTAAGTTTGGTGGAGCAGGGATGAAATTTGTGTATTTGTTTATTTTCTCAGATCTTCCTTATATCTGTAGGCTTTGTTGGAAACACTTTCCTAGTGTCTTTCCAGTCTTGTCCTCTGCAGTGATACACCTTGGGGATGGGGGGATTGCGCTCCAGGAAGCGAGGAAGGATCTGACATGGGATGTGAATCTTGTATCAGGACCTGAAATGGCACCACTTTTGAAGGCAATCAGGAAGCCCTTACTGAAATTAAAACAAGAATAAATAACAACATATCCTTCTCCTTAGCCACCCATTTTCTAACTTAGGCTGGTTGCAGTTTCAGGGACAAGGAGATCCATTAAAGGGACAGAGCAGGGTACTTCAACACCATCAGTAGCCAAGTGGTAGGTGCTTGTTTCTGCAGCCTCCCTGCAAGAGGATCAGTTTGACACCACCTGCTGCTTTAACCTCAGCACTTGGAATATCTTCTGAGGTGGTTTGGTCGGCACCTGTCCCACGTCTCATCTGCTGAGGCTCTCCTGTCTTCAGTCTTCTTTGGATCCTTCTCTAATAGAATAGTGAGCCTGATGGAAGAATCACCTGTTTTCTCTAACAGTATTTTCAAATAGAGATGCACTCTCTTTGGGGCATACACCTGTGTTTACTAAGGGTTGTGAAGGAGAGTCTCAAAATCCTGTCTGTGATATGTTCAGGTGTAGTAAGTCTACCCAGGAGGTTGGTGGAGGTTGATTCTGTGCTTTGGTAAGCTAAGTGAAATCATCTATGAATAAATTTGGATTTGAAGAGGTTCATAAGGAGCAGAGAAACAACACAGCTGCTTACTAAAAACATTCAGTTTGTTCAGTCAGCTGCCCCTTGCTTCCCTGGGTCAGCATTTGATTACTGTTGACTGTTTAGATTTAAGAGTTACATCTTCTTAAATACACATGTAATTTTTAAACACTAATGTTCTCATGCTTTTGTAGAAACTGCTGTCTGATTAATTTCATTTTATATGTATTTGAAATATAAAAGGGTTTGCTTAATAACATTACAGCTTTTTATTTCTCACGTGCAGTTGCACTGTGAACTCTTAGGCAGGTGTCTTGGGGTAGTCCAGCTTTTTATCCATTAACATACTCCACCAAATAACTGCACAGAGAATTGCAGTCAGCCTGTCTTCTGTGACAGAAGTGTATTTGGCAGAGAGCACTTCTTCTGTGACAAAGGAGACAGCTGTCAGTGCTGTCCTTTTCAGTGCTGAGGCTCACTGGGTCTGATACGTGAAAGTGCAGGCATTAGAAATGCAGCAGAGGAATTGGCAGCTACCTCTACCAGGAAGTTTTTAAGTCTTCTGTGCCCTAGAATAACGTGAGCTAAAATGCCTTAACTCTCTAAACTGTCAACACTGTCCCTATGTCCAAAATACACAGCTTTGTTCTTTACATACTTCCTTCAAATTACTGCTTTCTGTGTCTGAAATTATTTTTACAAAGCTTTCTCCTATTGCTGTTTCAGACTACACTGGCACACATCATAGCCAACAGCAGCAAAAAGAATGGCATGAGGTTTGTGACACTGTCAGCCACAAGTGCCAAGACAAATGATGTTCGAGATGTCATCAGCCAAGCCCAGAATGAAAAAAGACTCTTCAAGAGAAAAACTATCCTCTTTATTGATGAGATCCATCGTTTCAATAAATCTCAGCAGGTATTGTACTACTCTGCTTTTTTAAAACAGCCTTTGTCAGCACTTCGCTAAAATCTCCCACTTTGCCTTCAGGTGATACCTTCCTTTGGGCTTTTGATTTCAATGTTAATACATATAGTAGATTAATTTGGGAGAAGAATAAAAATTAAATTCCTTACCTAACTTCCAACCAACCACTGTGATTCAAAGATTTAAATAAAAGGCTGAGTTCTGCTCATAAATTACTTATGTGCCAGTCTCTAAATATTTTTCTGAAATTGTATTTTTGAAAAGTCATATTAGCAATGTATGCTGCACACATCTTTATTTCAGCCTCCATCTGAGAGCTAGCATTCTGTATTACCTTTACAAAGGTCTGGAATGTGAATGTGCCGAAGGTGGATATTTTAATGTTGTCCTCTCTTCTGTGTGAGAGGAAACAAGTCATGGCGTGGTACTTGAGGATAACACCACAGCCATCACTTGGGACTTCTTTTTAATTTTTCCTTTCCTATGTAAAGGGTTTTTTTCAGTTGTTCTATGGAAAGCTTAAATTCTGTACTGCAGGTTGCGGTTTTTAAATTGAACCCTTCTGTAATCTTCCAGTAGTTTTCTGACTGCAGAATTAGGCAGGGAATTGTAACCCTAAAGGTTGACTCAAAGCGTATTTAGGAGCAGACTCACTATTCATTATACTTGATAAAGCAATTTCATTATTTCTTGTGTTGCCATGCACTAGTCCAAAGTCACACAAACCCAAAATTTGCAGATATCTTTACCCTGTTTCTTTTCAGCTGGTAGGGTCATTCTCAGTGCAGACATTTATTATTAAGGTGTGGGGTGCATGAAATTAAATAATTTCCATATCTGTGCAGATGAACTGTCTTGTCAGGTGGTTATTTGTCATATCAACAGTGAACCCAAAGTCCCACAAGACGCAAAAAAAAATGTAGCCTACTCACATGGGATGTTTCAGGTTGTCATTGATCGAGATCAGCTTTTTCTGCTTTCCTCCCATGCTCAGGACACTTTCCTTCCTCACGTCGAGTGCGGGACGGTGACCCTGATAGGAGCGACCACAGAAAACCCTTCCTTCCAAGTCAATGCCGCTCTCCTGAGCCGGTGCCGGGTGATTGTCCTGGAGAAGCTCTCGGTTGAAGCGATGGAGGCAATTCTGATGAGGGCTGTCAGGTTCCTAGGGCTCCAGGTTTTGGGCCAGGGCGACCAGCACAGCACCCTTGAGACTGGGAGCAGCAGCAAGAGCTCAGAGTGAGTACTTTATGGGCTGAAGGGTGTTAACGTGTGCAGCCCGAGGAGCTGACTGCCTGCCAGGGAGAGAATGAAGCAGTTGGGGGTGGGAAGAGAAACCCTAGCCGCCTCTGATAGTAAAGAAAAGAAGTGGCAGCATATGGCAGGGGCAGGGGTGACAGAGAGAGAGAATTCAAAGCATTGGCTCTCTCCATCCAAAACATAATCTCACTGTCTGGATTAGGAGAGAATTTTATACTTGGATCTGTAACTCCTGACTCACCCTCTCAGGGTATTTAAATCTGTTCTGCTGCTGAGGATTCGTTGTGGAAGCCTGTAACTGGGTCTTTGTCATGTCCTAATGTGTGTTACTTCTTGCTACTGGTTGTAAAAGCATCATGTTACCATTAAGTGCTGGATGAGGAATCCCCTCTTAGTTTGGAAGTGCCTGCCAGAAGTCTGTTGTTTTCCGAGAATGATTTTTTAATATCAGGGAAGATGCTGCTGCTTCTGTTCTTTAGTTGCAGGATAAGTCCTGTGCTGTGTTTTAGGATATCCCATGACAAGAGGAGGCTGTTGCTGTGAGATGTTAACAGATTGTTTTAAGAGAGACTTTGTTTTTCTCTGCTCCTTGATGTCCAGACAGATAAATTTATATTAAACCCTTTAAAAAGTTTTGGAAAAATCAACACCCAGGTTTATCTACAAAAGTTGTTATCTGCCTTCTGAAACAGGAGGTTGGCAAGTACGAGTAATAAGAGGTACTGTGGTACTCACATGCAAGCTATTACACTTCCTTCGTGTTGGTTCTTGGCTGCACTCCTAGTAATTTACAGTGCATTGACAAGGGGGTGATTGACAGACTGCCTGAAATAAATGAGTGGGAATCCACTTGAACCTTATCACAGAATATATGCACAAAGAATTGCCAGCCTGAATGCTGAGGTCAGAACAGGTAAGAATAGGTATTCCTTTTTTATTTTTAGGTTACCCTGCCTCACGGTTTACTCATTTGTAGCTTTTATGTGTTGTAGTAATGTGAATTTTAGAAGAGAAGGCAGTACTGCATGTCAGCATTAATGTAGCAGCACAGCTGTGGTTGTGGCTACACCCTGACTGGGGTTCAGAGGCTTTCTTTTCTGTACAGGATTAAAGTACAAGGCATAGTTTCAGCTGCAGTTGTTTGGGTTTGGGTTTCGCTGGACTCTCCATGTCTGTAACCTTCTGATAGCTATGGATGATTTAAACAGCACAGTGCTTCATCAAACTGAAAGAAGTCTGGCAGGCAGTAACTAACACAGTTTCAGAAATCTCTTCATGGGGGTAGAGGGCCGCACTCCAAATGCTGTCATGCGAGCCAAGCATTTAAAAATAAAAATGGGGTTTTGACTTGAGGAGGGTTTGTTGCAGTTGTGCGTCAGGTCTTTCTTATCTTTCATGATGAGATCTGGTGCTGGGCCACAGTTCCTACGTTCTGTTGCTGATAAGTTCAGATTTTTATAAGGTATCCTGTCCCTTACTGGGGATTCCTCATTAATTCCTGGTTCAGTGTCCATTCTATTTCTGCTTCTCTATTTCCTTTCCACTGTTCTGCAGGATCAGCTGTCTCAGCTTTTCACCCCCTTGCCTCTATGGAACAGGACTGTCATTAGATGTAGGCAGGTAACTGTTCATGCTGTCCTGAAGAATAAATGGAAATCACCAATTAAAATTGATTTGATTGTTAGCAATGCTCACCTTTATTCTAGAGTGACAAATGGAGCTACAAGGCGGCAGGTCCCCAAACTGTGGGGTGTACCTGCTTTGAAAATGCTACAGAGATCTAGCAAGAAGGCACAGGAGATGTGTACATTTAATTTTGGGTTTAATTTCCCATGTGAGTCTCCCTTTCCAACGCATAGCAGTGTAATATGAAGTACTGCATGTGCTGCTTGGCCTCAGTTAATCAGATGGTTTTAGTATCACATCACTTGTCTGACAGGATGGCTTACCTAAAAGAGATTTTGAAGGAGAGGATGATTGTTTGTGGTCTCTCGTATTACCTTGAGGAATAAGGTGAGGATGAATCTTCCTTAGTCCTTACAGACATCTTCCATGCTCAGCAAGAATGCAGCCATCTCTGAGTGACTCCATGGATTTCATCATCTGCACTCCACAAGGAAAGTGTTCTCTTCCCAAATCTGTTTCCTTAGATTTTCTTTGTGGATTTTTCTTATCTTGCTTCCACCATTGCTGCAGGTTTCTGTTAAGGTTATATCATTTGGGTTCTCTTTCACTCCACCATGGCCTTTTCTTGCTCTAAAGCTGGAACAGCTAGCAGTGGGTGTTAGTTCTTGGATATGTTTCTATTTGTTGGGTCATCATGGCTCGCAAAGGTTCTTTTACAGTTTTTTTGTTAATTACCGGGTTTCTTTAGGATAATATGTGCTTTTTGTTAAATTTTCATCAGCGTTGCTGCCATCAAACTCTAAAGTCTTCAGTAAATCAAGCTGAAAGATGGAGAAACAGGAAAGGAAGAAACATACTCATGATGAAGAAAAGTAAGAAGACATCAGTGTTAAAGATATTTTTTATTTCTGCAACTGCTTGTGCTTTCTGCAGTTTATGCTCTGTCAGTAATAGCACAAGCTGTTCCAGGTGTGCACTGATACATTACACTTGTACTGTGTAAGGAAGAAACCAAATTCTCTTGGCTTTTTATTTTTGTCATTCAAGTGCTGCCCTCAGAATGGTATCTCTCATTGAAGTCAGACAGTAAACTGGATGGCTGATTAATGTGTTTGAAGCTAGATAGCACAGAAGGCACACAG
This sequence comes from Cinclus cinclus, assembly GCF_963662255.1. NCBI lineage: Eukaryota > Metazoa > Chordata > Aves > Passeriformes > Cinclidae > Cinclus > Cinclus cinclus. Next base: position 70,023,815 of record NC_085046.1, read on the forward strand.
CTGAGGGAAATGGAAGAAATCCATTTCCTTTTGGCAAGCCCGGACATCATGCAGTTCAGCTTGTTACTGGCTGCATTACAAGTTCTGGCATGTTTTGAATTCACTGGTTCGTAAATCACAACACTAAAGGTGAAATTCCTTTGGATCTTCAGTGTTCAATACTTTCTTGAAAATTATTCCTTAATAGGAATATTAATTCCATTTCCTTGCAGGAAATGAGTTTAGAGGTAAGAGGCAAGACTGGAAGACAATGCTGTAAGGCAGTGAGCAGTGCATATCACACTGCAGTAGTTCAGTTGAAGAACTGTGTTTGCCTGCAAAAGTGTTGTAATCTGCCAAGGAGTGAATATGGAGAGTAATTACACTGAGAAAGTCACAAAGTACTGATTTATATGGGAGAGAAGCAGTGGGTGCTTTCTCTCATGTTTTGCTCAGTAATTTTTTAAGTCTTTGATCATAAAGGTTCTCCTTGCTTGGGCTTCCTTATATTTACTCCCTGATACTACTTATGCTCTCTTTGTCATTGGCTCAAATGCTGCATTGCTGTGTGGGTTTAATGAGTAGTTCAGCAGACATTTCATGTTGGTTCTTGGCACAAAGTGTCTCAAGGCTATGGTGATAAAGAGGAACTGGAAGAAGGATTTATTATCCTGTAGTGGTAGTTTTCCATTCCTTGAGCTAGTATATCACCTTCAGCCCCGTGAATGATGGATCCCAGCACGTCCCTTTTGACTTGTTTATGTTTTTGTCTCCAAGTATCGTTGGTTACAAGGTACTAACGCTGATCATTGGCATCCAGTGGATGTTCAGTGTTAATTTTGGAAGTTGAATAAAATACGGGATTGCCCATCTGCAAGAGCTTGGAAAGAAGTCAGAAAGCATGGGAGTTATTCTGCCTTGTGGTTCTGATGGGTGCAGAAGTTGGGTAAAGTAGGAGGGAGTAGGGTACTTGATCTTCTGAAGACAGGATGGGCTTAAAAATGTAAAACATAGCAAGTGGGTTTTTTTGAAGCCAAGGTATTGAAATAATTGCCATCCTGATTTTGAAATTAGACTCCTGACTAATTTTAATTCTAATTCCATCAGAAAATGGAATCTTCTGAGGTCTTCATTGCTCAGAAAAAAAAAATCTTAATTCAGTAGAACATTTCATTATTTTGAAATACTGAGTGTGTATGGAACTGAGGTTATGCAACAGGGAAGCAAAATGTTATTTACAGTCAGTGATTCTCATCAATGTGCTGTGCAAACAGCTTGTACGTGGAAGTTTTCTCCCTTTGTTCTTGTTCTTTATCACATCCTGCATGTCATGCTATTGTAGACATGGATTGGATCAGCCAATACATAGTACATTATTTGGATTGGAATTGCCGCTACCTTTATATTACAGCTGAAATTTCACCATGGAAATGGACAAGGCCATTGCTTGTAAGCAGATTTTTTTTATACTTTCTTGTGAATATTTGTTTCACTTTCTGTAATGTAAATTGTTTCTGTTGAGTCAACAGGGCAGTTAGAGACAGGAATACAACTCAGCTTGAAATCAGCAGATGAATGGCAAAAGTGCTCTGAGGCCTCAACCTTTCTTGGGGAAGACTGTACTTAGATTCTTCAGAGGTAGTCCCTGTCTTCTAGTGATCTCAGTGCTTCCCCTCTACTTTCAGTCACTGCCTGCAGTTGTGGTTTTGGTGTGAGGAGGCCTCAAGCACAGGGTGTACTTCTCAACAAGCAGCAAAACAAAGAGCTTTGTCCTTGAAGGTGAAAACTTCTCTCAAATAGGCCCTGCTGATGTTTAAGAAGTGTTTGCACAGCCTGTTGTATATATGGGGTCATTTCTGTTGAAGGGTGTATTAGCAGCAGGATGTCTGTGTGTAATGCCTGCTGTTTTTTTAAAAAGAGCTTTTGCTTTCTGTGCTGGCTTTTTTAATTGCTTATGAAAGATCTGGTGCTGTCTGTAGTGCTGAGGGGTGATTGTTACTTCCTGATTTTCAAGGAATTTGATGCTTGAGATAATTGACTGATTAAGTCTGTATGCTGTTGTATTGTTCTGCTTCCTTTTTCAAAGATGGTATTTGAAACATCCTGGCAAAAGTGCCACTGTATGTCTGTGTCAGTTTTTTTTTTCTAGATTAATCAAATACATGAAAAATAAGGATGTGGGAAAAAGTCATGATTAGATGCATGTGATGCATCTCTTTTTACCAGGGTGTGATTCCTACTGTCTACTCTCTGCAGCATGGGTTTTGCCCCTAGAGGACGTTTGTCAGCTTTCATTTGCAGTGGGTGATTAAGATTTCAGCTCTACAAGTTTTTCACTTTTATGTGTAGCCATGAGAGGACTCAAATATTAACTGCCAACATTTTTCCAGAACCTACAGTCTTTCTTTTGTGTGACAAGTGCAAAGTGGGTTTGCAAGGAGGAAGAGAAGGCAAGGAAAATCAGTGGACTCATCTGTCTGGGAACCCTGATCTTGTCTTTTTGTGCACCACTGGTGGTAATGGTAACACATCTTTTGGTAAATGAAGTGCAGGGCTGTTGTGAATCCTTATTATAAGCACAAGAGCTTCATAAGAAATGGCGTCTCACACCAAGCTCTATGTGCTAATCCTTAGTGATACCTGTCACTCTTGATTTACAGTGCAGCTCATTTAGGGCCCTTAATGCCATGTTTTAACTCCATTAGCTGTCTCCAAATCAGATCAGTTGCACCTTCTGCCTGGCAACTCCTTAGATGTTACCTTATCTACATAACTGAGGTTTGAGGGTTAAATCCTCAGTAGGGTGCCTGTTAAGCATGCAGAGGTGAACTGGTTTGGATGTGCCCCAACAGTGAGGACTGCAACCAGGTAGGTGAAAACCTAAAGACAAAACTTGAGAACTTTGTTGTTCTCATAGATTTTTCAGGGACTCACTGGGAGATCTCAGGAGAGCCTGCTACTGCATTTCTCAGGTGTTCCCATCTTAGAATCACTGAATATTCTGAGCTGGAAGGGACCCACAAGAATCATAAAGTCCAACTCCGAAGTGAATGGCCTGTACAGGGATCAAACCCTTAATGTTATCAACACCATGCTCCAGTCAACTCAGCTAATCTCAGTGACTGATTCATTTAGATTGTGATTTTACTGGAATTTGGCCTTTTTCATGTGTTTGTATAGTTCTGGCACACTTAGATCAGTAGATGGCAAGGAGACTGATAGACATGTATTGGCATGCAGCTTCTTTATAGTAAGATTTTTTTGTACCCCAGTGACTAAGCTGTAAAAGTGGGATGTGTGTGTTTCACATTACAACAATCTTTCCAGTTGTGTTTTGAACAACTGATAGCGCATCTTGCTATTGTTAGTAGTTAGTTCAAAACCTTATGCTAATTACTTTACAATTCACTATATTCCCTCACCTGCATTTGGATAGCTTCCTACCTTTTCAGTGTTCTTCCACCAAGGAATTTGAAGTGCTAACAGTGAAATGCCAATGCAGTAAATTCTTGTGAAGTTCAGCTGCCTGTATCAGAATTGGGCTGTGGCAAAAGCTTAACCCCAGTTTTTGCTGAATTTAATGACATGAGGAAAAATTAGGGGGTTAAATAGATGAGAGCTCCTGTCCTACATTTTTCATGTGCAATTGTATTTAGCAGGCATTGGAGCAGGAGGAAGAGGGTCAGCCCCTGGCTGTGCAGGATGAGTTAAGACAAATCTTAAACCCAGCTTTGTATCAAGAAACTTTGTAAAGAAAAGTCATCTGCAAGGCAACAGGCAGGGAGAGGAGTGTGATGGGGGCTAAGGGTGTGTGGTTATTCTGTTGCAGATTCCCAGTGTACATAGAGGAGAAAGCTCTGAACACACTTGCCTATCTTTGCGATGGGGATGCCAGGACTGGGCTGAACGGACTCCAGTTGGCAGTTCAGGCCAGAGTAGCAGCAGGAAGGACCACTCCTTTGAACACTACCAAAGGTGGTGCTGCAGGTGGTGTTCTGATAACAGAAGAGCATGTAAAGGAGGGGCTTCAGCGATCTCACATCCTGTATGATCGAGCAGGTAAGTAACCAATGCGTTTCTAAAATGCAGTGGTCTCAAGATGGGGTAGCCTCTAATTTCTCTTTCTTATTTTCCTACCAGTTGCTCTACTGAAACAGTGGTTGCGCTGAAGTTTGTCCTAAAAATTACCTTTTCTGTACAGTGTAGTTCAGCTGGAAATTCCTTCTCAACCAGGAAGTGTAGATTAGCTGAGGGACCTATTTGCTTTCCTGAAAACAGTTGCATGGTGAAATTACATGTTATTTAAGGTTATATTGTCTTCTATGAGTGTTTCAGTGTAAAGACACAGATGAATTTGAGGAGGACATTTTTCTTGAAGGGTTGGATATGTTCCATTGCACTTTTACTCCTTTGAAAGTCTTGGAAGTGCTCACATTCACAGTAATATGTTGTGTCAAAACCTGAGCAGTTCGCTTTATTTTTAGAGGTGCTTTTTAAGGTAATGAATTCTGTAGCTTGCTTAGGGCAGGCCACATAAATCTCATTGCACTTAAAGCTTCCTAGTGTGATAACCACTCTTGCTAAATCTGTGACTTGGCAATCAGGCATCACAGTAGTTGGCCACTAAACCAATTTATGTTAGAGGGTTAGAAATCAGTGAGTATCAGAGATCAGGTGAATCACCTTGAATGCATGTGCTAGTTCTTCAGCAACACTTGAATGACTGTGCAGAATAGTATGAAATTATTATTCTAAGCAGTATTTGGAGAACTGATTTATTTTCTTCTTTCTTTTTCTTTTTTTTTTTTTTTTTTTTTTTTTTTGATACGCTGCATTAACTGCTACTGTTCAAAACCTGTGATGAGAGGTTTCTTGAGGTTGGTTGTAATGTATGCCTGCTTGCAGCCTTCTTCCTACTAAGAAGTAATGATGACTCACTGTCAGGAAAAAGGCAGCTGGGCAGATACTGATCTAATGGCAGCTGAGAAGTTGAGAGCAGGCAGGGGGAGGGAGTAGAAAAATGTTACGGGGTCTCTGGCAGGAAGAGTTCATGATTAGAAGGAAGCAGAAAATCTGACTGGTTCACTGGTGCGAGTCTCTTGCACCTTGTAGGTCCCTTGTGTGTTTGCTGTCGCCTTGTGGCCACTGTCGCACAGAGCTCTTGGCTGTGTCCATTGCTCCCAGCCCTCCTACACCCTCTTGCTCTGGTAGAAATAGCACAGAGTGCCTCTTCCTGAACCTTGCATCAAGTCTGGGTAGAATATGTCAGGCCCTTCCCTTCTGCAGAAATCTTTGTTGTCATTTGGGGCTTTGTGGGCGCTTTTTGGCCAGAGATTTTCAGAGTGGTGAGAGCAGTGGAAACTGTTTTTTCTGGATTATATAAATGCCAAAAAGCCTAACCCAAATATTGTCACAGTAGCAAGTTGCCTGACTACATGATTTTACAGAATTTCTCTCTTCTGTGCAATAGTCGTTGTTGACCACTGGCTGTTGACTCCAGGTTGACCACTTTAGTCCATAGTAGAGATAGCTGATTGTCCTTTTAAATACAAAGGACTTCCAGATAGCTGCTGCTGCATAAACAAGTATTGTTATTTTGGTAGCATATTTTAGCTAATACATTTTGAATCACAACTGGTGATGGGATCTACAATCCTCTAAAATAAAATACTTCAGTCTTTTGAAATGGAGAGTCTAATCATGACAGCAGCAACATATATTTGAGTGTTGCATGTTCATGTGGAAAGCACCAAATCATTTATTAGTGTTCAGAGTTTAGTAAATATGGACTTTTTATTTTACATTATTTTGTTTGTTACCTTCTGCAAATTTTCCCTAATATATGTAGTTGGGCATTCTCTTCTGCTTTTCATCAAGTAATCCAGGAAATAAATCATTCATAATGCAGTTGTTAGACTGTTGTTCTGATCTGTGTGTGGACATGTAAAGAAAAGGTCTTTGTGCAGATAGTTTATGCATTTTAGCTGAAAGGACAAAGAAACAACTTTAATCAAATTTCACTGCCAGCAGCTGCCTGAAACCCTTGCAGTGTTAGGGAAATAAAAACTATTCATTCATATTTCAGCTTTTAATTGCAGTTGTTAAAATTTGGATCCTTTTAGAAAATGATGTAGCAACCAAATTCATTAAAGTTTACCTGCAGTGACTAGATCTTTTAAATAGAGTTGTATTGTTGCTCCTTCCTTTCACATATTGTATCACTCTGCTAACACTGATTTAATAAGATAAATGTCAGTAATTTCACTGTCCGTGTGGTGACATAATTTCATCTATGGTAAAGACTGGGAATGTGTTATGCTGAAGTTAATTTATTCTGCAATCTGGAACACCATTTTTCCTTTGCCTTCTGTGGAGGAGGAAAGAGAAGGTGTCTCACTGTCCTGGGTTTGCTGTCAGGTTTGCTGTCAATGATGTTTGCACATCATTGCTGGGGTAGGGGAGTGGCTTATTTGGAGTTGAATTCCCAACTGGTGTTAAGCCACCACATACCATGATGGTTTTTTTCCAGCTCAGTTTTTTTTCTGCTAGATCAGAAAGAGAAGTCATTTTATCCATGTTGTTGGTCTAGTCTTACTTCCAAGGCTTTCTTCTGTTCTTCATCAATGAGCAATTGGATGTTTATCTTTGACTAAGATAGAAGGTGATTTGAGATGGGGACTGATTTCAGTTTTGCCCACTAACATGTGCATAGGAATTGTTTAAGAAGCTCAAATATTAACTATGATCAGTGAATGAGACATTTTCCCTATCTTCTACCAATATGACTTTAGATCAATCAGCATCCTAAACTAGCCTGAAAACTCCTCATAAGCACATAAAGCAATCTATGGGCATGAATCAACAAGATTTATGCATCTGTATATGTCAGACTAGAAAGTCCTCTCTTCCACAAAGCCTGTTTTGTAGTAATCTTGTTTCAGAAGGGTATTTGCCTTTGTGGGAGCTGCACAGAGAAAATGTATTTTGATTGCAAAAAATCTTCATAATTTTGATTTCAAGAGACATCTGGGATACATCAGAGATAGATAAACTGGTGTGTGTCTGTCTCTCAACAGAATTGATAAGGCCCAAACTTGTATGTTAACTAACCATCATGAGAAGGCTAATAAATGTCTACTAAAAGTTCTATTTTTTTTACTGCTTTTGGTATCTCAGGCTATCTATAAACTGTATTTTTAGACAGAAATGTAGGATCTCTCTCCAATGCATATCACTATATTTTGTCTTTAATTGATAATGAAATTCTGATGTGTAAGTATTGTCATTGTAGCTCTATCACCAGCACTAACTTTGTAAGGAAGAAAATAAAAGGAGAAAACTAATTCACTTTTCATCCTGAAGTCTGAAGTTCCCTGCAGGTACATATATCTAGACCAAGCCTATCCGCTGGATTCCTTCTGCCTCTCCAGCTGGTATCCCCACACATGGCATTTTACAGTAGCCCAAACAGCATATTAAAGTCTCCAGCAGAAAAATCTGGGTGAGTGCAACCTCTGGAGATATTTAAAGGCCATCTTCCTTACTTTTAAGAGACCAAGAGACGCCTCTTGCAAGAGGATGATGCGAGTTCATCTGCTTGGGTTTATTGCTCCTGACTCAAGCATTACGATGGAGCACGGACGTGCTGTTTGTGTTGGCTTGAGTGAGGGCTGCAAGCCAGGGCTCTTTGTGTGGAGTCCTAGCAAAAATAGCTGCCTGACTGCCTGTGCTGCTGGCAGCGTGTTGAATTCCCCACAGAATCACACTCCAACAGGAGCAGAGATGGGGGGAATGAACCTGGAAGGTGGAGGTCTTGCTGACTACAAAAGGAGCAACTGCAGCAGCATGGTGATTTTGATCCTCAAACTCTCTCAGGCAGCCCTTTTTTTTTTTTTTGAGGGCCTACAAGTCACTGGTGTGTTCTGATGTGGCCCTCAGGCTGTAAATCCTTTTAGCCTTAGGAGGAAGAGGAATATTAACAGATGGCTGTGCATGCAGACGGTTGCCTTTAAAATACACACTTAGCTGTGAGCCAAGAAATGCCAGGCACTTGAAAAAATTAAAAAGGCGGATAACATGGGAAGTTTACCAACTTGCAGCAAAATACTCCTACAAGTTTTGATTAAAAGATATGCATAAGAGTCAAAACCAGTTGCACAGAGGAAAACTGAAAGCAGGAAGGGTCTCATTCAGTGTTTGTAATACTGACTCTGTTTTTAAGTGTAGACCTAGAAGATCTGTGGAATAGCTTTGTTTCTTCTTGGAATCCAAATCTATTCAAATATTAAACTTTAATATTAAAAAAAAATTGCTTGTAATTCTTTCAGTCTTCCCACTTTTTATTTAGGAGTCTAGCATTTCAAGTGTGGTTGCAGTAGTGCAGGTGTCCACAGTTGAACTCAGCATTTCTTAGGGGTTTGCCAGGGTTGTGTGCTGCAATTCTGTTTTTTTTTCCAAACTGTATCCATTGACATTCCAACATTGTATATCCATGGCATTTCCTTTTTTCTCACCCCTATACAGCATATCAAACTCTTTGTTTTACTTCACACTTTATTTCAAGCTTTAGATTATGTGAAATGCCTTTTTTCTAAAATACCAGTAGTGTATAGCACTGGATTTCTCTGATTCTTGTGTTGTCTTCTCAGATCTCTGCGTGTATCCAAAAGCAAGGCTCACTTGTTTGTGTGTGCTTGTACTTCTGGGCAATTTAAGCTATTTTGTGGAGTTTTCTTCCTAACTGCTTAAAATATCTGGGTTTTTCTTTTGTTTTGTTTTTTTGTTTTGTTTTGTTTTTTTTTTCTTTTGAAGGGAAGGCCATTCGGTTACAAAACCCAAACTGTTTACCTAGCAATGTTTTTTAAAAAAATCCTTCCTTTTCATCAGCAGTTGCTCTGTTTTGCTTATATAGTTAGGGAATGACTCACATGGGAAGCTGTGAAGGCACTGAAAACATCAGTGGATGCTGTACCCACATATCCATAAAGAGAACTTGAAAAAGCAGCTTATGTTTCCTGATGCAATATAGTAAAATGCATTCTGTTCCCTTAAATGCATTTTAGTTAATTTCCTCCTAACAACTTAGTGTATTGCTTCTCCCCCATCCTAAACAGGAGAAGAACATTACAACTGCATCTCTGCCCTGCACAAGTCTATGAGAGGCTCAGATGAAAACGCCTCCCTTTACTGGCTTGCTCGAATGCTTGAGGGTGGTGAGGATCCACTCTATGTGGCAAGGAGGCTGGTGAGGTTTGCAAGCGAAGATATAGGTCAGTATTTGCAGTATTTCACATTGGAATAGCTCATTGAATGAAGATCTGCTAGGCTTCCTTGGTTTCTAAAAGCAGGCTTTTGAAAAACAAATCCAAAACAGTTATGTGCAAAATAGGTACAAAATACTGAAATATTCCGCATGCTTTTGTTCTGGCAAAAACTTTGTATGTGCAGCCAGAGACCTACGTGAGGTGTTGTTGTGATGATTGCCTATTTCAGGAAAGACAAATGTTTTTGAGGTCAGGCTTGGTGTGTATTAATATGGATTATTTTAAACTCTGCTGGTTGTAGATCACAAGTAAACTTGTGCCACAGAGAGTGTGTATTTCAGGGATGTCTGATTTTCTAATGAGTCTGGCACATGAATGCCTACCGTGACCTGCAAACCTCAGGTTTGATAGCTGGCTCCCTAGCTGTAAGGCATCTTAATTTACTTGTCCAAAGTTGCAGATCCAGCAGCACTTTTAGCACATATGTGATGGGTGAAGAGTTAGGAGATCTGCGGAAGCTGTGCCTGTATTTGCAGTACTTCCCCATTTCTTTGTTAATTTCAAAAAGTACGAGAATCATACATGGTCAGCTCCTGCTCAGACTGCCACTGTGTGGCAGCAGATTCAGTCTCTAAATCATACCCACGGCTTAGACTTTTTTTTTCCCCACCTTTGGGGCAGAGGAAAGCTTGTGGAAGGCAGCTCTGAAATGTGCATGGATACCTTACAGGAAAGGAAAAATAAAATTTAAAAAAAGACATAAAGTTAAAAAAATACATTAGCCTGCTTTTGTCTGATCCCTTTCTGTAGGACTGGCAGATCCCCTGGCTTTAACACAAGCAGTTGCTGCTTATCAAGGCTGCCACTTCATTGGAATGCCTGAATGTGAGGTAAAGGTTTCATTGATTTACTGATTTGAATGTTCTGCAATGTGTAAAACCTGTTTGTAACTATAAAAAGAAGCAGATTGCAAGGATGGGGCAGACTTAGTGATTTCTTCATTCTGCATGCCCCTTCTTTGACAAGAGAACATTGTAGCTCTTGAAATAGATGCTGCAGTTTAAAATAAAAGTCACTGCATATTTATTGTTAAAATGTGATACATGAACATATATCATTTTTCTCTGGTTTTTTTCTATGAGAGATAAGGTAGCTATTATTTTCTAGTAGTGAAAACCGTGGAGCTATGGTGGTGTTAAATAACAGTATTCATATTATAGTAGCAGACAGAGGTCAGTTTAAAAACACAAGCCCTGCCATGCTGTACAAACAACCTGAAGAGCAGACCTTTTCCCAAAAAGCTTTAAACAATCTAACGTTTCCCCTCTGCTTGTTTCCAGGTGATTCTAGCACAGTGTGTAGTGTACTTTGCCAGAGCCCCAAAGTCTATAGAGGTGTACAGGGCATATGGCAACGTCAAGGAATGCCTGAGGACCCACACAGGACCCCTGCCCCCTGTTCCTCTGCACCTGAGAAATGCCCCAACAAGGCTTATGAAGAACTTGGGCTACGGAAAAGGCTACAAATACAACCCCATGTACAAGGAACCTGTGGAGCAGGACTATCTACCAGAAGAGTTGAAAGGAACAGACTTCTTCAAGGAACGAGAAACGTGATTGCTGTGCTCAGTATGGGTTTTGGTTTTATGATTCCTACATTCGTACTGGGATAAAAATTCCCCTTACAGTGTCAGCTGCCTGTTACCATGGTTGAAAGAATTAAGCCACAAGTCTTCCAGATGCTTTTTTATCCTTCAGTGCTGTTGATCGGAAGGTATGTTGTGAAGAATTGCAGTTAGGCAGTGCAGAAATGCAAAAATAAGCTTTATCCTTATAGTGCTGTCACTGGTTTAAATGAAATTGAAAAAACTCAAGAGACTTGTATTTCTGGCTCTTGCTGTGAGACAAGAAATATTACTGTGCGGCTTTTTAAAAATCAGTGTCTATTTCAGAGTTTGAGAACATTATTTTCCAGAAAAATAGTAAATTGTTCCCCCTCTGCTAAAATACTGTACAGAATATAATTACAGAATAATTTTTGCTCTTACAATGTTTCAGAGACCAATTTTGTACAACAGTTATTAAACTGGTAAAGCTGTTACAAATAGCGTCTATGAATGTGTTTAAATACTCCTGTGACAGCAGGTTTTAAAAGTTTGATACCCTTTTAATTTTATTATCCCTACTTTCCAGAGCAAGTTTAATTCATTTTTTAAGTAGATAGTCATGAAAGTGGCCACTGGAGTGCTACCGAGGTCTTTGCACCGCTCTCCAGCTGTGATATGACCCAGCCACCTGCAGGTCAGCTGTCTGGAACACACCAGTTGCAGGTGGGTATTTCTTGACAGCAGAGTTATTTGGTGCTGTGTGGGGCTTAGATCAGAGGGGTTGCCACAGCCACGCATCTGGAGTTCATTCAGAGCAACTTTCACAAGCCAGGAGGTGTGGGCTGAGGATGCAGTGCCAAGTCCAGAAGCCAGCTTTATTCTGCTTATTGCTGTTAATTCTCAAGACAGATTGCTGACCCTTGGTCTTGATCAAAAGTTTTGGATATACAGCCTCCAAGGTTGTGTGATTTGTATTGGAGATTAATTTTGTTGTGAGACTCCTTTCATACATGATGTAGGGCTCAAGCCAAAGATAATGGTGTAACTGAAGGGTTCCAGAAATTACACCTTTTGCATGATTGTGTACTGTTAGAGGGTTTGAGCCATATTCTTCATAAACATTTCTGTGTTCTCCTACCTCAAATAAGTAGTTCTTGAATGCTTTGAGCAAAGTATTCTAAAGACAATCAAGTATTTAAACAAGCTTCATTTACATGTGTTTGCATGCTTTTCTTTTTAACAAAAGTCACTTTTTTGTTGTTGGTTTGTACTTTCTTGTTGCATGAATTAAGGGGGTAATTAATTAGTTTAGTATTTTTATCCTGACGGTCCTCTGAAATGCCTTTGGAGGAATAAAGCAAAGTGTGGCTTTTTCCAAAGCTGGAGTAAATCTGACCAGCATGTGCTCACCTTTAGAGGGCAGCACAGGTTGGCAAAAGGTTCAGAGGTGGCACTTCATTCCTTAGCCTCTGATGGAGGCAGAAATTGTGTCCCTCAGGTCAGACAGTGCTGTCTAATGGGCTACCAAAATACTGGTAACAAGAAGTTAATGTTTCAAAGCCATTGTGCCTCATGGCTGTTCTCCAAGCCAAATATTATTTACCTTTTCCCTTCCTCCCTGTGGTAATTAGCAGCATTGGAGAGTGGCTGCTTCCTGCTCTCTCCCAGCTGCTGATGTGCCTCTCTTTTATATCCTCCTAAAGAGGGTCATCTCTGTTTGAGGAGCTCCATGCTCCATTAAAAAGTCCATCAGGACCAGATGCACTCAGAGGTGAATGTTTCACCCCACACCATCTCCCATTCCTCCAAAACAGACCCAAGGCAAAACCATCCATTACCTCTCAGCCCAGCTTAGGCAGTCGCCAAACAGGATTGGCAATGCTGCTTTCAACAAGCAGAAGCCAGTCTCATAGTGAAACTGCTTCAAAAGCACAAGATGAAAGAATTAAATTAAAAAATCACAGAGCATATTTCTGTGTTTTCTGGCTTTTGACCACCTGGGGTTGACCTTGAGAAGCTCTCTGAAGGACAAAAATGGTTATGAATTGCATGCTGGTTTCGTGGTGTATTTATGTACTCTTCAGAGTGTAGAGCTTTAAGGAAATATCAAATACTGCCATCACAAGAAAATTTGGATCCCATCAGGTAATAATTTCTTCTGCTGTAAGGAACACCATCAAAATCCACCATACCACAGTCTCTTTTTCATTAAGTTGTCCCTTTAAGAAATAATGTAGATCATGAGAAAGGCCATGCCATAGCAATTCCATGTTGGGGAATTCAGCACTTCAAGAAACAAATTGTATTGATATAAGTTGTGTCTTCCAGTACTAAGACACCCATGTGAAAATTATGGGTAGCCACAACAGAAATATCAACTAAATAATGCCCCAAATCAGTTCCATTGCAGGATTTTTTTAGAAAATTACCTAATGATTATTGTTTCAATCATTTAGCTTGTTTAACAAATAAAAATTTGGATGATACAGCTGGCAAGGAGTTGTCTGGGCTTTTATACTAAATATTTATGTGAAATCATTACTTGAATTTTATTTTACTTGTCCTGTTTTCCATGCACAAAGAGTTGGAACCCTCAGTTTAATCTCTGGACTGCATTTTTTCCCCTCTTCTGTGAGCATTTTCTCTCATGTTGAGAGAAAAGTGCTTGACCAAAATGACTGCATACCATTTTCCATGAAACGACTTAAAAATTGAAGTGTTTATATAAGCTGCTTGTTTGAATTGCCATCTGTCCTGAAGATACATTTTCTGGCTGCTGTGATGAGTTCATTATCTGAATTGCCAGCAGCAACCCTGCATGTTCAGCATGTTTCCAGACAGGCTGCGCTCTCCAGGATTTTGGCTGTTGTTTTTGTCTTTTATTGTTACTAAGTAGTCTGGGATTGCGTAGGCCTCTTAATGAATATGGCTAACAAAATGAGTTTAGATGGTACCATGAGATAATATGACAGAACTAACAGTTAACTACAGTTTAAAAAGAAAAAAACCCACAAACCAAACACCAAAAATAACATCAACAACAAAAACCCAACCAAAAAAAAAAAAAAGGAAACCCAAACCAAAAGTGAGGTTCCGATTTCAGTTGTACCTTTTAATATCGATGGGTGCAAGAGAATTGGACTGATCTTATTTCTGTAATAAACCATAGTAAATCAAGACAAACATCCAACTCCAAGACTTGATCAGGTTTATGTAACTTACAAGGATTTTGATTATATGCAGACACGTAAAAATGTTTAACAGCAAAAGTATAACTGCACATACTGTGAGGTAACTCATCTGTGTAAATTTATCTCTAGTAAAAGTTATCTCTAGTGTAAGGTGGCGTAAAATGCAGAGATAACTTATCCACACTATGGTATGTACTTCCTAAGATGAGCAGTTTCAACTCTATGAATCAGACAAAAAGCAGACAGCTTGTGGTGGGTGGTGGTGGTTTTTCTGTTTAAATTGCAAAACCAAAGGGCTTTCCTAGGAAGTCTGTTAGGAGCAGTCTGGATTACTCATCACAGCACAGTGAACAAATACTTCTCAGCTTTGTCTTGTTACATAAAGGCTGGTCTGTTTAGGAGAGGCCAAAATGGAGGGGGAAATCCAGCTACTGTAATCCTCTATTCCGGTGGAAGAAACTTACATGTTGTCTACTCAAACCAGCAGCCTGTTGCAAACTGGTTTTGAACAGGGTACTCAAGTACTCCAGGTTCTCAACAATTTACCAATTCCCTCCTAGGAAGTTTAACTGCAATCAGGCTGACTTCTTAGTGTTGCATTCCTAAGGGTTAATATAAACCAAAATTTTTGCAAGCAGTATTTTTTATGCAGTGGGTGTGGATTTATGACTGTTACCTTGCTAAGATTAAGGCTAAGCTCCTGATTTTATATGGAGACTTCTGATGTTTCAGTCTGTCGTATCTCTTTAAGTCATTAAAATTGTATTTTCTACCATTTTCCTCAGTTAAAACATCTTGTACACAAAATTACCCTGCTTTGTACTTTGTGAAGCCTGTGTTCATTCAGTAGTTCTACAAACTTCTCAAGAGGTAGTTGAAGCAGCATATTATTATTTAGAAATGTGAATATGCATAGAATAACAGTTTTCTCTGTTGCAGTCAGCCCTTGTTAGTCATTTGTTCAAACAAGGGCACAGGAAAAAAGCAAGGAGTATTAAGGAAAAACACAGTCATCTTACTGTGAGACATAAATTATGGGAGGGGAACATTGGCTGGTAGGGTTGCTGGGTTTTTTAAAATGGTTGAATGTGAAGCTGGTTTTACTGAGATTCTTGTTGCTGATGTTTTGTTTTGTGCACCCTGTCTGTAGAAAACCAGACATGTAACTCAATGTAATTTGAGTTACAGTTCAGTTACTGAATGCTGATACCAGCACAATAAATACAGACAGACATCAGCCTCCTCCTGAAGCTACGCTGATTTGTACAGTTGTGCAAGGTTTTATCTTTCTTCTGATATCCTGGTAATTGATGCCCTAAAAGCCTTCAGTGTCTTGCACACATTGACTGAGTTTGTGCACATAAAGATAAGAATGTAATTAAAATGGAGTTTTTGACCCTTGCTTTGGCAAACGCTGTCTACGGCAGCAGCAGCTTTTTTTGCTAAAATGCTGAAACAAGGCCCAGAAACTCAGAAAAAACGCAACAAAAAGCATTCAAAAATTTTTGCATGGGTTTTGTGTTAGTACTTTTTGTTTGCAGAGCACTGGGTTTTCAAAGCACTGGGTGCAGAGAGGATTGCATTCACATCTGCAGGCTGCAATAACACTCCCCTTTGCAAACCTACCAGAGCCTTTGCAACCGGGTATTGCAGACCAAGTGCTTGTGCCCTTCCATAAAACCATGACTCCCCCTGCTCCCTGGGGGAGTGAGCAGCTCAGCTAACACTTCCAGGGAAAGCTGCTGGCTCATGCAATCATCTCTTCTATTGAGTAATTTGGTTTTCAGTATTTTCACATACTCTGAACTGCTTCAGACAGCTGGTCGGACCTGCTCCACCAGTGGTTTTCTTTGGATCTACTCTTCAGGCCATTATTTTGGTACTCTTGAAATATTAAATTGCATGCAAAAAATTGCCATTTTGAACAAAAGTTTAAGTAAAATACTTTTATTTGTTGCTTAAAGACAGGATTAAAATACAGTTTGCAATTATGTAAATTATAGTGCCCCATATAGAGCTGAGGTTGTACAGGTAAATGTTACAGTACCCAAGATACAAGCAAATAACCTCCTAAAATAAACACAGAACATGACAGTATGTAATTACATTGGCTACCAGGAATAAGGCTGTGGTACAGTACCAGAGGTTTGTGCATAAAGAGGTAGTGGAAGTCAGCTTAGTAAATGTAGAATCCTTGTGCATAAAGGGAAGTACATCAGATATTTCTTGCAGATTATGCTCAGTCCTCTCCTGGGAAGCTAAAGTATCTTTTGGGAATGACATAAGCTCTGGCCAGAACCTAATGTCATATTGGCAGCTTCTGAACTTTTGAAAAGACACCTAAAACTTCTAATCCCTGAAACATTTTCTTGTAATATTTAATGTAAATTTTAAAAATCCTCTGTAAACAAGTCACCTAAAGTTGTTACTCATTTTTTCTCCTGCTCATTCAAAAGCTGTGCTGCAACTTTTCTGGCTACTAGTTTCAAGGGGTTACTTTTGTTTAAACAGCTTAATCCTTTCTCTATTAATAGATGTCTCTAAACAAATGTTATCTGACCTACTATTTCATTACAGAACTGGGTAAACCCAGCAGTTTGATACATGCCCTTTGGTGCCTAGAACAATTTTATTACAGTATTTTTGTAAATAGGACTTTAGGGGAGGAATAGCTTTGCAAGAAAGCTATAAGGAGTGACTGGGTTATTAAGGAGTAACTGGTTGTCATGATGAGAAACTGTCAACACAGAAAAACCCATGTGAGGATGCATAAAGGGTGATACTGTGCTTTAAGAGACATGCATTTCTTCCAAGAAAATTTATTTCTACTCCAAGATTTTCCTTGTTCAATTAAAGATAATGTCAATCTCAAGAAAGAAAAATCAATTACTCCTCATTTTCTCTCGGGTTGTTTTAATGGAAAGGTAGAATCTCAGTCAAATTACTTGGAACTCAAGAAAGTAGGATTAACTCATTCAGGAACAAAGCTTTCATTAATAACAGCAGGAACTGCTGTAAATGCTAAGTTTTCTTTCATGGGGAAGCATATCTGCCCAAGAAAAGTATGCTTTGTGTTGGGTTGTGGCGAATAAAGAAAAGGAAAGGATGGTCAGCATTGAAATCCTCTTCTATGATCATGCAGAGCATAGCAATGCCAGCAGTGGCAGCTGCAGCTTCCGTGCCTTCCTCATTCACTTCCACAAAAGCCTTGTGGACAACTGCAGAGAGGAAGAGGTCACGTGCCCCTGACATTCCTGACAAGTCAGCCTTGCCACTGTTAAATACATCCAGCAAGCCCATAGCAGCTAAATCTGGTGTAAGGTCATAGCTTTCTTCCAGCTTAAACTTTGGCAAACGCACGTGAACATCAGCGGAATAGAGATGCTCTGTCCATTCCCGGAGCTTCTCTAAGGTAAGCTGCTTCTCCATCTAGAATTAAAGAACAGAGAGCATTACTTATCACCAGTTTAGTATTTCATTTTCAGAAACATTTATGAAGCTTTATTTATAGAACATTTTATGATGGTAAAGCAGCTCTGCAAAAATGAACATACTCGTATCTTTGATCGCTAAATAGAGATCACAGAGATACTATTAAGTGGAGTCAGTGCAGTTTTTACTTTACAAAGTAACGCAGATATTTGCTTCTTGCTGCAATGTACAGAAGGGGAAAACATGTACTGATAACAAGCCAGCCTTCTTGCTGTTTAATCTAACTAAATGGAATTGCCTGATTAAAAACAAGTAATGAAAATCATAATCAGAGAGCTCAAAGAAGCTTGTCATTTAATGGAAAAGTCTCACTACTTTATGTGGTTTAGAAAGACTTTCAAAGCTACTGAAAGACAAATTCTGTCGTTAAAAACAATCGAGGCAAGTTAATTCTCACAGTTAACTCTGTCTTCAGTCTCCATCATGGTTCAGTTCAGCAGAGGACACTTTAACACAAGCTACAAAATCAGAACACAACTTTCTGATGCAGTACATCCATTTTTTCTCTATTGCTGTACTGGTAGAGAGTTGTCTAAAAACACACCAGATAAATCTGGTGCCCTAAGAAGATGGTTTTCACTAAGGCTTTAATTTTGAATGGCTGAACTTAAAAACATTGAACAACTGCATTAGCTTAGATGGGTCACCTTCTGCAGTCCAGTGGAGTCCTCTTCAGTGTCATCAGGTAACAGGATGATCATACTAAGTTCTCTTCCATCATAAGGCAACTCTAAAACACGGATCTTCTCTTCAGGGATGTACCCAAAATTAAATTTATTTTTCTGATACATCATTTTTACTGTCCTTCTTTCATTCTGGATGGATAAAAAGCATCAAAAGTAACAGTTAAGGAAACATTAATTTAAAGAACCAATAGGAAACAAGTAAGTTAAAATTACATTTATGTAAACACTTGTCCTCCATTATAAAACTGCGTTTTTCAGACTTCTGACTGCCTATTAACAGGTTATTAAGCTGTTAACATAAGCAGAATATAGAGCATGAAGATGGGGCTTAATCAAAATTTTAAGATGGCTTACCTAGCATCTCACACAGACACAGCTGCTGATCTGCTACAGACAGAAACCCTACTAGGTCCTAAACCATAAGTGAGAATCATCTCTAATACTATTCTAGGAAGTGAGACAACAAATAGCTTGCTGAATAAAGAAAAATACTAAAATCCATAAAAAATAATTAAAATATTAATAAATTACTTAACATTTCTTAATTATCTTATCTGTAAGCAAAGCTTCACATTACCACCCATATTATTAGGCTTTTCCATTAAATATGTCCTACCAGGATGTATCTGTTTACCTTGTTTAACCGAAATGGTGCATCAGTGGTCTCAGCTTCTTGAAATTTCTCTGCCCAGTTTGCTTTGAAATAAATAGCATTCACCAGAACCAGCCTGGTCAGGCTATCAACAGAGCCTTCAGACAGTAGATTGGGGATTTTGCCTTCAGAAGCAGCAGAAAGAAGTGTCATGACAAAAACATGTAGTAAGTTGATGGCATGTAAAATAGCCATTGAGAAACTGATGCTATAGAAGTACTAAAAATATAATAAAACAAATCTATTCATGTAACTACGTGTATTTCAGTATTTGTCTCTACTTCACCATACCTTTTCTTAATACACACTCCCATAACTTTTGATATATAGTGATTTGATGAAAACGTAATATTTTTAGTCTGAACTGTCACATGCAACTCATCCACTCATCACACACAAACTACAGAACACCCACGTTAAGGAATACTGAATTTAGAAATACATATACTATATATATGTATGTATATATACATATATATATATATATATATACAAGACAGACTAAAACAAATTCTCCAACTCCCATGTTTAGGCATCTCTCCTGCACTCATGACCTGAACACAAAAACAAAATTAAAAACTCTCAGGACTTATGGAACTATTTAAATGTCTTGCTTAGGTAATTTGTGGTTCTGTCCATGCATCAAATGAGTACCCCAGGGCAGAATTAAACTGTTCTAAGGACAGCAGAGAACAAAGCCCATTCCTGCTCCCAAGATACAAAACACTGCCAGTTATTAACAAAAAAGTAATTTACCTTCAGTTTTCTCCTCGACCCACTGGTTAATTTCTTTCCTGGCTTTATCAGAAGCCTGAAGAAAATCAACTGTAGCCAAATCAGCCCCATATAATTTCTGTGTATTAGTCAGGAAATCCTACATTTTGGAACAATAAGAATAGCTTTCACTGCATGCAGATAAGAAAACATCTAATTATCAGGTAGATAAGGTGCACTCAGATTGTCACCAGCTCTAACAGTGTGTTCCCTGGGGAAGTTCTGAAGTTAAAAGGTTTTTACTCATTCTTAGATTAAGCCTCATAGTACACCAGCCATGTCTAGAGCTGATGGGATGCTTCCTGCAGGTGTTGCAATATTTACCTCTCATTGTCCTTGCTCAGGCTCAAGCACAGCTAGAGCAAAACAAAACTGCACAAAATAGCTGAAGAGAGACAACTTATTTGCACACAAAGTTGTCATTCACTGGTGAAGAGGCATGTTGTTAAAACATTGGATATCCCTCCCAAACAAATAGCATTTTCAAAAATACTGAAGTTATGTGGTACTACTCTGATGAAAATCCTAAAAAGCCGATTCCAACAGGAACAGAACTGGCTGCAACCTAAAATGCTGCTTGCAACTGAGTGGGCTGTCATGACAGTTACTGTAAACTAAGAATATAGATGAGCAACTGTTCTCTTGAGGACAGGAAGAGCAGAAGTGAACAAGAAGAGAAAAGGGTTTGCTGTGTTACACCTGTAGGTGAGAAGCACAGATGCCCACAACCATGGAAATGCACACAGCAAGTATGAAACACTTTTGTCAGCTTCCCAGAAGCGTTTAGAAATAGGCTTGGAAATGGTTCTATTTCATAAATATTCAAGCAGCTACACTTCCCCCCCCAGATGCCACCACATGCTGTCCTGATGTGCACCACTGTACCGGCAGAAAGCTGTAGGACTTCTCTCCAAAGAGCCGACTGGCCAGCCGTAAGAGATAGGGAGCATTGCTTCTGTTTATATCCATTGTCAGAGCCTGGAATCTTGAATGGACATCTTCAACTTTGTCAAGATGAAGTGTCTGAAACAAAAAGAAGTGAGCTAGCTGCTGTTAATACTGTCTTAAAAGAACATAACGTGAATCTGTAGGTTAGGTGTGATGCAGCAGGGTAGGTAGGATCCAGTAGGCAGGCTGAAGAAAGAGAAGAAAAGGCTGGAAACTGCTTGGAGACTTCTGCAAACCCCAAAGAATGAATCAAACTGTCCCTCAGTGATCCTGGTTTATACACAGTCGCAGCTGAAACTCTTGATCACAACCCCAAGTCCTGTTTGCATTTCTGTAGGCCTCTCCTCTGTGGGCCACTGGGCCCAAGAACTTGTTCCCAGGTGAGGAATCAAAAAGAGAGATGATGCCATGGAGACTTTTGCTTTCTTGGTCCCCCTCTTTAGCCCAAGGGAACCTGGGGTTGTATATTTTCAGAATACACAATCAACTCTGTCACAAGTGAGGTATTAAGAAAACTTAGAGCAATAATCTTTTATAATTTTATGAAAATAGAACTCCATAAATATACATGCACTTCATATATACTTACATATATATAAACGTAAGTATTAGCTTTAAGATCAAATGCATTACTACAGTATCTCTTTACCAGTAGCTCCTCTTTCAGAGGCAAGCTGGCTGGCCAAGGCTTAAAGATATGACAGCAGAAGCTGCCAGACCTCATGGACAGGGAAGGCTACACCAAAGCAGGGACATTCATGTCCAAACTTAAATCATGTGTTTGCCACTAGGGAAGACTGCTGTGAAGCAGTGATTGGATTCAAAGGAAAGCCTTCTGTTTCTCTCACTGGATTTTTGGTCAGGCTTTACCAACCACTTCAGTGCAACCTGTGCTGTACAGTTGAATGGCTGAGCACATTGTAAGGAGGCAACCTTACAATAGAATTATGATCCCGGAAACAAATTTTTGTCTCCTTGCAAACAGCTCTTGACAATTGCTAATCGCTGCCTCTTTAATCAGCACTGTGTTCATAAGTGAAGTATTATGGTATAGGAACATGCCCTGTTGAGGATGACTGTGTTGGAAGACATTTATTTCTCCCCCAAGTTTCTTTTGTATGATTTCTGCTGTCAGTAGGTTTATCTTAGGTGGGGCTGTCAGTCTGATTACATGAAATACATTCAAAGTCTGTTTGAACAAGTGTGATAGGAAAGTAATTTTGTTGAGTAAGCACAGCAACACTCAACAATATAAAACAGTTCCTCCGAAGGTCCAGAATACAAAGGTGAAATTATTCATAGGCAAATGCATTATGGTGACAGCAATGAGGAAACTCATGCACCTTTTTACAGGTGTTAGCCTAACAAAGGTGCAAAAATAAGTGACTGAGACCCTTCCATGACAGAGGTTTCAGGGGAAACTGGCATAATCCTGTGTGCACCATTTCTGCAATTTATAAGGAGGTTTTTTTAAACTATTCTACCTACCCTAAAACTATGGTAAGGATTACCATGCAGACTTAACTCCTTTGAGATATGGGAGTACCTGTTAGTGAGAGACTGATACTTAGGTAGCATCACCATGTATCATCACAGCTGTTACATGCAGATATAAAACTATAGAATGCCACTGTGGTTTTTTATGCAAAAACACACAGAATAATTAAAAATGAACATACCATTGGTGATCTTCTGTTATAAAGTAATAACTTGTCAAAATGTCTCATGAAAACTCACAAAGCCTTGATGCTGGAAGTTATGACCAATTTAAAATGAGACTGACTAATGTAATTGGTTTCCTCTATCAAGAATTAACTATTGAAATTAAATGGGCAACAAAGGCCATAGGAAATACAGACAGAGGGCTCTGGAGCAGGGTAGGCAGAGGGTAACTAGCTGCAGAGTGTGAGGAAGACAGCTTGCATGACAGAAATCTTGTCCTGAACAAATAAAAATACCCTTTCATCTTCCCTCCTCTAAAATACAACCCTTTTTAATGTAAATAAAATATAAAACTAATGACCATTTTATTTTACTAACCTTCAACACCTGGGCTTCCGTATTACCTTTGGCCCCCAAAAGGACCATGGCGAGAGCAGCAGAGATACTGACAGGAGAAAAGAAGACATTTCCTGTTGGGTTGGCCTCACTGAATCTTCTGAGCAGATCAAGTGCAAATCTACTGTTGGCATTAGACAGGTTCTCCATGGTTATAGCTGAAAAATAAAACAATTGATAACGACCCTGGGAAACATTCTTCAAACACCTTGTCTAACCTCGTGTGACTCACACAATAAAGACTGGATTAAACCGGATGCAGCTGCTTACAGAAACAGCAAGAATATCGTTGTCAATGCACCTTATTCTTATTAAGAAAAAAAAAAAGAAACAAAAAACAACAACAACAAAAAGTCACATTGGAAAAGCAGGGGATTTTTTTCCATGTGAATTGTGTATTCCAACCTTCCTTATCATACAAACTTTACAGACATTGCTTTTAAAAATTCCTTTCCTGCAGATCTGAAATGGGAAGCGTATGTGCTGGTAGGATCAGGAAAGTCGCTCGGCCTCACAGACGCAGCACACGCCAGGGCTCTCCCTCCTGCAGCATTCCCTCTGCAGTGCACCGGGGACATTCCAAGTATCTGCTCAGGGACATTCAGACACTTCTCCGTAACCTACCGGTCCTCATGCCACAAACCCATATCCCCGAGCGGCGTCAACCCTGCCAAAGGCTTCGGGCCACGCAGACTTTGAGCAGCGGAGAGCACCGCTGGCCCCCGCCGGCGCTGCCGGGAGCACGGAGCATGCAGGAGCATCCAGGAGCATCCAGGACCACCGGGGCTGGGCGGCCCCCAAGGCACGGGCAGGGAGCCCGGGATTCCGGGGCTGCAGGTGACCTACCGACCGCCGGCGACACCAGCGAAACGCCGAGCAGCCAAAGCTGCAGCAGGGCTGGCACCGAGCAGCGATGCATTTTGGGGAGATGCTCACGGGCAGACTAAAAGGCTCAAGGGCCGGCTCAGGCACAAAAGCCCGCCCCAGGACCAGTACCGGCGCCGCTGGATGCTGTGCAAGCTTCCTGCTCGCCCGGCACGGAGTGCGGCTGCTCTGTGCTTGCTTGCAGCCAGACCCTCGATTTGTTATTTTCTCCAACTGCGCGGAGGAGTTTACACCAAAATGTGGGTGTTTCCTGCACAGTTTTTCTACAGCAATTGCCACTTATCACTATCCCCCGTGCCGGACAGATAAACACCCGGCAGCTCTGCGACGTTCTTACCGAGCTGTAGGATAAAGAAAGGCCTCCAAGACCACTAAAAATATCCAAACCCCAGCCCCAAGGCGTACTTTCACTTTCGTTTACCTGCAGCTCACTGCGCAAGCCTTCCACCCAAACCAGCTGTTCGACAGTGCCCACCCCCGGTGCCCGAGAAGCGCGACCCTGCCCCAGGCAGACCCCGCCGCTGAGGCGGAGGGGGACAATTTCCCCTTCTCCTCCCGTTACCGTCCCTTTCCCGGAGGATGCCCCGGGGGCAGGGGCAGAGGCAACCCGCGGAGCCCCAGCGCTTGGCCGCCTACCTGCCGGGCAGCACGGAGCGGAGCGGTTCGGGATGGGAAGGGATGGGATAGGATGGAATGGATTGGAAGAAGCCGAGCTGCGCAGGGACAGCGCGGTGTCACCCGCGGAGACCCCGCCGGGGCGGGGCGGTAGGTGTTACCCCGCGGCCACTCCCGTCCAGGTGTCCCCGGTTTACCGGCGGAGAGAAGAAGGAGCTCCGGGAGTGAGATTAACGCACCTTGCGCCAGCCGTAAGAGATCCAGGTGTTTTAGACCCGAGGTGGCCATGGAGGCTCCTCTCTGCCTTCCCACCCTGTGTCTGTATTTACACTCATCTTTTATACAATCGTTTCGCGTATTTTTTTTTTCATTTTCATTTTAAAGAAAATAACTGCAAAGATAAAAACTGGGGAGTTTCCTTTGGTTTATCACGATCTTTGTTCTCTATCAGTCCTCGGTCTGGCTCCCAGGATGTCCCCAACTATACTGCCCATATTGCTTTCAGGTACATAGAAGCAACCCTTTAAGTGGAGCATATGGCATATGTCCTGGTGACAAAAGTGTTGGGTCTCATCCCTCTCCCCTGCAAAAAATGCTTTTGTTTGCTTCACCTGAGACAGCTGGGTTACTCTGCACTGAATAAAGGATAGGCCCATCTAGCACCTTTTGGATAATGTCTACCAAGCCTTGATTTGAATCTGTGGAAAAAAACAAGAGGAAGTGTGCAGTCCAGCCCAGAAAAACAATTATCTGGGGATTCCCTTGCTATCCTTTGAAACACTTTGAAATCTTTCCAAGGCCAACCACTAATGCATGGCAGCCCAAGTAAGCACCTTGGGTTTCACTATCCAGAAAAGTCTTGTGTTTAGTGACGAATTCCAAACAAGCTACACAGAAGCTGGTATTACAAGAAATAATTTGGACTTTCAGAAAAGTGGTTAAAAATGCACTATTAATAGTAGCAAAAATAAACAGACCTCTACAGCACTTACAGTTCTTTTAGTATTTTAAAAATGGGAAGTGCAAAAAACATCCCTGTGACAGGAAAGATGTTTCAGCTTAGTCTTTGGTATTCTACAGTTAAATTGCATTCCTTCTTAAAGGACCAGAACCAGGTAACAGGTAATAAACTCAAGATCTCCTGTGAAAATGGTTCTCACCCCATAAACACCCACTAAGGACTTCTGCTGTAAAAATGTTCTTGACTAAGAGCTGATCCAGTTATAAGCCAAAAACCCACATATGCACAGGATGCTCACCAATACCTGCAACAAGCTGCCAAAAACTCCTTCCAGCTCCAGGCAATTTATCCAACTACTAAATGGATGAGACTGAAAGGCAAAAGATGAAGGCAGCTAGAAATGTGCTCCTGCCCTGTCACAAGCAAAAGTCACTTCTCCACTCCCATGGGCTGTCCCTGCCTGGCTCTGCTTGCTGGACACCAGAAGTGAAGTCAAGCACAGAAGAAGCGCTCACAGAGGAAGTGCGATGGTTCTTGTGTCAACAAGAACCTGGAGACCTCAGCACCCTGGTGCAGGAGGGGCTGGACACGGAAGGTGCTGTGTTGGTCTAAGCAGCTCTGTTATTCCTGCCAAGCCTGAGATCAAGACTACACGAGAGGGTTAAGGCACAGCTGAGACACAGTTAATACAAAAGAAGTCACTCCATTCCAGGGAAATGTAAATTTATTGTGTGATTGCACCTATGCTGCCAAGACATCTCATCCTTAGGGACAGCAAAATCTGCCACAGAACAAAATACTGTGACTTTTGTTGTGCCGGATGAAGAAGAGGAAGGGATGATCAGCAGTGAAATCCGGAATTCTCATAATTGCACAGCAATTCGCAACCAGCACAGTGGCAGCAGCTGCTTCAGTGCCTTCTTCATTGACTTCCACAAAGGACTTGTGAATCACTTCAGAGAGCACCAGCTCCTTGCCAGATGAGATTCCTGAGAAGTCTGCCTTCCCTGACTCAAATGCATCAGGCATTCCCATGCTGCTCAGAACAGGTTTAAGATTGTAATCTTCTTCCAGTTTAAATCTGGGAAAGGATACCCTCACATTTGTAGATTTCATCCTTTCAGGTCTGATCCAACCCATCAGCTTCTCATATGTAAGTTCTCTTTCCAGCTGAAGAAAAATTCCAAATTTAATTAATTGCAAGGAGAATTGAGTCAATATTAGTTAGCCCAAGTTGTGATCTCTGTGAGTTTCTTTGCATAGCTCATAAAATGCATCTTTCTTTCCCCTTGGGTTAGGCATGAGGACTGGGGGTGGGGAGGGGGGAGTTTCTTTTCATTTTTAATAGGGGAATAAAAGATTCAAGAAACCATAGTAATCAACTCCTTGTCATGTGTGCTGAGGAGCTTGTATGCTACCTTCCCCACAAAGGAGACCCTGCCCTTTCCTGTGAGCCTCTTTCCAGGCAGTGAGCCAAACGCCACCTGCCAGCTGCTCAGCACAGAACATCTATAGGACAAGCCACAGGACTTCCCAAGAGCCCACCCAACATCCCCCTCCCCACATTCCATCATCACCATGCTGTGCCTTCATCACAACCACAGCTGACCTCTGCTCCTGAGCAGGGACAGCTCTTCCTCCAGAACCTCTGCCTAAGCCAGCAGCACACAGCCTGAGCAGTACTGACACAGGGGGACAGGCACTTTGGGGACAGCGGGGACAGGGACATTTCTGCTGGTGTTGAGCACCAGCGACACCATTGCTCTGGAACGGAACTGAACTGCACGTCTCTGTGCAATATCAGACCTTCTTCCCTGCAAGGATTCAAGCTGTCTTTGCCTCAGCTCAACAACTTACTCTTTCCAAGCCTGTGGATCCATCCTCGATTGCATCAGGGAGCAGGATGATCATGCTCAGTTCATTACCTACATAGGGCAGCTCAAGGATTTTGGTCTGTAAGTCCCCAATGTAGGTCATGTTAAAATTTGCCTCCTTGAACATCATCTGCACAGGTCTGGTTTCATTCTAGAAATCAAGAGATGTCAACGGTTAGTGCTGAGCTACTCTACTGCTCTCAGACTACAAAGTAGGCAGCAAGCTACTCAGGGCCTTTTAGGATATGACCAAAGAGAACTGATCCCACACCAGAGAGTGCAGCCCAACCACTGTCTTTTGGAAAGCATGAGGTAAAAACAATGCATAATACTCCACCACAACTCAAAAGAAAGTTATTCATCAGCACTACAGCCTGTTGATGTTGCACGTAGAAGTCTGGTTCTAAGCTTCCACAGCTTCTAAGCTTTTCTATTCCGCACAGAATAGAAAATGGAACAGTGCCTCTGCATACTCCTGCCAGTTTTTCAACACATTCCAACAGGGAGAGAACAAGGTGTCAGGAACAGAGTCAGTCCAGCAGTCTCTGAAAGCCACTGGAGATAGCCTGGAGTAAGCAGAAACATTCCCTTGTTTTAATGTTCTATTAGCACTTTCAAGCATATTTGGATTTATTTCTCCACTGCAGGGAGGGACAGTATCAAGACAGGCATCAGGGCTTCAACTTTCCACAATGGTTGCTTCAAGCAGCTGAGTTAAGGAAGGCACATTACCAGTTCTTGTTAAAGACTTCTGGAACCCAACCCAGAGCTGCAGGGGATCCTGAGGGGCAGCCATGGCTGCCCATGCCAGGGGCCAAGTCTTCCTCAAGAGCACTGATCTACTTTTAAAAACAAGACTGCAGAGAACACAGTCCCTTAAAGGAGATTTGTTTCCATTGTTTTTGGATTGGCTCAGGGGCAGAAATGCAGCAGGAAAACAATGACTGAAGAAGACTTAGGTTCACAAGTTTCCACACCCGTCTTTGTGCTATATGAAAGGTTCTAGGAATTCTGTGAAAGTTCAGAGAAACCCAGCAAGGGAGGCTTCATATGAAAGGGAGGAAGCATAAAAAATCTCCTAAAGCCTACTCAAGGTAACATTCCCTGAAAAATTTAATTCCTTCTTAAATGCAGTCATTTCAGACAACATTCACCTAGCAGTGTATTACCAGCATTTTAGTACATCATACCTTATTAATTTGGAATGGCCTTTCTCTAGTACTCTGTCTCCAGAAAGGCTTTTCCCAGCTGCCTTTGAAATAGATGGCATTCACCAACACAAGCCTGGTCAGAGAATTCAGAATCCCCTCTGCCAGCAGGTTCTGAATTTTACCTTTGGGATACAAAGAATACACCCACATTATTTTAGAGGTTGACATGGATCTAATTATTATCCAAGATAATATGTACTCTGTAATTAATGTGCAATAGAGAAGAGAATTATGTACCAGACACAGCAACAGCTCTAAATTTCAGTGGTTCCAATTCACAATCCTACATCCTGACGTAGGTGTTTACCCAAACCACGGCTGCCATTCAACACAACTGGGCACTTGGAACAGCACTCACCTTCAGTCCTTTCCTCTACCCAGCCATTAATTTGTTTCCTGGCATCTTCCCAAGCATGCAGGAAGTCCATCTGTTCCAGGCCAGCATGGTAGGATTTCTGACTAGACTCTATAAAAGACTAACAGGGACATGGACAACAGATTTTCAGCAAGAAATTTTACTCTCATTCACACACAGATGATCCTTACATTCCCCAAGGCCATCTGCCAGCTTACCTTCCCCAGCTTCATATAGAGTCACTGAAGTTCTGGCTGACAAGCTCATACTAGGACTTAAACCACTTCTTTGAACTAGGAACTCATATTAAGTCAGACTCATGCACTATACTACAAACGTTACAGAAATTCATTGAAAATGACACAGCTTTTTTTTTCCTTTTTTTTTTTTTATTTTATGCTTCAGGGACATGACATAGAAGTCTGTAAGTTTCTTTATAAGACTTTTGCTGAGAGATACATCAACCATTTGTCCCACAACCAAATATATCAAGGGACCACAGAACCCTCAAGTGTAGAGACTGATGCATTTTACCCTACTTTGCAATATTCAGATCACAGGTTATTTAAAATGAGATTCTACACCAAGTTCACATGCCAGACTCTGTCAGAATCAATTGCACTCCTGGCTGTCAGCCCAGACAGGTTGGAAGGCAAATCCAAAGCCTGATTTTGACCTCCAGAGGAAAGAGGCAGCAAGTGCATTATCCTAAGAAATGTCACAAATTTAATGGCTACTTACTGCAAGGAAATCAAATGTCTTTTCTCCATAGAGGCGGTTTGCAGTTCTCAGGATGTATTTGGTGTTTGGATCGTTAATTTCAGAGAGAAGGGATTGATACCCATTGTGAGCATCCCGAGAATTGTTCAGAGAAAGCACCTGCACAAAGATCAACATCCTCAGTGCTTGTACAAGTCATAAATTCAGGAGTAGCACAGTCACCAGTCCTTTTTTTCCTTCCCTCAAGCCAAGCGCTAAAGGATCACAGAATGGCTCAGGTGGAAAGGGACCAGTGGGGACAATCTGCTACAAAGCCCTACCAAGCAGGGACATCTGCAGCCTGTAGTCCAAGACTGTGTCCAGGTAGATTTTGAGTATCTCTATCTATGGCAACAACATATGTTTTTCTGAAAATTTTATTAGTAGTAAGTGTAAAAAAAAAAAAAAAATTTTTACTCCTCGCCTACTGTGCAAAAGAGCCAGATATCCGAACCAGAATGACTGATTCTGCACTTGATATTGTCAGGCCATATGCAAAACACATGCCATGTACTCTCTGCTATGTGAGGAAGTTTAAAACAAAGAAGTGTAAACCATGCTAGGAGTTTGACATTCAGTCACTGTCACTGTGGATTTCTTTTTTTATGTGTCTGGCCACATTTTGAAAACATACATTGTCTAATATTAAGCTCAAACAGGAAAGCAGATGATATTTTATGTAGCTAGATACTGATCAAGCCAACTAAAAAAAACCCCAATAAACCAAAAACACCCCACATACCCTTCAACTACATATTAAGAGATTTCTCTTAAAACCACAAAAAAAAAAAAGAAATCCACAGAAAAAAAAACAAACAGGAAACTCCTCATTTCATAATGAAAAAACCTCCCCCTTCAAAAACAATTAAAATTGGTTATCCTAACACACACACACACACACACACACTAGGGAAAGAGCTCAGCACTCTCACACCACAGTCACAATCACAGTTTACCACAAGTGTATGTCACACGCTGTAAGGCA
The DNA here is from genome assembly GCF_963662255.1 of Cinclus cinclus. NCBI lineage: Eukaryota > Metazoa > Chordata > Aves > Passeriformes > Cinclidae > Cinclus > Cinclus cinclus. Next base: position 70,054,109 of record NC_085046.1, read on the forward strand.
CATCTCGCTCATATGGTCCCACCAAATGCCATCCACTAACTTTATTCTGACCTACCTTTCCTATTTGGGCTTCAGTGCTACCTCTGGAACCCAGCAAAACCATAGACAAAGCAGAAGAAATACTAAATGGTGAAAAGAACACATTCTGCCCACTCTTCTTCTCACACAGCTTTCTTAACAGGTCCAGTGCAAAAGTGGTGTTTGCTGCACAGAGGCTTTCCATGCTTCCGAGCCTGGCACATAAAACACAGAACCAGAATGGATCAAGTTTATTTCAATACAAAACAGTCATTTCTACCTTCTACACTTCCCCGCGTAAACCAGGCAGCAAAGGCTGGAAAATCACCACCTCACTGGAGACTGATTTGGTGCCACAAGCACCTGACATCCCGTCCTACACATTTCAGTCTTTTCAGCGATTTTGAGTCCGCTACTGGATTTCAATCCCATACCTACACAGTGTGACATCTTTTGAGGTGATCAGGCACAACAGCATTTTGTTCAGGACTTCCTGAAACAAGTTTCTCTTGACTTCACACGGAAATTAATTTGTCTTTTAGGGCAGCAGGAGCCAAAGTTAGACATCAGAAGGGTAGAATTTCCAACTCTTACCTTCTGTAAGTCAGCAGACCTTCAGTGGTACCTGCAGCTTGCTTCTCTGTGTGCACGCTGGGTTTTAAACCTGCCGGCCGGGCTGCGAGAAGTGAGCAGGAGGACTTTGTCTGAAAGCAAACAGACTAGCAAGAATGTCATTGTCATAGCAACATTCACTTACCAAAAATATAAAAAGAAAAAAAAATCCAAAAAAACCTCAACAAGACTTCCCAAACAAACTAAAATCCCAGCCGTACCAAGGAAACATCAGTCATATTAAAATTGGATATTTCTCCTCCACATTGCCCATAACTTTGCTTATCACTCTATAATATATTGAAGGAAAAGAAATAGAATTCCTTGCATAATAACTGGAAATTGGAAGGATTTGTGCCGGCAAATCCACGTTGAAATTCTTCAGACTCACAGATCCTGCACCCCCAGACATTTCACTCACACAGCAGCTTTCCCCACACCTCTTAAAGCAGAACTGTCCGATTTGCTGCTCCTTTCAGACCCAAACACGGGAAGGAGTTTGCATCACAATTTGGGGATTTCCTGCACGATCCTGCCACACAACTTCCAAATATCACTGACAGCTCTCTCCGGCAGACACACAATCGGCACGGCAGCTCGCCCATGTTCTTTTATCAAGCTCTGTCCCAAACACCAGCACCTCCCCACCCAGCATCTAAATCAGCACCCCCGAGCGCTTTCCTTTCTTTTCCTTTCCTTTCCTTTCCTTTCCTTTCCTTTCCTTTCCTTTCCTTTCCTTTCCTTTCCTTTCCTTTCCTTTCCTTTCCTTTCCTTTCCTTTCCTTTCCTTTCCTTTCCTTTCCTTTCCTTTCCCCCCGTGCTAGCCTTGCGCCCAAACCCCTTTAGAGCCCACACCTCACCGCTGCCCGACAAGCGCAGTGACTTCGGCAGCCCCGGAAAAATTTCTGCCTATATTCCCGACCCCGCCTCATTCCCGCAGAATGCCCCGAGGGCGGGGACAGGGCGGAGGCTGCCCCGCTCCCCTCCCGCCCTGCCCGGCCGGCGACAACCGCGGCGACAGCGCCCGCCCGGGCGGGGGCAGCGACACCCAACCCCGCTGGGCTCCGCCACAAGTCTTGTTTTTCCTCCTACGACAGACTGAGCAATACCTGTAGCATTTGGGATTAAAGAAGGACAAAAAGACCCATGCAGCCATGACACTTCTTTTATTATTCCAGGAACGGGACCCACAAAACACATCCCAATCTAAGCAAAGCTGTTGCAGCTGTGTCTTTAGTACTGTACAGGTAAACTGTGGTGTCTAAGAAATTACTAATAGGATAAACATACAACAGTAGCAAAAAAAAAAAAAAAATAAATCAAGGCTTTGTCTTTCAAATATTGCATAGGCACCATGCACCATTCTGTTACATGTTACATTCTTTGTTCAAGGACCAGAACCAGGTGACAGGGAATCAACCCAGGTGTCCTGGGCGGATGAAACAAAGGCACTCGCCCCACTAATATCTCTCAGGGACATCTGGTACAAAGGCATACTTTCCTTCCCATTCTTCCCTAAGTGCTTCTCCAGTTACTAGCCAAAGACACACATCTATAAAGGATGCTCACCAAGAGCTGGAACAGGCTGCCAAAAACCCCTTCCAGCTCCAGGCAATTTATCCAACCACTAAATGGATGACACTGGAAGGTAAGAAGGGAGGGAAACTACAAATGTGCCCCAGCCCTGTCACAAGCAAAAGTCACTTCTCCACTCCCATGGGCTGTCCCTGCCTGGCTCTGCCTGCTGGACACCAGAAGTGAAGTCAAGCACAGAAGAAGCGCTCACAGAGGAAGTGCGATGGTTCTTGTGTCAACAAGAACCTGGAGACCTCAGCACCCTGGTGCAGGAGGGGCTGGACACGGAAGGTGCTGTGTTGGTCTAAGCAGCTCTGTTATTCTTGCCAAGCCTGAGATCAAGACTACACGAGAGGGTTAAGGCACAGCTGAAAGAGACAATTAATACAAAAGAAGTCACTCCATTCCAGGGAAATGTAAATTTATTGTGTGATTGCACCTATGCTGCCAAGACATCTCATCCTTAGGGACAGCAAAATCTGCCACAGAACAAAATACTGTGACTTTTGTTGTGCCGGATGAAGAAGAGGAAGGGATGATCAGCAGTGAAATCCGGAACAATCATTGCACAGCGCATCATCATCACTGCAGCTGTGGCAGCAGCTGCTTCAGTGCCTTCTTCATTGACTTCCACAAAGGACTTGTGAACCACTTCAGAGAGCACCAGCTCCTTGCCAGATGAGATTCCTGAGAAGTCTGCCTTCCCTGACTCAAATGCATCAGGCATTCCCATGCTGCTCAGAAGGGGCTTCAGATCATAATTTTCTTCCAGTTTAAATCTGGGTAAAGACACCCTCACCTTTGTAGAGTCCATCATTTCAGGTCTGATCCAATCTATTAGCTTCTCATATGTAAGTTCTCTTTCCAGCTGAAAAATAAAAAAATTCCAAATTTACTTAATTACAATGAGAATTGAGTCACTGTTACAGAAGCAAAAGAACTGATTATGGGGTTTGTTTACATAGTGCATAAAACACATTTCTTTAACCTTAGTATTAGCGTGTCTCAAGGAAAAACTGCAAGTTATACCTGTCACTTGTGAATACCGCTCCCAGTAAGATCATAACCAAATGTTTTTTGGACAGGTCAGAGATCAATCAATTCAGATAGGACAGCGATCAATCCCCTCCATGTTAGGTTTACTTCTTCAGAACAATGTTAAATTATTCAGAGTTTTAAAAACTTTTATAGGAAAGGAAGACACAGAAGAACAGCTAACAGGGATCCAAAGAAACCAAAACCAGTTCTTTTGTCAATTCCAAAGGTTCATCCTTTGTATCAGCCAGCAGCAAAATGAAAACAGTGTGCTCACAAAGGCCCTTTGCAGTCAGTTTCAGAAATCTTTATTAATATCCTTGTCCAGAGTGCCGAAGAGCCCAAACTTGTATGCTACCTTCCCCACAAAGGAGACCCTGCCCTTTCCTGTGAGCCTCTTTCCAGGCAGTGAGCCACATGCCACTTGCCAGCTGCTCAGCACAGAACATCTATAGGACAAGCCACAGGACTTCCCAAGAGCCCACCCAACATCCCCCTCCCCACATTCCATTATCACCATGCTGTGCCTTCATCACAACCACAGCTGACCTCTGCTCCTGAGCAGGGACAGCTCTTCCTCCAGAACCTCTGCCTAAGCCAGCAGCACACAGCCTGAGCAGTACTGACACAGGGGGACAGGCACTTTGGGACACCGGGGACAGGGACATTTCTGCTGGTGTTGAGCACCAGCGACACCATTGCTCTGGAACGGAACTGAACTGCACGTCTCTGTGCAATATCAGACCTTCTTCCCTGCAAGGATTCAAGCTGTCTTTGCCTCAGCTCAACAACTTACTCTTTCCAAGCCTGTGGATCCATCCTCGATTGCATCAGGGAGCAGGATGATCATGCTCAGTTCATTACCTACATAGGGCAGCTCAAGGATTTTGGTCTGTAAGTCCCCAATGTAGGTCATGTTAAAATTTGCCTCCTTGAACATCATCTGCACAGGTCTGGTTTCATTCTAGAAATCAAGAGATGTCAACGGTTAGTGCTGAGCTACTCTGCTGCTCTCAGACTACAAAGTAGGCAGCAAGCTACTCAGGGCCTTTTAGGATATGACCAAAGAGAACTGATCCCACACCAGAGAGCAGAGACGTCACATTTTCCTTTTTAAATAGCTAAAAATCCTGAGATTTAATTTTTAATTACTAATGTAGAAATATCTGTGAAGATTCCTTTAAGGCAAAAACATGTCCTTGCCATTTTATTCACTTAAGAACTAGTGACAAACACTAAAGTGAGATAGTAAGTAGGGGAATTGCTCTTCACAATAAACGAGTAAGTCGCTCCAAGGTATGAATTTTTAGACCATGTGGTTCCAAGTGCTATAACAAAACCTTAAAATAATTTAAAATGTATATTCTAAAACACTCAAGAAAGTCAGAGTATTACTTTGAATCCTTAAAAGTCATAAGGATAGAAAGAAGGGGAGAAATTTTATTCTCATTTTCATTCTCTATCTCATTCCATTTCCACATCTAGCATCAGTTACTTTAGTGTACATCATTATTTTCCTTCTTTCTCCTTTCCCTTCATGAGACTGTCACACAAGTAGCTTTTTGTTATTAGAATAATGCCCACTGGAATAATGCCCAGACAGAATAGGCAGAAATTACTTTGCAGCAGCAGTGACACATAAACAGGATCGATAAGCAAAAGAAAACCCACACAGCAATAGAAAATCAGCCAGTGAATTGTAAGAAGTGCAAGAGCAACAGAAATAATTTCTCAGGATGTTGGAACAGTTCCTGGAATGTAAAAGTAACTCTTTGTTAATTAACAGAATGTAAAATAACAAGCTTAAGATTTCAGCTTACATATCAGATTTCTAATTGTTGACTGAGGACAAGGTGACAGGAACAGAGTCAGTCCAGCAGTCTCTGAAGTGCTCCTGCAGAGAGCATGCGGTGAGCAGTAACACCTCTTATTTAAAAGTGCTACTGACACTTAAAAGTGCTCTTGTGTTTATTTCACCACTGGGGGAACGGACAGTATCAAGACAGGCATCAGGGCTTCAACTTTCCACAATGGTTGCTTCAAGCAGCTGAGTTAAGGAAGGCACATTACCAGTTCTTGTTAAAGACTTCTGGAACCCAACCCAGAGCTGCAGGGGATCCTGAGGGGCAGCCATGGCTGCCCATGCCAGGGGCCAAGTCTTCCTCAAGAGCACTGATCTACTTTTAAAAACAAGACTGCAGAGAACACAGTCCCTTAAAGGAGATTTGTTTCCATTGTTTTTGGATTGGCTCAGGGGCAGAAATGCAGCAGGAAAACAATGACTGAAGAAGACTTAGGTTCACAAGTTTCCACACCCGTCTTTGTGCTATATGAAAGGTTCTAGGAATTCTGTGAAAGTTCAGAGAAACCCAGCAAGGGAGGCTTCATATGAAAGGGAGGAAGCATAAAAAATCTCCTAAAGCCTACTCAAGGTAACATTCCCTGAAAAATTTAATTCCTTCTTAAATGCAGTCATTTCAGACAACATTCACCTAGCAGTGTATTACCAGCATTTTAGTACATCATACCTTATTAATTTGGAATGGCCTTTCTCTAGTACTCTGTTTGTTGAACTGCTCTTCCCAGCTGCCTTTGAAATAGATGGCATTCACCAACACAAGCCTGGTCAGAGAATTCAGAATCCCCTCTGCCAGCAGGTTCTGAATTTTACCTTTGGGATACAAAGAATACACCCACATTATTTTAGAGGTTGACATGGATCTAATTATTATCCAAGATAATACATACTCTGTAATTAATGTGCAATAGAGAATTATGTACCAGACACAGCAACAGCTCTAAATTTCAGTGGTTCCAATTCACAATCCTACATCCTGACATAGGTGTTTACCCAAACCACGGCTGCCATTCAACACAACTGGGCACTTGGAACAGCACTCACCTTCAGTCCTTTCCTCTACCCAGCCATTGATTTGTTTCCTGGCATCTTCCCAAGCATGCAGGAAGTCCATCTGTTCCAGGCCAGCATGGTAGGATTTCTGACTCGACTCTATAAAAGACTAACAGGGACATGGACAATAGATTTTCAGCAAAAAATTTTACTCTCATTCACACACAGATGATCCTTACATTCCCCAAGGCCATCTGCCAGCTTACCTTCCCCAGCTTCATATAGAGTCACTGAAGTTCTGGCTGACAAGCTCATACTAGGACTTAAACCACTTCTTTGAACTAGGAACTCATATTAAGTCAGACTCATGCACTATACTACAAACGTTACAGAAATTCATTGAAAATGACACAGCTTTTTTTTTCCTTTTTTTTTTTTTATTTTATGCTTCAGGGACATGACATAGAAGTCTGTAAGTTTCTTTATAAGACTTTTGCTGAGAGATACATCAACCATTTGTCCCACAACCAAATATATCAAGGGACCACAGAACCCTCAAGTGTAGAGACTGATGCATTTTACCCTACTTTGCAATATTCAGATCACAGGTTATTTAAAATGAGATTCTACACCAAGTTCACATGCCAGACTCTGTCAGAATCAATTGCACTCCTGGCTGTCAGCCCAGACAGGTTGGAAGGCAAATCCAAAGCCTGATTTTGACCTCCAGAGGAAAGAGGCAGCAAGTGCATTATCCTAAGAAATGTCACAAATTTAATGGCTACTTACTGCAAGGAAATCAAATGTCTTTTCTCCATAGAGGCGGTTTGCAGTTCTCAGGATGTATTTGGTGTTTGGATCGTTAATTTCAGAGAGAAGGGATTGATACCCATTGTGAGCATCCCGAGAATTGTTCAGAGAAAGCACCTGCACAAAGATCAACATCCTCAGTGCTTGTACAAGTCATAAATTCAGGAGTAGCACAGTCACCAGTCCTTTTTTTCCTTCCCTCAAGCCAAGCGCTAAAGGATCACAGAATGGCTCAGGTGGAAAGGGACCAGTGGGGACAATCTGCTACAAAGCCCTACCAAGCAGGGACATCTGCAGCCTGTAGTCCAAGACTGTGTCCAGGTAGATTTTGAGTATCTCTATCTATGGCAACAACATATGTTTTTCTGAAAATTTTATTAGTAGTAAGTGTAAAAAAAAAAAAAATTTTTTACTCCTCGCCTACTGTGCAAAAGAGCCAGATATCCGAACCAGAATGACTGATTCTGCACTTGATATTGTCAGGCCATATGCAAAACACATGCCATGTACTCTCTGCTATGTGAGGAAGTTTAAAACAAAGAAGTGTAAACCATGCTAGGAGTTTGACATTCAGTCACTGTCACTGTGGATTTCTTTTTTTATGTGTCTGGCCACATTTTGAAAACATACATTGTCTAATATTAAGCTCAAATAAGAAAGCAGATGATATTTTATGTAGCTAGATACTGATCAAGCCAACTAAAAAAAACCCCAATAAACCAAAAACACCCCACATACCCTTCAACTACATATTAAGAGATTTCTCTTAAAACCACAAAAAAAAAAAAAAAAGAAATCCACAGAAAAAAAACAAACAGGAAACTCCTCATTTCATAATGAAAAAACCTCCCCCTTCAAAAACAATTAAAATTGGTTATCCTAACACACACACACACACACACTAGGGAAAGAGCTCAGCACTCTCACACCACAGTCACAATCACAGTTTACCACAAGTGTATGTCACACGCTGTAAGGCACATCTCGCTCATATGGTCCCACCAAATGCCATCCACTAACTTTATTCTGACCTACCTTTCCTATTTGGGCTTCAGTGCTACCTCTGGAACCCAGCAAAACCATAGACAAAGCAGAAGAAATACTAAATGGTGAAAAGAACACATTCTGCCCACTCTTCTTCTCACACAGCTTTCTTAACAGGTCCAGTGCAAAAGTGGTGTTTGCTGCACAGAGGCTTTCCATGCTTCCGAGCCTGGCACATAAAACACAGAACCAGAATGGATCAAGTTTATTTCAATACAAAACAGTCATTTCTACCTTCTACACTTCCCCGCGTAAACCAGGCAGCAAAGGCTGGAAAATCACCACCTCACTGGAGACTGATTTGGTGCCACAAGCACCTGACATCCCGTCCTACACATTTCAGTCTTTTCAGCGATTTTGAGTCCGCTACTGGATTTCAATCCCATACCTACACAGTGTGACATCTTTTGAGGTGATCAGGCACAACAGCATTTTGTTCAGGACTTCCTGAAACAAGTTTCTCTTGGCTTCACACGGAAATTAATTTGTCTTTTAGGGCAGCAGGAGCCAAAGTTAGACATCAGAAGGGTAGAATTTCCAACTCTTACCTTCTGTAAGTCAGCAGACCTTCAGTGGTACCTGCAGCTTGCTTCTCTGTTTGCACGCTCGGTTTTAAACCTGCCTGGGCTGGGAGAAGTCAGTAGGACTTGCCTTACAAGATAATAAAATGGAAAGAAAAAAATTACATCGCCAGCATGACAGGTGACTGTAATTTCCTGCTGTATTACAAGGAAAAAGTATCAAAGTTCATTTTATTCCCTCTAACTCGGCAATGCAGACAGTCATAAACACATTGCCTGTCATACTCTATATACATCTGCTATAGGTAGTGAATCTGAGATTAGGTACCACACCTATTAAATAAGTACTAGAACACCGAGTTAACCACAGATAAGCATCATAAGTCATCATAAGATAATTGCTGATAGTTTTTACTATCTCTGTGTTTTGTTCTTCCCTTTAGGCAGGGCCTAGTGTTGACATGTTGCTACCAAATACAAAACCACCACCTAATTCATACTGCTGATTCATTATCTTAGACAGAGAGTTGAAATGAGCAAGTTTCCACATGCATGCTTTTCCACCCAAGAAAATTTCTTGCTAGCAGCTTTACTATAAACAGGGGCAATTTTATCCTATTTCTCATCTCCTGTAACTTAAAAGAAAAAACACCAAAGAACAAGCATGCTTAGATGGAAACAGTCCTCCAGCTGTGTCTGAATGAGTAATTTATGCACTGCACAGCATCAACAGGAGACACATAGGGTTCACACTGGTTACAATGAAGCCCAGAATTTTCGAACTGTCCCACTATCTGCAGATTGCTAGCAGTAAGGTTTTTTTGATCTCTAGGTCAAAACCACACAGGAATAGTGACAACAGCAGGCAGTTATTTTCTTGAAAGTGTCTGTAGGGCTTCCATGACAGGCAAGAATTTACAGACAGAAGGACGGAACTGGCACTATTTGCCTGCCTGAAAATCAGGGGCATTTAACCAAATCATAAATAATCAACATTCAATACTCAAAGCTGGGACACAAGGCTAGGAGTTACATCTGCACAGTCAACTACACTTTCTCTGCAGCTTATGAGTAGCAACATAACTACAGACACCATTCTCATCAGAGACAATGCACAATGTGGAATCCACAGTTTGGGAGACCATACACAATAACCACACTTTAAGGAACAAAAAACCTCATGATACAAGTACATATTTGTCAGTCAATTGTAAAATGCTGCAAAGCCCTCAGTGGTTAAAGGGTTTGCTGACAGCAATTCATTCCTCCCTCTGCTCTCCCTGTGCTCTGCAGGTCAGCAGTGAGACACTTGTACAGAGGTTTTGTGTTCCTACCACTCTGAATTTGAAGTGCATATTCTAAGCAGTGGACACCATGCTTCAGGACAGTCTTTATGGACAGAAAGGCTGTGTGTCGATAATTTTGCAGACAGCCACTGCAGGGTCTTGCCATGGGGAAACCAGAGCAGGGTGCAGCTCTCCTCTGGCCCATGGCCCAAGAGATACTTCCCAGCAAAGCTAGGATGCAGATCAGTGTTCAGTAAATAAGGACAATTGTTGTGTCCCCATGTTGTGCCAGCTACATCAGAGGAGTCTCAAGCTGACTCTTTCAAAATTCAACCCCAGAGGGAACTCAGGGCAATGAGCACCAGGCTGTATTTCCACAAACAAAGCTCTGTCTGTGGCAGACATCCCTTTTCCCACCCGCTGAATCAAAGCTGAAGGAAAAGGCTTCATTTAGGATTTGGACAGTTGGGAGCAATGTTAAAACACTTGCAGGGCGAGCCCGCGGACAGCTTCTGGTGATGGCTCTCAGCATCCCAGCCCTCCCAGAGGCGCCCAGAAGGACACGGCCCCGCTCCTGACTGACCCCTGTGCCTCCGCAGGGATGGGAGGGGCAGAGAGGAGTCTGACACTGCCCCAGTAAGCTGAGGCACAAAAAGCCCAAGATTTAGCCCTGCCTGGAGCGAAGAGTTCCTCTTTCTCTCACGCCCCGGGCTTGGCCCGGCGAGAGACGTCCCGGTCGCGCATTCCTGCCGTGCTCCCGGCGCTCCCACAAGAAGCGCTCCAGCCGCACCTCCGCGGCTCCAGCTGCCAGCAAGCAGCGGTGCATAAGGAATGTCACGGAAGAGGGAAGAAAAGAAAGAAAAGACAAAATACAGTAAAAGCAACACCATTCAGCTCCGCTTCTTAAAAAAACCCGCCAAACAAGAAAACCCTTAAAAACACAGGCACAGGCTTCCCGTAGAAAACCTTCAAGACAACGCAGCAGCAGCCACAGCAAGGCGGGCGCCGCACTCACCCTGCCAGCCGCCGCGCTCCCTGCTCCCGGAAGCGCGGCCGAGCAGAGGGAAGGGACGGGAGCCCAGCCCCTCCCGGGATCTAGCGGGAGCCTGAGGCGCTTCCCCCTTGGCCGCCGGGAACGGACAGGCCCCGCAGCCCCTCCCGGAAAAATGGCGGCCCCCGCCTCAGGGAGTCCCGGCAACCGCCCCTCCCCTCCCTCTCCTCCCCTTGCAGCTCCCCCGGCCACGGCCCGTGTCTCTCCGCCTCTACCTCCCCCTCGTGGCAGAGCTGACAGAAAACACCCTCGGTCCGTGAGGCGTCTTCAGTTACTGTTACTTATTTTTGAAGCTAGGATTGCTTTGAGCCAAATCGCGCCGCTGCTGTTGCCAGACACCGTACGGGTTTAACCCTTCCTCGCATTCCTGAGGGGTCTGAGTGAGGCAGATAGCCCTTAAAGAGGTGGTGGGGTTTTTTTTTGTTTTTGTTTGGGTTTTTTTTTTTTTTTTTTTTTTTTTAGTTTTATTAAAAGGAATCTGTAGAGCAACATGAGGGTTATTGGGAGCTGATGAAGACTTGCAGCTGAGATGTGGAAGGAAAGCAAAGGGATGGGCACAGGGTGAAGATTGGGATGACCTGTCTGCAGTAATAACTCAGGGGCTTAGTCCAGGGCTAAAAAGCAGGAGTTGGGTCTGACTGCTGCAGGCTGGGAGTACATGCTAGGACCACATCAGGATAAGCAGCCTTCCTTAAGAGGGTGAGGAGAAAGCCTTTGGCAAAATATATTTGTGCACAATGCTGTGAATGTGAGAGGTAGAAATGCCATAGGTTATCGTGGTAAGGGCAGAGCTAGCCATGATGGCCTGATCCAAATGACAGCCAGGATTGCTCTGTGGGTGCAAGGCATGGTACACTCCCCACGGCACTGCCGTGGTTGTCCCTTCAGCTTAGGAAGGAGGCACTGGAGGAGCTGTGCCTCAGGTGTCAGGGTGTGTGGTGTGATGAAGAAGGGGTTCAAGTAAGTCCTGCTCCCCCAGTTGCAGAGAGCTTCAGGTGTGGGGTTTGCCTCTGTGCTAGCAAGCAAAATTGTCCTGCTTCACAGCGTAAGGATTCACTGACTAGGGCGAGCAAAACCTGCCAAAGAAGAGGATGGTTTGCGATTTGTTGTGTCTGATGAAGAAAAGAAAAGGGTGGTCAGCTTTGAAAGTCGTTGTTGGGACTCTTGATCTCATTATCAAGACACCTGTGGCAGCTGCTGCCTCGGTACCTTCTTCATTGACTTCCACAAAAGCTTTGTGAATAACTTGTGAGATGTAAAGATCCTTCTTCACTGACATTCCTGTGAAATCAGCCTGACCTGGTTCAAATGCATTTTGTATCCCCATGCTACTCAGAGGGGATTTAAGGTCATAATTCTCTTCCACCTTCAGCTTGGGCAGGTACAGGTCCACTTCAGCTTTCATCATATTGTCTGATTTGGTCCATTCAGCCAATTTCTCATATGTCAGCTCTCTTTCCACCTGCAATGAGTTGTGGAAGGAAACATTTGGAATGTGAAAGACAGAGACAAGACATGCACAGACTTACTGCTCATCAAGGACATGTAAAACAAAACCCAACTACCAGCACAGTCTACAGATGGAACGTGCATCATATTTAGAGGGCACGATCCTACAAAGTGCTGAGTAACATACTCCTATTTATTTTCTTGAAGGTGGCAAGGTGTAGGCCTGAAGCCTCAGAGTAGTTTATAATTTTTTTCTCTGGTGTGGAAAACATTGATTTTTTTGCAATGTATTACTTATAACAATAATAATAGGTGCTTGATGTGTGTGCATGTGGATAAATTTTCTCTTAGTTGTTATAAATAAATAGGATGCATGGGAACTGAGGTACAAACAAAAATATTTGCCCTGCTCTGTGTAGAATCTGAAACTAATCCTGGCATAGTCATGAGTTGCTGTTGACACCTTCTGGGTCAGGATAGTAGTCACCATCTAACTTGAGAAACCTCACCAGAAACTATCAGCTGGAAATCCAGACTGAAAATGACATAAAAAATAATAAATATAGCCCTCACAAGATATCTCTAGGGCATGGTGATGCAGAGGTGATCCTTGCTTTCCCTTTGCTATACTCACAATAGGAAAAAGGATACAAAATAGTCTAAGACAGTTGTGTGGACATAGGTTTTAGATGTACTATATTTGCATGTTACTGCAGGTCCTGAATCCTAAGCTGACAATCATGGTGTTACAGATTCTGAAACAAAGTATGAGCACATCAGAGCTATGCTACTGTGATTTTGAAGCTTGTTCTTCCTCACTCTTTTCATGTGCTACTCTTTTACAGTGTACGTGATGATACAGGAGGTCAGCTTTACCAGCTCCAGGCCAGTAGTGTTATCACTGATGTCATCGGGTAGGAGAACAAACATGCTGAGTTCATTTTTCACATATGGCAGCTCAATGATTCTGAATTTCATGGTGGTTTCATGGAGTACGAAAAATGTATCTTTCAAAAACATCATCTGTACTGGTTTAATCTTGGTCTGGAAAACAATTCAGACATAAAAATTACCTTACACATCAAAAGTGTAAAATTTACTTGCTTCATTGAACTGAAAGCAAGTACAAGATTCAGCAGCATCTGGATATCCAGAACCCTTTTCTCTAGACAGTGTCGCATCAAACACTTCTTAAAGACTTTTCAACATCTTTGAGACCTTTATAACAAAATAGCATAAACACACAAGCTAAATACCTACTAACTGAATCCCATGTAATGTATTTCTAAATTTAAAATAAAGGAGTTAGCTTTGATAACTCCTTTGCAGGGGGAGGTTGATAAACTCTCTTTGCAGGCCTTACTATTCACCCTTTGCATGGTAGTGGGGAAGCTGCAGGGATGGCTTCTGTGAGGAGACATCAGAAGATTCCTCTGTTAGCAGAGCCAGTTTCAGCTGGCTCCAAGACAGACCTGCTACTGTCCAAATCTGAGACAGTCAGTGACATTGGCAGTGCCTCTGTTATTACATATTTAAGAAAGCATAAAAACTGCTGCACAAAAGCAGCTGGGAGAGTGAGATGATGTGGGACAAACTGCCCTGAAGACACCTAGGTCAGCAAAGTAGGAGGGGGAGAAGGTGCTTCAGCCCCTGCAGCAGAGATTCCCCTGCAGTTCACGGTGAAGATAATGGTGGTACAAATATCCACCCTGCAACCCATGGAGAATCCATGCTGGAGCAGGCTCCTGGCAGGACCTGTGATGCTGTGAGAGCAGCCCTCTCAGGAGCAGGTTTTCTGGCATCACCTGTGACCCCACAGTGGACTCACACTGGAGCAGTTCTTGGAAAAACTGCAGACCGTGGGAAAGACCCACACTGGATGTGAAGGACTTGATCCCTTGGGTAGGATCCCACACTTGAGCAGAGGAAAAGTGTGAGGAGGAGGAGGAGGGAGCTGTGAGCTGACTACAACATTAGCCCATTCCCAGTCCCATGCACTGCTTTGGGGCACAGGTGAGTCACAAGTGAAGTTGAGCATAGGAGGAGGGGAGGGGTGGGGGGGAGGTGCTTTATGTTTCATTTACTTCTCACTAACTTACTCTGAGAATTGGCAATAAATTAATTTCTTGAAGTTGAGCCTGTTCTTCCTGTGATGGCAGTTGGTAAATGCTCTCCCTGTTCTTTCCCTGACCTATGACCTTTTCATCCTATTTTTCTCTCCCTATCCTGTTGAGAAGGGGCAGTGATAGGATGTTTTGGTGGGCACCTGGTGGCTGGCCAAGGTCACCCACCACAACCAACTGCTGTGACAGATCCTAAAACTGTACACATACCGTAGTATGTTTCGGGTACACAGTCACACCAATTGTTTCGCATTGTCAGGCATACAAAAGGTATTTGCACCCTTAATCTATGTCAAACAAAATGTTTGTTTCCATTGACGAATAGTTTTTCTTGCTTTTGACACACTCAACTAAAATGACAAACCCTGTGGAAATTCCTTGTGAGGTTTGATGCAATACCCAGGGTGCGTGTGGGAAGAACAGCTGGATGAAATCTCATGATCTCAGGGTCCCAAGAGCAGAAGTGAGCTCTAGGTGTGTAAACATTGCTCTCAAAAGCAACCTGGTCATGTTTGGAAAAGGTACTTAGAGAAATTTCTTCTTGTCCTTAAGCTACTTTCCTTAACCTGCTTAGCTTACATTTTTTTTTTAAATTAACTTTAACTGTTCCCAAGTATTTTGATACTGAGGAGTTATAAATTAAAAATCCAGTTTTCATATAAATGAGGCAATGCTGAGTTATTTTCACAGTTGGTATTCTCCATTAATTTATACCACTTTCTCAGCTATAAGTAGTGTTGCACTGGCATATGAAAAACTAGTGAAGTATTTTCTCCTCAGTAATAGACATATTGACATACAACAATAGGCATACCGACAAGGAATTTACCTTGCTTATTCTGAAGGGCATCTCAGAAGTATTTTTCTCCAGAAATTTCTTTTCCCACTTTCCTTTGAAATAAATGGCATTTACTAAGACCAACACAGTGCGAGAATGGAGAGATCCTGCAGGCAGCAGACTCTGTATTTTCCCTTCAAAATCAGACAAAGTGACTGTTATTCCAGTGTGACTTCATAACTTGGCAATTTTAGTTGTTCCTTGTCTGTGCCTACCTATCTTTCAAAAATGTTTGCATTTGGGATTTTTTTTTTTACTGTACATTTCTACATTGGTAAAAATGACCTTTGAAGTATATTTGTATCCTATGTCCAGAGAAGCTGTGGATGTCCCATCCCTTGAAGTGTTCAAGGCCAGGTTACATGGGGCTTTGAGCAACCTGGTCTAGTGGAAGATACCCCTGTCCATGGCAGGAGGGGTTGGAACGAGATGATCCTTAAGGTTCCTACAAGCCTAAACCATTCTATGAATTCTCTAGATTTTTATAAAACTATATTTATTGGAGTTTTGGTAGTAAATGGCACTGGAAAGTGGATAAAGTGGAATAGCTTGGATGTTCTTGAAGCTGGTTGCAAGCAGCTGAAGAATGCAGCTGAATCACTAACCACTGTGTAGCCATACAATATCTACCTGTGTATCCCTTCAAACAGCAGTCCTTCGGAGAGCATAAAGAATTGAGGGAAGGACTTTGTAAGGAGCAGCAGTTAGGTTGGAGAGAGGCATTCTTCAGACTATTTAGCTGTACTTTGCTCATCACCTCCCTGCCCTGAGTTTCCACCTTTTATGGATCTTTGGCTGCAAGAGCAACAAGTGTGGAAATACAAAATATTTGAAAGTTAGACAAGAAAAAAGCCATCTGAATGATACTTACTCTCAGTTTTATTTTCTACCCATGAATTGATCTGTGCTCTGACTTGTTCTGCAGCTCTCTTAAAGTTTACAGCTTGTGGCTTTGCATTGTAATAGCTTGTAATGAGTTGTAAGAACTTCTGAAAGATAGGATTAAAGAATGTGCACTTATTAAGTTAAACTCGAGTTATAAAAATGTTAGCAATAATCAGTTAAATAGATTATACAATCTGCAAATACATAATTTAAGAAAATTTAGTTTATATGCAGCAACCTTAATAATAAGGTCTGATATATTCTATTCTAAATATTAAGTACGGACTGATCAAACTTCAGTCTCAAGAAAACTGCTACATCAAATTTTTGTGTTTGAAATCAAAGGTGGAAATTTTTAATTTTGGAATATTCATGAAACCCTTACATTTTTTTAGTCTCTCAAAATTACATTTTTATATAATTTAAATACTTTTTTCCTGATTTATGAAGTAATGTTCAGTACAAGATGGAAGAACAGACTCATAAACAATTGAACAAAGGCTTTTAGTTTGCTTCAGAGGTGAGGAACCTGTCAAAAAATTTGTGAGGACAATAAAAGGAATGTTCTGGTAGAATAAAGTCATGGCAGAAAAGTGGAATTAATGTTTCCATTGCTGTCTGCTGTGAAATCATTTATGGAGATTCCCAGCAGGAAATTCCCTTGATTCTCTGTAAAGCAAGTGTATATGAGATTATGGAGAAAATGAACAATATACATTCGGAAGGACAAATTGCTGATTACTCAGGAAACCAAACAAACTCCAAAATCAGAGAACAGTAATCTCATTTAAAACCCCTTCCAAGGACCTGGAAGATGATTAATACATCAGATTTAAAAATACTTCAGAGCTATAGATAATTACAAACTCATGAGTCGGTGTGGGTCAAATGAATAGAATGGGTATAGTGGGTGTATGGGTTAACATGACTTATTGGAGGAGTGTCAACAACATTTTGTAATGGGAAATCCAAAATCACCAAACGGAGTTTTCTGAAGGTTTTTGTAAGCATATAAGTAAAAGGGCTGAGCCATTACAGTCTTTTTGGGTTACTGAAACACATTTTGTAAGACTTGTCACCAAAGGCTGAGCATCCACGGGACTACAGAGATAGGTCTCATTTGTTTAAAAGACTGGAAACAAAGAGTAGGAGGAAAAAATTCACAGTGAAGGGTTATTACTGATGGAGTACCACAGGGCTATGTGTACTGGCATCTGTGCTACAGTATTTTTTCTATAAAACCAATGCCTAGATGTGTACATTAAATATATATATATTAACCTATTTATAGGTGGTGTAAGATACAGGAAGTGATTGTCATGGTTTAGGAATAAGGTATTGAAGCTGTAATGGACAGGTGCATGAAAAAAAATCTGCCTAATCACGGCCAAAAATGCAAATAAAAGTTAAGAACTATGAAGAAAAGAGCAGGTAACAAAAGAGAAATTCCTATAATGGCACTTTATAATACTACACTTTGTCCATTGTATGAGTTTGCAATGGAGCTGTGGCCTCCCTAGTCTCAGAAATGCTACAGTATAAAAGATGCAGGGGATGAGGGTGACCAGAGATGTGGAGAAATGTCCT
Source organism: Cinclus cinclus (assembly GCF_963662255.1). Classification (NCBI taxonomy): domain Eukaryota; kingdom Metazoa; phylum Chordata; class Aves; order Passeriformes; family Cinclidae; genus Cinclus; species Cinclus cinclus. The sequence continues at coordinate 70,071,793 of NC_085046.1, forward strand.
TCAGAACAGAAATGAACCAACAGGGATGCCAACAGGCAGCAAGCTCAAAAAGCACAGGGGGTTCCTGCCGTGTGTAGCTCAGCTGTGGAAATCCTGGTGCTGAGAGCTGAAGTAGATTCAAAAGACAAGTGTGCAAAATCCTGAAATAACAGCTCATCAGGGTCTTAAGCAGACATGCCTTCTGGTTCAAGAAGTCCCTGAGCTGCAGATCAGTTGGCAGCTACAGCAGGTTCTGGAGAAGAATCACCACACAGTTTTCTCATGCACTTCCCTAACTGTTGCCCACTGCTCAAAACAGATGGACCTCTTGCCTGTGCAAGACTAGCCTTCTATGGCTGTCCTCCTGTTCTCATTCAAACCCAAGTGCTATCATTTGGAATTTTTTTATCATCTCTATTGATAATCACTCTTAATGTCAACATATTCCCAAGTAAAGATGTTCAACTCACAGGCAATAATGGGTAGGACTTTTCCTCGTACAGTCGGTTGGCACTCTTCAGCAAGTAAGTGCTTCTGCGTTTGTTGATGTCAGACAGGAGCTTTTTGAAGCCAGAGTGGATGTTTTCTGCTCCTTCATGCTCAGAATCCTTGGAAAGAGACATCAATTAATATGGATTTTTTTTCTGTTGCACCTGTTATGTTTATTTAAATAGTTCATGTTGTTTTAATTAAAAAGGAGTTTCAGGGAATGAAACTTGTTTTTGTGTATGTTGCATGTTTGCAGCACTGTGTATAGCTAGATAAATGGGTTTCTACCTGTAGAGCAATGATTTATTTCTTTGGTGCTTTGTCAGCATTTGGGGGCATCATCTGATGGTGCTCCAAGGAAGCTGAGTCTCCTGATTTTTGTCATTTTCAGGCCTGATTTTCAGTTTCACAAGACCTTTCAGTTTCACAAGGATCCATCAATGCAGCCTGGCAGCTTTTGAGAAGGTATTCTACCCTCACAGAAACAAATATCAGGACACGGACTTACTAACTATTCAGATTTTCCCTGTTTCACATGGGTGTTTCCTGTTGCTGTTTGGATTTTGGAGAGAGCTTGTTCTGGGTGTCAGTGTTGATGGTTTTAGGGAAGATGAGGTTGCTTGCCAGCTGTTGCCAGCTGTTGCTTTGTAAATGGAGGAATAAGCTGCTACGTGCCAGCTGCTCCCCATCAGCTGTCTGGATGCAGTGTCCTCCCCCAAGTCAGGTACTGTGCCCTCCCTGTACATGAGACACCAAGTCTCTGCCACTGACTCAGGGTGACTTGTCTGTCATTTCTTCCTATGATCTTTTCTCACTCATGCTGAGAGGTGAACTGACAGGAAGGACACCTAGCAGAGAATTTTGTAGCCACAGGACACGGGATAGCAGAGGCTAAGTTTTTCAGTGGGATGGGAACAGAGGCAATAGGGGGAAATACCTGAAGGAAAAGATTAGACAGACTTTGCTACAATTTATTAACTCAGTGAGTTGCTGAAATGAATGTGAGTGTAGTGATTCATCTTGAAGAACCATCTCACCCCAACAAAGGAGAATGATATAATCCCCTTGCCCTTTTTATTTGAAGTTAGTCTACTTTATTTCCACTATCTTTTAGTTTCTATGCTAAAAAACATGGCTTGTTTGATTTTAATACTTTTCAGTGGTTAGGGAGTTCATTTGTTGAAAAATATTTAGGCCCTTTCTCCTGCTGGCAAGTCTCTGGGGAGCAGATGAGCAAGGATGAATCAACACACATTACATTAAAGGGGAGTTTTGTCTGCCTGATGTGTCTGTGCATACAAAAGAAGGAAGGGACTTTACTGGGTAGGGCTGGAATCAGATGTGAATGCAGTAGTTGTTTATCACTACAGGAAAAAAAAAACAACCAACCAACCTGAAAGTGGTAAGAAATGGAATTGTCCAAAGCATATTAGGACCAATGATTTTTTGATATTTCCACAGCCCAGCTAAAACCAAGTGAGACAGTATTATGGCAAATCAAAATGCTGTTAGTTCCTAAGTTCTGCTTTTGAAAGACTGAATTAATGAATTTTACAGTCATATTACCTGCTTGTTCACTTTTTCTGTATATAGTTCTTACTGTACTGAGACAGTAGATAATAGACTGAAAACAAGCAGATGTTAAAAGCCTAAAGCAGTGGTTGCATTGGACCATCCCATTCTCAGAGATTTTTATCCCAGAGTCTTTTGTTGTAATAAATACCATCTTTCTTTTCTTTGGTCTTGCTGGAGAAAGTATTGTTGTCTCAGATGAACCCTCTTCTCTTGCAGTCTGATTAAAATGAAGAACCTGTGATGATGATGATAAATGTTCATAAAGACAGCTTGTTTGTTTGAGATTAATATTAACCCAAGGGTTGTAAGTATCTTAGTTTTCTATGGTAATTCACCAGCTATGCCCAATGATATTTGGTTGAAGTTATTGAGGACAAGACTCTACTCTTGATTAAATCTCTGTAACTGTATCATTACTATATAGATTTTGGCCACATGGACTGCTTGATGATAGATCAGTATTGTGACTGGAATGGGCTCTTCAGGGAGATAGCCACAGCACGAAACCTGACAGAGTTCAAGAAGTGTTTGGACAGGACTCTCAGTCACATGGTGTGACTCTTGTGGTGTCCTGCACAGGGCCAGGAGTTGGACTCAATAATCCTTATGGGTCCCTTACAACTCTCTGATATTTTCAATACTCACATATTTCCATTATTCATGGAAGAAATACGATTTTTCTGGACTATGTCACTAACAAAAATTTGTGCCTCTCCTGTGCAGCCAAACATATGTTCAGGAGGGCTTGCTAACTTCTGTATGCAGTATGAGAAAGTAGATATACTGCTCCCAGAACCAGCTGAGGTCTAGAAGCAGTGATCTCTTGCTGAACAGATTATCTCCAGATTTCCTTTCTGCAGCATGTTTTCATGCTGTATTATTTTGTTTTAATAAAGGTGTCTCCTCATTACATTTTGAGCACTATATTTCTTTAATTATTCTGTTCAGAGGACAGTTAAAAAGGAACAGAGAGCTCCAAGCAAGACCAACAGTAGTCTCTAATATCGATAACTTCTCCTTGGTAGACCACTTGCCATGCTCTGTGAACCATAAGTGTAAGCTAAATGTAGGGTTGGTGAAGAGTAGAGATCTTGGAAATAAAGTGGAAGTGACCTGGCATGGTGCTGGTACAGAAAAGAGCCCCACTCATGCTGTCAGCATTGCAGATCACTGTCCTCCCAGGCTGTTCCTTGCTGTTCTCCATAGGTAGAATAACAGTGCAATTTATGTAGGAACCCCCTGTTCCTACATAGGACAGCTAATTTCAGAGCTTACCTCAGCCATCTGACTTGCAGTGTCACCTTTTGCACCCAGGTGGACCATGGCAAGAGCAGTTGCAATACTCCAAGGAGAAAAGAAAATGTTTTGGCCTTTGGAAGTTTCATCCAGCTTTTTGTAAAGATCCATAGTGAAGGTGTTAGTTGACACTGAGAGAGGTTCCATTGGTACACCTGAGACAAAGGAGTGTCAGAGAGAGTTAGTGACTGCCTCTTCACTTCTTTTAAAAAATACAAAGCTGCCAGTGGGAGATTGCCTGCACCTCTCAAAAACAGTCTGAAGATATCCCTGGATAAAATACTGCACAGAAACCAAATATAGTCAGCTAGTAGGTTTCTTTCTAAGACCTGCATTATTTTTTCCCTTCCTCATCACTTGCAGTGTCCTTGACAGGTTTATTTGTTTTTCATCAGTTGAGTACAATTTTAGCTAGAAATGGTTTCAGAGTTTAGACTTGTTTCAAAAACTTATTTGTTCTTTCCATAATTGTAATGAGTTATTCTTTGATTCTGAGAGAGTGAAGCAGAATAATTTCTCACTGTGCTGCTTTGGGCTTTTTTTTAAATCTGTTTAAAATTCCTGTGGTATTATTTTCTGCTGAAAAAAAAATGAGTTCAGGTGATTTATTATATATATCCTGAAGGCTACTAGAGAGATAGAGATTATTACACATTCTTGATGTAGGTAAAGAGCTGGATTTGCTAATTTCTGTTTATCAAGAAATATGTAAATCTTACATACAACCCAAAATAGTTCCTCTTTTAAACAACAAATTTTCTCTGGTTTCCTGCTGGTTTATCCTGCACATTTTCCATCCTTCTTCTGCTTCTTTTCTTAAATATGTTTTTACAGGACAAAACCAAAGAAAACAAATAACCACAACTGCAGGATTAAATTTATTTTCCACACATGAATCTGGAAGAAATAATTTTTTTGGTCCATCTAATACCTTGATAAATATTAGGACAAACTCAGAATTTTTCATTGTCTTCATCAGCATAAAGATTAATAAAACATTTGGTAAAGTCCATGCAAGATGGCATTAAATAAAATGTAAGCATTAGATCAACAACAGTAACTGGGCATTTAAATCCATCTTCACCCACAATTTGTGTGGCTAAATCAAAAACTGCAGTCCTCAAAGCGAGCTGCTCCCATGAAGTGTCAGGGATGCCTGGAGCCTCTGAGGTCCTCAAGTTCTGTTTTTAAAGCTTCCTAGAGTTCTGCAACAACTTTGAAGCATTCCCAGGAGTGCTTCAGAGGTGAATGCCATGCATCCTAGCTCTTACCTATGTATTCTTAGGTCATTTAATTCACATATCTTACTGCTGTTCCTGGAGATGCTGATACTCCCTGGTGATTAAGGCATCCTTCCTACAGGTCAGGAAACTTTCTACCTTTCCAGGCTCTGTAGGTTTTGCCCAACCCCAGTTTGCATTCTGTCCACTGCGCCTTAGCACAGGGTTTTCCTAAGGGCTACACTTTGTAGCAAAAAATAAGCACTCTCTTCCCCTGACTTTTGTGCCATCTTTTAATCACTCAGTTCCAAAGAATTTTAAATGAACTTCTAAAACTTTCAAATAAAAGCTAGTTATTTCCATATGAAGATCTAATTACCTGAAATCCCGAGAGAGAAAAGAGTTAAGATCTGTCTTCAGTCAGGGTCTGTGGCAGTCTGTGGGGCAATGACTACTTTTGGAAATGTAGAAATATTTGCACCTCCCTTTTCTTTTCTACATCCTCTTCTGGTATTAAATGTACATGTTCTGTCATTTATTCCTAGTTCTCCTCTCTAGCACCTGCTTTCAGAACTTAAGAGACCTCCTCAATTCAAGGTCACTGTTGCTGGGTTATGTCCTCCAACATGAAGGCCAGTATTCCAAGTCCCTATAAGTGTCCTTCACAAACTTGGAGTTTGGTCTGCAAAAAAGTAGGAATTGCAGAAAATAATTCAACCACACTGGATCGCCAAGAGATACGCTGAAGTAATTTTACTGCCTCCTTTTCTTTATACTCTATCAACTGAGGAAGTTAATAGAAATTGATCTCAAAGGTATGGCTGAAAGGAAATACTGAAATAGGCTGTTAATCTCATTCACCCTGTGGTTAAATTTGAGAGAGGAATCATCTGAATACTTGTAGACCTCAGGTCACATGAAGCCCTAATTTTGTACAAGGATATTTTGCATTTTTGTTCTTTTGTTTCAGAAAACAGATCACAAAGGAAGTTCAGAAGTTATTTACACAGTCACCTAAAATAAGTGATGAAATGAGAGTGAATCTGAGCTCATTTGAACTGGTGAATGTTGTTTTGAAAGACTTCTGCCCCTAGCAAAGTCACTGAAGTTGCTTTAGATACCTACAGGCCCTGCATTGTACTGAGCTTATTATCCCTCTGGTGGATTTAGGGAGTTTGAATCATCCACCAGAAGCTGAAAACCTGCCTGGAAGCTCTGCTTGTAATGATTTGTTTTACTGAAACTGCTGCATAAGACTAGGGAGCAGAAACAGGAGAACACGTAAAACTGGGTATCATCAAAGGCGTAATGTAAGAGGTACACAAATGTTTTACTTTAAACCAGTAGGTCTGATCTTAATCTGTGTAATTCAGACTAGATTGTATTGATAAATTTCATTTGTGATCATTATCTGTCTTTTCTGCTACATTGAACCTTAGTAAAGAATGGCTCCTGCCCACCAGTATGGCACATGTAAACAAATTACCTGCATGCTCTCAACCTTTATGGAAAAAGCACCAGTATGAAGTTCGTGTTTTGAACAAGGATTATATTTTAGTGCTTCTATACACTTAAAATCTGACTGCTGCATATGCCATGCAAGGTTTCAGTAGAGATACATGTGCCTCACTTTCTTCATATCTTTTAAGTGCATTTTTTGTGCCTTGAATGTTCATCTTACTTCCTCACTTCAGAAATGTGTTAGGCATTGTTATATTTACTTATGAGCTTAAGAAATGTTTCTGCTGTGTATCTTAATTTGCTGTTGTTTGATCTTTAGATAAATTCACAGAAGAAAAACCCCCAAGCAGTTAGTGGTACTACAAGTTACAATGATTGACCAAAAATGCAGGAAAATGAAGAAAGAATTCCCAAACTGTGTAGACACTCTTTGTGGTATATATCAACTGCTGCAAGATCCTGTTTTGTAAGAGGCATTGTAGTTATGGAAGGGAACGCATTAGCCAAAGAAGCGATCTTGGTTTTGCAATGTCAGATGTAAACAGTGAGAGAAAATAGTGAATTGATGCAGACAGAATGGTAAAAACAAGGTTTCACTGCATCACAACGTCTGACCTGTTGACTTCAAGTGGATTGACCTTCGACAAATGGTCATTAAAAAGTCTTTTGATAAAACCAGTCATTTTCCTCTGGCGTAGTGGTGAAGAAATTTGGTCTTTTTTGAAGCCATCTTTCATTCCATCTGGCTCAGTAGGGAGGTTCTATTTTTCTGCCTGATTGATTACCATATTCCTATGCCTGTACCTTGTAAATGATCCACTCTGAGTAGGCCTTTTGGGTATTTGCTGAAGATGAATTCTCTTGCAGTTATTGCTAGTAATAAACAGCAGAATTTAAAATCAGTGTTAGACTAAGTCCAATTATGGATCTTCACTCTGAAAAAAAATCCATTTCAGCTATGTTCCCTAGGAAGAAAATGAGACCAAGTATCACATCTGTTCCAATAGAACTCCAAAGACAGGACTATAAATAACACATGAACATGTGCCTGTTTCTAGTGGCAAAATAAAACTTTTGAAATATGGGTGCATTTGCATTGAAAGCAGTGGGGATTTATATGTCCTTGTCTTTTGTACTAACAGTACACCAATACTGTACATTTTCTTGGCCTTAGTAGTGTAACCTATGTCTATAATTTCTACTTTTCATGAAGTCCATCTACCACAGAGGTGCCAGGGATTATTTTATGAATCTGAGATTGATACTGGAACACAAAACCCCCATCTTTCATTGTGGGATGAACTGAAAGCATGGTAATATGCTGCATTTTGACAAGCATTGTATTACTAAGTGACAAGCAGTCCATGCTCACAAAGTATTTGTATCAAGGCTTACTTTATCAGTTTCCAGTATTTCTTTCTTTAGCTTTCAAAGTTACTGTGACTTTTCAAAGAGGAGTTAATGGGCCTGAAGTTGCAAATTTTGATGATACAGGACAAACCCAAGGCTTCTTGAAAACAGTTATTTGGAAATGTAGTCACATTGCACCTGTTACTCACACCTTAATGCCTTATAGGAAGTGACAAAGAAAGAATCAGATTCTTCTCAGAGATTCCTGTGAGTTTTGCACGGGCTGGTTTTTGGTTGTGGGGATGCTGCCCGATCCCAAAGAGGAAAACACAAATCAACAAAGTTGTTTTGTGCGGTGCTTTATTCAGGGCCCGGGGACCTGAGGACTCGCGTCCAAAGTCAGAGTCCCAACCTGTTACTGAATCTTACACAGTTTTATACCCTTTTACAAGTCTTGCTTCACTAGGCCTACATGCTATGGTCCACATACTTTACATCAAAGGCAGCATTCATCTTCGAGATAACATTTCTAAAGGTTATAACTCTTGCACGCCTGCCTAAGTTAAGACTATAAGATACCTTTCTAACGGTTATAAATCCTACATGCTTGTCTAAACTAAAACTATAGATTAATCCCACACCTGTTTATTACACTACATCAGTAAATTCCCTACTGTTTCTACAAACAATCAGTTGGTCCTTCTTTGCTCCACTGGCCCTTAACTCATTATTTTGTAGTTCAGCACATTCCCAGGCTTAGTTCCCAGGGCCTACCTTGTGCTAGCTACAAACTGCAACCTTAGCATTGCTACCACTAGCTATTAAATCTATATGTATATGCTAACAACTCCCCCCTTTTGAGCATCCTTCAATCTTCTGCAAGGATGCTCAACTTCTTCCCTCCATTCTTCATGTAACCGTCTCTAAGTACGAAGGAGGCAGTGTGTTCCCAGCCGGTTGTCTGTTCCTGGTCATAGCCTTCATTTTTTTCTGGGTATGAATTCCTTCTCTGGTGATTACTCCTAGAAGACATCTGTAAACTCCATACACAACTCCAATTAATATTAACAACATTATTGCATATTGAACAGTTGAGGATATCCAACCAGAGACCTGGATCCCTAAAGAGCTGAATATTGCTCCAATCCAATTATGTTCCGCATCTTTTGCTATTTCCCTAGTTTTAGATTCAATATTCTCCAATTGATCTATATCTTTTTCTACTTCCTTTGTCACATTTGGGATATGAATACAGCAATGATCTGCTTTCCCATGCAGATATCCACAAACTCCATGCTCTCTTAGTAACAGCATATCTAGTGCCATCCGGTTTTGCAATGTCATCCAAGTAGTTGCCTGTAATTGTGAATTTAAATCTTTAAATCCCTTCTTGGTGGCTGCTGCTAATCTTTCGGTCTGTCCCAGGAGTCTATACAACATTTCCCTATTTCGATATGTGGAGATAGGTGCAAATAAAGATTCTAGTGCCCATCCGAATTTTACTCCCCCTGACGGTTCATGCCACTCATCTTCTTCAATAATTTCATCTCCTATGTCTCTCCTTTGCCTGGCCTGTATTTCTTGTTTATTAAGTTTAGATTGTTTCCAGAATGGACATAAGGTAGGAACTCCTAAAGTTATTTGAGTTACCATCCCATCGATCGGCATATGAGTGGTCCATTTCCCATGTCCCATTACCCAGACCAAGTTACCAGGGCTTCTGATAGTGGTAGTTTTGCAATCTACTTGTTTGTTACCGGCCATCTCTCCCCTAATTGTGTGACTGTACCCTCTACATTCACATCCCCACTTGAGTAACACTCTTACTGGTACCAAACCTATTTCTGCTTCAGGAGTATCACAAGTAATAACTCGTGAACAATTCCATATCTCTGTTGTCCCAGTTGATGTCCTCTGAGCTGTCTCTGTTGTTAATACTGTAGTATGGGTCTGGTTCTTATTTCCTGTCCATTGAATGCACCAATTCACGGTTCCTAGGTAACTATATGTTTCTAATAAACTTGGTCCCCAAATTGCTCCCCAATTGTCTTCTAAAGACTGTGATTGTGTAATTTTTGACATACTTCTTCATTTTTTATGTGTTTTACTTGCATCCAGACCTTATTACAGGGTTCCTTTATCGGTCCCACCACAATGCATTTGTTCATTTTACTAACCCACCCATAGTAGCCTGGCATTCACTGGCAATGTTTTTCCAACATATTCCTAATCAATTGGCATCCTTCCTTCTTTTCTACATACTCCTTTGGTATCAATTTACAACTCCAAGTAAAATTCACAAATGCCCTAGGTAAAATTTCTACTGGGATGATTCCCCATGGTATCGGCTCCCCGGCTGCCTGTGGTAAAGGTAAACAGGCTGTAATCAAGGAAACATTCTGCACTTTGCCAAAGTCCCGAATTAATCCTACTATCAAATTTTCCTGTTCCTGACTGCGGGGAAATGTTACATCTATGGCTCGAGTTCTTCTGTGAGTTCCTCTGATGCTATTAAGATAGACTGCAGTTATTGCATGTCCCCGCCCACTATAGACCCCATGTTGGCCAGTGATTCCATCTCTCAGATGCGACCAAGCCCTGACGTTTTGTATTCCAAAGTCACCCATTTCTCCACATGAGACTATACACAAATATCTACCTTCGAATTTCCCAATCTTAAGATCAGTAATATTTAACAATCCTCCTCCCACAGTTCCTTCGGACCACCAGCTAACTCCTTTGCTGATTTGGTCCCACATTCCCTGAGAATTTTCCTTCCACCACTTAACTTGTATCCCATATTCACACTCGTTTTCCAATCGGAAAGTACAATTCATTCACAAAGGAGGACTGTCCCACATGTCTACATAGGTTGAGGTTGGAATGACCTCAACATCCCCCTTCTTGGTACCATCTCCTAATAATGACATTACCCGTAATTTCAAGTCACCGTAGTCGAAACTATCTCTGATCCAGACTACACATAAATACTTGTCTTCAAATCCCGATGTTACATTTGTCAATTGTAGGGTAGTGTTTCCCATTTGTGTTTTCATATCCCAAGTTGTGACAATACCTGTGTCTACCAAATCTATATCCTTTTTCCATCTCACATTGACTTCTTCGGATCCAGCTCCCTGGTCATCGGTGAATGAACAAGTCAGATTTACATTCATTCCTTCAACCGCCATAGTCACCGGCTCTAGAACAGTAATAACAACAGATTCATGAGTTAAAGTTACTTGACATGACATGATCAGTCCAATGATTAAGATGTAGGCCTTGGGTCGGTGGGTTTGGCTCGAATAACCATCTTGGTGGAAGACAGTGGCTGCACTTCCCAATGAGTAGGGACTTTCTTGATCCGGGTGTAGTGGATCCAGCTGTTGATGCCCTTGACTTTTTGCCGCCGTGAAGGTTGTCATAATCACCTGACGTGGACCCTCCCATGATTCCTTCAAGGGGTCCGCGCTCCAGTTCTTTACATACACCCGATCTCCTGGTTGGATGTCATGGACTGGATTTTCCAGCGGCAGAGGGCGGTTCCACTGCAAAGCACCTCTCAAGGCTGTAAGAGTCTTGTTAAGAGATAGAACATAGTTAAAGAGCATTTGGTCCCCAACCATGTGAGGATCACCTTTTAACGTTGTTGCATGATATGGTCTGCCATATAGTATTTCATATGGACTTACTCCTACTCTTTCCTTGGGTTTAATCCTGATTCTTAACAAAGCCAATGGTAATGCTTGCAGCCATTGAATCTTAGCTTTTTAACAGATTTTCTTAATCTGACCTTTCAATGTCTGATTCATTCTTTCTACCTGCCCACTTGATTGAGGTCTCCATGGGGTATGTAAATTCCATTTAACATCGAGCACTCGTGCTATGTTTTGTAGTATTCCGGCCACAAAATGTGGTCCCCTATCTGATGAAATTCCCAGGGGTACTCCAAACCTAGGAATAATTTCCCTTAATAAAGTTTTGACCACCTCCTTAGCCTGGTTAGTTCTGCACGGAAAAGCCTCGGGCCATCCCGAAAAGGTACAAACATATACCAGGAGGTATCTGTACCCTTGAGCCCTGGGCAACTCTGAAAAGTCAACCTGCCAATAATCACCTGGCTCTGGTCCTACCTGTGATTTTCCTAATTGAATCTGCTTCCTCACTACGGGATTGTTCTTTATACAGACTGGGCACATTGCATTAACTCGTTTAGCTAAAGTCAACATCTGGTTAGAAATTACTTCTTTCTTTAAAAATTTTACCAATACCTCTGCCCCCCAGTGGCATTTGTTGTGCTCTGCTTCTAAAATTATTTTCATGATCTTGACAGGTACTAATACTTGCCCTGTGTCGGTCACATACCACCCTAACGCGTTCTTCTGGGCATTCACAAGTCTGGCCAGTCTTTCATCTTCTAAGGAGTAATTGGGCTTCTGCTCTAGGTGAGGAGTGACTGGGCTTACCTTTGTTGGAATCAATGCCAATTGTGTCCAAACCTCACGTGCCACTTTCCGAGCGGTAGCATCTGCTAGATTATTTCCTTGGAAAATTTTTCCTTCTTCCTTCTGATGTCCTCTCACATGCATTACTGCTACTGCAGCTGGTTTATGCACAGCGTCCAAAAGAGATAGGATTTCGTTTCGATGTTTTATAGATGTCCCTTGAGAACTTAACAGTCCTCTTTCTTTCCATAATGCTCCATGGACATGCAGAACTCCAAGTGCATATTTAGAATCAGTCCATATATTTACCTTCTTTCCTTGACTCAGAACCAAGGCGTGAATCAAAGCCACAATCTCTGCTTTCTGCGCTGATGTTCCCGGGGTGAGGGCTTTAGCTTCCACGACCTGGAGAAGCGTTACCACCGCATAACCCGTGTACCTGGTCCCATTCTCGACGAAACTGGATCCATCTGTAAACAGTTCACAGTCCGGAGACTCCAATGGCACGTCTTTCAGGTCAGTGCGGCTAGTGAAGACTTGTTCAATGACTTCCACACAGTCGTGGGTCAATTCGCCTTCTTCCTGCTCACTGCGGAGAAATTCTGCTGGATTGATATGGTTAGTTACTTTTAGCTCAACATCATCTTGTTCCCTTAATATTGCTTGATATTGCAACATTCTACTGGAGGACAACCAATGCCCCCCTTTTTGTTCCAGAACTGTTATCACCATATGAGGCACAAACACTTCTGTTTTCTTACCCAAAGTCAATTTTCTTGATTCCTGAATCAATAGTACAGTAGCTGCCACGGCTCGCAAACAGGACGGCCATCCAGAGCTGACTGCATCTAGTTGTTTCGAAAAATAGATGACCGGACGCTTCCATGATCCCAGCTTTTGTGTGAGTACTCCTAAAGCCAGTCTCTGTCTCTCATTTACATATAATTGAAAGTCTTAGTTAAATCGGGTAGTCCCAATGCCGGGGCTTCTTTTAGTGCTTGCTTTAGCCCTTGGAATGCATTCTGCTGTGGCTTGTCCCACCGTAACTGTGCCTCTTTTAGTGCCTCATATAAGGGTTTGGCCAGGAGTCCGAAATTCGGGATCCACAGCCAGCACCATCCTACCATTCCTAGAAAGGATCTTAGTTCCTGATGATTTCAGGGAATAGGTATGGTGCAGATGGCTTCAATTCTATTTGCCCCTAATCGCCTTACTCCTTGTGTTATTTCACAGCCCAAATATAACACACTTGTCCGGATGAGCTGGGCCTTTTCTTTCGAGACCCGATATCCAGCCTGGCCTAGCATGTTCAATAAGCCTATAGTTAAATTTAGGCAAACGTCCCTTTCTTCTGTGGCCAGGAAAATGTCATCTACATATTGTAGTATTACATAAGAAAAGGGAGATTCTTTTACCTGTGTTGTTTTCCATTCTTCCAATTCCTTGGCTAACTGGTTCCCAAATATTGTGGGGGAATTCTTGAATCCTTGCGGAAGTCATGTCCAAGTAAGCTGTTTCTTCCGACCGGAGTCAGGGTCTTCCCACTCGAATGCAAAATATTTCCTACTTTCAAATGCCAGAGGGATGCAGAAGAAAGCGTCTTTTAAATCAATTACTGTAAACCATTGAAATCTTTCAGACACAGATGTTAACAAAGTATAGGGGTTTGCCACCACTGGGTGGATATCCTTGGTTATATTATTTATAGCTCTCAGATCCTGAACTAGCCTATATTTACCATTAGGTTTTCGTACTGGAAAAATTGGGGTATTAAATTCTGATTCACATTCTTGCAAAATACCTTGGATTAAGAACTGAGCAATCATGGGGGCTACTCCTTTCCTAGCTTCTAACAATCGGATATTGTCTAATCCTTACCGGTTGGACTCCCTCCTTTAGCTCGACCACTACTGGAGTGCCGGCTTCCCAAACCCAAGGTACCACTGCCTGTTCAACCTCTTCGGGAATTGGGGTGGGTTCTACCTCCTTAATCACAAATAGTCTAGATATCTCTTTATCAGGAATTTCTAATTTCACTCGTCCTCCTTCAAATAATATTCTCACGTTTAGGAGAGATAACAGATCTCTTCCAAACAGTGACTCTGGGCAATTAGGCATATACAGGAATTGATGGTCAAATTCTTTTCCCCCGAATTTTATGTCTAACGGCTGCAAAAATGTCCTCTCTTCTACTTGCCCGGTTGCCCCTGTTACTTGAATTTTTACATCACTTAATAACCCTAATTTTGTATTCAAAACCGAATGTGTTGCTCCCGTATCAACTCTAAATTCTCGTTCTTGTCCGCCTACCTCCAATACTACCTTCCGAGCCTGATCTAGTCAGCTCTGATTTTGATAGTCCCCTAACACAAATGCTTGAGCGACATCTACCGGCCCCGTGGTAGCTCCTGCGTTTCCCATAGGATTTACATTTCCCACATTACCCATTCCCCATTTGACTGGACATTAATTTTTCCAGTGCCCTAACTGTCTGCAGAAAGCGCATTGATTAGGACCCAATCTTCCTTGCCCCCCGAAGGGATTTCCCAATCCTCCCATTACTCCCCTTCCCAAATTCTGCTGAATTATGCCCCTTCCTCGACCCATACCACCCCGGCCCCGTCCTCGTCCTCTTGGGCTTCCTCCCGTAGCGTGGTGCATTACTGCTAAAATATTTGCCTGATGTCTTTTTGCTGTCTCTTTTTCTCTATTATTATATACCTTCCATACCACTTCTAGCATTTTCTCTAGGTTCCGAGTGTCTTCCCCTTCTAACTTTTGCAGCTTTTTCCTAATATCATCCTGAGATTGCCCCATAAAAATCAAAGCCAACTGTAATTTCCCTGCCTCCCCGTCAACCTCTAAATTAGTAAATCTGCGTGCAGTTTCCTTCAGCCGTTCCAGGAATGCTGACGGGGACTCACTTTTATCCTGTCTTATGGAATACAATTTTGACCAATTCATCGTTTTTGGCATCCCCGTTCTAATCCCTTCTATTATTAATTCTTGATAAACTTGAAGTCTTTTCCAACCCCGACTGGTGTTAGGATCCCACCCAGGGTCCTCTCTCGGGACCAAGTCATTTAAAGTTCCATCCGTCATTTGTACCCTCAACATTTCCCTGGCTCGTTCTGTCATTGCCCGTAACACCATCTCTTTCTCGGTTGAATCCATCAATATATCTAGTAACACCTGTAAATCATTCCAATCAGGATTTTGTGTTTTTATTATCATTTTTACCACTCGAGCAACCTTGTCCGGATCCTCCCAGTATGACCCTGCTGCTTGTTTCCAAATTATCAGATCCCCAGGTGAGAACGGGACTTTAATAACCACCTTCTCACCCTGAGGTCCCATAGCTTCCCTTAAAGGGGCTATCAGTTGGGGTTCTTCCCTATTTTTCCTCCCTTGTCTAGTTCTTTCTGCAATAGGGGTTCTCGGTATATTACGGGTATGACCGGGAGATGGCTCCCCAGGACAAGGTACTATCGATTCCTGGGAACCCTTCCCTATTTCTGGAGTTTGTATTATTTCTCTTTCTTCTTTATCACTGTCTTCTTCTTCCGAAGCTAATTCTGCAGGAGGGGCACTAGGAGCTACGAACAAAGATAGGTCCTCTTCCTGGCTTGTCAGCTTTGTCAAGCAACCATTACACCTATTCCTTTGTCTACAACCTTGGCAATTTTGTTCCTCTACCTGTAATACCATAATACCACATTCTTTCTGCCATTCCGGTTTGCCTTTTAGGGTATAAAACAAATCCAAATAAGGAATCTCATCCCATTTTTCATTTTCCCGTAAAAACTGCATTAACGGGGATATCACACCAGGGTCAATAGACCCATTGAGGGGCCACCCCAAACCTCCAGTTTCATATTGTGGCCACCAATGATTACAATAGTCAATCATCCTTTCCCTTTTTAACTCTTGATGGAACCCTTCTCTTTTCCAACGCCCCAACAAACATCCTAATGGAGTATTTTCTGGAATTTTTCCATTAGATTGAACCAAAGCTTTAAACGTTTTGAATGGCATCATAATAACACAATCACACAATATTATCTCACAAACACACTTCCAACAGTCACAGCTACAACAGATATTGATTATTAACCAATTAACCAATAACCAGCCAAACTTGCCACTTCTCGACGCCGCAAGGGGCAAGTGCCGATCCTGCGCAGCTTTCGCCGCGTCTAACGGTCGGCGCCTAGGCTTTACCAACCAAAGACGTCTTTTGCCCAACCCTGCGAGGATCGCTGCCTCGACTTATCAGGCAGGCACCCAAACCAAATAATAAAGCACCTTCGGGCTTACCTGTTACAGTCGTCCGTCAGGCGCGGGGTCGGGCGCGGGTCGATGACTCCCCAGGAATCACCTGGTGCCGGCGTGGAGTGGATCAGCTCGCGAACCACCCCAGCCACCTCCGGAGTCCTGCCGCGGTTGCCAGAAACTGCTGCCCGATCCCAAAGAGGAAAACACAAATCAACAAAGTTGTTTTGTGCGGTGCTTTATTCAGGGCCCGGGGACCTGAGGACTCGCGTCCAAAGTCAGAGTCCCAACCTGTTACTGAATCTTACACAGTTTTATACCCTTTTACAAGTCTTGCTTCACTAGGCCTACATGCTATGGTCCACATACTTTACATCAAAGGCAGCATTCATCTTCGAGATAACATTTCTAAAGGTTATAACTCTTGCACGCCTGCCTAAGTTAAGACTATAAGATACCTTTCTAACGGTTATAAATCCTACATGCTTGTCTAAACTAAAACTATAGATTAATCCCACACCTGTTTATTACACTTCATCAGTAAATTCCCTACTGTTTCTACAAACAATCAGTTGGTCCTTCTTTGCTCCACTGGCCCTTAACTCATTATTTTGTAGTTCAGCACATTCCCAGGCTTAGTTCCCAGGGCCTACCTTGTGCTAGCTACAAACTGCAGCCTTAGCGTTACTACCACTAGCTATTAAATCTATATGTATATGCTAACAGGGAGGCCACAGATTGCTTCTGTGAGGAGCTGCTGGAAGCTTCCACCATGTCCAGCAGAGCCAATCCCTGATGGCTCTGAGGATGGAAATGCTGCTGGCCAAAACTGGGCCAATTAGAGATGGTGATAACACCTCTGTGATAACAATTTTAATAAGAAAATCAAAACAAATTGCACACAGTTTTAATTCCAGATAGAGAAGAGAAGGAGATGAGAACATGTGAGGGAGACAACATGGAGATACCAAGGTTAGTGGAGAAGGAGGGGCAGGAGGTGCTCCAAGTGCTGGAGCTGAGATTCCTCTGCAGGCTTTGGTGAGACTATGGTGAAGCAGCTGTGCCCCTGCAGCCCATGGGGATCCACAGGGGGTGCAGCAATCCACCCACAGCCCATGGGGATCCATGGGGAATGCAGAGATCCACCCACAGCTCATGGGGATCCATGGGATGCAGAGATCCACCCACAGTCCATGGGGGCGGTGCCCACGCCAGAGCAGGTAGATGCCTGAAGGATGCTGTGACCCAGTGGTAGGCCTGGTGGAGAGAAGGGCCCTGCTTCCAGGCTGGAGCAACCTGTTCTTGGGGGACTGCACTCCATGGAAAGAGAGAGACCCAAACTCCAGCAGTTTTGGGAGGACTGCTGCTTGTGAGAATAGACCCATGCTGGAGAAGTCAATGGAGAACTGTCTCCCATGGGAGGGACCCCACAGTGTAACAGGGGAAGGACTCCTCTCCCTGAGCAGCAGAAGAAAACCCCGGGTGATGAACCGAAAACCCCATGCCCTGTCTTCCTGCACTGTTGATAGGAAGAAGGGAGGGGATGGGGGAAGAAAAGGTTTTTTAAGGGCTTCTTTTATTTCCTATTATCCTCCTCTAATGTGGTTTGCAATAAATTCACTTTGTACCTCTAAGACAAGCCTGTTTTACCCTTAGAGTTTTCTCCTGGTCCTTATCTCAATTCATGAACCCTCTGATAATTTTTTTTTCTTCTCTGTCCAGCTGTGGCAGGGGAGGGTGAGTGAGTGGCTTTTGTGGGTGCCAGTGTGGGTGCCACTGTTTGGTCAGTGTCAAACCACAACAGATGACATGAGGCAATGGGCACAGGCTGAAAACATGAAATTCAATTCTGAACATAAGAGAGAATGAAGATGGTCACTTATGAGGATGGTCAAACACTGGCACGGGTTGCTGAGAGTGCTTGTGTATCCTCCATTGGTGGAGACAGTTATTCAAAATCCAACTGGATATTGCCTTGTGCAGCCAACATCACCTTAGCCTGTTTGCATTAGTGGGTGGGACCAGATGATCTTAAATGGCCACTTTTACCCTGACAGTTCTCTGTTTCTGGAAGAGTTAGCCTGACCTGAGAGCCAGATGCTGGTTACCTTGACAATAATGCAGGGAAGCACAAATGAAGCAGCTCCAGTGTTGCTTGCAGTAGATGATCTCTGCAGAGGGTCACCTCCCCAGGTGGGTTCCTTTTCTTCTCTTTCACACTTTTCACTTGTATTCCAAGTCTTTCACAGGAATATGTACTCTTCAAAGAAAGCTGAGACTGAGTGGCTTGGAACCCAACCCAACCTTAGCACCTCTCACCAGCTGGCAGTCATTGTGCTGTAGTTCCTCAGAGAGCCTCAGTGGTGCTGTTTTCATTCTTCTTGTTTTTCACAGCCTTCACTTACGGGTTCTTCCACACCTAAAGAACAAACTTCCTAGTAAAGCCGAATCAATAGCATGCATCTGGGCTGCACTGGGGTAGGTCCTGAGGGACAGACAAAACAAATCCTGAGCTGTGGCTTACAGGCAAGGGAGGGCACAAATTTTATAGGTGTGGATATATTTTGTTGAATGGAGATGTAATTCTAAATAGAATACCTCCTGGGGAGGTGGATAAATTTCTAATTATAGGTGGAAATTTGTTGAGAGTAAATTATTTTAGTGGTACATCCCTCCTGCATTCAGATCCTGTTGTCTTACATAATGTTCTCTGACACATAATTGGACTACTGCAATGGCTGCAAAACTTGATGCTATTCCTTATGGCCACAGGGATAGCACAACTGCTGACCTCCCAAGCCACCAGAGGAAGCTGATGCTGCCAGTGCAGCATGGCCTGTTCATTCTTGTACATGGGCAAGAGGGATGTGTGGAAGGTTCATTTTTTTCACATTGCTTATTCACTCTTGAACATGGTCAAAAGGGATATTTGGAAGGTGCTGTTCTGAGCCATAGCCTCTCGTCAGTCTTATTGCTAGTGTGTTGTGAAAGGTATATTTGTAAATGCTTAGGGTGACATGCAGAATAACAGTGTTTGGAGGCCTGTTTGAAACCTAGTGAAAATAAGACACCAGTGTAGTAAAGTTTCTCAGCTTTGTCAGTTGGGATGGTGTGGTGGTTGATTTGGAATGACAAGAATGCAAACATGCTCCAGCTGTGCAGATTGCAGGACGCTATAAGAGAACCAAGTAAGCCAGCATCTTGAGTAACACAAAAACAACTTCAAGTTTATTTATTTTATTAAATGCAGCTCATGGTAAAATAGCAAGTGAAGCGTCAATCAAAATCAAAATTTCACTGGTGTTTCTGTCAATACCATGAATATCTTTGCTGAGATGCACTCATAAGGTACAAATCAAACATTGTTCAATATTACAGTTGGCAAGGAAGCTTTGTAGGTATTAACCAGAAAACAGGTATAATTAAGCAAAATTAAAAAGAGGAAGCAGGTTTAAATTCTAACAGGTTTAGATTATATATCAATAAAAGGTGGCAAGAAGGCATGTTGCTAATAGCATTTTTGTGGGTCAGAAATCTCATCAACCTTAAACTACAAAATTTAGAAAAATGAGGAACATAGCCTTACATTTTTGGGAGGTTGAAAGAGCAGGAGAGAATGAATGTGATGTGCCTATATACATATGGTGAGACAGGGGATGGTAAGGGGCATTCTGAGATTATTCTGGTTTTGTATGAAATTTTGTCCATTTCCAGCAGTCATTGAAATTTCAAATTAAGATTATGAAATAACATTGTAGTAAAAATGCAGGTTTACCAGTGAGGAAAAGAAAGCAAAAGAGAGCGTACAGATTTCTGCAAGTTTGTTTTTTTTCTTTTCAAGGTTCTTTTTCCTCTCTGTGAGAGTCAAGAGAATGAACAGCATCTCCCTTGAAATCAGCATTTGCCATAGGGTAGATGATGGCCTGAGTGCAGAAAGCTTTTATCATTCCACCTTACTTTTAAACAACAAAGCCATAAGAGCAGATTTGATAAAAGGGAGCAAAATTCTGCATTTTCTTTTCTGTTCATGACTGTCTCGTTAGGACAATAGAAAGAAACAGTAGAGGGGTGTTCTTTGGTGGTTCAGGATGGTTTCTGGATGCTGCCTTCTTTGAAGGGGGTTGGGTGGAAGGAAATGAACGGGCATTTTCAGTACAGGTTGCTGCATTGATTAAGGTTGAGATTTTAGCACTGCAGTTCACTTTTTCCTTTGAACAGTGAACTGTGGTTGCTGAGAGCAAGTAATAATTCATTCTAGAGGAGAGCAGCATCTACCAAAGAAGAGGATGCATTTGGAGTTGTTGTGTCTGATGAAGAAGTAGAAAGGGTGGTCAACCCTAAATTTCAGAACATGGCTAACATGTGCACTTGTTAGTTCTACAATGACAGCAGTAGCAGCAGCTGCTTCAGTACCCTTCTCGTCAACTGCAACAAAAGACTTGTGAAAAACTTTGGAGATCATCACTTTATCCTTCTCAGTCATTCCACTGAAATCAGCATTGCTGCTGAAGGAACTGCGCATTCCCATCCTGATCAGATTATCGCTGAGGTCGTATCTCTCTTCCATTTTGAATTTAGGTAGGTACAGATCCACAAGAGTCTTGGTCATCTTCTTGGAATCAGCCCATTCAGACAGCTTCTCATATGTCAGCTCTCTTTCCAGCTATCGTTTAAGAAAGAGAAGGAATTTAGTGTTTGCAGGGAAAAGCAATTAATTAACTATAAATTAATCAGCTTTATGGCAATGTAATGAATTAAACATTTTAAATAGTAAATTTGACATTTAGCTGAAAGCACAAAATAGAAATTGGTTTTACTGATGATCAGAGACAAGGTGCACAACAAATATCTGAGTCTTAATGCTGCAAAGTTTTGAGCAGCACCCTTTTTAAATTCATTCCAAAAGAGAGACACGAAGGGCATTCAACAGCTGCCATCCCCTGTGTTCTAGAATATCCTCTAGTTCTTTCCTCTCTTTTAATTCAGTCCTGATATGAATAAAATTGCTGTGTGGCACATGGTTTGGTCCAGTTCTATAAAATCCGGTGTTAATATTATTGCATGTTTGACAGCTTTGAAACAAAGTGCTTCCGGCAAAGTCTTTCACTGCCATTCTGTGTTCTGGGCACTATGTCACCAGGGTTCAGCTCAGATCAAATGGAGGAAAGCAACGAATGGTATAGACTCCAAGAATTTAACAGTCTTGGAATTATAGTAACTACAGCAGCAGATCTCATTATTGTAACAAATACAGTCTCAACAAAATCCTAGTTTTGCATAGAGCAGACAAATGGCAGGAGGGGAGAGGGGAGAAAAGAGTGAGAACAATATGGAAATAAACTCCCAGGCCATGGAGAAAAGGTGTCATCTCAGGAAGAACCTCTGACTTCTTGTGTGGTGGCTCTCTTGAACGTGCAAGGAAGGGAGGTTTAACCCTTACAGATCATGTAAAATTGGGTGTCAGTCAAGGGGTCTGTTGAAGAGCTGAGCATCTGATTATGCACAGTGTTGCCTGTCTTCAGTTCCTACCAAACTAAGGGTGCTCAGTATGGAAGAACTTTCTTGGGATTAGAGAAGTATTAAAATTAATTCAGCTAGTGGAGGAGGTCAAACAGCATGAGGCATGTCCTTGGAAAGGGAGATATTATTGTCAGCCTGCCCTTTTTTTTTTTAATGACTGCGCAGAATTACAGAATGGTTTTACCGTACTTTCTTACCTGCTCGAGACCCGTAGTGTTGTCTTTGATGTCATCAGGAAGGAGGATGAACATACTGAGTTCGCGTTTCACATATGGCAATTCAATCATTTTTAAATTCATTGTTTCCATTATGAGAACTGGAAATGTTTTTCTCATGTACATCATCTTTACAGGCTTGGTCTTGTTCTGCAAAGTATTTATAAGTAAGAAATCATTCCTTGAATGGAAGGGTGATAATGTCTTAGTGCAGTGCAGGGAGAGAAAATTTTATAAGAAGCTTTTAAAACAGTGATTTACCATCCATTTTCCAAAGCTTTTCTTGACTGGACAACATTGCTTATCTTGCTGTCCCAAAGCTTTTGTTGGGGGCTGAACTGAGATATTTTTCTCTTCTCTCCAAAACACGCCCAAGGAAGAAGAGAGTTAGAAATATATACAAGGATTAGGGGTATGAAGCAGATGTGGGATATGACCTTACAACACTCTGTCAGAAAAACAGCTGTGGTTCAAGAGGATGAGTGTTACGCAGCTTATCAGAGATAAAAAGTTTAACCAGCTGATTGCTTGACAAAAGATAACACTAGTGTCAGAGCAAAAGGACTTATGAGAGGAGTTCCTGGGAAGTGGTCCCGTTGTCAGGAGTACGTAACATCTATATCCCCTCATTCATGGAAGCAGACTATATGTACATGCTAATCAGAAGGTAGAAGGTATGCTTTGTGGAAGTTGCACAGAGGTCTTGTCTTTAACTGTGGATTCACTAACATCTCTTCTGGATACATGCCATTAACATTTCTTCTAGCCTCATGCAGCCATGCATCAATTCAGGGCACCCTGTTGCAGCTGTGTTTGAGCAGGAATGATTGTGCCCAGCCTGGTTGCACAGCGCAGAGGCCTGGTACAGTAATCATCCATGACATGCCATGTAGTTCCCATCCATGAAGCCTGGATTCTCTAAATCATGTTTTTACAATTCAGTCAATTTTAGCACTGTTTAACAGAAAGATTTTTAATGACTGTAGTGATTTTGGAAACAGCAACTGTTACCTGGAGCTCACTAACATTTACCTGAGCACATCCTAATGTGTCAGTGAGCTGAGCACTGACAGATTTTGCTGCAAACAGCTTTTCACTGAGCCTAGTTACCATAGGGCTACTTAAATGAGTTATGAAATGGAAAGATTTCAGCAATAACTGGTTGTTTACAGTAAGAAGAGGAGGAACTTACCTTGCTCAGTCGGAAGGGTTGCAGCTCTGTATCTTCTGCCTTAAATTTCACTTCCCATTCTGCCTTGAAGTAAATGGCATTTACCAGGATCAGCTTGGTGGAGTTGGTCACATCTTGTGGACCCAGCAAATTCTTGATTTTGCCTTTTGAAAGCACAAGAGTCAAGTTTCATTTGAGCATAGCACAGTGAGAACATTTTGATCAGTTTTTCTCTCAGTTCAGCGTCTTAGTAAAAAGTCCATGCCTCAGTGCCCTGCTCCCTAAAATGCTCCCCTGACATAAATTAATGCATTTCTTTCAATCTCCAAAGCTGTTTGCTGACCTGTCCTCCTGGCTAACTGACAGGGATTTACTCCTTCCTCCAAAAATGTCTCAGCTTCGTGGCAAGCAGCTAGAAGCAAAAAGCCTCACTGACTGGTTGCACCAGGTAGAAGGAGGAGTCCCTCTGCTCAGTGCAGGCTGGCACAGAAAGGCAGGCATCCCCCCTTGCCCGGGAGCACGCTGGTAGGCAGAGGTGTCTCTCCCCTCTGTCTGCTCTGCCAGTGGTGCCTAGGTGCAGCACTGGGGCACAGTTGTGCCTAAGGTTCATCTGCTGCAGAGCACAGCTCCCAGAATCAGTGGGAATCTCCTCAGGGAGCTCACTGAAGTCCAGATCGGATGTTTGAAGCTGCTTAAGTGCGCTACTCTTTCTCTGTCCTCCTACCACATCTCTGCTCACTGCACACATCCACATCAGAAGGCATGACCTGGCTGCTGCAGCAGCACCTGGGGAAGCAAGGGCACCTGCCCAAAGGAAATGGGGGAAGCAAGGGCACCTACCCAAAGGAAATGGCAGACTGACTTTGTGGGAGAGCAAAGATGTTGGGATTGAGCCCATCTTACCCTCAGTTTGTTTTTCAACCCAAGTGTTGATTTCCTTTCCTGACTGTTCTGGTGCTGTCTTAAAGTTAACCTTCTCTGGCTCTGCTTTGTAGTAGTTCTTACTGAGCTGTATATATGTCTGAAAAATAACAGAAAAGTGAGCAAAAAAGTTCTGTACTAGAGAAATATACTATTTTTTAATCCCTAAAGGAAGCTGTTAGCTCTTATACTTGGTAGATTATTGGACCTAGAGGACTGCAAGATCTTGCTCGTTACTTTCTGCTGGACTGTGGGTTAACAATTAAGAAAAAACCAAAGAATAGAAATTTCACATCTTTTGTTCCAAGATTTGTTTGGAGAAGTGAGGAAGTCTGTATGCATCCTATGGATGTGCTTATTTTAATTTCTCATTTAAAATTTTATATACTGGGGGGGTTCCAATATTAAAGGCACATTACATATAAAGGAATCCCTACAATACAGTCAAAGGCAATGCATCCTTAAATTCTGTGAGCAGACTGACTGGTATTTTCCAATTAAGGTTATCACTAGAGTCCAGAGCTCCTATTTGCAGTATTCAAAGAGAGCTTCCAACCTGTTCTATTAATGGCAAGTAATTTTAAAAAGAGACCTTTTTTTGCACTTTTTCTTACCATTCTCTGAGATTTAACTTACAGGCAATACTAGGAAGGTTTTTTCCACGTAAATGCGGTTGGCACTTTTCAGGGAGTAGGTGCTTCTGGGTTTGTTGATGGCAGTTAGGAGCTTCTTGAAGCCAGAATGGATATCTGCAGCTTGCTTGTTTTCAGGATCCTTGGAAAAAGAAACCAAACACTCAGCAATTTCATTTTTGCATGAAGCTTTCAAAACATGCTAAGTAATATATATAGGAGAGGGATTTGGGTTCCCCTTCCTTACTTCTTATTTTCCCTAATTTACCATCACTGCAATTTGCAGGGCTCTGGTCATGACTGGATTAACTGAATTGCCATGTAACAAACCTTCCAGACTATCCCAGTGACTCATCCTTTCATGCTTCTGAGAGTCTGAATGAGTGAAAGGAATTGAACTTCAACCTATTGTGAAGTGTGGTTGGGGTTTGTACTTTAAAGAGGGGTGCAGACAATAAATACTGGACTCCTAAAGTTGTATCTTGACATTTTGATTCTGGAGGTTTTTTATCATGGAATTTCAGTTCTAACAGATACCAATTTTCTTCTCTTTGGTCTCCCCCGAGAAGGTCTGGCCACAGAAGAAGCTTCAGCTCCTGCTTCCAGGGTGAAATGAAGGACCTGCAAGCAGAGTTTCCAAAGGTAAGAAATAGGCACGAAGGACCTTCTGAAGCTTAAAGTCAAATGGGGATCAAATGGTTGTCACGTTTCTCTCCTTGTGATAACTCACTGTGCTATCTGATGCTTAGATGGCTAATCAAAGAGATGCTGAAGCTGTAGTGACAATAAATCCCATGGAATCCAATGAGTAGTGCCACCCCCCTCCCAGAGTACCAACGCAGTGCTCCTCTCTGCATGCTGCAAGGCAGAACTCCCTTCCACACCTGTTTCTCCCAACAATAGGAATGTGTTCGTGCAAATCCAAATGGCTGTTCCCATGATGATAGTACAAAAGCAACCTACCTCTGCCATCTCAGTTGCTGTAGTTCCTTTTGCTCCCAGGTATGTCAGAGACAGAGCAGCTGATATGCTCCAAGGGGAGAAGAAAATGTTTTTTCCCTTGTTGGTCTCATCCAGCTTGTTGAAAAGATCAACAGTAAACTTGCCAACTGATGTGGAGACCACTTCCATTTTTACAGGCTGCAAAGAAGCAACAGATGAGAATTGTACTATTTGAATGTTTTAATTTTTGTACACAGTACCCATTAGTGAGAAATGCTGCACGTGCAAGACAATCCATTTAAACCACTAAAACTAATAGCATAGTTGTATGTTTATCTTCCACACAGATACTGCTTGCCACCTGTTAAGACCACCAATTTCTTTTAAGTTTTTTTTCATCTTTTATACAGCTGCAGTTTTCTTTGTGATTCTTTCTGCCTTTGATTTTCAAAGATGTGCAGATTTGTAACCTCTGTATTTCTTTTCCTTTTTTGTCCTTAACTATTGATTTATCAAAGCAATGTTCCAAGGGGAACTTAGATGTATTTTTAGTACATTGTTTCACAACATGTTTAAGTTTCCCAGTACATTGTTTCACAACATGTTTAAGTTTCCCACTACAACATTTTGGATCTGTATAGAATTAAGAGCTGATACTGCAAAAGGATTTAGGCATAATTTTAGGCTCATTTCCTTTTCCTGGCCAGCAACGTATTCTGAGTAGTTTCATGAACAGCAAAGCTGTTGTTTCCAATTAGACTTATGCAGTTTTTTCATTGTGTGTACCTACCAACCCTTCTGTACGTTCCAGCAATTTTATTTCCCCCAGAAACTGACAGATGCCTTGAGGTTGTGAGTGCTCCAGGCTTTAAGATAGCTGTAACACCTATAGTAACCTATAGTAACACCTGACTCATGTAATTTGCCACTCAAGAGACCAGAAATGCTTATATTATTGTTGTTGTTGGTATCAATATTTGCATCTATGGAAAGGAGCAATAAAAATGGTGGGGAAATCTCTGAAGTCTGCAGGTATTTATGAAGTGTTTGGTTTTCAAACAACTACGTTCTTTCTGGCAGTCAGTATGCCCTCAGGACCAATCTGTACCACACAGTGATTTTCTTTCCTTTGAGAACACAGCCAAGAGGGCATCAGGATGGGAATTTCTGTTTTCAGCAATGAATACTCCTCTGAATCTCTGGTCTGTTAATGTGCAGTGCTGTGCCTTCACCTCATATAGAGAATTATTTTATGAAAATGAAGATTTTAAGTGTAATGCAGTTTACTCTCTACCCTAAGAAAACTTTCCTGCTTGTGAATAATTCTGTCCCAAATTAGCAGTTTTCCTTAGGCTTACAAAATTATTTTCTCTAATGGTTGAAATTTAGAAAAACACAAGGCAAGAATAATGCATTATTACACAGGTATATTATCATTTATCCATACGGTCACACATGGCACAGATTACTTTTAAAAAACATAATAAAATTTACTTAAATTGATTTAAATATTTACCTTCAACCCCGTGAGAGAGAAGACTTAGGTCTTGTCATCAGTCAGGTTCTGCATTTGTGTGTTAAGCGATTTTTAAATTAAGGAACATACTCCTTGTCCCTCCCTTTCCTTTTTATCTCCATCCAGGTTGCTTCCACCTACTCAAAGTTCCTTTCTACCACATCCCCAAAAGATCTTATGAAATTTTGGCCTTTTTGTTGACCTGCTCACTTTTCAGGTTTATACATTTCAAAAGGACTTGAACTAAAATCTCAGGTCTGTTGTTGCACCACAATAGCCTACTGACAGGATAGCAAAACAAGTTGCTGATTACGAAGGTCTTCTGGTGTTGTGGAGATAACTGCTCTGTTGTTTAAAATGAGTGACTTTTTAAAAGGTTACACAAAACTTGGTTTTGACTTCTGGATTTAAGCAGACATTGAGGATCTGATTCTCCTCTCTGCGTGTCCTGGGTTTCAAATGCAGTACCTCAGCATAAAACACCAATCTTAGTGATTAAATTGGATACTAGGAGTCCAGCTTCAGGCTGAATATCATTAGGAACACAGACAGAGGCAAAACTATGAAGGAGGGTATGGTATGGACACCCCACTGGTTGTGTTGGTGAAGAAATCTCATTGCAGTCATGGCTGGGAATCATTTGAGACAAACACTGCAAAACCCTGAGTTACTGCAGAGTAAGGAGGAGGGTAAGAATTGAAACAACCCTAGTGGGTGGGCTCAAGCAAAGACAGAGAGAAACAAGAGAGGTAAACATGGCACAAGAGCTGTCACTTTGAAGTCCCAGAAGAAAGACAGTGATGGAAGAAGAACATGGTGACAACAACTCTAAGACTTTAGAGAGCAGGGGAAGGTGCAGGAAAGGAAGGAAATTGCAATGTGTGCTAAGCATTTTACTGCAAGCCTCATTACAGGAATACAGTGGGTCTTGAATTCTAAAAAATGTCAAAAATCAGTGTTGTGCAAGGCAATGAAGAAATGCCAGAAATTAAACAAGTGCTAGTTTTAGTATGGCAAGTTCTCAAAAAATCTGGATAGGGGAAAAGTCAGCTGAATGGTTAGGTGGTGAGAAAACCCAAGCCAGGAGACTCCCAAGTCCCAAAGATATATACTGTGAACAAGGTAGTTGCCTTTGCTAGTCAAGATGCAAGCATGCCATGCAGAATAGGAAAGGGAGATGGCAAGGCAGAGTGGTTTTTGACAAGAGAGGAAAAAAAATCACAGATATTAATTGAAAGGAGTGTCCAGAGATCAACATCCTGCTTGGAGCAGGACTGTGAGTAGATAAAGTTAGCCACAGCCCTTCCAAGGATGAGGATTCCACATTTCTAGCACTGCTATTCACCCTGGGAAAAGGTTGTTCCCTAATGTACAACTCACTTTGCATGTGTTGTGGCCATTGCCACTCAGTAACGATATGGCACTGCCAAAAGACATCAACTGTGTAATCTTTGCAACCATGCTTAAAATAAGGAGAAAGAAAAGATGGCTGACACTTCCATTGACTTTACAGGCCTGAGTGAGTCTGTGTTCATGTTGACATGGTTTTGTTTCTCCTTGACCTTCCAGGTGTGGCTTTTCTGTCTTTATTCCCAAGGCATATCAGGAAATGCTTAACAATCTTATCCATGGGGACATGCTGCTCTTCCATGAGGTGAAGGACAGCATGGCAGAATTGGATCTGAATGCACAGGGATCTAGTGTCATTTTTCATGACTGAGACAGGCAGAAGGCATTTCTCTTGGGGCTCTATAGGAATAGTATAAAGCAAGAGTTTCATAACACTTTTCCTATGTTCCTTCCCATTTGGGAAGCAGAGCCAGATGGGACCCTGGGAGCAGCTGACCACTTTATAGTAAAGAGAAGGGACTCAAGGACGGTCTGCAGTGTCTTCTCTGCCAGGAAAATGGAGTCCTGCTGTTTCAAGATGTGTTTGTAATAAGATGCTGGTGGTGATGTGTCAGTCCATTACAAAACCTGGTTCTTTGCTCTCTGTTGTGAATTCAGGTAGTCAGGAGCATTCCCTGCAAACATGCATGACTGATCAGGACACTCTCTTAGGAGAATGAGCAGTGACAGGAGTAAATATGATCTGGGAGATTCACATTCATCTTCCAGAAGGTACTTATAGCCATTAGTATTGCTTGTATTACTATTAGACTTGATTCTCCCATTTGATCTTGTCTCAAACCAGTGAATAAGTAGCAAAGTAAAATGAGAGCAAAGCAGTACAGTGCTAGGCTGGAAGTAGTGTTGGAAGGATGAAAGTTTACAAAGGAGAAGGTTGTGAGGCACATGTGTTTTATTTTCCTAGTTTTATAGTGTTGTTAAATATTTTCCAACTGCTGTGGGACAGAGATTAGAAAGTACACATGTTAGCTCCTTTTTGAGCAAGAAGGAAGCACCACTATTAGGAACAAAGGCAATTTTGTGTTACTGGTTTATTTCATATCCAGTTCTGCCAGGCTGCAAAGTTGGTAAAAAACTGACAAGAATGTGGGTGAGTAGCCTGCCTTGGGATCAGCATGAGCTGAAACCAATGGAGATGCAGAAGCATTCTGCAAGAAGATTTTCCTGGAGTTTTTTTTTGTCTTAGGCATCAAAACTTTAAAATTACTTGTTGAGCTCAACTCAGTCTGTACTGAATTGTGGAAGTTTTGGTTCAGAAAGTGCTGAAAAGACAAAGTAACGTTCTTCTTTGCACAGTTTGGAACTTAGCATGTAGTGCTAGCATTCTGGGGTTCTTTGGCCATGGAAATGAGCCAGAGGCATAAATTTGAGGTTATTTTTCAGAAATACTCTCTTCTAACATTGAGAGATTTGTCAACAGTACAGGAAAATTAAGAAGTGCACAGGTTATTGAGATGTTCCTTGTGGTGTGTATTTAGTTCATTTTTCTTGTTGCAATAACCTGTTTAGTAATCGAGTTTCTAGGGGGAAGAAAACCTTCCCAAGAAGAGGATGGTCTTTGTCTTGTTGTGCCTGATAAAGAAGAGGAAAGGGTGATCTGCCAAAAAGATAACAGTAGCACCAAGGCTTCGTGATGTCAGTGTTGCCGAACTGGCAGCTGCTGCTTCTGTGCCTTCTTCATTGACTTCCAGGTAACACTTGTGAAAAACTTGGGACAAAAAGAGATCACCAGTCTTGGACATTGCTGTGAAATCAGCTTGACCTTTTGTGAAGGCATCTTGTATCCCCATCCTGCTCAAAGTAGATTTGAGGTCATATTTCTCTTCTAATGTGAACCTGGGCAGATAAACTTCCATGTTCATTTTTTCCATTAGTTCTGGATTGGTCCATGCAGACAAGTTTTCAAAGGTCAATTCTCTTTCTAGCTGCAGTTAGTGAAAGAAAATTAGAAAATTAAGGAATGTTCAAAAACCTATGCCCTAAGGGCTATTTCCTCACTTTTCTTAAATGCAGAACTTTTTAAGAGGTTGTAAGAGCACAAGAAAAACATAAAGAAGCAGCAGTTTGGAGAAATTTTTAACTAAAGGAGAATGTCTTTCTATAGTATATCAATGCAGTATTTGAGCTGTTTTCAGTAATTATCAGGGAATATAGCAGCGCTACAGTAGTCTGGTTGAAATTTTGTTTCCAGTGGTGTCTTCCCCACATTTTAGAATTTACGGTAAATAGTTTTTATCCCACTCCCCCACACACAACAACTTAACAAGGAAAATTTCTGCCAGAGGCAGAATCAGGCTTTTTACAGAAGGTGGCAGTGTCCATACATATTAGTTCTGGATATCCTGGAACATAACAGAGGCTGCCCATTTTTTTTTTTGTGGGTAATTTTTGGGAAAGAAATCATATCTGTCTGAATTGGTCCAGACGGTGGATCTCAGCAGGGCTGGTTTTATGTTCTCATTTTTGTGTGGCTGGAAAAGGGGCAATTTTATGGGGTTTGGGCTACCTGTTTCCAGGACTGATCAACTTTAGCAACCACAGACATGCTGGCTTCCAGGACTAAGAAATCTAGTCTGAGCTTCAAGAGCTTCAAGCTCACAGTACAAGACCAGATTTGGGATTTGTTTACCTTGAGCCTGATCAGTACCCTCCTTCCTAGAAACATGACTGCAGCCTGATCTTGTACCTCACACATGCATAACATAAATACATAATTACACTCTTTGTTTTTCACATTATTTATATTCTTAGGCTTTTTTACCTTTTGTAAGCCGGAGATGTCACTTGGTAGCAGGATAAACATGCTGAGGTCGTTATTGACGTATGGAAGCTCAAGAACGTCCGCCTGAACTGATTCTATGTAGTTTAAGTTAAATTTATCCCTCAGGTACATCATGGGCACTGGTTTAGTTGTATGCTGCAACAAATCACATTGAATGTTTTACATTTGTACTCTCAACAGTAAAAGGACTGAGTTAAAGTAGCACAGTGGATGTTTATTGCATTTATTCTGCAAGATGTCCAGTGTGTCTGAGACATCCTTTGTGGGTAGGATACAGAACACAGGATCTTCAGAGGATCCCTGGAAGGCACTGGAAAGGCACTGGGAGGTGTGGCATGCTTTCTGAGCTGTCTCAGATGACACCAGCTGTAGGAAACTATATGCTGCTATGAGTTGTTGAATAGTTAAAAGTGAAAATATAAAGAACTAACCCATACTGTTTTGTTCACCTCTTTTTTTCCCCTGCCTTTGGAGAATGGAAGTTTTTTTGAAGTCAGCTTCTGACAATTTGTTTATGTCTCAGGGCCTGGTATGTGTGTGCGGTTTAAGTGCTGAAGGTGTGGTGAAATAAATATACTCAATATACTGAATGCTTTAAATAAAATAACTATCCCACCACATGGATTTAAAGGGTGACAGGATTTCTCCCTCCCCCTCCTCTCCTCCCATCTTTTTCAGGTTTTTCCACCTGCAGTGTAGGAAATAGGGCAGTATATTGCCTTACCATGTTTATTCTGAAAGGCCTTTGCCTTGTAGCTTCAGCTTCAAATTTTGTTGCCCAATTTCCTTTGAAGTAGAGTGCATTTATCAGGACTAGCCTGGTGAGTGAATCTACAGATCCAGAAGGCAGTAGATTTTGAATTTTACCTGGAGAAAACAGAGGGAGAGTCACACATCTGTGCAGTTTCTCTGTTTCAGTCTAAGTGATGGAACAGTTTCTGGGGATATCAACCAGGGAAATTGTAAATGCTGACAGCAGCCGTCTAGCTGGAGATTATTCACAAATATGTAGTTACTGGGGTAAATTTTATTTACAAAGAAGAATAAGCCATATATTCCTCACACACTGAGATGGAGGACACTAATTTTAGTAAGAGTTTGTCAGTAGATGCATAATTTAGGAAAGGTCTGATTTACCTTTCTGAGGTGAATTGTTTACCTGTCATAGGCCCCTTGGGCACAGAGAAGCTAAAATTACTCCTTTTTGATTTGGAAAGGGGAGGCTGGAACTTACCTTCAGTCTGTTGCTCAACACTGGAATTGATCTGTCTCCTGATTTCATCTGCTGCTCCCACAAAGTTGACTGATTGTGGCTCTGCATTGTAATATCTCTTGGCTAACAATAAGTATTCCTGCAGTGCAATAGAGACACCTGACTGAGGTTTGCTGCCTGCCAATATGAGTACTACTATAGCCAGAGATAAAAATTACATGGGCACCAGCACAGTGTTTTCTCAAAGGAAAAAGTATTTTTAGTGGAAACACTTGGTTTACACATTCTCATCTAACTACATCTACAAATCACTCTAAGATTAGATACACATCCCAAAAACCTAAAATTTTAGTGTCCAAAGTCTAAGGAAAATATCATAGAACATATTAATGTTAAGGATAATAACATAATTTGCAAATGTAGAGAAAATATTTAAAAGTATATGGTTTCTGTTGTCATAGGTAGATCATGAAGATTAAATGACACTGTATAATCTGAATAAAAGTCTTACCTTACTGAAAGGCAATGATTTTTCTCCATATAACTGGTTGACACTTTGAAGTACATAATTTTTAGTGGGTTGGTTGATTTCAAAGCTGAGTGCTTTAAACCCAGTATGGATATTATCTGATTTTCCAATCTCTGTCTTGGAGAAAGAGAAATAAAAAGGACATTATTTATGTGTTGTGTAAAAATCCTGATTTTTTTCCTTCATGCAGATTCATGTAAAGTATTGCTGTTCAGGTGATCTGTTACCTATATTACAGCAGAAGAGGTGCTCTAAACTGGACAGCTATTAAAAGAATTATTTAAAAGTATTAAAAATTGCAGATGTGGCATAGATATTGTGGGCATCTTGGAATGCAAGTGTTCAGAGTCTGAACTATGTAAAATATTTAAGGGTTTATAAGTGGATATTGTGAAACTTAGGATATCCAGAAAACAAGTGTCAGAGAGTAATTCTTAAACAATGCATGAGATTTGGCTCTATCACTCCCTTAATTTATGAAAGTAGTGTTACATGGAAGGTGTGCCCCTAAATTTCTTAATCAATCTCTTAATATTTTGTGGTTTGTTGTTTTGGGTTTCTTTATGTTTCAGTAATTGCAGTAAATTCTCTAAATTGCAGTGACAGGATTAAATAAATGTGAGTTCAGGGTCTCCAATGAGCTCAAGGAAGAAGCTGTGAGTTAGTAAGTTAAAAATCTGCGCCTGTGCTGTATTCATCTCATCATTATATCAGAATCAGAGGCACGAACAGACCCTTACATCTCCAAAGTGTTAGAACCCATAGCACTACCCACTGTGCTACCCATAGTGCTACCAATAGGACTCTAATTCTTACAATTAGGGCAAGTGTTACTCATGAGGAACAATCCCTCTCCTGTTCATGCAGTGCAAATGAGATGTTGACATAACCCCGAAATAGATCTTCCTACCGTGGGATTTGGCTGTGGGATGCAGATCCATTCATCAAAACTAGTAGCAGTTGGGGTTTTGTGGGCAGACTACAGAGAAACAGCTCACCCCCCTCAAGAATAAGGATGACAGGAAAGAGCAAGGAGAAGAGTTTGATATCACCATTTTTGGATTGTCAACTAGGACAAAGCCATTACTGATTCAGAGAGATTTCATTTGCTTTTCTGTGTTGTTCTGCCATGTTAAATTACATGCAAGTTGGGACAAGATGCCTACCAGTATGGCAAAAGGGTTATCTCAGAAATAAAATTATTCCTATTTCTCTTAGATTTATTGCAGACAACTGGTCTAGTTTGGAAAATCCCAACACGTAAATTTGTATTGTTAACATCTCAATTGAAATGGAGACTAATTTCTGAAACATATAGGTAGCCTGGAAAAGTCAGTGTTCTGGTTTTCTTCGTCTTGATGCTGCAATCAGATGTTTGGAAGAGTATCACTTTCCTTAGGATTAGCCCTCTGAGGTAAGAACTGTGCTAGCTTTTGAATAGTAATTGTTTGAGAAAGAAATCTGTCCTCAGAGCTAAAGGAAAAAATCAAAAGATCTATTGATCATCAAATGTTAAATTTTGCAAATTTGAGGTTACATCATGCAATTCTGTGTAAAAGGGGGAAGCATGTAATAAGTGTTGCTTTAGGTGGATTATCACACAAGGCTGCACCAAATAATTTTGTACACTAAGTCTGAGGAAGGCAAGCATAGGCAAATGCAAATGTGAAAGGAAAGTACAAGCAGGAGAAGATGTGGCTGTGCCCATAGCTTGCACACCAGCTTGGGTGAGTTACCTTCTGGAAACATGCACGTCGATTGGATAGACTCTCTTCTGTTCTGGAGTAGACATGCATTCTTATGGTTGTGGTGACATTTTTGGCTCCTTCAGCTTTGTTAAAGTGAAGTACCTGTAGTGGAAAAAACAATCATAAATGCAACAATAGAAAATTTGCTGTTTCAGTGAAATTTTTCACAGACATCAAAGGGACTGGCAATGAGGACAGTCAAGATCAGATTTTATTCTTGTGTCCAGTCCTTACTGAATAGGAAATCTTTGTATAGGTCTCAATGCCCATGTGTACAAAATGGCTTGTGCAAACTAAGCTGAAGGCTGCAGGGTGAAACTCTTACATACCTGGCCTTTGTTGAGGAATCTTCCTGCTTTGAGTTATGCCCTGGGATGACCAGTTAACACCTGGAAAGAGCCAGTTACCCCCAGATGGAGTCTACCACAAAGTTTTAATGGAGTTCTGCTGTGTCAAAAAGCCTGAAAATTCTGTGGGCAGTTTCATGCCTTAAATCCCTTTCTCCGGACTTGTTCATTTTACCCAGGCTACAAATGGGGTGCAAACAACCTTGGAACAGTTTTCAGAAGAGCTGTGCCTTTTGTTTTGTTTTGTTTTGTTTTGTTTTCTCTTCATCCTAACAAAAGATCACTCATTTTTTACCCTACTGGGTCTCTTTTGTCCTGTAAATCAGGAGTTAGATCATTTCCTTAGCAGGTGGGACAACTTCTGCCTTAGCAGATGCAAACTCACAAGACTCCTCTCCTACGACAGGAGCTAGGTACCTGAATTGTTTGGTAACCATGCAATGTGGCTGTCCTCACTGCCCCTGATGACACTACTAACTTTGAACAAGTGCAACTTGGCAATTTCAGTAAGTAATTTTGCCTGTAAAATACATACCCCAAAGAAAGGGTTGTAGTCTCAACATGGTTTTTCTCTAATCTTGTAGATGTGGATTTATGTTTAGCAAAGAGTAAAACTTGAAATAACTATAGGGGAGAGCCCTCAAAACTCTACACATAATATGCTTTTCCTCTGTTTCATCACAGCAAATTTCTGGCATGGAGGACATTACTCTAAGAGATCAGCTCTTTCAGACAGGTACTTTTAGAAGCCCAGACTCACCTTTGCCATCTGATCTGCTGTGTTGCCTTTGGCTCCCAAATAAACAGTAGCCAGGGCAGATGAAATACTCCAAGGAGAGAACAAAATATTCTTGTCACCATCTTCCTGACATTGCTGTTTGAAAAAGTCAAGAGCAAAGCTTGTGTTTGCTTTGTTCAGTGTATCCATTGTCCTGAAGCTGCACAGAAAGACAGAAAAGATGCTATTCATGAACCACTAACTATGATTGCTATTTGTTTAGAAGTTCCTCTTCACTGTTTGAACTTTTTTGTGATTAAAAGGCTTTCTAAAACTGCCTATACAAAGAATGAGGAGCATTAACTCTTATAAAGTCACATGAAGTTTAGCATGTCCTTTTTCACTGATGGCATCAGCTATCATTTTTAGTGATGAGCCAGCCTCTAGCTGTATTTCATATATTGTTCACCGGGAGATTTATTGCACTGCCTTTGCAGTATCTTGGAGTGAGAGTTGATAGCGTTATCCAGCAAAGCCTGGACTAGAGACCACTGAGAAACTGTCTCTTATGACAAATTTTATGCTTCAATTTGTTCAAGAGCCTTTTGATCCTCGTCTCTATACTGAACAAATACTCTGGTAACAGGAGCAGTCAAACCATTCCTTTAGGTCAAGATGAAACACTCCTTCCTTTAATTGAGCAGGCACTGCCCCAACTATTGCATGCTAAGCGTCCTGAATTACTATTCTGACTTGTAAAAATGTCCTGAAACCCTGTCTTAGAGCACCAGCCCAGATCCTAGCATCCCAGTTCTTCTGTAATACAGGTTTTCTATATTCCACAGACCACAAAGGCTGCTATTTTTCATTTGCCTTGCAGGTTTAGCTGAGGTTTCTAGTCAGGGACTAAGAGCTATTTTGGTTGGTATAGGATGGCCTTAGAATTAAAGATAGTTTGTGACCCTAGTAGCTTGCAAACCAGGAGCTAAACTGATCATTCTAAGCACTAAAAAGTACAAGTTACCTGACTTAGGCAAAGACAATGGTTCTTAGTGTGCTGTGATATATGTGCTAGTCAGTGAGCTCTAGAAATTATAGAACACTGAACAATAAGTTGCTCTTCCTGTATATTTTTAAGACTTTAATCTTCTAGGCTATGCCTGTGCAATCTTAGTTAATTACTTTCCTGAGCAGTAATTGTTTCCAGTTCAGATACCTGATACCTTTTTTCCTATGCATTTGTCAACAAAGCAACATCAGCCAAGAAAAAGTGAAATAAATAGTATCTAGAAGTAATTACAGTACCTTGTTTTGTGCAGGGAGAAACACTGCTGCTCTGGGTGTCTCCAAGGCTTCTGCAGTTCACATGAAGGGTAGGATGAATTTATAGTGTGCCTGGCGAGTTCTGCAAAGGTTCTTATGACTCATGACTCTACAATGTAATATGCCCTATAGGCCACATCCCTGCGGAAGAACTGAATCACCTCGGAGAAGGATGTGAAGTGATGGTAAGAATGATACCATACAAGAATTTTACAAAAGTGACTGCTTAAGTATTTCTATAAACACTTTTGTGGCAACAGGCTAGTAACAACTTGAGGCCACAGTACTTTGAACAATCTTTCCTTTATGGTTTGGAGAGTTTAAAAAAAGGCAGTCACTGACCTACTTCTTTTATGGTTTGTCTTATTGAATTTATCTCTGAGAAACAGACAGAAAAAAAAAGAAAGTGACTTCTTGTGTGTGAATCTGTCTATTGCCTGCTTCCTTCTGAGAAAGTATTTGTCATTCCTGGTGGGTTTCTGTTTTGGAAAAATGGGTTTTCTTAATCTTGAAGGATTCTAAGACTGTATAGCTAGGGAAACTGTAACTATGAGATAGGGAAGGTTAAGAGACAGGCAACAGCCCTTGCTTGTATTAACAGTGGGCAACATCACTTGAACTTAGTGTGGGTCTTAGATTAGACATAATTTCTATTTCCCCACCCAGTCTGGAAGCTGTTTGACCCATGTAGCACATCAGAGATCTATTCCTTGTTTTCCATTCCAGAGATGAATATTCTGTCAAATCCTCTTTTTCTTTGTTCCTGGGCTATTAAAATACCTCCTTCCCTGATTTTCTTTGCAATCATACTTCATACTGTCCTTTCCTCTGTTGCTCTTCCAGTCTGTCTGTCCCCACTCAAAGCACCCTTTAAAATCCTACCTTGCCCTTTATTTATTTTTTTTCTCTCTCCACTATTAATTCCTCCACCTTGAAAACCTGGGTAAGAATTTGATACCTCCCCAACACTGAGCAGGGCTCACTCACAAGCTCTGTTTCCTCAGCATAAATTGCCTTAGGAGAGTTTTTTCCGACCTGCTGTCTGTGAGCATCCATTTAACATGGACTTGTGTTGTAGAGCAGAGATTTGCATGAAGGATCTCATAATGAGGAATGAACCATGGAGATACCTTCAAAATTTGGTGCAGGGCATATGAGCTGCAAAGGATCCCTTGACAATAGTGAAACTTCTGTGTCAATGTAACTTGGGAATTGAAAGCTTTGCTAAAGTTGCTTTCCTGCCTGTGAGGAGCCACATTACTTCAATTGGATGGTGTTCTCCTGCCCCTCAGGTATTTTGAAATGGTATCTATGCAAAAGGGGCATGTGTGATTTGTAATTATATGTATCTGTTATGTTTTCCAGGGAGCAGCACAGTGTAGGAGAGGTATTCCCTGCAGAACTAATTGCTCCCATAGTGCCTGGGAAAGTTCTAATCTGTTTACATTAGCTTTAAATGGTTTCCAAAGCATAAATGATTTGAGTAATCTTTGCAAATTTAGCCCTGCTGTTGAAGAGTGACAGATGCTCTGAAAAGACTTCATCCCTTAGAGCAATTGGTGTGGATTTTCTGGTTATAAAGCAGGTGAACCTAATTAGCTAACTACTGCTACTGCTTGCTGCCTTACCAGAAAAGACTGAGGTGTTCTGTTTACACAGAAATGCTGGGTTAGGCTGAATGAGAGGAGTGTGCTTTTGCATAAGTTTTTGCAGCTACTTTTTTAGAACACCTCTTGAATGGCATGGCTGGTAGTTAGGAAATAAAAATAAGAGAAACATACTGAGTAACTAAAATTATGCTCATCTCAGAAGACAAAATATGCTTTATCAGTGTGATGGGTTGATAATATTTTCTAATACCCTTTTAAATTAGCATTGCTAGAGGACACAACTCACTGTATGGTGCTACTGGTGACTCAGTAGCAGTGGTACTCCCCCTCCTTACTAAGTTAACACAGCAGCACACTAGGAGACTTATATTTGTGTTAATAGCATTCTTCCTGTGGGATGTAAACCTGTGGTCCCTTTCACTGCAGTCATTCATGTTTCCATTTTGTTAGGGCAAATATTGGCAGGACACCAGTGCCCTGGCCAGCTATATAAAGGCATTTGTTTTCCTCCAGTTTCAGTGTAACTTTGCACAGTCATTTCAACTACACAGTGTGTTGCTCTGTTCATTGGTGCCTGGGTTCTGGAGTAGGTGATATGTTTGATGTCTGAACAGAACATTATAAAGTGCCCTATGAAGTTTCATAAGGGTCTTGAGAAAAAGACTTGCTGTCACAGAAAAGTAGTAGCTTCTGCTCTCACACACTATTTTTAGGATACAACTTTCCATGGCTGGTTTTCATGCCCATTGGTAGCTTATTTTTACTTTCAACTCTGTGTAGCTCTTGGAAATCTGATTTAATTCACAACTAACATGTTCTATATTTCAGGTAGATCAAAAGAAAAAGTTGTGTTTGAAGGAAAGCTCTTCAGTTTCCCTGACATCCTCAAGTATTTTTTACAAGTACAAGCACTCTTTATTTACTTGGCAGGGAAGAATTTCTGATTCATCCATCAGAGTACTCTATTCAAGTTTTTGACGCAGACAGAGCTGGCCAGTAGATTTTAAACATGAAAGGATTTTTAAATACCCCCAAACCTCTAAAAGGACTTTAGGAGATACAAGAAGCATGGGGAGGAGAAGAGTTTTGAAATCTGATAATATTTTAATCACTTTGTAGGTGTGATTTTTTTGTTTGTTTTAAATTTCTGTCTGATTTAAATTCAAAAACCGTAAGGAGGATAGGGGCACAGAAAATTAGAAAATAAGCACTCTACTCTGCATTTGTGTGGCCCCTCCTTGAATACTGTGTGCAGTTTTGGGCACCACAATAGAAAAGAGACATTAAGCTTATTAGAGAGTGTCCAAAGGAGGGGTGTGAGGATGGTGAGGGGTCTGGAGAAGAAGCCATATGCGAAGCAGATGAGGTCACTTGTTCTGTTCAGCCTAGAGAAGAGGAGACTGAGGGGAGACCTCATTGTGGTCTTCAGCATCCTCACAAAGGGAAGTGAAGGTGCAAGTACTGATCTCTTCACTCTTATGACCACTGACAGAATTTGAGGAAACAGCATGAAGCTGAGTCAGGGTAGGTTTAGGTTGGTTATCAAGAAAAAGTTCTTCGCTCAGAGGGTGGTTGGGCACTGGAGCAGGATCCCCAAGGAAGTGGTCACAACACTAAGCCTGTCTGAGTTCAAAGAGCATTTGGACAACACTTGCAGGGCACACTGTATGGCTCTTGGGGTGTCCTGTGCAGGGCCAGTAGTTGGACGCAATGATCATCATGGGGGTCTTCTACCTCAGCATACGATTCTATGACTACAAACATAACATTTTCTGTACTAAGGAGGGCTCTTTCCTGAGTGATGACTCTGTCGTAGTGTAACTGAGAACATGGCATGAGCTATGCCTAACACTGTCAACAACAAAAAAAACTACATGCATCACCTAGACTTATTATAACAGATTTTGGGCTGTGTTGTAAAGGAGTTTTATGTAAGATGATAAGTCTTTATCAGCCTGAAATCTCAAATATTTTTTAAGTTAAAGAGATATTAATTCTTTGAGTATCCTTTTTCCCTTTAAAGCTTTGGTAGATAATACATGTGTCTTTATTTTGAAACGGAGTAGATATTGATCTGTTGTGCACCTCCTACAAGTAAATTTGCAAGCCTTCCCTTGCCAAGCAATCCTTGCTGACATAATCTAACACTATGTAAAACCTTATGAGTTGCCAAAGGGTGTGGTGAGTTTCCTGTATAAATATTATTGAGGCATTTTGTTCCACACCTGCAGAGGCAAAGGTGTGGTAAAGTTTCACAGTCCCAGCAGAATTCCTCTTACTTTAGTATTATTTCTACGTGCTTTAGCTTAGGCACTGTAATTAATGAAGGCACTGTTTTTCCTGAGAAAATCTGCCCTGGTAAGAAGCGTAACACTTCTGATAAAGGATTGATCTGTGTATCTGAAAAGAGACAGTTTACCTGTGAATGAATATACATACTGTTTCCACATGTGCAAGGGTGCAGTTTTTCTTTGAATGACTCAGGTGGTGAGCATTTTAAAAGTATAGCAGGACACAGATGACAGCAAAAATACGAAGAGTGGCCTGAATTTCTCAGCCATGATACAGAGTTCTGCATTATGAGTAATGATATATGTGTGGCTTGTATGCACTTTGGCTGAAACTTGTCATTTTTCCAAAGAAATCTCTCAAAGGGTGGAATTGTACGTCAGCTGCACAATTACTGAATCAGAAAGCTGATCCCATCTTCCCCTTCCAGTGTTATAGTGAAGGATGTGCC
Organism: Cinclus cinclus; assembly: GCF_963662255.1. NCBI lineage: Eukaryota > Metazoa > Chordata > Aves > Passeriformes > Cinclidae > Cinclus > Cinclus cinclus. The sequence continues at coordinate 70,113,217 of NC_085046.1, forward strand.
ACATTATGGGATGAAGAATGTGGATATCAAGTCAGTGTATCTTCAACACACATTTTTAAACAAGTGCCCAACCAAAACAGAAGCCTTGTGCTGATGTGGAATAGCAGAATATAGAGGAAAGACTGTCTTTTAAGAAACTATTTAGACATTTGTTCTGTTGTTCATATGGTTTCTTTGCAAATATTCTCGCTTGGTGGAATGACCAGGAGTTTCCTAAGGCAGTTGGTGTTTTCAGGAGTTTCATCAGGAAAATTTTCCCAATACTCACTTGAGGAAGTGTGCAGAAAATCTTTTGTATTCATTGATCTGCTTGGCACTTGCTGCCTCTTCATAGATTCATGCTTTTTAAGCTAACCTTGGAACTGATCTGAACTACCTGGTTAACTGCACATACAGCAGCAGTAATGCTTTGTCCTGGAAGAGGGAAACCCCAAAAATGAGAACTTGGAGTGGAGTTTCACCTTTGGGTTGAAAAGGATATTGGCTAAGCTGTAGTGTCATAAGCATCCCTTGAACATGTCTCATCAATGCCTTTGCCATTGCATCTTTTGTTGCACAAGGGACCTAAATCTCTTGAGACCTGACATCCTTTGCGTGGTTCAAGTTAGCAAGCTTTTCACAACCAAGGAGAAATTAATGACCTGATACACAATAAGTAATACAAGATGATCTCACATTCATTTCTGCTCTCAGGTAAAATAAGATGGAAGGTTTTCATTTTGTTCCTCAAACTTTTGTGAGAGTGACAAAAGTATGAACTTGCAGGCTATTGCACCGAGGACCTTCTTTTAAATTATCCTGATGACCATCTGCTGTTTACCAAAGCATTTCCAAACTATTTGGATTCAGCTGTAAGGAGATCTTCATGGCTCTATTATCTTTTGTACTGATATCTGTGGCTGTTTTTGCTCTTTGAAAGCCAAAAGCAAAACTCTCTCTGTGTAGTTCAAAACTAGATCAGTAGTCCCTTTCAGCTGCTTTAGATATTTCTTTCTTCTTGATGTATCTCCCTTCCTTTTCTAGACCTTTGGCTTTATCTTCCTTAATATCCTCTATCCTTTTTAATATCCCTTGTTTCTGTGGTTACTAATTCCTTGTCTGGGGACACAGATAGACCAGTGCACAAGTTGAGACTGATTTGAATTCAGTGGAACAGAGGCAACATCAGGCTAAGGAAAGTTACTGGAAGACGTGTAAAGAAAGGCAGAGAAATGTCTCTCTGCTTCTGGCTGGAGGCAAGGGCTCTCCCCCGACCTCCTGCAGATGCAACCGAGATGCGGCTTGGCCTCTGTAGCTGACGCAGCATAATTTCATAGCAGATGGTCCCTCCAGGCAGTAGGAGGAGCAAACTGTCCTCTCACTTTTTACCTCTCCCTGACATTTGTCTTCTTAGAATCAAGCCTTGACTCCAGCCCTGCCCTCTCCCCTCACTGCCCAGAGAAGCAGAGATTGCTGAAGGGCAAGGAGGAAAAAGGAGAGCATGGTAAGGGTGGGGATAGTCAGCACCGTGGGGAAAGATAGTTAATGAGCCACATCCAAGGGAAATGAGGCAGAATGAAAAAGAGGGAAGAGGAAAGAAAAACTGCTCCTGTGCACAGCCCTGTGAAGTTCAATGATTCATCCTCTGGCCCCTTTGATCTGCAATTCCATTCCTTACAAAAACACATCTGGCACTTCACTGTTCTCCCACTTCTTATTGGCTTCTTATCAGAGCCACTAAACTGGAATTTTACCTGTGTGACTAAGAAGTCAACCTTCCTTGTAAGGATTTGTTCAACTCTAGGAACATTTTCTTGTTCTCTGAAGGTGCCACTAATGGAAATTCAGTTTGCCTGCTGTGGGGTGCTATTGCTAGCATTTAGAAAAGGTAGAAAAATGATGAATGAGTTAAAGAAATAAGCACAAAATTAGTTTAGAATTTTTTTTTTGTGTGGGAGTAGAATGCAATTTGGTACTATTTGCTTCTTTCACAAGGCAGTTGGACTATATGGTATTAATTTTTTTTTATTGTGATGTTCAATACTGTAGCAGTGAGGAAATAGAGGCCAGGTGCAAACCATATCCCAGTGATATTCCCATGTAATAAAATGTAGATAAAGTATAAATTATGCTTCTGGACTAAAAATGTGAGGCATGAAGCTATTATCTCACTTTTGTTCCTTAGCATTGCTTACCATCCTAGAAATTTCCTGTTCACATTGTTGACTAAACACTCCTTTGGGTTTTCAGAGGTATTCTGCATGGGCTCCAAGAGGTTTAAAAGTAAGGGAAAATGGAGATCTTTGTGGATTTGACATGGGAGAATCAAAATGAAGGAAGTGGTGGGGCTCATTCACACATGTGGCCAACTCTCATTTGGTGGGAGAAAGCTAAGCTGGCTAGACAGTCTACATTATTTCTACATTAGTAATATTTGTATTTGTGTTTAAAATTAAATTAGTCCTAACACTGTGGATTCTCCAAATTTAAAGATATGCAACATTTGGCTGGGAAGGGCCCTGATGTGTTTCTGAAGTTAAGACCAGATGACTGTCAGCTGCCCATTCCAACACGAGTTACTCTCCAACTCTGTGAACTTCAGGAAACCAGTCTTTGCAAATAACTGACTCTGTTCAACCAAGCAATATTACTTGCATTTTTATGTAATAGAACAGTTTGTGCTGGAATAAACAGTAAGGCCTCAGGGTCAAATTCTGTCATCTCTGTGCAATTACCTCCTATTGTAAGACCACAAGAAAGCAAGCAAGCAAGCGTAGTCTTGTATCAGCACAATTTACTAATCCTTTGAACTAATTTTGTCTCTTTGCATGCTTGAAATTACAAATATACGTGGGGTGTGGTGGTAGAGCAATAAAAGCCTCTAATGACAGATCCTAAAGCTGTGAGTATGAGACTTCTTCCATACTTGTCCTGAAAGACAAAAAAAAAAAAAAAAGAGCATAATCTACCTGTTCTTCATGACACAGCAGAAAGCTAAAATCCCTAGGACATGCTGCTAACTGTTTTGCTTCTTTCAGGATGGTGAGAAGAAGCTGTAGCCTCATTTGTTGGCACAAAGGAGAGGATTTGTTCCATGCTGAGTGGTGGAGGTCTGATATCTGGCACATAACTTGGGGCTAGATCCAGGCTCATTCCTCTAGGGGCCTGTACTTTGGGTGCCTGTTATTACAGAATCTATGGTACCTCAGATGTGGAAGGCTATTGAAACTTTTAGCATTCAAACAAATATTTCTCTGTCTGGGATCTGAGAACTCCAGCATCCATTCCTTAATGGGGATATGATTTGCCAGATTCCAAAATGGTTTTTGAAAACAGGACTGGGAATACATGGGGATTTCTTTTCTTTTAAGAAAGTGACTACTGAGGACAAGAATATGACTGCTTGTTGCTGTACTGGCAGGTGAAGTCAACAGAAATCAGGAGGCAGCACTGAAAATATCTGTCTACACACAGGAGCAGATGTACTTCTTTGTGTCTTCTGTTTGTGAAGAAGTATGCTTTAATTGATAAAAACTAAAACCACCTGGAAATATTGCAGTTTAAGAAAAAATCTGCTGAAATTTATGTGTCCATGGAAATTTAGGTGCCCTATTTTCATGATCAGATCAACAGAAACTCCAAGACCATAGTAAACACACTGCTAACTCTCTTCCAGTAAGCTTCCTCATTTGTTATCTCTTGATCAGCAATCAGCTAAGATAAAAGAAAGTAAGATAATATATTTGACCTATTTACAGACCAGTGAAGGTGGTGTCATGTTATCTTTGTTCTTTTGCAGGATCATGTTTGCTACCAGCAACTTGTGTCCCCTAGATCCTGCCAAAGTATTTGTTATTTTGGAGGATGGAGCAAGGGAAGCCAAAACAAGTAGAAAAAGCAAATATTGTGTGGTGGAACTGAAAAAGCATTCTACCACAGTCTTCCCAGCACTATGATGCTGTGCTGTGCATACTGGAATCAGGAAAGAGTATAGCCTTCTTGCAATAGCTGCACCTCCCTCCCCACCCCCCAAAAAAAAGATCTTCTGGTTTCACTTTTCTGGTGCTTCTTTGTGACAGTTCCTCACAGTTCTGTTTCCTCTCTTGCTTCAGTGGCAAACAGATGAATAATTTATTCCAGAGAAAAACGGTAACTCATCATAGACATCCCACCACCTAGCATGATTATTCTCTTTAGTTTCTGAATAAAAGCCCATAAAGTTTTGTAAACACAGCTCAAAGATAAGTAAAGAACTCCTTCCCATTTCCCATTCCCCTGTGTTCTCTGAGGCAATGCTGTGTCACAGTGGCACGTAAATTCTGCACATATCTAGCTGCCTTCCTGACTGCTTATCAACTACTGTTCCAGAGAAACTGGATGATTCATGTTTTGTGCAGGAATTACTGTATCTGACTAGCTTGAGTGGCATTCATGAGGGACTATGGGTCACACAGGTGCCTTCCTGGCAGAAAATTGGTTTCTATATTCTATCTTAGTCCAGAGTTATGAGAGACTTATTCCTCACCTCTCTGAAATCAATGAACCAATACAGACAGAAAAATCACAGAAACATAGAATATTTCAAGCCAGAAAGGGACTCGTAAGGATCATCGAGTTCAACTCCCTGCTCCTCACAGAACTATCTATAAATGAACCATATGACTAAGAGCATTGTCCCGATGCTCCTTGAGCTCTAACAGGTATGATGGCACCATGACCACTTCCCTGGAAAAGCCTGTTCCAGTGACCAACCCTCTTGATGAAGAAAATTTTCCTAAGCTCCAATCCTGATACAGCCTCATTCCATTTTCTCATGCACTTGCTGGTCACCAGACAGAGGAGAGCAGCACCTCCCCCTCCACTGGCCCCAGTAAGGAAGCTGTAGGCTGAGATGAGGTCACCCTTCAGCCTTTTCTTCTCCAAGATGAAAAAGCCAAGTGACCTCAGACACTCAGTTTAGCCCTCGAGAGCTTTCACCATTTTGGTCCCCCTCCTCTGCACTCACTCTTAGAAGTGTGATGTTCTTCTTACATTGTGGCACCCAAAACTGCCCCCAGCACTCGAGGTGAGGCTGCCCCAGTGCAGAGCAGAGTGGGACAATCCCCTCCCTTGCCCAGCTGGCAATGCTGTGCCTGGTGCCCCCCAGGACACCCCAGGTTGCCAGGGGCTGCCATGGCACTGCTGACTCATGTTCAACTTGCCATCCATGCAAAGCCCCAGATTTATACACATAACCAGGACTACCCTGTTCCAGATGAATTTAAAATACTCCAAATGAAAAGCATTTGCTTAAATAAGATTTTATTATGATTAAAGGAACAGAAATGTACATCCACAAGACCCATTATATGCAGGGATAGGATACATGGAGAAAATTTGAATAGCAACCTGCCATGCTTGGTCATGATGATTGATCCAAAAAGGCTTAAGAAGAAATATTAATTATAATATTCCTGTAATGCATCTTTAGAAAGTGAGGAAGAGCCTTGCAGTATCAGGGGTAGAAATAAAAATCAATTGCTTTGTCAGAGTGTGTATGCTTGGTAGTAATTTAAAGTTTAATCTAGGAAATTTTGAGTGACTTATTCCAGAGGAGTCACCACAAAAATTTGTCCATAGAGAAACTGATTCAGTTAGAAGACTACATTTTTTCCAAAAAGCGGTGATGTGTTTTTTCACTGTGATGATTCAGCACTATTATTGTTAAATTGCACTGAGAACATCTCTGTTAGTGCTTATGCTTTCTTTGAGTCAAATTTTCATTCCCTTGGCTCTTCATCTATGAGTAAATAACAATAACACTCAGCAGAAAGGAAAGGTAAAGGGCCTCTGCTTTCCTGGCAAAATTTCTCTGCCTTAACTTTTTTTAAATTTTTTTAAATAAAGCCTTCTGGTTTTAGAAAATATGGATAAAAGAGAAAGTTTGAGTTTCTTTTTACCCTTGATACTGTGGCACTTTGGGTCTTGCTGTGAGGGACAGAAGCTCTTTCAGTTTTCCTCTCTTTAAGGGGAAAAGCATCTGCCAAAGAACAAGATGCTGTCACTTGGGTTGTGCTTGATCAAGAAGAGGAAAGGGTGGTCAGCCCTAATCTCTTCAGAGACACTTGTGTCATCTACCCTAGCTCCTGATGAGCCTTCTGCCTTACTGCCTGCTTCATAGATCTCCACAAATGCCTCATGGAACACTCCAGACACCTGCAGGCTCTCTGCTGAAGAGATGCCAGAGAGATTGGCTGATGAGCTGAACAGGTCGGTGATACCCAAGGATTTTAAGACAGCTGTGAGATTATATTTCTCCTCAATCTTCATGCGGGGGAGATAAACTTTAATTTTCTTCTCTTCCATCTTACTAGAACTGGTCCACTCCTTGAGATTTTCAAAGGTGATTGCGGTCTCAAGCTGCAAGGAAACAAACAAATTAGATCTCTGGGAGGAGAGCACAGCTTCTTTTGTAGCAATGTAGTACCATTTGTGTTTTTTTATTTCTCTTAAACTGACTGCTTTTGTTATGGTGTATTTTCTGGGTATATATGGATTAATGTGTCTAGAAGAGGAAAGCAAACCATGACTCTCTCTCCTCTGTCCTGCTTCCTGTTTCTTTAATAGGCTTGCTGCCAATTAATAGTCTTAATTAGATGGAAAGTCAGCAAATTTCCTAAAGCTCTTGCCTATTTATCTTCTTTTCTTCAGAAATATATTCCAAAAGTCATTCCGTGCTTATGAGTTGTAAGCTCTATCTACATTTAAGACCTCCAAGTAGAGAAGTGTTAATACCTGAAGTATCTAGAGGCATTTGAAAACAGCTAAATTTCTTCAGTAATAAATGAGCTATCAGTTATTACTGAAGAAATTTAGCTGTGTTCAAATTACTGGGGTTTTTTTATAATTTAGGTTGTTTGAGTTAGTGTGCAATCATTTCAATGAACTCAGATTTATTGCATAACTTTTCCTACTCAAACTGCCTTCCTGGAAATGGCTGTATTCTGTTCATATCAACAGTAATATGTCATATATGTTTTACTTTTGGAAACTGCTTTAACCATTGCAGTACTTATATTCAATTTTTGGATAGTTTAATATTTGAAAGTATGAAGGAAGCATGTTGAAGGCTGTCAAGCCATTCAATAATTTCTTAATGCATGAACATGAACTTCCCTGAAAGTTCCTCAGTATGCAGAGATTGAGATATAAAAGCTTTGAAGCTCCAGCTGGAGTAACAGCTGCTTATCTGAGAAGAATCTGTTCTGCAGTGACAAAAATTTAACCCACTAAAGCAATTGCTTAGCAATCCATTCTCAGCCCAAACTTTTGCAAGACCACTGAGACAGCTGCATGCCTCTGTGCAACAATCCCATTTTGGCAGTATTCAGATCTGGGCTGGGGAAATGCTTGAGGATGACTTTATTGTGAAGAGCTTTTCAGCATCTAAATTTCACCATGTCTGTAGTCTTCTGAAACCCAGTTGCCAGGGCCATACCTGCTCCAGGCCAGAGATGTCATCAGGCAACAGCACCCACAGGCTCAGCCGCCCACTGGCATATGGAAGCTCCAGGATCCTACATTTCTCAGAAGGTATCTCTGCCACTTTAAATGTACCAATCTGAGACATCATCTGCACAGGCTTGCTTTCTTGCTGCAAAACCAAAGAAAATAATATATTTTTCACTAAGATTATTCCTAGAGTGTAGAAATGCCTGCTTATGGTCAAAGCTGATAATTGCTTTTCTCAGGAAGATTGTGCAACTAGTCTACTCCCTTCATAAATTCTAGATGACACCTTTAAAGTGATGTATACCCACATACCTCAGTAATCCTGAAAGGAACTGTCTGGGTGTCTTCTTCCCTGAATGCTTTCTCCCACAGTCCTTTGAAGTAGATGGCACTGACCAGGACCATGTCAGTTTGAGGACTGACAGAGCTTGGCTGAAGGATATTTTTGATCGTCCCTTCAAGAATGCGTAGGAAGAGAGAACATGTATAACACATCTCTGTATAACACATCTTGCTTGGAAATTACAACATTAAATAGAGGGTAAGGAATTTGTGGGAAGGAGGGTGTAGGGCAGGGACATTATTTTGGCTTTGTAGATGTTTTCTTGTAGTTCCAAGGTTGATTTGCTTACTGCTGTTGGCAATGGCTGTTGTTTCTCTCCCTATAAAGAATTATAGTGAGAGATATGAGATCCAGAGATTTACTTGGTACAAAATCAGTATATTTTGTGACAACAGGAAGAACCATTGGAACCTTTTATCCCAGGATGGTCTCCCAGCCAAACATTTAATACTTTATGCTCCAAACAAAAGTTGAAACATTGGTGTCACACAATTTGTCAATGTATATAAAGCTATTTTAGTGCTGTTTCTTTTATCAGGACTGGAAGTATTACATATCCACAAAGTCTCTACAGATAGAAAGAGTCCTTTAACAGGGGTGTGTCTGAGGAACAAAAATAATTTGTTAGATGATAGTGCTGTGTCTGGGAACTGATCTATTATCCAAGAGAAGGAGCAGAGGGAGAGGTTTTGTTTTATTTTCACCTGTCTTAAAATGTTCTCGCATGTTGTTCAAACATGGTGGAAGAAGGGAAAATACCTCTGCTCATAGTTGGCTTCCTCTTACCATTTGTCTGACTTTCAACCCAGGAATTGATGAGCTCTATGGATTTTTCTGCAGCTGTTTGAAAACTGATAGATTCCAAACCTCCCTTATACAGCTCCTTTACACATTGTATGTATTCCTGCAAAGAAAGAGTATGCCATTTTCAGATCTGAATGAGAAAGAATTTTGCAGAAATAAAAGACAAGAATGACATTAACAGATATGAGTAATCTGCTTATTAAGGCTAATCAGTAAACCATAAGATAGTTCATAAGCATTTTAAGATTTGACATACATTGTTTCAAGCAAGAGTATATGCCCACATTTTTTAAAAATATTTTCCAGAACTGAGTTTAATCTAAAAGCAACATTCATTTCAGTTAAGTATGGGTGGTTGTTTTTTATTTTTTCTCTTTGCCCACTTTTAAATTTTCTTTGCCATGGTATTCTCCTTGAATTTCAAATTAGATGTTCCATTCAATGGAAAACCTTGGAATATTTTTGCGAGCCTGAAATTCTTTTTCAGGTTTGTTTTGCAAGTTGAGAAAAGGGTTGGAGTTAGCTCTTGCCAACAAAATGTGCCTTTATTAATCAGTTAACCTTGACTTGATTGGATCTTTACTGTACTTTGCACAAACATCTTTCTGGCTAGTCACATTTTTTTCTCAAGACTTTCAAAGGTTAGGGTCATGATAGAGAGAATCTTTCCATACGGAAGAAAATTTCTGTAGCAGAGCCTAGATTTCTGACAGTGCTGTTTAAATTACAGAAAGTTACAGTTTTGACATTCAGATCTATCTTAGAGCAACTCACCGGCAGAATTTGGTATCTCTCTTCAGCATAAAGTCTTCTGGCAATGCTGATTGAATAATTGTCACTTGGTTTGGTGATTTGAGTGAAGATGTCCTTAAGTGAAGCATGGATGCTTACAGATGTGCCGCACTGATTGACATGAATACAAATAAAAATACAGATTATGTTATCCTAGTTTTAATAATGACCAGGTATTACACACTATATGAAAGGAGTAGAAGTATTTCAGATGCTTCTGCCTATAAAACTGTTCATCCCATGCTGATGTAGTAATTTTGCAATATATGCAATTTGGTGCTGGTTTTATACTGTGATTTCCTCATACCATTCTTGGGGGGGCTTTTGATTACCTGCTACAGTAATCTAGCTCCAGCAGATTAGTTCCCAACAGTTCCCAAGCAGTCCTGTTTAACCACTAGCACCCAGCTACTTTGCCTAATCATACAAATATCTACAATTTCCCCTTATTGTCCCAATGTTATGGTGATGGGTTTCACTTTATGCTTGCTCTGAAATCTTCTCTGAATTCCATTGATTCTTATGAAGGAAGTCTTCCCCCAAATGCTGGATGAGGAGCACATTGGAGTAAGGTTGGAACTGCTATGAGGCTGCTTTTTCTGATGGATTTTGCTCCCAAGAGAAACTGACGTGGAGAAGGGATTAAATTGTTTCTATACCTGAGATTCAGCACTCTCTCCAAATCCTGGGATTTTATCAAAGTGGATAGCCTGTAATTAAGAACAACAGTAGTTGAAATAACTGGTATGACAAGAAAAAGGTTATGCAACTGAGATTAACACATAATGTTTGAAGCAAACCTACTGACTAACTGAGAGTGAGTCAAAAAGTGCAATCTATCTGTACCATCTCTGAATAACCATTCCTACTGTTGCCTGCTTAGACGATCCTTTTTTCTATTGAATATCTAGGATGCAGCTCCAGTATGTGCTACCAGTAATACCAACCTTGTTATGAGTAACAAGCCAGCCACTATCTGTGAAGATATTTAGAGCTGTAGGAAACACATGAAACACTTTGCAGTCTGGGTATATGTTTTGGCCTTTTCCCTATAGATTTTTTTTTAGAATGTATTTATGTCTTTGAGAATTCTACTGCTGAACTATGATAAAATTTAAATCCAGTCTCAAGATTTCAGGTTGATGCATTTGTTTAACACTGCAGGAGTTTCAGGTGGCCACAGCTTTTGATAACTCTGAATCCATCTTTTGGTAACTCTGGATCCACATTTTTTAGCCTCTGAGGGGCATTACCATATAATTAAGGGCTGTGGCTCTGTTGAGCAGCAGGAGGGTTTAAATCCTAAATGTAGTCTCACCTTTTCTATCTGCGCCTTAGTGTTATCTTTTGCACCTATGTAGATCATGGAGAGGGTTGAAATGATGAGCAGAGGGGAATAGCAGATGTTCTCCTGGACACTCTGGGTTCTCAGCTCCCTGAATATGTCACAGCAAACTTCTGTGCTCACTGGACCGATGGAGCCCATGGTGTAACAGTATTGCCTAGAGCAAAGAGCAGAAGTACAATAACAATGCAATGATGGGAAGACCATACACACATAGCACATGCACTTTAATAGGAGTTTTCAGGCTATAAAATATCAACAACTAATTTGGAAATCATTCTATGTTAACATGTCTATTGCTATGCTCACCTCTCATGCGTGTTAGAAACTGTTTTGACAAACTTTCTTCCTTCTGTATTTCTATACATTTACCTATTTGTAACAGTTCCTCAGGGCTCTGGAATCTGTATGTGCTTTCTGTTTACCTTTTCAGAGCAGTCAAACAAGCAGCCTGCACTTTCATTCACTGAAGGCTACAATTCCTTAGCACTTCATAGTAGCTTGATGAAAACAAGAAAATATTATCTCTTTGTATATTTTCAATGCTGAAAATTCAAGCACAAATTATATTTACATTTGGTCTAGGTCTGGACAGATATAGGTAAAAGCAGAGGCTATTTTTATTTTCTAAAAATAAGTAGGTGTAATAAAGTATCTATTTTCTGCACAGTACTTACTGTCAGTAGATCTTCAAAGGCCTGTAGTTTACTCTTGTTTAAGTAATGGAATCATTGACACTATAATTCAATTCTAATATATAAGGCAATATAATTTGTCTAAGGTCACCTAATCTAGAAGCAAGACTGATGCACAAAATTCATGTTTCATTGTACTGTGCTTTCAGATATAGCTTGCTTTGCTTAAATACTCTGTGTTTTCTCAGACTATAACCTGTCTGAGAAATTGAATTATTTCTTTTCAAAATCCAGCCCCTTATGCAGGAGCTAAATGCTAGGATCTCAAGTTTGCCTTTCTAGTGTTAAACTCTACCAAAATGTTTTGTGACTGACCTCTTGGATATACACATACAGACACTCACATATTTCTCTCACTTTCCTTTCTGTATACATGTTCCCATTTATAAGTTATTTTAAAACTGTACATTTGTCCACCCATGTACTTTTTATTTTGTCTTGTGTTCACCAACTGTATTTTTCAGGAATGCAACTCTAAAGAAATTTCACACTAAAATAAACTTAGCAAATTCACTGAATTCCACACATCTGTTCTCAATGCAGTCTTTTGAACCAGAGGTCAAACAAGGAAACTTATTACTTGTCTGTCAAAATCAATCATAACAGAATGGGAAGATAAAATGCTCTGAAATAAATCATGTTTTTGAGCACAAAATAATATTTTAAGTGCAGAGAATAACTTTCAAAATCTCCCCCAAACCACAAATATTCGGATTTTACACAAAATAAAGTAGAATGCATATACATTGGAAAGATTTGTAGAGAATATAATGTAAGTATTCTGTCCTGGAAAATATCAAACACAAGACAATAATTTCTCTCTTTTTAAGTTGAGTAAGAAAGAAGAAATAACACAGTGAGAGGTAAATTTTCCTAGAGAAACGCTTACCTTCAAGCTTCAGCACCAAAGACAATACAGCTTTTCAGCTGTATGTAGGTATACTGGCTGAGCCCTTGGGAATTTATACAATCTGAGTTGTGACCCACCCATTGCTGTCCTTCAGAAGTTTGACTTTTGACACCATAAAAAAAATTAATGGTATTAGTTCAGTTTTTTGTTTCAATGGGTTTGGGTTTGATTGAAGGGAGAACAAATATTAACAATTTATTCTGTATAACAGTGCTTTCCACCAGTACATCAGGACCATTAGGCTGGACAAAAGGCTGGGAAATAATGCCTCATTTGCAATGAGATACTGGGATGGCAGTAAAAACAAAAAATGTGAAAACCTTAGTGATGCCACACATAATTAGCAGTTATTATAGCAGTCAATACATCAATAATTAGCCAATTTTTTATTATGGTTGTAGTAATAGACCAGAACTCTACATAAGTTAGTCCTTTCTGAATGCACAAAATGCAGCCATGCTAGACAGAAGAGAAGGGAGGACAGGACTTAGCATTTTATTCTTCTAAAAAAATTGGGGAAATAAAGCATGGTACATGTGACAAAACCAATTGAGATGAATATCAAAAACAGGAACATTTTCTTTGAGAAGCTGGAATATTTATAAAAGATATTTCTATGAGTGTGGTTTTATAGCAAGGTATTTTGTTCTCAGGGGTTAACAGCAAAACATAACTCCAGACAAAGTAAAAAATAGTCAATTCCAAATGTATTTGTGTATGCACTTGCCTTGTATCTCTTAGATCTTCCATGAGTAATTTAATGGCCTGACAGATGATGGAGGGAGCTGTGAAATCCAGCTAGAGGGGAGTTCATGGTCTGTGGGACAATCATAATATACAATAGCAAATATATTTCAGTTATAAAAGTATTTCACTTATAAAAGCTATTGTTCTGTATTGAAATCATAGAATGAACAAACAGTTAAGAAATCATTCTGACCTCTTCAAAGCACTGTGTGATTTCTAAAAGCCAGGTAGAAAGTGGGGGAAGGCAGGAGGGGGATCCCAAAGTCTGTAAGACATAGTTCTTTAGAACATATGGGACATAACTGTGATCTCTGTTAAGAAGAGTAGGCTCCTCTACTGCTGTCAGAAGTTTAGGCAGTGCAGTGATCTTTGCCTCAGTCTGCTTCCTTTTGTGAAAATAAATGTGCCATATAAATCTGCTTGATGAGTTGTTGTCAGCATGTAGCTCAGGAGGTGAGGTGGTAACACGGACATCAGGAGAAGCACAAGTGCTTTCTGGTGCCAGGTAGCCAGAAGAAAACCTGTCATATGATTAAATAGTGGGAGGCATGCCAGGACCCCAAGTCACAGGGCATGTATCACACGTTTTAAGCTTTATGCCCACAAAATAATGATTATCAGTCATCCTTCTGAGATGATATGAAACAGCTGAAGTGAACATGCCAAAGTGGGCATGTGCCAGCTATGCTGAGCTAGGAGGAACTGTGGACTCCCTTGAGGGTCTTAGAAATGACATCTGGATAGAATGGAGAGCTCGGCAATCACCAAATATATTAAATTTAACAAGAGCAAGTGCAAGATGCTCCATCTGTGATAGGGTGATCCTCATTGCAAGTACAGATTGGGGTATGAGATGTTAAAAACAGCCCTGCATAAAGAGATCTGTGGGTTTGGATCAATGGAAAGTTGAATGTGAGTTAACAGTGTGTCCTGGTACCCAAAAGGACTGACCACATACTGAGGTGCATCAGGTTCAACATCACCAGCTGGTTGAGGGAGGTGATTGACCCTGCCAAAGGCAGGGCGCATCTCTGATGTCCCTTGAAACCCAAACTATTCTATGATTCTGTGATTTTCCCACTCTACTCTGCACCAATGTGGCCTCACCTTGAGTCCCGTATGCAGCTTTAGCACTTCAGTGTAAGAAGGACATCACACTACAAGAGAGTGTACAGAGGAGAGTGACAAAGATGGTGAAAGACCTCAAGTATGAGAAGGCTGAGGGGTGACCTCATCACAGCCTAAAACTCCTTCAGTGGATGCAGTGGAGGGGGAGGTGTTGCTCTCCTCTCTCTGGTGACCTGTGATGGGCCACAAGGAAGTGGCATGAAGATGCATCAAGGGAAGCTCAGATTGGACACTGGGAAAAGGTTCTTCATCCAGACGGTGGTCAGTCACACCCTGAAACAGGCCCCCAGTGAAGTGGTTACAGAACCCAGTGTGTCAGAGTTTAATGGGTGTCTGGACAATGTTCTTAGTCATATGGTTTATTTGTAGGTAGTCTTGCAAGGATCCGAGCTGAACTCAATGATCCTCAAAGTTCCCTTCCAACTTGAGATACTCCATTATTCTTCGAACCTGGTTGTCTTCACTTAATAAGCTGTTTTCTCACATTGTTTATAGTGCATCTCAGATTTATGCCACTGTTTTCACTCTTTATCCCTTTTTTGTTTAGGGCCACTTTGTGTCCACAAGGGTTTAGTTCTACTTCCATCACACTGGTCTTCCACTGCTGCATATAAGAGTTGGTCAGTGTGTTTAACTCAGTAAAATCTGCATTGCAAATGTCGTTCTAGAGTCTCTGCTAAACAACCATGATTCCCATTCTCTCAATCTGGTCAATCATACATGAATTATAGAACTGTCAGACCTGTATCACAAGTCCAGCTCATCATGTATGGCCTGAATTTTAGGACCTACAACATATTCAGAAAGCAGCTGCACTTTTGTTAGTGATTTTTTTTTCACACCATCACACTGCAAGAATAGAATAAAAACTATCCCAGTGGTTTTTTATATCTGGTGAGTTTGGCTTCTATGTAGTGTACTGGTTCCAGACCTTTGGAACAGCTTTGTATCCATTTGATGCAGAGCTTTGTTCCATGAGTTATACAAAAATCATGTTTTCTCTCCAAGAATTGGAGTTTCAGGTTTTGAACACAGCCACAATAAGTAAATACATGGAGGATAATAAGCTCTGCTGTGATGATGTTTGATAAAGGCAGACTGTGTTCTTTATGAGGGGTCTGGTGTGGTTTTCTGTGCTCAGATTGGGAGTTAATGCAAGGCCAGTATTAAGAGAAAGAATATACCCATGAGCAAATGAAGAACGGGATCAGAGCAGACCACCAGCATAGCATGAACACTAAAAGGTCTTGTACAGTCTGTCTGACATGAGGTATAGAGTAAGCAAACCTTCCTGCACTTGGAAGACTACTTGGGACAGGTGGCAATGGATTGCCCTGCCCGGCACAGCTGTGCAAAGGAGAACAAACAATTCAGTCACACATCCTTGTTTGACAATGCTTGTCCCAAGAAAGAGGTCAGCTAAGGCTCGGCTGCCCTTTCCTCTGCCAGGTGTTTCATTGTGGTGCTGTCCCTAAACCAACAGACTCTTGAGTTCCTGAGCTTTGGACAACTGACAGTGTAAAACGTACTTCTTATCCAAAAGGATATGAAGTCCAGGTCAGCTCACAGAACAAAGCCTCTCATCCAATCATAAATACCTACTCAGAACTCTGGACCCTATTCTGTCCTTCTTCCTGCTCTTTTGGCAATAGAAAGAAGGATATTAATTGTTTTGTGTTTGTCTTCATTCCACATTGTGACTCTAGAAGCTGGATTTCAGTCAGGGACAGAGGCAATAAGTCACAGAGAGATTTACTGATTGCAGCTGACTGTCTAACTTGTTACCATTGCAGACCTAGGTGCTGCAGCTATCAATGATGGCTTCTCTCTTCATTGTTCTGTGGTTCTGTTTCTTTCCCCAGTACAAAGCAAATTAAGTATCTGGTCATTTTCCTTCAGACAGGTGCCCATAGCCCACCTGGCACCTTTCTGCTACAGCTCTATGCCACTGGAGATGTGCTCTATTGCCTACAGTGCTGCCTTGATCTCTGACAGACTGTGACAGGGCATTTGCCATTGCTCTTAATTGTCATTACGATATCCCATATGACATCTTACATACTTTTCTTCATTTAAACCTGACACAGGCTTAGACTTCATTGTACAGATGATGATTTCTTACTGCTCCCCCATGGATTTCTTACTGCGCCTCCTGACATAAGCTGATGTGACCTTCATGGCATAATTTTCAATGATCACATCCCACAGGCCAGCAATGGTTTGGATAGAAGTCTTTGACTCCAAACTTGAATAACATCCTCACTGTGGCTGAATGAGTTTTAGCCTCACATACATGCAAATCTCTGCCTTGCTTCCATACATTCCACATATCTTTCTGTGGAAGCAATGTTTCTCTGATGATAAAGGTGCCTTCATCCTGTCCAAGCTCAAATGCAAAAAGCAAGTGTACAAGAGTTGAAGACAAGGACAGTCCACCAGGCAGGAATATAGAAGCTTTCACCATGCATGCAGGGATGAAATCTGAAAAGCAAAAATTGTGCAGGAGGGAAAACTGACAGGGGATATGAAGGACAGCCAGAAAAAGTTTATTTAATTATGACAGCAAAATGAAGACTAAAGAAAAGTCAGGATGACTGGAGAAGGTTCCTGATGATTTGAAAAAGTGACTAGTTTTCAGGAAGAAAAAGTAGGAGAATTGAGGAGACTACAGGTCTCTGCAGTCACTGAAAAGGTGTAGTGCACTGCTGCAAGGCACTAAGGGTTAGTACTCATGATCTGTGTCAACAATGACACAGTGTCTAACATACTGCTTAAAATACCATTTATTGCAGCTAACATTGAAAGGGAAAAGAGGATAATATAGATAATTTTTATTGTCACTCACTACAACTACGTGAAAGGAGGTGAGGGTCAGCCTCCCCTCCCAGATAATTAGCAGCAGGACAAGAAGACACACTCTTAAGCTTCACCAGGAGACATTTAGGTTGGGCATAAGGAAGAAATTCTTCACAGAAAGGGTGATTGGGCATTGGAATGGGCTGCCTAGGGAGGTGGTAGAACCACCATCTGGAGGTGTTTAAGAAAACACTGAATGTGGCGCTCAGTGCCATGGTCTAGCTGACATGGTGGTCGTAGGTCGTAGGTTGGACTTGATCATCTCATAGGTCTTTTCCAATCTAGTAGATTCTGTGATATTCCCTTAAGTGCTGTGCAGCATTGGAAACATCACCAGTCAAGGAATGGCATGCAGTGCAAATCCCATCCATGGAGATAGGTGTTTTTTCACTGCCACTTTGGTATTTAGAGCTCTTGCAAGAATTTTTAAAGAAGAAAACAGTTAATTTCTTCTGAGAAACAGAAGGATGTTCACAGGAAAACTTGCTGCTTCACTTTATGATAAATGCATGGATGCAGGGGATGCAGTCATTCATGCCAAGTGGGAGCTACCTAGAGGTTCCTCCCTTCTGACTTGCACGCAAAGTTCATGCTGCAGCACAGGGTGATGTGCAGGCCAGCACAGGATGGGGTGCCAACCTCCACACTCAGCAAGCTCAGGCCTGTGCCTTCTCCTGTCAAGTATTGTGTGGGTAACTAATGCCCTGCTGTACAAAAGTATTTGAGCTCAAATCCCTGCAGAAGACTTCCAAGCAAAGCCTCCTGGGAACATTTTGAGACATGTGAAGGAATAAAAGATGATGGTGAAAACCAACACAGATTTACCAAGGACAAATCTCTCCTGACAATCATTAGCACTTAGGATGAGACAGCTTGCTGTATAAACAAAGGGAGAGCAGAGGATACTGTACACCTGACTTTAATAAGGCCTTCAGGATGTTTTCTCAGAATATATTGTAGTTACACTGGAGAGCTATACGCTGAGTAAGCAGGCAATATTTTGGGTGGAAAGTTGTCTGTATTGAGAGAAGCAGCAGGAGCAGGGCTGCTCCATGAGGACAGTGAGCTGGTCTAAGAGTCAACCCCCAGGGAAGGCAGTGCCCTCGCTGTTGAGTGCCACACTACAATATCTGACCACAGGGAAGCAGAACCAAATGTCAGTAACATGGTCCATCAAAATTCATGGACACAGCAAGAGGAGAACCATGGCCACAGTCCATTTCCAGAGTCTAGGATCAGGGAGCAATGAGAACTGGTTGCTGCCTGTGGAATGGGACGCTCACTGACCAGGGCACCTGAGCAAGGGAAACAGAACAGACCCTGAAAGTGTAACAGGTCCAACCAAGCCTTCAGAACATAAGGAAATATAAGTGACACAGCATGTCCAAAACCAAACTGAGAAGTCTCACCACAAGTGAGGGTTGCAGTCAGATCCAGTGACTACCAGGCAGGTCAATAGTGGCAGAGTAGACTCAAGTTCAAGCCAGGAAATGAGTGCCCAAATTGGTCTCAAGAGGGCCCATGGCCAAGCTGGGCAGGACTGAGAGGAACAGAACAGCCCCTGATGTGTCACTGGGCTGATGTGGAGCTGATGGCCCAGGGCAGGGGGTAGTGTGGGATCCTGGGCTTTGGGCAGGTGGGTGAGGTCCCATGGAAGATCAAAGCCACTGAGGGCTTCTAGTGGCTTCAGGGCTTGGACCAGCAGCCTCCCCTCTGAGGTCAGCGTGCACTTGCTCCTTGGGAGCCCTGCACTGGGGAGGGACACACTTCAGAGTGACTCAGAGGCTGTGGGGTGTTAGGGGGCTGTTTCAGGAGCAGAGCTGGGACAGGGGCAGTGGGTAGGAAAAGGACATGGCACAAGAGGCTGGGAACTGAGTGAGATGGTCAGGCCACCCCAACAGGCACCAGAGGCTGGTCAAGAAAAAGCCAGGAAGGGTGGTCTGGCTGGGTCGAAGGGGGTTCACTCAAGAGCCTGGCTCTGAGTAATGAGTGAGTGCTTTAATGGAGATCAGGAGCTCTGTGACCACAGACCCAGGCTCCTGGGTATGTGGCAGAGGGCTCAGGGAGGATTGAGCTCACTGTCAGGGATCAGCAAGGGCCAGCTTTTCCCAAGGGGGAACAAACCAGGAGATAAGGGGGATGCCACAGCTGGAGCCTCACCAGCCAGGGCTCAGCAGCTGAGCAGAGCAGGCCTGGAGATCACGGGCAGTCCAGATCACAAGGCAATGTCATGGCTTTGAGGCAGGTGCTGAGACAACATTGACCACAAAGTCAATTCACACAGCAGAGGTAGGCCCAGGTCCAGTGATCACAAGGCAGGGCCAAGGTCACATTAGGAGTCCTTGGCCAGGAGTGGGAACAGCTGTGTTTGAACTGGAGACTGACACATCACGGATGTAATACAGATGGGAACTGAACATCCAGCACACAGCTTACAGCTCCTGGGGTCTGTAGGTCCCTGAGGTGTGGGAGAGGCTCCAGGTATGGCTGAGCAGGACTATTACAAATTCATTAGGGCGCTCAGAGCTCTGTCATATACTTATGTGCAAAAGAGATGGGTCTGGAGACAAGGCTACAAGGTTACAGTCAGGAGATAGAACTGGAGACAGGATCCTGCAGTGTACTTCAGTGCTATGT
Source organism: Cinclus cinclus (assembly GCF_963662255.1). Lineage (NCBI taxonomy): Eukaryota > Metazoa > Chordata > Aves > Passeriformes > Cinclidae > Cinclus > Cinclus cinclus. Next base: position 70,132,944 of record NC_085046.1, read on the forward strand.
CTAGGCTGAAACAGGCTTTTGTTGTGGGCAACAGCTTTGTTTTGGGGAGCTTCACCTAATTTCTTGCTGATTAACATTAAATTTTTGTTGTTTATTTGGGAGCTGACAAAATCAATGTAACAAACTATGCCACAAACAGACCTTTTATCTTGCTTCCCCACACTTCAATACAAAGTCTTGTCCTCTTATGCTTACTAGTTTCAGTTTCCTTGTTACACTCCGTGCTCACCAGTCCCTTTGGTGAAGCAGCAAGCAATAGAAGAGGTTGTGATTGGTATATAACTGTTCATGTCTGCCAGATGTTGCTGCTCCTGTGCTCTAGCCTGCTTCAGAAGCTACAGGTCCACAGGGATGTCCTTGCTTCAGCAACAGAGACCAGTAGGCTGCACTCCCTCTGGAGGGTCGCTCCAGCCTGGGTATGAGCTACCTGTGGCTCCAGTGCCCCAGAGGTGACTCCTAAGAGTGTGCCTTCATCTGTGCTCTTAATAGCATCCTCTTTGTATTAACTTCCCCATGTCTTCTCTCTTTTGTTTCTCCAAACACATCTCTCACATGTCTCTCTCTGCTCTTTCTTAATTACACTTGAACAGAGATGCTGTATGATCCTCTTACTGGACATTTGGCACACAATGAGTTATTTTTATTCATTGCAGGGTCTGCTGCAACTAGCCAAGGACAGTTTGTGTCCTCTTCTCACAGATGGTGCCAGTGCCCAAGACAGGCCCCAGACCCATATGCAGAGGGTGTTGGGGAAATCTGATGAAGCTGTTTGTGCTCTCAGGGCACAAACACTGACTGTTGTCAGTCCTGGAACTTAAATAGCTGGTAGTATTTTCTGTATATTTATTACCTTGCAGTTGATTTATCTTCCATGGATTTGTCCAATTGCCCTTTAAAATCATGTGAAATGTTATTATCTTCTGCATTCTTTGACCATTAATTCTATAATTCAGCTGCTTGTTGTCAGCTATTTGCTTTTTTTGTCAGCTTTTAACTGCCTTCTACTAACCTCTTTTAATGTCATTAAGTTCCTATGTCAGAAGATGTACCGAATAGCCAACCTCTGTCACTGCCTCCACAACACTCAGGACTTCAGAAACCTCTGCTCTTGAGATCATCCCTCTCCTAGGAGTTTGACTGCATGGGCTCAGGGACATGAGAAGCAATTCCAAGCCTTGAGTAAGGGCACTCTTTGTGACAGAGCTGTGAGATGCCTCCATAGGAGTCTACATCCCCCTCACTCAGGAGGAGAATTTTAGTGGAGTGTCTTGACTGGCACTTGCTAGTTTTCATACCTTTGCCTGGCTATGGCTCCTCAGCAAGATGGACACTGCAAGTGCTCATTTTGGACACTAGTAAGAAAATTGTTAGAGTGCATTTCATTGGAAATCACATGCGAGGGGGAAAGGAGAGAGCACAGAAAATTTCATGTCCCTTCCAGTGGTTAGATTCTGAAGTGGTGCAGCATTGGATGGATCTTTATTCAGGGAACAACACACTGTGCATATCCCATGCATGCAGAGGTCCACTGGTGGTGTGATCTTTAAACTTTTATAGGTATGTTCTATTTATCACTTCTATTGATGAATGAAAGTATACAGAAAAAATGCTGCTTCATTTCAAGATAAAGATAAGGATACGGTGGCAGCATCATTACAGGGTGCCAGTTTGGGACCATCTGTGAGATTCTCCATTATGATTAGAAGATGAAGTTTAGCCCAAAGCCGCATGATATGTTCAGCACTGTGTAGTCCCAGACAGCAAGCCATATGTGCAGCATTATTTAGCACAAAACTGCACACACTGATCAGCCTGATCCGATCCATTTTTATGTGGTCACTAACTCCTCAATGTACAATAGTGTTCTGGTCAGGAGCACTAATCTGATTTGTGGATTTAACCTGTGGGCTTGATATTTGACCTACCTCATCACCACAGGCTTATTTGGCAATCACTGGACTGTAGCAGTAGTGTAGGGATCTGCAGCATTTAATATCTTATGGGGAAAGCCCCTTCCCTTCTGGTCTTCCCTGCTCTGGTTCCCCTTTCCTTGCCAAGCAACCCCATCCTTGCTGCTTTTTTGACAATCCCCTCTCTGCCATCCGTTTTCCTCATTGATACATCTTAGCTCACTAGCCACAAGAAACAGAAGGCCCTGCTCTGTGTCAAAGCCTTTCTAGCAGACTTGTAGCTTTCAGTTTGATTCAACATGGTGTGCTTTCTCAAATACCATTTGGGACCCCAGGACAGCTCTGCCCTGGAGTCCAGGGGGTTCTGTGCACTTCTTCTAGTGACTGTTTACAACATAATGCCTGCTAAATCTTGTGCTTTCAGCCATGGATTTGGTTTGCTTAGGAGATGGTAGGCCTCTCTAACAATTCATATATGCAGAGGGATGTGGAATGGTCTCAGAAATTTATGTTCCTCAAAGGGCAGGGAAGATATGTCATCACCAACCCTTTCCCAAATGGCATAAGAAGGAAAGGCACACTTAGTTCACACAGCATTTCAAATGCTGTCCTGTGAGTCTATCTGTTTTTGTTCCACAGACCCCTGGCAGTACAGTAAATCCAGAACAACATGACACATAGTGAAAATGGAGTGTAGTGAATGGACAGATGGCAGTTTATTAACATACCAGCTTCAATGATGCTGACAGGGAGCAACAAGGACTGCAGGACAATACCCAGACCTTGTGGGAGCTGGGATTCGTGTTACTAAACTCTTGCCAGACTTCAGAGCCAAGAAACAGCAAGCAGAGTTTGCTGTCCTCATGCCTGCTCTCCCCTCATCCCTTTATAATGCCCTCCACGCTGCTCTTTTCAGAATTGCTTCCCATGGGAGCTGCCACTAACCATGGCAGTGCCTTTGCAGCAGGTCCTGCCAGCCCAGACCAACAATGCACAAGCACAGCACTGGGCCCAGCCATTGATACAGGGGTGTGGATCTTATTCAACCTTGCTGAATCTGCGCTTCAACCTCTTATTTTAGCCTCTTTGGAGGATGACTTCTCTTTCATGAACAAAACAGCTCTATCCATTCTACAGTGTTTGACCATGATAATTTTTCCAGGACACAGACATCTTGAAAAGCCTGTGATATTTCACCAAATAATATTTCTGTCTTTTTCTTCAAAAATTACTGGGTTTCAGGCCCAGTGCCACGTGGTTTACATTTTCAGTGTATTGATCATAATCATCTGCTTGCACAAAATTTAAGAACAGAATTGGAACCCATGTTAAGCTCCCAGACCTAGTTTTCAACAGATGTCTCTGTCAAAGGACTTGAGGCATTATTTGTATCCCTACTGACACCTAACGGCCCAATGTAAAATTAGTCAAATAGGTCTGTTTCACAGTGAGGACATTAGCTGGACCTCTCTCCTATGTTTTAGGAAAACATTTGCAATTTCATTCATTTTCATTTCATTGCCTTGATTTTCTCAATTTCTTTTCATTAAAACAATCATCAAGCAAAGGACCAATTAAACAAGAGAATAGTTATTTTTTGTATTCATCTTATATTATTCAATAAATATTATTTTTTTCTTTTCATTGTACCCAGAAAGTGCAGAGTGACAGATGTGCTTGTTTCAGTTTTATAACAGATCTGTAATTGTTTATAAACTTGCACTCTCTGCTTCTTTGAACAGTATTTTATAAACCCTGTCTTTTTGTTTTAGTTGTAACAAAACTGTCCTTAGTGCCTGAGCTTTTAAGGGAAGCAGAACATGATATGAATAGTAAACCTTGAAATTGCATAAATGAGAATTGTTTTTACTTGAATATTTCTGTTAACTGTATCTAATCTCTTATAACTCTCTTGGGAAGACCACTATTAGCAGTTCTTCCGTAGGCTTCATAGCAGCCAAGATATGTTTCCCTATAGTCAGCATCATAATTTCAAGTTATACTTAATACTCACTTTTGAAATGTTTGACACAGCTCCGAATACTGCCAAGTGTCTCCCTTTTTTGAGCACTTTTTAAACACTGTGATTTGCAGTTCTGCACGTGTATGTCAGCAGAAGGAAGGTTGCTTAAGTGAGTGATTAACACTAATAAGTCTTTCAATTGGATAAACTGCCACCTGAAGAACCTTCCCCTAAAGACTCCGAGATAAGAAATAGTATCTCTAGGGGATTATGTTATCAAAAGATAGTAACAAAGATTTCCTTGCATGGTTCTTGTGGGTATTAGACAGCCGAAGCAGTCCACCTTTTAAGAAAAATACTTTCCTCATGTTTTTGAAGTTGCATCTCTTAGGCATCACCTCAATGTATTTATTGAGAGCAACTAGAGGAAATAGTTTTAAACTACCTGGAAATACAATAGCAGTTTTTAAAAACTGAGTTCTTTGATATGTCATGTGGAGATGAGCACAAGGTAAAAACAGGAACTGTAGGGCTTACCTTGCTTAAACTCAAAATTTTGGGGAAAAAATGTTAAGCTTTTTAATGACTTCGTATATGGGTACATTCTGGTTTTGAAAATAGTATCTAAATCCTAGTCTAAATGCATTCTGTCAATAAGCAGGACCCACTATATCATATATTTTGGTTGTGTGATGCAGTAGCCCAGAACAGGTAGAAACATGTTTAGTTTGCAATGCTTTTATTAGAATAAATAGAAGGACCAACAACTGACATTCGCAAAATCAATGATATGTCATGGGAATCAAGGTGGGAAATTGTATCAGTCAGGAAGGTGTTGTGTTTGGAGATGATGATTTAAGAAGACATGGTAAACTTTGTGTATGCCCCCTTAGAACAAGAGACCTTAGCCTTACAATACATGTAGCACAAGGAAGCACAAATGTATTACTCAAAGAAGAATGATTTGCTGAAATAATGAAATTTATCTGCAAGTTTTCAGGCATTAATTCAAGGATTGTTGCCCAACAAGTTCAACAGAAAGGAACAGGATTATTCTAAAAGCTGTGTTTATTTCAGAGACCTCCTATAGAAATACCAGAGTCTCAATATCAGTGTCAGAATTTCTCACAAGAATCAAAGCACTGGTCCTGAATCTTAAGTTACTCAATCACAATGGAAAATACTTATAAGCTACCTCTTGAAGTTCTCATTTATTCCTGGATATAAGTCCTAAGGACAACTTATATAAGCAGAAGTATCTGCACCCAAAGATCTGAAAAGTCACAGACTTCTTCAGGAATATATCCCTAGATATTGAAGGCTTTCCACTTAGAGATAGTGAGGAGATGAGATTATACTACAGTACTAGAGTAAAGGGAATCTGTTTCTTGGGGGTAGGCAAGCATTATTTCCAGCCATTTTTCTCCTTAGGGGGAACAATATCTGCCAAAGAGGAGGATCATGTCACTTGGATTGTGTTTAATCAAGAAAAGGAATGGGTGGTCAGCCCTGAACTCTTCAAACTCAGAGGAATGTTGGATGTCTCCAGTCACAACCTCTGAGCCACCAGCCTCCTCAGTGCCCTCTTCAGTGACTTCCATGAATGCCTCGTGGATGGCCTCAGATATCCTCAGGCCCTCTGCTGAAGAGATGCCAGAGAGGTTGGCCGAGGGGCTGAACAGGTCGGTCATACCCAAGGATGTCAAGACAGACGTGAGGTTATATTTCTCCTCAATCTTCATGCGTGGCAGGTACACTGTCACCCTCTTCTTTTCCATCACCTTGGAGCTGGTCCACTCCAAGAGTTTTTCATAGCTGATTTTGTTCTCAAGCTGCAAAGAGAGGCACGGAATGAAATGTCTGAGACAAAAGTTCAATGGCCTTAAAAGCTCTGTTTTTACCACCTCGTACTGGCATTTCCCATTAACTTTATGTACACAACAGAACTGATACTTGTTCCTAAATGCACTTGTTTATCTTGTATGCTTCATCCTGACTACAGAGCCTGTATCATCTGTCTGTCTTGAAGAAGCTCCTCAAACCTTTTTCGTCTGAAAATCATCTTTTTTTTAAAAATACAGTTTTTGAAAACATCAAATCAAATTGGTCCTAAAACTGTTTCTCTTGGAAGATATTTTATTGATCCCTTTCCACAGCTTTATTCCTTTAGTTAGTTAGTTTTAGTTTAGTTAGTTTTCTCATTTTCCTTTTAATCAGATCTTGGAAACTTCCTGCATCACTTTCATATTTTGTGTCCCCTAGGATAAACTTTTCTTTTTTAGCAAACATTTAAAATCACTCACAGTGATAAAAATCCTGCTACCTTGCCTGCTTCTGATACCTGATGGAGATTGCATATAGCAACTTATATATGCATATATACCATATAGCAACATCCTCTTCCGCAGGGCTGCAGCAGCATTACACTGCTTTACCTTCATTTTATGAAACTGAGCTCAGGACTCTCTTAAGAGGCTCTGCCTGAGCACCTGGGTGGATTTGGTGCTCCCCTGCCTGCCTGCCTAGCATGCCTGTGGGGTGGGCAGCAGGAATGTCAATGGACAGCCAAAGGTCTGACAGCAGCCAAGCCCTACTGAAGTCATAGCTCTTCTGCTTGCCCTGCCAGGGCCATACCTGCACCAGGCCAGAGATGTCATCAGGCAGCAGTACCAACAGGCTCAGCTCTCCACTGGCATATGGAAGTTCCAGGATCTTAATTTTCTCTTCAGCCACTCTTGCCACTTTGAAGGTGCTGTTCTGACACATCATTTGCACAGGTCTGCTCTCTTGCTGCAAAAACAAAAGTGTGAGATGGTGTGATGTGGGCGCAATTTTTTCTTTGGTCAGACAAATGTGCAAGCCCTTTGAAAGGACAGAAATCAATCTTCAATCATGCTGCCTTTGGAGAAGAGCTGTGTCTCCGTTTTCCTCTCTTGCTTGCCTGTGTGCCCTGGAAGCCTGGTCAGACACAGATCTTTCAAACACTAGTTGGCTTTAGGCCCAGGCACTGACAGTGAGGGACTCAGCTCTATCACCCAACCTATGACAGGTATTTGTAACACCCAGACTGCTGGCTGTGTGAGCCAACAGCTGCCCTGGCCTGAAGGGTGTCTGTGCCCTCCTACCTCAGTCACATTGAAAGGCTCTTCCCTAGTGTGTTCTTCTTTAAATGCAGTTTTCCATATCCCTTTGAAGTAAATGACATTCACAAAGACCAGCGCAGTATCGAGATCAACAGAGTCTGACACAAGGAAGTCTTGGATCCGTCCTTTAAGAAAGAGACAGGGCAGAGTGGGGTAAGATACAGCTCCTCTGGCTTGCACAAATCTCTGTGATGCTGGGGTGAGGGTGGGGGTTTCTGCTTTTTGGAGTTTTGTTTTCATAGCAGTGAGCTTGCTTGACCCACCTTTTCTAGAGATTATGAGGGAAGATAAGAATATAGTTTATGGTAGGTGGGGAGAAATACCTGCTACCCATTTTTCAGTCCTTACCATTTGTCTCTTTGTCCACCCAGGAATTGATGAGCTGTCTTGCTTCCTCTGCAGCTGTTTTGAAGTCAACTTCTTCCAGCTCTGCTCTGTAGAATTTCTTTGCGCACTTTATGTATTCCTATAAGCAGAAAGGTTACACTTGTCAGACTGATGAGAACTTGGAATTATATGGATGTGTAAAGCAAGATTGTGAAATAAATGGTTTAAGGAACAGTGAATGTTTACACCTGGGTTTGAACATGTCAGACCCTGAACATGTAAGTCACATCTGTCTTCTTTCAACTGAATCTTAAAGCTGTACAAGAAAGACTGCTTCACATATATAGGTCTGGCACCTTTTGATGAGACAGGGTTCTAAGTTTAAATTTTCATACATTTCCTTTGTTTTACCAAAACAGTTTCAGTTTAACAAACAATTCTAGGACAATGTTTGTCTCCTTCTCTTTGTATTCACTCTTTATTTTGAATATTGTGTTCTCACATTCTTAGATTTCAAAAGCAAAGCTTCCCTTCACTAGGAAAATTGAAAATTTAAACTTTTATTATTTCAAGTAATAAAGTTTATTTAATTTCCCTTAAAAGTTACATTTTCATTAAAAGCCATCTTTCTAGTAAATTAACAGCAATCTTGACTACTCCCTGTGATTTGCAACATCGGCATTTTTTATGCCATTATATCTTTTGCCTTCATCTAACAGGCATGGAAAGGTCCAAACTCATTCTGTACCAGTTCACAAGCACCTCTTCATCGACAGAGAGTGGGCTACTGTTGGTGGTGCATCTCTAGGGCAGAGTCACAGGGAAATCTCATGGAAGTCAGTTCACAATATGACTCACCTCCAGAATAGGGTATGTTTTCTCAATATAGAGTCTGTCAGCAATCCTGAGTGAGTAAGTAGCATTTTGCCTGCTGATGTCTGAGAGAAGATCCTTGAATGATTTGTGGATGTACTCAGCAGCGCCACACTGAGGTGATGACATGAAAAAAGAAGATAGATTGCATTAGAAAATAAGATCCTAAAGTATTGTCCCGTTCAGCTGAGTGGTGACATAGGGCAGTCTTCCCCCACAGGCTGTCACCTTTGGGACAGCTGGTGCTGTGGTGGTGGTGCATTGAACAGACAAGTTCATCCTTGTCAAGACAAGTCTCCTGAAATGTGCTTTTTAAAAGATTTTAAAAGTTGTGTACCTGTCACTGAGACTTCTTGGCTCTTCTCTGCTCAGCATCTTTCTGCCCAGATGCAAATCAAGCTGCTGTACTCTGGCTCTAGATACAGAGCCCTGTCACTCATCCCCCAGCACCACTTGCCTGGGAAGATACCCTGGTGCCCAAAGCATTCTTCCCACACTGTTATCATTTGTTCTGGTGCACGATAAGCAACCACTTGTCTTTCTATGTTTGTCAAAAAACAGGTGAATCACACCCTCCTTCCCTCCCTCTGCAGATCCCCTTGGTTTGAGGCCATTACCACAGTTTTTTGTCAGGGTCGGAAACTGCCAGGAGGAGAGAAAGAAAAGTTCTATTTTTGTTCTGAGGAAAAAAAATAAGACAGAAACAAAGATTAAGTTATTTCTCTACCTGAGAATCAGAAATGTCTCCATCTCCTGTAACATTGTCAAAGTGAAGAACCTGCAAGAGAAAATATCAGTGGTAGAAATGACCAAAAATAATGTCAATTCAAGATTTACACATGTTGCTTGTGTAAAAAAACCATTGTCTCATAAAAGAAAAGAGATGCTGAGGAAACAGACTAACTAAAACTTTACAGGTGAGCTTGCAACTGATCTATGCCCTCTGTGACCTTCTTGGAAACTGTAAATACTACTCTTTACTTAGATGATTATTTTTTCTAGTGAATGTCTGTAAATTAATTGAGTTACATATTATGTATTCCTAAAAATTTTCTGTCTTCCCACCTTTCTAGGATTTATCTTTTATATATATATATATATATATATATATAAAGAAAATCTGATTACATTATTTGAAATTTGTCGGAATTTAAAAATCATAAAATTGCCTGACTGGTAATCTATTTCGCTATTGTCCCTCAGATTTTTTTTTTAAATATTTAAATCAACTGCCTGTTATATAGAAAATATGCACCTTTTAAATTAGTATTTTCTATATATAACTCTTGATTCAGTTCTCCATTTTGTGACTTTGGCTTAGTTCTTGTGCAGTGAAACAGGTGAGAACCTTGTCAGTGGATAATATTTTTCAGTGATGTTACTTAGAAGGAACAAGTAGCACAAGTAGAGGACACGTAAGTAAGAGTAACTTACCTTCTCCATCTGGGATTGAGTCTTACCCCTCGCTCCCATATACACCAGGGCCAGGGTTGAAAGCATGCTCAGGGAGGAAAAGAGCACGTTGTCATTGCCGCGGTGAAATTTCACCTCTTTGAACACATCAAAACAGAATTCTGCATTTGCTGCACTGATGGAGCCCATTGTGAAATCCCTGTTGTCTGAAGGAAACAGAAAGAGCCTGCCTTACTGTGGTGAAATAGGTAAATTGTAATGCAGAAAATTCAGTGCACATGAACCCCAAACAGTGCACATGGTTTTTTCAGCAAACAGAATCCAGTGGTGTGGATTTGAAAGACAGACATGCTTTTGGATTCATGAGCAATCAAAGTGCTGGACATCTGCCATCTGTGCACAGGCTGGTGAAAGAAGAAAACAGACTAGAAAATACTAGAAAAATTGAAATCTAATGCAACAGTATAGTGTTTATGTCACTTATAACTTAAGGTCTCGAGGGTCTTCAAGCAATTTGTTTGCCTGTGCAGCTGCTACACAAAAAAATCCAAGGTATTCTGCCATATGTGTCACAGTCCCTATGGAATCAACATCTTCATGGGACAGTCATCTCTTAATGTGAGATAATTTGAACAACAATGCATCTAACTGCTCCCCTGGTAGAATGGATGCTCATTCTCTCTCTAAATTGAACTGACTGTAGAGGTGATATAAAGTGGATTTTTTTTATTATTATTTACCTGTTCTGCTTACTATTATATTTTAGGCTTTAAGCTCTGTTTATGCTCTTGGTGAAGCAACAGATTCATGAAGCAAATGCTTGAGGGGGTTTTTGTTGCTATTTATCTTTTAAAATGTAACTGTTAAAGATAAGACAGAGCTGTGGAATGATGGGATCATTTGAGCATCCTGCACTCCTCGCCTTCATTCAGAGAATATCTTACATAACCCCTGGAATTTAAACAAATTCAATTTTGTCTTTTAATGCTAAATGAAAAGTTAAAGCAATAGAGGAAGAAGGAAGAAAGACTGTTGTAACTTATCACCAGATTTTCAATGTGGAAGAGTTAGTAAACAAAACTATATTTCATAAATATAAATACTTTGACTTTATGCATGGCAGACTGTGGAACAGCAAAATAATACAGAAGATACATCTGCAGGTAGGTAAGGTTTCTGCAGAAGGCATCCTGTGGTAATTAGTTTCTTCAGCTGCTACTGAAGGCCACAACCATGAGGTTACATTAATATGATTTTAGTATTGTAAAATTTTTTTTGTCTTGCAGATTAGAGCTAAAATCATAATTGAAATAAATGCTTACCTTATCAGATTCACCAGGGAAAGGTATAGCACAGCTTCTCTGCTGTACTTGGGGCAGACTTGACGAACCCCTTGGAATATATCTTGCGCTATTTTGTGACACGCCCCGTGCTGCCTGTTCTGTGTTTACCCAATAAAATGATGGATAGAGCTCCATGTCAGACATGCACTTTTACTTGGAATAAGTCCATTTCTGGGGAAAAAAAAAAAGAAAGAAAAAAAAAGAAAAAGGAAAAAAAAACCTGAATGAAAGGATTTTAATTTAAAGTTTCCAAAAAGGAAGATTTATTCATCATAGCACATGAAACCTTGCAGAAAAGACAGAACATTACAATGATTGAAACAAAAATAATGATAAAAGCTATTAATTGCAACTTGAATGGTAAGTATGATTTGGTTATGGCAGCAAATAGTGTAACATAACTTGTGAAAATAAAACAGAAAAGAATGGTGAGGAATTCAGTCTTGCCGAATGTCTGTAAGGAATTTTGTCTTATTTTCCTTAATATTCCTCTGTCTTGAATAGTGATGGGCCAGGTCCATCTCAGAGTTACCATTCTGTGAACTCACAAATTTTGGTAAGATCAGCTTTTGCAGGGATGTATTTATTGCAATTTTTCTCCCAGTGTTGGCCAGACTAACAGTATTACCAGTCTTTCTTCCCTCCAGAATCCCTATCTCTTCCTAAGGAACGGAGAAAATTTGCCACTAGGAATGCATGAAAGAGCATATCCTTTCAATGTTTATTGCCAAATTTAACAAAATTGAAGTAGATTTTTCTTCAAAAAGTTATATGTATTTGCCTGGTATCCCTTGCTGCATTGTAAAACACCACAGTGTTTCACAGAGCACCCTTTTTCATTCCAGAGCAATCCAGCTCAAGGAACTCAGACATAGTCACAGTCTGTGTAGCACATCAGTGGAACAAAATACTCAGTGAGAGTGTTTTGGGAATATAAATTAATTTCCAAAGCAATTTCAGCACATCTATACAGGGAAGAATTGCAGAAAAATGTGTTGGGGAAAGTGAAGTTGAGAAAATAAGAAAGACAAGATTTCTGTAACATTTTTAGTTCAGGCATCAGGATATTTAGATCCAAGTCAGATGCTACTAGAAAAGGATTTGAAGTTGCTGCTATAATTTTGAGGGGTAGTTTAAGGCGTGCTGTTCTTTTCCACAGGTCACAGCACCAGATGCTGCGTTCAAAATGTGCCTTTTGTACATACAGAGACCATTCTTATAAGACCATTCTTACATTTTTCCACAAGCAACTTCATGGCACATCAGCTGAACAAACCAGCTGAAGAAACATTCATGGTCTGCGAGACAGTCATAATATACAATAGCAAGCAGAAACCAGTTGCATAATTCCTTTGAAATAAAAGAATGGACAGACAATAAAAGAAACTGCTTTGACCTCTCAAATGCTACACAATTTTAAAACAGGAATCTAAAGTCAATACACAAAATGGCTCTGAAATTGTCTAGAACAAATTATGCTTCGGGAGAGAAAAGGTGGACTTTTTAACCCTTTTAGTTGTCTGTGTAAGAGGAAAGCCTCTGAATCATCCCTACCTTTCTCTCTAGTACAGTTCTTCATAGTCCCATTCATCTGAAGTAGCTCATGCAGTAGGAGCCATGAAAGGCTTGGTCTGGACTGGAGCATTTATATCACACTGGTACTTTACATGGTACAGTGTGTAGTCCAGGCCAGACTACTACAACCTTTGTTAGGCAGGAACAGGGCTTTTAAGGAAAGATCTTTAGACCTTGACCCGCTTGGGTGGCTCATCACTGCAGATGTACTGCAAAGAGAATGAGATATTCTCTCACAAGAGCAATGTGTGAACTGGTCACCACTGTTGTGATCCCATTTAGCTGAAAAGGGTCCCACCTTGCTGGAAGACAACAGGTCAAATAGGTCAACAGTGCATGTGCCTGTGTAGGGTGAATCTTTAACCATGCAGTTGGGTGTGCTCCCCAGACTGCAAGCTGTCCCTGCAGCTGCTGCTCCTTCTCCCTTTCCATCTTGAGACTGCCTTGTTTCTGTTCAAACTGCCTTCTACACTCGTGGCCAATGGTCTATTGTAATACACTTGACAGCTCAGAAGGCAAAGGATTAGCCAGTATGTTTGTCTTGGTCACTTCTAATATTTGGATATGCCTTGAGTCTTGTTCCTTGACAATCAAATTATCTAGTGGTTTGCTTTGACTCACCGTATGTGAGCCACCTTGGCGCTTGTGCACCATCTACCTGAATCACATTGGTATCAACATAGACAGCCTGTAACTTGGTAGCTACAAAGATGTCCCATGAGTTGGTACAGAAGTTTTGTAACAGCCAAATCACAGCATTAATATTGTCAGCAAAATATTTCTGAGTTGAATATATTCATTAATAAAAAACACGTTTTGGTTTATAGTAGAGAAGAGGCAATCTGCTGCTTGAGAAGCATGTTAATGCTTCAGTAACCCATGTTACGATTTTGTTAGCATTTCTATTTTTTTATTGGTCAAATGAATTATTAATGTAAAACAAGTTGCAGGGGCAACTAAATCATTTCACAAGTAAGTAAAAATCTCAATTATGATCAACTATCAGCAAAGAATTGTAAGAATATGAGAGGTAGTGCCTGGCTAACTGGGCAACTTTAGATCCGTCATGGAGTCCAGTAAGGTTAAGCAAACCTTCCTGCAGCTGAAACATTTCCTTGGAGAAAAGATAATGTATTGCGCCCTGTCCAGCACAGCTGTGTAATGCAGCACAAACACAAAAGGATGTGTTTATCCACATATCCTTGTTTGACAATGCTTGTCCCAAGAAAGAGGTCAGTAAAAGCTCAGTTGCCCTTTCCTCTGCTGGGCATTTCATTGTGGTGCTGTCCCTAAACCAACAGACTCTTGGACGTTTGCACCTTTACAAAAGGATATGAAGTCCAGGTCAGCTCACACACCAAAGCCTCTCATCCAATCACAACATCCTACACAGAGCTCAAGATTTAGTTCACATTCACGCTGCTGTTGTTTTGTCAGTGGGAAGGAGCATTTAGATTGTTTCATGTTTGTCTTGCTCAGAGTGAGTGCCAGTGATTGTTCAGTTAGGTGCCACTGCAGACCTTGGTGCTGTAGCTAACCAGTGATGGTTTCTCTCTCAGTTGTCCTGTAGGACCGTGTTCTTCCCCCAGTCTGAAGAAACTTCTGGTGTCTGGTCAAGCTCCTTCAGACAGGAGCTCTTAGCCCACCTGATGTCTTTCATCAGCAGCCCTGTGCCATCCTGAAATGTTGGGTACCTTTGCTTGCAGTGCTGCCTTGGTCACTCACAGGCTGTGACAGGGCTGTGCATACCTCACTGTTGGCTGAGTGAATTTCTCCAGTAAAGGCATCTTCAGAAGGATCCCATATAGGATTTGGTCACAAGTCACTCACCCTTACTGCATCTGTTTAGCAGTGCACACAACATCCAGGGTCTGCAGCTGGACAGGTTATGGACCAGCACACAGTGCTGTCCCTTTATCAGTCTCCACAGCACATGTGAAGTCCCTTATTCATCCCTCAAGTCTATGGGATCAGCCAGCAGCCAGGGTGATGCTGTGTATGGCCTTCCTCACCAGCTCCTAAGGAGGCAGCAAGGTGATGAAAGCCTTACACCCAGCATACACACAGGACAGGAGAGATGGCCACTGGGACTGGCATGGCAGTTAACTGGCTGTGCCACATGGAAGCTTAATTACCATCATTCTTCCCCACAGAGAAGCCTGTTTGTGGCAGCCTGTGACTAACACTGCCCATGTCACCACGCCTGTTATATTACCTCCCATCATTCACTGGAAGTCTGCCCAGCATGTCCTTTACTCTCAGGAAAAATAGCACTTTTCTTTTGCACAAAATAGGACAAACCAATCTCTTGCTTTTTTTCAACACAGACATCCTTCCGCATAGCCTTCCTCTCCTCTGACTAGCAGCCTACTGAGATTCTTTACAACATTCCTGGTATGTCTCCTGCAGGAAAAGACTGCTGCAGAAAAGGAGAAATGTCACTGCACAAGGGACCACGCCATGATGTTGGCAAAAAAAGAACTGGAAGACCTAGCAGACACCAAGTTGACTGTGAGTCAGCAATGTGTCCTTGTGGCAAAGAAAGTCAACAGCACAAGGGGATGCCTTAGAAAAAGCACTTCCAGCAGGTTAAGGGAGCCTTTCCTGCCCTTCTACTCAGCAGTGGCGGGACCACAGATGGAATGCTCTGACTAGCTGTGGGATTTCCATTACGAAAGAGATGGGGATGTACTGGAGCAGGACCAGAGAAGATGATTAAGTGATTAAAGCATCTATCATGAGAGGAGAGGCTCAGAGGTACAGCACTGGTTACCCTGGAGAGGGTAAAGTGCAGGGGATCTTATTCATGTGCATAACCTTCTTGATGGGAGAGGAAAAAGAAGATGGAGCTAGACTTTCTCCTGTGAACAGGCAAGAGAGAAGGGACACGACCTGAAATAGCAGAAATTACATTTAAACATAAGAAAGTACATATATTATATTTTTTTAGATAGGGAGGTAAATCCAGGTTGCCCAAAGAGGCTATGGAGTCTCCATCCTTGGTAATATTCAAAACCCAAGCAGCCTACTGTAACTCACCCTAATTGAAAGGGGGAGCTTGGAATAGAAAATCAGCAGAGGTCATTTCCAGTCTCAGCTGTTCTCCGCTTGCTTATTATATCTAGAGGAAGATCCCAAGGGAGATGGACAGAGTAGGTTACTGAACATTAATGTGCAAAGAAAGTACAGTGGTGTGGATGAGGCACTTGAATGGGAGTGTATGGCACGTTTCAGAGACGTTTCACACATGCTGTGCAGAGAGAAATGTTGCCCCATAGTGGCAGAGCCTTGGATGTCTCTTTGTGTTTTCTGGAGGGGTGCAGTTTATACCACTACATGCAGAAGGTTTCAGATTTTTTCTTGTTAGCTGCTAAGCCTTATTTCTGGTACTGCACAGCAGTCTGTAAGAGAAAAAGGATCTCAGTTCTTCAGAAAACCCTTTGGAAGACTGTGACAAAAATGCCAGTGGCAACAAGGATGTTTTCAAAGTTTATTTATTTTTGCCTTTTTTCATGAAAGTCTTTTGGAGCATTTTAATATTATTAAAAGCAAATATTAAAGCAAGTTTCAGGTTTAATACAGTATTTCTGAAATTGCACTTTTTACTGTCTCCTGTCTTCTTTTTGTAAAAGGGAAGCTTTGTACTTGCCTCTAAGTCTCATGACCCTTTGCTTTTTTCCTATTCCTTCATTTTGACCATTATTGTTCAGGAAACAACATTGGTCACTGAGGCATATCTCTGTACTTTAAGCATTTTCCAGTTTAATAACCATAGGAAGGAAAGTTTTCAAATGTAACCCTTTTGAAGTCTCCTTATTATTTAAGTGTACAGGCTTTTAGATTTAACAGACTGGATCAAGTGCTTCTGGCTACAAGAGATGCAGAAAGTGATTAAACTGCTTATGGCAAGCCTTGAGATGTTGAAATTTAGCACCTCTTGGAACAGTTTAGACCACAGGTTTAATTTCTAAAGAAAAATAATTTTAAGGTACTTTGTGAAATAGCTGTCTATATCACAGACATCCTGATGATATTCAAATAATGTGGATGTCACACAGGTAGCACCACCTTTCCTTTCCTGATTTTATCATGCCACACTATATGTTAATGATGTGGAAATAGAATCATAGTATCATAGGATGTACTGAGTTGGAAGGGACCCATCAGGATCATGAAGTCCAGCTTCTGGCCCTGCATACAACAACCCCAAGAATCACAGCATGTACCCAAAATCATTGACCAAACACTTCTTGTACTCTGTCAGGCTGGTGCTATGATCACTTCCCTGGTGAGCCTGTTCCAGCACCCAAACACCCTCTAGGTGAAGAAACTTTTCCTAGTATCTAACTTAAGCCTACCCTGACACAAATTCCTGATATTCCCTCAGGGCGTGATACAAGCCACCAGAGAGAAGATGAGTTACTGGTCCTCTGCTTCCCCACCTGAGGAAGCCGTAACTGCAATGAGGTCTCACCTCAATCTCTTCTTCTCCCGGCTGAGCAAACCAAGATCTCAGCTGGTCCTTCTATTGCATCCCCTTAAGGCTCTTTACCATCCTCATGGCCCTCCTTTGGATGCTCCCCAGTAGTTTATTGTCTTTTTTATACTGTGGCTCCCAGAGCTGCCCCCAGCACTGGAGGTGAGGCTGCCCCAGCTCAGAGCAGAGCAGGACAATCCCCTCCCTTGCCTGCCTGACCATGCTGTGCCTGATGTCCCCAGGACAGGGTTGGCCCTCCTGGCTGCCAGGGCACTGCTGACTCGTGTGCAACTTGCCACTGGCCAGGACCCTCAGGTCCCTTTCTGTGGGGCTGCTCTTCAGCAACTTATTGTCCAGTCTGTGTGTACATTCAGGGTTTCCCTAACCCTTATTTATTGGAATAGCTGATATTAATAACAGAGTACCTCCTCTCAAAACTCTCAGTGGGGAAATGCTTTGCCTAAGAGTTGTCCACGTACTTATTCTTTTTTTATGCCCTTTGAGTTATATGATTTTTCAGATTATTACATCATCTCAAATGGCAGGGAATGCTGGAATAGTTTTTCTTTGAAATATTTATCCAACTAATACTGCATCGTTAATACCCATGGGAAATATATTTTAAAATACATAAGAACAAGTTAATATTTCACTGGGCTATTTCTTGGTATTCAGTACTACTTGGTATTCAGTACTACTACTATAGTACTACTAGTACTATTCAGTACTAGTATGCATTCATTTATTTCATAAATGGGTAGGAAATTTCGTATCTACATACTTGATTCATTCTAAAAACTGGAGGATTTTGTAGTAAATCACATTTTGCTCACAACAGTTACCAATGTAATAATATTTTAATGCTTAGTCAACCAGAAAATTAAGAAAATTCACATAATTTCATTTCAAGCATTTGTGACTTTCTTTTATTGTGTTAAGAAAGAAAAAAATCAATTATGTGAATAAAATCAGTAATATATGATTAGAATGAAAACAGGTCATAATATTGTGCCAATAGATCCATATTTGGAGATGCTAGTGGACACACAGGAAAAAAAGATAAAATTAGGATTCTCATGTGTTTCTTGAAAACAAGAGATGTAGTCCTGAACTACCATAGGAACAAAGAAGCTCAGCTACAATCATGGAATAATAATGTTCTTGAGTTTTGAACAACTGAGAGGTTTCCAGGAACCAATTGAAGTTTACTTGCTAAGCAAGATCAAAAGAGACAGGAATTATTTTTAAAGCTGTGTTTTTTACAAAACTCTTATGGAGAAATCAGATTCTTTTATATCAGTTACAGGATTTTTCACAAAAATCAAAATGTTCTTAAATTTGAAGTGACTACCTATGTTTTAAAACAATAATTCAGACAGCTCTTTTGCTTGGCAGTTTTGAGTCCTGGATCATCCAGATATCCATGTTTCAGGCTTTGAATCTATACTTTTTGACAAGACATAATTGCATGTAGATGAAGTTAGATCTCCGTGAACATTCTGAAGTGGAAGGGAAACTCTCCATGACTTTGGAGAACGTCTGAAAGAAATTCAGTATTAAATGAGGTACTCATGGTGAGACAACAGTTCTGGTCATAGTGGATATGTGTAGCAAGTAAAAAACAAATTTTACATAGGCACCAATTAATACCCTGCATAGCAGAATCTTGTCCACAAGCATCTTCTCCAGACTGGGGATCTCAAAGTCAGTGTTTCAGGAACTGCATGGGTTTGTTAGCAGGATAGTACCAGAGAATGGGATGAGCGTAACCCATGGCTTTCCATGTAATGGAGTACCAAAGACTTGGAGCCCTGTCTGCAACTACTTCTTAAAGTGAAAATCATTTGACCCCTTCCTGGCCTGTGAGGGCCTCTGTTTTCTGTGGGATTCGTCTTTGCTAGGCTCAATCAACACTGAAACCAGTCTGAGAAGGGAAAGGAGTAAACACACTTGCTGCTGTTTCCTCACCTGCAGATGTCTTTGCTCTGGAAGCTTCAGGGAAGTGAATGACTTAGGGTAGCCTTTCCACTTGCAGAAAATATTGAAGAGATGAGACTATACTATAGTACTAGAGTAAAGGGGATCTGTTTCTTAGGGGTAGGCAAGCATTATTTCCAGCCATTTTTCTCCTTAGGGAGAACAATATCTGCCATAGAAGAGGATCAGGTTGCTTGGATTGTGTTTAATCAAGAAAAGGAATGGGTGGTCAGCCCTGAACTCTTCAAACTCAGAGGAATGTTGGATGTCTTCTGTGTCATCTGCTGACCCAGCCTCTTCAGTGCCCTCTTCAGTGACTTCCATGAATGCCTCGTGGATGGCCTCAGATATCCTCAGGCCCTCTGCTGAAGAGATGCCAGAGAGGTTGGCCGAGGGGCTGAACAGGTCGGTCATACCCAAGGATGTCAAGACAGACGTGAGGTTATATTTCTCCTCAATCTTCATGCGTGGCAGGTACACTGTCACCCTCTTCTTTTCCATCACCTTGGAGCTGGTCCACTCCAAGAGTTTTTCATAGCTGATTTTGTTCTCAAGCTGCAAAGAGAGGCACGGAATGAAATGCCTGGATGCAAATCCAACTTCTTCTTACCATTCATTTCTGTCAAGACTATCATAAAAGTAAAACCCCAACCAGAATGGTTCTTGAAGCTCATCCTATTGGCATCCTTCTGGTATTTTATTAATTGCCTCTCCAATACTGCCTGAGCCACTCTTCTTTTATTCAGTTCTTTACCAACTTGACCCATCCCCCTTTGTCCAAGTAATCTTTTGTCTCCTGAGGCACAACCCATCAGTTTCACAGCCTAGCAAATGAGTCAGCTTGTGAAAGATTGCAAAAGCAAGGCCATGAAAATTTACCTACAGTTGGTAACACCTAAAATATGCAAACTCTTCTACATCTGGAATAACTATAATTTGAAAATATTATTGAAATAGGAGTAAATGTTCATACATTTTAGAATGCAATGGGTTTTTTTCCTTTCTTGAGTATACATGGGTAATTTTCTAACACTACAGATATATACATCTTCTGCAGGGCTGCAAAAACACTGCTTTACCTTCATTTTATGAAACTGAGCTCAGGACTCTCTTAAGAGGCTCTGCCTGAGCACCTGGGTGGATTTGGTGCTCCCCTGCCTGCCTGCTTAGCATGCCTGTGGGGTGGGCAGCAGGAATGTCAATGGACAGCCAAAGGTCTGACAGCAGCCAAGCCCTACTGAAGTCATAGCTCTTCTGCTTGCCCTGCCAGGGCCATACCTGCACCAGGCCAGAGATGTCATCAGGCAGCAGTACCAACAGGCTCAGCTCTCCACTGGCATATGGAAGTTCCAGGATCTTAATTTTCTCTTCAGCCACTCTTGCCACTTTGAAGGTGCTGTTCTGACACATCATTTGCACAGGTCTGCTCTCTTGCTGCAAAAACAAAAGTGTGAGATGGTGTGATGTGGGCGCAATTTTTTCTTTGGTCAGACAAATGTGCAAGCCCTTTGAAAGGACAGAAATCAATCTTCAATCATGCTGCCTATGGAGAAGACCCATGTCTCCATTTTTTTGTCTCATCTCCTGGTTTGCTCTTTCAGACACAGCTGTTGTAAATTTGACAGTGAGGCACTCAGGTAAATCACCCAGCCAATGACAAAAGAACTGTAAATAAAACAAATACACATCTGGCCAGAAACTGTGTCTGTGCCCTCCTACCTCAGTCACATTGAAGGGCACTTCCTGAGTGTGCTCCTCTTTAAACGCAGTCTTCCATATTCCTCTGAAGTAAATGGCATTCACAAGGACCAACACAGTCTGAGGATTAACAGAGTTTGGTTCAAGGAAATTCTGGATCTGTCCTGTAAGAAAGAAGTAGGGCACAGAGTGGCAAGTTACACAGCAGTAGTCTTGCATTTTAGAAATCAATCATGATTTACTTGACTTTTCCTTCTCCAAAACTCTGCACATGGAATTAAGGTTCATGAGAATGATTTATTAATACACTGAAAGGCAGGCATCTGGCCAGACATTTCTGCAAGAAGACAGGTAGGTTCAAGATTGTTATGGATTCCCAGGAACATTTCTAACCAGTCCTTGGAAATAAAAAGAAATTTTCATAATTTTTAAAAAAGGTATTTTTATGGAAAAAAGCATTATTTATGTAGAAAAGAAGGAAAGGGAGAGAGAAAAACCAACACAGATTTTCTATTTCTCAATATGTTTTGTTCTCACAATTCACTCAAGGTTTTTCCTCCCACCACAACACAACAAATGAACAAAAGATCCTGAACCATTTATTTCCCACCATCAGCTTAGTGTGTGTTACTTTGTCCCCTGAAAGCCCACTTATTACCTATTCAACATATCCTTGTAAAAAATATGCCAATATTCTAGAGAAGCTGGGACTAGCCTTGCATGAGTTAATCTCTCCACATACAAAAAGTGTGCATATAAAATGTGCATATTAAGTGTGCTTATCGTGGCACCTCTGCCTTTGCCAGATGTATTTAAAACTCTCTGCCACTGCCACTCAGGTGCAATAGAGTCATCCCTATCCACAGAAAATACCCACTAATGAGGACAGGAGGAGGAAATTTCTCCTCTAATGCTTAGTCTTTTCAGAAATTGCTAGAATATAATTTTCAGAGAGAAGTATATCTCATAATCTTGTCTGACTTACCATTTGTCTGATTTTTCACCCAGGAATTAATGCGCTGTCTGGCTTGATTTGATGCTGTTTTGAAGTTGACCGTTTCTAGACCAGATCTGTACAGTTTCTTCACACATTTTAGGTAGATCTGGAAAGACACCAATTAATTTTAGCCAGTGAGCTAGGAAATTTTTTAAAACAATATGAAAGTGAAATAAAATATGGCTAATAAGATTTTTGTAGTGATGTCATGGTTAAGGTGTTCTCATTGCTTATTTCCTGGAAGAATTTGCTAAAGCTGGACCAGAAAAATTATTTTGTTTCATGACAATTTTTTTAAAAGCATTTTTCCTTATTTTTAAAGATGAGAAGTTCCTTTGATTTAGAATATTTGTATATTTTATTTTGAAAATGTGGAAGGAAGTTTATGACACTTTAAAAATTTGTTTTTGAGGTGAGTTTTCCAGTGAAGAAATATGCCAAAGTCAAATTATTTTCTGAAAAAAACCCCAAATGACCAATTAAAATGAAATGCTGTGGGGGAGCAAGTGGGGAGTGAGAAGTTACAGTACTGATAATTTTGTTTATTGCTTAATTCAGTGTTTTAATAGGGCCATATTTTTGCCTTAAATTGCTTTTTGTTTAGACTGTTGCCACAGCAAAGGAAAAAGCCAAGTAAATCCACACCAGTAGGGACCACTGAATTAGCTGGTCACCTACTCTGGGCAGTCCTCCCGGATTACAGAATTTTACAGGGTTTAGCAAGAGATCACTTACCGGTAGGATCTGACTTGTCTTTTCAGCATAGAGTCTGTTGGCAATATGCAGTGAATAATTGGCTTCTGGTGCAGTGATATCAGAGATAATTTCTTTAAACAGTAGGTGGATATTCACAGACTTGCCACACTGAGTTGTTGATAAGAAGACAAAAAAGTAGAGCTGTTAGGTTATTTTATGAGGAAGAAGATTATTTTTAAGGTGCAAATAACTTAGGAAAACACAGTGTTTGAACATTTGTAAATGAACATGTGAGAGAGTTCTATGAGAAGGATGTTCAATATAAGCAGCTAATGATGTATCATTCATTCACAGCCTATGATGCCACTCATTCTAGTGCTTCATTGTTGAAATTGGTGACTTGTCATAGGTACAAAGCCTCTAATTCCTAGGTGCTGCTTACATTTTCATGGCCTTTTCTTTGCAGAAGTTGCAGATGGAAGAAGAGAGCTAGATGGCAAAGGAGTCAGGAAGTGTGTTATAATACAGCAAAAAAAGAAAATGAATCACCTGTCTCAAGTCCCAAGAATGGTGACATAAGCTAAAAGCATATAAAAAAACTGAACACTGATAAAAAGTAGGTGGGGATTTATTTTTAGAGAATAATTTTGTTGGACAGTTCCTTTCTAAATGCTTAATAGGCTCCTAAATGCTCTAGCTTTAAATACTACCCTTATTAAAAAAAAAAAAAAAGAAGTCTCATCCTTTTTTAAGTCTCACCTTATGTTTCAGATCCCAAGTGAATGGGGACAGATCAGGCTCCACAGCTTTTGTTATTTTTACAGAGACAGCAGAATAACATGGACAAAAGCATATAGGTGGTATCAAGATACTGGGAACCCTCACCACTCTCTTAGGGTAGCAGTGGGAATTGGAGGCTGGAAAAGTCCCCGTAGGTTTGTAAGAGTGTGGTTACTTTCCATCCTTTGAGGATTCTGGGCTCTCTTCTGCTGAAGCATCTTCCTGTCCCACTTTGGAGTCTCAGTCCCAAGTATGCCTCTTGTACCCAAGCTTCAGGCACTGAGATCCTTTCAAGTGCTGTACCCCAGCAGCACTTGCAGATGTGGAGTTCATTTACACCAAAGTGTATCCTGGTGACCAAAGCACCCAGTCCTGTCCTGACACTTGCAATATGTGCAGCATGCCTTCTTTTTCTGGTGACATTTTGGGGGTTTCTTTTATTTGTTTGTTTTTGTTGGTGGTTGTTCGCTTGGCATTTGTTATGTTGCTGTGGTTCTTTGGGCTTTGGTTTGTTTTTTGTTTGTTTTGCTCACAGCTCTTAAATTAAGAGAATTAGCAGATGTTTGACAAGGTGTTGAAACTACTAAAAGCACTATCAGAACAGCCTGTTTTCAGGAAAAGGATGCAAAAGAGAAATCAATGTACCTTAGATTTCTGTACCTTAGTCTGGATACTTCCAAGTCCTGCAATTTTGTCAAAGTGAAGAATCTGTAATTGAAAGTAGAAATTAGGTATGTGAAGTCTACTGAAAGCCATTGATGTATGTGCTAAAACTGTAGTTTTTCACTAACCAACTCTAATTAGCACATAGATGAACTGAGAAATTTCATGTGAGCTTTGAACCAGAGAATGAACTGAAAATTTTTGATTGTTATCTTCAGCTTAGACCCCTTCCTTTCCAGTTAATGGTATTGTCCATAAATCAGCTACAGCCTTACAGCATTGTATTTATAACTATGGCTCTTGTTTTCCAAATGTTTCATCTTTTGTATGTTTCAAGTTGTCCTTTCTACCTGGAAGGAGTCAGGTATCTGAGATAATATAAGCTGAAGCAAGAGACCTGACCTAACCATCCTCCAAAACTGCTCTTTATTAATGAAAACCAAAGGCTGTTATTGCCCTTCATGGGGAAATGTAGTAAGTGAAAAGTAGCTCCAGAAACTGGAAAGCCATTCTTTTGCTAGGCAGGTTTGGAAGACATAAGTGGATAATCTGCTGCCTCTTTGAATGGGATCAAAGAGAGTTTGTACTCATTTATGTAACTTACCTTCTCCATCTGATACTCAGTGTTATTTCTTGCTCCCAGGTAGACCATGGCCAAGGCTGCAATCATGCTCAGGGGGCAATAAAAGATGTTGTCATTGGGATGGTGAGTTTTCACCTCTTTGAACACGTCAAAACAAAATTCCGCATTTGCTGCACTGATGGAACCCATTGTGAAATCAGCGTTACCTAAAGCAAACAGAAATCTGACTTTATGGTCACAATATGTAGTGCTTGTTTTAAAAAGTGCTGCCAATAGCCCAGAAACTGCCAGTTCATTGCTGGTTTTGTGATGTTGAACCAGTGAATGATGTGAAGCCTGCCAATTCTGTGATCATTAGAAATGTTGTAACTCCTGATCCATTTACATACAAATGTTTGTTTGTTTTCTTTCAACAAGATACTATCACCAAGATACCTTGCCTTTTAGGGAATAGAAAGTTCCATCCACCCTTTGATATGATAAATAGAACATTGAAAGAATGAGTTTCCCTATGGCCATCCAGAGGGCTCTGAATGGTGTTTGAGGCAATGCAAACTTAATATTTAATTTCTTCTGTAGCTGGTTTCAATCTTTAAATCAAACGCAGTCAACTCACTACACTCTTCATGTACTTCTTACTGTTGCTTAGTACAACCAGCCACAAATTTGGAGGCTTTTCTGCAATTTATAGCAATTATAAGAGTAAGTTGCTCTGCAAGACAACTGCTTAGAGGCTGACATCTAAATTTAGGGTTTTCTGTGGTCCTGTTTCAGACATATCTCTGCTGATGGTTTTTAGCACAATCATGTGTGTATATATATATATATAATATATGGGCTTTGTCAGGGAGTGAGCTTGAGAAAATAGAAATGCCTTTATTCACAATTATTAAAATTATAAAAGGATAGTTTTAATGTGACAACAGGTTTTAAATGAAAAAGAACTAGTTCTACTCAATGCTGTGGTGCACAAGCCACATATTTTGCACACCTAAAAGTATTAGACAGTCAAACAGTATAAGGCAGATAGAGAAGGCAAGGCAAAATTACTGTATATGCTGTCTTTTTTCATACCTGTCTTACACTTACCTTTAGGTTCTTAAACATAAGATTTTTTTTTTCATCTTAAAGAATAAAAAATTAGAAATTACATTTTCTTGGAGAAATACTCACCCCACAAACTTCAAAGAGGTATGTATTAATCCAGCTTGCCAGCTGAAGTTAAACAGCTCCCTGAGCTGTTGGTGATATATACTGCACGATTTGAGACACTCCCACTGTTGCCTATAAAGTGTCTTCTTTTCAGTCACTGCCTTTCGTCACGACCTCTTGATTCATTGCACCTTGAAACACTGGGCAGACCAGTGTTAAACTGGTGTTCCATCTGCAGCAAGTCAACTTTTATTTATTGAAGTAAAACCTGATTTTAGAATGAATTATTTAAGCTTTTGCTGTAATCTTCTCTTCTCTTCTCTTCTCTTCTCTTCTCTTCTCTTCTCTTCTCTTCTCTTCTCTTCTCTTCTCTTCTCTTCTCTTCTCTTCTCTTCTCTTCTCTTCTCTTCTCTTCTCTTCTCTTCTCTTCTCTTCTCTTCTCTTCTCTTCTCTTCTCTTCTCTTCTCTTCTCTTCTCTTCTCTTCTCTTCTCTTCTCTTCTCCGCAGTGAGGCACTGTCAATGCTGAAAGTGCTCTGGTACAGTGCTCCCACCAACCATGAAGGGAAAGGTGGATGCTGGGCTAACTGTTGAAGGTCTGGTAGATGTGCAGCAATTCACTGCAGCATCTATGCCATGGAACATAGGGAAGTTCCTCAAGACCAGTGACCATCTCACCTTGTTGAAATAATGTAATTCCAAGCAAAGCCAGCTGCAGGATAGTCATTCTATTGAGAGGGGTTTGAAATGGATTTTTTTCCATGTTAGAACAAGCTCAAAAGTTTCTGCTTAGTTTTCAAGACTGAAAGGTGTTTTGGTTTGACAAAATGCAGAGATATATTACTAGAGTGCAGAGATTGGTGTGGTATATGGCTAGTACTTGTTAAAAGCACAGCCATATCCATTGCTCTGTCTAGGTGAGTCCACAGTATTTTAACTGAGGCCAAAGTACAAGGGTATACAGCACAGTGTGCAGGAGGAGGGGGGGTGGGCTATAAGGAGAAAGTACATTTTGCCAAAGCCTCATTTTGATGAAAACAATTAGAGCAACAATGTTGAGATGACTGAGAGGCCTGAAGATGAGCCTGGAAGAGGAAGAGACTTGAACGGTCAGGATTTCCATATTTCCTGGGCTCTGAGCCTGACCCCAGAGTATTCAGGTATTCAGAAATTTATTTAAGCCAGCCAGTGGTATTTAAAGAATGACTAAGAGTCACGTTTTAATTTTCATTCTGTGCCGGTCATGGCAACAAGGCCCATGGTACTTGTACAGCCATTTCCATAGATCTTCCATGCCTTGTAACTATGGCAGGTGAATAAACTACAGAATCTGTCTGCAGGAACATTCATGGTCTGTTAGACAATCATAATGCACAATATAAAATATAATTCAATTCTGAAAAGCTATTACTCTTTATTAAATAATAGACTCGATGAGCAGTAAAGAAACAAATCTGGCATCTGCAGAGGCCATGGGGGTGGATAATAGAAATCCAAATTTGTATTAAGCCACTGAGCATACAGCAGTAGGTGCACCCCTGTGAAAAGGAAGGGGAGCTACTTTGCCCTTAACAGTGTTGTTTGCCTTGCTGAAATTCAGGGATGCTCGAGCAGAGCCTGACAACTGGAGTGGCTTTTAGTTTCCCCATTCGGAATGAGGATATTATAGCAGCCATGAGGATAGGAAAATCTGAAGATAAGAAGGAGCTTTCTTCTCACTTTGTTCCATGCTCTCTATTCTGTGAGCTGGACTGTTGTAGCTTTTACTTTATCCATACTCATCAAGTAATGACTACCTGAGGGCACAGATTTTGTGTGCAAAGACCTGTCATGTATATGACTTTTCTTATTCTCCCATTTTCATATATTCACATTAGAGTTCCAACTACCACTCAGCAATTTCTCAAGCATCTTTGGGACTTCCATGAAGAGTTTTTGTGGACACTCACAGTCCTTTGTATGCTATGGTTAAATTTGTTTGTGTGGCCCCCTGTGGAAATTGTCCAGGAAGGACAGAACTGACCCTGCTAAAAAGGCCATTTCTTTGCATCATGTACAAGATTTTCTCAAAAAACACTTTGTTACACCAAGTCTTCTGGAAAAAGGCATGAAGGTGTTTCTGTTTTCTTCTCCCATGCACTATATTCACCTTCTTTGAACAGTCTACATTTCAC
The DNA here is from genome assembly GCF_963662255.1 of Cinclus cinclus. NCBI lineage: Eukaryota > Metazoa > Chordata > Aves > Passeriformes > Cinclidae > Cinclus > Cinclus cinclus. Next base: position 70,160,686 of record NC_085046.1, read on the forward strand.
ACGTCTACATATGCAATGTGCTCACCACAACAGTTTCTCTGCACGGGTGATTGAAAATCTGAAACTGCTCAGTTTCCATATTATGTAAGCAATCCTAATGTGTGAAACTACTTTGCCAAGGTAGGCAAGATGGTTTAAAACATCCAAAGTAGAGAAGCTCATGGAAGAAAGAAAGTTTGGTGCTGACAGTAATCACAGATAGGGCAGTACAACTTCTCCAGAGACTAGTCTAGCTGCAAACCCTTGGGTTAATTTGGGGGGGGGGGGGGAGGTTTAATACATCAACTGTTAGTGAAAAAATGGTTGCAGAATCAGCTTTGGAATAGCTGCAAATTTTGATCAGCATGGGCAGTAATCAAGAGACACCTGCTCTTCTGTGACTTTGCCTCATTAGGGACCCAGGGAAAACAGCCCCTTCTGGAATTCTAAAGCTACAAGCGTAGTACTGCAAACAAAGCAAGACAAACAAGTTAAAATCTGTTTCATTTCCATGTTTGTCCCAAAAAAAAGGTGAGCAAGGATTCTGCTGCCCTTTGTGCCTAGACCAGTACATGGTGTTTGTCCCACTTCCCTGATGCTGGCATAAACAAGGAGAACAAGGAGCTGGGAAAACAGCTCTTTCCAGCATTTCTCTGTTCTTATTTTCACATTTATTTTGTTCTGGTTGCTCAGGAACTACTGGGCAGTATTTGAGAGAAATATTTGCTTGTGCTTTGTCTTTTGTTTGATGGCCTGTCCATCTGCATCACACAGACTCTGCACTTTACCATGCCTGAATGCCTTTCTTACTGGGATCATAAGGAACCAGGACTTCCTACTATAAAACCTTCTACCAGTTATATTTTGAGGGAAATAAACATTAATCTTCTTCATAAGTGGGGAGTGGGGGCAGGTGTAAATCAAAGCTACCCTGTTTGGCTTTTCAATGACAATCCAAAAATCATCCTTTGCCCTTCTTGCCTATCCATTGCAAAGCTTTTGAAGATACAGTAAAGATTATGTTATGCATATGTACTAAGAAACTGTTTAAAGGAAAGCACAGTTTCAGAGAAAACTGAGAAGAACTGCAACCATCAGAGAGAATAGAGTTCAGTGTAAATGTGAATATGTAAAGAGTTAGTAATCAGACTGTGGAAAGACACAGATCTTTCTGTTGTGTGACAAATATTGTTACCTTTCCATGGATCCTCATGCAAATACTATTTGACATCTTTTACTTTGCTTTTTTCCAGACTACACTTTTGCAGGCTGTCATGTATACTGGCACTGTTCAATGTGTGGCATCGAGCCTGTCCCTGAGGAGGAGGCAGTGGAATGCCCTTCAGGGAAATATCTGCTCCAGGCACCATTTGGAGTTTCCAAACTTTTCTCCACTTTGCACGTTCTATTGCTCGGCATCGAACTTTTACAAACTACAGTTTCCCACAGGAGAAGCATTTGCTGCCAGAGTGGAGGTCTTGCCTTCTATTTTTAAGTAAGCATCTCTGATTTTGTGGGAGTGCTGCCCCCCACAGTAGGACCTGCTGCCACTACAACTAGCAGCAGGAGGCTACTTTCCACCACATTGTGTTTTTCACCACATTGTTTGATGTCTTGTAGATTAAAATGGCATTAAGGAAAAAAGATTGCATAAGGAGAAGATAGGGTTTTTTAAATTAGAATTTATGCTGCATTTTATTGCTGTTTCTGAATTATCTAGATATCCCTGAAGTCAGGTTTTCTTTGTTTTGTGTTGGTTTGTTTTTGTTTTGTTTTTGTTTTTTAATTACAATACAAAATTACTTCTGCTGTAATAAACTAAGTGTCATCCTTGTTTCAGTCACATCTTCTCTTTTGCTCATACACAGAATTACTATTATGAGACTTGTGCTTTTTGGGATAATACGTTAAAGCCCTTGCCTTTATCACATTAATTATTTTTCTTTTACATTTTATCTGAAAATATATAGGGCTAATTGTACAAGCTAATAAATTCTAATACTGTTTGTTTTATTCTTTTTTTCTTTTAACCTATGTAATTTGAATTGGAGACAAACCAGATATACACAAAATTCCAATGGCAGTTGTTGAAAAACCTGTACAGCTGGGTTTTGCATACTTTATTTATCAAAGAGCTAGCAGCCTATGTTTTGTGTTCTCTTACCAGCTAATTGGTATGAAAACTCTGTCTCTACAGGTAATTTTACTATTTCAGGCTGTATTTCATACTGCAATTGCAGCCATATGAGGTATCTCCAGACTGTAATGGTCTGCTTTATTAAGCAGTTCAATTTGTGTTGAGTACTCTAATTTACTGTAATTTTTCCTGCATATCTCAGCATTTGGAAGAGCCCTTTGAATCATCAGTTCTACAATAGCACCAGTATGTTCATGGTGTTTACCTCCTTCCCACCAGTGAGTAACAGGGAAAGGGGAAATGAGTCATCAAAAAGTGGAATATTTTTCCCATAAAAGCAAGTATTCTTCATGTATCTGTGGATTTTGGACGTTACCTACTGCCAAACTGGGCAGGCTGCTCCCCTCTTGTGACCCTGTGCTATTCCTTCCCACCACAAACTCCACAACATCCAGGAGATGGTTTAGGGAACTAGATCATAAGCAAGAAAATTAACTTTACCAGAAATTTGCCTCTTGATTTGCTTCCCAGAGAACTGCTCATCCCCAAATCAGGCAACTAATAGTGGTCATGTAAAAGAGGGAGCAGGTTCAGAGTTTATGTACCTAAATGTTGACTTGTCCAGTGCCTAAACTCAGTATGGTGAATATTTAAAAGTGGCTCATAGACTTCAATGTCATTTACATTTTTGGGAAGGATTACCATTATCTTTACTTACTATATTACACTATTCCTCTGTTCACTTAATTCTGCAGACTACTGCATTTAATATTTAGCTTGCAGTGGGTTTATCATGATAAATAGTAACAATAATAATAGAAAATAATAAACACAGGCTACCCTTCTAAAAACCATCACTATATTTTTTTTTCATGTTAATGATTAGTAAAATAGCTGGAACAAGAAACTTAAGCTACCTGAGGCCCAAACAGAACTGGCTCTTAGAAATGAGAATGGCTGATCACCACAATGTGTCTCATTCCCAGCCATCACAGAGCAGGCCTTGTCAGAAAATTGTTCCATTATTCTGAAACCCTGTTTTTGTTATGTGGAAGTTTATGAGGAAGTTGGAAAACTTGCTCACACATACAGGGTTTTTCACAGAAAAGAACAATAAGCAATGTGTCTGTCCTTCTTGAGAACAAGCAAAATCACACCAGAAAAATCTTCTGTCTTCTCTGCTCTCTGAGAATAAACTCTGAGAGCTCCAGTTTGAAACACTACCCCCAAGCAATATTTAATAGGAGGCCCCAGGGGAATACCCCTATAAAGTAGTATTTTCCTTGAAACTTTAGGTGGATAAGGCTGAAAGAGACCAAGTATCTGAGGTTATGCTTTTAATTCAGATCCCTGTCCTGTCTATTTCATGTGAGAGAATGTATCATTTCTCTTCAGGGCAGTGAAGTCATGAGTTTATTGGATCCATACCGCATTAGGTAAGGCTCAAAGTAAAGTTTTCTTTGCAGATGTCCCTAGAGGACTACAGCTTTTTGGCAAATACCTCGTAGTGTTTTTTAAGGTAGATGTCATTTTCATGAGACTTCCTAAAAGTAAAATATGCCTAAGATTCATGAGGTTAAGGGTTTTATCTTTGATTTGGGTCTTCTCATATAGTCTTTTTTATTTACAGCAAACTAGACTTCAGGATAAAGTCTGGAGAAATGTTATTTGTTTTGTCTTTTATCCTTATTGTATGCCAGTTTGGATGTAAGTGGGGAGAAAGACCTAATTTCCAATATAACCTCCACTTAAGGAGAGGAATATCTTCCAAAGAAGAGAATGGTGTTGGTTTGGTTGTGTCTGATGAAGAAGAGGAATGGATGGTCAGCTTTGAACTCATAAATTACTGGGCAACACAGAGGCATTGCAAGAAGCCCCATGGAACAACCTGCTTCAGTGCCCTCTTCATTGACTTCCATGATTGTTTTCTGGATCGCCTTGGATACAACCAAGCCATCTTTCATAGATATTCCTGACAAATCAGCTTTTCCCCAGGCAAAAACATTCATTACTCCCATTTCCTGGAGAGTGTTGTTGAGAACATAACTTTCCTCCATCTTGAACTGGGGCAGGTACACCTTCACTCTCAGTGGTTGCATCGTAGCCAAGCTGGTCCATTCTGTGAGTTTTTCATAGGTGAGGGCACATTCAAGCTGTAAGGTGGTATTGGGAGTAATGATTGGCACCATAATGAATACAAGGAAAGGAAGTTCAGTTTTTCCCACTTGTCTTCTGACCACACTGGAGCAATGCTAAAGTATTGCTCTCTATGTATGTTACTAGAGAGAAAATGAAGTGTTACCTGTTCTAGGCCAGTAAAGTCCTCGCAGTCATCTTCAGGAAGAAGAATGAACATGCTCAGTTCATTATTGTAGTATTGGAGCTCTATGATTTTTGTTTTTAGTTCCTCTATGATGGCCATGTTAAAATATCCTTCTTGAAACATCATCTGCACTTTCCCTCTCTTGTTCTAGAACATATGAAACATATTAAATGGAAAATACAGACCTTATCACCCTGATTTTAATTTGTTTCAGCACTGAGGTTATAGTTGAGATCAAAAACATTATTTAAACTGGTCATGGGTTTAATGTACTTGTAGCATTGATACGTTCCTCTCAACTGTAGTCCCAATGAAGTTACCCATTTTAGAAGCATAAAAACTACACTTCCCTTTCTAATGGTGCCAAATTACTTTATCCACAATTTCCTCATTACATCTTTCTTTCTTTCTTCTGGTGTGTCGGATGAGGAAACAGATACATCTTATACAACCATAAATTAAATTCTTCATGAATAATGTATAAATTCCCATGACATAATTTGTTTTTAGTACATTTTTTCCCATAAGCACTCACTGTTCTGTTCATAAATAGCAACAGAGAAACAGAATCTTCAGTTACAATCTCAAGAGCAGACTATTTTTGAAGCAGCACCCTTAGTTGCAAAATCCCCAACAAAGTTAGTGCATGTGCTCAGTGGATTTGGTCCAACAAGGATATCAGCTGCTCAAGAGCCACTTCTGATGTTAATTGGTACAAATATTTACATATTTGGTAAGGAAAACTGAGAGAAATACAGCCTTCTATTGTTATCACCTAAGACCACTTTTTTTGTCTTGGGATAACAGAGAGGAGAAAAGCCCCCATCTGTTATTATAGGAGACAGATATCTGACCTCCATCCCCCAACTGCTTCAGCTCCTGCCAATACTGTACCTTATTCAAGTGGAAATACATTTCCTTAGTGTCTTCTTTCTTAAATTCTACTGCCCACTTTCCTTTAAAATATATAGCATTGACCAGGACAAGTACAGTAGAGGGATCAATAAAACCAGCAGCAAAAAGATCTTTGATTTTACCTTTAAAAATAATGAATTAAGAAGAATTATTACTGTGTTCTGGCAATCACCTGATTTTGACTATTAATATCTATTAATATCTATTTCTTTTAAATTGACAAGTGGTGTAATGCTGTCAGACAAATGACAGATATTATGTACAGCTTTGGAACTAAGGAACTTAAGGCATTTTTGTTCCCCTTACTACATTTATTTCCTATTGAAAAGAAAAAAAATAGTGCAGGTGTTTAATAGATAAAAATCTTGCTATCTTTGGGGAAAAAAAAGCAGAGAGTGATATTCCTAAGTGGTTCAATTGCAAAACCAAAAGACCTGCACATTTTTTTCTTTACCTTTTGTCTCATTTTCAACCCAGAAGTTAATTTTTTCTCTGACTTCTTCTTCAGTGTATTTAAAATTTACTGGTTCCAGTTCTGCTCGATAGAATTTCTTTGTGGAATCCAAGTATTGCTGGAAAGTAAAAATAGCAGAAGTTTACTGCAACGTAATGATTTTTGTAAGATAGTTAATTTCATGGCTTCAGGATAGTTCCATGTAGTAGATCAGCAAGAAAGAAATTAGCAAAAAAGGCATATGTCCCTTTGTGCTTTATGATGGAAAACATTCCGCTGAGCTCCCCACTCCTAGGAGCTGTTACAAGGGAGCTTACCTGGAAGAATGGATAAGTAATTTCTCCAAAGAGCCTGTTGGCAATGGTGAGACAACAGCCTGGTCCAGGTTCACTGACTTCAGCCAACAGAGCCTGGAACTGGGAATGGACTCCTTCATCTTCTTCACACTTCAAACAGGAAAACAGATGTTTTGTGGTAGACTTGAGCTTTCCTATGCAAAGTGGGACCTGAGGGTGAATTGCAGCCTCTGTCTGCATGAGAAACCCTACTCCACCCAGCTGATGCAGGCACTGGAATAAATGCACCAGGACACCACTTGCTATTCCCCCTGTGCCACATGTGCAGAATGACAAAACAGTTCCCCTTCAGGCCCACATCAGTTCAACTCCTAACCACACCACATCCTACAGTGATGTCTCTGTGCACACTGAGGAAAAGGCTGCTGCCTTAGAGACCGGGAGAAGCAAGCTCTAAGGTGCTTTTGGCATGCTCTGTAATCAAACCTTTGCAGGTGGCAATTGAAGCACTTATCACATTTTAGATTGGCATTGCTGTTTTGGTTAGAAACCCAGAATGAGAGGACTCAGCTGATGAAATGTGTGATCTCTCAAGGCCCTTTAAATAAGTAATAAAGGAACAGTAATAAGCAGGTCAGCAAATCTAGATGGAGAGGTTGATCAGCCCTACTGTGCTTTCTGACAGATTGTCTTCAAGGAAAAAAGCTGAAAAACTGGCTCCTCTTGTTTCAGCTCAGAGGTGCAATTGTGTCTTACCTCCTCAGAAGGGTATCTGTTTTCCTGTCTTGTACTGCTCAAAACTTCTCTGAAATGAAAGACCTGCAATGTAAATGTTGGGTGAATGCAGCTGAGTGAAGGTACTTCAAAACTGAAGCAGTATTGCAAGCCTATCCCAAAACACAGCCAGACACAGTCCCTGCAGAAAGGCCCCTTCATTCTTTACCTTAAAGTTCACCTTGCAAGTGAACAAGTAGTTCTAGGAGATGGCAAGTGGATGAAAGCTTTGAAATCTTTCTATATGAGAAAGAAGGTTTTGGGTGTCCAGAGAAGGCAAAAGAAAAAAAAAAAGCACATCAAGGGTAAGGAACTCTTCTGAGTTCTGTGAGTGCAGGGATACCTGCAAAACACTTTCTTTAGCACTGACATATTCATAGAACAGTTAATTCAATAATAATTCTTAGTCTGAAGAAGTTTGGTATCAGAAACAGCATGATGTATTTTTAAAGGGCTTTTTGTGCATCAGCCCTGTGGATGTTCAGGAACTGTATCAGATGGTACAATCAGCCTCTTGGCACATGTCTTGCCACTGTTCCCTTTTCAGAGCAAAGACCTACCTTCTCAATCTGCTCGAGTGTGCTGCCCCTGGCTCCAAGGACAACCATTCCAAAGGCAGCTGACAGACTTAGTGGGGAGAAGAAGATATTTTCATTTCTTTTTCTTTTGTTCAGCTCTCTGAAAAAGTCAAGGCAGAACCTGGCATTTGCTGCACTGAGAGAGCACATTGTGGTACTGAGATCACCTGAAACAAGGGTCAAAAATAATTTAGGCTTCTCATCCTTACACCTGTTTACCATGTTTAGATGCACTGGTAAGGTTTTTTGCAATAGCTTGGCTGATTTATTCAGTACTTCATGGAAATTCCCTGTTCATTACATTTGGGATTTCACAGTAAATCTGAAATAGTAGATTTACCAACACCCTGAATAGCAGAAGAAGCACATTTGCAGAAACAGTATACAGAACTGAGCTGCTTCTCCAGCTCATACGACAGCTATGGCTTTGCTACTTATCCCTAACTTTGTCCTAACCAAACTTCCAGCTTAGTTTATATCCTGATTTTTTTGCCTTGAGTCCTCCAGGCATAGCACTTATAATTACACCCTTGATCATATCTTACTCTTTGTTTCTTTCTGAAAACTTTGCTTGTATTACTCAGCTCTGCCTCATATACTGTGTCCTTCTAAGGCTGGTTGCTTAACAAATGTTTGACAGAAAATGGAACTACAGACAGCCTCACTTAGTAAGATTTTGAACAGAAACACATTTGTGCATTAGTAGAAAATTCCAGACATATTTTTTTTATCTGAAGCTTAAACTCTTTTTTACTGCAGCTTAAACTTTTTCCCAAATACCCTTCAGTTACAATTATTACAAACAGATCATGAATGTTTGAATGTTCTGCAAAACTCTTCATATCTTAGTTCTAGAACAGAGTTCCTTTCTCATGAAAGACTTTTCCCAGTGTCTGCATCCAGTAAAGTGTTGTAGAAGCATTTGATCGTAAGTTCAGTATTTTAGAAGTTCTACTACTCTAAGTCACATATAGTTTGATTCTTACTGAGTCTGAACAATTTCCTCCATGCATGTAGTAAGGATATTTCCCCTATTACACAAAAAGAATTAAATTATCCATATGAACGTTTGAAAGATAGCACATTATAGAAAGACTGTGTTCTTATAAATTCCTGGCCTGGGTCATACAGAAGTGACAAATGATATTAATCTTTAGAAGCACACTTGGAAAGTAGAAGTTTAGAAGTACCATTGTACAAGTTAAGCACAGATTCGTTACACAGCCCATACATTTTAATGTAGTACAAAACTTTGCACAGCAACTTGGAAATATTATCACTTCCTCGAAATATGTCACATGCCATATATATGTGCAAAGGAGGTATGTATATCATTAATGGACATATTGATCCACAGATCCTAGTTCTGTCATTCAGAATTAAAGATCATGGAGATATTTACCTTCTCCTCAAGACTGATGGTGTCAACTTGACAGTCGAGCTTCTTGATGGAGCTTCTGGAGCAATGGCATATAAAACCATTGCCACTCCCAGTGGCAGCATAAATTTCACTCACGATGAATCACATTCTTGTCTGTTGCAACCAGTTAGTATAATTAGAGGACCTGTTGTGGAATCTTGAATTTTTTGATATCCCTAGGAGTTCAGAAAAAAAAGTCACGATTTTAAATGCATGCTAAGACATTAAAATACAATCTTAGTTATAAAATAAGAAAACAAACTCCTAGAAACAAAGGCAATTTTAGAGGAGTTTTTCACCTGTAAAGAAATTAATTCTAAGAATTTTGTTGTGTTTTGATGTCAGAAGTGGCACCAATGAATGCAGCATACAGTTTTTGTAGTAGAAATAATTATACTGCTATAACCAGCCCACTGATTTAGTTCTGGGCTAAACTACAGCTTAAGTTTAGCCCAGAACTTCTCATTACTCCTCTTTTTTTTTGTAAATGTCTCTGAGGACACCTGATCATTGTCTTATATGGCTTCAGCAAGGCATAGGCAGCAGGGACACAGCAACCTACTTATAAGAAGTAGTATACCTCTGGTGTTATTTCCCTGAGAAATGGTCCTTAATCACATTCAGGTTGACGTGGTGTGTGGGTGGGCAAATATTCACATGAGTGTATGCAAGCACTAACAACACTATTTTGTAACAAGTATTTAGTTATCACTACTAAGATATATTTACACATCTACCCAACTGGATAATAGGCTTCTCTGGTATTTAGGAAACTCTGAAGGCAGTTTCCTATCAGTCATAAGGTAGTCATGGGTTTAACTCTGTTTTGGTTTGAATTTTCTCATAGCTATTTCTTGGGAGGAAAGAGAAATTAAAAGTGCATTGCTCATTCAAGCCCTGAGAACAAGAGAGTCAGACCTGCACAGATTTTGCCTGAAGCAATGACAGCCATGGAGTCTGGTTTAACTTGCTTAACACAGGGACAAGAAAATTTCCCAAAGAAGTATCTGGCTCACTTTCCTGGTTTCTGGCTGCTCTCTACACTGTCACCTAAAGACCTACCTGCTGAGCCTGTTCCTCAGTGCCAAGGAAACTTCCCTGTCTGACCATCCAGGAGCCACTCCAGCAGTTACATCTGCACCAACCAAGCTGGGATCAAGGCCATTGCACAGCTGCATCCCCCACACCCACAGTCACAGCATATTCCCTTACCATGACAGAGCCCCAGACATCTCAATCCTTAAAATAATTTAATCATGGTGCAATAACAAAATATCTGCTCGAGCTAGTGCCTCCAAGGAGGGACCCCAAAGAAAGGACACCACCTTGGACTTTTATGCCCTCACAACCTAAGGGTGGGAAAGTCTAGGGTCCTTGGCTCCTGCTGTGTCTCCAAGTGTCTGGTTCCCTGGCCAGGCCACAGTTCCCTGGGCCCTTTGTTCTGCACTGGGTGGGCACTTTGTGGTCCCTTGCTTGGGGCTCCCACCCAGAGCTCAGCCTACAGCTGCACCCTGAGCTACCTGCACTGAATGGACTCCCCAGCACTCACAGTGCCACCGACAGTGAACTGCAGAGCAGAACTGGGCAGATGCTGTTCCCCTTCTTCTGGCGATGGGCTGTTCTCTGCATTCTTGCTTTGGGCACTAGGCATAGCACAGTTGGAAAAAAAATGTTGTGGAATATAAGAGGGGGGAAGTATACCAGTAGGAGCTTCAAGATGTAACAGCTTTAAGTCAGAGTAGCATCCAGGTGTCTCCCAGAACAGAAAGGAGAGTTTTGAGCAGCAAGACACAACCAAGTATTTTTCTTTCAGGAATACTGGCAATTTTTAATCCATATTAATACAGCTAATGGAAAATTGCAATCCTGAAGCACAATAATTCATGACCTTCTGGCACAAGGGTATGTGCTAAAAGCCACAAGTACCTTAAAATGCATTCTTTGTAGGAATCTGTTAAAGCAAAGTTTGAGTTATCTAATATGCTCAAAGAGTGAAACACTACTCTCTTAACCCCTGCTTAGTTTTCTAATACATTTGAGCTCTTGTCTTAACTGTTTTAAGTGAGCAGGTTTCTCCAGGTTTCTTCATCATTGTTTGTTATTTCTCTGGTTTTGTAGGTACTTGTATCCATAATTCATTTTGAGTTAATATAAAGATTAACTATGGCTTCATTTTTTTATTTGGTGGATACTTGTTTCACATGAATAACTTTCTGTCAGAGGTCAAATTACAGACAATGGAGTTGGACAGGCATTCATTCCCAGAAAGGAACATTCTCTGCTGTTCTTCTAGTCTCCTGCTTCGCTATTTTGTTCTCTTCTTGGTTAGTTTAGTGTAGTTAGAGTGTGGCTTAGACAGAGATAGTTTTTCAGTGGGAATGTCTGGGAAATCCAGGAGTTTTTGCTCAAGCAGATTGAAGGGTCTCCTGGATTGTAGGTTTTGAGGAGACTCACTACACAAATGCTTGCTGGGAAAGGCAAAGCTACAGCTCATCCTGCTGTTGAACAGAGGGCTGGACTAGGACTTGCACTGCATTTTCCAGATCTGTGACTCCCTTCTTGCTCTTTGAGTAATGCAGAGGTTCACTGCAGGCCAGAGAAAAACGAAGGGGATTGAAGATGGTCTCAGTAGTCTCAGAGTCAGGAGACTCTCTTTATTCATTTCCATTGATAACTTGTTAAAAGGAAAGGATAAATATCAGGAGGACTTTTTCTAAAGGTTACAGATCGGTGGTTGCTGAGATGCTGCTGTGTGGAAAGGAAGATGAAGATGTAAAAGTACTGCAAGTACAAAGGCAGTGACAGTTTTTGTTTCAGATAGTTAGACTGCTCTGTCAAGAATTCACATTTCAAAGACAGCCCTTTTAGCTGGTGGTCAGATGCTTATCATAGTGAAGTTGTTTTTAAGGCACAGAGGAATGGATTGCAGAATGACCTGCTTTCTAAACCTAAAATTCCACACATTTAGATAAGACTGTAAATAGCACTACAACCTTAGGGATAAGTTTTGCCCAGCACTATTTATCTATTTACAGTTATTTTGACTGCAAATACACAGCAAACTCAAAATTTTGCTTCACTTTCCAGCAACATTTTTTAATGCTACTGATGTCCTTGGAGCCAGGACCAAGGGAATGAAGACTTCTCGATATGATTTTCAAACCACTAAGAGTTCTGATTACATGGATGAGATAAGCATAGGAAGGCCAAAGCAAGGAACAAAGATCCAGTTGGTGATGTCAATCAGCAGAACACAACCTCACAGCAAGGAGCAATGACTCACAGCAGAAGAACAGACCACCAGCATATTCCTTGTGATTATTCTTTGCTTCAAGAGAATGTGAGAAAGGTGGATGTCTACAGCTCTTCTTTGGCTTTTTTCCTCACTGTTTGCAGCCATGTGCTTCCCTTGCTGTCAGTGTCTGCAGGATGTAGAAGGCAGGGAAGCAGATTCTTGTCAAGGAACCAGAGGCTGATCTCAAGTTTGACAGCAAAGGCTTTTCTTGTCCCTTTCATCTTACAAAACACACGCTCTGCTACCACCCTGCTCAGGTGGTAATTAAAGAGTGAGTACCTGATTTGTCTGAGGTTGCTTGTGAGAAAAGGTACCATTAGATAAGTGAAGTTGCTGAATAGCAATAATAAAACAAGGACTCCTTTGATTTTCACTGGCCAAGAGGGCCCCCCCCTCCCTGTTTGTCAGACATCTGCTACAGCAAATAACAAGTTTATACAATATATCAGAGCAATTAGGGTGATAAAGTATCTGTGGTGATACACAGAAACTAGTATGACAGAAAACAGACCTCTTGAAGTTGAGGAAGTTGGAGATGCTTCAAATGTTGCTGACAGTCTCAGCTCATTTGGGAAGCACCACATGAGCAGATTCTGATATACATTACGGTGATCTTCAGGTTGTATGAATCAAGAACCTATTGAAAACCGAGTGTCAGCTTATAAATAGCACTGCTGTCTGCTGATTCTCCAATACTGAATTTACTGGCAACAAGGAATTGATGAGCGTGAACTTTGCAGAGACCTGAGCCACCCCATGCTGGACATTCAACTTGCCAGGGTAAAGGTGAGCTCAGCACTGTTGTTTTTCCAACTGAATTTATTTGTGCACCAGAAGCTTTTCCACAATTGCAGTAAGCCCCATTCATAATAAACTCCATTTACTCCCCAAGGAAATTAAGACATGACACAAAATAACAACAAAATAGTCTTCATCTTCATCTTTGATTCACTTATCATCATCCAAAAATAGCTTTAGCAATACGCCAGTTCTGCCTGTACATTCTCTGCTCACACCCTTTCCCACTTATTCATGAGCTTTGACTAACAGGAAATTGCATTTGTAGGCAGGGATGTCTGCATATGTCTTCTTAACAGACTTCCATAGTGTAAGGTGATAGGACTACCGAGATAAATATTTCTGCATGATGACCCTGTTTTATAAGGCGATTCAGGCTGAGTGATCTCATTTATAATATTTCTGGATATCATTTCTTTGTGGCAATTTAAGTCATTTTATAAGCTGGGTTTCCTTACCTTAACAGTAAGAACAGAGTTAACACTACACTAATCATACTACTCAAAACCTGTGGGTACTGTTAGCTACTGAGCTACTTTTCCAAATTATGGACTTGGAAACCTGAAACACCCTTCAACCCTGTGGCACATTGTATTATTTTCATCGTTCTGAGGAAAAAGGAATTGCTTTTGGCCATCAGTCTGCGTGTTAAAAATAATTGTTCTTCCACATTCCTGTGACAATCCATGTGGTATAATTTGCATACCTACTCAAATTATGCAGTGGTGGCTCAGTAGTCCCGTATGTTATTTGCATAAACGTTAGTGTGGATATTATTGCCAGTCCTTACAGCTAGTGAAGTCAGATGTATAACAGGTCCAGAAATGGAGCTTGTTTGCCAATATTGTGCACATATTTTTAGTGATTGAGTTTTGAAAACAAAATGAGATTTGAAAATACCCTTCCTAGTCTGCCAAGCACTGTGAGGAGCAGGGAGGTGGATAATTTGAAAACACAGGGTCAAATTTTCAAGCAATGTAAACTGATTCAGCTCCAAATGAGGTGTGAAAAGAAAATTTGTTCCCATGGAAAAAGGTTCTTCTTCAGGCCACAGAATAATACAGATGTGCAAATGGTATGTTTCCCCATACTTCCATGGAATTTGTACAATATATCATTTCTTCATTCTGCAATTCAAATTCTTACATTCCTGGGCTAATTACTGAACTGTCCTGAAAAATAATTCCCTATATCTCTTCACATTTCTGCTTTCCCTCAGTTCCATTGGATTTCACCATTGATAAAGTTTTTGCTGTCATATTATCCTGGATAAAATTTGGCAGCTCTTCTTCTTCTGGCCTTCCTGTAACCCAGACACACGACCTTGTGAATCCCAGATACTTGTATCCTGGCTAGTTGTAAACACTTTTGTATAATCTAATGGGGAACCTGAGACCAGCCAGCAACACTTTCCAATATCCCTCATAAAACAAGGTACTTTTATGCACAGAATAAGATATTTAAGAAAACTTGAGTTAAACACATTATGCTTCCAAGAACCACTACTTCATGCAGAACATATGAAGTAGTCCCTGCTATTGTGTTCCTGAATAACCACTGGATGCAAACAAGAATGTCTTGACAGAACACGTTGTTCAATAGCTTTGGTGTTTGGCCTGGGACACCCAAGTGAAATTCACAGAGCCTCACATTGCTCCAGATGAAGTCAGGTTTCTAACTACAACATGCTGATGAAGGGACATTAAGAGTGGGTGAGAAATTGTGACACAACATTTCCCTTGCAACTCTCTGGGTGCCAATGGAACAGAGTTGCCCTGGTACAGAAGCACACACAGCCAGTATTACTGCTGGGGGAAGGTGCCATTTGGCCCTCTCCCTACTTTTTATTTTTTTTCTTACAAAGTAAACATTACCAGTAAGCCATAGGAGGTAAACGGGATCTGGAACACCATCAAATGCCTGTGGGGAGACTTCAAAGCTCTGACCCTGCCAGCAAGCCTTCTCATTTGAGATTTGGGAAAGCCTCCCACATATTCACTTGCAGAGCTAAAGTTTACTATATATTTAAAACATGGTTAATTTTTTCCTGCTGTATTTGTAAAGTAGAAAAGGATGGATGTACCCCTAAATATATTCTCACTTTGTCTGCATTTGTGCTACATGGAGGAACAATACTCTGTGCATTCATTTCTAAATTGAAAATTTAAGATGGTCCTTTTGTCTTCCTGCTCAGCTAGAGAAATGGGACTGAATTTTGTTCTCAGACTTGAGTGTAAATCTATCAGGACTGAATTCTGTTCTCAGACATGAGTATAAATCCATCATAACTCCACCAATGTTCACTGATGTTTTAATAGCTTATAAACACATTTTGTATAATTGAAAAAAATGTGCAGGCAGAATTAGACCAGAATTAGACCATAATTGCTTTTGCAGTATAGTTCAGCAGTGGCCAAAATATATCCACACTGTTTTAGGCAGAAATCCCAAAAGACCACCATACAGGCTGCTGTGAACACAGTCAGTTCCATCTCAGTCACACTCAGTGCACCCCAGTGCAGACACAGGACAATTGCATCAATATATTCTGAAAATAATATGGTACTTTAGCAGGGCTTTCATCTATTATGAAATTCTGGATCAAGAAATACTTTCCTGTCAGCAGTCGCCTCTGTATTGAACAGTAGGATTATTTCCCACTCATCAGGCAGAGGGTCATAGAACTGGCAGGATGAGAAATTGTAGACTTAGAACAACCTTCCTCCAAGGCCAAACATCTCATGGTCCCCAAGGACCATGGTTTTTCAGGCACATGTCAAACAGCAGAACACTAGAGAAGAATTTTCTTAAAAAGTTTCATAGTGATACTTAAAAAACCCTACCTTTTGCATTCATTATTATTTTCAGAATGACAGGTCAGAGAAACGAAGATGAAAGACATTCAAGTTCTTGGTGGTGGTAAATTACAGTTTGCTGTGGTTGTAGTTCATGGATGAAATACAACAGGCAAGAGACAAGACGTGGCAGATGTTCAAAAGCACTGAGTGCCTAAGGCAACCTTCAAATCAAGGTTCAAAAGCTATACCAATTAAATGCTTTGAATAATTTTATTGTTACCACACTTTACTACTTCCAAAGGGAGGGCCTGGAGAGAGTGTCTGAGGAGAAGAGTGTGGGACAATCTTTACATATCTCCATGCCTAACATCTGTATGGAGACTCGCTCAGGACATGAACATGACCTGTGGGTTTCACTGCCTTCATGGCAGCCAAGAGCCTTCCCCAGTGGTGGCATTCAGGCATTGGAGTCAGGGTTACTGGAGACACGTGAGAGGAAAGTGGGGGGTTCAGCACTGAGCTGTCTCTGGCTTGGGACCTGGGGGCTGGGGACAGAGGCATGCAACACCTCCTGGACTGCATCCCCACCATAAGCCTTGTCATGTGGCTGAGGATGGGAGGCATCATGATGGACTTTTGATTTACACAGCACATCATCCAACTCTTTAGACAACTCCACTTCAATGGGAGTTTTCCTGGCTAAGAGTGAAATAAGAATGAAATAAGAATTAAATAAACTCCATTAAGTGTGTTCATTTGTTTGAGAAGAGCTCTAAACAGGAAAGGCCCATTATAATTTTTCCAGCTGTCTTGCTGAAGTAATATGCTGTTTTTTCTGGGGTTCTAAAATACAGATATCAGGAAATGTCAGTGGTGCTTGATAGCAACATCTTATTTATGCCTTACTCCTTTCTACCACAGTATTGTGCTCTCTTTGTGCAAAAAGAAGCAGAACCTGCTCTACCCTTCGGGGGAACATCAGCCAAAGCAGACAATGTTCTTGCTTGGATTGTGTTTGACCAACAAAAGGAACAGGTCAGCTTTGAACTCGTAAGAAATTACAGAGGCAAAGCATTCTTCTGGTCACCCCTGTAGCAGCATCTGCCTCCATTCCTTCTTCATTAACTTCCAAAAAAAAAGCCCTTCCCCTATTTGCTCCAGCTAGCTCTGCAGTCACTTTCATCTCCTCACTTTTTTTTTTTCCTAAAGGCTATACTCTTGTGTCAACACAGACACATCATCAACATCCTGGGCTTCTTGCAAGAACTGCTTCATGGTTTAGAAGTACTGACCAAGCTTCAGATACTGTGGTTCACTGAAGTACATCATACTGGATGTGGATTTTTCTCACAACACCACAGGAAGTTAGACAGTGGTATGGGAGCATAGCTGAGGCTGTCAGTTCTGGATATTTGCTGCCGTATTCCAGCTATGGATCTGATTTCCTGTACCCTAGGCCTAGTCCACATGTTTCAGCAGAACAGCCTGGGGAGGTTGAGGCATCAATGGTTATGGCTTGAAATGTACATGGGGCTTCTGAGGCTTTTGTTGAGCTCCACAGCCACTGTCAGTCTGCACCTCTGTAAGGTTTGCACCAAGCAACAAGCAAATAAGGCAACAAGGTGGAGTTGTTCCTGTCTGGGGTACAAAAGTTACACCAAAAGCCCTTGAGCATGTCTTCCAGGATGCTTCATATCCATCACCATTCATGAGCAAGGAAATGGCTCCACCATGACAAAGCACTCCTCCTTCATCCCTGGAGGCTGCTCTGCATCACAAGCAGCAGTCAGTTTTTTCAATGTTTCCTCCTGGTGTCTGGAGGGTGGCTGTGGGCTGGGCAATGCCTGTATTTTAGGCCAACAGGCTCTGTGCTCAGCACTGCTCTAGGCAGAATATTGCATTTCTCACAGAAGAACAGCAGTTGAACCCATCGAGAAAAATGCAGCAAAGTCTCCACCAGATAACATGCAATGATTGCATGGATATAATCTGAAAATATGACTGAGGGGACCTTTCCCGTGATGAAACTTTTGTTTGAGAAAGCCTTTCCCCACAGCAGTCGTCCCGCTACAATTTAGTGAGATGATTCCTCACTGGGCAAGCTGAGGGCTGTGGAAAAGGCAGGATTGGTCATTGCTGACCCATGTTTGGGACTGCTTTGTGCTGACAGATTGCAGGGGAGAGAAGTGAGAGGCAGCAGAGTGGGCTGCAGGGGGTGTTTCTTGGGAAAGGAGCTGTCAGGGTGTGAGTGGAGGCAGAGCAGTAGCTGGTGTTGTGAGGTTCCAGGCTGCAACTAGGACTATGCCAAAAGCTACCTGCCTCATAAGGCATAGCATGAGGAAATAAGGCATCCATCAGGATTTCTGAGAGAGGTCCTTTGGGAGTGCTTTTTCAGCATGTTTATTAGTGTCAGCAAGCGTGTGGAAAAGCTGGGCTCTGTTTCCAAACTGTAGCACTCAAGTGAGGGAGGATTGCAAAATAATCTTGGAGATGTGTAGGTGGCAGTGCTCTTACACAAAAGCTGTGACTCGCATCCCATAACTAAGAACATCTAATTTCACGCATGAGGATTCAGATGAAAAAGCTGCACAGCAGCACTCTGAAGAACTGAGATGAAGCTCACAGCTGACCTACTTCGTTCACTATGTTCTTTTCTAGGCAGATATTAAATAAGTGAAGGAAATTCATGCTATCAGAAAAATGTAGACAAAAATTCTTCCATAGCATTCTAGTTAGGATAGACATCCACATAGAGATAATTTTTTTCCTCTGTTACTGGACTAAAACAGGAATGGCACCAGAGCCTGGAAACCAGAACTCATCTATAATGCAGTTATTGAACTGCAAAGTTGTCTGTCCTGGAGGTCTCTTCTGGTGCCTTTAAGCTGCACTCCTTCATGTAAGGGCTTCAAAAGGAAGGTGGGCAGTTTTGCCCTGCAGCCTATGCTAAAGCCTGAGAGCACTTGGTGCATTCTATTGAGAGCTGAAGGCTTGAATTCCAGCAAGGATATGCAATACAAGCCCTTCAGCCCCCCTGAGCCACATGAATTTCTCCACTGGAGAAGTACTATTTTGAATTTAAAAAAAAAAAAGAGTAATTGTAATGGCCTTTTTCAGAAGCTCTATTTAAACGGCTTTCATAAGGCTTGCTTTGAATCCATTCACTAGATGTTCTCCAGGAATTTACACCTCATCCTACCTTGCTCCTGAATTTCAACATGGGCAAAGCATCTAATTGCTCACATCAAGATAGTTCAGAGCAAGCAAAGGGAAATGATACCTGCTAGAAATTTACAAAAAGAGAAAACAAAATGCCTACAAATTTTGGATGAGGGAATTTTTCTTTCAGATGGCTTTTGGGATGTACAAGCTTAAAACCAGCTTATGTTCTATTTAGGAGAGACACATCATTATTTTAGTGTGTCTTCTCCTTTCTGAAGCCATATATAACATTAAACATGTTATTCATTGATTCTCCATTATACATATAAATTTAAAAAGCACATTACAAATGTTAATTTTTTAAACCTCATCCTTCAGAGGAAGACATCACTTCTGCTAAACCAGCAAATTATCTCCCTATCAGCTGGAAAGAAGTTTAATTTTTTTCCCCACAAACATTAGCAGGTTATGTTTAACTGTGATTTCCATGATTTATACTTCACTTTAAAAAAACCTTTCCTCATTTTTCAAAGCATGGAGAGAGCTCTGTCTCTCAGATTTGCATCTCGGAACTTTTAAATTCACCACACAGCAATATAGGAAAACAAATTTCTTGGAAGTTCATTGCTACAGTGTTCCACATTGGTAAATTCAGTGGGATGCTTTAGACCATTTTCTTCCTATTCTTTGAAACCTTGAGATAATTAATTTGATTTATCCCCATATAAAAGACAGCCTTCTATACTATGCAAATAATTAACCATCTTTAGGAATACATGGTTTTGTATCCTGTTCCTGCAGACACCATGCATACAAAACTCTCTTTGGAGTTATTTGAGAACTTAACATGGACTTAGGAGAGATTGTCCAGACAGGTGGTGGACCCTCCATCTTTGGAGGTATCCAAAAGGCATCTGGACTTGGTCTTGGGCAACCAGCAGTAGATGGCCCTGTTCATGCAGGGGAGGTGGACCAGATGATCTCCAGAGGTCCCTTTTGACCTCAATCCTATTTGTCACCATGAACATGTACACATCAAGGAAACAAAATGTTATTCATATCCAGTGAGTTTAAGGTACAATTTACTTGTATTCTGGATTCATATCAATATTTTACAAATCAAGGGCCTAGTGGCAGAGCATCCAATTCATAGGTTCTAAACAAAACTGGCTGCAGTGTTTATTTTGGAGTACAAACTAGCTATCAAAGGATTAAGAAAGCATTGGGGAGAAAAATAGAATTTCTGCTTTTCATCCAGATGTTCCTCACAGTGTTAGAAAATGGCCCTGATTTTAAGGTGAACAGAGTTTGCCAAAGAAAACTATAGTATTGGTAGGATTGTGTCTAATAAAGAACAAGAAAGGGTGATTAGCCATGAACACCTCAGTGATAGGCAGAGACCTCCTGACAATGGAAGCTCCCGTGCCAGCCGCTGCCACGGTGCCTTCCTCATTGACTTCCACATACGCCTTGTGGACAACGTTTGACAGCACCAGAGATTTTGCAAACGTCATTGCAGAAAGGTCAGCTTTGGATTCAGTGAAGATGTCGGTCATGCCCATCTCTTGTAAAACCTCGTTGAGGTTAAAGGTGCCTTCTAGCTTGAATCGGGGCAGGTAAACCTCCACTGTTGTCTCAAACATGTTCTCTGAGGAGGCCCACAGCATTAAATTTTCATAGGTGATTGTGCTTTCAATCTGTAAGTTGGGGGGAGGGAAAGGAGATTAAAATAGGTGGGAAGCTTTGAAAAATTTACATCTTTACACAGTGTTAATTCAGACAACTGGCTCCCAGCCCTAGTCCATGACATGTACTGCCTTACCTGCTCCAGCCCACTGACAGATCCATCAGCCACATCACCTGGCAGCAGGATCATCATGCTCAGTGACTTCTGAGCATAAGGGAGTTCAAGGATTTGAGCAGCCACCTCCTCAATGTAGCCCAGTTTAAATTTGCCTTTCTGGTACATCATCTGCACAGGTTTCTTTCTGTTCTATTGAAAAGAAAATTACACAGTTAGGCAATACAGCTCTTACCCACACCTCTACCCAACGGGGAGGGAAGTTAAGTTCCCAACACACCCACACCCTACTCACAGGGCAGATCAGCCCCGGACATTGTTATGCTTGCTGCAATGCTCACAGTATCTAAGGTGAATAATACAAAGGTTTACAGAATGTAGATGTACCTGATTCAGTTTAAAATCACTCTGAACTGTTTTTTCTTCATCGAACCTGAGTTCCCAGGATGCTTTGAAGTAGATTACATTCACAAGCACCAGCAATGCATGTCCATCAATCACACCAGGTGCAAAGAGTTCCTTGATTTTACCTAAAGGGAATTTTGAAACACAGAAGTATTTGTTAGCTGTCATTAAGACTTGGGACTGAGATTCTATTATTGATCTGTGAACTTAGTTTTGGAAAAACTTAGAAATACAGTTCTCGGTTTATTCAAAGGACAAAACCAAAATAGGTAAACAAGATTCTTCTGCCCTGTTACCAGCCAGGGAGGATGGGGGGAACTGGGGTTATTACTGCAATTATCAGGCCAGGTACAAGGGTGGGAATAAAAAAATATATTACAGCAAACATACCTTTAACTCGTAAATAATTTAGCTGGTAACTTACTCTAATATTTCAAGAGCACATGGGAAGACAAACTACCCTTAAACAGCACAAGAGTGAACACACAGAAACATGAACACGTCTTTGCTTTTCCTATCCTGGAATTTCATTTGTTGAACCCATGTAGGAAGGCAGTGATAGAATGGCTATGGTTTTGCTTTGTTTTACCTTGTGTCTCACTTTCAACCCAAGCATTAATTTTTCTTCTGGCAGCTTCAACAGCACCATGAAAGTCCACTATTTGCAGCATTGATCCATACAGTTCCTTGGTACACCTTAGAAATTGCTGTAAAGCAAAGTAAAGATTATGAATTGGTCAAATCTATCATGCACTTACCACCTTCTGAAAGAAATCAATTGCTCAATAGTATTTTAGAAATAGTGAGGGACCTTTTGAGTCCATAAGGCAAAACTTCATTTTGGAAATGTCAAGTATCTGAAGATTATTCAGAGGATCTTTGAAGAAGAGATAATTATTCTAAAGCATAGGTCAAAAATGTAAATAAGTATAAAGAAAACCAGAAGAAAGAGTCTTGTCATGGAGAACTGCATAACTGAGGTTTCAAATAAAAAAATCAAAGAAATAGAAAAAATGCAAGATGAGTTGTTTCATGCTTAAGTATCAAAATAATTGACAGAAAAGCAAAGATGTGACTAATAAGTTAGCCATACCAAGTTGTCTCAAGACCACTCAGTCATTCTGTAGGAAAGGAGCAAGAAGTTCAGCAGAGCAGCCCTGTGCATGAACCTGTACAACCTCCCTGGAGATAAACCTCTCCAAGCTTACTGCTGCCCCAGCTTTCCCACTTGCAAGACCTGAAGTAGGTACTTTACAGGCAGCTTGAATAGGCCATTTTTGGCCATAGGTTCTTCTCTGGGTAACTGCACACATATGCCAAGAAATTAACAGATCCCTGCTTTGTTTTTGCTCTGTAGCCTTTGATATCCACAGAGTGGTTTGTTTGTGGTTTTTTTATTTATTTTTATAAAAGCATGGAAAATTGACAGTCCTGTCTCTTTCCCACCAGCTTCAAGAGCTACAGCTCCATGTAGCACATCGTGTGCTCCAAAACACACACAAGAGGGGCAACAGTGAGGCTCACAGCTACAGCTCGAGGAAGCTGGAGGTCATGGCCACAGCAGTTAGCAGGTGACTTACCTGCTGGAGTTCAAATCCTTGTTGCATAAAGAGATTGTTGGCCAAGGTTAAAACATACTTTTCACCCAGGTTTTGTAGTTGTAAAAGCAGCTCCTGGAACACTTTATGGTTAAGGTCCCCCTCCTTGTTACACTGGGAATAAGACAAACACAATTAAAGTGATTCCTCTGTACAGCTTTGGTTGCTAATTTGCATCTTAATTAGATAACACTATAAGGCTAACTCCTGCTGTACTAATTCTTAAATCCAGCTAGTCCAAGCTTTGTAGCCTGATCCTCCTTCAGATGAGATCACTGAAAGCTTTGGTATTGACTTACTGGCCTTTAATGAAACAAAACCTTGTATTAGTCATTTCCTAGAGGATTAGGCAGACTCGGCATGTGATCTTGACTCCCTCCAGTGGCAAACCCTAGTGTTCTACCCGCGCTGGGTGACCAGGCAGTGAAGGCAGGGCTCCCCTCCCAAGGACGCACATCTGAGAAGGACGGGTGACTCTCCGGGCTTCCTTCGGGATCCATTTCTGAGGCTGCACTCTCGTGATCATGTACAAGACTCGTTCTTCCTGCGGCTTTCCTGACATGGAGCACCTGCAGATGAAGATGTCAAGTTATGTCAATTGTAACTGGTATAAAACCACATTCCTTCTTTAAAAGCTTTGCTTTGCTGTATTGGGTAAGTGGCGTAGATTCATGAAGAATGTTTTATCAGCTTCACTCGTCGGCTGACGTGAAAGATTTGAACTTGTTCATATGTTCATGTTCAGACTCATTTTTCTATATTAACAAACCAAGAACTTGCACTTAATCTCTCAAAATGTTTCTCTTCACTACCTTGAAATGTTTATATTTGATTTGTATTTTCATTGTTATATTTTATTTGTGTTTTCATTGCTACAGTTACCTTAAATTTCCAAAAAAAAGTTGCCCTAAGCAAGAGAAAATTCATTTTCTTTAGAAACATCAAAACTGGCTTCTTGCAATCATTCTTAGCATTAGCATCAGTTTAAGAAATAGATCAAAACCACAGTGCTCTTAACGCAAACCAGTCCTTGTTTCTACTGTGAAAATACATCACTGAAAAATTTTCAGTAGCTTTTCTATTATAATAATGCTTCATCATACATAGACTTACTCTTGTTTTGTAGAGGATACTGATATTGAACAATTCCCACTGCTTTCCTAAAATAAGCAGGAGTCCCTCTCTAAATATTGGTGTGGCAGGGTTATGGTACCCAGGGGGCTGCAAGTGTGGTCTCTGTGCAAAGAAAACAGACTCTGAGAAAATGTCTGGGTGGGCACCTGGCAGCCACAGCAGAGGTCAACCACCACAACCTGGTGAGAATTTCTGCCTTAGGGTTACTGGTCTTTTGCCACTCGTAGTAAAGAGAAGAAAGAAAAAAAAAAGAAAATAAAAGAAAGGCTGTAAAAACCAGAACTTGCCCTGCAGGAAGTAAAGGCACAGTGACTGGAGGGGTGGCCCTCTTCAGCTCCTCCTTGCCCTCCTGGGTCTCTGACATTTTGAGTCTTGAATATCATAAGGGACAAGTGAGCTAATGCTTCCAGCCACCCAGGTGCAACCCCTTCAGGTGTCTGCAGCTCTCCACACTGCCCTCCCAGACTCCCACTCTCAGGATTCTCACAGCAACCACAAGAAGAAACGCCTGCCCATAATTCTGAAATAAAGCCTGCTATTCTGCCAGCAGGCTTGAGGAAAGCCAGAACACCCCACTGTGCTGTGTCACCTCCCCTCAGTCAGCCCTTGCTCTGTGCTCTTGCAGGGGGCATGATGAGACTCACACCAGCAGATGGCAGGGATGACAGTGCTCCAAGCACAGCTGTGGAGGCAGCACCTGTGCCTGCCCTTGTGCATCTTTCCTGTGAGACACTCACACGTGTGCCATGCTGGGATGCCCAACATTTCCATCAAGGGAACAGTAAGCAATGTGGAAGCACCTCACCATGGTTCATTCATACTCACTTTTTCTATCTGAGCAGCAGTGTTGTTTTTTGCACCAAGATGGAGCAGGGCCAGGGCAACAGAAATGCTCATTGGAGAGAAGACAATATTTATGTCCTCTGCACTTCTGTTGAGCTTTTTGTAGAGATCAAGGCAAAACTCAGTAACTGGTCTGGAAATGGAGTCCATCATGAAGCAGCTGCTGAGTGGGAGTACAAAAGAATTAAGAAATTTAATGCAGCTGGCCTAGCTAGACCACACCATGAAGCATCTGTCTGCCCTGAGATAGTCCCGTAGCTGACTGTTGAACGTAATAAACATTTTCTAAATCCTGAAAGTTTTAATGAGCCTTGCACAGATTAGTCTATGAATTTGCACAGTAGGAGCCAAGACACAGAGGGTCTGCAAAAGGGACCCATGCTCACAACATATGTACATTCCTTAGAAACAGCCCTTTTTCTGCTTTATCCCATGCTGTGTTTTGTTTCAACTTATGGTATTGAAATTAGACAGGTATGGATTAATATTTTCCTTTTTCAAACTGGTTTGATGCATACCCTTGCATCAACTCTTTCCTCTTAACAATATACATTAGCGAAAGAGACTTGGTGACAGAAACTAAGTCTGGATATAACCATCTGTGGTAACCAGAGCTGTGGCAAGGGGGTTTCAAACAACAAGTTTCTAAAAATAAGATCACTATTAATTAAATGTCTTCATACGTGAAAAAGGGTCATTAACAGCTATGGAGAATGAACTAAATATGGAAACACTAACAGTTTGAAATACACTTTTTACTTCTCATAAGTTTTCCAGGAGTCAGAGTCTGAGGCAGGATGCACAATTAAAAACTCCAAACAAAGAAATAGAACAGGAGCCCTGAAGTGTATAAGTTCCTGCTCAGTGATACAACAAGATATGTGTCACTCTCTACTTTTGTACTCAAAACATTGCAGTCTGATACCTCTCCCATGGGTCATTAGTTCCATCTACTCTGCTACAAACAAGTTAGGACTAAGTTCAGCAAATATTTTGGACAAATAGCACTGGTCTGTGTTCCAGAAAGCTTATTTATTTAGAGGGAAATACATAGCCACAGTATGGAAACAAATCCTTCATGCCTCCCATGGCACAGGTCTGGCTGTCTCTACCTTTCAGCCTGCACTGGGACCAGCATGGGTCAGGTCCAGAGAAAGCTGCCAGAGTTCTTCTCTTTTGGAAAAAGGTGTGAGTGCACAGCCAAGTGATTCTCCCCAGTGCCCACAGATGGCCAGAGCACAGCAGGCACTCTTCCTCAGCCCTGTCTGCCCTGAAGCTGCAATCTGCAAGGGGAGGTTACGTGAGGAGCTCCAGTCTGCGTCACCAGAGGTTAAAGGTGGGAAGAGGCTGGTACAAAGCTGAACTTCAGGATTTTTATCAGCAGAACACTTGTACAGCCTGTCCTGTGCTGTTGGTGCCCCTTTGAGACTTGTTTTGAGCCCCCTGGGGAAGGGGTTGCCTGTTGCTGGGGACCTGCAACCCATTCCAATCAAAATTCTCCTGTCAGTCTCCCACTGAGACCCCAGTTCCTCTACCACAGCCACAGCTCCCTCTCTTCACAGACAGCCTGACTTTCACAGCGTTATCTTTATGCAAAGAACTACTCAGAATGCCTTGTACTCTTCTCAAGATGCAGCATGCACGCTATCTCCAGCTCATCCATGGGCCAGGCATGACTCTGCATGGAAAGCTGGGGCTCAGGTGTCAGAAGTTGCCAGGGCATTGGGAAATGATATGGCTCAGCCAAGGTGCAGCATTTGTCTGTGAAACCATCTCCATCTGCAGCAAGTGCCAGACAATGGGAATGAACTCAGCCCACAGGAAAACAGACTGAGTCTGAAACAAACTGCTGCAGAGGCTTGGACGAGATGACAAACTAAAGATTCTGAATATATGAAAGTACAACATGTGGCAAATGCAGAACATTTCTTGCCATTTGAGCAACTTGAAAAGTACAGCAACAATCAATGCTTCATCCTGTTTCTGAGTGATGCTCTGTGGAAAGAACCTGTGATGCTGAAAGAAAAGTTCATAGATGTTTCATACTGAGACTTTTGTTTTACCCTGAAGTCCAGAAGTACTTCCCATAAAGATGTAATGCAAATGGACAAAACAGATGAGAAATACCCAAAGGGTTCTTGGCACAGACAAATTAAAGATGAGTTTTATCTCATTAATTCTGAACACAACTGTTCTAGCTCTGCTATTAGTGTCTTTTTATGTAATGTGGTTTTAATTTTCCTTTCAATAATGCAGTGATCGTACCACAAGCCATTGCACTAAATGATTTCTCTTTTCTTCCATTCTCGTATCAAACTATCAACAACCTTCTGAAAACAAAACTCAGTGCATCTTCAGCGCTGAAGTTTGTAGTGCTATACTTCCACATCTCTTGAAAGATCTGAAATGGAGCTGTGAAATCAGATGCAGTGAATGTAGGGCATGAGGCACTTTGTAGGTGTGCCCCAACTTCAGAACGAGTCAAGGAGAAAAAAAAAGGAGTTAATAATCTTACTCAGTAGGAAGATGGCAGCTCCACCCCACCCTGCAGGGAAAGGGCTGAGTGCCAAGAACGGAGGGAGAGCCCAGGATCTGGGAACAAGTTTTAAAGTGAGTGTCTGGCACACTGATGTGGCCACTCCTTTAGCAAAAGCAGCAGGCTGTCACCAGGGAGATACCCAGGTGTAAAACAGTACAGCCAACTCCAGGGTTTTGTGAGTGGGAGCTGCTTAGAGAGCTGCCCTAGAAATCCAGAGGAAGGGAGGGCAGGTAGAGGAATTTTCTTACTGCACAGTGAAAGGATTTAATGAACTTTCCTAATCTAAAATGAGGTGGGAACAAGTGTATGAATGATTCCACACCACAAAGCCTTTTGCGTAATCTGTGTAATAATTCAGTCAGACTTTTGGAGCTACTGCAGGGACCAGAGCGTTTGGAGAACATCTGCATGGTGGACAGCAAATGGTAATGTCACTTTTAAATAATCTTGGAGTGGTAAGGAGGGATGATACAGGACCAAAAAGAGTGTTCCAGGAAGTTCCCAGCTGCAGTTCCACACTAGCCAAAGCACCTGCACTGAGCATTATTAGTAGTGCAGAGCCCCTGATGACAGGAGAGCCTTTGCATGATGGTTCAGCAGCTTTTAAAATAGTCTGGCAAATGAAATTACTGGCATTGCAGTATGTGAGCAGGAAGCTACCCAGGAAAATAGCTTCCTTCAGAAGAAACCACTGCATACCACATAAAAATGACAAACTTCTTCCATGGCTGCATGAAATGAGGAACACTCCTTTTCTATAACTATTCATGATCTGTTCTCTCTTTATAGTTTGTTTTTTGCTTAGCTTAGATGAAATCAAAACAAAAACTGTCAAAGAATAAAGAAACCTGTGCTGAAAGCTGTCATAATTATTGGTTGTATTAGATTATATTATCCAGTCAACAGGAGGAGGCAGTAAATAGGGTGGAGAAGGTAAGAGACCTGTAGCTTTGCTGTTAAGGTGATTCTGTATTTCATACAAGTTAAGTAAGAAGAAACCTGTTTTGCGTGATGCCACATGATAATTCCCCTTGCATGTTTTACTTATTCAGTCTGCATCCCATTAAGGTAACTTAATACACATTCATTTCTCATACACAGGGGAAAATAGAATTGGCAGAAATTACATGGTCTCTCCTAGAAAAAGTCAACATGACAGATAGTGCCACTTCTTCACATGAAAATTGGTAGAATGACTTTCTTATTTTTCTTTACCATTCATACAAAAATACATTTCCAGTTGTTTCTGTGCTGATTTGGAATGAAAGGGACAAACAGCGCATAAGAAAAATTAAATTTCCTACAACACAGCAATTCTGATCATCCTTGAGTGGCACAACATATGCTTTGAATTAAAAACCAGTACATTTCAGTACAAAGCAGCTTTTCAAGCAAAATGGTGCCAAGTTCATTTTCCAAACAACCTAGCCTCTCAGGATGCTACTTTTATGCCAGAAAGCTTTTTCCTGACTGCTCTTTTTAGTTTTCATCAGCCCCTCTGGTATCTTCTATGCTTCTTTCTAGGCCAGTTACTTCTGCATAAACAGACATGGATGTGCAATGGCCTGTTACAGGCTGTACAGTGGCAAATTATTTGCTGTGCCTGTGTGCACATCAGATTTCCATGGCACAGGCTCCTCTGCAAGCTTCTTGACAGCATTGCCAAACCTAGGAGCTCATATTTTAATAGCAAAGACTAGCACCCCCACTAACAAAACAAAATCTGAATACCACTCCACCCTCTCTCTTTTATAGTGTCATTGTTTAAGAACATAAACAACTTCCCTGGTAGTGGGGATCAGTGTAAAGGGGAAATGCCTTAGAACCCAGTCAAAGAACTGCATACCTTCTCTCTCATCTAGCAAACATTTCAAGGCTTTTTCTTGTGTCGTGGAAATATGAGTAAAGAAGGAAAAATTAACCTGTATTTCTCATGCTGTGGGTCGAGTTGCCCAGGTCACCAGCACCATCACTTTATATTAAGCTGTTTCTACCAGAGTGAGTAGAGGTGCTCTGAAAGAACCTATCCTTCAGCCCTTCTGGAGATACAGGCAGAAAAGCATCTACTTTCTCATACAAGCCACTGAGCTCATCGGTCTTGTGGCAATTAGACTTTACTGGATGGACAGAGAGGTCTTGGGGAAATTTCAGATTCAGAAGGCTGTGAAATTCAGGCAAGAATCTTTAGACATGTCCCTAAAATCCTCATTCATGTCCCACTGAAACCAGCTCCCTTTGTGTGAGCTCTCGAGACACCTGAATTTTAGCTGTGTGTTTTGCTGCCTCAGCCTGTAAAGGTATCTCTCTCTCTCTCTGCCCAATATGTAAAAATGATGTTTACTTTACCAGCCTGTAGAGTACTTTGGAACAGAAAAAAATAAAAATCACAATTATTTTAGGAAAAAAAAAAACTACAAAACAACATAGAATTTTTACCTTCTTCCCTGAAGAGGTTAAATGATGAAGACAACAGCTGAGTTCTGGAGCACGTTCCTGTGAATACTGTATTAAAAATAATCTCCCACTCTCTTGTGGGAAAGTTCAGCCTCTAACCAATGATTGCTGATAGCAGCATCTTGCTGTTTAATGCAAATGCCATCACCATGAAGTTTCCCCACAGAAGAATGGGAAACCTATATCGAGCAATATGCTATTAGCATTTCTCTCAAGCTGCCCAACAAGTCTGGCAGGCAATATCTGCTGGCAACATCTCCTGATTGCAATGCCAAGTCACTCTCAGCTGGAAAACTGATCATTAACCCTAAGAAGACCAATGATTGCACTGCTGTGCTCAGTCCCTTTCAAGTTTTGATGGGGTCTGGCCTGGACAAAAGTGTGTGCAGGGTTTATGCCAAGATTGTTTGGAGCTGAGCTTGCTTGTAGAGATAGAGCAAATGAATGGGAAATGCATTATGTTGCCTACAGCCATCTCTCCCTCTCAGGTAAGGAGTTGGCTTTATATGCATGGAAGGAGCTTAATTAGAGAAGGGAAGAAATATTTCCTTGAACGGTAACAGGAATCCCCAGCCAGGGGGTATTCTTTTAAATTGCTGGAGTTAAGAATAAAAGAAGGCCAGGAGTGGTTGATCACTGAGGTTAAGTCTCCAGCATAAAGTGAGAAGGAAATAAAG
This sequence comes from Cinclus cinclus, assembly GCF_963662255.1. Taxonomy (NCBI): domain Eukaryota; kingdom Metazoa; phylum Chordata; class Aves; order Passeriformes; family Cinclidae; genus Cinclus; species Cinclus cinclus. The sequence continues at coordinate 70,191,066 of NC_085046.1, forward strand.
AGATGGGAAGCACAGAGCTGCACTAGCACAGTGTTTTGATCTCTAATCAGTACCACTGAACTCAGCAGCAACACTAGGTTATGGCAGCCAGACTCAGAGATCAGAGCTAAACTAGGGTTGTACGTGGCTTTGCAACGGTGAAAATTTTACGTCTTTTCTTTCTCACCTCTTCTTTCTTCCTACAAAGCATAAAACTGGCTTTGGATTCATAGGATACTTATGGGATCAAAAGTGGTGAACAGGAAAGAGGAAGAAGGGCCCCCAGCACCATCTTTCCCATCCCTCACTTTCCTTCTAGTGCTGAAGCTGGATCATCCTCTTCTTTAGGCACAGCACCATCCAGCTTTGCTATTCCCCACTCCTCTGCCAAGGTCTCAGCCCAGCTGGCCAAGCTCCAATGCTCCAGTACCCACCTGAAAACAGGAATCCACAAGCAATGCAAGATACAAGGATGAAATCACCATTGTTGTTACCTCTGTTCTTTTCCTTGCTTTTTTTCCTTCCATTTGCTAATCATTTTCTTGCTTGTTTTCTTTTCTTGCCTGTTCCTGTAGTGCTCCTTAGTCTTCTTCCTCAGTTCTTTTTTACTTTCTCTCTTTTTAAATGTATTTATTTGTGAATGTTGCCTTACCACATATCTTCTGGTGCTTTTCTAGTCCAAGCTTATTTTCAGTGATAATCTAAGTATTTTTGAGTACCTTGCAAGACTTTCCTTCTTCCAGTTTCTGTGCTTTCTTCCTTCTTCCTATACTGACATAATTCCTCCACTGATTTATTTCGCTTGCTCTGTCATATATTCCTGCAGAGCTTCCCTGACATCTGCTTAATTCCTTTGCCTCACGAAACGTCAATGTAGGTGCAAATTCTGTTTTTCTAGGCCCGTAGGACAGTATATTCACAAAAATGTACTGCTTTTCCACTTTGCCCTAAATTGCATTTTTCAAGTTTCAGAACTTCCCCACAAACCACTTTTGCTACCAAAAGACATTCTCAACCAAATGCTGGGAGTAAGGAACAGGCAGTGGCGGTGCAGGTGAGCAAGTGATGACGTGAGCAGGCACAAAGCCCTGCAGTTTGCAACTACCTGCCAAAGCCAGCCACAGCTTGCTGGTTTCCATCAGGAGCATCATCCATCACTGGATAGCAATGCCCTGTTGAAAGGCGAGGTGGAGCACCTCATCAATCTGAGCAAGTCCTCAGCTATGCTCACTCTCTCCACTGTAACCAGCACCTTCCAGCACGTAAGAGTTCCTACACACAAACTCCCACACACATTTTCCCATGTCCTCCCGTGCAGTTTCTTGCCCAAGTCCCAGAGGCCAGCAATGGGTAGAATGAAAATAGTAGACTGTAATATGGTTTCTCACACCAGCCCAAGCCTCGTGGATACTTCTCCCTCACAGGCTGCGAGGTGCAAAAGCTCCACACTGGGACTGGCAGAGGGAAGAGGCAGAAGTGAAAAATTAACCTGAGGTTTTCATGGGCAAGCCACTCTCTTCATGAATGACCAACAAGTGGGTTTGCTTTATGTGAGCCAAGACAACTTTGTATCTCTAACATCTGCTTGCCTTGCACAGGCTGGGATACCTTGGAATTAGTCAGAGGTGGAGAAAGACGGGCTCCACACTGAAGCAGTGTTTCTCTCTGCTTTCATGGGATAACCCTTCCTGGCCAAGCTATCATGAGGAGAAGAACGCTGTCATAAATTTGTGGGGATATGCCAAATACTCTGATCAGCATTTAAACATACTACAGCTTCCATTAAATTAAGACTCCTGAACTGGAATGCTTTCATAACCTGAAAAAGTTGAGAAAGCAATGTCTGATCTTTTCTCCTTCAGGAAATCTTCTCCAGGAAGGAAAAAAGGGTTGGAACAATCTGCCGGAGGTTTTCCTCAGTCTAGCAGAGCAGCAGAGTTGTAGCAGTAAGTGTGAAATGGCCCACTGGATATCTGGAGCCACCTGACAAAGAGTCAGTGCCCAAACACAAACTGTACAGACTAGAGGCAACCAGATCCTCTTCTCTGTGCATGGATTGTCTGTGCAGCTGCTTTGTCACCAACCCCACGCACAATGTCCTGACTCACCTCCTGCAGGACAACCAGAAGTAGCCACAGTGACAACAGCCCTAGATACATCTGACCCCAGTCTACAGAGCAGATGAGACAATCATGGGCTGCATCAATCATTACCAGTCGTTCAGATATCACTGAAATTGAGCCAGTAAAGATCTTTGCTGCCAAGTCCTTCTCAGACAGGATGACCTCACATTAATTGTTGTATTTTTCATTTTTCTGACCACTATCCTTTTGGCAAAATATCTGATGGATAACAGCAAAGACCCCCCCCAGAGATCTGCAGGGTCCCACCTCCCATTGGTTTTGATCCAAGTTAGTCTCCTCAGTACCCTCAAAGATATGGGCCAAAGACCCCAGTTAACCCTCTGACTTTAATATGCATTAGAAACCATTAATTATCCTCCAAGGGAACTACTGAATTATTGTGACTAAAGGCTTCTCATGGGTTGTTAAGTTCAAGAATCAAAACAGAACTCCCGTCCCTAAATTCACAATAACCAGTGTCCTGATGCTGAAAATATATGTATTAGGAGTTGTTGCATGTTCTCATTTAGAAATCTCTTTCCAGTTTCTTTCAGACCTGAGGCACCAAGAGGATTTCTCAAATAAAATGCTTCCATCTTTTGAGGATACATAATTGAATTCTGCATGTATCCTGACCACCTAGTCACATAGTCCTTACTGGGAGCTACCATCATGCAGCTCAGAAAGGCAATACAGACATTCACTTTGTTGATTTTTTTCTTTTGACTTTGTGGCCTAAGTGAATCTGCTTGTTTCCATTTCTATAATTTATTGGAAGTCAGGCGTGAACACTAACACTGTCATTGAACATACAGACTAACACTAGAAGTATTGTACATTTGACACAGGTTCCGTAGTGCTTTATTCTGAACAGTAATTAGGTAAACAAGTACTGAACATATGCAGCAGGCAGTCTTTAGATAGAAATGAAATCTGATTACCATAATCTCATGTGGAATTTGAAAACTAGTAATTACAATGTTAATTTCACTCAAGTTGAAGTCCTTATTTCTTTCTCATGCTTTAGACATTAAGTAACTGTAAAGAGTTTCCTTAATGCTGAATCCAGAGCTAGAAATGGCAGATAATCTGTGCATGAAAAGTGTGGCACTTCCAGTATTAATCCAACTGTGTCCTATCCTTGATTTGCATAATGTTCTTTTCCTTAGGATATATACAACAAGGCTCCTCGTAGCTGCAGTGAACTTGTCCCATCTTCCATGTCTGAAGGGAATAAGTAAAAAAAGCCCACATAGCAGAATTTAACCTCCCCAGTCTGGGAACTTCATGCTGAAGAGTCTTCTGGGGACACATACTGTGCCCGTGATTTTTGCCTGTGGTGTTCATAGGCCTCAGTGCAGCTGCTGTTTCACAGATGTGAATTCTGATGCCAGCCTGAACTGTTGTAGCTTTGCTGCAGAGCTACTGCACTGCTTCACTGGGTGATGGCAGGGTCTGGTAGGACACCCTGGACCACCAGAGTGTGGCCAGGTACAGAGGGAGAGCTATCATACCACATGTCCACATTTCCCCCTTTAGGCACTAGAAATCCAAAGTGTGAGTCATTGAGGGAAAGAGGTTTCACTAGAGAGCAGGAATGCAGCTCTTCCTCCTAGAGCCTTTTCCAGCTCCTGGGATATCTTAAATCAGTCTCTTAGTTTACTTCATTTGGGGAAAAAAGTGTCACAGAGGAACAAAATGTTCTTGTTGCTGAAGCTGGGATACTTCTCAATAAAATATGGTGTGTCCTTCACAGTGGAAATTATTCCGCTAAAGGGGAGGAAACAAAAGGAGAGAAACTAGTTCTGCTGCATATGTAGAGTACATTGTATTATTCAGCCAATGTATGAACCTCTTAGATTTCTTTTCAAAGGTGATTAGTCAGGAAGAAAAGCTTTACAGGAGTGTGCACCACTACAAACATAATTGTGCTTTTTTGTAATGAATGTGCCATGCTTAAGGAGAACAGAATCGGCCTGAAAGAATTACATTGCGAGTTTTGTTGTGTCTAAACAAAAAGATAAATGGATGGTCAGCTTTAAATTCATCTTTGTGTTGCAGAATCCGATATCCTGGTACCTCTCGGGAATCGCCACCTTGTTCATTTACTTCCAAGGAGACTTTATGGATGATCTTTGACATAACCACACCTTTTGTCTCACACATCTCAGAGAAATCTGATGCACTTTCATTGAAGATATTTGTCATTCCCAGGCTTTCCAGAAGTGGCTTCAGGTCATAGTCACCTTCCACACTAAACTTTGGAAGAAATACATTCACTTTGGTGTTGGCCATCATGCTGGGATTTGTCCACTGTAATAATGTCTCAGGGGTCAGTGCATTTTCCAGCTGAAAACATAAATGAACAAAAGAAATTCGTGAGCAGTCCGAGAAAAGTGAAAGGAGAAAAAACCCACCATTCCTGAACTTCTCACTCCTATCAAGCCTGCAAATAATAAAGTCCAAAGACTTTTTTTTTTTTTTGTAATTCACAACCATAGCATTCAGGCTTAACATACACTCAGTTATATTGATTCAAGTACGATTTAATCCATAGGACAGACCTCTGGAGCAACTCTTCTGCATGTGCATGCTCTGGCAAGCTTTTGATAAGCAATCACCTCAATGGCCATATGAAGGAATCTGAGGAAGACGGTCCTTACCCAGGTCATGCTGGCCAACTGGCAGAGTTCCACATGTCTTTATTCCTGACTCTACAGAATAATGAAATTGCTGGTATTTGAGACAGAAAATCCAAATCCAGAGCCTGATCTCAATCAAACATGCAGCTGTTCAAGCAATTTTTTTTAAAACTGGAAAGGGAGGGGTCACAATAAATTGGTATCAGGAAAGGACTCACTTGCATTTTATGATAGGTGTGTTCTGTAATTTACTCCAACATATAGAAGTTATAATCTTACAGCTGAAAAGAGAAATTCTTCCTGCCTTTAAAATTTGTGGCCAGTTGCAGCAAATTACAAAGGAGGCTTGAATGATCATCAGTCTTTTAATCCTTAAATAACTTTACTAGTAACTAATATTATTAATTACTTAGTCCTTAATAAACTTTCAAGAGGGGTGAAAATATGTCATAAAATTTTCATAGAAAATTGACATAAAAATTGCTGATCTTTAGGAAATGCCTTATTAATTTTCTCATTTATGTGCAATTATAATAAAAAAATGTCTCATTTATGCAAGCACTTCTGCTCAAAATTAAAACTTGGAGAAGTGTAAGACCTTAGTAAAATGAATCATGGACATGTGTAAATTGAAAATAAATAAGGATACCAGAAATAAGGGCACCTTCTACACTTTACACTGTCTTCTGTGCATTCCCTATCTAGAGCAAAGCCTTAATTACAACCTCATACTGGACACAGTGAAAACGATGATGCCACAAATATGAGAGGAGGAACAGAAAAGCAAAATGAGATGGTAAATTCACAGGAAAGTTACTTTTTGTTTCCTTATGCATTGCTTCTAAATAACAAAAACATTCCATAAATCTATGGCATAATATGGGCTGTGTCCAAGGGAAGTATCATAGCAATTCTATTTTTTCCTCTCACCTTCTCCAAGCCAGTGGTCTCATCTTCAATCTCTTTGGGCAGGAGAATGAGCATGCTTATATGTTTGTTAAGGCATGGGAGCTCAAGGATGGCAACATTTAAATCTTTTACATAGCCCAGGCAAAAAGTAGCTTCCAGATTCATCATCTGCACTGGTTTAGTTTCAGTCTGCAAAACACAGAGGAAACAATCTATCACTCCTTTCAATTCACAGATAAGATGGTGACAGAGGAAAGTTTGTAAGCTTGCATGGAAGTGGTAAGTTGAGTTACCACCAGAGAATTTGTTGACCTTCAAGGTAAGGAAAGCAGCAGTGAGGGACTCTGTTCAGACTTTTTACAGTAGGCAGCTTTCCAAAGAAAAGTGGAACAGAATTCTACTTAATACAATAGCAAGGTATGGGGGATGTGCCTTGAAAGAGCAATTTATGTAATATTAGTGGCCCTTCATGCCTTTTCACTGAGTGCTACCAACTACATTGTCTACAGGGTTTTGTAATGCCAGCAAGTGTCAAACACTGAGCACAGCTCAACAGTGAAGGTCAGGCTGTTCATACCAATAATTGATATTTTGATTTAGGAGCTGAAACATAATCAGAAGAAACTTCAGGCTTATCTAAATCTCTAAGTATTTGCGTTTGAATGCAATGAAACAGAACAGAACAAAACAAAACACTATTTCATAGGGAAGACTTTAAAACTGTTCTGTCCAAATGAAAATGTTCAAAGTTCAAATTTAGTAGTAAAAAGTTACTTTAGGGGGAAAAAATCTTGAGATGTTTTGCTTAAAAATTTTATTGTTGTGTGATTTTTAAAACTTTTTAGCTGCAACTATTGGCTGATGAGGTAACTTACGAATATTTTCAGTGAACTTGAAACTCCAACTTTGCTTATGCATCTCTATATGTATGTGTGTGTTTATTTGGAATATAATGTCTTTATCTCACAAATTTTGTGCAGCTTTGTATCTTGGCTGTGAATTGTCTGATTACAATATTCATCACTGGTCACAGACTCCTGAATACACCAGCCCCAGGTGGTGCTCCCACTTGGACCTCATGGCTAAGCAGGACTGACACACAGAAGGCTGCAGTCCTGAGCCAGACTGGAAAGAGGGAGACTGGTGGGATGACATCTCTGAAGAGGAAAACACAGGGCCAGGCACCTAAGGGATGTGTTCAAAGAGGTGACACAACTGTACACATTTCACCAGCTCAAGAAATGCAATGTGCTTCACCTCTGCTGGTTTTTGGATGCAGCCTCTGGTACCTGCAACCTTCCAATCTCTTGGGAAAAGCTACTCATGAGAATTTGCATCTCCTTGCAGAAAATGACTGCTTCTGACCATTTGTACTCAGCTCATGTTGTCTAAACATCCTCCCAGGACAGTCTGGGACCCGTGCAACACTGTGTAAGATGAGATAGAGTCTAAGAATGCCATGGTAATAAATATTTCTCATTTTCTCTTGCTGGGATTTCCTTAGCTCAAAGTTTGCATTTTCATGAGAGGAAACAGTACCCTTTTTTTTCCCCAGAACATACCTTGTTGACTTTAAAAGGACATTCTTTGATCTCTGCCTCTGGGAACTTCTTCATCCAATTTGTGACAAAATAAGCTGCATTAACTAGAAGGATCTGAGTCTGGTCACTTACACTATCCTCATTCAAAACATTTTCCATTTTTCCTGTGAACAGGTTTAAGATGGTGGTTAATGCAACAATACGATAGCAGTATATCAATTGCTTTAAGTGAATATGGTAACATTTCACTAAACTAAACACATTTGTGTCCTGCATCTCACAGATAAAAGATTTTCTTTCCAATGAAAAATTTCAAAAAGGAAATTTATTTAAAATTACAGCTTAATTTTTGTTGTGGGGTTTGGGATCCAGGCAGATCTTCCAAATGACAGGTTCTGTTGGTTTACATCACATGTAATCAAAACTACATCTTCTGCTTTTGTTCAGTACCTTTAAGAAGGTTCTGGGTTTTCAGTGAAATTCAATAGGTTTAAGTGAAAAAACACTTTGTCATTTGGAGAGCAAGACTTGAAGAGAAGTTTCCAATTAGCAGCTATTCTTTTCTAGACTGATACAAGAGAATAAAAGAACCAGGATAACAAAAATGCTGCTCTGATTACAGTTAATATCCAAATACTGCTACAGACTTCAGAGGATGTAAATGTCATGACCCACTCTGTTTTGGCCCTGTTCAAGCACTGCCATAAATGACCCTGAATTCTGAGCACTGGGAAGGCAAGTCCTGTCTTGCAGCTGCACAGGCAGGGTAAGGTGCTTCCCCTTGGGCACCTGTGCCAGCCTGGGAAGGACCAGACTCGTGCATGGTGTTTCCATATTTGCACCACACGAGGGCAACAGGTGGCAACCAACCCCATGGCCACATCTGCTGGGGCTTCCACAAAAGACAAATGAGAGGCTCTCATCTGCTTTGTGGCACCCTTGCTGCCAAAAGCTGCTGAGGTATTAATTAACAGCCTGAAACTCAGAGTCCAACCAGTACTTCCCATTACAATGAAGGTTTTAAAGGAATTAGAGGGTTCGATGTCTTGGTTTTACATGTTGTGATGCTCCACAGCCAGGACCTGTCATTCTCCCAAACCATCCTGCTGTAGTTAGATGTGAGCAGCTTTCCCCAAGGCTAATGCAAGGTGAGTCTCACATTTCCACCTTCAGAAGTGCTGCAGCAGTGAAGTCAGTGCTGCTAATCCTCATGAATCCAAATAGTAGGCCTAGTCTTTCACAATGTATTTACTTCTAAAGAGGTGTCACAAGGATAAAAATCTTTCTCCAGAGAGGCAAACAGCATCCCCAAGGTTAAGCTGTACCCACCATCAGTCAGCTCTGAAAGGGATTTGTTGATCTTTACTCGGGTTTCCTCAGTTTTTTCTTTGAATTCCACTAATTCCAGTTCAGATGGAAAAGGTCTCTTTGTGGAGTTGACAAAGTCCTGAAAGACACAAGTAACCAAAGTCATGCTTGGTTAAGTGCCATTGGGTAGTTGAGGAGTTCAATATTATTTGAGGAAAGCTGTTAAATAACTGCAGGAGACAACAAGGACACACACCTGCATCCAGCACATCACTCCCAAGGCCGCCTTCAGACCAGTGGTGTTACATCAGCAGTTAAGTAACTTTGATATTGCAGGAGTGACCATGCTGCCAGAGTTTACAGGATAAAACAACCCTCAGTCCAGGCCTGAGCATGACTCAGATACAGGCCACAGTCTGATCACAACATGTGTATCCTCACCAGGGAAGACACTTCTTGCTCTGGGTCCTGGCCTTTGCTGTAGCAGAGACTGAGCAGCAGGTGATCAGATCACAGCATCACTGCAGCATGTTGAGTTTTCTGAAACACCTCTCTTAGGCTGATGTTAGCCTTGCTTGGGACTCTACTCAAATACAATTTTGGGGGAAAAAAACCAACTGACACTGCATTCTTCACATGTTTTTTTGCAAAGTTCATAAGTTAAAAGGTCAAACACCACTTTCTTCACTTGTGTTGCTTCAATGGTCAGGATTCTGCCTTCTCAGGCAGATTAAGAAAACTGAAGCTTACTGGAGTAATTACTTGGGTGTGTGAACTGGACATACACTTGTACCACCAATTTTTTTATACTCATTTTTACTCATACTTGCAATGCAAAGACTTTGATGTGGCATAGAAGTTATGTTGCATTCAAAACCAAACTTGCTACTGACCAAAAGCATATTAATGAAAGAATTAAAAGTGTTGTAAGAGTTGCACAGCTTGGGGTCAAGCAGCAGACTCATCCATCCTCCTACAAACCTTTATGGCGGCAGACAATATTATGCTGTTTATCATTTGTGTCCAGTCAACCAATAGCCAGAAGTACAAGAATTAATTTTAAATATCATTGCAGTCTGACACCATAGTCCATCAACATGATGGCCAAGCAATTCATAACACAGGGGTTTTCCTGCTGTACTTACTGTGGTAGGATTGAGAGACTTATCTACAAAGAGCCGTTTGACCATTTTTAGTGCAAAGAAAGAGCTGAGTTTGGAAACATCTGAAGTTATTGTTTGAAATCCAAAAGAAACATCTTTGACATCTTGTAAATGGAGAACCTGTTAAATGAATATGATAAAACACTAAGCATCATTTTATTATTATTTATTATTATTATTATTATCATCATCTAAACATTCCTAACAGCTAAAAATAACATTAGTTTGTAACTAGAGCTGTTGCTTTTTGTATTTAAGGTAATGATAGTGCTGCTCACTGTTGTTACTCAAAAATCATTTATGTATTTGACATGCTCACATAAATCTAAAAACCTGATCCTACCAGAACTTCCACCAAATGCATTTCTTTCCTACAAGCAATTTAAAGAAACCAATAGAGCTGTTCATGCTGCTGATGTGATGTAGCCAACTAAAACTCCAAGGTATGGAGTCATTATGTTTTTGCCAAACTTACATTTCCACCCAAAATCCTGAATCCTTTTAAGACGGATATGTGAGGGTCCCAGATAATCTCCTTTCTAGAAATGAGCTACACCTTTAAAAATGCTTGACAGATCAAGTTTTCTGATTGCTGTGACTAATACATGACATCACATGATATTTCAGCAAAAAACTGAACAGATAAAGATAACTGTGTTGGGTTTTGTAGACAGAGTATAACTGGGGGTAGGGCTGCTGATCAACACATGGCTACCTCCCAGCTCCTGGGAATGACAAGTCCAGTTCCAGGAAATACTGGGGTAATGATGGCTTTGTTTGAAAATAACCCTATAAATATGAATTAAACTTTTAATGCCTAGTTATTACAGAATCTTTGATGGTGGCTGTTTCATTACAGGAAGCCTGTCCAACCCTCCTCGCCTGCCTCAAATTCCCTTATGAGGCACAGCAAGCACTTGAGACCTTCTTTTCCTTTTGTACATCACTACTGCTCTTTCTCCTAGGACATGTCATATCTTCACAGACAAAATTGCTGCTCTGCCTTAGTCACCCTTCCACATCCTCCACTATCCTTGCTAAGTGGGAGCAATAAAGAAGAAGGCAATAAACTCCCAACACAGCAGCAGCACAGCTGTCATAGCCAAACTCCAAGTCCATTTCCTTAGAAACAACTATCTCAACATTTTTCCTTTTCCTCCAACAGTTTTATTTCTTTGTATGTTAAGTGCAGAAAGCTTCTGTTCCTGGGAACTAGGAACTAGGTTGGAGGAGAAAGCTACTGCAGCTGCTCTACCTGGGAAAACTTCTGGCACAAGCTTGTTGACTGGTGCTCCAGAGTACAGGTGCCAATCTGGCTCCTTTTGTATCTAGTATTTAAAAGCCAAGCACAAACTCAGAGGCAGGCAGAAGCTAGAACAGACATGGAAAATAGGAAATATTGCACTTAAAAGCATACCAAGCTCTCCTTAGCATCTTTAGTCAGCACTTTTTAAATACCACTAGAGAAATATGAAACACAAGTGCGCTTGTGTAACAGCTTCACTTGTGGATGTGCAGGTTAACTTGTTATTATGGAATGGTTCAAAGCAAATTGCAGACACAAGTGAAAACAAAATAAAGGCAGGGTAACATTTTTAACTTTCTCTTCAGAAAGACAACACTTGAATTTTGAAATGGTGAGGGAGCTTCAGGGTAGCATTTAAATTTAATTTTTTTTAATATTGTTTGGGAAAATGTGCAGTGCTTACAAAATCCATCCCTGAAAGTCTTCAAAGCCAGGATGGGGAGGGTCTGGAGCAACCTGGTCTAGTGGAAGATGTCCCTGCCTGTGGCAAGGGGATTTAAGGTCCTTTCCCACAGAAACCATTCTATGATTCTACGATTTTCATGAAACTATTGCTGTGCAGCTCTGTGAACAGCACAAGACTCCCTGTAATCTGTGGCATAAGTAGGGGCACAGAAGGCTGTGCTCAGGGGTACTTTCAGTGAATGAGAAACTACATGGAGGAATTTCCAAAGGAGGGAAAATACATTCAAATATGTAGAGAGTCTTTCAGAGCCAGGTGATAATCAGCATACAAATGCATACTTAATTTGCATTTCATGCACCTTTAGGAAACAAGAAAGCGTGGGGACCCTCACTGGGATAAAAAGGATCCAGCTCAATCTCTGCTTACACAGAGGCAGGAGACAAGGCTGGAGGGCTGACTCCCTGCACCACAGGGTGAGCTCCATAAACTGATTGAATCATGACTGCCATGCTGGATCATGACTCTGGAAACCCCTTGAACATCTTGAGCTGCTTGTAAGGAGAAACATGGATGAAATCATGCCCCTTCTGCTGCATCTACCTCCTCTTTGCAGTATTGTGGGACAAAGGGGGCAAAGTCAGTGACAGGGTTGCTATACATACTTGCTGCTGACAGCAACAGCAAAATAATTTTCAATTCTATAAAGCTTAAGCATTCTTGAATAATGAAAAAACAGTTATCTAGAAAATGAAGGGATATGAACAGTGACACTACGCTAAAAGGAGACAAGGTTTAATGCATCTGTAAGGACTCCACTATGTCCACTTCCACCTTATACATGCCCAAAAAGATTTTTCTCTAAGACAGAGTTTCAGCCTTTTGTTGTGCAGGGCCAGGGAGTGTGGAACAATTCAAGAAATTCAGATGGATGGTTTGTAGCCTGTCTTACAAAGGAACTAGACATCCAGGAGAACATTAACAAGAGTTAATAAGAAAGACACCTACAACAGCCATATCATTTTGCAGCCACAGAACAGGTTGCTGACAGCTTACCTGTTTCATCTGGTCTGCAGTATCACCTTTCGTAGCTTTATATGCCAGAGCCAGAGACGTTGAGGTACACAGTGGGGAAAAAATAATATTGGCTGTTTTGTCCATCTCACATAGCTTTTTGAACATATCAACTGCAAAGGCAGTGTTTGCTAGTTGCAGAGCATCCATTGTCATCCTGAAATGGAAAAGGGAAAAGAGAGATGACTCAGATTGTAATTCCAGTTCCTGCTGTGGTGGGGCTGGGTCAAAGCACTGAAAGAGGCTGGCACCAGTATCTGGATTGGATATCTTGAACTTTCAGGATGAGGAGAGGAGAGGAGAGGAGAGGAGAGGAGAGGAGAGGAGAGGAGAGGAGAGGAGAGGAGAGGAGAGGAGAGGAGAGGAGAGGAGAGGAGAGGAGAGGAGAGGAGAGGAGAGGAGAGGAGAGGAGAGGAGAGGAGAGGAGAGGAGAGGAGAGGAGAGGAGAGGAGAGGAGAGGAGAGGAGAGGAGAGGAGAGGAGAGGAGAGGAGAGGAGAGGAGAGGAGAGGAGAGGAGAGGAGAGGAGAGGAGAGGAGAGGAGAGGAGAGGAGAGGAGAGGAGAGGAGAGGAGAGGAGAGGAGAGGAGAGGAGAGGAGAGAGGTTCAGTAATAGCCATTGTCTTCAAGTGACAGTGGGCAATGCTATGTGATATGTAGAGCCAGTATTATCAGAAGCACTTGAGGAATTCTGTGTGGGTCAGGATGACCCACACACACTGAGTCAAATTGGATCACATATGAATTTAATCTGTTTTTAATTGACACTCTTAAAATGTGCCAACTCAGAACATAATTCACCTATACTCTGGGCTCTCCTGGCTCCCAGACTGGTCTTTAATGGTCTCAGAACTTCTCTATCTCTTGCTTCATGGCTAATTGTCCATTAGACCTTTAACTTTGGTACATGTTCGTCCCCTCAGGGTTGGTTCCCCACTATCCCTGGCCCTGCTGGAAGTCTCCAGAAAGCTGTCTGGTCCTGTATGTTGAGATTATTTTAGAAACTTAATGGAGGCATTCTAAAAAAATACCTCTGTGTGCCCACCCATTACTTACACTGTTTTTACTCAGAGGTTTTCCTAGCTTTTCCGAGTAGCTGCAATTGCCACAGGGCTGTTACATGACCTGTGCAGTCAGGAAAGGCAAGGCACAGTTGCTGCTGTCCATGCTCTGGGAAAGCCAGAGACTATTCCCATCTTCCAGGCTGCTTTCACATACCCAAAGTTGCACTTTAGTATAAACACATTTGTGTAGATTCAAGCCAAGAAGGGTGAACCCCAGAATTTCAGTCAATAGCACAAGTCTGGCTTTAGATCAGCAATCACAGAGATGACCCCTTTGGAATAGTGAATTTGACACTTACTATGACCCCAATACCATGTATCCCTAAAAAAAAAAAAAAAAAAGGAAACTGTTAAAACTGGTGCTAAACAGCTCTATCAAAGCTATTGACAGAGACAGAAAGGAAATGGAAATTTTTGCATGCATAATGATGCCCAAATGCAGCTGAACATCTGACACCATTGTACAGAGATACTCGAGAGCAGCTGTGGTACTTCACTGTAGAAATTAATTCCAAATGATTTGTGATAGTTATAAATTTTTATAACTCTTTTTTTGTGGGAGTAACAGAACAGGCATGTAATTTGCCCACAACACTTTGTAGAGAAAACACTTTGATTTACTCGTAGGACCTGTTTGACTACAGACGGCCTTTTACAAAATAAATGTCTTTATTTTTATTTTAATTAACTTATACATGTTCTTGGATTTATTAGGTAAGGCTATTGTTTTACTTGACAACTAGTTTGCTTTGGGCTAAAAGATGCAGTATTAAAGGTTAGTGAAATGCACTGCATTTAATCAAGTTTAAAAAAAAAGATATACTGGCATAAAACCAAGGCTTTTTAAGTCAGCATTTGAAAAGCACACCTAACCAGCCCTGCACTCTTGCAAAATGTTCTGACTGTTGGTATTAGCAACAAACTGTTTGCTAACAAATCCCCTCCCACTGGGGGAAGAAAAAAAAAAGAAAAAAAACCAAGAAAAATAATTTGTCTTGAAGATGGCAAATATTTAACATATTTCACTGGAGAAACTTATCCCCACAAGAAAATAGAGAGGAGCATGCTTTGCAGCATCCAGAGGTTTTGTCAGACTCAGAATTCAGAACGGGTTTGGCTGGACTTGTCTCTCTTCCAGTACTCTGGCAGCTGCTTGGTAAAGAGAAATTTACCATGAGAGATTCCATTTTACAGCATCAGCAGGCATCGAGCTGATGTCACAATGAGGGTGTAAAGAGAGGACCAAGTGCCAGCCTAGCACTGCAACCATCCACCTCGTCTATGTAGACACAATTTCTCAGGCATGAAAGCAACTAATTACCAGAAAAGTCGAGCTTGCCAGCAACCATGGACTCAGCACACACCTTAAGGGAGGAGAGCTTTAGGCAGGACAGTGGCAAAAGACAGAACAAGTCTGAAGGACTGAGACTGCTGATGAGGGAGTAACTTGGAAGAACGGGGAAAAGAAGCAAACATAAAATCATTCCTTAAAATGCCTCCCTGCAATTGCTCATCACAAATGTGCTCTTTTGTGCCTGAGCATGTCTTAAATGAATTCCCCTGCCTAGGTTTCCTACCTTATCTTTGCCATTAACTCAAGCATTCTCATACGAACACACAATACTCTCCTACACTGTGTCTGCTTCTCCATCTCCATCTCACTCTCTCTCTCTCTCTCTCTCTCTCTCTCTGCCTCTGCCCCACACCCCAAAATTGAAGATTTGGGACAAGTGCTAACTTCACAGGTATTTCTTACTGAGGAACTGGTGGAAAATTACCCAGGGAACCAAGAATGCGTCATTCAGTAAACATCTACCACCCCCAAAAAGACAAATAATACAAAAAATCTCATGAGTCATGCAGTACACTAAAAAAAATTTAATTTGTTAATGGAGTATATTATTTAGTATTAGCTGGCATGATACTATTCTCTTCAGGCCCCTGGATCTTCCTTACAGGATAAAAATCAATATGAAATCATAACAAATTAAAAATACCCCTTGTTCC
This sequence comes from Cinclus cinclus, assembly GCF_963662255.1. Lineage (NCBI taxonomy): Eukaryota > Metazoa > Chordata > Aves > Passeriformes > Cinclidae > Cinclus > Cinclus cinclus. The sequence continues at coordinate 70,206,582 of NC_085046.1, forward strand.
TCTCTTCCCTAATGCTGACTTTGAGATGTAGATGCACTACCTGTGTTTTATTTCCTTGGGTTGCAAAACATTCAGAGTAAGAAAATAAAATAGGAAATTTTACATAATTGAATTAAATTCTTCTTCCTTATGCCAGTTAAAAGCTGTACAATGGCTTAAAAACTCCTCTGACCTCATGAGTAACTCTGATACTATTCATGTTGGATCATTTTTTATGAAGTTCCAATGTTTCTTTTCAGTGAGAAAAAACAGGAGGTATTTCATTAGGAACCTTTTATGTACCTTTGTTCATCCAGTAACTGCTAATACTCTCAAAGCTTTTTTGGAGGAGAGTGAAACTGGTTCTCATAGTGGCAAAGCTCTCCATTCCAATTTCTTTATTTTAATGCTACTATTGAAATAAGGATCATTCAGGGCATTTTGTAGGGGATAAAAGCTCAGTTGTGCCCTTGACCTTGAATTATTGGCTGGATAGCAAAGAATAATCTCTATTCCACCATTGTTTTCAACTGGTCAGTCAGTTTTTTATTCTCCATTTATTAATGACTATTATATTATATTACATTATATTATATTATAGCATTCATATTACTGAAAAGAATTTAAAGTATTAATTATTAAAAAATCTTCAATCTCTTTAATGCCTTGAGCATCCCAAGCCTTGTAAGTCCAGTAAAGCCAGTTCCAGACAAGTGAGAAGGGCTGAGGTTCCCAGTGAGAGGAAAGCCCATTAGCTGCCCATTAACCGTCTCAGAAATCAGACACAGCTCCTGAGTCAGTACTCACAGGAAACCCTCAAACAGGGAGGAGTCAAAAAACTGAAAATGAAATTTTAGAAAGGCCTGCTGCATGGATTCTTATTGGGTCCCTCTTTTCCCAGGAAAGCAGACTGTCAGCATTTCCAGAAAGGCCCACAGCACTAGGGCATCTTCTAAGAACTTGGAGCTTGCGATGCACCCAACTCTATTTAAAATTGTGACTGTCACAGAGTGAAAGAAACATTTTCAGATACTGAAGAGAGCTGAAAGGCTATGGAACCAGTTCAGAAAAACCTGATTTAAACCTGTTTGTGTATGACACAAGTCACTCTTGGATTCAACAACTACACCAAACCCCCCGCCCCCCAAAAAAAAACAACAGAGAGGCTTTGTTTACTATCTGCTTACTAAGGGAAAATATAAATGTAACTTATATTTAAAAATATAATTGCAAGAATAGCAACATGTGTGTGCAAATATCCGACATGTCAAGTGAGTTGTATGGTAGGGATAGTCTAATAAAGCAGAACCAAGTATTTATTTTATTCTTGTCGTGGTTAAGCAGTCTTTCCAGGAGAAGACACCTGTGGCAGATAAAGCATAGACAATGCTGGCCATCCAGTCCTGGGGAGTATATTTGGTTTGTATCTCAGGAGCTGTGAGTGCCAGTGCTGTAGTCTCTCCAGCCCAAACAAAATTCCAAGAGGAGGAATTATAGAAAACAACCCACACGCAAATTTCACAAGTGAGGCATTACTATTGAAACTAGATCAAGAGTTTAACATGACCATACTTCGGCTCTTTCCCAGCATACATGGTACGAAGGAAATAAAATATTTCTGTGAGCCTTTATTTCCTTCAACAAGAATGACAACTCTCCACCTGCCAAACTACCTGGATAAAAAGCCAAGGACACAATTTCATCTGAACAGACATTGAGGAATGCAAAACATCAGACTGATGTGGGACCAGAGTATCTCATATGGTTGAGGAAAAAGCACTGTCAGCAACAGAGCAGGGAAAGTCACTCCAGGAAAGAAATGGAAACAAGCCACTGCAATATGCTTTGTTGCACTTCAATAGTCAATGAACTCTTCAAAACAAAATGGTCGCACTGAAAATAAATTTGTAATTACTAGGCCTAAGCTCCTGTCCTTCACTTTAAACAAGTGTGGATTAGTCACTCTGATAATAACCCAGAGCAAACAGAGCAGAGTGCACATACCACTGCAGAAAACAAGAATATTCCTCTCTAACAGAGGCTTACAAACCAACCTAAATTCTACTTTGGCACATGAAGGATTTTCATGGCATCGTACACGACCTGCTTTTTCTGATATGCGAATAGCAACCATATGCAATAAACCACCATATTTTGATAACTCCTAATACCATTTCTGTCTCACCTGCCAGAACTTATTCACTGCTTCCAATGAATCTGAAAAGATTCTTTTTGACAAAAAAAAAAAAAAAAAAAAGAAATCTAGCATAGAAGTTGCAGCAGTTTTGAAATTAAACCAAAACACTGTCATTTGGGAAGGCAAAAAAGCTTCTTTAATTCCACATGTACATTTTTTGTACAAATTTCCTTATCCCACTCCCTCTGTGCAATTATGTTCCAGAGACGAGATTCGTTAACTATTAGCTCGGCATAAATTAAGTACATCAGAGAAAGAAAAAAGCTGTACTTACTTTGCAAGGCTATAATCCTGGTAAACGAATCAATGAAGTGAGCACAGCACGAAGAACCAGCTGCCCGTGCTAAAACCTTGCTGAGCAGAAGACTCTGTTACTTGTCTACTCATTGACACCACTCCCACTTTCCCAACCTCAATTTGTGCACACACACACACTCCCTCTCACTCTCGCTTTTTTTTTTTCCCCTCCCTTAATCATTCTTCGTGGCAACTCCTACACTGGAGGAGCAAAATGATTCACACCAGAGTTGTCTTTGCCTGCCCAGCCACTGAAGACAACAACAAGCTCTGGCAGGAAAGAGCTGCCCTGTGTGTTGCCTTCAGCTAGTGCAGTACAAAAGGCACCAGACAAGACCAAACTATGGAAGGAATGAATGCAGGAGCTGATGAGCATTTAAAAGATCTTCTCAGCAAAACCAGCACCCCAAGAAACTCCAGCTGAAATTAGTGCTCTTTACAGAAAAATAGTTATGGTGGAAAAGAGGCCCAGAAGAAAACCAAAACACTTAGAAGTGTGTGGCTGGGCACTTTGCATCTGTATATGCATAAAGACAGTATCTTAACTCTGCCTACAAGGCATATGCGTGTGTTTGGCTGCCTAAAAAGCCCAAGGTCAAACTGGAGTTAATGCTCAAAGGAAAACATCCTGTTGCTGTAAAGCAAAGCTCCCTCCCATAAGCAGCCAGGTCCTCTGCAGGGGAGCAGCCTTCCCTGCTGCCAGCTGTCCCCAGAGGTGGTAGGGGAACAGAAAGTCCCACCCCTTCATTTCCAGAACGGGCACCACTGGGTTCACGTAAATACAGCCCACGTTAGTACTGATGAACATGACACGGTGGGAAAAGAAAGGGACAGGGAGATGCCTCCTGGTGCAGCCCACCAAGTCTATTTTCAATAATTTGAAAGACATATGCAGTCCTTACCAAGAAAGAGGTGCCTTACCCATGCTCCACACAATCCCCTGGCTGGGCAGCTGAGATGCCCACAGTGGGCAACACCAGCAAGTACCCCCTGGGAGCCCATGGCTGCCCCTCAGTCCTCATGAGGAAATGGCCCTACACCACAGGCACAGCTCCTGTTCACACCTCAGTAACCCCAGGTGGCCCTGCATATTTTTAGACTACAAAAAACATAAGATAACTGAATTTGCTTTCAGGTTTGAAGTCCTGGTGTGCCCAGCTTCCCAAATGCAAAGGGTAGGACACCAAAGGATGCATTTTCACCAGCATGGTACTTCCTTGGTGACAGTGGGAATTGGGGAGATGGTATCTCCTTCTGGAACTACATTTTTCTGTGTTTCTTTGAGCATAAATCAGGCCACACCAGAGCATCCTGATCGGGTCCTACCCATGTTTCCTTCCAAAAGGCTCCTAAGCTCTTATTACCCAAATGATTTTTTTTTTTTTTTTGCTATGATGCAGATTGAGTTAACCTTCCATCACTGCCAGACAGCAAATTTAAAATTCATATCCTTTTCCATAACTGAGTTCATAACAAAGAAAGGGTGTGGATATGTTTAGACAATTAAAATAAGATACAGGCCAGCTGGCTAAACTGTGCCATCTGGGACATTGTTATGTATCTAATTAAGCCTTCTGAAAGAGAAATGTTTATGAAAACACACAATAATTTTGGCTGCCAGACTCTTCTCAGATGTCTGCAGGTACATCTAAACCAAGTGTTGTCACCTCTGCAGAAGCAAACCTTTTTTCAGACCCAGGTCTAACAAGTATGATCACTGTGAAGTGTCTCAGGATCATCTGGATAAGTTTCAGGGAAGTGGACAACAAGCAGTCTACCTTCACAGAGACAGCACAACCCACCAGATCCATTTCCTTCTTACTGATAGGCAGGAAATACAGATCTCAGTATGTGCCTCAAAGGGCTGGACAGTGGAAAAGGGAAAGGGCTCGGCATTGCCAAGATGGAGGTGTGTAAACATCACTTACACTTCACTGGGTAACTGCTCTGCAATAGTTGAGATCTGGCACCATGCAGCAGTACAGAATCCTTCAGTCTGACCTACTTAATGCTGAGAAATTAATTAATTCTGATCATGGTGCCATGAAACTAGTAATTACTGCTGTAATTGTTATGCTCCAAGTGAAGAAGTTCACTGGCTCTGGTAACTGAGTGACTCACAGAGCAGTTTTGTTTCCCCTAAGAATGGACAGTTTGGGCTCACTTGCTCTTGGAGGCAGTGTTAAAATAGCTGTGACTTCCTGCTAGCTACTTACTCAGATTTACAGGAATTGCTGGTATATAACTGGGTGTTACTTACAGCCCAACAAGGAAGATGTGTAAAAGCAGAAGGTGCTAACATGAAAAGTAAGAAGATGCTGAATCTCAGGTAGTTGAAGTTTGCACAGGACAAGAAGCAGTTGTCCCTGTGTCCACAAACACTCCTCCTCAGTCTGACTGAATAACAACTACTTGTATCAGCATATCTATGTCCTTCATTTACCTTAAATTAGTAATTAGTAATTAATCACTAAGTTAGTTCTGTTCCGTTTAATCTCAAAGTAATTTTTTCTAACACCACAATTATAAAAAACCAAAACACCCCTCCCCCAAAAAAACCACAAACCAAATCAAACCAAAACAAAATATTTTAAGCCCCCTGTGAATTGGACACCTCCTATCAAAAACAGGTAAATAGAATAAGGTAAAAGAATAAGGTAGAAGCAATGGGGATGTGACATGGAACACTTTGAATCTTAAAGTCTGAAGCCTTTAACACAAACAAGTTAGAGTCTACATCAAAGTAATAAAAGAGCTACTGTCCTCACTCTTCCAGGTTTCAAGGAAAAATCCAAAGATGTTGCTGGATGCTAGGATCCAGCAGTTACATTTCTGTGCCTGCATCTCTGAACTGGCATGCCAGACATACTCCATTGCAGAAGGGATGCAACCCACCAGGTGACTCTCCTGTTACTCAGCCTGCCCTCAGACCTCACTCCCCTGGCTCTCCCTGCCACTCCCTCCTAGGAACGCTGTTCCTACATGCGGCTGGAAAGGAAAAAAATCCAGCTGTCTTCTCCCCACTCTTCAAGCAGGCTCATTTGGGGGGAGGGAATACTTTTGCTGGCCAATACAGCATGAAGAACAATTTCAGTTATTTCAGAGGTTCAAAGCATCCACTGTAGTCCTTATTTTCCTTCCCCATAATCACTTACTCTTAGTGCATGTCTGATTGCAATTAATGCTGGCATATGTAGAAGACCACACAGGAAATCATCTTCAAGTGGGACTGAAAAATGAATAGAACAAAACTGGTGCACTCTTTCTATGCCTTCAGTCATGAAAGGTCTTCTAATCGAGTCACAGCTTTCACAATAAGCTTTGGATCTTGCAAGGAAACCAGCAGTAGGAGGTTATTTGTACACTTTTGCTTTGCTTTAGTGGCCTACATCTTTAACACAATTAGAAATATTCAGAGGGTAAGAAAAACTGCAGTGTCTGTAAACAAGTATACACAACAGAGCTTTTCATAGTTTTCACATAGCATGGGTCTATATTACTATTTAATAACAGGAATAAGCCATGGCCAAAGTATTTTTCAATTCATAAGAAATGCTAGTAAAAAATCACATCGACCACAAGTTAATTTGAAATTAAAATAACACAATAACAAAGCATTACTCTATGGTTCCACTGAGACAGACATAAACTGAACAGCAACAAACAGGCTATTTTTTCTTTCTCTCCCAAGGCACCTTCACCAATACATGTAAAGGATGGTGTCACATAGCAACACACTGAACCAACAGATATGGTAGCAAAATAATTTTCTTTAAACATCTCTGCTGATGCAGAAGTATTAGTCACCAGTGGTTACTTCTAATAACAGACAGGAAATTAATTTCTCATACTTTAATGCCCTCACTTTTGTGTTGGGTTTTTTGGTTTTGGTTGGTGTTTTTTGGGGGTTTTTTTTTGTTTGTTTTTGGGGTTTTTTTTGGTGAGGCTCTTCTGAACTCAGGTATATGTTTCACCAGGGAAAGAAGCTGAAATAGGCAAACAGCTGACAAATTTCAGTGAGAAAAAAGCCTTTAATTTGGTGAATAGGAAATAAATGGTTCTTTGTGCTGAGGTAAGATTATTGATGATTTTACTATGTTCACTAAAGGTATTGCTCCCAAAACTTATCACCAGGCACAATGCTTACTGTAAATCAACTTAATGAAGACACAGATTTGACTGACTACTTGAAATAACCTCACAATATAACTAGGAATTTGAAATAAAAGGGGAAATTAATATCTCTAAGCCAGACTAAAAACTCTGATACGTTACTCTGAAACTGTACAAAGATCAACTTCCATGAAACAAAAGCAGAGAGACAATGCTTTGGATTAATAACTTCTCACCAAAAGACCTGTGATCTATTCCTTACATGGGTTCAACTTTGAACCCATTCCTGTGTGCCCTGCTGGTTCAGGGTGCCATCTCATGGGGACAAAGATAATAGTATTTTTCCTTTGTCACTGGTGCCCACTGTTAATGCATCAGCTTCCTTTGCCAGGCTGAAACTATGATTCAAAATCAACTGCCCTATGTTTGTCCCAGAAAAAATTCAAGCACACTCACATTTTTCATGTTTTCTCAGTATTTTTTTCAATTTAGTGATATTTTCAAATGTTTGAAGTGTCACTCTCTAGTATTTTTTAGTCAAAATGACTCTACCGCAGGAGTGCTGTTATTAGGAATGCTTTCCCCACATATCCACAATTTCTTGTGTTTGGTTATAGATTTGTGTAAGAATCTCACTAGTGAACTATTGGCTGCATAATAATCCATCCATAAATTCCGAACTGAGCATAGGAGCAGTTTTAGAGTTACCTGCCTTCAAGTAGCAAAATAAAATCTGTATGTGGATAAGATTGCTCTTGTCAGTGTGGAAATTCTAAAGAGGGAGGAGATCACATTAGCACAAGGTAAATCAACAGAAGTATCTTTCCCAAAAGAAATAAAAGGACCAAGCAGCTCCCTCCCTCAGACACTAAACTAGTTTTAACTCAAGATCCAGCAGATTCTGGAAGGGATTACATGATCTTCATAGCTCACCATAGCAGACCTGGACTCTGACACACAGTTTCTCTTCCAGCTCTGTGTTTCTTGTACTACTCCCTTAAGTGCCTCCTTATCAGTATAGAGGAAGGGGGAATTAGACTAAGGGTATTTCCCCCCCCTCCTTTTTTTAATCCATTGTCATCTATAGATGAGTCACTTTCTTCTGTAACCCAAGTAGTTAACTCTGTGTGATTAATCTGGGTGAAGGCACATATTTTCCCAGGCTTGCTTAGTGCAGGCTCACAGCCCGAATTTATGCACATTAAAGGAAAATAAAAGCTTAGAATTAATATTTGCTGAATATTTAACTGGAAATGGGCATGACCTCACAGGCTGAATTTACTCTTCCTGAGTGTTTTCAGGGTAGGATGAAGGTCTTTGTTTATCCCTGCATGCAGCTAAGACGAGGGGTGAACATGTTAATTCTTGCTTCTCCAGGCAAAAGGCAACCAAACCACCGTGAGGATTCTTACGCACGACTTGGAGAAACACACCCTGCACATTGTCTGTGTGATCAGTAAATTACAGAAGTTATACCTGCAAACCTATCTTGACTCCTGGTTTTAAAGTTTACAAATAATGGTCCAAAACTCCAGCTAACACAGAATGTAAACCTAGTGCCCATGAAAGTGAGGCAGCAATTCCCATAGTCAGTTGATTCAGCTCCTAAGGCTATTGACCCAGGACTACAAGACTTGCATCACAAAACATGTAGAAAAGAATATTATATTAGCTCATGATAGGAAAAGTATAAAAACGCTGCAAATTGTGGGACTTAGTTATATTTTTACAAAAGAAAGTTCTAGGACTTGATAATAGAATTCTTCCTTCTTACTTTCCCACTTATATTTACCCAGGCAATAAGTAGCCCACTGAAAACTAGTTTTCCTCAGTCTGAGATCTAATGATCTTATTCAGCTCTATGGAAAAAACTTCAGAGGATACTGTATGTAAATCACAAGCTAATAAACTTCCTAACACAATAACATTAACATTTATAGAACAGGAATAAGGCATTAAATTTAATAACACAAAAATGTAATAAGGTAAGATGCCTCTACTTGTGCTAATGCAAATACTTCCCTATTTGTGTACCTAAGGCCAACATTCAAAATCCACTGCAAATGTGGCTACTTACTTCAGTGGGTTTAGAGTAAAAAAGGGCAACAAACTTCCCAGAGACAATTGTATTGAAAGGTGTGGAGAATGCATTGTACATATGGAAGCACTATAGACAGTTTATGGTAGAATAATAGCTTGGTTCCAAGAGCTTCCTGCTTAAAATGAAAATTATTCTGATAAGAGTGGCTCAGATCAAGAGAAAGTTAAATGACCTCTCTAACCTCTCTATCCAGTTTTCGCTGCTTTCCATACAAGGCCTAATTAAAAGGCTTAGGGATTAATAAACAGGGATCCAGTAGGGAAATTCTAGCCCAGAAATCTAGTGCAGACTACACTGCAGTAGCTCACAGCTAGTCTAGTCCCAGACCAGCTCTCTTCCCTTTTATCACCTTAATCATTCAGACCACAAGCCATTCAGTTATGTTGGAAACACTGCTCTCTACAGTCACAGAGGCAAAAGCCACTTTGAATTTAGTATGATAATAAAGTCTGGAAGCATCAGAGGCAGCTCATCAGTTTTAAAACTTACTCATGCAGATCTCTGTTTTGCTACAGCCAAGTTCAGTTATTCTGCTGTATATTGGAATGGCAAAAGTTATTCCCCTGTCATCTGTTTAGAGGAGTCTGGTAATACTTTAAAAATCACCTACTGGAGCAGAACTACTTTTATGCTTCTCACTGCCTAACACAATTCAGATTTCTGGTACTCTGGGCAACATAAACACTACAGGCTTTCTATTGCACAGGAGATTCCTGGAAAGAAAATCTGGGTCGACTCACAGATTTGTGTCTTTTTTAAGACAGTGAGACACATGCTGTGACAACCAGCTGGCTTGAACTCTTTCATAACACAGGTTGTAGAACCTGATCTACCAATTTTATGAGACTTGTGATTTCTCTTTGGGTTACAGCATATATTTTTGAAAAATCTGGCAGTGATTAAAACAGACCCCCAGGTGATGAGAGCATCCACAATATCCTTAGGAGTTGTTCCAATGATTCTACAGGTCATCAAAATTTTAAATGAAGGCAGTATGAAGCAATCTGAAGTGCACAGTCCAAACTTGAACATTTCTAAACTCAACCATTAGCTGGGGAGCACTTTCTAAACTTTTAACAATGAAACCTCTGAGGTGAATAGGGCTATATAATAAGGCTGTTAAGTCCTGTGACTATGAAAACGTTTCAAAAATAAATACTGCGGCACAAAACTCAACAATGCATAGCACAAAATCCCTGAACTCATATATGTGTAAAAGGGCTGGCAGTTTCCAGCTGGCAAAATTGTGTATTTTAAATGAAAATGAGTCAACCAATACAGTCCTGAGGCCCCATCTGCTCAACTGTACAAAAAGTCATCATCAAAGAAATTTTATTCCATTCAATTTCAATGAGTTATCAAGACCTAACAAATGAAATGCTATGCAGAAAAGACCTAGGTGAAATGTTTGTCCTTGGTCTCTACACAGAATGCCCATGAGTGTCCCTGTCTGCTGAGTTCAGGATGTGAAAAGCCTCAGAAATCGGCAGACTTTTGCTCATAGAGGGCAAATATTGCCCTTGAAGATAACACATGCAAAGTCAAGAAAAATACTGTTTCAGATTTCATTTTTATTCATGACAATTTCTGCTGATACTCATGTAACAGACAGAAAAAAAGTCCTGAAATTCACTATGCTAAATGTTATTCAAGAAACATAGCAGTAGCAGTGGAGTGCATCTTTCACACCTTATGAAAATAAGCTATATTATTTCTATGCTCCATCAAAAGATCAAATTAACAGTTTCAAAATGTACCCTGAGTTATACCTGCAATCATTTTCTTAGGCTATTTTCATGTTGTGCTGGATTAATCTCACTATGAACTACAGGAATATACCTCCTAAGTCATTCCATTGCCTGGAATAAACTAACTTAGTCCAGAAGACAACACATTTTGTATATGTGCACACCTGGTTTGAAATCGCCATGCCTTCAAGCATATTTTGAATTTCTAAGTTTAAAAACAAAACCAGAAGTAGAGCAAAAATTAACATAACTAAGAAGTATGAAGGGTTTAGCTCAAAAGTGATGAATTTAAGCTTTATTTTCCAGACAGGCACAACCAAACTGATTACTGTACTGTGGTAGGAAACATTGTCACCATCCCCCTCAGACCCTCAGAGATGGGGTAGAGTTTGAGGACCACAAACTCCTCAAAACCCAGTGCTTCAAGTCTTGCCCCGAAGCTCATTCTTGTCTCTAATGCCATAAATGAAACAAGGCTTTATTTTGTTGTCAGTCTTTCTGGCCCTGAATACAGCTTTAATTCTTTCCCTCCTAGGCTCCATAGCTACACAATAGTCTCTCTCTGCACACAGAGCACAAAGTGCTTTAGGAATAAGAGGTCTTAGGACACAGCTCTCCTCCATAAGGCTGCTGTGGTTTCAGTGCTACTGAAAGTGGTTATGTATGGCAGCCATCCACCTGGGAATACCACTGCAGCAGGACTCCCACAGGCACTATGTAACAGGCAGAAAGGTTCCCAAAGAAAGCTGGTGGCTTGAAGTGCTTTTGCTTTTTGGCCCAGCACGTTTCCCAGTGCAGAGAAGGGACTCAGCTGCACCACAAGTCCATTGCAGGTCCTGCCCCAAGCGCACAAGCTCATTGTGTGTACCTCAAAGTGGATTGAGGTGCCACAATGGAATTAGGACAACCTGAATTTTACTTGCTGGTGTTGCTACTGGCAGCCTTTTTTACCTACGTCAGATTGATCTGACCAGATTCAGCATCATATCATCAGCTAGAAAAATACAGGAAAACAGAGGCTTTATTTTCCTGCCTTCTCAATCTTGCCTGTCTGCACTGTTAAGGTCTCTAAGGCTCTCATGTCATTTAGCTGATGCCAATCTCACTCTGATGGTAACATTAGTCATCCCTAGCTACTCCTCAGCCGCCACGGCGGAGCAGAATCATAGATCTGACACACCTGGTTGTGCTGTAGGCATGACTTGTTTTATCGATGTACCCACCTACTCTTGGCCCAAGGTAGGCGTAGGATGGGCCTCTTCCCTCCAAAACAAGGCATGGCAGCAGGAAGCATTCTCCACAACAGCTTACTCAGCCTTAGGAAACACAGATCATCAGTGCCTGTGCCATATAATGCCATACTAATGTGAGTGATAATGTCCCAGGCAGTTATGGGATGGATTAGCTGAAGCCAGTAGATACCCATATTAACACCTTTAATATTTTTTATTTTCATTACACTTGCTTGTACACAATCATTCTTAGAATACGGTAACACAGAAACTTCAGCTCTGGGAAGTTTTAGGGAATGCAATTGTACTTGTCCCTCAGATTGAAGTAATGTCCTTAACATGACATTTCATTAGCTTCTCAAGAAAGAATCTTGGTATCATTACTCAGCATTCATCTAGTCTTTCCTCAGACAAAACTAGCTGCAAAGTCAAATTACAGCAGGAATATTATATGAGTAAGACTTAAGTAAGGGATGCAAGATTTAGTCTGTTATCTGTAAATGACAGAGGTGCCTTTCCTGATTTACTTTCTTTAATCACATCTGCCAGAAACCAGTCATTTATTCTGGAGTTTCAGAAGCCAGATCAGTGTGACTGGAGAGGCATACTTACACTCTTGTGAGGTACTTATTGTTTTAGACCTCTGTCTAAAACCTAAATATAACATTAAACAGTTAAAAATCATAGGTGCAGAGGATACAGTATTACTAGCATCAGGAACATATCTGAGAATACTCTGTTACACTAACCAGAATGAGAAGGCAAAGCCAAAAAAGAGGTGATACCCCAAGGAAGTAGCCCGTTTTAAATAAAAAGGAGGTTAAAAGTAGCCCAAAGGCTTCATGATGACATAATCAACCATGAAAGAGTGAAAGGGATGGTTTTGCCTCATCCTTTGAAGATGGAATAAGAAAAAAATGGATACACAATATGAAACCCAGTTTCCTTAAGCCCCTCCCACCACTGATGCTATGCTTGAGTCCTGATGACCACACAGCTATAAGGTTCCTCTAGAAATCATCTCTCCTTTCACTTTGGCCAATTTCAGTTGTCTTTAGTGGCAAACTCCCTTTACCATCTCATTTCCAAAGCCTGATTACCTGACTTAATCTTTCCTACATCACGTCTTTACACATTTGCAGTCAATCCAAGGAGAACAGCTGTTATTGGCCATATCTAAAAATCAACCAAAACCAAAATAAACTACCAACCAGATGACTTAATGAAGAGATTCACCACAAGCTTCCCTGGTATAGGGGGAAGCGTGGATGTGTCTTTTTCCCTTGTGCCCAGAGTACACAGCCCACTGACTGTATCCTAAAGGTTCAGCGGATTTTTATTACAAAATAAAATCAAAGAAGTTACAATGGAATTATTAAGTCAAAGCTGCACTGGGGTAACTTGGAGGTCCTTGGAATAATGGGGTTTATTACAGTTAAATTTGTCGGATTTTTTTTTTTTTCCCGAAAGGAGTTAACGTACCAGAGGGGAAGATACAGCACTTATTTAGCAGACATGCCTACATCCATACAGCAAGCTGGCTTTCCAGAACTGGTTTGGAATTGGTTGTGTGTTGAGTCACTTCCCTCCTCCCCACTCCGTGTAAGCATCGCACGTCACCTGATGGTCATTACTATCCCACGGGTGAGTGACACTTGCTCATGACTCTGTCATGATGGATCGAACAAGACTGGGCCTGCTAATCTGGAGAAAACAGGACTGAGAGGGGAACTTATTTAATGCATGTAAGTATCTCCAACGCAGGTGCCAAAAGGATGGTACCAGACTCTTTCTGGCGGTGCCGAGACAGGACGGGGAGCAGTGGCCATAAACTAAAACACAGGTAGTCCCACCGCAACACGAGGAAGAACTTCTTTACATTGAGGGCGGCAGAGCACGGGGACAGGCTGCCCAGGGAGGTGGCGGACTGTCCTGTGGAGACATTCCAAACCCCACCTAGGTGCGTGCCTGTGTCAGCCGCTCCAGGTGGCTCTTCCTTGCCGGGATGTCGGACTGCACGATGCCCAGAGGGCCGCTCCAGGCCCCCACGCCCTGCCGTGGAGCGCGGACCCGCGAACACCCGCGGCCGGGGGCGGGCCGGGCGCTCGGGGCGTGCCCGGAAGCGGAGGCGGAAGCGGCGCTCGGTGCGGAAGCGGCGGCGGAGCCGGGGTTCGGGTTCCGCGGGCGGTGGGGCGGGGGCGCTGCGCCACCGGCAGCCGGGCCCGCTCCCCGCGCCAGTCTCCTGACGCTCCCTCCCCTCGCCGCTGCGCCATGGCGGCCAACACCAGCAACCTGCAGGTAGAGCGAGCGACGCCGACCCTGCCCGGCGCGGGGCGGACCCGGGAGCGGCGGCGAGCGAGGGGCGGTGCCAGGAAGAAGCGGGGCCGGGGGTGTCCCGGGCCGGGGCTGCGGGCGGAGCCCGGGCACAAGGAGCGCGGACGCTCCGCGCTCAGCGGGCCGGGAGCACCGCCGTGAGGGCCGCGGGCAGCGCAGCCGAGGGGGCGCGGGGGGCACTCGCCTTGGGTTTCGGGTGGCAGAGCCCGCGAGGTCAGCCCTCATCGTCCCGGGCCGTGAGACCCTGGGGAGGGGGTCCCGTGAAGAGGAGGGGGGGGTCCCTGGGGGCACCGGCCCCGCGGGACGCGGGCAGCGGGGCCTAGCGCCCGCCCGGGAAGCGCTGTTGCCTCTTGCGGTCTGGGCGCAGGGGTTGGCTTGCGTTGCCGTAAGGCAGCTGGTGGCTGTAGGAAGCCCGTGCCTGCTCTGCTGTTCCGCTTATGTTAACCTTCGCTGAGGAGTGTAATCGGTTCTGCGGCGGGCCGGCAGAACTGTCCCCGAAGTGAAAATAAGTGCGTTCCAAACAGTCCTTTTTTCTCCTCGGCTGTTTGAACCGTGATCGTTTCTGTATGCAGTGTTTACGCTGGCAGTGTGATGTGTGCACTGGCCAGGCTAGAGAAGATGTTACAGGGTCTATACTAAGCAGGAGAAGAATGACACTCCTTTAAGCTGACATTCTTTCCTTGGGTGGTGTTCATCAAACTATAAACCCATGGCCTCATAAAACATAGTTTGTACCTCAGGGATAGTTAGAGCTGGCCATCTATGCCCTAGTTCATACAACTTTGTAATAATGATGTTTTGTTTGATAGCAGTGGTGTTATTCACAGTAACAGGCTAAGATGCAGCTGATGTAATGAAGTATTAGAGCTGAGAATCTTATAGCCAGGTAATAGTCTTTGGCTGTTTACAAAAAGAGAGTATAGCAAAACCAGGCAATGCGTGATGCAGACTTTTGCCTATTTCAGAGGAGCAGGTCTGTGACATGCCATGTTTTTTCACAGTTCTGTTTTAGCAGATGAACTTTGCGATTTATTCTTTGGAATTAATGTCACACATATCACTGTCTTTGTTGTACTGGATCCAGGAATTATTGGGCTGCCCCATGGTAAATAATGTTACTGACAGGATTTAAAAACTTAATATGAAAATAACTGCGGGGGGGTTAGTTTTTGCTCTGTTGCTGGATTTGAATGGTGCACAGAGGTGTGTAAGGGGGTCAGCATAAAATGGACAACAAGGCAGCTGTCCATTCATACCTGGGAAACTGCTCATCAGCTCCTGGCCCCTTCAAAAAGGAAAGACTTCAGTTCTGTTCTGAAGAAACAGATGTTTACAGTGCTCCAGCACAACAGAGCCATAGAGTCTGTTTAATTGGTTAATTGTTTTTAAATACCTTTGATTTCAGGTAGATCTATTGAGATGATCTTTGGTTCCAAGACAGCAACACAAAGCAATAGAGTGCAATATTTTGCTGTTTCTTGCATGGCTAACTAGTTTTGTTCTGCCTGAAACACAGCAGAGTGTAGGTAGTGGCAAGAGTATCTGTACTGGAATGTCTAATGCAAACTCCTTGCTGCAGTTCAAACTCTCAGCCTCGCTCTCTGACATTACATAACCATCCTGAGCATACTAGCAATGCTTAGGAAAGGGAACCACATGTGGAAAAAAACAGGTGAGGGACTATAGAGTATTTAGTTGGTGTAGGTTAACTCTGGCTGACTGCTTATTTTCAACTTAAGTGAACCAGTGGTCAAAATGACAGTTTTAATTGTCTTGAAGTGGCATTCCAAGGAGGAAAGTGTAATAAAAAGTAATAAGCACTTAAGGCCAATGGAATAGTTGTGATATAATAAATCCACAGGGCAGTGTGTGCAATATGGTGGCTTAGATCTCAGTCAGATTTATTTGAAACTAGCTGAAGAAATAAAGTGAAAATCCATTCATAGTTTCTCATAGAACTCTGCCATGCTCGAGATACGGGTACATTTTCTCTCTGTTTCGGAGGTTTTTTCTCCTCTCCCACCAGAGTGATAATTAGTTTCTCACTAGATTATCAAGAATCTTAAATCCTTCTAGAGAAGCCAAGTACCTGGTCTTTGAAGACGTCTCCAAGCAAAATGTTTGGAGAGTATGGTGCTAGTTTCAGTGATTGTAATCAAGTACTTCCTGTATTGACTTTGCTGTTTACAGCATTTATTGATATCATCAGTCAGAGAATCATAGAATTGTTTAGGGTGGAAAATATTAAGTCCTACCATTAAACCAGGACTGTCAAGTTCACCCCTAAACCACACTCTAAACAATACATCTATATCATATCTATATCATAGTTCAAAGTGTCTAGGTCTATGATTAAAAAAAAAAAAAAACAAAACCCAAGCCTTATAATGGATTTCCAAATCTTTCCATAATAAATGCAAGATATTGGTAAGACAGACTGCATAGACAAATAGTAATAGTTCCAGCTTAGTGCACAAAAACTTGTTCTTCCCACTTGCACTTTGTGTTCTAGTGAATTTCAGCAGTTTGTAAATCCTACTGATCCTAAAAGGATGGAAAAATTGTGTCTTGTACAAAACACCACCTAAGACAATCAACTACCTCCAACTTTGAGGAGGTGAATGTCGAAGAGCAGAAAAAACAGGCCAGAGAAGAACAGTAACAGCTTAAATGGTCTCTGATCATGGAAAATGCTCTTGTACAGCAATTAATTATTTGCTTGTGTTACAGAAAGCAATAGATCTTGCTAGCAAGGCAGCACAAGAAGATAAAGCAGGAAACTATGAGGAAGCCTTCCGCTTGTACCAACATGCTGTGCAGTATTTTCTCCATGTTGTTAAATGTAAGTGTGGTGTGTTGGATGATTAAGTAGAGTTTAGTTGTCAGATTGCACAAGAGTAATCTCTTATGTTGACATCAGTATTTAAATTTTTGCTCTCATCAACAGTTGATACTTGCTAATTGTAGTTTGACTGAGGTCATATATTTTGCAGCTTTTACCTTTACTGTGATGTGTGCTTGCTCCATTCTTGTAAGAAATCAGATTATTTTTTACTTGTGTTTTGTTTTAGGTTTATTTTAAGACAGGAGGCAGGTGTTTGCTGTCTCTCCTCTGGACTTTTGTAGCAGTGTATCAAGCTGGCCACTGCACGAGGAAATATGACAATAAGTACAGGGATCCCTGTATTTCTGTTGTGCTGAAAACCATGTTCCACATTTAAGTCTTTGCTGTATTTGCAGAGTGCTTTTTGCTCCTTTAATTCATGCTGCTTGCCCTTTAAAGCCCTTCTGTTGACATTTTATACTCCTTAATGTCATAGTGTTGCTGTTTATTTTGGCCAAGAAAATGTATGAGATGGACTTATACGTAACAGTTTTTCTTCTATTTCCATATTCTCATTGTTTTATGCCTTTTCACACTTCTGTGTACCTTTTTTTTGCCACATTCAGTGTTTGTATGCAAGGAGTGGGCTTTCTTAATGTGGGTACAGGCCTAATGTAAGTGGGCTAGGGTTGCTTGCCTGACAAAAGTCACTTACAGATCTTCATGATTTGAAAAAAAAAAAGTTTTCTTTATAGTACTTTATTATTAGGATAATCTGTGTATGTCAGTTTCTGTCCATTTAAATCTTACAGATGTTCTCAGAATATCACTTTCTGTGCTTTTAACAGTACTGATGTGCTTTTGGAAACTTAGCTCATAAACCTGACATGTTAAATGTTGATTGTTGGTTTGAACTACTATAACAGTGATTATAAGAACAGCGTGGCTGTTGAAATACACCTCGTTCTTTCAGATGTTTCATGTAATGTTTCTTTATCTTTTAAAAATAGCAGGCTATGGAATAATCAAGTATGGTTCGAAATAAAAATTGCCTAGCACAAGCAACTTCTTGAGTAGCTATTTTAGAAAAGCAATTACTAAAGCAATGTCTAGCAGCTTGAAAGGCTGACAGAAGAGCTTCCAGTGCTTGTTGTTCTTAATCCTTTAGAGTCAAATTTTAAGCCAACGCAATGTTCAGGTGAATATTTGATTTCTGGTACATGATGACATCTTTCTGGTCAGTTCTTCCCAAGGTGTTGTGAAAAAATTAAGTAGTTGAGATGTTGGTTATGTGGTGAGCCCTGAGAGAGGTACACTGATAAGAGATAAAGACGACAGGTTTTTTAGTCTTGTTTTTTGATTGATGCACATGTGTTTTGCTGTTTACAAACGATTGTTTCTCTTCAAACTCTTAGATGAAGCACAGGGTGATAAAGCAAAACAGAGCATTAGAGCAAAATGTACAGAGTACTTGGACCGAGCAGAAAAGCTGAAAGAATATCTGAAAAAGAGAGAAAAAACTGCACCAAAACCAGTTAAAGAGTCTGGTCCTGCTGAAGGAAAAGGGTATGTTTTTGGAGAAGGTAAAGCAAAATACTTCCCGAACTCAGCTTAATCTAAACTTCAACTATTCAAAGGTCATTTTTACTCGTGTTTCTGGAATGCTTCAGATGACTACTAATGCTGAAATACAGTGGGCTAATAAAAATAACTTGAATTACCATCACAAGCATTTCTGTGCTTGTTTACTAAAATGTGAACATATGCATGGGAAATCCACTGAAGAATGAAAGCTGCTTCAGACTAATGGCTGAATGCAATGATTATTGGATTTAATGGCAAGGAGCCTGATGACCTTTAAAGGTTTTCTGCACTTAAATACTTAGCAACTAGAAAATAATTTCAGGCTGCTGATTACTGGGGTTACTGAGTTTGATCTGTCTCACACTTGATAAGAGGCGAAAAGCCCTATCTAGGGTAAAGTTCTCTAAGGTGGACTGAATCCCTCTAATGTGTTGCTGCTGCCTGGTCTCTCCACTGCTTCCCTTCTCTTAGATTTGTTTGTCACTTTGCATATCAGAGTTGAACAAGCACCCAAACAAGCCCAGCCTCTTTTGCATTTGCTATTGACTTTATGGGGATAGGGCAGAGGAAGGATTCAGGATTGTACCTTCCGGTGGGACTGCCCTTTCTAGGGGCTCTGGTCAGCTAAAGGTGCTCGGTTGTCTCTTAAAACTTTACCTGATTTTCAGTCTTTTTCAATGTCTGCTCATCTCATCAGCCTTATTTTTTGAGCTGTACCATCTTCTGCTTAATTATAATAGAAGGAAATGGTAATAGCACAAAGGCTACATGTATTTTCATGACCTTCACTCCAGTTGTTCACTCTCTAGTCTCTTTTCCTTCTTTAAATTCCAGTTTCCTTTTCTCTGATAAGACAGGAGTTTCATAGTACTGGGTGGAATTGGCCAAGTCCTGTTGCATGTGCAGATGGAGGAGAAGTGCCAATGTCTACAAACAAACCATTCCAGCACCTCGGTGTTGCTGGATATAAGGGCTTTCCTAGAAGCTGGCTCAATGCACACAGAAATGTGTTAAGAGGGCTCAGACCCTCAAGAGGAAGTTGAAATGGCAAAGGATGGTGAATTGGAAAGAAATCATAGAAAAGTGTACTTCTGCTTTTCTACAATCATGTAAACATGTAGAGGTCTGAAAGCATCTCAGTGTTTCTTTTGTTCCTCAGCATGATGGGTTTTCTGGTTTTTGCATTTTGATTTATGTCCTAAGACAGCGGTCTGTGTTACTGTATTTCAACATTTTGTTTCCATATCAGGAATGACAGTGATGGGGAAGGGGAATCAGAGGACCCTGAAAAAAAGAAGCTACAGAATCAACTTCAAGGTATTTTGAATCATCCTTTTCTTTAAATAGGGATCACTACAATCTAGCAAGTTCCTGTATTTTTGCCATCTCAATTTTATGCATTAACTTAATGTCTCTAAGTGGCTCAGCTAGTATGTAATCTTCATGTGCAAAAGCATAGTCTTTATGGAAGTAAAAGGACTTGTGTGCCACAAACTTATACAGTGACTATGTTGAAATGTGTATTATCTCCTGCACCCTGTGCTTCATATTAAAATTGTATCACCTATCAAGCTAGCATTTCCCAACAGAAGTTGCAAAGTCCCAGGTAGCTATTGACTAAACTGATCTAGTATTTTTTTGCTCCAAAGTGCATTAGCATGTTGCCTAGAGGCTAAGGAAGCGATGGTACAAATACTTAGTGTAAGCAGAACTGTTTTCACAAGACTGGTATTCATTTTTAGGAGCAATAAAAATGGATTCTTTCCCATTTATAATAACAGGCAGTGTTTTCTTACATGCAGTGATGATGCTGTCCCAGTTCAGTAGTGTAACTTTGGGTTTTTGAACTCAAATACAGAACACAGTCAGTGAAGCAACGTATAGCAGCTACCAGCAGTTTGGTGTGCAGTACAAAGGAGGATTTTTGATATTTATTTCCCTTTAATAATGAAGAACTCTTGGTTGAGAACTTCCCTTCCAGAAGGTGCTTATGGTTCTGAAGAAACCTCATTGTTCTCCTGTTTTTGACTGTAACAAAGATCAAATGCATTTACCAGATCTTGTGCCTGTGTAATTTCAGGAGCTGTTGTATCACCACTGGAAACTGTGCTGTGCTTTTTCTACTTCTCTGCACATTATTTAATCCTATGCACAGTTATAAGGGACAGTTTCCTCTTTTTTTTTTTTAAAGAGGCAGAAAATTGATGAGCACTGAAGTCCTATCCTGTCTCTTGCTATACAAACTTCGTTTCTTCCCACATGAATCTGACCTCAGATAGTAGAAATAGTGGCTAGGATTACAGGATCTAATATTACAGGTCTAATAATCTATTACTACCTGAGTTCAACGTTTTCCCATCTAGAAGTAGTTGAGACAAAATTTTTAATGTGTCAGACTAACCAATCTGAAGAGAAGGCTAAATTGCCACTCAGTTGGGTGGACTCATTGATTGAGGAAGATGAGACTTGGTGAAACACTTTGAATGTGCCTTGACTAAGAAAATACTTCTGCAGCTAAGCAGGATCCATATAACTTTTCTGATAGTTTCAGCCCTAGCTCTCAAACCTCTTTTCCATTAGATGATCAGTTTGTTCACTGCATGTCTGGAGATACCAACAAGTTATTTAATCTGCTGGAGAATCTTTAAAAATCCTGAGTTAGTGCAGCTACATTGTTTAAAATGAAATTTCAAATCTTTTTGAAGGTGCACTGGTAGTTTAGTGATGAGATGGTGTCAGGACTTCTACTAACTCAGAAATATTCTGGTTATCCATGGTTTATTGTGTTAATATGACAGATTTCTGTAAAAATAACATCCATTTGACTCATGGAATTAATTGTTTCTATCATCCTAGAAATGCCTTGTTTTTATTCAGTATAGACATGGGCAGAGAATTATCTTTTTGCCAAATGGAAATTATTGTAATTGTGAAAAGATATGTACATCTCTAACTTAGACAATCTTTTCTTACAGGAGCAATTGTTATGGAGCGACCAAATGTCAAATGGAGTGATGTTGCTGGTCTTGAAGGTGCCAAAGAGGCACTTAAAGAAGCAGTCATCCTTCCCATTAAATTTCCACACCTGTTTACAGGTCAGGATTACAGCATTTATTTACTATTGGCCAGGCACTGGGGCCTGTGAAGTGGGTTGTGCCAATGTTTCACAGACTCAAGCCAATCTCTTAACAAAGAGATTTTGATCTATCTGACAGAAGTTTCATGGATAGATGTGGGAAACCTCCAAGCACCCTAGAGGAACATAATGAGAAAATAGTATTTTGAAAACTGCTGGTTTCTTTCTTGCAGGCAAGAGAACACCCTGGAGAGGCATTCTCTTATTTGGACCACCAGGAACAGGAAAGTCTTATTTAGCAAAGGCTGTGGCAACAGAAGCAAACAACTCTACCTTCTTCTCAGTATCTTCATCTGACCTTGTCTCAAAATGGTTAGGCGAAAGTGAAAAGTAAGTTGGAGTTGCCAGAGGTCCAGGAAAACATGGTCAAGAAGAAATGATTGTAGTGTGAGATAAGTTGCTGTAAGGAATTTGAGGGAATGGTGTTGTCTTTTTAAAAACAAGCTATAGGTGTTTCTGTGCTGCAGTGCAATGTAAAGATACCATTATGTGCTGCATTTTGAGAAACTCTTCATTGCTCAAAAAGATTTTTGGGAGCACCACAGGGCTCATTTCTCTTCTGAATTCAGCTGTGACTGTACACTGTATCAGTCTGAAGTGCTGAGTTACTTTGTTTCTTGGCATCTCCCCACTCATCTCTCCCAGCAGCTGTGTGGTATTTCTTTGTCAAGGGGGAGGTGGGTTTTTTGTTCATCCCAATTTCAAATAAAATCTGAAAGAAATAAGAGACTTGCAAAGATAAGTTGAAGGAGAGGAGCAGCCATGAAATGAAGTTTTGTGGGTCCCTATGCTAACTCTTCATTTGTTACTGTTGAAGAAGACCAGGAAGCCAGAAGAACGGGAATGACAGGTTGGCTGCAGTCTAGAAGTCCAGGAATTTGTCCATCTAGTCTTCCAAAAGAGATTTCCTGAATTAATAAAAATCTCTGGATTTATAGGGAAAGGATTTTCATATAATGATAAGCATACTTGTTACAACCATGATTTAATAGTTTGAAGTGTGGGATGACTGAGCAACATTATTTAAAGTTGATAGAATGACAAAGAAAGGCTGTTAGATAAAGTGTTTGAACTATTTTTTCCCCAGAAAGCTGGAAACCTTAAGCTGCTTTTCTTCTGTTGCAAAAGGAATACTAGCTGGAGACTAGCTTGGCATCAGATTTTATGCTTGACTTAATTTGAGACTATTGCCTGAGATTTAGTGCTGTAATATGAAGAATTTCCCAGCGCATTCCTATTTATTTTTCTTTTTTAAACTAGTAAGATGTATTCATGAGAGATGGCTAAGAGTATATGGGGGTTTGTATTAGGTTGTTTTGTTTATTTGATTGGAAACCAGTATTTCTTGTCATACAAAAATTATTTAGTAAGTAAAGTTGCATAAAGTAAAGGTGCATGTTATTTCTTACAAAATCTCTAGAATCAATTGAAGTTAGAAATGTTAAGAGAAAGCCTTTTTCTTTTGAATCTTTTTAAATTGGTGGTTTTGTATAGTTCAGGTTGTCATGTAGAAGTGTAAACTGGAAAAGGGCTTTATCTTGCAAAATCATGCCTGGAGCGCTATATTTTTAATTTATTTTATTATACTGGCCTCTCTCATTCAGTATTATTTTGAGTCATGGAGCTGGAAGAATGTTGTGTCTTTAAGTAGCTTTATGTTAATGATTTTTTTTCCCTTGCTTTCTCTAAAGGAGATGACTGTATCACAATCTGAAGTTAGGTGTTTCTTCTGTTGTAATTATTAATATAGCTGAAGCTGTTTCCTTCTTTAAGATTAGTGAAAAACTTGTTCCAGCTTGCCAGAGAAAACAAACCTTCTATCATCTTCATTGATGAGATAGATTCCCTCTGCGGGTCAAGAAGTGAAAATGAAAGCGAGGCTGCTAGACGGATAAAAACAGAATTTCTAGTCCAGATGCAAGGTAAGTTTATTTGGTTTTCAAAATTGGAAAAATGAATATATGTATTTTTAAGTGTAGCTTGCATCAGAGCACTAAAAATATCTGCAGTTCCACCCCATTAAATTTTCATTACTTTTTAAAACAGTATCTGTTTATCATCTAAACTGTGAAATTATTTCTGCCCTTATATAGGGGTTGGTGTTGACAATGAAGGAATCTTGGTCTTAGGAGCAACAAACATACCCTGGGTTTTGGATTCTGCTATCAGGAGAAGGTATGATGGTTTTTTTCTTTTCATGGTGTGCAATTCACAACTTGTGTGACCCTTCAGCCAGAGAGTGCTTAAGGTGTTCATCCAGCTCATGTTTGCAGACACAAATGTTTGCAAACTTAACTAATGTTCTGCAACTCAGTTCCATGAAGTGGACTTAGCTAAACTGGTAGTCACTTGCCCCTTTAGAGAGAGGTAGGTCATTCACTCTTGTATTTGCCCTGTAGTTTATCCGATTTCTTCGTTAGATGATAATACTTAAAGAAACAGGAGTTTTCTGCTTGCTTTTTTGGTTTTCTGGGGGACTTAGGGACAAGTTAGAAAATACACACCTCAGAAGGGGTAGAGCTTTCCTTTTCAGCTGTTAACGAACCAGTGAGTAGCTTGAGTTCTTTCATGAAGGTGTAACCTTACAGTGAAACACCACTTTTTTCTACTGGTCAGGCATAACTTCTGATTTTATCTGGTGTTTTACAGATAAAGGATTTTTGCAAGTACAGGACTGCCTGTACCTGAATATTTGGATCTTTCTCTGAGCTGCAGAACAAGAAGAGGACAGATGCAGTTATGTGACAAATAAGATTATGTTGTGATGAGGACACAGCTTGGATAATGGCCATTTTTGTTGGCTAAACCATCGATTTTTTTTTTTTTGGTGACTGACACTGAGTTTTATTTATATACTGTATTCAAGCTGGCCGTACTTCAGTTTTATTTGGGGTTGGACCAGGTCACCTCCAGATGTCACTTCCCGCCTGCATGACTCTAGTGTTGCATGAGCCAGATTTAGAAGTGAAGGTGTTGCTGAAAATTTCAAGTCATTCTTGAAATTCCAGCTTTGGTTGGCATCCACAGTAAAAGACACGGATGGACCTGATAGAGTGTGTTCAGAAGGAGGCCACAAAAATGATCAGAACACCTTTCCTCTGAAGGCAGGCTATAAGAGTGGGGGTGTTCAGCCTGGAGAAGAGAAGGACCCAGAGATACCTTATTGTGGCTTTTCAGTATGTAAAGGGAACTTACTAGAAAGGTGGAGAGATGTTCCTTGTTTTTTTTTTCCCAGGCTTGCAGATGCGAGGACAAGGGGCAGTTGTTCCGACTCAAAGAGGATGGGTTTAGGTTGGGCATAAGGAAGAAATTTTTTATGAGAGTGGTGAGACACTGGCACAGGTTGCCCAGAGAAGTTGTGGATGTCCCATCACTGGAAGTGTTCAAGGCTAGGTTGGATGGGGCTTGGAGTAAGCTGGTCTAGGGGAAGATGTCCCTGGTACTAGATGGTCTTCAAGGTCCCTCTCAACCCAAACAATTTTCTTACTCAGCAACATGAAAGAGAAATTCCCTAGCTCTTGCCCACAGGACTTAAAAGAACTTGTACAAAAATGGCTGTAGTGAAATTAATTTTCATGGATTTGGATAATTTTGTCATGTATATCAGGTTAAGGGTGTCCAGCAGAATTTGGAGTTGCTCTTACTTAGTTGGTGGGAGGTAATCTCCACTCTGAGGACAGATGCTGCTTCAAAGGAGCAACTGCAGTTAACAGTGTTGTCTTGAGAATGACTTCAAATTTGCTTCTATCTATGGTGTTTTCTTAATTTAGTTGGAGACTGTAGAAAATTGTTTCATTAGCTTGTTATCAAGCAGTTCTTTCTTTGAGTGTGAAATGTGTTCATATACACTTTAACACTTAAAGACTTCCTCTCAGGTTTTGATTTTTTTTTCCTTTAAGTCTCAAGCTCTGCTGGAAAAACGTCAGTCTGAAGAGGTGGCTTTTTAATGTAAAGGAAGCAGTTGTTATATTCTGGATGTGAGCCTATACTAGCTAAAGTATTATTTATAAGAACAGGTTGCTGAATATTTGCCTCAGATTTTTTTTAAAAGGTTTGTTTTACTGAAACTGCGTCTTTATATTATTGCTAAGAGCAGAGTCATTTGCATGAGCCTTTTCCACTGTGCATCTGCATGAGCTGGCATCTTGGGAACACTTTTGTTTTTGTCTTTTTTAAACCAGGTTTGAGAAGCGTATTTATATTTCTTTGCCTGAAGACCATGCCAGGGCTGCAATGTTCAGACTTCACCTTGGGTCAACTCCAAATGAGCTAAAAGACTCAGATTATCGAGAGCTTGGGAAAAGAACTGAGGGCTATTCTGGTGCAGATATAAGCGTCATTGTCCGTGATGCACTGATGCAGCCTGTTAGAAAAGTGCAGTCAGCAACTCACTTTAAAAAAGTAAGTAGGAATCAAAATTTTTCAAGTTATTTCATCTATAAGAATAGTTTTAATTTGAAAATTCCTTGGGAAGAAACTGAATTTGGTTTGGGGTAATACTGCATGTTGATGAAATGTCCCTTTCTGGGGAGAACTGTTCTTTCTTCCCCTGTCCCCCCGCCCCAGTCCTGCCATAAGTCTGGTGGAGCTAATTTCTGAATATTCATGCTCTGACTCTTAATGTCTCTAGAGAGTGTTAAAAGCATTCAGTTTGCCATTTAAATGGCAATGTTACAGAAGTGCTCTTTTTCTATTTCAAGTTAAGTGGTTCTTAACATGCTGGGGAAAAAAAATTAATGTATCCCTCATCCACTTGAGAACAGATGGATTATACTTAAGCACATTCTGTTTACTTGGCATATTTTTCAAACTGAAGAATTAAGGTTCTTGTAGAGTTCTGGTAGAAACATTGATTCAATTACACTAGTAAAGATGCAACACAACTGAGCAAGGTCTGGGTCTGTTTCATATACACTGCTGTAATGTAGAAACCAGTTTACTTTTAGATAGGTATGCACCAAAGAGCCTATTCAAACTATATTGTTTGGCTTATCTTCCAATTATCTCTCTCTCTATATCTCTATCTATATATCTATATGTATTGACTTAAGTAACATTTCTTCACAATATTTGGATCTCAGAAACTTTATCTGAAGGAGAACTAATTGGCATTCTTTACCACCAGTCTAAATCCATTACATCTGGGAATGTTTTTCCCCTGGAGAATTTGCACAGATGAGCCTTGTTCAGTCAAATTTATTGTTCCCTGTAAACTATTAAACTCTTAAAAGAAAAAAAAAAAAAAAAGAGTGATAATATCAATGGTTATAAACAGAGGTTAAAATACATACAATGTGTATCAGTTGAATAAAATTTTATTTTGCTATGCAGCATATTTTAGAGTAGACCCAGACTAAAGGTACTTTTTGTTAATATTTTTAGATTTTTATGGAAATTCATGTTTCTTGGGTGAAGGTGGGTCAGGATATTCTGCAGAGGTGCTAGTTGCTGTAAAAGGAAGTTTTAATTTGTTGCTTCATAAAAGAGCAGGTGTGGTAGGAAAAACCTTAATCCTAAAGTGTTGAGTACCGTGTATGGTGTGTTGGCAGCAGCTCTATTGTCATCTCAGTTACAATTACAGTTTTTTTACCAGTAACTCAACCTGACATAAAAGGGTTAAGGGCCCTGAACCAAGCAGCTACACTCACTTTGAAGAGACTCTTTTTTTTTTCAATGTGGTTTCTTCCTATGAACTCATTCAGCTTAAGATTGAAAGACACACTTAAATCCAGTATGGTCCAGAATATGAGAGGGCAGGAAGTTTAACTTCTGGGGACAGCTCACAGTAACAACATGATGTAAGCTCTATTTGTTGATAAATAAACAATTACTTTGCTATATCAAGGATTTTCTAGATGCTTCCTTCCCTTAAGCAGTGATGTCTGGAGTATTTATCTGTTGTTAATGTTATATGAAAATGGCATTTCTGGTTAAAGGGCTGTTTCAGCTTGCTATGGAGCAATGAAATAACCTCAGTTGTCACAGTTTGCAGAACAACTTCAAAAGCACTTCTTGCATCTTAACCATTTTTGCTCAAGAAAGGAAAGGAAGGGAAAAAACCACAACTGCAATACTTTTTATGAGCCAAGTTGATTCCACTTGTATTGTTAATGCTTTAATTGGATGTGATTTAGTGTTTTTGTAAGTGAAATCTTAGTGTTATTATTTGCTTTGTAACAGATGACTTGCCTCAGTTCAGCAGCACTTTCCTCAGTTGTCAGTAATTAACTGTAAACCTTTCCTTGCCATATGTGATAATGCAGGTTTGTCAGAGTGCATTTTGAATATTACAATCTGCTCCCCAGTATCTCTCTCTAAATGCAGCTTGGAATAGCAAATCCAGTTCTGTCCGTAGCCACTTACCGTGTTTTCCTTTAAGTTCTGCGTATGCTCCTGGTTCCCATGGGTGTGTGGTGCTGCAGGGAATAGTGTGCTGGAGAAAGGGAGCAGATACCCGGTGCAGCTTTTTTTGGTCTGTCTGACTGGGCGGGGGAGGGAGGGAAGGCTGTTTTGTTCTCCCACTAGGTGGCGATGTTTTAGCTGGAGCGCTGCTCGGGTGGTGCCGGGAAAGGTGCTGGGAGCTCGGGAAGGGGGGATGTCAGAGCGAAAAGCACTGGGAGGCTTTCAGAGAGCTGTTAACTAGAGATGAACGAACTCCTAAAGGGACTACGGATCAGGAAGGGTGGTCTTCACCCAGCAGATTTCCTGGCCTGTCAGTTTGCCACAGAAATCCTCAGCCTTAAAAGAATGTGGCTTCTGGGATTTGACCTGATGTGAATTTAAGCATCTGGCTACAGCTGCTGTTTTCAAGGTGGATAATAGCAGTACACTTGTACAATTTCTCTTTCACAGGACGTGTTCCCAATGGGTAGGGCAGCTGCATAAAATCAAGGAACTCTTTTTGCTTTGGGTGCTGTTCGGCTTCTGGTTTCTGTCTCCAAAAATAACTCCTATAAACTGAGTGTTTTCTTGTTTTTAGGTAAAAGGACCATCAGTGTCTAATCCAAATATGATGGTAGATTTATTCACCCCTTGCTCTCCAGGTGATGTTGATGCCATAGAAATGACATGGATGGAGGTCCCAGGTGATAAATTACTGGAGCCTAAAGTTTCCATGGTAGGTATTCTTTGTAGCATTTCTTTCTCATTTGGCAGAACTCTGTAAAGGCTTTAAAGTAAAGAGTCTTTTTCAGGACAATTGGATGAGATGTTTTCAGAAATGCTGGGCATACCAGATAACATTTGAATTCTCGACATAAGTTACTACAGTATGGCATGCTTATGAAAAAGACAGCTCTCTATCCCTGATAAGCATTTCTTATTCTTGTCTGTTGGCATGCCGCTGCCATCCTTTCATCCATAGACAGTATCTGGCTCTTGCACTGTTCTTTCACTTGGCTTTTATTCCTTCAGAACCTGCAGGGTTCCTGCACCATGATACACTTTCTTCTCATCACTGTGGCATTAATACTGGGAAATGGAAAATGACATTCACTGTAAATTGAGCAGTGATATTCTATAGGTAAATACTGCCCATGAAATAGATACAAGTATAAACACCAAAATGTGAGAAGATTTTTGGATGTAATGGTAGTCTACGTTAAAATTCATCATAGGTGATACAGCTCTTTCTGCTGCTTTCTTTGTGCATATGAAAATACTTGCTTTGGCCTAGGGAATAAAATATGTAAGACAGTTTTCGTTCACTGATTAAGAAAAAAAATAATTGCTGAACACTCATTCTGTATTTTTCCCTAAGAGCAGCAGAAGAAAATGTTGAATTTAAGTAGAAAGTTTGTGGGAAGCACTTAATAACAAATCTGTGTTGCTGTAGTTTCCTGTGTGCAAACAGTCCTGTAAGGAATGGAAGAAATCAGTGCTTTTCATGGGGTTCACAGGCACTGCTTTGTAAACAGAACCATCAGTGTATTTCAGAAAAGGATTTCCTGTGTGTATTTGCATACTGAGGAAGCAGAAAAGGATTTATGCAGGTGCAGGCCTGCCCTAAAACTTCGCCCTGCATGGCCTATTTGGATTTTTAATCAGTATTTCCTGGAATTAAAGACAGCATTTCCTTGTGTGCTTCTAATGGTACCTGCACTCTGATGCACGTTTCAGCATCCAAAATCAGTTCTTGTCCTTAAAAGATAAGGCTTTAATTCTTTCTGAGCAGGGTGGCTCTGGCCTGATGAGACAACTACCGTGTGTGGGAAATCTTTATACTAATTTTTGGATTTTACCCATAATTTTATAGTAATAGGAGGCAACTTCTTTCAGTTGCCTTTGGCTGGGAATTGATTAGGTTTCTTTACCCTTTTTATTCACAGTATATTTTAACTGCTGCTTTCAACTTCATAGACCTATGTGGTTTTTTTTTTCCTAAACTCCATTTCCTAGCATCTAAATATTTATCTAGAAAATTGACTGAGTTGAAGAGACAGAAATTACCAGTCATGAGCAGTAAAACTTTGCTAGAGATGAATCATAAACTGCTGCTCTACATTCCTGGACTGTGAAGAGTACATGGGAACATCTGATTTTTTTCCACTTAATCTGCGGTAGTTAATCACGGGTTGAAAATAGTAACTGACCAGATGAAAAGGAAGTTCAGTTCTTTAAAAAAAAGATATTAATAAAATTTGAATGGATGAGTGGCTTAAATCTAAACCTGAGGTTGTGGTTTTGTTACTGGAAGTTACTGGAAAACTCACTGACGGTTGTCTGTATTCGAAGGGTCAAAAGGCTACCTCTGTGCAGTAGTGTTCAGGCTTACTTAAAGTTCCATGTTAATAGGAACTTTTTAATGTTTTTTTTTTCATGCATATTTGTCCTGGCAGCAAAATTGCTAGCAGTGGTACTATACTTGTTTCTGAAAACATGTTTGTTTCTTTGGTTTTTTTTCTGACAGACTGATATGCTCAGGTCGCTTGCTAGCACAAAACCAACAGTTAATGAACAGGACCTGGAGAAGCTGAGGAAGTTTACAGAAGACTTTGGTCAAGAAGGCTAAACCAAAGATGTGTGTGAAGAGTTAGAACTTTCTTTTTAAAATATTCTCATGTCTTTATTGATGGCACTTCAAATAAATGCCAATAAAAATCACCCCTTTCTTACTTTGCAGAAGGAATAGAAGATACCTTTGCAAAGACCCTTAAGCTTTTGTATTGTATTGTTTTCCTCAAATATCTATTAAATGTCTTCTATTGAAAAATAATGCAAAAATGCAATTTTAGGGTGAGACAGCACAGTGATGTTGTCATGTCTAATAAATACTAGAAGGCTTTCAATTACTAGTTCCATTTTAGGCAGTAAATTAGACCTGGATACCAGTGACTTTTAAACTCCCAGTAAGATCAAAGACCTTTTTAAGGGGTGGGAGAGAACATATTTGTCAGGTGATTTCAGTATCAGTCAATCAGCATACATATTAATTGCTTTCATTTCGTTTAGGAAAATGCAACAACATTTTCTAATCAAGCATACTGCAAGTGTGGGTTTGCTGTTTAAGAAAGAAGACACTGTGAGGATAAGACTACATGGGCCAGTACTCTGATTAAATATTGATAGACCTGTTATTTGGCTTTTTTTCTGCTATGCTCTGTTAAAATTTTGCTTTAAAAAGCAAGATTTTGGTTTTAGTTCTTTACTAGCTGGTACACACTGTCACTATGCAATTTAATACAAGTTTGTTAAATGCAAGTAACTCAGAAGGTGTTTTGCTGGCTGTTCTTGGGGGATTTGCTTTATTTGATGTTTTGGTTTTTAAAATCTGGATTCTCTTCCTGGTGAAGTTTTGACTAAACGTAGAAAAAAGTGTTAGTAATGTCCTCTAAGATGCCACATGTTGAGGCTGGCAAGGTATATGTAGTCTTTGGAGAATGTCTGGAAGGTATTTTGGGAAATAGCATACTTTCACATGCAAGGAGATTAGAACAGATGTTTTAGCCACAGCCTCTCCAGTGATAAATTAACCTGGAACCCCACTGGTAATTGTAACATATAGGTTACATCAATTTAATGCTTTAACTGGGAGAGAAGGCTGGCAGTTTAGTATAAAAGTAGCACTTCCATTGCTCTTTTTCTGCAGAACTGCAAATGGAGATGTGCCTGAATGTAACTTAGGACACTACAGCATCAGCATTGAGTTTGTGCCTTGTAAGTTTGCACTGGCTGTAGATATGAAACACCATTAGGGTATCTAGAATACTCTATCTTCCATTATCATTGTACAACTCTATCATACAGATGTTTTGGTTTAACTTGCATTAAAAGAAATTTGCACATTTTAGGTGTGTATGTTCTATGTACATATGCACAAATATGATCATCTTTTGATGGGGTTTTTGGTTTCTTTTATGTACATATTTTGTGTACTTTATAAATCATAGGATGGGAGACATTATCTGTACTTAAATGAAGTAAAATGTAGTACGATATCACCTATGTCGAGTATTTCTTCAATGTTATGTTCACGTTTTTACTGCTTTATTGTCTTCTTAGACTTTTGTTTCTGTGTTTAATAGCCAAACAAAATAGTTAAATATTCATTGATCTGCAAGGTGCTGAGCTTTTTTTTTACTAACATGATGAAGCATTTTTTCCTTCAGTTACACAGCTTTACCTTTGTCTTACATCAGAATGTGTAAATGTGAATCAGGGGGCTGTAAATCTTTCTATCAGCTTTTGAGGGGATGGCAGGAGAGGGAGTGGGTGAGGGCAGGAATTCCATCAGAGGTACAGGCAACTATGGTTAGTAAATGTAATCCTCATGGCAACAAGATCTCATTTGTAGTTTTCTCTTCAAGCACTCTCGAAGTGAGCCACATACTAGCGTGGCTGTTGTTCAGAGGTTTGAAGCCACTGTCTGCAGCGTTTATTTCTTGACCTTTTGAAAAATGAGAGTCCTTACTGCAATCCTGCAATCTTAAAATTCTCAGGAACGTTTTGGTTTTGGTTTATTTTTTCCTTTTTGTGGTAAGCTTATTTGTCCTATGGGCTTCCATATGCTTAATGGTGTAATGTCACATCTTTAATGCAAAAGAAAAATATACTATATGTTTTAAATTTACATCTTGCTGCTTGCTCAGATATCTGTAACAGAACCTTTACTGTTTGATGTTGAAAGTTGTTTTTAGAAATATATTCCAAATAAACTTTGCTGCTTAGAATTGCAGCTATAAGGGCAACTTTTTGATTTGCTGTCTTTGTAAAATTTTGATAAATTAATATATATATATATCACCAAGCTTCTTAGCCAAAGTAT
The DNA here is from genome assembly GCF_963662255.1 of Cinclus cinclus. Taxonomy (NCBI): domain Eukaryota; kingdom Metazoa; phylum Chordata; class Aves; order Passeriformes; family Cinclidae; genus Cinclus; species Cinclus cinclus. The sequence continues at coordinate 70,239,390 of NC_085046.1, forward strand.
CCACAGCAGATGATAGCCAAACAAGGGAGCGTGCAAAATCACTTTTTAGTTTTCAGTGTTAATTGCGAATACTCCAAATCAAAGAATTCATGAAAGGCTGTATTTGCTTTGAATAATCAAAACCTGTAAATACTGGACAAATGAGTTGTACATTTTTAATGCGGTTCGATCTTTGGCTGGTTAGCTTACAAATTTTTTTCATTCCTTCTGGTGTTACTGCTTACTCTGACTGCAGTACGAAAAAATGTCATTTTCCTTCCTCTGTGTAAAATAATTTTTCAATTAAATCACTTCTGTATGTTTTTGTGTCCTTCACAGATGGTTTCTTCACACTGACATTGTTTTGGATTCCCTACCATTTGTGGTCTATCTCTTGATGCACATATTTACAGGGTTAGAATAGCTCACTAAATCAATTTCTTTTTTCCTGCATTCCCTGACTGATGTCAAGTTCCAGAGTAATTTGATTTAGGTGTTGCCTTTTTGTCCTTGTCTGTCATAACAAAAACGTACAAATCTTTTCAGTTTTCTGTAAATCTCTTGAGGTTTTCTTTGGTTTTTCAAGTCTGCTGGTCTTTGAATATACTCATATGCTTTTGTTTTAATTAGTGGAGTAGAACAAATGTAGTTGAGAAAGATACTCTGGAATCTGCTTTTTTCATCTTCCTGCCTGTCAGAACTTGCTCTTTTTGTCAACTGAAGCAAAGAAGCTGCTGAATATTCTCTGCTCAGGTGTTTTGATATACTTTTGGTGTTTATTTAGTGTTCTTAATAAGAATATTCCACTTTTTAATTGTTTTTTTTTCTGAGGATTATCTTGACAGGAAGCTATTTAATAGTTCTGAATTTGTTGAAATATGCAGAAACGTCTTCATTTTGCTGTTTATTCTTTCCTTCCTCCAGAATGACAGGCTTGTTGCAAGATTGGCTTCCATACATGTTTTTGGTCTTAACTGGATTCACCCTAGTAATCATGGTCGACTTAAAGCCATTCCTGTAACTTAGGTAAACTATTGCAAGAACTCAGTGGACTGTTTGTTTCATGGCATGCTGCTATTCCAGCAGATAATTAATTCTTATTAAAACATTGTTACTTTTATTCTTGAGCAGGCAGCTTTTGTTGTAGCTCTTGTGGCGTAGCTTCACTGCTTACCCCTTCAATTTTTCTTTAGCTTTTTATTAACGTACTAATCTAGGGATTTTATTCCACAAATCCTCTGTCATCATCATTAGCTGTGTAAAAACTCTTTTAATTGGTCGTTCATCCTCTGTCCTGGCTTTTCTGTAGTGACAGGCCAGGTATTAGATAAGATTGTCCTGTTTTTATCTTTTGGTCCTTGTGACCTAATTGGAATTCCTCCTCTCCCTCCTTACTTCAATGTGCACACACACCCTTCTGATGGGAGCTTTTCGATTAGGTTGCTGGTTTGTGACATTTTCTGTTTACTTGCCTTTGCAGCCTTCCTACCTGAGAGGCTCCAACTTAATGAATAAACACTCAAGGATACTTCTTTCCTTTGTCATATCCAGAGCTTAGGGATGCTGGATTGCCATCCATTTGTGCCACCTGTGCATGGTACCTGCCTGCCATTTGTACAATCTGCTAGTGTTTTGCAGAAATACTTGATGATTTTGAGCTTATTTAGCTGAAGTTCTTGACCATTAGTCTTACGGAAACACAATAGAATGTCCTATCCGCATCATAGCAGGAGCTTGGCTCCCTTCTAAATAGGCTTTGGTTGTGTTTTGAGACACCTCCAGGAAATAAGTCACTGACACCTGACACAGGCCTGATGTTGATAATGCAGCCAGAGTTTTCTTTCCTGCTTGGTGACCTATTATCAGGCACTGTAACCTGAATTGGCAGGACTTGCTTTTGCTTGCCCTCACTCCTCCTCTGCTGCCTCAACTCATTTAAATCCAAGCTATTCAAGGCAGGGACTTTGCTTTCAAACATGCTCAGTGTCACATGCATTCTGTCAACTATAAACAGTAATTTCCTCTGACTCACTGTTGTTGGCCCAATGACTGTCCACAGGTAATTTGTTACAAAAATCTCAGCTGGAGTAGTTGCCTTCTGCTGCTTCTCTGTCCATGTCTCAGCAGTAGAGAGTCAGCTAGCCAAGAGGCTGGGAAAGTGGCTATAAATATCACCATCTCATTCAGGAAATACAGTGGCAAATAGGGACTGTTACTTGCATCTGTGACTTAGGCTCTAGCAGATCCAGGTGAATTGTTTGCCCAATAGAAAGTTAAGAAAAAATTAAAACTATAGGAGTTCAAATTATAATTTCTTCTTCCTCTCCTTGAAAGCTAGAGCATGGGCTGTAGCAGGGAGGCTCTGACCTATCAAGACTTTTTCTTTATGTAAGATTTTAGAAAACCTGGAAAAATTAACTGATCACTGTTTTCAAATGTCCCATTGAAGTTGCCAGTTGAAATGCTCTTGCCTGACTGAGCATGACCTCACTTGAAGTTTTAATGATGTTTTAATTAATTTATTGTAGCTATTAGTTGCTCCATAGACAACTGAACAGCAAAGAAGTTATTACTGTTTTAATCCTTATGCCTGCTCTTGTTTTGCTGTGGACCAGTATGTTTGTGTCCTGCCTTGTTCTGTTGCTCTAATTCTAAAATGTTTAAATTAAAATGCTGGAGCATTTATGGGGTTTCTGTGGGGCAGTGGGACATAGTGGTGTAGCTCATCCTGGGCAGCCTGAGGCTCTACATGGGGTACATGAATCCACAGAAACACGTGTAGGGTCTGTGCATCAGATCCCCTGGAGCTGGCACAGGCTCCAAGTTGACTGGTGAACAAGGGCAGTGATGCTGATACTCAGGGCTCCTATGGGGTTTTGTCCTAGTTGTATAAAATGTGTAAAATGGTTTCCACAAGCTTTGAGGCTGTTGGTTTATTCTCCTGGGCCTTCTTTTGTGGAAAGTGTGCTCGCTTCACTGCAGTGCATACTGGAAATGCGTGATGCTTCTTACATGAAGAAAAAGGTTTTGATGAGAATTTTTCTTTGATGTGAATGTTAATTGGCAATTTTTGCCTGCCTCTTTCCTGTTGCTTTTGACTAATTTTCAGGGGTTTTCACTTTTTTCTTTTTTAATTTTGGTTTCTTTTTTTTTTTATCTGACTTACCCTCTGTCCTTCAAACCATTTTTTTCCTTTCTCAAACAGAAGATAAAGCACTGATTTCTTTTTAAATCTTATTTCAAAGCTCTTTATGTTCCAATATTTCTCCAGTGTTTACAGCAAAGCAAGTTTATATCCAAAAAATCAGAAGCTGACAGAGTGTCTCTGTTTTCCCCTTCAAAGCAACAGGCCCATCTGTACATACTGTTCTTTCCCAAGCTGACAGCAGGAAGGCAATGGGCTGTGCTGTTGTTAGAGGATGGAGACGGACTTGGAGGAGCACAAGCAACTCTGATGTAGTTGGTACCAATGCAAGGCGGGGAATGGTTGAATTGCTTGTGTTCAGCAACCTGCTTTGTACCTGTTTCTTGGGTTAGAGGGGGAAAACAGAGCTATGTACGAGACATCTAAATTTCCATTGCACAGCAGCAACTTCTCTGCAGTGCGTGCCAAAGATAAAGTAGCAGGGACTGATGGCAAGAACAGAGGTTGTGTAATTTCATTCAAGAAATAAACACCAGCCTCTTGCCAGTGCTGTCGATATCCTGTGTGTTACCTGGAACTGGAAACAGACTTAATTCATGTTAAAAGATTGAGCAAACAAAGTTGTCTGAATTACTTTGACAGAGGACCTGGCATGAACCTGGAGGAGGTAATCTCAGTTCTTCCACTATTTTTAAGAGTGCAGCTATAAAGCAAAGAGCAATGGGAGAGCACCATGCTGTCCCATGCAGCAGCATGGAGTAGGGCAAGCAGCTCTAGAAACGAGTTGTCAGTGAGAGGCACAAAGAAAACCTGGGGAGCGATGTGGTGGTGGTTTGCAAGCACAGCAACTACCTAAGGTCACCTACAAAAGGTAAGTTTTTGAGAAAACCAGAGGCCTACCAGGACTGCAAATCATTAATTTGGCCTTTTGTAACGAGATGGAGTCATATCAACATGAGCATAATAGCCATGGCTTAAATGGGGTGGTATAACTGGTAGCTTAGTTTTGAAGCAGAGAAGACTCACTAAAGTTTAGGACCTGCCAATCTTTAAAGATTACATGGAGGTGTTTCCAAAGGCATGATAAAAAGCAGAAAATTATCCCTATTTTTGAGAAACACATTAGCAGCTTGGGCGGAGCAACTTCATCACCAAGTTGCTGAGTAGACATAGGCCAGAAGTTGCTGCAAATTTAACTACAAAAATGTTCCCTATCTGGCTAAAAAGTGAAAGCATTCATGACAATACATATCCAGGAAGGTAATGATGACAATAATAGATAAAGACTGTCTCTGAGGGAATGCAAAACATGATACAAACATTGAGCAAGCAGTGCAGTAGCTTCAATGGTAATTCCTAAGGGATACAGTTGTAAACAGCCAGAAAAGTCTCCCTCCTTTAGCTGTCTGCCTAGAGTTTCTACCTGTAAACCTAGAAAGATATAGTGACCAAGGAACTAATTTCCCCATGGATGAAATTCTGTATTACAGCTCTCTCTGTCACAGTATCATAATAGGAGCTTAGAAGCTGTAACTGCAGCAGCTGTGGGTTTTCTAGACAAGTAGGGGCCAAGGGAAGGTGAAGCCATGGCAATCCTCACATTACTCTTATCTGAGTTTGTTGAACAAAGAGGGAGGGGAGCTCTCAAGCCTGTGAACTTCTTCCCTTTCTCTCATTATCTAGTTTTCAGCGGAGGTGTTGTGTGTCACCCCACAGTAAGCACAGCACTGGCATCTTCTCCTCTTCCATCCCCCTGAAGCACAGATTTCCAGGCAATGCATATTTTTGATCCCTCTGGTCGGCAGATTCTTGGTTTATGCACTCAGCCATTCAGCTCTTCCTTAGGACACTGGGGAAAGGGGGCAGCTGCAACACTGCTGGAGAGCTGTGAGGATAGGAGTTGCAAATGATTTCACTGGAAAAGGAGGAAAGGCTGTATGGCAGTGCTGACAAGTGGAAGGCTGCAGGGGGAATGTGTGGAAAGCCAGAGCAACTCCAGTAAAGCTGACACGTGTCACATCTTGAAATACTGTTGATTATTAGAATGACTCTACAGACCAATTTTATGACAAAGACCTTCACAACACAAGCACTAAGCTTTCTCCAGTAAAGACTACGGCATGTCGGCATTTTAGAAAAAGGATTGTTTTTCATTAGGAATAAAAGAATCCCCTTCCCCAGCACTCAGGGTTCAATAAGTAGTAGAGAAAGTTATACAACAACTGAAAAGAAGGTGATTTTGGTGGAACTGCATTTTCAAACTCCCCAGTGTATCACTTCTAATCCTATAGTGCATTTTCCTGTATATGTTCAATGATTATGGCCCGGTAGAGTGTTCCCAGGGGATAAATGCAATAAGGTGGGAGGGGCAGTGAGGCACTGGGGGTATTGTTACAGTGTCAGGTGAACACACATTTGGTGTCCCTGGAGCTTCATCTATCAGACAAATGCTGTTATCTGTAATATCAACTGTGCTATCTTGTAACATGAACCTGCATTGTAATCACCTGCTTAAATATAATTTTTGAGGTGATAAGAGCAGTTGGGAGTGGGTGCCCATGTCAAGAGACAAAGCGGATGTCCCTATGTGAAAGGCCTGCATTTGCTTCTTGCAGATATTTAAGTATGTTTTAGCTCTGAACCTTTCAGTGCAGGGACCAGCCACAGCCTCTTCCCTCCTGTGCCTGTGCCTGCTTGCTTTCAGCAGTACTTTTCCATGCCACCTGAGGAGAAGGTAGGCTGCTCAGCCTTCTCTTCCAACCCACAATCCACAGCATTCCTAAGAAAATTTAGCAAGCTAAAGGAATCTCATGTCCAAGTGTGAACAGCAAATTGTTCCTGTGTGAAGTCTGACATAAGTAGGTTTCAAACTAAAAGAAACACATACTAAATGCAGTTAAAGATCATCTTGGTCCCAAGCTTAATTTATGTCTTTTCAAATTAGAGAGTAAAGATTTGCTTTTACTACTGGGTTATCATTAATTTTATTTCAATATATCTAGTGCTCAACATGCAAAATATCAATACAGTTACTTCTTCAGCATAAAATAAAAATTATAACAAATAACAGTTCATCATTTACAAGTAGTTAATTCTGAATATTGTTTTCCTCTTTTTTTTCTTTTCTAACACCTATGCCAAACATGCTAAGCAGTTAGATAAGTTTTCAAGCACAGTGTGAAGACCAAATTCTGATTGTAACAGTGATTTGAGCACTTTTGTTTCCAGACTGTTCCTCCCAAAGCAGCTGCAGCAGCCCTAGGGAAGCAGGCTGGTGGCTGGGCTATATATGTACGTGTCACCTGCTTTTGCAGCACACGATCAGGCAACAACACCTCCTCTGCTCCCAGCAGGCAGCTCTGATTAGACCTGAGCCCCAGCTGCCTACAAGCACCACCTGCCTGTGTGCACACAACCCTGGGGAGTGATTTCTGCAGCAGCCCCTGGGCCATCAGCCCTGCCCATGTTCATCGTGGCAAGGGCTGGGGGCTGTGAGAGCACTGGGATCCAGCCCTTCTGCAAGCAAGCACCTCCTGGGAGATAGACAGAGTGCAGCAGCACAGGAAATTTCCTTACAGGGAGATCCCAGGATTAGGCTGACATTTTTCCAGCAGAGGGTACCAGGGCAGGTTGCTGTGGTGTGAGCAATGCTCTGGAAGCTGTGTGGCCCTGCAAGACAAAGACAATTCTGTGATCTCTGCCAGCAGGACCACCAGCACATGAGTCGTTGAACAACTACAGTGGGGCTGGTGTTTTGTTTGGGAAGGTGCAGCCAAGCAGACAACGGGGTGCGATACACATTTCAGACACCCTAAATTTGTCACCACCACATACTGGCCATCACTTCATTCCTCTTTCCCAAGTATCCTCTATAGACAATGGTCAGGGACAAACAGTATGTTAGATCTTTTTCTGATGGAGTACAGCAGCTCTTGTGTTCCTATTAACTGTTCTACTTCAAGAAATAAGGGATTATGAAAGCTGGTTGACAGGGACCACCTACTTATACTGCCATTATTCTAAAACCTTGAGTTTCCCAGGAATCCCAGAGTTACTAACATGTCTCTTATATCCTGCAATCGTTGATGCAAATTTCTTAAGAGGGTTGTTAGATGCTACTATTTTGGAAAGAGAAAATAAAAAAGTTATTTTGCCTGGCCATGGAAATTACTCTGTCACTGCTATTTCTTTTTCTAAATGCATCAGGAGAGTTTGGATGAAAATCACACCAAAGTGTCTCCAGCTTTATCGCATGGTAGCCTATGGAATCCTGGTCTTCCCCTGCCCTTCCCAATAGGCAGAAAACATAACCAGAAAATTTAGTGGATGAATAGCCAGGCACAAGTGACTCCAGAGGCTGGAGGCAATAACCATGCTACCTGCTCTTCCAAAATTTCATCCCTTCTCCCTAAGAAGAGTGACATGTTTTTTTACATGCTGATGTGTTTTGGGAGCATGTATCCTTTAAGATCAAAAGGGCATTTCCAATATCAGCCATTGGTCTTGCAGTTATTACCAATTCACAAACTTGTTTCCATGTTTAAATGAAAACTTTGATTCTACAGTTGCCACACTTTGGTTCATATTGAATATCACAAGCCACAGAACTGTCACTGCAAAACCTTGTTGAAAGATCTAAATTAACAAATCTAAGGAAGCAGAAAACCACAGCTGCAACAGCTCTTATACTTTGCTTTCATCTACTTGTATTGTATTCCCCGTCCTTCTCTAAACACATTGCTGTTGTATTGAAGCTTCTTCTGCAGATTAATTAGCAAAGTAATGAGTATGTTTTATCCATTCTTTCTCCCTCCCCATCCTCAGGGTATGTACAGACATTGGCCGGCCAACTCTGGAAAATTATACACTTTGTGATGTTATTTATGACAGTCAGATTAATTAAGTATTGCTTTATGTATAGCTGCAGTTTGGAGTGGTGTTATGATGTTTATGTTAGCGTTCAATTTCAAGCTCCACAGTCATTGAGAAAACAGTTCTATTGTAAACAATTCCCTTGTGCCAGGAATGCATTTCCTCTGTGAATGAGGTCATGTGAGATGAATACAAACCAGGTAACTTGGGGAGGGCAGATTTCAGTTTCCGTTGGCATCATTTAAAAGAATCAAAAAGGTTTGCTGGGGAATTAATTGGTAACTTTATGGAGTTCATAAGGTTTTCCCCTTTGAATGCCTTCCTCACACAGAAGTCAATGCCACTTTACAATGCAGAGAGCAAAACAAGAGCAAACGTTACCACAGCTGCACTGTCAGTCCCAAGGTTGCTAATGTAGCCTCTGAGCCAGAAAAATACTTAGCCAGTATGGATTTTTCCACAAAATCTACTACAAGGGAGCTTCCCTATTAGTCTAGTAAGCTGTGAACATTTAATTGTGACTGAGCAGGGCAACATCACAAGTGCAAGGATTCTAAAGGTCCCATACCAGTTTTTAACCTTCATTTTACTGGGAGCTTAATGCAGGTGACTTTTTGCAGTCATGTCCTCACCTCGATATTGGGAGTTATATGGTGTGAGAGTTATATGGTGAAAGACATTTACTTCTGTCTGCTTTGTCTCTATACTGCTGACATTTGAGCTTTGAAAGCCTCAGTGTCTTTTGTAGTGGAAGTCTAGAAATAGTCTATAGTTATTATCTGATTAATCTCCTCTTTGGTGTCAATTTGACATTGTTAGAAAGACAGCACATATAGACTGTCCCATATGTAAAAGAGGAAATGAACATGTTTGGTTGCTGCTTTTTCCTGTCCACATCCTATTTTGACTTCTGCTAACAGCATAATTGACATGCTTTTCTTAGATGGATCACTAATCAACTTCCATTGATGTCACCCTAGCAACTAGAATTTTATAATGCACAATAACTTCCTCCCACTTCCTTGTGCCTCCTGGACTCAAAATGCCATCGAAGACCCACATATTCTGGGTCAACCTAATTTCAAGAATAATCCTTGATTTTCTCATCCTTTTACTGCATCAAATCCAGGTCCTTTGTTCTCACCCTGAAAACTGCATAATCTCTGCCCACAACTCTCTTTCCATTTCCACCTACTCACTACTTCTAATCTCCTCCTCAACAATATTACCTTCAACGCCCTTCTGCACACCCTATTGCCTAGGGGATTTTAGGTTTTCCTTTGATTTGTTGTTTGTTTTGTGTTTTGTTTTTTTTGGGGGGGGAGTTATTTTGTACAAGCTAATGACTGCATGTTAACTAGTGAGAAAAAGTAATCCAAATGAGTTTTAAAGTTATAAATAATTATAACTTAAAATTTGCTAAATAAATATCTAAATCAAATATACTGAATATTTTATTCAAAATGCTCTAGGTTTTTTGTTTTGTTTGTTTTAATATTTGTTCTAATATTCTGCCTTAAAGCTGAAAACTGTGCTTTTATCTTCTTTTAATATGAGTAACATGAAAAACCTGTAGTTTCACTCAGCAGGGAACACCATGCTGAAAAAAATTTTGGATTTAGAAGAAGAGAGCAGCATGAACTTCAACTGCAGCCAACAGAATCCAGTGGAGCTCATCCACTGCGCAAACCAAGTCCTACAGAATCTGCACCTGTTTTACGGGAGCGATGATGTAAAACAGGCTTTAAAACACGCCGCGATAAAGCCTGTTCATTGTCTCGCAGAAAGGGTTTGTGCTTTCTACCTCACTGACAAGAGACATTTCCCACACAAGGGAGAGCTCTCTGCGCTCGTCCCATTCCGAGCGCACATTGCAGGAACGTTCGGGAGCATCTCCACAGTTTTCATCATGCCAGTGGGTGACCTCAGGCAGTGCATTAACAACTTTGTGTACAAACAGGAGCTTCCTACTGTACACGAGAAGTTTGTGTAAAGACCTCGGAGCAACCTCCTAGCATCTGAAGGGAACCCACAGCGAAGACTAAGAGGGATTCTTTGTCAAGAACTGTAGTGATAGGACATAGGGGAACGGGTACGAACTGAAAGTGGAGAAATTTAGGTTGGATATACAGAAGACCTGCGTGGGAGGGTGCCGAGGCACTGGAAGAGGCTGACCAGAGAAGCTGTGGGTACCCATGACAGGCAGCGTTCAGGCTGGACGGGGCTTTGAGCAACCCGGTCTAGTGCACGGTGTTCCGGCGCACGGCAGGAGGCTGCATCGAGATGACCCTTAAGGTCCCTTGGAACCCAAACGATTCCATCATTTTACGATTAAAGAGCGTCTGGGGCTTTTCCTCCTTTCCCCCCCTAGGCCGGCACCTCCCTCCTCACGGACGGGGCATTCAGGGCTAACTCCGAGGCCACGCCTCCGCGCCGTGCCGGCGCGCACCGCCCATCTCGGGGCGGGCGGCAGCGGCGAGCCCACGGGCCGGGCCCGCCCTCACGCTGCCCTGCCGCCGGTACCGCCGCCAAGGCCGGGCTCTCCTGACCGGGAACGCTCCTCGGTGCCCTCCGGAGAGGCCGCTATGAGGCGGGGACCCCGAGGGGGAGGATGGGGTGGGAGTGGGCGGCCGCTCAGCACCGCCATTGCCCCGCAGGGGGCGCCCGCCGCTCCGGGAGCGGCTCGCGCTCCCCGCCGCCCTTTGCCTCCGTCCCTGACCCCGGGAGCGCCGCGCGCTCCAATCCGCGGGCCCGGCCCCGCCGCGCCGCCAACCCGCGCGCGCCCGCCCCCCGCCCGCCGGCCAATGGCGGCGCGCCGGCCCGCGCCCCGCCCCGGCAGCCAATGGGGCGGTGGAGCGGCGGCCGGGCCCGGCCCCTCCTCCCGCGTCCGCCTCCTCCGCGCCGTGCTCGCGCTCGCTCCCGCCGCGGCACGGGCAGCGGACGGGCGGCCCCGCGACCCCCGCGCCGCAGCACCCGCCCGAGGGGCTCCGCCGCCCGCCCGCCCGTCCCCCCGCCCGCTGCCCCTCCTCCGCCGGCGCAGCCCAAGCCATGCTGCTCCTGGCCGCCGCCTTCATCGTGGCCTTCGTCCTCCTCCTGTACATGGTGTCGCCGCTTATCAGCCCCAAGTCTCTGAAGCTGCCCGGCGCGCACGTCGTGGTGAGTGCGGCGGCCCTCGGGAAGGGCACAGGGCGGAGGTCCCCGGTGTCCCACGGGAGGAGGCAGCGTGCGGGCGCTGCCCCTCGGCCTCGGCGCCGGGGGAGGCGGGGGCTGGCTCCCGAGCTGCCCGCCCCGCGCCAGGGAAGGGAAGGGAAGGGAAAGGAAGGGAGGAAGGAGGGAAGGAAGGAAGCCGCTTTCTCCGAGGTGGGGTCGCAGGCTGTGGGCAGTGCCCCGCTGGCAGCCGGGGGCATGGCTGCGGGGATCCCGCTGCGGGCGCGGGGAGAGCGGGGAAGGCTCTCGGCGGGGAAGGGAGGTTTGGGAGCACCCGGAGCGGGGCTGGCGGCCGAGCCGCGCCAGCCTCGGGGGTGCCCGCGGGTCCGAGAGGAATCGTAGAAAGCTGGCGGTGGCACCCCGAGCTACCAAAACACCGGGAGCCACAAGTCCTGGGTGATAAGGAAATGACCTGTCCCGATGGCTCTGACAACCGCTGCGTGTCCCGGTTGGCTTAAGGCGATGGTCTGAGTCACCATCTTCCAATCTTAGCGCTGGCTTTTTGAGATGTTCCTTTTGTACTCTCCAAGCCACCGGTCCCCTCGAGTTTTATTTTCTTTTGGCATCTCCCAGGGTAGAGACGTGGGGTGTGTATACACGGCTAAACCGAAGGCCAAATCTATCATCTCCCTGGTCTAAAAAACCAAGTCAGGTATGAGGAAATGAAAAAAAACAATACAAAGGAAGTGGTCAAATGACACTTGGGCCCTCTTCCATCTTTAACCACATAGATAGGGATGTCTTTGAGCAATATTTTGACAAGATGGTAGAAGGAAGTCTTTTTAAGAGCCTACTGTTGAAAGAGTCCATGAGTAGTGCATCACTGGAAGTTATATGAGTATGTGGCTTGGGAAGAGGGGGACAGAAGAAAGGGGAATACTACCCAGGTACTTTCAGAGGGATCACAAAATAGTGAATTTGGGCACATGACAACAAATGAGTTAAGTGGTTCAAAAGATTCAGGGTCCTAGAATCAGCTAGAATCAGTCCTAGAATCAGTTTATCTCAAGATCTCCAGGGCGTGTTCTGTGCAGAGAAGCTGCAGTTTACTGTTTGTTTAAATTTACTGTAAACGAATAGTTTTGGTTTGGTTTTTCCTTTATTTTCTGGAGTTCCTCTTTGGAGGATGAAGCTGTCCTCAGAATGATTAAGAGGTTTCCAAGTTGCAAAAGTGCTCCCAAGTTGCTTTATGCAGTAGGTGTTAACTTGGGTGCTGTAACTGGCTTTACAGCATCATATTCTGTTTGAGGTGTGTTCAAGGTTGCATTAAGGTTCTTGGGTTATGGCTCTTTCCCTGAAGGAGTAATGGTTATTAAGGCAAAGGTGAAGGAGACTTACGGGTTTTCTGGGACTTTTGTGAAGAAATAGAATAGCAAACATAAAATGTTAAATGGATTTTTAGTTGCTTGGTTTTATTTTTTTTATATATGCAATGATCACACGAAGTGTTGTTCATTCTGTATAGTGATTAAACTCTTTAAAAGCTACTGTGCTGGCTTTTCTAATCAGAAGGGTTCATTTAAACAAGGTCACATTAAAAATGATGAGACTGTTCTTGCTGGAGAAGCTTCCCTGCAACTGTTGCTGCTACTTAGCAGTTTAAGCTCGATTTGGTACTAGTGGAAATCTGAACAACACTATTCCTGCAAAACCTGTGAAATTAGGAGTTCAACTAGAAAACTAGCTATATGAACATAATGACGAAGGAAAAGGCTGTAAGATATATCCAGCTTGATGATACAAATAAAAAAAATGCAGGCAAACAGTTTTATTATTGTCACCACTTGTAGAACTGCTTGTTTTATTTTGACTTCAGTTATGCTCCTAAAGTGTTTATGCAAACTAATGAAACATGGAACAGTTGGTTTGAAGGTATCTAGTTCTTAGATGTGTAGGTGCTGTTAATAATGCTGGACACTTGTACTTGTGGATTTCAGATTCCATAATGTCATGCATAAGGAAAAGTATTGGATGATGGTAATGTAAATGAGAAATACTATTCAAGAAGACTTTCTCTGTTGGGTATGTAATGTGAATTCTTTAATCATATGCTGGGAGCAAACATTCTCTGCTACTGAGATGACTGAGAGAGACTTTGTGAAAATATTGAAGGACCATAATACAATGTAAGGGCTTCTTTGAAATCTTCTCACAGAAAAAGATCAAAATCTGTTTAGGTATTAGGCCTCAGTTAAACCCACTATTGAAATAAATAAAAGAATAATGTAAAATTGTTCTACAAAGAATAATAAAATTATTCTGCAAAGACTAAGATCTGCAAATTGTTCATATAGCTGGTTGAGCCCTTTAAAGAGGGCGATTGTTATTGCACACAATATTTTTTTCAAAATATACCTGAATAAATTGCTTTACTGAAGCAGAAAAAAGTCAGTCTTTCCTAGAAACATTTCTTTCTGTTGAAAGTATAATGAAAGTATATCTTACATTTCTGAGGGAAGGTCATTGGGCAATTTCAGAGGCTGTTACATACCTGTTACTGAATTTTCAACTGAAGTCAGCATTCTTTTCACTTTTAATCCTTCAGAAAAAAATATTTCTCTTTACTTCTAGCAGTTGTGGTTAGAACATGTCTGAGTTATGGCTAAATAACTTATTCTGGCTGCCATTTGGTATAGGAATTTGAAGCAGAAAACTTAAGGGATTTTTTTCCTCTTCTTTTCTTTGTCCTCTGCCACAGTCATTTGTGTGATGGAAGCCCTTGCTGTGTTAGGCAAGACACGGTTTCTGGAAACTCATAGAATTATAAGAGTCTCTTTTTCTTAGAAAAGAATAGGAGCGCTATTCAGAGTAAGTGTCTAGAGAACTCCAAATTACTCATTGTCTAATCTTGTGGGTTCCTCACCTCCCCCCCAGTCCTTATCTGCTATGTAGTTTCTTTACCCCAGCAACCATTAAATGGTAAGGGCTTTCTCTGCTCTTAAATTGGCTCATGCATTAGGCTTAGCTTATTTTTAGCAAAATGCTTCTTAGATGCTTGATACTTTTTTACTTCTTTCATGGCTAGGAAAACATTCTCAAAGAAAGGGTGTAAAAGTTATTTTTGTGCTGTAGAGAAGCTGCTTCATGTGCTGAACTTCTTAGTGCTTTGAGATTCAGAAGGCAGTTTTATACATTTCTTATTATGCCATTGGCTTTATCTCTCTCCTTTGGTCTCAGGCTACAAACATGTCACAGATTCTGTGAGAATAAGCTAGGATTTTGGTAGCTGGCTGTAACAGTAGGCAGGAATATGAAAGTAGGCTAAGGCAGTCACCACTGCTGCATTTGCATTGAGCTCACTTGGACCAGATTTAATTGCCCTTTGTCAGGGATGCTACACCTGCTCTTACATGTTCTCTCTTAAGTTTTCTCTACAAAAGTTCTTGAGTGATGTTTAAAAACTCCATGCTGAAATATTAATGCTTATCCTCTCCAAGCTGAATTTCTGAGAAAAACCCAAACCCCTGAGGTCTCAGTGTTATGAATGCAGTTTATCAAAGTTCAGATTAGCGATGGCAGGAAATGGAAATATGTTACCTACTTGGGACTGTGTCCCATTCGGTTTGACCAGGGCCCTTTTTCGTGTTGATGTAGTTCAGGATGATTGTGCCAAACCCTCCTGCACACGGGTCATCTCTAGTCCAGTAATTTCCCCACTCCTTTGCAGAACCTGGCCTGGTAACTGTGGCTGGCTTTTTAAGGAAGGCACATCTGGGTGTCTCAGCACCATCACCTGTCACCTTGATGCTGGGAGTGATAAGATCTATGGTTTGGACACATCCGAGTGGTTCAACAAGAGGTCATTTTGAGTCTAGTTAGGCGTGCTAACCACTTAGAGCAGATTAAAGGCATGTTTTGTTTCAGTAGAACTGTCTATCAGAGCACTGCCTAAAAACATGAAGCCAGCTTGCATCTAATTCTAAGTGAAAGTTACTAAGTTCTATTGGAGATGCCATATAAAGTCTGGATTTTGATAATTTCTGATGACACTTCACTTAATTTGGACTATCTCGTCAATTGAAGTGAATTTCTAGTATCTCAAATTCAAAGCTCTAATAGATCAATTCTCTGTACCTCACCCCACCATTTCCACTTGTAAGGGGGAAATAAATCCCTATGATTATTAAAAATTAAACTCTGTTATCAAGGATCAAGAAGTTGGAGCCAGACACTTCTTGGAATACCTAGTTTGGTACCTGTTCTTTATAAGTATAGAAACAGCTCAGTTACACTGCTCAAGGACTGGTAATACTGCATTCTGAACATCTAAATTAATACTGAGTTTTAATTGTGCCTTCTTGTCAAAATACTAATTGGTGATTTGAGCTGTGGTGGCCAGATTTTTTTTTTTTTTTGTAACTCCTCTGAGGCTGAGTTACAGTAACATTTAAAAATGGGATCAGTGGCAATTCAGATGTCTGGAATTAACGAAATGCAGTAGCTGTGCAGAGCCAATGGCCACAAAGGTAAGTAATTGTAAAAATGTTTTTAACAGAGTAGGTGTATGCTACCTTGTTAGTTCTGAGCATGTGTTAGGAACTTACATACCTAACAGACCTCATCGATTTGCTTAGGTGAATTTCATTACAGCACAAAGCAAACTTTTCATTGGTGTTGGGATTTTGGTTTTTTTTTTTTTTTTTGCTATTACATTAGCAGTTGTGGTGAATGCTCCTGAAAGATGTATAACAACCTCCCACATGCTTGTAGCAGCCTCCCACCTAAATGCTAAAGTTCCCAGCTAACTGATATTATACTTTATCATCAACCGATCTGACATGAGCTCTATCCAGTGTTCTTGTTGTGACTGTAAATAAAAACTTCCTTTTTCTATTTCTTGCATGATTGTCTTTCTGAAATGAATGTTAGTGTTGCTTGACAAGCTGGAGGCTTGGTGCCAGTACCTTCACCTGCAGAGAATTCCTCAAGTGCTGGTGTAGTTGACCCATTCCTGATAGTCACCAGTTTTGTTAGCAGTAAACAGCTGTCTCACCAAAAAATTGGAATTGGAATGGTCTTCCATTCCCATTGATTAGTGCTGGTGTACCTGCTGCTGACCTGTAGAAGCATCTCACGCATACTGTGGATCTGAGGTCTGCCCGAATGTGTCAAGCTATTTTATTTTTTTCAGATATGTATTAAAATATTGAAATCTATTTTAAGAATTTCAGTGCATTTGTTACTTCTTTCCATCATGAAACATTAAATTAGTTCTGTGGTTCTGCTGAAGTTCCAAATCAATAATTAACACTTGAACTCTTACGGATTTAGTAGCTGATCTTGCAGAGTCAGTTAGAAGATAATCTGAAGCAGTTCCCTCTAATTACAGAGGAAGCCTAAAGAGCTGAAATTAGTCTTTGTGAGTGCTACACCCATTCTTGGCCCATTTGTGGCTCAAGATGAACCTGTCAGAAACTGTGAATTGTGTTGTAAATCTTTACTGGGATTATTTTATTTGCACTAAGCTGTTTTTGAGGGCTAGTGGTAAAATACTCAAATGAAAGAAGAGTTTAGTTAGTGACTCATGGGAATATACTTCTGACTCTTCTGACTTTACTGCCTCCGGGAGTGGAAAGAATTTTGAGGATAATGCATCTCTGAAAACAAAACTGAGACATTGCCTAATGAGGAGACAACACAAGGCTTTTGAGAGATTAGAGACCTGGGTCTTTGCTGTTACACTAATTATTCCTTCCTGCAGCATATGATGCAGGACTGTAGCCATCAACCTGTATTTGTCTAATATTTTAACTTCCTGTTTGCGTATGAGACTATCAAGGTGTTACAGCTTGGAGGAAGAAGAAAAGGTTATGGAAGTTTAGGTGCAGGCATCCCCACTAAACTGAAATAGCAGGATGGAATGGGGGCAGTTCAAGGTTCTGACTAGGGGACTGAAAAATGCACTACAAAGGGCCAATTGTTGAATTAATGGGATTTTTTTCCTTTTAATAAGAAAAAAAAGTATTTTCTGTTTATGTTTACACTATGACAATGTCAGAAAACAATCTGCAATAGCTGACTTTACAAGCAATTTCTACTGTGGCCAGGTATGAAGGGGCAGTATGTAATGGCACTGTCGTGGCATTAACAGTGATTTCAAACTTTTAACAACATGCTTTTAGAAATAGCCTGTGGAACATGTGAGAACACCCACATGGGAGTGGTCTAAGTGTGCCTGACAACAAAAATAACCAAAAATTACCCCTGAGGTAAAACTGATTTTAGGGTAGAAACAAAGGCTCATTGATCTATTCAGATCTTATGTTTCATTCATGCTCCATAAGTAAGCTAACTTGAGTGCATCTCCTGTGTTCGTATCTCATCAAGTGATATTTTAACCTCAGTATGTTTTTAGAAATTTCACGTGGTTTGACTCATACATGTGTGAGAAGGAATGAGAATAGTGGGCTAACACTGATATTTTCAAATAACTTTTAGGTGACTGGAGGCTCCAGTGGAATTGGAAAATGTATTGCTATTGAATGCTATAAGCAAGGTGCTTTCATAACACTGATTGCAAGGGATGAGGTAAGTGTATGTGTAATTTTATTGGCTAAACTGTTCACAAAATCTATACAGGTGAGGAATAATTCTGGGATTGATGATTATTCATACTTTTTCAGTGTATATTTTAACGGGACTCTAAGCATTCCAAGTTAATGCATTTGAATAGCAGAGGTGGCTGCCTTTTTAAGAAGTATAGCCCAACATGGAATTCGTGATTAGCTTGCCTTAAAAGTTTAGCCAGTGTTACTGCTTTTGTTATTGGCATTTGTTATATCATTGTCTAGATCTGTGCCAGAGCACAAAATCAGGAAAACCCCTGTATTGGTTAAAACTGTAGAATTTCCCTACAGTAAGTAACATGTGGCTACATTTAATCATCTCTAAAATTCACAAATTCTACTGGTTTCTAATTAGCATTGCATCATATATTTTACTAGTGAAAAACTCTTCAAGACAGCTTTGGAAAAAAAAGCATTGCTTTGTTTATTTTTGTCTTGGGGTTTTGTTTGTTTGTTTGTTTTGGGTTTTTTTGTTTTTTAACTAAGAGGTATTGAGAATTTAATTTGAATTACTCTGTTTTCATAACAGACTGTTGTCTTATTTATTGCAAAAAACCTAATTATTCTGGAAACAAAAGCACTTAATTTTAGGGGCCCTCAGTCCCAGCTGATTTGATAATTTACTTCCACTTGAAAACTTACTTTACCTAACCTTGAGTATAATCAGAATTAGGAGAATTTTTTTTTGAAAGGATCATTACACTTTGAATTTACCAAATTTTTGGGGTTTGATAATTTCATTCCAGTGATCATTCTTCAGGAAGTTTTATGTAATATCACATAAATATAAAATAGATCCAAAATAAAGGAGAAGAATCAATACCTACGGTCTTAGGTGCTCTCTGTAGCGTGAAACAAAAGCATTAAATAAATCTATAGAAGTCATTGCTGACTTTAGAACATAAAGTGAAAAACAGAAGTGAGTTCTTGATAAATTTCATGTTTTTATATCTTTGTAAGTCTTCAGAGTGATGGTAAAATGCTGTAACTAGCTGAGGATAACCTGGGGGGGGTCAGTGGCTTTAGGGGATGTTTTTTAGCCTTACTGAAGTACTGAGGACTAATAATGCTCTCAGAACTACATTTCGGTTGTCTTTGTGTCCATTTCAGAACAAGCTGTTGCAGACGAAGAAGGAAATAGAAAAGTACTCTGTTAATGACAAGCAGGTAAGGTCACTGCCAAGAGGGGCTGTTGTGTGTTTTGTTTAAGACATTAAGTACCACACAGTTCACTGGTCCTGTTTTTAAAACAAAGCTGTTTGACAAAAATGAGTGAGGACTTGGTATTTGGATTCAGGAATACCAGTCTGTTTACATGAGATGTTCTAAGCTCTTGCTATATTTGATGTTGCCTAGCTAGTGCATTAGCCTGCTTTTCTTAGAAAAATATGTCTTCATCTGTAGGTGTAGAATGCTTTTTTGGATAGCTGCAATTTACTGTCACTTGATAAGCATTTTATTCTTTCAAATGAAGTTGAAGAAACAATTTTTTTCCTCAAATACTTTTTGCAATTCATAAATACAACATCTGTCTTGGGAAAGAAGTTTAGGTGCTTGTTCCCAGGTTTATTTCGCTATGTCATACTTTTGTTCCTTTTCCTGACTAAGTACTGTACCAGTTACACAAGTTAAATTTGTGAAGTTCTGAGACTTCTAAACATAGAAGCTGCTTTGCTGAAAAGGTAATGCACTAGTGCATGAAGGCAGTGGTTTAGAGCTTGCAGAAGTACTAGCTTAGAATAGCTAAGCTTGCTGTATTCAGAACATGCAACCTTGAGGTGAAATATTAAAATATTTTTTTTCTGACTACTAATAATAAAGGGCAGAGGGTAAATAGTACTGAAACTATTAATGTCTTTGACTTCTCGTGTTCCAGAACTTTGTTGATCATGAAAGTAGCTTAGGAACTAAGTTCCTTTTATGATCACAAATAGAAGCAACTTATTTGTGCATAATTTTTGGGGGGGGGCGCAATCCCAGCTGATTGGATAATTTAAGTACACTTGAGAACTCACTCTAAAGTTCTCAAGAACTTAAGGTATTTGAATTGATAAATTAGATACTCTGTTGAAAAGAAGCTGTAAAAAAAGCTGAATATCTGTAGGCAAAAATGTTAGCATAGTAGCTGATACAAAAATTTTTAATACCTCCATTTATAAGATAAGATTCTGTCTTTGCTTCCTTATGCTTTTGTCAAATGGCTCAAGCTGGGTTGTTTTTTTTTCTGTGCATGCTGCCTTACTCAGTTCAACTTTGTTTGAAAATCTAAGCCATTTGAGGTGAGGAAAAGCTGTATTTTGCCCATTAAAAAAAATCCTGGTAACCATTTTCTTTTAGCTGGTCTAGCAGTTTCCCAAGCTTAACATTGCAGTTAATCCCTTGTCAAACACTGTGTCAGGATGTTCTTGTTAAAATCTGTCCTAGCTTGATAGATGCTGACTTTTAAAAATGCTATTATTTGGTGCACGTACCTAGGAGTTTCGGTGAAAATCTCCAAAAGCACCTTCAAGGCTGAGCAAGCTCCAGTGTGGACTGACTAGGGCTTTTTTTTGCAGAAGCAGTTTCAGGCTTGCAGCCAGGTTCAGCAGTTGGCAGCGGAGGTGATGGGCAGGCTGGCTCTCACTCCTCTGTAGGTGTTGGGTTGCGGACGTGGTCTCAGGGAAGCCTGACTGATCTCAATGGAAAGAACAGAACTGGAGAAGGCAGGGAGTCTGAGGCACAGCTGGCACCGGAGCAACAGATCAAAAGCTGTAAAGTGACAGTAGATGAACAGGGAAGCTGTACGAAAGGAGTACTGAAAGGCTGTAGAGAAAGGTGATGTCTAGTATAGATAACGTACACAGATTGTTACCTTCACTAGATCACAGAATCCTGGAATGGTTTGGGCTGGAGGCCACCCTAAAGATTGTCTAGTTCCAGTTCCCCTGCTCTTGGCAGGGACACTTTCCATTAGACCAAACTGCTCAGAGCCCCATACAACCTGGTCTTGAGCACTTCCAGGGGTGAGGCATTCACAGCTTCTCTGGGCAACCTGTGCCAGTGCTTCCCAGTAAAGAATTTCTACCTAATATCTAATCTAAACCTACTTTAGTTTAAGACTGTTAAAAATTTCCCCTTGGCCTGTCATTACATGCCCCTCTTCAGCTTTCTTATAGGCCCCCTTTAGGTACTGAAAGGCAGCTGTAAGGTTTGCCTGAAGCCTTTTCCATGCTGCGCAATTCCTCTCTTAGCCTGTCTTCATAAGAGGGGTGCTCCTCATTTCTGTGGCCTCCTCTGGACCTGCTCCAACAGTTCCATGCCCTTCCTGTGCTGGGACCCCAGAGCTGGATGCAGTGTTCCAGGTGAGTCTCACCAGAGCAGAGGGACAGAATCCCCTCCCTGGCCCTGCTGGTCACACTGCTTTGGATGCAGCCCAGGGAGGGCTCTTTCGGCTTTCTAGGCTGTGAGTGCACATGGCTGGGTTATGTCCAGCCCCTTGCCCACCAGCAGCCCCAAGTCCTTCCCCCAAGGGCTGGTCTCAATCAGTTCATCTCTGAGCCTGCATCAATGCGTGGGGGATTGCTCCAGTCCAGGTGCAGTGCCTTGTACCTGGTCTTGTTGAATTTTGTGAGATTCCCAAGGGCCCACTTCTCAAGCTTGTCCAGGTTCCTCTGGATGGCATCCTGTCCTTCATGTGTGTCAGTTGCACCTCCAAGCTTGGTGTCATCTGCAGGCTGCCTGCACATCTCATTCTGTGTTATTGAAGACACTGAATGGTCCCATGTCAAGCCAAGAGGTGGAGATCCTCAGGAAAGATTATGTTTTTCTTGGGTATGTGCTGTCACTGTTTAGCTCTTGGATCTTATTTGAAACCAAGTTACATTGTCAAAACCTTTGCCTGTGATTTAGAGTGCTGATGGTGCAGCCTCCATGGATGTTGGTGCGCACTGGAGCAAAATCCTTAACCATTAGAGTTTTTTTTCCAGTATTTTTAAAATCCTTTTTCTAATCTAGAATATTTTCAGTTACTTTACTAGAGGTTGAGTTGATCTTTTATTGGGGGAAACTTTATTAATGATCCAACACCATGCAACATTTAGAACAAAATGTAATGAGCAAGGCTGGGCATAAGACTACTTCTGGTAGCATATTCTGTGTCCTAGATGTGGATCTATGGTCCATATTTTGGAGTAAAGGTAATTAGTATATGATAGCAGGAAGGATGAATGATAATAGAAGCAAAGAGGTGAACTGTAGAATGTGATAACAGTCAGTAAAAGCTTGGGAGTTCCCGACTGTAATAATCTATGCAATCTGTTAAATTAAAAAATTGTTCCAGTTTTTATAGAGAACTGTGATTTACTTCACCTCCTCACTGATCTTGGCAAAGACATCCAAATGATAATTCAATGTTTTTGTTCAGCTGCTGTTTTGTTCTTAAACTTAAGAAAAAGACAAATGTTTCCAAAGTGTAATAAATGCCTTAAAGGGATTCCTGCCAATAACTTGTGCCACAAGTTTACTCTGCTGTCCAACTACACACAGTGCTGGGAGGCAGGAATAGCCAACCTGCTGTGCAGGAATGGCAGGCAGATTCTGTTTATGCAGTTAAGGACTGTGACACTCTGACCAGGGGCAGGACTGGCAAATCACTGGCTGCCAAAGCAGTTAGTTAGACTGTGGTGAGCCTTTTTTGTTGTGTGTGTGTGTGTGTGTGTGTGTTTGCCCATGTGCTCCATGATAAGTGGTCATGAACATACTTGATACAAACTACAGATGACTTTGTTTTATTTCATCTCTGGCTTTTAAATTAATTGACCAAAGTAACAGAAAGGATAGAAGTTGGAAGAAGAATACAGGAACCCCTCCTATTATTGCAATAGGAGGTGACTTTTCTGCTCAAGACAAGGAATTACCCCACTGCTCTGTTGATGGCTTAGCAGAGAGAGTAGCTTATTTGTCAGTACCTGGTGTTTGCAGCAGTGTTAACAGTTTGCAAGTGGTAACCCAAGAGAAGCTCTGCTTTCTTTGGCCAGAAGTTGATTCGAAGTGACTTGAAAACCTAGATGCTGAGACCATCTTGCTGAAGGTAGTCAGTAACTTTCAAGGAAAACAGGGCCTAACTTTTAGCTGCAAGAAAGCCGTATAATTATAATCTGTTTTCCTTCATCCTGCCTGCCCACCCCTCCCCTCTGCTTCTTTCTTTCCTGGTTATTTTAATTTTTCTCTGTCTTTCAAATGAAACCCCTCTGATTTTCAGACAAAGAGTAAATATGTACATATGCGTTCACTTTTGTAGATATTTATGACACTGTGCAATGAGTCAGTTACTCATAGAATTTTTATTTTCACTCTGTCCTTGAGGTGTCCCAATTAAATATTATGCAACTAGGTTTACTACTATTCTTAAAAAAAAAAAATCATGAAATAAGGAGGTAGTGTGCATTGCAAGTACTAAGATTAGCGGTGTTATAACACTTGCTTTCTAAATTTTGGAACAGTTTTTTTGCAGTGCTGGTGCTGCCATTTCAGGGTAACACTGCAACCACGTTATGAGGTGGAAAAAAACTTTTTTTTTTTCTTTAAAGATGAGCCTAAGCCATGCAAATGATTTGACTTATGTTTGGCTGATGAAATTTGAATATATTACTGGGGAATTTTGTCTTAGTTAAAATAGCTTTTACTAAACTTTATCTGAATAACTTGGTCAATAGAGTGTCTTAGTCCAGTAAATTGTACTTTGCACATAAATCACAGCTTTGAAGATCATGAGGTGCTTATTTGTTCTTAATGTAATTTTTATTATACTAGAACCTCTGTGTGAGGGAGAGGAGCTTGGAGGTAGTGGAAGTTGATTTCTCTAGTGTGGAGAAAGTGCAGAATACCTTGTCAAAAAGGCTTTCTTTTGTGGAAAAGATGACACTGAGCTTGTTTCATTTTGAAAGGCTCTAAGTCAACAATTATTGGATTTAGTGTGTTGTGAAAATGTGCTTTCACTTTTCTTTTCTAGGTTGTACTTTGTATTTCCGTTGATGTGTCTAAAGACTACGAACAGGTGGAGAATGTTCTAAAACAGGTGAGAAAACAACTGATTCACCCGCATATCTTAAGAAACTTATCTCTCTGGGTTGTGTTTCTGTTGGAAATAGTTTCTTATTTGGTACAGTGATCTAGGAAGGCTTTTTCCCCCTCATCAAGAATGTCTTAACCTCTGTCCCCTCTTCCAGGCTCAGGAGAAGTTGGGGCCAGTTGACATGCTTGTAAACTGTGCAGGAACATCAGTTACAGGAAAATTTGAGGATATTGAAGTGAATTCTTTTGAAGTGAGTGAACATACTTTTTTATTTCATCATATGATAATTTCTTATTTAACCATTTTAACAATTAGATTGCATTCCTGTGTCTGCAGACTTGAACAGTGTTACTTGTGCTAGCTGTCAGAATCTCTTCAGATTTGCAAGGGCTGCCTCTAACTTCTCTAACAATTTCACATAGTTTTATTTTTTTTCTGTTGAAGATTTTTCAAATGTATTTTTGACCTGTTTAAGAAAAATGCAGCTATTATCAGTGTTTGGTTCTGGGATGCATGAATTATTTCAGCTTGAGAAACTGCTGCTTTGATGAAAAGAGTAAAAAGCAACCCCAAAACACCTGTATTTTGGTTACTTTTTTGCCTGCAGCCCTGAGGCCTCCACTCATCTACAGATAGTGCAGAATCATCTGAAAATACTAAATGGACATAATTTTATATAATAAATTTAAATAATCCATTTTACTACCTGTATAGGCTATCAGTTTTGTTTTATATCTTGTAGAGAATGAAATTAAAGACTTCCCTTTTTCCTGGCAAAGAATAAAGCCTCTGAAATGTGCAAATACATAGCTTTTTTTCTGTTTCCTGTTTTAGAAAGCTCTTTAAACTTTTAGTATGTTTTCATGCATCATGTATAAATGGATTGCTTCCTGGAGGCTGTTTAGATTTTCCCTCAAATATTTTTCTTTTTTCCTTCAAGGCCATATGGTTCACAGTATTATCAGTATCATGGATGCTATTAAGACTTGGAGGATTTCTTTTGGCTTGGAGTGAGATTTTTAGCTATAAAACAGTTTGTGAAGCTGTAGAATAGAAAAAAGTTGTTTCTTTTGCCAGAACAGATCTGGTGAACTTGATTATTAAAGCAGACTGAAGTAGGGTTTTTTTGTTTGTTTGTTTGTTTTGTTTTTGTTTTTAATAAATAAGACGATACAGCTGAAGAATTTTGGATCCATGGCTCAAATACTCAAATATTAATATTGTTTGTACAGAGGTTGATGGCAGTCAATTACCTGGGTAGTGTTTACCCGAGCAGAGCAGTAATCGCTACCATGAAGGAGCGCAGAATGGGAAGGATTGTATTTGTATCATCCCAGGCTGGGCAATTAGGCCTGTTTGGATATACAGCTTATTCTCCAACAAAATTTGCTCTTCGAGGGTTGGCTGAAGCCCTGCAAATGGAGGTATGTGTGCAACAGTTTTAAGTAATTTTGATTATAAACAATTTTGTTTTAACTGTCAGCACAGGACATTTTCATTTAAATAGGTGTGTGGGGGGGTTGTGTTGTGCAGCATTGCTAATATCTCTGTGTTATTTGCCCTCATTTGGCAGCAGTACAATCCTATTGCTCTGCATGGGTTGCAGAAACTAACCTGATTTCAGTTGCATAAGGGAATAGATTGAATCTGTTCTTAAAACTGAGTATGACCATATGTGCAGGCATTTTTTTAAATCTTTTATTTTAATTAAAAGGACTAGGTTTTTTAAGACACTTGATTAAAAGCCTTCTTCAAGGTTCTGAGTGCAAAATGATATTGAAGATATAATATGGATGCATGAGGGACAGGCCAGTGATTGCCAGTTTGTTTGAGAGTCCATGGTAAGTGGTGTGTGAACCAGATGAAACTGTGAAACTAAGCTAGAATATGAGGATTGTCCACCAAAGAAAAGATGGGTTTGCAGTGACTCACCCTTCTATATTGTGATATATATGAGGTTTTTATCCTGCAGTGATCTGAGCTAATGTTTAAGACCAAAACCAAAAAAGGCTGTTTTCATTATTCTGTGGAACAGGGTGGGTAAGTATATTGTAGTAAGACAGATAAAACTGATTTGAAAATTACTTTTGTCATTTTCCTGTCAAGAATGGCTATTTGAGTAATTAAGTGTTTATATATAATGCCTGTGTTTGGTTCTAGACCCTTGCATAGTCCCTGTTGTATGCCTTGATCAGCACAGCAATATGGGGTGAAACTGCCTCTAATCGCTTCTGGTCTGCCAGATAGAACAGGGTGAGCACAGGGATTTTCTTCAGACTGGTGAATACTTTTGTGAAGACAGGATTATTCAAGACTAAAAATAGGGTGTTTATGGGCGTGTGATGTGGTACATCAGTGTTTTCAGTACAGAAGGTTTCAAAATATAAATAAAAATGCTTAGTGTTTTACAACACTTTTTTTCGTAGCCCTCTGGATGTTTTCAATAGAAGTTTTTTTTTTTATTTGTATTGGAGTACAGATTTGCATTGCAGCAGTTTCTGAATAGTATTGCAGTATGTGATATAATTCTGTGACACATCCATACAAATATATGACTAAATACAATCCTGGATGTACGACGTTCCATTTTCCCTCACATTTTCCCATTATTTTTTGTCTCCTTAGACTTTGACCTCTTGCAAGTTTATACCGTGGGTTGAAAAGCCTTGAGACCTGAGTATACCTCTTAAAGATAACAAATTTGAATTTTACATTTTTGTTGGTTTTTTTCCTCAGTGAAAGCCTTTTTGGCCTTGTGTTTATAAATGTTGGGTACTGGTATTTGACAGTGGTTTGGTCTTCGTTTAGAAACTGAAATTGGTAAAATTATGCACCTAATTTACTTTAATATTCTTCCTAAATGTCTTGAAAACCACTGAGATTCATCAAATAATTTGCAAAGTTTGTAGGGACTTTTATTAGAAAAAGCACCACAACCACCTTTCAAAAATCTTTGCTGTTTTGTTTCTCAGTTGACAAGGCTACAAGTCTTGAAATTGCTGAGTACTTAACCATAGAAGCAATTTGAAATCATGCTTGCTGAACTTCTTAATTACAAGAGAAATTGATGGAATTATAAGGGACATAAAAAGGCTGTCAGTATTAAGATAACACTTTATGCTTTTGTAAAACACAGGTAAAACCTTATAATGTCTACGTAACAGTGGCCTATCCTCCAGATACTGATACACCTGGCTTTGCAGAAGAAAGTAAAACAAAGGTAAATTGTCCTTCAGTTTTTGAAATCAGTATTTTTAAAGCATATTAAGATTTTAATAAGTACTCTTAAACACTTCAGTTTTTTCAGTTTTGAACTATTCAGTGTTAGATAGCTTGGGATAATTTTGTGTTGTTTCTTGTTCTGAGGCTTTAATACTTGCATTTAAGATCTGAAACATTGCAGAGTATTCCTGCATGCAGTCACAATATTGGTCTGGGATGGTGAACTGTAAAATCATTGTTTTGATACTAAAGCTTAATTAACCAAAAATAATATTCCTATTTTTTATCTTTGATAACATGTGGCTGTTGTGATAGATGTGACAGATCGAAGTAAACCTCAATTCCTGCAGTAGAGCCTGCAATGAGATCATACTGTATGAAAGCATGTAATGACCCAGTTCAGAAGTGGCTGTTCTTTAGTATTACAGTAGAAAGGAGACTCTCATACAGTGTTCATAGTGGGAATGACAGTACTGCTTTTCAGAAGGATGTGTCAGCAGCAGGAGGCCTTTTTCATTTGGATTACCTTAAAAGTGAAAGTTTTGACCTTTAGTCACGTCTTGTCATTTGCAATGTCCATCCATGTGAAGTATAATTCTAAAAATCACATTCAGGCCCCCTGTTCAGACTATAGCATCATGTAACATGAAAAAAAAATCTCTTTATTTTTTATTTGCATACTGTGAACTAGAAATCTGGTATCTAAGTCTGTTATCTTTTCAACATGCACCATCACGTATAATTGGAAATTGAGTTTGAATTCCATTTTGTCTTTCACTCTTTGAATAGGAATCAGTAGGGATTGTATAACACAATCTTACTTCATCATTTCTTGATACAGATATTCTGTATTAAATGTATACTCCCACACATCCGCATAAAGTGCCAGAATTAGACATCTGCAGATACTTGTATAGCTTGCATATTCCCTAGGATTTTTTCCTTCATAATAGCCTATTTCAGGGCACCAGGAGAATGTACTGTTCATCTAAGATTTCTCTTTGAAAGAGATTCAGAGAGATTTATCTCATTTGTGAAAAAAGTCTTCTCTTGTAGGAGAGAATTATGTTTTGTTTTAGCCTACATGACCTCTTTGGATGACCTTCTCCTAGCACGATAGTTTACCTTAAATCTCTGCAATGTGTTGCTCTGACATTTCAGATACTCATTTATTGTTGTATTTATTTAATGCTACTGAATTAATATTAATATTTAATATTTGCAACATTTTGCATCTATCTTGCATCTCATTTTTCTCTGTAATTATTGAATATAGTTAAAGAAAACATCAGGAGCTAGGTTACAGATTTCCTGTGTTTAATCAGTAAGCTTTTTTGCTTTTTTTTTTTTTTTTAGGTAGCTGCCTCACAAATGACAGCATGCCTTGGCCAGCTGAGTAGCCAAATCAAGCATTTAATAGCTGATTTCTGCCTGCCTTATTCCCAACATGTCATTAACTTTAGTTGTTGCTCCTGAAAAACCATTTTTACCCAGATTTAGAGTATTTGAATTACTGTTGATATCCTGTATCACATTTGGATTTGTTTGCTACTCAGACTTTACTTTTGAATAAGCTCAAAAGTAAATGAGGAACTATGAAATGGAGATCTGATTACATGAGCCATATCACTTGTAGGAATGCATGTAAAAGGTTTTTGTGTGTGATTTCTGCTGGCAAAGACACTGATGTGACTCTGGCCACTTTTAAAATACACATACTAAAAAAACCCCTAAAATTCAGTGAGCTTGTTAGATGAAGTCAGAACTCATAATTCTACAAATACTGAGAAATAGACCCTTTTCTGTGAAATTTAATTACTGTAGTACTTCGAACTGATGATGAGAAACCGATAGTTGCTCAACTTTTCCCTAGAAATGCTCTTTTTAAAAATAATAATCCCAGAATTAAACTAGTCCTGGTATTAGAGTAGGCCTGAAAAAAAATTTTAAAAGGAAGCTGTTTTATAGGATCTTAAAATATTTCAGGCCTATTTTATACTTAATTTCTGGCAAAAAATGAATAAATGAACTATTGTAAGTATTGAGAAAAAATAGTTTAACTGTTTTGATAGCTTCTACTGAAAACAAAATATTTGGGGGAAAAAAAACCTCACTTTCATAGTAGTAATAAACTACATACAAAAAAAGGACTACTCAAGGAAAAGTTGTCATTTTCCTTTGTAAAATTGGACTATTATTTATGAATGTGCTTATACCTTTGTTTAAATGGTTGTTTTAGGTGACACTTGGTAGGAGTGATGTCATCCATGACAAAAGACACAAACCCAAAATTTGACTTTCATGTTTTTCTCTCCTGTGTGTGTAGTTAGTCAAACTTAAACTGGTGTTTTTCTATTAAAGCCCTTAGAGACAAAGCTGATTTCTGAAACCTCATCTGTTTGCCAAGCAGAACAAGTCGCCAGAGTTATAGTGAAAGATGCCATAGTAAGTAAATTGTGGGGTTTGAACATGTTCTGTGTTGAGGAGACTACAATCACATCATGCTTGCCTGAGACTGTAAGATAATGGCTAAGCTAAATGCAAAACCAATTAACACAAAACAGTTCTCTTAGGTTAGTTTGAACAAGAGCTGTATTCTTTATTCTTCTTTTGCCACTGTGCCCACAAATGATTTTATACACTCTCAGAAATAAAAGGTATCTGAAGTTATACATAAACAGAATAAAATAATGCATCAGTATGATGCAATGTCTCAAAGATGGATTATGACTGACTTGAAAGCACTAAACTCTATTGACTTTTTATGTCTCAAAATACCATCTGTCTGACCTCAAAAGCTTGTACTCTTTTTCTTGAAGATGAGTTCATTTAAAAGTAATTTTACAGTAAAGGAAGGCAGTTGACATTTTTTGTCTTTTAATATCTGAAGTATGTGATTTATGAGTGATTAAAATACATAAAATGCTGTTCTTAGTGTATTGCCTTTCTGAGGATTTTTATAATGTTTTATGCTAGGGAATGCCTGCATGCTTAATGAAGCACCTCAGAATAGAAACAAACATGAAATTTCATGATCATAAAGCACATCCATTGAATCCTAAAATCTGCAATTACTTTGCAGTTCCAAATACTCTTGATCTTCAGCATGGTTTACATCTACAACAGGTGTTCAGTTGTGAAGTTTATACAGTGTTTTCACAAATACAGCACATAAACACAAATTTATGTCTGATTTTTTTTAAAACCGAGTACTACTTCAACACAGTATTCTCTGGTGATTAAGGAACACTAATCTCTCTCATCTTAAGCACCTGGTATACCTATACCATACTTTCTACACTTTGGATCATGTGTTCATGGTCTTTATGCACTTCAGCCATCAGCAGAGAGACTGAAATAGAAACAAGAAGGTGTTTGTGTACTCTCAGGTGTGTGTTGGGAAGTAATCAGATCTAATAACCTCTACTGCTTTGCATAGATTTACCCCTAACCCTGATTCAGGAACTCCACCTTTTCCTTTCACTTCCACATTCCATAGATTTAGTCCCACAGTGTTTCAGTATAAAGTTTTTTGGCATAAAGTCAAATGGAAACAAATGGGAGAAGCCTGGGAGTAAGAGCCTTAGAACTGCAATTTTACTGTTAAGTAATTAAAGTAGTTTGTTTTTTTGGGGTTTCTTCCTGGTATCTCTCCCCCCCTTTTCTCCCCTCTGAATTGCTTAGCAAGCTGTGTCTTGCAGTTAAAAATCCTTGATGTAGGTGAAGGGGAACCTGCTATGTAGCATTTAAAATATACCTCCTTACCAAATCTCATGTGATAAGCAAGCTAATTTTAACAAAAGGCAAGCTGTATTTGTCACACAATTACAGTAGTGGTTGGTGATCTCATAGTCAGGGTATCATTCTGTTTCTGAAATATACTTATAGTTCTGAAGACTGTCATGCATTTTCTATACAAACAAACAGTGCCTCAAGAAGAAATTTACAGCCTTTGTATCTTGTAAAAATCTGCAGTAATTTAGCACACCTCTCTCCAATGAGAAGTTAGCTTCCTTTTCCATTTTTAAGTGAATGGCTTTTGGAATGTTGCTGTCTAGCCCAAAATATTTGAGTATTTTGTTTCTTAATTGTGGCAATTTTTTTTACAATAAAATATTTGTTGTTAGTGGTATCAGTTATCTGTGTCTATCAAGAGTAGCTGTTGAAATAAGACATCATGATTTGTCACAAGTGAGTAAATTGCTTTTTGTTTTCTTAATCCTTCCATCCAGCAAGGGAACTTCAACAGCTCAGTTGGATCAGATGGTTACATGCTGTCAATATTGACAAGCGGGATGTCACCGGTCACTTCCATTACTGAAGGTCTTCAGCAGGTAGGATTTGGGAAGTACCCAAATTGTCATCATTTCTGATAGTTTAAAATAATTTTTAGAATGTAAAACACTATGCAAACATGGATTACCCTTTCATCAAATGGCTGTTAATACCATGGCACTTGGGTTTAGGAAACTGCAGTAGTGTTTTCAAGCTGAAGCATCAAGCTGGTGAGTGAGCTAAGAGAATTCCCTGCTACTCAGTCCTGAGCTGTTACATAGTTAGCTTGATTTGGTAAGTTTGTTTTCTGAAGATTAACATGTCTGCCTAGAACTTTTTTTTTTTTTATGTTATGATTTAATAATTTGGTGCAATCCAGGGTCTGAAATTAATTGAAAGCTGTTTCTCTCTGTTTCCAGGTTGTTTGCATGGGCATTTTTCGCATCATTGGCCTATTTTACCTAGGAAGTTTTGACAGCATAGTTCGTCGCTGCATGATGCAAAGGGAAAAATCTGAAAGTGCAGATAAAACTGAATAATCTTTACTTTGAGTGGAAAGAAGAATGTCAAGCAGTCCTGGACAGCTTGCTGCTTAAGTGGGACTCAGTTTTGCTCCTGAAGGATTTAGGCTGGAAGTACTTGCGTGTGTGACAGAGGAGTCCCCTCAAAAGCTATGAAAGAAAAAACAAAAGTACAAATCCAGAAAATGCCAAACTATGCAAAAGTGTGAATGAGGATTAGATAGCTTTTTTTTTTTTTTTTTTGGTGGTTTGAGCTGGAAAGAGTTTGGAGAGCTTTTAAGTGGATCTGCAGAGTAGAATTTGAGAATGGACTGTGTGTGGTAATTCTGGACAAATACTTAGGTTTTCTCACTTTGGTGCTTATGGGTGAAATAAGTACCGTGACAGACTGGGCTGAAGTAGATTGAAGTCCCCTGAACAAGTTGGTACCTTTTGCTAACATTTTGGGACTGCTTTTGATTTAGAATGTTAACTTTTCCTTTGGCCAGTCTACAGATCGTTCTGTCAATGACAGCTTTCCTTATTCTGTCCAACATATGACTGCATAAACCTGAAGATCGCAGATATGTTTGTATGATCCAAGCTTTCTCAGTGTGGGAGTAATTAAAAAGTATGGTTTAATATATGCATGCTTTCTAAAGGGAGATGAAGAGCCCGTTCCCACAGAGAAATGCTAGGAGATGTGATTGGGTCTGTAGCTCTTCTGGCCTTCGAAGTGTGTTGTGAACAAAAAAAAAAAATTCAAACCAGTATCAAGTGTGTCATTTATGACTCAGCATTTTAAGCCATTGAAACAATGTACAGTTTTTACAGATACTTAATCTGCCAGTCTTTGCTCTGGAAAGTGGCTTAATGCTACTGTTATGCACATTAATTTCAAAGCTGCAAATGATGAGCCAAACCATTAGTTGATGGTAGAATCAATTGTAATTAAAATGCTGGGCTCTTCCAGTAGCAGGAATGTAGCTTTTTAGGGCAGAGGGGTCAGGAGTGGGGAGGGATGTGTGTCAGAACGGCCTTCCACACTGCATTTTGTCACTACACGGAAAAGCTTTCACATGAGAAATTACATAAAATACTCTCCTTATAAGACCCACTTGTAATTTGTTTCATTTACATTATATGAAACAAGGCTGCTCAATAACTGCTTTAGAATACACAGAACCCAGTGGTTGTTTCTAATAAATCTTGTTTAACACTGAAAAAGCTTGATGCATAACAATGATGTTTTAAGGGTGCACTATGTATACAGTTTATTTAATGGACCACTATAGTAAGTGCCTTGTGAGCTGCTTTTTTTTTCAAAAGCTGCGTATTTTGTATTTGTTAGCACTGCTGTATTTTCAATGTCATATTTCCACGTTCATTCAGTCCTCTGAATCTAAAATTATGTGTAAAACTGGGCACTTTCACTTCTTTGAAAGTAATATTTAACAACCAAAATAGACAAAATAGATTGCTTTTGTAAAGAGATTCTCTGTATCTATTAACCAAGAGGTATTTAATTAAACTGAGATAAAAAAAAAATAGGTGGTTAACTGGAAAACCTTGGAATGTAATTTATTTAGGCTATTTTTTCCCCTCTCTGAATTAGGTTGATCACTTTTCAAATTTTATTCACATAGACTAAACTTGCTTTAATACCTGGTTATAAACAATTTTTTGTAGAGGATCACATTGGCACTCTCATTTTAGGTGGTGAAAATTTGTTAAATTGCAAATGTTGAGGCACTGTTGAATTCTTCACAAAGCCTATATTTTAGGTCTTGCCTCCTGATTTTGTTTAGATACGTGAAGTTGTGCATGCCTATAATATAATACAATACTAATTTTGAGAATATAGTGTATTCCTGCATTTTTAAACAGCTTGGCTTCAGTGCAAAGAAATCTAGTGTGCATTTGTATTTCCTGTGCTGCTTAATGTGAATGACATAAAGGAGCATTTACCATACATCCATTGTCAACATTGCTTAATTGTTTCTTAAAGCAACATAGTAATGCTATTCCTAGAATCATGGAATGGTCTGGGTTGGAAGAGACTTTAAAGATCATCTTGTTCCAACCCCCCTGCTAT
Source organism: Cinclus cinclus (assembly GCF_963662255.1). Lineage (NCBI taxonomy): Eukaryota > Metazoa > Chordata > Aves > Passeriformes > Cinclidae > Cinclus > Cinclus cinclus. The sequence goes on from NC_085046.1 coordinate 70,273,303, forward strand.
TGGCAGGGACACCTACTGTACTAGGTTGCTCAAAGCTCCATCCAACCTAGCCTTGGAACACTTCTGCAGACTCTATGATCTATGTTTGATGCAAATCAAATACTCTTTTGACCACCTGGAAAAGATACCAAAATGGGCAAATTGGTTGTGTTGTAGTTTGAAAGAAACAATTATGTAAATTACTTGATACCAGCCCAGGCTTGAAGGTCAGGACTTCAAACCAGTAAGCTTTTGGGTACTTGAATTTTTGGATGCTCAACTTGGAATGTTAAAGGGTTATATTTAAGAAATGTGGCCCGGAAGGTCAGAGCACACACAACCCTATGGCAGCAGGGCCTCTAAATCTTTCAGGTTGGACATCTGGGATCACCACTCAGCTCCCAGTAATGACCGATAGAATTCAGTGCCAGTGTCTGGATAAGTAAGACTGCCAGGTGAAAGTTATGGCCCTGATCTACAGACACTTCAGTTTTGCAGACCTGATTTTGCATAGTGTAAGTGAATGTATTGACAGTGACACTGCAGGTTGAACCCCTCGGCAGTAGTGGAGATTGGAACAAGGTTTGCTTTTTAAAGCAAGAAGAATAATCTTTTTCATTGTTCTAGTTTCTGCTGTTGCAAGTTAATGATGTTAATTTTAGCTGATAAACTTCTCAACTGTTTTACTGTCAAAACAAAGTGAATTGTCAACTACAGCAACCTTTGGTGTAAATTTTTTCTTATGCACATTATCTACCGATGTACTCATTTTAAGGTCCAATATAAAGTGAAGGAGATGCCTTGTAATCTTGTGGAAAAATGTTTAGCAGTTGAAACACTCTTGCCAGTTTAAATGTTACAAAACCTCTGCATCAAAATGTTTTAGCAGTGTATTAGATCCGTGGAGATCTTCAAATAGTGTTTACTTTCTACTTATTGTCTAATTGTCAACAAATTAATCTTGTGCCATATCAGTTAGTGTTTTGTCTCTTATTTTCTTGGTCAGCCTGTAAGATTCAATTTAGGCTTTGATAGCCTTTTGCATTCCATGTAGTTTCTAATGAATGTTTGCTTTATATACAGATTTATTATAATTTTATTTCTAGTTTACTTCATCAAGGTGTTCACGTGCAATTTAAATAGATTTAATATTTTAATAAGGAAGAAATATATAGGTGAATAAAGTTTATTTGCTGTGAAAAACTCTAGGCACTTTTAAATGGTAAAGATATATAGCGTTATTTGTAAAAAGAAACTTTGTGCTTATTGTGTCATCATTTTTTGTGCCAGAACTGTAAACTAGTTTTCATATTTTATATTTCTCAAAATAAATGGCGAATCAACAAAGCCTGTAACTTTTAACTTCTTTGAGAGGATAAAGGGCAATGGATAAATTCATTTGCAGGGCCTTGGTGTGGTGGGGTTTTTGGTTTGTGCTTTTCTTTTTTTAAACCTGAGATGAGCTCAGCAGGAGTCTCTTAATTTTTAGGACAGCAGAGGGGGAAACATGTCCTTCCATTTTTGCAGCTTAGGAGAGAGGTAAAAAAAGGATGTTAAAAATTCAACTGAGTATTTGGCAGACCCAGTATCCTCCGACTGTAATGAAAGTGAGATTAAATTGACAAAATTTGCCTTTGTTGTTGTAGGTACTGCCAGTATGCAACCAGTGCTTGTGCTCTCTGGAAGTGCTTGAGAATCCTGAGGAGCCAAGCAATGCTCGTTCCTCCTAGAGGAAAACAATAGAAGTAATAGTTAGGGTAGATGTCTTTCTGTTCCAGCACTGAGCACGCAGCTGTATAGAAAATCGCTGTATTATGTTGGAGCTCTGTGATAGGAAGGGCTTGAGTGTGCAGCTTGCCCCCAGCATAGCACTGAGGGGAAAACAGTGCCAAGATACTTATTCTCGAAGTAAAAAAGACATTTGTATTAAATTATCAGAGAGACAAAGTCAAAGATGGATTGAGGAAAGCAAATGCTGTCTAAAATGTGTTGCTGATGTTAATCTTTTCATTCCCCAACATTCTGAGTTTTGAAATGTGAGATGGCCATTTTGCAACTGGAGCTCCTACTTTTTCCATTTCAGTACAAGTAGCAGCCCAAACTAGATTTCTCTTCAATCTTTTTCATAATTTAGCCTTGTATGTGAAATAAGATTCTCTTGCAGTTCATTTAATTGGGTTTTTTTCTGCCCAGCCAGTACTAGGCACACTGTAGAGTAGGTATGTTTGTGAGATTGTCTGTCAAAAGCTGGTAGTAAAAACCTCATGAAGTAATTTCCTTTCCTCTGTCACTGCAGGGGGACTTCAAATAAGTTGTCTGTCTTGTCATGCCTCTCATCCTCTCTTTCACTACTTGTAGCCTAAGTTGCTGTAAATTGGTGGGAAAGGTTGACCATGGGTGAGTGTCTGTGGTGAGGGGGAATAATGCTGGTAAGCATTTGGATGAAACTTGCACTGAAGGAAGTGGAAAGTACAAATACCTTTTTTTTTTTAAACCCAAAAGATGCATATCTAATTTTTGGAGGGGGGACAGGGCAGAATCTAATTTGATGTGGGAGTTTTATTTCATAGAATTCATTGGGAAGGTTTGCTGTTTGGGAAAACCTTGATGAATATAATACTAAGTCTCCTCTGTGGTAAAATACTGCCAATCCAGTCTGAATTTTTCTTTTTTTAAGTTAAAAACAAGTTTGTTTTCAGCTTGGAGGGGAATCCCCATGTAAATTTTAAACCTTTCCAGTTCTAATTCTGAAGTTGATTCTGTAGTCATGCTGCTAGAGCAATGTAAATAAACATAAGGGGTAAGAGCAAAACATACATGACTAACACAATCATGCCACCATGCACCAAGAATCAACTCCCTCGACCAAGAAGAGGTGTTAAATCTATAAAGATACCAACTGCAAATAAAATTAAGTCTAAAATGAAATTTTAAATCTTACAGGTTACTTGCTGCAGAGGGAAACAGCCTTTTCAAAGCCAACAGGTGTTTCAAAGAAAGTTGTTAAAATGAAGTGTGTTGGTCTTTATTTCAAAGCATTTACTCAAAAAAGTTCTTCCCCCCTTTTTACTTTAAGAAATTTAAACAGGTGTAATAAAAGTTTATGAGTCAGGGATGGATGTTCCTGTTTGTCTAGAAGACTGGATTTCCTATTCCTTTGTGCAGAAGCTGCCTGCTTTGCTCCTCTGCAGTTTCACCTGGGAACTTGGTGTCCAATCCTTTTCCACACAGCAGAAAGACGGGGCATGGGCGGCACTGCCTCAGTCACAAGCACAGGTTGCTGTTTTGCGAAAGGTGGCGAGACAGCTCAGCTCTTGTGAAGGCAAGACCCTATTGCCACATAGAGAAGTAGAGATGTCAAAGAAAGAGATATCCAGGGCTGGATGCAGCTGTTTGCCTCCTTCCAATCCGAGCCAGGGGGCCTGTGGAGCCTCACAAGAAGTGAATGTGGTTGAGGGATGAGTACAGTAAAAGGCATCTGAAAGCCAGGAGCTGTTTGTTATGTTGGACCCTAAGGATATTATCCAAGTGTCTCATCCAGCTGCCTTTCCTGATGAGTGCAATTAAACCCCATGAAATAAACCATAATTGCAGGTTGGGCGTGCTTTTAAGTGTTTTACAGTAGCATTATCTGCTCTGTAAGCGCTTCCAGCCAAAAAGTATCCACTCCACACCTGTAGCATTTGCAACACTGGCAGGATGAAAGGCAATCTCCCATTTTAGGAATGCACTCTGAAGAAGTTTGTTCAGGTTAACCTGCCACCATCCTGGTTAAGAATGAGGAAAACATGCATCCAGGCTTCATGGGTAGTACCTTTTCCTATACTTTTTACATGCAGAAAACTTTTTGAAAAAGTGTTCTCTGTGACAGACAGCTGCTTCCTAGGCAGCAATGCTGGGCCACACGTTGAGCAAACCAGATGAGTTTGAGCAATAAATGGTGGCATGCACCTGATAGCAGAGAATCGTGTGCATCTGTGCAAGTCCCTACAAGAATATCGCTTTCAAGGCATTTCATCCAGCTTGGCAGAGATACCATAGATCCGTGGGTATTGTGGTCTCACGGACAGAAACAAACATGAAAGGTCATGTGGTTGGTGGTTAGTTTTACTCAGGGCAAGTTAGAAAGCTTTTGCAGGAACAAAGGCATGCAGAGTAAATGAATGTTGGCATGGGAGGGAACAGCACTGAATGCCTGGAAGTGAGGGAAGCACAGCCATAGTGGGTGGCACAGACAAATGCCTCACTGGACACGGCACCAAAAAGCATTTACAGAGCCATTGGCTGTGTGAGGAGTGGCTTGCTAATTTGCATATGTGCAAATTCCCCACCTGTGGGCACAGTCTTAGTGGACTCTTTCACTAAAGCCAGTATTTAAGCTGTGCTCCAACACCATAAGTCAATGGACCTCCTCAGATGTCATAATTGTATTTGCCTATATTTCTCTAAATGCTTCTTTCAGGTTACTCAAATTTAGTTTACTGTTGTTGGGTTTTTGGCTGGTGGTGATGGTGGTTTTAAATTTTTTCTGGAATAGAAAACCTGTGCAGATTTTCAGAAAAAAAAGTGGCAATGTCCTTGCTCATTGTGAGTGCAAACACATATCCTGCTTGTTTCGTGCCTGCTCAGGCAGGGCTCTAAACAATCATTTGCTTCTCTCCAATTTCCCTGCACATGAGCCAAGGAAATAAAATGGTGGGCAGGTCACCAGGAACCAGGATTGCTTCTGAAAGCCTACTGATGTTAACACAAAGGTACAGGGAAAAGGTGTCTGCTTTCAGGTTGTTGGGAAGTTTAGAGTTGCCAGGCATTACAAACTTTTCTACATCATTTGTTAATAATACATGTGCTGTACAGGGGCATCTGGGAAGACACTGAAGAGGGAGCAGGCTTTCCAGGATCCTGTCTGGTCAGTTGCCTGAGCATGGATAAAAAAGCCATCTCAAGAAAATAATCTGTCCCTCATGCTGCCAGACCTGACTGATGCCTGATGGCAATGCTTTCACTTCTCTTAAGTGTCAAAAGAGCTTTCTGCAGGTGAACTGATGCTTGTATTCCTAAACAAGATCCAATTCTTCTTACAGTTAATTCTTCTTATAAGTCTCATTAACTTTGGTGGGCTGACTCACATAAAGGTAAATGTGCGTAGAAGGACTTGCAGGATCAGATCTTGAGTAGTAAGCATCTTATTCTGCTACCTAAAAGCCCCATAATAATTTCTTAGCTGACTTTGTGCACTGATTGCATGTTCCTTAATAAACCCTGAGCTTCTCTTGCCATTTCTTCCATCCGCCTCCAAAACCATATTGCCTTTGTTTTGGATGTCTTTTTAGCTGTTGTTTTATCCTGCTGAGCTCAGGCAAACAAGCAAGGCAAGAAGCAGTGCTGTGATGCAAACTCGTGACACTGTAATAGATGTTTATCACCCATTCAGGTAGCATGGTAATTGCTTTTAAGATGCCGCTCCCTTCAATTAGAGCCGTACAGGTCAGATGCAATGCTTTTGACGTTTAATGTTAAGAACAAAGCTTTAAATGTGCATAATTTTGTTTTGCTTTTTTACAGAGTCCCAATTTGTCATTCTTCAAGGCGCAGTTTTTGTTTTCCATGACTCAACGCTAATACTCTTGCTTAAAGCAAACACTTCCCAGGATTTTCCTTTGTGTTTTTCATATTTTTGGTACAGTCTCAGCTGTGTTAGCAAGCTTTACTGGTGAACCATGACCACTATTTTCCTATTAAATTTTAAAAAATGCTGGGAGCTATCATTCCTATAGCAATGTGCTGAATGTAGAGCTGGTGAGGAAAAAGCATATCACTCAATCCCTTTCAAACAGAGTATGTAATAAAATTTTGATGCGCCTGTTTCCATCAGGAATCAGTTACAAATTATGAAACTCTTATTTTACTGACTGCGTCCTTATTACATTCTGTTAATTTAGCTGGCCTCACTTGCATTTCTACATGAAAAATACCTTTAAATACTATAAGCAAAATAATTGATATTTTCAATTCCTCCTTACAAAAGCCCATTGATTTTATGTGCATCTTTTGCATCCGTCCCACGCTGACTTACTCTTTGGACTTTAAAACTGATCTTGCTAGAACGTCATTGTGCAGCTTACCCAGACAGGGTTTCTGTGTCATCATATCTGTGATGTTTCTGTGTCAATACATCTCTGTCTGATGTATTTTCAGTTGCAGTACCAATTGCATTCGATTCAATAACCAGCACAGTGACAGACTGAATGAGCTCCAGGTCGGTTATGGCCGTTCTAATTTCCTGTACCACTTGTTCCATTTAAACCATGGAAATGGTTACATGGAAATGTCAGGTTACTTTCAGTGTTGAGATACCTCTCTTTCTTTGTTCCCTTTCAGTGAAAGAATATAAAGGTGATGATGTTACTTGGTTGACAGATCCCTTGTCTGTATTTCTGCCATCAGAAGCCATCCCTCAGCTCATAGCAAGCACCTTACTTTTGAGAGCCTTTCATATGGATGTGGATGAGATGAGCTTGTGGTCCAGCAATAAACCATGCTGTGAGTTACACACACGCCCTGGTGAGGCACAGCCCTTAGTCCACGATTGCTCAGAGTATCATCAATCTTATCTGAACTCGTTTCACTTGCTGTTCTGCAATCTCTGTCCCTCTTAACCCCGAGAACTCAGCCATCCACAGCCAACCCCGTTTCACACATCGGCAGGCGGGAGCGCACACAAGACAGACGGGAGGGCACCGCCTCGCTCCCTCAGTTTCCCGGGCGGGTACGAGGCGAGCGAGCTCCTCGCTCCCGCAGGGACGGAGGGGAGTCCCGGCTGTCGCGGCCGAGCCCCGAGCCCGGGGCGAGCGGTGGCCGCTGGGTGGCAACAGCCGCCCGACGGAGAGGAGAGGAGGGGAGAGGGAGGGAGGGAGAGAGAGAGAGAGAGAGAGAGAGAGGAAGAGGAGACAGGAAGAGAGGGGAAGATGCTGGCACTAGGTATAGTGCCGAGTGCCTCCCCGTGCCCCCCTAAAAAACAGACGCCAGAACGATTAAAACCCCGAACGCCTCTTTAGGCATCTGGAAAGGCGCTGTTTCGTACATGTCAGAAAACAATTCCTCGGTGTGGCCTCGAAACAAATCCCTGGATCACCGAGGGCACAGGTGAGCTCCGTTTAGGGAAATCTTTCTCTTTTGGATGCGGAGACTTTCCCTTCTTCTGTTGGAGGGAAAGCTGCTCACCTTTCTCACACCAGTGCCATTTCCTCAGAGGAGCAGCCACCCTGTGAACTAGGCGTGACAGGTACGTGCCTCAAAGAGCCATCTCTGAAAACAGACTTGGAGGGCAGGGTGCATTCAATTTCCAGTGCCCTCTGTCCAAGCGAACTCATGGTCACAACTTTGCTCATGCATTTTATTCCTTGTAGATCCGGGGTAGTTTATAGATGAGATTAACATCCCAATCACCCCCATATCGACAAAAAATGGCAGAATTTATCAAACATCTCTTTTCCTTTCCTCTATTGAGCAGAGAAAGGTGCCGGGAATGTCCTGCCCCCGTTCTGCTTGGCATTTCCCCGGTGTAGTGCCCCGTTATACCTGGGGCAGTCCCAGCATCACACATCCCTGGCACCCAGTGTCGCTGCTAGGGATGGCAGGGGCGCTGAGCCATTGCTATCTCCCAGCTCTGTGGGTTTGAACAGCTTTAAAGATTAACTCTTTTTCTTTGGTCAGGTCCAGATTGACCTCATCTTCATGCAGCTCCAGAAGCCTCTCTTCAACGTAAAACAACTCTTCAGGCCGGGGGCAGGGACAAACGTGAGCTCCGTTTCTACAAAAAGTCCAAAAATCCAATTCTCTGCCTGTCTCATCGCCTGAGCACCGACCGGGCGGGCGGCCTGCACGGAGCAGGTGTGCGGGACCCCGCACGGCCGGGATGCGGGATCGGCTCCCGCACGGGCTCCGCGGCCGCGCAGGAGCTGCGGCCAACGCACATCCCCAAACCAGAATGCACGGAGCCCTACGCGCCTGCAGCGGGCCACTTTGCTTTTTAAAAATATATATTCGGACTTCTGGGTTTTTGTTTTTTTTTCCTCCCCGTTTCATGCATTTAAAAGAAAAAAAAATATTGGAATGAATCCGCGTGGGGCGGCAGAGGTGCGGAGAGGGACGCGCGCAGAGGGACGCGCTCCGCCGCGGAGGGCCGGCAGCCCCCGGCCCCGCCGCCGCTTCCTCCTCACGGGCGGCGGTGGCGGGGGGGACCGGCATCACCTCCCGCGGCCCCGGGGCCGCCCCTGCACGCCCGCGGCTCCGCCGCGATCCGCGCCTCCCCCGCCGCCCCGCTGCCGGCCCCAGGCCCGCGCCGCGATGGAGGCCGGGCCCGGACCGCGGGGGTCTCATCGCCTCCCCTCGCCGCCGCCTATTCTTTTTCTCTCTTTTTTTTTTTTTACGCCCTCCCTCTCCCCCCCCCCCCCCCCCCCCCGCTTCCCCATTTCCCCCTTTTCTTGAATGAAGCGTGAGGCGGAGCTCTAGGAAACCACCGCGCCCGGCTACGCCGCGCGGGGCCGGAGCCTCCCCCTCGGGCTCCGCTCCTCCCCGCCTCTCCCCGCCCCCGCCGCTCCGCTCCGCTCCGCTCCCCCCGCCGCCGCCGCCGCCTCCGGGAGAGCTCCCCGGCCGCGCCCGCCGCCGCTCGGAGCCGCCGCCGCCGTCCGGAGCCGCCGCCGCCGCCGCCGGCAGCAGCAGCGCGGAGCGTCCGGAGGAGCCGCCCCCGGCCGGCGGGGTGCGCGGGGCTGCACGGGCGGGCGAGCGGGCGGGCAGCGGCGCCGCGGCCGCGGTCCCCATCGGCACCAGTTACACCGCACACACGCCCCGTCCGCGCCCCTCTTCGGCAGCGCCAGGGGCTCTTCCTCCGACGATACAAAGCTGCTCGGGAAATGGCAGCAGTGAAAAGCAGTTTTCCTTCTTTATTTTTATTTTCGTTTTTTTTATTTTTTTTTTGCCGCTCTTTCTTGTGAAAAAGAATTAATTTCCTAAATACGTACAATATTTTTTTTTAATTTTTAATTTTTTTGGCGTGTGCATGCGTATGTGTGGAAGCACCGGGTTCCTGCGATCGGTGTCTGAATGAAACTACGTAAATGCATATGTCTGTACGTTGCACTGGAGGGAAAAACAGAGCACTTCTGCGAGAGCTTGGATTCAAATGTGATTCATCTGGTCTCCAGGATTTTCCGTCTCTTTGGGGTTGTTCGCCTTCCCGGGCTGCGAGGCGGGATTTTCTGAGCTTTGACACATCTTTGGAGATGTCTGTTAAACAGGAGTCTGGGAAAAAACATTTGAAATCGTAGAAATATTTTTTTTTGCCCCTTTCCCATCCTCTTGGTGACTTGAAGCATCAAAGCGACCAGAACTTAACGCTTCTGAAGACTTGTGATGTTTGGATTTTATTGTTGCTATTTTTCTTTTAGAGGAAACTTGACAGAGGAACGTATTTATAGTCCAAGTAAGTACTTTACAGAGGAAATTTAGTTTGTGTAACTTAACAAAAAAACCCCAAAACCTAGTGTTGAGGTTTCTAGCATAAAGTGCATTGGATTAACGTCCATCCAAGGCTGCTTAGCAAATCGTGTTGAAATTGCAGTTTTTGCAGTGTGTTGTTCGTCCGCTCCTTCATGTCCATGGTAGTCCAGCACCTAGGGGAAAATGCACCTGACTATGAGTCGGTATAATATTTTTTAAGATGTATTTCAACACCGAGGAGGATATGGTCCTAAAGTAAATTTATAATAAGTAATAAATGTGCACCTGGAAGTAAAGTATTTCCAACATTTTAATCCCTATTTATGCCGCGCATCTCAAACCAAGGAGGAAGCACTGAGAAGACAAAAGTACCTCCGAGACCCCGAGAACACCCCCACGCCAGCATGAATGAAACCGTGTCCAATACCATAACTGGATTATAACTTTTGGTGTTATTAATTTTGTTACTATTGGCTGCTTTACTTTTTTGGGTTCATCCTGCTCCTCTTCTTCCTCTCTCCCTTCCTCTTGCTGCTTCCTCTTGGGAATTATGGCTCATCCGGGGAGAAGAGGCTACGATAACCGGGAGATAGTGCTGAAGTACATCCACTATAAACTCTCGCAGAGGGGATACGACTGGGCTGCCGGCGAGGACAGGGCACCCCTGCCTCCAGGTCTCTCTGCTCCTGCTGCTGCTGCGGTCGCTGCTGCTGCTGGGACTTCCTCTGATCACACTGGGCTGGTGTCTCCGCACCCCGAGCCCCCCGGCTCGGCTGCTGCTAGCCACGCACCCCCGCCCCAGGGGCTGCGCCCCGCACCCCAGGTCGTCCACCTCGTCCTGCGCCAGGCGGGGGACGAGTTCTCCCGGCGCTACCAGAGGGACTTTGCCCAAATGTCCGGCCAGCTGCACCTGACGCCCTTCACGGCCAGGAGCCGCTTCGTGGCCGTGGTGGAGGAGCTCTTCCGAGATGGGGTTAACTGGGGCAGAATTGTGGCCTTCTTTGAGTTTGGCGGTGTGATGTGCGTGGAGAGCGTCAACCGGGAGATGTTTCCCCTCGTGGACAGCATCGCCGCCTGGATGACTGAGTACCTGAACCGGCACCTGCACAACTGGATCCAGGACAACGGAGGCTGGGTAAGTGCCCGGATGGCTCGCTTCCTCTCCCGGCTCTGGCCCGTGGCTGGTGGGACCCCGGGTTGGGCAGTGCCCCAGAGATCTCACTCGTGGGAGCGAAAGGTTTGCCCAGGGGAGTCTGCACTGGGATGTGCCAAAGACCAGCAGGCCTTTTGCCGGTTGTCCTGTTTCACCTCGATGATGAGGGTATGGTGGGTGTTTGAGGTGGGGGGAGCAGCTACACCTCGTGAGCAAAAGGGGTGAGCGAGGCACTGTCTTCATCAGCGGTCTCCACTTTCCTGTGGTCTCCACTTCTCCTGTCCACCCTTGCCTGTGGGCAGAGCCAAGCCAGGTTCCTAGCCAAAGGCAGTGCAGTGGGGTGGGAGGGGGCGGCAGAGATGCCCACCCAGCTGCCAGGGAGAAGAGGCACATTGCTGCAGGTCCCAGGCAGTGTCGGGACAGCAGGGACCACCTGTGTGTGTGTGTGTGTGTGTGTGTGTGTGTGCAGTGTGTGTGTGTGTGTGTGTGTGTGTGTGTGTGTGTGTGTGCAGTGTGTGTGTGTGTGTGTGTGTGTGTGTGTGTGTGTGTGTGCAGTGTCCTTACCCATGAGGGGTGGTGCGCCAGACTGGTGTACAACAAACACGGGATCCTGGTGTTACCAGGATCACAAGCAGGCAGGTGGCCATCGGTGACAGTGTCTGCAGCTGTGGTTGTCACTGGAGTGAGGTTTTATGGTATAAGATATGTCTAGAGTGAAAAATCTTCGTCTCAAGATGAAACAAAGATGCTGGGAGCCGTGTCTGTGTGATAGTTCTGGAAAATGAGTATTTGTTGTGATCTGATGGGTGTCTGGGTTTCTGGGGTAGAGATCACCTCTGTCTGGGGCAGGTTTCAGCATCAACTAGAAAGGGAAGATTTCCACTTGTGGAAAATGAACAGCTTTTTCATTTGTAGTCAGTCAAAAGCCTTTTCCTTTTTTTTTCCCCCATCTCTTCCCAGAATAAGCATTGAATTAGAAGGGTATTCCTTTCCTTTTTTCCTTTATTAGTTGATATACTGGAACAAAATGTGGTCCCTGTCACTCTCCCACAAAGCAAACCTGTTGTATGTGTAAAGCTTATGATACTACTGTTTTGGAGGGAGAAATGGCAAAAATTATTCTGAAGAAGAAACCTGGGTTGAGAGCTGGCGTAACTCACCTAGAAATGGAGGTCAGCTAGGTAGGACACTGGCAATTTCAGGTTTGGTCTCCTGTGAAATACAGAAAGCTGACTCAATTACACAGCACACCTTTAAGAGGTGTGTGTAAAAAAATATAAATTACATGTATGTTTCCCAGTTAACACATTTTTCAAGCCTGGTGTTTGTTAGCACTGGGTCTCTTGGTAAATCAGTGTTAGACTAAATAATGTGCTGTCTGCATTGACCATCTTTGTTAAAAAATGAAGGTGTTGCCTTCCCTGCTGCTGAACCTGCCTGACTAGAGGGGATTCGTGTCCAGGGATGCAGAGGACATCCCCTGCTGCTGTAACAGAGGGAGCAAGGCTTTGGGGCCCTTTTCTCAGCAGGAATCCACATTTTGCACCTCCCAAAGGAGTGCTGCTGATCCCTGGCTACAAGTCACACTGGAGGCAGGATTGTTCTCCTGCTCTCCTCTGCTTCCATCAAGAAGAAAAAAAAATTCAAGATTCATGGGGCCAGAAGAGGGAGCAAAAAATGCGCGCGTGTGTGCGCGCGCGCGTGTCTGTGTATTATATACAAATATGCACCCATACACAGACACACACTTATGTATATACACACATAAACACAGAATGACTTCAGCACTTGGTTGTTGGGACCGCGCTCGGGAGAGGGAGGTCTATCCCTGTGACCCCCAGGTTCACAGATCACTACAGAGGGTTTGTTAGTGTTGGGGGGGTCTTTTTCCACAAAACAGATACCTGGAGGAAAAAAAACCAAACCTGCGAATGGTTCAGGCTTTTGGAGACCTTGGCTAGTTCGGAGACGAGCAGCTAAAGGGTTAGGGATTTTGCGACTGCACTTCTGGGCTGGGATGCCTAACTTGTGCGTAAGTCCCTCCTCAGGCTGGAAGCTCGTCTGCGAAGCTGGGGCCCTCGGTTTGCTCCAGAGCCAGTGAAGTCATTCCGTTGACTCCCGTGAGCTTTGGATCAAATTGTAAGCATGCTAGAGATGTATTGTCCTGTGGGTGTATTGTGTAAACAGAAACATAAATAATGAACATAAGTGAGAATGTGAAAAGACAGGTGTTACCAGGTGTGATTGGCTGGAGGAGGTGAGTGCTGGGAGCTGTTGCTCGACAGAAGTACAAGAAACTCGGACTGTAAACAATGACTGCCTTGAAGAAAAAAGGATACCTCTTATCAATAGCCACTTAATTGTTTATTGAGGTTTCCTATCAACAAAAGCTCCAGAATCTGGATGCATGTGACACCATTTACTGTTGCTCGTTATTTGTAATGTACACATGGAAGATGTGCAGAATACTACCTGAAGGTGGCTTTTGCCTGACTTTCTGGTACATGGCTGGTACCTTTGAGACCTAGCATTAAACACAGGCAAAACCTTCTAGCCAGTTACAAAGAACAGAAGACTAACATGGAGCTGCAAACACAGCTTTTGGGATCCTCTCTTCAGGCAGAAGAAATCAAGGAGGGCGTGGGGCAGTGGATTTTTTTTTTTCCTTTTTCTAGATTTCAGGATCTGTCAGGATGCTTTAATATATGCGCTCGGTCTTCAACTTGCCTCTTGCACCATACCCCATGTATGAACTTTATTCATAAATGGCTCTTCTAAAGTAGCCTTGTATATGGTCATGCTTGGTAGGACTTCAGCACAGCCACTTGCAGCGTCTTCCAGTTGTTCAGAGTGCTACAACAGGCAGGAGGCCTGGCTGCTGTAGCCTTCTCCTCCTTTATATTTTGGCTCCCTGTTATTTTGTGGAGTGGTAAGTTTAATAGAGGCTGCACAGTGCCAGAGAAGAGAGCATCACAGTCAGTCATGAGAGTATGTTTTACACAGCAGGTAAATTGGGCAACATGGGCCTTGTGTCTCAACATGGGCCTTGTGTCTCATGAATGGGTGGGCCTGTGTCTTACATGCAGGTCTGAAATTTGGTTGACGTGTTTTTCTTATTTGTCTGTTTGGTCTGAATCCATTCTGAAAGTTGGCAGTGTGTTTTCAGGATGTGAATTCTTTATATTGCAAGGGAAACAAAGAAGGAAAGCATATCGAAGGCAGGGTGGGAGGGGGATATAGCTGGTGGAGTATAAATTTTAGGCACTAGACATCATTGATAATGGTGTCTGGGGTTGTTAATGCCCTTACAATACACAGCCTCATGGGTTTGTTCAAAACTTAGAAAAAGCAACAGATGGGGACTGCACGTAATCTGCATTATTAGCTTGTGGTTCTGGTGGCAAATAAATGCCGCTTTCAAAGATTTTCACTTTGGCCAGGATACCGCAATATTGTACTTTGGCCTGATAGCATCTTAATTGTATTAGAAAAGAAAAAAGAGGAGAACTAGCTCATCTTTGCAATTTTGTGGTACTTGGTATAATGTATGCTTTCTGATTAAAAACTTAATGGCTTCATTTTGATTTCCAGAGCTGCAGAAGGACTGGCTTGGCAGTGGCCTGTCGCACTTGGCAACTTTTTTGACATTGACATGGGGAACACTGAAGGGATGTAGTTGATGTGGGAGGAACAACTGTGTTTGTCTTGCAGTGATGGGTTCCCTCTTTGGGCACGCAACCCAACAGACGTGGGAGCCATGCTTAGCTCTGGGCACTTCTAGTCAAACATATGGCTTTCTCCCCAAGCTGTTCAAGAAAAAAAACAAGAGCATGAGCACTACAGAAGGAGACACATGCACCATGATATTTACATAGACATGATGTAACGTATGCAAAGGAGCCCAGGTGGGAGAAGTAGAGAGAAAATTTAGCTAAGAACACTTAATTTTAATTTAAAACACTTAATGTTTACATTCAAACTGGAAATGCAATGGCCATATGTTTTCATTTGATTCTGTTCCTTTATTGTGGTTCTTTATATTCTGCTTGAGAGTTAAGGCCACATACGGAGAAGGCTTTAGGTGTCTGAAGTGGACCTTAGGTGGAACATAAGCTCTTGAATCCTCCGAGTGCCTGCCTAGCCAGGGCAGTGATGGGAGTCCCATGCTTCTCACTGTTCTTTGCCCAAGCTAGTCAGGAGCTGCTTCTGCCATGGGAGAAGGGAGGCACTTTGGGGGTGTGTGGAACACCGTTCCCAAGAACCTCCATGTCCCGAAGCTGGCAGGCACCCTCTGGCCCAGCTGCTGTCACTTAGGTGCCATCCTCACCAGCAAGCGCATATGAGGAGAAGCCCCCACTTTTCCTGGCGGCTCCTTAGTTTTGGTCTCTCGTGAGCTTTGGCAATGGGAATCTCTCCAGCCTGGCAGTGGCTCATCACATCTCCAACATCTCAGGAGGTTTCACCTTCCAGATGGCTGCTGATTTTGCTGAGGTGTCTTCCCCTCCTGCAACAGGCCTCCTCCTAATTGTACAGGGGTGAGATTTCATTTGGTGGAGGAGGAAGAACTAGGGTGTCGAATTCCTGCCGTCTGATGTGTTTTCCGAGGTGGCTGTACACAGCCAAATGAATAAATGCTTCTTAGACAAGCAAAGAGACTCCAGGTTTCTCTTCTTCTGAGCTGACTGTCCTCATCACTGAGCTTTCTTTTTTTATTTTGTGCCTAGTAAATCATTAATTTTCTTTACTTGGTGGCACACCTTGGAAAGGAAGCTTGGAGGATCGCTGTGTCATAAAGGTGAGGGGTGGCAGATGCATCTACCTCCAGGACAGAGCTAGAGATCATGGTTCAGGGTGGCACAGGACCCTTCCAGAACTTGTGTGTGGGGCGCTGACCAAAATCCCATCCCCTTTGGGCTCTGGATTTGGGATGCTCTGCCAGGCACCCACCTGCACAACACACTGCTTCTTGTGCAAGCCCCAGGTAAAAGCCTCTTGCTCTTTCAGCACAGGACTTCACCTAGCTTGGAGAGGGATGCCAAGTGCTTTGAGGAGAGTGTGGATCAGAGGCATTTTGACTTTCTTTAGTGGCAACATGTGGCATTCTAATGGCTCAATCCCCAGTGGGGCTAACCCCAAGTCACTGTTTGACTGGTAAAAGGAAACTATCTGAAATCCACTCAGTTAAATAAGTGAATTGGTAGTTTCAAGTGTTGCACCTTCTAGGTCTTTTGCCAGTTCTTGTGGCTTTGTGGGTTTATAATCACATTCTCAAAATATTATCAAAATATTTTTCTTTTTGCTGTTGGTGAAGAGCAAGAAATTAATTCTGTGGAGGATCTGTGCTGAAGCAAGGAGAAAAAGAGCTGGGGCAGAAAGAGAAAATTACTGTGGTTCTCTAGGCCTTTTCATTTGTAATAGCTTTCTCTGTAACTTGCAAAAACAGTAGGCTGCATATTTTCTCAGAAGTCTGTTTTTTTTCTAAAAAAAATAAAAAAAATGTATTGACTGTGACCTTTAAAATTTCAGAACCAGGGGTCTCACTTGTGGAGATGATGTCATTTGCCTTGATCTTGCAAAGAACTGTAAACTTCAAACAGCAATCCTATTAAAAACTTTTACTTTACTTTCAATTTTGAGAAATAAGTTTGTTCTGTGCCTGCACTAACACAGGCATCTCCCGAGCTGCTGTGTTAGCTCTGCTGGACAGTAAGGAGCTTAGTTTTGTGAGTATGTAGCTTGAAATTCAGAGTCGGTAATCCATGAAGAAAATCCAGTTGAATTTTTCTGCCAAGGCACAAGCGTTCCTCCGATGGCAAAGCACGGCTCTAGCAGGAGAATCACAAGACCTATGCAACGATGTGTGAAATTGCATGTGGAGCAGAAGCATTTTCCCAGCGGCCAGATCCCAGGGCCTGGGCTTCCTAAGGCGGCACTTGGAACTTTGTACTGCATCCCCAGCACACATTAAGCCCTTGTGCTCAATACAGGTGTCCTTGATGAGAGGGTCATCTATCTCTCAGCATGTTGCACCTGGCATGGTGGAGGGAGGTGGATGTAGAAACGGGAGTGGTGCTCAGGTGCTGCTCTGAAACCTCTGCTGCAGTTTTGGTCTCGTGTGGTGGTCTGTGCCTGGTGCATGCAAAGCCAGCCTTGTGCTCTGCCATCGCCACCGAGGGATGCTGGGCTGGGGCTTGGGGCAAGGGTGGCTGAAGTGGTGGCTCTCTGCTTGCTGGCGCCACATGCTAGCAATCCTGCTGTGTCCTTGTCTCCCATCTTGCTCTGCAGCCCCCTTGCCAAACCAGCCCAAAGCCTTTTAGCACCATGGTCCTGCCCCAGGGCTCTGGTAAGGCGGTGGCCGCTGGCTTCTGACCTGAGGTCTGGGTTGCCCCAAACGGGGTCAGCAGCCTGGGCAGTCATGGAGCTAAAATACAGTTTGAAAGACCTGACTGTATCATGGCTATACTTTTAGCAAAGAAGATTTTTACTTCTTGCCTGATTCATCTCCATCCCTTCTGGTGATCAGGGTTATGGTGAGACATTCTGGTTCTTTGTCTGTTTTTGCTTTCTGCGCCAAGGTGGACCAGCAGTCCTCAGCTTCCTGACTGCCTCCTTCCATCCCTTCTGCTGGCATTTGGCACTGGGTGCTGGGCAGGAACTGGGTGCTGGGCACTTCCACCGGCCATCAGGAGCTATGTGTGCCAGGTCTGGCCTTGCCCTGCCCACCTCCATCCCTGTTTTATTTTCCTTCACACCCTTGGGAGGGTGGAGCTCAGCCCTGTTTGGTTTGTTGGTTTTTTAAAAATAATTTAGTTATGAGCACCTCGTGGCTGCCCTCCTGCTGATTTAGTAATAATAATAACAACATTTGTTACTCAGCGGCAGCAAAATACTGATTATTTCTAAGGGCAGTACCTGCTTGTTTTATTTTCCATTTCATATATAATAATAGGATGGATGAAGGTGTGTGATGCCATAAATCTTCTCTTCCCCAGCAGGATAACATCCAGGCCTTCTTGGCAAACATGAATGCTGATGACAGATTTGAGGGATTTTTATTTTACTCTGGCTTTCAGTCTCATTAACAATCTGATGATGGCTTCTTTTTTTTTTCTTTTTTTTTTTTTTTCCTTTCCTTTTGGTTCCCAAAAGACTGTGAAACCAGATAACTTTTCCAAATGCATCTGAAAGTCTGGAATTTATTTTCTGTTATTTTATCTTAATCTTAGTTTTCTGTCATAATTACTGTATATTGATAGACTTTGCAAAATTCCCCCTTGCTGGAAAGTTTCTGGATTTTACAGTTAATGAGTAAGAAAACAAATCTAATGTTATAAAGTGTTGCCACTGACTTCAATAGGAACAGGAAGAGGCACTTAATTGGACAACTGTAGTTGTGTTTACTTTGTATATGTGGCAAGAAAAATAAGATCAAATGAAAAAGCCACAGGTTTTCAGCTAACAGAGAAAACCAGCCTTTTCTGCAACACATGATTAACTTTTGGAAGTTGTTTTTGTGAGAAAGCTGTGAGTGGAATACTGAGTTGCATTCAGGAAAGATTTAGATATTTATTTATAAAACTAAGGAAAACATCTATGCTTCTGTTTGAGTCAAAGTGCTTGAAAGGGCAGTCATACACCTTGGGGTAAATTTAGAATCAGCTGCTGAAATCAGATCACCAGGTGCTGAGGTGGAGCTTTCTCCAGGTAATGCTGTTTCAAAATTATCGATTCTATGGCTTCTCCCCCAGGGCACCTGGTGTTGGTTGGTGTCTGCAGATACTGGGATGGATGTGCTGCTGGTCTCATCCATCCAGGGAAATTTGCTCCTGCATGTGTTTTGTTAAGGTAATTGTCAAAGCACTTGATGTGTTTCTAAGAGCACCCACATCACAGAATTTACTCCTGTGCTGACTGGAGCCCTGTTACACATTGCCACTTCTCACTTAAAGTTGCCAGCCCATCCTCCTTGTATTTGTCATCGAAGTTCTGCGAAAAGAACCAGGTGCGTGCTGGGTTAGTGGTTTGACTCGATCTTAGAGGTCTTCTCCAACCTAAATGATTCTGTGATTCTATGATTTTGAGTTAGTTGAAAGAAATAGTCTGCATCCTTCAGTGCATACATAATTTTATTGCTGTTTGATGTAGGAAGCATTAAAATAATTATTCTATTTTGTTGATTGAAAAGGTAGCTCAGTGGGTTTCGGAGTATTTCAGTGACTAATTTAAGCATGTAGGTCAGGTACAATCAAAAAGGCCTCATTTTACCCCGTGTAGTGACTGAAAGAGGCCATTACACAGTTGTTTGAGAAAATAACTAAGAGTCAAAACTTAACTTCCTCTTATTGTACTGAGTACAAGATAGGAAATGGGGCAAATCACTAATACCTCTCTTATTCAGTTAACCCATAGAAGAAATAGGTGTTTTTGCTATACAGCACACAAGGTATGGGAAATTTATTGTTGCTCATCGTGCCATCATGAATTGGGCTGATGGTCTATAGTTACAAAAAAAAAAAAAAGGAGTGATACAAAGTACAGTTTTGAACAAAATGTCCACTCTAGTAATTTGGAGCTTAGAATAGATCTCAAATCTGTAGCATTTTGTCATTGCTGGTGCTTGCTAGCCTGGGAAAGAGCAAAGTGAGTCAGATTGTGAAACTGTCTTGGGTGAGATTTGAGTGGAGAGAAGATAAAACAAAGGGAAAAAAAGCTAAATGGAAATTAGGCTTAAAGTTTTTCAGCTCCACTGTTGGGATGTGTTTAGCAATGTTTGTGATGGAAGCAGATTAAAAAGATTGGTTTCAGGTGTTGATTTCTAGTTTTTATGTAGGGGAAGGGTGAGCAGTGAGAAATGGCAAGTAAGGGTATTTGTGTTTTCCTTTAAGTATCAGCACAGTTCATTGGGTGTTTCAAGAAGGAATTTGTCTTTCCTTTTCTATCCCCACTATATGTAAAATCTGTCTGTGTTACTTCAGGGAAGGAGTAGTATAGGTATATCATATACATCTGTAGGAAGTATCTTTACACACTTGTATTTTTGTGTTTCCATTCATAAGCTTCATTAAATGTTCAGATGCAAGCAGCCAAAGCAATTTTAACCTTTTTTTTTTCTTTTAAAAGTGAGTAGTAATCAAACCTCTTAACTTAGCCATGAGCTTGAAGTTACTCTTAACTATCTTGCTGAACTCAGGCTTAGGAGACAATATTCTTGTTGCGTGCCTTGGAGGGACTTGCATGAGTCACTAGAAAGATGGGTTAAGACCACAGACAGCAGGGCAGTGAAATCTGTAGGACAGTCCTATAGCCTGTTTTTGTGATGGAATAAGTATTGCAGGCTTTGTCTCTAGAGGAATGAGCTCCTTTCTTAAGAATATGCTTCACGTGTTCAGACTGTGTATTATAAAACGTAGTAGTGCTTCCTATTTCTAATCTCTTATTTTTAATAGAGAAAAAAGAGTTAGAAATAAATCAAATATAAATACACCTGATGTACTAGAAAAGATAAATTAGTTGCCATTTCCATCAGCGGAATAAGGTGGTCAATGCTGTAGATAGACAAAACCTGTCGGAATTCTCAGGAGTGAACTCACAGCTTAAAAACACTGAAGTAACGATTCCCTTGTTCATAACTGAAGCAAATTCTACATTGTGCTCCAAGCGTCTGCAAATTTTTGTTCAAGTCAGACATATACAAAGCACCTCTCCTGAAGTGATCTGGCACATCACGTTAAGACACACTCTCCAAATATCTAATCCTCAGCCTACAAAGTCCCGAATATAACTGAGAAGGAATCCTAATGCCTGTGTTATTTCCAGGCTCCAGCTTGACCTGTTCCTTTTCTATTTTCCAGATTTGCAGTAATTAGCAGCACTGCTGTGGAGCTTGGCTGAGGGAATGACTTTGCTCCTCACGGGGCCAGAGTGCTGCAGCAGGGCACTCTGACAAGGGAGAAATAAACCAATCTCTTGAAATGTCAGGTGGCAATCAAGGCTGAAAGTAAATGAGCTGGCCTGGAGTCTGTTCAGGCTTCTGCAGTAGCTCACGGCTGTCTGCAAAAATCCCTGCAGTAGAAAATCCGTGTATTTGGCTCTGGGCTGAGTCTGTGGAATCCTTGCCCGTTTGGAGTCAATAGCTTTTTTTTTTCTTTCAGTGTGGGTGCTAGAAGGGGTGATGTCTAGCCTCACACAGCAGTGAGCATGGGGACAGACCCAGAAAGGGATCAGTAAAGTGTTGTACAGAGCCTTGCTTACAGCGGATGGTTGGGCACAGCTGTGCAGTGGTGGAAAACTGGAGCAAGGCTGCCGCGGGCTTTTCCTTGTGAGTGCTTTTCACCCTCCCCAGGCATCCTCACTGTCAGGGGAACCCAGTATGCCACATACATCCTTCTGACTGCACCTGTGTGGTACAGGGGTGGTAGTGTCCCACCAGCAGCACAGCAGTTTTGTAGAAATTGGTGCTGCTCAGCTTGGCCAGTAGAGCTGTGTCCCAGCCCCAGGGGCAAGCTGGGGAGCATCCCTGGTGCTCTGGGAGCATGAGAGGGGGGCCTTTCCACTCTGCTCTCAGTCTGCGTGGCACAGGTGGTGGGGAAACCTGCCAAGGCATACCTTTGTACCTTTTTTCATACCTGTTAAAGTGAATTGTTTCACAAGGGAATAGTGTATTTATTTTACAAGCAACTTGGGTTTTCCTTTTTTTTTATTTAATATTTTCTTTCCCCTAATGCAGTGAGAAGGATGCTTGTGACATGGTAGTACATCCTGCAGGCTGGGACTTTTGTGGGAGTTCAATGGACCAAAGGAAGAGGCAGTACTGGCACACCGTTTAGGCTGTGTAAACTGGCCTAGGGTTTGTTTTAGAAAATCTGCTCGCATTTTTTTCTCCCCTCTCTCTACTCCCTTCTTTTCCCCCCCTGCAGAAACAATACATCATTCTTGCAAATGCAACTGTTTAATAACTGGCCTAGAGCAAAATCTGACAGTGGGAGAGGAACTGTTTGGTTTGCAGTTGCTGACAGATGGAATAAACTACCTGTTCTTTTGGAAGGGATGGAGAGGCAGCTTGTTTGGTTTTCAGGAGGCTTTGATCCCTAAAGAAACTCCTCTCAACAAAAGAAATAATGACTGGAACTGTGGCAGCTCAGTGTTACTGACTGCTTTTTATACATAAGGCTCCAAGTTTGAAGGGGAAGCACTGTGTGCAGATGTCCCTTGTCTCTGTACTTCAGAGCTTTCTGCTGAGAGCAACTCCTCATCCTGAAAGGTCACTGTCACCAGTGCCTTGGGAGAGACCCAGAGTCCTGCTAAAATCAGTCCCCTATGATCAAGGTCCCAATCAGGCTGGTTTGACAGGAGCTTTTCAGAATAGTTAAATGACTTGGGTTCTCAAAAACCCTGCCTTGAAGCCTTGAAGGCTGAATGATCAAGTTAGAGATTAAATAATTTTGCAATGAATGGTTTTACCTCTGGATCCTTAAGAAAGTCAGCTTTCTTACTTTGCCAGTTCTCAGAAGAAAATGGCAGCAGTCCCATTTCCTCTTCTCTTCCCTCCGGGCCTGCCACCCTTTTTCTTTTTATTTTTTTTCCTCCCAGGGCCATTAGACAACATGCAAATTATTGTTAATAGGGCCAGAACAATCCTGCATTCCCAGTGGGATCATTAGGGTCAAAGCCACCAGTGTGCCAGCCCTCAGTGTGATGCTAATTTTGGCCATGTCTGCCTCAGGGTTTGGAGGTCAGGCGGAAGGGGGCTGGTGAGCACACACCCAAGCAGGACCTGCTCTCCCTGCCCACACTGAGCTCTGGCCAGCCTGTTCCTGGGGCTCCTTCTGACCCCTGGCAGGGCTGGTGGCCTGCAAGGCATTGGCTCCTTCCTTCGCCTCTCCTGCAGCCTCACTGAAGGTTCCTCAGAGGGGACAAGTTCTCCCCGGCACAGGGACCTTGCCACCCTGAGCTTTGGTGCAGAGTCTCCAGAGGACAGGGACAGGTTGGGGGAGCTGAGGGGAGGATGCTCTACCCTCACATTTCCTTCCTCTGCCAGTCCCTTCCTCCCAGGAACCCTGAGAATCCTCCCATGGAGGAACACGTTGGCAATGAATCTTTCAGCTTTGGGAGCTACATGGACTGTGTACCACAGCTCAGAGGGAAAGGAAGGGCAGCTGCCTTCAGGCCTCAGCCTTGGACTGGGTTCTGCCTCTTGCCTTTGATTTAAAATCATGGGATTTTGGCATTGAAACTGTTGGCAGGGGGATTAGGGCATTTGCAAGACTCCTTTTGTAACACATTTTACAGGGAAGTGGTTGTAACTATATTTGAAACTGAATGTAGGGGACTAAACAAAGTATTTCTGACATCACTGACTGAAGTAAAAGTAGTGGGAATTGGCTGTCTCTGCCAAGACTGGGATTGCAAGTTCCTTTTCTCCTACAAGACTTGCTGAGGGATGGTTATGCCTGCTGCAAGGAAGAGGCTGAAATCCCCACCTTGGTTGCACTTTGGCAAATGGCAAGACCTTGATATCATGTCTTCACCCTAGGTTTTGGTGGGTGAACAAAATTAAAGAGGAATGCACTAGATTTTATTAAATACTTCCAAGTAGTAGTTTGGCTGGGCTTTTTTTCCTCCCCATCTCTCTTTTTAACCTTGGCAAAGATTCTGTGCACTCCAGGATGCTGTGAATTCAGGTGTGCTTATCTTTAAAAGGTAGCAATAGACTCACTGAGGTCTCTGACTTCCAGGGAAGCAGAATGAGAGGGCTCAAGCAGAAAGTGAAACTCTTTAAAAACACTAATGCAACAGAGCAGCCTTCTTTCATTTTCCCAACTGAGCATAATGCTAAAAGTAAACAGTTGGCACAAATTACTAATACAGGTTTGCCAGGAGGCTGATCAAAACCACACTGAATTCAGCAGTATGTTTTGCACAAAGTTCAACAGGTTTTTTGCATCAGACCCGTTGCAAGGTAGAGAGGGATATTTTTTGAAAGAAAAATGCCGTTTGAAAAAAATGTGGAAAATTCTCCTGTTCTACCTCCTACATGTTTCTATTGTCAAACAGTCACTGATCTTATTTTAGACTTGACCTTCGTGTTCTTTCCACAGCACACAGGCTGAATGACATGTTATTCAAGTTCTCAGACAATATTATGATATATCTGCTTTTATATTTAGCTGTAACTTTTATTCTCCTTATAAACAAACCCACCTAATGTAACCACCACCTATCCAGGGAAAGTATTTCCATTCCCCTCAGCTTAATTTGGACAAATTTGGCATGAAAGCATTCAATAGTTCCATAATAACCTTTGCAACAGGATGCCTGCTGTGCTGACATGCAGGTCTAGAGCAACTTGTACCATGTGCCAGGAAATTGCATTCTTAAGAAAAATCTAGACATAAATTCTGAACAATCAACACTTAAATTTTGAGAAGTCTGGCAGCAAGCTGTTATCTGCCTCATGGGTTTTCACTTTAATGACTTTTTATTTTCTGAGCACCGCCTCTCTGTCCTTTATGCAGACTGTATGCCCATGGCCCAAGTAAGCTGAGCTTTGGAGAGAGGGGAGAAGGGGGCAATTCCCCCTTGTTGTTGTTGTGCGTTCCAGCACTGCGCCTTGACATGGCAGGATGGCTTTTCTTACCAAAAAAACACAGAGCTTAGCTGGAAGTTACATAAATGGGCATTCAGCTTGCAGTGGGCATTCACACAACTGCTGGGCTGCAGTGCAGTTCAGCCTTGCCTCCCCATCTGGTGAGCTGGAAAGAGGATGGGAAGAGATGGAAATACCATCGGATCCATCTATCCTAAATCAGCTAGGGGCATCCTTGCCTTGGGACAGGATGGTTTGTTGGAGTATGAGGGGACTGAAGACAGGGAAGAAAAGGTTCTCCCTTCTTTGAGGTCTCTGAACACTTAATTTTTTTTTTTTTGCTCATCTCACTGAAAGTGGAGCAAGCAAAGTGGAGAAGCATAATATGGATGCTCATTTTCCAGAAATTTTGCCCTGCTGCCAGCTTGGACAAAGGTTCCATGATTCTCAATCATTGTCCAAACCTCCATTGTTCCTACTTAAAGGAGCAACAGCATGGCTGGAAGACCTTTATGTGCCTCTCTGCCCAGACCTCCTAGGTGTGCATTACATGTTACCTCAGCAAGGGTGGTTGTAGACAGAAACAACTGGATCCCTGAGCTTTGCTGCTAGGAGGTTGCAAGAAGAATTGTCAAGACACACACAGCTCCTTAGGAAAGAAAAAAAACTGCTGTGTTTTGTGATGAGTTCAGTAAAGCAAATGGCCAATTTAATCAGCAAAACATTAAATGGGGTTCTAGGAGGAGGCAGGGTCAGGGAGGGGTGTTCCATGGATATGAACTTGAAGCAAAATGAAGGGCTGCAAAACCGTGTGAACTGAACCCCACCAGGGAAGGCTTACTAAAACTTGAGCCAGGAAAAATTATGGAGTTCTATAAATAGCTAAATTGAAAATTGAATGCATTCGTGTGTGGGGATGCACACATCTATCTATGAGGTCGTGTGTGTAATAGAAATACAGTAGTACTTCATGTGTCGAGGTTTTTTTTTAAGCAGTGGAAAATGTTTTAATGACTTTCTTTTTTAATTTTTTCCTAGAGACAGTACATTATGTTCTGTCCTTAGGGCCAAAAACACAAAGTGCCTATTTTCATGAGGAATCCTACAGAAGGAGGAAGGGAAAGTATTATGCAGTGAAGCAAGAGTATAGTAGCCATTCCACAGTGATTACACATCCAAGCAAAGCGTGCACTAGAAAACTCAAAAATATATTAGAAGCGGAAAGCAAGATGTGTGAAGTGTTTCCTATTCCCTCCCCACACTTAATGACAACCAAGCAAGCAGGGAGGCGGTCACGGAGTTTAAATTTAACCCCTTGTATTTGATACTACTGTATTTCAGTGGCAGGCAGCAAGCATGTTATGTACACACTGGGTTGAGGACTTCCTCTGCTTATTAATTTTGCTCCCTCAGAACTTTCAGTTATTTTCAGTATGTTAAAATAGTCCAGACACAAACCAGAAGTGACTGAAAGCACTAAATAATGCAGCAGACTTTCAAGAACTAAGGTAGTTTAAATGCATCCCAGCCCGATCAGCTCCTTAATTAAAGTGCAAAACTGTTTTTAGTTTTGCATTAATAATTTGTGATTCCAGGTTTGAAACCCCCCCCTTTACCTTTTAATACCTTTCATTCATCCTGTGATGGTCTAATGATGAATGAAATCAGTCTTCTGGGAAAAAAAAAAGCACTTTTCTATATAGAATTCAAATGAATTCAAGAATCTGTGCAGTTGTTCAATTTAATTTAAAAGTAAGACAGTCTGGAGTGGTAATGCCCTCATACCATGAGGGAATCAACTTTGTATTGGAGTCCCCTTTGCCGGCTTGTTTAATGGGTTATGATAACATCAGTGGCTTAGTAAATGATGTAATGGGAGTTAAATCAGGATGACCAACATAAACATCTGTCAGTGCATGTGAACATTTGATGTATGACCCCAGGGGCCAGTGTATCTTGGCAAGCAGTCCTTGGACATCCGCAAAAGTCGAGGTTTCAGGATCGCACGCCGGAGAGGATCCATGTCCTGTGCTCTGTGCTGGTACCAGGGTATGTGATCTGGCTGCTCGGTGTTGGGTGTAGCACTTGGCAGCAGGTCCCCTCCTCGCTGTGGGCACAGCTCACCCCGGAGCTGAGGGTCAGGGCAAGGCATCAACATCATGGCGCTTCTCCCAGTGAGCCTCAGCTGGCACTTGGTGGTGGGCAGGCTCGTCGTGCTGGTCCTCTGAATGCAGGAGAGTTTTACAGAGGTAACCAAGGTTGCTCTGAGTAGCCATGTAGTTTGAGATTCACAGTCCAATTTGCACCCGAAAAAAACAGCCTTAGTGTTTTGTGAACATAATTTCAGAGGAATGATTTCCCAGGCTTGGATTGTGCTGGTGTTATTTTCATTCAAAATCATCTTGTCATCATGTTCTTGCATAGATTTGTAATTTTCTGAAAGCAAGCTGGCTGGTATGTTCATGCTGCTCATAAATCTTTTTTTTTTTTTAACTTTTTTTTCTTTTTAATGGAGCTCATGTGGGAAGCTGAAAGTATCTAATACAGACAAACACGTAACTTACTGGATGTGTGTGCCCTCTGCAGAAATGGACAGAAAGCATATGAAAATAAAATGTGTTAGAGAGGAAGCATGAGCTAAGGGAACTCTGCCTGTTACATTTTAGATTAAATTGTTCTAGGAAGGCAAAGTCTTTTTTGCAAAGGTTACACAGCCAAGAAATGCCACCATGCAGAGTACAGGGGGGTGGATGGTTGTGGCTTCTTGGTCGTCAATGAACCTCAGTGTAAGCAGACATGAAACTGTGGTTGGTCCCATGTGCCCACCTACTCTGAGAGCAGCTTTGCTTTAACATGTGGAGTTAGGGGAGAACTTTTCCCATTTATGCTGTGTCCTTGCTGCTGTAAAAGTGGTTGCTTACACACAAAAATTAGTCACATTTAACTATTCTAGTCCATTTTAGTCCCTTCAAGGTGCTGCATGCTTATAATTGACTTCAAAAAGAGCCTTTTATAATTCAAGAGTAAGTCCGTGAAGTTACAGGACATAGACTTCCTATTGCCATGAGTTTTCAAAAGAGAGCTGGCAGCATCTCTTGGTTCTTATTATGGATGTAATATATAGAATCTGTTTGCAAAGAGAAAGAATAAGTTAACTATTCTGCAGTTATTAGTATTTTTTAGAAGAAATGCAAGCCATTCAGGGGTGCAACTTAAGTTTCATTACTTCAAAATAAACTATAGAAATGAATATAATTGTAAGCAAAAATATTTTATCTTTTAAAAGAGGCAATGCCAGCTTTAAAAATTATCATAATTAGCTGGATTTGTTAAAATTAAAAGTGCCAGAACAGCACACAGTTATTCTAAATGAGAGGGAAGATTGGAAAAAGAAACCACCCCTCCTTGCCAGCAGTTGAGCGCACGTGCACCACACATGCCCAATTTGGTTTTTACAAAGTATGCTGTCAAGTGAATACTGTCATGTTCCCTGTTTAATCAGTTTCCTCTTTTATTTGTGTGCTGTTGTATATAAAAGGAAATCTGCTTGTAAAGTCAGGCTGTTTAATAATTCATTCAAAAATGATTAGAGTTCAAGGGGAAAGTTGTTCCTTTAAATGACTGAACCAAACAGGGGAAAAACCCCAAGTAACAGAGGTTGAAATTCACTTCTCCCAGGATTATGTATGGTATATTTAAATTCCATGTTCAGATCTAAAAATTTGTCTTGAAGTAGAATGTCAGTAGTTATCATCTTTATTTGGGTCCTCCTTTATTCTCCTTTTGGGTAAATTTTGTTTGTTCTGGTTCTTCAAAGGTGCTTTCTTAGGCAGTGAGATAAGAAAGATTATTTTTTCTTTTGGTCTTTACATGTACTGTGTCTTCCCAAAACAGGCTGAAAAATCCCAGATGGAATTACTTTTGCCAGTGGTAGTTTTCATCTTCTCTTCAGACTCTGCTCTACAAAGCAACCCAGGAGCCATCCCTGGGAAATGTCCCCACTCTGGAGCTGGGTGCTGGGCTGGCAGGGGTGCAGTAGGAGTGGCGGGGTGGTGTGAAGGAGTTGGTGGGTGGAGTGGCAGGGCACAGGACTGGCCAGGCTTCAGCCCTTGGGGTGATTGAGCCTGTGCCCTGGGAAAAGTGCTTGCAGTGGGTTTTTTATTCAATGTTTTCCCTCCTTTCTCTTGTGCAACAAAACAACTACCAAGGGCCTGGATTCAACAATGTGTTTAGACCAGAAACTTCCCTTTGAAATCCCTGTCAGCACTTTCCCAACATTAGCTAAAGCAATGAAACAACAGAGCATGGGGACAATGAAGCAGAGATGAGAGCCTGTGCATTGTACTGACTCTGGTCTCCAGAACTGTCCACATGGCCCCAGAAAGCCTCTTTCTATTAATGGGAATATTTCCTTCAACTGCTTTGCTTTCCAGAAGCAGCCTAACCAGCTGTGACCCACACTTGCAGTATTTGCTGAGGGCTGTTTTCCTGAGTGCTGCTGAGAGCTTGCATGGTGAGACGCAAACCTTTCCAGCCAGGGGAGGCTCAGCTGGGCTGGTCTGCACTTCCCCCGTGCAAGTCCAGTCTGTTTGCATGTGATTAGCATGGGCACCATCCTTGGGGATGCTGCTGTGCCTTGCACTTGGACTCTTGCCCTCCTGAAGCCAGTTTAGAATGAGTGGAGCAGTGGCATCCAAGGCACTCAAGTGTGATGATGACACTTAGATGTGACTGAAGGCCAAGAAGTGATAAAGGTGAGAAGAGGAAGAGAGATAGCACTTGTCAGATAGCACTCTGGGCAGCAGAGACAAGGGTATTTATAGGTCAATGCCGCACGTATGGTGAGGAACGCCTTGGTCATGGGCATATATCATCTCATTTCTTGAGCCAGAACAGCTTTTATCCGGGCCCCTGGTATCAAATGAAATGGTTCAACTCTAAGCTTTAGATGTCTCAGCATGGAGAGGAGTCTGGTAAGTTCCAGCAGCGTCATTGTGATGCATCCACCTTGTTGTTAGTGACAGAGGGACCCTGGACCTAGTGGGGTCCATGTTTGCCTTGGAGGAATGGGAAGGTGGCAGCTGGCCGTGGCCTGCAGGCAGATAACCAGTTTGATGCTAGGTACGGTACCAGGAGATGGTGCTGAAGAATGGATAGTGCAGTTCCCAACTTTTCAAGGACCTGTTAAGACTTCTTGTCTTGTGGCATTTTAGGAGCTCCTTGCACACTGACCTCTGTGTGGAGGTCGTATCGTCAGCTGGGCCCTGAGCTCTGAGCCAAACAGGTTATTGAGTATCACAGCTTTGGGTTCTCCTGCTACATCAGAGATGTTACATATTTCAAAACTCTGTGTTGCCGCTATGACATTTCCCCTACCAAGCATTCCCTGAAACTGCTTACTCACTGGTGGTAAACAGTGTTATTTAGCAGCTTACCCTAACACCCAGCAACTGCTTGTTTTCATCGAAATGCCAGTGGTTATTGTCCTCCTGCTATTGCCTCTGTGCTTTTCTGCACTCATGCTCTCATCTCAGAAGATCTGCAGTCCTTGTAGGCATCATCCCAGTCCCAGCAGGCTCTCACTTCACCTTGGTACAGTTTGAGTCAGATTCGAAGCCATCTTTTTTCAACCCAGGTGGTGTCCTACTTGATACAGATCAGAAATGCTGGAGTTCATAACTGAGTAGGTCATTGCTATAATGTTTTCCATTTGAAGTAGGAAACTGTCTGAGTGAGGAGGAAAAAAATTGAGATTGTTTCTTGAAAAATAGAGTCTATATTTTACAAGTTTAATTATGACTGATTTTCCAGTTTTAACTTTATATGCTTTTAATGTTGAGTCTAAATTAGGCCACAGGAAAAGGATGGTCTGTCTTCAAAGAAACATTTAAGCTGATTGTGTTCTTCAGATTCACGGAAAACAGCTGTGGGTGTAGCAATAGCTCTCAAGCTCTCCTCCATGCTAACATATAAGATGAGGATGCAAGCTGGATACTTCTGGTGTGTGGGAGTTTGGAGGAGAGGCTCAATAAAACTGGTTGGCAAAATTATCACCAGAGCTGTAGAGCTGTAGGGTCTTTTAGAGAACAGGAGCCAGGGGAATTGGACAAGAGGAAAAGCATCCTACATCCTCCTCATGCAACTATGAAGCCTCTGATTTTCATGGACATTGCATGGATGGATGAATATACTCTTCTTTATTACTGCCTGCCCATTAAGAAAAGCTTCCTTAAGTACATAATTATCATAGCTTTGATTGAAATGCAACCCTGTACATACATATGTGTGTATATATATATATACACATATACATGCACACACATCACCACAGATGGAAGGTGATACCACAGGGAGATCCCCTTTGGAAAACACGTGGTGGTTCTGCCAGCAGAGACTTTGATCTTTAAAGTTTTGTAGTGACTGTTGTTCCAATTCCTTAACAGGTTTTTATGCAGCTCATCCAGGAGCTAGTTAACCTCCACTGTTCATTTTTGTAGTGACTTGTGCATAGGTGACTAATATATGTCACTAGTCTATAGCTTGACATTTTTGATGACACAGATGTCCCATGATTTCTCTATTCATGTGTTATTCAGAAATAGGTATGGAAAAGCAGTTGCTCCAGAACAAGTCCATGAACCAGTAGTCTTTTTCTTTTTGAAAGAAGCCACATTTTCCTCAACAATCTTTTGGGTTTTGCAGCACTGATTTTGCAGCACTGATTTTGCCTGAAGAGAAACAGAGCAAAGCGTGGCAACTCGTGGAAGAATTCACAAATAGCTGCTCATTGGTGATCCCACATGAAGCTGAGCTCTGTTCTTTCAGTGGACTCTGTGCTGCAGGGCTTGGTTTGGGCCTGCTGAAGAACTGTTGTCACACTTCGTTATGTAGTGGTTTTCTGAATGGTGACTTCAGAAGCACTTAGCTTGGCAGGCAAACTGGACAAACTCTTGTTGAAATAAACACACAGGTACAGAAGGCTAGTTGATGTTTGGAATTGTCAGCAAACGATGTAGAATATTTTCAGCAAAATTGTCAGTACATTTCCTACTGCTTCAAAGTACAAATTCAGAGACCAGGATGGTTTGAACATATTAAAAGTGCAGGGGTACAAGTGCTCATTTGTGAGGTGCTGCAGTTTTGTTTGGGCAGGCAGCTATTTGCTGCTTTGCCAGTGGTAACAGAAGGAATAGCTGGGCCTTGCAATAACATGTGTTTCTCTTCTTTTGAGAAGCTCCAGCTCTTTCAGCAAGTACAAAAACAAATTAGAAAACATCTTAATTGTTTTGGTGTTATGGGTTTCATCAGCACCTGGAAGAGGAATGCAGTTCATAATTTAAAACCTTTCCAGTGTCCCTTCCAGCACAGGATGGATGGTGTTTCTGAGACGCTCTCTTCATATGGATCAGATCCTGCAGCCCATTTGCTTGTTTTAAAGCTGAAAAATACAATAAGTCATTTTGAGTGGTATTCATTCTACCTAATTTTCATAATGCCTCACCTCTAAGCAGGCTGCAGTGCCTTTCCGTGGAGGACTGGGACTATGGGAGAGTAACTGCTGAGCCTCCCCAAAGCTGCTTGCCCTGGCCCTGAGCTGCAGCAATGATCAGGCTTCATGGGCTGCAGTTCTGCCCCAAAAGCTGAGAGTTTTTTTGTGACTTTTTCTGCAGCAAATTATGACAGTGTTTCAGAACTTTGAATTAATCTTTGTCTCTTCGGACTTGCAAGTTACTGAGACGTAGGAAGCTTTCTTGTTTATTGTTCCCTCTCTCACTTTCACATGACTTTTTACTGAAGACCCAAGCACTTGTTCGGCAGAGTGTTAGATTCAACATTCCTTTTAAATTAAATGTGCTGAGGTGACCTAATCAGATGGTAGCTGGTTGACCACAGGAATGGGAACTACAATACTGAGTAATCTCGTTTAATGTTAATTCACTCTGTGACCTTCGGCAAACAGCTTAGTTGCCGCAAAATGGGAATGATAATTCCTTTTAAATGTTGACAGAAAGTTGAGTAAATAAACAAGTTCTACTCTCTGTGGGTCAGGCAGTCTTATTCTCAGAGGGACCTTAGCTTCTATTATTTCAAACTACTTTGGAGTAAAGGGATGTAGCACAGACATCTGGATCACTGAGGACTTGCTATGTTTCCCAATACTGATCCCCATATCTCAGCTTTCTGCTCTGTGTGTGTGGCTGTGTTTTAGGGTGGAGTGAGGGATTCGTGGTGGTTTGGCTAGGTGATCTTGGGGGTCTTTTCCAACCAGTGATTCTTTAACTCCTGGCCTTGTCTTCAACGGCAGTGTCATTCACCATCTTAGACCTTGTGGCATATAAACACAAGAGGGATGGATGTCTTACTTCCCCTTCATGCAGGAATGCGGCACTCAGTTCCATGGTGGTTTTAGTTTCGAAGCAGTGCATCTTTATACTAAATAATGACATAAATGAACTCAGCTCCATAGAGTTAAGAGCAGCAGTGACTTAATTTGCCACCAGTGAGTTAGCCCAAAATGTCCCAAGAAACAGACTACTTGCTTTTTAACATCCTGGTGACAAAACACCTCATGACAGCAGAGCAACCTTTACAGTTTTTCGTTTCTCAATTGCGTTTCTTAAACTTTGAAGTGCCATTTATTTTGGTACCTGGTATTTTTCAGGCCACACTTTTATTTGGTGGGAATAGCATTAACGTGTATTAAAGGCAGAAAAGCCTGCGGAAATGGTTAGAAGTTATTCCCAGAATGTAAATAATTTCCTAAATTTTGAGCTCTACAAGTCTGATGTGTTTTAAATGGCCTTTTAGAGAGCAAAATGAAACTCAGTGTGGCATTTAACCAACAGTTTACAGAGGTGCTAGTTATTCCACTTGGCTATATTTAGGAGTCCAGGAAACAACGACAAAAAAAATAGTGAAACACTCTTGCAAAAAAATTAAAGGAACAGTTTCAGCTATAAAACTGATGTCTGCAGCAAAAAAACACAGCTGCTAAATGTTACCAAATCATAATAATTGTGACAGAGTTACATCCCGATCTTTCTTTAAGACATCTTCACCCATGTGAAGGCCTCTTGATTTAAACAGGGCT
This sequence comes from Cinclus cinclus, assembly GCF_963662255.1. NCBI lineage: Eukaryota > Metazoa > Chordata > Aves > Passeriformes > Cinclidae > Cinclus > Cinclus cinclus. Next base: position 70,306,612 of record NC_085046.1, read on the forward strand.
CAGCAGCAGCAGGGAGGTTTGTGTTAGAGTATCCTGGTAAAATTGGACTGCTCATGTAAATCAAGGCTTATTTTTGCATTCCAAAGGGTGAAAAAGTCACATGAGGGGAGTGAGATGCAAGACGTGTGAAGAAACCTTTATACAGTGACTCCATGCTGGGGAAGTCTCAGCTGGATGCTGTGCCCTGCTTCAAACAAAAAAGCGAGTTGACCACTGTGAGAGGGAGTCTTGGGGACTCCTCTGTGGCTTGGGGAGCATCGTCTGCAAGGAAAATCAGAGCAAACCTTCTTGTTTGCTCTGTGAAAAAGTGCAGAAGGCTAAAAGACGGAAGGGTAAGTTCTCAAATGAGTGAGAAGCAGACAGAGAGCAAAGGGACAAGAACAGAAATAACAAAAAACACAGGTGAGGGATCACTGCTAGCTTAATGAAACCCTATTTAGTAAAGATGAAACAGTACAATTAATGTGTTTTGAGTGTGCATAATTAGTCCTTCTCCAGAAAATAAAGTAGGTGAAGTACTTAAGCTGATATTTTGCACTCTGCCTTATGAAATGATGTAACTTTTACCAATCTTTGAAATACTGATTGTGAATGAGTCAGTGTTTCTCAAGGGCTTTGGTCTGCTGTTCCCATTTACTGGTCTGGAATCTCATTTTTATCATCCAGTCTGAGTTTCCCCTCATGTGTTCAAAACCAAGTTAATGTCAGTATACTGAGATACTGTCATAGTATCATCGAGGTTGGAAATGCACTGTGATAGATGCTACTATGTGCATTTGCAGGTCTGTGGTTGAATTTGCCTTCAGTATTGTTCGTGAGGGTTGTGACTTGTTGTCACAGTACTTTTACAACCTTTGTATAAATGTAGATTTATCATTGAAAGGGTGTTTGTTGCTGCAAGAAAGGGAGCATATTGATGCAGGCTTCCTTCCTAAATCTGCACTGTTCCCCAGGATAAGTGGCATTTGTACCACCTGAGTTCATCTGTGCAATGAAGTTGCTTGTTAACCTGGTCATCTCTTCCTCCTGCTGACCCAACCTCAGCACAGCTTTGTGGACCCAAGAGCTGTTGCAGTCTAGAGGGCACCTGCTTAAAAAGGAGCATCAGTGGGCTGGCCAGACACAGACGCCGTGTTGTTAGGAAAGGGAGGGAACCAGTCTCACAGGGCTGGTCTCAGCATCTTCCAGCCATGCCAGAGGGAGAGCCTGGGAACGACTGTGTTAAAGAGTGCACTGACATTTAGCTCTCCTGTTTATCCTCCATGAGTTTCATCACTGTTCAGTGGTTATTGCTCGATGGGCAGAGCAACCTCTTTGCTCTTGGGCAGGTAGCAAGTTATTCCATAAGCAAGCACCCTCTTTTGCCTGTCCTCCCTCCCACCCTCGGCCCCTTGCCATGAGCAGGTCAGCAGTAGTGGTCAGAGGCATCCTTAATGAGGTCCCTAGCTGCTCACTGGGCTGATTTGGTTGTAGTTTTTAATAATGCGAGTTTATTTTGTTAGCAGCTTTACTTTCCAAGGCTTTCCCCCCTTCCAGCACCCCTAGGTACAGCTCTACTGGATCAGTTACCATCTGCTCCAGTGTTTGCATTTAGCCTGCAGGGCCTGTGATCTCAGAAATATTTCCTGTAAATGGGATCTCTCATGCCAGGCCTGTCACACAATAGATATATAATTGGATAAAACCTAAACTGAAAACAACAAACAGAAAGAAGAAAACTACATGTTGTGCCATACACAGCACGTGAGCCACTCCAAAATGGGATACGCTCCTTGTTTATGTCTGAAGCTGCCCTTGTATGTCTTTTTTATTCCCTTTTGCTGTTTAACAAAATCAAATTAATGTAATAATTAAATTCCATGGTGCATTTTTTCCCTACTTACTCTGGAGCAGCTTGCAGTGTACATGCAGAACAGCAGTAGTCCAACAGCAAATGCAGTTGCTGGGTTTTAAGTCTTGATCCTGATGTTGGATACCAGGTAGAGTCCATGCTTAAGTCACAAATCCTTCTCCTCCATGGTTTGGCTGTGTGCAGCATTTCTTGTTGGCTGGGAGGCAGGATGATGCACAGCCTGGGAACAAGGCTGGGCTCTGGGGGGAACAGTGGGCAAACCACAGGCAGTCAATCCCCTGGTCACTGAGAGCAAGGATGAAGATGGAATCAATGGTCCTTGCAAAGGAGAAAGAAATGCAAAATTTCTCACAATTCTTTAAACCCATTTTGAAGGCCTCCTAAGCAGGGGTGCAGGTTTGAATAAGATGCACGCTGCCCTCTGGGACAGCTCAACTTTTGAATTTGCCAATCTTTCTGCAAGAAGGTGGAGATGATGAAAAACATCTGATGCAATGAATCTACACCTAAACAAAAAAAAAAACCAAAAACACCAAACAAAAACAAAAAAGGAAACCCTAACTGACTGTATAAATCAGAAATTGTTCACTGTGTTTTTCCCCTTGCTCATACTGTGAATTTTCTTCATCTTTGCTGCAAGAACAAACTGTGCAAGTTGTATTCGTGCTGTTACTCTGGTAGTAATGAGCTTACAAATACTTTTTCTGTTTTGTTGGAGGGACTGCAAATGCTGTACTCTAGTCATAGCTTGCAAAAGCTGCTCAGAAGTGCACTGCAGAACATCAAAAAAAGAATTGAATTCAGCTTCAGTGAAGACCAGTAATTGGTTTTCATAAAAAAAAAATCCCCAACCAAAAGCTGTTCATCTGCCTCTGGAAGATAAAAAAAAAGACCAGAGTTTGGATTTGATTGCCCTCCCCCTAAAGTAATAACAGTAATCCTAATAAACAGGCAGATTTATAAATTTTCACCAACAGACAGTGCCACGATGTTATACTAACTTCGGTTTATTTATGACAAATGCAGTCTAAAGCACCAGACATATAAACCTTGAATCCTTTTTAATTCCTACATAAAAGGATTACATTTTATCAATATAGCTTATCTCCTAGCACTCTGCCTTTTTTTATGAACCCACAAAACATGCATTTTGTCTTTTTTTCTGCTTTTTTTTTTAACATAGCCAGCAATTTCTAAATCAAGAATACAATCCTAGTGCTAGTGCCATTTTTGACGATAGGCTGTTTTATTGATTTCCACAATGCTGGCATTTCAACAATAACAGTAGAATACAAGCTCATAAATTCACCCTTCCCAAAAGAAAGTGGACTGATCTTTCATAGCAACTTCCATTTGCCTTTGAGTTGAACTGTAGTTTTTTGTGGTTCAGGAAAAAAATCAGGTTTGATGAGCCTTAAAGAAACAAATAAACCAAGCCAGAAGCAATCAAAAGTACATGCGAGTTCATAAAAAGTGAGCCTTGGTTTCTTTGTCTAGAAGATTAACACTTCCTCAGGAGGGCTGTAATAGGATTGAGCCTTCCCCATGGTACTTCAAAGACATGTGCTCCTGAAGACTTTTACTGAGTAACTTACAGTATTGTTGGAAGCTTTGCCTCTGCTTTCCCTCTGGTTTCTTTCAATACTTCGAGGAAGATCTGAACTGAGAATCATGTTACTCCTCCTTATTTTTATCCCTATCCAAACGTTTTTCCTCTTCTGCATGCAGATTTTGTATCCTTAAAGAAAAAAAAATAGTGTAAATTGTGTAATAGCTGGAGATTTTAAAACATAAATATCCATCTCTTTCATGTTACTACTTCAGCACTTTCACATGTCATATTTTTGCATTTATTGCTGTATAGTGAAATGCTTTGTTTTAATTCAGAGAGACCCAGAGCATGTGTTTCTGTTACATTCACAACACTGTTGTTTCTCCAGTAGAACACACTGTAAGCTTTGATTTCCCAGGCACTTTGTACAGAGTACTGAGTTCAGCTCTTGGTGTTCATCTGTTGTAATGTGCTATCTCCTTTTTTCCAAACTTGAGCTCTTTTCTCCACCCTAGTTCAGATGGCTAAGCTGCTTTCCATGGCAGCGGAAACCTTGAATTCCATCAGACTGGAGGCAGAAAAAGCCACTCCCTAGGTAAAGGTTAACTGCTGGCCTGGAGATGGCCCTGCTCTGTGCTGAGAGAAAAGAAAGGAGCTGTGTTAGGTGGGAGAAGCTGGTCTTGTGCATGGGTAGGGATGCTCCACTGGTTTGGCTCCACAGCTAATAGGTCCTGCTTTCTTGGATTGGGCTGCTTTGATTGTGGTAACCCAGCAAGTTGCCAAGCTCCAGGGGTATGTGGCGCCCAGTTGGGTTCTCTGGTTCTCCCTGTGACTCTTACAGACACATGAAAAGCCCATGTCCCGCTTAAATGCTTGCAATTGCTGTTTCTGCACCAGACCATGAGTTGATGTTCCTAAAGTCAGGCAGGGAGCAGAGAATCAGGCCCAGGTAGATGCAGTCTTTGGCCAGTTGGCTGAAGCACAGTGTGAAACTTCCTCTCAATGCCTCTAGGAGACATCAAGGAAAGAATTCCTCAGGCATCATGACAGTTTAGTTCTTTTTCTTTCTGTGACAAGTTTTGCTCTTGTACTGATTGAATGAATGGGATTAGACAGCGAACACCATTTATGATTTAATTTCTCACTTTGAATGTGCTGTCAACCTCAGTAATTCTATTGCCAGGATTTCTCATAAAGCATCGTGGTATGCTAGTTAATACATTTAAATCTACTTTAAAAGCCTCTCTGTCTCAAGAGCAAATGGAGCCCTGCTTAGCATCCCTTATCAGCTTGATTAGGGGGGAAGAAAAAAACAGTTGTCCTTGCTGTATTGGTTGCCAAAGAGAGCTGCATTCTTACTCCCTGTACTTTACTAATTTGTAATCTTTCACTCTAACTAGCTTGTTTCCATGTTCTAGAGATTCGGTTGTTTTATTATCAGCCTTGACTAATAATGTGGTGCAGCAGCTCAATTTCGATGACCACAAATAAGCAAGCAAAAGTTGTAGACTAATTCTGGTAGTCAGATGTACCCAAACAGAAGTTTCTTGCCCACATTCGTGTGAGCACCAGTGAAGCAGTTGCCTCTGCCCAGCGTCTGGGCCTACTTGTCACCTAAGCCATTACCAGGAAACATTAAACAAGCCATGGAAAGTCCCCTTTGCTGGCACTTCTCACATTACTAAGCCACATGCAGGGGCTCAAGATACAGGATGAATAATCCCAAGGTTTTCCCATATGGCTTTGGGGTGGGGGGACTTGTCACTGGGAGAGCATTGAGGGCTTTTTGGAGCAACTGGGTGGGGTGGAACACATTTCTTGTCCTCACCCAAGGGGGGAAGGGGTGGTGGGTACCTGGGGGTGTGTACCAGGGCTGGTGACATTGTCCAGGTGTGACCCGACGTGCAGCTATGGCCCGTGTGATGGAGGGGGAATGGACGGTGTGTCACTGACTTCTTTTATGTCAGGAATGGGCTTCTGGTTTATCGCAGTCCTGTAAATTCTGCCTTTGCTTGCTATAAATTAACCGCCATATTAAGTGCAAAGTCCAGAAATAAAAGGACATAAATAGTTGCATTTGAAAGCTGTATCCTCGTCTGTAGATGTTTAAGTGGGGATTTTATCCGTTAGATTAGAAATACCACTTATCTCATCCTTCTGGATATTTTCACTACCCTTCTAACTTGGAGATAAATATCCCTTAATGGTTTTTTTATGTGTTTTATTTCTTTTTCCATGATGATCAGATCAGTTCTGACTGAAAATGAAGCCAATTATCAAGAACAATAAATAAAAAAGTGCGTGTTGCTCCTTCTGCACTGAAAGAAAGAACAGTAAGTTGAGACAAAACAAATTTGGTTGCCAAGTCCAAGTACCAAAGGCAGCAAGGAGAATTCAGGCCCCATCCTAATTAAAGAGATCTAAACACAATGAAAACATATTGTACTGATGTCATATGTTAAAATATTTATAATTGCACAAAAAGGAATTGCAGCCTATTGGAAACGTTTACAGAGCTCGCCATTTCTGCAAGCTAAAGAGAAGAGGGACTAAAAGGGACTGGTTTTGCTCAGCTGCAAAAGTTTTGCTCTTTAGGTTTTTCCTGTGAGGTCCAACATTACCTTGCCACTTCCTCTTATCAGTCACTAAGATAAGCCAAGAGCACTGGCTGACATTGTATCTGAAGGCAGGAGATGATATCTGTCAGGAATTGCCGTTTCCCCTGGGCATTGCATTGCAGTTGCCTCTGCTGGAATAGTTTCAGCTGCTGGGAAGCCGCTTGTAACACCAGGGCCCTTCACATCAATCCAGAATGCCAAGGTTGGGTGTGGGAGGGCCAGGGGCTCCCAAAAGGAGAGGCTGTGGTGGAGAAGAGCAAGGCAGGCACCCTCCTCACATACATTCAGCAGACTCAAGATCTGGCAACAAGACGTACCTTTGCCTGCTTGCCACAGGGAAGTAGTAGGGGAAAGCTGACGTGTAGGAAGTCACGCTCCCTTTCAGCTAAACCAGAGAGGCAATAGGAAAAGCCACAGCCATATGTGCAGAGATCTTGAAAATGCCGGGAAGTCGGGCTGAAGCAGTTTTCTGTAGTGGTGTGTGGCAGGGGAGGTGGGCAGAAGCCACTTGGCAGTGCTCTGGAATTCTGCTGTCTAAACGTGAATCCACCTGAGTGCGTCATGTGAACAAGATTCCCCCCGTATATGTTCCCACAGAAGCCTATTGCAGATGTGCTCACTTAAATACTTTCTGTAGTATAAAAATAGGTTTTTGGCTGCACACCATGTACTCATTGGAGAAGGAACTTTTCAACTGTGGCTTAATTTAATATCTTCCTTGTTTGTGTTTATGTTCCTTGATATTGATTTCCATGTTTTTCTTCCTCAAATACTGGCGAGATCCCTTTATAAGTAAACAATGCAAGCATCTTTCTAAGTTTCTCTAGTATTAAAGAGCTTTATGGCAACGTACAACCACATTGAGAATTTTTACTAACATATCAAAGATGATCATTTATTAGTTAATGATTTTATTAGGAATTCATGTTGAACCAGAAAGGTGATTGGAACTTGGAATATTTAAAACATCATTTTAGGGAAATAAGAGTATCTTTGTTTAACTAGTTAATGTCTACCTATGGTATTTAATATGAAATGAAAAACCAGCTTGTCAGTCATACAAAAGAGAAAAAATGTTGCTACCTCTCTGGAATTATTAATGAGCCAAAAAATGCTATTGCATTTCTGTATGACTTTGCTGTAGTTGGAAAAATTGACACTTTTTTGTCAGATAGAGATTGATAGCTCTGCAGGAGTTCAGGAAAGAACAAAAGCAGGTTAGTGGGGGAGTGCTGAAAAGGACGTGCATGAGGAAAGATGCCTGTTGTTTTTCTAAGTGGCTGTGGGTCACGGTGAGGGGATGCAGACAACCCTGCTCTTGGCCAGGGTTACCCACTAAGGGTGGCTTGAAGGTTAAGTCAATTCCAGGCCAAAATCCATGTCCGTGGGTGACTGTGGGGCTGTCCCCAAGGTAACACACTTGCTGGGGAGTGGAGCACGGTGCCAAACGAAGGTGGCTGTGTGGCTTTCCAGTGCTGTGGAGGCAGTTCAGCCATGGGTGGCTGGAGCCACTGACTCTTGGTTAGCGCAACTCACGTAATGAGGGCTGACAGTCAGAGCACAGCAGGGGAAGAAATGACATTGAAAAAGCCAAAATTTAGCTTAAGTGCCAAGGAAATCTTGCTACATTAAGGACTTTGAGCATTTAGTATTGCATCCTCAGGGAAGTAAACGTGGCAAACAATTTGCATACATGCATGTAGCTTGCTCTCTTAAAGCCAGAGCAAGAAGTGATGACCCCAAAAAGGGATGGATGATGGCTTAAGCCTCTGAAGTACACTCTCTCTACCCCTCACAGCAGTGGTTCCGTGTCTGTGGCGCAGACATGGCCATGCTACCCCAGTCTTTAGCACCTGACCCTTTCTTGGTCAGAAGATTTGGGGATTACTTGATGGCTTTTGTCTTTTTCTCTCGACACAGTGCACAGCCAAAGCCATGTGATGGCTTGTTTCTCAGAGCTTCCTGACCCAGGTTTTCTGTCCATGCCCCTGGTGCCTGCTTTCCAGGAGGGCAGCCCAGGGCCCCAGCAAGGCTCTTGGCTGGAGTAACGTGGCTGCTTGCCCTGCCCACTGAAGCAGACCTTAGTTTGCCCTTCTGCTGCAGAAGTCCCGGGTTCTGTTCTCCATTTACTCCTACAACAACTCAATTAGTTTGATGGAAATGAGATGTCAAAATGCCCCAAGGCTTCAGCGACTTACCCAATGTCACTCAGAAAGCTTTGGCAGGGCAGCTGCCTCCTGAAATCTCCTGCCCTCCAGCAATGGGCCATTTCTCCTCCTCACCTTCAGAGACAGCTCTGGAGAGTGGAAGTCTGAGGCATTCAAAGGACAATTACAAAAAAATTGCTTGTTTATTTAACTTTCTAACAATTTAATCAACATCCTATTATTCTAAGGAAGTTTAGATACGGCTCTATTTTTTTTTTCTCTTCCTTAATTTAGCTTGACATATGCACTCCTGGGGTCAGTCCTTTTACACAAAGCTTCAGCCTTGGAAAAAGATAAATCTAGACTAAAAGCGAATAAACATTTTATATGATTTGTTTAACAGTGTATGGACATATTCCTACAATTCAGTGTTTGGCAATTAAGGCTTACTATAAACGTAATTTGACTATAGGGCAAAAACCCCCTCACTTTCTTTCAAATATTGCATGTGAGACCTGCCTAGCTGACAGATTACAGAGCAGGTTTTAAAGTGGACATGAAAAAAATGCCAAATTCAGCTTTCCTGGCAATAATTACCATGGAAAGAAACTGGATTAGAGCAGCTGGAATAAAAAGTCAGGCACTAAAAGAAAAATGCTAATTACTGGTTTCTCTAATCATGTAAAATGAATGTTTTATGACATTTTAATATGATGCTTTTAGCCTTTCCTACTTTGTCAGTGCCAGCATCCTCTGAGCAGCTCATGGATGCTATAATTATGTGCTCTAAGTGATCAGCTGCATTGTGCCTTACCTGGCTGATTCAAGCTGAGCTGGAGACATCATATTCTGATTCCATACTGTACCAACCACCACTCATTGGGAGGCAGAAATGAGGACACCAAAACAGAACCTCCTAGAATGTCCTGTAAGCTTTTGAAAGGGGATTTTTTATGGACATCAAGCCTTGGGATCCATAGATGAGCTTTGCATCTGAGGTGTTTCAACTTGATGAGGTATCTGAATGCAGGTTCTTGATATAGCTTATTAAAGATGTATGGGCTAGTCCTAATGTCTGGATATAAATTTAGACTTCAACAAAGTTTAGGAGCTATAGGATCCCAACTTTAAGGCCAACTCTGCCCCTTCAGTAAGATCAAAACTCTTTAGATACTTCTAAAATAAAATTTGCCTGCCATCGGCCCCTATCTGGTTTTGAGAGGGTTGATTATAGATTAATATTTGAAAAAGATGCAGTTATCTATCCTTTCCTTTTCTTAATGCTTAAAATTTTCCTAAGGTCAGCATTAATTCTCTGTTGATACCTAATTTAGATGGTGAGATTAGCTTATTTACAGGCTGACTTGGGGTGCCCTACTATTGAAATTAAATCTGCACTTTAATTTCCCTCTTAATCTGTTTCTTCATCAGAGAGAATCATTATTTCTTGATAATACTCTGTAGGAGGAGAAGGCTGCTGTTTCTATTTTAGCACTGCACCTCAGAGGTGCAGGATTTGGACTTAATGCATCTCAGTGAATTGCTAATTTCCTCTATTTATTCAGGTATATGATTTTTAATAGTATGGGAAAGTAAGGGGAAAATATTCTGATTTTAAGAGGATGGTGCAGGCTGTGTACAACTGTTTTTCACCCTACCCCCATCAGGACGTGAAACAGCTGGTATGTCTCTCCAGAGACTAATGTGCTGTCTCTAGCTCCATTTTGCCTTCATAAGCCTCAGGCATTACTCTATAAGTGCACTCCAGGAATTAAATTAATTTACAAGCAGAGGAATACGCTGTTTCTCCTTACTTACAGGTCTCAGATAGGACTGTTGCTGTGTGGCTGGGAGGATAATGTGCACATTGCTGTTGGGACTAACTAGCATCTTCCCAGGGAAGTCATCACGTTGGGCAGGACAAAGACAGTCCTGCAGCCTGCACCCCATCTGCCCACATCGTTTCTGCTCCCAGTAGTGTTTGCTTACTAGTGGGGTTATCAGGAGATAGTTTAGATAAGTTGTGCCTCCCCTGGTCTTAGCCTTTATCCCTGCCTTGAATGAGTTTCTTGATACACCAGTCTGGTTCTTCTAAATCACGTCCATCCATACTTAATACTGAGTAATTCTGAACTGTGTCCATAGCAGATGATTACTTCTGGGATCTAGCTTGTGTTTACCTGGATAGAAAATGCAGTCATGTCTGTCTTTGAACCAGTTCAAGTTCCAGCCCCGAATATGCACTAGCTGGCCATAACCAGCTAATGAGAGCAATCTATGCATTTTTGTTCATGTCAGTAATAGGCTTGTCATTTGTAATTTGCTGCAGTGGAGCAGTGATTTCTCCCCCTTTGCCCAAGCCCCCATTGCCAGGGTGTATGCTTAGGCGTGCTGCTGCAGGGCTTCATTCCTGATGTCCCTGGCATCCTTGTCTGCTTTCCTGTGCTGAGGTCCATCGACATATGCATTTAGTGCCCACCCTCGTTAGCACTGAAATAAACCAGGACTTTTCTCCAGCCTTCAGCTGGGATGGGATTTGACTTTGCAGCGAGACCAAGATAAAATCTGGTCTTCAAAGCTCTCCTGAGGGTCTGCATAATAGAGTCGTTGGAAAGTAGGGAAGTATCTTGCTTCGTACTGTATTATACAATTAAAATAAGATTTTTGACACAATTGGGCCCTTATGTTTCTAAGTGCTGGGTACCTTTAATCTGGCTGGCATCTGCTCTTGGCGGGCTCAGCTGCCCTCCGCTTGCTTTCCACCACGCAGCCAGCCCAGCAACTTGTGAAATCAATTGAATGTTGTGCATCCAAAGTTTGTTTTTCTGTTTCTATGTTTGTTGCTAGGGAGATTTGCTATACCTTGCCTCATGCCCCTCCCAGTGAAGCACCAGTCACAGCCGTGCTGTGGGTTATTAAGCAAAGCTGCACACCTACACGGAGAGCGGGGGTACCGGCCCTGCTGCGCGCCGCTGTTGGAAACCCAGCGGTCAAGCGGCGGCTTTCAAATTAGTAAAGCAATTTTTAAGCTGCTGCAGAGCATAATTCATGTCATGGTGCAGGAATGCTGAAGGCTTTTTGATCTTTGTCATCACGGACCTAAAGGTGAAAGGCTGTTTTTGGTGGGGGGGGAGTTTCTTAAATCCCCTGAGAAAAGGTAACTATAACAATAAGGGAGCAGATGTGTGGGAGTAAATGCAGCTGTAACTCAATCCAGACGCTCTTCTGTATGTAGGGACATGAAGGGAATGTTCCAATAAAATTCACGTAATAAAAATCTGAGCCCCCCCCTTTTTTTTTTTTTCTTGCTTAAACTTGGATTCACATGTGTAGAATTCCTGTGGACTTTGATGTGGATTGACATTAGTACCATACAAAACCGGGCTGGGAGAAAGATTTTTAACAGGCATGGGGTACTGGAAGGTAAATGATCTATGGAGACCTGCAAATTTTAATAGAAAAACACTTTCCCAATTAAAAAGAGTTTAGCAAACCAGATATTTAAGTAATGCAATCACCCTAGTAGGATGAACTAGCTGCTCTAGTAAAGAGTTTCTCAAACTTTTTGAAAGAAGCACTGCCTTTTGTCTCACCTGGTTTTGTGCCACCCTGAAGGGCATGCAGAAGCAGTTTGGCTCCTGGGGGAAAGGAGAGCAGAGGGAGAAGGGCTGCTGCCAGCAACTACGGGAGGGGAGCGGTGCTCTGCCGAAGGTAAAGGCTCCCTGTTTGTAGCTGCTCCTGGCTCACTCTGCTCTTCTCTCTAACTTCAAGTTTAAACTCAACTAAATGGAGTTTCTCGTGGTTGTTGCTGCCCTCTGACACTTGCCACCCCCTCACCTTTCTTTGAGTTGCCCAGGTTCACAACCAGCAGAGTGAGCAGCTCTCTTTCTTCTAAGAGACAGGAATGGGCAGAGCAGCAGGGTGAGCCATCCACTCCTCCTTGTTTTCCTGTAGTTCAGATAGCTCTGTGCTGAATTAATTTTTTACCAGAGAACTTCCATTACACAGTAGTGTATTTTGTTCTTGCCCCATGCATGCTTCCGAACGCAGGCAGTACCAGACATTTCAGCGCAGCCAAAAGCGCCTTCCATCTGCCTCACAGCAGCTGAAATCCTCTTTGTATACAAAAACAATTTCATTGAAAGCACACAAACCACGTTTGCGCTTGGGATGTAGCAGGAACACTGTGTCGTTGTCCCGGCGGGACATCTGTAGTGCCTCAGTCCTTCCTTCACGTGATATTGTTCCCCATGATCCCTGCACCCATCTTGCTCCTTGGCTGGGGAGGGCAGCAGCCTCGCACCACGAAACTTCTCCACTGGCTGCTTCTGATTAGCCTGCTCGCCATTGCTCGCAACATTGTGAGGGTGCCAGTGGCCACGGATTGTCGGCAGGGCACAGCACCAGTCCAGCAGGCAGGACTGGGAGCATTTGCTGAGATGCTGGGTACCCATATAAGGCTCTTCTATGAGTCTGACTCTAACACAAGACTATTTAGTTAGTCCAAATTCCATCAAGCATCAGTTTGCATAGCATTTTATCAAAGAAGTGTTTAATGATTGCTACATGAAAAAATGGTGAGCTCTGTGAAGCAGCTGGCTTTCTTTTTTCTTTTCTGAGAGAGGTATGCATATTTCTGCTCCATATAGCTGTTGGTTGGTTGAACACATTATTATTATTATTATTATTATTATTATTATTATTATTATTATTGTTATTATTATGACGAGGAGGAGGAAGAGAATGAGAAGGAGGAGGAGGAGGGGAGGATGCTCAGTTTAAAGGAATAACTTGGGGCTTACTCAGGCCCTGTCTTACAGCTGTCTTTAGTGGGCGATGGGAGGAACTGAGAGAAATGTTGTTACTGACTTGTTTGCAATTGTTTGGCCTTCTAGCCATTTAAATATTTAGTTGTTACACTACTTGAAGAGGAAAATTCCAGTTCTTTTCCAAAGCTACTTTGGAAGTATATGTACATAGATTATCTCCCTGGTGTCTTAACTGTAAGTATGTAGCTATATGTATCTCACTGTAGCTGGAAAAACTTTGCTGAAAGACATTTTCATGTAAGAGACTGCAATTTACTCTTTCTTATTATTTTGGAAGATGTAACCTGGAATTGCCAATGTGTCATAATGCTCCTCTGCTTCTGTTCTGCTGTGTCAAGTGCTTGGTGCCCCTCACTACTCTGTGACAGGGAGATGCATCTGTCCAGGGGTAACAGGACACAGCGAAGACTGTTTTGCATAGAGCTGCTTTGTTCACAACTATCCTGCTGGGCACATCCCCCTTGAGCACCCATAGGTGATGCTCTGCAGTGCTGAGCATCCTTTGCCCCCTTTTCTTAGGCATTGGGTGCTGCAGCTGAGGATGGCCTAGAACTCAGCATTCAAGGATGCTCCAAACGTGTTGCCCTATATGCACCAGGCTAGGAAACCCAGGTCTTTCTGCGGTGTGTTTTGTTCAGGGACTTTCCCGTTTTCAGGAAATTTTTTACTATGTGTAGCCTGATTCTACCATTGAAAATTTCCTCAGTGTGGTCGGTGGAAATGTCAAGGCTTTGCTGGGCAGACAGTGCCAGCTCTTACCCGGCAGGGGCTGGCACATGCCCACAGTCAGGCTCCGTTTCACCCTGTGCCCAGCGCACAAAGGCTGCGATTCAGCCGCCTCCCGAGGTGCAGACACGGCTTTTATGTACCTAAGGAGGCCCAGGAGCCCAGAACGATTCAAATCCCACAGTTCCATGTCTAGCTGGCAAGGGGTGAAGTTGTTTTACATGCACTTTGCACAGATGGAAATGAGTATGGAGTCAGTAGGAGGGTGCCAAAGGGGAAGCGGTAGACACAGTGTGTTAGTCTCTCTTCTTTTATCTCGCCAGCCTTAGTGTGGTTACAGCTTTACACTGGAGACAAATGAAGAGGAGGTATTACAGCCTGCTTTTTCAAGCCTCGGATTGAGTTTCAAAATCCTCTCCACCTATAGCTCCTTCTAAGTTCTGGGTCATTTGCCAGATACTTCAGGGAAATGTGGTGACCCCATCTCTGTCTTCATCCTGGGGTGGGGGTGTCACTGCCATCCTGTTGAGTGTGGCAGCACAGTGCTGGCAGCAAAGCTGTGGTTCCCACTCTCCCTATGGATACCGGCAGGCAGAGGGATGCTGTCCATTATCTCAGGAGCCTTCAGGAAGCAGCTGCCCACCTCAGTGGCCAGTGTCCCACCAGAGGGGACAATGCCAATGGGTCAAAGGGAGGGTGGACTGCCCCACAGGTGTATACCAAGAGCACCCTGTGCCACCAAGGTGGCCTCGTGGGCTGTCACCACTGCAGCCTGAGCAGAGAAAAAAAAAATAAGAAAGAGGATGTTCAGAGATAATCTGTAGATGTTCTTGTGCCCTCCGTGGACTGTACTGAAAAAAGGAAATTATTTTTCTTATAGGATGAAACAAAAGGGGAAGATTGGGCTATTGAAATCTAATCTGTGCAGAATTTATTTAATAAAAATAATATTATTCATTATGGTTTTATAACCTTTATGACTAATGAAGGATGACAGGAAAGCATCACGATTGCATCAGGATTTCCTTGCTAACTGACCTTGCTGCACCTGAGACACAAAGAAACTTGAATGCCGGGTGGGGAGAGAAGGGTGGGAGAAAAGGAAAAGGGGGGAAAGTAGAAGGTAGTGGGAAGAAAAAGCATGCGATAAATACACTGAGAAAGAGACAAGATTAGTTCCATGGTCTGCACTAACAAAACTTTAGCAATGTTTCCACCACTCTGTGTTTTAGCAATATAAAGCCAGACAGTTTAGTTTTTTGGTTTAGTGTTTGTAGCCACAAGAATGTGTATTATTTCCTTCTTACCCACAGTGTACTCAGAGTCATCCATCCAATACAGAAGTTAATCCCAAATAATCTTGTCACCCAGAATAGGGAAAGTGCCTTCAGTTTTGCCACCCTTTATTCACTTCTTACTTACATATATACTTCAGTAAAACTTGTGTCACAATGTTTTGGGGTTTATCACCCTCTCCTTGCTGCAGTTTTAGAGAAATATCTTCCTTAGCAGTAAATTATGCTTACTGACGGTTTTTCTGTCATGGCATAGTTCACAAACCCAGCATTGGAACGGAAGTGCTGAGAAAGAGTTAATTCATTGTAAGGTAAAATGTAACATAATATCTTTTCTAAATTTCAGAACTTAAGCAGAGAAAGATTCAAGGGTCTATGTATTTTTTTTTTTTTGTCATCTGTTTGTATAGAGAAGACACTATAAAGTTAGGAGTTGGTGGAAAGATGCATAGCTATATTCAGGCTCACCCATAACTACTGGCCCTGCCTGTACACCTGGCAGTTTAGGGAGTTGTTCCATTAATATTATCAGTAATGCAGTAATTTGTGGTGTTATCAATAAAGTTGTCCATATAACTCAACAGGAGCAATTTCCAGAGCTTTGATGTTTTTCAGACTGTATGTGTCATATCAGGTCACATCCAGAAGCTTTGCTTTGCAACTGAACAATGTAAAACCTGACAGCTTAAAGCAAGGAAACTGCACTTTGGGGCAAAGGGAAGAAGTCCGCCTGTGACCTCTGCACATCCACTAAGTCCATTTTTGCCCAGAGGTTTTAAAGTATGTTCTTCAGAGAAACAGATTTAACAAAGAAAGCCACCTCTGTTCCTCCTGCCTGTGAAATCAAAGAACAAACGGAGCAGTTGTGCAAGTGCACTAATTACTTACAACTTCACAGGCAGGAGGTCATCATTTCCCAGTTGTCAACCCTAAACCCCTAAAGTTTTCTGCGGCAAGGCAGTAACATATGGTGCAGAATGCCCAGGTTTTCAGTTTTAGTCGCTGTGTTTTTCATCATGTAGGCTTTAAAACACTTGAATAAAAATCCCCAAGCTGTGCAGAACCTCCCTAAAACCTGTTGGTAGCAGTTTGGCATAAAACAGGGAGAATTTTTTACCCTGGGGATTGCCCATAAGAGTGAAATCAGTAATGAAATAGAAACTCACTAGTTGGATTGCCTGAGGCACTTGTCACTGTGGGAGCAAAGATGCTTTTTATCTGTCTGTAGGTCTGCTCAGATAGGACTCTTGGGTTTTGGAGGCCTTTTGGGCTGCCACATATGTTGGAAGTATTGCCAAGTCTTCCTTACAAGGTCTGAGTCTCATCCTGACCAATGACCTTAAGATCTTTGCTTCTGGAGCTGGCTGCTGAGAAGTTTCTCGGCTGTGGAGGAGTATTCTGAAAGCTCAACACCAGTGCAGCCTAAAAGAGTCAAAACCAGAGGCTCCACAAACCCCTTGGAGTTACATTTTTTCCAAAACCCAACATGTTATTTTTAAGTTGATGGCTTGGAAGAGGTTTGGTCACACGGGAATTCACTGCAGAGTCTCCTTGAGAGGGGAAACTCTGTCATCTCTGCAAATAATTCTTGCAGCTAGATCTGTACTGAGCTCCACCATCTTCTTTGGGATTGGACATTAAAAGTAAAGTGAGCAACAGGCACAGAAGCAACAGAGATTTGTGTCCAGCTGTATCATCAAAGTGGGCTTGATCCAGGAGCTATATGTTGTTTCAGGCAAGACTGGGTCTTAAAACAGCACACATATGAGAAGGAACCTATCTGGCACATGACTGGCAAGAAAACACAAATGTAACTTCAGCTCTTCCTAAAACATATATACAAAGCTAGAACTACAGAAAAAGGTGTGCTGGCTGCAAAGTTTGATTACGTGTTTGCATTGTCTTCCTCACCATCTCAACTGAGAGACTTTATTTCAATTGTGTGGTGTGCCTGACAAAGTAGTAGTTTCTTATTGAAGCATTTTCTGTTGAAACACAGTGTCTCTTTAATTTGTTTTCTGTCAGGAGAAACTGTTGAGATTATGAAAATTAAGCATTTGGTATTTTTGTAATTTCTGTCAGAGAACACTAGATAAACCTATTCTGTTACTAGCCTTAGAGAGATGCATTATAAAGTTTATTAAGTACTTAGTAGAGATGATGATGCTTTTCTGCATAGGATGGATTTGAGGTATCTGAAAGTCAGACATCCAACAGACAGGCACTTTCAAAAGGTGATTCATCTGGTCCTAACATAGGTTGTGCAAAACGAGATGAATCATCCAGGGAGCAAATCTACATGAACATGTTTCTTTAGACTTGAGGTTTTAGGGCAGCTCAAGCTAGGTAAAATACATCCCACCTTCCTTTTCTTGACTTCTCTGAGTGTTTTCATGGTCCAAGCAGAGACCTGACTGCACGGGCTCAGTCAGTGCCACGCTTTGTCACTGACAGAGCTGCGTTCATCCCTGCCTGCAAAATGGACCCAATTCTACATCCATAACCAGGAGATGACCTATGAGTGACAGAATCCACAAGCACTTAAAAAATATCTTTGGATCCTCGGGCTAAATAGATAACATAAAAAGCCAAGGAGGATTACCATGACCTGGAAGACCCGTTTATCTAATGGCAACAAAAATTATAATGATGGCAATTTTCATCTCTTTCTCCATTGTGGGAGAAAAGGGCTGTAAGATTTTCCTATTTCTCATTCCACTGGTATATTTAAGAATAATTAAAGCCATTCTAGCTAAGGGTGATATAATGCATATATTCAGAAGCAGGCTTTCGGTTTAATTTTTCCAGCTGGTGGGCCTGTTAGCCCATTTATTTGACTATTCTTCACACGTTGACTGAAATAGGTAATTGCTCTGTTCCCCCTGAGATTTCATGTCCATTTTTTTCAGGCATGAAAGATATTAGGCTGTGTGTATTTTAAATTCAAATACACTGTAGGATAGATTTATGTCCCTAAATGCTATGCAGATCTAGCTATAATTCATTTCATGTAGTACTGGAAAATGGATTAAAACAAGAGTGCTAGACAAGAAAATCCAGAGTCTTATCTGATGAGTCTGGAGTCCTTTAATCCTCACTCCTTGAAATGACAGCACTATCTCCCTTCATTTTATGTTCATTTCACATTTTTATCTTAATGGGAATGCAGGGTTGATTTGTTTGTTTGTTCTTAGATTTTTCGGTGTTTCTTTAATGGATTGCTGTGGGATCGTGGATAAGATACTGAAGGGGTGTAAATCAGGATGTCTCTGCTGAACATGATGGGGTTGTTTGTTGTTGTGAGTGTTGTGAGTCCAGCGAGTCAGCCTTGCAGGGTGGGTTGTGCAGACCCTCACCTCCACATGAACGGACACCAAATATTTTTAATAGTCAAAGGCTATGGACTGGCTGTAGTCAGAGCTGGACCTACGCCAGTGAAAGGTTGCTAAAGGAAAGAAGCAGCAAGAGTTTTAAGGTCCAATAGCTCATAAATCACCAAGGGTAAAAAACACATGCTGTATCCCATGGGAATGCTGGGATTACATTGTTGTACCACTATCCAAACAATGTTCTAGCTCTATACTATCTGAGGATACTAACCTTATATAAATAAAAGTCTTTATTCATGTATATATAGATAATATTTTTATCTTAATTCAAATTTCAACATGCTTTGCTGTTGATTGTGTCAGGAACCATCAGACCCCCCCTTCTTCATACAGTTCAGAAACTCAGCATTCAGAATCTGCAGAGCAGGGGTGGCTAGTCCAAGGAAATTTTAGCTACTGGGCTGATAAAATCATTTTGGCTTTAAACAGCAGGGAGGAGATAGAAGGAGAGGATTCAAGGTGCTGTTTAGTATCAAACATGACTGAAGTACCTGATTGTCTCAGATAAAACTCCTGCTTGCAGGATGTGTTAGGTTTCCTGAAATGAAACTGAAGAAAGGGAGAGATGTGGCAAGAAATTCTGAATTGATATGCAGATGGTTTCCCAGGTTTGTTTGGTTTTCACCAGCTGTTCTTGGATTGCTAGTGTTGTATTTTTCATTTCCTAACAAGAGAGAATGGCATTTTAAGGTAAGAGGAAATCTTAATGGTCAAACATTGCATACTGTATAATATATAAGTGTGTGTATTTCCCCTAAGGCAAGTTTAATGTCTTCTCCATTTCTGACAAGCTGCAAACTCCGTGACTTCTCTTCAGTTTATTGTGGTGGAGTGTAGTTTTCTGGGTAATAAAGTAGGGTTGCAGTTACATTAAATCCTTTGTTCCAGAGTATTTATCTTGAACTTTGGAAATGATTGAACTAAACCCAAGTCTTTGCATTACTTTCAAACATGTGCGTGTTGCTCAGAAATCTATTTCTTATTATTACTACTTAGGTAGTTTGCTCTGCTCTTAGTAAAAATACAATCCAGAAGAATGGTATGGCACTATGTATCACAGTTGCTTTTCACAGGTACCTTAAAATTGTTTTATATTTTTCAGCTTTTTGAGGAACTGGGTTAAAGTTTTCTTACCTATTTGCAGCTGCAAAAACCCCAGTTTGGCTTCTTGCTGTTTGGGAAAACATTCCAATATGTCACCATCTGGGAAAAGCATGAAATGCTGGCTGAGGCCTGGAACCCATTGATTTCATAGATATCTTGTCCTCCAAATATTTTTCCCATAAACATGAAGTTGCATCACACTTTCTGTGTTTTCCTTTTCCATCCCCCTCCCCTCCCATCCAAACACTTGCAAGGGGGCATTGGAAAGAAAAACTTAATTAAACCCCCTTCTCCCAGAGACACTTTGTTTGGGTTACAGAGCTTGACTGGAGCATTTTCTTATCCTTTAATTCCACTATTGTCATTGATAATGGGCAGATAAAATAGATATGAGAAATTATGAACTACATCTTTTCCAGTGCACTTAATAGTAGAGGTTGTTTTAATCCCATACCCTTCTGGGGCAAGACTTTAGAACTTAATACCAGGAGAAATCATAATCCACAATTTAATATGGCTATTATCTGGTTTTAGCTGTCTGTGAAGAAGATTAAATTCCAGATGGTAGAAGTTATAATCCAAGCCTGTTATGATCACCAAAACGAACCAAATAACCAAATGCAAAATTATTTCACCAGAATTATTTTTTCAGGAGCTTATCTCCTGCAGCTGCCGTAAGATGTGCAAAATATCAGAGGTATATGGGAAAGGATTTGGCCAATGGTGCCCCCCAGCAAAGAGACAGCTGCTGTTAGGCAACATACTGGATAAGGTGAAAACATGATCATCACTGCAGACCAGCTATTCAGTCCCCTTTCTTCTATCTGTGAGCCATAAGTTCCCTCATCATGTACATCAGCCTTTGGGGAGGAGGAGGGAAGGAATGATGAGAGCAGTACGGGAGGGGATGCAAAATAAATGCAATGAAGAAGCGCCCTGCAGTGATGTTTGCCGAGTCACATTTACGGAACTTGTCACCCAACAGTCAGGTGCTGCTGAAGGCTCCCAAGAAAACACCAGGAACATTCAGTTTCCTGCCCTGATGAGGTATGGGGCTCCATCTGGCTGCGTCACCCCGAGATGAAAGTGGGGATGGCAAAAATGCCGTCCATGTTCATATGTACCTTTGGTTTCCATCCCAAAGGCCTTCCAGTCAGACAGAGTTTTGACAGATGTTCTTCTAAGTTGTGCTAAGATTTAAGGGTTAACAAAAGCTGCTTTCGAATCAGTGGTTCTTGCACTGCTTCCCTGGAAAACTGGACTGTGACATCCCTCTGAAATCGCATTGGTCAATTGTGAAAAGTAGGTAAGAGATGCAGTTTACATTTTAATGGGCCCTACCAGCAGAATTCATGCTGAATTATTCATTTGGAAACAATGTATGAAATAAGAAACACAACACACTTCTTTGGGGTCATTGAGGGAAAGATTTTTTTAAAACATAGCTCAGAAGCTGCATTTCAGAGAGATGTCAAAAACGATGCAGGATGCTCACATATGTGTCAAGTATGTGATAATACCTCCCATTAACAGTGGCTTCCCCCGCACAGAAAAAAGCATGGCATGTCTTCATGTAGATAAGCAGGCCTATTTCCATTTTTATTGAGGAAGAAATTGAGTCACAAGGAAGCAAAATGACTTATCTGCGGTTGCCCTTAATGGGAACTGGACAGGGCACAAAAGCAGGTTCCCCACTTCCCACCTTATCTCCCGCATGCCCCAATTTCTCCAGTCATTCGAAAACACTGCCTCCCAGTCAGCTGCAGAGATTTCCCAGTAAACAAAGTTACTTCATGTAGTCACATGCAGGATCCCTAAAGGATTTATTTTTTTAAAGGCTATGATTTATAATAGCCCCTTTTCAAGGACTAACTGTGCTTAGGTGAGGTTAAATCAACGATTATTCCCAAGTCCTGTTTTCAGTGCAGGCTCTCCGGATGGTTGCTGATTTTGTTCCATTTAAAGCATTTTGTGGCATGAACTCACTTTGTTTCTGCCCACATCACTGCATTCCTGGGATGTTTTTCACAGGCCTTAGCAAGATCATCTGACAGCAACTAGTGAGGTCAATGAACTTTATACACAATTAAACACTTGAAGCTAGGAGAATTAATTGTTATTTTTTTCCCCTGCAAAGTTTGGGAAGGATACACGGTACGTTATAGTCTGTAACAGAGTCAATGTTATGTGTGGTAATCAAGCTAGTTTCACATGATTTAATGCTGAACAGAGTCAGAAAATGATTGCATCCTTTACATGGGCCTCACAGAGCAGTCACCACCCACACTGTTTATTCAGACTCGGAGCTCTGCCATTCACTGTTTAAGCCAGAGGAGGAAAAAAATCCCTTCGTGAATGCTCTTGAAGCCATGTATTCTCAGCGCAAAGTGGAGCTGGGGGGAGGAATCCAAATAAGGTCTTTCCAATTGCCGCAGTTGTACAGAGGTGAGATTTTCTTCGATCCTCCAGTGCCACAGTAAAGGAAGGATTATTTGGAGCTGGTGATATGGGAGCAAATCAAACTAAGAATTTGTTGATGCCCCTCAGATTTCCAGAGACAGATGGGTAGCTTTTCTTCTCCCAGCTTTCCCATCTGTTACTACCTGAACAAAGAGGTAAAGTTACCTCCTCTGCTCTGTGCAAAATTGGTAGGGTTTGCTGAAAAGTCATGTGGTGGTGTGGATTTTGTTCAGCTTGTTTCTTTCAAGAGTGAAAAGGTTTTACTACTGTCTTATGCCTTCACTTTTTTTGTAAGAGAAGTGTTTGGGAAACACTTTGCTCCCTCATGCCTACCCGTCTGTTACAAAGGAAGCTCTAACCAGAAAAGGTTGTGAGTGAGTATGCAAGACATCTATGACAGCCTAGTAAAATTTTATATGCATCCAGTGATAGTGTTTTTACTCCTTCTATAGCTAAACTTATCAGGAAGGCTTTTGCTACTCTTCCATTGATATTTTCCCTTTTACAGCTCTTCACATTTCTTCCGCGTAATCCTGTTCCTTTTAAAAAGGGATTCCTCACTTCCCCAGGCACTTATATTTTAAAGTTTCTACAGACCTAAGATACCCTTTTAAATTTATATCTGCAAGTTTCTGAGGTTATAGAAATGCCAAGTGCATATCATCAGTTAGTCTAGAGACATAAACTAGAGCAGCACCAACACCACAACCCCCATCAATTTTATGCAGTATTTAAACTTTTCATGTTAAGTTTATGCTGGCTAATCTGAGTGGCAAGCATGAATTGTTTGGTTCCTCGTTTGAAATTGGTTCTGTGGTGTGCTCTATCCAACTCTTAATTTTGGGTGCATGAGCAAGAGATTTTGTTAGTCCTCTCCCCATCCTTCAGCTGCTCATCTGTTAGGCAGCTTTTTATTCCCCTCTGGTTTGTTTTGAATAAAAGAAAGAAGTATTTCCATATTTCCTTGCTTGGTAAACTCATTCTTATTATAATAATTGTATAATATACAGTGATGTAGCATTAGAGTGGTATTTGCATGTTTTCTTACTGCCTTGCAATTTTTCAAGACCCACTCGGTTTGTGTATTCCTTTGGCTGGAATAATTTTATTCCAAGCTCAGGTATCTCATCCATTTTTCCATTTAAGAACTGATCATGAGATGTGCAATAGCTGTGTCCACGTGCTTTTGTTCTTCTTGCCAGACTCTTGCTTCATAAATTAGCGCTTAGCCATGGTAAACCCAGGGATCTGGAGTGTCCTCCAGGTTGCTGTCTAGAAATACCTAGGGCATTTTTCCAGTCCACCAATATCTAATAAGATGGATTTGCTCATTGTAGTTTAACATTATGGGTGAAATTCTTCTTGGAGGAGCATAAACAGAGCACTCACTGACTTTAGGTGGTATGGATGAGGGAATAAAACTTGTCCAAAGTGTCTCCCATTGGGAGCTTATGGAGCACTGTGAGCTTGGAGAGAGCACAGTGAGTATTTTAGTCATTGTTTTCCTTGTTACTCAAAGCACTTACTTAAGGCAGTGCCTGGAGGGAAAGAAAGATAATTATCCCCAAACAGAAACCCCTTTAGATATAGTAATGGTTAGTGAAGCAGTATTTATATTTCCAGCATAAGGCTGCTTTCCCACTTGCCTTTGAGATGTGACAGAAATGTTCCTCTGCTCCCGCCAGTGAATACATTGCTAATACAGAATTCATTGGTAACAGAATTATACTTCTATTTCCACACTAGGTCAGTTGAGTACTTTTAACCCATGTTTGCCTTATTCCTCGGCAGCCTGAAGATTGCAGTATGCAATATTTTGGCTTGGTCAGCCTAGGTCAAACACCCAATTGCACCTTCATTCCAGCCCTACATCCTTTGATAACAGGTGCCCCTCCAAATCAGCCAGCTTGAAAGGAGGAAAATTATTATTTGCTTTGTGAAGTGAGTGAATTTGATTTAGGAGTCTCTGTGGGATTAAATATTTTTATAGATACAAAATAATCATGTTTGATATGGAAAAGTGAGTCACCCAATGGTTTTGGTTTTTTCCTAGTCATCGCTGGAGTCTTTCCACTTTCTTCCCAGAGCTGTCAGCATTATGGGGTCAGAGAGGAGTGCATGAAATCTTTGTCCAACTCAAGCTGATGAGGGTAGTAATTAGTAACTGTGCAGTTCAGTGGTGCCCAGAGCCTATTTAGATCATGGCACAAACTACTGAATTGCTCCTCAGGGCTGTTCCTTGAGCCAGCTCTGCTCCTGGGCCATGGGCAGGCACTGCCAGGCTGAGCTTCCACATCCTGCTTTTACACAGCTGCTGTCCTGCCTATAGCTGCGTTTTAGTTTCTGTCCTCTGTGATCACAGCTCTGTTAATTCTCTTGAGAGCTCAGGGAGCTGGGAAATTGATTTTTCTGTTACTCACTGCTTATCACAGGCCCTGCCCCACTGGTATTTGCATGCCCTGCACTACTCTGTACCACTAAGGTGTAGGCAGTTGTCGTTTTTAGAGCTAATACTGCCCTGAATTGCAAATAAATTCAAAGAAAATCTCAGCAATTGCTCTGAGGCTTTGGTACAACCAGTGGCCACTTTACTCTGCAAAGAGTATCTTACTTATTACTTCTGAAGTATTGAGACAGTTTTCAATTCTGCAGAATTTATTGCTGAATCCTGGCACTCACCTAACAACGGAGGCCAGAAATTGTCCAAATATGATGACCTGAAACCTCTTCTGACAGAGAGGGTTTATTTGACTTCTGTTTGTCATCTGGAGAACAAAGTCCTTGCAAGCTGGGATTGAGAGTGGGGCTTGTTCATATTAACACACAGTCCCTTGACTCCTGAGAAGCACTGCCCCTAAGTGCTTCAGTGAAGCTGTTTTTGTCGTCAGCTACATGACAGCAGGATTAAATCTAGACTGAAGTCTTTCGAAGAAGCTCTGTATTGCTCTTAAAATGTTAGAATGTGCTAACAGAGCCTCAGCTGAGCCTCTCTACCTTCTGATTCCCATCTTCAAGCAGATGGCTTCAAGAAGACTCTGCTGGGACAAGACCCATGTGCCCTTTGTCTCCTCCCCTTGGCTTCTTTAGAAAAGGGTCAGGCACATGTTAGCCTGGAGAAATGCAGGATGTGCCCCACAAGTCTCTCCTGAGGACAGTCTGTGATTCTGGAACCCAGATTTGGGTTGCATTGTGCAGGTGCAGCACTGTTAACTCCTGTTTCTTCTTGACTATCTGAAATTGTGAAAAAAATCCCTCAGAAGTAATGTTGCAGTCAGTTTATCACATAGAATAATAGAATCATAGAATGTTAAGGGGTTGGAATGGACCTTAAAAATCATCTAGTCCCAACCCTGCTGCCATGGGCAGGGCTGTTTCCCACCAGACCAGGTTGCTCAAGGCCTTGTCCAGCCTGGCTTTTAACACTACCAGGAATAGAGCATCCATGACATCCTGGGCAACCTGCTCCAGTGTCTCACCACCCTCACAGCCTAGAATTTCTTCCTAATATCAAACCAGAATTTCCCCTCCTTCAATTTATGCCCATTACTCCTTGTAATCATTACAGTTCCTGATGAAGGGTCTCTTTCTCTCTGGCTTCCCTGTAGACCCCCTTCAGATACTGGAAGTTTGCTATGAGGTCTCCATGCAACCTTCTCTTCTCCAGGCTGAACAGCCCCAACTCAGACTGTCTTCATAGGGGACGTGCTCCAATCCTCTTATCAGCTCTGTGTCCCTCCCAAAGTCCCATGTCCTTTTATGCCGGGGACCCCAGAGCTGGATGCAGCACTCCAGGTTCAGAGTAGAGGGGAAGAATCACCTCCTTTGACCTGCTGGCCGTGCCCCTTTGGATGCAGCCAGGGTTCCATTGGCTTTCTGGGCTGGGAGCACACACTGCTGGCTCATGTTGAGTTTTTCATCAGCCATCACCCCCAGGTTCTTCTCCTCAGGGCTGCTCCCAATCATTTCTCTGTCCAACATGTGGGTGTTCCTGGGACTGCCGTGGCCCAGGTACAGGACCCTGAACTTGGTTTTGTTGAACTTCATGAGGCTGGCACAGGCCCAGCTCTCCAGCCTGTCCAGGTCCCTCTGGATGCCATCCCTTCCCTCCAGCGTGTCGACTGCCCCACACAGCTCGGTGTCATCAGTGAACTTGCTGAGGGTGCCCTCGATCCCACTGTCCATGTCACGCCATGTCACAGGATGTTGAGCAGTACCAGCTTCAGGACCGACCCCTGAGGGACACCACTGGTCCCTGTGGACAAGTCAGTGACCACAACTCTGTGTGCAGCCATCCAGCCAGTTCTTTATCCCCAGGTGGTCCATCCATCAAATCCTGTCTCCAGCTTGGAGACAAGGAAAACACGCAGGACAGTGTCAAGCAGTTTTCACAAGTCCAGGCAGACAATATCAGTTCCTCTGCACCATCCACCAACACTGTAGCCCCCTAACAGAAGGTCACCAGATTTGTTATGCATGATTTCCCTTTGTGAAGCCATGTTGGCTGTTATCAACCACCTCTTCATTTTCTGTGTACCTCAGTCTAGTTTCCAGAAGAATCTGCTCTATGTTCAGTCATAGGAAAACATCTCCATGGTCTGTTTTGTTGTCCCATTCCATAAACCTTGCCTTTTTCTCCCTCAGGACAGAAGCTGCTTCGCCAAATACTTTTTGTAACTGCACAGTTATGGATACCAGTTTTGGATACCAACATGCTGTAAGGGCTATTCATGCTTCTCCTCTGGAAAAATGAAGTGAGTCTGAAGTGTCCCTGCCAATGTGGCAGTGCTGGTGGTAGCACTGGTTGAGCCTGGGACATATCATGAAGCCCAGACAAGCAGTAGCTTGTGCAGTTCACTACTCCCTGCCAAGGGTTAAGTGTGGGCATTTTTGAAGTGTGTTTCTGAATCGGGATGCTTGCTTGTTTTGGAGACTGATTTATTTCCTCCTGTACGTGTTTGGGATCAGAGCACTTGTTTCCTCTGACTTCTGATGCCTCTGTGGTCTCTTTGGACTGCAGCTCTGTGAGGAAGGGACTCTTAGTTTGCTGAGAAGCTGGCAGAGTAAGGCTTCTTGGCATCACCATAGAAGATCAATAATAATAAATAGTGGAGACATTTCAGATGCCTTAAATCAAACAGTCATATGGAAAAAGAGTTTGTGTTCCCCATGGCTATAATGTGTATGCCTTATAGGTGGGTCGGGAGATTGTTTTAGGAGTCCAAATGCTAGATGTGCATCTCAAAATCCTTGCTTTTGGAAGGCAAAAGCTGGGGAGTGGAGGTGGGATTTAAGCCCCTTAATTCTATGTAAATACAACTCTGTGGTTTAATGTGCACAGCAGTAGCTCTGTGGTTTATCATTTACTGAGAACTATGCTTTTCTAAGAAAATGCTCTCTTCCTGGTGCATATCTAAGCCATGGCCTCTGCTGTCATTTGGTAAACTGTAAGGATTACTCTTTAAAATAGCTGTTTGGTAGCAATAAGGGCAAACAATTGCCCGATTCACGCTGCAGGTGAGTTTAACAGAAATCATATTGACTAAAGCTAGTCTGAGCAAGACAGCAGTGTTGCATTTGAGTATTTGCCAAGATCAACCTTTAAGTTCCTAAAACTGGCTAAAAGGACAAGGGATTAGCTTGTCCTTCCAAGTCTGTAAATAAGGTCCTCAGACACTTTTTCCACTTGGGAGCATGAACACTGACTGTTTGTGTTTTTTGAAGAAAAAATTGAAAAGTCTTATGATTTTGTAGATAGCAAAAAGTCAGCTTTGCAGTTGCTACCAGCATGTGGGTAATTTGATGGTCTTTTCTGATCAGGAATGCATTGTGATACTGCCGTTCCTTGCAGTGAAAGGTCACTGCATTTTTAATTTATATTCACTGTTTGTATTTTTCTAATAAATCATATCCTCTGATAAACCAAATTACTGGAACTGTGGAGCAAATGAAACTTTGAAACAAACCCTTTCCTGTCACATATATATGTATACTGAATTTCCAAAAAAAAAAGGTGCCTTTTCAGGGAAGTAGACAGCTATTGGGAGGCAGCGTAGATTAGGAAAATAAAGGGTGCACTCTGTATAGCTATGTGACTTTGAGCCACCAGAGTATTCTGTGGTGCTTGTTTGTAAGCACGGATATTTAGTTTCAGAATTAGTACAGCACCTGAGTGGTTCACAACCCAAACTGTTAAGACTACATTCACAATGCAGAAATACATCCAAGTGCAAGGTCCAAAAAGAATAATTTGATATTTATGATGCTGATAAAAAGCATCATCTGCTCTATCTGTTCAGGAAAGACCAAAATATTGTTTTGCTGCTGGGTTTTGTGCAATGCAACTCCCATGAAATGCTTTCATATAATGGATTATTGGTAGGGGGTCCTTTAATTTATTTTCTTTCCTCTGTCCCTTCCTTAAAAAGAAAAGCAGTCTGACTTTTATAGCTAAGGGCTTGCTTGTTTTCAAATAATGGGTGTCGAACTGGTGGAAAACTGGAACAAGGCAGGATTGAATCAGAATCTGAACTTCGTTTTGTCTCTGCTGGGTTGCGCAGTGGGACAGAGCTTGGGTGCGGGAGGGATTGCATCCAGTCTGGAGCTCCTTGGCTCTGAGCTACTTGGCTTCTCCTCTCCTTGTCATTCCCCTGCCGCTTAAGAAAATATTTCCATTTGTTCTCTCCAGGTACTTTATGGCTGTGTGACGTGGCCAGAGAATGCGGTCCTCCCTCTGAGAGAGAGGCAGGACGTATGTCCTTTATTTCAATCGCTCGCTGCTTCTAGTGTTGAGCAGGCAGTCTCAGTTCTGGCATCTCTGAACTTTGGAGTACTTGGTTTGCGAGTTTAGGGTTCATTTGGTTGGAGAGGGCTTTTTTTGGATGTCCTGTTGCCGTAACTTACAGATAGCTTTTTCCCTTAATGAAAAGAAGAGGAAAAGAGAAGACATGCACTTTGTTTTGCAGATTCATCTGAGACACAAAGGGTGCGTTGTTCTGACTTTCCCAGCGTGATGGTAAATTTTTTATATTGGCAAAAAGGGCCTGAACCTCAGAAGTCCTGAACACTTCTGGTTTTCCGTACAAGAGCTGGGGCCTTCAGTGGGAGCCAGAACAAAGTCTGGGAGCTGTGGTCAGCAGAGAGAGCGTGCGCGGGCAGCCTGCGGGACAGAGAATTTTTTGGGGTGGCAGGGGAGCTTCCCAGCATCACGTCCCCTCTCCCTTGAGCATTGCTGCCCACTAGGCAATTGGATAGAGCTTTATAGGAAATGCTTGAGGCTCTGCAAGTGCCATTTGCCAGCATCTGACTTTCTCTGCGGTGCTGCGCGTGTGCCCAGCAAGCTGCCTCACCACACGTGCTGCAGCACCAGGCTGCTAAGCCTGGCTCTAAAGCTGTCAAGAAGATCGCTGGCTCTGATTTAGTGTCCCAGACCCTATGCATATGTCATGAGTGAGTTTGGTGCAGCAGAGAGCTTCTTCCATGGGTTGGTGGGAAACCTGCTTTGCAGCCAGAAATCCTGGTAACTTTGGGGGGATGGGGGTGGTCCCAGGAGATCTGGAAGGATCCAAGCAGCTGAGCACAGCTGTGCTCAGGGTAGTGGGGGTCGAGCTCCTTTGCAGCACTGACCCTCAGCTAATACCTTATTATACCTAAGACAGGAGGATCAGACAAAAGTGGCCCAAATATTATGCTCATTTTCTCCTTGCAGTTTTTTTTTTTTTTTTCTGGGAGGTAAAATGATTCCCTGAAGCAAGAGGTGTCATTTAAAACAGAGCAGTTGTGAATGCACGGATGCATCACTGGAGTTCAGGGGCAGCCTCCTACATCTGATGGCAAAAGATTGTAAGAAAGAAAAATACTGTAACTGTGATTCACTCACAGGAGGGAAGGGCCCCATCCTCACTTATGGGGTTTGTTTCCTTGATCAGAGGCATCTGGTTAAACTGCTGCTTTGCACTTTGCCTATTGTTCAAAGTTTCAGAGGGAAGAAAACCTCTCTACAGAAGATGCACAGCAGAGCTCACTGGTGTTTAACCCTGTGTGTCAGTCAGGTATTGCAAAAGGAGAGCAATGGAATATACTTTGCTTCCTCTGGTGGGGTGTTTTCATACACTCTGTGCTCATTCAGAGGAACAACTTGCTTTTTAGTTTTACATGGAACCAACATTACCATGAAATGTTTCGCCTAAATCCTTCCTATCTTCCTCTGAGGTACAACCCTGCAGACCCAGGATTAGGACTTTGGCTGCAGCAGCAGGAATGCTGCAGGTTTGCCCTGAAATCTGTCCTGTCTCGGCTTTCTGAGGGAGCCCCTGTGAGGAGAGCCCCACTTCTGCCTCCCATAGGGAATGCTGACAGGACCATAGGAGCTAGCAAGGCCTGGGATGCCTCTGCCTGCCCCCCCCACCCCCGTTTCCCCAGGACCCCTGTGATTCCTGGTCCCTACCCACTGCCCTAGGAGGGATGACACAGGTGCTTCTGGTCCCCTCTTGCCCCACCTCGGTGGTGGGCAGAGCACGAATCCAAACACAGGTATCTCCATCAAGGCACAGGGACCTCCGAGAGCCGGGTAAGAGCTGGGGCGGAGGTAACCATAGATGGCTCTGATTCATTTGGCTTCCTGTCTCTCTCTAAGAAAACGTTGTAAATAGCCAAAAGCAGGGGATTCCAGTGAAAAGAGCCAGCGGGTGCCGTGTGGTGCTGTGCTGTGCCAGCTGTGGCACTTGGCCTCACAGAAAGCCGGTAGTGGTGAAAGCTGGGGTTCTCAGAAGTGGGGGAGGCGCGGGCTGCTGCTGCGCCGCATCACCCCATCACATCGCATCACATCGCATCACAGAGGCTTCCTGCAGATGGAGGAGATCATGGAAGGAAGAACCTCTGCAGCACCCATGACCTCGCCCCTGGCTGCAGGAGGGGTCGCCCTCGCAGCCGGGCAGGCAATCCCTGTGTTTTAGTCAGCCCCCCACACAGGGGCAGTCCCAAAGGATTGATGGCTGTAACTGCGGTGGCATTTTTTCCTGGGAACTTCATGTCTAGGGGCCACTGGCAGGGTAACGTGGCCAAGCTTTTTGTCCATACTTGGTGCTTATACCCATGCCCATGAGTGTTGAACAACTGCCTCCTTATAGAAACAAAGACTGTCATCACCAGTGTTTTCTGTGTTGCCAGTGCAAGAGCAAATTGCAGTGTTCCTACAGAGAGAGGCTCAAACACCAACATTCTGCTACCCTAGAAAGGCTGGTATCATTCTGGTCTTGAGGGCATTGTCTGGGTGGTATCCTGAGCCCAGCTGTGCTCAAGACACTTGGCAGTGAGGCAGTGAGCTCCATATCTCCAGATCATGTCACACATCACCCTCACAGTCATCAGCTAGCTAAAGACACACCACCATGTGCCTTCACCCATCTGGCTCCATAGCCCTGCCTCCTACTGCTGTTTCCTTGCACACAGAAGGAGAATGCTGAGGAGGCAATCCAAGCTAAGATGGCACAGAGGGGTTTCAGTTTTGTAGCACCAGCAAGTGTGTGCCTTTAACTGGTATAACACTGTCAAGGGACTTGAGGTGCATCAGGCACCCACTGCCCACTGGCAGCCAACAGATTTGGGTGTTCACCTGCCTGGCTTACCTGTGACAGTAATCTCTGTTTAAATCCAACACCACTGTACTCTTTGGATGAGGAAGCAGGGAGGATGACTTACAACACACTACTGGAATTGCCTATTTGGTGTCCAGCTCCATGCTCTTGTGTCAAGGAAAGTGTCACCTCTTTAATCAATTGTGTTTAAGGCTGCTACATACCTGTTCCTCTTCTGTGAAGACAGGCTGAGACAGCTGGGGTAGTTCTATCTAGAAATGAGAAGGCTCTGGGGAGATCTTATAGCAGCCTTCCACTACCTAAATAGGGCCTGCAAGAAAACTGGAGAGAGACTTTTTAAAAGTGCATGGTGGGATAGGACAAAGGGTGATGGATAGATATGAGGAAGAAATTCTTTACTGGAAGGGTGGCGAGCACTGGTACCAGTTTCATCCCTGAAAGGATTCAAGGCTAGGCTGGATGCAGCTTTGAACAATCTGGTGTAGTGGAAGGTGTTCCTGCTTGTGGCAGGGGTTTGTAACTGGGCGATCTTTAAGGTCTCTTCCAACTCAAACCATTCTATGATTCTGTGGTTCCATATGTAAAAGATGCAAAAAATACAAGAGCTGGGGGAAGAACTGAGGCCCAAGGCAGTAATCTGGTGCTGAGTTCGAGATGTTTCTTGGAGTGCTGCTTTCTGAGACAAGGCTGAAGTGCCCAAGTTTGTGTCACTTTTGAAACCTGAGTGTGGTTCAGATGGGACAGGGTTGTTAATAAAGCTTTTCTTATTTAGAAGTAGCTGCGTATATAAGTGGAATTCAAACAAACTCATTTATCTTCTGTTTTCTCTACCATAACCCTAAAAATTTTCTTTGTCAGTGGTGAAGTTGCAGGCAGGAGAAGGTGAAACACAGTGCTTTTTACAGGGAGCAGTAACGTAATACAAAATACATTCAAGGCACAGAAAAAAACCCAGGGGCAGGCAAGGATGAACTAACTACATCATCTAAGTGAGTGCTGCGGAGATGCTTCAAGGTTATAGATAAACCTGTCCACCCATAATGAAATAACCAATGCAACAGACACTAGCCCTCCCCCCTCCCAAAATTTCACATACAGATTGGTTATTTAGGAATACATTTGCTAATAGCAGATAAAGTTAATCAAGGTGATCTCTTTTTCTCACCATTTTATCTTCACTCCCCTGCCAAGGAAGTCCTTTCTCTTTCAGACTGCTCAAAATGGATTCTGCTGCCTTCCTGTAAGAAATTCAAGCTCCACCTGTGTTTAATTAGATATTGGATAAGCTGGGTTGTTGTATTACGAACATCTAGGCCAAAAGTCTAGAAAAACTAATCAGTTCTAGGTCAAAGACCAATAATTCCGATTTTAAGCTGAGTGAAGTGATAAAAGGTATAGAGCAAGACACTTGAAAAATCTAGGAAAATTGTTTAAAAAAACCTAAATTAAGTAAACCCTGTTGCTTGTATCTACTGGCTTGTAACATATTTGTGATTACATAAAGTAACAAACATACAAAATTGTTTTTCTCAAAGACACATGAAAATTAATAATTTTTACAAGAAGTTCTTTTACATTCCCGTTTTGCTGTTCTACAGGACATTTTAGATACAAAAGGTAAATCCTACTCACAAAAGCAAACGATAAGTTATTTTCCTTTAAATGCTCCAGCTGGTTTTTGAACAAAGGAAAGAAAGCACACCTGTAAAGGGACTGTTCCAGTGATAATGCAGCATTTCTGTGGGCTAAGGTACCACACAGGGAGTGTGGGGAAATGCAGCTTGCTGCCACCCCAGTGATGGATAGTGGGACAGTCAGGGGTTGTAAGCAGCGGTGGTATCTTTATAACATTCCTACCCCAGTGGATGATGGCAGGGAAGAGATGCACTTTTGGGCAGCCATTCTTTGTTGCCATTCATGCTGGATCTCACAATGGTTCCTGGGTGAGGGCATGTGCTGTTCCATCATAGGGATTGTTCCTCCCTCTGCCTCAACAAATTTGCTGTGAGATGTGCAAACACTACATCTGGAGGGGTTTGCTGCATTTTCTCCTCAGGATATTCAAACCCATGGTGTTGAGTTTGAAATGAAGTGAAATAGTGGGCTTCAATCCCTTTGGGCTGGGAGAAGAATGATCCCCAGTCTTCCCATATCCCTGCAGAGTGGGGTTAGCCCAGACCCCCTGGATTAGATCAGAGAAGTAGTTTTGGAAAGAAGAGGAAAGCACGGGCCTCTGGGTTATATTTTTTTCTTTGAAGGAAAGTAAGTGCTTCCAAATGTCAGTGTCTGAATTCCCTGAAGACAGAGGCATTGCCCTGCAATCCCGAGTTAACCCCACACTTTGGCCTTGGGGTGAGGGCATGGTTTGTCTCCCACATTTTCTTTGGTTTAGCTCATCACTTAGCCAACTGACTTCCACTAAGTCTTTTCCTAAATGTTTAAAACTCCCTCTGCTCCAAGCAGAGCAACCCCAGCCCCACACATGGGTTTGGCCAGACTCAAAGGCCAGCAGTTTGCAAGGCTCAAGGCCATCATGGATAAGGTTCTCCCAAGGCAAGGTGGGTAGTCATGTGTAGTGCCAGGGGCTGATTAGAAAGCCTGTGGCTTTGGCACCCTCTGCTTGGATATGTCAAGATGTCCTTAGCTGAAAGAAATCTTTCTCAGGATCTCCATGCCACAGGATTTTGTTTTACTAGCTGCAGGCCCAGAGCAGCCCATGCCTTGTCTACAGCTGATAAGCCTCAAAACCTTCCAGCGTTCAGATGCTAAAATACACAACTCTTTCCCCCTGCCCACCCTATGATGACATCAGCCCAGTGGGAGTACCCTTCCTCCTGTAATATCTACCAGGCTCTCCCTTCTTGCAGAACTGTCTATGCAGGCAGTCTATGGCTGAACTCTCTTGCCTGTGATTTTTTTCCTTTTGAAAGGGGCTCAGCTCTAATGACAGGCACTCTGGTGGCCATAAACATCCTTATCTGCTGACCCAAGAGCTCTCCTTCCATGCATATGCTGCTCCTTAAGAATTTGTCGTCTCCTGTCACTGCAAAGGCTCAGTGAGTCAGCAAAGTTCCTTGGAGTGCTCATGTGCCTTCGCAAAGAGCTTTGTAAATACTGGACTTTGTTTTTGTAAAACACCCAAGTGAATGTTATCTGTTTATGATGTGATACCTGCAGTTGCATCTAAATATTTCACAGCTTGCATTTGTTAGGGATGGCACAGTTCCTTAGCCACCAGATCGACTCCAGTGCATCTTTGCATGCCTTTCTGCCTTGAGATGAAGAGCAGGTCTTATATTGCCACCTGCAACCTGGCTGGGAAATGAGCTTGCTAGGGGGTAGTTAAACTTGTTTCTGATCTGTGGGAAAGAGTAAGAGTCTCCTTAGATCTGCAGAGGTCAGGGACACGGTGGCTATTAACTCACCTGGCCTACTTCCCTGTGTGTCATGCATAAGTTTCACCCACACTTTCATTTGCTAAGCCTGAAAGATTTTATATTGCAGTGTTTGGAGCCACAAAGGGAGGGGAAAATGAAGCATCCCCAGATGGGCCGAGAAATATATTCCAGATGATTGGTGCAGGTGATGGATCATAGTGATAGGCTTGTCTCCCGGATCATTTTTGTCATGCT
Source organism: Cinclus cinclus (assembly GCF_963662255.1). Classification (NCBI taxonomy): domain Eukaryota; kingdom Metazoa; phylum Chordata; class Aves; order Passeriformes; family Cinclidae; genus Cinclus; species Cinclus cinclus. The sequence continues at coordinate 70,341,809 of NC_085046.1, forward strand.
CTGTTGAGCTTTCCCATGTGTCTCCAAGCTGTGGAACCTTTCCAAACTAAGCCCTTCCTGTGTGGGGCTGTGATGTGCAGGTTCCAAGCTATCTATGGGCCTGGAAATACAAGAGCAAGTCAGGATAGACAGAACATGGCGCCGTGCTGTGTTACTCCAACAGTCTCATGCATGGCTCCCAAATGTGATGCTTCCCCATGGATAAGCCTTTCATGCGCCTTTCACTAGCTTGGGTTGGAAAAAAGGAAATATGGAAAAGGGCACTAATCTTTTCACACCAGCTCTTGTGGTGATTTCTAAATCCCTTACTAACTGGGTATGTATTTTTGGTTTTCCCCCATATTCTATACTTGTGTTAACACTGATTCTGTATGTTCTTCAATATAAATGCCCTTCTATCTAGACTAGTAGGCTCTGGCTTTTTTTGTCACAAGCTTGCCTTTGAAACTGTGTCTGTCTTTTTTATAAAACCATCTTCTTGCCAATAATTTCTGCTGTTAATTTTTGTTGCTCCTCAGTTATGCTAGTACGTCAAGTTAGGGGATACTGACTCATTTAAATTTATTTCCTACATTTCCGTCGTTGATGTTTGAATCTATTTGATCCTAATATGGTCATCATTATGCACAGCCACCTGCTATTTCTTCAATCTATAAACTCTTTTTCACTTTTTGTCTATCTGAATGAGGTCAGTACTCAAGTGTGCCGGGTGCATGACTGTCTGAGGTATTTTTTGAATGACCACATGAGATCTCCAGCAAATATCTCTGAGGCTGAAGTCACCAATGATGGTAATTCCTCTCTCTACACATTACAAACAGATGGTTGAGGAGATGTTCCATTCACTGGTAAAATTTGTTCTGTAACAGATGCCTGCCAGCTGCCATTCCCTGCCCTGCTGCATGATTTTATAGAGCTAACAAGATTAAGAAACTGTTGAAATTGATTTTTGCTTCTAAATACAGCAGATCTGATTCTGAAAATGCAGGGAGGGCTCTGTCTCAGGTGGTGCAAGCTGGCGCAACTCCAGTGAAAAGTCAGTGGAGCTGAACCACTCCGCATCAGCCGCAGTGCTGCCTTGAGGAGCAGCTCTCTTAAATGAAAGCATCGGCATTCAGAAACCAACAACAATAAGACATTTCCCAAGTAGAACAACAGTACAAAACTGGGACAAAGGGAGAGTTTGGGGCAGTTTAAAAAACTACCCTTCACTCATACCAGCAGTTCAAGACTGCTGATACATTTTAAAAAATGCCTTTCACTGGAAACTCCAGTACATCAGATAGCTCATTGCTCAGCTTCAGTGTCATGACAGGAGGTTGTTTTGAAGCCTTCGAACTTGCTTGCTCATGAATCAACACTTCCCACCTGTAGCCACTGGGGCTGAAGCCACAAAAACTCCCAGGCTGAAATCCTTCTGCTGATAAAAATCTAGGTTAAGCTCAGCATGAAGCTGTGGAAAAATGCAGATGTATATTTTGAGAGTCCATGGTCAGGCTTTGAACAATCAGATGAGTATTAAGAGAAAAAAAATGCAGTAGTTTAAAAATAACAGATCTACTGTGTGGCAGCCATAAAAGGAGATTTTAAGGAAAGGAACAGAAAATCATGCCAGACAAACACATTAGGAACAGCAGTTGATATGGCATGTACTAATGACAACATATATATCCCCCTTCTCTCCAAAATAGATGTGAGAACCTTACAGGATCAGCCAGAGCACACTGTTTAAACTCCATTAGTACAGTATTGACCACATCTTCTTACCACTGCAGGCTTTTGTGGAACACTGCTGCTGTTGCTTATGCCTCTAGACAAAATTAAAACTCAGGTCAAAGCTGTAAGCAGTTCTCAATTGAGCAATCCAATTTATAGCATTACAGGCTGTTTGAAAGCTTCTGTGACCTGACAGATTTGAATACTGAAAAACATGACATCAAAATGACCTTTCCTTCTGCATTCTTCCCACAGCTTCTTTCTTCTCAGTAGATACTTTAGTCTTTGCTGTCTCCCTAGTCTTAGTGTCTGATATGCTGAGTTTGCTCCATCCATCCATCCATCCATCCATCCATCCATCCATCCATCCATCCATCCATCCATCCATCCATCCCACTAGGACCTCTAGTTGCAGGGTCATTTATTCCCTCTCCTGTGTTTTGTAAAGGGGTGATAGGACAGTGTTGGGTCTCAGCAGCATTGCCCAGCTATCCAGGCACCGCCGTGGGCTTCCCAAACACCCTCATTCCCAGAGAACAGAACTCTGAGGTCTGTTGTGGTTTGAGATAACTGAAAAAAGAGTTTGGGCCTGCCATCACCACCCCGCAAACCCAGCCCATCTTAAATCATGGCCTGCTGCCTACATCAAAAGTCCTTTGTGAAGAGCACAGTTGCTGCTCTGTAACTGTTTTACATTGAGCAGGTCATCAGCTGCTTATGAGCTTTCCTTCTGTTTTTTATTTTTTTTCTCAAAAAAACCTCACAGCATGAAGTAATGCTAGAAATAAATAGTCTCTCATCCTTCTCCCCCAGTTGTAGAAAGAGGAGATTTGTTAGGCTGCATGTGATTTTCTGTGTCAGCTCCTCACCTGGGAGTTCAAGTGGGTTTCCTACAAGTTACAGCAATTTCATTCAGCAAAATCTGAAATTAAACACTTTATTTTCTGTGAATCCACAGGATGATCTTTGAATTGCTGAGCTTTTCTCAAGGTGACATTGAAAGCCATCTCCCTTGCCCCAGCAATGAGATCTCTGTGCACGGCATACAGCTGTGATACTCCCTGGAGAGTTTTGTCCAAGCCAAGAAATTAAGAGCCCTGTCTAATGGGGTCACTGGCTTCTAATGAAGTTGCACGTTCATAAACTACAGCTACAGCTCTCAAGGGAAACTCCCTGTCATCCCTGCTTTGGGAGATGCAGTTTGTCTGTGTCATAGGAGCTCGTAGGACCTGTGAGAGCTGCTGGAGGCAATCTGCTGTGTGGACTTTATTTTTAACCCCACCTCCCCACCCCCTATGCAGGTTCTTCTTTCATTCCCAAATTGAATTGAACAGAGTTTTAATTTTAGTGTCTGTATCAATTTGTCAGCTGTTGTCAAAAAAGAGAGGCTTTTTCCTCCTGTGAAGGATCAAACAACAAATCTGTATAAGGAATTCCTGATGGAGATACCTGAAAGGAAGATTATGAATTTTCAAAGACATGGCCTTGTAAACCAAGTGTCTCTGCAGACATCATGGAACAAGAGCTCATTAGGAGTAATCATCTAAAACTTGACTGAAATCTCTGTAGCTTTTCTGACTTACACCAGATGAAGATCTGATCCATTCACCTAGTTTTAAGTCCAGACACATGTTCTTGTGGTGGAGACATAATTTCCTCTGCATGCTGTAACCATTGCACTGCACTGTGACAAGCAAATGTTTATTGGGCTTTGCAGGACTCAGCAAGAGCTTATAGCACTTTTCTTCACGGCATTTGTTTTGCTATACATGATGAATATTTTGGTGGGTTTGCTGGTGCTCTATTTGATGCTCAAGATCAATCATTTCTGAAACATAAGTGTGACGTCTTAGGAAAAATAACTTCCACTCGCTCAGTACTAATCTATCATGTTGACTTTATTTCCGTCACAGCATACCAAGAGCAAACAACTTCCTACTACTCCATGCTTTTCAGCTAAATGCCTTTTCCAAAAGGTTAGGGAAATGCTTATGTCATGGAAAAAACAGAATCCAGCTACACAGAAAATAAGGAGGTGCAGTGGATCAGGCTTAATTGAGCACTTAACAGGCTCAGACTAGCCTGAGCTTACATTAACTGAACCACTGAACCCATCCAAGCTGAACAGATGCAGAGAGTTCAGGCTGTGCAGTTAAGACACACTTTAGCATGGGGTTCTTTATCTGCAGGTGCACATAACCACCTGGGCAGTCCCCTGGAAATGACTCCCAGCATGGGCAGGGGAGAGGGGCATTTTGCACCTGCACAGGGCAAACTGCTCTCAGGGTCTTTGTGTAAGATATCCCCCTCTGCCTCTCTCAAGATGCAGCTAAGGGTGTTCCTTGTACTTCTGTTTGTTTGTTTGTTTGTTTGTTTGTTTGTTTGTTTGCTTGTTTGTTTGTTTTTCTCAAATCTTTGTCCTGTGAAAGAGGTGTTGGGGGATGTTCTCAGGATTGCAGGTGGCTTGGAGGCAGAAGGACTAGTGGATGACTTTGTCCTTTCTACAAGACCTTCTCTCTAACACCCTTTGATGTCTCACTAGTTTGATGCTACTTTTCCTTTCTAAGGAGCTGCTGTCTCAGTGTGGGAATTGCCCCATGAGTCCCCACCTGACTGGAAATAGTGCTTCTCAAGCTGAAAATAGTTCTTCTCAAGCTGAGAGTTAGGTTTTGCTAACTAGACACTGTCACAGCTGTTGGTCATTCTGCAGTACTTTCTGCTAGACTTTATTTTTTGAGCTGGGGAAAAAACCCCAGCCCTGTGCACACTGTTAGCTCAGAGAGGTGATAATATGCCTGTCTTAGGTGATCAAAAAGACAATTGGTATCATTACTATGCCTGCAGATAATTTAGTATCCATTAAAGTAAATGTTCAGGGGGGAAGAGCGCATGATTGCAGTTTAACATTGTGGTATTACGGCATCCCTGGCTCTAGCAGGCACATCAGGAACATTGTAGCTCAGCATTTTCTGGATTGTAGGGATCTATCTCTTGGCTTAGATTTTGCAAAAATATAAGTAGTATTTACAATTGCACTTGGCAACGAGCTGCTTTTTTCTGATACAAATCCAAATGCTAGGGTTATAATTATGTTGAATGTTGCATCCTGCAGTCTGGAAGCACAAGCAACATGCATTGGTCTGGTCTTCACAAAGAAATTGTTGAGGGCTGCAGTGGCCGTCCCTGAGGAATCTTCCCATGGCCGTGAATTATGTAGTAAGCCCACATCTATGTAACCTCCTCTCGATACTGTTTCATTTTGCTTGCAATAACTGTATTAGACACTGCTGCAGATTGGCTCTGCATGCTGGTCCAGACATAAGATGTGGGATTCATCATCTTCCAGGGACTAGTTTTAAATACTTGAAACAAAATGGAAGACTTTCAATAAGGAAGAGATGCACTTGAAAATAGATGCTCTTGTATAGGGCAGTCTTGCAGGTCATGTTATACTCCTTGTAGTGATCAGGGGAGAGAACTGACCTTGATTCTTGGGAGTCATAGCATAAGGATTACGCAAGTCTTTTTTTTGTAAGGCCTGATCTTGACAGTGATCTGTGTAGATGCATACCAGATCAAGCCAGAGCAAAGCTACATAGGCAGCCAACACCTAGAGACCTAAAAAAATATTACATCAATGATCACAGTGACTGAGAGGGGTTGCCTAAATTTGGGGTAAGATGACACCAAAGGTGTGAATCACCCTGTGGGCCTGATGTATGCTGTTGGCATTGAAGGGTTTCTTGTTGCCAGCTTCCAGGAGGTAAATCTGCATAAGGGATGGATGATGGACACCTCACAGGCAAGAACAGCACTTGAAATTTATTGGACTCAGTGGATGAAAACTGAAGCTAAAATCGCAACTGAAAGTTTGGGCCATACTATAAATAAAGTACCTGAGTAAACTGAGGAGAAATTGTTTTTAAAGGAACAGAGCAGAGGGAGAGACCCATGTACACACCTTGCACTTCAGCGTTGGGATGAAGCTTGGTTGAGTTTTTTTTCTGGTCAGTAATATAGTATGTGCTTACAAAAAACACATTTGAGCAAACATGGATGCTGCACTATGTTAATGGGATGGGTTTTTTTTCCCATAAGAAATTTGATAAGCTTTCCTGTAAAATTTTATTAATGACAGACTGTGTAATTGGTGAATTTCATATGACAAACACTTTGTCTTACAAGCTTATAATCATAGAAAAATAAGAGATTCTTACACAAGATACAGGTAAGCTCACAGTCTTTAGTTTATCTATAAAGAAAAAGTCCCCTGAAAACTAAAAACGTCTCAAAATACTCTTCTCTAGATTTTGGTTTTGCCCTGTATTGTGAATTTGACACAACAGAAAATTTTTCAGCTAAGAATAGAGGGGATTTATACAGACAGACTTACTCTTTCTGTCCTGTGTGTCCCTACATGTGTCTTTAGATATATGTCATTTAGAGAAGAAAAAGATGAACTGTACCCTCTTTGCTGAACTATACCATAGTTAACAAAGACTAACTCTCAGCCTGAGAAATATTCTTTTCAGCTTGAGAATTTAGCTTTGTAATAAACTCAAACTAAAGTGAACCTACAGGAAGACTGGCTGTGTGCTCAGCCTCTGCAGGTAGAGTCTCATTTCCAGCTTATTCTATAAACAGACTCTTTTCTTCCATTATTTAAAACTGCTCAGCTGCTTCTCTGGAAGAAAACAGCAAAGGCAATTGAGCACAGTCTTGGTCACGTAAGTGGCTCTTGTCTCAAAAGCTAGTTCGTATTCAGTGCTGTCCTAGTTTTTCTTTTCTCAGTCCCATAAAGGTCCTTTTCAGAGTTGAAGAAATTCCACTTAATGAGCACTGGAATCAGTGTGTGAGCAAAAAAAAAAGTACCGCATTTAGTATACTGCTATAAAATTATGGAAACATATTTACATACCTTTTAATGTCCTTTCACATTCTCTTTAGCTGTTGGGTTTTTTTCTCTAATCTTCATTTGACCATTTCAAGCATGACTAACATAATTTGAATTATTTTTACACTTCCAACATCTACTCTGTACAAAACAGTGAACATGAAGGTGCAGGTGGCTGAGCTGAGTTCAAAAGATTAATTTGCCGAGGAGAACTAGGACTTTCCAACTGTATTTCTGTGTTTTAGTTTCTTAATATTGCCGCTGTGTTATCCTGAACTTAGGCTAACTCCATGGTTACGGTGGTGTCGATTAACCATAGTGTCAAAGAATCACTCAGCCTGAAGCAACCAATACAGGGATTTTTATTTTCCTCTCCTCTTTATCCAAGCATGGAAAAGGGGGCAGGTTGCTACGTATTCTTTTTACAGTTTATCTAAATATATTGATCACTTCCTCCGGACTCTTATCTGTTTGCTCTGCAGTGGCTGTGGTTCATTCACACTGGGATTTGCAGGGAAGCTGAATGGATCCAGCCACGTGAGAGGTACCGGTGGGCTGGTTCAAGCCGGGTGACACTGTGCCTGGCTTTTCTTTTGTTTCTTCTGGTTGGTTGGTTGACATCCACCAGCCTCTCTGTTCATTAAGGTGCCATGGTGAATGGCAGGCAGAGAGTGTAATTGGGGCAGTTAGGGCCACCTGGTTCATAAATATAACAAACATCTACTAGTGCACCTCTTTCAGCACCACATGCATCAGTGAAGTGCAAACTGGCTGATAGTGAATGGAAATCATAAACTGATGTGAAGATTCTAGCCATTCCCAGAGTCACGATGGCTACTCTTGTCCCAGCCTTTTTAAGGCCCATAAAAGAACATTTTCAAAGGTGAAAATCCCTCAGTAACAGAGAATACATTAATGTAGCGTTATTGTTGATAGAGTTTTTATGCTGGGATAACTTCATTAAAGTATATCCTGCAGTGCTCCAAGGGTGGGTGTACCCGGCCTTACAGAATGGAGCTGGTGGTTGGCACACTGGTTTTTGTGCCATTGTGTACAGCACTCAGTGGCACAGGTAATATGCTGGGGAAGGCAGGAGAAGGGTTTCGTGCATCACTGGTAGTCCTTGTGCAGAGAGGGAAGGCAGTTCAGCCCACAAGAGAGTAAACACCAGCTGATTGAAACACCGACTTTGCACTTAATGTTCCCAGACTATGGCTTCTCCCGAGCTGAGCTCTCCAGACCTGACCTGAGCAGGGCTACAGTGGGAAGAGATGTGGAGCCATCTCGAGTTGGAAGTATGGACATCCCATTGGTGCCCAGGAGTGGATAACACTGACTTGTAGATGTGACCTTGGACTCAGCAGTGATCAGTGAAAGCAGTGCTCACAGTGTATGGGAACAGCCCCATGCTGGCCAGTGAGGATAATGTCTTTAGCAGACTTTGCATCATGAAGCGGTTAATGAATTCTTTTGTAGTGAAAGGCTGGATTCAATAAAAAGTTTCTGGGGCAAGTTACCATAGCCTGCCATACTACAGTGTGTCAGGCAGACCCTTGGTTTTTTTCCCTTTTCATTTATTTTTTTCTTCCCCTTTTAATTTTAAATTGAGTGCAGCTGACTGCCTCCAATGCTGTTAACAATGGCACTTCTTTCCCTGGGACAATGTAACATTTAAAAGAGATAAAAGCTCATGTGGGGCTAATAAAAGTTTGCCCCCATCCTCATTCCTGTAGGGCAAGCTGCCTCACCATTAACATTTTAAGTAGCAGCTTATGAATATGAATGTAATTGACTTTTACACGCTATTACTTATCAGCAGGGTAACTCCTGAACAGCGAACAGCAAACAGCATCACTGGAGGGGTGTGCTGAATCTCAAAGAAACTTTGTGGCCCAGCAGCAGGGGAGGAATGCTGTGTGAGATGAATCCTCAGCTGGGATTGGGGAGTCAGTGGGTGAATAACTGGGATGACCAGAGTGCTGGGCATGGCAGCCCAGTGACTCCAGTCCAGCAAGAGTAGCAAAATGGGAGGATACATAGGTGACCCTCAGCAGCCTGTGTGCTCCTTCTGGTGGCTGATGGAGAGAGGGAGCAAATCAGTGGGTTCCCATTCCAGGTTTTCCATCAGAATTGCTTGTACAGGTTGGGTAAGGGGTCCAAATGAAACCCTCTGAGCATTGGTCTTCTGTCCATATCAGTGACAAGGAAAGGCATATGACTTGCGTACCTTCTTGAATGGAGAGTATATATTGAATACTAACAAAAAATCATTATTAGCAACTTTATAATTTTGAAGCCACTGTACAAGTGTTATGTTTTATAAATGCAGTTTATGGTGACTTCTTTCCTGATGAGTTTCTGCATGATACAGATGTGCTTTTACACAATCAGTCTAAACTCTCCTTCATTCAGCAAACCAGCTAGTTTTAAAGTAGTCTGGGTGTTGCATGTGTTTTGATTGTCCTCCCTGCAGAACTCAATTCGGAATATCCATGACTTTTCCTTCCTGAATCTTCCTTTCCCTGTGGTGATCATTAGATTAGGCTCCATGTTGCTTTGCGTATCCATGATGGGAAGGTGCCTCTGTTCCTTTTCTCCACCTCATCCTGGTCTCCTTGTTGCTGGACAGGTCTTGGTTCCCCTCCCTCATTTGCTGTTGGCTGTAGCTACAAGCCTGCCCAGCTGTGAGGCTGAGCCTCTGCCCTGACTTTGCCATAAAAAAACACACATCAGTAAGAGTTGGTTGGACCGAAGAGTTGGTGCATTATGCACTGTTTATGTTTACAAATTTAGAAATATGATTGCTCCCCACCGATGTTTACCAATTATATATTCCAGCCAAAGCAGGAATGAGTCATTTTTACATTGCTCATAGAGAATTTAAAAAGGCTTAAACACCCACAAAATTTGCTTACTCTTCAGGTGTAGCCCCCGGAAGGGTGAGGACAGCTTCCGCCGTATTCTGGTTGGAAACATCACTGACATGACTATTGGGAAGTTGAACAGTCCCAAAACAGTGATGGGTGGTGTGCAAAAAAATATGGAAAAGGCCATGAGGTCAGATCCTGAGGACAATTTAAGAAAAAAAAAAGACTGGGTTGCAAAAAGTGTGCTTGGTTTTAGTAAGGCCTTTTCATGACACGCCGGCTGACGACTGTGTGGTGTTTGTAGAATTAAGCCACTCTTTATCCACAAAGATAGGAAGTCAGATCTTTTGATGCACTAGTGGCTGTCAGCAGACTGATACAGATGGTCGTTTTGTTCAGAACAACGTGCACAAAAGTATCCCAGAGGTGCAGCTCAAAATACCCACATTGCTCTTGTGTGTCACTCCCTCTCTTTCCATTAATGCAAAATGACTCACAGGCTTGAAAAGGCAAACATTGATCAAAAGACCGAAGAGTGATTTACTAGTGCAGGATAGGACAAGATATTGTTTTAGCCCAACAAACAGTAACTACATTTAGAGGTATTGCCAAGGGAGTCTGAGGCGGTGCTTGCTTACTAAATTGGGTAAAATGAAGGGATTTCACCAAATGCAAATGACAATGAACAATATGTATGACTCAATATATCCGCTATGCTTTCAATGTGCAGTCAAGGGATGGTATAACTGACCTTTTAAAGTGATGCTTTGCAAACCACATTGTTATGATTATCAAAGGGTTCATTTTAGAGTACAATATTTGGACCCCCTCCTGGTAATTTCTGTTGTATCATTTGAAGGCTGTTTTCCCCTCCGTTTATAAGAAAAGCACCTCCAGGCAACCCCCAGAGTGTCACACATTCATTTCTATGTCTAACCAGGGAGTGAAACGTGCCATCAGCTCTCTGAGGCTTGACACACACCTCTGGAGTACTTCAAGTCACATATGGAATTAGCTAAAATAAGTTTGATGGTAATTTTGTGAGACTTTCCCGTGTGCTTGAAATAGTCTTCAAGAACAATGTAGGGCGAGAAATATTCTCTGCTCTTTAGCCTCAGCTTCCTCCTATCTAAAAGCTGTCAGTGGCATCTCTGGCCGTGCAGAGCAGATCCCAGAATGGCTGCAGGGTGATTCCAATTTTCTGTGAGAGAAAGAAAAGAATCTGGCATCAGATTTGTAAATTTAAGTGTAAAAAAGGCTAAAAAAAAATTAAAACAATCACAGTTCATAGTCAGCCGAAGGCCAGCAAGCAGACTGGAACAAGGCCCCCGCAAATCCAGGAGAGGCAGTTTTGCTGGGATGCATTTCCTCTCCGTCCTCCATCAGCCAAGCCAAAAACTTTACAGGAAAAAAAAAAATAAAAAGGAAGCCGTACAGAGCAATTTGGCTGCACTTATTACAGATAAATAGCCTGGGCCCAGCTTCTCCATGGTCTGGGGACTCGGTGCGGTGCTCGGGGCTGGGCGAGACGCTGACGCCGTGACCAGCAATGGCCACCACTGCTGATCCCTGAGCAGTCACCCCTCCAGCCTGAGGGTCTGGCACAGGCTGGGCCCACCAGAGCTAAAGCACAGCTTTCCTGGAGCATGAGCTGCCATGCTCAGGTACCCCATCAGGTGAAGAGTTAAGTACTAAAAAATAGCAGAATTTTCTGTCAGGTTGAGGATGCCTTATTTTGATCATGGAGGTCAGACACAGACATGGGAATTCCCCCAAGCTGGTTTATTTGAAGATTTGTTCAGACAGATTATTTTTTTTCTTTTTCTTTTTTTTTTTTCTTCTTCTTTTCTGTGACAAATCAGCCTGCTTTTGCAATAATCTCATCTTGAAACTTGAGAGGAAGGGAATATATGGGTGAGCAGCTAATATCAGTAAGTTCTGGAAACTCCCCTTTTTATGGTCTTTCTTGTTTAGCAGCTGTTATGATACTTTCCTTGCATGAAAAACGTATTCTACAAGACTGACAATAGATTAACTTCATCTCTTCCAGCAAAATTAGTTTCAGTAAGCTTTAGTAAGTTTGAGAAAAGAACTACTAAATAATATTAATATACAGACAAGAGGGCTTTGATCTAATATATCATGAAGAAATAAAGCATTGGAGGTGTTACAATCAGAGAAGGCAAAGCTATTTTTCTTCTTCTTTACTGGTTATTCCCCTGGTTGAAATATCATTTTAAGAGGGTATATGTAGGATCTACATAGATATTGTCTATCTAGATGCAAACATAGGTTTAAAATTAATTTGAAAATATATCTTTATACAAAGCAATATATTTACTGATTTAAATCATACCCATCTGGACATGTTTATCAAAATCAATCCTTGTCTGCTATAAGCCATTTGCTGCCATTGCCACCCACTGGCCAGGGACAAACAACTGTCCTGTTACTGACCCAGATCAACAAATATCCTGATTAAACAGACACATCTTGCTACACATCCAACTGCTTCCTATTCAGCATCTTGCCTTTAACACAAAATCTGGCCAGCTTTGTACAAAATGTATTTACTGTTTTTATCTTTAAAACGTTAATCATATAGCCTGAGAAGGAGGGGGCAGGGGGAGCCTGTTCTGCAGACCGTGAACTCTGATCTGATAGTTTCATGCTTCTGTCATCTCTTTAAATGTAGTATCGAAAAACTGAAGGATCTCATCCTTTTATGTTTCTGTAAGATGAGATACAGTTTTGGCAATACATAATAAAATAACAAAACGGAATTACAGACTGTAGGGGAGCCATTTTTCTCACATAGGGGTCAGCATATATGGTAATGCTTTGGATTAAGGATGAAATTATTACAGGACCGCAATAACTAACCTTGCTAATCTCTTTTCATTTTCTTAAGAGTGGCTCAAAAAGAAATATTATAGCAATCACAGCTAAATATTGGAATCCTTCTCTGCTTTAATCAGAGTCCTTTATATACTGTGATTTCGTCTGTTATTTTGCCCTAATATTACTAACAATTTTATTAATCATGTCTGCTGTTGGTTTCCTTCACAGATTATTTAAGGGCCCAATATTTATACCTGTTTTGAAAAACTGATACAAAAATTATTCTTCGTAGAGGAGCTGCTCTTCACTTAGTGAACAAAAGCTAAACCAGGCCCTTGGACTTCTCTTCCCTGTGCCTTTTGGTACCATACCAGGTTCATACCACCAATGCTGAGACAGCCTTCTCTACAAATAAAAGGCAAAGAAAGGCAATAATGTTTTGTTCTCTGGATCATTAGTAAGGGGGAAGGAGGAGAAGGACTTAGCAGAACAACTGCATCTTTTGTTTTTAAGTTCTTCAGAACAATTCTGCCAGGCAGTGCATTTTCCCTCTGTTTAATTTGTCTTTGTTATTTTCCTATCTAATTAAAATTCTGCAGTGCCGTCATGAAATTGTTGTCCGTTTAAGGTCACAAACAGCTTCTGTCCTAATGAAATATGAATTGCATTAGTTAATTGAATTGTGCACTTATTGTGTGTTGTGAATGGACTGAGCACACTTATATTCCTAACATATACTGAGCGTTTTATCAGTTTAGGCAGTGTGTGGACATAGAAAATGCTGATATCATTCTTTGCATCACAATAGGGAGATTTAATTGGCAATAGGCAGGGCTAAGAAGTGTTTGTGAAGGACAAGAACTCTAAGATCTCCCACAGGCATCTGGTAGCTGGGATGAGATCGGCTCTTCAGTGGTCTGGGGTCAGGGCACAGTCCCGAGCGGAAAACTCGAATAAACCCTTATTATGCACGGTGTCTCTGTGATGTCTGTCAAGATAGGAAGAACCAAGGGAGAGTAACGAAACATCTGTGGCCTTCTGCAGCAGGAGGCTTTCTGGGTTAAATGAACCTCGTAATTGAAACCCTCAGTGCGCAGTCCAGACCGTTCTCTTCCAGGGTCTGCCCAGTCTCTGTGCAGATACTACCCCCACACCCCTGGTAACACAACAGGCTGAGCTCTGGGGTCCTTTTCACAGCTAGCAGGATCTTACTATGAACGGTGGAAAGGTTCACTTCAGGATGTCAAGGACCTGATCAAAGTCAAAAGAAAATGTGGGAACTCTTTCTGTTGACCTCAGGGCTGTGGATGAAGCAGGTGCTTACAGGAAGTGCAGGCTCTGGCACTGAGCCTTTACAACGTGTAAGATGGATGTTTTGCATGGGTAACCACTCAGTGGTGGATGCTACTAATGAACCAGACTATTTTAGAGGATGGTCGTTATCTAGGAAAACAGTAACAGAATACTAGATTTAATTTTCTTGCATGGGTATTGATTTTTCACCAAGTTCTTCAAACTGCTCAGCATCATACACATATACACACATGTATTGTTGTATGTATATATATATATATATATGTGTAATATGCATATGTATATACGTATACATATATGTATATCTCCAGTGTCTAAGCATTAGATTTATTTATAGGGAAAGGTATCTTTGAATTCTGCATAATATTTCTGTGAGGTAGTAAATCTGAATATAGTGCCTTCCAGATATTCTTGAACTTGACAAGCATGAAGAGGTATCTTTTGTTCTGTCAAATAGTGCCTCCCTTAGCTTGAAATGGTACTTCATTCAACAGTAGGCTGAAAGGAAAGATAAGCAATGTTCAGGTTGAAGAGTTGTTGATAAATTTCTTCTTCTTGTTGTCATTTTCCACTCAAAAACTGAGAAGATACACAAATGGAAGTTTCTTTTACTATAGCAAACTAATGCGGGAATATAAAACCACTTAAGATAAACACAGCTAAAAACTGATTTGCCACAATACACAATTCCCAAAAGGAAATACCATGACCCTTCCTACAAGGGAAACAGAGAGAAGAGTGTCTGTGCTTGATTTAAGCAGGCATGGACACCCTCTCTGTGGGGACTTCCCAGCTCTGCACATACAAATGCAGAGGCACTTGTCATTTCCCCCTGTGGGTGACCCTCCACAGCTGCTGTAGCACTCACCTTCCAGGAACACTTCTCCATGGGCCCCAGACAAACACTTCGTTACCACCACCCACAGATGATGCACTGAGATACAGAGAATAAATGAGGGATTTTGGTTCAGGTAGGTAGGCAAGGACTTTCCCTGTATGCTCAACATACGGGAAGAGAGGTTTCATTGGAGGGCAGTGTGGGGGTAGCTACATTAGGAGGCTGCTTCTCTCCATCACCTGGAAGAGGGCAGTGTGGGGGTAGCTACATTAGGAGGCTGCTTCTCTCCATCACCTGGAAGAGTTTCTTTCTCAATCATTGTAATTACTGAACCTAATGGGACCTGCCTCTGGGTGTAGTTGTTGCATTACAGAAGTGCTTCAAGCAGATGAGTTTCCTGCACTCCCCAGCTGTCCCGAGACACTCATACCTGCTTAAACTTCTAACTGAGGAGTTTCCCACTTAGTGCCCATATCACTTGGTTCTCTCTCCTCTCTCGGATTTTTTTGTATGGGCCACAGTACCGAGAGCTGTAGCTGATCAGCTGATGAATATCCCTGCCCGCATGAAAGGGTTCAAGAAGTGATTATGAAGGGGTGGGTGTCTGTAATGGTTTGGTGAAGTCAGTCCTGACAGATTCACAGGCAGTGGGCAAATGACTGAGAGTGAAAGTGGCGGGATGGGGTGTGAAGGATGATTGGCAGTGGTTGCTTAGTGGTCTGAAAAGGGGTGAGTGAAAGTACTTGGGGGAGAGGGGAGGGGAGTTTGGGAAGCAGGGCTGATGGTGAGACACTACTGCATTACCCCGTGGCACACTACACGTGTACAAGTTGTATTCTCTTCTGTGAAGCAGTTTTAAAAGACTTGATGTAATTAAAAATGCTCACGTACTTCTGTCTAAATTATATAATGTAGTGCTGCATAATTAAGCAGGGGAGGAAATGAAAGAGATTCAAGGAAGGCTGAAAAATAAAAATAAACTGAGGAGTCCTCTAGGGAGAGTAGAGAAGAAGCAAAGGCTGATAAGTTCCTGCAGACTGATGTGATTTTGCTGTCTTCTGTAGCACCATCACATGAAGGGAGACAGTCTGTGTCCCTGCTCCTATATGCGGCCTTCCATGAGGATACCTGTGCTCAGCCTGCTCCTTTGCCCCTGGCTCCAGGCACAGGATCCAGTACTCCATCTACAGCGTGGTGAATCCATTTCCACCCCAGTACCATCAGCCATACTTCAGTGGCCTCCTCCAGCATCCACTCTTGCCTCAAACAGAGCGGGAATGCAGGGGTGGTCCTCAGAGCAGCCGGGAAGAGCATCCTCCCCTGCTGTGATTAATTCAGTTTAAAACCCATGACTGACCCGTCACCGTGTCTCTGGCTGGACAAAGGAGTGAAGGCTGCCCTACATAAACAGTAGCATTTTATACCCTGGCACATGGTTAAATTCCATATTGTTACCAGGTTTTTTAGCTTTATTTTCAGTTAAGTAAGAAACAGAGTTCTCTCTCTCTCTCTCTCTCTTTTTTTTTTTTAGTACAGCCTCTTCCCTTTATGTTACTGTTGTTATATATTGAATTATTATTCCTTCTATTTCGATAAAGCACATAAAGCCTAATTTTTGCTCTGTTTACTTTTTAGTTTTCATTAAATAGTTTATGAAAATGTTCCTTTTAAGATTAAAGAACTTGCCCATTCTAAAATCTGGTTTGAACTTCTTTTCTCTCCCTTTCATTATGCCTTGCACTGAACTTACAGCATTTCTTAAATATTAAATAATCCCATTAGTTTTGCAGATAGAAAGACATACTGGAATTTTTTCTTAGGTTAAAGGTACTTTGTTGCTTGTATAGAATTTTTTCAAATTTCTATACAATTCTTACTTTAGGAATCCATGGATTTTGTCTCAATCAAAGTCTTTTTGTTATATGAACTTGAAAGAAAAATAGAAGGAAGTCTTTCTAAACACTGAAGGACACAAAAATCCCCTGCTCAGCTAATAAATAATTATTTAAAATTGCTCATCTGTATTGGAATCATGATCAGTCTAGCACAGACTGTGTCTGTGCCTGTGCTGGGCACCACCTGGTTCAAATGAAGGCAAAGAAATGCCCCAAGAGGTGGATTTAGGAAAATGTCATCTCCCACTCATCCCCCTGTCTTGTATAGGCCTTTTGAAGATCACACACTAATCCCAAAAATCAGAGATTTATTTAATCCTTCAAACAAAAGCCTTTCATTATAATCATTATAATAAGAACTACTATTATTACTATTATTGTTATCGCCACATTATTATTACTACTGCTATTCTTATTATTTTGGACTGTTAAGGCCTTTGTTTACTGTAGAAATATTTACTTATTCTTTGAAGCTCACTAAACCCTTGTCTCAGCATTCTGTGGCAATTATCTAATTTAAATACTTTATAAAATAAGATGGTCTAATTGAGGATGTCATGCAAAAGTATGCTGTCTTACCAGCTTTGAATTTACTGTCCTTCCTTATGTTACTGAAATCCCTGTTTCTTTCATTATGAGGGCTGGGACTGCTGAATCTCCATCTGTGCGTTCTCTCTCCCTGTCACTCATTGACTCCTTGTTCAGTTAGATGGCTACATTCCCAAATGGCTTGTTCCAGTGCTCTCCCTATTGAAAAGTCTTCTGTGTTCTTATAGTCTTATTGCTCTACTGTGATCCCTGTCAAATAAAGAGTGCAGAAAATTCAATCATGATTTTCAGAAAAGATTTCTTAAATTCCAACAGCTTTAATTAAATTGTTATCAATCCAATGATTATTAATGCATAATATTAACATTTTAGAAATGGGCTCAGGAATTTCACTGATCTCCTCTGTCCCCATCCAAACTGTGGCTTTGTAACATACTTCCCAGCCCAAGACTTCCAATACTTGGCATCTGCCTAACTTCAGACCCCCAAGGCAAGAGATCCCCACTGCAAAACTCAGTCTACTCATGTGTTTAGGAATCTAACTTGAAAGAATATTTTTGAAGGTTTAGATGAGTGGGATACATTATAGTGATAATGAGAAGGAACTCACATGGGCTATGCACTACTGACAGCTGTTTGCCCAGCCAAAAGCCAAATATTTTATTAACACAAGTAAGTAGATTAAAAGACAGTAACTCTTATTTTGACTGTGGAACTGGTTAAAATATCTTATCTTAAGGACCCTTGATCTGACACAGCTTCTGCTTCTTTGCTTTCAAATGTTCTGGAGTCCCACAAATGGCTGTGCAAATTGAGGAAGCTCAGAAGCTGAACGGTCATCTGGGAGGGAAAGGGTGGCTCTCAGGCTGGCCAAGGCTTTGCTTTAAGAAGCCAGTCTCCCATTGCCTGCAGAGTAGAGGATCAGATCATCCTTCTCTGGCAGACAGTGCAACTCTTTGCAACTAAAGCTGGCTTTTGCCACTGGTCAGAATGAGACTGGTGGGGTAAACATCTCCACATGTCCCCAGGAACAAGGTTGTGACAAACATAAGCTCAGCAAGCTTCTTAATTTCAGCCAAAATAATGGATATCAGGAGGCACTGGATGATTCCTACCAGTAAGTAAGAGAAATTGTCTGGGAAGTAACATGATGTGGCAAGACAGAAAATTCTAGTCCAAGACAGGGCAAATGGCTTTGACTCAGCTTTACCCAGTTTCATATGCAAGTCTGATGAAGTGGTGAGATCTGTGCCAGTTCTCAGTGCGGCCAGAACAGACTGTGCAAGAAGGTGCTTTAGTTTGTTAGATAGAGAGTACAGTAACTGAGTGAAGGAGGGCCTAGAAAATGGAGAGGACCAGAACAGAAGTAGATCCTGCAAATAAGCCAGAAGTTACGAGTGTCTGGGGAACATATTAGTCAGATATGTCTATTAAAGACATCTGTATATATATGGCAGCATCTTGTGAATTCAGAGAGCATGATGCCAATTACAACCATTGGAGAGTCGTAATTTTGGTAAATGTATAAAAGGGAATTCAGGAAGACTGGGAAGGTATCAGAAAAAGGAGCTGAATAGCGTAACTATTTAGACATATGTAACAAGGTTAAAAGCAAAAATCAGAATATTTTGCTATGGAGGATGATTTTTAATAGCAATGTGTGGTAGGGAAATGTAGTTATATAATGTAGTTATGTACATATATATATGTACATAATTATCTACAAACTGTTCAGGAAAGAAAGACTGGACTGCGAAGGCAAAGGAAATACTCCTCTATAAGAGGATAATGTGAACATTATTTAGCTGAACTGTATGTGGAAAGGGCTGTGCAACTGATTCTCTAAAGACAAATAAATAAATGCTAAAGTAGAAATTCCAAAGCATTTTTACAACTTTTGAAAAGTAAAGACATTAGCAGGTCTTTGTTGCTAATATCCAGCTTAAGAAAAGGAAATAGAATGAGCATTGTTGAACTCCAAAGAATTGTTAACAGATTTGTGGTAATGGGGACTTGGGCTACTCCCCTAAGCCTAGCCAAATAGATCAGGAGGCACACAAATTAGAACAGTCATTTTCTTAACACTTGACACTATCTTGGAAAAGTGAGAGACAGAAAGAAGAAACTACTCTTAACTGGGGTATTAATCACAAACTGATTGTAGCTAACTCACTGAGTACTAGTGCTTAAGTGTACCAGAAACCTAATTTGGTATGGCAGTTCAGGGTTCAAACTTCCACCTCTTCGAGGTGATGTTCTTTTGGTTTCCTTTAACCTCTGTGACATATGTATGTATTTTAACATGTAAAAATTCAACAAAGAGCAACTTCATCTTCCTCCTCCTAAATCTACCCTTAAAAGCTGGCCAGCAGTGAAGTAATAAACAGAGCTTTATGAGCTGCTCCTCCTCCTGGGAATGTGAAAGCCTTCGGAGAACTTCTCGTATGGCTCAGCCACTACCAGCTCCTTGATAACTCACACAGGTGTGTGGTGCCTTCCACACAGGAGGTTTTTGGGTGCGGGTCTCCGGCTATACTGTGCCCAGGTATCCCTGCTTTCTGAGCATGGTTCTGTGTTGGCATCACAGCAAACCTGACACAACCAGTGTTGGATTAAGCCTTCTTTTAAACATTCCTACCCGATCCCTGCTTGCTTCTAGAGGAACACCACCTCGACTTGGGTTTATTCGAGACACAAACTGGGTCTCGAGCTATTGTCGAGTACTAGCCAGCACTAGTCTCACTGCAGGCTACCGCTGGGTCACAGCACAACCTTGAAGAGTCCCTCTGGCACAATGCCTGAGGTGACTTGGCAATTGCATCCACCTAGGCTATGCTCAGCATTGTGGCAGCCAGCTGCAGTTAAAACCTGCTGGGACCACGGCTCAAGCATGATTAGCTGGCGCGACGACAATCATGTATTTGTCTCCACTGACTTCTGCTCCATAGGCAGGAATAAGCAATATACCATCAAGGAAAGGCATAACTTGGGTATGGACAAATGCTTTGTGGAAACTCTGCAAGGCAGCACTGAATGCCTGAAAGTGAATAGTGAAAAGAGAAGTAATGAAGGAAGTAAGGTTAAACAGCCAGAGGAAGAAGGAATCACACAAAAAGTGGCAGAAGAAACATGCACCAGAAGGAAAGTGACTATTTGAACAAAGCATATAAAAAGCCCCCAGTCTGTGAAAGAAGTGCAGATTCAGAGGTACAATTTTGAAAAGAACACAGGTGGCAAAACTAGACTGAAACCAACATACAGGGTCAGGTCAGCATGCGAAGATACTCACTGACCCTTTCATGGTTCTTACATGTGTAGAAGGGCCATTTGGATGGGACAGAAAACACTGGGCAAGAAGGATGCAAAGCAGCAGTGTATTTTTTTCCAATCAAAAGCCATAACCTGTGCTTGAAAAAGGTCCTTTTTTTCGAGCATATTAACAATTTAATACATAAAAGTATCACTGGCAACACTAAGAACACTGGCCTTTAACAAATCAATAGATTTCTTTCATCTTTAACTAATTTGAACCTTTAATCTTCTTGTTGTAGGAATTCTTCTTACTTCAGGTCAACGTATTAAATAGGCTCAAGAAGTAAATAAAGAAATAAATGCCAGAAACCCCATGGGGAACACTGAAATTAAAGTTTTCTAGTAGTCAAATCAACTTAATGCTGTGATTACCAGCTCAATTCAGCTCCTTTTCCTCACACCCTTCCCCCCAGCTCTATGGCTAAAGCTGTGGGAGTAAATGGCGTTAAAAAGGAAGGTGCTTTGGTTTTCTTTTAGTTTCTTGATGCTTGTGTTGCTCTAGATAGAGGTTGAGGGCCTTTGTATTTTACCTGCTCTCACTGTGGACACACATGAACTTTTACAACACAGATATGTAAAATAGCCCAAAACATTGATCTGCAAATTCTTCCCAATGTTTCATGCCTGGTTTGCACTCGACTGTGAACCCGTGTTGCTGATGCATCTGACTTTTTTTATGGATATGGTTATACTGGTGTGAACCCTTCTGTAGACAAAATCTTGCTGATATAACTGTCTCCCACCAGTACAACGTATTTCAGTTAATGAGTCAGAATACACTTTGATATCAGTATAAATGGTTCCTTCTGGGGGAAGGATTGCTTCTTTACTGTTAGAAGTGTAGATAAATTCTGAACTTTTCTCCCACTTCTTCTTAAATCAATCAGACCCCTATATATCATTTCTCATCCAGTGAAACTCTTTTTCATCACCTTTTTGACTGCTGGTCCCTGTCTGTGTTCTTGCTTCAATTGTATGATTATCAGAAATGTTTTTTATATCTGAAATCTTCTTGAAAGCAGAAGTTCTGTTTCAGGTGACGGTAACCGCAGGATCAAACACTTCCAATCTTAAAAGAAAAAGAAACAAAACTGACTCAAAATTTGAAGCTAACAAATGGTTTGTAGCTGGCTGAGACACTTGTATTTAAAACTGGGGAAGCAATGACTTTCTGGTCTCCAGTGGAGCATCTCCTAACCAGACAGACAGGCACACAATGAAATGAAGTCTTAATGCTGAGAACTTCTTGAGAACACTACAATAAAATTCTGGCAGGCTGGGCTCCCTTGGCTCATGCACTCACTGCAATTTGAATGTCTCTTTCAGTTTAGGATGATGCTTGGCAAATTTCCCAACCTTACATTATCTGGGAAAGGAAGACAGGAGAAGCTGGTACATTCAGCAAATCTTTGAAGAAGCTTCTTTGCAGTTTGCTTGTAGCAAAAGTTGGCTGCAAAAGAATGTAGAAGTGTCAGGACTGCAGCATAGCTAGCTTGGAAAGGTTTTATCTTGCATCCAGGCACCAAGATGCTCAGATACCACAGCAATGTGTGTAGTATAAGAACCTAGATAGAAGATGATTAGATAGTAAATCAGACAGAATTTGCATGTGATTTCCTGGGTTTGTCTAAACTTAGAGCAGCAACATTAATTATAATTATAGGAGGTTCTGAAGGCAGCTCCTGGGTGGGTTTATGGCACTTATACATTGGATTCCAGCTATAAAGTGCCAGCTGAGAGTTACCATGTTGGCAGGAAGCCCCTACTGATGCAAAGCTGCTGGAAACCATCTTTGGGGCTTCCCACTTTGGGGCAGGAACAGCAGATATTGGTGATGGAAGATCTAGGGGGATCTCTAGTGGAAGAAGGAGCCTTTTGTCAGCAAAGGCAGAACTCCAGGGAGAAGAGTGTTGAGATGTGCATGCGACATCACCTGAAGAAAGGAGGGATGAAGTGGGAGGTGGTTGCACACAAGAGTTACTTGTGGTCATCCTCTAGATGATCACTGTACCTACTTCCAGATCTAGTGCCTCTCCTTTTGCCACACATGAATTCCTCAGCCCTTGTAATCACTTTCTCTGGCTCTTAAGCAAGGGCAGCTCTTTAATTGCAGATTAATGCGTCAATGAAATCCTTGAGGCTATGTTGAAGTGACTGGGCAGGAGAGACTAGGCTTTCAGCAGCAGCTGCTGGCACAGGAGTCAGAGCTCACGTTGCTCTATGGGGAAGGCAAAGCCGTAAGCAGGAACAGGATCCTTCATTTTTTCTCCAGTAGTGCCTCAGGGCACATCTACACGGCAGAGCGCAGTGCTGCACAGGGATTCTGGAGCTGCCTCTTAGCAGTGGTTGTGCTAGTTTCACAGCAGGAATATTCAGTCTGCCTGGAGTACTATTTTAATGTACCCACAGTGTTTGCACCCCTATCCCTGACCCTGAGGTGGTTTGATGAGTGCAAGGTGAGCTCTCTCTTCCCCTTTGTAGAGCTGCCCTCTGCTGTGTGCTCCCACCTGCTCTTAGAAGTATTAAAAAAATAAATTATGACATTTCTGAAGGACTTCATATCAATTTTGATCTGTGGTTTATGATCTGTGGGATCTTATTTATTTTAGAAATTAGGGAAGTTTTCAAGGCTGATTTCATAGGTGATGCTTTTTCTGTTTTCTTGGCTGACAATCCTGATTTTTATATTCTTTCCTTTGAGTATCTGAAATTTTTCATGAAATTTCTACTGACTTAGAAACACCAACGCATGAAGTAATTACCAGTGTTTCCTGCCTAAGTTAACAGCATTCTCCTTCCTTGTGCTCTTAGTTCAAGGTCACAATGATAGAATTTAATCCTTCATGAATTTTCATCTGACTTGCTGTCCACAAAAATTGTTGATTAAAAGATGCGATTTCCATTGGCATTCTCCCTTTCAAAGGATGTCAACAGGAAATATAAATGTGCAGCCCTTTGTGAAAGATCTGCAAGGACATGCGGGCTTATGAAAAAAAAGGCAGCAGTTAGCTAAATCCCTTAGTTTCTGCTTTGAATGACTGGTCATAGGAATGCAGGCTAAGCTGTATTTCAGCTGTTCCCAAGGATGTGTATGTGTAACTTGTTGATAGTGGTTGGTACATCAGGCTCCAGTGACAGCTACGTGACCACTCTGATGATCACTGTCCTGTAGCAGAACCAGCCCCTGCGTCCCCTCAAGAACACCAGGCATGAAAGAAAACAAAGAGGGATCTGTTTATTCAGAGGACTGGCACTCATACCTCCTGCTTTTTACTGAGAAAAGAGAGACCCTAGGTCTTTTCAGCTCTCACTTTATTCTCCCAGCAACCATTTGGTTGTAAGGAACTGCATGACTTGCTCCAACAATTGATGTGAATTTCTGATACCTGGGAGAGCTGAGACTTATGCCATACAGGGCCTGTGGGGAATCTGATTGAAAGGAGCAAAACTCAACACCCAGAACACCGCTTACTTCATTGGGAGCTACCCATTATCAACAAAAAGAAAGGAAAGCCCACCACAGTCTTAAAGTTTCAGCATTATGTTTTTAAAATCTTACCAGTGTCCAAGGTATGTGTCTTTCACAGTAAAAATTGCTTGGAGTGTGCTGTGAATGCACAGACACAGATCAGTGCTGAACATCTGGTTAAAATAAATTACAGTCTTATTTTGCAAATAAAAATTCCTAGGGTCTACATGACAAAGTCTGGCCAGCACAACTATCTCATGGGGAAAAAATCACATCCCTAGTCTACAAAGATAACTATTTTGGCATCATTCCCTTCCCCACTATGTAGACTTAGACCAGAGAGAAGTCCTTTTGCCAGTATAACTCACATTGTTTGGGAGGTACTTCAACCAAGCTGGCAGACTCCTACAGCTGGTATAAGCCATGTTTCCATCAAGAAATATGGCCATAACAGTGACACCAGCAAAGTCCCTGAAGTACTTAAAAAATAGCACTTTTTCTCTTGCTAGCAGTATCTAATATTTTTCAGTTTTAGAGCTTTCTGATAAAACACACAGAATTTGTGCCCTTTCTTAGATCATCAAGACATTATTTCTTGTTACAGGAGAATTGAAGTATATATATGGATAGGAGGTGTGTTGCTTTCCAGCATCCTGGTGGTAAATTCTTTCAATGGGAGAAGATCCCAGTTCTCCTGCAGGATGCCTGTTTTATGTTTTGGTGTTGGTTTTGGAGATCGAGAGACAGAGATGGTTTGCCTTTTATTAGGTCTTCATATTTTGGTTTTGCTGGGTGGCATTTAAATAAATCTAATGGTCAAAGTTAATGAATTACAACTGTGTATGCAAATTAATTTGAGCTGTTTTGAATAACAAAACAAAGTCCTTTACTCTGTGACTTGGCTTGTATTCTTACACTCTTACTGGGGTTTTGTTGTTTTTTTGTTGTTGTTGTTTTTGGTTTTTTGGGTTTTTTTGTTTGCTTGTTTGTTTTTGGTTTTTTGGGTTTTTGGGGGTTTTTTTTTTTGTTTTTTTTTTTGTTTGTTTGTTTGTTTGTTTGTTTTTAAAGTGGCCCCTGTTATCTCTTACCTAACATTTACCAAAGGACTTTCTGGATGAACTCAAAAACTGAAGATTTACCAGCCCACCTTAATCTATGAGCTGCCCGTCCATAAGGCAAGGCAACACATAAAGCTGTCTTGGCTTAAAAGTTCAGCTTTTCTGACAACAGTTTTCACCTGTCCCACTTAGTTAATTTTGCCCAAATTTATACTTGCTTCAGTCTACACAGACTCTCCTCATTCCTTTCCCTGATCCTTCACCCTCCATTTCTGTACTAGGTCTCACATTTTTGTGCAAGTGGTGAACAGGACAGAAAGGACAAAAAGTGGGGTGGAGCGAGGCACTCAATTAAAAACAATCTCTTCTGAGCAGATGCAAACCTGGAATTTCCCCTTATTTTAATTTCCCATTATCACTTAGCTGTGAATTGATGAGAACACGGAGCAAGACACCAGGAGGCCCCATTCTCATGTGCACCACACTGGAAAGGGAGAATTTGCAGCGTTGTATCAGACTGCCAGGACCTGTCTGCCTCCCACAGCTCCTGGTGGGAGGGCTGACTTAGGAAATGGTAAAAGACAGCAATGACGAAAAAATACTGCCTCTTCTCTGCCTCAAATAAGGCTATTCCAGGTGAGCAGAAATGGTCTGAGCCACTAATGAGATGTAGGCTGCCAAAGAAAACACATGGGCAAATTTGTATTTTCCAGGCAGCTGGTGGTAGAAACATAACTATCCATTGAAGTCTACAGCATAGCCTTTTTTTGCACTTACTCATTAAATTGCAAAGATAGATTTATTGTAAGGTTACTTTAGCGTAACGTTAGCTGTGTTGTCCCACTGGCTCTATAAATCAGTTGCTTGTCACAAGATTTAGAAAAAAGCCAAGTGTCTGCATCAAGTCATGCGAGAATTGGGTGGCAGTTCCACATGGCCTCTTGCTGCTGGAGCCCCATGGAGCACCATGGAGCACCATGGAGCAGCCAGGCCACCACTCCAGCTCTGTGCTACTCTTGCTCAATGCTGAGCACGAGTTTGTCAAGCCGAAGGGGTTTGGATCTGAACTGAGTGTTGAAACAACAAACATGAAATGGAGCATATCCCTGAGGGATGTTAAAACAAGCAGCAGAAAAACGCATGACTGGTCTCTCGTGGTGCAGTCAATGGGACAACCTGCTCAGACCAGTTGGATTCCACCCATCTGGTTCACACGTGCACTCAGCCTTTTCTGTCCAAAGCCAGGTCCCTCCCCAGGCTGACAGCTTCGCCACCTTGCTGTCCTCCCTCTCTCTGCCTCTGCTCACACCTGTGCTTTGAGCCCAGCACCGCTGGATGTGCTTGGTAAATGACAGCCTCCGTGGCCTGGAGGACAAACACTGTGCCACAGCACTCAGAGCACTTCTACAAGCAGCTACTTTCATTTCCCATTTCCCAGGCGGTTACATGATTTAACTCTTCTGTGGACCAAGAGCAGGCTGGGCAGCTGGAGCAAGCAGGGAATATAATGGGGGATGTGTTCACATTTCCCTCTGGTGTCAGTGCAGCACCCACTGTAGAAAAATCTTCAGAGTAGTGCTTTTAAATTATCTGGGATATTTGCAGTATAAGGGCACTCATATTGAGAGCCAGTTACAAGCAAGACAGAGAAATTAAGAAAGATGTAGAGAAAAACAGGCCTGCATTGACATTCAAGCCGATTTTGTCATTATTGGTTTTTTAAAGCCATTCTGAAGATTTGTCAGGGGTCTTTATGCATCCAGCCTCTTTTTGGAGAATGAAGGCATAAGAGCAATGTTACAGGGTGAGATGAGTCTCTCCAGCAGTTCTGTGACATTTTCTCTCTCCTTCAAAGTGATTCACAAATCCACAAATGGGTGTCACTAAATTTACTGTTACATGTGAATGTAAACTCTTTAGTATGGGTTTGATAATTTGGGGAAGAATATGGCCCACTAATGACTTGGTTTTACTGCAACTGAATGGACACATTTGTTTTCTAGGTAGAACAGTTTCTAGCACTCTATTTAAGTAAGATACCCTCAGAAAATTAAATAAACCAGCTAATTACTTGAGTAGGACTATCAACCTACAAAAGATCTGAAAATACTGAAGGATCAAACATAACAGCTTTGACCGTGTTGCTTGAACAAAGTATTTTGTCCAGAAGGCCTTCTTGCTTTCTTGTTCTCATAATTGCTAATAGTGCTCCATCAGAAGTGGCACCCGTCAAATAGCACCAGCTAGCTGCTGCAGTGACATTACAGCTGTTATCCTGATGCCAGAAATACTTCATTTTATAGTGTGGGCCTTTCCAGGAATAAGAGAATGAGGCAGTCTCCATTAGGTCTGGGCTTTTGCATATTGCAGAACCACGTCTAAATGAATTAAATAGAGATGCCAAGACTAAATTACTGAAACAGCTCTCATGCTGACTTGGTTTGACAAGAATGTGACCTAGTCTGAACACCAGATGGATTTCCATCCAAGCTGAATGATCAACACCTTACAAATCCCGTGTTTAAAGACGCGGGTTGACTATTCCTCAGAGCCTGGACTTACCCTTCCTCTCGCAGAGGTCTGGAGAAAACCTGCCTGCTAGCAGAGGGTCACTCTTCAGGAGCACAGACAGGAGGACTAGTCATCAGCATTGCTGTAACTACTCACATTTATGTATTTCTAAGCATATGTATCACTTTTCATGAGCAAACCTAACCTTGCTCCTTAGATGTCTCCATCAGAGTGACATGTTTTTAGTCAGTCATGGAAATAATATTTCCACTAATGCCAGTTCACACAGCCTTACAGTGAGAGCCCCAAAATCAAAGGCTCACTGATGCAGGAATGTATAGAAATAGATAGTAAGGACAAGGAACAAAGAAGTTAGGCAAGACTGCTGTAATGGAAACCAGTTTTGTACAAAGTCAGAAACCTCAGACAACACTGGAGAAACAAAATAAAAAAGTGTATGCACCCAGCATCTAATACATCAGCTGCAGACCTAATACTATGTCAAAACAGAATCACAGAATCATAGCAGGTTGGACAAGACCTCTGACATCATCAAGTCCAACTGTTAACCTAGCACTGCCATGTTCACCACTGAACCATGTCCCCAGAATACACCCAACTTCTATCATTAGCAAAGGTGAAGGGGAAAAGAAAAAATAAACCCAGATGGGAATTGGTTCAGGGGTTCATGTGCCAAAGCCACTCCCCGGGCAGGTAGTTTTTCCATGATCAGCAGGGATTGTGTGGTGACACCTTCTTTTCCTTCCCATTATAATTTGCTAATGTGCACCTGGCAGGACTACCTGCATGTCGGCACTCCCAGGTGTAAAAAGATATCGGCCTCTCTAAAGATACGGACCTTGTGAAATGTCACACCTCAGCACAGCACAGCCAAGCTGCCCTTATTTGCATGTACTCACAACTTAGGCTTGCATAAAAGACTCATAAACTCTTTGGGAAAAGAACAGCTACACATTTGTCTACTTTTTGTGTTCCAAGAACTTTTCTCGTTAGCTGCAAGATGACATTTTAATGAGGTTTCACTGCATAGAAAACATGGGACGATTTAAACAGCTCTGTCCACCCCCTCCCTCCCTCCCCAAACTCTTTCTGAAATGAGTTACCATGCAGGAACAAAAGCTTTTATGAGAATTTATGTCATTCGTGTGGAGGCAGGGGTGAGGGAAAAGTCATTCAGCTGCCAAACTTTGGCATCAGTGTATGCCATTCCCTCTCCTGCCTCGTATTCTGTGGCAGAGTGGTTTTGTTCAGACCTGTGCAAGTTTCTTCAAAAGCTGGGGGCTAATGTGTGTTTGTTTGTTTGTTTTGGAGTCACAGAGAGGGCAGCATAAAATAGCTGCGAGGTAATTCCCGTACAGTAAAATGGAAGTCTCTCTGGCTCTTCATTCAATACAATGTGGCTCAAGAGGATATCCTGCCAAGCCAATGATAACGAGGGAAATAAAGTCACTTCCTCACCAGCTGTTTGATTCAGGTAGAAAAAGGAAGCATTTACTTCCTCATGTTTGCTCTCTCCACCGCCCCCTCGGTCAGAAATGCCGGGCAGAAATTGCTTTCTCCCTCCACATTTTTGGTAAGGAGCCGTCAGATTCATAATGCTTCTCTGGGCTTAGCCTGTGGGCAGTACATCCTCCTCGGTGACTAAGGAGCTGTGCCTTGCCTCTTGGGCTGGGGTGCAAGCTGAGCTGCAAGAGGACCGAGACTGAACAGACTTGGCTCATTCCACAAGCAAAGAATGCCCGTGTAATTAAAGATGACATTTGTTTCTTGGATCAGAGCTGCCGAATTTGGGCCAGCGGAAGAGTGGGATAGTGTGATCTCTTTGTTTTGAGACTGCCCTGACTCAGTGCACTATTACGCCTCCTAATCCTCCCACAGTGACGAACTCCACTTCTGTCCTGGGCTCCCTGCAAATCCCCGAGCTCTGCCCAGGAGGAGAATGCTCTATCTTCCCTATTTATAGCCCAGTGGGCAAGAAGGCAGTGGGGGGGGGCCCTTGGGGCAATCCTTGTGGCTTCCAGGTAAAGCAGGCAAGGTAAAGCAGGCATCTCAGGTGCTTTGGTGCCCACAAGGAGCTCAGGCAAAGCATCTTTCTGTTCTGCATCACCACCTCTCTTGCTTCATAGAAACAGTCAACACGAAGTTGCACAGTAAACCAGCAACAGGCTGATTTGACTTAATAAAAGCTTCTTAAGAAATGGCTTTTTAAAAACTTACAGAGCTGAATGAAGAGTCCTTTTCCATATAATTTTTAACAGCCCTGATATAATTTTACATCCAGGATATAACTTCCCATTAAATTTTGAAGGTCTTAAAAGCAAGGTCTGCAGCGATTTTCTTTCCAGTTGTGTAAGACTTCCAGAAAGGTTGACCAAGCCAGAACTTGACTTGGTCTATTTGCCAAGGGGACCCTTGTTTTCATTATAAAGAGTGCTTTTCAAAAGACATCAAGTATTTAGAACAATTTTCCTAATCTTATTTATTTTAGCTGAGATTCTCTTATTTTAAACAGAGCAGTTTAGGTGACAAAAATCCAGTGACAAATACATAGGCTTACAGAAGACAAAACCTTATGAAATGTCATGATTCTGTTTAGGGTTCTCTTTGTGCTAAAATAGTTTTCAGCAACAGGTCATACTTCCCTCCTCCCACCCCCCTTGTTTTAGTACATAAAATGGACATGTGTTTATTTAAAACAGGTTTGAAACTTAAACAAATAGTGACAGGCTGTTCAAACAAGCTTCGGAAATAGGCCTAATCAGGATGTTTGAGAAGGGGAGGGGGAATGATCATAAAGAGCTACTTGTAATATATAGTGCAGACACCATTAGGCTGGGTTCATGTTATTGTTGTAATAATCTCAGACAAAAAAGTACTGCATGCTGCACATTTTTTGTTAACATTCCTCTTTTGAGCCATAGGCTATGCCATATTTTTGTCTTGTATCCAAGTTTTACTGTTCCACTCCGTCCATCTCCATACCCAGTACCAGAAGCTCTATGGAATCTTTGGAAGTGATCTCACTGAAAAACTGGGAGGAATGTTCCTGAACTGGGATAGAAGGAGAGGCACAAAATATGCTCATTTTGATATTGATACTGTGTGTGCATCAACTGTCATGAATATACAGAAGTGGGACCTTCCCCACAGAAAGAAACCATAAAAACCTTAACGTTTAAATGTTTTCACATGACTTGCGTTTCTATTAGGGCTTTTTTTTTCTTCATTTCCTCTCTTTTTCACCCATAATAATATCACCAAGTGTTGAACTTTACCCGTGTTGTATTTTTATAAGGCCTGATCTTGAACTCCCTATACAGACAAGACTCCCATGGAAGTCAGTGAGTCTGTACTGGCGACAACAGGATTTAGCCCAGTCTGTAACATTTTAGGATATTGTATTACTTCATAGCCTTAAGGAGAAATAAAAGGAGCTTTCCAAAGAGCTGCACAGCAAACCAAGTGGGCTTCTTCAGCTCTGCAACAGCACAGCAGAATATTAAGGCCAGAGTTTGCAAATGTCTATGTCAAAAAAAAGGCAGCTAAGCAAAAGTTGCCAATTTCTCTCTGTAATGAAGAGTTTGCATGAAAACATTCCATCCTCCCCACAAAAGGTTAAGCTGCTTTCATTTAAGAATATACCTTTGGAAATCCAAGCTGGAAAATGATTGCATAGAGGAACAAGCATTGAGAAATAGCAAGAGGCAGATGTGTTTTCACATCCCTTGGTTGGCCAGAGCCCGTGGCTGTTGTTACCAAGTCTCACCTACTTAGATCCACTCTAACCTACAACATGCAACAATATTCTGCACATTCTGGAAGCAAATATCTATTATTTATTTGAATCTCACTCAGAGTCTAGTGAATAGAAGTCAAAATATTAAAAAACCTTACACGCCCTCTCGTGGTAAAACCACAAAGGCGCCTCTTCTGACAATAACTAGAGATGCCTGATGAGGGAAGCTAATTTAACTACAGAATTTGATTATCATAAACTCGGTTGGAAGGTTTATATCAATAATAGACACCTTTCTCTCATCAATCGCTGCTGTAAACCATAACAATATATGCATTATTAGAAGACAGATTACCTGCTAGCATAATAACATTGCAAAACAGCTAAAGGCACTATAACTTTATTAGAGAATGTTAACTTCAGCCAAAAATGGGAAGTCTAGGGTAATAAAGGTAGAGGCAGAAACTGTCACGTAAGATAGCTGTTTCATGGGCTTATTTCAACAGCTTGGGAGCAGACCTTAATTGGCCACACAGTAAGAGTTGCCATAAATGATGCTATCACTTTTGTCACATTTTAAAAGTCATTCAGCTTGGCTATTTACTGCTTTCATGCCATACAGTATGATTTATCTGTCTCTCAGGAATGCTGTGAAGCGTCATGCTCGTTAGGAGTTGCAGCCTGAAAGAAAGGCATTATGTGCAGAGTATCACCAATCCAATCACTTGCCCAGTCAAATCCCACTGTATTTATGAGTCACAAAAACTTTATCTTTGCTACTTAAACAGCCTTTCCATTTGGTGCCTACACGCACAACCAGATTTTCCTGGAACACTGGACCACAGCATCACCCCTTTTTGTGACAGTTGTGAAAGATTATCATAGGTGTAACACAACCCTAACACCTTCAGTTCATATGGAAGAAACATCTGTGGCTACTACGGATGACCCTATCCCAAGGGAACCAAAGACTGCCTCGTTTTCAATGAAGCTGACCTGCAATATAGATGCTCCTTATCCAGTGGAAATAAAAGATTTGAAGAATTAAGGTTCATCTACTTCCTTTGTGTATGTTTGCATAGACAACATTTAGGACCCAAAATAGTGGTAACATTTATTTCAAAAGGCCGCTTCTGTCTTTTCTGTTAGACTGGACATGTCTAAAGCAGAAGTAACAACCATAAGTTATTTCAGCAATATTTATAAAGAAATAGGCAGGAGAACTTTTTTTAAGCACAAAAAACAGAACTCCCAAATCACTATTTTAATAGGTTTGTGTGGTTTTCTTGTGCCAGTGGAATTGTTGGGTGACCCCTGTGGGTGAAGAAGTTGCCTCCCCTTCCCCATTCCCCCCTGTCCCCCCAAAAATAGTGACTGCAGTTCTGATATTCCTTTTCTCAATATTTCCCTTTCTAGGATGCCTTTGTGGAGTTGTATGGCAACAGTATGAGGCCTTTGTTCGATTTCTCCTGGATCTCTCTGAAGACTATCCTGAGTCTGGTTCTGGTGGGAGCTTGCATCACTCTTGGCGCTTATCTCGGACATAAGTAGAGTCACCCAGTTTATTGTGGATTACAAAAGTCTTTCAAAACAACAAAATAATATTTTTTTTCTGTAGCACAATGATATTTTATGAGCAAAGCAACTTCCCAGCGAAAGATTAAATCAGCTATTACTGCCAAAGGAAATATCATTTATTTTTACATCGCCGGAAAATTATTTATTAAAAGATATTTACATTTTAACCTGCTATTTTCGGAACCTCAGCAAGCTGTATCTGTCATCACATTGTGTTGTTATTCTTAACTATAATGAGCCCCAGAGTATTTTACGTTCTTTTTTGTTTTTTAATTAATGCCGCTGGCTGGATTATTTTATCTCTGAAGAGCGAATATACTGACAAAGACCTACCTGCTTACACTTACAAGGGCAGTTACTTGAGCTGCTAAAAACTGCCAAATTGTGTTGAATTTCCTAGCATTTTCCAGGAGGGATCTAAAAGAAAAGGTCAGCATGAACAAAGTTCTCACCCTGTCCTGCTGGCAAGAACTGACGTAGTAAACAATTCAACATGGTACATATGTGGAGTCAAGACAGAAACTTCTTGAAGGACACTCTGCTATCCCTACAGGAGAACAGTTGGAAATATGATTGCCTATGCCTTTTAAACATGTGTTTTCAAGTTACCAGCTGTGCCATCACATCATAATCACCATACCCACACGATACATGTCAGCTTTTTTTTTAATAGAAGTGTGAAGTTAAATCTTTGGGGCTTGCAGGAAATTGCTGTTCCAATGATTTTCTCAGCAGAAAAATGTTTTTTGTGGCTATTGACACAGAAACATCAGGAGACCTTAAGTGCCTGCTTCAAGAGAGCAGAGCTGGAGTCTGAAGACCTGACCTGTGTCCCACTTTAGTGGGCTCATATCTGCAACTAATCCTGCTTGCTTACAGAGTTCCTCCGGGGGTTTGAAACCAATTAGATGTGGTCTCTAAATCCCTGAAAGTTGAAAAAGATCTTAATTTTATTTGGCAAAAAGCAGACCTCAGCTAAGTTACAGATTAGCTCTGATTATCCTTGTTTATCAAACTGGACACCAAAATCAAGTTCATTTTCATAACAGGAAAGGAAAGTGAGATTTATCATCCTGCCCCTTGACCTCAGAGTATTTTCATGCTAATAACCTCCTAAGACTGTCTACAGAAGAAAAGCTGATGAAGAAACTCAAAATCCTCTCTCTGGACAGACACTCTTTGACACCTCTCTTGTGCGGGTGCTTACTGTCATCTCAAGTGAAAAGAGGGTGAAGGAAAAGGGGGAGTGGGAGGTGTGAAGTCATCTACTCCTGTTACAAAATGCAACGCAAGTAAAATTAATGCAGAGTACATAATACAGTTTTATAAGCAGACCTGTGTTCAAGGCAGGGCTTTCCGTGAGCTCAACGGGGGCCAGGAGTCCCCTGGAAACCGAAGACTCTGAAGTGTCGAGTCCCAGGGGCTGCTCTGAGGCATGGAAATGTCCAGCTTCAAATGTTTTAAATCCTGCGCTTCTATTTTTAATATGAAACTTTTGAAATCCGGGATTTGTGGGTAAATGGATGTCCAGATATAAAAGGAAAGTTTGCAAAGCTCTGGATAAAATGTACCGTACAATACATAAGTGCTCAAAGGGTAAAAAACATGCAGTGAATAAACTGTAGCTCCAACCTCAAGATTTCAGCTGAATAACTTTGTGGCATTATATGCAAAATATCTCCAGTAACTCGGGAATGTAATATGTTCAATGTTAAGGCTGTAGTTGATGTTTTGTCTTCAAAGCTGCTTTTATGTTTGGTTGGTTTTTTTTAAGAGTTGTACATCTCAGCATTTTTACTGCTAGTCATGGCACCTACACTTTGTATGAGCAAAGATGGAGCAAGCTTACATTTCAGATTTGAAATTACTTAATTTTATAGAAACATAGAAAGGAAATATTTCTAAGAACACAAAAATGTGAATTATGCTTGATTAAAGGAAAAATCCCACCATCAAACAAATAGTACCTGCAGCACTTTCAGAGTGCTTCTGTAAG
This sequence comes from Cinclus cinclus, assembly GCF_963662255.1. Taxonomy (NCBI): domain Eukaryota; kingdom Metazoa; phylum Chordata; class Aves; order Passeriformes; family Cinclidae; genus Cinclus; species Cinclus cinclus. Next base: position 70,376,404 of record NC_085046.1, read on the forward strand.
AAGTGGGCATGGTCATGTAGGGTTTTTATGAAAAATATTTCAAATCAGAGGAACTGAGGAGTATTGTGGATTGAGTGTGGGCTTTGGTTTTTTATCTCAGCTTACAAATTGAATTTGTTTGCAGCCAATTGCACAACTGGAATTGGCTGCTATTGAGCTTATGTTTCATTTCACAATCTAGTCTTCGTTTCAATTTGTGCCCATATGCCCATTAAAGTTTATGAACTATTAGACCTCAAATTGTTTCAACATTGTTTATTTTATTAAAGGTTTACATTGTCAAAAGTAGTAAAAAATATCAATTCCAGTGCTGCTATAATACCAGGATAATTTGAATGGGGTTTTGGTTTTTAATACCTTCCAATGGCTAAAGTTTTTTAAAGCTGCTTTAGAAATAATATGAAGACGACACATGATACACAATTAAATGAATACTGAGGATTTTGTGTTCCACTGTGTCTACTCACTGGACTTCCCAGTGTATTTGTTAGTACCAGGCAAAGAGAAGAGTCATGATGACTGTTGATGATTTTATTTTATTAAAGAGCTAATGGAGTTTTCCCATCCTGACTGCAGAATAGTACAGTATTGTGGCTGCATTAGGTATAATGATAGTTGATAATACATTTATTAAGAAAACATTTTAGAAATGTTGAATGTATATAAAAGCTTGAACTTCTTAAATAAAATCCTCTCTTCTCACTCCTGCATTTCCTTTGCAATAATTCCTGTCTTTCCTACTCTTCATTACACTTCCATGTAAGATTTTTTTCTCCACAAAATGCCTTACAGACTTCCATGCTCAAAGACTATGCTTCAGTGAAAACTCATCCTCTGTCACTGTGTATGCAGAGACATCTGACCACTCCCACCATATCCATACATAAAAGCAAAACAAACAAAAAAATTAAAAAGAGGGACACTTCTGAAGTGTTTAGGTGTAGAGAATCAGTGGTCAAAAAGGAAGAAAGAGGTCAAAAAGTGGAGGGAAATAGAGAGATCACTGAAACATCTCCCTGGTTAAAGATGAGTGTTACCTGGAATTTGTTTATCTTTCACCCTTTCCATTGAAAAAGGATAAGGGCAGAGAAAAAGCTTGCAGAGACCCCATCATTATTTTCACTATAGAACTTTTTTAAGGCTGAAGACAGTCTTTTTAAAAACAGCAAATGCATGGGCATTGAAGAGAAGTACTGGATTTTGCTATATTCAGTTCAGGTGTCCTCAATTCTTTTTCACTCAGTTTTAAAAGAAAATAATGAAGAAAAGTATTTTGCTTCTGAAAAAATAATCTGTAGGATCACCTGAGATCTGTCATAAATCAGTAACTTAGGAACAGATGAAAAATTTTGCAAAAGTATTCTGAAATTAGAGGTGATAGAGAGGACATTTCTTAATAAAACAAGCACTGGATCCACCAAAGGACTAGTGGGGCTGTCAAGGTAACAGAATATACATATGAGAAAGGGAGCTGGAAGATATGGAGAATGACATTGGTATGTAAGAAAATATTCAGTTTCACATGTTTCAGGAGTTCAGCCAAGGTGGTCTGAAAATAACTGTTAACTAAAAGCAGCTACACATGTGTGCACTACATGGCTACGATTACTAAAAATTTGCAATTACAAATTACATGCAAATTATAATAAAATTATCTAGTCTATAAAAGTTTATCAGTTTGCTGTCATGATTGGGGATTATATAGCCTGAGTAGTTTTGCACTAAGAAGGAACAATTATGAAAAAAGAATTCTGAAACCAGATGTGCAAAGGCAACATGGAGGTGATGTAGTTTGAAGAAAATGGTCCCAGTCCCTCCAGTCCAGTTTCCCCAGCTGAGGCAGCAAGGGTCTGGACTGCATGCTTTGACCCTGAGGCATGACACTGCTTAGCTGTGCACCTGCACTCCACAAACCTACTGATTAAAAGTATTGTAAAGTAGTATGTTTTTAAAGCCTTTCTTCTTTTTCCTCTCTCCATCTCTGAACAAACTAGTAAAATGAGTTTATGGCTCAGTACTATACAAAAAATTATACATATTTTAATTTATGGGTATAAAAATTATTTCTCATTGCAAAAGCCCAGCTTTATTTTTCTTTCCTATCTCTCTTTCCAACAAGGGTCAATACAAGGAAGACAAAAGAGCTAATTTAATCTGTATTTGGTTTAAATCACACTTCTATACTAAGTTAATGCAGCTTCATCACACAATGAAATTATCTTCAAAAAGTAATACAGCATTAAGAGTTCCACACAAAAACTATATATTTTTATAATTTAAATAGTGGATTTTTTTTCTTTTTCTTCTGAATATTTGAATTTTAATTATCACCAGCATAAATGTACATAAGCAGATATTGTTTATCCAGTACCTTTGGATGATGTATGTATGGTAATGTAGTTTGTCAGTTTATCATCATTTAATATGATTATGTTGTTCTTTGTCTTTAAAATGTTATAAGAACATGCTGCCATTAAACTTTCCATGTCTGTCTAGTTTATATTGTGAAAAAATAATAAAAGCACACTGTGAGATACTTGTTTTGCATTTGCATTGTTTAGGATTTGTTGATAAAAGCTACTCAAACATTTTGAGTGTAATCCCATAAATGACATGTAATGTTTCCTTCCTGATAGTTCTGTTCACCTGCTTTGCTCAGCAGTGGCCAGCACTCACCAGCCTTGTCCATGAACATGCAGTGTCCCGGGTTTGAGTAGCTGCAGGTGAGTGAAATACAGCCCCCAGGTGTAGCCTGTACTTTGGGACCGAGGAGTGTTACCCTTTCTGCCCTCCTGTTCACTTGATGCCTTGCAGAAAGTGCAGCGAGGCTCTTCTATTTATTTGCTAAAACTGGCTTTCATTCTGGCAAACAGGAGCTGGAAATGCACATGAGCAAGTTTCAATGGGAGCAAAAGAAATATTTTTGTTGCTGCTGAAGGTTTCCTACTGTTATGACTGGTTTCCAAAAAGTGTTTCGGTATTTTTTTCTTCTTACAGGCTCATGTTAACTGGCCCTTGATTCACAGGGGTTGCCTCTTACCTTCTGTGGCTTTAACTCAGGTAGAACATAGCTAAATGTGTTCAGTAAATGAGTATTTAACTGTTAAATGAGTATTTAACTGCTTTAAGAATTTACCCAGTTTTTTAAGTGGGTTTTGCAGCCAGATGTGTGCACTGGGCTGCCATGGATGCACTTCTTATGAGTGCCTGAAGTTCACAGTTTAATGCTTTTCAAGCACAATTCAGGCACATGTGCAAAATATCTACCCCTCTCTCTGCATCCATGAAGGCAGAGAAGGTGAAGGAAATCAGCCTGAAACTGAAAGAAGAAGCAACAGCAACAGAATGCAATGCATGGACTCTGGGCTCTGGGATTTAACTGTCCAGCAGAGAAGAAGGTTTGCAAGGTAGAAGGTAAACCACATTGCAGTAGGACAAGTACTACCATTTCTCTCTGCCATTATTTTGTGAAAAAAGAAGACAAGGGCTTGCAGGAGACCAGCCCCAGAGCTGCATTTTTTTTGTAGCTAAAACCTAACAAAGGAAGATGTGTTAAAAGTTTTCACAGGAAGTTCAGCAAAACTAGGTAAATTAGTTCAGGGATTTTTTTTTTTTCTGCCCAGTCAGATAACTCCAATTTTTCTTAAAAGCTAACAGATCAGCACCTGGGATTAAATGTTTACCTTACCACCAGGACCAAGCACAGTCAGCTGATGGGGAGAACAGAGGAGGTCTGATAAAGACAAAATTAACATTAGACCTGATAACTAAGGTGGGTTTTAGCTGTCTGAAAATTAGGTAGGAGCAGCCCAAAAAAAAGAAGTTTTGCTGGGCCAAAACCAGAAAGCTCCCTTCTCAAGACATTCTGGAGTGGTTTCAAGCACTGTAAGTCTCTACTGAGGCTGCATGAGCAGCAGTGTGCAGTTGTCCCTCTGCAGCAGCAGGCTCTCCATCCCATAGCACCTGTAGCTCCTGATTTTCTCCTCCTCAGTAGGTAAATATTTAATGGGAGTCCACAAGTGGTAGAAAGTGAAGTTCATTCCACTGTGAATGGATTGGTACCAGCTGCATGGCATTTAAGTTTCGTGTAACAACTGACCCTAGAAGGAGTTAGCCTTCTGCTTGGAACTAACTTTTTGGTATCCAGAACTGCCTCTGAGGACGTGTTACTCTGGGCAAAAGACAGTGGAGTCAAGACTTGCGCACTGTAAGAAACTGATTTGCACAGATGGACAATCAATGGAGCAGCTCTTGAAGCGTCCCACCGTAGGCTGTAGTTCACTGCTCCACACTACAATTGAGCACAAGTACTGAAAATTTCAATGTCTAAAATCTCATGGGGATAAATACATGTAAGTTAAAAACACGCACATCTAATTTTTTTTTACGACTTCTAAAAGGTGCAGATGCATTCCTTGCTATCCTGCAATACACTGAAGAGTGTTTCTGGATTAGTTGACCTGGAAGATGCCTCTCCCTCCAATGGGAATACCTATTCTGGTACTGACCTATGCAACTCAAATGCTCTGAGTTGCCTTTTGGATATCCTAGAGAAAGACATCAGTCTGCCCTCCTCTGCATGTGTCCTCCAGAACTCTTATTGCAAGCACAATCACAATGGTGGGAACACAATGCCTTGATTGTGGTGAAAATTTGGACTCAGAAGAGGTGCTGGTCATACCACTGACAGTGTCCATTCGGAGCAGACAGTACTGCTGCAAACCTTTATAAAGCCACAGGTGACAGAGACAAAAGTCAGCCAATCTGTTTATTTGGAGATCAGATGGGAAAAGAGCCTTCTTCACTTTCTTTGTCCACCTGAAAAGCTACAGGCACTTCTCTGCCTATGTCTCTCTGTGGTCAGAGACACTGTCCAATGCCCGAGTTAATGATATCCTTGAGTTTTGTACCTGTTTAAATATCTCCTCACCTGTACACTCCCACTCCAAAACATCTTGTAATCCTTAATAAATCTGGTAAGTAAACTTTTCCCTTTCCTACCTTTGACTTCTAGATTATTACTCTTCTTACCTCTCCGGTAACACATAAGACCCTTTGGGTGGTAAGGTGCAATATATGTGGATGACACTGCTCATGGATTACTAACAATAATGCACAAAGTGCATGCTTCACGCTGTGCTGCTGTGAGCACCATGGAGGTCTCTGCATAGGTAGACCACTAGGATGGAGGGACACATTTCTGTCAAAGCAGCCACACAGCATGCTAAGGGGCTATAGGGGGATGAATGACACAAAATCCAGCACCATCTAGGTAGAATAGCACAGCTTTATCCCATTGTATCATGTTTGTATGGCAAGGATTTGGTAGCTGTGGGGCTACAGGGGTGTTCATGTGAGAGCTGCCAGAAGCTTCCCCCATGTCCATTACAGCCAATGTCCACCGGCACCAGGATAGACCCACTGCTGGCCAAGGCTGAGCCCATCAGCAGTGATGGCACCACCTCTGGGATAACTTAGTTAAGAAGGTGAGGGAGGAAAACCACACAATTGCAGCCGGAGAGAGGAGTAAGAATATGTGAGAGAAACATCCCTGCAGACACCAAGGTCTGTGAAGAAGGAAGGGAAGGAGGTGCTCCAGGCACTGGAGCAGAGATTCCCCTGCAGCCCCTGATGCAGACCATGGTGAGGCAGCTGTGCCTCTGCAGCCCTTGGAGGTTCATGGTGGAGCAGAAATTCACCTGCAGACCATGGAGAACCCCACATCAGGGCAGATGGATGCACAAAGGAGTCCGTGGCAACATGGAAGCCCATGGTGGAGCAGGCTCCTGGCAGAACCTGCAGACCCATGGAGAAAGGAGCCCATGAGGTTGACTGGAAAGACTTGTCACCCCCTGGGGGAACTCACACTAGAGCAGCCTGTTCTGAAGGACTGCACCTTGTGAAAGGGATCCACACTGGAGCAGTTTGTGAAGAACTGCTGCCCTTGGGAAGAAGCCGCATTGGAGAAGTTTGTGGAAGACTGTCTCCTGTGGGAGGGATCCCACACTGGAGCAGGGGAAGAGTGTGAGGAGTCCTCCACCTGAGGAGGAAGAAGTGAAATAGACAACACATGATGAACTGACTACAGCTCCTAATAGCAGTTCCTCTACACTGCTGAGGGGGAAGAAGGTAGAGAAAATCAGAAGTGAAGTTGAGCTCAGGAAGAAGGCAGGGGTTGGGGGGAAAATATTTTTAAGGTTTGGTTGTATTACTCATTAGTCTAACCTGATTTGATTTGCGATAAATTAAACTAATTTTCCCAAGTCAGGTCTGTTTTGCATGATGGTAATTGGTAAGTGATCTCTACCTGCCCTTAATATCGCGCCAGGAACCTTTCATGATATTTTCTCTCTGCTGCCTAGCTGAGGAGAGTGATAGAGTGGCTTTGGTGGGCACCTGGCATCCAGCCAGGGTCAATCCACCACATCCATTCACCAAAAAGCCCTGTTGCAGGAAGTTTACTTAGAGTAGTGGGGAAAACATTTGGTCAACTTGACCCAGCAGAGGAGAACTTACACTGGAGAAGCACTTTGTGTAATGAAATTACATAAATGCATGCCATAGGACTACTTCCTAATCTTTAAAAAAACACTCTTTTAGTCATCACAAATCCCGAAATTGGGTTTATTGTTCCACTGACCCACAATAATCAGTCTTATAAACTGATGAGCATATCTGATGCAAACACATAAAAAGTCAATGCATCCAGTCTGCATACTAGTGTGGCAACAGCTTTGACAGACCTTTAATCTTTGTCTTTGTTGGGGCAACTACATCCGAAGTTGTGAAAGGAGAAAATGCTGTGTTCAGAAAAAAAAAAGAGACAAAAAATATAGACTGAACATTACTGCTGCAGCAGAAGTAATCACCCCTAATTAACTAAAAGTTTACTCAAAAAAACCCTGAAAACAAGTAACTTGTCAAAAAGCCTCTTGGTCTCTTCTGGGTTCAACCCTCTGAGTCACTAGAGTGGCAACACACACCTCCAGTTGCCTGAGCATGAATGCTTAGCATTCAAAGCGCACAGCCTTGCACAGAATCATAGAATGATTTTGGTAGGGAGGGACCTTCAAAGATCATCCAGTCCTACCACAGGTAGGAACACCATTCACTGTATGAGATTCTACATAGACTCTAGCCTCGAACACTTCCAGGGGTGGGATATCCACATATGACAGGATAGTTTGAAAAGAAAGCAAAAGAAAATAGCAAAAGATTGGAAAGTGAACCCACGAGTCACATAAAACACCCTAACAGGCATCAAGGCATTTTGGAAATGCACTTCGTTTAAGACAGGTTCACGGGAAAAAGCTGAGAGGCATCACGCCTTCCTACCTCTTACTATGTCATCCCACAGCACTGCCAATGGCAAACCAAAGAGACTTTGGCTAAACAGCTCCTCTTCCTGGCCTGCACCACCTCCACTGCCCTCTTCCCAGCAAACAACTGAGGAACCCACCAGCAGGGCCCAGCAGTACCAAACACGTCAGCCAACCTCAGGCATGAGTTTTGGCAAGCCCACTTCCACAGCGTAAAGATGCCAGCACCCTGTAATAGCCCAGGCAGGCGGCGCAGAGCCACGGAGCTGCAGGATAATTAATGCTGCCTTTCAGCAGGGGCTGGGGCACAGACGTGCTCTGTAATGTTTGCATCGGAGCCCAGCCAGGAGCCTGGGCTGTCTGCTCCAGAGCCCAGATGCCGTGGTCTGAAAGGGACCACTGCCTGCACTGCTCTGTCCTCCGACATTTCTGCTTGAAGTCAAAACTGGCAGCAAACCAAAGTGCTCTCTCATGAGACTGTAAATTAATGTTGCTGAAGGAAGCTGGCTCGTAGTTCATGCGGCTCTGGGTTTGCTTTACATCTGGTGTCAAGCTTTGAATTCCCTCTACAGCTAGGAGTAAAACAGGTGAGGTGCCTGGGCCGCTCAGCACCCCCTACACATTACTAATTTCCTTTCATCCATGCCTTTAAAAAAAAATGCCCGATCATGCTACAGTTTTGAAATGTTATAGGGTTGGGGGTTTTGGTTTTTTGGTTGGTTTGGTTTTTGTGTTGTTTTTTTTTTGTTTTGGTTTGGTTTTTTGTTTGTTTGTTTGGGGCTTTTTTGGTTTGTTTTTGTTTTTGTTTTTGTTTTTTTTTACTTTAAAAAGCAGCTGTTATTTCTTTCCAGGCTTTGCAAACATTCTTCCCATTAAGTAACTCATTTACTGCTAGCAGCAGGCACAGCTTCCTCCTTTTAGCAACTCTAAAAGAAGCTGATAGCTTCTACACTTGAAAAACGTGTCTGTGGAAAAGAAACAGATGTATTTTAAACAAAGATACTCATTTTCAGCTCCTCCTCACTCCTTCACCTCATAGACCAGGTACCTAACAAGCCCTTCACTCCAGCTGCCTACCACCTAAATCAGCATGATTCCTTATCCCTGTGTTTTCATTAGGGACTCAAAATCAATCTTTAACCAAGGACAAATAGCACTGCTTCCAGTTACATCCAAATAACAGCTTCCTGTTTTGGAATTAGATGTCAGTGCTGTTGCTTTCTAGCTGCTTCCTTGCTTTCTGCCAAGATGGAGAGGGAAAGGAAGGGCAGTCCAGAGGTCATAAAAGATATTCAAGAAGTATAAAAAGAAAAAATTTATACAGCTACCTCCAACAAGAGATGAGACAGCATCCAAGGTTCAGATAGGCCTAACCTGCTCTTCATATCACACGATTTTCAAAGCATGCTACCCACTTGAGAACTACTCCAATCATCGTCTACTGAGAAACCCCCATTGATATTAATTGGAGCTAGGAAGAGATATTTGAGCACTTGCACTAGAAGTGGAGTCACAGATAGCTGCAGAACAGCCTGAACTGCTACACAAGGCTATTCAACTCCCTGAGAAAAGCCTGGACCCTTCCTCAAATACGTTCACTTTTCTTAAGTTCAGGTTGATTACGATGGGAAGCTATGTGGTGGGGGAAAAAATCAGCCAGCCATCCCAAATATTGATCATCCCTTATGAGGAGAAACCCCTGCTGTCCCTTGTAAGCCCCTTTGAAGGCAACATCAAAATCCATAGTACAGTCAGAAAGGTATTAAGAAAATGGACCATGACACACAGCTGCAATATGTGTTACAAGTGAGCACAGCACATGCAAGCAGAGATGTGCCCTGGACTCAGCAGTATCTTATGCTCTGCTTATTTTGCATTCTTGACAAGTGATGTTTTACCTCCTGCTTTCCCAAGTTTTTCTGGAAGTAATTTCTCTATGCATCTCCAGAATGCCACCAACAAGGATATTACCAAAAAAGTCCCATTTGTTTGCCTTAAAATGTCCAAGTTCTCTCCTACTGCAGAAACTGTATTTAAAAAAAAAAGTCAAATAATTTTTTGTTTTAGTAGCTACTTGGAAAGAATTAGCTAGTCAAAAAGGTATGTCACTTTTGGCAAACAGAAGTATACACACCCACATAAAAATAATCATTCTGTCCTTCATTTTCGACTGCATGTCCACTGCTGAATCATCCTTTAATTACAGCTGACAATTGCACAGATGTCTCCAATGCAGTTTGCTCATAAAGACACATTCATTGCAATCAGATACATGACAGACTTCACACTAAACAGTTGTCAACATAACTTCCTTAATGTGTCTTGACTATCCACTTGCTCACCCCCACCCACTTCAAAACCAAAATTAAAACCCGCTTTTCTTCTGTCATCACATCCTCCAACATCTATCACTACTCACTCAAGTGTTAGGAAAATAAGTCACTGCTTTTTCCATAATCCCCATCAAAAATTGCTACTTCCAACAAAAGCCGTGCACAAACAAACTCCCTCACAAATGAAAGAAGGCATTTTCATTTCCCAAAGACCACATCAATTTATCTTCTTGACCCGTCCAATAAAGTGGTATGATTCACCGATGACTAGTAGCATAAACATACATTCATGTGTTAAGTTCTGTCAAAACATTACAAAATTAGCAGACAGCAGCTACTGTTGTAAATTTAATGATGTACCTATGATGACTGTAGCTGGCAAAACAAATGTTCCAGCATTATGAGAGCCCTTTCAATACATAAATATTTCCTCTAAAAAGAAGCTTTCACACTTAGAAGACATTATGTTTATTGGCTAGAAAATACCTAAATGTTCTCACTTACAGATGTCGGACAAGCTTATGTATGTGTGGGGCAGCAGATCCAGTGGAGACAACAAGTGGGATTCTAAACAAGAAGAATGCCCATGTTTTGTATGTGTCTACACGGGGATTGAGACTATGACGGAACGTGTCGACAGATGGAGCCAATTATCTGAAAACAAGAGATGTTCACAGATTTCAGTTTTTGATTAGAGACATTTATCAGTCAAAACCACTTGTGACTCATGCTAAGATTAAGTTTTGTGTTGTAACAAAGAATTCAAGTATCTCTTGGTATTATTACTGAGAAGACTGATATTCAACCTGCACTCCTGAATTTTGTCAACTTTTCCATAAAGGTCTTTTGACTAGGACTTGGTTACAACACTGCTCAGTTTTCATACACTCACAGGAATAGAAAGAAACTGTTCAACTCCGGTACCTCTTTATGAGTACTTGAACTGAGGGAAGACTCTAAGGTGGAGGAAGTAGGGTTCAGTCAGTCCTCCCTATTCATACTGTCCTTTGGATTTTGCCAGATGTTTGCATCTTTATAGGCTAGACAGAGCTAAGGGTATTGTGAAATTTATAAGGACCAAGATCTTGGTGACTTTCAGAGCCAGGAGAGCACTGCAACCTGAAAGGGAATATCAGTGCTAGGAGCTGGAGCAACAACAGAGGGAATTTTCCCTTCTTGCTCAGTTTAGGCTTAGGAAGGAGTCCCTTTGAGCCTCTCCACTGATGTCTCACTGTGCTTCTTTGCTGTCTCCCCTCTTTTGCAGTGCAGATATGTGCACATACACAGCTGTAATTTCAGTCCCCAAGGCCAAAGAATGTCATCCTTATTGTCACCCATGTCGCCCCATCACCAGCTATCTGAGCAAGAGCATTTATCATCACAAATATGTGTCCTCTTGAAACAATCAATGCTGTGAGAAAACACCTTCCCTGAGTTTCCCTCTCTCCTATACCCCTCATTTGGTGGGAAGATGTCATTAGGAAAGGAAATATACAGCTGGAAATTCCCCAGTAAGCCCAGAAAGAGTTCTTCAGTGGAAAAAAAAGTCCACAGGAGTTATAAAATCACTCTAATACTAATGATATACTAATGACATCTGTATTGGTGGAAGTGTGTGGTAAACATTTCTTTGTAAATGTGATGTGAATGTATGCAGGCAGTACTGTAAGAGAAATTTGAATTCTGGCAAATGAAGACTTTCTATTATTCTGTATAATCAGCTAAGTAGAAATTCAAAATTACACACAGCAACATGAGAAAAAAAGCAGTCAGACTGACAAAAGTGGCGGGGGGGTTTGTTGTTTGGTTTAAAATGCATTTCTTTTGCCAAAAATTCCGTCTAAATGAAAAACTTTAATATGTTAGCTAGGCTGCTGCTATTCTACCTGTATAATCAGTTTAACACCTCTGAAGATTTAAAGAATAGTGTAGTGATTATCTGATTTCATCTTAATGCCAGCTTTAAAATGAAGGAGGAAAATCACTTCTGTATGCCCCACAGAAACAAAGAATTGCTTTAAATCCATCTTCCTTGAGAGCAAGCTGCAAACTCTCCGGTTTCAAAACAGACATATCAATCTTATGCAATTTGTCTGGTTTCTAATTATTAATATAATTCATAATAAAAAGCCGGAGGGGGTAGAATTAGGTGCTAGGGAAAGATGTTTGGGCTCACATCAACCACCAAAATGGATTAGGATCAGATGAAAAAGAGAGAACAGGACAGCTATTAAACTTCTGCCTCGTCTTCACTGGGGCTGTTGTTAGAAACTTGGAGTACAGCTGCACTTAATGAGTTTGTGTAAAAGCAGACATTATACAAATGGGAGAAAGTAGGAACTTCATCCAATTAGATAAGAGAATTGGCCAGCAGCCTCCAATGAACTGAAAAACTCTTCCAACTTTAGGGATGAGAGCTAATTATAACTCTGGTTTTGTGTGTGTACAATGTTACTAAATTATTAAGAAATACTGTTCTGTCAAAAAACTATGTCGTATGTGCTGACTTGATTATTACAGATAGAGGATTTGCCAGAGACAGGGCTGGAAAGTGATTAGCCTTGATAAAAAGAGAAGTCATTTTGCCATCTGACTTGAGGGTGCAAACAGCTTATTTTCTTGAGTTTCTCCCAAAATGTGGGCAATCGGGTGGAATGGCAAGAATTTCTGTTTCTTCCTCTTGGTACTTAAGATGCAAGGAAGAGAGGCTGACATAGGTAATTACATGCCTGTTAAGAAAGGTAGCTCAAGAGATGTTCACTGATGAAGCTAATACACAGCCCAGGGTATTGTTTCTTTTTTTCCTTTTTCTTTTAAATACACAGTAAGATGAAGAATCAGAAATAAGTTAGATATGAAGGGGCACAAAGGTTCTCACTTTTACTTGGTAACAATCAAATACCTTGTCCACAGTGTAGACTGAGGTACAGAGAAAGCAAGGAAATTATGTTCCATCTCCTCCTCCTTTGTCACTCCCAAACATGCCTCCTTAACACATGATAAAACTACTTAAGCTGTGCAACTCCCAGTAGTCATGGCCCAAAAAGGCCCAATCAAGTCCTCCAGCCAGCTCCAGACTGTCCATCAAGCTGGGCAATTTTCAGAAAAGAAATGACATTTTATATAAGGGAAAAAATGTGTGAGGGGGCATGTGCTCACTCCTCCCTGCATGCTGAGGGCAGCAGGGAAAGGAAGTGAAATTAGAGAATTTATTAACTTCGAAAACAGGTTTAAAATCTGGACCTTGGTATTTCACTTCACTCATGTCTCCTTCAGAATAAGGGCTAAAAACAACTGCCAAATAATGTCACTCCTTATAGCCAAACACCCAGGTTCTGTGTTTACTGACAATCTGTGCACACTGTCCTTATGAGCATGAAATGTAGTTTGGTTTTCTTTTCAGGACAAGGTAGAGCCACTGGTAAGAGCTCCTTGAAAGAAGCCAGAAAAACAAGACAGAAAAATCCCAGAGCAGACAGAGCACACCAGAAGGCTGAGACTGCTAATGGGACAGCTGTAAACAAGGATGAAAGACTCAAATTCATTATTAAAAAGGGCAGTGGGAAAAGTCCAGAAGAGCACTGTGTTTAAATCTAGTCAAGCCATACTTCAAAACTAATACATTTTACTTCAATTATCCTAGAAGCACATAAAGAAATTAATTTAGATTTAAATAATGAGTAAGACAACCTCTCAAGAGACTTTCCACAATGTTTTGGACTTTGAATGAAGGCTACCAGTGCCAGTCCTAAAACTAACAGAGGCAAAAGGAGAGGTTGAAGGCTCCTAAACAAGATTCAGCATGTCAATTCTGAAATGCTAAATAAAAGCATTGTTTTTTTATTAAACAAACAAAAACAAAACAAAACCAAAAAACAAACAACAACAAAACCAAAAATCACCCAACAAATAAAAATATCACCAAGAAATCAGTTTTCAGGGATCTACTGAACTGCTGCATTGTACTTGCTCATAAAATTACCCAGCAGTTTTTTCTGAATGAAGAAATATAAATCAGTTCTTCTTAGCAAATGCAGGAGCCAAACTCTTTTATTGTGAGGGTTTCAATAGGCACTCAAATAACTTTGACAGCAGCATGGAGGGGGAAGGGTGTCTCTGACCCAGTTTCTGTATTACAGCATCACTTGGGTGATGGTGGTAGGAGTGTTCACAGCAGAACCTCTTTTCTTCAATTTTCTTCTCCTCCTTGCCCACCATCACTTAGTTTAAATAATCCACAGTTGTTATCCTGGGCACAAGAATATGGTTAATCGAGCTAAATGATTGCTGGCAGCTTCTTATACGCATTCAGCTGATGATTCTTCAGCAGAGAGCCCTTTACAGAGTGTGAGAGGAAAATTTGTTTTTTTCTTTGGCTATCTCCTTTCATGGCCATTTGAAAGCAGAGTTCTTATTTTTTTCTGAGATATCTTTGCCCAAATCCTCTTAACATGTCATGGGAAATTTTGAAGGTCAGGCCCTCTTCACCTAGTGGAACCTAAATGATTTTTTTTCTAGGCTCTTCATGGAGAAGTTTCTTGCTACTTCTCACACCACTGATCCACGAAAAGCTCCAATTACTCCTTTTTGTAGAGCAACGAAAGGCTACAGAGGCAGGGAAGTGAGCTACTGAACAAGTGGATAAATGCATGAAAGAAAGACTCCACCTAATTGCAGACACCTAAGGGCAGTATCCCTGCCAGGAAGCCAGGCAAGAGATGTGACAGATGAACTGGGATGAAAACACTGAAAATCTGAGCAAGAGAGGCAAAATCCAAAGGATGCTCATAACGCTGAAGTTGCAAGTTTTTTTCTCACAGCAAGGGCTGAAATACACTTCTGAGTCTGAATACGCACAATGAAAATTTTCTCTTAAAAAAACCCTCACTGCTCACCATGTTTCAATATGGTTTTCAACAGATTTTGAGTTATTATGAACCTTTGCTTGTCTGCTTTTATATGTCACAAGCCATCACTAACCTGACAGCTCTCTGGCAGTCTTTCAAGCATCTTCAAAAATACAAAACTAATCTTGCTTTTAATGTTTTCCCTGCTTCCAGCTCCTAAACCAAAATCAAATTCAGAGATTTGAAAGGAGCAGAATTAGAAATAGATTTGCACAAATGTCCTGATAAAGAAAGCTGAAAGTAAAGAGTTACACTGTCAAAAGCAATGGTATATTTGGAATAGAAAAGCAGGAACAATTTTATGTCAGACTGTGCGCTTCACAGTGGTGTACGCCACAGACAGGGGTATCCAGCCTTTGAAAAGCCCACAGATAATTCTGCTATACACAGACTGAAATTATGCCAGGTGGATCCCAGCACAGGTGCGTGAATCTGGTGGCTACTGCACAATGAGAACCCAGGCCACAGAAGGAGGCGAGCCATCAAAAATTGCTAAGGAGATCCCTGTTCTACTGGACAGTAAAGCAGCCAAAGTTACAAGGAGCCACTGTCATCAGCCATAAAAACTCTTTCCAGCTCTCTCCCTCTCGTTTTCCTTGGCTAATGAGTGTTGTTCAAAGTGCTATTGCACTTTATTAGGGTTAAGGAGATTGGTCACGCTAGTCTGTTAAAAGACAAAAATAAAAGACTAAGACTGGAGAGAGGAAAGCCTGAAAAAAAAGATGCAGTTTTATTTTTCCATAAACAATACATTAGCATTCTCATGTCATTGGAGAAACCAGGTCTCATTTTTGCTTTCTTCCCAGCTTTTCTTTTGTTTGTTTGTTAAGACCAATTGAAACATTTACATTATAAACCTTATAAACCAAACTCATTTTTGTTCAAATCCAATAAATTTTACTTCACTTTCTCAAAATAAATACATGTCCTGCAAACATCTTGTATCATTTGGAAACTCATATTTGTTAAGAAAATAGCAGTGGCAAAAACTGACCATTGCTTGTGATTCCTTCTTTATGAGAATTGCAGTACTTGCCTGGAAATTGTTAGCTAGTACACTAACTTCAGTATTGTTAAATTTCCTCAGGTGACAGAATCATAACTTCCTCTGCTGCCAGAGACTTCCCTCTTGACTTTGGGCTATTCACTTTGCTTTTGTGTTCCTCAAATCCAGCTATAAAATGGGTATAAAATTTATACTTTACAGAAGCACCACAAGTGTGAAACCACTCATTATTTGAAGCTTTTGCATACTGTGGAGGAAGAAGGTAGAGAATACATAAAAACCACTTGAATTAGGCTTTAGAAAGATGCTGAGAGGATGATGGACCTGATTGAATTACTACGTTCAACTGAGCAAAGCAGCGTTGCTTCCTGAATGTCTAAAGCCTTAAGACACTCTTAAGCTTGCAAATAGCACTACAAAATATCTAATGGGTTACAGATATGAAGGACTGCTGCTTTATATCTCAGCCAGAAGACAAGAATTATTCTGCTGCTCAAAAGGGTAGAATACAAACATGCAGTGGCTCAACCAGACCAAAAGGAAAAGCAGCCAGTACCACAGAGTAAAGACCAACGAAATAAACACCATCATTCCCGGAGCACTTTAATTTTATCTCCAGTGGAAAAGCCAGGCTCTGCTTTGCTTTGCAAATGGTATATGAAGAATTTGCTGCCTGGTGCAGTGTTTCTGTGATGTCACTTCAACACTGGAGATTTCTAGATCTGCTCCGGCAACTTAAAACATATTTTCTGAACATAGCCTTAGCTTATGTTCAGAAAAGGCTAGAATTGATCTCATTCACTTGCTGGTCTTTGACATCCCTCATCTAGCTAGATTCAGAGTGGCCTGTTAGCCTTTCTCTGAAGGTAGAAACACAGGCCAGAGCTGAGCTCGACACGGCAAGGTCGGTAGCATCCCACAGAGACACACAGGGAAGAGCCGAGAGCCCAGTGCCCTCCTCCTCTGCCCACTATCAGCAGTACCTGCCATCGGAGCGAGCTGTGCGGGGGGGTGGGGGCAAAGGGAGAAAAACTGAGAAAAAGCGAAGCCGATGATTAAGGAGTAAAGAATGGCAGATGAAACTAAAAATAGTCCCCTCGGCAGTTGTAAAGGAAATTCGTTTGACAGGAGGCTGCTTCTTTTGTCGAGAGCGGTTTGTTATGCAAGAGACGATACCAGCACCGGCTCTTCTTATCTGCCTTGTCAGTTAAACTGACAAAAAGGAGCAGGGTTAACATCTCTGGAGCCACCGCCAGCCTCAACATTTGTTTGTTTTTCAGGCATGTCCGTGTTTTAAGAGGCAGCCCGGGGATTAATACCGTCCAGAAACTGTGGTGCAAGCTCAGTTAGGCAACTCCACAAAAATCTTCAGAGTACTTACTCGTCATTAAAGGCAACAATTGAACCCTTGCCTGCTGCTGGTTTTGTTCCCTTGCCTCCTGCTTCAGCCACCACATGGTGACTTTCCTTCTGCACAACAGAAAACTGAATGCCCACAGGTTTTCCCACGCACAGGCAGCGGAGGACCACTGCCCCTACTCTGCTTTTCCAGTTCTCAAGATAGATGACTCAAAACGTACAGAGCCTCCTGGATACGAGAAAATGAAAAACTAAACCAAAGAAAGTTGTTTCATTTTCCCCCCACTCCTTCCTGCTGCTGAGCCTTCAACGGCACTTACACCTCTGTGTGCAAAGGTAAGAAGTAGGAAGGAAGAGGCTCTAAAAGAAACCACCCTAACACCTCCTTTCTTGCAGGAGAGAAGCCACCATAAAACCAGGGGGAGACAAGTAAAAGTGAGGCTATTAGCAGCTTGCTGGCCAATTGCCCACACGACTGCAGGTGAGTCTGTATGTTCCTCGTTAAGGTGCCTTCTGGCATGCCTGAAAGCTTTTGGAGAGAGCCTGGTGGTCAAGGCTGCCAATATCTGCTGGTGAGGAGGTAAGCAAATCACAGCCTGTCCAAGTTAAACAAGTTAAAGCCAGGACTTCAAAAAACTCCAGTGACCCACATACGGTGTGCAGGAGTGAGCACTTGGGTATGATGTAGGTGCAAGGGAAAACAACTCTTATCTGTCTTCTTTTCATTGGGCTTCCCTGAAACGTTAATTTTTAGACCCAGTATGCTGCACTAAAACGTGGGTTAATTAGAAACAGGAGTCTCTCCTCTACTACTATTTTTGGAGGACATGTTCATCGTCACAAAGACAGCAATGCAGAAGTCCTGTCTCCTCGGTGAGTAACTCAAATCATCCTCTCTGCCCCAAACATCAAAGTGTTTGGTAGAAAAATAAGCAGAATAAGATAAAGTGGTGGAAAAATCTGGCTGAAAAGTATATAGCAGCTTTTTACTTCAGGTTTTAAATGTACACTGTGTTGAAATATTGTGGGCTTCTTCTGTAAACTAACTTAGAAACAATTCGGTCTCTTTCCTGCTCAGTGAAGGAAGACCTTGGTGGCAGATTCTGCCCTAAACAAAACCCACCTGCCATGAACAGTTTGAGCCACAGGATGCCACTGTTGCATTTCTTTTTCAGGAGGTCGAAAGAGTGACAAATTGTTTGCATGACCAGGACTCCTAAATTTAATACCTCTTTTCCTTCTTAACATATGCATACAATTGCCGATGTTTAGAGCTCCAGACAGACCATCCAGATGCAAATTGCTCGGAGCAGCACAGGAACATGTGTTTTCTTCAGGAACAAAATGCTTGAATACCTTTTAAGGCTCGATTACTGAACCCAGCACCTCTGTACCTTCATAAATTTTCTATGCACGAGAAATCTTTCCAACGACTGCCCCAAGTGTTGACTCCAACTCTGATAGTTTTGTCCACAAAATAAATACCCTGTTATTGGATTTTATCTGCATCCAGATGAGAAAAGAAAAACACTAGATGGGAGAGTAGATTAAATCAGAGAGAAGTCAGGCTGCTCATAATTGCTACCTCTTGTGAAAGAGCAAGAGCCCCTACAGTGCTAATAAAACTTCATAAATATTTTAGTAATATAAAATTAAATGCAATGTATTAATGCCAAGAGACAAGGAAGTGGCCTGAGCTCCCAGATAGCTGCTCTTGCTGCAATTTTGTGCAATTTGCAAACTGGCACACAGAATCAGAAGCTCAGGACTACCGCAACCTCTGGGATGGTTGAGACAGAAGCACTGCACAAAGGCCCACCAGTGTGAATTTTAGAGCAGTCAAGATTGCTGAGATCTACACAGGGTCTAAAAGTCCTCTGAAAACAAATTTCAGTCCTGACATATTTTCACATTGAAGTGGTAAATTATCACAGAAAACTAAGTTTGGGGCTGCAGACAGTCTCCAAGATCTACACAGACAAGAGTTTCCCCAAGTTCAGCACAACACAGATGGAATTTGTGAGAATGGGTTGTTAAGAAACGAGGGAGAAATTTTAATGCTAACAGTTTCTCAGATTTCAAAAGCCATTTTGGTTTTGCTCAACATTTTAGAAGGGGGGGAAATGGCTTTAGCCTACTACAACTCCATTTAGGAACAGGGAAGAAGAAAATTAATGATAAGGTTTCTGATACATCTTGGGTGGCCAGCAACAGAAGAACGTGAGGAAAGCCAGCATGAAACTGACAGCTGTGGTGATGCAGAGCATTACTGAGGCTGGTGTTACAGCTCTGTACTTCAAACTGATGTAAATATGAAGGGGCCCACAGATAACAGCCTTCTAGGATTCAAGGCTTCAATTGAAACATCCGCACTACCTTCAGCCTGTTTTGGATGTGTTCCAGAAACTGGCCATTCTCCAGTCAGGGTCTAGATTCAGTGAGACAAAATCCCTCTCTTCAGAAAGCAGTGTTGTAAGATCTCTAAATCAGAGCTAGACAATTACTAAGAAGATGCTGGGAAGGACTCAGCTTTGTAAGAGAAACAACTACCAACCAAACAATTCACACATTTCCAAAGACAAAAATTTAAAAAAAGCCCAAGGACTGGTTCCATTTCTTTTAAAATTAAGTATTTGCAACAGCACACACCAAGGATACAATATTAATATTAAATCAGTCATGACTGTTTACATTTCTTTTGCTGAAGAAATTTTTAGTGTTGTGATTTCTTTTTGTCATTAGCACAGAAAAAAAATTGACCACACATAACCAATTACTTAGTTCCCAAACTGAATTTACCTCCCATTCCAAAGACCAGGGATTTCAAAATCTCCTTAAAGAAAAATAATCTTTCAATCCAACTTATTTTCTTGTTGTTTATAACAACAAACAACAGATTTCATATAAAAGCAGCAGCACAAGGGTAGAAAATAGTGTTCCAAAGCTAATTTTAGTCCTGCTGATCTCAGGAGCTTAGTGTTCCTGTCAGACTGAACAGACTCCGGTGGCTGCCTGCCTGCCTGGCTGGAGAAATCTGTCCCTAGAGATCTATTTATAGCACCTTGTACCCTGTACCTAGATTAGGTTTCAGGTGTTTTGTTTTGTTTCATTGTTGTTTTGTTTTGTTAGGCGGGAGCATGTATCCAGGACTACATTGATCCAAGACACAGATGTGACCTACTCGAATAAATTACCAGGAAAAAAAATCAAAACAGTTCACACTTCATTTTCTGCACATCAGTCCCTCTGGACTTCATCAGCTAGCCAAAATTCAGTCCCAAAGGTTGTTTCTATTACAAAGAGAAATTGATGACAGAATTGGGTGTATCTTTGATACGAACCCATCTGCTTACGTACACAAACACAGCATCCTCTCACCTAAATTATGTAAGAAAAAATGATCTGATCTTTTTTCTTGGTGGTTGTCGTTTAAATTTAGCCAGTACAGTTTCTAATCCCTTCTAGATTTTCTCATTAGAAACACACTCCTACTCTTACATTTAGATGTTTCTCCCTCGTCAGCATGATTTTCTGTGGCTTGTTTCACTGGTTCTTATGCCATGTATAGGCAACTCCAGCAGTCACTAGCTATCTTGTATTTTCTTTATGAGGTTCAAGGGAAAAACCCTTATGTCACAGAGCTTTTTTAAATGTAGATCTCACCTAGTAATTCTGCGTTGGTTGTGACTCTGTTATTTCAACTACCTGGTTCCATAATGACTTTAAACTCTTTAAAATACTTTGCTCACCAGCTTCTCTGAATTTTACCCAGTCCAATAACAGCATCCCTTCAGTTCCATCCAGTCTTCCAAATCAAAATGGCCACACCTGAACCCTTTCAGCCCAGAAAGGGAAATGCTTTAACAAAACTACTAGTTATACTGCAAACAGTGGCTGTCAAGGATACTCTTCTGTTTCATCCCCTCCAAAGAAGTCTGTTTCCAGCCATGACTCCTTGTAAATTTTCAACTGTCTGTATGAAACCTGCCCAGCAGAAGGGAGATGTAATTCCTCATGCCCTCCATCAAGAGCAGATATCCTCTGCTGGATGCAATTGATGAACTGATTTCCCAAATATTTGTTATGTAGACAGGAGAACAGAGTTCATGCAGGCACCCTAATCTTTGGGGTAAAATCTGTCAAACTAGCTTTAAAAACCTTTAAATAGAATCAGTAGGAATTAGACACAAACAAAGCTACAAAACAGTAAAACACTCCTGCTGTTAGGCTGCCTTTGCTAGCCAGATGACAGCCCCAAACTGAGAAGGCATAGAGACTGATGGGTAGTGGTGTCTCAAACTGCAGCTTCTCATCAGGGCTTCAGTTACAGTCAGCACTCACTGCTGCCAAGAGAGGTAGCCCTCTTCCCCCATCCCTCCCTCAGTTCCTTCCCCGTGGGACATTTGCTTCTGCCAAGTCCTTGCTCCAGTGCACATTTGATTGCAGCACAAAGCCAATTCAACTCAGTAAAACAGCAGAAAGTAAATTGGTTTTGGCTGGAAAGCAAGCAGAACTGGATTATTATGTGATCAAGCAAGCACTGAGGTTGGTGCAAGACAACGAGAAGAAGATGGAGTGTACAGCTGAAGGCAGGAAAAGCAGAAGAGGTCTAGGCAAGGTGAGAATGGTAGACAGCAAAAGAAGCTGTTAACACAGCTCAGCCAGAGCAGGGACTCACACTCTGCCACACTTCAAAACATGTGCTTTGAGCATTCAGCTCCTGTAGCCATCTCCTCACTTCAGGGACACCAGTTCCTCTGTTACCTACAAGTTACTTACAGGACATTTTGGATTTACCTCTGCCATGGGACTGCAGTAACCACTACATATCTTAAGCCCAAACTCACGAAGCACTGGTACCCCAAGCATGCTGCTGTGAAAGCTCCAGGAAGGGATTTTCTGCTCCCAGCTCTTGTGCAGGACAGCACCACAGTGTAGGGAAGCTTTCCAAAGCTCAAGATTAGCTGGGCACAGTGTCATCAATGTTAACACCGCCATGCTGTTTCCCAGGCACAGACTGCTTTTGTGTACAGGACTGCACAACCAACAAGCCATTTGCTGCAGTTCTGATTCTGGAGCTTGTCCAGATTCTCTCCAAAAAGCGATTTTAAACACCAACAGAAGGCATCCCGAGTAGGCCAGCACATTGTTCCCCTGTAAGAGAAACATCACAGGCTGGTGGCAGGGGCAACAAAGCCCCCGCAGATACACCACAGGGAGAGCTTTCACCAGAGCAGCAAGAAAGGAGACTGCATGCATCGAAATGGCTGTTTATCCGAAACATGGCTGCTTATCTCCCTGTGCAACCTGCCTAGTGTAACACAGGTTGGTCTCACACACCTGATCCTGGGCACAAGTTTTGCCCATTATCTTTTACCTCCTCCCCTTCCCCCACCTCATTCTGCAGGGCTTTCTGCCCTGAACACTGCCAGTCAATGGAGGTGGCTTTAGAAAAACCGTAAGGCAACCTGTGGGGACCTTGACTTTCAACTTTATTAACCTTCAGGTTTTATATCCTCTCACAGTTACCAAATTCTTCCCCAGCACTGTAAGGCACGGGGACCTCATTTTATCAAATGAAACAAAGCCCGGGTTGTCCTGCACTCCCAGACACCAGCCTGTTCCCACGGTCCTTGTTCCTCTTCATTGACCAGCAAAGGGCAAGGCAGCAGGTGAAGGTCTGGAGTGCATATCCTCCCGTCAGGAGTGGCTGAGGGAGCTGGGGGTTTCAGCCTGGACAAAAGAAGGCTCAGGGGTCACCTTATCGCTCTGTACAGCTGCCTGGAAGGACGTCAGGTGGGGGACAGCCTCTTCTCCCAGGCAACCAGGGACAGGACAAAAGGACACAGCCTCAGGCTGTACCAGGTTCAGGTCGGACATCAGGAAGAATTTCTTCACCGAAAGAGTGATTAGACATGTGAACGAGCTGCCCAGGGAGGTGGCGGACTCAGCATCCCTGGCGGTGTTTAAGGCACCCAGTGCCATGGTCGAGTTGACGTGGCGGTGCTGGATCACGGGCCGGACTTGATGATCTCAGAGATCTGTTGGTCGTTTCCAACCAAACCGACTCAGCGGTGTTGTGACTGTGCGCTCACCTTTCCGCCGTGCCGAGAGGGGAGCGGGGCAGGGCAGGGCAGAGCGGGGCGGGGCAGGGCAGAGCGGGACGGGGCAGGGCAGAGCGGGGCAGGGCAGGGCAGAGCGGGGCAGGGCAGGGCAGAGCGGGGCTGGGCAGGGCAGAGCGGGGCTGGGCAGGGCAGAGCGGGGCTGGGCAGGGCAGAGCGGGGCAGGGCGGGCCCGGAGGGCGGTGCCGGCGGCCAGGCCGGAGCTGGGCGCTCCCTCAGGTGAGGGCCGGGAGCGGCGGGCCCGGGGCTCGGGGGAAGCTGGCGGCGGGGGGAAGGGAAGGTGCCCGGTGTGCCCCGGCTGTCCCGGGCAGCGCCCACGGCAGGGCCACCCCGGGGCGGGTCTGGGGTCGCTGTGGTGGCGGCAGCGGGAACCTTTCCCTGTGGAATGTCTCCTGCCCTCGGGGGGAGGCGCTGTCACCATCCCTCTTAGATGTAAACAAATTAATTAAATTAATATATTCCTTTGTATTACATTTTTATCTGTTTATGTTTATTTATAACACCCAAAGGAGGTGGAGGAAAGTTATCAGGCCTTGATCAGTCCAAATTAAACCGACTGCAGACGCTCCTGCAGGGATGCTGAAGGGCTGTAATGAAGGCAAATGAGTCTAAAGATTGCTCAGGTGCTTGAAGCTTGTTTCCCTATTTTACAGGCTTGGGCTTAATCGTATCGCACTTGAAAAGATAAAAACGCTTTCAGCAAGTAACAGACTGGTAGAATTTAATGCAGAATTATCAGGGTATAGCTTCTTGCCAGCTTCCTTTCAGCCCAGCACACCTTTGCCCATCCCTAATGTTTTTGCAAATCGCAGGCGAGGTTTGGTACTGACTCTGTTTACACCCACGGGTGCCCTCCTCTTTGTCCCTCCCAGGAGACAAAGGTCACAGCCTGCTCTTCCAGAACTTCCCTGTGCCAGTGGCAGCTGTGTGCACACTCATGCGGTGCACTGGCACTTGCTGGGCTTAATGCTTTACCTGAGACACACATTGCAGAGGAGAAGCTCAGTTCTTGGTGGCCATGATCCCTTACACTGGCAGCAAAGGCAGGAGAATCAGAGCAGACCTAGTAAATAAGCTAAATGCAAAAATGTCAAGTATAGAAACTCTGCATTTACCTGATGAAAAGGAGAAGGTAAAGAAAAACTTCCTGCTTTAATGAAGCTACCTTGTAGCTTAATGGGTTGTACTTCCTTCACTTCTTAAAGAAGTCTGTATTAATTTTGAATCAGCATGAAATGGAAGTGAGTGCTGGTCAATGAATAACTTTCAAGTGGAGCAATAAAATGAACTGGTTTTGTTTCTCTGGTTCAGGAAGTTATTTTAGAAGGAGAGAATACATCTGAGAAACAAGATGTCTCATGCTGGGAGTCGATACCAAGATAAGCAGTACAGGCACCATGAGAACCATAGATCTGATAGATACAAGGAAGACAGAAGAGCAAGAAAACCATACCCACACAATGCAAGGTACGTCTTTATCTCCTCAGAGAAACAGATCACAGTAGGTCTATAATATCTGCCTTCTCTCTGCTTTTAAATAGGCTTAATTTACAATAGTAAAGAAAGCTTTTACTCAGCTTTGAAAGCATGAGCATACTGCATTTGGAACAGGGAGCTATTTTACACTTAGAAATTTAACCTTTTTTTCTTTTGATCTTAAGATAGGACAGAAAGGCTGTGTAACACAGGGAGAAATGTGGATTTCCTGGGATGATCTGAATCACGTTGGATGGCAAGTAGGTGAAGTGTGGCCATGAGTCTTTAGTGCAGTTCCTGAAGACACCAGTCAGCAGGTGATGGCCAGCTGTGGCTTGCCAAATGTTCACTGCTTAAATGAGAATGTTATACGACTGAGACCAGCACAGGGACTTTGTGAGCTCTCAGGTTACTCTAGTTCAGCTGTGAACATGTTTCTATTAATCTGAAATGAAATTACTTTCAGTAGTTGCTGTCAATAGATGAGTGCTTGTTGAAGTGACTAAGGCTGTTGGCAGCACTTGAGAGTGGGTCAGCCCCTATCACCACAATGAGCAGATCTACTAATGGGTTTCCAGTGCCAAATAAACTCTTAGGATATTGCAGTTCTCCTTCCAGCCTGGCCAGGCTGCAGCATGCTAGACATGAGTTTAGGCTGTTTTCCTTTTGCACTGTAGGAGAGAGGTCTGTAGCTCTAAACACCACTGGCAGATTGGCCATGGCACTAAAGTGTTCATCTCTCCCATTTAGTCTTTAGGGATGTGATTGTAGGGGAATTTAAGAATAAAGGCAAACAGGGAGAAGAGATAAATATAATGAAGATTATTGAAAAGCTGAAATACTGAAGTACTCCCTGACAGTATGAATTTTAGCGAGGAAAACAGAAGGGGAATAAAAGGAGCGGAGAAGAGCACTGTATGAGCTATAAGGAATACTTATGGCTAAGTATAAAATATTTGGATAGCAGTAAAACTACTGCATCATGAAAATAGCTAATGAATTTTTCTTCTGTCTCTCTTAAATTATGAAAAATTGAAGAGAAATGGGAACAAAGACTAGCCTAAGTATCATTCTCAGAGGCTGAATGCCTGTCCTTAGCAAAAGCAGAGATTGGCAGGAAATGTAGTTAAATTATCTTGAGCATATTAGCTGTGAGAGCAGCTAATGCCAGTAACACATTAATAGCACAGTGGAGAGAAAAAGAAAAAAAACAAAAGGGTTGGGGGTTTGATGTGGGCTTTTTTTTTTCCTTTTCTTTCATGTATAGCGTAATATAAGCAATGTGGGAAAGCCTAACTATAAATTAAACCACCACTTTTTAATAAAGGACTTCTCTGGATTTCTTGGTTGTGCTGTTAGTTTTATATGTTTGGACTCACAGATCGAAAATCGATGGATGGACCATAAAGGTTCATAGACATCCCTGTATCCACCAAGGATTGGAGGAAAGGAAGCTGCAATTGCAAATTTGTAACAGCCATGAAGATAATTCTTAGAGTCAAGTCAAGCATCTGGGGGCCATCAGACCCCACTAAAACTAATTGAAAAACTTTTCTGTCAGTTGTTTTGAAGGAGTTTGGCTTAACCTAACAGCATTTCCTCCACTTGGTTCTCATGGAGTGCTCATGCTTTAGTGAAAACTTTGGCTGATTGATCAGGAGGCCACCAGATCCTGTCTTGAAATACATGGGAAGAATTTTATGGAAGCTGCACTTTGGGTTCCTAGTACTTTCATCCCTGATGAACTAGACTTTCTAGCCAGAGTATTTCTCTTTCCAAATGCATTTCTGTCTGAAACTTCTACAGCAACCTTCCTCCCACTGCTGAGGAGAATTACCGAGAATGGTAAAATCCTCAAGGAAAACAGCAGCAAAGGTGGCCAGAACAGTCCATAGTGAGGGAAAAAAGGCACCTAAAAAAAGGATTTTTTTTCTCCTAAACATACTCTGTTGCTGAACATTTGGGGGGAGGTTGGTTTGATTTTTTTTTTTTTGGTCTTGTTTTGTGTTCTGGCAAGTAACAGGAAACAATAGAGAGAAGCAGCTGCATCAGAAGTACCAAAGGGATTGCTTTCAAGTTACTGGAAGTCTTATAAATCACACAGCTTATTTAATTTATGTGACACAGCTGCACAGGATGCTTTGGTAGTTGCACAAGACACAGGACAGAGGTCAGAAAAATCAGAAATGTTTCAGCCAAATAGAGCTGTTGGCAGCTAAACGCAGAGATGTTAGCATTGGTCTTGTTATTGAAGGTCTTAATTGAAATATAAAAACTACAAAGAACATGATTTAATGTGGATGAACGAGATAATATTCAGTCTGGAATTGGATGTAGATAAACCTTAGTGAAGTGCAATGATACTAGGAAACAAAACTGCAGTTGAAAATGCTGATCTGTGGATAAGAAATTCAAGATAAAAAAGGAATACAAAGAAGACTTTTAAAAATAATAATGCTGACTGAGACTTATAATACCCTTTAATAACAAACTCATCTAGCTGTACCTTGAAAAAGGCAAGCTCCAATTCTTCTTCCAGTGATGGAGATAATTTCAATTAGACCAAACACAAAAACATTTGCAGCTGATGTTTCTTTTGAGCGTTAGCTCAGTTTAAAGGGAAAATTGCACTTTTCCTATAAAATTACCTAAATCTCACCAACTTTAAAAATCATCAGGCTTCAGATATGTAGCTATATGTCATTGCAGAAAACTGGACCATTTTATCAATGAAGAGACTAATTGGAGACAGGAGAAAATTATTTTTTTGGAGAGGGGGGTTGATTTTAGATACTTCTTCAGATATCTTCAAGGTCCTCAAAAATTTGAATAGGCTATTTTTCCCTGGTTTAAAATCCTTATCTCTTTATCTTAATAGCTTTTATTCTTTTAAAAGACATCTTTGTGAGAGACACTAGTTGGAAGTACAAACTTGACAAAACACCCATGCACATTTATTATGCCAAAATCTTTCTCATTCCCATTATCTGGCCTGCTGGGGACTAGCTAAATTGTTTAGTTTTCATGAAAAAGATGTTATTTCCTCTTTCTACGTTCTGCCAGTAAGCTAAACAGTTCAGCCAGCCTACCCAGTGAGTACACTATTTTCCAAAATAAGGACCACTGAATGCAAATATCCTTGTGAACATGGATTTATGCAAGTTTTTGGGATATTTGCTTTCAAAACAGGCAAGCAAAAAAGGTCAGATGCCTGCGAAGCAAGCTAGTTGTTTCCACTAAGAGGAGCATCTGACGATTTCTCATGTTCTAATGTTCAGGAAAGACTACAACCTAATTAAATAACCGTTAGTTGTTTACTCCATTGTAGAGCAACAGGAGACATCCGAGGTGGCCAGCACTCAAGGACTTCTGTTTGCTCAGATGCTTACTCTGAAACCTCAGGAGCAGCACAGGAGTATTTTGGCCCACCACCAGAGTTTTATCCTCCCAAGGAAAGCTTCTCAATGAAGTGTTCAAAGGTATGCACAACAAGAGGTATGTGAGACTCTTACTGCCTGCCATCCACCCCTCTCCTTCCAAGGACTTCTCTTGGATTTGGTTTCTGTGCTTAGGAGCACAACAAAGTAAAGCTAGAGGAATGTTAAAACAAAAGAAAATAAATGGAAAAATCCACACTACCAAAAAAAAAAATAAAAGAGGCCCACAAGAACTGGGAGAGTTAAAGAATGGCATAACTGAGGGTTGTGTCATTTTAGACATCTAAATGCAATATTTATACAGATATTTAGATACTTGAAAATACATTTCTGGAATTTGCATCCAGAGCACCAGAGTGGGTCGTGTGTACAATCAGCCAGTCTGTGCACCAAACAAGAGTTAACCTTTGGGATTTAGGAATAAAATTGACATTTGCATCTGTGAGCAATTTAGAGATGGCTGTTGAAGGTTTGATGCTAGTTTATTTCTGAATCCTTCTTCTCACACTTTTTATCAATTCTGGATTTATTCCAGTTATCACTCATACGTCTTGATAAAGCATCATTGTGGGAGACAATTATTTTTCTGGACGTGAATCCAATAAAACAGTTTTGGAGAAGTAACTTGGGTTTTTCTTAGGTAGAAAGCAACTGCAACAAGGACAGAAATGAGCCTTAATGTGGGAGGACATCAGCCTTAGTAAACTGATTCCTGTAAACTGAAAAAAAGATGTCATTAAAATATTCATTACCCCTTGAAAGTTTTCCTTCTTCCATGGCAATGATCATTCTCACCTTGTCTGTAGAAAGCTGCACTGCAGTCTGAGCTGAACTTGAAGCGAGATGCAAAGTCTTTGGCTGATGTCTATAAATAGACTTTCCGTATCCTCCTGTAGAGAGAAAAGTGAAGAGATTAGCTGTTGGAAGTAAATTAAAGCACATAATATTCGATTATTTCTCCAATCTATGTGGAAAAGTTAAGTAGCCCAATCTATTTGCTCTTAATATTTCCCTGTGTGTGAATATGTGAAAAATTTTAAGAGTGAGATGAACTATTTTGTCTTACAAATATGTTCTGTGAATTAGTATGCAGTTTGTTTTAAATCTTCAGATGTAACTGCAGCCATTAGTTAAGGTTTAATGACATGGAACCATAGTGATACAGTTTTATCATGGATAAAGTATCATCAGTTTCTTCTTCAACTATACTGAATTATTTTACCTTGTCTGAAAAGCTGCAGAAAACTCCACGCACTATTTTATCACACCTTTAGGAAAATGAAGTGGCAAGTTAGTTTTAGTTTTCAGTTTCGCTGGTTGTTTAGACTTAAGGATAGCTCAGTGTGAATTTCTGTTTTTTTTTCTTTTCCCCTGCATTTGCTTTTCATTATTTTAGTGTATTTAAACATCATTAAGATTTTTAAAATGTCATAATTTTGGATGCATCAGTTGACAATGATGATTTTGCTCCCACCCCTCCCCCTAAACACTGGTATTGCTCAGTGTTTTCCAAAAATTTAATGTCTGAGCTTGCAGTAGAGGAGGGAAAAGAGATCATGCAGAAAAGTAACCCTTGTATTAGAAACTTTATTTCAAAAAATGAAAATATATTGAAGGTTGATAAGATTATGAGAATGTTACTCCCCTGTTTAATTTTTGAAAGTACCAAGATTTAGCAGACTTTACTATAATTGCTTTGCAGAATTCTGTATTCCCTTCAGTCATGGTAGATGCTGTAAGTGAACTACATGAATTGTTTACTAAGAAGTGAGTACATGGGAGCTTCAACACTTTAGAGCATGAGAAGTTCCTGTAAATGCTTCTTAACCATCTCTTTCTTTTGCCAATGATTTATCAGCACTCCGGTGAAATTCCCCTTCCTAATCACCATAATTTTAAAATAAACTGGACTCAAACAAGGCTGGGAAAGCAAGTGATGAAACACAATCTTTTCCAAAGCAACAACTGAAATGTGAACCTTAGCTTCTGATGGTCCACTAAGTACTTGAGCTCTGGGTTTTTGTTTTTGTTTTTTGTTTTCTTTTTCTTTTGCCTAGTACACCTAGGTTAAGTTCTTTAGGCATTTTGAGCAGTTCAGCAAATTTGAGGAATTCTGTACAACCAGACCTCTGGAAAGTATTTGCTTCACCCAAATAGTGCCCTCTTCATCCATAATTTTTACTAGCTATATCCCAAAAAACTGAAGCTGAATTTTAGAAATATGCAGCTGGTTTTTTTTAGGAATCCTTTAAACATCTTAGGACTCTTTAGGACCTTGTTCTCCTATCTTTGTTATTCCCCCTTCCCTCCATATCCCCTGCTCCCTTGTTTTTCCTGCCACACTAGGACAATAAACCCATTCCAAATATAGTGGAAGAAACAGCTGATACTGACCCCTTTTGCTGGTAGGAACATTTGATACCATCTAAAACTTCAAAATATTCTGCTCTTCTTTAATCCTTTCATCTTGAAAACAGAAGGGGGAAAAATCTGTTAAAACATTGCATGAGGGATACCTATTCAAAGCAATTCATGTGGGATCACATGGATGGCATTGCTGGATTATAGGAGGCACCTCATCACTCTTCCTCCTAAACAATGGACTACAGTACAAACTTAGGAGGACCATCAGAGTTTGGACCAGTAGAGAGTAAGCTGTCGTCTGGAATACACTCCAGACTTTGGATTAGTGGAATTTCCTGAATTGGAAGACTGTGCTCACATTTGTTGTGTTTAATACCTCTTTACAGACCTCTGAAATTTGTTTAATTCTCTGCTGAATCGCTTTTTTAAATGTTTGACCTTCAGATTGCCTTAAGATAAGGAATTCCAGAGTTTCACTTGAAGTATTGCTGTTTTGTTCCTTAAAATCCTTTCTGATTCTAATGGTATTCTAAATATGTAGTGATAATCTCATATATTCAGCTTCTCCATGAGAATTATGGTTTTAGAGTGAAGTCTTCCCTTTTTCCATGCGCCCCTGTTACTTCTTCACAGATTGAACAATAGCCAGTTTTGGTCAGTTTTCTAGTTTTCTAGTCTTATACCTTTTTTGGTCACTAGTTTTCTAGTCTTATACCTTTTCGAGATCCACCACACCTTTTTGAGATAGGCTGACCAGAAATGCAGTCAAAATTCCATATAAATTCCCGAAAGAATTAGAATCTGCCTGAAAGCTCTGGTTCTGTAATCCTATTCTGTTGTTTCCTAGATTCTGTGTGGTGTTTGACCATGAGTGAACACTGAGCTGATGTCTTCAAAGAAAGATACCTGAAATGGAAATGCTTTGCTTAGATCCTCTCTGTGTGCTCTGTTGACAGGAACATCAGTGTTTCTGGGTATTTCTGTACAACCATGAAGTGGAAGTTGGTTGCTAAACAACTGATTTCATTAATTTCTCATTCAAGACCTTGAGCTCGAGCAGCCTACCAATTTTACTGTTGACAAGCATGAAGAAATTTATTATTATTATTATTATTATTATTATTATTATTATTAAAGCAGGCTTCACCATCTCAGTTTTCAATCTTTTCAGTTCATTAGTCTGTCCATCTACCATAGTATTTTGGTATGTAGTTTTGAGCTGAACCTGTTTGGAACCTCCACTTACAGCTCTTTGGGCCATATTGCTGAGCAGACCCAGGGTGCACAAACTGCATTTTCTTTGGATAAAACTAAATGAGAGGGTGAGCTGTAACTGCTAGCAGGCACTCTGCCCTTTGGACCAAACTAGAGCCAAAATGAAGTACTTCTCTGTCCCCAGAAAATGCCTGTCTGTAGCCCCTGTGTCTACAACTCCACCTGTTTGATTCTGCAAATCTTCTCCCACTGCACTGACAACATGAGCATACTGGCAAGAGGCAACACAAATCAGAGATTACCTTTTTAATTCTAGTTGCCTGAAAACTGACTGTTTTGGTGTTTCCTTTTTATTATCCTTTAACCACTGCTAACCAGTGAGAGGATTGTTTATCTCCCAGGAGCTTGTGTCATTTAAGAGCGTTACCTTTCTTCATATATTTGCTGATTCTTTTAAGTGACTTCCCTGTAACAAACTCTTGACTATTCCCTGCTATGCTGTCTTTATGTCTAGTTTCTATATGTTGGGTTATTTTCTGTAGGAAAACTACCCTTGTGGGCCTGCAGATTACAGATCAAAAGGCGGTAGAAACAGAAATCTGTCACCTTCTGTTTCTACAGCAGTGAAGGAGATTTAGGGAGCAGCTTACAGACTGGTGTCAAACTGCCTAGATGCACTATATGATTTATGGGGATTTGAAATAAACTGTTTGTGATAAAGACAAACCTTTCATTAACCAAGGAACTGTTGCTTGCAATAGCCATTTCATACTGCTTACACACAATATACTACACATGCCATTTAAAGCAGCACATGTTGAAGTGTTTGACTTGGGGATTCTTAATGCTGAAATTCCGTCAGAAGGAAGCATTCAATTTGTTTTTCATAGTGAAGGTAAAATTTCTGTAGTTCTCTCTTCTGTGTAGGAAACCTAAATTAGTAATCATTTTGCCTTTCAAATAACCCCCCTAGATATCTTTGAAAATATAACCAGATTCAGTGCTTTGTTTAGCAGATGGAATGAAAAAAAGTGTTCAAGGCTGGCTGCCATCCTTCATGTCTGTGAGAGGAAAATCTGAGTTGAACCCAAGAGTGAATTACTGATCCTAAATTGGTCTCAGATTTTGGTCATTTGACCTTAAAAACTTTTAATTTTCTTTTTATTATGTATATTGGTGTAAAAGAGGTGGAGCAATGCAATTCTTGGATAATGCCTTCTGTAGTTTTGCTTAAACAGTGAAGGTAAACTAAGTTTCTCCCATCTTTGGTCAGTACATGATTCAGAAAACTACCTCTGCTTTTGCCTTCTGTATAACTGGACTTGCTGGTCATGATTCCTGATCAAATAACTTTTCTTCTTTTTTTTTTTCTTTTTTTTTTTTTTTACCCATTTGGCATTTAAGGGAGACAGCACTGAAAAGGTTACAAAACAGTTTGTGGGGGAGCAAGTATAATTGAATCCCTGTTCTTTGCTTCTATGAATACAGCTTTGCGCCTTGAATAGTGTCAGATTTCTTAAGCATATTGTAGCATTTCCAAACAATCATGCCTTTAGCCTACATTCTAACATCCACAATTGTTAAAACCTTCAGAGCAATTTCCTCTCAGAAAAAGACAGCATTATGGTTTGCAACAACATGAAAAGTCTCCAATTTCAAGCATAGCCAGGAGGAAATATCAAACTGAATTTATTTGGAAGAGGAAATAGAATTAGGGAGTAACAATGACTTTCTCCAGGATGTATTCATGCACTAACAAGCCAGCATTAATTCAAATGTAAACATCTATAAGCTTTTGTTTTTACAAAACACAGTCAAATTTTTTCCCCTATAGCTATGCATGCTGGGAAATACTGATAGACTAGAAAAGAATACTGAGATGAAAAGTTATCCAAGACACAGGACTCACACTAACAGAGACTCGCTTTGAGTTATGCCATTGTTCTCAGACATAATACTGCTGTTGTTTCTTTGCTGTGTTATGCTGTGATACCGCTCCTCTCGGAGTCAGACATGGGAGCAGGAGGGGAAAAACATTTTGCAGAGCATTCGTATCCCTTTCACTGCTGCAGAGATGTTGGGGGAGAATAGTGGTCTACAAGAGGCACTGGACAGAAGTAAAAAAAAAAAAAAAATCTCCTGTAGCTTCAGGTATGCACATTAAAAAACACTGAAGGGTTATTAAATGTGTATGGTGCAGGTAACTCTGTGTGAAAACAAGCATTTGACAAGCACATTCAGCAGCAGGTTTCATCTTTTTTGGCAATATAGGACACCTACATTCCTGTGGGGGCACTCAACAGGATTAGAAACTGTTGTGTTTTGTACTCACCATCTTCACATTTTGTCCCCACAGTGTGCTGTGCCTAGTTCCTTTAAATTGTGCCCAAAGCTGCTGCACACTGTTCCCGTGGCAGTTAATTTCCATGTATTTCTGCCTAGGAAGGGAGCACTAAGGTTCCCTATAGTCTCATTGTAATTAGATGTCTTCCCCTTCTATCTGTTACAAAGTATATTTTAAATACAGTGTGACTAACAGGCTGAAATTGCCATCAAGTTTTTTCATCTTGTAATTGTGAAGACAGACGATATTAATTGTGCGAATTGGATGGAGCTGTGCAGATTAAAATAATCCCAGTTATTCAAAATGCTTAATTAAAGTAGCAGAGTAACAAGATAAAGCAGCAGAGCTGCAGGTAACTTTCCTTCCTGTTCTGATGTTAAAGTATTTCATTTGGAGCTCAGTCCTCTTTGCTGTGAAATACAAACAGCCTTGAGCAGTTGGCTCTATAAAAACACTCAGGGGAGCTACACTACTTGCAGATGCCAAATCCTACCTTTAGTAAACTGTTGCCTTGCCAACACACAGGACTTCACTCTGCCCGTGTTTTCATATGAAATTATTTTCATCCACCTTTTTGGTGTTGTGCTAACATGTACATGATTGTTTTTAGAGAAGAGAGAATTACAGCTGGGAAGACTCATTAAAGTTGGCAGGGGAAGATACTGGCAAAGTTGTTATTAGCTGTTAGGTGTGTGTTAGACTCTGGTCCATGTTTCCCATACTGGCAAATCTTAGGTTTGCTCGCTGCCATTACAGAAGAGGAGTTACACCATCTTTCCTGTAAGTGAACCAGGTTTGCCTTCCCCACATCTGACCCAAATTATGGGAACAAAGGGAAACTCTTCTCTTTAAAAAGTGGCTCTCAAGGCCAATTGATACAGCAGACAGACTATCTGTTGAATGCAGCTCTATTTCTTCAGCAGGTGATCCTAGCTCTATTAAAGGAGAAAAAAATCCACCCAGACAGGAATATTGCTCACCGAGTGTGACAACCCACAATTAGTAAAGTGAATGAGAAGCTCAGGTTCACAGGTGCCTCCAACCTGACCCACCTTCAGCCAGACTATGATTACTTAAAAGAGCAATAGCACCCCAATCTTTGTACTTTCTGAAGGTGGCTCAGTTTCAGTTCAAACAGAGGGAGTGGCTGTGGAAAGCTGGCATACGGAACAAGAGCATTTCTTTGTTTCATTGTTTTCTGAGCTCTTTTTCTTAAAAAAAAAAAAAAAGAAAAGAAAAATAAAAACTCCTGCAAGCTGGTTTCAATACCAAGAGACTTGTTTACGACTTGAAAGAACTATCGGTACATTAAGAAAAAAAGGTTAAAAAAGGCCATTTCCTGAAATGTAGAATGCGAGGTAACCATACAGAGACCTGCTAGTGCTACAAATAGAATACAGCCTTTTACAGTTCTTATATTTAAGCAGTACTGTCAAATACTACAGTGTAATGCAAGATCTTTTGCTTCCCCCCCTCTCCAAAATTAGGAAAAATTAGCAGGAGAGAAATCAAGAACATTGGAGAAGTGATGCTTTAAAGAACTACTGGGTACAACATAGCTGTTCCCAAGCAAGGGCTAGGTTGCGTTGAAACTGTGTCTTACAGTGGTGGGAAAATATGGAATAGAGGATGATGCAGTAATTCTACAATTTAAGTCCACCCTTTCCTGTGAAAATTGGACAGGACTGTTTAGAGGATGGGAGGGTACTAAGCAGAAAGAATAGAGCAGGTGGGATAGTTGTTCTTTAAGGGAAGAGGATACACAGAGAAAAACAGGATAATACATTTGGATCTGAGCAGTCTGTGAATGCAAGATTTCTCTGAGTCATTAAATCCAAGGCTGGTCATCCTTTGAGATTTCCTAACAGAGCGATTATCTTGACTAAAGAGAGACAACTTATTAAAAGGTAATAATAAAGCTTTTTCTAGAGAACATAAATCATTTAATTTTCCCAGTTTTAAACTATTTTTTCAGTGATTTCCAGTAAGACAGATATCTCAAACGAGCATAAGTGTGTTGGGCACATCCGTGCAATTTAAATGCAGTTGGCTCTGAGTATGTGCATCCCTTGGGTCCTCTGAAAAGCCAAGATTTTGTTGGTGTTACATTGCCTAATTCTTGTGTTTTAGGGTTGGGTTGGTTTTTTTCTGCCTTTGATTTTAACATGACTAAGTGAAAGCTAAATCCCACCACTGGCTGAAGAACACAGAGACCTGCAAAAAATAATGGTGGTGTGGGGGGTTGGGGGGCATTTCTTTGTTTATGACAAAGCTGTGTATTGCCCTTATTCTACTTTAGTGAAGCTGGTTGAATTCTTGTTATTGGTTTCAGTATGGTCTTCTTTCTACATAAAAGGATTAATACTTTTAGAAAGGTATTAAAATATCTTTGCATCCAGATTTTATATTTTTGATCTCCTGCAACTGTTGTCTTCATTTCTTTTCCCTTGTTCAGTTCCCCTCTTCTGATTTCTCCCAGTTTCTGCCACATTTTGTCCCCTTCCAAAAGCAGAGCCAAAGTAATGCCCTGCTTTACTTTGACATATTCTTCTCTTCTCCTTTTTTTCCTCCTGCCACCGACTCAGTTTACCAGAGAGGTGACCAAAGGTGCACTGAGCTGTGCCTTCAGTCTCTGGGGAGTCCTAAACCTGCACTGGCAAGAGATGTACTCCATTTGAGATCCTTTTCAGGACTGACTGCTGCTTTTGTGAGTCACTATATGTGGTCAAAATATTTATCTGCTCCTTTTTGGGTGGTAAAAAAATAAATAAGAATAAAGATTACCTTTGGAAAGCAGAAAATATCATACTGGGTGGCGGGGGAAGAGCCAAATGACACCTTGCAGTGAAAAGACTTGGAGAATGATTTTTCATGTGTGTTGTACCTTCTAACTCCTCCCTTCTCCTGGAGCGACCCCTAATGGGATATGACATGGACAGCACTGACCTGTGTGTCACCAGCCCTGCCACTGTCCGAGAGTGGCAGCCACACACCTCCAGGGCTGCTCCTCGGTCCTGTTGGTCCCAGTGGTATGTGGCCTGCAAAGGAAGCAGGAGAAGGCAAGCCAAACTGGAGAATGGGAGACAGAATATTCTGGAAGTACACAGTGATGTTCACTGAATGATGCAAAAAGAGACAGGAAGAGGAGTCCATGTACATTCTCCAGAGGAAGAAGGTGACTCCTGTCCCAGATACAGTGGAGGGAGACCCTCTGTAGGCCTTTTCCATTAGTATGGCCCTCATAGGATCAGGGGAGTTCAACAGAAAGAGCCAGGACTGTCTGTCCTGCAAATTTATTTATGGCAGCTGCAGAAACAAAGGAACAAACAAGAACTGACC
The DNA here is from genome assembly GCF_963662255.1 of Cinclus cinclus. Taxonomy (NCBI): domain Eukaryota; kingdom Metazoa; phylum Chordata; class Aves; order Passeriformes; family Cinclidae; genus Cinclus; species Cinclus cinclus. The sequence goes on from NC_085046.1 coordinate 70,413,625, forward strand.
ATTTTACTTTATGTACACATGTATACACATACCACAACCCCCGCACCTGAACATCTGAGCTGTTCTGCCACAGTGCCCGGATGGAAATTCCTCTTTACGGCTTCGGACACAAGACTTGACTGCCCAGCTGAGTTACTGGGTACTACATATTCAGCCACAGTGTGGTTTTATGAGGCAGAGAACACAGATTTAGCAGCTCACCTCATCTGAGAAGGGGAGTTTCTGGTCCTTCTCTGGTCCTGGCTGTTATTTACTGCCCTTGCTAAACTCATGCCAACATGATTGCTCCTCAGATACGCTGTGAGTCACTTCAAGTTGCTAAAGTTGCAGAATAAAACCAGCAGCACAAAAGAAAAGAGTTGAATAGTTTCCTGCTATTTTCATTTATTTGAACAGCTCTCAGAAGGGCCTAATGTGGAGCTAAGGGAGAAAAGTAGTGTCTGCCCAGCCAAGGGTAGGAGCTGTTAAAGTCAGCTGCCTGTGAGTCTGTACCCTTAACCAGCCTGCCTGTCAGCTTTGCTGGATGGTAAAGCCCACCATTTGACAGAAAATAAAACCATTGCTCAGTGAACATACCATGAAAATAGCCCAACAAGGAAAAGAAAAGGAAAGAAAAAGTGAATAGTAGATAAATAGTATAAATTGGAAGGCTATATTGTTGGTTACAGCAGGAAGCGTACTCACAGCAAAAGACAGCTGCATTCAGGCAAAATTAACGAGTATAATACATTGAAGTTACTATCCACTGCAGATTTAGATTTTATGGAACCAATTAAACAATTCTATGGAAAGCTCTGGCAATACCACTTCTAGATTGCAGTCTTTTCTCCTCAACTTCAGTGCTGAAAACAGAACAGGAAAGAAGCATGGGAAAGGAAATAGCAATCCAAGAGCCCTGACAGGAGTTCTGTAACTTGTTCAGTAAGGAGAAGGTTAGTTCCTAAAGACAGCTGTTGACTGTGCTGATTTTAATACAAATGAGTAACATTTTAGGTAAATCCAAAGATGTTGAACCTGATAAAGAAAAAAAAAAAAAAAGCCTAAACCAATAGCATTTTGAGCTGTTCAGACCTCTGGTCATTTTACACTTAAATCTTGCAATGCATTCATTGTTGTATGGGATTAGGGAATTACTGTAGAGATAAGCAACTTCCCCATAGGAAGACCTTCTGGTTTCTGCAGGTATAACTCCAAGATGACATGGCTAATTGGCCTGTGAAAGAAGAAATGGCAGCACAGACTCAGAAGCATGGCTTGTAACTCAATCCTTACCACCAGCAGCACACTGCTCGACAGAGGTCACTGCTAGGATGTGTGTGACCATACCTTGGCAGAGCTAAGATTCAAAACAAATCTGTCTTTATCCTGTTTATACTAGTAGGATTTGGTATCAGCTTGTAACTATCACAGATTAAGGCTTCACAAAGCTTTTGGGGTTTCTGGGTTGGAAATACTGTAAGGTTTAATATTTTCAGCAAAGCCCTGATGATTATACAAGGTGTTAGACATTTCCACTAATTGTCTGCTACATTAATAAACCCAGCTGGCTGTAATCATAGACCTGTAATTCATTCTACATACTGCTTATCATTTTAGAATTGTCTTTAATACAGGGGGCTTTGTTCTTGCACTTTCTTTAAAAAAAACCAAAAAACAATCCAAATGATACAAGTGACTGGTGGAGGAGCTGCTGCTGAACCTCTCTCCATTGTTTAGTCACTCTAATCAATTCTACAGCAAGCATGTGTTACAGCTGTGCAGGTACATACAAAACCTGTCCAACCTGAATGCCCTGTCTAAGGAAATTTTTCAGGCATGCCTTTAAAGCATCTCCTGCTGCAGTTAAAAATACAGTAGATCTGCACTGATCACATTTGTCATCCCATTATCAGTCAGCTCAGCAAAGTTAAGGGGTGGCATACAGGATGTGTGTGAACAGGTAGAAAGTTTTGGAGCAGCATCATTGAGGATTGGGATCACCTATAAATGTGGGGAGGTTAGCAGCAGGCAGTGATCACTTTGAGAACAGAAAACTGCCTCTTCCAAAGCTCAGCAAGGTGATGTAGAGGAAAAGTTGATACTCAGCAGGTCAGAGGGCCTCAGTACACATAGACAAAAATGAAATTCTGAAGTCAGCAGCTGACTGATCATGAATTCCCAACTACCAAGTAGCCAAACATACTTAAAATTTATGTTTCCCTTAATCAAATGTTGTTTGTTTGTTTGTTTTTTTCCTCCATGTATACTTGTAAGAACTGTTTCCTGCTGGAGCATCTATGAAATCAATAGTCAGCCTTTAAAAAGGCTTTCTGCATCCAACACTGTCACACTGTCTAAGGCTCTGAGGATCCAAGTCGACTCCCTGTATTTGGAATGTACATAACATACAACTCAACTGAGCAGACAAAAAAAAAAACAAACAACCAAACACCTAACTGAGTTCCAGTTAATGTTCTGCACAGCTACTACTCTTTCAAAATACTATGAAACAGTCCTAGCAAAGTGATGACTCTTTACCTATTAAAAATGATGAGTCTTTTGGCTGCATTCTTTGAATTTGGTATGAGGAGTTCCAAATCCAAACTCCAGGGCCAAAAGTTAATTTCTCTTTACATTTAGCTCCACAAATACCTCTTTGAAATATTTGAAGCCTCCTGAAGAGATTTGGTAACCAGCACGGTTATTGCCCTGCTTCACAGAAATGCTTATGCAGAAGGGTCAAAGAAAAGGCAATGCTGTCATGCAGAAGTCAGCATCACTTCTAAAGAGCACATTCACAGAACTGCTCACATGGCTCTTCTTGAGCAAGGGGAACAATTTTGTCTGCTCTAACACTACCTTCCTGTGCAGAGCAAGTGGCAGCAGGAAAGGACTCATTACCTTAGCCTCTGTTGAGGGAGTAAGAAGTGGAAGAATGGGAATATCTGATAATCCTTCATTGTGGCTGTCATTGGCTTTCTTTGGTTATAAGCATCTGGCAACACAAGAGAGGAATTTGTTTAATTCCCTTGTGTTCCTCTTTCAGCCCTTCCTTTTCAAGCCCATACAGCCTTGACAACAACTGAGCTGTTGCTCAAGAGGGAAATGCCATGTGGATCAGCACTAGCAGCATAGAATGAAAGTCTGTGTGCAAACTACAGATCCTACCCCACTTTAAAGACAAATATAGGACCACTGTGTCAAGCATCTTACATTCTTGGCTGTCAGACAGAAATGAAATAATAAGATTTACAATTCTGTAATTAACTTCAGGACTTTGGAGCAACACGTCTGACATGCTAAGGGTTTTCATTTCCCCAACAGGCAACACTAGCTGTGCTACGCTTCAACATCCATCATGTTTACTAATCTTAGTCTGACCCCTAGTGAGCTGTCACAGAATAATCAGATTTATCAAACATAAGGCAGCTTCCTGAGAGGCAGCTACCACAAAAATAAGTAATTTCTCCCCTTTTCCATTCCCGTTTTTTTTTGTATTTTTCCCTTAAAAATACTTGGTTAGTATTACTAGTAGCCTATCATAAGAAAAAGTGAAGAATCAACTCAGAAGTTGTAAGACTTTCTTCTGAAGGTCAGGGTGTGAAAGAGCACACATGACGTAGTATCAAATTCACTTGATTTATTTCTGCATAAGGTAGGTTTTGCATCCTTCCCCTTCTTTTTTTTTTTTTTTTGTGCAATCAGAAACAGCTTTAAGGTTAGGAGGGATTTTTGTCTCTGAAGGAGATAAAGTGCAAGTTGCATCTTGTTAGATAGTAAGTTTAAATTAACAAATACCTTCACAGAAAAAAAAAGGTGCAAGTTAAAGCAGTAAATGTGTTTTGAATGACCTAAATAACTTGCACAATTTTTCAAACCGTTAGAAGCTTCTAGGTTTTTGTCAGCATTTTGTTCATACTGGATATTTCTTGCTCAATGTGTTTATGCCAAGTAGTTACAGGCCAAAATATAATCACTGTGCGCTTGCCTTGGCAGTAACACAAGCACTGTAAAATTTTTATGGATTTTTTTTTCACTGCATGAAGATCCATCTATCAAGCACACTGACAAATTAAAAAAAGTAATTTGCCCAACCTCCAAAATATACCCGTGAGAGTTCAGGCTTCTTTTTTTTTTTTTTTTTGTTTCCAAAGTGCTTTTCTGTAGCTGTAGCCAAGACGAATATCTCAGTATTAATTAGCACTCTGTCTATGGTTTTGGTGTACTTCTGTCACCCACAGTTTGCACAAGGTGTGGTTTTGACACCTATTCCCGTCTTTCTGTTCCTTCCAGGCATTTTGAAGTTTGTGGAAATCACAGTTAACCTTCTGGTGCTGATCTGCGTGGGCGCTTCCCAAGCCTCCATTGCAGGCTTCACGTCCCTCGGAGGCTTCGGATCATCCTTTAACCTGAACTGGGCCTACAGCCCCTTTGAGGGCACGGAGCTGCAGGAGGTGAGGGAGCTGGACATGCAGTTCACCCAGATGAGAGCCCCTTGCGTGTATGGCGGAGTGGCCTTCAGCTTAACAGTGGCCACGCTCACCCTCGTCTTCCTCGTCGTGGGGGCAAAACCCATCCAGCAGCTCCGTACAGGGCTGCTGGTAGGGGAATGTGCCTTCAGCCTGCTGGCCGGCCTGGCATACCTGGCGGCCGTGGGGCTCTACCTGCATTTTGTCAGGCAGGTAAACGCCACCGAGGTGTGCAGGAGGCGTGAGCGGCTCTACGCGCGCCGTGGCTACACCTCCATGAACTGCGCCGTCCAGGGAGGTGACGCGGCCGTCGGCCTCTTCGGAGCTGTCGCTTCCTGCCTGTACTTTGCCAGCTTTGTGGTCTGCATCCGTGCTATCCGCACCGTCCGGGCCTTCCAGAGCCACACAGCCAAGCATCAGCACAGCCCCAAGGACAGCATTAGAAGCAGCAGAAGCCACCACACTACGCACAGGACCTCTGAAAGCTCCCACAGCGTCCAGGCTCTCGCCACATTGGTGTGAAATCAGCTCTGGGACTGCGCCAGAGAGCTGAGGCTTCAGCGATGGATGGACACTGGCAAACAGGCAACCAGCCCACAGAATATTTTCCTACAAAGTGCTAATCACCAATTGTAACCATACTGCTACAACACAACGTAAGAAAATCGGCATCGAGAGACTGTTTAAACAAGGATTTTTGCACCGGTCTCTCAAGCTGGACTCCTGCATTTAAAATGTGTTTGATTGTAATGTTTTCATCCTGCACAGAGCAAATCCAAACAGAAGTGGGCTTTTAATGGGTTGCAACTGTGTTGCTGCCAAACTTGTGCTAACAACCACTTCCTTTCCTCTCCTGAGACATAGGGAATTGAACACACAGCTAGGATAGGCAGCTTTCAACAGATCCTGTGCCTGTTGTGCGTCCTGTTCTTTTATCCTACAGTGCTTACAAAGCAGAGGACACCTGAGTGCTTCTCTGAATCCGACGTTCCACTTGTGACCTTTTTTGCCTAGTGAAGCGTTTTATCTTTTGAGTCACGGGGGTTGGCACATGCCGATCATGTGCTCCCCAGGAATGCCGCTGGGGGGAACTAGCTGCCATGTCAAAGGCAGCATTCAGGGTCCTTATCCAGTTTCCTACTAAGTTTTCCCGTCTCAGTGAGCACGGATCAGAATCTGAGAGGCATCACACTGGTCAGGTATCAGCTTTGTAAAGATACCATTTGTTTCTGTAAGCACCTAAACAGGGTTTGGCTTGCTGACTCCACAGCCAGCGGTGGGCAGAGCCTGAATCGTGTACATGCTGCCCTGGGAATGCTGCAATAATGACAGAAAGTACATGTACCCTTCCAATATCTAAACATGAGTGAACAAGAGTCTGTAATTGTATGCCCCAGGGTTGAGAAAATAAATTTAAGAGTACATCTTCCAAGAGTCCTTTGTTTGAGGCAGATGAAATAGATCACTGGTCTTCAAAGATGAGGGAGTGAGAATAAGAAAAGGCTGTTCTTCAAGTGTCTAAGATCTGTCAGCTTGAAAGGAAGGAATGCTCTGGGCATTTTCATTCTTTTCAGTTTTGTCTGGCTCAGACATTGCCCAGATGAGGCTTTTTTGAACCATAGTAGAGCTTATTTACTGCATACTTCGTACATGCACATATGTATACAAACACAGAGAGATCTTAAATGACTGTATTTGAGGCCAAACAAGAAAACATTATGGTTCTGATTAGAATTGATTACATGAGGCTTTACAATACGTATAATTTATATAATTCCTTAAGCATCTCTTTAACACTTTGAACACTAACAAGTTCCATAGCATTATTATGCTTATAGAGAGAAAGGAATAGAGTTTTTCCAAACTTGCTATGACTCATAGTCATCATAGAGTCAAAAAATTAGGACTTTGATTCCTAGCTCTTTGCCACAGCCCCGACCTTCTCCGATATGCTGTAATCAGCTGCAAAGTCTGTTCCAGGGGTGTCTGGCATGCAGCTAAAGCCACAGCTGACCACTAGCTGGGCATCTCTGCTTGCACTCCTGTTCTGTGCTACCTCTACACCTTGCAAAGTTTGAAAGCAGGCTTAATTACACAATGATACACTGTTATTAACTTACATAAACAACAAAAAGCAGCACCTTGAAGTGACAAATTCAAAAGATTGCAGGTAAGAATGCATAAATTTAAATCAGTCCTTAAATACATGCACAATATGAATTTTAATCTCAGGGCTTCTTACTCTGTCCCATTAATTTTTGGATGGTTGCCTGCCATCGCTGTGTAAAAGCAAACATATTTTTGGGAGCATTGATTTCTCTTTTTTTTTTGCTTGTCTCTTTTTTTCCTTGTGTCTGTGGTAAAGGCCTCATTTGCTGCCAGGTAATTCAGTGTTTAAAAAATGGTGCACAGAGCTCCACTGTGGACTATTGCTGTAGTGTTCCTCCCTTGGACACCTGAGTCCTCACAGTCCATCCATTTTGGGTCCCTTTCCTGCTAGCAGGAGCTAATTTTATGTGTTTTATGTGGAGAGACAAAAAGCAGATGCTGAATACAGGTCAGTCCCAGTCACATCCTCTCAGCTCCTTGCCCAGTGGCTTCCCTGTAGTCATCATCCCCTCACATTTCTAATTTTCACAGCCTCAAGTTTATTCCTTGTAACAGAACTAGTTCTAGTCTCTTTTAGTTTAAAATGGTTCCTTCTTTTACTGTCACTACAGGCTCTAGTAAAAAGTCTCTCTCTGCATTTATCAGCCCTCTTCTATATACTGAAAGACAAAAGGGTCTTCCCAGAGCCTTCTTCAGGCTGAACAATCCCAACTCTTTGAGTCTGTCTTGAAAGCCAACCCTCTGATCATTGTCCTGGTCTTCCTATGGACTCAGCCCACCAGGTCCATGTCCATTCTGTGCTGGTGACCCCTGAGCTGGATGCAGCACTCTGGGTGGGGTCTCACCACAGCAGAGCAGAGGGGCAGAATTGCCCCTTTCACCCTGCTGGCCATGATGCTTTTGATGCAGCCCAGGATATGATTTACTTTCCAATCTCCAAGAGCACACCGACAGTTCAAATCCATGTTTTTATGCATCATTTTTGTCCCCCCCCCCCTCCTTCTCCACAGGGTTCCTCTCAATCCCTTCACCACCCAGTTTCTACTGATACTTGTGAATGTCCCAACCCAGGTGCAGGATCTTGCACTTGGCCTTGTTTGAACTGTGTGAGGTTCACATTGACTCACTCCTTAGGCCTGGAGACCCTGACACGTGGCTGTGGATGACATCCCTTCCTTCAGGCATTCCAGCTATCAGCTTGCTGTTGTCAACAAACATGCCAAGGTCCTGGAACACTGGAAGCAGAAGTGACCCCAAAGAAAGCCACAGCCCACTGATTGGCAGTTTTTGCCTTGGATTTTTTTTCTTCCCTGAAAAAAAATTATTAGGAAATAATTGTGAAGAGGTAATAAACAGTGCTGTTTCCTCCACTCACTTTCACAGAGAAAAGTAGAAGAGAGGGGAAAATCCCAGAAATACTTCTCAGAGGAACTAAGACAGGAAAGATGAAGCTTTCCTACCTGTTGGGGTGAAGGACAAACCAAATACCATCAGAACAATCCAAACCACCCCGCTTTCCAACTGCAACAACACCATGCTTGATGTCCTCTAGAAGACATGACAGTCTTGACTGTGTGAGCTGGGAAGGTGTAATACAAGAGCAGAGGTTTTTTAGCAGACACATGTGACTAAGGCTACAACAGGCTGTCATTCCCATCTGCCACTGCAGGTGCTCCTTTTTCTAGGGCAGATTAGCCTTCCCACTTTCTGCTGGAGATGGCTGTGCCTGACCATTACCTCTGAGCAGTGATTGCTAGTTAGTACAGGACAATAATCCACATTTGGATCAGTAAAAAGAGGCAGGGCAAATGGCTCCTGTCAGCCCTACCATTTCTTTGAGCCTTTCCCTGCTGCTTGCCCCATGCATACATGTTTGTGTGTGTGCATTGCCTGCATGCAGCCTTCAAGGTCAGCACTGGAAACAAGGTCAGCACTGAAAACAAGCTCAGCTGTTTCTCTGACACAGCCCCTTGACAGCCCAATTCACCTGCAGCCAAAGGACTGCACACAGCCATCATCCTCAGTCCCTCTTTGGTGAGGGGGATCCTCAGGGTGTATCCAGCTTGCCTCTGTGACCACCACAGCTCCTCACCTGCTGTGAAGGAAACAGAGATGGCAAAGGCCAAACCTGCCCTTCTCCAAGGGCAAACAGCACTGCATCTCTCAACCTCAAAGCCGTGGATATAGCAAGAAGCCTTCTGGCACACCAAGCCTTTTCTGAACCTTCACAAAGAGGATTAAAATGGCCACCAAGCTCTGGAGATGCAGGGAAATGGATGCAGATTGCAGGGTGAACAGGAGCTGCCTGGCAAGAGAAGAGCCCCACTGCAGAGACAGGTCACTAGTGAAAGGACCTGGGCTGAGTAGCTCATTTATCTCAGAGTTACCAGTGAGACTCCTGGCCAGCCCCTTTGGATTTAAACCATCAATTAGCACCAGTCTGCCTCAATATGTGAGCCAACAGCTTTAGTCAGTCAGAGAGAAAAGCCTCCAGCTGAGCCCCCCAGCACTAACTACCCACAGAGGGACTACCCCCCCCAGAAAATTCTCAGAGAAAAACAATCTGACTTTGAGAAGACATGTGTCTCCATGCCCTAATATTGAGGAGGAAACAAAGGGCATAAGATATTTAGGCTGAGAAAGATAGAAAAAAAAAAAAAGAAAGTAGAGAGGAGGAAGGGAGGAAGAAGGAGAGGGAATCCTTCCTCCCCGTGATCCTGCATCCCAACACTGAGTAAACTGTTGTGAAAATTTTATCATGCTGGGCTGTGCACCTCTGAGCACCCATTTTCCTAGATATCTCCTTTATTATTGTCCTTTATTATCAAACAAATTGATAAAATATTTAAGTCTGGGGTAAATCTTGTCCAAAAGAGAGCAAATCAACATCCACGGACACAGGTCTCTTGTTTGAATGTGAAAGGCAAAACTGTGGTGTGGAGGACAAAAAGGAGAGAGGATGTTTACTCTTCCAAATAAGATTAACATAACCTTTACATTTCCCAAATAATTAACGTATCTGGAAATCTGGTGCTGCTAGAAGATCTGAATGTATTAGGGCATTGCCATCCTGCTGCAGAGCAGCTGTAAGGAGGAAGGACCTTTGTACCTATCCGCAGAAAGGAAATTTTCAGGTAAGCAGAAAAAATAAGCTCTCCTATTTTCTTAATGACAGAAGAAAATTAAAAGAAAACATTCCCAGACTATAATAAATTTTATCCCAATTTAAGCTTTCTCCATGAGTCCTCCAGAGAAGAGTTTGAGTGTATCCAGTGTGCAGAAACTAGGGATACAAACCGGTTGTGCAACAGCAGAAACTGAACTCGAGGCTTAGCGCTAAGAAAAGTCGGGATCTCAGTTTACATGGGAAACTGCTTTATATTGATGAGAATACATACAGGGATTAGGGCACCAAAGAACAGTTTGAATAGAATTTTTCTTTCATAATCCATGTATTTTACTCCTAGTGCAGACTTGCCTTCATTGAAGTTACTCTTCTGGTAGTTTTCCACCACAACTTACATTACCACCATAGAGTTAAGCAAAGCTACAGATACATATCAGACCCTCATTAACTCAGATCCCTCAACCACATTTGCTGAACTTGGACACCTCCTTTTCTTTTTCAGGACTCAGGTAAGTTATTGAAGGGCATTATGACAATGTCATACAGCTGTGACATTTGTTGTTACTCTTCTCCTTCAAATCATCCATCTCCCAGAAACGGTGGTGCTCTGTGTATTGCAGCAGCTTAATGCCAGCACAGCATAAAAAACTGTCACAGATGCTCAGCATCACCCGTCATAAATAAAAGATGAGACCCCTTGCAAGGTCCACCAGTTGTCAAAGCGTTTGATGTAATTGGTTCAGGCGTGTGACAGTGCAAAACAGGCAAGTCACAGGATGCCCTTCATTACTGAAAATGGTCTATTGATTTCCAGGGATGCCTTTCAAACACAGACCTGCACCTGCTACTGGGCTCCCCAAAACTCTCAGGCCATGTTGAAGGGCTCAAGCCTGAGAAATGCCTGGTAATTAGATTTTCAGAAGGATTTAGAAAGGCTCATGAAACAGATGCAAAAAGGGTGTTTTCCCTGCTTCAGAGTGCGAAAATAATTCCCCAATAAGATGGCCCCATCACAGAGTCATTAAGGTTGGAAAAGACTTCCAAGATCATCAAGTCCAGCTGTTAACCCAGCACTGCTGTGTTCACCTCTAAACCATGTCCTCAAATGCCCACAGCCAAATCTTTTGAACGCTTCTAGGGATGGTGATGCCACCACTTCCCTGGGCAGTCTGTTTCAATGCCTGAAAACCCTTACAGTGAAGAAATTTTTCTAAACCTCCCTTAGTCCAACCCTAGGCCATTACCTCTCATTTTGTTACTTAGGAGGAGAGGCTGACCCTCACCTGGCTACACCCTCTTTTCATGTAGTTGTAGAGAGTGATAACATCTCCCAAGCCTCCTTTTCTCCTGAACAAACTAAACGAAGCAGCTCTCTCAGCTCCTTCTCATCAGACTTGTGCTCCAGACCTTCACTAGCTCCACTGCCCTTCTCTGGACATGCTTCAGCACTTGTGCAACTTGAAAGGGATTCGGATTTTTAGACTGTTGTGAATCCACTCTGATGGTGAAGATTTGGCAGTTCATTGGCCCAAGTAAATAAGACATACTGGGATCAAGATGTCATTGCACATAATTTGCTAAGACTACGTGGGATCTTGCTAAGACCCTGTTTCACCCAGCAGCACTGCAGGTGCTCTCCTGAGCAATAGCAGGTGTGGCTTCCCTGGCTTCTTCAGCCCTCACATCCTTGTTTGGACTGCCAGCAAGTACTTCTAACACTCAGGAGGCTTCTGAGAGCCCTCAGTCTCTGAGGAGCAGGCCCCTGCTATGTCAGCGTTGCTGCCTTCCTTGTTCATCTGGAGAAAGACTTTTCCAAGCCTCTGGTGCTCCTGCATGGCTCGCACGATGGGGTGGGAGCACAAGGGTGCGGGATGCAGCCGTTCCACTGCCAAGGAGGAAGATGCAGCAATCCTGGTCCTGGCCCACGCTAACACGAGAGGGAGCCCTTGCAGCTCCCAATTTATACGGACAGAAGGAATACGACTTTCCCCAACCCAAATACAAACGCTCAGTTACTCATCGGAAAAAAAACCAAACAAACAAAAAAAAAAAAACCACACACACACCAAAAAAACCCCCACAAGAGTCCTGAAAGCCATCTCTGATCATCTTCACAAGGACACTGCTCCTGGCTCATACAAGTGCAAGCCACAGACCACTGGGAATGGGGAAGATCATTTCCTATGGATACCCCTTCCTACACATCACTATTTCTGATGGTGCAGGATGGTCTGGGGACATTCTTTCCCATGTTCTTATCTCCAAAGCATTAAAAAAATGCCAGGGAATGACTCAGCTGATACCTGAGCTGATTCTGAACAGTAAAACAAGAAATTCTGAAAATTTGTGGTCAAGTTTTGCCCAACAGAAATGAGCAAACAAAAAAAAAAAATCTCTTTACCTCTTGTTAAATTAAACTACCATAGATGGCTTGCCAAATCTTGCTTTCAGGGAGTTTTGCTGCTTTCAGGAGGACAGCTTTGGCCACTTTAAAAAGACACAGCAATTCTTGCTCTTCCCTGCCACCCAATTGCATATACATTTGAGCAGAGTACTTCACTATATATTTTATGCACTATTCTGTGCACTATATGTCACATTATAGTCTGCAATTTCAGGACCAAGGTAAGTACTAACTGCAAGTGCACCTACTGCAACATTTGTGTCCACAAAATCCTGCTGTCTCTCTCCTTAAGAGGGATTAAAATGAAAAAGCATCTTAAAAGTCACAGACTTCTGCTACACCAGTCTCTCTTCATAGTTCTGCATCCCAATTTCCTTTAAAGCATTCAACAGCATACATTTAATTAGCAAAACAATCCCATCTGTTCCACGAGTCAATACTGACAACTTTATGGTTAAAACACATTTATTTCACTTGGTGCAGCTGTGCTGAATCTGACGAGGGGAGAAGAGCCTACTGTGCTTGCTCAGAGCATTGTGTCTGATGTCCAGGCTCTCATGACAGGTCTTTCTGGCACTGGGAGCTCCTAAAGGCCTCCAGAGCCCCATTCCTGCCCACTGATAGCCTCTGGGCACCCCTAAGTTACACAAATCTCCAAAGACAATTCTACAGAACCACTGGTAAAAGATCCTTTTTCTGTCTGTTTCCTTAATTTTTAATGAGAGAGACAGAAGAACAAGCTCAAAAAGAACAACACAGGCTGTGATGAGCAGCAGGACACTGGAATTGAGACCCTAATGGGGCACAAGGCAAGAAGGGCCAGCTGAACTTCATCCACCAGCAAGAACTACTTCGCAGCCTTGGGACTTGCACACTTCAACCTCTCCCCCAAAGCCTGACGTGCAGGAATCCACACACTGATTGTAAATCTGGCATCCTGAATCTCCTACAGCAGAAAGCCCCAGGGGACCACCTCCTGGGTGTCCCTATGAGGGAGCAGACGAGTTCTGCCTGTCCCAGGTCTCTGTTACACTGCAGTTATTATACACCAGCTTCCTCATGCCATCATGCTTCTGATGAGCTCTTGCAGTTTAAGTGTCTCCCTTTAGCTCGCAGTATTAAAAAAATATGGAAAAAGATGAGATAGCGTCTGCCTCATTCAGATCCTGCCTCAGACTCAACCTAGAGGGCAAGCGTAGCTCATGGCATGAGATAAAAGGTAGGACGAGGTATCCAAGTCAACCGCAGGTGAATCCAAACTTGTCAGCCTGAGAAAGGATGATCTAAAGGATGAACTGTTGACCTCAACAGGAATGGAAATACAAATAAAACAGTCTGGATAAAAGCAGGGACCAACCATTTAAACCAGGGACTTGGAGCAAACAAGGAATTTTTCTGCACTGATGTCCTGGATAAATGGTATACTGATTCTGCCCTGGGGCTGCGGTTAATCTATTTAATATTTGGGGGTCTTCCCACCCCCACCTTTTGATTGAAATGGCTGTAAAGAACTACTTTCTCTCAGGCAGAAGACAAATTTTAACTTTCAGCTTTCAGAAGCAGCAGTCCTGTTAGGCAGGGCATTTGAACATCAGTGTAAGGCACAGCAAAATGCAAGCAATCAAGAAGAAACAGATTGGTTCATGCAGCACCCCATGAAACCCTTAGTGCAAGCACGAAGATAACAAATCTGTAAGACAAAGCAATTACTGCAACAATAGCAGACGTTAGCTCCAAACAAGTCAATTGAATTAACAATGCAGGGCAGTAAAGCAGGTTAACAGAGGAAAGTTAACACAGAGTCATTTAACAGAGCCAAGACTGTCCTGGTTCCAGCTAAGCCCAAAAGGTATTTTTACCACCTTCTGGCCGTGTAGCTCCCCCATGCAGCCAAAGCTCTGATGGACCTCACCCAACATGACACTCTCAGCACTGCTGAGAACTGTGGCTGGAGTGCCTTCTCCTTAGAAAAAGCACATCTCTCCACTAAGGGCTGGCAGTGTCCAGGAAAATTAGGCAGATCAGGCTGAAGTTACTGTTCTGTTCACTCCTTTGGATCCTACTGCTCTGCTTGAATTGATTCAAGCCCTCCTGTCTCCCAGACCAGCACACCCTTCACGGGGTTATCCCAACCAACCCATTCAACCGCACATTTGCAAGCCCAGACCTGCAAGGCTGCACCCAAGAAGCACCATCCATGACTAGGTGCAGAGATGCAGAAATTACCTTCAGAGCCAAGTGTGACATTTGATTAACACCCAGCCCCACACAGACGCGCTTCCAAAGTAGCAAAGTTGTGCTTAAAAAATAAATATGTATAAATTGCTGGAAAATTACATGTATGAGCTGTAAACATGAGGGCTGGTGATGAAGCCGAGCTTGCTATGAAGAGATTACTTGAAGCAAGACTTAAGGGGCACTGCACCAGCAGCACGTTCTGTAGGTGTGAGGGAGACAAACCACATGGATGTATCAGAACCCTCTGAGGCCAGTAAGCCAGAGAAAGGCAATGCACCATGGCACTGGTCACCATCATGGAGATGGTGGTGCCACATGCTGAATGCACAGGGCAGGATGCCAACAGGCCATTCTGGCACAACCAAGTGTGTCACAATAGAGCACTATGGGCAGAAAGCAAGACAGCTTTTGTGGCTTTTAACAAAAGGCCTGCGTTTACAAGCACAAAAGCCACTCAGATATTTCTCAATAGTACCACACCTGTTTAAAATTATCTTCCAGGAAATAATGTAAATATGTTAATTTCTCTGCCATCAGCCATCTATCTCCTCCTATTCACGCATTTCTGCCTGTCTCAGATAAAACTACCAGCAAGTCTCAAAGGACATGCAAGGTTTGATTATAAAGATAATGGAGTTCTACATTTTCCGTGGCTGAAAGCCACCTTCTTTTTAGCTCCCAATCATCGTCCCTGCTACAGCTGTCAACTTCTGCAAACAAATCCCCATCTCTGAGTCAGACAGTTCCCAGTAGGTCAAAACTGTGCAAAATACAGTGTGAACATAATCCAAAAATCATGCTCAGTATTAGTGCACATAGATGCAGTAAGTGATGTTAGCTTCAGCCCTCACGAGGTCACAGCACACTAATGCCCTTCTGTGAAAAAGGACAGTAATGTCCAGAAAAAAAATCATTACTTGCAAACACTGTACCTTGTTTTTCAAGTCCCAGTTTAAGGCCAGGACAAAATACCTTTTGCACTTGTTTAAAAATAAATGTTACTTACAAACATGCAGCAAGCCATCCAACCTATCAGTCTAGCCCAACACGTGAAACAAAGCCCAGCAGAGGGATGAAGTCACCCCTATGAATGCATTAATCCTTCATATTAGGACTTGCTAAGACAGGCTACTATCACAGCCATCCTTTTCAAGGCAGAGCTAAAATCCCAAAATACAGTTCCTCTACCAGAATTCTGTCACTCTGCTGCCACAGAAGCCCCAACTCCAGGATGCTGCTGCTAACTTTGCAGAAGGCACCAGGCTGAAAGGGGCAGCCTTCAGTTGTGTCAGTTTTGTCCATCTACGCTTCAAAGGAAGGGCATAAGAATGGAAACCAGTGTCGTCTGTAAGCAGTGAATGCCACAGGGGCTGGCAAGTTCTTGGGAGTCTGTCCTTTGAATGGAGGGAAGGGAAAGTCTTTACAGAGCCTAAGTCCATATCCTCCTATTCTCATGAGACAAGGGGAGTATCAGTTGTCAGCACTGAGCCTAAGTTCAGCTCACATGAAGTGGTTCCCCTTCCATGCCTATTCTGCCCTCTGCTCCTCTCTCTGGGGTACCCCATGTACAGCACAGCAGAGACACCTTAACACAGAGACCACAGACAGCAGCAGCAAGGTTACTCCTCAACCAGCAGCAGGGAAATAAAGGTAGTATCCTTGCTAGTTATCACCTTCAGCCTCAAGCAGCATTGGAACAGAAGGGAAAAAAAAGAAAGTTTTCCAAGGATAGACAATGAACCAATTCAGCAAAATCTGGAAGATATAAACTGTTTACCAAAGAACACCTAAGAGTTACTGACCAACAAACCATAAACTTTTTTTTGTTTAAATACATTATTTAATGAGTTTTCTTTAAGAAAGAGATATTTTGAAGTTCAAATTACAATGAAGTACAATTCTAGATCTACAGTAGACAGTGCTATAAACATTTATCAAACCAGTATTTTAATGTTTGCTCCTCTGTTGTTATTAAAGAAAAATAACAAAAAATATTCTGTTAACAGCAAACTTGTTCTAACTTGGCTATTTCACCCTAGAACAGAATAAGGACAACAGCCTGTCACCACAGTCCTCTTCCCAAATACACCAAGTGCCAAGAAAGAACAAGACACTGTCATGGCTGCACACTAATTCAGCTTTTAAAGAGTGAGAAGTAAAATGGAGCAGTTGGCTGGGGGCAATATTGAGAAAGAACACTGCTCATTTCCCACAGGAATCACAAAAAGATGGCCCTTTGCTACCAAAGTCTGATTGCCATCAAACTCATGTTCATGCAACACACTGGAGCAAATTTACATAGGTAGTTTTAAATTCACTTTTCTGCCTTCTCATATTTTCTCTCTTCTCTCAGTATCCAATGCTTTCCTTCTACCTTTTGTTATCCTTTCATTATTTCTACCTTCAGTCACTCAGTCCCAGTGAGACAGAGCCAGAGCACACTGCTCCTCTTCAGTCTTCTGGCATTGTCAATACTGTGGCAAAGGGCAAATCAATAGTGCTGAATTAGTACTGAGAGAGAAAAAAAGGAAGAGGTCAATTCCTCAGAGAGATGGTTTGTATCTTTTAAAGGCCACTTTGCACAACCTTTGAATTCTGAAAATACAAGTGAGCTTCTGCAGTTAGTGTAAAAATGTGATCTAGCTGAAAAAGTTTCAACACTTCTTGGTTTAACTGAGCAGCACACTGAGGAACCACAGCAAGCTCCTGTTTGAGAGCTGCTGCTCAGCTGGTCAGACATAAAAGCAGACATCAGGTGTAAATTTCATTTTTATTATAACAAAAATTATGACATGTCCATTTGTGCATTCGGCTTTAATATAACTCTTGGTATGTAAATGTTCTACAGCAAATGAGCTCTATACAATCATGCTGGTTGTGGCAGCAGTAAGGAACACAAACAAAACGTGTCTGTAAAAGTAAGGAAAGAGACTGGAGGAAAAACTGGGTTTTTTTGAACAGTCTACACCACCTGGGCTCTAGCTAACTTGTACACAGCCACACAGTCCATTACGCTTAATGACCATGGCCCAAAGAGTCACTTAAGAAAAAAAGTCAGTTTTTCAGGTTGTGTCCTTAATGCCAAGGCTACAAAACAGTAAGCATCACTATACAACACTGAGCTATTTACAGGAATTTCCCAATCAACTGTTCTCTCAGAGAAAATTAGTGAATCTCAGTGACTTAAGTCACCTGAAAGAGTAAAGCAACTCCTAGGAGTTAGTCTCCATATTCTACAAATGTCTATCATTTTCAAGACCAAAAAAAGCCTTTTCTCTCAAAGAAATACAGTATTACAATATTACTTAAATCATTTAGCACTGGCTACTGCCCTGCTTCTCAAACAAAACAAACAAGCCATTTTAAAAAATATTACATCATCATCTGTTTCTCAGCAATATATTAAACCTTTTTATTTTTTTTTGTTTGTTTTCCTGTTTTTACACCTGATATGTTAAGGGAGGGTTAACTATTTTAAACTTTACCAGTCAAGCGTCTCTAGAAGAAAGTCAATTAATATTAAACCTAACAAACTGAAAAGCTGCAGTTATCTGTAGTGGCAGGATAAGGAAAAGGAAGTATATAAAGGAAAAGGATAAGGAAAACCCCTGCTGTAATGCAAGCCCACTGGGTCTCACAGTCAAGTCTCCTTATTTGTTAGTTTACTTCTGAGCAGTAAATAGAGTGGGTCATAGTGGTGTGTCGTAATAGTCTGCCAGGTGGTCCATTGGATACTGCCTCTGCTGCTGCTGTTGCTGCTGTTGTTGTTGCTGTTCCTGGTGCTGCTTCATAATCTCCTTGACTTCTTCTTCAAGCTCTGGTGGGATGATGAACTGGTCATCAGGATCAGGTTGTGCTGGAGCAGCAAAGTAGCCCCCAGTTTTTCTGAGTGGCGCATCTGTTGCAACTTCAATCAAGTTATGGCTCCTCTCGTGTGGTGCCACAGAGCCGTTGCCCCGCCGGCGCCCTATTGTGCCCATGGCAGAATATTCAGCTTTCCTGGGAAGGCCGGGCTCATCTTCATTGGCACTGATGACAATACCTTCATCACTAGCTTCCACTGGTACTTGGAGAAGCTGCTTCTCCTTGGCTCGGCTGCAGTGGATGTCCACCTCCACCTCCACGCGGCTGCCATTGGTAAATACCCCCTCGATGGGCTCCTCATCATCACTATCCAGGCCGTTGTCGGAGAAGGCGCTGGAGAAGGTGGCACTGGAGAGCTGCCGCTGGAAAGAGTTGGACAGGCAGACGGGGTGCAGCATGCAGCGCTGCTCCCCCGGGTACGCCGGGCTGCTCTCATTCATGGCCACCTGGGGAGGCTCGTCCGAGGCTGTGGACCCCACCTCGCTGCTCATTTCCGAGGTGGAGATCTCGCTGCTGATTTCCGAAGCCATGCCGCTGCTCGAAGATGGCATCCCGAGTGCGTCTGTGGGCCTGTCCTTGATGACCACGTTGACAGACTGGGGGAAGATGCCTGGGCTGGGGGGTGGGACTCCATTGAGCTCACAGCAGCAGAAGCTGTCCTCCGTCACGTTGAGCTGAACCACGACAGCGCTGATGCTGTCGTTGCAGCCGTAACTCTGGGCCAAAGTGCAAAGCTTCTTGGCGGCCGCCAGTGCATCAGGCACATTTCTGACTGCCTCAACTGCTTCATCCATTGAGAGGCTGTCCCACAGCCCCTTGCTCCCCAGAATGAAGAACTCATCTTGTGGAGTCAAGGTGATGGACTGGACATGAGGACGTGGCACAACACTTGGGTGAAGGAAGGTGTACCCCAAGATTCTTGTTGAATCTGTCACACCATTCACTTTGCCATCCTGAAATTAGAAAGGACAGGAAATCTTCAACAAGACAGACAAGGATATACAGTATCTGCCTCTCCTTGTATTCTACTGATGGCTGTTTTTGCAGGACCCCCCGACACTGCCATTAACAGACAAGGAGACAGACAAGCAAACTGACTTGCAAGGAGGTGACAGAGCTGGGATTAGAGCACAGCAAGAGCTGTTTTTCAATCCTGCGCTTTGCCTCCTACACCCAACTGATCTGTCATCGGCACCACCTATGCAAAGACCAACAAAGCAGAAGGCTGCAACAAAGAGACATCTATTCTGCTCCTGCAGCTGCAAGAGCCAACTGGACAAATCTTTTACCAGTGAGTCAGACTTATCCCTCCTCCACCCACAATATCTGGCTTTAGACAGAGCAAAGCAACACACATTTGCTACAGGGGCAGGTCACTCAGTTACAAGTCTTCTCTTGCAGCCGCAACAACTGTAGGTTTCATCTTGGCTCATCACTTCAGAAACGAAGGTTCATTAAAAAAAAACCCTTTAAATTAAGAATGCAAGTCAAATGTAGCAGAAAGCAAGTCTGCATTTCTCAGTCAGCTGAGTTGTAGTGAAATGTTTTACACGCCCCAATTACTTACTACATTTCCACTTAGATATGACATTTCCAAAGGGAGGAGGAGTAGTATCTGAAGGGATAACATCAGTAAAAACGGACATACATGAGAAAAGAATCGCATGCATGTCCCAATCCCTGAATCCTGTCCTGGTTAGAATCCAAGCCGTCAGAATAAGCAGAGCAAGCGTCTGAAAGAGCAAGTCTGGCTGTCTGTCAGCCTGCTAGGGATAACTGCACCCTGCTAATTGCATATTCAAGAAGAACAGCAAAGGTGAGGACTTACACTCTTTGGGTCCAGCTAATAAATGTAAGGGTTATTATAAAGCAGATAACCACAGAAAAGTGAACCAAGACTAAAAAAACTTCCTCTCTGAAATCACTCAGAAGAAAATAAGCCTCCATGTCAACTTGTTAACTTTCCCATTAGAAGGCTGACAACAGTGATAAGCCACCAGTGTGCATGAAATCAGTGAGTTATCTGAAGAGTCAGCCCAAAAATTTCTCTTTTCCTCTATGGAGCCACAGAATGAGCGTGCCTTCATGATGCACATTATGTTGGAGTGATTCCCTTTCAACTTGCCACGTTTGAGATCCCAGCCCTCACCTTTCCCAGCAAGATCAACAGGCACATGACTTACTCCACACACACATGCCCACTCTGCTCTCAGGCACACAGCAGGGAGGTTTCCCCACCATTAGAAGGATTCGATATTTATCTATTCCTCTGCATGTGGAACAGAACACAAGGCAAAGCAAAACTGACAGCAGCGGTTTCAAGCTTCTAAGAAAGGAACAAATAATTTTGTCCACTCTCATGGTTCAGCTGAGCACAGGGTGAGTTTTCCTTTTGGGCAAGTGCTCTCTTCAAGAGCACCCTGTCAAAGGGCAGTGCTGGGAACATAGCTCAGACAGCAAAGTCAGCATGCCAGGAGCAAGGAGTCTCCTAAGGGAAGGATGGCATTGCTCCAAGTGCTCTTCCCTCTCATCCTTTTTAATTGGAAAAGCTCTCCATGACAGTTCCAACACAGCAACTCCTCTCCCATTAGAAGGAGAGTATCTGCTTTCCTGTTTCAATGCAACATGCTCACAGCTGCTCACTCTTGAAAGCTAATCAAAATCCAGCATGGCAACGGAATGGAAAAGCAACTTGACTGCATGGTATGAATCACCTTGAAAGGAAAAGTGCAACTGAGGAACCCACACCATGAACACCACCTCCTGGAGGCTAGTGATATTAACATGCAATTTCATGCACTGCTGTGCAAATGCTCTTCAAAGAAGCTGCAAGTTGCAATAGTCCCCAGCTGTTCTCTAACCTCTGTGATAATGGCCTTATGCTGTTTAATCCTTTTCAGTTCTTCTTCACAGCTCATCATGTAACACCTGGACAAAGGCAGAGGTTTCCCATTCCGGCAGAGAACAGTTTGGCACTTCCCCACGTTTGCTGAGGTTAGCGTGAAGCATCCACCAGGGTCCATGGGATCATGTTTTATATGGCAAAGGACAGCAGAGCCTCCAAGTTTCTGTCCAGCTGTTCCAAGTTTCCTGGAATTTAAACAAAACAGTGCTTGTTCTTTAACTGCAAAACAAGTATTAGGGGCACTACAGAGAAACAGCTGCTGTTCCACAAGCAGAAGCATTCAGGACACTGGCTCTATTGGATCACTGGGACACAAACAGAAATCTGCACTGAAGACTGTGACAGTACAGCAGCAGCACTGCAGGGATCCCACATGCAAGTCTCAGGCAGGGAATTATTTTCACATATGCAGATACTCAGATATGCTCAATTTTAGGGGAAAAAATCTTCGCACTTCTAATAGTTCTACAGTTGTCTTTTCCTTTACAGCTAATATTTGTTTTAAAGGTCAGACAGAGCTTTGGCTTCTGAAGCTATGGATCATTATTATAAAAACAATGATTCTGACTGTAAAAACCTCTACTTTTGAGCAAAAGGAGAAGGCAGAGGTACACTGTTTCATGGTATCTTCTGGATAATGCTCTTAAAAGCTATCAAATTATGACCAAAAAAATCACAATGGCTATGAATTCCACTGTAGGTGGAAGGTACATTTTTCATTTATGCTGTCAGCTACTAACCTGTTAAAAAATTTCTTAGAAATGCTTAAGCCTGCTTTTTCAGCAGAAACCAGCAAGAAAAATATTATTAATAAAATTAAAGTTTTCAGAAGCCTGCCATTAAAATGCGAACTAATTTCAATATTAGACTGTGAAAAAACAACCATCCTTCCCAGTAGCTTATTTATCAGGATCTTACTCCTAGGGTAATTAGAAAGCTAATTACGAATATTTATATTAAGGCTAGGTACAGCTAATAAGAACTTTAGATTCAAAATCCTGGGGACAGAATGGGCAACTAAATTTGCAACCAAGCCTCAATGTGCCTTCTACTTTATTTTTTACAAATACACACTAGGAGTTCTGCATATCACCTGTAAGCATCAGTGAATGGCTAAATGCAACTGGAATTAATACTATTTCTGGTTCTCCAAAGAAGTGGTTAGCTAATTTTGAATTGAGACCAAAGGTGGGGGGGAAGCATTTTGTAGGAATGCCACATTCCTCATCAACTGCATTAGCAACAAATAAAGCCACTTAATAATTACTTTCAGTACTCAAATTTGTTAGTATTTTTGAGTATTTTCAGTATATGGCAACCACAGTTGCAGTTAGCAGTCTGAAGCACTGTTAAAAGCAATTATGGGAAAGGAAGTGTTTTCTCCCTTGTAAGATTCAGTACCACCCTTCTGCTTCCCTATCTTTCCCAATATAGCAACTCTAGAATTTCTCCTTTCCAAGGGTGCAGAAATTCAACAATAAGCAATGCTACTTTTAATTTGATCCATTTACTTAGTCTCTGAGCTACTTATTTGCTTTCTCCTCTGTTCAATTCCCCTCATACTCCTCCTTCACCCAGTGTCTCCCTAGGCACAATTTCTTCTTCTGTCCAGAACAACACACACAGTTTCCAAACCACTACAAAGAACTACTATTACACTCAACAGCTATTGTATCACAAGCTCTCTGGATGAGTCCTGCTCAAATAACATTCAAACACCAAAGGGATTTCTAAGAAGTCAGACTACGTGTTTTAAATATTTGTGTACCCTTAAATAACCTGAATTGGTACATTGGCAGAAACAGAAAGGATCAATTCAGGCTTTGCAGGCAGTTGTAGCAAGGAAGTTTAAAAAGATGATCAAGACATTCATACCACTGACTTCATTATAGCCAACTGTAAACCTTAAGACTTGGAGAAGATACCAAAAAAGAATAAACCTCCACCCACCACTTAGTCATGAGCATTTTAGTAACTTTGCAGGTGGGTTGGGATTTTTTTGTTTGTTTGGAGAGAGACTGGGGCTTTTCTCCCCACAGGGGCTTTTCTCCCCACACCTGAAAGGAATGGAGGCAATATTCACATAACAAGCAATAAAAGGCAACACTGTAGCCAGATAACAAGACTTTTTCACCCCCTGCCACATTTCTTGGAAGCAAGAGCAGGTGCCTGACCCAAAAGCGAAGAAACTGCACTGTAAGCACAGACAAAGCAAAAAAAGCTTCAGACCCAAGACTCACCTCTGCATAACAATGAAAGTGTTGATCATGTATTCCTCCTCATTCTTTGTTTTCTGCAGTTCTTCTGCCAGGATGTCGCTCATGGTGCACTGCAGCAGATAGGGCACTTCCACATTGCGGTCCCCATCAAACACACCATAAAGGGCCTCCCGGTTGTCGCAGAAGTTGTTGGCTGAAAGTGCTGCCACACACAGCCTAGGGAAAAAACAAAGCAGGAAAACATCAGAGGTTCTATCCCACTACTAGTTTCTCAACTTGTCATTTTGACTAGAGAGCCTGGTCTGAGCACCAGTTTTAACCACCTCTGGTCACAGGTGTTTCAGGACTGCTTTCTGAGCTGTGAGGACAAGTCAGGCCCATCAACAGTGCTAAGACATGGACAGAACTACACTGGAAGTTCAACCCAAGCCCTAAGGATTCTTCCTCCTTTTGAGCACATGAGCAAGTCCCTTATTTGTAAAAATGGGAAGGAAAATATCTCTGAAACAACACCAATTTAAACTGCACTGCTGCTCCAAAAGCCATCCTGGGATCTAGCATGCTGATAACCAAGCTGTGTGTTAAATCAGCTAAGAGCTAGGAAAGGCTTGCTGGCACTTGCTACGGAAACCTAGGTAGCAGAAGATTTCTAAGAAGGTATTTGAGGAACAAAGAAAGGTTCATCACATTGCCAGCAACACAGAGACTAGCAGACTCTTGGTACATTATTTGTCAAGTGCTGCCTTAGTCACAGGAGCACCATACACTATGAATATTCAGAGTTTTGGCCATTCTGCCTCTTCTTTAGTATTTCTGATTTGCTTGGTAAACATCCTTTGGTTGAAGATAAAGAAGCTGAGCAAAGAGGAAAATGCTTTTAAACACTCAGCTCTTTTGCAAATAGCAGAGTCTTGCATAGACCAAACGTGTCTGCTACCCTTGTATCTTAGCAACTTTCCTAACAAAGAGCCAAGGGGAGAGCCAGGCACACAAGTGGAGAGACGTGGCTTGGCCTCTGCGAGCCCTAAAACATCCCCAAGACCTGCACTGAGGAAAGGATCTCTTTGTCTCGGCACAGAGGCTCTTGCACAACCAACCCAAACCCGTGCCAGGCCGTACTTGTTCTTCACGCCGGACGCCTCCGTGTAGCCGTGACTCCACACCGCCGGTGCTCCTGACGCGTCGCCGGCCGAGGGCTGGTCGATCTTGAAGCACCGGATATTGCTGCAAGGAGAAAGCAAAGGGGATAGGATGCAATGGATGGACTTGTTGACACGATCCAACTTAAAAAGGGAAAAGAACACCCTTTCTACTCTCCCAGTTCTTAGTAATACATTTAATAACAGAAAACAAAGCAGGACATCCAAAGTGGTTACCTTTATGCGCCTGTACACAACCAACAATAACTGAGCCTCTATGAGGGTGTCAGCTGCACTACTTTGCTTAGCTGGCCTGTATTTCCCTGCCTTCACCCCTGAGATGCTTGGGTCAAACCAGGCCCTGTAGGAATACAAAGTGAGTTTGCTACTAGTTTGATGAAAGCCAGAACAGCAAAGTGACTTTTTAAACTTATACATCTCTCCCAGCCATTTTAACAAGTTTTTGTGCTCTTTTCATTATACTCAAATGAAATCTCCTGTATGATCCGCAGAATTCCCTAAATGGAAAAAAATATACATTTAAAAGACTTATTTAGAAACAACTATGTGTAATAACAACCTTTCATGGTTAACACCCGCAAAACAGAAATCAGCTTCATCCTGAACCTGCAGCAACTTGCAAGAGCCAGCCTGTGGTCCTGAATAGCCCTTCTGCATCCCCCAGTTGTGCAATCCAGTTTTCACACAGGCCCTTGATCCTCTACCCTCCAATTTACCACCAACATAGCCTTTACCCTGAATTTCAAATATCTCCTGGAGCATAGTAAAGACTTAAAAAAGGCCCAGCCCTCTCTGTTTATACTCTTCTCTTCACAGCCCTGCTTGGCTGGGGAGAGATGACCTACCCCCTGCTCCCTACTGCTCTCTTCCAAAGGCCGGAAAAGTGAGCTCCCCACATGCTGCAGACACTTCAAAGGCACCCAAACCTTTCATGAACCAAATGAAATATAAAAGGACACAAGCAGAAAGGTCTAACTGTTCATTGTGAGCATTCACTTTTCCTCTATCTAAATCCCCACCTGACCTGAACACACAGGAAAATCTTTTCTACATTGCAAAGCCTTCCTCAAATAACCTAAAGTACTGTCACATCCAGTTTGATTAAGTTTTACATTAATACATTTATTTCTTTTTAAACTAACAATACATTTCTTTCTACATTAATAGTCAGGATGTACATCAGTGAGGGCAGACAAAAAGCCAAAAAAAAAAAATACATAAATAATGTTGGAGACACTTGTGTTTTAAGTTCTTGGTTGTGCAGCCCTCTGTGTGACAAATAGGAGGCAAACAACTTGTCATGACTATTAAAAAAGTTTAACTAACCCCAAATCAAACTGGAAACCTGGATCTGTTCTAAAGTAGCAGAGATTTTAATTCTGTTGCACCTGCAAAGCAGGACACACACAGGCAAACACACTTTATTTGCAGACTTCTCATACAAGGCATTTATCTCCAGGGCAGAGAACCTGGGTCACAAACATTTCTGCTTGTTTCATTTTTAACTGGGTTGACTGACCACTGGGTCCTGGGCAGGTCAAGGACCCAGAGTTGTTCCAAGGCTTCCTAGCAATGGTGAAAAACAAAAGCTACCTCAACACACTGGTTCCAGCCTCCTTAGGGGCACCAGTACAAACAGATCACGTGTCCTGAAGGGAATGATACCCAGCAGAACATCCTATGCAGGCAATACAGACTAAGGCTTCTGGACAGACTAGCTTATTTTCCCCTTAATTTAAAATGACTTACAATTGAACTAGATGCTCCCTCTTAAAGATCAGAGTAACAGCAACTTCATTTTTGGTTTTTTTTCATTGTAATTGCTAATGAAAATTCTTACATCCAGTAAAACACTTGGCAACATCCTCCCCACTACGCAAGCTTTCTTTAAGATCTCCATACATACTAAAACAGCAAGCATGCATGACAGGACTCTTCTCACCAGTGCTGAGAATACATATTAACCTACTACCTGCTTGAATTCTGCCAGGGCACAGATGGAGAGCTGCCTTTCACATGCAGAAGGAGGATATAAAAAGTACCAAGTGCACAAGTATTTTTGTGCCTGCCACAAAAATCAAGTGAAAGAAGCACCTCCTCCCTCACAGTCAGTTATAGTAGTATACCATAAAAGTAAGGGTTATGTATCAGACACTGAGAAGCCCCTCAGGAAGCCTGAAACACCTGATTGTGCCTAATGAACACTAGTGAATAAAACAATCCTGTAGTTATAATAATAACTGATTTTTCAAAAACCCCAAAACTAAAAAAAAAGAAAAAAAACCCCCACAACAAAAAACCACATAAAAAAAAGACCAAAAAACCCCAAACAATACACACAAAAAAAAAAAAAAAAAAAAAAAAAACAACAACACCAAAAAAAACCCACCCAAAAAGCTCCAACAAACAAAAAAACCCACCTACACTGCCAAGGCCAAAACAAAAATCAAGGAAAATGTACATGCAAGAGAGAGAAATTTCCTGTGAATTAAGGACCACACATATGCCAGTGAAAATATGGCATATAACTGAGTCACGCTACTCTTCAACTACTAGTTGTAGCATTGTACAGGAATGCTACCATGCATGATGCCTGAATATTAAAGTGGCAAGAGAATGTGTGCCCACCTTGTCTTGCTGGGTTATACAAAAGAAAAGCTGATCTTTCACTAGGTTTTGACACCATTCATTAACTCTATAAAACATATATATCTTTT
Source organism: Cinclus cinclus (assembly GCF_963662255.1). Classification (NCBI taxonomy): domain Eukaryota; kingdom Metazoa; phylum Chordata; class Aves; order Passeriformes; family Cinclidae; genus Cinclus; species Cinclus cinclus. Next base: position 70,440,816 of record NC_085046.1, read on the forward strand.
CCCCTATGAACCAGAGCAATAGTGCACACTGTTTCTTCAGGAAGATTTCCTGTATGCAAGAGAGCAACTCTTAAAATAGAGGCATGCCCCTTTTTTCACTGTCTGCTGCAGAACATGGACTCTTGTTTTTATCTGTGAGCAATCATCATTACTCAAATTTCCACCTATATTTTGAAAATCTGCTGACCCAAGGTAAAAGAAAACTCACGCTGTAAATCTCCCTTGCTTGCACATGAGATGAGGGTTACTACTCCAGTGTCTGATATTGACCATTTAAAAGCAGACAACATGAAGTAACTGTTCAACCCCTAACAAGTACATCAATTCTCCTTGGAACCATTTGATGCTTGAGAATAAAAGAGATTTAGAAGGAAACTGGGAGCTGGTGCAGTTTCCTCCACGACATAAGAAAAGTTCAAGGCAGCACCACAGTCCAGAGATTATTTGCCACAGCTCCTCATCACACTGCAGAAGAAGGGACAAAGCACTTGGGGAATTTCAGTTATGGATGGCACTTAAATCTCAGGGCAGGAAACAAACAGGTAGACAGGAAGGAAACTGAGGGTCCCAAAGCAAAGGAACCAGTTTCTCTGAAAACAGAATGAAAGATGCAAGTCTTCAGCAGTTTAAATATAAAAAATAATGTAATTTCTAGCACAGGAGCAGACAGATATGAAGGGGAACAAGAAACAGTATGTAAAGAGGTAAAAAGCAGCACAATGGCAAGGACAGATCCAAGCAGATAAATGCAAGAAAAAGATGAATGCAAGCAGCTACTGACATCTCTTCAGTGGTATAAAATACGTCTTTTGGCTGAATCTAATGTCAGAAGTAAAATGGAATCAAAGTGGTCCAACAGTGGTTACACCAGACTAGCATACCCCTCCAGGAGTTACAACTGAAAGCAATTGCCCCAAAATGGGTAAAGTCATCCTCTTCAATGAAGCATCGATTTTTAGCCTATTCACACCATCTGTTACTTTCTGATCCACTAGCAACAGGGAACCATATTCCTTAAAAGAGATTCCACTTCTATGTATTGTGGTTTGCACATCTAGAATTATTCTGCTCCTTCTCCACTCTGTAAGGTAACTTACTTCAGAAGCTCTAGGGTTTTGTGATCCAGGGCTAATCTGGGATTTCCAGTCAGGTCCAGCTCCTGCAGTTTTGGAGGCAGGTTTTCAGGCAATGTGACTTCACTCAGTTCGTTGCAGCTTAGGTCCACACACTGTAAACGGAAAGCAGCCAAAAAACAAGAGAATTCAGCTGTCATCAAGATAATACAAATTTTGACTAAATGTGGCAATGCATGTTTCACGAACAATAAAGCCTGCAATCAAGACCTAAGACCATTCATTTAAATAAGTGGTTCTTGCAAAAGAAATTCTTACATGGCATTTAGCCATCTTGCCAGATGTCTGGGACACCTAGAAATATGTTCCATCCATTTCCACCTCTAGACAGGTGTCATCTTGTTACAAAACCAGCAAGTTTTGTCTGCTCTTCACAGAGATAGTCAGTGGATTTTCAAAGTAATTAAGAAAAACTGTTATTAATGAACACAGTCTCTTAATAAACAAAGGAAATGGAGGTAAGTACAGCTGGGACTTCTAAGTCACAGGCATTAGGCTCCCAGGAACTCAGTATTTACTGAGAAAAATTAAAATAAACAGTGTTATTAATGTATGCAGAAGGGAAGAGTAGAAGGGGGAAAATATTGAAGCAAATTTAAACACCATTTTAATTAGTGTCATCTTAGATGGATTTGTATTTAACTATGAAATAAATAAAAAAAGAGGGGAAAAAATACAGTTTAAGTATTTCAAAAATACAGAACAGTAAAGACACTTGCAGGCTATCTACCTGCTGAGCACAAATTAGCTAGAACAAGTGTACTAGAATGACAAAATCCCCAAACATTGTTTAAAGCCGCATATTGCATATCCAAATGAAAGTCAATACACAGGGAAAAATAGGGCATATGAGAACAAAACCAAATCTCCAAACTACTACAGAATGACTAGTGTAGCATGCCCCAAAAGCTGGGGAAAAAAAAAAAACAGAAAAGAAGAAGAGAAAAAAAAAAAAGAAAAAAAAAGCGTGCAATTCTGAGAGGACAGAGCAGAAGACGGGTATTTAATAGAGGACAGAAAAACTATCTACACCTTTCTGAAAGGCCATTTTCTACTTTCAAGTTACAAAAGTGAAAAACTTCAGAAACTTTAATAAAAGAGGCAGAGGGAGACTTTTTTTAGCTGCACATTTTGACCATTATATAATTTCCATCAACAAAAGACAGGCACTTTCATTTTTGTAGGTATATTCAAAGACATCGGCTCTTGAGCTGAAAGCAAACCTAAGATAACCTAGTAAAACCTGGAAAAGAACAGTCTCCAAACACTTTATTAAATCAGTGCAATGAAAATAAAAATTTTCTGACCCAAATCTTGAATACTGAGATTGTCTAATATGGAGGCTTTATTATCTATGAAGAACAAACTGCTGATGTTATCTAAGCCTGATAAGGAAATCAAAGTTTAAATTGGTCACGCAAACAAAATAGTGGACAGCTTAGCAGAAGTTATTCCAGTGAGTTTTTTCCCTCTGGACAACTTCTTGCTGCTTCCAGAGAGGCAGCAATTACTTTGCACATTAAGGAAGCTGCCAGCAGGCCTTCCTGTGTTCAATACCTCCATGCCATTACATATTTGATGGAAGAGCACTCTGGAATGAAAAGCACAAATACCCTATTTTCATTGTTCTCCTTAAATGCCCAGTGTACCAAAGACAGCGACACTCTACAGCAGATCCCTTGGTCCCTAGGCCAAGGCTAGTGAAGTTGGTTTATTTATCAGGTTGGAATTTCTTAGGCATTACTTGCACTCTTTGAAGAATAGGCTTAAGAGGGACTTGCTGTGGGTCTGTGTTAAATTTAGTCCTTGTTCTACTCCACAGGCAAGCAGGAAAGCTAATTTCCCAACTTATCCAAATTTCTTCCTGTGTTATGTTAATGCAAGCTGGTTTCGCCTCCACCCATGCAGCACCAGAAGAACAACTGCAACTGCACACAGGAATTTGCACTGGATGGGGCAGCTGGAAGACAGGGTTTAAGAGGAAGCATCTGCTTAGCCTGCTGCTTTCACAGTTTTGTAACTGTTGTGTTCAAGGCTGGAAAGGACTTGGGTTATTTCTACTTGTAGCTGAAAGTGGTCATACCAATGTTATCCTATTTGACTTTTTTCTTTTGCAAAGCAAGGAAATTGAAGTCACACAACAGCTGCAGGGAAGAGTCTGCTGGGGCACTGACTCAGGTGTGAGTGCTTCCAGCTGCTCTGCCGTTCACAGAAGACATTTCAGTGTGCACAGGGCAAACCTAACTCTGACAGTATAAATACCTGTCATGAAAGACAATAAAACCCCTAAAAATGTATTGTGCAAGGTATTTCCAAGGTCTCTTTAAAAGAGAGGACAACACACAACTTCTGTAGCCTTGACTGTAGCGTGTAAAAAAAGCTCAGAGAAAATTATATCTTTAAAATGACCTTGTGTCTGGAAATCCTGGAGTTACTGCAATTGTAAAAGCATCATCATCTACACTAGTTTTCCTTCTGAAATAATTTCACAGAATGCTAACTGTTCCAGTGACACTGACACCAAAAACACAGTATGTCAGCCTCTCAGACTAATTAAATACAGAGGCAAAACAGCCATTACCTCACGTAACAGTTTCCCCAGGAGTTTAGTGAATGCTTCTTTAGTCCAAATTAATAATCTATGATACAATCACAGAGGTGACATTAGAGACTAGGTGACTTTGTGCTTTGCTACAAACAAGCTTATTTCACCAAGTGACCAAACCCATAGTTAAAGAAATAAATTCTGAACTTTGGCATATTTTGAATGCTGCCCCATATCTAAGAAGGAACTCAGGTAAGGGCAAGAAATGGATACAGGCAGGCAGCACATGCTTAATCTCCAGACTGATAAACACCAGCCCTGACCTGGAGAAACCACCCAAAGCCCAGAAGCCTTATGTCCAACAAGGCACCTTCCCATCTGGCAACTATATGAACTCGTCTCATGTAAATCAAAACTAGACTTGAGTACTGACGAGGCATTTTCCTTCCACAAAAGTGGAGTCAAAGAACACTTTGCCCTCTCAGATTAAGCCACACGTTATCCCTACATTCCCAAAACACTTAGTGACGTCCACATCTCTTTCTTCTGCTGAAAAGAACTAAACCATAGGGAACCAACAGGAAGAAACTGCCAACTCTTCCAAGAGCATTTTGCTGCTCCATGCGGCCAAGTAGCACTTTAAATGACACTCCTATAAAGCATTCAGTTTTCCCCAAGACACAAACAAAAGGAAAAAGGTGACTGTTGCCTATCAGTATGCTTACATTATCTTTTTTTTTTTTTTTGTTAACACCACCCTCATATTTTTAAAGAAATGTTTACCATGCAGAGCCTTGTTCCCCCACCCCAATTCTTCCTCTAAGAAAAAAGGCTTTACTTCTGATTGATTCTAAATGGCCCTCTGCTTCCTCTAGCCATTGTTCCAAAGAGGGAGGAGTATTCAAATACCCACGAGTTTGTTTGAGATTTCCTGGCTGAAACCATAAAGCTCATCTTTACATACACTCGCTTGTCCAACAGAATTATTGCTCCTGCTGCTTTCCATGACCCCAGACACCGAGACACACACAGCAGGCTGGGAACTAAGCCTTTTGACTTCACAAAGCGCCAGAAGGATACTAAAGTTGTTTTGAGTCCCTGAATAGGTAACCAGTTCTCAGCCTCAGAGAAGGATAGATTTTTGTGCTGTATCATAAGATTTGTATGCTGTGAGAAAACAGCCTCCCAGCTCTGTCCAGCAAAAAGGGCACACAGCACAAACTATTCCGCACTAGAGCCAGGCGAGAAGCAGGAACTCAGTTTACAAAAGGCAAGGAATACTGTTCATAGTGTGGTCAAGTGAAGAATGCCTACCTCAAAAAAGAAATGTTGGAAGAAGTACAGAACTACTTGTGGAAACACAGTCAGGAGGCAAATTAGCTAATCTTCCTGTTGTGCAAAATATGACTGCAATGAAGAAAATGAAAGTAGATTTCCTAAATAGTCAAATCCTGCGCTCCCCAAATTTATCTCTGTCCCCGAGGCATATCCTGTTCTGCAGCTTCAGCGGATTTTAAGACACGCTCTAAATGAAGTCCATTCCTACAGAATCAACCAACTGCCAGGCAGCAAGAGTTAACTATGCACAGCTCTTGCCAAATGTTTAAGTCATATCAAAACAGACTGTCACAGGAAGACAATTAACACCTTTCTGGCAGAAAAGATACAGTGCAACCAAGGTAAGCGTAAAATCAGATTTTGACCCTCCTCTTCCTTCTACTCTGAGGCTGCACGGGGGCAAATATTTTGCATATGACTTCAGAGGAGAAAGCAGCTGTCAGATCCTCATACTCTCTGAGAATATACTATCCCATAGCAATGAGAGACCCAAGGGCAGAACAGAATTGGTGATATTCCATTATGCTTGCTTTTTCCAAAGCACATTCATTCCATACCTTTATTTCAGAAAGCTGCATTACTTCTGGGAAGACTTCAATGCAGTTGGAGTGAGCAATTACAGTATGCATACGTCTGCAGTTCATGATGGTTGTTGGAATGGCTTTCAGTTTGTTCCCGCTAATATCGATTTCCTCCAACTCTTCCAGCTTGGCCATTTTGCTTTGAAAACAAGAATTTGAGAGTAGTTCTTCTAATAGATGCATATTTTATTTTGAAGTGGTGATAAAAGCAGTGGTTTTTGTTACTTTAAGAGAAAAAAATCACAGACTTTGATTCTTGTTCACAGCAGTGCCTGTCAGCTCTCCTCATGTCAGATGCTAAAACAGTTGTGGAACAAAATGTGTACTACTTCTGACAGTGTTTGTTAATGCTACCTTTCAAATTACTTATTTTGATTACATCCCCCCTGCTTACCAGCTCACTTTCACTCTTTTCTCCTTTCTTCCCCTCTCTATCAACCCTAGTTTCTCACTACATCTCTCCACCTCTCATCTTCCCCTCCTAGCACCCCACTCAGCCCTCCCGCCTAAATTCATCTGTCTCATCTCCTTGCTGCTGAAGCCCAGCTGCTCAGAATATCACACAAGGACAGAGATGTCTCTTCCATTATTTATTGGCATCTCTTTTTCAAGGTTGTACCCCATCAGTTTTACAGCACATCTTACACTTGAAAGACTCCTGATTAAAAAAGAGTGAACTGAAAGCACAGAAATTGCTGCCAAGGCAAAACCTCTTTCTGGAGTTGAGAAGGTTTTTCTCTAGTAGAGTTTAGTTCACTTCCAGAGGACATTTCCAGATGGCTGTGCGCACAAATCTCTTGTGAGGAAAACCTCGCCCGATGTAAGCAAGTTATCAAGCCAGGGAGAAGAGAAGACCTCCTTGTGCTTGACTTCCAAAAGCACAGAGCCATCATGCTGAATTAGTCCAGCTGAAAAGAGTTTCAAGCACCATGAAAACTCACCATGTAACAAGCATCACTCTCTTGCCTGTACTGCAAGGGAGGGTAGCAATGTGCAGGAGGGCATAAGCTGGGGAATCCACCCACTGCAGTACCACTACACCCAAAATGCAGCCTCTGCCACCACATTCCTGCGCAATTCAGCTCTTGCTGTGAAAATACCTCACGATGCCCACCCACCCGTGGGCCAGAGGCAGTGAAGCGAGTTCCTTACCTCGCAGGGAAGCTCTGTAGGCGATTGTAAGCCATGTGCAAGATTTTCAGGTGTGGGTGGCCCGTTAACAAGGGTACACATTTATCTGTGAGGTTGTTATTGGTCAAATACAACTCCTGCAAGATGCTGTGGGTTTCTTCAGAAAGGGTGGCTGGAGGAAGCATTTCCAGTTTGTTGGCAGATGCATTAAGAAATCTCAGGCTGCAAAGAGAAGTTATATAAGGAAGCTCAGTCAAACATCCTGCAGGTTTTGTCCAAAAGAATAAATAAAAATCTCTAATTTTAAGAGTTAACTTAAGATAGTCATAGGTGAAGGTCAAAAGCAACAAGTTCATGACAGACGAAAAGTCTAGCATTAAATGAGCAAAATTTCTGATTTTTTTAAAGACCACATTTCTAAGAACAAAACATCAGCAAAATGGGTACCTCGAAATGCCTCTATCCTGTTATCAAGAACTCAGTATCTCCAATATTACTACTGCTGTAGCTACAGGTAAGAGCAATAACAAACCACATCATTTCCATACTCATTACACGCAAAAATGAGTTCTGTATTCATCATCAATGAACCATGAGAACTGCCTTTCAAGTGACTAAACACATCAATGGTAAAAAAAGCCAGACAATTTTTCAGTATTTTAAATACGATCTAAGGTGCAGACAGTATTTTGTTCAAACCTGCGGGCCTGAGAGCAACTACAAAATATGAAAAGTACTCTTTGAATATTTGGATAAAAAAAGATGCATCAATCACAACAAAAACCAAAACTTGAGGCCAAGCAGTAATTTGTGTTTTAGATTTTAAAGAGACTCTGCCAGTAGCAAATTAAATTTTAGAAGTTACATCCTTGCTTGCTGATGTACGCAGCAAGAGAGCCTTATCTCTGCATAGCTTTTCTGAGTGCCCTTCCCCTGCTCCCCAACACAGCAGAAACCCATATTTTTGCAGATGCACCACAAGGAACAACGACTCAAGGAGCACAGAAATTGAGTTATTCTTTTCCCCCCAAAGGCCTTTTCCAGGATGGGAATAAGACCTGCTGAGGTATAGGCACTGCCCATTCCTGCCAGCGAAGTTCTGCAGGCAGAGAATTTGTGTTTGTTAGGGGAGTATGGTGATCACAGAAGCACTGTAGGTATCTTCATGGCTAGAACTCACGCCAGCAATTCCAAACAAATGGAAAAATTCGACTATTTATCCTTCAGTAACCAACTCTGGCACGATCATGCCTTTTCAACAGATATGGGACCCTCTTCCTTCCTTCTGTCTTCAGAAGAGGCTGTCTCGGAGCAGTGCAGAAGTGTGGGCTTGCCAGTCTGCAGCGACTGCATTCAGACCAGGCTGTCCTGCTCCTACCAACTAATGGGAACATGCTGCTGCAGTGGACAAGGCTGCATTTAAGAAAAAAGACTTTCAAATGTGCTGTCCCAAGCCTGTAAAGCTCACTGATCAGGATACAAAAGGTAGGTGCTTTCCTGTCACTCATCTTAAGAGAAAGTGATCAAATATTGATGGCTGCTCCCATGCACACAGGAGTCCATACTGACCTTTAAGGTCTATTAATGAATGAAGTGGATTTGCAGGAGTAACAGCTGGTTCAAACTTGCTCAGCAGTAAATAAGGGTCAGACATGCTACAGGAGTCATGTGGAATACCAAAGGATTAAAAAAACCCACTATTTCCATCAGAAGCAAGAGTCTCTCAGCACTGCTTCAAAACTGAAACCAGGTTAGCTGCTTTACGCAAACAGAGGAGTCCACTTCAGACAAACAGAGTTTAATCCTCAGGCTCATTCATCATTCACAAGGGTGCTAAAAATCCAGAGGAGGAAGGGAGGGGAGGAAGGATTAGTACAGAGAAGGAAATAAGCAGCTGAAAGGGGGTTTTAATTTATTTATTTATTCTAAAAAGATGCTCAATTTCACCCTTTAGCTACAAACTAAAAATACACTAAGCTCTTTCAAAGCTGGATCATTAAACCGAAGCACACCACATCAACAGATCCTGTGCTTAATTAAACAGCAGCAAGTACAGCTATTGCTAAAGTACAGAGAGTTATTACTTTGGCAACTTCAATCTAATGTGCATGGTAGTCTTCCCTCTCCACAAAAATAAAGGCACTTTGATTAACATTAAAGCCACAGTATTTTTTGTACCACTCATACTACAAAATGGTCATCTTCAGCTCAAGTTGGAAAGGCTTAAGAAACAATTAGGTTTAAGGCTGCTGGGAAAAGTGAGTTGCCACAGGAAAGATGGGGATAAGAGATGACAGCAAAACAGACCCTGAGAAAGGCCATGCTCTTCTGAAGAAGAACCTGTATCTTAGTTTTGTTCTCACAAGCTGCATGAGAATAACCTGGCGTGTTTCACAGATACCAGCAGCCAAAGAGGTAATTTAGAGAGCATCTACCCTGTGGCTGTGAAGTCTGATCAAGAACAGCTAGCCCAAAGTACAACTAAAAGCTTCAATTAAGAAAAGGAACATTACTCTGACACAGCTGAAATTAATACAGTGTACCATATTGTAGCAATTTTAAATTCAGAACAAAAATTATCATTCTTCTGTTCTTAATAAACTTTCAACATTGGTGAAATGTAATAAGAGATTTCAATTTGTTCCCTCACTGGTAATAAAAGTGAGTGGAATCTGTGTGTTCCTGTCAGAAATAAGTTTTGATGCATGTATTTTCCAATGGGGAAGGGAAAGGGGAGGGTTGATGCTCTGCACACACACACCCCATTCCCCCCACCCTGAACTTTTGCTAAATCTTCCAGGAAGTGCTACAATGACACTGGAAATAAATCCCCATCATCATAACCTACAGGCTAGTGCCTTGTTGTGAACTAAGTTTAGGTGAGTAGTAAAAGTCTTGCCAACAGCTTAGAATGGGAACCCTGTGGTAGCAGGGTGTCTCACCTTAAACAACTGACAGTCAGGGTCAGAACAGTCACACACTCATCTCTGTCACTAGATGACATAATTAGAATTAAATCAGCTTTTGGAAATGAGCCTGTTGCTTGCTTATGTGTTTTTAGACCAGCTGTTACATCAAAATGACTAAAAAACATTCTGAAATAATAATTCTTTCAAGATATTGTCTAGATTTAGAATTCAAAATGAAATAAAATATTTCACTATTATTTGGGCAGAGAACAGAATGAACCATCAGATTGCTAGTGCCAAAGACTTATCAATTCTGTGCCGTAATCTTATGTTAAAAACAAACAAAAGTAAAACAAAAACAAACACACACACACGCAAAACCAACCCAAAGAAACCCCCGAACAAAAACCCAGCAAAATCTAAAACTGCAGTTGCCCGTCAGGTTTTCCCTCACGCTGATTTAACACAGAAGTCCTCCTCCAGGTTATTTCCACTCCCCATTTTCTTCATCCTTGTGCAATGTGCCAGCTGCTACCTTAGAAGGCACATCTTATAAATGCCCTCCAGAGGAGTGGAAATTTACTTGGGCACAATGTTCCCATCTCTCTTGTGCATGGACTTAAACTGATGCATGTTCCTTGAAGATATCCCACTCATACTGCTTATCAGATGGAAGCAGAATGTCAAGTATTAAAGCTCAGTCCAAAATTAATTGTTTCCCTTTCCAATTCCACCCACACACTATACCACAAGCTCATGAAAAAAACTTCAGCATCACTACAAAGACCTGAATTCAGCAGCCTGTGCACATACCAGAGCACAAAACAGCCAGGAAAGCACGAATTAACGAGTACTAAAAGAGCATAGAAGATGAACAAAGAAATGAAGGTGCTGGCAGGGAGATGTCTGAATTCTTCAGCTTTGACAAGGTGAATATTCTTCCCTGGAATAATAACATAGACAGTGGTGTCTGGCTGTAATAAGTCACCTTCGGTTTTTGGGGGTATTAAGTCCTTGTCGGACTTAACTTCTCCAAAAGACAAAATAAGAAAATAGGCTGTCCCAAAGAATAGGCTAGAATCAAGGACATGGATTTAATTCAACTAAAAACACCTAATATGCAGTCATATCCATTCCTTATTCATACTCAGAAGATTTTTATCTCAATTTGAGCTTCTAAAAGCAGAGGAAGAATATCTTCTATATAAAATGCAAAAGGTTTGAACTTTGCCTACCAATGCCCAACTCTAGCACACACAGATCCTGAATACAGACAAACTGGGAGAACACAGCACCTCTGAATTCCTCACCATTTTCTGAGGCAGCTTGACAAACTTGCTTTGCTGGGTAAGACACAGCCTCACTGAAAAAATATAAGTTCTCCAAAAAGCTTAGGAATGTTCGACATTAAAAAGAGGAACACAGACAACAGCATTCTTTGGTGAAGCAGAAGCAAATCAAATCCACTGTTTAGCTTAAAAGTACTGATAAGAGTTGGAAAGAACAGTGCAATCACAAAAAGAGAATATGCAGAGAAATCAAGATCTCCAGTTTGGCCTATGCCCCAAGACCTCCATCAGTACAGAGCAATCAAAATGTAAAATTTCTTCTTCAGTGCCTTCTGCAGACACATGCCCTCAATTTCTGATTCCCTAAGTCTAAAATAACTTATGAATGTGGTAGCAGGTGTGTGAGAAAGAATCCTGTAAGCTAAGCATGTCTGGGGGAAAAAAGAGAGGGGGGCGTGGGGAAATCAAAGCTGTTTTGCCAGCCTGTGCGGAAGAGTATTTTTTATTTAAAAAATAAAGAAGATAAATTAAAAGACGGAAACATTCAAGTGAATCCCCTTCCTGTTGATGGACTGCCAAAAAAACCACTTAACTGCTGCTCTCTCCTCAGCTCTTACTTTCTAACCTATCTTTAGCTATTCTATTTACTGGGATTTCCCCAGTTTCTAAAGTACCTGCTTGCAATCCTTAACCTAGCAACAAGGAGACAAAGGCAGCTAAGCATTTCTGCAACACAAACATGTGCATCAAACATTCAAGCAGCACTTGGCATTCATTTGACTTGGTTTCCTCCCTCACATTTCCCCTGCATCCAGGATAGGACTGAATCCTTGCATCACAAAGAAGCAGCCACAGTGGGTGGAAGTAGCAAATACCAAAAGAGAGAAAATTTAACTCTGTCACCTTCCAGAACTCCAGCAAAAACCAAACCCAAAACAAATAAAATAAATTCAAAACAAACAGAAAATCAAATGAGGTAAGAACAGCTGAACAAAGCTGAAAACAAAAAAGAAAAATCATGCAGACAGAGTCTAGACGAGCTCTGAATAGCTGACATGGGCTTAACCACCACAGCTGGCCACTACCAGACACTGCAAAACAAAGCCCCAGGTTTAAGCTGTGCACATCACAGCTACACAACTTCACCACACAAATGCTTTACAAGTTCAATGGCTGTTTTAAGGGTTGACATTGAAAACACTCATTCTAACTGGAAAGGATGCTTAGGCAAGAAAACAAATCCTTGCCCATCTTACCACTGTGCTTCCCCATTTTAACCCTGCCCCAACCACTGACACTGCTTTTCTACTGTGCCCAGCTAAAGCTCTCCAAGACTCATCTGGAGAACACTTGGTGCAACAGTTTCCACGCCATTAAATGGTAGTTTGCCTGCAAGCTGCTCAGGGAAGGCAGTAAAAAGTCTGTAGAGTCAGATGGCAGAAAAGGCATCACAATAGATGCAGCAGAGGATAGAAATGAAAGGCCTCAGGAATGCAGGTGCATGAAAAAAGGTTCAGGACTCAGTTTGGGAGTTTTCCCCATCAGCTGCAGCACTTGCATGAATTCTCTATTTTTCCAGCATATGGTAATGAGAAATGAAGAGATTATCTGGCTGCCTCTTGTAGCACTGATCTTGCCAAGAAAATCCCCACCCCACAAGAGAAATCCTTGCTAACATGATCAAGATGTGCATACTTTCAGTGCAATAAACAGAACCAAGTTCTATCTCGGTCAGAGAGATGTTTCATAGGTTAGTCTTCAATTTCTCCTTGACTAACAATTTAAAATAGAAAATTAATTTAAAAGCAGACCAACAAAATATCCCTAATTATACTCTCCAGCAGAAAATGATACCTTTTCACTGTTTTTTGAAGGATTAAGGCAGAAAATAAATGTTCATAAATTCTTTTACAAAGAGACCTGAGGTTTTTCAGTATTTGGGGTTTGGGGATTTTTTTTGTGGAAGTGATATTCTCTCTTTGTCTACCAGTGCACCAATTTCCTTTCCTTCCTCAGATGTTCTAGAAGTCAAAGCCCACCAGTGCTTGTGCTGAAGTTTGCCCAAGGCACTTCACACCCACTTTGTCAAATATTCAGGACTGAGAAAGAGAAAGCGTTTATAATTCACAGCATGAGACTTCATATCCAGACAAGATATCATCTGTCAGTTGCACAGACCCAAGTACCTCTGGAAAAAACCAAACCAAAACAAACCCATATCTTTTCAAGGCTGTAAAAGGCAAATCATTTTATGCAGAGATAAAGGTTCTGTGAGGTAAAGTGATTTGTCCAATATTACATGCTGGGTAGAGACTATGGCACACCACTCGGGAGAACCAGTTCTCTTGGCACGTCTGGCAGTACAGATTGTGCTTCCCAGGGAATGCTTGAAGAAGAGAAGCATTTTACCTTTTTAAAAGCAAAACAATCTCCTGAATGCCTTTCCAGACTCATTTCTGTTGACACTTAGCTGCTGATAGATGCAAGCATTTGAAAACAAAAGGAAAGAAGTTTTATGTAGAAAATTCCAAATACAAAACTCTGACATTGTACACTAATATATTAACCTGTACTGCTGTTTTCCTTCAGAGTTCTCACTTTAACAGGAGTCATAGGAGAACCAGCATGGACAAGCCATACCATCTTAAACCAAGTTAAAGAGTAGGGATCAACAGGGAAAACGCTACCCCAAGTCAACTGCTTCCACTAGCATCACAGGCAAGGGAAGGTGCATTGGTGATGAGATGTCAGAATGGGTAAGCTCTGTTTATCTCCTGTGATGGTGCATGACTTTGTTAAGACCGGTAGAAGACTTTGAACACATGGGCCTCGTGCTGCTCAAAAGCTGCAGAGGGGAAGCCACTTAACACTGTTATACAAAATATTCTTTAATTCTACCTCTTCTCAGCATATTCGTAACAAACTTTGGGGAATCTTCCCCCAGTCCTGGTTTTAGCTTGTAGTTGTTCATTCTGGCATCACAAAAAAACAAAAAACAAAAAAACCCCAAAATAACAACCTCCACAAAAAAACCTCCAAAAAATCCCTGCCTACAGATGAGCTGCAGTACAAAAAAATCTGTTTCACTCTGCAAAAATTGCACTATGCTACATCCTAGACCAACAACTGCTTTTAATACAAATTTAGCACAATTATTTCTTTAGTTGCTTTCAAATTACAACCTATTTGAAAATTACTTAAAGGTTTATTTTCTTTCCAAGTTAACAGATTCAACTTGGGACAGTTAAATGAGTTTATTTAGAAAGCATCTCAACCACCAACCTAATTCTCCAAGTTAATTCCAGGAAATTTAACTAGTGGGTCATGACAGAATTAACAATAGTATAAAAGAAGGGGTTTTGCAATACTCTTCATCGGGAAAAAAGCCCTGCCATCGAGATCACCACTTCTTTTGCTTCTGTACCTCTCAAGAAAGCCAGAAGCTATGCATTCCTTTTGTCACAGCTAGGATCAGATACAAAACCCCACAGCACACAATCTCACTGCCTGTTAAATTATGCATGCTTTGAGCACTCAAAAATCCCATGACTATATGTGGAAGGGAAGAGGTGCAAGGAATGCTGACATCAAGTGGGGCCAGCCTATCCACCATCCCCAGATGATGCTACCAACCTCCTGTATTTCTATCACAGTCACTTGAAGGATATGTTCATATTTATAAAAAAACAAAAAAAACCAAAAAAAAAACAATCCAAAACCTTGAAGACTCTGATACTAAAGAAATTGCAGCATAAAAATAAGAATCCAGAAAGCAGATCAAGTGGTGACACCAGCTAAATTAGTGACAAACATTTAAAAAGCATAGAAAAAAATTCAAAAAGCAGGGGCAGGGGAATAACTGAATTATTCTGACAGCTTTATGCACAGATTTTGTTTTGTTTGACAGGTATAAATAAGTTCTAGCCTCTGACTGAAGGGGGGAAAAAAAAGCTTTCACACTGCATCAAACAAGCCTAAGAAATATGTATTTAAAGAAACTGCCACTAAACCATTTCAGTATATGTAGTAGAAAATAGCATGTGCTTAACTCTACAGCTAGATTTCAAGAAGTACAGCAGGAGCTTGGTGAGAAAAAAGAAGCAACCATATAAGGAAACAAAACCAGAATAAAAAAATGTGTTTCGGTGAGCTGATCAGACATCTGTTCTTACCACCCAAGGCGTGGCAACTTTCAAATTAGGGGAACCTCAGATTACCCTTTGAACCAGGAAGTAACAGGCCAAGCAAGGTTCATCTGATGCAAGTCAAAAGGATCCAATTTCTTTATAATTTTACCTGTCTGCTTTCAAAAGCAGGTTAGATGGCAGTTCCAGGAGCTGGTTATGCTGCACGTCCAGGACCTCCACCTGCGTTCGCTCGAGCCGATCTGGGAGCCTTCCTAACATGTTGTGTCCTGCCAGCAGCTTCCGCAAGCTACTATTGTAAAACAACCTTAAGAGACATAAAAAACACCATAAATGAGAAAATAATAAACTAAAGAGTTTCTTTGATAATTTAGATATGGTATCATGGTTCATTAAAAGAAAGTGATTCAGCCAACTGATTAGCAGACATGGTATTAATTACGCACAGATCCAAAAACGTCTTCCCACTCCCCGCCAACTTTTTCAAAAGGTTTTCAGAGACAGGGAAGGAGGTTCACAGATGATTCAGGAGTGAAAATAGTGACAAAGGGTTATTTTATGGCACTGTATAAAACATGAATATAGAAGCACGACAGTGAAGGAGGTAATTGCTAACGAAGGCTGCAGAAACCTGCACGTGGGATCCCCTAGCTAATGCAAGCACTTCAGAAGTGGGGGTGAAATCACCAGTCACCCCACAAGCTTTGTAGTGCTCTACTCATCATGTGCTGACTCATAATCCAATGCAATTCCCCACCCCCACAATTTTTCTTTTCTGTTAATACCAGACTTATATAAAGCCTCCTTTCCAGTTCTACAGCAAATGAAATTTATCTAATCGGCTTTACTTTCTTGAGTTTTTACAAGCAATAGATGACCCGGAGTCCCATCCCCCTGCTCCATTTTTTGTGGGGCTGGGGAGAAGGGGAGGGGAGAAGAGGGCAACATAGAGAAATAGCTGTTCTGATCAAACAGTATAGCTTAAATTTGCAGGAGAAACAATGCAATGAGGGCATGCACCTAAAGACACCAAAAATAGAGCAACTCCGAATTTTGAACAGAAACCACTTCCAGCAAATTAAGAAAAAAAGATTATTCTTCATCTGCCACGTCTTACATGCCTGCTACTGTACTGTTTAATCTGGCGAGCCCATGCAACACGCTGACCTGCTTCAATCCAATACTCTCAAATTATTCAGCATTAAAGCAAAAATCATCTTCTCTCTGTCACAATGACCCAAATACATATAACAAGCCTCCCTACCCCTTCCCTACAAAGCACCAGGTCATGGGATTATTGTGCCAGAATCATCAATCAAGTACACTGAGTATTTTCCCCTTGACAGATACCGTCACTCTCAGTATCTGCATGCCAGTGTTAACAGTTATCTCACTTGGCTGGATTGTCTGAGTTATGACCATGGATGCAAGTCAAGAACCAGCCCTATCATTCCAGAAGGCTCAACACGGGGTGAAAAGACTCATCAAAAGTAATAAGCCTATCTATTATGTATTTATTATTTAACCATTCTTGTTTTACTCTGCTTTTACTTGAAAAATTCTCAGTTATGAACGTGCCTTTGTATTCTGTTTTTTGAGACTGGCTAATAATGTCAACATCAAATATCAAGGTAGAAAGCAGAACTGGTTGACAGCAAAAAAAAAAATCCCTTTGAGGTTTTTTTGTATGGGGGGGGCAGCACCATTTTAAAATTTAAAAGAAAATTCAAATTGTGGCAAAATCCTCAGAGATCTCCTCTTTCCATAAGTCAGAATAATGGAGTAAATCTTCGAGGGAGTTTGGTTTAAAAAAATTTTTTTTTTTTTTTTTTTTTTAATTTGCCTTGTCTTATTTTTCAAGTCACACAGGCACTGAAGGACCTGGGCTGGCTGAAAAGAGGTTGAAGAGCATTTAACTAAACAAGCTCCTGATGAACCTGGGACGCTTAAATCTTAAGCTGGGTGGGGAATCAGGATGTAGGGACTGCTCTTCCATATGGGCAGCTTTCCCACTTGCCCAATTCCCAGTGGAAGTTTTGGTGAAATCAGTAAATTCTAAGGACAAGCACGTCATTCATCATCAGCATCTTCTCAGAAAACATGGTTTGGTGTAAGCATTCTACCAATTCCTTTACTAAGCAACTCTTCAAGAGAACACAATGTTGAATACAAATACATCTTTTAAAAAAATCAGACAAGAAGGAACAAAAACACATACAAACATCTATTCACTGATGGCAACAAGGTCATTTTGGCAACTCCCAATTGAAGCATTTCCTTTCTCTTTGGCAGTATGATTTTTATGAATCTGTCCTGCATAGCTAAGACCGAGTAGCCTTCTTGTTATTTTTCAGTACTTTTAAAACTAAAACAGTTCCATTACAGTCCAGGGGACATATTCCCATTTTCCTTAATTGAGATGAATGCTAGTACAGAAACCTCTACCACAACTGCTTCAACTCTTTTGTCTTCAAGGACTAATTTTCTGTTTCAAGAGGCAAACACACAGCATCAAGCATAGTTTGTTTAGAAGAGATGCAATCATCACCCTACCAGGAATGTGCTGGTCACTCAAGATTTGAACATTTGTGTTTAAGTGTCACAAGCAGCCCCCTAGGAGAGCCCTGCTGATTCACTTCACAGGTTTTCAGAATGCTAGTCTGTGTAAAGTACACAACAGTGCACCTGAACACACTTACACTTTTACTTGCATTTATTTGATACTTAGGCATGTTGAGCCATTTGCATTTGAGTCCAGACCCAAATTTCCCCTGAAGTTTAACACATTCAAAGCCTGCCTTTTGAACGGAACAGGACCCTAAAACTGAGCTGACTTATTAGGAGCTAAGCTATCTAGACATATACTACAAAGAAGAACTTTCAAAGATAAGCTATTTCCTGAGGTTAATGTTAAGATGGCAGGAGAGACAAGTGGGATGTTGACTGTACCTAATTTCAGCTAATCATTAATCTCCCAGAGATATCCGGTATGCCTTGAAAGTCCTGGCTGTTATGAAGTGCAAATGAAAGAAAAATGAACTTTTGCACCCCCATCTTCTGAGTAGGCACAGCTTCACTTTTTTGTGTGTGTATATGAAAAAACAGAGATTAAAAGTCTACACATCAGCCTGTTAGTTTGCTTGATAAATCTCCTGACATCCTCTTCTGCCCCTGTTTCTGAAATCTATTCTCTTCTCATTTCTGACACTAAAACAGACAAGTTTACCATCTTACACATTCACCTGACCCAGAAAAAAACAACATCAGAAACCAAGAATGATAGTTTCTGTGCTGTACAGCTCCTTAAAGAAAATATTTGTATTTGATGATCCTTGTGAGTCCCTTTCAACTCAGCTTATTCTGTGATTTAGTAGTTCATGATACACCATCATCTTTCACAACATTGCTTTCAAAGTGGACAGAACAACCTAAAATGACAGCTCTCTTCCAGTGAAGGCAGAAATTTAAAAATGCCCAATATCACCACCTAAGCAGTAAAACTCACCTGAACAGACAGCTCTCTCTAGAACAAATAATAGCAAGACTTATTTATTATTTAAACTCAACTCCTAATTTGGTTCCTCTTGACTTCTTTTCTATCACTTATATTTACCAATTTTATGTTTAGATTTCTAGAAAAGAGATTGTCTTGGTAGTGAAGGCAATTGCTCTTCTTGCAGGAGTTTACTTCCTTGATGAGGCTTTCCATTCTTTAGACCCTTTTTCTCTCAAACAGGGCTGTGAGCTGGAGTTTCCAAGCTTCGCTGAAACTAAGTTACAAATGCTGGATCTCTAAAATTGTCATGCAAAGTTATGGCTGTAAATATTTAATATTCAGTATTAAAAATGAAGGGCTTTCCTGCCTCAACAGCCACATGAACAGCTTCAAAGTTCAAGGGCGCTACTTTCTCTGCATAAAAGTAAAAGAAGAAAGGCTGGGTGGAAGCTTGAGGCATGACAACACCCCACAAGGTAAAAATGAAATGAAGCAAAAGATAAAACAGCCCTGACAGTCACTGAACAAGCTAAACACTGAGTCAGCAATGATTTTTGAATTGTTTATCCTGTTCCCCATTGTGCAACTGGTCTGCAAGACCTACCGGGCAGGCAGCTCACGTATCTGATTGTGGCCAACATCCAACACTTCCAGCTTCCTGCTGTCACACACCCACTCAGGCAGGTTTTCCAGGTGATTTCTATGAATAAAGAACACAAAGACACGTAACTAAATTATAATTGAGATGTAAAAGCTATTAAGAATACAGCCTCAAGAGAGATACAGGCACCCGAAGGAAACAAATCTGTTAAATAGCATGTTGCTTGTGAGATTGTATCATCCCTCCTTCAGCAAGGGCATTACCAGTGCAGTCAGGTCCTGAGTGAGGGGGCAAGAAAGCTAACAGCAGTGTTACCTCTCCTACATGTGCAGTCACTAAGAAAATGCACAAAACCCCCAAAAAACTTCCAAATTATCAGGGGATTACTAAGAGTAGCACAGTACCAAAGCTGAAATCTCTCCATGGAGAACAACATTTCTGAGATGCTCCTTAGAAGATTACACAGTTGAAATACCTCTTCAATTCCTCAAATTCACTGAAATCCACCCTATCATTCTTTCACTATCTCACTGAAAAAAGCAAATTTTTCTAGCGTGTATCTTTCAAGACAACTGTTTTACTCTTCTTGCATTTATCTTCACGGAAACTAACCCTTCTGGAAACATCTTGGAGGCAAGTTTTTCCAAACACTGCACCCAAAAACATGCAAATAGGCACCGTGGGGCACTTCTACACCCTGCCCTAAAGACAAAAATCAGCACAAGATACATAGAGGAGATTGTGTGCAAATCCACTCACATAATTAATTCAGTCAGAATACACAGATGCAAACCAGGCATCAAATAGCAGTCAGGCACTCGCAGACCTGAAGCTCAGGAATAGGATGCTTATGAAACATGAATATAAATCAATCATGTACTTGTATCCTCTAGTTTGTTCCTGCAATAGTCCTCAATCAAAATATGCAATGGCAACCCAACCCCTCATCTCAGATAGCTTGCTGTCTGATCTCAAACGGATTTCCCGAACTCCAAGTGAGCCAAAAACCTAAGGACACCCTACCCATTTAGTTACAATGCCATCACTGCAATGAGGCACAAAAAGGGTTTTTTTCATCAAAATCATGCATTCTGCACCAATTTCATTAACAAATAAATGGAGAACACAGCTTTACAAAGATTGCTTTCCAACACATAATTTATTTAGTCACACCAGTGTGCTACATTTAGGACAATGTGAGTAAATCAGGGCTGGTGAAACTTCCAAGTTGATGGCCGCTAGCCCAGGTTAGCTCACCAATTGTTATGATCACTCTCAATAGTGTGAGTGCTTTAAGCAGGTCTTTTAATGAAGAGATCACTTTAAATGAAGATGAGTAATTTCTTAAATAAGACAGCCATTAAGCACGTGTATAAATGTTTTCCTGATTAATTCCTGGAACTGCAAAGCAAACTAAAACACCCCCTTTTCCATGCCTTCCCTTATCCCACCTCCCTCATTAAGGTGAAATTTATGTATGCATCCAAATGGCAACTGCAGACATCCCTGCAGCAGCCAGGGCTGCAAGAGAACTACGAGGAGCGGCAGGAGCTGCCAAACTGATGAGTAAACTATCAAACCATCACCTACGCTGGGTTTAGGATGCAGACACATTCAGAAAGTAGCTTAAAAGTTCCTGTACAAATCTCAGATTGGTGTGTGTTTGAATCATCATGTTCTAACTCCGTAAAACAGGAGATCTTTAAATAATGGAAACTCTTTAACTATAAAGGAATATAAATTTTGCTTTGGGCAGCAATTAGAAAAAAAACAATAAAAGCAAATCCATAAAAAGGAAACAGGAAAGAACTGACCAGCAGAAAAAGAAGCATCCTCTAACTCTGAAAATTAGTCTTTTATTATCCCAAGGTCCAATTCTTACCCCTATTCCCACTCAGCAAGATGACAGTGAATGCCATTGTTCCATAAGTCTCTTTGATTTATGTTTCACAGGTCCAAGAAAAAACATACTCTTACCTAGAAATATCCATATAAGCCAGGCAATTAGGAACTGGATACACATCAAGGTGAACAAGTTCTAGGGGAAAAAATATACATAACAAGAAAAGCGGTGATAAAGATTTGCACTTGAATGACTGTTCCAAAAAAGCTGTTTTAAGAGCTAACACCCAGAGATTTCAGACCACATCAGTAACCTAAAAAAATTTCTGAAGATCTGGACCTTTGTGAACCCCTTGTGAGTTCTGTTTCTTTATGATGTCTTAGTACATTTGCTGTGTTACATTGTACTTGCTATGACTGACACTGCATAACTGATCAGGGACAAGAAACTGGAGGATATTAGAAGTTTCATGGCACATTCTCATTTTTTTCCATTTTTATCAAAAGAGCTGTAATTTCACCTCTGCTGCCCTCTGCCCAGAAGAGCCAGCCACAAAACTGCTCTACTTTTTTCTCCCTAGTCACTTGAGATACAAGCATGGGAAGGGAACCTTCCCACTATGGAACAGCAAGTCACAGAATACCAGAGTACCTTAGATCATGGCAAGATCCAGAGTATTTGACAACACATTACATAAGCCTTGGCATGCCTTTGGAGCTCCCAGTTGCAGACAGCCTTACAGATCTTTCATAACACACCTACAGCTAGTAATGTTATTATTGAAGCAACCAAAATATATTTCATATCCTAAGGTTTTAGCTAGCGCTCAGTGTTAAATTTAAAAAAACCCCCAAAACCAAATGGACATTTATTTAAGCCTACAGAGAAATCAACTCAAGTGCAACTGCAACAAGCAGTTGCTTTGGAAGATGAGATGAAAGCAAGGTGGCCAAGGGTGCATGGAGAGGACAAGCCAGGAGAAGCCAAATAGGCAGTTGGTTGCAAGACATGGGTTGACTTGGATTCTCAGCCCACACTGAACACATGTTCAGATTATGTTAACTTTTCTCAGATTATGTTAACTTTTCTCAGCTACAAAGATCCTGGCATGAATACTTAATGAAGGCACAGGCTTAGATATTGCTAAGACAACAGCCTTTTAGAGGCAGTTCAGACTGCTCATCAAATTCACAGCTCTCCAACTTTGCATTTTCTTTATTCCACGCTGAACTACTCCAAATGATAAAAATGGTGGTGCAAACTGCATATTTTAAACAACACCAGTTCCCAGAGACAGACCTAACTAATTCTGTTCATGAAACACAACAGTTATTCATCTGAAGAAGGCTGCATTACTTTTATTATCAAATACAAGTAAATGAAGTTACCATTATGACTTTCATAGCTTTCTGGACAGGGTAAGCAGCTAGAGGGAGGAGCAACAATTTATAGTTTTGGTTTGTCTCCCAGATGGCCACCAGTTCAAACTTTGTGCAAGGAAAAGCAGTGAATTCCTTACCGGTTTTAGCAGAGCAACATATCAATACAACCGAAACAAGCAACAAATTCAAGAAGCCTCCCTACTGACACAGAGGAGGATTTCTAAGATTTTCACAGTTCTTAGACCTCCAAATTGTGTTATTATTTGAAAGTCACTGCCGAAGCTCAGAACTGCCAGTAGCATGACACAGCACATGTGAAACCCTTTTATCTAGGGCTATGTCAAGAGTCTCTCAATTAGGTGCACTACTTCACAAGCACCTCCCAGAGAACCAGGTACAAGGACAATACCACAGCTACCCTGAAAATGCACTTACCATTGCAGGAAGCGTACAGCGCTTTGAGAAAATAGCCACTGATTTTGAGGGTCACCAGCTGATTCCGTTCACAATGTAACACTTCCACGTTGTTAAAAACTGTTGCATCCAGCTCCCCAAGTTTGTTGTCTCTTAGATCCAGTTGGGTCACATGATGCAGAAAATCTACTTCATCAGCCTCCAATCTCCTAATTGAATTCAGTCTTGTAGATAAAAAAAGAAGATTAGGTGTAGTTATAAGGCAGGCTCCTTCTGACAAACCACTGCTTGCTCTACAGTCAATCAGCTGCACTGGATTAAACCAGCACACTTTCAGGTTCTGATCAAGGTTGATTTTTAATATTTTCCCCTCTGTTATGTTATGGTTTTCATCCTTTGAAAAGCAGGATGGATATGCTCTGCAGCTTTGTCCTTCATGACAAAGGAATGATGACACCAAGCTCCTTTCTAAATTATTATGAAAACTACTGATGAAAAGCTCTACAAGAATCTAAGTATTACTGTCACTGTGCACATCAAAATAAAAGATCATCTGGCTGTTAGTTGTGACCAACAGTTTGGAAAAGAACAAAGCTTCTACAATTCTTGCTGGCCTATCATCTGCTGGAAAAATCCAGCATATACAAGTAATCAGTATGTATTGGAGATCCTTGCCTTACTGAAAGGCCATATTGAGGTTTATGAACTCCCATGTATTTGCTTCTCACCTCTCCATGTTTCACAGCAACCAAATTCAGAAACCTGAAAATGAATGTTGAAAGAAAACAAAGCAAAAGTCCAAGACTACTGGGTCTGACAGATAAAGACGACAGGTTTTACACATCTTCACTGCAGTGCACTGATGATGTTAATACTCAGCAACTTCCCCAGAAGTTATAACTGAATGAGATTATCTATAACCCAGCAATATTTAAGACTGCCGAGCACTCCAAAGAGATCATTTTGATCTCTTTGATCAAACCCAGCTCTGAGCAGAACACTAAAATCAGTATAGTAACTTCTGCTGGCCTACTAAGCCAGCGGAGCCCTCTCTACAGCAGATAATGACAAATACTTGCAGTTCTGCTGCTGCTCCTGCTTTCCAAGCATTGCCCCCTGTATAACACCTGTGTTTTTAGAGTAGCTACATCCTCCAGTTAAAAGAATAAGGGCAGTATGTCCCCTCCAAGACCACCCTACCTTTTCTATTATCAATTTGCAAGCAGTGCTTCTTTTTGATTTCACTGAAGCAAAGCACTTCACTGTACAGCAAGTACAATAATTACTATTTCAGGTAATGCCACAAAGGACCACTGTTCACTGCTAGGTGCAGAAATGATGTGACAGACAATGAGAGGGCTGGAATTGCTGGAACTCATGGCCAGGTCAGCCACAAGATGCCTTCTCTGAGGCAAATTTATTTGCTTTTAAGGTATGTACAAACACACAGATATATTTTTAACCCTACCAGAAACACTTCAGAATTCACCTACCTATTTCAGTTAAACTTATGCTGACTCTTCCTAGACTGCATACTCTGACAGCTACACGGCAAGTAAAATAAGTTTTATCTTACTTTAGCTTAACTACGGGGCTCCAAAATTCACTGTTATATGGACCTCACAGCTCAGGCTCTGAATTGAGCCTTGACTACCTGATTGCAGAATTTGTCTTCCTCAAAGACTGTAACAATAGAGAACCACTTCACACCGGAGCCATTTGTAATAAGGATCTCCTTGGACTCTTCTGAGTGTATCAATAAAATAACATTACTCATGGTCGACAAGGCCTTTTAACACACCAAGAAATACTAAAATATCTATTTTTGCCATTTCACCTTCAATGCCCTTCTCTTCATCTCACAAATTTGTAACATTTCAGATAGAAGCTTTTTTGGGCCTGGGACTATGTCTATTGCATTAACACTGTAGCAACACGAACTGCAGGAATCACAAGTGTCCCAGGCTCAGTTTTGTTTGATCCTTTGGTGCAAACATTCATTTCCCCTAAAACTCATTTTTCTACCTACTGATCCCCTTAAATGCTCCAACTTTCTCCAAGAAGAGTGCTAAGTCACGGCAAGTGCTCGGAGTTACATAACACCACCAGAAACATGGTTCAGCAGACAAACACAAGAGATTTATACCCAGAGGCAATTCTGACAGCCAAGGACAAGCCATTTCAACACAAATAATTTAGGCTTATTTTTCTCCTTTTCTGAATACCAACCTTAGATCCACATGCTTAATATGAGGCATTCTTTTTAGCACCTGTAGGTTCAGGGTATCAATGCAGTTTCCTGACATACAGAGCTTATCCATGGCAGTCAGCTTCTCCAGCACTCCAGGAATGTCAGTGAACTCATTGAAGGACAGACTCACATAGCTGAGTTGATGCATATGCTCCAATTCATCAGGAAGGGACTGAAGAAAGTTGCCATCCAGCAAAAATGTCTGCAAGCTATTAGAAGAGGGGAAGGGAGAGTGAAGAAATTGAGTGACCTGTTAAATCACATTTCCTTCCTATAAACACACAAATCTGCTGCAGTTACAGTGATATACAATATACAAAAGGGCAGCAGAAAGAAAAATGTCAATGAATAACGCTGTAACATCTGCTACAGAAGATATCCACTGAATAATTAAAAGCTTTGGCAACTATGAAGCGTAGGCTGACAGTTCTATCTCCAGAACTACAATTTGTATGACAGCTGAAGAACATAAGCAAGAAGGGTTAAAATATTTTCTTCACCATGAAGGTGACCCTTGTGTCAAATGCTGGAGACTGGAAGAGCTCTGAGGCACAAAGCATACTTTCCCTCCATCCACAATTGCTTCCATATGTACAGGCCAGACTGCTCTGACAGAACCCAGTAAGTTTAAGTTTCTCATAGCAAGAGAATGTAGAGTCATGAAACTGCTCGTTGCCTTTGCAATTGTCAGGCTGTGTATGTGAAAGTTCTAAGAAAGTACTTGCTTGTGCATTTCGCCTACAACTGCTGGAATGCTTCTGAGGGCATTGCAGGACACGTTGAGTTCAGTCAGGGTTGGGATACTGCAGACTGCCAGTGGGAAGTCTCCTAAATTATTATTCGAAAGGTTAAGGCTCTTCAATTTGGTGAATCTAAAATGAGATAAGAAAAAAATAAATGAAACAAGTAATCTACACTAAGTTGCCTCACAGTAATTAATATAAGGCGAGTTTGATTATATAAATAGAAATGACATGCATTTTTAGTTAATATGCTCAGAACAACCAGAGAAAACTACCAAACACTCAAATTCAACACCACTTGTAAGAGTTCATTCATGTTAAGCTGATAAAGAGAAACAGACCCTCCTGAACAACACATTAAATGTATTTTCCAAACAGTGTAACAAAGAACAAATCCCTTGCCATCCTTATTATATATTTCACTTCTGTGGCATCTCACCATGTAGTAAAGCATTGCGATTTTCCGGAACACACTTTCTGGTAGTAAAACTACACTTCTGACATATGTTACAAGGTACAGGAAACTCTCAGACTATTTGAATATGAATTTTTTTGTGGTGCTGCTGATCTGTGCTCACAGACAGGAGCATACATGTTTACCTTTCCAACAAAACTTCTCATTAGAATAGACTGTTTGGAATACAAGTAGGAAATGTGCTAAATTAAAACAGAATTTAGCAAGGCTTCTGTAGTGACAGAAGCAAAATTTTGTCCTTGACATGTCAGAGAACTCTCAAAAGCCCCCTGGTTTATCACATCAGCCAAAAAAGCAATTAAAATTGACCAAAACCATTTAAACAAAAAAACCCAAGAAGGGGACAATCCAATTAGCCAGACTGCATGTTCAGCAACATTATTACGGTTGCCTAACAACCACTGGGAGGTGTGCCTAAAGCCAAGTAAAAGGATGAATGAAAAGATCTGTGTCGCATTCTGATAAACGGGAGGAAGTTTCTTTTCTGGAACAGCTTATACCAGGACATTTTATCTGGACTTAATTTTCCCTTCACTAAGGATCAAGTCCTTTATTTGTGTAAGCAGAGCTTTATATAACTTGGTAATGGAAGCAAAACTACACCTATGAGTGCTGCTATTCCACATAAAAGTAATCTCCAGCAGCATGTGCCAGTGTATCCATAGCCTCTGCATCCACCCATTCCTACCTCAGAGAATTCTGTCCTCCTCCAGCAAGAAACATGGAGAGCAAATGCATCAAGCATTAAAAGGTTAAAGAGTTTTAATAGCAAGACTTAAAAATCCCTAGCAGCTACTGCAATCAACTGGCACACACCTTTAATATTGCCTAAATCAAACTCAAGTCATGGCCTAAAATTCAACTGAAAATGTAAGCAGTGTCCTTGTATGGTACTTCAGTGAGGGCTCCTGAGCCCCCAAGGCAGGCTGTAAACGCACACAACATTTACACAAGCTTGCAGCAAGGAAGGGAATGCTGTGGTATTCTGGTGCAATGATGGCAGAAGAAAAAAAAAATAGAAAAATCATTGCCAGAGTTATCACAAATTTTGAACACCTTGTGCCATGCTGAAGGCAGAAGAAGTTTGGAACAAAGTTAAATGAAGACTAAAGGAAATCTTGCAATCAAATTAGTGCTGCAGGGGAAAAAAATGCTACTGTGCAGAAACAATGGCTAGTCTATCTCTAAAGGAAGAACAGTAAATTAAAAAGGAGGCAAGGGTAAGTTAATAATGGCTGCTAGCCAGAAAAAAAAAAAAAAAAAACAACAAAAATACCAAAAACTGTTTTAAACACTATACCTCCATATTCCGTTATTTTGAGAGAAAGGAGTTAAAAATCTTGAATCTAGAACTGAAACTCACAATCCTGCATTTATCTTGAAGATAATTGTAGATTTAGGGCACAGATATACTGCCTTGAAATTTGGGGTCTTCCTATGGTGGAACAGCTGTCCCAGATCAACCTCAAAGTTAGCTGCAAATACAAACAGAAGTGCTCTAAGCACTGGACTCTGAGCTTTTAGAATATTTTTTCCCAGTATTTAGGCAAGTAAAAAAATACTAAAAACGGGAAGATTAAGTCAAAATAATTAAGCTGCTGGAGAAACATAAAAATGTAATCTTTTCAATTTGCAAGTCAACCATGAAAAAAGAATTGAACAACCACACCAAGGCTACGGCCTTTACCTGTGCTGCTCTGTAGTCTCAAAAGGTAGTCTCAGGGCTTTTGTCCACTAAACAGTTTACTAGAAGATCCCACAATCATGAGATAAAATTACAGAAGATCAAACTTAACAGATGAAAGAGGGCTGGGGAAGCAGGTGGTAAAGGAAGCTAAGAAATACAGTCACTCCCGTGTCATGTTCAGCTTCAAGGTTTTCTGCATACATTCTTGTGAATAACTGCCCTAGGTCAAAGAGGAGGAGGGGAAACAAAGCTCCCCCTACCCAACATATCTGGATTACATCTCTACTACTCTAATGTATGTTGCAATGTGTGCTTATTAAAGGTTTTTGGTGAGTAATATAACTACTCAGGACACAAACTGAACTGGTTAACAGGTCTATGCAGTGCATAAATGAGGATGAATAGTACATCCAGTATTGGATAAACTCATACATAATGCACATAGAAGTGTACATCAAAAAATCCATAAATGAAAGTTCATTGTCGAATCACATTTACAGAAATGATGAAAGACAGACACCATCGTTCGTCTTAGTTAAAGTTAAGAGATGAATTTAAGACATCTGGCTGGAAAGAGGTATTTTCTTCCCCCATTGCAAACATGTTCATTTACTAAACGCTAAAGTAATATTGCTTCTTGTGGAGTGCTGTCAATTGCAAAACATTACTGAACCAAACTAGCAGGCATTTGCTCAAAGCTAAGATCGAAGTTTACCTCTCATCTTTGGCCACTCACTTCCCACTATCCACATCACAAACATGCCAGTGCACTTCCTTTATGGAGCACTGCCACGCTGCACATTTCAGATGCTGAATTGTTTATAGTGCTTCTTATATCTAGACAGATTTACAGTCAGTCACACCAGTATCACTTGCAGATCACATCAATATAAATAAGGTAGGAGAGAAGTATTTTACAGACTCAAGATTTCTGTTGTGGCTGAGTTTGCAAAGCATCATTCTTCCAATAGATTTTACAGAGTAACATCTTTGCTGTTTTCTCACATCCAAATCTTTACTCCTATCAGAAGCGAGCACACACATCAGTGCTGCCCACATGGCATTGCTAGAAAGAAAAAAAGGCACAACATTGCTTGTTTGAGGCATGACAGTGTAATAACCTCATATCAAGTCCATATATATGCTTTTTGTCCTTTTCTCCCTTCTTCCATGGTTCCAGACTTTAGCATCTCTTAGTAAAAATCAAACTGAAGAACAGCATCTCTCAATACACTATGCTCAGTTATCTTACTAAGCTTTCTATTGCAGTGGTCAATACTCAAACACTCACTTTGCTGAGCAAAACAGCCCTACTTTAAGCTAGAGAAAAATCTTGACATGTCAACCCTTGGGTTTAAACATGCAATATGACTGAACACTAATTGCCCTAATTGAGCCAAAAACTGCCCACTTATTTAATCCTGAAACTGCCACTTCATGAAGGGCTTTAGTTTGACATATGCAAAATCAGGAGAGGAACTAACAAGAGAAGTTTGTGTCACGGCAAAGCAATGAACTGACTGATGTGCTATTTTCAAATTCAGACCTACCCGGTGTGAACACCAGAGGAATTTCAATCACACAGTACAGCAATTTTGTTCCACTATGTTTGGGGCAAGGGGAATAGTGTAATACAACTAGTGATCTTACACCATCATTAAAATCCAGCCATAACAGGCTCATCTGACAAAACCAGTCTTGCCCTATCAAAAACAATTAAAAAGCAGGATCTTACTATGCCTGGAAGGGAAGGCATGGCTTAATGAAGAACCCAGCCAAAGGAAAGCAATCACTTTTCCAAACCTATCTCCAGAACCTGTGCTCTCGTGATTGTGCTGTGGTTACAGCTCAATAGTATTTTCAAGCATCAAGAGAAGTGTCCCTTAGTTTCAGCATCATTTCTGAGCAGAGCAATGGTGTTTGCCTTGCAGTGCTGTGACCAAACTAAACTTGCCACCTTCTTGAACACCTGCAACTTTGGCCACTTACTTAATCATGAAGAGAATGTCCCTAAAACTCTGCCATGGCAATTTCTTCCTTGGAAATAAAAGGTGTAATTTACTCCCTTTTCTGAAGTTGTGTTGGATTACTCTCCATAGCCTTAGTGCCTAAGGGAGTTGCTAGCCTAGTGCTAGAAATACTGTCAGAGGACTCCCTTTCCAGAAAGGTGTCATTGCAAAAGTTTTAAATTGGTAAGACAATTCAAATGAACAAGTAATCAGATGCTAAGTCAAATTTAGACTACCTCCAAACTTAACAACAGTAAAGCTTTTATTATATTGCATAGTTGGTAAGAGTACCATAAAGACAAGAGGACCAAGTTTATGTTTTGTTGGCAGAAAGAGCCTGAACCTACATTACTGCACAGGGCAGTTCTCAATTTCTGCACATACCTACCACACACTGCTTCATATGGGGAGAAAGACTGACCTCAGAGAAGGACAAAACTCTCAGGAAAAAATTCACTTCCTCTCTACTGGAAATTTACAACTGAAATACAGAAGTATTGATTAGGGGTGGACTTCTAAACTGAAATGAGCTACATGAGAAGAAAACCCTTACTTTGGAAGCCATACCCAAAAAAAACAGACAAGTAAATTTGAGACTGATACACAATAACTGGATTCCATAAATAGTTAACTTGTTGAAACACTACTTGGAAGAGATACTGCTGTACACAGCCTTACAGTTCACTAAAGTGAATCCAATGATCCAAAAGCAATTTCTACTTTTAGTTACACTACTTAAAAACCACTATTTTTATAGCATGTATCTTACTGCCATTTGTTTTTTCTCATACCACTCTTAAGTTCACTGTTCCAATTTAAAAATTAAAATTAAAAATTCAATGTGTTTCAGGCATGAAACCAATTTTGCCATTTGTCCACTTAATTTTATGATTTAATTTTTCTCTAATTAAATGTCACTTATTTTTGCTGGGTGTTCACAAGGGCACAAGGGATATAAATGCCAATGTGTTTTGTTCACAACATCCAAGCACATGGCTATTCTGGAGCCTTTAATACCTGTAGGCTTGATTCAGTGGTGCTGTGCCTTATGTGCAGCTCCAATTTAGCAACTGAGAAATTTGTAGAAAAGCCAACAGTACCAAATCAGAACAGCAAAAATTCTGTAGTTGCTTTCCTGTGATTTGAAAGAACATGGGTGAACAAAAGAAGACTTTTGGTTTATTCAGTGACATTTTACCCTGTGCAACCCCTATAAATCTGGAAATGGTCTTATGGAATTGGTTTAAAAAGAAAAAAATAAATCAGACAACAGGAACAATGAGCTTCCCTTTACATGCTTTGCTATTGGATTTCACCAATAATTTCAAAACATACAGTGCTCTCTTCCTTCTGGATATTTGTGCATTTACTTATTGGAGAAAAGCAGACTTACTAGCAGTCAAGCTGGTTCAAAGCTTTTTGGGAACAAAAGTACAACTCAAGTTTTCCCACCCAAAGGAGAAACCAGTTCTGTGTTTCCTGGGGCAGGAAGGAGAATGGCTTGGGAATACAGTCCAGGGTCAGGCTCATGCTTTTGCTGCAGCAGGGCGGCAAAAGACAACCAATGAGGCATCACTTTTCCTAACCCGCAGCACCAACTACCATTACTTCACAGAGCCCTTCCCACTGGCACAGCAATGGAAACAGTGGCAACAGCTTCTTCCAGCTACTCCTGTCTGGGTGATGCCACCTGTGTTGGGTGAAGATAAGGCTGGAGGACATCAAGCAGACCAAGGGAAACATCAAGGGCATGAGGTTCTGATGCACCAACTCGGATACACCAAAACAGTGCTGTGCAACCTAATTTTTTTTCCCCTCCAGAAGTCCCCAGACCTGCCTCGTGCCTTTTTGCCAAGCTCAGAGCAATGGAAGCAGAGCAGGCTATTACTCACTTACAGAATAGGACCAGCTCACAGAAGAATGAGAGACAATCAGTTTTGCACCACCTCAGGTATATGCCACTTCTCTAGATTCTCCTCATCTCAGAAGAATCTCAGAAAACAGAAAAGTTATATTTTGTTACCTGAACTCTTTCACTCTATGTTCAGGCTCATGTTAGTAGAAAAAAATTTAACAGTTTATTGACTATCAGAAAGACTCATCAGCTTTTTCTACCGCTGCAATGCCAAGAGAACAGAGAATCAACATTGCACACCACATTGCCAATGCTTCCTAATCCCAAACAGAATTAATTGTGGATACATGGACAAATCCAAATCTATTCCAAACAGAAATTAGCTGTAAGTACATGGACAAAGCATAATCAAGTATGTCCTTTACACTTTCTGATATTTAAAAAGGAAAAATTATAAGAAGTCATTAGATTAAAACATTGACTATTTGTCCATGTTCATCGCTAGCTTATGCTAAAATTCCACTTGCTGTCTGGAGACCTATGGTGACATTCACAGTCCAGTCAGAATTCCTGTCCAGACTGTTCATAAGGTCTTAGAATAGCTGGCTGCTTTGTTTGTGAAGCAGACTTGCTAGGTTCATTCATCTTTCATTACGCCAAATTTTTTGTTTTTCCAAAATGAAATTGGAATGATATAAAAACACAACAGGCTGCATAATCCATCTTGTATTTTTTGGTTGTTTTTCAAAGAGGAAGAGATTTAGAAATGTGGTTCAAAACATTTGGTTTGAACGGGACCATCCACAAATATAATCCTGAGGTACTCCACAATTCAGTTACCACCGAAATTAAAATCACAGCTTTATATTCAGTATGGGAACATTTGTCTTTGTGAACACAGAAAGCCTGCTGATTCCACAGAACACATACATTAAATCATTCAGTGCACCAATCATGATGCTGTCTACCCATTTGTTACGTTCTTGGATGAGTTGCAGTGGAAAGCACTGGAAGGTCACAGATAATAAGGAAGAAGAATTAGCATTGAGCAGAGAAGAAAAAGGACAGGAACCAGACTGAATTTATGAAATCAGAGCTTTCCTTGCTTGGGAGGGTAACAAAACACTTCTTCACTTGGTCATATGCAGTACTGCTCCTACCTACAATGACTGCCTTTGATGGGCAGCTCGCCAACTCATACTCAAATGAGTCAAAGGCTGAAGAACTACAGCCTGGCCTCAGTAGGTAGATAAAAACAGATGAAAATTGCATTTTGGGCTGAAAATATCCTTCTATTTACAAGAAAAACATGAAGTTTCTTATGAAAGCCAGTCTGTTTCTAACACACAAAGTTAACCAATTTCTGAAGCATTACAGTCATGCCAATGTTCCAAAAGAAGAGGTAGTAAAGTTTAGGAAAGTTCCTGCAGATCATGGCTCCAAGGACAGAGGAAGAGTAGAAGAACCATACCACTTTACCTTTGTAATTCACTAAGCGCTCTACTTGTGGATGGGCTGGGGTTTAGCCTCAGGAAGTTCTGCTTTAAATTGAGATGAGTGAGGTCTTGGCTATAAAACAGGTTGGCAGGCAGGTGCTCCAGGCTGCAGCATGAAAGATCCACTGAGCTGATGCGTTGTGATGCAACCTGGAAATCAAGTACAACACCAATATATTAATACAGTAATAATGAAAAATAGCATTTCCTTCACCCCTACCAGCACAAGATAAACTGTTATTTAAGCACAGCAGAAGCCAGTGTTGGCATATATAGCTGATCTAACAATTGCTGCAGGTTGTCATGATCTCTTTCTTGGCCTCAGTGCCTAAACCAGGTCCACAGACAGTTAGCAGGGAGAAAAGAGCAAAGGTTTGTCAAATTAATACATTAAATAAATCCATTTTCATTTATGAAGTTATGCAATGCTTTACAACCAGAAAAAAAGAAAAAGGATATTTGACATGAGCTTTAGTTTAGTCTTTTGGGTAGCACTGCCTCCTCCAAGTGAGTTGAAGCAAGGGGTTAGCAGTCATCACCACTGTCTTGGTTAACTCTTCTCATTTAAACCCATCTTGGATGTATGAAACCAATTTACACCTTACTGAAGAGAAAAAATAACCCAGCAGCAAAGCACCGAACACTCATGTTTTCTCAATGAATTAGAGGACTGTCCAAAAGTGATTGAAAATATGACTAAAACAAAACCAAGATTTGGAGGCTTAACACTGTTTTCTAGGAAGAGGAATGTAAAACACAATCTCTAGAGGCTAAAAAAAATCATACCACCTAGCACTATATATACATATATATATAGATATATAACTAGCATCATTCCACAGAGACCTATAGGCAACTTCTTCAAGTGACAGCAATACTGCCCCTTTCCATATCTCTAGGATACGCTTCAGTGAACGACATCTTCCTTTTTCACTTATTTATGAGACTTTATTAAAAAAAAAAAATCACCAGCAAAATAAAAAAAAAACAAAAACCCAAGGCTGCAATATAGAATACTTCTATTTTCTGTCCAATACCATTAAAAATGTTCTTTCACAAAGTAGTGTCACAGACATGCTACATGGCAAAGCACCACTGCACAGGTGGTGCAAGGCAGTGGGGATGGCGGGCAAAGAAAAGGAGCCAAATGGTAGAAGGAGGAGAGCCATTTTTGGAGCAGGCATGGCTGAACCAAAGGAAGAGAAGCAAACAACTTTATCACCATTTTAGACTTCTGGGACCACACCAAGAGTGCTCAAATGGTCATGGTGTTCTGTGTGCTGCTCACACCAAAAGCTATCATTTCACTGGCCTTTTATGCTGGGATTCTGGAGGTACAAACACTACATCTAAGAGACAAAGAAGAAGAAAAGACCCAACAACTCCTCATCAATGCCCAGTGACATAAGAGCTTCTCAGCTCTGATGAAGGACACACCACTCAACCTTCTGGGCAGAGATAGAGTCCCTGCCACAAAGTCCTCTGAAACTAGAGGCACCAGGTTTTGAGGAGATAAGCCAAGTAGCTTGCCACTGAAAGGAAGGCCACAATTTATTTTTCTTTCTCTCCAACAAGTGAGCTACACAGGCCTTAGGATAAGTGGCTGCTATTATAAACACACAGGCATAAGCTTCAAGGGGAACAGACAGCGCAGTGTTTTTCTCCAACGCAACCATTAATAATACAGTCCTCCCACAACCATTAAAATGCTTGAATTTTTGTTACTCAATTAGTTCAGTCCTTTTGTTACTGTAGCTAGTATTTTTCTTCCCCGTGTAGTATGAGACAAGAATTATTCATAGGCTATACTGAGCAGTCATCTTTGAATGCTGGATTTTCAGTCTGTTTATGCCCAAAACTGTACAGTTCTGATCACACTGCAAATACAAGAGATGAAAAACTGCTGACACCAATTAAATTAAGAAGGACCGTTTAATTTCAGGTGTAATGCTTGCATACACTGTTGCTCCCACTACTTGTTTGGAATGTGATATGAACAGCAATAAGCAACCCAGCAGTGCTGAGCAAGGCTGATTACTCTAAAAATATCTCAAGAACCAGAAATGGTAACTGTGAGTGGGAATCATGATAATGATTCAGCCAAACAAAATCAAATACACAAACTCTACTGTTGCCTCAAAAATAGGATGCAAATTCTTTCTTAAAACTGTCAAACCCTGAGAAATAAATCTAGTTAAAGATAATTTTATTTTTATAGATTGTATGTACTGGTTATTTTTGTTTGATGTTTTAAAAGGACCACTTTATTATACAAAGTATTTAATTAATATTTTCATGCAACTGACAAATATTGAATGATGCTTCTACCAGAGAGATAACTGTAAAAGTTAAAACCATTCTTTTAAAAGGTGCTAGTTCTGGAATCAACTGTAATTTTACCAAAGTCTTTCTGCTATTAAACAGTACTCTAAGAATTAACTCCCAAATTGTTACAGGGAAGGTTCATATAAACACACTTAGTTATTCTCATAGGCAGGGCTAAGATTTTTCTCTTTTCATTGCTTAATACTGTTCTATAACAAATTCCTACAGAATAGAGCAACAAGACGAAAAACAAAAAGTAACAAAGGAGAACATCACCCTAATACTTTCTTTCATTCACCAGAAATTTTCGCCAGTTATTTTGAAGTTGAATATCAAAACTCTGAAATCACGTTTTTCTGAAATCAACCTTGCAATTGTCTACAACTGATGTGAGCGTAGCAAGACTGTGCATGCTTGAGTTTGTTATTGTTTATTAAAAGCAGAGACTTTTTTCTAAATGATGATACAGTTCTTTAATAAAGCACTGGATTTCCCTGACTCACTGTGAAAAATGCTGAGTAGAATATCCTTCACACTCAAATAATAAAATGCATCTGGAGAAAAGGACATTATCTGCAGAAAGTCATGCTTCCATTAGAAGAGAACAAAACCAAAGCATTCCACTGTAAATAAATATCCCAACAAGTTATCTACACTGCGTTCAGCACATCCATGCTCCTACAAAAATCATGAAGAGAGTTGGTGTAGTAGCACTGCTAGAGGGAAAGGCTTTCTGGATACACAGGGAACCTGCATTAAGTGCTTGCTATGGTTTGTTTGGTGTTTTCTTGTGGACAACACTTAAGTATAGCTGTTTGATATGCTATACGTACCCCAAACTGCACAGACCCTTCACACTTGTGTCACCACTGCTGCAATTTCAACACATATAACACTGAGGAAATGGTGGGACAACGTCATTCTCCGAAGATGGTACATCACAAGCTCTCAGTGACAGGAACTACAGCAGGAGCTGTAGAGTCAATGCTTGTCTCTGCAAGGCATGCAATATTTGACAGCCACGCAACTCAAACACAAAGCAAGATCTCACACTTTTTGAAGTCTGTTTTTCAGCTGGGATACTTAATAATCAAAAAATAGAAATAAACCATATGAAATACGCTGCTTTCTCCATTCCTTGGATATTATTTTTAAATACAAACTGTCATTGTGTTGCAATGTCCCCCAAGTAATACCAGAGGAGTAGTAATGGGATAAGGCCACACTGAATTTTGTACACCAAACCACAAATTCCAGTGGAAGATTCCCCCCCCCCCCCAGTTCCTGTTGCAACCTCAGTTATGCATCTTAGGCCTACACTGTATTTTTTTGTTGTATTTTTTCAGTTTTCAGATTAATAGGGCAAACTAACTGCAGTTTTGAAGAAGTGATACACAATATAGCACATGTACTACAAAAAGCCCTGGGTCTACCCACTGCAAACGCCAAAAACCTGTCATTGTGCTTTTAATTTTCCCACAGTAGCAACAAAATGCAGATTTATTCTGTAAATACCACCATAAATAATGCTGCTGCAGAGTGCTCTCCCTAACTTGGGTGGTATGCCTTCTGCTCCTCCCCACCTGAGAACTGCACACACATCAAAGAAAGAGGAGTCTGCCTAATATGAAAACTCACTTTTATACATGTGTTACTTGTGCCACAGTACACCTACAAATAAAAACAACTATTCAAAAAAGCCAACAGTATCTCTCATGCCTAGATGCCAGGCAGCACTTCAAATAAAAAGATCTGCCAAAGAGTTTTGATTTTCATTTTTTCTTTACTTATTATTTTAAAAAAGGAAACAGTATTTCAAGACTTGTGAAAATAAGGTATGAGTTCCCTGTAAATCTTTATCAGCTGGCAACAAAAATACAGAAAAATACAGAAAAATACTTGCATCAACCCATATTCCTGCTGCTTCTTGCTACACAAGGCTGAAAAACCACTTTGCTTTGTCCATCAGTATAATGACACCTCTGTCACTGAGCTATGCAACAAGACTGATTATTGTCTTTGTTTTAGAGCCCTGGCTATACTACAAAAATGATCTGTTGCTGACAGTGGATGTCAGCAATGGGCACAGCTGAACCCAGCTGTATGGACAAACACAAGTCTTGTTTACACAAGGACATCTTTTGGTGTGATCTGTGGTGTGAATTTAAACCAATGTAATTTTGTCTTTTTCCTGTTTACCCTCATCCCATTCCCTATAGCTCTATTCAGATAAGAAATTACTGCTTAGGACTGCAACAGAACACAAAATAGCAAAACAGCCCACACTGTACAGGCAGCCAAATTCCCAGTCTGTTTGAACTGAGCTGACAGTGTTAAATTATACCTGCTGTAGACATGCAATACAAAGGCAGTTTAATTTTTGTCCTTTAGGATTTGTTTTTAAACAGTTTGATAATCATTACACCCCACCAATGCCTGAGTAAGCCTTAACTGAACAGTGACACATTGTCTTGAAATAATTAAACTAACTTCAAGCAAACAGGTTCTCTTCACCTCAGAACTAACTTTGCTTCAAATCCTAATCCTCCTTTCTATTCAAACATCAAAGCCCTGCTCAGCAGAGCCGCCTCCCTCCACTGAGCTGAAGTCCACGGCCAGGAAGCACACTGGTACCCTGAGCCACAGCCAAGAGCTGAGGAATTGTTTAGCCTGGTAAACAAACTAATGCCTGAAAACTTAATGAAGGGGAGGGGGGAATAAAACATTTGCTTTTTCTTTAAAGCCATATATTCTCATTTTTAAATGACAACTGTTAAAATGGGTGCAGCCCAAGCGTAAAAGGGTACTGTTTTTTCCAGCATCTCCTTTTTGTTTTCTTTCAAATGTTAAATTAGATACACACCAACTCAAGCTAAGGGCCTTGCACAGAAAATTTAAAACCCAGCAAAGGATTGTTTTTCTTTTTTTGAAAGCCTTTCACTCAGCTCCACAAACCCAACAGGCACTGCCACAGGTCAGAGTAGTAATTCTTTATTAAGATACAAGGCAGAAGTGCATGCCAATGTGGCAGCACTCACAGGGCACTCCTGCCCCATCTCTCCTCTACAGGTGAAGCAGCCAAAAGCCTCTGGTACAAATACCTCATGCCCACAAGACTCAGGGGCACAAAAATAATTTAAACTTGTTCCTTCTCTACTCTCCTTATCGCTGTACAAAGCTTCATAAACAAACAGGTCACTTCTACTTTTGGCCCGTGTGCAAACATCTAACAACTGAAAACAGCATTAGCAAACATGTGGGGAGGGAGAAATGTGAAGGAGATTAACCTAAGTAAGGGCTCCCTTACTTTTCATAATAGGAGACCAAAAAATAATTCAGAGATGTGAAAGCCAGTACCCCAAATTTAAGAAAGATCTTGACAGCAAGAATTTGACAAAAAAAAAAATTCATCATCTGTCATTTGGAAATGCTGGGTAGTATCTGAAGTCACTACCAGAGTATGAGCACTTTTGTTCCTCCTGGAGGAGAAGTACTCCTCTTTTAGAGATCATGTACTGGTATCAGCATTACCCAGGGAATTATATCAACTCTCTGCCTTGGTGGTAGTCACACTGGGATGCTCACATTAAGATCCCTGCAAGGACAAGGCTTGCAGGTGAGAGTAATTAGCAGTAGCATTAAGCTACTTACAATTCAGAAATGTGAATCTCCATTTGGTGGAGCAATGGATACTAATATCCTTAGAAAAGCTTGACTGAAACAAATTCATTTGTAAATTCTGCCAAAGAGGCGATGGTCCCAAAAAATTAAGAAAAATCTCCTTTTCTTCTTAGTATTCCTGTTACATTTATTTTTTTACAAAGACAATCTGCTGTACTGGAAGCACACAGACTTTGTAACGAGCAGCCCTCCAGTAAGGACTTTCTTTCAGCATTTCTTCATTTCAGCATGGGAAAATCATGCAGCAGATCCTCATGGAAGCAATGCTAAGGCACATACAAGACACTAAGTGCAAATCACATGCCTGGCCAGCATGGTGGCCTTTTTATGATAGAACGACTGCACCAGCCAGCTAGGGAAGATCAACTGATGTCATCCACCTAGACTCCTCTAAGGTCTTCAACACAGTCCCACACAGCATCCTTATCTCCAAACCATAAAAACATGGATTTGAAGGGTGGACTCTTTAGGAGATAAGGAATTTCTGGATGGATGCAGCTGAAGTTGTGGTTAACAGCTGTCAGGTGGAGGCTGGTGGAGGGTAGTGTCCCTCAGGTTCATGGGGCTTGCAACTGGTGCTCTTTAGTATCTTTATCAATGACACAGTGAGATCAAGTGCACCCTCAGCAAGCTTACAGATGACACAGCAGAAGAGATGCCATCCAGAGACACGTGGACAAACATGTAAAGTAGGCCCACAAGACCTCACAAAGTTTAAGAAGTCCAAGTCCCAGGAGCTGCACCTGGGTCAGGAGGTGACCCCAGATATAAGTATGGACTGGTAGAAGTCATCACTGAGAGCAGTCCTGTGGAGGGGGGTTGGGGGTTCCGGTGGATGAACAGCCAGACATGGGCCATCAGTGTGTACTCACAGCCAAGAAGGCCAACCACAGGCTAGGCTGCATGAAAACAGACGTGGCCAGGACAGCAAGGGAGATGATTCTCCCCTTCCACTCTGCCCCACCTGGAGTGCTGCATCCAGGTCTAAGGTCTCTAACACAATAAAGATGTGAACTTTTTAAAGCATGTCCAGAGGAAGGTCACGAAGATAATCCAAGATTGCTCAGAGACGCTGCGAATACCCTGTCCCTGGAAGTGTTCGAAGTCAGATTGTATGGGGCTTTGGGCAACCTGGTCTACTGGAAGGTGTCCCTGCCATGGTGGGGATTTTGGCACTAGATAATCCTAGGTCTCTTCCAACTCAAACCACTCTATGATATACTATGTATTTCAGACTCTTACCAGTAAGACTTACACTGGAAGTTCACCTGAGTCTCCCCAGCCCCACATGGACAGGGTAGTAGGGTTTTTTGTGTTAAGCAAGTGATTATGCTAGGTGCTCAATTTCTCATCTAGGTTCTTTGACACAGCTGTATCATATGGATTAATTTTACAATAGGATGGACTCTTTTCATGCCATTATACCATCGTAATTCAGAAAGGCCTTTTGGCCCTAGTGTTTTATAACATAAATAATCATGGATATAGCTCTATTGGCCTGTGACCTAGAACTGATCTCCAGCACTCTTTTTCTCCCTCTTTTCTTGGAGACTTTAATCCTTCTCCACAGAGCACAGAAGAGGCCTAAAGAGAGTAAACATCCTTAAAGTTAGGTTTTACTAGTAATTCCCCTCCTTTCTTCCTTGCTGCAAGACTTTGCTTGGAAAAGCTTTCAGTGTTAGAGCCATCAGTTTCAAGACCAGCTCCATTATCACCTTATGCATACCAAAATACTGTGCAGTATGTCAGTCCCTGCAATCCCCTCATGTCTCATGGGATGTGCTCACTGGGGACACTTAGTTCCTCTGAGCTCCATTCAGAGCAACATTACATTCATTCTCCCTCTTTTCTACTCTTCCACTTCCAAAGATAACTGAAAATACTTTGGGATCTTTCTGGATTGAACACACCTTAAAAGGCAACATATGGAACACCTCACTGAGCTTCCAGGTGATGCTTCCCCATATTTATGCAAGAGCTGCACAAATTCAGCATCAATAATATCAGAACCTGATTTAGAGGCTTCAAAAGACAGTATTGAATGCTATTACAAATGTTTGGGCAATACCCAGTTTTCTGTTCTCATTCTTGGCTGCAACACTTCAATAACCACTATTAACTGAATGCAGCAAGCCCAAAACAAGAACCACAGACCGTCTAAATTCCAGCAAAAGAAAAAAAAAATAAAACAGTGAAACTGTAATTTCTCTAAAACACAAATCAAGAGCTTGAAGTCACCATTACACTTTAAAATCAGCTGAATGATTTAGACATGCAAAATTAATCAGCTGAGACAAAATACCAAGCTTCTCTCCTGAACCATTAAGAGAGACTGACTATACTGAAACACACTGGGAAGTTCATTTCCAAAATGTCAACTAACCTCCAGTAACAAAAGGCACAAAAGAACAGGCTTTGCAGGGAAAGAAGAGGAGAAACATTTTCAAGTGCTATCATCAAAAGAGCAACAAAACTGCCTTCAAGTTTGTTTTGCCCAATCTTCTGCTTTCACACTTGAGATGATAATAAGCCACCAACAGCAAGAATGACTAGATATGACTTCAGAGCAAAGGTCCCAAATACTGAAGATTTTGCGCACGCAGAAAAAAGGAAGTCAACTTCCACATGGAAACCAGAGGTTTGTTTATGTTTGAGTACTTGTATTCACCACCAAAAGGAAGCAGTGGGTTTATTTTTAGGGATCTATTTTTAGAGAAAGCACTATCTCAGCATTGTCATTTCATGGTATTAGGAGGAAAAATGGTTTCCTTGTACTAAACTTAGAGTCATCATATTTCCTGTAAGTAAGGATCAGCTCAAAAAAAGACCCACTCTTCAAAAAGGAGAAAATCTTTCTGGGTTCTCTTTTCTTGACTAGTTGTTGAATCAAGTGTTCCAACAGGTTAATGGTGCTGCTTAGTCTCAAGTGTGAAGAAACTCAAATTGTTATTCCCAAAGAAAATAAGCTTTGGTTAAAGGCCATTGTTAAAAGATTCCCACTGATGCTGGCAGTACACTAAACTAATTTTTATGTCATATTAGAATAAAGGCTCATTTTCCAGCTTCTAAAGCTCAACTGGCATAAGAAACAAACCAAGTACTTCATGGACACCTTCTCAGTGACCAGCCAGCACGTTCCTGATCTCCAGCCTGTCCCCAACACACATAAAACCAGGCAGCCAAGAATCACAATGGTGCATTCAAACACACAGACTAAGACTATAAAGCTAAAAGGAAATGTCAGAAACCCCTAACTTCAACACAAATAGTCTGTTTGTTGCACACAATCATTCCCTGTAGAATAACCACAGGTGATAACCAACAGCAAAATGTAAAAGCAAAAAAATTAATCTAGAAATTCAAATTGGATGGAAAGTTAAGTTTTCCACAGTATTCCTCCAGAAGAAGGTCATCCATTGCTTCAGGGGCTTAACAGACACTTGCAGAGGATACAGTTGATCCAGTGACATAAAAGTATGAATTGTCAGCACTGTAACAAGTAACATCCCAAATAATCTAAAATAAACTATGTTATTCTTGCATGTGATTTTTCCCTACACTCACCATTGATGCTGCTCTGTGATCAAAGTTCTGCAAAAAGGTACTCTGAGGCCATTTTGACCAGCAAGCATTAGAAAAGCCTGTCCCTAACGCCTCCAGAAACAACTGAAACCTGTTAATAAAAAATCACTGCAGTGATGAACTCTGTGAAGACAGCTCATTACAGTATCCAGAAATACATATGAAATACGTCAATCACCTGGAGGGCAAGCCAAGGCAAATACAATGTAGGGCCAACTTAACGATTATACTAGCTAGTGGCTTCAAGCCTTCTTTACAGACTGGAAGATGTCTTTTGTATTAAAAAGTTCTGCAGAGTCTGTGTTCCACAGTGAAGCTGGTGTGGAAGTTTCTCACAAAACTCTTCCTAGCTGACCATGGCTGACAGGAGAAAGCCAAGCACTAACATCTGAGAGTATCTGAAATAAAGATGAAGCTACCGGCACAAGTGGATATGCCTTATTTCCCACCACTTTAATTAATGAGCAGAATCTTATGTGCTGAAGGAAAAAGCAGTGCCATGGTTGATGATCCATCCCTATCTCAAAGGCGAACGAAACACAGCTGAAAAGCAGGTACATCTTTAGCACTAACACTCAATTTTTCCTCACTGCATTTCCTCAGCATAGTTTCTGTAAAACATATCCAAAAGCTAATCATCTTTGTCTCCTATTTTTGGAAATATTTTTGCAGGACTGCAGTCAAGGTCAGGAATTAATTTCTAGATTCTGTAGAATTTATATATATAAACTTGGTCTCTAACATCAAGTATCTTGTCAGAACTCAAACCTTTTCTCCTCATCACAAATAAGTATCATATCACTGGAGTTATAGATCAGCTTTGTCCTCTTTACAGGGCTAAAACTCCCCTTTTACAACAGTTTCTGTACACAAATTGTCAAATTTGTACCGAAAAAAATAATTAGAAGACTGAGGCAGATGGTCAGAACTAGATAACTTCAGGGAAAAGAAAGCAAAAAGCAAAACCAATAATTTTGTACTGCTGCTTCAGTAGATCTTTACACAAGTTGAGGAAAGACAGAGACTACAGCTGTAGAGGCTCCTGCATTACTTCTATAGTATAAGCTAAATTCTAATCTTATTTTCTGCTAGCTTCACAGTGCAAAAAAATGTATGAAGGGAGCATTCTGCACTGACATGAAAGGAATAAGGCCAACATGGCAGCACATCCTTATCAGTTGAATTTGCTATCCTTGCTATTTTTACCATGTTTTAAACATAATGTACACTGACATCATCATTTAGTCTCTCCTTTTTCACAGGCTAGCTGTTTGGAACACCA
This sequence comes from Cinclus cinclus, assembly GCF_963662255.1. NCBI lineage: Eukaryota > Metazoa > Chordata > Aves > Passeriformes > Cinclidae > Cinclus > Cinclus cinclus. The sequence goes on from NC_085046.1 coordinate 70,485,009, forward strand.
CACACTTCCACTATCAACTTTAACACAGAGACAACTGAAACAGGGAAAGGAAAATATAAAAGCACACAAGAGAAAACTCTTAAATTTCGTAGGTTTTTAAATCCTATTTTTGCACATTACTTGTATTTTCAACAGCAGGACTCTTGTGTGTGTAGGCACCTAAGCCCCACACAACAACTGTTCCAACACAGCTGTCCAGCTCTGGTCAATGGTGTGCAGGTACACAAGGCTCTGTGCCTGTACATCTCTCTACCTACACAGACATGCACTATTTACACTACTTACAGCCCTTGTCCCTCATCGCCTCTCTTCCTCTACCTGCCCCATTGAACCAAGCACTAAAGCAAGAAATTGTTGACACATGAAGCTGTTGACACGCCTCCTGCTCTCCTGCAGCCAGGAGGGAAGAAGTTCTGTGGGATCTAATAACTCATCCTAGCATGCCCAGTGGCCACTGTTTCCAAGAAGATAAAATTCCATCATTTATCCTGGCACAAGCTCTGCAATACTGACTTTCCAAGGCAGACCATCACATCCCATTTTAACTGCACGCCTTGGAAAAGAGAGAACTGCTAATCCTTTTATACTCCAGCCAAACCATTCATGTCATGAATTGTGTCATAGGCAGTGCTCACAACAGGAATATCACATGTTGAAAAATGGTTAGGTTTAGCTGTTAGAAGTATCCAACAGCAGACCACATCCCAAATAAAAGCTTCACAACAGCAAGTCCCACCACTCCCTTACACCGTATGCATAACATTTCTCTCTCTTCCACATTAAAGATGTAGCTTTTTAGCTTTTTGGAAGTGGCAAACAAGGAATGCCCTCACCACATCCTCCTCATTGACATACTTTGCCCTGTCCTGCATTTGACATTGAAGTAGCAAACAGTGGCAGATTTGCTGTGCAAGTAATTGTGCCAGTTCCAGAACCATCATGAAAACTTTATGCAGACAAAATTCTTTAAAGCTGTGAAGATGTTCCTTTCTTTCCCCTCTGCTCCCGTTCCCAGTTGCAAAAGCTTATTTTTCAACATTTGGCAAGAGAACGAATGCATTAGATCACACAGGACCAAATCTGCTGCTGCTGTTTTGCTTTTAAGCTTTCTTAATTAGGCCTCCAGTTTTTGGAAAGTAGAAGGGAAGAAATGCACTGTGGTATAAAATTATCAATACTAACAAACAAGACACCTCTCCAGTTTTCAAAAATATTCTGTTTGAGGCTAAATCAGCGTATCTAGCAGTGACCTATTTGGAATAAGTATGTCACCAAGTTCGATATTTAGGTCAGTATTTGTGCAGTAATTCTAGCCTGTCCTGAAAACTGAAGTTCTGCTCACCTCAGGACACACACAATTAGGAAAACCAATCCTAACACCTATTCCTGTTCCAAAAGTTTATAGAGGCAGAGCATGAGAGCTGTCTTGGCTATGATAGATTCCACTGTTAGAATGAATCTGATTATACAGGAGTGATGCTTATTTTTAATTAAATTAAACCCCAGTCTCCGCAAACATTAATTCAAATCTTTTCTAGCATACACGTATTTGTTGCAGGAGTGATGCATTAGGCTTTGTCTCATTCTGAAACACCACTAAAAAGTCAACATTGCCAATATTCTGTGGGGAGAAAGACTGCAGAGCAAGCATTCTTTGCAAGTCTCAAGATTGAGCTTGTTATTTAAAAGTTAAAATAACATCATCATCATCATCATCTAGCTCTTCTGAAGGATGCAGAAGACAGACATGATTTTTTTAATAGTTAAAACTGAATTGAGCAATTTCAATCAAATATTTTACCAGAGATTTCCTTCTGCACCAAAATTTATAATTGAAACTTTCATTACACTAAGTAAGAATCAGAAGCTTCAGTTTACAGCAGCACATATCAGAAGCACAAAGGAGAAGAACTACTCTGAAGAGCTACCACTGAATGTAAGTTAACACAAATGTCACTTTCAAAACAAATGCCATTAAACATCTATATTTAAAATGTAGTCTTAAATATTATTCATAACAACTCACAAAAGTGCAAGTACTATATACAATACCAGTATTACGGAATAATCTCTAAGTTCCATGTGACCTAGCCCATAGCAAGCAACTAGAAGCTAAATTTCAGGGCCATAACACCTCCTTCTCTAAATTTGCTTGCTTTTAGAAACACAGTGCTTTACACAGTATTTTCTTGGTTATGAATGAATATTTCAGCAGCTTTGAACTTGATTAGTTTCCAAACACCTGAGGCAGAAAACCTCATATAAATGTTGGGGGTTTTTCCCAGCATAAGAATGGTAGTTTGCCTGAACTACAGAGCTGAAGATTCAATTTTTCTCATTTCTTTATACATGTAAATCAGGTGTGGTGCACCTTACAATTAAGCACTTTGTCACAAACAGCACCAGCTTGAGAAAATTTCAGCGACTTTTGCAGCATTACTAGTTTCCACCTTTCTGTTCTTCAGAACCAGTGTTACTGTGCAGTCTTCCCACAGCGCTGCCTCACATACAATCATGCTTGTCTCTGTTTTTCAGCCTCAGGACAGGAACCCCAAACATCAAGAAAAGCCAACTTGAAGTGGAAAAGTACTGTTTGAAAATCCATAATTGCAGAATGCCAAGTTTCAGGTTTGGGGGCTGAGGAGCTCGGGAAAATGCCTTTATTTTTCCTCGAAGTATGTTTTACCAACTAAAAGAATAGCATAGAGAGCTTCTTCACTTCTGACAATCTTAAAAGACACTTGAAACTATATATTTTCTTTCTACACTTACATAAAAATGGGAGGTTATCGTGAGTGCATGAGGATATGTTCTCATGCTGGCTATCATCCCGATGCTGTTAGTCATTTGGGAGAACCAGAGAGAAAGAGAGAAGCACAGCATGGCACAGAACAAGCTTATGCTGCCAGTAATTCAGAGTGGCTTTCTGGCCATTTATCTCTTGCTCTGAAGTTCATTGTTTTCCACTGTTTTCCCTGCTCATTAGATTTGCCTTTCATTTATCTGATGTCAAACCTTCTGGAGATGAAAGGACATTACTGTCCTAGAGACAGCGCCAAAGATGTCAGAACTCAAAAACCTGACAGACCATGCCTCACTATCTCATAACACATGCCTTGGGGATTTTTACCTTGAGGCTTAACAGACATAAGCAGATATGCCAGGACAACTTCTTTAAAAAGAATTTTAAAACTTACTTAAAAAACCACAAAAATACATTTTAAATTATGCATATGCTAGAAGGTGCGTCAGTTACTGTTTGAAAAAAGTTTGACATATAATCAAACCTCTTTAAAAAGCTCACAACCTAGGCTGGATTGTCAGCAGGCTGGATAATACACTATTGCAATCTAAAGACAAAAAAGATCTAGTGCTAAATTAGTAGCTACATAAAACATAAGTTGCTTTTACACAGTAAAGAGCATGGGGAGTCCTATCAAGTACCAAACTAATGAACAGTTTAGGCCCAGCCACAATATCAAATAGAGCATGCTGACAGCACAGCAAATAAACACCCATTGTAAAAAGTATGAAAAATATAATGGTTCAAGATATATAAGGATTTAGAAAAAAGTGGCAGGGATTAAGAGATAAAACAGTGAACTGCAAAAGAACCTTTCAACATCACAAAGTGGAACTGAAGAGTTAAACAAAATAATGCAGGCCCTAAATTCCTATAGCTAATTGTGTTATAAGCCCAGTATAAAATCCGCTTTACAGAGGTTGTAGTTAGTAACCTTTTTTCACTGACAAATTTTTTTGCTTATTACAAATAACCCAAAAATCAAATAGTTATTAAATGAGAGAGGTTCAGCAACACTTCAAAGCAGGAACAAAATGCTTTATTCTAGCAATTTAATATTTAGGTTCTGTGTAAGGAATGAATTTAAAAACTGACACTATTTTAGATTTTAATAACACTGAAAAAAAAGCTTTTTAACTGAAACATTTGCAGTTATTTTTGTCATCTTTGTTGTTATGATGACCTCAGTAGATCCATCCAGCTGATAAGAAAATGGAAGAAGTTCAGTACAGCACTTTGCTTACACAACACCTCAGTAGAAAGAAGTCTTGGTGTAAATACAGAAAAATTCACCTCCCTATTGCCTATTACCAAGAGCTCTCAAATTGAGTATTTCCACACAACACTAACAGGAGCAGCAGCAAGTCTTGACAACCAACCCAGAATAGGAACAGTATTGCTGCATGGAGAAGAGTGAACCAGAGGAAACTCCCCAAACATGTCATTCACACCAGTCAGCAGCATTCTCACCTTTGATGCTTGTCGCAGCCATCGCAGGTATTCAGTGAAGTTATCGAAACAAATGTAGTAGGTCTGACTTTGAGGTCCAGAGGAGCTAAACGCTAAACAGTGCTGGTGCTTTTTCACTTCTTCCACCTACAGCAGAAAGACAGAACTGTGAGTCAACAAGAATCAAAATTCTCTTTGCAGAACTCCCCAAGGCAAAGTTCAAGTGTGCCCAACAAGAGTAGAGCTGGGGACTAACCATCTTAAACACCCAAGCTGAATGTTGGATGTCAAATATTCATGAAATCTACACAAGCAGGAATGAGGACAGAAGGAGGACAGAACTAATGGAGAAAACCACCAAGAACATAAACATTTTAACAGACAGAAACTGAACACCATAAAAGGTTTGCCAGTGAAACACATTTAAGGCTGTTTTTATGCAACCTAAAAAATACAATTTATAGTCCCTGGTTATTAAAAACAGGCTTAACAAAATGCTTCTCTTACAGCCCAATTAAATTCTTTGGCATTTCTCAACTTGCTAAAAAACACCCAGAGTACATCATTCTGCTACCATACACGAGAAGTCCCACACAACTTATGGTCTCAATGTCTCAGTACAGCATTCTGGAAAGCCTTTGCAAACCAGGAAGTGCGGAGTATTTATGGGGATGAGGAAGAATATTTTTTGAGCAATAATTTAAAAAACACTTAGTTCTGTGCCAAACACCCTCCTCCCAAGCTTTGTCAGCACAAGCCCTCAGTACATTTTTCTGAGCTTAGTTATCTTTTTCTTTAAAAATTTGTTGTCAACTTTCTGCTTAACAGTCTGCGTGTTTTACATCACATAAGGCATTTCTGTGCAAAAGCTACTTAGAAATTCCACGTCAAGCAATTAAAATGGCACATAATCTTCTCTTTTTATATTAAAATAAATATATTGAGATGAAAAGAATATTCATCTCAAAGAGAAAGTTGATGGGAAGCTTAATCCTGTCCTTTCCAGCAACCTACAAGCCAGGAACACAATTCACTCAGGAGTTGACACACTGTAGCCAAAAGAGGACAATGTTTCTACTTCAGTACCTCCCAGGAAGAGTTAGAGAATCATGTGAAAAATCATAGGAGGTAGGAAAAACAGCTTGTAGAAGGCAACACTACTTTTCACACTGTTAGTATAGAGTATTAATTAATCAACTCTCATCTGCATATATAATATTATGAAGCTTGTTTCTCTCCTAATAACTGTTTAGAATTCAACTTACTAGTAGCAAGGTAAAGGAAGATTACTTAAGGTGCAAATTCATCCTCATGATGATTCTCTGCCCATTACCTCAGTGAAACAAACCAGTAACAGTTTTCTGAAACACTACTTAGGTTAAAATAGTGATGTAATCTTATTGTCTTCACTACAGTTTCACAGAAGAGTTAAGGTGGGAAGGGACCTTTAGGGGTCATCTGGTTCAACCCCTGGCTCAAGCAGGTCCCCCTAAACCCAGCTGCCCAGGACTATGTCCAGATGGTTTTTAAATATCTCCAGGGCTGATGGATATACCATCACCCATCTGGGGAACCGATGCCAGAGCTCAGTCACCATCACAGTGGGGTAAAAAAATATATTTCCTTGTGCTCAGTCTGAAGTCATGGGTTTTGGATGTAGTCTATCAAAAACGTTCAGTTTCAGCTTCTCACAAGGAAAAATGTTTGCTGCTCTTAGCTTACAACAGACCACTACTCATACAATGCTGAATACTCAAAACTCCCCCAAAATTCAGAAAAAGCCCATGCCCTTATTTGTCAATTTTCAGAACTTAAAGAGTAGCCCAGCATGGATAAAACGTGGAGAGAAGGACACAGATCACACACAAGAGACCGGCATGGATCCTTCGGCTTTATGCTGCTGCATACATAAATCACATAACACTGCACACAAGACACTGATTGTGCATCCTTTGCTTTTCTTTGTAGTTTTAATACGAATGTTCTAGATTGTTAGATATGACTGACCACAACCAAAAATCATTTATATACTCTGAAAATCCCATTCAGAGAAACAAGCTTTTGGAGGGTCAGAATCATCATAATTGAATGCAATCTTCTCTTCATAAAGAGACACAAGTTAACCAAGCAGATAAATAAAATAAAAATATCTTACTTTTCCACCAATTAAAGGGAGGACATGCATCTTTCCAGTCTGGCTTTCTTTTACTGATGAGACAATTAGGCATGTTCCACAAAGGATAGCTTGGCGTCTTGTCCATCTGTTGACTGGCAAATGTATTTTCCCTTTTCGAACATTGTACATTCCTGAGAGCTGAATTCGTTCGGAGCTGCCAGTGCTGTGGGGCTTGCCTGAAATAGAAACAAAAGCATCCACTTAATCACAGAAAATCTTTGCCTCTTTCACTCAAGTCATCCTGACACTTAATCAGCAAATTTCCAAGCTACAAACTGCACCATGACAAATTAAATATAGCTTCAAAACCATACAGGCAGGTAATTTAATATTAGCTTCAGTACAGTTTTCTTCAATAGGTAGAAGGATATGACAGGCTGGTATCATGAGAAGCAGGTCACATTCAATAATCACAGAAGCACCAATTAATGGTATCAGTCTTCTCTATGGAACCTGGAAATCAAATGTTCATCCACAACAATAAGTAATTGGTTCCTGTTGCGTTCACATGGCATGTGGCAACTGCAGAAGGAGGTGATGTAATGCATGCTGACCTGTATCTTTGCATTCCCATGTCTCTTGTGGCTATCCTTCAGGTCATGGCTCAAATAGCTTCAAAGGTTTCCAAAAGAACACATGTTCTACCTTCCCCAGCCCTCACTGCTAAGTCCAAACTCCACAGCAGAGGCAGCACATTCAGCCATTACATTAGCAGGTGCAACCTAGATGAAACCCCTCAAATACCCTGCTTTAGTCTGAGTAGAGATTTGGAAAGTGTTAAGTTCTTTTGTCTGTAGTACAATGAATTTACCATTTTTAGTAAATCAAATTATTAACGTAACTACCAATCAGACCAAATCTGTTAAGTTACTTTAATTATCTCTGATTCTACTAATCTAATCTATTAATAAGATTCTACTCTACATAAAACATCACTAGTCATGGCAATACAAAGACACCCATCTCTCATCTCTGCTCTTTCAGGATGTAAATGGGAGGCACAATTTACTTATTCTAATCTAATTCATCCACACCAAGTTACCCTATCAAACTCTGAACAGTCCAGCCCAGATCTGAGTCATCCAAATATATCTAAGTAGTTTGCAAACAGAGACAAGAGATAATCATGCTCAGGTTAAACCAGTTCAAACTTATGTAAGAACACCGGTGTTGGAGAACTTTGGGAGAGAGCTTCCCTGGATAAACAAACCAAAGGGTATGTTAATTCCAAGTAGCTTCCCCATTAATGATAAAAGATAAATCACTAATTTTCCTGCACTAATGTTTACCAAAATTCTTAAATACAAGGAATTAATATCTTCAGGACTCCAGAAAAGCAAAGAGTTGATTCTAGCACCAATATTTCAGAGCCGTGCCTACTGATCTCCAGCAGTGACAAGCACTGCACACTATTAATTCAGCTTGCTATTATTCCTGCTTGCATGACAGCTCATTTGTCTCAATGAGCCTGCTCTTGGCCTCAAATTATCCACAGAAAGATACAGGACACCTACCACATGCCCTACCCACTGCCATGCCCACCCCTGCCTAGCCCCTGCCAATTCTTGTCCTTATCTTTAAAAGCAGCCTTTTTGAATCTTCCTGCCAATTTAATGAGCCAACACTTGGCATAGTTACCCTCAAGCCTTGCTCTGCTCTAATAAACACTAGCATTTAGGCTACCGATGTCTGCCAGTTTGGATCTGCAGGAACATCACTGTTGCTTGAAGCTGAAACACTGAAACTTTAATGCCCACAAGGTATCAGCATCAAATTCAAAAATAGGTGGCCCAAGAAAGCAGTAGTTACACTGCCAAGCAAATTCACATCCAACCACAGAAGCTGTGGATTAACTCTTTGCCTAACAGAGGGAAATAGGACACCCATTCCATGCAAAGCCAAAAGACAAATGATAGAGAACACAAGTGAGTAAATTAGAGCAACTCAACCTTAACAAACACAAAAGCTGAATTGAACATTACATTTGGAATATGAAACATTTAGTTCTTAAAGTAATCGAGAATTTACCTGGCTTGTGCAGAATGATGGGCTTCATGCCACAGAGCATTGATTAAAGAATTAACACACAAACAACCACATCTCTGTAATAGAGTAAAAAGGGCCTGGAAAAGCAGAGCACGCTGCTGATATAAACCCCTTAAGACTCCAAGGCATAACCTCAACCTCCTCTCTTGGGAAGACAAGCTCATTTAGCATTTCAACATAACCAAAATGCAATTTTCACAAACATTCAGGAACCAAGGGCAGATCTGTGTCCTGGAAAACACCAAACCTCAAATTTTTTCAGGAATATTATGGACAGCAAACAGTACAAGCTCTGGCTATAATGCTGCAGCCAAGAGGCTTGGTAGGAAACACAACAGCATTCTGGAACAATCAAGCAGTGCCTTATCCTGCCTAGTCCAGTGGGTAACAAGGACTACCACAGTAGGTAGTCACACTTCACAAAGCGTACTGAAAAGTTAGTCTTGGAAAAAGTTACGGGGGAAAATAAATTCAGATGCCTGAGAAATCTGCTTTCTAAGACCAGACTCTCTTGGACTAAGTACATGATGTTAGGCACAGCGGGACCTGTGAAGTTACTCAGAAGTCTCTGAAATGTAGTTCTTAAAAATTAATGTAAATTCACAGTTTGTAAGTCACAAGATACAGTAACAATTAGTATCACTACTAAAGGTTTACTAGAAAAACTGGAAGAGAGCTATCACTAGAAGTACTCCTGCTAGAAATTAACTGTGTTTTCTCTCAAACTTCATATTTGACTGCAAAATTACTGGAATAAGAACCTTCAGTTACTCCTACAAATACAAAAAAAAAATAAAAATTAAATAACCCCTTTAAACTCAAAAGAACCTTTCAAAGAATTTAAGGTGCTTTTTCCCAGCAAGTACTATCCTTTGCTAAGTGAAAGCCAGAAGGTTCTTGATGAGTACATACAGAAATAAACACTGAACCTATTTCATTAAAGCAAATAGTTTTTCTCTTCCTATTCTTGTCTACTTCACTACATATAACCAACCATCTGGTTGGACCAGATGATCTTTCAAGGTTCCTTCCAACATGGGCTCTTCCATGATTCTGTAACTTGAAAATCTCATGTTTAATATTGGATCACATGTTGTTGCCTGAGACACAATCTGCTCACATATTCAGTTTTCTTCCTGCTTAAGGACTGTAATCACTGATATTTGATAAAACACTGTGATACTATTATCATGCAAGTGGGGAAAAAAAATTAGCCAAAAACCACTGGCTTATTTTGATTTTAAGCCGAGGTTAATCAAGGACACACCAAGTAGTTGTAGAACTAAACTCCTAGATTTCTAAATCTATCCAAGAATTTTTTGCAGGTAACTGCGAGCAAAAGCTGTTTGAAAAGTAGCAGCCTTGCCTACTGAAAAATAAGCTTGGACAGACTGAGCTTTAAAGAGCTCAGGTATTAGCTGCCAAGAGAATATAAAAGCAGGAAGAAGTTTAAATGACAGTGAGCTCTACCACAGCAGAAGTGGGATGGGGTTTGGAAAGAGCATAAAGCGATCTAAGGCTCACTTCAGGGAGCAAAGCAGCAGGTGGCAGAGTCTCCTGCAAGAGGGCTCATCCCTGATAGGCTGGGGAGTGAGGGACAAGGGAAAAGGCTCAGAACTGCACCTGCCTTTTCTATGACCTGGAAAATAATCAAATCAGAAGGAAAAAATATTTTTTCTTCCAAGTGTACAGAAAGATAGGGAGCAATTTGGACTACACCAGAATGCCTTCAGGCTACGAATCAAACACCACAAACAGGGGCACAACTACAGCATCACCATTAAAAAAAACTCTTGGTTTTGAGGTACCCTGCCTCAAAGGGTGCCAGAGGAAGCACTGTTTTCAGTAAAAGCATCAGCAGTTCTGCAATTATGTTCCTCAATCGGCCTCACAGACCTCCCATTCAAGATTTAGGAGGCTGCATGAGATTCACATACAGATAATTTTTCAGTTTTAACTAACCCTGAAGGAAGCAAATTAGTTTTCACAGGGGCGATAATACACCAAAGCCAACAGTCGTGCAGATAAAATGGTAATGATGATCCTCTGTGACTTGAAGCATAAATTTGAATCCTGCCAAAAACTTTAAATATAATTATTGTTGCACTGATCAGAGTGAAGCCAAATAAGCCAGAATATCCAGAAGAGTAATACACCAGAAAATGTTTTCCAAACGCTAAGCCCAACCAAAGCAGTTTGAGTATTTTAGCAAGAAACCATAAAAAGATTATTTTTCATTCCTGTCAGGTCTCCAAGACTACAGCAATTCCTAAGCACCCTCACAACAGGACTTTTGTTCTGTGCAAGGCATTAGAAGAGATGCCTCAAGGAATTATGAGCAGACCACTCATTTGGCTATCTTGATATTCATGGTTGAATTCTTCTCAGTTTTAACTCCTCCCAGGTCCTGAAAGGAAACTAGCAGTATTCACAACAAGGATAAAGAAAAGCAAGGAATTTGACTGAAACAGCAGGACTGTCATTGGAACCACAGAACCCACCCTGCTTCATAGGAAGCAGGACTGGACAGGAGTGATCTTTCCAGGATGTTAAAGAACTAAGATCCCACCACAAGCAGCCTGAGAAAGCCCTGGGTACGCAACACGCTGACATCCTGCCTGGTGCAGAGACTTCAAACCTTATTAAATAAATACCCACAGCCACTTGCTTTAGATTCTGGAGTAAAGCTCTTTATCCCAGTGATGGAAGGCATATGGAATACATTACCATCAGAAGTTATAAAATACCAGCTCATTATGGGACATAAAAGTACTTGGGGAGAAAAAAGCCCTCTCTTCAGCTACACGGCTGATTAAGTTGCAAGTACTTAGTATTCCCTCCTGTTTGAAAAGTACAGCCAATAAAGTCTGCCTCTAAAGAGTGACTTAAGACATTACCAAAATAAGAGCAAGGAAAAGTGTTGACATAAGAAACACGTTCACTTCTGTGCAGCAGGTCTTATTTTTATTATTAATATTGGTTTGATGGAATGAAAACTAAAAATTCCTCGTGACCTGCATGGTGTAGGCAGCCTGGCCAGCTGGAGAGACTGCCCGCCCTGAGCCGTCTCGGGTATTTGCCAGTGGTAAGAGAGGCTTAAGTTATTATTCAGTAGGAATAGTGTCAAAGTTTGAGACTTTTTCAGAAGTGACTGAATTAACTCTGAGTCCCTAATTTAGGATGTACTTTTCCTGCTACAGCTGGGCAGCTACAGAGGTCTTCATCTTCCTCTGCACACTGTTGGGCCCCCAACCCTGAGGGCAGCATTGCATGAGCCCTACCACATCAGCTGTTCCTCGAAAGCTGTCCCCAAGCCCTTTCAGACAAAACAGGCTGCTTTAATTTCTTGCTTCTCCTTTTGACTGAAAGGCCTTAGGGACAGCTCATGGTGAGTAGTTCAGCATGGAGAGCAGAGGAATGGCACGTAGGGGCCAGAGCTGTGACACAGTGGCTGCTGCTGAAGGGGATATGCAATCAAACCCACCCACGGCTTTCAGCAAGTCATTTCAGAAACAAGGTATTTCACACACTAATGTTCTGTGAATATCAATTCTTGTACGCAATGGAGAAAAAGAACACCCAAAAACCACCGTTCAGTTTTGAACAGCTTCATCTGAATCCCCTTGGGAAAGCTGGGCTTCTTCCGAGCAGCTCAGGGAGAGCCAGCAGGGTGGGTGGCAGCCCCTGAGTTCACACCTGGAGGACCATCCTCACCACCCCACTGAACCAAAACCAGAACAGCTCATCCCACCTTGCCTGTGATCCTGCAAATCAAAGCTCAGTGCTGGTCCTGCCTAAATATAAGTGCAAAGAGGCTTCAATTAGCTCAAAACACAGAAAGCCCTTGAGTGTCTTTGCCGACCTTTTAAGAAACTATGCCACAATTGCTGTTGTTAAAACCTTAGTGCAAGATCATTCTGCAGATTTCTACTTTTGCTCAAGCCCTTTCATTAAATACAGATGAAGCTACTGCCTGGAATGTTTTTGAAGCTTTTCAGTCATGTAAGGCTGCTTCCCCTTTCATTCTCGTCAAACTAAGGACAGCAATGATGACTTCAGGCAAGCCCCAGTGCAATGGAGATGAATAAAAATAAAGCAGCAAGTTGGATTAAAAAAAAAATTGAGGGTGGCAAAGGAAGCAAAAAAATACAAAAATTACAAGTAAAACCTCAAACTATTGTACTGCTCTTTTTTATTTGAAACTTACAAAGAAAACCTACATACAGATACATGCTTATTCGAAGTATTTTTTCTTGTCCATACTGCCATAATTTAGGAACAAAGACACTGAATTAGCAGGTTTTATATTCAACTAAGACCAAGGATTAACCTCACAGTCTCTACCAGCAGGCTGCTTTTGCAAAGGTCTTTGTATTTGCAGACCAAGAATACCTATCAAAGATTCACCTGGTAAATCATTCTAAAAGCAGCAATTGAATTTTTGCACTCAAATCTACTTAGACTCATAGAGATTCCTGTAAGATTTAACACAAGGCCAGAGATTGATTCTGTACTGCTTGGTCAAGGAGGGATTTGGTCACCATTATACTGTTCTTAAGGGCATGTGACTATCAGCATAGTTCCATAGTTTACTTGTTGTACTCCTCATTTTGCTGCACTCTGTCTTATATGGGTGCTGAGGGAAGCTCTGAAGTAGTTAAGTTTCCTTTAGGAATTAGTAGTTCAAAAATCTACTACTGTTACCTTTTCACTTGAAAAAGAAAAGCAGACTCCAAATGATGGATTTTACTGAATTGTGTTAAACTCACCCTTTTCTTTAAGGAAACATTCACTATGAGACAAAACTGGCAAAGTAGAACACACACAAGCTTTCAGTCTTTGTGAAACACATTCCTCCTACTTTATACGAAGATCACCCTTAAAAGCAAGCATTACCACTACATGATATGATACAATAAAACACGGTTAATAATTTTACAGCCATAATCCTGTCTTCCACTTCAGAGTAAATCCTCACTAGAGGAAAGGTTTGTATGTATTTCATAATTCAGAAAATATCCCTCTTTCCCCACTGAGACAGAGTTCAGTCTGTTCACTTGATCATTCCCTTTATCTTGTTCTCAACAAGGCTCACCATCTTGACACAGGAGTCCTAAAAGCATGGTATCAACACTTCTAAAGATATCACAGGCAAAATGTAACAAAAATTACTTCTCTGAAAAGCTTTTATATCAAGTGGCATGTATACATGCCATGGAAGATGGCTGTAATACCTCTATGTCAAAAACTAAGTATCAAAGTATATAAGCACATATATGCAAAAGCTTCTGAAGAAAAATCAAACAGTGATTCAGCAGAATTCCTTGAAGAGTCACCGTTAACCAGCACAACTCATACACTAGGGTGACCTAATAAAGGCAACAAGTAGCAGTGGACAGGATGCTATTTACAATTAAAAGAAAGCAAGCACAGTGGAAATTCATCTGCATTACTACATAGAGACAGCAAACACAAAACCTTGGAATGCAATTGTTCTGATTGTAACAAGTGAATTCCAGATCTAGCTGCTCCAATGTTACTTTGACATATTTTAAAGTTCAGTTTGTGCAAGCAAACACTCAAACACAGACTCACCCTCAACAAACTGAAAACCCACCTGTTCTTCAACTCTTCACCCGACCTAACCCTACAGACTACTTCTGCAGCTGAAACAAAGGTCCTTCACATTCAAACTCTCAGACCTATGCGTTGCACATCCCCATTCACTTAACTTGTCGGCCGGAAATCCAAGCAAATTACACGCAGTCAAGGTTGTTTTCTTTAGCAAAACAAAGGCATACTGGATGTCCAAATTTCTGCTAGCATTAAAAACACAATGGAGACGCAGGCTGAATTCTGTTGTTTTGTTCGAATATTTCATTTTGAAGAAAGCTTATAAAAGGGAGACAGTCACTTGCTTTCCAGTAGCAAAACTCAATACCAACTCCTTTGGGAAAGAACCATATGTCACCTCTCCAAGGAGAAATAACTGAAATATCCTGAAAATGTACCATCAAGAAAAAAAAAAAGTCATATTCCTCCTGTGCTTTAACAACATTGCAAAAAGCTGCAATATTGGTCTGGAGGCTTCCAGGAAGTCTTACCTAAAACAACTTTCACATCTTGAATTTAGGATTCATATAAGGAAGCTACTAAGTTCTTCAGTGACATAAGCTACCAAGTATTTTTGCTCACAGCAAATTTAAAATATAATTACACTTAACACTGCAAAGACCTGTGCTAAAATCTGCTCAAATTCATTACATGTATTTCTTTAAAAGAATACTTCAACAATACATTTCAAGTTATCCCTTATTAAGATGGCCTCAAAAAACTCCACTTTGAAGTTTTTCAGTTCCATGCACTGATTTATTAAAGAGGTGAAAATCTAATAGATGGGGCAAAAAAAAAAAAAAAGACAAACAAAGAAAAAAAAAAAAGAAAATATTTACAAACTCACCAGTACTTGCCATTACTTTTTTGACAGTATGACAGCATAACAGCATATACAGCTTCTGTAGGATGGGACCCAATGAATGCTCAACTGATCTTTCCCCTTTTCTTCCCAATTCAGCTCCAATAAAGCCCAGCTGAACAAAATGCTGGAAATGCACTTTTTTTTTTTTTTTGGTGAAGTCATGCAAAAATTGAATTCTACTTGTTATACTCCCAATGCACAATAAAGCCACAAGCACAGTAAAATCCCTGGCATCCCAAAGGATACTTATCCTGTCTAAAGCAATTGCTGTATTGGCAAAAGCTCTGAGCTAACCAACTGTTCTAGGCAGAGCTTGAGTCTTGATGGAATTGAAGAGCAAAATTACACTGAAGTTAACAGCAGCTTTCAGGTTTTATCAGTGTTAGATGTTCAACATGAGGCATGGCAATGCAAGCTCAAAATAACCACTTGAGTGCACACTCACTCCTCTGAGAAGGAAGAATGACAGCCCCTGGCAGAAGTTCATCTACATGTCTTCATACTAGAAGAGAAAGATGGGAATCCATG
Source organism: Cinclus cinclus (assembly GCF_963662255.1). NCBI lineage: Eukaryota > Metazoa > Chordata > Aves > Passeriformes > Cinclidae > Cinclus > Cinclus cinclus. The sequence goes on from NC_085046.1 coordinate 70,500,489, forward strand.
CTCCTTACCAGCAAAAATTGAGCAAATCCCCACATGCCCTTGCATGTACCTGCCTTGCCCCAAGGATGGAAGATGCAGGTAGTCAAGCATTACAAAAAACCTACAGAGGAACACATGCGCATGCTAGGTCAAGAATTGTTTTGTATGAACTTCTTACATAAAACAAATGTCATCTTTCAGTGTATTCTAGACTAAAATTCCATCAGCTGCAAGATGATTAAGCTGCTCTATGTGTCAATTGTATTCAAGTTCCAAGTACAGTGATTTTCTCCTTGTTCTTTCATCAGAAGAAACAAGTCAGGCATCCTACATATCTAAAAGCATGTAGTAATCTACATCCTTGTTACAGTAAAACATTTTTAAGTATGACACTTCCTACCACTATACCAGCATTGTTGCACAGATCAAAATCTAGACTCAAGATTTATCATAGGACCCAAATGATAAGCAGCTCATGTCAAAACAATTCTGTAGAGTATTGCAAGCCTATTACTAGCATATCTCAACTACAACTAGTTTTAAAAATCACAAATAACTGTGATATGAAACAATACTGAAAAACATGTAACTTGTCCAGCCAAGTCCCTCCAAAGTCTAGCCCTGGAAAGAGAAGGCCAGAATGCTGGATTTGGAACTGGCAACATCTGCAATCAAAAGCCACAACACCTGATAAATAAATAAGAGAGGAACTAGTAGGTGAAGACTGAATGACTGCTTTAAATTGCACAAAGAGAAATACAAAAGCCAGAAGAAACGGCATAAGCAATTAGTTAGAGACTTAATCTGTCATTTAAAATTCAGCTTCATTAACACGAGATTTCCAAGCCATTGCTAGAAGGAATTCTGACTGACCTCATAATCCAATCTTACTCCATCATATCAGCCAGTGTGCTCACAACGTGGTAGGTAAGCTTAGTTCACACACCTTATGTCTATACCTTGGCTGCTTTTCCCATGTAATAGTCATCAGTATTTGTACATGCATGTGATTTTTACGTAGTATGTTCATACAAACCTTTTTTAAGGAGCTAGTCAGAACAATAATGGTTTTGATTCTGACTTCAGTAAGTAGGCACAGAGTACATACTCAGCTGAAATTGAGAGCTGCAACAAGCCACAAGGACAGTCTCAGTTGCTTCTTTTTCCCTTTCCTACAACACTGTTGAGACTGTTCCTAACACCACTCCTAACAGCCCTTCTTTTTCACTTCTCTCTTATCAGCAAGAGCAGCTTCAAAGAATCACACAGAAGCCCGGATGATGAAAAAGCAGAGACAGGATTTGCAGATACCCTTAGAAAGCTTCACTACCTGGATTTCTGCCTGCTTCTGGCCATCCATCTCATTTCCTTACTGAAGAACACAGAGCCTTTGATTCACACTAACTTGACTTCAGTCATTCAAGTGTTTTCTTTTTTCAAATTTACATCACAAAGTTTGGATTATGCTGATATACATTAAACGTGTGTCACCAGCAAAATTCTGTGCCTCAGACCGCATTCCCAAGGAAAAAAACAAGACAGAAGGAAAGCTGATTTTATAAAGTGTGAAGAGGGAAACAGTGGGGAGAGATATGCATCATGAAGAAACATGAAAGGGAACATTTTCTCAATGCTTCTCTATCCTTGGAAACAGGCAGAGAAGATTTATGACATGCCCACAGATATCAGGTTTGACACAGTTTCTTCTCTTTCCTACCTCAGAGACTAGAAGTAACTGGATAGCATATGGGAATTGTCTAGGAGTGCACATCATACGGTTTTATCACAAAGGAGAGGAAAAAACCAAAAGAGTTTGGCTTTTTCCATTCTCTTTTAAAATTAAATCAACTATCGCATATCTGAGTCATCTCCAAACCCATCAGTTTTCTGCCCAAAGCACTCCATGGGTCTGTGAAAGGATAATCACAAGTCCTAGCTCATAAGCCTGACTTCACTCTAGTCTCTTCTTTGATGCTATACATCTCTATAAGAAAAAGTTGAAAATTCTCACACCCATAGCAAGGGCAGGAAAAACCCTGCACAAAGGTCCACCTTTACAAGTACACAGTCTGATTTAGAACTCCTGAAGCCTCAGGAACTTATTGAGGAGTAATCAAAACAAGTTCATAAATTTCAGCTTTGACAGGAAAGTGAGGGTGCTAAAAACAACCTCAGGAACTTAAATTCATCAGAGCACTACTTTACCTCTGGTTCATGATAATTTTAGAAAGGGATCCAGAAATATCCACCCATGAGTACTTTGCACAACATGAGTAGGATCAACCTGAAGCTGAGGCGACTTGTCAAAGTTTTCTCCTCTCAGTGAAAATACCCAGGTGAGTCTGAAAAGCCCATCTACATATGGGAGAACCCTATCCTGCAAGTTGAGCATCATCTCTACTGGCATTTGAATCCAAGACTTCTTAATACCACAAGAGCAGCCCAGCTGTAGTGTTCAGTATAATACATAGCACAAGTAAGTCCATTTAAGTACATTGATGTGGTCAGACCATAACAGTATTTCATTTTTCTGCCCTAGAAATGAATGCTTTCTCTACCACTGGAAAAAAAAATTGCAGCTACAGAGAGACACAGTAGTTAAACTGTTTACTTTGAAAAAAGCTGAGCAACTGAAACTATTCTACCCTCCATCTTTGTCCAATGCTAGCATCTAAAAACAAAAAGCTCCGAACAAAACCAAAACCATTTCCCTCCAAAGCACATCCTTTCAAAGTTCAGCACATCTTAATCTTATTAAAACTATATTGAACCCTCCACCCTGTAATCAGGGGAAAAAACTTAAAATATGCAAGGTCTCATTTAAGCAGGCTCTCCATTTTGACCCACCCACTCCCACTGACTAACTCTCAAGTACCTGGCTCCTTACAGAGGAAGGGATCACATTATATTTGTCTTTCTGAAAGCCATTTCACAGGCCACCTCCATGCACAGGTATGCAAATGGCCAGGACATTTATGATCACGTACCCTAATGGGAGAAATCCTCTCTGGTGCCATCTCACCTGAACAGAGAAGAGGAAACAAGAGATAGCGGATCAAAATCTCCTCATTTACCTCCCTTTTCCAGAGATCTACTGTGTGAGTAGACACAGCCACACATCCACAACAAGGATAAGTATTAAAGCCCTTGTCTCTAAAACACACACGAAGCTTCACTGTCAGAAAAACCACAGGAAAGGTCTGTGATGCTCTCTCATTCACGAACAGTGGCAGGATTAAATCTGAAAAGCATTTGGACAGATTTTGAAAAGAATCTGTCCCAAAATACTATCATTTTGATTGCTCTGCCCACTCACCCTCCTTTGAGGGAGAACTGAGGCTACTGAAGACTTTTTTTTTTTTTTTGGACACTCTATTTATGTTCCAGATATCTTTATCTCCACCTCAGGAAGAAAGGAAAGGAAGAAGTGAAGGATATATAATACTTGCAGCACTTTATAATATCACAGAAACAAAAATTTATTCAGTGTTTCGCTCCTATTATTAGGGGCAAAACAATAATTAATTTTAATTATGAACTATTTACTTTGCCCATGGGAAGCACGCTGGGTACAAAATGCCAAGCACTGCCAACCTCCGGAAGAACATAATTCTATTATACAACAGATCTGTAGAACTCACATGTTTTGAAATTTTTTTAAATGCAAGTTTCACATACAGTACTGCTGCATTAATGGATTTAATGAGATACCCTAATTTCTAGGCATTTTAGCAAGTAGATGATTTCTAGACAGCTAGACAGATCACATTCGGCTACATAAGGACAATGAGACTAAACTGACACACCATTAAATTACTCAGTGTAACATTTTTAATGAAAAATAATCAAATCACAGAATATGCTGAGTTGGAAGGGACCCATCAAGATCCTCAAGCCCAGCTCCTGACCTTATACAGGACCATCCCCAAGAGTCACTCCATGTTCCTGGAATGAGTCACTCCTCAAGAGTCACTCCATGTTCCTTTGTCCAAACACTTCTTGAAGTCTGCCAGGCTTGGTGCTCTGGCCACTTCCCTAGGGAGCCTGTTCCAGTGCCCCAACCCTCAAGGGGAAGAACCTTTTCCCAATATCCAACCCTGCCGCAAGAAAAGGCTTTCCTTGCCTGGAACATGGAGCAGGGAACGTACAGAGCCTCCAGCACCAGCAGACACACCTCCCCAAAGCTTGAGAAATCAACTCCTTGGCAACAAAAGAAAAAGGCAGCTAGGCATCAGGATGTGCTTTCAGCTTCAAGGAACACTGGCATCTGTATTTTGGTTTTGCTATCAAACATAGATGAGATGAAGAAGGTTTGAGAACAGTCTTACACCATGGGAACATCTACAAAGTTATAATGGGAAGTAGGAAGGAGAGGGAGAATTGCCCCTCCAATGAAGGAAAACATATCCCCTTATTGCCCCAGTTTGTCTTGCTCAACATTCTACTCTAATCTGAGTTTTTGTAATGGCCTCCTGCTGGTTTTTGAAGCAAATAAGCCAATGACCCAGAATGTAATTAAGGGAAAGGAACTGAGTAGTTTACCTCATTCCATTTGCATTTTGCATACTAACTCATTGTATGAAAAGCTGTTTAGACATACTTTCTCTCACTGCTCTCCTGAACTATTTGCTGTTAGGATAGTTAATAGAATGTGAGAACTCACTAGGTGAGTTTAAAAACACTGATTCACATATACTTTAATCAATTCACATACACTTTAATCATATTTTTCCTACAAAAGCATACAGTTGTTTAGACTGCTCACAAGCAGAGAGGCTTTGAGCAAGCACAGCAACTGCACCCAAACATTTATACAACTTGTCATTTCGGCAATTCTTGGCTAGTTGGTTTACCCTATAATCACTTTCCCTCCATCTCTTGGAAATGCTTTTGTTAATCCTTTGTCTCAGGTTTTGCTACTTCCAGGGCAGAAGTCACCATTGTCTCCAGAAGCTGGGTTCAGCAGTGATTCGTGTGCTTTCCAGCAATGACATGAACAGACCAAAGTCCTGTTAAGGAAGGCTTATCCTATAAACCAAGTACACAGTTACTTAACATGGCAGAGATCACTTCCCTGAAGCTACCTTAAATTCATGGTAAAAATTATACAAAGCACATTACTAGACCAATGCTCAAGCTGGAACTAAGAGTGTCATATCAGTCACTGAGGCTTGACAAATTTCTAGATTTGAAATAAACTATGGAAAGCTTGTCCAAATAAACTGTAGGGAAAAGGCCCTCAAATCTGTAGGACACCACTGAGGAATGCTGGCCAGCATATTCTAACATGTAGCAATATACAAAGCAAGCCAACCAGAACTTGCTACAAAACTGGCCACTCTTCTCCAGAAATTTGGCTTTGCTTGAATTTGAACTTGGATACTTGGAGAGCTCAGTTCCAAGGATGCAATGACTTAGGAGCTGGCACAGAGGTCTTGTCTTACAAAACTGGGAAGCACAGTCTGAGGAGTTCATGTAGTTTCAAAATCCTTTGGAACTTTGGAGTATCTTTGGAAAATAAAATCCACCAGAACCTAATCACTTTAGGAAACATAACTTTTTAACAACTTAGCTTTTTAACTGAGAAATTTTCTTCAAAGTCTAATCTGAAAGAGATATTGGTCCTAACAGCTTAATTTGAAATAGTCAAATATATAGAACTTAGTAATTTTAAACTAAGAACATAGATCACCTCTGAAGACTGTACTGCTGTACTGGATTTGTTTTGTTACTTTTGCTTGGGTTTTTTTTGGGTTTTTTTGTTTTGTTTTTTTTTGTACTAGAGGCAGTTAATTCATCATGAACATGAAGATTATCTCCTCCAAGACAATTAATGCTAATGCAAAAAAGACATTCTGAACCCACACATAGTATTAAGCTTTCACATAGAATCCAATGCATGGAAAGAAAATTCTCATCTTCCTTCAGTAAAGATTGTTTGTGGAGAATGTGGAAATTATCTGAGAGCACTGTGCTAGGCCTCAGGATATGGGATTGAAACCTAAACTTGTATCTCTTGCTTTTCTTGACTTCTAAATTTTATGCATTGTTCACCATTTCAGGAGGGAAAAAAGAGAAAAAGCAAAGAAAGTACAAACACAAAATTACTTCTTTCTATGGAAGCTGCAAGTAGAGCAGCTGTGTTCATCCAAAACTCATTAGGGGGGGGAAGATTGTTCTGAAACAAAGTAAATCCAATTCAATACTTGAAGTTTGACTGCAAAATTTGTTTGCAAACTTCACAGTCCTAACTACGTACAGTCACAATGATAGCCTCAGTACAACAGCTCAGGACTACATCCACATTTCTTGGAAATAGCTCCAACAGTGAGGTTCCCTGTGACTAAATATAATCTTCAGAGATGCATCAGACAGGCTCATAACTCTTCTGCAAAGGAAATCTGCTGAAAGGTAAAAACGTACCAGCAGCAGTTTTAGAGGGGGATCTGGCCACAAAGACCGCAATAATGAAAATAGCACATTCAAGAAATCTGTCCTCTCAAAGCACAAAACTCTTTATCAAGTCACCTTCAGCTTTATCTACATAACCCAGAAAACAAGATTCTGGTTGAATAAGGCCATTATCTGGGCTAGTCTTCTAAATTTCTCCTTAAGCTAAAGGACAGCAATGCTCCAATGCAATGTTAAATTTATTATTTAATGAAAACAAAAGAGGAACAGGACACATCTAAGACACCTTTTTCTGAGGTGTATTACTGAAAGATAAAAGATGCTATCGAGCACAAGACTTATCCAGCACGGCATAGCTTCTTCCTGCAGATGTACCTTTGACAAAAACAAAGAACACACCAGGCCGGAAAACAGGGAATGCTTCAAGTTCCAAGGCTGCTCACGCTTTTCACCTAACCAGAACGTCTATCTCAGGCATACTGTCTTGTTGCGAGGTTTAAAAAACCTACCCGGCTTCTACAGGAGAAGCATAAAACCACAATACAACTAATTCACAAAAGACAACTTCAATTTATTACAATTACGTAGCTATAACCAACTCACATGCATACAACATGTAAGTTGAGCTGCTGTCTCCCCTCCTTGAGGGTTAGCCAGCAATGCAGGGTAGCAGACCAGAAGTAATACTATAAAGAGGACAAGCAACAGCATTACACCAATCTGCACATAAAAGTACATTCAAGTCTTTACCATTAGAGATTTAATCTTCTGGTACTGTTCCTCTAGTACAGCACATAACACATAAGTACAGAGTCAGAAAGGTAAAAGAAAGTTGTGAATCTACCAAACACAAAACTACTCTGACCAGATCCCTCAACCTGTAACTAATGCAGATTTGTCTAGATTGTGTGAAAATACAAGTATATTAAAACTTTGGACTTTTTTTGTTATCAATTCCTTTAGTTTAGGAGTAAGTTACAAAATACTCAAACTATATTCAAGCAAAAGGTGCAAACTTTCTATGGGCAACCACTAGAAGTTTTAGCTATCCCTCAACAGACATTCTACATCGCTATGCATCCCTAGATCCATTCTTCTCTCTCTTCTGTATCCACAGATAATGATCCAAATAACATTTTGCAGTCTGCTATTATAATGCAGTTCAGCTGATTTTTTTCACTGTCTTTTTATTAATGCATTACCCCAAGACTTGTCATCCCACTGCTCTGAAACAAAAATAGTACACTTCTGAAGAGAACCGAGCCACTTGTTCTTATAAAAAGATTATCATGCCAGTAAAAAGGTTGTTGTTTCTAACCAAGTTACTCAAGCATCCTGCAATAAGCCATTCAGAAGTTCATCGTTACTTGTCCAAACAGATTAGTCATATTAGTGCTGAAGCAATGGCATTATGTAAAAGACTGCTTCTCTCTGATCTGCTTCATTAGCTCCAAATCATATTTACAAAATGCAGCATGCTACTTCAGCATGTCTGAGGCAATCAGCAGTTAAAACACTTTCTTTTAGCATCACCCATGATATATGAATGCATGGGTAGCCAAAGTATAGCCCACGGGTGCTGGGCTCTCACAACTGCCTGCTCACTTAGAGCACAAAAGGTATAGCCCACTGAGAGCAGGAGCTGTAGCTCTCATCACTTCATCTCAGTTTTAGTGGGTTTGTGCACAGGGGTAGCCCAGAGACAGACAAAGGAGGCAGGATTGTGCTGCTCCATTTTCGAGAATTTGTGCACATTTATATCTGCTGATGAAACTGAGCCATTCTCCAATGGACAGAATTTAGATATTTATTCAACTTGACAGAATCAAGCTATTTAACAATGGGAGGAGAGCAGGGATGAAGTAATGGGACTAGGATGTTATGAAGTGGAGAAGAGGTAGAATAAATACTGACATATCCCATTGTAAGTCTCAAGCCAACATTATCAAGTTGGCTTTGGAAACTAGGACAAGTGATCTGAATCACAACAAAAAAGGCTTTCAAATATACACTGTCTGCTCTTTGTTTGGATTTGAAGAAAGCAAGCAGCTTCCCTGAACTGGTGGGTACATTCTCAGAGCTCTCCTCTTGAGTAATTTTCAATTTATCTATTTAAGATGCAAAGTTTCCCACAGAAAACAACAAGCAAGTCAGCCTTTGGATTTGTTTGCTGTGAGAAACCACATAGGTTATGGATGTGCAGTCAGGAAGCTGCAATACATAGGCCGAACAGAAATTACCAGAAAAAAACATGTATCGTTTATAGGGCGATAGTATCATATCTGGCACCCTAAATCTGGTTCCCATAGGTCACTTCTTGGTGAAGAGCAGTAGTGAGGGGAAGATGTGTGTATCTCTTACAATAAGTAAATGGAAAACTTTGTGGTTGCTTAACTGCCTGATACTGTAAAGAGAAAAATACAATCCTTTAACTGGTTAAGAAAATTCATGGCTCTGGGCCAAACAACACTGACAACCACATCACCACTCCCCCTTGCCCATTTACGAAGCAAACTCTAATTCCAAGGTTACTGAAACGTCTGATTCTGAGCCACATGACAGCAGTAGAGCTTTGATGTCTGCCCCTGCTGCTCAGCATGCCCCACACACCAGCTCAACTCAGACTCTTCCACCATGAGATGCTCAAAGACTACCAGAGCCCCAAACCTGTCCCAAGCCTACTTACCTGCCTATAGGCCTTCTTAAACAAGGTTTAATACTCTCTCACATACATGTTTGTGTGTATTTAAGTTCAAAGACAGGTTGGCAGATCCACACAGAAGTTACCACATAAGCAGGAATAAGTACTGCTTATCTCAAACTCTCAAGTCTACTACATCAGCTGTACAGGAATTATCCCTACCATGTCCCTCTATCAAGACCATAATGCTTTTTTGGTAGATGTAGAAACAGACAAGAGTCTACATTGTGAATAAAGACATACATTCCCCAAAGAATCCTTGATGGCAGTGGAGAAGTTGGTTCTGCTCTTCTTCAGTGTTCAAGAAAGGAATTTTTTGCATTTCAGTTTCTACTGAAGAAAGGAAATGCTGTTCATGAGACAAGGCTAGTAAACAGCAAATGGTAAATAGCATTTTTGAAGAAAACAACACTCTTCTAGAAGGTACCCATCCCTTGAAGCAACAAGTGCTGTTTCCACCATCATCTAGATACACAAGCGGGTTAGAGGTGCTTAAATGTGCAAGTCATTGGTCCTCAAAAAGACCTGGAAAAAAGGTTTTACCCAAAATTCTGTGTTTCCACTTCACATCCCTAAGTTTATTTTCTAAAAACGACCAAATCCATGAAAGGCAAGCCATGCAGTTTCAGGAATTCTCTATATGTGATATTAAAATTCAGAAATGAGACTACATATTTGGTGCTTTTTCTTTTCTTTCAGGTTTAAGGATCTGGGGAGAGAAGAGGTAACATCAAATTTTGCTAGACTATTCAGTACTACAGCAGCAAGTACTATTTAATTTCACAATTTGCACAAATTTCCCATCCTTCCATTAAAGCATAAGATTCCCCAGTTTAAGTACTCCCATATACAAACCCCAATTAATCCAGCAACTTCAGCCAGGCTGCTGTACACAGCAAGACGAAAAACAAGGACAAACTCAAACCCCCACTCCAAGCCCAAAACCAAACAAAACCCCAGAACACTCCCCACTTCTTAAAAAATCATTTCTAAAAGGGACTGACATACACCAACAGACATCTTGAATACCAATTCTCTGACCAGACTGGCTATTTCTGGATCAGTCTTTTTGGTATGTTCTATTCTCACTCACAAGCCACATGAAATTATTTTCCACATGCCATAGTACAGATCCCAGCACCTGAAATACCAATGCTATGCCAAGTCACATGTTATCAAGAGGGAAAGAAAGTAGTATTACACCAAAATTAATAATGTCACAGACCCCTCCTCACTATGGTCTCTCACTATTTCCTTTATTTTCCCCCATCTTCCCATCACTAACCTGAATTTTCAAGGTCACTCACCTCTTCGTAAAGCACCAGAGGGCTGTCAGGGTTTTAAGATGTTCAAGGCAGATCTAATCTAAGAATATTGCATCCGATTTGAAAGTAGTGTTTTTTGCTTCTTACCTCATCTGCGATAGGGCACAAATTTTGACATCCAAGATTATCCTGCAGAAATCACCAGGATGGCACATAGCTCCTTCTCAGAAGCAAAGGGGCCAGCAAGCCTCCACCACGCACAGTAGGGGATGCACATCAGGAGGAGAAGTGACACAGAGATAACAAGTAATGATACCCACGTGGTGTCAGCTATCAGAAAAGCACATACATGGAAGACCCCTCTGCTCTACATGGTGTGCTTCTCCAGTCTCCAAGCATAGGAAAAGTTACCTGTTTCAATGTAAAGTTCTCTTTGAGATTGATTTAACTACATCTCTTCCAAAGCCTACAGGAAAAGACAATCACACAACTAGAAAGCTTAAAGTCAGCTTGCCCATGTTCATTTCTCAACCAGAAAACAGCTCCTAAGTCTTACTTGCACATGTACTTTTTCTATTTGCTCCAGAAATGCCAGTGGCAAACAGAAGCATTAAACAAAACAGCTCCATGCTCAGATGAAAGTTATCTTTACTTCAAACACAGATGAGATTCCACAGCACATGTTGTGGTTTTCAGGAACAGAAAGCAAATCTGTCACTTGGAGACAGATAAGCCCATCTTCTGAAGGGCCTTGATGTTGCAGCAGAAAATCCAGCTCAAATAAAATTTCTTCTCCTGAGCTAAGCTACCTCAAAATTTAGGATGAAGCATGCTTGCAACAGAACTTCAAAGCAGCTGTATACAAAATAGAAATAAATCACATTTCCTAAGCAAAAAAAAGCCTATGTGTAATGCTCAGTATTGATGAAAAGGGGGGATGGCCCATCTCATCCACAAGTTTATGGATTATGCAAGAGCAGAGTCTTAAAGTTTGTAGCACACTATTTTATTAAGAATTAGATAAAGCTATTTGCATTTCAACATAAAACTAGACTTACTCAGTAAGGCACAAGAAAAAGGAACCACCTGCAAATTTAAAGTGTTCCAAATAAAAATCTTTGTCTATGGTTTCCTGGAGACAACATTCTTCTGTAACATTCACAAACCATCATTTTGTCCCCAAATCCCTGTGCATTCTTAAGCCAGAAAAAGAGTAATGAGTCACAGCCATAAATTAAAACAAGGTTCCTAAAACCACACTAGCAACTTCAAAGTGGTAGATCAACTTCACCACCTTAAAAGGAAAAAAAAAAAAAACCCAAAAGCTGAAGGCTGCTGATGTTCAGTATTTTCAGAGCCACCTCAGATGTGGCATCAGCAAACACTGCCCACACAGAAATAGATGATCCTCTTCAGAGTAGAGGAAGCAGAACTCTCAGCTGAGCAGAAATGACAATATTGCTCTTCAAATATCTCACTTGAGTTAACACCTATTGCAGCCAGAGACTACACAAATTCAAATACATACAATCCCTATTTATGTCACAGCTGAATGGGAAATAGGCTACTCTGAAGCAAATGCAACTAAAATCTTGTTGATTTAAGTTGCTCCTGTCCATTTACCTTTCCTTTGAAATCCTTCCTCAGAAACTTGGGTATTTCACAACTTCAGCTTAACTTTAATACTGGTCTTCATACAATATGAAGACCAATATGGGACAAAGAGATTATTATTCCTACAGACTGAAAAGACTTAGGCTCTGTTTTTAAGCTACATAAAATCCCACTCAAGTCCTGTAACTTGTAGTTCCCATTTTATGGCTTAAATCCAGCAGTGAAACTCCACAATCAGAGTACAGCTGGAGGATGTTTAATCTCTTTAATTTCTCAGGCTTTGTTATTAAAGCAACAAAAGGACATTACAGCTCACACCCACACCATACAGGGGATACAGGACAACAGGACCAACCTAGCAGGGAGGAAAAAAAGCCACAAATGCTTCTCAGATCTGTCCTGGTTTGAAAGACAGGTGTTTGCCAAGGAAAGCAGAAGCTTCCCTTTGGACTGAAAAAAAAAATAAAGTGATTCTTCCGATTATTATAATTTTGGAATTAAGAGAGTTCTCAGGCAAAGATATGGGGGTAGGAATAACAGTTCTTTACTAGTATATCTAACAAGACAAACAAGAACAACAACAGCTATGAAATTACCCACAAACAGAACAGTAACTCAGTCCCAGTGTTTTTTGGCTGCAGGCACCTTTTCCCTGAGCTGCAGTTCCCGGTGCTGGGGGCGGGCGGGTCCCGCAGAGCTGCAGGAGGGCTGGGGGTGATGGCAGAGCTGTCCCAGGGGGAGAGAGAGAGAGAGATGGAGAGAGAGCTCTCCGCTCACGGTGTGGGTCCTGGTGCTCAGCAGAGTGCTGGATGGTGGCAGTTCACAGCGAGAAGACAGCCGGGCAGGGTCCGATGGTGGTTTCCCGACGCAGGGATGGGACACAGGCGGCGATCGTCCGTCTTGTCCGAACTCCGCGGGGGAAATGGGCCGAGACCCAGCCTTCCGCTTCCTCTTCTGGCTGTTTGAATCTCGTGGGGTTTCCCTCTTCCCTCCCGTCCCCTCCCCCTTGTCACCAGGGCCCAGTCAACAGGTATCTTAGCATGACAATGGGGAAAATTCCACAGAGGGGAAAAAGGGGAGAGAACTAACCCTCAAGAGATGCAATTCACTAAACAGTCTAAAATTAAAGTGGGGGTTAAAACACAAGTCTGCTCTCCTCCTCTCTCAGCTTTCCTACCGAAGATCTGCCATGTGACAGATTACAGACATCTTTCTTCACTCAACTTCCAGAGCTATTAGTGAGGAACACAGACAGGAGTAACCATGTTAACATACCCAGAATCAGTGGCATGGCATGGAGGCAAAGAGCAGAAACAACAGTACCAGACATAAGGTAAGAAAGTTAAGTATGCTTTGTGAACAAGTATCAAGACGCCAGAAGATTTAACAAGGGTTGGCCTTGTTACATACAAGGAAGGAAAAAGAAAAAAAACAAAAACAAAAGAAGCACCAAAATATTTTTTCTGAATATTTTTTCTTCAGCAGTTTCACAACAATACAAAGAGAACTGCGATGCTACATTCTTTCAAGGAAAAACTATATTCTGTCTTGTCAGATACATTGAAAGATAACGGAAAATATAGTAAAACTGACTACAGGATAAATTACTTGGTGCAATAAATTAAAATGTTAAATAACCTTTTAAAATTAAATAAGAAATTTTGTAAAATAAAAATCAGACTTTTATTACGCCACTTACCAAACCATAAAAATACCTGGTCAACAGCTAGTGTTTAACAGCTATCACTCCTTTGACTCTTAAAACAACTAAACATTTTCAGCCTCTCAAAAAAATACAAGTTTACTGCTTTTTATACCCTGCCCATTGATTTTGCCCATTTAATTTCTAAGGGATGTCAACTTTCCCAAGTCTCATTTTTCTAATTAAAATTGCAGTAGATCATGTATGTTTAAGATTATTTCAGCATTTCTCCACATTCATAAAAGAGCTTGCAGCTTAAACCACAATTCCATCTTCCTTGAACTGAAAGTCACTTTCACTGTGGGGTAGGAAGGACTGAAAACCCCTTGTCTAATAATGACTTATCAAGATAGCAGCCTGATTTGTCCTGTTTTTGGGGGGGCTTTTTTTTTGTTTGTTTTTTTTTTACAGTATAGTCAACCCAATTCATCATTTCAAGGAAAGAAGTTACTTTAGAACTGCTCTGAAATGCTCTGAACACTTTAGGAAACAAGTTTTGAAGCCATCCACTAATACTTTGCGTAGTTTTACATTAAAGCAATATACAAGGAAGCCACTCTTGAAACTAGCACAGATAAGCATTTTGGTACATTCAGCATGAGCTAGAGCAGACAGAACAGCAAGTAGGTTAGTTCCTCAGAACAACACACTTTTCGTGCTGCAGGAGGAAACCGTGCACGTTTACGCTGTTGCTGCATTAGGCAGTCTAGGTTGCTCTGCTGCTATGGGGCTGTTTTGTCAGCAATGATGAAGCATTGTATTAATCTTTTAACAGTATTTCAACAATAAAGCATGTAAGCTAGGTCTCCAAGTAGCATCAACAGTAGCATCAACAAGCAGTTCAAACTGTTTCACCACAAGGTTGCTATCTCCCCAGCTCACCTCTTCAACAATTTCCCGCTCCCTCTCTCACATCCCAAAGGATTGCTCCCTGAGCTGCTTCCCTTTGCTGACTGAAATGTCCATTAAATGCCCAGCCATCTGCGCTTCTGCACATTGTTCCTCAACAATCTAACTTTAGCAGTGCTGAAACAGAACAAACACTGTGCCTCAGCAAAATAAAATAATATTAAAAAAAAAATCTGTCACTCATATACAGCCATCTTGCATACTGCCTCTGCATTTGGAAGACAAGAGTGTGCATTCCCTTAGGTTCTTCCTCAGACCATGGTTTCTTAAAACCATGCCACCAGTTCAGCAGCAGTACCATTCCAAAGGTATTCTCATCCCTTCTACCCCTACTTGTGCAGTTAATCTCCAGTGTTCCTTTCCCTTACCACCCACAGCCGTGACAGTACACTTGCTTGTGGGAACACACAGTTTGTCAGACCATGAAACTACCCTGCTACAAAACAGCTTTCTCTTTTTAGTTTTTCTAAGCTACTGTTGCTCATTGAATCTTCTCAGAATCCAATACCTTGCCCCATCTCCTTCTCATCTTGTAATTTCCACACTTGCTAAGGGCAGGTGACTTCCCTCACATGTCAAAATTCAGAGATAACAATAGGTCTGGCAGCAAGTTCATGAAAAAAAGTACTTTTGATCTAAACTCCCTAACTAACCATAATCACTACACAAAGTTTCATTCCATCCCTCCCACTATACAAAATTTTACCACTTCAATCAGTCTGCAGAAGTGATCGCAATGTGTGGTTTCCAGTGGAAACACAGAAGACAAAGGAGGAGTTTCCATTAACTGGACATGTAGCAGGAAAACACTCAGGCAAGAAGTTCTAGAGCTACATGCAATTAGTCATGTGTTCATTTGCATGTCAACATCCAAATCAGAGACCAACAGCTGAAGTAATCTTTAAGATCTGGGAACAAACTCAGAAAAGGTAAAGAGCAGCAACCAGTTGAATTGTGTGAATTTAGCACACAAACCATGTGGGCTAAATCTGAACCTTTCCCATGCCAAAACACCACTTAGGGCATGTACAAAGTACATACTGGTCTCCAAACTACAGCTAGGGAAACCCACAAGCACTTCCACAAAAACAGTTTAGATTAAAATTACTTACCTATAAAAGAGGCGCACAAAACCTGCTTCAGATAATGTTTCAAAAAAGAAGAAATTGACCACAAGTCATCATTATCTTCTAGGTTGTATTTATTTGGGAAAACTTGCTCAACAAGTTGCCTGCCTGTGAAACAAGGCATCACCGAATGTTGCCGCATGAAAGCTAGCACATTCCAGACCTTGATGTCAATGCAGGTCTTATTCCTTGGCAACAAAAGTCTCTGCATTATTCCTTTCAAACAAGCAAGCCTCCCAGCTGATACATCACAGCAGACCACGCTGATTTTAGTATATGTCAAACCTTTCTCTAAAGTAGAAGGCTGCCAAGCTGAGACTCCACTGTGATGAAGTGAACAGCAATGCAGAAAGTTACATTACATCAATGTGCTAAAAGAAGCTCATGTCCTGCTTTTTGAATACTCTACAGGCACCCTGCCCATAGGTTTAGTGCCTTAAAAATGCCATGCCAGAGAAGTGGGCTACTGTATTAACTAACTAGCATGAAAAACAGCAACAGCCAGGAATGTCACTGAAAAACAAGGTCATGGAAACTGAGTGTTACAGTCTAGCATCTCCAGTCTGACACTTCTCACAGAAGTCTGACACCATTTGGCTCTTTCAACTAAATATCAGGTATTTCAACTTCAGTTTTTACTGGATTATTAAATGCATAGATTAACAGATTGAGTTAGAATTGTTCATGTAAGAATGATATAAACTAAGAGGAGAATCTCTCATGGCTATTCCTGCCTAGGCAACACATTCTGGTGGGGTTATTTTTATGCTGCTGTAAACAGACACATTCCATTCCACCTGTAAGGTCAGCAGCAGCACCTCAGTGTTCCCTCATCCATTTGTTTTTCATAAATTTGCTCCAGGTTGGCTTTCACTTTAAGTAACTTGCAAAGAGTTTTAAGCTTTTCAGAAGCAAGGAAAAAAGCAGCAGTTGGATTTTACTGGGTAGCAGCCCCCAAAACAATAGATACCTTGCAAGCTAAACAGTCTGCAATTCTGTTTAGCTAACTAACATGGGTTTTAGTCCCAGGTGCAAGAGAAGAAAAAGGAACAATGACAAGTTTGCTAGTGTCTTCAGTTCTCACATTCTGGAGATTTACTGTGTGAGGTGTCTGTGCTATTGTGCAATTCTCTCACAAGGGAAAAAGACTAAGAGCAGAAAAAAAAATTAAATTTCTTATTTTTCCTGTAACCCCAAAATAGTTTTCTAATTCTCATCAGAGCAGCTATAGTATTTGCAGGAAATATTAACAGAAAAGACAGTAAACAAGATGAACTGGAATAATGCTTGCATTCACTTATTTGTATTAACTTTCCAAATGCCAAAAACTTTCAAAACTTATCTTACATATCTTAGAAGATTTTATAAAATGATTGACACAGAATAGTGAACACAAAGTGGGTATGCCAAGAGAGGAATTCCTCAAGGCCTCATTAGTACTTCATTTCCATGACAGCATTTATCACCTATTTCTAAATCAATCAGTTGATAGAATCTTTTAAGAGATGCAGGATCAAAGTTATAAACAAACAAGTGAATGCAAGCATTATTCCAATTCATCACGTTTACTGCATTTTCTCTTACTATTTCATGAAAATATTACAGCATCTGGAACAAGTGTTGCTCCTGTTCCACAAAGGGTACAAAACCCATGGACTATGACAAGGTGTCCTCAAACTCATCATGAAAGTTTGCTTTCACTTAAATAGCTACTTTAACAAATGACTGGGACTATGCAGAAAATTCACTGAATTAAGATAATTTTAAATTGTCTCAAAATCAAGTGACAAAGTGTCACAGCAAAAAACAAACAAACAAACAAACAAAAAAAAACACATTAAAACTACTATCCACAGAAAAACTAGACTTTCATCCATATTACCATGCCTTAGAGCACATTAATCCCTCACTCCCCTACACTCACAAAATCCTTAAAATATCACTTTTCAATTTGCTATTTATTGTCTGAGCCCCCAGGCTGCTTGCTCTCAAACTTCCTATCTGAGCCCTAGAGTTAATTTGAAGAGTCAGATGGAACAGCTACAGCTCCCTGGTGGAATAACCCATTCTTGGTTAAGCTCCCTTTTTAATATTTGGACAATTTTAATATCATGCCAACAGCACAACACACCAGAGATTGCTTTACAGTTGCAGTTAGTCTTGGGCCAATTACACTCCGGGTAGCTTCTTCCAAAGGGCACAGACTTGTCTACAGAAAAAAAGAGTGAAGAAAAGCAAAAACACTGTTACCAGGCTTAGCAGTGTTTTCCCTGCTGGAGGCTCAGGTCTCTTCCATGCACTGGAGTCCTACAGCAGTGACTTCAACACCCTTTCTACCCTGCAGCAATCCTGCTTCAGCAGAGCCACAGCTTCACTTCTCTGCTGCAAGATGGAGGTGAACGTAACTTGGTACATTCTCCAAAGACACTATCCATCCATAAAATCCTCCCATGTGATGACGTATTCATTCACTGTTCATACCTCCTGCCCTCCCAAACTGACGTATGAGCATGACGAATAAAAGAAACCCCCAGAACTACCATGGCTCTCGTAGCTAAAATAGCTAAGCTGAAATAGCTTAGCTTTGATAGCTAAGACCCCTCCTTCTTCTCAGTGCTAAGCTGCTACCTACAGCACTTGTAGCATATTTTGACAACTACAGAGTGTTTAGAAGAGCTTTCTTCCACCACTGCCCAATGAGAAACAATGCAACAAAAATAGCATTCAATATACAGTAATCACAGGACTGAGAGGTTACACACAGCAGCCTGCTTCATACACTACACTAAACAAGAAAAGGTATTCCTCTCTGAAGGAATAAAGCATGGACCAGGTACTTCCTCAGTCATTTGATAGATGGAAACATTTCATTACCTCACTGCAATTATCTACACTAAAATCAATCCAGGACCTTTGAAGAAAGCTCTTTAGAGACAAGATAATCACCTTTGCCCTCGAACACCACGGAAATCTGCCCTCTGAAGTTTACACCATCTGCATCTACAGGAAGGGATGCTGTAGAACTAGATATATTGTAAGTAACAGATAATGAATATGAGCATCACTTTTAGAATAAATAACTTAAATAAGAGAATTACCTTAAGACATTTCAACAACAATTAGACAACATTTCAGTGACTCATCTTATTATAGCAGACCACAGGAGACCAGTGTTCCATCATTAGGAAAGTTATAATGATTCACAGACACCACAAGAGGGACAACTGTGATTCAGCTTTAGGCCCCTTAAAAGAGGAGAAACCTCAGGGGAATCTCCACATCCTACAGAGCACTGGTACTTCCAGGTCCACTGCTGGCAATGTGGGAGATAGATGCCAAGGCAGGAGTGATGGAAAATTCAATTTCACAGCCTTCCACACTGCATATTGATCAACTTCTCTCAGTTAAAGCAAGATCTTCAGAAACATCTTTGTCACTAAGCAGCTATTTGTGAAAGAGGCAGGGGAGAAAATACTTGTTTTTCAAATGCCAAAGAATGAGGAAATGAAGAAAGGGTAAGGGAGAACCACACAGATAAACTACTGCTTTTCATCACACCAGGAATTGCTTAAGGACAACCTGTAATTGGTATAATCACTGCCTCTGCTTTTCATAAAGGATTCGTTTTTCTAATTACTGTAAATATTTTTATTGCCACAGCTCACAGTGAAGAGTAAACAAAGCTGGGGAAGCAGCTCTCACAGTCCACAGGACAGAATGAACGCATCTCATGCTGCAGTCATTTCAGACTGCAAGGAAGCCGCTGGCCTTGTGAGCCAGCCTCATCCTCACTCCTCTTCCTCCTCCAGCCCTCCCTCTAATAGACTGAGAGGCAACGGCTTGGTTCTTAATGCCAGACGTGATTTCTCCCCCACTACTTCTAATTCCAGCTTCTCCATAGCTGACTGCAACACTACTCCCACCTTTCCCTCCTGCTCCCCTGCAACTCGCCTTCACTTCCTTCCAATAAGTTAATCCACACTTAATCAAGATCAGAAAGCAACACAGCTGTCTAACAAACACACCTGCCCCACTATGCTTGTCACTCTGCTTGTTTACACTTGCTTGTACTGCCTTACTTTTGTCTTGCCTGTACACAGATCTCAAGGGCAGGAATTAGTATTTTTTACAATGCCTAGCATTTGCAGGAACCCAATCCAATTATTCACGAGCACTTCTGCACAATGTTATTAAATGTCAGCTTGCCTATGTACCAATTTTATTCTTTTTAAACAGCTAGACAGAAGCTACATTCCTAACTCTGGTTATTGGAGAAGGCAGCTTACACTTTGAAGCTTAAAAAAAATAACAAATTAACAACAAATAAAACAAAACAAACCACCACCACCAGCTCGACGCCAAAAAAAAAATAAAAATCTTTGCTCTGAAGTTCTTCCACCCCACTCCCATCCTAAACCTATTTGTTCTATTGATGCTACTGAATTAGAAGAACTGAAAAAAAAAATTAACAAAATAAAAAATCAGCACTGGAGAAAAGCCATGCTTTTTTCTTAACTGTACTAGGTACATAAGGCTTTCTAAGCTAAAAACCAAATCTTTAAACATACTGTTTTATGAGATGGTAAAATAAGTCCATTCATACTGAATCAACTTGTTTTTAACCAAAACAGACAAACTCATCCCCCCAGAAAGGCCGACCTTTTGCAAGCAGTTGAAAATGGTAATTCTGTTAAACACTTCTAGCAAGCTTTCGATAGCTTATTCATCCTGTGCAGTAAACCACTATGAAATCAACTGGTCAGCAGGCCATAAAAGATGCAGAAGGCTTAAAGTGAGCCAAGGCTCCAGAGGGCCAGTAGGGACGATTTTCAGTGACAAGTGTAACAGAAGTCAAAAGGAGCAGCAAATAATTGAAGGCCTGGTCATCAATACACAGCCAACTAGCTGAGCTGCACAAATGAAACCATACACTAGTCAATGTGTAAAGAAGCCATGAATGATCATGCAAGTTCAGGTAGCAAACCAGATGACACCTCTGACAGGCATCAGAGGCCAGCATACCAAGGACAGCAGTAACTGCATCTCATTAACTTGTGATTTCCTTCCCAGCAACTACTGCCACTGCCTTGACTGGTGACTGTCAGTTTTGGGGGTGGCATTTCAAGTGCAACATCACTGTAAATCCACTAATAGGTGTAAGGAAAGAGATCCTATAAAGACTCCTCTTGAAGAGAATTCAGACAAAGAAAGTCATGTGGTGCCAATGGAATAGCTAATCCGGTGGCAGCTACGAATGGAGGGGAGGAAAAAAAATGTAAAATTGTTTCTCACAGGATAAGTACACAACTAGTTGAAAAAGACAACTCTGGAAAATTTACAGACCCTGGCTTCCAAAAAACTATTAAGAGGCCTAGATGAAATTCAGATCTTTGGCTAAGTGGGAACAGCTAGCCAACAGCCAGTAGGTGAAATATTTTGAAGCCATTTAATTTAGAAAGACCTCTTTTTACTTCTATGCAGCTGGGGAAAGCAAACAAATAAATGAATCCCCACAACAACAACAAAAAACACATTCAGCATGTACCTCCAGTAGCTAAACCAAGACACACATGGTGGTCTTGAGAACAAGTCAAATTTGACATCCCTGTATAAGAATTTTAAACATATTTTTCCCATCTGAATCAGAAAAGCTCCAGGCTGCTAGGTCAAAAGGGCTGACTCAATCCTTGAGAATACAGACAATAGTATATAGGATTAATAGTGTTGTAGTACTGCACAACTCATAGTGAAATACTATAGCCAGCTCTGAAATCCACAATTTAAAGACTAAAATGAGATCTGATAAGGGGGTGGGGGGGAATTAAGATCAACCTTTACATGAACTCTATGAACAGTGATCTATTCAGTCGATTAAAAGGAAAAGGGGCAACTCAGCATTCAAGTCTCCTCTCTCCTAGATGAAAAATTCCGTAATTCCAGTCTGAGAAATATGTAACAACAGACCCTGATGAAAGCTGAAATTAAACACATTAGAGTACAAGACAAAGAAAATAAGTGCTTTCTTAATGGTGAAATAGCTTAGAAGTCCCCCCAAGGATACCGCAAGACACAGGAGTACATTTTACACACACACTGCAGTTTTGATTGGGTGATAGAAACTTTTCTAAAACAAATAGTCTTTCCAAACAAAACTTCATGTAAAAGACTTGTAAAGGTTAAGCAAGAAGCTGGACTAGCTCATGGGAGGTTCCTTTCACCATCAAATTGATCATTTGTTCTTGCAGGCTCATGGCAGAGAACCTTGCTGATCAACAAGGAGCTGAAAATATGTTTATTACACCAAATCTGGTGTCAAGTCCAGGCACTCTGCAGATCTTCAAAGGCTGGGGTCTCAAAAATATAAAAATCTCAACATAAGACATTATCAACCAAAGCAATAGTTTAAGTTGTTACAATGATTTCCACCACAGATGCTAAAAAGACTCACTTACAGAGGAGTGCATCGACCCAGACGTGTAATGCCTCACCAAAGCTTCCAGTTCTTTTTAAAACTTCAGAACAAGAAACCAGATGTGCTTTGCTGATAAACATTTCCTTTCAGGAATCTATACCATTAAAGGAAACAGCAGACAGGTATGACTTGGAGCTACTAAAAGGAACCTATCCAGGAGATCATTCTGAAATTTGTTGCATCTATCCCACCTGCATGGCTGATTTTGATTTTTCATTTCAGGATGATTTTTTCCCCTAAACTCAAATTTAAAATTAATTATTCCACCTAAAGAAAAAAATCTTCATGTTTCCCATCTTTTCCTTTTTCTTAAAAAAAAAAAAAAGAAAAAAAGAACTATGAAAATCTTATTTGACAAGATAGCACACATAGATATGTTGTTTAGAATTAGAAGACTTAACCTTCTTACCAATGTTATTATCTATGCAATATACAATGCCCTTTCTATTCCTTGCTCCAGGAAGCAAAGAACAGCAGTATCTTCTCTGCTCTCACAGACCAGACTTCTGCAAAAACATACCAAATCCAGTTCCAGATATAAACAAAATAGTGTGTTCTTTTATTTTTTTCTAATTAAGGACATCTCAGGGGAGCAGGGTCCCACAAATACTTTTTCCTTTTTTCTTTTCTTAAATAGGAATTAGAAAACAAACAAACCAGCCTCAGCAGTGGAAAACACAGCAGCAGAGCCAAGTAACCCAGACAATGCACAATTAGTGCTGAAGGTGCCTTCATCCATCATAGAACATTCCATTCACTCAAAATTAATATATTGCCTTCCCTTACCATCACGGAACTTATGTTCAGTCTCCCCTTCTTATATGAAGTACTTTGCAAGTTAAAAGCATGCAAGAATGCCAGGAACATAAAAGAAACACATAACAGCTCAAGGGTACTCTCACACCTTTGCACTGCATTTTGTGCACCTACCAAACAACAACACTCTTTGCCACAGGGAATAAACTTCATTGATTTTCTTCATATGAATAGGCCATTCTTGAAAACTGCTGTGGCTCTGAAAGCAAGGTCAAGAGATTTTAGGATGGACTTCCTACATGCAGAATCCCAGAGAATTAAGTGACTTCAAATGAGTCATTGTAGACCAGTTCAGAATCCTTCTGATCTCTTTAGAGAACAATAAAAAAAGGAAAAAGCCATGTGCCAGCAAAGTATGATTAAAGATATTTCACTACTCTTCTCTGCCATGCTGTCACCACATTGTTGATGTCTCCTTTGTTCTCAACAGCTCTCATCTAAGCCATCTGCTTTAACTCTTTCTGAGTATTTACTTCACTTTGTAACACCTAGGAAACCTCATCATAGCACAGCAATCCACCACACCAGGTGATATCTAAATACAAGCAGAAAACGTACATACAAAAAAAAAGGCGCACACACACACACAACACATGCTTGTCCCCAACAGCTTACTTTTTTCAAGTACATCATTCCTCTGAATGCCTCCATGTTCCTGTGAAGAACAACTTGAATCTTCATGTATAACACAACTAAAAAAATTGTCAGATAAAATGATTCTACTTTGTAGTTACTGTTTTTTTACACCCTCTAACCTCAGTTACACTCTAAATGCACTCTTCTCAGAAAACAGGATTTTTACCCAACAACTACAACTTTCTTAATTTGATAAGGAAGAGACCTTAGCAAAAATAAACTGATTTTTTTTTTTTAAGGATCTGGAAGTTGAACTCAGGAATATATTATGAAGCTGGTGTGGACAACTGCCTGTCATCAGTTACTTGCTTCCCTGAAAAAAGGTTCTGAAAACATTCATTTTCATTTCCAGTCAGAGCACTATAATGAAAATTGTCAAAGCTGCACCGGTGCAAAAACGTAATATTGACAGAGGTGATTTAGAATAAGAGCAACAACAAGGAAAGAGTTTCCTACTTCCCAGATGTCAAAAGGACATGAAGAAATAAAGATCTTCTCACCAGGGCTCACAAATGGCATAAGGTTCCTTCTTTTCACATGCATTATAGCTGTCATCTCCTGTTATACAGCCATCTTACTGTACTCAATGAGGGCTCATGAGCTCAAGCTTGCTCTCAAGCTCTGCTAAGTATCAACAGAAGTTACTGGGCTTGCAAATATTACTGTCATCAAAAAATTATAATGCTGCATTGAGTAATATTTAAGATATTGTGGCTACATCAGTTAGGCCTTCAAAGTTCTTTTAAAATTATCAGCTAAAATTTTCCATGAGTACAAGGGAGAGATTAGATAAAGGCTGGAAGAATCTTCCACTCTGCAAAAGAACATTCACACATCTGCAAAAGGGAGTTTACTTGGGTAAAGCACTAACCTCAGAACACAGAGGGTCTTTCTCTGAAAATGAGAAAATATTATTTTATCTTCTAGTTAGCAGCCTCTGCCTTACTTACTCCTTAGCTGTACAGAACACTTCATTTCTCCAGTATCACATTAACTGTCTCACATGCTACCAATTACCACCACAAGACAAGTATCATCATCACTCTGCAGACAGTTAAGGGAGACAGCCTTGCCCCAGGCCACAGTGAGTCAGTGGTAGAAGCAGAATCTCATCATCTCTCATTGCTCAGCTCCTTCCTTAGAAAGCAAAGCTTTACTACTCACACTGTCTTAAGAAAAGGTATCTTGATTTGCCGAAGTACAATTAAAAAGAAAGATCTAGAAACCAAGATACAAATAACTGCTAAAAACCTGCTGCTAAAGTAACTTAATAAGTGCTTTAATAAAAAATAAGGATACAAACCACTCTGTTTCTATGAAACTAACTAAAGACACTCTCTTGCCTGCAGTCACTTAATCTCTAACTTCTATCACAAATAAAGCATAAACTCAACAAACTATTTCCTTGTTAATACAAACCTCATTTGTGCACAGTCTTCTATGCTGCCTGCAAAAGGTGGACAATCACAATGCACATCTCAAAAAAAAAAATCCTTCCCTTTCAGTTTTCCAAGTGATGACTACAACTGTGGTATTTTTAGTACAACTTATATAATAATTGCATGAAGCTTGGGCATTTCAGGACTCGATGACAGCCATGGTTTCTTTCTGGTAACAATTTACATGCAAGTCTGTTTCTGCAGTTCTTGCACCTCTAATTCATTTGCAGTGGAGAAACAGGAAACTGGAAAACAAAGCAGCAAAGCCTTGTTCTGGGCAACATTGCACATTTAAAATGAAATTTTCTTTTTAAAAACATAAAATATGCTGTTATTGAAAAAACGCTTTCAAGTCTCTGAAGATGAAACTCCAACACACATTAAGATGGCAATTGCTTTGCATGTGACTGAGTTGACAAGGCTCTGCAGTACTGATGTAGCACTTGAGCTTTTACCAACCGATTAAAGCTTTGATGTGGCTCAGGCTTTATAAGATACCCCGACAGTGCAAAGTCTCTGCTGACAGAAATAGCAGGAGTTCCTTCAGCGGCAGACTTTGGCTGGTCCATTTTAAACTGCAGTCTCCATGGTAGAATTTCCTCATCTGCATCAGACTGTTCTGCTAGCAGTTACTGAAGGAGTGCTTAGAGGGGTATCATACACAGTGTTTAAAGCACTGCACACTGGACTACTTCCCTTGTGAGATGACAGAATTGAAAATAAGTAACATTTACTTTCATTGTCTACAGAAAAAGAGAATAAAGCCTTTATCTGTTTTACTCATCAAGTAACATACTGCAACTTAGATGAGACAAATAACAAGGTAAATGACAACAGTTTCAATAATACTGGCTTGAAATAGCTGGAGTTGCTTTCACAGCCCCTGTTGCTCCTGTGCTATGGAAATTGTGTACATTTAGTGCCAGTAGAGAAGAAGAAGAAAAAAAAAAAAGGAAAAAAAAAAAACAGGAAAATAGTTGGCAACTCTCAGCAATTTGTATGCTTAGGCATATTTTCCCTTTCATCTTTTCTGTCTGTTCCATTCCATAACCTTCACTGCAGTATTCCTTCTTTCTAGAGTCCCAGCTGCTATGAGAGAAACACCAGAAGCTATCCTTGTCTTCCAGCTATGACTGTCAACCTTTGTTTTCCCCATCTGCTACCAGTACAGCAGCCTTGTACTAAAGAACACTGTCTTACACAACAAAGTTCAACTCGAGACTCCTGCTACTTCTCTAACAGTTTGTTATTTACAACAGTATGTATTAATAAGCAGCATGCTCAGCTGCAGTGGTCCAACACTGACTTGCCTTTATATATGGTATATTAAGCTCTTCCTTCATTAAAAGCTGTTGTAAAAGACAAAATGGACATACAACCAAAAACCTCCCAGAGGGCTGATGGTGTGATAAAGGAAGAGTCTGCTTCTTCCCCTCAGCACTGCCCATGAAGATATGCCTCTCAGCTCAAGAGTTAAAAGACACACATACAAACTCATACACAGAGAAACGCATCTTCTCTTGTTTGCCAAAAAGCCAACCTAGCCCTGAAGAGAAAGCCAGGGGAGTAATGGTAATCAGCCTGCTGGTCACTAAGAGGGATTTCTGTACAAGTAATTGAAGCTTTGCTACTCCAGGATTCCAGATGAGAACTGCCCTAGGAGGGGAGTGGTTCAATGAAGAGAAGACTCTCTGGTCAGTAAATACCAACAGCAGTTATTTCATACTGTCCTCTTAAAAGGCTGGTGACCATTCAAAGTGCGTCTGCCACGTACTAGCAGTCAGTTTGACAAAAAACTATGTGCTATCTTACCATTCAGAGCAAGTAGGTGATATTCAGATAAAGCCTTTTATGGAAGGATGCACAAGGTTTCCTACTAACTGATTTTATGACTTTCATGAAAAAAAAAACTCTGTCTACTAATCAAGCAATCCAGACAGATTACCAGGGGACAGAGCCTCTATTAAAGCTTAATATTAGAAATGGCAACTAGAGGCCCACTACTGAATAATTCAAAGTAAGAAAAGGTCTCTCTCACCTCTCGTCATCTGCTTTGAGCTATTCTTTGGCAAAACTTAACAAGCAGTTTCAGTAAAAGGTGGCTGAGCTTATCACAGAATGAAGAGGCATGTCAGAAAAACAAAACCCCATTAAATGAGGAAAGAGAATCTTACCTGCACAAAGCTTATGTAAGAATTCTATGGCTTGAATGAGAAGAAACCATCTTTAGACATGTCTGCAAAATTCCATGTACAACTGGAAGAGGACTAGCAACCATAATCTTCTAGCTTCACAATGCTCCTCTGCTTTAAAGTAGTTCAAAGTTTCAGAAATGAAAACATATTAATGTATTTTTTTGAACAAAAGCATAGTTTGACTAAAACAACAAGCAAGTTCTGACATATTTTCATCATCTGTTCTCTAAGCAAAACATAATTGCAAAGTGAAACAGGAATATCATGTATAAATCTTTTTAATTTCCAACATTTTCAGGCCTGAAAAAAAACTTTCAACTTTCCAATCCTGGTCAGCTGACTGAAGATTTTTCCTTCTCAGCTAACAGCAGTCTCCCCAGTAAGCAACAGAAAATTAACTACAAAGCAGCTTAAGAATTTAACCAATATAGGCAAGTTCAGCAAAAGCTGCTCTTCATATTGTGTCATAACAAAAGCTAAAGCAACTATTTAGTATGGAAGGAAAACTGATCTGAAATCTAACAACAGGGAGCAAATTAAGAGGCATTCTCTCAGATTTGCTCCCCTCCCTGCTAAAGATTTTGCTGAGATCCATCCAAGTTTCTCTCACCCTCCTCATAAAGCACAATCTTAAGGACTCTCTGCATAGCAGTCAAGACATCATTGTTGGCAAAACTTCATCTTTACAACAGAAACCAGTATTCCAGCAGCTCGTGGTACTAACGAGCTCTTTAAGAACATTCAGACGTGGGTTTGCAATTAAATTTAAAAACCTGTCACCAGTCTTCGTAAGGCTAGGAAAGGTACCAATTACAAGAATTCCCCATTATTCTTTGACTGCTAATTTAGCAAGAGCATACACTAGTAAGAATTCCCAGGGACACGGAATACCATTCTTTCTCACTGAAGACCTGCAGAGAAGCTGAAAGGAGTGATTTTTCCCTGCATTCCTCCTCTTTTTCATTATTTCATTACTTAATTTCTCAAAGCAATCCTATTCTATTTTTTTAATTTAAGCAGCTATATTTGGAGAGAAACCACACAATTATTTAACAAGGCCAGAACCATACAATCTATTCATTTTGTGTGTCAGAGAGAGGACAGTTACATTCTGAAGTGTAATCCACTCTCAGTCTGGTTAAGACATTAGTACTTTTCAGGTTTGTGTACAAAGAAAGTTACTTCTGGAAGTTCTGCTGAGTACTACACTATACACAACACAAAAAACCCCACAATGTATGTGTGGCCCCCCTGTCCTTCAGAGAGACTGCTCTATGCCCGAATTCTTCAATGTACCTGAAAGATTTGAGACAGCAAGACAACTCTTCTTCCAAATCTCAAACCCTTTCACAGACTAAAAATCCATACGACATATTTTTTAGCTACAATGAAAGGTCTCAATTTGAAACACAAGAAGCAATAAAAATCCAAGAATAGCCTGAAACAGCCTAGCTTAGGAAAAAAAAAAAATCTCGTTCAAAAAAATCATTCATCTGAAGCCTGCAAGTGACTCCTTTTTTGCAGTAAAGAAAACTAGACTTAAATTCCTGTCTTCAGTATATACACCAAAAGACCCTCTTCCACAATATACACGTCAAGCTCACTCATTTTGTAAGACTGCATTAAATATTCAGCCAGAAACCATGCAGCAAGTCCTCCTCTTGTTTTAGGATGAAATATCCCTTAGTCTACACAAAGTCCAACAGCTGGAACATGCAATAGAGTGTCACTGGCACCTGAATCCTTCATGAAGCCTAAGTCATTTCCTAAACCTAAAACATGCAAGAAAGTTAATGAGATTCCAATATGGGCAAAACACAGCACTGGAGACATGTCATTCAAGGAAGCTGGTTACACCTCAAAGCCTTTACTGAACACTCAACTGAAGATGGAAATACAGGAATAGGACATACACATTTGAGAAATGAAAATCTACAACCTACCAAACGGTCCAAGAATGGAACACAGTCACAGGAAAAAATGGGTATCTAAAAAGCTTCAAATTTAGGGACAATACCAAGATGGTTTCTCATTCTCTTCTGCCAGCAAGTCAGACTTGTAACTTCCAATACTGCCTTTGAAAAGCTAGAAAAATAATAAAGGAAAAGTATATCCTTGTTTTCACTGGCATCCTATATAAAACATTTTTTGTGTTCTATATGCAGGTTAAGTCCTCGCTGCATCTCAGGGGGCCCAGGAGCTCAATGTTTGACATAGCCACTATACTCCAAGAATACAGTTTCCAAATTACATTTCCACCAATTATGTATACAATAAGATTTTCAGTTGCTTGAAAAGTGATATGGAAGTTTGATATTTTCACTGATAAGAGCAAGATACATACTGTCTCACAGATTTTTATTTCACCAGAACACCAAAGTGCTAAAGCTGTTAACACTCCTCCTGTCACTAAAAACACATATAGCCCTACCTCTTCCACAGGAAGACAATTTAATTGCTTTAATCTTTCCTGAAAGTAGTTCAAATATTTTTGAGGTTTTCTAAAAATAGTCCAGAATAAAGCAGATACTCTGTATGGAAAGTATAAGCCCATACAGTTTGGCCATCTTACCAGCAAACTGCATTGCTATCTTCTAAAGAAGAAAGCCATCTGACAAAGCAAACAAAAATGCAGGATCACTACCAGTTTTTTGACTGTACTCTACAAGCCATAAAATGGAAAAAAATTAAGTCCTTTAATTGTTTTAAAGACCCCACCTTCTTTCTTTGCCGCCTCAGCTATTTGCTGCAGAGGATGTAAACCCAGAAATCACGGTCTGTGTTTTATTAAAAATCCTTCTCAATTTCTTAACTCACAGGATGAAATCAATCAAAACAGAAAAAAGTAGGCATGAATCACACACCTTAAAAGAGAGGGTCAGCCTTTGACTACCTAAAACAAAAGCAGAAGCATCTTTAGAGACAGCAACTGCAGCTCATATACACCTCAACTGCCTCTAACACTGATCACAAAAAGCTGTGTAGCACAGTCTCTACAGAACTGCCCTAATAAAATACCCAAGCCTCCTCTCAGAAGGGACTTCAAACAACTCCACAGTGCCAGCCCACGGAAAGGGAATAGACCTTGTCCAGCACTGTCACCTGACACCTCCATCACGGCTCTTTCACAGGGCTCAGTGGCATGGAGAACACTTTACAGTGTCTATACTTGTCAGCACTCTCATGAGAGCAATGATGTTTCCCTGCACTTGGATGTCCGGAAAAAGTAGGGACCCATGTACAAAAAAAATCAGCCATTGCTCCTGTAAAACCTCGTATTTCCCCTCTAGGAGAAGGAAGGCAGAAGAAAATACACTAGTGAACACCAAAAGTTCTTTTAATCCTTCTTTGTTAAAATTTACCACCTGCATTTCTCAAGGACGGGGATTTCCAATGCTATGGTCAGTAAGTTCTCAGGATAACTAATCAGCATTTCAGTGCTGCTGTGATTAAAGACCACAGCCAGGGAGTGCACTCTCAATATTCTCACCCTGTCACAAAGCAATTTGACAGGGAAGATGTTTCTTCCAGGAACATTCCAGGACGGAGAGAAAAAAAAAAAAAACAAAAAACAAAAAAAAAACAAAAAAACAAACAAAACCAAAAGAACCCCACACCTCCTAAAAACCAAACTAACAAAAAGAAAATCCTATTCAGCACTCCATCACAAGACATCTCTTTTACCTCTAAGTTAGCTGCTAGGCTGTCAAAGCCTGCAAATAGCTACCATGAAAATCCTAAAAAGTAGCATTAGATGCCCTCAGTAACTAAACATCATTACAGAATCAGATCTACAGCTTATCTTTGACCACTCAGGTAGGTGAGCAAGAACTAGATTACACCACTTTCTCTGCTTCAGTCTGAAGCCCAAGCCCTTTATCCTTCAAAGAGACAAATAGTTGGAAGCTGTGATATTTTCAGGAAGCTGAGCTGCTTGCTGTAAAAACCTGCTTAGTAGACTACACAGTATCTCTTGGGAGGTGTGATGAAATATTCATTTTGGTCTGTGTAAGACATCCATCATACCATATGGATGCCCATTAGCTCTTGCACAGAGTAACAACTCAGGAAGAAAACCACAGAAGCAAAGCAGAAAAACCCAAATTCTCACCTATTATATTGCTGTTGCAAATGCCATCAAGAACCACTCTCCACTTTCCCCACACCACATGCTATCTTGCAGCTCCAAGCACTACACAAATGAATGGCCAAGATTTAAGTTACCAAAGGAATGTATGGACTGAACATCCCAACTGTTTCTGGGAAGACAGATTCCATCATGATGTTGCCCAGTTACTGAGTAAGAAAAGTGACTAGCAACATGCATTGATGATTGGGAGCCTGATGTCTGGATGCTTGACTGTCCCAGTATAGCACTTTTCCACATGAAACTACTCACTGGGACACAAGAACAGAATCATTCAGACAGAAATACATATGCAGTCAGTCCCAGCCACAGAAGGAATTAAAATATAGCTTTCTTATTGGCAATGTTACACACCATTTTTCACTTCACACACCTTCTAAAAACCAACAATAAAACAAGCTTGCATGAGCTCCCATTACTTGAAGGACTCTGCTAGACAAAGTGGGAAGAGCAGACTGGAATAAACCAGTATCACACTCTTCTGCATGAAGTGACAGCACAGGCATTCTCTATAGGCTAGATGACTGCTACCCAGGAAAGCAGCAGAAAATAGCTTACTTTAAGAACTCAAGTGTCCTCTTTTACTCCAGAGTAATTACAGAACACAGCAGACATTCATTCTGGAGAGCAGAGTACAATGCTGTTTGTTACCATCAGCACTACAATTTAGTATTTATCTAAACCTATCACACAGAGAATAGACAGTACAAAAAATGCTTAAGAAAGAACTCAGAAGTACTAACTATAAGAAATTACAGGTGAAAATCCAAGCAAGCACCAGAACAAACACTTGGCCCACAACTCGTAATTTAACCACACAGTAATCTACTAACTGAGCATACGTTTATCCAAGCTTCATCTAAGAAACATTTGGTGTGGCTGGTCCGAGAATAAGCAGCAGTAAAATACTTAAATCGTTGTAGTATACTGCTAGTAAGGAAAGTTGCATTTTATACAGCAGAGGCACCAGCTTTGTGAAGGGGAAGAGCACCCATATGTGTTCAACATCAGTAACAATGCTATGAACTCACAAAGTCCATAACCAACAGAATTCATGTGTTTGTGCCTGCATTTACATTTTTTCTGCTGAGGGGGTGTCTCACAAGTTTCTCCACATAGAAGCTTAATCTCAAATTTTAAGAAGCACAAGCTATTAACATTCCACATCTTACCCAGGTGAGAAGTCCAGATTCCTCTCCTCTCCATACATCCATCAGCAGTGCTGATTTAGACTTTTATAAATCAGAAACTTAAACACACTCAAACAAATCCTGCCTCAATGTCCACTTCATTTTACAACCACTACCAAATTTACCCACATAAGGACTCAGACTGAGAAAACTGTTATCCCACAATACCTGGCAGGTTTTACAAAAATCAGACTCTGTCTTATAAAACAACATGTAGCATTTTAAGAGCTACCTTGTTTACATTAAGAATAAGACTGAAAAACCGTAGTTACACTGGTGTGAGCTCCCAGTTGCCTCCTTACTTGTATGCCCTTAGCTTCTGCAGAAGAGAGTTGGACAACACTGACATATGGGAAATTTTAAAAAGCAGCATTTATCCCATGCTTGGAAGATTTCTGTCCCATCTTCAGAGGATAACAGAAATACCAGGATTTCAGAAGCTACCCTAGTATATCCCTGAGTAACCTCCCACCAAGGGATAGCAAGAAATTCAAGTAACAAATTCAAGTGACATCAGTACATACTTCACACTTTCCTCTATTACAGAAACATGCGTAAAACATTTATAAACATTATTTCTAAATATATTCTGCTCCAAATGAGGAGACTAACTGTGCCACTTATTTTACAGTAAGTATATTTAAGTCTCTAATTTTTAAAGACTGTACATTGACTGATGGAATGCAATTAGCTGAATACAAATACTTGTTTGGACTTGTGCAGAACAGCAACACATACTTTTCCAGAAGGGCACACTGGATTGAACATGTAATTACAATCTCAACCGTAGCAGCACACATAGACTAAACAAACACTGTTCAAGTTACTCATGCTCAATTTTGAAAGTTTGACCCCTGAAGCCAGAAGTACATTCACAAAGGCAAACCAATTTTTCCACACTGCCAGAAATACAAACACAAGTTTAAGCAAGCTTACAAATCCTGAATAATCACAGTACCCCCTTAGTCAAGGCTAATTTCTCTATCTCAAAAGTTTCAACTCAGGCACAGAAGCAACAATTCTATTCCCCTTTCCAGTGCTTATACATTACAAGAGATGGCCATAACAATTGCATCAATAACAGATAATTATTTAATTTTAACACTAAAAACATATTTTAAGTAGAAGTCAGACTTTCCCAGCCAAACCTTTTCTTCCACCAAAAATTCCAAGATCTAAGAACTCTCCTGCTTCGCAACTTCCTTCCAGAGAACACTCATAGCTTCAGGAGACAATTGTCTGTATTTTGGCTCTTCTTATGAAAAAATACACTTAGAGCCAAATGACCTGCAGCTACAGCTCTTACTAAAACCTTCTAAAAACAGGTACAATTTCCATTTTGTATTTCTAATAGAAGCTAGCATTTGCAGCAGTATATAGATACGCAAGATCTTTAATCAAGTGCACTTCCTATGTTTTATTGTTGGTCCAAAACAAACTACTTCTGCACTTAACAGTAATTCAGCTCCTTAAATTTCACAAGAGAACTATGGCCCCCGACTAAATCCATACAAGGTTTATCTCCTCAGTGAACGAAAACACCATTAAAATGAAATGCCCAAGAGAAGACTGCTACTGCTCTGAAGTCATTTCTCATAGAAAAAACTGAGCTGAAAAAACATTTGAGTAAGGAACTACACATGTGAAATAATGCTCAGATGCGTAGGCTAGAAAGTACAGATTTTCAGAAGTTCCAGGTGCCAGCAGCATAAACTGCAATGACCAGTCCCAGGTTTACTGGCAATCACACTGGATTAAGATCACAGACAATGTTGGAGCAGAGGTCTGGAGGTCATCAGCCTCACCATCCTCTTTGGGTGGCAAACAGTATGCCCCTATGTAAGAAACAAAATCTGGGGTCTGTCAGCACAAAGTCACAACACAGCCAGTCCTCCTGAATGCCATTTCTGGGCACCTGAGCAACAAGGATGTGACTGGGATGAGCTTAAACTGCACTTAACCAACCTGACTGTATTCAAGGGACACAAGAAGGCACAGGTACAGGCAAAGAAAAAGCAGTGAATATTTCTCACTGCCATTTATGCAACATCTTTTGCTTGGTTTCCTGTAGCATCCTCATTTAGTGATATGAACTAGGAGGACAGTAACACCAGGTTCAAGGCTTGTAATCAGTGGTACAAAGCTCAACTGCAGGCTGCCCTACTTCCATGGAAATAGTTACAAACTTCACCAAGTAAAACCTTGAATAATCTAATCTAACCAGACCTGACGTACTCTGAGTTGGAAGTGACACTAGCTGAGACCCAGAGACCTCTTCTGACCTAAGTTATAACATGACCTCTGCTTTGGGTTTTTACTTGAAGAAAACCCAAAATGTCTGTTGCAACCTGTGTTTGCTTTATGTCATGCTTCTGCCACCCTGCTAGTTTCAGCAGATAAAATGGACTAAGAGCCACAGAAGTATTGTGGAAAAGGACAGTAAGTGTTCTGCTTAAGATTCACAAGTCTTTCTGAAATAAGCCTCAACACTTGTATTCCCAAGTCAAGAATCTCAAACCTGGTTCCTTCTTGGAATTAACAACAATGAAACATCCAAACAAAACCCTCACAGACCTGCAGCTGAAGTGTTGAGATGAGAGACAATACCATGTTCATTACTGCATTGCATTCTTACAACAAACCCATTCTGGTAAATACATCAAATATATTTAATGAATAATATAGAAAAAAGGTCGCAAAACAGAGTTCATACAGAAAAACAAAGCAGAAACCAAACACAAAAAAGCCACCACAAAAAAAGAAAAAAATACTGTTAGCTCTCTGCTTACCCAACAGAAGTAAGCAAGCATCCTGAAAGAGCACAAATAAAAACAAATTTCCATCTTGCTTTTTCAACTGACAGCAATGCCTTATATCAAGGTATCTGAAACTGAATAGACAACTTCACCCTCCATTCTGTTTGCATTAATTCCCACAGAGGGACTCTGGCATAGGATTTTAAGCACCAGAAGAAAGAGAAGTAATGGCATCATTTGCTGGATGGAGGCCAGGATCTCACATATCCACTCAAGCTTGCATCTCTGGAGACAGTTTTTGCTCCTACCATAATTGAGTTATGTTTTGTGCAATGAGAAGGTGAATCAATTATGTTCACCCATAAATAGAAAAGCTTAAGCATTCTCTCAAGAACTTAAAAATTTGCGTAATGGCACCTTCAAAATACTGTTTATTCTTCTCTTTTAAATAAATAACGCCATTTCAATTTCTGCTCTTCCTGAAAACTCCTCAGCTTACAAGCCTGTGAAATGCACTCAGGTTTTAATCCAGCAGGGTCTGGCAGCTGGGACTCCCTATTTTTATGTTTACACCAAACTCCTGAAGGAGTAATTTATGTTAAGGGCAGCATCAGATAACACTGCCCATCTAAGCCTTTGCTAAGGCATTAAGGAAATTAGCAGGGAACAATCATCATCTCAGACATTAAGAGTCACACTTAAAAGGAAGATTTTAATCACATGTATAAAGAAAAGTATTAATTCCATATAGTCAATTGATTTATAGTATTTTAGAGGTTAATCCTCATTGTTTGCTGTATTATTGGCTCATTACTTTGGAATACAGATACAAATTGAACAAAAACACTGCAACAGGGCATTGATAAGATGCCTGTCATCTGTATTTCTTCAAATAGAATACACAGGTTTCCTTACTCAGAAAATAAAATGCCAAACCAAAGACAGATTTCTGCACTCAGTTATACATCACAACTAAAATCGATTTTTGTTTAGTCACAGAAGTCAGTGAGCACCAATCTTAGAATGTTTTCTGGCAACATCCCACAGATATGAATTAAGATTCATATACTTCAAACAGATACAGGTAGGCATGTTTTTGGACAACTTTTTAGCTAGAAAAAGCAGGCACACAAATACTTCAACTGATGCATATTCAAGTGTTGGATACATTTTGAGATTTTTCATAAATAAAGACTGAATTCACCCGTAATTAGATCAACTATCATTACTACCTTAAGTACCAAATAAAGCCAGTGTAATTTCTGTCACAGCTCTGCACACTCAATTCTGCAAATTACTGAAAACAAATGGTTTATCTACAACGTATTTAACAAAACTTAAGAGAAGACAGTGTGCTTACTCATGCTATCCAAGGTAAAATAAATCTTAAATACATCCTTATAAAGATTACAGAGCCTCTTAATAAAAGTTGTGTAAGCTGCTTTAATGAACATGCACAACAACATTTTTAAGATAAAACAAAGAGTAACTGCTTGGAAGTAAATCCCAATCCACAAGAATTTAGCCTTCATTTCTGACAAGGATATTACTGACATAGTTGAAAATCAAAATAAAAGGCACTTCCCTACTAATTTTATGTACTAAAAGCTACATGGACAGGGTCATCAGAGAAGTCATATAATATGTAATGCTCTCTGTAAGAAGGCAAAGTTACTTTTCTAGATCATAAAGCTGAAGATTCTGCTATTAAACTCCATCTCCTGTTTTTATATTTTAAGCAGCAAAAATGAAGAAAAATAAATGTACAGGAGAAGTTGCGACAGATAAAGTGTAGTGGACTTTAATACAAATTACTCACAGCACACCTCACAACTCCCTTACTTCAATAAAACAGCTGCAGAATAGGAGACGACCTACAACAGCCAGGAGAATGAGCCTTGCAGATCAAATTATTGCTGCAAAAGCAGCAGAATGTTTTTACAAGGTCTGCCAATGTTCCGCAAAGTTATTTCAAATCTCCTTGGGACCCTTGCTCTTCAACTCTGAAATAGTTAAAAATCTTTTAAAGGCAAAATACCATATTCTAAAAATATCAAGAAATTAATCCACTGACATAGAAAGTTTTGCTTAAAAGAGCTTGAAAGCAATTTTGCACACAAATGTACTAATTTGGACAAGAAAATATATGGAAAACTCTTTCCATGCAGAGTTGCTAATGAATCTTAACTTCTAATTCACAAGACCTAATTTCCAATTCAGCAATACAAACATTAGAAAAACCTGGAAAGATATTTTTCTCACTAGCAGCTTTCGCAATCTAAGTTACAAGCTTACTGTTTATTATTAGATACCCTTTACACATATAAAACTGGGTAGAAGACCCACCACTGACAAGCTCTTAGAACTCTAATAACACCTCTGAGCTAGATCTGTTTAATCCAGCACCCCATTTTCCCCCAGCTCCACACGTAAGATGGTACTCCCCTTGCTTTCTATTCTTTGAAAAGCCTCAACAGTCTGGTATAATTCTGCCTCCAATTCTTCCTGCACTGTATTCAGCCAACTTCCATACAGACACAGCTCATTTGTGAGAAGTAAGTCTATCTTCAAAAACCCAACTACCATACCCATTGACTTTTGCTCGAGTGCCTTCACCTCCTCTACACCACCTTTGATTAGAACAACTTACCTCTTTTCAACTCTTGAGTTTTTCATGCAGTCTTCATGAGTGGACTCATCCCTTCATCTGGCCAAAATCATCACTTGCCCATGAATTAGTCTCATCCCACTTAAAACAATGTTTTATGAACATAACAGAAATTTAGAACCCTGTCAGAAATGTTCCTGAATCTCCTCCTGAGCCCATAGCCTCAAAGATGCACCTGCTCCATCACAACGGCAACAAAGGATAACATTTTAAGCTCCAAGAGAGTCCAGCAGAAAAAAAAGACAGTAAAATATATTTCACTTTACTGGACCTTTGAACAAAAATTCAAGAGTCTCATTAGAGACAGGTTTACTGTGAGATACCTGCCATTATCCTCTAAAGACAGAAGACACCTAGATAAAAAGATAAACCAAATTAGACAAACCATGGAATAAAACAAAATCCAGAAACCACATATAGTCTTATTAATACCTATAGCAGTATTTATGAAACTGAACATTTTCCCTGTTTTCCTACAGAAGAGGACTCTAGGTACCCTCCCTGAAGTCTAACGTCCCAAGTATTCCAAGCTGCCCATTATCTACATAACTTACTTAAAAAGTTGTCTCTGCAGCAACAGAAGAATTATGTGTTCCTGGATGACTCAAAAAGGTCAGAGACCTAAGCATTAGTAAGGCAACCAAAGTTACCTGACCTTAACATTGCAGTTTTACACCTATTATTTTTGCTCCTCCACAGATATAGATATATACAAACATTAATTCACCTATTCTTCAATACAGTGGCAGGATGCTATACATTTTGCCCCTTCATTACTACATTTCAGAAGTCACCCAATTTTCCCTAGCACTGCTCTGGTACACTTCAATGGCCTTAGACACTGTACAAGAAATCAAAACCACACTGAAGGACAAGGGAGTGAAGAGTAAATAAAACACAAAATTAGTCACCAATTATTTCCAGTAACTATGGCAAAAAAAACATCAGAAGTGAACTATTAGATGCAGGTGGTAGATCCATGATAGTAGCTATACGTTAAAGAGACCAAATCTGCAAGCAAATCTGATATTTAAATTCTTTCAGAGCTGTTTCTTCAAGCAGGGATATCAGAAACACCCACAAAACTCAGATATAAAAACTGACTTTCCAGGTTCAGTCACTTCAGTGAAGTTTTAATACACATTTTCCTATCCTTTACAGCTTGATCTGTCATTGACTAAAGAGCAGTTGTCCAGGCTTACAGCAGCCAAAAGGAACTGTGCTTGTGGTGACCATGAGACACTGGAGCTCAAGATCCTGATGGGAGTGAGGAAGCAGAGCAGCAGGGTAGGTACTCAAACACATGAAAGCACTCTGGCTTATTCAAGAAGGCTGTAGGAGGAACACCCTGGCAGACACCTCTGAAGCTATATTTAATGGGGTAGAACTCATCCCACTGACAGCAGAAAAACGTCACATTCATTTCTTCTCTAGGAGAAAAAACTTCAAAACCACGGTTTTAAATAAGAAAGATCTTAACCGCTAAGAAGTGGTGCAGCACTGAGGAGAAATGCTAAGCATCTAGGAAAGAGTATAATATGCACAAACTAATGTCTCCTTTTCTCCCTGCACAGCTCATTTGTCTCCAAGGGCAAATTCTGAAAATCTCATTACAAGAAGTAGTTGAGAAATTTTGTAAATTAGCATTTTAGGGGTATGTCTATCTCAGAGTCAAATCACATTTATTTTCCTTACATTTCAGCTCTGCATTCAGAAATGGCTGAAACAACCTTGTCTTAGATAGGATGAAAGCACCAAGTTTTGGACTCAGTTCAACCCCAAGCATGCAGGCATAGATCAAATCCTCCCAAACTTCATTTTGCTAGCATCTAAAGTCACCTCAATACCAACTGTGTAAATTCCATTCTCAATTACTTGAAGCAGTCCTTTTCTAAGATAGGCACGTACATTCAAGGAGAAGAACATGGAACTCCAGTATATGCTGTACTTTTGAGGGGATCAGTACAATGCATGTTTCTTTTCCCATTACACATGAGCACCTTAATATAACCTTAGGAGAGAGCTTCCTTCTAGAAATAGAGCTCATCATGGAGACCAGTGAGCAAAAAGGGACAAGGCAACACATACATCCCTTTTTCTTTCCCCCTCCCCCTATTCATCTTTATGCTTAAACATGTTTCTCTCTCAGCATTAGAATCTTACCATAAGAACAGGTAACAGCCACCAATTCATTTTGGCTGTAGTCTGAAGGTGAATTTCAAGGAAGGCAATAAAGCATGGTTCCAGAAATTCCAACGAACAAACCCAGCTTCTTCCAAAACGGTGTCTGAACACATACAATCCTCCTATTAAAAAACAGCTGCCCAAGGTACCCTGTTTGCCAAATAGGCTGTTCTCTAACCATGATTCTGGGAGAACACACAAGCACAGAACATACTTGTGTACAAGTATGCTTACACAGAACTGCTTGTGTAAGTACCATTACAATGCAGACAGAGAAAAGACCTTCTTGAATCTCTTATAATACATCCGTCTTAAATATAAGCAAGCACATCTGATTAGTATAACAACCACCCATTTTTAATTTGGGATTTAAAATCTGCATTTTACAGTCAACATGTTCAACTCTGGAAGTCAACTCACTGTGTGAGACTTCAACATGCATGTCAACAGAACTGCTGCAAAAGAGGATACACAGCAATTTCATACAGCAACATTAGTTAGTAACTGGACAACTTACACAACCTGATGGAGCTCAGACAAACCTCAGCATTGACAATATTGCCCAAAATAAGGCTCTTTTAAACCCTCCCCAAAAAGTCCTCATGCCACAAATACCACCCAGACACCTAGAAGAAATACGGAACTCCAAAAGATCTGACTTCTTCCCACTGCAGTTTTCTATCTGATGCTCTGCTTGCTTTGTCAGCCAGGCAGGCCAGAAGAACCTTCTTCCTCTACGGGTCTTCCAGGAAAAATGAACACACTCCACAAAGCAAAAGTACTTCCCTCCAAACATATTTTGGCCACCTGCACAGTGGAGAAACTTGAGGGGGAAAAAAACCAAGTACCACTGCAAAATGCTCGATTTTAATCAACCTCCTAATATCATACCATTTTCATGGTGTCGTGCCACTGATTTCTCCTACTTTTGAATCCTTCCTACTGACCTCTGGATTCAGGGGATGCCAGTGACATGTCAACATGATACCACCACTACTGTGCAAGTTACCCTCAAGCAATTCTCTCATCTGAACCAAGTGCTACTTTGGACGGATTGTTTTGTTTATGCCTGGAGCTTAAGTCTTTAAAAGTTATGCAAGTTAGGGCATCCAGGCTTAACCTTCAATTTCTGTGTTCAAAAGTGCAGTCTTCTTGATTTCAAATTTTTCCACATGACTGGTGGACAATTTTTACTAGTAATTTCTAAGTTTTGAAAATGTTTTCTTTAGCTGTAACACATCACAGAACATTCAATAGCAAGAAAGCCTTCTGTAGAGTTAAACATAATTCAAAACACCAATTACACAATTAGCAAGTCTCTGCAAGCTGACAGCCCAGCATCAGGTAGGGAAAAGAAAAGAGAAGATCAACTTTCCCCTTGTAAGTTTCTTAAAAATAGGAAGACAAGTTTCTTTTACCTATCATACTGATGCAGTTCCCGTTGTTTTGGAAAATAAATTTTATTATGTGCAGCCTTGATACATATTTCATGATTCCTATATAAAAAAGCCTGATTGACAGAAAGGTCTCGACTTCAAATAACAAGACACTGCAGATTTTGTATTCTACCTTTGTATCCCTATAAAAGTTGGTCACTGAACTGCACACAACTGGTCTTTTTTACTGCATCCAGACATTAAAATAAACAAAGGTGAAAGAGACCAGAGTTTCAAGTTTTTGATTTATTAGTACTAAAATTACATTATTATCATACTTAATATAGAACAACAGCAGAGGTTCAACATATTACTAACTATATCCTGTAATAGGTGGATTAGATGGTATGCAGCAAGAGTCGTGGGAGGACACTCACTGAAAAAGATATCATGTAAATATTTGCACATTTATTTTTAAGAAGGCTTAAGTTAGAAGTCTGTGAGAATTCCACAAATGTTAGAGATACATGCAAACTCCTTATTTTAGATACTTCAAAAAGCAGGTTTTTAACATATTATAGAAATGTCACATCAGTACCTTTTGATTTTGAACTGACCATTATACCAAACCTTTTTAAGAACAAAATGCCCACACACAAGAGTGCACAGACAGACAGCACTACTCCTTGTTCAGATGTACAAAAGATGCCCAAAGACACAGGTAAATGGTACGGACACATTCATTTATCTTAAGAATTTTCTGTAGCCCCAAGTGCCAATAAGGCAAAAAGGAGATGGTAAGAAGCACTGCCTCCTGAAAGCTACAGATCTGGCCCCCAAAACTATATTTTTCAGACTCAGTGTCTCACAGAGATTAGGATGGAAGAACTTGACTATGGCAGGCCACCCTCAAAGTGGCATGTCCTAGTGAGCAGCATTAGGCCCATGCAAACTGCACCAAGCTCAAAAGGCATCACTCCCAGGTGATATCAAAGCAAGGCCTTGTTATTGCAATGGAAGGTAAGAAATTAAAAAACAAATTTAAAAAAAAAAAAGACTCATCAAAACAAACTTCATCCATTATAAATACTCACCAGTCTTGAAAAGAAGTACTGCATATTACTCCACAGGGAGGAGTGAAAGAGACTATGCTAACAGAGCACAGAAGCGTCACACACACCACAGTAAAAAACAAGCCAGCATGGCTAAATACACCCACCCATTCAGCCAAAGCAAGATTTCCCCAGTTTTAAAGTTTTTAAAGTTTGAAATGCCCAGATTTCAAGTTTTCTGCCATTCCCACTCATTGCTATGAGCTGGAAGATATTGCAAACAGTAACTATCCTTTCAAGGCACAGACAGCATACATTTTACTTAACCATGCCAAGCAGCCTATTAAGAACAAGACAGGGTGCTCTTTTATTGCAGATTCAGAGGAGTTGAGCACAAAGCCCCACCTAAACCCAGAACTTCTGACATTGGCTTCTTCAGGAAGCTTTCTAGAAGAAATGTAATAGAGCACTCTCTTCTGTACAGAAATCCCTTGAAAGGAAACACACTTCATTTTCTTTCAGCCCAGACCAGCCCTTTGGCACTCAAGGGTCAGAGCTGCCTGAAGCTGTGCAAGCAGTG
Source organism: Cinclus cinclus (assembly GCF_963662255.1). Classification (NCBI taxonomy): domain Eukaryota; kingdom Metazoa; phylum Chordata; class Aves; order Passeriformes; family Cinclidae; genus Cinclus; species Cinclus cinclus. The sequence continues at coordinate 70,543,708 of NC_085046.1, forward strand.
ACTGACTCCCCAGAGCCTCCAGGAACAGTGGATCAGGACAGCACACCACCAATCGAGAATCCTTCCCTTGCTGCAAACCAATCAGCTTTATTAAAAAAAAAAAAAAAAAAAAAGGATTATCTGTACTTCCACGCTAATTAATAATTACATGGAATTTTTATTTCCACAAATGCCTGCCATTTTAACAGGCAATAGGGCAACGGAGTTGACAGAGCACCCTGTACTGCCCCCCCCCGCCCCCCCCGGGAAATTCTGTATTTGCTCTCTGCAGATCCCACTGCCTGCCCCTAAAACCACGACAACAACACACTTGCCTATGATGGCATTTTTTTTTTCTGCAGTAGAAAGTATATACAGCCAAAAAAAAAGCCGAGGTAAAACTCCAAAAATCACAAATATTTCATCTCAGTCATCTAGATAACTGCATCTGAGCTTGAAAGCCACACTATAAAGCCTGATTAAGATTTCAAGTGTACAAAAATTGGAGCAACACGCTTGATTGGTAGTGTTTACCCACCCTGTTATAAAGCCAGGCAGAAACAAAATTTAAAAGCTAAAGATGTTAAAAGATCAGTTGTTTTCTTTACATTTTATTGAAGACCAAAAATAATTCCTGCCTTTCAAACCCCCCCCAGCCCCTCCATTTTTTTCTTCTTCTAGACTTTACACTTAGAATCTTCAAATTATGCCTTTTTTATTTTTTTCATGGAGAAGTGAAAAAAAAAAAAAAAAAAGGAAGAGCTTAGTCCTTCAAGCAACAACTTGATTCCCCAACAAATTAGGTTTCTGGAAAAGCATTCCAACAATTTCTTGCAACTGGATTACAAGTTAACAGGAAAACAAGAGATTTGTGGCTACTGAACTTTTGGATTATTTAGCCCAGCAATTTGCCAATGCAAGCTATTATATGTTCCAGAATCAGGGCCAGACGAAACATCTGTTTTGGTACTCACAACCCAAAAGCAGTTCCGGGACTGTCCAATCACTTAAAATGGAAGAGTGCTTGACTACTTTAGATAATGGTATGACAGCACAGCATCATGCCCAGCCAATTTACTGGAAGGCTTCTTCACAAGAAAGTGCCTGCCTGCACACTACAGAAACCAAAAGGCTGCTGCTTTTGTGACTTTCCATAATGTTAGGAGTCATATCACAGAAGAGAGATCTCCACCTTGCAAGCATCCAGCTTCCAAGAGAGAACTGAGAGTAGACGGACAAAAATCCAGGGAATTCTGGATTTCATTACAAAAATGAAAGGGAAGAGGAAAAAAGTAATTTACCATTTCCCCCTGTGGTTTTAAGATCACAACTACGGAAGAAACGTGTATGTTAAAATATTTCTCACCATTATCAGGAATACGGAGGGGAACGGACCAGGTGCCACGAAGTTTGCCATATCTTGCCCAAAGCCCTCCTAAACAATTTTTCATCTCAAAATACTTAAGAAAAAGTTAAACATAATTTTAAAAAATAAAAGCAGACAACATGGTGTATCCACTAGAGTTGCCTTCACAGTTTTTCTTTCCTCACAAAAATGTATGAGCCAAAAGAAGAACATGGTACAGTATACAGTTTTATCTTGTATGGACATAAGAATCCTAGAGGAATTCTGAGGCTCAGCTAAATCAGTGTCTTTTACAGTCATCATAAAATGCAAACATTGAAGACCTGTGAATGAATATATGCCTGTGCTTTTCAACTTCCAGGGTTTCAAGCAGAAATACTAAAATATTTTCAAGAAAGGTGGTGCTACACCATGACTGCAACAGTTTTTAAACTCACAAGAAAACTGAAAAAAAAGGACAGAAGCTTGCCAGGTGACAGAACATAACAACACAGCCTCCATCTGATCGTCCTGATTTGCCCCAGGTTTGCTACAAGTTTGCATGTTATGCTCTTGCAAAAGACGGTGCAATGTTGATATCAAAAGTGAAACAATGACAGATAACTATTATCACCATAATAAAATGTCTAGGAACTGTCTAAGTTAAACAGGACCAGAGGGAAATTCCAAAGCCTAATTTTATCCTCTTAAGTATCTAGATATATAGACATGTTTGCAGAAATATTTTCCATTCACATGATGGCTACAGCATTAATTACTATCTTACAACATTCTGCAAAACACTCATATGCTGACAAATTTAATCTTACAAACGCATATGTTTCAACAGAGTAAATCCTACACCACTAACGGTGGGGAGACAGACAAGAAGTGGCCTTCAGTAAAAACCAAGACAGTTTTCACATGTAAAGCTCATCCACACAGTAACAAGCCTTTGACTACCTAGTTTACCTAGTGCGATAGGTCCCCAGTACTAGATTATAAAGGCAGAGAGAACAACACAATCCTATGGAGATTGGTACTTTCAGGTGATAATATCTTGCACAAAGCATCCTGTGGCAAGTGCTTGATCTGCTTATATAAGCCAGAAGCTAAACAAAAAGACTTGGCATTACAACAGAACAGGCAGCTCTTGAGCATTCATCTACTCGCAATGCTAACAGCTAGGAGGAGCAATAGCGTAACTACACATTCCAACACCCCATTTTGTAACAGCAATCATTAACCCACCAGAACATGCTATAATAATTTTAAAAATACAGGAACTATACTTTCTGTGTAGCCCAGCTCTCCTCTTACAGTACTGTCAGACTTTCAAAGACAGTTACCTTAACTTTAATATCCTGTATTCTGGAAGGTGAAACAAGCTAACTTCAAAACAGTCAACTATCTCTTCACACTCTTTTTACCTGCATTGTCCACTCTGCTCCAACTGCAACCCATAATTTGCACTCATTTCCAAGAGATGCCAACGCACTTCTTGGGCTGCCTGGCAACAGGAGTTTTACTTGTAAACCTCCCCCTAGCTGACACACTCCCCTCCTCCAGCACTCAAGAATGTGTGGAATAGCTGAAGCTATTTATCTTCATTTTGCTGAAAACTTTCACAAGGTGTTGAAAAAATACCAGAAAACCAACCTTGAGGGAAATCTGTGCTTGCATGCACTTTTTAGTCTTGTTATGAAATTGGGTTCACAAAGTAAGTTTAAGTAGTGACCTTCTAACTTTGAAGAGATTAAAACCTTACACGTAATGTGTAATTTTAAACATACAGGCAAGCAGAAGGTTTTTAATATAAATCTGTAAAAAGTAAAGCTGCCACAGTACTTTTAGAGCTTAAAATGGTAAGCTTTTCTAAAAGGAAAGCTGCCATGGATATTCAGCACCAGTATTTATAACAGAAAACAGAATTCAAAATTCATAGTTCGAAAGTTGGGGGGGGGGGAAGCAGTATGAAGAGGCTATCTACCAGCAACAATTTTTCACTCCTTGCTTCCTTGTTTCTCCTAGAAAAATCCAGACACCTGGCATTACTTTCTCAGTTGCACGTGTGCTAACAGGTGCCACAATCCCTTTGAAAATATTCTTAACAGACCACAATCCAGAACCAATGACACCTTGGGAAAACTACTTCATTCACAGGACTTAATCTCATGAAAAGTAATTCAGACTGATCTCTAAAACTTTCAAGCTGGAGCATGGGAAAAGGACAAAAACAGCCAAAATACTCACTGATAGACCACAAGCACAATGCTTTTCCTTACAGAAACTACAAAGGAACAGACTGAAATTCAAAAACACATTTCAGTTTTCAGGAGAATAGAAAGCTGTCCTACAAAAACATCAGAGTTTCAAATTAAGTCTCACAGCAGAGCAAACCTTAAGTCCTACACATGCCAGGATCTCAATAAAGGCGAAACCTTATAAAGGGGATTACTTAGCTTTATGGTAATCCAAGTTGAAACATTATTTTTAAGGGTACATTGGCTTGCAGGTTTTATACCTCAGTATAAAAATGCATACTTCACCACATGCTATGAGACAGACACACAAAGTTTGGGTTCCCCATCTCCAATTCAGTTTCCAGACAAAACATGAGACAAAGCCCACCCTGCCTACATAAAAAGCTTTTCATCTATGGACTTTCTTGCCATTTAGGTACCAAATCATGGATATCCACTCTTCCATCAAGCATTTCTTTCTCTGTTTTGCAATAGACAATCCAGAGAAACCTTAAAAAGCAAATACCAGTGGAGTCTGTACCACCCCAATTCTGCTTGTTTTGGTGAAAATGGCAACTTGCCCAAATCCTGATATACTCATCCCAGATAGCTGTGTACTTTCCTCAATGCCTCAGCTGTAGCAGCAGAAAACCCACACCAATATGTCACTTTCCCTTTCCCAATGTCCTTAACACGTGTCAGTAATGTCTATCACTGTGGTATTTAGCGATAAAGATTAGATACTGCAGATCAGAGATGTGAGACAGCTCCTGAGAAGTGAAATGAATGCTTAAGTTTGAAGAGAATTTTGTAGTTTTGACTACTAGCTTTGATTTAGACGTTTTCTCAGTTGTCTTCCACCTTCTTGTCCCTTCTCTTTCCCCTTCCCCGAACCAAAGGAAAGCCATTGTTACCAGCTTTCTTCTCACCAGGCAGCAAACACACCTCCTCATCCCCTCCTTGAGAGAGCATTAGTAACAGTCTATGGATGACAAACGTATTGGCTAGAGTCTTAAAACTCAAATAGAAAAATAATTAATTTGAGCAAGTTAAATGTAAGCAGCCAGCCACCACATACCAGCATAAAGTTTTCCTCATCAAACTCAGCACTTCAGAATATCTAAGATTACATGTGCTAGCAAAAAAGTACTAATCTGTCCCTGTTCAGACAAATCCGAACATACCAAAGGATTCAGCTGTCTTGAGGCTGTGGACTGTGAACTTCTCATAATTCTTTGCTCTTTCTCAAGAGCTGCCAAGTGTATAAACTGTTCCCATTATTTACTCACAGATTAACAGTTGGTAAATTGGTCCCAGGGAATTGCTGAAGAATTTTCCTTATAACCATTTCCTTGGCTTACAAAAAAAAAAAAAAAAAAAAAAAAAAAAAAAAAAAAAAAAAAAAAAAAAAGCCAACCACACAACGCCTTCCACCCCCAACCCCCCAACCCTGAATGAATGTGAGAACTTCCTGCACTGAGAACAGCATGAATAGACCTGGCAAGTAGTCAGGGAGATAGTACAGACCCATGAATACTCTGAATTCAGCTTCTGTGCTGCCGCTAAATTAAAGGAATTCAGGAGCCTCACAAAGGCTTGGTTATTTAATTATATTATAAAATAAAAGGCTGAATCTATTAGACAGCATACGAAAGAAACCCTTTCCCGAGTGCCTGCGCAGAACAAGCAGCCCCAGTGACTCTGCCTAAGCTCCCTCTCCTCACGGTGATGTCACCACCACACTGCTGCCAGATCCAGCAGAGCTGCTGATGGTGGCAGAGCACTTCTCTACCTGCAGGCAAGAGTCCTCACCAGCTAGTCTGAGACAAGCCGTGTTTCTCCACCACATGGGGTTTTTACTTTTGCTCTTCACTCACCATGAGACTCGTGACACTTGCGAGCAAGCTACAGCTGTATTTATCTCTGAACCTTAAATGCCTAACTGGATGAACTCATGTCAGCATTCAAACCCTCTTTTCACTTCAAGTACCTTCAGTAAAAACCAAACTACACACATTATTAAGAGTTACAACTACCAGCAACCAGCGAGATGCAAAAACCCTTTTTTTCCCCAATCATGTGCCCCCTCCCCCTCTTATAACTACCAAGGAACACATGCACTCAGCAATTTGCCTTACATGTCATTAGGAAACAAAGTCAGTCCTCTAAGTGAGGACTCTGTAGCTCATCAAATCTCTCATATACACGAGAAAATGGATAGGGCAAGAACAGCACACAGAGGGAAAGACCAAAATGACCCAGAGCACCATGCACTCATTTTCACAGCTCAGCTGTGGCCTGGAACCCAGGCTGGCACATGTGAGACAGCAGCACCTCACCCCTGGGTCCTGCCAGAAAGGTGGCAGCCCTACATCTCATCAAGTCACAGTGAAATGCTCAGCCTAGTGGCCATGCTGGCATGGCCTAATGAGACCTGCAGCCAGCCATCACCATGCTTTTCACTACCAAGAAGGAAGCAAACATTCCCATCCAGAGCAAACGTGCCAGGTGTGCCTGCCTGCAGACAGTCCCACAGGGCTGTGTTCTCTTCAGCATCAGCTGCTGAAAGGACAACTCTAACACCAGTGTGGAGAAACAAATGCACAAGAGAATCCAAAAAGACAGAACAGGAAGTTTATGCATGAATGATAAGACAAGGTTTCTCTAATATTTCATTAAGAAAATAAAGGTATTGCACTATTTCCCTGCTACGGATGAAGACATCATTTTATTCAGACATTTCTGCTACAAAAAGGCTGATGGGTTTATAAAAATAAAAAGTGGGCATAAAAGACTTTAGGCCACAGCATCCCTTTTGGTATGGACAGCACCTACATTAGGTATGAAAATTAGACATTAGTCTCCAACCATCTTTGGACAACTATGTATTTTGCTGCAAAGCAGTATAGCCATGTCTACAGAGAACAGTCCAAAAGATTTTCAACTGAGAACATGCTGTACATGAAAATTAGTGGATGAGCTAAAGTAAAACCTGAATGTGAAAAATGTGAAGAAAATGTGAAGAAAAATGCCAGTGCAACCAGAAATCCATAGTGCCAAGCATGACGGCCAAAGAACCTACTGAAGAACATGTTAAATACCATCTCTAATTAAGGACTGCCAATGCACACAGCAACAGAACAAGCTTGAACTAACACAACACCACATCTGGAAAGGCAATTCCCCAACTCTTAAGTGCAACAGAGTTAAGAATCTCACAGAATAAAGGATGCATAGATTCAAGAACAGTTCACCTCTACAAAAATTATAGTTGTTCCTGCATTCACCAGCGACAAGGACAAATAGAATCATAGAATATTCTGAGCTGGAAGGGACCCACAAAGACTACTGAAGTCCAGCTCCTGACCCAGCATATGCCAGCCCCAAGAATCACACCATCTGTTTGAAAACGTTATCCAAACACTTCCTGAACTCTGGCAGGCCTAGTTCCATGACCACTTCCCTGGGGAGCCTGTTCCAGTGTCCAAACACATTCTGGTGGTTTCCTAACATCCAGCGTAAACCTCCCCTGACACAGCTTCATGCCATTCCTCCGCCCTGCCTGTCACTGGTCACCAGAGAGATCAGTGCCTGCCCCTCAACTCCTCCTTGGGAGAAAGCTGTAGGCTGCAATCAGCTCTCCCCCTCAGTCTCCTCTTCTTCAGGCTGAACAAACCAAGCTGACCTCAGCTGCACCTCATAAGGTTTCCCCTCTAGGTCCTTCACCATCTTTGTAGCCCTCCTTTGGATTCTTTCCAATCTTTCTTATGCTGTGGTGTCCAAGACTGCAGACAGTATTCAAGGCGAGGCTGCACCAGTGCAGACCAGAGCAGAGCATGACAATCCCCTCACTCAGCTGGCTGGTGGTGCTGTGCCTGATGCACCTCAGGATGTTGTTAAGCCCTTTTGGCTGCAAAGGCACACTGCTGACTCCTATCCTACCTGCCAGTGACCAGGATCCCCAGATCTCTTTCTGTGAGGCTTCTCTCCAACCTCTCATTCCCCAGGTTGTGTGCGCATCCACGGTTCCTACCTTCCAGGTAGTGAATCTGGCACTTGGCCCCACTGAACTTCATATGGTTGGTATGCAATCCCCTTCTGGACAGAAGTCTGAACACTGAGTTCCTGGGACCTGCCTACCAGGAATCCTACCTTTTCTGGGGCTACAAGAGGAGACTATACTTCCCCTGTACAATACTTCCTAGCAGCACTTTCCTTCATAATTCAGAAAGGACAATGATTGTTAACTGCATGTTTTATTTAACTTGTCTAGTCGATCATGCCTAGCTTAGCTGGTGACAGCAAACATGAGAGCAGTGCCAAATACAGAACTTCCTGCATGTCTGCTGTACACATTCCTAAAAAGCAGAAGCTTTAAGGATGTGCTGCATGTAATACCACTGTTTACATGTCAGTCTAATGCTAAAGAATCAGTACATCCCATTCTATGTTCAAAAAGCTATAACAGCATGAACTCTTCTACCATGAGCTATAATTCCTACTAGGTAAAATCAGCCTTTTTTTTCCTTTATTTCATAATCAGTTTACAAATTCTTCTAACAGACAACCCAGGCCACAGCCCTTGCCTTTTAAAACCCCACATTTACTAGAGATGCTCTGCTGGATGGAGAACATACATGTGACACAGGATATTTTTATTTAACAAAAAATCCCTAAAAACTTCTCAAATGCTTATTCCTGTAATATAAAGGAATAAACCTTAAACTGCTTTAAGGCTCTGCTCTTTTTATCTCTTTTGACTACACTGTTGCCTGATCCTATATTGTTGACATATACAGACAGCAATTTGTTGAATTTGTTACAGCTATGTGCTGTGAGAATTTTACTTACTAATTTTTGCATCCCTGTGTTAGCCATACTGGAACAAATGCTCTTCTCCACAAGTAATGCAGTGGTACTGTTTGATACACAGCCATACAGATACAGGCATGGAAGAATGAAGAACATACAAAGAGGCCTGCTGATATATGCATATTGACAAGAAACCATTCAAAATCTTCAATAAGAAGACACAAAATGTACAAAATGGCTGAGTTGGTAAATGCAGACAAGAATGTCCAAAAACTTCCAGTAGAAAAAGGAGAAGGGGGGGGGGGGGGGGGAAGACTAAAAGGAAAAACAGAAAAACAAGAGAAAGAAGAGCACTACAAAAAAGGACAAGTAGAAAAAAAGAAGGAAAAGAATAAGGCAAAATGGGTGAGAAGTATCTATCTACCTGTTCTGGGCTGAAAAGATCTACAGTTGATCTCTGCTTTGCAATCTGCTGACACTCTCAAGACAGTGCTGTTCACAACTAAGGTGACAGATCTGCATTCCTCATTTCCACAGAGTAAGGAAGTAGTATCAGTTATTTGCCAGGAACTCAAAATACATCTCCTATTAACACAGAACTGAAGCAGCAAGAGGTGCTGAAACTGCTCACACTCCAATGGAGCACTGTACAAAGGATCACATCCTGCCCCGTGTTGCAAATTAAACATTAAATATACCTCAGGCTCTAGCAGACTGTTTAATTCAGAGAAACATTTTCTCAGACACTCTCAGAAGAACATGGCCTAGTCCACTGCAGGCTACAAGCTGTCTTAATCTCTGTACTACAGTATCTAGTGATACTGATCAATATACTTTCATTCTAGTTTTCAGTTACAAGAAGCTGCAAGTTGCAAAATAAACTAGGATTTTTTATCACAAAGACAAAAGAAAATAAGCAATCTGAAGCATTTTTCTTGCAAGAGTCACATTCAATATGTACCCTGTAAAGCAAAATAAGTAAAATAATTCAATCTACTCTTCCCATATTAGCAGGAATCAAAGTTGTCATTCTGTTAAGGAGATTAAAGAGACACACACACAGCAGTTCTCAGTGCTATAGTCTAACCTTAGCAGGGATGAGTATGCTTATACAGATGACATCATTGTTCTGGAAGCCATTAAATGGAAATACTTTCTGTATTTGATAGTTGGAAATGCATCACATTAATTTTCTGTTTATTCACAGGGAATATACAGACTACAGGTTCTAATTTAATTGATACAGAGAAGGGACATGTTTTTCATGCCATCAAACAAACCCATACACACCCCAAAAAACCAGAAAAAAACAAAAACAAAAACAAACAAACAAACAAAAAAATCCCCAACAACTTCCCAGAGCTTGGATAATACAAATATTTTCAGTCAGTCCTTTCTTTTATTAGGACATCCAAGACAAAAAGGTTAACTGCTTGCTCTGAAATGATTTAAACTCAGGTCTACTCCTAAATAATCCATTTTTAATCCACACAACCATGCGTCTAACAGGACAGTACATTAGAAGTTTTCAACTCAGGAATAATTTTGTATAATTACATACTGCACAGCTTTCAACAAACTCCTGCTGGTATTTCTGAAATGTTAAATTGCATCTCCCATGCATATATGATTAACTTCTCTTTGAGATGCATCCTGTTTGCAACCTGTGAACCATCATGCTTTAGTGTCTGTGGCCACAAAATACTGGTACCAGAAGAAACCAAGAGCTCCTAGACTGTTAACTTCAGTTCATTAGACATGCTAGGCATCTTCCAGATGTTTCACGGCTTCATTCTTAACACTTCGTCATTAACTATTTTATTCAACAGACAAGCTTCATAGTATGAAAGTAAACAGATGTAGATGCAGAAATTCAACAGTGACACACAGTAATTATGCCTGAGACAACCTAATAAGTTTCATAAATACAATGACTGTTCACTAATGTCCCCTAGAGGTCTGTCTGTCCCACTAAGTAACACAAAGAACAAGGAAAAATACCTTCCTCCGTCACTTACTAGTCCCGCACTTCAGGCACAACAACCCCACACGGAGCTACAGGCTGTGGGCACAGGCTGGAAAGCTGCTAGGTGGAAAACGACCTGTGGGTTCTGGTTGACAGCAGCTGAACATGAGGCAGTGTATGCCCAGGTAGCCAGGAAAGCCAATGGCATCCTGGCCTGTATCAGCAATTGTGTGACCAACAGGAACAGGGCAGTGATTGTCCCCCTGTACTTGGCACTGTTGAGGCTGCACCTCGAATCCAGTTCTGGGCCCATCACTACAAGGACATGGAGGAGCTGGAGCTGGTGAAGGGTCTGGAGCACAAGTCTGATGAGGAGCAGCTGAAAGCACTCAGGTTGTTTAGGCTGGAAGAAAAGAAGGCTCCAGAGGGGACCTTATCACTCTCTACAAGTGCCTGAGAGGATGTAGCCAGGTACCGGGTGGTCTCTTTTTCCAGGTAACAAATGGCAAGACAAGAGGAAATGGCCTCAAGCTGTACCAGGTGAGACTCAAGTTAGACATCAGGAAGAATTTCTTCACTGAAAGGGTGGTCAGGCATTGGAATAGCCTGCCCAGGAAGGTGGTGAAGTCACCATCCCTGGAGTGTTCGAGTAACAACAGGACATGGCACTTAAGTGTTTAGTTGGCTGGAGGTGTTCAATCAAAGGTTTGATTCAATGACCTTGGAAGTCTTTTACAACCTCAACAATTCTATGAATCTGAGTCAATAATCATAAAAGAACTCACGATAAGGAGTCACTGGTTCAGCTGTCCAATCATCATCCAATCATAAGCAAGTAGATTGCACACATAGTTAGCTTTGCTACTTGTAGGACTCTAAGCACAAATGCTCTGCTCCTACTTACAATCTGCTGTAAGAAAAACATTAGAGAGGATCTGGCAGTAAGACAAAGCAAGTGCTTGAATGAGAACAACAAAACATCACTGTACACAATTCTGATCAGAAAACTCACTGTCCACTTAGATTCTTACAACTTTCAAGGCAGCTTTCAAACTGATGAGACCTGCTTGGATAGAGCTCCTCCATGATGTATATAAAAGCAAAATTGCTGCTGGTAAGGATTTCCAAGCTTTTCTGTACCACTGATATTAGAGCCAATAATAGTTTGAACTAGGCATAGTTATTGTTTAAAGAAGCATGCAGCTTTTTCAAAGGAAAAGAGTCAGAATTATTCACATCAACTCAAGGTGCTTGAATCACAGGTTTTGTTCTACCCTTAATGCAGCATCTACATTCTCTCCTCCCCAGAGCACACATTCAGAAAAGGAGTGGCCTGCTACTTATCTTAATTACAGGTCTTACTATCTCTTTCTCTTTGGACACAAAGCTTCATAAATCAAACAAACAGGAAGAGAAATTGCATTCAGATTACATAATGAGATTTATGTTAATTGCACCTACAGCCCAGGGTCCTGAACTTCAAAGACATTCCAGCTCCTCATTACCCCCTGGAACAAGGCCCACTGTTTTGTCCTTATTTAAATAAGCTGGCATGACATTTAGAGAGCTTGCAGATGAGAAGAACTAGTTCAAGTGGCTATTATGGGGTTTTGAGAATTATGACCACAATCCAGAGCCTAGTAAAGTTGAAGATTCCTGTTGACACTGCACAAGACCAAGAACAATTAATACCCTGCAGAGGAACAACTTTACCTCTGGCCCACAAAAACATATTGAGTTAAACTCTCAAAATCTTGCCCACGTACACAATTTTCATTTTCCTTCTACCAAGAACTAAACTAGATATAACTGAAGAGAAAAACTCCCTGAAACTCAGTATTTTGCATCAATATGTAAATAGTTATTCTTAGCTGTCAAATCAAGGAACACACAGTTAGTTGAGCAATGAGTATTTTCAGCATCCCTCCAAATAAGTCAAAGCCAGCTGGAAGAAATTTTACTTCCCTATCAACAGAAAAAGATTCAAAAAAGAGTATGCTACATTGTGAAATTAAATTACTTCACTCCAGGAGGTCTTTCTTCCCGATTTTATCGTTGTCATTTTTAAATGCAATGTCCTCCAAAGAACAATTTTTGCCCCCTAAATAATGGGGGGATGGAGCAGGAAGGGGGCACAAAACACCCAAGAGATTATGTACCATTCCCATTCCTTAACATATTTAACCACATCCTGGGAAGCAGAAAGTCTCAGCATCAGACCCCAAGGTCAGGACTAGCTAGCTAGCTAACCAGGGAACCCTGGTTGGGGCAACTGGCATAAAGAACTTGGACTATCCACTTACATAACTAAATGATTTTATGTGACAGTGGCAGGGAGTACAGAGAGCCCCGGTAACCACATCCATGATGAATAACAAACAGACAAGACCCCAAAGGGCAATTACTGGCAGGGCCTTCTTAAAAAAAAAAAAAATACTACAGTGCCTGTGCCAGCACAGACACCACAGAAAACCAGTTCTACCATTCATTTTGCCAACCTGAAATCCTGAACGGAACTTCAGCAAAACACAGTATTATTATTCATTTAAAACCCTCTGTGATGGTACAACAGCTGCTGCATTCTGAACAGCAAGTAATGTTTTTTCTTAATGTTAACAGTTTAGCACATAGAACATGTGATAAAAGGCAAATTAAGAGTTAAATAAATAAATATCATAAATAACAATACTTAAGTTTAAAATTCTCAGCTACCTAAGCTTCAGTATGTAGCAGCAATTAGTGGGAAAACGTTCAATTTAAATTTGCCATGAGTTATTTTTAGAAAGTGGTATCTATGTTAAGATACCATGGTGGATAAATGCTAGGCTAATTGAAAAAATAACCAATCTACAATGAACACAGGTTATTTTCTACTGAAAAATGTACGGATTATTCTCCCAAAAAATGCAACACTACAGCTAATTCAACTGTCCAGAAAAACTATTTAAGGACAAAAGTTACACAAAGTTACACAGCACTTTGGAATGAAGCACAAAACTGAAAAACCTAGAATTTTCAGACATAAAATTTATAGATCTTAACTACTTCAAATCTATACACAACTCTGATATTACCATGCAGCTGTAATTTCAGCAGGTTTCCAATCTCTCAGATGATTTTCATAAGAAAGATATCATTGTTTGTTTGTTTTTAAATGAGGATTATTGTATACTCCTGTGATGTTTCTTAAATATCGTGTGAAGGGCTTAGTGCTTCAGAATTCCTGTCTTAGAGCCAAATATAGAAAAAGTTAAGACACATTCTTTTTTCGGTGAGTTTAAAACTTTTTAGTTGTTCATGAAGGTCTGTTGCATTTCTATTAAACATCTCAGAGAAGTAACAACTAAGGTGGAATCACACGGCCAAGACAGTGAAGTTCACAAACCTGAAGATATTTTGGTACATCCCACCCCACCCTTTTTACTTGGTTGAAAGTTTCCCCACACAAACTGCAACTGACTTGAAGCATCCAAATCTATTACATTTCAATACACACACAGAGAATACTTTACCAAAATACCCTCAAAGGCAACTACAGCATCCAGTTCTCTGGGTTAAAGAACACACCTATTTACAGTGCTATTCCAGACAAACAGCTTCCCAGAGTGCCAATCCTCATTTGAGCAAAAGTTCTAAAACAGAGCAATGAAACTGACTCAAGGGAAGCTGTAAACAAGTACTTTGTACAAGTACAAAAGGAACACTTTGATCTGAACTAAAATGCCACTGTGCCCCATTCTACAAGCAGTGAAATAATTGAACATTGAAGACTAAGTCAAATTATCTTTGCTTCTGCCAAGGCAAATAGAAGGTCAGTCTTTGGTTTCTTTTTCTTTTTTCCCCCCTAAATTAATATACTAACAGCTTAAATAGTTATTCAAAATGATCACCCCTTAAACACAGGGAAATGAAGCTGTAAGCATGTGAAACACAGGTTCTTTCCAAATTAGAAAACTGTGTATAATAAGTAGCAGTCTCCAGGATTTCCATCTCTAAACTTCTAGTCTATGGAACTCTGTATGCATATATTTTTCAAATTGACCTGCTCAGGCAGGTTATCTTATACATGCCTCTTTTCTACAGGACCACTTAAATAACAAATATCTCTTTATATTGTTTAGTAAAGAGATTTTTTTTAACTTTCAAAGCAGGTTTTGATAGTTAAGAAGCACACACCAACTGCTAACAATGGACTGAATTAATCCTCTTTTTTGTACTATTAAGCAGTACCTTCCCAAGAACCACGTCGTGCTTTAGAAGCATAGCAGTCTGTCAGTGTCCTAATAGAACAGAAGAATGCTTTAATTTAGAGAAGGGCTCTTAGGTATACTAGCAATTCCATCATCAAGAGAATGTTTGTACAGTTTAAAAAAAAAAGGAGGGGAGAATAACTGGTAAAAATTGCAAGACAGACAGTATTAAAATACATTAAGAGAAAAGAAAGTAAAAAGAATGCCATGTTCTGTGCTGTGAAGCAGTGAAGAAATTCAGCTCCTGGATGTACCAAATTAGGTATTACATATTCGGCATATATAGTAACTGCTGTGTACATCACACTAAAATCTCCCGTGTTGGTACTTAACACGTACTTAAGTTATGGATGCTAGCCAGGAGTACAACAGAATTTAGAAGTTGCAAAGAGCATTGTACTTAACAGCTGTCACATACCAAAGCTCAGCTGCGGCAGCACCAGCATTCCAGCATTATCTGCAGGGCTCCTCCAGCGCAGGAGGCAGGAGCCCAGAGCAACCCCCCCCCCCCCCCCCCCCAATAGCTGCCTATCTCAGAAAGACCCCATTCCAACAGGAGATAAGCAAATGGCTATGCACGTGAACAGGTGGAGCTAGGCCAAAGGCAATGCAACCATTTCAAACTTTTTTGCAGAACAGGACTAGAAATGTCATTACCTTGGGGCCGACATGGACCAAGCCCAGATTTAAACTGCTATGCAGCTGAAATGAGAGGTTCCCAAAGAGGAAAATTTTAGGTATTGCTTCTTTCTGCAGATGCCAACACATAAACGATTACAAGGTAAAAGAATGTTCATCTGAGTCACGTTAGGAAGAAAAAAAAAATCAGGACCATAGCAGCCCTAGGCAGAGGTTGTTTTTCCTCTCGGTTTCAGACAAGTTCATGGAGACCTCTCCTGTCCAATCACACCTGCAAAACGACATCCATTCACATTAATCTGAATTAATTCCTTCCATGTTAAAGACATGAGATGTCAGAACTATGTCAAGTGCTCCAAAAGCAGCTCCTTAGGGCACAGCTGCTCTCCCACATGCAGTAATAAAAAGAGTGTCTAGCATGCTTCTTCCCCCCCCGCCCCCCCTCATAACAGCACTTAGTCACCTTAAATCGAGTTTATCAATGTATTAAATAGCTGAACTGAGTTATTCACCAAGTAGCACAACAAGCAGCCAGCAATCTAGTACATTCCACATTCCACAAAACTCTGCATTGCCAGGCCTCTGGCACCTTCTAAACTAAGCATCTGAAACCTTGTTTCCATTCCATCTAGCTGGAAGTCTTAGTATGACCCCAAGTACAAGGCGTACTTTTCTTAAAGAAGGCAAGAAAATGCAATTGTTCAGAGCACTGCAACTGATCCTGACACACGATCTTCCCTCCCCCCCCGACAGAAAAACATCCCTTATAAAGTACGTCAAGACCAAGTTAGATTCATTTTTCTTCACAGCTCTCTAAAAGGCCACGTGAGCCAAAAGGATCTCTTCCCAAATACCATCTGACAGTCAGACGCAAAATTAACACCCTTAATTACACCTGGCGTTTCCTAGTATTCTGCCTATAGGCAGTCACCTACTGAAAAAAGTGATATATTTGATGACATCGGCAGATGCAGAAGCCCTATATCACAACACGGGACAGAGAATTTAATGGTGGCCAAGCGCCAGAATCAGAAACATCACCTTTCAGCACTAAAACAAAAAAAACCTCAAACATCTATTGCACTGAACCAGTCTTCAAGACGAGGATCATATTACTCACGCTCCTTGCCATGCAGAAGCTCTGGAACACAGCACTGCATATAATTCCATGCTTATTTTTGATCTAAAACAAATAAGCAGTTTTGCAGCTTCTAATGAGATTGTTGTATTATTCTGTTTTTCCTTCTACATGCAAATCATGGGGATGGTCAAGGCCACTGGGACAACAATTATTTTTACGAATCAATAAGGAATACTATAACTTGTTTGTAAGAAGTCTTCTGGATCACAGCCACTCTTGAGGTTTTAGGAATAGTTTAGGAAGTCTGACCTAATCGGTCTCCCAGCAACAATATCATGACTGTAATTGCACTATGGATTCTTAGAGAGTTCCATAACTCAGTATCTCAGCAGAAAGCTATGTAACCATGTTCTTTTAGATAGAGATTAAGTATTTCAAACTTTGAGGACATTATCGTTTGTTAAGACAGATTTCAACAGAGGGAAAAATTGACATGCCTGACCAATCACTAATGCTCAGTTTTGTTCAAAACTGATGTTAGAGGAAGGAGGATCAGCCCCTTAAAGCAGTAAGTGATTTTGTTTTAGCAGCAGTGTTTCTGTTTAATGCTCAGAGTCAAGACACTGACGAAATCAACCACACTCATACTCTTAAGGAAGAAAATGAGTGGAGACACCAGAATAAACATGCAATAACCCCATTCTGAAACAAACCAAGGCAATGTACAGGAAGCACTTTTACCTTCTTCTAGTGTCCCATTTTGGTTTTGAAGGTTTTTTTAAAGACCAGATATTTCATTTACAGAATGCTTGTGGACTGCTATTTATTAAGAAAACTCTCTTGTCATAGCAGAAAAATCTGATTCTCTGCAGTTCTCCTAGCAGTAATTTTTTTAATCTGTGTTTTCCAGATTCCACAACAGGAGAAATTACCAGCCTACAGCCATCATGAAAACTATTTGCTATATTGCCTTATGTGGAATTTGTACTGGTAAGTTTCAGTACAGTCATCTTCCAGTCCTAAAACTGTCTCCCCTCAGAAATAAAAAAACCCCAAAGTCATCACTTTGCTCTCTTCTCTCCCTACTCCAGGGGGATTAGGTGAAAGAATTCCTTTTAGAAGCAATGCAATAAATCCAGCCCAAGCTCATGCCATTTATGCCATTTACCTTGCAGGAAATTACATGGATAGAGATGCTAGTGGTTCTCTATCCATTGGGACAAGCCAGACCACTTAAATCAACGAAGTCCTAGGCAAACAGGAAATCACTGTTTTAAAGCTTTCCTTAGGGTACAATCCTAGAGGATCAATTATTAAAAAGATATTCTTCCTAAGCAAAGCACTTAACTTTGGGGCCAAAAAAATTGCTCCCCTTTCCAGTATAATTTGGTGTGTATTCTTTTTAAGTGTCTCTCCTTTCCCCCCTTTCATCTTCAGGTTGTGTGTGTATAAAATAAGGAAGCAGAGATAACCTGCCAAGACAGTTACATAAAACCAGTATGATTACATGTCAGTAATATTTTCCTAGCTGTTTTTGGCTGGTCTGGTACCTTAGATGCTGCAACCATTCTGTTACAAGCACCTGATCACAAGTGTTTTAGATGTTGATCACAGATCCTCTCAAAGAGATAAGAATTTCAAAAAACGCTGCACTTTTGAAGTACAGAGGCATACTTGTTAGCATATGAACTTGCGTAAGAAATTTGCATTAATTTAATCCTATGTATGCTCACAGAAATACCCTTTCTTCTATCCAGTAGTTTTGCACAAGGAAGTCTAAAATGTACAAGCTACATTAGTAGTCAACTTGAGACACTGAAATAAAACAGAGTTGGACAATCCTCATTTAGCATGTATAATTAATCACTGAACACATTAAAACTACATGCAAACAGGCTTAACTGTAAGACTTCTCTATGTTTCCTGATTGTGTTTTCTTTAGAAAGCATCCAGTTAGAAAAGGAGGCACCCAGCTGTCCTAATTTAAAACACGTGTGTGCATCCCCATTTAGTGGTGGGGTGGGACTGGAAATAAAAGAAGCAACATCCCTCCCAGCATCACCTGCTGATTTCCATCCTCAAGAGCAGGCAGAGAAACACAAAAGACCACAATCATCATCTGAAAAAAAAAAAAGTATTTTAAGCTACTTTCTAACCCAATGCATCTAACCTATTTCTGTAAATTCCTTTAACAAATACTACTTTTGCACTCGTTATGCCAGGGTCATTGTACAATCAGAAAAACCTCAAGAAAAGCTGAATTGACCACTTGCCACCACTCCCACATTCTCTTCTGAATAAAGAAGGGCACTTATCCAGCGTACTGTTCTCCTTCCCACCCCACCATTACCGGCTCCATTTGACATTCAGCGGAATTCACTGGAGAAAGGAATCTCTGTATTTTTCAGAGTTGAAGCGCTGAATTCTCACGGTTCACTGAAGGACCATTCTGCTCAGCCAACCCAGCAAGGGGATGGATGGCATGTGCTACTTTGCTAGCATGACCTCATCTCGGGATATCACATTTACCTGTTTCACAGAAAAACTTACAAGGTATTTTAATGCATACTTGGATATTAAACAATGTTTCCTTTTGAAGAGCTGTACAGATTAGTTAAAAGCCACGAAGTTCGGAGATCACAATAAGTCTTTTATACAAACCAACTCAACTACCTACACGGTATTTTTAAACCTCCCCTAAAACTGCACAAGTTTGCATAATTACAACGTGGGAGCTAACTTTTCCACTCAACACTCTCCAAATTCTGTACTGTACGTTATAACAGCAAAGCTGCATTACAAAGCTTCTCCCTTTTCATTATAAATGTTTTGACCACCCCGCTCCAAAGACCATGACCTGTGCTTGCCTACTTCTCCCGCGTACTGCCCTCAGTCTCTCAGTGAAGTCCCACCACTCTAAAGGGAAAAACTGATGCCAACAACGCGGAAAGCCAAGCGCAGGGGTTTGTTTGCAGGAACGCACCGCTCTGCGCTCAGGCACCCGCGTGCCCTGTACTACTTTAACCTATTTCAGGAGCAAGAACTGAGCGGGGCTTCCCCCATGGGAGAGAGAGGCCGTGCCCTCCCCGGGTGGCTCCGCGATGGGGCGGGCTCGCAGTTCCACTAAACCGTGAGCGAGCTGTCGGCATCCCGCAAACTTTTGGAATAAACAGCCTTCGACCTCCCGTGCGCGGCAGCGGCACCGATGCAATTCCTCGTCACTAAGGAAAGCAGCAGTAGATTAAGGGTGATTTAACCTCGAACGCCTAGTGCCGCTGCTGGGAACGGGAAAACAACACAAGCGCGACCTGCATTAGCGAGGCTTTGAAGGGAGGCTGCCCCAAGGACAGCGCTGGAGCAGCCCGAGCACCGCTGACACCGCAGCTTCTCCGGCAGCCGGCTGGGGCAACGCTTCCCGCCGCCGCCGGGGACCTCCCGGCACGTCCCCTCCCCGGCGCGGAAACACCCGCGGGCCGCCTTCCTCGCGACACGGGACAGCCCCGGGCCACCTTCCCCGCGACACGGGACAGCCCGGCGGAGGAGCACCGCCCAGCCGCCTGCGCTCCCTCCGCTCACCCCGGCGCCCGCCGCGCCAACAGCCGGAGCGGTGGGCGCGGCTCCCGCCCCTTCCCCACGGCCGCCCTGCTCACCGGCGTAGAAGCGGATGAGGCAGCCGGTCTCCGAGTCCATGCCCTCCTCCTGCACCCGCCACAGGTCCCGGAAGCCGAGCTGGGAGAGGTAGTCGTTCTGGATCTGCAGCGGCTTCTCGTGGGCCTCCAGCCGCCGGCTGGTCTCCCCGTGCAGCTGTACATACAGGGCGGGCGGCCCCGCTGGCTGCTCCCGCCCGCTGGCCGCGCCCGCCGGCACCCCCACTGCCTGCCCCGGGGGCAGCTCCCCAGGGCAGGGGGGGCCCCGGCCCGGCCCCGCACCTGCTTCTTCCACCCCGTCGGGGGGCGCCGGCTCCACCTCCAGCTCGTCCGAAGAGGACGAGCCACCGCCGCCGCCGCTGCTGTAGGGGTCCAGCTGGTCGGAGACGCTCTCGGCGCTGGGGCTGAAACTCTCGGTGTCGGAGCCGGTCGGCCCCAGTTCCCCCAGCAGGGACGGGCAGGAGAGCGGCGGCCCCGCAAGGTACAGTTCGGCCGGCGGCGCCCCGGGGCTGAAGTCTGAGGGCGCCGGGCTCGGGCGGCCGCCGGCCAAGTCGCTCTCCTCGGCGCCGCTGCACAGCGGCAGGCGGTCAGGCCGCGCCGCTTCCCCGCAGCCTCCTTCGGACATCCCGCTCCGCGTCCCCCGCCGGCCCCTGAGCTTCTCGTCCGGCTGCGGCCGCAGCCCCTCGGCCGCGGGCTCGGGCGGCGCCTCGGCGGGGCCCGCGGGCGGCTCGGGCGGGGGTTGCGGCGGAGGCGCTCCCGCCTTGCCCAGCACTCGCACCACGCTGCTGCCGCCCCGGTGGCCGAGCTGCTGCAGCCGGGCGGCCACCTCCGCCGCCGTGGTCTCCAGGGTGCAGAGCACCGGGCGCAGGTAGCAGTTCATGTGCCGCTCGTAGACGTGGACGCAGCCCCGCTGCAGGTCCCGCCGCACCCAGTCCCGCTCCGGGGGCTGCAGAGGCTGCAGCTGCCGGGGCGGCTTCAGCAGCAGCAGCGCCTTCCTGTCCAAGCTGCGGGTGCCCAGCGAGGGGGCCGGGGCGCCGCCGGCAGAGGTGGAGGCGGCGGAGAGGTTCCTCTTCAACCTCCCCCGCCGCAGGAGCAGGGAGTTAGCGCCGCCGGCCCCCCCGGGGGCCGCCGGAGTCCCGCTGGCCGCCAGCGCCGCGGGAGGAGCGAAGCCGCCGGCTCCCCCTCGCCTCCGCCGCGGGCCGCCGGCTGCTTTGCCGTCCAGCTGCCCGCCGCCGCCCGACGGTTCCGCGCCGCTCTCCGCCTGACTCCTCCTGCCCGGGGAGCCGCTCTCCGACTCCCCCCGCCCGCTTCCCGCCGCCGGGGCTTCTGCCGCTCGCTGCTGCGCGGGCTCCATCGCCCGCGGGGCCGGGGATGCCGCCGCCGCCGCCCTGCTGGGAGCGCCGCTCGGCGCGGCGCGGGGGGGCCGAGCGGAGCGCTGCGCCGCGTCCCGGGGGTGGGGGGGATTACGTAGCAGCCGCGGGAAGCATTCCGCCGGTGCTCGACTCAGTGCCGCTGCCCGACTGTCGCCAGCGCCATTAGGAAGGGAAGAAGGGAGGGAGCAGGCGAGGAGCGAGCGATCCCGCCGCCGTCCGCCGCTCCCCGCGCGCGCGCGGCTCATGAATATTAACCGGCCCACGGGGAGCGAGGCAGGCTCGCGAGGGTGACGCCACCGCTCGCGCGGCGGGGCGGGGCCTCGCCCATAAACACAGCGTGACTCCCAGCCGGCCTGGGTGGCGCGCGGGGGCCGCTGGGAGCTGTAGTCCCGGCAGTGCCGCGGCTTCTCTGCCGGCGCCGGGGGCCGCGCAGGCTCCGGGGCGGGAGGCCGGAGTACGCCGGCGGTGTCGGCGCTCCCCCGCTCTACCCCGGGAGGTACAGCGTGCCGGTGCCGCCCCTCACGGTGCGGGACCCGATCCCTGTTAAAATGATGCCAGGACTTTGTCCCGCGCCCCACGTCTGTGTTCCACGGGTCTGCCCAGAGGGTTTGGCAGGTCAAGTGAGCGCGCTCTGCCCAACCTGGCGCGTTCTCCCCGTTGGCTGCCTCGGCGCAGATCCCGAGCGCTGAGCCCAGGCGGTCTTCCCCTCTGAAGCGGGAGATGATTTGTCCAGATCCAAGATGGAGAGAGATGTGGAAATGTGGGTGGAAACGTGTATGTGTATATGGGCGCACATACTGTAAGAAGAGCTGCTTTGTGAGTAGACACGGAAGGTTTCAGTGCCGTTAGTCTGTCATTATATTTCAGGGACTGAACTTACCTAAGATGCGTTCTTGTAGAAAATTGCTGAGAAGCAGCCATTTAATATAAACATTTGTCAAAGAAAAAAAGTCTCATGATTTAAAACAAGTCACTGAAAAGGAAAATCAGATACACTCAATTAGCAGTGTAAACGTGCGAGTCTTTATACTGCAAGGACACCATACTGTGGAATTCAGAGAAATCTCTTATGCTCCTGGAGATGTTTTAGCTGAGTAATGCCGCCAGGATGGGTCTGTTAACTGCCTGAGATGTCTCCTTTTAAATGCATTTTGTAAAATCACAGCAAAGCATCTTGCCAGAGATTCATGGAAAATGCAATAGACTGCAATAACTTGGGAGTTCTGGGCAATTGACCAGTTACATCAATATTAGGAGAGATTAAACATCTCTAAGAGCCCTGAGATAAACTCTTAGCGAAACATTATTTTTAGCTGGTTGGTCTTTTTAGTGCACACATGTAATATATGAACCCTGACATAAACCAGAACCATAATAATATTAAGGTTTACCTCTCCTTATAAAACATTTCTCCACACTTCCACATTACTGTGTTCATACCACTTAGAAGCAGATGAAACAGGGCACAGAAAGCAGGTATTGCCCAAAGCACTTACAATGGAATCATGTAGCTGCCTTTTAAAAGTTTTTTGTAACAACTAAGCTGAAGTTTACTGTGTATGAAAACCACCCACTTTCTGAACAGAACAATCTGAAAATTAACTGGTCTGATTGTGGAGTTCATGCTGAGCTGTATCTAGAGTTGCAGTCATCAGCAGGAACTTCTTTGGAATTCAAGACCACAAATTGACAGAAGACGACAGCAGCACTTGGCTATTAAAACTTAAACCGGTGCCCAAAACCTCTGCTGACAGTAGCAACACGCAGCAGAAGTCAGAACCGAGTAGATGAGCTCCGGTTCTGGCTGCTTGATACATTCTGATTTATTTCCACTGCTTTGCACCACCCTTGCACCACCTACTTCACAGAGGTTACACCAGGTCCCCTGATTGAAATGTGTAAAAGAAGTGTTCTACATGGGAACACTCACAAAAAGACACACTCAGAAGGAGACAGCAAGCTCTAGGGGCATTATTGTTAATGATGACACTTGATATGTTTGTAGCAAAGAGTTTCCAGCCCTTCTGTTCTTTGGTGGGAATGGCAGGAGAGAAGATCTACCTTTCTCAAACTGTTCAAATACCTGGATGTTCATTCACACAGAAAAAGGCCACAGCATTGAACCAAATAGACATCTGCTAGGATTTCCAATTTTCTCCTTTGTGGCTGGAGATACCACATCCTACATGTTACTGAGGTCCCCCTAACAATGCAGATAAAAAAGCTGAACATCAGTTCGAACTGAGCTCAGCTGATTTGTCCTCTGCCCTAACTGGAAGATTTTCCCAGGGCCACCCTGCCCTCCCTGTTGGGAAATTCCTTCAAATTTTCAGCTTGAATTTTACACATGGGTAATCTATGTGCATTTGCTTACATGCCAACATTATGTTGCCCTTTGACTCAAATAGCTGTGGGCCTTTTTTTTTAACTCCAGAGCATTTACCCCAAGGTGCTTAAAAGCAGTGACAGTACTCCCTGGCAGGCTTTGTTTTCCCTCTTGTGTAGACTTAAACACACTTTTGTTGTGTCCTCTGAGCAGATAGTTCCCATAGTGTAGGAACACGCACTTAAGGTCATTTGGACAGCCTTGGACCAGATCCTCCATGAGGTGGAGTGGTGTAGACACAGCTCTGGAATTTCTCCAAGTCCACAAGTCCACATGGAGCAGCTGCCATCTACGATACAACTTGGAGAAGTGGCTGAGGACTGAGCTGACCTTGCTCTCCCTCTTGCCAGGCTAACTCACCGCTGCCAGCAGCTCTACTCATGAATGGCTTTATGCAATTAAAAAAAAAAAAAAGTAGCTGTACTAAAGTCCTGAGGTGTGGGAAGTTGTTTGATGTACCTCTGCCCCATGAAATTTGCTCAGGAGCAGAAGGATGCAGTGAGGCTCCCAGCATCCTGTGAGCCCTGAATTGAGCTGTGGGAAGAAAAGGGAGAGTGCGGTCAATTTTCGTACTTTGCGGAATATGAAGGCAGCGATTTCTGGAGTGGCCTAGCACCTCCAAATGTTAGCAGTACCCAGCCTGGTTATTTTTGTATTGTGCAGGGAAGTGTGCTTGAAATCTCTAAGTATATGCATATTTAAATTGAACTCTCCAGCTTATGAGAAAGCTCTGCTATTTTCCATTTCCCAGTGTCTCATATATACTCTAAAACTCTCCTGAAACTTTGAATTTTGATAGGGATTAACTGGTGTTGTCAGACATGGGAATGGAGTTTATGAACTTGATGTTTGACAGGAGGAAGTGGTTGGGTGAAATACACATTCCCTTTTCTAAAGTTGGATTGATGACAGCTGTTTGGGTGACAGGTAAAATGAAACAGGGTGGTTTGCAATCTGCAGTTTTCTGACCACTCAGGTGATCTTTAGGAGGAGTTTTCTGATTACAGGAGTTAGCAACAAAAAATGAGGGAATAAAAAGTAATTTATCGGAGATTACGCTTGGTACTGATTGAACAAATTATACTCTCACACACAGGTGCAGGGAAGTGCCAGAAGAAACCACAAGAAGACTTTTGAGGATAGTGTTACATCCAGAGTTACCAGACCTTAGCTGAAATCATCACAGAGGCTGGAGCTGTTGTGATCTTCACTGTCTACGTTTCAGCTGCTACAGCTACAGCAGGAGGCATCAGGGTCCATACACATCTCCAGAGCTGACTGGCTGCAGTGGTGCTTGGAGTCTGTTAATTCCTGCTCAGCCTCTTCTGAAATCTTCCCCACACCCCACCCTCAATTCTCACAGATTCCTTTAAAGCCTTCAGGGATACACTGTGCTGTTATTAGATGTTTCTCCAAGAAAGGGGACAGATGGTGGGCATCAGCTGATGTCTGTGGTTTTCCTTGCTCTTTCATTATGAATGTAGAAGAGAGGACTAGGTCCAGCTTTGATTCATATTGCTGCTGGTTCCGTTCTTTTCTGTCCTTTGTTAGCATTATACCCCTTCATTTCTGGTAACCTCTTGGTTTAGCTACAGTTAGTATTTTGCCAGACAATTCAACAATGCTTTATTTGTTCTGTCTAATTTTTCAGAAATGTCTGCTGAAGTAGGATAGTAAACAGCTTTTGTAGACTCAGTTTTACCATGAACTATACTCAAAGGGATTTTTTTTTAGTTATATAAAATATGCAGTGAATACCCAGTTTCAGTTTTGTTTTCAAGGATATCATTGCAAAATAATATGCCATCATTAAACAGGAATTGCTTAATCCTCAGTCCTTGACTACAGAAAAATTGACTGACAAGTCAGTTCTGGATCAAAAGCTGAGTGCTGAGAAATGCTAGTGTAGGAAAGATTATATTTATACTTTCTCTGCTGTAAGTCATCTTCAATGATTCTGCTAAATGTTCATCTGTATTTCAAGAAGGTATGAATCACTTTTGTGATTACAGTTAACGTGTGAAGGTGGAAAGGGAGCTTAGAGGGAAAGAATTTAATGTCCTTCAACCCTGCAGAGTGTTAGAGAGCTTACTCAGCTCTCTTCCTTAGTAGCCTGTTTTTGTAGTACGGGAGAATTTTTCTGCAGATGACAAAGCAAGAGACTTATTTCAATGTCAAATACTGAAACAAAAGACGTTTTCCACTGGATGTGTAATTCAGAGACCAGGAGATGCATGAGCAAAGGGACCATTTCAAATTAAACAATATAGTAAGAATAACCTTATTTCTGAAGAGAAATTGAATATTGTCATATGGAAACTGTTATCAAAATAATATTTCATCTGTAGGGATTAACTTCATTTTTCAAAATGCTAGGTATGCACCTGTGCCTCTCATTCGTATTTGCAATTGCTATAGCTGTACGAACAAATTGGATATACAGATAACAAGGAACTGAAATTTTATGCTGATTGCTGCTCCAGCTGTGGACTTGAGCACAATAGTGTATGTATGTTCTGTGGCAGTTGTGTTCATCTAGGTGTGTAAGGCCTTCAGTCTAGTAAGGTATTTAAGATGGTGTTCATTCAGGGAAATATTTACTTTTAAAAGTGCTCTTATACTGAGGTTATTATTAAGAACTATTCTTGAACAGGGAAGTTTCCATTACTCAGTGCCTGAAATATAATTTAAAGGCTGCTAAGTGATCTTACAGTTGCCCTTTTGTTTATATATTCAGTAACACTGTATTCTTACAATCCCGGAGGTTATTTGTACCTACAGCTCCCTAAATAATTTTCAGCAAGGTTTGATCTGTATTTCTGATTCCAAAACCACTTCCACACAAGTAATATCAACACTACTACACGTTCTGCAGCAGTTCACTCCAAAGCATGTTACAAACGAGAGTAAGTATAAATATTTTCATAATACAGAGAGAGGAGAAAAGAGGCAAGTACCTTCTTGGCTGCACATTAGACCCCTCTCAAGGTGATAGTCAAGACCAAGTCAGGTCCCCATGTTCTGGAAGTGAAGTACCAGGCTGTGAAAATTCCTTCTTGGTAAGCTGGAGTCCTGTCCCAGCTCCTTCTGGGCAGAGGGGCTGAAGCTGGATGCAGAATCCAGCTGTGAGGTTGTTCAAACAACAGTGAATCTCACTTGCAGTACTTAGCCACTTGAACTTCAGTTTCTTGTAGAGCTAACCTGCATTGCTTTCAGCAAGGCAGGGTTTTCCTAAGCCATCAGCAGCGGTGTGGTGCGGAGATCCTTTGATTACACAAATATTTCCCGTTGTGACATGCTCAGGCTGGGCTCTGTTAACATTGCAGTTAAACAGTTGGGAGGTGTAGCTTCCCTAGCAAATTTTGGAATTTCTTCTCCAGTACATACTTCTTGTTCTCATCACATGAAGAAAGGAAACAGCAGCACCTCCATTGCAGTTCAAGGCAATGAGCAGCTGATCCTGAGTTAATTGTATGGCTGAAAGCCACGTGCAGAGGAAACAAACTTGAAGAAAAGGAACCTCATCTTTGTTATACCTGTATTGATTACAGGTCTGTGTTACACATTCTAGTGTTATATGAGATACTGTGTTAAAATTAAACCAGTATTTTACAGATTTTGCTTTTAATTTGTGTTGATACTATTTGCAAAGCCAGACCTTGTAATTGCCAGTAGACGCAGCAACCCCATACACTAATCCTCTTACTGTGTCTTCAACTCTTCCATTTTAAGCCATTTGTTTTGTTTGTTGCTTTTTTTTAAAGAAAAAGAGCTTTACTGCCTGTTAGATATTAATGCATTAAAAGATTCTCTTCCAGAACTTTATAAATCCTTCCTTGTAATTATTTCTTTTTATCTTTCTTCTTCATATGGTGTCTTAAGCCTTTTTTGTTTCAGAGCTCTACAACTCCTCAAGGTACAGTATTCATCACTACTGATAGAGATGGATTAACATGGATTCATTAAGCTGCAGTCAACACAGTGACTTGAATGTGAGGATTTTACATAATGCCCTAAATAGCATGACTGGCGCATTTGAAGTGACCCAAGAGATTCCAACATTTTTGGTATCAGCTTTTCACGAGGTTAGTCATCTCCCATTAATTCCCTTGTAAATATCTTGGAGGAAGGATACTGTCTGTTGTTTAAAGGCTGTACATAAAGGCCTTTCATGTGAGACTGAGGATATGTTTCCACCATACAGCAGGTTTGGCAACAAAGTTGGCTTAGAAAGGTCATGCCCTTACTCACTTGTATTTGCCTCTTCTGTGCGGTGTGTTGCCACTCCAGTGGGCCAGGGTGACAGAAACAGGGCTCCCAGCAGGGTAATAGGAATGTTCTGCATTAAAACAAATGGTGCGTGAAGAATCTCAGGTATCCCTTTAATACAGTAAGAGTCTATCATATAAATGCAAGTTATTTATTTGTGAATGTCATAAGCACTGAAGTGAGACTAGCACAGGGGAAGCTAAACCCTCAAAATAAGTGTTAGTGATGATTTATCCTAGTACAGAGTGCTATCAACAGCTGCATCTCCAGTACTTTACTTGAACTACAAACAAAGATGCACATTATGCCCTTTGAAGGAGCCTTTTAAATTCATTTCTGCAACACCAAAGGTGTCTCTTGTTAAGAGTAAACATAGAAATCCTCCAAGGAAATTAACAAAATAAAGCCTTATACAATTATTGTCAGGATCAACTTAGCAGATCATACTAAAATAGCTCACTATCACTTCTGTGTCTCCCCAGGCAATCCTCTCAGAAGGGCTTTCAGGAAATCTGTAGGGAACATATCTGAGCTTTGATAAAAATGACCATAAGGAGTTAAATCTAGGAGAGTAGGGGGTTTTTTTTCTTCCTTAGATTTTCTAGTGACAAAATGCTAGAATACTAGAATACTAGAATGCTTGAATACTAGACTGGCAGCCATGAACTGTGTGTGCAGAATCACTGAATGTGGCTACCAAAGGTGCCTTGGCTTCAGAGCTCCACCCCTCCCTTGCACACTCACTCAGCCATTCCAGCTATGACTGCGTAGTCACAGGGCTGTGACATGCTGTTGCATGAGATTAAGAGAGCTCTTTGTAATCGTCTGGAACGATGGGAATGAGCTCGGTATTCATGGGTGAGGCTGAAGAAAACTTCCAGGAAAATGAGTCTATCATTTCACCGACAGATCATGTGCCTCCCCATACAGTAACCCACAGTGGGGGTCACTGTGATGCCCTGCTCTGTGCTCTCTGTCAGTCTGTGCAGAAGCTGTCCAGATATAGTCAGGAAGGGTAGCCACAGGAAAGGGAGAACAGCTAATAGTTTAGAATCCAGGTTTGACTGAGGTGAAAGCGTGCACTGTTAGGTTTGCAGATGTATCCAACAGGATACACCACAGTCATATGTATGTAACTGGCATCCAAACTCTTTCAGAGGCAGCATCATCCTGCTTTCGGCTTTCCAAAGGTGTCCTTTGTTTCTTTCTAAGTATCAAGAACATATCTGAATGCTCTGTGAGACTCCACCTGTTCTGATCAAAGCTAGGGTAAAAACCAGGTTATCCAAACTGATGTGAATTTTCATTGCTAGGGTAGCATAAGCTCTTAGTTTCCCCAAATGCATACATGCCCAGGCACTGCCACTGGTAGCATGGTCTCCAAGGTATTCAGTGCCTGTGACCTAAGCACTCTGCAGATCAAGACATGCCTTGGGGTTAAATTTTCATCACCCTCTCAGTAAGATAGGCAGTGAACCCATTGTGAAAACCCACTGGTGTCCCCCACACAGTTGGCAAATGCTGTGTTTGAAAGTCAGCCGGATTTTTAGGAACAGAGTTTCTGCCAGCAGGTAGTGATAACCTGCTTTCGTAGCAATAGCACAAGCTTCACCTTCCAGCAACCTGACAGACTTCTTTGCCACACCAAACAGATATGTCCTGCACCAGTAGTAGATCTGGAATGCCATACTGCCAGGAACCAAAGCTTTCCAGCGTCCACTTTCTGACAAAAAATAATCGTGGTGCACATGATGAGTTTTCCTGCAGAGATGAAGAAGCAGAGGGATGGAGCTCCCTTGGTACCTGTGACTGTGAGCAATCAGGCTTCTGGAAGAAACCTAGCGTTTCCCGTGGGGTTTTCTGTGAGCTTGGTCCATAGTCCAGCACACAAGAGCCAGCCAGAGAGCTCTTCTCCACAGTGATTGCACTCAGGCTTCTGTCCAGGGTTCACATCCGCCACGGCTTAGCACAGCTGGGCTGCAGGCGTTTCTGGGTGGTAGCCAAGTATTTTGTGTCCTACCATTCTTGGCTGCCCTTTTATATTTTCTTCTTATCAGATCCCAACATACAAGGAACTTGCAGCGGATTTTTAGGTGGCTGCTGGAAACCCATTTATCACATCATTCCCCCACATGGTGGCATTGCTTGCAAAAAGTATCTGCTGATTCCCAGCGTGTGATGTTTTGTTCTCAGGTGCTTTAGCCAGAGGTCTGCTGCCTCTAGGGAGCATTTACCACCTGGTGTGCCTGCTCCCTTCCCTTACTTTGAGAATGAATGCTCTTCAGATCAGATGGACCATGGAGGTCTCCAAGACCAGCAACCCTGCTCACGGCCTCGCAGGGAAATTGCATAGAAACATGCAGAAAACAGCTACTGGAAAGGCTCTACTGACTCTCCTTCTGTCATCAGTGGTACAGACCAACTCTCAGAGGAGTGGTCACACTGCTCTGGAGTCACCATAGAGTGACAGAGGTCAGGCAGGCACAAATGCAGGCTGCTCCATGACAATCCCTGAAGGGGTGCACTGACTGAAGAAAGCCAAGGAATTTGTAAAGCCTCTGTATGAAATGTCTAATGAACACATCTCACTACAGAGAGGAAGTATTGGTAAGTAAATGTGCATTACAGTGAATGAACCCTCGGCCTCCTCAGGTATCCTTCCAAGAGTAGGGTGAACGTCAAAGTGAGATCAAATCAGCCAGAGCCTCGCAGTGCACAAACCTCAGTGAAGTTCTGGCAGGCTGGAATTAGCAGGCTGAGTCACTCAGCCAGAAATCAGTTGTCAATGTGGTCCCTGTTGAAGGAGTCTAACGACAGATTGTCAAATATCTAAACAAGGGCTGTTTTTTTGGCAAGAGTCAAGATACTGAAATGGTTTGTAAATCATTTGCAGGATTTCCTACCTACATCTTTTCAGCAGCATAAGTGGATTAGACTACTGGTCCTTCTAGATAGCATCCTGCTGCAAAAGGGGCTGTTACCACACACTTCAAGGAAAGAAGAAAGGACAGCGATGGTAGATGGTGTGGGATAGACAGTCTCAGAAAACCTATTCCCAAAACTGCAGTGATTGGAACCTGGCTTTACCCCAGAAGCATGAGTATAAATCCCTTCCAAAGCTCTTGTTTATTTTTATGCATGCATTAGCAGTCCTCTTTTGACTCCTGCTAAGATTTTGGTTGTGATGATACTAAGTGGGAAGGGATGTGGCCAAGTAATTGCATGCTGTGCAAAAAGTTTATTTCCTTTTTATCAGTTTTAAATGTGTCCTTTTTCAATTTAATTGAATATTCCTTTGTGTTAGTACCGTGGAAGGGAAACCAGCAGCATGTATTTGTGAGTGGATTTGCTGGACGGGGCTGGGATTGTTTTCCCACAGCTTCAAACCAGAGGAAATCACAACAGAGCAGTATACACAAATTAAGGGTTCTGGTTAATCAAACTCAATAGTATTTTGGAACAAAGAGAAAGTCTTAGGGGAGTTAGTCCTTTTAACACACCTGTATTTTTTTTTTCTCTGCCTCCCTTCCCCCTTTTTCTTTTAGGAATGATTCAATAT
The DNA here is from genome assembly GCF_963662255.1 of Cinclus cinclus. NCBI lineage: Eukaryota > Metazoa > Chordata > Aves > Passeriformes > Cinclidae > Cinclus > Cinclus cinclus. The sequence goes on from NC_085046.1 coordinate 70,575,257, forward strand.
CTTACAAGAAACTTACCAATTTCTAATTGAGCAGCCTAGTGGAAGGTATCCCTGCTTGTGGCAGGGAGGTTGAAAATAGATGATCTTTAAGGTCCCTTTCAACCCAAACCCTTCTGTCTTTCTATGAATAAAAATAAAGGTAAAAATCAAGGCAAAATCAATCAGGCACCTTGACCCTAATGGTTTCTTCCAGCTGTAAAACAGTCACCAGAATATCCCTTGTTAAAGGGGCTAATCAAGTATGATCCCTTTTTCTTTCTCATAAAGGTTATTGGAAAACAACCCAAGCAATGTCTTTGTTATACTTTTGCTGAGAATGTTCCTTCTTTGGCAGAGGAAGGGTAATTGTGATAGCAAGCCGCTTCTGTTCCCAAATTCCCTGATGTGCTGGGGTCATGTTGCATATTTGCACTCTGCTTTAACAAGGAACAACAACACAGACAGAAGGGCTTATTTTTGGTGTCACTACATTTAGAGCAGATGTTATAGGCTCAATTATCCTGGTACTTCAGCTGTAACATTGCATTATTCTCTAAGCTCCGTATCTTTGGCTGAAATTGTTTTGCTGGAAGACACTGCTTTCTGAAAGCTGGTGCTTCTGCTCCCCCACTTAGTATAGCCTGACAGCTACCTTCAGTAAGCAAATTTATCATTTTGGATTGCTTCTGCACTGTAGCTACAAATCATATTGAATGTACTGCTGAACAAAACACGTTTTATAATGTGGAGCATCTGCCCGTTATAAGAATATCCAGCATTTTAAGGCAGGGTCATTAGTCATCAAGAGTAAATTGATAGGTTAACGAGTTCTGCATATTTCAGTCAGAGTTAAAAAAACCCTGCTTGTGTAATGCAGGAATATTCTAAGTTCAACATCCTCACGTTATAGTTGAATATCTCCATTTATAACAATGTTGTGAAACAGAAAGACACATCCCTCAGCTCCTGAATCACAGCCTTGAAATGCAGCATGACAATTATTTCATTTTGAGGCCAGTGGTGATGAGCTCTGTCAGCATGGCAAGTAATTAGAAGAAATAGGGATCACTTGACTCATCTTTTCTTCCTGCCTTTGCCAGGTCTTTAAAGATACCATTTTCACCATCTAAAGCCTATCCCATTTATTTACTGCATCATATTGTTCTGGAGTTATGTTGATGAAAAGGGACTTGATGTTTTTAATTTGAAGTTTTTTCTCTTTGAAGCAATAAAACCATTTTAAATGCTTTCTGTAAAGGTGATGTTATTTAGAATGCATAAATTGAGATGAAAATAACTGAAAATAATGAGTCAAACCAATAAAACTGGCAGAGGAATCAGAAAATGGTAGCTCAAAGAAGGCAGATCACATATTCAAAACAGTTGAATCATTTTCTTCTAAAAATCCATCTAAACATGCAATTCTTTATCCCTTTCACCTAACATTTGCCACATCCACTTTATGAACACATACACTTGGTTTAGTAAAAAGGCAGAATCTCTCACTACCATGTATAGCAAGATGTGGCAGTTTTCTACTATTTCTGTTATTAAGTAGTGTAACAAGAGGGGGCTTGTTAAAATTTTATCATTTTACTTGCAGCATTCTCCAGACAAAATACTCATATATTTCCTACACTCAGACCGTCTGAGCATCTTATCCAACAATTACATATTAATTATTAATCACTGAGTTCTTCAGAAGCCACCCTGTGGCTCTCTAGTGCAGGAACTCTACTGCTTTTGCAACCTAATGATATGATTTTCCCAGTGCTCAGCCAGATGGAAGGCTGACAACAGAGGGAAACATGAAGTTACAGGGATGCCTAAGGTTGTACCTCACCTTGCTTGGAGGAGGTTATGAAACAGTGACCTAAACAAAGTCAGCAGGCAAAATATAGAAAACAAATTGGATGATAGATTATAGTAAGAATTGGAGTGGACATGTGTTTTAAGTGGTCTCTATAGGGATTAATGGAAATACCTGAATAAGCAAATAGGGAAGATCTTTTCCTCCTGCATTCCCCAGGAACACCTTTCCCGACTCCATGTTTTAGTGGCAAGCCTGAGAACTGTGATTTGCATTATCTGTACACGTTCTTGCCTGTACATGGTTACCACTCAGGAAAACAAGATTGATTTCTCATTCTCAAGCACATTTATAATGTCTGTGCAAATGAATGTAGGGCATATCCCGGCTAGATCAATATTTATGCAGCCTACTTCAGAAAGCAAGGGAGTTGCTTCTGAGCAGCAGGGGATCTTGTAATTTCTTTTCCTATGGTTTCCTCTTTTCCTCGTTTTCAGTGAAATTTGTTTGCATAATGCTCCATGCTCGCTGACAGTTAAAGGGAGTTTTCACAAAGGCCCCTCCAAAAGGCCAAGCTGCTCCTGGCACCTGAGGACTCCCTGGGGTGGAGGGAGGTGTGGGTGAGCCCTGGAGCTGCAGGATGGCCCCGGGAATGTGTGGTTGTGGCAAGGTGTGCGAGGGCAGCGCGGGAGCCTAAAGCTGCTCCCCAAAGGGACAGGGGCTTTCCTCCACCCCTTGTCTTTGGCTTTGTTCACTTCATTCCACTTGTGAAAGAGTAACAATTATTACCCTAAATGAACCCAACTGCAGCATACCGAATACTGTGGTTTGTTTCATTCTTCTAGGCTCACCTCTTTGGTGCACACATTCCCCATGCTGTTGTCACAGCTAACCTCTTTCATTCATTTTGCAATGGTGGGCAGGGGGCCAGGGGAGAACGGAACACGTAGTAAATCAAAAGGCGGTAGCAAAACATTAAAAAGAGCCAAGCTCCCAGCAGCATGCCGGCATCTATGTTTAAAAGGATCTTCCTAAACAGCTGTTTTCTCACAGCACAGCTTTCATTTTCTTGATGCTTAGGAGGAGGCGACTTCACTGACCCACAGACAGAAAACAGCCTTTGTGAATACTCTTTATTTTTCTTTCTGCCATATTTACCAGAATACTTTCTTTTTTAACCTGAATTGAATAAACTCAAGGGCCTTCAAATGCCCCTGGTAATGCAAGTTCTTGCACAGTGATGCATGTCTTTGGAAATTAATTGAGAAATGATAACAAGTAACTTTACGGTATTGGTCTCTTCTGATTGAGTGTCAATTTAACTTGCCAGCAAATAAAATACACTTTATGTATATAAAGTATTTCCTGCAAGCCTTATTGTTTTTGTTTCTAAAGAAGCTCCTCCATGATGCAAAGATGACAAGCTCTAGGCTATTAAATCATCTTGATTTCCATGACCATAGCACTGAAATGCTGCATTAGCCAATACAGTATGTTGAATGCCTTTGTAGTAAATAATTCAATTTTTTTCAAGTAACTAACAAGGCAATAAGAACCCTGTCACTTCTGTGTTGACAAAGTATCTTAGTTACTGAGTAACTATAGAGATATTTTCCTTATGCTTGACATCATTATCAAAATGCTTTCCAATGGCTGGTGAAAATGTTAAGGCTCAGAGAATAATTCCTAGAGTGTGGTATGCTGTTTGCAGGGACATACAAGTCAGCACTGCACAGGCCAGCTATGCACCCACACCTAAAAAGATCTTCAATGTATTTCTTCTTGCCATCAGCCCCTTTAGAGCAAACTGGAACGTCTGGCGCTGCCCTCCAAATCGAGTTTCAGATTTGGTCAGCCTCTGGCACAGGGCCAGGAGAAAAGAGGGCAGCAGACATCCTAGGGCATAAGTCACAAATTACTTTGTTTCTCCTAAAACTCCACTTTAGGCAAGGATTTATAATCTGTGTTGGTTTGTTCAGAAAGGGGGTTGAGGTTGAAAGTATGTGCAAAGCTTGCCCTAAGAGCCCCCAACCCAAAAGGATACTGGTTTTGCTACTTACCTGATTTGTAGGCAAATCTTTCTTCATGGTCCCTGGTCTGTGCTGTTTCAGTACTTAGGGGTGGTTCAGATTTTGCCCTGGTGCTGTTAACTCTCTACAGATCTTGACTCTCTGGAGCCTCTGGCAGACACCCCAAGGTTGGATGTGTCCTATGGCCTGAAGAACATGGTCTAGTGCACTGTGGTGTGGGACATTTCCTACTTGACATTCATGCTGAGCTCTGCATGGGTGATTTTTCTCCTACAAGTGATGTGGAACATGTAGAATTTCAGTCTGAGCTGTGCTCAATGAAGAATGAAGGCTGGAAGGGATCCCAGTGGGATATTTACTGTCTCTTACTGGCTTAGAGTATTATAGATACCATACAAAAACATTCGTTATAGTATAATGTCAACAATAATATATAAACTGTATCCATGTTGTTCCAACAGGTTGTCTTTTAGATATGCAGTGATGGAGGCTCCTTTGCCTCCATGTCTGGCTGCTGCTTGTCCTCTGCCCTGCTGCCCTGACTGGCTATAATTATTTCCCAGTAGCTAACCCGAAACTGCCTTGCTGCCCCACAGGCAGAGAGCAAAATAATTACCTTCCCCTTTGCAGCCCCATATGTTGCAATATCCTTCTTTCCTTCTTCAGGCAGAATGAGGGCAGTGCCTTTGGACTTCCCTCATAGGTGATGTTCTCCAGGCCTCCTGTCAGCCGCATGGCTGCCCCTGTGTCCAGCTGGGGTACTCTCATTCTGGCACAGCCATACCCCAAAACCAGCCTGACTTGCAGCAGGGTAGAGGAAGAGGGCTTGTGCCTGCCCCTTGCGAGCCATACCCTTGTTGGTGCATCCCAGTGTGGCATTAGCCTTTGTCTCAGAAACACGGTGTTCCCAGGCTTTAGCTCACAAGCCCAGCCCCTGCCCAGCAATCTGCCAGCCAGGCTATTGCCTGACTGGATCTGTCTGTTGCTCCTACCTGACAGCAGCATCTCTCATGAGCTTGTCCCCATTCTGAATTGCATCCTGTGTTTCCCTCCACGCCAGCACAGCACCCACTCCATGACATCAGTGACGATGCCACCAGCCCTGGCAACAGCCTTCCCTACAGCCACTGTGCCTGCTGTCACTCACCCTCTTGCTACAATTTGACAAGCCTTGTGTCAGCCTCCTGTAAATTTCTCTTTTGAGCTTACTCATGATGAGAATGGCACCAGAGACACTGTCAAAGGCACTTGGAAGACAAGATAGGTGACATCTACTGCCTCTCCTTTCTGTAAAACTGATGATTGCCATAAAGTGAAATAAATGTGCTTTAGCTTATTTGGTGCTCATTCCTTTTATCACCAAGTGTGAATTAGATTGCTTGTTTCAGTATCCAGGGCATTGACATAAAGTTGGCCAGTTTTCTCCTTTGCCCTCAGTTTTAAAGGCAACCACCCTATTTGTCCATCTCTGTACCCAGCCACAATTTGAGTCATCTTCCATCAAGTCTTACAGGCAACTAATTCTCATGGCCCAGAGGTGCCATTAGCCAGGTCTTCAAGTATCTGAGGTCAAAGTATCACTGCCAATTTGCAAATAATTAACTTCCGAATTAACTCTTTCCTGTTAGAGTCACCCATTTTTCCCACTGGTGTTATTGGTGGTTTTTTTACCTACCCACATGCAACTGGTGTTTTGGGGAAGAGAAGTAGAAACTAAAGGCACAAAACACTTTGTCTACAGAAAGGAGCATGATGAAAGCATTCCTGTTTCAGGAATTAGAGACCATGGAACCATAGAATGGGATTCCTGATGTGATTCACATAAGAATGTGGTTCCTGGTGTCCCTTGAAAATCTCCTCCCAGTTTACGCCTTGGCCCTTGCTTGCCCCTGCATGTTGGGGCAATGCTTTGTACGTGCTTGGCTTGCCAGGTGTCCTCTTCCTGGGCAGTTCTCTCCTGTGCGGAGGATGGAAGACTGCAACAATTAAAGAATAAAAGGTTTTAGAGAGCAAATAAGTGAGTCATGCTCTGGTACGTGTCACTGTAAGTAAAATAAAACAGTAAATCAGCAGATTTCATGGAAACAGCATGGTCCAGGCTTTGCTCATGGAGCCAACACAAGAGATTTGTGCATTTGTGGATCCACATGGATGTGGCCATCCCTGGTGCACCGTGTCCCTCCCCATCTGGCAGGACTGATGAGGCCAATTTCTCACAGTGCTGTTTCACTGAAAGGAGTCAGTTCAGAGTGAAAAACACTTTTCTGCAGCATAAATCAGCCCTACAGAAACTCAGTGCTCAGCCATACCATTAATACCAGAGCTGTTGTGCTGTTTCAAACTGGGGAGTAGGGACATCCCCAAGGCAGCACAGGGAGAAACAAGGAGAGGGTAACAGGAATGCCAGGGTGCAGGTGTTTGACATAATCTTTGAAGAAAGCCAGTGGCTGCTCACTGCCACTCTACCCACTATTTATTCCTCCTCTTTGGCTGACCAAAAAGCACAAGCCAACCATGTTTCGTTAATAATGAAGAAAAATGTCTCTTTGTTGGTGGAGCTGCCACTATGCATTCCCAGAAGTTCCATGAGCAACGCTGCTCAGGAAAGCTATGCTTGATTAAACTGAACCCTGGCTTCTGAAATACTGGAGCAAGGGCTGTTTTGGGACTTTATCCAATATAACTGTGTTTTATTTTTATTGCTCCTCATCTGTTTTCCCTGATTTTGATAAGGCCAGAGAGCACCTTGGCTCAGCAATCTCTGCTCTCAGCAGGAGGACAATCATGCACTGAGTGACCTTACTGAAGTGTCTGTCAACTAAAAACACTCTGCCACATGGAGTCCTGCCTGCACCCACTTTTCTCTCTCCTTCATGAATATTTATGGTGGCAAAACTAGATAGTGCATGAATTAGTATGGAATTTAAAATTATTCAATGAGCAATTTCATATAGAAAGACGTTCCTTGGCAATTCTTCCATCAGTAGAATATATTAGTATATTCATGCCTGTGCAATTCCCAGGGTGAAATAAATTTTTTTTTTTGGTTTGTATTTTAGGAAGGGATAGAAGATTCATGTGATTCTCTACAGACTTTCATCACCAGACTTTGCTGGTTTCCATTCTACTGTAAAATGGTGATAATACCCTGCCACTCAATTTACATTTTCCTTTGCCTGCATATTGCTTTCCTCTTTCTGGGGTTGTCTGTTTTACCTTCCTTTCTTGTGTTTCCTTTTTTGTCTCACATCTAAGATCACTTTTTTGTTGTGAGACAGGGTCTTCCTCAAAAATGCATCAATAATAGAGAAAAAATGGAGAAACCAGTCAACACTGCGGTAGGGAAGAGGAGTAAAGTAGGTTAGGCAGTTAGCATTCATCAAATATTTAGTGAGTGATACAAGCTGAGGCCAGCTGTAGGGGATCTTGATATGTTTTCTCTTTGTATGACTTGGTTAGTCCATCACACAGGTCCCTGCAGAGCACCCCGGCACTTACCCGTGCCCTGACCTACATTTTGCACGGCGTGTGTGCCTGTCTTTCCCCAGATGGCAAAGCCCGGTTTGGAAGAGGGTTTTGCTCCCATTTCAAGGCACCTTCAGCCATGCACAAGCAGAAATCCAGCATCTGGCCCCTGCTCACCCTGACCGTGGCATGAGCTGCTGGTGTAGGTAAACACTCCTAAAGCCTTACTGTAAAATGGTCTCTGTGTTTCCCTTTTCTTATTCAACCCTTTTTTTCATCCTACTTTTTTCCTTCTTATAGAAGACACTGCTCTGGAAGAAGCCAGCATTTCCCACTGGTAAGATCAGCTGAGCTCACATAATTTCTTTAAGCCACAGCGCCAGAAGGTTGGATTTGTCTTGTGCAGGGTTTTTTTTTCCCCAGAAAAACACTAAGGATAAAAGATAGTATCCTATAACGTCATGGGAATGGTTTGTGAATTCCAAATGGCTTTAAGATTCCCCGGGAGATGAAGCCAGCAAGTGCTGTGCCACAGCAGTCTTTGTCCTGCCACCCCCAGTGTGCTGGGGGCTGCTGTGCCTGTGGGTCCACACAGTGCCCATGACCTGTGGGGTCAGGTCACTCCCTACACTGGGCTGCATTACAATGCAGGGGCCTGTGCTTGTTCAGAGCCCATACACTCAAAGATCTGAGACAAACCGCCTTCCCTCATCCCTTCAATCCCATAGTGTGCCTTTCCACTGCCAGGCTCTTTTTCCCCAGCATCCTAGTGCAGGTGTGCTGCTTTGCTCAGCAGCTGTTTGCTGGCACGTGGATTTCTCTTTCTTTGCAGCGAGGCTGGGGCTCCTGATAGCTCCTGCAGTTAGTCTGTGTGCCCCTATCCCCCCTCCCCGAGCTGCTTGCCAGGAACCCACACACCTTTTTCAGCTGCCACAGCCCAAACTCGAGGGGTCCTGCTCAGCAGGCACCTGCCGAGTGCATCCTTTTGCTTTCGTTTTTGTTTCTCAGGCTCCCTCTGTACTGCAACTCTCTCTCTGCCGGGCAGAGCACAAAAACATGAGGCTGCAGGATAAGCAGCGAGGGCTCAGCAACGTGCTCCGATTTGCCAAAATTGCCTACTGAAGCTTAGAGCAGCAACTTCAGGCACTTGCAAAGCAATGTAACAAAAGTAACACCCTTAGGCAAATATAACCCCAATTTCTTCACATAATAATTAAAAGGGAAGATTTAGGAGAAAATATTAATCCCTGTCCTCAGAAGACTTGCTTTTCTCTTTTACTCCAGGCTAGAAATATCAATGGGGTTAAACATTTGTCGACACTTGCACAAGCACAGCCAGAGCAAGAGAGCTGAGTAAAAGCAAATCTTTCCAAAAGAGAGACCAGAGCCTGCTGTCGCTGGCAAGTTACAGGGTTCGAAGGAAATGAAGATGAGTGAGATTGCAAAACTGAGATGCCTGAGCTTGCAAATTACTGGTAATGGCTCCAGAAACGACTTGTCTAGTGCTGTTGTTTTACCTTTTACCTACCACGAGGTATGCGCCCCAGCTCATTTAAAGGGCTGTATCGAGACGTATAATTTGTTTACAGCTCGTTAATTGCCATTATAATAACAATAGCATGATACATGCGAAAGCACGCTGGCGTTTTGGTGGTAGCATGCAGCAGAGCCTCCCGACGGCAGCTCATTGCTTGCCCAGAGCCCGGCTGCAAACCACTATTTAGTCCTATTAGGAGTAATTTCGGGGGCAGATTGGGGAGCAGGAGTCTTCCCTTTGCCACAGACAGAACACGCGCAGTTTAAACTTGTTTCCTTCCTAATTGCAGGTGAGCAAAGCGCAGGCACTGTTCTTTCCATCTGGGTCATTTAGGGTTCGAAAATAAGCTAATGAGGAAGCCAAGGAATTATAACCTCAGGGTGGTTCTCTAACTTCTCTATCCCAGTTGTAACATATGCAATTGTAGAATTTCTTTTGCAGTAGGAGTAATGCCTCCTGCTACCATTAGAAGATCCTAAGCCATTCCTCTGGGTACCAGCTCAGAGGTTACTGCTTTCCTTTGGCCACAGTACTTAGGCTGGTAACAAAGGTAGTGAATCAGCTCAAAAAAAGGGGACAGAAAGGGAAACAGGAATTGTATTGCTGGCTGAACCTCAGGTACTAATGGGAATTTGGCTTGCCTCACACAGGGTGCAGATTTTAACTGGGATGCCGTGAATCCTGGTAATGTCTTCCTCTGGCATTTGGCACTTCTTCTGGGAAAAAAAAACCAAACAAACAAAAAACCAACCAACCAAACAAAAAACACAAACAAAAACAAACAAGCCAACACCAACCAAAACAACAAATCTCAGAATTTGGAAAGGGGTTTTGCACTTACTTTCTCTTAAGAAGAGTTAAAAAACCTCAGGGAAGTAAAAAGGATTCAAAGCTTTTAGAAAATATACAGATATCTATTCTTTTGTACCAGCTTTACTAAGTACAGCCAGGTTCTGACTGAGGGGCATAAATGCTCTTTTTTTGGAATGGAAACATTCTTTCTAGTAGTTTACTCTTCTCTGAACTTGTCATGAAGCACAGAGCAATTGTTAGCAATGTGACCCATGAACAAAAAAATATATTCGATAAACTCTATCACAAGTTTTTCCTTTTCAAATATTTTTCATGGCAGTGATCATTGTTTTCCAAGAAATAAAAGATATAAAGAGAAGAGGTTCTGCTTGGCTCAGTAGTAGATCTAGAGCAATTATTTGTGGTTACAGAGAAAGCCTTGCTGTTTTCACTGTGTATCTTGAGAAAAATTCTTTCTTGCCAAGAGATTTTACAAGAAGCACAGGCTGTGCTGTAAAATCATGCTGTATTCTTCATTTAATCACAGAGAGCTGATGTAAAATGCAGACACTGAAGGCAGGAGATGAAATCTCACGACTTGGTATGATCCCACTCTTGAGATGGAAGACAGCTCCTGACTTCGGTTTTCACTGCAGTAACGTGTAAATCCTGACACTTTCAATTCATAACATCTGCACAAGTTTCATGCTACAGCTCCAGAGCCAAGTAAACATCATATCACAGCAGTGGATTTCCCCATTCTCATGACATCAGCTCCTTAGGAGGGCAGTTAGTGGCTGAATGCTTCAGTCTTGAGTGTGGTCTCTTTCTTGGTCATTTTTCCCAACCTGATCCCAGTACCAGGTTCTTTCTGGCTTCCCGCGCACAGCAGAAATCAATTTCTGTTTTCCCTGGAGCTATCACAAGATCTGTATTTGTGGTCAGGACTGCCTTGCAGGGGGTTTCTGCTGCAAGGGGAGAAGCTGCTGACACCGACTGTGTCAGCCACAGCACAATTGCCAAAAGCCTTGCAATGCATGTTATGCAGGGAAAAGTCTTCAGCCCTCCTAGTAAGGTCTTGTGAGGCTCCTAGATGAACTTAGGTGTCTCTGCCTGGAGATGGTTGTCCTCTAGAAGAGTCTGTGGGGACATGGCAGAAGATGGCAACTTCATCTCTCTGCCAGAGCTACCCGAGGTGCTGCAACTGCAAGGGATTTACAGCAGGCTTTTTCTAGAAGCAACTGGAAAAGGATTCCAAGACAGATCTCACCAGGGCTTTTCTAGATCATCCCTCTCTCTATAAACCAGGTTAACAGAAACAGCTAACTTTTGTCTGCTTGTTTGTTCCTAGGATGTGCTCCTGGTGCAGCACGAGTAGCCCTGGATATGTCTGGAAATCAAGGAAATCAGGTTTGATAAGGATTGCTTTCCTCTTTTAAAGTGGAAAATTCAGGTTTTACTGTGATCACATGCTAGAAGTGTGCTTTCTGGAGTTGTCACCATCATACAACACACTGGGATTTTGCTGCCACTTTGACTTCTTTCCCTGTGCTCACAAATGGGATCTCTGTGGAAAGCTATTAGGCACCTTGCATCTTCCACTGGAGCAGACACCACATATTATTTCAGAAGGGTTATTTTTATTCCCTTCCTTATGCCAAGCACATTAATCTTGATGCAAAACAAATTAGAATGTTGTCATCTATACTGGGACGGTTGCAGGGTGGGGAGTGTCTGTGTAATATACCAAACTTCCACTGTTTAGGGTGTGCTTTGTTACCTGGAATAAATTAGTTACAGTTTCTTGATCTACAATACAGGATCCAGCTGTTGTGTAACTCTGAAAAAACCTTCTGTTGTTACACAACATTGTTGGTATCACCACCATCTATGATACATCTATGAACTGTGCAATCAAAGCTGTGTTTGTGCACCGCACATCCCTCTTCCTGCCCGGCTGTGTGCAGAGGCACACATCAAACACTGCTTGCTTGTTTGGGCAAATGGGAAACAATTCTCTTTTTCCTGCAGACTGTGAGGGAATTGAGGTCAGAAGCTGAAGCAGGTTCATGACAACGATGACTTTAGTTTGAACTGCACGGGTGGACGCTGTTTTACTCACAGGAAGAACTACCAGCCCTTGCTCCAAAGTACCAAATGGCCACACATCCCCTGCCCAAAATGAGTCTTGCAAATGGAAACATGGCTTCTGGACCAGCTCTGCTTTCCACTCCTGACATTTTCCACCTGGGATTCATAAACTCTGGGTCATTCCCATTTATGTCACATGAAAAGAGGAGGAGAAAACCTGCTCCCAACGGCCACACGCAAGCAGTGGCCAACCTTTATATCAGGGTCAGCAGAGGAATCGCAATGCAAGAGGTTTCACTCCACCCAGAGAAGGAAGAGAGTCAGGTGCCACTGTCCTGAGCACGTGGGGTCACTGATGCTGCCCAGGGCTGAGGGACAGGGTGAGTGCCAACTCTGCTGGGGGTGGGAATGTACAGTCTGATAATATGAAGGTTTTTTACTCTCATCGAGCTCAACACTTCTCTTTTTGGGAAAAAAAAAAAGGAGGGGATACCTAATTGATGTACCTCCTCCCACACAGGCTGTGGGTGTGCATATGTGCATACAAGGATGAAGAGCTGTGCAAGGAATGGGGCTGTGTGTACCCTGCTGCCAGTGTCTCCCAGCAGCTCAGGACTCTGGCACCAGTCACAAAACCTGACAAGGCATTCTAGCTTCATTGGCTGCACATTACCAGAGCCCACCCCGTGTCACTGCCATTACTGTCTCTCTTTACAGCCACAGACCTCAAGCTGTGATCAGTATCTCCAGACACACACAAAGTGTGGACACCAGCATGTGCCAACACAACTCCTTATAAGGACCCTCAGAGAAGAGCAATAAAGGTCAGAGCTCATAATTTTACAAACATGTAGGAACCGGTCCTCATCCAAGAGCTCTTGCAACACCTCACAGGAAGCAGTGAAGGAGAGAAGCCCCAGCAAATATCTCCTGACAGTGTTTAAGTCCTCAGCTCCCCAGCTAACTTATGCCTTCTGATTTCAGTGGAAGATCTGGCTTGAATGAAGCAGGACATAGCAGTCACACTCCAAGTAGCACAGTGGTGGAGAAGACAGCAATCCTAAATCTCCTGAAACCCAGCCTTGTGCTCTTTCCTCCCAAGTTCATGAGTGCTTAATCTTTGAGAAGCTTATGCTAAGATTTTCATGTTTGTTTAAAGTTTTAAAACAAAACCTAATCACCTGCAGGCAATCCTACATGGCATTTTTTTATTTCAGTCCCAGATGCAAAACAACCCTAAACCTGCTCTGCAGATCTGCTGACACTGAGGAGATTAAATGCTATTTTGCTGGTCTTTTTAAACCCCTTATTGATTTTTTTCCTGGGTTCATGTAGGGTTCACAAGTGAGAGCATTGGTCCTTCGGGTATGACTGTCCATTTAAATGCCACTTTCTGCATTAAAGGACAGGCTGTTAAAAGGGCAATATGGACAGTAGTGCTAAAGGGCTCGCTCATGGCCCAGAGCCCAGCTTCATTTGAGATATATTTTTCACCTGATACAGTTAAAACTTCGCAGAGGGTGGTGTGGAGGTTGCAGCCATTTAAACCAAGCATGGTGCTGTTGGCTTCAAAGAGCCATGAATCCAGAGCAATTGGCTTTCTGTGGGTGGCAGAGGAGAAGGACCTACTTCCCCACCTTGGTTTGTAATTGCTTGATTGGCCTTGACACCAAGAGGTCAGACTGTGTCCCCAAGGTGTGGATGCAGAGCCACTGCAAGAGCCACAGGCACCCTGTGGGCACTGAGCCCCTGGGGGCTGAGGCCATGTTTTGGAAATGTGAGAGCAGGGCTCCCACCAACACCAGCTGTACTCAGAGACTTCCACACATGGCTGTCTGCGTCACTGTCTGGGGAAAGGGACCACCACAGAAAGGAGGCCCAGGAGCTGAGCTCTAATGAGAATCTTGATCATCCACACAGCTGGAGCATCAACCCTAATAACCCTGTCAGCCACATCTGCTGGAGGTGCTGCCTGGCTTCCAAGCTACCACCTGGCTCTTGGTCATGGCTTTGTCAGAAATCTCCTTTCTTTGAAATACAGCATGGAAACTGGAACAGCAAAGGGAAAGAGATTAACATACTGAAGGAAATGGTGCTGCACAGAGCTTCACTGGCAATTTCAGCATAAATGGGTGGTATCTGGTAGTACCACAAGGAGTGAAAATGGGGTCTTATTACTAGAGATGTTGGAGAAGGGTAATTACATTTAAAGTTGCCTGGGCTACAGGTATACGTATAAATGAAACTAAAAAAGTCAGGTACACCTATAGACAATACATAGAATCACACAATAAATTAGATCAGAAGGGACTGTCTGGCCCAATCCTTACTCAAAGCACAGCCGGCTTTAGAGTAAGCCTTTGTTGGGAGAGCTTTGTGCATCCCTGCTGGAGACAGTTTGACCACCAACCCTGCAAAAGTTGTTTGCTAATGTTTAATTGAGGTTTCTTGTATATAACTTCTGTTTGGTGTCGCTCTTCCTTTCACTTACCCAAGGTGAGTCTGGCTCTGTATTTCCTGCAAGGTAGTGTCAGACAGCACTGAGGTCTCCTTTCAAGCCTTCTCTTCTTCAGGCTGGAGAAACACAGCTCTCTTGTCTTCTCCTTGTATGCCACATCCTTCTGTTGGACCTGTTCTGGTACCAAGGACCCTGGACAACTGGACATAGCACACTTAGATGTGGCCTCAAAAATGTCTCATGTTTTCTTCCAGAGAGGCTGAAGATTTGTTTGGTGGGGTTATAATCTAGGTTCTCTAAATTTAAGAGGCCTTGCTTTTCCTGCTAAAATTTGCTACTGACTAATGTTGGGCATATGATACTCAGAAGGATCCTCCATCTGACCCCACATGGCTGCTCCCTTCTTCTTATCTGGTTTCTAACTGTCAGAACAAGGAGGGTCCCAAACAGCCTTTGATTGAGAGAAGTAGGACAAAATCCAGCCTAATTGCACACTAGCAGAGCTAAGGCAGTCTGGAACAGAAGTCTATAGTGAGCTGTGGGTGATGGAAGAGGTTGCAAGCCTTGCACAGGTGTCTCATGGTATCTCTTAAGCCCCTGCACTCCTCTTCACCGCTTTAAGAAGCAAAACCTGTGCTTGCCCGTATCTCTGTGTCTGCAGAGCAAAGCACAGCCTGCGTCAGCGATCTGGGGCCACTCCACTTTGGTGTCACTCCTCTTCCCTCCAAATATGCGGAGTCACGCCAGGCGAGCCAGGCAGATTCTCCCATCCCTCTTTCCTTATCCCTCCGGGCACGGGCGCTGTTCCCACATGCATCCTCTCTCTCCCACATGGTTCATTTCCCCCACGTCTGACTTACAGCTCCTTTTTTTCCTTTTGTAACAAGCTCTACCTTGGATCTGAGGGAGTGATGCAGGCTTCAGCCCAGCAAGGCGAGTGGTGCAGTTTTCCCCACGTTTCCTTCAGGGTGGCCTCTGTGCACTAGGAAAACATTGCAGTAAAAGCTGCCCAGGATTGAAGGCTGAGCTGTCTTTTATTCTGATAAGGAATCAGGTCGCATAAACGCTATTAGATAGGATCAGCTGCATGATCTCTGCAGGCGAATTCTTCAGCAAGTCGGGCAAACCCTTCGGTGCTCTGCTCCACTGCAGAGCCAGAGCTTTGTGCATTCCTTGGCCAAGTCCTGTGGCATTTGAGGCAAACATTTATTTACCTCTGGGCAGGGGTGAGCAGGGCAGGGGCTCTGCAGCCAGCTTTGCAAAGCTGGCCTTGTTCCTCTGTACCCTTCCCCTGGGACTCTCTGCCTCCATCCATCCATCCATCCATCCATCCATCCATCCATCCATCCATCCATCCATCCCTCACTCACTCCCTGTGGGTCCAGGGCAAGCCAAGGCATGTGGCCAGCCTCTGGAGCAGGAGCCAGTGCACACCAGCAGTTTTCAGCCTCAGGATGTTTTTCCCTTTGAACAGCTTGACAGCAGAAATTTTCATCCTGGAGAAGACTGACTTGCATCTGTGGCTCATCTGCCTGTCTCACTGGGATTTGCAAACCAGTGCTTCAAACCTGGTTTGGCTTTAAGGTCAAGCTCTTGAGCAGGATGGATCTGCTGAGTTGGCCTCGCCCCGGTTTCAGTGCCCTGCCTGAAAGGTCTCACAGGACAGCCCCAGATATATGGAATGCCTTATGGCTGAATTGCACCTTGGCAAAGCAGCTTAGCATTCATCCTTCGGGGCCAGTTGCTGGCTGTCATATAGAGCAGGGGCAATGCATGAGGAAGGAAAGGCATCTTTTTGAAAAATTGAAGTGGTTTGGGTTTTGGTGTTTTTTTTCCCTCCAAGAAGCCTGCGAGGCAGAGTGACAGCATGCATGAAGAGAAAGAACATTTATGCAGACCAGCAGTGTGGCCTATTTAAGAGCAAAGTGAAAGAGTAATTATTCTTCAGCTCCATTCTGATGTTAACCAAAAATAAAAAATGTCAGGACTCAGCAAAAGGACCACACACAGCCAAGGAAGCAGCACTGGCAGTGGGGGGGTTACACTGGCAAAGGGACCCTGAATGGGAAGCAATGAATGGTGAGGCTCCCACTCACAAAATCACCAACCCAGGGTTTGCAGGAGAAATTGCCATGAGTAAGAGGAGGCAGTAGGGAATGAAGCCAATTACTGTTGTATTCATTCCCCCATCCAGGAGGTCAGGGCTAGCTCTGCCCTCTGTTTCTGGCTAGCTGAGCCTGCACAGCCAACGCTGCACCTCAGACAAAGCACAAAGCAGACTGCCCGTAAATCCTATAGGCACTACCCAGCACCTCTTAGGAAAAGTCTTTGGAAGCCTTTGCAGAAGCCACCACCAATTTATGGTAAGAGAGAGCCATCAGTTTTGCCTACAAAACAGATATTTTCTCATTTTTAATTTTGACCCTTAAAAGAGCTTTTATTTATCCAGGTGTCAAAGCAAGCAAGACTAAACTTAAGGGACAAGAGCACCTGATGTGTTACACAGGTTTCTGAGCAGAAACCTCATGAAGATGAGCAAGAACAGCTCACAGTGGCAAAATACCTGCAAGTTTCAGCACAGCTGGCCCTCCATTCCCACTTACACCTTCCACTCCCTGCAGTGGTGGTGTACAGTGGAATTCTCTGATCCTGTGTGTCTGAAAAGGAATTCTTAAAACTTGGCCTGCACTTGTGAACTCTGAGGCCCTCAGAAGCAGATTCCCAGAACATCTTGCTAAATAGCTCCCAGTTAGCTTAAAGTTAGCTCAGGGTAGCAACTCTGCTCTCCTTTTTTCTCATTACACTGAGAAAAAAAAGTCAAGCATTTCATGACCACTGTGGCCCACCATCACATCCCCCATGAGTCTTGTGCACCTTGGGTCAGAGGGGTCAGCTGTGTGTGGCTGAGCTCTGTTGTGAGCCCCACCCCACAGCCATCAAACAGGCTGGATTCAGGAGCATGGATGTAATCCTGAGCTCCTGACACCAGCTGGACACATTTGCCAGCTGGACACATTTCTACCAGAGCAAATGCCTGCTGCAGATGAGAGGACTTATACTTTCAGCTTCACATTGCTGTTTACAATCAGTGCAACGGGGGACAAAAGCATCTCCGTGTCTCATGGAGCCATGGAAGTAATTATAAAGAGAATTCTTAAGTGCTCAGATAACTTGAATCTTAAGACCTGTCTGCTTAGTGTAGCTACCTCCTTAAGTCATGGTCTATAAACTCAGAAGGAAAAAAGCCTCATGCCACAAACATCCCCACAACTGAATACTGGGACAATAAGACAGCTTTCCCTCTGAGCAGTACAGAGAATGATGCACATGGCTGCATTCACCCTTTCTTCAGGAACATCTTTAGAGCAAAGGAAAAGTGCTGGAAAGAGGAGTGCACAGCATCAGAGGCTGAGAGGACCCCCATCAGAAGCAGTCAAAGGTGTCAAGCTCAGCTATCAGAATCTAGCAGGTGTGCCTCCATTTGGATGCAATTCCATTTGTAGGTAGAACAACTGAGGAAAAGTTTGTGAAAAATAGATAAAATTGGTAATCAGTGGATAGTTGATAATTTTGCCCAGTGGTCCCCCTGTAAAGGGCATGCAGCAAGGGCCTCCTTCAGCTCCCTGCCCCTGGGTCTCTCACTGCCACCAGAGCCACCCACAGCTACTTGTGGCAGCAATGCAGAGGTAGAAAATAAACTTCAAGACACACAGGAGACATCCACATGCCTGGAGAGGCAGGTGAAGGCTTGCTGGGATGAACCAAGGTTCCTCAAATGATGTGAGACGTCTATACCTGGACTACTTTAATCCAGCCCCTTGTCTACAACAATAGAAGAACATTAAATAGGACAGGAGGAGATAGCAGTTTATCAAGGAATTGCAATTATGAATCTTAAAAGGGGGAGTGTCCTATAGTTCTTGTTTTGCCTGCTTAGAGAGGACATTTGTATCATGGTGGGAATGAAAGGCTGCCAGCTGAAGCACAGTCCTGTGGGACTTCTAAGACTTGGTGGCACTGGCTGGCTCGGGGCAGGAGATGGAGACATATTCCCACCTTACCAGCATTCACTGGGAGCTGCTGGAGACACAGAATCACAGAATATTCTGAGTTGGAAGGGACCCACAAGAGTCATTGAGACACACAAGCAAAAGCCTTGAAGGCAGGAACAGGGAAGGAGTGAACCTTGCTGCTTGGTTTGTGATTTGTCTGTGTACATTAATCTGGGAACTTTTTGCTGCTCTTTTCTGTCACTTCTTTCTGTCACTTTTCAGCTGTCACTTCAGCATGAAGATGTGAAATTTTAGAGGAAAGGAGAAGCACTCTCAGCCCACCTTTAAACCACAAGTTGTAGTTTTGTAAACAAAATGGATAAAAGAGATAAGCCTGGCGGGAAAGGACAGCCTCAAGCCCCAGTGCAGGTGCTGGTTTCAGAGGTCCTTTGGCCCAAGCAGATGCCCCAAGTACCTCAGGGAGGACAAGAAGGCAGATTCCAGGCAGAGGAAGCAGGACAAGAGCACTGCTGAGCCACTGAGGTCCACCTGTTGTGCTGGGTGAGATTTCCACCAGTGCTCGTGTCCAAGCCTCATGCTTCTCCTGGGCTGTAGTACAACCAAGTTTAGCCCTGCTCTGGCCCTTGGGCAGCAGA
The DNA here is from genome assembly GCF_963662255.1 of Cinclus cinclus. NCBI lineage: Eukaryota > Metazoa > Chordata > Aves > Passeriformes > Cinclidae > Cinclus > Cinclus cinclus. The sequence continues at coordinate 70,594,067 of NC_085046.1, forward strand.
AGGATCCAGAACACAAGTGAACTTCCACCATGTTCCATGTCAGCCTAGAGCTCAGCCACCCTCCGGCCACCCACTTAGCTCCAGTGACCACTGGAGTGACTGCCTTGCCTATGCCCGAGCTTCCTCTTAAATTCCACAGGGGACAGAAACCACAGTGATGCTCCTGTCCAATGCCCCATGTCCTGGACACAGGCAGGCCTTGTCTCCCCACTGCAACTAATGCTTCCCATGGGTGTGAAGGCAAGGACTATCTGCTTGATGCTCAGAAGAAACTGAATCTGGAGAGAGAGTTTGTCTCCAGCTACATTTTCTGAACTTTTAAAGCCCTTTGAGCTGAAACATGACATTATCCAAACAGAACATGGTGCTATAATAAACAACACAGAATGAAAATACATACACTAATTAGAAGTGAAGTAACTTACAGCCAGTGAAACCCCAAACAAAAGGGTGGAGCAAGGTCATTGTGGACACACTGAGGCAGACAAACAGCATCATATGAGACTCACAAGGAGATGAAATGGTGGGAAACCACAGGAAAATGGCATAACTAGGGAAGAGAAATTATTGTCCAACTCACCCTGCAGCAGGCCTGGAAGCAGGGATTTTGTGGCTGATCCCATTGCTTCACTGTGAGAAAAGTGAGGCAAGAACTTGGGAAGTGGTAGCACAGTATGCTTTGTGGCCAAAAATTAGACAAGACCTGACAGAGGCAGCAAAATGGATGTGGAGATGAAGGGGAAAATGACCTTTTTTTTTTTTTTTTTTTTCATTTGGATAAGTGTGCCCAGCTGAGCCCAGGCTGTTCCTCACAGGTGCTATTGCACACCCCACTCGTGAGAGCCCAGCCAGAGCCACTCTGCTCTCCACAGATAAAACAAAGGGCAGGCAAAACCCTAGACTGGCAATAAGGACCCTGAAGGATTAGAACGTCTCTGAAATAAACAAACCACCAAGCAATGCATTTGCATTCACATTTGTGAGGCAGCAGCACAGGATTATTGCTGCTCCTTTTCTCGAGGAGGAAAAAGTGACATTTTAGACCCTGAGTGCTGATAAGCAAAGGCAAGTGAGATTTGCCTGTAAGACATTTAGCTGAGACTACAGTATCTGTAAATTAGAGAAATCTATTTTGCTTTCTTTGATAAGGCAACTGCAGTCTGATGCAAATCTGCCCCTCTTTCACCTGTCTCTGCTGCCCCAGGCACACGATGTAATACCTTATTTTAATAGGTCTCAAGTGAGCAGTGAAATCCATAACCACACAGTTTGATGGCTTCCTCACTGCTGCACAAACACTGGTGTGGAAGTGTGGCTGCAGAGCCCTGCTTGCTTCGCTGGAGGGCCCCAGCCAGCTCAACCAGCACCACGTTCCTTTGGCTCTCCATTTATTGTCTGACAGAAATCAGTTCCAGAGTACCTGGGACTGAATTTGAACCTAAACCAGCCTTAAACAAACAATATTGAGTGACTCTATTAGCTACATTTTAGCCCGAGTCTTTCCATCTTTTCTTCCCTCTCCCCATCTGTGTCCTGCCCTCTGCAAATTGGGTGATCTCCGTCTTTATTTTCCACCTGCTGTTTTTGAGTCCACAGCCAGTACAGAAACAGTAAGAAGGAAACCATGACTTACCTGGGAGGGGTTTTAAGACAGCACATTGCAGAAGGGACCTCACCCGAGACAAAGAGATGGGGGATGCAGGACGGTGAGGCTGCCCCATGAGAGAGAGGGACCCCAGCCTCCCCACAGCTCCCAGCAGAGCTCGCAGCTGGACACAGCTCCATCATCAGCACCAGACCAAGAACAGCAATGTAGCAGGCCCAAGGATCACCCAGGGGTCTAGGCAGGAGCAGCAAGAGAGGGAAGCACCCAAAACATGGGCCTGAGAGCCAGCTGGGAAGACCTGGCTGGCACTTAGCTGGGATGAGGCACACGGACAGCACTGACCGAGCAGCACCAAGCCCCTGGCTGAGCCAAACTGGGGCTGCTGAGCCCAGGGGAGGCTGGGCAGGCCCGTTAAGTCCCTTTAGTGCTCCCAAGGCCCAACTGTTCATTCTGCATCAGCTTTGGCTTGTTTTTCCTTGGTGCTTTGCCGAGCAGCCGCCCCGCTGGTGCTCTGCTCTGCACAGCGGTCAGTGCAGCACAGCTCCCACTCGGGGACCCAGGCAGCTCCCCCTCCATCCACCCTCCCTCCCGCCTTTAAACTCTCACATTTCCCTGTATCAAAGGCACAGCCAGCTGTAAAAATAATATCCTGGCATGGGTGGAACAATACAGCACAATGTGCAAACACCTAAGCAGAGCAAAGCAAGGCTGTGTGCTGCTCGAGAGAGTGTTTGAAGCAAAATTAATACTGTTTAATTTTATTAAAGAACCAAGGGTGCTTCCCAGCTTTTAAGTGGCAACAGGAGGAGCCTGGCATGTCCCTCCATCAGAGACAGACGGGAAGAGCTCACGGACCAAAGGGAAGAGCGCATATGGAATGTATTACACATGTCTGTCATTGAAGTAAGGAGCTTTAAAGAGTTCAGAAGGAAACTAGATACATTTCCAAACAAAAAAAGGCTGAAAAATACAGGCTGAGTTACAATGCCCAGTGGGGAGGGGAGAAGGCTCCCATTGCCTTCCCTCTGACTGAGAAAGCCTGAAGAACTAAAGTTTTTTGAATATGGATGTTGTCTAAAACTGGTTAAAGATGTGCACTGAAAAAAACTTTAGGGCATTAATCAAGAAGGCATTTTTGGGAAATTAAAAAAGTAAGGGTCCAAATAAATGGTTAAACTATCTAGGAACCCACACTCTGGCTGTACATACCACTGGAAATGTCAGGCTGCCTTGACCTACCATATCCCAACTCAGGCTCTACTTGCTTGCAAGACCACTGGCTAGGTGCTTGTAAAATAGATCAACAGGCAAAAAATTTGAAGTTTGTTAATGAAGCTTCTGCAGCACCGACCACCAGCAAGCGGTCGTGGTCCTCCCATGGCTCCTGATCACAGTACCCACTCCTCCACCAGCAGGAGCAGCAGAACACTCACCCCCATCTATGAACGAATCAAAACCTGCTCTGAAGTGCTGTGCATGTCACCTGCCACTGGCCAGGAGGTGGCATTCCCCTGCCAGAGGGGGTTCCGGGTGCTATGGAAAGAGCAGGGAGGTGAGGGCAGACCACCAGCTAAATGCAAGTTGGGATGTAACCTGCAAGCCACAGGATGATCCCTGCTGAAGTGAACTAAATACCTCCTGCTTCTGTTGTCTTTGCTGATGGAACTGTTGGTGCCAATGAAAACACGGCTCACACAGGTGCCTGAAAATGCTACAGAAATTGAGCATCAGCATTCTCTTTCTTCAAGCTGCTGTGCCAGGTCTTGGGCAGCAATCCCTGCATCCTGAGCCCGAAGGCAGAGTGCTGATCAGGGCATGAGTACCCTGCTCTTTCCAGGTCTGCACTGGGCAGTGAAGCACAGCACCTTCCCACCAGCGGTCCCATGCAGGCATCAGCATTAGGATCCTGCTGGCAATAGATGGCAATAAAAGCATTATAGTATTCCCTTCCACAGTCAAGAACAAAACTGAGGAAAGTGCTGTTGTTAGTCTCCAGCAACTTGGCTAGATGTCTCTGGCTTGGACAAAATGACAGCTTTGTCACCTCCGGGCAGCTACTCTTCTCCAGTGGTGTTGGAGGCATGACAGCCTTTGGGAATCCAGCTTGTAGAGTATCCAAGCACATTTGCTTTCCTGTCTGGCTCTGAATTACCATCCTGTTCTTTGCCTCCTCCAACTGAGAGCATGCTAGAAATGAGATATTCTTCCTCAGAAAGGAAGGAAAATGTGTTTTCAGTGTGTGGTGCAAAGTCTCAGCTCCCATTTAGCTGCCTTTTCAATGGCAGGCACTGGCACAGGCTCAGACTCTGATAGCTACCCTCTTGCCCTAGTAATTTTATTTTGAGTTAGCAAGTTGCACTATCATTTGGGAGTTTCTTCATCACAGATAAAAGCATTTCAAATGGCCCTCCACATTCTTCATAACAATGTTTAAGCCTTAAACCATAACATAGCAGTCTCTGTCACCCTCATCATGTGCATGGTTTTAGCACACATGGGGAAGAGGCTTAGGAAAGTTAATCAGGGCAAAAGTGAGATAAAAAAACCCCGGCAAACACATAGATGAGAAATGTAAAAAAAATCAAAGGGAGACAACACCTTAAGAATGTCTTAGCTGGCTCTCTGCAGCCATAACAATTATGACCACTGTAAGGTTTTGAACGTATTGTTCTAGTCTGTCCCATGCCCACATAACTCAGCCCTATGCAGATTGCTGGGAGGGCTCATCTCCTCTGTTATGTGTCTGCACCGCAACTGCACCGTGGTGACATGCAGAATTCAGCTGGTTTTGTACCAAATTGATGCAGTTGCTCTTTGAAGTTCTGTGCTATGAAATTGATCTGAGCTGTGGTAAGAACTCAAGTGATGTGTGGAAATTGTCTCACCCCAATGCCTGTTCCTACTTTTTTTTTTTTTTTTTGGTGCTGCTGTTGCTTTCTCCTGCCCTCATCTCCTCATGTTACTGTTCTTTTCATGTGTGATCTTTATTTTATAAGCTGACATAGGCCAGGATTTACGTGCCTGATTCGAAATACCCAGGCGTCCTTGTCAAGATGTACCTCCAAGCCAATCTGGTCTTAAAGGAGCAATTAAAATAAGTCCCATGATGTTTTCATCCAGAAGTCTTGCAACTGCTGTCTGCTTTTTTGCTGGGGCATGTATATGTCCTCTAAAAAACATTTTAAAGAAAGGAAAGGAGCATTCTGATAGCAACACAATTACTTTTATACATTGTATTTATTCAGCCTAGATATGCCATCAACTTCAAATCTTAGTTTTGGTCAAAACAAGAAAAAATCTGAAGATGTTGAAATGGAATCAAACTACAAATTATGTAAAATAAGATTATTTTAATGTAATATTTTATTATGTAAATTTTATTTTATTATACATCACATAATTTTTTCTAAGAAGTTCCTAAGCAGTATTTTAATACCAAAGCAAAGTGGCAAGTAAGTTTTTAATGCAACAATTGCCATCTTTCCATAGTCAAACCAATAAGCATTGGTAGGAGTTATTTCTTATCTTTATATGCATCTTCAACATCCTCTGCCTCAGGAAAAAAGCATACTTTAAAAGTCAATAAAACCTGGACATTTTAGATCAGAGGAAAGTTCCAAGATGAATACACAAGTGGTTAAGATACAGTTTTCCTTTTACAAGTTCAGCACTTTTTTTCAGCCTGTGCTTTTGTACCTTGTGTTATTGACTCATTCATATAACAGTGACCTTGTCCACCAGTCAGGGAACACATATCAATACTAAAAATAATAGTTTTATTATGGTCTGTCTCTTGGGCAAAATGTTCCCGAGCATGAGATAGTCCAGATAAATGTCTGATCTGTGGACCTTCAGGCTAAGTAGAGAGAGGTAAATAAGAGGCATTATCCTCAAAGATAACCAGACTGCCTCAGGAATTACTCCCAGGATAAAAAAAAAAAAAGGCTACATAATGCTCAGAAAGCAATTCTCATTGTATGAATGCAAGTATTTAGAACCATTTTAATCCCCAATGGTTCTTAAGACACAGCTTTCACATCTGGCTGCAATTCTCTGGGTTTTCAACATTCGTTATGACACCTGGTCTATTTTAGCTCTGGTTTAGGTTGGCAGAGACCTTTAAAGGTCATCTAGTCCAAACTCCTTGCAATTAGTAGGGCCATCTTCCACTAGATCAGATTGCTCAGAGCCCTGCTCAACCTGACTGTTTCCTGGGATGGGGCACCTACCTCCTCTCTGGGCATCCCATGCCAGTGTTCTACCACCCACAGAGTAAAGAATTTCTTCCTAATATCTAATCTAAATCATCCTTTTAGTTTAAAACCACCTTCCTGGTAGACACCCTTTAAATATCAGAGGCCACAATAAGGTCTCCCCAGAACCTTCTTTTCTTCAGGATGAACACCCCAACTTTTCCACACAGGAGAAGTGCTCCAGCCTTCTGATCATCCTTCACGGCCCTTCTCTGGACTCACTCTAGCAGGTCTACATCCTTCTTAAGTTAGGGAGTTGTCCCAGAGCTGGACACAGTACTCCAGCTGGGATCTCACCACAAAGGAGCAGTGGGGGGAGAATTGCCTCCCTCAATCTGCTGGCCATGGTTACCATGCTTATTTTTCTGAGAGGTAACAAGTAGTATGCTCTTCATATGAGAAAATATATATAAAGGTGAGAAAACTCAGCAGAAATGAGCATTACAAAACCACGAGTCAAAGCTTACTTAAATGGCATGAAGATGCTAAAACCAAGTTAAGCTGAAGTATCTGAGATTACCTCAATTGTTAAAGCGTGGTGCCAATAACACCGAGGTAGTGGGTTTGATTACTTAAGAGCTGGACTCAATGATTTTTCCAACTCAGAAAATTCTGTGATTCCTGTGATCTTAAATTGTACCTCAGAAGTTCCCCTATATTCCACTGGTGGAGTTATGCTGCCACCTATTGTGAGGATGAACCTGACACTCGTTATTTTGCTAGGCAGTGTTTGCTTAATAATTACCACTTGTCTTTCTCTCTTTTTTTTTTTTTTTTGTATCAGAAATACTTTCTTCTGAAATATCTGCTACTGATCAATGCTGGTGAGAAGCTGCAGGCATAGGTGGCCTTTCAGCCAGACCAAATACAGGAATTCATACATTCTGATCTCTAATCTCCCACAATGCACAGTTTAATTTGGCTCTATCTGCTGCTGTCAGCTCAAAAGCTGGTCCAAAATGAGAACCCTGCTTCACTACTCCAGTAAGTGGTTGAGGAATGCAGCCATGGACAGAGAGGTGATGTGGTCCCCTGGCAAAATGCTCTGAGATGTGCTTTTCCTTCCTCCCTCATCCGAGGAACACAGGACTATTGGTGAGCTCCACAAAACTGAGACAGCACTTGAGCTACAGTATAAACTCATGACTGTGCCTTTAGGACAGCTCTTCTTCCCCCCAGGCACAAGGGCACTCCATGTGGCCTTTATATATATTGCGCCTGAGTCCAGCAGTTGCCAGCCCGAGCAGGAAGCTCTTGCCCAAAGCTGATTTTTTTCTGTGTGCAGAATTTAGGCAAACTTACTTCAGGAGAGCAGCCTAGGAGGCCCAGGCCAGCACACCTCCAGAAGCTCACACCATGAGAAAAGCTGAAACAAACTGCCCTAGTACTTCCACCTCTCTAAAACCGAAGTAGCTTGGCAGCAGTCGAATTCTGCTGTTCTCAATGTACCTTTCCCCACCTTTTTACTTCCCTTCTGCCTTGGCAACACAGAGATGCTCTGTTCCTTCACCTCTCCAGCAGTAACAGCTAAGCCAAGTCATAGACATTAGGCCATCTCTGCCATCTTAAGGTCACTCAGCTGGGAAGATAAGGCTATCTGTTCAGCCACAGCAAGCAGCATGCATCATCACACTCCCTTGTGCTCCCTCCTTCCAGTCCTCCCCATGCCTGCCTCATTATTCATTCTTTCTTCCAGCTTTAGGAACCAAATGGTTCCAATCCAGGGCAGTACTGCCAACCAGGCACAGTGCAGTACCCAGGAGCCACTTCTGGACAGCCTGGATAGCTGCTCAGGCCAACCAACTAGCAGGATTTTCTCATTAATCTTTTGGGCATTCAACAGCTTCCAAGTTACTCAGCAGGAGAGAGAAGCTCTGGAGCTGCAGCTGGAGTGAAACCCGATTGCACAGACAGCAGTGATGCAGCCACAGAGGACAGCCAGGTGCAAGTGCTGTCAGCTCTCCAGCAAATCAAGCACCAGAAGCATGAGGTGTTTCTGCTGTTTGCTGTGCCACAGGGTATGGAATTTTACACTTCTGAATTGAGTCCAGCCAGAATCTGCCAAAGTCAGGGCTGCTTGCAGCACAGAGGCAAACAAGTATACCAGCAACTCAAGATGGCACTCTAAGCAGCAGATGGCATTTTCAGAGTAATATCACAATTTACAAACTCCTTGAACAGGTGTTTGCACTCCCTTGGGTCCAGGGAAGGGACACTTGCAGCAATAGAAGCTCGTGGTGGTGTCTCCGTGACTCCTGGGCTCAATTCCTGCCTTGATAATGGGAATTGCCAGAAAAAGAAAGGTTGGGTTCATGGACAACTTTCAGCCTCCTCATCACCTGAACTGATTTCTCTGGAAGTAGGTTGTTCTGGGGAGTAATCTGGGATAAAAATCCAAGACAAACTGTGGCCCTTCACTCCACAGATAAACTGCAGCTAAATAGTAGGAATTAGAAGCACTCTACAGCAGAGTGAGTACCCTTTCCTTCCTAAGTACAATATCAGCACATCCAGACACTGCATTCCTATCAGACCCTTCACTGCCCTGCAATCAGGCAAATTTTTCTAAGCTTCTTTCCTACTCCCAGCAACTCCTGTTGCCCTTCCATTTATTTTAGAAATAGATGATCTCACATTCTGGTCACTACATGACTAGGATACACATTATTTTCTTGTCAGCAAAAAACAAAACAAAACAGGTTTAACCTGGATTTTAGCCCAAATCCAGGAGCCATCAGGTTAGGATAGGCTTACCTGTTCTGAAAGTGCCAAGGTCTAAGTCCTGGATCTATCTCAAAAGGACGACCTGTTTCTACCAGGAGATCTCCTGTACCTTAAAGTTTAAATCAAGATAACAGTATCTTGACTTCGGACACAAGACTGACCTCAAGTTAAGTCAAATACTCTTGGCTTTGTCTCAAAAGTGACAAATTCCAAACGAAATGGTAGTTTGCCAAACCCCTCCATTCCTATACCTAGCAGCAGCAATTAATCATTCTCAATGATAAAGGACAGTACATGCACACAGGTACGTTTTTTCTTTTTTTTATTGCTGTTAATTCAAGGAAAAAGGTTGCATAAAATCCAATCTCTTCTAGAAATATAAGTGACCTTTCCAGTACATTTCAAATATCAAAGTATATGGTAAACATACAAATAAAGAGAAGGTAACATACCTCCTATTTACAGTACAGTATTTTAAATCATAAAATAAGTTCCATAAAGTACAACTGGCAGGTAATTCACAATACAAGTCCATTGGTGGTTTAACACCCTCACTTCAACTCAAACGCAGTTCAGTCATTTCAAGTGGTCCAAAAATACCCAGATCAAATAAAAATTTTAATCAAAATAATTCATTTACTACTTAAACTTTTTTTTTTTAAATTAAAGCTTTCATCTACCTCCCTCCCCTTCCCCCCCATCCAAGAAAAAAGTTCCAAAATGTACACTGGTGCTATAAATATAAATGCTATCTATGAAGAAATGTAGTAATCAAGCTTTTTTCTTTCTTCAAGTTTTTTGTTTGTTTAGCAATTTATTAGACATCTGAACCAAAGACTGATTTTTATTTCATCCCTCTACCGGACACTGGGTCTGATTTTAAGGAAAAAAAAAAAAAAATTCTGCCATGAACTGTGAGGAATGCCAAACCCTATGGATATACAGTGGTAGTTGTTCATCGGTGTTGAATGCAGCAGTCAAAAAACACACTCATCTTCCAGATAACCTCAGTGCACTTTAGGAAATCAAATATTACCTGGAAGCAATTTAGTACATATATTGGCTTTTAAAAATAAAATAAAAAATACAGCAGCATTAAACGTACTTACTCATGATACTGACATGTTTAATACCATCTTAACACTCATTTCAGTCTTTCACATTATACCGTAATTACGCATAGTGGTAAATTGTTATAAAATAGTGACTTTTCTATTTGGTAGACAGGTTCTAATACTAATACCTGACTATTTTGTAGAAAACCATAGCTTTTGTTCAGTTTGAAATAAAACATTTACATTCTAAGTACAATGCAACACTGTAATAGTTTAGGAAAAAATATTTAATCAAGTAATGTTCATTCTGTGTTGACACGATGTAGAATAGCTTTAAAAAAGGAAAAAATGCTGTCAACTTTCATTACAAATGCAAACACACTGAGTACAACATTCATACCATTTTTTTTCACCTTTGTTGCTGAACATACAGGCTACGAAGCTACAAGGGAAAAAAATCTGACAATTTAAGCTCATTAATTTTGCTAAATCTGTTCCAGTCCACACAGTTTCAGCCCCTTCCTGCTCTATGTATTTTCATTTGTTTGGGCCTCTCAAGAGCTGCATATCTGTATTATTATCAGGTATAGTACACATACAGTATTGTGTTTTCCTTTGGACTCTGCTAATAGGATGTTTGAACATCTCCCCTCAATTCATGAGAATTAAATTTAGAGTATGGGCAGTGTCTGTATGAACTGCTAAACACTCATGCAAATCCAACGAATCCACGTGGACAGCCAGGGGAAGAAAAGAAAACAGCAGCATAAGGAGAACAGGGAGGGAGGGAAGAAGGTTGTGGTGGGGAACATGACCAAGTTTCTTCTTTCACCATATGACTGCTCCACCAGTGATGTCAGAGGTCAGAGGAATATTTTTTAAACTGCAGTAAACATTGCACATGTCTCAAGTCTTCAGTGCAAAAGCATGGTTCAAATGCTCTGTCTGATTGTTTGGCTGTGTGTGTGAACTACATGCATTATGCAAGCCTCTTGTAGAACCAGGAGGAGACCAGGGACTCAGCTCTCTTCTTTTGTACGGAACAGAGGTGCAAAAGCAATTGAAAATTCCAAAAGAATATAAAACCGGGAATGTCCCAAAACACAAGACCAACCTCCCCCTCCCACACACACACCTTCCCCCAATTTCCCAAGCTTCAGTTTAAGTAGGCAATGTTTACTTGTTTCAGTCTGCAGAATCCAAGGTATCATTGGAAGGGGGAGGGGGAGGTGCGTATCTCAGTCTGTAAGTGCCTAAAACAGGAAAGAGAACTACTAAGTCACTGCTCACAATTAAAATGGATTACAAAACCACTACAAGGTATCAAAATGGACATGCTCTTCAAAAGGCACTATCATCCTCCAGTCCTTTTAAAGTAGGTCCTCAGACTTTATCCTATTTTTTTATCCTCTTGCTAGAACTATAAGTTTTAAAAAAAGATATAGAGTGTAGATATAGGATTTGAGCTCTACTGGAAAAATGAAAAGATGGTCCCCCTCAAGGTCCATCTTTCCTGTTCCAGTCCAATCGAACCACTCAAGTCAGAATGGGAACAAGGGCAGGAATCAAAAATAGCTTGTGCTCAATGCAAACCCTGCATTTTCCCCATTCTTCTGGACAGAGAGAGAAACGAAAGCTATTCCTTTTATATTTAGCTCCAATTGGTTTCTGCCTTTGTGCTGCAACTTGTCTGAAAACCTAAATGCATTGAATGATGGGGCACAGAAGGATGGCTGATAATATCAAATGGCCAGTCTATTGGTTTTTCTTTCAATTCTCAGAAGTTTTAGGAATCCAAGGTCACATCATAGACAATTTTTATATTTCACCTTTTGCCAATGAATTATCTCAAAAAAGCACCCCACTGAATGGGAATAGGAAAATTAAAACAACATGCAAACCACAACATAATGCCAAAACCAAACTGGCGAAAAAAGAATGACAATTTAGGACTGGTATCATTCGACTTTCCAGCTCTGAACCCATTTTCAACTTCACGCTGTGCACCCCGTTCCCTTGCACTGTTCTACAAGACTTTCAGGCAGAGATAGGATACTTTGCAGTTTTAGAGCAGGTCACTAGTGCACAACCATTTACACGAAACATACACACGCACACCTTTCTGCAAGACCAGAAACAGCACATTCAGAAAGGTAAAGAGAAACTGTTAAACTCAAAAGCAAGTCCGCTGGGAGTTATCATGATTACCTTGTTGACTGGCCTCCATGGATGACTGCTTACAGTCCTGCGCATAGTGTCCACTTACACCACAATTGTAACATGAAACGTTCCCATTCTTCTTGGGTCCCGACCCATTTGTGTTGGCAACTACGTTAGGTGCTGGATATACAGGATAGAACCTCCCAAATCCTGCCATCTGCTGCATACCATAGTTGGCTTGGCTTCCCATCACTGGGTCATGCATAAGCCCGTTTGCATACGGAGACTGAGGCAGGAAGAATGGAAGTTGTGTTCCATTGCTTTGATGTGCTTGATTGAGGTAGCTGCCATTGCAAAGTGACGGCAGAGTGAAGAAAGATGGAACTCTGTAGACTTGTCCATGAAGTGGGTTATGATAAAAATAGCTATTAATCTGAAGGCTGCCATTGGTCCCACAGCTACACCTACGTCCACAAGAACCGCAAGGGCCAGATCCCAACTGCTGTGGAGGTAACATTGTCCCGTTAGTGTTATTATTCCCAACAGCGTTTATGTAGGATGTGCTGTCACTCTGTGCAGTGCTGTGTGTTAGAGCGGGGCTCGGGCTGGGGGCAGGGCCTGGCGTGTGTGTTGGGATTGCAGGAGGAACAGTGGACTGGACCTGACCAACGCCGAGGCCAGCGGACTGAGGTGGTGAGGAAGTTGCTCCAGTGCTCAGCACGTTTGTATTCTGGTTGGGCAACACACTGGTAGCGTGAGGGCTGCCTGGCAAAGCGTACGAAGCTGGTGGAGGTGGCGGCGCTGCTGTGGAGAGACCAGCTGCTGGAAGAACTACCTTGAGATTGGTAGGCTGAGGGATTGCTCCTGGGTTTCCCTCAATGTGAGGCACCATTTGATTCAGTCCTACCACCTGGGATGCAGGTTTTGTGATGGGATCTGTAGTAGGAACTGGGGATCCTGGGAAACTACCTGGATTGTGGACTGGGATAAAGGCAGTATTCGGTGATCCAATACTTAAGTTTCCTGTCGGCTGCTGTGGTCCATTAACTGTGCAACTTTCTGATGATCCCTGTGGAGAGGGGATTTTCAACCTATGTATTGCCAAATGCAAAGCAGGGCTACCAGGCTGGACAGAATGTGGAAGGAAAGAGGATGGGACTGGCAAAGGGGAAGCCATGAGCTCAAGGCGTTTCTCAGGTTCACCAGAGGTCACCGGGCCCATTCCTGCAGGAGGGGAATTTGCAGACTCTCTCACTGGCGAGACAGCAACAGGTGTGGTAACCAGCATTCCCATGGTTTTACCATCTGCAGATATGGGTGGTGGGACAACTGCTTCAGGCTTTTGGGCAGCGCTGTGCATCACACAGTGTAAGGCAGGCATGAAGGAAATATGCTGAAACTTAGCATTCAAAGGATCTTCTGAAAGGCTCCCATTTTCATTATTCACTGAAGAGATCTGAGCAGTTGGTTTGTTCATATTTGATGAACTGACAGCACTGTAGCCTGAAAACCTTGCTGTATTTTGATTCCCAGAGTCCTCAGAATTGCTGTCTGTATCTGTTGGGACAAAAACATTTATCAGTCAGAAGAATGAATCTCAAGCAACAGCAAATCATGCCCTGGACTCATTTACCCATATAAAACCTATTGAGTTTGATGACATGAATGACAGTTATGCCTTCCCAAACTGTGACAACTTTGAGATTCTTTTCATTCATCCAAATTAAGCTACGTTCATCTTCATGGCTTGCCTACATCCACCTGCCCAACTAGCTCCTGTGTCTTTGACTCATGTATATCTGCAAATGTGAAGAGTAGGACACAGAGTGAATTAGGAATTTGCATCTGTCTAGAAAGATATTAACATAGCCTATTTAAATTTGGAAGGAATTGCAAACTGTCAATACAAAAAGATGGAGCTCCCGGACATGCCACACATAATTTCATGTAAACCCAGCCCCCTTCATGCCAAAGTTTTCCACGTTATTGTACTGTGGAAATTTCTCAAGAGAGCTACAACACTAAGTCAAAAAAAATATGATGTATGTTTAGCAACCTAAAACTCAGTGGTATTTAAACTGTGCTAGAAGCCCTCAAATCGCCCAGTCATGAAATTCACAAAGAAAAATGTATTCTGCGGCTAGTTCAGAAAACAAAGTACCTAATCAAACTGAAAAACTAAAATAAATGCAAGAAAGAGATTAGTCTAGGAATAAAGGCATTCATGCACACTCTCCATAAATACAACCTCTGTCTTTTTCCTCTTCACTATCAAAGCTTTCCCGCCCATCATGTTGTGGACTAGAAGGAGAGCTGTAACTTTCAGATGATGTTTCTCCACACGTATCATGACCAGATCCACCATCCAAATTCAGATCTAAAAATAAAAGTTGTTAGTTTTATTTTTTATCTCAGTGTATGGCAGTGAGGTTATTTTGGTTTTCTCACATTTCACACTAGTTGAGATTTTTGTCTGCTCTTACTTAATTGCATCTGTCCTCCTGTGTTCCTATTGCTTCCATTCCCAGCACTCAGGAGTGGTGTTGTCCCTAAATTTGTGATGAGTGAACCCCATAGTTAGTGAACCCCAAGTGTTAAAGAAGGCAATACTAAAAATTGGTATGTATGCAAAGCAGTGGAAAGAATGATGATCCTGAATAATTCCTGTGATGTTTATACCAGACTGTGCTACAACACTGATCTCCTCTGAACAGTAGTGATCCAGCATTTCTGCTGGCAGAGCTGCAGCGCTCCTCGGTGACACCAGCACAGGCAGAAAGCTAACTCAGCGGGACACAGAAAACAATGCATCACTTCACCACTCACTCTTCTAGAACAGGCTTTAACCAAACTCTGTCAACAAACCCTGTTAAAAGAAAAAGAGGTGAACTGAAAAAGTGGTATCTTGTTTTCTAAATTCTGAATGGATCACGGGACGTTTTTTGGCTGGAAACCACCTTTCAGGGTGGGTAGCTACTATGGTTTGGCTTTCAAGCTCAGCCTCAGAGGGGAAGAAGAATGACAAATTCACCCTCTCTCAGAATCTATGACAGACATTAGCTGGAAACCCCAGCCCACAAAACCTGGGTTGCAAAATTTCAGGACAAAAATTAGAACAACAACAACAATAATAATTTCTAAATAAAAGTTTCCCCCCATTTTTTATTGCTACAGGAAGTTTAACAGGTTGGGATGGTTTATCCAAAACTTGCCTTAATGTTTCAATTTTTGAAATAATTTCCTGGAATAAACCCATAATTGTTCAAATTATTTTAACAAGTACTTTGATCATCTAATATAATCTGGAGCCTCAGTGTGAGCCTGGGATCACTAAGACTGGGAGTCTGAAGCACTAATCACAAAGTATCCAGTCTTATAAATTACCATTGTAACTAACTAATGCTTCAGATAAGCTCAAAATAGGGCATTTCAAACCAAGCTGGGATACATAAACCCCGGCAGAGATTCAGACTGTTACTTTTTCCCTTAGACTATGTCTCCAATAAGTATCTCAAAAGACGTTGTGATGTTTATACACGGGCTGAAAGCTCATCTCTGAGCAGGATTTAACAGCTTCCAGACTGTGGATTACAGTTTCTTTTTGAACCAGCCAACAGCTAGCAGGAGGCATTTTCACATCTGTAGAATGGTGGATCATAAGCAAACAGAACTCTTATGGAAAAGCATTCCCTACTAACTCAGCAGAATCAGAGAATCAACTAGGTTGGAAAAGATCTGAGATCATCAAGTCCAACCTGTGTTAAACACCACCTTATCAACTAAACCATGGCACCAAGTGCCACATATCCAGTCTTTTTTAAACACCTTCAGGGATTGTGACTCCACCACCTCCCTGGGCAGTCCATTCCAATGCCCAATCATTCTTTCTGTGAAGAATTTTTTTCTAATCTCTAGCCTAAACTACTCCTTGCACATCTTAACTCTGTGTCTTCTCATCCTGTTTCTGGTTGTTTGGGAGGAGAGACTGCTCCCCACCTGGCTACACCCTCCTTTGAGGTGGTTGTAGAGTGATAAGGTCTTGCCTTACACAGCACTGCATCACCTCCTAAAGTCATTGTCAGTTCATAAAAGTTCAGTGTGCTTTGCCTGACAACAAAAACAGTAATCAATCACAAATCAATCAGAAATCTCACAGCACAGCCCTGCTGTGAAGTACCTGTTCTGCTTAACGGCCCTTAACTATAAGTCTCTAAAATGGTTCTAGTTCTGCTAGGTTTGTGAACAGTGAGTTCTTAAAAGTTTTAGTCAAATATTGTTTGTAGAAGGTAAAAACACCTGCCCATAAAACACATCAATAATTCAGAACTGGATCCAGCTGGAACTCTCCAAGGTGAGAAGCGGTGAGAGGAGAGAATGAAAGCTTAATCACGATTGTATCACAAGTAGAAGCAACAGAAAGACAAGGCACTTTTAAGAGTCCCTTTAACACTTATGCCAATTAGGTGGTGTAGAAAAAAAGCAAATTCTGTCAACCTCCTGTCACAAGAACTACTTATAAGAGAGGCAAGGTCGTAACTGATATTGGAAATTTAGAAAACATCAAGATGGCGAAGTCAATGGGTAGCACAAACCTCCAGAAATTTGTAATAAAGCTTGGAGACTCAGTTTACTAAAGGAACACAAATATAATTTTGTCTTACAACTGACTGATGCACAAAAGTCTTGGCCTAAACACTACATTTATGATTATTCTAAACTGAAAACCCTGCTAGGGCAGCATACACAGTTCTGTGCTGTAGCTCAATGGTCACTTGGTTTAAACACTACAGTTCATCAATGGTTCACACCACAGGTTTTATACAGGTTTCTTGTGGACCATTACACAACAGATGAAGAAATTAGTAGGCTGCAAAGAGCACACTAATGGCAAGGTGGTCCACTGTTCACACACTGACTGCTAAATTTCATATGAAAGTAGGCCAACAGTAGCTGTTTCTGCAGTTACTCCACCCTGTAAGCCAACTTATGCAGACTTCACTAGTATTTTGTCACCTGTGCATGAAGAGACACACCCCAAGCAACTGGACACAGAAGACTGAGTCTAGTGCGTTCTATACAGCAAGTCAAAGCACAAATCAGACTGCCAATATGCTGACTTGCACCAGAACATTTTTCAGTCTTGTGCTTTCCCTTTTACAGACGACATCATATAAATCAGTTGCAAGTTCTGTTTCTTACTTTTTTGGAAAAAGCACCTTACCTTTTGCTGTCCCAGTACGGATGTGCTGTGATGCTGCAACTCGAACTCCATTGCTCCTGTTAGTCAACCTGCAGTCAGTTTTCTTTGCTTTCTCCCTGTGTAAATAATTTCATGGCTTTTTTGAAAATGCATGAACACAAACAACCAACCATGAACGGACACGGAATGACACTGGAAACAAAGGCAGTGACTCCAGGCCAGAAGTGTGTATTAAACAAATGTAACAACAAATTTAAATAATAAACAATTAAATAGAGGCTGCTGGTGCAATATACCAGGAACTAAGCTGCAAACAGTGTAACTAAACACTGTGAATAACGATCTGTATTAGAAAAGACACCAAAAAGGAAATGGTGCAGCAGACAGTAAAGTTATTTCTGAAAGCTGGTTTGTGTGATGCAGCCCTACACCAGTCTAGTGTAACAGCATCTGGAAATTTGGAAGTAGGCCGAGTATTAGGTAAGGGTGGAAGTGCTTTCACTTCTCACAGCACAGAGTTGTGTAGCCTGCAGGAAGTTCTGAAGCCCTCTGATGTGCAAATTATCTTAAATAAGACGTTTCAGCCAGTTACTACCCACTTCATAATGTTAAAGGTTGCCATCAACCCTCATTTGATTTTCAGTATATTCTGGACAGCTTTACACCTTTTAAGTTTCAAATAAATATAAAGGGAAAAAGGCAATTTAGTATTGGTTAAAAACATACTTCCACTCCTTCATCTTTTTATTAAATGCCAAGCAATATTTTGAGAAATGAATGTATTCACTCAAAACTCTATTTTTCAAGTTACTTCTTTACAGAATAAAAAAAAAGGATATTTATGTAGCCTAGCCTCACACTATGCCGGCTCTTGTGCCACCACAGCAAATAAAAACACCTAATTGATTGCAGACTCTGTTTATCAGAGTGAATGCATTTACACTTAATTTCTGGATTACTGGTTACATTGGAAACCTACTTTTCCAGCTGCGGCTTTCCTTTCTTCTTGCTTGCTGTAGACAGACTTCGTTTTTCCACTGTGTGCTAGACAGAAAATATAGACACCACTCAAACAACAGAATTGGTTATGAAAGCAAAGAAAACACCCCTTTCTAGACCAACAGGTCTGCAAGTCCAATAGCGTGCTCACAGGTGCTATAACCACCCAAACAACCACTTGCTCAGTGTATACCTGAGCTAGTAAAATAGTGCATCATGTCTTGTGTTTACATGAGAATCAGCAAAACACTCAGCAAATTGCTACTTGCAAATATGCCAGAGATATCAATCAAATTATTGCTTGCATGCTGCTCTTCCTCCAGAGGATAAAAACAAATGTGTTTCATCACATACCTGCTAAAAAGGCTGATCACCAAACTTAAGGAGCTACAAAATTTGTAGATATAAATGGCATTATTTGATAGTTGGGGGTACATGTGATAAATTATTTCTACATAGTGGCAAGCAGGTACCTAGCCTTAAACTGGAGGTTTAAGCTGCTGAACTAAATGCAACATACAAGCACATAAGGAAAAACACATAAGGAAAAACTTAGGATCTATGCCATCTTTTAAATATGCTATTGCTAACTATTATTAACAACTCATATTTGGCAAGGAAGTAAAATTTACAAAAATTCTGAAATAATCTCTGTCCAAATCACTGTATCTGGACTTCCTTTAAATAGTTTTACATCTGCTTTAGTAAATTAACCTTTTTCTTGCTTCAAGCTTGCAGTATTTCAAGTTTTGATCAGCCTACCATTAAATGTCTAGAAGCCAACCTCAATTCATTACCCTGCTTTATGAAATAAGCAAACTATTTTTGTCTGGCTTGCTACTCTGCACATAACAATCAATAGCCAAATTCCAAACATAAATAAGAGTAATATGAAGAATTCTAACACTCTGGGTTTTTCATATATAAGCAGCGAGGAAGCTTCCTTCCCCCAACTTCAATAGTAGATAATTTTATTTATAAATAATTATTCTGCTTACCTATATTCACAATGAGATTGAGCATTGAAAAGACACAGATCTCAGAAGTGTATATGCATCCATCTCTTAAATTTTTTCAAAGATTATTACTTAAATAATGTATGTAAGATAGAACATGTTTAACCTGTTGTACCTACTGTAGCATTAATACCATTTTGCTACTAACACAGTTTCTAGTTTGTTCCTTGCAATAACAGAAATTGCCCAAGCATTCTGGAATCCTCTCTGATGACAGTGCTACAGTAACAGGAAGTGCCTAATCAGAAATTAACATTAGACTTTTCTGATTACTTACATTCGGCTACTGAAAAACTATTTACAAATTCATAAACAAAATATTCAGCTTTCTGAGTGGTAAGGAATTATGAAGGGTTTTCTAATCAAGGTAAGTAGCAACTTCAACAATTATTTTATACAAGTTTAAGAGCATTTTCCATCTTTTAAAGCTAAATCTCACCATGCATAGTGGACAGTCTTCTCAAGTGTCCTGGAATATATATGGTTTTAAAGAATAAACAACAACACACCTGGTCAAGTAGGTTAGTGCAGTGCTCTGGGTGCTGCTGGACAATACAGCTTTTCCTTCTCCAGTCCATTACCCCATTTTGCTCTGAGTGCTGTATGTTAAGGCTATCCAGTGAAGAACATTTTGCACTGCTAGTGCTGCTGAAAAGGAAAAAAAAAGCCCAAAAGTTATGCTGATATGAACAAACCTGCAGGCTTTTCTTTCAACATAAATGTTTCACATTATGTTGGGAAATTTTGCTTTCAGAAAACCCTAGAAATTTTGAAGAGATTCAAACGTAAATTACAGCAGTTTTCGTGCTCTAAAATTATGATCTGACCAAAATATGAGTCCCTTTTTCATTCTTATCTAAATACTTATGCTGGTAATTGAAAGTGCCTTTTAATTCAGTGCTATTGGCAAGCTGCTCCAGGAAGGTTACTCCAATATGAAATGTTATTCAGTTCCCATGATGGCAGAAATCCAGCTCACTTGAAAGCACAAGACATGCTGAAGTTCCAGTGGCTACTTACAAGTACCTCTGTGGGTAAGGGCTCAAACTACTTAAAAGATACCCAACAGAATATTAAAAAAAAAAATTAATAAAATGGCAAGAACCCAAGAAGGTCTCAAGACAGACATCAGCCCCTGATTGCAAAGATAGAAGCAAGGTCTTTAGAAACTTCTGCTAAATGTAGGCAAATGATTTCACTGCCAAAATTGCAGTCATTTCATGGAAATGTAATATTACTCAAGTTTTTGTTGTGTATGTGTGATCTCATTCCTATCAGTAAATTTTCGGACTTTTCAGGAGTAATGCTGCAATACTGAATGAAATCAAGAGGTAGACAGGTGTACAATGTACCAGTGCTGTATGAGATGAACTGCTTGTGACTCTAAACAGCTTTATGCATATTTAAAACAGAAAAGTTTCATTCAGTACCATTTCTTTACAACCCATACACAACAGGCACAGATTTTAAGGAGACAGACACATAAACCAAACAAGAGAGGACTAATAGACCTCTAGAAGTCAAGGAGTAAATACATTAGATAAATGTGTTTAGATAAACAGAAAATGATAGTTGGTTAAAGGAATTTCTTTCTCAGAACTTTGTGGAAATATCTATCCCTCTCTTCCCTACCTTAAAGATAGAACCTAAACTACAGTCAGCCTTAGTGTAATTCATTACACAACAACAAAAAGAAAAGGACAATTTCTTTGTTAATAACTATAGGCCACTAAATTTGGATCCTGCTCTGATGACTTCGTAGTAGACTGTATATCCACCAGCATAATAATGGATTTTGTCAAGTTAACACTTTCTTATTGAGGAAATATAAGTTGAAAGTAGGACAGTTAAAAACCAAAACAGACACAAAACACTAAGTTGTCTTGTGCTGAGTTCACAATAATTTTGTCTGTTAAAGATCTGTGGACCTGAAGCAACACTGTTCTGTGCTATGTTTACGTTCCAGTTAATGGAATCCCAGGTAAATTTTCCCCACAAGATAAACATGTTATACAGATAAATCAACACTGAACAAAAGTGTAAATCACAATAAATTCTGTATCCATTTATTTCCCTTAATTTAGTCGAATTATTGCAGAACTATGTGCAAACATATCTGAAGTTTTTAACCAAAACACATTAATAAGTGAATTCACATTAGGTACTCCAGGGATCTGAAGGCATATATAAACTACTTTAATATGGCTAGGAACTGCTTCCACTTAGAATGTACACAAACCAGCAAGGTGTGCATGCATTTTTTTTCCAGTAAGCAAGGGCAAGATTGGAGTATCTTTTCCTGTAAGCTCCTCTTTGAGGTTACTTTAGCTTCAAATCAATAGCACTGAAAGTTTTCAGTACAAGCATGGGGGTGTGTGCACATAGGAAAAATACACGCCACACAGATTGATGCTACTGAACACAAATCAAAACATCAACTCAAATAGTGAAGATTCACAAAATTTGGGAAAGAAGAGCTATTCAAATGACCTGCACCTGCAGATTTAGAGACTGGGTCTTCTGAACTATTTTTCTAATAGAAATTAAGTTAACAACCTCCCAAACAAAAAAAAAGTAGGACTAGAACACCCCACCACAAACAAACAAAAGCTCCACAAACAAAACAAGCTTTAATCTAGAAGGACACACTCTCTAAAAAGCACTAACAAATGGAAGTTCAGACATGTAACATGGCCACAAAACATCCTAGTATACCTACTTGGCAACAGGACTTTTTCCATTATGTTTCTTGTGAACTGCTGTGTGTTGCATTACATCTGGAAAAAAAAAAAAAAACAAGCAAAATTTTGACAGCAATTCAATTTCATCTTTTAAATCAATCCAGAAAATTCATCTTTCCTAGCAGAAGACCTCTTCACTAAACAGGCCAGGCTTAATTTACAGTGCTGAAATTAGCAGGTGTTGCATAGAAGACAAATCAGTTTGTACAGATGATATAAACAAGAGTCTTTACCTTCCACTTCACAGAAGAATAAAACAGAAAGAGGGGAACTATGACAATGTTAATGTTTGCTCACCTCTATATCTAATTCTAAGCACTGAATGCATGACTGAGAATCACCCAGTATGAAGGAACAGAGAGAGAAGAAAGGAATGAGTCAAAAAAATACAACATGTGGTAATTTCTTCTGCACTACTGAAATTAATCTCAAAACTATGTCACACATTCTGACTAGCAAACAAACACAAGTCCTCCACTAAAGTACTGCATTCTGAACCCGAAAATTCATTATGCAAGTAAAGCTTTACAAATTACATCTGACAGAAAGAGATACTGCCTCAAGGCCAGGCTGGGTGGGGTTCTAAGTAACCCCATATAGTGGAAAGTTCTCTGCCTGTGGCAGATGGTTTGGAACTTTAAGGTTGTTTCCAACCAAAACTATTCTGAGTCTGTTAAGAAAAACTATGAGCTTTAGTTTAGACTGTTTAGAGACACAGTCTACCCTTTTCTTTAAGACAACTGTTAAATTTTAGGAAAAACAACTTTCCTTAATTCCAGCTATTGATGATCTTAGTGTTCTTGGTACTTATGATTTTGCCTGAACTGCTCTCAACGCTACACATAAGTCCAAATTATGGTTTAAAAATTTGAGGCAAAACAAATCATTATTTTTAACGTTTGGTAAACACTTCACTAAAATGGCACAGAAGGTGCTCTGAAATGCATTTGTAGTTTCACCAGGTGAAGAGATTTATGTATTTTTAAGAACAGTATACCAAATACTATTGGAACAAATATATTGTAAATTTACTTGGTGTGTTCTGAACACTAAAGAATATGGCAATTATTATTTTCATAAGAAAAAGCTGTCAAAATTGTGTATGTAGATTACTGAATCCACAGAAGTTCAACAGCAAACTTCATATATGTTATTGCTGTGAAAGAGGATAAGAGTGCTGTCATTATTGGAAAGCCAGTGTAAGTGTTCAGTGGACCGTGTTCACCCATCAGTCCCCTTTCCCACCCTTTCCACCTACCAGGAGATTCTACTTGTTTCCTTTCAAAAACAGTGCAAAACTGGCTTGCTGTTCCTTTCAGAATGAAACTACTGACTAGCCACCAGGCTGCTGCTTCCATGTGTGAACTGCTTCTGAGGCATTTGAAAAGCAGCTTTCAGACTGTAATCAATAGTCATTACAGTCCCAAACTTAGTAACAGTCCAGAGTATCACAGCAGCATAGGTTAAGAATAAGAAGAGGAAAACTTGAATATCCTTTCTGTGTAAAACTAGAAGCTAAATAAATTTGGCATATTTAGTATAAAACAGTCTGCAACCCTTGAAATACTGCACTTAACTCTGAATCCTGGTAACTGAAGAAAAACTAGGTAAAGACATTAAAGTCTATAAATAGTCTTGGCTCAAGTAAATTCTGAAGTATATATTCCTGGTTATTCAACACAGCTGCAAACCTTTGCCTTTGAGCTGCCTATGAGCACTGCCACTTCTTGAGTTATAGAACAACCTCTTAAAGAAACTGCTGAAAGTACACAAAAATTCTTCATTTGCATAGCAGATTTCATTCAATTTTTGTACCACTTTATACCAATGAAGAAATCAGTCAAGTGTTATGATTTCCAGAATTGAGTGTGGTAAAATATCTCAAAGCACCATCTTTGAGTACACAACTACCTTCCTCCTGACTTGAAGCTTCTGAACTGTCCTCCTTGAAGTGTTCTGCTGTCTTAACCGTCTTCAAAGAGGGTTGTAAGTTACCTGCAGAGAATAAAGTTCACGTAGTAACTTTATAGATCTTGACAGAACTGGACAGTTCCTGAATGTTTGCACTAAACTGGAAGCTAGGGAAATGGAAGACTGAACTTACTGGTTCGCATGTGGCAGCAATTTTAACCCTACCTCCTTCAAAGTAGGCCATCTTCCAAGAGTAAAAGCTCTTAAGAGATACTTTTATTTTGAAGAAAACTGTAAAAAATAATTTTAATGCTATGGTACAACTTCAAAAGGCTGTGATTGTGATAATTATTAGAGATATTCCTACTATGCTGCACTTCAGATTTTTCTTTATAATCATTTTGTTACAACAGGAATTTGGAAGACAGCAATGATCGCAGCATTATTCTGCAACAAATTACACTCCTCCAACTGTAATATCATTCATCTGCCAAAAGAGACCTAATTTGGGCTAAAGTCTTCTAGTGCCCTTAGCACAACTCTTTGCACACCATTTTTGCCTTTTTATGCCAGACAGGATGAAAAAAAAAAAGTAGGAATAATGTTAACAGTTTTGTTGCAAAAATACCACGTCCATGCTCTGAAAACAGACTTAATTTCTTAAAGAATCTAACTCCAAGAATCTACTCTTCCCCTCTCAAAAAGTTCCAAGTTAGTGCATGTAAAAGATCTGAAAGTTGTTACTTAGGAGCTGGAAACATTGATAAGAAGATCCTTCTGCATATCATCTGCATTGAAGATGCTAAATCCCCAGAGACTGTGCTCTCATCTTGGAATCAAAAGTCTACTCCAACCTGAAAAATTGTCTAAACAACCGAATTTATGAACCAGGAGGGAGCTAAATGATTTCCTCCTTAATGGAACCATAGTGGCATAATTAACCTTACTGAATATTCAGTGTGAGATCCCAGCTATTATTTAAGGTATAAAGACCTTTCACCAAACATAGAATTTAATTCCACATGCGCTTGGCTAAATAACTTGGTATTTCTGTGAAAATATATTTTTGTCCCTGATTCGGTATAGCAACTGAAGAGCAATTTAAGACTCAAATGCTGACAAATGCTTTGTCTGTCAATTCATTCTGTATGTTCTATTCAAGAACTAGATGAGATTTTTCTTAAATATATGCTTCCTTTCCCAACACTGTCACCACATGCAAAACATGCCACTACAACTAACTTGCAGTAACAAGTAGCAGGATTACAGGAATCCCAAACAGGAAACCTAGAAAAAGACAGAAACCAATGATAAAAAACCTCCTCACGGGCCACTTAATTTTGGCAACAGGTGAGGTGAATACTTTTGTCTTAGTACAGCTTCTGTTAGCCTGCACCACAGGAAATGTGACTGTGAGCTACCCTGGACAAGTCATCCAGTCCCCCATAGAAACAGCTATGCTTGAATTTATCACACTAATTTTCTTCACCAAACGTTTCCTTAATACCTAACTCAACGTCAGGGCCTGAATCATGCCAATGGGCTTTGCGACTCTTTCCTGCTCTCCCAAGGGCTTCACCTGCCCACAGTGAAGATCCAAACTGGCATACTGCAGTTTTGCAACTCGGGGTGTGACTGCAGGGAAAAGAACTGGCAGATGCCTCACCCAGTGCCTCCATCCTTTGGCTCGCAAGCCACATTTGAGCTCAGCTCTTGCCTGGGGTGCATAGCTGTGCCTGGACACAAATCTTGCTGATCTTGTTCTTAACCCTGACCTACTAACTTGTTTTTCTGCCTTGACCTCAGACCTTCCTCACTACCCTGGACTTGTCTGGTCATCACCAGGTTCTTGCCTGCTCCTGGTCCTAATCTTCCTCATAAGAAGCTAAGCCTAGTGCTTTCTGTCTTATCCATCAGAGAGAACAGATCACCCCCTTTACATTAGGACTTTTTGGTATTTGAAGACTTAAATCATCTTCCCTTTGAGTTTTTCCTCCTCTCTGCTAAACAATTAAGTTTCTCATCCTGTCTGTCATACATTCTGTATCTGACAAATCCTCATGAACTTTCATGTACTCAATTATTTATTATAGTAAGTATTATCTCACATTTAAGATTGCTTTGTAATCTGTAAGACTTCCGACAGAATTGACATTTGTCTATTCCCCTTCTGACCTACCCACCCTTCAGATCATTTCTGCCCAGTCAACTTCATCTTGATGGAACTTGGCACTGATTCTTTTTTGAAACCATTTCAAATCACCACCATGTACAGCAATGCATTTGCAAGTCCTTCCCAACCAGATGCAGTCAACAGTCTAAAATACCCTGTCCAGTGTGCCATCATTAACATGAATCTTTCTGGACTTAGGAAACTCTTTCCTCTCCTTGCAGACTTTCAATACAACAGAGGTGTCAATTTCTACAGCAGTAAATTCCAGCCCGTTCCACAATCACCCTGTTATTAGTTAAACATTTTCACTAAACTGCCTTGTAAGAATGTACTAAGTGTTACTAAAAAATGTTACAAAGTGAGCTACAGCTTCTACCCTAACAACAGTGCTTCTGCCTCATAATGGAAAGAATGCATCTGTCACTGATCACACACATCATTTCCAAACTAAAGTCAGCTGTCATTCCTCTCTTTTTTTTCCAAACAAATATGAGCAGTCTGTTTGGAACCTCCAATCTATTCAATTCTTTACTAAGATCTTCAGCAACTTCTGAGGCAGTGGCCTCACAGTTAGTGCCTCAACTGTCATGGTGTATAACATGCACTGGAAGAAGAAAAGATTCAATGGAAACAAAGATCACATCCTAAGGCATCCATACAGAGAAGCCAAACTTTGATCACAAAACAACTGTAATACACAAGTAGGTTAAGAGGGCCACCAAAGAAATCTCTGCAATGCAAATACTGGAACACAGTTCTGTACATTCTGAAATTAGGGACATTCCATTATTTATGTACTCAAAACAAATCTTAGTTTAAATATCAAGACAGATGCTTAATCTACAAAAGAAAACAAACAAAAAGCAGATGTCAAAATTTTGTTCCAAAATTTAAGATTTTGTGAAAGGAAGAAATGCCAAACTGTTGAACATACTCCATTCATAACAGCCTATTTGAAGAGCATAATGGTACTAGGAGGAAGAGAGGGAGGGAAGAAATGAAGGAAGGTAGGAAGGAAGGGAGAAAGGGAGGGAAGGAGGCAGACAAGCTGATGCTAAACAGCAAGTTCCCACCGTCAAAACTATGAGTATCTGCTCAAGATTCCTTGACCAAGAGTTCAAATGCAACTAGTGGAATATGACAAACAAACACAAAACTATAAAACTGCACTTAGGCACAGCAGCAAGCATAGCTTTTTAAATACTTTTCATTATATAAAACAGTATTAGGATATTTCTTACTGTGAGTGTGCAAAGATTCTGATGAAATTGATTGGAAGAAGTTGTATACTCTCTGATTCTGCAGAAAAGCTTCTGATGTATTTGAAAATAGCTGCCTGAAATTTAAATGAGAGTTTGTTAAACTAAGTAACAGAATCACAGGAAGAACACAAAAATTTACTACAGTACCATTAAAAGCAAAATAGGCAGTTCTTAAGAAGTCCAAACCCTTCAAACTGCACATTCAGCATAAACAATGTTAAAAGCTACTTCTGAGCTTTGCTGTTAAGCACTAGTATAAGCTTGGAGTACAGCCAATATAAGGAATTGGTATGATGATTTTTTTAATTTAAAAAGGTAGGTGCTTTTGAGTAATCCCAATTCAAACATTTTAGCCACTTGTAACATTTTATTAAAGAGGAGTTTGAATTGAGTCCAAAAGCATTGGACTCTGTATTTAAACTCTTTTTTTCTTTAACTGAGTGAGAACACATTTATTTTCCCAAAACAATGCATTTCTTTCTTAAATACATTTGTATGGTTAAATACAAAGTTGAATTCTCCTATAAGATCAGTATTTGAATTTCGTAATTGTCTCCAAGAGCAAAGGGTGGGATTCTTAGCATTGCTCTGCACTGGTCTGAGTCAGTTACAAGAGGTTAGTGACAAATTCTATTAGCTTTAAATAAGAAAACAGGCCAACAACGAACGGTTTTTACTTCCCACACACCAAGGTTTCAGATATTACTTGCCAGGAGACTGTACCCAGTTCTATTTCTTTGGAGGAGGGGCAGGGGAGAGCAACTTTTGGCAACTGGGCACATACTGAAACCCCCAAATAAGTATATATTTATGCTAAAATTGGCACTGAAAGAAAAAGGAATTTGAATACAGCAATGCTATTCTCTTGAGATTATTCATGCAGCATTCCTGTATAGTCACAACACAACCTGCAAATTGTAATTACAGTTGCTTACTCTAACACAGTTGGGTATGTTCAAAGTCTTATCTTCGAAGTGAGTCTCTTGGGTTTGTAATTACTGTGCAGTGAGGCTTCATAACCTTTCTGTACTACAATACATTCCTTTCAGTCAACCTCTGTTTAACAGGTTTATTGATTTAAAACCACAATGTTTATTAGCCAAAATTGTTCACACAGATTAATTTTTGGCTTGACAATCAAGCCAATAAAGACAAATATTACAGACCAAGCTTTATTAAAAAATTGGCAAGGGGGTGGTTGAGGCTCAGAGCAGCTCCACATCTTCTTTAACTAAATATTAGGACAAAATGCTAGAACCAACAGAGCATTTTGAGTAGGAGGCTGAAAAGCAGTGCCTGATTCCTCAACGACCCCAAGTCAAGATACACTACCTAACATGATGAATAATTTGTTTTCGACAAGGTAGAACAATCCTGACTGAAAAGGACAAACATAACAAGGGATCTGTACCAAAAAAAAAAACAAAAAACATCAAGTAGGCAAACCCAAATTCATGTTACTGTTCTGAGTTACAGAATTTGACCACCAAGCTTCCTCATCACTAAATAGCAGGTGATGAGGCATGGACCATTTTCTTACAAATATGTGAGCTACTTTTAATCTTACACGTATGCTTCACTACTACTGCTTATTCCTTTTAAATCTGTTCTGTCTCTCACTCTATCCTGTAATAAAAAGTATAACATGTGTTCCAAGTTACTGTTTCTAGTATTTCTAAATATACCCTTGGCTAAAGGAGGTAGTATCCTTCCACAAGTGCCAATCATTACTATATAATGCTGCTTAGGACAAATATTTTCATAACTGTACAATTACTTCCAAACAAGTAATTCTAACAAGTTTACTAAAAGCATTTGTCCTGGTTTATGGCAAATTTGGGAGATTTGGACTGACCCCAGGACAGTCTTAATTTAAAGAAAATCTAAAAGAGTTAGAGTACCTATTTCATCACTGCCTTTCCACTTTCTTTGCAGATTCGGTTTAGGTAGCAGAATTTCCACTGTCCATAGGAGTCATCTAGCTTGACTTCATCACTTTTCCAGTGATGCATTCCAGACTATTTGCTAAAACATTTACCTGATTATGGGCTCAAGATCAGCATGCCTTCGTTCTTCCCTCTTCTGAAAACCCTGATTTAGTGCTCTTAAAATAGTCTTGTCAAATGCTTCAGAAGACAGTTCCTTTGGGAGCTGAGAAAAAGGTTAATGTGAAAAATGAGTAGGTGACATTTTTAAGACTATATTTGTTCACTAAGAGTCTTTATACTTTTTGGTATCAACAAGAAACTCAGTTGTTCCAGTTGGAGTGATCTATTTTACAGACCAAAGGTACAACAAATCAACATAATCAGTTTTGCAAGATAAACACTTCACTGTAAATCCTCACAGCAAAGGAGGATCCTCCTTCAAAAAAATCCTCCAGACATAAAACTGTTTAAAGCTCTATTTGAAGGAATTACATTTGGAAATCTGCCAATACTATGGTATTTTTCAGGATAGCTTACAGACTTTTTTCCCCCCCATTTCTTTCTTTAAATCTTCCACACATAGAAATTAGTCTGAAAATAACAAGGAAAAAATAACCAGGCAGGACCGAATGCACTGTACTTACTATCATCACTTAACTAGATCAAACTATTTTAAATAAACAGGAGTAGAAAGGAAACCATTTTGGTTATTTAATACACTACTTAATTCAGCTATTTAAGACCCACTTCAGTGGGCAACACTTAGATGAATCAATATAAAGTCCCTCCCCAGCTGCTATTAACACTGAAACTTTTTCTCAAAATTCACAACTTTCCAAAATCAATATTACTAAGTGAGGTCTTCTCATGCTCTAGTTGAGAAGGCAAAATTCTTGCTACTAAAGAGCATGTCTGTTTTAAATAAAGAACATTCCCCAGAACAAAGATTTTTTTTCACCTTTACAACTTCCAAATATTGTACTTAAGTACATCAAAGCTGATCAAATTTTTTTCATCTACATTTTAAAAAATTATTTTAATATGGGGCAATTAAGAGTAAACTGCCACTGAAAAAATGCTTTAATTAACTAAAGTTCAAATCTATTGCTAATGTGGTTAACATCTGCCACCAGTTATGATCAACAGCACTAAGTAATTTACACTAGAGCAGCATCTTCCTCTTGTATATCTAGAATACACCTGACCCAGAGTGCCAGCTGGATATTGTATCCTGCTACTGGAACAACAGCCCAGGACTCAGTAATCCTTTCACTGAATGAAGAACTACTAACAGAGGGATGCTGTGTCTGATGCAAATAATTGCTTTGTAACATATGTAAGAGGAACTACTGGAATCCAGACAGACAGGTGCTGTTAGTATTGTGAGTAGAGTGCTATAGCACTTGACATGTCTTAGGTATAAAACCACAAAAGGCTGAAAGCAGCTGCTCTTAACAGACCCTTTTGCTTTAATATGAGGAACTCTGACCAAAAAATTAGTCAGTGTTGGCCAACCAGAAAGTTACTGCAGAAGTGTGGGAATGAGCAAATCTCCTACCCCAGTATTTTGTATGTAGATTTGTCTCTGAAACAGTTAACTTGTCCTTAAAGCTTCCATTAAAAGGAATGCAATTCCTTCAGTAGTTAAAGATTCAGTTATACAAACCCAAGATTAGGTGCTTAGCTTAAGATAATTGGATAGCCTTGTTACTTACAAGCCTATTAGTCCTTCCACATATGTGGGTAATTGCCTATTTGCAAAGAATTTTTCATGCTTATCACCCAAGAGAAGCCAGTCTTTAATACCAAACATCCAAATTATGCCATTTGCTACCTTAGTTTTCCCACCAATGCTTCTATTCTGAAACAATTTTTACCATTATCTTATTTCTACCACAAGCAGCATTGGAAATTCTCTATCCAGAATTCTGACCATTCTTTTCTGTCCTGAGGAAACTGAGCATTTAACAATGCCATGCAGATTGGAACAAGAACAAGAAGTCAAAATGCAAAGACATGTAAAGTGGAAATTTATCTTTATGTTTTTTAAATCAAGATATGAGTTCTATCATGTTTTATTTATAAACAGTTCTCTCTTCCTTCTATAGTTATGGCTACCAAACCAACACAAACCAAATATATTTTTCAGCTGGGCACATTTTACACAGAACACCTCAGAAAGCTCATAGCAGCTTGTGGTTGTCTTCCTCTTGTTCTGCCATCTCCTAGGCACCGCTTGAGCAGTTAAGCCAGCACTTGGAACACACTCCATCAGTCAAACAGCAAAACCCTTCAACACTCTGGATCATGTCTCTTTTCCTGGCTCCTCCAGGAAGCAAGTAGGTTCTAGGAGGTCCATTACAGACACTGATGTTTGTCTTACACAAATGAGAGAACAGGAGGCATACACCTCAGTGCTTATCCCAGAGCTGCACAGGACCCTGTATGAAATGCTGTTTTTAGGGTTCTCTTCAGGTGCAGATGCATGTACCATTTGCTGTAGGATAACCCACTTGCAACCAGACATGCCATCCATAATTCAAATCATCACAAACAAAGCTGTGAGAACTCTTAGAACCAGATATTCAACTAGACTAAAGCAGCTGTGAATATTCACTGCTTCATTTCTGGAATACAGAAAAACAGTGCTGGTAATTTAAACAGTGAACAGACAATGACCTTCGTACAGT
Source organism: Cinclus cinclus (assembly GCF_963662255.1). NCBI lineage: Eukaryota > Metazoa > Chordata > Aves > Passeriformes > Cinclidae > Cinclus > Cinclus cinclus. The sequence goes on from NC_085046.1 coordinate 70,625,785, forward strand.
GACTGGCTCACAATTAACACTGCAGTTAAGAACATCAGATGCCATCAAAACATGCCCAAAACAGCAATGTCTCATTACTGCCCCGAAGAGTTTAAATACAGAATAATTTCCCAGAATAGGTGGAACCCTAAATATTAGACACTGGCAATGAACACATAGTTCAAGATCATCACACTGATGGGGTCTGCACATGACCTATACACAGAAATGTATTCTCTGCTTGGAGCTGGAGGGGAACAACTGAGAGAACTTCTAGTTTTTTAAACATGGACACACATGCATATATAGTTGCTACATTTTCCTCAAGCTGAACACCTTGTGATGAATAGGTCTGCCTTTGTTCTACTGAAGAATACAACAGTTAAATTAAAAACTATTATGGGTGTGTCTCACTAATTAAACATTAAAAATTATACTCTTCAAGGTCTTTCTAACAGGAACACAAGCAAATGACCAGTGGTTGTAACTATACAAGAGCTCTGTGGGGATTATTAAAAACTCATCTGGTAGTTTTATGGTAGCTCAATAAAACTCCAAGCACAATTTTGGATGAGACAAACAATCACCTCCTGGGAAACTCCGCAAACATTCTGCAGGGATGCTTCTTCTGTCAAGATCCTTCATTCCAATACACATAATTAAATGGTTAATACAATTGTGAAGTATAAAAATCTGCTAAGCATGCTTTTGTTTCTATAATTATATCCCAGAAATCACAGCTCTCTTAGACTTCTTCTGAAGTTATAAACCTGATGTGTAAACACTACTTTCATATTTGAATACATACTTTTAGCAGGAATTCCTGAAGCTCCTGATGTGTTTTTGTTACACATGTTACTGAAAAATCGGACCAGGTTACCTAGAATGAAGGGGAAAAAAAAGAGGATATTTTCTTTTTCCATATGTCATAGCAATTAGTTTGTCAGAACAATTCCATAAATTCGGGAATCTCAGAGTTAACACTCTGAATTAAGCAACCCCAGGTGAAACGGGGATAATGCTGTACTTTTTCAAAGACATACTAATTTTGAGTGTGTATTTTGGGATCACCTTCATGTTATTTGTGGCTAAAGGGAACATGGACATATTCAGGGAAATACAATGAAGTCCCTGAAGATTATTGACTCAGAAAGAAGCTAGGCAGAAGGCTCTGTAATTATGGGATTTGTATTAAACAGAAATAATTAACCACAAAAAACAGGTACCAGAGAAAAGGATTGTAAGTCAGATATATTGGATTGAGCTCTCATTACATTACCAGAAGTCAAAATGAAACAATAAAAATCTCTGCTTATATTAGCCATAAAATAATTTTATCTGCCTCAGACTCAAATCTTACACAGTCATATAGAAACTTCTTGTAGGCTACATGCTATAAGAAGTACTGCAAGTTACTAAAGAAGGCACTCAAGAATCAGACAACATTCTGGCATATGTCTGTATAAAATTTCAGCATCTTATTGTTCTGACACGACATGCAAGTAGTAAAACAGCACCTTCACATGCATGTTTTGAGCAAAAAATAAGTAAGCTCAGTTAGATGAGTGCTGCCCCGCTTTAAGCCTACTTCTGGGACAAAGATTCTAATTAGTTACATGGGAAAATTCAGGTTAATGGGAGTGGACACGACAATTATAAACATTAATTTACTCTCAAGAGTTGATAGAGTAACGCTGACCACCAGCTGCCTTCAACCTAGTCCCCAGAAATGCCAACTACCCTTGGTGCCTTCAGCTGGGAAGCCATGACTGCAATTGCTGTTACAAACTTAATTAAGCAGTGTCTGGGCAAGCACAAAATTATCTACAGTGAAAAGCACAGTATATACCTGCACAGATAAGGAAAGGAAATTCTTTCCTAAAAGAATTCAGGTGGAGTTTCAAGATTACTGAAGTACTTGCCAGAATATCTCTGCATTTCCCCTTTAACAAAGAAATTCAAAACTACTGTCAAATCTGTCTACATGCTGAATCTTTAGAATAGTTTTTTGACTTTAAATATCGATAATCCATATAGGCATTCTGTACAAACTTTTCCCATCTCCTACTGCATTTTACTTCGTGCTCACTTCACATACTATTCAGAAAAAAAATCTAGGACATGGTTGAAATATTTGGCCAGGTTAACCTTAAAGACTTTGAAGGCTACATTCCACATATTACTGTCCTCAACAGAAGAGTGCATCCATGTAGAGAATACAGTATCACAGAATACAATACCAAACTCTGGGATCAACACATCAACTTTCAGCTCAAAAAGGCTTTTTTTAAGTTTGCTTTTTCAAAGACCTCCTGTAATGCATGTCAAATGACCAGTTAGAATGCTTGATGTAAACCATTCTTTTTGGGGTGACAAAGGGGAACATTTAACTTTATCTTCAAATTTGGTACACTACCAGATTGACATCTAATGGCACAATGACTCATAGTGTTAGTCAGCCCTTGCTACAGAAATTACTACTTTGATTCAATTAGAACATTACCACCAACAGCCTTAGCAACTATTATTTAATACATGCTGCCCTTAGCTACTACAATGGATGAAGACTATACTAGGTAGGCCTTCCAGTTTGTGGTCCTTTTCCAGCTTGTTTGGTTTTGCCTTAAGAAACAAAGTCCAAAACAAAGGAATCAACCTCCAGTTTTCTCAAAGAGCACAGGATCCACCCTCATATGGTAAACACTGAGAAACAAGATCCAAGATAACCATACGACTCCAAGAAACCTACAGACACAACAACTCTGCTCCTGTGCCACTTGAGCAAATGACTGCGCAGTTTTAAGAATTCTTATGAATTAGCAAAAGCCAATTTTCCTGAAGTGATGTCACACACCCAGCTGTGGCTGATGTTTCACACCTTCCCACCTTATGCCCTCACACTTTATGCCCACAATTACACGAAACACCTGATTTGCACAGTAATTCAAAAGAATTATAGGATAATCCAAGTAATCTCAAAATTGCCTCCTGTGCAGGTTTTTGAAACAAGTTGTATGTATCTGCAGTACATAAACAATAATTTTAACATTCTGGAGGTTATTTGCTTACTTTGAATGTGTACTCCAAATGTTTGTCAGCCCTTTTTCTTGATACGTCTTTCAGGGTTATCTTCTCAATGTGCACAGCTGAAAGAAAAACACCTTATTGTGCACTCCAAAACCGACAGTTTGCAAATCATTCCCTACTTTCACAGGCACTCAGAGCATGCCTGTAGGCTAAACTTTGATGCACAAAGCACCACTCTTTCTTAGGAGCAGCTTTATTACAACAAACTGCCAGGAGCAGGTAGAACCTTGCTATCTCCAAGTATTTCTCTGGCCAAACAACAACCTCTTTAGTGCACATCATAGGAATCTGCACATTACCCGAGAGCTTATTTAGACCAAATGTCACATAACTACAACAATATAACCACTGTAAGTGGAAAAGACAACAAAAGGAAGTCAAATTGTATCTTTACTCCAAGAAGTAACAAGTGCTGATGACAACCAGACAGCGCCTTCTACACAAACTTGTCAGAAACATCAAGTAGCAAATGAGGGCGAACTAAGGCCAAATAACCACATTTCTGAAGGGCACTTAAGTGAAAAAAATAGTTAGGGAAGGCCTGAAGGAGACAGAAATGAGAGTCAGCAAGCAGAAAACAAAGAGGATCAGCAGTAAAGAGTCTCACTGAACTGAACTGAGAAGGAAGAAAGGTACTGTAAGTACTTGCTACTTCAACATTACTTCACCACAGCCTACTGTATGCAGCAATAGGAGAGTTCTGGCTGTGACCTGGCAAACAACAGCACCATATGGCTTTCAGGAACTGGAGATTTTCTTGAGGACACACAGCATTGTTCAAGTTATACTCCATATAAAAACTCTTACGTAGCCAAGATGGGCTTTTCACTTCTGCTGCTATGATGGCCTAAGAATTCAACAGAATTTTATTCTAGAGCAAGCCTGAACACATCTTTAATGTAAAAAAAAACCCACCAAAACTTAATTAAGCTTGAGCCACCCTAAATCATCAGTGCTTCCTTTCAATGCTTTAGAAACTCTTTTTTTTTTTTTTTTGGAAGGAGGTGGGTGGTGTTAATAGTTAATGTTTTCCTTTCAATTTTTAATTGCATGCTTACATGTGATATATTGGGAGCTACTCATAACAACAGTATTTTTTTCCTAAAAAAAATTAAACCTCCTGCAATTGTATGTAACAGGACTTATTAATGGATATTGGCTAATTACCATCTAATATAACATAAATGTTTTAAAATTAATTTTAAATTAATTTTTATTTAACAATTCAAGTCTCATCCCCATCAAACATACTATTTCTAAGAGAATTAAGTACTGGCAATTTCCATTAAGGAACAATAAGCCAGCAAATAAGCCTAGTGACAGTGCTGCAGCTTCCAATATTCTTAGTAGAGAGACAAATACTGAGTGTGCTGGTGTACACTGGTTGCAATCCTCTAGCTGGGAGTTAGGAAGACAGACAAGCATTTCATTTTTACCAGTTAATGAAGATTTATTATTACAAAGGAAAGAAATCTGAGATGAGCTAAGGATGCCAGACAATATCAATATTTTATGAAAAGACAAATGTTTAGCGACCTTATTTTTACCTGTCTGGTATAGATTAAAGTGTTGTTAGAAGAAGGATCATGGCGCAACAAAAGTTTTGGTGCAGTAAAATTTCTTAATGGCTAACATTCAAATTAATATGGTAATTCATATGTTAATTAAAAAGCTGATCCCCATTACTGGAAGTGAGAATACTGGTTTAAATTGCATTCCACTACATGCATATATTTAACATACACAATTAGGAAACTAAGACCATTAACATTCACAGACAAGCTTTTTTTCTCTAATGAGATTGTGCTTATTTAAAACTATTGAGTGCTCTCAATGAAAAAAAATTTTCAGGTATAAAAAAAAACGTATTTCACAATGGAGTACCTTCAACTTCCTTAACTTCTTTCTGCTGCATGCTTCATCGTAATACAACAGGTAATTACACTGTTGTTGCTGCACAGCTTTAGTTCTACAGTTTCAACAGAGTCCTTTATAATTCTATCTCCACAATGACATTTTAAATATTCTAAATGGCTAGACCAGAAGAAAAGTTTGAATACACAAGCCAGTGAGGCATGTTACATCTCTACATCTATTCTGGACACAGCATATGCATGCAGGACGATTCAGCAAAGCATGTATACATGACACTGCTTCCATTCTAAGTCTTCGGTCAAGATTTTAAAAATTCATATTCAACACAGCTGAGAATAAAACCCAAGTTTTACCATCAGTGGTATTTCTAACCCAGTAAGGAGATTTCTGTAGCAGGGAGTCTGTACCATGTAACTGTGCAGCAAATACCACAAGGTTATTCTCACCTTTCACTGTGGTTTTTCACTGTGATAATAAAATGCAGAAAAATATTTAAGCTCTTTGCTAGATTAAATTATTCAACTTTTCTATGCTTCTGTTACTTAATTTGAGAGTGCTACTAAAGAGGTTCTCCCTTTTAGGTTTCTAATCCATGAATATGAACACTTTGAACTCCATAAAAGGATTTGAAACAGGTTTGTTGTCTGTAATCTGCCATAATCTTTCTCTGTGTTTTTTTTTTTTTTAAAGGAATCTAAAACTCTCAAATTGCCTGCCTTCAAAGTGCAGTTAAATCTCCACACTAGAGACAAAGGACATTTATGAGGACAAAATGAATAGCAATCCTTTTTCCATATTATTGGCTCCTTGCTATCTGCAGACTATCTGTTGATTAATTTTGAGTAAAAAAGTGACTTGCTAATCCTCTTCAAGAATAAAGGGTGAGACTAAATCTGTTTTCAACAGTGCTCATTTCTTCAAAGAGAAGAAACTGTGCAGGCAATTGCACATCACAGTTTTGTTTATGCTGAGAAGCCTTGTTCTTCTTCTCCCCAACAGAGCCAAAACACTGACTTCTATGAAGCCTTTCACTTCTCCAAACTGCCATTTCCATAAAATGTGCTAATATGTGGTTTTTCAGGGTTTTTTTTTTTATTTTTTTTTAAATACAACTGAATCAAGCAGCAAAATCTATCGACTGCTGCCCAATATTTTTGTGTTTAGTTTTGCTTCAAAAATCTCAATATTGTTAATACAACTGCATTAAATGTTCTTGTTTCCTTCCAAACCGTACCCCTTTTTTCAGTGGGAAGCCCATTTGCAGCTAATTTTCATGCATGCATTCACTAGTAGTTTGCAGCTAACACAAATGACAACTTATTATTATAAAAAAAGAGACCAAGTAGGCTGCAGAGAAGCTATTTTACTTACCAACCACTGCAGCTTCTTGTTCAGATGAAGAGCAAGAGAGATACAAGACATCTACAACTCCAAGCAGAGTTTAATGTTCAAGGGAACCCTTAAAGCCTTCCTCAAAAGGAAGCTCAGACAACATACCTTCTCGCTGAGGTCTATGGGAAGCCATTGGGAGACCATCATGAGGTGCTGTGGCTCGTTCCAGCAAACTGGTCTCATTACCTGACATGCAGTCACCATGGGAAAAGTCATTCTAAATTGAGAAAGTCAAAAAAAAGAAATCTATTAGTAGAAGGTCTGTTACCAAAGCTTGCTCTAAACAGCAGGTGTTACAAAAAACCCACAAACCTTTTATCTGTTATTCCACAGGACAGAAACCTGAAGCTCTTGACAGTGGCAAAAAGGTGGCCATTAGCCATTTCAGTTCTTATTTTACATGTTTATCAAATGTCACCTATAATCTCCAATGTTTCACTGACCTTATTTTAAAAACAGAATAGGGTAGGAAAGTGTCTCTCAAGCTGGACAATTCAAGACCATTAAGCTCAGAATTTCAGTGATAATTTACTTTTAGTATGAACTCTCTCAAGTACTAACGTGTCAAGTCATCTACTCACTACATTCTAAATACATTCTCCTAAATTATATTCATGCCCTGTACCTTCAGCCTGCCACCTCTTCTATACAGGGAATCATGGGTAATTGCTTGGACAGCCTATGAAGATATCTGGTCCATCTCTAAACAACTAAATCCATGCATCATTTACCAACTAAGCATTCAGAACACAAGCAGTTGCCACCAACAACCTCACTTCCACAGAGAAAAGGGCAGACTGAAAGCTCATCTCCCCCCACATTTACATGCAGACTTCAAAATTGTATACCAAAAGTATTACTGGTTTAATGCAAGGCACAAGAAGGGACACAACAAGAAATCATAAGACAGATAACATAGACAGGTTAAGTAAGAGAAGAAAGAACAACCTAGGCTAACAGTGATAAATAAGAAAGAAGTATTAGAAGAGCAGGGACCATAAGTGGTTTCCCTAGGGTAACAAGAGCTGATAAAATGTTTTCCAAATTAAGATGAAACATTAATGTATCAATTTACACATTCTGCAATGACCAGGTCTTGCTAAAACAAAAGAAAATAAACAAACAAACTGACCAACCAAGCTAATATTGCTAATATCAGAAATATTTTAAACATCCAGTGACATTAAATGCAGCTATTTAATTTCATGTTCAAGGAAACAACACATTGCCTTAGAAAGGTACATCCACAAAGAACTAGGAAATACAGGAAGCTACTAGCAAGTTTTTGGATTAATCTGTTTTAAGTAAAGCACCTTTGTTTATTTGTAACAAGTAGTATAATATGAGTTGATTAAATAGTAAGTTTGGGAAAACTGAATGCACCAGAAACTTTTAGAAACTGGTCTGCAGGAAAACCAGATTTTTTCATTCAGGATGAACACTGAAAAACCATCATAAAAGATGGGTAGAGAAAAAAAAATATAAATCTCCACAGAGCACTCTTTATTTTTAAATGCAGGAAGCACAATAATAAGTACCAGAATACATGTGGTTTGTTGGGCTTTTTAAGGACTTGTGCAATGTGACCAGAGACATCATCAGCCAAGATTAGATACTGTATTAGTTGAAGAGCACCCCAAGACTGTCACAACAGAAAGACCAGAATGAGGAAGCACAGAGGTAGCAAAAGACATCAGAATGCCCGACCAATTCTTCAACATCTCTTCAGATATAACAGCTAAAGCTGGCTCCATCTTATTAAACCAGCTTTACTTCATCTACAGCACGGGTACAAAGTGTGGTAACTCCTAACAGTATATCCAATACATGTAGACCCAGGAAGTGTCCAGGGCATTCTGGTAACCAAACTTTGATCAGTGACACGAATAGCAGCACAGTTAGCAAGTGCCTTAAGACTGCATTGCAGGACATTTCATCTGTTTCATCAAACCAGCATACGGTTTCAGCTCTGAGCTGAGTGTCAGTAATTTCAGGTTTCAAAACCAGCAGATTTAAAATATAAAGCCTGCTTTGTTTCTTCAAGATAAAACTCACACCAGTTCCCAGTCACCCAGTAAACAATCTCAGCGAATATCTAATAAATTATGAGTGCAATCTCAGATATGGAGTAAGAAAGGAAAACAGCTGTATGTCAATGAGACTGCAATTTTTAACACTTTAGCACATTTTCAAGTTTAGCTTGCTAAAAAAACCCCAAACAAGCCATCACACAAGCATGCTCTGAAAGAGAACCACTTCCAGAATGCTTAAAAACCCACTCATACTGCTTCAGCAGACATTTCAAAACAACTGTGGACAGAAAAAGGGGAAGAAGTACTTTGGTTTGGTTAAGAGCTCACTCCTGATCTAAAAATAATTAAATTTGAAGTTAGACCTTTTGCAGTCAAATTCAGGATATTTGTTTTGATTAATGGAAAACAAATTGTAATTATTTTTTATTCTAAAAAATAACTGCTAATTGAAAAGTCAAACTGTGAGCAGTTTTTAGAAAATTTATAGAAATAGCATTTACTTCAAAAAGTATTCTGTTCAGCTCACATCAAAGAAGCATTAAATACTGCTGCTACACCTTCTAATACTAGAAAAATGCTTTTTACTTAGCACATACATCATATTTGTAACAGCATTCAAGTACTTTTGCAGTGAATTATTCTAGAATGGGGTTTTTTTTCTATCCATGGCAGCAGTCAGTAACAGGCAAACTACAACTGCATTTGAAGACCCTCCCTAAACTGCAAAATATTACATGTTTCAAACCTTATTTAAATAATTATATCAATTATTATAAAACAATTATAATAACTATAATAACTATATTATATTTATTCTACAGCTATATATAACTATATTTATTATAGTAGCTATAATAAATTCATAATTTATTCACTTGAAGAATTCTTCACCTCCAAAGTTAACCAGCAATAAGCACTGAATATATTGTGTGACTGCTGGCTTTCACAATAGCTAATGCAATGCAGGAGGTAGACAGTGGGAAATCCAGAGCAGTCATAGCTTTACCTTACAGCCTGCAAACCTCCAGATCCCGTCTTAAGCTGCATTACAACTCTTCACTTCTGGTGTTACCTGCCGTGACAGCTCTACATCAAACTCACAAGTAACTGAAATACAGATGTCACTGTCAAAGCACACAACTCTAGGATGCAAGTGACGGCAAAGTCCAGGCAGACTGAAGGGCCAAAGAATATTATGAGTGGCATTGTGTGCTGCTACCTGGTGCCAGTCACACCAGGAACACAAGTATTTTAAAACCTGGAACACTGCTGAGGAAGGTCATGCTGCACAGAACTAGCTGCGCTCATCCTTTCCTGTCAATGAATACAACCTATTCTATGTTCACAAAACACACATGAGCGTAAGGTTAACTCTTCCGTAAGCCTTTGTCACTGTGAGACTTCACTGCAGCTCACAGTTCACAGCTGCTGCTAATGATTAAAATATAGTGAGGGAGGAAATGTGGGTGGCCCCCAATCAGCTGCCGGGTAGTTTATGTGATAATCACACAGCTCTTCATGATGGGCTGGAGGATTAACTACATTTCTTCTTGAAAGTGAAACTAGCTAAGAGAGCACCCTAAAATTATCTGCTCTTACAACCTCGACCAGAGTTTTGTATGAAACAGATCTGTCCTCACATGGTTGAAAGCAAGTACTACATTAAAAAAATCTTATCACTTGAGACGTTTCCCAGGACTGTATCATACACTCATAGAATGTTTTGATCTTAAAGATCACCTAGTTCCAACCCCTCTGCCATGGGCAGAGACAACTTCCACTAGACACAGCTGCTCAGAGCCCCATCCAACCTGGTCTTGAACACCTCCTGTGACGAGGCATCCACATTTTCTCCAGGCAACCTGTTCCAGTACCTCACCTCCCTCACAGTAAAGAACTTCCTGCTAATATCTAGGATGTGACTGGGTTTCTAGCCTGCAAGCACACACTGCCAGGTCACATTTAGATTCTCATCAAACCACACTCTCGAGATCTTCTCCTCAGAGTTGCTCTCAACCCATTCTCCACCAAGCCTATATTTGTGCTTGGGATTGTCCCAAGCCACTAGCAGGATCTTGTACTCAGCCTAGTTCAGCTTCCTGAGGTTCACTGAAATTCCTCTCTCAAGCCTGTCAAGGTCCCTGTGAATCCTTTACTCCAGTGTGACAACTGCAAAACACAGGTTGCTGCCATTGGCAAACTTGCCAAGGGTGCCCTTGATCCCACTGTCTGTGTCACTGACAAAGATGTTGAACAGCACGGGTCCCAAGACCAGCCCCAAGGAACTCTGGTTGTCACAGGCCTCTCTGCTTGGACCAGGGAGCCCTTGAAAACAACTTCTTGAGTACAACCATCCAACCAATTTTCCTTATCCACCGAGTGGTCCATTGGTCAAATCCATGTCTCTCCAGTTTAGAGATAAGGCCATCATGTGGGACACTGTCAAATGCTTTGCACAAGTCCAGGGAGATGACCTCAGTCACTCCTCCCTTATCTATCAACACTACCACCTTGATGTAGAAGGCCACCAAATTCTTCAGTCATGATCTGCTCTTAGCAAAGCCATGTTTGCCACCAAATATCTTATTTTCCATGTGCCTTAGCATGGTTTCCAGGAAGTTGTTTCATGATCTTGCCAAGCAGAGGTGAGACTGACCAACTTCTAGTTCCCTAGGCCTTCTTTATTACTCTTTTTTAAAATGGGCTTATGTTTCCCCTTTTCCAGTCAGTGGAAACGCCACTAGACTGCCATGACTTCTGAAATATGGTGGGTAGAGGCTGAGACTTCAACTGTCAGGTCCCCCAGGATCCACAGATGCATCTCATCGGGTCCCATTGTCTTTGAGTACCTTCACATTCCTTAGATGGTCTTGAACATGTTCTCCTACAGTTGGTGGCTCCTCATTCCTCCAGATCCAGCCTTTGCTGCTCTAACTTCAATGGTGTGGGCTGAAGCACTTGGTGAAGACAGAGGCAAAAAAAGTTATTGAGTACTTTGGCCTTTTCCATATCCCAAGTGACCAAATATGCCATTTGCTTTTGAAGAGGGCTCACAATTTCTTGAGTCTTCCTTTTACCACTCATGTACCTACAGAAGCTTTTGTTGTTGCCATTGACATCCCTGGCTAGATTTAGTTTTACCATTGCTTTAGCTTTCCTAACCTGGCTCCTCAAACAGCTTGTCCCTATTTCTCACAGGTATCTACCTTCCGCCCTTCATAGGCTTTGTTTTCACGTTCGAGTTTGTCCAGAAACAACTTACATATCCACACAGGCCTCTTAGTATGTTTGCCTGACTTCCTCCTTGTTGGGATGCATCACCAATGAGCTTGGAGGAGGTGATTCTGTAATATCAATCAGTTCTCTGGGGCCCCTCTTCCCTCTGGGGCCTATTCCATGCTACTCTATCATTCAGCCTCCTGAACAGGAGTCCAGGAGTGTTTGCATCCCATGGTCCAGGGGTGCTTGTCTGTAACATGAGCACCAAATATCTGAAGTGGCGAGCCATCCTACTGAGAAGGATGTTGCTCTGTCTAGTGCTATGTGAGCTGAGCAGATCTCAGCTAGCCAACACATGACAGATGTCCAGACTCTGCCTTCTATCAGTGTAGATGACTGATCAAACAATGCTATGCTGGCATTACTTCGGCAATATGTAGTGAAATCTGTTATTGGATAGCCTACTAATGATCACGAGCAAGCCATTGATGGACATAAGTCTCTGATGCTTGCACTGCATTTTCATAAATGAACTATTCATTCATCAGCTCTGATGAGCACTAACAAGGGAAACACACTTGCAGCAGCTGGACAGCTTGATTAGTTCTACATACCCAAATATGAAATATTATTTTTCTGCAAGACTACAGTAATGTGTTATGAGGGACAGCACTACTCAGCCTTTCAGGCTGTGCAGATGTAAACTGGCACAGCTTGTTCATTCATCTACAAGTGGGAACTGACAAACAAAGCCAGATGAAAGAAGGCATTTTGGAAAAAATCAAGGTCTAACTCATGATTGTGAGTTATCAACTACAGCATCTGCACCTTCAAGAAAATTGAGTGATGTCAGAATAATCATTAACAGATGTGGTGTCAATTACAAGACCAAAGCCATGATTTGCTTACAACAAACCTCACAAGCTCCTACCCTCATGGCTTCACAGCTGTGATACGCAGATGTATCACTACATAGCTGTGGTAGCATAAAGGCTCAACATCACCTCTCCAGAAGCAGCAGTGACCGGGTGAAACTGCCTGTTGTGTGCTGCAGAACCCTCTCCTGACAACAGCAGCAGCAGAGATAAGCCTTACTCCACACTGAGCAACTGTATCTGCACCCCACCACTGTGGGGTGTGGCTCAGATACAAGGATAGAACATTCCTGCTGCCTTAAAATGGAAATCCAGCATATGCATTTAATAATCACAAATGCAATCATACAGAGCAGCAATGCTTCAAAACCTGTTTAATGCTGACCACTCTTGATACAACAGATTGTCCCCTAACCAAAAAAATCCAGTACTGTCTCAGACAAGCTGCTAGACAAACGCAAGATCAAGACTGAAGACAAATGCCCAACAAGCACTGCTGCTAAGCCATGCCCCAATCTTCAAGCTTTGAACTATAGGCAAAGGCACCAGCCAATTGTTCTAAGATGTAGGGAACCTGGTTTTGTTCTGCAAGAATAGAGCAGAATCAGCCTCAAGATCTAGGACCACAAAGACACACCAAATTATCTCTCTTTTGGCCAAACCAACTAACAACTTAGATGTTTCCATGTTAACTTATCTTTTAACATGCAGAATTAACCTCCAGAACAATAAGCCTTATTCCACATAAAACCACAGCTGGGGAAATGGGCTGAAAGGAATCCCAAAGCTCACCATGAGAAAGTGCAAAATCCTACACCTGAGCAGGAATAACTACAGGCACTGCACACTCTGGGACCTAACAGACGAAAGAGTAGCTTTGCAGAAAAAGACCTATATGTATACAAATACGTGTGTGTGTGTGTGTGTGTGTGTGTATGCATCTGAAGGGAGAGTGCAAAGAGGATGGAGCAAGGCTCTTTTTATCAGGGACCAGTGACAAAAGCAACGGGCAGAAACTGAAACACAGGAGATTCCCTCTGGGCACCTGGAAACACTTTTTCATTGTCAGGGTGACAGAGCACAGGTTGCCCAGAGAGGCTAGAAGATAGCCTCAAAGACACTCAAAAGTCATCTGGACATGGTCCTAGGGAACGACCAGAAGGTGGCACCGCTTAAGCAAGATGACCTCCAGGGGCCACAGCCAACCTCAGTGTTGTCATGGTTCTGTGACCAGACATAAAATATATAATAGTATGTGCAATAAAAGCCTGACTGCCTGAACATGTGGTTCAAATGGATTATGTGCAACTGCCCTATTAACTCATATCTAGTAAGCTGGACTGCATAGAGAATAGGCACAGGTGCCTAAAAGTACTTTAAAGCACATTTGTTCAGTGAAACTATGTTAAGAGCTCACCCGTAAGAGGCAACAACAAAACAATATGATGGAGACAGAAACCTGAAAAAACATCAGCTGATTCCAGGAGGCAAATGACACCATGTGACAGCTTCAGTAATCACATACCAACTAACTTATTAAAACTACCAAATCATAACAATTTTGAGACAAAGGGCATACCAACCCTCTTACATCACATGAACAAATTCAGCCTGTGGCAATTACATCTGAAGTAGGAGACATGGCAGCTACACCTATGAGTTACAGTGCTCAGGGAACAATGCACCTTGTGTTTGCTAGAAACACAGTGTGTTCTAAGTCTCACCTCCACTTGAGCTTCTAATAGCACCTAAACCACAGTTTCAGTCCAACCTAGCTAGCCCACGACAAAGTAGAGAAACTGAAGCTATAGCCAGCCCAAGCACCAGCTCAGGTGTTACGGAATGCCCAGGTGGTTGTTAATCCAACAATGTGCAATTTCAGTACGCCTGCTACTGTCAGTTGAGTGAATAAAATTACTTGAATGTAGCAGTTCAGACTAATACAAAAATTATTCTCATAACAGTCTAGAGTGACAGGAAGATTTAAAAAACACTTGCACATGAAGAGTAGTTCACTGAAGTAGTCAGTACTGACAAGGGATGATGCCTTCATTACTATGTTTAATTGCCATCAGAGGGCAATATATGTTATTTTGTCCAATCCTTGAACTCCAGCATAGTTTGAAAGTATTCTTTTATGTACAGCATCTCCAAATAACAGAGAATCTCTGTCTTCTGGTTATCTTGCTCCTAAGCTACTTCCCCAAGACACTAAATTTTCTTTAGCTATCCAAAGTATTTTTACTTTCTTCTCCCAAAAAGACAAGATTATGAGGCCAAGGAAAGCCAAGAAACTCACAAAGGAATGCAGTTTCTAGACAGATCTCTGCCAGTTTTGGTCTCCAGGAGTACAGACCTTTAGACTTGGAGGATACTACAGAAATTCACCAACTCTTGAAAGAAAAGTAGGTATTTTGTTTTAATTACAGTAGTGGAGAATCTGCTGTAGTGTCTTCTTGGACAGCTGTGACTAGAGATTGATAATGGCAAGGAAACAAGGTGACAAAATTTAAGCAGGAAGAATCCTAGACTTCAGAGGTTTCAGAGACACAACCATCTTACTAGTGCTGTCTGCAGCCTTTTCTGCAGCTCTTTAGAAAAAGCTGAAAGTCCTCTCCAATCCAAGCCCAGTGAGATCCTGCTACCTATAAATAAGTCAGCATTGGGCAACCCTGAAAAATGGACCACAGCTCAACTTGAGCAATCTAAGCACAAGCATTAGGAAGTCAGGGGTATATTTTCAACACCCTCAGTACTCATTTACTGTGCTGGAGAACAAACTGCCAGGGACAACAGCGAGAGGCTGATTAACTCTGGTATAATGGGACTGTCAAAAGATACAAACTTGTACTAACACCTCGTATTTAGAATTAAACAGCTAAAACAGCTCAAAGCAGTGAAAGCTTTTACTCTGCAATTTCCTGGAGCATTAGCACACACATTTAGATAGAACTCATTAATTTTAGGCATTGTCTTTTATCTAGTTATGACTTCCTTTCCAGAAGACTTCCAGTAACGTTTCTGGAAATTCTTAACTCCTGTTTGGAGACCAAAATTCCTATTCAGAGACAAGGCTGTTATGTTCTCGGAGGCAGCTGGAACACTTTTCATCTCAGTATGCAAAACTTGTGAAACATTTGTAATTCCCTGGAGTGTACCACCATTTAAAAGATCTTTGCCAAGAGTAAAAGGACATTTTTAATCTTTATGTCTCTTATTTAAACCAGACTCTGAAGACACACTTTTACTCAACTCTATGACACTAAAAACAGTGCACTGCAGACAGAAATTAAATTCTACTACCTTATTCTGCTGCAAGTGACTGAAGATCAATTTTGAAAGCACTCTTCTGATTTGCACACAAAATACCCTATAAATAGAAGTGTACTAAGAAAAATACTCTGTAAATAGAAACATCCCCTTTGTTTGTAAGTAGAGACTTTTTCTGTGAAGAATCCTCCAGCTAGCTAATTATAATATTATTCAACAAACCATTATCTCCAGGAGACTGCTTAGTTCAACAGAACCTTGGTTCTATTCCTGTCAAGTATGCCTGATTAAATGTTCCAGTGCCTAATGCAAGCCACATTTATTATGTTAGCTGATATTCAGAGCTCCTTCAGTATTTCAGCATTTTGATCTCAGACATCCAATGGGATGGAAAAAGATAAACAACAAAGTCAAACTGCTTTGATAACAATGCACTTATTAAACAAAAATAATCAACACAAGAATTAAACCAACATAAAGTGGTATCAACATGATCTTTGCATACTAATGCTTCTTTTACTCAGCAGTAAGTGCTGATTTATTCTTCTACTTCCACTTTAGATACAGAGTTGGTATTCTGCAGCTTAATGCACCAATGACTTTTTTCCAAAACATGTTCTACTTTCAGTATAA
Source organism: Cinclus cinclus (assembly GCF_963662255.1). Lineage (NCBI taxonomy): Eukaryota > Metazoa > Chordata > Aves > Passeriformes > Cinclidae > Cinclus > Cinclus cinclus. The sequence continues at coordinate 70,642,148 of NC_085046.1, forward strand.
AAACTCCCAAACCTTAATTCAGAACACTTCATAAAGAAACAAAATTTGTCAACTGTAAGGGAATCCCAGCTCTGTCCATCCCACTCCAAGTCCTACCTCCCACAACTTTTGAATTCCTACATTTTAACAAATTCAGCTCAAAATGGATCACTAAGAAATGTTACATTTCCCAAAATCATTTAAATAAGATACTAAAAGTAGCAACAATCTTATTAACGCCTTGTCATGAAGCAACTTTATTGTGAGCTCAATTTCATCAGACAACATAGTCCCTAACCAGAAAACAAAACCCAAATAATAGGAAAAAGCAAACTGCTTTATGTTCTAGTAAATCACAAACAAATTCTTTGCAGGTGAACTTAAGCCGTGGTGTTCACCAAAGCTAGGTACTACGAGTCCTTGAGCCATTTTGCTAGATAGGCCACGTGCAATAGCACAGTCCTTTGCCCTCAAGAATTCAGAACCGACAAGCCACCTAATTCTACTCCAACTCTGAACTCCCTCACGTTTTTGCAGGCTGACTTCACATCATCGCTGCTGCAGGATGTAGGCATTCCCGTAGGAATACACCGGTACTTCAGGGCCCACGTGAACAACAGCTCGCGCCCAGCTTCAGACGGGTCGGGAGCAGCAGAGCCGAGCTCGCAGCCTCTGCTCACAGAACTGCCGCTGCGCCTTCCGTGCCCGACGACGGGGCACGCCGCGGTACCCGCACAGACGCTTGCTTCCCTCCCGCCTCCCCGGGAGCGGGGCTGCGGAGCCCAGCCCGCCCCGTTATGCAATGGCGGTACCGCCCCTTCCCGGCGGGACGGGACAGGCCGGCATGGGCGCCGCCCCACGGCCACGTGACCGGGAGCCAGAGCCGCCATGTTGGACGGGGCGGGAAGCGGCGGCCCCCCTCAGGCAGCGCGTCCCTGTCCGCGCGGGGGGGCGGGCGGAGCGGCAGCGGGGCCGTGCCCTCACGAGGCGCGGGCCGTGCGCGACCCACCCGTCCTCGCCGCAGACAAAGAGAGGGGTCACCCCCTTTCCCCCTGCCACGACGGTGCTCGGAGGCTGGGGCGCCGTGCCCACCCCCGCTCCCCCTCCCGCCGGTCCTTCTGCCCTCGCCGCGCCCGGCTGTGTCCGTCTAACGGGGGAGCGGAAAGCCCCGGGTTGGACGGGGAGCACCGCTCCCGAGTGGAGCGCCTTGTGCTGCCCGCCACGGAGCGGGTTATTCCCGGAGACGGAGCCCAGCCCTTCGGACACGAGCCCAGCCGAATACAATTTCAGAGAGGTCCTTACGAACCGTTCCAGTTCACAGACGCTGAGCCCTGAAGGCACTCAAATTTCGGAGATTAAAGGAGAAGAAAAGGCCTGTGGACAACCGACAGGATTTTAAACCAAGTTCAGTGTAACGCTACGACAGCATTTTGCCAGGGAACTCTTTAACCCTGCTGCTGCCTCCATCTCCTCCAGTGTTTTATCTGCGAGGGCCCCACCGTCCCCGTGGAACGATGACTGAAAATACTCAGCAGAAACCCGCTGATCCCTGTGCTCGCTGTCAACCATTATTTCCCAGAAAGGCCGTGCTGTATTTGCAATTAGCCATTAAGAAAGGGGGGAGGGGGAGGACAGCCCACGGAAGCGTTGCCGTTTCACTGCTGTGTCGACTACCGAGTATGTGATGTACATGTTCAGCCAAGCTCACTCGGGTGTCTCAGTGTTCCCCGAGTTAACAAAACCACCACAACTTGGACAGCTGCTTTTATGCTGAAGCCAGAACACTGCACAAAACGGACTTCAATTCCGTTTCAAGCAGTTCAGGGGAGCCTGCTCTCCCAACTGCATTTGGTGGGATACACTGAGCAGCTACAACTGCTGTGCCAGGCAGGAAGTATGTTTCCGGTTACTAGCACTTTAAACCCAGAAGGGACAGTGGCCAGTCTTACTACTTCCTGCAATTCAATCTTTTCCCCGGAAAGATGGACTTTCAGAATTAATTCTGGGGTAGAACTAGACTTGATGCAGACCAATGAGCCAAAATAAACACTTTTTGGACCGATGCTCCAAATTCATTGTGATTTCAGTCCTGGAAAATCTGCCAATTAGTTTATGACATGCCAAATGCGTTTTGACCTTTAAATGATACAAGCATTTAGGTACTATAACTGAAGGCTTAGAAATTGATCCCTGTCTCCTCTGAGTACTCCTCAAGAGCATGCCCCATCTTTAGCAAACAGGAGCCATTCCTTTTGTACAGCATGCAATGTAGAAGTTTTCTACAAGTGGCTGAAATAGACTGCACTGCAAGCAAACTTAGAAACAACCCCAACCCTTATTGCCTTGCACCCTGTTCTGTCAAGTAACTCATGAAAACCTGATGGGTTCAGTGGAACAGTACTACAGACACCCATCTTCCAGCCATTCCTTCCCCTTTGCACGAGAGGCCATCTATAGACCAAAAACTGTAGAGGTCCATGAGGACAGCTAGTTTGCATAAATATGGGGCAATTTTTGAAAGGCAATGCTCACCAAGAGGGCAGCAGTGAATGGCACTGGGCGAAAACCTCTGCTTTAACAGAGTTACTGCACAGGAGAATGCTTCTATTGTCACTCACTGCAAGTCCTCATCCCTGGTGACAGCCACATCCTAGCAACAAGTGGCACATCTGCTTTCACGATGAGCTTTGCTGTTTCCTGACAGCCACCCAAAAAGTCAGTTTTTCTCTGCACAGCAGCTCCAGTCATGAAATTCTGTTTTTTTAGTGGAATCATTACCATCCCTTCCCCAACGTTGTCAGCCATCTCACTGAACCTGGTTTTTCAGAGAATCAGCCTTAGAGCTGGTGATCCACCTGCTGCCCTGATTCTTGCCAAGTTCAAGCCTGTGTCTCACTTTGGGAAGGGGCAAGAGAGCAGGCTCCATATAAAAAAATATTTCAATGTGTTCTATGGGTTTGAAGCCCCTAGAGGATGCTCTTTCAGGCAATCTGGTCTCTATTCTAGCATTCTTATTATCATTATTTCTATTTTTACAAGTTTTGTCAAGCTGTTGCTTGCTTGTACTCCTGCTTCGTACAGTGGCCTACAGCGTACGAGGCAGCTAGTTCAGTACTGTGCACCCTGCACTCCAGCACGGCAGAGTTCCAGAAAAAAAAAAACAGCGTTCCAGAAAGCATGGCAGGCTAGGAAAATCAGCCCTTCCCCCCACCAAGAAATTCGTAGTAGACACTCCGCAGCAGGTTGTGGGGGCGGCCGGGGCTGACACCGCCGTGGTAGGGGGAGGACAGAAGGGACCACGTCCCAATGGGGGGGATTCGGGGAAAGCAAGCAGCCGCTCCTACGGAAACGGGAGGGAGCGATGGAAGAAGGACGAAACCACCCGCTGAGATGGCGCAGCAGGAAGAGCGGAGGACGCGGCGTTACCTGGGCTGGGTGGCGGCCGAAGCCCCCCTCCTCCTCCTCCTCCTGGTCCCCGCACAGGGCCCTCCGCAGCCGCTCTAGGTGTTCCCGCAGTGTGACCCTCTGGTGGAAGGAGAAGGCCGGGTGCAGCGAGGCCATGGTGAAGAGCAGGAGCAGCTCCTCCTGCGCGCCGCAGCCCAGGCCCTGGGCGGCGGGGAGCCCGGCCTGCCCGTTCTCCGCGGCGCCGTCCATCATCACCACCACGTCCCCCTCCTCCTCCTCCTCCTCCTCTTCCTCCTCCTCGGCCGGGGCCCGCCGCGCCGCCGGACAGCTCTGCAGGATGGAGTCCACCTGGGGCAGGAGGCGGTGCAGGCGGCCGGCGGCCTCGCGGTTCTCGGAGCCCAGCAGGGCCAGGTAGACGATGAGCTTGGAGCGCACGGCGGGGTCGCGGAAATCGCCGAGCTGCCCGGGGTCGCTGAACCCGTTGGCCTTGGCCTCCGAGTCGCGGAGGCAGTGGTAGTCCTTGCGGGCCAGGTCCTCCAGGCAGGAGCCCAGGAATCGCAGCTCCAGCGGGTTGCACAGGTCCAGCAGCCCTACCATGAACTCCAGGCGCTGCGCCGAGCCCAGCACCAGCCCGAACCACTCGTACACCGTCTCCTTGTCGGTGCGGGCGGCCGCCGAGCCGGGACCGCCGCCGCCCGGAGCGCCCAGCGAGGCGGAGGGGGGCGGCGGGCCGGGCCCAGGCCCCGGCCCCAGGCCGTGCAGCCGGCTCGGCCTCTCCAGCCCACACCCCCTCCCCGCCGCCGCCGCGGCGCCCCCGCGGGCCCGGGGCACCTGCTGCTGCAGCGGGAGGTGACAGTCCAGGGCACCGCCGGGCTCCTTCAACCCCGCCGTCGTCGCGTCTTCCGCCGCCGCTGCCTTGTGGCTCGTCTGCTTCAGGGGCAGCTTCATCTTCAGCATCCTCGGCGGCGGCGCGGGGGGGACGCGACGCCCGCCGGGACCCGGCGGCAGCAGGGAGGTGGCGGCGCGCGCGGCGCTCAGGCGAAGCCGCTCATGCGGCCCGGCCGGCGCGGGAGCGGCGCGCGCGCACGCGGAGCGGGGCGAAAGGCGGCCGAAGCGGGCCCGGCGGGCGGGGAGTGGGCGGGCAGGGCGGGGCTCGCCCGCGGCGGCGGCCGTTCCCCGTCTCCGCCTCTCCCCGGCGCGCTCCGGCGGCGGTTCCCCCTCTCCCCGCCCGTGCCCGGCACCCGCGCAGAGCCGACAGGCGCCGGCGGTGGAGCGCTCGCGGGCCCGGGACCGGCTGAGGCCCGAGCTCCCGGCGGGGGAAGCGGCGGGGCGGGGGGACAGGGGAAGGAGGTGTGTGTGTTGGGGGGGGGGGGGGAATGGCTGGCGGAGCGCGCGCGCGCCTCTCCGCCTATGGGCGCCGCCCGCGTCAGCGTGCGCGCCCGCCGGGGGCCGGGGGGCGCGAAGCGGGGCGGCGCGTGGCGCGCGCGGCGCGCCCCGGGCACGCGCGGCCGGCACGGCCCGGCCCCGCCCCGCCCGCGGCCCGCCTGGCGCGCGGCGGAGGGAGCGGCGCCCGCTCTGGGGACGGGCGGGGGCCCCGCGTTCGCCCGGTGAGTTCCACGGGTCTCGCCGGCGGGAACCGGCCAGTAGCTCGCCTGGGGCCCGTCCGAGCGAGCTTCCCTATGTCCTGGATAAAAGATTTCCCTGAGATGAGGCCGTGCGCTGGCTGGTGGCTCTGGTGTGCGGAGCCACGTGGGTTTGCCCAGAGCCGGCGGGAGCGGGCCCGGTGCCGTGCCTTGCCGTGCCGTGCCGGTGGTGGAACAATGCCGAGTGTGGAAACATGGCTGCTACAGGCCTTTCTAGTTTTTATTTTCTGTTTTCTAAATTCTAATGCAGTTGAAACTTCTGCTATTGTAACATGTTTCCTTTTCTAAAATTGCTATTTTTACAGTATCGTGGCTTTCCACACAGAGTTGGTCTTTTTTGAGGGTTTGGGGGTTTTTTTTTGTTTGTGTGTTTGTTTTTTGGTTTTTTGGGGTGTTTTTTCACAATATAGAAATAAAGGAAAAATGGCAGAAAAAATAGTACAGCAAAACGGCTTAGGGATATTCTGTTAGGAAATAGCAGGCTTGCTGCACTCTCATTTCCCCAATTGTGTTCCCAATTGTTGTGTCCACGATGAAGAGCCTACAATTACAAGATCAAGCAGTGCTCTTGAGTAGTCGGAAAGTTGCAGTGCTCCTCACTTTGATTCCCCCACAGTTACATAAAGGAAATGTATTTAAAAGGAGAACCAAACCGGTGGCTTAACAGCACAGTGAAGAATAAAATTAATTTTAATTACAATTACGCAGAGCAGCATCCCTGAACTGCTTACAGCCACAAAGTATAAACTGCCGTGTCTGACTGTCCCTTATCTCTTTGCCCGGAAGCAGATGGTGCTACGATGAAGACCTTTATCAAACATCTAAGAAACTGTCTTGCAGATTATAATAGTCTTTTATGCATCACTCAGATTTGCCACAGAGCAGTCTTGAGAGGTGGTTACAGACTATACCATTTCCTGCATTTTTATGTATGTACAGTAAACATATGTATTTTACTTTAAAAAATAAATTACTAATCTGAGGGTAGCTCATGTTTGGTTTAAAAGTTCCTAGCCGCTGCTTACTCCATTTCTAGTGACACAAATGGACTTGACCCTGACTCAGCGCATCTCTTCTCATTCATTGGCATCACAGGAGCACTGTCACTGTCCTCCCTGAATCTTCGGGAGTGGAGTGGGAAGTGGTCAGACCTTACCCTTCCATCTCAGACTGCCAACATTTCTTTGCTGGTCCCAGGACTAGGGAGGTGAAGAAAAGTGTCATGAAGTCTCATGAACTTGTTTTATCCTCTTTTTTTTGATTCTGTTTGCTGGTTATGGCTGGGCTGGACCTGTGAATCACTCCAGATCCCTACAGTCATTAGTCAAAGCAGCTATCATAATGTCACAGTAGAATATTTTCTTATGTTGTCATTATGAAGCGGCAATTCTAGAACTGCAGCAAGTTTTGTCATATTGTTGCTATATTTTTTCCCAAGGAAAAAATAACTGTGACTGTTTTGGGGGATGTGCCAGGCTAGAATTGTGGAAGCACAGAAATAAGACTTGAGGTTTCTACTTAATAATTTGAACAGATATTTAGTCTGAATAGAATTTGCGAGATCAGAATCACAATGTTAGAAATAGCACTTCCTACTTTAACAGTGTGATTCAAATAAGACGTGACATAGATCCAAATAGATAACACCATGGAGAGTGAAAGAGGAATTTATTTTTGTGGGAATGAGCAGAAAGGGATGGCAGAAAGAGAAGGTATGGTGGTCCATTCAAAAATTCACAAAGGTGAGGTAAATCACAAATTCATGAGGGTAGTGGTTAAACATATACTCTCCTCATCCAGAAAACACTTGAAACCCATCCCTATTTGTGGCAGTTCCCAAGCTGATTCTTGGTTTCACAAATAAGCTTAAGAACCTAATTAACTCAGCCCTTCTTAATTTTCCCTTCTTAATGGCTTAAACTATGATACTTGAGGAAAACAGATGAGAAAGATGCAAAGTCAGGAAAGAAAAAAAGGAAAAGGAAAGATATGAGAAAGCAAAAAGAAGACAAAGATATTCCAAGTGCGTTTACAAGTCATTCACTAGCTGAGGGAGGTATCAACAAGGGAGAGGGCAGTGCTGAAAGAGAACTGAAACTTAAGTGCCCAAGAGAAATGAAAGTGAAACTCCGGACTGTGAATGGAATGAGGACACAGAAGGGAAGTCCTCAAACACTGACAAGCTAGTACAATGGGAAAAGCTACTATAAAATTATCTTGCTAGGGCAAGTACCCTGGAGGTTTTCTAACCTGATTTTCTTTAGAAAAGTGTATAGCTTGCATAGGTCCTTAATGACTTGGGCCCACAGTCATGCTGACTTAGGGTAAGCAGCTGTACAGAGCCTTAGAGGGAAAAGTATGTGTGTAATCTTTGTGAGCTGAAAGCCAGATGAACTCTGATGCAACACAGAGCAGGCAGAGGAACAGCAGGACAGTGCTGCTGATTCAGGAGCAGCCACTTCTCTGGGAAATGCCTTTCTTTAGAGTACAGCAAGCATCTGGTCTGACGCTCCAGGACAAAGGGCAAGCCATGTCCAAGTGAGCTGTGGTTGCCACCACTGGATTTGCAGCAAAAGGAATAGTGACTTTTCAGAGTCTTCCTCACCTGCTCTCTTTTCATCCGTACATCACAACCCCTGTTTACCAAAGTCCTGGAGCTTCCTGAGTGCACAGATGTTTCATTGCCAGTCCAGAAATGTCCTTACAGACAGGTCCTTCTGTGAGCCTTCTGGCTCAAGTTTTCCACCTGGCTGTGGCCATCACTGCTTGGATGCATGAGCTGTGCAGAGCACCAGGAGACCCACAAGCTCTGGAAAGGCAGTTTCCTGAACTTTGTGTGCCACCACACTGAGTAGAGGCAGCTACAATGTGTCTTTTGAGTGACACCTGCTCCCTCACTAAATTCTTCCAGAGGTCATTGACATTGCAGGATTTTGTTCAGCAGGCCTAAAATTTCCCCAGAAATGCTTTTAGTTTTGGGGGGGAACCATTAAGAAAAATAAAAGTAACAATAATGGGACACTGTTCTGAGTGCTGAAGCCAAGGGAGGAACCAACAAAGCAATCTTCAGCTCTATTCAATATGCATTTATTTTTTTGTTTTTAATTTTAATTATTTTGGTTTTTAATATTGACTTCTCTTTCAGCAACATATAAAATCAGTTTCACAGTCTCTGCTTGTTCCTTTACTGCTACTAAGGATCTGATAAAATTGTTTTATAAGTATAGGAATGAAGTTGATCTGTGGCCCATTTAAAATTCAGAAAATATATTTCATGTAGAGTAGTGTATATTTCATATATATCAGGATATTTCTTTATGTTGATACTGTTCCCCAGGTACTGTCTCTGCTACTAAGTATTTTCACTTTTAACAAAGGCTGTAACAAATCCTCAGTGAGTATCTTTGCATGGATGCCCATACTACAGGGTAGTAGATACATAAATAAGAAAACAAATCTTCCTATCTTGCTTTCCTCCTTTATTCCCTTTCTTCCTTCTCCCTCCCCCCCACCCTTATTCCCTTTCTTCTCCTTTCCCAAACTGTAGGATGATCAATTTTTTCTTTATATAAAGTTTGCAAATATGTTTAATCCACTGTCAGTAATACTGTCAGATCTCCCAGCCAAACTCCCAAGGTGTAAGGAAATAATTTCGGACAATGTCAGACAAATGTCACACAAAAGAAAACAACCTGGAAGAAAAGATAAGTTCTTTGATGAAGCTCTGGGATGATTTTGCTGACTCATGATTTGTCCTTTATCTCATGACAGTTGGCATTTTTTGTGTAACTTACCTTTTGTTAAATAGTAATTACCTTTTAGCCCTGGGATCCAGAAGAAAAAGCCTTGAGAATGTGACAACTAGAAATTCATTAAAAATAAAACCTGTCAAGTTGATAGGTTCTTATTACTTGTTTTTTTTAATTCTTATTGCTGTGGTGGATTTTGAATATGTTGTTCTTTGAAACTCTTTCAGAAGGACTTGAGCAAGCTTATGTTTGGAAACTGAAGATATGTTTTAAAAGCACTATTTAAAAATATGCAGGTCTGCAATGAAGACATTTAGGACTTTATCTTCAGTAGAAGTAGTTAAATGCAGAAGATGACCCATAGGCCTAATTATGTTAGCATCCAGTGTAGGAATAAACATACAATTTTAAGCATAGTTTAAATGGTTTAAACATAATTTTGGATTTAAAGTTACTTTTAAAAAAAGTTCAGTGTAGGCAAAGGGTGTGTTCCCAGCATCAGCTTCATTATGAAAGACTGTTTCTAAAGTCAAAGTTGTTGGTTATTCATTTGCAAAGGTCACCTGTCCCAGGCCTCTTTGGCAAGCTTGCCAATAAAGGTACTGTTATGAAACATGGTTGCAAATTTCAGCTCCCCCTTCAAGGGAAGCTGAACTGAGGCCGCAGTCTGTCTGTCTTTTACGTAACTGTCAAAGGTGAGTTATTACTATTTTCAGCTGGATCCAGCTCAGAAACCTGTGAAAGATGGAAACACCACCAAGCTGCTAAAATAGGGGGGGCTATTTCAACTCCAGTGCAGTGTTACAGCCTGTGAAACACATGGCTGTTGGTATTGGTTTGTTTTCCTCGTAAAGCTGTCAAGAGAATTTGAGGGAAGTTAAATGTGCAGAAGCACTGGCATATGCGTATCCTTTGGGTCTTCTTTCTGGCCAGTGGTTTCCTTGCACTGACTGAAATTCTCTATGGGATTTTACCATCACGGAGCACAGGCTGCACTGGTCTGGGCCCCCCTGAGTTAAGGCTGGTGTAAATTGTGCAGTACCAGAGTATCTTGTACCCAGAACTGAAATTTGCACATAAAGCTACTACCCAGTCTAGGTGACAATTCCATTTCAGGTGAGAAAGCAATGGACTTTTCGACACCATTCAGCTTCAGGCTCTCTAATGTTTCAGCAAGGACAGTGGTGAAATGCCTGTGATTCCAGGTTGTTACAGGTGAACCATCAGTGTGTGCTTTCACAAGGTATGGCACACTAACTCATGAACGTGAGCAGCCTGCACACACAGCTCAGTTAATACCAGAGCTTTGCTGTCAGAGGAACTACCACCTAAATAAGACCAGTAGGCAGAAGACCATTTGAGCATGTGCCCAAACCAGTCTCTGTTCTAGTTAGCAGTGAAGTACGTCCTTAAGTATAAAGCACTGAAATATAAACACCTACACAAAGAAGAAAATACTTAGGCTACCTTAAACATCTGATGAAAGTTAATTGAAATCTGTTCTGAAATGAGGGCTCGCAGAAGGAATGTGGGTGTGGCTCAGGCACCAGGCCTGCCTGATATTAGTCATGTACATGATAATTATGTATGCAACGAGCACTCAGGAATCAAACTGAGAGGTTTATTGACTAGATTATTTCATAATCTCTACACTTGGGCCAGGTGGAGGAGAAGAGCAACCTGCTGATCAAACCATATGGAAACCACCATGTGCACTGTAGGTTCTTCAGAGCAAAATCCTCACCTGTATGTATTCCAAGCTACCAGGGAGAAAGCACTATATCCTGACCTTTAAAGTGTGCAGTTTCAGTCACAAAGACCAAGGGATGCCAGCGTGAGCTGTAGAAGAGTCATGAGTCACTTGTGAGATTTGTGCCGCAGAAGGAACACATTATCCCTTTGCTCTGCTGGTAGTGCCAGTCTCTTTCTGTCTTAAATGATCCATCTGCTGCTGCCCAAATTAGACACACAGCTCTTGCCGTCACTGTGCAAAGCCATCGCCGACGGCGCTCAGAGTGAGGCGTTCTGCGTAGCTCAAACCTTGCTTAGCATCTCACCTGCAGATAGGGAACCCCCTCGTTCCAAGGATGGCTTATGTCCCACTGAAGCCCTCGGAAGACGAATTGTAGTTGCAACTGCCAAAGACAATTAGACAGAGCTGGAACCCTGTAGGTCTTTGCCAGGAAGCCCAGCTGAAGGGCAAAAGGAAAGATCTTCCTCTGGGGTGGGAGTTGCTGTCATGAGCCTACGGATGAGACTGGGTCTAGTGGAAAAAATGACCACCTCAGCTGCACAGCCCAGTGCTGCTGGAGGTGTGAGGTGGTTGTCTGCTACTTCTTGTTTGTCTTCAGCTCCGCACTTTTTTTTCTCAGGGCACACAACATCACTTTTAAAAAATCCTCAAGCCTCAGCATACCTCAGTACGCTGTTGCTGTTTGTTTGTACCCACTGCATGCATTAACCTGAAAACTGTGCAGGAGTGCTCACCAGAGGAGGTGTTACACACATAACTGACATTCAGTTATGGTGAAGTAGGTTATGAGAATAAGAAAAACCGAAGAAGCAACTTTCACTTTCCTCATGCTCTCCCACAATACATGTATTTATTTTGATGTGCCCATAGTTCAATTGTCCTTAAGAGTCTTCCTGTTTGCTCTTTGGGGTGTCCAGTATTCAGCTGGGCTCTAAATCCCTGCTTGTAAAGCAGGAGTTCTCCATTTGGCAACATCTTGGGAATAAAAGAAGGAATTGGAAATCTCTCCATGTGTAGGTGTTTCATTCTGGAGGTGTTTCTGGCTTTCCACTTCTGAAGAATGAGTAGGTTGCCTCAAAATAATGACATTTGTGGAAGCTCTTAAGTCTGTATTTATTAGGACTATAGCATACAAGCAGGATGTCTTACAATCTGGGGTCTATAAAGAAAAGCATCACAAAATTTACTCTGGAAAAAAGAAAAAATTCAATTCATAGCTGAGTGGATACCTCCTACAGAAGAAAAAAATGAACCTACATAAGCTCTGGTTCCTACTGAAATTAATAGCCCCACTTCAGTGGTTTTTAATGGTCCAAGGCATCAGGTTTACTGTTTACAACATCTCAAATCCTGAGTAAAGCTCAAGTAGGGGACTGTGGTACAGAAAATATCTAAAGCATGTCTGGGCACTGAACAGCAGCTTGGGTGCCTGGAGTTACCAGTGCAGTGCCCTCAGCTCAGCCAGGCTCCAGCCTCTCCCCCTGGGGCATTGAAGACTCTCACCACGAGGCCCTCCCCTGACTGGATGGTTTGGGTGGTTTGGCTGTTTTGGCAGTGGTGCCGAAGCTCAGGAGCAGCTGTGTTTCTTTTTCATAAGGAAGAAGAGTAATTTCTAAGTGGAGAATACAGAGTATCTTCTGCACTCATGAGGTAAGTGGGTGCTCGCCTCATTCCCACTCTGGTTCAGCAATGGCACTCCAGCACATGCTTAGCTTGAACTTGGAATGTAAAAGTGGTGATGCTTGTGATTTGTTTAGCAAAAAGAGGTGTTTCATGTGACTGAAGCCCAAAACCTTACTATTTTTTTTTCATCAGTTCTGGCTGTCATTAGTAATTGAAGACAAGGGAAGGGTCACAAATACCCTATTTCATCCCTACCTCAAGGGATGTTTTCAACAGGATATAATTATCATCCACAATCATCTACTAACTCTTGAAATAATAGTTTAGTCATGCCTAGCTTTCTCTAGCATGTATTGAAAGAGCAATCAGAGTTTAAAAGAGGAATATCCGTTCTTTCCCAGAAATCTGTGAAGTATTGCAGGCTCTGAAGAACAAAAAGCCTACTTGAATCATTGGCAATAGACCAGATTTAATTAATAAATTTAAAAACTTTTCTGTCAAAAGACTTCTTAGCATCTTCTTCTCAAATGAGCAATTTCAAGATTTTTCTGCCATTTATCCCATGTTTCCTTCTCTCTGGGCCATTTTATTCACAACTGGTCTTCTTTATTAAATACTTGCATTGGATATCAATGAGCTGCAGAAGTGTTTTGATGGGTTTTGAAATACATTCCTTTAATAAATCTTGGCCCAAATGATGCTTTCTTGCTGTGACTGGTGCCAAATCTCTTGGTCCCTCCTGTTCCAGCCATCCCTTCTGCTCTTGCAACACTGACCAAACAGGGTTGCTCAGTGTCTTTCCTGCAGAGGTTCTAATATTGCCCGATGCAAGGGAAGATATCACATGTAGAAATGAGACTGCCTCAAGGATAATGTGGACAACTGTGTTTGCCTCCAATCCCCATTCAAGAACTTCTTTTTCTTCTGTGCTATACCTCCACATTCAGTTTTGGTGATAAATTCACCCGGCCATGACAGAGACTTCCTCTGTATTTGTGCAGTGGCCAAAGCATTGATCAAAGCCTCTAGAGAGTAATAAGATACATAATAAAACAGTAATTAAGCAATCCTCTCTTCGGGACACATTGCTTTCTCTATCTTTAATATGCCTGATGCACTTTGAGACACTGAAAGAATTGCAATCTGTAATGCTTTGAGTTTGCCTGAAGATGAGAAAGCCCTGAAGATAGAAGGCTCAAATTGGAAAACATTGTGAGCACACAGTCCACAATGCTGCACTCTTATCTGCCTTGACAACCCGCTTTATCACCTCCCAGAGAAAAGGTGGCAAAATCAGTTAAATGAATTACCATTGCAATCTTTTGCAGGATCCTTAAAAAGGTACTCCAGCTCCTTGGGAAAGGAGGCTCTGTGTGTGCATTTTAAATAATTTCAAGAGTTTAATCTTTTCCCAGTTTAATTACTAATCAGTGTCAAAAACAAGTTGCAACATAATTCTGCCCAATTCTTTCTTTCTCTACATTTCCTGCTTTAAAGAATCTCTGGGGATTGCCCTTCCTCAGTCTTGAACGCTCTGTTTAAATATGTTAAAAAATAATCTTTGAAATGTGAAAATCTAGCTTGAATGTGTAGTTTAAATCTGGTGTCTAATGAATTCCAAGGAGTTCCCAGATCCCTCGATTCCTCTGAACATCACATTCTGACTAATTTGAAAATTCTACTGTCCTAGGAGCTCATGTTTTTTAAGCACTTAGAGAGCATAGTAATGAGCACAAGAGAAAAGCTGAAAAAATATGACAGAGACATGAATTTCAAACAGCAAGTACCAAAAAACCTGAGCATTACTTTTGCCTTTAAATAGGCTTGTAACCATAAGAGAAAAAAATATAATCATCGTTGAAACTGATTTGCGACACGCAGCTTAACAAGATGTTTCCTCTCACTAGATCTCTGGAAGTGCTTGGACTTCTTTTGCCATCTGCAAAATGCTTTTCAAACATTGTTTACTTGATCTTAGCCTTCTCCTGGGAGACCAGTGGGAAATTAGTGCGTTCTTTTTCAAGGTATAGAAATTGAAACAAACATGGTTAAGCCTCATCATTTAGGAATTTATTCCCAGTGGATGCAATCTCTTCAGCAATTCTGTCTTCAGAAGTGATGGCTGAAGGAAGCAATTGGAGAGGATGAAATTTGAAGCAATTGAAGAATGGGGAAATCAGAAAGTTTCTAGATGAAGGGATCTTTAATGGTGAACAGAGATTAACGAAGAAAAGTATGTGAACTGGAATCGTGGTGAGGAGTGGTAAGGGTTACTTGGAAGTCCTGTAAAATGTTTGAGAGTTAAACTCAAATGCCAAGGCCTGGAGGGGCAGTGGGGGGTGAAGCAGTGCCTCAAGGGAGCCTTCCTGCTCTGAAGGAAGCGAAGGGTGAGTTGCACAGTCTGGCACCAACCCTCCCTTGTCTCTTGTCTTCCTGTCTCCTGTCTGTGAAACAGATCTAATACTTAGACAGATTTCCTCAGGCAGGAAAGCAGGAGGGTATTATGACAGAAGTGAGAAATGCAGCTGCACCTCATTGCCTCTGGTTAGCCAAACACTGACCCACCACCACCCACCACTGCCACTGCCAGGGTGGATACAATCAGTACATGTTTTAGCACTGTCAGTTCTCCTGTTTTGTCCTGGCCAAAAACACTGGCTCACAATAGAAAGACCTGCAGGTTGAAAAACCTTGATAGCTTACCTGAGGAACACATGTTTACCCTGCCATGCAACATCAGAATATCAGTAGTTTACTTGTTGGCTGTTACTTGTTACCCAGAAGGCAACATCTAATAGCTTGCTTTCCACTACCTTGTCTCTCCTGTGGCCACCTTAAAGCTTTAGCCCAAGAAGGTTGGCAGAATTGGTCCACAGTGCACACTTAACTGTAGTTTAAAACGCCTGCAGATCAGGAACTTTGCCAATGAGATAATGTGAGACAACAAATTTAGGCATGCAAGTAGACTGATTTATCCCTAAGCAGTATCTGCCCTTTTAAATATCATCAGAACAGTCAGAACTTTTGACTTTAACAATTTAAAAAAAAAATAAGAAGAAAGGCTTTTGAAATTTATCTTGCATTTCATTCAGTGTGAATTAGTGAATATGTCAGGCTTGAAAAATATTGGTTTTCATAAATGATATTATTTGCAATAAATCCTCTTTCAAACTGTGTAATTAGGGACACAGCAGAAGCGGGACATTATGTTAGGAATTATTCCTAACACCTATTGCCTAACCCTGTTGACACTCTACATGAAGATTTATTTTACTGCACTGTAGCTATTTTAAAAGGATGTTAAAATGGAAGTAAGATGATTTGAACCAACAAGAACATCCAACAAAATGAATTTGCATTGAAAAATGTTGTCTTGTCAAAGCTGAAATGATTTGTGGATATGCATTGGTTGTGATGAAATTCTTGATGGTCTCTGAAAACTACAGCATTACCTTCTTACTGCTGACCTGGGCAGGAACAGAAACAAACATTGGAATTTTTTTAAGTCTCGCAATAGATGCCTCAACACAATTTTGTTCTGCTGCATAAAAATTGTTTCAAAACCTAATGTAGCTTGATAATATATTTCCAAATTGTGGGAGGGAATTCATGTCTAGAGGCTGGCTACAAATTATACTTGTGTCTTCTTAAGAGCCCATTTATGTGTTTATAAGGGTACAGAATTGCTGTTGTGTAAGTGAAACTTGGAACACGGGGAGTATAATCTCAAGCAGAGCTTTCATATACACCCACATCGTAAGTATTGGGCACTGTTTTTATAGATGTGGTTTTCTGTGCCAAAAATCCCATAAAGATGACCAGCATAGGTGTCATCAAGGAACATCTAATAAAATATGAACACTTGAAATAAACAGACCCTGCACCAATCTTTGTATCATCATTTTATGTATCAGAATCCCTGTCCTTCTGCAAAGTCCATGAAACTAGCCAGTTTCAGATACCGTTTACTGTAAAGGTATAATGCATGCATATATTTTTGGTGGCAAATGCTGCCTTTTAGGCTCATGCTGTCTTTAGCATCCAGAAAAGTCTTTCAAATTTCCAAATTCCAGACCTCACCAAAGGGAAGAGTAGCTTGCAGGAAAGCAGGTCACATCATTTACAGGAGGCAGTTACAGAGAACAGCTGGAAAAAGAAAAATGCAAAACAGACAGGTGTCAGCCACACTGAGGGAGACAAAATGGAAAGGCTGTGAAGTAGAGTCAAGAAGAAAGCGCAGATCAAAAAAAGGTGCCAGTGATTTCCAGTGCTCAGGAGAGAAGCCTGAGCTCTGCTCCTGTGTCTGATCTGTTCTGGCTGATGGACAACAGTGTCTGCTGCTGGCATTTTTCTCTACTGAAAATTAGTTCAGGCAGTTGAGTGAGGAAAATGTTACAGGACTTTTGTTTTTTTTCCCCAACTTGGAAGTTTTAGTTTTGTGTCAGTTGATTTTCTGGTTTGCTCTTTGAATTGTTCTCATCATAAGACAAACATTGTGTCAGGGCAAAGCAAGTGCCTGGCTGGACACGTGCTTATTCCAGCTCTGACTTAGACCAGCTTAAACTGTCATGGAAATACACCTGAAATGTTTCCTAAGCCCACAGTGAAATCTGCCAGCTTGGTTCAGTGGTAGTTGCTTCAGAGCTATTGCTAGCTCTGCACTGGGAATCTCTTCAAGGTCAAAACTTGGTATTTTGCAGAGACCACCAAACAGACATGCCGGACATAATAGTAATTAGCTATCATGTCTGAGCTTACTTAAACTCGCAATTGATTTGGCAGAAGCCTCATCCCCTATTACACATTCCTTGAACTATTCAATCTCTATTTTCAACATCCTCTTTATTTTGAAGGGTGGCGGTACTTCGGTCACTTGTCATATTGAAAACAAGAATTTTTGTACACCGCTGTGGTGGCACTGGTGGTGGGTTTAATAATTTGCATGTCTAGTTTTGTTCAGCATTTTGGGCACCTGGCTACATGCAGTGGTGGTGCTGAGCACACGGCCCCGGTGCCAATCTGAGATTCCAGCAGAAGAGATAAGCAATGCCCTCAGTAACTGAGCCTAAGGCACTTTGACTTTTCCCCCATCGGGAGCTCTTCCTGGAGTGCTGGGAGGAGCCGGAGATGTTGGTGGCGGCTTCATATGACACCGTATCATTCCTGTCTGATGGGGCAGAACACTGACAGATCTGTGATGCCTGGTGCATGCACAGATCTGGGAGGAGTGCGACTCTCACCATGGCCATTCTTTGTGGAGTTTGGGGAGACCAAAAGGACCTGGTAGGGTTTCTGATTCCAGGAAGGAGAAGATGGGGGAAGGCAGGGTGTGTCCATGTGTGTTTGTATGTTAAATGTTACCTGAAGGCTGAAGGAAAGGCAATCGATACACTTTTTTTTTGGTTAGGTGATTTCTACATTTTCAGACAGTTTTTCCCTGTGTGTTGCTGGGTGGAGTAATAGAAGAAAACACTGAGTTATTCTCTGTAGTGGTACTTCCTGCTGCTCTTCTTTCTATTTACCACCATGAGGTTCTTTAGTCTCAAGTTAATGAGAGAGAGGAAAGAAGCTTATCTTCCCAGCTTCAAGTGAAGAATGGGGGGAGCTTATTTATTCCTCACTTTTGTTGGGAAGAGGGGAGGACTTCTTCCTATCCTAATTCTCTGAAGATTATTTGTTTGGTATCAGGTCACAAACTTGGTAAGGTGTCACTAACACTGTGGGACAGCCTCCTGAATTTGTAACTACACAGCTTTATAATAGCATGGTGTGTAGGTGTGGGTTTTTTTTAAATCAATACTTGATTGACTGCAGCCAGGTTACACAGAGAGCACATTTTATTTGGGCTCCCTTTTCAGAGACATTCACATAAGAATGTATGTGCTAATGTATGGGTAAGTTATCCTGCTCTTTAAGAGCTGTAAGACAGAGATTTACTTGAAGTGGATAAGTTATAAATGCTTATGAATTCCTAGGGGCATCCATTTCCTTTGGACTAGCACAGTTAAACTTATTGCATATTCCCTGACTGGTCATTTGCATCTTCCAGCAGACAGGGAAGGGAGTGTTTTGACACAGTAGTGCTACAGTGGGACCGAGAGTAATGCTCACCTATATGGGGGGCTGGTAGGAGAAGTGGTCAGGATGAAGTGACATGGATATGCATCAGAGTAAAGCATAAATTAGCTGAACAATTGGGTAGAAGTAATGGATACATCCCACAGAGATGAAGGGTGAAAAGCTACACAGGACTGAGGGGTGGGATGCTATCACAAAGTGGCTCGGTTCCAATCACTAGGTTTTATGCACAATTTAAGCATGCAGTGTGAACACAAAATGGCTCCCACCCCTACCCTTTGCTGTTTGTTGCACTGTTTACTGACTGGTGTAAACATAAGTGGTTCCAAAAAAGGCAGTGTTAATCCTTTAGCAGCACTCAGAAGAAAAAGCATTTTATGTCCCTGCAAACCTTCCATCAAGGTCCTTACAGCAAGTTCCCAAGAGCAATATGGTAAAGCTCAGAACAGGTGGGCTTTTCTGCCATCTCACATTGCAGGTTGAAGGTTGAGGTGCTGAGAGATGTTAAGTACCTGGTTTAAGCTGCAGAGGCTTGAGCACAACTCAGATCGGTAACTCCCAAATCTGGCTTAGCTCAGCAAAATGAGAATCCTCCTTTGCTGACATAATGGCCTGAAAGAGGAATCAAGAAAAGAAAGCTGCTTTGACCAAATTTTAATCTTAGTTTTAAATTAAAGTGAGTATATAATAGGAACATGAAGAAATTATTAATGATGTGTGTATGGAGGGGAAGCAGTGAAAGAAGGTAGGCTAGGAAGAGGTGGTGAGAATAAACTGATGAGATGATTTTCTGCTAGCTGTGACAATAAACTGTCCAACAAAAGCATACAGGAAGCACATAATAGTGTGACTGGAATAGATATACACAGAGGCCATTTCTAATCCCGCTGCCCTAAGAAATGAGAGTAACAAAAACTCAGCAGTGCAGATTTACAGAATTGACAAGCAAGTGGGGACTTATTGCCTCCCAAGATATCTAATACCACTTGCTTCTTAGGGAATTTCACCAGAGAGCTCTGGGTTGCAGTGCCAGTCAGGGAATCGCTGCCTCGCTGGTCTCTGCACACTTTGTCACATGGCCAGGATGCACTCTCAGAAAAAGGTCCAGGCACTAACCCGGCTGGAGAAGTACTTCACCAGATTGTACTGATGAGAAGATCCAGACTGGCCAACCAACTATTAAGAGAAATGAGTAGGGTTTTTCCTGCCTTTGAGGAAGAATCCTTGCCTGTCACTTTCAAT
This sequence comes from Cinclus cinclus, assembly GCF_963662255.1. Taxonomy (NCBI): domain Eukaryota; kingdom Metazoa; phylum Chordata; class Aves; order Passeriformes; family Cinclidae; genus Cinclus; species Cinclus cinclus. The sequence continues at coordinate 70,661,620 of NC_085046.1, forward strand.
TAGCCAAATTATAGCTGTCATTGTGTTCTGCAGCTCATTAAATACCAGGAGTCTGCTTCAAATAGTACAGGCAAATCAAAGAGACAGTCTTGATAAGATTCCTTCTTTCAACCAGAAAAAATACAAATTCTATCATGACACTTCACTGAATTAAGCCTTTGTTTCATCTAACCTCATTTTCCCCCTGCATTACACCTTTCTACTTATATCTAAGGATTTTAGTGATGCTGTTCTCTGAGAAGAAAAAAAAAATAAAGTAAGATCAATAGATGGACAGACCTGCTGACCTCTGTCTCTTGCAGCCAGGATGTTGGAGTACTGCATAGCAGCTATCATACAGGCTTTAGTTCAAATACAGTGTAAAACAAAAACACCTTTCCACCTTTTCATATTGGTCATATTTTTTCTTGCTTTGTTGTTTCTCTAAAGGAAACACAGATTCAAACCTACTTAGATTGTAAACAATTCACTGTAAAGCACTTGTTTATGTACAAAAAGCACAGGAATAATCTGTAAGTAGAAGACTTCCCTGTTTGAATTCTGAATTACTCCAGCATAGCAACTCTTGGTAATGGATAAATTTCAATTACTCTTCCTCTTCTTAAATATTTTATTATAGAAAGCCTTTGGGATCTTAATCAAGGGTGTAGATCCCATTGTACTCAGCACAAATCCAGAACAAAAAGATGGAGAGATCACAGCACACATATAAGGCCAGAAGAAGTGGACAATAAATGGGCAAATATATGGGACCAATGAAATCATATTGATCTGTGTGCAATGTCCTGGTCTCAGCACCCTGGTGGCTTAGCCCTTTTCTTTTATCAGCATCACAGAAAAGCAGGGTTCCTTAAGGTCACTAGTGAAACCACTTAATAAAAGCCCTGGGCACTCCTTCAGTAAACCCCATTAAAGCAGGAAAAGGGGTGTCAGAGAAAACCTGGTGTTCATTTCCTTAGCAGTTCAGAAAGTAGAGACAGTGCAGGGTCATAGAAAGATCACCTCAAGGGGCTATCCATTTTGGTGGGGACAGGGATGGTGTTACTCAGAGCACGGGCACAGAAAAAGGCAGAAAGAAGGGAAAAATGGGCCCAGAATCAAATTCAGGGAGGAAGGCCAAGTGGGAGCAGTTGGAGACATGGAAGATGGACAACATATGGCAATAATATTACAGGGGATGGAAACAAAATGCCGTGTTGTTTAGAAGAGGGCAAAGTGCACAGAGGAGAGAGGTCAGGTTGGGCAGACGCTGGATAGAAGCTCAACAGTTCCAGTACATTTGAATCTAAAGCAAAGAAAGGCACAGAAGAAGATGTGTGCAAGGACACTAATCACAGATGCTTCTACATTGCATAAGATCCTGGGAGCAATATAGCTATGCCTTTGTGGGACTCTCTCGCCCCTGCATCTCTGTTATTAAATACAAACATACAGTTTACTCTCTTTTCCCTTAGAAATACCAAAGCACCCTGCAGAAATACAGTTAAGCTTTTATAAAATCACCAGCATGCTGCTTGGTAATTTTACTCCCATCTAAGTCCTGCTATGTGGTTAAAGCTGGGCCACGTGCTTCCTGTTAAAGCAGAACACTGTGTCCCACCTTGAAAGACATACCATGTCCAAGTCTCCACAAATTAATAGGTCTGGAAAGGCAGCAAATCTGAGACTGACATGACACTGGGTCACTTGTTTATCAGTCTTGCAAATGTGGAAATGAGATACATGCTTGTCAATAAAACATGTTTCAATCTGATTTTCTCCAGTGAAGAAAACTAAGACACACAGAAAAAGAAATTTATTTTTGGTGCCTGAATGTCTATCGGTTCATTTTCAAAATCTGCTTTTATTTATCCTCTGGTTTTCATTGATCTCTGGCTATAAACATGCCAGCTGAGAGAACTTAGTTCTAACAGACAATTTTTCTTCCCTCTGCCAGAAGTGATCTGGTTTCCTCCATGAGCCATGCTTGGGAGTCTTCAGTCAAGTTGAAATATATCTCAATTCAGTGGATTATAACCAAATTAAATGCAGCATTGCTCCAAAAGATTTATTTTTTTTTTAGGATCTTCAAAATGAATTTTCATTCCTTTTCTCTCTAAAGCACACAGGTTTATTGACAGCATGTGTCGTTATCTGAAATTCAACACATTTCTTACTGCACCTTATTATGAATCCCTTCTCTCATCCTTCTCGGCTGAGCATCTCCCCACCTGCCTGCTCTTTCCTTTGTCTCCTGTTTCCAGACCCAAACCTTCCTCCATAACCCTTCTGGCATGATCATCTTCACATGCCCAGACCTACACTCCCCAGTGTGGGACAGAACCACTCTGGACACACCTGTGAGGCCTTTACCCTTACCAGTGTCCCAGAAATCCCACACTGGTTTTCAGCCTGACTTTGTGGGCTCCTAGGCCACCTCTGCTGCTGAATCCCTTTTCCTAGGGTGTTTTCTCCAGTTTATTTCCTGCAGAGCCTCCCTGTGTACATTTGGGTATTATTTTTTTCTGACAGATATCATCTCAGAGGCAGATCTCATTCATCCTTGAGGAGCTGAAAATCCCTTTTACATCATAAGAATTCAGTAGGAAATCCCAAGTAACCAATTTAAACATTGTTTAATTAAGGAAACGTTATCTTACCTTGGATTTGATGCATCCATATGCCCCAAACACTGAGTCTGGGTTGAAATGCCTTGATAGGGCATACAGAGCATGTCACATTTGCATTGTCAATACTGGCACTTTTCATGTGAAATAGTGAAAGCAGTGAGACTACTTAGTCACACTTCTCTATTTGCATACCAATACTTGTGAGTTTTCACACAAGGATTTCTGAATTTCCCCTGTGACTAAGACACTGAAAAGCACAGGTACATGCCAGAGAGGCAATGCATGTCAGGAATATATTTGTACCTGTGACCGCTCCATCTGGGGGCTTTTATCACATGCAGTGAAGCCTCCTAGCCCATTTAAACTGTGAGGGTTACAGATTCGTGGTTCAAACAGGCCAACACATAAGACGAAGAGTGACTTGAACCTTGACTGAACTTTGGTGAATCAGGAGTTGAAAGTAATTAACTACGACCTAGTCTTTACCTCATTGGAGCCAGTATCTTGAACCTCAGAGGGGATAAGGACTTGTAGAGAAGTGATTCTGTTTGAAGCTCTGCTGCCATTATTGTCTGGTTGATTAATATTATTTGTAGTATAAACCAAATTTATTTCACTTGGTAATGGTAAAACAATGCATCTATAAATAACACTCAATACCTTATGTAAAAATATTTAACACTGAAAAAATTAGGATGAAATTTTACCTTTCCTGAAATTCAACTTCCTGTCATTACAGAAATTCAATTTTAACATTGTGGTGAAGACCCAGCAAGTGGAGCAATATAACTGTTATTAACAGGTTAGGGAAACCTTCCTACGACACTGTTTCACTTTTAAGTGGGAAAGACGTTCTACTCAGAACTAAAACCGTCTGCTTCTGGTTATTTGACACCAGCAATCTAAATATCCTTTGATGGGGCCTAATGGGGCTTTTTGTATGCAAATTCCCACACTCGAGTAAGAAAATGAAAGTGTTTATAGTATATGCAGCCAGGTGCATTGAGTATCCCACTTCTCTGGGGCACATTAGATCCCTAAGTCCTAGAACAGCCAGGTGTGGAGAGGGGTCCCTCACCTCTTGGCTAGCAGGGTCAATGACCAGGATACCCCAATCCTGGCCTCATGGTGAGCAGTGGAAGGGCTGCTGCTCACAAGGAGGAGGAGGAGGAGGACATGGGACCAGACAGCGGTTGTTTAACTTGGCTGTCCTCACCTCCCGTGGCAGCCAGTCTCACTTCCAGCATCCAGTCATTCCCACAGTAAGCCTGGTCTTAGCCTGGGATGATTGCGTTCGGTTATTAATCTGGATGTAGCTGAAGTTTTCCTGAGGAGCTCGAGCCACGGCACAGGAAGCACATATTTCAGCTTTCAGCCGGGGCCAGAGTGAAACAGGATTTCTCTGGCAGAAGGAAGAAGGCAGTGGTTTTGCCTTGGGCCTGTGTCCTGACTGGATGGTGGAAAGGGAAGGGAAGGTGGGCTCTTCACAGAAACCCTCAGGAATCTCCTTATGGAAAGCCTGTGGCTATCTAAAGCACTGGGCTTTCGTCGGGTACCCTGGAAGTGAAAACAGCTACTTAACAGTTTCACAGACTTCTTTATGTTCATTTGTAAAACACTGCAAGAGGTGAGCTAACATTAACTCCTCTCCACAGAGAGCAGAAGTGGGCAGACGTCTAAAAACACCTGACATTAATGACAAAAATGTAAAAAGAAGCAGAGGCCTCTCTTTCACAGGCCATGTTTGGGCAAAAAGGAAAAAATAATAATACTAAGCACATGAAAAGTAACAAAAGCACATCTGTCTGTAAAATTGTTTTCATAGGATCACTGAGCTGTGACTGCAGCTGATGTTGTTTAAGTCTGTGAGCAGACACTGGCTTTGCCATGAGCTCTCCTGCCCTAAGGAACCACATCAGAAAGAGTCATTTGGGCAGAAAGGAAGATGGTTTATATGCTGAGAACCTGACGGCATTTCTTATTTCAGGGTGACATAAACCTTCATAGGCCTATGTCAGCTAGATCACAATTTGTTAATTGGTAAGTCACCACACCTCCTTTTTGTCTAAAAGGTGTAGATGTCAAATTAGTGCTCTGTTCTATTGTTCCTTGAAGAAGAATGGGATTATTTTGATCTGTTTAAAAAAAGGGAGTATCAAAACCATTATTTTTATTTTTTAAAAAATGAGTACACTTATGTCTTTACTCAAAGCCATATAACACATGGCATGTACCACACACAGAGCAAAAAACTCTACAAAATAATGCAGCAGCCAAACGAATGCAAAGTAACATCAGCAACGGCTCTGAGGGAAATGCTTGTCACAATCACTCTTAGAAAAAGAGTCTGTGGCTGCTCTGCTCTTTTTACTACAAGAGAAGAGTTCGATGGCAGTAGAGTGAACCACGGGTTTATTTGTTGCACAGTTCCTCTGCAGTACTGCCTTATGTCATTAACTCACGAGTGGAGATACCAACCACACTGCTCAACCTAACTATACCATTGCAGCAGCAGGAGCACTCCTGGAGAACCGAAGGGATAACTTCGTTAGCTCAGCCAGCAGAGGGAACTGCTAATCAGCACTAATTGCTCACACAGGGCTAACAGATATCCTACCAAGCTCGGTAAATACCCAGTATGTCATGGCACTACACACTTTCTATGCTGTGTCAGACTGCAGATGACCCGGTGGATTCCAGCACGGCGATATCCCTCTGAAACACTCCTCCAGGCCTTTATTTCCCCTCACTCTGACCTTTCAGCTTTCTCCCGGAACGAGGGCAAGCTCTCAAGTGGTTTTGGCACAATGGCATTTCTGTCTCTTTCTGGTGAATTGACTGCTCAGATAAATTAAAATCCTGCCTGAAAAACACAAATTATTTTCCCCCCACATGTCCTCCCATTCTCCCCTAGTTCTGCTCCTGTCCGTTATTTTCTGCCAAGCAGCAGCTGTACAAAGCAAGGGTTAAATCAGGTAGCTCATATTTAGCCTCAGCTTAACAAAGCCAGAGGCAGGTTTGACCCGCACTCACTGGCTTCACAACTAGAGCTGTGATCCTGTACCACAGTTCCAGAGCCACAATGCCACAGCCAGTACCTGGGCAGGTACTGCTCCACCAGAGTACCCCTTGTAATTCCTTGCAACTTTCCACAGAGGAAACACATGCATAAGGTGCAAAACACCCTTTGGTTAATAACAGTTACTTCAAAAGCTCTGTGGTTATCAACAGCTAGTCAAGGTATGGCTTGATTGCATTGTCTTCCCTACCTCACTTCAGGGTGAGCCAGTGTGCTTATTATCTTTCAACATGAAGCATTTACCAGTGATACCAATTTGCTTCCAAGAGAGCAAACAAAAGCAATCCCTTATGCCATTTGTTATAGGAGTCCAACTTGCTTTATTCAGTGCTCATCCTGGTGTTTTATTTCTTCAAACTAGATAAAATAAAAGGTGCTTGCAAAGCCTCCTCCCTGACAACAGCTATAGCTCCCATTCCAGCAGGAGCAGCCCCACCAGCACAGCTGCACAAGATAGAGTGGGAAGTGAAAAATCCTCCATCAAACTTAAGCACTCCAAAGGGGATCCATTGGACTGAGAACAAAGAAGACATGCAGCAAAAACCTCATCAAGCAACTTCTGATGATCTTGTATCTTGAAGGGCATTGAGCAATGAGAGGAGCCAAAGGCAGCTCCCTCTTACACCCATCACCTGTGGGCCACCAACATCCTTCTCATCACCAGCAAGCAGCCGGAGCACAGCCTGTGTTAGCCACACCTTTGTTGCAGAGGCCATATAGAAACCCATATGGCACCTCCCAGACACCTAATTTCCTGCACCCCAAATATCCTAAGGAAAGGCTTGGGTAGCTGAAGACCTGGCCTGCTGCATTCACATAAAATCAGCAGGGGAGTCCCGTTTTCAGGAATAGAATGAATTAAAGTGGATGAGGTTCAGGACTCAAGTTACACTAATTATGGGTTTAAAATTAATGTAACACTAAACACCTGCTTCTTTCCAGCCTGAGAAAGATGTCTTAGAAGAGTGTTATGACTAATATCTGCTTTTACAACCTTGAGAGGAAGGTGCTTTTACCAGGTGAAATTAATTACTTAGGTGCCCTCCCTGGGCTCTCACATGGAAATCAGATCTTTTGAAGAAATGAGGGAGTGAAAAGACAACAGCTGTAAGATGAAACTCATAACCTTACTGAATTAATTTTACTTTTCTCTGTAATACATCGCTGCTTGGCTTAGTAGTTACCCACCTGCTTAACCCTTCCTTTTCCATTGCAATTTATTTTTCAAAAACTCCAAAACTTTTCCAGCCTGGATATTTTTATTTTTTTCACATTTAAAAAAAAAATCTAGTTAAGACACACAAAAAGCTGTATGAGCTCAGGACTGACAAGCTTCACCCAGCCTACCCCCATCTTGCACTCTCCAAGGGAGTCTGTCTCTCTCTTTTCTGGGTTACCTGTGTGGCACAGAGGCATCCTCCTCCTCCAGGTATCCTTTGTCCAAGCATGGCTGTCACCAGCTAAGCAGCAGCCCTACCTGTGCATGCAGCTTGGGAGAACAAGCAAAGCCACCCATACAGCATTACAGCTGGAGAAAAATTCATCAGGGGATCACATGCTCCAAAAAGTGTTTCTGAGAACACCTTTGACTACAGTCTGGTGATACACTTCCCAGCCATTGTGTGGCACAGTGCATGTTCCTTCCTCTCCTACCTGGCCTAGTATGCAGGTCCCTCTCCATCTATTTCACAACATTTTTGGAAGGGCATGGAAGGGAGACAAAACCATTCCTGCTCACTGATCTTTAGAAGTTCTGTCACATGTGCACAGCCATAACATTCAGGAAATCAACTCCCATTGGAACTGGCTCACAGATTGCAAATATTACTCACCCAGAGCAGTTACCCTACAACAGGGATTTTCAACATGTGCATGTACTGCCATTCTTATTTCTTGCAGCACCTTGTGCTTCCTGCATTTTCAAGGTTGTATTTCCAATTCTCCATGTACTGTACTGCACCTGAAGGAAGACTCATTCCAAACATCCAATTCTTTGGGCAACTTGGAACTGCTGCAACTTTAGAAAGGAAAATAATGATATGTAAGAAATAATTTACATTTCTCTTTGATGGCTCAGTGAGCTCCTTAGTGAGGTGGGAACAGGGATCAGCCACTTAGTGTTTTGAATTTGACCAACTTGGCCTGAAAAAGGCACCACTGTTGATGTCTTAGAAGTCACTGGTTCTCCATGGAGCAGTACTTAGAAATCAGAAACCACCTGACTGTCTTGCAAGCATTTTCTTCTTTAAAAAAAAAACCAAGACAATAATTACATACATCCTCCTCATTCTATGAGTAGATTTTCCCCAAAATGAATAAAATCAGGTCATCGGTTCCAGCTCTACACTAACAGTTAATCACCCATTTCTCTCCCACTGCCACATTTTTAATATGTTGTGAACCCAGAAATATGTCCTTGATAGAAAAGTCAAGCAGGCCAATGGCCATCACTCCGGGGGGAAGGGGAGTGGGGAATCACTGGGATGTCTACAGCTCCAAACAGCAGTAGAAAGGTGGGAACAGGCCAGCAGGTTTGATCAGAGGAAGTGGCAAATTCCAGGGCCAAGAGGGAAAGAACCCCGAGTGACTTAACTTAGGTAAAATAGTTAAAACACTTAATTTTTGTACTTGTTGATGCTATTTCAGTGCCTGTGTCTGTAACATCTGGTTGCCTTAGATACATGAGGTAACTACGGCAACTAGTTATTACAGGGAGAGGGATAAGAAATAGATCAACATGACTGAATTTGGCAGGCTCTAAAATAGCTTTTCTGTAAAGCAGAGGCAGGTGCAGAGGGTACAAAAGAACTGTAGGGCAGTGAAAGGCAAAGGTGGCCCCAGCAGGACAACACTCTGGCATTAGGCTGCTTAAGCACCTAGACGCATTCATTACCTCTTTAGATCTCCTTGAAGCAGGATTACTGGCCAGAGTACCAAAATACTTCGGATGCTCAAGGGGGTAGGCCAGTATTTATACTGGAGCTATCTTCACTTCAATTTGTCCCATCCCCACCACCCTATTCTCCCCAAACCTCTCCCCTTCAAAAACAAGGAAGGTATTGGGAAGTACTAGTTGAACTCCATGGATTTCTAACTAAAGGAGGAATATATGACATGAAAAGCTGTAGTGACCAGAATCACTGTGAGCCTGAACACGCATCCTAAATAGCAACACTTTAATGGCACAACTGACCCCATGCCTTGGTGATGTAATGTACTGTAGTGCACAAAACAGATCATAAAATGATGCACAGTTCTCCTGAACTGATTATTTTAGTGCTTTTCAGAATAATTAGTTAATCTTTTGGAAGGTGAGCAGCTTTCAGGTTGGGTTGGGTCACCCCTGCAGAAAGTCATTACAGTGCACTGAAACACCCCCCAGTGACCTCCTTGCTCCAGACAGTAGGGAGGAGTGGGTGTTCCCAGATTTGAAAGTGAACCAACCAAGACTGCCAGAAAGACATGTTTGTGCCTGAAATGTCTGACTTTTTTTTTTTCTTGGCTTGCAGGAAAAGCTGTGTTAATAAATCCTTAATAAAGGATTGCCTGAAAAGCTGGATCCATATGCTGTCTGAATGTCTTTCACCAGGATTATTCCTGCACATAGAAATTTTTCCCTAGCTAGGACAAAGCCTTCATTTCATATTTGACTCAAAACTACAGACATTTACAGAAAGAAGCCAGCACCACCGTTTCATCTGATGCATTTCGTTAAAAAAACCTCTAAGATCAGAGCGTTACAATAGCCAACCAGCCCCGGTTCTGCAAATGAAAAGCATCATTCACTAATCCTGGCAACATTATATTCCAGACCACAAAGGGCGCTGCCTTATAATATTGTTTACATATGAAATCTGAGTGTCTGAACCAGAAAGTCCCCACCTTTTCACCTCAGCAGGCTGCTCGAGGGACGTCTGCAAAGAGTTTTGCTTCCCTTAGGATGTTTTCCTCATTAAACAGGCTAGTTGGTAACTAACATAAGTTTGTATTTTTCCCAGCAGATTGCCCTCTTGGAATTCTTTGCTATTTATCTTCAGAGATGAGAACTGGTTAGATGAACAGAAATGAGATTCAGTCTCAGTAAATGCAAAGTAATACACGCGGGAGGAGTAGCAAGAGCATTTTCAAGTACTTTAAGGGCTCTAAACTAACTGCCTCAATTTCACAAAGCGACCCAGGTGGCAACACATAGCTCAGTGAAAGTCATTGCTTCACATGCAATCAAAAATTTTGACAATATATGAGAAGGCTTAAAGAATGGGCTGCAAGTGAAAAAAAGAAAGAAAAATGTTTTAAGACCGTTCCAAATGACTGAGCACTGGGCAGACTGTGGTATAATACTGTGTATTTACTGAGTAAAATATTTCAGAGAAAATATCACAAGGGTTCATAAAGAATACGAAGTAAGAAACCTTTCCAGTTAAAGAGTGATTTGAAAGAGTGAGACTATTCTTTAGGAAGCAGAAAACTAGGAGGGGGCCCAAGAGCAAGCATGGGGAAAGAGAAATGATCTGGAAATATCAAGAGCTTCTCCTTTCCCTTCTCTGTAATAAAAGAGGGGATTAGAAGATGGGAAGTGCACAATATCAAGAAAGAAACACTTTTACACAGTACCTAAATTTTAAAATGCTGTGAAAATTGCTGTGAAAGCAGTCTAGGAGGTTACTGCCTGGATACCCTTTCCAGGTATCCAGGTATTTCATACCTGCACTGCAGAAGGACCATGTGCTGGCTCTCTGGGTTCCCCCCCCCCAATCACTGGTTTAAACCTTAGCCTGAAAGCCTGAAAGAAACCTGAATGAAAGTGGCCACGTAGCAAGATGTATGAGGTCTGGCAGCTGGGAGCTGGGGCACACGCTACACTCCACTTCATTATGGGACTGAAAGCCAGCAACAGAGAGGCAGTAACAAGAATGTGATGAAACACAGCTGCAGCTGCTGGCTCAGCAAATATAGGTCAGAGCTACAGAACCTTAATCTACAGAGGAAACGTGAATGTCAAAAACATAATCAGATTCAAGCAGGATTACAAGTTGTGTGGGTAACCAGAGCACTAGAAGATCACCTAAATTAACTGATAGAGAATTTATCTCTTTCAGTGTAGATGCAAATGGGACTAAGCAGCAAGACCTTCTGAAAACATAGTGACCTTGTCTGAAACTTTAGAAAAATTGCAAACTTTTTCCACCCAGCAGGCAACATAGTTCCAGGACCTTTCAACAGCAGTGTTGCAGGCTCACCTCTGCAGTCTGCACTTCATAAACTGTTATCTGGGGGGTGTTTGAAATGGGAGGGCAAGTAGAGGAACGGGGTGACAACACCACAGCTCAGCATAGAGGAGCAAGTCATTCTTTTGGGGGACACGATCCACTAGAATACTGGTGCATCACTGCACTCTAAACAGGGGTGTGTACATGTTAAACAGTGAGCATCACTGTGACTTAAATAGAAAACAGAGAAGCAATCTAAAGCCAAACAGAAATTACTCAGAAGTCAAATAGCTTTTTACCTGCGGAGAAGTTCCCTTTTGACAAGTCAAACCCATCTTTGTGAAACTGTTGGAAGTGACTGCCTCACCATCACCAAATTATCTGTTAATGTTGCAGCCACCGAGGAAGCTGCATGGTACTGGCAAGGGAAGGTTTCCTGCTGTGGGCAGGAGGGGTAGAAGGGCTGTTAGCAAAGCAGGTACTTGGGGCAGGAGCAAAAATGCCAGGTGAGGAAACATTATGACTTCTAGTCAGAAAATAAAATACAGGCTTCAATTTTGTGAGGCCTTTCCAAGAGCATTTCTCTCTACATGTGCCATTGTTTATGTGTGGGCCAGTCACACAAGCAGTGCTTCTAGGTGCAGGACCCCTAATTATTCCAATGGGAAAGTTGTATTTGGGCTGCTTGCAGAATTCAGGAGCCCTATGTTGCACATAACATCTTGGTTACTTTGACAGCCTTAGGAGGGGATAAACTGCTCTAATCAAACATCTCTTTTGGGAGGGAAAAGAGACTCTTCAAGTCTTGCTCTTTGCAGTCATCTGCCTTTCTTACTGTTAGTCTGAAAAGTGACATTGATTCTTTTCTCTGTAGCAGAACCATGATTACTTAATTTGTAGCCACTGGAGCCTATGGCAAAAACTTTTGAGAAAAGAAGCCAAGATTTTCAAAGCTGACTTGAAACCATAGAACGGGGACAGGCAGAAGAAGACTTAAGTCTACTCAAAATGAACAAGGCCCACCCATCCTAATGGGATGAGGATTTAAGCCCTCTCAAGGAGCAGGGTGAAGTAAGGCTGTGCCCCCAAGATTAGGCTCTTCTTTATCGTGCCATAACAGAGTGGTTTGAACTCTACCCACCTTTGGTCATTCCCTGATATTCAGGACACTAAGCCCTGCTTTATTCTACACAGGCAGAAGAACAGCCTGGACTTCGTGTGATGGGACCCATGTTTTACGGGACTGGATTATTGAGACTGGTTTGAATACAAAGAAACCAAGCAGACTCCTCCAGGGCCACTAAGGTTGTGAGGCTCACCCAGCCTCCTGTGAGACACCAAATGCTTCACTTCAGGTGAGTTAGGTAGTGAGAAAAGATGTTCAGCCAGAAAATCCTTCTGTTGCTTCTGCCTTTAAATCTGTATGCATGTAACATAGGGGAAAACAGAGAAAAAATTATTTCAGAATTTATGTTTTCTCTTTAGACTTGTGCACCATGTATTTGCTATATACTATTAATATTACTTCTCAGCATTGCAATACAACGTTCACTCTTTAACCAACCATGCAATGCCTCTGCTTTGTTACAAGCAAACCCAAATCTCTTTGTGTTGTTTTCAATAAAAGTTTGAATCAGTTCAAATATTCTGCTATTTTTAACAGTGTGTGATTGCTACTAGTGCAATGAAAGACTATCAGGATATTACTAGGCTGCCAATATTTGCTTTAAAAATGTAAATTTTTCTAGTAGCTTTGTTACATTTCTATGTTTTTAGGTGTTTTTTTTGTCTGCAATATGTATTCCTTGTTCATAAATTTTCAGTCTTATATCAATGTTTTCCTTTTTAGTATGTATATATGCTCTTCACATGTAAGCTAGATTCTAGGCATACATCATGTTTTACAGAAATGGAAATGGGATAAAAGCCAAACAAATTTATTCTGTCTTTAAAACCCAAAGTGTCATCATTCAGATTCAAAAGTGCAGAGGTTATAGTAGTTATAAAAGGAATAATTTTCTTTGTGCTGAGTTTATTAAGCAGAATGCAGTTCTTACTTCAGGAAAGTAGGTCTGGGTTAGACTCAGCAGGAAAAAATAATATTTCCATATAGTAATTTTCAATAGAGTAAATTTGAAGGGATCTTTTTCTCTATTAAGAAAGGGACCTTTCTTTTCTTTCATAATTTCTACTCTCAAAGGCAGCTCAGAAAGAGAAGACTTCTAGGAAATTACTTCAAAAGGAGGCAACTCTTGTCCCAGTACAACAAGAGTCAGTTAAGAAAGCTTTTATTCTTGTACAAAACAGTCTCTGACTTCAAAGGTTTAATTTCTAGCTGGCACAGGACCAATAAAACCAATAATTTCCTCTTTAGATTTTGTGTTCTACTAATTGAATGTCTGTTCTTGTAAAGCATGTTTGTGAGTGGCACACAGTGCTGGCTGCAGCCCAGCTCGCTGAGCTCCTGAGTTTATCCATTTGGTAAAATACATAATTATGTGCATTGTGTGTATTGAGCCCAAGGTCCCTCTGACTTTGTCAGCTGATAAGATCTCATCTTAAGACCATCAGCATCTGTTCATAAGTTATTATTTCTCCCATTCACATTTCAGTTATGTTATTTGTTGTGGTTGTTTATCCTTGTTGGCTAAGGATTTCAAAGCAGCTTCAGGGATTTAGATACATTTTCCATTTTGAGTCCATATTTACATTTCCTTGAAGAACCCTGGTCACCCTATTTATAGACTTTTGTTAAAGTCTGTGATAGCAATCCCATTGGCTTTGGTCGCAACATTTATACATTTCACTTAAAGATTGGTCAGTGGGTGACATGGACTAAAATATGCATTTAAAGAGTACAGGAATAGCATATTCTCTTTCTATATAGTGGCCTGAAAACGAGCATACATACTTGAACCATGGCAGTGGTGGCTTAATTGAGACAGTGGGAAGAATTATTTATTCATAGAGGAAGTGACACATAGGACTATGTTGCCACAGGATGCTGCAGTGTTTCCATCTTCAAAAGCAGTGTGGCCAGCAGGTCAAGGGAGGTGATTCTGTCCCTCTACTCCACGCTGGTGAGACCCCTCCTGGAGTGGGGCACCTATTTCTGGAGTCCCTAGTAGGAGGGAAGGACATCGACCTGTTGGAGCAAGTCCAGAGGAAGCCACCAAGATGATCGGAGGGCTGGAGCACCATTCTTATGAGAAAAGGCTGAGAGAGTTAGGGTTATTCAGCCTGGGGAAGAGAAAGCTTTGGGGTGACCCAGCTGTGGCCTTCCAGTACCTAAGGGAGCCTACAAGAAAGATGGAGAGGGACTTTTTAAAAGAGCATATACTGCCAGGACAAGGGAGAATGGATTTAAACAGAAAGTTAGGTTAGATATTAGGAAAAAAATCTTCACTATGAGGGTGGTGAGATACTGGAACAGGTTTCTTAGATAAATTGTGGATGCCTTATCTCTGGAAGTGTTCCAGGCCAGGCTGGATGAGCCTCTGAACAACCTGGTCTAATGAAAGGCGCTCCTGTCCATGGCATGGGGATTGAAGCTAGGTGACCTTTAAGGGCCCTGCCAACCCAAGCTGTTCTCTGGTTCTATGACTTTTTAAGAGTAGGTTATATGATATTTTATGCACAGCCGTGTCTCCTTTCGGGCTGGCTCTTCAGGACCCCTCTGGCCCTGTGGCTCTGCAGTTTCATACAGGACGCAGGCAAAGCGCTGCGCGGGGGTGAGGGGAGGCGAGAGCTGCTGAGGGCACCGAGGGCAGGGATGGCCTGCCAGGAGCTGAGAGCTGTCGGCCGAGCTCCGCTGGCCGCACAGCAAGCAAGCCGCTGGGAGAAACCGTGCCCGGGGGAAAAAGCAGCCCCTGGAGAGAGGGCTTGGCTGCGAGCCCCGCCTTCCCCTCGGCCCCGCTCCGGCCGACACCGCCTGAGGGCACGGCTGCCCTGCGGCGCCACCGCGCGGCCCCGCGGGACACGGCGGGACGGGGCTGGCACGGCTCCCGAGGGAGCGCCCGGGACAGCCCAGCCCTGCACACAGCGCCGGGAGCAGGCTGGCACACGGACACGGACACACGGACACACAGACAGACAGACAGACACACACACACACACACACACACACACACACACACGCACACGGACACACGGACACACAGACAGACAGACAGACACACACACACACACACACACACACACACACACGCACACACACACACAGACACACACAGACACACAGACACGCAGACACACACAGAGACACGCAGACACACAGACACACACACAGAGACACAGACACACACACACACCCACCCAGACACACGCACACATAGAGACACAGACACACACGCACGCACACACACACACACAGACACACACATACAGACACACAGACACAAAGACACACACACATTCACAGACACACACACAGACACACACAGACACAGAGACACAGACGCATACACAGAGACACACAGACAGACACACACACACACATACAGAGACACACAGACACACACACACCCAGACACACATGCACACTCAGACACACACACACACATACACGTACACATACACACACACAGACACACACACAGACACACACACAGACACACGCGCACACCCAGACACACCCAGACACACACGCACACACACACCCAGACACACACGCACACAGACACACACACACGGACACACACACGCCCACGGCTGCCAAAGGTGTCTGTCACATGCACCTACCCGACAGCAAAAAGCGACCTGCCTTATTATTGCCCACAGCACTGTCAGGTTAAAAGCTCCGATCTGCTCCGATCTGGCGCTGCTCAAGTTATCACACAAAGGACTCTGTCTCCCTTCAGGTCTCCGTGCATGCTGGCGGCATGGGACATACACCACACCGGGAATTCTAAGTTTCTATTTTGATCACATTGCTCAAACATGAGAATGAGTCACCCACTGAACTGAAAACCACGACCTTTGTGCTTACACCGAAAAAGGAATGACAAGTTTAGGACAGGGAAAGAAAACTAGAGAGAAGGGGGAAAAAAAACCCCAAACCCATAAAACACCCGAACCCAGGCATATCTTTGCTCTTTGAAAGTCAGTCAGCTGATGTTATTTGCATGCAAGTTAAAGAAGTCGTGGCAGTGACTGGGTTTGTTCAGTGTATCTGCACGAACTCCAAGGGAATGTCAACAGCTCTGCAGGCCCTGCAGCAGGCATATTCTGGTCACAATAAAGCAGGGTAAAGCTTTTTGTGTCCACTCATAGTAAATGAACTGTGTGAGATATTTCACTTAGAAATAGAGTCCATCTTTAATTTAGAGCAATCCTGCCCCTCAGCCATCCTTAGCAACATACAATTATCCTCTGGGGGAAGAAAATGCTGGCATGGAAGAGTTGTTACTGTCAAAGTAACAAAAAATCTGACGATCCAAAAGGAAACAAGTCTTATAAGACTTTTAAAAATTATTAATGGGACAGAATTCTTGAGTGTGTTTTTCCATCTCCTCCTAAGTCAGAAAAAAAAATACTAAACTGATTTCTAGTATTTTGCATCAACAAACCACCAGCTGTAGTACTTCCTACAGAGCAGATAGAAATGTATTGTGATGGATCAGAATGGGACCTGTCAAAGAACATGACTTTGAAGAGAACAGACTCAAAGGGAATCAATATTTAAATATAGTAGGCCAGCCTGACTGAGAAAACCTAAGCATTTAAGTGGATCTATTTTTTATGCCTGTCATACTTGGAGCACCCCTTCAGACAAAGGGGACAAAATCCTGGCAATGATTGTTTTGTGTAAGTGAAGACAATGAACTGCACAAGTTTCTAATGTATCCCTGAAGTGTGGCCCATCCAGCAGTCAGGTTGGATTGATGGGGTGTAGGTGAAAAGAACAGGGGTTGCAAGAAACATTTATGAGCAGCCTGCAGAGACAATCATTAGAACTACTGGTACCATCTCATTCTCCAATACATTCAAAGAGTGTTCTCAGAAGGAAATTTGGCTGTTCATTGTGGACAGCTGCATTTTTAAGTGGAAACCCCTGTTAAATTATAATTTTTTATAGCATGAGCTCTACCATCTGTTGTCTGGCTCATTTATGACCAGCTAAGCTTGCAAAAAACCAACAAGGAATTGAAATGATGCAAAAGGCAAATGCCCCTGGCAAAACTGTTTTGTATTTCCCACAGGGAGCAAGAACTTTTGTGCTTGAGTGGCACCTACACCACTAAAAGGGAGATAAATGAATGTTAAAACTGAACAAAACCAGAGAGAATAAAATAAGCTGCTTCCTAAGGATATGTAATTGAGAACTGTAATGGCAGGCCTGCATGTTAAAAAAACACCTTCTAGATACTCATTTGAGGTGCTTCAAATAATTGAGACTTTATATAAATAGCCTTCCATTATAATCCAGTGACGATCAATAGAAACAGCCTATTGATGCAGTGGTTTCTGCATTTGAAATGGTTTGTCCTAGTGTGCTGCTTATGGCAAATCTCACTTCATTTTGTATTCACTGTTTTGTGTTTTTTTTTGAGAGAGACACACACACAGGCCTGATTTCATCTGATGGAAACCCTGGCTGAGTTGCCAGGACAGAGGAGACTGGGGTCTCATTGGGTAACACCTGGTACTAGACACTGGGAATGACAAAGCCAACAGGATGCTGCTGGCCATGCTGCCATTTCCAGCAGCAGCAAATTGCTGTCTTCTCCCCACATCTCTAAAGGGCAGTGGAATGAGGGAATACATCCAGCCTCTGCTCCTCACACCAGCTCCAGTCCTTGCCGCTCACCCTCCCCTTCTTATAGGTGGGAAATCTGAAGGCCCATTCCCAGGCATGAGATATAGTTTATTGACCTATAACCGGACAAAGGCACAACAGTAGGAAACTTGGTAAAATGTTTGTTATTTCTATCATTTTAGAAACCAGCTAAGGAAATAGGTCTATTAGAAAAAAAAATGACAGCTTCCAAGCTTTTGAGGGAAAATAGAAAAGGAGGAAGAGGACAGATCAGCTGTGTGTCTTTGGGTCAAAATCAGAGGAGTCACCATCAAGGCAGTATTTGTGGTAGGTGTCTGCTATGGAAGACCTGATGTGGAAACAGGTAAAATCTTCTCGAACAATTGAAGACTGGCAGTGGCAGCCTTGGATGCACTGATAAGATTATCCTAAAGAGTGTGAAGAAGGTGAGTAGCAGAGTAAATCCCAGACCTTCATAAGAGCAGAGTTCATCTTGCCCAGGGAACTGTCAGGAGGTATCCCAGAAGTCGCCTTGAAAGCCAAAGGTGTTCAGGAGCATTGGGAGACATTCAGACAGCATTCTCCATGCACAGGAGCAGTCCATCCACCTAAGCAAGCACAGCAAGAAACCAGCCTGGTTAAACAGTGAGATACTAAAAGAACTCAGATGGAAAAAAAGGAACATGAGAGTGATGGAAAAAGGAAGAGGTTTCCAAAGCAGAATACAGAAATATCACTCAGGCATGCAAAGATGCAGAGGGAAAGGTTAAAGTCCAGCCCCTAGCCTGAGCTGGCAAAAGATGTCAAGAATAGCAAGAAAGTACTGACATCCTGTATTGTGTGTTAGCAAGCAGGACAAGGAAAAGGTAGGTCCACTGTTGAGTGAGGTTTGCCAGTTAATTACAAATGACAGAGGGACACCTGAAGATTTTCCTTTATGCCTTCTTTGCCTAGATCTTCATGAGGAAGGTCATGCTTCCAAGTCTCAGTGGAATCAACGATGAAGCAAATAACAAACTGATGACAGAGGGAGAAGGCTGAGTTAGTTGAGGTATGTGTTGCCTTCTCCCAGTTGCATTCTTCTTCTTCATGCACAGAAATAGCTTCCAGGAGAATCCACTCCATAATTTTTCAAGCTACTCAAGTGAGGTTGACTCATCTGCAATTTCCCAAATCTCTTTTTCAAGCCCCCCCCCCCCATTTTTGTAGATGGGTGTAATATTTGCCCTTTTCCAGACAACTGGGACTTCCCTCAAACTCCATGACCTGTCAAAGATGTTGCCGTGTGCCTCTGCAATGATGTAGGCAAGCCCTCCCAGCAGCCTTGGATGCATTCTGCCAAGTCCCATTGACATGTATATGTATATGTATATGTATATGTATATGTACATGTATATTCCGCTTGTACAGGTAGTCCCGTACAGTCCTGAGCTCCTTTGCTCTCCTTGGAAACCTTTCCAACAGTTTCCTGTGAAGCTGGCATAGGATTAATTTCATGTCCAACCATCTGCATATATTGTATAGAAATGTGAGACAACCTATAGAAACATGATAGAACAGGGACCGACCAAGTGGTGAGGCAGACTAAGAAATGGATCAGAAGAGCTGTCATAATCCCCAGCCAAAACACAGAAACCATAAGCCAACTACCCAGAAGAAGAAGAAATAAAAAAGCAGTATTAAAACACATCCGACTGGACACTTTGGCATCCTTACCTGCCACAACAGGGCTCCTTAATGTTATGTGGCCATTACCTTGTTCAAAAGCCAGAGAGAATTGGAATAAAGCATTTTCTCACAAAGTTCATGCTTATGAATGTTCACATTTCACAACACAACAGATGTTTAATAATGTGACAGTCAGCTGGAGGGCCTGGAGACTGGAGTAATGCTGCAGAGACAACACAATCATCTTGGAGGCCACAACAAACTTGGGTGCCTGGCAGAAGGAAAAACCAAGGAACAACACTATCAAAGTGAGAGCAATGAGAAACAGGGGTATATGCTGGGGTCTGCCAAGGTGCTGCAGAAGTGAATTCTCCAGTCATGGTAGATTATTTTTACAGGGGCACTGCTGCCTAATGGACATGGAGGTATCTGATAAAATGAAAGCTCTACTAAACACCTGGTAAGCACAAAGACATCTTTCAGCAGGGTTCTGTTTTATGATAGACACAGGGGTGTAATTGCTCAAATACCGTCAACATGATAAAAAGAAGGAAACCTGAACGGACAAATAGAAATTACATTTTAGTGGTGCTACTCCCAGGTACGCTGTAAGCCTTGCAGAGTAACTTCCAGTCTCTGTGAACATGTAGCAAAGTACACAGATTATCAGCCAGTACTGTCTATATTGATCTTCAATGCCATATTGTGTTGTTACATGGGGATAAGAAGGGCTGGTCCAAAGTCCTTGTTTTCCCATGGCTATATGCATAATTACACTTGTCCTGCCAGGTCTGAAAGTGGCTGACTTTCAAGAACACCTAGTATATTCACCAAGGATAATTCATGTGACTCCTCAAACTGAAAGACTTGTAAAAATGCATGCTGTGCAGGAGGAAACTTCAGGAATGAGTTGGAATCAGTGCCTAGTTCTCAGCAGTAAAGCATTACCACACCAGGTCTATGAGAGCTCCTATCTGGCTCAGTGCAGGTGCAGAATATGCACAGCAGAACATGCTGTGGAAGGTAACCACTTGTTAAAACAATTCAACATACAGACAATGTTACAAAAGCCTAAGTAGGAATGTAATTATACTCACATTTTGCTCTCTTTTTTTTATTTAAACAGGCAGAGGCATATAATAATGCATTTTACTTTTCCTATTTATTCAAATAAAATCTTCACCTTTTCTCAAATAGGTATTTCATATTTTTATTCTCATTAATTATGTGTATTACAATAGCAGCCAGAAGCCTCCAAATTAGTGCCCAATGCACAGGTCCCTGTTGTACAAACAGATGCTAAAAACCATTCCCAGCTCCAAACTGATGACAAATGAAATCATGAGGATAAAGAAGTCCCTTTGAGATTCTTGTCTAAGGAGTCAGGCAGAGACCCAGGAAACATGCAGCATGCTAATGGCTGTGATGTTGTTTTTTCACTTTGGAATAGAGTCTGGAGGAAGAAAAAGAACTGGATCTGTTGGTGCATCGTATTTCCCACACGAGACTCATTTTTTCATGCTTGCTGATGATCCTAGTTTCAATCCTTGCTTAGTAGGAACCTGAATTTCAACAAGTGAAAAAATGTGTTCTCATTGAGGACACACAGTAAATTCTCATTGTCTCCCTTTAAATCAGGATTTTGAGCCTGCTCTCTGGTGGCAGTTACAAACCAAGGGGAGAAAGAAGCTGCAGAAGACAGACCTGGGTAATTTACCCAGAGATGAGTGCAAGAATTCAGGCCTGCCTGCCCTGTAAATGGGGCTGGCTGTATACTTTCCAGCAGGACTGATGTCTTGGAGAATGATTTCCAGGAAAAAAAACAACTGAAAAAATTAAGATGAAGTGGGAAAATATCTATACCACCTTGCCTGAAGGTGATGGTGGTTCTGCTTCCTTGTCCCTACCAGTGCCTCGGGGATACAGAACTACTCCAGTAGAGACTAGAAAGAGGTTGTAAAAGATCCAGAAGGAAAGACAAAAGAATACCACAGTCAAGAGAGCCTCAGTTACGCACCTTCAGAGAGGGAGAGGTGGCTTGGGCCATCACTGAATGGGACATTCTACCTGCCTGTCTGAGTCTAGGATAGCGTGATCTAGTTTTTCAAAGGCCACGCAGAGGTGGAAGTGATACTGATTGTTCATTTGCCCTTCATGCCAGTCACCCAAGAGAGAGTCTTGCACATTTGTACTGAACTTTACATCCCAGATATATAAACAATGCAGAATTACTCTCCTGAGAGGTGAAGGTGGCTAAGCCCATCCTTTTGTTTTATGCATCAGAAGCTCATTGTGACAGAGCGATCACCTTGTCAACTTTATAGGTGCTCTTTCCCCAAAGAGCAGTACTACTGCAAACAGCAGCAATGCAGTGAACCCGTCAGCTTTAAAACCTTCCTGGGGAGAAGCTCTCCCAACTAGAGACCTTTCCCATCAGGGAAGCCAAAAATATACTAGGTAAGAGATCCCTTTGCTGTCTGGCAGGAAACAGAGCACTTGCCCTCCTGAAGGCTCCGGCTGCAGATAAGATTCCTGCAAA
Source organism: Cinclus cinclus (assembly GCF_963662255.1). Classification (NCBI taxonomy): domain Eukaryota; kingdom Metazoa; phylum Chordata; class Aves; order Passeriformes; family Cinclidae; genus Cinclus; species Cinclus cinclus. The sequence goes on from NC_085046.1 coordinate 70,683,482, forward strand.
ACTTGCACCTGCAGGAGAATGTCAGAAAATTATCCCTTGTCAGGAAATCATTAAAAATGGTATATTTTTCTCTTGGGAGCTCCTTGAGACTCTGTTCCCTTCATCTTTCTCTCCACTGGCTGCTGGAGAAGGCTGCAGGATACTGGACAAGAACCAAAGCCAGCTGAGTAGCCAAGATTTCCTTCTAAATACAACTGCTATAATTCTTTAATGCCAAACCTTTGGTCCCATTGCTCACCAGAGCTCAGTGGGACAGAGGCTACACTCTGACTTCAGCTCACACAGGCCAAGTTCTGGAAATAGTTTCATGCTACCTAAGTAAATCTCTGCCTGTTAATGAAAATACCAAAGGAATTACAAAAGTTTTTGGGCAGATAAAAGAATGAATGTTTGAACCTGACCAAATTCTCCATCTTTGGAAATGTAATATTTAAATAATCCTTCCCTCTCCTGTAACTCGGGAAATAACCACAGCTGGTTGTCATAGACCCTTTCTCACCTGCTACCAGCTCCTTGTATTAAACCATAGTGACGTTATTCCTGCAGCAGTGTACCAGGCACACATCACTCTCATCTCCAGAGGCTTGAACTCCTCTGGAGAGCTGCAATAAGGCAGAGGTGCACCAGGTCACTATGAATGCTCTTTGCTCAAGATTAATCTGATATGCTTTTGAGGCATATCAGCTGTATTTTGCATGTTATCAGTCACTTGTGGCAGCATTACACACACCAATTTATACCCACAAGTCAATAAGGGGCAGCCCAGGACCTTGGCTCTGGTGCTGATTTCATGCTGATTTTGAATGTCTGCTTCCTTGGGGGAAGATGGGAGGGATGATGCTACCTGCCACATCACCACAGGGAGGTAAAGGCTGCAGCAGCAGCACATCTTCCTTCCACCTCCAAGACCCAGCAAAATGGGTACAGCTTAGTTGCAAAAAAAGAAGCCCGAGGCAGAGCTCAGGGGACCCCATGAGTCTGGTCCTTGGCCACACCGTCCCCTCTCCAGGAGCATCCTGCGCACCTGGCCAGCAGTGCTCTCCTCCTCACAGAGTCCCCATGTCGATGGATCTCAGCTCCCTTTTGCCACTTGCCAGGGAGAGGTGGTAGGGAATGGGGGGCAGGCAGGGAGCCCATCTCCCTGTGGGGGAGAGGAGAAAGCCCTGCTGCTGCTTCTGCAACAGGGGCAGCGTGCCTGGCTTCACATGTGCACCCATCCCCACTGGCCACCTCCACCCACAGCACCACCACCACCACTGACATGTGTGCCATGATGAGGGTCCTTCCAGCTGTAAACTTTCCCAGAAGACACCAGGGGCAGCAACAGTCTCCCAGGCTGTCGTGACACCCAGGATTTTGGCAGCACGGCAGCAGCCCCACACCCCATCGGGGGCTGTGTGCCCACGCCCTGGCCTGCAGTGAGGACACCGTGCCCCCTCAGTTCAACACCTTCTCTGAGAAGTGTCCCAGTTTTCCTTCCTCCTGTATGGGCTGGGAGGCTTGTCCACCACAGGATGGGCCTCGCTCCTGTTCCAGGGCTCCACCAGGCCACCGTGGCCCCCTGCTCCCCGGGGCCGGGTGGGCACCCTGCAGCTCTGCACACTTCTCCTTGTAGTGCTGGGCATTGCCGGCGAAGGTCTCGCAGCGGCTGAGGTTCTCCTCCTGCACGGGGCTGCCCACGTTCTCCTCACTCAGCCCCGAGGCCGCTGCCCCCTCCTGAGAATTTTGGCTAAGGTAGACAACAATGATGTCGCCCTTGAAATTCATTACTTGTCCACTTGAAATAAAGGTGGAGTTACTGTTTCCAGTCACATTTCCTAAGGAAGGATGGGGGAGAAAAGAAGAAACACATGATTAATATTTTCCGCTCACAAGGTGGACGGTTAGTGCAGTGAACTTAATCTGCTGTGGTGGCTTTGTTCTTGTTCCATTATTTTTTCCCCCGTGACATGAGGATGCTCTTATAATTAATGTCTTCCACTGGACCTTTTCATTATTTCCATTTTTGTCTTCTCAGGACAAAGTCTGTCATATGCAAGGAGCCTGTCTGGAAGGCTTGGAAACATTTTCCCTCTGAGCTGTGATCTGAGAAACCAGAGAGAGGGTGACAATCTCATGTTCCCTGTGCTGCTTGATGCACAAAGCTATGTCCAATCTGCCTCCGCCTGTCTTTTGTGAGGAAATGCTAATTATTTCTGATTATGAGATTTCTTTTTTTCCTTGAAGTCCCAGAAATCACACTGTTTACCAAAGAGGCAATAAATCCCCAATCAATCCTACCATTTTAGACAGCAGGCTTACTGAATAAATACTGGAAGACTTAACATAAGATCACACAGTCACACAGTGTCAAACAACACAGAGCTTCTACAATTATGTTATATAGTCCAGATCCTCCATGTGAGTACACTCTGGCACTCACCTAACCCCTGCATGGATTTAGCTGGATATAGACTGACGCCATTGAAGAGACAGAGTCTATATTATAGCAACTTGATAGAGTTTTATGGTTTCAGAGAGTCTCCCTGAGGTTAGAGATTTTTCAGTATAAATGCAATCTTTCTGCTATTCAAGGACTGGGCTGCTGACCTAAGTGACAGCAGGACTGGGCTCTGGGAATTAAGAAACTTTCCTCAGAGCAGAAAGAAAATAACTGAGAACAAATTTCCAACATCAAACTAACAAGCTTGATAAACTTTGAAAGTGAAACAAACTGAAGAAACCAAGTAAACAAAATTTTCCTAGCCTGTGAACACCCTTACTAAGAAATGTTTTTCCTGCTGTGCTTCACTTCATCATTACTTGCAGACTGATCCAACTCCTTTTAGATCTTTTGTGCCTTTCTTCATTTCATTCCTCAACACTTGAGACATTCCCATTTTCCTTGCAGATAAACACGGCCCAGCCCAGAGAAATGCTGTTTTTCTGGTGGCCATGGGTGATGTTTGTACACCAGCACTGGGCACTGGTCTCCAGCTGTGTGGAGTCAGGATCTGTGCCCGCTCACAGCTGAGTCTGGGCAGCACTCAGCATTTCTCTAACAGACCCCCCCTTAAGCAACCTTATTTATTTCACCTAAACCACTGCATTCCTACCTCTTTGCTTTCTTTCCAAGTGCTGTTGATTAACATGAGATGTCCATAAGGGTTTTCTCTGCAGGAGCTTTTCCCTGATGGTTCTTTCCCCTGTGTTTGATTCAGTTTGGCTGTTTGCCATGAACAAAACTCTTGGGCATAATGGCAGTACAAAAATAACTGTCTTTAAACAGATTGCCTTGCAAAAGGTGCTGTGAAGAAAGTTACCAGTGCTCAGCACGAGATCAAAAATTTAGAAGTATATGTGACAGTGCAGAGGGAAAAAAAAGGCAGATTAACACATTTATAATGTTCAGCTGGATGTGGCTGGCAAACCTTCTGTGCTTTCTGAAGACACCATGCTGAAACAAAAGGATATTTAAGGCCTGAAAACACAGAATATGGACACAAGAGCTTCCTAGACTGTGCCAAGAAAAGTGCTTCCAACCGGAAAAGTATAAGGGATGCATTCAAAGTGAAGGCATTGCTCTCTGCAGTGTTTCAGCCTTTTGATCTCTTTAGACTATCTGATATTAATAACAAAGATTAACTTTTGTGGTAATTGTTCACTAAAAACTGGAACAACGTGGGCAAATAATTTTCTCTGAGACATTTAATGGCCTCTAGGTGGTGAGAACTGTTTATCACTGCCAAACCAGGCTGGTTTGGAATCTGGGAGTGAAAGGCTTTTGCAAAACCAGTCCCAATGATGAGTCAGCTAAGTTCTCCTGCACTGATGTGTTGTGCTGTAGCCCTGCACAGGACTTGAGGTGGGCTTGAACTGACCCTTCATGTTCTGACTGCCTCCAGGCTTGTGGGTTTTGAAGAAGAACTTCAACTCCATCTCCACTGGTGATCCCTGGAAGGGGCACCTGTCCAGAGGTTCACTTTGGTTCTCTAGGACTGTTTCATAGGAGGGACAGAATTTACCAGTTGTGTTGTCATTTTGAGTGTTGGTGAACCAAGACCAAAACTTCATGGAATTGCCCATGGTCTTCTTCTTCCCATTTTTCATCCATCCTCTTTTGTACCATTCTGTTTTAGCATAACTGTATGCAAAGCCTGGTGGCTTCAGTTGCTTTGAGAAGCTTTACAGAAAGTTATTTTACATGCACATTTATTCCATCTGGGCATTTCACAAGGCCTAGCAAAATGAAAGACACTGATGCACCCACACATGCAGCCCTGGTGTGGCTGGGCTGCTTCAGTCAGGAACCTATGGCTAAGCCCTGTCCTAGCCCTCCCGCAACCAGGCACTGCCAGGGGGGCATGGCCATTCTGTGGGCAGAAAAATTACCCTGCCAGCAAGCCAGGTTACCCACAGATCAACTAACCCACGCTCTGATACTGCTCACAGCTCTGTCAGTATCTTCTTGCAGTCATGCGTAAAAACTGGCAAATTAGAAACATGGTATCTGTGTTCAGGTTTCACCAGATGGCACTATAGCATGTACATATCCAAAGGCACAGACACAATTAAAATCCCATATAAAGAATGGTGCGGCAGATCTAAGATGGCACTTGCTAGCGCAGTGCTTATATCCAAGCTCTCCTGTTTGCTCTACTGTTCCTTAATATTTAATCTCTTTGTGTCATATTTAGAAAGAAAAGCAGTATCAAATATAACTTGACTTTCAGCTGTATCTCAAGAGTCCAACAATAACAAAAAGGATAATCTGTGTTCTCTTTACTCCTGCTGCATTTTGTATAGACCAGACAGTGAAACTGCATCAAGATTTCAGGAAACTGAAGCAGCAGAAAGTTTCTGCTCTTCGGAAGATGAATGCAACACACTTTTAGATTCCCATACGGAATTCATGTTGAGAAAGGAAGGGCCTTCAAGTGTGTTGTTTTGGGGCTTTGGCAGACTGACAAGAATGTCTCCGTAAGAAATTTTAAGGCATGACTGGTTTTAAAGAAGGGCAATAGCTTACAACTGCTGTGGGTATTACAGTAATACTTGGATGTCCCACTCAAGACTAAGGTGTCATTATGCTTGGCAGTCCACAGATATAAATAAAAATAGAGCATCGAACTTTATGAGATTATAATCTAAAATGACTAATAACATATGACAGGCAGATTGCAGACTTTTACACTGAAAAAAAGTCTGGGGAAGGAAGGTTTCATGCAGAGAAGGCGTGTAACTTCCTTTCTGCTGGTTTTGCTTCAGTGATTTTTTTTCCCTTGTTTTCATTTGACAATTTTGATATATTTACTCAATTAAAAAATTGGTAGACAATTAGTAAACTAATCAGTGCTTCAGAGATGTTTAGGGGACAAAGTTTATGTGTATGGAGAAACAGTGTCTGTATGAAACTATTTTATGTGAACACCTATATCCCAGCAAACAAAAACAGAGAGAAAGAGCTATAAGAAGAAAACTGTAGATAATCTCTTAGACCTAGTCACAGCCACCAGCTTACAGCTCCAGCTGGAGTTTCACTGACCACTGTATAAATGTAACTGGACTTAAATCTAATGGCAAAAATATGTGTGCACACTGGTGAATGAAAAGTAGAAGTCTGAGCATTATGCATCCCTCTTTAGCTCAGCCTCTAGGTCCCTATATTGTGTTCTTTCTAATTTTCTCCAATACACACACCTGCTAACAGAGCTGTCTGGCCTCTGCAGTGACAGCCAGAAGGTGAGCTCTGCACTGCAGGTTAGATCAGGGTGGGACAATGGTACCTTGCTGGGTTAATTCTTGCAGAATTCAATACAAACCAAATGGCCTTAAAATTTCAGGGTGTTTTTCAGACTAGATTCAGGGCAATTAAGTGAAAAAACATAATTTTCTTCTCCTAAGTCAGATCCTCTGAATACTATTGAGCTAGCAAAGAGAACAATCCTATACAACTGTGTATGGGTGAAGCCTAATGGGCTTACCAGATGCTGGAGGGAGGTCTGAAGTGCTGCTGTTTGTCCCTGAAGTGCTTCTGTGTGTCCCTGAAGTGCTTCTGTTTGTGTTCTGGTACTTCATGTTGGTACTATCTGAAGGTGCATCTTCCACACCAAGATCATTTGCTAGAGTGCTCTGACCAGCAGAGACAAAATTCAAACCACAGGTGCACTGGGCACAGGAACCAGTTTCTGGGGAGGTGAAGGTGCTGTCAGCTGCAGCACAATAGGATTTGCTACACTTTCGGGGAGATTCTCTGTACAAAATGCCACACCTCACACAGATCTTCTCTGAGTCACAGTTTGTTGCAAAATGATCTGTGTCTTTGTTACATGTTTCCTTCAGGCAACTGTGGGCATGTTGGCAAGATTTCTGTAGAAGCTGGTCCGTGGCAATGCGTGCCCCATCTGTGCTGGAGGGAGGGTGAAAGCCTTGAGAGACTGATACATCCTCTGTGCTCCCAATACCTGAAAAGTACTGGTTCAAGCTGTCATTCTCCCCTGCCTCCATTGGTTCTGAAAATGATGACACGGTTTTACTGGCAGTCCGACTTAGTAACGATAAATAATCAGTGTTATTGAGATCCTTATCCATGTATTCATCTTCTGTGGGAACTGGTGGGAATTGGTAATCATCAGTCTCGGTTACCACAGAAAACTCTCCTGCCTCACAAGGCTCTGTGCTGGAGCTCTCATTTCTGCAAGGAGTGTGACCAGACGTGCAGCATGAGTTTCCAGGGACAGGAGAGCCCGAGGGGACCAGGAGACTTGCGCCTTCAGCAGTCTGGGGTACAGCAGCATTTGTGGTGTTCACACTAACAAATGCATCTCTGGGGGGTTCCTGAAAGACATGAAAAGTAAAAATGTCTTTAACAAATAGATTAACATGAAGCTATTTTTTAGACAAAGAAGCAAAAGGTAGATCATGGTCCTTCCTCTGTGTGGAGCTGCTGAGGTTGAGCAGTGCTTGATGTGCAATTCTAGTCTGCTGTGAAACTGTGACTAGTGATGCTGGGCTCAGCAAGTGCCCAGAACAAAATCTGGTGGCTAGGGGAGCAATAACATTTAATCTTGTGAGACAACTAGTCCTAGCTTTTTTTGAGGACACTTAAGAAAAGTTAATAAACCTAGAAGAGTTGCTGCTTTCTGCTGTTCCTCATGGACCATTAGTAAGACCCACCTAACTGCTCTAGGTTTTGGAAACACTCCCATGTGTCTGAAGGGCTATTGATCTGTGAAGGCCTTACTGAGGGCTGAATGTTTAATATAAGCAATGACTGAAGGAAGAACGTGGGTTGATTCAGAACTTCTGAGACAAGCTAGAAGAAAACACAATCAAGGCTGTATTAACCTGAAAGGTTAGGACAACAAATGCAAAGGCCCATGACATCCTGTTGCCACAGTACTTGACAAAGTAAAACTACATTTTTGGCAGCAGCTCCAAAAAAGGGGCTGGGAAATACTTCAGAGGTTTTCTTCAGTTTGTAAAAGTTGTGCTTTAAAGATGGGTGTTTGGGAACTGATACCTTTAATTTCTAGCATCTGTTCAGATCTTCCAGGATAGAAAAGAGAGTGTAAGTGCTTCCAGACACTAATTGCTGTTGATTCACTCCTCTGTCCCAGAGGATCTGAGCAGCTGCCAAGACAGGAGGCTACTGAAGACTTAGGAGACAAAAGAGGAAGCCTTTCTGAGCCTGCTCAGAAAGGTAGTTTTTTTTGAATGTTTGGTCTTTCTTTTAAGCAATGAAATGTGAGTCTTTTAATCAGCTACGCTCATCACGGCTCCTAGAAGGGGTGGTAGGACACCTGGGACACCTCAGTCCACATCCACAGTGTTAAGCAGGCTTGTGCACATGAACTTGAATCAGTGCCACCCATCTGTTTCAAGCATGGGGCTGGTGTTCTTATACAGCAAAAGCTCTCATTTCATACTGGAATGCACAAGCAGGATTTCTTCCTCTCTAGAATTAAGGAGTCAAACAGTTTCTTTAGCTGATGGCTCTGTGTTTAATGCCTTGCATGCCTGGCATTTTTGTCAAGACCCAAATCTAGGTTTCTTCCCTGTAAGCACTCTGGTATGTAACAAGGGGCAAACTCAGCTAAAGCTTTTCCTGCACTTAGGATTTAGAAAGGCTCTCTCAGGTGTTCGTAGGCACTCTCAGGTGTTCAGCAACCAGTGGGTTCATGATTAACCTTCTTGTCATAAATATTAAATAATCATGAGACCTTTACCTCTGTTAAAACTTGCTGAAACCAGAGAGCAGGATTAGAAGCTATTTGTGAATGGTGATTTCACATGTCTCACATTCACAGAAAACCAGATTGAAAAAGCCAAAGCTGCGAGCAATTTTTGAGGAACTCAACAATTGTTTTCTAGCCAAAGATTACCATGGAGTCTGCTTCAGAAGAGGTGTCAGGAATGCCATGAGGAAAACACAAAGAGAAAATGCCACCATCTTTGACTTTACCTTTGTTCCTTTTATTTGGCTGCACACTTCATTAGCCCAGTTCTGTAGATCTGCTGTAGGGAAAACAAAAGAGTAGCTGTAACATATAGCAGGCACTTAAGTTAACCACAGACCTAAACACCCACAGTCATTCACAACCCGCAATATCATATTAAATAAAACCAGTAAGCCTGTTTTTACTGCTTGTTCAAGTGTCCCAGCATCTGCCTAGCTGAGGATTCATTGTAACTGGAACAGGGATGTATTTCTATGGAACAAATATTTCCAAGCTCCTAAAATAGATCAGGGTTAAACTGTGTTCCACATCAAATGGGGTTTCTTTCCTGGTCATATGTCACACCAAGCTATGACTGGCCCAACAAGGACCCACTCACAGCATAAATGGTCTATTTCAAGAGAAGTCACATGGATAGGCCAAAGGCCCTTCCCAGACAGGAGTGAGAAGCCTGGAGAGAAGAGGGCAAGCCACTGAAACCACAGGATGGCAGGCTCAAGTATAGCATAGTCTACTTAGTCAGGGTATGCTTAATGGGGAAATTAATTCCAATTTCTTTGTAGTATCTCCCAAGGAAAAGCTTTAAGTACAACATGCTTTAGGGCAACAACTGACACAGCAAGCAATTCTTGGTTTGTGTTCATAAATTTGGGAGACTTTGCAGGGCTCAAGTCCCATGTACATTTGAAGTTTATGATGGTTTTGTGTGGCTGAAGATAGATCATCTGTGCAGCCACTGCCAGTTCCCAGCAATGACTCCGTCGCTCTGTTGTTGATTTACCACCCGTACCCACACCAAGCAGGAAGGGCTTCTTCCCGAGCCTGCAATTCTCCCAGGCTCAGGTGAGCAGCATTCCCCATGCAAAGGCAAGGAGAGACTGTCACTGCAGAGCAGCAGCACAATGGAAAAGTCAAAGAATTTGCATTTCCCCCTAACCTGCTCTGCATCTCAAGAATTTGGTTTGTGAGCAGAGTCACCATTTCCTCCAGCCCATCCCAGAAATTCCAGATTTAGCACAACCCATGTTTAGTGTGGCAGAGGCAGCCTATTTCTAAAACACAGGCTGAAATATACTTTACAAGAAGTGAATTCTGTCTTCCTTTCTACTGCTCCCAAAACTTTTCATAAATTGCTTGGACTTGGGAAAGGAAATGATGGAAAAAGCTTTCCATGTTTAGGGGAAAAAAATTAAAAATCAACAGAACAACAGAGGTATGTCCTTCACTAAAGAGACCCTGGGCTTAACAGAAAGTGGAGGAATGTGGAAGTATTTCAATTCTATTAATAATAAACTCAGTATCCCACTGTTATCCAGTATGCCTTTGGCTAGAATTTTTGTATTTTTCTACTTCAACTATTCATTCTATTTCCTTCTAATATTTCTTCAATACCTCATCAGAACTTCAGGTTTCAGCTAAAAACATTGTCTCCATCATATTCTTAAATATACATCAGGCCTTTGTCTTGAAATCTGTATTTTAACCAGTCCAGATGCAGGCTTTTGGGTGGGAGGGAAAGTAAGGTGAAGAAGACAGGACTTCTATCTGTCCCTTCGGCCAAAGGGTCAGCTGTGCCAGGTGCTGCAGAGCAGCCAGGCTGCACTTAAAGCCCCCAGCACCAGCCCTCCTCTTCCAACCACCGTCATGTCTGCCCTGAGGATGGTCACTCCATGGGTCAAGTGTAATACACTGTAAATTACTGCCTGCCTATAGGAAAGGAATTTTTAGACTGGCTTTGTGCTAGATAAAGCATATCCATATGGACAGACACAGGGATGGCATAGACTTCCAGTGTAATTCTTGAGTTTCTTAATCTGTTGGCTACCCATGAAATCAGAGTGCACAGAGAGCCAGAGTTGTCACACTCATGAATACCATTAGCTATGATTTACCTGTCAGCTTTTTCCCTTTCTTCTTGTAGTACACGATGAAGACGACAATGCTAATTAGTGTCACAAAAAACAAGATGACAATCAACATGTATAAGATCCTGTTTGTTCCTGCAGGTCATAAAAAAGACAGTGCCATCAACACACAGCAGTATGACAATCCTTGCTCATTTTACCTGCTTTTCTACAGGAGAGGGTTGTTTTTCCATCCTATTTGATCTTGAGTTTCTCTACTAAGAGGAATAACTCTATCACTCATGCAATTCTGTGACAAGCAGTCACACTTGGTACCTCGTACCAAGACCGCTCCATAAAAAACAGAATCTTGGTGTTACAGAGCAATGTTGTCTGGTCAGGCTTCTCTTAATGTTCCCTTGCAAGCTGACAGCAGACCACGGGGCCGAGGTTGACCTCACTTAGGGACAGAGGACATACATTTCACAGAGACTACAAATAGAGGCGGAAAAACTTGTCCTTCGTCTCAGGTTATGATGGATCACAGCATGCCAGGCAAGCAACCTCCTTGGTACCATATCCACAGTGAAGAAGGAAATGACAGTGGGCAAGAAGGGATGTCTGGGAGGGATCAGGCTGAGACTGCATCATTGAAATGAAACAAGCAAGGAGAGGAGCCGCCAGTCTTTATACATGTAATGTGTGTGTGGAAAGCACATAAAAATGAGCAAGTTGTAAAAGTGATGGAGTCATGGGAATAACATGGCTATAACAGCAGTGCTGCCATGCAGTTTTAGAGGGAGGTGTCAAACCCAGCTTAATAGTGGACATAGGTCCTGGAGTCACCAGGCCTGAAACAATTTTCAAAGGTGGGATTTTCCAAGAGCACTGTCTTGGTCTACAGCTGCTCTCCCTAGAGTCACCCACAATGAGAATGGATTTAAGTCAGCCCAAACCTCTAGTAATCACATCCCTCCTCCTCCCTGCTACTTTCCAACTGACAATTCATACGAGGACACAAACCATCTTCTGATGGCTCAGGCATCTTCCGTTCTTTACAAACTGCATCAGACTTGTCAGTCCCAGGCACACTTTCTTCCATTCCTAGAGCTGTACAGCTAAAAAAGAAAGACAAAGAGGCTAGGTTCTCTCAAGGAAGCTTGTTGTGCCCCCTACACTTATGCAGAGCAATACCTTCTGTGGTAAAATACAACATTTCTCCACCCCTAAGAACATCAGATACTTTATTTTCAGCTCAGCGGTTCTGTTTTCACTGCTGTCTCTTGTTCTCCTATAAGGAGAACTCAAGCTTCAGCCTGACAATGCCTTCATCATTGCACAGCCAACACTGATGCTCCGTGTGCTCTACAGGCAGCCTGAAACACCCCACTGATGCTTTTGCCCATACCCCAATGCTTTTGCCCAAGCTTCTCTCTGCCTTCTGGCTGGTGTGGTCCATCTACAACACCCAAGGACTTACTTGGTCCAGGATTTACACTCATCGGTGGATGAAAAGACCTTTGAGAAGTAGCCCCTGGGACATGGTATGCACATTGTGTCCCTGTCTTGTTGCACTGTGTGTAGGAAGGAAAAACGTCATAGATGAGTTTTTGTGGATTCCTTCCAAGTGAAAGGAAGGTGACTATGCACCCCATCCTCCCACTCCCCTCTCCCCCCACAATCCCCCTGAAAGCTTTCATAAAGAGGGGGGGTTTAGGTTATATTAGGGCAGCAATGACAGATCCATCAAGTACCTGAAAGTCTCAATTGAGCACTTCTCTACATTATCAAAATGAGAAATGACCAGGAGCCATTTGTGTTATTTATTGTAAAATAACACACAGCTGTAACATCCTTCCTCTTCTATTTATTCCCGCACAATGATGCTGTGTCACAGACAATGATGCTGACTGGTATTGTCACTTCTATGAAGCCACAGTAAACAGACTGCTGCATCAGGATTTGTTAGGCTGGAGAAAAACCAGCAACCAGCAACTGCCCTCCAGATGCATGAAGCATTTCTTCCTCCATTACTCTATTACTTGCTGCTTTTTTGGGGTTCCTTATGCCTGGCGCAGCTGCTCCTAGCTCTGAACTTAACTGTTTGTTTTCCACCCACAAAACACCTGCATCTTATTTTAATTAGACTTAAGTGTAAATTAAATGTCCGTAATAAATATTTGCACTACTAGCCATCCAAATCAGAATACTTGCTAAAATAGAATACATGAGCTACCTGAGAAGCGTTAATGACTTTTAACTAGTTTATAACATCAAAAAATGGCAAAGTCATTGCACAAAACCAGATTGCAAATCTGACCTCAGGAACAATCCCCAAAAGAGGGCTTCTCTGAATAGAGGAGCAATGCATGACCTAGTGACTCGCAGTCAGACACCTCAGCAAACATCAGAAATGTACTGGACACCTTGTAACTACTGCCATGTCCACCTGATATCTTGCAGAAGTCACTTGATCCAAGATAGTATTTAAACTACGGAGGCAGAAGCCTTCAAAATGTGAATAGTCCAGGAGGATTATATAAAGTGTAATGATAATTCAGACACGCATCCTCTGTTGACAGTCATCTGAGATGCTGAAGGACCCTCTCCAATGTCACAACCCACACGATGCTGGCCTCATCCAGTAGGCCTGAGCTGCACATTTCACTTTGCACATCCCCTTTCTGTATCCTACCAGGAGGCTTGACTCCGAGTCCAGGAGCACACATGGTATTTCGCTGACAGCAGTCGCAGTCCTCGCTCCAGTGGTAGCCCATCGTACAAGCACACTGCCGCTGGAACGTGCTGTTCCCTGGGTTCACTTCTCTCAAGGCCTTCCCTAAAAGAGAAAGAAGATGAGAGTAAAAATCTTTCTGGTAACAAGCCTCAAGTTTCTGAACCTCCTGCTCTACCAACATGCTTTGTTTGAATGGCAGATGCAAACCCATTCATATTAGAGGAAAGTGTCTTTCAGGAAGCAGGGGAGACCCTTGATCAGTACAGGGCTCCTCACCCACTGCACTCCTAAACAATGCATTTCCTTGTGGCTTTTGCAGAAAATAAACACAGCATTTGCAAGGGTGAGACAACACATTAGGGGAAGTGAATACAGAGCATGCTGGGCAAAAGGACAACTTCTAAAATCAGTTCACAGGGGTGAATGGCCCCAGTGAAGATAATCACTATCAGCAGTGCAGAGACTGCAGTCATGGTGCTGTGTGTAGCACAGGATCTCTGCTGTCTGGGGACCTCCCTCTCTGCCAGGCTTTGCAAGCTCAGCCGTCAGTGCTGGGCACCTGAACAAAGCAACTTCCCTAGATCCACTTTCCCATCTTCATGCTTCACTAATTTGTATTACAAAGTTCTGCAGTATGAACAGCTCACCTTGATCACATATTTTATGTAGTAAGCATTTATCTTCTTCATTCCAGACATCCATATACTCATTTGGGCCACACGGCTGGCAAACGCTATCAGAAGTAGCAGTGCATCTAGCAGACAAATACTTCCCTGTGATTGAGAAAAGGATAAGTAGGTCATCTGGATGCTGTAGAGCAGCTGTCTAAGGAGGTTAGAGAAAAAAAAAAAAAGAGGTTGGGTGCTTACAGTGGACAATCTTTTCTTCCTGCACCTTTTTAGTTTGTCAATCTGGTCCCAATTTAGTGTGGCACTGAAACGTCTGTGGAGTGGATGGCCTGGGAGCACAAGAATCGAGCTGCTTTCTGTCTCTCACAGTGGTTAAGTGCTATCCCAAAAAAACAGCTGTTATGGCCTTAGCTGAGGCCAGCAGGACCACTCCTGCCCTAGGAAGGCACTCGAGATCAGGCACCTGCAGGGCATGTGCCAATCCATCAGCAGTCATGAGAGCTTACTGCCTCACCAGTGACCCGCAGAGCAGCTCCTAATGAGCCACTCAGCCTCACAGCCCAGTCAGTGCTCACATACCTGGCTCACACTTCCTGCACCAGAGCAGCTCCTAATGAGCCTCTCAGCCCAATCAATGCTCACATACCTGGCTCACACTTCCTGCAGCACCGTCCAGAGTACTCATAGTGTTGTTCGCTCTCACACGGCAGAGTGATTTGTAGTGACAGCTGGTGCAGGGAAGGAAAGAGAGGACATGAGAACCAACATACCTGGAGAGCTTCAGACCTACCCAGTCCTAGTGCTGGCAGAGAGAAGGAAGACTTTCCATCTGTACAGCATTGTGGAAAGCCAAGCAATAAAACTTACCCAACATTTGAGATATCAAAGGTGCTTTGTAGACATGTTAAGGATATGTACTTGAGGCTGTACACACAGGGACTTTTAATAGAGCCAGGTGACAAATAAATAACCCATCCAGCAATTTGTAATGAACTTTTGGCCTGCTCTGTAACCTTTTCTTTCAGTATCCTTCTATTTAAAATCTGCAACTTTAAAACAATTGTAAAGACAAAAAAAGGCACAGAGATACCTCTGTAGACTCTTCCACAGAAATTAGCTCAGATCAAGATCTGGGAAACTGCCAGTTTTAGAGCATTAAGCAAACAAGAAAACTGAATGATTTATATTCCTGAAAAAGAAGAAGTTCTCAGCTTCCCACTGGGATACAAAATGCTCTGGGCTAGTACCATAAAATAGTGCACTTAAATTTTGCAGCTTTTTATGGACTGCACGGTGTCCTGCAGAGCTGGTCTCATGGAACTGAGGCAGCCATCCAGAAAGGTGATGCAATTAAGTCAACACCTTCTTGTGTCTCAAAAAAACCAAAAACAAAACCAACATAAATCCAAAACCAACACAAACCCAAACAAACCACCTCCTTCCCCCCTCCTCCCCCACCCCCTGAAATGGGTACATGACAGGGCATCTGCAAAATGGGCAGCAGAGTTGCCTCTGGCCCTCATGGGCCTTTGCACCCCCTTCCAGCTCTCAGCTGCCAGTACACACAGCGGTCCCACCCAGAGCCCAGGCTGCAGGGCACGGCTTGTGCTGGGGATCCTGGCCAGCCAAGCATGGTGCCCAGCCCTTCACTGACCCTGCTCTGGCAGCCCAGAGTCCTCGAGGCAAACTGAACACCTCACAACCAGTCGTTGATCTTGAAATTAGACAAGGTGATTCTAAACTGAGCCCATAGCAAGGAATTCTTCACTCTTGGATACAGCCCTGAAAACTGCATTTACTTGGACAAAGCTGCAATAAAACTCCTGCTGCTGGTTAAAGGGAGCTGTTGCTGTCTAATAGCACATGACAAACCTGTGCCTGCTGGTGCTGGTTCCCATTCCTCTATTTAGCATTCTCCCCTTGTTTCTTCCAAGTCTTTACATCTTCTCTTTCCTCCTTTTCTAGCTTAAGCAATAGCAACTTCTTTAAAAATAGTTTTCCCTAAGCACCTTGCCCTCTTCTAATGCTGGGAAGGGTCTTGTATATTAAAGATGACCAAAAAAGATTTAATTTTTTTTTTTTAAAACACCATCCTTAGGCTTGGAGCTTGAGCCATGGGTTGGCGCATTACTTGTGTTTATCAAAAGTGTGCTAGCTGTGTCCGGAACAGAAAAAGCAGCACAAGTCAGAGGTCTTGCTCTCATATTTTTGCAGGGTATAAACAACTTACAGCCTTTTTTTTATCATCACAACAATGCCGGGTCAAATTAAGAGTCTAGTCTTCTCTTGTCTCATTATTTCCTAGTCTCTTTCTTTGCATTAATTAGCAGTACCTTTCCTGCGATTAGATAATGCGTTTTTGGAAAAAGCACTGCATTCCCTGTTTGCGCAGCATCTCCAAGGAGGGGTACAGGACAACACCAAGCACTGGTGGGGGAAGAGGCAATCTAGGAAAAGGAAAGCTGGACCAGCCTGGCAGCTGAGCGGCGACACAGCTCAGTGACCCCTACACTTGAAAGAGCTTATTTTCTGTAACGCACTTCAGGCTAAAACACTGAAATAGCCAGAAAAAGGTTGAGGTGATGATGTGGAACCAAGCACAAAGAGTGTGTTGAGCAATCGATTCTCTACCTAGCCATCCGCAAAGGTAACAATTGTGGTGACCCTAAAAGTAGGTCCAGTCACTTGCTTTTTGTTACAGAATGTCCTCTTCTTCTTTGTTTGCCCCTGTTTAATAGTTCCTCTTTAGACAAAAAGACTAAAAAATTTACTGAAGTGTCAAACAAGGGCAAAGTCATCCTTTTTACGGAAGGATATGCAAATCTGCCAAGGAGCATTCAGCTAAAGGGTCTGGAGTAATTTCTGAGAGTCACAACTCAGCCTGAGAAGGAGCAGGACCCTGAAAACAAGGTGAAGGGAGTAGGCTAACTGCTCAGCCATCTTTTGGACGTTGTTTTATTCCACCAGACTTTGGGACACGATGAGGGCTGCTGCTATGGAATAGCTCACAGCTGCATTAACCTATGCTCTGTGTCAATAAGCAGCCTCTTCTGTGTCTGTGTCCTTCCCCTTTTCACACAAGCCAAGGCATTCATAAACCTGCAATACTCCCTCTTGATTTATATCCAGTGGTGCAAAGACAAGGCTCTCAGCACCCATGGGCTAACCCCCTGTGAAGGTGAGGGATTCTAGCCTGGTATGTACTGGCTGGACCTGCCAAGCGTGAAAGCTGGGGCTAGAGTGGTCAGGAAGGGAAACCAGAGCAACCTGGAGTTTTCTTATGGTAGGAGTAAAACTCAAAACTTTTTGGACTTTTTTTAACATAGCTCTGTTGATGTCAGGCTATCCTGTGTTAATCCCTCTGCCAGGCAGATGTGTCTGTCTCAAGCTGTACATGAACTTCCTTTGGAGGATGAGAAGTACTTGTGCTGCTGGCAGCACAGTGACCTGATGCTTCACCATCACCAGCACATTCCCGCCAATGTGTCCTTCTGAGACAGGGAAGTGCAATTCATTTGCAGATGAGGAACTTGTACCAGGAGGCCATCTGGCTTTACAGAGGTGACAGGAAACCAAACCAAGTCTCCCAAGGCTCAAGTTTGCTCCGTAACCTCTGGAACATCCTTCCTCTCCTCGGATGCTGGCCTGTGGGTCAGAGTGATTTGGACACCACCAAGCTCTTATCTAGGGAGAGAAAGTGCCAACTTCCTCTGAACTGCTTAAATGAGATAAAAACCAGCCTGGTCATTCCTTTAATGGTCTCGCTATTGATGAAGCTGCTAAGTAAATCCCACCACCATGTGCGAATAAGTGCTTCAGAAAACTCTGGGTATCCTGTGCAAGTTTAATTTTTCACTTCAAAAATACACAAAGCACCCAGATTTGCACCAGTTCCTAAAACAACAGGCAGATTTCCCATTTGATCAATGTTACTTCAGAACAAGTATATCTGACAGGGGAAGAAGCCAGGGGGAAAAAGACAAACCTCCTTCAGGTTTGGTTGATCTAGTTTGGTAAAGCACAACAACACCTGCTTACCTTTAAGCACATGATTATCACAATGGACTTCTTTGCAAAAACAGGTATGCTTACATCAAGGTTTGCAGAAAGATTGTTTTTTGTTATTGAGCTGCAGGCAGACTTTTCAGACCTCGGGTTTGGGTTCTTCTTGCTTTTTTGTTGAAAAGGACACTAAGCAAGACTGTGCTTGCGCTTTTAGAGCTGGAGAACATCGATGACAGCAGTATAAAGCACCACTGTGTTACTCACACCTTAAAAACACAAACACACAGGTGATTCTGAAGGGGAGAACCAGCAGCATTCAGACTCCTGTCCTCAGGCTTAACCAAGTATTTATTCTTTGTGCCCCTGAGCAATCAGAGGGCAGCAGAAGCTGTGTGTCATGGATGCTAAAATTACTCTTCTTCTTCACATTTCAGAAAAGATAGAATTGCATGGGCCTCTTTCCTTTAAAAAAAATCTGGAAGAACAAGGTTGGGGGTTTCCACGGTCCTTTTCCCATGACACTTTTGAACAAGATCCCGAGCCCTCAATGAGGATTGCTCATTAGTGATAATCTCAGTTTTGCAAAAATTGAGACGTAAAGAGACATGTCAAGGGGTAACTGTCTTTTAAGACGACACCTTCTTGATCAGCGTAGTTGTTTCTGGAGAGTATTCAAGTCATTTGTCATCATTTCACTGAGCAAAGCACATTTTTTTCTTCATTTATTATTACAGCATCAAAGTACCTATGGGAAAGAAAACTATGGTCTGTCCTGCCTTGCACACACCACTTCTTTTTTATACTTTGGAGTCCAGGTTTATTCAAGCCACTTGCTTTTGAGGTCCTTAGACTTGCCTGCTATGAAACTGAGAAAATCTGTGGATTTGGGGCTTTATTAGCCTTTGTCAACAGGAGTGAGCTTTGAGCAACCTTTCCTGAACCAAAGTAGCCTCTGCAAGCACAGCTAAGATGGACTCTGCAGTCTTCTGCTGCTGCTTATTCAAATATGAGACCTCTTCCCTCACAAGTACCTAATGTGTCCACAGCCTACCTGATTTAGGTCAGCAGTACAGCTAACCAGACCCCAGATTTCTTCAGCCCATTTCCAGTTTCAGAGGCTTGCCTAAAAATCATTTAAGAGTAAAAATAGAATCCAGTTCTTGATGGGCACTGCTCTGTGGCTGGTGCAGCCAGGCACTCTGTTGAGGCACATTATAGTAACAACTCTGGAAAATTTTACAGTTGTGGCTGTACAAGGGAAAGAGGAGTCCTGTGTTAAAGACTTAATCATAATCACGTTGCATGCAATAGTTCCTTCATGGACAGTCTCCACTGTTGATAAAAATTAAATCAAAGCAGCACCTAACTCACAGCTTTGCAATTCCAGTTATTTGCTTGAAGGCCTGTAATTCATCACAAAAATCTTAGATTGTGAATGAAATGCTTTTGGTGATGTCAACTTTCCAGTGACCAGTAAACCACATCACAGAACTACCACCACCACGTGGTAAAATAGAGCCGGGAAATGGCAAAAGCTTAAACTAAATATTATTTCACTTTTAAAAATAGGTCCTTAAAACCCTGCTAGCCCCTGAATGCCTGAAGAGGCCAGAAAGAGCATGAGGGATAAAATCAATAATGAAGAGGTGAAGAGAAAATTGTAACATGCGGCCAGGACTTGGGCAAACGGTGGAAAAAGTTCTGTCCTGCCTATTCCCCTTGTCCCTCTGTTCTAGCATGCAACCAAAAGCAAACACCTGAGCAACTGGTGCTGCTCCTCTGGTGGGAAGGAGCATTCCTCAATCTGGAGCCCACCAGAGCTATTTCTGGCCAGCAGCTACGCAAAGGAGAAGTGCTGCACTGACGGCTCTCACGGTGGCGTGGGGGCAGGCAGACAGGAACCTCAGGTATATCAGATATATCAGATGGGAAATGATGGAGGTGAGAGATGGCAGGGCTGAAACAGTGACTGACTGAAGCTGTGAATCAGACAGCCTGCTTCTATGGGCTGAAGATTTGCCATCACGTGCACATTTGTCATTCAGAGACACAGTCATCTCCACACTGCAGCCAGAGGGGCACACTTAACATTTTCACTGCCTGGGCAGTCAGCAGCACCTGCACATTGCCTGCACTTCGCTGCAAAAGCTCCTGCTTTAACCTATGTGCCCCCACAACCACAGCAATTCAAAGCTACTAGGTAGAATACGCTGAAGATTAATGAGAGAATAAGAACCCAAAAGCTAACCAAACTGAAATATTTAACAAAAAGGCTTGACAGAAAGACCAACAGTCCATAATATGCAGAAATAAAGACTGCTAATACCTAGGTGTGCTTGTGGTAAGGCCGGCAGAGGCAAATCTCTTCTTGATTAAACAGGTGTGAGAGCGGTGCTCCAAAGGAAAGTTTAGTAGCCTTACCACTCTAGGTACAGTCTCAATGACTCATCACGAGTAATCCTACACCTATTCATGCTTAATTAGAAAAATTAAAAAAAACAAAAAACAATAAAGCCACAATGATTTAGGGGGAGCATGCTCCTCTTCCATTTTAGTTCAGCAGATCATTTTTCTATGCTTCATCAGCTGAAGTTGAGTCCTAACGAAGAAATGACCATGACAGATTTCTTGGGCTGCATGCCAGATTAGAAGTCCATTGGGGCCTTTCTATGTTTAAAATCTGTATATTTATGTACCCTTTTCTTCCAGCACGCCCTCAGAGTGGAATGTAACATGTTAATCTCTTATGATGTGACGTGAGATCCCACAGTCCTAGCCGAGCTGCTGGGCAGGATGAGAAAGCTTGTAGAAGAGAGGAAGCTTGCTTCCACCACCTGATGCTCTGCTTTGGCTTCTCTCTCCTGGATTTTAGCATTGCCTGTGGAACAACTGCAGAATACTCTTCTGGCAGAAACATGAAGGGCAGTGGTGGGGCTGCAGCCCTTGCTTGGGAACTTGGCTGTCTGGGGGGATGCATGTAACACCCACAGACCATCCTGCTCTGGTGTGAGGTAGAGGGAGGACTGCATGACTGTGTCTGCACCTTCTCTATTGTGAAGGAATTGCTGCCTTTATTAAAGAGCTCAGGACTGGACTGAGAATTGATTAATTCACTCTTTAAAAAGTGTCATCATGAGGAACCAGCTCTGCCAGTGACTGCGGCCAGTAATGTCTATGGAAATATTCTTCCCTGATTTGAAGAGGCCCTGGCTGCTTTCCATAAGCAGGCTGTTTTACAACATGTGGTATTGCAGGGGAGAGCTTTTCTTCCTGTGAGATCAGATTAAAGGTACCATCTCATCCTTGCTACCAAACAATGCAAAGTTACAGGAGAATATGTTGCTCATAAGGCAAAACTCTTCACTGTGGCAAAATAATGCACTCAAAATAGACTTCCTTGTGTTCTACATAAATTTTAGGACTTCATATGAACCTAGTTGCACATTTTTCCCTATCTGTATTTCTGCATTCCAGATTAATGGGCTGCCTAACAAAACTTCACAGTATTTTTATTTCCATGCAAGATTCTTTTCTTTTCCCTCCACTTTGACCACTGACTAAATATATTCTGCACCCATCTGCAGTCACAAATGTTGTTCTTTGTCATTCTTGAACAGACCCTATATACTTTTTTTTTCTTTTGGAGTAGCCACAAAGTGGTGAGGGTGAATGACCTCATTTTTTCCCCCCTCCTTGGCTAATTGGCTCTTGCAGGGTGGATTAAACTGGTCAGCTTGGCTCTTTTACCAAAACACAGCCTTTCCCGGTCTCTTTTATCTAATTTTAAGAGGGGAGGCAGCCAGAGGGTTCTGCAGAGGCTGAGAGGTGAACCTAGGTCTCAGCTCTCTGCCTGCCCACTGTGCTCCCATCCCCTGCCAGAGCCCCTGCTCCAGCTACTCCTTTGGGAATGCTGCTGGGAGCACAAACACATCTGGCCAAGTGGTATGGGGAATGTGCTTCTGCCGTGGGGATGCTGCTGGGGTCCTGGGCAGAAGAAGATCCAGAGAAAAAGGGTGAGGGTTGGATGCTGCAGCCTACGCCATGGCATCCAGCCAGGGCAACGTATCCACTCCCTTCTCGGGCCTGCGCGGGCAGACCTCCCTGTGACTTTGGTGGGAAACAGATGGGACACTATCCCAAGGTGATTAATGACTCTTTGGCTTCGTTTGCAGCCATGAAATCCCGGGCACTGCACCAACACCAAAGAAAGCCATGCCCAGAGAACTCACACCCTGAGAAGGCAAACAAAAGAGGTAAGCCCTGCTCAAAGCAGCTTAGGCGACTACAGAGGTATGAGACACAAACCAGGATGTCCTGGAGTGCCAGGGTGATGTCAGCATTGCTCCTCCTGCACAGTGCTGAGCCCTCCAGAAGGCACCCCATCACAAACATGATAGCACACTGCAGTAACACACAGACAGGAACAAATCAGGAAACCTGCTTTCCCCAGTGCTGAAGTCCTGCAAGTCCACCAAGTCCTGCTCCCACAGGGCAGACACAATAGCAGGCTGCCCTTAGTGCCAGGGCAGCCAGATTCCCACCTGCAGCCCACCTTGTGACTTCCAGCCATTGCTGCTTGTGGAGTTTTTCTTCTACTACATGAACTTTGTACCATTTTCAAAGAAGAGTAAGTCATAAAAAGGGGCAAGTTCTTGCAGGTAAGCTATTGTGTCACACAGACCAAGGCCTACTCAAGTCCAGAGTGCAACCTGGTTAAACATCACTTAATTTTTATCTTGCATTTATAACACACAAATATTTGCCTTTGTGTTTTCAGCAATAATGAACCATTCTCAGAGCAGCTGCTTCTCCATGCAAGTAACGCCAGCCAAAGTATCCCTAAAAACAGGCGTGTGTGGCTGCAGCAGAAGTCAGTACTGCCCTGAAAATTGAGTTTCCGTGGAAAGGAAGGGGATATTCTATGCAAGGAGCAGAGCTGCAGCACGATGAACCAGCTATCTGTTTCCTTCTTCCCTCCTGTGTAAGCTCAACCAGCTCATGAAACAACAGTCTCCTCCAAGTGCCTTTGCTGCAGAGAAGCCCCTTGCAGCACGGGGCGCAGGATGGAGGGAGATCTGAATTCTGTGACAGGTCACAGCATGTGGTGGCAGGAACCCTCCTGGCTCTGGTCACCACAAAGACTTCCTGGAGACCTGGTCATACAAAGAGGAAGTGGGCATGGAAAAGCAGGAGGACAGCCTTGCAGCAAGCATTGCCTTTTCCTTGCATATGTACCTATTACAGGAGAGTTTCACCACTTGAACTCCTAGGGACAGATGGATAAACGTAGCAAAGTGACTCAAGTATGATTCCTCTAAATAGTGTTAAGGTATAAGTGCTAGAGGGCACCACTTTGAGGTTTCCATGATTTTCTATGTCATAGTTAGGCATGCGTCCCCTTTACCATCTGCATTGGTTCTTGCCCAGCTGTCAAGTTACATCCCACTTTTCTGAGTTTAAGGGTAATAGAAAGTAATGGGCAATAGAAACAAGAAAAAAAGATCCTTAGGGATCCACTTAATCTCTCTGCTTGACCTGCTTCTTTGGGTTTTTTGTTTCTCCTTCTGGCACAGTATGAAGAAAGTATATGACACTGGTCAGTACCATCAAAATGTCTGATAAGCTTTGAATTCTACCAACTCGTGAAATGTAGCAAAGGTTTGTTTTGGTCCTTTTGGTGGGAAAGAAGAAATTACATCAGGCAGATGATGCTCAACATGAAAAGAGAAGTGGGACAGATTTCTTAAATTGTGGGTTTATGTAGTTTTGCATACATTATGTTCTGTTGATATGAGGTACTGTAAGATTTTTCACATGTTCTGGGGGAAACTGCAAAGCAACGAAAGGCTTGCCAGTACTCCTCAAGGGAGCTATTGCTGCAAGGAAATTTTTACAAATGAACTATTCGAATTGCAGTCATTTTGAAGCCCATGCTGTTAACAGTAGAATAAATCCAGGAGTTCAGATATTGTAGAAGTTTTGCTCTACTGAATGGTTCCTTTGGCCCTAACCAGAGAAGGAATAATAGACCAGGAGTGCCCATGGTGTAACACAGTGTAGTCACTGTTACATTCTTTTTCCCCCTCTCATCATACAGACTGTGCATTTCAGGAAGTTAGAGAAAAAAAAATCTATATTTTGGCCAAAACTTTTCTATATTGCAAAGAATTCCAAATGCTTGCAATGAGCAAACTTAATCTAAGAAGTAAATGTTACAGAGTAGTGGAAGGACAAATGCCACAAAAGGGGAGATGAATCTGTGGTGCAACTGATTTATTGCACATTTGCAAATGCACATTCTCAGAGACTTTGTCCCATCTGACAGTAACACAGATGCTCTTTACTGCTGCTAAGCAAGGAAAGGGATGTGACTATTCCATGCAAATAAGCTGAGCAGATCATGCCCCAGAAAGCAAAGTATCTCTGACAGGTGCCCAAAACAAATCATTTGGAAAGATCATTTATGGCTGAAGCACAAGATAAGCAGGGCTGAGCTCTGCTCCCAGAAGTTCTGTTCCATGCTCGGTGTGTGACCTAGAGCAAGTCACGAATTCTCTGTTCCCATTTCCTCTTTGGTGAAAATGATGACAGTGATCATGTCTGTTCTCAGCAGAATTATGAGTGAGTATGCAATAACTCACATTTCCAAATGCTTCTCATTCTTTGCAGGAAATACATTGCAAATATTACTGTTCGAGCACTATTCCACCCCATTAACCAGTCTAAACTAACACAAATGCATCAGAAAAGCCTCAACCCTCCCACAGGTATTCTCACATTTGCTCCATCAGAAAACATCACTTTTCTGAGAAAAGACTGCTCAGATCAGTCAAGGAGAAAATAAAAGGCTGTTCCAGAGAAGCACCTCTCTAGGTTTGCCTTTCACATCCTTGTAGGTTCTGCTCACTGTTGAATGCAGAATATTAAATTAATGGGCCCTTTGACAAATTATGTTTTATTCTTATCCTTATGCTATAGCTTTCCTGGAGCTTCCTACAGTTTTGTGGTGCTACTGTCCAAAGCAATGATGATGCGAAGTTGCACCCAGAACAAACACAGACTCAGAATTAAGCACGTGCTGGATGCAGTGGAAAGATTTTATACATCAACCCAAAATAAATATAAGTTCCTTGTTCTGTGTCCTGTGAAAGGCTATGAATCAAGAGGTGAGAAATTATGTGGAGCTCTGGCTCCTACATCAGGGTACTTGAAACATTCTGGGAGCTCTACCATGGAAATCTGAATTTTCAGGGTTTTGTCAAAAGCTGAGCCAGTTCCAGGCAATGAGGATAATCCAAAGGGAAAAACTGCACTAAACCCAAATGGCTCCAGAAGGAAGCAGGCATGTAATGGCTAGTGACCTGAAGTAAAGGCATGCAGAGTGTTGAGGTCTGCTCTTCCTGCTGCATTGACCAGTCCTAACACCAAGGCAGGATAAAAAGAGAGACACAAAGGATACAGAGGGACAGGACAAACCATCTGAAAGTGATGTAAAAGTCACATTTGAAATTTGCAGGCTCGTTCACATACATATGGAGGACACCTGGAAAGCAGCGATTTAAGAGAAGCCTGAGAGTGAGGGTGGACAAAACGAAAATGTATGTTTTAGAGGAGGGAAAAAAAGGCCTCTGTGGTTTTAGGCAACATATTTAGGACCAGGGATCCAAAGGAAAGGCTCTCAGGACTGTGCGGTCAGACATTAAATTGTAAGCTGTAGACAGCAGAGGGTTTTCTGTTTTGGTTTGGATTTTTTATCTTTTTTTTTCTTGAAGCTGCACCTTGCTCTCAGGGAACCTAGCCATGGCCCGGTTACAGCCCCATGTTGAGGGAAGCACTTTAAGGTACATAACTTATCAAGAATAATGAGACACAGAAAAAATACCAAGCGTTCAGATGAAAGAAATACAAATAGCAGCGAGGCTGCCAAACATTGATTATTGGAGGAAATAAAGAGTAAATATAAGGTAGCATGGTATTTGTAAATCCTGCCAGTCTAGAAGGGTCCAAATAAGCAGAAGGGAGAAGGAAAAATTTTAAGCTGTATAATTAGAAAGAGCAAAGCAAGCTTTTTTTTTACCGACGTAAACTGCTGGAGGAAATGCAATGTACGCCATTCACAAGGCTGAGCAAGAGCTGGCTGTAGCAAATGGTCTTTCCGACAGCAGGGGAAGACCGGCCACGATCCCAAGTGTACCACGCTGACCAGCAGCCACCTGGCATCGCACAGAGCACGCTGTGTTTGCAAACAACCACAGAGCCAAAGCCCGTCAGAGGAAAGGGCTGCCCTCCGGGGCAGCTGACCTGGCACCGGGCTCGGGTTCCTGGCTCTGCCATGAGCAGCACATCAACCTCCAAGCGAGTTGTGCGGCCGCTCTGAGCCTCAGCCTCCCACTCGAGGACCTGGGGTCACAAAGCCGTCCCACGTCCCGGGGCTGTCAACATTTGGGATGGCGGGAAGGCCTGAGCTGAGGGGACTCATCCCGGTGGGGAAGCTGGGAAGCTGGACCTGGGTTGCGAAAACCCCGCGTCCCACGCCGGAGGGACAAGTGTGCCCACGCTCTCTCGAATAAATCCGTTCGGTAGGGTGGAGTCTGCCTTATTTTTACTCTACATGCAAATTATATCCCTCAACAACCTCACAGCAAATATTTTCTCGTTTCTCACACCCTGCCCTGGGCAGAAGCAGGCTGGTTTCCCCGCAGATCCCCTGGCTTCCTTTGCAACTTTGGGTTTGGACTACTTTGATTTTACAGAAGCGAGAGAAGCTTATGAGTTGCTGGGATAAAAACAAAACCAAAACCCAAACAAGCAGAGCGGGGGACAAGGCAGCCGAAGCCGCTCTGCCCAGCCGCGCCGGGATGCTCCGAGCCGCCGATTGCCCCGAGCAGTGGGACGGGCAAACCAACCCTGCTGGAGGGATGCGGCACCCACCTCTCCCTCCCAGCCTTACCTGTTTGCCAGCGGCAGCGAGGCACAGGAGAAGCAGCCAGCAGCCTCCCGACGGCACGGGCATGTCTGGCTGTCCGTCTGCCTCCTCCTCCTCCTGCCACCGAAGGGAAACTAGATCCTTCCAGCCAAGCCCCCGCGCCCCGGCAGCGCAGCGAGGCACATTTGAGCTGACTACTTCTCTTTCTTCCTTTCCTTCCTCTCAGCTACACGAGGGTAGAAGAGAGAAGAAGAAGAGAAAGAAAAAAAAAAAAAAAAGGCGCCTGGTTGTAGTTCCCACAGCATTTCCTCAGCCTTGACATACAGGGCTTTCTTTTTTTTTTTTTTTTTTTTTTTCCTCGCTTCTTGTCCCTCCCTTTCCTTTCTCCACCCCTTTTTACAAGAAGTTTAGTCACCAAGCCCACGTCCCTCCTCTGGCCGGTGGGGATTGCATTCCCGTTCGGTCCTTGTTGGCAGGGCCGTGCATCCACCTGCCCCGCCTCTGCGCCCTCCCGTTCCAGCCCCCAGCACCTTCCCTCGCTGTCATCACCCCTGGAACTGCTGCTCTTTCCTCACGGCCCCGAGTATCGCCTGTCACTGCCAGAGGGCATCTTGGGCCTCATTCGGCCTCACACCTCGCCCCTCGCCCGCCCTGGGCCTGCCCCAGCTCTGAGGAGGGCTCCTGTCCCTTCTCGGTGCCCGTGCTACGTGTGGGTGCCGGCCTGGGCGTTCTGGCACCGCTCGAGGTCCCCCTCCCTTCCCCCTCCACGTACTTCAGCTGATGTCGGGAGCTGGCGGACGGGATTGCTGCCAAGAGGGGAAGAAAAGCGGAAGATGTGCTTTGGGAGCTCTCCCAAACCACTCCACGCCGTGCACGGGGCCAGTCCCTGCGACCTGACTCGGAACGCTGCAGGGTGGCCTCCTGACCCCCAAAAGAGCCTCCAGCGCCGGCCGCCCTGCCGGAGGCCAGCGGCTGCGGGCATGCCCGGCACGGCCCGCGATGTCCCTCGGCTCACAGAGGGACAGGAATCCTCTCTGCTGCCGCGGGACAGGGCCGGGCTATTGACACAGGCTAAGGATATAGCAGAGTTGACCCTCTGGACACAAAACCTGGCCTGTGCTCACATGCTGAGAAATAAGCTTGGAAGCATGTTTCTTCTGGCTTAGGCATAGAAGGAAGTTGTTCTTTCACTTACATATTTAGATATAACCCTTGACCAGGAAAAAACTGGAATTTCTCTGTTTTCAAATAAATAAATAAATAAATAAATAAATATATTCATACACAAAACATGAAGAGACTGTTAAAAATTCAGCCTTCCTCGGTGGTGCTGTTGTCCGATTTCTGCTCAGAGGAATGATACACTCAGGACAGAAACAGCTGCTGAGCTTTTTTCCTGTAGCTAGTGGAGGGCCTGCCTGCACAGCAAAATGAAGCCGTGACCTTTACTTCACCCCTACATAGTTTCCAGGGGCCATAAAGCCTTTTTAATCTCCCTAAAGTTGCTTGACCCCCCCCCCCCCCCCCAGTGTCCTCAGCAAGCCTTGGGCCCTGCCTGATCTGTGCTCAAGCAGGTCCTGCTGGCCTCGTTCCCCTGCCCGGTCTCTGACACCACAGGGCTGTTTGGGCACTGGTGGCTCCTAGATGAGTTTGATGCTTCACCGTGGGCTGTGGCTCAAAGCAACACTGCATGATGTGGCTGGCTTAGGGCCAGCAGCTGCTCCTGATGCCCTCACTCTTCTGGAGGTGACTGGGCAAGGATCACACTGGGGGGTTTCATCAAGCCATCGAGCTTGCAAATGCAGTGTTAGAACCCTGTCACCCTGCTTGAGGGGTCAGGGTCTCACCACACTTGGGCTGGACAGGCTGCCAACAGAACGGAGCAGAACTGAGTTGGGAGTGAGGAGCAGGAGGGATGGGCACAGCACTCAGCTTGCCTGGTAGGGAACAAATGCAAAGCCGGGGTTTTGCAATGTGAGGTGGGAAGGTGTGTGCCTGGCTGCTGGCAGCGGTGTTAGTCCTGGTTGGTCCTGGAGGGAGCCCACTGAGAAAGAGGGACAGCACCGAGGCGAGATCCTTCTGCCAGAGCCTCCTCCCGTCCACCCATTGATGAAAACATACAGCTCTGTGCCAGCCGGGATGTTTTAGAATGTTTGTGTTTATGGTACAAGGAAATGTTTCTTTTTAAACAGAACAGTCTGTTAAGTCTCTTCCCCTTTTCACATTTAGCACAATACCAAGGCTATAGGCTGTGTTTATTTACCAGCTGCTTGTTCTAACCACAGATTTGCAAGAGCGAACTCACACTCTTACCAGCAGTTTAGATGTGTTACTAGCTTGCTCTGAAGGCGTCAAGTGAAGAATTTGAAGCCATCGAGTATAGCCAAGCCCTGCACAGGTCAGAGAGGCTCCAGAAAACTCAGTATTGCATATCAGCTCAATTACTTTTGCATTCTCACCCCTGATCCTGTCTGAAATATTTCTTATTTGGGCTGAAATTTCTCTCATTTTCTACCACTATGTGAAAATAGTATTTTCTTCTTTTTTGAAAGCTCAGACATTTTCTTCTGAGTTAAATTTTATGTTTCTGAGCCAAAACCCGCAGAAGCCACTACTGGGTGCTTTACAGTCTTAATTATGGATTGCAGTAGATTGTTAGAAACTAAAATGTGAATACAATAAAATATGAACCGGGGAACATGTAGCACTGCCAATTCTCTCATACTTATCACATATATCATTTTATGTAGCACAAATAAAACCTAAACATTTATACCAAAACTGGTTTGTCTGCCTGTTCTGGATTTTTTTTTTTCTTACAGAAAATTATTTTGTCAGCTACCTTTGCAAAGCACCTGTTTTGAATAAAACCAAAATGCTTGAAACATTAATGTTTCAAACTTAACAGTGACATTTGGGTGCCTCTTGTTTCTGTTCACCACTGTGGCACGCAAGCATAAACTGGACCAGCCTTTGGGAAGCTCTTATGAAAGAGGAGAGGTGGAAAACCCTGTGCAGCCTTAGAGGTGCGACATAATGAAAATAATGCCTTGGATAATTCCAGGATCACTTCTTTGGTGATGCCTGCCATGGAAAACAAACTCTGAGCCTGGCTGACCACTTAGCGGTCAGTATGGATCTCTTCTTCCTTCCTTCCTAGAAAAAGTGGGTATTACCTTCTAAATGCTATTCTAAAAGAAGTACATCAATGTAACACTGCAAGTTTTGTAGCTGTGTGAAAATTAAACCCCTTCATCATCAGTGTAAAAACTCCTCCTTTACAGGAGCTTGGATAAATGGCAACTCATTCCCAGCCAATACCTGAATTTGTCTCCCATCTCTCCAAAACTTTCAACCCTAAAAGCAAAGGCCAAGAATGGTTTGGTGGACATACCAGGGCATCTGAGAAGCACCTGTACACTCGTGTTCACATCCCCAGCTGTTCCTTCCCTTTATCCATACCACCGAACACCCCTTACCTGTACATGGACACCAACACCTTGTGATTCCCCCTTTCCCCAGGAGAGAAAACCAGGAGGCTGTCTGTTAAATCCAGGTCTTCAAAGTGACCTGATGGAAACTTGGGCAGAGGAACAACACTGAAAGGCAGATGGTTGCACCCAGGGAAACCTTTTCACACGGGTAGGAAGGCTGTGAAGGCATTCCCTTGCCTCTCACATGCTGTCGAGGGATGGAGGATGAGACAAAGTGTTTTGAGTGGTCACAATCAACAGTTTCCTTTCAATACGTGTCACAAAGTTTATTTGGGATTTCAGTCTGTGGTCTAAATACAGGCTTTGTAAATATGAGCATCTGCCTCTCAACAGGTGAGCAAGAAAAGCAGTGCAGTGCAAAGTTAGAGCTATAGGAAAAATCCCTCTAAATGAGGGGGATACTCTGCGGGACAGATGGGTCTCAGTGCAGCTTCTGGAGTACCAGCAATCCATGCAGAGAGTCTGCCATGGGACCAGGGAGAAAGGCTGCCTTCAGCTGCCTCATCACCCACTGCAGGGATGGAGCCCTACTGTATGACGCAGCATGTGGAGCCTTCTATGCTTGGAGAAAAAACAGAAAAATATCTGCAAATTTTAGCACAGGAGGCTCTAATTTTATTTGAGAACCCTAGCTATTAAAATAAATAAATTTTAAAGATTAAATGTATTATTTACAAAAAGACCCAATCCATACACAAAATCATGTAGTCAACTTCAAACTGTTTTCTTCCTGTAAAAGGCAAGTCCTCTATAGAATTCTTTTGTCCAGTCTCCTTGAAATTTTCAAACACACAAATATTTCCCATGACAGAGCAACTATAATAAAGCTCCTTAGTCACACTGGTGTGGTTTACACAACACACCTTTTACAATCCCACAAAAATGTACCACTGCTAAATGCCTGTCCAGAAACCTCAAGTCCACAGCATTCAAAAGAAAAACGCTCTCAACCACCCACCGCTAGTACGTCAGATATTCGAAATACGTGCAAGCAGGCACTGAGCTGATAGGTTATCACCAGCCACTGTGGCAACAGCTATGCCTGCATCCTCCAGGGAGGAAATACAAAGTCATGGGGAATTTTAAACTTTGATGTTTATAAGACACCTGTCAATTTGAGTCATGTATTCCTTGGGACAAGAGCAATACTGATATGGCCTGGGGAGCTTGCTCTGCCCAGGATAGTCCTCAAGCTCTGGAGATGAGTCCTTAAGGCTGGCTAACACCTACCAGCAGGAGTACTGAGACTCTAACCCCTTTGCAACACTCCATTACCAGCTCCCCAGAGCCACCCTGCCATTTTATCTAACAGCACACTTAATGATCCCAAACTCCTTAGAAACTCACCTGATTGAGATGACTCATACTTAGATCAATGGACTGCATTCATCTGTCAGCAAGAGATCAAGCCTGAATGAGCCCTTATTGCCTATTAAACATTGCAGCTGCTTCTTCCCCATCATCACTTCCCCTGCCTTGCAGCATATTTAAAGGGAAGGTGCAAATGCCTGACAGAACCACCCACATGATCCTACAAGGCACATGCTCTGCTACAGCTGCTGTCACTTCAGCAGTACTCCACTCTACTGCCTCCATCTCCTGAAGAGGCCTCTCAGGTGTTGTGGAATGGGAAAACACTCTGTGGAAGTGCAGGGCAAGGAGCAGCAGCAGAAGGCCACAGTCACAACAGTTTTGGGAATGGTAATATTTGAATACACAGCAAGCAGCCCTATTTGCAAACAGTATTTAGATGGTAGAACAAACAGCCCTTTGCTTCTGTGGGATGGTGAAGTCAAGAGGGTGCAGACTAGCCTGACACAGGGCGACTGAGGGAGGCAGTGGCAGGCACATGCAATCCCAGTGCTGGGAAAGGAACCAGAATGACCACTGCCATGATGTTGGCCCTTGACAACAAGTGGTGAATCACTGTTTCAAGTCACTGACTTCTGCAGAAGAATTGCTCATTCTCCAAAGTTTCTAGGAAATGGAAATCTTCAGCCTAACAAAGTCTTCCACCAAACTGTGTGATGGATGTTCAAGCTCAGTTTGTAGTGCAGATGCCTCCAAAGACAGAGGATACCACATCTTGCCTGTTACTAACTCTGTAAGCAGCATCATATTTTCTTACAGCTTACCTGTATGGACGAAAACTGGCCAGCATTATACCTAAGGAAACCTTAAAACAGCTTCTAAGCTAAACCTTAGAAACAGCGTATCTGGAAAAAGATTACTCATTCATGGTTACTCATCCAGATTATTTAAATAATATATCAGTGTATACCACTGACATCCAGGACCTGAGAGCTTTTTCTAACAACCATGCTTCTCTGGGCCTTTGCTGACCAATTTCATAGTCTAAACCAAATTAGCTATGAATCCTAATGTATTTACTAGAAACATTAGTCAAATGCACTTAGAAAACCAGTGAATCAGTTTCCTTGAAATCTCATTTGCCTTCACTCCTGTTATTCACCAGCACTAACATTTGATGCAGGAGCATTTGTGATTCCACCTCAGATCAATGCCATGCCAAACAGTCTGCTGTATCAACATGTCAGTGACTTTCTGCTCCATGAACCTGTGCTGCTGCTTCATAAACATAAATATCATCAGTAAGTTCCATAAGGGAAATTACTTAAAACATTTGGAATGCAATATACCCACCTTCATGAACGCACTAAAATATAGAGCCACTGACTCCTGAAACAGAGAAATACCATTAACAATGTCACAACAGAGAGAGTAGAAACATCCCACAAATCTTCTTTTCTGCAGAATCTTTTTGAATCATCTTATCATCCCTATGTAGGAATGAATTCCCACAATATATTACAAAAACTCCTCCTTGTTCTTCACAACAGATGTTTTTCATAGATAATTCTTAATTTTCCATAGGATTCCCCACCTTCTCTAGCCCCAAATCCATTCAACCTGCTTTTAGTTCTCTTAACCAGAATATACTTTAATGTACAGTAATAGCAGGATTGTTTTTCTTCTTGGTGCAGAAGGGGAGTAGGAAGAGACTGACAGAAGACTTAGCAGCTTTTCTTACAGAGCTCCCTTGATTCACCTTGCTTAGAAGATACAAAAAGAGCAATTTGCCTAATTTAGAGTTCTAGAAAACAATCTCTTTCGGAACAAAATGTAGGCATAATACCAGTTAGCCTTATGCTTAATATACAGAAAACATACACTGAGGCAGCCAGGTACCTTCAGCCCACCGATCACTTTTGTTTAAGAACATGAGAGTCAATATTTTAAATAAAGATACTAAGATTCTGTCTGAAGTTCACTAGGGGCAGTGTGAGACCTTTGACATTTAAAGCCAAGACGTAAAAAAGTTAAGGAAATGCCAATAAGGCAAACACTTAGGTTTTTTTACAGAATCCTCACTCAGGCAGAGCCACAAGCAGTTGAAGATAACCCTTAGGGGATGAACCGCTTTCTTTTAACAAAACATTTTCTCCCAAAGGTTCACTTATTTTGAATAGTAACAGCAAATTGGGGGAAAAGTTAATTTAAAATATCTGGGAATTCTCATTAAATGGGTCTCTCTTTTATTTCCCAGTCCTGAATCCTACAGTGCCATAGTTAAGAGGAATAATCAGAAAAAACCCCAAATATCACCAAGCACCCCACACAGAACAACTTGCAGTGCTGAAAGTCTGTTCATAT
The DNA here is from genome assembly GCF_963662255.1 of Cinclus cinclus. NCBI lineage: Eukaryota > Metazoa > Chordata > Aves > Passeriformes > Cinclidae > Cinclus > Cinclus cinclus. The sequence continues at coordinate 70,717,230 of NC_085046.1, forward strand.
TTGAAAACTAATAAATACTTTCAAATATTCCTGCAACCAACATATACTAACAGAGACCTGAAATTTAGGAACAAAAACTGCTGAAGAACAACCTGCAATAGAAGTCTGCTGTCTACCCAGTAATTTTTTCCACATCAGTCGTTACTGTGCTGATCTTCCTGGGATCCTTGCTCAAATTCCTACAACTGGTATGAAGTGGAACCCTGAGTAGCAAAAGCTACACTTTTCAAGGGGCTGAGGAGACTGGACCTATTACCCTATGGGGGTAAAGGTGCTGCATTTATACTAACAAACTACAGACTCTCATCCCACTTTCTCCACAGTAAAACTGCTGTCACAGTATTTTGGCTTGTGCGAATTCACAAGTTTCCCAAACACTGCATGAAGTTCAGTGTAGGTGAGCAGCCACTCTCACAGGCAGCTGCCCTGATTTAGAAAGTAGCAGCTTAACCATGGAGTGATTTCAGTCTCATGACTACAAGGCTGTCTGGCACTGCAACTGCTTGAGAAGGCAGAAAAGAGGAAAAAAAAATCCAAAACAAAACTGTGGCACAGGAGACATAGGAGGAGACCCTGCATGAAAATGGCAGTAAAGCCACAGGTCTAGGAGCCAAGCACACAGATGGGAAATTGAGCAAGTTTAGTCTACCACGTGCTATGTAAAAAGTTAAGGCTAAACAACCTCTCTGCATTAGAGGTCTCTCCTGTATGAGCTCTGTTGATGTGATTATCTTTTTCAGAGAAGAGCAGAAGTAACAAGACAAGGCAGGTATACAAAACTTTTTATTGACAACAGAACAACAGGGAGGAATGTCACCACTTCCCATTCCTCAGGAATGTCTTCATTTCACAGTCAGTCTGCTAAAAGCACACTTTCATGGTAACGAGCAACACGAAGGTGTGGAGCTGTCTGTAACCTCCAGAAAAATGTTCCATCAGTGCAGTGTAAGGGGACTGATGGCGTGCACGTGAGCAGCAGGCCCTGTCACAACACAAACGTGGCAGGAACAGCGTATGCAGAGCCAACAGGCACAGACATGAAGCACTCAGAAGCATCAAGTTATCTCCATCTAAGGGTGATACCTGACCTGTTACTCCATCCATATCCTGTTTCAGGAGGGAGGGAATACTTTATTCCCTTGCTCTTTTTGTTTTCCCTGTCCTCGAAGATGTCCATACTTCCAGCTGAATGGTACCATATCAGAGAATGCCTGAGCTTTTATATTTTGCTACCTCATACCAGTTCATGCATGCACATGAGTTTACTTTCAGAAGCTTACATTGAAATAAAGGCGGGGTGGGGAAGGTGGTGCAGAAGAAGAAAAGGATTTAGTTGTTAATACTTCCTTGCTAACAAAAATATTTGGTAGTTGAATTTACTCCCTGTAATGTCATTTTCAAAAAGTATGTAGGCAGTCTACTTAACATTTTAAAGAAACTGCATATTGAACTCAGCATAATCTCAAATATTCCAAAATTAAACTTGAACTGAAATTCAATCTAAACAACAAAATATCTTTAGTTTTCACAGTAAACAGAACTTCCACTCAGAACACTGAGTGCAAGATGAAAGCTGTCTCTCTCCTCCATAAGGCTTCCTCTGCTTGCAGAACTGTACTGGGGACCCTGTGTAGTAGCTTACACATTTATTAGCATTTATTCATTTATCATGTTTTTCCTTTACTTAATGGATGTGCCTGCGATGTGTAGACTTGTAAAGTGCTTTAAAATAAAACAAAAACCCCTACAAAAGAAAAAATCCCTCCAAAACCCCACACAGATGTGAGAATTTTATCTGAAGGACTTTGTACAGCATTTACAATGTCAGCATAAAGCATGTGAAACATGAGCATTCCCTGCAGACTGATGCAGTGCAAGCAGTCTCATACATTAGATACTGCAATTCCTCTGGATTCAAGATGCACAATACTTACAAAAACAACCCTAGAAGCACAGACAAATGCTGGTGACTCTTCCTCTTCTTTTTAGAAACAATTTAAAAAATCTTCGTTACTCTCTCATAATTTAAATACATAAGTAATCTCCACTTTTATTACTTCATGACAATGACTTCAAATTTACATTATTTTAAGTACCGTCAGAATAGCTCCATGTATAATACAGATATTTGCTGATATCCTGTCAGAAAATAAAAAAAAACCAAAACCTTCCACTATATAAAAAAGTTATGCTGGAAAGACAAGAACACAGAACAGGGACTTGGTACAGACTATGATTTCAGTTTTATATCAACCACAGTTAACCCAAAATTAACAGATACACAGCGATATTCAAAAGCAGTGCAAATATCTTTGGAGGTTAGAATAAAATTATACTACAAGAACATAAGACAAAAGAAATTAAAAGGCAAGTACTTCAAGTACAGGAACAAGTCTCTGTGAGGTCCACCTTAGTGTTAGCTGGGAGTTCCTTTTCCCATCTTACTTCTTCCTCTGGAACACATTAGCCAACATTGCACCTGATGTAGTCAGCTGGCCCATTTTGTTCAAAAACTTGGTCTTTGTATCTTCACTCACCAGGCTCGCTGCAATTGACATTGAGCTAGGAAAGAAAAACATTTAGTGGCATAAGACTACAAACTAGAAAGAACATTATGTTATTTATTAAGCAACTAAATTGTCTTTTTGTTTCAGAGGTTTAAACAAAAAAGACCAGTCTGTCAAGAATTGAAAACCCTAGTCCATACATACACTGCTAAATTTATTATGTGCTCACAGTGCCTGTGAAAATGGTAAAATATTTTTGTGCACACTAACTTTTAGTAGCTTTGGCTGCCACCTTTCGCTACCCATTGGGGAATTGCTGTAGTGACAAATACCTCTGTGAAAGACTGTCTTTGCCTTCTCACCACAAATGTCGATCCTTACATTTATTTAGTGTAAGTTCAATAATATTAGTTCAGACACAGACCTTTCTAACCCAAGTAACCTGCCTCCAACAGTGACATCAGCAGACATGTAGAGATGAATGAAAACAAGGTAAGTACAAAACAGTGACCTGTCTCCTTCATTTTCAACTCTATTTTCCAGCTACTTCTACCTGAGCAGAGTTAAAAATTGGTGAGGATTGTTAACCTAGTAACTCTCAATAAATCTTCATTTTATGAATTGCTTGATTAGCTTTCCTTTGATCTCCTTAAATTTCTTGCAAACTCCACCCTGAGTCCTACTGGAACAGCCCCTCACTGGGTAAGGAGCACTATTACCTGTACTTGGATGTTACTGCTTGAGACATAATAGATAGGACAATGGAGAGTTCATAGGTTTCCCACAAACTGGGCTGGAAGGAGCAATCCAATCAATGCTGAAGCTAGGGATGCTAAGCTTTGCTTAGGGATGATAAGCTTTGAATAACATGTTAAGAAATCATCCATATTGTGTGAAATTAACAGTTTTTTTTTTAATTAACAACATATCAGTGAACTCCACTTCAGAGATATATAACTGTTTAGCATAGTAGGAGTCATCTATCTCGAGACAGAGCAAATGTACACAGCAGGAATATTAACAAATATTCCATACTTCCTATATTTGTAGTCAAAATGGCAAGCGTTTTTCAACATTGGAAAAGGACAGTTTTAAAAACATTATCAAATAAATTCTTCCTTGTAAACTAAGCGTGGACTCTGCATTTCAAAATTATAGCTAAGACCACAAAGTCTGTCTTACTGGCAAAGGCCAGATTCCAGGAACTGACTTTGCAGTCTGAAAAGTTATAAACAGTTCTGTTAGAGACACACTCGCATCAAGGAAATCAAACTGAAGTTAACCCTGAATGGTTTCAGCAGAACTTGAATGATTTCTTCAAAGGTACAAGGGGTGCACCCAGTACATTCTTCCATTTCACACCAAAAAAAAAAGGTGCTTAGTGATAATGATTTCTGGTTCTTTTAAAAGTACCTTAAAAGGGAAGCTTCTCACTAAGGCTGTACTGTGGATTTGCAAATAGTTTAATTATAAACTTTTTAAGTAAAATATTTATTTCAGGCATGATCACATAGCCAGACATCTTTGACATCTCCAGACAACTAATCAATCACATATTTCCAGCTGGTAAAACTCAGCACGGAAATTACTGCTACAGTAAGGCAGATGCATTATGCAATCTCCTTTGATTTCATGATAAAGCAAGGGCATATAAATTATATAAGTAACAGTTTACACTCACTATCAGCTAAGTTTAGGACAAGAAGCGATCTCACTCTGTGAAGTATCCCAGAGTTGTGTATAGGTATGAAAACTTATTTGGGAAATACTGCACATTCCAAACATTAGCAGCATTAAGAACACAGAACTGCTCACTTCAGAAAAGAAAGCCTAGCAACTGGTGACAAACCTGTAGTTTTAAACAAAGTGTGCCTTCATTAGCCTAATGATCCTGAGTAAGACTGAGGAAAACAAGGTGGTGTTCCATTGGTTCTTGGAACATTTTAGGGAATATCAGCCATCTGATGTCAAAAATTAAAAAGTAACAACCGCAGAGCCTAGAAGTTCATGTTTTCTAATACTATGTTACTGTAAATAGGAAAATAATCCACAGCATCCTGCATACTTGGAAATTTGAATATGCCTCCAAAGTACTTTCATTACTGTGCAAACTGAATATTTAAACATAGCAAAAATTAATATAAAATCAAACAATTGGAGTCTCACATGTCTAAAAAGTAACCAAAGAACCCAACAAAGCAATAATATATGTTGTTTGAAACAATCAGTCCTACAGAAAACAATCAGTCCTTGCATTTATTCATTACTTAAAAACCAAAACAAAACCCAATCCACAAACAAAAATAATGTGTAAATGTCAAATTTTTCCTGGTGTTTAGATGAATCAGATGCTACACAGAGTTCTACCTGTTTTATGGGGAAGGTCCAGGCCAAAACAAACATTCCTGATAGGCACCTTATAGCAATCAATTCCTAATTTAATTTGTTACACATGATTGAAATACCTTGTTATTTGCCAAAGAAAATATTGGATAGCCACTTATATTAAACACTTTAAAATGCAAAGTCTATCTTCTGAAAAAATTATTTCTTTGATCCTATATTATTTGACCAACTTTTTCTAACAGCAAGGGGACAAGAGAAGAACATCTGAAGATTGTTTCTGCACCATTTTTGACTTCTGTGTGTGCATTCCCATGCTGTTAACAAACCCCAGTAATTTATATCCCAGTCACATTTAAATCCTTTGCCAAATATATACTTGTCATTGAAATTAGGAACTGAAATTAGCAAGCACTTAGCAAGAAAGCAGAGATATTTATGTATATGGAAAGGTCATTTTTTCAGTAGTAAAATATTTCTTGTTAATTCTGTACAGTACAAGACTGCAACCATAGCCTGATGTTGAAAAAGAAAGGGGAAGGCTAATTAAAGAACAAAGGAACAGATTGCAAAGACTTATCCTTTTCATATCTTAGTTTTCAGCAGCTGCATTCTTAAAGAAAATACCCTAGATGTTGTATGAAGTTTGCATTTATCTGTTTCTGCAATGGCTTAATAGGACTGACTGTGATTTCAAAGTATTTACTACTAGTAAAGCCTGAACTATTTTACTTGGTGTGTGAGAGACTGACTCTTTGTCTACTTGAAGTTTCTTCTGTTCAGTTTTTGTACACCTTTCTTGTTTTTGTCATTCTCAAACTACCATCTGCTTCCAGGACTATGGGCGAGCTCTTTCAAGAAGCAAATTCTATCAGTTTGTTGCAGACAAGAAAGCATGACATGAAAAAGCTTCAGTAATTGTCTCAATTCTCTTGAAAAAGCCTTGGGATTGAGAAGAGATTCTCTTTTCTGATACCTTCTCACACACTTGCTGGCAACACTGCTAAGGATTTATTAAGTTATATGATAATCCACACTAATTTACCTGCAGGCATGCCATTCCAGGCAATAAGCAGGCAACAGAGCACATACAACTCGTCATAAAGACACTATTCTAAATTTCCACATCCAATGTGGGTCTGTTGGCTACTTTTGTTACCAGGAAGTCCATACATACGACACCATCTCTACATGTGAAGCAAATGGATGCACTTGCACCATGTGTCTGTTTCCTCCCTGGAGAGCTGGGTTTACTCTGTGTTTGTGGAAAGGGTGTTTTACCAAACTGCAACACAGATGGCATCTTCCCAAAGTCAGCCCACTTCCTAACACTCACACAAGGGTCAGTTTATACACTGGAGAGACTGTTCTTGTGTGCACCAGTCATGTGCAAACCAGGACAGCAGCCTGAAGCAAGCCATTCCTAGGACCAGAACAATTCCCTCAGCCTGCAGATTGCTACCCCTACGAGTGGCAAAGTGTCTGCTGCATACATTGCTCTAAACATTTAGGCTGGGCACTCCCTGATTTCTCAGATTCAGGACAGAAATTTAAATACTGCTTTAAATGAATAAAAAATTAAGAACAAAAACATCATTCCTATAAAATACTGTCTTGTGTTTTACACTGGTGACAGAAACAACCACTGCATTAAAGTTTCTAAAATCTGTTTTCAAATACAGCATATATCAGTGCAGGATTTCAGGACACAAGCCTCGGACACCATTATGGAATATACTCTGCAGAACACTACTCCGGAGGCATATAGCAAAAGGGAAGTGGAAGTCTTACCCTTGTGGTTCTTGGACGGTCTTGTTTTCCACTTTCTGTTCACATTCTTTTATCATGGAGCTCAAAATAACCTAAGACACATAAGGAAGCGAATACATGACATTTGACATTTTTCCTTTTACATTAACACTTCTCATGAAGTCTACTCTGCAAATAATTCTGACATTAGCAGAACTGTTTCAATGTTTCCCTGTTTTTTTTTCAAGTGCCTCTGAGTTCCAATTATCTGATAATGCCTTGTGGTTAGAAACAACAAAAACGTTCAAAATAACTTAAGGAAGAAAATGTTTTCCAGAGCGTTACAGAAGTTCAGGACTCCCTCCTTTTTCCCCAGGCTTTTAAAAACAGAGCTTAAACAACATCTGTGACACACAATATCTTCATCAACATTATGCATGAAAGAAAAAGCAAGGAAAGAAAAAAGTGTGGTGGCATCCTAAGACAACATCTTAATGGAACGAAGTGTTAAATTCAACTTGATATCATTCCACTGGTGTCTTCCAGAGTTCCTATGACTCATAGCTTTTTTACTTTATTTAAGCAATTACAGTGTTAAAGGGTAAAGAGGATTTAAGACTGAAGGCACCTCCACACTGACATTTTTACATTTAACCAAAAATAAAGGAATGATTCCCAATAGCAGGGTTTAAAAAAAATTCATACAGTTAATCCATGGGACATGTGCCCTGTTCACAACATTAAGACAAAAGTGTTTCGAAACACTTAGGCAAAAAAGTCAGAATGCAAAGTATGAAACTATAAATATATACATATACACACATATATACTAACACACATAAATGGAAACTTCCTCTGCCACAGCTCAGAAGAAAGCTAAAGACTGTTTTGAGACACTAAACTTAAAATGTCAAAGCTACAAGCAATTAAAATTAGTACTGTCTTACCAAACCTGAATATATACAACAAAGGAAAACCACTATTTTCAATCTCTAAAACACAGATCAGTCACTAATAGTTACTACCAACTGGTAACTATTTTAAAATGTATTTGTATAAATTAAAATGCTAGTTTCTGTCAAGTCTGCAGCACAACCATTAATTACACTAATAAGATGTGACCTGGTCTGCAGATCTGTGCCACTGCTCACTCTATTTCTCCAAAAGTATTACTTCAGCATCTGAAACATTTTAAGTTTTAGGTAGCAGGCGTTATACACCCTTGAGTGTTTCAGAGAGCAGCATTCAAACAGGACTACAACTCTTCCTGCTAAATTTGCTGTCCTCCATTTGCACAAAACGTTATACAAACACTTAACGCTCAAGTGTACAGAGGTACAAGAGAATTACATTCAGAATTCTAGTGAAAAAAACAAGCTTTTTGTTCTCTACCAAAAAGCCCCTGAAATTTCTAAGCACAGCTACCATAATTTTTGTTACCTAGATTTTCTACCTGTACAATGGAGCTTTCCTACATTTTTGTACATGTGAATCCAGATGTTCCAAAAATCAACAATATGAATTCTTGATCAAAGGGGACAATAATTCATCAGAAGCCAGGATCATTTCAATAACAGGATGGATTTCCCATCTATTGCACAGCTCCTTCTGGGAAGGCTGTGCAATTCCTGGATGAAGTGGAGCAATTCTCACCTCTTCCACAAATTAATTTCTAACTTTCTACATTATGGCTTTGCACCTACTGCTCATACCTATTCCCTTGGGTTCTCTTTGTTTGGTCATAGGACAGATTATGAAATCACATCTCCCTAAACAAAAATATTTTAGAGCACTAACTCTATATTTAGAGACACTTAAGAGACTTAACGTGCTGAAGTCTTATAAACAAGACCACAGTATATGGACTAAATATTTCTACCAAGTACTGACTCACTGTCGTGCAACTTAAATTCACTTACTTTGAAAAGCCATACAAGGCAAGTAGAAAATGAGGAAGAAGGGATTTACTGAACCAGTGATGCTGGTAAAGTATCTGAATGTCTGCACAAGATGAAATGTTTCCTTTAAAGATGACAAGGTCTGACCTAAATGCCCAACTTCAACTTCATTTATATGAAATAAAGGAAAACAAGTATGAGGTATGAGTGGTGAATGCTACCAGACAGAACCACACAAGCCAGTTCAACAATGTTACCCTTCCAAGATGAGCATAAACCCTGTACTGATGTTAATGCCATTGGAGCTAAGGCTCTGTGATTTAGAAAATGTGTATTTGTCAAGTGATATGCCATTGAATCATGAATAACACCATAGTGGCCAAAATAATGAAAAAAGGCTTAATTCTGTTTATGCAGATGTCTAATTACATGAGAAAGTAAATGGCATTCATTTCAGAAAACGTGATTTTGAGATAGAAGGCTTCCAAGACAGACACTAGAACTCACTGGGCCTCAGAAGGCCTCCATCATGATGCCTATAAACATCCTATTGAAGTGGGAAGCTGATCAAGCACTAGATATCCATTTCTACAAAAAAAAAAAAAAAAAAAAAAAAAAAAAAAAAAAAAAAAAGAGACAAAATTTGCAAAGCCTGTAGTGAGTTTTTTAACCCCCTAGAGCAGGAGTAAATATTTTTAATTTTATATTGCTCTCTGGCTTAAAAAAAAAAAACAAAAAAAAAACAAAACAAAAAAAAACAAAAAAACCCCACTTGGCATCTTGCCAGAAGTCACTTAAGCACAGTAATGCAGAATGTGGTAATGGAGGACTGAGAGCTGTCTTTACTTCCTGATTTATTTTAAATCCTATTCCAGTCCTCAGTTCCTTCTCTGACTACAAGATTCCAACTCAATCAAACTCCTTGTTCTAGTTCAGAGTATCTTTTGAACTATGTCTTTAAACCTCAGAAGTTACATTAACTACAAAATGAAGTAGCACTGCTCATATCAGTTATCCCATTGGTGAAAGAAAACGAAACTTTTTTCTACTGCAGCTTTCAGATATATGCTTGAGACCTCCCAGTCCATCTTCCACATCTCTCTGAACACAGAATATCATTGCCACAGCTCCAGTGCTGCCTGTGATAAGGAAGCACAATTCTGTTGCCTTTGAGTGATGCTCAGGTCACTACTGTTCTTTCTGACTCAGCCTTCTGAACCCATAGCCTTTCCTTTTGGGTTGAAAAGTTCCTCCAATAATAATATGCAGAAAATAAAAGATTGATACTATAGGCTTTTAAATGGAAAATATACCTGGAAGAAGGAACTTTGTTACTGAATATAAGAACTCAGAACTCCTAGAGAATACAGCCATCTTAATTCAGTCACTTTTGCAAACACAAGGAAAAGAAATAATTTTCTCACATACAAAGTAATTCATGAAAGTGCAGTATTAACCTTCAAAGACTAGAACTTCTGTACATTCTGATTTAAATCTTTTCCTCATTCCCTTGAAGTGTTCATCCTGTTAAGATTTTCTCCAGCATGCAATGAAATGACATCTCTCTCATTTCTACTACTCACTTAACATCTCTTTGTTTCAATTTGTTAGTATTCATCCTCTTCAAGTACTTACCAAAAAAGTGCATTTGGCCAAGATTTTCAAGTAGATCAAGCTGGCTTATTCTGCTAACTTTTTTGGGGTTTTTTTTTGCTGCTTTCTGTAAGCTCCTCCTACCAGAGATCTTGTTCACTCCCCATGTTGTCCTGTCTGCTTCTTTTAATCAGGTCTTTACAATTCACAGAATCAGAGTGGTTGAGGTTGGAAGGGACCCCTGGAGGATCATCTGGTCCAACCCCCTGCTCAAGCAGGATCACCTGAAGCCAAATGCTGAGGAAGAACAAGTCCAGATGGCTTCTGAGTATCCAAGCATTTAGACTCCACAACCTCTTTGGAAAATGTGGGGCCACTGCTCAGTGATTCTCACAATATAAAAAACAAAACCAAAACCAAACCAAACAAACAAAAAAAAACCAAACAAAAGAACACCCAGCAATCCAGCTCTGCCCGTGGTCTCTGGTCTTATACTGAGCACCACTGGGAAGAACCTGGCTCTGTCTTCTTTAGACCCTCTCTGCAGGTACTGATGAAATTCACCCAAGCCTTCCCTTCTCCAGGTTGAACAGTCACAGCTCTCTCATTTTCTCTTCCAACCCTTCACTGGACTCTCACCAGAACTGGACACAGTACTGCAGATATGAAGTGTACCCCAGGTATTTTAGGGCTCTACTTCCCTAAACCTTAATAGTTTCTTTCAGCACTCCACCAATTTTTATCTACATTTCCTTGGATATATTGTAGCCATTGATTTTAGTGCATCCTTGGTTTGATTAATATAAAGACAGTAAAAACATTTCCTTTCTCTTCAGTCTAGGAAGATCTGTGTTTGTAGATGCATTTCTGACAGGTGAATATTTGTCTGCAGAGGTCCTCTGCTTAGAAATACATTTTATAAGATTTTACTGGTTTTTAGATCACATGACCTATTCTTTATCAAAATACCACCTCGAAGCCATGTTTCGATACCACTTATGAGCAGCCCTCCTTAACTTCTGGTTTTAAATGCCATCACATTTCAACTTCTGCCACCTACATATCATACTCAGTAAACATAGGTGCTCACCTCATGCTCTGGAGAGAGATGTTCCATGTCTGTTCGTAAACACTTCAGTCCTGGTAGAAAGTGACTGACCATTAAATCCTCTGAAATAACTAAAACCCGGGTTGTTAAGGTATTACAAGGATTGTCTTTTGAAATTATACTACTTTTTTTTTCTGTCTTCTGATAATATTTTTTTATGGAACAAGGGCAGCAGCAAAACTAAGAAAATGGATCAGCATTTGACAGTTCATGATTAATAAAAAGGGAAAAAGATCTTAAACATACTTAACAGCATGTGTTTCATACCTCTATACAATTCTTTTAAGATTTTTTAAAATGTATTTATTGGTTAAGATCAAGAGTGCTGTGCTTTGCATTGGTACTAGAAAGGTGCTGGTGACACACCAGCGCTCAGGCTACTGCTGAACAGTGCTGGCACAGCATGAGTGCTGTCTCTCCCCCATCAGTAAGCTGGGGAAAGGCACACAGCCTGGACAGCTGACCCAAACTGACCAGAGGGATGTTCCATACCATAGCGTGCCTGTTCAGATATAAAAACTAAGAGCAAGTGGTGGTTGCGGGGCAGGACACTATTTGTTATTGTAATGTTTGTCTTCTGGAGTGACTGCTACATGTGCTGAAGTCCTGCTTCCTGGGAAACAGCTGGACATTGCTTACTAATGGAAAGCAGAGAATAAATCTTCTGTTTTGCTTTGCTTCCATGCATAGCTTATGCTTTAAGTGCCTTTATTTTGACACGAGTTTTTCCTCCACCCAATATTCTCCCCCACCTTCACCCATCCTGCTGAGGAGGGGAATGAAAGTGGCTTGGTGGACACCTGATGTCCAGCTAATCCACAATATTCACCATCTCTAAAAACCTCTCCCTTATGCTGAATAGACCATGTTTTACATCACAGATTCAAAGACAAACTTTGTTATTTCTCTAATATTAAACTTCTCTCACCACCAGAGAAACAACAGCTAAACTCCCCCTGAAAAAAGGATACAACAACAGGAAAGAGCACTGTAGGACTCAAACAGGTGGGTAGCAATATCCAGTCTCTTCGAATCAACAGACTGCTGGTTGTTGACCAAGGCTAACTTGTGTAAGTGTGGAATAACAACTGGAAAAGTAAATAGAGGAATAAGTATTTGAAACTGCTTTCCACAGACTTGTTTAGCATTAAACAGGTGCTGTGTGGCAACTGCAGGCACCTGAAACTTCACACATCAGCATGGAATACTAACTGCAAACAATTGCTCTTGATGGGATTGCCCTTGCACATTTAATGGATTGACTCAAACTTGAAATAAAGAATTGTGGCAGCACCACCTAAAATAAAAAGGTACCTTGGAGTGCCTTCGAAATAATAACAGTATACAGAAAAGATATAAAAACTCCATCAATGTAACCAGCATACCTATTAGCTTTCGGACAGAGAGAGGAAGACTGCATCTTCCCATGGATGCAACTTACATTCATCTCTAAATCTGGGCTCAGCATTAGGTCCAACTCTTCCAAATGTTTTTATGATTTCTGTATGTAAAGAATGTTGGTCTTGATACTGAGGGTCCTCCAAGAAAGATGCCAGCTGCATTTTTACTCTCTCCAGAAGCTTAAATATTCCCATAGAAATAGAAAGAACACAGAAGAATGAAAATGCTAGTAATTTTTATGATCAGTTCAGAGTATGTTTACAATCTTCCGTATTTCCGATGACAAATTGCAGACTTTCTTCAAATTTACAGATGTTTTTCTAACATGGTGTTCCAAACTCTTCAAATGCACCTCTATGTTTTAAAGACTGTTACCAGGGTTTTAATCTGATCTATCTTTTAACAACAGACAGGTGCTCCCATATAAGCTGATCTTTCCTCCTGAGGTTTCCTTGAGTCTGATACTACCTTTTTTAGCTGCTATTACAATTTCCCTCTTACTATTCATAACTACAGAGTTTTCCTGTTCAATTAAAAAACAATTAATGGCATTTTTTGTAATGTATCTCAATTTTTTGTAAAGTATCTCAATCTTAATTAATTTTGTAGTGTATCTCAATTAAATGATTTTTTTTGCAGAGGACAGAGATGCAAAATCAATGGAACTGAAGAGATTCCTTCAACTAAAGGCTAGAAAACCAAAAATGAGATAGGTATTTTATTTGGATTCAAAGTTGAAAAAATAACATTTTATGACACATTTTGGAAGGTGCTATCACCTCTGTACTCTAAGGCTTATTATAATTAGTACAATGGATACAGTAATTTCTGTGTGGTAACAAAACAATATTCTTCCCAACTGATTATAGGCATGCATTCCAAGCTACAAAATTCAAACTTTTCCATCTTGCAAGTACGTGTGAGTCATCACTGACTTGACTCACATTACTCACATTTCCTCAAACACATTCTTTTAGAATATGTTGAAATTACGGGAAGAATGCAAGCTCTGCAAAATGCTGCAAGGACTTACAGAAGAAATGCAATTGCACAGTTGTTATATGAAATAAAATCCAGTTTTTGACTGCTTACAGCAGAATCCTGACTGTCTTCAGAATTCTTATCTATTACCATAGTATCATAATTTAAAAAACAAGGAGGAATTGCTTCTCTACATTATCTTCAAGGAATACTTTGCTAATGTCATGTCTTTCAGTACCATCTTGGACACCAAAGGCTAAACCAGCATACATGACTAGAAAAATAAGTCTTATGCTCTTCTGAAGTATTTGGGAGCCAAGCAGGATACCCTAAAGCACCTAAAATAGTACAACGTACAGTAATTGTACAATAATAATACAATATGTGGATGTTTTTGGTCACCATTTTAAAACAGAACTATTTCAGCTGGAAATAATGGAGTTAGATTTCACAACTGTACTGGAGAAGGTTTTAAAAATCTTTTTGAGCATGGGATTTCCCATCTTCAAGCACAGGCCTCCCCTCTACTTATCTGTCTCTGTTTATGTTTGGTTGAGATTTAGAAGGGAATGTTTTTATCAGTTATAAGGGTTGGCTTGTTTAGAAAAAAAAAAAAGCACCATTGCCAAACTAGAAAGCACTTTGGAAGGGAAGGAAGGGAAGGAAGGAAGAAAAGGAAGGGAAGGAAGGAAGAAAAGGAAGGGAAGGAAGGAAGAAAAGGAAGGGAAGGAAGGAAGAAAAGGAAGGGAAGGAAGGAAGAAAAGGAAGGGAAGGAAGGAAGAAAAGGAAGGGAAGGAAGGAAGAAAAGGAAGGGAAGGAAGGAAGAAAAGGAAGGGAAGGAAGGAAGAAAAGGAAGAAATTATGAGTTGCCCTTTCTTCTATTCTGGATTTATTAAAAAATCATCCTCTTCTTACACTACAAAAACACAGGTGACAACAGATGTCTTACCTCTCTCTGAGTAACAGTTTCCATGATGGTCCCAAAAGCAGGGATTGTAGCAATCCTTACTGAACTACAATGGAAGTATAGGGTCTTTAAGATGTATTCAAAACCAAGAATAAAATTACTTAAACAAAAATTAAATAATTAGTACTTTTAAGTTACATTAGTTTCTAGCAATCATGAAAGAAAAAAAATTTAAAAAAAAGCAGACCAGGAAAAAGCAGACCAGGATTAAATCAAGGTCTCAGTCCAAAACTCACAATTCAGGATCACTGGACAAGGTAACAAGGGCCGGAGCAACCCGCTTGTCAACTAATGCTTCACTCATGCCTCGAAGAGTCAGCTGCAAACCAGTCAACATGCAATAAAAAATGCTTTGGTAAACTTGAAGAACTGGGTTAGCTGTGACTGAGGATGGGCAGGCAGACTCTTGGGGTTGTTCTTGGTTTAGTCACCCACACAAGACATTAAAGCCACTAAGACTATTCATGCTGGAGCATCTGTTAGTAACAACTTGTTAGTGAGATTAGCAAAGCATCCCTCCTTAACTTGAAAGAAATACCACACCAGAATGTCCAGGAAATGAAGCGCCATGGCTGTCTATCAGAAATGAGATGCAGCCAAAACTACTTTGCATTTCATTAATGCAAATGATACTTAATTTTGCAGTAGCAAAGCAGATAGCATTACAGAATAGTAGTATCTAGCTTTCTGCTAGAAATGATGTAAGCAAATTTGAAAACTAAGAACATGATTAAATATAGAAAACAAAAATTAAATTACATGGATTTAAGTTTTCTATTTGAATTTTTTTCAGCATTTTAATACAGTTTAATTCCAGGTGTTGCAGTAAACCTTTTCATTTGGAAAAAAGTGATTTAAAGGTTATTTTCCTTTAAAAGTAATTCAATTTTTGTTCAGCTAGATTAAGAGACATAACTGATGGTTACTTCTTTCTAAGTATTAAGAGGGATGCTAGGTATACAAGACAGTCAGGGAACTTACATTTCAGGGTCACTGGAGAGAGTAATGAGAGCAGGAACAACTCTCTGAGCTACCAGAGTTTCATGTACCCCCTTCACCAACAGCTGAATGGTCGGAGCAGGGGGGTATCACAGGTGATGCACGGAAAGAGCGAGCACAGTATCATGGGAAGAAGAACAGCATAACCAGAGAGAGAAAGAAAAAACACAAAAAGCAAACCAAAATTAGAAGCTAAGCAAATACTGCTACACTAGAGGCTTCATAAATGCAAAGGTGTGAAAAAAGCTTAAAGTGGTCTGGCAATCAGCACAAACATGACAAATTCAACAATACAACGTTTTCTTTATTTTCAGATATTTTACAGCTTGAACATAAACCAATTACCAACTAATTGTGTGTTTCAGATACTATTTTAATTATAAATGAAGTTATGTATAATTAAGTACTAAAGTGATGTCAATTTGAATGTGACAATTTCATGTAAATACTGTTCCTAACTCAACACAACAGTAGTTATCGTAGTAGGTGGCTGTCACAGGCAACACAGAAGTCCTGACTAGGCTAAATGTGTGTAGATTTCCCCACACTGAGTGATACCTCTCACAACTTTCACAATGAGACAAGCAGCACCTTCCCAGATGCCAAATGTTTTCCTGAAAGTCATTGAGGACTCCTTCATATTTAACAACCATCCAAGCAATATGCGTGCTGGTCTGTGCAGGTAGAAAATGAAGAACCCTTGAACCATCCATGAAATGTATTTCCTCAAGTGTTTTTGCAAACTAAGAGATATATTTGTTGCAGTGCATCCCAAAAAGTAAAAGCTTGAAATCACAGTAAAATTCACTATCCATGAACACAACAAAGTTGTTTGAAGCCAGATGTTCCTAGGTGATTGTTTTACATTACCCATGTAGTTATACACAAGCATTTGCTGCATATGTTGCAAATGCCCTTTACATGCTTTCTTCATATGAAAACCTACTAATTTTCAAACCAAGTTGCAAACCTTTCTCATATTCAACAAAATTGTGGGTTTTGTCTTCCTTAATAAAGAGGACAGATTAGATATTTCCATTTTGTGTCTCATGTAAGGTAGCTCGCATGTATTTGCTGGTTTTAGGAGATAAATATAAAAATCTTATCAGTAAGTTTATATGAGAAATATGAAATGTCTTTTTAATATTTAGCTATATTCTGATTACTCACATTGCATAATGAACACAAATTAAGTTCTAAGCTTTTCCTCCAGGAAAAGTAGTAGATGTCAGTATATCAGTACCAAAACCAGGCAGTATTTACATCCTCTAACTAGGGAAGATTTTACATTCTGATATTCCTTAGAGCATTCCTGCTTTACCAACTCTGAATTTAAACTAAAGGAAGTTGTGAAAGACTGGAAGGAACTTGACTTTTCAGAAGCATCTATATAAAGCAGTCATTCCTATTAAGCAAGGTTTGGTGTGTGTGCATGCGTGAGTGCACACAGTCAAGGAACAAGAGTGTGGCCTCACAGACAATTACTGGAGAAGGAAAACCAGGGAGAAGCTGTGTAAGAACACTATTGCTGCAAAGCAAAGCATCTGGAGAGGCAAAGTTGCAACATCCTATACTTGTTATTCCGAAAGTATTAGGATGTCAGTTCAACTACAACATTTTAACATTAATACATTTCACAATTATTTACATTGGCAACAGCTCCAAGTGCCAATCTGTTGAGTTCATGGGCTACTCTTCAAACAGCTGTTAAGGACATAGCTAATGATTTGCTTATGATGGTTTTACTCTCATATATAGCTTTATTAATTTTCAAGTTTATTAAAATAGAGAATTCTTAAAATTTTCAGTCTTGGACCAACAGGGACTTGAGTTTTCTTTACCAACTTTCATTTAGAGAAAAGCCTAACAGTTATACAGTGCTTTGAAAAAAAAACCCAAATGCTTGGGATTTGTATAATTAGTAAATAATTTAGAATGATCTAAGCTTCATTCCTCTCTGGTCTGCCACATTTCTAAGTATGGTAAAGAATGGTGAACAGATGCATTCCATCATACAGAAAATAAAACATGCTTTATAATACAAGTGTCATTGTGAAGATGTGTCCCTAGCCCTGAACCCAAACAGACCAGCAAAGCTTATGTATAACTCAACTACGTGCTTCACGTTCAAGTCAGAGCAATCAAATCTGTTTGCATCAACGTTCAAATGGAAAGTTGCTGACTAAAAACATTAATACAGAAACAACAGGAACAGCTGGATGGGCAAAGCCATGTAGAAGCACGTGAAGTTAGAGTGAGACAGACAATGTAAATTGTTATCCTTTTTGATTCCTCTAAATCATTACTTATACATACTACAGCTTAAAAATGGTAGCACAAAGCTTCCTGCCCCAAAGGAGTGAAGGAGTGGAAAGGCCCCACATCACTTCTGTGTCCTTCCAACCCTTAACAGACTGTAAAGGTTTGGTAAAGCAGTCAGACCTGCAATCTCGGTGCTGTTCAGAATCTTTAGTGTTCTCATATAGCTGTCCTGCAGGTCATATACTCTTCATCCTATTATCGAACCACGGGGCTTTGCCACTCAGCAGCCTCTCAGGTTACAGAAATTCCTTGAGTGATAGAATCTTCCACTAGTGAAACCAACTACTACTACCTCTTGGCACAGGTGACTTCCCCAACTTACATAACACAATGTATAAATATGTATGCCACGGCTATCCAGGAAATAGTAATATGCTACTATTTTCAAGTAAGAAAAGCATTTAAAAGAAAGCTGCCTAAGCTTTGGTAAAAATTGAAATATGCTAAGAAACAAGATATGAAATAGCATGCATAGACTGCCTAAAAATAATCAACACGCAGCTGAATTTGATAAGAAGCTGCAACCAAGACAACAGCCTTTTGTAACTGAGGTCTTTCACATGTTTGGCTAATATTAGGGAAAAAAGCTTATTATTACAAATAGAATATTAAAAATGCTTTTGAGAGAGGGAAAATATGCAAAGAGATTTTAAGGGTGTCCAAAAATTCCCACTTCCTTTTTAAAAGAAGGGGCAAAAAACCCCAACCCCCGCCCCCCCCCCCAAAAAAAACAAACAAACAAACAAAAAAAAACCAAACAAGCCTACCCCAACAAATCAGAAAAAAAAAGAAAGACATTGTTGGATGTTTTCAACTGCAGTCTCAGGATGAAACTTTTTGTGGTTGTTTACTGCTCTCTCTGCTCTGACTTGTATAGTGTCACTAAAGTAAGGTGATGGATATGTCAAGTGCTCTTTTTTTCTGAGGCAGACTTCAGGTTTGTTTTTGCAAATGGATACAAGATGTCAGGTTCAGCTAGAGGTCCCCCCTAAAGCTATCCAAATGAAGCAAATATGGAAGCAAAAAATGGAGAAGGAAATAGTAATGGTGATTAGAAATGTGTTTCTAACACGCATAGGACAAAAAGGTCTCTCTTTGTTCAGGCAGTGCAGTATGCCCCAGAGCTTTTGCATATGCCTTTTAAAATGAACATTTGATGAAACAAAGGCTTGATGTGAAAATAAAACAAAACTTACTAGGTATATGTTTCAGTCTTCAGATGTTAAGGGAAAAATGAAGCTGTCATTATGAGGCAAGTAAAGTAACTGTAAATTCTTTTAAAATTATTTTAATTTTCACAAAAATACAAAATTGGTTACATGTGTGTCCTCATCACCATATCTGGTACAAAGAAAACTAGTTTGAATTACAATGCAAGTGCATTGTATAAGAATACATAAGACCTATGGAAAATGGTAAGTTGTATATTAGACTATTGATGTGTTGAATAGCAAAAGCAGAAGTTAGAAGTCAGAGATGCTTGCTTATGACCTATAGAAGGATGTGCTGTTGAACAGAGAACAGATACAGAAACAACTGAACAACGACCTCCTGCTCCATCACACAGTACACAGCTTAGTTGTTTGCAATTATTAAGAATGTAGTAATTTTGTCTGATTGATCCCTGTTTTAGAAAATGAACTCTAGTTTTAAAAAAGTGGAAAACAGTTTGGATAACACTTACCTCAAACATTCTAGCAGCTGTACATCGAACAAGAGCAGAAGTATGGACAACTCCATACCACAAAACAGTTAACAGTAGCTCATGATAAGCTGGGTTTGCACTAGAAGAAAACAGTTGGGCAATTGATCAAACAAAAATGCTCTCAAGCCCTTCTTTACCTAAAAAATGCAGTCTTAAGAAATCCTTGTTCAACAAATCTAAAACTCCAGCCTTTATCCTTTCTGAAGGATACAAAATACTCATCTCATTCTGAAAGACTTGCAACATGTGACAGTCCAGAAAATATGTTCCTTTTTAAAGTTAATTAACCCCAAGCTCAACTTTAAGAGCATAATTTTCAATCAATTATTATATTGAATATAAATACATACCTGAAACAAATGAGAATAGTATGGTAAATACAAAATTAATTTCCATTGTATTTGCAATGAGTCATTTTAGTGGAAACTTTTTGGTTTGGTTTTGGTGTTTCCCTTTAACACTTCAGATGATTTTATTTTACTGCTACATTTTTAGCCTAGAAGTTACATTTATACCAGGGGGAAAAAAGCAAGCAATACCCTTTATTTACCCAAAGCATCAGTTATTTAAAATTACAAATAGATCAGCAGCTTCTAACAAAAGCTTCTAATGTATTTAGATGTAGCAAACCCCCAGGTATATTCTTTACCCTAGTTCCACAAAGGAAGCTTTCAGGCTATCAAGAGGAGCATGGGACAGTGAAAGCATGGTCATTACATCTTCTAGGAATCCAACTAACAGCTTGCGGTCTTCTTCCTGAAAGAAGGGAAGAAGGGAGTACAGTGATGGATGTGCTGGAAGGACTGCTGAGGTTGTGATGGCAACCTACAGCTGCAGAAGAATAAACTATGAAAAAGAACAGATGAGATTAAGCATTTAACAATTTTCTTAGGAACTTCAAAAATGTGGTTAAAGAACAAGAGCCTTTCAAAGCAAACACACAAAGAGATTGTGTTTCATCAACTAAGCACATACTCATGCAGAAATTCTTTCACTAAAGAGACTTTCAAGAACAGGACTTAAGTATATTTATGACTCCTGAAAGTTTCTAAGTCATTATCCTAATGATTAGCCATTATCCTATTATACTAAAAAACTGTAAGATTATCAAGAATTTTTTCCCTGTAAGGTATGTATATACTAGAACTTGACTCCTTGTTGCAGGAGGATTAGGTGATATTTATAGTGCATTTGCTTTAGTATTAGGTAAGATTAAAATTTTAAGACTCCAGCTAGGCTTCAAATGGCAGTTTACCTGCTTCAGTAAGTTTTGCACCATGATGTTTGCAAAGTTCAGAACTAAATGGCCAAGAACCCATTTCGGGAATAACATTAATAGGGTTTTGATAGGGGGGTGTGCTAACACATGGTGGTATCACTGCCTGACTAGAAACCTTGGCTTTTAAATGTATTTACAGCTGCCCATTCATCTACCTGTCTTCAATGCACAAGAACAGTAAGCTTTTAACTAACACGATAATGTTTAGGTACTTTTTAAAAGTAAGTTTTGCACACCATTATGCATTTAACAAAGAAACAGAAACCCAAACCTACCTGAATATAACATGTAAGGACCCCTGTTGCATAGATGGGAACTGTAGCTTTTGTTAGCACTCCATTACCTGCTGTGGAATCTAATGAAACACAGAGAAGAACTGAGGTTTTATACATACACAGGAGTAGAGAACACATCTATAGTAGACTTACATGTGTATATTTAAGTATTACAGATTTAAACACCTTTTTATATATACATGAAAAAATTATATGCATACATTGACAAATGTGCTTAAAAATACTCAAGGGGTGTTTGGATTTGAGATTTTTTTTTTTACCTTACACATAGTCTACAACTTCAGAGTGTTGCATTCAGATTAAGACTAAATTTTTCAACATTTCACAAAGATAACAAATTTAAGAACTGCAGCCTGAAACTGTTATTTGAACAAGAGACTGAAATTTTTTTTCCTGTTGCAGTTAAGATCAGTTTATTTTAGTAAAAAGCTACTTACCTATGTTTTCCTCAGACAGTCTTAAGATTTCCTGGAACTGTGGTTTTACCTATGCAAAGGACGATGAATCCCATGTAAGAAAACCTATTATCAGTGTCAATTAACTTAAAGAAATAAAAAGAACTGCAAAACAACAACAAAAAAAATCCTCCAAAACAATAACAATCCTCTCTCTGGAGGCAGCATGTACTGCTAACAGAGTTTTATCTTTAGATAATCTGCTCATGTTTGACAATTTCCCCTGAAGTGTTTGAAAACTATATTCAGAAGTTATTTTACTGAGAAAAATTATGTAATTCCTTGATAAAAATGTTTAGGTACCACCTACAGAAAATATTTCAGGCTGGGAAGGTATCCACTTTAAATTTTTTAATTAAGTAAAGCTGGAGTACTTATGTACAAAGCAAAGAGTGAACAGTATGCTGCTCTGAAGAAAGAAAGTTGCTAAATAACCAGAATTATGGATGATCTCCCCTACTCCCTCTGTCATTCAGAAAGGAAATACAAAGAATATGGTTTAAATATAAAAAAATTGTCCCTGGTTGGGCAAGATGAGAAGGCAATTCCAAAATAACCAAAACTAGAAAAGGACACAAATACAGCTCTAAAAATAGCAGGTTTATCAAGGTACTCTTTATGTAAAACATTTAAGGTAATATCTTACCTTAGTGTTTGTAAAAATTTTCCCAAATGTCCTACAAAGTCTCCAAAAAAATCTAGAGAACTCATGGACACAGGCAGTTGATGCTACATTGATCTTGCCAACTATTTCTATAAGCTGTGGTAGCCTAAAAATCAGGAAACAAAAGAATAATAAACACTACTCTGATTTTTTTGCTTTTGTCCATTTACATTTGTATAGATTTACTCCTTATATTAATAATACATGCAAGTGCAGAGCATTCACTGTTGGTTCTAATCCAATTAGCTACATGTTCTGTACAATTCCTGACCCATGAAGAAAGCAAGAAAAATCTGACCCATATTTTCAAACATCTGTTGCTATCACGAGATAGTCAGAATACAACATTTTTACTTCACAAGAGCATTAACCATACTGATGCAAAAACAAAAGAAACAAGTTTTCAGAACAAATAGTTACCTACATGTTTTGCTAGACTTGAAATTTTCTGAATAAAATCAAAGGCAATTCACCATGAAAATTAAAACATCTAAAATAAATTAAGTGTCCCCCCTTTAGTAATTCTCAAATGCAATCACTCTTAGCATTCTCACATTCAGCAACTGTTAAACATGACCATGCTTAAGAACTATTAACTTTGACACATTTTCAAATTAGGTATCCTAAGACACAAGTTAACTCACAGCTGATTGACTACCCATAGCAGAGTCTCCCAGCCTGTGGTGCCCTCGTGTTCTAGCTGATGCTCGTACAGTTGCAGTAACACCGCCAATTGTTCGCGGCTTCCAATGATGACAGCGACATCCTGAAGAGGTGACACGGGTCGGGGAAACCTAGTGACTGTAACAGCAGAGAACAAGCAACCATGAATGAAAGAAGGTGAAAATACCATGGAGGTGATGTCAGAAACAACAGCTAAGAAGCCGTGAAACTCATTAAGTGCCTTCTCTACAAGGTTATCAATTTGCTTTTTTAAAATCAATGAGTTAAAATAATCTCTGAGGAGTTAAAAAGAGAAAATACTGGGAGATAATATTATTACTGCCAGCACAGCTTGACCAAGGTTAAACCCTGACTGACCAGCCTAGCGACCCTCTATGATGGAGTGACTACATCTGTGAACAGGGAAAAGCTACAGATGTCACCTATCTGGACTGTTCTAAGTCCTCTCAGAGTCTCCCAAAACATCCTCTCTAAACTGAAGAAAAATGAATTTGATGGATTGGCTTTTCAGTGAATGAGGAATTGACCAGATGCTCACATCTGGAGGACGATGATCAATTCCTTAATGTCCAGATGGACATCAGTGACAAGCTGAGCCTCTCAGGGGTCCATACTGAGACCAGTAGTGTTCACTATCTTTACTAATGACACAAAGGGATGGAGTGCACCTCTGCCAAGTTTGCAGATGACACCAAGCTAGTGGAGCAGTGACACACCTAAGGGACAGGATGCCATCCAGAGGGATGTGGACAAGCTTGAGAAATGGGCCTGTGGGAATCTTGTGAGGCTCAACAAGGCCGAGTGCAAGGTGCTGCAGACCTTGCACTTGACCAGAAAACCAACACTGTTCTGGGATGCATCCAAAACACCATGGCCAGCAAGATGCAGAAGGTGATTCTACCCCTGTGCTTCTCTCTCATGAGACCCCACCTGAAGTACTGCATCCAACTCTGAGGTCCCCAGCACAGGAAAGACACGGAACTGTTGGAGCAAGTCGCAAGAAGGGCTACAAAAACGTGAACAAAAAGATACAGCACCTCTCCTATGCAGAAAGGCTCAAAGAGCTGTGCTTGTTCAGCCTGGAGAAATGTGAAATGTGAAATTTTGGAATTCCTTATTTAAGTAGTAAACACTCGGTGAAAAAGTGCTCATCTTCTAATTACTCAAGTTAGGTAAACGAGCTGTACCATGCCATGTTTAACATTTCAGACAGTAATGTACCATGACCTACTTACCAAATTCTCCTTTGTAACCCTTTCTTTGCATCTTCACACACAGCACTATCATCAGCATGTAGCAGGTGTTACCAATAACACCTATAACACCTTTAAAAAGTATTTGCAACAGTAGAAAATACTCCACAGGCTAAGATTGCTGATGCAAGGACAACTTCACCGTGAGGCCATTCAGTCACAGAATGATTTGAGTTGGAAGGCACCTTAAAAATCACTTAGTTCCAACCCTAATACCATGGGCAGGGATCCCTTCCACTGCTCACAGCTCCACCCAGCCTGGCCTTGAACACTGCCAGGGATGGGACTGTCTTCTAGGATATCACACAGAGAGGTAACAGATGGTGACACTGCTGTATTACGCTGTGTTTTTCCCACTCCATAAATTCGTAAGAATTAACTGAAACTGAGGCAAGCCTTCCTGAGCTATTATTGGCTATTAATGGAAATCAGTTCTTTAGAAACCTTTAGGAAGTACAATTAAAATCGCTTCGTTTTCTACAAGTTTCTTATAAGAAGTAGAGAAAAATAGGTGAAATTTTTTTAGTGATAAATAAGTATCTCAAGCATAGCAAAGGGTGAGAAAAGGAAGTATTACTTAAGAATTTGATATGGCAGACCAATATGAAAAAAAATCCATGTATCAAAAATTAATCAATTACCTTCTATTTGTGGTACTTCTCCCTGAAGTTTAGCTTTGCTTGTAAAAGGTGCATTCTGTAGCACCAGTGCAAACAGCGAAGGGATCAGCGACTGCAGGGCAGACAGATACATGTGGAGCTTATGTTCATCCAAGCCATGTTCTCCTTCCTGAAACAAACAGGACATTAACTTGAAAGTTTTCAGTTTGGATGATCTGTTCCTTAGGTATATATTCCCTGACAAGGCATCAACACGTCTGTGATGAGCTTCTATGCAGACACACTAATTATAAAACAATTTAGCCTAAGCATATTTTGTCACTTTTAAGTCACCACTACTCAAAAGATTCAGGCAATATAGCCTTTGGCATTTAGCAGTTCATGCTGATGAATACACTTTTATATGATATTTTGAAAAAACACTTTTCAGCACATTTTGGAAATGTGGATCCTTTGCCTCAGAGACCAAGGCGTCTAAACTGAATAAACAAGTCACCTCTACTCTGAAACTAAGCATCTTCTTTCAGTGTGTTAAATAGTTTCAAGGCACACATTTTGTCCAGAACTTTTGAGGTATCTACCCAATTAAAGGTGCAAACTGGATCACAACTGGAAGTGACTTAACCATTCAAATCAACTTTTCTCACTTATTTAATGAAAACTGCCATTTACTAAAATGTACACAATTTAAACATGGGGCAAATGCTACTAGGCTACAAAACAAAACATTATTAAAGAAGAGTATGTTTAGTTTGTGGGAGGTTTGATTTTTTTCCTTCTTCCACAATACAAGTATAGAATACAAAGAAAATTCTCCCATGTAGAGACAGCCGAGTACATACCCTGAGCAATTTTTCAATTTTATTAAGCAGTGTAGGTATAAGATGGAACTGTAAATTTCCCAGTTCTGTTGTCCAGGCAGCGTAAGCAGGTAAAAATACCTGATGTGTTGCACTAACCACACGTTCTGAAGGGTCTCCTAAAGCTGAAAGCAGCAGTTCAAAACCCTGGTAAAAGACAATAAAGAATGCAATTATTTCCCAAAAATTGATATACACATTTTACCACTCTGCCTTCAAAAACTCAAACAGAAAAGCTCTTTCTTTTCACTTATCTGAAACACTATTGGGCAGCATTAAGCTGAACTCCCGGAAGGCTTTGTTGTAGCAAATGAATCTGTATTAGTAAGTGATGATATCAAGCTGGCTAATAATATCAGGCAGAGAAGTGGGATGTTCTTAAAGGCAAATTATGAACTATCAGAGCAGCTTCTGTATAAGGTTTACACCTGAAATTCTAATGCCACTTGTAGATTTTCTGTTTTGTCTTGGTGATATAGTAAAATCAACATTCATATAAATAAGCAATTTTAAAAAATATCTGGAAAAAAATTAATAAAAATGCAAGAATTTAAATATCCCCCTATTATTATACAACTCCCTTAATTATTTGTGAAATATCTACAGAAAGCCTTTTATACATACAGAATACCCAAACCAAATTATACCTGTTGATATTTATCTGGATCATCAATATAGCCCATTATGATGCCAAGGCTTTTGATCACAGCTTCTCGTACCAGATCTGCCTTATCTTCCATTAGCATTTGTTGCAGCATGGAAAGTACTAATGAACTACGAATTTCTTTCTGTTTGCAAATGAGAAACATATTTGTTAAATCCAGTGAAACAAGAAATGTGGGTTTGTATCAACTGTTATAAAAAGTTCCCACTTCTATTAGTGTTCACAAACAAAATTCCTTCCTCCAACCATAAATTCCTTTATGAATATTACATGTTCAGTTTTCACAACAGAAGATGAATGAATATAAATTGTCATTAGCTTCATTAGAGAGATTTTGGTCGTACAAAGGACAGAAGTAAGGTCCTTTCATTTACATGGAACTGAAAATAACTAACATCAGTAGAACTACTATACGCCTAAACTAATCACTGCATTGCTAAATTGGAGAAATTTGGTTTTAATTTAGGTTCCCTCCCCCCACTCTTTCTTTGAAGCTTCAAATTCTGGTTTATCACTGACATAATTTTGCTACTTCTTGTAACTGGCAGCAGTTCTGATGCAACATTCCACAGTGTCTGAAGAATGCTACAGTTGGGTGCCAATTCTTTTTTCCATAGACTGTTTCCTTAATTGGTCCTAATTATCATTTCTTTACCACATTTTTACTGAAATGAGTATTCATATTGTTTTTAGAAACATTTTGTAGCTAGATTAACCTGTATTTCTTCATAACAAACTATCTCAAAGTGACTTAGTGAACCTCATGTATGATATAAAGTAGAAGACAATGTCTATGCATAACATACATACTTGGTAATGTTTAAAATGATAAAGGATGTTTACATTATGCATCAGATTTTTACTTCGCTTTCCCTAGCAGTTATTTGGAGTCAATTAATACTTACTGGAAGGTAAGGTGCTAGAGCTCCACAGGATTCTGCTACCAGTAGCCGTCGCTCTGGGTATTTGTGGTTGATCTGGTGAAGAGAAACAGAAGGACTATTTGCTTTGCAGTAACCAGCATTCAAAATGTGGTCAGAATGAACTGCAACAGAGGGATGTGTCTGCACCTCTTCAATAAACACTGACTGAGCTCATGGAAGTTGCATCTGCATACTAAGCAGCCTCGAATCCTTGCACTGAGGCATAAAGGTGAGGCAGCTGACTTATAAGACAGAGCTTGTAGTAGGGAAAGAGTCAGAGAAGCACACGTGTATGAGAAGCATGTACTTACACACAGTAAAAAAAAAAAAAGTGTATGGGCTGCTGTACTCTAAAGAACGTGTGTAACTCCTGAACTGGCATGACACAAAATACTTTTGTCCTATGAAGCCTTTCAGAAGCACTGCTCCTCCAAGAGCTACACAAGTGCCCTCTAGTGCTCTGAGCCAAGCAGTGTAGCAAAGCTGCCCAGGTCCTGCTGAGCAATTAGAGTCAAAAGAAGACACCTACAGAAGTCCAAATGCGTTTGCATACTATTAAAATTCTGCTCTCAAGTCAAGCATAAATACTTCACACCTCTAAAACCAATTCATATTACCAAGAACCTCTTGATCCTGTGATATTTCCCCTTTCTACTCAAAAGTTGCTTGAAAATTCTGCCTTACCAATTTAATATTTAATACTGACACTTCAGAATCAAGTTGGCATCCTGGTGGAACCAGATTTAGCAGCCCATGTGATGGTTGTACAATGAAACAATGAAGTGTTTCAATACACTTTGTGAATAAAAAAAGTCTATGGTAAAATGCTGAGAGTAAAATGTGAATTTTTTGATACTGTCAAAACACATTAGGATATGCAGCATTTGGTGCAACTGTTTCTGTCTTGCTATGCAGTGGGTAGCCTTGGTGAGGCAGCCATTTCACCATGAAAAAAGACCAAAGCACTCACTGCCTTCTTTGTCTCTCTCTTGAAAGACTAGCCTTCAGTAGTCTGAGGTCCCTAAAATCCATGCCAAATTCTGGCACGAGAAGGACCTTTGGCAGAAAACTAGCAGGCTAGGAAACATTCAAAGAAATTGGACATACACTAGTCTGTGGGCCCTGGAAGGGGATGTACCCATGAGTGCTCAGGGATCTGGGCGATGTCACTCCAAGAACACTCTTGACAATTAACAAAATGTTGTGGCAATGGGGGATGTTCCTGAAGACTGGAAGAAAGCAAATGTCACAGCTACCCTCAGAAAGGGCAAGACAGAGTAAAACACAGGCCAGTCTGCCTCACATCAGCTCCTGGAAGGGTGTTGGAGCAATCAGCCTTACAAAGCATTTCCAAACATCCAAAGGACAAGAAGGTGGCTGGAAATAGCCAGCACGTATCTACATAGACAAAAATGACACAACTGACCTGACAATTTCCCAAGATGACTGGCTCAGCACACTCAACAACTATGCCTGACTCTGGCTGTTCTGGTATGAAATTACCAAGAAATCTCTCAAGGATCAAGTGTGGAAAGATGATTTCAAAGAGACTTAAATGAACAAACTGTAAGCTTCAGAACTAAATCGAAGTCTCAAGCATGGGTGAATATTCTTTCAGTGCGTCTATCATTATTTTGCATTCATTCATCAGTAGAGCAGCTGTAATAATTTTTGGAAGTATGGAGATTTCATAGATGAAGAATATTATGGACAAAGTAAGAGGCTGCTTTAAAACCTACTAGGCTGTGAAGGTGGTGAGG
Organism: Cinclus cinclus; assembly: GCF_963662255.1. Lineage (NCBI taxonomy): Eukaryota > Metazoa > Chordata > Aves > Passeriformes > Cinclidae > Cinclus > Cinclus cinclus. Next base: position 70,746,261 of record NC_085046.1, read on the forward strand.
TGCTGGAACAAGCTGCCCGGAGAGGCTGTGGATGCCCCATCCCAGCAACTGTTCAAGGCCAGGTTGGATGGGGCTTAGAGCTAGATTGTCTTTTAGGGTCCATTCCAACCCTAACTTTTTTATTAATCTGTAAAATCTTTGACTTATGTGCTATCTTTTCAAATGCAAATTCCCCACTGGCAATAGAGACACACGTCATCTTCTAGAGCTCTGCCTACCATGAGGGAAACAGTAATGACTAGTTTCAGCTGGCATAGGTTATCTGGCATGGCAATATAAATATCACCCCTGATATTGTAAAGATGTACTGCAGGAAAAGAGCCCCAAATGTCTGTCAGGTTTGTGTCCAGGGAAGATGAGTAGCCCTTGGAAATGAAATGTAACTAAAATGTTTATTATGATTAATTTTCCTTTTGTTTTTAGTAAGCACTATTCCAATTTTGGAAGCCAATAACTGTTTTGAGTCACCTTTTTATTAGTTTTGAGTGACCTTTTTAGTATTCACAGAGCATTCAACCAAACGGAGTCAGTTACCAAATTTCACCTGCAAAAGAGCAGATAGAGAGTTTGCAAAAACTAGCCTGATAACTCTCAGCTTTACAAGGTATCAATGAAAAAGATTAATTTCCTGAAGGCCCAGTCCTTTGCATCTGTAAACAGATTTTGGTTGGAGACCAAGAGCATAAATACTTTTCCTGATTTCCACATCTACAGCAAAAAGTGGAAAATCATGTCTACACTAGAGTTCCTTCTACAAACTCAAGACTCGTGACAATAAGATTCAGCTGGTATTTTGCTGGAGAAAATAATGACCTAGTTCCAGTACTGCAAAGTCTGGCAAACTGCATTAAGTAGGTACACTATGACATAGGATTTGGCAGTCTGATATGCTGTACTTGCACAGTTGGACTCACTTCTCTTTTGCATCAGCAATTGCCAAGAAGTGGATGAGAAAAAATATGCTCTTACTGAGGTGAGTTTTTTTCAAGCACAGTTTAAATTTCATGAGGACTAAGAAAACAAAATGTTGCTTACAAAACTAGGCGAAAATACAGAATTCTTTGTATGGCTTCTTTCAAACTACTACTGTCATGAGACCTTCATTTAATCAAGAAATACATCAGTCATTCAAAACAAGCACAAATGCTACATATAATTTGTTCTTCTACTGTCAGAAAGCATTAAGGCTATTAAACCTTAGACTTTATTATGAAACACAGATTACTGTGTTATGCAAGGAACAGTAGAAAACTACCAGACCAAAAAGACTCTGCCATCAAAGCAGGCATTCCTACTCTGTCATGGCTTAGTTATTCATTGTCTTTTCAAGTGATGATGACCTCCCTTTCCTTCACTATGGCAGGGAAACACAACACATTTTCACCTGAACTTATGTTGTTTCTGCTACTATGCCTCAGATGAAACAGTAAAAATATTTCAGTTTGGTTGTTCAGTTACTTCTATTAATTTGGAGTATTTGTGAAAAAGATCACTGTGATTTTACAAGTGACATGTAAACTTCAGGCTCGTCTCACAGGTGCTCACCTATGAGAGACTTGCTTGTGGTACTTTTGGTCTTAGATTTTCTGTTTAAGAATTTAAACTAGCTGAAGTGTGGACACTGCTCCAGGGACTTCATACAACATAAAAAAAAAATCAGCAAATAAAATCTGTGAATGAAAATGGATTTCCAACAGGCTGGAAGGTACAGTAAAAATTATAAAGGTACCTACCTAGCAATATGTTACACAACACTGATGATGAACATGTGGTTATCTACACTTCAATATAACAAGCTTATTCAGGTACAAGCAGGTAACTAAAATTTCCAGATAGTCTTTAATAAGCTTTCTGCTTCTGAGGTGTTTTTAATGTTAGATAAAAATATATAAGAACAAAGAACATCCCAATATCTTTTTGAAAACTGAACCCAAAACCTCCTCCTTGAACAAATAAAACTCAAATTTAAGAAAGTGCAACTCATTTTGGATTGTAAAGCAAACAATAACCAGTTACCTGCTCCCAACACTGTGGTAAAAGTTCAGCTTCTACACGTGTTGGCCCAACATGTCGGGCAAATGCCACGCACCCAGTCAGTATCATCTGTCTGAAAATATAAATTTAAAGCTTTAATCTGTTTATAAGGTTTTATAATACATAACATATATTCTTTAAGTTAGGAAAAGCACATGCTGATAGGCAATAGGTAGCTGTCTGCAGTCAAGATTTCACACCATCCACACTGACTTAAAGATTAAATAATAAATTGAAGACCATGAATATCCATACTCATTGCAGGGTGGGGATTTGCTTACATGACCTTCAAACATCCCTTCCAACCCAAGCTATTTTATGGTTTTAACTTTTTTTATATTCAAAATGCCTTTTCCAAAATCTTGCAGATCCTTAACTCCATAAACCAGTGTGAAAACCTCTGATTTAGCTATTTCTGATGTTTTAAAGACTGAGATTGGGAATCTCTGACAATCTCTCATTTCTTAGTCCTGAATACTATAATGCAGTAAAAGGATCTACATTACTTAATACTATCATACCATCAGTATTTTTCTGAAGTAAATTGATTTTCTTTAGAAGCATTTGAGAGATTCAATGAACTTTCTCCAGAGCAAGCATCTTAATTTCTTTTATGATATAGTTTTGCAACATTCTAACATGCAAGTAACAGTTATAGCTCACAAAGTACTGGACTTCTCTTGTCAAAAATCTTCTAAAGCCCACTAAAAATGAAAACAAGCAATCAACCAGTAGTATCTATGGTTATCTGTTATTTGTATTCACATTCTTATATTTTTTACCTTTCATTAAAATTTGCAACAAAGTGCCATTGTTCCATCAATTTCAGAGGCACAGATGTATATTTAAAATTTCAGTAAGATAGTACTAAACTGTAATTTGTGATATTTTATTTCATGAGTGTCTATCTTGCTAAGATGTTTTATCTTCTATTTTCCTGTAGCTAGGATTGGAATAACACCAACTTTGCATGCAAGTCACTAATTCTATTTACCTTTAGTGCCTACATAAACTCCTAAATACCCAGTTTCAAATGATAATGTGTGGACATCAGACTCAATTTTATCACCTCCTCAGTAAGATTAGGACACTAGTCAGAGTTTATTATTTTTACTCTGTGAAATGTAAGAATTAATTTGTGATCATTTTAGTGGTATGTTTAGACTCCTAAATACATTGTGTATCAATAGCATCCTCTTAAGGTCGAAAGGCAGAAATTCTGCTGGTTATCTTTTAACCCCTAAGAGAACATACTCCATCAAAAAAAGACTCATTCACTTTGAGAAGTTTTTAGGAGAAAGATCCTATCAAAAAGGGTTTTTTTCTAATCCCAGCATTCTTTAGGCCAACAACCAGAGCAAGATCTTTTGTTTTGTGTTGTGTGTATTTGGTTTTTTTACCTCTCTATCACATTCAGAGAACTATGCCTTTGATCAAGGTAAAAAGTAGGGAGAAAACAAAAAAAAAAAAAAAGAGGTTATGTGAACACATTTTTGTTCCTTTGCAGAAGAGAACTTGATAGGCATTTTTAAAATTTAAATGGGATCTTAATGAACAAAGCCAGGAGGATAAAAGTGGCACCTTTAAAAGCAATTATTATTTCTATGTGTGCAAATGTTCATTATATTTTTATATATAAAAATCTCTAATTCACAACAAAAATTAAACAAATTCAAGGAAAAATGTTTTTGCTTCTTACTTAACTGCTGGAAAAGACGCACCTAGTGCATACATATCCTCCCTACAGGGAGGTATGAAGAGTCTACTTGATAGGCCACCAATCCTGTAACAAATTAAGCACAAGAGACTCCAAGTGACATGTAATTTCCTTCCCCTTCAACCACAAATTATTTTAGCTCTCAATCCACATGGGACATTCAGAACATTTCATAAGTAGATTTCTAATGATTCTGAAGTAGAACCAGGACTGCATTGTTCTGTAATTTCAATCTGCATGGTGCCACTATGCTACAAGTTGTTTTTGTTTATTTAAGCATGGTTTTTGTCTCCAAAGCCATAGCATTCAATTATACCTAATCTCTAAATTTTACCATGGGAATGGTTTAGAAAGATGCCTGAACACTTCAGTTTTGGAGAGTCTCTAAAAGAAATGCTTTCCACCTACTTCATAAAGCCTATTTTGTCTGAAGACAGCCCAGAGCAACAATAGCTACAGATGCTTTCCAAAACAACTTTAATTAAAATAACGGAAGAGCTACAGACCCAACATGAAAAGTCAGTCCACAGTTTAAAGAAGGAAACATACCAGCTTGGATACTGTCTTTCAACCTTAAGGATATTCTCATCAAGATCAATACAAAGTCAGATTTCTTGAGCACTAGGGAAGAACTCAATCTATAGAACAAAAGGCACTTTGTTTCAGATGATTAACCAAAATGAAACAAAGTTCTTAACACCTATCAGACCTAGATCATTGCTACATTCTTCTGAATTTCTTACTGCTACCATAGTAATGATCCATAAGTAGAAAGAGCACTCTTTTCCCCAAAGAAATGTGGCGGTTATCCGAACAAACATGCAGATTACTAAGACAGGTTTAAAAAAAATAATTGTTTTGATTTTTACATCAACCAGTACTAAGAATTATAATGTTACAGATCATTTTAACAGAAGAGTTTAAGTTCATCTTTAAACAGAAAAAAACCCTGAAATGTTACACTGTAGCTTACAAGCACATTCTTACATTTCAGTAACAAGGAAGTACAGGTCATCAAAATGGAAAGTCCTGGAGTTGGCATACATTTGTCAACACAAGCAAAGTATAAGCAATATAAGCAAATATAAGCAAAGTACCAGCTTACACAAAACTTGTTTAATACCACCCAATAATATCCAATTTCTTTTAGTTCTGCTGCTTGGGCAGAGAAAAACATTCCTGCTTGTCCTATACCACACAAGCACAAACACACCTTTGCTCATCGTCTGGTCGTTTGATCAAATTGAACAGGATGTGCAGGAGCTGATCTCTCTCTTTGGGTTCAGGATGGAGGCAGGCTGTACACAGTATGAGTGGGATCAATTCCTAAAAAGTTGTGGGTAGGGGAAAACCAAACAAAGTAAAATTGCTTTGGGAATACATTCATTCATAGCAAAAGAAACTAAGACGATAAATCTAACATCACGTAACATTAAAACGGTTAGAAAAGATACTTTGGAGTCTTGATGTCTTATTAAGTGACCTGAAGAAAGTGAAGGTCTACAAACGTTAGAATTAATTTCCTGCTAGGAAAAATCAGTGGAGAATCAGCACATAAAATGAAAAGCTCTGCAAAGATTACAGTTAATATATGCAGGTCAGCTGTAACCAGAATTAAGAGGACAATCATGGTTTCAAATGTTTTCACTACCTACTGAACTGAAGCTCCTCATACAACTACAGAATAAAGCTCCTATGAAAAAATGCCACAGAGTTAAAGATTAAAATTTCCGATTATGCATCCACACAGTTTTGTGCACAATTTTGAAAACATAAACAATGAGAAACATCCACCGGTAAAGGTGACTGCAGACAGATTTTGTGTTGACTGCCAATTATCTGATTTTTGTAAAGGTTTTATGATTATTTTTTTTCCATACAGAAGCAATCACTGAAGCTGAATTTTCTTTTTGGAGCAATTGAAATCCCTTAAAGGAAAAAATTACAAAGAAAATACTGTGTAAAACACAGAGAGAAAACACAAGGATCTTCAGAGTGGAGACCTCTTCCTTTCTAAATATGCCTACAAAGCTCATGGTATTCATTCCCAGAAGAAATAAATGTTTCTAAAACATTGTCTGGAAGTCCCTTCCCTTGACCTTGTTGATGTGAGATTGTACTCCAACTGAATTTGGAAGCAGACAGTTTTTAGGTGATTTAATATCTTAGGGACAGAAACATCACACTGGGAGGTCAGTAAAAAAAAGAACAAGAATATCCTCAGTGTCTGGAAAAAAACATGGGCAAGTGATCTGGAGATTATCTTGCACACCTGCTGTGTACTTTGGAGCTATTTTCAGCAGAAAGACTTTTTCTGAATTATTAAGTTGCGACAAATAAGTAGGTGACAGTGGGAAACATATCTAATGTTAGTAGGAGAGATTATACAAAAGCTGGAAAAATCTGTGATTGCTTAGAATGACTTTGCAGGGAGGTGAAAAATTCTTCTTGCAGATAATTAAAGAGACCTAACCATGATGTTCTTGTGGACCTGTGGAAACACCACTGACAACATCCTCACTGCTCAATCTGTATTTTCCTAAACAGCAGAAGCCATATTTATATTAAACATTGAACTAGACTCCATGTTAGAGCAGTGGCTAAGCTAGTCAACTCCTGACAAGCTTCCCCCCCTCCCTCCATTTTACAAGAATTCTACTTGGTGTGCTATTTTCTATCTCCACAGATGACCAAAACACAATCTAAACTGCATTTTAGCATTCTATGATTCTGGAAGATATATTGACAACATTTAACTCAATTATGATACAGATTAGGGAATCTATGACAGAGGAGACAACACTGAAATATCCTACTTATCACTTAAAAAAATCTAAAAGGAGAGAAGGAGAAATGAAAGAACTTTTAATAATTTTAACATTTCCATTTCTTAAATACTTTAAAGAGTAACAGGGGGTTGTTTTTAAACAAGTGTAGCACAACACAAAATAATATGAACTGAAGACCTGCATTAAAGAAATTTGACAAATTAAATTGCATGAAGAACTAAATAACTTCTTCAGCTGCGAGCTTCTTTCCCTCTAGAATTTGCATGTTTGCCTGCTTATTATTTTTGGTTACTTAAGATTTTTACCCATTTAAAGTGCTGAGAAGTCAGGGGGTTTAACCTACTTCACCTTTTTTTGTACTGCATAGAATTTTCTCTCCTGCAAACTCTGCTTTAATTCAAAAACACTTGAAAGAATATTACTAAAGTAATGTACAACTCAACACCACTCTAAATACCACTAATTATACATTAAAGTATTTTAAATAGGAAATCTGATTACAATTTGTAGATAGAGAACAAAATTAATCACCATAAAGAATAAAGCCAATTAAAAAATTTAAAGCTAAACAACTATGTGTTACTGTAGTGAAATAAACTTTCTGAAATCTAACCTAAATTCATATGATTCAACTGCTCTTGCAAGTATTCTTAAATATTCCTATGAAAAGCTTTACAAAGAATATACTCCATGAAATGGGATGTTTATGGGATTTTTGTTTCATGTTGGAACCAATGTATTGATTTCATTTTCTTAGTATGCTTGAGTACCTACTCAAAAGTGTCAATTGCTTACTTAGAACTATTGCTAGATTTTAAAACAGTCCCACGAGGTGGGTTTTTTTAAAGCTTCTTATGGAATTTAAGGAAGTTAACATTGTCTTTTTTCAGCTGAGTCTGCATGAAAGGAAAACACCTGAGAATATTCACCTAGAAACTACTGCCTTGTGTCTGAAAGGCTAATGAGTAACCTAACAGCATTGACATGGGGCAGATACAAGGCTGGTTCTTTACCTTGCAGAAAGCTGGTTATTATAGCTGATGGAATTAGCTGTATTTTCTTGTCCATTGGTCACATTCTCTCATGCATACTATGGGAGAAGAGAGTGTTCTCTGCATCGCTGCATCAGGGCTTCTACAGTTCCTTCTATTAAGGGGAGTGGAGAAACAGTGAGAAGTCTTGAACAGTGTTTTCTGTGCTCCCTATAGCCCTCAGGGACAAGAAGGTAAACTGGAAGAAAAGGGGACTGTGGGACCGGAAGAAAACTGCTCTACAGAGGGACAAAACAGGTCAAGTGAAACCTCCCAAAGACTTACAAGGGGCAAATTCTTCTCAGGACATTCAGGTGCATTAAGAACAAAAACCAACCTACAGGTTTCTTGTTGCTTCCTGTTGCTAAGGGTCATGCCTTTAATGTAGATTTGTTTTACAAATCTCAGATTTTTCACTCTTGAAACCAGCAGAGAAGCTATAGAAAGTAGTAATTTTCCAATAAGACATGGTAAGATTAGTATTTGTTTAGATTCAAGAGAAAAGTTCACAAGATTGTTATGGAGACTATATAATTATTAATAATCAAGGAGTGGACTTCCAGTGCTATTTGAAACACTATGCATTCCTTGGGAAGGAATACCACTTGTGCTGACAGTCACAAAGCAAGAACTTAAGTTTCAAAAAAACCCAACAACTCTCCCTCTAGTTAATTTGGGATCCTTCCTAAACATCCTGTTCATCCCAGAGTCCTTATTGTCTTTTCTCTTTCGCTTTTGAGTTTAGAACATGAGTTTTGATAGTTCATGTCAGTGTTAGTCAACAGGAGTGCCTAGTGACTCTTATGACCATAGCAGGAAGAGTGACTTCCAGAGCTTTGATACCGCTTTCCCATTAGATTCCAAGCAGACTGACATCGTAACATTGTCCACACTTGCAGCTTGATGCAATAAAACATTAGGCATCATAGGTCTCACCTCTATTATTGAAAAACCAAGTTCAAATCTGAGGCAGTTTATACTTGTGAGTTACACAGATGCAGAATGGAGAGAAAAGTTATTTTGGTTTTACTGTGAGAGAAGCTCACACAGGTCACTCACAGACAATATCCTGAGGGTGACCTAACACATTGCACAGGAGAACTAAAACAGCCCATCTTCCCTCTGCTCTACTTCTGTGTAACTCTCCATGTAGGTCTCTCCAGAGAAAAACTCACATTTTTATCACCATAGTATCTCTGGACAATTTCTTTCTAACTTACAGCTTGTTCCATTATCTTTGAAAGGGACTCACTATTTGAGTTATCGATAAAGGCAGCATTTACATGGACATCCAGAGTACCTTTGTCTCCATCATGGTCAAAAGAACATGGCTTTTTCGTAGTAATTAGCACCACCTAAACGATATGCAAGACAGTTCCCCCTACATATTAAAAGTATTACAACAAAATATTAAACTTTGGGTTATTTTGAAGTGCATCATACAGTGAGCATCTTAGAAGGTAGCAAGGAATTTTCTGTCATTGTTGCTTCCATCATTATAACAATATTGAGCTAAACATTCAAACAAGTCTTCTGCATCTTAGTTGCTCTCACTAATGTCTTCTTGTTGGAACGTTCATAAGCTAAATGATTATCTCAAAGAATAAATTTAGCTAGTGCTAGGTGTCGAGACTGGTTACTTCAGTAGGTTCAAATACTAGTATTTTTTATTACTCCAAATATGAATGCATTGCAGGCGACAGTATATAACCCAGGATGACATGACCAATTTTGTTAATGTGTGCCTTTTAATCTTCTTTATAGTCAATGTTTATATTGTGAATAATGCTTATATTATATTGAATAATGCTATGTTAAAATTATTCTGTAACTTAGCCTCTGGCAACAAGTAAATAAAACAAAATAATCTTATTGTCTGCAACTGAAACAGCTGCAGATACCAACAAGCCACTGATAGGGACTGTCTTGGGCAAGAAAGTATTTGAAGTTCCAAATTCATCCTTTCAGTTTTAAAATGAAAAAAAAAAAAAATCATAGGATTAATGCATGACTCAAAACTTTGTGCTACTAATCTTACTTATATTATAAAATCACAGCTCTAATTACCTCTCATGGGCTGAGACTATTATTCCAGGATCCAAAATAAGCCCCTCAGAGATCCCAAAGGGATTCTTTTACAAAAGAATCCAAGTTAGGGTGTGTACTTTGTCTGTATCTACTCTTTATTTGAAAACACACATACAAGAGTTTGTGATACGACAAAAGCTGGCAATTTAACTCATAAACATAAAATTCAACTCCTTGCATCCATGAACTACGGAAGCTTTCTAGAAAAAGTGTTGACAGATATCAGCTTTCAGACTAGAGATTACAAGGATACTCTATATGAGACTGAGCTATTTTACTCTAAGGAAACTGCTCTAGGCCTTCATATTGAGGAGAAGGGAACTAAAGAATGTAAAAAATGGTTATATCTCATGTTTCTGGAGCACCTTCAGCCTCCCCACAAAACAGCCTGGCAAGCCAACACTGCACATATACCAGAAAAGGACCAGCAAACAGGCTGTGGTCAACATTACCCCTGTTTTTCAGAAACATAATCTATAGAAATCTACTGCAATCTAAGATTTACAGAGTTACAAAGCATTGTAATAGTTCATTTAGATTTCTTTATTCTCCCCTATAATGTGAAATTAAAGCGGTCATCTAGAAGATATTGATAGCTAACAATTTTCATGCCCAGCAGCTCAAGTTTATGTATCCTTACCCATATCCAACCAGAATGAAATCTACTTGACACAATCCCTGGAAACAAACAATTAAGAGACCAAGACCTGACTCAGTCTTCTTTTACATTTCCTTAGCAAAGCCAATATTTTATGGTTTTTAAAGCATAAAAAAACACTTATGAAAATTTTTAGTAAGATACTCAACTCTACTGTGTTTTAAGAGACACACCAGAGAATTAAAGTGCCTTGGTGACTTATGTGCAGCCAGCACACATCGATATGATAGGTTTCAATCTATAGTGGAGACTGAGAATGGCATCAATCCAGAGCCTGAAGACTTTACACTATCTTTGCTTCAACTTCGCAAACAAATAAAAGCAAAACTGTGTTCTTAACATGTTGAACTCTCTATAAACAACAGTTTCTCAGTATATTTAGTAGTGCATATTCAGTAGACCACTACTATTGCAATTTTGCTAAGTTTGTCTAACACAAAAGAAAGTTAAAGTCTAACACTGGAATAATGGGCGAGATCAAAGATGTAAATAATTAAATAAAAGTGTTGGTTAAGAAAAAGAGTAGCAAGATATTAAAACAGAAAGTTTACTCTAGGCCAAACTCCATTAAACGACTATATACTGCAGAGTATGGTAGTTGTACATACAAACAAGGTTACTGCTGTTTCCTGACCAAAAAACATCGACTTTTACATCTAAAAAAGCGTGAGAAACGAGTATTGCACTGATCAGTTATTACATATATTTTAAAATATTGCTTCTCTCTAATTACATTTTAGCCAAAGGAATTTTTCTATGGTACATCTGTTAACAAACAGAAGGTGGCTGATTTTACTTTTACAATTTTTTGATTGTCAATGTATTTTAAGTAGTAAAATAACAATTGAAAGGGCAGACTCCAGTGTAGATCAATTTTTATGAACCCAAGCTGCTCATCTGTGAGAAGTATTATCACAGACTGCATCCCAAACAATGGCCTTTTTTTAAGAACTGTTTTTTAGCATTTTGTTACTGGTCATTCCACTTACTGTTACTTGGATTGCAACATCTCCTTTATTTGTGAGTGCATTCATATACAAATCTAAATATTGACATACATGTTTTCAGGGAGTTAAGATAACCTAGATGTTTGAGATGAAAACAAAATTAAGTTTATATGTTGTTACATTATTTTCGATGACTACGAATTGCTTTGGGGCAATTTTCTTGGATGATGCATTATTGATTTTACACAGTTGAACTGCTTTTTTTTTTGGGAAACAACTGAAATTATCCCCTCAGCCACCATACTCAATACAGTGTCTCTTCTTCTTTGTTAGCTTCCATTGGAATCTAAATTACAGATGCTGAAGAACAATTAAAGCTGCACCAATTCACAAAAATAAATAATTTCAGAAATGTCAACTATAATATTTGCCAGAACACTTACTACTGGATCAAGAAGGCTGCTGCTGACCTTAAAATGCTTAAAAGCATAGGAAAAATGGTTTCTGAATCTCTGCTAAACTACTGAGAAATTGTCAACCTCCGCAAACTCAGTTTCTCGGAAATGCAGATTCACAGCATGTAATTTTCAGCTTAAGATTTTGCAACCAATTTCAACATCACAGATGCTTTAAGTACAAAGACATTTCAGGGAATCATCAAAAAATTATGTTTAACTCTCATCCTAGCACATTGATAGTGTAAGATCTCAAATACTACCATTCTTGTTGTTTCACAACAGACTAGTGATCACTTTGCATTGTGATCTGAACCTGCTGCACATGCTTCTCAAATTAGTGATCTTTAGGTATATTTTTATACCACTTCTCTGTGCTAAAATCTCATTATAAGGTTGTTTTTGGACAAAGTTATACCTTGTTGAAGACAGCCTAGTTCTTAGGTTAGCTTTTCATAATTAAGATAAATACTGACACATGGTCTATCCAACTTTTCCTTGAAGTTCAATGACTACATCAGAAAGAACCTTAAAATAGCTATAGCAAAAGGTGGCAAGTAACTAAAAGGTATTTTAAAAGCAAATTTCAATTCTTGAAACATTAAGCATCCCATGTAATCGAATTACTCAACTGTCATTTGTGGCTTTTTCAATTAAACTGAAACAGATAATTTAAGGCAAAAATACATGTAATCAAATGTAATTTTCACTGTAAAACAACCTAAGTAAGAAACAGACTAAAAGGTCACAAAAATATTCAATATGTTACACAGATTATGCTAAAAGCTGTGAAAAGAAGCCAAAATACCACATCCTGCCAAGCAGAAGGAAGGAAGGGAAAGGAATAAATAAATCAGAAATTAAGCACTGATCCAGGAACATTCACAAAAATATTGTGAAAGACAGAAGCATTTCCAGAGCACCCAGTTAACACCCCCATCCCCTCAAAAATGAAAAGCCTTTTATTAATTTTCAAAATATAGCGCATAGCTCAAGTTCACTGTGACAGCTGCTTGTAAGTACTTGCATGGTATAAAATTTTAGATTACAGGATCAGTACAAATTTCTTGAGGAGTTTTCAAAGCCTCAAAATGAATTTATGCAAAACACACAACTAAGTCTACCATACTGTAGGTCCCGTCAACAAGGACTAAAACATACTCAATGAAATATGCTACTTTAAACTCTTTACTTCAGTGTCAACTAAAAGGACACAATTCCTGTTTGATATGTCTTCTGGTTTTGGGGTTTTTTATATATTTGGTAATGAGCAATATTTACACAAAGCAAAACAAAACTAGTCACTTTTTTTCCTTCCTTTTGTATGTTATATAGCAGGAATGATTATGCAAACCATCACCTTCAGTTACATTCAAAATAAACATTACATGTTCATAATTTTTAGTCATTGTCATTTTAAAGTTAAGGAAAACGTATAAGCAAGATTGCTCATTTCCTTAGGAAGCGGTATTTTTGATGAACCTTTACTAGACTGATACATGGAGCTTCCAAGAAAACACATTAAAGTAATTTCTTTGTTGAAGATTATTTTTGTTGAAGTACACAGTGCTGCAAAAGAACCTGAACATTATTCCTTATTTAAATTGATAGACCAAATAAACCAAACAGTGTTTGAACTCATAGCCCCTGTTCTTTACAATGCACACTGATAAGGTCTTCCCTAACAAAAACATTTGTACTATCACAAACAAATGGACCTACAGTAACAATCCTGCTGAATGCTAATGGGTGCCTTAAGCAGAGGAAGAAATATTAAGATACCATGCAGGTTTACTGAACTCACCTGACAGAGGTGTAAAACCATTTTCTAGGAGCAGAGATGCATGCACAAAAGTAAGAATATGATTGCAAGTAATAGACTTCCATGAAATTAGACACAACATCTTCAAAATGAACAACAAAATACTGTGATAAAAATTTCAGGGCTCCTCACCTCTCGCTTTGCAAGCAGCACATTAGGAACAATATGAGGCAAGCAGCGTCCCAACATTAACATGACACTTTTCTCACTGTCTGCAATCCGAGATACCTAGAAAACCAAGTTGCTTGTTTGCTTTTTTTTAGAAGCACGGGAACAGAAAAAAATACCATTTGAAAGGAACAATAAAAATTGCAGCAGGCTGATGATCACTTACCAGAAAAGTGTTTACTTTACTCCCACACATTAAGCTGTGAGTTTTTGATGTGTCAGTAATTTCAAAAGCATGAATCCACTTGTAGAGAGTCAAAAGTTTCCAGTAGAGACTCAAAAGTTTCCAGTAATTACAGCTCTATCACTAGGTTTCATATTTAGCATAAAATCTGAAAACATATCTATATTTCATAACTTTCATGCACATAGATTAATTTCTCTATCTGTATCTTGTTTCAAAGCAATTATTGCTTGTTTAACTATTGCTGCCATGCAAAATGAAGGATCTTTTAGTTTATGTCAACAAGAAATATACCTCTGATCCCAAACGGCTGTCTGCTGACATCCGACAGAAAGACAGTAGTGCTTGATGGAAAGCTGGTGACAATTCCCTGAAATATCATCAAAAAGGGAGAGGGGGAAGAACGCATAAATCAGAAAGGTGATAGAGCAAGTCCCTTAGCTCTGGTTTAATCAGCTAGGTAAAAGGATACCTAGAACACATGTTTACGTGATTCATACAACAGAAGTTTTAAAATTATCTTTGACTTTTAGGGTGTTTAGATGCAGCAAGAAAAAAACCAGTGTCCTAATTAAGAAGTTACTTCTAGTTCCAAGACATATAACATCTTTCCAACTGCTGCACAGTCAAAAATAGGACTAAAGCATGAAGAAAAGGAAGCTTAGGCAATACAAGAGGAAGCATGCAATTATGCAAACGGGGTGGGGCAGGCACAGAAATCAGACAAAACAGTATTTTTGCCTAATGCTCCGAGATTGTGCAAATTGCATAAAAGCATTTAAGTAGTCAGTCAAGTTATGAGCTTCAGGCTTAAATAGTTAGATCCCCAAGTGACAGCTGAGCAAACTTGGGATTCAAATGCTGCCAGAACCTCAAAATCAATCTTAAACTGCTGTCTAAACTGGTGCATCTGCACAAGCACTGCCTCATGGCCACATCCAGCACCAGCCAATGCAGCCGAACTACTCAAAGCCTTAAACATCCGTATCAAACCCTGATAAAAGCTTCAAAACAGCTGTGTCTGAAGAGGGTAATTTGGCAGAAGTGTTCTCAGAACACAGTTACTGACCACTACTTTAAACAGGCAAGCAGCAGCACCCTCTTTTTCCCAGTAAGGACGACTTCCTCTGCCTTACCTGAGGGCTGTACTTGGATGCTAATCTAACACTGCTTCATCCACTATGTTTAAAGAAGAAAGACAACATTTGTCTTCCAAAACACGCATAGAAAGCATTTTTCACCCATTACCATCATCTGCTCTTGGAGTCCTCTAATGACACTGAGAGGAGGCAATTACTATTTCTTTTGTGGAAAGTGGTAACAGCTTTGAACCCTCAAAAATACACACGAGCACACAAAATCCAACACACAATTATGTGCATGGACGTACATTTATCCAATAAATTGAAACATAATATTTCTTACAGTAAATACACCATCATTCACCTTTTTTCTAACTGAAAAAACCCATTAAGAATCAAAGCTCCTACATGTAATTACTTAAACTAATCCAAGAGGATATCAATAAATATACCAGTTTCCTCTTCTATTTAGAAAATTATGATAAATAAGAACTTTTGTTACTTTAAATTAATTTTTTTTCTTAACGGTATGGATTTTTAAAGTACATTTTAAATTTTAAAGAAGGAAGACTGTTTTAATTCTATTCAGCTTGCTTTTGTGCAAAGATCACTTTAAAAAAGTTACTAAACTACTTAAATGGTAGCTAGCTATAAAGAACCTCTGTTTCACAATATGTTAGTCCTTATGCTGTAAAATGTTCTTGACTGGCAGATTTACAGATTTCTACTCAAGACTGTAGAGCTATTTTACACTGGGAGAACATGAGCAAGCACTGCAAAGCAGCAGCTTAACATTAACACAGAGGTGAGGCCTTTGACCAGGCTGTCCTTCAACCTTGGCATTCATTCTACAGAAAATCAGATCCTTTCCCCCTTGGAATCCTATCTAAAATCCTACATAAGGGCAAAATTCCATTTCTACTTTGCAGGGAATGAAAAGTATGACAGTATGTCACTGAATTTCCCTGTAGGTTAAATAACAGCAAGCTCTGGGCAGCGTGGATCCTGTTAAAATTGCTGGCTATACCTGGAGTCCAGAAAGCTTCTCCTTAATGAAGTCTAACAAAATCCTTGATGGCTATGCTGCACAAAACTCATCAAAGACCAAGGCTTCTTGCACACAAGTCAGTTGTCTCTTCAAGGGCCAACAGATGCCAGTAGTGAAGATGTCCAAATATAAGAAAGTAAAATGAATAAAAGCCCAAGAACTACTATTCTATTCTGTGTAACTCTAGGAATAAAGAGTCAATTCACTCAAAAAGCCAGGACTGCTATATACAGAAAACGCCTTGTATTTGGTGCAAATTACCACACACCTTAAATTAGTTGAATAAACACATGTGGTGCAGTCTATTTAAACCACGGCTAGTGTTTTGCACTGCAATCTGTTAACTGAGGCATTTTTCCAGTTATAGCCATGTCCTCATTTGCCAGCATGCACACACAGCTGCTCTGAGTGCAGTGACACAAAGCAGGCTCACTTCCTCCTCTCTCTTCCCATTTGGGTAAGATTTATGCCAAGAAAACACTCTATAGATACAGTAGTAACTATCTTGCCTGTTAGGATAGAGTCATATGTTTTTAACCCTTCTGAGCACATTCTGAATAAATTATAGTAATTGTCTTCTACAAATAACCCAGGACTAAAATCAATAAATACCCAGCATTTCCATTGTGCTGCTTCTCCCGCAGATCTCAAAACGTTTCACAAATAGTTTATTTTCTTAGTGAAAAAAAATTACTGCATTATTACTAACCTAGGACATAATCCAGGAAGAAAATTTAGTACTAGATACTGGTCTATAAAACCCTGTATCAAATACTTTCCTTTGACCTTTTGCTGACATATTAAGCCCAAAACAGAGTACAAAAATAGCCACGTATTACACGTGCATTACTTATTTCTGCAGTGAGCTGCACTTGAGGGGGCTTGTGAATTTAACTCAATTCACAGCTTCACTGAACTACTTTTCAAATAAATCAATGCGCAGTTACAGTTAAAACGGCTGTGAGCAGCAGAACAAATGCTGTTCTTCTAGACTGCACTGTCATAAATTCCACTGGAAATACACAGTTCATTCCCCACTCATTGATTTAATCCTATTTTGATATACACCCTCACTGTTCCCAAATCGTCAATTTAATATTCTTGCACTTAATGCCACCAGCACTCACCATTAATCTAAGCAAAAAGAAATCTGCAACAAAGCAAATTAAAGTAGGAAGACAAGTATATAGCAATCAATGCACAACAGCTCTAAGTTTTGATTACTGCATAGTCTAGGTTTTCAGCTAGGATTTGAAAGAAACTTTAAAAGAAAAAAAATTGGAAGGCTTAAACCAAACCACTGAACATTTTCCAGAAAAATCTAAGCTGTTCTACTTTCCTGTTAAACACTAGTATAATCAACTGAGAGAGAAGAAATTTGTTAAGAGACTCCAAAGTATTACATTCAGAAATCAGATATCTTTCCTCCTGTCCAATTCTAAATGTTAAAATATCACTGAAAAAGTAGCCCTGATGCTACAAGTTAGTGCAAGAAGTACAGAAAATCCAGAAAAAAATAGGATTGTAAGGGTTTGCAAGAAAAGGTAATTACAAACAGGGTTAGCAACTCCTTTTTTTGGTTGTTCCTTTTGCCCTGCTACTACAAGCTTGCATTTATTTTTCCATCTGCACAGAATGTCACATAGATTTCTACTTGGTATTTTAGATGGAAAGATAATTCTAGAAACAAACTGCAGCATCAACACCAGCAAAAGCTTGCTAAGTGAGCTGACTAAAGACAAAGCAGGATGGCTGCCTGCTTCCCAAGGAATAGCAACAATAAAATCATGAGGTGAACTACTTGCGTATCTTTGCCCACAGTGGTAACAATTTCGAGTTGTACGTACCCTCTTTGTTTGTGGTCCGTGTTACTCCTCACGACCACAGTGGTTTATCTATCACTTAATGAACAAATCACTTCTCCTCTTCACTATCAAAACACTTGTACAGGTTGAAAGGGCTTTCTCAAGAACACTACAAGCAGAAACTCAGTCTCCAAGTAATAACACAACATGAATACCCTATTTTAGGTAAAATAATCATAGCTGCCCAGTGAAGACTTGCTTCAAAATCAAGACTCAAAAAAGCAGTATGCAAGCAGTATACCTTTCTGAAAATCACAGTAAATGGAAAATAGTACTGCTCTCTAGGAGAGTCATACACATCTACACAGAAACAGTAAAAAAATTTCCCAACAACCCTTCAAGCAGAAGAGAATTATGAAATTAAAACTTAAAAAGAGAACAGAACTCTCTTGTCTTCCTATTCATTATTCTGATTTTACCTATTTTTTGTTGCAACAAAAAGGGCTGGTTTTTGATACAAGTAAAAAGAATTTATGAAACTTAATACTAAAACTGTATGTTTGCCACACGTACTCCTTCCTGAAGAGATTAGGAACATTATGAAAATACCAGCACTGTAGCCTAGAAGTATGTTGTCTTTTATTTGCCTTCAAAACACAAATGATCTATTCATTTGGCAAAATTTCACTGTCAGAAAAATATCTATTCATTTCACAATAATTTTTAATAATAGCATACAGTTTACAACTTGTCACTAACCTATTAGGTTTATCAAAGTGGACTGCAGCTTTAGATGATGGAGCACATGAGGACAGTTTCTCTGTTTCTTTAGAGGGCACAGAATTTAGCATATCATCTTTAGAAGTCCTTGAATCCACTTCAGCTGATAAAGCAAGGCTTGTTTCCTCAATATTTCCATGTTTACTGTCATTCTCAGAGCTCTTGATATCCAAGTACCGTCCATTGTCCTCTGAGACTGTGAGAGGCACTTGTTTTAAAGAAGGGTGGGGAGCTACACCATAAACTGATGACACAGCAAAGTTTTCATTCTTGAGAAGATCTATTTCACTGAAAAAGCAAAATATGAAATACTTTTGTAGCTCTCATTCAAATACTGTTCAAATCAAATCACACCACTGCAGCATAGAAATAAAGACAACATACTGAAGAGCTCAACATACTTATGAGGTCCCTCTTCAATTCATGTATGTTTAAGAAATCCGATAACAGAAACAACTTTCATCACACAAGCTGTTCAAATAGCACTTGTTTCATTGAGCATTTTAGTAAATAATTAGTAGCAGGAAAAATGTTACACTCTGAGAGAGTGAATCAATGAAGAGAGTAACAAGAGTTTTACCTCCTTCTGCTGAAATCTGAGCACTGAGACACAAATAGTCACAAGATAGAACTCTATCGAGGATGCAAAACATAAAATACTACAGGGGTGAATCAATATGTACTATCCTATCTGGCTTTGAAATGGTAAGTACGCAAGTCAATAAAGCCACTTAAAATTTATGCACTTTCCCACACACTGCACTAGTACACCTCTTAAGAGCAATGACATCTTAGGGCTTACATAATGGTATGTTTTGACCAAACTTTTAAGTAGTTTTTTGCTGTTATAAAGATACCATCATGTCTACTAGTCTTGCCCTTCAGAAAGAAAAACTGTGTTGACATCAGATACTAAAACAAGCATCTTTCTGACAGTGTTTGCAAGCTGTACACACTAAGGAGCGAGATAAAGCTAATTAAAGAAAAATTCTATGTAAAACAGACCAGAAGCAATTGTTTTCAAAGAAATAAAGAAGCTACATTGAAAGAACAAAATTGGTTACAAAATTAAATGATGTAATAATAGGCAATAATAGGGAAATAATCAGTTTGAAGTCTCTTCCTTTTTCTAAAGCAAATACTATGTATTGAAAAGGAAAGACTGCCCTGCCCTGAAGAATTCCCAGTCATTTCCTATATCTAAGTTAATGGTTTCATGTATGTGTTAGAAAAACATTGAAAAGTTATCTAACATTTGTCATGAGTCAAGCAGGATGGTAAGTACATACCTTTCAAGTCTTTGGATTTGCTCCATCAAAGACCATTTCTCACTGTTTAACACACTAATTTGATCTTCTAATTTTTGCACTATTAAACATTGCTAAACGCAAGACAGAAATAGAAGAGTTTAGTGCAATGAAGTTAAGTAGTACATCAAACAGATGTAATATTTCTTCTGTACAGTCTTACTTCTATTGACTGTGCTGCTGTTTCAAACACAGGGACGGTCCCAAGAATAGGAGTATCAGCCTCTAATTCATCATCATCTACACCAACTGATGCATCCACCAGATCTCTTGCAGTAACATGATGGTTTCCAAAGTCACGGTAGAGTTGTAACAGGTCAGGAGGTTTTGGAATGTTCAATCCTACATCATCCCAAAGTTCAAAATCCTTCAAAAGAATAAAAGAAACTAAAGCATACAATACACTTCCTTTTATTTTAGTTTCACTTCCTCATTTGACCACAGGTGATGCGATAGCGAAATAATCACATTGAGACCACACTGTAGTAAATGAGATAGAAGCTTTACTCAGCAATAAACAATAGAGGATCCATTTTGTGAACTGAGGCAGTTTCACCGTAAAGGCAGCTCTAGGTAACATACTAGAGAGAGTACTTTCCAAACCACATAGGTTACTTACTTTTTGCTAAGACGTGAACACTTGTTAGAATCAGAAATAACATTGCTCAAATTCTGGCAGAAGCCAATGCAGTTGATACAAGGCAGAAATACTGCTTTTGTTCCTGTTTCATTCACAAGTGCAAATGTAATTTCCCTGAGGCAAACAGCTACAGTATCACAGAAACATTTAGGATGGAAAAGACCTCTGAGATCACGGAATGCAACCTTTGACTGATCATCACCATGTAAACAAGACCATAGCACTAAGTGCTATGTCCAGTCATTTCTTGAACACCTTCAGGGACAGCGACTCCACCACCTCTCTGGGCAGTCCATTCCAACATTTAACATTTCCATGCAAAAATTCCTCCTGATGTCCAGTATAGCTCAAACAGCACTGTAGAAGACTGATAGTGAGGTGTAAAGGGCCTCCTGTCTCAAACCATCACTTTATCTTCCTTTCTTTCACTTTCCATTCCTCCTTGTCTCATTTACATCTTATCATCCTATTAGTACAAGAATATTCCATGTCTCTATATACAAATAAGTTTGTGCACTGTTACACTGGAGTTGTGACAGTCTCTTTAATGACGTTAAATTTAACAATTGGTTTAAACTTTTTTCCTGTTGTTCCCAGTCTTCACTGTATTTTTTCCATAGTCTAGTCACATACATTTATTTGAAGAATGATTATTTCCTTGAAGAATTATGTGAATAATGTAAAAAAAAAAAAAAGGTGCCTACTATACATTAACTGCAATATGTTTATATTTACCTTCTAGAATTAAGGAATTTGGGGGTTTTTTTGCTAATTGCCTCACAACACAACATTCTCAGCTGAGAACACAAATAGGATAAATTACTAATCTTTTCTCTTTTGAGGGCTGCATTCTCACAAGTATTTGGATGCGAAGTGCAAATATTCAGTCGAGGTGGATGATTCAGAAATTCCACTTAACAACATATTTGCTTTAAGATTAGGATATGAAATGTAGGAAAAGTATAAGAGGACCAGTTACAGATAAAACTGGATGAAATTCTATATTTAATTTTTCTGGTAATATTCCAGTTTTGTGATGAATACATATTGGGTGTTGATGTTACTGGGTGTTTTAACTACCCAGAAACAGTCAAAAATGTAATTAGAACCTTCCAAACATTCTTCCCAAGATATTCTTCCCATCAAACGCAAGCCAACAGAGATATAAAACAGATCATCTTAAGAGAAATGCATCAAAGCATAGCTAGGTTGGGAAAGATCTAGGATAACACCTGATTACCAAGAGCTTCTTCAACGCTGGTACTCAGTGCTGCAGGTGATAAAGGACACTCACACACACATACACATGCCCAGAAGACAGCCAATGAGTAAACTGTACATCCAGCACAAGTCAGCTGAGTAGGATCTAAGGAAAAGATTATGTTTGAGACCCAGATCCTTGAGTTGAACTGAATGTGTGTCACACCAGAATACAAGGAAATATCTAACTCACAGTATTTCACTTCTTGTTTTGCTTCCTTTAAAGGATGCACTCTGTCTCCTTCCTACAAATTTTGGGAAACTACTGCTCAAACTGCTGTGTTTTCAAGCTGAGGGTAATATATGAAAATGCTAATTAACATATTTAACTTTTAGATTACTCATATATATGAAGCAAACTGCATGCACAGGAAAAAAAATCACTTAAGTTTACTTGAGTTTATGACAAGATCAGAATATGGAAAGCGGGTATGTAAAAAACCCCAAAAAAACCCACAAGCAAATTTTACCTGATCATGATTTTCATCTGAAAATGTTATTGATGTAAGCTTGTAACTATTCTTCAATAAATATTCATTAACTAGGAAGTTTAGAGCTCTTTTCTCAAGAGGTCTGATTGGCTCCTGGAAAAAAAAAAGAAAATACACTAGATCTTGGGTTTATCTCTCTTCTAAATATGGAAGTATATTCATACTAAAATCCATGCAAAGTTCATTTATCACCAGCCACCTACCTGAATTTCAGGACTTGATTTATAATTTTTTCGTTCCTGCAAAGGAACTTCATTTTCTGGGGAGGAAAAAAGAAGGAACTAAATTTTACTCTCTCACAGAGGATGAGCTCAGCTACTTCTACATTGTTTAAAGTAGAGACTTAAGAAAAGGTTTATGTACACCACCTGCAGCCTGAGTCAGGTTGGCTCGAAGGGCCTGTATGGTCTCCTTGGCTTTCCGTAGTTCAAACTCCAGGACTGGACAGGGATTTGGATTAAACACACACAGGCATCCAACCAAGGCAAGGGAAACAAAAATAAAATATAAAAAGCAAGGATGGGTATGAAAAAAAAGATACTGTTTGTATTAAACATAAAGCATGCAATCCTTATGGAACTTATGAACACATGCAGCAGAGTTGGTCTGAAAGCAAACTGGTGAACATTTTCCATAGTTTCAATGGCCTTAGGTTAGCCAAGTCAAAATTTCAAGCTGTCTGACAAGGACTCGCTGTAAGGTTTTGCAAAAATATTTGGGAGCTGATGCTGTCAAATATTTTGTTTTGGAGACAAGAAGAGTATGTGGGCAATAAGAACACAGATCTAAAAGAAGTAAATATGTCATGGCAACAGAGGAAGCTGTCTCCATGTAGCAAAGCTTAAACCATGAAGTGAATGTACAGTCCCATTGAAACCACAGTTTTTGGGAAAATAAAATCATACACCAAAATTTTAGTAGTTTAAATGGGATATCTTGAAATGTGCTTTATCTTACTAAAAAGACTAATGTAATTTTAAATTTCTATTTAAAAACAGTGTTTTAAAAATCATACAGTTAAGGATTTTGAATTCAGTGAACTGAATTCAAATGAAGAGGACAAGACCAAAACCACCCCAAAAATGCAGCTCTTCTGCACTACTTATAAAAAAGCTTGAAAGAAAGTAAGTCTTTGCACCATTATTCTTGAAAGTTTACATCAATTTTCAAAGACAGAGTCAGCTTTAAATTAAAAAATACTTAATTCTAGCTCTTCACTCTCTCTTACTTCACCTTGCCAACCCCCTAGTAACTTATTTGTTTCCCATGTTCCAATGTTTCCTCCAAAAAGGGCCAGTGGTGACTGGCGTACACTGGGATTTCATGTGTTTTGATGCTGAGGTCATACGTACATGGCGGCTTCAAATTTTAACCCCCTGGACCTTTGCAAGACATATAGCAAATGTTCTTTTAATGGCCATGTACAGGTAGAACATCTAAGGAAACCTATTGAAGAGCTTACCAGATAAATACATGCATTGCACTAATTCTCAGATTAACCTAATCACAGTGAAATATGCAGTTACGAGAAGGATGGACTCACAACTAGGAGAGATGAGCACAGAACATCTACCAAGCTGAAGTGTTAGATAACCTATTTAGAATAGTTTCATACTTTATTACAATGCAAAATGAAAAATGTTGTAGAGACTTTTAAGAGGAAAGATTTAATGAGATCTTTAATCACTGCCTGGAAACAATTTAATGTGGCATTTTGAAACATCTACCCAGAACACAATGCACAACAGAAACACTGCATTGGCCCTTGCTAGTAAAAAATTTTACTGAAGGCTGCAAATAAAATCAGTTCCTCTTCTGAGCATCTGTGACTAAGACTCTTGCTAATTACCACACATGGAAAAAAGATTCACTCAGTTTGCAGTTCTGCATAAAAACTGAAGGAGTTACTACAGTACACCACATTTGCTACATGAAAGTAACTTGTTTGATGCACAGAATTTTACTGCAGCAATACAAAAGCGCAACTGAAGATACAATGAATAAAATATGTACAATCTCTCTAGTATTCAGCAATGCTGATCTGCAAATACTTCTGTGCAACAAAGTTAGAAAATGCTCTCATGGTAAAGTAAGTACCTAATTTTAGCACTTCCTTGCATTTGAGTTACTTATTCACAGTTTTAAGATACTAATTTGTCACTTTTTGAAAATTTTCAAGAACTCAAATTAAGTAATTTTTCTTATGGAAATGACTACATGTTAACATTTTACTCTTGTAAAATATTTTCAAAGACCAGAACAGTTGCAGATCAGGAGTGCCCTGCACTAGAATGATATAAATAATAAAAAAAGTTACAAAAACAATGCAAACTATAAAAACTCAGGAATCAATTTAAGGAAAATAGGAATAAGACATGTCTGAAGGCATAGAAAGCCAAATAACTCATGTCAGACAAACCCATGTCAGACGGCAAGAATTGAATTTTAGTGAACTGTGATGATGCTGAAAATTCTTAGAAGTCATTAGGACTTAACCCATTCAACGTTAACAGTAGATGACTCTGCTGCATGTTTCTGTTACACACTAGAAGACTCTAGACATAGTATATTTGATGTCACTTGGTAGCAATTCACAACAGCCACAGAATTCTACCACAACACAGCATTGTTACAATTGTACCTCATTTAATCTTACTAATGGCACCATGATAACTGCCATCAGACAACCCTTGATGCTTACAAGTCAGTCACAAATGTACCTTTTATTTGAAGAAGTCTGTAGGTGTTTATGCAATCATACATGTAAACAGCTATAACATTAACTTCAGTCAAATGTGAAACTGTGATTAAAAACTCTAAGTTATACTGAAACATGATCTTCTGCCCGAACATACAGTGATTAATTCAACATGACTGCCAATGAAATCAACACTAGTAATTCCCATTTGTTGATTCTATAACATTCTATTAAATAAAAATGCAAGCTTTAAACCCCTTTATTTGTAACCATTATGAACTATTGACTTTTAATATAAATAACCTGATGCCTCTCCCCTTCTCCTGTTACAAAGCTGAAGCTATGCCTTCAGAAGCACTGACAAAGCCAAGCTAAAGTTTAACTTCATGCTTGACTGGGCTGATAACATGTAGAACTCCCAGAACTTGATGAAGGAGCTGACACTCCTTAAGAATAATGCACACAAGTTTTGCTGCAGACAGCCTCCGAAAGGAAAGAACCAGATACTCCTCCACATCAGGAAAACAACAGAAATTTAGAGCCTTGAGGTTCGATAATCTTCCTACAAGGAAAGGGCATTTCTGAAAAATTTAGGTTGCCTTAGGGGGAAAAAACCATCCAAATTTCAATGGCTCTTACGCTTTTTCGATATTAAATATTTCTAATCACTACAGCAACCATCCTGAAAAAAATTAAAAAGCCTGACTTAAAATGGGTGAATCTTTCAAGCAAGCACTGATGAACTGAACCAATGTTTTCAGATCAGCCATCTGAAAATGTTTCAGTTTTCATGCAGCTAATCTAATGCACCTTAATAATGAAGTGCAAATCAGGAATGAGTAGCTTGTCTGCTGAGCTTTGAAATTTCAAAATTAAGCTTTCTCAAGGGTCTTATTCTATTGACACAAATTTGTTAATGACTTCATAAATTATTGGATCATAGATTAAGTTACCTACGAAGACCCCCCTGCAATTCAGGATTGAACTAGTTGAGATCTACAAGAACAGCAGTCTTGTTGAGCCAAGGCCAAAAAAGTGGAGGAAATAAACAGTACTTCTAAAATGACCCAGCACTTGTGTTGTATAAGCAGTAGTATTTCCAATTATATATTTATTATATATTTATACATAGAATTATATATAGAATTTTATATTCTCTATTTAGAATATCTTGTCAGATTTTTGCATACTTCACTATGAAGTAGTCAGTACTTCAGATAATGGTAGAAGGGTAGTTTTATGTTGTGAAGCCACTATATGGCATCTGGACATTTTCTTTTAAAAACAGCTCTCCTCTGAGGTATCAAGGGCTCCTGTGCTTACCCAGCTTTCCTCACTTTCATACTATTACAAGCTTTGTTGTTCCTTAACTGCCATTTTGAGACTTTCCTCCTTACCAAGAAAATTCAAACTCCAGATGTCCTAAATCATGACCTCTAAAACACGTATAACATCCCATTACATTTGATTAATCTGTACCTACATTTTGAACCAATCAGAAGAAATTTAAATTCTCTGACAACAGCTAGCAATGAAGCCACTGTCCCAAACATACTTCAGGGCCTGATGTTTCCCAACTCCCACTTTCCTGATGGAAGTATTAAGAAAAAGAAGCAGCCTTGAAATGTGAAACGTTTTAGCACGTAATACAAATAGCCCTGAATCAGAAAGCCATACTTCAGCACAAGAGATGACTACCACACTACAAAAATTAGACCAGCAGGAGGGTTCACGAGCAAGTAGTGGAAAAACTTGCCATTCTAGTAGTGGGAAGCCAACACTTGACTCAGTCGCCTCATTAATGCTTTGAAGTTAATGAGGCAGGACCACCTACAGAGAAGACCTGAACTACAGCAGACTCGTCTTCAGGTTGAACTCCTGGAGACCCTCAACCCAGAGGGAAATTTAAGAGGCTTACAACTCCTTCACTGGGCTTAAGATAGGCAATGGGAAGACAAAGCCAGATCTTCTTTCAGGATGAACGAAGTGCACACATGAGGTTAGCAAGTGATTGTTGTACTACAGGTGCCTTTTGTGTTCTGTTTTTTAGTTTTGCTTGTTTTTTATTAAAGATTTTCCTCTGATTCTGGTGCGCTCAATTTAATAGTGCCTACTAAAAAACACAAAAAAAGGTTTCTGTAAAATGCAAAAACTGTGAATCTAAGTCTAGATAAATGAAAATTTCAAAAATAAAAAACCTTGTCTCTTCCTTTCAAATTTTATCCTGCTAATCAGAGACATATAGCCTAGCTAGAAACTAATGTAAATACAGGTAAGTCTGAGAACACATATGATTGAAATGGAGTTTGATTACAGTAATTAATTTGATCATCTTTGAAGACACAGCATGTGTTTTTAAAATTATTCAATTCTCAGAACAGTTGTTACCAAAGGCAAGTCAGCAATAATAAACTTTTTGAATTATGCAAATTAGGGTGGTTAGACCACAGCAAATTTAAGATGTGGCAGAAGATTCAGTTCTTTAGACTGAATGTCAGACAACCAATTTAAAGCAAATCCTGTGGGCATTCAAGTTAGGCTTACCCTTGTTACACAGGAAGGGAGCAGGTTTTCTATTCTCTAGCTGCTTTATGGAAATTATGAGTATTTGGAGGAGTTCTACTACCCCTAACAAATCCTTCAGTACTGTGTTTATCCAAGCAGCAATTATTCCAAGCACTGAATACATGACTTTGGATTCAAAACTTACCAGTCTTAGAGAACGACTTGCTTCCATCTAATATATTGCAAGCTGTAAGGATGCATTTTGGTTTTTTTTCATCTCTTAGTGGATTG
This sequence comes from Cinclus cinclus, assembly GCF_963662255.1. Taxonomy (NCBI): domain Eukaryota; kingdom Metazoa; phylum Chordata; class Aves; order Passeriformes; family Cinclidae; genus Cinclus; species Cinclus cinclus. Next base: position 70,774,061 of record NC_085046.1, read on the forward strand.
CAAATGTATTATCCAAATTGTTACATAACTCACATTTTCATTAAGATCGGGTAGATCAAGAAGAAAATTAATGTTTTCTAAATTGCAGTTAGTTTTGTCATAGTTATTGACATCCTGACTGGCTTCTGTGACTTGCATCTTTTCAGTCCAGCTGATGATAATATTACAGAAGGGACTCACTTATCTTCCTTCTATCAGATTTCCCAAGTGAAACGCTCACAGCAGCTCTTCAAAACATGTTTGCTTCTAGGCCAAATTTTGATTCTAATGCCAGATGGAATGAAGTGAGCTAACAGATTTAAATGCTGAAACCAAATTCAAACAAAAGTTGATACAATAATTTCCAGGAATTTTTGGACTGTTAAAACAAAAAAAATTGGCAGCTAAGCCTACCGCTACTCATGATAGGCAAATGGAATACGGTGGCTTTGGATGATGATATACATACACATTTTTTGATCTGGGGCTTTCCAACATTGCCAAGATGGAAAAGTATTTGTAAAGTGGGTATGTTATAACTTCAGTTTTAAAGTCCTTCTGACTTGAAACCAGTTTACCAGTTTCATTTAGTGACTGATATGCATTTATTTCCTATCTTTCATTTGATATGATAAGGAACTGATATGGAAATCATGTGTTCTGTTCAAACAGTAAGAAACAAAGATAGCAGCATGAGAAAGGAATTTACAAAGACAAACTATTCAAACTGCATCATCAGAAGAACAAAAAGAAAAATACAACTATTAGATCATGGCCTCAAGATTTCACAACAGATGACAATTTTCATCTCCTAAGCATCAAAGCTCTTAACTGAAAAGAAAGCATTTTAGAGGAAATAAGCAAGACGGACTTCCAGTTAGGTTTCAAAGTGCATTTGCAGCTAAGAACAACTCGAAAAGCAGAAGTTATAAGACAGGATTTCTTTAAAGAAGGAACTGGATTTGCAAAGTTTTTGAAACCTCTGTTGACATTATTTTTTAATGTGCAAAATACATAGCAGTTTTTGAAACTGCATGGGAAGATGGCTTTAAACAGGATTGAGACAAATATTTTAAGCAATTATGCCTGAACCAGAATTTTAAGTAGAAACAAAATATTTTTTAAAACTCCTGGTCTTTAAAAACATCCAGAAATAATATTCAGTTTTACTTTGTTCAAGTTCTTAGGTTACTTTTAAAGAACTCTTTGAAAAATATCTCTAAAGGAACAAAGAACTATAAATATCCTGACATAAAATTTCCTCATCAATTAAATGTGACAGCAGTCAAACACTACATAGTAATTATCAAAAATATTGATCAATTTTACTATTTACTTAAACTTAATTTTAGGTTATATTAATTTCATACTGGAAGTAATCAATATTTTGTTACTAATATTTTGTCAGAAGATTACTGGTTCTACTGGATGTTAATTCTCACTGGTCTATATTTTCTATAAGCATCTCTAAACCAATTCTAAGGACAGCTCCAAGCAAAAATCAAACTAGCTCTCTCAGTAACAAGAAACACTGATTAGAATCAGGAAAAATCTACTAAGACAATGAAAATAAATAAAACATTGGGATTCTGCTTGTTTCTTCGTTGCATTCCAGGACACAATTCACAAATGCTTGGGCTCCTTAAACACAATTTGTTTAGAAGATTAGTTTTCTATTTACAACTATTGCCTCCTTGAAAAGGACTATATACTGAAAAGGAGAGTAGCCAGATAGTAATAAGACTCTAGATGTTTCCATATAAATTGAAGAACAGCAAGTTCCTATAGTTCTAGACCAGAACATGAAAATACCTGGATTTGCTTTGTGTTTGTGAATTTAATCCAGTCCTTTTACTCAGGAACAGTGGCTGGGTAAGAAAAATGAGATTTTCCCACCATTTTGGACTGACCCAGAGTAGAAATTTCAGAATGAAGATCCTCTACAGAACTATGTTTTATCAGCCTTTTTGTTGCTTGGTGGATCAAAGTAGAGACGATAGGGTGGAAGAGAGACATGGCAGCTTGCATCATCTCAGGTTTCATGAAGCTTAACCATGTGAGAAGAAGTCACAGCATGGACAACTTCCATAAGCTCAGGATACTGAATAGTGGTAACTGACAAGAAGTAAACAGAGCTCTGTAGCCACTTCTAGAGAGCTTTTATGGGTTTCTCTGTGGAAGCTGTGAATAACTTGTATGCGAACTTGGAAAAAACCTGGACAGAGAAACATGGATCACATGCAAAAGCTGTTACTAAAACAATGTCAAATATAAGAGAAGGTTCTGCCTTCTGTGATGTAATAGATCCTGAAATTAAAAGTGCCAAAGGCTCAGAAAAAAAGGCAAAAAAGACACTTCTTTAAACCAATTTTATACAATTAAAGAATCAAATAGGAAAGAAAAGCACTACAATTAAGATTTGTAGCAAAGAAGATTTATGGAACAGAGTAAATCCCAAATTTGCTCTGGGTTTGGAAGTGCTTATTTGATCTCAATGAAAGATATTTTTAAGAGATGATGTGCAACAGATCTTTACCCCAGAAAGCTCTCATCCATGTAGTAGTCACAGGCTACTATGTAATTTAGTGTATGTTTCAGCTTAACAATAGTAGTCAGTAGGCAATATCAGGATACAGTTCTATTGTCAAAGGCTGGGCACAATTTTCAAGTACACTGCGTGTTTCCACACTGGTGACATATGGAATCATATGCAAGTACACCTGCCTGAATATTTACAGTAATTACAGCAGAAGTGTCTAAAGCATGATGCTATGAAGCAACTAGCTAAATCATCTCAGTGAAATCTTGTCAACTTCAGAAATGCTCATTTAAATATACTTACTCTAGAAACAACAAGTTAAACAGTAGAATTAACATTCTGTGATTCCTAAAAACACATAGAACACTTACCTGCTACTCTTTCATCCGTTTCTCTATTGCCATCATCAGAGTATCTTGCAAAATCTAAAGAATCAAGAGTACTGATGCTTCCAGCACGATCTTAAGGGGTAGGAAAAAAAAAACAACAAGATATCAGAAAGAATCCTGAAGAGCTGCCTTTTATCAAGAAAGTCACAGAAAAAGTCAAAACACATTCTCATTTCAGAAAGTATAAACTGGAGGCTACGTGTTCTGCAAGACTCAAGTTGTACGGCATCTTTTGAAGGTCTGTAAGTAAAGAGTACATAAGTAAACTTGAAACAAAATGCACCACTACAGCAAGTTCACTGGACAGACTGTAAGAGAGTTTCGCTCCCCACAAAAGGTGGCATTTCTAGTCTGACAGCAAATGAGGAGCAGCGCATTGTAGCACTTCCCCTTTTCTACAAGGACCAGGGACTTCAACTTGGACACACAGGAGAGAATGCAGAAGAAACCAAACTGTTGTGTTACAAGTTTCAAACAGTTCCCATTTAACAGAAACCTGTAGCTGTCTCAAACACTCTACTTCCTTTTCCCATTCTTAGTATTTTAAGGCACGTCAACGTGACGAAATACTTTTTTACGTATCTCCTGATCTAGCTTTTGACTTCAGTACATACCCACTTAATTAACGCTTTTTAAGGAACTAAGTATCGAACAAAAGCAAAGGACGCTTTGTTCATGCAGTTCATGCTATTGCAGGCATAATATTCATACCCTACAATTAAATTATTAATTTTAAAAAAATCAAGAAATTCAGTAACCAGCATAAGGTTGGGATTTAATCTTTGCCATTCCCATGAAATGAAAAATGCAAAGAAAAAAAACATCAGCCAAAATGCAATTCTGGTAAGTCTGAACCACACAGTCACTTTTGTATTATAAAATGCACAAATTACTTGGTAACAGAACTAAAAATAAATTGCAGGTTTCTAGCACAATTGAACATGCAGAAATTATTTTAAGTACCTTAGTATCTTTCCTCTCCTTTGAAAATTAATTTCTATGTAGCACTTCAGAAATAATTTTAATTACATTAGAACTGGTGTCACATTAACAAAGAACAAACTCCACAGAGCTGCCAAAAAAAACTCTTATCTGTCAATGGAAATTGAAGCAATATCATCACTTGTCAGTCAAACTCTGTCATGACTAACATCATTAAGTATTTAACCTCTCCTCCCATTCTGCATTATGTAAAAAAGGAAAAACAAAATTAATGACTTTCTTTGTGTATTTGTGCCTAAGATGTACTGCAAGGTCATGTGACATTCTCTCTGCATATTGAGAGAATATTGCAATTGCAGACAAGCATTGCACTCAAATAACACCTGAATTAAGACTGATTAAAGCATTTCCACTTAAAAGATAGAGATACTGAAGTTACCAAGTCTAGCTGAGTTCCACAGCATCAAGACTTCATCACAAGCCTGAAAACCTTAACTAGTCTGCCCCATGGGCATAAAGTATATGACAGTATACAGTTTATATCTACTAAAGGGTTTTTTCCTGTTACAATACTTTCTTATCCAAACAATGAAGCAGGCTGTTGCTCCTCAGCAAGTCTCTACTCAGTCACTGGTTTTAAACCTCATTGCTCATATGCAGGTTCCAGTCGTATCCTCTGCAATATTTTCAGACATTAGTCAGATTTAGTCATTCTCTGTAGGCTGTTCTATATAGCTTAGCAACACAGTACAAACTCTTCTTTTTACAGCATCTTCGGAAAACAGACAATTGTGAAAACAAACCAGTGGGAAACACATTTGAAGAGATTAAGTTCAAAAGTAAACACTAATTCATGCACAGTATGAGAGTTTTTAGAATTGACTTTTCAAAACACCCAACACCTTGATGAGTAGATATTGCTCCAACTTATTTCATTGGGAGCTACATGATCATTTTTTGAAATCAAATTCAAGACAACTTCAAATGGAGACCTCCATGAAAAGCTGATGCTGAAGAGTAGTAACCAAGTCTCACATACAGCATTGCTATGGCAAATGCGGAAACAAAACTGTTCCCTCCTGCCGTCTTACCATGTTCACAGACCAGTTTTCTAATTGATCTGCGAACAGAAGCAAACTAGCATCAGAGGGAAAATGCTCAAATTTTCAACTTAGGTCAACTTCATCACAATTATTGAAGCATCCAAAGCCATAAGCAACACAACCTTTCCTTCATATGACTAGTGGTGCACTTCAGAGGCCAAGGTGCTCCCCTGAAAACTGATAAAACAAACCCAGGCATGAAACACAAACTTATTTGCCAAAGCCAAAAACTTCTCGAAAAAACCCCAAACCACCAAAACTCAGATGCCTATAAAAAAGCAGGGAGTAATCACAACCCTTGTCAGGATTTAGACAACAGGAGTTGTTTAAGATCGTACCAGCAGCTGTGAATCCAACAACTCACAGTATCAATCAGTTCTACAACCTTTATGGTCCTACAGGAACAAGCAACACCAAGGGGATTTATGATTTCAACACCCAGAAACTGCCTTAAGCACCACGCCAGCATGCACAGCAACAATTTATAGGGTTGAAACTTGTACATTCAGCATTTAGACTTTGCTTTATCATTACAGCATTCGTAATAAAAGCAAACATCTGACTTGCTTTTCATATGGGCCAACACAGTGAAGATGTACAAACAGTTATATTCAGACTGATGAAACCAATGACGACCTCCTAAAGAGCACCAGCCTCATGGCCTGTTTGCTGCTACCATTATTTCACTCTGCCAGTAATGGTGATCCTCCTTCCCATTACAAAAGTCCATGGCCATCAGCACACCCCCTAACCAAAGATTATCAGTAGAGTCAGGGCACATAGGCACTGCTGGGCAGGGTACTAGTGAACAGTGCCCACAGTGAAGAGCAGCAGGCCTGTGCCATCACCTCACCTGCCTAAAATGTCACCATGGGGAATTGTGTGTGGCCTTGCCACTTGCCACTGTTTCTGCAGGCAGTCATCAGCAGAGGTTTAATTCCTAAATCTAATGCCATTGTCTAGAAAATCATGGAGTAACCTCTTATAAACTCACTATTTTACTCTTCCATAAAGGATGTACCTGCTCCGCAAAGGATCAAGAGAGTCTAAGAGGCACCTCCCTGCTGGCACAGCCTCATTTATTAGTAAAATGGGCAGGGCTATTTAAAGACAAGGAATTAAAGGGAAGGGCTGTGCTCAATCACACAGCTCGCCTGAGGAATGTGAAATATCATCATTTGTCTGAAGTACAAGTAGTTGTACTCCAGGACACCAAGTGGAAGCATTTCAACTACAGCATAAAGAAAAGAGAACTACTTTTTGAACTGAAAGGGAAAAAGAAAAAAAAATAGAAGAAAACATACACTCAATTTCTAAAATAAAAAATTTAGTCTCAAGTGATTTGGCGAAGAATATCAAAGCAACTTCTTGTGGAGAAACCACTGAAATCTACTTCTTTCCCAGAAAGAAACCTAACCTGCCACAGCAGCAGGAGCCCATTTTTGTTGTCTTGGTATGTGCATTCTTATCAACAGTTTCCTGTGCTTGGATCTTATCCTCTTTCTCTGAATCAAAACACTTTATAATTAGCAATTCCTTTTTGCTAAAAGCTTTCCTAGTACATACTGGCAAAATAATTGCTGCCAGCTTCACGTTTCAGAAATGGTAAAAACAAAATAACAAGAACAATTCTGACAAGCAGGTATAAACAACTGCAGAACACGGATCACCTCAATATGGAACAAGAAAGTGCCACAGTGCATAGAGAAGCACTGAAAAAGGCTTAGGGTTTTCATAATTCATACTAGAGAAATGCCAGGAGACCCATCAGGATAATAAAGGAGAGCCTTGCATGCAGTTTGTGTCTCTTACCTTTACCACAGGAAAAGGATGAGCAAAGTCAGAATGCCAAGATTCATATATACAAAGATAAGAAGAGTTTTAATCCATTTGTTAAAAAATGCAATGCATTTAATTTCATTTGTGAAGTTAAAAATCAGGTTCAACATCACATTTTGCTTATTAACTTATACAGTCTTTAAAAATACTGCTTCATTCCAGAGGAAAGGAATTTTAATTCTTTGCTTATTCCCAGAACTGGAACCAGATGACATGCAGATTTCTGCTGACAGCTTCTGTTCCCATGGCATACACTCAGCTCTCCCTGAAAGTTGAGCATAACTACCAAAGTAGGAAAATGTAAGGAAATATCTAAGTGATACATCTCCCTCCACTGACATACATAACATGCAAAAGGTTATGTTTCATTCACTCTGGTGATAAAAAGAGATTATTTTTAACAGTTTACCTAATGGACAACAAGAAGGATCATATTAGCCACATTGTCACAGTACGTGCATTAAGCAGAAAAAAGTTGCAGTCTTCTACAAAATCTCATTAAATAATCTTGACATGTGCATGACACTGTAAATCAGCTAAAAGCATAGACAAATTAAGTGGCATTACTTATTGATAGGAAGGCTCAAGAAAAAATATTAAAAAATTAATGTTTAGAAGCTATTTGCATTTACTTTGCAAACATCAAAATTGGTTTTAAAAATTACTAGTTGTTAAAGCAGCCCAGTTGTCACATTTTCTCTAAGATAACAGGAAATCATATCATCATGTACTAACAATTAATCAAATAGAACATATGAAGACCCAGAAATTCACAATTTTTCCTTGAAATTCAAAGAGAAGAAATGATACTATGTTTGTACATGACAGATTAACTTTGCTAACTAAATGTTCACTTGTACTGAAAAATATCCGTAACCCTGAAACCAGACTATTGCCATATTTTAAACTGCTGAGTGAAATTGCTGGCTAACCACATTTTACACTGACTGCAGAAATAACTGGGTACTGGAAGTCAAGTTTTGATTAGCATACAAATGGAACTAAAAGTGAATCCTTCCCAGTCACGACCAGAGCAGCTTCCCACTGGATAGTGCACATACTAGGACAATACATCTCCCAGTTTAAGACAGGTTTTGCATAGATTATATGGTTATATGGAGGATGAAACAGCTGTAGGTACATAGTTCACACGTATCACAGGGAGACAGAACCTTTTTAGAAAGTTTTGAGATAGGAAAGTGCTGGATAACCTATAACTATAATGCTATTTCGGGGCCATCAGGTGGACTCCAACATCCACCCTCACATATCACTATTTGGAGAAGAAAAAACAAACATGACCTTGCATTGGAAAAAAAACCCAAAACCAAGCAAAAAAAACCCACTCTCTGAATACATTCTATCCAATTGCTTAATAAAATTGTATTTGTCATTTACTGTAGTATTATCAAACAAGAACACACAACATACCACAGGTTTGGAAAAAACTATTAAGAACATTGTTCGTGCTATGGGATACTATGAAGATTTATATCAAGAACTCTGAATATTCATACAAGCACAGCTCTGCTTCCAGAATCACAGATTTTTTAATTCATTTAGTATTTTTCTTTTTTCTTTTACTTTAGACTAAGTTAAAATGTTTTAACACTAGTGTTAGAATTATCCTACGAGCAACTTAAACCACCAGTAGTAATTTTATTTGATAATAATACACTGTCTTCACTAAATTAAATTTTCAGTACATAGGATCTCACTAGGGACAAACATTAAACAAGGCCTGCCAGTTCAGGGTCAGGTACAACCCTCCTTAGAAGCCATCTCAAGTTAATGCCTTCTTTCTTCTTGAAAGTCACATAAGTGAATGACTGAGGCTATCAAAAATTATCCCTCAGCATCATCATCTTGATGGATACTTCTAGGTAACAAAAAACCCAATATGATTCCAGACTACAATCTCTGCAGCAATAGAAATAAGTTGTACTTCATTCTTGAACTGGGCACTGAAAATCTGTTTTGTAAAACAAAATTATTAAAATAGGGAATTGCTAAGGTGTAATTTTATTATTAATTAAATTCCAAATTTAATTAAAATTAAAATCCAAATTAAATTAAATCCGAATTAAAATCCAAAACAAAACAGGATAATTCAACCAACAAAAATGCTACACCTTAACACACAGCAGTAAATTAGACTACACAAATGAACTATTATACAAAGAAAGTTGTTGGGGATTATAAATGTCAGAAAAGCATGCAATTACAGTTGTATGTGGGAAAAAAAACAACTTACTCTGAGATATTCTTTCAGATGGCTGAAAAGTGAAAAGTTATAAAAGCCCCCTACTGCAAAGTTTTTTAACCAACAAGCTATGGATTATTACTAAGACAAGCTCTAATGGAAAAATAGGCATTCTCTGATGGAAAATCCTCCATCTAAAAGAAAATTATATCATGAAGAGACCAAAAAGCTGAAACTTTAAGGAGTCTGCAAATTAAAGGTTGGAAAAAAATTTCATAGACATCTGCAAAGATGACAGAACCCATATTTTATAGGGTATAGCTTATCTTTACTTTTAGGACACCCAACCTAGTTTTTATATGCAAAGATACAGGTAAAAACTAGCAAGTACCCTAACAGATCCCAACTGAGAAGCTTCTACAAAAATTACTCAGGTCTGACACTTTTTTCCTTTCTTCTCTCTGCTACAGATACAATATGACAATTATTGAAATTCAGACCTTTGGAAATTCAGATGTATAAATACACATTTTAGGTATATTTCTGCTGGCAGTAAAAGTCTGCAAGTGAGGTATTTTATCTACCTTAAACCAGACCTAGAGTAAACTAGCCAGTAGGGTCATGCAGCATATTGCCTGCTCTTTGCTAGAGCTGAAAAAGCATGTCCTTGAATAACTTGTATTTTCAGCTATCCTGCACAATATCACAGGCATAAAATAGCAGAAGGCAAGAAAACAGGGGATGGAGGTTAATTGGGAAAAATAATAAATTTCCTGTTGTATTTCTTTGTACATGCTTAAGCCCCATATTAGTACTGAACCACACACATGCATATGTGAATAAACCCAATTGTGAGAGAGAGAAAGACAGCAAGTGTGATAGAAGATATGGGATAATGTTAAAATCCACAGAGTTGTAATGAAGTCCTTTCTACATTAAATCAAACAATCAGACATCATGAACTCTTTAATAAGTGATCCTCAATTCACAGTTTGTATTTTTGACTACCTTATATAGCAACTGAAATAGATATGCTGTGCAATACATAAGAATAAATTAAACTATTTAATTCTCCATAAATAAAACTGCAAATTTATTTTAACCATACCACATTTCACAAGACATCTCTGGTGCAATATTACTCTAAAAAGTTTTAAAAGTCTGCTGCATTTAAAAGTCCTGCCATGTTTCAACTTGTTCCAAGCTTACGGATGCTGAGTCTTTCAGCAAAGCAAACTTGATCCATTGCAGCAGACATGCGATCTAGCATACAACCTTTACAGTAGAGATGGATTTACATAACAATTTTTTAAACCAACTTGAACTAGTAGAGTAAATTTTACCAGATCAACACATTCCACATTGCTATGGTAACTCGGGGATGGAATAGAAAGCCTTAAATTAACTTATTGCATCACACACTAAACGGTAAGCACCTGACCTACCAAACTTGCCTTGCAACTCAAAGGCCTCTTCTGCCCTCTCCCAGATGTTAATCACTGAGACCTGCAGAATTTTCCAAGTTGGTATGTTCTGAAAAGAAGACTTAGTTAAGTAAAGCTACTAGAATAAAACTAACTTCCAACTTGTCAGAACAATCTACGTACAAATTACCTATAAATATTCAGTACTAGTCCATGATGGGCAATCCAAATCAGATTGAAAACAGATGATCAATACACTTACCTATTTAATATTAATAGCAAGTTATAAAAATTCACAGGAAGCATATGAGGGTAAACTCCTAAAGCTAACGTATGCTTGCTGGCCAAGAACAGAAAAAAACCCCAAACCAACAAAATCCCACCACCCAACCACCAGATATGTAAAATGAATATTTTGCAGATACATTGCAATAAAAAGGTATTACTCTCACTCTCATGATGGGCACACCGCAGAAGCACATCAGAAAGATGAAATGATAGGTAGAAAACAGATATGATCATGCACACCCTAGCACAGAAATAATGATATTATGATTATCATATACATGTGTTATGATATAGATATACAGGGTTATATACAGGGTTATGATACAGATGCACTTGGGCTGATCTCCTGGAGAGCTGTGCCAAAACCAGGCTGCCTTTGGAGAGAGGCTTACTGCATAGGCACTCTCAGGTAGCATCTGAATTAGTTGAGTCTGAAAGAATTAAGCCAGCCCTGCACAAAGCCATTTGGATGTTGCTGCAGTGAACGCTGAGGTCCAGAGGGATGTGACCTTATGAAAAGCATCAAACCCAGCCTGACCCCCTACAGATGTGCAAGGAGTAGCTCAAGCTGCAGCACTCTTGAGCAAGCAGACCTTCCCAAAACAAAACAGCTAAGGGCAAAGTATGGCATAGAGGTATATTTCTTCCAGCTCATGACCCCAGCTGGCTTTAGCAGAAATCAGAAAGCATTACCAGCATCAAATTAACTCCATATGCGTGATGCTGCAGGACTGCATTGTCCAAAATGTATCCATTAACTTGCACCACAAGGATTCTTCCATTTGTCGCAGCAACCCAGCTTTCTGTTAAAGGCTAACATCAAGCAAAATTGTATCAATTTAGTCCTTAAATGGTTACCCTTGGTGAAGGGCTACTTAAAGTGTAGGGATAATATCTATCTTTATTCTCAAGCATGGTATTGCCTCAATCTCACCAAGTTCTCATTTGCCCACTTTCTACATTTATCTTAGGACAGTAGTAAATTTCCCAGTTAAAACTTGTGTCCATGTGATTTCTAGAGAATTAATAAATATACCAGACCAAGGGAGACCAAAGCATCTCTCCTATAAGAAAAAACGGAGAGAGATGAAGCTGATCAGCCTGGAAAGAAGGCTCAGGGGGAGTCTCATGATGTGTATAAAAATTGAAGAGAAGGCACAAAGAGGACAGAATGAGGCTCTTCTCAGTGGTGACCTGTGACAGACCACAGCCAGTGGGCACAAACTAAAACACAGGATGTTCCTTTGGAACATCAGGAAACACTTCCACTGGTAAGGGTGACAGAGCACTGGCACAGATTACCCAGAGGGGTGATGCAGTCTTTGTCACTGGAGACACTTAAAAGACCATCTGGTCATGATCCTGGAAAACCATCTGTAGGTCACAGTAGTTCTGCTTGAGCGGGAGGCTGGACCAAATGATCACCAGAGATCCCTTTCCATCTCAGCCATGCTGTGATTCTGAGATTATTTTTGCTATGGTTTCTCTTACTCTGAAAGTTTTTTTCAAACGACTAAACAGCTCATACCTTTCTCTCTCTCCTCTAAGATCAAACAAGATGAAACAGTACTTGTTATATAAATACAAAATTCTTATTCTGTGACTTTTTACATAACAGTATTTCCTTCAATTCAACAACAAAGTAATCAGCTGCATCACTATCATGCAGAGTTATATCGCAGGAAGGGAGGAAGAAAATTGCTTCTACCCTACAGTGCAGTGGAAGAAAGAGTTCACTATTTCTCCGAAGTTTTTTCAACTTGGTCTTAAAAAAAAAAATTACAGCTTTTTTTTTTTAACTATTTGTCCAACACACTTAATATACTTAGTGGCATGTCTCAGGCATTCATATCATAAATAAATACATAAGGCCTAAAGCCTTTACTGAATTACTTAATGTTTTACCCCATGCTAGAGAAGACTTCAACTCAGTTTCTCAAACCTGCAACTTTACAGTACACTAGAAAACCAATGCCGTGAAGACAAGGAGTTGCCAGTTTGAACCCAGCAGTTTAAGGTTTCAGGACTTAATCTTTCCTTAAAAAGGAGACTCTTCATGCTGTATTTTAGAAACCGGTATAGATATAAGTAACCTAACTCAGTTTTTGCAAAAAAATCTTTATTTAGTTGGGAAGTGTAAGAACATCCTGAAAAATATTTCTTCCCATATTTTCATTAATTCTGTGTTTACAGAGCATAGAAGTCCAGTATTTACAGATTTTCAATTAGCAGAGATGGACTGCACACAGATCAAATTCCAACATAGCTAATATAAATATCTACTTGATATTAACTTGCTTGCAAACACTAGACAAACCTTTCTTATCAGGTAATGAAATACTTGCAAAATTTTCATCAAGCGTTCTCTCAGCTGGACAGAGTTTATGAGTCACATCTTCAGATAAGAAACAGGTAATTCTCAGAGGGGAGAAAAAGCTATAGGAAATTTGATATAACTTATACAGAATTGAAATTACATATGGGAGAACTTAGAAAAGTTGCCAATTGTTGGTTCTGAAATGCAAAGCTCTAGCTCAACATTCTAATTTCCTTCTTTCCACCAACCCAAAATAAAAAAAAACTCCTTTCCCTAACAGCTAAAACCATTAGAAGGACAGCGTGCTGCTTCAGCACAAATCCAGGTTGTTTTGCTGAAATTTTCAGTCACAGAATGGCTAAACTCACACATAACTGAACTAGCTACAGTGCCTATATAGAGAGGTTCACTTCTGCTTTCCCCAGCATCAAAAAGTAACAGGAACTCTGGCACAGGAACAACAGAAGTCAGGGCAAAAGCAATTCAACTCTCCATCTCATATCGCTGAGGATCCTAAAAGAACCACAATATGCATTATGTTATGACAGGGGAAAATACATGGTAGTCATCCTAGTCACCTGCTGCTCAGTAGATAACTTGATATTTACCTGCCTAATTACAGAGCTTTCTACTCTGTCCTCCTTTGTCCATAACTGTCAACTTATCATGCTGCTTATCTTGTTACATCTTTGTGTAGTTACATACTTATGGGGACTAACCTCTCCCCTGAACAATCTACCATTACATCCCAACCAGCCCAACACAGACATCAGCCAAAGCTTAGACTCATCCATCAGAATAGCTTCCAGCAGACCCAGTTTTAGTCATTTGACAAGTCCAACAGTTACAAAAGCATTAAGCAGCTTGTAAATTATGAAGTGCATGTTACTGAAAACCTGTCAGAAACATCAGTATTAGTAAAATGGAGTGGCTTTAAAGCAGTCACAACAGGAAAACCTTTGGCTTCTCATCAGTAAAGCCAACATCACAGCACCACCAAGCCTCTCAGGTTTCCTCCAGGCATCGCTCTTTTCTGGCACGTTTGAAGCAAACTCTGCTTCCTTTTCTTTCAGCATTGCGTACAAACCTCAACTCTTTCAAATGCTCTCTGTACTTCATAAAAAACTGTACTTCATAAAAAGTGCCAACAATCAGCCTTGCCCATCAGTTGATTACCAGAAGCTTTGATTACCTATTTATCTGCACCTTTCTGTCCCATCCTTTCTCAAGGGAGCATGTATTCCAAATCAGGTACTAAAACCACTCTTACTCACAAGCTGCCAGTCTACCTCCCGTTATCCGCAGACACAGCCAACAGGACTTGGTATTTTTGCTTGCTTTCATAAAGTAACAAGCCAAATACTTGCACTGACAACACCAAAACACCTAACAAGTAGTCATTAGAACAAAAATTATTTGCCATCTTCTCAATTGCCTGTCTTATTTAGAAAGCTATTTAAGCTGAGCTATAACAGCAAACTGTTTGGAAGTAGCCCTGTTCTGCTATATTTTCATTCAGAACAAAAATCTGTTGAAACACCAGTCATGGCAAAGCCCTGCACAAAATAACAATGTTTGTGCTTCAGGATTGAGAAGAGCTGTTACCAAGACACTCCCCTCTCAAAAAGGCAGCATCTGTATACTCTCCCCACTTGGCTTTTTCCAATAGAATCCACCTGAATTTCCAAGGCTACAAACCTTGGTATGCCATGTAAAAGGAGCAGTGCATTACAATATGCCACACCACTCCCCCGCAAAAAACCCCAAAGGAAAATCAAACACCCCAAGTCATAAACAAAGCCAGGAGCTTACTATAAAGAAGCAGCAATACTTTATATCTTTGTGCTCACAGATTAGTTTAACATAATTGGAACCAAATCCCCAGAAAGTTATAAACAATTTTATTATGACAACAACTAAAAAAAAAAAATTGTGTGAAAACAAGAAATGCAACATAAGTCCTCAAACCCCTTAAGATTTTCATTAAAATTATTTCAAATTTTGGAAATGTTGCACTTTTGTAGCAATAAAGAAGAAAATAAATGGCAAATTTTAAGACTAACACTAGTCCTACCAGTATAACATGCATTCCTTCAGCAAAGGGCATTCATCAAACATAGCAGCCAAAGGGCATCATATCAACATTAAAAAGAAGTTTTCTTCACCCACTGTGCACAAGCTTGAATTATGGTCATGTGTATAATAAACAGATTTGTGCTGTACCTTCAAAAGCAAAAATTATAGGGACAAAAATATATATTTAATACATAGGTGCTGACTAAAGCCTTGTAGAAGATCTGGAATACAGCAAGATTGAGAGACTTCCAAACCATACTGCTCACATGAGTAGCATTAGAAAAGCAGTATCAAAATGCTCCAGCAGACACGAAGCTACTGCTATTGAAACCAATGAAAGAAGCTCTCAGAAGTTTGGGAACATCTAGCTGAGATACAGGACATGAAGGATGACTCTACACTGGTGCTGGGCGCCTAAAGCAATAATGTAACCTCCTTCACAGCCTAAATTTGCTTCAAACTAGAAAAGCAAATTTGCTAGACACAAGATAAATGTCCACATTTTTCATTACAATATATCTTAATCTCAGCTTGTAGATGTGATGCTGCTGCTGGAAAAAGGAAGGGTGTTTTTGCAAAGAAGAAATCCCAGTCATCTGACTGTCATTTGCTGTTGCAACCAAGCGCTCTGAAGCATGGTTCAAAGACAAAACAGCTTCTCAGTCACTCGCTGACCACATGATGCTGGTTGTTTAAATCTGATGACACTTCAGCAAAATCTTTTTCTAACAGTCTTTGAAGACGAAGAGGAGAAATAATACCACACCAAAATAAATTCCTGCTCACACTCAGAGTTTACATGGGCACTTCTCAGAGTCCTTTTAGGCAGCGAATACTTGTACTGAAATTCCCCCGTTCTGTACTGCACGTAAAGTACAAAAGCTTTCTAATTGCTCAGTGGAAATCCTCAGGCAGCATTCCAAACATACTTCACATTCAATAAGAATTGCCAGTCATACTTTTTCTGCATCCACTTCAATTATGAAAAACCTCAGAATAAAGCCAGTGATATTAATCTAACTTGGGGGCTGGGAAGAGCAGGTACAAAGGTAGCACTCAGAGGAAATTCTGACTCCAGAAATCAAGAGAAAAATGTTTTCTAATGATGTTATGAATTTTTTTTTTCACTGAAGCATAAAACTCACATGACCTTGAAATGGCAATCACACCAACCTGCACAACTTTCTACATCAATAGTTTCCATAAAGAAAACTAGTAGTTTATTCTCAAATACCTTTGGGCATGTAAAAGCAAGAGAAGGTACATGCACAACTCTCTTAAAGGCAGGTACAACCAACTGGATCTCTCAACAAAACTGTACATTTTGACCAACTTAAGAAACTGTTCAGACTTATTCTTGGATCTGAACTATAGCTCAGTCACCTACCTAAATGAAAAAATATCAGATGCTTAGGAAAAAAGTGAGGGAATTATTCCAAAGACCATGATTTTCAGCCCATCAGAGTCTTCTGTAATCTACTTATTTTAGTATTTGGAAAATGACATAACTACACAAGTATGATACTATCAGCTCTCATTCAATCAGAATCAGTCTAAACAGCACTGTCACAATTGCTAGCTCAATGCTAGACTCCAGACTGCAAGAAAGTCTGATGGCACTAAGTTAAGCTACTTGAGCTATATAAAAATATTTTTTCATTGTTCTGCATCTGTCACCTTTCAATGTCACGTAATGTGAAACGCCTTTTGAATCACTGTTGAAACAAAAAAAACACCTTTGAAATCTACTCTCTAACCTATTGTAGATATCTAGCATGATGTTTAATTTTAGCACTTCAGTATTATTAAACCTGTCCAAACTTAGTCCCCCCCTTCTCTCTCTCCCCACTGCTACGGCCTCCTCCCTCCTTTTTTTTAATAGGGACATCCCACAGGCATTTACCAATTAACAAGTCAGCAAAATAATAATTAAGATGTTCTTACCCAAGTGTACATTGGTCTAAGACTGCAAGAGGTCATTTTTTTTTTTTTTTGAGTGCATAACAGCACAGCTACACAGGCTGCTGTTTTGCTAATTCTGGAGTATTCATACTATCAACAACTGGAAACAGTATATTACGTTAACAAAAAAAAAAAAGAGAATATTTAATCAATCAGATTAATTGACTGAAATCCCCAAGGAACAGCTTAGGGATGAAACAGAAATTTATATCAATTCAAAGCCCTGAAGCACAAGTTTTTCCAGCATTCACTAATCATATCATGAAGAAGATCACACTGAAGAGCTCAGCTAGACAAAGTAAAAAATTCTAATTATTCATAAACAAGACAAGCAAAACATAAACAACACAGCAATTTTTTAAAAAATCCATATATTTTTTGAAGGATCTTGAAATGCACTAACAACTTGAAGTTTAAATGTCTCTGTTATCCCAGCCATCCAGATGATACTAGTTATCTCCAAATTTGAAGTGTAACTCAGTGTCTTTGCAACATCAGAAACTCCTAAAAAGCACGAAAATATAGGACTACTCACAAAACGCCTTTAGGTATCTTGGTAAACACATAATTAAGCCTTTCACCTGTCTGCTACCCACAATTCCTTTCAACACCTTCCCACGAGTGCCTTAAGTCCTCAAAAGTCAGGTGGCTGATCAGCTTGTCTTTCCCGAAGCCACTTCCACAGGCTACCCCCTTTGTAGAACCCTTCCTGTCTCGACAGCAACACTGACAAGACACACAAGTGATTTTATTCTAAGCCACGTGTGCTACTTTTAAAACTCAAAAGCTTTTAAGGCCAGCTATGGGACAACTGTCCCACTACCTGCACTCCTTTTGCTCCCAGAACTATACCAACTCAGTACACCTACTGTTCCCCACCTCCTTAGCTAGCCAAAAGATTACAGACACCTGGCAAACACGATAGCATTAATTATAGGAAGCACTGTATTAGTTGCGCAAGACCTGTGAAACTCAGACCTATCTTTAGATGCAACAGCAAAAATAACACCCTAGCTCCTTATACCCCATTTCTGACAGTTTTTAGATTTTAAATGTGGCACTCACAGCTTAACAACTCACTCTTTCTCCTAGCACCGTACGACTTATCTCCTGGCAGTGAGCACTAAAGACGCTGCTGAAAATAATTTCTTCCACATTTGGCAAATGTCCGTGACGTTCACAGGGATACCGCAGCTGGATCAAACTAAGCCTGTGGGACGAGGGTAACACCGGTTCTGGCAGCCCACCTCCTCAGCCCCCGGATGCTCCGCTCCCACAGCCTCTCCCAGTCCCGCAGAGATTAGAGAGAGCAAGGAATGACAGGAACAAGGAGCGATGCAGAACGCCTTTCCCGGTCGCCCAGCGATACCGAGAGCCATCTCCACCAAGCCCCGCGCTCCCACCGGCGGCTGCCCCCGCTCCCGGAGCGCCCCAGGCCCCGAGCCAGGGTCACTTACTGAGTTGCCCAGCCCCGGGCTCCCTGCCGCCGGCTCCCCCGAGCCCGCTGCTGCCGCCCAGGCTGCCCAGGGCCCCGCCGGCTGGCGGCGTGCCGCTCTGCCGCTCGAAGTTGCCCGGGTTGGAGAAGAAATCGCGGAGTCGGGGCAGCTCTCGGCCGCTCTCCAGCAGCTCGGTGTGAAGCTCCAACGCCGTCAGCAGGAACTGGTCCCGCAGCAGCTGCGCCGCTATCGCGTCCATCGACACCCGCGGCAGCTCCCCTGCCCCCGCGGCGGCATCGCCCGGCGCCGCCGCCCGCAGACCCAGCAGCTCCTCGGGGCTCCCCGCCGCTGGCTCCGGCTGCTGCTGAGGGTACGCCGGCCCGCCCGGCTCGGTGCTGCTGCTGCTGCCGCCGCCGGGCCGGGGCTCCTCGGGCTCGTCCTCCTCCGAGTCGCTGAGGAAGGGGTTCACACTGCCGCCCCCACCGGCCGCCGCCGCCGCCATCTTACAGCCCGGCGCGGCGCGACCGCTGCCAGGGCGCTACCGCAGCAAAGCCTGCGCGGAGACGCCGCTGCAGACACGGCTCGCCGGCGGGGCCTGGGCCCGAGCCGCTGCCAGGTCCCTGCGACAGTGTTGATGATGTTAACGATGCTGCTGTTGCTGCGGGCGCTGCCGCCACCTGCGGCCACAGCGACTCCCCACCCCCGCCTCCTCCGCGGCCTCCCACCCTCCCTACTGCCGCTTCCGGATCCCCGCTCGCGCGAGACTTCCCGCGGCCAACCGCGAGCGGCGCCCCGGCACGTGACCCCACCTCCTCTGCGCAGGGCGGAGCCCGGGAAGGGGAAGAAACGCTAAAGGGGCGCGGTCATGCTTGGAGGGGCGTGGCTTCGGTGCACACCCAGGGTGGGACTCTGTGACGCAGGCGCGTGGGACGGGGCCGGGCGGAAGTGGAAGTGGCCGTGGGTCGCGGCGGGGAAGAGGAGTGAGTTCTGGCGCGTGAGCGCCGGGCCCTTCCCGCGGGGAGGGGGCGGCGGATCCTAAGGCTGCGGCCCCGGGAAGGGGGGTGGGCACGGGTTACGCTTCCCCGCTTCTACAAAGTTTGGTCTGCTCCGCAGCATTTACGGCGGTCGCCCAGCCCGTATACCCTCAGGGGGCTGCTGGGACGGGAGGGATGCGGCGCTCGGCTTGGCCTCATAGGCCAGGCTGGGGGCTCAGACCCTCGCTGGGTTGCGTTGATTAGGCTAGGGTAAGGCTTCCCAAGGAAAGCGCCTCCCCGGGCGGATGGGCACTGGACTGCCAAAGGGGTGGTTGAGTCACTGTCCCTGGAGGTGTTTAAGGAAAGACTGGGTGCAGCACTCGGTGCCATGGTCTAGGTGACATGAGTGTGTTCGGTCGTGGGTTGGACTCGATGTCATCATCTCGGAAGCCTTTTTCAACCAAGGTGGTTCTGTAACTCTGCATTCCCAGTGGGTGTGTGAGCTATCTCCCAGCATCAGGTGTTGCTGCAATTAGGGAGGGCACAAGCACAGGTGGCTAGTAAGTTGATGGCCTGTGGAAGAAGGGTCAGGCAAGTCAGGAGGACTACAAGGATGTTGTAAGGTTATGCTGACAGAAAATTAGAAGGGGTAAAACCCATCTGGATTTTAATCTGACTACTACTGTAAAAGACAACAAAAGGTATTTGCAGGTACATCAGTAGCAAAAGGAGAGCTAAAGAAAGTGTTCATCCTTAATGGAATGCAAAAGGGAACAGTGGTAAATGACGAGGAAAAGGCTGTGGTACAAAATGTCTTCTTCTCCTCACTGTTTAATGATAAAGCCAGTTAGCTTCATGATGTACAGTCCCTGAGCCAGGTAAAGGGAACAGGGAGTAGAATGGTAATCCTATTGGGTCTTTGAGAAGGTTCTTTGGAGGGATCTGGACAAGTTTTGTCAGGCAATGCTGCAGGCCGTGAGAAAAGTGTCTGAAGGCTGGCCCAGCAGAAAAGGACCTGTGGATGGTGATTGACAGTTGCTTGAATATGAGGCAGTGTATGCCCAGTTAGCCAGGAAAGCCAATGGCATCCTGGCCTGTATCAGCAATTGTGTGACCAGCAGGAGCCGGACAGTGATTGTCCCCCTGTACTTGGCACTGCTGAGGCTGCACCTCGAATCCTGTGTCCAGTTCTGGGCCCCTCACTACAAGGACATTGAGGTGCTGGAGCATGTCCAGAGAAGAGCAGTGAAGCTGGCAAAGGGTCCTGAGCACAGCTCTGATGAGGAGCAGCTGAGAGAGCTGGGTGGCTTAGCCTGGAGAAAATGAAGTTTAGTGGGGGACCTTGTTCTCTACAACCACCTGAAAGGAGGCTGTGGCATGGTGGAGATTGGCCTCTTCTCACAGGTAACAAGTGAAAGGAGGGAAAGAAATTACTTCAAGTTGTGCCATTCAACTTTTTCCTGATATGCGTAAGATTGGGTATTACTAACAACTTAATATTTAATATTCACTGTAAGGGTAGTCATGCATTGGAACAGGCTGCCCAGGAATGTGCTGGTATCACCATCCCTTGAAATATTCCAAAGACATGTGAACGTGGCACTTGGAAATGTGTTTTAGCAGTGGACTTGGCAGTGCTGGGTCAATGGTTGGAGTCAGTGACCTTCAAGGTCTTTTCCAAACTTAAGGGTTCTGAGTCCATGAAATTGTGCATCTGGAAGTGTGAAGTTACCACTTTGTTTTTTAGAAGATAATGCAAAGTCGTTACTTTGTGTGTTACCTGGCAAAAAGCTTAAAGCTGGAGTGTAGCAGCAGGTAGTATGTGCTACTGAAGAAAGTTCAGCTCACTGAAACTATGCAAAACAGGGGCAGCACTGGTTTCTGTTTTGTTTCTTTGAAAATGTTGTTCATTCCCCGCCAGTGAAAGCTCTGTGTAAAGCTCATCCACTAGGACCTGCATATTGGGGATGAACTCTTGGTAACAGAGTAATGGGAATGCTTAGCAGTGACATGGAGATTTAAAAGCACTCTGGAGTACTCACTGTGGAATGGAGTTCCATTCACATGGTGGTGTGCTGTAAAAGACTGTACTTTGCAGTTTGGGATTTGCATAACTTCTCCGTAAATTTTATACTCAGTTTAGTGTTCTGACCTATAATAACCTTTGGATTTTTATTATTGCGGCATTGTTTATGTTGTTGATACGCAAAAAAGAATCCAAGTGGCATAGCATGAACTGCTTGTAGCATTAAGTGTGTTGAAAATGCTTTAAAATTCCAGTAGGATCACAATAAAAATAGGGACAAAAACATTTTACTGTTGCTGCTCCGGTGGAATTGAGAACCCTTAAAGCAACCACCTGCTTTTTCCTTTAATTTCTGCAGAGTTAGAGCGTGTTCAGAGTGAAATTTTTTGAAAGCTGGGTCTGGTGCTTTGCCTCCTTTGGGAAGGAGGGAGAACCCTGCCGGGGTCCTGCAGCGGCCTCTGGTGGCGATCCGCGGGATTTGCTGCGCTTGGAAAGGGGCTCCAAACACTCGCATCTGCCTTTCTCTTCCCAAACTCATTTCTGCTCACTTCTCTGTGCTGTGCCAGTAAGGACGAACTTTTTTTCACTCTTCCGCGACGCAAATCAATGTAAAAGCATTCCCCTGTCTCAGTGCTTTTGAAGAGGTTTGTTTGGATTTGTGAAACTAAATTAAATACTTACAGGTGTTGCTCAATTGCTCTGAAATAATATTTGGATGGCTGGGAAAAAGCTAACTTCGCTGCAATGTGTATTCCAGGACTGAAGAGTGTAGGTAGAAAAATGTGCTTAAAACAGTTGCTTGTGTGCCAAAGGCATATTGTTTTGAGAAACCAGAGAGGAAAACCTGATAGTGTAGTGCCTCAGAGGATATGTGAGGCAGAAAAAGCTGCATGAGTTCTGGAAATGGAGCATTATATAGGTCTATTTGAGGCAGACAGCTGCAAGTTAATTATTCAGTAGTCATTCTGAGAGAGGCAGATTGTTCATTCAGCTGCTTTTGTCTCCTACTGGAGTTGCTGTTTCCTTCTAACTTTTATAGGATTTGAGTTCTGTGTCTGAAGAGCAACATATCTAAATACATCTAGGAAAGCTAGGAGTCCAAAATACACGGGCTTGTAAAAAAAAATCTGAAGGGTTTTTTTGGAGGAGGTGGTGTAAAAATTTTTTTTCTGTCTATGCATGTTTTGTTTCATTTCATAAACTTCTAAATTAATAGTCCTTGAGATGAAAAATGAGTAGAAAAAACCCAGGCTTTGCTTTTAGTGAATGGATTTTGTAGGAGTGTTAAATCTTGAGCTAATGCCTGAGAGTTTAATGAACTGAAACATATGACCAGTTTCAGATTCCCTCTGTTGTTTGGTGGGGTCATGGCTGTGTAAAGTGTTTTTTCTTTCTGCACTACTCTGGTGCAACACCAGCCATTCTCACAGCCAGTGCACATGCAGTTTAAATCAAGCTTTAAGGGGGTTTCTGTTTCAGCTTCCACAGATAAGATTAATTTCATTCAAAGAAGTTAATTATACTAGGTACATACTGGGGCTTTTTTCTGTGCTGAATACTTGAAGTATATGAGTTAATGTGTTCTAGTGGGTTCTACAAGGAAGTAGGGAAACTTTTTTGATGTGATTGGGATCCCAATTAGGGCACAGGGAACAAAATAATAGAGAACTATCTGAAGCAAACCTGATTTCTACTTTAAAATAATACTGATCTGTGAGTTCTACCAACGCTCTGTGAGTTCTGCCAACTCTTGCTTTAGTTTTCTTCTAAAACCGAGCTGCCTGGAAGAATCTTTGTCTACATATGTTTATTGAAGGCTAACTTTTGACTCCTTTCAAAAGAAACTTTAAGGTAATTATGATTTTTGTGTTCCAGACCTTAAAAAAAAAAAAAGGAATTTTGATGCTTTGTTAGCTCTTAAGCTCTAAAATATTTAGATAGTTTGCAGGAGCCAAATAATGCAAATGTCAAGACTCATAATGTTGGTAGCTTGTGCTTAAAGACCTCTGCCATGTCTCTGAAATGGTATCTGTCCATTCCAGTTTCAAGGGAATGTTTTTTAATGAGAACAGCCTGTATCACTAGTTAATGCTTACTTGTGTGTTACATTTAGACATAGCTTTACCCAGAGAAACTTACTTTATGAAGGGTTTGTTAAATTGGGATTTTAAGAAACGGTAGTACAGCAGTGTGAAGGGGCTCTTCGGCATATTTTCAGAGTCACCAAAAATGTGATAATGACCCATGAAATCAGGTGAAGACCTCTATTAAACAAAACAACCCCCCAAAATCCCTTTGAATTCAAGTTTGGCTATCTTTTTTGACCTCCAAAACTGCTGTTTTGAAGTGTTACAGTAAACAGTGGGTATTTGAAAGCCTACCATCAAAAAAAAGACATCAAACACACTAAAAGCCTAAGGTGTATTTTAGAAAAGCGGTTCAGGCTTTAGGATGTGTATTTTTATGTGAGGATGAATATGTAAGGAAAAAATGCTGTTACAGTTGAGTGAGGAAATATAAATTGTGAATCAAAGATGTGACCTTTTATGACACTGCAGACACTTGAGTACTGAATTACTTGGGTGTTGTTCACCGTAGCCTGGAAGGTGGAGCACATTGTCTGGACTGTAGGCTGCCCAGAGAGGTATTGCAGAGCTCTGATGTGTGCCTTACCCTGCCTCGCCATGCTGAGGGACAGTGGAAGTAGGGAAGGGAAACTGCTCTCTGCTTTTGTTGTCTGTTTCACGTTATTCCTTTTCAATTTAGTATTTGTACAGTTTTGAACAAAAAAAAAATCAGCATTTTTTTCCCTTGTATGGCCTTCTGACTGCAACTGATGTGGGATGCAGGCTTTAAAGTATGAAGGACTATGAGGACATGATCTGAACATGGTCATTTAGGTCTTTTGTTAGGAGGAGATGGCATCCTGTCCTGCTGCCAGCACAGAGGTTTGTGCTGGGAATTAAGGGAACTAAACTACAGCAAAGTCATCTTTATTCTTCCTGCTGGTTGGTTTATTTTTTTTCCTTTAGGTTATTTTCAGTTGAATTCATTCTCTAAAATGCTTAACTATTCAGTTGTACACCTGGCTGTGCCTGCCCCAGGAAGAGATTTGGTCCGGGAGTAAGTGGGCAGGAGCAGAAGAGCACAGGACAGCTCTCTGCAGGTGTACTAGCTTGGTTTTTCTTGCAGTATTGTAACTGTGAAAGCCTCTTATTCTGCTAACTGCTACCCCCATGACTGCTGTTTTTGTATAAAATACTTGACAAAATATATTTGTCTTGCTGGTTCCGAGTATTTTGGAAAATATGCTTTTAGTTACAAGCAAGTTTCTATAGATGGCAGGGTACAAGTGAATAACTGATACACAGATCACCTCAAATATGAGAACTGGAGAGTTGTTGCCCATCTGTATTCTCCAGGTTTGTGAGTTTCTCCCTGGCAGTTTTGGTTTGTCTTTTGAACTCTTTTTTTTTTCTCTACAGTGAATCTATTGCTGTTCATTTGCCAAAAGAGTTTGAATGTTGGGGAGGTTTCATTTTAAATCAGCAGTTCCCCATATTGCGAATAAGCAGAATACTGGTTGTTTTCAGGAATAATTTTCTGTCTCCATTAGTTATTGGAGTGAGTCAGCAGCTGAAAAAGAAAGGTGTCTTATTACAAAGCCAAGCCACTTTTCATTTGTATAAAAAAACCCAAATATAAGCTCACAGGGCTTCAGCAGAGGGTGTTTGCAAGTTTGTGTATCATAATTGCTAATGAATATTAACTACTTGTTTGGTCGAGGCTGATGTAGGAGCACAGAAAACTTTTTTGTGAAGTGAATGTCAGTATTTCAGGCTGCAGTAATTAACAAGTTCAGTGAGTTTTGAATCCTGTGGTAGCTTAGGGACATGCTTCCTTTGCGAACAGCATGCAAGTGTGGCTGCTGGTGGAAGAGTTAATGGGAAGGTTGTTCCTTTGCACGAGGATTTCTTACTGGATCTCAAAGCATCCTTTCACAAATACTGTGTATGCTTCCATTACGGCTTGAGGCTCTTTTAAAGGGGGTATAATCCATCCTTTGTAGCATTGTCCTAGGGTTTTACGACTTGACTCTCGCAGTGGTTTAGAAACCAGAGCGTTGGGATTGGCCGGGCTTCGTTCAGTGTGTGCCGCGGTGCCGAGCGCGGTGCAGGACCCTGGAGAGCTCCCGGAGCTGGGAGGGAGCTTTTTTACACGTGTAAAAGCCGCGTTTGACATGTAGAAAATGTAATTACGCTAGCCAGTTGAATAGTATTCAGCTATACGTTATAGTCAACCTGATACCATAACTAAGTAGTGCTTTTGAACCCAAAAAGTTCTGAAGTATTTTTTTTTTTTTAGAAAAGAAAAAAAAAACTTTTGAAAAGGTGGGAAACTATAAATTGGTTATTTGGTTTCTTTATGCCTTTTATGAAAGTATTTCTGTATGCTTGGAAGTTTGTGTTGCTTTTTTTTCCTTCAGACTGAAGCTATTGGTAAATTTGTGTTCAGAGGCTTATGTATAAGAGTCAATAGATGTGCTTGTTACTATATGACATAATATTTGTTTATTTCTAATGGTTGCTCTCAATAGGCAAATGTGACTTAATAGAAGAAAAATAACTTCTGCCAACGTTTTTAAACCTTCCTTATTCATACCAGCTTCTGTAGCAGTATGTTGTTTTGGTTTTTTTCTTTTGTTAAAGGGTATTTTTTGTCCTCTGTGTGTATATATTTGCAAACTAGTTTTGCAAGAGTGCAGCTGAAAGTTGGGTTTTTTTTCCATCCTCATTCCTGTGTGTTCTACATTAATATTTGTTGCGTGACTTTAAAGTATGACCCTTGCCCCTTTTGTTGTTAAAGGACAGAACTGTCCTGCTTGTATTGGTACTTCTGCTTTATTGTGTAGTTTTATTGCAAATGGCTTTAAAAATCCCTCAGGGGGCCTTTAGCCTCGGTTTGTGAGGGAAGGAGGGCTCCAGTGAAACAAGACTGCTGTTTCAAGCTGCCTTGCATGTGCTTGGGTTCTCTTAAGTGCCACTTGTCCCTTGACTCTGACCTGTGAAAATTGGAAGGATGTGTTTTTTTGAGACATTCTCAGGCTGATGTTTTTTCCCCGAAAGTGGCCCATAAAACTTTTAATATGAAGAATCAGTCTATAAAATCTCCAAGCAGCTTAAGAAAAGAACAGTGACAGGAAAAAAACATTTTTTTTTGTTTGTTTGTTTGATTCAAGAATGCAGAACTAAGGAAATCTACTTTTGGTGGTATAAAAAAGAATTAAACAGTCCATACTGAGATGAAATAGATATATATCCACAGTGTAACAGTGGTGTTTGAAGAAGACTTCCTGGTGGAGTGTTGCTGAAAGACTTAGAAATTAAGAAATATGCAAGAGGATTTGCATATATCTCCTGAGACCAGGCAGAGGTCCTCCAAATCTTGTTACCCAGTGAAGTAATTCACAGCAAGATCACTCAGGGTTTCTTCTTGTTGTGCTTTGGTTTTTCAGAGTTCTGAATTTTTAGATGCATTTTCTGCATGCATCCTGAGTGAATGTAATGCCAAGTTTCTACTCCATGTTTTGCCTCCACTTGGCAAGCAAGTGGTACCATAGGGTGCTGCTCTTGTTTTCTTTTTCATGCCTCAAAACAGGAGTAGTTTCTTAATGAAGTGCTCTTGTTCTCCTTATCACTGCTATCCCATTGTCAGTGTTGTTCTCAGGTATGGGGTTTTTTCCTCGGAAACGTGTGGATACAGTTTAAGGATAATTCAGAGAAAATTGAATGGGCTGACAATGGGGCGACTGATTTGCAGTATGTTCAAGTATTGGAACACTTAATGTTTCATTGATGTTTGCATGCCATACTCAAATTTCTTCTTGAAGAATTCTGGGAAAAGAGACTGTTTTAGGCAGGCAGAGTAATTTTGATTATCAAGTGATGTTAAAAAGAAAATTAAGTATTCTTTGAGCTCTTTGCCTCAGGTTTGGATGTGCTTTACTGAACCACATTTAAAATTTAAAACCGTTGTCATTTGTTATTATAATCCCTGAAATGCTCAATGAAGACGTTGAACATTAAATAATTTTAAACAGATGGTTTGAATTACAAAAGCCACTTCAGTGGCAGAGCAAGTGGAAATACTGTAGTTGCAGTTTCATTGTCTGGCACAGTATGTGCCTTATGCTTCAACAGAGAAAGAAAATGAAAATTTTGGAAAGAGGAAAAGGGAATTTTTAATTTTCCCACTTTATACTTGATGAAGTAAAGATGAGGATTTGAGGTTTCCTATGCTTAAGTAGCGGGTGAAGATATGAGAGTTCTTCAGAATAGGCTGGTACATCTCTTGTATAAATTCCAGCCTTGTGCAGTCAATAAATGTGGGCTGTGACATATTCCTGTGTGCAGGAATGACTTGAGTGCATTTTCTGATTAGTGTAGCTCTTTAAAAATCTGAATTAGTGAAAGAATAGGGTAGGGAGTGCTAACACCGTCTTAGATGTTGTAGAGCTGGCATATCATGCAAAGTACTGTCAGACCACCCAAATTCTATTTGCTCCTCTGCCCTAAGGAAAAGGATCATTTTTTATGTGAGGACAAATTGTACAGTCGCAGCTTTGACAGTTAAATTACAAAGTACACAACACTGTTTAGTTGAAAAATATTATCCAGAAGCACAGCAGACATTCTTGTCTATTTCTTTTTTTTCTGTAAAAGATACTTTCCAAGGCCATTGATGCTTATTGAAAATGCATTTCCAATGGATTTTCTTCATCTTGATCAACAGACTTGACAGTATTAGTGAAGCATGGTCCCACTATAAGAAATTACTAATGTACCTTGAGGTCTTTGTTTTGACACTTCATTGTCCTTGAGAAAATATTCCTGCCAATGGGGCATATTCCATGCAGTATTTTATGCCTGTTTTATTGCATATTTAGAGAAAGACAAAATGCAACATTTCCCTCTTATATTTTTATGAAGAACTATATTGTGTTGCAGTACAAGTATGGTTTTTCTTTGTCTTGTAAATAATGCAGAGAGATTATAACTTCAGAGGCATTGTAATGTAGATGTAGATTACTTGGTGAAAATGAATGCTGCATTTAACTATGTCAGCCTTCCTGTTAATTGTTGAGAGACCTGATTCTGCCTGGTGTTGTGAATGTAGCTTCTATGGCATCAAAAAGAAGGTTTGAAAAAAAAAAAAACAATGAACAAATTACAGATGAACTTGAAAAGAGGGAAAAGCTAATGTGAAGAAGGTTTGGGCTTGGGTGGCTCATTGCAACTGTCTTGCTCTCCTGCCACCATCACAGTCTGGGCGTTTGAGTATTTGCGCTGATGTGGCTGCTGGTGTGGAACTTGTAGCTTATAGCAGGATATTTTAGTATTGTTTTGATAAGTGTGAACACCAATAAAGAAAGAAAGGGTCTCTTCATTCTGTTTGCCTCCAGGTGGGAGCTTAACTTTCTGAGAACCTTGAAAATTCAGAGTGAGGGGAGAGAACCACCAAAAACCCCTTCTCTAATCTGTATGTATCACTTTATTCTGGAAAAGTAATTGCAGTCAGAAGCTCCTTGCTGCTTTTCTCTCTTTAATCTCCTAGACTGTAGGAAAAGTGTCTGCTGGTTGTACCTTGCTGTCTCTCAGATCCATTGCACCCCTGCATCTTATTACTCTCTTCTCTGCTTGCATACAACATCCAAAGAAGTGAAAAGCTCTGAAGTCTCATGGAGCCTCCTGCATCACCGTGGCACTACTCATTTTCTACTTGCTCTGTTCATGTGAACAACTTGCATTTAACAGGCAGTGAGTAGCTTAGTGTATCTTCAGTACTCTTCTGTTAAGGATCTGAAAAGGGTCTTTGTTTAAGATTCCACACCAGCATTGTGATTTTGACTCCAAATGGTTTGGACAAAACTATTTTATTGGAGTTTAAGGTCTGATATACTGGGGGGGTGGGGTGGTGACAGAAGGGGGAAAATGTAGAAAGAAAAGAATAAATTGGAGTCAGATAGCTTACTAGTTGGGCTGAGTCTATAGAGAAGGTGATTTGGCTGTCTGAACTATGTTAGGATTTCAGGATTCTGTTGTAAGAAGTGATGTGTTTGGGTGGGCAATAAAAAAATGGCATGTGGCAAACAGGTGACAACATGCTTCTCTTATCTACAAGACTCAGAGGGTCTTTCTTTCCTCTTGGTGGGATAAGCAATGACTTAACAGAATAAAGTAGAGCAATGCAGTCAGAATTAGAACAAAGCCTGTGTTTTGCCCTGCGATAGTAAGGACTGTCGAAGGTACTGCACTAATGGATTGCCTGAGAAAGTATCACAGGACACAAAAATATTGAGATATCCTTGGCTCAAGTTTTCTTGACAGAAAGATATAAAAGATGCATTTTCAAGTGACAGTTTGTTTATCCACATTTTAGATGACCAGGCACCTGAGGCCAGAGATGTTTTGGCACAAGTCATAAACACTTAGATACGGCTCCTCATCCTCAAAAGTATGTATGCTTAATACATTTGTCTTTTTCTTCTCTTGACAGTCTGTGCCTTTTGGTTTTTCTTTTAAGATAGTGCTTAATCCAGCTTTTCCTTTTATCCTGGTTATTTTTTCCCTTGTGAGGAAGAAATTGTTATTGAAATCATTAACCTTGTTGTTTCCACACCTTTAGAGCTGTCTTGAACAGTCGAGAACCAGGCTCTACAGAGGAATTTGCATTCAGCTGAGTCCAATTAGGAGCTTTCCAAAGCCTCTGTACCTGTGAGGAAGCATTTGTAAGCTTGAGGACAGAATATTTTTCACAATGTTGTGTCACAGTGATGACACACAAACTCCTTTATTCAAGGAATAGTATAAGCTAGGGTAGAGGCAGAAGAAATGGCTGTAAAGGGATGTTGCAGGAGCAGGTGCGTTGGGAGCTGCCTGTCTGGAAACTGTGTGGTGGTGTTGAGCAGTAGGGTATGTTGGGCCCAGATAAGTGGTTCAGTGTAATGCAGACAAACTGTGGTTGAAAAAGAAAGTATCCTTATCTTATTTTCTTTTCTCACTAATTCTGTGGATACTATAGTCTAAGCATTCATTTGAATTGTGTTGATTGAGCTCTTTTTTTTCTATTAGCAAAGACTGAGGCCTGGGGAGGGTTTAAAGCAAAGAGAATTAGCTAGTGCAGAAAACCGATTAGGTTACTAATACTTTAATTAGAAGAACATAGAATATGTTAAGCTATAGAATTGTAGCACTGGGAGCATGCAACAACCATCTGATAGAAGTAAATGCTTTGTTTAGTAGGGTTTTTATTCTCATCAGTTTGAGACGCGAGTAGTTCATATTCTCTTATCAAACACAACTGCATCAAAAGGAAAAGCCCTGTGGAGAATAAAACTGATTGAATGAAATGAGCTCTGGCACTGAACTTAGTGGTATTTCTGTGACTGTGATTTCATATATTTAAATTGATGCAAGAACTCTGAATACTTAAAAATAAAAAAATAAACAAATTTTTATTTACAGATATTCTAAGTCTCTTGGAATGTCACTTGCAGACATAAAAGCTTGTAAGTTCCTGATTAACAGAAAACTTTTGTTCATTTAAATATGACTACTACATGTCTCTTTGAAATGTTGTATTTTGTTATCTCATTTTTTTAATGTAGTTTTCTCTCCAAATATCTCAAATGAGAAATTACTATAGTAATGTTTCAGATTAGGGTTGGAGTTGTTGTGTCTATGTTTCGGTAAGGAATGGGTGAAAATGGAAGTTAAGTTGCATGCACATCTGAATTTTCTTTGGGTTAGTAATACTGTGTATTATCTTTCAAAAATATTTTTGTGTGTATCTTTTTTCCTCTGGTTTTCCTGGCTCTTTAAGTTGTTTTGTTTTAAAAAAACATCTTTCAGAGTTTTGATCAGAATTAAGTTTATGTGATAGTGAAGCCTTTTATATTTATTTGGTAGGAGTGGTAGATTTACCATAGGGTGGATGCCTGTGTCTGTTCAGCTACTGGAATTCTGAACGTAACATGATAAATTTTATAAATATATATATATATATATACACACACACATATAAATGTTGTCATTTAGAAGCACTAATTAGGTTCTTAAACAAACTGTTTCTTTTAGAGAGAAGTGTGTATTTACATAGGTAGCCTGAACCTTCCAGGTTGTTAAGACATCTGTTTCCTAATTGTTGAAGAGAGGTGATGTTTTGCTAAGGTAGATAATTAGCTAATATTTAAATAACTAAGCAGCTTGGGCAGCACAAATAGTCTTTTGTCAGAACTGAGCCTCATTCAGGTTCAGGTCCCACACTTACCTCAGCCAATATTCATATTTACCTCCAGGAGGCATCACATGAACCCCACAGCACACTTGGCAAACACGGACAGTTTCCAGTGTACCTGTTATTAAGCATATTTGTGTATCTAACATGACATCAGAGGATGACAGGGAAGGGAAAAAAATAATTCGAAAAGGTAATATAATAATTCCTGAAACATAATTCCTTAGCTGTGGTGCTTTTGCCACTTGTTATAGAAGAGGAATAGCATTCTGTGCTCAGTACAGCATCTTTGTTCTTTTAAAAGAAGTTTCTAGGCAGAGCCCAGATTTTATGGCAAACTTGGAGGGGGGAAAAAGCAGTTTTGGATGGATTTTTATTATAGGATGGCTTTCTCTTATCTGACTGGCTTGCATGTGCCTGAACAGACTTCAACTTAGTTGTGCAGCCAGCCAGTAGAGGGTAGTATGTTCATGGAGACATTGCCTTGTCTTAGTCTTCTGTCATAGAGGTAGCTCACAAAACAAACTGGCTTGATTCATTGGTCTTTTGAAGCCATCTAATAAATCCCTAAACATCAGGGATGAGTTGCTGAGACATAATGGTTATGTGAAAGTCTGAATTAGTCATTCAGTGACTCTGACCAGGACTTCTGGGGAAAAAAGCTTATTGGAAGCATGAATTGATTATGGATTCTGGGGATGTCTATGGTTGTTGCTTCCATTCCATAACAAATGAAATAAATACTGATTCTGATAAGTCTCATCTGCCTAACTTTATTTTTCTTGCTTTCTCTTAGTGTTGTACTTTGCCTTTGCCAGCTGGCTGCTGCCATGGATATACCAGTCTTCATACTTGCGGGGCTCCTTGTGCATTGTGTGTTCTTGGTCTCCATTTTTGACATCTACTTCAGCTCTCCCCTTGTCCATGGAATGACTCCTCATCAGACTCCATTGCCACCTCCGGCAAAACGTCTCATTCTTTTTGTTGCTGATGGTCTGCGAGCAGATTCTCTGTATGAACTGGACAGCAATGGCATGCCTCGGGCACCTTACCTGCGGTAGGTCCAAAACTACTGAGCTACAAGGTTTTGCTTCTGGATGCAGCTCTACACAATGTTGAGAACAAGAACAACAACAGCAATTGTGGTGGCTTGAGTACTGCCTTCCTTCTGCCTATGAAGTAACAAACTTTGCAGAGTTACACTTTGCAGAAATGCACGAATTTGGGTTGGTGTCCCTTGTCAGGAAAGCTATTAAAACTAGGGCAGTGTGAATTGGGTCCATATTGTCCTCTGAATTCTGCAGATAGCCAGTAACTGAGAGGGGAGTGAACTTTCTTCATTCACATCAGCATGGTATCAGTTCTGAAGCCTGGCAGTCACTAATTTAAACTGCTTCCTTGATGATCAGTTTAAGAGTAGTAGTACATTAACATGCTTGTCTTCTAATTCTAAGCTAGTGACTAAACTTTTTAAGGAGTGATTAAAAGAGATGTCCTGAATGGATCTAACAGCAGGCTGCCACTTCCCCTTCATTCCACTCTTCCTGCATGCATGACCCTGCTGCTTCCCTTGTGCTCTCTACAATGTGTGTCTAATTGCTTAAAGGAATTATTTAGTTTAAGGCTGTGAAGAAGTAATCCTGCTAAAAAAGTGTTAAAAGTCATATCCTTGTGTGCTTAGAACTAATTTTTGTTAACTGTCCCTGTCTCCTTATAGCAAGATAATTATTTAAGCATAAGACAATTAATTTCCTAGACTGTAAGAAAGAGGGTATTAAGACTACTTTTCTGTGATGATGGCATTGGTCTGGCTTGAATATCAGAGCAAACCCAAATAATCAGTCATCTGAAACTCTTAGGGCTTTTGCAGTCCACTGCTGCAAAAGTAATACAGAAATTTAAGGAGTCCTTGCTACAGTGCTTGCCAGCTTGCCAGCCCACATGGGCTTACTTGTACCTACTTCTGCTGCTGTTAGTATTTTTATAAGGTGCTGTCTGCCACTGGCAGGTGTTTGCCACATCAGTGTGAGTCTGCCATGTCTCTTCTAGCAGTGGACTTCATACTTACTCCAGAGCAGTTTCTTTTAGCAGTGAAACTTGGTCTTTTGCCTCACCAAACAACACCATCAAGGTGTGAATGCTATAGTGGCCCCATCACTAGGGGTGAGTAGTGGCCAGGAAAAACCTATAGTGTGTATTTTATTTTTTTTTAAATAAGTTATTTGAGTTTTTAAGTTACAGCCACTCAGCATTATCCTGTCTATCTAGAAAAATGTTAAACCATGTATTAGCTTATCTACTGCTGGAAAATTGACACTTTTGTTTTCTCTGCTTTACCTTGTTTGTGGAATGAGAGACTTTCTATTCCTAAATCTGTAGAAGCAAACCATTGTCACTGGTGTTGCAAGTACATGGGTGAATGGAGGGGAAGAACTGCCTTTTAATAAACAAAGATGCTGGTAGGTCACCAAGTGCAAGAAAGTGCCAGTAAAGGTGTGAAGTGCCATCTGTATTTCTCTCATCTCTCATTCTGCATAGAAATACATATGTGTGTGAGCATATATATTTGACAGATGATGAGAAGAAAAAAAAAACATGCAGCATTCTGTGCCTTCTGAAATGTGGAGGATCAGACAGCCCAGAGCGTGTCTTCAGATCTATTACATGAGCTGCCACAATTTCGAAGCAACAGGTTCAGTGTTTTGTCCCTGGACCTTTGAGCTACACAACTTCCAAAAGGTGACTTTGTAAACAGATTGACAAGATCGTGTCCTAGTTTCTGGAAGTGTTTCCTTTTTTATTCTGCCAAGTTATTGCTGTCTGAACATTCCTTTTTAAATAATACCAACTCAAAGTATATGCGATTTAATATAAAGATTACTTTTTTGCATGTTCCTTCCCAAGTCACAAGTGTTCAGTCCCTTACCCAGTTTATAGTAGTGGGCAACATAACAGCCAGGTTATTAGTCTTGTCCAAGTGGAGTACCTTGGGAACTGCTGCGTTGTTAATCAGTAAAGATTGTCTTTAAATGAGCAAGAGCCGTTCTTGTAGCAATGTGCTATAAGTTTTAGTAGGTATGTGGAACTAAAAATAAATGTCCATTAGGCTTGAAGCAGATTGTTGGATAGTACATGTATGCCAAGTACCTAGTCTTCCACAATATTCTTGAAAAATCTGGCTTTCAGCAGTGTTCTCATAGCTGTGAGTGCCAGTAAGTGATCTGAATTGCTGCAATGGTGATTTCAGGGAAGATGTTTTCTTCCTTGCCTGTCATGTTTAAGCCATATTACTGTATCATATTAATACTTACCATTGTTGTTATGAGTAGGTAATGTTTCTACTGTCATGGAAATTAATTTTTTTTCAGTGATTTTTCTGAGTAAAGGGCATTGAAGTAATTCAAAGTATCTAAATGAATTTTGAATAGGTAAATTACAAATTTGTATGTCCTTTTTTCTGCCTAGCATGTGTTATTGTTGACTTCAGATACTGAAGTCATCCTATTGTTGACAAAGAAAGGTAAAGAATTACTTTCCAATTCAATAGAAATCATATTCTAATTAAATCAATTTTCTACCTGTTATAGTGAAGTTTGAGGAGAGCTGCAAGTGTTTTATTTGTTTTAAATATTTCATGAATGTTAGTGCAATATATCCTGATCAGTCTGTAGTGAGAAAAGTAAGAAACCACTTTGACTAATACATAAATCCTTTTTTCAGCAAAACTGGCATTATCTTCTATCTGAGATGAGAGTAGGAATAGCATATTAGAGTGATATGTCTCTACGTACCTTTTTATTCCTCACTGTAGTATTTGGGCTATTCCAAGTAGTTCTGTGAGCTTTCAAGCAAGTCTGAGGATATGAGGTCTAAGCTGAGTTTAAACCCCACCAAACAAATGGTGAATGCTGCAAGCTTAGAGCAGAGCCTGAAATTTTAGGGTGTTTAAAGTCATAAACTTAGAATTTACTTAGACTAAAACACATAAACATAGCAAATTTGGTAGCTTATATCATGAACAACAGAATTCTAATTTCCTGGTGACTTGACTGTGAAAAACTACTTTGAATTTGTTTGGAAGATTCTGCTGTTTTTTTTCCTAAAAATCGGTGTAAGATATGTCCTATTGTGTTGGTTTTTTTTTTTCTTTCTTTCTTCCCTTGCTCTAACAGTGAGCAGTGAATCTTTCTGTTCTTCCAGAAGATGGAGACAAGAAAACAGCATATGGTAACTAACAGTCACCTCTTGCTTCCTGACAGGCTCCAGCTGTTCAGATCTTCGGCAGATGAGAATAGTTTATGAGGTTGTTTCTTATGCTTGGGCTTTCTCCTCTGCTTTCTTTGCTTTTTATCTGCTGTAACTATTTACTGTGTGTGCATATAAACCCTAGACTCTCGATGTGATGATGTGTATGTGGTGAGAATGTATTCTCCTTCACCTCAGTGTAATTGCAAAAGATACAAGGTTTACTTAGATTTTCTTCTTGTTGCCAAGATTATTTGCACTTTAGTTTTATGTGGGGTTGGAATTCTCTTGGTGTTTTTTCCAAGATTCAGCACAGATCAAGGCAGACATGGTCACAAGAGCTAATTATAATTGAGTGTATTTAAAGACTAAGATGAGATTGAACTAGACACTTTCAGGCTAAATGGGAAGAACAAAAGAGTAATGCCAGGCAGAAACAATCTGTTGGGGGGGGGGGGGGGAAGCTATAGAGGAAAGCAGAAGAAAACAATAGTACATTATTTTAAAATGTGTTAGAACATCAGCTGAAGTCATCTGTTTGCAGTGCTGATGGGCCACAATAGTAATGTTCTCTGTATGGTGTTTTAATATAGAACTACTTGCAGGTAATGTTCTGCTTGTTTTACTGCACAGCATGTGGTAGTAAAATCTGTTTTAGTCTGGGTTTGGGGCTTTTTTTGCATTTCCTGCCTCACATGTACCTGCCACTCTTTTTATCTGCAATTTGTTGTACTTCGGCAAGTCATGAACGTTAACTGCTTTGACTCCTTTTCTCAGGAGTATTCTAGAAAATAATGGCAGCTGGGGAATCTCTCACACCCGGGTCCCGACAGAATCCAGGCCAGGGCACGTTGCACTTATTGCTGGATTTTATGAAGATGTCAGTGCAGTTGCTAAAGGTAGGCTGGTCCTAAAGCTTTGAATGTTGTTCTCCAAAGAACGGTGATATGGTGGGTTTCTGAATGATTATTGATAAATGCCATTGTAGTTTGTATGCCAAGGTGATATGGAAAATAGTAATTTTGGATGAATTTCCCACTCCAAATATTGATAGCTAGGAAAATAGCTTACATAAATTATTGTTTTTTAATATGGTTGAATTTAACAGCCTGAACCTAAAAGTGGAAGTATCTTACGGCCTCACCTCTTCATGTAACAGAAATTTTAATTATAATTTGGGATGCACTAGGATATGGCTAAATAGGTGTTGCAAACAGCGAATGAAGTGCACTGTCTCAGCTGAACCATTACTAGCTTGAGCTGGAGAATTAGGAGCAAAATAAAGTAAAAATCCCAAGCCCATGTTTTGTCCAGAGCTGTTACTGAATGTTTGGGGCTTATTTATGCTGAGCAACCCTTTGCATTACTGACTTAGTCTTTTGTGTGCTCTTTTGCCTTTCCCCAGGCTTTGCAGGCCTGAACACTAGTCACGTTGGTTTTGGACAGGGGAGGTGAGAGGCATTACTTGGTCTTGTCCTAATAAAAAGGTTCTTTCTTCTGACAACCACTACAAATGCAGGATTGGCAGAGATACCTAGTTAAGAGCATCTCCATATTTCTGTCAAGTGCCTTTTCATGGAAACAGAAAATCTTGAAGGTTTTATTGTAAGGAACTGCTACATTACTTCTGGAAATATATAAGTGTGTATCTTATTGCATGAAATGCCAAAAGCTGAGTTCAGGCAATAGGAGATACAGAATTCAGGAAAATATTGGCTGTTCAGATGGTTAACTAGCTGTGTGCTTTGCCTGTTTGAAACCCTGCATAATGAGATTGGCCTAGGTTTTCAGCTCACTTCTTAATGAAAGGATTAATTACAATAGGTGTTTAAATGGAATTAAAATCAAGATGCATAAACTGGAGTTCATTGTGAAATAATATAAGGGGAACTTATACAAAAAACCCACAACATTTTGCATGGAGCAGCAATTTTAGCAATCAATGAAATCTTGCAATGCCATTTAAATGAAGGTGTGTTTGTTTAACAGGATGGAAGGAGAATCCAGTGGAATTTGATTCTGTTTTCAATGAAAGTAAATATACCTGGAGCTGGGGAAGCCCAGATATTTTGCCAATGTTTGCAAAGGGTAAGACTTAATTTTATTAATCTTTAACACATAGTTATCAGGTAGTAAAATATAGACATTTAGCATTTTTTTAATTAGAGAAGAAAGTGAAAAAAGTATTTTGAGTTTGTGTATTTCTGAATACTTGATTTCTAGTTTGTGAAATGAAGATGGGATGGAGGAAATGAAGTAAGCTTTTCATGAGGCTATCGCTATTTATTACTCATTGATTTAAACAGGTATTAGCTAATTCTGTCAGTATACTAAAGGAACACACCTTTAGTTATAAGGACATAGTACTTTTTTCTTTGGTGAGGTTTAAAATGCTTGTTTTGCAAGCCTGCAGCTGTGATTTTTCTTCAAGCCTGCCGCTCTCAGTGAGCTGGGACATAGAACTGCAGCCATGCTTTTTCAGTGTCAGAGCTGAAGAAGTAGCTTATTGTGGGTTATCCTGTTTCTACTCAATGAATTAATATGTAAAGAGAAGAACTATATGTATGCAGGAACTTCCTGGTACTATTCTGAAGCTGAGGTCTTTTGCCTGTGGTGTGCAGTGTGTTAAAATCTTGTCAGCCTAGTGAATTAGTGTTTGAGCATGCAGAGATTTCTGAGCAACATTCTGAGTGTTTAAAGGTTCTCCAAGTTTAATATTGTTGTTTTCTTGAAAGAATTAGTGCATGTACACCCTTTCACATAATCTCAGAATAAACAGACTCGAGTGAAAAGGGGGCAAGCTAAGGACTTGTGCTGCTGTTCTGTTCTAGGCATTGGTATTGACAAGTAAGAAAAATGGGATAGGCAAGATAGGAGTGGAATGTAATATTTGTTTAGAGAACATATACATCGTATTTCTCATGATGATTCTTGAACTTTTTTTGAACTCATGTCTCTTCCCCCTCGCATGCTGACATTCCCCCCCACATCTCTCTTTTCTGTTCTTTGCTTAAGCCTCATAAATTTATGATGAGCTGTAAAAATATCTCCTGATAATTTCCCATGCCCTCAGATTATAGCTTATATTTGGAAATAGTGTGATGGGGGCTGGGGAGGGGGGAAAGGTAGTTGTCCTTGCACAGATTATTTGTGTTTTTAGGGATATGCTCTTGGGAAAATATTTGGAGAATTCAAGAATTTCCCAGAGCCCTGTCCTTCT
Source organism: Cinclus cinclus (assembly GCF_963662255.1). NCBI lineage: Eukaryota > Metazoa > Chordata > Aves > Passeriformes > Cinclidae > Cinclus > Cinclus cinclus. The sequence goes on from NC_085046.1 coordinate 70,813,319, forward strand.
ACTGATTTTGTTTGAGTAAGATAATAAGCAGAGGACTTGTGAGCAGCTTTGATGTTATCTGAAGAGATGTGCAAAGATAATCCTCTCTACATGGCTTGTTCAGAGTGGTATCAACAAAGCAGAGGGGAGGAAAATCCCCCAAAGCTGGCAAAGTTTAAGTGTAGTCATATATCTGAGGAGTAGATGCTGTGTCAGAAGATGGATCATAATTTCTCATGATAGATAAATTTCTTTTAGAAGAAGATCGTTCCCTTTCATTCAAAGAGGCCAAGTGGCCTTTCCCTTCTTTCCCCAAGAAGGGAAAGCAATCAAGTGTTTGTTCTTTACTTTTACAAAAAAGCAAAGGACGAGACAGAGAGAAATTAAACTATGTGCCCCTTTTCAAGTTGCAAATTAGTGAGCCCACAGGACTCTTCTTGTGTATATTTTATCATGCCAATATGTTCCAAATTTTGCTGTTTCACCACTTGCATTGGATGACACATAAAGGCTGTATGACACCTGCTGCCTTTTGGGAAGGATAGAAAACTCTTTTGTTTCCTCTCATTGTCTATTTTCTCTAGGTATTTTTCTTGTAATAAAATATATATTTCAAGAAAATGGTTGGGAATTCTATAAGGAAGTAAAAAAATGCTCACAGATTTTTTTTTTAAATATCGAAATAGATATGCATAAAATCTAAATTTGGTCAAGTTTTAGTGACTGTGCGATTAGTATTTCAGTCTGAGAAAATGTCTGAAGTATCCTGAGCAGGATTAACAAGGCATTTATTTACACTAGTTAAGCTCACTTAAGATACAGAAGTTCACTGTGCTGATTTTAATCTTATTTTTCTATGATGTTTTTAGATTATAATCTTGAAATGATCTAAAAATAACATGGTTTGAAAATGCCTATTTTGTTTCCAGAGTGCTCCTTAAAACTTAGAGTTTCTTTTCTAGACTTGCCAGGATTTGAGGTTTGACCTGAAAAATCCAGCCCTGTACTCTCCTGTCAGTGATCTGGGTTGGAGCATATTCCAGAGTATTAAATGTCATGCTGAAAAATGAGCTGAGACTGTTGCTTCTCCGAGGGGAAGTAGATAATAATTTGTTGCACCCAGATTGCCCTTTGTTTCATGGGTTCCCCTTCTCTTTTCTGTCAGCTTCCAGAAAGGCTAGGCTACTGATTTAACTTGTGTATGAAGAGGGATGCCAACAGGATCATGGGAACAGCTGGGACAAACCACTGTCAGGATTATTCTGGATTGACATACTTCTCCATCCTCTGGTTTAGTTCCTTATTGTTAAACAATGCAAGATTTCACATATCCCTCATGTGGTTGTATTTGATGGCAGCTCTCTGATGGCCACACTCTGTCCTTCTCAGTGTCTGACTGCCTTTGTGCATTCATTCTTTTTCACCCTCATTTGTGCCTGCAAAATTTGCTGCCAGATTCTCTTCCTGGTGTGGACTCTGACCCACCACAGAGTGAGACATTCACTTTTTGAGGGATGTAAATCTTATTGTAAGAGTGTGATAACTTCATCCCTGATCCTAATGTTTGAATATTGATGCTGAGTGTGAGATATAGTGGCAGAGAAGAGAGCAAAAGCAATAGGTGGTGTCTTGTTTGGGAGTTTGTGGCATCTCCAGTTATTTCCCATAGTGTAATGGCATCATCAAACCCAGCAGAGCTCTGTACTTCTAAAAGATGTTTTCATCCCTGGCTTTCTTCTACTTCTCTATTCTATCTTTGCTTCCTCATTCCCAGACTTAAAGAAAGTGTTGGCATACTGTTGCCTTTCCCCTCAAACAATAGAACTAAAATAATATTTCCTAACATTTTGCATAGTAGCATTTCTTATTAAAAAATATAAACAGTTATTTTATAAGCTGTGCAGGCACTTTCAAAACTTTCCTGGTATGACTTCATTTTGCCACCATTTCTCTTTATAGCAGTGCAGGATTGGGTTGATTATTTTGTTTTGCTTTGGAAGAAATTGGAAATAATTAAGTGGTAGATGTGTTCCTTTGTTTGTCTGCAAACTCTGTGCTGTCATTTGGCTTCTTTGGTGTGGCACTTCTCAAGGAAGGACTTCTCAGGTTTGCTGTTGCACTGAGAAAACACTACAGCATTCTATCCTCTTAGACTATCAGTCATTCTGGCAGTGATGGACAGGACTTGTTTCTTCGTTTGAACTTGTTTATCCACCATTTGGAGCTCCTGCGTTCACTTTTAATGCCTGTCAGTGTTTTCTTCCTTTTCTTTGAGACTGAGAACTGCAGTGAGTGTTCTGTGTCATAAGTAGTAGTAACATCTCCAGGGGTGCAGGGGAGAGCTGCACTAGAAAATCTGTGCCAGCTTTCATCTACCTGGCCTGAAATACCTGCATCCCTTTGTGTGGCTTTCCACATCATCTTGTCTAAGCAGCTGCCTTATCCAGGGATGCTGGTTCATTCACAAGCTTGGAAGCTTATGCAACTGCCTTATATAATTGTGGCATCCAGCAGTTCGGGTATGTTCTCTCTGGTCATCAACTGATTGAAGAACACTTCCCCCTCAGGGAGTTTACATAGTCACAGTATAAATGGCACCCCTGAGCTATAACAGCTCTGCCATTGACTGAATTGTTTAACTAAACTTGACCTAGCTTCAAATCTTTTCAGGACTTCTGAAGTTTAATTTCTTACCAGTCTTTGTTTTCCTCCCACCTCCTCCCTTCTTTGCTTTGCTCCCTTGGCAGTGAGTAGAGAATGGGTTGCCTTGTCTAAATGCTGTGTTTGCACATCAGTGGCTCTTGCGTTGTACTTTGTGACTGAACATAGTCCAGTAGTTCTCATTTTTCTGTTTCAGATGCTTGTTTTAAAGATGCACGCTTTGAATATTATCTCCCTGAAGCTGTCCGCTGGGCTTTAGTAGCTAGAATTGAAATACAGTAACCCTCCTGATGCCTTTGTTATATGTGATATATGATGTTTTCCTGCAGAAGAGACCTTATGGATAAGGCATTGTCATATATTCAGTTGAACTTCCAGAAGCTGGGCACCTTTTTCTTAAACAGCCTGCCCACAAAACATGTGTTCAAATGAGATTATGAATATGTATCTTCCTTGGTTAGAAGTTTCTCAGTGAAATTCTTAGTTTCAAAATCAAAATCTGGTTTAATTTGCTTAAATTTGCTGGGTTTTCTCCTATCTGCTTTTCTGTATTTTACTTTCTTGCCTGAGCATACTGGATAATGTTGTTCCTCATTCCTCTGAGGTGCTGATAAGCTGATGAGGTAAAATTTTATCCAGGCTTCCAAAAATAATTAATTATGGGAAAGTTTAAAATAAGGAGAAAATTTTTGACTTCTTTCCAGGATCATCATTCTTGATAGGTTTCTTCTCCTGTGCATGAAAGTATTTTTGACTATGGGAAAAGCAAAAAAATCATCTATCTTGTATGCCATCTACATTGTTTTTGCAGGTGCTACTGGAGATCATGTTTTTACATTTTGTTATGCAGCAGAAAGTGAGGACTTTGGAGCAGAAGATGCAGCCAAGCTTGATATATGGGTTTTTGATCATGTTAAGGTAAGCAGAGAATCTTTTTGTGCTACCTGTTGATAAAAAGCGCAGTTGCATGTTAACTTTATCGTGGAACATGTTAACACTTTATCTTAGAACCAGAAAGACAGTTTTGAAAGACCTATCACTTGAGGCCATAAGCAAAAGTTTCTTGAATCAACTTTCATGACAAGTGTAATAGGTGCTTAAAGGGAAGTATTTGTCATTCAATGCTAATGAAAAAACTAAAGCTAATAAAAGTACCCTGTAAAAACTTTCTTGGCTTTTTGTTTGCCTATAATGTGAAACGTGTCTTGGAGTACTATAGACCCTTTAAGATCCTGAATGTAATTAGTTAAGGATTTTATAACACGTATTGCCGTATGGTAGAAATTGTAAGTCTTTGTTGTGAAAGCAAAATAAGCAGTATTATGGACTTATTTTTTGTCAAGCTTGTACTCTGACTGTAATTGTTCAGTGTGGCTTTTCCTGGTAGATGTAGCTGCCTTCTTATTTTCTGCTGTGGTTCACACTATGCTGTGGCTGCCGGAGCAGTCAGTTTGCTTTGGGGGACAAGATGTGAGGCAGGCACAGCTTAGGCCCTGGAGCTGTAGAATTTGTTGATGTGGTGCTCTGCTCAGCTGACTTGGTCCAGTGCTGCTTCATGACTGTTGTTTTCTGTGACACTCTCACCATCTTAATAGTCCAAGGCACATGATTTCTGATTATTCATTAATTCCTGTATTTGTTGTTCCATGCTACCGCACTTGTTCTGGATTAAGAAATGCTGGTAGTGGGCACTGGTGTATAAATATCTGTGGCACTGAAGCAATTAAGTGAGATACTTTCTGGATCTCATAACAGTCCTGGTGGAGTTTGAGGTTTAAAACTTTTTTTCACAACATCTCTGGGCTGTATGCATTAGTATAGCATAAATCAAATGAAAAAAAAAACCAACAAAATGAATCAATAAAGCAAATCATCATCTATTTAGGAAGTGAAAGGTGGTTCTCCTTTAAATAGTGATGTAGGGTGGAAAAGTTCATTATAGCTTGCTAATTTTCAAAGGAAGTGATTTTCTGAGTTTGCAGGTGAAAAGATGTTTTTTTTCTAAGTGCCATCATCTTCCCACAAGTGCACTTGTGTCATGTTGTGTGTTGTAATGCATATGAATAATAGCAATCAAATTAGACTGTCAGTTACACTTGAATAGCTGTTGTCATAAAGTTGCACCCTGCTGTCATATGGAGGTGTGTAAGTATGTGAGGGTGGTGCTACCTTTCTTTAGCTTCAGAACACCTAATGGCATTTATCCTTTCAAGCTATAATGATATGTTTAAAATATATGTCATTACTGATTACTTTTTCCTTGGAGCCAGCGCCATTATTTTCAAGACTTATTTTGCCCATCTAAATTCCATACTGTGAATGGATAGAACTTGATTGACTGGCATAAGCTGTATGTTCCATTAATCATCTCTTCAACTACACATCAACAATTGCTTCAGGAGTGTGAAACTTGAGGCTTACTGAAATTAAGATCACTCTGCTATTATAGCTCAAACAACTTTCAGCTGTGCTAGTGAGATTATATGTAAGTAGGAATGACAGTATGCTGGAATCAAAATTCTGCTTTCCCTTCTCTTTTTTCATCTCCTTTGTGTTTTATCTCAAGTACTTAACAGTATATTGCTTAACTCATATGTTGGCCAATATGGTCCCTGGATTTCTGCCTCTTTAGGAAGCAAAAGACACCAAATGTACTTCCTCTCTACTTTGCAGTCCACAGGTCCCAAGCATTGTGAGGGCCACTTGTGCCTTCCTCTGCTCCAAAAAATGCTGGGGATAAATTGAAGAATGGCTAACTCTTGTTTGGGCTGCTAGTGCTGGCACTCTGAAATTGCTTGTTCTCTTTAAAAATGCTAACTAACAGAAACCTACCATCAGGAGATGGTAAACTCTAACTACTTTTTCTTTGTATCTATGTTTAAATCATGAGTAGAAGAAAAATGTGTGACACTTGATAGTTCTTGTCATATATCCTCGTGATACAAGGTGGGTGTAATCCTTTTTTGGGACAGAAAATATACCACTGACTAGACTGTGTGAGTTTTTTATTTACAGCAGTGTGAAAATTTAGCAATACTAATGTGCGGTAATAACTTGGGTTGGAGTTTGGTTTGGAGTTCCAGATGGGCATGGAGTTGATGGACTGTGGTTTTTTTTCTGTTTTTTGGGTTGTTTGGGGCTTCTTTTGGCTCATTTGTGCAGTTTCTTAAGAAGCCATCAAAACAATGGAAGGATGGAGTTTAGTCACTGTTATGTGGCTCAGTGATTCTCAGTTAAATAACCTTTATCTAAATCATAGTTTGAGTCTCTGCTAAGAAACTAAGGAGCAAAGTACTGGGAGTCTAGAGTAACTAATGAGAAAAAAAGGTCTTGGTGATACATTTCTGATTTTTTAAAATATTTAGGGGGAAATAGTTTAGGGGAAGATTCAACTCCTTTTTCCCTTTTTTTTTTTTTTTTTTTTTCTTAGAGTAAAAAGTTTAAAATTCCAGGAACTCCGTCTTGAAGATGAGTTCCAGTAATGGCCGAACCACAATTTATTATGATCAAAGGATAGGATATGCTTAAGATACTCAGTTAATGTTTTCTCACTGAAAGGGACGTGTAGACACAGATGGCCAAAAATTAATGGATTTTTTTCTGTATTCTTTTCTCAATTTGAACATAGAATTCCATTCTTCCTTTGTCCCCCTTTCTGCTGGAGAAAGGCCACCCAGACCTTCAGACTGTCCCTTCTGTGCAGGGTGTTGGATGGAGTCCAGAACTGAATTATGTTAAACTTTGAAGCTCTGCAGACAGTGCTGTGACTGGATGTTGATTTCTGCCAGTGGATTTCAATACAGATAGCTCTGCTGTAATTAGCAGTACAATGGTCTTATGATTTATTTTAAGTAGGTTAGTGTTTTGTGCATGTTTGTGCTCAATGGATCTAAACCTGGCATGTATTTTTGTCCTGCTCTTGTACTTTTCTTTTACATCTGAAAAGTGGCATAACTATTTAAATTCTTCCATCAGCACAAATCAGTGTGCGTGGCTTTAAGCAGCCAATTAAATTAAGTTGTCCGAGATTAAGGAGCTTTGTGAAAGGCAAAAGTTTGTTTGATCTCTCTAGTACATGCAGTCAGCAACAGTTTATCATCTCTGCTAAAGAATCATGCTTCCATGGAAGGCACTGTTTGAGGAAACAAAAGGTCCTCAATTACTTAGATGTTTAACATTCTAAAGTTCATATTCAGACATCTGTAAATAATTTGTTAGACCTTCTAAGTAGTCTTTATTTCTTTTTTTTTTTGCTTTCTCCCATCTGAGGAGGTAGATTATTAAATCAAGATTTCACACAGTTATAACTAAAATTTTGTTGTAGGAGTTTAATTAGTATTGTATTATAATTAAGTTCACAGCTTGCTGTAAATGTTTGAATGGGAAACTTTGTGCTTATGTCATTAAGTTGCATATCAATTGTACCCAGTGCATTATTTTGTTGTTAGTTGACAGAAAATCAAACAAAAGTTGCCAGAATAATTTAAAAAGAAGGCTGAAGGGCATCTGTAGTTGTCTTGAGCCTAGCTCTCTTCATGAAGGAGGTTCAGTTAAAGCAACGTGCTCAGGCCTTGCCCAGTCAAATTTTGAACATTTCCAAGGACAAGCCTTTTAAACAGCTGTTCCAATATCTGGCTAGAGTTGTGGTTTACCAAATAATTTTTAAAAGTCTCTTTGTCTTAATGTAATTTTCCACATTCCAAATTGTCGGTTTCCCCTGTCTCACCTTGGGGGCCCTCTGATCAGTCTGACTTAATCAGAGGATTGAGATTCCCTTCACCCTCGTGGTAGATGGTTGTATACAGCAGTGGGACCTCTCCTTAGGTGCTTTTTCTGGAGACTGGAAAAACTGAGTGCTCTCAGCCTCTTAGTTGTTTACTACTGTCCCTGAAACTTCTTGGTGAGATTCAGTTTACACGTACGATGGACGCAATTTTACTGAATAGAGGAAAGCAAGAATAAAAGAGACGGGAAGATACTTAAAATAGAGAAATGGGTTGGAAACTAGAGTTGAGTAGAGGTAGGACTCAAGTTTTGTGAGCACTGAGTACCTAAAAGAAGAGGCCTTTAGCAGGCTATAAATAAATTCAAGGATACTTCTGAACAAACAGTTCAGTGATGTCCAGATCATGATGAAGTGACTTTTGCCCTTAGTGTATTTGGTACCTGCTTGCCAACTCACTGCCTTTATCAGCCATCACTCCTCGTGGTGAGCTTCCTGTTGTTTTTTGGGGTTTTTTTTCAGTTAACCTTTTTTTTCCCCCAAGCTTCATGGGATAAATTTTGCTGTTGGCTATGGGAAAAGATGTTGCATCTTAAGTTGCACTCATCTTCCTTTAGTCTTCTTGTTTGTAATTGGCCAGAACTTGGGCTGACTTTTCTGGCTGCTGCTGCTCTGGCTTACGAGATGGCTGGGACTGGAGAAGTGGGATGCTTTTGTTGTATCATGGGGACTTGTCTGGTGGAAGAGGAGAAGCTCAGGCCTTGCCTTCCTCTGAATGGTTTCTTTTGCTTAATCATTCTCTGGTAGAAAAACATATGCCTTCTAATATTGATCTACATTTTAGGATTTAATTTTGTTTTTTTTCCTGTTTGTCTGTTTTTATATGCTTTGTTTTGATTTCCTTTTATTTAATTGAAATTAAGGAAACAGTTTTATTGTGTCCTGCAAATTCCTGGTGTGCTCTGGAAAACTTCTTCACTCTGTTTCAAATATGTGCAGGTGGATGGATCTCTGTGGGAAATTAAAATCTCCTTAAAAATAATTATATTGCTATTTCATGTAATCGGATTTTGGTCTTGTATGTTTATTTAAAATATCTCTGGACTTCGGTCATGATTTTGTTTGGACAAGTGCTGAAGCTGAGAGCATGCAAATATTAGTCCATGTGGCTTGTGTGTACTCAGGGAGTTAGAAATGTGGAATTGCATACTGCCGTGTTTTCCTGGCATAGCTCACTGTGATAACCTTGCTGCCACTTCGGTCTTCCTCTGGGTACAGTGGCTTTTGTTTATACAAGGCATGAACTATAGATTTTAAGAACTTCATCACTATCACAGCTGTGTGGTGTACTGCCCTGTCGTTTTATGGCAGAAATGCTTCCCTGCCTCTAGCAGCATTTTCCCTGGACTCCTGCATGAAGTTCAAAGACACTCTCACTTATGTTAGTATACTGCAAGGTTCTCTAGATGCTTTTTGAACTAAGACCCTACCCAACTTTATTTCCTTGGGCAGTGCTGTTACTAAGGTGCTGATGCTGGAATAGCTGTCTGCGTGCATTTTGCCTTGCTGTAACGTGGCTGGTCTAACACTGAATAGCCATGTCAAGACTCATTCATTCCAAGGGGGAAATCCTCCCCTGGCATCTGCCTCAGGGCTGCTTAAGTAGGACATGTGCAAGGCAGATATATGTTCTGTAGTTCATGTATTTGCAAAGCATGTCGTGTTTTATTCTGTTTTTATTTAGTTTCTGCAAACAAGTTGTAGCTTGGTATCTCAGTCCTGCAGAACCTGCTTCCAAAGCAAGAATATTTGAGACCTTTGCTTCCAATTTAAATTCAGTAAATCAATAGAAATGGAGAGCCATAAGTGGCACTCAGGAATGGTTCATCAATTGGTTTATACAGGAGGCAGAGAAGGGATGATGTATTTTTGCCTACACAAACTCAAAAAACCCCCATACAAAACCAAAACAAACTGACAAATCCAACAGAAAAAGCCCCCCAAACAACAAAAGAGCACTTCAACATAAATGTCTTAGATCAGCTGAAAATTTTGACTGACCATACTGATAGTAGTTGTCCTTCAAGCTGTAAATTGGGAAGTCATTATTTTTCCTCTTTTTAAACTCTGATAACTATTAGTATTTTGACATGGTAACAGGAGTGTTTTAGTTTTAATGATATGCTTACCTTCTTCCATTTTACTCAGAATAATGTATTAATGGCTTATTCCATACAGAGCTTCTTTAATTCTTCCAGAAGCAATCAGACATTGTTCTCTGCACTGAATGAAGACAGAGTGATTCTGTTCCTGCATTTACTAGGCATAGACACCAATGGACATGCTCATCGGCCAAACTCAAGGTAATTGAGATATTGTGCATATCTTTCTTACTGGTTTTAAATGCACATAGTAACTCTTTTAACAGTGCAATTTATCAAGCCAGAAACAAGCCTTGTAGTGTTGAGGGTCATACGTGTCACCATGATCACCTACATTCTGACCTTTTGGGGTTATTTTATTTATTAAGGTCCCATCTGTAGAAATGACAGATTTTTACTCTCCACGGTATGTCAGGTTATACTGCTGTATTCAAGTCTGATTTCTAGCAATTGTTTTTGTTACAGCCAACACATAATCTAGAAGATATGTAGGAAATGCAGTTTTAAACATGAAATGGATACACTTTTCGGATGCCCCACTGCTGAAGTGATATCGTTGAGTTTATAGACAACAGTAAGCTCAGCAATAATGGCTACAGATTCTGGCATTATGTTTTGGCTTTCCCTATTACACCTGAACAAAGAGAAGAGCTTAGGTTAACAGTTCTCATCACCAATTCATCTTGAAGTGTTATTTGAGAACTTTTAATTTCTTCACATCCTGCTTTGCAGGATTTTACATCTTTCTCTTGATCCCTGCATACTTTGAAAATTCTCTGATTTCCTACATCATTCTGAAGTTCATACTTGCTGTATGTTTAATGCTCATTTATTATGATTTTTTGAAGACAGAGTTTTAAAACTGACTTGAACAACAGATAGGAAATCGGTTATCTGAAAGTTAATCATGGTCACTTTTTCTAAAAATATACACATCTTTTATGTAGCCTCTGTTCCAGAAAGCTAGGGTCTATGCTGGTTTATGAATCATCTCAAAAGACTGGCTGCTTGGTTAGATGTTTCTTTGCTATTTTGTAACCAGCTTAAAGTAATTATTGCAATTTACCATTTAAGGTATTTGAGTTTTCCAGAATTCCTTAGTTTTGGCATTCTGCTTAGGTTGCCTGGCAGCTGTGTGTAGTAGTCTTAATTGTAGTCTTATGTCAAGGACAGGTGAGATTTGAAATATAAATCCATTTGAAACTGTGGTGTCAGAAATCTTCAAACTGTGCTGCAACAATTTAATATCTCAGACTCAAGGAGGAGAGATTTTACATCTAGGAAGCCTTTTGTTAGCTTGGTGTTCATTTGAGGTTAAAGATGTCTGTACTCAAAGGACAGGGCTTTATGACCATGGATAAATTGCTTTATACCAAGTGTGAGAGCCACCTTGAATGTAACATTTTTTCCTATTTTTCAAGGGAATACCAGGACAATATTAAACAAGTGGATGAGGGTGTGAAAGAAATTGCTTCACTGATTGACAGCTTCTATGGAAATGATGGAAAAACTGCATTTATTTTAACTTCTGATCATGGAATGACAGACTGGGGTGAGTCTTTTTAAATATTGAGTCAGCTGAGTTTATGGGCATCTGGTATATGATTAAAGAGCTCTCTGTCCCATGAGACGCTTTGGAACCTCTGCTTTGATTTGGTGTCTTAAGTGTTGGTTGTGTATGAAAATCCATGTTTATTGCTGTTATAGCTGCATTCCATGTCTGGACAGAAAATAGATAATAAGTTAAAGCTTAACTTCCTCAGTGACTGCTAGTAGGGATAGAAAGATAGCTGCAGAAAACCACCTCAAGCAGGAGGAGATGGTGTTATTTGGCTGCCAGCAGCAAATTTGGTCTTGTTCCAGCCCCTCTGGGAGATACAGTTCTCACTTTGGTGTTCTAAAGTACCTGGAAAAGGTGAGAAATCTGTCCAGGAACTGGTGAAAAACTGAAAACAGGGAGAGGTTTTCTGACGGGTAAAGAATAATTTTGCTTATTTTGGCCTTTTAAGCACAGCAGAAAGGAGGGGACTGCTGTGTGATCTTTCTAGAGGAGACTGTGCTAGACAAAGGTGAAGGAGCTGAGAGTACAGAGAGGAGAGTGAGGCAGGGGCCAGCCATGCTGATAGCTACAGAGGGGTCTTGTGAAGGGTATGGCCACAGTGGCCAAATGCTTGTAGGGCAGAGGAGAAAGGTTTACAGTGGTGAGCTCATGTAGACATTTTTCCCTAGTTTTTTCTTATTTCAAGAATCTTAAAAACACTCCTGACCTTGTGTGCAGTCAGTGAAAGTGGTAAGTCTCTCTTCTAGTGCTGTGCGTTTGCAGCTACTGTGATACTTTGAACCAAGGGTGCTCTGGGCATGGTTGTGGCAAAACAACAGTCAGCATCTTACCCTGAGTGTGAAATCCTCAAGGTTTTCAATTGAAGGGATGCAGATTTTTACTGCCATCAGAGATAACAAAAATATTTGTATATTTATTCAATCAGCCTAATTACCATCTGTTCATTTGCAAAATAGTCCATTTTGAATATTATTTACTATTGAGCTGACTGCCACTTGCAATACAATTTTAATTCTATTTTATGTATGTTTCAGGAAATTTTTTCTTGTGCTTTTAAAAAGGAAGGGGTGTATAGGGGCGTGTGTATATATATATATATATGTATATAATTTTTTTGTATATATGATCATAGGGATCTCAGGACATCCAACCACCTGCTCAAGGCAGGATTAGCTTTGGAATCAGACACAGATGCTAGGGCTTTCTTCAGCAGTGTCCTTAAAACATCAAAGGGATGGAGCCTATGCAACCCTTTTGGGCAGCCTGCTCTCGTGCTTGCCTGCCCTTATGGAGGGGGAAAGGTTTTCTTTATCTGCAGTCTGAACTTCCTTTGTTTCAAATGATGCCTCTTCTGTCGTGCTCCCATCTTGCACCACAGTGACACTCTGGCTCCATCCTTGCTGCGGGGTACAGGCAGGATGCTCTGGTGTCTTCTCCCCAAAGCTATTTCTGCTCCAGACTGAACAAGTTTCAGTCCCTCAGCTGCTTCTCACAGGGCAAGTGGTCCTCACTGAGACCATTCTAGCTGCTGGGTGTCTTTCCAGTACCAGAGGAGCCCAAAACTGGATCCGGTGTTTAGCGATGGTCTCATGGGTACTGAATAGAGGAGAACAATTCCTTCCCTGTACCGTGCTCCTATTAACACTGCCTGGGGTGCTGTTGGCAGAGTGAGCTGCAGGGGTGTTCTCATTATGTATTGGATCCTTCGAAGTGGGAGTAAAAGGTTTTAGGAGTAACTTCTTCAGGCTTAGGAACCACTGGTCTGTCATAGTTTCCTGTCATCTCTTTTTGTCTTGAAGGAAAAGCTTGATCTTGTGCCAGAAGTGTTAGTAACTTTGAAGTTGATTTTAGTGAATTTAAGAGTCAACTCAGAGGTTCTGCTCAGGCCTGCTGTGAGCTGTCCGAAGGATAGTTCAGGAGCTGTAATTTGAGCTGGTTGGTAGTATCAGCCCCTGCTGCAGCCTTTCAGTGTTTATTTGCAGATTGGGATATGCACCAGTTTTAAAATAAACATTGGAAGGATGGGGTGGCCTATTAGGGAAAAAAATATGATCAGAATTAGACATGATCAAAGACATTGTGGTTGCTGGCAAAAGCCAGTGAAGTCACTTGCTTTCTCAGTCTGACCCCATGATTTTGCTTTAAATTGATATCAGATGGAATTGCTGACCACCAATGCAGGGTGTTCCATACCTACCCTCACCTTGGCCTCTTTTTCCTGCTACCATCCTGGCACAAGTACCTGTGTGGTGTGCTGTGTGGAAGAGACAACTAAACAACAGAACTCTTCTTTTTCCCTCCTTTACTCTGAAAAACTCTATTGTTTTAAGAGTGCTAGGGGTGGAACCTGGAACTGACCCAGCTGAAATGAATTATTTTTCTTCCCTTCTCATTATTCTGATAGGCTGAAACCTGGTTCTTTATAACATGGAGGGAGTGGGTACAGCTACCTTTCTCAGCTGTATCTGTCTTGAAGTATTCATAGAGGCAGAATCTCAGTGAAATGCTGATGGAGCCGCTGGCTTGGCTAAAATGTTAACTCACCAGAATATCACTTTCCTTCTATTGCAGTAATAAGAATATAACTGATATAAGAAATAATCCCAGGTCCTTGGAAGATAGAGGAAGTGCTCTCTCCATAAGCTGTTTTCCCAAGTTCTTCAAAGAAGAGCAGTTGTTGCTGTTTTTTGAGCCCAGAGAGTGCCCACAAAGGAGCATTAGAAATCTAATTCCCAGACAAGTGTGTTCTTAAGCTTTGGGCTGTTTAAAGTAATCAACATTGGCTCTGCAGCTGTGCCACAGTGATTGTTTTAAGGACAGAATTGGATATGAAATTCAGAATAGCCTTGAGGCTGCACAACAGTGTTCTTTCTCTGTCCTTTGTATTTATTAAAATATATATTTATAAACAGGGAAGAGCACATGTCTATGCAAATATAAGGAAAATGTGTAATATTGTAGACCATGCAGTGACCCACATAGGGTTTGTATAATAAATTTCTTCCCTTTGAGGCTGGGTTATCTCACTGCTCTGGTACCTCACCCACTGAGTTCAATGACCAGCTTTTCTTTCAAGCTTGTGTGGCTCCTGCTTGAGTACAGCTGCTGCTGAGATGTCATAGTTTTCAACCTTCTTGCTTTTGGTGGCTGATATGTTAATCTGGAGGGAATCAATTTCCCCAGGGAAGAAAGTAATGTTTTATCAATTTTTAAGTAGTGTGCTACTAGGCTTTAAAACCTTAAAAATGAACTTCTATCACTGTTGCAGGGATGACAGTTGCGATGCATATTGCTTCCTGATTTTGAAGTGGAAGTCTAATTCTTATTCACAGGCCAGTTCTATATGATTTTTTTTCTTCATGTGCCTGACATTACTGAAATCAGGTATTCCTGGTTTCACTGAGATGCTCAGAATAAGTACGTGTACATGTCTTGAGATGGTAATTTCCCTATATGTTGAGACTTTAAAAATATTAGGGCTTTAGTTCCTGCATGTTAAAATTTTAGGGGTTTTAATATAAAAATTTATGTCTTTATAGTATTGACTTAACTGATATTGATTTCCCAACTTGAAACTTGAATTTAGCCTTTATTGTTAGTGACATAAAAATAAGCTATGAAGCTGGAATAGGTTGTCTGTAGCAGGCTTTTTGTATGTCTGTAACAAAAGCTTAGTACATGTGTGCCTATTCTTATTGCATGTAGATTTTGTTTGTTTTTACAGCACATGTCCTAAGTTTCTACCTTTTTTTGTTTGTTTGTTTTGTCTTAGGATCCCATGGAGCTGGTCATCCCTCAGAAACTTTAACACCACTGATTGTTTGGGGTGCTGGGGTAAATTATCCACAGAAAGTTACATCCCAGTTCTTTGAAGACAATTTTTTGAAAGGTAGGTAAATTGTAGAACTTAAGTGAAAGATTCTGGTGGCAATGGAGGTGTTTTTAATCATTATACCTCTTCTCTAACTTTGGTTCCATTTCAGTAAGTATGATTTGCTTTGTGTGGTGTGTAAAGAAAAGGTGGCAGAGTATGCCTAAGGAGGCTGCTGCAAAATTGGGTAGATAACATCAGTCAGTTTTCTTTTCTAATCATAGAATTGAAAAATTTGTCTCTTTGTTGACAGGAGGCTATTCATGCTCCTGAAACGTAGCTCCAGAGGAGACTTAATTTTTAGGAGGACTCCCAGAAGCTGAACGCTATTTGTAGGGAAACATGATAAGGTGACAAGTTCAAAGACACCTTTCTAATATCACAGCACAACTCTGTGGACTTTCCAGGGACTGACTTGTCTTATTTGCATCCCTGTAGCTCTTGTGCAAGTGTAAACAGCTTTTCTCAATGAAAAACTGTGATTCTTTACTGTTATTTTTCCCTTTTGTGATTTATTTAAGAGCAAACTTTTTTTAAAAATAATGAATTTTTTTAAATTTCACATAAATAATGCAATAAACACTGTCTTACTGAAAGATCAGTGGGGTTAGGGAGTTTGTAACATGTGATGAAATTGTTCAAGCTCATCCTCTTTGATGTGCCTATTCTTGTAGCCTGCTCTGTTTAAGATGCCTTGAGTCATGGGTTGTTGCTGACGATCAATCAGGTAATGACTTTCTATTTTGTTGGATTGTTTGTCAAGGGAAAACAGGCAAAAATTACTTCAGCCCTGAGGTTTTAACTCCGCCCTGCTCTCAAGAAGGTATTTAGTACTGGATTAGATAATTTCAGAAATATACATTGTGAACATTTCACTCTTTGCGCCTAACTGCTGCTATAAAACTATGACATGTGTGATAAAATTGAAAATGAGTTGTAGAAAAAAAATAGACTGAAACAACTGATTTTGGTGTCTGATATGGCTGATCTTCTAGACTTGTCTAGGTGTCTAAGGGTTACTAGACTGCTAGATGTCTAAAGGTTGATCTGTAATATCTGAATTTTGTGTGTGTCAGTTTCATTGATTCTCAGCAGCTTTAGTACAAACCTCAGCATTTGACTTCAAGTCATGATGAAAATGGTGTGAGAGATTTCAAAAAAGGTAAGCAGTGAGCTGACTCCCAGGTGCACAATAGGGAAAGCTGTATGGCCCTCTTCTGTTAGGTAATGTGTATTTACTTAAAGGACAACATTTGTCTGCACCCTGTTGTGCCTGCTTCATAGTTGGCTTCAGATGGTTAAAAAACCCTAGCAAACCAAACAACCACACAGAAAAACCAAGCACACCAAAGCAAACATCAGAATGCCTCAGTTCATTTTTTACTAGGTTTTTATCTGTCAAGCATGTTATTGCTTTGTTTAGACACTAACCTTACAGATTCTTAATTGCCAAGGATGATCTCTATTGGAGATTTGAGATACTCTGAGTATCTTGGGAGTTTGAATTTCTATTTGAGTGATAAGTATCTTCATAAAAAGTGATTATTCTCTCTATGGTAGTACACCAGAGCTTCTAGTAGGTTACCTAGCTTAGAAGTAAGGAGAAAATAGTTGAAATGGAACTTGGCACTTGTGCAGGTCAGTACAGTTCAGCTATTCCATTGTTACAATCCCAGATATTTTTGCAATGTTAACATAAAAAAAAAAGCTGCTTAAAAGAGTTGTCTTGAAATGTTCTTTGAATTTGTCTTTCCTGCTCCATACAGCTGGAGCTGTGACTGTGTGCAGTGGAAGAGGGTGTTTTCAAGATTGCTGTGTCACTGATGTATGCAGGTGTCAGGCTTACATTTCTAGTTGCATGCTTCAATGTTCACGTTCTTTCATCTATTGACAATCCTTTCTAGTGTCTCTGAGTTAAATGTCTATGGGAATATAGACAGAATGTTTCTAATGCTGACTGAAACTAAACTTCTTATGCTCTGGTCAGTGCAAGCAGGCTGTAGGCAGCTCAGTGCATTGTCTTTCTTCTCATTGTTGCCATGGAGGGTTTGTACCCCCCAAAGGCAGTGCCAACAGGCAGGACTTAGCCCGTCCAGTTTGTCACAGAGAGATGAATGTGCTCATTGGATGGCCAGAAGGGCACAGAGTCTGCTCTGGGTTGACAGCCTTCTCCTCATCAGTTTCATCACCTGTGCTCTGCCTTCCCTCAGGCCTGGTCATGCAATCCTCTTGGAAAGATTTGTTATGGCAGTCTTGCATCCATGTGGGTGACCCATTTGGCCACTGGTTTGACCCTTCTTCAAAAAGAGAGAGAATATGGAACTGCTCTCTAGCTCCTCATGGGCTGATGGCTGGCCCTGGGGCACAAGCCCAAAGGAGTTTGTGAATGAATGTACATCCTCCTGCAGCATCAGGACATGGGGTGCTTGATGACATTATACACAAGCCTGGTTTGTAGGGGGCTCAGCCTGCTTTGCCACAGCTGAGGGAACTCGGTGTACCCTCCATTAGTTTGGCTTCTGTGAGGTTTTATGTGAGTTTTTCTTTGGTTCATGTTGCCTCATCCTCAGCCTCTTTTTGAACTGGCACTTCCCTGCTGTTTCCCTGGACTGTTTGCATCTGACAGCCCAGCCGGCTGCAGTCAAAGCAGACCAGAATAAAGGCAAAAAAACCTCTATAGAGTGGGTGGAAAACTGCTGAGCACTGAACAGGAAACCTAGACAGCGAGCTGGAATCATAAACCAGTGTGGGCAGCATGTACAGCCAAGATGCCTCACTCCTGGAAGTGCAGCTTGGACTGGCCAGTCTGCAGTTGTGCCCCAGTCCTTAGGAATTCCTGGGCTCAGTGTCCTGCAGCTCCTGGTCCAAAGCAGATGTCTTCAGTTCTGCATTTTGGAATATCTGAATAGGGCACGTGAAGATGAAAAAACTTCTGACAAAGAGATGTTTTCTCTAGTAGAGGTACAGTTTCTTCCTACCTTAGGCACATTTTGTGTGTGCATTGACAGTTTTCCAATGTTTTTCTTTGGAAAATTGTGTTTAAAAGGAAGGCAGGCAATTAATTTATGTAATAGAAATATGGGTAAGAGTATCTTTCTAGAAATATGAGTCAATTTCCTTTTCTGGGAAGCAAAAGGAAGCAAACTTATTCCTTTTGGTGTGAGTTTAACAGAATTGATGATTAATGCTGCTAATATTTCCCCTGTGTTGCCATGGGAACTCCCTGTAACTGTCTCACTACTGCAAAAGTACAAGCCTGCTCTTCAGGGTGCTTGTGGGACTAAATAGTAGTAGAGCTGTACTCAGAACCCCAGAGGTAGCAGTGGTACAAACTAATTGCTGAAAATAAGTTTGGTGTATGCAATACTGCAGATGAATTAAAGAAAAAACCGAAAACAAGCCTTGCTAAACTCTGTTTTTAAATAAGTCTCCATCCCCAAAGAAAGTAGGCAATTTTCTCTTTATTTCCTTAGAAACCAGTGTAGAGCAGGAAAATATAATTTTCAACCATGAGTTGTAAGCGCAGAAGCTTTCGGATCTAATGTTTGTACCATGCTGTACCAGTGCATTTAGGACCTTGGCTTAGCCTTTTTTACAAACTATTCAAAAGATTCTGTAAATCTCCTAAATCTGAGTTGATTCTTTTAGTTGGCACAAGAGATAATACATCACTATGCTGAAAAGAATAAAAGCCTTAGCCTTTCTTCTACTGATCTAGGTCGCAATTGCAGGCAGCAATTTATCCTGCTGGATAAAAGAAAATGTGAACTGAAATGGATGCATTTTGTTGTTTCTGCCTGTTGAGTTCTATCTGTAACCCTTCTTGAGCTAGCAATGAGCTAGCATCCTAATATAAAATCAGAATTTTCTTTAGTACCAACACTTCACAGAAAATGGCAACCAGCAATTAAATGTCAACTGAACTTGAACTGTCCTTTCAAATCTGTGGAGATTAGCTGCTCAGGGGCTCTGTTGTTTCTTGCAGAATGGAAACTGGAGAACTTGAAGAGGCTTGATGTCAATCAGGTATCTAAAACATACCTAATCTAATAGTTCATAAATTTTCACCTTAAATTATGAGTTTTGTGTGATTTAAAGTAATTTAGTGAATTTGAATGAATGATCACGCCAATGTGTTATTTTCCTAGAAAGAGGAACTGCAATAATATAATGAGGATAAGTTTAAATTGCTGGTTGACATGTGACAGCTGCACACAACTTCTCCTGAAGATGCATTATTGCACAATTTATTTAAGTAATCCCACATGGCTGTAGGAAGAGTGCAGTACAATGCACCAGGTCCCCAAAGCTGCTGTCACTAAATCAAAACCATTTCTTGCTAAAGTGGTAAACTGTGGGGCTTTTTCATCTATGATTGTGGCCTAAATATTTTGCAATTTAGACAAATAGTACAGTAAAGGAAGAAAAGAAGGTGAACAACTTATCCTTTGATCCTAAATCAGTCAAGCTTTTATCAACTGTAGTGCTTCATCGTCTTACAAAACCCAATATATGAATAACAGACTCCAAACCTACTCAAAAAGGGTAATAATCCCATGGTAGATGGTTCAAACTGGGAATGCTTTGGAACAACTGCTTTCAGCAAAGCCCTGGTACGAAACTAGAGTTTAGTTTTCCTCTCAAGGTTGATAGGAATTATGGCAATGTTGTTTTGAGACTGTATAGAAGAGTGTTGACTAGTAATTTGTCCACTTGGATAATGGATTTCCCAAAGACAGAGCTTTTGTCCTGTAGTACATGTGGGACTATGGGTAAAAATAGAAACAAGACTTCTAATTATCATTAATCTCTGAGTGCATTGTTCTCTACAAGTAATCCTTTGGAGTCTGCCCAGTAGATCTGAGGCTGGAGCAGTGCCTGTGTTTTCAGTGTAGTTTCTTCAGATTTATGTTGGAAAAACAAAGAATTTTGGTGTGTAGTTTTATATTACAGGAAAATATAAACCTGGTAAGAGGCAGTGTTTATTATTGCAAGTGAAGGAAATGGTAACTTATTTTATGAGATGCCTTGGTGTAGATTGAAGGGCCTTTCTGAGGGCTGACTGGACATTTAAAAAAACTGCAGAAACTCCCTCTGAAGGAGAGAAGATGAGTAATCTGTGCTGTGGAAGCATGGTATAAAGAATGTTGTGAAGAGCAGTATATCCAGTATACTGCTTAAAACTGTAAATATGAAATTAGTTCTTTGGTCATATAAATAGTCATAAGAAGTGGTGTGATTCCCTGAGTGTAGTAAAGGAGGTGCTGAATTCCTGCAAATAAATACTGGGATGGTTGTATTTGCTTTTCAAGCAAAATGTACTTTTTGGAGCTTGATCAGCAGTGTTCACATTTTGAATCTAATCATGCCATGACTGCTGGAAATTAAAAAACCAAAAAACTGTAGAGCAGAGTTGTATGTTCAACTTGGCAGTAGTACATAATTATCTTTTGCAAATGCAGATATGCTAAAATTAAGCTGAATTTATTAGCTCTAGAGGCTGAAAGTATGTTAAAATGGGAGTACTTCTGTTTGCACAGGCTGATATAGCGCCACTGATGGCTTCCCTTATCGGTGTGCCTTTCCCCCTGAACTCTGTGGTAAGTAGTACAAATGTTTTTCTATGTTATAAAAATCTGTTCACCATAGAGGAAGAGGTGTTGGGGACAAGATTTGAGTTGTGTGAGGAGAAGGATTACAGATTTGTACAAGTGCAATAAGGTTTGAAGACTGCTTCTAGTTTTAATTTTTTGCGTGTATCTTTAGAGTACAAACTTAAATCTTTTTATGTATTGTCTAGGCCTTTTAATTGGAAAGGCAGCTGATCTTGTTGTAATCTGTAGCTTTATACTTTTGAGCTATATGAAATTTTTTTGTTACTTTGTTTTTAGGAATGGTAAAAATGCAATATGGTTTGAATAACACATGATTTTGATCATGAAAACTAAGCCAGTAAACAAGCCAGTTCCTGCAATTTCATGTTCAATTATTTCTTGATTAAACTAGTGTACTTTCTTCAGATGTTATCTTGTGCCTCTAATTTAGTGAAGAGTGAGATGGCTTTTCCTTTTAATTTCTCTCATGTATTACTACATAGTCCGAGAGTTGCCTCATAAATACCTAATTGACAATTAGTGTTTCATTAGTGTGCTGTCTCACTGCTAGTTTCACATATAAAACACCTATTTACACCATACTTTTTGAAATAATTCTTCTGGAGACTCTACCCCAGGGATTGTCCCCCTCTCCTGCATTCATTGCTGGTTATGTGAGGAAAGTTGCCCAGCACAGGGTGGCATTGGAGCTGTTCCCTTTCCTGCCACAAGTACTGGATTGAGTCAGGCCCAGGTGAGGCTTTGGGTGGAAGACTTTCAGGGTTATCAAAAATGGCTTCTTAGAGGTTGAGTTTATACGACTTTATAGTGCGTATTTTAGTAACAGCTTTTGTTTTTTGCGCTCCTGTAGAAGCTTAGATATTACAAACAATCCCTGTGATGTTGCAAATCTGTGTGAGAAGAGTATTTTCAAAGGAGTTACATGAGTTATTTCATCAGTAATTTGAAGTATTCTTATTGCTTATTTGGCCAGCATATATAATTTCTGTCATTTAATTTTTTTTTTTTTACTTATTATATGTACTTTTCTTCCTCAGGGAACTCTGCCTCTGGAGTATCTGAACAGTAGTGATCTTTATAAAGCAGAGAGCATGTTTACCAACGCTGTTCAGATTCTTGAGCAATTTAAGGTACTAAACATATGGTAAAAAAGCCCAAATTATTTGAATAATAGTTGTTGCTACGTGTAAAATAATTGTATGACTTATCCTATGCATAGTGTGCAAAATTGAAAGGATTAAAATTGAATGCACATTCATGTGATTGAATAGCTGTGAGACTTATCTAAAGAAGTTTGAAAGACTTTAATAAACAGATTTGGTTGTTTGGTTTTTTGTTTTTTTGTAAGGAAAATGAATAACTTTTCTTGCTTCTTAACAAAAATGGTGATGTGTATTGGTTTTAATGTAAACCTACTTGCAGTATGTGGGTAGAATCTGAATGTTGGTACGGGGGAAGGGAAATAATGCCTTTGCAATGGGGGCTGGGAGACAGGGCCTTAAATCAGGGTCAGTACACAAACAGATTAGAAAGGTAATAGGGTCCTGTGCATTAAAGAAATTAAATTAGCAGCCTAATTAACTTTTAGGTAATGCTGTTATATCTGTTGTTTGGCCTTGCAAGTGTTTGTCTCTGGCTTCTCTGTCTTGATGCATTTAATATTGGATATTACATTATGAGAGAACATGAATGGTCCAAACAAAAAAGGTTCTGTTTCACTAAGCAGGGGAGTGAGAAACTGTCCAAAATCCCAGTTTTGCCAGGCATAGAAATGCTCTGAGGGAAAAACCATCCTCCACAGATAGAAGCTGAAACACAAAAGAACTGTTATCCTGACTGGAAATTCATGTCATGACAGTGAAACTGAACTAGCATGAGATGACCTACATGAGATTAGCACCTTCAGCATCTTCTGTCCCTTTGTGAATGCCAGGTTCACTAAGGTGTGGTTACCAGGGTGGCAGTGTCAGCAGCACCATCAGTTTCAAAAATACGGTGGAGATCTGTTGTGTAACAAGGAAAGTGACTGGTGGGGTTGGACTTAAAGCTTGGAGTGTGCTGGTATCACCTCTGCTTTAGGAATTGAGGATGACTCAGATGTTTTTCAGTTAAATAGGCATCTTGGAGATTTAAAAAAACAAAATAGTTCTGCTTCTTCTTTGCTTTGAGCTTACTTCTGTTGTTCTATAGTGCTAGGTTATCGTTGTTGTTGGCTTGGTTCTAGCATTGTATTGGAATGATCCTATCTGAATTTCCTTTGTCTTTCTCTGCTGAAGAAGTAGTGCACTGGCTTAGACATACCAAGTGGATTTTTTACTTTTCCTGTGGTGGGCTGACTTGACCACAATTTGTGCTCCCTGGAGATGACGTTGCCTTGGATGGATAGGATGAAATGTGTGGGTTGCTATGTCCAGCTGTCAGGTTTTACAAGTAGTGTGCTTAGGATGTTCCTGACTGCACATGATGCCAACAGTCAGACTTGAGTCAGGCAGCTGCAGGAGACTTTAAAGATATTTTGGAGGACGTTGGACAAAGTGGCTCTGATGGCATCAAAGCCTATTTTTGTTCATGTGGTGGTTAATTGTTTTACAGCATTGCTTTGGCAGTATTTGCTGCAGTGTCCTGGTGCCTGTTTGGCATAAATGGTGCTGGTTTCATTGATGGAGATTGTCACTGAAGTCTGGTAGCACTCTAGCCATACCTTCTTTTTTCCTGCAAGCTGTAGAAGTCCTTCTGAGAAACTTAGTGGCTGGAGCATGGTTTATTTTATTTACATTAGAGCAGGTCCGAGTTTCCAGGAACTAAGAGGAGTTGTGCATACTGGAGTATAACACCCAGTTTCATGGACATCGTATTGACAATGTGATTTCATTCCTTTTCCAAAGTCTTAAAAATCTTTTGTGATTTTTTTTTTAATGGTTTAATTCCAGATACAACTTTTAGTCTTGTTGCAACTTGCATGTAATGATTTAATGCTCTTTTATGCAGGTTAAGATGAGTCAGAAAAAGGAAACTACATTATCATTTCTGTTCACACCATTCAAGTAAGTGTCTGTAAAAACTATTTTACCTGATTGTTTGTCTTATCACTTACTATGGTAGTTCAGTAAGCTGCAACAATGCATTCAGTCTCTTAAGTCTTTTTTTGATGCCAGTGTTTATCTGACTGTGAAACTTTGCACTAGAACTCTATGCAATTATCTGCTACTTCTCACCAGAACTTTAAGATAGATTTATTTTTTTAAATCTATTCTTTACATTTAATTTTCCATTAAGGGTTATTTGTGTGGTTTTTTTTTTTTAAGACAGTATAGCTATATAGATTGCATAGTAATTTTCACTGATGTTTTTTTGCTATGGTTTTTTCAGCATTTATTGGAAGATACAAGTACCTGTAGGGTCAGGAAGTGCAATCTGTTAATTTATATATATGTAAAAGTTGAATTAAGAATTGTTTTTTCTGTGATTTAAATTCTAATGAAGAATAAATAAAATGCATTGCATCCAGAAAAGAACCTTAGAACACTTAGCATTTGTGTTACCTAGTCTTTGTGTTTCCAGGGCTGTGAAAGAGTCTTTGTAGTGATTTGTCCATCTGGGAACTCTGTTTTAGTGTATGGAACAGTTGCTGCTCCCCTCACCCTTCTGTCTTATCTAATTAAAGCTACTTTCTCATTTTTCTTGCTTTTGTAAAGGTTTTTAAAAGCTTTGCCATTGGTCCACATGATAGTGTTCAGTTCTGCCCACAGTTTGTGGAGTGCTTCAAAAATGCCTTGTCACCAGGAGCAGCTATTTTCATTTGGGAAATAAAACTGATGTTAATTAAGATCTTTAGATCATAGCAGCAGTAAAAAGTACTTGAGTTGCTTCCTGGCAAGTATGTTTATTGTTAAAGATGATTGCTGTCTGTCTGAACAAACAATTGCTGTATTATATTTTACCTCTAGCTCCCACAAAGGGAAAGGTTCAAGACGGTTTGTGAGACAGAAGTCAAGTTAATCTTGGGCACATAAGGAATCCTTTAGAACAAATTCTGAATAAGAATGACAGCTGCATTATTGAAGAATTTACTGATCTGTATTAAGTAAAATGCCCATATGGAAAGGATGGCCAGTCCTCTTTGATAAATGACTATTAGTTAGATTTCACAGCTCTTTCATTTTTACCTTTCATTGAGAAACAAGACTGATTCTATAAAATAGGATGTGTTTTTCTTAATCTTATGTTTATATTTAGAGAAACTAAGTATTACTGATTGCTTTCTGGATTGTTATCTTTCCTGTTTTGTTAGGTTGTTTCAAGTGGAAATGCCAGAGGCATTTATCACTTTGGAAATGCAACTGAAACTTGATATAAAGATGTTGTTACTTTGGTATGGCCCACTGCAAAAACAAGTTTTTCTTTAGATTTTCTTCATTTTTTTCTGAATCAAAATTTGGATTACTAGTTCCTTCAGGAACGATTCTTATTTGAGAACAAAATAATTCCTTGGATATGTGAATGTCATGGATGGAGTGATGCATGTTGCTCATCTAATCAGAGAGAAGTAGTAACAATTTCACAGTAGTAAATGCGACAGTGGTTAGCAAGATTCAGTGGCAAGGTACACTTCATTATTTACTGCGTAGAGGAAGGGTCAGAAAAAGCTGTCATGGAGACCTTCCTGTTGAGTTGTGAGATTCAGAAAAAGACTCCCTTACATTCTAACCTCCTTCTCAGAGGAAGTTTAGGTACAGACCTAGTCCCAGACTTGTCATTGGTTTGTGTCTAAAGGATTATATGTGTGCAAACAAAACTGTGTTAGTTAGCTAAGATTCTAAGTTTGGCATGCTATTAATCACTAGCCAAGGGTCTGTTGTGGCAAGGAACCTGTCAGCCTTGAGCAGCTGGTGGGGGAGGAAGGGAATCTACTACCACAGTGAATTGCCGTACAGAAATATTGTGGGGGTGAAGACTTTCTTCTTTGCTTCAAGACGATGCTGTTTATTCCTTCTAGGAAAGCAGAAAAAGACTGATACCATGGATGTTCACCCACTAATGTAAATACTCACCCACTCTGTGCTGGGGTTAGTTTGGCCAGATTCTGATTAGTTTTCACAGCTCTCCTTGACTATGAAAACTTGGCTCATGTCTGGGAAGCTACCAAGGGGTCTTGTCCAATCTCTTAATAATAGCTGGGATGGAGTGGTTGAACACAAACTTATTTTTAAACATATGAGCAACTTCCTAGTGCTCCAACGTGCAGGAACCAAAGGAAGACCAAAGGCAGTTTTAGGCATGACCTGTCTATAGATCCATCCCCTCTTTCATGTGCAGATGACTGGATATGTGTGCAGTGAACACAAGCCTGAACTTCAGCTCCCGGTGCATGATCTGATGCATTTGTGTAAGGCAATCCACATTTGTTCTTCACACAAATTATGCTTGAATCTGAGTAAGATGGAGAGGGAAGGGCATGCATCCCCTTCTGCTGTCTTTGCTGAGATGCTTTTTTGGTAGTAGATAAAAGGGTGGAGAAGGGTATGGTTACTTTTTCAGGAGAAGGTAAAAATGCAAAGGTGAGTACACCTACATCCTGTCTGGGGCAAGAGAAGTCTTGGTGTGCTGTGCTACGTTTCGGAGTAATTGGTAATCGTATGGAGGTTGTGTTTCTGCATATCTCTATGCTATTGGGAGTTGTCAGCCCAGATTTAATGTCAGGTTTGACCCCTGATCTGTATTAACCTGTGGCTGGCCTTACCTGCTGCTCAGCTGAGCACAGTTCTGTGTTTCTGCGCTACTGTCCTTTCACTCAGACACAAATAACTTCTTCCACCTCTATTCATTTTCAGTTGTTGTACTAAGGAGTTATACTTTTTTTTTTTTTTTTTTAAATCTTTCTGGTGCCTGAAATATGTAACTTGAAGCTCAGCAAGTATGTGCTTCAGCATATAATGCTTTTTTTCTTCATAGTTTATTGGAGGTTAGTGAAGTGTAATCAATGTCTGAAGTGCTTTGAGATCCTGAAATTATGTAGAATATTTTAAATATTTTGGTTGTGACTATTACAGATTTTTTGTTATTTCAGCAACTTGATGACATGAAAATGAATGAAGACAGCTCTAAAAATGGAATTTCTTAAATTAAAGATGTAGTTGGATAAAGTCTGTATAATAGAAATGTAGATATGAGCTCCGAAGAAATCTTGAGTCTAGAATTTCAGATTGAGACATTCTGGTTTTAGAGGTGCAATTACTAATGACTGTATAGTTTTCAGAGTAGGGGAGAGGGGAGGATATATTCACAAGCAATGTGTTCTGTTGAAATTGCAGCTTAACAGAAACTTAATCTGGACTCAATTTTTCAGTCAGAAATAGCATTAAAAGGTTTGTTGTAATAATCTGAGGGAAAAGTCCCATTTTCTAGTTTGATTTTCAGGTGTTTTATTACTGACTGAGAAGAAAAGTGTTCATGACCTTCAGCTGCAATGACTCAAAAACTAGTGTGTGAGTTGTATGTGGAATATATTGCACCAAAATCATTAAGCTAGCACATACATGCATGTATATCTATATGTATGAAAACAGTAAGCCTATTTTTTTAAGTGTTGGCAACAGAGGAAGAATATTGAATTGATATAAAACTTTCGATTTCCACAGGGAATTTCATCCCTAGCAGAAGTGTGGCTGGCACAGTGGACAGGAAATGAAGGAGGCCAGTAGATATGCACCCTTTCCTACTTGGATCTAAATTGCATCTCTGTCTGAAATCCATCTGTCAGGTGTATAGTGATGAGAAGGAGGATGTAGCTGATTATTGTGTTATAGAGACTTGTGTGTGATAGAAACTTCAGTAATGTCTTGTTGACCAGGTTTGAGGCGGGTTAGACTTTGGATAGCTTTATTAATAAGGAGGTGTCTGGCGGCCATTGATGCCACTTTTGCTTTATCAAAGCATTGTTCATCAAGGAACAGATCTGGGTAAAAGTATACCTTGAAGCTACTTGTGAAACTGTTGAGAAT